>NC_140593.1:713585167-718821167 GCF_964204655.1 Triturus cristatus | reverse complement strand
CTTACTCTGGCCTAATGGTTAAGGTCTTGGACTCTTACTCTGGCCTCATAGCTACTGTCTTAACTCTTACTCTGGCCTCATAGCTACTGTCTTAACTCTTACTCTGGCCTCATAGCTACTATCTTAACTCTTACTCTGGCCTCATAGCTACTGTCTTAACTCTTACTCTGGCCCCATAGCTACTGTCTTAACTCTTACTCTGGCCTAATAGCTACTGTCTTAACTCTTATTCTGGCCTAATAGCTACTGTCTTAACTCTTACTCTGGCCTAATAGCTACTGTCTTAACTCTTACTCTGGCCTAATGGTTAAGGTCTTGGACTCTAACTCTGGCCTCATAGCTACTGTCTTAACTCTTACTCTGGCCTCATAGCTACTGTCTTAACTCTTACTCTGGCCTAATAGCTACTGTCTTAACTCTTACTCTGGCCTCCTAGCTACTGTCTTAACTCTTACTCTGGCCTCATAGCTACTGTCTTAACTCTTACTCTGGCCTAATAGCTACTGTCTTAACTCTTATTCTGGCCTAATAGCTACTGTCTTAACTCTTACTCTGGCCTCATAGCTACTGTCTTAACTCTTACTCTGGCATAATGTTAAGGTCTTGGACTCTTACTCTGGCCTCATAACTACTGTCTTAACTCTTACTCTGGCCTCATAGCTACTGTCTTAACTCTTACTCTGGCCTCATAGCTACTGTCTTAACTCTTACTCTGGCCTCATAGCTACTGTCTTAACTCTTAATCTGGCCTCATAACTACTGTCTTAACTCTAACTCTGGCCTCATAGCTACTGTCTTAACTCTTACTCTGGCCTAATAGCTACTGTCTTAACTCTTACTCTGGCCTCATAGCTACTATCTTAACTCTTACTCTGGCCTCATAGCTACTGTCTTAACTCTTACGCTGGCCTCATAGCTACTGTCTTAACTCTTACGCTGGCCTCATAGCTACTGTCTTACCTCTTACTCTGGCCTAATGGTTAAGCTCTTGGACTCTTACTCTGGCCTCATAGCTACTGTCTTAACTCTTACTCTGGCCTCATAGCTACTGTCTTAACTCTTACTCTGGCCTCATAGCTACTGTCTTAACTCTTACTCTGGCCTAATAGCTACTGTCTTAACTCTTACTCTGGCCTCATAGCTACTGTCTTAACTCTTACTCTGGCCTCATAGCTACTGTCTTAACTCTTACTCTGGCCTTATAGCTACTGTCTTAACTCTTACTCTGGCCTAATGGTTAAGGTCTTGGACTCTTACTCTGGCCTCATAGCTACTGTCTTAACTCTTACTCTGGCCTAATAGCTACTGTCTTAACTCTTACTCTCGCCTCATAGCTACTGTCTTAACGCTTACACTGGCCTCATAGCTACTGTCCTAACTCTTACTCTGGCTTCATAGCTACTGTCTTAACTCTTACTCTGGCCTCATAGCTACTGCCTTACCTCTTACTCTGGCCTTATAGCTACTGTCTTAACTCTTACTCTGGCCTCATAGCTACTGTCTTAGCTCTTACTCTGGCCTAATGGTTACGGTCTTGGACTCTTACTCTGGCCTCATAGATACTGTCTTAACTCTTACTCTAGCCTCATAGCTACTGTCTTAACTTTTACTCTGGCCTAATAGCTACTGTCTTAACTCTTACTCTGGCCTAATAGCTACTGTGTTAACTCTTACTCTGGCCTCATAGCTACTGTCTTAACTCTTACTCTGGCCTAATGGTTAAGGTCTTGGACTCTTACTCTGGCCTCATAGCTACTGTCTTAACTCTTACTCTGGCCTAATAGCTACTGTCTTAACTCGTACTCTGGCCTCATAGCTACTGGCTTAACTCTTACTCTGGCCTCATAGCTACTGTCTTAACTCTTACTCTGGCCTAATGGTTAAGGTCTTGGACTCTTACTCTGGCCTCATAGCTACTGTCTTAACTCTTACTCTGGCCTAATAGCTACTGTCTTAACTCTTACTCTGGCCTCATAGCTACTGTCTTAACGCTTACACTGGCCTCATAGCTACTGTCTTAACTCTTACTCTGGCCTCATAGCTACTGTCTTAACTCTTACTCTGGCCTCATAGCTACTGTCTTACCTCTTACTCTGGCCTTATAGCTACTGTCTTAACTCTTACTCTGGCCTCATAGCTACTGTCTTAAATCTTACTGTGGCCTAATGGTTACGGTCTTGGACTCTTACTCTGGCCTCATAGATACTGTCTTACCTCTTACTCTAGCCTCATAGCTACTGTCTTAACTTTTACTCTGGCCTAATAGCTACTGTCTTAACTCTTACTCTGGCCTAATAGCTACTGTCTTAACTCTTACTCTGGCCTCATAGCTACTGTCTTAACTCTTACTCTGGCCTAATGGTTAAGGTCTTGGACTCTTACTCTGGCCTCATAGCTACTGTCTTAACTCTTACTCTGGCCTAAAAGCTACTGTCTTAACTCTTACTCTGGCCTCATAGCTACTGTCTTAACTCTTACTCTGGCCTCATAGCTACTGTCTTAACTCTTACTCTGGCCTAATAGCTACTGTCTTAACTCTTACTCTGGCCTCATAGCTACTGTCTTAACACTTACTCTGGCCTCCGGAGATTCCACTTTACCATCTCTACCGTGAATTGAAAACAAACATTTATGCTTGGTATACAGACCCTCCCAAGCTAACGCCCGGACGTCACGGAACTGACCTCCCCACTCGAGGGGACTTTCCCTAAGGATTTAAGAGCCTTTATTTTTGAGCTCTATATTACACTCGCCTACAGGAATTCTCTAGTCAATTACCGCTTTCATCCTATCATGTGGAACCTACATGAACTCTGAAGACTTATCCTATGACTCCCTCAGTCGCTCATATTGAAAGAACTCCATCGCAAGTGGTACTATCCTTCGCATTTACTGCCATCTACCGCAACCATCACTGAGGTTTCGCCTCTACTTGAGTTGGGCCCCCTGACATCAAAGAAAATGCCCTGAAGAAGGTGGCACCCTATTCTAGTGGGTGATTGCACCGAAACGCGCGTCGGCGTGTCCTACTGCCTTTGTTCTGACGCATCCCCCCCATGAGCCAGTGGTGCCTGACCCTAGACACCCTTACACTACGAGGAGATTTTCCCTCTGCTCACCTTTTTTCTCTCAACTTTTAATTAAGAGTTAATGTATGTTTTTACCATTTAAGATTGATTGTGTATGAATGTATTGTATGCCTGATTATTTGATTGTTATTTAATTGTACATTTACTCTTTTCAATCCCCTATGGGGGCCCACTTTCGATTACTATGTGTATTTTGCATTATCAACTATCATACTTGTATTTATTTTCTGTCTAGGAGCTATTTGTAAACTCACTGATTGAATTCTCTACATTATATGATTTATAAAAAAAATAATAATAAAAATATCATAATTTCCATCATCAACTCCCTGGTGCTTTCTATGAGTGTGTGTTCCTCTCTTTATGGTGGCAAATATAGCTATTTAATCAGAGAGATCTCCTTGATCCATTGATATATGTTAAGGTAGAGATAATTTTCTTGAGTTGTTGATTAACTCTTACTCTGGCCTCATAGCTACTATCTTAACTCTTACTCTGGCCTCATAGCTACTGTCTTAACTCTTACTCTGGCCTCATAGCTACTGTCTTAACTCTTACGCTGGCCTCATAGCTACTGTCTTAACTCTTACTCTGGCCTAATGGTTAAGGTCTTGGACTCTTACTCTGGCCTCATAGCTACTGTCTTAACTCTTACTCTGGCCTAATAGCTACTGTCTTAACTCTTACTCTGGCCTCATAGCTACTGTCTTAACTCTTACTCTGGCCTCATAGCTACTGTCTTAACTCTTACTCTGGCCTTATAGCTACTGTCTTAACTCTTACTCTGGCCTAATGGTTAAGGTCTTGGACTCTAACTCTTGCCTCATAGCTACTGTCTTAACTCTTACTCTGGCCTAATAGCTACTGTCTTAACTCTTACTCTGGCCTCATAGCTACTGTCTTAACGCTTACACTGGCCTCATAGCTACTGTCCTAACTCTTACTCTGGCTTCATAGCTACTGTCTTAACTCTTACTCTGGCCTCATAGCTACTGTCTTACCTCTTACTCTGGCCTTATAGCTACTGTCTTAACTCTTACTCTGGCCTCATAGCTACTGTCTTAACTCTTACTCTGGCCTAATGGTTACGGTCTTGGACTCTTACTCTGGCCTCATAGATACTGTCTTAACTCTTACTCTAGCCTCATAGCTACTGTCTTAACTTTTACTCTGGCCTAATAGCTACTGTCTTAACTCTTACTCTGGCCTAATAGCTACTGTGTTAACTCTTACTCTGGCCTCATAGCTACTGTCTTAACTCTTACTCTGGCCTAATGGTTAAGGTCTTGGACTCTTACTCTGGCCTCATAGCTACTGTCTTAACTCTTACTCTGGCCTAATAGCTACTGTCTTAACTCTTACTCTGGCCTCATAGCTACTGTCTTAACTCTTACTCTGGCCTCATAGCTACTGTCTTAACTCTTACTCTGGCCTAATGGTTAAGGTCTTGGACTCTTACTCTGGCCTCATAGCTACAGTCTTAACTCTTACTCTGGCCTCATAGCTACTGTCTTAACTCTTACTCTGGCCTCATAGCTACTGTCTTAACTCTTCCTCTGGCCTAATGGTCAAGGTCTTGGACTCTTACTCTGGCCTCATAGCTACTGTCTTAACTCTTACTCTGGCCTAATAGCTACTGTCTTAACTCTTACTCTGGCCTAATAGCTACTGTCTTAACTCTTACTCTGGCCTAATGGTTAAGGTCTTGGACTCTAACTCTGGCCTCATAGCTACTGTCTTAACTCTTACTCTGGCCTCATAGCTACTGTCTTAACTCTTACTCTGGCCTAATAGCTACTGTCTTAACTCTTACACTGGCCTCCTAGCTACTGTATTAACTTTTACTCTGGCCTCATAGCTACTGTCTTAACTCTTACTCTGGCCTAATAACTACTGTCTTAACTTTTATTCTGGCCTAATAGCTACTGTCTTAACTCTTACTCTGGCCTCATAGCTACTGTCTTAACTCTTACTCTGGCATAATGTTAAGGTCTTGGACTCTTACTCTGGCCTCATAACTACTGTCTTAACTATTACTCTGGCCTCATAGCTACTGTCTTAACTCTTACTCTGGCCTCATAGCTACTGTCTTAACTCTTACTCTGGCCTCATGGCTACTGTCTTAACTCTTAATCTGGCCTCATAGCTACTGTCTTAACTCTAACTCTGGCCTCATAGCTACTGTCTTAACTCTTACTCTGGCCTAATAGCTACTGTCTTAACTCTTACTCTGGCCTCATAGCTACTGTCTTAACTCTTACTCTGGACTCATAGCGACTGTCTTAACTCTTACTCTGGCCTAATGGTTAAGGTCTTGGACTCTTACTCTGGCCTCATAGCTACTGTCTTAACTCTTACTCTGGCCTCATAGCTACTGTCTTAACTCTTACTCTGGCCTCATAGCTACTGTCTTAACTCTTAATCTGGCCTCATAGCTACTGTCTTAACTCTTACTCTGGCCTAATAGCTACTGTCTTAACTCTTATTCTGGCCTAATAGCTACTGTCTTAACTCTTACTCTGGCCTAATGGTTAAGGTCTTGGACTCTAACTCTGGCCTCATAGCTACTGTCTTAACTCTTACTCTGGCCTCATAGCTACTGTCTTAACTCTTACTCTGGCCTAATAGCTACTGTCTTAACTCTTACTCTGGCCTCCTAGCTACTGTCTTAACTCTTACTCTGGCCTCATAGCTACTGTCTTAACTCTTACTCTGGCCTAATAGCTACTGTCTTAACTCTTATTCTGGCCTAATAGCTACTGTCTTAACTCTTACTCTGGCCTCATAGCTACTGTCTTAACTCTTACTCTGGCATAATGTTAAGGTCTTGGACTCTTACTCTGGCCTCATAACTACTGTCTTAACTCTTACTCTGGCCTCATAGCTACTGTCTTAACTCTTACTCTGGCCTCATAGCTACTGTCTTAACTCTTACTCTGGCCTCATAGCTACTGTCTTAACTCTTAATCTGGCCTCATAACTACTGTCTTAACTCTAACTCTGGCCTCATAGCTACTGTCTTAACTCTTACTCTGGCCTAATAGCTACTGTCTTAACTCTTACTCTGGCCTCATAGCTACTGTCTTAACTCTTAATCTGGCCTCATAGCTACTGTCTTAACTCTTACTCTGGCCTAATAGCTACTGTCTTAACTCTTATTCTGGCCTAATAGCTACTGTCTTAACTCTTACGCTGGCCTCATAGCTACTGTCTTAACTCTTACGCTGGCCTCATAGCTACTGTCTTACCTCTTACTCTGGCCTAATGGTTAAGGTCTTGGACTCTTACTCTGGCCTCATAGCTACTGTCTTAACTCTTACTCTGGCCTCATAGCTACTGTCTTAACTCTTACTCTGGCCTAATAGCTACTGTCTTAACTCTTACTCTGGCCTCATAGCTACTGTCTTAACTCTTACTCTGGCCTCATAGCTACTGTCTTAACTCTTACTCTGGCCTTATAGCTACTGTCTTAACTCTTACTCTGGCCTAATGGTTAAGGTCTTGGACTCTTACTCTGGCCTCATAGCTACTGTCTTAACTCTTACTGTGGCCTAATAGCTACTGTCTTAACTCTTACTCTCGCCTCATAGCTACTGTCTTAACGCTTACACTGGCCTCATAGCTACTGTCCTAACTCTTACTCTGGCTTCATAGCTACTGTCTTAACTCTTACTCTGGCCTCATAGCTACTGCCTTACCTCTTACTCTGGCCTTATAGCTACTGTCTTAACTCTTACTCTGGCCTCATAGCTACTGTCTTAACTCTTACTCTGGCCTAATGGTTACGGTCTTGGACTCTTACTCTGGCCTCATAGATACTGTCTTAACTCTTACTCTAGCCTCATAGCTACTGTCTTAACTTTTACTCTGGCCTAATAGCTACTGTCTTAACTCTTACTCTGGCCTAATAGCTACTGTGTTAACTCTTACTCTGGCCTCATAGCTACTGTCTTAACTCTTACTCTGGCCTAATGGTTAAGGTCTTGGACTCTTACTCTGGCCTCATAGCTACTGTCTTAACTCTTACTCTGGCCTAATAGCTACTGTCTTAACTCTTACTCTGGCCTCATAGCTACTGGCCTAACTCTTACTCTGGCCTCATAGCTACTGTCTTAACTCTTACTCTGGCCTAATGGTTAAGGTCTTGGACTCTTACTCTGGCCTCATAGCTACAGTCTTAACTCTTACTCTGGCCTCATAGCTACTGTCTTAACTCTTACTCTGGCCTCATAGCTACTGTCTTAACTCTTCCTCTGGCCTAATGGGTAAGGTCTTGGACTCTTACTCTGGCCTCATAGCTACTGTCTTAACTCTTACTCTGGCCTAATAGCTACTGTCTTAACTCTTACTCTGGCCTAATAGCTACTGTCTTAACTCTTACTCTGGCCTAATGGTTAAGGTCTTGGACTCTAACTCTGGCCTCATAGCTACTGTCTTAACTCTTACTCTGGCCTCATAGCTACTGTCGTAACTCTTACTCTGGCCTAATAGCTACTGTCTTAACTCTTACTCTGGCCTCCTAGATACGGTCTTAACTCTTACTCTGGCCTCATAGCTACTGTCTTAACTCTTACTCTGGCATAATGTTAAGGTCTTGGACTCTTACTCTGGCCTCATAACTACTGTCTTAACTCTTACTCTGGCCTCATAGCTACTGTCTTAACTCTTATTCTGGCCTCATAGCTACTGTCTTAACTCTTACTCTGGCCTCATAGCTACTGTCTTAACTCTTAATCTGGCCTCATAGCTACTGTCTTAACTCTAACTCTGGCCTCATAGCTACTGTCTTAACTCTTACTCTGGCCTAATAGCTACTGTCTTAACTCTTACTCTGGCCTCATAGCTACTGTCTTAACTCTTACTCTGGACTCATAGCTACTGTCTTAACTCTTACTCTGGCCTAATGGTTAAGGTCTTGGACTCTTACTCTGGCCTCATAGCTACTGTCTTAACTCTTACTCTGGCCTCATAGCTACTGTCTTAACTCTTACTCTGGCCTCATAGCTACTGTCTTAACTCTTAATCTGGCCTCATAGCTACTGTCTTAACTCTTACTCTGGCCTAATAGCTACTGTCTTAACTCTTATTCTGGCCTAATAGCTACTGTCTTAACTCTTACTCTGGCCTCATAGCTACTGTCTTAACTCTTACTCTGGCATAATGGTTAAGGTCTTGGACTCTTACTCTGGCCTCATAGCTACTGTCTTAACTCTTACTCTGGCCTAAAAGCTACTGTCTTAACTCTTACTCTGGCCTCATAGCTACGGTCTTAACTCTTACTCTGGCCTCATAGCTACTGTCTTAACTCTTAATCTGGCCTCATAGCTACTGTCTTAACTCTTACTCTGGCCTCATAGCTACTGTCTTAACTCTTACTCTGGCCTAATAGCTACTGTCTTAACTCTTACTCTGGCCTCATAGCTACTGTCTTAACTCTTACTCTGGCCTAATGGTTAAGGTCTTGGACTCTTACTCTGGCCTCATAGCTACAGTCTTAACTCTTACTCTGGCCTCATAGCTACTCTCTTAACTCTTACTCTGGCCTCATAGCTACTGTCTTAACTCTTACTCTGGCCTAATGTTTAAGGTTTTGGACTCTTACTCAGGCCTCATAGCTACTGTCTTAACTCTTACTCTGGCCTAATAGCTACTGTCTTAACTCTTACTCTGGCCTAATGGTTAAGGTCTTGGACTCTTACTCTGGCCTCATAGCTACTGTCTTAACTCTTACTCTGGCCTAATAGCTACTGTCTTAACTCTTACTCTGGCCTCCTAGCTACTGTCTTAACTCTTACTCTGGCCTCATAGCTACTGTCTTAACTCTTACCCTGGCCTAATAGCTACTGTCTTAACTCTTATTCTGGACTAATAGCTACTGTCTTAACTCTTTCTCTGGCCTAAAAGCTACTGTCTTAACTCTTACTTTGGCCTCATAGCTACTGTCTTAACTCTTACTCTGGCCTAATGGGTAAGGTCTTGGACTCTTACTCTGGCCTAATAGCTACTGTCTTAACTCTTACTCTGGCCTAATAGCTACCGTCTTAACTCTTACTCTGGCCTCATAGCTACTGTCTTAACTCTTACTCTGGCCTAATGGTTAAGGTCTTGGACTCTTACTCTGGCCTCATAGCTACTGTCTTAACTCTTACTCTGGCCTAATAGCTACTGTTTTAACTCTTACTCTGGCCTAATAGCTACTGTCTTAACTCTTACTCTGGCCTCATAGCTACTGTCTTAACTCTTACTCTGGCATAATGGTTAAGGTCTTGGACTCTTAATCTGGCCTCATAGCTACTGTCTTAACTCTTACTCTGGCCTAATAGCTACTGTCTTAACTCTTACTCTGGCCTAATAACTACTGTCTTAACTCTTACGCTGGCCTAATGGTTAAGGTCTTGGACTCCTACTCTTGCCTCATAGCTACTGTCTTAACTCTTACTCTGGCCTCATAGCTACTGTCTTAACTCTTACTCTGGCCTCATAGCTACTGTCTTAACTCTTACTCTGGCCTCATAGCTACTGTCTTAACTCTTACTCTGGCCTAATAGCTACTGTCTTAACTCTTACTCTGGCCTCATAGCTACTGTCTTAACTCTTACTCTGGCCTCATAGCTACTGTCTTAATTCTTACTCTGGCCTAATGGTTAAGGTCTTGGGCTCTTACTCTGGCCTCATAGCTACTGTCTTAACTCTTACTCTGGCCTCATAGCTACTGTCTTAACTCTTACTCTGGCCTCATAGCTACTGTCTTAACTCTTCCTCTGGCCTAATGGTTAAGGTCTTGGACTCTTACTCTGGCCACATAGCTACAGTCTTAACTCTTACTCTGGCCTCATAGCTACTGTCTTAACTCTTACTCTGGCCTCATAGCTACTGTCTTAACTCTTACTCTGGCCTAATGGTTAAGGTCTTGGACTCTTACTCTGGCCTCATAGCTACTGTCTTAACTCTTACTCTGGCCTAATAGCTACTGTCTTAACTCTTACTCTGGCCTAATAGCTACTGTCTTAACTCTTACTCTGGCCTAATGATTAAGGTCTTGGACTCTTACTCTGGCCTCATAGCTAATGTCTTAACTCTTACTCTGGCCTCATAGCTACTGTCTTAACTCTTACTCTGGCCTCATAGCTACTGTCTTAACTCTTACTCTGGCCTAAGAGCTACTGTCTTAAGTCTTACTCTGGCCTAATAGCTACTGTCTTAACTCTTACTCTGGCCTCATAGCTACTGTCTTAACTCTTACTCTGGCATAATGGTTAAGGTCTTGGACTCTTAATCTGGCCTCATAGCTACTGTCTTAACTCTTACTCTGGCCTAATAGCTACTGTCTTAACTCTTACTCTTGCCTCATAGCTACTGTCTTAACTCTTACTCTGGCCTCATAGCTACTGTCTTAACTCTTACTCTGGCCTCCTAGCTACTGTCTTAACTCTTACTCTGGCCTCATAGCTACTGTCTTAACTCTTACCCTGGCCTAATAGCTACTGTCTTAACTCTTATTCTGGACTAATAGCTACTGTCTTAACTCTTTCTCTGGCCTAAAAGCTACTGTCTTAACTCTTACTTTGGCCTCATAGCTACTGTCTTAACTCTTACTCTGGCCTAATGGGTAAGGTCTTGGACTCTTACTCTGGCCTAATAGCTACTGTCTTAACTCTTACTCTGGCCTCATAGCTACTGTCTTAACTCTTACTCTGGCCTCATAGCTACTGTCTTAATTCTTACTCTGGCCTAATGGTTAAGGTCTTGGGCTCTTACTCTGGCCTCATAGCTACTGTCTTAACTCTTACTCTGGCCTCATAGCTACTGTCTTAACTCTTACTCTGGCCTCATAGCTACTGTCTTAACTCTTCCTCTGGCCTAATGGTTAAGGTCTTGGACTCTTACTCTGGCCACATAGCTACAGTCTTAACTCTTACTCTGGCCTCATAGCTACTGTCTTAACTCTTACTCTGGCCTCATAGCTACTGTCTTAACTCTTACTCTGGCCTAATGGTTAAGGTCTTGGACTCTTACTCTGGCCTCATAGCTACTGTCTTAACTCTTACTCTGGCCTAATAGCTACTGTCTTAACTCTTACTCTGGCCTAATAGCTACTGTCTTAACTCTTACTCTGGCCTAATGATTAAGGTCTTGGACTCTTACTCTGGCCTCATAGCTAATGTCTTAACTCTTACTCTGGCCTCATAGCTACTGTCTTAACTCTTACTCTGGCCTCATAGCTACTGTCTTAACTCTTACTCTGGCCTAAGAGCTACTGTCTTAAGTCTTACTCTGGCCTAATAGCTACTGTCTTAACTCTTACTCTGGCCTCATAGCTACTGTCTTAACTCTTACTCTGGCATAATGGTTAAGGTCTTGGACTCTTAATCTGGCCTCATAGCTACTGTCTTAACTCTTACTCTGGCCTAATAGCTACTGTCTTAACTCTTACTCTTGCCTCATAGCTACTGTCTTAACTCTTACTCTGGCCTCATAGCTACTGTCTTAACTCTTACTCTGGCCTCCTAGCTACTGTCTTAACTCTTACTCTGGCCTCATAGCTACTGTCTTAACTCTTACCCTGGCCTAATAGCTACTGTCTTAACTCTTATTCTGGACTAATAGCTACTGTCTTAACTCTTTCTCTGGCCTAAAAGCTACTGTCTTAACTCTTACTTTGGCCTCATAGCTACTGTCTTAACTCTTACTCTGGCCTAATGGGTAAGGTCTTGGACTCTTACCCTGGCCTAATAGCTACTGTCTTAACTCTTACTCTGGCCTAATAGCTACTGTCTTAACTCTTACTCTGGCCTCATAGCTACTGTCTTAACTCTTACTCTGGCCTAATGGTTAAGGTCTTGGACTCTTACTCTGGCCTCATAGCTACTGTCTTAACTCTTACTCTGGCCTAATAGCTACTGTTTTAACTCTTACTCTGGCCTAATAGCTACTGTCTTAACTCTTACTCTGGCCTCATAGCTACTGTCTTAACTCTTACTCTGGCATAATGGTTAAGGTCTTGGACTCTTAATCTGGCCTCATAGCTACTGTCTTAACTCTTACTCTGGCCTAATAGCTACTGTCTTAACTCTTACTCTGGCCTAATAACTACTGTCTTAACTCTTACGCTGGCCTAATGGTTAAGGTCTTGGACTCCTACTCTTGCCTCATAGCTACTGTCTTAACTCTTACTCTGGCCTCATAGCTACTGTCTTAACTCTTACTCTGGCCTCATAGCTACTGTCTTAACTCTTACTCTGGCCTCATAGCTACTGTCTTAACTCTTACTCTGGCCTAATAGCTACTGTCTTAACTCTTACTCTGGCCTCATAGCTACTGTCTTAACTCTTACTCTGGCCTCATAGCTACTGTCTTAATTCTTACTCTGGCCTAATGGTTAAGGTCTTGGGCTCTTACTCTGGCCTCATAGCTACTGTCTTAACTCTTACTCTGGCCTCATAGCTACTGTCTTAACTCTTACTCTGGCCTCATAGCTACTGTCTTAACTCTTCCTCTGGCCTAATGGTTAAGGTCTTGGACTCTTACTCTGGCCACATAGCTACAGTCTTAACTCTTACTCTGGCCTCATAGCTACTGTCTTAACTCTTACTCTGGCCTCATAGCTACTGTCTTAACTCTTACTCTGGCCTAATGGTTAAGGTCTTGGACTCTTACTCTGGCCTCATAGCTACTGTCTTAACTCTTACTCTGGCCTAATAGCTACTGTCTTAACTCTTACTCTGGCCTAATAGCTACTGTCTTAACTCTTACTCTGGCCTAATGATTAAGGTCTTGGACTCTTACTCTGGCCTCATAGCTAATGTCTTAACTCTTACTCTGGCCTCATAGCTACTGTCTTAACTCTTACTCTGGCCTCATAGCTACTGTCTTAACTCTTACTCTGGCCTAAGAGCTACTGTCTTAAGTCTTACTCTGGCCTCATAGCTACTGTCTTAACTCTTCCTCTGGCCTAATGGTTAAGGTCTTGGACTCTTACTCTGGCCACATAGCTACAGTCTTAACTCTTACTCTGGCCTCATAGCTACTGTCTTAACTCTTACTCTGGCCTCATAGCTACTGTCTTAACTCTTACTCTGGCCTAATGGTTAAGGTCTTGGACTCTTACTCTGGCCTCATAGCTACTGTCTTAACTCTTACTCTGGCCTAATAGCTACTGTCTTAACTCTTACTCTGGCCTAATAGCTACTGTCTTAACTCTTACTCTGGCCTAATGATTAAGGTCTTGGACTCTTACTCTGGCCTCATAGCTAATGTCTTAACTCTTACTCTGGCCTCATAGCTACTGTCTTAACTCTTACTCTGGCCTCATAGCTACTGTCTTAACTCTTACTCTGGCCTAAGAGCTACTGTCTTAAGTCTTACTCTGGCCTAATAGCTACTGTCTTAACTCTTACTCTGGCCTCATAGCTACTGTCTTAACTCTTACTCTGGCATAATGGTTAAGGTCTTGGACTCTTAATCTGGCCTCATAGCTACTGTCTTAACTCTTACTCTGGCCTAATAGCTACTGTCTTAACTCTTACTCTTGCCTCATAGCTACTGTCTTAACTCTTACTCTGGCCTCATAGCTACTGTCTTAACTCTTACTCTGGCCTCCTAGCTACTGTCTTAACTCTTACTCTGGCCTCATAGCTACTGTCTTAACTCTTACCCTGGCCTAATAGCTACTGTCTTAACTCTTATTCTGGACTAATAGCTACTGTCTTAACTCTTTCTCTGGCCTAAAAGCTACTGTCTTAACTCTTACTTTGGCCTCATAGCTACTGTCTTAACTCTTACTCTGGCCTAATGGGTAAGGTCTTGGACTCTTACTCTGGCCTAATAGCTACTGTCTTAACTCTTACTCTGGCCTCATAGCTACTGTCTTAACTCTTACTCTGGCCTCATAGCTACTGTCTTAATTCTTACTCTGGCCTAATGGTTAAGGTCTTGGGCTCTTACTCTGGCCTCATAGCTACTGTCTTAACTCTTACTCTGGCCTCATAGCTACTGTCTTAACTCTTACTCTGGCCTCATAGCTACTGTCTTAACTCTTCCTCTGGCCTAATGGTTAAGGTCTTGGACTCTTACTCTGGCCACATAGCTACAGTCTTAACTCTTACTCTGGCCTCATAGCTACTGTCTTAACTCTTACTCTGGCCTCATAGCTACTGTCTTAACTCTTACTCTGGCCTAATGGTTAAGGTCTTGGACTCTTACTCTGGCCTCATAGCTACTGTCTTAACTCTTACTCTGGCCTAATAGCTACTGTCTTAACTCTTACTCTGGCCTAATAGCTACTGTCTTAACTCTTACTCTGGCCTAATGATTAAGGTCTTGGACTCTTACTCTGGCCTCATAGCTAATGTCTTAACTCTTACTCTGGCCTCATAGCTACTGTCTTAACTCTTACTCTGGCCTCATAGCTACTGTCTTAACTCTTACTCTGGCCTAAGAGCTACTGTCTTAAGTCTTACTCTGGCCTAATAGCTACTGTCTTAACTCTTACTCTGGCCTCATAGCTACTGTCTTAACTCTTACTCTGGCATAATGGTTAAGGTCTTGGACTCTTAATCTGGCCTCATAGCTACTGTCTTAACTCTTACTCTGGCCTAATAGCTACTGTCTTAACTCTTACTCTTGCCTCATAGCTACTGTCTTAACTCTTACTCTGGCCTCATAGCTACTGTCTTAACTATTACTCTGGCCTACTAGCTACTGTCTTAACTCTTACTCTGGCCTAATGGTTAAGGTCTTGGACTCTTACTCTAGCCTCATAGCTACTGTCTTAACTTTTACTCTGGCCTAATAGCTACTGTCTTAACTCTTACTCTGGCCTAATAGCTACTGTGTTAACTCTTACTCTGGCCTCATAGCTACTGTCTTAACTCTTACTCTGGCCTAATGGTTAAGGTCTTGGACTCTTACTCTGGCCTCATAGCTACTGTCTTAACTCTTACTCTGGCCTAATAGCTACTGTCTTAACTCTTACTCTGGCCTCATAGCTACTGGCTTAACTCTTACTCTGGCCTCATAGCTACTGTCTTAACTCTTACTCTGGCCTAATGGTTAAGGTCTTGGACTCTTACTCTGGCCTCATAGCTACAGTCTTAACTCTTACTCTGGCCTCATAGCTACTGTCTTAACTCTTACTCTGGCCTCATAGCTACTGTCTTAACTCTTCCTCTGGCCTAATGGGTAAGGTCTTGGACTCTTACTCTGGCCTCATAGCTACTGTCTTAACTCTTACTCTGGCCTAATAGCTACTGTCTTAACTCTTACTCTGGCCTAATAGCTACTGTCTTAACTCTTACTCTGGCCTAATGGTTAAGGTCTTGGACTCTAACTCTCGCCTCATAGCTACTGTCTTAACTCTTACTCTGGCCTCATAGCTACTGTCTTAACTCTTACTCTGGCCTAATAGCTACTGTCTTAACTCTTACTCTGGCCTCCTAGATACGGTCTTAACTCTTACTCTGGCCTCATAGCTACTGTCTTAACTCTTACTCTGGCCTAATAGCTACTGTCTTAACTCTTACTCTGGCCTCATAGCTACTGTCTTAACTCTTACTCTGGCATAATGTTAAGGTCTTGGACTCTTACTCTGGCCTCATAACTACTGTCTTAACTCTTACTCTGGCCTCATAGCTACTGTCTTAACTCTTACTCTGGCCTCATAGCTACTGTCTTAACTCTTACTCTGGCCTCATAGCTACTGTCTTAACTCTTAATCTGGCCTCATAGCTACTGTCTTAACTCTAACTCTGGCCTCATAGCTACTGTCTTAACTCTTACTCTGGCCTAATAGCTACTGTCTTAACTCTTACTCTGGCCTCATAGCTACTGTCTTAACTCTTACTCTGGACTCATAGCTACTGTCTTAACTCTTACTCTGGCCTAATGGTTAAGGTCTTGGACTCTTACTCTGGCCTCATAGCTACTGTCTTAACTCTTACTCTGGCCTAATAGCTACTGTCTTAACTCTTACTCTGGCCTAATGGTTAAGGTCTTGGACTCTTACTCTGGCCTCATAGCTACTGTCTTAACTCTTACTCTGGCCTAATAGCTACTGTCTTAACTCTTACTCTGGCCTCATAGCTACTGGCTTAACTCTTACTCTGGCCTCATAGCTACTGTCTTAACTCTTACTCTGGCCTAATGGTTAAGGTCTTGGACTCTTACTCTGGCCTCATAGCTACAGTCTTAACTCTTACTCTGGCCTCATAGCTACTGTCTTAACTCTTACTCTGGCCTCATAGCTACTGTCTTAACTCTTCCTCTGGCCTAATGGGTAAGGTCTTGGACTCTTACTCTGGCCTCATAGCTACTGTCTTAACTCTTACTCTGGCCTAATAGCTACTGTCTTAACTCTTACTCTGGCCTAATAGCTACTGTCTTAACTCTTACTCTGGCCTAATGGTTAAGGTCTTGGACTCTAACTCTGGCCTCATAGCTACTGTCTTAACTCTTACTCTTGCCTCATAGCTACTGTCTTAACTCTTACTCTGGCCTAATAGCTACTGTCTTAACTCTTACTCTGGCCTCCTAGATACGGTCTTAACTCTTACTCTGGCCTCATAGCTACTGTCTTAACTCTTACTCTGGCATAATGTTAAGGTCTTGGACTCTTACTCTGGCCTCATAACTACTGTCTTAACTCTTACTCTGGCCTCATAGCTACTGTCTTAACTCTTACTCTGGCCTCATAGCTACTGTCTTAACTCTTACTCTGGCCTCATAGCTACTGTCTTAACTCTTAATCTGGCCTCATAGCTACTGTCTTAACTCTAACTCTGGCCTCATAGCTACTGTCTTAACTCTTACTCTGGCCTAATAGCTACTGTCTTAACTCTTACTCTGGCCTCATAGCTACTGTCTTAACTCTTACTCTGGACTCATAGCTACTGTCTTAACTCTTACTCTGGCCTAATGGTTAAGGTCTTGGACTCTTACTCTGGCCTCATAGCTACTGTCTTAACTCTTACTCTGGCCTCATAGCTACTGTCTTAACTCTTACTCTGGCCTCATAGCTACTGTCTTAACTCTTAATCTGGCCTCATAGCTACTGTCTTAACTCTTACTCTGGCCTAATAGCTACTGTCTTAACTCTTATTCTGGCCTAATAGCTACTGTCTTAACTCTTACTCTGGCCTCATAGCTACTGTCTTAACTCTTACTCTGGCATAATGGTTAAGGTCTTGGACTCTTACTCTGGCCTCATAGCTACTGTCTTAACTCTTACTCTGGCCTAAAAGCTACTGTCTTAACTCTTACTCTGGCCTCATAGCTACGGTCTTAACTCTTACTCTGGCCTCATAGCTACTGTCTTAACTCTTAATCTGGCCTCATAGCTACTGTCTTAACTCTTACTCTGGCCTCATAGCTACTGTCTTAACTCTTACTCTGGCCTAATAGCTACTGTCTTAACTCTTACTCTGGCCTCATAGCTACTGTCTTAACTCTTACTCTGGCCTAATGGTTAAGGTCTTGGACTCTTACTCTGGCCTCATAGCTACAGTCTTAACTCTTACTCTGGCCTCATAGCTACTCTCTTAACTCTTACTCTGGCCTCATAGCTACTGTCTTAACTCTTACTCTGGCCTAATGTTTAAGGTTTTGGACTCTTACTCTGGCCTCATAGCTACTGTCTTAACTCTTACTCTGGCCTAATAGCTACTGTCTTAACTCTTACTCTGGCCTAATGGTTAAGGTCTTGGACTCTTACTCTGGCCTCATAGCTACTGTCTTAACTCTTACTCTGGCCTAATAGCTACTGTCTTAACTCTTACTCTGGCCTCCTAGCTACTGTCTTAACTCTTACTCTGGCCTCATAGCTACTGTCTTAACTCTTACCCTGGCCTAATAGCTACTGTCTTAACTCTTATTCTGGACTAATAGCTACTGTCTTAACTCTTTCTCTGGCCTAAAAGCTACTGTCTTAACTCTTACTTTGGCCTCATAGCTACTGTCTTAACTCTTACTCTGGCCTAATGGGTAAGGTCTTGGACTCTTACTCTGGCCTAATAGCTACTGTCTTAACTCTTACTCTGGCCTAATAGCTACCGTCTTAACTCTTACTCTGGCCTCATAGCTACTGTCTTAACTCTTACTCTGGCCTA
Source organism: Triturus cristatus (assembly GCF_964204655.1). Classification (NCBI taxonomy): domain Eukaryota; kingdom Metazoa; phylum Chordata; class Amphibia; order Caudata; family Salamandridae; genus Triturus; species Triturus cristatus. The sequence continues at coordinate 718,802,977 of NC_140593.1, read as the reverse complement.
ATGGTTAAGGTCTTGGACTCTTACTCTGGCCTCATAGCTACTGTCTTAACTCTTACTCTGGCCTAATAGCTACTGTTTTAACTCTTACTCTGGCCTAATAGCTACTGTCTTAACTCTTACTCTGGCCTCATAGCTACTGTCTTAACTCTTACTCTGGCATAATGGTTAAGGTCTTGGACTCTTAATCTGGCCTCATAGCTACTGTCTTAACTCTTACTCTGGCCTAATAGCTACTGTCTTAACTCTTACTCTGGCCTAATAACTACTGTCTTAACTCTTACGCTGGCCTAATGGTTAAGGTCTTGGACTCCTACTCTTGCCTCATAGCTACTGTCTTAACTCTTACTCTGGCCTCATAGCTACTGTCTTAACTCTTACTCTGGCCTCATAGCTACTGTCTTAACTCTTACTCTGGCCTCATAGCTACTGTCTTAACTCTTACTCTGGCCTAATAGCTACTGTCTTAACTCTTACTCTGGCCTCATAGCTACTGTCTTAACTCTTACTCTGGCCTCATAGCTACTGTCTTAATTCTTACTCTGGCCTAATGGTTAAGGTCTTGGGCTCTTACTCTGGCCTCATAGCTACTGTCTTAACTCTTACTCTGGCCTCATAGCTACTGTCTTAACTCTTACTCTGGCCTCATAGCTACTGTCTTAACTCTTCCTCTGGCCTAATGGTTAAGGTCTTGGACTCTTACTCTGGCCACATAGCTACAGTCTTAACTCTTACTCTGGCCTCATAGCTACTGTCTTAACTCTTACTCTGGCCTCATAGCTACTGTCTTAACTCTTACTCTGGCCTAATGGTTAAGGTCTTGGACTCTTACTCTGGCCTCATAGCTACTGTCTTAACTCTTACTCTGGCCTAATAGCTACTGTCTTAACTCTTACTCTGGCCTAATAGCTACTGTCTTAACTCTTACTCTGGCCTAATGATTAAGGTCTTGGACTCTTACTCTGGCCTCATAGCTAATGTCTTAACTCTTACTCTGGCCTCATAGCTACTGTCTTAACTCTTACTCTGGCCTCATAGCTACTGTCTTAACTCTTACTCTGGCCTAAGAGCTACTGTCTTAAGTCTTACTCTGGCCTAATAGCTACTGTCTTAACTCTTACTCTGGCCTCATAGCTACTGTCTTAACTCTTACTCTGGCATAATGGTTAAGGTCTTGGACTCTTAATCTGGCCTCATAGCTACTGTCTTAACTCTTACTCTGGCCTAATAGCTACTGTCTTAACTCTTACTCTTGCCTCATAGCTACTGTCTTAACTCTTACTCTGGCCTCATAGCTACTGTCTTAACTCTTACTCTGGCCTCCTAGCTACTGTCTTAACTCTTACTCTGGCCTCATAGCTACTGTCTTAACTCTTACCCTGGCCTAATAGCTACTGTCTTAACTCTTATTCTGGACTAATAGCTACTGTCTTAACTCTTTCTCTGGCCTAAAAGCTACTGTCTTAACTCTTACTTTGGCCTCATAGCTACTGTCTTAACTCTTACTCTGGCCTAATGGGTAAGGTCTTGGACTCTTACTCTGGCCTAATAGCTACTGTCTTAACTCTTACTCTGGCCTCATAGCTACTGTCTTAACTCTTACTCTGGCCTCATAGCTACTGTCTTAATTCTTACTCTGGCCTAATGGTTAAGGTCTTGGGCTCTTACTCTGGCCTCATAGCTACTGTCTTAACTCTTACTCTGGCCTCATAGCTACTGTCTTAACTCTTACTCTGGCCTCATAGCTACTGTCTTAACTCTTCCTCTGGCCTAATGGTTAAGGTCTTGGACTCTTACTCTGGCCACATAGCTACAGTCTTAACTCTTACTCTGGCCTCATAGCTACTGTCTTAACTCTTACTCTGGCCTCATAGCTACTGTCTTAACTCTTACTCTGGCCTAATGGTTAAGGTCTTGGACTCTTACTCTGGCCTCATAGCTACTGTCTTAACTCTTACTCTGGCCTAATAGCTACTGTCTTAACTCTTACTCTGGCCTAATAGCTACTGTCTTAACTCTTACTCTGGCCTAATGATTAAGGTCTTGGACTCTTACTCTGGCCTCATAGCTAATGTCTTAACTCTTACTCTGGCCTCATAGCTACTGTCTTAACTCTTACTCTGGCCTCATAGCTACTGTCTTAACTCTTACTCTGGCCTAAGAGCTACTGTCTTAAGTCTTACTCTGGCCTAATAGCTACTGTCTTAACTCTTACTCTGGCCTCATAGCTACTGTCTTAACTCTTACTCTGGCATAATGGTTAAGGTCTTGGACTCTTAATCTGGCCTCATAGCTACTGTCTTAACTCTTACTCTGGCCTAATAGCTACTGTCTTAACTCTTACTCTTGCCTCATAGCTACTGTCTTAACTCTTACTCTGGCCTCATAGCTACTGTCTTAACTCTTACTCTGGCCTCCTAGCTACTGTCTTAACTCTTACTCTGGCCTCATAGCTACTGTCTTAACTCTTACCCTGGCCTAATAGCTACTGTCTTAACTCTTATTCTGGACTAATAGCTACTGTCTTAACTCTTTCTCTGGCCTAAAAGCTACTGTCTTAACTCTTACTTTGGCCTCATAGCTACTGTCTTAACTCTTACTCTGGCCTAATGGGTAAGGTCTTGGACTCTTACTCTGGCCTAATAGCTACTGTCTTAACTCTTACTCTGGCCTAATAGCTACTGTCTTAACTCTTACTCTGGCCTCATAGCTACTGTCTTAACTCTTACTCTGGCCTAATGGTTAAGGTCTTGGACTCTTACTCTGGCCTCATAGCTACTGTCTTAACTCTTACTCTGGCCTAATAGCTACTGTTTTAACTCTTACTCTGGCCTAATAGCTACTGTCTTAACTCTTACTCTGGCCTCATAGCTACTGTCTTAACTCTTACTCTGGCATAATGGTTAAGGTCTTGGACTCTTAATCTGGCCTCATAGCTACTGTCTTAACTCTTACTCTGGCCTAATAGCTACTGTCTTAACTCTTACTCTGGCCTAATAACTACTGTCTTAACTCTTACGCTGGCCTAATGGTTAAGGTCTTGGACTCCTACTCTTGCCTCATAGCTACTGTCTTAACTCTTACTCTGGCCTCATAGCTACTGTCTTAACTCTTACTCTGGCCTCATAGCTACTGTCTTAACTCTTACTCTGGCCTCATAGCTACTGTCTTAACTCTTACTCTGGCCTAATAGCTACTGTCTTAACTCTTACTCTGGCCTCATAGCTACTGTCTTAACTCTTACTCTGGCCTCATAGCTACTGTCTTAATTCTTACTCTGGCCTAATGGTTAAGGTCTTGGGCTCTTACTCTGGCCTCATAGCTACTGTCTTAACTCTTACTCTGGCCTCATAGCTACTGTCTTAACTCTTACTCTGGCCTCATAGCTACTGTCTTAACTCTTCCTCTGGCCTAATGGTTAAGGTCTTGGACTCTTACTCTGGCCACATAGCTACAGTCTTAACTCTTACTCTGGCCTCATAGCTACTGTCTTAACTCTTACTCTGGCCTCATAGCTACTGTCTTAACTCTTACTCTGGCCTAATGGTTAAGGTCTTGGACTCTTACTCTGGCCTCATAGCTACTGTCTTAACTCTTACTCTGGCCTAATAGCTACTGTCTTAACTCTTACTCTGGCCTAATAGCTACTGTCTTAACTCTTACTCTGGCCTAATGATTAAGGTCTTGGACTCTTACTCTGGCCTCATAGCTAATGTCTTAACTCTTACTCTGGCCTCATAGCTACTGTCTTAACTCTTACTCTGGCCTCATAGCTACTGTCTTAACTCTTACTCTGGCCTAAGAGCTACTGTCTTAAGTCTTACTCTGGCCTCATAGCTACTGTCTTAACTCTTCCTCTGGCCTAATGGTTAAGGTCTTGGACTCTTACTCTGGCCACATAGCTACAGTCTTAACTCTTACTCTGGCCTCATAGCTACTGTCTTAACTCTTACTCTGGCCTCATAGCTACTGTCTTAACTCTTACTCTGGCCTAATGGTTAAGGTCTTGGACTCTTACTCTGGCCTCATAGCTACTGTCTTAACTCTTACTCTGGCCTAATAGCTACTGTCTTAACTCTTACTCTGGCCTAATAGCTACTGTCTTAACTCTTACTCTGGCCTAATGATTAAGGTCTTGGACTCTTACTCTGGCCTCATAGCTAATGTCTTAACTCTTACTCTGGCCTCATAGCTACTGTCTTAACTCTTACTCTGGCCTCATAGCTACTGTCTTAACTCTTACTCTGGCCTAAGAGCTACTGTCTTAAGTCTTACTCTGGCCTAATAGCTACTGTCTTAACTCTTACTCTGGCCTCATAGCTACTGTCTTAACTCTTACTCTGGCATAATGGTTAAGGTCTTGGACTCTTAATCTGGCCTCATAGCTACTGTCTTAACTCTTACTCTGGCCTAATAGCTACTGTCTTAACTCTTACTCTTGCCTCATAGCTACTGTCTTAACTCTTACTCTGGCCTCATAGCTACTGTCTTAACTCTTACTCTGGCCTCCTAGCTACTGTCTTAACTCTTACTCTGGCCTCATAGCTACTGTCTTAACTCTTACCCTGGCCTAATAGCTACTGTCTTAACTCTTATTCTGGACTAATAGCTACTGTCTTAACTCTTTCTCTGGCCTAAAAGCTACTGTCTTAACTCTTACTTTGGCCTCATAGCTACTGTCTTAACTCTTACTCTGGCCTAATGGGTAAGGTCTTGGACTCTTACTCTGGCCTAATAGCTACTGTCTTAACTCTTACTCTGGCCTCATAGCTACTGTCTTAACTCTTACTCTGGCCTCATAGCTACTGTCTTAATTCTTACTCTGGCCTAATGGTTAAGGTCTTGGGCTCTTACTCTGGCCTCATAGCTACTGTCTTAACTCTTACTCTGGCCTCATAGCTACTGTCTTAACTCTTACTCTGGCCTCATAGCTACTGTCTTAACTCTTCCTCTGGCCTAATGGTTAAGGTCTTGGACTCTTACTCTGGCCACATAGCTACAGTCTTAACTCTTACTCTGGCCTCATAGCTACTGTCTTAACTCTTACTCTGGCCTCATAGCTACTGTCTTAACTCTTACTCTGGCCTAATGGTTAAGGTCTTGGACTCTTACTCTGGCCTCATAGCTACTGTCTTAACTCTTACTCTGGCCTAATAGCTACTGTCTTAACTCTTACTCTGGCCTAATAGCTACTGTCTTAACTCTTACTCTGGCCTAATGATTAAGGTCTTGGACTCTTACTCTGGCCTCATAGCTAATGTCTTAACTCTTACTCTGGCCTCATAGCTACTGTCTTAACTCTTACTCTGGCCTCATAGCTACTGTCTTAACTCTTACTCTGGCCTAAGAGCTACTGTCTTAAGTCTTACTCTGGCCTAATAGCTACTGTCTTAACTCTTACTCTGGCCTCATAGCTACTGTCTTAACTCTTACTCTGGCATAATGGTTAAGGTCTTGGACTCTTAATCTGGCCTCATAGCTACTGTCTTAACTCTTACTCTGGCCTAATAGCTACTGTCTTAACTCTTACTCTTGCCTCATAGCTACTGTCTTAACTCTTACTCTGGCCTCATAGCTACTGTCTTAACTCTTACTCTGGCCTCCTAGCTACTGTCTTAACTCTTACTCTGGCCTCATAGCTACTGTCTTAACTCTTACCCTGGCCTAATAGCTACTGTCTTAACTCTTATTCTGGACTAATAGCTACTGTCTTAACTCTTTCTCTGGCCTAAAAGCTACTGTCTTAACTCTTACTTTGGCCTCATAGCTACTGTCTTAACTCTTACTCTGGCCTAATGGGTAAGGTCTTGGACTCTTACTCTGGCCTAATAGCTACTGTCTTAACTCTTACTCTGGCCTAATAGCTACTGTCTTAACTCTTACTCTGGCCTCATAGCTACTGTCTTAACTCTTACTCTGGCCTAATGGTTAAGGTCTTGGACTCTTACTCTGGCCTCATAGCTACTGTCTTAACTCTTACTCTGGCCTAATAGCTACTGTTTTAACTCTTACTCTGGCCTAATAGCTACTGTCTTAACTCTTACTCTGGCCTCATAGCTACTGTCTTAACTCTTACTCTGGCATAATGGTTAAGGTCTTGGACTCTTAATCTGGCCTCATAGCTACTGTCTTAACTCTTACTCTGGCCTAATAGCTACTGTCTTAACTCTTACTCTGGCCTAATAACTACTGTCTTAACTCTTACGCTGGCCTAATGGTTAAGGTCTTGGACTCCTACTCTTGCCTCATAGCTACTGTCTTAACTCTTACTCTGGCCTCATAGCTACTGTCTTAACTCTTACTCTGGCCTCATAGCTACTGTCTTAACTCTTACTCTGGCCTCATAGCTACTGTCTTAACTCTTACTCTGGCCTAATAGCTACTGTCTTAACTCTTACTCTGGCCTCATAGCTACTGTCTTAACTCTTACTCTGGCCTCATAGCTACTGTCTTAATTCTTACTCTGGCCTAATGGTTAAGGTCTTGGGCTCTTACTCTGGCCTCATAGCTACTGTCTTAACTCTTACTCTGGCCTCATAGCTACTGTCTTAACTCTTACTCTGGCCTCATAGCTACTGTCTTAACTCTTCCTCTGGCCTAATGGTTAAGGTCTTGGACTCTTACTCTGGCCACATAGCTACAGTCTTAACTCTTACTCTGGCCTCATAGCTACTGTCTTAACTCTTACTCTGGCCTCATAGCTACTGTCTTAACTCTTACTCTGGCCTAATGGTTAAGGTCTTGGACTCTTACTCTGGCCTCATAGCTACTGTCTTAACTCTTACTCTGGCCTAATAGCTACTGTCTTAACTCTTACTCTGGCCTAATAGCTACTGTCTTAACTCTTACTCTGGCCTAATGATTAAGGTCTTGGACTCTTACTCTGGCCTCATAGCTAATGTCTTAACTCTTACTCTGGCCTCATAGCTACTGTCTTAACTCTTACTCTGGCCTCATAGCTACTGTCTTAACTCTTACTCTGGCCTAAGAGCTACTGTCTTAAGTCTTACTCTGGCCTAATAGCTACTGTCTTAACTCTTACTCTGGCCTCATAGCTACTGTCTTAACTCTTACTCTGGCATAATGGTTAAGGTCTTGGACTCTTAATCTGGCCTCATAGCTACTGTCTTAACTCTTACTCTGGCCTAATAGCTACTGTCTTAACTCTTACTCTTGCCTCATAGCTACTGTCTTAACTCTTACTCTGGCCTCATAGCTACTGTCTTAACTATTACTCTGGCCTACTAGCTACTGTCTTAACTCTTACTCTGGCCTAATGGTTAAGGTCTTGGACTCTTACTCTAGCCTCATAGCTACTGTCTTAACTTTTACTCTGGCCTAATAGCTACTGTCTTAACTCTTACTCTGGCCTAATAGCTACTGTGTTAACTCTTACTCTGGCCTCATAGCTACTGTCTTAACTCTTACTCTGGCCTAATGGTTAAGGTCTTGGACTCTTACTCTGGCCTCATAGCTACTGTCTTAACTCTTACTCTGGCCTAATAGCTACTGTCTTAACTCTTACTCTGGCCTCATAGCTACTGGCTTAACTCTTACTCTGGCCTCATAGCTACTGTCTTAACTCTTACTCTGGCCTAATGGTTAAGGTCTTGGACTCTTACTCTGGCCTCATAGCTACAGTCTTAACTCTTACTCTGGCCTCATAGCTACTGTCTTAACTCTTACTCTGGCCTCATAGCTACTGTCTTAACTCTTCCTCTGGCCTAATGGGTAAGGTCTTGGACTCTTACTCTGGCCTCATAGCTACTGTCTTAACTCTTACTCTGGCCTAATAGCTACTGTCTTAACTCTTACTCTGGCCTAATAGCTACTGTCTTAACTCTTACTCTGGCCTAATGGTTAAGGTCTTGGACTCTAACTCTGGCCTCATAGCTACTGTCTTAACTCTTACTCTGGCCTCATAGCTACTGTCTTAACTCTTACTCTGGCCTAATAGCTACTGTCTTAACTCTTACTCTGGCCTCCTAGATACGGTCTTAACTCTTACTCTGGCCTCATAGCTACTGTCTTAACTCTTACTCTGGCCTAATAGCTACTGTCTTAACTCTTACTCTGGCCTCATAGCTACTGTCTTAACTCTTACTCTGGCATAATGTTAAGGTCTTGGACTCTTACTCTGGCCTCATAACTACTGTCTTAACTCTTACTCTGGCCTCATAGCTACTGTCTTAACTCTTACTCTGGCCTCATAGCTACTGTCTTAACTCTTACTCTGGCCTCATAGCTACTGTCTTAACTCTTAATCTGGCCTCATAGCTACTGTCTTAACTCTAACTCTGGCCTCATAGCTACTGTCTTAACTCTTACTCTGGCCTAATAGCTACTGTCTTAACTCTTACTCTGGCCTCATAGCTACTGTCTTAACTCTTACTCTGGACTCATAGCTACTGTCTTAACTCTTACTCTGGCCTAATAGCTACTGTCTTAACTCTTACTCTGGCCTAATGGTTAAGGTCTTGGACTCTTACTCTGGCCTAATAGCTACTGTCTTAACTCTTACTCTGGCCTAATGGTTAAGGTCTTGGACTCTTACTCTGGCCTCATAGCTACTGTCTTAACTCTTACTCTGGCCTCATAGCTACTGTCTTAACTCTTACTCTGGCCTAATGGTTAAGGTCTTAGACTCTTACTCTGGCCTAATAGCTACTGTCTTAACTCTTACTCTGGCCTCATAGCTACTGTCTTAACTCTTACTCTGGCATAATGGTTAAGGTCTTGGACTCTTACTCTGGCCTCATAGCTACTGTCTTAACTCTTACTCTGGCCTAAAAGCTACTGTCTTAACTCTTACTCTGGCCTCATAGCTACGGTCTTAACTCTTACTCTGGCCTCATAGCTACTGTCTTAACACTTAATCTGGCCTCATAGCTACTGTCTTAACTCTTACTCTGGCCTCATAGCTACTGTCTTAACTCTTACTCTGGCCTAATAGCTACTGTCTTAACTCTTACTCTGGCCTCATAGCTACTGTCTTAACTCTTACTCTGGCCTAATGGTTAAGGTCTTGGACTCTTACTCTGGCCTCATAGCTACAGTCTTAACTCTTACTCTGGCCTCATAGCTACTGTCTTAACTCTTACTCTGGCCTCATAGCTACTGTCTTAACTCTTACTCTGGCCTAATGTTTAAGGTTTTGGACTCTTACTCTGGCCTCATACCTACTGTCTTAACTCTTACTCTGGCCTAATAGCTACTGTCTTAACTCTTACTCTGGCCTAATGGTTAAGGTCTTGGACTCTTACTCTGGCCTCATAGCTACTGTCTTAACTCTTACTCTGGCCTAATAGCTACTGTCTTAACTCTTACTCTGGCCTCCTAGCTACTGTCTTAACTCTTACTCTGGCCTCTTAGCTACTGTCTTAACTCTTACCCTGGCCTAATAGCTACTGTCTTAACTCTTATTCTGGACTAATAGCTACTGTCTTAACTCTTACTCTGGCCTCATAACTACTGTCTTAACTCTTACTCTGGCCTAATAGCTACTGTCTTAACTCTTACTCTGGCCTCATAGCTACTGTCTTAACTCTTACTCTGGCCTCATAGCTACTGTCTTAACTCGTACTCCGGCCTCATAGCTACTGTCTTAACTCTTAATCTGGCCTCATAGCTACTGTCTTAACTCTAACTCTGGCCTCATAGCTACTGTCTTAACTCTTACTCTGGCCTAATAGCTACTGTCTTAACTCCTACTCTGGCCTCATAGCTACTGTCTCAACTCTTACTCTGGACTCATAGCTACTGTCTTAACTCTTACTCTGGCCTAATGGTTAGGGTCTTGGACTCTTACTCTGGCCTCATAGCTACTGTCTTAACTCTTACTCTGGCCTCATAGCTACTATCTTAACTCTTACTCTGGCCTCATAGCTACTGTCTTAACTCTTACTCTGGCCTCATAGCTACTGTCTTAACTCTTACTCTGGCCTCATAGCTACTGTCTTAACTCTTACTCTGGCCTAATAGCTACTGTCTTAACTCTTACTCTGGCCTCATAGCTACAGTCTTAACTCTTACTCTGGCCTCATAGCTACTGTCTTAACTCTTACTCTGGCCTCATAGCTACTGTCTTAACTCTTCCTCTGGCCTAATGGGTAAGGTCTTGGACTCTTACTCTGGCCTCATAGCTACTGTCTTAACTCTTACTCTGGCCTCATAGCTACTGTCTTAACTCTTACTCTGGCCTAATAGCTACTGTCTTAACTCTTACTCTGGCCTAATAGCTACTGTCTTAACTCTTACTCTGGCCTCATAGCTACTGTCTTAACTCTTACTCTGGCATAATGGTTAAGGTCTTGGACTCTTAATCTGGCCTCATAGCTACTGTCTTAACTCTTACTCTGGCCTAATAGCTACTGTCTTAACTCTTACTCTTGCCTCATAGCTACTGTCTTAACTCTTACTCTGGCCTCATAGCTACTGTCTTAACTCTTACTCTGGCCTCCTAGCTACTGTCTTAACTCTTACTCTGGCCTCATAGCTACTGTCTTAACTCTTACCCTGGCCTAATAGCTACTGTCTTAACTCTTATTCTGGACTAATAGCTACTGTCTTAACTCTTTCTCTGGCCTAAAAGCTACTGTCTTAACTCTTACTTTGGCCTCATAGCTACTGTCTTAACTCTTACTCTGGCCTAATGGGTAAGGTCTTGGACTCTTACTCTGGCCTAATAGCTACTGTCTTAACTCTTACTCTGGCCTCATAGCTACTGTCTTAACTCTTACTCTGGCCTCATAGCTACTGTCTTAATTCTTACTCTGGCCTAATGGTTAAGGTCTTGGGCTCTTACTCTGGCCTCATAGCTACTGTCTTAACTCTTACTCTGGCCTCATAGCTACTGTCTTAACTCTTACTCTGGCCTCATAGCTACTGTCTTAACTCTTCCTCTGGCCTAATGGTTAAGGTCTTGGACTCTTACTCTGGCCACATAGCTACAGTCTTAACTCTTACTCTGGCCTCATAGCTACTGTCTTAACTCTTACTCTGGCCTCATAGCTACTGTCTTAACTCTTACTCTGGCCTAATGGTTAAGGTCTTGGACTCTTACTCTGGCCTCATAGCTACTGTCTTAACTCTTACTCTGGCCTAATAGCTACTGTCTTAACTCTTACTCTGGCCTAATAGCTACTGTCTTAACTCTTACTCTGGCCTAATGATTAAGGTCTTGGACTCTTACTCTGGCCTCATAGCTAATGTCTTAACTCTTACTCTGGCCTCATAGCTACTGTCTTAACTCTTACTCTGGCCTCATAGCTACTGTCTTAACTCTTACTCTGGCCTAAGAGCTACTGTCTTAAGTCTTACTCTGGCCTAATAGCTACTGTCTTAACTCTTACTCTGGCCTCATAGCTACTGTCTTAACTCTTACTCTGGCATAATGGTTAAGGTCTTGGACTCTTAATCTGGCCTCATAGCTACTGTCTTAACTCTTACTCTGGCCTAATAGCTACTGTCTTAACTCTTACTCTTGCCTCATAGCTACTGTCTTAACTCTTACTCTGGCCTCATAGCTACTGTCTTAACTCTTACTCTGGCCTCCTAGCTACTGTCTTAACTCTTACTCTGGCCTCATAGCTACTGTCTTAACTCTTACCCTGGCCTAATAGCTACTGTCTTAACTCTTATTCTGGACTAATAGCTACTGTCTTAACTCTTTCTCTGGCCTAAAAGCTACTGTCTTAACTCTTACTTTGGCCTCATAGCTACTGTCTTAACTCTTACTCTGGCCTAATGGGTAAGGTCTTGGACTCTTACTCTGGCCTAATAGCTACTGTCTTAACTCTTACTCTGGCCTAATAGCTACTGTCTTAACTCTTACTCTGGCCTCATAGCTACTGTCTTAACTCTTACTCTGGCCTAATGGTTAAGGTCTTGGACTCTTACTCTGGCCTCATAGCTACTGTCTTAACTCTTACTCTGGCCTAATAGCTACTGTTTTAACTCTTACTCTGGCCTAATAGCTACTGTCTTAACTCTTACTCTGGCCTCATAGCTACTGTCTTAACTCTTACTCTGGCATAATGGTTAAGGTCTTGGACTCTTAATCTGGCCTCATAGCTACTGTCTTAACTCTTACTCTGGCCTAATAGCTACTGTCTTAACTCTTACTCTGGCCTAATAACTACTGTCTTAACTCTTACGCTGGCCTAATGGTTAAGGTCTTGGACTCCTACTCTTGCCTCATAGCTACTGTCTTAACTCTTACTCTGGCCTCATAGCTACTGTCTTAACTCTTACTCTGGCCTCATAGCTACTGTCTTAACTCTTACTCTGGCCTCATAGCTACTGTCTTAACTCTTACTCTGGCCTAATAGCTACTGTCTTAACTCTTACTCTGGCCTCATAGCTACTGTCTTAACTCTTACTCTGGCCTCATAGCTACTGTCTTAATTCTTACTCTGGCCTAATGGTTAAGGTCTTGGGCTCTTACTCTGGCCTCATAGCTACTGTCTTAACTCTTACTCTGGCCTCATAGCTACTGTCTTAACTCTTACTCTGGCCTCATAGCTACTGTCTTAACTCTTCCTCTGGCCTAATGGTTAAGGTCTTGGACTCTTACTCTGGCCACATAGCTACAGTCTTAACTCTTACTCTGGCCTCATAGCTACTGTCTTAACTCTTACTCTGGCCTCATAGCTACTGTCTTAACTCTTACTCTGGCCTAATGGTTAAGGTCTTGGACTCTTACTCTGGCCTCATAGCTACTGTCTTAACTCTTACTCTGGCCTAATAGCTACTGTCTTAACTCTTACTCTGGCCTAATAGCTACTGTCTTAACTCTTACTCTGGCCTAATGATTAAGGTCTTGGACTCTTACTCTGGCCTCATAGCTAATGTCTTAACTCTTACTCTGGCCTCATAGCTACTGTCTTAACTCTTACTCTGGCCTCATAGCTACTGTCTTAACTCTTACTCTGGCCTAAGAGCTACTGTCTTAAGTCTTACTCTGGCCTAATAGCTACTGTCTTAACTCTTACTCTGGCCTCATAGCTACTGTCTTAACTCTTACTCTGGCATAATGGTTAAGGTCTTGGACTCTTAATCTGGCCTCATAGCTACTGTCTTAACTCTTACTCTGGCCTAATAGCTACTGTCTTAACTCTTACTCTTGCCTCATAGCTACTGTCTTAACTCTTACTCTGGCCTCATAGCTACTGTCTTAACTATTACTCTGGCCTACTAGCTACTGTCTTAACTCTTACTCTGGCCTAATGGTTAAGGTCTTGGACTCTTACTCTAGCCTCATAGCTACTGTCTTAACTTTTACTCTGGCCTAATAGCTACTGTCTTAACTCTTACTCTGGCCTAATAGCTACTGTGTTAACTCTTACTCTGGCCTCATAGCTACTGTCTTAACTCTTACTCTGGCCTAATGGTTAAGGTCTTGGACTCTTACTCTGGCCTCATAGCTACTGTCTTAACTCTTACTCTGGCCTAATAGCTACTGTCTTAACTCTTACTCTGGCCTCATAGCTACTGGCTTAACTCTTACTCTGGCCTCATAGCTACTGTCTTAACTCTTACTCTGGCCTAATGGTTAAGGTCTTGGACTCTTACTCTGGCCTCATAGCTACAGTCTTAACTCTTACTCTGGCCTCATAGCTACTGTCTTAACTCTTACTCTGGCCTCATAGCTACTGTCTTAACTCTTCCTCTGGCCTAATGGGTAAGGTCTTGGACTCTTACTCTGGCCTCATAGCTACTGTCTTAACTCTTACTCTGGCCTAATAGCTACTGTCTTAACTCTTACTCTGGCCTAATAGCTACTGTCTTAACTCTTACTCTGGCCTAATGGTTAAGGTCTTGGACTCTAACTCTGGCCTCATAGCTACTGTCTTAACTCTTACTCTGGCCTCATAGCTACTGTCTTAACTCTTACTCTGGCCTAATAGCTACTGTCTTAACTCTTACTCTGGCCTCCTAGATACGGTCTTAACTCTTACTCTGGCCTCATAGCTACTGTCTTAACTCTTACTCTGGCCTAATAGCTACTGTCTTAACTCTTACTCTGGCCTCATAGCTACTGTCTTAACTCTTACTCTGGCATAATGTTAAGGTCTTGGACTCTTACTCTGGCCTCATAACTACTGTCTTAACTCTTACTCTGGCCTCATAGCTACTGTCTTAACTCTTACTCTGGCCTCATAGCTACTGTCTTAACTCTTACTCTGGCCTCATAGCTACTGTCTTAACTCTAACTCTGGCCTCATAGCTACTGTCTTAACTCTTACTCTGGCCTCATAGCTACTGTCTTAACTCTTACTCTGGCCTCATAGCTACTGTCTTAACTCTTACTCTGGCCTCATAGCTACTGTCTTAACTCTTACTCTGGCCTCATAGCTACTGTCTTAACTCTTACTCTGGCCTCATAGCTACTGTCTTAACTCTTAATCTGGCCTCATAGCTACTGTCTTAACTCTAACTCTGGCCTCATAGCTACTGTCTTAACTCTTACTCTGGCCTAATAGCTACTGTCTTAACTCTTACTCTGGCCTCATAGCTACTGTCTTAACTCTTACTCTGGACTCATAGCTACTGTCTTAACTCTTACTCTGGCCTAATGGTTAAGGTCTTGGACTCTTACTCTGGCCTCATAGCTACTGTCTTAACTCTTACTCTGGCCTAATAGCTACTGTCTTAACTCTTACTCTGGCCTAATGGTTAAGGTCTTGGACTCTTACTCTGGCCTCATAGCTACTGTCTTAACTCTTACTCTGGCCTCATAGCTACTGTCTTAACTCTTACTCTGGCCTCATAGCTACTGTCTTAACTCTTACTCTGGCATAATGGTTAAGGTCTTGGACTCTTACTCTGGCCTCATAGCTACTGTCTTAACTCTTACTCTGGCCTCATAGCTACTGTCTTAACTCTTACTCTGGCCTCATAGCTACTGTCTTAACTCTTACTCTGGCATAATGGTTAAGGTCTTGGACTCTTACTCTGGCCTCATAGCTACTGTCTTAACTCTTACTCTGGCCTAAAAGCTACTGTCTTAACTCTTACTCTGGCCTCATAGCTACGGTCTTAACTCTTACTCTGGCCTCATAGCTACTGTCTTAACACTTAATCTGGCCTCATAGCTACTGTCTTAACTCTTACTCTGGCCTCATAGCTACTGTCTTAACTCTTACTCTGGCCTAATAGCTACTGTCTTAACTCTTACTCTGGCCTCATAGCTACTGTCTTAACTCTTACTCTGGCCTAATGGTTAAGGTCTTGGACTCTTACTCTGGCCTCATAGCTACAGTCTTAACTCTTACTCTGGCCTCATAGCTACTGTCTTAACTCTTACTCTGGCCTCATAGCTACTGTCTTAACTCTTACTCTGGCCTAATGTTTAAGGTTTTGGACTCTTACTCTGGCCTCATACCTACTGTCTTAACTCTTACTCTGGCCTAATAGCTACTGTCTTAACTCTTACTCTGGCCTAATGGTTAAGGTCTTGGACTCTTACTCTGGCCTCATAGCTACTGTCTTAACTCTTACTCTGGCCTAATAGCTACTGTCTTAACTCTTACTCTGGCCTCCTAGCTACTGTCTTAACTCTTACTCTGGCCTCTTAGCTACTGTCTTAACTCTTACCCTGGCCTAATAGCTACTGTCTTAACTCTTATTCTGGACTAATAGCTACTGTCTTAACTCTTACTCTGGCCTCATAACTACTGTCTTAACTCTTACTCTGGCCTAATAGCTACTGTCTTAACTCTTACTCTGGCCTCATAGCTACTGTCTTAACTCTTACTCTGGCCTCATAGCTACTGTCTTAACTCGTACTCCGGCCTCATAGCTACTGTCTTAACTCTTAATCTGGCCTCATAGCTACTGTCTTAACTCTAACTCTGGCCTCATAGCTACTGTCTTAACTCTTACTCTGGCCTAATAGCTACTGTCTTAACTCCTACTCTGGCCTCATAGCTACTGTCTCAACTCTTACTCTGGACTCATAGCTACTGTCTTAACTCTTACTCTGGCCTAATGGTTAGGGTCTTGGACTCTTACTCTGGCCTCATAGCTACTGTCTTAACTCTTACTCTGGCCTCATAGCTACTATCTTAACTCTTACTCTGGCCTCATAGCTACTGTCTTAACTCTTACTCTGGCCTCATAGCTACTGTCTTAACTCTTACTCTGGCCTCATAGCTACTGTCTTAACTCTTACTCTGGCCTAATAGCTACTGTCTTAACTCTTACTCTGGCCTCATAGCTACTGTCTTAACTCTTACTCTGGCCTCATAGCTACTGTCTTAACTCTTACTCTGGCCTAATGGTTAAGGTCTTGGACTCTTACTCTGGCCTCATAGCTACTGTCTTAACTCTTACTCTGGCCTCATAGCTACTGTCTTAACTCTTACTCTGGCCTCATAGCTACTGTCTTAACTCTTTCTCTGGCCTAATAGCTACTGTCTTAACTCTTTCTCTGGCCTAAAAGCTACTGTCTTAACTCTTACTTTGGCCTCATAGCTACTGTCTTAACTCTTACTCTGGCCTAATGGGTAAGGTCTTGGACTCTTACTCTGGCCTAATAGCTACTGTCTTAACTCTTACTCTGGCCTAATAGCTACTGTCTTAACTCTTACTCTGGCTTCATAGCTACTGTCTTAACTCTTACTCTGGCCTAATGGTTAAGGTCTTGGACTCTTACTCTGGCCTCATAGCTACTGTCTTAACTCTTACTCTGGCCTAATAGCTACTGTTTTAACTCTTACTCTGGCCTAATAGCTACTGTCTTAACTCTTACTCTGGCCTCATAGCTACTGTCTTAACTCTTACTCTGGCATAATGGTTAAGGTCTTGGACTCTTAATCTGGCCTCATAGCTACTGTCTTAACTCTTACTCTGGCCTAATAACTACTGTCTTAACTCTTACGCTGGCCTAATGGTTAAGGTCTTGGACTCCTACTCTTGCCTCATAGCTACTGTCTTAACTCTTACTCTGGCCTCATAGCTACTGTCTTAACTCTTACTCTGGCCTCATAGCTACTGTCTTAACTCTTACTCTGGCCTCATAGCTACTGTCTTAACTCTTACTCTGGCCTAATAGCTACTGTCTTAACTCTTACTCTGGCCTCATAGCTACTGTCTTAACTCTTACTCTGGCCTCATAGCTACTGTCTTAATTCTTACTCTGGCCTAATGGTTAAGGTCTTGGGCTCTTACTCTGGCCTCATAGCTACTGTCTTAACTCTTACTCTGGCCTCATAGCTACTGTCTTAACTCTTACTCTGGCCTCATAGCTACTGTCTTAACTCTTCCTCTGGCCTAATGGTTAAGGTCTTGGACTCTTACTCTGGCCACATAGCTACAGTCTTAACTCTTACTCTGGCCTCATAGCTACTGTCTTAACTCTTACTCTGGCCTCATAGCTACTGTCTTAACTCTTACTCTGGCCTAATGGTTAAGGTCTTGGACTCTTACTCTGGCCTCATAGCTACTGTCTTAACTCTTACTCTGGCCTAATAGCTACTGTCTTAACTCTTACTCTGGCCTAATAGCTACTGTCTTAACTCTTACTCTGGCCTAATGATTAAGGTCTTGGACTCTTACTCTGGCCTCATAGCTAATGTCTTAACTCTTACTCTGGCCTCATAGCTACTGTCTTAACTCTTACTCTGGCCTCATAGCTACTGTCTTAACTCTTACTCTGGCCTAATAGCTACTGTCTTAACTCGTACTCTGGCCTCATAGCTACTGTCTTAACTCTTACTCTGGCATAATGGTTAAGGTCTTGGACTCTTAATCTGGCCTCATAGCTACTGTCTTAACTCTTACTCTGGCCTAATAGCTACTGTCTTAACTCTTACTCTTGCCTCATAGCTACTGTCTTAACTCTTACTCTGGCCTCATAGCTACTGTCTTAACTATTACTCTGGCCTACTAGCTACTGTCTTAACTCTTACTCTGGCCTAATGGTTAAGGTCTTGGACTCTTACTCTGGCCTCATAGCTACTGTCTTAACTCTTACACTGGCCTCATAGCTACTGTCTTAACTCTTACTCTGGCCTAATGGTTAAGGTCTTGGACTCTTACTCTGGCCTCATAGCTACGGTCTTAACTCTTACTCTGGCCTAATAGCTACTGTCTTAACTCTTACTCTGGCCTCATAGCTACTGTCTTAACTCTTACTCTGGCCTAATAGCTACTGTTTTAACTCTTACTCTGGCCTCATAGCTACTGTCTTAACTCTTACTCTGGACTCATAGCTACTGTCTTAACTCTTACTCTGGCCTAATGGTTAAGGTCTTGGACTCTTACTCTGGCCTCATAGCTACTGTCTTAACTCTTACTCTGGCCTCATAGCTACTGTCTTAACTCTTACTCTGGCCTCATAGCTACTGTCTTAAATCTTACTCTGGCCTCATAGCTACTGTCTTAACTCTTATTCTGGCCTCATAGCTACTGTCTTAACTCTTACTCTGGCCTCATAGCTACTGTCTTAACTCTTACTCTGGCCTAATAGCTACTGTCTTAACTCTTACTCTGGCCTCATAGCTACTGTCTTAACTCTTACTCTGGACTCATAGCTACTGTCTTAACTCTTACTCTGGCCTAATGGTTAAGGTCTTGGACTCTTACTCTGGCCTCATAGCTACTGTCTTAACTCTTACTCTGGCCTCATAGCTACTGTCTTAACTCTTACTCTGGCCTCATAGCTACTGTCTTAACTCTTACTCTGGCCTCATAGCTACTGTCTTAAATCTTACTCTGGCCTCATAGCTACTGTCTTAACTCTTACTCTGGCCTCATAGCTACTGTCTTAACTCTTACTCTGGCCTAATAGCTACTGTCTTAACTCTTACTCTGGCCTCATAGCTACTGTCTTCACTCTTACTCTGGCCTAATGGTTAAGGTCTTGGACTCTTACTCTGGCCTCATAGCTACTGTCTTAACTCTTACTCTGGCCTAATAGCTACTGTCTTAACTCTTACTCTGGCCTAATAGCTACTGTCTTAACTCTTACTCTGGCCTAATGGTTAAGGTCTTGGACTCTAACTCTGGCCTCATAGCTACTGTCTTAACTCTTACTCTGGCCTCATAGCTACTGTCTTAACTCTTACTCTGGCCTAATAGCTACTGTCTTAACTCTTACTCTGGCCTCCTAGCTACGGTCTTAACTCTTACTCTGGCCTCATAGCTACTGTCTTAACTCTTACTCTGGCCTAATAGCTACTGTCTTAACTCTTACTCTGGCCTCATAGCTACTGTCTTAACTCTTACTCTGGCATAATGTTAAGGTCTTGGACTCTTACTCTGGCCTCATAACTACTGTCTTAACTCTTACTCTGGCCTCATAGCTACTGTCTTAACTCTTACTCTGGCCTCATAGCTACTGTCTTAACTCTTACTCTGGCCTCATAGCTACTGTCTTAACTCTTAATCTGGCCTCATAGCTACTGTCTTAACTCTAACTCTGGCCTCATAGCTACTGTCTTAACTCTTACTCTGGCCTAATAGCTACTGTCTTAACTCTTACTCTGGCCTCATAGCTACTGTCTTAACTCTTACTCTGGACTCATAGCTACTGTCTTAACTCTTACTCTGGCCTAATGGTTAAGGTCTTGGACTCTTACTCTGGCCTCATAGCTACTGTCTTAACTCTTACTCTGGCCTCATAGCTACTGTCTTAACTCTTACTCTGGCCTCATAGCTACTGTCTTAACTCTTAATCTGGCCTCATAGCTACTGTCTTAACTCTTACTCTGGCCTAATAGCTACTGTCTTAACTCTTATTCTGGCCTAATAGCTACTGTCTTAACTCTTACTCTGGCCTCATAGCTACTGTCTTAACTCTTACTCTGGCATAATGGTTAAGGTCTTGGACTCTTACTCTGGCCTCATAGCTACTGTCTTAAGTCTTACTCTTGTCTAAAAGCTAATGTCTTAACTCTTACTCTGGCCTCATAGCTACGGTCTTAACTCTTACTCTGGCCTCATAGCTACTGTCTTAACTCTTAATCTGGCCTCATAGCTACTGTCTTAACGCTTACTCTGGCCTCATAGCTACTGTCTTAACTCTTACTCTGGCCTCATAGCTACTGTCTTAACTCTTACTCTGGCCTAATAGCTACTGTCTTAACTCTTACTCTGGCCTCATAGCTACTGTCTTAACTCTTACTCTGGCCTAATGGTTAAGGTCTTGGACTCTTACTCTGGCCTCATAGCTACAGTCTTAACTCTTACTCTGGCCTCATAGCTACTGTCTTAACTCTTACTCTGGCCTCATAGCTACTGTCTTAACTCTTACTCTGGCCTAATGTTTAAGGTTTTGGACTCTTACTCTGGCCTCATAGCTACTGTCTTAACTCTTACTCTGGCCTAATAGCTACTGTCTTAACTCTTACTCTGGCCTAATGGTTAAGGTCTTGGACTCTTTCTCTGGCCTCATAGCTACTGTCTTAACTCTTACTCTGGCCTAATAGCTACTGTCTTAACTCTTACTCTGGCCTCCTAGCTACTGTCTTAACTCTTACTCTGGCCTAATAGCTACTGTCTTAACTCTTACTCTGGCCTCCTAGCTACTGTCTTAACTCTTACTCTGGCCTCATAGCTACTGTCTTAACTCTTAATCTGGCCTCATAGCTACTGTCTTAACTCTAACTCTGGCCTCATAACTACTGTCTTAACTCTTACTCTGGCCTAATAGCTACTGTCTTAACTCTTACTCTGGCCTCATAGCTACTGTCTTAACTCTTACTCTGGCCTCATAGCTACTGTCTTAACTCGTACTCCGGCCTCATAGCTACTGTCTTAACTCTTAATCTGGCCTCATAGCTACTGTCTTAACTCTAACTCTGGCCTCATAGCTACTGTCTTAACTCTTACTCTGGCCTAATAGCTACTGTCTTAACTCCTACTCTGGCCTCATAGCTACAGTCTTAACTCTTACTCTGGACTCATAGCTACTGTCTTAACTCTTACTCTGGCCTAATGGTTAAGGTCTTGGACTCTTACTCTGGCCTCATAGCTACTGTCTTAACTCTTACTCTGGCCTCATAGCTACTATCTTAACTCTTACTCTGGCCTCATAGCTACTGTCTTAACTCTTACTCTGGCCTCATAGCTACTGTCTTAACTCTTACTCTGGCCTAATAGCTACTGTCTTAACTCTTACTCTGGCCTCATAGCTACTGTCTTAACTCTTACTCTGGCCTCATAGCTACTGTCTTAACTCTTACTCTGGCCTAATGGTTAAGGTCTTGGACTCTTACTCTGGCCTCATAGCTACTGTCTTAACTCTTACTCTGGCCTCATAGCTACTGTCTTAACTCTTACTCTGGCCTCATAGCTACT
This sequence comes from Triturus cristatus, assembly GCF_964204655.1. Classification (NCBI taxonomy): domain Eukaryota; kingdom Metazoa; phylum Chordata; class Amphibia; order Caudata; family Salamandridae; genus Triturus; species Triturus cristatus. The sequence continues at coordinate 718,781,677 of NC_140593.1, read as the reverse complement.
GTCTTAACTCTTTCTCTGGCCTAATAGCTACTGTCTTAACTCTTACTCTGGCCTAATAGCTACTGTCTTAACTCTTACTCTGGCCTAATAGCTACTGTCTTAACTCTTACTCTGGCCTCATAGCTACTGTCTTAACTCTTACTCTGGCCTAATGGTTAAGGTCTTGGACTCTTACTCTGGCCTCATAGCTACTGTCTTAACTCTTACTCTGGCCTAATAGCTACTGTTTTAACTCTTACTCTGGCCTAATAGCTACTGTCTTAACTCTTACTCTGGCCTCATAGCTACTGTCTTAACTCTTACTCTGGCATAATGGTTAAGGTCTTGGACTCTTAATCTGGCCTCATAGCTACTGTCTTAACTCTTACTCTGGCCTAATAGCTACTGTCTTAACTCTTACTCTGGCCTAATAGCTACTGTCTTAACTCTTACTCTGGCCTAATGGTTAAGGTCTTGGACTCCTACTCTTGCCTCATAGCTACTGTCTTAACTCTTACTCTGGCCTCATAGCTACTGTCTTAACTCTTACTCTGGCCTCATAGCTACTGTCTTAACTCTTACTCTGGCCTCATAGCTACTGTCTTAACTCTTACTCTGGCCTAATAGCTACTGTCTTAACTCTTACTCTGGCCTCATAGCTACTGTCTTAACTCTTACTCTGGCCTCATAGCTACTGTCTTAACTCTTACTCTGGCCTAATGGTTAAGGTCTTGGACTCTTACTCTGGCCTCATAGCTACTGTCTTAACTCTTACTCTGGCCTAATAGCTACTGTCTTAACTCTTACTCTGGCCTAATAGCTACTGTCTTAACTCTTACTCTGGCCTAATGATTAAGGTCTTGGACTCTTACTCTGGCCTCGTAGCTAATGTCTTAACTCTTACTCTGGCCTCATAGCTACTGTCTTAACTCTTACTCTGGCCTCATAGCTACTGTCTTAACTCTTACTCTGGCCTAAGAGCTACTGTCTTAAGTCTTACTCTGGCCTAATAGCTACTGTCTTAACTCTTACTCTGGCCTCATAGCTACTGTCTTAACTCTTACTCTGGCATAATGGTTAAGGTCTTGGACTCTTAATCTGGCCTCATAGCTACTGTCTTAACTCTTACTCTGGCCTAATAGCTACTGTCTTAACTCTTACTCTTGCCTCATAGCTACTGTCTTAACTCTTACTCTGGCCTCATAGCTACTGTCTTAACTATTACTCTGGCCTACTAGCTACTGTCTTAACTCTTACTCTGGCCTAATGGTTAAGGTCTTGGACTCTTACTCTGGCCTCATAGCTACTGTCTTAACTCTTACACTGGCCTCATAGCTACTGTCTTAACTCTTACTCTGGCCTAATGGTTAAGGTCTTGGACTCTTACTCTGGCCTCATAGCTACGGTCTTAACTCTTACTCTGGCCTAATAGCTACTGTCTTAACTCTTACTCTGGCCTCATAGCTACTGTCTTAACTCTTACTCTGGCCTAATAGCTACTGTTTTAACTCTTACTCTGGCCTCATAGCTACTGTCTTAACTCTTACTCTGGACTCATAGCTACTGTCTTAACTCTTACTCTGGCCTAATGGTTAAGGTCTTGGACTCTTACTCTGGCCTCATAGCTACTGTCTTAACTCTTACTCTGGCCTCATAGCTACTGTCTTAACTCTTACTCTGGCCTCATAGCTACTGTCTTAAATCTTACTCTGGCCTCATAGCTACTGTCTTAACTCTTATTCTGGCCTCATAGCTACTGTCTTAACTCTTACTCTGGCCTCATAGCTACTGTCTTAACTCTTACTCTGGCCTAATAGCTACTGTCTTAACTCTTACTCTGGCCTCATAGCTACTGTCTTAACTCTTACTCTGGACTCATAGCTACTGTCTTAACTCTTACTCTGGCCTAATGGTTAAGGTCTTGGACTCTTACTCTGGCCTCATAGCTACTGTCTTAACTCTTACTCTGGCCTCATAGCTACTGTCTTAACTCTTACTCTGGCCTCATAGCTACTGTCTTAACTCTTACTCTGGCCTCATAGCTACTGTCTTAACTCTTACTCTGGCCTCATAGCTACTGTCTTAAAACTTACTCTGGCCTCATAGCTACTGTCTTAACTCTTACTCTGGCCTCATAGCTACTGTCTTAACTCTTACTCTGGCCTCATAGCTACTGTCTTAACTCTTACTCTGGCCTAATAGCTACTGTCTTAACTCTTACTCTGGCCTCATAGCTACTGTCTTCACTCTTACTCTGGCCTAATGGTTAAGGTCTTGGACTCTTACTCTGGCCTCATAGCTACTGTCTTAACTCTTACTCTGGCCTAATAGCTACTGTCTTAACTCTTTCTCTGGCCTAAAAGCTACTGTTTTAACTCTTACTCTGGCCTCATAGCTACTGTCTTAACTCTGTCTTAACTTTTACTCTGGCCTCATAGCTACTGTCTTAACTCTTACTCTGGCCTAATGTTTAAGGTCTTGGACTCTTACTCTGGCCTCATAGCTACTGTCTTAACTCTTACTCTGGCCTAATAGCTACTGTCTTAACTCTTACTCTGACCTAATAGCTACTGTCTTAACTCTTACTCTGGCCTCATAGCTACTGTCTTAACTCTTACTCTGGCCTAATGGTTAAAGTCTTGGACTCTTACTCTGGCCTCATAGCTACTGTCTTAACTCTTACTCTGGGCTAATAGCTACTGTCTTAACTCTTACTCTGGCCTCATAGCTACTGTCTTAACTCTTACTCTGGCCTCATAGCTACTGTCTTAACTCTTACTCTGGCCTCATAGCTACTGTCTTAACTCTTACTCTGGCCTTATAGCTACTGTCTTAACTCTTACTCTGGCCTCATAGCTACTGTCTTAACTCTTACTCTGGCCTAATGGTTAAGGTCTTGGACTCTTCTTCTGGCCTAATAGCTACTGTCTTAACTCTTACTCTGGCCTCATAGCTACTGTCTTAACTCTTACTCTGGCCTAATAGCTACTGTCTTAACTCTTACTCTGGCCTCATAGCTACTGTCTTAACTCTTACTCTGGCCTAATGGTTAAGGTCTTTGTCTCTTACTCTGGCCTCATAGCTACTGTCTTAACTCTTACTCTGGCCTAATAGCTACTGTCTTAACTCTTACTCTGGCCTCATAGCTACTATCTTAACTCTTACTCTGGCCTCATAGCTACTGTCTTAACTCTTACTCTGGCCTCATAGCTACTGTTTTAACTCTTACTCTGGCCTAATAGCTACTGTCTTAACTCTTACTCTGGCCTCATAGCTACTGTCTTAACTCTTACTCTGGCCTAATGGTTAAGGTCTTTGACTCTTCTTCTGGCCTCATAGCTACTGTCTTAACGCTTACACTGGCCTCATAGCTACTGTCTTAACTCTTACTCTGGCCTCATAGCTACTGTCTTAACTCTTACTCTGGCCTCATAGCTACTGTCTTACCTCTTACTCTGGCCTTATAGCTACTGTCTTAACTCTTACTCTGGCCTCATAGCTACTGTCTTAACTCTTACTCTGGCCTAATGGATAAGGTCTCGGACTCTTACTCTGGCCTCAAAGCTACTGTCTTAACTCTTACTCTGGCCTAATGGTTAAGGTCTTGGACTCTTACTCTGGCCTCATAGCTACTGTCTTAACTCTTACTCTGGCCTAATAGCTACTGTCTTAACTCTTACTCTGGCCTAATGGTTAAGGTCTTGGACTCTTACTCTGGCCTCATAGCTACTGTCATAACTCTTACTCTGGCCTCATAGCTACTGTCTTAACTCTTACTCTGGCCTAATGGTTAAGGTCTTAGACTCTTACTCTGGCCTAATAGCTACTGTCTTAACTCTTACTCTGGCCTAATGGTTTAGGTCTTAGACTCTTACTCTGGCTTAATAGCTACTGTCTTAACTCTTACTCTGGCCTCATAGCTACTGTCTTAACTCTTACTCTGGCCTAATAGCTACTGTCTTAACTCTTACTCTGGCCTAATGGTTAAGGTCTTAGACTCTTACTCTGGCCTAATAGCTACTGTCTTAACTCTTACTCTGGCCTAATGGTTTAGGTCTTAGACTCTTACTCTGGCTTAATAGCTACTGTCTTAACTCTTACTCTGGCCTCATAGCTACTGTCTTAACTCTTACTCTGGCCTAATAGCTACTGTCTTAACTCTTACTCTGGCCTCATAGCTACTGTCTTAACTCTTACTCTGGCCTCATAGCTACTGTCTTAACTTTTACTCTGGCCTCATAGCTACTGTCTTAACTCATACTCTGGCCTAATGGTTAAGGTCTTGGACTCTTACTCGGGCCTCATAGCTACTGTCTTAACTCTTACTCTGGCCTCATAGCTACTGTCTTAACTCTTACTCTGGCGTAATAGCTACTGTCTTAACTCTTTCTCTGGCCTAATAGCTACTGTCTTAACTCTTACTCTGGCCTAATAGCTACTGTCTTAACTCTTACTCTGGCCTAATGGTTAAGGTCTTGGACTCTTACTCTGGCCTCATAGCTACTGTCTTAACTATTACTCTGGCCTCATAGCTACTGTCTTAACTCTTACTCTGGCCTCATAGCTACTGTCTTAACTCTTACTCTGGCCTAATGGTTAAGGTCTTGGACTCTTACTCTGGCCTCATAGCTACTGTCTTAACTCTTACTCTGGCCTCATAGCTACTGTCTTAACTCTTACTCTGGCCTAATGGTTAAGGTCTTGGACTCTTACTCTGGCCTCATAGCTACTGTCTTAACTCTTACTCTGGCCTCATAGCTACTGTCTTAACTCTTACTCTGGCCTAATGGTTACGGTCTTGGACTCTTACTCTGGCCTAATAGCTACTGTCTTAACTCTTACTCTGGCCTCATAGCTACTGTCTTAACTCTTACTCTGGCCTCATAGCTACTGTCTTAACTCTTACTCAGGCCTAATAGCTACTGTCTTAACTCTTACTCTTGCCTAATGGTTAAGGTCTTGGACTCTTACTCTGGCCTCATAGCTACTGTCTTAACTCTTACTCTGGCCTAATGGATAAGGTCTTGGACTCTTACTCTGGCCTCAAAGCTACTGTCTTAACTCTTACTCTGGCCTAATGGTTAAGGTCTTGGACTCTTACTCTGGCCTCATAGCTACTGTCTTAACTCTTACTCTGGCCTCATAGCTACTGTCTTAACTCTTACTCTGGCCTAATAGCTACTGTCCTAACTCTTACTCTGGCCTAATGGTTAAGGTCTTGGACTCTTACTCTGGCCTCATAGCTACTGTCTTAACTCTTACTCTGGCCTAATGGTTTAGGTCTTAGACTCTTACTCTGGCTTAATAGCTACTGTCTTAACTCTTACTCTGGCCTCATAGCTACTGTCTTAACTCTTACTCTGGCCTAATAGCTACTGTCTTAACTCTTACTCTGGCCTAATAGCTACTGTCTTAACTCTTACTCTGGCCTAATGGTTAAGGTCTTGGACTCCTACTCTTGCCTCATAGCTACTGTCTTAACTCTTACTCTGGCCTCATAGCTACTGTCTTAACTTTTACTCTGGCCTCATAGCTACTGTCTTAACTCTTACTCTGGCCTCATAGCTACTGTCTTAACTCTTACTCTGGCCTAATAGCTACTGTCTTAACTCTTACTCTGGCCTCATAGCTACTGTCTTAACTCTTACTCTGGCCTCATAGCTACTGTCTTAACTCTTACTCTGGCCTAATGGTTAAGGTCTTGGACTCTTACTCTGGCCTCATAGCTACTGTCTTAACTCTTACTCTGGCCTCATAGCTACTGTCTTAACTCTTCCTCTGGCCTAATGGTTAAGGTCTTGGACTCTTACTCTGGCCACATAGCTACAGTCTTAACTCTTACTCTGGCCTCATAGCTACTGTCTTAACTCTTACTCTGGCCTCATAGCTACTGTCTTAACTCTTACTCTGGCCTAATGGTTAAGGTCTTTGACTCTTACTCTGGCCTAATAGCTACTGTCTTAACTCTTACTCTGGCCTAATGGTTAAGGTCTTGGACTCTTACTCTGGCCTCGTAGCTACTGTCTTAACTCTTACTCTGGCCTCATAGCTACTGTCTTAACTCTTACTCTGGCCTCATAGCTACTGTCTTAACTCTTACTCTGGCCTAAGAGCTACTGTCTTAAGTCTTACTCTGGCCTAATAGCTACTGTCTTAACTCTTACTCTGGCCTCATAGCTACTGTCTTAACTCTTACTCTGGCATAATGGTTAAGGTCTTGGACTCTTAATCTGGCCTCATAGCTACTGTCTTAACTTTTACTCTGGCCTAATAGCTACTGTCTTAACTCTTACTCTGGCCTAATAGCTACTGTCTTAACTCTTACTCTGGCCTAATGGTTAAGGTCTTGGACTCCTACTCTTGCCTCATAGCTACTGTCTTAACTCTTACTCTGGCCTCATAGCTACTGTCTTAACTCTTACTCTGGCCTAATAGCTACTGTCTTAACTCTTACTCTGGCCTCATAGCTACTGTCTTAACTCTTACTCTGGCCTCATAGCTACTGTCTTAACTCTTACTCTGGCCTAATGGTTAAGGTCTTGGACTCTTACTCTCGCCTCATAGCTACTGTCTTAACTCTTACTCTGGCCTCATAGCTACTGTCTTAACTCTTACTCTGGCCTCATAGCTACTGTCTTATCTCTTCCTCTGGCCTAATGGTTAAGGTCTTGGACTCTTACTCTGGCCACATAGATACAGTCTTAACTCTTACTCTGGCCTCCTAGCTACTGTCTTAACTCTTACTCTGGCCTCATAGCTACTGTCTTAACTCTTACTCTGGCCTAATGGTTAAGGTCTTGGACTCTTACTCTGGCCTCATAGCTACTGTCTTAACTCTTACTCTGGCCTAATAGCTACTGTCTTAACTCTTACTCTGGCCTAATAGCTACTGTCTTAACTCTTACTCTGGCCTAATGGTTAAGGTCTTGGACTCTTACTCTGGCCTCGTAGCTACTGTCTTAACTCTTACTCTGGCCTCATAGCTACTGTCTTAACTCTTACTCTGGCCTCATAGCTACTGTCTTAACTCTTACTCTGGCCTAAGAGCTACTGTCTTAAATCTTACTCTGGCCTAATAGCTACTGTCTTAACTCTTACTCTGGCCTCATAGCTACTGTCTTAACTCTTACTCTGGCATAATGGTTAAGGTCTTGGACTCTTGATCTGGCCTCATAGCTACTGTCTTAACTCTTACTCTGGCCTAATAGCTACTGTCTTAACTCTTACTCTTGCCTCATAGCTACTGTCTTAACTCTTACTCTGGCCTCATAGCTACTGTCTTAACTATTACTCTGGCCTACTAGCTACTGTCTTAACTCTTACTCTGGCCTAATGGTTAAGGTCTTGGACTCTTACTCTGGCCTCATAGCTACTGTCTTAACTCTTACACTGGCCTCATAGCTACTGTCTTAACTCTTACTCTGGCCTAATGGTTAAGGTCTTGGACTCTTACTCTGGCCTCATAGCTACGGTCTTAACTCTTACTCTGGCCTAATAGCTACTGTCTTAACTCTTACTCTGGCCTCATAGCTACTGTCTTAACTCTTACTCTGGCCTAATAGCTACTGTTTTAACTCTTACTCTGGCCTCATAGCTACTGTCTTAACTCTTACTCTGGACTCATAGCTACTGACTTAACTCTTACTCTGGCCTAATGGTTAAGGTCTTGGACTCTTACTCTGGCCTCATAGCTACTGTCTTAACTCTTACTCTGGCCTCATAGCTACTGTCTTAACTCTTACTCTGGCCTCATAGCTACTGTCTTAAATCTTACTCTGGCCTCATAGCTACTGTCTTAACTCTTACTCTGGCCTCATAGCTACTGTCTTAACTCTTACTCTGGCCTAATGGTTAAGGTCTTGGACTCTTACTCTGGCCTCATAGCTACGGTCTTAACTCTTACTCTGGCCTAATAGCTACTGTCTTAACTCTTACTCTGGCCTCATAGCTACTGTCTTAACTCTTACTCTGGCCTAATAGCTACTGTTTTAACTCTTACTCTGGCCTCATAGCTACTGTCTTAACTTTTACTCTGGACTCATAGCTACTGTCTTAACTCTTACTCTGGCCTAATGGTTAAGGTCTTGGACTCTTACTCTGGCCTCATAGCTACTGTCTTAACTCTTACTCTGGCCTCATAGCTACTGTCTTAACTCTTACTCTGGCCTCATAGCTACTGTCTTAAATCTTACTCTGGCCTCATAGCTACTGTCTTAACTCTTACTCTGGCCTCATAGCTACTGTCTTAACTTTTACTCTGGCCTCATAGCTACTGTCTTAACTCTTACTCTGGCCTAATAGCTACTGTCTTAACTCTTACTCTGGCCTCATAGCTACTGTCTTAACTCTTACTCTGGACTCATAGCTACTGTCTTAACTCTTACTCTGGCCTAATGGTTAAGGTCTTGGACTCTTACTCTGGCCTCATAGCTACTGTCTTAACTCTTACTCTGGCCTCATAGCTACTGTCTTAACTCTTACTCTGGCCTCATAGCTACTGTCTTAACTCTTACTCTGGCCTCATAGCTACTGTCTTAACTCTTACTCTGGCCTCATAGCTACTGTCTTAACTCTTACTCTGGCCTAATAGCTACTGTCTTAACTCTTACTCTGGCCTCATAGCTACTGTCTTCACTCTTACTCTGGCCTAATGGTTAAGGTCTTGGACTCTTACTCTGGCCTCATAGCTACTGTCTTAACTCTTACTCTGGCCTAATAGCTACTGTCTTAACTCTTACTCTGGCCTAAAAGCTACTGTTTTAACTCTTACTCTGGCCTCATAGCTACTGTCTTAACTCTGTCTTAACTTTTACTCTGGCCTCATAGCTACTGTCTTAACTCTTACTCTGGCCTAATGTTTAAGGTCTTGGACTCTTACTCTGGCCTCATAGCTACTGTCTTAACTCTTACTCTGGCCTCATAGCTACTGTCTTAACTCTTACTCTGGCCTAATAGCTACTGTCTTAACTCTTACTCTGACCTAATAGCTACTGTCTTAACTCTTACTCTGGCCTCATAGCTACTGTCTTAACTCTTACTCTGGCCTAATGGTTAAGGTCTTGGACTCTTATTCTGGCCTATTAGATACTGTCTTAACTCTTACTCTGGCCTAATAGCTACTGTCTTAACTCTTACTCTGGCCTCATAGCTACCGTCTTAACTCTTACTCTGGCCTAATAGCTACTGTCTTAACTCTTACTCTGGCCTAATAGCTACTGTCTTAACTCTTACTCTGGCCTAATAGCTACTGTCTTAACTCTTACTCTGGCCTAATGGTTTAGGTCTTAGACTCTTACTCTGGCTTAATAGCTACTGTCTTAACTCTTACTCTGGCCTCATAGCTACTGTCTTAACTCTTACTCTGGCCTAATAGCTACTGTCTTAACTCTTACTCTGGCCTCATAGCTACTGTCTTAACTCTTACTCTGGCCTCATAGCTACTGTCTTAACTTTTACTCTGGCCTCATAGCTACTGTCTTAACTCATACTCTGGCCTAATGGTTAAGGTCTTGGACTCTTACTCGGGCCTCATAGCTACTGTCTTAACTCTTACTCTGGCCTCATAGCTACTGTCTTAACTCTTACTCTGGCGTAATAGCTACTGTCTTAACTCTTTCTCTGGCCTAATAGCTACTGTCTTAACTCTTACTCTGGCCTAATAGCTACTGTCTTAACTCTTACTCTGGCCTAATGGTTAAGGTCTTGGACTCTTACTCTGGCCTCATAGCTACTGTCTTAACTATTACTCTGGCCTCATAGCTACTGTCTTAACTCTTACTCTGGCCTCATAGCTACTGTCTTAACTCTTACTCTGGCCTAATGGTTAAGGTCTTGGACTCTTACTCTGGCCTCATAGCTACTGTCTTAACTCTTACTCTGGCCTCATAGCTACTGTCTTAACTCTTACTCTGGCCTAATGGTTAAGGTCTTGGACTCTTACTCTGGCCTCATAGCTACTGTCTTAACTCTTACTCTGGCCTCATAGCTACTGTCTTAACTCTTACTCTGGCCTAATGGTTAAGGTCTTGGACTCTTACTCTGGCCTAATAGCTACTGTCTTAACTCTTACTCTGGCCTCATAGCTACTGTCTTAACTCTTACTCTGGCCTCATAGCTACTGTCTTAACTCTTACTCAGGCCTAATAGCTACTGTCTTAACTCTTACTCTTGCCTAATGGTTAAGGTCTTGGACTCTTACTCTGGCCTCATAGCTACTGTCTTAACTCTTACTCTGGCCTAATGGATAAGGTCTTGGACTCTTACTCTGGCCTCAAAGCTACTGTCTTAACTCTTACTCTGGCCTAATGGTTAAGGTCTTGGACTCTTACTCTGGCCTCATAGCTACTGTCTTAACTCTTACTCTGGCCTCATAGCTACTGTCTTAACTCTTACTCTGGCCTAATAGCTACTGTCCTAACTCTTACTCTGGCCTAATGGTTAAGGTCTTGGACTCTTACTCTGGCCTCATAGCTACTGTCTTAACTCTTACTCTGGCCTAATGGTTTAGGTCTTAGACTCTTACTCTGGCTTAATAGCTACTGTCTTAACTCTTACTCTGGCCTCATAGCTACTGTCTTAACTCTTACTCTGGCCTAATAGCTACTGTCTTAACTCTTACTCTGGCCTAATAGCTACTGTCTTAACTCTTACTCTGGCCTAATGGTTAAGGTCTTGGACTCCTACTCTTGCCTCATAGCTACTGTCTTAACTCTTACTCTGGCCTCATAGCTACTGTCTTAACTTTTACTCTGGCCTCATAGCTACTGTCTTAACTCTTACTCTGGCCTCATAGCTACTGTCTTAACTCTTACTCTGGCCTAATAGCTACTGTCTTAACTCTTACTCTGGCCTCATAGCTACTGTCTTAACTCTTACTCTGGCCTCATAGCTACTGTCTTAACTCTTACTCTGGCCTAATGGTTAAGGTCTTGGACTCTTACTCTGGCCTCATAGCTACTGTCTTAACTCTTACTCTGGCCTCATAGCTACTGTCTTAACTCTTCCTCTGGCCTAATGGTTAAGGTCTTGGACTCTTACTCTGGCCACATAGCTACAGTCTTAACTCTTACTCTGGCCTCATAGCTACTGTCTTAACTCTTACTCTGGCCTCATAGCTACTGTCTTAACTCTTACTCTGGCCTAATGGTTAAGGTCTTTGACTCTTACTCTGGCCTAATAGCTACTGTCTTAACTCTTACTCTGGCCTAATGGTTAAGGTCTTGGACTCTTACTCTGGCCTCGTAGCTACTGTCTTAACTCTTACTCTGGCCTCATAGCTACTGTCTTAACTCTTACTCTGGCCTCATAGCTACTGTCTTAACTCTTACTCTGGCCTAAGAGCTACTGTCTTAAGTCTTACTCTGGCCTAATAGCTACTGTCTTAACTCTTACTCTGGCCTCATAGCTACTGTCTTAACTCTTACTCTGGCATAATGGTTAAGGTCTTGGACTCTTAATCTGGCCTCATAGCTACTGTCTTAACTTTTACTCTGGCCTAATAGCTACTGTCTTAACTCTTACTCTGGCCTAATAGCTACTGTCTTAACTCTTACTCTGGCCTAATGGTTAAGGTCTTGGACTCCTACTCTTGCCTCATAGCTACTGTCTTAACTCTTACTCTGGCCTCATAGCTACTGTCTTAACTCTTACTCTGGCCTAATAGCTACTGTCTTAACTCTTACTCTGGCCTCATAGCTACTGTCTTAACTCTTACTCTGGCCTCATAGCTACTGTCTTAACTCTTACTCTGGCCTAATGGTTAAGGTCTTGGACTCTTACTCTCGCCTCATAGCTACTGTCTTAACTCTTACTCTGGCCTCATAGCTACTGTCTTAACTCTTACTCTGGCCTCATAGCTACTGTCTTATCTCTTCCTCTGGCCTAATGGTTAAGGTCTTGGACTCTTACTCTGGCCACATAGATACAGTCTTAACTCTTACTCTGGCCTCCTAGCTACTGTCTTAACTCTTACTCTGGCCTCATAGCTACTGTCTTAACTCTTACTCTGGCCTAATGGTTAAGGTCTTGGACTCTTACTCTGGCCTCATAGCTACTGTCTTAACTCTTACTCTGGCCTAATAGCTACTGTCTTAACTCTTACTCTGGCCTAATAGCTACTGTCTTAACTCTTACTCTGGCCTAATGGTTAAGGTCTTGGACTCTTACTCTGGCCTCGTAGCTACTGTCTTAACTCTTACTCTGGCCTCATAGCTACTGTCTTAACTCTTACTCTGGCCTCATAGCTACTGTCTTAACTCTTACTCTGGCCTAAGAGCTACTGTCTTAAATCTTACTCTGGCCTAATAGCTACTGTCTTAACTCTTACTCTGGCCTCATAGCTACTGTCTTAACTCTTACTCTGGCATAATGGTTAAGGTCTTGGACTCTTGATCTGGCCTCATAGCTACTGTCTTAACTCTTACTCTGGCCTAATAGCTACTGTCTTAACTCTTACTCTTGCCTCATAGCTACTGTCTTAACTCTTACTCTGGCCTCATAGCTACTGTCTTAACTATTACTCTGGCCTACTAGCTACTGTCTTAACTCTTACTCTGGCCTAATGGTTAAGGTCTTGGACTCTTACTCTGGCCTCATAGCTACTGTCTTAACTCTTACACTGGCCTCATAGCTACTGTCTTAACTCTTACTCTGGCCTAATGGTTAAGGTCTTGGACTCTTACTCTGGCCTCATAGCTACGGTCTTAACTCTTACTCTGGCCTAATAGCTACTGTCTTAACTCTTACTCTGGCCTCATAGCTACTGTCTTAACTCTTACTCTGGCCTAATAGCTACTGTTTTAACTCTTACTCTGGCCTCATAGCTACTGTCTTAACTCTTACTCTGGACTCATAGCTACTGACTTAACTCTTACTCTGGCCTAATGGTTAAGGTCTTGGACTCTTACTCTGGCCTCATAGCTACTGTCTTAACTCTTACTCTGGCCTCATAGCTACTGTCTTAACTCTTACTCTGGCCTCATAGCTACTGTCTTAAATCTTACTCTGGCCTCATAGCTACTGTCTTAACTCTTACTCTGGCCTCATAGCTACTGTCTTAACTCTTACTCTGGCCTAATGGTTAAGGTCTTGGACTCTTACTCTGGCCTCATAGCTACGGTCTTAACTCTTACTCTGGCCTAATAGCTACTGTCTTAACTCTTACTCTGGCCTCATAGCTACTGTCTTAACTCTTACTCTGGCCTAATAGCTACTGTTTTAACTCTTACTCTGGCCTCATAGCTACTGTCTTAACTTTTACTCTGGACTCATAGCTACTGTCTTAACTCTTACTCTGGCCTAATGGTTAAGGTCTTGGACTCTTACTCTGGCCTCATAGCTACTGTCTTAACTCTTACTCTGGCCTCATAGCTACTGTCTTAACTCTTACTCTGGCCTCATAGCTACTGTCTTAAATCTTACTCTGGCCTCATAGCTACTGTCTTAACTCTTACTCTGGCCTCATAGCTACTGTCTTAACTTTTACTCTGGCCTCATAGCTACTGTCTTAACTCTTACTCTGGCCTAATAGCTACTGTCTTAACTCTTACTCTGGCCTCATAGCTACTGTCTTAACTCTTACTCTGGACTCATAGCTACTGTCTTAACTCTTACTCTGGCCTAATGGTTAAGGTCTTGGACTCTTACTCTGGCCTCATAGCTACTGTCTTAACTCTTACTCTGGCCTCATAGCTACTGTCTTAACTCTTACTCTGGCCTCATAGCTACTGTCTTAAATCTTACTCTGGCCTCATAGCTACTGTCTTAACTCTTACTCTGGCCTCATAGCTACTGTCTTAACTCTTACTCTGGCCTCATAGCTACTGTCTTAACTCTTACTCTGGCCTAATAGCTACTGTCTTAACTCTTACTCTGGCCTCATAGCTACTGTCTTCACTCTTACTCTGGCCTAATGGTTAAGGTCTTGGACTCTTACTCTGGCCTCATAGCTACTGTCTTAACTCTTACTCTGGCCTAATAGCTACTGTCTTAACTCTTACTCTGGCCTAAAAGCTACTGTTTTAACTCTTACTCTGGCCTCATAGCTACTGTCTTAACTCTGTCTTAACTTTTACTCTGGCCTCATAGCTACTGTCTTAACTCTTACTCTGGCCTAATGTTTAAGGTCTTGGACTCTTACTCTGGCCTCATAGCTACTGTCTTAACTCTTACTCTGGCCTCATAGCTACTGTCTTAACTCTTACTCTGGCCTAATAGCTACTGTCTTAACTCTTACTCTGACCTAATAGCTACTGTCTTAACTCTTACTCTGGCCTCATAGCTACTGTCTTAACTCTTACTCTGGCCTAATGGTTAAGGTCTTGGACTCTTATTCTGGCCTATTAGATACTGTCTTAACTCTTACTCTGGCCTAATAGCTACTGTCTTAACTCTTACTCTGGCCTCATAGCTACCGTCTTAACTCTTACTCTGGCCTAATAGCTACTGTCTTAACTCTTACTCTGGCCTAATGGTTAAAGTCTTGGACTCTTACTCTGGCCTCATAGCTACTGTCTTAACTCTTACTCTGGCCTAATAGCTACTGTCTTAACTCTTACTCTGGCCTCATAGCTACTGTCTTAACTCTTACTCTGGCCTCATAGCTACTGTCTTAACTCTTACTCTGGCCTTATAGCTACTGTCTTAACTCTTACTCTGGCCTCATAGCTACTGTCTTAACTCTTACTCTGGCCTAATGGTTAACGTCTTGGACTCTTCTTCTGGCCTAATAGCTACTGTCTTAACTCTTACTCTGGCCTCATAGCTACTGTCTTAACTCTTACTCTGGCCTAATAGCTACTGTCTTAACTCTTACTCTGGCCTCATAGCTACTGTCTTAACTCTTACTCTGGCCTAATGGTTAAGGTCTTTGTCTCTTACTCTGGCCTCATAGCTACTGTCTTAACTCTTACTCTGGCCTAATAGCTACTGTCTTAACTCTTACTCTGGCCTCATAGCTACTATCTTAACTCTTACTCTGGCCTCATAGCTACTGTCTTAACTCTTACTCTGGCCTCATAGCTACTGTCTTAACTCTTACTCTGGCCTAATAGCTACTGTCTTAACTCTTACTCTGGCCTCATAGCTACTGTCTTAACTCTTACTCTGGCCTAATGGTTAAGGTCTTTGACTCTTCTTCTGGCCTCATAGCTACTGTCTTAACGCTTACACTGGCCTCATAGCTACTGTCTTAACTCTTACTCTGGCCTCATAGCTACTGTCTTAACTCTTACTCTGGCCTCATAGCTACTGTCTTACCTCTTACTCTGGCCTTATAGCTACTGTCTTAACTCTTACTCTGGCCTCATAGCTACTGTCTTAACTCTTACTCTGGCCTAATGGTTAAGGTCTTGGACTCTTACTCTGGCCTCATAGCTACTGTCTTAACTCTTACTCTGGCCTAATAGCTACTGTCTTAACTCTTACTCTGGCCTAATGGTTAAGGTCTTGGACTCTTACTCTGGCCTCATAGCTACTGTCTTAACTCTTACTCTGGCCTCATAGCTACTGTCTTAACTCTTACTCTGGCCTAATGGTTAAGGTCTTAGACTCTTACTCTGGCCTAATAGCTACTGTCTTAACTCTTACTCTGGCCTAATGGTTTAGGTCTTAGACTCTTACTCTGGCTTAATAGCTACTGTCTTAACTCTTACTCTGGCCTCATAGCTACTGTCTTAACTCTTACTCTGGCCTAATAGCTACTGTCTTAACTCTTACTCTGGCCTAATAGCTACTGTCTTAACTCTTACTCTGGCCTAATGGTTAAGGTCTTAGACTCTTACTCTGGCCTAATAGCTACTGTCTTAACTCTTACTCTGGCCTAATGGTTTAGGTCTTAGACTCTTACTCTGGCTTAATAGCTACTGTCTTAACTCTTACTCTGGCCTCATAGCTACTGTCTTAACTCTTACTCTGGCCTAATAGCTACTGTCTTAACTCTTACTCTGGCCTCATAGCTACTGTCTTAACTCTTACTCTGGCCTCATAGCTACTGTCTTAACTCTTACTCTGGCCTCATAGCTACTGTCTTAACTCATACTCTGGCCTAATGGTTAAGGTCTTGGACTCTTACTCGGGCCTCATAGCTACTGTCTTAACTCTTACTCTGGCCTCATAGCTACTGTCTTAACTCTTACTCTGGCGTAATAGCTACTGTCTTAACTCTTTCTCTGGCCTAATAGCTACTGTCTTAACTCTTACTCTGGCCTAATAGCTACTGTCTTAACTCTTACTCTGGCCTAATGGTTAAGGTCTTGGACTCTTACTCTGGCCTCATAGCTACTGTCTTAACTATTACTCTGGCCTCATAGCTACTGTCTTAACTCTTACTCTGGCCTAATGGTTAAGGTCTTGGACTCTTACTCTGGCCTCATAGCTACTGTCTTAACTCTTACTCTGGCCTCATAGCTACTGTCTTAACTCTTACTCTGGCCTAATGGTTAAGGTCTTGGACTCTTACTCTGGCCTCATAGCTACTGTCTTAACTCTTACTCTGGCCTCATAGCTACTGTCTTAACTCTTACTCTGGCCTAATGGTTAAGGTCTTGGACTCTTACTCTGGCCTAATAGCTACTGTCTTAACTCTTACTCTGGCCTCATAGCTACTGTCTTAACTCTTACTCTGGCCTCATAGCTACTGTCTTAACTCTTACTCTGGCCTAATGGATAAGGTCTTGGACTCTTACTCTGGCCTCAAAGCTACTGTCTTAACTCTTACTCTGGCCTAATGGTTAAGGTCTTGGACTCTTACTCTGGCCTCATAGCTACTGTCTTAACTCTTACTCTGGCCTCATAGCTACTGTCTTAACTCTTACTCTGGCCTAATAGCTACTGTCCTAACTCTTACTCTGGCCTAATGGTTAAGGTCTTGGACTCTTACTCTGGCCTCATAGCTACTGTCTTAACTCTTACTCTGGCCTAATGGTTAAGGTCTTAGACTCTTACTCTGGCCTAATAGCTACTGTCTTAACTCTTACTCTGGCCTAATGGTTTAGGTCTTAGACTCTTACTATGGCTTAATAGCTACTGTCTTAACTCTTACTCTGGCATCATAGCTACTGTCTTAACTCTTACTCTGGCCTAATAGCTACTGTCTTAACTCTTACTCTGGCCTAATAGCTACTGTCTTAACTCTTACTCTGGCCTAATGGTTAAGGTCTTGGACTCCTACTCTTGCCTCATAGCTACTGTCTTAACTCTTACTCTGGCCTCATAGCTACTGTCTTAACTTTTACTCTGGCCTCATAGCTACTGTCTTAACTCTTACTCTGGCCTCATAGCTACTGTCTTAACTCTTACTCTGGCCTAATAGCTACTGTCTTAACTCTTACTCTGGCCTCATAGCTACTGTCTTAACTCTTACTCTGGCCTCATAGCTACTGTCTTAACTCTTACTCTGGCCTAATGGTTAAGGTCTTGGACTCTTACTCTGGCCTCATAGCTACTGTCTTAACTCTTACTCTTGCCTCATAGCTACTGTCTTAACTCTTACTCTGGCCTCATAGCTACTGTCTTAACTCTTCCTCTGGCCTAATGGTTAAGGTCTTGGACTCTTACTCTGGCCACATAGCTACAGTCTTAACTCTTACTCTGGCCTCATAGCTACTGTCTTAACTCTTACTCTGGCCTCATAGCTACTGTCTTAACTCTTACTCTGGCCTAATGGTTAAGGTCTTTGACTCTTACTCTGGCCTAATAGCTACTGTCTTAACTCTTACTCTGGCCTAATGGTTAAGGTCTTGGACTCTTACTCTGGCCTCGTAGCTACTGTCTTAACTCTTACTCTGGCCTCATAGCTACTGTCTTAACTCTTACTCTGGCCTCATAGCTACTGTCTTAACTCTTACTCTGGCCTAAGAGCTACTGTCTTAAGTCTTACTCTGGCCTAATAGCTACTGTCTTAACTCTTACTCTGGCCTCATAGCTACTGTCTTAACTCTTACTCTGGCATAATGGTTAAGGTCTTGGACTCTTAATCTGGCCTCATAGCTACTGTCTTAACTCTTACTCTGGCCTAATAGCTACTGTCTTAACTCTTACTCTGGCCTAATAGCTACTGTCTTAACTCTTACTCTGGCCTAATGGTTAAGGTCTTGGACTCCTACTCTTGCCTCATAGCTACTGTCTTAACTCTTACTCTGGCCTCATAGCTACTGTCTTAACTCTTACTCTGGCCTAATAGCTACTGTCTTACTCTGGCCTCATAGCTACTGTCTTAACTCTTACTCTGGCCTCATAGCTACTGTCTTAACTCTTACTCTGGCCTAATGGTTAAGGTCTTGGACTCTTACTCTCGCCTCATAGCTACTGTCTTAACTCTTACTCTGGCCTCATAGCTACTGTCTTAACTCTTACTCTGGCCTCATAGCTACTGTCTTAACTCTTCCTCTGGCCTAATGGTTAAGGTCTTGGACTCTTACTCTGGCCACATAGCTACAGTCTTAACTCTTACTCTGGCCTCCTAGCTACTGTCTTAACTCTTACTCTGGCCTCATAGCTACTGTCTTAACTCTTACTCTGGCCTAATGGTTAAGGTCTTGGACTCTTACTCTGGCCTCATAGCTACTGTCTTAACTCTTACTCTGGCCTAATAGCTACTGTCTTAACTCTTACTCTGGCCTAATAGCTACTGTCTTAACTCTTACTCTGGCCTAATGGTTAAGGTCTTGGACTCTTACTCTGGCCTCGTAGCTACTGTCTTAACTCTTACTCTGGCCTCATAGCTACTGTCTTAACTCTTACTCTGGCCTCATAGCTACTGTCTTAACTCTTACTCTGGCCTAAGAGCTACTGTCTTAAATCTTACTCTGGCCTAATAGCTACTGTCTTAACTCTTACTCTGGCCTCATAGCTACTGTCTTAACTCTTACTCTGGCATAATGGTTAAGGTCTTGGACTCTTGATCTGGCCTCATAGCTACTGTCTTAACTCTTACTCTGGCCTAATAGCTACTGTCTTAACTCTTACTCTTGCTTCATAGCTACTGTCTTAACTCTTACTCTGGCCTCATAGCTACTGTCTTAACTATTACTCTGGCCTACTAGCTACTGTCTTAACTCTTACTCTGGCCTAATGGTTAAGGTCTTGGACTCTTACTCTGGCCTCATAGCTACTGTCTTAACTCTTACACTGGCCTCATAGCTACTGTCTTAACTCTTACTCTGGCCTAATGGTTAAGGTCTTGGACTCTTACTCTGGCCTCATAGCTACGGTCTTAACTCTTACTCTGGCCTAATAGCTACTGTCTTAACTCTTAATCTGGCCTCATAGCTACTGTCTTAACTCTTACTCTGGCCTAATAGCTACTGTTTTAACTCTTACTCTGGCCTCATAGCTACTGTCTTAACTCTTACTCTGGACTCATAGCTACTGACTTAACTCTTACTCTGGCCTAATGGTTAAGGTCTTGGACTCTTACTCTGGCCTCATAGCTACTGTCTTAACTCTTACTCTGGCCTCATAGCTACTGTCTTAACTCTTACTCTGGCCTCATAGCTACTGTCTTAAATCTTACTCTGGCCTCATAGCTACTGTCTTAACTCTTACTCTGGCCTCATAGCTACTGTCTTAACTCTTACTCTGGCCTCATAGCTACTGTCTTAACTCTTACTCTGGACTAATGGTTAAGGTCTTGGACTCTTACTCTGGCCTCATAGCTACAGTCTTAACTCTTACTCTGGCCTCATAGCTACTGTCTTAACTCTTATTCTGGCCTCATAGCTACTGTCTTAACTCTTACTCTGGCCTAATGGTTAAGGTCTTGCACTCTTACTCTGGCCTCATAGCTACTGTCTTAACTCTTACTCTGGCCTAATGGTTAAGGTCTTGGACTCTTACTCTGGCCTTATAGCTACTGTCTTAACTCTTACTCTAGCCTCATAGCTACTGTCTTAACTCTTACTCTGGCCTAATAGCTACTGTCTTAACTCTTACTCTGGCCTAATGGTTAAGGTCTTGGACTCTTACTCTGGCCTCATAGCTACTGTCTTAACTCTTACTCTGGCCTAATGGTTAAGGTCTTAGACTCTTACTCTGGCCTAATAGCTACTGTCTTAACTCTTACTCTTGCCTCATAGCTACTGTCTTAACTCTTACTCTGGCCTAATAGCTACTGTCGTAACTCTTACTCTGGCCTAATAGCTACTGTCTTAACTCTTACTCTTGCCTCATAGCTACTGTCTTTGACTCCTACTCTGGCCTCATAGCTACTGTCTTAACTCTTACTCTGGCCTCATAGCTACTGTCTTAACTCTTACTCTGGCCTCATAGCTACTGTCTTAACTCTTACTCTGGCCTTATAGCTACTGTCTTAACTCTTACTCTGGCCTCATAGCTACTGTCTTAACTCTTACTCTGGCCTAATAGCTACTGTCTTAACTCTTACTCTGGCCTCATAGCTACTGTCTTAACTCTTACTCTGGCCTCATAGCTACTGTCTTAACTCTTACTCTGGCCTCATAGCTACTGTCTTAACTCTTACTCTGGCCTAATGGTTAAGGTCTTGGACTCTTACTCTGGCCTCATAGCTACTGTCTTAACTCTTACTCTGGCCTCATAGCTACTGTCTTAACTCTTACTCTGGCCTCATGGCTACTGTCTTAACTCTTCCTCTGGCCTAATGGTTAAGGTCTTGGACTCTTACTCTGGCCTCATAGCTACTGTCTTAACTCTTACTCTGGCCTAATGGTTAAGGTCTTGGACTATTACTCTGGCCTCATAGCTACTGTCTTAACTCTTACTCTGGCCTCATAGCTACTGTCTTAACTCTTACTCTGGCCTAATAGCTACTGTCTTAACTCTTACTCTGGCCTAATGGTTAAGGTCTTAGACTCTTACTCTGGCCTAATAGCTACTGTCTTAACTCTTACTCTTGCCTCATAGCTACTGTCTTAACTCTTACTCTGGCCTAATAGCTACTGTCGTAACTCTTACTCTGGCCTAATAGCTACTGTCTTAACTCTTACTCTGGCCTAATGGTTAAGGTCTTTGACTCCTACTCTGGCCTCATAGCTACTGTTTTAACTCTTACTCTGGCCTCATAGCTACTGTCTTAACTCTTACTCTGGCCTCATAGCTACTGTCTTAACTCTTACTCTGGCCTTATAGCTACTGTCTTAACTCTTACTCTGGCCTCATAGCTACTGTCTTAACTCTTACTCTGGCCTAATAGCTACTGTCTTAACTCTTACTCTGGCCTCATAGCTACTGTCTTAACTCTTACTCTGGCCTCATAGCTACTGTCTTAACTCTTACTCTGGCCTCATAGCTACTGTCTTAACTCTTACTCTGGCCTAATGGTTAAGGTCTTGGACTCTTACTCTGGCCTCATAGCTACTGTCTTAACTCTTACTCTGGCCTCATAGCTACTGTCTTAACTCTTACTCTGGCCTCATGGCTACTGTCTTAACTCTTCCTCTGGCCTAATGGTTAAGGTCTTGGACTCTTACTCTGGCCTCATAGCTACTGTCTTAACTCTTACTCTGGCCTCATAGCTACTGTCTTAACTCTTACTCTGGCCTCATAGCTACTGTCTTAACTCTTACTCTGTCCTCATAGCTACTGTCTTAACTCCTACTCTGGCCTCATAGCTACTGTCTTAACTCTTACTCTGGCCTCATAGCTACTGTCTTAACTCTTACTCTGGCCTCATAGCTACTGTCTTAACTCTTTCTCTGATCTAATAGCTACTGTCTTAACTCTTTCTCTGGCCTAAAAGCTGCTGTCGTAACTCTTACTTTGGCCTCATAGCTACTGTCTTAACTCTTACTCTGGCCTAATGGTTAAGGTCTTGGACTCTTACTCTGGCCTAATAGCTACTGTTGTAACTCTTACTCTGGCCTAATAGCTACTGTCTTAACTCTTACTCTGGCCTAATGGTTAAGGTCTTGGACTCCTACTCTGGCCTCATAGCTACTGTCTTAACTCTTACTCTGGCCTCATAGCTACTGTCTTAACTCTTACTCTGGCCTCATAGCTACTGTCTTAACTCTTACTCTGGCCTCATAGCTACTGTCTTAACTCTTACTCTGGCCTAATAGCTACTGTCTTAACTCTTACTCTGGCCTCATAGCTACTGTCTTCACTCTTACTCTGGCCTAATGGTTAAGGTCTTGGACTCTTACTCTGGCCTCATAGCTACTGTCTTAACTCTTACTCTGGCCTAATAGCTACTGTCTTAACTCTTACTCTGGCCTAAAAGCTACTGTTTTAACTCTTACTCTGGCCTCATAGCTACTGTCTTAACTCTGTCTTAACTTTTACTCTGGCCTCATAGCTACTGTCTTAACTCTTACTCTGGCCTAATGTTTAAGGTCTTGGACTCTTACTCTGGCCTCATAGCTACTGTCTTAACTCTTACTCTGGCCTCATAGCTACTGTCTTAACTCTTACTCTGGCCTAATAGCTACTGTCTTAACTCTTACTCTGACCTAATAGCTACTGTCTTAACTCTTACTCTGGCCTCATAGCTACTGTCTTAACTCTTACTCTGGCCTCATAGCTACTGTCTTAACTCTTACTCTGGACTAATGGTTAAGGTCTTGGACTCTTACTCTGGCCTCATAGCTACAGTCTTAACTCTTACTCTGGCCTCATAGCTACTGTCTTAACTCTTATTCTGGCCTCATAGCTACTGTCTTAACTCTTACTCTGGCCTAATGGTTAAGGTCTTGCACTCTTACTCTGGCCTCATAGCTACTGTCTTAACTCTTACTCTGGCCTAATGGTTAAGGTCTTGGACTCTTACTCTGGCCTTATAGCTACTGTCTTAACTCTTACTCTAGCCTCATAGCTACTGTCTTAACTCTTACTCTGGCCTAATAGCTACTGTCTTAACTCTTACTCTGGCCTAATGGTTAAGGTCTTGGACTCTTACTCTGGCCTCATAGCTACTGTCTTAACTCTTACTCTGGCCTAATGGTTAAGGTCTTAGACTCTTACTCTGGCCTAATAGCTACTGTCTTAACTCTTACTCTTGCCTCATAGCTACTGTCTTAACTCTTACTCTGGCCTAATAGCTACTGTCGTAACTCTTACTCTGGCCTAATAGCTACTGTCTTAACTCTTACTCTTGCCTCATAGCTACTGTCTTTGACTCCTACTCTGGCCTCATAGCTACTGTCTTAACTCTTACTCTGGCCTCATAGCTACTGTCTTAACTCTTACTCTGGCCTCATAGCTACTGTCTTAACTCTTACTCTGGCCTTATAGCTACTGTCTTAACTCTTACTCTGGCCTCATAGCTACTGTCTTAACTCTTACTCTGGCCTAATAGCTACTGTCTTAACTCTTACTCTGGCCTCATAGCTACTGTCTTAACTCTTACTCTGGCCTCATAGCTACTGTCTTAACTCTTACTCTGGCCTCATAGCTACTGTCTTAACTCTTACTCTGGCCTAATGGTTAAGGTCTTGGACTTTTACTCTGGCCTCATAGCTACTGTCTTAACTCTTACTCTGGCCTCATAGCTACTGTCTTAACTCTTACTCTGGCCTCATGGCTACTGTCTTAACTCTTCCTCTGGCCTAATGGTTAAGGTCTTGGACTCTTACTCTGGCCTCATAGCTACTGTCTTAACTCTTACTCTGGCCTAATGGTTAAGGTCTTGGACTATTACTCTGGCCTCATAGCTACTGTCTTAACTCTTACTCTGGCCTCATAGCTACTGTCTTAACTCTTACTCTGGCCTAATAGCTACTGTCTTAACTCTTACTCTGGCCTAATGGTTAAGGTCTTAGACTCTTACTCTGGCCTAATAGCTACTGTCTTAACTCTTACTCTTGCCTCATAGCTACTGTCTTAACTCTTACTCTGGCCTAATAGCTACTGTCGTAACTCTTACTCTGGCCTAATAGCTACTGTCTTAACTCTTACTCTGGCCTAATGGTTAAGGTCTTTGACTCCTACTCTGGCCTCATAGCTACTGTTTTAACTCTTACTCTGGCCTCATAGCTACTGTCTTAACTCTTACTCTGGCCTCATAGCTACTGTCTTAACTCTTACTCTGGCCTTATAGCTACTGTCTTAACTCTTACTCTGGCCTCATAGCTACTGTCTTAACTCTTACTCTGGCCTAATAGCTACTGTCTTAACTCTTACTCTGGCCTCATAGCTACTGTCTTAACTCTTACTCTGGCCTCATAGCTACTGTCTTAACTCTTACTCTGGCCTCATAGCTACTGTCTTAACTCTTACTCTGGCCTAATGGTTAAGGTCTTGGACTCTTACTCTGGCCTCATAGCTACTGTCTTAACTCTTACTCTGGCCTCATAGCTACTGTCTTAACTCTTACTCTGGCCTCATGGCTACTGTCTTAACTCTTCCTCTGGCCTAATGGTTAAGGTCTTGGACTCTTACTCTGGCCTCATAGCTACTGTCTTAACTCTTACTCTGGCCTCATAGCTACTGTCTTAACTCTTACTCTGGCCTCATAGCTACTGTCTTAACTCTTACTCTGTCCTCATAGCTACTGTCTTAACTCCTACTCTGGCCTCATAGCTACTGTCTTAACTCTTACTCTGGCCTCATAGCTACTGTCTTAACTCTTACTCTGGCCTCATAGCTACTGTCTTAACTCTTTCTCTGATCTAATAGCTACTGTCTTAACTCTTTCTCTGGCCTAAAAGCTGCTGTCGTAACTCTTACTTTGGCCTCATAGCTACTGTCTTAACTCTTACTCTGGCCTAATGGTTAAGGTCTTGGACTCTTACTCTGGCCTAATAGCTACTGTTGTAACTCTTACTCTGGCCTAATAGCTACTGTCTTAACTCTTACTCTGGCCTAATGGTTAAGGTCTTGGACTCCTACTCTGGCCTCATAGCTACTGTCTTAACTCTTACTCTGGCCTCATAGCTACTGTCTTAACTCTTACTCTGGCCTCATAGCTACTGTCTTAACTCTTACTCTGGCCTCATAGCTACTGTCTTAACTCTTACTCTGGCCTAATAGCTACTGTCTTAACTCTTACTCTGGCCTCATAGCTACTGTCTTCACTCTTACTCTGGCCTAATGGTTAAGGTCTTGGACTCTTACTCTGGCCTCATAGCTACTGTCTTAACTCTTACTCTGGCCTAATAGCTACTGTCTTAACTCTTACTCTGGCCTAAAAGCTACTGTTTTAACTCTTACTCTGGCCTCATAGCTACTGTCTTAACTTTTACTCTGGCCTCATAGCTACTGTCTTAACTCTTACTCTGGCCTAATGTTTAAGGTCTTGGACTCTTACTCTGGCCTCATAGCTACTGTCTTAACTCTTACTCTGGCCTCATAGCTACTGTCTTAACTCTTACTCTGGCCTAATAGCTACTGTCTTAACTCTTACTCTGACCTAATAGCTACTGTCTTAACTCTTACTCTGGCCTCATAGCTACTGTCTTAACTCTTACTCTGGCCTAATGGTTAAGGTCTTGGACTCTTATTCTGGCCTATTAGATACTGTCTTAACTCTTACTCTGGCCTAATAGCTACTGTCTTAACTCTTACTCTGGCCTCATAGCTACCGTCTTAACTCTTACTCTGGCCTAATAGCTACTGTCTTAACTCTTACTCTGGCCTAATGGTTAAAGTCTTGGACTCTTACTCTGGCCTCATAGCTACTGTCTTAACTCTTACTCTGGCCTAATAGCTACTGTCTTAACTCTTACTCTGGCCTCATAGCTACTGTCTTAACTCTTACTCTGGCCTCATAGCTACTGTCTTAACTCTTACTCTGGCCTTATAGCTACTGTCTTAACTCTTACTCTGGCCTCATAGCTACTGTCTTAACTCTTACTCTGGCCTAATGGTTAAGGTCTTGGACTCTTCTTCTGGCCTAATAGCTACTGTCTTAACTCTTACTCTGGCCTCATAGCTACTGTCTTAACTCTTACTCTGGCCTAATAGCTACTGTCTTAACTCTTACTCTGGCCTCATAGCTACTGTCTTAACTCTTACTCTGGCCTAATGGTTAAGGTCTTTGTCTCTTACTCTGGCCTCATAGCTACTGTCTTAACTCTTACTCTGGCCTAATAGCTACTGTCTTAACTCTTACTCTGGCCTCATAGCTACTATCTTAACTCTTACTCTGGCCTCATAGCTACTGTCTTAACTCTTACTCTGGCCTCATAGCTACTGTCTTAACTCTTACTCTGGCCTAATAGCTACTGTCTTAACTCTTACTCTGGCCTCATAGCTACTGTCTTAACTCTTACTCTGGCCTAATGGTTAAGGTCTTTGACTCTTCTTCTGGCCTCATAGCTACTGTCTTAACGCTTACACTGGCCTCATAGCTACTGTCTTAACTCTTACTCTGGCCTCATAGCTACTATCTTAACTCTTACTCTGGCCTCATAGCTACTGTCTTACCTCTTACTCTGGCCTTATAGCTACTGTCTTAACTCTTACTCTGGCCTCATAGCTACTGTCTTAACTCTTACTCTGGCCTAATGGATAAGGTCTCGGACTCTTACTCTGGCCTCAAAGCTACTGTCTTAACTCTTACTCTGGCCTAATGGTTAAGGTCTTGGACTCTTACTCTGGCCTCATAGCTACTGTCTTAACTCTTACTCTGGCCTAATAGCTACTGTCTTAACTCTTACTCTGGCCTAATGGTTAAGGTCTTGGACTCTTACTCTGGCCTCATAGCTACTGTCTTAACTCTTACTCTGGCCTCATAGCTACTGTCTTAACTCTTACTCTGGCCTAATGGTTAAGGTCTTAGACTCTTACTCTGGCCTAATAGCTACTGTCTTAACTCTTACTCTGGCCTAATGGTTTAGGTCTTAGACTCTTACTCTGGCTTAATAGCTACTGTCTTAACTCTTACTCTGGCCTCATAGCTACTGTCTTAACTCTTACTCTGGCCTAATAGCTACTGTCTTAACTCTTACTCTGGCCTAATAGCTACTGTCTTAACTCTTACTCTGGCCTAATGGTTAAGGTCTTAGACTCTTACTCTGGCCTAATAGCTACTGTCTTAACTCTTACTCTGGCCTAATGGTTTAGGTCTTAGACTCTTACTCTGGCTTAATAGCTACTGTCTTAACTCTTACTCTGGCCTCATAGCTACTGTCTTAACTCTTACTCTGGCCTAATAGCTACTGTCTTAACTCTTACTCTGGCCTCATAGCTACTGTCTTAACTCTTACTCTGGCCTCATAGCTACTGTCTTAACTCTTACTCTGGCCTCATAGCTACTGTCTTAACTCATACTCTGGCCTAATGGTTAAGGTCTTGGACTCTTACTCGGGCCTCATAGCTACTGTCTTAACTCTTACTCTGGCCTCATAGCTACTGTCTTAACTCTTACTCTGGCGTAATAGCTACTGTCTTAACTCTTTCTCTGGCCTAATAGCTACTGTCTTAACTCTTACTCTGGCCTAATAGCTACTGTCTTAACTCTTACTCTGGCCTAATGGTTAAGGTCTTGGACTCTTACTCTGGCCTCATAGCTACTGTCTTAACTATTACTCTGGCCTCATAGCTACTGTCTTAACTCTTACTCTGGCCTAATGGTTAAGGTCTTGGACTCTTACTCTGGCCTCATAGCTACTGTCTTAACTCTTACTCTGGCCTCATAGCTACTGTCTTAACTCTTACTCTGGCCTAATGGTTAAGGTCTTGGACTCTTACTCTGGCCTCATAGCTACTGTCTTAACTCTTACTCTGGCCTCATAGCTACTGTCTTAACTCTTACTCTGGCCTAATGGTTAAGGTCTTGGACTCTTACTCTGGCCTAATAGCTACTGTCTTAACTCTTACTCTGGCCTCATAGCTACTGTCTTAACTCTTACTCTGGCCTCATAGCTACTGTCTTAACTCTTACTCTGGCCTAATGGATAAGGTCTTGGACTCTTACTCTGGCCTCAAAGCTACTGTCTTAACTCTTACTCTGGCCTAATGGTTAAGGTCTTGGACTCTTACTCTGGCCTCATAGCTACTGTCTTAACTCTTACTCTGGCCTCATAGCTACTGTCTTAACTCTTACTCTGGCCTAATAGCTACTGTCCTAACTCTTACTCTGGCCTAATGGTTAAGGTCTTGGACTCTTACTCTGGCCTCATAGCTACTGTCTTAACTCTTACTCTGGCCTAATGGTTAAGGTTTTAGACTCTTACTCTGGCCTAATAGCTACTGTCTTAACTCTTACTCTGGCCTAATGGTTTAGGTCTTAGACTCTTACTATGGCTTAATAGCTACTGTCTTAACTCTTACTCTGGCCTCATAGCTACTGTCTTAACTCTTACTCTGGCCTAATAGCTACTGTCTTAACTCTTACTCTGGCCTAATAGCTACTGTCTTAACTCTTACTCTGGCCTAATGGTTAAGGTCTTGGACTCCTACTCTTGCCTCATAGCTACTGTCTTAACTCTTACTCTGGCCTCATAGCTACTGTCTTAACTTTTACTCTGGCCTCATAGCTACTGTCTTAACTCTTACTCTGGCCTCATAGCTACTGTCTTAACTCTTACTCTGGCCTAATAGCTACTGTCTTAACTCTTACTCTGGCCTCATAGCTACTGTCTTAACTCTTACTCTGGCCTCATAGCTACTGTCTTAACTCTTACTCTGGCCTAATGGTTAAGGTCTTGGACTCTTACTCTGGCCTCATAGCTACTGTCTTAACTCTTACTCTGGCCTCATAGCTACTGTCTTAACTCTTACTCTGGCCTCATAGCTACTGTCTTAACTCTTCCTCTGGCCTAATGGTTAAGGTCTTGGACTCTTACTCTGGCCACATAGCTACAGTCTTAACTCTTACTCTGGCCTCATAGCTACTGTCTTAACTCTTACTCTGGCCTCATAGCTACTGTCTTAACTCTTACTCTGGCCTAATGGTTAAGGTCTTTGACTCTTACTCTGGCCTAATAGCTACTGTCTTAACTCTTACTCTGGCCTAATGGTTAAGGTCTTGGACTCTTACTCTGGCCTCGTAGCTACTGTCTTAACTCTTACTCTGGCCTCATAGCTACTGTCTTAACTCTTACTCTGGCCTCATAGCTACTGTCTTAACTCTTACTCTGGCCTAAGAGCTACTGTCTTAAGTCTTACTCTGGCCTAATAGCTACTGTCTTAACTCTTACTCTGGCCTCATAGCTACTGTCTTAACTCTTACTCTGGCATAATGGTTAAGGTCTTGGACTCTTAATCTGGCCTCATAGCTACTGTCTTAACTCTTACTCTGGCCTAATAGCTACTGTCTTAACTCTTACTCTGGCCTAATAGCTACTGTCTTAACTCTTACTCTGGCCTAATGGTTAAGGTCTTGGACTCCTACTCTTGCCTCATAGCTACTGTCTTAACTCTTACTCTGGCCTCATAGCTACTGTCTTAACTCTTACTCTGGCCTAATAGCTACTGTCTTAACTCTTACTCTGGCCTCATAGCTACTGTCTTAACTCTTACTCTGGCCTCATAGCTACTGTCTTAACTCTTACTCTGGCCTAATGGTTAAGGTCTTGGACTCTTACTCTCGCCTCATAGCTACTGTCTTAACTCTTACTCTGGCCTCATAGCTACTGTCTTAACTCTTACTCTGGCCTCATAGCTACTGTCTTAACTCTTCCTCTGGCCTAATGGTTAAGGTCTTGGACTCTTACTCTGGCCACATAGCTACAGTCTTAACTCTTACTCTGGCCTCATAGCTACTGTCTTAACTCTTACTCTGGCCTCATAGCTACTGTCTTAACTCTTACTCTGGCCTAATGGTTAAGGTCTTTGACTCTTACTCTGGCCTAATAGCTACTGTCTTAACTCTTACTCTGGCCTAATGGTTAAGGTCTTGGACTCTTACTCTGGCCTCGTAGCTACTGTCTTAACTCTTACTCTGGCCTCATAGCTACTGTCTTAACTCTTACTCTGGCCTCATAGCTACTGTCTTAACTCTTACTCTGGCCTAAGAGCTACTGTCTTAAGTCTTACTCTGGCCTAATAGCTACTGTCTTAACTCTTACTCTGGCCTCATAGCTACTGTCTTAACTCTTACTCTGGCATAATGGTTAAGGTCTTGGACTCTTAATCTGGCCTCATAGCTACTGTCTTAACTCTTACTCTGGCCTAATAGCTACTGTCTTAACTCTTACTCTGGCCTAATAGCTACTGTCTTAACTCTTACTCTGGCCTAATGGTTAAGGTCTTGGACTCCTACTCTTGCCTCATAGCTACTGTCTTAACTCTTACTCTGGCCTCATAGCTACTGTCTTAACTCTTACTCTGGCCTAATAGCTACTGTCTTACTCTGGCCTCATAGCTACTGTCTTAACTCTTACTCTGGCCTCATAGCTACTGTCTTAACTCTTACTCTGGCCTAATGGTTAAGGTCTTGGACTCTTACTCTCGCCTCATAGCTACTGTCTTAACTCTTACTCTGGCCTCATAGCTACTGTCTTAACTCTTACTCTGGCCTCATAGCTACTGTCTTAACTCTTCCTCTGGCCTAATGGTTAAGGTCTTGGACTCTTACTCTGGCCACATAGCTACAGTCTTAACTCTTACTCTGGCCTCCTAGCTACTGTCTTAACTCTTACTCTGGCCTCATAGCTACTGTCTTAACTCTTACTCTGGCCTAATGGTTAAGGTCTTGGACTCTTACTCTGGCCTCATAGCTACTGTCTTAACTCTTACTCTGGCCTAATAGCTACTGTCTTAACTCTTACTCTGGCCTAATAGCTACTGTCTTAACTCTTACTCTGGCCTAATGGTTAAGGTCTTGGACTCTTACTCTGGCCTCGTAGCTACTGTCTTAACTCTTACTCTGGCCTCATAGCTACTGTCTTAACTCTTACTCTGGCCTCATAGCTACTGTCTTAACTCTTACTCTGGCCTAAGAGCTACTGTCTTAAATCTTACTCTGGCCTAATAGCTACTGTCTTAACTCTTACTCTGGCCTCATAGCTACTGTCTTAACTCTTACTCTGGCATAATGGTTAAGGTCTTGGACTCTTGATCTGGCCTCATAGCTACTGTCTTAACTCTTACTCTGGCCTAATAGCTACTGTCTTAACTCTTACTCTTGCCTCATTGCTACTGTCTTAACTCTTACTCTGGCCTCATAGCTACTGTCTTAACTATTACTCTGGCCTACTAGCTACTGTCTTAACTCTTACTCTGGCCTAATGGTTAAGGTCTTGGACTCTTACTCTGGCCTCATAGCTACTGTCTTAACTCTTACACTGGCCTCATAGCTACTGTCTTAACTCTTACTCTGGCCTAATGGTTAAGGTCTTGGACTCTTACTCTGGCCTCATAGCTACGGTCTTAACTCTTACTCTGGCCTAATAGCTACTGTCTTAACTCTTAATCTGGCCTCATAGCTACTGTCTTAACTCTTACTCTGGCCTAATAGCTACTGTTTTAACTCTTACTCTGGCCTCATAGCTACTGTCTTAACTCTTACTCTGGACTCATAGCTACTGACTTAACTCTTACTCTGGCCTAATGGTTAAGGTCTTGGACTCTTACTCTGGCCTCATAGCTACTGTCTTAACTCTTACTCTGGCCTCATAGCTACTGTCTTAACTCTTACTCTGGCCTCATAGCTACTGTCTTAAATCTTACTCTGGCCTCATAGCTACTGTCTTAACTCTTACTCTGGCCTCATAGCTACTGTCTTAACTCTTACTCTGGCCTCATAGCTACTGTCTTAACTCTTACTCTGGACTAATGGTTAAGGTCTTGGACTCTTACTCTGGCCTCATAGCTACAGTCTTAACTCTTACTCTGGCCTCATAGCTACTGTCTTAACTCTTATTCTGGCCTCATAGCTACTGTCTTAACTCTTACTCTGGCCTAATGGTTAAGGTCTTGCACTCTTACTCTGGCCTCATAGCTACTGTCTTAACTCTTACTCTGGCCTAATGGTTAAGGTCTTGGACTCTTACTCTGGCCTTATAGCTACTGTCTTAACTCTTACTCTAGCCTCATAGCTACTGTCTTAACTCTTACTCTGGCCTAATAGCTACTGTCTTAACTCTTACTCTGGCCTAATGGTTAAGGTCTTGGACTCTTACTCTGGCCTCATAGCTACTGTCTTAACTCTTACTCTGGCCTAATGGTTAAGGTCTTAGACTCTTACTCTGGCTTAATAGCTACTGTCTTAACTCTTACTCTTGCCTCATAGCTACTGTCTTAACTCTTACTCTGGCCTAATAGCTACTGTCGTAACTCTTACTCTGGCCTAATAGCTACTGTCTTAACTCTTACTCTTGCCTCATAGCTACTGTCTTTGACTCCTACTCTGGCCTCATAGCTACTGTCTTAACTCTTACTCTGGCCTCATAGCTACTGTCTTAACTCTTACTCTGGCCTCATAGCTACTGTCTTAACTCTTACTCTGGCCTTATAGCTACTGTCTTAACTCTTACTCTGGCCTCATAGCTACTGTCTTAACTCTTACTCTGGCCTAATAGCTACTGTCTTAACTCTTACTCTGGCCTCATAGCTACTGTCTTAACTCTTACTCTGGCCTCATAGCTACTGTCTTAACTCTTACTCTGGCCTCATAGCTACTGTCTTAACTCTTACTCTGGCCTAATGGTTAAGGTCTTGGACTCTTACTCTGGCCTCATAGCTACTGTCTTAACTCTTACTCTGGCCTCATAGCTACTGTCTTAACTCTTACTCTGGCCTCATGGCTACTGTCTTAACTCTTCCTCTGGCCTAATGGTTAAGGTCTTGGACTCTTACTCTGGCCTCATAGCTACTGTCTTAACTCTTACTCTGGCCTAATGGTTAAGGTCTTGGACTCTTACTCTGGCCTCATAGCTACTGTCTTAACTCTTACTCTGGCCTCATAGCTACTGTCTTAACTCTTACTCTGGCCTAATAGCTACTGTCTTAACTCTTACTCTGGCCTAATGGTTAAGGTCTTAGACTCTTACTCTGGCCTAATAGCTACTGTCTTAACTCTTACTCTTGCCTCATAGCTACTGTCTTAACTCTTACTCTGGCCTAATAGCTACTGTCGTAACTCTTACTCTGGCCTAATAGCTACTGTCTTAACTCTTACTCTGGCCTAATGGTTAAGGTCTTTGACTCCTACTCTGGCCTCATAGCTACTGTTTTAACTCTTACTCTGGCCTCATAGCTACTGTCTTAACTCTTACTCTGGCCTCATAGCTACTGTCTTAACTCTTACTCTGGCCTTATAGCTACTGTCTTAACTCTTACTCTGGCCTCATAGCTACTGTCTTAACTCTTACTCTGGCCTAATAGCTACTGTCTTAACTCTTACTCTGGCCTCATAGCTACTGTCTTAACTCTTACTCTGGCCTCATAGCTACTGTCTTAACTCTTACTCTGGCCTCATAGCTACTGTCTTAACTCTTACTCTGGCCTAATGGTTAAGGTCTTGGACTCTTACTCTGGCCTCATAGCTACTGTCTTAACTCTTACTCTGGCCTCATAGCTACTGTCTTAACTCTTACTCTGGCCTCATGGCTACTGTCTTAACTCTTCCTCTGGCCTAATGGTTAAGGTCTTGGACTCTTACTCTGGCCTCATAGCTACTGTCTTAACTCTTACTCTGGCCTCATAGCTACTGTCTTAACTCTTACTCTGGCCTCATAGCTACTGTCTTAACTCTTACTCTGTCCTCATAGCTACTGTCTTAACTCCTACTCTGGCCTCATAGCTACTGTCTTAACTCTTACTCTGGCCTCATAGCTACTGTCTTAACTCTTACTCTGGCCTCATAGCTACTGTCTTAACTCTTTCTCTGATCTAATAGCTACTGTCTTAACTCTTTCTCTGGCCTAAAAGCTGCTGTCGTAACTCTTACTTTGGCCTCATAGCTACTGTCTTAACTCTTACTCTGGCCTAATGGTTAAGGTCTTGGACTCTTACTCTGGCCTAATAGCTACTGTTGTAACTCTTACTCTGGCCTAATAGCTACTGTCTTAACTCTTACTCTGGCCTAATGGTTAAGGTCTTGGACTCCTACTCTGGCCTCATAGCTACTGTCTTAACTCTTACTCTGGCCTCATAGCTACTGTCTTAACTCTTACTCTGGCCTCATAGCTACTGTCTTAACTCTTACTCTGGCCTCATAGCTACTGTCTTAACTCTTACTCTGGCCTAATAGCTACTGTCTTAACTCTTACTCTGGCCTCATAGCTACTGTCTTCACTCTTACTCTGGCCTAATGGTTAAGGTCTTGGACTCTTACTCTGGCCTCATAGCTACTGTCTTAACTCTTACTCTGGCCTAATAGCTACTGTCTTAACTCTTACTCTGGCCTAAAAGCTACTGTTTTAACTCTTACTCTGGCCTCATAGCTACTGTCTTAACTCTTACTCTGGCCTAATGGTTAAGGTCTTGGACTCTTATTCTGGCCTATTAGATACTGTCTTAACTCTTACTCTGGCCTAATAGCTACTGTCTTAACTCTTACTCTGGCCTCATAGCTACCGTCTTAACTCTTACTCTGGCCTAATAGCTACTGTCTTAACTCTTACTCTGGCCTAATAGCTACTGTCTTAACTCTTACTCTGGCCTCATAGCTACTGTCTTCACTCTTACTCTGGCCTAATGGTTAAGGTCTTGGACTCTTACTCTGGCCTCATAGCTACTGTCTTAACTCTTACTCTGGCCTCATAGCTACTGTCTTAACTCTTACTCTGGCCTAATAGCTACTGTCTTAACTCTTACTCTGACCTAATAGCTACTGTCTTAACTCTTACTCTGGCCTCATAGCTACTGTCTTAACTCTTACTCTGGCCTAATGGTTAAGGTCTTGGACTCTTATTCTGGCCTATTAGATACTGTCTTAACTCTTACTCTGGCCTAATAGCTACTGTCTTAACTCTTACTCTGGCCTCATAGCTACCGTCTTAACTCTTACTCTGGCCTAATAGCTACTGTCTTAACTCTTACTCTGGCCTAATGGTTAAAGTCTTGGACTCTTACTCTGGCCTCATAGCTACTGTCTTAACTCTTACTCTGGCCTAATAGCTACTGTCTTAACTCTTACTCTGGCCTCATAGCTACTGTCTTAACTCTTACTCTGGCCTCATAGCTACTGTCTTAACTCTTACTCTGGCCTTATAGCTACTGTCTTAACTCTTACTCTGGCCTCATAGCTACTGTCTTAACTCTTACTCTGGCCTAATGGTTAAGGTCTTGGACTCTTCTTCTGGCCTAATAGCTACTGTCTTAACTCTTACTCTGGCCTCATAGCTACTGTCTTAACTCTTACTCTGGCCTAATAGCTACTGTCTTAACTCTTACTCTGGCCTCATAGCTACTGTCTTAACTCTTACTCTGGCCTAATGGTTAAGGTCTTTGTCTCTTACTCTGGCCTCATAGCTACTGTCTTAACTCTTACTCTGGCCTAATAGCTACTGTCTTAACTCTTACTCTGGCCTCATAGCTACTATCTTAACTCTTACTCTGGCCTCATAGCTACTGTCTTAACTCTTACTCTGGCCTCATAGCTACTGTCTTAACTCTTACTCTGGCCTAATAGCTACTGTCTTAACTCTTACTCTGGCCTCATAGCTACTGTCTTAACTCTTACTCTGGCCTAATGGTTAAGGTCTTTGACTCTTCTTCTGGCCTCATAGCTACTGTCTTAACGCTTACACTGGCCTCATAGCTACTGTCTTAACTCTTACTCTGGCCTCATAGCTACTATCTTAACTCTTACTCTGGCCTCATAGCTACTGTCTTACCTCTTACTCTGGCCTTATAGCTACTGTCTTAACTCTTACTCTGGCCTCATAGCTACTGTCTTAACTCTTACTCTGGCCTAATGGATAAGGTCTCGGACTCTTACTCTGGCCTCAAAGCTACTGTCTTAACTCTTACTCTGGCCTAATGGTTAAGGTCTTGGACTCTTACTCTGGCCTCATAGCTACTGTCTTAACTCTTACTCTGGCCTAATAGCTACTGTCTTAACTCTTACTCTGGCCTAATGGTTAAGGTCTTGGACTCTTACTCTGGCCTCATAGCTACTGTCTTAACTCTTACTCTGGCCTCATAGCTACTGTCTTAACTCTTACTCTGGCCTAATGGTTAAGGTCTTAGACTCTTACTCTGGCCTAATAGCTACTGTCTTAACTCTTACTCTGGCCTAATGGTTTAGGTCTTAGACTCTTACTCTGGCTTAATAGCTACTGTCTTAACTCTTACTCTGGCCTCATAGCTACTGTCTTAACTCTTACTCTGGCCTAATAGCTACTGTCTTAACTCTTACTCTGGCCTAATAGCTACTGTCTTAACTCTTACTCTGGCCTAATGGTTAAGGTCTTAGACTCTTACTCTGGCCTAATAGCTACTGTCTTAACTCTTACTCTGGCCTAATGGTTTAGGTCTTAGACTCTTACTCTGGCTTAATAGCTACTGTCTTAACTCTTACTCTGGCCTCATAGCTACTGTCTTAACTCTTACTCTGGCCTAATAGCTACTGTCTTAACTCTTACTCTGGCCTCATAGCTACTGTCTTAACTCTTACTCTGGCCTCATAGCTACTGTCTTAACTCTTACTCTGGCCTCATAGCTACTGTCTTAACTCATACTCTGGCCTAATGGTTAAGGTCTTGGACTCTTACTCGGGCCTCATAGCTACTGTCTTAACTCTTACTCTGGCCTCATAGCTACTGTCTTAACTCTTACTCTGGCGTAATAGCTACTGTCTTAACTCTTTCTCTGGCCTAATAGCTACTGTCTTAACTCTTACTCTGGCCTAATAGCTACTGTCTTAACTCTTACTCTGGCCTAATGGTTAAGGTCTTGGACTCTTACTCTGGCCTCATAGCTACTGTCTTAACTATTACTCTGGCCTCATAGCTACTGTCTTAACTCTTACTCTGGCCTAATGGTTAAGGTCTTGGACTCTTACTCTGGCCTCATAGCTACTGTCTTAACTCTTACTCTGGCCTCATAGCTACTGTCTTAACTCTTACTCTGGCCTAATGGTTAAGGTCTTGGAATCTTACTCTGGCCTCATAGCTACTGTCTTAACTCTTACTCTGGCCTCATAGCTACTGTCTTAACTCTTACTCTGGCCTAATGGTTAAGGTCTTGGACTCTTACTCTGGCCTAATAGCTACTGTCTTAACTCTTACTCTGGCCTCATAGCTACTGTCTTAACTCTTACTCTGGCCTCATAGCTACTGTCTTAACTCTTACTCTGGCCTAATGGATAAGGTCTTGGACTCTTACTCTGGCCTCAAAGCTACTGTCTTAACTCTTACTCTGGCCTAATGGTTAAGGTCTTGGACTCTTACTCTGGCCTCATAGCTACTGTCTTAACTCTTACTCTGGCCTAATAGCTACTGTCCTAACTCTTACTCTGGCCTAATGGTTAAGGTCTTGGACTCTTACTCTGGCCTCATAGCTACTGTCTTAACTCTTACTCTGGCCTAATGGTTAAGGTCTTAGACTCTTACTCTGGCCTAATAGCTACTGTCTTAACTCTTACTCTGGCCTAATGGTTTAGGTCTTAGACTCTTACTATGGCTTAATAGCTACTGTCTTAACTCTTACTCTGGCCTCATAGCTACTGTCTTAACTCTTACTCTGGCCTAATAGCTACTGTCTTAACTCTTACTCTGGCCTAATAGCTACTGTCTTAACTCTTACTCTGGCCTAATGGTTAAGGTCTTGGACTCCTACTCTTGCCTCATAGCTACTGTCTTAACTCTTACTCTGGCCTCATAGCTACTGTCTTAACTTTTACTCTGGCCTCATAGCTACTGTCTTAACTCTTACTCTGGCCTCATAGCTACTGTCTTAACTCTTACTCTGGCCTAATAGCTACTGTCTTAACTCTTACTCTGGCCTCATAGCTACTGTCTTAACTCTTACTCTGGCCTCATAGCTACTGTCTTAACTCTTACTCTGGCCTAATGGTTAAGGTCTTGGACTCTTACTCTGGCCTCATAGCTACTGTCTTAACTCTTACTCTGGCCTCATAGCTACTGTCTTAACTCTTACTCTGGCCTCATAGCTACTGTCTTAACTCTTCCTCTGGCCTAATGGTTAAGGTCTTGGACTCTTACTCTGGCCACATAGCTACAGTCTTAACTCTTACTCTGGCCTCATAGCTACTGTCTTAACTCTTACTCTGGCCTCATAGCTACTGTCTTAACTCTTACTCTGGCCTAATGGTTAAGGTCTTTGACTCTTACTCTGGCCTAATAGCTACTGTCTTAACTCTTACTCTGGCCTAATGGTTAAGGTCTTGGACTCTTACTCTGGCCTCGTAGCTACTGTCTTAACTCTTACTCTGGCCTCATAGCTACTGTCTTAACTCTTACTCTGGCCTCATAGCTACTGTCTTAACTCTTACTCTGGCCTAAGAGCTACTGTCTTAAGTCTTACTCTGGCCTAATAGCTACTGTCTTAACTCTTACTCTGGCCTCATAGCTACTGTCTTAACTCTTACTCTGGCATAATGGTTAAGGTCTTGGACTCTTAATCTGGCCTCATAGCTACTGTCTTAACTCTTACTCTGGCCTAATAGCTACTGTCTTAACTCTTACTCTGGCCTAATAGCTACTGTCTTAACTCTTACTCTGGCCTAATGGTTAAGGTCTTGGACTCCTACTCTTGCCTCATAGCTACTGTCTTAACTCTTACTCTGGCCTCATAGCTACTGTCTTAACTCTTACTCTGGCCTAATAGCTACTGTCTTAACTCTTACTCTGGCCTCATAGCTACTGTCTTAACTCTTACTCTGGCCTCATAGCTACTGTCTTAACTCTTACTCTGGCCTAATGGTTAAGGTCTTGGACTCTTACTCTCGCCTCATAGCTACTGTCTTAACTCTTACTCTGGCCTCATAGCTACTGTCTTAACTCTTACTCTGGCCTCATAGCTACTGTCTTAACTCTTCCTCTGGCCTAATGGTTAAGGTCTTGGACTCTTACTCTGGCCACATAGCTACAGTCTTAACTCTTACTCTGGCCTCCTAGCTACTGTCTTAACTCTTACTCTGGCCTCATAGCTACTGTCTTAACTCTTACTCTGGCCTAATGGTTAAGGTCTTGGACTCTTACTCTGGCCTCATAGCTACTGTCTTAACTCTTACTCTGGCCTAATAGCTACTGTCTTAACTCTTACTCTGGCCTAATAGCTACTGTCTTAACTCTTACTCTGGCCTAATGGTTAAGGTCTTGGACTCTTACTCTGGCCTCGTAGCTACTGTCTTAACTCTTACTCTGGCCTCATAGCTACTGTCTTAACTCTTACTCTGGCCTCATAGCTACTGTCTTAACTCTTACTCTGGCCTAAGAGCTACTGTCTTAAATCTTACTCTGGCCTAATAGCTACTGTCTTAACTCTTACTCTGGCCTCATAGCTACTGTCTTAACTCTTACTCTGGCATAATGGTTAAGGTCTTGGACTCTTGATCTGGCCTCATAGCTACTGTCTTAACTCTTACTCTGGCCTAATAGCTACTGTCTTAACTCTTACTCTTGCCTCATAGCTACTGTCTTAACTCTTACTCTGGCCTCATAGCTACTGTCTTAACTATTACTCTGGCCTACTAGCTACTGTCTTAACTCTTACTCTGGCCTAATGGTTAAGGTCTTGGACTCTTACTCTGGCCTCATAGCTACTGTCTTAACTCTTACACTGGCCTCATAGCTACTGTCTTAACTCTTACTCTGGCCTAATGGTTAAGGTCTTGGACTCTTACTCTGGCCTCATAGCTACGGTCTTAACTCTTACTCTGGCCTAATAGCTACTGTCTTAACTCTTACTCTGGCCTCATAGCTACTGTCTTAACTCTTACTCTGGCCTAATAGCTACTGTTTTAACTCTTACTCTGGCCTCATAGCTACTGTCTTAACTCTTACTCTG
Source organism: Triturus cristatus (assembly GCF_964204655.1). Lineage (NCBI taxonomy): Eukaryota > Metazoa > Chordata > Amphibia > Caudata > Salamandridae > Triturus > Triturus cristatus. Next base: position 718,741,921 of record NC_140593.1, on the reverse strand, counting down.
GACTCATAGCTACTGACTTATCTCTTACTCTGGCCTAATGGTTAAGGTCTTGGACTCTTACTCTGGCCTCATAGCTACTGTCTTAACTCTTACTCTGGCCTCATAGCTACTCTCTTAACTCTTACTCTGGCCTCATAGCTACTGTCTTAAATCTTACTCTGGCCTCATAGCTACTGTCTTAACTCTTACTCTGGCCTCATAGCTACTGTCTTAACTCTTACTCTGGCCTAATAGCTACTGTCTTAACTCTTACTCTGGCCTCATAGCTACTGTCTTAACTCTTACTCTGGCCTCATAGCTACTGTCTTAACTCTTACTCTGGACTAATGGTTAAGGTCTTGGACTCTTACTCTGGCCTCATAGCTACAGTCTTAACTCTTACTCTGGCCTCATAGCTACTGTCTTAACTCTTATTCTGGCCTCATAGCTACTGTCTTAACTCTTACTCTGGCCTAATGGTTAAGGTCTTGCACTCTTACTCTGGCCTCATAGCTACTGTCTTAACTCTTACTCTGGCCTAATGGTTAAGGTCTTGGACTCTTACTCTGGCCTTATAGCTACTGTCTTAACTCTTACTCTAGCCTCATAGCTACTGTCTTAACTCTTACTCTGGCCTAATAGCTACTGTCTTAACTCTTACTCTGGCCTAATGGTTAAGGTCTTGGACTCTTACTCTGGCCTCATAGCTACTGTCTTAACTCTTACTCTGGCCTAATGGTTAAGGTCTTAGACTCTTACTCTGGCCTAATAGCTACTGTCTTAACTCTTACTCTTGCCTCATAGCTACTGTCTTAACTCTTACTCTGGCCTAATAGCTACTGTCGTAACTCTTACTCTGGCCTAATAGCTACTGTCTTAACTCTTACTCTTGCCTCATAGCTACTGTCTTTGACTCCTACTCTGGCCTCATAGCTACTGTCTTAACTCTTACTCTGGCCTCATAGCTACTGTCTTAACTCTTACTCTGGCCTCATAGCTACTGTCTTAACTCTTACTCTGGCCTCATAGCTACTGTCTTAACTCTTACTCTGGCCTAATAGCTACTGTCTTAACTCTTACTCTGGCCTCATAGCTACTGTCTTAACTCTTACTCTGGCCTCATAGCTACTGTCTTAACTCTTACTCTGGCCTCATAGCTACTGTCTTAACTCTTACTCTGGCCTAATGGTTAAGGTCTTGGACTCTTACTCTGGCCTCATAGCTACTGTCTTAACTCCTACTCTGGCCTCATAGCTACTGTCTTAACTCTTACTCTGGCCTCATGGCTACTGTCTTAACTCTTCCTCTGGCCTAATGGTTAAGGTCTTGGACTCTTACTCTGGCCTCATAGCTACTGTCTTAACTCTTACTCTGGCCTAATGGTTAAGGTCTTGGACTCTTACTCTGGCCTCATAGCTACTGTCTTAACTCTTACTCTGGCCTCATAGCTACTGTCTTAACTCTTACTCTGGCCTAATAGCTACTATCTTAACTCTTACTCTGGCCTAATGGTTAAGGTCTTAGACTCTTACTCTGGCCTAATAGCTACTGTCTTAACTCTTACTCTTGCCTCATAGCTACTGTCTTAACTCTTACTCTGGCCTAATAGCTACTGTCGTAACTCTTACTCTGGCCTAATAGCTACTGTCTTAACTCTTACTCTGGCCTAATGGTTAAGGTCTTTGACTCCTACTCTGGCCTCATAGCTACTGTTTTAACTCTTACTCTGGCCTCATAGCTACTGTCTTAACTCTTACTCTGGCCTCATAGCTACTGTCTTAACTCTTACTCTGGCCTTATAGCTACTGTCTTAACTCTTACTCTGGCCTCATAGCTACTGTCTTAACTCTTACTCTGGCCTAATAGCTACTGTCTTAACTCTTACTCTGGCCTCATAGCTACTGTCTTAACTCTTACTCTGGCCTCATAGCTACTGTCTTAACTCTTACTCTGGCCTCATAGCTACTGTCTTAACTCTTACTCTGGCCTAATGGTTAAGGTCTTGGACTCTTACTCTGGCCTCATAGCTACTGTCTTAACTCTTACTCTGGCCTCATAGCTACTGTCTTAACTCTTACTCTGGCCTCATGGCTACTGTCTTAACTCTTCCTCTGGCCTAATGGTTAAGGTCTTGGACTCTTACTCTGGCCTCATAGCTACTGTCTTAACTCTTACTCTGGCCTCATAGCTACTGTCTTAACTCTTACTCTGGTCTCATAGCTACTGTCTTAACTCTTACTCTGTCCTCATAGCTACTGTCTTAACTCCTACTCTGGCCTCATAGCTACTGTCTTAACTCTTACTCTGGCCTCATAGCTACTGTCTTAACTCTTACTCTGGCCTCATAGCTACTGTCTTAACTCTTTCTCTGATCTAATAGCTACTGTCTTAACTCTTCTTCTGGCCTAATAGCTGCTGTCGTAACTCTTACTTTGGCCTCATAGCTACTGTCTTAACTCTTACTCTGGCCTAATGGTTAAGGTCTTGGACTCTTACTCTGGCCACATAGCTACAGTCTTAACTCTTACTCTGGCCTCATAGCTACTGTCTTAACTCTTACTCTGGCCTCATAGCTACTGTCTTAACTCTTACTCTGGCCTAATGGTTAAGGTCTTTGACTCTTACTCTGGCCTAATAGCTACTGTCTTAACTCTTACTCTGGCCTAATGGTTAAGGTCTTGGACTCTTACTCTGGCCTCGTAGCTACTGTCTTAACTCTTACTCTGGCCTCATAGCTACTGTCTTAACTCTTACTCTGGCCTCATAGCTACTGTCTTAACTCTTACTCTGGCCTAAGAGCTACTGTCTTAAGTCTTACTCTGGCCTAATAGCTACTGTCTTAACTCTTACTCTGGCCTCATAGCTACTGTCTTAACTCTTACTCTGGCATAATGGTTAAGGTCTTGGACTCTTAATCTGGCCTCATAGCTACTGTCTTAACTCTTACTCTGGCCTAATAGCTACTGTCTTAACTCTTACTCTGGCCTAATAGCTACTGTCTTAACTCTTACTCTGGCCTAATGGTTAAGGTCTTGGACTCCTACTCTTGCCTCATAGCTACTGTCTTAACTCTTACTCTGGCCTCATAGCTACTGTCTTAACTCTTACTCTGGCCTAATAGCTACTGTCTTAACTCTTACTCTGGCCTCATAGCTACTGTCTTAACTCTTACTCTGGCCTCATAGCTACTGTCTTAACTCTTACTCTGGCCTAATGGTTAAGGTCTTGGACTCTTACTCTCGCCTCATAGCTACTGTCTTAACTCTTACTCTGGCCTCATAGCTACTGTCTTAACTCTTCCTCTGGCCTAATGGTTAAGGTCTTGGACTCTTACTCTGGCCACATAGCTACAGTCTTAACTCTTACTCTGGCCTCCTAGCTACTGTCTTAACTCTTACTCTGGCCTCATAGCTACTGTCTTAACTCTTACTCTGGCCTAATGGTTAAGGTCTTGGACTCTTACTCTGGCCTCATAGCTACTGTCTTAACTCTTACTCTGGCCTAATAGCTACTGTCTTAACTCTTACTCTGGCCTAATAGCTACTGTCTTAACTCTTACTCTGGCCTAATGGTTAAGGTCTTGGACTCTTACTCTGGCCTCGTAGCTACTGTCTTAACTCTTACTCTGGCCTCATAGCTACTGTCTTAACTCTTACTCTGGCCTCATAGCTACTGTCTTAACTCTTACTCTGGCCTAAGAGCTACTGTCTTAAATCTTACTCTGGCCTAATAGCTACTGTCTTAACTCTTACTCTGGCCTCATAGCTACTGTCTTAACTCTTACTCTGGCATAATGGTTAAGGTCTTGGACTCTTGATCTGGCCTCATAGCTACTGTCTTAACTCTTACTCTGGCCTAATAGCTACTGTCTTAACTCTTACTCTTGCCTCATAGCTACTGTCTTAACTCTTACTCTGGCCTCATAGCTACTGTCTTAACTATTACTCTGGCCTACTAGCTACTGTCTTAACTCTTACTCTGGCCTAATGGTTAAGGTCTTGGACTCTTACTCTGGCCTCATAGCTACTGTCTTAACTCTTACACTGGCCTCATAGCTACTGTCTTAACTCTTACTCTGGCCTAATGGTTAAGGTCTTGGACTCTTACTCTGGCCTCATAGCTACGGTCTTAACTCTTACTCTGGCCTAATAGCTACTGTCTTAACTCTTACTCTGGCCTCATAGCTACTGTCTTAACTCTTACTCTGGCCTAATAGCTACTGTTTTAACTCTTACTCTGGCCTCATAGCTACTGTCTTAACTCTTACTCTGGACTCATAGCTACTGACTTAACTCTTACTCTGGCCTAATGGTTAAGGTCTTGGACTCTTACTCTGGCCTCATAGCTACTGTCTTAACTCTTACTCTGGCCTCATAGCTACTGTCTTAACTCTTACTCTGGCCTCATAGCTACTGTCTTAAATCTTACTCTGGCCTCATAGCTACTGTCTTAACTCTTACTCTGGCCTCATAGCTACTGTCTTAACTCTTACTCTGGCCTAATAGCTACTGTCTTAACTCTTACTCTGGCCTCATAGCTACTGTCTTAACTCTTACTCTGGCCTCATAGCTACTGTCTTAACTCTTACTCTGGACTAATGGTTAAGGTCTTGGACTCTTACTCTGGCCTCATAGCTACAGTCTTAACTCTTACTCTGGCCTCATAGCTACTGTCTTAACTCTTATTCTGGCCTCATAGCTACTGTCTTAACTCTTACTCTGGCCTAATGGTTAAGGTCTTGCACTCTTACTCTGGCCTCATAGCTACTGTCTTAACTCTTACTCTGGCCTAATGGTTAAGGTCTTGGACTCTTACTCTGGCCTTATAGCTACTGTCTTAACTCTTACTCTAGCCTCATAGCTACTGTCTTAACTCTTACTCTGGCCTAATAGCTACTGTCTTAACTCTTACTCTGGCCTAATGGTTAAGGTATTGGACTCTTACTCTGGCCTCATAGCTACTGTCTTAACTCTTACTCTGGCCTAATGGTTAAGGTCTTAGACTCTTACTCTGGCCTAATAGCTACTGTCTTAACTCTTACTCTTGCCTCATAGCTACTGTCTTAACTCTTACTCTGGCCTAATAGCTACTGTCGTAACTCTTACTCTGGCCTAATAGCTACTGTCTTAACTCTTACTCTTGCCTCATAGCTACTGTCTTTGACTCCTACTCTGGCCTCATAGCTACTGTCTTAACTCTTACTCTGGCCTCATAGCTACTGTCTTAACTCTTACTCTGGCCTCATAGCTACTGTCTTAACTCTTACTCTGGCCTTATAGCTACTGTCTTAACTCTTACTCTGGCCTCATAGCTACTGTCTTAACTCTTACTCTGGCCTAATAGCTACTGTCTTAACTCTTACTCTGGCCTCATAGCTACTGTCTTAACTCTTACTCTGGCCTCATAGCTACTGTCTTAACTCTTACTCTGGCCTCATAGCTACTGTCTTAACTCTTACTCTGGCCTAATGGTTAAGGTCTTGGACTCTTACTCTGGCCTCATAGCTACTGTCTTAACTCTTACTCTGGCCTCATAGCTACTGTCTTAACTCTTACTCTGGCCTCATGGCTACTGTCTTAACTCTTCCTCTGGCCTAATGGTTAAGGTCTTGGACTCTTACTCTGGCCTCATAGCTACTGTCTTAACTCTTACTCTGGCCTAATGGTTAAGGTCTTGGACTCTTACTCTGGCCTCATAGCTACTGTCTTAACTCTTACTCTGGCCTAATAGCTACTGTCTTAACTCTTACTCTGGCCTAATGGTTAAGGTCTTAGACTCTTACTCTGGCCTAATAGCTACTGTCTTAACTCTTACTCTTGTCTCATAGCTACTGTCTTAACTCTTACTCTGGCCTAATAGCTACTGTCGTAACTCTTACTCTGGCCTAATAGCTACTGTCTTAACTCTTACTCTGGCCTAATGGTTAAGGTCTTTGACTCCTACTCTGGCCTCATAGCTACTGTTTTAACTCTTACTCTGGCCTCATAGCTACTGTCTTAACTCTTACTCTGGCCTCATAGCTACTGTCTTAACTCTTACTCTGGCCTTATAGCTACTGTCTTAACTCTTACTCTGGCCTCATAGCTACTGTCTTAACTCTTACTCTGGCCTAATAGCTACTGTCTTAACTCTTACTCTGGCCTCATAGCTACTGTCTTAACTCTTACTCTGGCCTCATAGCTACTGTCTTAACTCTTACTCTGGCCTCATAGCTACTGTCTTAACTCTTACTCTGGCCTAATGGTTAAGGTCTTGGACTCTTACTCTGGCCTCATAGCTACTGTCTTAACTCTTACTCTGGCCTCATAGCTACTGTCTTAACTCTTACTCTGGCCTCATGGCTACTGTCTTAACTCTTCCTCTGGCCTAATGGTTAAGGTCTTGGACTCTTACTCTGGCCTCATAGCTACTGTCTTAACTCTTACTCTGGCCTCATAGCTACTGTCTTAACTCTTACTCTGGCCTCATAGCTACTGTCTTAACTCTTACTCTGTCCTCATAGCTACTGTCTTAACTCCTACTCTGGCCTCATAGCTACTGTCTTAACTCTTACTCTGGCCTCATAGCTACTGTCTTAACTCTTACTCTGGCCTCATAGCTACTGTCTTAACTCTTTCTCTGATCTAATAGCTACTGTCTTAACTCTTCTTCTGGCCTAATAGCTGCTGTCGTAACTCTTACTTTGGCCTCATAGCTACTGTCTTAACTCTTACTCTGGCCTAATGGTTAAGGTCTTGGACTCTTACTCTGGCCTAATAGCTACTGTTGTAACTCTTACTCTGGCCTAATAGCTACTGTCTTAACTCTTACTCTGGCCTAATGGTTAAGGTCTTGGACTCCTACTCTGGCCTCATAGCTACTGTCTTAACTCTTACTCTGGCCTCATAGCTACTGTCTTAACTCTTACTCTGGCCTCATAGCTACTGTCTTAACTCTTACTCTGGCCTCATAGCTACTGTCTTAACTCTTACTCTGGCCTAATAGCTACTGTCTTAACTCTTACTCTGGCCTCACAGCTACTGTCTTAACTCTTACTCTGGCCTCATAGCTACTGTCTTAACTCTTACTCTGGCCTAATGGTTAAGGTCTTGGACTCTTACTCTGGCCTCATAGCTACTGTCTTAACTCTTACTCTGGCCTCATAGCTACTGTCTTAACTCTTACTCTGGCCTCATGGCTACTGTCTTAACTCTTCCCCTGGCCTAATGGTTAAGGTATTGGACTCCTACTCTGGCCTCATAGCTACTGTCTTAACTCTTACTCTGGCCTCATAGCTACTGTCTTAACTCTTACTCTGGCCTCATAGCTACTGTCATAACTCTTACTCTGGCCTCATAGCTACTGTCTTAACTCTTACTCTGGCCTAATGGTTAAGGTCTTGGACTCTTACTCTGGCCTCATAGCTACTGTCTTAACTCTTACTCTGGCCTCATAGATACTGTCTTAACTCTTACTCTGGCCTCATAGCTACTGTCTTAACTCTTTCTCTGGCCTAATAGCTACTGTCTTAACTCTTACTCTGGCCTAAAAGCTACTGTCTTAACTCTTACTTTGGCCTCATAGCTACTGTCTTAACTCTTACTCTGGCCTAATGGTTAAGGTCTTGGACTCTTACTCTGGCCTAATAGCTACTGTCTTAACTCTTACTCTGGCCTCATAGCTACTGTCTTAACTCTTACTCTGGCCTAATGGTTAAGGTCTTGGACTCTTACTCTGGCCTCATAGCTACTGTCTTAACTCTTACTCTGGACTCATAGCTACTGTCTTAACTCTTACTCTGGCCTAATGGTTAAGGTCTTGGACTCTTCTTCTGGCCTAATAGCTACTGTCTTAACTCTTACTCTGGCCTCATAGCTACTGTCTTAACTCTTACTCTGGCCTAATAGCTACTGTCTTAACTCTTACTCTGGCCTCATAGCTACTGTCTTAACTCTTACTCTGGCCTAATGGTTAAGGTCTTGGACTCTTACTCTGGCCTCATAGCTACTGTCTTAACTCTTACTCTGGCCTAATAGCTACTGTCTTAACTCTTACTCTGGCCTCATAGCTACTATCTTAACTCTTACTCTGGCCTCATAGCTACTGTCTTAACTCTTACTCTGGCCTCATAGCTACTGTCTTAACTCTTACTCTGGCCTAATAGCTACTGTCTTAACTCTTACTCTGGCCTCATAGCTACTGTCTTAAATCTTACTCTGGCCTAATGGTTAAGGTCTTGGACTCTTACTCTGGCCTCATAGCTACTGTCTTAACTCTTACTCTGGCCTAATAGCTACTGTCTTAACTCTTACTCTGGCCTCATAGCTACTGTCTTAACGCTTACACTGGCCTCATAGCTACTGCCTTAACTCTTACTCTGGCCTCATAGCTACTGTCTTAACTCTTACTCTGGCCTCATAGCTACTGTCTTACCTCTTACTCTGGCCTTATAGCTACTGTCTTAACTCTTACTCTGGCCTCATAGCTACTGTCTTAACTCTTACTCTGGCCTAATGGTTACGGTCTAGGACTCTTACTCTGGCCTCATAGATACTGTCTTAACTCTTACTCTAGCCTCATAGCTACTGTCTTAACTTTTACTCTGGCCTAATAGCTACTGTCTTAACTCTTACTCTGGCCTAATTGCTACCGTCTTAACTCTTACTCTGGCCTCATAGCTACTGTCTTAACTCTTACTCTGGCCTAATGGTTAAGGTCTTGGACTCTTACTCTGGCCTCATAGCTACTGTCTTAACTCTAACTCTGGCCTCATAGCTACTGTCTTAACTCTTATTCTGGCCTCATAGCTACTATCTTAACTCTTACTCTGGACTCATAGCTACTGTCTTAACTCTTACTCTGGCCTAATAGCTACTGTCTTAACTCTTACTCTGGCCTCATAGCTACTGTCTTCACTCTTACTCTGGCCTAATGGTTAAGGTCTTGGACTCTTACTCTGGCCTCATAGCTACTGTCTTAACTCTTACTCTGGCCTAATAGCTACTGTCTTAACTCTTACTCTGGCCTAAAAGCTACTGTTTTAACTCTTACTCTGGCCTCATAGCTACTGTCTTAACTCTGTCTTAACTCTTACTCTGGCCTCATAGCTACTGTCTTAACTCTTACTCTGGCCTAATGTTTAAGGTCTTGGACTCTTACTCTGGCCTCATAGCTACTGTCTTAACTCTTACTCTGGCCTCATAGCTACTGTCTTAACTCTTACTCTGGCCTAATAGCTACTGTCTTAACTCTTACTCTGACCTAATAGCTACTGTCTTAACTCTTACTCTGGCCTCATAGCTACTGTCTTAACTCTTACTCTGGCCTAATGGTTAAGGTCTTGGACTCTTACTCTGGCCTATTAGATACTGTCTTAACTCTTACTCTGGCCTAATAGCTACTGTCTTAACTCTTACTCTGGCCTCATAGCTACCGTCTTAACTCTTACTCTGGCCTAATAGCTACTGTCTTAACTCTTACTCTGGCCTAATGGTTAAAGTCTTGGACTCTTACTCTGGCCTCATAGCTACTGTCTTAACTCTTACTCTGGCCTAATAGCTACTGTCTTAACTCTTACTCTGGCCTCATAGCTACTGTCTTAACTCTTACACTGGCCTCATAGCTACTGTCTTAACTCTTACTCTGGCCTCATAGCTACTGTCTTAACTCTTACTCTGGCCTCATAGCTACTGTCTTAACTCTTAATCTGGCCTTATAGCTACTGTCTTAACTCTTACTCTGGCCTCATAGCTACTGTCTTAAATCTTACTCTGGCCTAATGGTTAAGGTCTTGGACTCTTACTCTGGCCTCATAGCTACTGTCTTAACTCTTACTCTGGCCTAATAGCTACTGTCTTAACTCTTACTCTGGCCTCATAGCTACTGTCTTAACGCTTACACTGGCCTCATAGCTACTGTCTTAACTCTTACTCTGGCCTCATAGCTACTGTCTTAACTCTTACTCTGGCCTCATAGCTACTGTCTTACCTCTTACTCTGGCCTTATAGCTACTGTCTTAACTCTTACTCTGGCCTCATAGCTACTGTCTTAACTCTTACTCTGGCCTAATGGTTACGGTCTTGGACTCTTACTCTGGCCTCATAGATACTGTCTTAACTCTTACTCTAGCCTCATAGCTACTGTCTTAACTTTTACTCTGGCCTAATAGCTACTGTCTTAACTCTTACTCTGGCCTAATTGCTACCGTCTTAACTCTTACTCTGGCCTCATAGCTACTGTCTTAACTCTTACTCTGGCCTAATGGTTAAGGTCTTGGACTCTTACTCTGGCCTCATAGCTACTGTCTTAACTCTAACTCTGGCCTCATAGCTACTGTCTTAACTCTTATTCTGGCCTCATAGCTACTATCTTAACTCTTACTCTGGACTCATAGCTACTGTCTTAACTCTTACTCTGGCCTAATAGCTACTGTCTTAACTCTTACTCTGGCCTCATAGCTACTGTCTTCACTCTTACTCTGGCCTAATGGTTAAGGTCTTGGACTCTTACTCTGGCCTCATAGCTACTGTCTTAACTCTTACTCTGGCCTAATAGCTACTGTCTTAACTCTTACTCTGGCCTAAAAGCTACTGTTTTAACTCTTACTCTGGCCTCATAGCTACTGTCTTAACTCTGTCTTAACTCTTACTCTGGCCTCATAGCTACTGTCTTAACTCTTACTCTGGCCTAATGTTTAAGGTCTTGGACTCTTACTCTGGCCTCATAGCTACTGTCTTAACTCTTACTCTGGCCTCATAGCTACTGTCTTAACTCTTACTCTGGCCTAATAGCTACTGTCTTAACTCTTACTCTGACCTAATAGCTACTGTCTTAACTCTTACTCTGGCCTCATAGCTACTGTCTTAACTCTTACTCTGGCCTAATGGTTAAGGTCTTGGACTCTTACTCTGGCCTATTAGATACTGTCTTAACTCTTACTCTGGCCTAATAGCTACTGTCTTAACTCTTACTCTGGCCTCATAGCTACCGTCTTAACTCTTACTCTGGCCTAATAGCTACTGTCTTAACTCTTACTCTGGCCTAATGGTTAAAGTCTTGGACTCTTACTCTGGCCTCATAGCTACTGTCTTAACTCTTACTCTGGCCTAATAGCTACTGTCTTAACTCTTACTCTGGCCTCATAGCTACTGTCTTAACTCTTACACTGGCCTCATAGCTACTGTCTTAACTCTTACTCTGGCCTCATAGCTACTGTCTTATCTCTTAATCTGGCCTTATAGCTACTGTCTTAACTCTTACTCTGGCCTCATAGCTACTGTCTTAACTCTTACTCCGGCGTAATAGCTACTGTCTTAACTCTTACTCTGGCCTAATAGCTACTGTCTTAACTCTTACTCTGGCCTCATAGCTACTGTCTTAACTCTTACTCTGGCGTAATAGCTACTGTCTTAACTCTTACTCTGGCCTAATAGCTACTGTCTTAACTCTTACTCTGGCCTAATAGCTACTGTCTTAACTCTTACTCTGGCCTAATGGTTAAGGTCTTGGACTCTTACTATGGCCTCATAGCTACTGTCTTAACTCTTACTCTGGCCTAATGGTTAAGGTCTTGGACTCTTACTCTGGCCTCATAGCTACTGTCTTAACTATTACTCTGGCCTCATAGCTACTGTCTTAACTCTTACTCTGGCCTCATAGCTACTGTCTTAACTCTTACTCTGGCCTAATGGTTAATGTCTTGGACTCTTACTCTGGCCTCATAGCTACTGTCTTAACTCTTACTCTGGCCTCATAGCTACTGTCTTAACTCTTACTCTGGCCTAATGGTTAAGGTCTTGGACTCTTACTCTGGCCTCATAGCTACTGTCTTAACTCTTACTCTGGCCTCATAGCTACTGTCTTAACTCTTACTCTGGCCTAATGGTTAAGGTCTTGGACTCTTACTCTGGCCTAATAGCTACTGTCTTAACTCTTACTCTGGCCTCATAGCTACTGTCTTAACTCTTACTCTGGCCTCATAGCTACTGTCTTAACTCTTACTCTGGCCTAATAGCTACTGTCTTAACTCTTACTCTTGCCTAATGGTTAAGGTCTTGGACTCTTACTCTGGCCTCATAGCTACTGTCTTAACTCTTACTCTGGCCTAATGGATAAGGTCTTGGACTCTTACTCTGGCCTCAAAGCAACTGTCTTAACTCTTACTCTGGCCTAATGGTTAAGGTCTTGGACTCTTACTCTGGCCTCATAGCTACTGTCTTAACTCTTACTCTGGCCTCATAGCTACTGTCTTAACTCTTACTCTGGCCTAATAGCTACCGTCTTAACTCTTACTCTGGCCTAATGGTTAAGGTCTTGGACTCTTACTCTGGCCTCATAGCTACTGTCTTAACTCTTACTCTGGCCTCATAGCTACTGTCTTAACTCTTACTCTGGCCTAATGGTTAAGGTCTTAGACTCTTACTCTGGCCTAATAGCTACTGTCTTAACTCTTACTCTGGCCTAATGGTTTAGGTCTTAGACTCTTACTCTGGCTTAATAGCTACTGTCTTAACTCTTACTCTGGCCTCATAGCTACTGTCTTAACTCTTACTCTGGCCTCATAGCTACTGTCTTAACTCTTACTCTGGCCTAATAGCTACTGTCTTAACTCTTACTCTGGCCTCATAGCTACTGTCTTAAATCTTACTCTGGCCTAATGGTTAACGTCTTGGACTCTTACTCTGGCCTCATAGCTACTGTCTTAACTCTTACTCTGGCCTAATAGCTACTGTCTTAACTCTTACTCTGGCCTCATAGCTACTGTCTTAACGCTTACACTGGCCTCATAGCTACTGTCTTAACTCTGTCTTAACTCTTACTCTGGCCTCATAGCTACTGTCTTAACTCTAACTCTGGCCTAATGTTTAAGGTCTTGGACTCTTACTCTGGCCTCATAGCTACTGTCTTAACTCTTACTCTGGCCTCATAGCTACTGTCTTAACTCTTACTCTGGCCTAATAGCTACTGTCTTAACTCTTACTCTGACCTAATAGCTACTGTCTTAACTCTTACTCTGGCCTCATAGCTACTGTCTTAACTCTTACTCTGGCCTAATGGTTAAGGTCTTGGACTCTTACTCTGGCCTATTAGATACTGTCTTAACTCTTACTCTGGCCTAATAGCTACTGTCTTAACTCTTACTCTGGCCTCATAGCTACCGTCTTAACTCTTACTCTGGCCTAATAGCTACTGTCTTAACTCTTACTCTGGCCTAATGGTTAAAGTCTTGGACTCTTACTCTGGCCTCATAGCTACTGTCTTAACTCTTACTCTGGCCTAATAGCTACTGTCTTAACTCTTACTCTGGCCTCATAGCTACTGTCTTAACTCTTATACTGGCCTCATAGCTACTGTCTTAACTCTTACTCTGGCCTCATAGCTACTGTCTTAACTCTTACTCTGGCCTCATAGCTACTGTCTTAACTCTTAATCTGGCCTTATAGCTACTGTCTTAACTCTTACTCTGGCCTCATAGCTACTGTCTTAACTCTTACTCTGGCATAATAGCTACTGTCTTAACTCTTACTCTGGCCTAATAGCTACTGTCTTAACTCTTACTCTGGCCTCATAGCTACTGTCTTAACTCTTACTCTGGCGTAATAGCTACTGTCTTAACTCTTACTCTGGCCTAATTGCTACTGTCTTAACTCTTACTCTGGCCTAATAGCTACTGTCTTAACTCTTACTCTGGCCTAATGGTTAAGGTCTTGGACTCTTACTATGGCCTCATAGCTACTGTCTTAACTCTTACTCTGGCCTAATGGTTAAGGTCTTGGACTCTTACTCTGGCCTCATAGCTACTGTCTTAACTATTACTCTGGCCTCATAGCTACTGTCTTAACTCTTACTCTGGCCTCATAGCTACTGTCTTAACTCTTACTCTGGCCTAATGGTTAATGTCTTGGACTCTTACTCTGGCCTCATAGCTACTGTCTTAACTCTTACTCTGGCCTCATAGCTACTGTCTTAACTCTTAGTCTGGCCTCATAGCTACTGTCTTAACTCTTACTCTGGCCTAATGGTTAAGGTCTTGGACTCTTACTCTGGCCTAATAGCTACTGTCTTAACTCTTACTCTGGCCTCATAGCTACTGTCTTAACTCTTACTCTGGCCTCATAGCTACTGTCTTAACTCTTACTCTGGCCTAATAGCTACTGTCTTAACTCTTACTCTTGCCTAATGGTTAAGGTCTTGGACTCTTACTCTGGCCTCATAGCTACTGTCTTAACTCTTACTCTGGCCTAATGGATAAGGTCTTGGACTCTTACTCTGGCCTCAAAGCAACTGTCTTAACTCTTACTCTGGCCTAATGGTTAAGGTCTTGGACTCTTACTCTGGCCTCATAGCTACTGTCTTAACTCTTACTCTGGCCTCATAGCTACTGTCTTAACTCTTACTCTGGCCTAATAGCTACCGTCTTAACTCTTACTCTGGCCTAATGGTTAAGGTCTTGGACTCTTACTCTGGCCTCATAGCTACTGTCTTAACTCTTACTCTGGCCTCATAGCTACTGTCTTAACTCTTACTCTGGCCTAATGGTTAAGGTCTTAGACTCTTACTCTGGCCTAATAGCTACTGTCTTAACTCTTACTCTGGCCTAATGGTTTAGGTCTTAGACTCTTACTCTGGCTTAATAGCTACTGTCTTAACTCTTACTCTGGCCTCATAGCTACTGTCTTAACTCTTACTCTGGCCTCATAGCTACTGTCTTAACTCTTACTCTGGCCTAATAGCTACTGTCTTAACTCTTACTCTGGCCTCATAGCTACTGTCTTAAATCTTACTCTGGCCTAATGGTTAAGGTCTTGGACTCTTACTCTGGCCTCATAGCTACTGTCTTAACTCTTACTCTGGCCTAATAGCTACTGTCTTAACTCTTACTCTGGCCTCATAGCTACTGTCTTAACGCTTACACTGGCCTCATAGCTACTGTCTTAACTCTTACTCTGGCCTCATAGCTACTGTCTTAACTCTTACTCTGGCCTCATAGCTACTGTCTTACCTCTTACTCTGGCCTTATAGCTACTGTCTTAACTCTTACTCTGGCCTCATAGCTACTGTCTTAACTCTTACTCTGGCCTAATGGTTACGGTCTTGGACTCTTACTCTGGCCTCATAGATACTGTCTTAACTCTTACTCTAGCCTCATAGCTACTGTCTTAACTTTTACTCTGGCCTAATAGCTACTGTCTTAACTCTTACTCTGGCCTAATTGCTACTGTCTTAACTCTTACTCTGGCCTCATAGCTACTGTCTTAACTCTTACTCTGGCCTAATGGTTAAGGTCTTGGACTCTTACTCTGGCCTCATAGCTACTGTCTTAACTCTAACTCTGGCCTCATAGCTACTGTCTTAACTCTTATTCTGGCCTCATAGCTACTATCTTAACTCTTACTCTGGACTCATAGCTACTGTCTTAACTCTTACTCTGGCCTAATAGCTACTGTCTTAACTCTTACTCTGGCCTCATAGCTACTGTCTTCACTCTTACTCTGGCCTAATGGTTAAGGTCTTGGACTCTTACTCTGGCCTCATAGCTACTGTCTTAACTCTTACTCTGGCCTAATAGCTACTGTCTTAACTCTTACTCTGGCCTAAAAGCTACTGTTTTAACTCTTACTCTGGCCTCATAGCTACTGTCTTAACTCTGTCTTAACTCTTACTCTGGCCTCATAGCTACTGTCTTAACTCTTACTCTGGCCTAATGTTTAAGGTCTTGGACTCTTACTCTGGCCTCATAGCTACTGTCTTAACTCTTACTCTGGCCTCATAGCTACTGTCTTAACTCTTACTCTGGCCTAATAGCTACTGTCTTAACTCTTACTCTGACCTAATAGCTACTGTCTTAACTCTTACTCTGGCTTCATAGCTACTGTCTTAACTCTTACTCTGGCCTAATGGTTAAGGTCTTGGACTCTTACTCTGGCCTAATAGCTACTGTCTTAACTCTTACTCTGGCCTCATAGCTACTGTCTTAACTCTTACTCTGGCCTAATAGCTACTGTCTTAACTCTTACTCTTGCCTAATGGTTAAGGTCTTGGACTCTTACTCTGGCCTCATAGCTACTGTCTTAACTCTTACTCTGGCCTAATGGATAAGGTCTTGGACTCTTACTCTGGCCTCAAAGCAACTGTCTTAACTCTTACTCTGGCCTAATGGTTAAGGTCTTGGACTCTTACTCTGGCCTCATAGCTACTGTCTTAACTCTTACTCTGGCCTCATAGCTACTGTCTTAACTCTTACTCTGGCCTAATAGCTACCGTCTTAACTCTTACTCTGGCCTAATGGTTAAGGTCTTGGACTCTTACTCTGGCCTCATAGCTACTGTCTTAACTCTTACTCTGGCCTCATAGCTACTGTCTTAACTCTTACTCTGGCCTAATGGTTAAGGTCTTAGACTCTTACTCTGGCCTAATAGCTACTGTCTTAACTCTAACTCTGGCCTAATGGTTTAGGTCTTAGACTCTTACTCTGGCTTAATAGCTACTGTCTTAACTCTTACTCTGGCCTCATAGCTACTGTCTTAACTCTTACTCTGGCCTCATAGCTACTGTCTTAACTCTTACTCTGGCCTCATAGCTACTGTCTTAAATCTTACTCTGGCCTAATGGTTAAGGTCTTGGACTATTACTCTGGCCTCATAGCTACTGTCTTAACTCTAACTCTGGCCTAATAGCTACTGTCTTAACTCTTACTCTGGCCTCATAGCTACTGTCTTAACGCTTACACTGGCCTCATAGCTACTGTCTTAACTCTTACTCTGGCCTCATAGCTACTGTCTTAACTCTTACTCTGGCCTAATGGTTACGGTCTTGGACTCTTACTCTGGCCTCATAGATACTGTCTTAACTCTTACTCTAGCCTCATAGCTACTGTCTTAACTTTTACTCTGGCCTAATAGCTACTGTCTTAACTCTTACTCTGGCCTAATTGCTACTGTCTTAACTCTTACTCTGGCCTCATAGCTACTGTCTTAACTCTTACTCTGGCCTAATGGTTAAGGTCTTGGACTCTTACTCTGGCCTCATAGCTACTGTCTTAACTCTAACTCTGGCCTCATAGCTACTGTCTTAACTCTTATTCTGGCCTCATAGCTACTATCTTAACTCTTACTCTGGACTCATAGCTACTGTCTTAACTCTTACTCTGGCCTAATAGCTACTGTCTTAACTCTTACTCTGGCCTCATAGCTACTGTCTTCACTCTTACTCTGGCCTAATGGTTAAGGTCTTGGACTCTTACTCTGGCCTCATAGCTACTGTCTTAACTCTTACTCTGGCCTAATAGCTACTGTCTTAACTCTTACTCTGGCCTAAAAGCTACTGTTTTAACTCTTACTCTGGCCTCATAGCTACTGTCTTAACTCTGTCTTAACTCTTACTCTGGCCTCATAGCTACTGTCTTAACTCTTACTCTGGCCTAATGTTTAAGGTCTTGGACTCTTACTCTGGCCTCATAGCTACTGTCTTAACTCTTACTCTGGCCTCATAGCTACTGTCTTAACTCTTACTCTGGCCTAATAGCTACTGTCTTAACTCTTACTCTGACCTAATAGCTACTGTCTTAACTCTTACTCTGGCCTCATAGCTACTGTCTTAACTCTTACTCTGGCCTAATGGTTAAGGTCTTGGACTCTTACTCTGGCCTATTAGATACTGTCTTAACTCTTACTCTGGCCTAATAGCTACTGTCTTAACTCTTACTCTGGCCTCATAGCTACCGTCTTAACTCTTACTCTGGCCTAATAGCTACTGTCTTAACTCTTACTCTGGCCTAATGGTTAAAGTCTTGGACTCTTACTCTGGCCTCATAGCTACTGTCTTAACTCTTACTCTGGCCTAATAGCTACTGTCTTAACTCTTACTCTGGCCTCATAGCTACTGTCTTAACTCTTACACTGGCCTCATAGCTACTGTCTTAACTCTTACTCTGGCCTCATAGCTACTGTCTTAACTCTTACTCTGGCCTCATAGCTACTGTCTTAACTCTTAATCTGGCCTTATAGCTACTGTCTTAACTCTTACTCTGGCCTCATAGCTACTGTCTTAACTCTTACTCTGGCGTAATAGCTACTGTCTTAACTCTTACTCTGGCCTAATAGCTACTGTCTTAACTCTTACTCTGGCCTCATAGCTACTGTCTTAACTCTTACTCTGGCGTAATAGCTACTGTCTTAACTCTTTCTCTGGCCTAATAGCTACTGTCTTAACTCTTACTCTGGCCTAATAGCTACTGTCTTAACTCTTACTCTGGCCTAATGGTTAAGGTCTTGGACTCTTACTATGGCCTCATAGCTACTGTCTTAACTCTTACTCTGGCCTAATGGTTAAGGTTTTGGACTCTTACTCTGGCCTCATAGCTACTGTCTTAACTATTACTCTGGCCTCATAGCTACTGTCTTAACTCTTACTCTGGCCTCATAGCTACTGTCTTAACTCTTACTCTGGCCTAATGGTTAATGTCTTGGACTCTTACTCTGGCCTCATAGCTACTGTCTTAACTCTTACTCTGGCCTCATAGCTACTGTCTTAACTCTTACTCTGGCCTAATGGTTAAGGTCTTGGACTCTTACTCTGGCCTCATAGCTACTGTCTTAACTCTTACTCTGGCCTCATAGCTACTGTCTTAACTCTTACTCTGGCCTAATGGTTAAGGTCTTGGACTCTTACTCTGGCCTAATAGCTACTGTCTTAACTCTTACTCTGGCCTCATAGCTACTGTATTAACTCTTACTCTGGCCTCATAGCTACTGTCTTAACTCTTACTCTGGCCTAATAGCTACTGTCTTAACTCTTACTTTTGCCTAATGGTTAAGGTCTTGGACTCTTACTCTGGCCTCATAGCTACTGTCTTAACTCTTACTCTGGCCTAATGGATAAGGTCTTGGACTCTTACTCTGGCCTCAAAGCAACTGTCTTAACTCTTACTCTGGCCTAATGGTTAAGGTCTTGGACTCTTACTCTGGCCTCATAGCTACTGCCTTAACTCTTACTCTGGCCTCATAGCTACTGTCTTAACTCTTACTCTGGCCTAATAGCTACCGTCTTAACTCTTACTCTGGCCTAATGGTTAAGGTCTTGGACTCTTACTCTGGCCTCATAGCTACTGTCTTAACTCTTACTCTGGCCTCATAGCTACTGTCTTAACTCTTACTCTGGCCTAATGGTTAAGGTCTTAGACTCTTACTCTGGCCTAATAGCTACTGTCTTAACTCTTACTCTGGCCTAATGGTTTAGGTCTTAGACTCTTACTCTGGCTTAATAGCTACTGTCTTAACTCTTACTCTGGCCTCATAGCTACTGTCTTAACTCTTACTCTGGCCTAATAGCTACTGTCTTAACTCTTACTCTGGCCTAATAGCTACTGTCTTAACTCTTACTCTGGCCTAATGGTTAAGGTCTTGAACTCCTACTCTTGCCTCATAGCTACTGTCTTAACTCTTACTCTGGCCTCATAGCTACTGTCTTAACTCTTACTCTGGCCTCATAGCTACTGTCTTAACTCTTACTCTGGCCTCATAGCTACTGTCTTAACTCTTACTCTGGCCTCATAGCTACTGTCTTAACTCTTACTCTTGCCTCATAGCTACTGTCGTAACTCTTACTCTGGCCTAATGGTTAAGGTCTTGGACTCTTACTCTGGCCTCATAGCTACTGTCTTAACTCTTACTCTGGCCTCATAGCTACTGTCTTAACTCTTACTCTGGCCTCATAGCTACTGTCTTAACTCTTCCTCTGGCCTAATAGTTAAGGTCTTGGACTCTTACTCTGGCCACATAGCTACAGTCTTAACTCTTACTCTGGCCTCATAGCTACTGTCTTAACTCTTACTCTGGCCTCATAGCTACTGTCTTAACTCTTACTCTGGCCTAATGGTTAAGGTCTTGGACTCTTACTCTGGCCTCATAGCTACTGTCTTAACTCTTACTCTGGCCTAATGGTTAAGGTCTTGGACTCTTACTCTGGCCTCATAGCTACTGTCTTAACTCTTACTCTGGCCTAATAGCTACTGTCTTAACTCTTACTCTGGCCTAATAGCTACTGTCTTAACTCTTACTCTGGCCTAATGGTTAAGGTCTTGGACTCTTACTCTGGCCTCGTAGCTACTGTCTTAACTCTTACTCTGGCCTCATAGCTACTGTCTTAACTCTTACTCTGGCCTCATAGCTACTGTGTTAACTCTTACTCTGGCCTAAGAGCTACTGTCTTAAGTCTTACTCTGGCCTAATAGCTACTGTCTTAACTCTTACTCTGGCCTCATAGCTACTGTCTTAACTCTTACTCTGGCATAATGGTTAAGGTCTTGGACTCTTAATCTGGCCTCATAGCTACTGTCTTAACTCTTACTCTGGCCTCATAGCTACTGTCTTAACTATTACTCTGGCCTACTAGCTACTGTCTTAACTCTTACTCTGGCCTAATGGTTAAGGTCTTGGACTCTTACTCTGGCCTCATAGCTACTGTCTTAACTCTTACACTGGCCTCATAGCTACTGTCTTAACTCTTACTCTGGCCTAATGGTTAAGGTCTTGGACTCCTACTCTGGCCTCATAGCTACTGTCTTAACTCTTACTCTGGCCTAATAGCTACTGTTTTAACTCTTACTCTGGCCTCATAGCTACTGTCTTAACTCTTACTCTGGACTCATAGCTACTGTCTTAACTCTTACTCTGGCCTAATGGTTAAGGTCTTGGACTCTTACTCTGGCCTCATGGCTACTGTCTTAACTCTTACTCTGGCCTCATAGCTACTGTCTTAACTCTTACTCTGGCCTCATAGCTACTGTCTTAAATCTTACTCTGGCCTCATAGCTACTGTCTTAACTCTTACTCTGGCCTCATAGCTACTGTCTTAACTCTTACTCTGGCCTAATAGCTACTGTCTTAACTCTTACTCTGGCCTCATAGCTACTGTCTTAACTCTTACTCTGGCCTCATAGCTACTGTCTTAACTCTTACTCTGGACTAATGGTTAAGGTCTTGGACTCTTACTCTGGCCTCATAGCTACAGTCTTAACTCTTACTCTGGCCTCATAGCTACTGTCTTAACTCTTACTCTGGCCTCATAGCTACTGTCTTAACTCTTACTCTGGCCTAATGGTTAAGGTCTTAGACTCTTACTCTGGCCTAATAGCTACTGTCTTAACTCTTACTCTGGCCTAATGGTTTAGGTCTTAGACTCTTACTCTGGCTTAATAGCTACTGTCTTAACTCTTACTCTGGCCTCATAGCTACTGTCTTAACTCTTACTCTGGCCTAATAGCTACTGTCTTAACTCTTACTCTGGCCTAATAGCTACTGTCTTAACTCTTACTCTGGCCTAATGGTTAAGGTCTTGGACTCCTACTCTTGCCTCATAGCTACTGTCTTAACTCTTACTCTGGCCTCATAGCTACTGTCTTAACTCTTACTCTGGCCTCATAGCTACTGTCTTAACTCTTACTCTGGCCTCATAGCTACTGTCTTAACTCTTACTCTGGCCTCATATCTACTGTCTTAACTCTTACTCTGGCCTCATAGCTACTGTCTTAACTCTTACTCTGGCCTCATAGCTACTGTCGTAACTCTTACTCTGGCCTAATGGTTAAGGTCTTGGACTCTTACTCTGGCCTCATAGCTACTGTCTTAACTCTTACTCTGGCCTCATAGCTACTGTCTTAACTCTTACTCTGGCCTCATAGCTACTGTCTTAACTCTTCCTCTGGCCTAATGGTTAAGGTCTTGGACTCTTACTCTGGCCACATAGCTACAGTCTTAACTCTTACTCTGGCCTCATAGCTACTGTCTTAACTCTTACTCTGGCCTCATAGCTACTGTCTTAACTCTTACTCTGGCCTAATGGTTAAGGTCTTGGACTCTTACTCTGGCCTCATAGCTACTGTCTTAACTCTTACTCTGGCCTAATGGTTAAGGTCTTGGACTATTACTCTAGCCTCATAGCTACTGTCTTAACTCTTACTCTGGCCTAATAGCTACTGTCTTAACTCTTACTCTGGCCTAATAGCTACTGTCTTAACTCTTACTCTGGCCTAATGGTTAAGGTCTTGGACTCTTACTCTGGCCTCGTAGCTACTGTCTTAACTCTTACTCTGGCCTCATAGCTACTGTCTTAACTCTTACTCTGGCCTCATAGCTACTGTCTTAACTCTTACTCTGGCCTAAGAGCTACTGTCTTAAGTCTTACTCTGGCCTCATAGCTACTGTCTTAACTCTTACTCTGGCATAATGGTTAAGGTCTTGGACTCTTAATCTGGCCTCATAGCTACTGTCTTAACTCTTACTCTGGCCTCATAGCTACTGTCTTAACTATTACTCTGGCCTACTAGCTACTGTCTTAACTCTTACTCTGGCCTAATGGTTAAGGTCTTGGACTCTTACTCTGGCCTCATAGCTACTGTCTTAACTCTTACACTGGCCTCATAGCTACTGTCTTAACTCTTACTCTGGCCTAATGGTTAAGGTCTTGGACTCCTACTCTGGCCTCATAGCTACGGTCTTAACTCTTACTCTGGCCTAATAGCTACTGTCTTAACTCTTACTCTGGCCTCATAGCTACTGTCTTAACTCTTCCTCTGGCCTAATAGCTACTGTTTTAACTCTTACTCTGGCCTCATAGCTACTGTCTTAACTCTTACTCTGGACTCATAGCTACTGTCTTAACTCTTACTCTGGCCTAATGGTTAAGGTCTTGGACTCTTACTCTGGCCTCATGGCTACTGTCTTAACTCTTACTCTGGCCTCATAGCTACTGTCTTAACTCTTACTCTGGCCTCATAGCTACTGTCTTAAATCTTACTCTGGCCTCATAGCTACTGTCTTAACTCTTACTCTGGCCTCATAGCTACTGTCTTAACTCTTACTCTGGCCTAATAGCTACTGTCTTAACTCTTACTCTGGCCTCATAGCTACTGTCTTAACTCTTACTCTGGCCTCATAGCTACTGTCTTAACTCTTACTCTGGACTAATGGTTAAGGTCTTGGACTCTTACTCTGGCCTCATAGCTACAGTCTTAACTCTTACTCTGGCCTCATAGCTACTGTCTTAACTCTTACTCTGGCCTCATAGCTACTGTCTTAACTCTTACTCTGGCCTAATGGTTAAGGTCTTGCACTCTTACTCTGGCCTCATAGCTGCTGTCTTAACTCTTACTCTGGCCTAACGGTTAAGGTCTTGGACTCTTACTCTGGCCTAATAGCTACTGTCTTAACTCTTACTCTGGCCTCATAGCTACTGTCTTAACTCTTACTCTGGCCTAATAGCTACTGTCTTAACTCTTACTCTGGCCTAATGGTTAAGGTCTTGGACTCTTACTCTGGCCTCATAGCTACTGTCTTAACTCTTACTCTGGCCTAATGGTTAAGGTCTTGGACTCTTACTCTGGCCTCAAAGCTACTGTCTTAACTCTTACTCTGGCCTAATGGTTAAGGTCTTGGACTATTACTCTGGCCTCATAGCTACTGTCTTAACTCTTACTCTGGCCTAATAGCTACTGTCTTAACTCTTACTCTGGCCTAATAGCTACTGTCTTAACTCTTACTATGGCCTAATGGTTAAGGTCTTGGACTCTTACACTGGCCTCATAGCTACTGTCTTAACTCTTACTCTGGCCTCATAGCTACTGCATTAACTCTTACTCTGGCCTAATGGTTAAGGTCTTAGACTCTTACTCTGGCCTAATAGCTACTGTCTTAACTCTTACTCTGGCCTAATGGTTAAGGTCTTAGACTCTTACTCTGGCCTAATAGCTACTGTCTTAACTCTTACTCTTGCCTCATAGCTACTGTCTTAACTCTTACTCTGGCCTAATAGCTACTGTCGTAACTCTTACTCTGGCCTAATGGTTAAGGTCTTGGACTCCTACTCTGGCCTCATAGCTACTGTCTTAACTCTTACTCTGGCCTCATAGCTACTGTCTTAACTCTTACTCTGGCCTCATAGCTACTGTCTTAACTCTTACTCTGGCCTCATAGCTACTGTCTTAACTCTTACTCTGGCCTCATAGCTACTGTCTTAACTCTTACTCTGGCCTAATAGCTACTGTCTTAACTCTTACTCTGGCCTCATAGCTACTGTCTTAACTCTTACTCTGGCCTAATAGCTACTGTCTTAACTCTTACTCTGGCCTAATGGTTAAGGTCTTGGACTCTTACTCTGGCCTCATAGCTACTGTCTTAACTCTTACTCTGGCCTAATGGTTAAGGTCTTGGACTCTTACTCTGGCCTCAAAGCTACTGTCTTAACTCTTACTCTGGCCTAATGGTTAAGGTCTTGGACTATTACTCTGGCCTCATAGCTACTGTCTTAACTCTTACTCTGGCCTAATAGCTACTGTCTTAACTCTTACTATGGCCTAATGGTTAAGGTCTTGGACTCTTACTCTGGCCTCATAGCTACTGTCTTAACTCTTACTCTGGCCTCATAGCTACTGCATTAACTCTTACTCTGGCCTAATGGTTAAGGTCTTAGACTCTTACTCTGGCCTAATAGCTACTGTCTTAACTCTTACTCTGGCCTAATGGTTAAGGTCTTAGACTCTTACTCTGGCCTAATAGCTACTGTCTTAACTCTTACTCTTGCCTCATAGCTACTGTCTTAACTCTTACTCTGGCCTAATAGCTACTGTCGTAACTCTTACTCTGGCCTAATGGTTAAGGTCTTGGACTCCTACTCTGGCCTCATAGCTACTGTCTTAACTCTTACTCTGGCCTCATAGCTACTGTCTTAACTCTTACTCTGGCCTCATAGCTACTGTCTTAACTCTTACTCTGGCCTCATAGCTACTGTCTTAACTCTTACTCTGGCCTCATAGCTACTGTCTTAACTCTTACTCTGGCCTAATAGCTACTGTCTTAACTCTTACTCTGGCCTCATAGCTACTGTCTTAACTCTTACTCTGGCCTCATAGCTACTGTCTTAACTCTTACTCTGGACTCATAGCTACTGTCTTAACTCTTACTCTGGCCTAATGGTTAAGGTCTTGGACTCTTACTCTGGCCTCATGGCTACTGTCTTAACTCTTACTCTGGCCTCATAGCTACTGTCTTAACTCTTACTCTGGCCTCATAGCTACTGTCTTAAATCTTACTCTGGCCTCATAGCTACTGTCTTAACTCTTACTCTGGCCTCATAGCTACTGTCTTAACTCTTACTCTGGCCTAATAGCTACTGTCTTAACTCTTACTCTGGCCTCATAGCTACTGTCTTAACTCTTACTCTGGCCTCATAGCTACTGTCTTAACTCTTACTCTGGACTAATGGTTAAGGTCTTGGACTCTTACTCTGGCCTCATAGCTACAGTCTTAACTCTTACTCTGGCCTCATAGCTACTGTCTTAACTCTTACTCTGGCCTCATAGCTACTGTCTTAACTCTTACTCTGGCCTAATGGTTAAGGTCTTAGACTCTTACTCTGGCCTAATAGCTACTGTCTTAACTCTTACTCTGGCCTAATGGTTTAGGTCTTAGACTCTTACTCTGGCTTAATAGCTACTGTCTTAACTCTTACTCTGGCCTCATAGCTACTGTCTTAACTCTTACTCTGGCCTCATAGCTACTGTCTTAACTCTTACTCTGGCCTCATAGCTACTGTCTTAACTCTTACTCTGGCCTCATATCTACTGTCTTAACTCTTACTCTGGCCTCATAGCTACTGTCTTAACTCTTACTCTGGCCTCATAGCTACTGTCGTAACTCTTACTCTGGCCTAATGGTTAAGGTCTTGGACTCTTACTCTGGCCTCATAGCTACTGTCTTAACTCTTACTCTGGCCTCATAGCTACTGTCTTAACTCTTACTCTGGCCTCATAGCTACTGTCTTAACTCTTCCTCTGGCCTAATGGTTAAGGTCTTGGACTCTTACTCTGGCCACATAGCTACAGTCTTAACTCTTACTCTGGCCTCATAGCTACTGTCTTAACTCTTACTCTGGCCTCATAGCTACTGTCTTAACTCTTACTCTGGCCTAATGGTTAAGGTCTTGGACTCTTACTCTGGCCTCATAGCTACTGTCTTAACTCTTACTCTGGCCTAATGGTTAAGGTCTTGGACTCTTACTCTAGCCTCATAGCTACTGTCTTAACTCTTACTCTGGCCTAATAGCTACTGTCTTAACTCTTACTCTGGCCTAATAGCTACTGTCTTAACTCTTACTCTGGCCTAATGGTTAAGGTCTTGGACTCTTACTCTGGCCTCGTAGCTACTGTCTTAACTCTTACTCTGGCCTCATAGCTACTGTCTTAACTCTTACTCTGGCCTCATAGCTACTGTCTTAACTCTTACTCTGGCCTAAGAGCTACTGTCTTAAGTCTTACTCTGGCCTAATAGCTACTGTCTTAACTCTTACTCTGGCCTCATAGCTACTGTCTTAACTCTTACTCTGGCATAATGGTTAAGGTCTTGGACTCTTAATCTGGCCTCATAGCTACTGTCTTAACTCTTACTCTGGCCTCATAGCTACTGTCTTAACTATTACTCTGGCCTACTAGCTACTGTCTTAACTCTTACTCTGGCCTAATGGTTAAGGTCTTGGACTCTTACTCTGGCCTCATAGCTACTGTCTTAACTCTTACACTGGCCTCATAGCTACTGTCTTAACTCTTACTCTGGCCTAATGGTTAAGGTCTTGGACTCCTACTCTGGCCTCATAGCTACGGTCTTAACTCTTACTCTGGCCTAATAGCTACTGTCTTAACTCTTACTCTGGCCTCATAGCTACTGTCTTAACTCTTCCTCTGGCCTAATAGCTACTGTTTTAACTCTTACTCTGGCCTCATAGCTACTGTCTTAACTCTTACTCTGGACTCATAGCTACTGTCCTAACTCTTACTCTGGCCTAATGGTTAAGGTCTTGGACTCTTACTCTGGCCTCATGGCTACTGTCTTAACTCTTACTCTGGCCTCATAGCTACTGTCTTAACTCTTACTCTGGCCTCATAGCTACTGTCTTAAATCTTACTCTGGCCTCATAGCTACTGTCTTAACTCTTACTCTGGCCTCATAGCTACTGTCTTAACTCTTACTCTGGCCTAATAGCTACTGTCTTAACTCTTACTCTGGCCTCATAGCTACTGTCTTAACTCTTACTCTGGCCTCATAGCTACTGTCTTAACTCTTACTCTGGACTAATGGTTAAGGTCTTGGACTCTTACTCTGGCCTCATAGCTACAGTCTTAACTCTTACTCTGGCCTCATAGCTACTGTCTTAACTCTTACTCTGGCCTCATAGCTACTGTCTTAACTCTTACTCTGGCCTAATGGTTAAGGTCTTGCACTCTTACTCTGGCCTCATAGCTGCTGTCTTAACTCTTACTCTGGCCTAACGGTTAAGGTCTTGGACTCTTACTCTGGCCTAATAGCTACTGTCTTAACTCTTACTCTGGCCTCATAGCTACTGTCTTAACTCTTACTCTGGCCTAATAGCTACTGTCTTAACTCTTACTCTGGCCTAATGGTTAAGGTCTTGGACTCTTACTCTGGCCTCAAACTACTGTCTTAACTCTTACTCTGGCCTAATGGTTAAGGTCTTGGACTATTACTCTGGCCTCATAGCTACTGTCTTAACTCTTACTCTGGCCTAATAGCTACTGTCTTAACTCTTACTCTGGCCTAATAGCTACTGTCTTAACTCTTACTATGGACTAATGGTTAAGGTCTTGGACTCTTACTCTGGCCTCATAGCTACTGTCTTAACTCTTACTCTGGCCTCATAGCTACTGCCTTAACTCTTACTCTGGCCTAATGGTTAAGGTCTTAGACTCTTACTCTGGCCTAATAGCTACTGTCTTAACTCTTACTCTGGCCTAATGGTTAAGGTCTTAGACTCTTACTCTGGCCTAATAGCTACTGTCTTAACTCTTACTCTTGCCTCATAGCTACTGTCTTAACTCTTACTCTGGCCTAATAGCTACTGTCGTAACTCTTACTCTGGCCTAATAGCTACTGTCTTAACTCTTACTCTGGCCTAATGGTTAAGGTCTTGGACTCCTACTCTGGCCTCATAGCTACTGTCTTAACTCTTACTCTGGCCTCATAGCTACTGTCTTAACTCTTACTCTGGCCTCATAGCTACTGTCTTAACTCTTACTCTGGCCTCATAGCTACTGTCTTAACTCTTACTCTGGCCTCATAGCTACTGTCTTAACTCTTACTCTGGCCTCATAGCTACTGTCTTAACTCTTACTCTGGCCTCATAGCTACTGTCTTAACTCTTACTCTGGCCTCATAGCTACTGTCTTAACTCTTACTCTGGCCTAATGGTTAAGGTCTTGGACTCTTACTCTGGCCTCATAGCTACTGTCTTAACTCTTACTCTGGCCTCATAGCTACTGTCTTAACTCTTACTCTGGCCTCATGGCTACTGTCTTAACTCTTCCTCTGGCCTAATGGTTAAGGTCTTGGACTCTTACTCTGGCCTCATAGCTACTGTCTTAACTCTTACTCTGGCCTCATAGCTACTGTCTTAACTCTTACTCTGGCCTCCTAGCTACTGTCTTAATTCTTACTCTGGCCTCATAGCTACTGTCTTAACTCCTACTCTGGCCTCATAGCTACTGGCTTAACTCTTACTCTGGCCTCATAGCTACTGTCTTAACTCTTACTCTGGCCTCATAGCTACTGTCTTAACTCTTTCTCTGATCTAATAGCTACTGTCTTAACTCTTACTCTGGCCTAATAGCTACTGTCTTAACTCTTGCTTTGGCCTCATAGCTACTGTCTTAACTCTTACTCTGGCCTAATGGTTAAGGTCTTGGACTCTTACTCTGGCCTAATAGCTACTGTCGTAACTCTTACTCTGGCCTAATAGCTACTGTCTTAACTCTTACTCTGGCCTAATGGTTAAGGTCTTGGACTCTTACTCTGGCCTCATAGCTACTGTCTTATAGCTACTGTCTTAACTCTTACTCTGGCCTAATGGGTAAGGTCTTGGACCCTTACTCTGGCCTCATAGCTACTGTCTTAACACTTACTCTAGCCTCATAGCTACTGTCTTAACTCTTACTCTGGCCTCATGGCTACTGTCTTAACTCTAGTTTAGTTTAGTTTAAAGGAGTTTGTAGAGCGCATGGTAACACCTCCCGGCGTGTCCCCGCGCTATGGAGAAAGAGAGCAGCAGCAGAGGAAAAAAAAGAAGCGAACCAGTTCACACAGCAAAGAGGCAGGTTTTCAACTTCTTCCTAAATCTGATTTCATTACTCTCCAGCCTAATATCTAGGGGCAGGAGGTTCCATTGTTTGGCAGCTAAGGTGCGAAATGATCTGCCACCCATTTTAGCTTTTTTGGGGCAGGTAGTTTTGAGTAGACCCATTCCTTTGGATCTAAGAGATCTGTTAGGTTCATACACAGACACCAAATCAGATATATATGCCGGAGCTCTGTGATGAATGATTTTATGGCACCAGAGCATGGCTTTAAAAACAATCCTCTTACTGATCGGTAACCAGTGGAGGGCAGCTAGAGAGGGACGTGAAGGAGCTCGGCGGGGAAGCCTTAGTACCAGGCGGGCTGCCGAGTTTTGTAGAACTTGTAGCTTTTTTATGTTTTTCACTGAAGTCCCCATGAGTAGTACATTGCCGTAATCAATACGGGACGTTATAAGTGCCTGCGTCATAGTACGTCTGGAGTTAATGGGTAACAGGTCGAGGGTGCGGTTGAGGGTTTTCATCACCCCAAAACATTTGCCAACAGTCTTCTTTACGTGGCTGTCAAATGACAATTTATTGTCCACCCAAACACCTAAGTTCTTCGCCTCTTGTGCAGGCGAGGGCAGGGGTCCCAGGCAACTGGGCCACCACTCTGTCGTCCATTTGACCTCATTACCTCCTATAATGAGGACCTCTGTTTTTGTCCCATTAAGTTTCAAACAGTGTGCATTCATCCACATAGCCAATTTGGACATGCACGCGTTGAAGTTATCAGCTTCCCTAGAAGGGGCCTGGGTCAGAGATATGAGGAGTTGCGTGTCGTCGGCGTAGGAGACAAGCTCTACGCCGAACGATTGCACCACTTCTGCCAGAGGGGCCATGTAGAGATTGAACAGGGTGGGACTCAGGGCAGAGCCCTGAGGAACCCCCTGTTCCAGCATCACCCTGTCAGAGAGGAAAGTACCTCTTTGAACCTGGAAGGTCCTGTTAGTTAAGAAGGATTTCAGCCAACCCAGTGCCTTGTTGGTGACTCCCGCTTTATTTAGACACTGTAGCAAGATGGAATGTGCTACAGTGTCAAAAGCGGCACTGAGATCAAGCATGATAAGGGCCATTGTCTTTCCATTATCTGCTCCTTCTCGTAAGGTTTCAGTGGCCCTCAGTAGAGCTGTCTCCGTAGAGAAGCCAGTTCTAAAACCCGACTGAGATTTGTGGAAAACATTGTGGGTCTCAAGATGTTCCATAAGTTGACTGTTAGCGATTTTCTCAGCTAACTTGGCCCCGTAGGGTAGCAGGGATATGGGTCGTAGGTTGTCCATTATGTCCATGCTAATGTTTGCTTTTTTCTTAATGGGTAGTACTATTGCTTGTTTCCATTCCTCCGGAAGGCGAGAGGTAGTAAATGAGGTGTGTAATAAGTGCCTGAAGTGAGGCTCTAACACAGGAAAGGCTTCAGCTAAAATTTTCGGGGGTGCTGGATCTCTAGGGGAGCCTGATTTAATTTTATTGCACATTTTGGACAGGATTTCATAGGAAGGGACTGTAAAAAAGTTTAAGCATACAGGTGTATTTACAAGTTTGTCATTTTCTATAAAGTCCGTGGCCGAGTCTATCTGGTTAGAGAAACTAGTATAGATTTTATGTATTTTGCCCGCAAAATACTGTGCAATATTGTTGCACGCCTCCACCGAGTCATTGTGAGCGGGGGAAGTCATGTCCACTATGGATAGCTCTTTGTATATCAGAAACAGTTCCTTGGAGGAATTACCTGCCTCCAAAATACGGGTGTGATAGTGCTTTGCTTTGGCCAAACGAACTGATTTATAATACTCTCTCTGCGTTGTTTTATATTGTATTTTAATATCTGCACAGAGATTCTGGCGCCAAGCTCTCTCAAGTTTCTTACAAGCCGTTTTCATGGCTTGTAATTCTTGGCTAAACCAAGGAGCAGTTTTCTTAGGTCTCCTGGCATTGGACATGGAACGACTTGGGGCTGTGATGTCCAGGGCCTTAGTGACGATGTTATTTAAGTTGTCATTAGCTGCCTCACAGTCTATCCCTATGGGAGGGCCTTCATCATGTACAATTTGCTTAAAAGAGTCAAGAGAGAAGTTCTTCCATTTCCTGCGTTTGTATCGCAGGGATTGATGACGAACAATCTCCGTTCTGTCAAGCTGTATTGTAATGGGAATAATATAATGGTCCGACCAAGGTATAGGTATAGGATCGGAAGTATGTACTCCCTGCCAGTTACCAAAAACGGGGTCTAGTAGGTGTCCTAATTGATGAGAAGGCTCTTTATTTTTTAGGTCAAGTTGGACAGATTGCAATTCCACTCGGATATCATCAGCGTTTTTATCTAAATGATCTTCGAAGTGAGCATTGAGATCCCCTAGCACTAACAGTCTAGATTTCCTCAGTGCTAAATGAGTGACCGCTTCCATTAGGGTCGGTGTAAACTCATATAGTGTACCTGGCGGTCGGTATATCAAGATGCCAGAGATCGAATGATTGGGGCCAGTGTTAATTGTGAAGGTACCGGCTTCACTATGATCAACCTGAGTGTGTACTAGGGAACAGACTAGAGGGGCTTTCGTGGCTATGGCGATGCCACCTCCTCTGCCGTCCTTCCTGTCCAGTCTAGATAGAGAATAGCCGTTGGGCATGGCCTGGATAATATCCGGGTCCGAGTGATCATCTAGCCAGGTTTCAGTTAGAAAAAGAATATTCAGATTTTGGTCCTCTAGTAGATGGTAGATTTCTAGAGCATGCTTCCGTAGGGATCTACAATTCAGTAGTGCAGCTTTGATTATAGGGCCCGAGTTAGTGTCAGGGATTTGAAGAAGGGGTTCAAAGCGGCACCTTGTGCATTTTATAAGTGACTGGGCAGACATGGCGTGTCTGCAGTCGACAGGTGTGTCGGGTTGTAGAGCAAGTAGTGCGTGTCTGCCATACCTTATGGTGTTTTGAGCTGAGGTGCCAGGGTTTGTGGCCCCGTGCCCCGTCCGGCCACGGACGGGCGCAGACGGGCTGGACTTTGGCTCGACTTCGGCGCGCTTCCGGCGCGCCCGCTGCGCCAGCCCGCTGCGCCGTCTGGATGGGTGACACATGATATAGGGAGGAGGAGGGTGGGAGGCCGGCCCGACTTGAGCGCTGACCTCGCCTTCCTCACCCAAGATGGCGCCCACCGCCGAGTGAAATCACAAAACAAAAGCGGATTTAAGTACAATATTAGGAGGTACGAGTGTGTAAGGTGTCAGTGTGCCTGCTAATTCAATTCCCAATTTCTAAAAACAGCCCCCAGAATAAAAACGGTAAAATTTTACTAGACGCTAAAAACGCTCCTAATTGATTTTCTAAATAGCCTGTGAGCAGTGCGCAAAGGTTAGCGCTTCCTCTTGTTTTTACAGCAGCTCGCAGCCCCAATAACCTCTCTAGGGAGAGCTACTGTAGGGCAGAGAGCGCTGGGTAGGGCGCGCCTAAATACTATGGGAGGGCGGGAGGCCGGCCCGACTTGAGCGCTGACCTCGCCTTCCTCACCCAAGATGGCGCCCACCGCCGAGTGAAATCACAAAACAAAAGCGGATTTAAGTACAATATTAGGAGGTACGAGTGTGTAAGGTGTCAGTGTGCCTGCTAATTCAATTCCCAATTTCTAAAAACAGCCCCCAGAATAAAAACGGTAAAATTTTACTAGACGCTAAAAACGCTCCTAATTGATTTTCTAAATAGCCTGTGAGCAGTGCGCAAAGGTTAGCGCTTCCTCTTGTTTTTACAGCAGCTCGCAGCCCCAATAACCTCTCTAGGGAGAGCTACTGTAGGGCAGAGAGCGCTGGGTAGGGCGCGCCTAAATACTATGGGAGGGCGGGAGGCCGGCCCGACTTGAGCGCTGACCTCGCCTTCCTCACCCAAGATGGCGCCCACCGCCGAGTGAAATCACAAAACAAAAGCGGATTTAAGTACAATATTAGGAGGTACGAGTGTGTAAGGTGTCAGTGTGCCTGCTAATTCAATTCCCAATTTCTAAAAACAGCCCCCAGAATAAAAACGGTAAAATTTTACTAGACGCTAAAAACGCTCCTAATTGATTTTCTAAATAGCCTGTGAGCAGTGCGCAAAGGTTAGCGCTTCCTCTTGTTTTTACAGCAGCTCGCAGCCCCAATAACCTCTCTAGGGAGAGCTACTGTAGGGCCAAATTCCCCTGGCCTAATGGTTAAGGTCTTGGACTCTTACTCTGGCCACATAGCTACAGTCTTAACTCTTACTCTGGCCTCATAGCTACTGTCTTAACTCTTACTCTGGCCTAATAGCTACTGTCTTAACTCTTACTCTGGCCTAATAGCTACTGTCTTAACTCTTACTCTGGCATAATGGTTAAGGTCTTGGACTCCTACTCTGGCCTCATAGCTACTGTCTTAACTCTTACTCTGGCCTCATAGCTACTGTCTTAACTCTTACTCTGGCCTCATAGCTACTGTCTTAACTCTTACTCAGGCCTCATAGCTACTGTCTTAACTCTTACTCTGGCCTCATAGATACTGTCTTAACTCTTACTCTGGCCTCATAGCTACTGTCTTAACTCTTTCTCTGGCCTAATAGCTACTGTCTTAACTCTTACTCTGGCCTAATAGCTACTGTCTTAACTCTTACTTTGGCCTCATAGCTACTGTCTTAACTCTTACTCTGGCCTAATGGTTAAGGTCTTGGACTCTTACTCTGGCCTAATAGCTACTGTCTTAACTCTTACTCTGGCCTAATAGCTACTGTCTTAACTCTTACTCTGGCCTCATAGCTACTGTCTTAACTCTTACTCTGGCCTAATGGTTAAGGTCTTGGACTCTTACTCTGGCCTCATAGCTACTGTCTTAACTCTTACTCTGGCCTCATAGCTACTGTCTTAACTCTTACTCTGGCCTAATGGTTAAGGTCTTGGACTCTTCTTCTGGCCTAATAGCTACTGTCTTAACTCTTACTCTGGCCTCATAGCTACTGTCTTAACTCTTACTCTGGCCTAATAGCTACTGTCTTAACTCTTACTCTGGCCTAATAGCTACTGTCTTAACTCTTACTCTGGCCTAATGGTTAAGGTCTTTGTCTCTTACTCTGGCCTCATAGCTACTGTCTTAACTCTTACTCTGGCCTAATAGCTACTGTCTTAACTCTTACTCTGGCCTCATAGCTACTATCTTAACTCTTACTCTGGCCTCATAGCTACTGTCTTAACTCTTACTCTGGCCTCATAGCTACTGTCTTAACTCTTACTCTGGCCTAATAGCTACTGTCTTAACTCTTACTCTGGCCTCATAGCTACTGTCTTAACTCTTACTCTGGCCTAATGGTTAAGGTCTTGGACTCTTACTCTGGCCTCATAGCTACTGTCTTAACTCTTACTCTGGCCTAATAGCTACTGTCTTAACTCTTACTCTGGCCTCATAGCTACTGTCTTAACGCTTACACTGGCCTCATAGCTACTGTCTTAACTCTTACTCTGGCCTCATAGCTACTGTCTTAACTCTTACTCTGGCCTCATAGCTACTATCTTAACTCTTACTCTGGCCTCATAGCTACTGTCTTAACTCTTACTCTGGCCTCATAGCTACTGTCTTAACTCTTACTCTGGCCTAATAGCTACTGTCTTAACTCTTACTCTGGCCTCATAGCTACTGTCTTAACTCTTACTCTGGCCTAATGGTTAAGGTCTTGGACTCTTACTCTGGCCTCATAGCTACTGTCTTAACTCTTACTCTGGCCTAATAGCTACTGTCTTAACTCTTACTCTTGCCTCATAGCTACTGTCTTAACTCTTACTCTGGCCTCATAGCTACTGTCTTAACTATTACTCTGGC
Organism: Triturus cristatus; assembly: GCF_964204655.1. Classification (NCBI taxonomy): domain Eukaryota; kingdom Metazoa; phylum Chordata; class Amphibia; order Caudata; family Salamandridae; genus Triturus; species Triturus cristatus. The sequence continues at coordinate 718,706,980 of NC_140593.1, read as the reverse complement.
CTACTAGCTACTGTCTTAACTCTTACTCTGGCCTAATGGTTAAGGTCTTGGACTCTTACTCTGGCCTCATAGCTACTGTCTTAACTCTTACACTGGCCTCATAGCTACTGTCTTAACTCTTACTCTGGCCTAATGGTTAAGGTCTTGGACTCCTACTCTGGCCTCATAGCTACGGTCTTACCTCTTACTCTGGCCTAATAGCTACTGTCTTAACTCTTACTCTGGCCTCATAGCTACTGTCTTAACTCTTACTCTGGCCTAATAGCTACTGTTTTAACTCTTACTCTGGCCTCATAGCTACTGTCTTAACTCTTACTCTGGACTCATAGCTACTGTCTTAACTCTTACTCTGGCCTAATGGTTAAGGTCTTGGACTCTTACTCTGGCCTCATAGCTACTGTCTTAACTCTTACTCTGGCCTCATAGCTACTGTCTTAACTCTTTCTCTGGCCTCATAGCTACTGTCTTAAATCTTACTCTGGCCTCATAGCTACTGTCTTAACTCTTACTCTGGCCTCATAGCTACTGTCTTAACTCTTACTCTGGCCTAATAGCTACTGTCTTAACTCTTACTCTGGCCTCATAGCTACTGTCTTAACTCTTACTCTGGCCTCATAGCTACTGTCTTAACTCTTACTCTGGACTAATGGTTAAGGTCTTGGACTCTTACTCTGGCCTCATAGCTACAGTCTTAACTCTTACTCTGGCCTCATAGCTACTGTCTTAACTCTTACTCTGGCCTCATAGCTACTGTCTTAACTCTTACTCTGGCCTAATGGTTAAGGTCTTTCACTCTTACTCTGGCCTCATAGCTGCTGTCTTAACTCTTACTCTGGCCTAACGGTTAAGGTCTTGGACTCTTACTCTGGCCTAATAGCTACTGTCTTAACTCTTACTCTGGCCTCATAGCTACTGTCTTAACTCTTACTCTGGCCTAATAGCTACTGTCTTAACTCTTACTCTGGCCTAATGGTTAAGGTCTTGGACTCTTACTCTGGCCTCATAGCTACTGTCTTAACTCTTACTTTGGCCTAATGGTTAAGGTCTTGGACTCTTACTCTGGCCTCAAAGCTACTGTCTTAACTCTTACTCTGGCCTAATGGTTAAGGTCTTGGACTATTACTCTGGCCTCATAGCTACTGTCTTAACTCTTACTCTGGCCTAATAGCTACTGTCTTAACTCTTACTATGGCCTAATGGTTAAGGTCTTGGACTCTTACTCTGGCCTCATAGCTACTGTCTTAACTCTTACTCTGGCCTCATAGCTACTGCCTTAACTCTTACTCTGGCCTAATGGTTAAGGTCTTAGACTCTTACTCTGGCCTAATAGCTACTGTCTTAACTCTTACTCTGGCCTAATGGTTAAGGTCTTAGACTCTTACTCTGGCCTAATAGCTACTGTCTTAACTCTTACTCTTGCCTCATAGCTACTGTCTTAACTCTTACTCTGGCCTAATAGCTACTGTCGTAACTCTTACTCTGGCCTAATAGCTACTGTCTTAACTCTTACTCTGGCCTAATGGTTAAGGTCTTGGACTCCTACTCTGGCCTCATAGCTACTGTCTTAACTCTTACTCTGGCCTCATAGCTACTGTCTTAACTCTTACTCTGGCCTAATAGCTACTGTCTTAACTCTTACTCTGGCCTCATAGCTACTGTCTTAACTCTTACTCTGGCCTCATAGCTACTGTCTTAACTCTTACTCTGGCCTAATGGTTAAGGTCTTGGACTCTTACTCTGGCCTCATAGCTACTGTCTTAACTCTTACTCTGGCCTCATAGCTACTGTCTTAACTCTTACTCTGGCCTCATGGCTACTGTCTTAACTCTTCCTCTGGCCTAATGGTTAAGGTCTTGGACTCTTACTCTGGCCTCATAGCTACTGTCTTAACTCTTACTCTGGCCTCATAGCTACTGTCTTAACTCTTACTCTGGCCTCATAGCTACTGTCTTAATTCTTACTCTGGCCTCACAGCTACTGTCTTAACTCCTACTCTGGCCTCATAGCTACTGTATTAACTCTTACTCTGGCCTCATAGCTACTGTCTTAACTCCTACTCTGGCCTCATAGCTACTGTCTTAACTCTTTCTCTGATCTAATAGCTACTGTCTTCACTCTTACTCTGGCCTAATAGCTAATGTCTTAACTCTTGCTTTGGCCTCATAGCTACTGTATTAACTCTTACTCTGGCCTAATGGTTAAGGTCTTGGACTCTTACTCTGGCCTAATAGCTACTGTCGTAACTCTTACTCTGGCCTAATAGCTACTGTCTTAACTCTTACTCTGGCCTAATGGTTAAGGTCTTGGACTCTTACTCTGGCCTCATAGCTACTGTCTTATAGCTACTGTCTTAACTCTTACTCTGGCCTAATGGTTAAGGTCTTGGACTCTTACTCTGGCCTCATAGCTACTGTCTTAACACTTACTCTAGCCTCATAGCTACTGTCTTAACTCTTACTCTGGCCTCATGGCTACTGTCTTAACTCTTCCCCTGGCCTAATGGTTAAGGTCTTGGACTCTTACTCTGGCCACATAGCTACAGTCTTAACTCTTACTCTGGCCTCATAGCTACTGTCTTAACTCTTACTCTGGCCTAATGGTTAAGGTCTTGGAATCTTACTCTGGCCTCATAGCTACTGTCTTAACTCTTACTCTGGCCTCATAGCTACTGTCTTAACTCTTACTCTGGCCTCATAGCTACTGTCTTAAATCTTACTCTGGCCTCATAGCTACTGTCTTAACTCTTACTCTGGCCTCATAGCTACTGTCTTAACTCTTACTCAGGCCTCATAGCTACTGTCTTAACTCTTACTCTGGCCTCATAGATACTGTCTTAACTCTTACTCTGGCCTCATAGCTACTGTCTTAACTCTTTCTCTGGCCTAATAGCTACTGTCTTAACTCTTACTCTGGCCTAATAGCTACTGTCTTAACTCTTACTTTGGCCTCATAGCTACTGTCTTAACTCTTACTCTGGCCTAATGGTTAAGGTCTTGGACTCTTACTCTGGCCTAATACCTACTGTCTTAACTCTTACTCTGGCCTAATAGCTACTGTCTTAACTCTTACTCTGGCCTCATAGCTACTGTCTTAACTCTTACTCTGGCCTAATGGTTAAGGTCTTGGACTCTTACTCTGGCCTCATAGCTACTGTCTTAACTCTTACACTGGCCTCATAGCTACTGTTATAACTCTTACTCTGGCCTAATGGTTAAGGTCTTGGACTCCTACTCTGGCCTCATAGCTACGGTCTTACCTCTTACTCTGGCCTAATAGCTACTGTCTTAACTCTTACTCTGGCCTCATAGCTACTGTCTTAACTCTTACTCTGGCCTAATAGCTACTGTTTTAACTCTTACTCTGGCCTCATAGCTACTGTCTTAACTCTTACTCTGGACTCATAGCTACTGTCTTAACTCTTACTCTGGCCTAATGGTTAAGGTCTTGGACTCTTACTCTGGCCTCATAGCTACTGTCTTAACTCTTACTCTGGCCTCATAGCTACTGTCTTAACTCTTTCTCTGGCCTCATAGCTACTGTCTTAAATCTTACTCTGGCCTCATAGCTACTGTCTTAACTCTTACTCTGGCCTCATAGCTACTGTCTTAACTCTTACTCTGGCCTAATAGCTACTGTCTTAACTCTTACTCTGGCCTCATAGCTACTGTCTTAACTCTTACTCTGGCCTCATAGCTACTGTCTTAACTCTTACTCTGGACTAATGGTTAAGGTCTTGGACTCTTACTCTGGCCTCATAGCTACAGTCTTAACTCTTACTCTGGCCTCATAGCTACTGTCTTAACTCTTACTCTGGCCTCATAGCTACTGTCTTAACTCTTACTCTGGCCTAATGGTTAAGGTCTTGCACTCTTACTCTGGCCTCATAGCTACAGTCTTAACTCTTACTCTGGCCTCATAGCTACTGTCTTAACTCTTACTCTGGCATAATGGTTAAGGTCTTGGACTCCTACTCTGGCCTCATAGCTACTGTCTTAACTCTTACTCTGGCCTCATAGCTACTGTCTTAACTCTTACTCTGGCCTCATAGCTACTGTCTTAACTCTTACTCAGGCCTCATAGCTACTGTCTTAACTCTTACTCTGGCCTCATAGATACTGTCTTAACTCTTACTCTGGCCTCATAGCTACTGTCTTAACTCTTTCTCTGGCCTAATAGCTACTGTCTTAACTCTTACTCTGGCCTAATAGCTACTGTCTTAACTCTTACTTTGGCCTCATAGCTACTGTCTTAACTCTTACTCTGGCCTAATGGTTAAGGTCTTGGACTCTTACTCTGGCCTAATAGCTACTGTCTTAACTCTTACTCTGGCCTAATAGCTACTGTCTTAACTCTTACTCTGGCCTCATAGCTACTGTCTTAACTCTTACTCTGGCCTAATGGTTAAGGTCTTGGACTCTTACTCTGGCCTCATAGCTACTGTCTTAACTCTTACTCTGGCCTCATAGCTACTGTCTTAACTCTTACTCTGGCCTAATGGTTAAGGTCTTGGACTCTTCTTCTGGCCTAATAGCTACTGTCTTAACTCTTACTCTGGCCTCATAGCTACTGTCTTAACTCTTACTCTGGCCTAATAGCTACTGTCTTAACTCTTACTCTGGCCTAATAGCTACTGTCTTAACTCTTACTCTGGCCTAATGGTTAAGGTCTTTGTCTCTTACTCTGGCCTCATAGCTACTGTCTTAACTCTTACTCTGGCCTAATAGCTACTGTCTTAACTCTTACTCTGGCCTCATAGCTACTATCTTAACTCTTACTCTGGCCTCATAGCTACTGTCTTAACTCTTACTCTGGCCTCATAGCTACTGTCTTAACTCTTACTCTGGCCTAATAGCTACTGTCTTAACTCTTACTCTGGCCTCATAGCTACTGTCTTAACTCTTACTCTGGCCTAATGGTTAAGGTCTTGGACTCTTACTCTGGCCTCATAGCTACTGTCTTAACTCTTACTCTGGCCTAATAGCTACTGTCTTAACTCTTACTCTGGCCTCATAGCTACTGTCTTAACGCTTACACTGGCCTCATAGCTACTGTCTTAACTCTTACTCTGGCCTCATAGCTACTGTCTTAACTCTTACTCTGGCCTCATAGCTACTATCTTAACTCTTACTCTGGCCTCATAGCTACTGTCTTAACTCTTACTCTGGCCTCATAGCTACTGTCTTAACTCTTACTCTGGCCTAATAGCTACTGTCTTAACTCTTACTCTGGCCTCATAGCTACTGTCTTAACTCTTACTCTGGCCTAATGGTTAAGGTCTTGGACTCTTACTCTGGCCTCATAGCTACTGTCTTAACTCTTACTCTGGCCTAATAGCTACTGTCTTAACTCTTACTCTTGCCTCATAGCTACTGTCTTAACTCTTACTCTGGCCTCATAGCTACTGTCTTAACTATTACTCTGGCCTACTAGCTACTGTCTTAACTCTTACTCTGGCCTAATGGTTAAGGTCTTGGACTCTTACTCTGGCCTCATAGCTACTGTCTTAACTCTTACACTGGCCTCATAGCTACTGTCTTAACTCTTACTCTGGCCTAATGGTTAAGGTCTTGGACTCCTACTCTGGTCTCATAGCTACGGTCTTACCTCTTACTCTGGCCTAATAGCTACTGTCTTAACTCTTACTCTGGCCTCATAGCTACTGTCTTAACTCTTACTCTGGCCTAATAGCTACTGTTTTAACTCTTACTCTGGCCTCATAGCTACTGTCTTAACTCTTACTCTGGACTCATAGCTACTGTCTTAACTCTTACTCTGGCCTAATGGTTAAGGTCTTGGACTCTTACTCTGGCCTCATAGCTACTGTCTTAACTCTTACTCTGGCCTCATAGCTACTGTCTTAACTCTTACTCTGGCCTCATAGCTACTGTCTTAACTCTTACTCTGGCCTAATAGCTACTGTCTTAACTCTTACTCTGGCCTCATAGCTACTGTCTTAACTCTTACTCTGGCCTCATAGCTACTGTCTTAACTCTTACTCTGGACTAATGGTTAAGGTCTTGGACTCTTACTCTGGCCTCATAGCTACAGTCTTAACTCTTACTCTGGCCTCATAGCTACTGTCTTAACTCTTACTCTGGCCTCATAGCTACTGTCTTAACTCTTACTCTGGCCTAATGGTTAAGGTCTTGCACTCTTACTCTGGCCTCATAGCTGCTGTCCTAACTCTTACTCTGGCCTAACGGTTAAGGTCTTGGACTCTTACTCTGGCCTAATAGCTACTGTCTTAACTCTTACTCTGGCCTCATAGCTACTGTCTTAACTCTTACTCTGGCCTAATAGCTACTGTCTTAACTCTTACTCTGGCCTAATGGTTAAGGTCTTGGACTCTTACTCTGGCCTCATAGCTACTGTCTTAACTCTTACTTTGGCCTAATGGTTAAGGTCTTGGACTCTTACTCTGGCCTCAAAGCTACTGTCTTAACTCTTACTCTGGCCTAATGGTTAAGGTCTTGGACTATTACTCTGGCCTCATAGCTACTGTCTTAACTCTTACTCTGGCCTAATAGCTACTGTCTTAACTCTTACTCTGGCCTAATAGCTACTGTCTTAACTCTTACTATGGCCTAAAGGTTAAGGTCTTGGACTCTTACTCTGGCCTCATAGCTACTGTCTTAACTCTTACTCTGGCCTCATAGCTACTGCCTTAACTCTTACTCTGGCCTAATGGTTAAGGTCTTAGACTCTTACTCTGGCCTAATAGCTACTGTCTTAACTCTTACTCTGGCCTAATGGTTAAGGTCTTAGACTCTTACTCTGGCCTAATAGCTACTGTCTTAACTCTTACTCTTGCCTCATAGCTACTGTCTTAACTCTTACTCTGGCCTAATAGCTACTGTCGTAACTCTTACTCTGGCCTAATAGCTACTGTCTTAACTCTTACTCTGGCCTAATGGTTAAGGTCTTGGACTCCTACTCTGGCCTAATAGCTACTGTCTTAACTCTTACTCTGGCCTCATAGCTACTGTCTTAACTCTTACTCTGGCCTCATAGCTACTGTCTTAACTCTTACTCTGGCCTAATGGTTAAGGTCTTGGACTCTTACTCTGGCCTCATAGCTACTGTCTTAACTCTTACTCTGGCCTCATAGCTACTGTCTTAACTCTTACTCTGGCCTCATGGCTACTGTCTTAACTCTTCCTCTGGCCTAATGGTTAAGGTCTTGGACTCTTACTCTGGCCTCATAGCTACTGTCTTAACTCTTACTCTGGCCTCATAGCTACTGTCTTAACTCTTACTCTGGCCTCATAGCTACTGTCTTAATTCTTACTCTGGCCTCACAGCTACTGTCTTAACTCCTACTCTGGCCTCATAGCTACTGTATTAACTCTTACTCTGGCCTCATAGCTACTGTCTTAACTCCTACTCTGGCCTCATAGCTACTGTCTTAACTCTTTCTCTGATCTAATAGCTACTGTCTTCACTCTTACTCTGGCCTAATAGCTACTGTCTTAACTCTTGCTTTGGCCTCATAGCTACTGTATTAACTCTTACTCTGGCCTAATGGTTAAGGTCTTGGACTCTTACTCTGGCCTAATAGCTACTGTCGTAACTCTTACTCTGGCCTAATAGCTACTGTCTTAACTCTTACTCTGGCCTAATGGTTAAGGTCTTGGACTCTTACTCTGGCCTCATAGCTACTGTCTTATAGCTACTGTCTTAACTCTTACTCTGGCCTAATGGTTAAGGTCTTGGACTCTTACTCTGGCCTCATAGCTACTGTCTTAACACTTACTCTAGCCTCATAGCTACTGTCTTAACTCTTACTCTGGCCTCATGGCTACTGTCTTAACTCTTCCCCTGGCCTAATGGTTAAGGTCTTGGACTCTTACTCTGGCCACATAGCTACAGTCTTAACTCTTACTCTGGCCTCATAGCTACTGTCTTAACTCTTACTCTGGCCTAATGGTTAAGGTCTTGGAATCTTACTCTGGCCTCATAGCTACTGTCTTAACTCTTACTCTGGCCTCATAGCTACTGTCTTAACTCTTACTCTGGCCTCATAGCTACTGTCTTAAATCTTACTCTGGCCTCATAGCTACTGTCTTAACTCTTACTCTGGCCTCATAGCTACTGTCTTAACTCTTACTCAGGCCTCATAGCTACTGTCTTAACTCTTACTCTGGCCTCATAGATACTGTCTTAACTCTTACTCTGGCCTCATAGCTACTGTCTTAACTCTTTCTCTGGCCTAATAGCTACTGTCTTAACTCTTACTCTGGCCTAATAGCTACTGTCTTAACTCTTACTTTGGCCTCATAGCTACTGTCTTAACTCTTACTCTGGCCTAATGGTTAAGGTCTTGGACTCTTACTCTGGCCTAATACCTACTGTCTTAACTCTTACTCTGGCCTAATAGCTACTGTCTTAACTCTTACTCTGGCCTCATAGCTACTGTCTTAACTCTTACTCTGGCCTAATGGTTAAGGTCTTGGACTCTTACTCTGGCCTCATAGCTACTGTCTTAACTCTTACACTGGCCTCATAGCTACTGTCTTAACTCTTACTCTGGCCTAATGGTTAAGGTCTTGGACTCCTACTCTGGCCTCATAGCTACGGTCTTACCTCTTACTCTGGCCTAATAGCTACTGTCTTAACTCTTACTCTGGCCTCATAGCTACTGTCTTAACTCTTACTCTGGCCTAATAGCTACTGTTTTAACTCTTACTCTGGCCTCATAGCTACTGTCTTAACTCTTACTCTGGACTCATAGCTACTGTCTTAACTCTTACTCTGGCCTAATGGTTAAGGTCTTGGACTCTTACTCTGGCCTCATAGCTACTGTCTTAACTCTTACTCTGGCCTCATAGCTACTGTCTTAACTCTTTCTCTGGCCTCATAGCTACTGTCTTAAATCTTACTCTGGCCTCATAGCTACTGTCTTAACTCTTACTCTGGCCTCATAGCTACTGTCTTAACTCTTACTCTGGCCTAATAGCTACTGTCTTAACTCTTACTCTGGCCTCATAGCTACTGTCTTAACTCTTACTCTGGCCTCATAGCTACTGTCTTAACTCTTACTCTGGACTAATGGTTAAGGTCTTGGACTCTTACTCTGGCCTCATAGCTACAGTCTTAACTCTTACTCTGTCCTCATAGCTACTGTCTTAACTCTTACTCTGGCCTCATAGCTACTGTCTTAACTCTTACTCTGGCCTAATGGTTAAGGTCTTGCACTCTTACTCTGGCCTCATAGCTGCTGTCTTAACTCTTACTCTGGCCTAACGGTTAAGGTCTTGGACTCTTACTCTGGCCTAATAGCTACTGTCTTAACTCTTACTCTGGCCTCATAGCTACTGTCTTAACTCTTACTCTGGCCTAATAGCTACTGTCTTAACTCTTACTCTGGCCTAATGGTTAAGGTCTTGGACTCTTACTCTGGCCTCATAGCTACTGTCTTAACTCTTACTTTGGCCTAATGGTTAAGGTCTTGGACTCTTACTCTGGCCTCAAAGCTACTGTCTTAACTCTTACTCTGGCCTAATGGTTAAGGTCTTGGACTATTACTCTGGCCTCATAGCTACTGTCTTAACTCTTACTCTGGCCTAATAGCTACTGTCTTAACTCTTACTCTGGCCTAATAGCTACTGTCTTAACTCTTACTATGGCCTAATGGTTAAGGTCTTGGACTCTTACTCTGGCCTCATAGCTACTGTCTTAACTCTTACTCTGGCCTCATAGCTACTGCCTTAACTCTTACTCTGGCCTAATGGTTAAGGTCTTAGACTCTTACTCTGGCCTAATAGCTACTGTCTTAACTCTTACTCTGGCCTAATGGTTAAGGTCTTAGACTCTTACTCTGGCCTAATAGCTACTGTCTTAACTCTTACTCTTGCCTCATAGCTACTGTCTTAACTCTTACTCTGGCCTAATAGCTACTGTCGTAACTCTTACTCTGGCCTAATAGCTACTGTCTTAACTCTTACTCTGGCCTAATGGTTAAGGTCTTGGACTCCTACTCTGGCCTCATAGCTACTGTCTTAACTCTTACTCTGGCCTCATAGCTACTGTCTTAACTCTTACTCTGGCCTAATAGCTACTGTCTTAACTCTTACTCTGGCCTCATAGCTACTGTCTTAACTCTTACTCTGGCCTCATAGCTACTGTCTTAACTCTTACTCTGGCCTAATGGTTAAGGTCTTGGACTCTTACTCTGGCCTCATAGCTACTGTCTTAACTCTTACTCTGGCCTCATAGCTACTGTCTTAACTCTTACTCTGGCCTCATGGCTACTGTCTTAACTCTTCCTCTGGCCTAATGGTTAAGGTCTTGGACTCTTACTCTGGCCTCATAGCTACTGTCTTAACTCTTACTCTGGCCTCATAGCTACTGTCTTAACTCTTTCTCTGATCTAATAGCTACTGTATTAACTCTTACTCTGGCCTCATAGCTACTGTCTTAACTCCTACTCTGGCCTCATAGCTACTGTCTTAACTCTTTCTCTGATCTAATAGCTACTGTCTTCACTCTTACTCTGGCCTAATAGCTACTGTCTTAACTCTTGCTTTGGCCTCATAGCTACTGTATTAACTCTTACTCTGGCCTAATGGTTAAGGTCTTGGACTCTTACTCTGGCCTAATAGCTACTGTCGTAACTCTTACTCTGGCCTAATAGCTACTGTCTTAACTCTTACTCTGGCCTAATGGTTAAGGTCTTGGACTCTTACTCTGGCCTCATAGCTACTGTCTTATAGCTACTGTCTTAACTCTTACTCTGGCCTAATGGTTAAGGTCTTGGACTCTTACTCTGGCCTCATAGCTACTGTCTTAACACTTACTCTAGCCTCATAGCTACTGTCTTAACTCTTACTCTGGCCTCATGGCTACTGTCTTAACTCTTCCCCTGGCCTAATGGTTAAGGTCTTGGACTCTTACTCTGGCCACATAGCTACAGTCTTAACTCTTACTCTGGCCTCATAGCTACTGTCTTAACTCTTACTCTGGCCTAATGGTTAAGGTCTTGGAATCTTACTCTGGCCTCATAGCTACTGTCTTAACTCTTACTCTGGCCTCATAGCTACTGTCTTAACTCTTACTCTGGCCTCATAGCTACTGTCTTAAATCTTACTCTGGCCTCATAGCTACTGTCTTAACTCTTACTCTGGCCTCATAGCTACTGTCTTAACTCTTACTCAGGCCTCATAGCTACTGTCTTAACTCTTACTCTGGCCTCATAGATACTGTCTTAACTCTTACTCTGGCCTCATAGCTACTGTCTTAACTCTTTCTCTGGCCTAATAGCTACTGTCTTAACTCTTACTCTGGCCTAATAGCTACTGTCTTAACTCTTACTTTGGCCTCATAGCTACTGTCTTAACTCTTACTCTGGCCTAATGGTTAAGGTCTTGGACTCTTACTCTGGCCTAATACCTACTGTCTTAACTCTTACTCTGGCCTAATAGCTACTGTCTTAACTCTTACTCTGGCCTCATAGCTACTGTCTTAACTCTTACTCTGGCCTAATGGTTAAGGTCTTGGACTCTTACTCTGGCCTCATAGCTACTGTCTTAACTCTTACTCTGGCCTCATAGCTACTGTCTTAACTCTTACTCTGGCCTAATGGTTAAGGTCTTGGACTCTTCTTCTGGCCTAATAGCTACTGTCTTAACTCTTACTCTGGCCTCATAGCTACTGTCTTAACTCTTACTCTGGCCTAATAGCTACTGTCTTAACTCTTACTCTGGCCTAATAGCTACTGTCTTAACTCTTACTCTGGCCTAATGGTTAAGGTCTTTGTCTCTTACTCTGGCCTCATAGCTACTGTCTTAACTCTTACTCTGGCCTAATAGCTACTGTCTTAACTCTTACTCTGGCCTCATAGCTACTATCTTAACTCTTACTCTGGCCTCATAGCTACTGTCTTAACTCTTACTCTGGCCTCATAGCTACTGTCTTAACTCTTACTCTGGCCTAATAGCTACTGTCTTAACTCTTACTCTGGCCTCATAGCTACTGTCTTAACTCTTACTCTGGCCTAATGGTTAAGGTCTTGGACTGTTACTCTGGCCTCATAGCTACTGTCTTAACTCTTACTCTGGCCTAATAGCTACTCTCTTAACTCTTACTCTGGCCTCATAGCTACTGTCTTAACGCTTACACTGGCCTCATAGCTACTGTCTTAACTCTTACTCTGGCCTCATAGCTACTGTCTTACCTCTTACTCTGGCCTTATAGCTACTGTCTTAACTTTTACTCTGGCCTCATAGCTACTGTCTTAACTCTTACTCTGGCCTAATGGTTACGGTCTTGGACTCTTACTCTGGCCTCATAGCTACTGTCTTAACTCTTACTCTGGCCTCATAGCTACTGTCTTAACTCTTACTCTGGCCTAATAGCTACTGTCTTAACTCTTACTCTGGCCTAATAGCTACTGTCTTAACTCTTACTCTGGCCTCATAGCTACTGTCTTAACTCTTACTCTGGCCTCATAGCTACTGTCTTAACTCTTACTCTGGCCTAATGGTTAAGGTCTTGGACTCTTACTCTGGCCTCATAGCTACTGTCTTAACACTTACTCTGGCCTCATAGCTACTGTCTTAACTCTTACTCTGGCCTCATGGCTACTGTCTTAACTCTTCCCCTGGCCTAATGGTTAAGGTCTTGGACTCTTACTCTGGCCACATAGCTACAGTCTTAACTCTTACTCTGGCCTCATAGCTACTGTCTTAACTCTTACTCTGGCCTAATAGCTACTGTCTTAACTCTTACTCTGGCCTAATAGCTACTGTCTTAACTCTTACTCTGGCATAATGGTTAAGGTCTTGGACTCCTACTCTGGCCTCATAGCTACTGTCTTAACTCTTACTCTGGCCTCATAGCTACTGTCTTAACTCTTACTCTGGCCTAATGGTTAAGGTCTTGGACTCTTCTTCTGGCCTAATAGCTACTGTCTTAACTCTTACTCTGGCCTCATAGCTACTGTCTTAACTCTTACTCTGGCCTAATAGCTACTGTCTTAACTCTTACTCTGGCCTAATAGCTACTGTCTTAACTCTTACTCTGGCCTAATGGTTAAGGTCTTGGACTCTTACTCTGGCCTCATAGCTACTGTCTTAACTCTTACTCTGGCCTCATAGCTACTGTCTTAACTCTTACTCTGGCCTAATGGTTAAGGTCTTGGACTCTTCTTCTGGCCTAATAGCTACTGTCTTAACTCTTACTCTGGCCTCATAGCTACTGTCTTAACTCTTACTCTGGCCTAATAGCTACTGTCTTAACTCTTACTCTGGCCTAATAGCTACTGTCTTAACTCTTACTCTGGCCTAATGGTTAAGGTCTTTGTCTCTTACTCTGGCCTCATAGCTACTGTCTTAACTCTTACTCTGGCCTAATAGCTACTGTCTTAACTCTTACTCTGGCCTCATAGCTACTATCTTAACTCTTACTCTGGCCTCATAGCTACTGTCTTAACTCTTACTCTGGCCTCATAGCTACTGTCTTAACTCTTACTCTGGCCTAATAGCTACTGTCTTAACTCTTACTCTGGCCTCATAGCTACTGTCTTAACTCTTACTCTGGCCTAATGGTTAAGGTCTTGGACTCTTACTCTGGCCTCATAGCTACTGTCTTAACTCTTACTCTGGCCTAATAGCTACTGTCTTAACTCTTACTCTGGCCTCATAGCTACTGTCGTAACGATTACACTGGCCTCATAGCTACTGTCTTAACTCTTACTCTGGCCTCATAGCTACTGTCTTACCTCTTACTCTGGCCTTATAGCTACTGTCTTAACTCTTACTCTGGCCTCATAGCTACTGTCTTAACTCTTACTCTGGCCTAATGGTTACGGTCTTGGACTCTTACTCTGGCCTCATAGCTACTGTCTTAACTCTTACTCTGGCCTCATAGCTACTGTCTTAACTCTTACTCTGGCCTAATAGCTACTGTCTTAACTCTTACTCTGGCCTCATAGCTACTGTCTTAACTCTTACTCTGGCCTCATAGCTACTGTCTTAACTCTTACTCTGGCCTAATGGTTAAGGTCTTGGACTCTTACTCTGGCCTCATAGCTACTGTCTTAACACTTACTCTGGCCTCATAGCTACTGTCTTAACTCTTACTCTGGCCTCATGGCTACTGTCTTAACTCTTCCCCTGGCCTAATGGTTAAGGTCTTGGACTCTTACTCTGGCCACATAGCTACAGTCTTAACTCTTACTCTGGCCTCATAGCTACTGTCTTAACTCTTACTCTGGCCTAATAGCTACTGTCTTAACTCTTACTCTGGCCTAATAGCTACTGTCTTAACTCTTACTCTGGCATAATGGTTAAGGTCTTGGACTCCTACTCTGGCCTCATAGCTACTGTCTTAACTCTTACTCTGGCCTCATAGCTACTGTCTTAACTCTTACTCTGGCCTCATAGCTACTGTCTTAACTCTTACTCAGGCCTCATATCTACTGTCTTAACTCTTACTTTGGCCTCATAGATACTGTCTTAACTCTTACTCTGGCCTCATAGCTACTGTCTTAACTCTTTCTCTGGCCTAATAGCTACTGTCTTAACTCTTACTCTGGCCTAATAGCTACTGTCTTAACTCTTACTTTGGCCTCATAGCTACTGTCTTAACTCTTACTCTGGCCTAATGGTTAAGGTCTTGGACTCTTACTCTGGCCTAATAGCTACTGTCTTAACTCTTACTCTGGCCTAATAGCTACTGTCTTAACTCTTACTCTGGCCTCATAGCTACTTTCTTAACTCTTACTCTGGCCTAATGGTTAAGGTCTTGGACTCTTACTCTGGCCTCATAGCTACTGTCTTAACTCTTACTCTGGCCTCATAGCTACTGTCTTAACACTTACTCTGGCCTAATGGTTAAGGTCTTGGACTCTTCTTCTGGCCTAATAGCTACTGTCTTACCTCTTACTCTGGCCTCATAGCTACTGTCTTAACTCTTACTCTGGCCTAATAGCTACTGTCTTAACTCTTACTCTGGCCTAATGGTTAAGGTCTTTGTCTCTTACTCTGGCCTCATAGCTACTGTCTTAACTCTTACTCTGGCCTAATAGCTACTGTCTTAACTCTTACTCTGGCCTCATAGCTACTATCTTAACTCTTACTCTGGCCTCACAGCTACTGTCTTAACTCTTACTCTGGCCTCATAGCTACTGTCTTAACTCTTACTCTGGCCTAATAGCTACTGTCTTAACTCTTACTCTGGCCTCATAGCTACTGTCTTAACTCTTACTCTGGCCTAATGGTTAAGGTCTTGGACTCTTACTCTGGCCTCATAGCTACTGTCTTAACGCTTACACTGGCCTCATAGCTACTGTCTTAACTCTTACTCTGGCCTCATAGCTACTGTCTTAACTCTTACTCTGGCCTCATAGCTACTGTCTTACCTCTTACTCTGGCCTTATAGCTACTGTCTTAACTCTTACTCTGGCCTCATAGCTACTGTCTTAACTCTTACTCTGGCCTAATGGTTATGGTCTTGGACTCTTACTCTGGCCTCATAGATACTGTCTTAACTCTTACTCTAGCCTCATAGCTACTGTCTTAACTTTTACTCTGGCCTAATAGCTACTGTCTTAACTCTTACTCTGGCCTAATAGCTACTGTCTTAACTCTTACTCTGGCCTCATAGCTACTGTCTTAACTCTTACTCTGGCCTAATGGTTAAGGTCTTGGACTCTTACTCTGGCCTCATAGCTACTGTCTTAACTCTTACACTGGCCTAATAGCTACTGTCTTAACTCTTACTCTGGCCTCATAGCTACTGTCTTAACTCTTACTCTGGCCTCATAGCTACTGTCTTAACTCTTACTCTGGCCTAATGGTTAAGGTCTTGGACTCTTACTGTGGCCTCATAGCTACAGTCTTAACTCTTACTCTGGCCTCATAGCTACTGTCTTAACTCTTACTCTGGCCTCATAGCTACTGTCTTAACTCTTCCTCTGGCCTAATGGTTAAGGTCTTGGACTCTTACTCTGGCCTCATAGCTACTGTCTTAACTCTTACTCTGGCCTAATAGCTACTGTCTTAATTCTTACTCTGGCCTAATAGCTACTGTCTTAACTCTTACTCTGGCCTAATGGTTAAGGTCTTGGACTCTAACTCTGGCCTCATAGCTACTGTCTTAACTCTTACTCTGGCCTAATAGCTACTGTCTTAACTCTTACTCTGGCCTCCTAGCTACTGTCTTAACTCTTACTCTGGCCTCATAGCTACTGTCTTAACTCTTACTCTGGCCTAAAAGCTACTGTCTTAACTCTTATTCTGGCCTAATAGCTACTGTCTTAACTCTTACTCTGGCCTCCTAGCTACTGTCTTAACTCTTACTCTGGCCTCATGGCTACTGTCTTAACTCTTCCCCTGGCCTAATGGTTAAGGTCTTGGACTCTTACTCTGGCCACATAGCTACAGTCTTAACTCTTACTCTGGCCTCATAGCTACTGTATTAACTCTTACTCTAGCCTAATAGCTACTGTCTTAACTCTTACTCTGGCATAATGGTTAAGGTCTTGGACTCCTACTCTGGCCTCATAGCTACTATCTTAACTCTTACTCTGGCCTCATAGCTACTGTCTTAACTCTTTCTCTGATCTAATAGCTACTGTCTTAACTCTTACTCTGGCCTAATAGCTGCTGTCGTAACTCTTACTTTGGCCTCATAGCTACTGTCTTAACTCTTACTCTGGCCTAATGGTTAAGGTCTTGGACTCTTACTCTGGCCTAATAGCTACTGTTGTAACTCTTACTCTGGCCTAATAGCTACTGTCTTAACTCTTACTCTGGCCTAATGGTTAAGGTCTTGGACTCCTACTCTGGCCTCATAGCTACTGTCTTAACTCTTACTCTGGCCTCATAGCTACTGTCTTAACTCTTACTCTGGCCTCATAGCTACTGTCTTAACTCTTACTCTGGCCTCATAGCTACTGTCTTAACTCTTACTCTGGCCTCATAGCTACTGTCTTAACTCTTACTCTGGCCTAATAGCTACTGTCTTAACTCTTACTCTGGCCTCACAGCTACTGTCTTAACTCTTACTCTGGCCTCATAGCTACTGTCTTAACTCTTACTCTGGCCTACTGGTTAAGGTCTTGGACTCTTACTCTGGCCTCATAGCTACTGTCTTAACTCCTACTCTGGCCTCATAGCTACTGTATTAACTCTTACTCTGGCCTCATAGCTACTGTCTTAACTCCTACTCTGGCCTCATAGCTACTGTCTTAACTCTTTCTCTGATCTAATAGCTACTGTCTTCACTCTAACTCTGGCCTAATAGCTACTGTCTTAACTCTTGCTTTGGCCTCATAGCTACTGTATTAACTCTTACTCTGGCCTAATGGTTAAGGTCTTGGACTCTTACTCTGGCCTAATAGCTACTGTCGTAACTCTTACTCTGGCCTAATAGCTACTGTCTTAACTCTTACTCTGGCCTAATGGTTAAGGTCTTGGACTCTTACTCTGGCCTCATAGCTACTGTCTTATAGCTACTGTCTTAACTCTTACTCTGGCCTAATGGTTAAGGTCTTGGACTCTTACTCTGGCCTCATAGCTACTGTCTTAACACTTACTCTAGCCTCATAGCTACTGTCTTAACTCTTACTCTGGCCTCATGGCTACTGTCTTAACTCTTCCCCTGGCCTAATGGTTAAGGTCTTGGACTCTTACTCTGGCCACATAGCTACAGTCTTAACTCTTACTCTGGCCTCATAGCTACTGTCTTAACTCTTACTCTGGCCTAATGGTTAAGGTCTTGGAATCTTACTCTGGCCTCATAGCTACTGTCTTAACTCTTACTCTGGCCTCATAGCTACTGTCTTAACTCTTACTCTGGCCTCATAGCTACTGTCTTAAATCTTACTCTGGCCTCATAGCTACTGTCTTAACTCTTACTCTGGCCTCATAGCTACTGTCTTAACTCTTACTCAGGCCTCATAGCTACTGTCTTAACTCTTACTCTGGCCTCATAGATACTGTCTTAACTCTTACTCTGGCCTCATAGCTACTGTCTTAACTCTTTCTCTGGCCTAATAGCTACTGCCTTAACTCTTACTCTGGCCTAATAGCTACTGTCTTAACTCTTACTTTGGCCTCATAGCTACTGTCTTAACTCTTACTCTGGCCTAATGGTTAAGGTCTTGGACTCTTACTCTGGCCTAATACCTACTGTCTTAACTCTTACTCTGGCCTAATAGCTACTGTCTTAACTCTTACTCTGGCCTCATAGCTACTGTCTTAACTCTTACTCTGGCCTAATGGTTAAGGTCTTGGACTCTTACTCTGGCCTCATAGCTACTGTCTTAACTCTTACTCTGGCCTCATAGCTACTGTCTTAACTCTTACTCTGGCCTAATGGTTAAGGTCTTGGACTCTTCTTCTGGCCTAATAGCTACTGTCTTAACTCTTACTCTGGCCTCATAGCTACTGTCTTAACTCTTACTCTGGCCTAATAGCTACTGTCTTAACTCTTACTCTGGCCTAATAGCTACTGTCTTAACTCTTACTCTGGCCTAATGGTTAAGGTCTTTGTCTCTTACTCTGGCCTCATAGCTACTGTCTTAACTCTTACTCTGGCCTAATAGCTACTGTCTTAACTCTTACTCTGGCCTCATAGCTACTATCTTAACTCTTACTCTGGCCTCATAGCTACTGTCTTAACTCTTACTCTGGCCTCATAGCTACTGTCTTAACTCTTACTCTGGCCTAATAGCTACTGTCTTAACTCTTACTCTGGCCTCATAGCTACTGTCTTAACTCTTACTCTGGCCTAATGGTTAAGGTCTTGGACTGTTACTCTGGCCTCATAGCTACTGTCTTAACTCTTACTCTGGCCTAATAGCTACTCTCTTAACTCTTACTCTGGCCTCATAGCTACTGTCTTAACGCTTACACTGGCCTCATAGCTACTGTCTTAACTCTTACTCTGGCCTCATAGCTACTGTCTTACCTCTTACTCTGGCCTTATAGCTACTGTCTTAACTCTTACTCTGGCCTCATAGCTACTGTCTTAACTCTTACTCTGGCCTAATGGTTACGGTCTTGGACTCTTACTCTGGCCTCATAGCTACTGTCTTAACTCTTACTCTGGCCTCATAGCTACTGTCTTAACTCTTACTCTGGCCTAATAGCTACTGTCTTAACTCTTACTCTGGCCTAATAGCTACTGTCTTAACTCTTACTCTGGCCTCATAGCTACTGTCTTAACTCTTACTCTGGCCTCATAGCTACTGTCTTAACTCTTACTCTGGCCTAATGGTTAAGGTCTTGGACTCTTACTCTGGCCTCATAGCTACTGTCTTAACACTTACTCTGGCCTCATAGCTACTGTCTTAACTCTTACTCTGGCCTCATGGCTACTGTCTTAACTCTTCCCCTGGCCTAATGGTTAAGGTCTTGGACTCTTACTCTGGCCACATAGCTACAGTCTTAACTCTTACTCTGGCCTCATAGCTACTGTCTTAACTCTTACTCTGGCCTAATAGCTACTGTCTTAACTCTTACTCTGGCCTAATAGCTACTGTCTTAACTCTTACTCTGGCATAATGGTTAAGGTCTTGGACTCCTACTCTGGCCTCATAGCTACTGTCTTAACTCTTACTCTGGCCTCATAGCTACTGTCTTAACTCTTACTCTGGCCTAATGGTTAAGGTCTTGGACTCTTCTTCTGGCCTAATAGCTACTGTCTTAACTCTTACTCTGGCCTCATAGCTACTGTCTTAACTCTTACTCTGGCCTAATAGCTACTGTCTTAACTCTTACTCTGGCCTAATAGCTACTGTCTTAACTCTTACTCTGGCCTAATGGTTAAGGTCTTGGACTCTTACTCTGGCCTCATAGCTACTGTCTTAACTCTTACTCTGGCCTCATAGCTACTGTCTTAACTCTTACTCTGGCCTAATGGTTAAGGTCTTGGACTCTTCTTCTGGCCTAATAGCTACTGTCTTAACTCTTACTCTGGCCTCATAGCTACTGTCTTAACTCTTACTCTGGCCTAATAGCTACTGTCTTAACTCTTACTCTGGCCTAATAGCTACTGTCTTAACTCTTACTCTGGCCTAATGGTTAAGGTCTTTGTCTCTTACTCTGGCCTCATAGCTACTGTCTTAACTCTTACTCTGGCCTAATAGCTACTGTCTTAACTCTTACTCTGGCCTCATAGCTACTATCTTAACTCTTACTCTGGCCTCATAGCTACTGTCTTAACTCTTACTCTGGCCTCATAGCTACTGTCTTAACTCTTACTCTGGCCTAATAGCTACTGTCTTAACTCTTACTCTGGCCTCATAGCTACTGTCTTAACTCTTACTCTGGCCTAATGGTTAAGGTCTTGGACTCTTACTCTGGCCTCATAGCTACTGTCTTAACTCTTACTCTGGCCTAATAGCTACTGTCTTAACTCTTACTCTGGCCTCATAGCTACTGTCTTAACGATTACACTGGCCTCATAGCTACTGTCTTAACTCTTACTCTGGCCTCATAGCTACTGTCTTACCTCTTACTCTGGCCTTATAGCTACTGTCTTAACTCTTACTCTGGCCTCATAGCTACTGTCTTAACTCTTACTCTGGCCTAATGGTTACGGTCTTGGACTCTTACTCTGGCCTCATAGCTACTGTCTTAACTCTTACTCTGGCCTCATAGCTACTGTCTTAACTCTTACTCTGGCCTAATAGCTACTGTCTTAACTCTTACTCTGGCCTCATAGCTACTGTCTTAACTCTTACTCTGGCCTCATAGCTACTGTCTTAACTCTTACTCTGGCCTAATGGTTAAGGTCTTGGACTCTTACTCTGGCCTCATAGCTACTGTCTTAACACTTACTCTGGCCTCATAGCTACTGTCTTAACTCTTACTCTGGCCTCATGGCTACTGTCTTAACTCTTCCCCTGGCCTAATGGTTAAGGTCTTGGACTCTTACTCTGGCCACATAGCTACAGTCTTAACTCTTACTCTGGCCTCATAGCTACTGTCTTAACTCTTACTCTGGCCTAATAGCTACTGTCTTAACTCTTACTCTGGCCTAATAGCTACTGTCTTAACTCTTACTCTGGCATAATGGTTAAGGTCTTGGACTCCTACTCTGGCCTCATAGCTACTGTCTTAACTCTTACTCTGGCCTCATAGCTACTGTCTTAACTCTTACTCTGGCCTCATAGCTACTGTCTTAACTCTTACTCAGGCCTCATATCTACTGTCTTAACTCTTACTTTGGCCTCATAGATACTGTCTTAACTCTTACTCTGGCCTCATAGCTACTGTCTTAACTCTTTCTCTGGCCTAATAGCTACTGTCTTAACTCTTACTCTGGCCTAATAGCTACTGTCTTAACTCTTACTTTGGCCTCATAGCTACTGTCTTAACTCTTACTCTGGCCTAATGGTTAAGGTCTTGGACTCTTACTCTGGCCTAATAGCTACTGTCTTAACTCTTACTCTGGCCTAATAGCTACTGTCTTAACTCTTACTCTGGCCTCATAGCTACTGTCTTAACTCTTACTCTGGCCTAATGGTTAAGGTCTTGGACTCTTACTCTGGCCTCATAGCTACTGTCTTAACTCTTACTCTGGCCTCATAGCTACTGTCTTAACACTTACTCTGGCCTAATGGTTAAGGTCTTGGACTCTTCTTCTGGCCTAATAGCTACTGTCTTACCTCTTACTCTGGCCTCATAGCTACTGTCTTAACTCTTACTCTGGCCTAATAGCTACTGTCTTAACTCTTACTCTGGCCTAATGGTTAAGGTCTTTGTCTCTTACTCTGGCCTCATAGCTACTGTCTTAACTCTTACTCTGGCCTAATAGCTACTGTCTTAACTCTTACTCTGGCCTCATAGCTACTATCTTAACTCTTACTCTGGCCTCACAGCTACTGTCTTAACTCTTACTCTGGCCTCATAGCTACTGTCTTAACTCTTACTCTGGCCTAATAGCTACTGTCTTAACTCTTACTCTGGCCTCATAGCTACTGTCTTAACTCTTACTCTGGCCTAATGGTTAAGGTCTTGGACTCTTACTCTGGCCTCATAGCTACTGTCTTAACGCTTACACTGGCCTCATAGCTACTGTCTTAACTCTTACTCTGGCCTCATAGCTACTGTCTTAACTCTTACTCTGGCCTCATAGCTACTGTCTTACCTCTTACTCTGGCCTTATAGCTACTGTCTTAACTCTTACTCTGGCCTCATAGCTACTGTCTTAACTCTTACTCTGGCCTAATGGTTATGGTCTTGGACTCTTACTCTGGCCTCATAGATACTGTCTTAACTCTTACTCTAGCCTCATAGCTACTGTCTTAACTTTTACTCTGGCCTAATAGCTACTGTCTTAACTCTTACTCTGGCCTAATAGCTACTGTCTTAACTCTTACTCTGGCCTCATAGCTACTGTCTTAACTCTTACTCTGGCCTAATGGTTAAGGTCTTGGACTCTTACTCTGGCCTCATAGCTACTGTCTTAACTCTTACTCTGGCCTAATAGCTACTGTCTTAACTCTTACTCTGGCCTCATAGCTACTGTCTTAACTCTTACTCTGGCCTCATAGCTACTGTCTTAACTCTTACTCTGGCCTAATGGTTAAGGTCTTGGACTCTTACTGTGGCCTCATAGCTACAGTCTTAACTCTTACTCTGGCCTCATAGCTACTGTCTTAACTCTTACTCTGGCCTCATAGCTACTGTCTTAACTCTTCCTCTGGCCTAATGGTTAAGGTCTTGGACTCTTACTCTGGCCTCATAGCTACTGTCTTAACTCTTACTCTGGCCTAATAGCTACTGTCTTAATTCTTACTCTGGCCTAATAGCTACTGTCTTAACTCTTACTCTGGCCTAATGGTTAAGGTCTTGGACTCTAACTCTGGCCTCATAGCTACTGTCTTAACTCTTACTCTGGCCTAAAAGCTACTGTCTTAACTCTTATTCTGGCCTAATAGCTACTGTCTTAACTCTTACTCTGGCCTCCTAGCTACTGTCTTAACTCTTACTCTGGCCTCATGGCTACTGTCTTAACTCTTCCCCTGGCCTAATGGTTAAGGTCTTGGACTCTTACTCTGGCCACATAGCTACAGTCTTAACTCTTACTCTGGCCTCATAGCTACTGTCTTAACTCTTACTCTAGCCTAATAGCTACTGTCTTAACTCTTACTCTGGCATAATGGTTAAGGTCTTGGACTCCTACTCTGGCCTCATAGCTACTATCTTAACTCTTACTCTGGCCTCATAGCTACTGTCTTAACTCTTTCTCTGATCTAATAGCTACTGTCTTAACTCTTACTCTGGCCTAATAGCTGCTGTCGTAACTCTTACTTTGGCCTCATAGCTACTGTCTTAACTCTTACTCTGGCCTAATGGTTAAGGTCTTGGACTCTTACTCTGGCCTAATAGCTACTGTTGTAACTCTTACTCTGGCCTACTAGCTACTGTCTTAACTCTTACTCTGGCCTAATGGTTAAGGTCTTGGACTCCTACTCTGGCCTCATAGCTACTGTCTTAACTCTTACTCTGGCCTCATAGCTACTGTCTTAACTCTTACTCTGGCCTCATAGCTACTGTCTTAACTCTTACTCTGGCCTCATAGCTACTGTCTTAACTCTTACTCTGGCCTCATAGCTACTGTCTTAACTCTTACTCTGGCCTAATAGCTACTGTCTTAACTCTTACTCTGGCCTCACAGCTACTGTCTTAACTCTTACTCTGGCCTCATAGCTACTGTCTTAACTCTTACTCTGGCCTACTGGTTAAGGTCTTGGACTCTTACTCTGGCCTCATAGCTACTGTCTTAACTCTTACTTTGGCCTCATAGCTACTGTCTTAACTCTTACTCTGGCCTCATGGCTACTGTCTTAACTCTTCCCCTGGCCTAATGGTTAAGGTCTTGGACTCTTACTCTGGCCACATAGCTACAGTCTTAACTCTTACTCTGGCCTCATAGCTACTGTCTTAACTCTTACTCTGGCCTAATAGCTACTGTCTTAACTCTTACTCTGGCCTAATAGCTACTGTCTTAACTCTTACTCTGGCATAATGGTTAAGGTCTTGGACTCCTACTCTGGCCTCATAGCTACTGTCTTAACTCTTACTCTGGCCTTATAGCTACTGTCTTAACTCTTACTCTGGCCTCATAGCTACTGTCTTAACTCTTACTCTGGCCTAATGGTTACGGTCTTGGACTCTTACTCTGGCCTCATAGCTACTGTCTTAACTCTTACTCTGGCCTCATAGCTACTGTCTTAACTCTTACTCTGGCCTAATAGCTACTGTCTTAACTCTTACTCTGGCCTCATAGCTACTGTCTTAACTCTTACTCTGGCCTCATAGCTACTGTCTTAACTCTTACTCTGGCCTAATGGTTAAGGTCTTGGACTCTTATTCTGGCCTCATAGCTACTGTCTTAACACTTACTCTGGCCTCATAGCTACTGTCTTAACTCTTACTCTGGCCTCATGGCTACTGTCTTAACTCTTCCCCTGGCCTAATGGTTAAGGTCTTGGACTCTTACTCTGGCCACATAGCTACAGTCTTAACTCTTACTCTGGCCTCATAGCTACTGTCTTAACTCTTACTCTGGCCTAATAGCTACTGTCTTAACTCTTACTCTGGCCTAATAGCTACTGTCTTAACTCTTACTCTGGCATAATGGTTAAGGTCTTGGACTCCTACTCTGGCCTCATAGCTACTGTCTTAACTCTTACTCTGGCCTCATAGCTACTGTCTTAACTCTTACTCTGGTCTCATAGCTACTGTCTTAACTCTTACTCAGGCCTCATAGCTACTGTCTTAACTCTTACTTTGGCCTCATAGATACTGTCTTAACTCTTACTCTGGCCTCATAGCTACTGTCTTAACTCTTTCTCTGGCCTAATAGCTACTGTCTTAACTCTTACTCTGGCCTAATAGCTACTGTCTTAACTCTTACTTTGGCCTCATAGCTACTGTCTTAACTCTTACTCTGGCCTAATGGTTAAGGTCTTGGACTCTTACTCTGGCCTAATAGCTACTGTCTTAACTCTTACTCTGGCCTAATAGCTACTGTCTTAACTCTTACTCTGGCCTCATAGCTACTGCCTTAACTCTTACTCTGGCCTAATGGTTAAGGTCTTGGACTCTTACTCTGGCCTCATAGCTACTGTCTTAACTCTTACTCTGGCCTCATAGCTACTGTCTTAACTCTTACTCTGGCCTAATGGTTAAGGTCTTGGACTCTTCTTCTGGCCTAATAGCTACTGTCTTAACTCTTACTCTGGCCTCATAGCTACTGTCTTAACTCTTACTCTGGCCTAATAGCTACTGTCTTAACTCTTACTCTGGCCTAATAGCTACTGTCTTAACTCTTACTCTGGCCTAATGGTTAAGGTCTTTGTCTCTTACTCTGGCCTCATAGCTACTGTCTTAACTCTTACTCTGGCCTAATAGCTACTGTCTTAACTCTTACTCTGGCCTCATAGCTACTATCTTAACTCTTACTCTGGCCTCATAGCTACTGTCTTAACTCTTACTCTGGCCTCATAGCTACTGTCTTAACTCTTACTCTGGCCTAATAGCTACTGTCTTAACTCTTACTCTGGCCTCATAGCTACTGTCTTAACTCTTACTCTGGCCTAATGGTTAAGGTCTTGGACTCTTACTCTGGCCTCATAGCTACTGTCTTAACTCTTACTCTGGCCTAATAGCTACTGTCTTAACTCTTACTCTGGCCTCATAGCTACTGTCTTAACGCTTACACTGGCCTCATAGCTACTGTCTTAACTCTTACTCTGGCCTCATAGCTACTGTCTTAACTCTTACTCTTGCCTCATAGCTACTGTCTTACCTCTTACTCTGGCCTTATAGCTACTGTCTTAACTCTTACTCTGGCCTCATAGCTACTGTCTTAACTCTTACTCTGGCCTAATGGTTACGGTCTTGGACTCTTACTCTGGCCTCATAGATACTGTCTTAACTCTTACTCTAGCCTCATAGCTACTGTCTTAACTTTTACTCTGGCCTAATAGCTACTGTCTTAACTCTTACTCTGGCCTAATAGCTACTGTCTTAACTCTTACTCTGGCCTCATAGCTACTGTCTTAACTCTTACTCTGGCCTAATGGTTAAGGTCTTGGACTCTTACTCTGGCCTCATAGCTACTGTCTTAACTCTTACTCTGGCCTAATAGCTACTGGCTTAACTCTTACTCTGGCCTAATAGCTACTGGCTTAACTCTTACTCTGGCCTCATAGCTACTGTCTTAACTCTTACTCTGGCCTCATAGCTACTGTCTTAACTCTTACTCTGGCCTAATGGTTAAGGTCTTGGACTCTTACTGTGGCCTCATAGCTACAGTCTTAACTCTTACTCTGGCCTCATAGCTACTGTCTTAACTCTTACTCTGGCCTCATAGCTACTGTCTTAACTCTTACTCTGGCCTAATAGCTACTGTCTTAATTCTTACTCTGGCCTAATAGCTACGCTCTTAACTCTTACTCTGGCCTAATGGTTAAGGTCTTGGACTCTAACTCTGGCCTCATAGCTACTGTCTTAACTCTTACTCTGGCCTAATAGCTACTGTCTTAACTCTTACTCTGGCCTCCTAGCTACTGTCTTAACTCTTACTCTGGCCTCATAGCTACTGTCTTAACTCTTACTCTGGCCTAATAGCTACTGTCTTAACTCTTATTCTGGCCTAATAGCTACTGTCTTAACTCTTACTCTGGCCTCCTAGCTACTGTCTTAACTCTTACTCTGGCCTCATGGCTACTGTCTTAACTCTTCCCCTGGCCTAATGGTTAAGGTCTTGGACTCTTACGCTGGCCACATAGCTACAGTCTTAACTCTTACTCTGGCCTCATAGCTACTGTCTTAACTCTTACTCTAGCCTAATAGCTACTGTCTTAACTCTTACTCTGGCATAATGGTTAAGGTCTTGGACT
Source organism: Triturus cristatus (assembly GCF_964204655.1). NCBI lineage: Eukaryota > Metazoa > Chordata > Amphibia > Caudata > Salamandridae > Triturus > Triturus cristatus. The sequence continues at coordinate 718,680,117 of NC_140593.1, read as the reverse complement.
CCTACTCTGGCCTCATAGCTACTGTCTTAACTCTTACTCTGGCCTCATAGCTACTGTCTTAACTCTTTCTCTGATCTAATAGCTACTGTCTTAACTCTTACTCTGGCCTAATAGCTGCTGTCGTAACTCTTACTTTGGCCTCATAGCTACTGTCTTAACTCTTACTCTGGCCTAATGGTTAAGGTCTTGGACTCTTACTCTGGCCTAATAGCTACTGTTGTAACTCTTACTCTGGCCTAATAGCTACTGTCTTAACTCTTACTCTGGCCTAATGGTTAAGGTCTTGGACTCCTACTCTGGCCTCATAGCTACTGTCTTAACTCTTACTCTGGCCTCATAGCTACTGTCTTAACTCTTACTCTGGCCTCATAGCTACTGTCTTAACTCTTACTCTGGCCTCATAGCTACTGTCTTAACTCTTACTCTGGCCTCATAGCTACTGTCTTAACTCTTACTCTGGCCTAATAGCTACTGTCTTAACTCTTACTCTGGCCTCACAGCTACTGTCTTAACTCTTACTCTGGCCTCATAGCTACTGTCTTAACTCTTACTCTGGCCTAATGGTTAAGGTCTTGGACTCTTACTCTGGCCTCATAGCTACTGTCTTAACTCTTACTCTGGCCTCATAGCTACTGTCTTAACTCTTACTCTGGCCTCATGGCTACTGTCTTAACTCTTCCCCTGGCCTAATGGTTAAGGTCTTGGACTCTTATTCTGGCCACATAGCTACAGTCTTAACTCTTACTCTGGCCTCATAGCTACTGTCTTAACTCTTACTCTGGCCTAATAGCTACTGTCTTAACTCTTACTCTGGCCTAATAGCTACTGTCTTAACTCTTACTCTGGCATAATGGTTAAGGTCTTGGACTCCTACTCTGGCCTCATAGCTACTGTCTTATCTCTTACTCTGGCCTCATAGCTACTGTCTTAACTCTTACTCTGGCCTCATAGCTACTGTCTTAACTCTTACTCTGGCCTCATAGCTACTGTCTTAACTCTTACTCTGGCCTAATGGTTAAGGTCTTGGACTCTTACTCTGGCCTCATAGCTACTGTCTTAACTCTTACTCTGGCCTCATAGCTACTGTCTTAACTCTTACTCTGGCCTCATAGCTACTGTCTTAACTCTTTCTCTGGCCTAATAGCTACTGTCTTAACTCTTACTCTGGCCTAAAAGCTACTGTCTTAACTCTTACTTTGGCCTCATAGCTACTGTCTTAACTCTTACTCTGGCCTAATGGTTAAGGTCTTGGACTCTTACTCTGGCCTAATAGCTACTGTCTTAACTCTTACTCTGGCCTAATAGCTACTGTCTTAACTCTTACTCTGGCCTCATAGCTACTGTCTTAACTCTTACTCTGGCCTAATGGTTAAGGTCTTGGACTCTTACTCTGGCCTCATAGCTACTGTCTTAACTCTTACTCTGGCCTCATAGCTACTGTCTTAACTCTTACTCTGGCCTAATGGTTAAGGTCTTGGACTCTTCTTCTGGCCTAATAGCTACTGTCTTAACTCTTACTCTGGCCTCATAGCTACTGTCTTAACTCTTACTCTGGCCTAATAGCTACTGTCTTAACTCTTACTCTGGCCTCATAGCTACTGTCTTAACTCTTACTCTGGCCTAATGGTTAAGGTCTTGGACTCTTACTCTGGCCTCATAGCTACTGTCTTAACTCTTACTCTGGCCTAATAGCTACTGTCTTAACTCTTACTCTGGCCTCATAGCTACTATCTTAACTCTTACTCTGGCCTCATAGCTACTGTCTTAACTCTTACTCTGGCCTCATAGCTACTGTCTTAACTCTTACTCTGGCCTAATAGCTACTGTCTTAACTCTTACTCTGGCCTCATAGCTACTGTCTTACATCTTACTCTGGCCTAATGGTTAAGGTCTTGGACTCTTACTCTGGCCTCATAGCTACTGTTTTAACTCTTACTCTGGCCTAATAGCTGCTGTCTTAACTCTTACTCTGGCCTCATAGCTACTGTCTTAACGCTTACACTGGCCTCATAGCTACTGTCTTAACTCTTACTCTGGCCTCATAGCTACTGTCTTAACTCTTACTCTGGACTCATAGCTACTGTCTTACCTCTTACTCTGGCCTTATAGCTACTGTCTTAACTCTTACTCTGGCCTCATAGCTACTGTCTTAACTCTTACTCTGGCCTAATGGTTACGGTCTTGGACTCTTACTCTGGCCTCATAGATACTGTCTTAACTCTTACTCTAGCCTCATAGCTACTGTCTTAACTTTTACTCTGGCCTAATAGCTACTGTCTTAACTCTTACTCTGGCCTAATTGCTACTGTCTTAACTCTTACTCTGGCCTCATAGCTACTGTCTTAACTCTTACTCTGGCCTAATGATTAAGGTCTTGGACTCTTACTCTGGCCTCATAGCTACTGTCTTAACTCTATCTCTGGCCTCATAGCTACTGTCTTAACTCTTATTCTGGCCTCATAGCTACTATCTTAACTCTTACTCTGGACTCATAGCTACTGTCTTAACTCTTACTCTGGCCTAATAGCTACTGTCTTAACTCTTACTCTGGCCTCATAGCTACTGTCTTCACTCTTACTCTGGCCTAATGGTTAAGGTCTTGGACTCTTACTCTGGCCTCATAGCTACTGTCTTAACTCTTACTCTGGCCTAATAGCTACTGTCTTAACTCTTACACTGGCCTAAAAGCTACTGTTTTAACTCTTACTCTGGCCTCATAGCTACTGTCTTAACTCTGTCTTAACTCTTACTCTGGCCTCATAGCTACTGTCTTAACTCTTACTCTGGCCTAATGTTTAAGGTCTTGGACTCTTACTCTGGCCTCATAGCTACTGTCTTAACTCTTACTCTGGCCTAATGGTTAAGGTCTTGGACTCTTACTCTGGCCTAATAGCTACTGTTGTAACTCTTACTCTGGCCTAATAGCTACTGTCTTAACTCTTACTCTGGCCTAATGGTTAAGGTCTTGGACTCCTACTCTGGCCTCATAGCTACTGTCTTAACTCTTACTCTGGCCTCATAGCTACTGTCTTAACTCTTACTCTGGCCTCATAGCTACTGTCTTAACTCTTACTCTGGCCTCATAGCTACTGTCTTAACTCTTACTTTGGCCTCATAGCTACTGTCTTAACTCTTACTCTGGCCTAATAGCTACTGTCTTAACTCTTACTCTGGCCTCACAGCTACTGTCTTAACTCTTACTCTGGCCTCATAGCTACTGTCTTAACTCTTACTCTGGCCTAATGGTTAAGGTCTTGGACTCTTACTCTGGCCTCATAGCTACTGTCTTAACTCTTACTCTGGCCTCATAGCTACTGTCTTAACTCTTACTCTGGCCTCATGGCTACTGTCTTAACTCTTCCCCTGGCCTAATGGTTAAGGTCTTGGACTCTTATTCTGGCCACATAGCTACAGTCTTAACTCTTACTCTGGCCTCATAGCTACTGTCTTAACTCTTACTCTGGCCTAATAGCTACTGTCTTAACTCTTACTCTGGCCTAATAGCTACTGTCTTAACTCTTACTCTGGCATAATGGTTAAGGTCTTGGACTCCTACTCTGGCCTCATAGCTACTGTCTTATCTCTTACTCTGGCCTCATAGCTACTGTCTTAACTCTTACTCTGGCCTCATAGCTACTGTCTTAACTCTTACTCTGGCCTAATGGTTAAGGTCTTGGACTCTTACTCTGGCCTCATAGCTACTGTCTTAACTCTTACTCTGGCCTCATAGCTACTGTCTTAACTCTTACTCTGGCCTCATAGCTACTGTCTTAACTCTTTCTCTGGCCTAATAGCTACTGTCTTAACTCTTACTCTGGCCTAAAAGCTACTGTCTTAACTCTTACTTTGGCCTCATAGCTACTGTCTTAACTCTTACTCTGGCCTAATGGTTAAGGTCTTGGACTCTTACTCTGGCCTAATAGCTACTGTCTTAACTCTTACTCTGGCCTAATAGCTACTGTCTTAACTCTTACTCTGGCCTCATAGCTACTGTCTTAACTCTTACTCTGGCCTAATGGTTAAGGTCTTGGACTCTTACTCTGGCCTCATAGCTACTGTCTTAACTCTTACTCTGGCCTCATAGCTACTGTCTTAACTCTTACTCTGGCCTAATGGTTAAGGTCTTGGACTCTTCTTCTGGCCTAATAGCTACTGTCTTAACTCTTACTCTGGCCTCATAGCTACTGTCTTAACTCTTACTCTGGCCTAATAGCTACTGTCTTAACTCTTACTCTGGCCTCATAGCTACTGTCTTAACTCTTACTCTGGCCTAATGGTTAAGGTCTTGGACTCTTACTCTGGCCTCATAGCTACTGTCTTAACTCTTACTCTGGCCTAATAGCTACTGTCTTAACTCTTACTCTGGCCTCATAGCTACTATCTTAACTCTTACTCTGGCCTCATAGCTACTGTCTTAACTCTTACTCTGGCCTCATAGCTACTGTCTTAACTCTTACTCTGGCCTAATAGCTACTGTCTTAACTCTTACTCTGGCCTCATAGCTACTGTCTTAAATCTTACTCTGGCCTAATGGTTAAGGTCTTGGACTCTTACTCTGGCCTCATAGCTACTGTTTTAACTCTTACTCTGGCCTAATAGCTACTGTCTTAACTCTTACTCTGGCCTCATAGCTACTGTCTTAACGCTTACACTGGCCTCATAGCTACTGTCTTAACTCTTACTCTGGCCTCATAGCTACTGTCTTAACTCTTACTCTGGACTCATAGCTACTGTCTTACCTCTTACTCTGGCCTTATAGCTACTGTCTTAACTCTTACTCTGGCCTCATAGCTACTGTCTTAACTCTTACTCTGGCCTAATGGTTACGGTCTTGGACTCTTACTCTGGCCTCATAGATACTGTCTTAACTCTTACTCTAGCCTCATAGCTACTGTCTTAACTTTTACTCTGGCCTAATAGCTACTGTCTTAACTCTTACTCTGGCCTAATTGCTACTGTCTTAACTCTTACTCTGGCCTCATAGCTACTGTCTTAACTCTTACTCTGGCCTAATGATTAAGGTCTTGGACTCTTACTCTGGCCTCATAGCTACTGTCTTAACTCTATCTCTGGCCTCATAGCTACTGTCTTAACTCTTATTCTGGCCTCATAGCTACTATCTTAACTCTTACTCTGGACTCATAGCTACTGTCTTAACTCTTACTCTGGCCTAATAGCTACTGTCTTAACTCTTACTCTGGCCTCATAGCTACTGTCTTCACTCTTACTCTGGCCTAATGGTTAAGGTCTTGGACTCTTACTCTGGCCTCATAGCTACTGTCTTAACTCTTACTCTGGCCTAATAGCTACTGTCTTAACTCTTACACTGGCCTAAAAGCTACTGTTTTAACTCTTACTCTGGCCTCATAGCTACTGTCTTAACTCTGTCTTAACTCTTACTCTGGCCTCATAGCTACTGTCTTAACTCTTACTCTGGCCTAATGTTTAAGGTCTTGGACTCTTACTCTGGCCTCATAGCTACTGTCTTAACTCTTACTCTGGCCTAATAGCTACTGTCTTAACTCTTACTCTGACCTAATAGCTACTGTCTTAACTCTTACTCTGGCCTCATAGCTACTGTCTTAACTCTTACTCTGGCCTAATGGTTAAGGTCTTGGACTCTTACTCTGGCCTATTAGATACTGTCTTAACTCTTACTCTGGCCTAATAGCTACTGTCTTAACTCTTACTCTGGCCTCATAGCTACCGTCTTAACTCTTACTCTGGCCTAATAGCTACTGTCTTAACTCTTACTCTGGCCTAATGGTTAAAGTCTTGGACTCTTACTCTGGCCTCATAGCTACTGTCTTAACTCTTACTCTGGCCTAATAGCTACTGTCTTAACTCTTACTCTGGCCTCATAGCTACTGTCTTAACTCTTACACTGGCCTCATAGCTACTGTCTTAACTCTTACTCTGGCCTCATAGCTACTGTCTTAACTCTTACTCTGGCCTCATAGCTACTGTCTTAACTCTTAATCTGGCCTTATAGCTACTGTCTTAACTCTTACTCTGGCCTCATAGCTACTGTCTTAACTCTTACTCTGGCGTAATAGCTACTGTCTTAACTCTTACTCTGGCCTAATAGCTACTGTCTTAACTCTTACTCTGGCCTCATAGCTACTGTCTTAACTCTTACTCTGGCGTAATAGCTACTGTCTTAACTCTTACTCTGGCCTAATAGCTACTGTCTTAACTCTTACTCTGGCCTAATAGCTACTGTCTTAACTCTTACTCTGGCCTAATGGTTAAGGTCTTGGACTCTTACTATGGCCTCATAGCTACTGTCTTAACTCTTACTCTGGCCTAATGGTTAAGGTCTTGGACTCTTACTCTGGCCTCATAGCTACTGTCTTAACTATTACTCTGGCCTCATAGCTACTGTCTTAACTCTTACTCTGGCCTCATAGCTACTGTCTTAACTCTTACTCTGGCCTAATGGTTAAGGTCTTGGACTCTTACTCTGGCCTCATAGCTACTGTCTTAACTCTTACTCTGGCCTCATAGCTACTGTCTTAACTCTTACTCTGGCCTCATAGCTACTGTCTTAACTCTTACTCTGGCCTCATAGCTACTGTCTTAACTCTTACTCTGGCCTCATGGCTACTGTCTTAACTCTTCCCCTGGCCTAATGGTTAAGGTCTTGGACTCTTACTCTGGCCACATAGCTACAGTCTTAACTCTTACTCTGGCCTCATAGCTACTGTCTTAACTCTTACTCTGGCCTAATAGCTACTGTCTTAACTCTTACTCTGGCCTAATAGCTACTGTCTTAACTCTTACTCTGGCATAATGGTTAAGGTCTTGGACTCCTACTCTGGCCTCATAGCTACTGTCTTAACTCTTACTCTGGCCTCATAGCTACTGTCTTAACTCTTACTCTGGCCTCATAGCTACTGTCTTAACTCTTACTCTGGCCTAATGGTTAAGGTCTTGGACTCTTACTCTGGCCTCATAGCTACTGTCTTAACTCTTACTCTGGCCTCCTAGCTACTGTCTTAACTCTTACTCTGGCCTCATGGCTACTGTCTTAACTCTTCCCCTGGCCTAATGGTTAAGGTCTTGGACTCTTACGCTGGCCACATAGCTACAGTCTTAACTCTTACTCTGGCCTCATAGCTACTGTCTTATCTCTTACTCTAGCCTAATAGCTACTGTCTTAACTCTTACTCTGGCATAATGGTTAAGGTCTTGGACTCCTACTCTGGCCTCATAGCTACTGTCTTAACTCTTACTCTGGCCTCATAGCTACTGTCTTAACTCTTTCTCTGATCTAATAGCTACTGTCTTAACTCTTACTCTGGCCTAATAGCTGCTGTCGTAACTCTTACTTTGGCCTCATAGCTACTGTCTTAACTCTTACTCTGGCCTAATGGTTAAGGTCTTGGACTCTTACTCTGGCCTAATAGCTACTGTTGTAACTCTTACTCTGGCCTAATAGCTACTGTCTTAACTCTTACTCTGGCCTAATGGTTAAGGTCTTGGACTCATACTCTGGCCTCATAGCTACTGTCTTAACTCTTACTCTGGCCTCATAGCTACTGTCTTAACTCTTACTCTGGCCTCATAGCTACTGTCTTAACTCTTACTCTGGCCTCATAGCTACTGTCTTAACTCTTACTCTGGCCTCATAGCTACTGTCTTAACTCTTACTCTGGCCTAATAGCTACTGTCTTAACTCTTACTCTGGCCTCACAGCTACTGTCTTAACTCTTACTCTGGCCTCATAGCTACTGTCTTAACTCTTACTCTGGCCTAATGGTTAAGGTCTTGGACTCTTACTCTGGCCTCATAGCTACTGTCTTAACTCTTACTCTGGCCTCATAGCTACTGTCTTAACTCTTACTCTGGCCTCATGGCTACTGTCTTAACTCTTCCCCTGGCCTAATGGTTAAGGTCTTGGACTCTTACTCTGGCCACATAGCTACAGTCTTAACTCTTACTCTGGCCTCATAGCTACTGTCTTAACTCTTACTCTGGCCTAATAGCTACTGTCTTAACTCTTACTCTGGCCTAATAGCTACTGTCTTAACTCTTACTCTGGCATAATGGTTAAGGTCTTGGACTCCTACTCTGGCCTCATAGCTACTGTCTTAACTCTTACTCTGGCCTCATAGCTACTGTCTTAACTCTTACTCTGGCCTCATAGCTACTGTCTTAACTCTTACTCTGGCCTCATAGCTACTGTCTTAACTCTTACTCTGGCCTAATGGTTAAGGTCTTGGACTCTTACTCTGGCCTCATAGCTACTGTCTTAACTCTTACTCTGGCCTCATAGCTACTGTCTTAACTCTTACTCTGGCCTCATAGCTACTGTCTTAACTCTTTCTCTGGCCTAATAGCTACTGTCTTAACTATTACTCTGGCCTAAAAGCTACTGTCTTAACTCTTACTTTGGCCTCATAGCTACTGTCTTAACTCTTACTCTGGCCTAATGGTTAAGGTCTTGGACTCTTACTCTGGCCTAATAGCTACTGTCTTAACTCTTACTCTGGCCTAATAGCTACTGTCTTAACTCTTACTCTGGCCTCATAGCTACTGTCTTAACTCTTTCTCTGGCCTAATAGCTACTGTCTTAACTATTACTCTGGCCTAAAAGCTACTGTCTTAACTCTTACTTTGGCCTCATAGCTACTGTCTTAACTCTTACTCTGGCCTAATGGTTAAGGTCTTGGACTCTTACTCTGGCCTAATAGCTACTGTCTTAACTCTTACTCTGGCCTAATAGCTACTGTCTTAACTCTTACTCTGGCCTCATAGCTACTGTCTTAACTCTTACTCTGGCCTAATGGTTAAGGTCTTGGACTCTTACTCTGGCCTCATAGCTACTGTCTTAACTCTTACTCTGGCCTCATAGCTACTGTCTTAACTCTTACTCTGGCCTCATGGCTACTGTCTTAACTCTTCCCCTGGCCTAATGGTTAAGGTCTTGGACTCTTACTCTGGCCACATAGCTACAGTCTTAACTCTTACTCTGGCCTCATAGCTACTGTCTTAACTCCTACTCTGGCCTAATAGCTACTGTCTTAACTCTTACTCTGGCCTAATAGCTACTGTCTTAACTCTTACTCTGGCATAATGGTTAAGGTCTTGGACTCCTACTCTGGCCTCATAGCTACTGTCTTAACTCTTACTCTGGCCTCATAGCTACTGTCTTAACTCTTTCTCTGGCCTCATAGCTACTGTCTTAACTCTTACTCTGGCCTCATAGATACTGTCTTAACTCTGACTCTGGCCTAATGGTTAAGGTCTTGGACTCTTACTCTGGCCTCATAGCTACTGTCTTAACTCTTACTCTGGCCTCCTAGCTACTGTCTTAACTCTTACTCTGGCCTCATGGCTACTGTCTTAACTCTTCCCCTGGCCTAATGGTTAAGGTCTTGGACTCTTACGCTGGCCACATAGCTACAGTCTTAACTCTTACTCTGGCCTCATAGCTACTGTCTTAACTCTTACTCTAGCCTAATAGCTACTGTCTTAACTCTTACTCTGGCATAATGGTTAAGGTCTTGGACTCCTACTCTGGCCTCATAGCTACTGTCTTAACTCTTACTCTGGCCTCATAGCTACTGTCTTAACTCTTTCTCTGATCTAATAGCTACTGTCTTAACTCTTACTCTGGCCTAATAGCTGCTGTCGTAACTCTTACTTTGGCCTCATAGCTACTGTCTTAACTCTTACTCTGGCCTAATGGTTAAGGTCTTGGACTCTTACTCTGGCCTAATAGCTACTGTTGTAACTCTTACTCTGGCCTAATAGCTACTGTCTTAACTCTTACTCTGGCCTAATGGTTAAGGTCTTGGACTCATACTCTGGCCTCATAGCTACTGTCTTAACTCTTACTCTGGCCTCATAGCTACTGTCTTAACTCTTACTCTGGCCTCATAGCTACTGTCTTAACTCTTACTCTGGCCTCATAGCTACTGTCTTAACTCTTACTCTGGCCTCATAGCTACTGTCTTAACTCTTACTCTGGCCTAATAGCTACTGTCTTAACTCTTACTCTGGCCTCACAGCTACTGTCTTAACTCTTACTCTGGCCTCATAGCTACTGTCTTAACTCTTACTCTGGCCTAATGGTTAAGGTCTTGGACTCTTACTCTGGCCTCATAGCTACTGTCTTAACTCTTACTCTGGCCTCATAGCTACTGTCTTAACTCTTACTCTGGCCTCATGGCTACTGTCTTAACTCTTCCCCTGGCCTAATGGTTAAGGTCTTGGACTCTTACTCTGGCCACATAGCTACAGTCTTAACTCTTACTCTGGCCTCATAGCTACTGTCTTAACTCTTACTCTGGCCTAATAGCTACTGTCTTAACTCTTACTCTGGCCTAATAGCTACTGTCTTAACTCTTACTCTGGCATAATGGTTAAGGTCTTGGACTCCTACTCTGGCCTCATAGCTACTGTCTTAACTCTTACTCTGGCCTCATAGCTACTGTCTTAACTCTTACTCTGGCCTCATAGCTACTGTCTTAACTCTTACTCTGGCCTCATAGCTACTGTCTTAACTCTTACTCTGGCCTAATGGTTAAGGTCTTGGACTCTTACTCTGGCCTCATAGCTACTGTCTTAACTCTTACTCTGGCCTCATAGCTACTGTCTTAACTCTTACTCTGGCCTCATAGCTACTGTCTTAACTCTTTCTCTGGCCTAATAGCTACTGTCTTAACTATTACTCTGGCCTAAAAGCTACTGTCTTAACTCTTACTTTGGCCTCATAGCTACTGTCTTAACTCTTACTCTGGCCTAATGGTTAAGGTCTTGGACTCTTACTCTGGCCTAATAGCTACTGTCTTAACTCTTACTCTGGCCTAATAGCTACTGTCTTAACTCTTACTCTGGCCTCATAGCTACTGTCTTAACTCTTACTCTGGCCTAATGGTTAAGGTCTTGGACTCTTACTCTGGCCTCATAGCTACTGTCTTAACTCTTACTCTGGCCTCATAGCTACTGTCTTAACTCTTACTCTGGCCTAATGGTTAAGGTCTTGGACTCTTCTTCTGGCCTAATAGCTACTGTCTTAACTCTTACTCTGGCCTCATAGCTACTGTCTTAACTCTTACTCTAGCCTAATAGCTACTGTCTTAACTCTTACTCTGGCCTCATAGCTACTGTCTTAACTCTTACTCTGGCCTAATGGTTAAGGTCTTGGACTCTTACTCTGGCCTCATAGCTACTGTCTTAACTCTTACTCTGGCCTAATAGCTACTGTCTTAACTCTTACTCTGGCCTCATAGCTACTATCTTAACTCTTACTCTGGCCTCATAGCTACTGTCTTAACTCTTACTCTGGCCTCATAGCTACTGTCTTAACTCTTACTCTGGCCTAATAGCTACTGTCTTAACTCTTACTCTGGCCTCATAGCTACTGTCTTAAATCTTACTCTGGCCTAATGGTTAAGGTCTTGGACTCTTACACTGGCCTCATAGCTACTGTCTTAACTCTTACTCTGGCCTAATAGCTACTGTCTTAACTCTTACTCTGGCCTCATAGCTACTGTCTTAACGCTTACACTGGCCTCATAGCTACTGTCTTAACTCTTACTCTGGCCTCATAGCTACTGTCTTACCTCTTACTCTGGCCTTATAGCTACTGTCTTAACTCTTACTCTGGCCTCATAGCTACTGTCTTAACTCTTACTCTGGCCTAATGGTTACGGTCTTGGACTCTTACTCTGGCCTCATAGATACTGTCTTAACTCTTACTCTAGCCTCATAGCTACTGTCTTAACTTTTACTCTGGCCTAATAGCTACTGTCTTAACTCTTACTCTGGCCTCACAGCTACTGTCTTAACTCTTACTCTGGCCTCATAGCTACTGTCTTAACTCTTACTCTGGCCTAATAGCTACTGTTGTAACTCTTACTCTGGCCTAATAGCTACTGTCTTAACTCTTACTCTGGCCTAATGGTTAAGGTCTTGGACTCATACTCTGGCCTCATAGCTACTGTCTTAACTCTTACTCTGGCCTCATAGCTACTGTCTTAACTCTTACTCTGGCCTCATAGCTACTGTCTTAACTCTTACTCTGGCCTCATAGCTACTGTCTTAACTCTTACTCTGGCCTCATAGCTACTGTCTTAACTCTTACTCTGGCCTAATAGCTACTGTCTTAACTCTTACTCTGGCCTCACAGCTACTGTCTTAACTCTTACTCTGGCCTCATAGCTACTGTCTTAACTCTTACTCTGGCCTCATAGCTACTGTCTTAACTCTTACTCTGGCCTCATGGCTACTGTCTTAACTCTTCCCCTGGCCTAATGGTTAAGGTCTTGGACTCTTACTCTGGCCACATAGCTACAGTCTTAACTCTTACTCTGGCCTCATAGCTACTGTCTTAACTCTTACTCTAGCCTAATAGCTACTGTCTTAACTCTTACTCTGGCATAATGGTTAAGGTCTTGGACTCCTACTCTGGCCTCATAGCTACTGTCTTAACTCTTACTCTGGCCTCATAGCTACTGTCTTAACTCTTTCTCTGATCTAATAGCTACTGTCTTAACTCTTACTCTGGCCTAATAGCTGCTGTCGTAACTCTTACTTTGGCCTCATAGCTACTGTCTTAACTCTTACTCTGGCCTAATGGTTAAGGTCTTGGACTCTTACTCTGGCCTAATAGCTACTGTTGTAACTCTTACTCTGGCCTAATAGCTACTGTCTTAACTCTTACTCTGGCCTAATGGTTAAGGTCTTGGACTCATACTCTGGCCTCATAGCTACTGTCTTAACTCTTACTCTGGCCTCATAGCTACTGTCTTAACTCTTACTCTGGCCTCATAGCTACTGTCTTAACTCTTACTCTGGCCTCATAGCTACTGTCTTAACTCTTACTCTGGCCTAATAGCTACTGTCTTAACTCTTACTCTGGCCTCACAGCTACTGTCTTAACTCTTACTCTGGCCTCATAGCTACTGTCTTAACTCTTACTCTGGCCTAATGGTTAAGGTCTTGGACTCTTACTCTGGCCTCATAGCTACTGTCTTAACTCTTACTCTGGCCTCATAGCTACTGTCTTAACTCTTACTCTGGCCTCATGGCTACTGTCTTAACTCTTCCCCTGGCCTAATGGTTAAGGTCTTGGACTCTTACTCTGGCCACATAGCTACAGTCTTAACTCTTACTCTGGCCTCATAGCTACTGTCTTAACTCTTACTCTGGCCTAATAGCTACTGTCTTAACTCTTACTCTGGCCTAATAGCTACTGTCTTAACTCTTACTCTGGCATAATGGTTAAGGTCTTGGACTCCTACTCTGGCCTCATAGCTACTGTCTTAACTCTTACTCTGGCCTCATAGCTACTGCCTTAACTCTTACTCTGGCCTAATGGTTAAGGTCTTAGACTCTTACTCTGGCCTAATAGCTACTGTCTTAAATCTTACTCTGGCCTAATGGTTAAGGTCTTAGACTCTTACTCTGGCCTAATAGCTACTGTCTTAACTCTTACTCTTGCCTCATAGCTACTGTCTTAACTCTTACTCTGGCCTCATAGCTACTGTCTTAACTCTTACTCTGGCCTCATAGCTACTGTCTTAAATATTTCTCTGGCCTCATAGCTACTGTCTTAACTCTTACTCTGGCCTCATAGCTACTGTCTTAACTCTTACTCTGGCCTAATAGCTACTGTCTTAACTCTTACTCTGGCCTCATAGCTACTGTCTTAACTCTTACTCTGGCCTCATAGCTACTGTCTTAACTCTTACTCTGGACTAATGGTTAAGGTCTTGGACTCTTACTCTGGCCTCATAGCTACAGTCTTAACTCTTACTCTGGCCTCATAGCTACTGTCTTAACTCTTACTCTGGCCTCATAGCTACTGTCTTAACTCTTACTCTGGCCTAATGGTTAAGGTCTTGCACTCTTACTCTGGCCTCATAGCTGCTGTCTTAACTCTTACTCTGGCCTAATGGTTAAGGTCTTGGACTCTTACTCTGGCCTCATAGCTACTGTCTTAACTCTTACTCTGGCCTCATAGCTACTGTCTTAACTCTTACTCTGGCCTAATGGTTAAGGTCTTGGACTCTTACTCTGGCCTAATAGCTACTGTCTTAACTCTTACTCTGGCCTCATAGCTACTGTCTTAACTCTTACTCTGGCCTAATAGCTACTGTCTTAACTCTTACTCTGGCCTAATGGTTAAGGTCTTGGACTCTTACTCTGGCCTCATAGCTACTGTCTTAACTCTTACTCTGGCCTAATGGTTAAGGTCTTGGACTCTTACTCTGGCCTAATCGTTAAGGTCTTGGACTCTTACTCTGGCCTAATAGCTACTGTCTTAACTCTTACTCTGGCCTCATAGCTATAGTCTTAACTCTTACTCTGGCCTCATAGCTACTGTCTTAACTCTTACTCTGGCCTCATAGCTACTGTCTTAACTCTTACTCTGGCCTAATAGCTACTGTCTTAACTCTTACTCTGGCCTCATAGCTACTGTCTTAAATCTTACTCTGGCCTAATGGTTAAGGTCTTGGACTCTTACTCTGGCCTCATAGCTACTGTCTTAACTCTTACTCTGGCCTAATAGCTACTGTCTTAACTCTTACTCTGGCCTCATAGCTACTGTCTTAACGCTTACACTGGCCTCATAGCTACTGTCTTAACTCTTACTCTGGCCTCATAGCTACTGTCTTAACTCTTACTCTGGCCTCATAGCTACTGTCTTACCTCTTACTCTGGCCTTATAGCTACTGTCTTAACTCTTACTCTGGCCTCATAGCTACTGTCTTAACTCTTACTATGGACTAATGGTTAAGGTCTTGGACTCTTACTCTGGCCTCATAGCTACAGTCTTAACTCTTACTCTGGCCTCATAGCTACTGTCTTAACTCTTACTCTGGCCTCATAGCTACTGTCTTAACTCTTACTCTGGCCTAATGGTTAAGGTCTTGCACTCTTACTCTGGCCTCATAGCTGCTGTCTTAACTCTTACTCTGGCCTAACGGTTAAGGTCTTGGACTCTTACTCTGGCCTAATAGCTACTGTCTTAACTCTTACTCTGGCCTCATAGCTACTGTCTTAACTCTTACTCTGGCCTAATAGCTACTGTCTTAACTCTTACTCTGGCCTAATGGTTAAGGTCTTGGACTCTTACTCTGGCCTCATAGCTACTGTCTTAACTCTTACTCTGGCCTAATGGTTAAGGTCTTGGACTCTTACTCTGGCCTCAAAGCTACTGTCTTAACTCTTACTCTGGCCTAATGGTTAAGGTCTTGGACTCCTACTCTTGCCTCATAGCTACTGTCTTAACTCTTACTCTGGCCTCATAGCTACTGTCTTAACTCTTACTCTGGCCTCACAGCTACTGTCTTAACTCTTACTCTGGCCTCATAGCTACTGTCTTAACTCTTACTCTGGCCTCATAGCTACTGTCTTAACTCTTACTCTGGCCTCATAGCTACTGTCTTAACTCTTACTCTGGCCTCATAGCTACTGTCGTAACTCTTACTCTGGCCTAATGGTTAAGGTCTTGGACTCTTACTCTGGCCTCATAGCTACTGTCTTAACTCTTACTCTGGCCTAATGGTTAAGGTCTTGGACTCATACTCTGGCCTCATAGCTACTGTCTTAACTCTTACTCTGGCCTCATAGCTACTGTCTTAACTCTTACTCTGGCCTCATAGCTACTGTCTTAACTCTTACTCTGGCCTCATAGCTACTGTCTTAACTCTTACTCTGGCCTCATAGCTACTGTCTTAACTCTTACTCTGGCCTAATAGCTACTGTCTTAACTCTTACTCTGGCCTCACAGCTACTGTCTTAACTCTTACTCTGGCCTCATAGCTACTGTCTTAACTCTTACTCTGGCCTCATAGCTACTGTCTTAACTCTTACTCTGGCCTCATGGCTACTGTCTTAACTCTTCCCCTGGCCTAATGGTTAAGGTCTTGGACTCTTACTCTGGCCACATAGCTACAGTCTTAACTCTTACTCTGGCCTCATAGCTACTGTCTTAACTCTTACTCTAGCCTAATAGCTACTGTCTTAACTCTTACTCTGGCATAATGGTTAAGGTCTTGGACTCCTACTCTGGCCTCATAGCTACTGTCTTAACTCTTACTCTGGCCTCATAGCTACTGTCTTAACTCTTTCTCTGATCTAATAGCTACTGTCTTAACTCTTACTCTGGCCTAATAGCTGCTGTCGTAACTCTTACTTTGGCCTCATAGCTACTGTCTTAACTCTTACTCTGGCCTAATGGTTAAGGTCTTGGACTCTTACTCTGACCTAATAGCTACTGTTGTAACTCTTACTCTGGCCTAATAGCTACTGTCTTAACTCTTACTCTGGCCTAATGGTTAAGGTCTTGGACTCATACTCTGGCCTCATAGCTACTGTCTTAACTCTTACTCTGGCCTCATAGCTACTGTCTTAACTCTTACTCTGGCCTCATAGCTACTGTCTTAACTCTTACTCTGGCCTCATAGCTACTGTCTTAACTCTTACTCTGGCCTAATAGCTACTGTCTTAACTCTTACTCTGGCCTCACAGCTACTGTCTTAACTCTTACTCTGGCCTCATAGCTACTGTCTTAACTCTTACTCTGGCCTAATGGTTAAGGTCTTGGACTCTTACTCTGGCCTCATAGCTACTGTCTTAACTCTTACTCTGGCCTCATAGCTACTGTCTTAACTCTTACTCTGGCCTCATGGCTACTGTCTTAACTCTTCCCCTGGCCTAATGGTTAAGGTCTTGGACTCTTACTCTGGCCACATAGCTACAGTCTTAACTCTTACTCTGGCCTCATAGCTACTGTCTTAACTCTTACTCTGGCCTAATAGCTACTGTCTTAACTCTTACTCTGGCCTAATAGCTACTGTCTTAACTCTTACTCTGGCATAATGGTTAAGGTCTTGGACTCCTACTCTGGCCTCATAGCTACTGTCTTAACTCTTACTCTGGCCTCATAGCTACTGCCTTAACTCTTACTCTGGCCTAATGGTTAAGGTCTTAGTCTCTTACTCTGGCCTAATAGCTACTGTCTTAAATCTTACTCTGGCCTAATGGTTAAGGTCTTAGACTCTTACTCTGGCCTAATAGCTACTGTCTTAACTCTTACTCTTGCCTCATAGCTACTGTCTTAACTCTTACTCTGGCCTCATAGCTACTGTCTTAACTCTTACTCTGGCCTCATAGCTACTGTCTTAAATATTTCTCTGGCCTCATAGCTACTGTCTTAACTCTTACTCTGGCCTCATAGCTACTGTCTTAACTCTTACTCTGGCCTAATAGCTACTGTCTTAACTCTTACTCTGGCCTCATAGCTACTGTCTTAACTCTTACTCTGGCCTCATAGCTACTGTCTTAACTCTTACTCTGGACTAATGGTTAAGGTCTTGGACTCTTACTCTGGCCTCATAGCTACAGTCTTAACTCTTACTCTGGCCTCATAGCTACTGTCTTAACTCTTACTCTGGCCTCATAGCTACTGTCTTAACTCTTACTCTGGCCTAATGGTTAAGGTCTTGCACTCTTACTCTGGCCTCATAGCTGCTGTCTTAACTCTTACTCTGGCCTAATGGTTAAGGTCTTGGACTCTTACTCTGGCCTCATAGCTACTGTCTTAACTCTTACTCTGGCCTCATAGCTACTGTCTTAACTCTTACTCTGGCCTAATGGTTAAGGTCTTGGACTCTTACTCTGGCCTAATAGCTACTGTCTTAACTCTTACTCTGGCCTCATAGCTACTGTCTTAACTCTTACTCTGGCCTAATAGCTACTGTCTTAACTCTTACTCTGGCCTAATGGTTAAGGTCTTGGACTCTTACTCTGGCCTCATAGCTACTGTCTTAACTCTTACTCTGGCCTAATGGTTAAGGTCTTGGACTCTTACTCTGGCCTAATCGTTAAGGTCTTGGACTCTTACTCTGGCCTAATAGCTACTGTCTTAACTCTTACTCTGGCCTCATAGCTATAGTCTTAACTCTTACTCTGGCCTCATAGCTACTGTCTTAACTCTTACTCTGGCCTCATAGCTACTGTCTTAACTCTTACTCTGGCCTAATAGCTACTGTCTTAACTCTTACTCTGGCCTCATAGCTACTGTCTTAAATCTTACTCTGGCCTAATGGTTAAGGTCTTGGACTCTTACTCTGGCCTCATAGCTACTGTCTTAACTCTTACTCTGGCCTAATAGCTACTGTCTTAACTCTTACTCTGGCCTCATAGCTACTGTCTTAACGCTTACACTGGCCTCATAGCTACTGTCTTAACTCTTACTCTGGCCTCATAGCTACTGTCTTAACTCTTACTCTGGCCTCATAGCTACTGTCTTACCTCTTACTCTGGCCTTATAGCTACTGTCTTAACTCTTACTCTGGCCTCATAGCTACTGTCTTAACTCTTACTATGGACTAATGGTTAAGGTCTTGGACTCTTACTCTGGCCTCATAGCTACAGTCTTAACTCTTACTCTGGCCTCATAGCTACTGTCTTAACTCTTACTCTGGCCTCATAGCTACTGTCTTAACTCTTACTCTGGCCTAATGGTTAAGGTCTTGCACTCTTACTCTGGCCTCATAGCTGCTGTCTTAACTCTTACTCTGGCCTAACGGTTAAGGTCTTGGACTCTTACTCTGGCCTAATAGCTACTGTCTTAACTCTTACTCTGGCCTCATAGCTACTGTCTTAACTCTTACTCTGGCCTAATAGCTACTGTCTTAACTCTTACTCTGGCCTAATGGTTAAGGTCTTGGACTCTTACTCTGGCCTCATAGCTACTGTCTTAACTCTTACTCTGGCCTAATGGTTAAGGTCTTGGACTCTTACTCTGGCCTCAAAGCTACTGTCTTAACTCTTACTCTGGCCTAATGGTTAAGGTCTTGGACTATTACTCTGGCCTCATAGCTACTGTCTTAACTCTTACTCTGGCCTAATAGCTACTGTCTTAACTCTTACTCTGGCCTAATAGCTACTGTCTTAACTCTTACTATGGCCTAATGGTTAAGGTCTTGGACTCTTACTCTGGCCTCATAGCTACTGTCTTAACTCTTACTCTGGCCTCATAGCTACTGCCTTAACTCTTACTCTGGCCTAATGGTTAAGGTCTTAGACTCTTACTCTGGCCTAATAGCTACTGTCTTAAATCTTACTCTGGCCTAATGGTTAAGGTCTTAGACTCTTACTCTGGCCTAATAGCTACTGTCTTAACTCTTACTCTTGCCTCATAGCTACTGTCTTAACTCTTACTCTGGCCTCATAGCTACTGTCTTAACTCTTACTCTGGCCTCATAGCTACTGTCTTAAATATTTCTCTGGCCTCATAGCTACTGTCTTAACTCTTACTCTGGCCTCATAGCTACTGTCTTAACTCTTACTCTGGCCTAATAGCTACTGTCTTAACTCTTACTCTGGCCTCATAGCTACTGTCTTAACTCTTACTCTGGCCTCATAGCTACTGTCTTAACTCTTACTCTGGACTAATGGTTAAGGTCTTGGACTCTTACTCTGGCCTCATAGCTACAGTCTTAACTCTTACTCTGGCCTCATAGCTACTGTCTTAACTCTTACTCTGGCCTCATAGCTACTGTCTTAACTCTTACTCTGGCCTAATGGTTAAGGTCTTGCACTCTTACTCTGGCCTCATAGCTGCTGTCTTAACTCTTACTCTGGCCTAATGGTTAAGGTCTTGGACTCTTACTCTGGCCTCATAGCTACTGTCTTAACTCTTACTCTGGCCTCATAGCTACTGTCTTAACTCTTACTCTGGCCTAATGGTTAAGGTCTTGGACTCTTACTCTGGCCTAATAGCTACTGTCTTAACTCTTACTCTGGCCTCATAGCTACTGTCTTAACTCTTACTCTGGCCTAATAGCTACTGTCTTAACTCTTACTCTGGCCTAATGGTTAAGGTCTTGGACTCTTACTCTGGCCTCATAGCTACTGTCTTAACTCTTACTCTGGCCTAATGGTTAAGGTCTTGGACTCTTACTCTGGCCTAATCGTTAAGGTCTTGGACTCTTACTCTGGCCTAATAGCTACTGTCTTAACTCTTACTCTGGCCTCATAGCTATAGTCTTAACTCTTACTCTGGCCTCATAGCTACTGTCTTAACTCTTACTCTGGCCTCATAGCTACTGTCTTAACTCTTACTCTGGCCTAATAGCTACTGTCTTAACTCTTACTCTGGCCTAATGTTTAAGGTCTTGGACTCTTACTCTGGCCTCATAGCTACTGTCTTAACTCTTACTCTGGCCTCATAGCTACTGTCTTAACTCTTACTCTGGCCTAATAGCTACTGTCTTAACTCTTACTCTGACCTAATAGCTACTGTCTTAACTCTTACTCTGGCCTCATAGCTACTGTCTTAACTCTTACTCTGGCCTAATGGTTAAGGTCTTGGACTCTTACTCTGGTCTATTAGATACTGTCTTAACTCTTACTCTGGCCTAATAGCTACTGTCTTAACTCTTACTCTGGCCTCATAGCTACCGTCTTAACTCTTACTCTGGCCTAATAGCTACTGTCTTAACTCTTACTCTGGCCTAATGGTTAAAGTCTTGGACTCTTACTCTGGCCTCATAGCTACTGTCTTAACTCTTACTCTGGCCTAATAGCTACTGTCTTAACTCTTACTCTGGCCTCATAGCTACTGTCTTAACTCTTACACTGGCCTCATAGCTACTGTCTTAACTCTTACTCTGGCCTCATAGCTACTGTCTTAACTCTTACTCTGGCCTCATAGCTACTGTCTTAACTCTTGATATGGCCTTATAGCTACTGTCTTAACTCTTACTCTGGCCTCATAGCTACTGTCTTAACTCTTACTCTGGCGTAATAGCTACTGTCTTAACTCTTACTCTGGCCTAATAGCTACTGTCTTAACTCTTACTCTGGCCTCATAGCTACTGTCTTAACTCTTACTCTGGCGTAATAGCTACTGTCTTAACTCTTACTCTGGCCTAATAGCTACTGTCTTAACTCTTACTCTGGCCTAATAGCTACTGTCTTAACTCTTACTCTGGCCTAATGGTTAAGGTCTTGGACTCTTACTATGGCCTCATAGCTACTGTCTTAACTCTTACTCTGGCCTAATGGTTAAGGTCTTGGACTCTTACTCTGGCCTCATAGCTACTGTCTTAACTATTACTCTGGCCTCATAGCTACTGTCTTAACTCTTACTCTGGCCTCATAGCTACTGTCTTAACTCTTACTCTGGCCTAATGGTTAAGGTCTTGGACTCTTACTCTGGCCTCATAGCTACTGTCTTAACTCTTACTCTGGCCTCATAGCTACTGTCTTAACTCTTACTCTGGCCTAATGGTTAATGTCTTGGACTCTTACTCTGGCCTCATAGCTACTGTCTTAACTCTTACTCTGGCCTCATAGCTACTGTCTTAACTCTTACTCTGGTCTAATGGTTAAGGTCTTGGACTCTTACTCTGGCCTAATAGCTACTGTCTTAACTCTTACTCTGGCCTCATAGCTACTGTCTTAACTCTTACTCTGGCCTCATAGCTACTGTCTTAACTCTTACTCTGGCCTAATAGCTACTGTCTTAACTCTTACTCTTGCCTAATGGTTAAGGTCTTGGACTCTTACGCTGGCCTCATAGCTACTGTCTTAACTCTTACTCTGGCCTAATGGATAAGGTCTTGGACTCTTACTCTGGCCTCAAAGCTACTGTCTTAACTCTTACTCTGGCCTAATGGTTAAGGTCTTGGACTCTTACTCTGGCCTCATAGCTACTGTCTTAACTCTTACTCTGGCCTCATAGCTACTGTCTTAACTCTTACACTGGCCTAATAGCTACCGTCTTAACTCTTACTCTGGCCTAATGGTTAAGGTCTTGGACTCTTACTCTGGCCTCATAGCTACTGTCTTAACTCTTACTCTGGCCTCATAGCTACTGTCTTAACTCTTACTCTGGCCTAATGGTTAAGGTCTTAGACTCTTACTCTGGCCTAATAGCTACTGTCTTAACTCTTACTCTGGCCTAATGGTTTAGGTCTTAGACTCTTACTCTGGCTTAATAGCTACTGTCTTAACTCTTACTCTGGCCTCATAGCTACTGTCTTAACTCTTACTCTGGCCTAATAGCTACTGTCTTAACTCTTACTCTGGCCTAATAGCTACTGTCTTAACTCTTACTCTGGCCTAATGGTTAAGGTCTTGGACTCCTACTCTTGCCTCATAGCTACTGTCTTAACTCTTACTCTGGCCTCATAGCTACTGTCTTAACTCTTACTCTGGCCTCACAGCTACTGTCTTAACTCTTACTCTGGCCTCATAGCTACTGTCTTAACTCTTACTCTGGCCTCATAGCTACTGTCTTAACTCTTACTCTGGCCTCATAGCTACTGTCTTAACTCTTACTCTGGCCTCATAGCTACTGTCGTAACTCTTACTCTGGCCTAATGGTTAAGGTCTTGGACTCTTACTCTGGCCTCATAGCTACTGTCTTAACTCTTACTCTGGCCTCATAGCTACTGTGTTAACTCTTACTCTGGCCTCATAGCTACTGTCTTAACTCTTCCTCTGGCCTAATGGTTAAGGTCTTGGACTCTTACTCTGGCCACATAGCTACAGTCTTAACTCTTACTCTGGCCTCATAGCTACTGTCTTAACTCTTACTCTGGCCTCATAGCTACTGTCTTAACTCTTACTCTGGCCTAATGGTTAAGGTCTTGGACTCTTACTCTGGCCTCATAGCTACTGTCTTAACTCTTACTCTGGCCTAATGGTTAAGGTCTTGGACTCTTACTCTGGCCTCATAGCTACTGTCTTAACTCTTACTCTGGCCTAATAGCTACTGTCTTAACTCTTACTCTGGCCTCATAGCTACTGTCTTAACTCTTACTCTGGCCTAATAGCTACTGTCTTAACTCTTACTCTGGCCTAATAGCTACTGTCTTAACTCTTACTCTGGCCTAATGGTTAAGGTCTTGGACTCTTACTCTGGCCTCGTAGCTACTGTCTTAACTCTTACTCTGGCCTCATAGCTACTGTCTTAACTCTTACTCTGGCCTCATAGCTACTGTCTTAACTCTTACTCTGGCCTAAGAGCTACTGTCTTAAGTCTTACTCTGGCCTAATAGCTACTGTCTTAACTCTTACTCTGGCCTCATAGCTACTGTCTTAACTCTTACTCTGGCATAATGGTTAAGGTCTTGGACTCTTAATCTGGCCTCATAGCTACTGTCTTAACTCTTACTCTGGCCTAATAGCTACTGTCTTAACTCTTACTCTTGCCTCATAGCTACTGTCTTAACTCTTACTCTGGCCTCATAGCTACTGTCTTAACTATTACTCTGGCCTACTAGCTACTGTCTTAACTCTTACTCTGGCCTAATGGTTAAGGTCTTGGACTCTTACTCTGGCCTCATAGCTACTGTCTTAACTCTTACACTGGCCTCGTAGCTACTGTCTTAACTCTTACTCTGGCCTAATGGTTAAGGTCTTGGACTCTTACTCTGGCCTCATAGCTACGGTCTTAACTCTTACTCTGGCCTAATAGCTACTGTCTTAACTCTTACTCTGGCCTCATAGCTACTGTCTTAACTCTTACTCTGGCCTAATAGCTACTGTTTTAACTCTTACTCTGGCCTCATAGCTACTGTCTTAACTCTTACTCTGGACTCATAGCTACTGTCTTAACTCTTACTCTGGCCTAATGGTTAAGGTCTTGGACTCTTACTCTGGCCTCATAGCTACTGTCTTAACTCTTAATCTGGCCTCATAGCTACTGTCTTAACTCTTACTCTGGCCTCATAGCTACTGTCTTAAATCTTACTCTGGCCTCATAGCTACTGTCTTAACTCTTACTCTGGCCTCATAGCTACTGTCTTAACTCTTACTCTGGCCTAATAGCTACTGTCTTAACTCTTACTCTGGCCTCATAGCTACTGTCTTAACTCTTACTCTGGCCTCATAGCTACTGTCTTAACTCTTACTATGGACTAATGGTTAAGGTCTTGGACTCTTACTCTGGCCTCATAGCTACAGTCTTAACTCTTACTCTGGCCTCATAGCTACTGTCTTAACTCTTACTCTGGCCTCATAGCTACTGTCTTAACTCTTACTCTGGCCTAATGGTTAAGGTCTTGCACTCTTACTCTGGCCTCATAGCTGCTGTCTTAACTCTTACTCTGGCCTAACGGTTAAGGTCTTGGACTCTTACTCTGGCCTAATAGCTACTGTCTTAACTCTTACTCTGGCCTCATAGCTACTGTCTTAACTCTTACTCTGGCCTAATAGCTACTGTCTTAACTCTTACTCTGGCCTAATGGTTAAGGTCTTGGACTCTTACTCTGGCCTCATAGCTACTGTCTTAACTCTTACTCTGGCCTAATGGTTAAGGTCTTGGACTCTTACTCTGGCCTCAAAGCTACTGTCTTAACTCTTACTCTGGCCTAATGGTTAAGGTCTTGGACTATTACTCTGGCCTCATAGCTACTGTCTTAACTCTTACTCTGGCCTAATAGCTACTGTCTTAACTCTTACTCTGGCCTAATAGCTACTGTCTTAACTCTTACTATGGCCTAATGGTTAAGGTCTTGGACTCTTACTCTGGCCTCATAGCTACTGTCTTAACTCTTACTCTGGCCTCATAGCTACTGCCTTAACTCTTACTCTGGCCTAATGGTTAAGGTCTTAGACTCTTACTCTGGCCTAATAGCTACTGTCTTAAATCTTACTCTGGCCTAATGGTTAAGGTCTTAGACTCTTACTCTGGCCTAATAGCTACTGTCTTAACTCTTACTCTTGCCTCATAGCTACTGTCTTAACTCTTACTCTGGCCTCATAGCTACTGTCTTAACTCTTACTCTGGCCTCATAGCTACTGTCTTAAATATTTCTCTGGCCTCATAGCTACTGTCTTAACTCTTACTCTGGCCTCATAGCTACTGTCTTAACTCTTACTCTGGCCTAATAGCTACTGTCTTAACTCTTACTCTGGCCTCATAGCTACTGTCTTAACTCTTACTCTGGCCTCATAGCTACTGTCTTAACTCTTACTCTGGACTAATGGTTAAGGTCTTGGACTCTTACTCTGGCCTCATAGCTACAGTCTTAACTCTTACTCTGGCCTCATAGCTACTGTCTTAACTCTTACTCTGGCCTCATAGCTACTGTCTTAACTCTTACTCTGGCCTAATGGTTAAGGTCTTGCACTCTTACTCTGGCCTCATAGCTGCTGTCTTAACTCTTACTCTGGCCTAATGGTTAAGGTCTTGGACTCTTACTCTGGCCTCATAGCTACTGTCTTAACTCTTACTCTGGCCTCATAGCTACTGTCTTAACTCTTACTCTGGCCTAATGGTTAAGGTCTTGGACTCTTACTCTGGCCTAATAGCTACTGTCTTAACTCTTACTCTGGCCTCATAGCTACTGTCTTAACTCTTACTCTGGCCTAATAGCTACTGTCTTAACTCTTACTCTGGCCTAATGGTTAAGGTCTTGGACTCTTACTCTGGCCTCATAGCTACTGTCTTAACTCTTACTCTGGCCTAATGGTTAAGGTCTTGGACTCTTACTCTGGCCTAATCGTTAAGGTCTTGGACTCTTACTCTGGCCTAATAGCTACTGTCTTAACTCTTACTCTGGCCTCATAGCTATAGTCTTAACTCTTACTCTGGCCTCATAGCTACTGTCTTAACTCTTACTCTGGCCTCATAGCTACTGTCTTAACTCTTACTCTGGCCTAATGGTTAAGGTCTTGCACTCTTACTCTGGCCTCATAGCTGCTGTCTTAACTCTTACTCTGGCCTAATGGTTAAGGTCTTGGACTCTTACTCTGGCCTCATAGCTACTGTCTTAACTCTTACTCTGGCCTCATAGCTACTGTCTTAACTCTTACTCTGGCCTAATGGTTAAGGTCTTGGACTCTTCTTCTGGCCTAATAGCTACTGTCTTAACTCTTACTCTGGCCTCATAGCTACTGTCTTAACTCTTACTCTGGCCTAATAGCTACTGTCTTAACTCTTACTCTGGCCTAATGGTTAAGGTCTTTGTCTCTTACTCTGGCCTCATAGCTACTGTCTTAACTCTTACTCTGGCCTAATAGCTACTGTCTTAACTCTTACTCTGGCCTCATAGCTACTATCTTAACTCTTACTCTGGCCTCATAGCTACTGTCTTAACTCTTACTCTGGCCTCATAGCTACTGTCTTAACTCTTACTCTGGCCTAATAGCTACTGTCTTAACTCTTACTCTGGCCTCATAGCTACTGTCTTAACTCTTACTCTGGCCTAATGGTTAAGGTCTTGGACTCTTACTCTGGCCTCATAGCTACTGTCTTAACTCTTACTCTGGCCTAATAGCTACTGTCTTAACTCTTACTCTGGCCTCATAGCTACTGTCTTAACGCTTACACTGGCCTCATAGCTACTGTCTTAACTCCTACTCTGGCCTCATAGCTACTGTCTTAACTCTTACTCTGGCCTCATAGCTACTGTCTTACCTCTTACTCTGGCCTTATAGCTACTGTCTTAACTCTTACTCTGGCCTCATAGCTACTGTCTTAACTCTTACTCTGGCCTAATGGTTACGGTCTTGGACTCTTACTCTGGCCTCATAGATACTGTCTTAACTCTTACTCTAGCCTCATAGCTACTGTCTTAACTTTTACACTGGCCTAAAAGCTACTGTCTTAACTCTTACTCTGGCCTAATAGCTACTGTCTTAACTCTTACTCTGGCCTCATAGCTACTGTCTTAACTCTTACTCTGGCCTAATGGTTAAGGTCTTGGACTCTTACTCTGGCCTAATAGCTACTGTCTTAACTCTTACTCTGGCCTCATAGCTACTGTCTTAACTCTTACTCTGGCCTCATAGCTACTGTCTTAACTCTTACTCTGGCCTCATAGCTACTGTCTTAACTCTTCCTCTGGCCTAATGGTTAAGGTCTTGGACTCTTACTCTGGCCTCATAGCTACTGTCTTAACTCTTACTCTGGCCTAATAGCTACTGTCTTAATTCTTACTCTGGCCTAATAGCTACTGTCTTAACTCTTACTCTGGCCTAATGGTTAAGGTCTTGGACTCTAACTCTGGCCTCATAGCTACTGTCTTAACTCTTACTCTGGCCTAATAGCTACTGTCTTAACTCTTACTCTGGCCTCCTAGCTACTGTCTTAACTCTTACTCTGGCCTCATAGCTACTGTCTTAACTCTTACTCTGGCCTAATAGCTACTGTCTTAACTCTTATTCTGGCCTAATAGCTACTGTCTTAACTCTTACTCTGGCCTCCTAGCTACTGTCTTAACTCTTACTCTGGCCTCATAGCTACTGTCTTAACTCTTACTCTGGCCTAATGGTTAAGGTCTTTGTCTCTTACTCTGGCCTCATAGCTACTGTCATAACTCTTACTCTGGCCTAATAGCTACTGTCTTAACTCTTACTCTGGCCTCATAGCTACTATCTTAACTCTTACTCTGGCCTCATGGCTACTGTCTTAACTCTTCCCCTGGCCTAATGGTTAAGGTCTTGGACTCTTACTCTGGCCACATAGCTACAGTCTTAACTCTTACTCTGGCCTCATAGCTACTGTCTTAACTCTTACTCTGGCCTAATAGCTACTGTCTTAACTCTTACTCTGGCCTAATAGCTACTGTCTTAACTCTTACTCTGGAATAATGGTTAAGGTCTTGGACTCCTACTCTGGCCTCATAGCTACTGTCTTAACTCTTACTCTGGCCTCATAGCTACTGTCTTAACTCTTACCCAGGCCTCATAGCTACTGTCTTAACTCTTACTCTGGCTTCATAGATACTGTCTTAACTCTTACTCTGGCCTCATAGCTACTGTCTTAACTCTTTCTCTGGCCTAATAGCTACTGTCTTAACTCTTACTCTGGCCTAATAGCTACTGTCTTAACTCTTACTTTGGCCTCATAGCTACTGTCTTAACTCTTACTCTGGCCTAATGGTTAAGGTCTTGGACTCTTACTCTGGCCTAATAGCTACTGTCTTAACTCTTACTCTGGCCTAATAGCTACTGTCTTAACTCTTACTCTGGCCTCATAGCTACTGTCTTAACTCTTACTCTGGCCTAATGGTTAAGGTCTTGGACTCTTACTCTGGCCTCATAGCTACTGTCTTAACTCTTACTCTGGCCTCATAGCTACTGTCTTAACTCTTACTCTGGCCTAATGGTTAAGGTCTTGGACTCTTCTTCTGGCCTAATAGCTACTGTCTTAACTCTTACTCTGGCCTCATAGCTACCGTCTTAACTCTTACTCTGGCCTAATAGCTACTGTCTTAACTCTTACTCTGGCCTAATGGTTAAAGTCTTGGACTCTTACTCTGGCCTCATAGCTACTGTCTTAACTCTTACTCTGGCCTAATAGCTACTGTCTTAACTCTTACTCTGGCCTCATAGCTACTGTCTTAACTCTTACACTGGCCTCATAGCTACTGTCTTAACTCTTACTCTGGCCTCATAGCTACTGTCTTAACTCTTACTCTGGCCTCATAGCTACTGTCTTAACTCTTAATCTGGCCTTATAGCTACTGTCTTAACTCTTACTCTGGCCTCATAGCTACTGTCTTAACTCTTACTCTGGCGTAATAGCTACTGTCTTAACTCTTACTCTGGCCTAATAGCTACTGTCTTAACTCTTACTCTGGCCTCATAGCTACTGTCTTAACTCTTACTCTGGCGTAATAGCTACTGTCTTAACTCTTACTCTGGCCTAATAGCTACTGTCTTAACTCTTACTCTGGCCTAATAGCTACTGTCTTAACTCTTACTCTGGCCTAATGGTTAAGGTCTTGGACTCTTACTATGGTCTCATAGCTACTGTCTTAACTCTTACTCTGGCCTAATGGTTAAGGTCTTGGACTCTTACTCTGGCCTCATAGCTACTGTCTTAACTATTACTCTGGCCTCATAGCTACTGTCTTAACTCTTACTCTGGCCTCATAGCTACTGTCTTAACTCTTACTCTGGCCTAATGGTTAAGGTCTTGGACTCTTACTCTGGCCTCATAGCTACTGTCTTAACTCTTACTCTGGCCTCATAGCTACTGTCTTAACTCTTACTCTGGCCTCATAGCTACTGTCTTAACTCTTACTCTGGCCTAATAGCTACTGTCTTAACTCTTACTCTGGCCTAATAGCTACTGTCTTAACTCTTACTCTGGCCTAATGGTTAAGGTCTTGGACTCTTACTCTGGCCTCATAGCTACTGTCTTAACTCTTACTCTGGCCTCATAGCTACTGTCTTAACTCTTACTCTGGCCTCATGGCTACTGTCTTAACTCTTCCCCTGGCCTAATGGTTAAGGTCTTGGACTCTTACTCTGGCCACATAGCTACAGTCTTAACTCTTACTCTGGCCTCATAGCTACTGTCTTAACTCTTACTCTGGCCTAATAGCTACTGTCTTAACTCTTACTCTGGCCTAATAGCTACTGTCTTAACTCTGACTCTGGCATAATGGTTAAGGTCTTGGACTCCTACTCTGGCCTCATAGCTACTGTCTTAACTCTTACTCTGGCCTCATAGCTACTGTCTTAACTCTTACTCTGGCCTCATAGCTACTGTCTTAACTCTTACTCTGGCCTCATAGCTACTGTCTTAACTCTTACTCTGGCCTAATGGTTAAGGTCTTGGACTCTTACTCTGGCCTCATAGCTACTGTCTTAACTCTTACTCTGGCCTCATAGCTACTGTCTTAACTCTTACTCTGGCCTCATAGCTACTGTCTTAACTCTTTCTCTGGCCTAATAGCTACTGTCTTAACTCTTACTCTGGCCTAAAAGCTACTGTCTTAACTCTTACTTTGGCCTCATAGCTACTGTCTTAACTCTTACTCTGGCCTAATGGTTAAGGTCTTGGACTCTTACTCTGGCCTAATAGCTACTGTCTTAACTCTTACTCTGGCCTAATAGCTACTGTCTTAACTCTTACTCTGGCCTCATAGCTACTGTCTTAACTCTTACTCTGGCCTAATGGTTAAGGTCTTGGACTCTTACTCTGGCCTCATAGTTACTGTCTTAACTCTTACTCTGGCCTCATAGCTACTGTCTTAACTCTTACTCTGGCCTAATGGTTAAGGTCTTGGACTCTTCTTCTGGCCTAATAGCTACTGTCTTAACTCTTACTCTGGCCTCATAGCTACTGTCTTAACTCTTACTCTGGCCTAATAGCTACTGTCTTAACTCTTACTCTGGCCTAAGGGTTAAGGTCTTGGACTCTTACTCTGGCCCATAGCTACTGTCTTAACTCTTACTCTGGCCTCATAGCTACTGTCTTAACTCTTACTCTGGCCTAATGGTTAAGGTCTTGGACTCTTACTCTGGCCTCATAGCTACTGTCTTAACTCTTACTCTGGCCTCATAGCTACTGTCTTAACTCTTACTCTGGCCTAATGGTTAAGGTCTTGGACTCTTACTCTGGCCTCATAGCTACTGTCTTAACTCTTACTCTGGCCTAATAGCTACTGTCTTAACTCTTACTCTGGCCTCATAGCTACTATCTTAACTCTTACTCTGGCCTCATAGCTACTGTCTTAACTCTTACTCTGGCCTCATAGCTACTGTCTTAACTCTTACTCTGGCCTAATAGCTACTGTCTTAACTCTTACTCTGGCCTCATAGCTACTGTCTTAAATCTTACTCTGGCCTAATGGTTAAGGTCTTGGACTCTTACTCTGGCCTCATAGCTACTGTCTTAACTCTTACTCTGGCCTAATAGCTACTGTCTTAACTCTTACTCTGGCCTCATAGCTACTGTCTTAACGCTTACACTGGCCTCATAGCTACTGTCTTAACTCTTACTCTGGCCTCATAGCTACTGTCTTAACTCTTACTCTGGCCTCATAGCTACTGTCTTACCTCTTACTCTGGCCTTATAGCTACTGTCTTAACTCTTACTCTGGCCTCATAGCTACTGTCTTAACTCTTACTCTGGCCTAATGGTTACGGTCTTGGACTCTTACTCTGGCCTCATAGATACTGTCTTAACTCTTACTCTAGCCTCATAGCTACTGTCTTAACTTTTACTCTGGCCTAATAGCTACTGTCTTAACTCTTACTCTGGCCTAATTGCTACTGTCTTAACTCTTACTCTGGCCTCATAGCTACTGTCTTAACTCTTACTCTGGCCTAATGGTTAAGGTCTTGGACTCTTACTCTGGCCTCATAGCTACTGTCTTAACTCTAACTCTGGCCTCATAGCTACTGTCTTAACTCTTATTCTGGCCTCATAGCTACTATCTTAACTCTTACTCTGGACTCATAGCTACTGTCTTAACTCTTACTCTGGCCTAATAGCTACTGTCTTAACTCTTACTCTGGCCTCATAGCTACTGTCTTCACTCTTACTCTGGCCTAATGGTTAAGGTCTTGGACTCTTACTCTGGCCTCATAGCTACTGTCTTAACTCTTACTCTGGCCTCATAGCTACTGTCTTAACTCTTACTCTGGCCTAATGGTTAAGGTCTTGGACTCTTACTCTGGCCTCATAGCTACTGTCTTAACTCTTACTCTGGCCTAATAGCTACTGTCTTAACTCTTACTCTGGCCTCATAGCTACTATCTTAACTCTTACTCTGGCCTCATAGCTACTGTCTTAACTCTTACTCTGGCCTCATAGCTACTGTCTTAACTCTTACTCTGGCCTAATAGCTACTGTCTTAACTCTTACTCTGGCCTCATAGCTACTGTCTTAAATCTTACTCTGGCCTAATGGTTAAGGTCTTGGACTCTTACTCTGGCCTCATAGCTACTGTCTTAACTCTTACTCTGGCCTAATAGCTACTGTCTTAACTCTTACTCTGGCCTCATAGCTACTGTCTTAACGCTTACACTGGCCTCATAGCTACTGTCTTAACTCTTACTCTGGCCTCATAGCTACTGTCTTAACTCTTACTCTGGCCTCATAGCTACTGTCTTACCTCTTACTCTGGCCTTATAGCTACTGTCTTAACTCTTACTCTGGCCTCATAGCTACTGTCTTAACTCTTACTCTGGCCTAATGGTTACGGTCTTGGACTCTTACTCTGGCCTCATAGATACTGTCTTAACTCTTACTCTAGCCTCATAGCTACTGTCTTAACTTTTACTCTGGCCTAATAGCTACTGTCTTAACTCTTACTCTGGCCTAATTGCTACTGTCTTAACTCTTACTCTGGCCTCATAGCTACTGTCTTAACTCTTACTCTGGCCTAATGGTTAAGGTCTTGGACTCTTACTCTGGCCTCATAGCTACTGTCTTAACTCTAACTCTGGCCTCATAGCTACTGTCTTAACTCTTATTCTGGCCTCATAGCTACTATCTTAACTCTTACTCTGGACTCATAGCTACTGTCTTAACTCTTACTCTGGCCTAATAGCTACTGTCTTAACTCTTACTCTGGCCTCATAGCTACTGTCTTCACTCTTACTCTGGCCTAATGGTTAAGGTCTTGGACTCTTACTCTGGCCTCATAGCTACTGTCTTAACTCTTACTCTGGCCTAATAGCTACTGTCTTAACTCTTACTCTGGCCTAAAAGCTACTGTTTTAACTCTTACTCTGGCCTCATAGCTACTGTCTTAACTCTGTCTTAACTCTTACTCTGGCCTCATAGCTACTGTCTTAACTCTTACTCTGGCCTAATGTTTAAGGTCTTGGACTCTTACTCTGGCCTCATAGCTACTGTCTTAACTCTTACTCTGGCCTCATAGCTACTGTCTTAACTCTTACTCTGGCCTAATAGCTACTGTCTTAACTCTTACTCTGACCTAATAGCTACTGTCTTAACTCTTACTCTGGCCTCATAGCTACTGTCTTAACTCTTACTCTGGCCTAATGGTTAAGGTCTTGGACTCTTACTCTGGCCTATTAGATACTGTCTTAACTCTTACTCTGGCCTAATAGCTACTGTCTTAACTCTTACTCTGGCCTCATAGCTACCGTCTTAACTCTTACTCTGGCCTAATAGCTACTGTCTTAACTCTTACTCTGGCCTAATGGTTAAAGTCTTGGACTCTTACTCTGGCCTCATAGCTACTGTCTTAACTCTTACTCTGGCCTAATAGCTACTGTCTTAACTCTTACTCTGGCCTCATAGCTACTGTCTTAACTCTTACACTGGCCTCATAGCTACTGTCTTAACTCTTACTCTGGCCTCATAGCTACTGTCTTAACTCTTACTCTGGCCTCATAGCTACTGTCTTAACTCTTAATATGGCCTTATAGCTACTGTCTTAACTCTTACTCTGGCCTCATAGCTACTGTCTTAACTCTTACTCTGGCGTAATAGCTACTGTCTTAACTCTTACTCTGGCCTAATAGCTACTGTCTTAACTCTTACTCTGGCCTCATAGCTACTGTCTTAACTCTTACTCTGGCGTAATAGCTACTGTCTTAACTCTTACTCTGGCCTAATAGCTACTGTCTTAACTCTTACTCTGGCCTAATAGCTACTGTCTTAACTCTTACTCTGGCCTAATGGTTAAGGTCTTGGACTCTTACTATGGCCTCATAGCTACTGTCTTAACTCTTACTCTGGCCTAATGGTTAAGGTCTTGGACTCTTACTCTGGCCTCATAGCTACTGTCTTAACTATTACTCTGGCCTCATAGCTACTGTCTTAACTCTTACTCTGGCCTCATAGCTACTGTCTTAACTCTTACTCTGGCCTAATGGTTAAGGTCTTGGACTCTTACTCTGGCCTCATAGCTACTGTCTTAACTCTTACTCTGGCCTCATAGCTACTGTCTTAACTCTTACTCTGGCCTAATGGTTAATGTCTTGGACTCTTACTCTGGCCTCATAGCTACTGTCTTAACTCTTACTCTGGCCTCATAGCTACTGTCTTAACTCTTACTCTGGTCTAATGGTTAAGGTCTTGGACTCTTACTCTGGCCTAATAGCTACTGTCTTAACTCTTACTCTGGCCTCATAGCTACTGTCTTAACTCTTACTCTGGCCTCATAGCTACTGTCTTAACTCTTACTCTGGCCTAATAGCTACTGTCTTAACTCTTACTCTTGCCTAATGGTTAAGGTCTTGGACTCTTACGCTGGCCTCATAGCTACTGTCTTAACTCTTACTCTGGCCTAATGGATAAGGTCTTGGACTCTTACTCTGGCCTCAAAGCTACTGTCTTAACTCTTACTCTGGCCTAATGGTTAAGGTCTTGGACTCTTACTCTGGCCTCATAGCTACTGTCTTAACTCTTACTCTGGCCTCATAGCTACTGTCTTAACTCTTACACTGGCCTAATAGCTACCGTCTTAACTCTTACTCTGGCCTAATGGTTAAGGTCTTGGACTCTTACTCTGGCCTCATAGCTACTGTCTTAACTCTTACTCTGGCCTCATAGCTACTGTCTTAACTCTTACTCTGGCCTAATGGTTAAGGTCTTAGACTCTTACTCTGGCCTAATAGCTACTGTCTTAACTCTTACTCTGGCCTAATGGTTTAGGTCTTAGACTCTTACTCTGGCTTAATAGCTACTGTCTTAACTCTTACTCTGGCCTCATAGCTACTGTCTTAACTCTTACTCTGGCCTAATAGCTACTGTCTTAACTCTTACTCTGGCCTAATAGCTACTGTCTTAACTCTTACTCTGGCCTAATGGTTAAGGTCTTGGACTCCTACTCTTGCCTCATAGCTACTGTCTTAACTCTTACTCTGGCCTCATAGCTACTGTCTTAACTCTTACTCTGGCCTCACAGCTACTGTCTTAACTCTTACTCTGGCCTCATAGCTACTGTCTTAACTCTTACTCTGGCCTCATAGCTACTGTCTTAACTCTTACTCTGGCCTCATAGCTACTGTCTTAACTCTTACTCTGGCCTCATAGCTACTGTCGTAACTCTTACTCTGGCCTAATGGTTAAGGTCTTGGACTCTTACTCTGGCCTCATAGCTACTGTCTTAACTCTTACTCTGGCCTCATAGCTACTGTCTTAACTCTTACTCTGGCCTCATAGCTACTGTCTTAACTCTTCCTCTGGCCTAATGGTTAAGGTCTTAAGACAGTAGCTCTTAGGCCAGAGTAAGAGTTAAGACAGTAGCTATGAGGCCAGAGTAAGAGTTAAGACAGTAGCTATGAGGCCAGAGTAAGAGTTAAGACAGTAGCTACGAGGCCAGAGTAAGAGTCCAAGACCTTAACCATTAGGCCAGAGTAAGAGTTAAGACAGTAGCTATTAGGCCAGAGTAAGAGTTAAGACAGTAGCTATTAGGCCAGAGTAAGAGTTAAGACAGTAGCTATGAGGCCAGAGTAAGAGTCCAAGACCTTAACCATTAGGCCAGAGTAAGAGTTAAGACAGTAGCTATGAGGCCAGAGTAAGAGTCCAAGACCTTAACCATTAGGCCAGAGTAAGAGTTAAGACAGTAGCTATGAGGCCAGAGTAAGAGTTAAGACAGTAGCTATGAGGCCAGAGTAAGAGTTAAGACTGTAGCTATGTGGCCAGAGTAAGAGTTAAGACAGTAGCTATGAGGCCAGAGTAAGAGTCCAAGACCTTAACCATTAGGCCATAGTAAGAGTTAAGACAGTAGCTATTAGGCCAGAGTAAGAGTTAAGACAGTAGCTATTAGGCCAGAGTAAGAGTTAAGACAGTAGCTATGAGGCCAGAGTAATAGTCCAAGACCTTAACCATTAGGCCAGAGTAAGAGTTAAGACAGTAGCTATGAGGCCAGAGTAAGAGTCCAAGACCTTAACCATTAGGCCAGAGTAAGAGTTAAGACAGTAGCTATGAGGCCAGAGTAAGAGTTAAGACAGTAGCTATGAGGCCAGAGTAAGAGTTAAGACTGTAGCTATGAGGCCAGAGTAAGAGTTAAGACAGTAGCTATGAGGCCAGAGTAAGAGTCCAAGACCTTAACCATTAGGCCATAGTAAGAGTTAAGACAGTAGCTATTAGGCCAGAGTAAGAGTTAAGACAGTAGCTATTAGGCCAGAGTAAGAGTTAAGACAGTAGCTATGAGGCCAGAGTAATAGTCCAAGACCTTAACCATTAGGCCAGAGTAAGAGTTAAGACAGTAGCTTTGAGGCCAGAGTAAGAGTCCAAGACCTTAACCATTAGGCCAGAGTAAGAGTTAAGACAGTAGCTATGAGGCCAGAGTAAGAGTCCAAGACCTTAACCATTAGGCCAGAGTAAGAGTTAAGACAGTAGCTATTAGGCCAGAGTAAGAGTTAAGACAGTAGCTATGAGGCCAGAGTAAGAGTTAAGACAGTAGCTATTAGGCCAGAGTAAGAGTCCAAGACCTTAACCGTTAGGCCAGAGTAAGAGTTAAGACAGCAGCTATGAGGCCAGAGTAAGAGTGCAAGACCTTAACCATTAGGCCAGAGTAAGAGTTAAGACAGTAGCTATGAGGCCAGAGTAAGAGTTAAGACAGTAGCTATGAGGCCAGAGTAAGAGTTAAGACAGTAGCTATGAGGCCAGAGTAAGAGTCCAAGACCTTAACCATTAGGCCAGAGTAAGAGTTAAGACAGTAGCTATGAGTCCAGAGTAAGAGTTAAGACAGTAGCTATGAGGCCAGAGTAAGAGGTAAAACAGTAGCTATTAGGCCAGAGTAAGAGTTAAGACAGTAGCTATGAGGCCAGAGTAAGAGTTAAGACAGTAGCTATTAGGCCAGAGTAAGAGTTAAGACCGTAGCTATGAGGCCAGAGTAAGAGTCCAAGACCTTAACCATTAGGCCAGAGTAAGAGTTAAGACAGTAGCTACGAGGCCAGTGTAAGAGTTAAGACAGTAGCTATGAGGCCAGAGTAAGAGTCCAAGACCTTAACCATTAGGCCAGAGTAAGAGTTAAGACAGTAGCTAGTAGGCCAGAGTAATAGTTAAGACAGTAGCTATGAGGCCAGAGTAAGAGTTAAGACAGTATCTATGAGGCAAGAGTAAGAGTTAAGACAGTAGCTATTAGGCCAGAGTAAGAGTTAAGACAGTAGCTATGAGGCCAGATTAAGAGTCCAAGACCTTAACCATTATGCCAGAGTAAGAGTTAAGACAGTAGCTATGAGGCCAGAGTAAGAGTTAAGACAGTAGCTCATAGCTACTGTCTTAACTCTTACTCTGGCCTCATAGCTACTGTCTTAAATCTTTCTCTGGCCTCATAGCTACTGTCTTAACTCTTACTCTGGCCTCATAGCTACTGTCTTAACTCTTACTCTGGCCTAATAGCTACTGTCTTAACTCTTACTCTGGCCTCATAGCTACTGTCTTAACTCTTACTCTGGCCTCATAGCTACTGTCTTAACTCTTACTCTGGACTAATGGTTAAGGTCTTGGACTCTTACTCTGGCCTCATAGCTACAGTCTTAACTCTTACTCTGGCCTCATAGCTACTGTCTTAACTCTTACTCTGGCCTCATAGCTACTGTCTTAACTCTTACTCTGGCCTAATGGTTAAGGTCTTGCACTCTTACTCTGGCCTCATAGCTGCTGTCTTAACTCGTACTCTGGCCTAACGGTTAAGGTCTTGGACTCTTACTCTGGCCTAATAGCTACTGTCTTAACTCTTACTCTGGCCTCATAGCTACTGTCTTAACTCTTACTCTGGCCTAATAGCTACTGTCTTAACTCTTACTCTGGCCTAATGGTTAAGGTCTTGGACTCTTACTCTGGCCTCATAGCTACTGTCTTAACTCTTACTCTGGCCTAATGGTTAAGGTCTTGGACTCTTACTCTGGCCTAATCGTTAAGGTCTTGGACTCTTACTCTGGCCTAATAGCTACTGTCTTAACTCTTACTCTGGCCTCATAGCTACAGTCTTAACTCTTACTCTGGCCTCATAGCTACTGTCTTAACTCTTACTCTGGCCTCATAGCTACTGTCTTAACTCTTACTCTGGCCTAATGGTTAAGGTCTTGCACTCTTACTCTGGCCTCATAGCTGCTGTCTTAACTCTTACTCTGGCCTAATGGTTAAGGTCTTGGACTCTTACTCTGGCCTCATAGCTACTGTCTTAACTCTTACTCTGGCCTCATAGCTACTGTCTTAACTCTTACTCTGGCCTAATGGTTAAGGTCTTGGACTCTTCTTCTGGCCTAATAGCTACTGTCTTAACTCTTACTCTGGCCTCATAGCTACTGTCTTAACTCTTACTCTGGCCTAATAGCTACTGTCTTAACTCTTACTCTGGCCTAATAGCTACTGTCTTAACTCTTACTCTGGCCTAATGGTTAAGGTCTTTGTCTCTTACTCTGGCCTCATAGCTACTGTCTTAACTCTTACTCTGGCCTAATAGCTACTGTCTTAACTCTTACTCTGGCCTCATAGCTACTATCTTAACTCTTACTCTGGCCTCATAGCTACTGTCTTAACTCTTACTCTGGCCTCATAGCTACTGTCTTAACTCTTACTCTGGCCTAATAGCTACTGTCTTAACTCTTACTCTGGCCTCATAGCTACTGTCTTAACTCTTACTCTGGCCTAATGGTTAAGGTCTTGGACTCTTACTCTGGCCTCATAGCTACTGTCTTAACTCTTACTCTGGCCTAATAGCTACTGTCTTAACTCTTACTCTGGCCTCATAGCTACTGTCTTAACGCTTACACTGGCCTCATAGCTACTGTCTTAACTCCTACTCTGGCCTCATAACTACTGTCTTAACTCTTACTCTGGCCTCATAGCTACTGTCTTACCTCTTACTCTGGCCTTATAGCTACTGTCTTAACTCTTACTCTGGCCTCATAGCTACTGTCTTAACTCTTACTCTGGCCTAATGGTTACGGTCTTGGACTCTTACTCTGGCCTCATAGATACTGTCTTAACTCTTACTCTGGCCTAATAGCTACTGTCTTAACTCTTACTCTGGCCTAATAGCTACTGTCTTAACTCTTACTCTGGCCTCATAGCTACTGTCTTAACTCTTACTCTGGCCTAATGGTTAAGGTCTTGGACTCTTACTCTGGCCTCATAGTTACTGTCTTAACTCTTACTCTGGCCTCATAGCTACTGTCTTAACTCTTACTCTGGCCTAATGGTTAAGGTCTTGGACTCTTCTTCTGGCCTAATAGCTACTGTCTTAACTCTTACTCTGGCCTCATAGCTACTGTCTTAACTCTTACTCTGGCCTAATAGCTACTGTCTTAACTCTTACTCTGGCCTAATGGTTAAGGTCTTGGACTCTTACTCTGGCCCATAGCTACTGTCTTAACTCTTACTCTGGCCTCATAGCTACTGTCTTAACTCTTACTCTGGCCTAATGGTTAAGGTCTTGGACTCTTACTCTGGCCTCATAGCTACTGTCTTAACTCTTACTCTGGCCTCATAGCTACTGTCTTAACTCTTACTCTGGCCTAATGGTTAAGGTCTTGGACTCTTACTCTGGCCTCATAGCTACTGTCTTAACTCTTACTCTGGCCTAATAGCTACTGTCTTAACTCTTACTCTGGCCTCATAGCTACTATCTTAACTCTTACTCTGGCCTCATAGCTACTGTCTTAACTCTTACTCTGGCCTCATAGCTACTGTCTTAACTCTTACTCTGGCCTAATAGCTACTGTCTTAACTCTTACTCTGGCCTCATAGCTACTGTCTTAAATCTTACTCTGGCCTAATGGTTAAGGTCTTGGACTCTTACTCTGGCCTCATAGCTACTGTCTTAACTCTTACTCTGGCCTAATAGCTACTGTCTTAACTCTTACTCTGGCCTCATAGCTACTGTCTTAACGCTTACACTGGCCTCATAGCTACTGTCTTAACTCTTACTCTGGCCTCATAGCTACTGTCTTAACTCTTACTCTGGCCTCATAGCTACTGTCTTACCTCTTACTCTGGCCTTATAGCTACTGTCTTAACTCTTACTCTGGCCTCATAGCTACTGTCTTAACTCTTACTCTGGCCTAATGGTTACGGTCTTGGACTCTTACTCTGGCCTCATAGATACTGTCTTAACTCTTACTCTAGCCTCATAGCTACTGTCTTAACTTTTACTCTGGCCTAATAGCTACTGTCTTAACTCTTACTCTGGCCTAATTGCTACTGTCTTAACTCTTACTCTGGCCTCATAGCTACTGTCTTAACTCTTACTCTGGCCTAATGGTTAAGGTCTTGGACTCTTACTCTGGCCTCATAGCTACTGTCTTAACTCTAACTCTGGCCTCATAGCTACTGTCTTAACTCTTATTCTGGCCTCATAGCTACTATCTTAACTCTTACTCTGGACTCATAGCTACTGTCTTAACTCTTACTCTGGCCTAATAGCTACTGTCTTAACTCTTACTCTGGCCTCATAGCTACTGTCTTCACTCTTACTCTGGCCTAATGGTTAAGGTCTTGGACTCTTACTCTGGCCTCATAGCTACTGTCTTAACTCTTACTCTGGCCTAATAGCTACTGTCTTAACTCTTACTCTGGCCTAAAAGCTACTGTTTTAACTCTTACTCTGGCCTCATAGCTACTGTCTTAACTCTGTCTTAACTCTTACTCTGGCCTCATAGCTACTGTCTTAACTCTTACTCTGGCCTAATGTTTAAGGTCTTGGACTCTTACTCTGGCCTCATAGCTACTGTCTTAACTCTTACTCTGGCCTCATAGCTACTGTCTTAACTCTTACTCTGGCCTAATAGCTACTGTCTTAACTCTTACTCTGACCTAATAGCTACTGTCTTAACTCTTACTCTGGCCTCATAGCTACTGTCTTAACTCTTACTCTGGCCTAATGGTTAAGGTCTTGGACTCTTACTCTGGCCTATTAGATACTGTCTTAACTCTTACTCTGGCCTAATAGCTACTGTCTTAACTCTTACTCTGGCCTCATAGCTACCGTCTTAACTCTTACTCTGGCCTAATAGCTACTGTCTTAACTCTTACTCTGGCCTAATGGTTAAAGTCTTGGACTCTTACTCTGGCCTCATAGCTACTGTCTTAACTCTTACTCTGGCCTAATAGCTACTGTCTTAACTCTTACTCTGGCCTCATAGCTACTGTCTTAACTCTTACACTGGCCTCATAGCTACTGTCTTAACTCTTACTCTGGCCTCATAGCTACTGTCTTAACTCTTACTCTGGCCTCATAGCTACTGTCTTAACTCTTAATATGGCCTTATAGCTACTGTCTTAACTCTTACTCTGGCCTCATAGCTACTGTCTTAACTCTTACTCTGGCGTAATAGCTACTGTCTTAACTCTTACTCTGGCCTAATAGCTACTGTCTTAACTCTTACTCTGGCCTCATAGCTACTGTCTTAACTCTTACTCTGGCGTAATAGCTACTGTCTTAACTCTTACTCTGGCCTAATAGCTACTGTCTTAACTCTTACTCTGGCCTAATAGCTACTGTCTTAACTCTTACTCTGGCCTAATGGTTAAGGTCTTGGACTCTTACTATGGCCTCATAGCTACTGTCTTAACTCTTACTCTGGCCTAATGGTTAAGGTCTTGGACTCTTACTCTGGCCTCATAGCTACTGTCTTAACTATTACTCTGGCCTCATAGCTACTGTCTTAACTCTTACTCTGGCCTCATAGCTACTGTCTTAACTCTTACTCTGGCCTAATGGTTAAGGTCTTGGACTCTTACTCTGGCCTCATAGCTACTGTCTTAACTCTTACTCTGGCCTCATAGCTACTGTCTTAACTCTTACTCTGGCCTAATGGTTAATGTCTTGGACTCTTACTCTGGCCTCATAGCTACTGTCTTAACTCTTACTCTGGCCTCATAGCTACTGTCTTAACTCTTACTCTGGTCTAATGGTTAAGGTCTTGGACTCTTACTCTGGCCTAATAGCTACTGTCTTAACTCTTACTCTGGCCTCATAGCTACTGTCTTAACTCTTACTCTGGCCTCATAGCTACTGTCTTAACTCTTACTCTGGCCTAATAGCTACTGTCTTAACTCTTACTCTTGCCTAATGGTTAAGGTCTTGGACTCTTACGCTGGCCTCATAGCTACTGTCTTAACTCTTACTCTGGCCTAATGGATAAGGTCTTGGACTCTTACTCTGGCCTCAAAGCTACTGTCTTAACTCTTACTCTGGCCTAATGGTTAAGGTCTTGGACTCTTACTCTGGCCTCATAGCTACTGTCTTAACTCTTACTCTGGCCTCATAGCTACTGTCTTAACTCTTACACTGGCCTAATAGCTACCGTCTTAACTCTTACTCTGGCCTAATGGTTAAGGTCTTGGACTCTTACTCTGGCCTCATAGCTACTGTCTTAACTCTTACTCTGGCCTCATAGCTACTGTCTTAACTCTTACTCTGGCCTAATGGTTAAGGTCTTAGACTCTTACTCTGGCCTAATAGCTACTGTCTTAACTCTTACTCTGGCCTAATGGTTTAGGTCTTAGACTCTTACTCTGGCTTAATAGCTACTGTCTTAACTCTTACTCTGGCCTCATAGCTACTGTCTTAACTCTTACTCTGGCCTAATAGCTACTGTCTTAACTCTTACTCTGGCCTAATAGCTACTGTCTTAACTCTTACTCTGGCCTAATGGTTAAGGTCTTGGACTCCTACTCTTGCCTCATAGCTACTGTCTTAACTCTTACTCTGGCCTCATAGCTACTGTCTTAACTCTTACTCTGGCCTCACAGCTACTGTCTTAACTCTTACTCTGGCCTCATAGCTACTGTCTTAACTCTTACTCTGGCCTCATAGCTACTGTCTTAACTCTTACTCTGGCCTCATAGCTACTGTCTTAACTCTTACTCTGGCCTCATAGCTACTGTCGTAACTCTTACTCTGGCCTAATGGTTAAGGTCTTGGACTCTTACTCTGGCCTCATAGCTACTGTCTTAACTCTTACTCTGGCCTCATAGCTACTGTCTTAACTCTTACTCTGGCCTCATAGCTACTGTCTTAACTCTTCCTCTGGCCTAATGGTTAAGGTCTTGGACTCTTACTCTGGCCACATAGCTACAGACTTAACTCTTACTCTGGCCTCATAGCTACTGTCTTAA
Organism: Triturus cristatus; assembly: GCF_964204655.1. Lineage (NCBI taxonomy): Eukaryota > Metazoa > Chordata > Amphibia > Caudata > Salamandridae > Triturus > Triturus cristatus. Next base: position 718,637,345 of record NC_140593.1, on the reverse strand, counting down.
CTCTTACTCTGGCCTCATAGCTACTGTCTTAACTCTTACTCTGGCCTAATGGTTAAGGTCTTGGACTCTTACTCTGGCCTCATAGCTACTGTCTTAACTCTTACTCTGGCCTAATGGTTAAGGTCTTGGACTCTTACTCTGGCCTCATAGCTACTGTCTTAACTCTTACTCTGGCCTAATAGCTACTGTCTTAACTCTTACTCTGGCCTAATAGCTACTGTCTTAACTCTTACTCTGGCCTAATGGTTAAGGTCTTGGACTCTTACTCTGGCCTCGTAGCTACTGTCTTAACTCTTACTCTGGCCTCATAGCTACTGTCTTAACTCTTACTCTGGCCTCATAGCTACTGTCTTAACTCTTACTCTGGCCTAAGAGCTACTGTCTTAAGTCTTACTCTGGCCTAATAGCTACTGTCTTAACTCTTACTCTGGCCTCATAGCTACTGTCTTAACTCTTACTCTGGCATAATGGTTAAGGTCTTGGACTCTTAATCTGGCCTCATAGCTACTGTCTTAACTCTTACTCTGGCCTAATAGCTACTGTCTTAACTCTTACTCTTGCCTCATAGATACTGTCTTAACTCTTACTCTGGCCTCATAGCTACTGTCTTAACTATTACTCTGGCCTACTAGCTACTGTCTTAACTCTTACTCTGGCCTAATGGTTAAGGTCTTGGACTCTTACTCTGGCCTCATAGCTACTGTCTTAACTCTTACACTGGCCTCGTAGCTACTGTCTTAACTCTTACTCTGGCCTAATGGTTAAGGTCTTGGACTCTTACTCTGGCCTCATAGCTACGGTCTTAACTCTTACTCTGGCCTAATAGCTACTGTCTTAACTCTTACTCTGGCCTCATAGCTACTGTCTTAACTCTTACTCTGGCCTAATAGCTACTGTTTTACCTCTTACTCTGGCCTCATAGCTACTGTCTTAACTCTTACTCTGGACTCATAGCTACTGTCTTAACTCTTACTCTGGCCTAATGGTTAAGGTCTTGGACTCTTACTCTGGCCTCATAGCTACTGTCTTAACTCTTACTCTGGCCTCATAGCTACTGTCTTAACTCTTACTCTGGCCTCATAGCTACTGTCTTAACTCTTACTCTGGCCTAATGGTTAAGGTCTTGCACTCTTACTCTGGCCTCATAGCTGCTGTCTTAACTCTTACTCTGGCCTAACGGTTAAGGTCTTGGACTCTTACTCTGGCCTAATAGCTACTGTCTTAACTCTTACTCTGGCCTCATAGCTACTGTCTTAACTCTTACTCTGGCCTAATAGCTACTGTCTTAACTCTTACTCTGGCCTAATGGTTAAGGTCTTGGACTCTTACTCTGGCCTCATAGCTACTGTCTTAACTCTTACTCTGGCCTAATGGTTAAGGTCTTGGACTCTTACTCTGGCCTCAAAGCTACTGTCTTAACTCTTACTCTGGCCTAATGGTTAAGGTCTTGGACTATTACTCTGGCCTCATAGCTACTGTCTTAACTCTTACTCTGGCCTAATAGCTACTGTCTTAACTCTTACTCTGGCCTAATAGCTACTGTCTTAACTCTTACTATGGCCTAATGGTTAAGGTCTTGGACTCTTACTCTGGCCTCATAGCTACTGTCTTAACTCTTACTCTGGCCTCATAGCTACTGCCTTAACTCTTACTCTGGCCTAATGGTTAAGGTCTTAGACTCTTACTCTGGCCTAATAGCTACTGTCTTAACTCTTACTCTGGCCTAATGGTTAAGGTCTTAGACTCTTACTCTGGCCTAATAGCTACTGTCTTAACTCTTACTCTTGCCTCATAGCTACTGTCTTAACTCTTACTCTGGCCTCATAGCTACTGTCTTAACTCTTACTCTGGCCTCATAGCTACTGTCTTAAATCTTTCTCTGGCCTCATAGCTACTGTCTTAACTCTTACTCTGGCCTCATAGCTACTGTCTTAACTCTTACTCTGGCCTAATAGCTACTGTCTTAACTCTTACTCTGGCCTCATAGCTACTGTCTTAACTCTTACTCTGGCCTCATAGCTACTGTCTTAACTCTTACTCTGGACTAATGGTTAAGGTCTTGGACTCTTACTCTGGCCTCATAGCTACAGTCTTAACTCTTACTCTGGCCTCATAGCTACTGTCTTAACTCTTACTCTGGCCTCATAGCTACTGTCTTAACTCTTACTCTGGCCTAATGGTTAAGGTCTTGCACTCTTACTCTGGCCTCATAGCTGCTGTCTTAACTCGTACTCTGGCCTAACGGTTAAGGTCTTGGACTCTTACTCTGGCCTAATAGCTACTGTCTTAACTCTTACTCTGGCCTCATAGCTACTGTCTTAACTCTTACTCTGGCCTAATAGCTACTGTCTTAACTCTTACTCTGGCCTAATGGTTAAGGTCTTGGACTCTTACTCTGGCCTCATAGCTACTGTCTTAACTCTTACTCTGGCCTAATGGTTAAGGTCTTGGACTCTTACTCTGGCCTAATCGTTAAGGTCTTGGACTCTTACTCTGGCCTAATAGCTACTGTCTTAACTCTTACTCTGGCCTCATAGCTACAGTCTTAACTCTTACTCTGGCCTCATAGCTACTGTCTTAACTCTTACTCTGGCCTCATAGCTACTGTCTTAACTCTTACTCTGGCCTAATGGTTAAGGTCTTGCACTCTTACTCTGGCCTCATAGCTGCTGTCTTAACTCTTACTCTGGCCTAATGGTTAAGGTCTTGGACTCTTACTCTGGCCTCATAGCTACTGTCTTAACTCTTACTCTGGCCTCATAGCTACTGTCTTAACTCTTACTCTGGCCTAATGGTTAAGGTCTTGGACTCTTCTTCTGGCCTAATAGCTACTGTCTTAACTCTTACTCTGGCCTCATAGCTACTGTCTTAACTCTTACTCTGGCCTAATAGCTACTGTCTTAACTCTTACTCTGGCCTAATAGCTACTGTCTTAACTCTTACTCTGGCCTAATGGTTAAGGTCTTTGTCTCTTACTCTGGCCTCATAGCTACTGTCTTAACTCTTACTCTGGCCTAATAGCTACTGTCTTAACTCTTACTCTGGCCTCATAGCTACTATCTTAACTCTTACTCTGGCCTCATAGCTACTGTCTTAACTCTTACTCTGGCCTCATAGCTACTGTCTTAACTCTTACTCTGGCCTAATAGCTACTGTCTTAACTCTTACTCTGGCCTCATAGCTACTGTCTTAACTCTTACTCTGGCCTAATGGTTAAGGTCTTGGACTCTTACTCTGGCCTCATAGCTACTGTCTTAACTCTTACTTTGGCCTAATAGCTACTGTCTTAACTCTTACTCTGGCCTCATAGCTACTGTCTTAACGCTTACACTGGCCTCATAGCTACTGTCTTAACTCCTACTCTGGCCTCATAGCTACTGTCTTAACTCTTACTCTGGCCTCATAGCTACTGTCTTACCTCTTACTCTGGCCTTATAGCTACTGTCTTAACTCTTACTCTGGCCTCATAGCTACTGTCTTAACTCTTACTCTGGCCTAATGGTTACGGTCTTGGACTCTTACTCTGGCCTCATAGATACTGTCTTAACTCTTACTCTAGCCTCATAGCTACTGTCTTAACTTTTACTCTGGCCTAAAAGCTACTGTCTTAACTCTTACTCTGGCCTAATAGCTACTGTCTTAACTCTTACTCTGGCCTCATAGCTACTGTCTTAACTCTTACTCTGGCCTAATGGTTAAGGTCTTGGACTCTTACTCTGGCCTAATAGCTACTGTCTTAACTCTTACTCTGGCCTCATAGCTACTGTCTTAACTCTTACTCTGGCCTCATAGCTACTGTCTTAACTCTTCCTCTGGCCTAATGGTTAAGGTCTTGGACTCTTACTCTGGCCTCATAGCTACTGTCTTAACTCTTACTCTGGCCTAATAGCTACTGTCTTAATTCTTACTCTGGCCTAATAGCTACTGTCTTAACTCTTACTCTGGCCTAATGGTTAAGGTCTTGGACTCTAACTCTGGCCTCATAGCTACTGTCTTAACTCTTACTCTGGCCTAATAGCTACTGTCTTAACTCTTACTCTGGCCTCCTAGCTACTGTCTTAACTCTTACTCTGGCCTCATAGCTACTGTCTTAACTCTTACTCTGGCCTAATAGCTACTGTCTTAACTCTTATTCTGGCCTAATAGCTACTGTCTTAACTCTTACTCTGGCCTCCTAGCTACTGTCTTAACTCTTACTCTGGCCTCATGGCTACTGTCTTAACTCTTCCCCTGGCCTAATGGTTAAGGTCTTGGACTCTTACTCTGGCCACATAGCTACAGTCTGAACTCTTACTCTGGCCTCATAGCTACTGTCTTAACTCTTACTCTGGCCTAATAGCTACTGTCTTAACTCTTACTCTGGCATAATGGTTAAGGTCTTGGACTCCTACTCTGGCCTCATAGCTACTGTCTTAACTCTTACTCTGGCCTCATAGCTACTGTCTTAACTCTTACTCTGGCATCATAGCTACTGTCTTAACTCTTACTCTGGCCTCATAGCTACTGTCTTAACTCTTACTCTGGCCTCATAGATACTGTCTTAACTCTTACTCTGGCCTCATAGCTACTGTCTTAACTCTTACTCTGGCCTCATAGCTACTGTCTTAACTCTTACTCTGGCCTAATAGCTACTGTCTTAACTCTTACTCTGGCCTAATAGCTACTGTCTTAACTCTTACTTTGGCCTCATAGCTACTGTCTTAACTCTTACTCTGGCCTAATGGTTAAGGTCTTGGACTCTTACTCTGGCCTAATAGCTACTGTCTTAACTCTTACTCTGGCCTAATAGCTACTGTCTTAACTCTTACTCTGGCCTCATAGCTACTGTCTTAACTCTTACTCTGGCCTAATGGTTAAGGTCTTGGACTCTTACTCTGGCCTCATAGCTACTGTCTTAACTCTTACTCTGGCCTAATGGTTAAGGTCTTGGACTCTTCTTCTGGCCTAATAGCTACTGTCTTAACTCTTACTCTGGCCTCATAGCTACTGTCTTAACACTTACTCTGGCCTAATAGCTACTGTCTTAACTCTTACTCTGGCCTCATAGCTACTGTCTTAACTCTTACTCTGGCCTAATGGTTAAGGTCTTTGTCTCTTACTCTGGCCTCATAGCTACTGTCTTAACTCTTACTCTGGCCTAATAGCTACTGTCTTAACTCTTACTCTGGCCTCATAGCTACTATCTTAACTCTTACTCTGGCCTCATGGCTACTGTCTTAACTCTTCCCCTGGCCTAATGGTTAAGGTCTTGGACTCTTACTCTGGCCACATAGCTACAGTCTTAACTCTTACTCTGGCCTCATAGCTACTGTCTTAACTCTTACTCTGGCCTAATAGCTACTGTCTTAACTCTTACTCTGGCCTAATAGCTACTGTCTTAACTCTTACTCTGGCATAATGGTTAAGGTCTTGGACTCCTACTCTGGCCTCATAGCTACTGTCTTAACTCTTACTCTGGCCTCATAGCTACTGTCTTAACTCTTACTCTGGCCTCATAGCTACTGTCTTAACTCTTACCCAGGCCTCATAGCTACTGTCTTAACTCTTACTCTGGCTTCATAGATACTGTCTTAACTCTTACTCTGGCCTCATAGCTACTGTCTTAACTCTTTCTCTGGCCTAATAGCTACTGTCTTAACTCTTACTCTGGCCTAATAGCTACTGTCTTAACTCCTACTTTGGCCTCATAGCTACTGTCTTAACTCTTACTCTGGCCTAATGGTTAAGGTCTTGGACTCTTACTCTGGCCTAATAGCTACTGTCTTAACTCTTACTCTGGCCTAATAGCTACTGTCTTAACTCTTACTCTGGCCTCATAGCTACTGTCTTAACTCTTACTCTGGCCTAATGGTTAAGGTCTTGGACTCTTACTCTGGCCTCATAGCTACTGTCTTAACTCTTACTCTGGCCTCATAGCTACTGTCTTAACTCTTACTCTGGCCTAATGGTTAAGGTCTTGGACTCTTCTTCTGGCCTAATAGCTACTGTCTTAACTCTTACTCTGGCCTCATAGCTACTGTCTTAACTCTTACTCTGGCCTAATAGCTACTGTCTTAACTCTTACTCTGGCCTAATAGCTACTGTCTTAACTCTTACTCTGGCCTAATGGTTAAGGTCTTTGTCTCTTACTCTGGCCTCATAGCTACTGTCTTAACTCTTACTCTGGCCTAATACCTACTGTCTTAACTCTTACTCTGGCCTCATAGCTACTATCTTAACTCTTACTCTGGCCTCATAGCTACTGTCTTAACTCTTACTCTGGCCTCATAGCTACTGTCTTAACTCTTACTCTGGCCTCATAGCTACTGTCTTAACTCTTACTCTGGCCTCATAGCTACTGTCTTAACTCTTACTCTGGCCTAATGGTTAAGGTCTTGGACTCTTACTCTGGCCTCATAGCTACTGTCTTAACTCTTACTCTGGCCTAATAGCTACTGTCTTAACTCTTACTCTGGCCTCATAGCTACTGTCTTAACGCTTACACTGGCCTCATAGCTACTGTCTTAACTCTTACTCTGGCCTCATAGCTACTGTCTTAACTCTTACTCTGGCCTCATAGCTACTGTCTTACCTCTTACTCTGGCCTTATAGCTACTGTCTTAACTCTTACTCTGGCCTCATAGTTACTGTCTTAACTCTTACTCTGGCCTAATGGTTACGGTCTTGGACTCTTACTCTGGCCTCATAGATACTGTCTTAACTCTTACTCTAGCCTCATAGCTACTGTCTTAACTTTTACTCTGGCCTAATAGCTACTGTCTTAACTCTTACTCTGGCCTAATAGCTACTGTCTTAACTCTTACTCTGGCCTCATAGCTACTGTCTTAACTCTTACTCTGGCCTAATGGTTAAGGTCTTGGACTCTTACTCTGGCCTAATAGCTACTGTCTTAACTCTTACTCTGGCCTCATAGCTACTGTCTTAACTCTTACTCTGGCCTCATAGCTACTGTCTTAACTCTTACTCTGGCCTCATAGCTACTGTCTTAACTCTTACTCTGGCCTCATAGCTACTGTCTTAACTCTTACTCTGGCCTCATAGCTACTGTCTTAACTCTTCCTCTGGCCTAATGGTTAAGGTCTTGGACTCTTACTCTGGCCTCATAGCTACTGTCTTAACTCTTACTCTGGCCTAATAGCTACTGTCTTAATTCTTACTCTGGCCTAATAGCTACTGTCTTAACTCTTACTCTGGCCTAATGGTTAAGGTCTTGGACTCTAACTCTGGCCTCATAGCTACTGTCTTAACTCTTACTCTGGCCTAATAGCTACTGTCTTAACTCTTACTCTGGCCTCCTAGCTACTGTCTTAACTCTTACTCTGGCCTCATAGCTACTGTCTTAACTCTTACTCTGGCCTAATAGCTACTGTCTTAACTCTTATTCTGGCCTAATAGCTACTGTCTTAACTCTTACTCTGGCCTCCTAGCTACTGTCTTAACTCTTACTCTGGCCTCATGGCTACTGTCTTAACTCTTCCCCTGGCCTAATGGTTAAGGTCTTGGACTCTTACTCTGGCCACATAGCTACAGTCTGAACTCTTACTCTGGCCTCATAGCTACTGTCTTAACTCTTACTCTGGCCTAATAGCTACTGTCTTAACTCTTACTCTGGCATAATGGTTAAGGTCTTGGACTCCTACTCTGGCCTCATAGCTACTGTCTTAACTCTTACTCTGGCCTCATAGCTACTGTCTTAACTCTTACTCTGGCCTCATAGCTACTGTCTTAACTCTTACTCTGGCCTCATAGCTACTGTCTTAACTCTTACTCTGGCCTCATAGATACTGTCTTAACTCTTACTCTGGCATAATGGTTAAGGTCTTGGACTCTTAATCTGGCCTCATAGCTACTGTCTTAACTCTTACTCTGGCCTCATAGCTACTGTCTTAACTATTACTCTGGCCTACTAGCTACTGTCTTAACTCTTACTCTGGCCTCATAGCTACTGTCTTAACTCTTACTCTGGCCTCATAGCTACTGTCTTAACTCTTCCTCTGGCCTAATGGTTAAGGTCTTGGACTCTTACTCTGGCCTCATAGCTACTGTCTTAACTCTTACTCTGGCCTAATAGCTACTGTCTTAATTCTTACTCTGGCCTAATAGCTACTGTCTTAACTCTTACTCTGGCCTAATGGTTAAGGTCTTGGACTCTAACTCTGGCCTCATAGCTACTGTCTTAACTCTTACTCTGGCCTAATAGCTACTGTCTTAACTCTTACTCTGGCCTCCTAGCTACTGTCTTAACTCTTACTCTGGCCTCATAGCTACTGTCTTAACTCTTACTCTGGCCTAATAGCTACTGTCTTAACTCTTATTCTGGCCTAATAGCTACTGTCTTAACTCTTACTCTGGCCTCCTAGCTACTGTCTTAACTCTTACTCTGGCCTCATGGCTACTGTCTTAACTCTTCCCCTGGCCTAATGGTTAAGGTCTTGGACTCTTACTCTGGCCACATAGCTACAGTCTGAACTCTTACTCTGGCCTCATAGCTACTGTCTTAACTCTTACTCTGGCCTAATAGCTACTGTCTTAACTCTTACTCTGGCATAATGGTTAAGGTCTTGGACTCCTACTCTGGCCTCATAGCTACTGTCTTAACTCTTACTCTGGCCTCATAGCTACTGTCTTAACTCTTACTCTGGCCTCATAGCTACTGTCTTAACTCTTACTCTGGCCTCATAGCTACTGTCTTAACTCTTACTCTGGCCTCATAGATACTGTCTTAACTCTTACTCTGGCCTCATAGCTACTGTCTTAACTCTTACTCTGGCCTCATAGCTACTGTCTTAACTCTTACTCTGGCCTAATAGCTACTGTCTTAACTCTTACTCTGGCCTAATAGCTACTGTCTTAACTCTTACTTTGGCCTCATAGCTACTGTCTTAACTCTTACTCTGGCCTAATGGTTAAGGTCTTGGACTCTTACTCTGGCCTAATAGCTACTGTCTTAACTCTTACTCTGGCCTAATAGCTACTGTCTTAACTCTTACTCTGGCCTCATAGCTACTGTCTTAACTCTTACTCTGGCCTAATGGTTAAGGTCTTGGACTCTTACTCTGGCCTCATAGCTACTGTCTTAACTCTTACTCTGGCCTAATGGTTAAGGTCTTGGACTCTTCTTCTGGCCTAATAGCTACTGTCTTAACTCTTACTCTGGCCTCATAGCTACTGTCTTAACACTTACTCTGGCCTAATAGCTACTGTCTTAACTCTTACTCTGGCCTCATAGCTACTGTCTTAACTCTTACTCTGGCCTAATGGTTAAGGTCTTTGTCTCTTACTCTGGCCTCATAGCTACTGTCTTAACTCTTACTCTGGCCTAATAGCTACTGTCTTAACTCTTACTCTGGCCTCATAGCTACTATCTTAACTCTTACTCTGGCCTCATGGCTACTGTCTTAACTCTTCCCCTGGCCTAATGGTTAAGGTCTTGGACTCTTACTCTGGCCACATAGCTACAGTCTTAACTCTTACTCTGGCCTCATAGCTACTGTCTTAACTCTTACTCTGGCCTCCTAGCTACTGTCTTAACTCTTACTCTGGCCTCATGGCTACTGTCTTAACTCTTCCCCTGGCCTAATGGTTAAGGTCTTGGACTCTTACTCTGGCCACATAGCTACAGTCTGAACTCTTACTCTGGCCTCATAGCTACTGTCTTAACTCTTACTCTGGCCTAATAGCTACTGTCTTAACTCTTACTCTGGCATAATGGTTAAGGTCTTGGACTCCTACTCTGGCCTCATAGCTACTGTCTTAACTCTTACTCTGGCCTCATAGCTACTGTCTTAACTCTTACTCTGGCCTCATAGCTACTGTCTTAACTCTTACTCTGGCCTCATAGCTACTGTCTTAACTCTTACTCTGGCCTCATAGATACTGTCTTAACTCTTACTCTGGCCTCATAGCTACTGTCTTAACTCTTACTCTGGCCTCATAGCTACTGTCTTAACTCTTACTCTGGCCTAATAGCTACTGTCTTAACTCTTACTCTGGCCTAATAGCTACTGTCTTAACTCTTACTTTGGCCTCATAGCTACTGTCTTAACTCTTACTCTGGCCTAATGGTTAAGGTCTTGGACTCTTACTCTGGCCTAATAGCTACTGTCTTAACTCTTACTCTGGCCTAATAGCTACTGTCTTAACTCTTACTCTGGCCTAATGGTTAAGGTCTTGGACTCTTACTCTGGCCTCATAGCTACTGTCTTAACTCTTACTCTGGCCTAATGGTTAAGGTCTTGGACTCTTCTTCTGGCCTAATAGCTACTGTCTTAACTCTTACTCTGGCCTCATAGCTACTGTCTTAACACTTACTCTGGCCTAATAGCTACTGTCTTAACTCTTACTCTGGCCTCATAGCTACTGTCTTAACTCTTACTCTGGCCTAATGGTTAAGGTCTTTGTCTCTTACTCTGGCCTCATAGCTACTGTCTTAACTCTTACTCTGGCCTAATAGCTACTGTCTTAACTCTTACTCTGGCCTCATAGCTACTATCTTAACTCTTACTCTGGCCTCATGGCTACTGTCTTAACTCTTCCCCTGGCCTAATGGTTAAGGTCTTGGACTCTTACTCTGGCCACATAGCTACAGTCTTAACTCTTACTCTGGCCTCATAGCTACTGTCTTAACTCTTACTCTGGCCTAATAGCTACTGTCTTAACTCTTACTCTGGCCTAATAGCTACTGTCTTAACTCTTACTCTGGCATAATGGTTAAGGTCTTGGACTCCTACTCTGGCCTCATAGCTACTGTCTTAACTCTTACTCTGGCCTCATAGCTACTGTCTTAACTCTTACTCTGGCCTCATAGCTACTGTCTTAACTCTTACCCAGGCCTCATAGCTACTGTCTTAACTCTTACTCTGGCTTCATAGATACTGTCTTAACTCTTACTCTGGCCTCATAGCTACTGTCTTAACTCTTTCTCTGGCCTAATAGCTACTGTCTTAACTCTTACTCTGGCCTAATAGCTACTGTCTTAACTCTTACTTTGGCCTCATAGCTACTGTCTTAACTCTTACTCTGGCCTAATGGTTAAGGTCTTGGACTCTTACTCTGGCCTAATAGCTACTGTCTTAACTCTTACTCTGGCCTAATAGCTACTGTCTTAACTCTTACTCTGGCCTCATAGCTACTGTCTTAACTCTTACTCTGGCCTAATGGTTAAGGTCTTGGACTCTTACTCTGGCCTCATAGCTACTGTCTTAACTCTTACTCTGGCCTCATAGCTACTGTCTTAACTCTTACTCTGGCCTAATGGTTAAGGTCTTGGACTCTTCTTCTGGCCTAATAGCTACTGTCTTAACTCTTACTCTGGCCTCATAGCTACTGTCTTAACTCTTACTCTGGCCTAATAGCTACTGTCTTAACTCTTACTCTGGCCTAATAGCTACTGTCTTAACTCTTACTCTGGCCTAATGGTTAAGGTCTTTGTCTCTTACTCTGGCCTCATAGCTACTGTCTTAACTCTTACTCTGGCCTAATAGCTACTGTCTTAACTCTTACTCTGGCCTCATAGCTACTATCTTAACTCTTACTCTGGCCTCATAGCTACTGTCTTAACTCTTACTCTGGCCTCATAGCTACTGTCTTAACTCTTACTCTGGCCTAATAGCTACTGTCTTAACTCTTACTCTGGCCTCATAGCTACTGTCTTAACTCTTACTCTGGCCTAATGGTTAAGGTCTTGGACTCTTACTCTGGCCTCATAGCTACTGTCTTAACTCTTACTCTGGCCTAATAGCTACTGTCTTAACTCTTACTCTGGCCTCATAGCTACTGTCTTAACGCTTACACTGGCCTCATAGCTACTGTCTTAACTCTTACTCTGGCCTCATAGCTACTGTCTTAACTCTTACTCTGGCCTCATAGCTACTGTCTTACCTCTTACTCTGGCCTTATAGCTACTGTCTTAACTCTTACTCTGGCCTCATAGCTACTGTCTTAACTCTTACTCTGGCCTAATGGTTACGGTCTTGGACTCTTACTCTGGCCTCATAGATACTGTCTTAACTCTTACTCTAGCCTCATAGCTACTGTCTTAACTTTTACTCTGGCCTAATAGCTACTGTCTTAACTCTTACTCTGGCCTAATAGCTACTGTCTTAACTCTTACTCTGGCCTCATAGCTACTGTCTTAACTCTTACTCTGGCCTAATGGTTAAGGTCTTGGACTCTTACTCTGGCCTAATAGCTACTGTCTTAACTCTTACTCTGGCCTCATAGCTACTGTCTTAACTCTTACTCTGGCCTCATAGCTACTGTCTTAACTCTTACTCTGGCCTCATAGCTACTGTCTTAACTCTTACTCTGGCCTCATAGCTACTGTCTTAACTCTTCCTCTGGCCTAATGGTTAAGGTCTTGGACTCTTACTCTGGCCTCATAGCTACTGTCTTAACTCTTACTCTGGCCTAATAGCTACTGTCTTAATTCTTACTCTGGCCTAATAGCTACTGTCTTAACTCTTACTCTGGCCTAATGGTTAAGGTCTTGGACTCTAACTCTGGCCTCATAGCTACTGTCTTAACTCTTACTCTGGCCTAATAGCTACTGTCTTAACTCTTACTCTGGCCTCCTAGCTACTGTCTTAACTCTTACTCTGGCCTCATAGCTACTGTCTTAACTCTTACTCTGGCCTAATAGCTACTGTCTTAACTCTTATTCTGGCCTAATAGCTACTGTCTTAACTCTTACTCTGGCCTCCTAGCTACTGTCTTAACTCTTACTCTGGCCTCATGGCTACTGTCTTAACTCTTCCGCTGGCCTAATGGTTAAGGTCTTGGACTCTTACTCTGGCCACATAGCTACAGTCTGAACTCTTACTCTGGCCTCATAGCTACTGTCTTAACTCTTACTCTGGCCTAATAGCTACTGTCTTAACTCTTACTCTGGCATAATGGTTAAGGTCTTGGACTCCTACTCTGGCCTCATAGCTACTGTCTTAACTCTTACTCTGGCCTCATAGCTACTGTCTTAACTCTTACTCTGGCCTCATAGCTACTGTCTTAACTCTTACTCTGGCCTCATAGCTACTGTCTTAACTCTTACTCTGGCCTCATAGATACTGTCTTAACTCTTACTCTGGCCTCATAGCTACTGTCTTAACTCTTACTCTGGCCTCATAGCTACTGTCTTAACTCTTACTCTGGCCTAATAGCTACTGTCTTAACTCTTACTCTGGCCTAATAGCTACTGTCTTAACTCTTACTTTGGCCTCATAGCTACTGTCTTAACTCTTACTCTGGCCTAATGGTTAAGGTCTTGGACTCTTACTCTGGCCTAATAGCTACTGTCTTAACTCTTACTCTGGCCTAATAGCTACTGTCTTAACTCTTACTCTGGCCTCATAGCTACTGTCTTAACTCTTACTCTGGCCTAATGGTTAAGGTCTTGGACTCTTACTCTGGCCTCATAGCTACTGTCTTAACTCTTACTCTGGCCTAATGGTTAAGGTCTTGGACTCTTCTTCTGGCCTAATAGCTACTGTCTTAACTCTTACTCTGGCCTCATAGCTACTGTCTTAACTCTTACTCTGGCCTAATAGCTACTGTCTTAACTCTTACTCTGGCCTAATGGTTAAGGTCTTGGACTCTTACTCTGGCCTCATAGCTACTGTCTTAACTCTTACTCTGGCCTCATAGCTACTGTCTTAACTCTTACTCTGGCCTCATGGCTACTGTCTTAACTCTTCCCCTGGCCTAATGGTTAAGGTCTTGGACTCTTACTCTGGCCACATAGCTACAGTCTTAACTCTTACTCTGGCCTCATAGCTACTGTCTTAACTCTTACTCTGGCCTAATAGCTACTGTCTTAACTCTTACTCTGGCCTCATAGCTACTGTCTTAACTCTTACTCTGGCCTAATGGTTAAGGTCTTTGACTCTTCTTCTGGCCTCATAGCTACTGTCTTAACGCTTACACTGGCCTCATAGCTACTGTCTTAACTCTTACTCTGGCCTCATAGCTACTGTCTTAACTCTTACTCTGGCCTCATAGCTACTGTCTTACCTCTTACTCTGGCCTTATAGCTACTGTCTTAACTTTTACTCTGGCCTAATAGCTACTGTCTTAACTCTTACTCTGGCCTCATAACTACTGTCTTAACTCTTACTCTGGCCTAATGGTTAAGGTCTTGGACTCTTACTCTGGCCTCATAGCTACTGTCTTAACTCTTACTCTGGCCTAATAGCTACTGTCTTAACTCTTACTCTGGCCTCATAGCTACTGTCTTAACTCTTACTCTGGCCTCATAGCTACTGTCTTAACTCTTACTCTGGCCTAATGGTTAAGGTCTTGGACTCTTACTCTGGCCTCATAGCTACAGTCTTAACTCTTACTCTGGCCTCATAGCTACTGTCTTAACTCTTACTCTGGCCTCATAGCTACTGTCTTAACTCTTCCTCTGGCCTAATGGTTAAGGTCTTGGACTCTTAATCTGGCCTTATAGCTACTGTCTTAACTCTTACTCTGGCCTAATAGCTACTGTCTTAATTCTTACTCTGGCCTAATAGCTACTGTCTTAACTCTTACTCTGGCTTAATGGTTAAGGTCTTGGACTCTAACTCTGGCCTCATAGCTACTGTCTTAACTCTTACCCTGGCCTAATAGCTACTGTCTTAACTCTTACTCTGGCCTCCTAGCTACTGTCTTAACTCTTACTCTGGCCTCATAGCTACTGTCTTAACTCTTACTCTGGCCTAATAGCTACTGTCTTAACTCTTATTCTGGCCTAATAGCTACTGTCTTAACTCTTACTCTGGCCTCATAGCTACTGTCTTAACTCTTACTCTGGCCTAATAGCTACTGTCTTAACTCTTACTCTGGCCTCATAGCTACTGTCTTAACTCTTACTCTGGCCTCATAGCTACTGTCTTAACTCTTACTCTGGCCTAATGGTTAAGGTCTTGGACTCTTACTCTGGCCTCATAGCTACTGTCTTAACTCTTACTCTGGCCTTATAGCTACTGTCTTAACTCCTACTCTGGCCTCAGAGCTACTGTCTTACCTCTTACTCTGGCCTAATGGTTAAGGTCTTGGACTCTTACTCTGGCCTCATAGCTACTGTCTTAACTCTTACTCTGGCCTCATAGCTACTGTCTTAACTCTTACTCTGGCCTAATGGTTAAGGTCTTGGACTCTTACTCTGGCTTCATAGCTACAGTCTTAACTCTTACTCTGGCCTCATAGCTACTGTCTTAACTCTTACTCTGGCCTCATAGCTACTGTCTTAACTCTTCCTCTGGCCTAATGGTTAAGGTCTTGGACTCTTACTCTGGCCTCATAGCTACTGTCTTAACTCTTACTCTGCCCTAATAGCTACTGTCTTAATTCTTACTCTGGCCTAATAGCTACTGTCTTAACTCTTACTCTGGCCTAATGGTTAAGGTCTTGGACTCTAACACTGGCCTCATAGCTACTGTCTTAACTCTTACTCTGGCCTAATAGCTACTGTCTTAACTCTTACTCTGGCCTCCTAGCTACTGTCTTAACTCTTACTCTGGCCTCATAGCTACTGTCTTAACTCTTACTCTGGCCTAATAGCTACTGTCTTAACTCTTATTCTGGCC
The DNA here is from genome assembly GCF_964204655.1 of Triturus cristatus. Lineage (NCBI taxonomy): Eukaryota > Metazoa > Chordata > Amphibia > Caudata > Salamandridae > Triturus > Triturus cristatus. The sequence continues at coordinate 718,621,782 of NC_140593.1, read as the reverse complement.
TAATAGCTACTGTCTTAACTCTTACTCTGGCCTCATAGCTACTGTCTTAACTCTTACTCTGGCCTAATGGTTAAGGTCTTTGACTCTTCTTCTGGCCTCATAGCTACTGTCTTAACGCTTACACTGGCCTCATAGCTACTGTCTTAACTCTTACTCTGGCCTCATAGCTACTGTCTTAACTCTTACTCTGGCCTCATAGCTACTGTCTTACCTCTTACTCTGGCCTTATAGCTACTGTCTTAACTCTTACTCTGGCCTCAGAGCTACTGTCTTAACTCTTACTCTGGCCTAATGGTTACGGTCTTGGACTCTTACTCTGGCCTCATAGATACTGTCTTAACTCTTACTCTAGCCTCATAGCTACTGTCTTAACTTTTACTCTGGCCTAATAGCTACTGTCTTAACTCTTACTCTGGCCTAATAGCTACTGTCTTAACTCTTACTCTGGCCTCATAACTACTGTCTTAACTCTTACTCTGGCCTAATGGTTAAGGTCTTGGACTCTTACTCTGGCCTCATAGCTACTGTCTTAACTCTTACTCTGGCCTCATAGCTACTGTCTTAACTCTTACTCTGGCCTCATAGCTACTGTCTTAACTCTTACTCTGGCCTAATGGTTAAGGTCTTGGACTCTTACTCTGGCCTCATAGCTACAGTCTTAACTCTTACTCTGGCCTCATAGCTACTGTCTTAACTCTTACTCTGGCCTCATAGCTACTGTCTTAACTCTTCCTCTGGCCTAATGGTTAAGGTCTTGGACTCTTAATCTGGCCTCATAGCTACTGTCTTAACTCTTACTCTAGCCTAATAGCTACTGTCTTAATTCTTACTCTGGCCTAATAGCTACTGTCTTAACTCTTACTCTGGCCTAATCGTTAAGGTCTTGGACTCTAACTCTGGCCTCATAGCTACTGTCTTAACTCTTACTCTGGCCTAATAGCTACTGTCTTAACTCTTACTCTGGCCTCCTAGCTACTGTCTTAACTCTTACTCTGGCCTCATAGCTACTGTCTTAACTCTTACTCTGGCCTAATAGCTACTGTCTTAACTCTTATTCTGGCCTAATAGCTACTGTCTTAACTCTTACTCTGGCCTCATAGCTACTGTCTTAACTCTTACTCTGGCATAATGTTAAGGTCTTGGACTCTTACTCTGGCCTCATAACTACTGTCTTAACTCTTACTCTGGCCTAATAGCTACTGTCTTAACTCTTACTCTGGCCTCATAGCTACTGTCTTAACTCTTACTCTGGCCTCATAGCTACTGTCTTAACTCTTACTCTGGCCTAATGTTTAAGGTCTTGGACTCTTACTCTGGCCTCATAGCTACTGTCTTAACTCTTACTCTGGCCTTATAGCTACTGTCTTAACTCCTACTCTGGCCTCAGAGCTACTGTCTTACCTCTTACTCTGGCCTAATGGTTAAGGTCTTGGACTCTTACTCTGGCCTCATAGCTACTGTCTTAACTCTTACTCTGGCCTCATAGCTACTGTCTTAACTCTTACTCTGGCCTAATGGTTAAGGTCTTGGACTCTTACTCTGGCTTCATAGCTACAGTCTTAACTCTTACTCTGGCCTCATAGCTACTGTCTTAACTCTTACTCTGGCCTCATAGCTACTGTCTTAACTCTTCCTCTGGCCTAAAGGTTAAGGTCTTGGACTCTTACTCTGGCCTCATAGCTACTGTCTTAACTCTTACTCTGCCCTAATAGCTACTGTCTTAATTCTTACTCTGGCCTAATAGCTACTGTCTTAACTCTTACTCTGGCCTAATGGTTAAGGTCTTGGACTCTAACTCTGGCCTCATAGCTACTGTCTTAACTCTTACTCTGGCCTAATAGCTACTGTCTTAACTCTTACTCTGGCCTCCTAGCTACTGTCTTAACTCTTACTCTGGCCTCATAGCTACTGTCTTAACTCTTACTCTGGCCTAATAGCTACTGTCTTAACTCTTATTCTGGCCTAATAGCTACTGTCTTAACTCTTACTCTGGCCTCCTAGCTACTGTCTTAACTCTTACTCTGGTCTCATGGCTACTGTCTTAACTCTACCCCTGGCCTAATGGTTAAGGGGTCTTGGACTCTTACTCTAGCCACATAGCTACAGTCTTAACTCTTACTCTGGCCTCATAGCTACTGTCTTAACCCTTACTCTGGCCTAATAGCTACTGTCTTAACTCTTACTCTGGCCTAATAGCTACTGTCTTAACTCTTACTCTGGCATAATGGTTAAGGTCTTGGACTCCTACTCTGGCCTCATAGCTACTGTCTTAACTCTTACTCTGGCCTCATAGCTACTGTCTTAACTCTTACTCTGGCCTCATAGCTACTGTCTTAACTCTTACTCTGGCCTCATAGCTACTGTATTAACTCTTACTCTGGCCTCATAGATACTGTCTTAACTCTTACTCTGGCCTCATAGCTACTGTCTTAACTCTTTCTCTGGCCTACTAGCTACTGTCTTAACTCTTACTCTGGCCTAATAGCTACTGTCTTAACTCTTACTTTGGCCTCATAGCTACTGTCTTTACTCTTACTCTGGCCTAATGGTTAAGGTCCTGGACTCTTACTCTGGCCTAATAGCTACTGTCTTAACTCTTACTCTGGCCTAATAGCTACTGTCTTAACTCTTACTCTGGCCTCATAGCTACTGTCTTAACTCTTACTCTGGCCTAATGGTTAAGGTCTTGGACTCTTACTCTGGCCTCATAGCTACTGTCTTAACTCTTACTCTGGCCTCATAGCTACTGTCTTAACTCTTACTCTGGCCTAATGGTTAAGGTCTTGGACTCTTCTTCTGGCCTAATAGCTACTGTCTTAACTCTTACTCTGGCCTCATAGCTACTGTCTTAACTCTTACTCTGGCCTAATAGCTACTGTCTTAACTCTTACTCTGGCCTCTTAGCTACTGTCTTAACTCTTACTCTGGCCTAATGGTTAAGGTCTTTGTCTCTTACTCTGGCCTCATAGCTCTTGTCTTAACTCTTACTCTGGCCTAATAGCTACTGTCTTAACTCTTACTCTGGCCTCATAGCTACTATCTTAACTCTTACTCTGGCCTCATAGCTACTGTCTTAACTCTTACTCTGGCCTCATAGCTACTGTCTTAACTCTTACTCTGGCCTAATAGCTACTGTCTTAACTCTTACTCTGGCCTCATAGCTACTGTCTTAACTCTTACTCTGGCCTAATGGTTAAGGTCTTTGACTCTTCTTCTGGCCTCATAGCTACTGTCTTAACGCTTACACTGGCCTCATAGCTACTGTCTTAACTCTTACTCTGGCCTCATAGCTACTGTCTTAACTCTTACTCTGGCCTCATAGCTACTGTCTTACCTCTTACACTGGCCCTATAGCTACTGTCCTAACTCTTACTCTGGCCTCAGAGCTACTGTCTTAACTCTTACTCTGGCCTAATGGTTACGGTCTTGGACTCTTACTCTGGCCTCATAGATACTGTCTTAACTCTTACTCTAGCCTCATAGCTACTGTCTTAACTTTTACTCTGGCCTAATAGCTACTGTCTTAACTCTTACTCTGGCCTAATAGCTACTGTCTTAACTCTTAATCTGGCCTCATAGCTACTGTCTTAACTCTTACTCTGGCCTAATGGTTAAGGTCTTGGACTCTTACTCTGGCCTCATAGCTACTGTCTTAACTCTTACTCTGGCCTAATAGCTACTGTCTTAACTCTTACTCTGGCCTCATAGCTACTGTCTTTACTCTTACTCTGGCCTCATAGCTACTGTCTTAACTTTTACTCTGGCCTAATGGTTAAGGTCTTGGACTCTTACTCTGGCCTCATAGCTACAGTCTTAACTCTTACTCTGGCCTCATAGCTACTGTCTTAACTCTTACTCTGGCCTCATAGCTACTGTCTTAACTCTTCCTCTGGCCTAATGGTTAAGGTCTTGGACTCTTAATCTGGCCTCATAGCTACTGTCTTAACTCTTACTCTGGCCTAATAGCTACTGTCTTAATTCTTACTCTGGCCTAATAGCTACTGTCTTAACTCTTACTCTGGCCTAATGGTTAAGGTCTTGGACTCTAACTCTGGCCTCATAGCTACTGTCTTAACTCTTACTCTGGCCTAATAGCTACTGTCTTAACTCTTACTCTGGCCTCCTAGCTACTGTCTTAACTCTTACTCTGGCCTCATAGCTACTGTCTTAACTCTTACTCTGGCCTAATAGCTACTGTCTTAACTCTTATTCTGGCCTAATAGCTACTGTCTTAACTCTTACTCTGGCCTCATAGCTACTGTCTTAACTCTTACTCTGGCATAATGTTAAGGTCTTGGACTCTTACTCTGGCCTCATAACTACTGTCTTAACTCTTACTCTGGCCTAATAGCTACTGTCTTAACTCTTACTCTGGCCTCATAGCTACTGTCTTAACTCTTACTCTGGCCTCATAGCTACTGTCTTAACTCTTACTCTGGCCTAATGGTTAAGGTCTTGGACTCTTACTCTGGCCTCATAGCTACTGTCTTAACTCTTACTCTGGCCTTATAGCTACTGTCTTAACTCCTACTCTGGCCTCAGAGCTACTGTCTTACCTCTTACTCTGGCCTAATGGTTAAGGTCTTGGACTCTTACTCTGGCCTCATAGCTACTGTCTTAACTCTTACTCTGGCCTCATAGCTACTGTCTTAACTCTTACTCTGGCCTAATAGCTACTGTCTTAACTCTTTCTCTGGCCTAATAGCTACTGTCTTAACTCTTACTCTGGCCTAATAGCTACTGTCTTAACTCTTACTTTGGCCTCATAGCTACTGTCTTAACTCTTACTCTGGCCTAATGGTTAAGGTCTTGGACTCTTACTCTGGCCTAATAGCTACTGTCTTAACTCTTACTCTGGCCTAATAGCTACTGTCTTGACTCTTACTCTGGCCTCATAGCTACTGTCTTAACTCTTACTCTGGCCTAATGGTTAAGGTCTTGGACTCTTACTCTGGCCTCATAGCTACTGTCTTAACTCTTACTCTGGCCTCATAGCTACTGTCTTAACTCTTACTCTGGCCTAATGGTTAAGGTCTTGGACTCTTCTTCTGGCCTAATAGCTACTGTCTTAACTCTTACTCTGGCCTAATAGCTACTGTCTTAACTCTTCTTCTGGCCTCATAGCTACCGTCTTAACTCTTACTCTGGCCTAATGGTTAAGGTCTTTGTCTCTTACTCTGGCCTCATAGCTACTGTCTTAACTCTTACTCTGGCCTAATAGCTACTATCTTAACTCTTACTCTGGCCTAATAGCTACTGTCTTAACTCTTACTCTGGCCTTATAGCTACTGTCTTAACTCTTACTCTGGCCTCAGAGCTACTGTCTTAACTCTTACTCTGGCCTAATGGTTACGGTCTTGGACTCTTACTCTGGCCTCATAGATACTGTCTTAACTCTTACTCTAGCCTCATAGCTACTGTCTTAACTTTTACTCTGGCCTAATAGCTACTGTCTTAACTCTTACTCTGGCCTAATAGCTACTGTCTTAACTCTTACTCTGGCCTCATAGCTACTGTCTTAACTCTTACTCTGGCCTAATGGTTAAGGTCTTGGACTCTTACTCTGGCCTAATAGCTACTGTATTAACTCTTACTCTGGCCTAATGGTTAAGGTCTTGGACTCTTACTCTGGCCTCATACCTACTGTCTTAACTCTTACTCTGGCCTAATAGCTACTGTCTTAACTCTTACTCTGGCCTCCTAGCTACTGTCTTAACTCTTACTCTGGCCTCATAGCTACTGTCTTAACTCTTACTCTGGCCTAATGGTTAAGGTCTTGGACTCTTACTCTGGCCTAATAGCTACTGTCCTAACTCTTACTCTGGCCTCATAGCTACTGTCTTAACTCTTACTCTGGCCTCATAGCTACTGTCTTAACTCTTACTCTGGCCTAATGGTTAAGGTCTTGGACTCTTACTCTGGCCTCATAGCTACAGTCTTAACTCTTACTCTGGCCTCATAGCTACTGTCTTAACTCTTCCTCTGGCCTAATGGTTAAGGTCTTGGACTCTTAATCTGGCCTCATAGCTACTGTCTTAACTCTTACTCTGGCCTAATAGCTACTGTCTTAATTCTTACTCTGGCCTAATAGCTACTGTCTTAACTCTTACTCTGGCCTAATGGTTAAGGTCTTGGACTCTAACTCTGGCCTCATAGCTACTGTCTTAACTCTTACTCTGGCCTAATAGCTACTGTCTTAACTCTTACTCTGGCCTCCTAGCTACTGTCTTAACTCTTACTCTGGCATCATAGCTACTGTCTTAACTCTTACTCTGGCCTAATAGCTACTGTCTTAACTCTTATTCTGGCCTAATAGCTACTGTCTTAACTCTTACTCTGGCCTCATAGCTACTGTCTTAACTCTTACTCTGGCATAATGTTAAGGTCTTGGACTGTTACTCTGGCCTCATAACTACTGTCTTAACTCTTACTCTGGCCTAATAGCTACTGTCTTAACTCTTACTCTGGCCTCCTAGCTACTGTCTTAACTCTTACTCTGGCCTCATAGCTACTGTCTTAACTCTTACTCTGGCCTAATGGTTAAGGTCTTGGACTCTTACTCTGGCCTCATAGCTACTGTCTTAACTCTTACTCTGGCCTTATAGCTACTGTCTTAACTTCTACTCTGGCCTCAGAGCTACTGACTTACCTCTTACTCTGGCCTAATGGTTAAGGTCTTGGACTCTTACTCTGGCCTCATAGCTACTGTCTTAACTCTTACTCTGGCCTCATAGCTACTGTCTTAACTCTTACTCTGGCCTAATAGCTACTGTCTTAACTCTTACTCTGGCCTAAAAGCTACTGTCTTAACTCTTACTCTGGCCTCATAGCTACTGTCTTAACTCTTAATCTGGCCTCATAGCTACTGTCTTAACTCTAACTCTGGCCTCATAGCTACTGTCTTAACTCTTACTCTGGCCTAATAGCTACTGTCTTAACTCTTACTCTGGCCTCATAGCTACTGTCTTAACTCTTACTCTGGACTCATAGCTACTGTCTTAACTCTTACTCTGGCCTAATGGTTAAGGTCTTGGACTCTTACTCTGGCCTCATAGCTACTGTTTTAACTCTTACTCTGGCCTCATAGCTACTGTCTTAACTCTTACTCTGGCCTCATAGCTACTGTCTTAACTCTTACTCTGGCCTCATAGCTACTGTCTTAACTCTTACTCTGGACTCATAGCTACTGTCTTAACTCTTACTCTGGCCTCATAGCTACTGTCTTAACTCTTAATCTGGCCTCATAGCTACTGTCTTAACTCTTACTCTGGCCTAAAATCTACTGTCTTAACTCTTACTCTGGCCTCATAGCTACTGTCTTAACTCTTACTCTGGCCTCATAGCTCCTGTCTTAACTCTTAATCTGGCCTCATAGCTACTGTCTTAACTCTTACTCTGGCCTCATAGCTACTGTCTTAACTCTTACTCTGGCCTAATAGCTACTGTCTTAACTCTTACTCTGGCCTCATAGCTACTGTCTTAACTCTTACTCTGGCCTAATAGCTACTGTCTTAACTCTTACTCTGGCCTCATAGCTACTGTCTTAACTCTTACTCTGGCCTCATAGCTACTGTCTTAACTCTTACTCTGGCCTAATGGTTAAGGTCTTGGACTCTTACTCTGGCCTCATAGCTACAGTCTTAACTCTTACTCTGGCCTCATAGCTACTGTCTTAACTCTTACTCTGGCCTCATAGCTACTGTCTTAACTCTTACTCTGGCCTAATAGCTACTGTCTTAACTCTTACTCTGGCCTAATAGCTACTGTCTTAACTCTTACTCTGGCCTCCTAGCTACTGTCTTAACTCTTACTCTGGCCTCATAGCTACTGTCTTAACTCTTACTCTGGCCTAATAGCTACTGTCTTAACTCTTATTCTGGCCTAATAGCTACTGTCTTAACTCTTACTCTGGCCTCATAGCTACTGTCTTAGCTCTTACTCTGGCATAATGTTAAGATCTTGGACTCTTACTCTGGCCTCATAACTACTGTCTTAACTCTTACTCTGGCCTAATAGCTACTGTCTTAACTCTTACTCTGGCCTCATAGCTACTGTCTTAACTCTTACTCTGGCCTCATAGCTACTGTCTTAACTCTTACTCTGGCCTCATAGCTACTGTCTTAACTCTTAATCTGGCCTAATAGCTACTGTCTTAACTCTTACTCTGGCCTAATAGCTACTGTCTTAACTCTTACTCTGGCCTAATGGTTAAGGTCTTGGACTCTTACTCTGGCCTCATACCTACTGTCTTAACTCTTACTCTGGCCTAATAGCTACTGTCTTAACTCTTACTCTGGCCTCCTAGCTACTGTCTTAACTCTTACTCTGGCCTCATAGCTACTGTCTTAACTCTTACTCTGGCCTAATAGCTACTGTCTTAACTCTTACTCTGGCCTAATAGCTACTGTATTAACTCTTACTCTGGCCTAATGGTTAAGGTCTTGGACTCTTACTCTGGCCTCATACCTACTGTCTTAACTCTTACTCTGGCCTAATAGCTACTGTCTTAACTCTTACTCTGGCCTCCTAGCTACTGTCTTAACTCTTACTCTGGCCTCATAGCTACTGTCTTAACTCTTACTCTGGCCTAATAGCTACTGTCTTAACTCTTATTCTGGCCTAATAGCTACTGTCTTAACTCTTAATCTGGCCTCATAGCTACTGTCTTAGCTCTTACTCTGGCATAATGTTAAGGTCTTGGACTCTTACTCTGGCCTCATAACTACTGTCTTAACTCTTACTCTGGCCTAATAGTTACTGTCTTAACTCTTACTCTGGCCTCATAGCTACTGTCTTAACTCTTACTCTGGCCTCATAGCTACTGTCTTAACTCTTACTCTGGCCTCATAGCTACTGTCTTAACTCTTACTCTGGCCTCATAGCTACTGTCTTAACTCTTAATCTGGCCTCATAGCTACTGTCTTAACTCTAACTCTGGCCTCATAGCTACTATCTTAACTCTTACTCTGGCCTCATAGCTACTGTCTTAACTCTTACTCTGGCCTCATAGCTACTGTCTTAACTCTTACTCTGGCCTAATGGTTAAGGTCTTGGACTCTTACTCTTGCCTCATAGCTACTGTCTTAACTCTTACTCTGGCCTCATAGCTACTGTCTTAACTCTTACTCTGGCCTCATAGCTACTGTCTTAACTCTTACTCTGGCCTAATAGCTACTGTCTTAACTCTTACTCTGGCCTCATAGCTACTGTCTTAACTCTTACTCTGGCCTCATAGCTACTGTCTTAACTCTTACTCTGGCCTCATAGCTACTGTCTTACCTCTTACTCTGGCCTTATAGCTTCTGTCTTAACTCTTACTCTGGCCTCCTAGCTACTGTCTTAACTCTTACTCTGGCCTAATGGTTACGGTCTTGGACTCTTACTCTGGCCTCATAGATACTGTCTTAACTCTTACTCTAGCCTCATAGCTACTGTCTTAACTTTTACTCTGGCCTAATAGCTACTGTCTTAACTCTTACTCTGGCCTAATAGCTACTGTCTTAACTCTTACTCTGGCCTCATAGCTACTGTCTTAACTCTTACTCTGGCCTAATGGTTAAGGTCTTGGACTCTTACTCTGGCCTCATAGCTACTGTCTTAACTCTTACTCTGGCCTCATAGCTACTATCTTAACTCTTTTTCTGGCCTAATAGCTACTGTCTTAACTCTTAATCTGGCCTCATAGCTACTGTCTTAACTCTTACTCTGGCCTCATAGCTACTGTCTTAACTCTTACTCTGGCATAATGGTTAAGGTCTTGGACTCTTACTCTGGCCTCATAGCTACTGTCTTAACTCTTACTCTGGCCTCATAGCTACTGTCTTAACTCTTACTCTGGCCTCATAGCTACTGTCTTAACTCTTAATCTGGCCTCATAGCTACTGTCTTAACTCTTACTCTGGCCTCATAGCTACTGTCTTAACTCTTACTCTGGCCTAATAGCTACTGTCTTAACTCTTACTCTGGCCTCATAGCTACTGTCTTAACTCTTTCTCTGGCCTAATAGCTATTGTCTTAACTCTTACTCTGGCCTCATAGCTACTGTCTTAACTCTTGTTCTGGCCTCATAGCTACTGTCTTAACTCTTACTCTGGCCTAATGGTTAAGGTCTTGGACTCTTACTCTGGCCTCATAGCTACAGTCTTAACTCTTACTCTGGCCTCATAGCTACTGTCTTAACTCTTACTCTGGCCTCATAGCTACTGTCTTAAATCTTACTCTGGCCTAATGTTTAAGGTTTTGGACTCTTACTCTGGCCTCATAGCTACTGTCTTAACTCTTACTCTGGCCTAATAGCTACTGTTTTAACTCTTACTCTGGCCTAATAGCTACTGTCTTAACTCTTACTCTGGCCTAATGGTTAAGGTCTTGGACTCTTACTCTGGCCTCATAGCTACTGTCTTAACTCTTACTCTGGCCTAATAGCTACTGTATTAATTCTTACTCTGGCCTCCTAGCTACTGTCTTAACTCTTACTCTGGCCTCATAGCTACTGTCTTAACTCTTACTCTGGCCTAATAGCTACTGTCTTAACTCTTATTCTGGCCTAATAGCTACTGTCTTAACTCTTACTCTGGCCTCATAGCTACTGTCTTAACTCTTACTCTGGCATAATGTTAAGGTATTGGACTCTTACTCTGGCCTCATAACTACTGTCTTAACGCTTACTCTGGCCTAATAGCTACTGTCTTAACTCTTACTCTGGCCTCATAGCTACTGTCTTAACTCTTACTCTGGCCTAATAGCTACTGTCTTAACTCTTACTCTGGCCTAAAAGCTACTGTCTTAACTCTTACTCTGGCCTCATAGCTACTGTCTTAACTCTTAATCTGGCCTCATAGCTACTGTCTTAACTCTAACTCTGGCCTCATAGCTACTGTCTTAACTCTTACTCTGGCCTAATAGCTACTGTCTTAACTCTTACTCTGGCCTCATAGCTACTGTCTTAACTCTTACTCTGGACTCATAGCTACTGTCTTAACTCTTACTCTGGCCTAATGGTTAAGGTCTTGGACTCTTACTCTGGCCTCATAGCTACTGTTTTAACTCTTACTCTGGCCTCATAGCTACTGTCTTAACTCTTACTCTGGCCTCATAGCTACTGTCTTAACTCTTACTCTGGCCTCATAGCTACTGTCTTAACTCTTACTCTGGACTCATAGCTACTGTCTTAACTCTTACTCTGGCCTCATAGCTACTGTCTTAACTCTTAATCTGGCCTCATAGCTACTGTCTTAACTCTTACTCTGGCCTAAAATCTACTGTCTTAACTCTTACTCTGGCCTCATAGCTACTGTCTTAACTCTTACTCTGGCCTCATAGCTCCTGTCTTAACTCTTAATCTGGCCTCATAACTACTGTCTTAACTCTTACTCTGGCCTCATAGCTACTGTCTTAACTCTTACTCTGGCCTAATAGCTACTGTCTTAACTCTTACTCTGGCCTCATAGCTACTGTCTTAACTCTTACTCTGGCCTAATAGCTACTGTCTTAACTCTTACTCTGGCCTCATAGCTACTGTCTTAACTCTTACTCTGGCCTCATAGCTACTGTCTTAACTCTTACTCTGGCCTAATGGTTAAGGTCTTGGACTCTTACTCTGGCCTCATAGCTACAGTCTTAACTCTTACTCTGGCCTCATAGCTACTGTCTTAACTCTTACTCTGGCCTCATAGCTACTGTCTTAACTCTTACTCTGGCCTAATAGCTACTGTCTTAACTCTTACTCTGGCCTAATAGCTACTGTCTTAACTCTTACTCTGGCCTCCTAGCTACTGTCTTAACTCTTACTCTGGCCTCATAGCTACTGTCTTAACTCTTACTCTGGCCTAATAGCTACTGTCTTAACTCTTATTCTGGCCTAATAGCTACTGTCTTAACTCTTACTCTGGCCTCATAGCTACTGTCTTAGCTCTTACTCTGGCATAATGTTAAGATCTTGGACTCTTACTCTGGCCTCATAACTACTGTCTTAACTCTTACTCTGGCCTAATAGCTACTGTCTTAACTCTTACTCTGGCCTCATAGCTACTGTCTTAACTCTTACTCTGGCCTCATAGCTACTGTCTTAACTCTTACTCTGGCCTAATAGCTACTGTCTTAACTCTTACTCTGGCCTAATGGTTAAGGTCTTGGACTCTTACTCTGGCCTCATACCTACTGTCTTAACTCTTACTCTGGCCTAATAGCTACTGTCTTAACTCTTACTCTGGCCTCCTAGCTACTGTCTTAACTCTTACTCTGGCCTCATAGCTACTGTCTTAACTCTTACTCTGGCCTAATAGCTACTGTCTTAACTCTTACTCTGGCCTAATAGCTACTGTATTAACTCTTACTCTGGCCTAATGGTTAAGGTCTTGGACTCTTACTCTGGCCTCATACCTACTGTCTTAACTCTTACTCTGGCCTAATAGCTACTGTCTTAACTCTTACTCTGGCCTCCTAGCTACTGTCTTAACTCTTACTCTGGCCTCATAGCTACTGTCTTAACTCTTACTCTGGCCTAATAGCTACTGTCTTAACTCTTATTCTGGCCTAATAGCTACTGTCTTAACTCTTACTCTGGCCTCATAGCTACTGTCTTAGCTCTTACTCTGGCATAATGTTAAGGTCTTGGACTCTTACTCTGGCCTCATAACTACTGTCTTAACTCTTACTCTGGCCTAATAGCTACTGTCTTAACTCTTACTCTGGCCTCATAGCTACTGTCTTAACTCTTACTCTGGCCTCATAGCTACTGTCTTAACTCTTACTCTGGCCTCATAGCTACTGTCTTAACTCTTACTCTGGCCTCATAGCTACTGTCTTAACTCTTAATCTGGCCTCATAGCTACTGTCTTAACTCTAACTCTGGCCTCATAGCTACTATCTTAACTCTTACTCTGGCCTCATAGCTACTGTCTTAACTCTTACTCTGGCCTCATAGCTACTGTCTTAACTCTTACTCTGGCCTAATGGTTAAGGTCTTGGACTCTTACTCTTGCCTCATAGCTACTGTCTTAACTCTTACTCTGGCCTCATAGCTACTGTCTTAACTCTTACTCTGGCCTCATAGCTACTGTCTTAACTCTTACTCTGGCCTAATAGCTACTGTCTTAACTCTTACTCTGGCCTCATAGCTACTGTCTTAACTCTTACTCTGGCCTCATAGCTACTGTCTTAACTCTTACTCTGGCCTCATAGCTACTGTCTTACCTCTTACTCTGGCCTTATAGCTTCTGTCTTAACTCTTACTCTGGCCTCCTAGCTACTGTCTTAACTCTTACTCTGGCCTAATGGTTACGGTCTTGGACTCTTACTCTGGCCTCATAGATACTGTCTTAACTCTTACTCTAGCCTCATAGCTACTGTCTTAACTTTTACTCTGGCCTAATAGCTACTGTCTTAACTCTTACTCTGGCCTAATAGCTACTGTCTTAACTCTTACTCTGGCCTCATAGCTACTGTCTTAACTCTTACTCTGGCCTAATGGTTAAGGTCTTGGACAATTACTCTGGCCTCATAGCTAATGTCTTAACTCTTACTCTGGCCTCATAGCTACTATCTTAACTCTTTTTCTGGCCTAATAGCTACTGTCTTAACTCTTAATCTGGCCTCATAGCTACTGTCTTAACTCTTACTCTGGCCTCATAGCTACTGTCTTAACTCTTACTCTGGCATAATGGTTAAGGTCTTGGACTCTTACTCTGGCCTCATAGCTACTGTCTTAACTCTTACTCTGGCCTCATAGCTACTGTCTTAACTCTTACTCTGGCCTCATAGCTACTGTCTTAACTCTTAATCTGGCCTCATAGCTACTGTCTTAACTCTTACTCTGGCCTCATAGCTACTGTCTTAACTCTTACTCTGGCCTAATAGCTACTGTCTTAACTCTTACTCTGGCCTCATAGCTACTGTCTTAACTCTTTCTCTGGCCTAATAGCTATTGTCTTAACTCTTACTCTGGCCTCATAGCTACTGTCTTAACTCTTGTTCTGGCCTCATAGCTACTGTCTTAACTCTTACTCTGGCCTAATGGTTAAGGTCTTGGACTCTTACTCTGGCCTCATAGCTACAGTCTTAACTCTTACTCTGGCCTCATAGCTACTGTCTTAACTCTTACTCTGGCCTCATAGCTACTGTCTTAAATCTTACTCTGGCCTAATGTTTAAGGTTTTGGACTCTTACTCTGGCCTCATAGCTACTGTCTTAACTCTTACTCTGGCCTAATAGCTACTGTTTTAACTCTTACTCTGGCCTAATAGCTACTGTCTTAACTCTTACTCTGGCCTAATGGTTAAGGTCTTGGACTCTTACTCTGGCCTCATAGCTACTGTCTTAACTCTTACTCTGGCCTAATAGCTACTGTATTAACTCTTACTCTGGCCTCCTAGCTACTGTCTTAACTCTTACTCTGGCCTCATAGCTACTGTCTTAACTCTTACTCTGGCCTAATAGCTACTGTCTTAACTCTTATTCTGGCCTAATAGCTACTGTCTTAACTCTTACTCTGGCCTCATAGCTACTGTCTTAACTCTTACTCTGGCATAATGTTAAGGTATTGGACTCTTACTCTGGCCTCATAACTACTGTCTTAACGCTTACTCTGGCCTAATAGCTACTGTCTTAACTCTTACTCTGGCCTCATAGCTACTGTCTTAACTCTTACTCTGGCCTCATAGCTACTGTCTTAACTCTTACTCTGGCCTCATAGCTACTGTCTTAACTCTTAATCTGGCCTCATAGCTACTGTCTTAACTCTAACTCTGGCCTCATAGCTACTGTCTTAACTCTTACTCTGGCCTAATAGCTACTGTCTTAACTCTTACTCTGGCTTCATAGCTACTGTCTTAACTCTTACTCTGGACTCATAGCTACTGTCTTAACTCTTACTCTGGCCTAATGGTTAAGGTCTTGGACTCTTACTCTGGCCTCATAGCTACTATCTTAACTCTTACTCTGGCCTCATAGCTACTGTCTTAACTCTTACTCTGGCCTAATGGTTAAGGTCTTGGACTCTTACTCTTGCCTCATAGCTACTGTCTTAACTCTTACTCTGGCCTCATAGCTACTGTCTTAACTCTTACTCTGGCCTCATAGCTACTGTCTTAACTCTTACTCTGGCCCATAGCTACTGTCTTAACTCTTACTCTGGCCTCATAGCTACTGTCTTAACTCTTACTCTGGCCTCATAGCTACTGTCTTAACTCTTACTCTGGCCTAATGGTTAAGGTCTTGGACTCTTACTCTGGCCTCATAGCTACTGTCTTAACTCTTACTCTGGCCTCATAGCTACTGTCTTAACTCTTACTCTGGCCTCATAGCTACTGTCTTAACTCTTTCTCTGGCCTAATAGCTACTGTCTTAACTCTTACTCTGGCCTAATAGCTACTGTCTTAACTCTTACTTTGGCCTCATAGCTACTGTCTTAACTCTTACTCTGGCCTAATGGTTAAGGTCTTGGACTCTTACTCTGGCCTAATAGCTACTGTCTTAACTCTTACTCTGGCCTAATAGCTACTGTCTTAACTCTTACTCTGGCCTCATAGCTACTGCCTTAACTCTTACTCTGGCCTAATGGTTAAGGTCTTGGACTCTTACTCTGGCCTCATAGCTACTGTCTTAACTCTTACTCTGGCCTCATAGCTACTGTCTTAAGTCTTACTCTGGCCTAATGGTTAAGGTCTTGGACTCTTCTTCTGGCCTAATAGCTACTGTCTTAACTCTTACTCTGGCCTCATAGCTACTGTCTTAACTCTTACTCTGGCCTAATAGCTACTGTCTTAACTCTTACTCTGGCCTCATAGCTACTGTATTAACTCTTACTCTGGCCTAATGGTTAAGGTCTTGGACTCTTACTCTGGCCTCATAGCTACTGTCTTAACTCTTACTCTGGCCTAATAGCTACTGTCTTAACTCTTACTCTGGCCTCATAGCTACTATCTTAACTCTTACTCTGGCCTCATAGCTACTGTCTTAACTCTTACTCTGGCCTCATAGCTACTGTCTTAACTCTTACTCTGGCCTAATAGCTACTGTCTTAACTCTTACTCTGGCCTCATAGCTACTGTCTTAACTCTTACTCTGGCCTAATGGTTAAGGTCTTGGACTCTTACTCTGGCCTCATAGCTACTGTCTTAACTCTTACTCTGGCCTAATAGCTACTGTCTTAACTCTTACTCTGGCCTCATAGCTACTGTCTTAACGCTTATACTGGCCTCATAGCTACTGTCTTAACTCTTACTCTGGCCTCATAGCTACTGTCTTAACTCTTACTCTGGCCTCATAGCTACTGTCTTACCTCTTACTCTGGCCTTATAGCTACTGTCTTAACTCTTACTCTGGCCTCCTAGCTACTGTCTTAACTCTTACTCTGGCCTAATGGTTACGGTCTTGGACTCTTACTCTGGCCTCATAGATACTGTCTTAACTCTTACTCTAGCCTCATAGCTACTGTCTTAACTTTTACTCTGGCCTAATAGCCACTGTCTTAACTCTTACTCTGGCCTAATAGCTACTGTCTTAACTCTTACTCTGGCCTCATAGCTACTGTCTTAACTCTTACTCTGGCCTAATGGTGAAGGTCTTGGACTCTTACTCTGGCCTCATAGCTACTGTCTTAACTCTTACTCTGGCCTCATAGCTACTGTCTTAACTCTTATTCTGGCCTCATAGCTACTATCTTAACTCTTACTCTGGACTCATAGCTACTGTCTTAACTCTTACTCTGGCCTAATAGCTACTGTCTTAACTCTTACTCTGGCCTCATAGCTACTGTCTTCACTCTTACTCTGGCCTAATGGTTAAGTTCTTGGACTCTTACTCTGGCCTCATAGCTACTGTCTTAACTCTTACTCTGGCCTAATAGCTACTGTCTTAACTCTTACTCTGGCCTAAAAGCTACTGTTTTAACTCTTACTCTGGCCTCATAGCTACTCTCTTATCTCTGTCTTAACTCTTACTCTGGCCTCATAGCTACTGTCTTAACTCTTACTTTGACCTAATGTTTAAGGTCTTGGACTCTTACTCTGGCCTCATAGCTACTGTCTTAACTCTTACTCTGGCCTCATAGCTACTGTCTTAACTCTTACTCTGGCCTAATAGCTACTGTCTTAACTCTTACTGTGACCTAATAGCTACTGTCTTAACTCTTACTCTGGCCTCATAGCTACTGTCTTAACTCTTACTCTGGCCTAATGGTTAAGGTCTTGGACTCTTACTCTGGCCTATTAGATACTGTCTTAACTCTTACTCTGGCCTAATAGCTACTGTCTTAACTCTTACTCTGGCCTCATAGCTACCGTCTTAACTCTT
This sequence comes from Triturus cristatus, assembly GCF_964204655.1. Classification (NCBI taxonomy): domain Eukaryota; kingdom Metazoa; phylum Chordata; class Amphibia; order Caudata; family Salamandridae; genus Triturus; species Triturus cristatus. The sequence goes on along the minus strand of NC_140593.1, from coordinate 718,604,490 downwards.
ACTCTGGCCTAATAGCTACTGTCTTAACTCTTACTCTGGCCTAATGGTTAAAGTCTTGGACTCTTACTCTGGCCTCATAGCTACTGTCTTAACTCTTACTCTGGCCTAATAGCTACTGTCTTAACTCTTACTCTGGCCTCATAGCTACTGTCTTAACTCTTACACTGGCCTCATAGCTACTGTCTTAACTCTTACTCTGGCCTCATAGCTACTGTCTTAACTCTTACTCTGGCCTCATAGCTACTGTCTTAACTCTTACTCTGGCCTTATAGCTACTGTCTTAACTCTTACTCTGGCCTCATAGCTACTGTCTTAACTCATACTCGGGCATAATGGTTAAGGTCTTGGACTCTTACTCGGGCCTCATAGCTACTGTCTTAACTCTTACTCTGGCCTCATAGCTACTGTCTTAACTCTTACTCTGGCGTAATAGCTACTGTCTTAACTCTTACTCTGGCCTAATAGCTACTGTCTTAACTCTTACTCTGGCCTAATAGCTACTGTCTTAACTCTTACTCTGGCCTAATGGTTAACGTCTTGGACTCTTACTATGGCCTCATAGCAACTGTCTTAACTCTTACTCTGGCCTAATGGTTAAGGTCTTGGACTCTTACTCTGGCCTCATAGCTACTGTCTTAACTCTTACTCTGGCCTCATAGCTACTGTCTTAACTCTTACTCTGGCCTCATAGCTACTGTCTTAACTCTTACTCTGGCCTAATGGTTAAGGTTTTGGACTCTTACTCTGGCCTCATAGCTACTGTCTTAACTCTTACTCTGGCCTCATAGCTACTGTCTTAACTCTTACTCTGGCCTAATGGTTAAGGTCTTGGACTCTTACTCTGGCCTCATAGCTACTGTCTTAACTCTTACTCTGGCCTCATAGCTACTGTCTTAACTCTTACTCTGGCCTAATGGTTAAGGTCTTGGACTCTTACTCTGGCCTAATAGCTACTGTCTTAACTCTTACTCTGGCCTCATAGCTACTGTCTTAACTATTACTCTGGCATCATAGCTACTGTCTTAACTCTTACTCTGGCCTCATAGCTACTGTCTTAACTCTTACTCTGGACTCATAGCTACTGTCTTAACTCTTACTCTGGCCTAATGGTTAAGGTCTTGGACTCTTACTCTGGCCTCATAGCTACTGTCTTAACTCTTACTCTGGCCTCATAGCTACTATCTCAACTCTTACTCTGGCCTCATAGCTACTGTCTTAACTCTTACTCTGGCCTCATAGCTACTGTCTTAACTCTTAATCTGGCCTAATGGTTAAGGTCTTGGACTCTTACTCTTGCCTCATAGCTACTGTCTTAACTCTTACTCTGGCCTCATAGCTACTGTCTTAACTCTTACTCTGGCCTCATAGCTACTGTCTTAACTCTTACTCTGGCCGCATAGCTACTGTCTTAACTCTTACTCTGGCCTAATAGCTACTGTCTTAACTCTTACTCTGGCCTCATAGCTACTGTCTTAACTCTTATTCTGGCCTCATAGCTACTGTCTTAACACTTACTCTGGCCTCATAGCTACTGTCTTAACTCTTACTCTGGCCTAATGGTTAAGGTCTTGGACTCTTACTCTGGCCTCATAGCTACTGTCTTAACTCTTACTCTGGCCTCATAGCTACTGTCTTAACTCTTACTCTGGCCTCATAGCTACTGTCTTAACTCTTTCTCTGGCCTAATAGCTACTGTCTTAACTCTTACTCTGGCCTAAAAGCTACTGTCTTAACTCTTACTTTGGCCTCATAGCTACTGTCTTAACTCTTACTCTGGCCTAATGGTTAAGGTCTTGGACTCTTACTCTGGCCTAATAGCTACTGTCTTAACTCTTACTCTGGCCTAATAGCTACTGTCTTAACTCTTACTCTGGCCTAATGGTTAAGGTCTTGGACTCTTCTTCTGGCCTAATAGCTACTGTCTTAACTCTTACTCTGGCCTCATAGCTACTGTCTTAACTCTTACTCTGGCCTAATAGCTACTGTCTTAACTCCTACTCTGGCCTCATAGCTACTGTCTTAACTCTTACTCTGGCCTAGTGGTTAAGGTCTTGGACTCTTACTCTGGCCTCATAGCTACTGTCTTAACTCTTACTCTGGCCTAATAGCTACTGTCTTAACTCTTACTCTGGCCTCATAGCTACTATCTTAACTCTTACTCTGGCCTCATTGCTACTGTCTTAACTCTTACTCTGGCCCCATAGCTACTGTCTTAACTCTTACTCTGGCCTAATAGCTACTGTCTTAACTCTTACTCTGGCCTCATAGCTACTGTCTTAAATCTTACTCTGGCCTAATGGTTAAGGTCTTGGACTCTTACTCTGGCCTCATAGCTACTGTCCTAACTCTTACTCTGGCCTAATAGCTACTGTCTAAACTCTTACTCTGGCCTCATAGCTACTGTCTTAATGCTTACACTGGCCTCATAGCTACTGTCTTAACTCTTACTCTGGCCTCATAGCTACTGTCTTAACTCTACTCTGGCCTCATAGCTACTGTCTTACCTCTTACTCTGGCCTTATAGCTACTGTCTTAACTCTTACTCTGGCCTCATAGCTACTGTCTTAACTCTTACTCTGGCCTAATGGTTACGGTCTTGGACTCTTACTCTGGCCTCATAGATACTGTCTTAACTCTTACTCTAGCCTCATAGCTACTGTCTTAACTTTTACTCTGGCCTAATAGCTACTGTCTTAACTCTTACTCTGGCCTAATAGCTACTGTCTTAACTCTTACTCTGGCCTCATAGCTACTGTCTTAACTCTTACTCTGGCCTAATGGTTAAGGTCTTGGACTCTTACTCTGGCCTCATAGCTACTGTCTTAACTCTTACTCTGGCCTCATAGCTACTGTCTTAACTCTTATTCTGGCCTCATAGCTACTATCTTAACTCTTACTCTGGACTCATAGCTACTGTCTTAACTTTTACTCTGGCCTAATAGCTACTGTCTTAACTCTTACTCTGGCCTCATAGCTACTGTCTTCACTCTTACTCTGGCCTAATGGTTAAGGTTTTGGACTCTTACTCTGGCCTCATAGCTACTGTCTTAACTCTTACTCTGGCCTAATAGCTACTGTCTTAACTCTTACTCTGGCCTAAAAGCTACTGTTTTAACTCTTACTCTGGCCTCATAGCTACTGTCTTAACTCTTACTCTGGCCTAATGGTTAAGGTATTGGACTCTTCTTCTGGCCTAATAGCTACTGTCTTAACTCTTACTCTGGCCTCATAGCTACTGTCTTAACTCTTACTCTGGCCTAATAGCTACTGTCTTAACTCTTACTCTGGCCTCATAGATACTTTCTTAACTCTTACTCTGGCCTAATGGTTAAGGTCTAGGACTCTTACTCTGGCCTCATAGCTACTGTCTTAACTCTTACTCTGGCCTCATAGCTACTGTCTTAACTCTTACTCTGGCCTAATGGTTAAGGTCTTGGACTCTTACTCTGGCCTAATAGCTACTGTCTTAACTCTTACTCTGGCCTAATAGCTACTGTCTTAACTCTTACTCTGGCATCATAGCTACTGTCTTAACTCTTACTCTGGCCTAATGGTTAAGGTCTTGGACTCTTACTCTGGCCTCATAGCTACTGTCTTAACTCTTACTCTGGTCTCATAGCTACTGTCTTAACTCTTACTCTGGCCTAATGGTTAAGGTCTTGGACTCTTCTTCTGGCCTAATAGCTACTGTCTTAAATCTTACTCTGGCCTCATAGCTACTGTCTTAACTCTTACTCTGGCCTCATAGCTACTGTCTTAACTCTTACTCTGGCCTAATAGCTACTGTCTTAACTCTTACTTTGTCCTCATAGCTACTGTCTTAACTCTTACTCTGGCCTAATGGTTAAGGTCTTGGACTCTTCTTCTGGCCTAATAGCTACTGTCTTAACTCTTACTCTGGCCTAAAAGCTACTGTCTTAACTCTTACTCTGGCCTCATAGCTACTGTCTTAACTCTTACTATGGCCTAATGGTTAAGGTCTTGGACTCTTACTCTGGCCTTGTAGCTACTGTCTTAACTCTTACTCTGGCCTCATAGCTACTGTCTTAACTCTTACTCTGGCCTCATAGCTACTGTCTTAACTCTTTTTCTGGCCTAATAGCTACTGTCTTAACTCTTACTCTGGCCTAATAGCTACTGTCTTAACTCTTACTTTGGCCTCATAGCTACTGTCTTAACTCTTACTCTGGCCTAATGGTTAAGGTCTTGGACTCTTACTCTGGCCTAATAGCTACTGTCTTAACTCTTACTCTGGCCTCATAGCTACTGTCTTAACTCTTACTCTGGCCTAATGGTTAAGGTCTTGGACTCTTACTCTGGCCTCATAGCTACTGTCTTAACTCTTACTCTGGCCTCATAGCTACTGTCTTAACTCTTATTCTGGCCTAATGGTTAAGGTCTTGGACTCTTCTTCTGGCCTAATAGCTACTGTCTTAACTCTTACTCTGGCCTCATAGCTACTGTCTTAACTCTTACTCTGGCCTAATGGTTAAGGTCTTGGACTCTTACTCTGGCCTCATAGCTACTGTCTTAACTCTTACTCTGGCCTCATAGCTACTGTCTTAACTCTTATTCTGGCCTCATAGCTACTATCTTAACTCTTACTCTGGACTCATAGCTACTGTCCTAACTCTTACTCTGGCCTAATAGCTACTGTCTTAACTCTTACTCTGGTCTCATAGCTACTGTCTTCACTCTTACTCTGGCCTAATGGTTAAGGTTTTGGACTCTTACTCTGGCCTCATAGCTACTGTCTTAACTCTTACTCTGGCCTAATAGCTACTGTCTTAACTCTTACTCTGGCCTAAAAGCTACTGTTTTAACTCTTACTCTGGCCTCATAGCTACTGTCTTAACTCTTACTCTGGCCTAATGGTTAAGGTCTTGGACTCTTCTTCTGGCCTAATAGCTACTGTCTTAACTCTTACTCTGGCCTCATAGCTACTGTCTTAACTCTTACTCTGGCCTAATAGCTACTGTCTTAACTCTTACTCTGGCCTCATAGATACTTTCTTAACTCTTACTCTGGCCTAATGGTTAAGGTCTAGGACTCTTACTCTGGCCTCATAGCTACTGTCTTAACTCTTACTCTGGCCTCATAGCTACTGTCTTAACTCTTACTCTGGCCTAATGGTTAAGGTCTTGGACTCTTACTCTGGCCTAATAGCTACTGTCTTAACTCTTACTCTGGCCTAATAGCTACTGTCTTAACTCTTACTCTGGCATCATAGCTACTGTCTTAACTCTTACTCTGGCCTAATGGTTAAGGTCTTGGACTCTTACTCTGGCCTCATAGCTACTGTCTTAACTCTTACTCTGGCCTAATAGCTACTGTCTTAACTCTTACTCTGGCCTCATAGCTACTATCTTAACTCTTACTCTGGCCTCATAGCTACTGTCTTAACTCTTACTCTGGCCTCATAGCTACTGTCTTAACTCTTACTCTGGCCTAATAGCTACTGTCTTAACTCTTACTCTGGCCTCATAGCTACTGTCTTAACTCTTACTCTGGCCTAATGGTTAAGGTCTTGGACTCTTACTCTGGCCTCATAGCTACTGTCTTAACTCTTACTCTGGCCTAATAGCTACTGTCTTAACTCTTATTCTGGCCTAATAGCTACTGTCTTAACTCTTACTCTAGCCTCATAGCTACTGTCTTAACTCTTACTCTGGCATAATGTTAAGGTCTTGGACTGTTACTCTGGCCTCATAACTACTGTCTTAACTCTTACTCTGGCCTAATAGCTACTGTCTTAACTCTTACTCTGGCCTCATAGCTACTGTCTTAACTCTTACTCTGGCCTCATAGCTACTGTCTTAACTCTTACTCTGGCCTAATGGTTAAGGTCTTGGACTCTTACTCTGGCCTCATAGCTACTGTCTTAACTCTTACTCTGGCCTTATAGCTACTGTCTTAACTTCTACTCTGGCCTCAGAGCTACTGTCTTACCTCTTACTCTGGCCTAATGGTTAAGGTCTTGGACTCTTACTCTGGCCTCATAGCTACTGTCTTAACTCTTACTCTGGCCTCATAGCTACTGTCTTAACTCTTACTCTGGCCTAATAGCTACTGTCTTAACTCTTACTCTGGCCTAAAAGCTACTGTCTTAACTCTTACTCTGGCCTCATAGCTACTGTCTTAACTCTTAATCTGGCCTCATAGCTACTGTCTTAACTCTAACTCTGGCCTCATAGCTACTGTCTTAACTCTTACTCTGGCCTAATAGCTACTGTCTTAACTCTTACTCTGGCCTCATAGCTACTGTCTTAACTCTTACTCTGGACTCATAGCTACTGTCTTAACTCTTACTCTGGCCTAATGGTTAAGGTCTTGGACTCTTACTCTGGCCTCATAGCTACTGTTTTAACTCTTACTCTGGCCTCATAGCTACTGTCTTAACTCTTACTCTGGCCTCATAGCTACTGTCTTAACTCTTACTCTGGCCTCATAGCTACTGTCTTAACTCTTACTCTGGACTCATAGCTACTGTCTTAACTCTTACTCTGGCCTCATAGCTACTGTCTTAACTCTTAATCTGGCCTCATAGCTACTGTCTTAACTCTTACTCTGGCCTAATAGCTACTGTCTTAACTCTTATTCTGGCCTAATAGCTACTGTCTTAACTCTTACTCTGGCCTCATAGCTACTGTCTTAACTCTTACTCTGGCCTAATAGCTACTGTCTTAACTCTTACTCTGGCCTAATAGCTACTGTCTTAACTCTTACTCTGGCCTAAAATCTACTGTCTTAACTCTTACTCTGGCCTCATAGCTACTGTCTTAACTCTTACTCTGGCCTCATAGCTCCTGTCTTAACTCTTAATCTGGCCTCATAGCTACTGTCTTAACTCTTACTCTGGCCTCATAGCTACTGTCTTAACTCTTACTCTGGCCTAATAGCTACTGTCTTAACTCTTACTCTGGCCTCATAGCTACTGTCTTAACTCTTACTCTGGCCTAATAGCTACTGTCTTAACTCTTACTCTGGCCTCATAGCTACTGTCTTAACTCTTACTCTGGCCTCATAGCTACTGTCTTAACTCTTACTCTGGCCTAATGGTTAAGGTCTTGGACTCTTACTCTGGCCTCATAGCTACAGTCTTAACTCTTACTCTGGCCTCATAGCTACTGTCTTAACTCTTACTCTGGCCTCATAGCTACTGTCTTAACTCTTACTCTGGCCTAATAGCTACTGTCTTAACTCTTACTCTGGCCTAATAGCTACTGTCTTAACTCTTACTCTGGCCTCATAGCTACTGTCTTAACTCTTACTCTGGCCTCATAGCTACTGTCTTAACTCTTACTCTGGCCTAATAGCTACTGTCTTAACTCTTATTCTGGCCTAATAGCTACTGTCTTAACTCTTACTCTGGCCTCATAGCTACTGTCTTAGCTCTTACTCTGGCATAATGTTAAGATCTTGGACTCTTACTCTGGCCTCATAACTACTGTCTTAACTCTTACTCTGGCCTAATAGCTACTGTCTTAACTCTTACTCTGGCCTCATAGCTACTGTCTTAACTCTTACTCTGGCCTCATAGCTACTGTCTTAACTCTTACTCTGGCCTCATAGCTACTGTCTTAACTCTTACTCTGGCCTCATAGCTACTGTCTTAACTCTTAATCTGGCCTAATAGCTACTGTCTTAACTCTTACTCTGGCCTAATGGTTAAGGTCTTGGACTCTTACTCTGGCCTCATAGCTACTGTCTTAACTCTTACTCTGGCCTCATAGCTACTGTCTTAACTCTTATTCTGGCCTAATGGTTAAGGTCTTGGACTCTTCTTCTGGCCTAATAGCTACTGTCTTAACTCTTACTCTGGCCTCATAGCTACTGTCTTAACTCTTACTCTGGCCTAATGGTTAAGGTCTTGGACTCTTACTCTGGCCTCATAGCTACTGTCTTAACTCTTACTCTGGCCTCATAGCTACTGTCTTAACTCTTATTCTGGCCTCATAGCTACTATCTTAACTCTTACTCTGGACTCATAGCTACTGTCTTAACTCTTACTCTGGCCTAATAGCTACTGTCTTAACTCTTACTCTGGTCTCATAGCTACTGTCTTCACTCTTACTCTGGCCTAATGGTTAAGGTTTTGGACTCTTACTCTGGCCTCATAGCTACTGTCTTAACTCTTACTCTGGCCTAATAGCTACTGTCTTAACTCTTACTCTGGCCTAAAAGCTACTGTTTTAACTCTTACTCTGGCCTCATAGCTACTGTCTTAACTCTTACTCTGGCCTAATGGTTAAGGTCTTGGACTCTTCTTCTGGCCTAATAGCTACTGTCTTAACTCTTACTCTGGCCTCATAGCTACTGTCTTAACTCTTACTCTGGCCTAATAGCTACTGTCTTAACTCTTACTCTGGCCTCATAGATACTTTCTTAACTCTTACTCTGGCCTAATGGTTAAGGTCTAGGACTCTTACTCTGGCCTCATAGCTACTGTCTTAACTCTTACTCTGGCCTCATAGCTACTGTCTTAACTCTTACTCTGGCCTAATGGTTAAGGTCTTGGACTTGAAGTACTGGGTATTTTAGTCCCAGCGGTGCAGGGGCACACACCCTATGACTTCTGGGTTTCACCCTGTTCCGGACCTACAGAAACACAGAGTCTTCTGGGTGAAGTCAAAGAATCGTTTATTGGCTGCAGACCAATGACAGGTATCCTAGAAGTACAACAGCGTGTATGTTCTCAGGAGACTGCTGCAAATCATAGGAACGGACTTCTCCTTAAGTACAAAATATCATGCTCCAGGCATACATTCCTTGGTTTACGATATGGTCATATAAAGGCATACATTACAAACGAAAAAGCAGAGTCATGATGACCATCCCACATTCCAGTTCGGCCAGCCCACAATGATTTACACAGGAAGGTTCAGATCCCATGTTTGAAGTAAATAGACCCCCCAATAAATATGAGCATCTCCTGTTTTGGGAAACAAGTCATAAAGCAAGAACAAGCAGGTGTGGGAGAGATTAGCCGGGGGATTGTGTAGAGTGAAAGGGTTTTATGACGGGTCAAGCCCTGATACGAATCACAGGTGGAAGGAGGAAGGGGAGCTCGTGAGACCGGTTTGACCCGGGGCAGCAGAGCCAGCTGCCCAGGTCACAGAGAAGTCAGAGGGAAAGCCCGTGTACTGTGAGGCCCGTATTAACTCCATCATAGCCTATGTGAGGGCAATGACAAGATGGCCACTGCTTCCAAAATGGAACCCGCGTAGTTGAGCAGAATACGTGTACACAGTGCATTCGTAGCTAGAACGGCACATAAAGCACTCGTACGTGCCGCATTTACCATTTGCGGTTCGCTAATACCAGAAGAGACAGAGGGAGGGCCCTGTCCCCTACGCGGTTCCGAATACCAAAGTACGACAGACCCTCCTTTTGCCCTTACATAGGCAATCACTATACTCATCTTAATCCGAGTCTAGGTCAATGTTCACGAAGTCATGGAGATGTTGCTGTAGCATCATCCTATTACTTAGCTCGTCCCTCGATACAGGTTTCCTTACACATAAGGCAGCACAGAGGCCACATATCGCAGGAGCACACTGTATGCATAGACAGAACAGGAAAAGAATGGCTAAGATCATTCCAACAACCATCAGAACTTTCCAACCCCAGGCAGATATCAATTCCCAGAACCATCCCATCAGTGACCAATCTCCCTTATCCACGTGTATGGCTTTAGATATTTTATGGAGTTTGGAGATGGCTTGATACACTGTTGGAGCATTATCTGGTATGAAAATGCAGCAACTGGATTGGATGACCTTGCATACCCCACCGCGGTCTGCGAGAATAACGTCTAGGACTATGCGGTTCTGCAAAGTCATAAGGCGATCCGCTTGGAGCTCAGCTGTCAAATTACTAAGGGCACCAGCCGTTACATTGACGGTGGATTCAACCACACGAGTCAGCTGTCTCAGGTTCCTACTATTGACCATAGGTCCCCAAAACGGCAGGAAACCCAGGAAAAAGTCTCCTGCTTCCTGACCGGCAGTGTCCTCCTTACTAATTACACCTCTCACAACTCTGGTCTTGTGATAGTCAGAGGCAGCAGTAAATGTCGGCGGTAGCAAGTTCGCAATATAACATGTGCCCGAGAAATCAGGGGGCAACCACGTATATGCTCGGTCATGACAGATGAAATATGTGCCCTTAGCAGCCAAAAACGCAGGGGAAAACTGTGACGGGAAAGTGTACGTTTCAGTACAGTCACTTCTTCCCAGTTGAGCCCTAGGGTTCTGACCATTACCCTGTAAGCAGAACCGACCCATGTGGGGTACGACCCAGATTGGAGATGAGATTTTTCGCTGTCTTTCACCCAGACTGATACTATACCCCGTCGCGTTCCATCCTACATAAGGTCTCAGCTCTTCTTTGGGAATGGACGAGTATGCATTAATATCCCTACTCATATCGGCAACTCCTTTCATCAAAGCCTTATTATTGGTGATGGGTCTGATGGAACGCGGTGGGCAAGGGGAGTATGTATCTAGGGCGTAGAGAAACATGGTTTGGAATGCCCATGACGATCCATTGTAACTGTACGGTAGCACCAGGTAGGGAATACCCTTGTTAGTGGTATGGGGCATTAACCCACAGACCCAGCAATTGGTCGTATTCATTACCAGTTGGTGCTGGTGCAAGAGTTGGATAAACGAGTTATTTACGAACTCTGATCGTCGGGTCTGTTCGTGCTCAGGCAAAGGGTGAAAAGAGTGAGAGGGGACAGTAGAAAGAGATATAGGCTGTTGAGTGGGTGCAATGGGTTTTGGATCAGAGAAAAACACACATCCTACAATAAACATCATGATACTACACAGTGTAACAAAGCACAAAAAGACAAAACATTTACTTTTTACAATTCTACACATCCTTGTTTGAGAGTTCATTTCCTCAATCGGTCTCTCCATCCTACAAAACTCCATCCTCTACTCGGGCCGCTCGCGGTGGATGAGTTTCTTCTGCTAAGGAGTACGCCTGTCAGTCCAGGGAAACGCCCTAGACCAACCAGAACCGTCGACCTAGCGTCTTCGGCCTGTACCCCAAAGTCTTGGCACCGCGACCCTGCGGCAGAACCCGGATGGTGGTTCGAAAAACAAAAATCAAGAAAGTCCTTCAGATGGGAGAGCAAAAAATGTCAAAAGGGAAATAATGAGGAAATCTTTATTTGTCCATGGGCCTAGGTCTCAAGTTATAGCGGAGACGGCCAGGTGCTGTTTGGTCTTGAAACAAAAGTTCAGGCTCAGTGGTGTCCAGTCGATTTGATGGCGGCACAGCTTCCTGCAGAATATTGTCACTCTCTTGGACTGAAGCTGTGTCTTTTAGGCGTGCGTCACTGAATGGTACAAAGTGAGGTACAATGTCTGTCTCTGAGTCGGCGATACCCTCGTTGACCCACTGGTCATATGGCAGAGGCAAGGGAACTACCTTGCAGTGAGTACCATGAATCCAGTGCTTCTTCCCTTTCACTCGCACTGCTGATCTTGTCGAAAGAAGAACAAGATGGGGGCCGATCCAGCGAGGTTCGTCGTTGCCCTTACGCTGGAAATTCCGGACCAGGACCCACGAGCCAGGGTTGATGGGGTGTCCAGGAGGTTCAGAGGCTTGGGGAAGAGTATCATGTACCTGTTGGTGCAAAACACGCAGTTTAACAGTCAAATCATACAGGTAATCGAGCAGTACTGGATGCTCTATTTCGCTGAACTTCGTAGGCCTTGGCACACCCCATACGTTGGCCGGGCGGCCAAAGACTACTTCATAAGGACTAAGTCCTACTCGTGAGTGTATCGTCATTCTGGTGGACAAGAGTGCTAGAGGCAGAGCGTCAGGCCATTTAAGACCAGTGCTCGCCTGGATTTTGGCTAACTTGAGCTTTAAGGCTCCATTGTAGCGTTCAACTAGTCCAGCTGATTGGGGGTGATTTGCAGCGTGGAATTTCTGCCTTATGCCTAAACCTTCACATACATTCTTCATCACTTTACCCACAAACTCACTACCATTATCACACCATACCATTCTCGGCATCCCAAACCTAGGGAAAAACTCCTTCACAAGGGCTTTGGCTGTGGATAGGGCAGTATTATCTTTCAGAGGATAAGCCTCTACCCATTTGGAAAAAGCACAAACAACCACCAATACATATTTCAGGTTGTTGCATCTTTCCATGTGAATAAAGTCCAGCTGCAAAACTTCGAATGGACATGATGGGGGTGCAAAGTGACCGGCCGGAGTTGGGGTTCCCCTACCAGGGTTGTACTTCAAGCATACTATGCAATTCTTGACCACATTCTCTGCACACTTGGGAATCCCAACATTCTGCCATACTGGAGCCAACAACTTACAGATACCTTTCGTACTGATATGCGCCATTCCATGTGCCATAGTAACCACTGGAAGCACATATGCATCAGGCAACAACCATCGTCTATGTTCTGTCAGGTCAATCCAACAACCATTCTCATCCAACTTACCCATACTCTCTCTCCACTTGCTTAACTCTTCTTCTGTAGCTTCAGCCTGAAGCGACTTCACACTCTCTATTGTGTTCTCATACATTCCCACATCATTAACCCATCTTGCGGGGCCTGCAACATACATTCTAGTCTTCACATTCTGTGCTGTCTCTCTCGCGGTCTCATCAGCAAACGCATTCCCACGTCCAACATCATCTGTGACTTTCCTATGCGCACTGCATTTCATGATCGCAACTTGCAAAGGTAGGGTCAGTGACTCAAGGAGATCATTCACCAACTTGCCATTCTGAATTTTAGCTCCATGCGACGTCAGGAACCCACGCTCTTTCCACAAACGCCCAAAATTATGAGCCACGCCAAAGGCGTACTGGCTATCTGTGTATATGTTCACTCTCATTCCTTCAGACAACACACATGCTCTCGTGAGGGCGATCAATTCTGCTGCTTGGGCCGAATTATGTGGCACTCGTGCAGTTTCCACGACCGTGTGTAAAGTCGTGATAGCATATGCAGCAGTCGTGTCACCATTAGGGAGCTTGAAACATGACCCATCTACCCATAAAGTGCCATCACATTCAGTCAGGGGAGTATCCTTGAGATCTACTCTCCCTTTCGTCTCTTCTTCTGTCCTGAACAGACAGTCATGTTGCTCAATCTCATTTGAGTCTGCTGGAATCGGTAATAATGTGGCTGGATTCAGCGTATTGCATCTTTTTATGTGTATGTGATTCGCTAACAGTGTGAGTTCATACCCTGATAATCGCGCACTAGTCAAGTGTTGTGTCTTGGTTCTATTTAATAATGTGTCTACAGCGTGTGGAACCATGACAATCAATGTATTGTCCATTACCAGACCAGCAGATTTTCGGATAGACATCGCTGCAGCAGCTGTCGCTCTCAGACAGCTTGGCAATGCCCTCGCTACAGGGTCCAAGGTGGATGAAAAATACGCGCATGGGCGCGATCTGTCGCCAAAAGGCTGTGTTAACACTGACAACGCACATCCATCTTTCTCGTGAACATACAATGTAAAAGGCTTGCTATAGTCAGGAGTGCCCAACACAGGAGCTGAACATAATGCATTGCGTAATTCCACAAAACTTTTCTGACACTCTTCAGACCATGGGATAGGATTCGGTGTGTCTTTGCATGTTAATGCTAATAAAGGTTTTGCCAACAAAGAAAAACTAGGGATCCAATGCCTACAGTATGAGGTGATTCCTAAGAAAGCACGCACTTCTCTCTGTGTCTTTGGCACCCTCAACTGTGCAATGGCTTGAATTCTTTCTGGGGTCAGTCTTCTTCCCTCCTTCGATAAGAGATGACCTAAGTAGGTCACTTCTTGTCGACAATATTGCAGCTTGGAGAGAGACACTTTGTGATGGTAAGCGGATAAATGGCGCAACAGTGACAATGTGGCTCCTTTACAGATCTTTTCAGTATCCGCAGCGATCAGTAAATCGTCCACGTACTGGATCAGGATAGCGCCACTAGGTAAAACAAGTGCATCAAGCTGCGCTTTCAAAGCTTGACTGTATATGGATGGACTCTCGCAGTAGCCTTGGGGAGCGCGTTTGAAGCGGAAGCTTCGGCCTCCCAGACTAAAACCAAAAATGTCTCTGCTCTCTTCTGCAATTGGGATACTAAAGAAAGCATTCTTTAAATCGATCACTGAAAACCATGCAGCAGAGGCTGGAATCATCGTTAACAAGGCAGTTATATCGGGGACAACCGGAAACTGAGGCACAACAATCTTATTAACCTCTCTAAGATCAATCACAAATCTGTAAACAGGTGGCTGTGAAGGGTCCGTTCGTCTTAAGACAGGTAAAATCGGACTATTGCAAACGTTGCCTCTTGTCTCTTCAATCACACCCTTATTAATCAAGTCGCTGACAATGTCTAACAATGCTTTCTGCCCTTCATTAGAGATCTTGTACTGGGGAATACGTGGCAGTCTGACATGGGCCTTTAAAGTCACCACATATGGTGGTATTTCCAAGAGGCCCACATCATTGGGACCAGTAGCCCAAAGGGCATCCGGAAGGGATGACAATTCAGGTGGCATCGTGTTTTTAGACAAATACATTGGAGAAATCACTTTCTTGCTTAATGTAAGTTGTACTCCTGAAGGAGAACAATACAGTGTAGCGTGCAATCTTTTCAACAAATCTAATCCCAGCAAATTCTCACCACAACCTGTTGTCAGGATCAGGGGCGCTTTCAGCTCGCAAGGTCCAACAGAAAGTGACATGGGACTGGAAATCGGGTTCCTAACCGGGGCGCCAGAAAAACCTACTGAAACATTTATATCGCCAGACAAAGGTGCGCCAGGGAGTTTGGAATGCATGATTGAACTCTTTGCATCACCAGTGTCTAGCAGAAAAGGCTCCGTTACATTTGCTGTAGTCACCTCAACATACGGTCCACTCTGATCCACTGGCACTGAAACAACTCCCTCTCTCTGTCTATGGCTATCCTAGTAATCATTATTCTCTGCATCACCATCTTCTGCATAATAATCATTATTGTAATACTGAGCCGTATTACTAGTCGCATTAGCTTGCTGATCAAAACTATTAATGGCGCTTTGGGGCGGAAGAGGACGCGCGTTTTGGGGAACACTCCCACGCCCTCTGCCTCTAGGAGCTTGCTGACCACCTCTACCTCTTGCGCCATACGCATTACCGTTCCGTTGCATTAATTTAGGACAACTATATTTAAAATGACCTTCCTCTTTGCAGTATGAACATTGGTTGGGACCTACAGGGACACGTGGTTGATAATACCCATTCATTTGCTGATTAGTCTGAAACTGTTGGGGTTGGTGATAGACACCTTGGGGTTGTCTATAATTATTAAGGCCGCCACGTGGTGGATAGGCCTGCTGTAAAAGGACCTTTGTCTTTAGTTCCTTCGTTTTCTTCTCCGTTCTATCTTTCTCTTCTTTATCTCTGTTCTCATAATACTGTGCAGTAGCCAGTATTTGTGCTGAAGAAGAAACAGCCCAAGAACTCTCTGAATCTTTCAACTTTTTACACAGGTCAGGGAGTAAATTCTGCACAAACTTATCCACAAACAACCGTTGGCCACCCTCAGTACTCATATCTTGCCCACTGTGGTCAATAAACGTTTCCTCAAACCTAGTAAAGAAGTCTGACACTGTCTCATCTTTCTTTTGTTTACATGCAGATAACTTGTCCCAATTTACGCGCATCGCAGGCATTATTGTCTTCATATACGTGATGATTCTACCAGGCAATTCAGCTACTAAAGGTTCTGGTTTCGCACCACCCGTCTGTCTAGCATCAGCAGCAACAATGTTAGCCCAGGTATCCCCTAGTTCTGCATTGTGATCTACATTACGAATTGATCCCCATAGAGGCTGTGGAACAACATTACCAAACAACATGTCTATGTCGGCCAGATTCATAATGCATGACCCTGCCGTCTGTGACAACTCTTTATAATAACCTGCTGGGTTTTTACGGGGATCAGGCAAGGACTGCTTAAGTGCTAACACCTCAGAGCGCTTCCATGGAACATGCACCCAAACACGTTGGAAATGCGCTGGCACAGCGGGGTTATTGCCGACAGCTGCAACTGCTTCTTTCCATACCGGGGGAACTTCTCTCATAGGGTATTGTCGCGCTTTTGCCTTTTTCCCCACAAGGACCTCTTGTTCAAACAATGACTGTTGGCAATCGTCATTCCTTAAGGACAATACAACCGCAACTGCTTTATCTACTTCGCGGTCCACAATTATACCAGTTCCAAAATCGAACCTCACTCTACACAATTCCTGCGGGTTCGGATTTCTACCACTATCCTCCAATTCTTCACAGAGAATTTCGCACATTTTCTCGAATACATATCTCTGTTTCGGGGCATCCCATTGATGGAAAGTGTTAACAACCGATTCCACATCATACGGTGAAGGAAAAACGATCCATCTACGCGCCATGTGATCTATTACCTTTTTCTCATCGGGGTTAGGCAATTGGCTGCGCAACTGCTTACGCTGTACACCAGGAGTTTCACCAGATGACCCAAAGAGAGGCGACATTAATGTAGTAACCACATTGGCTAAACGCTGTCGCGCTGAAGGAGAAGCTGAGGCGAGAACAGGGGGAAAAACAGAGGGAAGAAAAGAGGATGTAGAGACAGGTACTGGAGTGGTAGAAGGAAGAGCGTTAGGGAAGGCAGTTACTGAATTAAGCAAAGTCGCAGGAAGTGCGGGGGTAGTTGGAAGCACTACCGGAGGCGCTTGAGAGGACTGCGCTACAGGAATAGGAACTGGTTGCAAAGCAACTGGCGGTTGCGGCAAGGCTTGCAGTATATGCACTGGAGGTGGCATATTTACAAGCTGGGGAGGCGCCGTGGCAGTTTGAGCATACGGGGGTGGCGAACTCAACAAATGCGACATTAAGGGATCTTTCTCCTTTTCTTCTGACTCATCCTGCTTAGAATGTGGCAAAGCTGGGTAACATTTGTCAATCCCTAACTTACGCTGCCTGTGCAATTGCTCATTCATTTGCTCCTCTTCATTATCTTTAAATTGTACAGCTGCTTGCATTACTGACATACCTCTCTCTCTCTTATTCTTTTTCGCTAGCTTAATTTCCTTCTGTTTGGCTTCCTTTCGCCATAAGCGGAAAGAGTCAAACATCGCCGGCCGGGCTTTCTTCTTAAACAATTTAATTTCCAGGTTATCTAAAATATCGGTATCAAAACTACCATTTTGGGGCCATTTTAAAACACCGTCTTTCCTGGTGTAGTGGATCCACACTTCGTTATATGCAATGGGGCCTACGCCATGTTTCACATAGAGCTCATAAGTTGGAGTTCCAACCGGAGGAACCGGACATGATTCTTCCAGCTGGAAATCTTTTCCACAACCCAAACAGAATAATCTACCAAATAGTCCAGAACCAGGCATCTTCGCTCACTAGTCTAGATCCAAACGTCAAAGGATTATCGATTACGATATTCTCGTGAATACACGAGTCCTCTGGCTTTGGGGTTTGCAAACACCAAATCACCAATTACCAAATCAAATCAAACGATCCCGAGGGATACCAAAACAAATGGGAGACGCTCCACTTATACTTAACTGAATATTGCTGATCGATGACGTCACCAGAAGACTCTCTCGATTGTTTCGCTCTCTCAAACTCGTCAAGGGTCCAAAACAGGTCGATTAATCAGGGCAGCAGTCCTTCGTAGCCGTCGGGACGCGGAGAACCTCGCAGAAAAGACTTTCGGACCACGTCGACATGCAGGGGTCGATGAAGTGGCGGCCTTCCTCCGGAATTTCCACACGAAGCTCCTCACAAACCTCTGGCTTGGACTGGTACCGCTGAAATCGGCCCCACGTTGGGCGCCAAACTGAAGTACTGGGTATTTTAGTCCCAGCGGTGCAGGGGCACACACCCTATGACTTCTGGGTTTCACCCTGTTCCGGACCTACAGAAACACAGAGTCTTCTGGGTGAAGTCAAAGAATCGTTTATTGGCTGCAGACCAATGACAGGTATCCTAGAAGTACAACAGCGTGTATGTTCTCAGGAGACTGCTGCAAATCATAGGAACGGACTTCTCCTTAAGTACAAAATATCATGCTCCAGGCATACATTCCTTGGTTTACGATATGGTCATATAAAGGCATACATTACAAACGAAAAAGCAGAGTCATGATGACCATCCCACATTCCAGTTCGGCCAGCCCACAATGATTTACACAGGAAGGTTCAGATCCCATGTTTGAAGTAAATAGACCCCCCAATAAATATGAGCATCTCCTGTTTTGGGAAACAAGTCATAAAGCAAGAACAAGCAGGTGTGGGAGAGATTAGCCGGGGGATTGTGTAGAGTGAAAGGGTTTTATGACGGGTCAAGCCCTGATACGAATCACAGGTGGAAGGAGGAAGGGGAGCTCGTGAGACCGGTTTGACCCGGGGCAGCAGAGCCAGCTGCCCAGGTCACAGAGAAGTCAGAGGGAAAGCCCGTGTACTGTGAGGCCCGTATTAACTCCATCATAGCCTATGTGAGGGCAATGACAAGATGGCCACTGCTTCCAAAATGGAACCCGCGTAGTTGAGCAGAATACGTGTACACAGTGCATTCGTAGCTAGAACGGCACATAAAGCACTCGTACGTGCCGCATTTACCATTTGCGGTTCGCTAATACCAGAAGAGACAGAGGGAGGGCCCTGTCCCCTACGCGGTTCCGAATACCAAAGTACGACAGACTCTTACTCTGGGCTAATAGCTACTGTCTTAACTCTTACTCTGGCCTAATAGCTACTGTCTTAACTCTTACTCTGGCATCATAGCTACTGTCTTAACTCTTACTCTGGCCTAATGGTTAAGGTCTTGGACTCTTACTCTGGCCTCATAGCTACTGTCTTAACTCTTACTCTGGCCTAATAGCTACTGTCTTAACTCTTACTCTGGCCTCATAGCTACTATCTTAACTCTTACTCTGGCCTCATAGCTACTGTCTTAACTCTTACTCTGGCCTCATAGCTACTGTCTTAACTCTTACTCTGGCCTAATAGCTACTGTCTTAACTCTTACTCTGGCCTCATAGCTACTGTCTTAACTCTTACTCTGGCCTAATGGTTAAGGTCTTGGACTCTTACTCTGGCCTCATAGCTACTGTCTTAACTCTTACTCTGGCCTAATAGCTACTGTCTTAACTCTTATTCTGGCCTAATAGCTACTGTCTTAACTCTTACTCTGGCCTCATAGCTACTGTCTTAACTCTT
Organism: Triturus cristatus; assembly: GCF_964204655.1. Classification (NCBI taxonomy): domain Eukaryota; kingdom Metazoa; phylum Chordata; class Amphibia; order Caudata; family Salamandridae; genus Triturus; species Triturus cristatus. The sequence goes on along the minus strand of NC_140593.1, from coordinate 718,585,233 downwards.
ACTCTGGCATACTGTTAAGGTCTTGGACTGTTACTCTGGCCTCATAACTACTGTCTTAACTCTTACTCTGGCCTAATAGCTACTGTCTTAACTCTTACTCTGGCCTCATAGCTACTGTCTTAACTCTTACTCTGGCCTCATAGCTACTGTCTTAACTCTTACTCTGGCCTAATGGTTAAGGTCTTGGACTCTTACTCTGGCCTCATAGCTACTGTCTTAACTCTTACTCTGGCCTTATAGCTACTGTCTTAACTTCTACTCTGGCCTCAGAGCTACTGTCTTACCTCTTACTCTGGCCTAATGGTTAAGGTCTTGGACTCTTACTCTGGCCTCATAGCTACTGTCTTAACTCTTACTCTGGCCTCATAGCTTCTGTCTTAACTCTTACTCTGGCCTAATAGCTACTGTCTTAACTCTTACTCTGGCCTAAAAGCTACTGTCTTAACTCTTACTCTGGCCTCATAGCTACTGTCTTAACTCTTAATCTGGCCTCATAGCTACTGTCTTAACTCTAACTCTGGCCTCATAGCTACTGTCTTAACTCTTACTCTGGCCTAATAGCTACTGTCTTAACTCTTACTCTGGCCTCATAGCTACTGTCTTAACTCTTACTCTGGACTCATAGCTACTGTCTTAACTCTTACTCTGGCCTAATGGTTAAGGTCTTGGACTCTTACTCTGGCCTCATAGCTACTGTTTTAACTCTTACTCTGGCCTCATAGCTACTGTCTTAACTCTTACTCTGGCCTCATAGCTACTGTCTTAACTCTTACTCTGGCCTCATAGCTACTGTCTTAACTCTTACTCTGGACTCATGGCTACTGTCTTAACTCTTACTCTGGCCTCATAGCTACTGTCTTAACTCTTAATCTGGCCTCATAGCTACTGTCTTAACTCTTACTCTGGCCTAATAGCTACTGTCTTAACTCTTATTCTGGCCTAATAGCTACTGTCTTAACTCTTACTCTGGCCTCATAGCTACTGTCTTAACTCTTACTCTGGCCTAATAGCTACTGTCTTAACTCTTACTCTGGCCTAATAGCTACTGTCTTAACTCTTACTCTGGCCTAAAATCTACTGTCTTAACTCTTACTCTGGCCTCATAGCTACTGTCTTAACTCTTACTCTGGCCTCATAGCTCCTGTCTTAACTCTTAATCTGGCCTCATAGCTACTGTCTTAACTCTTACTCTGGCCTCATAGCTACTGTCTTAACTCTTACTCTGGCCTAATAGCTACTGTCTTAACTCTTACTCTGGCCTCATAGCTACTGTCTTAACTCTTACTCTGGCCTAATAGCTACTGTCTTAACTCTTACTCTGGCCTCATAGCTACTGTCTTAACTCTTACTCTGGCCTCATAGCTACTGTCTTAACTCTTACTCTGGCCTAATGGTTAAGGTCTTGGACTCTTACTCTGGCCTCATAGCTACAGTCTTAACTCTTACTCTGGCCTCATAGCTACTGTCTTAACTCTTACTCTGGCCTCATAGCTACTGTCTTAACTCTTACTCTGGCCTAATAGCTACTGTCTTAACTCTTACTCTGGCCTAATAGCTACTGTCTTAACTCTTACTCTGGCCTCCTAGCTACTGTCTTAACTCTTACTCTGGCCTCATAGCTACTGTCTTAACTCTTACTCTGGCCTAATAGCTACTGTCTTAACTCTTATTCTGGCCTAATAGCTACTGTCTTAACTCTTACTCTGGCCTCATAGCTACTGTCTTAGCTCTTACTCTGGCATAATGTTAAGATCTTGGACTCTTACTCTGGCCTCATAACTACTGTCTTAACTCTTACTCTGGCCTAATAGCTACTGTCTTAACTCTTACTCTGGCCTCATAGCTACTGTCTTAACTCTTACTCTGGCCTCATAGCTACTGTCTTAACTCTTACTCTGGCCTCATAGCTACTGTCTTAACTCTTACTCTGGCCTCATAGCTACTGTCTTAACTCTTAATCTGGCCTAATAGCTACTGTCTTAACTCTTACTCTGGCCTAATAGCTACTGTCTTAACTCTTACTCTGGCCTAATGGTTAAGGTCTTGGACTCTTACTCTGGCCTCATACCTACTGTCTTAACTCTTACTCTGGCCTAATAGCTACTGTCTTAACTCTTACTCTGGCCTCCTAGCTACTGTCTTAACTCTTACTCTGGCCTCATAGCTACTGTCTTAACTCTTACTCTGGCCTAATAGCTACTGTCTTAACTCTTACTCTGGCCTAATAGCTACTGTATTAACTCTTACTCTGGCCTAATGGTTAAGGTCTTGGACTCTTACTCTGGCCTCATACCTACTGTCTTAACTCTTACTCTGGCCTAATAGCTACTGTCTTAACTCTTACTCTGGCCTCCTAGCTACTGTCTTAACTCTTACTCTGGCCTCATAGCTACTGTCTTAACTCTTACTCTGGCCTAATAGCTACTGTCTTAACTCTTATTCTGGCCTAATAGCTACTGTCTTAACTCTTACTCTGGCCTCATAGCTACTGTCTTAGCTCTTACTCTGGCATAATGTTAAGGTCTTGGACTCTTACTCTGGCCTCATAACTACTGTCTTAACTCTTACTCTGGCCTAATAGCTACTGTCTTAACTCTTACTCTGGCCTCATAGCTACTGTCTTAACTCTTACTCTGGCCTCATAGCTACTGTCTTAACTCTTACTCTGGCCTCATAGCTACTGTCTTAACTCTTACTCTGGCCTCATAGCTACTGTCTTAACTCTTAATCTGGCCTCATAGCTACTGTCTTAACTCTAACTCTGGCCTCATAGCTACTATCTTAACTCTTACTCTGGCCTCATAGCTACTGTCTTAACTCTTACTCTGGCCTAATGGTTAAGGTCTTGGACTCTTACTCTTGCCTCATAGCTACTGTCTTAACTCTTACTCTGGCCTCATAGCTACTGTCTTAACTCTTACTCTGGCCTCATAGCTACTGTCTTAACTCTTACTCTGGCCTAATAGCTACTGTCTTAACTCTTACTCTGGCCTCATAGCTACTGTCTTAACTCTTACTCTGGCCTCATAGCTACTGTCTTAACTCTTACTCTGGCCTCATAGCTACTGTCTTACCTCTTACTCTGGCCTTATAGCTTCTGTCTTAACTCTTACTCTGGCCTCCTAGCTACTGTCTTAACTCTTACTCTGGCCTAATGGTTACGGTCTTGGACTCTTACTCTGGCCTCATAGATACTGTCTTAACTCTTACTCTAGCCTCATAGCTACTGTCTTAACTTTTACTCTGGCCTAATAGCTACTGTCTTAACTCTTACTCTGGCCTAATAGCTACTGTCTTAACTCTTACTCTGGCCTCATAGCTACTGTCTTAACTCTTACTCTGGCCTAATGGTTAAGGTCTTGGACTCTTACTCTGGCCTCATAGCTACTGTCTTAACTCTTACTCTGGCCTCATAGCTACTATCTTAACTCTTTTTCTGGCCTAATAGCTACTGTCTTAACTCTTAATCTGGCCTCATAGCTACTGTCTTAACTCTTACTCTGGCCTAATAGCTACTGTCTTAACTCTTATTCTGGCCAAATAGCTACTGTCTTAACTCTTACTCTGGCCTCATAGCTACTGTCTTAACTCTTACTCTGGCATAATGGTTAAGGTCTTGGACTCTTACTCTGGCCTCATAGCTACTGTCTTAACTCTTACTCTGGCCTAAAAGCTACTGTCTTAACTCTTACTCTGGCCTCATAGCTACTGTCTTAACTCTTACTCTGGCCTCATAGCTACTGTCTTAACTCTTAATCTGGCCTCATAGCTACTGTCTTAACTCTTACTCTGGCCTCATAGCTACTGTCTTAACTCTTACTCTGGCCTAATAGCTACTGTCTTAACTCTTACTCTGGCCTCATAGCTACTGTCTTAACTCTTTCTCTGGCCTAATAGCTATTGTCTTAACTCTTACTCTGGCCTCATAGCTACTGTCTTAACTCTTGTTCTGGCCTCATAGCTACTGTCTTAACTCTTACTCTGGCCTAATGGTTAAGGTCTTGGACTCTTACTCTGGCCTCATAGCTACAGTCTTAACTCTTACTCTGGCCTCATAGCTACTGTCTTAACTCTTACTCTGGCCTCATAGCTACTGTCTTAACTCTTACTCTGGCCTAATGTTTAAGGTTTTGGACTCTTACTCTGGCCTCATAGCTACTGTCTTAACTCTTACTCTGGCCTAATAGCTACTGTTTTAACTCTTACTCTGGCCTAATAGCTACTGTCTTAACTCTTACTCTGGCCTAATGGTTAAGGTCTTGGACTCTTACTCTGGCCTCATAGCTACTGTCTTAACTCTTACTCTGGCCTAATAGCTACTGTATTAACTCTTACTCTGGCCTCCTAGCTACTGTCTTAACTCTTACTCTGGCCTCATAGCTACTGTCTTAACTCTTACTCTGGCCTAATAGCTACTGTCTTAACTCTTATTCTGGCCTAATAGCTACTGTCTTAACTCTTACTCTGGCCTCATAGCTACTGTCTTAACTCTTACTCTGGCATAATGTTAAGGTATTGGACTCTTACTCTGGCCTCATAACTACTGTCTTAACGCTTACTCTGGCCTCATAGCTACTGTCTTAACTCTTACTCTGGCCTCATAGCTACTGTCTTAACTCTTACTCTGGCCTCATAGCTACTGTCTTAACTCTTACTCTGGCCTCATAGCTACTGTCTTAACTCTTAATCTGGCCTCATAGCTACTGTCTTAACTCTAACTCTGGCCTCATAGCTACTGTCTTAACTCTTACTCTGGCCTACTAGCTACTGTCTTAACTCTTACTCTGGCCTCATAGCTACTGTCTTAACTCTTACTCTGGACTCATAGCTACTGTCTTAACTCTTACTCTGGCCTAATGGTTAAGGTCTTGGACTCTTACTCTGGCCTCATAGCTACTGTCTTAACTCTTACTCTGGCCTCATAGCTACTATCTTAACTCTTACTCTGGCCTCATAGCTACTGTCTTAACTCTTACTCTGGCCTAATGGTTAAGGTCTTGGACTCTTACTCTTGCCTCATAGCTACTGTCTTAACTCTTACTCTGGCCTCATAGCTACTGTCTTAACTCTTACTCTGGCCTCATAGCTACTGTCTTAACTCTTACTCTGGCCTCATAGCTACTGTCTTAACTCTTACTCTGGCCCATAGCTACTGTCTTAACTCTTACTCTGGCCTCATAGCTACTGTCTTAACTCTTACTCTGGCCTCATAGCTACTGTCTTAACTCTTACTCTGGCCTAATGGTTAAGGTCTTGGACTCTTACTCTAGCCTCATAGCTACTGTCTTAACTCTTACTCTGGCCTCATAGCTACTGTCTTAACTCTTACTCTGGCCTCATAGCTACTGTCTTAACTCTTTCTCTGGCCTAATAGCTACTGTCTTAACTCTTACTCTGGCCTAATAGCTACTGTCTTAACTCTTACTTTGGCCTCATAGCTACTGTCTTAACTCTTACTCTGGCCTAATGGTTAAGGTCTTGGACTCTTACTCTGGCCTAATAGCTACTGTCTTAACTCTTACTCTGGCCTAATAGCTACTGTCTTAACTCTTACTCTGGCCTCATAGCTACTGCCTTAACTCTTACTCTGGCCTAATGGTTAAGGTCTTGGACTCTTACTCTGGCCTCATAGCTACTGTCTTAACTCTTACTCTGGCCTCATAGCTACTGTCTTAAGTCTTACTCTGGCCTAATGGTTAAGGTCTTGGACTCTTCTTCTGGCCTAATAGCTACTGTCTTAACTCTTACTCTGGCCTCATAGCTACTGTCTTAACTCTTACTCTGGCCTAATAGCTACTGTCTTAACTCTTACTCTGGCCTCATAGCTACTGTCTTAACTCTTACTCTGGCCTAATGGTTAAGGTCTTGGACTCTTACTCTGGCCTCATAGCTACTGTCTTAACTCTTACTCTGGCCTAATAGCTACTGTCTTAACTCTTACTCTGGCCTCATAGCTACTATCTTAACTCTTACTCTGGCCTCATAGCTACTGTCTTAACTCTTACTCTGGCCTCATAGCTACTGTCTTAACTCTTACTCTGGCCTAATAGCTACTGTCTTAACTCTTACTCTGGCCTCATAGCTACTGTCTTAACTCTTACTCTGGCCTAATGGTTAAGGTCTTGGACTCTTACTCTGGCCTCATAGCTACTGTCTTAACTCTTACTCTGGCCTAATAGCTACTGTCTTAACTCTTACTCTGGCCTCATAGCTACTGTCTTAACGCTTATACTGGCCTCATAGCTACTGTCTTAACTCTTACTCTGGCCTCATAGCTACTGTCTTAACTCTTACTCTGGCCTCATAGCTACTGTCTTACCTCTTACTCTGGCCTTATAGCTACTGTCTTAACTCTTACTCTGGCCTCCTAGCTACTGTCTTAACTCTTACTCTGGCCTAATGGTTACGGTCTTGGACTCTTACTCTGGCCTCATAGATACTGTCTTAACTCTTACTCTAGCCTCATAGCTACTGTCTTAACTTTTACTCTGGCCTAATAGCCACTGTCTTAACTCTTACTCTGGCCTAATAGCTACTGTCTTAACTCTTACTCTGGCCTCATAGCTACTGTCTTAACTCTTACTCTGGCCTAATGGTGAAGGTCTTACACTCTTACTCTGGCCTCATAGCTACTGTCTTAACTCTTACTCTGGCCTCATAGCTACTGTCTTAACTCTTATTCTGGCCTCATAGCTACTATCTTAACTCTTACTATGGACTCATAGCTACTGTCTTAACTCTTACTCTGGCCTAATAGCTACTGTCTTAACTCTTACTCTGGCCTCATAGCTACTGTATTCACTCTTACTCTGGCCTAATGGTTAAGTTCTTGGACTCTTACTCTGGCCTCATAGCTACTGTCTTAACTCTTACTCTGGCCTAATAGCTACTGCCTTAACTCTTACTCTGGCCTAAAAGCTACTGTTTTAACTCTTACTCTGGCCTCATAGCTACTCTCTTATCTCTGTCTTAACTCTTACTCTGGCCTCATAGCTACTGTCTTAACTCTTACTTTGGCCTAATGTTTAAGGTCTTGGACTCTTACTCTGGCCTCATAGCTACTGTCTTAACTCTTACTCTGGCCTCATAGCTACTGTCTTAACTCTTACTCTGGCCTAATAGCTACTGTCTTAACTCTTACTGTGACCTAATAGCTACTGTCTTAACTCTTACTCTGGCCTCATAGCTACTGTCTTAACTCTTACTCTGGCCTAATGGTTAAGGTCTTGGACTCTTACTCTGGCCTATTAGATACTGTCTTAACTCTTACTCTGGCCTAATAGCTACTGTCTTAACTCTTACTCTAGCCTCATAGCTACCGTCTTAACTCTTACTCTGGCCTAATAGCTACTGTCTTAACTCTTACTCTGGCCTAATGGTTAAAGTCTTGGACTCTTACTCTGGCCTCATAGCTACTGTCTTAACTCTTACTCTGGCCTAATAGCTACTGTCTTAACTCTTACTCTGGCCTCATAGCTACTGTCTTAACTCTTACACTGGCCTCATAGCTACTGTCTTAACTCTTACTCTGGCCTCATAGCTACTGTCTTAACTCTTACTCTGGCCTCATAGCTACTGTCTTAACTCTTACTCTGGCCTTATAGCTACTGTCTTAACTCTTACTCTGGCCTCATAGCTACTGTCTTAACTCATACTCGGGCCTAATGGTTAAGGTCTTGGACTCTTACTCGGGCCTCATAGCTACTGTCTTAACTCTTACTCTGGCCTCATAGCTACTGTCTTAACTCTTACTCTGGCGTAATAGCTACTGTCTTAACTCTTACTCTGGCCTAATAGCTACTGTCTTAACTCTTACTCTGGCCTAATAGCTACTGTCTTAACTCTTACTCTGGCCTAATGGTTAACATCTTGGACTCTTACTATGGCCTCATAGCAACTGTCTTAACTCTTACTCTGGCCTAATGGTTAAGGTCTTGGACTCTTACTCTGGCCTCATAGCTACTGTCTTAACTCTTACTCTGGCCTCATAGCTACTGTCTTAACTCTTACCTTGGCCTCATAGCTACTGTCTTAACTCTTACTCTGGCCTAATGGTTAAGGTTTTGGACTCTTACTCTGGCCTCATAGCTACTGTCTTAACTCTTACTCTGGCCTCATAGCTACTGTCTTAACTCTTACTCTGGCCTAATGGTTAAGGTCTTTGACTCTTACTCTGGCCTCATAGCTACTGTCTTAACTCTTACTCTGGCCTCATAGCTACTGTCTTAACTCTTACTCTGGCCTAATGGTTAAGGTCTTGGACTCTTACTCTGGCCTAATAGCTACTGTCTTAACTCTTACTCTGGCCTCATAGCTACTGTCTTAACTATTACTCTGGCATCATAGCTACTGTCTTAACTCTTACTCTGGCCTCATAGCTACTGTCTTAACTCTTACTCTGGACTCATAGCTACTGTCTTAACTCTTACTCTGGCCTAATGGTTAAGGTCTTGGACTCTTACTCTGGCCTCATAGCTACTGTCTTAACTCTTACTCTGGCCTCATAGCTACTATCTTAACTCTTACTCTGGCCTCATAGCTACTGTCTTAACTCTTACTCTGGCCTCATAGCTACTGTCTTAACTCTTAATCTGGCCTAATGGTTAAGGTCTTGGACTCTTACTCTTGCCTCATAGCTACTGTCTTAACTCTTACTCTGGCCTCATAGCTACTGTCTTAACTCTTACTCTGGCCTCATAGCTACTGTCTTAACTCTTACTCTGGCCGCATAGCTACTGTCTTAACTCTTACTCTGGCCTAATAGCTACTGTCTTAACTCTTACTCTGGCCTCATAGCTACTGTCTTAACTCTTATTCTGGCCTCATAGCTACTGTCTTAACTCTTACTCTGGCCTCATAGCTACTGTCTTAACTCTTACTCTGGCCTAATGGTTAAGGTCTTGGACTCTTACTCTGGCCTCATAGCTACTGTCTTAACTCTTACTCTGGCCTCATAGCTACTGTCTTAACTCTTACTCTGGCCTCATAGCTACTGTCTTAACTCTTTCTCTGGCCTAATAGCTACTGTCTTAACTCTTACTCTGGCCTAAAAGCTACTGTCTTAACTCTTACTTTGGCCTCATAGCTACTGTCTTAACTCTTACTCTGGCCTAATGGTTAAGGTCTTGGACTCTTACTCTGGCCTAATAGCTACTGTCTTAACTCTTACTCTGGCCTAATAGCTACTGTCTTAACTCTTACTCTGGCCTCATAGCTACTGTCTTAACTCTTACTCGGGCCTAATGGTTAAGGTCTTGGACTCTTACTCTGGCCTCATAGCTACTGTCTTAACTCTTACTCTGGCCTAATGGTTAAGGTCTTGGACTCTTCTTCTGGCCTAATAGCTACTGTCTTAACTCTAACTCTGGCCTCATAGCTACTGTCTTAACTCTTACTCTGGCCTAATAGCTACTGTCTTAACTCCTACTCTGGCCTCATAGCTACTGTCTTAACTCTTACTCTGGCCTAGTGGTTAAGGTCTTGGACTCTTACTCTGGCCTCATAGCTACTGTCTTAACTCTTACTCTGGCCTAATAGCTACTGTCTTAACTCTTACTCTGGCCTCATAGCTACTATCTTAACTCTTACTCTGGCCTCATCGCTACTGTCTTAACTCTTACTCTGGCCCCATAGCTACTGTCTTAACTCTTACTCTGGCCTAATAGCTACTGTCTTAACTCTTACTCTGGCCTCATAGCTACTGTCTTAAATCTTACTCTGGCCTAATGGTTAAGGTCTTGGACTCTTACTCTGGCCTCATAGCTACTGTCCTAACTCTTACTCTGGCCTAATAGCTACTGTCTAAACTCTTACTCTGGCCTCATAGCTACTGTCTTAATGCTTACACTGGCCTCATAGCTACTGTCTTAACTCTTACTCTGGCCTCATAGCTACTGTCTTAACTCTACTCTGGCCTCATAGCTACTGTCTTACCTCTTACTCTGGCCTTATAGCTACTGTCTTAACTCTTACTCTGGCCTCATAGCTACTGTCTTAACTCTTACTCTGGCCTAATGGTTACGGTCTTGGACTCTTACTCTGGCCTCATAGATACTGTCTTAACTCTTACTCTAGCCTCATAGCTACTGTCTTAACTTTTACTCTGGCCTAATAGCTACTGTCTTAACTCTTACTCTGGCCTAATGGGTAAGTTCTTGGACTCTTACTCTGGCCTCATAGCTACTGTCTTAACTCTTACTCTGGCCTAATAGCTACTGCCTTAACTCTTACTCTGGCCTAAAAGCTACTGTTTTAACTCTTACTCTGGCCTCATAGCTACTCTCTTATCTCTGTCTTAACTCTTACTCTGGCCTCATAGCTACTGTCTTAACTCTTACTTTGGCCTAATGTTTAAGGTCTTGGACTCTTACTCTGGCCTCATAGCTACTGTCTTAACTCTTACTCTGGCCTCATAGCTACTGTCTTAACTCTTACTCTGGCCTAATAGCTACTGTCTTAACTCTTACTGTGACCTAATAGCTACTGTCTTAACTCTTACTCTGGCCTCATAGCTACTGTCTTAACTCTTACTCTGGCCTAATGGTTAAGGTCTTGGACTCTTACTCTGGCCTATTAGATACTGTCTTAACTCTTACTCTGGCCTAATAGCTACTGTCTTAACTCTTACTCTAGCCTCATAGCTACCGTCTTAACTCTTACTCTGGCCTAATAGCTACTGTCTTAACTCTTACTCTGGCCTAATGGTTAAAGTCTTGGACTCTTACTCTGGCCTCATAGCTACTGTCTTAACTCTTACTCTGGCCTAATAGCTACTGTCTTAACTCTTACTCTGGCCTCATAGCTACTGTCTTAACTCTTACACTGGCCTCATAGCTACTGTCTTAACTCTTACTCTGGCCTCATAGCTACTGTCTTAACTCTTACTCTGGCCTCATAGCTACTGTCTTAACTCTTACTCTGGCCTTATAGCTACTGTCTTAACTCTTACTCTGGCCTCATAGCTACTGTCTTAACTCATACTCGGGCCTAATGGTTAAGGTCTTGGACTCTTACTCGGGCCTCATAGCTACTGTCTTAACTCTTACTCTGGCCTCATAGCTACTGTCTTAACTCTTACTCTGGCGTAATAGCTACTGTCTTAACTCTTACTCTGGCCTAATAGCTACTGTCTTAACTCTTACTCTGGCCTAATAGCTACTGTCTTAACTCTTACTCTGGCCTAATGGTTAACGTCTTGGACTCTTACTATGGCCTCATAGCAACTGTCTTAACTCTTACTCTGGCCTAATGGTTAAGGTCTTGGACTCTTACTCTGGCCTCATAGCTACTGTCTTAACTCTTACTCTGGCCTCATAGCTACTGTCTTAACTCTTACCTTGGCCTCATAGCTACTGTCTTAACTCTTACTCTGGCCTAATGGTTAAGGTTTTGGACTCTTACTCTGGCCTCATAGCTACTGTCTTAACTCTTACTCTGGCCTCATAGCTACTGTCTTAACTCTTACTCTGGCCTAATGGTTAAGGTCTTGGACTCTTACTCTGGCCTCATAGCTACTGTCTTAACTCTTACTCTGGCCTCATAGCTACTGTCTTAACTCTTACTCTGGCCTAATGGTTAAGGTCTTGGACTCTTACTCTGGCCTAATAGCTACTGTCTTAACTCTTACTCTGGCCTCATAGCTACTGTCTTAACTATTACTCTGGCATCATAGCTACTGTCTTAACTCTTACTCTGGCCTCATAGCTACTGTCTTAACTCTTACTCTGGACTCATAGCTACTGTCTTAACTCTTACTCTGGCCTAATGGTTAAGGTCTTGGACTCTTACTCTGGCCTCATAGCTACTGTCTTAACTCTTACTCTGGCCTCATAGCTACTATCTTAACTCTTACTCTGGCCTCATAGCTACTGTCTTAACTCTTACTCTGGCCTCATAGCTACTGTCTTAACTCTTAATCTGGCCTAATGGTTAAGGTCTTGGACTCTTACTCTTGCCTCATAGCTACTGTCTTAACTCTTACTCTGGCCTCATAGCTACTGTCTTAACTCTTACTCTGGCCTCATAGCTACTGTCTTAACTCTTACTCTGGCCGCATAGCTACTGTCTTAACTCTTACTCTGGCCTAATAGCTACTGTCTTAACTCTTACTCTGGCCTCATAGCTACTGTCTTAACTCTTATTCTGGCCTCATAGCTACTGTCTTAACTCTTACTCTGGCCTCATAGCTACTGTCTTAACTCTTACTCTGGCCTAATGGTTAAGGTCTTGGACTCTTACTCTGGCCTCATAGCTACTGTCTTAACTCTTACTCTGGCCTCATAGCTACTGTCTTAACTCTTACTCTGGCCTCATAGCTACTGTCTTAACTCTTTCTCTGGCCTAATAGCTACTGTCTTAACTCTTACTCTGGCCTAAAAGCTACTGTCTTAACTCTTACTTTGGCCTCATAGCTACTGTCTTAACTCTTACTCTGGCCTAATGGTTAAGGTCTTGGACTCTTACTCTGGCCTAATAGCTACTGTCTTAACTCTTACTCTGGCCTAATAGCTACTGTCTTAACTCTTACTCTGGCCTCATAGCTACTGTCTTAACTCTTACTCTGGCCTAATGGTTAAGGTCTTGGACTCTTACTCTGGCCTCATAGCTACTGTCTTAACTCTTACTCTGGCCTAATGGTTAAGGTCTTGGACTCTTCTTCTGGCCTAATAGCTACTGTCTTAACTCTAACTCTGGCCTCATAGCTACTGTCTTAACTCTTACTCTGGCCTAATAGCTACTGTCTTAACTCCTACTCTGGCCTCATAGCTACTGTCTTAACTCTTACTCTGGCCTAGTGGTTAAGGTCTTGGACTCTTACTCTGGCCTCATAGCTACTGTCTTAACTCTTACTCTGGCCTAATAGCTACTGTCTTAACTCTTACTCTGGCCTCATAGCTACTATCTTAACTCTTACTCTGGCCTCATCGCTACTGTCTTAACTCTTACTCTGGCCCCATAGCTACTGTCTTAACTCTTACTCTGGCCTAATAGCTACTGTCTTAACTCTTACTCTGGCCTCATAGCTACTGTCTTAAATCTTACTCTGGCCTAATGGTTAAGGTCTTGGACTCTTACTCTGGCCTCATAGCTACTGTCCTAACTCTTACTCTGGCCTAATAGCTACTGTCTAAACTCTTACTCTGGCCTCATAGCTACTGTCTTAATGCTTACACTGGCCTCATAGCTACTGTCTTAACTCTTACTCTGGCCTCATAGCTACTGTCTTAACTCTACTCTGGCCTCATAGCTACTGTCTTACCTCTTACTCTGGCCTTATAGCTACTGTCTTAACTCTTACTCTGGCCTCATAGCTACTGTCTTAACTCTTACTCTGGCCTAATGGTTACGGTCTTGGACTCTTACTCTGGCCTCATAGATACTGTCTTAACTCTTACTCTAGCCTCATAGCTACTGTCTTAACTTTTACTCTGGCCTAATAGCTACTGTCTTAACTCTTACTCTGGCCTAATAGCTACTGTCTTAACTCTTACTCTGGCCTCATAGCTACTGTCTTAACTCTTACTCTGGCCTAATGGTTAAGGTCTTGGACTCTTACTCTGGCCTCATAGCTACTGTCTTAACTCTTACTCTGGCCTCATAGCTACTGTCTTAACTCTTATTCTGGCCTCATAGCTACTATCTTAACTCTTACTCTGGACTCATAGCTACTGTCTTAACTCTTACTCTGGCCTAATAGCTACTGTCTTAACTCTTACTCTGGCCTCATAGCTACTGTCTTCACTCTTACTCTGGCCTAATGGTTAAGGTTTTGGACTCTTACTCTGGCCTCATAGCTACTGTCTTAACTCTTACTCTGGCCTAATAGCTACTGTCTTAACTCTTACTCTGGCCTAAAAGCTACTGTTTTAACTCTTACTCTGGCCTCATAGCTACTGTCTTAACTCTTACTCTGGCCTAATGGTTAAGGTCTTGGACTCTTCTTCTGGCCTAATAGCTACTGTCTTAACTCTTACTCTGGCCTCATAGCTACTGTCTTAACTCTTACTCTGGCCTAATAGCTACTGTCTTAACTCTTACTCTGGCCTCATAGATACTTTCTTAACTCTTACTCTGGCCTAATGGTTAAGGTCTAGGACTCTTACTCTGGCCTCATAGCTACTGTCTTAACTCTTACTCTGGCCTCATAGCTACTGTCTTAACTCTTACTCTGGCCTAATTGTTAAGGTCTTGGACTCTTACTCTGGCCTAATAGCTACTGTCTTAACTCTTACTCTGGCCTAATAGCTACTGTCTTAACTCTTACTCTGGCATCATAGCTACTGTCTTAACTCTTACTCTGGCCTAATGGTTAAGGTCTTGGACTCTTACTCTGGCCTCATAGCTACTGTCTTAACTCTTACTCTGGTCTCATAGCTACTGTCTTAACTCTTACTCTGGCCTAATGGTTAAGGTCTTGGACTCTTCTTCTGGCCTAATAGCTACTGTCTTAAATCTTACTCTGGCCTCATAGCTACTGTCTTAACTCTTACTCTGGCCTCATAGCTACTGTCTTAACTCTTACTCTGGCCTAATAGCTACTGTCTTAACTCTTACTTTGTCCTCATAGCTACTGTCTTAACTCTTACTCTGGCCTAATGGTTAAGGTCTTGGACTCCTCTTCTGGCCTAATAGCTACTGTCTTAACTCTTACTCTGGCCTAATAGCTACTGTCTTAACTCTTACTCTGGCCTCATAGCTACTGTCTTAACTCTTACTATGGCCTAATGGTTAAGGTCTTGGACTCTTACTCTGGCCTCGTAGCTACTGTCTTAACTCTTACTCTGGCCTCATAGCTACTGTCTTAACTCTTACTCTGGCCTCATAGCTACTGTCTTAACTCTTTTTCTGGCCTAATAGCTACTGTCTTAACTCTTACTCTGGCCTAATAGCTACTGTCTTAACTCTTACTTTGGCCTCATAGCTACTGTCTTAACTCTTACTCTGGCCTAATGGTTAAGGTCTTGGACTCTTACTCTGGCCTAATAGCTACTGTCTTAACTCTTACTCTGGCCTCATAGCTACTGTCTTAACTCTTACTCTGGCCTAATGGTTAAGGTCTTGGACTCTTACTCTGGCCTCATAGCTACTGTCTTAACTCTTACTCTGGCCTCATAGCTACTGTCTTAACTCTTATTCTGGCCTAATGGTTAAGGTCTTGGACTCTTTTTCTGGCCTAATAGCTACTGTCTTAACTCTTACTCTGGCCTCATAGCTACTGTCTTAACTCTTACTCTGGCCTAATGGTTAAGGTCTTGGACTCTTACTCTGGCCTCATAGCTACTGTCTTAACTCTTACTCTGGCCTCATAGCTACTGTCTTAACTCTTATTCTGGCCTCATAGCTACTATCTTAACTCTTACTCTGGACTCATAGCTACTGTCTTAACTCTTACTCTGGCCTAATAGCTACTGTCTTAACTCATACTCTGGTCTCATAGCTACTGTCTTCACTCTTACTCTGGCCTAATGGTTAAGGTTTTGGACTCTTACTCTGGCCTCATAGCTACTGTCTTAACTCTTACTCTGGCCTAATAGCTACTGTCTTAACTCTTACTCTGGCCTAAAAGCTACTGTTTTAACTCTTACTCTGGCCTCATAGCTACTGTCTTAACTCTTACTCTGGCCTAATGGTTAAGGTCTTGGACTCTTCTTCTGGCCTAATAGCTACTGTCTTAACTCTTACTCTGGCCTCATAGCTACTGTCTTAACTCTTACTCTGGCCTAATAGCTACTGTCTTAACTCTTACTCTGGCCTCATAGATACTTTCTTAACTCTTACTCTGGCCTAATGGTTAAGGTCTAGGACTCTTACTCTGGCCTCATAGCTACTGTCTTAACTCTTACTCTGGCCTCATAGCTACTGTCTTAACTCTTACTCTGGCCTAATGGTTAAGGTCTTGGACTCTTACTCTGGCCTAATAGCTACTGTCTTAACTCTTACTCTGGCCTAATAGCTACTGTCTTAACTCTTACTCTGGCATCATAGCTACTGTCTTAACTCTTACTCTGGCCTAATGGTTAAGGTCTTGGACTCTTACTCTGGCCTCATAGCTACTGTCTTAACTCTTACTCTGGCCTAATAGCTACTGTCTTAACTCTTACTCTGGCCTCATAGCTACTATCTTAACTCTTACTCTGGCCTCATAGCTACTGTCTTAACTCTTACTCTGGCCTCATAGCTACTGTCTTAACTCTTACTCTGGCCTAATAGCTACTGTCTTAACTCTTACTCTGGCCTCATAGCTACTGTCTTAACTCTTACTCTGGCCTAATGGTTAAGGTCTTGGACTCTTACTCTGGCCTCATAGCTACTGTCTTAACTCTTACTCTGGCCTAATAGCTACTGTCTTAACTCTTACTCTGGCCTCATAGCTACTGTCTTAACGCTTATACTGGCCTCATAGCTACTGTCTTAACTCTTACTCTGGCCTCATAGCTACTGTCTTAACTCTTACTCTGGCCTCATAGCTACTGTCTTACCTCTTACTCTGGCCTTATAGCTACTGTCTTAACTCTTACTCTGGCCTCCTAGCTACTGTCTTAACTCTTACTCTGGCCTAATGGTTACGGTCTTGGACTCTTACTCTGGCCTCATAGATACTGTCTTAACTCTTACTCTAGCCTCATAGCTACTGTCTTAACTTTTACTCTGGCCTAATAGCCACTGTCTTAACTCTTACTCTGGCCTAATAGCTACTGTCTTAACTCTTACTCTGGCCTCATAGCTACTGTCTTAACTCTTACTCTGGCCTAATGGTTAAGGTCTTGGACTCTTACTCTGGCCTCAAAGCTACTGTCTTAACTCTTACTCTGGACTCATAGCTACTGTCTTAACTCTTACTCTGGCCTAATAGCTACTGTCTTAACTCTTACTCTGGCCTCATAGCTACTGTCTTCTCTCTTACTCTGGCCTAATGGTTAAGTTCTTGGACTCTTACTCTGGCCTCATAGCTACTGTCTTAACTCTTACTCTGGCCTAATAGCTACTGTCTTAACTCTTACTCTGGCCTAAAAGCTACTGTTTTAACTCTTACTCTGGCCTCATAGCTACTGTCTTATCTCTGTCTTAACTCTTACTCTGGCCTCATAGCTACTGTCTTAACTCTTACTTTGGCCTAATGTTTAAGGTGTTGACTCTTACTCTGGCCTCATAGCTACTGTCTTAACTCTTACTCTGGCCTCATAGCTACTGTCTTAACTCTTACTCTGGCCCAATAGCTACTGTCTTAACTCTTACTGTGACCTAATAGCTACTGTCTTAACTCTTACTCTGGCCTCATAGCTACTGTCTTAACTCTTACTCTGGCCTAATGGTTAAGGTCTTGGACTCTTACTCTGGCCTATTAGATACTGTCTTAACTCTTACTCTGGCCTAATAGCTACTGTCTTAACTCTTACTCTGGCCTCATAGCTACCGTCTTAACTCTTACTCTGGCCTAATAGCTACTGTCTTAACTCTTACTCTGGCCTAATGGTTAAAGTCTTGGACTCTTACTCTGGCCTCATAGCTACTGTCTTAACTCTTACTCTGGCCTAATAGCTACTGTCTTAACTCTTACTCTGGCCTCATAGCTACTGTCTTAACTCTTACACTGGCCTCATAGCTACTGTCTTAACTCTTACTCTGGCCTCATAGCTACTGTCTTAACTCTTACTCTGGCCTCATAGCTACTGCCTTAACTCTTACTCTGGCCTTATAGCTACTGTCTTAACTCTTACTCTGGACTCATAGCTACTGTCTTAACTCTTACTCTGGCCTAATGGTTAAGGTCTTGGACTCTTACTCTGGCCTCATAGCTACTGTCTTAACTCTTACTCTGGCCTCATAGCTACTGTCTTAACTCTTACTCTGGCCTCATAGCTACTGTCATAACTCTTACTCTGGCCTAATGGTTAAGGTCTTGGACTCTTACTCTTGCCTCATAGCTACTGTCTTAACTCTTACTCTGGCCTCATAGCTACTGTCTTAACTCTTACTCTGGCCTCATAGCTACTGTCTTAACTCTTACTCTGGCCTAATAGCTACTGTCTTAACTCTTACTCTGGCCTCATAGCTACTGTCTTAACTCTTACTCTGGCCTCATAGCTACTGTCTTAACTCTTACTCTGGCCTCATAGCTACTGTCTTAACTCTTACTCTGGCCTAATGGTTAAGGTCTTAGACTCTTACTCTGGCCTCATAGCTACTGTCTTAACTCTTACTCTGGCCTCATAGCTACTGTCTTAACTCTTACTCTGGCCTCATAGGTACTGTCTTAACTCTTTCTCTGGCCTAATAGCTACTGTCTTAACTCTTACTCTGGCCTAAAAGCTACTGTCTTAACTCTTACTTTGGCCTCATAGCTACTGTCTTAACTCTTACTCTGGCCTAATGGTTAAGGTCTTGGACTCTTACTCTGGCCTAATAGCTACTGTCTTAACTCTTTATTATTATTATTATTATTAAGGGGCATTTATAGAGCGCCTGGTTACGCAAACTGCGTGTCCCCGCGCTGAACTGAAACACTCCGAGGAAGAAGTAGGGGAGGAGCCCACTATTTTGAGAAGAGGTAGGTTTTTAATTTTCTCCGGAAACTGGATTCGGAGGGGTCCAGTCGGAGGTTAAGAGGTAAATTGTTCCAGCTTTTTGCCGCCAGGTAACGGAAGGATCTACCTCCCATACGGGCCTTTTTCACCTTAGGAACCTTAAGCAAGCCTCCTTGCGAGGAGCGCAATGCACGGGTTGGTGCATACCTTGAGATGAGGTTCAGGAGTGGTGCTGGCGCCTTCTTAGCGAGGATACGGTGGCAGGTGCAGAGGGACTTAAATTCAACTCTGCTCCTCACCGGCAACCAGTGGAGTGTCTGGAGGGCGTCCTTGGAGTTAGATCTTTTTGGGAGGTTTAAGATAAGGCGGGCTGCAGCATTCTGTAGCACCTGAAGTCGATTTATCGCTTTACAGGTAGCTCCTAGATACAGTAGGTTGCCAAAGTCTAGGCGTGAGGTGACAAGGGCATGCACCAGTGTTCTGCGGGCGGTCGTAGGAAGAAAAGTTAAGACCTTCCGCAGAGTTTTTAGAATACTGAAGCAAATGCCCGTCACCCTGTTGATCTGTGGTCCGAAAGACAGGTCGATATCTAGCCAGACCCCGAGATTTCTGACTTCTTTCCGAGGTGTGGGGGCCTCACCTAGACAAGGTGGCCACCATGCCGACGTCCAGACAGATGGGCTGCCTCCCACCACGAGCACCTCGGTCTTGTTGCCATTTAATTTAAGGCAATTAGTGGACATCCAGGTTGCAAGATCTTGCATGCAAGCCCTGAAGCTGTCCATAGCAAGGCCGGGTGCACGCGAGAGGGAAACAACCAACTGTGTGTCGTCGGCATAGGTTACAATTTGTAGTCCGTGTCCCACTACAATTGGAGCCACTGGGGAGGCCTAATAGCTACTGTCTTAACTCTTACTCTGGCCTCATAGCTACTGTCTTAACTCTTACTCTGGCCTAATGGTTAAGGTCTTGGACTCTTACTCTGGCCTCATAGCTACTGTCTTAACTCTTACTCTGGCCTCATAGCTACTGTCTTAACTCTTACTCTGGCATAATGGTTAAGGTCTTGGACTCTTCTTCTGGCCTAATAGCTACTGTCTTAACTCTTACTCTGGCCTCATAGCTACTGTCTTAACTCTTACTCTGGCCTAATAGCTACTGTCTTAACTCTTACTCTGGCCTCATAGCTACTGTCTTAACTCTTACTCTGGCCTAATGGTTAAGGTCTTGGACTCTTACTCTGGCCTCATAGCTACTGTCTTAACTCTTACTCTGGCCTAATAGCTACTGTCTTAACTCTTACTCTGGCCTCATAGCTACTATCTTAACTCTTACTCTGGCCTCATAGCTACTGTCTTAACTCTTACTCTGGCCTCATAGCTACTGTCTTAACTCTTACTCTGGCCTAATAGCTACTGTCTTAACTCTTACTCTGGCCTCATAGCTACTGTCTTAAATCTTACTCTGGCCTAATGGTTAAGGTCTTGGACTCTTACTCTGGCCTCATAGCTACTGTCTTAACTCTTACTCTGGCCTAATAGCTACTGTCTTAACTCTTACTCTGGCCTCATAGCTACTGTCTTAACGCTTACACTGGCCTCATAGCTACTGTCTTAACTCTTACTCTGGCCTCATAGCTACTGTCTTAACTCTTACTCTGGCCTCATAGCTACTGTCTTACCTCTTACTCTGGCCTTATAGCTACTGTCTTAACTCTTACTCTGGCCTCATAGCTACTGTCTTAACTCTTACTCTGGCCTAATGGTTACGGTCTTGGACTCTTACTCTGGCCTCATAGATACTGTCTTAACTCTTACTCTAGCCTCATAGCTACTGTCTTAACTTTTACTCTGGCCTAATAGCTACTGTCTTAACTCTTACTCTGGCCTAATAGCTACTGTCTTAACTCTTACTCTGGCCTCATAGCTACTGTCTTAACTCTTACTCTGGCCTAATGGTTAAGGTCTTGGACTCTTACTCTGGCCTCATAGCTACTGTCTTAACTCTTACTCTGGCCTCATAGCTACTGTCTTAACTCTTATTCTGGCCTCATAGCTACTATCTTAACTCTTACTCTGGACTCATAGCTACTGTCTTAACTCTTACTCTGGCCTAATAGCTACTGTCTTAACTCTTACTCTGGCCTCATAGCTACTGTCTTCACTCTTACTCTGGCCTAATGGTTAAGGTTTTGGACTCTTACTCTGGCCTCATAGCTACTGTCTTAACTCTTACTCTGGCCTAATAGCTACTGTCTTAACTCTTACTCTGGCCTAAAAGCTACTGTTTTAACTCTTACTCTGGCCTCATAGCTACTGTCTTAACTCTTACTCTGGCCTAATGGTTAAGGTCTTGGACTCTTCTTCCGGCCTAATAGCTACTGTCTTAACTCTTACTCTGGCCTCATAGCTACTGTCTTAACTCTTACTCTGGCCTAATAGCTACTGTCTTAACTCTTACTCTGGCCTCATAGCTACTTTCTTAACTCTTACTCTGGCCTAATGGTTAATGTCTAGGACTCTTACTCTGGCCTCATAGCTACTGTCTTAACTCTTACTCTGGCCTCATAGCTACTGTCTTAACTCTTACTCTGGCCTAATGGTTAAGGTCTTGGACTCTTACTCTGGCCTAATAGCTACTGTCTTAACTCTTACTCTGGCCTAATAGCTACTGTCTTAACTCTTACTCTGGCATCATAGCTACTGTCTTAACTCTTACTCTGGCCTAATGGTTAAGGTCTTGGACTCTTACTCTGGCCTCATAGCTACTGTCTTAACTCTTACTCTGGTCTCATAGCTACTGTCTTAACTCTTACTCTGGCCTAATGGTTAAGGTCTTGGACTCTTCTTCTGGCCTAATAGCTACTGTCTTAACTCTTACTCTGGCCTCATAGCTACTGTCTTAACTCTTACTCTGGCCTCATAGCTACTGTCTTAACTCTTTCTCTGGCCTAATAGCTACTGTCTTAACTCTTACTCTGGCCTAATAGCTACTGTCTTAACTCTTACTTTGTCCTCATTGCTACTGTCTTAACTCTTACTCTGGCCTAATGGTTAAGGTCTTGGACTCTTCTTCTGGCCTAATAGCTACTGTCTTAACTCTTACTCTGGCCTAATAGCTACTGTCTTAACTCTTACTCTGGCCTCATAGCTACTGTCTTAACTCTTACTCTGGCCTAATGGTTAAGGTCTTGGACTCTTACTCTGGCCTCATAGCTACTGTTTTAACTCTTACTCTGGCCTCATAGCTACTGTCTTAACTCTTACTCTGGCCTCATAGCTACTGTCTTAACTCTTACTCTGGCCTCATAGCTACTGTCTTAACTCTTTTTCTGGCCTAATAGCTACTGTCTTAACTCTTACTCTGGCCTAATAGCTACTGTCTTAACTCTTACTTTGGTCTCATAGCTACTGTCTTAACTCTTACTCTGGCCTAATGGTTAAGGTCTTGGACTCTTACTCTGGCCTAATAGCTACTGTCTTAACTCTTACTCTGGCCTCATAGCTACTGTCTTAACTCTTACTCTGGCCTAATGGTTAAGGTCTTGGACTCTTACTCTGGCCTCATAGCTACTGTCTTAACTCTTACTCTGGCCTCATAGCTACTGTCTTAACTCTTACTCTGGCCTAATGGTTAAGGTATTGGACTCTTCTTCTGGCCTAATAGCTACTGTCTTAACTCTTACTCTGGCCTCATAGCTACTGTCTTAACTCTTACTCTGGCCTAATAGCTACTGTCTTAACTCTTACTCTGGCCTCATAGCTACTTTCTTAACTCTTACTCTGGCCTAATGGTTAAGGTCTTGGACTCTTACTCTGGCCTCATAGCTACTGTCTTAACTTTTACTTTGGCCTCATAGCTACTGTCTTAACTCTTACTCTGGCCTAATGGTTAAGGTCTTGGACTCTTACTCTGGCCTAATAGCTACTGTCTTAACTCTTACTCTGGCCTAATAGCTACTGTCTTAACTCTTACTCTGGCCTCATAGCTACTGTCTTAACTCTTACTCTGGCCTAATGGTTAAGGTCTTGGACTCTTACTCTGGCCTCATAGCTGCTGTCTTAACTCTTACTCTGGTCTCATAGCTACTGTCTTAACTCTTACTCTGGCCTAATGGTTAAGGTCTTGGACTCTTCTTCTGGCCTAATAGCTACTGTCTAAACTCTTACTCTGGCCTCATAGCTACTGTTCTAACTCTTACTCTGGCCTCATAGCTACTGTCTTAACTCTTTCTCTGGCCTAATAGCTACTGTCTTAACTCTTACTCTGGCCTAATAGCTACTGTCTTAACTCTTACTTTGGCCTCATAGCTACTGTCTTAACTCTTACTCTGGCCTAATGGTTAAGGTCTTGGACTCTTCTTCTGGCCTAATAGCTACTGTCTTAACTCTTACTCTGGCCTAATAGCTACTATCTTAATTCTTACTCAGGCCTAATGGTTAAGGTCTTGGACTCTTACTCTGGCCTCCTAGCTACTGTCTTAACTCTTACTCTGGCCTAATAGCTACTGTCTTAACTCTTACTCTGGCCTCATAGCTACTATCTTAACTCTTACTCTGGCCTCATAGCTACTGTCTTAACTCTTACTCTGGCCTCATAGCTACTGTCTTAACTCTTACTCTGGCCTACTAGCTACTGTCTTAACTCTTACTCTGGCCTCATAGCTACTGTCTTAACTCTTACTCTGGCCTAATGGTTAAGGTCTTGGACTCCTACTCTGGCCTCATACCTACTGTTTTAACTCCTACTCTGGCCTAATAGCTACTGTCTTAACTCTTACTCTGGCCTCATAGCTACTGTCTTAACTCTTACACTGGCCTTATAGCTACTGTCTTAACTCTTACTCTGGCCTCATAGCTACTGTCTTAACTCTTACTCTGGCCTCATAGCTACTGTCTTAACTCTTACTCTGGCCTTATAGCTACTGTCTTAACTCTTACTCTGGCCTCATAGCTACTGTCTTAACTCTTACTCTGGCCTAATGGTTAAGGTCTTGGACTCTTACTCTGGCCTCATAGCTACTGTCTTAACTCTTACTCTGGCCTAATAGCTACTGTCTTAACTCTTACTCTGGCCTCATAGCTACTGTCTTAACTCTTACTCTGGCCTAATGGTTAAGGTCTTGGACTCCTACTCTGGCCTCATAGCTACTGTCTTAACTCTTACTCTGGCCTAATAGCTACTGTCTTAACTCTTACTCTGGCCTCATAGCTACTGTCTTAACTCTTACACTGGCCTCATAGCTACTGTCTTAACTCTTACTCTGGCCTCATAGCTACTGTCTTAACTCTTACTCTGGCCTCATAGCTACTGTCTTAACTCTTACTCTGGCCTTATAGCTACTGTCTTAACTCTTACTCTGGCCTCAAAGCTACTGTCTTAACTCTTACTCTGGCCTAATGGTTAAGGTCTTGGACTCTTACTCTGGCCTCATAGCTACTGTCTTAACTCTTACTCTGGCCTAATAGCTACTGTCTTAACTCTTACTCTGGCCTCATAGCTACTTTCTTAACTCTTACTCTGGCCTCATAGCTACTGTCTTAACTCTTTCTATGGCCTAATAGCTACTGTCTTAACTCTTACTCCGGCCTAATATCTACTGTCTTAACTCTTACTTTGGCCTCATAGCTACTGTCTTAACTCTTACTCTGGCATAATGGTTAAGGTCTTGGACTCTCACTCTGGCCTAATAGCTACTGTCTTAACTCTTACTCTGGCCTAATAGCTACTGTCTTAACTCTTACTCTGGCCTCATAGCTACTGTCCTAACTCTTACTCTGGACTAATGGTTAAGGTCTTGGACTCTTACTCTGGCCTCATAGCTACTGTCTTAACTCTTACTCTGGCCTCATAGCTACTGTCTTAACTCTTACTCTGGCCTAATGGTTAAGGTCTTGGACTCTTCTTCTGGCCTAATAGCTACTGTCTTAACTCTTACTCTGGCCTCATAGCTACTGTCTTAACTCTTACTCTGCCCTAATAGCTACTCTCTTAACTCTTACTCTGGCCTCATAGCTACTGTCTTAACTCTTACTCTGGCCTAATGGTTAAGGTATTGGACTCTTACTCTGGCCTCATAGCTACTGTCTTAACTCTTACTCTGGCATCATAGCTACTGTCTTAACTCTTACTCTGGCCTCATAGCTACTGTCTTAACTCTTACTCTGGCCTAATGGTTAAGGTCTTGGACTCTTACTCTGGCCTCATAGCTACTGTCTTAACTCTTACTCTGGCCTCATATCTACTGTCTTAACTCTTACTCTGGCCTAATAGCTACTGTCTTAACTCTTACTCTGGCCTCATAGCTACTGTCTTAACTCTTACTCTGGCCTCATAGCTACTGTCTTAACTCTTACTCTGGCCTCATAGCTACTGTCTTAACTCTTACTCTGGCCTAATGGTTAAGGTCTTGGACTCTTACTCTGGCCTCATAGCTACTGTCTTAACTCTTACTCTGGCCTCATAGCTACTGTCTTAACTCTTACTCTGGCCTCATAGCTACTGTCTTAACTCTTACTCTGGCCTAATAGTTAAGGTCTTAGACTCTTCTTCTGGCCTATTAGCTACTGTCTTAACTCTTACTCTGGCCTAATAGCTACTGTCTTAACTCTTACTCTGGCCTCATAGCTACTGTCTTAACTCTTACTCTGGCCTAATGGTTAAGGTCTTGGACTCTTACTCTGGCCTCATAGCTACTGTCTTAACTCTTACTCTGGCCTCATAGCTACTGTCTTAACTCTTACTCTGGCCTCATAGCTACTGTCTTAACTCTTTTTCTGGCCTAATAGCTACTGTCTTAACTCTTACTCTGGCCTAATAGCTACTGTCTTAACTCTTACTTTGGCCTCATAGCTACTGTCTTAACTCTTACTCTGGCCTAATGGTTAAGGTCTTGGACTCTTACTCAGGCCTATTAGCTACTGTCTTAACTCTTACTCTGGCCTCATAGCTACTGTCTTAACTCTTACTCTGGCCTAATGGTTAAGGTCTTGGACTCTTACTCTGGCCTCATAGCTACTGTCTTAACTCTTACTCTGGCCTCATAGCTACTGTCTTAACTCCTACTCTGGCCTAATGGTTAAGGTCTTGGACTCTTCTTCTGGCCTAATAGCTACTGTCTTAACTCTTACTCTGGCCTCATAGCTACTGTCTTAACTCTTACTCTGGCCTAATAGCTACTGTCTTAACTCTTACTCTGGCCTCATAGCTACTTTCTTAACTCTTACTCTGGCCTAATGGTTAAGGTCTTGGACTCTTACTCTGGCCTCATAGCTACTGTCTTAACTTTTACTCTGGCCTCATAGCTACTGTCTTAACTCTTACTCTGGCCTAATGGTTAAGGTCTTGGACTCTTACTCTGGCCTAATAGCTACTGTCTTAACTCTTACTCTGGCCTAATAGCTACTGTCTTAACTCTTACTCTGGCCTTATAGCTACTGTCTTAACTCTTACTCTGGCCTCATAGCTACTGTCTTAACTCATACTCTGGCCTAATGGTTAAGGTCTTGGACTCTTACTCGGGCCACATAGCTACTGTCTTAACTCTTACTCTGGCCTCATAGCTACTGTCTTAACTCTTACTCTGGCGTAATAGCTACTGTCTTAACTCTTACTCTGGCCTAATAGCTACTGTCTTAACTCTTACTCTGGCCTAATAGCTACTGTCTTAACTCTTACTCTGGCCTAATGGTTAAGGTCTTAGACTCTTACTGTGGCCTCATAGCTACTGTCTTAACTCTTACTCTGGCCTAATGGTTAAGGTCTTGGACTCTTACTCTTGCCTCATAGCTACTGTCTTAACTCTTACTCTGGCCTCATAGCTACTGTCTTAACTCTTACTCTGGCCTAATGGTTAAGGTCTTGGACTCTTACTCTGGCCTCATAGCTACTGTCTTAACTCTTACTCTGGCCTCATAGCTACTGTCTTAACTCTTACTCTGGCCTAATGGTTAAGGTCTTGGACTCTTACTCTGGCCTCATAGCTACTGTCTTAACTCTTACTCTGGCCTCATAGCTACTGTCTTAACTCTTACTCTGGCCTAATGGTTAAAGTCTTGGACTCTTACTCTGGCCTAATAGCTACTGTCTTAACTCTTACTCTGGCCTCATAGCTACTGTCTTAACTCTTACTCTGGCATCATAGCTACTGTCTTAACTCTTACTCTGGCCTCATAGCTACTGTCTTAACTCTTACTCTGGACTCATAGCTACTGTCTTAACTCTTACTCTGGCCTAATGGTTAAGGTCTTGGACTCTTACTCTTGCCTCATAGCTACTATCTTAACTCTTACTCTGGCCTCATAGCTACTATCTTAACTCTTACTCTGGCCTCATAGCTACTGTCTTAACTCTTACTCTGGCCTCATAGCTACTGTCATAATTCTTACTCTGGCCTAATGGTTAAGGTCTTGGACTCTTACTCTTGCCTCATAGCTACTGTCTTAACTCTTACTCTGGCCTCATAGCTACTGTCTTAACTCTTACTCTGGCCTCATAGCTACTGTCTTAACTCTTACTCTGGCCTCATAGCTACTGTCTTAACTCTTACTCTGGCCTAATAGCTACTGTCTTAACTCTTACTCTGGCCTCATAGCTACTGTTTTAACTCTTACTCTGGCCTCATAGCTACTGTCTTAACTCTTACTCTGGCCTCATAGCTACTGTCTTAACTCTTACTCTGGCCTAATGGTTAAGGTCTTAGACTCTTACTCTGGCCTCATAGCTACTGTCTTAACTCTTACTCCGGCCTCATAGCTACTGTCTTAACTCTTACTCTGGCCTCATAGCTACTGTCTTAACTCTTTCTCTGGCCTAATAGCTACTGTCTTAACTCTTACTCTGGCCTAAAAGCTACTGTCTTAACTCTTACTTTGGCCTCATAGCTACTGTCTTAACTCTTACTCTGGCCTAATGGTTAAGGTCTTGGACTCTTACTCTGGCCTAATAGCTACTGTCTTAACTCTTACTCTGGCCTCATAGCTACTGTCTTAACTCTTACTCTGGCCTAATGGTTAAGTTCTTGGACTCTTACTCTGGCCTCATAGCTACTGTCTTAACTCTTACTCTGGCCTCATAGCTACTGTCTTAACTCTTTTTCTGGCCTAATAGCTACTGTCTTAACTCTTACTCTGGCCTAATAGCTACTGTCTTAACTCTTACTTTGGCCTCATAGCTACTGTCTTAACTCTTACTCTGGCCTAATGGTTAAGGTCTTGGACTCTTACTCTGGCCTAATAGCTACTGTCTTAACTCTTACTCTGGCCTCATAGCTACTGTCTTAACTCTTACTCTGGCCTAATGGTTAAGGTCTTGGACTCTTACTCTGGCCTCATAGCTACTGTCTTAACTCTTACTCTGGCCTCATAGCCACTGTCTTAACTCTTACTCTGGCCTAATGGTTAAGGTCTTGGACTCTTCTTCTGGCCTAATAGCTACTGTCTTAACTCTTACTCTGGCCTCATAGCTACTGTATTAACTCTTACTCTGGCCTAATAGCTACTGTCTTAACTCTTACTCTGGCCTCATAGCTACTTTCTTAACTCTTACTCTGGCCTAATGGTTAAGGTATTGGCCTCTTACTCTGGCCTAATAGCTACTGTCTTAACTCTTACTCTGGCCTTATAGCTACTGTCTTAACTCTTACTCTGGCCTCATAGCTACTGTCTTAACTCATACTCTGGCCTAATGGTTAAGGTCTTGTACTCTTACTCGGGCCTCATAGCTACTGTCTTAACTCTTACTCTGGCCTCATAGCTACTGTCTTAACTCTTACTCTGGCGTAATAGCTACTGTCTTAACTCTTACTCTGGCCTAATAGCTACTGTCTTAACTCTTACTCTGGCCTAATAGCTACTGTCTTAACTCTTACTCTGGCCTAATGGTTAAGGTCTTAGACTCTTACTATGGCCTCATAGCTACTGTCTTAACTCTTACTCTGGCCTAATGGTTAAGGTCTTGGACTCTTACTCTGGCCTCATAGCTACTGTCTTAACTCTTACTCTGGCCTCATAGCTACTGTCTTAACTCTTACTCTGGCCTAATGGTTAAGGTCTTGGACTCTTACTCTGGCCTCATAGCTACTGTCTTAACTCTTTCTCTGGCCTAATGGTTAAGGTCTTGGACTCTTACTCTGGCCTCATAGCTACTGTCTTAACTCTTACTCTGGCCTCATAGCTACTGTCTTAACTCTTACTCTGGCCTAATGGTTAAGGTCTTGGACTCTTACTCTGGCCTAATAGCTACTGTCTTAACTCTTACTCTGGCCTCATAGCTACTGTCTTAACTCTTACTCTGGCATCATAGCTACTGTCTTAACTCTTACTCTGGCCTCATAGCTACTGTCTTAACTCTTACTCTGGACTCATAGCTACTGTCTTAACTCTTACTCTGGCCTAATGGTTAAGGTCTTGGACTCTTACTCTGGCCTCATAGCTACTATCTTAACTCTTACTCTGGCCTCATAGCTACTATCTTAACTCTTACTCTGGCCTCATAGCTACTGTCTTAACTCTTACTCTGGCCTCATAGCTACTGTCATAACTCTTACTCTGGCCTAATGGTTAAGGTCTTGGACTCTTACTCTTGCCTCATAGCTACTGTCTTAACTCTTACTCTGGCCTCATAGCTACTCTTACTCTGGCCTCATAGCTACTGTCTTAACTCTTACTCTGGCCTAATAGCTACTGTCTTAACTCTTACTCTGGCCTCATAGCTACTGTCTTAACTCTTACTCTGGCCTCATAGCTACTGTCTTAACTCTTACTCTGGCCTAATGGTTAAGGTCTTAGACTCTTACTCTGGCCTCATAGCTACTGTCTTAACTCTTACTCTGGCCTCATAGCTACTGTCTTAACTCTTACTCTGGCCTCATAGCTACTGTCTTAACTCTTTCTCTGGCCTAATAGCTACTGTCTTAACTCTTACTCTGGCCTAAAAGCTACTGTCTTAACTCTTACTTTGGCCTCATAGCTACTGTCTTAACTCTTACTCTGGCCTAATGGTTAAGGTCTTGGACTCTTACTCTGGCCTAATAGCTACTGTCTTAAGTCTTACTCTGGCCTAATAGCTACTGTCTTAACTCTTACTCTGGCCTCATAGCTACTGTCTTAACTCTTACTCTGGCCTAATGGTTAAGGTCTTGGACTCTTACTCTGGCCTCATAGCTACTGTCTTAACTCTTACTCTGGCCTCATAGCTACTGTCTTAACTCTTACTCTGGCATAATGGTTAAGGTCTTGGACTCTTCTTCTGGCCTAATAGCTACTGTCTTAACTCTTACTCTGGCCTCATAGCTACTGTCTTAACTCTTACTCTGGCCTAATAGCTACTGTCTTAACTCTTACTCTGGCCTCATAGCTACTGTCTTAACTCTTACTCTGGCCTAATGGTTAAGGTCTTGGACTCTTACTCTGGCCTCATAGCTACTGTCTTAACTCTTACTCTGGCCTAATAGCTACTGTCTTAACTCTTACTCTGGCCTCATAGCTACTATCTTAACTCT
The DNA here is from genome assembly GCF_964204655.1 of Triturus cristatus. Taxonomy (NCBI): domain Eukaryota; kingdom Metazoa; phylum Chordata; class Amphibia; order Caudata; family Salamandridae; genus Triturus; species Triturus cristatus. Next base: position 718,555,209 of record NC_140593.1, on the reverse strand, counting down.
TACTCTGGCCTCATAGCTACTGTCTGAACTCTTACTCTGGCCTCATAGCTACTGTCTTAACTCTTACTCTGGCCTAATAGCTACTGTCTTAACTCTTACTCTGGCCTCATAGCTACTGTCTTAAATCTTACTCTGGCCTAATGGTTAAGGTCTTGGACTCTTACTCTGGCCTCATAGCTACTGTCTTAACTCTTACTCTGGCCTAATAGCTACTGTCTTAACTCTTACTCTGGCCTCATAGCTACTGTCTTAACGCTTACACTGGCCTCATAGCTACTGTCTTAACTCTTACTCTGGCCTCATAGCTACTGTCTTAACTCTTACTCTGGCCTCATAGCTACTGTCTTACCTCTTACTCTGGCCTTATAGCTACTGTCTTAACTCTTACTCTGGCCTCATAGCTACTGTCTTAACTCTTACTCTGGCCTAATGGTTACGGTCTTGGACTCTTACTCTGGCCTCATATATACTGTCTTAACTCTTACTCTAGCCTCATAGCTACTGTCTTAACTTTTACTCTGGCCTAATAGCTACTGTCTTAACTCTTACTCTGGCCTAATAGCTACTGTCTTAACTCTTACTCTGGCCTCATAGCTACTGTCTTAACTCTTACTCTGGCCTAATGGTTAAGGTCTTGGACTCTTACTCTGGCCTCATAGCTACTGTCTTAACTCTTACTCTGGCCTCATAGCTACTGTCTTAACTCTTATTCTGGCCTCATAGCTACTATCTTAACTCTTACTCTGGACTCATAGCTACTGTCTTAACTCTTACTCTGGCCTAATAGCTACTGTCTTAACTCTTACTCTGGCCTCATAGCTACTGTCTTCACTCTTACTCTGGCCTAATGGTTAAGGTTTTGGACTCTTATTCTGGCCTCATAGCTACTGTCTTAACTCTTACTCTGGCCTAATAGCTACTGTCTTAACTCTTACTCTGGCCTAAAAGCTACTGTTTTAACTCTTACTCTGGCCTCATAGCTACTGTCTTAACTCTTACTCTGGCCTAATGGTTAAGGTCTTGGACTCTTCTTCTGGCCTAATAGCTACTGTCTTAACTCTTACTCTGGCCTCATAGCTACTGTCTTAACTCTTACTCTGGCCTAATAGCTACTGTCTTAACTCTTACTCTGGCCTCATAGCTACTTTCTTAACTCTTACTCTGGCCTAATGGTTAAGGTCTAGGACTCTTACTCTGGCCTCATAGCTACTGTCTTAACTCTTACTCTGGCCTCACAGCTACTGTCTTAACTCTTACTCTGGCCTAATAGCTACTGTCTTAACTCTTACTCTGGCCTAATAGCTACTGTCTTAACTCTTACTCTGGCATCATAGCTACTGTCTTAACTCTTACTCTGGCCTAATGGTTAAGGTCTTGGACTCTTACTCTGGCCTCATAGCTACTGTCTTAACTCTTACTCTGGTCTCATAGCTACTGTCTTAACTCTTACTCTGGCCTAATGGTTAAGGTCTTGGACTCTTCTTCTGGCCTAATAGCTACTGTCTTAACTCTTACTCTGGCCTCATAGCTACTGTCTTAACTCTTACTCTGGCCTCATAGCTACTGTCTTAACTCTTTCTCTGGCCTAATAGCTACTGTCTTAACTCTTACTCTGGCCTAATAGCTACTGTCTTAACTCTTACTTTGTCCTCATTGCTACTGTCTTAACTCTTACTCTGGCCTAATGGTTAAGGTCTTGGACTCTTCTTCTGGCCTAATAGCTACTGTCTTAACTCTTACTCTGGCCTAATAGCTACTGTCTTAACTCTTACTCTGGCCTCATAGCTACTGTCTTAACTCTTACTCTGGCCTAATGGTTAAGGTCTTGGACTCTTACTCTGGCCTCATAGCTACTGTTTTAACTCTTACTCTGGCCTCATAGCTACTGTCTTAACTCTTACTCTGGCCTCATAGCTACTGTCTTAACTCTTACTCTGGCCTCATAGCTACTGTCTTAACTCTTTTTCTGGCCTAATAGCTACTGTCTTAACTCTTACTCTGGCCTAATAGCTACTGTCTTAACTCTTACTTTGGCCTCATAGCTACTGTCTTAACTCTTACTCTGGCCTAATGGTTAAGGTCTTGGACTCTTACTCTGGCCTAATAGCTACTGTCTTAACTCTTACTCTGGCCTGATAGCTACTGTCTTAACTCTTACTCTGGCCTAATGGTTAAGGTCTTGGACTCTTACTCTGGCCTCATAGCTACTGTCTTAACTCTTACTCTGGCCTAATGGTTAAGGTCTTGGACTCTTACTCTGGCCTCATAGCTACTGTTTTAACTCTTACTCTGGCCTCATAGCTACTGTCTTAACTCTTACTCTGGCCTCATAGCTACTGTCTTAACTCTTACTCTGGCCTCATAGCTACTGTCTTAACTCTTTTTCTGGCCTAATAGCTACTGTCTTAACTCTTACTCTGGCCTAATAGCTACTGTCTTAACTCTTACTTTGGCCTCATAGCTACTGTCTTAACTCTTACTCTGGCCTAATGGTTAAGGTCTTGGACTCTTACTCTGGCCTAATAGCTACTGTCTTAACTCTTACTCTGGCCTCATAGCTACTGTCTTAACTCTTACTCTGGCCTAATGGTTAAGGTCTTGGACTCTTACTCTGGCCTCATAGCTACTGTCTTAACTCTTACTCTGGCCTCATAGCTACTGTCTTAACTCCTACTCTGGCCTAATGGTTAAGGTCTTGGACTCTTCTTCTGGCCTAATAGCTACTGTCTTAACTCTTACTCTGGCCTCATAGCTACTGTCTTAACTCTTACTCTGGCCTAATAGCTACTGTCTTAACTCTTACTCTGGCCTCATAGCTACTTTCTTAACTCTTACTCTGGCCTAATGGTTAAGGTCTTGGACTCTTACTCTGGCCTCATAGCTACTGTCTTAACTTTTACTCTGGCCTCATAGCTACTGTCTTAACTCTTACTCTGGCCTAATGGTTAAGGTCTTGGACTCTTACTCTGGCCTAATAGCTACTGTCTTAACTCTTACTCTGGCCTAATAGCTACTGTCTTAACTCTTACTCTGGCCTTATAGCTACTGTCTTAACTCTTACTCTGGCCTCATAGCTACTGTCTTAACTCATACTCTGGCCTAATGGTTAAGGTCTTGGACTCTTACTCGGGCCACATAGCTACTGTCTTAACTCTTACTCTGGCCTCATAGCTACTGTCTTAACTCTTACTCTGGCGTAATAGCTACTGTCTTAACTCTTACTCTGGCCTAATAGCTACTGTCTTAACTCTTACTCTGGCCTAATAGCTACTGTCTTAACTCTTACTCTGGCCTAATGGTTAAGGTCTTAGACTCTTACTGTGGCCTCATAGCTACTGTCTTAACTCTTACTCTGGCCTAATGGTTAAGGTCTTGGACTCTTACTCTGGCCTCATAGCTACTGTCTTAACTCTTACTCTGGCCTCATAGCTACTGTCTTAACTCTTACTCTGGCCTAATGGTTAAGGTCTTGGACTCTTACTCTGGCCTCATAGCTACTGTCTTAACTCTTACTCTGGCCTCATAGCTACTGTCTTAACTCTTACTCTGGCCTAATGGTTAAGGTCTTGGACTCTTACTCTGGCCTCATAGCTACTGTCTTAACTCTTACTCTGGCCTCATAGCTACTGTCTTAACTCTTACTCTGGCCTAATGGTTAAAGTCTTGGACTCTTACTCTGGCCTAATAGCTACTGTCTTAACTCTTACTCTGGCCTCATAGCTACTGTCTTAACTCTTACTCTGGCATCATAGCTACTGTCTTAACTCTTACTCTGGCCTCATAGCTACTGTCTTAACTCTTACTCTGGACTCATAGCTACTGTCTTAACTCTTACTCTGGCCTAATGGTTAAGGTCTTGGACTCTTACTCTGGCCTCATAGCTACTATCTTAACTCTTACTCTGGCCTCATAGCTACTATCTTAACTCTTACTCTGGCCTCATAGCTACTGTCTTAACTCTTACTCTGGCCTCATAGCTACTGTCATAACTCTTACTCTGGCCTAATGGTTAAGGTCTTGGACTCTTACTCTTGCCTCATAGCTACTGTCTTAACTCTTACTCTGGCCTCATAGCTACTGTCTTAACTCTTACTCTGGCCTCATAGCTACTGTCTTAACTCTTACTCTGGCCTCATAGCTACTGTCTTAACTCTTACTCTGGCCTAATAGCTACTGTCTTAACTCTTACTCTGGCCTCATAGCTACTGTCTTAACTCTTACTCTGGCCTCATAGCTACTGTCTTAACTCTTACTCTGGCCTCATAGCTACTGTCTTAACTCTTACTCTGGCCTAATGGTTAAGGTCTTAGACTCTTACTCTGGCCTCATAGCTACTGTCTTAACTCTTACTCCGGCCTCATAGCTACTGTCTTAACTCTTACTCTGGCCTCATAGCTACTGTCTTAACTCTTTCTCTGGCCTAATAGCTACTGTCTTAACTCTTACTCTGGCCTAAAAGCTACTGTCTTAACTCTTACTTTGGCCTCATAGCTACTGTCTTAACTCTTACTCTGGCCTAATGGTTAAGGTCTTGGACTCTTACTCTGGCCTAATAGCTACTGTCTTAACTCTTACTCTGGCCTCATAGCTACTGTCTTAACTCTTACTCTGGCCTAATGGTTAAGTTCTTGGACTCTTACTCTGGCCTCATAGCTACTGTCTTAACTCTTACTCTGGCCTCAAGGCTACTGTCTTAACTCTTACTCTGGCCTCATAGCTACTGTCTTAACTCTTTTTCTGGCCTAATAGCTACTGTCTTAACTCTTACTCTGGCCTAATAGCTACTGTCTTAACTCTTACTTTGGCCTCATAGCTACTGTCTTAACTCTTACTCTGGCCTAATGGTTAAGGTCTTGGACTCTTACTCTGGCCTAATAGCTACTGTCTTAACTCTTACTCTGGCCTCATAGCTACTGTCTTAACTCTTACTCTGGCCTAATGGTTAAGGTCTTGGACTCTTACTCTGGCCTCATAGCTACTGTCTTAACTCTTACTCTGGCCTCATAGCTACTGTCTTAACTCTTACTCTGGCCTAATGGTTAAGGTCTTGGACTCTTCTTCTGGCCTAATAGCTACTGTCTTAACTCTTACTCTGGCCTCATAGCTACTGTATTAACTCTTACTCTGGCCTAATAGCTACTGTCTTAACTCTTACTCTGGCCTCATAGCTACTTTCTTAACTCTTACTCTGGCCTAATGGTTAAGGTATTGGCCTCTTACTCTGGCCTAATAGCTACTGTCTTAACTCTTACTCTGGCCTAATAGCTACTGTCTTAACTCTTACTCTGGCCTTATAGCTACTGTCTTAACTCTTACTCTGGCCTCATAGCTACTGTCTTAACTCATACTCTGGCCTAATGGTTAAGGTCTTGTACTCTTACTCGGGCCTCATAGCTACTGTCTTAACTCTTACTCTGGCCTCATAGCTACTGTCTTAACTCTTACTCTGGCGTAATAGCTACTGTCTTAACTCTTACTCTGGCCTAATAGCTACTGTCTTAACTCTTACTCTGGCCTAATAGCTACTGTCTTAACTCTTACTCTGGCCTAATGGTTAAGGTCTTAGACTCTTACTATGGCCTCATAGCTACTGTCTTAACTCTTACTCTGGCCTAATGGTTAAGGTCTTGGACTCTTACTCTGGCCTCATAGCTACTGTCTTAACTCTTACTCTGGCCTCATAGCTACTGTCTTAACTCTTACTCTGGCCTAATGGTTAAGGTCTTGGACTCTTACTCTGGCCTCATAGCTACTGTCTTAACTCTTTCTCTGGCCTAATGGTTAAGGTATTGGACTCTTACTCTGGCCTCATAGCTACTGTCTTAACTCTTACTCTGGCCTCATAGCTACTGTCTTAACTCTTACTCTGGCCTAATGGTTAAGGTCTTGGACTCTTACTCTGGCCTAATAGCTACTGTCTTAACTCTTACTCTGGCCTCATAGCTACTGTCTTAACTCTTACTCTGGCATCATAGCTACTGTCTTAACTCTTACTCTGGCCTCATAGCTACTGTCTTAACTCTTACTCTGGACTCATAGCTACTGTCTTAACTCTTACTCTGGCCTAATGGTTAAGGTCTTGGACTCTTACTCTGGCCTCATAGCTACTATCTTAACTCTTACTCTGGCCTCATAGCTACTATCTTAACTCTTACTCTGGCCTCATAGCTACTGTCTTAACTCTTACTCTGGCCTCATAGCTACTGTCATAACTCTTACTCTGGCCTAATGGTTAAGGTCTTGGACTCTTACTCTTGCCTCATAGCTACTGTCTTAACTCTTACTCTGGCCTCATAGCTACTGTCTTAACTCTTACTCTGGCCTCATAGCTACTGTCTTAACTCTTACTCTGGCCTAATAGCTACTGTCTTAACTCTTACTCTGGCCTCATAGCTACTGTCTTAACTCTTACTCTGGCCTCATAGCTACTGTCTTAACTCTTACTCTGGCCTAATGGTTAAGGTCTTAGACTCTTACTCTGGCCTCATAGCTACTGTCTTAACTCTTACTCTGGCCTCATAGCTACTGTCTTAACTCTTACTCTGGCCTCATAGCTACTGTCTTAACTCTTTCTCTGGCCTAATAGCTACTGTCTTAACTCTTACTCTGGCCTAAAAGCTACTGTCTTAACTCTTACTTTGGCCTCATAGCTACTGTCTTAACTCTTACTCTGGCCTAATGGTTAAGGTCTTGGACTCTTACTCTGGCCTAATAGCTACTGTCTTAACTCTTACTCTGGCCTAATAGCTACTGTCTTAACTCTTACTCTGGCCTCATAGCTACTGTCTTAACTCTTACTCTGGCCTAATGGTTAAGGTCTTGGACTCTTACTCTGGCCTCATAGCTACTGTCTTAACTCTTACTCTGGCCTCATAGCTACTGTCTTAACTCTTACTCTGGCATAATGGTTAAGGTCTTGGACTCTTCTTCTGGCCTAATAGCTACTGTCTTAACTCTTACTCTGGCCTCATAGCTACTGTCTTAACTCTTACTCTGGCCTAATAGCTACTGTCTTAACTCTTACTCTGGCCTCATAGCTACTGTCTTAACTCTTACTCTGGCCTAATGGTTAAGGTCTTGGACTCTTACTCTGGCCTCATAGCTACTGTCTTAACTCTTACTCTGGCCTAATAGCTACTGTCTTAACTCTTACTCTGGCCTCATAGCTACTATCTTAACTCTTACTCTGGCCTCATAGCTACTGTCTTAACTCTTACTCTGGCCTCATAGCTACTGTCTTAACTCTTACTCTGGCCTAATAGCTACTGTCTTAACTCTTACTCTGGCCTCATAGCTACTGTCTTAAATCTTACTCTGGCCTAATGGTTAAGGTCTTGGACTCTTACTCTGGCCTCATAGCTACTGTCTTAACTCTTACTCTGGCCTAATAGCTACTGTCTTAACTCTTACTCTGGCCTCATAGCTACTGTCTTAACGCTTACACTGGCCTCATAGCTACTGTCTTAACTCTTACTCTGGCCTCATAGCTACTGTCTTAACTCTTACTCTGGCCTCATAGCTACTGTCTTACCTCTTACTCTGGCCTTATAGCTACTGTCTTAACTCTTACTCTGGCCTCATAGCTACTGTCTTAACTCTTACTCTGGCCTAATGGTTACGGTCTTGGACTCTTACTCTGGCCTCATATATACTGTCTTAACTCTTACTCTAGCCTCATAGCTACTGTCTTAACTTTTACTCTGGCCTAATAGCTACTGTCTTAACTCTTACTCTGGCCTAATAGCTACTGTCTTAACTCTTACTCTGGCCTCATAGCTACTGTCTTAACTCTTACTCTGGCCTAATGGTTAAGGTCTTGGACTCTTACTCTGGCCTCATAGCTACTGTCTTAACTCTTACTCTGGCCTCATAGCTACTGTCTTAACTCTTATTCTGGCCTCATAGCTACTATCTTAACTCTTACTCTGGACTCATAGCTACTGTCTTAACTCTTACTCTGGCCTAATAGCTACTGTCTTAACTCTTACTCTGGCCTCATAGCTACTGTCTTCACTCTTACTCTGGCCTAATGGTTAAGGTTTTGGACTCTTATTCTGGCCTCATAGCTACTGTCTTAACTCTTACTCTGGCCTAATAGCTACTGTCTTAACTCTTACTCTGGCCTAAAAGCTACTGTTTTAACTCTTACTCTGGCCTCATAGCTACTGTCTTAACTCTTACTCTGGCCTAATGGTTAAGGTCTTGGACTCTTCTTCTGGCCTAATAGCTACTGTCTTAACTCTTACTCTGGCCTCATAGCTACTGTCTTAACTCTTACTCTGGCCTAATAGCTACTGTCTTAACTCTTACTCTGGCCTCATAGCTACTTTCTTAACTCTTACTCTGGCCTAATGGTTAAGGTCTAGGACTCTTACTCTGGCCTCATAGCTACTGTCTTAACTCTTACTCTGGCCTCACAGCTACTGTCTTAACTCTTACTCTGGCCTAATAGCTACTGTCTTAACTCTTACTCTGGCCTAATAGCTACTGTCTTAACTCTTACTCTGGCATCATAGCTACTGTCTTAACTCTTACTCTGGCCTAATGGTTAAGGTCTTGGACTCTTACTCTGGCCTCATAGCTACTGTCTTAACTCTTACTCTGGTCTCATAGCTACTGTCTTAACTCTTACTCTGGCCTAATGGTTAAGGTCTTGGACTCTTCTTCTGGCCTAATAGCTACTGTCTTAACTCTTACTCTGGCCTCATAGCTACTGTCTTAACTCTTACTCTGGCCTCATAGCTACTGTCTTAACTCTTTCTCTGGCCTAATAGCTACTGTCTTAACTCTTACTCTGGCCTAATAGCTACTGTCTTAACTCTTACTTTGTCCTCATTGCTACTGTCTTAACTCTTACTCTGGCCTAATGGTTAAGGTCTTGGACTCTTCTTCTGGCCTAATAGCTACTGTCTTAACTCTTACTCTGGCCTAATAGCTACTGTCTTAACTCTTACTCTGGCCTCATAGCTACTGTCTTAACTCTTACTCTGGCCTAATGGTTAAGGTCTTGGACTCTTACTCTGGCCTCATAGCTACTGTTTTAACTCTTACTCTGGCCTCATAGCTACTGTCTTAACTCTTACTCTGGCCTCATAGCTACTGTCTTAACTCTTACTCTGGCCTCATAGCTACTGTCTTAACTCTTTTTCTGGCCTAATAGCTACTGTCTTAACTCTTACTCTGGCCTAATAGCTACTGTCTTAACTCTTACTTTGGCCTCATAGCTACTGTCTTAACTCTTACTCTGGCCTAATGGTTAAGGTCTTGGACTCTTACTCTGGCCTAATAGCTACTGTCCTAACTCTTACTCTGGCCTGATAGCTACTGTCTTAACTCTTACTCTGGCCTAATGGTTAAGGTCTTGGACTCTTACTCTGGCCTCATAGCTACTGTCTTAACTCTTACTCTGGCCTAATGGTTAAGGTATTGGACTCTTCTTCTGGCCTAATAGCTACTGTCTTAACTCTTACTCTGGCCTAATAGCTACTGTCTTAACTCTTACTTTGTCCTCATTGCTACTGTCTTAACTCTTACTCTGGCCTAATGGTTAAGGTCTTGGACTCTTCTTCTGGCCTAATAGCTACTGTCTTAACTCTTACTCTGGCCTAATAGCTACTGTCTTAACTCTTACTCTGGCCTCATAGCTACTGTCTTAACTCTTACTCTGGCCTAATGGTTAAGGTCTTGGACTCTTACTCTGGCCTCATAGCTACTGTTTTAACTCTTACTCTGGCCTCATAGCTACTGTCTTAACTCTTACTCTGGCCTCATAGCTACTGTCTTAACTCTTACTCTGGCCTCATAGCTACTGTCTTAACTCTTTTTCTGGCCTAATAGCTACTGTCTTAACTCTTACTCTGGCCTAATAGCTACTGTCTTAACTCTTACTTTGGCCTCATAGCTACTGTCTTAACTCTTACTCTGGCCTAATGGTTAAGGTCTTGGACTCTTACTCTGGCCTAATAGCTACTGTCTTAACTCTTACTCTGGCCTCATAGCTACTGTCTTAACTCTTACTCTGGCCTAATGGTTAAGGTCTTGGACTCTTACTCTGGCCTCATAGCTACTGTCTTAACTCTTACTCTGGCCTAATGGTTAAGGTATTGGACTCTTCTTCTGGCCTAATAGCTACTGTCTTAACTCTTACTCTGGCCTCATAGCTACTGTCTTAACTCTTACTCTGGCCTAATGGTTAAGGTCTTGGACTCTTACTCTGGCCTCATAGCTGCTGTCTTAACTCTTACTCTGGTCTCATAGCTACTGTCTTAACTCTTACTCTGGCCTAATGGTTAAGTTCTTGGACTCTTCTTCTGGCCTAATAGCTACTGTCTTAACTCTTACTCTGGCCTCATAGCTACTGTTCTAACTCTTACTCTGGCCTCATAGCTACTGTCTTAACTCTTTCTCTGGCCTAATAGCTACTGTCTTAACTCTTACTCTGGCCTAATAGCTACTGTCTTAACTCTTACTTTGGCCTCATAGCTACTGTCCTAACTCTTACTCTGGCCTAATGGTTAAGGTCTTGGACTCTTCTTCTGGCCTAATAGCTACTGTCTTAACTCTTACTCTGGCCTAATAGCTACTGTCTTAACTCTTACTCTGGCCTAATGGTTAAGGTCTTGGACTCTTACTCTGGCCTCCTAGCTACTGTCTTAACTCTTACTCTGGCCTAATAGCTACTGTCTTAACTCTTACTCTGGCCTCATAGCTACTATCTTAACTCTTACTCTGGCCTCATAGCTACTGTCTTAACTCTTACTCTGGCCTCATAGCTACTGTCTTAACTCTTACTCTGGCCTACTAGCTACTGTCTTAACTCTTACTCTGGCCTCATAGCTACTGTCTTAACTCTTACTCTGGCCTAATGGTTAAGGTCTTGGACTCCTACTCTGGCCTCATACCTACTGTTTTAACTCCTACTCTGGCCTAATAGCTACTGTCTTAACTCTTACTCTGGCCTCATAGCTACTGTCTTAACTCTTACACTGGCCTTATAGCTACTGTCTTAACTCTTACTCTGGCCTCATAGCTACTGTCTTAACTCTTACTCTGGCCTCATAGCTACTGTCTTAACTCTTACTCTGGCCTTATAGCTACTGTCTTAACTCTTACTCTGGCCTCATAGCTACTGTCTTAACTCTTACTCTGGCCTAATGGTTAAGGTGTTGGACTCCTACTCTGGCCTCATAGCTACTGTCTTAACTCTTACTCTGGCCTAATAGCTACTGTCTTAACTCTTACTCTGGCCTCATAGCTACTGTTTTAACTCTTACACTGGCCTCATAGCTACTGTCTTAACTCTTACTCTGGCCTAATAGCTACTGTCTTAACTCTTACTTTGGCCTCATAGCTACTGTCTTAACTCTTACTCTGGCCTCATAGCTACTGTCTTAACTCTTTTTCTGGCCTAATAGCTACTGTCTTAACTCTTACTCTGGCCTAATAGCTACTGTCTTAACTCTTACTTTGGCCTCATAGCTACTGTCTTAACTCTTACTCTGGCCTAATGGTTAAGGTCTTGGACTCTTACTCTGGCCTAATAGCTACTGTCTTAACTCTTACTCTGGCCTCATAGCTACTGTCTTAACTCTGACTCTGGCCTAATGGTTAAGGTCTTGGACTCTTACTCTGGCCTCATAGCTACTGTCTTAACTCTTACTCTGGCCTCATAGCTACTGTCTTAACTCTTACTCTGGCCTAATGGTTAAGGTCTTGGACTCTTCTTCTGGCCTAATAGCTACTGTCTTAACTCTTACTCTGGCCTCATAGCTACTGTCTTAACTCTTACTCTGGCCTAATAGCTACTGTCTTAACTCTTACTCTGGCCTCATAGCTACTTTCTTAACTCTTACTCTGGCCTAATGGTTAAGGTATTGGCCTCTTACTCTGGCCTAATAGCTACTGTCTTAACTCTTACTCTGGCCTAATAGCTACTGTCTTAACTCTTACTCTGGCCTTATAGCTACTGTCTTAACTCTTACTCTGGCCTCATAGCTACTGTCTTAACTCATACTCTGGCCTAATGGTTAAGGTCTTGGACTCTTACTCGGGCCTCATAGCTACTGTCTTAACTCTTACTCTGGCCTCATAGCTACTGTCTTAACTCTTACTCTGGCGTAATAACTACTGTCTTAACTCTTACTCTGGCCTAATAGCTACTGTTTTAACTCTTACTCTGGCCTAATAGCTACTGTCTTAACTCTTACTCTGGCCTAATGGTTAAGGTCTTAGACTCTTACTATGGCCTCATAGCTACTGTCTTAACTCTTACTCTGGCCTAATGGTTAAGGTCTTGGACTCTTACTCTGGCCTCATAGCTACTGTCTTAACTCTTACTCTGGCCTCATAGCTACTGTCTTAACTCTTACTCTGGCCTAATGGTTAAGGTCTTGGACTCTTACTCTGGCCTCATAGCTACTGTCTTAACTCTTACTCTGGCCTCATAGCTACTGTCTTAACTCTTTTTCTGGCCTAATAGCTACTGTCTTAACTCTTACTCTGGCCTAATAGCTACTGTCTTAACTCTTACTTTGGCCTCATAGCTACTGTCTTAACTCTTACTCTGGCCTAATGGTTAAGGTCTTGGACTCTTACTCTGGCCTAATAGCTACTGTCTTAACTCTTACTCTGGCCTCATAGCTACTGTCTTAACTCTTACTCTGGCCTAATGGTTAAGGTCTTGGACTCTTACTCTGGCCTCATAGCTACTGTCTTAACTCTTACTCTGGCCTAATGGTTAAGGTATTGGACTCTTCTTCTGGCCTAATAGCTACTGTCTTAACTCTTACTCTGGCCTCATAGCTACTGTCTTAACTCTTACTCTGGCCTAATAGCTACTGTCTTAACTCTTACTCTGGCCTCATAGCTACTTTCTTAACTCTTACTCTGGCCTAATGGTTAAGGTCTTGGACTCTTACTCTGGCCTCATAGCTACTGTCTTAACTTTTACTCTGGCCTCATAGCTACTGTCTTAACTCTTACTCTGGCCTAATGGTTAAGGTCTTGGACTCTTACTCTGGCCTAATAGCTACTGTCTTAACTCTTACTCTGGCCTAATAGCTACTGTCTTAACTCTTACTCTGGCCTCATAGCTACTGTCTTAACTCTTACTCTGGCCTAATGGTTAAGGTCTTGGACTCTTACTCTGGCCTCATAGCTGCTGTCTTAACTCTTACTCTGGTCTCATAGCTACTGTCTTAACTCTTACTCTGGCCTAATGGTTAAGTTCTTGGACTCTTCTTCTGGCCTAATAGCTACTGTCTTAACTCTTACTCTGGCCTCATAGCTACTGTTCTAACTCTTACTCTGGCCTCATAGCTACTGTCTTAACTCTTTCTCTGGCCTAATAGCTACTGTCTTAACTCTTACTCTGGCCTAATAGCTACTGTCTTAACTCTTACTTTGGCCTCATAGCTACTGTCCTAACTCTTACTCTGGCCTAATGGTTAAGGTCTTGGACTCTTCTTCTGGCCTAATAGCTACTGTCTTAACTCTTACTCTGGCCTAATAGCTACTGTCTTAACTCTTACTCTGGCCTAATGGTTAAGGTCTTGGACTCTTACTCTGGCCTCCTAGCTACTGTCTTAACTCTTACTCTGGCCTAATAGCTACTGTCTTAACTCTTACTCTGGCCTCATAGCTACTATCTTAACTCTTACTCTGGCCTCATAGCTACTGTCTTAACTCTTACTCTGGCCTCATAGCTACTGTCTTAACTCTTACTCTGGCCTACTAGCTACTGTCTTAACTCTTACTCTGGCCTCATAGCTACTGTCTTAACTCTTACTCTGGCCTAATGGTTAAGGTCTTGGACTCCTACTCTGGCCTCATACCTACTGTTTTAACTCCTACTCTGGCCTAATAGCTACTGTCTTAACTCTTACTCTGGCCTCATAGCTACTGTCTTAACTCTTACACTGGCCTTATAGCTACTGTCTTAACTCTTACTCTGGCCTCATAGCTACTGTCTTAACTCTTACTCTGGCCTCATAGCTACTGTCTTAACTCTTACTCTGGCCTTATAGCTACTGTCTTAACTCTTACTCTGGCCTCATAGCTACTGTCTTAACTCTTACTCTGGCCTAATGGTTAAGGTGTTGGACTCCTACTCTGGCCTCATAGCTACTGTCTTAACTCTTACTCTGGCCTAATAGCTACTGTCTTAACTCTTACTCTGGCCTCATAGCTACTGTTTTAACTCTTACACTGGCCTCATAGCTACTGTCTTAACTCTTACTCTGGCCTAATAGCTACTGTCTTAACTCTTACTTTGGCCTCATAGCTACTGTCTTAACTCTTACTCTGGCCTCATAGCTACTGTCTTAACTCTTTTTCTGGCCTAATAGCTACTGTCTTAACTCTTACTCTGGCCTAATAGCTACTGTCTTAACTCTTACTTTGGCCTCATAGCTACTGTCTTAACTCTTACTCTGGCCTAATGGTTAAGGTCTTGGACTCTTACTCTGGCCTAATAGCTACTGTCTTAACTCTTACTCTGGCCTCATAGCTACTGTCTTAACTCTGACTCTGGCCTAATGGTTAAGGTCTTGGACTCTTACTCTGGCCTCATAGCTACTGTCTTAACTCTTACTCTGGCCTCATAGCTACTGTCTTAACTCTTACTCTGGCCTAATGGTTAAGGTCTTGGACTCTTCTTCTGGCCTAATAGCTACTGTCTTAACTCTTACTCTGGCCTCATAGCTACTGTCTTAACTCTTACTCTGGCCTAATAGCTACTGTCTTAACTCTTACTCTGGCCTCATAGCTACTTTCTTAACTCTTACTCTGGCCTAATGGTTAAGGTATTGGCCTCTTACTCTGGCCTAATAGCTACTGTCTTAACTCTTACTCTGGCCTAATAGCTACTGTCTTAACTCTTACTCTGGCCTTATAGCTACTGTCTTAACTCTTACTCTGGCCTCATAGCTACTGTCTTAACTCATACTCTGGCCTAATGGTTAAGGTCTTGGACTCTTACTCGGGCCTCATAGCTACTGTCTTAACTCTTACTCTGGCCTCATAGCTACTGTCTTAACTCTTACTCTGGCGTAATAACTACTGTCTTAACTCTTACTCTGGCCTAATAGCTACTGTCTTAACTCTTACTCTGGCCTAATAGCTACTGTCTTAACTCTTACTCTGGCCTAATGGTTAAGGTCTTAGACTCTTACTATGGCCTCATAGCTACTGTCTTAACTCTTACTCTGGCCTAATGGTTAAGGTCTTGGACTCTTACTCTGGCCTCATAGCTACTGTCTTAACTCTTACTCTGGCCTCATAGCTACTGTCTTAACTCTTACTCTGGCCTAATGGTTAAGGTCTTGGACTCTTACTCTGGCCTCATAGCTACTGTCTTAACTCTTTCTCTGGCCTAATGGTTAAGGTCTTGGACTCTTACTCTGGCCTCATAGCTACTGTCTTAACTCTTACTCTGGCCTCATAGCTACTGTCTTAACTCTTACTCTGGCCTAATGGTTAAGGTCTTGGACTCTTACTCTGGCCTAATAGCTACTGTCTTAACTCTTACTCTGGCCTCATAGCTACTGTCTTAACTCTTACTCTGGCATCATAGCTACTGTCTTAACTCTTACTCTGGCCTCATAGCTACTGTCTTAACTCTTACTCTGGACTCATAGCTACTGTCTTAACTCTTACTCTGGCCTAATGGTTAAGGTCTTGGACTCTTACTCTGGCCTCATAGCTACTATCTTAACTCTTACTCTGGCCTCATAGCTACTATCTTAACTCTTACTCTGGCCTCATAGCTACTGTCTTAACTCTTACTCTGGCCTCATAGCTACTGTCATAACTCTTACTCTGGCCTAATGGTTAAGGTCTTGGACTCTTACTCTTGCCTCATAGCTACTGTCTTAACTCTTACTCTGGCCTCATAGCTACTGTCTTAACTCTTACTCTGGCCTCATAGCTACTGTCTTAACTCTTACTCTGGCCTAATAGCTACTGTCTTAACTCTTACTCTGGCCTCATAGCTACTGTCTTAACTCTTACTCTGGCCTCATAGCTACTGTCTTAACTCTTACTCTGGCCTCATAGCTACTGTCTTAACTCTTACTCTGGCCTAATGGTTAAGGTCTTAGACTCTTACTCTGGCCTCATAGCTACTGTCTTAACTCTTACTCTGGCCTCATAGCTACTGTCTTAACTCTTACTCTGGCCTCATAGCTACTGTCTTAACTCTTTCTCTGGCCTAATAGCTACTGTCTTAACTCTTACTCTGGCCTAAAAGCTACTGTCTTAACTCTTACTTTGGCCTCATAGCTACTGTCTTAACTCTTACTCTGGCCTAATGGTTAAGGTCTTGGACTCTTACTCTGGCCTAATAGCTACTGTCTTAACTCTTACTCTGGCCTAATAGCTACTGTCTTAACTCTTACTCTGGCCTCATAGCTACTGTCTTAACTCTTACTCTGGCCTAATGGTTAAGGTCTTGGACTCTTACTCTGGCCTCACAGCTACTGTCTTAACTCTTACTCTGGCCTCATAGCTACTGTCTTAACTCTTACTCTGGCATAATGGTTAAGGTCTTGGACTCTTCTTCTGGCCTAATAGCTACTGTCTTAACTCTTACTCTGGCCTCATAGCTACTGTCTTAACTCTTACTCTGGCCTAATAGCTACTGTCTTAACTCTTACTCTGGCCTCATAGCTACTGTCTTAACTCTTACTCTGGCCTAATGGTTAAGGTCTTGGACTCTTACTCTGGCCTCATAGCTACTGTCTTAACTCTTACTCTGGCCTAATAGCTACTGTCTTAACTCTTACTCTGGCCTCATAGCTACTATCTTAACTCTTACTCTGGCCTCATAGCTACTGTCTTAACTCTTACTCTGGCCTCATAGCTACTGTCTTAACTCTTACTCTGGCCTAATAGCTACTGTCTTAACTCTTACTCTGGCCTCATAGCTACTGTCTTAAATCTTACTCTGGCCTAATGGTTAAGGTCTTGGACTCTTACTCTGGCCTCATAGCTACTGTCTTAACTCTTACTCTGGCCTAATAGCTACTGTCTTAACTCTTACTCTGGCCTCATAGCTACTGTCTTAACGCTTACACTGGCCTCATAGCTACTGTCTTAACTCTTACTCTGGCCTCATAGCTACTGTCTTAACTCTTACTCTGGCCTCATAGCTACTGTCTTACCTCTTACTCTGGCCTTATAGCTACTGTCTTAACTCTTACTCTGGCCTCATAGCTACTGTCTTAACTCTTACTCTGGCCTAATGGTTACGGTCTTGGACTCTTACTCTGGCCTCATATATACTGTCTTAACTCTTACTCTAGCCTCATAGCTACTGTCTTAACTTTTACTCTGGCCTAATAGATACTGTCTTAACTCTTACTCTGGCCTAATAGCTACTGTCTTAACTCTTACTCTGGCCTCATAGCTACTGTCTTAACTCTTACTCTGGCCTAATGGTTAAGGTCTTGGACTCTTACTCTGGCCTCATAGCTACTTTCTTAACTCTTACTCTGGCCTCATAGCTACTGTCTTAACTCTTATTCTGGCCTCATAGCTACTATCTTAACTCTTACTCTGGACTCATAGCTACTGTCTTAACTCTTACTCTGGCCTAATAGCTACTGTCTTAACTCTTACTCTGGCCTCATAGCTACTGTCTTCACTCTTACTCTGGCCTAATGGTTAAGGTTTTGGACTCTTATTCTGGCCTCATAGCTACTGTCTTAACTCTTACTCTGGCCTAATAGCTACTGTCTTAACTCTTACTCTGGCCTAAAAGCTGATGTTTTAACTCTTACTCTGGCCTCATAGCTACTGTCTTAACTCTTACTCTGGCCTAATGGTTAAGGTCTTGGACTCTTCTTCTGGCCTAATAGCTACTGTCTTAACTCTTACTCTGGCCTCATAGCTACTGTCTTAACTCTTACTCTGGCCTAATAGCTACTGTCTTAACTCTTACTCTGGCCTCATAGCTACTTTCTTAACTCTTACTCTGGCCTAATGGTTAAGGTCTAGGACTCTTACTCTGGCCTCATAGCTATTGTCTTAACTCTTACTCTGGCCTCACAGCTACTGTCTTAACTCTTACTCTGGCCTAATAGCTACTGTCTTAACTCTTACTCTGGCCTAATAGCTACTGTCTTAACTCTTACTCTGGCATCATAGCTACTGTCTTAACTCTTACTCTGGCCTAATGGTTAAGGTCTTGGACTCTTACTCTGGCCTCATAGCTACTGTCTTAACTCTTACTCTGGTCTCATAGCTACTGTCTTAACTCTTACTCTGGCCTAATGGTTAAGGTCTTGGACTCTTCTTCTGGCCTAATAGCTACTGTCTTAACCCTTACTCTGGCCTCATAACTACTGTCTTAACTCTTACTCTGGCCTCATAGCTACTGTCTTAACTCTTTCTCTGGCCTAATAGCTACTGTCTTAACTCTTACTCTGGCCTAATAGCTACTGTCTTAACTCTTACTTTGTCCTCATTGCTACTGTCTTAACTCTTACTCTGGCCTAATGGTTAAGGTCTTGGACTCTTCTTCTGGCCTAATAGCTACTGTCTTAACTCTTACTCTGGCCTAATAGCTACTGTCTTAACTCTTACTCTGGCCTCATAGCTACTGTCTTAACTCTTACTCTGGCCTAATGGTTAAGGTCTTGGACTCTTACTCTGGCCTCATAGCTACTGTTTTAACTCTTACTCTGGCCTCATAGCTACTGTCTTAACTCTTACTCTGGCCTCATAGCTACTGTCTTAACTCTTACTCTGGCCTCATAGCTACTGTCTTAACTCTTTTTCTGGCCTAATAGCTACTGTCTTAACTCTTACTCTGGCCTAATAGCTACTGTCTTAACTCTTACTTTGGCCTCATAGCTACTGTCTTAACTCTTACTCTGGCCTAATGGTTAAGGTCTTGGACTCTTACTCTGGCCTAATAGCTACTGTCTTAACTCTTACTCTGGCCTCATAGCTACTGTCTTAACTCTTACTCTGGCCTAATGGTTAAGGTCTTGGACTCTTACTCTGGCCTCATAGCTACTGTCTTAACTCTTACTCTGGCCTAATGGTTAAGGTATTGGACTCTTCTTCTGGCCTAATAGCTACTGTCTTAACTCTTACTCTGGCCTAATAGCTACTGTCTTAACTCTTACTTTGTCCTCATTGCTACTGTCTTAACTCTTACTCTGGCCTAATGGTTAAGGTCTTGGACTCTTCTTCTGGCCTAATAGCTACTGTCTTAACTCTTACTCTGGCCTAATAGCTACTGTCTTAACTCTTACTCTGGCCTCATAGCTACTGTCTTAACTCTTACTCTGGCCTAATGGTTAAGGTCTTGGACTCTTACTCTGGCCTCATAGCTACTGTTTTAACTCTTACTCTGGCCTCATAGCTACTGTCTTAACTCTTACTCTGGCCTCATAGCTACTGTCTTAACTCTTACTCTGGCCTCATAGCTACTGTCTTAACTCTTTTTCTGGCCTAATAGCTACTGTCTTAACTCTTACTCTGGCCTAATAGCTACTGTCTTAACTCTTACTTTGGCCTCATAGCTACTGTCTTAACTCTTACTCTGGCCTAATGGTTAAGGTCTTGGACTCTTACTCTGGCCTAATAGCTACTGTCTTAACTCTTACTCTGGCCTCATAGCTACTGTCTTAACTCTTACTCTGGCCTAATGGTTAAGGTCTTGGACTCTTACTCTGGCCTCATAGCTACTGTCTTAACTCTTACTCTGGCCTAATGGTTAAGGTATTGGACTCTTCTTCTGGCCTAATAGCTACTGTCTTAACTCTTACTCTGGCCTCATAGCTACTGTCTTAACTCTTACTCTGGCCTAATAGCTACTGTCTTAACTCTTACTCTGGCCTCATAGCTACTTTCTTAACTCTTACTCTGGCCTAATGGTTAAGGTCTTGGACTCTTACTCTGGCCTCATAGCTACTGTCTTACCTTTTACTCTGGCCTCATAGCTACTGTCTTAACTCTTACTCTGGCCTAATGGTTAAGGTCTTGGACTCTTACTCTGGCCTAATAGCTACTGTCTTAACTCTTACTCTGGCCTAATAGCTACTGTCTTAACTCTTACTCTGGCCTCATAGCTACTGTCTTAACTCTTACTCTGGCCTAATGGTTAAGGTCTTGGACTCTTACTCTGGCCTCATAGCTGCTGTCTTAACTCTTACTCTGGTCTCATAGCTACTGTCTTAACTCTTACTCTGGCCTAATGGTTAAGTTCTTGGACTCTTCTTCTGGCCTAATAGCTACTGTCTTAACTCTTACTCTGGCCTCATAGCTACTGTTCTAACTCTTACTCTGGCCTCATAGCTACTGTCTTAACTCTTTCTCTGGCCTAATAGCTACTGTCTTAACTCTTACTCTGGCCTAATAGCTACTGTCTTAACTCTTACTTTGGCCTCATAGCTACTGTCCTAACTCTTACTCTGGCCTAATGGTTAAGGTCTTGGACTCTTCTTCTGGCCTAATAGCTACTGTCTTAACTCTTACTCTGGCCTAATAGCTACTGTCTTAACTCTTACTCTGGCCTAATGGTTAAGGTCTTGGACTCTTACTCTGGCCTCCTAGCTACTGTCTTAACTCTTACTCTGGCCTAATAGCTACTGTCTTAACTCTTACTATGGCCTCATAGCTACTATCTTAACTCTTACTCTGGCCTCATAGCTACTGTCTTAACTCTTACTCTGGCCTCATAGCTACTGTCTTAACTCTTACTCTGGCCTACTAGCTACTGTCTTAACTCTTACTCTGGCCTCATAGCTACTGTCTTAACTCTTACTCTGGCCTAATGGTTAAGGTCTTGGACTCCTACTCTGGCCTCATACCTACTGTTTTAACTCCTACTCTGGCCTAATAGCTACTGTCTTAACTCTTACTCTGGCCTCATAGCTACTGTCTTAACTCTTACACTGGCCTTATAGCTACTGTCTTAACTCTTACTCTGGCCTCATAGCTACTGTCTTAACTCTTACTCTGGCCTCATAGCTACTGTCTTAACTCTTACTCTGGCCTTATAGCTACTGTCTTAACTCTTACTCTGGCCTCATAGCTACTGTCTTAACTCTTACTCTGGCCTAATGGTTAAGGTCTTGGACTCCTACTCTGGCCTCATAGCTACTGTCTTAACTCTTACTCTGGCCTAATAGCTACTGTCTTAACTCTTACTCTGGCCTCATAGCTACTGTTTTAACTCTTACACTGGCCTCATAGCTACTGTCTTAACTCTTACTCTGGCCTCATAGCTACTGTCTTAACTCTTACTCTGGCCTCATAGCTACTGTCTTAACTCTTACTCTGGCCTTATAGCTACTGTCTTAACTCTTACTCTGGCCTCAAAGCTACTGTCTTAACTCTTACTCTGGCCTAATGGTTAAGGTCTTGGACTCTTACTCTGGCCTCATAGCTACTGTCTTAACTCTTACTCTGGCCTAATAGCTACTGTCTTAACTCTTACTCTGGCCTCATAGCTACTTTCTTAACTCTTACTCTGGCCTCATAGCTACTGTCTTAACTCTTTCTCTGGCCTAATAGCTACTGTCTTAACTCTTACTCCGGCCTAATAGCTACTGTCTTAACTCTTACTTTGGCCTCATAGCTACTGTCCTAACTCTTACTCTGGCATAATGGTTAAGGTCTTGGACTCTCACTCTGGCCTAATAGCTACTGTCTTAACTCTTACTCTGGCCTAATAGCTACTGTCTTAACTCTTACTCTGGCCTCATAGCTACTGTCTTAACTCTTACTCTGGACTAATGGTTAAGGTCTTGGACTCTTACTCTGGCCTCATAGCTACTGTCTTAACTCTTGCTCTGGCCTCATAGCTACTGTCTTAACTCTTACTCTGGCCTAATGGTTAAGGTCTTGGACTCTTCTACTGGCCTAATAGCTACTGTCTTAACTCTTACTCTGGCCTCATAGCTACTGTCTTAACTCTTACTCTGCCCTAATAGCTACTCTCTTAACTCTTACTCTGGCCTCATAGCTACTGTCTTAACTCTTACTCTGGCCTAATGGTTAAGGTATTGGACTCTTACTCTGGCCTCATAGCTACTGTCTTAACTCTTACTCTGGCCTCATAGCTACTGTCTTAACTCTTACTCTGGCCTCATAGCTACTGTCTTAACTCTTACTCTGGCCTAATGGTTAAGGTCTTGGACTCTTACTCTGGCCTCATAGCTACTGTCTTAACTCTTACTCTGGCCTCATATCTACTGTCTTAACTCTTACTCTGGCCTAATAGCTACTGTCTTAACTCTTACTCTGGCCTCATAGCTACTGCCTTAACTCTTACTCTGGCCTCATAGCTACTGTC
This sequence comes from Triturus cristatus, assembly GCF_964204655.1. Taxonomy (NCBI): domain Eukaryota; kingdom Metazoa; phylum Chordata; class Amphibia; order Caudata; family Salamandridae; genus Triturus; species Triturus cristatus. The sequence continues at coordinate 718,532,903 of NC_140593.1, read as the reverse complement.
TTAACTCTTACTCTGGCCTCATAGCTACTGTCTTAACTCTTACTCTGGCCTAATGGTTAAGGTCTTGGACTCTTACTCTGGCCTCATAGCTACTGTCTTAACTCTTACTCTGGCCTCATAGCTACTGTCTTAACTCTGACTCTGGCCTCATAGCTACTGTCTTAACTCTTACTCTGGCCTCATAGCTACTGTCTTAACTCTTTCTCTGGCCTAATAGCTACTGTCTTAACTCTTACTCTGGCCTAATAGCTACTGTCTTAACTCTTACTTTGGCCTCATAGCTACTGTCTTAACTCTTACTCTGGCCTAATGGTTAAGGTCTTGGACTCTTACCCTGGCCTAATAGCTACTGTCTTAACTCTTACTCTGGCCTCATAGCTACTGTCTTAACTCTTACTCTGGCCTAATGGTTAAGGTCTTGGACTCTTACTCTGGCCTCATAGCTACTGTCTTAACTCTTACTCTGGCCTCATAGCTACTGTCTTAACTCTTACTCTGGCCTAATGGTTAAGGTCTTGGACTCTTCTTCTGGCCTAATAGCTACTGTCTTAACTCTTACTCTGGCCTCATAGCTACTGTCTTAATTCTTACTCTGGCCTAATAGCTACTGTCTTAACTCTTACTCTGGCCTCATAGCTACTGTCTTAACTCTTACTCTGGCCTAATGGTTACGGTCTTGGACTCTTACTCTGGCCTCATATATACTGTCTTAACTCTTACTCTAGCCTCATAGCTACTGTCTTAACTTTTACTCTGGCCTAATAGATACTGTCTTAACTCTTACTCTGGCCTAATAGCTACTGTCTTAACTCTTACTCTGGCCTCATAGCTACTGTCTTAACTCTTACTCTGGCCTAATGGTTAAGGTCTTGGACTCTTACTCTGGCCTCATAGCTACTTTCTTAACTCTTACTCTGGCCTCATAGCTACTGTCTTAACTCTTATTCTGGCCTCATAGCTACTATCTTAACTCTTACTCTGGACTCATAGCTACTGTCTTAACTCTTACTCTGGCCTAATAGCTACTGTCTTAACTCTTACTCTGGCCTCATAGCTACTGTCTTCACTCTTACTCTGGCCTAATGGTTAAGGTTTTGGACTCTTATTCTGGCCTCATAGCTACTGTCTTAACTCTTACTCTGGCCTAATAGCTACTGTCTTAACTCTTACTCTGGCCTAAAAGCTGATGTTTTAACTCTTACTCTGGCCTCATAGCTACTGTCTTAACTCTTACTCTGGCCTAATGGTTAAGGTCTTGGACTCTTCTTCTGGCCTAATAGCTACTGTCTTAACTCTTACTCTGGCCTCATAGCTACTGTCTTAACTCTTACTCTGGCCTAATAGCTACTGTCTTAACTCTTACTCTGGCCTCATAGCTACTTTCTTAACTCTTACTCTGGCCTAATGGTTAAGGTCTAGGACTCTTACTCTGGCCTCATAGCTATTGTCTTAACTCTTACTCTGGCCTCACAGCTACTGTCTTAACTCTTACTCTGGCCTAATAGCTACTGTCTTAACTCTTACTCTGGCCTAATAGCTACTGTCTTAACTCTTACTCTGGCATCATAGCTACTGTCTTAACTCTTACTCTGGCCTAATGGTTAAGGTCTTGGACTCTTACTCTGGCCTCATAGCTACTGTCTTAACTCTTACTCTGGTCTCATAGCTACTGTCTTAACTCTTACTCTGGCCTAATGGTTAAGGTCTTGGACTCTTCTTCTGGCCTAATAGCTACTGTCTTAACCCTTACTCTGGCCTCATAACTACTGTCTTAACTCTTACTCTGGCCTCATAGCTACTGTCTTAACTCTTTCTCTGGCCTAATAGCTACTGTCTTAACTCTTACTCTGGCCTAATAGCTACTGTCTTAACTCTTACTTTGTCCTCATTGCTACTGTCTTAACTCTTACTCTGGCCTAATGGTTAAGGTCTTGGACTCTTCTTCTGGCCTAATAGCTACTGTCTTAACTCTTACTCTGGCCTAATAGCTACTGTCTTAACTCTTACTCTGGCCTCATAGCTACTGTCTTAACTCTTACTCTGGCCTAATGGTTAAGGTCTTGGACTCTTACTCTGGCCTCATAGCTACTGTTTTAACTCTTACTCTGGCCTCATAGCTACTGTCTTAACTCTTACTCTGGCCTCATAGCTACTGTCTTAACTCTTACTCTGGCCTCATAGCTACTGTCTTAACTCTTTTTCTGGCCTAATAGCTACTGTCTTAACTCTTACTCTGGCCTAATAGCTACTGTCTTAACTCTTACTTTGGCCTCATAGCTACTGTCTTAACTCTTACTCTGGCCTAATGGTTAAGGTCTTGGACTCTTACTCTGGCCTAATAGCTACTGTCTTAACTCTTACTCTGGCCTCATAGCTACTGTCTTAACTCTTACTCTGGCCTAATGGTTAAGGTCTTGGACTCTTACTCTGGCCTCATAGCTACTGTCTTAACTCTTACTCTGGCCTAATGGTTAAGGTATTGGACTCTTCTTCTGGCCTAATAGCTACTGTCTTAACTCTTACTCTGGCCTAATAGCTACTGTCTTAACTCTTACTTTGTCCTCATTGCTACTGTCTTAACTCTTACTCTGGCCTAATGGTTAAGGTCTTGGACTCTTCTTCTGGCCTAATAGCTACTGTCTTAACTCTTACTCTGGCCTAATAGCTACTGTCTTAACTCTTACTCTGGCCTCATAGCTACTGTCTTAACTCTTACTCTGGCCTAATGGTTAAGGTCTTGGACTCTTACTCTGGCCTCATAGCTACTGTTTTAACTCTTACTCTGGCCTCATAGCTACTGTCTTAACTCTTACTCTGGCCTCATAGCTACTGTCTTAACTCTTACTCTGGCCTCATAGCTACTGTCTTAACTCTTTTTCTGGCCTAATAGCTACTGTCTTAACTCTTACTCTGGCCTAATAGCTACTGTCTTAACTCTTACTTTGGCCTCATAGCTACTGTCTTAACTCTTACTCTGGCCTAATGGTTAAGGTCTTGGACTCTTACTCTGGCCTAATAGCTACTGTCTTAACTCTTACTCTGGCCTCATAGCTACTGTCTTAACTCTTACTCTGGCCTAATGGTTAAGGTCTTGGACTCTTACTCTGGCCTCATAGCTACTGTCTTAACTCTTACTCTGGCCTAATGGTTAAGGTATTGGACTCTTCTTCTGGCCTAATAGCTACTGTCTTAACTCTTACTCTGGCCTCATAGCTACTGTCTTAACTCTTACTCTGGCCTAATAGCTACTGTCTTAACTCTTACTCTGGCCTCATAGCTACTTTCTTAACTCTTACTCTGGCCTAATGGTTAAGGTCTTGGACTCTTACTCTGGCCTCATAGCTACTGTCTTAACTTTTACTCTGGCCTCATAGCTACTGTCTTAACTCTTACTCTGGCCTAATGGTTAAGGTCTTGGACTCTTACTCTGGCCTAATAGCTACTGTCTTAACTCTTACTCTGGCCTAATAGCTACTGTCTTAACTCTTACTCTGGCCTCATAGCTACTGTCTTAACTCTTACTCTGGCCTAATGGTTAAGGTCTTGGACTCTTACTCTGGCCTCATAGCTGCTGTCTTAACTCTTACTCTGGTCTCATAGCTACTGTCTTAACTCTTACTCTGGCCTAATGGTTAAGTTCTTGGACTCTTCTTCTGGCCTAATAGCTACTGTCTTAACTCTTACTCTGGCCTCATAGCTACTGTTCTAACTCTTACTCTGGCCTCATAGCTACTGTCTTAACTCTTTCTCTGGCCTAATAGCTACTGTCTTAACTCTTACTCTGGCCTAATAGCTACTGTCTTAACTCTTACTTTGGCCTCATAGCTACTGTCCTAACTCTTACTCTGGCCTAATGGTTAAGGTCTTGGACTCTTCTTCTGGCCTAATAGCTACTGTCTTAACTCTTACTCTGGCCTAATAGCTACTGTCTTAACTCTTACTCTGGCCTAATGGTTAAGGTCTTGGACTCTTACTCTGGCCTCCTAGCTACTGTCTTAACTCTTACTCTGGCCTAATAGCTACTGTCTTAACTCTTACTATGGCCTCATAGCTACTATCTTAACTCTTACTCTGGCCTCATAGCTACTGTCTTAACTCTTACTCTGGCCTCATAGCTACTGTCTTAACTCTTACTCTGGCCTACTAGCTACTGTCTTAACTCTTACTCTGGCCTCATAGCTACTGTCTTAACTCTTACTCTGGCCTAAGGGTTAAGGTCTTGGACTCCTACTCTGGCCTCATACCTACTGTTTTAACTCCTACTCTGGCCTAATAGCTACTGTCTTAACTCTTACTCTGGCCTCATAGCTACTGTCTTAACTCTTACACTGGCCTTATAGCTACTGTCTTAACTCTTACTCTGGCCTCATAGCTACTGTCTTAACTCTTACTCTGGCCTCATAGCTACTGTCTTAACTCTTACTCTGGCCTTATAGCTACTGTCTTAACTCTTACTCTGGCCTCATAGCTACTGTCTTAACTCTTACTCTGGCCTAATGGTTAAGGTCTTGGACTCCTACTCTGGCCTCATAGCTACTGTCTTAACTCTTACTCTGGCCTAATAGCTACTGTCTTAACTCTTACTCTGGCCTCATAGCTACTGTTTTAACTCTTACACTGGCCTCATAGCTACTGTCTTAACTCTTACTCTGGCCTCATAGCTACTGTCTTAACTCTTACTCTGGCCTCATAGCTACTGTCTTAACTCTTACTCTGGCCTTATAGCTACTGTCTTAACTCTTACTCTGGCCTCAAAGCTACTGTCTTAACTCTTACTCTGGCCTAATGGTTAAGGTCTTGGACTCTTACTCTGGCCTCATAGCTACTGTCTTAACTCTTACTCTGGCCTAATAGCTACTGTCTTAACTCTTACTCTGGCCTCATAGCTACTTTCTTAACTCTTACTCTGGCCTCATAGCTACTGTCTTAACTCTTTCTCTGGCCTAATAGCTACTGTCTTAACTCTTACTCCGGCCTAATAGCTACTGTCTTAACTCTTACTTTGGCCTCATAGCTACTGTCCTAACTCTTACTCTGGCATAATGGTTAAGGTCTTGGACTCTCACTCTGGCCTAATAGCTACTGTCTTAACTCTTACTCTGGCCTAATAGCTACTGTCTTAACTCTTACTCTGGCCTCATAGCTACTGTCTTAACTCTTACTCTGGACTAATGGTTAAGGTCTTGGACTCTTACTCTGGCCTCATAGCTACTGTCTTAACTCTTGCTCTGGCCTCATAGCTACTGTCTTAACTCTTACTCTGGCCTAATGGTTAAGGTCTTGGACTCTTCTACTGGCCTAATAGCTACTGTCTTAACTCTTACTCTGGCCTCATAGCTACTGTCTTAACTCTTACTCTGCCCTAATAGCTACTCTCTTAACTCTTACTCTGGCCTCATAGCTACTGTCTTAACTCTTACTCTGGCCTAATGGTTAAGGTATTGGACTCTTACTCTGGCCTCATAGCTACTGTCTTAACTCTTACTCTGGCCTCATAGCTACTGTCTTAACTCTTACTCTGGCCTCATAGCTACTGTCTTAACTCTTACTCTGGCCTAATGGTTAAGGTCTTGGACTCTTACTCTGGCCTCATAGCTACTGTCTTAACTCTTACTCTGGCCTCATATCTACTGTCTTAACTCTTACTCTGGCCTAATAGCTACTGTCTTAACTCTTACTCTGGCCTCATAGCTACTGCCTTAACTCTTACTCTGGCCTCATAGCTACTGTCTTAACTCTTACTCTGGCCTCATAGCTACTGTCTTAACTCTTACTCTGGCCTAATGGTTAAGGTCTTGGACTCTTACTCTGGCCTCATAGCTACTGTCTTAACTCTTACTCTGGCCTCATAGCTACTGTCTTAACTCTGACTCTGGCCTCATAGCTACTGTCTTAACTCTTACTCTGGCCTCATAGCTACTGTCTTAACTCTTTCTCTGGCCTAATAGCTACTGTCTTAACTCTTACTCTGGCCTAATAGCTACTGTCTTAACTCTTACTTTGGCCTCATAGCTACTGTCTTAACTCTTACTCTGGCCTAATGGTTAAGGTCTTGGACTCTTACCCTGGCCTAATAGCTACTGTCTTAACTCTTACTCTGGCCTCATAGCTACTGTCTTAACTCTTACTCTGGCCTAATGGTTAAGGTCTTGGACTCTTACTCTGGCCTCATAGCTACTGTCTTAACTCTTACTCTGGCCTCATAGCTACTGTCTTAACTCTTACTCTGGCCTAATGGTTAAGGTCTTGGACTCTTCTTCTGGCCTAATAGCTACTGTCTTAACTCTTACTCTGGCCTCATAGCTACTGTCTTAATTCTTACTCTGGCCTAATAGCTACTGTCTTAACTATTACTCTGGCCTCATAGCTACTTTCTTAACTTTTACTCTGGCCTAATGGTTAAGGTCTTGGACTCTTACTCTGGCCTCATAGCTACTGTCTTAACTCTTACTCTGGCCTCATAGCTACTGTCTTAACTCTTACTCTGGCCTCATAGCTACTGTCTTAACTCTTACTCTGGCCTAATGGTTAAGGTCTTGGACTCTTACTCTGGCCTCATAGCTACTGTCCTAACTCTTACTCTGGCCTCATAGCTACTGTCTTAACTCTTACTCTGCCCTAATAGCTACTGTCTTAACTCTTACTCTGGCCTCATAGCTACTGTCTTAACTCTTACTCTGGCCTAATGGTTAAGGTCTTGGACTCTTACTCTGGCCTAATAGCTACTGTCTTAACTCTTACTCTGGCCTAATAGCTACTGTCTTAACTCTTACTCTGGTCTCATAGCTACTGTCTTAACTCTTACTCTGGCCTAATGGTTAAGGTCTTGGACTCTTCTTCTGGCCTAATAGCTACTGTCTTAACTCTTACTTTGGCCTCATAGCTACTGTCTTAACTCTTACTCTGGCCTCATAGCTACTGTCTTAACTCTTTCTCTGGCCTAATAGCTACTGTCTTAACTCTTACTCTGGCCTAATAGCTACTGTCTTAACTCTTACTTTGTCCTCATAGCTACTGTCTTAACTCTTACTCTGGCCTAATGGTTAAGGTCTTGGACTCTTCTTATGGCCTAATAGCTACTGTCTTAACTCTTACTCTGGCCTAATAGCTACTGTCTTAACTCTTACTCTGGCCTCATAGCTACTGTCTTAACTCTTACTCTGGCCTAATGGTTAAGGTCTTGGACTCTTACTCTGGCCTCATAGCTACTGTCTTAACTCTTACTCTGGCCTCATAGCTACTGTCTTAACTCTTACTCTGGCCTCATAGCTACTGTCTTAACTCTTTCTCTGGCCTAATAGCTACTGTCTTAACTCTTACTCTGGCCTAATAGCTACTGTCTTAACTCTTACATTGGCCTCATAGCTACTGTCTTAACTCTTACTCTGGCCTAATGGTTAAGGTTTTGGACTCTTACTCTGGCCTAATAGCTACTGTCTTAACTCTTACTCTGGCCTCATAGCTACTGTCTTAACTTTTACTCTGGCCTAATGGTTAAGGTCTTGGACTCTTCTTCTGGCCTAATAGCTACTGTCTTAACTCTTACTCTGGCCTCATAGCTACTGTCTTAACTCTTACTCTGGCCTCATAGCTACTTTCTTAACTCTTACTCTGGCCTAATGGTTAAGGTCTTGGACTCTTACTCTGGCCTCATAGCTACTGTCTTAACTTTTACTCTGGCCTCATAGCTACTGTCTTAACTCTTACTCTGGCCTAATGGTTAAGGTCTTGGACTCTTGCTCTGGCCTAATAGCTACTGTCTTACCTCTTACTCTGGCCTAATAGCTACTGTCTTAACTCTTACTCTGGCCTCATAGCTACTGTCTTAACTCTTACTCTGGCCTAATGGTTAAGGTCTTGGACTCTTACTCTGGCCTCATAGCTGCTGTCTTAACTCTTACTCTGGTCTCATAGCTACTGTCTTAACTCTTACTCTGGCCTAATGGTTAAGGTCTTGGACTCTTCTTCTGGCCTAATAGCTACTGTCTTAACTCTTACTCTGGCCTCATAGCTACTGTTCTAACTCTTACTCTGGCCTCATAGCTACTGTCTTAACTCTTTCTCTGGCCTAATAGCTACTGTCTTAACTCTTACTCTGGCCTAATAGCTACTGTCTTAACTCTTACATTGGCCTCATAGCTACTGTCTTAACTCTTACTCTGGCCTAATGGTTAAGGTCTTGGACTCTTCTTCTGGCCTAATAGCTACTGTCTTAACTCTTACTCTGGCCTAATAGCTACTGTCTTAACTCTTACTCTGGCCTAATGGTTAAGGTCTTGGACTCTTACTCTGGCCTCATAGCTACTGTCTTAACTCTTACTCTGGCCTAATAGCTACTGTCTTAACTCTTACTCTGGCCTCATAGCTACTATCTTAACTCTTACTCTGGCCTCATAGCTACTGTCTTAACTCTCTTAACTCTTACTCTGGCCTTATAGCTACTGTCTTAACTCTTACTCTGGCCTCATAGCTACTGTATTAACTCTCACTCTGGCCTAATGGTTAAGGTCTTGGACTCTTACTCTGGCCTCATAGCTACTGTCTTAACTCTTACTCTGGCCTAATAGCTACTGTCTTAACTCTTACTGTGGCCTCATAGCTACTGTCTTAACTCTTACTCTGGCCTAATGGTTAAGGTCTTGGACTCCTACTCTGGCCTCATAGCTACTGTCTTAACTCTTACTCTGGCCTAATAGCTACTGTCTTAACTCTTACTCTGGCCTCATAGCTACTGTCTTAACTCTTACACTGGCCTCATAGCTACTGTCTTAACTCTTACTCTGGCCTCATAGCTACTGTCTTAACTCTTACTCTGGCCTCATAGCTACTGTCTTAACTCTTACTCTGGCCTCATAGCTACTGTCTTAACTCTTACTCTGGCCTCAAAGCTACTGTCTTAACTCTTACTCTGGCCTAATGGTTAAGGTCTTGGACTCTTACTCTGGCCTCATAGCTACTGTCTTAACTCTTACTCTGGCCTAATAGCTACTGTCTTAACTCTTACTCTGGCCTCATAGCTACTGTCTTAACTCTTACTCTGGCCTCATAGCTACTGTCTTAACTCTTACTCTGGCCTCATAGCTACTGTCTTAACTCTTACTCTGGCCTCATAGCTTCTGTCTTAACTCTTACTCTGGCCTAATGTTTAAGGTCTTGGACTCTTACTCTGGCCTCATAGCTACTGTCTTAACTCTTACTCTGGCCTAATAGCTACTGTCTTAACTCTTACTCTGGCCTCATAGCTACTGTCTTAACTCTTTCTCTGGCCTAATAGCTACTGTCTTAACTCTTACTCCGGCCTAATAGCTACTGTCTTAACTCTTACTTTGGCCTCATAGCTACTGTCTTAACTCTTACTCTGGCATAATGGTTAAGGTCTTGGACTCTCACTCTGGCCTAATAGCTACGGTCTTAACTCTTACTCTGGCCTAATAGCTACTGTCTTAACTCTTACTCTGGCCTCATAGCTACTGTCTTAACTCTTACTCTGGCCTAATGGTTAAGGTCTTGGACTCTTACTCTGGCCTCATAGCTACTGTCTTAACTCTTACTCTGGCCTCATAGCTACTGTCTTAACTCTTACTCTGGCCTAATGGTTAAGGTCTTGGACTCTTACTCTGGCCTAATAGCTACTGTCTTAACTCTTACTCTGGCCTAATAGCTACTGTCTTAACTCTTACTCTGGCCTCATAGCTACTGTCTTAACTCTTACTCTGGCCTTATAGCTACTGTCTTAACTCTTACTCTGGCCTCATAGCTACTGTCTTAACTCATACTCTGGCCTAATGGTTAAGGTCTTGGACTCTTACTCGGGCCTCATAGCTACTGTCTTAACTCTTACTCTGGCCTCATAGCTACTGTCTTAACTCTTACTCTGGCGTAATAGCTACTGTCTTAACTCTTACTCTGGCCTAATAGCTACTGTCTTAACTCTTACTCTGGCCTAATAGCTACTGTCTTAACTCTTACTCTGGCCTAATGGTTAAGGTCTTAGACTCTTACTATGGCCTCATAGCTACTGTCTTAACTCTTACTCTGGCCTAATGGTTAAGGTCTTGGACTCTTACTCTGGCCTCATAGCTACTGTCTTAACTCTTACTCTGGCCTCATAGCTACTGTCTTAACTCTTACTCTGGCCTCATAGCTACTGTCTTAACTCTTACTCTGGCCTAATGGTTAAGGTCTTGGACTCTTACTCTGGCCTCATAGCTACTGTCTTAACTCTTACTCTGGCCTCATAGCTACTGTCTTAACTCTTACTCTGGCCTAATGGTTAAGGTCTTGGACTCTTACTCTGGCCTCATAGCTACTGTCTTAACTCTTACTCTGGCCTCATAGCTACTGTCTTAACTCTTACTCTGGCCTAATGGTTAAGGTCTTGGACTCTTACTCTGGCCTAATAGCTACTGTCTTAACTCTTACTCTGGCCTCATAGCTACTGTCTTAACTCTTACTCTGGCATCATAGCTACTGTCTTAACTCTTACTCTGGCCTCATAGCTACTGTCTTAACTCTTACTCTGGACTCATAGCTACTGTCTTAACTCTTACTCTGGCCTAATGGTTAAGGTCTTGGACTCTTACTCTGGCCTCATAGCTACTGTCTTAACTCTTACTCTGGCCTCATAGCTACTATCTTAACTCTTACTCTGGCCTCATAGCTACTGTCATAACTCTTACTCTGGCCTAATGGTTAAGGTCTTGGACTCTTACTCTTGCCTCATAGCTACTGTCTTAACTCTTACTCTGGCCTCATACCTACTGTCTTAACTCTTACTCTGGCCTCATAGCTACTGTCTTAACTCTTACTCTGGCCTAATGGTTAAGGTCTTGGACTCTTACTCTGGCCTCATAGCTACTGTCTTAACTCTTACTCTGGCCTCATAGCTACTGTCTTAACTCTTACTCTGGCCTAATGGTTAAGGTCTTGGACTCTTACTCTGGCCTCATAGCTACTGTCTTAACTCTTACTCTGGCCTAATAGCTACTGTCTTAACTCTTACTCTGGCCTCATAGCTACTGTCTTAACTCTTACTCTGGTCTCATAGCTACTGTCTTAACTCTTACTCTGGCCTCATAGCTACTGTCTTAACTCTTACTCTGGCCTAATGGTTAAGGTCTTAGACTCTTACTCTGGCCTCATAGCTACTGTCTTAACTCTTACTCTGGCCTCATAGCTACTGTCTTAACTCTTACTCTGGCCTCATAGCTACTGTCTTAACTCTTTCTCTGGCCTAATAGCTACTGTCTTAACTCTTACTCTGGCCTAAAAGCTACTGTCTTAACTCTTACTTTGGCCTCATAGCTACTGTCTTAACTCTTACTCTGGCCTAATGGTTAAGGTCTTGGACTCTTACTCTGGCCTAATAGCTACTGTCTTAACTCTTACTCTGGCCTCATAGCTACTGTCTTAACTCTTACTCTGGCCTCATAGCTACTGTCTTAACTCTTACTCTGGCATAATGGTTAAGGTCTTGGACTCTTCTTCTGGCCTAATAGCTACTGTCTTAACTCTTACTCTGGCCTCATAGCTACTGTCTTAACTCTTACTCTGGCCTAATAGCTACTGTCTTAACTCTTACTCTGGCCTCATAGCTACTGTCTTAACTCTTACTCTGGCCTAATGGTTAAGGTCTTGGACTCTTACTCTGGCCTCATAGCTACTGTCTTAACTCTTACTCTGGCCTAATAGCTACTGTCTTAACTCTTACTCTGGCCTCATAGCTACTATCTTAACTCTTACTCTGGCCTCATAGCTACTGTCTTAACTCTTACTCTGGCCTCATAGCTACTGTCTTAACTCTTACTCTGGCCTAATAGCTACTGTCTTAACTCTTACTCTGGCCTCATAGCTACTGTCTTAAATCTTACTCTGGCCTAATGGTTAAGGTCTTGGACTCTTACTCTGGCCTCATAGCTACTGTCTTAACTCTTACTCTGGCCTAATAGCTACTGTCTTAACTCTTACTCTGGCCTCATAGCTACTGTCTTAACGCTTACACTGGCCTCATAGCTACTGTCTTAACTCTTACTCTGGCCTCATAGCTACTGTCTTAACTCTTACTCTGGCCTCATAGCTACTGTCTTACCTCTTACTCTGGCCTTATAGCTACTGTCTTAACTCTTACTCTGGCCTCATAGCTACTGTCTTAACTCTTACTCTGGCCTAATGGTTACGGTCTTGGACTCTTACTCTGGCCTCATAGATACTGTCTTAACTCTTACTCTAGCCTCATAGCTACTGTCTTAACTTTTACTCTGGCCTAATAGCTACTGTCTTAACTCTTACTCTGGCCTAATCGCTACTGTCTTAACTCTTACTCTGGCCTCATAGCTACTGTCTTAACTCTTACTCTGGCCTAATGGTTAAGGTCTTGGACTCTTACTCTGGCCTCATAGCTACTGTCTTAACTCTTACTCTGGCCTCATAGCTACTGTCTTAACTCTTATTCTGGCCTCATAGCTACTATCTTAACTCTTACTCTGGACTCATAGCTACTGTCTTAACTCTTACTCTGGCCTAATAGCTACTGTCTTAACTCTTACTCTGGCCTCATAGCTACTGTCTTCACTCTTACTCTGGCCTAATGGTTAAGGTTTTGGACTCTTACTCTGGCCTAATAGCTACTGTCTTAACTCTTACTCTGGCCTAAAAGCTACTGTTTTAACTCTTACTCTGGCCTCATAGCTACTGTCTTAACTCTTACTCTGGCCTAATGGTTAAGGTCTTGGACTCTTCTTCTGGCCTAATAGCTACTGTCTTAACTCTTACTCTGGCCTCATAGCTACTGTCTTAACTCTTACTCTGGCCTAATAGCTACTGTCTTAACTCTTACTCTGGCCTCATAGCTACTTTCTTAACTCTTACTCTGGCCTAATGGTTAAGGTCTAGGACTCTTACTCTGGCCTCATAGCTACTGTCTTAGCTCTTACTCTGGCCTAATAGCTACTGACTTAACTCTTACTCTGGCCTCATAGCTACTGTCTTAACTCTTACTCTGGCCTCATAGCTACTGTCTTAACTCTTACTCTGGCCTAATGGTTAAGGTCTTGGACTCCTACTCTGGCCTCATACCTACTGTTTTAACTCCTACTCTGGCCTAATAGCTACTGTCTTAACTCTTACTCTGGCCTCATAGCTACTGTCTTAACTCTTACACTGGCCTTATAGCTACTGTCTTAACTCTTACTCTGGCCTCATAGCTACTGTCTTAACTCTTACTCTGGCCTCATAGCTACTGTCTTAACTCTTACTCTGGCCTTATAGCTACTGTCTTAACTCTTACTCTGGCCTCATAGCTACTGTCTTAACTCTTACTCTGGCCTAATGGTTAAGGTCTTGGACTCTTAATTTGGCCTCATAGCTACTGTCTTAACTCTTACTCTGGCCTAATAGCTACTGTCTTAACTCTTACTCTGGCCTCATAGCTACTGTCTTAACTCTTACTCTGGCCTAATGGTTAAGGTCTTGGACTCCTACTCTGGCCTCATAGCTACTGTCTTAACTCTTACTCTGGCCTAATAGCTACTGTCTTAACTCTTACTCTGGCCTCATAGCTACTGTCTTAACTCTTACACTGGCCTCATAGCTACTGTCTTAACTCTTACTCTGGCCTCATAGCTACTGTCTTAACTCTTACTCTGGCCTCATAGCTACTGTCTTAACTCTTACTCTGGCCTTATAGCTACTGTCTTAACTCTTACTCTGGCCTCAAAGCTACTGTCTTAACTCTTACTCTGGCCTAATGGTTAAGGTCTTGGACTCTTACTCTGGCCTCATAGCTACTGTCTTAACTCTTACTCTGGCCTAATAGCTACTGTCTTAACTCTTACTCTGGCCTCATAGCTACTTTCTTAACTCTTACTCTGGCCTCATAGCTACTGTCTTAACTCTTTCTCTGGCCTAATAGCTACTGTCTTAACTCTTACTCCGGCCTAATAGCTACTGTCTTAACTCTTACTTTGGCCTCATAGCTACTGTCTTAACTCTTACTCTGGCCTAATAGCTACTGTCTTAACTCTTACTCTGGCCTAATAGCTACTGTCTTAACTCTTACTCTGGCCTCATAGCTACTGTCTTAACTCTTACTCTGGACTAATGGTTAAGGTCTTGGACTCTTACTCTGGCCTCATAGCTACTGTCTTAACTCTTACTCTGGCCTCATAGCTACTGTCTTAACTCTTACTCTGGCCTAATGGTTAAGGTCTTGGACTCTTCTTCTGGCCTAATAGCTACTGTCTTAACTCTTACTTTGGCCTCATAGCTACTGTCTTAACTCTTACTCTGCCCTAATAGCTACTCTCTTAACTCTTACTCTGGCCTCATAGCTACTGTCTTAACTCTTACTCTGGCCTAATGGTTAGGGTATTGGACTCTTACTCTGGCCTCATAGCTGCTGTCTTAACTCTTACTCTGGTCTCATAGCTACTGTCTTAACTCTTACTCTGGCCTAATGGTTAAGGTCTTGGACTCTTCTTCTGGCCTAATAGCTACTGTCTTAACTCTTACTCTGGCCTAATGGTTAAGGTCTTGGACTCTTCTTCTGGCCTAATAGCTACTGTCTTAACTCTTACTCTGGCCTCATAGCTACTGTCTTAATTCTTACTCTGGCCTAATAGCTACTGTCTTAACTATTACTCTGGCCTCATAGCTACTTTCTTAACTTTTACTCTGGCCTAATGGTTAAGGTCTTGGACTCTTACTCTGGCCTCATAGCTACTGTCTTAACTCTTACTCTGGCCTCATAGCTACTGTCCTAACTCTTACTCTGGCCTCATAGCTACTGTCTTAACTCTTACTCTGGCCTAATGGTTAAGGTCTTGGACTCTTACTCTGGCCTCATAGCTACTGTCCTAACTCTTACTCTGGCCTCATAGCTACTGTCTTAACTCTTACTCTGCCCTAATAGCTACTGTCTTAACTCTTACTCTGGCCTCATAGCTACTGTCTTAACTCTTACTCTGGCCTAATGGTTAAGGTCTTGGACTCTTACTCTGGCCTAATAGCTACTGTCTTAACTCTTACTCTGGCCTAATAGCTACTGTCTTAACTCTTACTCTGGTCTCATAGCTACTGTCTTAACTCTTACTCTGGCCTAATGGTTAAGGTCTTGGACTCTTCTTCTGGCCTAATAGCTACTGTCTTAACTCTTACTTTGGCCTCATAGCTACTGTCTTAACTCTTACTCTGGCCTCATAGCTACTGTCTTAACTCTTTCTCTGGCCTAATAGCTACTGTCTTAACTCTTACTCTGGCCTAATAGCTACTGTCTTAACTCTTACTTTGTCCTCATAGCTACTGTCTTAACTCTTACTCTGGCCTAATGGTTAAGGTCTTGGACTCTTCTTCTGGCCTAATAGCTACTGTCTTAACTCTTACTCTGGCCTAATAGCTACTGTCTTAACTCTTACTCTGGCCTCATAGCTACTGTCTTAACTCTTACTCTGGCCTAATGGTTAAGGTCTTGGACTCTTACTCTGGCCTCATAGCTACTGTCTTAACTCTTACTCTGGCCTCATAGCTACTGTCTTAACTCTTACTCTGGCCTCATAGCTACTGTCTTAACTCTTTCTCTGGCCTAATAGCTACTGTCTTAACTCTTACTCTGGCCTAATAGCTACTGTCTTAACTCTTACTTTGGCCTCATAGCTACTGTCTTAACTCTTACTCTGGCCTAATGGTTAAGGTTTTGGACTCTTACTCTGGCCTAATAGCTACTGTCTTAACTCTTACTCTGGCCTCATAGCTACTGTCTTAACTCTTACTCTGGCCTAATGGTTAAGGTCTTGGACTCTTCTTCTGGCCTAATAGCTACTGTCTTAACTCTTACTCTGGCCTCATAGCTACTGTCTTAACTCTTACTCTGGCCTCATAGCTACTTTCTTAACTCTTACTCTGGCCTAATGGTTAAGGTCTTGGACTCTTACTCTGGCCTCATAGCTACTGTCTTAACTTTTACTCTGGCCTCATAGCTACTGTCTTAACTCTTACTCTGGCCTAATGGTTAAGGTCTTGGACTCTTGCTCTGGCCTAATAGCTACTGTCTTACCTCTTACTCTGGCCTAATAGCTACTGTCTTAACTCTTACTCTGGCCTCATAGCTACTGTTCTAACTCTTACTCTGGCCTCATAGCTACTGTCTTAACTCTTTCTCTGGCCTAATAGCTACTGTCTTAACTCTTACTCTGGCCTAATAGCTACTGTCTTAACTCTTACATTGGCCTCATAGCTACTGTCTTAACTCTTACTCTGGCCTAATGGTTAAGGTCTTGGACTCTTCTTCTGGCCTAATAGCTACTGTCTTAACTCTTACTCTGGCCTAATAGCTACTGTCTTAACTCTTACTCTGGCCTAATGGTTAAGGTCTTGGACTCTTACTCTGGCCTCATAGCTACTGTCTTAACTCTTACTCTGGCCTAATAGCTACTGTCTTAACTCTTACTCTGGCCTCATAGCTACTATCTTAACTCTTACTCTGGCCTCATAGCTACTGTCTTAACTCTTACTCTGGCCTCATAGCTACTGTCTTAACTCTTACTATGGCCTTATAGCTACTGTCTTAACTCTTACTCTGGCCTCATAGCTACTGTCTTAACTCTCACTCTGGCCTAATGATTAAGGTCTTGGACTCTTACTCTGGCCTCATAGCTACTGTCTTAACTCTTACTCTGGCCTAATAGCTACTGTCTTAACTCTTACTGTGGCCTCATAGCTACTGTCTTAACTCTTACTCTGGCCTAATGGTTAAGGTCTTGGACTCCTACTCTGGCCTCATAGCTACTGTCTTAACTCTTACTCTGGCCTAATAGCTACTGTCTTAACTCTTACTCTGGCCTCATAGCTACTGTCTTAACTCTTACACTGGCCTCATAGCTACTGTCTTAACTCTTACTCTGGCCTCATAGCTACTGCCTTAACTCTTACTCTGGCCTCATAGCTACTGTCTTAACTCTTACTCTGGCCTAATAGCTACTGTCTTAACTCTTACTCTGGCCTCAAAGCTACTGTCTTAACTCTTACTCTGGCCTAATGGTTAAGGTCTTGGACTCTTACTCTGGCCTCATAGCTACTGTCTTAACTCTTACTCTGGCCTAATAGCTACTGTCTTAACTCTTACTCTGGCCTCATAGCTACTGTCTTAATTCTTACTCTGGCCTCATAGCTACTGTCTTAACTCTTACTCTGGCCTCATAGCTACTGTCTTAACTCTTACTCTGGCCTCATAGCTACTGTCTTAACTCTTACTCTGGCCTAATGGTTAAGGTCTTGGACTCTTACTCTGGCCTCATAGCTACTGTCTTAACTCTTACTCTGGCCTAATAGCTACTGTCTTAACTCTTACTCTGGCCTCATAGCTACTGTCTTAACTCTTACTCTGGCCTCATAGCTACTGTCTTAACTCTTTCTCTGGCCTAATAGCTACTGTCTTAACTCTTACTCCGGCCTAATAGCTACTGTCTTAACTCTTACTTTGGCCTCATAGCTACTGTCTTAACTCTTACTCTGGCATAATGGTTAAGGTCTTGGACTCTCACTCTGGCCTAATAGCTACGGTCTTAACTCTTACTCTGGCCTAATAGCTACTGTCTTAACTCTTACTCTGGCCTCATAGCTACTGTCTTAACTCTTACTTTGGCCTAATGGTTAAGGTCTTGGACTCTTACTCTGGCCTCATAGCTACTGTCTTAAGTCTTACTCTGGCCTCATAGCTACTGTCTTAACTCTTACTCTGGCCTAATGGTTAAGGTCTTGGACTCTTACTCTGGCCTAATAGCTACTGTCTTAACTCTTACTCTGGCCTAATAGCTACTGTCTTAACTCTTACTCTGGCCTCATAGCTACTGTCTTAACTCTTACTCTGGCCTTATAGCTACTGTCTTAACTCTTACTCTGGCCTCATAGCTACTGTCTTAACTCATACTCTGGCCTAATGGTTAAGGTCTTGGACTCTTACTCGGGCCTCATAGCTACTGTCTTAACTCTTACTCTGGCCTCATAGCTACTGTCTTAACTCTTACTCTGGCGTAATAGCTACTGTCTTAACTCTTACTCTGGCCTAATAGCTACTGTCTTAACTCTTACTCTGGCCTAATAGCTACTGTCTTAACTCTTACTCTGGCCTAATGGTTAAGGTCTTAGACTCTTACTATGGCCTCATAGCTACTGTCTTAACTCTTACTCTGGCCTAATGGTTAAGGTCTTGGACTCTTACTCTGGCCTCATAGCTACTGTCTTAACTCTTACTCTGGCCTCATAGCTACTGTCTTAACTCTTACTCTGGCCTCATAGCTACTGTCTTAACTCTTACTCTGGCCTAATGGTTAAGGTCTTGGACTCTTACTCTGGCCTCATAGCTACTGTCTTAACTCTTACTCTGGCCTCATAGCTACTGTCTTAACTCTTACTCTGGCCTAATGGTTAAGGTCTTGGACTCTTACTCTGGCCTCATAGCTACTGTCTTAACTCTTACTCTGGCCTCATAGCTACTGTCTTAACTCTTACTCTGGCCTAATGGTTAAGGTCTTGGACTCTTACTCTGGCCTAATAGCTACTGTCTTAACTCTTACTCTGGCCTCATAGCTACTGTCTTAACTCTTACTCTGGCATCATAGCTACTGTCTTAACTCTTACTCTGGCCTCATAGCTACTGTCTTAACTCTTACTCTGGACTCATAGCTACTGTCTTAACTCTTACTCTGGCCTAATGGTTAAGGTCTTGGACTCTTACTCTGGCCTCATAGCTACTGTCTTAACTCTTACTCTGGCCTCATAGCTACTATCTTAACTCTTACTCTGGCCTCATAGCTACTGTCTTAACTCTTACTCTGGCCTCATAGCTACTGTCATAACTCTTACTCTGGCCTAATGGTTAAGGTCTTGGACTCTTACTCTTGCCTCATAGCTACTGTCTTAACTCTTACTCTGGCCTCATACCTACTGTCTTAACTCTTACTCTGACCTCATAGCTACTGTCTTAACTCTTACTCTGGCCTAATAGCTACTGTCTTAACTCTTACTCTGGCCTCATAGCTACTGTCTTAACTCTTACTCTGGCCTCATAGCTACTGTCTTAACTCTTACTCTGGCCTCATAGCTACTGTCTTAACTCTTACTCTGGCCTAATGGTTAAGGTCTTAGACTCTTACTCTGGCCTCATAGCTACTGTCTTAACTCTTACTCTGGCCTCATAGCTACTGTCTTAACTCTTACTCTGGCCTCATAGCTACTGTCTTAACTCTTTCTCTGGCCTAATAGCTACTGTCTTAACTCTTACTCTGGCCTAAAAGCTACTGTCTTAACTCTTACTTTGGCCTCATAGCTACTGTCTTAACTCTTACTCTGGCCTAATGGTTAAGGTCTTGGACTCTTACTCTGGCCTAATAGCTACTGTCTTAACTCTTACCCTGGCCTAATAGCTACTGTCTTAACTCTTACTCTGGCCTCATAGCTACTGTCTTAACTCTTACTCTGGCCTAATGGTTAAGGTCTTGGACTCTTACTCTGGCCTCATAGCTACTGTCTTAACTCTTACTCTGGCCTCATAGCTACTGTCTTAAGTCTTACTCTGGCATAATGGTTAAGGTCTTGGACTCTTCTTCTGGCCTAATAGCTACTGTCTTAACTCTTACTCTGGCCTCATAGCTACTGTCTTAACTCTTACTCTGGCCTAATAGCTACTGTCTTAACTCTTACTCTGGCCTCATAGCTACTGTCTTAACTCTTACTCTGGCCTAATGGTTAAGGTCTTGGACTCTTACTCTGGCCTCATAGCTACTGTCTTAACTCTTACTCTGGCCTAATAGCTACTGTCTTAACTCTTACTCTGGCCTCATAGCTACTATCTTAACTCTTACTCTGGCCTCATAGCTACTGTCTTAACTCTTACTCTGGCCTCATAGCTACTGTCTTAACTCTTACTCTGGCCTAATAGCTACTGTCTTAACTCTTACTCTGGCCTCATAGCTACTGTCTTAAATCTTACTCTGGCCTAATGGTTAAGGTCTTGGACTCTTACTCTGGCCTCATAGCTACTGTCTTAACTCTTACTCTGGCCTAATAGCTACTGTCTTAACTCTTACTCTGGCCTCATAGCTACTGTCTTAACGCTTACACTGGCCTCATAGCTACTGTCTTAACTCTTACTCTGGCCTCATAGCTACTGTCTTAACTCTTACTCTGGCCTCATAGCTACTGTCTTACCTCTTACTCTGGCCTTATAGCTACTGTCTTAACTCTTACTCTGGCCTCATAGCTACTGTCTTAACTCTTACTCTGGCCTAATGGTTACGGTCTTGGACTCTTACTCTGGCCTCATAGATACTGTCTTAACTCTTACTCTAGCCTCATAGCTACTGTCTTAACTCTTACTCTGGCCTAAAAGCTACTGTTTTAACTCTTACTCTGGCCTCATAGCTACTGTCTTAACTCTTACTCTGGCCTAATAGCTACTGTCTTAACTCTTACTCTGGCCTCATAGCTACTTTCTTAACTCATACTCTGGCCTAATGGTTAAGGTCTAGGACTCTTACTCTGGCCTCATAGCTACTGTCTTAACTCTTACTCTGGCCTCATAGCTACTGTCTTAACTCTTACTCTGGCCTAATGGTTAAGGTCTTGGACTCTTACTCTGGCCTAATAGCTACTGTCTTAACTCTTACTCTGGCCTAATAGCTACTGTCTTAACTCTTACTCTGGCATCATAGCTACTGTCTTAACTCTTACTCTGGCCTAATGGTTAAGGTCTTGGACTCTTACTCTGGCCTCATAGCTACTGTCTTAACTCTTACTCTGGTCTCATAGCTACTGTCTTAACTCTTACTCTGGCCTAATGGTTAAGGTCTTGGACTCTTCTTCTGGCCTAATAGCTACTGTCTTAACTCTTACTCTGGCCTCATAGCTACTGTCTTAACTCTTACTCTGGCCTCATAGCTACTGTCTTAACTCTTTCTCTGGCCTAATAGCTACTGTCTTAACTCTTACTCTGGCCTAATAGCTACTGTCTTAACTCTCACTTTGTCCTCATTGCTACTGTCTTAACTCTTACTCTGGCCTAATGGTTAAGGTCTTGGACTCTTCTTCTGGCCTAATAGCTACTGTCTTAACTCTTACTCTGGCCTAATAGCTACTGTCTTAACTCTTACTCTGGCCTCATAGCTACTGTCTTAACTCTTACTCTGGCCTAATGGTTAAGGTCTTGGACTCTTACTCTGGCATCATAGCTACTGTTTTAACTCTTACTCTGGCCTCATAGCTACTGTCTTAACTCTTACTCTGGCCTCATAGCTACTGTCTTAACTCTTACTCTGGCCTCATAGCTACTGTCTTAACTCTTTTTCTGGCCTAATAGCTACTGTCTTAACTCTTACTCTGGCCTAATAGCTACTGTCTTAACTCTTACTTTGGCCTCATAGCTACTGTCTTAACTCTTACTCTGGCCTAATGGTTAAGGTCTTGGACTCTTACTCTGGCCTAATAGCTACTGTCTTAACTCTTACTCTGGCCTCGTAGCTACTGTCTTAACTCTTACCCTGGCCTAATGGTTAAGGTCTTGGACTCTTACTCTGGCCTCATAGCTACTGTCTTAACTCTTACTCTGGCCTCATAGCTACTGTCTTAACTCTTACTCTGGCCTAATGGTTAAGGTATTGGACTTTTCTTCTGGCCTAATAGCTACTGTCTTAACTCTTACTCTGGCCTCATAGCTACTGTCTTAACTCTTACTCTGGCCTCATAGCTACTTTCTTAACTCTTACTCTGGCCTAATGGTTAAGGTCTTGGACTCTTACTCTGGCCTCATAGCTACTGTCTTAACTTTTACTCTGGCCTCATAGCTACTGTCTTAACTCTTACTCTGGCCTAATGGTTAAGGTCTTGGACTCTTACTCTGGCCTAATAGCTACTGTCTTAACTCTTACTCTGGCCTAATAGCTACTGTCTTAACTCTTACTCTGGCCTCATAGCTACTGTCTTAACTCTTACTCTGGCCTAATGGTTAAGGTCTTGGACTCCTACTCTGGCCTCATAGCTACTGTCTTAACTCTTACTCTGGCCTAATAGCTACTGTCTTAACTCTTACTCTGGCCTCATAGCTACTGTCTGAACTCTTACACTGGCCTCATAGCTACTGTCTTAACTCTTACTCTGGCCTCATAGCTACTGTCTTAACTCTTACTCTGGCCTCATAGCTACTGTCTTAACTCTTACTCTGGCCTAATGGTTAAGGTCTTAGACTCTTACTCTGGCCTCATAGCTACTGTCTTAACTCTTACTCTGGCCTCATAGCTACTGTCTTAACTCTTACTCTGGCCTCATAGCTACTGTCTTAACTCTTTCTCTGGCCTAATAGCTACTGTCTTAACTCTTACTCTGGCCTAAAAGCTACTGTCTTAACTCTTACTTTGGCCTCATAGCTACTGTCTTAACTCTTACTCTGGCCTAATGGTTAAGGTCTTGGACTCTTACTCTGGCCTAATAGCTACTGTCTTAACTCTTACCCTGGCCTAATAGCTACTGTCTTAACTCTTACTCTGGCCTCATAGCTACTGTCTTAACTCTTACTCTGGCCTAATGGTTAAGGTCTTGGACTCTTACTCTGGCCTCATAGCTACTGTCTTAACTCTTACTCTGGCCTCATAGCTACTGTCTTAAGTCTTACTCTGGCATAATGGTTAAGGTCTTGGACTCTTCTTCTGGCCTAATAGCTACTGTCTTAACTCTTACTCTGGCCTCATAGCTACTGTCTTAACTCTTACTCTGGCCTAATAGCTACTGTCTTAACTCTTACTCTGGCCTCATAGCTA
This sequence comes from Triturus cristatus, assembly GCF_964204655.1. Taxonomy (NCBI): domain Eukaryota; kingdom Metazoa; phylum Chordata; class Amphibia; order Caudata; family Salamandridae; genus Triturus; species Triturus cristatus. The sequence continues at coordinate 718,510,104 of NC_140593.1, read as the reverse complement.
CTGTCTTAACTCTTACTCTGGCCTAATGGTTAAGGTCTTGGACTCTTACTCTGGCCTCATAGCTACTGTCTTAACTCTTACTCTGGCCTAATAGCTACTGTCTTAACTCTTACTCTGGCCTCATAGCTACTATCTTAACTCTTACTCTGGCCTCATAGCTACTGTCTTAACTCTTACTCTGGCCTCATAGCTACTGTCTTAACTCTTACTCTGGCCTAATAGCTACTGTCTTAACTCTTACTCTGGCCTCATAGCTACTGTCTTAAATCTTACTCTGGCCTAATGGTTAAGGTCTTGGACTCTTACTCTGGCCTCATAGCTACTGTCTTAACTCTTACTCTGGCCTAATAGCTACTGTCTTAACTCTTACTCTGGCCTCATAGCTACTGTCTTAACGCTTACACTGGCCTCATAGCTACTGTCTTAACTCTTACTCTGGCCTCATAGCTACTGTCTTAACTCTTACTCTGGCCTCATAGCTACTGTCTTACCTCTTACTCTGGCCTTATAGCTACTGTCTTAACTCTTACTCTGGCCTCATAGCTACTGTCTTAACTCTTACTCTGGCCTAATGGTTACGGTCTTGGACTCTTACTCTGGCCTCATAGATACTGTCTTAACTCTTACTCTAGCCTCATAGCTACTGTCTTAACTCTTACTCTGGCCTAAAAGCTACTGTTTTAACTCTTACTCTGGCCTCATAGCTACTGTCTTAACTCTTACTCTGGCCTAATAGCTACTGTCTTAACTCTTACTCTGGCCTCATAGCTACTTTCTTAACTCATACTCTGGCCTAATGGTTAAGGTCTAGGACTCTTACTCTGGCCTCATAGCTACTGTCTTAACTCTTACTCTGGCCTCATAGCTACTGTCTTAACTCTTACTCTGGCCTAATGGTTAAGGTCTTGGACTCTTACTCTGGCCTAATAGCTACTGTCTTAACTCTTACTCTGGCCTAATAGCTACTGTCTTAACTCTTACTCTGGCATCATAGCTACTGTCTTAACTCTTACTCTGGCCTAATGGTTAAGGTCTTGGACTCTTACTCTGGCCTCATAGCTACTGTCTTAACTCTTACTCTGGTCTCATAGCTACTGTCTTAACTCTTACTCTGGCCTAATGGTTAAGGTCTTGGACTCTTCTTCTGGCCTAATAGCTACTGTCTTAACTCTTACTCTGGCCTCATAGCTACTGTCTTAACTCTTACTCTGGCCTCATAGCTACTGTCTTAACTCTTTCTCTGGCCTAATAGCTACTGTCTTAACTCTTACTCTGGCCTAATAGCTACTGTCTTAACTCTCACTTTGTCCTCATTGCTACTGTCTTAACTCTTACTCTGGCCTAATGGTTAAGGTCTTGGACTCTTCTTCTGGCCTAATAGCTACTGTCTTAACTCTTACTCTGGCCTAATAGCTACTGTCTTAACTCTTACTCTGGCCTCATAGCTACTGTCTTAACTCTTACTCTGGCCTAATGGTTAAGGTCTTGGACTCTTACTCTGGCATCATAGCTACTGTTTTAACTCTTACTCTGGCCTCATAGCTACTGTCTTAACTCTTACTCTGGCCTCATAGCTACTGTCTTAACTCTTACTCTGGCCTCATAGCTACTGTCTTAACTCTTTTTCTGGCCTAATAGCTACTGTCTTAACTCTTACTCTGGCCTAATAGCTACTGTCTTAACTCTTACTTTGGCCTCATAGCTACTGTCTTAACTCTTACTCTGGCCTAATGGTTAAGGTCTTGGACTCTTACTCTGGCCTAATAGCTACTGTCTTAACTCTTACTCTGGCCTCGTAGCTACTGTCTTAACTCTTACCCTGGCCTAATGGTTAAGGTCTTGGACTCTTACTCTGGCCTCATAGCTACTGTCTTAACTCTTACTCTGGCCTCATAGCTACTGTCTTAACTCTTACTCTGGCCTAATGGTTAAGGTATTGGACTTTTCTTCTGGCCTAATAGCTACTGTCTTAACTCTTACTCTGGCCTCATAGCTACTGTCTTAACTCTTACTCTGGCCTAATAGCTACTGTCTTAACTCTTACTCTGGCCTCATAGCTACTTTCTTAACTCTTACTCTGGCCTAATGGTTAAGGTCTTGGACTCTTACTCTGGCCTCATAGCTACTGTCTTAACTTTTACTCTGGCCTCATAGCTACTGTCTTAACTCTTACTCTGGCCTAATGGTTAAGGTCTTGGACTCTTACTCTGGCCTAATAGCTACTGTCTTAACTCTTACTCTGGCCTAATAGCTACTGTCTTAACTCTTACTCTGGCCTCATAGCTACTGTCTTAACTCTTACTCTGGCCTAATGGTTAAGGTCTTGGACTCTTACTCTGGCCTCATAGCTGCTGTCTTAACTCTTACTCTGGTCTCATAGCTACTTTCTTAACTCTTACTCTGGCCTAATGGTTAAGGTCTTGGACTCTTCTTCTGGCCTAATAGCTACTGTCTTAACTCTTACTCTGGCCTCATAGCTACTGTTCTAACTCTTACTCTGGCCTCATAGCTACTGTCTTAACTCTTTCTCTGGCCTAATAGCTACTGTCTTAACTCTTACTCTGGCCTAATACCTACTGTCTTAACTCTTACTTTGGCCTCATAGCTACTGTCTTAACTCTTACTCTGGCCTAATGGTTAAGGTCTTGGACTCTTCTTCTGGCCTAATAGCTACTGTCTTAACTCTTACTCTGGCCTAATAGCTACTGTCTTAACTCTTACTCTGGCCTAATGGTTAAGGTCTTGGACTCTTACTCTGGCCTCCTAGCTACTGTCTTAACTCTTACTCTGGCCTAATAGCTACTGTCTTAACTCTTACTCTGGCCTCATAGCTACTATCTTAACTCTTACTCTGGCCTCATAGCTACTGTCTTAACTCTTACTCTGGCCTCATAGCTACTGTCTTAACTCTTACTCTGGCCTACTAGCTACTGTCTTAACTCTTACTCTGGCCTCATAGCTACTGTCTTAACTCTTACTCTGGCCTAATGGTTAAGGTCTTGGACTCCTACTCTGGCCTCATACCTACTGTTTTAACTCCTACTCTGGCCTAATAGCTACTGTCTTAACTCTTACTCTGGCCTCATAGCTACTGTCTTAACTCTTACACTGGCCTTATAGCTACTGTCTTAACTCTTACTCTGGCCTCATAGCTACTGTCTTAACTCTTACTCTGGCCTCATAGCTACTGTCTTAACTCTTACTCTGGCCTTATAGCTACTGTCTTAACTCTTACTCTGGCCTCATAGCTACTGTCTTAACTCTTACTCTGGCCTAATGGTTAAGGTCTTGGACTCTTACTCTGGCCTCATAGCTACTGTCTTAACTCTTACTCTGGCCTAATAGCTACTGTCTTAACTCTTACTCTGGCCTCATAGCTACTGTCTTAACTCTTACTCTGGCCTAATGGTTAAGGTCTTGGACTCCTACTCTGGCCTCATAGCTACTGTCTTAACTCTTACTCTGGCCTAATAGCTACTGTCTTAACTCTTACTCTGGCCTCATAGCTACTGTCTTAACTCTTACACTGGCCTCATAGCTACTGTCTTAACTCTTACTCTGGCCTCATAGCTACTGTCTTAACTCTTACTCTGGCCTCATAGCTACTGTCTTAACTCTTACTCTGGCCTTATAGCTACTGTCTTAACTCTTACTTGGGCCTCAAAGCTACTGTCTTAACTCTTACTCTGGCCTAATGGTTAAGGTCTTGGACTCTTACTCTGGCCTCATAGCTACTGTCTTAACTCTTACTCTGGCCTAATAGCTACTGTCTTAACTCTTACTCTGGCCTCTTAGCTACTTTCTTAACTCTTACTCTGGCCTCATAGCTACTGTCTTAACTCTTTCTCTGGCCTAATAGCTACTGTCTTAACTCTTACTCCGGCCTAATAGCTACTGTCTTAACTCTTACTTTGGCCTCATAGCTACTGTCTTAACTCTTACTCTGGCATAATGGTTAAGGTCTTGGACTCTCACTCTGGCCTAATAGCTACTGTCTTAACTCTTACTCTGGCCTAATAGCTACTGTCTTAACTCTTACTCTGGCCTCATAGCTACTGTCTTAACTCTTACTCTGGACTAATGGTTAAGGTCTTGGACTCTTACTCTGGCCTCATAGCTACTGTCTTAACTCTTACTCTGGCCTCATTGCTACTGTCTTAACTCTTACTCTGGCCTAATGGTTAAGGTCTTGGACTCTTCTTCTGGCCTAATAGCTACTGTCTTAACTCTTACTCTGGCCTCATAGCTACTGTCTTAACTCTTACTCTGCCCTAATAGCTACTCTCTTAACTCTTACTCTGGCCTCATAGCTACTGTCTTAACTCTTACTCTGGCCTAATGGTTAAGGTATTGGACTCTTACTCTGGCCTCATAGCTACTGTCTTAACTCTTACTCTGGCCTCATAGCTACTGTCTTAACTCTTACTCTGGCCTCATAGCTACTGTCTTAACTCTTACTCTGGCCTAATGGTTAAGGTCTTGGACTCTTACTCTGGCCTCATAGCTACTGTCTTAACTCTTACTCTGGCCTCATATCTACTGTCTTAACTCTTACTCTGGCCTAATAGCTACTGTCTTAACTCTTACTCTGGCCTCATAGCTACTGTCTTAACTCTTACTCTGGCCTCATAGCTACTGTCTTAACTCTTACTCTGGCCTCATAGCTACTGTCTTAACTCTTACTCTGGCCTAATGGTTAAGGTCTTGGACTCTTACTCTGGCCTCTTAGCTACTGTCTTAACTCTTACTCTGGCCTCATAGCTACTGTCTTAACTCTTACTCTGGCCTCATAGCTACTGTCTTAACTCTTTCTCTGGCCTAATAGCTACTGTCTTAACTCTTACTCTGGCCTAATAGCTACTGTCTTAACTCTTATTTTGGCCTCATAGCTACTGTCTTAACTCTTACTCTGGCCTAATGGTTAAGGTCTTGGACTCTTACCCTGGCCTAATAGCTACTGTCTTAACTCTTACTCTGGCCTCATAGCTACTGTCTTAACTCTTACTCTGGCCTCATAGCTACTGTCTTAACTCTTACTCTGGCCTAATGGTTAAGGTCTTGGACTCTTCTTCTGGCCTAATAGCTACTGTCTTAACTCTTACTCTGGCCTCATAGCTACTGTCTTAACTCTTACTCTGGTCTAATAGCTACTGTCTTAACTATTACTCTGGCCTCAAAGCTACTTTCTTAACTTTTACTCTGGCCTAATGGTTAAGGTCTTGGACTCTTACTCTGGCCTCATAGCTACTGTCTTAACTCTTACTCTGGCCTCATAGCTACTGTCTTAACTCTTACTCTGGCCTAATGGTTAAGGTCTTGGACTCTTACTCTGGCCTCATAGCTACTGTCCTAACTCTTACTCTGGCCTCATAGCTACTGTCTTAACTCTTACTCTGCCCTAATAGCTACTGTCTTAACTCTTACTCTGGCCTCATAGCTACTGTCTTAACTCTTACTCTAGCCTAATGGTTAAGGTCTTGGACTCTTACTCTGGCCTAATAGCTACTGTCTTAACTCTTACTCTGGCCTAATAGCTACTGTCTTAACTCTTACTCTGGTCTCATAGCTACTGTCTTAACTCTTACTCTGGCCTAATGGTTAAGGTCTTGGACTCTTCTTCTGGCCTAATAGCTACTGTCTTAACTCTTACTTTGGCCTCATAGCTACTGTCTTAACTCTTACTCTGGCCTCATAGCTACTGTCTTAACTTTTTCTCTGGCCTAACAGCTACTGTCTTAACTCTTACTATGGCCTAATAGCTACTGTCTTAACTCTTACTTTGGCCTCATAGCTTCTGTCTTAACTCTTACTCTGGCCTAATGGTTAAGGTTTTGGACTCTTACTCTGGCCTAATAGCTACTGTCTTAACTCTTACTCTGGCCTCATAGCTACTGTCTTAACTCTTACTCTGGCCTAATGGTTAAGGTCTTGGACTCTTCTTCTGGCCTAATAGCTACTGTCTTAACTCTTACTCTGGCCTCATAGCTACTGTCTTAACTCTTACTCTGGCCTAATAGCTACTGTCTTAACTCTTACTCTGGCCTCATAGCTACTTTCTTAACTCTTACTCTGGCCTAATGGTTAAGGTCTTGGACTCTTACTCTGGCCTCATAGCTACTGTCTTAACTTTTACTCTGGCCTCATAGCTACTGTCTTAACTCTTACTCTGGCCTAATGGTTAAGGTCTTGGACTCTTACTCTGGCCTAATAGCTACTGTCTTAACTCTTACTCTGGCCTAATAGCTACTGTCTTAACTCTTACTCTGGCCTCATAGCTACTGTCTTAACTCTTACTCTGGCCTAATGGTTAAGGTCTTGGACTCTTACTCTGGCCTCATAGCTGCTGTCTTAACTCTTACTCTGGTCTCATAGCTACTGTCTTAACTCTTACTCTGGCCTAATGGTTAAGGTCTTGGACTCTTCTTCTGGCCTAATAGCTACTGTCTTAACTCTTACTCTGGCCTCATAGCTACTGTTCTAACTCTTACTCTGGCCTCATAGCTACTGTCTTAACTCTTTCTCTGGCCTAATAGCTACTGTCTTAACTCTTACTCTGGCCTCATAGCTACTGTCTTAACTCTTACTCTGGCCTCATAGCTACTGTCTTAACTCTTACTCTGGCCTCATAGCTACTGTCTTAACTCTTACTCTGGCCTAATGGTTAAGGTCTTGGACTCTTACTCTGGCCTCATAGCTACTGTCTTAACTCTTACTCTGGCCTCATATCTACTGTCTTAACTCTTACTCTGGCCTAATAGCTACTGTCTTAACTCTTACTCTGGCCTCGTAGCTACTGTCTTAACTCTTACTCTGGCCTCATAGCTACTGTCTTAACTCTTACTCTGGCCTCATAGCTACTGTCTTAACTCTTACTCTGGCCTAATGGTTAAGGTCTTGGACTCTTACTCTGGCCTCATAGCTACTGTCTTAACTCTTACTCTGGCCTCATAGCTACTGTCTTAACTCTTACTCTGGCCTCATAGCTACTGTCTTACTCTGGCCTCATAGCTACTGTCTTAACTCTTACTCTGGCCTCATAGCTACTGTCTTAACTCTTACTCTGGCCTCATAGCTACTGTCTTAACTCTTTCTCTGGCCTAATAGCTACTGTCTTAACTCTTACTCTGGCCTAATAGCTACTGTCTTAACTCTTACTTTGGCCTCATAGCTACTGTCTTAACTCTTACTCTGGCCTAATGGTTAAGGTCTTGGACTCTTACTCTGGCCTCATAGCTACTGTCTTAACTCTTACTCTGGCCTCATAGCTACTGTCTTAACTCTTACTCTGGCCTAATGGTTAAGGTCTTGGACTCTTCTTCTGGCCTAATAGCTACTGTCTTAACTCTTACTCTGGCCTCATAGCTACTGTCTTAACTCTTACTCTGGTCTAATAGCTACTGTCTTAACTATTACTCTGGCCTCATAGCTACTTTCTTAACTTTTACTCTGGCCTAATGGTTAAGGTCTTGGACTCTTACTCTGGCCTCATAGCTACTGTCTTAACTCTTACTCTGGCCTCATAGCTACTGTCTTAACTCTTACTCTGGCCTCATAGCTACTGTCTTAACTCTTACTCTGGCCTAATGGTTAAGGTCTTGGACTCTTACTCTGGCCTCATAGCTACTGTCCTAACTCTTACTCTGGCCTCATAGCTACTGTCTTAACTCTTACTCTGCCCTAATAGCTACTGTCTTAACTCTTACTCTGGCCTCATAGCTACTGTCTTAACTCTTACTCTGGCCTAATGGTTAAGGTATTGGACTCTTACTCTGGCCTAATAGCTACTGTCTTAACTCTTACTCTGGCCTAATAGCTACTGTCTTAACTCTTACTCTGGTCTCATAGCTACTGTCTTAACTCTTACTCTGGCCTAATGGTTAAGGTCTTGGACTCTTCTTCTGGTCTAATAGCTACTGTCTTAACTCTTACTTTGGCCTCATAGCTACTGTCTTAACTCTTACTCTGGCCTCATAGCTACTGTCTTAACTCTTTCTCTGGCCTAATAGCTACTGTCTTAACTCTTACTCTGGCCTAATAGCTACTGTCTTAACTCTTACTTTGGCCTCATAGCTACTGTCTTAACTCTTACTCTGGCCTAATGGTTAAGGTTTTGGACTCTTACTCTGGCCTAATAGCTACTGTCTTAACTCTTACTCTGGCCTCATAGCTACTGTCTTAACTCTTACTCTGGCCTAATGGTTAAGGTCTTGGACTCTTCTTCTGGCCTAATAGCTACTGTCTTAACTCTTACTCTGGCCTCATAGCTACTGTCTTAACTCTTACTATGGCCTAATAGCTACTGTCTTAACTCTTACTCTGGCCTCATAGCTACTTTCTTAACTCTTACTCTGGCCTAATGGTTAAGGTCTTGGACTCTTACTCTGGCCTCATAGCTACTGTCTTAACTTTTACTCTGGCCTCATAGCTACTGTCTTAACTCTTACTCTGGCCTAATGGTTAAGGTCTTGGACTCTTACTCTGGCCTAATAGCTACTGTCTTAACTCTTACTCTGGCCTAATAGCTACTGTCTTAACTCTTACTCTGGCCTCATAGCTACTGTCTTAACTCTTACTCTGGCCTAATGGTTAAGGTCTTGGACTCTTACTCTGGCCTCATAGCTGCTGTCTTAACTCTTACTCTGGTCTCATAGCTACTGTCTTAACTCTTACTCTGGCCTAATGGTTAAGGTCTTGTACTCTTCTTCTGGCCTAATAGCTACTGTCTTAACTCTTACTCTGGCCTCATAGCTACTGTTCTAACTCTTACTCTGGCCTCATAGCTACTGTCTTAACTCTTTCTCTGGCCTAATAGCTACTGTCTTAACTCTTACTCTGGCCTAATAGCTACTGTCTTAACTCTTACATTGGCCTCATAGCTACTGTCTTAACTCTTACTCTGGCCTAATGGTTAAGGTCTTGGACTCTTCTTCTGGCCTAATAGCTACTGTCTTAACTCTTACTCTGGCCTAATAGCTACTGTCTTAACTCTTACTCTGGCCTAATGGTTAAGGTCTTGGACTCTTACTCTGGCCTCATAGCTACTGTCTTAACTCTTACTCTGGCCTAATAGCTACTGTCTTAACTCTTACTCTGGCCTCATAGCTACTATCTTAACTCTTACTCTGGCCTCATAGCTACTGTCTTAACTCTTACTCTGGCCTAATAGCTACTGTCTTAACTCTTACTCTGGCCTCATAGCTACTGTCTTAACTCTTACACTGGCCTCATAGCTACTGTCTTAACTCTTACTCTGGCCTCATAGCTACTGTCTTAACTCTTACTCTGGCCTCATAGCTACTGTCTTAACTCTTACTCTGGCCTTATAGCTACTGACTTAACTCTTACTCTGGCCTCAAAGCTACTGTCTTAACTCTTACTCTGGCCTAATGGTTAAGGTCTTGGACTCTTACTCTGGCCTCATAGCTACTGTCTTAACTCTTACTCTGGCCTAATAGCTACTGTCTTAACTCTTACTCTGGCCTCATAGCTACTTTCTTAACTCTTACTCTGGCCTCATAGCTACTGTCTTAACTCTTTCTCTGGCCTAATAGCTACTGTCTTAACTCTTACTCCGGCCTAATAGCTACTGTCTTAACTCTTACTTTGGCCTCATAGCTACTGTCTTAACTCTTACTCTGGCATAATGGTTAAGGTCTTGGACTCTCACTCTGGCCTAATAGCTACTGTCTTAACTCTTACTCTGGCCTAATAGCTGGTGTGTTAACTCTTACTCTGGCCTCATAGCTACTGTCTTAACTCTTACTCTGGACTAATGGTTAAGGTCTTGGACTCTTACTCTGGCCTCATAGCTACTGTCTTAACTCTTACTCTGGCCTCATAGCTACTGTCTTAACTCTTACTCTGGCCTAATGGTTAAGGTCTTGGACTCTTCTTCTGGCCTAATAGCTACTGTCTTAACTCTTACTCTGGCCTCATAGCTACTGTCTTAACTCTTACTCTGCCCTAATAGCTACTCTCTTAACTCTTACTCTGGCCTCATAGCTACTGTCTTAACTCTTACTCTGGCCTAATGGTTAAGGTATTGGACTCTTACTCTGGCCTCATAGCTACTGTCTTAACTCTTACTCTGGCCTCATAGCTACTGTCTTAACTCTTACTCTGGCCTCATAGCTACTGTCTTAACTCTTACTCTGGCCTAATGGTTAAGGTCTTGGACTCTTACTCTGGCCTCATAGCTACTGCCTTAACTCTTACTCTGGCCTCATATCTACTGTCTTAACTCTTACTCTGGCCTAATAGCTACTGTCTTAACTCTTACTCTGGCCTCATAGCTACTGTCTTAACTCTTACTCTGGCCTCATAGCTACTGTCTTAACTCTTACTCTGGCCTCATAGCTACTGTCTTAACTCTTACTCTGGCCTAATGGTTAAGGTCTTGGACTCTTACTCTGGCCTCATAGCTACTGTCTTAATTCTTACTCTGGCCTCATAGCTACTGTCTTAACTCTTACTCTGGCCTCATAGCTACTGTCTTAACTCTTTCTCTGGCCTAATAGCTACTGTCTTAACTCTTACTCTGGCCTAATAGCTACTGTCTTAACTCTTACTTTGGCCTCATAGCTACTGTCTTAACTCTTACTCTGGCCTAATGGTTAAGGTCTTGGACTCTTACCCTGGCCTAATAGCTACTGTCTTAACTCTTACTCTGGCCTCATAGCTACTGTCTTAACTCTTACTCTGGCCTAATGGTTAAGGTCTTGGACTCTTACTCTGGCCTCATAGCTACTGTCTTAACTCTTACTCTGGCCTCATAGCTACTGTCTTAACTCTTACTCTGGCCTAATGGTTAAGGTCTTGGACTCTTCTTCTGGCCTAATAGCTACTGTCTTAACTCTTACTCTGGCCTCATAGCTACTGTCTTAACTCTTACTCTGGTCTAATAGCTACTGTCTTAACTATTACTCTGGCCTCATAGCTACTTTCTTAACTTTTACTCTGGCCTAATGGTTAAGGTCTTGGACTCTTACTCTGGCCTCATAGCTACTGTCTTAACTCTTACTCTGGCCTCATAGCTACTGTCTTAACTCTTACTCTGGCCTCATAGCTACTGTCTTAACTCTTACTCTGGCCTAATGGTTAAGGTCTTGGACTCTTACTCTGGCCTCATAGCTACTGTCCTAACTCTTACTCTGGCCTCATAGCTACTGTCTTAACTCTTACTCTGCCCTAATAGCTACTGTCTTAACTCTTACTCTGGCCTCATAGCTACTGTCTTAACTCTTACTCTGGCCTAATGGTTAAGGTCTTGGACTCTTACTCTGGCCTAATAGCTACTGTCTTAACTCTTACTCTGGCCTAATAGCTACTGTCTTAACTCTTACTCTGGTCTCATAGCTACTGTCTTAACTCTTACTCTGGCCTAATGGTTAAGGTCTTGGACTCTTCTTCTGGCCTAATAGCTACTGTCTTAACTCTTACTTTGGCCTCATAGCTACTGTCTTAACTCTTACTCTGGCCTCATAGCTACTGTCTTAACTCTTTCTCTGGCCTAATAGCTACTGTCTTAACTCTTACTCTGGCCTAATAGCTACTGTCTTAACTCTTACTTTGGCCTCATAGCTACTGTCTTAACTCCTACTCTGGCCTAATGGTTAAGGTTTTGGACTCTTACTCTGGCCTAATAGCTACTGTCTTAACTCTTACTCTGGCCTCATAGCTACTGTCTTAACTCTTACTCTGGCCTAATGGTTAAGGTCTTGGACTCTTCTTCTGGCCTAATAGCTACTGTCTTAACTCTTACTCTGGCCTCATAGCTACTGTTCTAACTCTTACTCTGGCCTCATAGCTACTGTCTTAACTCTTTCTCTGGCCTAATAGCTACTGTCTTAACTCTTACTCTGGCCTAATAGCTACTGTCTTAACTCTTACATTGGCCTCATAGCTACTGTCTTAACTCTTACTCTGGCCTAATGGTTAAGGTCTTGGACTCTTCTTCTGGCCTAATAGCTACTGTCTTAACTCTTACTCTGGCCTAATAGCTACTGTCTTAACTCTTACTCTGGCCTAATGGTTAAGGTCTTGGACTCTTACTCTGGCCTCATAGCTACTGTCTTAACTCTTACTCTGGCCTAATAGCTACTGTCTTAACTCTTACTCTGGCCTCATAGCTACTATCTTAACTCTTACTCTGGCCTCATAGCTACTGTCTTAACTCTTACTCTGGCCTCATAGCTACTGTCTTAACTCTTACTCTGGCCTACTAGCTACTGTCTTAACTCTTACTCTGGCCTCATAGCTACTGTCTTAACTCTTACTCTGGCCTAATGGTTAAGGTCTTGGACTCCTACTCTGGCCTCATACCTACTGTTTTAACTCCTACTCTGGCCTAATAGCTACTGTCTTAACTCTTACTCTGGCCTCATAGCTACTGTCTTAACTCTTACACTGGCCTCATAGCTACTGTATTAACTCTTACTCTGGCCTCATAGCTACTGTCTTAACTCTTACTCTGGCCTCATAGCTACTGTCTTAACTCTTACTCTGGCCTTATAGCTACTGTCTTAACTCTTACTCTGGCCTCATAGCTACTGTCTTAACTCTTACTCTGGCCTAATGGTTAAGGTCTTGGACTCTTACTCTGGCCTCATAGCTACTGTCTTAACTCTTACTCTGGCCTAATAGCTACTGTCTTAACTCTTACTCTGGCCTCATAGCTACTGTCTTAACTCTTACTCTGGCCTAATGGTTAAGGTCTTGGACTCCTACTCTGGCCTCATAGCTACTGTCTTAACTCTTACTCTGGCCTAATAGCTACTGTCTTAACTCTTACTCTGGCCTCATAGCTACTGTCTGAACTCTTACACTGGCCTCATAGCTACTGTCTTAACTCTTACTCTGGCCTCATAGCTACTGTCTTAACTCTTACTCTGGCCTCATAGCTACTGTCTTAACTCTTACTCTGGCCTTATAGCTACTGTCTTAACTCTTACTCTGGCCTCAAAGCTACTGTCTTAACTCTTACTCTGGCCTAATGGTTAAGGTCTTGGACTCTTACTCTGGCCTCATAGCTACTGTCTTAACTCTTACTCTGGCCTAATAGCTACTGTCTTAACTCTTACTCTGGCCTCATAGCTACTGTCTTAACTATTTCTCTGGCCTAATAGCTACTGTCTTAACTCTTACTCCGGCCTAATAGCTACTGTCTTAACTCTTACTTTGGCCTCATAGCTACTGTCTTAACTCTTACTCTGGCATAATGGTTAAGGTCTTGGACTCTCACTCTGGCCTAATAGCTACTGTCTTAACTCTTACTCTGGCCTAATAGCTACTGTCTTAACTCTTACTCTGGCCTAATGGTTAAGGTCTTGGACTCTTACTCTGGCCTCATAGCTACTGTCTTAACTCTTACTCTGGCCTCATAGCTACTGTCTTAACTCTTACTCTGGCCTAATGGTTAAGGTCTTGGACTCTTGTTCTGGCCTAATAGCTACTGTCTTAACTCTTACTCTGGCCTCATAGCTACTGTCTTAACTCTTACTCTGCCCTAATAGCTACTGTCTTAACTCTTACTCTGGCCTCATAGCTACTGTCTTAACTCTTACTCTGGCCTAATGGTTAAGGTATTGGACTCTTACTCTGGCCTCATAGCTACTGTCTTAACTCTTACTCTGGCCTAATAGCTACTGTCTTAACTATTACTCTGGCCTCATAGCTACTATCTTAACTCTTACTCTGGCCTCATAGCTACTGTCTTAACTCTTACTCTGGCCTCATAGCTACTGTCTTAACTCTTACTCTGGCCTAATAGCTACTGTCTTAACTCTTACTCTGGCCTCATAGCTACTGTCTTAAATCTTACTCTGGCCTAATGGTTAAGGTCTTGGACTCTTACTCTGGCCTCATAGCTACTGTCTTAACTCTTACTTTGGCCTCATAGCTACTGTCTTAACTCTTACTTTGGCCTCATAGCTACTGTCTTAACTCTTACTCTGGCCTCATAGCTACTGTCTTAACTCTTTCTCTGGCCTAATAGCTACTGTCTTAACTCTTACTCTGGCCTAATAGCTACTGTCTTAACTCTTACTTTGTCCTCATAGCTACTGTCTTAACTCTTACTCTGGCCTAATGGTTAAGGTCTTGGACTCTTCTTCTGGCCTAATAGCTACTGTCTTAACTCTTACTCTGGCCTAATAGCTACTGTCTTAACTCTTACTCTGGCCTCATAGCTACTGTCTTAACTCTTACTCTGGCCTAATGGTTAAGGTCTTGGACTCTTACTCTGGCCTCATAGCTACTGTCTTAACTCTTACTCTGGCCTCATAGCTACTGTCTTAACTCTTACTCTGGCCTCATAGCTACTGTCTTAACTCTTTCTCTGGCCTAATAGCTACTGTCTTAACTCTTACTCTGGCCTAATAGCTACTGTCTTAACTCTTACTTTGGCCTCATAGCTACTGTCTTAACTCTTACTCTGGCCTAATGGTTAAGGTTTTGGACTCTTACTCTGGCCTAATAGCTACTGTCTTAACTCTTACTCTGGCCTCATAGCTACTGTCTTAACTCTTACTCTGGCCTAATGGTTAAGGTCTTGGACTCTTCTTCTGGCCTAATAGCTACTGTCTTAACTCTTACTCTGGCCTCATAGCTACTGTCTTAACTCTTACTCTGGCCTCATAGCTACTTTCTTAACTCTTACTCTGGCCTAATGGTTAAGGTCTTGGACTCTTACTCTGGCCTCATAGCTACTGTCTTAACTTTTACTCTGGCCTCATAGCTACTGTCTTAACTCTTACTCTGGCCTAATGGTTAAGGTCTTGGACTCTTGCTCTGGCCTAATAGCTACTGTCTTACCTCTTACTCTGGCCTAATAGCTACTGTCTTAACTCTTACTCTGGCCTCATAGCTACTGTTCTAACTCTTACTCTGGCCTCATAGCTACTGTCTTAACTCTTTCTCTGGCCTAATAGCTACTGTCTTAACTCTTACTCTGGCCTAATAGCTACTGTCTTAACTCTTACATTGGCCTCATAGCTACTGTCTTAACTCTTACTCTGGCCTAATGGTTAAGGTCTTGGACTCTTCTTCTGGCCTAATAGGTACTGTCTTAACTCTTACTCTGGCCTAATAGCTACTGTCTTAACTCTTACTCTGGCCTAATGGTTAAGGTCTTGGACTCTTACTCTGGCCTCATAGCTACTGTCTTAACTCTTACTCTGGCCTAATAGCTACTGTCTTAACTCTTACTCTGGCCTCATAGCTACTATCTTAACTCTTACTCTGGCCTCATAGCTACTGTCTTAACTCTTACTCTGGCCTCATAGCTACTGTCTTAACTCTTACTATGGCCTTATAGCTACTGTCTTAACTCTTACTCTGGCCTCATAGCTACTGTCTTAACTCTCACTCTGGCCTAATGATTAAGGTCTTGGACTCTTACTCTGGCCTCATAGCTACTGTCTTAACTCTTACTCTGGCCTAATAGCTACTGTCTTAACTCTTACTATGGCCTCATAGCTACTGTCTTAACTCTTACTCTGGCCTAATGGTTAAGGTCTTGGACTCCTACTCTGGCCTCATAGCTACTGTCTTAACTCTTACTCTGGCCTAATAGCTACTGTCTTAACTCTTACTCTGGCCTCATAGCTACTGTCTTAACTCTTACACTGGCCTCATAGCTACTGTCTTAACTCTTACTCTGGCCTCATAGCTACTGTCTTAACTCTTACTCTGGCCTCATAGCTACTGTCTTAACTCTTACTCTGGCCTCATAGCTACTGTCTTAACTCTTACTCTGGCCTCAAAGCTACTGTCTTAACTCTTACTCTGGCCTAATGGTTAAGGTCTTGGACTCTTACTCTGGCCTCATAGCTACTGTCTTAACTCTTACTCTGGCCTAATAGCTACTGTCTTAACTCTTACTCTGGCCTCATAGCTACTGTCTTAATTCTTACTCTGGCCTCATAGCTACTGTCTTAACTCTTACTCTGGCCTCATAGCTACTGTCTTAACTCTTACTCTGGCCTCATAGCTACTGTCTTAACTCTTACTCTGGCCTAATGGTTAAGGTCTTGGACTCTTACTCTGGCCTCATAGCTACTGTCTTAACTCTTACTCTGGCCTAATAGCTACTGTCTTAACTCTTACTCTGGCCTCATAGCTACTGTCTTAACTCTTACTCCGGCCTAATAGCTACTGTCTTAACTCTTACTTTGGCCTCATAGCTACTGTCTTAACTCTTACTCTGGCATAATGGTTAAGGTCTTGGACTCTCACTCTGGCCTAATAGCTATGGTCTTAACTCTTACTCTGGCCTAATAGCTACTGTCTTAACTCTTACTCTGGCCTCATAGCTACTGTCTTAACTCTTACTTTGGCCTAATGGTTAAGGTCTTGGACTCTTACTCTGGCCTCATAGCTACTGTCTTAAGTCTTACTCTGGCCTCATAGCTACTGTCTTGACTCTTACTCTGGCCTAATGGTTAAGGTCTTGGACTCTTACTCTGGCCTAATAGCTACTGTCTTAACTCTTACTCTGGCCTAATAGCTACTGTCTTAACTCTTACTCTGGCCTCATAGCTACTGTCTTAACTCTTACTCTGGCCTTATAGCTACTGTCTTAACTCTTACTCTGGCCTCATAGCTACTGTCTTAACTCATACTCTGGCCTAATGGTTAAGGTCTTGGACTCTTACTCGGGCCTCATAGCTACTGTCTTAACTCTTACTCTGGCCTCATAGCTACTGTCTTAACTCTTACTCTGGCGTAATAGCTACTGTCTTAACTCTTACTCTGGCCTAATAGCTACTGTCTTAACTCTTACTCTGGCCTAATAGCTACTGTCTTAACTCTTACTCTGGCCTAATGGTTAAGGTCTTAGACTCTTACTATGGCCTCATAGCTACTGTCTTAACTCTTACTCTGGCCTAATGGTTAAGGTCTTGGACTCTTACTCTGGCCTCATAGCTACTGTCTTAACTCTTACTCTGGCCTCATAGCTACTGTCTTAACTCTTACTCTGGCCTCATAGCTACTGTCTTAACTCTTACTCTGGCCTAATGGTTAAGGTCTTGGACTCTTACTCTGGCCTCATAGCTACTGTCTTAACTCTTACTCTGGCCTCATAGCTACTGTCTTAACTCTTACTCTGGCCTAATGGTTAAGGTCTTGGACTCTTACTCTGGCCTCATAGCTACTGTCTTAACTCTTACTCTGGCCTCATAGCTACTGTCTTAACTCTTACTCTGGCCTAATGGTTAAGGTCTTGGACTCTTACTCTGGCCTAATAGCTACTGTCTTAACTCTTACTCTGGCCTCATAGCTACTGTCTTAACTCTTACTCTGGCATCATAGCTACTGTCTTAACTCTTACTCTGGCCTCATAGCTACTGTCTTAACTCTTACTCTGGACTCATAGCTACTGTCTTAACTCTTACTCTGGCCTAATGGTTAAGGTCTTGGACTCTTACTCTGGCCTCATAGCTACTGTCTTAACTCTTACTCTGGCCTCATAGCTACTATCTTAACTCTTACTCTGGCCTCATAGCTACTGTCTTAACTCTTACTCTGGCCTCATAGCTACTGTCATAACTCTTACTCTGGCCTAATGGTTAAGGTCTTGGACTCTTACTCTTGCCTCATAGCTACTGTCTTAACTCTTACTCTGGCCTCATACCTACTGTCTTAACTCTTACTCTGGCCTCATAGCTACTGTCTTAACTCTTACTCTGGCCTAATAGCTACTGTCTTAACTCTTACTCTGGCCTCATAGCTACTGTCTTAACTCTTACTCTGGCCTCATAGCTACTGTCTTAACTCTTACTCTGGCCTCATAGCTACTGTCTTAACTCTTACTCTGGCCTAATGGTTAAGGTCTTAGACTCTTACTCTGGCCTCATAGCTACTGTCTTAACTCTTACTCTGGCCTCATAGCTACTGTCTTAACTCTTACTCTGGCCTCATAGCTACTGTCTTAACTCTTTCTCTGGCCTAATAGCTACTGTCTTAACTCTTACTCTGGCCTAAAAGCTACTGTCTTAACTCTTACTTTGGCCTCATAGCTACTGTCTTAACTCTTACTCTGGCCTAATGGTTAAGGTCTTGGACTCTTACTCTGGCCTAATAGCTACTGTCTTAACTCTTACTCTGGCCTAATAGCTACTGTCTTAACTCTTACTCTGGCCTCATAGCTACTGTCTTAACTCTTACTCTGGCCTAATGGTTAAGGTCTTGGACTCTTACTCTGGCCTCATAGCTACTGTCTTAACTCTTACTCTGGCCTCATAGCTACTGTCTTAACTCTTACTCTGGCATAATGGTTAAGGTCTTGGACTCTTCTTCTGGCCTAATAGCTACTGTCTTAACTCTTACTCTGGCCTCATAGCTACTGTCTTAACTCTTACTCTGGCCTAATAGCTACTGTCTTAACTCTTACTCTGGCCTCATAGCTACTGTCTTAACTCTTACTCTGGCCTAATGGTTAAGGTCTTGGACTCTTACTCTGGCCTCATAGCTACTGTCTTAACTCTTACTCTGGCCTAATAGCTACTGTCTTAACTCTTACTCTGGCCTCATAGCTACTATCTTAACTCTTACTCTGGCCTCATAGCTACTGTCTTAACTCTTACTCTGGCCTCATAGCTACTGTCTTAACTCTTACTCTGGCCTAATAGCTACTGTCTTAACTCTTACTCTGGCCTCATAGCTACTGTCTTAAATCTTACTCTGGCCTAATGGTTAAGGTCTTGGACTCTTACTCTGGCCTCATAGCTACTGTCTTAACTCTTACTCTGGCCTAATAGCTACTGTCTTAACTCTTACTCTGGCCTCATAGCTACTGTCTTAACGCTTACACTGGCCTCATAGCTACTGTCTTAACTCTTACTCTGGCCTCATAGCTACTGTCTTAACTCTTACTCTGGCCTCATAGCTACTGTCTTACCTCTTACTCTGGCCTTATAGCTACTGTCTTAACTCTTACTCTGGCCTCATAGCTACTGTCTTAACTCTTACTCTGGCCTAATGGTTACGGTCTTGGACTCTTACTCTGGCCTCATAGATACTGTCTTAACTCTTACTCTAGCCTCATAGCTACTGTCTTAACTTTTACTCTGGCCTAATAGCTACTGTCTTAACTCTTACTCTGGCCTAATCGCTACTGTCTTAACTCTTACTCTGGCCTCATAGCTACTGTCTTAACTCTTACTCTGGCCTAATGGTTAAGGTCTTGGACTCTTACTCTGGCCTCATAGCTACTGTCTTAACTCTTACTCTGGCCTCATAGCTACTGTCTTAACTCTTATTCTGGCCTCATAGCTACTATCTTAACTCTTACTCTGGACTCATAGCTACTGTCTTAACTCTTACTCTGGCCTAATAGCTACTGTCTTAACTCTTACTCTGGCCTCATAGCTACTGTCTTCACTCTTACTCTGGCCTAATGGTTAAGGTGTTGGACTCTTACTCTGGCCTCATAGCTACTGTCTTAACTCTTACTCTGGCCTAATAGCTACTGTCTTAACTCTTACTCTGGCCTAAAAGCTACTGTTTTAACTCTTACTCTGGCCTCATAGCTACTGTCTTAACTCTTACTCTGGCCTAATGGTTAAGGTCTTGGACTCTTCTTCTGGCCTCATAGCTACTGTCTTAACTCTTACTCTCGCCTAATATCTACTGTCTTAACTCTTACTCTGGCCTCATAGCTACTTTCTTAACTCTTACTCTGGCCTAATGGTTAAGGTCTAGGACTCTTACTCTGGCCTCATAGCTACTGTCTTAACTCTTACTCTGGCCTCATAGCTACTGTCTTAACTCTTACTCTGGCCTAATAGCTACTGTCTTAACTCTTACTCTGGCATCATAGCTACTGTCTTAACTCTTACTCTGGCCTAATGGTTAAGGTCTTGGACTCTTACTCTGGCCTCATAGCTACTGTCTTAACTCTTACTCTGGTCTCATAGCTACTGTCTTAACTCTTACTCTGGCCTAATGGTTAAGGTCTTGGACTCTTCTTCTGGCCTAATAGCTACTGTCTTAACTCTTACTCTGGCCTCATAGCTACTGTCTTAACTCTTACTCTGGCCTCATAGCTACTGTCTTAACTCTTTCTCTGGCCTAATAGCTACTGTCTTAACTCTTACTCTGGCCTAATAGCTACTGTCTTAACTCTCACTTTGTCCTCATTGCTACTGTCTTAACTCTTACTCTGGCCTAATGGTTAAGGTCTTGGACTCTTCTTCTGGCCTAATAGCTACTGTCTTAACTCTTACTCTGGCCTAATAGCTACTGTCTTAACTCTTACTCTGGCCTCATAGCTACTGTCTTAACTCTTACTCTGGCCTAATGGTTAAGGTCTTGGACTCTTACTCTGGCCTCATAGCTACTGTTTTAACTCTTACTCTGGCCTCATAGCTACTGTCTTAACTCTTACTCTGGCCTCATAGCTACTGTCTTAACTCTTACTCTGGCCTCATAGCTACTGTCTTAACTCTTTTTCTGGCCTAATAGCTACTGTCTTAACTCTTACTCTGGCCTAATAGCTACTGTCTTAACTCTTACTTTGGCCTCATAGCTACTGTCTTAACTCTTACTCTGGCCTAATGGTTAAGGTCTTGGACTCTTACTCTGGCCTAATAGCTACTGTCTTAACTCTTACTCTGGCCTCGTAGCTACTGTCTTAACTCTTACTCTGGCCTAATGGTTAAGGTCTTGGACTCTTACTCTGGCCTCATAGCTACTGTCTTAACTCTTACTCTGGCCTCATAGCTACTGTCTTAACTCTTACTCTGGCCTAATGGTTAAGGTATTGGACTTTTCTTCTGGCCTAATAGCTACTGTCTTAACTCTTACTCTGGCCTCATAGCTACTGTCTTAACTCTTACTCTGGCCTCATAGCTACTTTCTTAACTCTTACTCTGGCCTAATGGTTAAGGTCTTGGACTCTTACTCTGGCCTCATAGCTACTGTCTTAACTTTTACTCTGGCCTCATAGCTACTGTCTTAACTCTTACTCTGGCCTAATGGTTAAGGTCTTGGACTCTTACTCTGGCCTAATAGCTACTGTCTTAACTCTTACTCTGGCCTAATAGCTACTGTCTTAACTCTTACTCTGGCCTCATAGCTACTGTCTTAACTCTTACTCTGGCCTAATGGTTAAGGTCTTGGACTCTTACTCTGGCCTCATAGCTGCTGTCTTAACTCTTACTCTGGTCTCATAGCTACTTTCTTAACTCTTACTCTGGCCTAATGGTTAAGGTCTTGGACTCTTCTTCTGGCCTAATAGCTACTGTCTTAACTCTTACTCTGGCCTCATAGCTACTGTTCTAACTCTTACTCTGGCCTCATAGCTACTGTCTTAACTCTTTCTCTGGCCTAATAGCTACTGTCTTAACTCTTACTCTGGCCTAATACCTACTGTCTTAACTCTTACTTTGGCCTCATAGCTACTGTCTTAACTCTTACTCTGGCCTAATGGTTAAGGTCTTGGACTCTTCTTCTGGCCTAATAGCTACTGTCTTAACTCTTACTCTGGCCTAATAGCTACTGTCTTAACTCTTACTCTGGCCTAATGGTTAAGGTCTTGGACTCTTACTCTGGCCTCCTAGCTACTGTCTTAACTCTTACTCTGGCCTAATAGCTACTGTCTTAACTCTTACTCTGGCCTCATAGCTACTATCTTAACTCTTACTCTGGCCTCATAGCTACTGTCTTAACTCTTACTCTGGCCTCATAGCTACTGTCTTAACTCTTACTCTGGCCTACTAGCTACTGTCTTAACTCTTACTCTGGCCTCATAGCTACTGTCTTAACTCTTACTCTGGCCTAATGGTTAAGGTCTTGGACTCCTACTCTGGCCTCATACCTACTGTTTTAACTCCTACTCTGGCCTAATAGCTACTGTCTTAACTCTTACTCTGGCCTCATAGCTACTGTCTTAACTCTTACACTGGCCTTATAGCTACTGTCTTAACTCTTACTCTGGCCTCATAGCTACTGTCTTAACTCTTACTCTGGCCTCATAGCTACTGTCTTAACTCTTACTCTGGCCTTATAGCTACTGTCTTAACTCTTACTCTGGCCTCATAGCTACTGTCTTAACTCTTACTCTGGCCTAATGGTTAAGGTCTTGGACTCTTACTCTGGCCTCATAGCTACTGTCTTAACTCTTACTCTGGCCTAATAGCTACTGTCTTAACTCTTACTCTGGCCTCATAGCTACTGTCTTAACTCTTACTCTGGCCTAATGGTTAAGGTCTTGGACTCCTACTCTGGCCTCATAGCTACTGTCTTAACTCTTACTCTGGCCTAATAGCTACTGTCTTAACTCTTACTCTGGCCTCATAGCTACTGTCTTAACTCTTACACTGGCCTCATAGCTACTGTCTTAACTCTTACTCTGGCCTCATAGCTACTGTCTTAACTCTTACTCTGGCCTCATAGCTACTGTCTTAACTCTTACTCTGGCCTTATAGCTACTGTCTTAACTCTTACTCTGGCCTCAAAGCTACTGTCTTAACTCTTACTCTGGCCTAATGGTTAAGGTCTTGGACTCTTACTCTGGCCTCATAGCTACTGTCTTAACTCTTACTCTGGCCTAATAGCTACTGTCTTAACTCTTACTCTGGCCTCTTAGCTACTTTCTTAACTCTTACTCTGGCCTCATAGCTACTGTCTTAACTCTTTCTCTGGCCTAATAGCTACTGTCTTAACTCTTACTCCGGCCTAATAGCTACTGTCTTAACTCTTACTTTGGCCTCATAGCTACTGTCTTAACTCTTACTCTGGCATAATGGTTAAGGTCTTGGACTCTCACTCTGGCCTAATAGCTACTGTCTTAACTCTTACTCTGGCCTAATAGCTACTGTCTTAACTCTTACTCTGGCCTCATAGCTACTGTCTTAACTCTTACTCTGGACTAATGGTTAATGTCTTGGACTCTTACTCTGGCCTCATAGCTACTGTCTTAACTCTTACTCTGGCCTCATTGCTACTGTCTTAACTCTTACTCTGGCCTAATGGTTAAGGTCTTGGACTCTTCTTCTGGCCTAATAGCTACTGTCTTAACTCTTACTCTGGCCTCATAGCTACTGTCTTAACTCTTACTCTGCCCTAATAGCTACTCTCTTAACTCTTACTCTGGCCTCATAGCTACTGTCTTAACTCTTACTCTGGCCTAATGGTTAAGGTATTGGACTCTTACTCTGGCCTCATAGCTACTGTCTTAACTCTTACTCTGGCCTCATAGCTACTGTCTTAACTCTTACTCTGGCCTCATAGCTACTGTCTTAACTCTTACTCTGGCCTAATGGTTAAGGTCTTGGACTCTTACTCTGGCCTCATAGCTACTGTCTTAACTCTTACTCTGGCCTCATATCTACTGTCTTAACTCTTACTCTGGCCTAATAGCTACTGTCTTAACTCTTACTCTGGCCTCATAGCTACTGTCTTAACTCTTAATCTGGCCTCATAGCTACTGTCTTAACTCTTACTCTGGCCTCATAGCTACTGTCTTAACTCTTACTCTGGCCTAATGGTTAAGGTCTTGGACTCTTACTCTGGCCTCTTAGCTACTGTCTTAACTCTTACTCTGGCCTCATAGCTACTGTCTTAACTCTTACTCTGGCCTCATAGCTACTGTCTTAACTCTTTCTCTGGCCTAATAGCTACTGTCTTAACTCTTACTCTGGCCTAATAGCTACTGTCTTAACTCTTATTTTGGCCTCATAGCTACTGTCTTAACTCTTACTCTGGCCTAATGGTTAAGGTCTTGGACTCTTACCCTGGCCTAATAGCTACTGTCTTAACTCTTACTCTGGCCTCATAGCTACCTTCTTAACTCTTACTCTGGCCTAATGGTTAAGGTCTTGGACTCTTACTCTGGCCTCATAGCTACTGTCTTAACTCTTACTCTGGCCTCATAGCTACTGTCTTAACTCTTACTCTGGCCTAATGGTTAAGGTCTTGGACTCTTCTTCTGGCCTAATAGCTACTTTCTTAACTCTTACTCTGGCCTCATAGCTACTGTCTTAACTCTTACTCTGGTCTAATAGCTACTGTCTTAACTATTACTCTGGCCTCAAAGCTACTTTCTTAACTTTTACTCTGGCCTAATGGTTAAGGTCTTGGACTCTTACTCTGGCCTCATAGCTACTGTCTTAACTCTTACTCTGGCCTCATAGCTACTGTCTTAACTCTTACTCTGGCCTCATAGCTACTGTCTTAATTCTTACTCTGGCCTAATGGTTAAGGTCTTGGACTCTTACTCTGGCCTCATAGCTACTGTCCTAACTCTTACTCTGGCCTCATAGCTACTGTCTTAACTCTTACTCTGCCCTAATAGCTACTGTCTTAACTCTTACTCTGGCCTCATAGCTACTGTCTTAACTCTTACTCTGGCCTAATGGTTAAGGTCTTGGACTCTTACTCTGGCCTAATAGCTACTGTCTTAACTCTTACTCTGGCCTAATAGCTACTGTCTTAACTCTTACTCTGGTCTCATAGCTACTGTCTTAACTCTTACTCTGGCCTAATGGTTAAGGTCTTGGACTCTTCTTCTGGCCTAATAGCTACTGTCTTAACTCTTACTTTGGCCTCATAGCTACTGTCTTAACTCTTACTCTGGCCTCATAGCTACTGTCCTAACTCTTTCTCTGGCCTAATAGCTACTGTCTTAACTCTTACTCTGGCCTAATAGCTACTGTCTTAACTCTTACTTTGGCCTCATAGCTACTGTCTTAACTCTTACTCTGGCCTAATGGTTAAGGTTTTGGACTCTTACTCTGGCCTAATAGCTACTGTCTTAACTCTTACTCTGGCCTCATAGCTACTGTCTTAACTCTTACTCTGGCCTAATGGTTAAGGTCTTGGACTCTTCTTCTGGCCTAATAGCTACTGTCTTAACTCTTACTCTGGCCTCATAGCTACTGTCTTAACTCTTACTCTGGCCTAATAGCTACTGTCTTAACTCTTACTCTGGCCTCATAGCTACTTTCTTAACTCTTACTCTGGCCTAATGGTTAAGGTCTTGGACTCTTACTCTGGCCTCATAGCTACTGTCTTAACTTTTACTCTGGCCTCATAGCTACTGTCTTAACTCTTACTCTGGCCTAATGGTTAAGGTCTTGGACTCTTACTCTGGCCTAATAGCTACTGTCTTAACTCTTACTCTGGCCTAATAGCTACTGTCTTAACTCTTACTCTGGCCTCATAGCTACTGTCTTAACTCTTACTCTGGCCTAATGTTTAAGGTCTTGGACTCTTACTCTGGCCTCATAGCTGCTGTCTTAACTCTTACTCTGGTCTCATAGCTACTGTCTTAACTCTTACTCTGGCCTAATGGTTAAGGTCTTGGACTCTTCTTCTGGCCTATTAGCTACTGTCTTAACTCTTACTCTGGCCTCATAGCTACTGTTCTAACTCTTACTCTGGCCTCATAGCTACTGTCTTAACTCTTTCTCTGGCCTAATAGCTACTGTCTTAACTCTTACTCTGGCCTCATAGCTACTGTCTTAACTCTTACTCTGGCCTCATAGCTACTGTCTTAACTCTTACTCTGGCCTCATAGCTACTGTCTTAACTCTTACTCTGGCCTAATGGTTAAGGTCTTGGACTCTTACTCTGGCCTCATAGCTACTGTCTTAACTCTTACTCTGGCCTCATATCTACTGTCTTAACTCTTACTCTGGCCTAATAGCTACTGTCTTAACTCTTACTCTGGCCTCGTAGCTACTGTCTTAACTCTTACTCTGGCCTCATAGCTACTGTCTTAACTCTTACTCTGGCCTCATAGCTACTGTCTTAACTCTTACTCTGGCCTAATGGTTAAGGTCTTGGACTCTTACTCTGGCCTCATAGCTACTGTCTTAACTCTTACTCTGGCCTCATAGCTACTGTCTTAACTCTTACTCTGGCCTCATAGCTACTGTCTTAACTCTTACTCTGGCCTCATAGCTACTGTCTTAACTCTTTCTCTGGCCTAATAGCTACTGTCTTAACTCTTACTCTGGCCTAATAGCTACTGTCTTAACTCTTACTTTGGCCTCATAGCTACTGTCTTAACTCTTACTCTGGCCTAATGGTTAAGGTCTTGGACTCTTACCCTGGCCTAATAGCTACTGTCTTAACTCTTACTCTGGCCTCATAGCTACTGTCTTAACTCTTACTCTGGCCTAATGGTTAAGGTCTTGGACTCTTACTCTGGCCTCATAGCTACTGTCTTAACTCTTACTCTGGCCTCATAGCTACTGTCTTAACTCTTACTCTGGCCTAATGGTTAAGGTCTTGGACTCTTCTTCTGGCCTAATAGCTACTGTCTTAACTCTTACTCTGGCCTCATAGCTACTGTCTTAACTCTTACTCTGGTCTAATAGCTACTGTCTTAACTATTACTCTGGCCTCATAGCTACTTTCTTAACTTTTACTCTGGCCTAATGGTTAAGGTCTTGGACTCTTACTCTGGCCTCATAGCTACTGTCTTAACTCTTACTCTGGCCTCATAGCTACTGTCTTAACTCTTACTCTGGCCTAATGGTTAAGGTCTTGGACTCTTACTCTGGCCTCATAGCTACTGTCCTAACTCTTACTCTGGCCTCATAGCTACTGTCTTAACTCTTACTCTGCCCTAATAGCTACTGTCTTAACTCTTACTCTGGCCTCATAGCTACTGTCTTAACTCTTACTCTGGCCTAATGGTTAAGGTCTTGGACTCTTACTCTGGCCTAATAGCTACTGTCTTAACTCTTACTCTGGCCTAATAGCTACTGTCTTAACTCTTACTCTGGTCTCATAGCTACTGTCTTAACTCTTACTCTGGCCTAATGGTTAAGGTCTTGGACTCTTCTTCTGGCCTAATAGCTACTGTCTTAACTCTTACTTTGGCCTCATAGCTACTGTCTTAACTCTTACTCTGGCCTCATAGCTACTGTCTTAACTCTTTCTCTGGCCTAATAGCTACTGTCTTAACTCTTACTCTGGCCTAATAGCTACTGTCTTAACTCTTACTTTGGCCTCATAGCTACTGTCTTAACTCTTACTCTGGCCTAATGGTTAAGGTTTTGGACTCTTACTCTGGCCTAATAGCTACTGTCTTAACTCTTACTCTGGCCTCATAGCTACTGTCTTAACTCTTACTCTGGCCTAATGGTTAAGGTCTTGGACTCTTCTTCTGGCCTAATAGCTACTGTCTTAACTCTTACTCTGGCCTCATAGCTACTGTCTTAACTCTTACTATGGCCTAATAGCTACTGTCTTAACTCTTACTCTGGCCTCATAGCTACTTTCTTAACTCTTACTCTGGCCTAATGGTTAAGGTCTTGGACTCTTACTCTGGCCTCATAGCTACTGTCTTAACTTTTACTCTGGCCTCATAGCTACTGTCTTAACTCTTACTCTGGCCTAATGGTTAAGGTCTTGGACTCTTACTCTGGCCTAATAGCTACTGTCTTAACTCTTACTCTGGCCTAATAGCTACTGTCTTAACTCTTACTCTGGCCTCATAGCTACTGTCTTAACTCTTACTCTGGCCTAATGGTTAAGGTCTTGGACTCTTACTCTGGCCTCATAGCTGCTGTCTTAACTCTTACTCTGGTCTCATAGCTACTGTCTTAACTCTTACTCTGGCCTAATGGTTAAGGTCTTGTACTCTTCTTCTGGCCTAATAGCTACTGTCTTAACTCTTACTCTGGCCTCATAGCTACTGTTCTAACTCTTACTCTGGCCTCATAGCTACTGTCTTAACTCTTTCTCTGGCCTAATAGCTACTGTCTTAACTCTTACTCTGGCCTAATAGCTACTGTCTTAACTCTTACATTGGCCTCATAGCTACTGTCTTAACTCTTACTCTGGCCTAATGGTTAAGGTCTTGGACTCTTCTTCTGGCCTAATAGCTACTGTCTTAACTCTTACTCTGGCCTAATAGCTACTGTCTTAACTCTTACTCTGGCCTAATGGTTAAGGTCTTGGACTCTTACTCTGGCCTCATAGCTACTGTCTTAACTCTTACTCTGGCCTAATAGCTACTGTCTTAACTCTTACTCTGGCCTCATAGCTACTATCTTAACTCTTACTCTGGCCTCATAGCTACAGTCTTAACTCTTACTCTGGCCTAATAGCTACTGTCTTAACTCTTACTCTGGCCTCATAGCTACTGTCTTAACTCTTACACTGGCCTCATAGCTACTGTCTTAACTCTTACTCTGGCCTCATAGCTACTGTCTTAACTCTTACTCTGGCCTCATAGCTACTGTCTTAACTCTTACTCTGGCCTTATAGCTACTGACTTAACTCTTACTCTGGCCTCAAAGCTACTGTCTTAACTCTTACTCTGGCCTAATGGTTAAGGTCTTGGACTCTTACTCTGGCCTCATAGCTACTGTCTTAACTCTTACTCTGGCCTAATAGCTACTGTCTTAACTCTTACTCTGGCCTCATAGCTACTTTCTTAACTCTTACTCTGGCCTCATAGCTACTGTCTTAACTCTTTCTCTGGCCTAATAGCTACTGTCTTAACTCTTACTCCGGCCTAATAGCTACTGTCTTAACTCTTACTTTGGCCTCATAGCTACTGTCTTAACTCTTACTCTGGCATAATGGTTAAGGTCTTGGACTCTCACTCTGGCCTAATAGCTACTGTCTTAACTCTTACTCTGGCCTAATAGCTGGTGTGTTAACTCTTACTCTGGCCTCATAGCTACTGTCTTAACTCTTACTCTGGACTAATGGTTAAGGTCTTGGACTCTTACTCTGGCCTCATAGCTACTGTCTTAACTCTTACTCTGGCCTCATAGCTACTGTCTTAACTCTTACTCTGGCCTCATAGCTACTGTCTTAACTCTTACTCTGGCCTAATAGCTACTGTCTTAACTCTTACTCTGGCCTCATAGCTACTGTCTTAACTCTTACTCTGCCCTAATAGCTACTCTCTTAACTCTTACTCTGGCCTCATAGCTACTGTCTTAACTCTTACTCTGGCCTAATGGTTAAGGTATTGGACTCTTACTCTGGCCTCATAGCTACTGTCTTAACTCTTACTCTGGCCTCATAGCTACTGTCTTAACTCTTACTCTGGCCTCATAGCTACTGTCTTAACTCTTACTCTGGCCTAATGGTTAAGGTCTTGGACTCTTACTCTGGCCTCATAGCTACTGCCTTAACTCTTACTCTGGCCTCATATCTACTGTCTTAACTCTTACTCTGGCCTAATAGCTACTGTCTTAACTCTTACTCTGGCCTCATAGCTACTGTCTTAACTCTTACTCTGGCCTCATAGCTACTGTCTTAACTCTTACTCTGGCCTCATAGCTACTGTCTTAACTCTTACTCTGGCCTAATGGTTAAGGTCTTGGACTCTTACTCTGGCCTCATAGCTACTGTCTTAACTCTTACTCTGGCCTCATAGCTAGGCCTGGGCAAAAATTTCGTTCCGTTCGCGGAAATTGCGATAATTTGACATTTTTGCGTTCCGCGGAGAGCGCGAAAATGTCAAAAATTCCGGTTTCCGCAGCTTGGCGATAATTTGTTTCTTGCTCGCGCTGTAAAATGATACATTCTCGCGCGCGCGCGATCGCCTTACCTGAATCCCTGCGTTCGCCGACAAGTTTTCTTGATCCGGTCGCGTTCTCCATGAGATGTTGTATTGTTTTTAGCCATTTGCGCTGTCTCGCGACAGTTCGCGCCCGCAGTGACGTCATGCGTCGCGCGATCACGTCTTTCTTCTCGCGATCATGCACCGCGAGAACAACTCAAAACAAGATGGCCGCGCCCGCAAGCAGCCACATGGGTAAGTTGGCGACCCGCAACCATGCAGAAAATCGCGCGAACATGCCGGAAAAAAACTTCCGCATCTTCGCGATATTTCTGCTTGTTTGCGATAATTTTAAACATTCTCGCGATAATTTGCGAAGGTTAATTCCGCAAATTCCGCCCACCCCTACTCATAGCTACTGTCTTAACTCTTACTCTGGCCTCATAGCTACTGTCTTAACTCTTTCTCTGGCCTAATAGCTACTGTCTTAACTCTTACTCTGGCCTAATAGCTACTGTCTTAACTCTTACTTTGGCCTCATAGCTACTGTCTTAACTCTTACTCTGGCCTAATGGTTAAGGTCTTGGACTCTTACCCTGGCCTAATAGCTACTGTCTTAACTCTTACTCTGGCCTCATAGCTACTGTCTTAACTCTTACTCTGGCCTAATGGTTAAGGTCTTGGACTCTTACTCTGGCCTCATAGCTACTGTCTTAACTCTTACTCTGGCCTCATAGCTACTGTCTTAACTCTTACTCTGGCCTAATGGTTAAGGTCTTGGACTCTTCTTCTGGCCTAATAGCTACTGTCTTAACTCTTACTCTGGCCTCATAGCTACTGTCTTAACTCTTACTCTGGTCTAATAGCTACTGTCTTAACTATTACTCTGGCCTCATAGCTACTTTCTTAACTTTTACTCTGGCCTAATGGTTAAGGTCTTGGACTCTTACTCTGGCCTCATAGCTACTGTCTTAACTCTTACTCTGGCCTCATAGCTACTGTCTTAACTCTTACTCTGGCCTCATAGCTACTGTCTTAACTCTTACTCTGGCCTAATGGTTAAGGTCTTGGACTCTTACTCTGGCCTCATAGCTACTGTCCTAACTCTTACTCTGGCCTCATAGCTACTGTCTTAACTCTTACTCTGCCCTAATAGCTACTGTCTTAACTCTTACTCTGGCCTCATAGCTACTGTCTTAACTCTTACTCTGGCCTAATGGTTAAGGTCTTGGACTCTTACTCTGGCCTAATAGCTACTGTCTTAACTCTTACTCTGGCCTAATAGCTACTGTCTTAACTCTTACTCTGGTCTCATAGCTACTGTCTTAACTCTTACTCTGGCCTAATGGTTAAGGTCTTGGACTCTTCTTCTGGCCTAATAGCTACTGTCTTAACTCTTACTTTGGCCTCATAGCTACTGTCTTAACTCTTACTCTGGCCTCATAGCTACTGTCTTAACTCTTTCTCTGGCCTAATAGCTACTGTCTTAACTCTTACTCTGGCCTAATAGCTACTGTCTTAACTCTTACTTTGGCCTCATAGCTACTGTCTTAACTCCTACTCTGGCCTAATGGTTAAGGTTTTGGACTCTTACTCTGGCCTAATAGCTACTGTCTTAACTCTTACTCTGGCCTCATAGCTACTGTCTTAACTCTTACTCTGGCCTAATGGTTAAGGTCTTGGACTCTTCTTCTGGCCTAATAGCTACTGTCTTAACTCTTACTCTGGCCTCATAGCTACTGTCTTAACTCTTACTCTGGCCTAATAGCTACTGTCTTAACTCTTACTCTGGCCTCATAGCTACTTTCTTAACTCTTACTCTGGCCTAATGGTTAAGGTCTTGGACTCTTACTCTGGCCTCATAGCTACTGTCTTAACTTTTACTCTGGCCTCATAGCTACTGTCTTAACTCTTACTCTGGCCTAATGGTTAAGGTCTTGGACTCTTACTCTGGCCTAATAGCTACTGTCTTAACTCTTACTCTGGCCTAACAGCTACTGTCTTAACTCTTACTCTGGCCTCATAGCTACTGTCTTAACTCTTACTCTGGCCTAATGGTTAAGGTCTTGGACTCTTACTCTGGCCTCATAGCTGCTGTCTTAACTCTTACTCTGGTCTCATAGCTACTGTCTTATCTCTTACTCTGGCCTAATGGTTAAGGTCTTGGACTCTTCTTCTGGCCTAATAGCTACTGTCTTAACTCTTACTCTGGCCTCATAGCTACTGTTCTAACTCTTACTCTGGCCTCATAGCTACTGTCTTAACTCTTTCTCTGGCCTAATAGCTACTGTCTTAACTCTTACTCTGGCCTAATAGCTACTGTCTTAACTCTTACATTGGCCTCATAGCTACTGTCTTAACTCTTACTCTGGCCTAATGGTTAAGGTCTTGGACTCTTCTTCTGGCCTAATAGCTACTGTCTTAACTCTTACTCTGGCCTAATAGCTACTGTCTTAACTCTTACTCTGGCCTAATGGTTAAGGTCTTGGACTCTTACTCTGGCCTCATAGCTACTGTCTTAACTCTTACTCTGGCCTAATAGCTACTGTCTTAACTCTTACTCTGGCCTCATAGCTACTATCTTAACTCTTACTCTGGCCTCATAGCTACTGTCTTAACTCTTACTCTGGCCTCATAGCTACTGTCTTAACTCTTACTCTGGCCTACTAGCTACTGTCTTAACTCTTACTCTGGCCTCATAGCTACTGTCTTAACTCTTACTCTGGCCTAATGGTTAAGGTCTTGGACTCCTACTCTGGCCTCATACCTACTGTTTTAACTCCTACTCTGGCCTAATAGCTACTGTCTTAACTCTTACTCTGGCCTCATAGCTACTGTCTTAACTCTTACACTGGCCTCATAGCTACTGTATTAACTCTTACTCTGGCCTCATAGCTACTGTCTTAACTCTTACTCTGGCCTCATAGCTACTGTCTTAACTCTTACTCTGGCCTTATAGCTACTGTCTTAACTCTTACTCTGGCCTCATAGCTACTGTCTTAACTCTTTTTCTGGCCTAATAGCTACTGTCTTAACTCTTACTCTGGCCTCATAGCTACTGTCTTAACTCTTACTTTGGCCTCATAGCTACTGTCTTAACTCTTACTCTGGCCTAAAAGCTACTGTCTTAACTCTTACTCTGGCCTCATAGCTACTGTCTTAACTCTTACTCTGGCCTAATGGTTAAGGTCTTGGACTCTTCTTCTGGCCTAATAGCTACTGTCTTAACTCTTACTCTGGCCTCATAGCTACTGTCTTAACTCTTACTCTGGCCTAATAGCTACTGTCTTAACTCTTACTCTGGCCTCATAGCTACTTTCTTAACTCTTACTCTGGCCTAATGGTTAAGGTCTTGGACTCTTACTCTGGCCTCATAGCTACTGTCTTAAATTTTACTCTGGCCTCATAGCTACTGTCTTAACTCTTACTCTGGCCTAATGGTTAAGGTCTTGGACTCTTACTCTGGCCTAATAGCTACTGTCTTAACTCTTACTCTGGCCTAACAGCTACTGTCTTAACTCTTACTCTGGCCTCATAGCTACTGTCTTAACTCTTACTCTGGCCTAATGGTTAAGGTCTTGGACTCTTACTCTGGCCTCATAGCTGCTGTCTTAACTCTTACTCTGGTCTCATAGCTACTGTCTTATCTCTTACTCTGGCCTAATGGTTAAGGTCTTGGACTCTTCTTCTGGCCTAATAGCTACTGTCTTAACTCTTACTCTGGCCTCATAGCTACTGTTCTAACTCTTACTCTGGCCTCATAGCTACTGTCTTAACTCTTTCTCTGGCCTAATAGCTACTGTCTTAACTCTTACTCTGGCCTAATAGCTACTGTCTTAACTCTTACATTGGCCTCATAGCTACTGTCTTAACTCTTACTCTGGCCTAATGGTTAAGGTCTTGGACTCTTCTTCTGGCCTAATAGCTACTGTCTTAACTCTTACTCTGGCCTAATAGCTACTGTCTTAACTCTTACTCTGGCCTAATGGTTAAGGTCTTGGACTCTTACTCTGGCCTCATAGCTACTGTCTTAACTCTTACTCTGGCCTAATAGCTACTGTCTTAACTCTTACTCTGGCCTCATAGCTACTATCTTAACTCTTACTCTGGCCTCATAGCTACTGTCTTAACTCTTACTCTGGCCTCATAGCTACTGTCTTAACTCTTACTCTGGCCTACTAGCTACTGTCTTAACTCTTACTCTGGCCTCATAGCTACTGTCTTAACTCTTACTCTGGCCTAATGGTTAAGGTCTTGGACTCCTACTCTGGCCTCATACCTACTGTTTTAACTCCTACTCTGGCCTAATAGCTACTGTCTTAACTCTTACTCTGGCCTCATAGCTACTGTCTTAACTCTTACACTG
Organism: Triturus cristatus; assembly: GCF_964204655.1. Lineage (NCBI taxonomy): Eukaryota > Metazoa > Chordata > Amphibia > Caudata > Salamandridae > Triturus > Triturus cristatus. The sequence continues at coordinate 718,476,262 of NC_140593.1, read as the reverse complement.
GCCTCATAGCTACTGTATTAACTCTTACTCTGGCCTCATAGCTACTGTCTTAACTCTTACTCTGGCCTCATAGCTACTGTCTTAACTCTTACTCTGGCCTTATAGCTACTGTCTTAACTCTTACTCTGGCCTCATAGCTACTGTCTTAACTCTTTTTCTGGCCTAATAGCTACTGTCTTAACTCTTACTCTGGCCTCATAGCTACTGTCTTAACTCTTACTTTGGCCTCATAGCTACTGTCTTAACTCTTACTCTGGCCTAAAAGCTACTGTCTTAACTCTTACTCTGGCCTCATAGCTACTGTCTTAACTCTTACTCTGGCCTAATGGTTAAGGTCTTGGACTCCTACTCTGGCCTCATAGCTACTGTCTTAACTCTTACTCTGGCCTAATAGCTACTGTCTTAACTCTTACTCTGGCCTCATAGCTACTGTCTGAACTCTTACACTGGCCTCATAGCTACTGTCTTAACTCTTACTCTGGCCTCATAGCTACTGTCTTAACTCTTACTCTGGCCTCATAGCTACTGTCTTAACTCTTACTCTGGCCTTATAGCTACTGTCTTAACTCTTACTCTGGCCTCAAAGCTACTGTATTAACTCTTACTCTGGCCTAATGGTTAAGGTCTTGGACTCTTACTCTGGCCTCATAGCTACTGTCTTAACTCTTACTCTGGCCTAATAGCTACTGTCTTAACTCTTACTCTGGCCTCATAGCTACTGTCTTAACTATTTCTCTGGCCTAATAGCTACTGTCTTAACTCTTACTCCGGCCTAATAGCTACTGTCTTAACTCTTACTTTGGCCTCATAGCTACTGTCTTAACTCTTACTCTGGCATAATGGTTAAGGTCTTGGACTCTCACTCTGGCCTAATAGCTACTGTCTTAACTCTTACTCTGGCCTAATAGCTACTGTCTTAACTCTTACTCTGGCCTAATGGTTAAGGTCTTGGACTCTTACTCTGGCCTCATAGCTACTGTCTTAACTCTTACTCTGGCCTCATAGCTACTGTCTTAACTCTTACTCTGGCCTAATGGTTAAGGTCTTGGACTCTTCTTCTGGCCTAATAGCTACTGTCTTAACTCTTACTCTGGCCTCATAGCTACTGTCTTAACTCTTACTCTGCCCTAATGGCTACTGTCTTAACTCTTACTCTGGCCTCATAGCTACTGTCTTAACTCTTACTCTGGCCTAATGGTTAAGGTATTGGACTCTTACTCTGGCCTCATAGCTACTGTCTTAACTCTTACTCTGGCCTCATAGCTACTGTCTTAACTCTTACTCTGGCCTCATAGCTACTGTCTTAACTCTTACTCTGGCCTAATGGTTAAGGTCTTGGACTCTTACTCTGGCCTCATAGCTACTGTCTTAACTCTTACTCTGGCCTCATATCTACTGTCTTAACTCTTACTCTGGCCTAATAGCTACTGTCTTAACTCTTACTCTGGCCTCATAGCTACTGTCTTAACTCTTACTCTGGCCTCATAGCTACTGTCTTAACTCTTACTCTGGCCTAATGGTTAAGGTCTTGGACTCTTACTCTGGCCTCATAGCTACTGTCTTAACTCTTACTCTGGCCTCATAGCTACTGTCTTAACTCTTACTCTGGCCTCATAGCTACTGTCTTAACTCTTTCTCTGGCCTAATAGCTACTGTCTTAACTCTTACTCTGGCCTAATAGCTACTGTCTTAACTCTTACTTTGGCCTCATAGCTACTGTCTTAACTCTTACTCTGGCCTAATGGTTAAGGTCTTGGACTCTTACCCTGGCCTAATAGCTACTGTCTTAACTCTTACTCTGGCCTCATAGCTACTGTCTTAACTCTTACTCTGGCCTAATGGTTAAGGTCTTGGACTCTTACTCTGGCCTCATAGCTACTGTCTTAACTCTTACTCTGGCCTCATAGCTACTGTCTTAACTCTTACTCTGGCCTAATGGTTAAGGTCTTGGACTCTTCTTCTGGCCTAATAGCTACTGTCTTAACTCTTACTCTGGCCTCATAGCTACTGTCTTAACTCTTACTCTGGCCTAATAGCTACTGTCTTAACTATTACTCTGGCCTCATAGCTACTTTCTTAACTTTTACTCTGGCCTAATGGTTAAGGTCTTGGACTCTTACTCTGGCCTCATAGCTACTGCCTTAACTCTTACTCTGGCCTCATAGCTACTGTCTTAACTCTTACTCTGGCCTAATGGTTAAGGTCTTGAACTCTTACTCTGGCCTAATAGCTACTGTCTTAACTCTTACTCTGGCCTAATAGCTACGGTCTTAACTCTTACTCTGGCCTAATGGTTAAGGTCTTGGACTCTTACTCTGGCCTCATAGCTACTGTCTTAACTCTTACTCTGGTCTCATAGCTACTGTCTTAACTCTTACTCTGGCCTAATGGTTAAGGTCTTGGACTCTTCTTCTGGCCTAATAGCTACTGTCTTAACTCTTACTCTGGCCTCATAGCTACTGTCTTAACTCTTACTCTGGCCTCATAGCTACTGTATTAACTCTTACTCTGGCCTCATAGCTACTGTCTTAACTCTTTCTCTGGCCTAATAGCTACTGTCTTAACTCTCACTCTGGCCTAATAGCTACTGTCTTAACTCTTACTTTGGCCTCATAGCTACTGTCTTAACTCTTACTCTGGCCTAATGGTTAAGGTCTTGGACTCTTACTCTGGCCTAATAGCTACTGTCTTAACTCTTACTCTGGCCTCATAGCTACTGTCTTAACTCTTACTCTGGCCTAATGGTTAAGGTCTTGGACTCTTACTCTGGCCTCATAGCTACTGTCTTAACTCTTACTCTGGCCTCATAGCTACTGTCTTAACTCTTACTCTGGCCTAATGGTTAAGGTCTTGGACTCTTCTTCTGGCCTAATAGCTACTGTCTTAACTCTTACTCTGGCCTCATAGCTACTGTCTTAACTCTTACTCTGGCCTAATAGCTACTGTCTTAACTCTTACTCTGGCCTCATAGCTACTTTCTTAACTTTTACTCTGGCCTAATGGTTAAGGTCTTGGACTCTTACTCTGGCCTCATAGCTACTGCCTTAACTCTTACTCTGGCCTCATAGCTACTGTCTTAACTCTTACTCTGGCCTAATGGTTAAGGTCTTGGACTCTTACTCTGGCCTAATAGCTACTGTCTTAACTCTTACTCCGGCCTAATAGCTACTGTCTTAACTCTTACTCTGGCCTAATGTTTAAGGTCTTGGACTCTTACTCTGGCCTCATAGCTACTGTCTTAACTCTTACTCTGGTCTCATAGCTACTGTCTTAACTCTTACTCTGGCCTAATGGTTAAGGTCTTGGACTCTTCTTCTGGCCTAATAGCTACTGTCTTAACTCCTACTCTGGCCTCATAGCTACTGTCTTAACTCTTACTCTGGCCTCATAGCTACTGTCTTAACCCTTTCTCTGGCCTAATAGCTACTGTCTTAACTTTTACTCTGGCCTAATAGCTACTGTCTTAACTCTTACTTTGGCCTCATAGCTACTGTCTTAACTCTTACTCTGGCCTAATGGTTAAGGTCTTGGACTCTTCTTCTGGCCTAATAGCTACTGTCTTAACTCTTACTCTGGCCTCATAGCTACTGTCTTAACTCTTACTCTGGCCTCATAGCTACTGTCTTAACCCTTTCTCTGGCCTAATAGCTACTGTCTTAACTCTTACTCTGGCCTAATAGCTACTGTCTTAACTCTTACTTTGGCCTCATAGCTACTGTCTTAACTCTTACTCTGGCCTAATGGTTAAGGTCTTGGACTCTTACTCTGGCCTCATAGCTACTGTCTTAACTCTGACTCTGGCCTCATAGCTACTGTCTTAACTCTTACTCTGGCCTAATGGTTAAGGTCTTGGACTCTTCTTCTGGCCTAATAGCTACTGTCTTAACTCTTACTCTGGCCTCATAGCTACTGTCTTAACTCTTACTCTGGCCTAATAGCTACTGTCTTAACTCTTACTCTGGCCTCATAGCTACTTTCTTAACTTTTACTCTGGCCTAATGGTTAAGGTCTTGGACTCTTACTCTGGCCTCATAGCTACTGCCTTAACTCTTACTCTGGCCTCATAGCTACTGTCTTAACTCTTACTCTGGCCTAATGGTTAAGGTCTTGGACTCTTACTCTGGCCTAATAGCTACTGTCTTAACTCTTACTCTGGCCTAATAGCTACTGTCTTAACTCTTACTCTGGCCTAATGGTTAAGGTCTTGGACTCTTACTCTGGCCTCATAGCTACTGTCTTAACTCTTACTCTGGCCTCATAGCTACTGTCTTAACTCTTACTCTGGTCTCATAGCTACTGTCTTAACTCTTACTCTGGCCTCATAGCTACTGTCTTAACTCTTTCTCTGGCCTAATAGCTACTGTCTTAACTCTTACTCTGGCCTAATAGCTACTGTCTTAACTCTTACTTTGGCCTCATAGCTACTGTCTTAACTCTTACTCTGGCCTAATGGTTAAGGTCTTGGACTCTTACTCTGGCCTTATAGCTACTGTCTTAACTCTTACTCTGGCCTCATAGCTACTGTCTTAACTCTTTCTCTGGCCTAATAGCTACTGTCTTAACTCTTACTCTGGCCTAATAGCTACTGTCTTAACTCTTACTTTGGCCTCATAGCTACTGTCTTAACTCTTACTCTAGCCTAATGGTTAAGGTCTTGGACTATTACTCTGGCCTAATAGCTACTGTCTTATCTCTTACTCTGGCATCATAGCTACTGTCTTAACTCTTACTCTGGCCTAATGGTTAAGGTCTTGGACTCTTACTCTGGCCTCATAGCTACTGTCTTAACTCTTACTCTGGCCTCATAGCTACTGTCTTAACTATTTCTCTGGCCTAATAGCTACTGTCTTAACTCTTACTCTGGCCTCATAGCTACTTTCTTAACTCTTACTCTGGCCTAATGGTTAAGGTCTTGGACTCTTACCCTGGCCTAATAGCTACTGTCTTAACTCTTACTCTGGCCTCATAGCTACTGTCTTAACTCTTACTCTGGCCTAATGGTTAAGGTCTTGGACTCTTACTCTGGCCTCATAGCTACTGTCTTAACTCTTACTCTGGCCTCATAGCTACTTTCTTAACTCTTACTCTGGCCTAATGGTTAAGGTCTTGGACTCTTACCCTGGCCTAATAGCTACTGTCTTAACTCTTACTCTGGCCTCATAGCTACTGTCTTAACTCTTACTCTGGCCTAATGGTTAAGGTCTTGGACTCTTACTCTGGCCTCATAGCTACTGTCTTAACTCTTACTCTGGCCTAATGGTTAAGGTCTTGGACTCTTCTTCTGGCCTAATAGCTACTGTCTTAACTCTTACTCTGGCCTCATAGCTACTGTCTTAACTCTTACTCTGGTCTAATAGCTACTGTCTTAACTATTACTCTGGCCTCATAGCTACTTTCTTAACTTTTACTCTGGCCTAATGGTTAAGGTCTTGGACTCTTACTCTGGCCTCATAGCTACTGTCTTAACTCTTACTCTGGCCTCATAGCTACTGTCTTAACTCTTACTCTGGCCTCATAGCTACTGTCTTAACTCTTACTCTGGCCTAATGGTTAAGGTCTTGGACTCTTACTCTGGCCTCATAGCTACTGTCCTAACTCTTACTCTGGCCTCATAGCTACTGTCTTAACTCTTACTCTGCCCTAATAGCTACTGTCTTAACTCTTACTCTGGCCTCATAGCTACTGTCTTAACTCTTACTCTGGCCTAATGGTTAAGGTCTTGGACTCTTACTCTGGCCTAATAGCTACTGTCTTAACTCTTACTCTGGCCTAATAGCTACTGTCTTAACTCTTACTCTGGTCTCATAGCTACTGTCTTAACTCTTACTCTGGCCTAATGGTTAAGGTCTTGGACTCTTCTTCTGGCCTAATAGCTACTGTCTTAACTCTTACTTTGGCCTCATAGCTACTGTCTTAACTCTTACTCTGGCCTCATAGCTACTGTCTTAACTCTTTCTCTGGCCTAATAGCTACTGTCTTAACTCTTACTCTGGCCTAATAGCTACTGTCTTAACTCTTACTTTGGCCTCATAGCTACTGTCTTAACTCCTACTCTGGCCTAATGGTTAAGGTTTTGGACTCTTACTCTGGCCTAATAGCTACTGTCTTAACTCTTACTCTGGCCTCATAGCTACTGTCTTAACTCTTACTCTGGCCTAATGGTTAAGGTCTTGGACTCTTCTTCTGGCCTAATAGCTACTGTCTTAACTCTTACTCTGGCCTCATAGCTACTGTCTTAACTCTTACTCTGGCCTAATAGCTACTGTCTTAACTCTTACTCTGGCCTCATAGCTACTTTCTTAACTCTTACTCTGGCCTAATGGTTAAGGTCTTGGACTCTTACTCTGGCCTCATAGCTACTGTCTTAACTTTTACTCTGGCCTCATAGCTACTGTCTTAACTCTTACTCTGGCCTAATGGTTAAGGTCTTGGACTCTTACTCTGGCCTAATAGCTACTGTCTTAACTCTTACTCTGGCCTAACAGCTACTGTCTTAACTCTTACTCTGGCCTCATAGCTACTGTCTTAACTCTTACTCTGGCCTAATGGTTAAGGTCTTGGACTCTTACTCTGGCCTCATAGCTGCTGTCTTAACTCTTACTCTGGTCTCATAGCTACTGTCTTATCTCTTACTCTGGCCTAATGGTTAAGGTCTTGGACTCTTCTTCTGGCCTAATAGCTACTGTCTTAACTCTTACTCTGGCCTCATAGCTACTGTTCTAACTCTTACTCTGGCCTCATAGCTACTGTCTTAACTCTTTCTCTGGCCTAATAGCTACTGTCTTAACTCTTACTCTGGCCTAATAGCTACTGTCTTAACTCTTACATTGGCCTCATAGCTACTGTCTTAACTCTTACTCTGGCCTAATGGTTAAGGTCTTGGACTCTTCTTCTGGCCTAATAGCTACTGTCTTAACTCTTACTCTGGCCTAATAGCTACTGTCTTAACTCTTACTCTGGCCTAATGGTTAAGGTCTTGGACTCTTACTCTGGCCTCATAGCTACTGTCTTAACTCTTACTCTGGCCTAATAGCTACTGTCTTAACTCTTACTCTGGCCTCATAGCTACTATCTTAACTCTTACTCTGGCCTCATAGCTACTGTCTTAACTCTTACTCTGGCCTCATAGCTACTGTCTTAACTCTTACTCTGGCCTACTAGCTACTGTCTTAACTCTTACTCTGGCCTCATAGCTACTGTCTTAACTCTTACTCTGGCCTAATGGTTAAGGTCTTGGACTCCTACTCTGGCCTCATACCTACTGTTTTAACTCCTACTCTGGCCTAATAGCTACTGTCTTAACTCTTACTCTGGCCTCATAGCTACTGTCTTAACTCTTACACTGGCCTCATAGCTACTGTATTAACTCTTACTCTGGCCTCATAGCTACTGTCTTAACTCTTACTCTGGCCTCATAGCTACTGTCTTAACTCTTACTCTGGCCTTATAGCTACTGTCTTAACTCTTACTCTGGCCTCATAGCTACTGTCTTAACTCTTTTTCTGGCCTAATAGCTACTGTCTTAACTCTTACTCTGGCCTCATAGCTACTGTCTTAACTCTTACTTTGGCCTCATAGCTACTGTCTTAACTCTTACTCTGGCCTAAAAGCTACTGTCTTAACTCTTACTCTGGCCTCATAGCTACTGTCTTAACTCTTACTCTGGCCTAATGGTTAAGGTCTTGGACTCCTACTCTGGCCTCATAGCTACTGTCTTAACTCTTACTCTGGCCTAATAGCTACTGTCTTAACTCTTACTCTGGCCTCATAGCTACTGTCTGAACTCTTACACTGGCCTCATAGCTACTGTCTTAACTCTTACTCTGGCCTCATAGCTACTGTCTTAACTCTTACTCTGGCCTCATAGCTACTGTCTTAACTCTTACTCTGGCCTTATAGCTACTGTCTTAACTCTTACTCTGGCCTCAAAGCTACTGTATTAACTCTTACTCTGGCCTAATGGTTAAGGTCTTGGACTCTTACTCTGGCCTCATAGCTACTGTCTTAACTCTTACTCTGGCCTAATAGCTACTGTCTTAACTCTTACTCTGGCCTCATAGCTACTGTCTTAACTATTTCTCTGGCCTAATAGCTACTGTCTTAACTCTTACTCCGGCCTAATAGCTACTGTCTTAACTCTTACTTTGGCCTCATAGCTACTGTCTTAACTCTTACTCTGGCATAATGGTTAAGGTCTTGGACTCTCACTCTGGCCTAATAGCTACTGTCTTAACTCTTACTCTGGCCTAATAGCTACTGTCTTAACTCTTACTCTGGCCTAATGGTTAAGGTCTTGGACTCTTACTCTGGCCTCATAGCTACTGTCTTAACTCTTACTCTGGCCTCATAGCTACTGTCTTAACTCTTACTCTGGCCTAATGGTTAAGGTCTTGGACTCTTCTTCTGGCCTAATAGCTACTGTCTTAACTCTTACTCTGGCCTCATAGCTACTGTCTTAACTCTTACTCTGCCCTAATGGCTACTGTCTTAACTCTTACTCTGGCCTCATAGCTACTGTCTTAACTCTTACTCTGGCCTAATGGTTAAGGTATTGGACTCTTACTCTGGCCTCATAGCTACTGTCTTAACTCTTACTCTGGCCTCATAGCTACTGTCTTAACTCTTACTCTGGCCTCATAGCTACTGTCTTAACTCTTACTCTGGCCTAATGGTTAAGGTCTTGGACTCTTACTCTGGCCTCATAGCTACTGTCTTAACTCTTACTCTGGCCTCATATCTACTGTCTTAACTCTTACTCTGGCCTAATAGCTACTGTCTTAACTCTTACTCTGGCCTCATAGCTACTGTCTTAACTCTTACTCTGGCCTCATAGCTACTGTCTTAACTCTTACTCTGGCCTCATAGCTACTGTCTTAACTCTTACTCTGGCCTAATGGTTAAGGTCTTGGACTCTTACTCTGGCCTCATAGCTACTGTCTTAACTCTTACTCTGGCCTCATAGCTACTGTCTTAACTCTTACTCTGGCCTCATAGCTACTGTCTTAACTCTTTCTCTGGCCTAATAGCTACTGTCTTAACTCTTACTCTGGCCTAATAGCTACTGTCTTAACTCTTACTTTGGCCTCATAGCTACTGTCTTAACTCTTACTCTGGCCTAATGGTTAAGGTCTTGGACTCTTACCCTGGCCTAATAGCTACTGTCTTAACTCTTACTCTGGCCTCATAGCTACTGTCTTAACTCTTACTCTGGCCTAATGGTTAAGGTCTTGGACTCTTACTCTGGCCTCATAGCTACTGTCTTAACTCTTACTCTGGCCTCATAGCTACTGTCTTAACTCTTACTCTGGCCTAATGGTTAAGGTCTTGGACTCTTCTTCTGGCCTAATAGCTACTGTCTTAACTCTTACTCTGGCCTCATAGCTACTGTCTTAACTCTTACTCTGGCCTAATAGCTACTGTCTTAACTATTACTCTGGCCTCATAGCTACTTTCTTAACTTTTACTCTGGCCTAATGGTTAAGGTCTTGGACTCTTACTCTGGCCTCATAGCTACTGCCTTAACTCTTACTCTGGCCTCATAGCTACTGTCTTAACTCTTACTCTGGCCTAATGGTTAAGGTCTTGAACTCTTACTCTGGCCTAATAGCTACTGTCTTAACTCTTACTCTGGCCTAATAGCTACGGTCTTAACTCTTACTCTGGCCTAATGGTTAAGGTCTTGGACTCTTACTCTGGCCTCATAGCTACTGTCTTAACTCTTACTCTGGTCTCATAGCTACTGTCTTAACTCTTACTCTGGCCTAATGGTTAAGGTCTTGGACTCTTCTTCTGGCCTAATAGCTACTGTCTTAACTCTTACTCTGGCCTCATAGCTACTGTCTTAACTCTTACTCTGGCCTCATAGCTACTGTATTAACTCTTACTCTGGCCTCATAGCTACTGTCTTAACTCTTTCTCTGGCCTAATAGCTACTGTCTTAACTCTCACTCTGGCCTAATAGCTACTGTCTTAACTCTTACTTTGGCCTCATAGCTACTGTCTTAACTCTTACTCTGGCCTAATGGTTAAGGTCTTGGACTCTTACTCTGGCCTAATAGCTACTGTCTTAACTCTTACTCTGGCCTCATAGCTACTGTCTTAACTCTTACTCTGGCCTAATGGTTAAGGTCTTGGACTCTTACTCTGGCCTCATAGCTACTGTCTTAACTCTTACTCTGGCCTCATAGCTACTGTCTTAACTCTTACTCTGGCCTAATGGTTAAGGTCTTGGACTCTTCTTCTGGCCTAATAGCTACTGTCTTAACTCTTACTCTGGCCTCATAGCTACTGTCTTAACTCTTACTCTGGCCTAATAGCTACTGTCTTAACTCTTACTCTGGCCTCATAGCTACTTTCTTAACTTTTACTCTGGCCTAATGGTTAAGGTCTTGGACTCTTACTCTGGCCTCATAGCTACTGCCTTAACTCTTACTCTGGCCTCATAGCTACTGTCTTAACTCTTACTCTGGCCTAATGGTTAAGGTCTTGGACTCTTACTCTGGCCTAATAGCTACTGTCTTAACTCTTACTCCGGCCTAATAGCTACTGTCTTAACTCTTACTCTGGCCTAATGTTTAAGGTCTTGGACTCTTACTCTGGCCTCATAGCTACTGTCTTAACTCTTACTCTGGTCTCATAGCTACTGTCTTAACTCTTACTCTGGCCTAATGGTTAAGGTCTTGGACTCTTCTTCTGGCCTAATAGCTACTGTCTTAACTCTTACTCTGGCCTCATAGCTACTGTCTTAACTCTTACTCTGGCCTCATAGCTACTGTCTTAACCCTTTCTCTGGCCTAATAGCTACTGTCTTAACTTTTACTCTGGCCTAATAGCTACTGTCTTAACTCTTACTTTGGCCTCATAGCTACTGTCTTAACTCTTACTCTGGCCTAATGGTTAAGGTCTTGGACTCTTCTTCTGGCCTAATAGCTACTGTCTTAACTCTTACTCTGGCCTCATAGCTACTGTCTTAACTCTTACTCTGGCCTCATAGCTACTGTCTTAACCCTTTCTCTGGCCTAATAGCTACTGTCTTAACTCTTACTCTGGCCTAATAGCTACTGTCTTAACTCTTACTTTGGCCTCATAGCTACTGTCTTAACTCTTACTCTGGCCTAATGGTTAAGGTCTTGGACTCTTACTCTGGCCTAATAGCTACTGTCTTAACTCTTACTCTGGCCTAATGGTTAAGGTCTTGGACTCTTACTCTGGCCTCATAGCTACTGTCTTAACTCTGACTCTGGCCTCATAGCTACTGTCTTAACTCTTACTCTGGCCTAATGGTTAAGGTCTTGGACTCTTCTTCTGGCCTAATAGCTACTGTCTTAACTCTTACTCTGGCCTCATAGCTACTGTTCTAACTCTTACTCTGGCCTCATAGCTACTGTCTTAACTCTTTCTCTGGCCTAATAGCTACTGTCTTAACTCTTACTCTGGCCTAATAGCTACTGTCTTAACTCTTACTTTGGCCTCATAGCTACTGTCTTAACTCTTACTCTGGCCTAATGGTTAAGGTCTTGGACACTTCTTCTGGCCTAATAGCTACTGTCTTAACTCTTACTCTGGCCTAATAGCTACTGTCTTAACTCTTACTCTGGCCTAATGGTTAAGGTCTTGGACTCTTACTCTGGCCTCATAGCTACTGTCTTAACTCTTACTCTGGCCTAATAGCTACTGTCTTAACTCTTACTCTGGCCTCATAGCTACTATCTTAACTCTTACTCTGGCCTCATAGCTACTGTCTTAACACTTACTCTGGCCTCATAACTACGGTCTTAACTCTTACTCTGGCCTACTAGCTACTGTCTTAACTCTTACTCTGGCCTCATAGCTACGGTCTTAACTCTTACTCTGGCCTAATGGTTAAGGTCTTGGACTCCTACTCTGGCCTCATACCTACTGTTTTAACTACTCCTACTCTGGCCTAATAGCTACTGTCTTAACTCTTACTCTGGCCTCATAGCTACTGTCTTAACTCTTACACTGGCCTTATAGCTACTGTCTTAACTCTTACTCTGGCCTCATAGCTACTGTCTTAACTCTTACTCTGGCCTCATAGCTACTGTCTTAACTCTTACTCTGGCCTTTTAGCTACTGTCTTAACTCTTACTCTGGCCTCATAGCTACTGTCTTAACTCTTACTCTGGCCTAATGGTTAAGGTCTTGGTCTCTTACTCTGGCCTCATAGCTACTGTCTTAACTCTTACTCTGGCCTAATAGCTACTGTCTTAACTCTTACTCTGGCCTCATAGCTACTGTCTTAACTCTTACTCTGGCCTAATGGTAAAGGTCTTGGACTCCTACTCTGGCCTCATAGCTACTGTCTTAACTCTTACTCTGGCCTAATAGCTACTGTCTTAACTCTTACTCTGGCCTCATAGCTACTGTCTTAACTCTTACTCTGGCCTCATAGCTACTGTCTTAACTCTTACTCTGGCCTTATAGCTACTGTCTTAAGTCTTACTCTGGCCTCAAAGCTACTGTCTTAACTCTTACTCTGGCCTAATGGTTAAGGTCTTGGACTCTTACTCTGGCCTCATAGCTACTGTCTTAACTCTTACTCTGGCCTAATAGCTACTGTCTTAACTCTTACTCTGGCCTCATAGCTACTGTCTTAACTCTTACTCTGGCCTCATAGCTACTGTCTTAACTCTTTCTCTGGCCTAATAGCTACTGTCTTAACTCTTACTCCGGCCTAATAGCTACTGTCTTAACTCTTACTTTGGCCTCATAGCTACTGTCTTAACTCTTACTCTGGCATAATGGTTAAGGTCTTGGACTCTCACTCTGGCCTAATAGCTACTGTCTTAACTCTTACTCTGGCCTAATAGCTACTGTCTTAACTCTTACTCTGGCCTCATAGCTACTGTCTTAACTCTTACTCTGGCCTCATAGCTACTGTCTTAACTCTTACTCTGGCCTAATGGTTAAGGTCTTGGACTCTTCTTCTGGCCTAATAGCTACTGTCTTAACTCTTACTCTGGCCTCATAGCTACTGTCTTAACTCTTACTCTGCCCTAATAGCTACTGTCTTAACTCTTACTCTGGCCTCATAGCTACTGTCTTAACTCTTACTCTGGCCTAATGGTTAAGGTATTGGACTCTTACTCTGGCCTCATAGCTACTGTCTTAACTCTTACTCTGGCCTCATAGCTACTGTCTTAACTCTTACTCTGGCCTCATAGCTACTGTCTTAACTCTTACTCTGGCCTAATGGTTAAGGTTGTGGACTCTTACTCTGGCCTCATATCTACTGTCCTAACTCTTACTCTGGCCTAATAGCTACTGTCTTAACTCTTACTCTGGCCTCATAGCTACTGTCTTAACTCTTACTCTGGCCTCATAGCTACTGTCTTAACTCTTACTCTGTCCTCATAGCTACTGTCTTAACTCTTACTCTGGCCTAATTTTTAAGGTCTTGGACTCTTACTCTGGCCTCATAGCTACTGTCTTAACTCTTACTCTGGCCTCATAGCTACTGTCTTAACTCTTACTCTGGCCTCATAGCTACTGTCTTAACTCTTACTCTGGCCTTATAGCTACTGTATTAACTCTTACTCTGGCCTCATAGCTACTGTCTTAACTCTTATTCTGGCCTCATAGCTACTGTCTTAACTCTTACTCTGGCCTTATAGCTACTGTCTTAACTCTTACTCTGGCCTCATAGCTACTGTCTTAACTCTTACTCTGGCCTAATGGTTAAGGTCTTGGACTCTTACTCTGGCCTAATAGCTACTGTCTTAACTCTTACTCTGGCCTAATAGCTACTGTCTTAACTCTTACTCTGGTCTCATAGCTACTGTCTTAACTCTTACTCTGGCCTAATGGTTAAGGTCTTGGACTCTTCTTCTGGCCTAATAGCTACTGTCTTAACTCTTACTTTGGCCTCATAGCTACTGTCTTAACTCTTACTCTGGCCTCATAGCTACTGTCTTAACTCTTTCTCTGGCCTAATAGCTACTGTCTTAACTCTTACTCTGGCCTAATAGCTACTGTCTTAACTCTTACTTTGTCCTCATAGCTACTGTCTTAACTCTTACTCTGGCCTAATGGTTAAGGTCTTGGACTCTTCTTCTGGCCTAATAGCTACTGTCTTAACTCTTACTCTGGCCTAATAGCTACTGTCTTAACTCTTACTCTGGCCTCATAGCTACTGTCTTAACTCTTACTCTGGCTTAATGGTTAAGGTCTTGGACTCTTACTCTGGCCTCATAGCTACTGTCTTAACTCTTACTGTGGCCTCATAGCTACTGTCTTAACTCTTACTCTGGCCTCATAGCTACTGTCTTAACTCTTTCTCTGGCCTAATAGCTACTGTCTTAACTCTTACTCTGGCCTAATAGCTACTGTCTTAACTCTTACTTTGGCCTCATAGCTACTGTCTTAACTCTTACTCTGGCCTAATGGTTAAGGTTTTGGACTCTTACTCTGGCCTAATAGCTACTGTCTTAACTCTTACTCTGGCCTCATAGCTACTGTCTTAACTCTTACTCTGGCCTAATGGTTAAGGTCTTGGACTCTTCTTCTGGCCTAATAGCTACTGTCTTAACTCTTACTCTGGCCTCATAGCTACTGTCTTAACTCTTACTCTGGCCTAATAGCTACTGTCTTAACTCTTACTCTGGCCTCATAGCTACTTTCTTAACTCTTACTCTGGCCTAATGGTTAAGGTCTTGGACTCTTACTCTGGCCTAATAGCTACTGTCTTAACTCTTACTCTGGCCTAATAGCTACTGTCTTAACTCTTACTCTGGCCTCATAGCTACTGTCTTAACTCTTACTCTGGCCTAATGGTTAAGGTCTTGGACTCTTACTCTGGCCTCATAGCTGCTGTCTTAACTCTTACTCTGGTCTCATAGCTACTGTCTTAACTCTTACTCTGGCCTAATGGTTAAGGTCTTGGACTCTTCTTCTGGCCTAATAGCTACTGTCTTAACTCTTACTCTGGCCTCATAGCTACTGTTCTAACTCTTACTCTGGCCTCATTGCTACTGTCTTAACTCTTTCTCTGGCCTAATAGCTACTGTCTTAACTCTTACTCTGGCCTAATAGCTACTGTCTTAACTCTTACATTGGCCTCATAGCTACTGTCTTAACTATTACTCTGGCCTAATGGTTAAGGTCTTGGACTCTTCTTCTGGCCTAATAGCTACTGTCTTAACTCTTACTCTGGCCTAATAGCTACTGTCTTAACTCTTACTCTGGCCTAATGGTTAAGGTCTTGGACTCTTACTCTGGCCTCATAGCTACTGTCTTAACTCTTACTCTGGCCTAATAGCTACTGTCTTAACTCTTACTCTGGCCTCATAGCTACTATCTTAACTCTTACTCTGGCCTCATAGCTTCTGTCTTAACTCTTACTCTGGCCTCATAGCTACTGTCTTAACTCTTACTCTGGCCTACTAGCTACTGTCTTAACTCTTACTCTGGCCTCATAGCTACTGTCTTAACTCTTACTCTGGCCTAATAGCTACTGTCTTAACTCTTACTCTGGCCTCATAGCTACTGTCTTAACTCTTACTCTGGCCTAATAGCTACTGTCTTAACTCTTACTCTGGCCTCATAGCTACTTTCTTAACTCTTACTCTGGCCTAATGGTTAAGGTCTTGGACTCTTACTCTGGCCTAATAGCTACTGTCTTAACTCTTACTCTGGCCTAATAGCTACTGTCTTAACTCTTACTCTGGCCTCATAGCTACTGTCTTAACTCTTACTCTGGCCTAATGGTTAAGGTCTTGGACTCTTACTCTGGCCTCATAGCTGCTGTCTTAACTCTTACTCTGGTCTCATAGCTACTGTCTTAACTCTTACTCTGGCCTAATGGTTAAGGTCTTGGACTCTTCTTCTGGCCTAATAGCTACTGTCTTAACTCTTACTCTGGCCTCATAGCTACTGTTCTAACTCTTACTCTGGCCTCATTGCTACTGTCTTAACTCTTTCTCTGGCCTAATAGCTACTGTCTTAACTCTTACTCTGGCCTAATAGCTACTGTCTTAACTCTTACATTGGCCTCATAGCTACTGTCTTAACTATTACTCTGGCCTAATGGTTAAGGTATTGGACTCTTCTTCTGGCCTAATAGCTACTGTCTTAACTCTTACTCTGGCCTAATGGTTAAGGTCTTGGACTCTTACTCTGGCCTCATAGCTACTGTCTTAACTCTTACTCTGGCCTAATAGCTACTGTCTTAACTCTTACTCTGGCCTCATAGCTACTATCTTAACTCTTACTCTGGCCTCATAGCTTCTGTCTTAACTCTTACTCTGGCCTCATAGCTACTGTCTTAACTCTTACTCTGGCCTACTAGCTACTGTCTTAACTCTTACTCTGGCCTCATAGCTACTGTCTTAACTCTTACTCTGGCCTAATGGTTAAGGTCTTGGACTCTTACTCTGGCCTCATAGCTACTGTCTTAACTCTTACTCTGGCCTCATAGCTACTGCCTTAACTCTTACTCTGGCCTAATGGTTAAGGTCTTGGACTCTTCTTCTGGCCTAATAGCTACTGTCTTAACTCTTACTCTGGCCTCATAGCTACTGTCTTAACTCTTACTCTGCCCTAATAGCTACTGTCTTAACTCTTACTCTGGCCTCATAGCTACTGTCTTAACTCTTACTCTGGCCTAATGGTTAAGGTATTGGACTCTTAATCTGGCCTCATAGCTACTGTCTTAACTCTTACTCTGGCCTCATAGCTACTGTCTTAATTCTTACTCTGGCCTCATAGCTACTGTCTTAACTCTTACTCTGGCCTAATGGTTAAGGTCTTGGACTCTTACTCTGGCCTCATAGCTACTGTCTTAACTCTTACTCTGGCCTCATATCTACTGTCTTAACTCTTACTCTGGCCTAATAGCTACTGTCTTAACTCTTACTCTGGCCTCATAGCTACTGTCTTAACACTTACTCTGGCCTCATAGCTACTGTCTTAACTCTTACTCTGGCCTCATAGCTACTGTCTTAACTCTTACTCTGGCCTAATGGTTAAGGTCTTGGACTCTTACTCTGGCCTCATAGCTACTGTCTTAACTCTTACTCTGGCCTCATAGCTACTGTCTTAACTCTTACTCTGGCCTCATAGCTACTGTCTTAACTCTTTCTCTGGCCTAATAGCTACTGTCTTAACTCTTACTCTGGCCTAATAGCTACTGTCTTAACTCTTACTTTGGCCTCATAGCTACTGTCTTAACTCTTACTCTGGCCTAATGGTTAAGGTCTTGGACTCTTACCCTGGCCTAATAGCTACTGTCTTAACTCTTACTCTGGCCTCATAGCTACTGTCTTAACTCTTACTCTGGCCTAATGGTTAAGGTCTTGGACTCTTACTCTGGCCTCATAGCTACTGTCTTAACTCTTACTCTGGCCTCATAGCTACTGTCTTAACTCTTACTCTGGCCTAATGGTTAAGGTCTTGGACTCTTCTTCTGGCCTAATAGCTACTGTCTTAACTCTTACTCTGGCCTCATAGCTACTGTCTTACCTCTTACTCTGGCCTAATAGCTACTGTCTTAACTATTACTCTGGCCTCATAGCTACTTTCTTAACTTTTACTCTGGCCTAATGGTTAAGGTCTTGGACTCTTACTCTGGCCTCATAGCTACTGCCTTAACTCTTACTCTGGCCTCATAGCTACTGTCTTAACTCTTACTCTGGCCTAATGGTTAAGGTCTTGGACTCTTACTCTGGCCTAATAGCTACTGTCTTAACTCTTACTCTGGCCTAATAGCTACTGTCTTAACTCTTACTCTGGCCTAATGGTTAAGGTCTTGGACTCTTACTCTGGCCTCATAGCTACTGTCTTAACTCTTACTCTGGCCTAATAGCTACTGTCTTAACTCTTACTCTGGCCTCATAGCTACTATCTTAACTCTTACTCTGGCCTCATAGCTTCTGTCTTAACTCTTACTCTGGCCTCATAGCTACTGTCTTAACTCTTACTCTGGCCTACTAGCTACTGTCTTAACTCTTACTCTGGCCTCATAGCTACTGTCTTAACTCTTACTCTGGCCTAATGGTTAAGGTCTTGGACTCCTACTCTGGCCTCATACCTACTGTTTTAACTCCTACTCTGGCCTAATAGCTACTGTCTTAACTCTTACTCTGGCCTCATAGCTACTGTCTTAACTCTTACACTGGCCTTATAGCTACTGTATTAACTCTTACTCTGGCCTCATAGCTACTGTCTTAACTCTTACTCTGGCCTCATAGCTACTGTCTTAACTCTTACTCTGGCCTTATAGCTACTGTCTTAACTCTTACTCTGGCCTCATAGCTACTGTCTTAACTCTTACTCTGGCCTAATGGTTAAGGTCTTGGACTCTTACTCTGGCCTCATAGCTACTGTCTTAACTCTTACTCTGGCCTAATAGCTACTGTCTTAACTCTTACTCTGGCCTCATAGCTACTGTCTTAACTCTTACTCTGGCCTAATGGTTAAGGTCTTGGACTCCTACTCTGGCCTCATAGCTACTGTCTTAACTCTTACTCTGGCCTAATAGCTACTGTCTTAACTCTTACTCTGGCCTCATAGCTACTGTCTTAACTCTTACACTGGCCTCATAGCTACTGTCTTAACTCTTACTCTGGCCTCATAGCTACTGTCTTAACTCTTACTCTGGCCTCATAGCTACTGTCTTAACTCTTACTCTGGCCTTATAGCTACTGTCTTAACTCTTACTCTGGCCTCAAAGCTACTGTCTTAACTCTTACTCTGGCCTAATGGTTAAGGTCTTGGACTCTTACTCTGGCCTCATAGCTACTGTCTTAACTCTTACTCTGGCCTAATAGCCACTGTCTTAACTCTTACTCTGGCCTCATAGCTACTGTCTTAACTCTTACTCTGGCCTCATAGCTACTGTCTTAACTCTTTCTCTGGCCTAATAGCTACTGTCTTAACTCTTACTCCGGCCTAATAGCTACTGTCTTAACTCTTACTTTGGCCTCATAGCTACTGTCTTAACTCTTACTCTGGCATAATGGTTAAGGTCTTGGACTCTCACTCTGGCTAATAGCTACTGTCTTAACTCTTACTCTGGCCTAATAGCTACTGTCTTAACTCTTACTCTGGCCTCATAGCTACTGTCTTAACTCTTACTCTGGCCTAATGGTTAAGGTCTTGGACTCTTACTCTGGCCTCATAGCTACTGTCTTAACTCTTACTCTGGCCTCATAGCTACTGCCTTAACTCTTACTCTGGCCTAATGGTTAAGGTCTTGGACTCTTCTTCTGGCCTAATAGCTACTGTCTTAACTCTTACTCTGGCCTCATAGCTACTGTCTTAACTCTTACTCTGCCCTAATAGCTACTGTCTTAACTCTTACTCTGGCCTCATAGCTACTGTCTTAACTCTTACTCTGGCCTAATGGTTAAGGTATTGGACTCTTAATCTGGCCTCATAGCTACTGTCTTAACTCTTACTCTGGCCTCATAGCTACTGTCTTAATTCTTACTCTGGCCTCATAGCTACTGTCTTAACTCTTACTCTGGCCTAATGGTTAAGGTCTTGGACTCTTACTCTGGCCTCATAGCTACTGTCTTAACTCTTACTCTGGCCTCATATCTACTGTCTTAACTCTTACTCTGGCCTAATAGCTACTGTCTTAACTCTTACTCTGGCCTCATAGCTACTGTCTTAACACTTACTCTGGCCTCATAGCTACTGTCTTAACTCTTACTCTGGCCTCATAGCTACTGTCTTAACTCTTACTCTGGCCTAATGGTTAAGGTCTTGGACTCTTACTCTGGCCTCATAGCTACTGTCTTAACTCTTACTCTGGCCTCATAGCTACTGTCTTAACTCTTACTCTGGCCTCATAGCTACTGTCTTAACTCTTACTCTGGCCTCATAGCTACTGTCTTAACTCTTTCTCTGGCCTAATAGCTACTGTCTTAACTCTTACTCTGGCCTAATAGCTACTGTCTTAACTCTTACTTTGGCCTCATAGCTACTGTCTTAACTCTTACTCTGGCCTAATGGTTAAGGTCTTGGACTCTTACCCTGGCCTAATAGCTACTGTCTTAACTCTTACTCTGGCCTCATAGCTACTGTCTTAACTCTTACTCTGGCCTAATGGTTAAGGTCTTGGACTCTTACTCTGGCCTCATAGCTACTGTCTTAACTCTTACTCTGGCCTCATAGCTACTGTCTTAACTCTTACTCTGGCCTAATGGTTAAGGTCTTGGACTCTTCTTCTGGCCTAATAGCTACTGTCTTAACTCTTACTCTGGCCTCATAGCTACTGTCTTACCTCTTACTCTGGCCTAATAGCTACTGTCTTAACTATTACTCTGGCCTCATAGCTACTTTCTTAACTTTTACTCTGGCCTAATGGTTAAGGTCTTGGACTCTTACTCTGGCCTCATAGCTACTGCCTTAACTCTTACTCTGGCCTCATAGCTACTGTCTTAACTCTTACTCTGGCCTAATGGTTAAGGTCTTGGACTCTTACTCTGGCCTAATAGCTACTGTCTTAACTCTTACTCTGGCCTAATAGCTACTGTCTTAACTCTTACTCTGGCCTAATGGTTAAGGTCTTGGACTCTTACTCTGGCCTCATAGCTACTGTCTTAACTCTTACTCTGGTCTCATAGCTACTGTCTTAACTCTTACTCTGGCCTAATGGTTAAGGTCTTGGACTCTTCTTCTGGCCTAATAGCTACTGTCTTAACTCTTACTCTGGCCTCATAGCTACTGTCTTAACTCTTACTCTGGCCTCATAGCTACTGTCTTAACTCTTACTCTGGCCTCATAGCTACTGTCTTAACTCTTTCTCTGGCCTAATAGCTACTGTCTTAACTCTCACTCTGGCCTAATAGCTACTGTCTTAACTCTTACTTTGGCCTCATAGCTACTGTCTTAACTCTTACTCTGGCCTAATGGTTAAGGTCTTGGACTCTTACTCTGGCCTAATAGCTACTGTCTTAACTCTTACTCTGGCCTCATAGCTACTGTCTTAACTCTTACTCTGGCCTAATGGTTAAGGTCTTGGACTCTTACTCTGGCCTCATAGCTACTGTCTTAACTCTTACTCTGGCCTCATAGCTACTGTCTTAACTCTTACTCTGGCCTAATGGTTAAGGTCTTGGACTCTTACTCTGGCCTCATAGCTACTGTCTTAACTCTTACTCTGGCCTCATAGCTACTGCCTTAACTCTTACTCTGGCCTAATGGTTAAGGTCTTGGACTCTTCTTCTGGCCTAATAGCTACTGTCTTAACTCTTACTCTGGCCTCATAGCTACTGTCTTAACTCTTACTCTGCCCTAATAGCTACTGTCTTAACTCTTACTCTGGCCTCATAGCTACTGTCTTAACTCTTACTCTGGCCTAATGGTTAAGGTATTGGACTCTTAATCTGGCCTCATAGCTACTGTCTTAACTCTTACTCTGGCCTCATAGCTACTGTCTTAATTCTTACTCTGGCCTCATAGCTACTGTCTTAACTCTTACTCTGGCCTAATGGTTAAGGTCTTGGACTCTTACTCTGGCCTCATAGCTACTGTCTTAACTCTTACTCTGGCCTCATATCTACTGTCTTAACTCTTACTCTGGCCTAATAGCTACTGTCTTAACTCTTACTCTGGCCTCATAGCTACTGTCTTAACACTTACTCTGGCCTCATAGCTACTGTCTTAACTCTTACTCTGGCCTCATAGCTACTGTCTTAACTCTTACTCTGGCCTAATGGTTAAGGTCTTGGACTCTTACTCTGGCCTCATAGCTACTGTCTTAACTCTTACTCTGGCCTCATAGCTACTGTCTTAACTCTTACTCTGGCCTCATAGCTACTGTCTTAACTCTTACTCTGGCCTCATAGCTACTGTCTTAACTCTTTCTCTGGCCTAATAGCTACTGTCTTAACTCTTACTCTGGCCTAATAGCTACTGTCTTAACTCTTACTTTGGCCTCATAGCTACTGTCTTAACTCTTACTCTGGCCTAATGGTTAAGGTCTTGGACTCTTACCCTGGCCTAATAGCTACTGTCTTAACTCTTACTCTGGCCTCATAGCTACTGTCTTAACTCTTACTCTGGCCTAATGGTTAAGGTCTTGGACTCTTACTCTGGCCTCATAGCTACTGTCTTAACTCTTACTCTGGCCTCATAGCTACTGTCTTAACTCTTACTCTGGCCTAATGGTTAAGGTCTTGGACTCTTCTTCTGGCCTAATAGCTACTGTCTTAACTCTTACTCTGGCCTCATAGCTACTGTCTTACCTCTTACTCTGGCCTAATAGCTACTGTCTTAACTATTACTCTGGCCTCATAGCTACTTTCTTAACTTTTACTCTGGCCTAATGGTTAAGGTCTTGGACTCTTACTCTGGCCTCATAGCTACTGCCTTAACTCTTACTCTGGCCTCATAGCTACTGTCTTAACTCTTACTCTGGCCTAATGGTTAAGGTCTTGGACTCTTACTCTGGCCTAATAGCTACTGTCTTAACTCTTACTCTGGCCTAATAGCTACTGTCTTAACTCTTACTCTGGCCTAATGGTTAAGGTCTTGGACTCTTACTCTGGCCTCATAGCTACTGTCTTAACTCTTACTCTGGTCTCATAGCTACTGTCTTAACTCTTACTCTGGCCTAATGGTTAAGGTCTTGGACTCTTCTTCTGGCCTAATAGCTACTGTCTTAACTCTTACTCTGGCCTCATAGCTACTGTCTTAACTCTTACTCTGGCCTCATAGCTACTGTCTTAACTCTTACTCTGGCCTCATAGCTACTGTCTTAACTCTTTCTCTGGCCTAATAGCTACTGTCTTAACTCTCACTCTGGCCTAATAGCTACTGTCTTAACTCTTACTTTGGCCTCATAGCTACTGTCTTAACTCTTACTCTGGCCTAATGGTTAAGGTCTTGGACTCTTACTCTGGCCTAATAGCTACTGTCTTAACTCTTACTCTGGCCTCATAGCTACTGTCTTAACTCTTACTCTGGCCTAATGGTTAAGGTCTTGGACTCTTACTCTGGCCTCATAGCTACTGTCTTAACTCTTACTCTGGCCTCATAGCTACTGTCTTAACTCTTACTCTGGCCTAATGGTTAAGGTCTTGGACTCTTCTTCTGGCCTAATAGCTACTGTCTTAACTCTTATTATGGCCTCATAGCTACTGTCTTAACTCTTACTCTGGCCTAATAGCTACTGTCTTAACTCTTGCTCTGGCCTCATAGCTACTTTCTTAACTTTTACTCTGGCCTAATGGGTAAGGTCTTGGACTCTTACTCTGGCCTCATATCTACTGCCTTAACTCTTACTCTGGCCTCATAGCTACTGTCTTAACTCTTACTCTGGCCTAATGGTTAATGTCTTGGACTCTTACTCTGGCCTAATAGCTACTGTCTTAACTCTTACTCCGGCCTAATAGCTACTGTCTTAACTCTTACTCTGGCCTAATGTTTAAGGTCTTGGACTCTTACTCTGGCCTCATAGCTACTGTCTTAACTCTTACTCTGGTCTCATAGCTACTGTCTTAACTCTTACTCTGGCCTAATGGTTAAGGTCTTGGACTCTTCTTCTGGCCTAATAGCTACTGTCTTAACTCTTACTCTGGCCTCATAGCTACTGTCTTAACTCTTACTCTGGCCTCATAGCTACTGTCTTAACTCTTTCTCTGGCCTAATAGCTACTGTCTTAACTCTTACTCTGGCCTAATAGCTACTGTCTTAACTCTTACTTTGGCCTCATAGCTACTGTCTTAACTCTTACTCTGGCCTAATGGTTAAGGTCTTGGACTCTTCTTCTGGCCTAATAGCTACTGTCTTAACTCTTACTCTGGCCTCATAGCTACTGTCTTAACTCTTACTCTGGCCTCATAGCTACTGTCTTAACTCTTTCTCTGGCCTAATAGCTACTGTCTTAACTCTTACTCTGGCCTAATAGCTACTGTCTTAACTCTTACTTTGGCCTCATAGCTACTGTCTTAACTCTTACTCTGGCCTAATGGTTAAGGTCTTGGACTCTTACTCTGGCCTAATAGCTACTGTCTTAACTCTTACTCTGGCCTCATAGCTACTGTCTTAACTCTTACTCTGGCCTAATGGTTAAGGTCTTGGACTCTTACTCTGGCCTCATAGCTACTGTCTTAACTCTTACTCTGGCCTCATAGCTACTGTCTTAACTCTTACTCTGGCCTAATGGTTAAGGTCTTGGACTCTTCTTCTGGCCTAATAGCTACTGTCTTAACTCTTACTCTGGCCTCATAGCTACTTTCTTAACTTTTACTCTGGCCTAATGGTTAAGGTCTTGGACTCTTACTCTGGCCTCATAGCTACTGCCTTAACTCTTACTCTGGCCTCATAGCTACTGTCTTAACTCTTACTCTGGCCTAATGGTTAAGGTCTTGGACTCTTACTCTGGCCTACTAGCTACTGTCTTAACTCTTACTCTGGCCTAATAGCTACTGTCTTAACTCTTACTCTGGCCTAATGGTTAAGGTCTTGGACTCTTACTCTGGCCTCATAGCTACTGTCTTAACTCTTACTCTGGTCTCATAGCTACTGTCTTAACTCTTACTCTGGCCTAATGGTTAAGGTCTTGGACTCTTCTTCTGGCCCAATAGCTACTGTCTTAACTCTTAATCTTGGCTTATAGCTACTGTCTTAACTCTTACTCTGGCCTCATAGCTACTGTCTTAACTCTTTCTCTGGCCTAATAGCTACTGTCTTAACTCTTACTCTGGCCTAATAGCTACTGTCTTAACTCTTACTTTGGCCTCATAGCTACTGTCTTAACTCTTACTCTGGCCTAATGGTTAAGGTCTTGGACTCTTCTTCTGGCCTAATAGCTACTGTCTTAACTCTTACTCTGGCCTCATAGCTACTGTCTTAACTCTTACTCTGGCCTCATAGCTACTGTCTTAACTCTTTCTCTGGCCTAATAGCTACTGTCTTAACTCTTACTCTGGCCTAATGGTTAAGGTCTTGGACTCTTACTCTGGCCTAATAGCTACTGTCTTATCTCTTACTATGGCATCATAGATACTGTCCTAACTCTTACTCTGGCCTAATGGTTAAGGCCTTGGACTCTTACTCTGGCCTCATAGCTACTGTCTTAACTCTTACTCTGGCCTCATAGCTACTGTCTTACCTATTTCTCTGGCCTAATAGCTACTGTCTTAACTCTTACTCTGGCCTCATAGCTACTTTCTTAACTCTTACTCTGGCCTAATGGTTAAGGTCTTGGACTCTTACTCTGGCCTCATAGCTACTGTCTTAACTCTTACTCTGGCCTCATAGCTACTGTCTTAACTCTTACTCTTGCCTAATAGCTACTGTCTTAACTCTTACTTTGGCCTCATAGCTACTGTCTTAACTCTTACACTGGCCCAATGGTTAAGGTGTTGGACTCTTACTCTGGCCTAATAGCTACTGTCTTAACTCTTACTCTGGCCTCATAGCTACTGTCTTAACTCTTACTCTGGCCTAATGGTTAAGGTCTTGGACTCTTACTCTGGCCTCATAGCTACTGTCTTAACTCTTACTCTGGCCTCATAGCTACTGTCTTAACTCTTACTCTGGCCTAATGGTTAAGGTCTTGGACTCTTCTTCTGGCCTAATAGCTACTGTCTTAACTCTTACTCTGGCCTCATAGCTACTGTCTTAACTCTTACTCTGGCCTAATAGCTACTGTCTTAACTCTTACTCTGGCCTCATAGCTACTTTCTTAACTTTTACTCTGGCCTAATGGTTAAGGTCTTGGACCCTTACTCTGGCCTCATAGCTACTGTCTTAACTCTTACTCTGGCCTCATAGCTACTGTCTTAACTCTTACTCTGGCCTAATGGTTAAGGTCTTGGACTCTTACTCTGGCCTAATAGCTACTGTCTTAACTCTTACTCTGGCCTAATGGTTAAGGTCTTGGACTCTTCTTCTGGCCTAATAGCTACTGTCTTAACTCTTACTCTGGCCTCATAGCTACTGTTCTAACTCTTACTCTGGCCTCATAGCTACTGTCTTAACTTTTTCTCTGGCCTAATAGCTACTGTCTTAACTCTTACTCTGGCCTAATAGCTACTGTCTTAACTCTTACTTTGGCCTCATAGCTACTGTCTTAACTCTTACTCTGGCCTAATGGTTAAGGTCTTGGACACTTCTTCTGGCCTAATAGCTACTGTCTTAACTCTTACTCTGGCCCAATAGCTACTGTCTTAACTCTTACTCTGGCCTAATGGTTAAGGTCTTGGACTCTTACTCTGGCCTCATAGCTACTGTCTTAACTCTTACTCTGGCCTAATAGCTACTGTCTTTTTTCTTACTCTGGCCTCATAGCTACTATCTTAACTCTTACTCTGGCCTCATAGCTACTGTCTTAACACTTACTCTGGCCTCATAGCTACGGTCTTAACTCTTACTCTGGCCTACTAGCTACTGTCTTAACTCTTACTCTGGCCTCATGGCTACGGTCTTAACTCTTACTCTGGCCTAATGGTTAAGGTCTTGGACTCCTACTCTGGCCTCATAGCTACTGTCTTAACTCTTACTCTGGCCTAATAGCTACTGTCTTAACTCTTACTCTGGCCTCATAGCTACTGTCTTAACTCTTACTCTGGCCTCATAGCTACTGTCTTAACTCTTACTCTGGCCTTATAGCTACTGTCTTAAGTCTTACTCTGGCCTCAAAGCTACTGTCTTAACTCTTACTCTGGCCTAATGGTTAAGGTCTTGGACTCTTACTCTGGCCTCATAGCTACTGTCTTAACTCTTACTCTGGCCTAATAGCTACTGTCTTAACTCTTACTCTGGCCTCATAGCTACTGTCTTAACTCTTACTCTGGCCTCATAGCTACTGTCTTAACTCTTTCTCTGGCCTAATAGCTACTGTCTTAACTCTTACTCCGGCCTAATAGCTACTGTCTTAACTCTTACTTTGGCCTCATAGCTACTGTCTTAACTCTTACTCTGGCATAATGGTTAAGGTCTTGGACTCTCACTCTGGCCTAATAGCTACTGTCTTAACTCTTACTCTGGCCTAATAGCTACTGTCTTAACTCTTACTCTGGCCTAATGGTTAAGGTCTTGGACTCTTACTCTGGCCTCATAGCTACTGTCTTAACTCTTACTCTGGCCTCATAGCTACTGTCTTAACTCTTACTCTGGCCTAATGGTTAAGGTCTTGGACTCTTCTTCTGGCCTAATAGCTACTGTCTTAACTCTTACTCTGGCCTCATAGTTACTGTCTTAACTCTTACTCTGCCCTAATAGCTACTGTCTTAACTCTTACTCTGGCCTCATAGCTACTGTCTTAACTCTTACTCTGGCCTAATGGTTAAGGTATTGGACTCTTACTCTGGCCTCATAGCTACTGTCTTAACTCTTACTCTGGCCTCATAGCTACTGTCTTAACTCTTACTCTGGCCTCATAGCTACTGTCTTAACTCTTACTCTGGCCTAATGGTTAAGGTTGTGGACTCTTACTCTGGCCTCATATCTACTGTCCTAACTCTTAGTCTGGCCTAATAGCTACTGTCTTAACTCTTACTCTGGCCTCATAGCTACTGTCTTAACTCTTACTCTGGCCTCATAGCTACTGTCTTAACTCTTACTCTGGCCTCATAGCTACTGTCTTAACTCTTACTCTGGCCTAATGGTTAAGGTCTTGGACTCTTACTCTGGCCTCATAGCTACTGTCTTAACTCTTACTCTGGCCTCATAGCTACTGTCTTAACTCTTACTCTGGCCTCATAGCTACTGTCTTAACTCTTACTCTGGCCTCATAGCTACTGTCTTAACTCTTTCTCTGGCCTAATAGCTACTGTCTTAACTCTTACTCTGGCCTAATAGCTACTGTCTTAACTCTTACTTTGGCCTCATAGCTACTGTCTTAACTCTTCCTCTGGCCTAATGGTTAAGGTCTTGGACTCTTACTCTGGCCTAATAGCTACTGTCTTAACTCTTACTCTGGCCTCATAGCTACTGTCTTAACTCTTACTCTGGCCTAATGGTTAAGGTCTTGGACTCTTACTCTGGCCTCATAGCTACTGTCTTAACTCTTACTCTGGCCTCATAGCTACTGTCTTAACTCTTACTCTGGCCTAATGGTTAAGGTCTTGGACTCTTCTTCTGGCCTAATAGCTACTGTCTTAACTCTTACTCTGGCCTCATAGCTACTGTCTTAACTCTTACTCTGGCCTAATAGCTACTGTCTTAACTCTTACTCTGACCTAATAGCTACTGTCTTAACTCTTACTCTGGCCTCATAGCTACTTTCTTAACTCTTACTCTGGCCTAATGGTTAAGGTCTTGGACTCTTACTCTGGCCTAATAGCTACTGTCTTAACTCTTACTCTGGCCTAATAGCTACTGTCTTAACTCTTACTCTGGCCTCATAGCTACCGTCTTAACTCTTACTCTGGCCTAATAGCTACAGTCTTAACTCTTACTCTGGCCTAATGGTTACGGTCTTGGACTCTTACTCTGGCCTCATAGCTACTGTCTTAACTCTTACTCTGGCCTCATAGCTACTGTCTTAACTCTTACTCTGGCCTAATGGTTAAGGTATTGGACTCTTACTCTGGCCTAATAGCTACTGTCTTAACTCTTACTCTGGCCTAATAGCTACTGTCTTAACTCTTACTCTGGCCTAATGGTTAAGGTCTTGGACTCTTACTCTGGCCTCATAGCTACTGTCTTAACTCTTACTCTGGTCTCATAGCTACTGTCTTAACTCTTACTCTGGCCTAATGGTTAAGGTCTTGGACTCTTCCTCTGGCCTAATAGCTACTGTCTTAACTCTTACTCTGGCCCCATAGCTACTGTCTTAACTCTTACTCTGGCCTCATAGCTACTGTCTTAACTCTTTCTCTGGCCTAATAGCTACTGTCTTAACTCTTACTCTGGCCTAATAGCTACTGTCTTAACTCTTACTTTGGCCTCATAGCTACTGTCTTAACTCTTACTCTGGCCTAATGGTTAAGGTCTTAGACTCTTCTTCTGGCCTAATAGCTACTGTCTTAACTCTTACTCTGGCCTCATAGCTACTGTCTTAACTCTTACTCTGGCCTCATAACTACTGGCTTAACTCTTTCTCTGGCCTAATAGCTACTGTCTTAACTCTTACTCTGGCCTAATAGCTACTGTCTTAACTCTTACTTTGGCCTCATAGCTACTGTCTTAACTCTTACTCTGGCCTAATAGCTACTGTCTTAACTCTTACTTTGGCCTCATAGCTACTGTCTTAACTCTTACTCTGGCCTAATGGTTAAGGTCTTGGACTCTTACTCTGGCCTCATAGCTACTGTCTTAACTCTTACTCTGGCCTCATAGCTACTGTCTTAACTCTTACTCTGGCCTCATAGCTACTGTCTTAACTCTTACTCTGGCCTCATAGCTACTGTCTTAACTCTTTCTCTGGCCTAATAGCTACTGTCTTAACTCTTACTCTGGCCTCATAGCTACTGTCTTAACTCTTACTCTGGCCTAATGGTTAAGGTCTTGGACTCTTACTCTGGCCTCATAGCTACTGTCTTAACTCTTACTCTGGCCTCATAGCTACTGTCTTAACTCTTACTCTGGCCTTATAGCTACTGTCTTAAGTCTTACTCTGGCCTCAAAGCTACTGTCTTAACTCTTACTCTGGCCTAATGGTTAAGGTCTTGGACTCTTACTCTGGCCTCATAGCTACTGTCTTAACTCTTACTCTGGCCTAATAGCTACTGTCTTAACTCTTACTCTGGCCTCATAGCTACTGTCTTAACTCTTACTCTGGCCTCATAGCTACTGTCTTAACTCTTTCTCTGGCCTAATATCTACTGTCTTAACTCTTACTCCGGCCTAATAGCTACTGTCTTAACTCTTACTTTGGCCTCATAGCTACTGTCTTAACTCTTACTCTGGCATAATGGTTAAGGTCTTGGACTCTCACTCTGGCCTAATAGCTACTGTCTTAACTCTTACTCTGGCCTAATAGCTACTGTCTTAACTCTTACTCTGGCCTAATGGTTAAGGTCTTGGACTCTTACTCTGGCCTCATAGCTACTGTCTTAACTCTTACTCTGGCCTCATAGCTACTGTCTTAACTCTTACTCTGGCCTAATGGTTAAGGTCTTGGACTCTTCTTCTGGCCTAATAGCTACTGTCTTAACTCTTACTCTGGCCTCATAGTTACTGTCTTAACTCTTACTCTGCCCTAATAGCTACTGTCTTAACTCTTACTCTGGCCTCATAGCTACTGTCTTAACTCTTACTCTGGCCTAATGGTTAAGGTATTGGACTCTTACTCTGGCCTCATAGCTACTGTCTTAACTCTTACTCTGGCCTCATAGCTACTGTCTTAACTCTTACTCTGGCCTCATAGCTACTGTCTTAACTCTTACTCTGGCCTAATGGTTAAGGTTGTGGACTCTTACTCTGGCCTCATATCTACTGTCCTAACTCTTAGTCTGGCCTAATAGCTACTGTCTTAACTCTTACTCTGGCCTCATAGCTACTGTCTTAACTCTTACTCTGGCCTCATAGCTACTGTCTTAACTCTTACTCTGGCCTCATAGCTACTGTCTTAACTCTTACTCTGGCCTAATGGTTAAGGTCTTGGACTCTTACTCTGGCCTCATAGCTACTGTCTTAACTCTTACTCTGGCCTCATAGCTACTGTCTTAACTCTTACTCTGGCCTCATAGCTACTGTCTTAACTCTTACTCTGGCCTCATAGCTACTGTCTTAACTCTTTCTCTGGCCTAATAGCTACTGTCTTAACTCTTACTCTGGCCTAATAGCTACTGTCTTAACTCTTACTTTGGCCTCATAGCTACTGTCTTAACTCTTCCTCTGGCCTAATGGTTAAGGTCTTGGACTCTTACTCTGGCCTAATAGCTACTGTCTTAACTCTTACTCTGGCCTCATAGCTACTGTCTTAACTCTTACTCTGGCCTAATGGTTAAGGTCTTGGACTCTTACTCTGGCCTCATAGCTACTGTCTTAACTCTTACTCTGGCCTCATAGCTACTGTCTTAACTCTTACTCTGGCCTAATGGTTAAGGTCTTGGACTCTTCTTCTGGCCTAATAGCTACTGTCTTAACTCTTACTCTGGCCTCATAGCTACTGTCTTAACTCTTACTCTGGCCTAATAGCTACTGTCTTAACTCTTACTCTGACCTAATAGCTACTGTCTTAACTCTTACTCTGGCCTCATAGCTACTTTCTTAACTCTTACTCTGGCCTAATGGTTAAGGTCTTGGACTCTTACTCTGGCCTAATAGCTACTGTCTTAACTCTTACTCTGGCCTAATAGCTACTGTCTTAACTCTTACTCTGGCCTCATAGCTACCGTCTTAACTCTTACTCTGGCCTAATAGCTACAGTCTTAACTCTTACTCTGGCCTAATGGTTACGGTCTTGGACTCTTACTCTGGCCTCATAGCTACTGTCTTAACTCTTACTCTGGCCTCATAGCTACTGTCTTAACTCTTACTCTGGCCTAATGGTTAAGGTATTGGACTCTTACTCTGGCCTAATAGCTACTGTCTTAACTCTTACTCTGGCCTAATAGCTACTGTCTTAACTCTTACTCTGGCCTAATGGTTAAGGTCTTGGACTCTTACTCTGGCCTCATAGCTACTGTCTTAACTCTTACTCTGGTCTCATAGCTACTGTCTTAACTCTTACTCTGGCCTAATGGTTAAGGTCTTGGACTCTTCCTCTGGCCTAATAGCTACTGTCTTAACTCTTACTCTGGCCCCATAGCTACTGTCTTAACTCTTACTCTGGCCTCATAGCTACTGTCTTAACTCTTTCTCTGGCCTAATAGCTACTGTCTTAACTCTTACTCTGGCCTAATAGCTACTGTCTTAACTCTTACTTTGGCCTCATAGCTACTGTCTTAACTCTTACTCTGGCCTAATGGTTAAGGTCTTAGACTCTTCTTCTGGCCTAATAGCTACTGTCTTAACTCTTACTCTGGCCTCATAGCTACTGTCTTAACTCTTACTCTGGCCTCATAACTACTGGCTTAACTCTTTCTCTGGCCTAATAGCTACTGTCTTAACTCTTACTCTGGCCTAATAGCTACTGTCTTAACTCTTACTTTGGCCTCATAGCTACTGTCTTAACTCTTACTCTGGCCTAATAGCTACTGTCTTAACTCTTACTTTGGCCTCATAGCTACTGTCTTAACTCTTACTCTGGCCTAATGGTTAAGGTCTTGGACTCTTACTCTGGCCTCATAGCTACTGTCTTAACTCTTACTCTGGCCTCATAGCTACTGTCTTAACTCTTACTCTGGCCTCATAGCTACTGTCTTAACTCTTACTCTGGCCTCATAGCTACTGTCTTAACTCTTTCTCTGGCCTAATAGCTACTGTCTTAACTCTTACTCTGGCCTCATAGCTACTGTCTTAACTCTTACTCTGGCCTAATGGTTAAGGTCTTGGACTCTTACTCTGGCCTCATAGCTACTGTCTTAACTCTTACTCTGGCCTCATAGCTACTGTCTTAACTCTTACTCTGGCCTCATAGCTACTGTCTTAACTCTTTCTCTGGCCTAATAGCTACTGTCTTAACTCTTACTCTGGCCTCATAGCTACTTTCTTAACTCTTACTCTGGCCTAATGGTTAAGGTCTTGGACTCTTACTCTGGCCTCATAGCTACTGTCTTAACTCTTACTCTGGCCTCATAGCTACTGTCTTAACTCTTACTCTGGCATAATAGCTACTGTCTTAACTCTTACTCTGGCCTCATAGCTACTGTCTTAACTCTTACTCTGGACTCATAGCTACTGTCTTAACTCTTACTCTGGCCTAATGGTTAAGGTCTTGGACTCTTACTCTGGCCTCATAGCTACTGTCTTAACTCTTACTCTGGCCTCATAGCTACTATCTTAACTCTTACTCTGGCCTCATAGCTACTGTCTTAACTCTTACTCTGGCCTCATAGCTACTGTCTTAACTCTTACTCTGGCCTAATGGTTAAGGTCTTGGACTCTTACTCTGGCCTCATAGCTACTGTCTTAACTCTTACTCTGGTCTCATAGCTACTGTCTTAACTCTTACTCTGGCCTAATGGTTAAGGTCTTGGACTCTTCTTCTGGCCCAATAGCTACTGTCTTAACTCTTAATCTTGGCTTATAGCTACTGTCTTAACTCTTACTCTGGCCTCATAGCTACTGTCTTAACTCTTTCTCTGGCCTAATAGCTACTGTCGTAACTCTTACTCTGGCCTAATAGCTACTGTCTTAACTCTTACTTTGGCCTCATAGCTACTGTCTTAACTCTTACTCTGGCCTAATGGTTAAGGTCTTGTACTCTTCTTCTGGCCTAATAGCTACTGTCTTAACTCTTACTCTGGCCTCATAGCTACTGTCTTAACTCTTACTCTGGCCTCATAGCTACTGTCTTAACTCTTTCTCTGGCCTAATAGCTACTGTCTTAACTCTTACTCTGGCCTAATAGCTACTGTCTTAACTCTTACTTTGGCCTCATAGCTACTGTCTTAACTCTTACTCTGGCCTAATGGTTAAGGTCTTGGACTCTTACTCTGGCCTAATAGCTACTGTCTTATCTCTTACTCTGGCATCATAGCTACTGTCCTAACTCTTACTCTGGCCTAATGGTTAAGGTCTTGGACTCTTACTCTGGCCTCATAGCTACTGTCTTAACTCTTACTCTGGCCTCATAGCTACTGTCTTAACTATTTCTCTGGCCTAATAGCTACTGTCTTAACTCTTACTCTGGCCTCATAGCTACTTTCTTAACTCTTACTCTGGCCTAATGGTTAAGGTCTTGGACTCTTACTCTGGCCTCATAGCTACTGTCTTAACTCTTACTCTGGCCTCATAGCTACTGTCTTAACTCTTACTCTGGCCTAATAGCTACTGTCTTAACTCTTACTTTGGCCTCATAGCTACTGTCTTAACTCTTACACTGGCCTAATGGTTAAGGTCTTGGACTCTTACTCTGGCCTAATAGCTACTGTCTTAACTCTTACTCTGGCCTCATAGCTACTGTCTTAACTCTTACTCTGGTCTAATGGTTAAGGTCTTGGACTCTTACTCTGGCCTCATAGCTACTGTCTTAACTCTTACTCTGGCCTCATAGCTACTGTCTTAACTCTTACTCTGGCCTAATGGTTAAGGTCTTGGACTCTTCTTCTGGCCTAATAGCTACTGTCTTAACTCTTACTCTGGCCTCATAGCTACTGTCTTAACTCTTACTCTGGCCTAATAGCTACTGTCTTAACTCTTGCTCTGGCCTCATAGCTACTTTCTTAACTTTTACTCTGGCCTAATGGTTAAGGTCTTGGACTCTTACTCTGGCCTCATAGCTACTGTCTTAACTCTTACTCTGGCCTAATGGTTAAGGTCTTGGACTCTTACTCTGGCCTCATAGCTACTGCCTTAACTCTTACTCTGGCCTCATAGCTACTGTCTTAACTCTTACTCTGGCCTAATGGTTAAGGTCTTGGACTCTTACTCTGGCCTAATAGCTACTGTCTTAACTCTTACTCTGGCCTAATAGCTACTGTCTTAACTCTTACTCTGGCCTAATGGTTAAGGTCTTGGACTCTTACTCTGGCCTCATAGCTACTGTCTTAACTCTTACTCTGGTCTCATAGCTACTGTCTTAACTCTTACTCTGGCCTAATGGTTAAGGTCTTGGACTCTTCTTCTGGCCTAATAGCTACTGTCTTAACTCTTACTCTGGCCTCATAGCTACTGTCTTAACTCTTACTCTGGCCTCATAGCTACTGTCTTAACTCTTACTCTGGCCTCATAGCTACTGTCTTAACTCTTTCTCTGGCCTAATAGCTACTGTCTTAACTCTCACTCTGGCCTAATAGCTACTGTCTTAACTCTTACTTTGGCCTCATAGCTACTGTCTTAACTCTTACTCTGGCCTAATGGTTAAGGTCTTGGACTCTTACTCTGGCCTAATAGCTACTGTCTTAACTCTTACTCTGGCCTCATAGCTACTGTCTTAACTCTTACTCTGGCCTAATGGTTAAGGTCTTGGACTCTTACTCTGGCCTCATAGCTACTGTCTTAACTCTTACTCTGGCCTCATAGCTACTGTCTTAACTCTTACTCTGGCCTAATGGTTAAGGTCTTGGACTCTTCTTCTGGCCTAATAGCTACTGTCTTAACTCTTATTATGGCCTCATAGCTACTGTCTTAACTCTTACTCTGGCCTAATAGCTACTGTCTTAACTCTTGCTCTGGCCTCATAGCTACTTTCTTAACTTTTACTCTGGCCTAATGGGTAAGGTCTTGGACTCTTACTCTGGCCTCATATCTACTGCCTTAACTCTTACTCTGGCCTCATAGCTACTGTCTTAACTCTTACTCTGGCCTAATGGTTAATGTCTTGGACTCTTACTCTGGCCTAATAGCTACTGTCTTAACTCTTACTCCGGCCTAATAGCTACTGTCTTAACTCTTACTCTGGCCTAATGTTTAAGGTCTTGGACTCTTACTCTGGCCTCATAGCTACTGTCTTAACTCTTACTCTGCTCTCATAGCTACTGTCTTAACTCTTACTCTGGCCTCATAGCTACTGTCTTAACTCTTACTCTGGCCTCATAGCTACTGTCTTAACTCTTTCTCTGGCCTAATAGCTACTGTCTTAACTCTTACTCTGGCCTAATAGCTACTGTCTTAACTCTTACTTTGGCCTCATAGCTACTGTCTTAACTCTTACTCTGGCCTAATGGTTAAGGTCTTAGACTCTTCTTCTGGCCTAATAGCTACTGTCTTAACTCTTACTCTGGCCTCATAGCTACTGTCTTAACTCTTACTCTGGCCTCATAACTACTGGCTTAACTCTTTCTCTGGCCTAATAGCTACTGTCTTAACTCTTACTCTGGCCTAATAGCTACTGTCTTAACTCTTACTTTGGCCTCATAGCTACTGTCTTAACTCTTACTCTGGCCTAATAGCTACTGTCTTAACTCTTACTTTGGCCTCATAGCTACTGTCTTAACTCTTACTCTGGCCTAATGGTTAAGGTCTTGGACTCTTACTCTGGCCTCATAGCTACTGTCTTAACTCTTACTCTGGCCTCATAGCTACTGTCTTAACTCTTACTCTGGCCTCATAGCTACTGTCTTAACTCTTACTCTGGCCTCATAGCTACTGTCTTAACTCTTTCTCTGGCCTAATAGCTACTGTCTTAACTCTTACTCTGGCCTCATAGCTACTGTCTTAACTCTTACTCTGGCCTAATGGTTAAGGTCTTGGACTCTTACTCTGGCCTCATAGCTACTGTCTTAACTCTTACTCTGGCCTCATAGCTACTGTCTTAACTCTTACTCTGGCCTTATAGCTACTGTCTTAAGTCTTACTCTGGCCTCAAAGCTACTGTCTTAACTCTTACTCTGGCCTAATGGTTAAGGTCTTGGACTCTTACTCTGGCCTCATAGCTACTGTCTTAACTCTTACTCTGGCCTAATAGCTACTGTCTTAACTCTTACTCTGGCCTCATAGCTACTGTCTTAACTCTTACTCTGGCCTCATAGCTACTGTCTTAACTCTTTCTCTGGCCTAATATCTACTGTCTTAACTCTTACTCCGGCCTAATAGCTACTGTCTTAACTCTTACTTTGGCCTCATAGCTACTGTCTTAACTCTTACTCTGGCATAATGGTTAAGGTCTTGGACTCTCACTCTGGCCTAATAGCTACTGTCTTAACTCTTACTCTGGCCTAATAGCTACTGTCTTAACTCTTACTCTGGCCTAATGGTTAAGGTCTTGGACTCTTACTCTGGCCTCATAGCTACTGTCTTAACTCTTACTCTGGCCTCATAGCTACTGTCTTAACTCTTACTCTGGCCTAATGGTTAAGGTCTTGGACTCTTCTTCTGGCCTAATAGCTACTGTCTTAACTCTTACTCTGGCCTCATAGTTACTGTCTTAACTCTTACTCTGCCCTAATAGCTACTGTCTTAACTCTTACTCTGGCCTCATAGCTACTGTCTTAACTCTTACTCTGGCCTCATAGCTACTGTCTTAACTCTTACTCTGGCCTCATAGCTACTGTCTTAACTCTTTCTCTGGCCTCATAGCTACTGTCTTAACTCTTACTCTGGCCTCATAGCTACTGTCTTAACTCTTACTCTGGCCTCATAGCTACTGTCTTAACTCTTACTCTGGCCTAATGGTTAAGGTTGTGGACTCTTACTCTGGCCTCATATCTACTGTCCTAACTCTTAGTCTGGCCTAATAGCTACTGTCTTAACTCTTACTCTGGCCTCATAGCTACTGTCTTAACTCTTACTCTGGCCTCATAGCTACTGTCTTAACTCTTACTCTGGCCTCATAGCTACTGTCTTAACTCTTACTCTGGCCTAATGGTTAAGGTCTTGGACTCTTACTCTGGCCTCATAGCTACTGTCTTAACTCTTACTCTGGCCTCATAGCTACTGTCTTAACTCTTACTCTGGCCTCATAGCTACTGTCTTAACTCTTACTCTGGCCTCATAGCTACTGTCTTAACTCTTACTCTGGCCTCATAGCTACTGTCTTAACTCTTACTCTGGCCTAATGGTTAAGGTCTTGGACTCTTACTCTGGCCTCATAGCTACTGTCTTAACTCTTACTCTGGCCTCATAGCTACTGTCTTAACTCTTACTCTGGCCTCATAGCTACTGTCTTAACTCTTACTCTGGCCTCATAGCTACTGTCTTAACTCTTTCTCTGGCCTAATAGCTACTGTCTTAACTCTTACTCTGGCCTAATAGCTACTGTCTTAACTCTTACTTTGGCCTCATAGCTACTGTCTTAACTCTTCCTCTGGCCTAATGGTTAAGGTCTTGGACTCTTACTCTGGCCTAATAGCTACTGTCTTAACTCTTACTCTGGCCTCATAGCTACTGTCTTAACTCTTACTCTGGCCTAATGGTTAAGGTCTTGGACTCTTACTCTGGCCTCATAGCTACTGTCTTAACTCTTACTCTGGCCTCATAGCTACTGTCTTAACTCTTACTCTGGCCTAATGGTTAAGGTCTTGGACTCTTCTTCTGGCCTAATAGCTACTGTCTTAACTCTTACTCTGGCCTCATAGCTACTGTCTTAACTCTTACTCTGGCCTAATAGCTACTGTCTTAACTCTTACTCTGACCTAATAGCTACTGTCTTAACTCTTACTCTGGCCTCATAGCTACTTTCTTAACTCTTACTCTGGCCTAATGGTTAAGGTCTTGGACTCTTACTCTGGCCTAATAGCTACTGTCTTAACTCTTACTCTGGCCTAATAGCTACTGTCTTAACTCTTACTCTGGCCTCATAGCTACCGTCTTAACTCTTACTCTGGCCTAATAGCTACAGTCTTAACTCTTACTCTGGCCTAATGGTTACGGTCTTGGACTCTTACTCTGGCCTCATAGCTACTGTCTTAACTCTTACTCTGGCCTCATAGCTACTGTCTTAACTCTTACTCTGGCCTAATGGTTAAGGTATTGGACTCTTACTCTGGCCTAATAGCTACTGTCTTAACTCTTACTCTGGCCTAATAGCTACTGTCTTAACTCTTACTCTGGCCTAATGGTTAAGGTCTTGGACTCTTACTCTGGCCTCATAGCTACTGTCTTAACTCTTACTCTGGTCTCATAGCTACTGTCTTAACTCTTACTCTGGCCTAATGGTTAAGGTCTTGGACTCTTCCTCTGGCCTAATAGCTACTGTCTTAACTCTTACTCTGGCCCCATAGCTACTGTCTTAACTCTTACTCTGGCCTCATAGCTACTGTCTTAACTCTTTCTCTGGCCTAATAGCTACTGTCTTAACTCTTACTCTGGCCTAATAGCTACTGTCTTAACTCTTACTTTGGCCTCATAGCTACTGTCTTAACTCTTACTCTGGCCTAATGGTTAAGGTCTTAGACTCTTCTTCTGGCCTAATAGCTACTGTCTTAACTCTTACTCTGGCCTCATAGCTACTGTCTTAACTCTTACTCTGGCCTCATAACTACTGGCTTAACTCTTTCTCTGGCCTAATAGCTACTGTCTTAACTCTTACTCTGGCCTAATAGCTACTGTCTTAACTCTTACTTTGGCCTCATAGCTACTGTCTTAACTCTTACTCTGGCCTAATAGCTACTGTCTTAACTCTTACTTTGGCCTCATAGCTACTGTCTTAACTCTTACTCTGGCCTAATGGTTAAGGTCTTGGACTCTTACTCTGGCCTCATAGCTACTGTCTTAACTCTTACTCTGGCCTCATAGCTACTGTCTTAACTCTTACTCTGGCCTCATAGCTACTGTCTTAACTCTTACTCTGGCCTCATAGCTACTGTCTTAACTCTTTCTCTGGCCTAATAGCTACTGTCTTAACTCTTACTCTGGCCTCATAGCTACTGTCTTAACTCTTACTCTGGCCTAATGGTTAAGGTCTTGGACTCTTACTCTGGCCTCATAGCTACTGTCTTAACTCTTACTCTGGCCTCATAGCTACTGTCTTAACTCTTACCCTGGCCTCATAGCTACTGTCTTAACTCTTTCTCTGGCCTAATAGCTACTGTCTTAACTCTTACTCTGGCCTCATAGCTACTTTCTTAACTCTTACTCTGGCCTAATGGTTAAGGTCTTGGACTCTTACTCTGGCCTCATAGCTACTGTCTTAACTCTTACTCTGGCCTCATAGCTACTGTCTTAACTCTTACTCTGGCATAATAGCTACTGTCTTAACTCTTACTCTGGCCTCATAGCTACTGTCTTAACTCTTACTCTGGACTCATAGCTACTGTCTTAACTCTTACTCTGGCCTAATGGTTAAGGTCTTGGACTCTTACTCTGGCCTCATAGCTACTGTCTTAACTCTTACTCTGGCCTCATAGCTACTATCTTAACTCTTACTCTGGCCTCATAGCTACTGTCTTAACTCTTACTCTGGCCTCATAGCTACTGTCTTAACTCTTACTCTGGCCTAATGGTTAAGGTCTTGGACTCTTACTCTGGCCTCATAGCTACTGTCTTAACTCTTACTCTGGTCTCATAGCTACTGTCTTAACTCTTACTCTGGCCTAATGGTTAAGGTCTTGGACTCTTCTTCTGGCCCAATAGCTACTGTCTTAACTCTTAATCTTGGCTTATAGCTACTGTCTTAACTCTTACTCTGGCCTCATAGCTACTGTCTTAACTCTTTCTCTGGCCTAATAGCTACTGTCTTAACTCTTACTCTGGCCTAATAGCTACTGTCTTAACTCTTACTTTGGCCTCATAGCTACTGTCTTAACTCTTACTCTGGCCTAATGGTTAAGGTCTTGGACTCTTCTTCTGGCCTAATAGCTACTGTCTTAACTCTTACTCTGGCCTCATAGCTACTGTCTTAACTCTTACTCTGGCCTCATAGCTACTGTCTTAACTCTTTCTCTGGCCTAATAGCTACTGTCTTAACTCTTACTCTGGCCTAATGGTTAAGGTCTTGGACTCTTACTCTGGCCTAATAGCTACTGTCTTATCTCTTACTATGGCATCATAGATACTGTCCTAACTCTTACTCTGGCCTAATGGTTAAGGCCTTGGACTCTTACTCTGGCCTCATAGCTACTGTCTTAACTCTTACTCTGGCCTCATAGCTACTGTCTTACCTATTTCTCTGGCCTAATAGCTACTGTCTTAACTCTTACTCTGGCCTCATAGCTACTTTCTTAACTCTTACTCTGGCCTAATGGTTAAGGTCTTGGACTCTTACTCTGGCCTCATAGCTACTGTCTTAACTCTTACTCTGGCCTCATAGCTACTGTCTTAACTCTTACTCTTGCCTAATAGCTACTGTCTTAACTCTTACTTTGGCCTCATAGCTACTGTCTTAACTCTTACACTGGCCTAATGGTTAAGGTGTTGGACTCTTACTCTGGCCTAATAGCTACTGTCTTAACTCTTACTCTGGCCTCATAGCTACTGTCTTAACTCTTACTCTGGCCTAATGGTTAAGGTCTTGGACTCTTACTCTGGCCTCATAGCTACTGTCTTAACTCTTACTCTGGCCTCATAGCTACTGTCTTAACTCTTACTCTGGCCTAATGGTTAAGGTCTTGGACTCTTCTTCTGGCCTAATAGCTACTGTCTTAACTCTTACTCTGGCCTCATAGCTACTGTCTTAACTCTTACTCTGGCCTAATAGCTACTGTCTTAACTCTTACTCTGGCCTCATAGCTACTTTCTTAACTTTTACTCTGGCCTAATGGTTAAGGTCTTGGACCCTTACTCTGGCCTCATAGCTACTGTCTTAACTCTTACTCTGGCCTCATAGCTACTGTCTTAACTCTTACTCTGGCCTAATGGTTAAGGTCTTGGACTCTTACTCTGGCCTAATAGCTACTGTCTTAACTCTTACTCTGGCCTAATGGTTAAGGTCTTGGACTCTTCTTCTGGCCTAATAGCTACTGTCTTAACTCTTACTCTGGCCTCATAGCTACTGTTCTAACTCTTACTCTGGCCTCATAGCTACTGTCTTAACTTTTTCTCTGGCCTAATAGCTACTGTCTTAACTCTTACTCTGGCCTAATAGCTACTGTCTTAACTCTTACTTTGGCCTCATAGCTACTGTCTTAACTCTTACTCTGGCCTAATGGTTAAGGTCTTGGACACTTCTTCTGGCCTAATAGCTACTGTCTTAACTCTTACTCTGGCCCAATAGCTACTGTCTTAACTCTTACTCTGGCCTAATGGTTAAGGTCTTGGACTCTTACTCTGGCCTCATAGCTACTGTCTTAACTCTTACTCTGGCCTAATAGCTACTGTCTTTTTTCTTACTCTGGCCTCATAGCTACTATCTTAACTCTTACTCTGGCCTCATAGCTACTGTCTTAACACTTACTCTGGCCTCATAGCTACGGTCTTAACTCTTACTCTGGCCTACTAGCTACTGTCTTAACTCTTACTCTGGCCTCATGGCTACGGTCTTAACTCTTACTCTGGCCTAATGGTTAAGGTCTTGGACTCCTACTCTGGCCTCATAGCTACTGTCTTAACTCTTACTCTGGCCTAATAGCTACTGTCTTAACTCTTACTCTGGCCTCATAGCTACTGTCTTAACTCTTACTCTGGCCTCATAGCTACTGTCTTAACTCTTACTCTGGCCTTATAGCTACTGTCTTAAGTCTTACTCTGGCCTCAAAGCTACTGTCTTAACTCTTACTCTGGCCTAATGGTTAAGGTCTTGGACTCTTACTCTGGCCTCATAGCTACTGTCTTAACTCTTACTCTGGCCTAATAGCTACTGTCTTAACTCTTACTCTGGCCTCATAGCTACTGTCTTAACTCTTACTCTGGCCTCATAGCTACTGTCTTAACTCTTTCTCTGGCCTAATAGCTACTGTCTTAACTCTTACTCCGGCCTAATAGCTACTGTCTTAACTCTTACTTTGGCCTCATAGCTACTGTCTTAACTCTTACTCTGGCATAATGGTTAAGGTCTTGGACTCTCACTCTGGCCTAATAGCTACTGTCTTAACTCTTACTCTGGCCTAATAGCTACTGTCTTAACTCTTACTCTGGCCTAATGGTTAAGGTCTTGGACTCTTACTCTGGCCTCATAGCTACTGTCTTAACTCTTACTCTGGCCTCATAGCTACTGTCTTAACTCTTACTCTGGCCTAATGGTTAAGGTCTTGGACTCTTCTTCTGGCCTAATAGCTACTGTCTTAACTCTTACTCTGGCCTCATAGTTACTGTCTTAACTCTTACTCTGCCCTAATAGCTACTGTCTTAACTCTTACTCTGGCCTCATAGCTACTGTCTTAACTCTTACTCTGGCCTAATGGTTAAGGTATTGGACTCTTACTCTGGCCTCATAGCTACTGTCTTAACTCTTACTCTGGCCTCATAGCTACTGTCTTAACTCTTACTCTGGCCTAATGGTTAAGGTTGTGGACTCTTACTCTGGCCTCATATCTACTGTCCTAACTCTTAGTCTGGCCTAATAGCTACTGTCTTAACTCTTACTCTGGCCTCATAGCTACTGTCTTAACTCTTACTCTGGCCTCATAGCTACTGTCTTAACTCTTACTCTGGCCTCATAGCTACTGTCTTAACTCTTACTCTGGCCTAATGGTTAAGGTCTTGGACTCTTACTCTGGCCTCATAGCTACTGTCTTAACTCTTACTCTGGCCTCATAGCTACTGTCTTAACTCTTACTCTGGCCTCATAGCTACTGTCTTAACTCTTACTCTGGCCTCATAGCTACTGTCTTAACTCTTTCTCTGGCCTAATAGCTACTGTCTTAACTCTTACTCTGGCCTAATAGCTACTGTCTTAACTCTTACTTTGGCCTCATAGCTACTGTCTTAACTCTTCCTCTGGCCTAATGGTTAAGGTCTTGGACTCTTACTCTGGCCTAATAGCTACTGTCTTAACTCTTACTCTGGCCTCATAGCTACTGTCTTAACTCTTACTCTGGCCTAATGGTTAAGGTCTTGGACTCTTACTCTGGCCTCATAGCTACTGTCTTAACTCTTACTCTGGCCTCATAGCTACTGTCTTAACTCTTACTCTGGCCTAATGGTTAAGGTCTTGGACTCTTCTTCTGGCCTAATAGCTACTGTCTTAACTCTTACTCTGGCCTCATAGCTACTGTCTTAACTCTTACTCTGGCCTAATAGCTACTGTCTTAACTCTTACTCTGACCTAATAGCTACTGTCTTAACTCTTACTCTGGCCTCATAGCTACTTTCTTAACTCTTACTCTGGCCTAATGGTTAAGGTCTTGGACTCTTACTCTGGCCTAATAGCTACTGTCTTAACTCTTACTCTGGCCTAATAGCTACTGTCTTAACTCTTACTCTGGCCTCATAGCTACCGTCTTAACTCTTACTCTGGCCTAATAGCTACAGTCTTAACTCTTACTCTGGCCTAATGGTTACGGTCTTGGACTCTTACTCTGGCCTCATAGCTACTGTCTTAACTCTTACTCTGGCCTCATAGCTACTGTCTTAACTCTTACTCTGGCCTAATGGTTAAGGTATTGGACTCTTACTCTGGCCTAATAGCTACTGTCTTAACTCTTACTCTGGCCTAATAGCTACTGTCTTAACTCTTACTCTGGCCTAATGGTTAAGGTCTTGGACTCTTACTCTGGCCTCATAGCTACTGTCTTAACTCTTACTCTGGTCTCATAGCTACTGTCTTAACTCTTACTCTGGCCTAATGGTTAAGGTCTTGGACTCTTCCTCTGGCCTAATAGCTACTGTCTTAACTCTTACTCTGGCCCCATAGCTACTGTCTTAACTCTTACTCTGGCCTCATAGCTACTGTCTTAACTCTTTCTCTGGCCTAATAGCTACTGTCTTAACTCTTACTCTGGCCTAATAGCTACTGTCTTAACTCTTACTTTGGCCTCATAGCTACTGTCTTAACTCTTACTCTGGCCTAATG
Source organism: Triturus cristatus (assembly GCF_964204655.1). Lineage (NCBI taxonomy): Eukaryota > Metazoa > Chordata > Amphibia > Caudata > Salamandridae > Triturus > Triturus cristatus. The sequence goes on along the minus strand of NC_140593.1, from coordinate 718,431,969 downwards.
GTTAAGGTCTTAGACTCTTCTTCTGGCCTAATAGCTACTGTCTTAACTCTTACTCTGGCCTCATAGCTACTGTCTTAACTCTTACTCTGGCCTCATAACTACTGGCTTAACTCTTTCTCTGGCCTAATAGCTACTGTCTTAACTCTTACTCTGGCCTAATAGCTACTGTCTTAACTCTTACTTTGGCCTCATAGCTACTGTCTTAACTCTTACTCTGGCCTAATAGCTACTGTCTTAACTCTTACTTTGGCCTCATAGCTACTGTCTTAACTCTTACTCTGGCCTAATGGTTAAGGTCTTGGACTCTTACTCTGGCCTCATAGCTACTGTCTTAACTCTTACTCTGGCCTCATAGCTACTGTCTTAACTCTTACTCTGGCCTCATAGCTACTGTCTTAACTCTTACTCTGGCCTCATAGCTACTGTCTTAACTCTTTCTCTGGCCTAATAGCTACTGTCTTAACTCTTACTCTGGCCTCATAGCTACTGTCTTAACTCTTACTCTGGCCTAATGGTTAAGGTCTTGGACTCTTACTCTGGCCTCATAGCTACTGTCTTAACTCTTACTCTGGCCTCATAGCTACTGTCTTAACTCTTACTCTGGCCTTATAGCTACTGTCTTAAGTCTTACTCTGGCCTCAAAGCTACTGTCTTAACTCTTACTCTGGCCTAATGGTTAAGGTCTTGGACTCTTACTCTGGCCTCATAGCTACTGTCTTAACTCTTACTCTGGCCTAATAGCTACTGTCTTAACTCTTACTCTGGCCTCATAGCTACTGTCTTAACTCTTACTCTGGCCTCATAGCTACTGTCTTAACTCTTTCTCTGGCCTAATATCTACTGTCTTAACTCTTACTCCGGCCTAATAGCTACTGTCTTAACTCTTACTTTGGCCTCATAGCTACTGTCTTAACTCTTACTCTGGCATAATGGTTAAGGTCTTGGACTCTCACTCTGGCCTAATAGCTACTGTCTTAACTCTTACTCTGGCCTAATAGCTACTGTCTTAACTCTTACTCTGGCCTAATGGTTAAGGTCTTGGACTCTTACTCTGGCCTCATAGCTACTGTCTTAACTCTTACTCTGGCCTCATAGCTACTGTCTTAACTCTTACTCTGGCCTAATGGTTAAGGTCTTGGACTCTTCTTCTGGCCTAATAGCTACTGTCTTAACTCTTACTCTGGCCTCATAGTTACTGTCTTAACTCTTACTCTGCCCTAATAGCTACTGTCTTAACTCTTACTCTGGCCTCATAGCTACTGTCTTAACTCTTACTCTGGCCTAATGGTTAAGGTATTGGACTCTTACTCTGGCCTCATAGCTACTGTCTTAACTCTTACTCTGGCCTCATAGCTACTGTCTTAACTCTTACTCTGGCCTCATAGCTACTGTCTTAACTCTTACTCTGGCCTAATGGTTAAGGTTGTGGACTCTTACTCTGGCCTCATATCTACTGTCCTAACTCTTAGTCTGGCCTAATAGCTACTGTCTTAACTCTTACTCTGGCCTCATAGCTACTGTCTTAACTCTTACTCTGGCCTCATAGCTACTGTCTTAACTCTTACTCTGGCCTCATAGCTACTGTCTTAACTCTTACTCTGGCCTAATGGTTAAGGTCTTGGACTCTTACTCTGGCCTCATAGCTACTGTCTTAACTCTTACTCTGGCCTCATAGCTACTGTCTTAACTCTTACTCTGGCCTCATAGCTACTGTCTTAACTCTTACTCTGGCCTCATAGCTACTGTCTTAACTCTTTCTCTGGCCTAATAGCTACTGTCTTAACTCTTACTCTGGCCTAATAGCTACTGTCTTAACTCTTACTTTGGCCTCATAGCTACTGTCTTAACTCTTCCTCTGGCCTAATGGTTAAGGTCTTGGACTCTTACTCTGGCCTAATAGCTACTGTCTTAACTCTTACTCTGGCCTCATAGCTACTGTCTTAACTCTTACTCTGGCCTAATGGTTAAGGTCTTGGACTCTTACTCTGGCCTCATAGCTACTGTCTTAACTCTTACTCTGGCCTCATAGCTACTGTCTTAACTCTTACTCTGGCCTAATGGTTAAGGTCTTGGACTCTTCTTCTGGCCTAATAGCTACTGTCTTAACTCTTACTCTGGCCTCATAGCTACTGTCTTAACTCTTACTCTGGCCTAATAGCTACTGTCTTAACTCTTACTCTGACCTAATAGCTACTGTCTTAACTCTTACTCTGGCCTCATAGCTACTTTCTTAACTCTTACTCTGGCCTAATGGTTAAGGTCTTGGACTCTTACTCTGGCCTAATAGCTACTGTCTTAACTCTTACTCTGGCCTAATAGCTACTGTCTTAACTCTTACTCTGGCCTCATAGCTACCGTCTTAACTCTTACTCTGGCCTAATAGCTACAGTCTTAACTCTTACTCTGGCCTAATGGTTACGGTCTTGGACTCTTACTCTGGCCTCATAGCTACTGTCTTAACTCTTACTCTGGCCTCATAGCTACTGTCTTAACTCTTACTCTGGCCTAATGGTTAAGGTATTGGACTCTTACTCTGGCCTAATAGCTACTGTCTTAACTCTTACTCTGGCCTAATAGCTACTGTCTTAACTCTTACTCTGGCCTAATGGTTAAGGTCTTGGACTCTTACTCTGGCCTCATAGCTACTGTCTTAACTCTTACTCTGGTCTCATAGCTACTGTCTTAACTCTTACTCTGGCCTAATGGTTAAGGTCTTGGACTCTTCCTCTGGCCTAATAGCTACTGTCTTAACTCTTACTCTGGCCCCATAGCTACTGTCTTAACTCTTACTCTGGCCTCATAGCTACTGTCTTAACTCTTTCTCTGGCCTAATAGCTACTGTCTTAACTCTTACTCTGGCCTAATAGCTACTGTCTTAACTCTTACTTTGGCCTCATAGCTACTGTCTTAACTCTTACTCTGGCCTAATGGTTAAGGTCTTAGACTCTTCTTCTGGCCTAATAGCTACTGTCTTAACTCTTACTCTGGCCTCATAGCTACTGTCTTAACTCTTACTCTGGCCTCATAACTACTGGCTTAACTCTTTCTCTGGCCTAATAGCTACTGTCTTAACTCTTACTCTGGCCTAATAGCTACTGTCTTAACTCTTACTTTGGCCTCATAGCTACTGTCTTAACTCTTACTCTGGCCTAATAGCTACTGTCTTAACTCTTACTTTGGCCTCATAGCTACTGTCTTAACTCTTACTCTGGCCTAATGGTTAAGGTCTTGGACTCTTACTCTGGCCTCATAGCTACTGTCTTAACTCTTACTCTGGCCTCATAGCTACTGTCTTAACTCTTACTCTGGCCTCATAGCTACTGTCTTAACTCTTACTCTGGCCTCATAGCTACTGTCTTAACTCTTTCTCTGGCCTAATAGCTACTGTCTTAACTCTTACTCTGGCCTCATAGCTACTGTCTTAACTCTTACTCTGGCCTAATGGTTAAGGTCTTGGACTCTTACTCTGGCCTCATAGCTACTGTCTTAACTCTTACTCTGGCCTCATAGCTACTGTCTTAACTCTTACCCTGGCCTCATAGCTACTGTCTTAACTCTTTCTCTGGCCTAATAGCTACTGTCTTAACTCTTACTCTGGCCTCATAGCTACTTTCTTAACTCTTACTCTGGCCTAATGGTTAAGGTCTTGGACTCTTACTCTGGCCTCATAGCTACTGTCTTAACTCTTACTCTGGCCTCATAGCTACTGTCTTAACTCTTACTCTGGCATAATAGCTACTGTCTTAACTCTTACTCTGGCCTCATAGCTACTGTCTTAACTCTTACTCTGGACTCATAGCTACTGTCTTAACTCTTACTCTGGCCTAATGGTTAAGGTCTTGGACTCTTACTCTGGCCTCATAGCTACTGTCTTAACTCTTACTCTGGCCTCATAGCTACTATCTTAACTCTTACTCTGGCCTCATAGCTACTGTCTTAACTCTTACTCTGGCCTCATAGCTACTGTCTTAACTCTTACTCTGGCCTAATGGTTAAGGTCTTGGACTCTTACTCTGGCCTCATAGCTACTGTCTTAACTCTTACTCTGGTCTCATAGCTACTGTCTTAACTCTTACTCTGGCCTAATGGTTAAGGTCTTGGACTCTTCTTCTGGCCCAATAGCTACTGTCTTAACTCTTAATCTTGGCTTATAGCTACTGTCTTAACTCTTACTCTGGCCTCATAGCTACTGTCTTAACTCTTTCTCTGGCCTAATAGCTACTGTCGTAACTCTTACTCTGGCCTAATAGCTACTGTCTTAACTCTTACTTTGGCCTCATAGCTACTGTCTTAACTCTTACTCTGGCCTAATGGTTAAGGTCTTGTACTCTTCTTCTGGCCTAATAGCTACTGTCTTAACTCTTACTCTGGCCTCATAGCTACTGTCTTAACTCTTACTCTGGCCTCATAGCTACTGTCTTAACTCTTTCTCTGGCCTAATAGCTACTGTCTTAACTCTTACTCTGGCCTAATAGCTACTGTCTTAACTCTTACTTTGGCCTCATAGCTACTGTCTTAACTCTTACTCTGGCCTAATGGTTAAGGTCTTGGACTCTTACTCTGGCCTAATAGCTACTGTCTTATCTCTTACTCTGGCATCATAGCTACTGTCCTAACTCTTACTCTGGCCTAATGGTTAAGGTCTTGGACTCTTACTCTGGCCTCATAGCTACTGTCTTAACTCTTACTCTGGCCTCATAGCTACTGTCTTAACTATTTCTCTGGCCTAATAGCTACTGTCTTAACTCTTACTCTGGCCTCATAGCTACTTTCTTAACTCTTACTCTGGCCTAATGGTTAAGGTCTTGGACTCTTACTCTGGCCTCATAGCTACTGTCTTAACTCTTACTCTGGCCTCATAGCTACTGTCTTAACTCTTACTCTGGCCTAATAGCTACTGTCTTAACTCTTACTTTGGCCTCATAGCTACTGTCTTAACTCTTACACTGGCCTAATGGTTAAGGTCTTGGACTCTTACTCTGGCCTAATAGCTACTGTCTTAACTCTTACTCTGGCCTCATAGCTACTGTCTTAACTCTTACTCTGGTCTAATGGTTAAGGTCTTGGACTCTTACTCTGGCCTCATAGCTACTGTCTTAACTCTTACTCTGGCCTCATAGCTACTGTCTTAACTCTTACTCTGGCCTAATGGTTAAGGTCTTGGACTCTTCTTCTGGCCTAATAGCTACTGTCTTAACTCTTACTCTGGCCTCATAGCTACTGTCTTAACTCTTACTCTGGCCTAATAGCTACTGTCTTAACTCTTGCTCTGGCCTCATAGCTACTTTCTTAACTTTTACTCTGGCCTAATGGTTAAGGTCTTGGACTCTTACTCTGGCCTCATAGCTACTGTCTTAACTCTTACTCTGGCCTAATGGTTAAGGTCTTGGACTCTTACTCTGGCCTAATAGCTACTGTCTTAACTCTTACTCTGGCCTAATGGTTAAGGTCTTGGACTCTTCTTCTGGCCTAATAGCTACTGTCTTAACTCTTACTCTGGCCTCATAGCTACTGTTCTAACTCTTACTCTGGCCTCATAGCTACTGTCTTAACTCTTTCTCTGGCCTAATAGCTACTGTCTTAACTCTTACTCTGGCCTAATAGCTACTGTCTTAACTCTTACTTTGGCCTCATAGCTACTGTCTTAACTCTTACTCTGGCCTAATGGTTAAGGTCTTGGACACTTCTTCTGGCCTAATAGCTACTGTCTTAACTCTTACTCTGGCCCAATAGCTACTGTCTTAACTCTTACTCTGGCCTAATGGTTAAGGTCTTGGACTCTTACTCTGGCCTCATAGCTACTGTCTTAACTCTTACTCTGGCCTAATAGCTACTGTCTTAACTCTTACTCTGGCCTAATAGCTACTGTCTTAACTCTTACTCTGGCGTCATAGCTACTGTGTTAACTCTTACTCTGGCCTAATGGTTAAGGTCTTGGACTCTTACTCTGGCCTCATAGCTACTGTCTTAACTCTTACTCTGGCCTAATAGCTACTGTCTTAACTCTTACTCTGGCCTCATAGCTACTATCTTAACTCTTACTCTGGCCTCATAGCTACTGTCTTAACACTTACTCTGGCCTCATAGCTACGGTCTTAACTCTTACTCTGGCCTACTAGCTACTGTCTTAACTCTTACTCTGGCCTCATAGCTACGGTCTTAACTCTTACTCTGGCCTAATGGTTAAGGTCTTGGACTCCTACTCTGGCCTCATACCTACTGTTTTAACTCCTACTCTGGCCTAATAGCTACTGTCTTAACTCTTACTCTGGCCTCATAGCTACTGTCTTAACTCATACACTGGCCTTATAGCTACTGTCTTAACTCTTACTCTGGCCTCATAGCTACTGTCTTAACTCTTACTCTGGCCTCATAGCTACTGTCTTAACTCTTACTCTGGCCTTTTAGCTACTGTCTTAACTCTTACTCTGGCCTCATAGCTACTGTCTTAACTCTTACTCTGGCCTAATGGTTAAGGTCTTGGTGTCTTACTCTGGCCTCATAGCTACTGTCTTAACTCTTACTCTGGCCTAATAGCTACTGTCTTAACTCTTACTCTGGCCTCATAGCTACTGTCTTAACTCTTACTCTGGCCTAATGGTTAAGGTCTTGGACTCCTACTCTGGCCTCATAGCTACTGTCTTAACTCTTACTCTGGCCTAATAGCTACTGTCTTAACTCTTACTCTGGCCTCATAGCTACTGTCTTAACTCTTACTCTGGCCTCATAGCTACTGTCTTAACTCTTACTCTGGCCTTATAGCTACTGTCTTAAGTCTTACTCTGGCCTCAAAGCTACTGTCTTAACTCTTACTCTGGCCTAATGGTTAAGGTCTTGGACTCTTACTCTGGCCTCATAGCTACTGTCTTAACTCTTACTCTGGCCTAATAGCTACTGTCTTAACTCTTACTCTGGCCTCATAGCTACTGTCTTAACTCTTACTCTGGCCTCATAGCTACTGTCTTAACTCTTTCTCTGGCCTAATAGATACTGTCTTAACTCTTACTCCGGCCTAATAGCTACTGTCTTAACTCTTACTTTGGCCTCATAGCTACTGTCTTAACTCTTACTCTGGCATAATGGTTAAGGTCTTGGACTCTCAATCTGGCCTAATAGCTACTGTCTTAACTCTTACTCTGGCCTAATAGCTACTGTCTTAACTCTTACTCTGGCCTCATAGCTACTGTCTTAACTCTTACTCTGGCCTAATGGTTAAGGTCTTGGACTCTTACTCTGGCCTCATAGCTACTGTCTTAACTCTTACTCTGGCCTCATAGCTACTGTCTTAACTCTTACTCTGGCCTAATGGTTAAGGTCGTGGACTCTTACTCTGGCCTCATATCTACTGTCCTAACTCTTACTCTGGCCTAATAGCTACTGTCTTAACTCTTACTCTGGCCTCATAGCTACTGTCTTAACTCTTACTCTGGCCTCATAGCTACTGTCTTAACTCTTACTCTGGCCTCATAGCTACTGTCTTAACTCTTACTCTGGCCTAATGGTTAAGGTCTTGGACTCTTACTCTGGCCTCATAGCTACTGTCTTAACTCTTACTCTGGCCTCATAGCTACTGTCTTAACTCTTACTCTGGCCTCATAGCTACTGTCTTAACTCTTTCTCTGGCCTAATAGCTACTGTCTTAACTCTTACTCCGGCCTAATAGCTACTGTTTTAACTCTTACTTTGGCCTCATAGCTACTGTCTTAACTCTTCCTCTGGCCTAATGGTTAAGGTCTTGGACTCTTACTCTGGCCTAATAGCTACTGTCTTAACTCTTACTCTGGCCTCATAGCTACTGTCTTAACTCTTACTCTGGCCTAATGGTTAAGGTCTTGGACTCTTACTCTGGCCTCATAGCTACTGTCTTAACTCTTACTCTGGCCTCATAGCTACTGTCTTAACTCTTACTCTGGCCTAATGGTTAAGGTCTTGGACTCTTCTTCTGGCCTAATAGCTACTGTCTTAACTCTTACTCTGGCCTCATAGCTACTGTCTTAACTCTTACTCTGGCCTAATAGCTACTGTCTTAACTCTTACTCTGACCTAATAGCTACTGTCTTAACTCTTACTCTGGCCTCATAGCTACTTTCTTAACTCTTACTCTGGCCTAATGGTTAAGGTCTTGGACTCTTACTCTGGCCTAATAGCTACTGTCTTAACTCTTACTCTGGCCTAATAGCTACTGTCTTAACTCTTACTCTGGCCTCATAGCTACCGTCTTAACTCTTACTCTGGCCTAATAGCTACTGTCTTAACTCTTACTCTGGCCTAATGGTTACGGTCTTGGACTCTTACTCCGGCCTCATAGCTACTGTCTTAACTCTTACTCTGGCCTCATAGCTACTGTCTTAACACTTACTCTGGCCTAATGGTTAAGGTATTGGACTCTTACTCTGGCCTAATAGCTACTGTCTTAACTCTTACTCTGGCCTAATAGCTACTGTCTTAACTCTTACTCTGGCCTAATGGTTAAGGTCTTGGACTCTTATTCTGGCCTCATAGCTACTGTCTTAACTCTTACTCTGGTCTCATAGCTACTGTCTTAACTCTTACTCTGGCCTAATGGTTAAGGTCTTGGACTCTTCCTCTGGCCTAATAGCTACTGTCTTAACTCTTACTCTGGCCCCATAGCTACTGTCTTAACTCTTACTCTGGCCTCATAGCTACTGTCTTAACTCTTTCTCTGGCCTAATAGCTACTGTCTTAACTCTTACTCTGGCCTAATAGCTACTGTCTTAACTCTTACTTTGGCCTCATAGCTACTGTCTTAACTCTTACTCTGGCCTAATGGTTAAGGTCTTAGACTCTTCTTCTGGCCTAATAGCTACTGTCTTAACTCTTACTCTGGCCTCATAGCTACTGTCTTAACTCTTACTCTGGCCTCATAACTACTGGCTTAACTCTTTCTCTGGCCTAATAGCTACTGTCTTAACTCTTACTCTGGCCTAATAGCTACTGTCTTAACTCTTACTTTGGCCTCATAGCTACTGTCTTAACTCTTACTCTGGCCTAATGGTTAAGGTCTTGGACTCTTACTCTGGCCTAATAGCTACTGTCTTAACTCTTACTCTGGCCTCATAGCTACTGTCTTAACTCTTACTCTGGCCTCATAACTACTGGCTTAACTCTTTCTCTGGCCTAATAGCTACTGTCTTAACTCTTACTCTGGCCTAATAGCTACTGTCTTAACTCTTACTTTGGCCTCATAGCTACTGTCTTAACTCTTACTCTGGCCTAATGGTTAAGGTCTTGGACTCTTACTCTGGCCTAATAGCTACTGTCTTAACTCTTACTCTGGCCTCATAGCTACTGTCTTAACTCTTACTCTGGCCTAATGGTTAAGGTCTTGGACTCTTACTCTTGCCTCATAGCTACTGTCTTAACTCTTACTCTGGCCTCATAGCTACTGTCTTAACTCTTACTCTGGCCTCATAGCTACTGTCTTAACTCTTACTCTGGCCTCATAGCTACTGTCTTAACTCTTACTCTGGCCTAATAGCTACTGTCTTAACTCTTACTCTGGCCTCATAGCTACTGTCTTAACTCTTATTCTGGCCTCATAGCTACTGTCTTAACTCTTACTCTGGCCTCATAGCTACTGTCTTAACTCTTACTCTGGCCTAATGGTTAAGGTCTTGGACTCTTACTCTGGCCTCATAGCTACTGTCTTAACTCTTACTCTGGCCTCATAGCTACTGTCTTAACTCTTTCTCTGGCCTAATAGCTACTGTCTTAACTCTTACTCTGGCCTAAAAGCTACTGTCTTAACTCTTACTTTGGCCTCATAGCTACTGTCTTAACTCTTACTCTGGCCTAATGGTTAAGGTCTTGGACTCTTACTCTGGCCTAATAGCTACTGTCTTAACTCTTACTCTGGCCTAATAGCTACTGTCTTAACTCTTACTCTGGCCTCATAGCTACTGTCTTAACTCTTACTCTGGCCTAATGGTTAAGGTCTTGGACTCTTCTTCTGGCCTAATAGCTACTGTCTTAACTCTTACTCTGGCCTCATAGCTACTGTCTTAACTCTTACTCTGGCCTAATAGCTACTGTCTTAACTCCTACTCTGGCCTCATAGCTACTGTCTTAACTCTTACTCTGGCCTAATGGTTAAGGTCTTGGACTCTTACTCTGGCCTCATAGCTACTGTCTTAACTCTTACTCTGGCCTAATAGCTACTGTCTTAACTCTTACTCTGGCCTCATAGCTACTATCTTAACTCTTACTCTGGCCTCATAGCTACTGTCTTAACTCTTACTCTGGCCCCATAGCTACTGTCTTAACTCTTACTCTGGCCTAATAGCTACTGTCTTAACTCTTACTCTGGCCTCATAGCTACTGTCTTAAATCTTACTCTGGCCTAATGGTTAAGGTCTTGGACTCTTACTCTGGCCTCATAGCTACTGTCCTAACTCTTACTCTGGCCTAATAGCTACTGTCTTAACTCTTACTCTGGCCTCATAGCTACTGTCTGAATGCTTACACTGGCCTCATAGCTACTGTCTTAACTCTTACTCTGGCCTCATAGCTACTGTCTTAACTCTACTCTGGCCTCATAGCTACTGTCTTACCTCTTACTCTGGCCTTATAGCTACTGTCTTAACTCTTACTCTGGCCTCATAGCTACTGTCTTAACTCTTACTCTGGCCTAATGGTTACGGTCTTGGACTCTTACTCTGGCCTCATAGATACTGTCTTAACTCTTACTCTAGCCTCATAGCTACTGTCTTAACTTTTACTCTGGCCTAATAGCTACTGTCTTAACTCTTACTCTGGCCTAATAGCTACTGTCTTAACTCTTACTCTGGCCTCATAGCTACTGTCTTAACTCTTACTCTGGCCTATTGGTTAAGGTCTTGGACTCTTACTCTGGCCTCATAGCTACTGTCTTAACTCTTACTCTGGCCTCATAGCTACTGTCTTAACTTTTATTCTGGCCTCATAGCTACTATCTTAACTCTTACTCTGGACTCATAGCTACTGTCTTAACTCTTACTCTGGCCTAATAGCTACTGTCTTAACTCTTACTCTGGCCTCATAGCTACTGTCTTCACTCTTACTCTGGCCTAATGGTTAAGGTTTTGGACTCTTACTCTGGCCTCATAGCTACTGTCTTAACTCTTACTCTGGCCTAATAGCTACTGTCTTAACTCTTACTCTGGCCTAAAAGCTACTGTTTTAACTCTTACTCTGGCCTCATAGCTACTGTCTTAACTCTTACTCTGGCCTAATGGTTAAGGTCTTGGACTCTTCTTCTGGCCTAATAGCTACTGTCTTAACTCTTACTCTGGCCTCATAGCTACTGTCTTAACTCTTACTCTGGCCTAATAGCTACTGTCTTAACTCTTACTCTGGCCTCATAGCTACTTTCTTAACTCTTACTCTGGCCTAATGGTTAAGGTCTAGGACTCTTACTCTGGCCTCATAGCTACTGTCTTAACTCTTACTCTGGCCTCATAGCTACTGTCTTAACTCTTACTCTGGCCTAATGGTTAAGGTCTTGGACTCTAACTCTGGCCTAATAGCTACTGTCTTAACTCTTACTCTGGCCTAATAGCTACTGTCTTAACTCTTACTCTGGCATCATAGCTACTGTCTTAACTCTTACTCTGGCCTAATGGTTAAGGTCTTGGACTCTTACTCTGGCCTCATAGCTACTGTCTTAACTCTTACTCTGGTCTCATAGCTACTGTCTTAACTCTTACTCTGGCCTAATGGTTAAGGTCTTGGACTCTTCTTCTGGCCTAATAGCTACTGTCTTAACTCTTACTCTGGCCTCATAGCTACTGTCTTAACTCTTACTCTGGCCTCATAGCTACTCTCTTAACTCTTACTCTGGCCTAATGGTTAAGGTCTTGGACTCTTCTTCTGGCCTAATAGCTACTGTCTTAACTCTTACTCTGGCCTAATAGCTACTGTCTTAACTCTTACTCTGGCCTCATAGCTACTGTCTTAACTCTTACTCTGGCCTAATGGTTAAGGTCTTGGACTCTTACTCTGGCCTCATAGCTACTGTCTTAACTCTTACTCTGGCCTCATAGCTACTGTCTTAACTCTTACTCTGGCCTCATAGCTACTGTCTTAACTCTTACTCTGGCCTCATAGCTACTGTCTTAACTCTTTTTCTGGCCTAATAGCTACTGTCTTAACTCTTACTCTGGCCTAATAGCTACTGTCTTAACTCTTACTTTGGCCTCATAGCTACTGTCTTAACTCTTACTCTGGCCTAATGGTTAAGGTCTTGGACTCTTACTCTGGCCTAATAGCTACTGTCTTAACTCTTACTCTGGCCTCATAGCTACTGTCTTAACTCTTACTCTGGCCTAATGGTTAAGGTCTTGGACTCTTACTCTGGCCTCATAGCTACTGTCTTAACTCTTACTTTGGCCTCATAGCTACTGTCTTAACTCTTACTCTGGCCTAATGGTTAAGGTCTTGGACTCTTCTTCTGGCCTAATAGCTACTGTCTTAACTCTTACTCTGGCCTCATAGCTACTGTCTTAACTCTTACTCTGGCCTAATAGCTACTGTCTTAACTCTTACTCTGGCCTCATAGCTACTGTCTTAACCCTTACTCTGGCCTAATGGTTAAGGTCTTGGACTCTTACTCTGGCCTCATAGCTACTGTCTTAACTCTTACTCTGGCCTCATAGCTACTGTCTTAACTCTTACTCTGGCCTAATGGTTAAGGTCTTGGACTCTTACTCTGGCCTAATAGCTACTGTATTAACTCTTACTCTGGCCTAATAGCTACTGTCTTAACTCTTACTCTGGCCTCATAGCTACTGTCTTAACTCTTACTCTGGCCTTATAGCTACTGTCTTAACTCTTACTCTGGCCTCATAGCTACTGTCTTAACTCATACTCTGGCCTAATGGTTAAGGTCTTGGACTCTTACTCGGGCCTCATAGCTACTGTCTTAACTCTTACTCTGGCCTCATAGCTACTGTCTTAACTCTTACTCTGGCGTAATAGCTACTGTCTTAACTCTTACTCTGGCCTAATAGCTACTGTCTTAACTCTTACTCTGGCCTAATGGTTAAGGTCTTAGACTCTTACTATGGCCTCATAGCTACTGTCTTAACTCTTACTCTGGCCTAATGGTTAAGGTCTTGGACTCTTACTCTGGCCTCATAGCTACTGTCTTAACTCTTACTCTGGCCTCATAGCTACTGTCTTAACTCTTACTATGGCCTAATGTTTAAGGTCTTGGACTCTTACTCTGGCCTCATAGCTACTGTCTTAACTCTTACTCTGGCCTCATAGCTACTGTCTTAACTCTTACTCTGGCCTAATGGTTAAGGTCTTGGACTCTTACTCTGGCCTAATAGCTACTGTCTTAACTCTTACTATGGCCTCATAGCTACTGTCTTAACTCTTACTCTGGCATCATAGCTAATGTCTTAACTCTTACTCTGGCCTCATAGCTACTGTCTTAACTCTTACTCTGGACTCATAGCTACTGTCTTAACTCTTACTCTGGCCTATTGGTTAAGGTCTTGGACTCTTACTCTGGCCTCTTAGCTACTGTCTTAACTCTTACTCTGGCCTCATAGCTACTATCTTAACTCTTACTCTGGCCTCATAGCTACTGTCTAAACTCTTACTCTGGCCTCATAGCTACTGTCATAACTCTTACTCTGGCCTAATGGTTAAGGTCTTGGACTCTTACTCTTGCCTCATAGCTACTGTCTTAACTCTTACTCTGGCCTCATAGCTACTGTCTTAACTCTTACTCTGGCCTCATAGCTACTGTCTTAACTCTTACTCTGGCCTCATAGCTACTGTCTTAACTCTTACTCTGGCCTCATAGCTACTGTCTTAACTCTTACTCTGGCCTCATAGCTACTGTCTTAACTCTTACTCTGGCCTCATAGCTACTGTCTTAACTCTTACTCTGGCCTAATGGTTAAGGTCTTGGACTCTTACTCTGGCCTCATAGCTACTGTCTTAACTCTTACTCTGGCCTCATAGCTACTGTCTTAACTCTTACTCTGGCCTCATAGCTACTGTCTTAACTCTTTCTCTGGCCTAATAGCTACTGTCTTAACTCTTACTCTGGCCTAAAAGCTACTGTCTTAACTCTTACTTTGGCCTCATAGCTACTGTCTTAACTCTTACTCTGGCCTAATGGTTAAGGTCTTGGACTCTTACTCTGGCCTAATAGCTACTGTCTTAACTCTTACTCTGGCCTAATAGCTACTGTCTTAACTCTTACTCTGGCCTCATAGCTACTGTCTTAACTCTTACTCTGGCCTAATGGTTAAGGTCTTGGACTCTTACTCTGGCCTCATAGCTACTGTCTTAACTCTTACTCTGGCCTCATAGCTACTGTCTTAACTCTTACTCTGGCATAATGGTTAAGGCCTTGGACTCTTCTTCTGGCCTAATAGCTACTGTCTTAACTCTTACTCTGGCCTCATAGCTACTGTCTTAACTCTTACTCTGGCCTAATAGCTACTGTCTTAACTCTTACTCTGGCCTCATAGCTACTGTCTTAACTCTTACTCTGGCCTAATGGTTAAGGTCTTGGACTCTTACTCTGGCCTCATAGCTACTGTCTTAACTCTTACTCTGGCCTAATAGCTACTGTCTTAACTCTTACTCTGGCCTCATAGCTACTATCTTAACTCTTACTCTGGCCTCATAGCTACTGTCTTAACTCTTACTCTGGCCTCATAGCTACTGTCTTAACTCTTACTCTGGCCTAATAGCTACTGTATTAACTCTTACTCTGGCCTCATAGCTACTGTCTTAAATCTTACTCTGGCCTAATGGTTAGGTCTTGGACTCTTACTCTGGCCTCATAGCTACTGTCTTAACTCTTACTCTGGCCTAATAGCTACTGTCTTAACTCTTACTCTGGCCTCATAGCTACTGTCTTAACGCTTACACTGGCCTCATAGCTACTGTCTTAACTCTTACTCTGGCCTCATAGCTACTGTCTTAACTCTTACTCTGGCCTCATAGCTACTGTCTTACCTCTTACTCTGGCCTTATAGCTACTGTCTTAACTCTTACTCTGGCCTCATAGCTACTGTCTTAACTCTTACTCTGGCCTAATGGTTACGGTCTTGGACTCTTACTCTGGCCTCATAGATACTGTCTTAACTCTTACTCTAGCCTCATAGCTACTGTCTTAACTTTTACTCTGGCCTAATAGCTACTGTCTTAACTCTTACTCTGGCCTAATAGCTACTGTCTTAACTCTTACTCTGGCCTCATAGCTACTGTCTTAACTCTTACTCTGGCCTAATGGTTAAGGTCTTGGACTCTTACTCTGGCCTCATAGCTACTGTCTTAACTCTTACTCTGGCCTCATAGCTACTGTCTTAACTCTTATTCTGGCCTCATAGCTACTATCTTAACTCTTACTCTGGACTCATAGCTACTGTCTTAACTCTTACTCTGGCCTAATAGCTACTGTCTTAACTCTTACTCTGGCCTCATAGCTACTGTCTTCACTCTTACTCTGGCCTAATGGTTAAGGTTTTGGACTCTTACTCTGGCCTCATAGCTACTGTCTTAACTCTTACTCTGGCCTAATAGCTACTGTCTTAACTCTTACTCTGGCCTAAAAGCTACTGTTTTAACTCTTACTCTGGCCTCATAGCTACTGTCTTAACTCTTACTCTGGCCTAATGGTTAAGGTCTTGGACTCTTCTTCTGGCCTAATAGCTACTGTCTTAACTCTTACTCTGGCCTCATAGCTACTGTCTTAACTCTTACTCTGGCCTAATAGCTACTGTCTTAACTCTTACTCTGGCCTCATAGCTACTTTCTTAACTCTTACTCTGGCCTAATGGTTAAGGTCTAGGACTCTTACTCTGGCCTCATAGCTACTGTCTTAACTCTTACTCTGGCCTCATAGCTACTGTCTTAACTCTTACTCTGGCCTAATGGTTAAGGTCTTGGACTCTTACTCTGGCCTAATAGCTACTGTCTTAACTCTTACTATGGCCTAATAGATACTGTCTTAACTCTTACTCTGGCATCATAGCTACTGTCTTAACTCTTACTCTGGCCTAATGGTTAAGGTCTTGGACTCTTACTCTGGCCTCATAGCTACTGTCTTAACTCTTACTCTGGTCTCATAGCTACTGTCTTAACTCTTACTCTGGCCTAATGGTTAAGGTCTTGGACTCTTCTTCTGGCCTAATAGCTACTGTCTTAACTCTTACTCTGGCCTCATAGCTACTGTCTTAACTCTTACTCTGGCCTAATAGCTACTGTCTTAACTCTTACTCTGGCCTCATAGCTACTTTCTTAACTCTTACTCTGGCCTAATGGTTAAGGTCTAGGACTCTTACTCTGGCCTAATAGCTACTGTCTTAACTCTTACTTTGTCCTCATAGCTACTGTCTTAACTCTTACTCTGGCCTAATGGTTAAGGTCTTGGACTCTTCTTCTGGCCTAATAGCTACTGTCTTAACTCTTACTCTGGCCTAATAGCTGCTGTCTTAACTCTTACTCTGGCCTCATAGCTACTGTCTTAACTCTTACTCTGGCCTAATGGTTAAGGTCTTGGACTCTTACTCTGGCCTCATAGCTACTGTCTTAACTCTTACTCTGGCCTCATAGCTACTGTCTTAACTCTTACTCTGGCCTCATAGCTACTGTCTTAACTCTTACTCTGGCCTCATAGCTACTGTCTTAACTCTTTTTCTGGCCTAATGGCTACTGTCTTAACTCTTACTCTGGCCTAATGGTTAAGGTCTTGGACTCTTCTTCTGGCCTAATAGCTACTGTCTTAACTCTTACTCTGGCCTCATAGCTACTGTCTTAACTCTTACTCTGGCCTAATAGCTACTGTCTTAACTCTTACTCTGGCCTCATAGCTACTTTCTTAACTCTTACTCTGGCCTAATGGTTAAGGTCTAGGACTCTTACTCTGGCCTCATAGCTACTGTCTTAACTCTTACTCTGGCCTCATAGCTACTGTCTTAACTCTTACTCTGGCCTAATGGTTAAGGTCTTGGACTCTTACTCTGGCCTAATAGCTACTGTCTTAACTCTTACTATGGCCTAATAGCTACTGTCTTAACTCTTACTCTGGCATCATAGCTACTGTCTTAACTCTTACTCTGGCCTAATGGTTAAGGTCTTGGACTCTTACTCTGGCCTCATAGCTACTGTCTTAACTCTTACTCTGGTCTCATAGCTACTGTCTTAACTCTTACTCTGGCCTAATGGTTAAGGTCTTGGACTCTTCTTCTGGCCTAATAGCTACTGTCTTAACTCTTACTCTGGCCTCATAGCTACTGTCTTAACTCTTACTCTGGCCTAATAGCTACTGTCTTAACTCTTACTCTGGCCTCATAGCTACTTTCTTAACTCTTACTCTGGCCTAATGGTTAAGGTCTAGGACTCTTACTCTGGCCTAATAGCTACTGTCTTAACTCTTACTTTGTCCTCATAGCTACTGTCTTAACTCTTACTCTGGCCTAATGGTTAAGGTCTTGGACTCTTCTTCTGGCCTAATAGCTACTGTCTTAACTCTTACTCTGGCCTAATAGCTACTGTCTTAACTCTTACTCTGGCCTCATAGCTACTGTCTTAACTCTTACTCTGGCCTAATGGTTAAGGTCTTGGACTCTTACTCTGGCCTCATAGCTACTGTCTTAACTCTTACTCTGGCCTCATAGCTACTGTCTTATCTCTTACTCTGGCCTCATAGCTACTGTCTTAACTCTTACTCTGGCCTCATAGCTACTGTCTTAACTCTTTTTCTGGCCTAATAGCTACTGTCTTAACTCTTACTCTGGCCTCATAGCTACTGTCTTAACTCTTACTTTGGCCTCATAGCTACTGTCTTAACTCTTACTCTGGCCTAATAGCTACTGTCTTAACTCTTACTCTGGCCTAATGGTTAAGGTCTTAGACTCTTACTATGGCCTCATAGCTACTGTCTTAACTCTTACTCTGGCCTAATGGTTAAGGTCTTGGACTCTTACTCTGGCCTCATAGCTACTGTCTTAACTCTTACTCTGGCCTCATAGCTACTGTCTTAACTCTTACTCTGGCCTCATAGCTACTGTCTTAACTCTTACTCTGGCCTAATGGTTAAGGTCTTGGACTCTTACTCTGGCCTCATAGCTACTGTCTTAACTCTTACTCTTGCCTCATAGCTACTGTCTTAACTCTTACTCTGGCCTAATGGTTAAGGTCTTGGACTCTTACTCTGGCCTCATAGCTACTGTCTTAACTCTTACTCTGGCCTCATAGCTACTGTCTTAACTCTTACTCTGGCATAATGGTTAAGGTCTTGGACTCTTCTTCTGGCCTAATAGCTACTGTCTTAACTCTTACTCTGGCCTCATAGCTACTGTCTTAACTCTTACTCTGGCCTAATAGCTACTGTCTTAACTCTTACTCTGGCCTCATAGCTACTGTCTTAACTCTTACTCTGGCCTAATGGTTAAGGTCTTGGACTCTTACTCTGGCCTCATAGCTACTGTCTTAACTCTTACTCTGGCCTAATAGCTACTGTCTTAAGTCTTACTCTGGCCTCATAGCTACTATCTTAACTCTTACTCTGGCCTCATAGCTACTGTCTTAACTCTTACTCTGGCCTCATAGCTACTGTCTTAACTCTTACTCTGGCCTAATAGCTACTGTATTAACTCTTACTCTGGCCTCATAGCTACTGTCTTAAATCTTATTCTGGCCTAATGGTTAGGTCTTGGACTCTTACTCTGGCCTCATAGCTACTGTCTTAACTCTTACTCTGGCCTAATAGCTACTGTCTTAACTCTTACTCTGGCCTCATAGCTACTGTCTTAACGCTTACACTGGCCTCATAGCTACTGTCTTAACTCTTACTCTGGCCTCATAGCTACTGTCTTAACTCTTACTCTGGCCTCATAGCTACTGTCTTACCTCTTACTCTGGCCTTATAGCTACTGTCTTAACTCTTAATCTGGCCTCATAGCTACTGTCTTAACTCTTACTCTGGCCTAATGGTTACGGTCTTGGACTCTTACTCTGGCCTCATAGATACTGTCTTAACTCTTACTCTAGCCGCATAGCTACTGTCTTAACTTTTACTCTGGCCTAATAGCTACTGTCTTAACTCTTACTCTGGCCTAATAGCTACTGTCTTAACTCTTACTCTGGCCTCATAGCTACTGTCTTAACTCTTACTCTGGCCTAATGGTTAAGGTCTTGGACTCTTACTCTGGCCTCATAGCTACTGTCTTAACTCTTACTCTGGCCTCATAGCTACTGTCTTAACTCTTATTCTGGCCTCATAGCTACTATCTTAACTCTTACTCTGGACTCATAGCTACTGTCTTAACTCTTACTCTGGCCTAATAGCTACTGTCTTAACTCTTACTCTGGCCTCATAGCTACTGTCTTCACTCTTACTCTGGCCTAATGGTTAAGGTTTTGGACTCTTACTCTGGCCTCATAGCTACTGTCTTAACTCTTACTCTGGCCTAATAGCTACTGTCTTAACTCTTACTCTGGCCTAAAAGCTACTGTTTTAACTCTTACTCTGGCCTCATAGCTACTGTCTTAACTCTTACTCTGGCCTAATGGTTAAGGTCTTGGACTCTTCTTCTGGCCTAATAGCTACTGTCTTAACTCTTACTCTGGCCTAATGGTTAAGGTCTTGGACTCTTCTTCTGGCCTAATAGCTACTGTCTTAACTCTTACTCTGGCCTCATAGCTACTGTCTTAACTCTTACTCTGGCCTAATAGCTACTGTCTTAACTCTTACTCTGGTCTCATAGCTACTGTCTTAACTCTTACTCTGGCCTAATGGTTAAGGTCTTGGACTCTTCATCTGGCCTAATAGCTACTGTCTTAACTCTTACTCTGGCCTCATAGCTACTGTCTTAACTCTTACTCTGGCCTCATAGCTACTGTCTTAACTCTTTCTCTGGCCTAATAGCTACTGTCTTAACTCTTACTCTGGCCTAATAGCTACTGTCTTAACTCTTACTTTGTCCTCATAGCTACTGTCTTAACTCTTACTCTGGCCTAATGGTTAAGGTCTTGGACTCTTCTTCTGGCCTAATAGCTACTGTCTTAACTCTTACTCTGGCCTAATAGCTACTGTCTTAACTCTTACTCTGGCCTCATAGCTACTGTCTTAACTCGCACTCTGGCCTAATGGTTAAGGTCTTGGACTCTTACTCTGGCCTCATAGCTAATGTCTTAACTCTTACTCTGGCCTCATAGCTACTGTCTTAACTCTTACTCTGGCCTCATAGCTACTGTCTTAACTCTTACTCTGGCCTCATAGCTACTGTATTAACTGTTTTTCTGGCCTAATAGCTACTGTCTTAACTCTTACTCTGGCCTAATAGCTACTGTCTTAACTCTTACTTTGGCCTCATAGCTACTGTCTTAACTCTTACTCTGGCCTAATGGTTAAGGTCTTGGACTCTTACTCTGGCCTAATAGCTACTGTCTTAACTCTTACTCTGGCCTCATAGCTACTGTCTTAACTCTTACTCTGGCCTAATGGTTAAGGTCTTGGACTCTTACTCTGGCCTCATAGCTACTGTCTTAACTCTTACTCTGGCCTCATAGCTACTGTCTTAACTCTTACTCTGGCCTAATGGTTAAGGTCTTGGACTCTTCTTCTGGCCTAATAGCTACTGTCTTAACTCTTACTCTGGCCTCATAGCTACTGTCTTAACTCTTACTCTGGCCTAATAGCTACTGTCTTAACTCTTACTCTGGCCTCATAGCTACTTTCTTAACTCTTACTCTGGCCTAATGGTTAAGGTCTTGGACTCTTACTCTGGCCTCATAGCTACTGTCTTAACTTTTACTCTGGCCTCATAGCAACTGTCTTAACTCTTACTCTGGCCTAATGGTTAAGGTCTTGGACTCTTACTCTGGCCTAATAGCTACTGTCTTAACTCTTACTCTGGCCTAATAGATACTGTCTTAACTCTTACTCTGGCCTCATAGCTACTGTCTTAACTCTTACTCTGGCCTAATGGTTAAGGTCTTGGACTCTTACTCTGGCCTCATAGCTGCTGTCTTAACTCTTACTCTGGTCTCATAGCTACTGTCTTAACTCTTACTCTGGCCTAATGGTTAAGGTCTTGGACTCTTCTTCTGGCCTAATAGCTACTGTCTTAACTCTTACTCTGGCCTCATAGCTACTGTTCTAACTCTTACTCTGGCCTCATAGCTACTGTCTTAACTCTTTCTCTGGCTTAATAGCTACTGTCTTAACTCTTACTCTGGCCTAATAGCTACTGTCTTAACTCTTACTTTGGCCTCATAGCTACTGTCTTAACTCTTACTCTGGCCTAATGGTTAAGGTCTTGGACTCTTCTTCTGGCCTAATAGCTACTGTCTTAACTCTTACTCTGGCCTAATAGCTACTGTCTTAACTCTTACTCTGGCCTAATGGTTAAGGTCTTGGACTCTTACTCTGGCCTCCTAGCTACTGTCTTAACTCTTACTCTGGCCTAATAGCTACTGTCTTAACTCTTACTCTGGCCTCATAGCTACTATCTTAACTCTTACTCTGGCCTCATAGCTACTGTCTTAACTCTTACTCTGGCCTCATAGCTACTGTCTTAACTCTTACTCTGGCCTACTAGCTACTGTCTTAACTCTTACTCTGGCCTCATAGCTACTGTCTTAACTCTTACTCTTGCATAATGGTTAAGGTCTTGGACTCCTACTCTGGCCTCATACCTACTGTTTTAACTCCTACTCTGGCCTAATAGCTACTGTCTTAACTCTTACTCTGGCCTCATAGCTACTGTCTTAACTCTTACACTGGCCTTATAGCTACTGTCTTAACTCTTACTCTGGCCTCATAGCTACTGTCTTAACTCTTACTCTGGCCTCATAGCTAGTGTCTTAACTCTTACTCTGGCCTTATAGCTACTGTCTTAACTCTTACACTGGCCTCATAGCTACTGTCGTAACTCTTACTCTGGCCTAATGGTTAAGGTCTTGGACTCTTACTCTGGCCTCATAGCTACTGTCTTAACTCTTACTCTGGCCTAATAGCTACTGTCTTAACTCTTACTCTGGCCTCATAGCTACTGTCTTAACTCTTACTCTGGCCTAATGGTTAAGGTCTTGGACTCCTACTCTGGCCTCATAGCTACTGTCTTAACTTTTACTCTGGCCTAATAGCTACTGTCTTAACTCTTACTCTGGCCTCATAGCTACTGTCTTAACTCTTACACTGGCCTCATAGCTACTGTCTTAACTCTTACTCTGGCCTCATAGCTACTGTCTTAACTCTTACTCTGGCCTCATAGCTACTGTCTTAACTCTTACTCTGGCCTTATAGCTACTGTCTTAACTCTTACTCTGGCCTCAAAGCTACTGTCTTAACTCTTACTCTGGCCTAATGGTTAAGGTCTTGGACTCTTACTCTGGCCTCATAGCTACTGTCTTAACTCTTACTCTGGCCTAATAGCTACTGTCTTAACTCTTACTCTGGCCTCATATCTACTTTCTTAACTCTTACTCTGGCCTCATAGCTACTGTCTTAACTCTTTCTCTGGCCTAATAGCTACTGTCTTAACTCTTACTCCGGCCTAATAGCTACTGTCTTAACTCTTACTTTGGCCTCATAGCTACTGTCTTAACTCTTACTCTGGCATAATGGTTAAGGTCTTGGACTCTCACTCTGGCCTAATAGCTACTGTCTTAACTCTTACTCTTGCCTAATAGCTACTGTCTTAACTCTTACGCTGGCCTCATAGCTACTGTCTTATCTCTGACTCTGGCCTAATGGTTAAGGTCTTGGACTCTTACTCTGGCCTCATAGCTACTGTCTTAACTCTTACTCTGGCCTCATAGCTACTGTCTTAACTCTTACTCTGGCCTAATGGTTAAGGTCTTGGACTCTTCTTCTGGCCTAATAGCTACTGTCTTAACTCTTACTCTGGCCTCATAGCTACTGTCTTAACTCTTACTCTGCCCTAATAGCTACTCTCTTAACTCTTACTCTGGCCTCATAGCTACTGTCTTAACTCTTACTCTGGCCTAATGGTTAAGGTATTGGACTCTTACTCTGGCCTCATAGCTACTGTCTTAACTCTTACTCTGGCCTCATAGCTACTGTCTTAACTCTTACTCTGGCCTCATAGCTACTGTCTTAACTCTTACTCTGGCCTAATGGTTAAGGTCTTGGACTCTTACTCTGGCCTCATAGCTACTGTCTTAACTCTTACTCTGGCCTCATATCTACTGTCTTAACTCTTACTCTGGCCTAATAGCTACTGTCTTAACTCTTACTCTGGCCTCATAGCTACTGTCTTAACTCTTACTCTGGCCTCATAGCTACTGTCTTAACTCTTACTCTGGCCTAATGGTTAAGGTCTTGGACTCTTACTCTGGCCTCATAGCTACTGTCTTAACTCTTACTCTGGCCTCATAGCTACTGTCTTAACTCTTACTCTGGCCTCATAGCTACTGTCTTAACTCTTTCTCTGGCCTAATAGCTACTGTCTTAACTCTTACTCTGGCCTAATAGCTACTGTCTTAACTCTTACTTTGGCCTCATAGCTACTGTCTTAACTCTTACTCTGGCCTAATGGTTAAGGTCTTGGACTCTTACCCTGGCCTAATAGCTACTGTCTTAACTCTTACTCTGGCCTCATAGCTACTGTCTTAACTCTTACTCTGGCCTAATGGTTAAGGTCTTGGACTCTTACTCTGGCCTCATAGCTACTGTCTTAACTCTTACTCTGGCCTCATAGCTACTGTCTTAACTCTTACTCTGGCCTCATAGCTACTGTCTTAACTCTTTCTCTGGCCTAATAGCTACTGTCTTAACTCTTACTCTGGCCTCATAGCTACTTTCTTAACTCTTACTCTGGCCTAATGGTTAAGGTCTTGGACTCTTACTCTGGCCTCATAGCTACTGTCTTAACTCTTACTCTGGCCTCATAGCTACTGTCTTAACTATTACTCTGGCCTAATAGCTACTGTCTTAACTCTTACTCTGGCCTCATAGCTACTGTCTTAACTCTTACTCTGGACTCATAGCTACTGTCTTAACTCTTACTCTGGCCTAATGGTTAAGGTCTTGGACTCTTACTCTGGCCTCATAGCTACTGTCTTAACTCTTACTCTGGCCTCATAGCTACTATCTTAACTCTTACTCTGGCCTCATAGCTACTGTCTTAACTCTTACTCTGGCCTCATAGCTACTGTCTTAACTCTTACTCTGGCCTAATGGTTAAGGTCTTGGACTCTTACTCTTGCCTCATAGCTACTGTCTTAACTCTTACTCTGGCCTCATAGCTACTGTCTTAACTCTTACTCTGGCCTCATAGCTACTGTCTTAACTCTTACTCTGGCCTCATAGCTACTGTCTTAACTCTTACTCTGGCCTAATAGCTACTGTCTTAACTCTTACTCTGGCCTCATAGCTACTGTCTTAACTCTTATTCTGGCCTCATAGCTACTGTCTTAACTCTTACTCTGGCCTCATAGCTACTGTCTTAACTCTTACTCTGGCCTCATAGCTACTGTCTTAACTCTTACTCTGGCCTAATGGTTAAGGTCTTGGACTCTTCTTCTGGCCTAATAGCTACTGTCTTAACTCTTACTCTGGCCTCATAGCTACTGTCTTAACTCTTACTTTGGCCTCATAGCTACTGTCTTAACTCTTACTCTGGCATAATGGTTAAGGTCTTGGACTCTCACTCTGGCCTAATAGCTACTGTCTTAACTCTTACTCTTGCCTAATAGCTACTGTCTTAACTCTTACGCTGGCCTCATAGCTACTGTCTTATCTCTGACTCTGGCCTAATGGTTAAGGTCTTGGACTCTTACTCTGGCCTCATAGCTACTGTCTTAACTCTTACTCTGGCCTCATAGCTACTGTCTTAACTCTTACTCTGGCCTAATGGTTAAGGTCTTGGACTCTTCTTCTGGCCTAATAGCTACTGTCTTAACTCTTACTCTGGCCTCATAGCTACTGTCTTAACTCTTACTCTGCCCTAATAGCTACTCTCTTAACTCTTACTCTGGCCTCATAGCTACTGTCTTAACTCTTACTCTGGCCTAATGGTTAAGGTATTGGACTCTTACTCTGGCCTCATAGCTACTGTCTTAACTCTTACTCTGGCCTCATAGCTACTGTCTTAACTCTTACTCTGGCCTCATAGCTACTGTCTTAACTCTTACTCTGGCCTAATGGTTAAGGTCTTGGACTCTTACTCTGGCCTCATAGCTACTGTCTTAACTCTTACTCTGGCCTCATATCTACTGTCTTAACTCTTACTCTGGCCTAATAGCTACTGTCTTAACTCTTACTCTGGCCTCATAGCTACTGTCTTAACTCTTACTCTGGCCTCATAGCTACTGTCTTAACTCTTACTCTGGCCTAATGGTTAAGGTCTTGGACTCTTACTCTGGCCTCATAGCTACTGTCTTAACTCTTACTCTGGCCTCATAGCTACTGTCTTAACTCTTACTCTGGCCTCATAGCTACTGTCTTAACTCTTTCTCTGGCCTAATAGCTACTGTCTTAACTCTTACTCTGGCCTAATAGCTACTGTCTTAACTCTTACTTTGGCCTCATAGCTACTGTCTTAACTCTTACTCTGGCCTAATGGTTAAGGTCTTGGACTCTTACCCTGGCCTAATAGCTACTGTCTTAACTCTTACTCTGGCCTCATAGCTACTGTCTTAACTCTTACTCTGGCCTAATGGTTAAGGTCTTGGACTCTTACTCTGGCCTCATAGCTACTGTCTTAACTCTTACTCTGGCCTCATAGCTACTGTCTTAACTCTTACTCTGGCCTCATAGCTACTGTCTTAACTCTTTCTCTGGCCTAATAGCTACTGTCTTAACTCTTACTCTGGCCTCATAGCTACTTTCTTAACTCTTACTCTGGCCTAATGGTTAAGGTCTTGGACTCTTACTCTGGCCTCATAGCTACTGTCTTAACTCTTACTCTGGCCTCATAGCTACTGTCTTAACTATTACTCTGGCCTAATAGCTACTGTCTTAACTCTTACTCTGGCCTCATAGCTACTGTCTTAACTCTTACTCTGGACTCATAGCTACTGTCTTAACTCTTACTCTGGCCTAATGGTTAAGGTCTTGGACTCTTACTCTGGCCTCATAGCTACTGTCTTAACTCTTACTCTGGCCTCATAGCTACTATCTTAACTCTTACTCTGGCCTCATAGCTACTGTCTTAACTCTTACTCTGGCCTCATAGCTACTGTCTTAACTCTTACTCTGGCCTAATGGTTAAGGTCTTGGACTCTTACTCTTGCCTCATAGCTACTGTCTTAACTCTTACTCTGGCCTCATAGCTACTGTCTTAACTCTTACTCTGGCCTCATAGCTACTGTCTTAACTCTTACTCTGGCCTCATAGCTACTGTCTTAACTCTTACTCTGGCCTAATAGCTACTGTCTTAACTCTTACTCTGGCCTCATAGCTACTGTCTTAACTCTTATTCTGGCCTCATAGCTACTGTCTTAACTCTTACTCTGGCCTCATAGCTACTGTCTTAACTCTTACTCTGGCCTCATAGCTACTGTCTTAACTCTTACTCTGGCCTAATGGTTAAGGTCTTGGACTCTTCTTCTGGCCTAATAGCTACTGTCTTAACTCTTACTCTGGCCTCATAGCTACTGTCTTAACTCTTACTCTGGCCTAATAGCTACTGTCTTAACTATTACTCTGGACTCATAGCTACTTTCTTAACTTTTACTCTGGCCTAATGGTTAAGGTCTTGGACTCTTACTCTGGCCTCATAGCTACTGTCTTAACTCTTACTCTGGCCTCATAGCTACTGTCTTAACTCTTACTCTGGCCTCATAGCTACTGTCTTAACTCTTACTCTGGCCTAATAGCTACTGTCTTAACTCTTACTTTGGCCTCATAGCTACTGTCTTAACTCTTACTCTGGCCCAATGGTTAAGGTCTTAGACTCTTCTTCTGGCCTAATAGCTACTGTCTTAACTCTCACTCTGGCCTCATAGCTACTGTCTTAACTCTTACTCTGGCCTCATAACTACTGGCTTAACTCTTTCTCTGGCCTAATAGCTACTGTCTTAACTCTTACTCTGGCCTAATAGCTACTGTCTTAACTCTTACTTTGGCCTCATAGCTACTGTCTTAACTCTTACTCTGGCCTAATGGTTAAGGTCTTGGACTCTTACTCTGGCCTAATAGCTACTGTCTTAACTCTTACTCTGGCCTAATGGTTAAGGTCTTGGACTCTTACTCTGGCCTCATAGCTACTGTCTTAACTCTTACTCTGGCCTCATAGCTACTGTCTTAACTCTTACTCTGGCCTCATAGCTACTGTCTTAACTCTTTCTCTGGCCTAATAGCTACTGTCTTAACTCTTACTCTGGCCTCA
The DNA here is from genome assembly GCF_964204655.1 of Triturus cristatus. Classification (NCBI taxonomy): domain Eukaryota; kingdom Metazoa; phylum Chordata; class Amphibia; order Caudata; family Salamandridae; genus Triturus; species Triturus cristatus. The sequence continues at coordinate 718,404,640 of NC_140593.1, read as the reverse complement.
TAGCTACTTTCTTAACTCTTACTCTGGCCTAATGGTTAAGGTCTTGGACTCTTACTCTGGCCTCATAGCTACTGTCTTAACTCTTACTCTGGCCTCATAGCTACTGTCTTAACTATTACTCTGGCCTAATAGCTACTGTCTTAACTCTTACTCTGGCCTCATAGCTACTGTCTTAACTCTTACTCTGGACTCATAGCTACTGTCTTAACTCTTACTCTGGCCTAATGGTTAAGGTCTTGGACTCTTACTCTGGCCTCATAGCTACTGTCTTAACTCTTACTCTGGCCTCATAGCTACTATCTTAACTCTTACTCTGGCCTCATAGCTACTGTCTTAACTCTTACTCTGGCCTCATAGCTACTGTCTTAACTCTTACTCTGGCCTAATGGTTAAGGTCTTGGACTCTTACTCTTGCCTCATAGCTACTGTCTTAACTCTTACTCTGGTCTCATAGCTACTGTCTTAACTCTTACTCTGGCCTCATAGCTACTGTCTTAACTCTTACTCTGGCCTCATAGCTACTGTCTTAACTCTTACTCTGGCCTAATAGCTACTGTCTTAACTCTTACTCTGGCCTCATAGCTACTGTCTTAACTCTTATTCTGGCCTCATAGCTACTGTCTTAACTCTTACTCTGGCCTCATAGCTACTGTCTTAACTCTTACTCTGGCCTAATGGTTAAGGTCTTGGACTCTTACTCTGGCCTCATAGCTACTGTCTTAACTCTTACACTGGCCTTATAGCTACTGTCTTAACTCTTACTCTGGCCTCATAGCTACTGTCTTAACTCTTACTCTGGCCTCATAGCTAGTGTCTTAACTCTTACTCTGGCCTTATAGCTACTGTCTTAACTCTTACACTGGCCTCATAGCTACTGTCGTAACTCTTACTCTGGCCTAATGGTTAAGGTCTTGGACTCTTACTCTGGCCTCATAGCTACTGTCTTAACTCTTACTCTGGCCTAATAGCTACTGTCTTAACTCTTACTCTGGCCTCATAGCTACTGTCTTAACTCTTACTCTGGCCTAATGGTTAAGGTCTTGGACTCCTACTCTGGCCTCATAGCTACTGTCTTAACTTTTACTCTGGCCTAATAGCTACTGTCTTAACTCTTACTCTGGCCTCATAGCTACTGTCTTAACTCTTACACTGGCCTCATAGCTACTGTCTTAACTCTTACTCTGGCCTCATAGCTACTGTCTTAACTCTTACTCTGGCCTCATAGCTACTGTCTTAACTCTTACTCTGGCCTTATAGCTACTGTCTTAACTCTTACTCTGGCCTCAAAGCTACTGTCTTAACTCTTACTCTGGCCTAATGGTTAAGGTCTTGGACTCTTACTCTGGCCTCATAGCTACTGTCTTAACTCTTACTCTGGCCTAATAGCTACTGTCTTAACTCTTACTCTGGCCTCATAGCTACTTTCTTAACTCTTACTCTGGCCTCATAGCTACTGTCTTAACTCTTTCTCTGGCCTAATAGCTACTGTCTTAACTCTTACTCCGGCCTAATAGCTACTGTCTTAACTCTTACTTTGGCCTCATAGCTACTGTCTTAACTCTTACTCTGGCATAATGGTTAAGGTCTTGGACTCTCACTCTGGCCTAATAGCTACTGTCTTAACTCTTACTCTTGCCTAATAGCTACTGTCTTAACTCTTACGCTGGCCTCATAGCTACTGTCTTAACTCTGACTCTGGCCTAATGGTTAAGGTCTTGGACTCTTACTCTGGCCTCATAGCTACTGTCTTAACTCTTACTCTGGCCTCATAGCTACTGTCTTAACTCTTACTCTGGCCTAATGGTTAAGGTCTTGGACTCTTCTTCTGGCCTAATAGCTACTGTCTTAACTCTTACTCTGGCCTCATAGCTACTGTCTTAACTCTTACTCTGCCCTAATAGCTACTCTCTTAACTCTTACTCTGGCCTCATAGCTACTGTCTTAACTCTTACTCTGGCCTAATGGTTAAGGTATTGGACTCTTACTCTGGCCTCATAGCTACTGTCTTAACTCTTACTCTGGCCTCATAGCTACTGTCTTAACTCTTACTCTGGCCTCATAGCTACTGTCTTAACTCTTACTCTGGCCTAATGGTTAAGGTCTTGGACTCTTACTCTGGCCTCATAGCTACTGTCTTAACTCTTACTCTGGCCTCATATCTACTGTCTTAACTCTTACTCTGGCCTAATAGCTACTGTCTTAACTCTTACTCTGGCCTCATAGCTACTGTCTTAACTCTTACTCTGGCCTCATAGCTACTGTCTTAACTCTTACTCTGGCCTAATGGTTAAGGTCTTGGACTCTTACTCTGGCCTCATAGCTACTGTCTTAACTCTTACTCTGGCCTCATAGCTACTGTCTTAACTCTTACTCTGGCCTCATAGCTACTGTCTTAACTCTTTCTCTGGCCTAATAGCTACTGTCTTAACTCTTACTCTGGCCTAATAGCTACTGTCTTAACTCTTACTTTGGCCTCATAGCTACTGTCTTAACTCTTACTCTGGCCTAATGGTTAAGGTCTTGGACTCTTACCCTGGCCTAATAGCTACTGTCTTAACTCTTACTCTGGCCTCATAGCTACTGTCTTAACTCTTACTCTGGCCTAATGGTTAAGGTCTTGGACTCTTACTCTGGCCTCATAGCTACTGTCTTAACTCTTACTCTGGCCTCATAGCTACTGTCTTAACTCTTACTCTGGCCTCATAGCTACTGTCTTAACTCTTTCTCTGGCCTAATAGCTACTGTCTTAACTCTTACTCTGGCCTCATAGCTACTTTCTTAACTCTTACTCTGGCCTAATGGTTAAGGTCTTGGACTCTTACTCTGGCCTCATAGCTACTGTCTTAACTCTTACTCTGGCCTCATAGCTACTGTCTTAACTATTACTCTGGCCTAATAGCTACTGTCTTAACTCTTACTCTGGCCTCATAGCTACTGTCTTAACTCTTACTCTGGACTCATAGCTACTGTCTTAACTCTTACTCTGGCCTAATGGTTAAGGTCTTGGACTCTTACTCTGGCCTCATAGCTACTGTCTTAACTCTTACTCTGGCCTCATAGCTACTATCTTAACTCTTACTCTGGCCTCATAGCTACTGTCTTAACTCTTACTCTGGCCTCATAGCTACTGTCTTAACTCTTACTCTGGCCTAATGGTTAAGGTCTTGGACTCTTACTCTTGCCTCATAGCTACTGTCTTAACTCTTACTCTGGCCTCATAGCTACTGTCTTAACTCTTACTCTGGCCTCATAGCTACTGTCTTAACTCTTACTCTGGCCTCATAGCTACTGTCTTAACTCTTACTCTGGCCTAATAGCTACTGTCTTAACTCTTACTCTGGCCTCATAGCTACTGTCTTAACTCTTATTCTGGCCTCATAGCTACTGTCTTAACTCTTACTCTGGCCTCATAGCTACTGTCTTAACTCTTACTCTGGCCTCATAGCTACTGTCTTAACTCTTACTCTGGCCTAATGGTTAAGGTCTTGGACTCTTCTTCTGGCCTAATAGCTACTGTCTTAACTCTTACTCTGGCCTCATAGCTACTGTCTTAACTCTTACTCTGGCCTAATAGCTACTGTCTTAACTATTACTCTGGACTCATAGCTACTTTCTTAACTTTTACTCTGGCCTAATGGTTAAGGTCTTGGACTCTTACTCTGGCCTCATAGCTACTGTCTTAACTCTTACTCTGGCCTCATAGCTACTGTCTTAACTCTTACTCTGGCCTCATAGCTACTGTCTTAACTCTTACTCTGGCCTAATAGCTACTGTCTTAACTCTTACTTTGGCCTCATAGCTACTGTCTTAACTCTTACTCTGGCCCAATGGTTAAGGTCTTAGACTCTTCTTCTGGCCTAATAGCTACTGTCTTAACTCTCACTCTGGCCTCATAGCTACTGTCTTAACTCTTACTCTGGCCTCATAACTACTGGCTTAACTCTTTCTCTGGCCTAATAGCTACTGTCTTAACTCTTACTCTGGCCTAATAGCTACTGTCTTAACTCTTACTTTGGCCTCATAGCTACTGTCTTAACTCTTACTCTGGCCTAATGGTTAAGGTCTTGGACTCTTACTCTGGCCTAATAGCTACTGTCTTAACTCTTACTCTGGCCTAATGGTTAAGGTCTTGGACTCTTACTCTGGCCTCATAGCTACTGTCTTAACTCTTACTCTGGCCTCATAGCTACTGTCTTAACTCTTACTCTGGCCTCATAGCTACTGTCTTAACTCTTTCTCTGGCCTAATAGCTACTGTCTTAACTCTTACTCTGGCCTCATAGCTACTTTCTTAACTCTTACTCTGGCCTAATGGTTAAGGTCTTGGACTCTTACTCTGGCCTCATAGCTACTGTCTTAACTCTTACTCTGGCCTCATAGCTACTGTCTTAACTATTACTCTGGCCTAATAGCTACTGTCTTAACTCTTACTCTGGCCTCATAGCTACTGTCTTAACTCTTACTCTGGACTCATAGCTACTGTCTTAACTCTTACTCTGGCCTAATGGTTAAGGTCTTGGACTCTTACTCTGGCCTCATAGCTACTGTCTTAACTCTTACTCTGGCCTCATAGCTACTATCTTAACTCTTACTCTGGCCTCATAGCTACTGTCTTAACTCTTACTCTGGCCTCATAGCTACTGTCTTAACTCTTACTCTGGCCTAATGGTTAAGGTCTTGGACTCTTACTCTTGCCTCATAGCTACTGTCTTAACTCTTACTCTGGTCTCATAGCTACTGTCTTAACTCTTACTCTGGCCTCATAGCTACTGTCTTAACTCTTACTCTGGCCTCATAGCTACTGTCTTAACTCTTACTCTGGCCTAATAGCTACTGTCTTAACTCTTACTCTGGCCTCATAGCTACTGTCTTAACTCTTATTCTGGCCTCATAGCTACTGTCTTAACTCTTACTCTGGCCTCATAGCTACTGTCTTAACTCTTACTCTGGCCTAATGGTTAAGGTCTTGGACTCTTACTCTGGCCTCATAGCTACTGTCTTAACTCTTACTCTGGCCTCATAGCTACTGTCTTAACTCTTACTCTGGCCTCATAGCTACTGTCTTAACTCTTTCTCTGGCCTAATAGCTACTGTCTTAACTCTTACTCTGGCCTAAAAGCTACTGTCTTAACTCTTACTTTGGCCTCATAGCTACTGTCTTAACTCTTACTCTGGCCTAATGGTTAAGGTCTTGGACTCTTACTCTGGCCTAATAGCTACTGTCTTAACTCTTACTCTGGCCTAATAGCTACTGTCTTAACTCTTACTCTGGCCTCATAGCTACTGTCTTAACTCTTACTCTGGCCTAATGGTTAAGGTCTTGGACTCTTACTCTGGCCTCATAGCTACTGTCTTAACTCTTACTCTGGCCTCATAGCTACTGTCTTAACTCTTACTCTGGCCTAATGGTTAAGGTCTTGGACTCTTCTTCTGGCCTAATAGCTACTGTCTTAACTCTTACTCTGGCCTCATAGCTACTGTCTTAACTCTTACTCTGGCCTAATAGCTACTGTCTTAACTCCTACTCTGGCCTCATAGCTACTTTCTTAACTCTTACTCTGGCCTAATGGTTAAGGTCTTGGACTCTTACTCTGGCCTCATAGCTACTGTCTTAACTCTTACTCTGGCCTCATAACTACTGTCTTAACTCTTACTCTGGCCTCATAGCTACTGTCTTAACTCTTTCTCTGGCCTAATAACTACTGTCTTAACTCTTACTCTGGCCTCATAGCTACTTTCTTAACTCTTACTCTGGCCTAATGGTTAAGGTCTTGGACTCTTACTCTGGCCTCATAGCTACTGTCTTAACTCTTACTCTGGCCTCATAGCTACTGTCTTAACTATTACTCTGGCCTAATAGCTACTGTCTTAACTCTTACTCTGGCCTCATAGCTACTGTCTTAACTCTTACTCTGGACTCATAGCTACTGTCTTAACTCTTACTCTGGCCTAATGGTTAAGGTCTTGGACTCTTACTCTGGCCTCATAGCTACTGTCTTAACTCTTACTCTGGCCTCATAGCTACTATCTTAACTCTTACTCTGGCCTCATAGCTACTGTCTTAACTCTTACTCTGGCCTCATAGCTACTGTCTTAACTCTTACTCTGGCCTAATGGTTAAGGTCTTGGACTCTTACTCTTGCCTCATAGCTACTGTCTTAACTCTTACTCTGGCCTCATAGCTACTGTCTTAACTCTTACTCTGGCCTCATAGCTACTGTCTTAACTCTTACTCTGGCCTCATAGCTACTGTCTTAACTCTTACTCTGGCCTAATAGCTACTGTCTTAACTCTTACTCTGGCCTCATAGCTACTGTCTTAACTCTTATTCTGGCCTCATAGCTACTGTCTTAACTCTTACTCTGGCCTCATAGCTACTGTCTTAACTCTTACTCTGGCCTCATAGCTACTGTCTTAACTCTTACTCTGGCCTAATGGTTAAGGTCTTGGACTCTTCTTCTGGCCTAATAGCTACTGTCTTAACTCTTACTCTGGCCTCATAGCTACTGTCTTAACTCTTACTCTGGCCTAATAGCTACTGTCTTAACTATTACTCTGGACTCATAGCTACTTTCTTAACTTTTACTCTGGCCTAATGGTTAAGGTCTTGGACTCTTACTCTGGCCTCATAGCTACTGTCTTAACTCTTACTCTGGCCTCATAGCTACTGTCTTAACTCTTACTCTGGCCTCATAGCTACTGTCTTAACTCTTACTCTGGCCTAATAGCTACTGTCTTAACTCTTACTTTGGCCTCATAGCTACTGTCTTAACTCTTACTCTGGCCTAATGGTTAAGGTCTTAGACTCTTCTTCTGGCCTAATAGCTACTGTCTTAACTCTCACTCTGGCCTCATAGCTACTGTCTTAACTCTTACTCTGGCCTCATAACTACTGGCTTAACTCTTTCTCTGGCCTAATAGCTACTGTCTTAACTCTTACTCTGGCCTAATAGCTACTGTCTTAACTCTTACTTTGGCCTCATAGCTACTGTCTTAACTCTTACTCTGGCCTAATGGTTAAGGTCTTGGACTCTTACTCTGGCCTAATAGCTACTGTCTTAACTCTTACTCTGGCCTCATAGCTACTGTCTTAACTCTTACTCTGGCCTAATGGTTAAGGTCTTGGACTCTTACTCTGGCCTCATAGCTACTGTCTTAACTCTTACTCTGGCCTCATAGCTACTGTCTTAACTCTTACTCTGGCCTCATAGCTACTGTCTTAACTCTTTCTCTGGCCTAATAGCTACTGTCTTAACTCTTACTCTGGCCTCATAGCTACTTTCTTAACTCTTACTCTGGCCTAATGGTTAAGGTCTTGGACTCTTACTCTGGCCTCATAGCTACTGTCTTAACTCTTACTCTGGCCTCATAGCTACTGTCTTAACTCTTTCTCTGGCCTAATAGCTACTGTCTTAACTCTTACTCTGGCCTCATAGCTACTTTCTTAACTCTTACTCTGGCCTAATGGTTAAGGTCTTGGACTCTTACTCTGGCCTCATAGCTACTGTCTTAACTCTTACTCTGGCCTCATAGCTACTGTCTTAACTATTACTCTGGCCTAATAGCTACTGTCTTAACTCTTACTCTGGCCTCATAGCTACTGTCTTAACTCTTACTCTGGACTCATAGCTACTGTCTTAACTCTTACTCTGGCCTAATGGTTAAGGTCTTGGACTCTTACTCTGGCCTCATAGCTACTGTCTTAACTCTTACTCTGGCCTCATAGCTACTATCTTAACTCTTACTCTGGCCTCATAGCTACTGTCTTAACTCTTACTCTGGCCTCATAGCTACTGTCTTAACTCTTACTCTGGCCTAATGGTTAAGGTCTTGGACTCTTACTCTTGCCTCATAGCTACTGTCTTAACTCTTACTCTGGCCTCATAGCTACTGTCTTAACTCTTACTCTGGCCTCATAGCTACTGTCTTAACTCTTACTCTGGCCTCATAGCTACTGTCTTAACTCTTACTCTGGCCTAATAGCTACTGTCTTAACTCTTACTCTGGCCTCATAGCTACTGTCTTAACTCTTATTCTGGCCTCATAGCTACTGTCTTAACTCTTACTCTGGCCTCATAGCTACTGTCTTAACTCTTACTCTGGCCTAATGGTTAAGGTCTTGGACTCTTACTCTGGCCTCATAGCTACTGTCTTAACTCTTACTCTGGCCTCATAGCTACTGTCTTAACTCTTACTCTGGCCTCATAGCTACTGTCTTAACTCTTTCTCTGGCCTAATAGCTACTGTCTTAACTCTTACTCTGGCCTAAAAGCTACTGTCTTAACTCTTACTTTGGCCTCATAGCTACTGTCTTAACTCTTACTCTGGCCTAATGGTTAAGGTCTTGGACTCTTACTCTGGCCTCATAGCTACTGTCTTAACTCTTACTCTGGCCTAATAGCTACTGTCTTAACTCTTACTCTGGCCTCATAGCTACTGTCTTAACTCTTACTCTGGCCTAATGGTTAAGGTCTTGGACTCTTACTCTGGCCTCATAGCTACTGTCTTAACTCTTACTCTGGCCTCATAGCTACTGTCTTAACTCTTACTCTGGCCTAATAGCTACTGTCTTAACTCCTACTCTGGCCTCATAGCTACTTTCTTAACTCTTACTCTGGCCTAATGGTTAAGGTCTTGGACTCTTACTCTGGCCTCATAGCTACTGTCTTAACTCTTACTCTGGCCTAATAGCTACTGTCTTAACTCTTACTCTGGCCTCATAGCTACTGTCTTAACTCTTACTCTGGCCCCATAGCTACTGTCTTAACTCTTACTCTGGCCTAATAGCTACTGTCTTAACTCTTACACTGGCCTCATAGCTACTGTCTTAACTCTTACTCTGGCCTCATAGCTACTGTCTTAACTCTACTCTGGCCTCATAGCTACTGTCTTACCTCTTACTCTGGCCTTATAGCTACTGTCTTAACTCTTACTCTGGCCTCATAGCTACTGTCTTAACTCTTACTCTGGCCTAATGGTTACGGTCTTGGACTCTTACTCTGGCCTCATAGATACTGTCTTAACTCTTACTCTAGCCTCATAGCTACTGTCTTAACTTTTACTCTGGCCTAATAGCTACTGTCTTAACTCCTACTCTGGCCTAATAGCTACTGTCTTAACTCTTACTCTGGCCTCATAGCTACTGTCTTAACTCTTACTCTGGCCTAATGGTTAAGGTCTTGGACTCTTACTCTGGCCTCATAGCTACTGTCTTAACTCTTACTCTGGCCTCATAGCTACTGTCTTAACTCTTATTCTGGCCTCATAGCTACTATCTTAACTCTTACTCTGGACTCATAGCTACTGTCTTAACTCTTACTCTGGCCTAATAGCTACTGTCTTAACTCTTACTCTGGCCTCATAGCTACTGTCTTCACTCTTACTCTGGCCTAATGGTTAAGGTTTTGGACTCTTACTCTGGCCTCATAGCTACTGTCTTAACTCTTACTCTGGCCTAATAGCTACTGACTTAACTCTTACTCTGGCCTAAAAGCTACTGTTTTAACTCTTACTCTAGCCTCATAGCTACTGTCTTAACTCTTACTCTGGCCTAATGGTTAAGGTCTTGGACTCCTCTTCTGGCCTAATAGCTACTGTCTTAACTCTTACTCTGGCCTCATAGCTACTGTCTTAACTCTTACTCTGGCCTAATAGCTACTGTCTTAACTCTTACTCTGGCCTCATAGCTACTTTCTTAACTCTTACTCTGGCCTAATGGTTAAGGTCTAGGACTCTTACTCTGGCCTCATAGCTACTGTCTTAACTCTTACTCTGGCCTCATAGCTACTGTCTTAACTCTTACTCTGGCCTAATGGTTAAGGTCTTGGACTCTAACTCTGGCCTAATAGCTACTGTCTTAACTCTTACTCTGGCCTAATAGCTACTGTCTTAACTCTTACTCTGGCATCATAGCTACTGTCTTAACTCTTACTCTGGCCTAATGGTTAAGGTCTTGGACTCTTACTCTGGCCTCATAGCTACTGTCTTAACTCTTACTCTGGTCTCATAGCTACTGTCTTAACTCTTACTCTGGCCTAATGGTTAAGGTCTTGGACTCTTCTTCTGGCCTAATAGCTACTGTCTTAACTCTTACTCTGGCCTCATAGCTACTGTCTTAACTCTTACTCTGGCCTCATAGCTACTGTCTTAACTCTTACTCTGGCCTAATAGCTACTGTCTTAACTCTTACTTTGTCCTCATAGCTACTGTCTTAACTCTTACTCTGGCCTAATGGTTAAGGTCTTGGACTCTTCTTCTGGCCTAATAGCTACTGTCTTAACTCTTACTCTGGCCTAATAGCTACTGTCTTAACTCTTCTTCTGGCCTAATAGCTACTGTCTTAACTCTTACTCTGGCCTCATAGCTACTGTCTTAACTCTTACTCTGGCCTCATAGCTACTGTCTTAACTCTTACTCTGGCCTCATAGCTACTGTCTTAACTCTTACTCTGGCCTCATAGCTACTGTCTTAACTCTTTTTCTGGCCTAATAGCTACTGTCTTAACTCTTACTCTGGCCTAATAGCTACTGTCTTAACTCTTACTTTGGCCTCATAGCTACTGTCTTAACTCTTACTCTGGCCTAATGGTTAAGGTCTTGGACTCTTACTCTGGCCTAATAGCTACTGTCTTAACTCTTACTCTGGCCTCATAGCTACTGTCTTAACTCTTACTCTGGCCTAATGGTTAAGGTCTTGGACTCTTACTCTGGCCTCATAGCTACTGTCTTAACTCTTACTTTGGCCTCATAGCTACTGTCTTAACTCTTACTCTGGCCTAATGGTTAAGGTCTTGGACTCTTCTTCTGGCCTAATAGCTACTGTCTTAACTCTTACTCTGGCCTCATAGCTACTGTCTTAACTCTTACTCTGGCCTAATAGCTACTGTCTTAACTCTTACTCTGGCCTCATAGCTACTTTCTTAACTCTTTCTCTGGCCTTATAGCTACTGTCTTAACTCTTACTCTGGCCTCATAGCTACTGTCTTAACTCATTTTATTTTTTTTATTTTTTTTATTTAAGCGATTTCTAAAGCGCCTGGTGACCCAAGGGCATCCCCGCGCTATGTAGCTTGAATCCTGTTGAGAGGGGAGGAAGCCGAAGGGTATTATTTGGGGAACAGATGGGTCTTTAATTTTTTTCGGAACGCAAGGAAGTTGGATTCCAGTCTGAGGGCGCGAGGGAGTGCGTTCCAGCCCTTAGCCGCCTGAACTGAGAATTGACGACCTCCTGTGCGGACTTTTTTGAATCTGGGGATGCGGACTAGATTCTCATTTTGAGATCGTAGCGATCTGGTTGCTGTATAAGGAGTGATCATTACATACTCTGGCCTAATGGTTAAGGTCTTGGACTCTTACTCTGGCCTCATAGCTACTGTCTTAACTTTTACTCTGGCCTCATAGCTACTGTCTTAACTCTTACTCTGGCCTAATGGTTAAGGTCTTGGACTCTTACTCTGGCCTAATAGCTACTGTCTTAACTCTTACTCTGGCCTAATAGCTACTGTCTTAACTCTTACTCTGGCCTCATAGCTACTGTCTTAACTCTTACTCTGGCCTTATAGCTACTGTCTTAACTCTTACTCTGGCCTCATAGCTACTGTCTTAACTCATACTCTGGCCTAATGGTTAAGGTCTTGGACTCTTACTCGGGCCTCATAGCTACTGTCTTAACTCTTACTCTGGCCTCATAGCTACTGTCTTAACTCTTACTCTGGCATAATAGCTACTGTCTTAACTCTTACTCTGGCCTAATAGCTACTGTCTTATCTCTTACTCTGGCCTAATGGTTAAGGTCTTAGACTCTTACTATGGCCTCATAGCTACTGTCTTAACTCTTACTCTGGCCTAATGGTTAAGGTCTTGGACTCTTACTCTGGCCTCATAGCTACTGTCTTAACTCTTACTCTGGCCTCATAGCTACTGTCTTAACTCTTACTATGGCCTAATGGTTAAGGTCTTGGACTCTTACTCTGGCCTCATAGCTACTGTCTTAACTCTTACTCTGGCCTCATAGCTACTGTCTTAACTCTTACTCTGGCCTAATGGTTAAGGTCTTGGACTCTTACTCTGGCCTAATAGCTACTGTCTTAACTCTTACTATGGCCTCATAGCTACTGTCTTAACTCTTACTCTGGCATCATAGCTACTGTCTTAACTCTTACTCTGGCCTCATAGCTACTGTCTTAACTCTTACTCTGGACTCATAGCTACTGTCTTAACTCTTACTCTGGCCTATTGGTTAAGGTCTTGGACTCTTACTCTGGCCTCATAGCTACTGTCTTAACTCTTACTCTGGCCTCATAGCTACTATCTTAACTCTTACTCTGGCCTCATAGCTACTGTCTTAACTCTTACTCTGGCCTCATAGCTACTGTCATAACTCTTACTCTGGCCTAATGGTTAAGGTCTTGGACTCTTACTCTTGCCTCATAGCTACTGTCTTAACTCTTACTCTGGCCTCATAGCTACTGTCTTAACTCTTACTCTGGCCTCATAGCTACTGTCTTAACTCTTACTCTGGCCTCATAGCTACTGTCTTAACTCTTACTCTGGCCTAATAGCTACTGTCTTAACTCTTACTCTGGCCTCATAGCTACTGTCTTAACTCTTACTCTGGCCTCATAGCTACTGTCTTAACTCTTACTCTTGCCTAATGGTTAAGGTCTTGGACTCTTACTCTGGCCTCATAGCTACTGTCTTAACTCTTACTCTGGCCTCATAGCTACTGTCTTAACTCTTACTCTGGCCTCATAGCTACTGTCTTAACTCTTTCTCTGGCCTAATAGCTACTGTCTTAACTCTTACTCTGGCCTAAAAGCTACTGTCTTAACTCTTACTTTGGCCTCATAGCTACTGTCTTAACTCTTACTCTGGCCTAATGGTTAAGGTCTTGGACTCTTACTCTGGCCTAATAGCTACTGTCTTAACTCTTACTCTGGCCTAATAGCTACTGTCTTAACTCTTACTCTGGCCTCATAGCTACTGTCTTAACTCTTACTCTGGCCTAATGGTTAAGGTCTTGGACTCTTACTCTGGCCTCATAGCTACTGTCTTAACTCTTACTCTGGCCTCATAGCTACTGTCTTAACTCTTACTCTGGCATAATGGTTAAGGTCTTGGACTCTTCTTCTGGCCTAATAGCTACTGTCTTAACTCTTACTCTGGCCTCATAGCTACTGTCCTAACTCTTACTCTGGCCTAATAGCTACTGTCTTAACTCTTACTCTGGCCTCATAGCTACTGTCTTAACTCTTACTCTGGCCTAATGGTTAAGGTTTTGGACTCTTACTCTGGCCTCATAGCTACTGTCTTAACTCTTACTCTGGCCTAATAGCTACTGTCTTAACTCTTACTCTGGCCTCATAGCTACTATCTTAACTCTTACTCTGGCCTCATAGCTACTGTCTTAACTCTTACTCTGGCCTCATAGCTACTGTCTTAACTCTTACTCTTGCCTAATAGCTACTGTATTAACTCTTACTCTGGCCTCATAGCTACTGTCTTAAATCTTACTCTGGCCTAATGGTTAGGTCTTGGACTCTTACTCTGGCCTCATAGCTACTGTCTTAACTCTTACTCTGGCCTAATAGCTACTGTCTTAACTCTTACTCTGGCCTCATAGCTACTGTCTTAACGCTTACACTGGCCTCATAGCTACTGTCTTAACTCTTACTCTGGCCTCATAGCTACTGTCTTAACTCTTACTCTGGCCTCATAGCTACTGTCTTACCTCTTACTCTGGCCTTATAGCTACTGTCTTAACTCTTACTCTGGCCTCATAGCTACTGTCTTAACTCTTACTCTGGCCTAATGGTTACGGTCTTGGACTCTTACTCTGGCCTCATAGATACTGTCTTAACTCTTACTCTAGCCTCATAGCTACTGTCTTAACTTTTACTCTGGCCTAATAGCTACTGTCTTAACTCTTACTCTGGCCTAATAGCTACTGTCTTAACTCTTACTCTGGCCTCATAGCTACTGTCTTAACTCTTACTCTGGCCTAATGGTTAAGGTCTTGGACTCTTACTCTGGCCTCATAGCTACTGTCTTAACTCTTACTCTGGCCTCATAGCTACTGTCTTAACTCTTATTCTGGCCTCATAGCTACTATCTTAACTCTTACTCTGGACTCATAGCTACTGTCTTAACTCTTACTCTGGCCTAATAGCTACTGTCTTAACTCTTACTCTGGCCTCATAGCTACTGTCTTCACTCTATCTCTGGCCTAATGGTTAAGGTTTTGGACTCTTACTCTGGCCTCATAGCTACTGTCTTAACTCTTACTCTGGCCTAATAGCTACTGTCTTAACTCTTACTCTGGCCTAAAAGCTACTGTTTTAACTCTTACTCTGGCCTCATAGCTACTGTCTTAACTCTTACTCTGGCCTAATGGTTAAGGTCTTGGACTCTTCTTCTGGCCTAATAGCTACTGTCTTAACTCTTACTCTGGCCTCATAGCTACTGTCTTAACTCTTACTCTGGCCTAATAGCTACTGTCTTAACTCTTACTCTGGCCTCATAGCTACTTTCTTAACTCTTACTCTGGCCTAATGGTTAAGGTCTAGGACTCTTACTCTGGCCTCATAGCTACTGTCTTAACTCTTACTCTGGCCTCATAGCTACTGTCTTAACTCTTACTCTGGCCTAATGGTTAAGGTCTTGGACTCTTACTCTGGCCTAATAGCTACTGTCTTAACTCTTACTATGGCCTAATAGCTACTGTCTTAACTCTTACTCTGGCATCATAGCTACTGTCTTAACTCTTACTCTGGCCTAATGGTTAAGGTCTTGGACTCTTACTCTGGCCTCATAGCTACTGTCTTAACTCTTACTCTGGTCTCATAGCTACTGTCTTAACTCTTACTCTGGCCTAATGGTTAAGGTCTTGGACTCTTCTTCTGGCCTAATAGCTACTGTCTTAACTCTTACTCTGGCCTCATAGCTACTGTCTTAACTCTTACTCTGGCCTAATAGCTACTGTCTTAACTCTTACTCTGGCCTCATAGCTACTTTCTTAACTCTTACTCTGGCCTAATGGTTAAGGTCTAGGACTCTTACTCTGGCCTAATAGCTACTGTCTTAACTCTTACTTTGTCCTCATAGCTACTGTCTTAACTCTTACTCTGGCCTAATGGTTAAGGTCTTGGACTCTTCTTCTGGCCTAATAGCTACTGTCTTAACTCTTACTCTGGCCTAATAGCTACTGTCTTAACTCTTACTCTGGCCTCATAGCTACTGTCTTAACTCTTACTCTGGCCTAATGGTTAAGGTCTTGGACTCTTACTCTGGCCTCATAGCTACTGTCTTAACTCTTACTCTGGCCTCATAGCTACTGTCTTAACTCTTACTCTGGCCTCATAGCTACTGTCTTAACTCTTACTCTGGCCTCATAGCTACTGTCTTAACTCTTTTTCTGGCCTAATAGCTACTGTCTTAACTCTTACTCTGGCCTCATAGCTACTGTCTTAACTCTTACTTTGGCCTCATAGCTACTGTCTTAACTCTTACTCTGGCCTAATAGCTACTGTCTTAACTCTTACTCTGGCCTAATGGTTAAGGTCTTAGACTCTTACTATGGCCTCATAGCTACTGTCTTAACTCTTACTCTGGCCTAATGGTTAAGGTCTTGGACTCTTACTCTGGCCTCATAGCTACTGTCTTAACTCTTACTCTGGCCTCGTAGCTACTGTCTTAACTCTTACTCTGGCCTCATAGCTACTGTCTTAACTCTTACTCTGGCCTAATGGTTAAGGTCTTGGACTCTTACTCTGGCCTCATAGCTACTGTCTTAACTCTTACTCTTGCCTCATAGCTACTGTCTTAACTCTTACTATGGCCTAATGGTTAAGGTCTTGGACTCTTACTCTGGCCTCATAGATACTGTCTTAACTCTTACTCTGGCCTCATAGCTACTGTCTTAACTCTTACTCTGGCCTAATGGTTAAGGTCTTGGACTCTTACTCTGGCCTAATAGCTACTGTCTTAACTCTTACTCTGGCCTCATAGCTACTGTCTTAACTCTTACTCTGGCATCATAGCTACTGTCTTAACTCTTACTCTGGCCTCATAGCTACTGTCTTAACTCTTACTCTGGACTCATAGCTACTGTCTTAACTCTTACTCTGGCCTAATGGTTAAGGTCTTGGACTCTTACTCTGGCCTCATAGCTACTGTCTTAACTCTTACTCTGGCCTCATAGCTACTATCTTAACTCTTACTCTGGCCTCATAGCTACTGTCCTAACTCTTACTCTGGCCTAATAGCTACTGTCCTAACTCTTACTCTGGCCTCATAGCTACTGTCTTAACTCTTACTCTGGCCTAATGGTTAAGGTTTTGGACTCTTACTCTGGCCTCATAGCTACTGTCTTAACTCTTACTCTGGCCTAATAGCTACTGTCTTAACTCTTACTCTGGCCTCATAGCTACTATCTTAACTCTTACTCTGGCCTCATAGCTACTGTCTTAACTCTTACTCTTGCCTAATAGCTACTGTATTAACTCTTACTCTGGCCTCATAGCTACTGTCTTAAATCTTACTCTGGCCTAATGGTTAGGTCTTGGACTCTTACTCTGGCCTCATAGCTACTGTCTTAACTCTTACTCTGGCCTAATAGCTACTGTCTTAACTCTTACTCTGGCCTCATAGCTACTGTCTTAACGCTTACACTGGCCTCATAGCTACTGTCTTAACTCTTACTCTGGCCTCATAGCTACTGTCTTAACTCTTACTCTGGCCTCATAGCTACTGTCTTACCTCTTACTCTGGCCTTATAGCTACTGTCTTAACTCTTACTCTGGCCTCATAGCTACTGTCTTAACTCTTACTCTGGCCTAATGGTTACGGTCTTGGACTCTTACTCTGGCCTCATAGATACTGTCTTAACTCTTACTCTAGCCTCATAGCTACTGTCTTAACTTTTACTCTGGCCTAATAGCTACTGTCTTAACTCTTACTCTGGCCTAATAGCTACTGTCTTAACTCTTACTCTGGCCTCATAGCTACTGTCTTAACTCTTACTCTGGCCTAATGGTTAAGGTCTTGGACTCTTACTCTGGCCTCATAGCTACTGTCTTAACTCTTACTCTGGCCTCATAGCTACTGTCTTAACTCTTATTCTGGCCTCATAGCTACTATCTTAACTCTTACTCTGGACTCATAGCTACTGTCTTAACTCTTACTCTGGCCTAATAGCTACTGTCTTAACTCTTACTCTGGCCTCATAGCTACTGTCTTCACTCTTACTCTGGCCTAATGGTTAAGGTTTTGGACTCTTACTCTGGCCTCATAGCTACTGTCTTAACTCTTACTCTGGCCTAATAGCTACTGTCTTAACTCTTACTCTGGCCTACTGGTTAAGGTCTTAACTCTTACTCTGGCCTAATAGCTAAGGTCTTAGACTCGTACTCTGGCCTACTGGTTAAGGTTTTAACTCTTACTCTGGCCTGCTGGTTAAGGTCTTAACTCTTACTCTGGCCTAATAGCTAAGGTCTTAACTCTTACTCTGGCCTAATAGCTAAGGTCTTAGAATCATACTCTGGCCTAATGGTTAAGGTCTTAACTCTTACTCTGGCCTACTGGTTAAGGTCTTAACTCTAACTCTGGCCTAATAGCTAAGGTCTTAGACTCTTACTCTGGCCTACTGGTTAAGTTGTTAACTCTTACTCTGGCCTAATAGCTAAGGTCTTAGACTCATACTCTGGCCTAATGGTTAAGGTCTTAACTCTTACTCTGGCCTAATAGCTAAGGTCTTAACTCTTACTCTGGCCTAATAGCTACAGTCTGAGACTTGTACTCTGGCCTAATAGCTAAGGTCTTAACTCTTACTCTGGCCTAATAGCTAAGGTCTTTATTCTTACTCTGGCCTAATAGCTAAGGTCTTAGACTTGTACTCTGGCCTAATGGTTAAGGTCTTAACTCTTACTCTTCTCCTACTGGTTAAGGTCTTAACTCTTACTCTGGCCTACTGGTTAAGGTCTTAACTCTTACTCTGGCCTAATAGCTAAGGTCTTAGAATCATACTCTGGTCTACTGGTTAAGGTCTTAACTCTTACTCTGGCCTACTAGTTAAAGTCTTAACTCTTACTCTGGCCTAATAGCTAAGGTCTTAACTCTTACTCTGGCCTAATAGCTAAGGTCTTAACTCTTACTCTGGCCTAATAGCTAAAGTCTTAGACTCGTACTCTGGCCTAATAGTTAAGGTACTAACTCTTACTCTGGCCTAATAGCTAAGGTCTTAGACTCGTACTCTGGCCTAATAGCTAAGGTCGTAGACTCATACTCTGGCCTAATGGTTAAGGTCCTAACTCTTACTCTGGCCTACTGGTTAAGGTCTTAACTCTTACTCTGGCCTAATAGCTAAGGTCTTAGACTCGTTCTCTGGCCTACTGGTTAAGGTCTTAACTCTTACTCTGACCTAATAGCTAAGGTCTTACACTCATACTCTGGCCTATTAGATACGGTCTTAGACTCGTACTCTTGCCTAATGGTTAAGGTCTTAACTCTTACTCTGGCCTAATAGCTAAGGTCTTAGACTCGTACTCTGGCCTAATAGCTACAGTCTTAGACTTGTACTCTGGCCTAATGGTTAAGGTCTTAACTCTTACTCTGGCCTAATAGCTAAGGTCTTAATTCTTACTCTGGCCTAATAGCTAAGGTCTTAGACTCATACTCTGGCCTAATGGTTAAGGTCTTAACTCTTACTTTGGCATAATAGCTAAGGTCTTAGACTCGTACTCTGGCCTAATGGTTAAGGTCTTAACTCTTACTCTGGCCTACTTGTTAAGGTCTTAACTCTTACTCTGGCCTAATAGCTAAGGTCTTAGACTCATACTCTGGCCTAATGGTTAAGGTCTTAACTCTTACTCTGGCCTAATAGCTAAGGTCTTAGATTTGTACTCTGGCCTAATAGCTAAGGTCTTAACTCTTACTCTGGCCTAATAGCTAAGGTCTTAATTCTTACTCTGGCCTAATAGCTAAGGTCTTAGACTCATACTCTGGCCTAATGGTTAATGTCTTAACTCTTACTCTGGCCTGATAGCTAAGGTCTTAGACTCGTACTCTGGCCTAATGGTTAAGATCTTAACTCTTACTCTGGCCTACTGGTTAAGGTATTAACTCTTTCTCTGGCCTAATGGTTAAGGTCTTATCTCTTACTCTGGCCTAATAGTTAAGGTCTTAGACTCGTACTCTGGCCTAATGGTAAAGGTCTTAACTCTTACTCTGGCCTACTGGTTAACGTCTTAACTCTTACTCTGGCCTAATAGCTAAGGTCTTAGACTCGTACTCTGGCCTAATGGTTAAGGTCTTAACTCTTACTCTGGCCTTCTTGTTAAGGTCTTAACTCTTACTCTGGCCTAATAGCTAAGGTCTTAACTCTTACTCTGGCCTAATAGCTAAGGTCTTGAACTCGTACTATGGCCTACAGGTTAAGGTCTTAACTCTTACTCTGGCCTACTGGTTAAGTTCTTAAATCTTACTCTGGCCTAATAGCTAAGGTCTTAGACTCATACTCTGGACTAATGGTTAAGGTCTTAACTCTTACTCTGTACTAATAGCAAGGGTCTTAAATCTTACTCTGGCCCAATAGCTAAGGTCTTAGACTCGTACTCTGGCCTAATGGTTAAGGTCTTAACTCTTACTCTGGCCTACTGGTTAAGGTCTTAACTCTTACTCTGGCCTAATAGCTAAGGTCTTAGACTTGTACTCTGGCCTAATGGTTAAGGTCTTAACTCTTATTCTGGCCTACTGGTTAAGGTATTAACTCTTTCTCTGGCCTACAGTTTAAGGTCTTAACTCTTACTCTGGCCTAATAGCTAAGGTCTTAACTCTTACTCTGGCCTAATGGCTAAGGTCTGAGACTCGTACTCTGGCCCAATGGTTAAGGTCTAAACTCTTACTCTGGCCTAATAGCTAAGGTCTTAACTCTTACTCTGGCCTACTGGTTAAGGTCTTAACTCTTACTCTGGCCTAATAGCTAAGGTCTTAGACTTGTACTCTGGCCTAATGGTTAATGTCTTAACTCTTATTCTGGCCTACTGGTTAAGGTCTTAACTCTTACTCTGGCCTAACAGCTAAGGTCTTAACTCTTACTTTGGCCTAATAGCTAAGGTCTTAGACTCGTACTCTGGCCTAATGGTTAAGGTCTTAACTCTTACTCTGGCCTAATGGTTAAGGTCTTAGACTTGTACTCTGGCCTAATGGTTAAGGTCTTAACTCTTACTCTGGCCTACAGGTTAAGGTCTTAACTCCTACTCTGGCCTACTGGTTAAGGTCTTAACTCTTACTCTGGCCTAATAGCTAAGGTCTTAGACTCGTACTCTGGCCTAATGGTTAAGGTGTTAACTCTTACTCTGGCCTACTGGTTAAGGTCTTAACTCTTACTCTGGCCTAATAGCTAAGGTCTTAGACTCGTACTCTGGCCTAATGGTAAAGGTCTTAACTCTTACTCTGGCCTAATAGCTAAGGTCTTAGACTCGTACTCTGGCCTAATGGTTAAGGTCTTAACTCTTACTCTGGCCTAATAGCTAAGGTCTTAGACTCGTACTATGGCCTACTGGTTAAGGTCTTAACTCTTACTCTGGCCTAATAGCTAAGGTCTTAGACTCATACTCTGGCCTAATGGTTAAGGTGTTAACACTTACTCTGGCCTACTGGTTAAGGCCGTAACTCTTACTCTGGCCTAATAGCTAAGGTCTTAGACTTGTACTCTGGCCTAATGGTAAAGGTCTTAACTCTTACTCTGGCCTACTGGTTAAGGTCTTAACTCTTACTCTGGCCTAATAGCTAAGGTCTTAGACTCGTACTCTGACCTACTGGTTAAGGTCTTAACTCTTACTCTGGCCTGCTGGTTAAGGTCTTAACTCTTACTCTGGCCTAATAGCTAAGGTCTTAACTCTTACTCTGGCCTAATGGTAAAGGTCTTAACTCTTACTCTGGCCTAATAGCTAAGGTCTTAGACTCAGACTCTGGCCTAATGGTTAAGGTCTTAACTCTTACTCTGGCCTAATAGCTAAGGTCTTAGACTCGTACTATGGCCTACTGGTTAAGGTCTTAACTCTTACTCTTCTCCTACTGGTTAAGGTCTTAACTCTTACTCTGGCCTACTGGTTAAGGTCTTAACTCTTCCTCTGGCCTAATAGCTAAGGTCTTAACTCTTACTCTGGCCTAATATCTAAGGTCTTAACTCTTACTCTGGCCTAATATCTAAAGTCTTAGACTCGTACTCTGGCCTAATAGTTAAGGTCTTAACTCTTACTCTGGCCAAATAGCTAAGGTCTTAGACTCGTACTCTGGCCTAATAGCTAAGGTCGTAGACTCATACTCTGGCCTAATGGTTAAGGTCCTAACTCTTACTCTGGCCTACTGGTTAAGGTCTTAACTCTTACTCTGGACTAATAGCTAAGGTCTTAGACTCGTTCTCTGTCCTACTGGATAAGGTCTTAACTCTTACTTTGACCTAATAGCTAAGGTCTTAGACTCATACTCTGGCCTATTAGATAAGGTCTTAGACTCGTACTCTTGCCTAATGGTTAAGGTCTTAACTCTTACTCTGGCCTAATAGCTAAGGTCTTAGACTAATACTCTGGCATAATGGTCAAGGTCTTAACTCTTACTTTGGCCTAATAGCTAAGGTCTTAGACTCGTACTCTGGCCTAATGGTTAAGGTCTTAACTCTTACTCTGGCCTACTTGTTAAGGTCTTAACTCTTACTCTGGCCTAATGGTTAAGGTCTTAACTCTTACTCTGGCCTAATAGCTAAAGTTTTAGACTCGTACTCTGGCCTAATAGCTAAGGTCTTAACTCTTACTCTGGACTAATAGCTAAGGTCTTAATTCTTACTCTGGCCTAATAGCTAAGGTCTTAGACTCATACTCTGGCCTAATGGTTAAGGTCTTAACTCTTACTCTGGCCTCATAGCTAAGGTCTTAGACTCGTACTCTGGCCTAATGGTTAAGGTCTTAACTCTTACTCTGGCCTACTGGTTAAGGTCTTAACTCTTTCTCTGGCCTAATGGTTAAGGTCTTAACTCTTACTCTGGCCTAATAGCTAAGGTCTTAGACTCGTACTCTGGCCTAATGGTTAAGGTCTTAACTCTTACTCTGGCCTACTTGTTAAGGTCTTAACTCTTACTCTGGCCTAATAGCTAAGGACTTAGACTCGTACTCTGGCCTAATGGTTAAGGTCTTAACTCTTACTCTGGCCTAATAGCTAAGGTCTTAACTCTTACTCTGGCCTAACAGCTAAGGTCTTAGACTCGTACTCTGGCCTACTGGTTAAGGTCTTAACTCTTACTCTGGCCTACTGGTTAAGGTCTTAACTCTTACTCTGGCCTAATAGCTAAGGTCTTAGACTCGTACTCTGGCCTAATGGTTAATGTCTTAACTCTTATTCTGGCCTACTGGTTAAGGTCTTAACTCTTACTCTGGCCTACTGGTTAGGGTCTTAACTCTTACTCTGGCCTAATAGCTAAGGTCTTAGACTCGTACTCTGGCCTACTGGTTAAGGTCTTAACTCTTACTCTGGCCTACTGGTTAGGGTCTTAACTCTTACTCTGGCCTAATAGCTAAGGTCTTGGACTCGTACTCTGGCCTAATGGTTAAGGTCTTAACTCTTACTCTGGCCTACTTGTTAAGGTCTTAACTCTTACTCTGGCCTAATAGCTAAGGTCTTAGACTCATACTCTGGCCTAATGGTTAAGGTCTTAACTCTTACTCTGGCCTAATAGCTAAGGTCTTTATTCTTACTCTGGCCTAATAGCTAAGGTCTTAGACTTGTACTCTGGCCTAATGGTTAAGGTCTTAACTCTTACTCTTCTCCTACTGGTTAAGGTCTTAACTCTTACTCTGGCCTACTGGTTAAGGTCTTAACTCTTACTCTGGCCTAATAGCTAAGGTCTTAGAATCATACTCTGGTCTACTGGTTAAGGTCTTAACTCTTACTCTGGCCTACTAGTTAAAGTCTTAACTCTTACTCTGGCCTAATAGCTAAGGTCTTAACTCTTACTCTGGCCTAATAGCTAAGGTCTTAACTCTTACTCTGGCCTAATAGCTAAAGTCTTAGACTCGTACTCTGGCCTAATAGTTAAGGTACTAACTCTTACTCTGGCCTAATAGCTAAGGTCTTAGACTCGTACTCTGGCCTAATAGCTAAGGTCGTAGACTCATACTCTGGCCTAATGGTTAAGGTCCTAACTCTTACTCTGGCCTACTGGTTAAGGTCTTAACTCTTACTCTGGCCTAATAGCTAAGGTCTTAGACTCGTTCTCTGGCCTACTGGTTAAGGTCTTAACTCTTACTCTGACCTAATAGCTAAGGTCTTACACTCATACTCTGGCCTATTAGATACGGTCTTAGACTCGTACTCTTGCCTAATGGTTAAGGTCTTAACTCTTACTCTGGCCTAATAGCTAAGGTCTTAGACTCGTACTCTGGCCTAATAGCTACAGTCTTAGACTTGTACTCTGGCCTAATGGTTAAGGTCTTAACTCTTACTCTGGCCTAATAGCTAAGGTCTTAATTCTTACTCTGGCCTAATAGCTAAGGTCTTAGACTCATACTCTGGCCTAATGGTTAAGGTCTTAACTCTTACTTTGGCATAATAGCTAAGGTCTTAGACTCGTACTCTGGCCTAATGGTTAAGGTCTTAACTCTTACTCTGGCCTACTTGTTAAGGTCTTAACTCTTACTCTGGCCTAATAGCTAAGGTCTTAGACTCATACTCTGGCCTAATGGTTAAGGTCTTAACTCTTACTCTGGCCTAATAGCTAAGGTCTTAGATTTGTACTCTGGCCTAATAGCTAAGGTCTTAACTCTTACTCTGGCCTAATAGCTAATGTCTTAATTCTTACTCTGGCCTAATAGCTAAGGTCTTAGACTCATACTCTGGCCTAATGGTTAATGTCTTAACTCTTACTCTGGCCTGATAGCTAAGGTCTTAGACTCGTACTCTGGCCTAATGGTTAAGATCTTAACTCTTACTCTGGCCTACTGGTTAAGGTATTAACTCTTTCTCTGGCCTAATGGTTAAGGTCTTATCTCTTACTCTGGCCTAATAGTTAAGGTCTTAGACTCGTACTCTGGCCTAATGGTTAAGGTCTTAACTCTTACTCTGGCCTACTGGTTAACGTCTTAACTCTTACTCTGGCCTAATAGCTAAGGTCTTAGACTCGTACTCTGGCCTAATGGTTAAGGTCTTAACTCTTACTCTGGCCTTCTTGTTAAGGTCTTAACTCTTACTCTGGCCTAATAGCTAAGGTCTTAACTCTTACTCTGGCCTAATAGCTAAGGTCTTGAACTCGTACTATGGCCTACAGGTTAAGGTCTTAACTCTTACTCTGGCCTACTGGTTAAGTTCTTAACTCTTACTCTGGCCTAATAGCTAAGGTCTTAGACTCGTACTCTGGACTAATGGTTAAGGTCTTAACTCTTACTCTGTACTAATAGCAAGGGTCTTAAATCTTACTCTGGCCCAATAGCTAAGGTCTTAGACTCGTACTCTGGCCTAATGGTTAAGGTCTTAACTCTTACTCTGGCCTACTGGTTAAGGTCTTAACTCTTACTCTGGCCTAATAGCTAAGGTCTTAGACTTGTACTCTGGCCTAATGGTTAAGGTCTTAACTCTTATTCTGGCCTACTGGTTAAGGTATTAACTCTTTCTCTGGCCTACAGTTTAAGGTCTTAACTCTTACTCTGGCCTAATAGCTAAGGTCTTAACTCTTACTCTGGCCTAATGGCTAAGGTCTGAGACTCGTACTCTGGCCCAATGGTTAAGGTCTAAACTCTTACTCTGGCCTAATAGCTAAGGTCTTAACTCTTACTCTGGCCTACTGGTTAAGGTCTTAACTCTTACTCTGGCCTAATAGCTAAGGTCTTAGACTTGTACTCTGGCCTAATGGTTAATGTCTTAACTCTTATTCTGGCCTACTGGTTAAGGTCTTAACTCTTACTCTGGCCTAACAGCTAAGGTCTTAACTCTTACTTTGGCCTAATAGCTAAGGTCTTAGACTCGTACTCTGGCCTAATGGTTAAGGTCTTAACTCTTACTCTGGCCTAATGGTTAAGGTCTTAGACTTGTACTCTGGCCTAATGGTTAAGGTCTTAACTCTTACTCTGGCCTACAGGTTAAGGTCTTAACTCCTACTCTGGCCTACTGGTTAAGGTCTTAACTCTTACTCTGGCCTAATAGCTAAGGTCTTAGACTCGTACTCTGGCCTAATGGTTAAGGTCTTAACTCTTACTCTGGCCTACTG
Organism: Triturus cristatus; assembly: GCF_964204655.1. Classification (NCBI taxonomy): domain Eukaryota; kingdom Metazoa; phylum Chordata; class Amphibia; order Caudata; family Salamandridae; genus Triturus; species Triturus cristatus. The sequence goes on along the minus strand of NC_140593.1, from coordinate 718,379,393 downwards.
GTTAAGGTCTTAACTCTTACTCTGGCCTAATAGCTAAGGTCTTAGACTCGTACTCTGGCCTAATGGTAAAGGTCTTAACTCTTACTCTGGCCTAATAGCTAAGGTCTTAGACTCGTACTCTGGCCTAATGGTTAAGGTCTTAACTCTTACTCTGGCCTAATAGCTAAGGTCTTAGACTCGTACTATGGCCTACTGGTTAAGGTCTTAACTCTTACTCTGGCCTAATAGCTAAGGTCTTAGACTCATACTCTGGCCTAATGGTTAAGGTGTTAACACTTACTCTGGCCTACTGGTTAAGGCCGTAACTCTTACTCTGGCCTAATAGCTAAGGTCTTAGACTTGTACTCTGGCCTAATGGTAAAGGTCTTAACTCTTACTCTGGCCTACTGGTTAAGGTCTTAACTCTTACTCTGGCCTAATAGCTAAGGTCTTAGACTCGTACTCTGACCTACTGGTTAAGGTCTTAACTCTTACTCTGGCCTGCTGGTTAAGGTCTTAACTCTTACTCTGGCCTAATAGCTAAGGTCTTAACTCTTACTCTGGCCTAATGGTAAAGGTCTTAACTCTTACTCTGGCCTAATAGCTAAGGTCTTAGACTCGTACTCTGGCCTAATGGTTAAGGTCTTAACTCTTACTCTGGCCTAATAGCTAAGGTCTTAGACTCGTACTATGGCCTACTGGTTAAGGTCTTAACTCTTACTCTTCTCCTACTGGTTAAGGTCTTAACTCTTACTCTGGCCTACTGGTTAAGGTCTTAACTCTTCCTCTGGCCTAATAGCTAAGGTCTTAACTCTTACTCTGGCCTAATATCTAAGGTCTTAACTCTTACTCTGGCCTAATATCTAAAGTCTTAGACTCGTACTCTGGCCTAATAGTTAAGGTCTTAACTCTTACTCTGGCCAAATAGCTAAGGTCTTAGACTCGTACTCTGGCCTAATAGCTAAGGTCTTAGACTCGTACTCTGGCCTAATGGTTAAGGTCTTAACTCTTACTCTGGCCTACTGGTTAAGGTCTTAACTCTTACTCTGGACTAATAGCTAAGGTCTTAGACTCGTTCTCTGTCCTACTGGATAAGGTCTTAACTCTTACTTTGACCTAATAGCTAAGGTCTTAGACTCATACTCTGGCCTATTAGATAAGGTCTTAGACTCGTACTCTTGCCTAATGGTTAAGGTCTTAACTCTTACTCTGGCCTAATAGCTAAGGTCTTAGACTAATACTCTGGCATAATGGTCAAGGTCTTAACTCTTACTTTGGCCTAATAGCTAAGGTCTTAGACTCGTACTCTGGCCTAATGGTTAAGGTCTTAACTCTTACTCTGGCCTACTTGTTAAGGTCTTAACTCTTACTCTGGCCTAATGGTTAAGGTCTTAACTCTTACTCTGGCCTAATAGCTAAAGTTTTAGACTCGTACTCTGGCCTAATAGCTAAGGTCTTAACTCTTACTCTGGACTAATAGCTAAGGTCTTAATTCTTACTCTGGCCTAATAGCTAAGGTCTTAGACTCATACTCTGGCCTAATGGTTAAGGTCTTAACTCTTACTCTGGCCTCATAGCTAAGGTCTTAGACTCGTACTCTGGCCTAATGGTTAAGGTCTTAACTCTTACTCTGGCCTACTGGTTAAGGTCTTAACTCTTTCTCTGGCCTAATGGTTAAGGTCTTAACTCTTACTCTGGCCTAATAGCTAAGGTCTTAGACTCGTACTCTGGCCTAATGGTTAAGGTCTTAACTCTTACTCTGGCCTACTTGTTAAGGTCTTAACTCTTACTCTGGCCTAATAGCTAAGGACTTAGACTCGTACTCTGGCCTAATGGTTAAGGTCTTAACTCTTACTCTGGCCTAATAGCTAAGGTCTTAACTCTTACTCTGGCCTAACAGCTAAGGTCTTAGACTCGTACTCTGGCCTACTGGTTAAGGTCTTAACTCTTACTCTGGCCTACTGGTTAAGGTCTTAACTCTTACTCTGGCCTAATAGCTAAGGTCTTAGACTCGTACTCTGGCGTAATGGTTAATGTCTTAACTCTTATTCTGGCCTACTGGTTAAGGTCTTAACTCTTACTCTGGCCTAACAGCTAAGGTCTTAACTCCTACTTTGGCCTAATAGCTAAGGTCTTAGACTCGTACTCTGGCCGAATGGTTAAGGTCTTAACTCTTACTCTGGCCTACTGGTTAGGGTCTTAACTCTTACTCTGGCCTAATAGCTAAGGTCTTAGACTCGTACTCTGGCCTAATGGTTAAGGTCTTAACTCTTACTCTGGCCTACTTGTTAAGGTCTTAACTCTTACTCTGGCCTAATAGCTAAGGTCTTAGACTCATACTCTGGCCTAATGGTTAAGGTCTTAACTCTTACTCTGGCCTAATAGCTAAGGTCTTAGACTCATACTCTGGCCTAATGGTTAAGGTCTTAACTCTTACTCTGGCCTAATAGCTAAGGTCTTAGACTCATACTCTGGCCTAATGGTTAAGGTCTTAACTCTTACTCTGGCCTACTTGTTAAGGTCTTAACTCTTACTCTGGCCTAATGGTTAAGGTCTTAACTCTTACTCTGGCCTAATAGCTAAAGTTTTAGACTCGTACTCTGGCCTAATAGCTAAGGTCTTAACTCTTACTCTGGACTAATAGCTAAGGTCTTAATTCTTACTCTGGCCTAATAGCTAAGGTCTTAGACTCATACTCTGGCCTAATGGTTAAGGTCTTAACTCTTACTCTGGCCTCATAGCTAAGGTCTTAGACTCGTACTCTGGCCTAATGGTTAAGGTCTTAACTCTTACTCTGGCCTACTGGTTAAGGTCTTAACTCTTTCTCTGGCCTAATGGTTAAGGTCTTAACTCTTACTCTGGCCTAATAGCTAAGGTCTTAGACTCGTACTCTGGCCTAATGGTTAAGGTCTTAACTCTTACTCTGGCCTACTTGTTAAGGTCTTAACTCTTACTCTGGCCTAATAGCTAAGGACTTAGACTCGTACTCTGGCCTAATGGTTAAGGTCTTAACTCTTACTCTGGCCTAATAGCTAAGGTCTTAACTCTTACTCTGGCCTAACAGCTAAGGTCTTAGACTCGTACTCTGGCCTACTGGTTAAGGTCTTAACTCTTACTCTGGCCTACTGGTTAAGGTCTTAACTCTTACTCTGGCCTAATAGCTAAGGTCTTAGACTCGTACTCTGGCGTAATGGTTAATGTCTTAACTCTTATTCTGGCCTACTGGTTAAGGTCTTAACTCTTACTCTGGCCTAACAGCTAAGGTCTTAACTCCTACTTTGGCCTAATAGCTAAGGTCTTAGACTCGTACTCTGGCCTAATGGTTAAGGTCTTAACTCTTACTCTGGCCTACTGGTTAGGGTCTTAACTCTTACTCTGGCCTAATAGCTAAGGTCTTAGACTCGTACTCTGGCCTAATGGTTAAGGTCTTAACTCTTACTCTGGCCTACTTGTTAAGGTCTTAACTCTTACTCTGGCCTAATAGCTAAGGTCTTAGACTCATACTCTGGCCTAATGGTTAAGGTCTTAACTCTTACTCTGGCCTAATAGCTAAGGTCTTAGACTCATACTCTGGCCTAATGGTTAAGGTCTTAACTCTTACTCTGGCCTAATAGCTAAGGTCTTAGACTCATACTCTGGCCTAATGGTTAAGGTCTTAACTCTTACTCTGGCCTAATGGTTAAGGTCTTAGACTCGTACTCTGGCCTAATGGTAAAGGTCTTAACTCTTACTCTGGCCTAATAGCTAAGGTCTTAGACTCGTACTCTGGCCTAATGGTTAAGGTCTTAACTCTTACTCTGGCCTAATAGCTAAGGTCTTAGACTCGGACTATGGCATGCTGGTTAAGGTCTTAACTCTTACTCTTCTCCTACTGGTTAAGGTCTTAACTCTTACTCTGACCTACTGGTTAAGGTCTTAACTCTTACTCTGGCCTAATAGCTAAGGTCTTAGAATCATACTCTGGTCTACTGGTTAAGGTCTTAACTCTTACTCTGGCCTACTGGTTAAAATCTTAACTCTTACTCTGGCCTAATAGCTAAGGTCTTAGACTCGTACTCTGGCCTAATGGTTAAGGTCTTAACTCTTACTCATGCCTAATAGCTAATTTCTTAACTCTTACTCTGGCCTAATAGCTAAAGTCTTAGACTCGTACACTGGCCTAATGGTTAAGGTCTTAACTCTTACTTTGGCCTAATAGCTAAGGTATTAGACTCGTACTCTGGCCTAATGGTTAAGGTCTTATCTCTTACTCTTGCCTACTTGTTAAGGTCTTAACTCTTACTCTGGCCTAATAGCTAAGGTCTTAGACTCGTACTCTGGCCTAATAGCTAAGGTCTTAACTCTTACTCTGGCCTAATAGCTAAGGTCTTAACTCGTACTCTGGCCTACTGATTAAGGTCTTAGACTCATAATCTGGCCTACTGGTTAAGGTCTTAACTCTTACTCTAGCCTAATAGCTAAGGTCTTAGACTCGTACTCTGGCCTAATGGTTAATGTCTTAACTCTTATTCTGGCCTACTGGTTAAGGTCTTAACTCTTACTCTGGCCTAACAGCTAAGGTCTTACCTTTTACTTTGGCCTAATAGCTAAGGTCTTAGACTCGTACTCTGGCCTAATGGTTAAGGTCTTAACTCTTACTCTGGCCTTCTTGTTAAGGTCTTAACTCTTACTCTGGCCTAATAGCTAAGGTCTTAGACTCATACTCTGGCCTAATGGTTAAGGTCTTAACTCTTACTCTGGCCTGATAGCTAAGGTCTTAGACTCGTACTCTGGCCTAATGGTTAAGATCTTAACTCTTACTCTGGCCTACTGGTTAAGGTATTAACTCTTTCTCTGGCCTAAGGGTTAAGGTCTTAACTCTTACTCTGGCCTAATAGCTAAGGTCTTAGACTCGTACTCTGGCCTAATGGTTAAGGTCTTAACTCTTACTCTGGCCTACTGGTTAAGGTCTTAACTCTTACTCTGGCCTAATAGCTAAGGTCTTAGACTCGTACTCTGGAATAATGGTTAAGGTCTTAACTCTTACTCTGGCCTAGTAGCTAAGGTCTTAACTCTTACTCTGGCCTAATAGCTAAGGTCTTAACTCTTACTCTGGCCTAATAGCTAAGGTCTTAGACTAATTCTCTGGCCTACTGGTTAAGGTCTTAACTCTTACTCTGGCCTAATAGCTAAGGTCTTAGACTCGTACTCTGGCCTAATGGTTAAGGTCTTAACTCTTGCTCTGGCCTAATAGCTAAGGTCTTAACTCTTACTCTGGCCTAATAGCTAAGGTCTTAACTCTTACTCTGGCCTAATAGCTAAAGTCTTAGACTCGAACTCTGTCCTAATAGTTAAGGTATTAACTCTTACTCTGGCCTAATAGCTAAGGTCTTAGACTCGTACTCTGGCCTAATAGCTAAGGTCGTAGACTCATACTCTGGCCTAATGGTTAAGGTCCTAACTCTTACTCTGGCCTACTGGTTAAGGTCTTAACTCTTACTCTGGCCTAATAGCTAAGGTCTTAGACTTGTTCTCTGGCCTACTAGTTAAGGTCTTAACTCTTACTCTGACCTAATAGCTAAGGTCTTACACTCATACTCTGGCCTATTAGATAAGGTCTTAGACTCGTACTCTTGCCTAATGGTTAAGGTCTTAACTCTTACTCTGGCCTAATAGCTAAGGTCTTAGACTCGTACTCTGGCCTAATAGCTACAGTCTTAGACTTGTACTCTGGCCTATTGGTTAAGGTCTTAACTCTTACTCTGGCCTAATAGCTAAGGTCTTAATTCTTACTCTGGCCTAATAGCTAAGGTCTTAGACTCATACTCTGGCCTAATGGTTAAGGTCTTAACTCTTAGTTTGGCCTAATAGCTAAGGTCTTAGACTCGTACTCTGGCCTAATGGTTAAGGTCTTAACTCTTACTCTGGCCTACTTGTTAAGGTCTTAACTCTTACTCTGGCCTAATAGCTAAGGTCTTAGACTCATACTCTGGCCTAATGGTTAAGGTCTTAACTCTTACTCTGGCCTAATAGCTAAGGTCTAAGACTCGTACTCTGGCATAATGGTTAAGGTCTTAACTCTTACTCTGGCCTACAGGTTAAGGTCTTAACTCCTACTCTGGCCTACTGGTTAAGGTCTTAACTCTTACTCTGGCCTAATAGCTAAGGTCCTAGACTCGTACTCTGGCCTAATGGTTAAGGTGTTAACACTTACTCTGGCCTACTGGTTAAAGCCGTAACTCTTACTCTGGCCTAATAGCTAAGGTCTTAGACTTGTACTCTGGCCTAATGGTAAAGGTCTTAACTCTTACTCTGGCCTACTGGTTAAGGTCTTAACTCTTACTCTGGCCTAATAGCTAAGGTCTTAGACTCGTACTCTGGCCTACTGGTTAAGGTTTTAACTCTTACTCTGGCCTGCTGGTTAAGGTCTTAACTCTTACTCTGGCCTAATAGCTAAGGTCTTAACTCTTACTCTGGCCTAATAGCTAAGGTCTTAACTCTTACTCTGGCCTAATAGCTAAGGTCTTAGAATCATACTCTGGCCTACTGGTTAAGGTCTTAACTCTTACTCTGGCCTACTGGTTAAGGTCTTAACTCTTACTCTGGCCTAATAGCTAAGGTCTTAGACTTATACTCTGGCCTACTGGTTAAGGTCTTAACTCTTACTCTGGCCTACTGGTTAAGGTCTTAACTCTTACTTTGGCCTACTAGCTAAGGTCTTAGACTCGTACTCTGGCCTAATGGTTAAGGTCTTAACTCTTACTCTGGCCTACTGGTTAAGGTCTTAACTCTAACTCTGGCCTAATAGCTAAGGTCTTAGACTCTTACTCTGGCCTACTGGTTAAGTTGTTAACTCTTACTCTGACCTAATAGCTAAGGTCTTAGACTCATACTATGGCCTAATGGTTAAGGTCTTAACTCTTACTCTGGCCTAATAGCTAAGGTCTTAACTCTTACTCTGGCCTAATAGCTACTGTCTGAGACTCGTACTCTGGCCTAATAGCTAAGGTCTTAACTCTTACTCTGGCCTAATAGCTAAGGTCTTTATTCTTACTCTGGCCTAATAGCTAAGGTCTTAGACTCGTACTCTGGCCTAATGGTTAAGGTCTTAACTCTTACTCTTCTCCTACTGGTTAAGGTCTTAACTCTTACTCTGGCCTACTGGTTAAGGTCTTAACTCTTACTCTGGCCTAATAGCTAAGGTCTTAGAATCATACTCTGGTCCACTGGGTAAGGTCTTAACTCTTACTCTGGCCTACTAGTTAAAGTCTTAACTCTTACTCTGGCCTAATAGCTAAGGTCTTAACTCTTACTCTGGCCTAATAGCTAAGGTCTTAACTCTTACTCTGGCCTAATAGCTAAAGTCTTAGACTCGTACTCTGGCCTAATAGTTAAGGTATTAACTCTTACTCTGGCCTAATAGCTAAGGTCTTAGACTCGTACTCTGGCCTAATAGCTAAGGTCGTAGACTCATACTCTGGCCTAATGGTTAAGGTCCTAACTCTTACTCTGGCCTACTGGTTAAGGTCTTAACTCTTACTCTGGCCTAATAGCTAAGGTCTTAGACTCGTTCTCTGGCCTACTGGTTAAGGTCTTAACTCTTACTCTGACCTAATAGCTAAGGTCTTACACTCATACTCTGGCCTATTAGATACGGTCTTAGACTCGAACTCTTGCCTAATGGTTAAGGTCTTAACTCTTACTCTGGCCTAATAGCTAAGGTCTTAGACTCGTACTCTGGCCTAATAGCTACAGTCTTAGACTTGTACTCTGGCCTAATGGTTAAGGTCTTAACTCTTACTCTGGCCTAATAGCTAAGGTCTTAATTCTTACTCTGGCCTAATAGCTAAGGTCTTAGACTCATACTCTGGCCTAATGGTTAAGGTCTTAACTCTTACTTTGGCATAATAGCTAAGGTCTTAGACTCGTACTCTGGCCTAATGGTTAAGGTCTTAACTCTTACTCTGGCCTACTTGTTAAGGTCTTAACTCTTACTCTGGCCTAATAGCTAAGGTTTTAGACTCATACTCTGGCCTAATGGTTAAGGTCTTAACTCTTACTCTGGCCTAATAGCTAAGGTCTTAGACTCGTACTCTGGCCTAATAGCTAAGGTCTTAACTCTTACTCTGGCCTAATAGCTAAGGTCTTAATTCTTACTCTGGCCTAATAGCTAAGGTCTTAGACTCATACTCTGGCCTAATGGTTAATGTCTTAACTCTTACTCTGGCCTGATAGCTAAGGTCTTAGACTCGTACTCTGGCCTAATGGTTAAGATCTTAACTCTTACTCTGGCCTACTGGTTAAGGTATTAACTCTTTCTCTGGCCTAATGGTTAAGGTCTTAACTCTTACTCTGGCCTAATAGCTAAGGTCTTAGACTCGTACTCTGGCCTAATGGTTAAGGTCTTAACTCTTACTCTGGCCTACTTGTTAAGGTCTTAACTCTTACTCTGGCCTAATAGCTAAGGTCTTAGACTCATACTCTGGCCTAATGGTTAAGGTCTTAACTCTTACTCTGGCCTAATAGCTAAGGTCTTAGACTCATACTCTGGCCTAATGGTTAAGGTCTTAACTCTTACTCTGGCCTAATAGCTAAGGTCTTAGACCCATACTCTGGCCTAATGGTTAAGGTCTTAACTCTTACTCTGGCCTAATGGTTAAGGTCTTAGACTCGTACTCTGGCCTAATGGTAAAGGTCTTAACTCTTACTCTGGCCTAATAGCTAAGGTCTTAGACTCGTACTCTGGCCTAATGGTTAAGGTCTTAACTCTTACTCTGGCCTAATAGCTAAGGTCTTAGACTCGGACTATGGCATGCTGGTTAAGGTCTTAACTCTTACTCTTCTCCTACTGGTTAAGGTCTTAACTCTTACTCTGACCTACTGGTTAAGGTCTTAACTCTTACTCTGGCCTAATAGCTAAGGTCTTAGAATCATACTCTGGTCTACTGGTTAAGGTCTTAACTCTTACTCTGGCCTACTGGTTAAAGTCTTAACTCTTACTCTGGCCTAATAGCTAAGGTCTTAGACTCGTACTCTGGCCTAATGGTTAAGGTCTTAACTCTTACTCATGCCTAATAGCTAATTTCTTAACTCTTACTCTGGCCTAATAGCTAAAGTCTTAGACTCGTACACTGGCCTAATGGTTAAGGTCTTAACTCTTACTTTGGCCTAATAGCTAAGGTATTAGACTCGTACTCTGGCCTAATGGTTAAGGTCTTATCTCTTACTCTTGCCTACTTGTTAAGGTCTTAACTCTTACTCTGGCCTAATAGCTAAGGTCTTAGACTCGTACTCTGGCCTAATAGCTAAGGTCTTAACTCTTACTCTGGCCTAATAGCTAAGGTCTTAACTCGTACTCTGGCCTACTGATTAAGGTCTTAGACTCATAATCTGGCCTACTGGTTAAGGTCTTAACTCTTACTCTAGCCTAATAGCTAAGGTCTTAGACTCGTACTCTGGCCTAATGGTTAATGTCTTAACTCTTATTCTGGCCTAATGGTTAAGGTGTTAACACTTACTCTGGCCTACTGGTTAAAGCCGTAACTCTTACTCTGGCCTAATAGCTAAGGTCTTAGACTTGTACTCTGGCCTAATGGTAAAGGTCTTAACTCTTACTCTGGCCTACTGGTTAAGGTCTTAACTCTTACTCTGGCCTAATAGCTAAGGTCTTAGACTCGTACTCTGGCCTACTGGTTAAGGTTTTAACTCTTACTCTGGCCTGCTGGTTAAGGTCTTAACTCTTACTCTGGCCTAATAGCTAAGGTCTTAACTCTTACTCTGGCCTAATAGCTAAGGTCTTAACTCTTACTCTGGCCTAATATCTAAGGTCTTAGAATCATACTCTGGCCTACTGGTTAAGGTCTTAACTCTTACTCTGGCCTACTGGTTAAGGTCTTAACTCTTACTCTGGCCTAATAGCTAAGGTCTTAGACTTATACTCTGGCCTACTGGTTAAGGTCTTAACTCTTACTCTGGCCTACTGGTTAAGGTCTTAACTCTTACTTTGGCCTACTAGCTAAGGTCTTAGACTCGTACTCTGGCCTAATGGTTAAGGTCTTAACTCTTACTCTGGCCTACTGGTTAAGGTCTTAACTCTAACTCTGGCCTAATAGCTAAGGTCTTAGACTCTTACTCTGGCCTACTGGTTAAGTTGTTAACTCTTACTCTGACCTAATAGCTAAGGTCTTAGACTCATACTATGGCCTAATGGTTAAGGTCTTAACTCTTACTCTGGCCTAATAGCTAAGGTCTTAACTCTTACTCTAGCCTAATAGCTACTGTCTGAGACTCGTACTCTGGCCTAATAGCTAAGGTCTTAACTCTTACTCTGGCCTAATAGCTAAGGTCTTTATTCTTACTCTGGCCTAATAGCTAAGGTCTTAGACTCGTACTCTGGCCTAATGGTTAAGGTCTTAACTCTTACTCTTCTCCTACTGGTTAAGGTCTTAACTCTTACTCTGGCCTACTGGTTAAGGTCTTTATTCTTACTCTGGCCTAATAGCTAAGGTCTTAGACTCGTACTCTGGCCTAATGGTTAAGGTCTTAACTCTTACTCTTCTCCTACTGGTTAAGGTCTTAACTCTTACTCTGGCCTACTAGTTAAAGTCTTAACTCTTACTCTGGCCTAATAGCTAAGGTCTTAACTCTTACTCTGGCCTAATAGCTAAGGTCTTAACTCTTACTCTGGCCTAATAGCTAAAGTCTTAGACTCGTACTCTGGCCTAATAGTTAAGGTATTAACTCTTACTCTGGCCTAATAGCTAAGGTCTTAGACTCGTACTCTGGCCTAATAGCTAAGGTCGTAGACTCATACTCTGGCCTAATGGTTAAGGTCCTAACTCTTACTCTGGCCTACTGGTTAAGGTCTTAACTCTTACTCTGGCCTAATAGCTAAGGTCTTAGACTCGTTCTCTGGCCTACTGGTTAAGGTCTTAACTCTTACTCTGACCTAATAGCTAAGGTCTTACACTCATACTCTGGCCTATTAGATACGGTCTTAGACTCGAACTCTTGCCTAATGGTTAAGGTCTTAACTCTTACTCTGGCCTAATAGCTAAGGTCTTAGACTCGTACTCTGGCCTAATAGCTACAGTCTTAGACTTGTACTCTGGCCTAATGGTTAAGGTCTTAACTCTTACTCTGGCCTAATAGCTAAGGTCTTAATTCTTACTCTGGCCTAATAGCTAAGGTCTTAGACTCATACTCTGGCCTAATGGTTAAGGTCTTAACTCTTACTTTGGCATAATAGCTAAGGTCTTAGACTCGTACTCTGGCCTAATGGTTAAGGTCTTAACTCTTACTCTGGCCTACTTGTTAAGGTCTTAACTCTTACTCTGGCCTAATAGCTAAGGTTTTAGACTCATACTCTGGCCTAATGGTTAAGGTCTTAACTCTTACTCTGGCCTAATAGCTAAGGTCTTAGACTCGTACTCTGGCCTAATAGCTAAGGTCTTAACTCTTACTCTGGCCTAATAGCTAAGGTCTTAGACTCATACTCTGGCCTAATGGTTAATGTCTTAACTCTTACTCTGGCCTGATAGCTAAGATCTTAGACTCGTACTCTGGCCTAATGGTTAAGATCTTAACTCTTACTCTGGCCTACTGGTTAAGGTATTAACTCTTTCTCTGGCCTAATGGTTAAGGTCTTAACTCTTACTCTGGCCTAATAGCTAAGGTCTTAGACTCGTACTCTGGCCTAATGGTTAAGGTCTTAACTCTTACTCTGGCCTACTTGTTAAGGTCTTAACTCTTACTCTGGCCTAATAGCTAAGGTCTTAGACTCATACTCTGGCCTAATGGTTAAGGTCTTAACTCTTACTCTGGCCTAATAGCTAAGGTCTTAGACTCATACTCTGGCCTAATGGTTAAGGTCTTAACTCTTACTCTGGCCTAATAGCTAAGGTCTTAGACTCATACTCTGGCCTAATGGTTAAGGTCTTAACTCTTACTCTGGCCTAATGGTTAAGGTCTTAGACTCGTACTCTGGCCTAATGGTAAAGGTCTTAACTCTTACTCTGGCCTAATAGCTAAGGTCTTAGACTCGTACTCTGGCCTAATGGTTAAGGTCTTAACTCTTACTCTGGCCTAATAGCTAAGGTCTTAGACTCGGACTATGGCATGCTGGTTAAGGTCTTAACTCTTACTCTTCTCCTACTGGTTAAGGTCTTAACTCTTACTCTGACCTACTGGTTAAGGTCTTAACTCTTACTCTGGCCTAATAGCTAAGGTCTTAGAATCATACTCTGGTCTACTAGTTAAGGTCTTAACTCTTACTCTGGCCTACTGGTTAAAGTCTTAACTCTTACTCTGGCCTAATAGCTAAGGTCTTAGACTCGTACTCTGGCCTAATGGTTAAGGTCTTAACTCTTACTCATGCCTAATAGCTAATTTCTTAACTCTTACTCTGGCCTAATAGCTAAGGTCTTAACTCTTACTCTGGCCTAATAGCTAAGGTCTTAACTCTTACTCTGGCCTAATAGCTAAAGTCTTAGACTCGTACTCTGGCCTAATAGTTAAGGTATTAACTCTTACTCTGGCCTAATAGCTAAGGTCTTAGACTCGTACTCTGGCCTAATAGCTAAGGTCGTAGACTCATACTCTGGCCTAATGGTTAAGGTCCTAACTCTTACTCTGGCCTACTGGTTAAGGTCTTAACTCTTACTCTGGCCTAATAGCTAAGGTCTTAGACTCGTTCTCTGGCCTACTGGTTAAGGTCTTAACTCTTACTCTGACCTAATAGCTAAGGTCTTACACTCATACTCTGGCCTATTAGATACGGTCTTAGACTCGAACTCTTGCCTAATGGTTAAGGTCTTAACTCTTACTCTGGCCTAATAGCTAAGGTCTTAGACTCGTACTCTGGCCTAATAGCTACAGTCTTAGACTTGTACTCTGGCCTAATGGTTAAGGTCTTAACTCTTACTCTGGCCTAATAGCTAAGGTCTTAATTCTTACTCTGGCCTAATAGCTAAGGTCTTAGACTCATACTCTGGCCTAATGGTTAAGGTCTTAACTCTTACTTTGGCATAATAGCTAAGGTCTTAGACTCGTACTCTGGCCTAATGGTTAAGGTCTTAACTCTTACTCTGGCCTACTTGTTAAGGTCTTAACTCTTACTCTGGCCTAATAGCTAAGGTTTTAGACTCATACTCTGGCCTAATGGTTAAGGTCTTAACTCTTACTCTGGCCTAATAGCTAAGGTCTTAGACTCTTACTCTGGCCTAATAGCTAAGGTCTTAATTCTTACTCTGGCCTAATAGCTAAGGTCTTAGACTTATACTCTGGCCTAATGGTTAAGGTCTTAACTCTTACTCTGGCCTAATAGCTAAGGTCTTAGACTCGTACTCTGGCCTAATAGCTAAGGTCATAACTCTTACTCTGGCCTAATAGCTAAGGTCTTAATTCTTACTCTGGCCTAATAGCTAAGGTCTTAGACTTATACTCTGGCCTAATGGTTAAGGTCTTAACTCTTACTCTGGCCTGATAGCTAAGGTCTTAGACTCGTACTCTGGCCTAATGGTTGAGATCTTAACTCTTGCTATGGCCTACTGGTTAAGGTATTAACTCTTTCTCTGGCCTAATGGTTAAGGTCTTAACTCTTACTCTGGCCTAATAGCTAAGGTCTTAGACTCGTACTCTGGCCTAATGGTTAAGGTCTTAACTCTTACTCTGGCCTACTGGTTAAGGTCTTAACTCTTACTCTGGCCTAATAGCTAAGGTCTTAGACTCGTACTCTGGACTAATGGTTAAGGTCTTAACTCTTACTCTGGCCTAGTAGCTAAGGTCTTAACTCTTACTCTGGCCTAATAGCTAAGGTCTTAATTCTTACTCTGGCCTAATAGCTAAGGTCTTAGACTCATTCTCTGGCCTACTGGTTAAGGTCTTCACTCTTACTCTGGCCTAATAGCTAAGGTCTTAACTCTTACTCTGGCCTAATAGCTAAGGTCTTAACTCTTACTCTGGCCTAATAGCTAAGGTCTTGAACTCATACTATGGCCTACAGGTTAAGGTCTTAACTCTTACTCTGGCCTAATGGTTAAGGTCTTAACTCTTACTCTGGCCTAATAGCTAAGGTCTTAGACTCGTACTCTGGCCTAATAGCTAAGGTCTTAACTCTTACTCTGGCCTAATAGCTAAGGTCTTAGACTCATACTCTGGCCTAATGGTTAATGTCTTAACTCTTACTCTGGCCTGATAGCTAAGGTCTTAGACTCGTACTCTGGCCTAATGGTTAAGATCTTAACTCTTACTCTGGCCTACTGGTTAAGGTATTAACTCTTTCTCTGGCCTAATGGTTAAGGTCTTAACTCTTACTCTGGCCTAATAGCTAAGGTCTTAGACTCGTACTCTGGCCTAATGGTTAAGGTCTTAACTCTTACTCTGGCCTACTTGTTAAGGTCTTAACTCTTACTCTGGCCTAATAGCTAAGGTCTTAGACTCATACTCTGGCCTAATGGTTAAGGTCTTAACTCTTACTCTGGCCTAATAGCTAAGGTCTTAGACTCATACTCTGGCCTAATGGTTAAGGTCTTAACTCTTACTCTGGCCTAATAGCTAAGGTCTTAGACTCATACTCTGGCCTAATGGTTAAGGTCTTAACTCTGACTCTGGCCTAATGGTTAAGGTCTTAGACTCGTACTCTGGCCTAATGGTAAAGGTCTTAACTCTTACTCTGGCCTAATAGCTAAGGTCTTAGACTCGTACTCTGGCCTAATGGTTAAGGTCTTAACTCTTACTCTGGCCTACTTGTTAAGGTCTTAACTCTTACTCTGGCCTAATAGCTAAGGTTTTAGACTCATACTCTGGCCTAATGGTTAAGGTCTTAACTCTTACTCTGGCCTAATAGCTAAGGTCTTAGACTCGTACTCTGGCCTAATAGCTAAGGTCTTAACTCTTACTCTGGCCTAATAGCTAAGGTCTTAGACTCATACTCTGGCCTAATGGTTAATGTCTTAACTCTTACTCTGGCCTGATAGCTAAGGTCTTAGACTCGTACTCTGGCCTAATGGTTAAGATCTTAACTCTTACTCTGGCCTACTGGTTAAGGTATTAACTCTTTCTCTGGCCTAATGGTTAAGGTCTTAACTCTTACTCTGGCCTAATAGCTAAGGTCTTAGACTCGTACTCTGGCCTAATGGTTAAGGTCTTAACTCTTACTCTGGCCTACTTGTTAAGGTCTTAACTCTTACTCTGGCCTAATAGCTAAGGTCTTAGACTCATACTCTGGCCTAATGGTTAAGGTCTTAACTCTTACTCTGGCCTAATAGCTAAGGTCTTAGACTCATACTCTGACCTAATGGTTAAGGTCTTAACTCTTACTCTGGCCTAATAGCTAAGGTCTTAGACTCATACTCTGGCCTAATGGTTAAGGTCTTAACTCTTACTCTGGCCTAATGGTTAAGGTCTTAGACTCGTACTCTGGCCTAATGGTAAAGGTCTTAACTCTTACTCTGGCCTAATAGCTAAGGTCTTAGACTCGTACTCTGGCCTAATGGTTAAGGTCTTAACTCTTACTCTGGCCTAATAGCTAAGGTCTTAGACTCGGACTATGGCATGCTGGTTAAGGTCTTAACTCTTACTCTTCTCCTACTGGTTAAGGTCTTAACTCTTACTCTGACCTACTGGTTAAGGTCTTAACTCTTACTCTGGCCTAATAGCTAAGGTCTTAGAATCATACTCTGGTCTACTAGTTAAGGTCTTAACTCTTACTCTGGCCTACTGGTTAAAGTCTTAACTCTTACTCTGGCCTAATAGCTAAGGTCTTAGACTCGTACTCTGGCCTAATGGTTAAGGTCTTAACTCTTACTCATGCCTAATAGCTAATTTCTTAACTCTTACTCTGGCCTAATAGCTAAAGTCTTAGACTCGTACACTGGCCTAATGGTTAAGGTCTTAACTCTTATTCTGGCCTACTGGTTAAGGTCTTAACTCTTACTCTGGCCTAACAGCTAAGGTCTTACCTTTTACTTTGGCCTAATAGCTAAGGTCTTAGACTCGTACTCTGGCCTAATGGTTAAGGTCTTAACTCTTACTCTGGCCTTCTTGTTCAGGTCTTAACTCTTACTCTGGCCTAATAGCTAAGGTCTTAGACTCATACTCTGGCCTAATGGTTAAGGTCTTAACTCTTACTCTGGCCTGATAGCTAAGGTCTTAGACTCGTACTCTGGCCTAATGGTTAAGATCTTAACTCTTACTCTGGCCTACTGGTTAAGGTATTAACTCTTTCTCTGGCCTAATGGTTAAGGTCTTAACTCTTACTCTGGCCTAATAGCTAAGGTCTTAGACTCGTACTCTGGCCTAATGGTTAAGGTCTTAACTCTTACTCTGGCCTACTGGTTAAGGTCTTAACTCTTACTCTGGCCTAATAGCTAAGGTCTTAGACTCGTACTTTGGCCTAATGGTTAAGGTCTTAACTCTTACTCTGGCCTAGTAGCTAAGGTCTTAACTCTTACTCTGGCCTAATAGCTAAGGTCTTAACTCTTACTCTGGCCTAATAGCTAAGGTCTTAGACTCATTCTCTGGCCTACTGGTTAAGGTCTTAACTCTTACTCTGGCCTAATAGCTAAGGTCTTAGACTCGTACTCTGGCCTAATGGTTAAGGTCTTAACTCTTGCTCTGGCCTAATAGCTAAGGTCTTAACTCTTACTCTGGCCTAATAGCTAAGGTCTTAACTCTTACTCTGGCCTAATAGCTAAAGTCTTAGACTCGTACTCTGTCCTAATAGTTAAGGTATTAACTCTTACTCTGGCCTAATAGCTAAGGTCTTAGACTCGTACTCTGGCCTAATAGCTAAGGTTGTAGACTCATACTCTGGCCTAATGGTTAAGGTCCTAACTCTTACTCTGGCCTACTGGTTAAGGTCTTAACTCTTACTCTGGCCTAATAGCTAAGGTCTTAGACTTGTTCTCTGGCCTACTAGTTAAGGTCTTAACTCTTACTCTGACCTAATAGCTAAGGTCTTACACTCATACTCTGGCCTATTGGATAAGGTCTTAGACTCGTACTCTTGCCTAATGGTTAAGGTCTTAACTCTTACTCTGGCCTAATAGCTAAGGTCTTAGACTCGTACTCTGGCCTAATAGCTACAGTCTTAGACTTGTACTCTGGCCTAATGGTTAAGGTCTTAACTCTTACTCTGGCCTAATAGCTAAGGTCTTAATTCTTATTCTGGCCTAATAGCTAAGGTCTTAGACTCATACTCTGGCCTAATGGTTAAGGTCTTAACTCTTAGTTTGGCCTAATAGCTAAGGTCTTAGACTCGTACTCTGGCCTAATGGTTAAGGTCTTAACTCTTACTCTGGCCTACTTGTTAAGGTCTTAACTCTTACTCTGGCCTAATAGCTAAGGTCTTAGACTCATACTCTGGCCTAATGGTTAAGGTCTTAACTCTTACTCTGGCCTAATAGCTAAGGTCTTAGACTCGTACTCTGGCCTAATAGCTAAGGTCATAACTCTTACTCTGGCCTAATAGCTAAGGTCTTAATTCTTACTCTGGCCTAATAGCTAAGGTCTTAGACTTATACTCTGGCCTAATGGTTAAGGTCTTAACTCTTACTCTGGCCTGATAGCTAAGGTCTTAGACTCGTACTCTGGCCTAATGGTTGAGATCTTAACTCTTGCTATGGCCTACTGGTTAAGGTATTAACTCTTTCTCTGGCCTAATGGTTAAGGTCTTAACTCTTACTCTGGCCTAATAGCTAAGGTCTTAGACTCGTACTCTGGCCTAATGGTTAAGGTCTTAACTCTTACTCTGGCCTACTGGTTAAGGTCTTAACTCTTACTCTGGCCTAATAGCTAAGGTCTTAGACTCGTACTCTGGACTAATGGTTAAGGTCTTAACTCTTACTCTGGCCTAGTAGCTAAGGTCTTAACTCTTACTCTGGCCTAATAGCTAAGGTCTTAATTCTTACTCTGGCCTAATAGCTAAGGTCTTAGACTCATTCTCTGGCCTACTGGTTAAGGTCTTCACTCTTACTCTGGCCTAATAGCTAAGGTCTTAACTCTTACTCTGGCCTAATAGCTAAGGTCTTAACTCTTACTCTGGCCTAATAGCTAAGGTCTTGAACTCATACTATGGCCTACAGGTTAAGGTCTTAACTCTTACTCTGGCCTAATGGTTAAGGTCTTAACTCTTACTCTGGCCTAATAGCTAAGGTCTTAGACTCGTACTCTGGCCTAATAGCTAAGGTCTTAACTCTTACTCTGGCCTAATAGCTAAGGTCTTAGACTCATACTCTGGCCTAATGGTTAATGTCTTAACTCTTACTCTGGCCTGATAGCTAAGGTCTTAGACTCGTACTCTGGCCTAATGGTTAAGATCTTAACTCTTACTCTGGCCTACTGGTTAAGGTATTAACTCTTTCTCTGGCCTAATGGTTAAGGTCTTAACTCTTACTCTGGCCTAATAGCTAAGGTCTTAGACTCGTACTCTGGCCTAATGGTTAAGGTCTTAACTCTTACTCTGGCCTACTTGTTAAGGTCTTAACTCTTACTCTGGCCTAATAGCTAAGGTCTTAGACTCATACTCTGGCCTAATGGTTAAGGTCTTAACTCTTACTCTGGCCTAATAGCTAAGGTCTTAGACTCATACTCTGGCCTAATGGTTAAGGTCTTAACTCTTACTCTGGCCTAATAGCTAAGGTCTTAGACTCATACTCTGGCCTAATGGTTAAGGTCTTAACTCTGACTCTGGCCTAATGGTTAAGGTCTTAGACTCGTACTCTGGCCTAATGGTAAAGGTCTTAACTCTTACTCTGGCCTAATAGCTAAGGTCTTAGACTCGTACTCTGGCCTAATGGTTAAGGTCTTAACTCTTACTCTGGCCTAATAGCTAAGGTCTTAGACTCGGACTATGGCATGCTGGTTAAGGTCTTAACTCTTACTCTTCTCCTACTGGTTAAGGTCTTAACTCTTACTCTGACCTACTGGTTAAGGTCTTAACTCTTACTCTGGCCTAATAGCTAAGGTCTTAGAATCATACTCTGGTCTACTAGTTAAGGTCTTAACTCTTACTCTGGCCTACTGGTTAAAGTCTTAACTCTTACTCTGGCCTAATAGCTAAGGTCTTAGACTCGTACTCTGGCCTAATGGTTAAGGTCTTAACTCTTACTCATGCCTAATAGCTAATTTCTTAACTCTTACTCTGGCCTAATAGCTAAAGTCTTAGACTCGTACACTGGCCTAATGGTTAAGGTCTTAACTCTTATTCTGGCCTACTGGTTAAGGTCTTAACTCTTACTCTGGCCTAACAGCTAAGGTCTTACCTTTTACTTTGGCCTAATAGCTAAGGTCTTAGACTCGTACTCTGGCCTAATGGTTAAGGTCTTAACTCTTACTCTGGCCTTCTTGTTAAGGTCTTAACTCTTACTCTGGCCTAATAGCTAAGGTCTTAGACTCATACTCTGGCCTAATGGTTAAGGTCTTAACTCTTACTCTGGCCTGATAGCTAAGGTCTTAGACTCGTACTCTGGCCTAATGGTTAAGATCTTAACTCTTACTCTGGCCTACTGGTTAAGGTATTAACTCTTTCTCTGGCCTAATGGTTAAGGTCTTAACTCTTACTCTGGCCTAATAGCTAAGGTCTTAGACTCGTACTCTGGCCTAATGGTTAAGGTCTTAACTCTTACTCTGGCCTACTGGTTAAGGTCTTAACTCTTACTCTGGCCTAATAGCTAAGGTCTTAGACTCGTACTTTGGCCTAATGGTTAAGGTCTTAACTCTTACTCTGGCCTAGTAGCTAAGGTCTTAACTCTTACTCTGGCCTAATAGCTAAGGTCTTAACTCTTACTCTGGCCTAAAAGCTAAGGTCTTAGACTCATTCTCTGGCCTACTGGTTAAGGTCTTAACTCTTACTCTGGCCTAATAGCTAAGGTCTTAGACTCGTACTCTGGCCTAATGGTTAAGGTCTTAACTCTTGCTCTGGCCTAATAGCTAAGGTCTTAACTCTTACTCTGGCCTAATAGCTAAGGTCTTAACTCTTACTCTGGCCTAATAGCTAAAGTCTTAGACTCGTACTCTGTCCTAATAGTTAAGGTATTAACTCTTACTCTGGCCTAATAGCTAAGGTCTTAGACTCGTACTCTGGCCTAATAGCTAAGGTCGTAGACTCATACTCTGGCCTAATGGTTAAGGTCCTAACTCTTACTCTGGCCTACTGGTTAAGGTCTTAACTCTTACTCTGGCCTAATAGCTAAGGTCTTAGACTTGTTCTCTGGCCTACTAGTTAAGGTCTTAACTCTTACTCTGACCTAATAGCTAAGGTCTTACACTCATACTCTGGCCTATTAGATAAGGTCTTAGACTCGTACTCTTGCCTAATGGTTAAGGTCTTAACTCTTACTCTGGCCTAATAGCTAAGGTCTTAGACTCGTACTCTGGCCTAATAGCTACAGTCTTAGACTTGTACTCTGGCCTAATGGTTAAGGTCTTAACTCTTACTCTGGCCTAATAGCTAAGGTCTTAATTCTTACTCTGGCCTAATAGCTAAGGTCTTAGACTCATACTCTGGCCTAATGGTTAAGGTCTTAACTCTTAGTTTGGCCTAATAGCTAAGGTCTTAGACTCGTACTCTGGCCTAATGGTTAAGGTCTTAACTCTTACTCTGGCCTACTTGTTAAGGTCTTAACTCTTACTCTGGCCTAATAGCTAAGGTCTTAGACTCATACTCTGGCCTAATGGTTAAGGTCTTAACTCTTACTCTGGCCTAATAGCTAAGGTCTTAGACTCGTACTCTGGCCTAATAGCTAAGGTCATAACTCTTACTCTGGCCTAATAGCTAAGGTCTTAATTCTTACTCTGGCCTAATAGCTAAGGTCTTAGACTTATACTCTGGCCTAATGGTTAAGGTCTTAACTCTTACTCTGGCCTGATAGCTAAGGTCTTAGACTCGTACTCTGGCCTAATGGTTGAGATCTTAACTCTTACTATGGCCTACTGGTTAAGGTATTAACTCTTTCTCTGGCCTAATGGTTAAGGTCTTAACTCTTACTCTGGCCTAATAGCTAAGGTCTTAGACTCGTACTCTGGCCTAATGGTTAAGGTCTTAACTCTTACTCTGGCCTACTGGTTAAGGTCTTAACTCTTACTCTGGCCTAATAGCTAAGGTCTTAGACTCGTACTCTGGACTAATGGTTAAGGTCTTAACTCTTACTCTGGCCTAGTAGCTAAGGTCTTAACTCTTACTCTGGCCTAATAGCTAAGGTCTTAATTCTTACTCTGGCCTAATAGCTAAGGTCTTAGACTCATTCTCTGGCCTACTGGTTAAGGTCTTAACTCTTACTCTGGCCTAATAGCTAAGGTCTTAGACTCGTACTCTGGCCTAATGGTTAAGGTCTTAACTCTTACTCTGGCCTAATAGCTAAGGTCTTAACTCTTACTCTGGCCTAATAGCTAAGGTCTTAGACTCGTACTCTGGCCTACTGGTTAAGGTCTTAACTCTTACTCTGGCCTACTGGTTAAGGTCTTAACTCTTAGTTTGGCCTAATAGCTAAGGTCTTAGACTCGTACTCTGGCCTAATGTTTAAGGTCTTAACTCTTACTCTGGCCTACTGGTTAAGGTCTTAACTCTTACTCTGGCCTAATAGCTAAGGTCTTAGACTCGTACTCTGGCCTAATGGTTAAGGTCTTAACTCTTACTCTGGCCTTCTTGTTAAGGTCTTAACTCTTACTCTGGCCTAATAGCTAAGGTCTTAACTCTTACTCTGGCCTAATAGCTAAGGTCTTAACTCTTACTCTGGCCTAATAGCTAAGGTCTTGAACTCATACTATGGCCTACAGGTTAAGGTCTTAACTCTTACTCTGGCCTACTGGTTAGGGTCTTAACTCTTACTCTGGCCTAATAGCTAAGGTCTTAATTCTTACTCTGGCCTAATAGCTAAGGTCTTAGACTCGTACTCTGGCCTAATGGTTAAGGTCTTAACTCTTACTCTGGCCTACTGGTTAAGGTCTTAACTCTTACTCTGGCCTAATAGCTAACGTCTTAGACTCGTACTCTGGCCTAATGGTTAATGTCTTAACTCTTATTCTGGCCTACTGGTTAATGTCTTAGACTCGAACTCTGGCATAATGGTTAAGGTCTTAACTCTTACTCTGGCCTACAGGTTAAGGTCTTAACTCCTACTCTGGCCTACTGGTTAAGGTCTTAACTCTTACTCTGGCCTAATAGCTAAGGTCCTAGACTCGTACTCTGGCCTAATGGTTAAGGTCTTAACTCTTACTCTGGCCTAATAGCTAAAGTCTTAGACTCGTACTCTGGCCTAATAGTTAAGGTCTTAACTCTTACTCTGGCCTAATAGCTAAGGTCTTAGACTTGTACTCTGGCCTAATGGTAAAGGTCTTAACTCTTACTCTGGCCTACTGGTTAAGGTCTTAACTCTTACTCTGGCCTAATAGCTAAGGTCTTAGACTCGTACTCTGGCCTACTGGTTAAGGTTTTAACTCTTACTCTGGCCTGCTGGTTAAGGTCTTAACTCTTACTCTGGCCTAATAGCTAAGGTCTTAACTCTTACTCTGGCCTAATAGCTAAGGTCTTAACTCTTACTCTGGCCTAATAGCTAAGGTCTTAGAATCATACTCTGGCCTACTGGTTAAGGTCTTAACTCTTACTCTGGCCTACTGGTTAAGGTCTTAACTCTTACTCTGGCCTAATAGCTAAGGTCTTAGACTTATACTCTGGCCTACTGGTTAAGGTCTTAACTCTTACTCTGGCCTACTGGTTAAGGTCTTAACTCTTACTTTGGCCTACTAGCTAAGGTCTTAGATTCGTACTCTGGCCTAATGGTTAAGGTCTTAACTCTTACTCTGGCCTACTGGTTAAGGTCTTAACTCTAACTCTGGCCTAATAGCTAAGGTCTTAGACTCTTACTCTGGCCTACTAGTTAAGTTGTTAACTCTTACTCTGACCTAATAGCTAAGGTCTTAGACTCATACTATGGCCTAATGGTTAAGGTCTTAACTCTTACTCTGGCCTAATAGCTAAGGTCTTAACTCTTACTCTGGCCTAATAGCTACTGTCTGAGACTCGTACTCTGGCCTAATAGCTAAGGTCTTAACTCTTACTCTGGTCTAATAGCTAAGGTCTTTATTCTGACTCTGGCCTAATAGCTAAGGTCTTAGACTCGTACTCTGGCCTAATGGTTAAGGTCTTAACTCTTACTCTTCTCCTACTGGTTAAGGTCTTAACTCTTACTCTGGCCTACTGGTTAAGGTCTTAACTCTTACTCTGGCCTAATAGCTAAGGTCTTAGAATCATACTCTGGTCTACTGGTTAAGGTCTTAACTCTTACTCTGGCCTACTAGTTAAAGTCTTAACTCTTACTCTGGCCTAATAGCTAAGGTCTTAACTCTTACTCTGGCCTAATAGCTAAGGTCTTAACTCTTACTCTGGCCTAATAGCTAAAGTCTTAGACTCGTACTCTGGCCTAATAGTTAAGGTCTTAACTCTTACTCTGGCCTAATGGTTAAGGTCTTAGACTCGTACTCTGGCCTAATGGTAAAGGTCTTAACTCTTACTCTGGCCTAATAGCTAAGGTCTTAGACTCGTACTCTGGCCTAATGGTTAAGGTCTTAACTCTTACTCTGGCCTAATAGCTAAGGTCTTAGACTCGGACTATGGCATGCTGGTTAAGGTCTTAACTCTTACTCTTCTCCTACTGGTTAAGGTCTTAACTCTTACTCTGACCTACTGGTTAAGGTCTTAACTCTTACTCTGGCCTAATAGCTAAGGTCTTAGAATCATACTCTGGTCTACTAGTTAAGGTCTTAACTCTTACTCTGGCCTACTGGTTAAAGTCTTAACTCTTACTCTGGCCTAATAGCTAAGGTCTTAGACTCGTACTCTGGCCTAATGGTTAAGGTCATAACTCTTACTCATGCCTAATAGCTAATTTCTTAACTCTTACTCTGGCCTAATAGCTAAAGTCTTAGACTCGTACACTGGCCTAATGGTTAAGGTCTTAACTCTTATTCTGGCCTACTGGTTAAGGTCTTAACTCTTACTCTGGCCTAACAGCTAAGGTCTTACCTTTTACTTTGGCCTAATAGCTAAGGTCTTAGACTCGTACTCTGGCCTAATGGTTAAGGTCTTAACTCTTACTCTGGCCTTCTTGTTAAGGTCTTAACTCTTACTCTGGCCTAATAGCTAAGGTCTTAGACTCATACTCTGGCCTAATGGTTAAGGTCTTAACTCTTACTCTGGCCTGATAGCTAAGGTCTTAGACTCGTACTCTGGCCTAATGGTTAAGATCTTAACTCTTACTCTGGCCTACTGGTTAAGGTATTAACTCTTTCTCTGGCCTAATGGTTAAGGTCTTAACTCTTACTCTGGCCTAATAGCTAAGGTCTTAGACTCGGACTCTGGCCTAATGGTTAAGGTCTTAACTCTTACTCTGGCCTACTGGTTAAGGTCTTAACTCTTACTCTGGCCTAATAGCTAAGGTCTTAGACTCGTACTTTGGCCTAATGGTTAAGGTCTTAACTCTTACTCTGGCCTAGTAGCTAAGGTCTTAACTCTTACTCTGTCCTAATAGCTAAGGTCTTAACTCTTACTCTGGCCTAATAGCTAAGGTCTTAGACTCATTCTCTGGCCTACTGGTTAAGGTCTTAACTCTTACTCTGGCCTAATAGCTAAGGTCTTAGACTCGTACTCCGGCCTAATGGTTAAGGTCTTAACTCTTGCTCTGGCCTAATAGCTAAGGTCTTAACTCTTACTCTGGCCTAATAGCTAAGGTCTTAACTCTTACTCTGGCCTAATAGCTAAAGTCTTAGACTCGTACTCTGTCCTAATAGTTAAGGTATTAACTCTTACTCTGGCCTAATAGCTAAGGTCTTAGACTCGTACTCTGGCCTAATAGCTAAGGTCGTAGACTCATACTCTGGCCTAATGGTTAAGGTCCTAACTCTTACTCTGGCCTACTGGTTAAGGTCTTAACTCTTACTCTGGCCTAATAGCTAAGGTCTTAGACTTGTTCTCTGGCCTACTAGTTAAGGTCTTAACTCTTACTCTGACCTAATAGCTAAGGTCTTACACTCATACTCTGGCCTATTAGATAAGGTCTTAGACTCGTACTCTTGCCTAATGGTTAAGGTCTTAACTCTTACTCTGGCCTAATAGCTAAGGTCTTAGACTCGTACTCTGGCCTAATAGCTACAGTCTTAGACTTGTACTCTGGCCTAATGGTTAAGGTCTTAACTCTTACTCTGGCCTAATAGCTAAGGTCTTAATTCTTACTCTGGCCTAATAGCTAAGGTCTTAGACTCATACTCTGGCCTAATGGTTAAGGTCTTAACTCTTAGTTTGGCCTAATAGCTAAGGTCTTAGACTCGTACTCTGGCCTAATGGTTAAGGTCTTAACTCTTACTCTGGCCTACTTGTTAAGGTCTTAACTCTTACTCTGGCCTAATAGCTAAGGTCTTAGACTCATACTCTGGCCTAATGGTTAAGGTCTTAACTCTTACTCTGGCCTAATAGCTAAGGTCTTAGACTCGTACTCTGGCCTAATAGCTAAGGTCATAACTCTTACTCTGGCCTAATAGCTAAGGTCTTAATTCTTACTCTGGCCTAATAGCTAAGGTCTTAGACTTATACTCTGGCCTAATGGTTAAGGTCTTAACTCTTACTCTGGCCTGATAGCTAAGGTCTTAGACTCGTACTCTGGCCTAATGGTTGAGATCTTAACTCTTACTATGGCCTACTGGTTAAGGTATTAACTCTTTCTCTGGCCTAATGGTTAAGGTCTTAACTCTTACTCTGGCCTAATAGCTAAGGTCTTAGACTCGTACTCTGGCCTAATGGTTAAGGTCTTAACTCTTACTCTGGCCTACTGGTTAAGGTCTTAACTCTTACTCTGGCCTAATAGCTAAGGTCTTAGACTCGTACTCTGGACTAATGGTTAAGGTCTTAACTCTTACTCTGGCCTAGTAGCTAAGGTCTTAACTCTTACTCTGGCCTAATAGCTAAGGTCTTAATTCTTACTCTGGCCTAATAGCTAAGGTCTTAGACTCATTCTCTGGCCTACTGGTTAAGGTCTTAACTCTTACTCTGGCCTAATAGCTAAGGTCTTAGACTCGTACTCTGGCCTAATGGTTAAGGTCTTAACTCTTACTCTGGCCTAATAGCTAAGGTCTTAACTCTTACTCTGGCCTAATAGCTAAGGTCTTAGACTCGTACTCTGGCCTACTGGTTAAGGTCTTAACTCTTACTCTGGCCTACTGGTTAAGGTCTTAACTCTTAGTTTGGCCTAATAGCTAAGGTCTTAGACTCGTACTCTGGCCTAATGTTTAAGGTCTTAACTCTTACTCTGGCCTACTGGTTAAGGTCTTAACTCTTACTCTGGCCTAATAGCTAAGGTCTTAGACTCGTACTCTGGCCTAATGGTTAAGGTCTTAACTCTTACTCTGGCCTTCTTGTTAAGGTCTTAACTCTTACTCTGGCCTAATAGCTAAGGTCTTAACTCTTACTCTGGCCTAATAGCTAAGGTCTTAACTCTTACTCTGGCCTAATAGCTAAGGTCTTGAACTCATACTATGGCCTACAGGTTAAGGTCTTAACTCTTACTCTGGCCTACTGGTTAGGGTCTTAACTCTTACTCTGGCCTAATAGCTAAGGTCTTAATTCTTACTCTGGCCTAATAGCTAAGGTCTTAGACTCGTACTCTGGCCTAATGGTTAAGGTCTTAACTCTTACTCTGGCCTACTGGTTAAGGTCTTAACTCTTACTCTGGCCTAATAGCTAACGTCTTAGACTCGTACTCTGGCCTAATGGTTAATGTCTTAACTCTTATTCTGGCCTACTGGTTAATGTCTTAGACTCGAACTCTGGCATAATGGTTAAGGTCTTAACTCTTACTCTGGCCTACAGGTTAAGGTCTTAACTCCTACTCTGGCCTACTGGTTAAGGTCTTAACTCTTACTCTGGCCTAATAGCTAAGGTCCTAGACTCGTACTCTGGCCTAATGGTTAAGGTGTTAACACTTACTCTGGCCTACTGGTTAAAGCCGTAACTCTTACTCTGGCCTAATAGCTAAGGTCTTAGACTTGTACTCTGGCCTAATGGTAAAGGTCTTAACTCTTACTCTGGCCTACTGGTTAAGGTCTTAACTCTTACTCTGGCCTAATAGCTAAGGTCTTAGACTCGTACTCTGGCCTACTGGTTAAGGTTTTAACTCTTACTCTGGCCTGCTGGTTAAGGTCTTAACTCTTACTCTGGCCTAATAGCTAAGGTCTTAACTCTTACTCTGGCCTAATAGCTAAGGTCTTAACTCTTACTCTGGCCTAATAGCTAAGGTCTTAGAATCATACTCTGGCCTACTGGTTAAGGTCTTAACTCTTACTCTGGCCTACTGGTTAAGGTCTTAACTCTTACTCTGGCCTAATAGCTAAGGTCTTAGACTTATACTCTGGCCTACTGGTTAAGGTCTTAACTCTTACTCTGGCCTACTGGTTAAGGTCTTAACTCTTACTTTGGCCTACTAGCTAAGGTCTTAGATTCGTACTCTGGCCTAATGGTTAAGGTCTTAACTCTTACTCTGGCCTACTGGTTAAGGTCTTAACTCTAACTCTGGCCTAATAGCTAAGGTCTTAGACTCTTACTCTGGCCTACTGGTTAAGTTGTTAACTCTTACTCTGACCTAATAGCTAAGGTCTTAGACTCATACTATGGCCTAATGGTTAAGGTCTTAACTCTTACTCTGGCCTAATAGCTAAGGTCTTAACTCTTACTCTGGCCTAATAGCTACTGTCTGAGACTCGTACTCTGGCCTAATAGCTAAGGTCTTAACTCTTACTCTGGTCTAATAGCTAAGGTCTTTATTCTTACTCTGGCCTAATAGCTAAGGTCTTAGACTCGTACTCTGGCCTAATGGTTAAGGTCTTAACTCTTACTCTTCTCCTACTGGTTAAGGTCTTAACTCTTACTCTGGCCTACTGGTTAAGGTCTTAACTCTTACTCTGGCCTAATAGCTAAGGTCTTAGAATCATACTCTGGTCTACTGGTTAAGGTCTTAACTCTTACTCTGGCCTACTAGTTAAAGTCTTAACTCTTACTCTGGCCTAATAGCTAAGGTCTTAACTCTTACTCTGGCCTAATAGCTAAGGTCTTAACTCTTACTCTGGCCTAATAGCTAAAGTCTTAGACTCGTACTCTGGCCTAATAGTTAAGGTATTAACTCTTACTCTGGCCTAATAGCTAAGGTCTTAGACTCGTACTCTGGCCTAATAGCTAAGGTCGTAGACTCATACTCTGGCCTAATGGTTAAGGTCCTAACTCTTACTCTGGCCTACTGGTTAAGGTCTTAACTCTTACTCTGGCCTAATAGCTAAGGTCTTAGACTCGTTCTCTGGCCTACTGGTTAAGGTCTTAACTCTTACTCTGACCTAATAGCTAAGGTCTTACACTCATACTCTGGCCTATTAGATACGGTCTTAGACTCGAACTCTTGCCTAATGGTTAAGGTCTTAACTCTTACTCTGGCCTAATAGCTAAGGTCTTAGACTCGTACTCTGGCCTAATAGCTACAGTCTTAGACTTGTACTCTGGCCTAATGGTTAAGGTCTTAACTCTTACTCTGGCCTAATAGCTAAGGTCTTAATTCTTACTCTGGCCTAATAGCTAAGGTCTTAGACTCATACTCTGGCCTAATGGTTAAGGTCTTAACTCTTACTTTGGCATAATAGCTAAGGTCTTAGACTCGTACTCTGGCCTAATGGTTAAGGTCTTAACTCTTACTCTGGCCTACTTGTTAAGGTCTTAACTCTTACTCTGGCCTAATAGCTAAGGTTTTAGACTCATACTCTGGCCTAATGGTTAAGGTCTTAACTCTTACTCTGGCCTAATAGCTAAGGTCTTAGACTCGTACTCTGGCCTATTAGCTAAGGTCTTAACTCTTACTCTGGCCTAATAGCTAAGGTCTTAATTCTTACTCTGGCCTAATAGCTAAGGTCTTAGACTCATACTCTGGCCTAATGGTTAATGTCTTAACTCTTACTCTGGCCTGATAGCTAAGGTCTTAGACTCGTACTCTGGCCTAATGGTTAAGATCTTAACTCTTACTCTGGCCTACTGGTTAAGGTATTAACTCTTTCTCTGGCCTAATGGTTAAGGTCTTAACTCTTACTCTGGCCTAATAGCTAAGGTCTTAGACTCGTACTCTGGCCTAATGTTTAAGGTCTTAACTCTTACTCTGGCCTACTGGTTAAGGTCTTAACTCTTACTCTGGCCTAATAGCTAAGGTCTTAGACTCGTACTCTGGCCTAATGGTTAAGGTCTTAACTCTTACTCTGGCCTAGTAGCTAAGGTCTTAACTCTTACTCTGGCCTAATAGCTAAGGTCTTAATTCTTACTCTGGCCTAATAGCTAAGGTCTTAGACTCATTCTCTGGCCTACTGGTTAAGGTCTTAACTCTTACTCTGGCCTAATAGCTAAGGTCTTAGACTCGTACTCTGGCCTAATGGTTAAGGTCTTAACTCTTACTCTGGCCTAATAGCTAAGGTCTTAACTCTTACTCTGGCCTAATAGCTAAGGTCTTAGACTCGTACTCTGGCCTACTGGTTAAGGTCTTAACTCTTACTCTGGCCTGCTGGTTAAGGTCTTAACTCTTACTTTGGCCTAATAGCTAAGGTCTTAGACTCGTACTCTGGCCTAATGTTTAAGGTCTTAACTCTTACTCTGGCCTACTGGTTAAGGTCTTAACTCTTACTCTGGCCTAATAGCTAAGGTCTTAGACTCGTACTCTGGCCTAATGGTTAAGGTCTTAACTCTTACTCTGGCCTTCTTGTTAAGGTCTTAACTCTTACTCTGGCCTAATAGCTAAGGTCTTAACTCTTACTCTGGCCTAATAGCTAAGGTCTTGAACTCGTACTATGGCCTACAGGTTAAGGTCTTAACTCTTACTCTGGCCTACTGGTTAAGTTCTTAACTCTTACTCTGGCCTAATAGCTAAGGTCTTAGACTCGTACTCTGGACTAATGGTTAAGGTCTTAACTCTTACTCTGTACTAATAGCAAGGGTCTTAAATCTTACTCTGGCCCAATAGCTAAGGTCTTAGACTCGTACTCTGGCCTAATGGTTAAGGTCTTAACTCTTACTCTGGCCTACTGGTTAAGGTCTTAACTCTTACTCTGGCCTAATAGCTAAGGTCTTAGACTTGTACTCTGGCCTAATGGTTAAGGTCTTAACTCTTATTCTGGCCTACTGGTTAAGGTATTAACTCTTTCTCTGGCCTACAGTTTAAGGTCTTAACTCTTACTCTGGTCTAATAGCTAACGTCTTAACTCTTACTCTGGCCTAATGGCTAAGGTCTGAGACTCGTACTCTGGCCCAATGGTTAAGGTCTAAACTCTTACTCTGGCCTAATAGCTAAGGTCTTAACTCTTACTCTGGCCTACTGGTTAAGGTCTTAACTCTTACTCTGGCCTAATAGCTAAGGTCTTAGACTTGTACTCTGGCCTAATGGTTAATGTCTTAACTCTTATTCTGGCCTACTGGTTAAGGTCTTAACTCTTACTCTGGCCTAACAGCTAAGGTCTTAACTCTTACTTTGGCCTAATAGCTAAGGTCTTAGACTCGTACTCTGGCCTAATGGTTAAGGTCTTAACTCTTACTCTGGCCTAATGGTTAAGGTCTTAGACTCGTACTCTGGCCTAATGGTTAAGGTCTTAACTCTTACTCTGGCCTACAGGTTAAGGTCTTAACTCCTACTCTGGCCTACTGGTTAAGGTCTTAACTCTTACTCTGGCCTAATAGCTAAGGTCTTAGACTCGTACTCTGGCCAATTGGTTAAGGTGTTAACTCTTACTCTGGCCTACTGGTTAAGGTCTTAACTCTTACTCTGGCCTAATAGCTAAGGTCTTAGACTCGTACTCTGGCCTAATGGTAAAGGTCTTAACTCTTACTCTGGCCTAATAGCTAAGGTCTTAGACTCGTACTCTGGCCTAATGGTTAAGGTCTTAACTCTTACTCTGGCCTAATAGCTAAGGTCTTAGACTCGTACTATGGCCTACTGGTTAAGGTCTTAACTCTTACTCTGGCCTAATAGCTAAGGTCTTAGACTCATACTCTGGCCTAATGGTTAAGGTGTTAACACTTACTCTGGCCTACTGTTTAAGGCCGTAACTCTTACTCTGGCCTAATAGCTAAGGTCTTAGACTTGTACTCTGGCCTAATGGTAAAGGTCTTAACTCTTACTCTGGCCTACTGGTTAAGGTCTTAACTCTTACTCTGGCCTAATAGCTAAGGTCTTAGACTTGTACTCTGGCCTAATGGTAAAGGTCTTAACTCTTACTCTGGCCTACTGGTTAAGGTCTTAACTCTTACTCTGGCCTAATAGCTAAGGTCTTAGACTCGTACTCTGGCCTACTGGTTAAGGTTTTAACTCTTACTCTGGCCTGCTGGTTAAGGTCTTAACTCTTACTCTGGCCTAATATCTAAGGTCTTAACTCTTACTCTGGCCTAATAGCTAAGGTCTTAACTCTTACTCTGGCCTAATAGCTAAGGTCTTAGAATCATGCTCTGGCCTACTGGTTAAGGTCTTAACTCTTACTCTGGCCTACTGGTTAAGGTCTTAACTCTTACTCTGGCCTAATAGCTAAGGTCTTAGACTTATACTCTGGCCTACTGGTTAAGGTCTTAACTCTTACTCTGGCCTACTGGTTAAGGTCTTAACTCTTACTTTGGCCTACTAGCTAAGGTCTTAGACTCGTACTCTGGCCTAATGGTTAAGGTCTTAACTCTTACTCTGGCCTACTGGTTAAGGTCTTAACTCTAACTCTGGCCTAATAGCTAAGGTCTTAGACTCTTACTCTGGCCTACTGGTTAAGTTGTTAACTCTTACTCTGACCTAATAGCTAAGGTCTTAGACTCATACTATGGCCTAATGGTTAAGGTCTTAACTCTTACTCTGGCCTAATAGCTAAGGTCTTAACTCTTACTCTGGCCTAATAGCTACTGTCTGAGACTCGTACTCTGGCCTAATAGCTAAGGTCTTAACTCTTACTCTGGCCTAATAGCTAAGGTCTTAGACTCGTACTCTGGCCTAATGGTTAAGGTCTTAACTCTTAATCTTCTCCTACTGGTTAAGGTCTTAACTCTTACTCTGGCCTACTGGTTAAGGTCTTAACTCTTACTCTGGCCTAATAGCTAAGGTCTTAGAATCATACTCTGGTCTACTGGTTAAGGTCTTAACTCTTACTCTGGCCTACTAGTTAAAGTCTTAACTCTTACTCTGGCCTAATAGCTAAGGTCTTAACTCTTACTCTGGCCTAATAGCTAAGGTCTTAACTCTTACTCTGGCCTAATAGCTAAAGTCTTAGACTCGTACTCTGGCCTAATAGTTAAGGTATTAACTCTTACTCTGGCCTAATAGCTAAGGTCTTAGACTCGTACTCTGGCCTAATAGCTAAGGTCGTAGACTCATACTCTGGCCTAATGGTTAAGGTCCTAACTCTTACTCTGGCCTACTGGTTAAGGTCTTAACTCTTACTCTGGCCTAATAGCTAAGGTCTTAGACTCGTTCTCTGGCCTACTGGTTAAGGTCTTAACTCTTACTCTGACCTAATAGCTAAGGTCTTACACTCATACTCTGGCCTATTAGATACGGTCTTAGAATCGAACTCTTGCCTAATGGTTAAGGTCTTAACTCTTACTCTGGCCTAATAGCTAAGGTCTTAGACTCGTACTCTGGCCTAATAGCTACAGTCTTAGACTTGTACTCTGGCCTAATGGTTAAGGTCTTAACTCTTACTCTGGCCTAATAGCTAAGGTCTTAATTCTTACTCTGGCCTAATAGCTAAGGACTTAGACTCATACTCTGGCCTAATGGTTAAGGTCTTAACTCTTACTTTGGCATAATAGCTAAGGTCTTAGACTCGTACTCTGGCCTAATGGTTAAGGTCTTAACTCTTACTCTGGCCTACTTGTTAAGGTCTTAACTCTTACTCTGGCCTAATAGCTAAGGTTTTAGACTCATACTGTGGCCTAATGGTTAAGGTCTTAACTCTTACTCTGGCCTAATAGCTAAGGTCTTAGACTCGTACTCTGGCCTAATAGCTAAGGTCT
The DNA here is from genome assembly GCF_964204655.1 of Triturus cristatus. Lineage (NCBI taxonomy): Eukaryota > Metazoa > Chordata > Amphibia > Caudata > Salamandridae > Triturus > Triturus cristatus. Next base: position 718,346,389 of record NC_140593.1, on the reverse strand, counting down.
TAACTCTTACTCTGGCCTAATAGCTAAGGTCTTAATTCTTACTCTGGCCTAATAGCTAAGGTCTTAGACTCATACTCTGGCCTAATGGTTAATGTCTTAACTCTTACTCTGGCCTGATAGCTAAGGTTTTAGACTCGTACTCTGGCCTAATGGTTAAGATCTTAACTCTTACTCTGGCCTACTGGTTAAGGTATTAACTCTTTCTCTGGCCTAATGGTTAAGGTCTTAACTCTTACTCTGGCCTAATAGCTAAGGTCTTAGACTCGTACTCTGGCCTAATGGTTAAGGTCTTAACTCTTACTCTGGCCTACTGGTTAAGGATTTAACTCTTACTCTGGCCTAATAGCTAAGGTCTTAGACTCGTACTCTGGCCTAATGGTTAAGGTCTTAACTCTTACTCTGGCCTAGTAGCTAAGGTCTTAACTCTTACTCTGGCCTAATAGCTAAGGTCTTAATTCTTACTCTGGCCTAATAGCTAAGGTCTTAGACTCATTCTCTGGCCTACTGGTTAAGGTCTTAACTCTTACTCTGGCCTAATAGCTAAGGTCTTAGACTCGTACTCTGGCCTAATGGTTAAGGTCTTAACTCTTACTCTGGCCTAATAGCTAAGGTCTTAACTCTTACTCTGGCCTAATAGCTAAGGTCTTAGACTCGTACTCTGGCCTACTGGTTAAGGTCTTAACTCTTACTCTGGCCTGCTGGTTAAGGTCTTAACTCTTACTTTGGCCTAATAGCTAAGGTCTTAGACTCGTACTCTGGCCTAATGTTTAAGGTCTTAACTCTTACTCTGGCCTACTGGTTAAGGTCTTAACTCTTACTCTGGCCTAATAGCTAAGGTCTTAGACTCGTACTCTGGCCTAATGGTTAAGGTCTTAACTCTTACTCTGGCCTAATAGCTAAGGTCTTGAACTCGTACTATGGCCTACAGGTTAAGGTCTTAACTCTTACTCTGGCCTACTGGTTAAGTTCTTAACTCTTACTCTGGCCTAATAGCTAAGGTCTTAGACTCGTACTCTGGACTAATGGTTAAGGTCTTAACTCTTACTCTGTACTAATAGCAAGGGTCTTAAATCTTACTCTGGCCCAATAGCTAAGGTCTTAGACTCGTACTCTGGCCTAATGGTTAAGGTCTTAACTCTTACTCTGGCCTACTGGTTAAGGTCTTAACTCTTACTCTGGCCTAATAGCTAAGGTCTTAGACTTGTACTCTGGCCTAATGGTTAAGGTCTTAACTCTTATTCTGGCCTACTGGTTAAGGTATTAACTCTTTCTCTGGCCTACAGTTTAAGGTCTTAACTCTTACTCTGGTCTAATAGCTAAGGTCTTAACTCTTACTCTGGCCTAATGGCTAAGGTCTGAGACTCGTACTCTGGCCCAATGGTTAAGGTCTAAACTCTTACTCTGGCCTAATAGCTAAGGTCTTAACTCTTACTCTGGCCTACTGGTTAAGGTCTTAACTCTTACTCTGGCCTAATAGCTAAGGTCTTAGACTTGTACTCTGGCCTAATGGTTAATGTCTTAACTCTTATTCTGGCCTACTGGTTAAGGTCTTAACTCTTACTCTGGCCTAACAGCTAAGGTCTTAACTCTTACTTTGGCCTAATAGCTAAGGTCTTAGACTCGTACTCTGGCCTAATGGTTAAGGTCTTAACTCTTACTCTGGCCTAATGGTTAAGGTCTTAGACTCGTACTCTGGCCTAATGGTTAAGGTCTTAACTCTTACTCTGGCCTACAGGTTAAGGTCTTAACTCCTACTCTGGCCTACTGGTTAAGGTCTTAACTCTTACTCTGGCCTAATAGCTAAGGTCTTAGACTCGTACTCTGGCCAATTGGTTAAGGTGTTAACTCTTACTCTGGCCTACTGGTTAAGGTCTTAACTCTTACTCTGGCCTAATAGCTAAGGTCTTAGACTCGTACTCTGGCCTAATGGTAAAGGTCTTAACTCTTACTCTGGCCTAATAGCTAAGGTCTTAGACTCGTACTCTGGCCTAATGGTTAAGGTCTTAACTCTTACTCTGGCCTAATAGCTAAGGTCTTAGACTCATACTCTGGCCTAATGGTTAAGGTGTTAACACTTACTCTGGCCTACTGTTTAAGGCCGTAACTCTTACTCTGGCCTAATAGCTAAGGTCTTAGACTTGTACTCTGGCCTAATGGTAAAGGTCTTAACTCTTACTCTGGCCTACTGGTTAAGGTCTTAACTCTTACTCTGGCCTAATAGCTAAGGTCTTAGACTCGTACTCTGGCCTACTGGTTAAGGTCTTAACTCTTACTCTGGCCTGCTGGTTAAGGTCCTAACTCTTACTCTGGCCTAATAGCTAAGGTCTTAACTCTTACTCTGGCCTAATGGTAAAGGTCTTAACTCTTACTCTGGCCTAATAGCTAAGGTCTTAGACTCGTACTCTGGCCTAATGGTTAAGGTCTTAACTCTTACTCTGGCCTAATAGCTAAGGTCTTAGACTCGTACTATGGCCTACTGGTTAAGGTCTTAACTCTTACTCTTCTCCTACTGGTTAAGGTCTTAACTCTTACTCTGGCCTACTGGTTAAGGTCTTAACTCTTACTCTGGCCTAATAGCTAAGGTCTTAGAATCATACTCTGGTCTACTGGTTAAGGTCTTAACTCTTACTCTGGCCTACTGGTTAAAGTCTTAACTCTTCCTCTGGCCTAATAGCTAAGGTATTAACTCTTACTCTGGCCTAATATCTAAGGTCTTAACTCTTACTCTGGCCTAATAGCTAAGGTCTTAGACTCGTTCTCTGTCCTACTGGATAAGGTCTTAACTCTTACTTTGACCTAATAGCTAAGGTCTTAGACTCATACTCTGGCCTATTAGATAAGGTCTTAGACTCGTACTCTTGCCTAATGGTTAAGGTCTTAACTCTTACTCTGGCCTAATAGCTAAGGTCTTAGACTCGTACTCTGGCCTAATAGCTACAGTCTTAGACTCGTACTCTGGCCTAATGGTTAAGGTCTTAACTCTTACTCTGGCCTAATGGTTAAGGTCTTAACTCTTACTTTGGCCTAATAGCTAAGGTCTTAGACTCGTACTCTGGCCTAATGGTTAAGGTCTTAACTCTTACTCTGGCCTACTTGTTAAGGTCTTAACTCTTACTCTGGCCTAATACCTAAGGTCTTAGACTCATACTCTGGCCTAATGGTTAAGGTCTTAACTCTTACTCTGGCCTAATAGCTAAGATCTTAGACTCGTACACTGGCCTAATAGCTAAGGTCTTAAATCTTACTCTGGCCTAATAGCTAAGGTCTTAATTCTTACTCTGGCCTAATAGCTAAGGTCTTAGACTCATACTCTGGCCTAACAGCTAAGGTCTTAACTCTTACTTTGGCCTAATAGCTAAGGTCTTAGACTCGTACTCTGGCCTAATGGTTAAGGTCTTAACTCTTACTCTGGCCTAATGGTTAAGGTCTTAGACTCGTACTCTGGCCTAATGGTTAAGGTCTTAACTCTTACTCTGGCCTACAGGTTAAGGTCTTAACTCCTACTCTGGCCTACTGGTTAAGGTCTTAACTCTTACTCTGGCCTAATAGCTAAGGTCTTAGACTCGTACTCTGGCCAATTGGTTAAGGTGTTAACTCTTACTCTGGCCTACTGGTTAAGGTCTTAACTCTTACTCTGGCCTAATAGCTAAGGTCTTAGACTCGTACTCTGGCCTAATGGTAAAGGTCTTAACTCTTACTCTGGCCTAATAGCTAAGGTCTTAGACTCGTACTCTGGCCTAATGGTTAAGGTCTTAACTCTTACTCTGGCCTAATAGCTAAGGTCTTAGACTCGTACTATGGCCTACTGGTTAAGGTCTTAACTCTTACTCTGGCCTAATAGCTAAGGTCTTAGACTCATACTCTGGCCTAATGGTTAAGGTGTTAACACTTACTCTGGCCTACTGTTTAAGGCCGTAACTCTTACTCTGGCCTAATAGCTAAGGTCTTAGACTTGTACTCTGGCCTAATGGTAAAGGTCTTAACTCTTACTCTGGCCTACTGGTTAAGGTCTTAACTCTTACTCTGGCCTAATAGCTAAGGTCTTAGACTCGTACTCTGGCCTACTGGTTAAGGTCTTAACTCTTACTCTGGCCTGCTGGTTAAGGTCCTAACTCTTACTCTGGCCTAATAGCTAAGGTCTTAACTCTTACTCTGGCCTAATGGTAAAGGTCTTAACTCTTACTCTGGCCTAATAGCTAAGGTCTTAGACTCGTACTCTGGCCTAATGGTTAAGGTCTTAACTCTTACTCTGGCCTAATAGCTAAGGTCTTAGACTCGTACTATGGCCTACTGGTTAAGGTCTTAACTCTTACTCTTCTCCTACTGGTTAAGGTCTTAACTCTTACTCTGGCCTACTGGTTAAGGTCTTAACTCTTACTCTGGCCTAATAGCTAAGGTCTTAGAATCATACTCTGGTCTACTGGTTAAGGTCTTAACTCTTACTCTGGCCTACTGGTTAAAGTCTTAACTCTTCCTCTGGCCTAATAGCTAAGGTATTAACTCTTACTCTGGCCTAATATCTAAGGTCTTAACTCTTACTCTGGCCTAATAGCTAAGGTCTTAGACTCGTTCTCTGTCCTACTGGATAAGGTCTTAACTCTTACTTTGACCTAATAGCTAAGGTCTTAGACTCATACTCTGGCCTATTAGATAAGGTCTTAGACTCGTACTCTTGCCTAATGGTTAAGGTCTTAACTCTTACTCTGGCCTAATAGCTAAGGTCTTAGACTCGTACTCTGGCCTAATAGCTACAGTCTTAGACTCGTACTCTGGCCTAATGGTTAAGGTCTTAACTCTTACTCTGGCCTAATGGTTAAGGTCTTAACTCTTACTTTGGCCTAATAGCTAAGGTCTTAGACTCGTACTCTGGCCTAATGGTTAAGGTCTTAACTCTTACTCTGGCCTACTTGTTAAGGTCTTAACTCTTACTCTGGCCTAATACCTAAGGTCTTAGACTCATACTCTGGCCTAATGGTTAAGGTCTTAACTCTTACTCTGGCCTAATAGCTAAGATCTTAGACTCGTACACTGGCCTAATAGCTAAGGTCTTAAATCTTACTCTGGCCTAATAGCTAAGGTCTTAATTCTTACTCTGGCCTAATAGCTAAGGTCTTAGACTCATACTCTGGCCTAATGGTTAAGGTCTTAACTCTTACTTTTGCCTCATAGCTAAGGTCTTAGACTCGTACTCTGGCCTAATGGTTAAGGTCTTAACTCTTACTCTGGCCTACTTGTTAAGGTCTTAACTCTTACTCTGGCCTATTAGCTAAGGTCTTAGACTCGTACTCTGGCCAATTGGTTAAGGTGTTAACTCTTACTCTGGCCTACTGGTTAAGGTCTTAACTCTTACTCTGGCCTAATAGCTAAGGTCTTAGACTCGTACTCTGGCCTAATGGTAAAGGTCTTAACTCTTACTCTGGCCTAATAGCTAAGGTCTTAGACTCGTACTCTGGCCTAATGGTTAAGGTCTTAACTCTTACTCTGGCCTAATAGCTAAGGTCTTAGACTCGTACTATGGCCTACTGGTTAAGGTCTTAACTCTTACTCTGGCCTAATAGCTAAGGTCTTAGACTCATACTCTGGCCTAATGGTTAAGGTGTTAACACTTACTCTGGCCTACTGTTTAAGGCCGTAACTCTTACTCTGGCCTAATAGCTAAGGTCTTAGACTTGTACTCTGGCCTAATGGTAAAGGTCTTAACTCTTACTCTGGCCTACTGGTTAAGGTCTTAACTCTTACTCTGGCCTAATAGCTAAGGTCTTAGACTCGTACTCTGGCCTACTGGTTAAGGTCTTAACTCTTACTCTGGCCTGCTGGTTAAGGTCCTAACTCTTACTCTGGCCTAATAGCTAAGGTCTTAACTCTTACTCTGGCCTAATGGTAAAGGTCTTAACTCTTACTCTGGCCTAATAGCTAAGGTCTTAGACTCGTACTCTGGCCTAATGGTTAAGGTCTTAACTCTTACTCTGGCCTAATAGCTAAGGTCTTAGACTCGTACTATGGCCTACTGGTTAAGGTCTTAACTCTTACTCTTCTCCTACTGGTTAAGGTCTTAACTCTTACTCTGGCCTACTGGTTAAGGTCTTAACTCTTACTCTGGCCTAATAGCTAAGGTCTTAGAATCATACTCTGGTCTACTGGTTAAGGTCTTAACTCTTACTCTGGCCTACTGGTTAAAGTCTTAACTCTTCCTCTGGCCTAATAGCTAAGGTATTAACTCTTACTCTGGCCTAATATCTAAGGTCTTAACTCTTACTCTGGCCTAATAGCTAAGGTCTTAGACTCGTTCTCTGTCCTACTGGATAAGGTCTTAACTCTTACTTTGACCTAATAGCTAAGGTCTTAGACTCATACTCTGGCCTATTAGATAAGGTCTTAGACTCGTACTCTTGCCTAATGGTTAAGGTCTTAACTCTTACTCTGGCCTAATAGCTAAGGTCTTAGACTCGTACTCTGGCCTAATAGCTACAGTCTTAGACTCGTACTCTGGCCTAATGGTTAAGGTCTTAACTCTTACTCTGGCCTAATGGTTAAGGTCCTAACTCTTACTTTGGCCTAATAGCTAAGGTCTTAGACTCGTACTCTGGCCTAATGGTTAAGGTCTTAACTCTTACTCTGGCCTACTTGTTAAGGTCTTAACTCTTACTCTGGCCTAATACCTAAGGTCTTAGACTCATACTCTGGCCTAATGGTTAAGGTCTTAACTCTTACTCTGGCCTAATAGCTAAGATCTTAGACTCGTACACTGGCCTAATAGCTAAGGTCTTAAATCTTACTCTGGCCTAATAGCTAAGGTCTTAATTCTTACTCTGGCCTAATAGCTAAGGTCTTAGACTCATACTCTGGCCTAATGGTTAAGGTCTTAACTCTTACTTTTGCCTCATAGCTAAGGTCTTAGACTCGTACTCTGGCCTAATGGTTAAGGTCTTAACTCTTACTCTGGCCTACTTGTTAAGGTCTTAACTCTTACTCTGGCCTATTAGCTAAGGTCTTAGACTCGTACTCTGGCCTAATGGTTAAGGTCTTAACTCTTACTCTGGCCTAATTGCTAAGGTCTTAGACTCATACTCTGTCCTAATGGTTAAGGTCTTAACTCTTACTCTGGCCTAATGGTTAAGGTCTTAACTCTTACTCTGGCCTACTGGTTAAGGTCTTAACTCTTACTCTGGCCTAATAGCTAAGGTCTTAGACTCCTACTCTGGCCTACTGGTTACGGTCTTAACTCTTACTCTGGCCTAATATCTAAGGTCTTAGAATCATACTCTGGCCTAATAGCTAAGGTCTTAGAATCATACTCTGGTCTACTGGTTAAGGTCTTAACTCTTACTCTGGCCTACTGGTTAAAGTCTTAACTCTTACTCTGGCCTAATAGCTAATGTCTTAGACTCGTACTCTGGCCTAATGGTTAAGGTCTTAACTCTTACTCATGCCTAATAGATAAGGTCTTAACTCTTACTCTGGCCTAATAGCTAAGGTCTTAACTCTTACTCTGGCCTAATAGCTAAGGTCTTAGAATCATACTCTGGTCTACTGGTTAAGGTCTTAACTCTTACTCTGGCCTACTGGTTAAAGTCTTAACTCTTACTATGGCCTAATAGCTAAGGTCTTAGACTCGTACTCTGGCCTAATGGTTAAGGTCTTAACTCTTACTCATGCCTAATAGCTAATTTCTTAACTCTTACTCTGGCCTAATAGCTAAAGTCTTAGACTCGTACACTGGCCTAATAGCTAAGGTCTTAACTCTTACTCTGGCCTAATAGCTAAGGTCTTAGAATCATACTCTGGCCTACTGGTTAAGGTCTTAGACTCATAACCTGGCCTACTGGTTAAGGTCTTAACTCTTACTCTAGCCTAATAGCTAAGGTCTTAGACTCGTACTCTGGCCTAATGGTTAATGTCTTAACTCTTATTCTGGCCTACTGGTTAAGGTCTTAACTCTTACTCTGGCCTAACAGCTAAGGTCTTACCTCTTACTTTGGCCTAATAGCTAAGGTCTTAGACTCGTACTCTGGCCTAATGGTTAAGGTCTTAACTCTTACTCTGGCCTACTTGTTAAGGTCTTAACTCTTACTCTGGCCTAATAGCTAAGGTCTTAGACTCATACGCTGGCCTAATGGTTAAGGTCTTAACTCTTACTTTGGCCTGATAGCTAAGGTCTTAGACTCGTACTCTGGCCTAATGGTTAAGATCTTAACTCTTACTCTGGCCTACTGGTTAAGGTATTAACTCTTTCTCTGGCCTAATGGTTAAGGTCTTAACTCTTACTCTGGCCTAATAGCTAAGGTCTTAGACTCGTACTCTGGCCTAATGGTTAAGGTCTTAACTCTTACTCTGGCCTACTGGTTAAGGTCTTAACTCTTACTCTGGCCTAATAGCTAAGGTCTTAGACTCGTACTCTGGCCTAATGGTTAAGGTCTTAACTCTTACTCTGGCCTAGTAGCTAAGGTCTTAACTCTTACTCTGGCCTAATAGCTAAGGTCTTAACTCTTACTCTGGCCTAATAGCTAAGGTCTTAGACTCATTCTCTGGCCTACTGGTTAAGGTCTTAACTCTTACTCTGGCCTAATAGCTAAGGTCTTAGACTCGTACTCTGGCCTAATGGTTAAGGTCTTAACTCTTGCTCTGGCCTAATAGCTAAGGTCTTAACTCTTACTCTGGCCTAATAGCTAAGGTCTTAACTCTTACTCTGGCCTAATAGCTAAGGTCTTAGACTCGTACTCTGGCCTAATAGCTAAGGTCGTAGACTCATACTCTGGCCTAATGGTTAAGGTCCTAACTCTTACTCTGGCCTACTGGTTAAGGTCTTAACTCTTACTCTGGCCTAATAGCTAAGGTCTTAGACTCGTTCTCTGGCCTACTGGTTAAGGTCTTAACTCTTACTCTGACCTAATAGCTAAGGTCTTACACTCATACTCTGGCCTATTAGATAAGGTCTTAGACTCGTACTCTTGCCTAATGGTTAAGGTCTTAACTCTTACTCTGGCCTACTGGTTAAGGTCTTAACTCTTACTCTGGCCTAATAGCTAAGGTCTTAGACTCGTACTCTGGCCTAATGGTTAAGGTCTTAACTCTTACTCTGGCCTAGTAGCTAAGGTCTTAACTCTTACTCTGGCCTAATAGCTAAGGTCTTAACTCTTACTCTGGCCTAATAGCTAAGGTCTTAGACTCATTCTCTGGCCTACTGGTTAAGGTCTTAACTCTTACTCTGGCCTAATAGCTAAGGTCTTAGACTCGTACTCTGGCCTAATAGTTAAGGTCTTAACTCTTGCTCTGGCCTAATAGCTAAGGTCTTAACTCTTACTCTGGCCTAATAGCTAAGGTCTTAACTCTTACTCTGGCCTAATAGCTAAGGTCTTAGACTCGTACTCTGGCCTAATAGCTAAGGTCGTAGACTCATACTCTGGCCTAATGGTTAAGGTCCTAACTCTTACTCTGGCCTACTGGTTAAGGTCTTAACTCTTACTCTGGCCTAATAGCTAAGGTCTTAGACTCGTTCTCTGGCCTACTGGTTAAGGTCTTAACTCTTACTCTGACCTAATAGCTAAGGTCTTACACTCATACTCTGGCCTATTAGATAAGGTCTTAGACTCGTACTCTTGCCTAATGGTTAAGGTCTTAACTCTTACTCTGGCCTAATAGCTAAGGTCTTAGACTCGTACTCTGGCCTAATAGCTACAGTCTTAGACTCGTACTCTGGCCTAATAGCTACAGTCTTAGACTTGTACTCTGGCCTAATGGTTAAGGTCTTAACTCTTACTCTGGCCTAATAGCTAAGGTCTTAATTCTTACTCTGGCCTAATAGCTAAGGTCTTAGACTCATACTCTGGCCTAATGGTTAAGGTCTTAACTCTTACTTTGGCCTAATAGCTAAGGTCTTAGACTCGTACTCTGGCCTAATGGTTAAGGTCTTAACTCTTACTCTGGCCTACTTGTTAAGGTCTTAACTCTTACTCTGGCCTAATAGCTAAGGTCTTAGACTCATACTCTGGCCTAATGGTTAAGGTCTTAACTCTTACTCTGGCCTAATAGCTAAGGTCTTAGACTCGTACTCTGGCCTAATAGCTAAGGTCATAACTCTTACTCTGGCCTAATAGCTAAGGTCTTAATTCTTACTCTGGCCTAATAGCTAAGGTCTTAGACTTATACTCTGGCCTAATGGTTAAGGTCTTAACTCTTACTCTGGCCTGATAGCTAAGGTCTTAGACTCGTACTCTGGCCTAATGGTTAAGATCTTAACTCTTACTATGGCCTACTGGTTAAGGTATTAACTCTTTCTCTGGCCTAATGGTTAAGGTCTTAACTCTTACTCTGGCCTAATAGCTAAGGTCTTAGACTCGTACTCTGGCCTAATGGTTAAGGTCTTAACTCTTACTCTGGCCTACTGGTTAAGGTCTTAACTCTTACTCTGGCCTAATAGCTAAGGTCTTAGACTCGTACTCTGGCCTAATGGTTAAGGTCTTAACTCTTACTCTGGCCTAGTAGCTAAGGTCTTAACTCTTACTCTGGCCTAATAGCTAAGGTCTTAATTCTTACTCTGGCCTAATAGCTAAGGTCTTAGACTCATTCTCTGGCCTACTGGTTAAGGTCTTAACTCTTACTCTGGCCTAATAGCTAAGGTCTTAGACTCGTACTCTGGCCTAATGGTTAAGGTCTTAACTTTTACTCTGGCCTAATAGCTAAGGTCTTAACTCTTACTCTGGCCTAATAGCTAAGGTCTTAGACTCGTACTCTGGCCTACTGGTTAAGGTCTTAACTCTTACTCTGGCCTACTGGTTAAGGTCTTAACTCTTACTTTGGCCTAATAGCTAAGGTCTTAGACTCGTACTCTGGCCTAATGTTTAAGGTCTTAACTCTTACTCTGGCCTACTGGTTAAGGTCTTAACTCTTACTCTGGCCTAATAGCTAAGGTCTTAGACTCGTACTCTGGCCTAATGGTTAAGGTCTTAACTCTTACTCTGGCCTTCTTGTTAAGGTCTTAACTCTTACTCTGGCCTAATAGCTAAGGTCTTAACTCTTACTCTGGCCTAATAGCTAAGGTCTTAACTCTTACTCTGGCCTAATAGCTAAGGTCTTGAACTCATACTATGGCCTACAGGTTAAGGTCTTAACTCTTACTCTGGCCTACTGGTTAGGGTCTTAACTCTTACTCAGGCCTAATAGCTAAGGTCTTAATTCTTACTCTGGCCTAATAGCTAAGGTCTTAGACTCGTACTCTGGCCTAATGGTTAAGGTCTTAACTCTTACTCTGGCCTACTGGTTAAGGTCTTAACTCTTACTCTGGCCTAATAGCTAAGGTCTTAGACTCGTACTCTGGCCTAATGGTTAATGTCTTAACTCTTATTCTGGCCTACTGGTTAAGGTCTTAACTCTTACTCTTGCCTAACAGCTAAGGTCTTAACTCTTACTTTGGCCTAATAGCTAAGGTCTTAGACTCGTATTCTGGCCTAATGGTTAAGGTCTTAACTCTTACACTGGCCTAATGGTTAAGGTCTTAGACTCGTACTCTGGCCTAATGGTTAAGGTCTTAACTCTTACTCTGGCCTACAGGTTAAGGTCTTAACTCCTACTCTGGCCTACTGGTTAAGGTCTTAACTCTTACTCTGGCCTAATAGCTAAGGTCTTAGACTCGTACTCTGGCCTAATGGTTAAGGTGTTAACACTTACTCTGGCCTACTGGTTAAAGCCGTAACTCTTACTCTGGCCTAATAGCTAAGGTCTTAGACTTGTACTCTGGCCTAATGGTAAAGGTCTTAACTCTTACTCTGGCCTACTGGTTAAGGTCTTAACTCTTACTCTGGCCTAATAGCTAAGGTCTTAGACTCGTACTCTGGCCTACTGGTTAAGGTCTTAACTCTTACTCTGGCCTGCTGGTTAAGGTCTTAACTCTTACTCTGGCCTAATAGCTAAGGTCTTAACTCTTACTCTGGCCTAATAGCTAAGGTCTTAACTCTTACTCTGGCCTAATAGCTAAGGTCTTAGAATCATACTCTGGCCTACTGGTTAAGGTCTTAACTCTTACTCTGGCCTACTGGTTAAGGTCTTAACTCTTACTCTGGCCTAATAGCTAAGGTCTTAGACTTATACTCTGGCCTACTGGTTAAGGTCTTAACTCTTACTCTGGCCTACTGGTTAAGGTCTTAACTCTTACTTTGGCCTACTAGCTAAGGTCTTAGACTCGTACTCTGGCCTAATGGTTAAGGTCTTAACTCTTACTCTGGCCTACTGGTTAAGGTCTTAACTCTAACTCTGGCCTAATAGCTAAGGTCTTAGACTCTTACTCTGGCCTACTGGTTAAGTTGTTAACTCTTACTCTGGCCTAATAGCTAAGGTCTTAGACTCGTACTCTGGCCTAATAGCTACAGTCTTAGACTTGTACTCTGGCCTAATGGTTAAGGTCTTAACTCTTACTCTGGCCTAATAGCTAAGGTCTTAATTCTTACTCTGGCCTAATAGCTAAGGTCTTAGACTCATACTCTGGCCTAATGGTTAAGGTCTTAACTCTTACTTTGGCCTAATAGCTAAGGTCTTAGACTCGTACTCTGGCCTAATGGTTAAGGTCTTAACTCTTACTCTGGCCTACTTGTTAAGGTCTTAACTCTTACTCTGGCCTAATAGCTAAGGTCTTAGACTCATACTCTGGCCTAATGGTTAAGGTCTTAACTCTTACTCTGGCCTAATAGCTAAGGTCTTAGACTCGTACTCTGGCCTAATAGCTAAGGTCATAACTCTTACTCTGGCCTAATAGCTAAGGTCTTAATTCTTACTCTGGCCTAATAGCTAAGGTCTTAGACTTATACTCTGGCCTAATGGTTAAGGTCTTAACTCTTACTCTGGCCTGATAGCTAAGGTCTTAGACTCGTACTCTGGTCTAATGGTTAAGATCTTAACTCTTACTATGGCCTACTGGTTAAGGTATTAACTCTTTCTCTGGCCTAATGGTTAAGGTCTTAACTCTTACTCTGGCCTAATAGCTAAGGTCTTAGACTCGTACTCTGGCCTAATGGTTAAGGTCTTAACTCTTACTCTGGCCTACTGGTTAAGGTCTTAACTCTTACTCTGGCCTAATAGCTAAGGTCTTAGACTCGTACTCTGGCCTAATGGTTAAGGTCTTAACTCTTACTCTGGCCTAGTAGCTAAGGTCTTAACTCTTACTCTGGCCTAATAGCTAAGGTCTTAATTCTTACTCTGGCCTAATAGCTAAGGTCTTAGACTCATTCTCTGGCCTACTGGTTAAGGTCTTAACTCTTACTCTGGCCTAATAGCTAAGGTCTTAGACTCGTACTCTGGCCTAATGGTTAAGGTCTTAACTTTTACTCTGGCCTAATAGCTAAGGTCTTAACTCTTACTCTGGCCTAATAGCTAAGGTCTTAGACTCGTACTCTGGCCTACTGGTTAAGGTCTTAACTCTTACTCTGGCCTACTGGTTAAGGTCTTAACTCTTACTTTGGCCTAATAGCTAAGGTCTTAGACTCGTACTCTGGCCTAATGTTTAAGGTCTTAACTCTTACTCTGGCCTACTGGTTAAGGTCTTAACTCTTACTCTGGCCTAATAGCTAAGGTCTTAGACTCGTACTCTGGCCTAATGGTTAAGGTCTTAACTCTTACTCTGGCCTTCTTGTTAAGGTCTTAACTCTTACTCTGGCCTAATAGCTAAGGTCTTAACTCTTACTCTGGCCTAATAGCTAAGGTCTTAACTCTTACTCTGGCCTAATAGCTAAGGTCTTGAACTCATACTATGGCCTACAGGTTAAGGTCTTAACTCTTACTCTGGCCTACTGGTTAGGGTCTTAACTCTTACTCTGGCCTAATAGCTAAGGTCTTAATTCTTACTCTGGCCTAATAGCTAAGGTCTTAGACTCGTACTCTGGCCTAATGGTTAAGGTCTTAACTCTTACTCTGGCCTACTGGTTAAGGTCTTAACTCTTACTCTGGCCTAATAGCTAAGGTCTTAGACTCGTACTCTGGCCTAATGGTTAATGTCTTAACTCTTATTCTGGCCTACTGGTTAAGGTCTTAACTCTTACTCTTGCCTAACAGCTAAGGTCTTAACTCTTACTTTGGCCTAATAGCTAAGGTCTTAGACTCGTATTCTGGCCTAATGGTTAAGGTCTTAACTCTTACACTGGCCTAATGGTTAAGGTCTTAGACTCGTACTCTGGCCTAATGGTTAAGGTCTTAACTCTTACTCTGGCCTACAGGTTAAGGTCTTAACTCCTACTCTGGCCTACTGGTTAAGGTCTTAACTCTTACTCTGGCCTAATAGCTAAGGTCTTAGACTCGTACTCTGGCCTAATGGTTAAGGTGTTAACACTTACTCTGGCCTACTGGTTAAAGCCGTAACTCTTACTCTGGCCTAATAGCTAAGGTCTTAGACTTGTACTCTGGCCTAATGGTAAAGGTCTTAACTCTTACTCTGGCCTACTGGTTAAGGTCTTAACTCTTACTCTGGCCTAATAGCTAAGGTCTTAGACTCGTACTCTGGCCTACTGGTTAAGGTCTTAACTCTTACTCTGGCCTGCTGGTTAAGGTCTTAACTCTTACTCTGGCCTAATAGCTAAGGTCTTAACTCTTACTCTGGCCTAATAGCTAAGGTCTTAACTCTTACTCTGGCCTAATAGCTAAGGTCTTAGAATCATACTCTGGCCTACTGGTTAAGGTCTTAACTCTTACTCTGGCCTACTGGTTAAGGTCTTAACTCTTACTCTGGCCTAATAGCTAAGGTCTTAGACTTATACTCTGGCCTACTGGTTAAGGTCTTAACTCTTACTCTGGCCTACTGGTTAAGGTCTTAACTCTTACTTTGGCCTACTAGCTAAGGTCTTAGACTCGTACTCTGGCCTAATGGTTAAGGTCTTAACTCTTACTCTGGCCTACTGGTTAAGGTCTTAACTCTAACTCTGGCCTAATAGCTAAGGTCTTAGACTCTTACTCTGGCCTACTGGTTAAGTTGTTAACTCTTACTCTGGCCTAATAGCTAAGGTCTTAGACTCATACTCTGGCCTAATGGTTAAGGTCTTAACTCTTACTCTGGCCTAATAGCTAAGGTCTTAACTCTTACTCTGGCCTAATAGCTACGGTCTGAGACTCGTACTCTGGCCTAATAGCTAAGGTCTTAACTCTTACTCTGGCCTAATAGCTAAGGTCTTTATTCTTACTCTGGCCTAATAGCTAAGGTCTTAGACTCGTACTCTGGCCTAATGGTTAAGGTCTTAACTCTTACTCTTCTCCTACTGGTTAAGGTCTTAACTCTTACTCTGGCCTACTGGTTAAGGTCTTAACTCTTACTCTGGCCTAATAGCTAAGGTCTTAGAATCATACTGTGGTCTACTGGTTAAGGTCTTAACTCTTACTCTGGCCTACTAGTTAAAGTCTTAACTCTTACTCTGGCCTAATAGCTAAGGTCGTAACTCTTACTCTGGCCTAATAGCTAAGGTCTTAACTCTTACTCTGGCCTAATAGCTAAAGTCTTAGACTCGTACTCTGGCCTAATAGTTAAGGTATTAACTCTTACTCTGGCCTAATAGCTAGGGTCTTAGACTCGTACTCTGGCCTAATAGCTAAGGTCGTAGACTCATACTCTGGCCTACTGGTTAAGGTCTTAACTCTTACTCTGGCCTAATAGCTAAGGTCTTAGACTTATACTCTGGCCTACTGGTTAAGGTCTTAACTCTTACTCTGGCCTACTGGTTAAGGTCTTAACTCTTACTTTGGCCTACTAGCTAAGGTCTTAGACTCGTACTCTGGCCTAATGGTTAAGGTCTTAACTCTTACTCTGGCCTACTGGTTAAGGTCTTAACTCTAACTCTGGCCTAATAGCTAAGGTCTTAGACTCTTACTCTGGCCTACTGGTTAAGTTGTTAACTCTTACTCTGGCCTAATAGCTAAGGTCTTAGACTCATACTCTGGCCTAATGGTTAAGGTCTTAACTCTTACTCTGGCCTAATAGCTAAGGTCTTAACTCTTACTCTGGCCTAATAGCTACGGTCTGAGACTCGTACTCTGGCCTAATAGCTAAGGTCTTAACTCTTACTCTGGCCTAATAGCTAAGGTCTTTATTCTTACTCTGGCCTAATAGCTAAGGTCTTAGACTCGTACTCTGGCCTAATGGTTAAGGTCTTAACTCTTACTCTTCTCCTACTGGTTAAGGTCTTAACTCTTACTCTGGCCTACTGGTTAAGGTCTTAACTCTTACTCTGGCCTAATAGCTAAGGTCTTAGAATCATACTCTGGTCTACTGGTTAAGGTCTTAACTCTTACTCTGGTCTACTAGTTAAAGTCTTAACTCTTACTCTGGCCTAATAGCTAAGGTCTTAACTCTTACTCTGGCCTAATAGCTAAGGTCTTAACTCTTACTCTGGCCTAATAGCTAAAGTCTTAGACTCGTACTCTGGCCTAATAGTTAAGGTATTAACTCTTACTCTGGCCTAATAGCTAGGGTCTTAGACTCGTACTCTGGCCTAATAGCTAAGGTCGTAGACTCATACTCTGGCCTAATGGTTAAGGTCCTAACTCTTACTCTGGCCTACTGGTTAAGGTCTTAACTCTTACTCTGGTCTAATAGCTAAGGTCTTAGACTCGTACTCTGGCCTAATAGCTAAGGTCTTAACTCTTACTCTGGCCTAATAGCTAAAGTCATAGACTCGTACTCTGGCCTAATAGTTAAGGTATTAACTCTTACTCTGGCCTAATAGCTAAGGTCTTAGAATCATACTCTGGCCTACTGGTTAAGGTCTTAACTCTTACTCTGGCCTACTGGTTAAGGTCTTAACTCTTACTCTGGCCTAATAGCTAAGGTCTTAGACTTATACTCTGGCCTACTGGTTAAGGTCTTAACTCTTACTCTGGCCTACTGGTTAAGGTCTTAACTCTTACTTTGGCCTACTAGCTAAGGTCTTAGACTCGTACTCTGGCCTAATGGTTAAGGTCTTAACTCTTACTCTGGCCTACTGGTTAAGGTCTTAACTCTTACTCTGGCCTACTGGTTAAGGTCTTAACTCTTACTCTGGCCTAATAGCTAAGGTCTTAATTCTTACTCTGGCCTAATAGCTAAGGTCTTAGACTCATACTCTGGCCTAATGGTTAAGGTCTTAACTCTTACTTTGGCATAATAGCTAAGGTCTTAGACTCGTACTCTGGCCTAATGGTTAAGGTCTTAACTCTTACTCTGGCCTACTTGTTAAGGTCTTAACTCTTACACTGGCCCAATAGCTAAGGTCTTAGACTCATACTCTGGCCTAATGGTTAAGGTCTTAACTCTTACTCTGGCCTAATAGCTAAGGTCTTAGACTCGTACTCTGGCCTAATAGCTAAGGTCTTAACTCTTACTCTGGCCTAATAGCTAAGGTCTTAATTCTTACTCTGGCCTAATAGCTAAGGTCTTAGACTCATACTCTGGCCTAATGGTTAATGTCTTAACTCTTACTCTGGCCTGATAGCTAAGGTCTTAGACTCGTACTCTGGCCTAATGGTTAAGATCTTAACTCTTACTCTGGCCTACTGGTTAAGGTATTAACTCTTTCTCTGGCCTAATGGTTAAGGTCTTAACTCTTACTCTGGCCTAATAGCTAAGGTCTTAGACTCGTACTCTGGCCTAATGGTTAAGGTCTTAACTCTTACTCTGGCCTACTGGTTAAGGTCTTAACTCTTACTCTGGCCTAATAGCTAAGGTCTTAGACTCGTACTCTGGCCTAATGGTTAAGGTCTTAACTCTTACTCTGGCCTAGTAGCTAAGGTCTTAACTCTTACTCTGGCCTAATAGCTAAGGTCTTAATTCTTACTCTGGCCTAATAGCTAAGGTCTTAGACTCATTCTCTGGCCTACTGGTTAAGGTCTTAACTCTTACTCTGGCCTAATAGCTAAGGTCTTAGACTCGTACTCTGGCCTAATGGTTAAGGTCTTAACTCTTACTCTGGCCTAATAGCTAAGGTCTTAGAATCATACTCTGGTCTACTGGTTAAGGTCTTAACTCTTACTCTGGCCTACTGGTTAAAGTCTTAACTCTTACTATGGCCTAATAGCTAAGGTCTTAGACTCGTACTCTGGCCTAATGGTTAAGGTCTTAACTCTTACTCATGCCTAATAGCTAATTTCTTAACTCTTACTCTGGCCTAATAGCTAAAGTCTTAGACTCGTACACTGGCCTAATGGTTAAGGTCTTAACTCTTACTTTGTCCTAATAGCTAAGGTATTAGACTCGTACTCTGGCCTAATGGTTAAGGTCTTAACTCTTACTCTTGCCTACTTGTTAAGGTCTTAACTCTTACTCTGGCCTAATAGCTAAGGTCTTAGACTCGTACTCTGCCCTAATGGTTAAGGTCTTAACTCTTGCTCTGGCCTAATAGCTAAGGTCTTAACTCTTACTCTGGCCTAATAGCTAAGGTCTTAACTCTTACTCTGGCCTAATAGCTAAGGTCTTAGACTCGTACTCTGGCCTAATAGCTAAGGTCGTAGACTCATACTCTGGCCTAATGGTTAAGGTCCTAACTCTTACTCTGGCCTACTGGTTAAGGTCTTAATTCTTACTCTGGCCTAATAGCTAAGGTCTTAGACTCATTCTCTGGCCTACTGGTTAAGGTCTTAACTCTTACTCTGACCTAATAGCTAAGGTCTTACACTCATACTCTGGCCTATTAGATAAGGTCTTAGACTCGTACTCTTGCCTAATGGTTAAGGTCTTAACTCTTACTCTGGCCTAATAGCTAAGGTCTTAGACTCGTACTCTGGCCTAATAGCTACAGTCTTAGACTTGTACTCTGGCCTAATGGTTAAGGTCTTAACTCTTACTCTGGCCTAATAGCTAAGGTCTTAATTCTTACTCTGGCCTAATAGCTAAGGTCTTAGACTCATACTCTGGCCTAATGGTTAAGGTCTTAACTCTTACTTTGGCCTAATAGCTAAGGTCTTAGACTCGTACTCTGGCCTAATGGTTAAGGTCTTAACTCTTACTCTGGCCTACTTGTTAAGGTCTTAACTCTTACTCTGGCCTAATAGCTAAGGTCTTAGACTCATACTCTGGCCTAATGGTTAAGGTCTTAACTCTTACTCTGGCCTAATAGCTAAGGTCTTAGACTCGTACTCTGGCCTAATAGCTAAGGTCATAACTCTTACTCTGGCCTAATAGCTAAGGTCTTAATTCTTACTCTGGCCTAATAGCTAAGGTCTTAGACTTATACTCTGGCCTAATGGTTAAGGTCTTAACTCTTACTCTGGCCTGATAGCTAAGGTCTTAGACTCGTACTCTGGCCTAATGGTTAAGATCTTAACTCTTACTATGGCCTACTGGTTAAGGTATTAACTCTTTCTCTGGCCTAATGGTTAAGGTCTTAACTCTTACTCTGGCCTAATAGCTAAGGTCTTAGACTCGTACTCTGGCCTAATGGTTAAGGTCTTAACTCTTACTCTGGCCTACTGGTTAAGGTCTTAACTCTTACTCTGGCCTAATAGCTAAGGTCTTAGACTCGTACTCTGGCCTAATGGTTAAGGTCTTAACTCTTACTCTGGCCTAGTAGCTAAGGTCTTAACTCTTACTCTGGCCTAATAGCTAAGGTCTTAATTCTTACTCTGGCCTAATAGCTAAGGTCTTAGACTCATTCTCTGGCCTACTGGTTAAGGTCTTAACTCTTACTCTGGCCTAATAGCTAAGGTCTTAGACTCGTACTCTGGCCTAATGGTTAAGGTCTTAACTTTTACTCTGGCCTAATAGCTAAGGTCTTAACTCTTACTCTGGCCTAATAGCTAAGGTCTTAGACTCGTACTCTGGCCTACTGGTTAAGGTCTTAACTCTTACTCTGGCCTACTGGTTAAGGTCTTAACTCTTACTTTGACCTAATAGCTAAGGTCTTAGACTCGTACTCTGGCCTAATGTTTAAGGTCTTAACTCTTACTCTGGCCTACTGGTTAAGGTCTTAACTCTTACTCTGGCCTAATAGCTAAGGTCTTAGACTCGTACTCTGGCCTAATGGTTAAGGTCTTAACTCTTACTCTGGCCTTCTTGTTAAGGTCTTAACTCTTACTCTGGCCTAATAGCTAAGGTCTTAACTCTTACTCTGGCCTAATAGCTAAGGTCTTGAACTCATACTATGGCCTACAGGTTAAGGTCTTAACTCTTACTCTGGCCTACTGGTTAGGGTCTTAACTCTTACTCTGGCCTAATAGCTAAGGTCTTAATTCTTACTCTGGCCTAATAGCTAAGGTCTTAGACTCGTACTCTGGCCTAATGGTTAAGGTCTTAACTCTTACTCTGGCCTACTGGTTAAGGTCTTAACTCTTACTCTGGCCTAATAGCTAAGGTCTTAGACTCGTACTCTGGCCTAATGGTTAATGTCTTAACTCTTACTCTGGCCTACTGGTTAAGGTCTTAACTCTTACTCTGGCCTAATAGCTAAGGTCTTAGACTCGTACTCTGGCCTAATGGTTAAGGTCTTAACTCTTACTCTGGCCTTCTTGTTAAGGTCTTAACTCTTACTCTGGCCTAATAGCTAAGGTCTTAACTCTTACTCTGGCCTAATAGCTAAGGTCTTGAACTCATACTATGGCCTACAGGTTAAGGTCTTAACTCTTACTCTGGCCTACTGGTTAGGGTCTTAACTCTTACTCTGGCCTAATA
Organism: Triturus cristatus; assembly: GCF_964204655.1. Lineage (NCBI taxonomy): Eukaryota > Metazoa > Chordata > Amphibia > Caudata > Salamandridae > Triturus > Triturus cristatus. Next base: position 718,325,784 of record NC_140593.1, on the reverse strand, counting down.
GCTAAGGTCTTAATTCTTACTCTGGCCTAATAGCTAAGGTCTTAGACTCGTACTCTGGCCTAATGGTTAAGGTCTTAACTCCTATTCTGGCCTACTGGTTAAGGTCTTAACTCTTACTCTTGCCTAACAGCTAAGGTCTTAACTCTTACTTTGGCCTGATAGCTAAGGTCTTAGACTCGTATTCTAGCCTAATGGTTAAGGTCTTAACTCTTACACTGGCCTAATGGTTAAGGTCTTAGACTCGTACTCTGGCCTAATGGTTAAGGTCTTAACTCTTACTCTGGCCTACAGGTTAAGGTCTTAACTCCTACTCTGGCCTACTGGTTAAGGTCTTAACTCTTACTCTGGCCTAATAGCTAAGGTCTTAGACTCGTACTCTGGCCTAATGGTTAAGGTGTTAACACTTACTCTGGCCTACTGGTTAAAGCCGTAACTCTTACTCTGGCCTAATAGCTAAGGTCTTAGACTTGTACTCTGGCCTAATGGTAAAGGTCTTAACTCTTACTCTGGCCTACTGGTTAAGGTCTTAACTCTTACTCTGGCCTAATAGCTAAGGTCTTAGACTCGTACTCTGGCCTACTGGTTAAGGTCTTAACTCTTACTCTGGCCTGCTGGTTAAGGTCTTAACTCTTACTCTGGCCTAATAGCTAAGGTCTTAACTCTTACTCTGGCCTAATAGCTAAGGTCTTAACTCTTACTCTGGCCTAATAGCTAAGGTCTTAGAATCATACTCTGGCCTACTGGTTAAGGTCTTAACTCTTACTCTGGCCTACGGGTTAAGGTCTTAACTCTTACTCTGGCCTAATAGCTAAGGTCTTAGACTTATACTCTGGCCTACTGGTTAAGGTCTTAACTCTTACTCTGGCCTACTGGTTAAGGTCTTAACTCTTACTTTGGCCTACTAGCTAAGGTCTTAGACTCGTACTCTGGCCTAATGGTTAAGGTCTTAACTCTTACTCTGGCCTACTGGTTAAGGTCTTAACTCTAACTCTGGCCTAATAGCTAAGGTCTTAGACTCTTACTCTGGCCTACTGGTTAAGTTGTTAACTCTTACTCTGGCCTAATAGCTAAGGTCTTAGACTCATACTCTGGCCTAATGGTTAAGGTCTTAACTCTTACTCTGGCCTAATAGCTAAGGTCTTAACTCTTACTCTGGCCTAATAGCTACGGTCTGAGACTCGTACTCTGGCCTAATAGCTAAGGTCTTAACTCTTACTCTGGCCTAATAGCTAAGGTCTTTATTCTTACTCTGGCCTAATAGCTAAGGTCTTAGACTCGTACTCTGGCCTAATGGTTAAGGTCTTAACTCTTACTCTTCTCCTACTGGTTAAGGTCTTAACTCTTACTCTGGCCTACTGGTTAAGGTCTTAACTCTTACTCTGGCCTAATAGCTAAGGTCTTAGAATCATACTCTGGTCTACTGGTTAAGGTCTTAACTCTTACTCTGGCCTACTAGTTAAAGTCTTAACTCTTACTCTGGCCTAATAGCTAAGGTCTTAACTCTTACTCTGGCCTAATAGCTAAGGTCTTAACTCTTACTCTGGCCTAATAGATAAAGTCTTAGACTCGTACTCTGGCATAATAGTTAAGGTATTAACTCTTACTCTGGCCTAATAGCTAGGGTCTTAGACTCGTACTCTGGCCTAATAGCTAAGGTCGTAGACTCATACTCTGGCCTAATGGTTAAGGTCCTAACTCTTACTCTGGCCTACTGGTTAAGGTCTTAACTCTTACTCTGGTCTAATAGCTAAGGTCTTAGACTCGTACTCTGGCCTAATAGCTAAGGTCTTAACTCTTACTCTGGCCTAATAGCTAAAGTCTTAGACTCGTACTCTGGCGTAATAGTTAAGGTATTAACTCTTACTCTGGCCTAATAGCTAAGGTCTTAGAATCATACTCTGGCCTACTGGTTAAGGTCTTAACTCTTACTCTGGCCTACTGGTTAAGGTCTTAACTCTTACTCTGGCCTAATAGCTAAGGTCTTAGACTTATACTCTGGCCTACTGGTTAAGGTCTTAACTCTTACTCTGGCCTACTGGTTAAGGTCTTAACTCTTACTTTGGCCTACTAGCTAAGGTCTTAGACTCGTACTCTGGCCTAATGGTTAAGGTCTTAACTCTTACTCTGGCCTACTGGTTAAGGTCTTAACTCTTACTCTGGCCTACTGGTTAAGGTCTTAACTCTTACTCTGGCCTAATAGCTAAGGTCTTAATTCTTACTCTGGCCTAATAGCTAAGGTCTTAGACTCATACTCTGGCCTAATGGTTAAGGTCTTAACTCTTACTTTGGCATAATAGCTAAGGTCTTAGACTCGTACTCTGGCCTAATGGTTAAGGTCTTAACTCTTACTCTGGCCTACTTGTTAAGGTCTTAACTCTTACACTGGCCCAATAGCTAAGGTCTTAGACTCATACTCTGGCCTAATGGTTAAGGTCTTAACTCTTACTCTGGCCTAATAGCTAAGGTCTTAGACTCGTACTCTGGCCTAATAGCTAAGGTCTTAACTCTTACTCTGGCCTAATAGCTAAGGTCTTAATTCTTACTCTGGCCTAATAGCTAAGGTCTTAGACTCATACTCTGGCCTAATGGTTAATGTCTTAACTCTTACTCTGGCCTGATAGCTAAGGTCTTAGACTCGTACTCTGGCCTAATGGTTAAGATCTTAACTCTTACTCTGGCCTACTGGTTAAGGTATTAACTCTTTCTCTGGCCTAATGGTTAAGGTCTTAACTCTTACTCTGGCCTAATAGCTAAGGTCTTAGACTCGTACTCTGGCCTAATGGTTAAGGTCTTAACTCTTACTCTGGCCTACTGGTTAAGGTCTTAACTCTTACTCTGGCCTAATAGCTAAGGTCTTAGACTCGTACTCTGGCCTAATGGTTAAGGTCTTAACTCTTACTCTGGCCTAGTAGCTAAGGTCTTAACTCTTACTCTGGCCTAATAGCTAAGGTCTTAATTCTTACTCTGGCCTAATAGCTAAGGTCTTAGACTCATTCTCTGGCCTACTGGTTAAGGTCTTAACTCTTACTCTGGCCTAATAGCTAAGGTCTTAGACTCGTACTCTGGCCTAATGGTTAAGGTCTTAACTCTTACTCTGGCCTAATAGCTAAGGTCTTAACTCTTACTCTGGCCTAATAGCTAAGGTCTTAGACTCGTACTCTGGCCTACTGGTTAAGGTCTTAACTCTTACTCTGGCCTACTGGTTAAGGTCTTAACTCTTACTTTGGCCTAATAGCTAAGGTCTTAGACTCGTACTCTGGCCTAATGTTTAAGGTCTTAACTCTTACTCTGGCCTACTGGTTAAGGTCTTAACTCTTACTCTGGCCTAATAGCTAAGGTCTTAGAATCATACTCTGGTCTACTGGTTAAGGTCTTAACTCTTACTCTGGCCTACTAGTTAAAGTCTTAACTCTTACTCTGGCCTAATAGCTAAGGTCTTAACTCTTACTCTGGCCTAATAGCTAAGGTCTTAACTCTTACTCTGGCCTAATAGCTAAAGTCTTAGACTCGTACTCTGGCCTAATAGTTAAGGTATTAACTCTTACTCTGGCCTAATAGCTAAGGTCTTAGAATCATACTCTGGCCTACTGGTTAAGGTCTTAACTCTTACTCTGGCCTACTGGTTAAGGTCTTAACTCTTACTCTGGCCTAATAGCTAAGGTCTTAGACTTATACTCTGGCCTACTGGTTAAGGTCTTAACTCTTACTCTGGCCTACTGGTTAAGGTCTTAACTCTTACTTTGGCCTACTAGCTAATGTCTTAGACTCGTACTCTGGCCTAATGGTTAAGGTCTTAACTCTTACTCTGGCCTACTGGTTAAGGTCTTAACTCTAACTCTGGCCTAATAGCTAAGGTCTTAGACTCTTACTCTGGCCTACTGGTTAAGTTGTTAACTCTTACTCTGGCCTAATAGCTAAGGTCTTAGACTCATACTCTGGCCTAATGGTTAAGGTCTTAACTCTTACTCTGGCCTAATAGCTAAGGTCTTAACACTTACTCTGGCCTAATAGCTACGGTCTGAGACTCGTACTCTGGCCTAATAGCTAAGGTCTTAACTCTTACTCTGGCCTAATAGCTAAGGTCTTTATTCTTACTCTGGCCTAATAGCTAAGGTCTTAGACTCGTACTCTGGCCTAATGGTTAAGGTCTTAACTCTTACTCTTCTCCTACTGGTTAAGGTCTTAACTCTTACTCTGGCCTACTGGTTAAGGTCTTAACTCTTACTCTGGCCTAATAGCTAAGGTCTTAGAATCATACTCTGGTCTACTGGTTAAGGTCTTAACTCTTACTCTGGCCTACTAGTTAAAGTCTTAACTCTTACTCTGGCCTAATAGCTAAGGTCTTAACTCTTACTCTGGCCTAATAGCTAAGGTCTTAACTCTTACTCTGGCCTAATAGCTAAAGTCTTAGACTCGTACTCTGGCCTAATACTTAAGGTATTAACTCTTACTCTGGCCTAATAGCTAGGGTCTTAGACTCGTACTCTGGCCTAATAGCTAAGGTCGTAGACTCATACTCTGGCCTAATGGTTAAGGTCCTAACTCTTACTCTGGCCTACTGGTTAAGGTCTTAACTCTTACTCTGGTCTAATAGCTAAGGTCTTAGACTCGTTCTCTGGCCTACTGGTTAAGGTCTTAACTCTTACTCTGACCTAATAGCTAAGGTCTTACACTCATACTCTGGCCTATTAGATACGGTCTTAGACTCGTACTCTTGCCTAATGGTTAAGGTCTTAACTCTTACTCTGGCCTAATAGCTAAGGTCATAGACTCATACTCTGGCCTAATAGCTACAGTCTTAGACTTGTACTCTGGCCTAATGGTTAAGGTCTTAACTCTTACTCTGGCCTAATAGCTAAGGTCTTAATTCTTACTCTGGCCTAATAGCTAAGGTCTTAGACTCATACTCTGGCCTAATGGTTAAGGTCTTAACTCTTACTTTGGCATAATAGCTAAGGTCTTAGACTCGTACTCTGGCCTAATGGTTAAGGTCTTAACTCTTACTCTGGCCTACTTGTTAAGGTCTTAACTCTTACTCTGGCCTAATAGCTAAGGTCTTAGACTCATACTCTGGCCTAATGGTTAAGGTCTTAACTCTTACTCTGGCCTAATAGCTAAGGTCTTAGACTCGTACTCTGGCCTAATAGCTAAGGTCTTAACTCTTACTCTGGCCTAATAGCTAAGGTCTTAACTCTTACTCTGGCCTAATGGCTAAGGTCTGAGACTCGTACTCTGGCCCAATGGTTAAGGTCTAAACTCTTACTCTGGCCTAATAGCTAAGGTCTTAACTCTTACTCTGGCCTACTGGTTAAGGTCTTAACTCTTACTCTGGCCTAATAGCTAAGGTCTTAGACTTGTACTCTGGCCTAATGGTTAATGTCTTAACTCTTATTCTGGCCTACTGGTTAAGGTCTTAACTCTTACTCTGGCCTAACAGCTAAGGTCTTAACTCTTACTTTGGCCTAATAGCTAAGGTCTTAGACTCGTACTCTGGCCTAATGGTTAAGGTCTTAACTCTTACTCTGGCCTAATGGTTAAGGTCTTAGACTCGTACTCTGGCCTAATGGTTAAGGTCTTAACTCTTACTCTGGCCTACAGGTTAAGGTCTTAACTCCTACTCTGGCCTACTGGTTAAGGTCTTAACTCTTACTCTGGCCTAATAGCTAAGGTCTTAGACTCGTACTCTGGCCTAATGGTTAAGGTGTTAACTCTTACTCTGGCCTACTGGTTAAGGTCTTAACTCTTACTCTGGCCTAATATCTAAGGTCTTAGACTCGTACTCTGGCCTAATGGTAAAGGTCTTAACTCTTACTCTGGCGTAATAGCTAAGGTCTTAGACTCGTACTCTGGCCTAATGGTTGAGGTCTTAACTCTTACTCTGGCCTAATAGCTAAGGTCTTAGACTCGTACTATGGCCTACTGGTTAAGGTCTTAAATCTTACTCTGGCCTAATAGCTAAGGTCTTAGACTCATACTCTGGCCTACTGGTTAAGGCCGTAACTCTTACTCTGGCCTAATAGCTAAGGTCTTAGACTTGTACTCTGGCCTAATGGTAAAGGTCTTAACTCTTACTCTGGCCTACTGGTTAAGGTCTTAACTCTTACTCTGGCCTAATAGCTAAGGTCTTAGACTCGTACTCTGGCCTACTGGTTAAGGTCTTAACTCTTACTCTGGCCTGCTGGTTAAGGTCTTAACTCTTACTCTGGCCTAATAGCTAAGGTCTTAACTCTTACTCTGGCCTAATGGTAAAGGTCTTAACTCTTACTCTGGCCTAATAGCTAAGGTCTTAGACTCGTACTCTGGCCTAATGGTTAAGGTCTTAACTCTTACTCTGGCCTAATAGCTAAGGTCTTAGACTCGTACTATTGCCTACTGGTTAAGGTCTTAACTCTTACTCTTCTCCTACTGGTTAAGGTCTTAACTCTTACTCTGGCCTACTGGTTAAGGTCTTAACTCTTACTCTGGCCTAATAGCTAAGGTATTAGAATCATACTCTGGTCTACTGGTTAAGGTCTTAACTCTTACTCTGGCCTACTGGTTAAAGTCTTAACTCTTCCTCTGGCCTAATAGCTAAGGTCTTAACTCTTACTCTGGCCTAATATCTAAGGTCTTAACTCTTCTCTTACTCTGGCCTAATAGCTAAAGTCTTAGACCCGTACTCTGGCCTAATAGTTAAGGTCTTAACTCTTACTCTGGCCAAATAGCTAAGGTCTTAGACTCGTACTCTGGCCTAATAGCTAAGGTCGTAGACTCATACTCTGGCCTAATGGTTAATGTCCTAACTCTTACTCTGGCCTACTGGTTAAGGTCTTAACTCTTACTCTGGACTAATAGCTAAGGTCTTAGACTCGTTCTCTGTCCTACTGGATAAGGTCTTAACTCTTACTCTGACCTAATAGCTAAGGTCTTAGACTCATACTCTGGCCTATGCTCAGAAAAACATTTCGCTGGATCCCCCTCGAAACAAGGAAAACAGTTACCCACGCTCTAGTCACGAGCCGACTGGACTACGGAAACACCCTCTACGCGGGTACTACCGCAAAGCTCCAGAAGAAACTCCAACGAATCCAAAACGCATCAGCCAGGCTCATATTAGACATCCCTCGTAACGAACACATCTCTGATCACCTTAAAGACCTCCACTGGCTACCCGTCAATAAGAGGATCACCTTCCGACTGCTTACCCACGCACACAAATCACTCTAGGACATCGGACCAGATTGCCTCAACTCTCGACTGTCCTTCTACACCCCCTCCCGCCAACTACGATCTTCCAGCCAAGCCCTCGCCACTATACCTCGCATCAACAAGACCACCATGGGAGGCAGATCCTTTGCATACCTGGCTGCTAAAACATGGAACTCACTCCCCGCCTACCTTCGCCTCACCCAGAACCACCTAGCGTTCAGAAAGCAGCTTAAAACGTGGATATTTGACAAATAATCCTCCTGCCCTTCCTAAGCGCCTTGAAACCCTCTGGGTCCGTAGTGCGCTATACAAATTTTATGACTTGACTTGACTTGACTCTTGCCTAATGGTTAAGGTCTTAACTCTTACTCTGGCCTAATAGCTAAGGTCTTAGACTCCTACTCTGGCCTAATAGCTACAGTCTTAGACTCGTACTCTGGCCTAATGGTTAAGGTCTTAACTCTTACCCTGGCCTAATGGTTAAGGTCTTAACTCTTACTTTGGCCTAATAGCTAAGGTCTTAGACTCGTACTCTGGCCTAATGGTTAAGGTCTTAACTCTTACTCTGGCCTACTTGTTAAGGTCTTAACTCTTACTCTGGCCTAATACCTAAGGTCTTAGACTCATACTCTGGCCTAATGGTTAAGGTCTTAACTCTTACTCTGGCCTAATAGCTAAGATCTTAGACTCGTACACTGGCCTAATAGCTAAGGTCTTAAATCTTACTCTGGCCTAATAGCTAAGGTCTTAATTCTTACTCTGGCCTAATAGCTAAGGTCTTAGACTCATACTCTGGCCTACTGGTTAAGGTCTTAACTCTTACTTTTGCCTCATAGCTAAGGTCTTAGACTCGTACTCTGGCCTAATGGTTAAGGTCTTAACTCTTACTCTGGCCTACTTGTTAAGGTCTTAACTCTTACTCTGGCCTATTAGCTAAGGTCTTAGACTCGTACTCTGGCCTAATGGTTAAGGTCTTAACTCTTACTCTGGCCTAATTGCTAAGGTCTTAGACTCATACTCTGTCCTAATGGTTAAGGTCTTAACTCTTACTCTGGCCTAATGGTTAAGGTCTTAACTCTTACTCTGGCCTACTGGTTAAGGTCTTAACTCTTACTCTGGCCTAATAGCTAATGTCTTAGACTCCTACTCTGGCCTACTGGTTAAGGTCTTAACTCTTACTCTGGCCTAATAGCTAAGGTCTTAGACTCGTACTCTGGCCTAATAGCTAAGGTCTTAGACTCGTACTCTGGCCTAATGGTTAAGGTCTTAACTCTTACTCTGGCCTAATATCTAAGGTCTTAACTCTTACTCTGGCCTAATATCGAAGGTCTTAGAATCATACTCTGGCCTAATAGCTAAGGTCTTAGAATCATATTCTGGTCTACTGGTTAAGGTCTTAACTCTTACTCTGGCCTACTGGTTAAAGTCTTAACTCTTACTCTGGCCTAATAGCTAATGTCTTAGACTCGTACTCTGGCCTAATGGTTAAGGTCTTAACTCTTACTCATGCCTAATAGATAAGGTCTTAACTCTTACCCTGGCCTAATAGCTAAGGTCTTAACTCTTACTCTGGCCTAATAGCTAAGGTCTTAGACTTGTTCTCTGGCCTACTGGTTAAGGTCTTAACTCTTACTCTGACCTAATAGCTAAGGTCTTAGACTCGTACTCTGGCCTAATAGATAAGGTCTTAGACTCGTACACTTGCCTAATGGTTAAGGTATTAACACTTACTCTGGCCTAATAGCTACGGTCTTAGACTCTTACTCTAGCCTAATGGTTAAGGTCTTAACTCTTACTCTGGCCTAATGGTTAAGGTCTTAACTCTTACTTTGGCCTAATAGCTAAGGTCTTAGACTCATACTCTGGCCTAATGGTTAAGGTCTTAACTCTTACTCTGGCCTATTTGTTAAGGTCTTAACTCTTACTCTGGCCTAATAGCTAAGGTCTTAGACTCGTACTCTGGCCTAACAGCTTAGGTCTTAAATCTAACTCTGGCCTAATAGCTAAGGTCTTAATTCTTACTCTGGCCTAATAGCTAAGGTCTTAGACTCATACTCTGGCCTAATGGTTAAGGTCTTAACTCTGACTTTGGCCTAATAGCTAAGGTCTTAGACTCGTACTCTGGCCTAATGGTTAAGGTCCTAACTCTTACTCTGGCCTACTTGTTAAGGTCTTAACTCTTACTCTGGCCTAATAGCTAAGGTCTTAGACTCATACTCTGGCCTAATGGTTAAGGTCTTAACTCTTACTCTGGCCTAATAGCTAAAGTTTTAGACTCGTACTCTGGCCTAATAGCTAAGGTCTTAACTCTTACTCTGGCCTAATAGCTAAGGTCTTAATTCTTACTCTGGCCTAATAGCTAATGTCTTAGACTCATACTCTGGCCTAATGGTTAAGGTCTTAACTCTTACTCTGGCCTCATAGCTAAGGTCTTAGACTCGTGCTCTGGCCTAATGGTTAAGGTCTTAACTCTTACTCTGGCCTACTGGTTAAGGTCTTAACTCTTTCTCTGGCCTAATGGTTAAGGTCTTAACTCTTACTCTGGCCTAATAGCTAAGGTCTTAGACTCGTACTCTGGCCTAATGGTTAAGGTCTTAACTCTTACTCTGGCCTACTTGTTAAGGTCTTAACTCTTACTCTGGCCTAATAGCTAAGGTCTTAGACTCATACTCTGGCCTAATGGTTAAGGTCTTAACTCTTACTCTGGCCTACTGGTTAAGGTCTTAACTATTACTCTGGCCTAATAGCTAAGGTCTTAGACTCGTACTCTGACCTAATGGGTAATGTCTTAACTCTTATTCTGGCCTACTGGTTAAGGTCTTAACTCTTACTCTGGCCTAACAGCTAAGGTCTTAACTCTTACTTTGGCCTAATAGCTAAGGTCTTAGACTCGTACTCTGGCCTAATGGTTAAGGTCTTAACTCTTACTCTGGCCTACTGGTTAGGGTCTTAACTCTTAGTCTGGCCTAATAGCTAAGGTCTTAACTCTTACTCTGGCTTAATAGCTAAGGTCTTAGACTCGTACTCTGGCCTAATGGTTAAGGTCTTAACTCTTACTCTGGCCTACTGGTTAAGGTCTTAACTATTACTCTGGCCTAATAGCTAAGGTCTTAGACTCGTACTCTGGCCTAATGGTTAATGTCTTAACTCTTATTCTGGCCTACTGGTTAAGGTCTTAACTCTTACTCTGGCCTAACAGCTAAGGTCTTAACTCTTACTTTGGCCTAATAGCTAAGGTCTTAGACTCGTATTCTGGCCTAATGGTTAAGGTCTTAACTCTTACACTGGCCTAATGGTTAAGGTCTTAGACTCGTACTCTGGCCTAATGGTTAAGGTCTTAACTCGTACTCTGGCCTAATGCTTAAGATCTTAACTCTTACTTTGGTCTACTGGTTAAGGTCTTAACTCTTTCTCTGGCCTAATGGTTAAGGTCTTAACTCTTACTCTGGCCTAATAGCTAAGGTCTTAGACTTGTACTCTGGCCTAATGGTAAAGGTCTTAACTCTTACTCTGGCCTACTGGTTAAGGTCTTAACTCTTACTCTGGCCTAATAGCTAAGGTCTTAACTCTTACTCTGGCCTAATGGTAAAGGTCTTAACTCTTACTCTGGCCTAATAGCTAAGGTCTTAGACTCGTACTATGGCCTACTGGTTAAGGTCTTAACTCTTACTCTTCTCCTACTGGTTAAGGTCTTAACTCTTACTCTGGCCTACTGGTTAAGGTCTTAACTCTTACTCTGGCCTAATAGCTAAGGTCTTAGAATCATACTCTGGTCTACTGGTTAAGGTCTTAACTCTTACTCTGGCCTACTGGTTAAAGTCTTAACTCTTCCTCTGGCCTAATATCTAAGGTCTTAACTCTTACTCTGGCCTAATATCTAAGGTCTTAACTCTTACTCTGGCCTAATAGCTAAAGTCTTAGACTTGCACTCTGGCCTAATAGTTAAGGTCTTAACTCTTACTCTGGCCTAATAGCTAAGGTCTTAGACTCGTACTCTGGCCTAATAGCTAAGGTCGTAGACTCATACTCTGGCCTACTGGTGAAGGTCTTAACTCTTACTCTGGACTAATAGCTAAGGTCTTAGACTTGTTATCTGTCCTACTGGATAAGGTCTTAACTCTTACTCTGACCTGATAGCTAAGGTCTTAGACTCATACTCTGGCCTATTAGATAAGGTCTTAGACTCGTACTCTTGCCTAATGGTTAAGGTCTTAACTCTTACTCTGGCCTAATAGCTAAGGTCTTAGCCTCGTACTCTGGCCTAATAGCTACAGTCTTAGACTCGTACTCTGGCCTAATGGTTAAGGTCTTAACTCTTACTCTGGCCTAATGGTTAAGGTCTTAACTCTTACTTTGGCCTAATAGCTGAGGTCTTAGACTCGTACTCTGGCCTAATGGTTAAGGTCTTAACTCTTACTCTGGCCTACTTGTTAAGGTCTTAACTCTTACTCTGGCCTAAGGTCTTAGACTCATACTCTGGCCTAATGGTTAAGGTCTTAACTCTTACTCTGGCCTAATAGCTAAGGTCTTAGACTCGTACACTGGCCTAATAGCTAAGGTCTTAAATATTACTCTGGCCTAATAGCTAAGGTCTTAATTCTTACTCTGGCCTAATAGCTAAGGTCTTAGACTCATACTCTGGCCTAATGGTTAAGGTCTTAACTCTTACTCTGGCCTAATAGCTAAGGTCGTAACTCTTACTCTGGCCTAATAGCTAAGGTCTTAACTCTTACTCTGGCCTAATAGCTAAAGTCTTAGACTCGTACTCTGGCCTAATAGTTAAGGTATTAACTCTTACTCTGGCCTAATAGCTAGGGTCTTAGACTCGTACTCTGGCCTAATAGCTAAGGTCGTAGACTCATACTCTGGCCTACTGGTTAAGGTCTTAACTCTTACTCTGGCCTAATAGCTAAGGTCTTAGACTTATACTCTGGCCTACTGGTTAAGGTCTTAACTCTTACTCTGGCCTACTGGTTAAGGTCTTAACTCTTACTTTGGCCTACTAGCTAAGGTCTTAGACTCGTACTCTGGCCTAATGGTTAAGGTCTTAACTCTTACTCTGGCCTACTGGTTAAGGTCTTAACTCTAACTCTGGCCTAATAGCTAAGGTCTTAGACTCTTACTCTGGCCTACTGGTTAAGTTGTTAACTCTTACTCTGGCCTAATAGCTAAGGTCTTAGACTCATACTCTGGCCTAATGGTTAAGGTCTTAACTCTTACTCTGGCCTAATAGCTAAGGTCTTAACTCTTACTCTGGCCTAATAGCTACGGTCTGAGACTCGTACTCTGGCCTAATAGCTAAGGTCTTAACTCTTACTCTGGCCTAATAGCTAAGGTCTTTATTCTTACTCTGGCCTAATAGCTAAGGTCTTAGACTCGTACTCTGGCCTAATGGTTAAGGTCTTAACTCTTACTCTTCTCCTACTGGTTAAGGTCTTAACTCTTACTCTGGCCTACTGGTTAAGGTCTTAACTCTTACTCTGGCCTAATAGCTAAGGTCTTAGAATCATACTCTGGTCTACTGGTTAAGGTCTTAACTCTTACTCTGGTCTACTAGTTAAAGTCTTAACTCTTACTCTGGCCTAATAGCTAAGGTCTTAACTCTTACTCTGGCCTAATAGCTAAGGTCTTAACTCTTACTCTGGCCTAATAGCTAAAGTCTTAGACTCGTACTCTGGCCTAATAGTTAAGGTATTAACTCTTACTCTGGCCTAATAGCTAGGGTCTTAGACTCGTACTCTGGCCTAATAGCTAAGGTCGTAGACTCATACTCTGGCCTAATGGTTAAGGTCCTAACTCTTACTCTGGCCTACTGGTTAAGGTCTTAACTCTTACTCTGGTCTAATAGCTAAGGTCTTAGACTCGTACTCTGGCCTAATAGCTAAGGTCTTAACTCTTACTCTGGCCTAATAGCTAAAGTCATAGACTCGTACTCTGGCCTAATAGTTAAGGTATTAACTCTTACTCTGGCCTAATAGCTAAGGTCTTAGAATCATACTCTGGCCTACTGGTTAAGGTCTTAACTCTTACTCTGGCCTACTGGTTAAGGTCTTAACTCTTACTCTGGCCTAATAGCTAAGGTCTTAGACTTATACTCTGGCCTACTGGTTAAGGTCTTAACTCTTACTCTGGCCTACTGGTTAAGGTCTTAACTCTTACTTTGGCCTACTAGCTAAGGTCTTAGACTCGTACTCTGGCCTAATGGTTAAGGTCTTAACTCTTACTCTGGCCTACTGGTTAAGGTCTTAACTCTTACTCTGGCCTACTGGTTAAGGTCTTAACTCTTACTCTGGCCTAATAGCTAAGGTCTTAATTCTTACTCTGGCCTAATAGCTAAGGTCTTAGACTCATACTCTGGCCTAATGGTTAAGGTCTTAACTCTTACTTTGGCATAATAGCTAAGGTCTTAGACTCGTACTCTGGCCTAATGGTTAAGGTCTTAACTCTTACTCTGGCCTACTTGTTAAGGTCTTAACTCTTACACTGGCCCAATAGCTAAGGTCTTAGACTCATACTCTGGCCTAATGGTTAAGGTCTTAACTCTTACTCTGGCCTAATAGCTAAGGTCTTAGACTCGTACTCTGGCCTAATAGCTAAGGTCTTAACTCTTACTCTGGCCTAATAGCTAAGGTCTTAATTCTTACTCTGGCCTAATAGCTAAGGTCTTAGACTCATACTCTGGCCTAATGGTTAATGTCTTAACTCTTACTCTGGCCTGATAGCTAAGGTCTTAGACTCGTACTCTGGCCTAATGGTTAAGATCTTAACTCTTACTCTGGCCTACTGGTTAAGGTATTAACTCTTTCTCTGGCCTAATGGTTAAGGTCTTAACTCTTACTCTGGCCTAATAGCTAAGGTCTTAGACTCGTACTCTGGCCTAATGGTTAAGGTCTTAACTCTTACTCTGGCCTACTGGTTAAGGTCTTAACTCTTACTCTGGCCTAATAGCTAAGGTCTTAGACTCGTACTCTGGCCTAATGGTTAAGGTCTTAACTCTTACTCTGGCCTAGTAGCTAAGGTCTTAACTCTTACTCTGGCCTAATAGCTAAGGTCTTAATTCTTACTCTGGCCTAATAGCTAAGGTCTTAGACTCATTCTCTGGCCTACTGGTTAAGGTCTTAACTCTTACTCTGGCCTAATAGCTAAGGTCTTAGACTCGTACTCTGGCCTAATGGTTAAGGTCTTAACTCTTACTCTGGCCTAATAGCTAAGGTCTTAGAATCATACTCTGGTCTACTGGTTAAGGTCTTAACTCTTACTCTGGCCTACTGGTTAAAGTCTTAACTCTTACTATGGCCTAATAGCTAAGGTCTTAGACTCGTACTCTGGCCTAATGGTTAAGGTCTTAACTCTTACTCATGCCTAATAGCTAATTTCTTAACTCTTACTCTGGCCTAATAGCTAAAGTCTTAGACTCGTACACTGGCCTAATGGTTAAGGTCTTAACTCTTACTTTGTCCTAATAGCTAAGGTATTAGACTCGTACTCTGGCCTAATGGTTAAGGTCTTAACTCTTACTCTTGCCTACTTGTTAAGGTCTTAACTCTTACTCTGGCCTAATAGCTAAGGTCTTAGACTCATACTCTGCCCTAATGGTTAAGGTCTTAACTCTTGCTCTGGCCTAATAGCTAAGGTCTTAACTCTTACTCTGGCCTAATAGCTAAGGTCTTAACTCTTACTCTGGCCTAATAGCTAAGGTCTTAGACTCGTACTCTGGCCTAATAGCTAAGGTCGTAGACTCATACTCTGGCCTAATGGTTAAGGTCCTAACTCTTACTCTGGCCTACTGGTTAAGGTCTTAATTCTTACTCTGGCCTAATAGCTAAGGTCTTAGACTCATTCTCTGGCCTACTGGTTAAGGTCTTAACTCTTACTCTGACCTAATAGCTAAGGTCTTACACTCATACTCTGGCCTATTAGATAAGGTCTTAGACTCGTACTCTTGCCTAATGGTTAAGGTCTTAACTCTTACTCTGGCCTAATAGCTAAGGTCTTAGACTCGTACTCTGGCCTAATAGCTACAGTCTTAGACTTGTACTCTGGCCTAATGGTTAAGGTCTTAACTCTTACTCTGGCCTAATAGCTAAGGTCTTAATTCTTACTCTGGCCTAATAGCTAAGGTCTTAGACTCATACTCTGGCCTAATGGTTAAGGTCTTAACTCTTACTTTGGCCTAATAGCTAAGGTCTTAGACTCGTACTCTGGCCTAATGGTTAAGGTCTTAACTCTTACTCTGGCCTACTTGTTAAGGTCTTAACTCTTACTCTGGCCTAATAGCTAAGGTCTTAGACTCATACTCTGGCCTAATGGTTAAGGTCTTAACTCTTACTCTGGCCTAATAGCTAAGGTCTTAGACTCGTACTCTGGCCTAATAGCTAAGGTCATAACTCTTACTCTGGCCTAATAGCTAAGGTCTTAATTCTTACTCTGGCCTAATAGCTAAGGTCTTAGACTTATACTCTGGCCTAATGGTTAAGGTCTTAACTCTTACTCTGGCCTGATAGCTAAGGTCTTAGACTCGTACTCTGGCCTAATGGTTAAGATCTTAACTCTTACTATGGCCTACTGGTTAAGGTATTAACTCTTTCTCTGGCCTAATGGTTAAGGTCTTAACTCTTACTCTGGCCTAATAGCTAAGGTCTTAGACTCGTACTCTGGCCTAATGGTTAAGGTCTTAACTCTTACTCTGGCCTACTGGTTAAGGTCTTAACTCTTACTCTGGCCTAATAGCTAAGGTCTTAGACTCGTACTCTGGCCTAA
Organism: Triturus cristatus; assembly: GCF_964204655.1. NCBI lineage: Eukaryota > Metazoa > Chordata > Amphibia > Caudata > Salamandridae > Triturus > Triturus cristatus. The sequence continues at coordinate 718,309,836 of NC_140593.1, read as the reverse complement.
TGGTTAAGGTCTTAACTCTTACTCTGGCCTAGTAGCTAAGGTCTTAACTCTTACTCTGGCCTAATAGCTAAGGTCTTAATTCTTACTCTGGCCTAATAGCTAAGGTCTTAGACTCATTCTCTGGCCTACTGGTTAAGGTCTTAACTCTTACTCTGGCCTAATAGCTAAGGTCTTAGACTCGTACTCTGGCCTAATGGTTAAGGTCTTAACTTTTACTCTGGCCTAATAGCTAAGGTCTTAACTCTTACTCTGGCCTAATAGCTAAGGTCTTAGACTCGTACTCTGGCCTACTGGTTAAGGTCTTAACTCTTACTCTGGCCTACTGGTTAAGGTCTTAACTCTTACTTTGACCTAATAGCTAAGGTCTTAGACTCGTACTCTGGCCTAATGTTTAAGGTCTTAACTCTTACTCTGGCCTACTGGTTAAGGTCTTAACTCTTACTCTGGCCTAATAGCTAAGGTCTTAGACTCGTACTCTGGCCTAATGGTTAAGGTCTTAACTCTTACTCTGGCCTTCTTGTTAAGGTCTTAACTCTTACTCTGGCCTAATAGCTAAGGTCTTAACTCTTACTCTGGCCTAATAGCTAAGGTCTTGAACTCATACTATGGCCTACAGGTTAAGGTCTTAACTCTTACTCTGGCCTACTGGTTAGGGTCTTAACTCTTACTCTGGCCTAATAGCTAAGGTCTTAATTCTTACTCTGGCCTAATAGCTAAGGTCTTAGACTCGTACTCTGGCCTAATGGTTAAGGTCTTAACTCTTACTCTGGCCTACTGGTTAAGGTCTTAACTCTTACTCTGGCCTAATAGCTAAGGTCTTAGACTCGTACTCTGGCCTAATGGTTAATGTCTTAACTCTTACTCTGGCCTACTGGTTAAGGTCTTAACTCTTACTCTGGCCTAATAGCTAAGGTCTTAGACTCGTACTCTGGCCTAATGGTTAAGGTCTTAACTCTTACTCTGGCCTTCTTGTTAAGGTCTTAACTCTTACTCTGGCCTAATAGCTAAGGTCTTAACTCTTACTCTGGCCTAATAGCTAAGGTCTTGAACTCATACTATGGCCTACAGGTTAAGGTCTTAACTCTTACTCTGGCCTACTGGTTAGGGTCTTAACTCTTACTCTGGCCTAATAGCTAAGGTCTTAATTCTTACTCTGGCCTAATAGCTAAGGTCTTAGACTCGTACTCTGGCCTAATGGTTAAGGTCTTAACTCCTATTCTGGCCTACTGGTTAAGGTCTTAACTCTTACTCTTGCCTAACAGCTAAGGTCTTAACTCTTACTTTGGCCTGATAGCTAAGGTCTTAGACTCGTATTCTAGCCTAATGGTTAAGGTCTTAACTCTTACACTGGCCTAATGGTTAAGGTCTTAGACTCGTACTCTGGCCTAATGGTTAAGGTCTTAACTCTTACTCTGGCCTACAGGTTAAGGTCTTAACTCCTACTCTGGCCTACTGGTTAAGGTCTTAACTCTTACTCTGGCCTAATAGCTAAGGTCTTAGACTCGTACTCTGGCCTAATGGTTAAGGTGTTAACACTTACTCTGGCCTACTGGTTAAAGCCGTAACTCTTACTCTGGCCTAATAGCTAAGGTCTTAGACTTGTACTCTGGCCTAATGGTAAAGGTCTTAACTCTTACTCTGGCCTACTGGTTAAGGTCTTAACTCTTACTCTGGCCTAATAGCTAAGGTCTTAGACTCGTACTCTGGCCTACTGGTTAAGGTCTTAACTCTTACTCTGGCCTGCTGGTTAAGGTCTTAACTCTTACTCTGGCCTAATAGCTAAGGTCTTAACTCTTACTCTGGCCTAATAGCTAAGGTCTTAACTCTTACTCTGGCCTAATAGCTAAGGTCTTAGAATCATACTCTGGCCTACTGGTTAAGGTCTTAACTCTTACTCTGGCCTACTGGTTAAGGTCTTAACTCTTACTCTGGCCTAATAGCTAAGGTCTTAGACTTATACTCTGGCCTACTGGTTAAGGTCTTAACTCTTACTCTGGCCTACTGGTTAAGGTCTTAACTCTTACTTTGGCCTACTAGCTAAGGTCTTAGACTCGTACTCTGGCCTAATGGTTAAGGTCTTAACTCTTACTCTGGCCTACTGGTTAAGGTCTTAACTCTAACTCTGGCCTAATAGCTAAGGTCTTAGACTCTTACTCTGGCCTACTGGTTAAGTTGTTAACTCTTACTCTGGCCTAATAGCTAAGGTCTTAGACTCATACTCTGGCCTAATGGTTAAGGTCTTAACTCTTACTCTGGCCTAATAGCTAAGGTCTTAACTCTTACTCTGGCCTAATAGCTACGGTCTGAGACTCGTACTCTGGCCTAATAGCTAAGGTCTTAACTCTTACTCTGGCCTAATAGCTAAGGTCTTTATTCTTACTCTGGCCTAATAGCTAAGGTCTTAGACTCGTACTCTGGCCTAATGGTTAAGGTCTTAACTCTTACTCTTCTCCTACTGGTTAAGGTCTTAACTCTTACTCTGGCCTACTGGTTAAGGTCTTAACTCTTACTCTGGCCTAATAGCTAAGGTCTTAGAATCATACTCTGGTCTACTGGTTAAGGTCTTAACTCTTACTCTGGCCTACTAGTTAAAGTCTTAACTCTTACTCTGGCCTAATAGCTAAGGTCTTAACTCTTACTCTGGCCTAATAGCTAAGGTCTTAACTCTTACTCTGGCCTAATAGATAAAGTCTTAGACTCGTACTCTGGCATAATAGTTAAGGTATTAACTCTTACTCTGGCCTAATAGCTAGGGTCTTAGACTCGTACTCTGGCCTAATAGCTAAGGTCGTAGACTCATACTCTGGCCTAATGGTTAAGGTCCTAACTCTTACTCTGGCCTACTGGTTAAGGTCTTAACTCTTACTCTGGTCTAATAGCTAAGGTCTTAGACTCGTACTCTGGCCTAATAGCTAAGGTCTTAACTCTTACTCTGGCCTAATAGCTAAAGTCTTAGACTCGTACTCTGGCGTAATAGTTAAGGTATTAACTCTTACTCTGGCCTAATAGCTAAGGTCTTAGAATCATACTCTGGCCTACTGGTTAAGGTCTTAACTCTTACTCTGGCCTACTGGTTAAGGTCTTAACTCTTACTCTGGCCTAATAGCTAAGGTCTTAGACTTATACTCTGGCCTACTGGTTAAGGTCTTAACTCTTACTCTGGCCTACTGGTTAAGGTCTTAACTCTTACTTTGGCCTACTAGCTAAGGTCTTAGACTCGTACTCTGGCCTAATGGTTAAGGTCTTAACTCTTACTCTGGCCTACTGGTTAAGGTCTTAACTCTTACTCTGGCCTACTGGTTAAGGTCTTAACTCTTACTCTGGCCTAATAGCTAAGGTCTTAATTCTTACTCTGGCCTAATAGCTAAGGTCTTAGACTCATACTCTGGCCTAATGGTTAAGGTCTTAACTCTTACTTTGGCATAATAGCTAAGGTCTTAGACTCGTACTCTGGCCTAATGGTTAAGGTCTTAACTCTTACTCTGGCCTACTTGTTAAGGTCTTAACTCTTACACTGGCCCAATAGCTAAGGTCTTAGACTCATACTCTGGCCTAATGGTTAAGGTCTTAACTCTTACTCTGGCCTAATAGCTAAGGTCTTAGACTCGTACTCTGGCCTAATAGCTAAGGTCTTAACTCTTACTCTGGCCTAATAGCTAAGGTCTTAATTCTTACTCTGGCCTAATAGCTAAGGTCTTAGACTCATACTCTGGCCTAATGGTTAATGTCTTAACTCTTACTCTGGCCTGATAGCTAAGGTCTTAGACTCGTACTCTGGCCTAATGGTTAAGATCTTAACTCTTACTCTGGCCTACTGGTTAAGGTATTAACTCTTTCTCTGGCCTAATGGTTAAGGTCTTAACTCTTACTCTGGCCTAATAGCTAAGGTCTTAGACTCGTACTCTGGCCTAATGGTTAAGGTCTTAACTCTTACTCTGGCCTACTGGTTAAGGTCTTAACTCTTACTCTGGCCTAATAGCTAAGGTCTTAGACTCGTACTCTGGCCTAATGGTTAAGGTCTTAACTCTTACTCTGGCCTAGTAGCTAAGGTCTTAACTCTTACTCTGGCCTAATAGCTAAGGTCTTAATTCTTACTCTGGCCTAATAGCTAAGGTCTTAGACTCATTCTCTGGCCTACTGGTTAAGGTCTTAACTCTTACTCTGGCCTAATAGCTAAGGTCTTAGACTCGTACTCTGGCCTAATGGTTAAGGTCTTAACTCTTACTCTGGCCTAATAGCTAAGGTCTTAACTCTTACTCTGGCCTAATAGCTAAGGTCTTAGACTCGTACTCTGGCCTACTGGTTAAGGTCTTAACTCTTACTCTGGCCTACTGGTTAAGGTCTTAACTCTTACTTTGGCCTAATAGCTAAGGTCTTAGACTCGTACTCTGGCCTAATGTTTAAGGTCTTAACTCTTACTCTGGCCTACTGGTTAAGGTCTTAACTCTTACTCTGGCCTAATAGCTAAGGTCTTAGAATCATACTCTGGTCTACTGGTTAAGGTCTTAACTCTTACTCTGGCCTACTAGTTAAAGTCTTAACTCTTACTCTGGCCTAATAGCTAAGGTCTTAACTCTTACTCTGGCCTAATAGCTAAGGTCTTAACTCTTACTCTGGCCTAATAGCTAAAGTCTTAGACTCGTACTCTGGCCTAATAGTTAAGGTATTAACTCTTACTCTGGCCTAATAGCTAAGGTCTTAGAATCATACTCTGGCCTACTGGTTAAGGTCTTAACTCTTACTCTGGCCTACTGGTTAAGGTCTTAACTCTTACTCTGGCCTAATAGCTAAGGTCTTAGACTTATACTCTGGCCTACTGGTTAAGGTCTTAACTCTTACTCTGGCCTACTGGTTAAGGTCTTAACTCTTACTTTGGCCTACTAGCTAATGTCTTAGACTCGTACTCTGGCCTAATGGTTAAGGTCTTAACTCTTACTCTGGCCTACTGGTTAAGGTCTTAACTCTAACTCTGGCCTAATAGCTAAGGTCTTAGACTCTTACTCTGGCCTACTGGTTAAGTTGTTAACTCTTACTCTGGCCTAATAGCTAAGGTCTTAGACTCATACTCTGGCCTAATGGTTAAGGTCTTAACTCTTACTCTGGCCTAATAGCTAAGGTCTTAACACTTACTCTGGCCTAATAGCTACGGTCTGAGACTCGTACTCTGGCCTAATAGCTAAGGTCTTAACTCTTACTCTGGCCTAATAGCTAAGGTCTTTATTCTTACTCTGGCCTAATAGCTAAGGTCTTAGACTCGTACTCTGGCCTAATGGTTAAGGTCTTAACTCTTACTCTTCTCCTACTGTTTAAGGTCTTAACTCTTACTCTGGCCTACTGGTTAAGGTCTTAACTCTTACTCTGGCCTAATAGCTAAGGTCTTAGAATCATACTCTGGTCTACTGGTTAAGGTCTTAACTCTTACTCTGGCCTACTAGTTAAAGTCTTAACTCTTACTCTGGCCTAATAGCTAAGGTCTTAACTCTTACTCTGGCCTAATAGCTAAGGTCTTAACTCTTACTCTGGCCTAATAGCTAAAGTCTTAGACTCGTACTCTGGCCTAATAGTTAAGGTATTAACTCTTACTCTGGCCTAATAGCTAGGGTCTTAGACTCGTACTCTGGCCTAATAGCTAAGGTCGTAGACTCATACTCTGGCCTAATGGTTAAGGTCCTAACTCTTACTCTGGCCTACTGGTTAAGGTCTTAACTCTTACTCTGGTCTAATAGCTAAGGTCTTAGACTCGTTCTCTGGCCTACTGGTTAAGGTCTTAACTCTTACTCTGACCTAATAGCTAAGGTCTTACACTCATACTCTGGCCTATTAGATACGGTCTTAGACTCGTACTCTTGCCTAATGGTTAAGGTCTTAACTCTTACTCTGGCCTAATAGCTAAGGTCATAGACTCATACTCTGGCCTAATAGCTACAGTCTTAGACTTGTACTCTGGCCTAATGGTTAAGGTCTTAACTCTTACTCTGGCCTAATAGCTAAGGTCTTAATTCTTACTCTGGCCTAATAGCTAAGGTCTTAGACTCATACTCTGGCCTAATGGTTAAGGTCTTAACTCTTACTTTGGCATAATAGCTAAGGTCTTAGACTCGTACTCTGGCCTAATGGTTAAGGTCTTAACTCTTACTCTGGCCTACTTGTTAAGGTCTTAACTCTTACTCTGGCCTAATAGCTAAGGTCTTAGACTCATACTCTGGCCTAATGGTTAAGGTCTTAACTCTTACTCTGGCCTAATAGCTAAGGTCTTAGACTCGTACTCTGGCCTAATAGCTAAGGTCTTAACTCTTACTCTGGCCTAATAGCTAAGGTCTTAACTCTTACTCTGGCCTAATGGCTAAGGTCTGAGACTCGTACTCTGGCCCAATGGTTAAGGTCTAAACTCTTACTCTGGCCTAATAGCTAAGGTCTTAACTCTTACTCTGGCCTACTGGTTAAGGTCTTAACTCTTACTCTGGCCTAATAGCTAAGGTCTTAGACTTGTACTCTGGCCTAATGGTTAATGTCTTAACTCTTATTCTGGCCTACTGGTTAAGGTCTTAACTCTTACTCTGGCCTAACAGCTAAGGTCTTAACTCTTACTTTGGCCTAATAGCTAAGGTCTTAGACTCGTACTCTGGCCTAATGGTTAAGGTCTTAACTCTTACTCTGGCCTAATGGTTAAGGTCTTAGACTCGTACTCTGGCCTAATGGTTAAGGTCTTAACTCTTACTCTGGCCTACAGGTTAAGGTCTTAACTCCTACTCTGGCCTACTGGTTAAGGTCTTAACTCTTACTCTGGCCTAATAGCTAAGGTCTTAGACTCGTACTCTGGCCTAATGGTTAAGGTGTTAACTCTTACTCTGGCCTACTGGTTAAGGTCTTAACTCTTACTCTGGCCTAATATCTAAGGTCTTAGACTCGTACTCTGGCCTAATGGTAAAGGTCTTAACTCTTACTCTGGCGTAATAGCTAAGGTCTTAGACTCGTACTCTGGCCTAATGGTTGAGGTCTTAACTCTTACTCTGGCCTAATAGCTAAGGTCTTAGACTCGTACTATGGCCTACTGGTTAAGGTCTTAAATCTTACTCTGGCCTAATAGCTAAGGTCTTAGACTCATACTCTGGCCTACTGGTTAAGGCCGTAACTCTTACTCTGGCCTAATAGCTAAGGTCTTAGACTTGTACTCTGGCCTAATGGTAAAGGTCTTAACTCTTACTCTGGCCTACTGGTTAAGGTCTTAACTCTTACTCTGGCCTAATAGCTAAGGTCTTAGACTCGTACTCTGGCCTACTGGTTAAGGTCTTAACTCTTACTCTGGCCTGCTGGTTAAGGTCTTAACTCTTACTCTGGCCTAATAGCTAAGGTCTTAACTCTTACTCTGGCCTAATGGTAAAGGTCTTAACTCTTACTCTGGCCTAATAGCTAAGGTCTTAGACTCGTACTCTGGCCTAATGGTTAAGGTCTTAACTCTTACTCTGGCCTAATAGCTAAGGTCTTAGACTCGTACTATTGCCTACTGGTTAAGGTCTTAACTCTTACTCTTCTCCTACTGGTTAAGGTCTTAACTCTTACTCTGGCCTACTGGTTAAGGTCTTAACTCTTACTCTGGCCTAATAGCTAAGGTATTAGAATCATACTCTGGTCTACTGGTTAAGGTCTTAACTCTTACTCTGGCCTACTGGTTAAAGTCTTAACTCTTCCTCTGGCCTAATAGCTAAGGTCTTAACTCTTACTCTGGCCTAATATCTAAGGTCTTAACTCTTCTCTTACTCTGGCCTAATAGCTAAAGTCTTAGACCCGTACTCTGGCCTAATAGTTAAGGTCTTAACTCTTACTCTGGCCAAATAGCTAAGGTCTTAGACTCGTACTCTGGCCTAATAGCTAAGGTCGTAGACTCATACTCTGGCCTAATGGTTAATGTCCTAACTCTTACTCTGGCCTACTGGTTAAGGTCTTAACTCTTACTCTGGACTAATAGCTAAGGTCTTAGACTCGTTCTCTGTCCTACTGGATAAGGTCTTAACTCTTACTCTGACCTAATAGCTAAGGTCTTAGACTCATACTCTGGCCTATGCTCAGAAAAACATTTCGCTGGATCCCCCTCGAAACAAGGAAAACAGTTACCCACGCTCTAGTCACGAGCCGACTGGACTACGGAAACACCCTCTACGCGGGTACTACCGCAAAGCTCCAGAAGAAACTCCAACGAATCCAAAACGCATCAGCCAGGCTCATATTAGACATCCCTCGTAACGAACACATCTCTGATCACCTTAAAGACCTCCACTGGCTACCCGTCAATAAGAGGATCACCTTCCGACTGCTTACCCACGCACACAAATCACTCTAGGACATCGGACCAGATTGCCTCAACTCTCGACTGTCCTTCTACACCCCCTCCCGCCAACTACGATCTTCCAGCCAAGCCCTCGCCACTATACCTCGCATCAACAAGACCACCATGGGAGGCAGATCCTTTGCATACCTGGCTGCTAAAACATGGAACTCACTCCCCGCCTACCTTCGCCTCACCCAGAACCACCTAGCGTTCAGAAAGCAGCTTAAAACGTGGATATTTGACAAATAATCCTCCTGCCCTTCCTAAGCGCCTTGAAACCCTCTGGGTCCGTAGTGCGCTATACAAATTTTATGACTTGACTTGACTTGACTCTTGCCTAATGGTTAAGGTCTTAACTCTTACTCTGGCCTAATAGCTAAGGTCTTAGACTCCTACTCTGGCCTAATAGCTACAGTCTTAGACTCGTACTCTGGCCTAATGGTTAAGGTCTTAACTCTTACCCTGGCCTAATGGTTAAGGTCTTAACTCTTACTTTGGCCTAATAGCTAAGGTCTTAGACTCGTACTCTGGCCTAATGGTTAAGGTCTTAACTCTTACTCTGGCCTACTTGTTAAGGTCTTAACTCTTACTCTGGCCTAATACCTAAGGTCTTAGACTCATACTCTGGCCTAATGGTTAAGGTCTTAACTCTTACTCTGGCCTAATAGCTAAGATCTTAGACTCGTACACTGGCCTAATAGCTAAGGTCTTAAATCTTACTCTGGCCTAATAGCTAAGGTCTTAATTCTTACTCTGGCCTAATAGCTAAGGTCTTAGACTCATACTCTGGCCTACTGGTTAAGGTCTTAACTCTTACTTTTGCCTCATAGCTAAGGTCTTAGACTCGTACTCTGGCCTAATGGTTAAGGTCTTAACTCTTACTCTGGCCTACTTGTTAAGGTCTTAACTCTTACTCTGGCCTATTAGCTAAGGTCTTAGACTCGTACTCTGGCCTAATGGTTAAGGTCTTAACTCTTACTCTGGCCTAATTGCTAAGGTCTTAGACTCATACTCTGTCCTAATGGTTAAGGTCTTAACTCTTACTCTGGCCTAATGGTTAAGGTCTTAACTCTTACTCTGGCCTACTGGTTAAGGTCTTAACTCTTACTCTGGCCTAATAGCTAATGTCTTAGACTCCTACTCTGGCCTACTGGTTAAGGTCTTAACTCTTACTCTGGCCTAATAGCTAAGGTCTTAGACTCGTACTCTGGCCTAATAGCTAAGGTCTTAGACTCGTACTCTGGCCTAATGGTTAAGGTCTTAACTCTTACTCTGGCCTAATATCTAAGGTCTTAACTCTTACTCTGGCCTAATATCTAAGGTCTTAGAATCATACTCTGGCCTAATAGCTAAGGTCTTAGAATCATATTCTGGTCTACTGGTTAAGGTCTTAACTCTTACTCTGGCCTACTGGTTAAAGTCTTAACTCTTACTCTGGCCTAATAGCTAATGTCTTAGACTCGTACTCTGGCCTAATGGTTAAGGTCTTAACTCTTACTCATGCCTAATAGATAAGGTCTTAACTCTTACCCTGGCCTAATAGCTAAGGTCTTAACTCTTACTCTGGCCTAATAGCTAAGGTCTTAGACTTGTTCTCTGGCCTACTGGTTAAGGTCTTAACTCTTACTCTGACCTAATAGCTAAGGTCTTAGACTCGTACTCTGGCCTAATAGATAAGGTCTTAGACTCGTACACTTGCCTAATGGTTAAGGTATTAACACTTACTCTGGCCTAATAGCTACGGTCTTAGACTCTTACTCTAGCCTAATGGTTAAGGTCTTAACTCTTACTCTGGCCTAATGGTTAAGGTCTTAACTCTTACTTTGGCCTAATAGCTAAGGTCTTAGACTCATACTCTGGCCTAATGGTTAAGGTCTTAACTCTTACTCTGGCCTATTTGTTAAGGTCTTAACTCTTACTCTGGCCTAATAGCTAAGGTCTTAGACTCGTACTCTGGCCTAACAGCTTAGGTCTTAAATCTAACTCTGGCCTAATAGCTAAGGTCTTAATTCTTACTCTGGCCTAATAGCTAAGGTCTTAGACTCATACTCTGGCCTAATGGTTAAGGTCTTAACTCTGACTTTGGCCTAATAGCTAAGGTCTTAGACTCGTACTCTGGCCTAATGGTTAAGGTCCTAACTCTTACTCTGGCCTACTTGTTAAGGTCTTAACTCTTACTCTGGCCTAATAGCTAAGGTCTTAGACTCATACTCTGGCCTAATGGTTAAGGTCTTAACTCTTACTCTGGCCTAATAGCTAAAGTTTTAGACTCGTACTCTGGCCTAATAGCTAAGGTCTTAACTCTTACTCTGGCCTAATAGCTAAGGTCTTAATTCTTACTCTGGCCTAATAGCTAATGTCTTAGACTCATACTCTGGCCTAATGGTTAAGGTCTTAACTCTTACTCTGGCCTCATAGCTAAGGTCTTAGACTCGTGCTCTGGCCTAATGGTTAAGGTCTTAACTCTTACTCTGGCCTACTGGTTAAGGTCTTAACTCTTTCTCTGGCCTAATGGTTAAGGTCTTAACTCTTACTCTGGCCTAATAGCTAAGGTCTTAGACTCGTACTCTGGCCTAATGGTTAAGGTCTTAACTCTTACTCTGGCCTACTTGTTAAGGTCTTAACTCTTACTCTGGCCTAATAGCTAAGGTCTTAGACTCATACTCTGGCCTAATGGTTAAGGTCTTAACTCTTACTCTGGCCTACTGGTTAAGGTCTTAACTATTACTCTGGCCTAATAGCTAAGGTCTTAGACTCGTACTCTGACCTAATGGGTAATGTCTTAACTCTTATTCTGGCCTACTGGTTAAGGTCTTAACTCTTACTCTGGCCTAACAGCTAAGGTCTTAACTCTTACTTTGGCCTAATAGCTAAGGTCTTAGACTCGTACTCTGGCCTAATGGTTAAGGTCTTAACTCTTACTCTGGCCTACTGGTTAGGGTCTTAACTCTTAGTCTGGCCTAATAGCTAAGGTCTTAACTCTTACTCTGGCTTAATAGCTAAGGTCTTAGACTCGTACTCTGGCCTAATGGTTAAGGTCTTAACTCTTACTCTGGCCTACTGGTTAAGGTCTTAACTATTACTCTGGCCTAATAGCTAAGGTCTTAGACTCGTACTCTGGCCTAATGGTTAATGTCTTAACTCTTATTCTGGCCTACTGGTTAAGGTCTTAACTCTTACTCTGGCCTAACAGCTAAGGTCTTAACTCTTACTTTGGCCTAATAGCTAAGGTCTTAGACTCGTATTCTGGCCTAATGGTTAAGGTCTTAACTCTTACACTGGCCTAATGGTTAAGGTCTTAGACTCGTACTCTGGCCTAATGGTTAAGGTCTTAACTCGTACTCTGGCCTAATGCTTAAGATCTTAACTCTTACTTTGGTCTACTGGTTAAGGTCTTAACTCTTTCTCTGGCCTAATGGTTAAGGTCTTAACTCTTACTCTGGCCTAATAGCTAAGGTCTTAGACTTGTACTCTGGCCTAATGGTAAAGGTCTTAACTCTTACTCTGGCCTACTGGTTAAGGTCTTAACTCTTACTCTGGCCTAATAGCTAAGGTCTTAACTCTTACTCTGGCCTAATGGTAAAGGTCTTAACTCTTACTCTGGCCTAATAGCTAAGGTCTTAGACTCGTACTATGGCCTACTGGTTAAGGTCTTAACTCTTACTCTTCTCCTACTGGTTAAGGTCTTAACTCTTACTCTGGCCTACTGGTTAAGGTCTTAACTCTTACTCTGGCCTAATAGCTAAGGTCTTAGAATCATACTCTGGTCTACTGGTTAAGGTCTTAACTCTTACTCTGGCCTACTGGTTAAAGTCTTAACTCTTCCTCTGGCCTAATATCTAAGGTCTTAACTCTTACTCTGGCCTAATATCTAAGGTCTTAACTCTTACTCTGGCCTAATAGCTAAAGTCTTAGACTCGCACTCTGGCCTAATAGTTAAGGTCTTAACTCTTACTCTGGCCTAATAGCTAAGGTCTTAGACTCGTACTCTGGCCTAATAGCTAAGGTCGTAGACTCATACTCTGGCCTACTGGTGAAGGTCTTAACTCTTACTCTGGACTAATAGCTAAGGTCTTAGACTCGTTATCTGTCCTACTGGATAAGGTCTTAACTCTTACTCTGACCTGATAGCTAAGGTCTTAGACTCATACTCTGGCCTATTAGATAAGGTCTTAGACTCGTACTCTTGCCTAATGGTTAAGGTCTTAACTCTTACTCTGGCCTAATAGCTAAGGTCTTAGCCTCGTACTCTGGCCTAATAGCTACAGTCTTAGACTCGTACTCTGGCCTAATGGTTAAGGTCTTAACTCTTACTCTGGCCTAATGGTTAAGGTCTTAACTCTTACTTTGGCCTAATAGCTGAGGTCTTAGACTCGTACTCTGGCCTAATGGTTAAGGTCTTAACTCTTACTCTGGCCTACTTGTTAAGGTCTTAACTCTTACTCTGGCCTAAGGTCTTAGACTCATACTCTGGCCTAATGGTTAAGGTCTTAACTCTTACTCTGGCCTAATAGCTAAGGTCTTAGACTCGTACACTGGCCTAATAGCTAAGGTCTTAAATATTACTCTGGCCTAATAGCTAAGGTCTTAATTCTTACTCTGGCCTAATAGCTAAGGTCTTAGACTCATACTCTGGCCTAATGGTTAAGGTCTTAACTCTTACTTTGGCCTAATAGCTAAGGTCTTAGACTCGTACTCTGGCCTAATGGTTAAGGTCTTAACTCTTACTCTGGCCTACTTGTTAAGGTCTTAACTCTTACTCTGGCCTAATAGCTAAGGTCTTAGACTCATACTCTGGCCTAATGGTTAAGGTCTTAACTCTTGCTCTGGCCTAATAGCTAAGGTCTTAGACTCGTACTCTGGCCTAATAGCTAAGGTCTTAACTCTTACTCTGGCCTAATAGCTAAGGTCTTAATTCTTACTCTGGCCTAATAGCTAAGGTCTTAGACTCATACTCTGGCCTAATGGTTAAGGTCTTAACTCTTACTCTGGCCTGATAGCTAAGGTCTTAGACTCGTACTCTGGCCTAATGGTTAAGATCTTAACTCTTACTCTGGCCTACTGGTTAAGGTCTTAACTCTTTCTCTGGCCTAATGGTTAAGGTCTTAACTCTTACTCTGGCCTAATAGCTAAGGTCTTAGACTTGTACTCTGGCCTAATGGTTAAGGTCTTAACTCTTACTCTGGCCTACTGGTTAAGGTCTTAACTCTTACTCTGGCCTAATAGCTAAGGTCTTAGACTCGTACTCTGGCCTAATGGTTAAGGTCTTAACTCTTACTCTGGCCTAATAGATAAGGTCTTAACTCTTACTCTGGCCTAATAGCTAAGGTCTTAATTCTTACTCTGGCCTAATAGCTAAGGTCTCAGACTCATTCTCTGGCCTACTGGTTAAGGTCTTAACTCTTACTCTGGCCTTATAGCTAAGGTCTTAGACTCGTACTCTGGCCTAATGGTTAAGGTCTTAACTCTTACTCTGGCCTAATAGCTAAGGTCTTATCTCTTACTGTGGCCTAATAGCTAAGGTCTTAGACTCGTACTCTGGCCTACTGGTTAAGGTCTTAACTCTTACTCTGGCCTACTGGTTAAGGTCTTAACTCTTACTCTGGCCTAATAGCTAAGGTCTTAGACTCGTACTCTGGCCTAATGTTTAAGGTCTTAACTCTTACTCTGGCCTACTGGTTAAGGTCTTAACTCTTACTCTGGCCTAATAGCTAAGGTCTTAGACTCGTTCTCTGGCCTAATGGTTAAGGTCTTAACTCTTACTCTGGCCTTCTTGTTAAGGTCTTAACTCTTACTCTGGCCTAATAGCTAAGGTCTTAACTCTTACTCTGGCCTACTGGTTAAGTTCTTAACTCTTACTCTGGCCTAATAGCTAAGGTCTTAGACTCGTACTCTGGACTAATCGTTAAGATCGTAACTCTTACTCTGGACTAATAGCTAAGGTCTTAAATCTTACTCTGGCCCAATAGCTAAGGTCTTAGACCCGTACTCTGGCCTAATGGTTAAGGTCTTAACTCTTACTCTGGCCTACTGGTTAAGGTCTTAACTCTTACTCTGGCCTAATAGCTAAGGTCTCAGAATCGTACTCTGGCCTATTGTTTAAGGTCTTAACTCTTATTCTGGCCTACTGGTTAAGGTCTTAACTCTTTCTCTGGCCTACAGGTTAAGGTCTTAACTCTTACTCTGGCCTAATAGCTAAGGTCTTAACTCTTACTCTGGCCTAATAGCTAAGGTCTGAGACTCGTACTCTGGCCCAATGGTTAAGGTCTAAACTCTTACTCTGGCCTAATAGCTAAGGTCTTAACTCTTACTCTGGCCTAATAGCTAAGGTCTTAGACTCGTACTATGGCCTACAGGTTAAGGTCTTAACTCTTACTCTGGCCTAATGGTTAAGGTGTTAACACTTACTCTGGCCTACTGATTAAGGTCTTAACTCTTACTCTGGCCTAATAGCTAAGGTCTTAGACTTGTACTCTGGCCTAATGGTAAAGGTCTTAACTCTTACTCTGGCCTAATAGCTAAGGTCTTAGACTCGTACTCTGGCCTAATGGTTAAGGTCTTAACTCTTACTCTGGCCTAATAGCTAAGGTCTTAGACTCGTACTATGGCCTACTGGTTAAGGTCTTAACTCTTACTCTGGCCTATTAGCTAAGGTGTTAGACTCATACTCTGGCCTAATAGC
This sequence comes from Triturus cristatus, assembly GCF_964204655.1. Taxonomy (NCBI): domain Eukaryota; kingdom Metazoa; phylum Chordata; class Amphibia; order Caudata; family Salamandridae; genus Triturus; species Triturus cristatus. The sequence goes on along the minus strand of NC_140593.1, from coordinate 718,294,828 downwards.
TAAGGTCTGAGACTCGTACTCTGGCCCAATGGTTAAGGTCTAAACTCTTACTCTGGCCTAATAGCTAAGGTCTTAACTCTTACTCTGGCCTAATAGCTAAGGTCTTAGACTCGTACTATGGCCTACAGGTTAAGGTCTTAACTCTTACTCTGGCCTAATGGTTAAGGTGTTAACACTTACTCTGGCCTACTGATTAAGGTCTTAACTCTTACTCTGGCCTAATAGCTAAGGTCTTAGACTTGTACTCTGGCCTAATGGTAAAGGTCTTAACTCTTACTCTGGCCTAATAGCTAAGGTCTTAGACTCGTACTCTGGCCTAATGGTTAAGGTCTTAACTCTTACTCTGGCCTAATAGCTAAGGTCTTAGACTCGTACTATGGCCTACTGGTTAAGGTCTTAACTCTTACTCTGGCCTATTAGCTAAGGTGTTAGACTCATACTCTGGCCTAATAGCTAAGGTCTTAACTCTTACTCTGGCCTAATGGTTAAGGTCTTAACTCTTACTCTGGCCTACTGGTTAAGGTCTTAACTCTTACTCTGGCCTAATAGCTAATGTCTTAGACTCCTACTCTGGCCTACTGGTTAAGGTCTTAACTCTTACTCTGGCCTAATAGCTAAGGTCTTAGACTCGTACTCTGGCCTAATAGCTAAGGTCTTAGACTCGTACTCTGGCCTAATGGTTAAGGTCTTAACTCTTACTCTGGCCTAATATCTAAGGTCTTAACTCTTACTCTGGCCTAATATCTAAGGTCTTAGAATCATACTCTGGCCTAATAGCTAAGGTCTTAGAATCATACTCTGGTCTACTGGTTAAGGTCTTAACTCTTACTCTGGCCTACTGGTTAAAGTCTTAACTCTTACTCTGGCCTAATAGCTAATGTCTTAGACTCGTACTCTGGCCTAATGGTTAAGGTCTTAACATTTACTCATGCCTAATAGATAAGGTCTTAACTCTTACTCTGGCCTAATAGCTAAGGTCTTAACTCTTACTCTGGCCTAATAGCTAAGGTCTTAGACTTGTTCTCTGGCCTACTGGTTAAGGTCTTAACTCTTACTCTTACCTAATAGCTAAGGTCTTAGACTCGTACTCTGGCCTAATAGATAAGGTCTTAGACTCGTACACTTGCCTAATGGTTAAGGTATTAACACTTACTCTGGCCTAATAGCTACGGTCTTAGACTCTTACTCTGGCCTAATGGTTAAGGTCTTAACTCTTACTCTGGCCTAATGGTTAAGGTCTTAACTCTTACTTTGGCCTAATAGCTAAGGTCTTAGACTCATACTCTGGCCTAATGGTTAAGGTCTTAACTCTTACTCTGGCCTATTTGTTAAGGTCTTAACTCTTACTCTGGCCTAATAGCTAAGGTCTTAGACTCATACTCTGGCCTAATGGTGAAGGTCTTAACTCTTACTCTGGCCTAATAGCTAAGGTCTTAGACTCGTACTCTGGCCTAACAGCTAAGGTCTTAAATCTAACTCTGGCCTAATAGCTAAGGTCTTAATTCTTACTCTGGCCTAATAGCTAAGGTCTTAGACTCATACTCTGGCCTAATGGTTAAGGTCTTAACTCTGACTTTGGCCTAATAGCTAAGGTCTTAAACTCGTACTCTGGCCTAATGGTTAAGGTCCTAACTCTTACTCTGGCCTACTTGTTAAGGTCTTAACTCTTACTCTGGCCTAATAGCTAAGGTCTTAGACTCATACTCTGGCCTAATGGTTAAGATCTTAACTCTTACTCTGGCCTAATAGCTACAGTTTTATACTCGTACTCTGGCCTAATAGCTAAGGTCTTAACTCTTACTCTGGCCTAATAGCTAAGGTCTTAATTCTTACTCTGGCCTATTAGCTAATGTCTTAGACTCATACTCTGGCCTAATGGTTAAGGTCTTAACTCTTACTCTGGCCTCATAGCTAAGGTCTTAGACTCGTGCTCTGGCCTAATGGTTAAGGTCTTAACTCTTACTCTGGCCTACTGGTTAAGGTCTTAACTCTTTCTCTGGCCTAATGGTTAAGGTCTTAACTCTTACTCTGGCCTAATAGCTAAGGTCTTAGACTCGTACTCTGGCCTAATGGTTAAGGTCTTAACTCTTACTCTGGCCTACTTGTTAAGGTCTTAACTCTTACTCTGGCCTAATAGCTAAGGTCTTAGACTCATACTCTGGCCTAATGGTTAAGGTCTTAACTCTTACTCTGGCCTACTGGTTAAGGTCTTAACTATTACTCTGGCCTAATAGCTAAGGTCTTAGACTCGTACTCTGTCCTAATGGGTAATGTCTTAACTCTTATTCTGGCCTACTGGTTAAGGTCTTAACTCTTACTCTGGCCTAACAGCTAAGGTCTTAACTCTTACTTTGGCCTAATAGCTAAGGTCTTAGACTCGTACTCTGGCCTAATGGTTAAGGTCTTAACTCTTACTCTGGCCTACTGGTTAGGGTCTTAACTCTTAGTCTGGCCTAATAGCTAAGGTCTTAACTCTTACTCTGGCTTAATAGCTAAGGTCTTAGACTCGTACTCTGGCCTAATGGTTAAGGTCTTAACTCTTACTCTGGCCTACTGGTTAAGGTCTTAACTATTACTCTGGCCTAATAGCTAAGGTCTTAGACTCGTACTCTGGCCTAATGGTTAATGTCTTAACTCTTATTCTGGCCTACTGGTTAAGGTCTTAACTCTTACTCTGGCCTAACAGCTAAGGTCTTAACTCTTACTTTGGCCTAATAGCTAAGGTCTTAGACTCGTATTCTGGCCTAATGGTTAAGGTCTTAACTCTTACACTGGCCTAATGGTTAAGGTCTTAGACTCGTACTCTGGCCTAATGGTTAAGGTCTTAACTCTTACTCTGGCCTACAGGTTAAGGTCTTAACTCCTACTCTGGCCTACTGGTTAAGGTCTTAACTCTTACTCTGGCCTAATAGCTAAGGTCTTAGACTCATACTCTGGCCTAATGGTTAAGGTGTTAACACTTACTCTGGCCTACTGGTTAAGGTCGTAACTCTTACTCTGGCCTAATAGCTAAGGTGTTAGACTTGTACTCTGGCCTAATGGTAAAGGTCTTAACTCTTACTCTGGCCTACTGGTTAAGGTCTTAACTCTTACTCTGGCCTAATAGCTAAGGTCTTAGACTCGTACTCTGGCCTACTGGTTAAGGTCTTAACTCTTACTCTGGCCTGCTGGTTAAGGTCTTAACTCTTACTCTGGCCTAATAGCTAAGGTCTTAACTCTTACTCTGGCCTAATAGCTAAGGTGTTAGACTTGTACTCTGGCCTAATGGTAAAGGTCTTAACTCTTACTCTGGCCTACTGGTTAAGGTCTTAACTCTTACTCTGGCCTAATAGCTAAGGTCTTAGACTCGTACTCTGGCCTACTGGTTAAGGTCTTAACTCTTACTCTGGCCTGCTGGTTAAGGTCTTAACTCTTACTCTGGCCTAATAGCTAAGGTCTTAACTCTTACTCTGGCCTAATGGTAAAGGTCTTAACTCTTACTCTGGCCTAATAGCTAAGGTCTTAGACTCGTACTATGGCCTACTGGTTAAGGTCTTAACTCTTACTCTTCTCCTACTGGTTAAGGTCTTAACTCTTACTCTGGCCTACTGGTTAAGGTCTTAACTCTTGCTCTGGCCTAATAGCTAAGGTCTTAGAATCATACTCTGGTCTACTGGTTAAGGTCTTAACTCTTACTCTGGCCTACTGGTTAAAGTCTTAACTCTTCCTCTGGCCTAATAGCTAAGGTCTTAACTCTTACTCTGGCCTAATATCTAAGGTCTTAACTCTTACTCTGGCCTAATAGCTAAAGTCTTAGACTCGCACTCTGGCCTAATAGTTAAGGTCTTAACTCTTACTCTGGCCTAATAGCTAAGGTCTTAGACTCGTACTCTGGCCTAATAGCTAAGGTCGTAGACTCATACTCTGGCCTACTGGTTAAGGTCTTAACTCTTACTCTGGACTAATAGCTAAGGTCTTAGACTCGTTCTCTGTCCTACTGGATAAGGTCTTAATTCTTACTCTGACCTAATAGCTAAGGTCTTAGACTCATACTCTGGCCTATTAGATAAGGTCTTAGACTCGTACTCTTGCCTAATGGTTAAGGTCTTAACTCTTACTCTGGCCTAATAGCTAAGGTCTTAGACTCGTACTCTGGCCTAAAAGCTACAGTCTTAGACTCGTACTCTGGCCTAATGGTTAAGGTCTTAACTCTTACTCTGGCCTAATGGTTAAGGTCTTAACTCTTACTTTGGCCTAATAGCTGAGGTCTTAGACTCGTACTCTGGCCTAATGGTTAAGGTCTTAACTCTTACTCTGGCCTACTTGTTAAGGTCTTAACTCTTACTCTGGCCTAAGGTCTTAGACTCATACTCTGGCCTAATGGTTAAGGTCTTAACTCTTACTCTGGCCTAATAGCTAAGGTCTTAGACTCGTACACTGGCCTAATAGCTAAGGTCTTAAATCTTACTCTGGCCTAATAGCTAAGGTCTTAATTCTTACTCTGGCCTAATAGCTAAGGTCTTAGACTCATACTCTGGCCTAATGGTTAAGGTCTTAACTCTTACTTTGGCCTAATAGCTAAGGTCTTAGACTCGTACTCTGGCCTAATGGTTAAGGTCTTAACTCTTACTCTGGCCTACTTGTTAAGGTCTTAACTCTTACTCTGGCCTAATAGCTAAGGTCTTAGACTCATACTCTGGCCTAATGGTTAAGGTCTTAACTCTTGCTCCGGCCTAATAGCTAAGGTCTTAGACTCGTACTCTGGCCTAATAGCTAAGGTCTTAACTCTTACTCTGGCCTAATAGCTAAGGTCTTAATTCTTACTCTGGCCTAATAGCTAAGGTCTTAGACTCATACTCTGGCCTAATGGTTAAGGTCTTAACTCTTACTCTGGCCTGATAGCTAAGGTCTTAGACTCGTACTCTGGCCTAATGGTTAAGATCTTAAGTCTAACTCTGGCCTACTGGTTAAGGTCTTAACTCTTTCTCTGGCCTAATGGTTAAGGTCTTAACTCTTACTCTGGCCTAATAGCTAAGGTCTTAGACTTGTACTCTGGCCTAATGGTTAAGGTCTTAACTCTTACTCTGGCCTACTGGTTAAGGTCTTAACTCTTACTCTGGCCTAATAGCTAAGGTCTTAGACTCGTACTCTGGCCTAATGGTTAAGGTCTTAACTCTTACTCTGGCCTAATAGCTAAGGTCTTAACTCATACTCTGGCCTAATAGCTAAGGTCTTAATTCTTACTCTGGCCTAATAGCTAAGGTCTTAGACTCATACTCTGGCCTACTGGTTAAGGTCTTAACTCTTACTCTGGCCTTATAGCTAAGGTCTTAGACTCGTACTCTGGCCTAATGGTTAAGGTCTTAACTCTTACTCTGGCCTAATAGCTAAGGTCTTAACTCTTACTGTGGCCTAATAGCTAAGGTCTTAGACTCGTACTCTGGCCTACTGGTTAAGGTCTTAACTCTTACTCTGGCCTACTGGTTAAGGTCTTAACTCTTACTCTGGCCTAATAGCTAAGGTCTTAGACTCGTACTCTGGCCTAATGTTTAAGGTCTTAACTCTTACTCTGGCCTACTGGTTAAGGTCTTAACTCTTACTCTGGCCTAATAGCTAAGGTCTTAGACTCGTTCTCTGGCCTAATAGCTAAGGTCTTAACTCTTACTCTGGCCTAATAGCTAAGGTCTTGAACTCGTACTATGGCCTACAGGTTAAGGTCTTAACTCTTACTCTGGCCTACTGGTTAAGTTCTTAACTCTTACTCTGGCCTAATAGCTAAGGTCTTAGACTCGTACTCTGGACTAATCGTTAAGGTCTTAACTCTTACTCTGGACTAATAGCTAAGGTCTTAAATCTTACTCTGGCCCAATAGCTAAGGTCTTAGACCCGTACTCTGGCCTAATGGTTAAGGTCCTAACTCTTACTCTGGCCTACTGGTTAAGGTCTTAACCCTTACTCTGGCCTAATACCTAAGGTCTTAGACTCGTACTCTGGCCTATTGTTTAAGGTCTTAACTCTTATTCTGGCCTACTGGTTAAGGTCTTAACTCTTTCTCTGGCCTACAGGTTAAGGTCTTAACTCTTACTCTGGCCTAATAGCTAAGGTCTTAACTCTTACTCTGGCCTAATAGCTAAGGTCTGAGACTCGTACTCTGGCCCAATGGTTAAGGTCTAAACTCTTACTCTGGCCTAATAGCTAAGGTCTTAACTCTTACTCTGGCCTAATAGCTAAGGTCTTAGACTCGTACTATGGCCTACAGGTTAAGGTCTTAACTCTTACTCTGGCCTACTGGTTAAGGTCTTAACTCTTACTCTGGCCTACAGGTTAAGGTCTTAACTCTTACTCTGGCCTACTGGTTAAGGTCTTAACTCTTACTCTGGCCTAATAGCTAAGGTCTTAGACTCGTACTCTGGCCTAATGGTTAAGGTGTTAACACTTACTCTGGCCTACTGATTAAGGTCTTAACTCTTACTCTGGCCTAATAGCTAAGGTCTTAGACTTGTACTCTGGCCTAATGGTAAAGGTCTTAACTCTTACTCTGGCCTAATAGCTAAGGTCTTAGACTCGTACTCTGGCCTAATGGTTAAGGTCTTAACTCTTACTCTGGCCTAATAGCTAAGGTCTTAGACTCGTACTATGGCCTACTGGTTAAGGTCTTAACTCTTACTCTGGCCTATTAGCTAAGGTGTTAGACTCATACTCTGGCCTAATAGCTAAGGTCTTAACTCTTACTCTGGCCTAATAGCTAAGGTCTTAATTCTTACTCTGGCCTAATAGCTAAGGTATTAGACTCATACTCTAGCCTAATGGTTAAGGTCTTAACTCTTACTCTGGCCTGATAACTAAGGTCTTAGACTCGTACTCTGGCCTAATGGTTAAGATCTTAACTCTTACTCTGGCCTACTGGTTAAGGTCTTAACTCTTTTTCTGACCTAATGGTTAAGGTCTTAACTCTTACTCTGGCCTAATAGCTAAGGTCTTAGACTTGTACTCTGGCGTAATGGTTAAGGTCTTAACTCTTACTCTGGCCTACTGGTTAAGGTCTTAACTCTTACTCTGGCCTAATAGCTAAGGTCTTAGACTCGTACTCTGGCCTAATGGTTAAGGTCTTAACTCTTACTCTGGCCTAATAGCTAAGGTCTTAATTCTTACTCTGGCCTAATAGCTAAGGTCTTAGACTCATACTCTGGCCTACTGGTTAAGGTCTTAACTCTTACTCTGGCCTTATAGCTAAGGTCTTAGACTCGTACTCTGGCCTACTGGTTAATGTCTTAACTCTTACTCTGGCCTACTGGTTAAGGTCTTAACTCTTACTCTGGCCTCATAGCTAAAGTCTTAGACTCGTACTCTGGCCTAATGTTTAAGGTCTTAACTCTTACTCTGGCCTACTGGTTAAGGTCTTAACTCTTACTCTGGCCTAATAGCTAAGGTCTTAGACTCGTACTCTGGCCTAATGGTTAAGGTCTTAACTCTTACTCTGGCCTTCTTGGTAAGGTCTTAACTCTTACTCTGGCCTAATAGCTAAGGTCTTAACTCTTACTCTGGCCTAATCGCTATGGTCTTAACTCTTACTCTGGCCTAATAGCTAAGGTCTTGAACTCGTACTATGGCCTAAAGGTTAAGGTCTTAACTCTTACTCTGGCCTACTGGTTAAGTTCTTAACTCTTACTCTGGCCAAATAGCTAAGGTCTTAGACTCGTATTCTGGACTAATCATTAAGGTCATAACTCTTACTCTGGACTAATAGCTAAGGTCTTAAATCTTACTCTGGCCCAATAGCTAAGGTCTTAGACTCATACTCTGGCCTAATGGTTAAGGTCCTAACTCTTACTCTGGCCTACTGGTTAAGGTCTTAACTCTTACTCTGGCCTAATAGCTAAGGTCTTAGACTCGTACTCTGGCCTAATGGTTAAGGTCTTAACTCTTATTCTGGCCTACTGGTTAAGGTCTTAACTCTTTCTCTGGCCTACAGGTTAAGGTCTTAACTCTTACTCTGGCCTAATAGCTAAGGTCTTAACTCTTACTCTGGCCTAATAGCTAAGGTCTGAGACTCATACTCTGGCCCAATGGTTAAGGTCTAAACTCTTACTCTGGCCTAATACCTAAGGTCTTAACTCTTATTCTGGCCTAATAGCTAAGGTCTTAGACTCATACTATGGCCTACAGGTTAAGGTCTTAACTCTTACTCTGGCCTACTGGTTAAGGTCTTAGACTCGTACTCTGGCCTAATGGTTAAGGTCTTAACTCTCACTCTGGCCTACAGGTTAAGGTCTTAACTCTTACTCTGGCCTACTCGTTAAGGTCTTAACTCTTACTCTGGCCTAATAGCTAAGGTCTTAGACTCGTACTCTGGCCTAATGGTTAAGGTGTTAACACTTACTCTGGCCTACTGTTTAAGGTCTTAACTCTTACTCTGGCCTAATAGCTAAGGTCTTAGACTTGTACTCTGGCCTAATGGTAAAGGTCTTAACTCTTACTCTGGCCTAATAGCTAAGGTCTTAGACTCGTACTCTGGCCTAATGGTTAAGGTCTAAACTCTTACTCTGGCCTAATAGTTAAGGTCTTAGACTCGTACTATGGCCTACTGGTTAAGGTCTTGACTCTTACTCTTCTCCTACTGGTTAAGGTCTTAACTCTTACTCTGACCTACTGGTTAAGGTCTTAACTCTTACTGTGGCCTAATAGCTAAGGTCTTAGAATCATACTCTGGTCTACTGGTTAAGGTCCTAACTCTTACTCTGGCCTACTGGTTAAAGTCTTATTTCTTACTCTGGCCTAATAGCTAAGGTCTTAACTCTTACTCTGGCCTAATAGCTAAGGTCGTAGACTCAAACTCTGGCCTAATGGTTAAGGTCCTAACTCTTACTTTGGCCTACTGGTTAAGGTCTTAACTCTTACTCTGGCCTAATAGCTAAGGTCTTAGACTTGTACTCTGGCCTAATGGTTAAGGTCTTAACTCTTACTCTGGCCTGCTTGGTAAGGTCTTAACTCTTACTCTGGCCTAATAGCTAAGGTCTTAACTCTTACTCTGGCCTAATAGCTATGGTCTTAACTCTTACTCTGGCCTAATAGCTAAGGTCTTGAACTTGTACTATGGCCTAAAGGTTAAGGTCTTAACTCTTACTCTGGCCTACTGGTTAAGGTCTTAACTCTTACTCTGGCCTAATAGCTAAGGTCTTAGACTCGTATTCTGGACTAATCATTAAGGTCTTAACTCTTACTCTGGACTAATAGCTAAGGTCTTAAATCTTACTCTGGCCCAATAGCTAAGGTCTTAGACTCGTTCTCTGGCCTAATGGTTAAGGTCTTAACTCTTACTCTGGCCTTCTTGTTAAGGTCTTAACTCTTACTCTGGCCTAATAGCTAAGGTCTTAACTCTTACTCTGGCCTAATAGCTAAGGTCTTAACTCTTACTCTGGCCTAATAGCTAAGGTCTTGAACTCGTACTATGGCCTACAGGTTAAGGTCTTAACTCTTACTCTGGCCTACTGGTTAAGTTCTTAACTCTTACTCTGGCCTAATAGCTAAGGTCTTAGACTCGTACTCTGGACTAATCGTTAAGGTCTTAACTCTTACTCTGGACTAATAGCTAAGGTCTTAAATCTTACTCTGGCCCAATAGCTAAGGTCTTAGACCCGTACTCTGGCCTAATGGTTAAGGTCTTAACTCTTACTCTGGCCTACTGGTTAAGGTCTTAACTCTTACTCTGGCCTAATAGCTAAGGTCTTAGACTCGTACTCTGGCCTACTGGTTAAGGTCTTAACTCTTACTCTGGCCTTATAGCTAAGGTCTTAGACTCGTACTCTGGCCTAATGGTTAAGGTCTTAACTCTTACTCTGGCCTAATAGCTAAGGTCTTAACTCTTACTGTGGCCTAATAGCTAAGGTCTTAGACTCGTACTCTGGCCTACTGGTTAAGGTCTTAACTCTTACTCTGGCCTACTGGTTAAGGTCTTAACTCTTACTCTGGCCTAATAGCTAAGGTCTTAGACTCGTACTCTGGCCTAATGTTTAAGGTCTTATCTCTTACTCTGGCCTACTGGTTAAGGTCTTAACTCTTACTCTGGCCTAATAGCTATGGTCTTAGACTCGTTCTCTGGCCTAATGGTTAAGGTCTTAACTCTTACTCTGGCCTTCTTGTTAAGGTCTTAACTCTTATTCTGGCCTAATAGCTAAGGTCTTAACTCTTACTCTGGCCTAATAGCTAAGGTCTTAACTCTTACTCTGGCCTAATAGCTAAGGTCTTGAACTCGTGCTATGGCCTACAGGTTAAGGTCTTAACTCTTACTCTGGCCTACTGGTTAAGTTCTTAACTCTTACTCTGGCCTAATAGCTAAGGTCTTAGACTCGTACTCTGGACTAATCGTTAAGGTCTTAACTCTTACTCTGGACTAATAGCTAAGGTCTTAAATCTTACTCTGGCCCAATAGCTAAGGTCTTAGACCCGTACTCTGGCCTAATGGTTAAGGTCTTAACTCTTACTCTGGCCTACTGGTTAAGGTCTTAACTCTTACTCTGGCCTAATAGCTAAGGTCTTAGACTCGTACTCTGGCCTATTGTTTAAGGTCTTAACTCTTATTCTGGCCTACTGGTTAAGGTCTTAACTCTTTCTCTGGCCTACAGGTTAAGGTCTTAACTCTTACTCTGGCCTAATAGCTAAGGTCTTAACTCTTACTCTGGCCTAATAGCTAAGGTCTGAGACTCGTACTCTGGCCCAATGGTTAAGGTCTAAACTCTTACTCTGGCCTAATAGCTAAGGTCTTAACTCTTACTCTGGCCTAATAGCTAAGGTCTTAGACTCGTACTATGGCCTACAGGTTAAGGTCTTAACTCTTACTCTGGCCTACTGGTTAAGGTCTTAACTCTTACTCTGGCCTACAGGTTAAGGTCTTAACTCTTACTCTGGCCTACTGGTTAAGGTCTTAACTCTTACTCTGGCCTAATAGCTAAGGTCTTAGACTCGTACTCTGGCCTAATGGTTAAGGTGTTAACACTTACTCTGGCCTACTGATTAAGGTCTTAACTCTTACTCTGGCCTAATAGCTAAGGTCTTAGACTTGTACTCTGGCCTAATGGTAAAGGTCTTAACTCTTACTCTGGCCTAATAGCTAAGGTCTTAGACTCGTACTCTGGCCTAATGGTTAAGGTCTTAACTCTTACTCTGGCCTAATAGCTAAGGTCTTAGACTCGTACTATGGCCTACTGGTTAAGGTCTTAACTCTTACTCTGGCCTATTAGCTAAGGTGTTAGACTCATACTCTGGCCTAATAGCTAAGGTCTTAACTCTTACTCTGGCCTAATAGCTAAGGTCTTAATTCTTACTCTGGCCTAATAGCTAAGGTATTAGACTCATACTCTAGCCTAATGGTTAAGGTCTTAACTCTTACTCTGGCCTGATAACTAAGGTCTTAGACTCGTACTCTGGCCTAATGGTTAAGATCTTAACTCTTACTCTGGCCTACTGGTTAAGGTCTTAACTCTTTTTCTGACCTAATGGTTAAGGTCTTAACTCTTACTCTGGCCTAATAGCTAAGGTCTTAGACTTGTACTCTGGCGTAATGGTTAAGGTCTCAACTCTTACTCTGGCCTACTGGTTAAGGTCTTAACTCTTACTCTGGCCTAATAGCTAAGGTCTTAGACTCGTACTCTGGCCTAATGGTTAAGGTCTTAACTCTTACTCTGGCCTAATAGCTAAGGTCTTAATTCTTACTCTGGCCTAATAGCTAAGGTCTTAGACTCATACTCTGGCCTACTGGTTAAGGTCTTAACTCTTACTCTGGCCTTATAGCTAAGGTCTTAGACTTGTACTCTGGCCTACTGGTTAAGGTCTTAACTCTTACTCTGGCCTACTGGTTAAGGTCTTAACTCTTACTCTGGCCTAATAGCTAAGGTCTTAGACTCGTACTCTGGCCTAATGGTTAAGGTCTTAACTCTTACTCTGGCCTTCTTGGTAAGGTCTTAACTCTTACTCTGGCCTAATAGCTAAGGTCTTAACTCTTACTCTGGCCTAATAGCTATGGTCTTAACTCTTACTCTGGCCTAATAGCTAAGGTCTTGAACTCGTACTATGGCCTAAAGGTTAAGGTCTTAACTCTTACTCTGGCCTACTGGTTAAGTTCCTAACTCTTACTCTGGCCAAATAGCTAAGGTCTTAGACTCGTATTCTGGACTAATCATTAAGGTCTTAACTCTTACTCTGGACTAATAGCTAAGGTCCTAAATCTTACTCTGGCCCAATAGCTAAGGTCTTAGACTCATACTCTGGCCTAATGGTTAAGGTCTTAACTCTTACTCTGGCCTACTGGTTAAGGTCTTAACTCTTACTCTGGCCTAATAGCTAAGGTCTTAACTCTTACTCTGGCCTAATAGCTAAGGTCTGAGACTCATACTCTGGCCCAATGGTTAAGGTCTAAACTCTTACTCTGGCCTAATAGCTAAGGTCTTAACTCTTATTCTGGCCTAATAGCTAAGGTCTTAGACTCATACTATGGCCTACAGGTTAAGGTCTTAACTCTTACTCTGGCCTACTGGTTAAGGTCTTAGACTCGTACTCTGGCCTAATGGTTAAGGTCTTAACTCTTACTCTGGCCTAATAGCTAAGGTCTTAGACTCGTACTCTGGCCTGATGGTTAAGGTGTTAACACTTACTCTGGCCTAATAGTTAAGGTCTTAAATCTTACTCTGGCCTAATAGCTAAGGTCTTAGACTCGTACTCTGGCCTAATAGCTAAGGTCGTAGACTCATACTCTGGCCTACAGGTTAAGGTCTTAACTCTTACTCTGGCCTACTGGTTAAGGTCTTAACTCTTACTCTGGCCTACAGGTTAAGGTCTTAACTCTTACTCTGGCCTACTGGTTAAGGTCTTAACTCTTACTCTGGCCTAATAGCTAAGGTCTTAGACTCGTACTCTGGCCTAATGGTTAAGGTGTTAACACTTACTCTGGCCTACTGATTAAGGTCTTAACTCTTACTCTGGCCTAATAGCTAAGGTCTTAGACTTGTACTCTGGCCTAATGGTAAAGGTCTTAACTCTTACTCTGGCCTAATAGCTAAGGTCTTAGACTCGTACTCTGGCCTAATGGTTAAGGTCTTAACTCTTACTCTGGCCTAATAGCTAAGGTCTTAGACTCGTACTATGGCCTACTGGTTAAGGTCTTAACTCTTACTCTGGCCTATTAGCTAAGGTGTTAGACTCATACTCTGGCCTAATAGCTAAGGTCTTAACTCTTACTCTGGCCTAATGGTTAAGGTCTTAACTCTTACTCTGGCCTACTGGTTAAGGTCTTAACTCTTACTCTGGCCTAATAGCTAATGTCTTAGACTCCTTCTCTGGCCTACTGGTTAAGGTCTTAACTCTTACTCTGGCCTAATAGCTAAGGTCTTAGACTCGTACTCTGGCCTAATAGCTAAGGTCTTAGACTCGTACTCTGGCCTAATGGTTAAGGTCTTAACTCTTACTCTGGCCTAATATCTAAGGTCTTAACTCTTACTCTGGCCTAATATCTAAGGTCTTAGAATCATACTCTGGCCTAATAGCTAAGGTCTTAGAATCATACTCTGGTCTACTGGTTAAGGTCTTAACTCTTACTCTGGCCTACTGGTTAAAGTCTTAACTCTTACTCTGGCCTAATAGCTAATGTCTTAGACTCGTACTCTGGCCTAATGGTTAAGGTCTTAACATTTACTCATGCCTAATAGATAAGGTCTTAACTCTTACTCTGGCCTAATAGCTAAGGTCTTAACTCTTACTCTGGCCTAATAGCTAAGGTCTTAGACTTGTTCTCTGGCCTACTGGTTAAGGTCTTAACTCTTACTCTTACCTAATAGCTAAGGTCTTAGACTCGTACTCTGGCCTAATAGATAAGGTCTTAGACTCGTACACTTGCCTAATGGTTAAGGTATTAACACTTACTCTGGCCTAATAGCTACGGTCTTAGACTCTTACTCTGGCCTAATGGTTAAGGTCTTAACTCTTACTCTGGCCTAATGGTTAAGGTCTTAACTCTTACTTTGGCCTAATAGCTAAGGTCTTAGACTCATACTCTGGCCTAATGGTTAAGGTCTTAACTCTTACTCTGGCCTATTTGTTAAGGTCTTAACTCTTACTCTGGCCTAATAGCTAAGGTCTTAGACTCATACTCTGGCCTAATGGTGAAGGTCTTAACTCTTACTCTGGCCTAATAGCTAAGGTCTTAGACTCGTACTCTGGCCTAACAGCTAAGGTCTTAAATCTAACTCTGGCCTAATAGCTAAGGTCTTAATTCTTACTCCGGCCTAATAGCTAAGGTCTTAGACTCATACTCTGGCCTAATGGTTAAGGTCTTAACTCTGACTTTGGCCTAATAGCTAAGGTCTTAAACTCGTACTCTGGCCTAATGGTTAAGGTCCTAACTCTTACTCTGGCCTACTTGTTAAGGTCTTAACTCTTACTCTGGCCTAATAGCTAAGGTCTTAGACTCATACTCTGGCCTAATGGTTAAGATCTTAACTCTTACTCTGGCCTAATAGCTAAAGTTTTATACTCGTACTCTGGCCTAATAGCTAAGGTCTTAACTCTTACTCTGGCCTAATAGCTAAGGTCTTAATTCTTACTCTGGCCTATTAGCTAATGTCTTAGACTCAAACTCTGGCCTAATGGTTAAGGTCTTAACTCTTACTCTGGCCTCATAGCTAAGGTCTTAGACTCGTGCTCTGGCCTAATGGTTAAGGTCTTAACTCTTACTCTGGCCTACTGGTTAAGGTCTTAACTCTTTCTCTGGCCTAATGGTTAAGGTCTTAACTCTTACTCTGGCCTAATAGCTAAGGTCTTAGACTCGTACTCTGGCCTAATGGTTAAGGTCTTAACTCTTACTCTGGCCTACTTGTTAAGGTCTTAACTCTTACTCTGGCCTAATAGCTAAGGTCTTAGACTCATACTCTGGCCTAATGGTTAAGGTCTTAACTCTTACTCTGGCCTACTGGTTAAGGTCTTAACTATTACTCTGGCCTAATAGCTAAGGTCTTAGACTCGTACTCTGTCCTAATGGGTAATGTCTTAACTCTTATTCTGGCCTACTGGTTAAGGTCTTAACTCTTACTCTGGCCTAACAGCTAAGGTCTTAACTCTTACTTTGGCCTAATAGCTAAGGTCTTAGACTCGTACTCTGGCCTAATGGTTAAGGTCTTAACTCTTACTCTGGCCTACTGGTTAGGGTCTTAACTCTTAGTCTGGCCTAATAGCTAAGGTCTTAACTCTTACTCTGGCTTAATAGCTAAGGTCTTAGACTCGTACTCTGGCCTAATGGTTAAGGTCTTAACTCTTACTCTGGCCTACTGGTTAAGGTCTTAACTATTACTCTGGCCTAATAGCTAAGGTCTTAGACTCGTACTCTGGCCTAATGGTTAATGTCTTAACTCTTATTCTGGCCTACTGGTTAAGGTCTTAACTCTTACTCTGGCCTAACAGCTAAGGTCTTAACTCTTACTTTGGCCTAATAGCTAAGGTCTTAGACTCGTATTCTGGCCTAATGGTTAAGGTCTTAACTCTTACACTGGCCTAATGGTTAAGGTCTTAGACTCGTACTCTGGCCTAATGGTTAAGGTCTTAACTCTTACTCTGGCCTACAGGTTAAGGTCTTAACTCCTACTCTGGCCTACTGGTTAAGGTCTTAACTCTTACTCTGGCCTAATAGCTAAGGTCTTAGACTCATACTCTGGCCTAATGGTTAAGGTGTTAACACTTACTCTGGCCTACTGGTTAAGGCCGTAACACTTACACTGGCCTAATAGCTAAGGTGTTAGACTTGTACTCTGGCCTAATGGTAAAGGTCTTAACTCTTACTCTGGCCTACTGGTTAAGGTCTTAACTCTTACTCTGGCCTAATAGCTAAGGTCTTAGACTCGTACTCTGGCCTACTGGTTAAGGTCTTAACTCTTACTCTGGCCTGCTGGTTAAGGTCTTAACTCTTACTCTGGCCTAATAGCTAAGGTCTTAACTCTTACTCTGGCCTAATAGCTAAGGTGTTAGACTTGTACTCTGGCCTAATGGTAAAGGTCTTAACTCTTACTCTGGCCTACTGGTTAAGGTCTTAACTCTTACTCTGGCCTAATAGCTAAGGTCTTAGACTCGTACTCTGGCCTACTGGTTAAGGTCTTAACTCTTACTCTGGCCTGCTGGTTAAGGTCTTAACTCTTACTCTGGCCTAATAGCTAAGGTCTTAACTCTTACTCTGGCCTAATGGTAAAGGTCTTAACTCTTACTCTGGCCTAATAGCTAAGGTCTTAGACTCGTACTATGGCCTACTGGTTAAGGTCTTAACTCTTACTCTTCTCCTACTGGTTAAGGTCTTAACTCTTACTCTGGCCTACTGGTTAAGGTCTTAACTCTTGCTCTGGCCTAATAGCTAAGGTCTTAGAATCATACTCTGGTCTACTGGTTAAGGTCTTAACTCTTACTCTGGCCTACTGGTTAAAGTCTTAACTCTTCCTCTGGCCTAATAGCTAAGGTCTTAACTCTTACTCTGGCCTAATATCTAAGGTCTTAACTCTTACTCTGGCCTAATAGCTAAAGTCTTAGACTCGCACTCTGGCCTAATAGTTAAGGTCTTAACTCTTACTCTGGCCTAATAGCTAAGGTCTTAGACTCGTACTCTGGCCTAATAGCTAAGGTCGTAGACTCATACTCTGGCCTACTGGTTAAGGTCTTATC
The DNA here is from genome assembly GCF_964204655.1 of Triturus cristatus. NCBI lineage: Eukaryota > Metazoa > Chordata > Amphibia > Caudata > Salamandridae > Triturus > Triturus cristatus. Next base: position 718,278,163 of record NC_140593.1, on the reverse strand, counting down.
TCTTACTCTGGACTAATAGCTAAGGTCTTAGACTCGTTCTCTGTCCTACTGGATAAGGTCTTAATTCTTACTCTGACCTAATAGCTAAGGTCTTAGACTCATACTCTGGCCTATTAGATAAGGTCTTAGACTCGTACTCTTGCCTAATGGTTAAGGTCTTAACTCTTACTCTGGCCTAATAGCTAAGGTCTTAGACTCGTACTCTGGCCTAAAAGCTACAGTCTTAGACTCGTACTCTGGCCTAATGGTTAAGGTCTTAACTCTTACTCTGGCCTAATGGTTAAGGTCTTAACTCTTACTTTGGCCTAATAGCTGAGGTCTTAGACTCGTACTCTGGCCTAATGGTTAAGGTCTTAACTCTTACTCTGGCCTACTTGTTAAGGTCTTAACTCTTACTCTGGCCTAAGGTCTTAGACTCATACTCTGGCCTAATGGTTAAGGTCTTAACTCTTACTCTGGCCTAATAGCTAAGGTGTTAGACTCGTACACTGGCCTAATAGCTAAGGTCTTAAATCTTACTCTGGCCTAATAGCTAAGGTCTTAATTCTTACTCTGGCCTAATAGCTAAGGTCTTAGACTCATACTCTGGCCTAATGGTTAAGGTCTTAACTCTTACTTTGGCCTAATAGCTAAGGTCTTAGACTCGTACTCTGGCCTAATGGTTAAGGTCTTAACTCTTACTCTGGCCTACTTGTTAAGGTCTTAACTCTTACTCTGGCCTAATAGCTAAGGTCTTAGACTCATACTCTGGCCTAATGGTTAAGGTCTTAACTCTTGCTCCGGCCTAATAGCTAAGGTCTTAGACTCGTACTCTGGCCTAATAGCTAAGGTCTTAACTCTTACTCTGGCCTAATAGCTAAGGTCTTAATTCTTACTCTGGCCTAATAGCTAAGGTCTTAGACTCATACTCTGGCCTAATGGTTAAGGTCTTAACTCTTACTCTGGCCTGATAGCTAAGGTCTTAGACTCGTACTCTGGCCTAATGGTTAAGATCTTAACTCTTACTCTGGCCTACTGGTTAAGGTCTTAACTCTTTCTCTGGCCTAATGGTTAAGGTCTTAACTCTTACTCTGGCCTAATAGCTAAGGTCTTAGACTTGTACTCTGGCCTAATGGTTAAGGTCTTAACTCTTACTCTGGCCTACTGGTTAAGGTCTTAACTCTTACTCTGGCCTAATAGCTAAGGTCTTAGACTCGTACTCTGGCCTAATGGTTAAGGTCTTAACTCTTACTCTGGCCTAATAGCTAAGGTCTTAACTCATACTCTGGCCTAATAGCTAAGGTCTTAATTCTTACTCTGGCCTAATAGCTAAGGTCTTAGACTCATACTCTGGCCTACTGGTTAAGGTCTTAACTCTTACTCTGGCCTTATAGCTAAGGTCTTAGACTCGTACTCTGGCCTAATGGTTAAGGTCTTAACTCTTACTCTGGCCTAATAGCTAAGGTCTTAACTCTTACTGTGGCCTAATAGCTAAGGTCTTAGACTCGTACTCTGGCCTACTGGTTAAGGTCTTAACTCTTACTCTGGCCTACTGGTTAAGGTCTTAACTCTTACTCTGGCCTAATAGCTAAGGTCTTAGACTCGTACTCTGGCCTAATGTTTAAGGTCTTAACTCTTACTCTGGCCTACTGGTTAAGGTCTTAACTCTTACTCTGGCCTAATAGCTAAGGTCTTAGACTCGTTCTCTGGCCTAATGGTTAAGGTCTTAACTCTTACTCTGGCATTCTTGTTAAGGTCTTAACTCTTACTCTGGCCTAATAGCTAAGGTCTTAACTCTTACTCTGGCCTAATAGCTAAGGTCTTGAACTCGTACTATGGCCTACAGGTTAAGGTCTTAACTCTTACTCTGGCCTACTGGTTAAGTTCTTAACTCTTACTCTGGCCTAATAGCTAAGGTCTTAGACTCGTACTCTGGACTAATCGTTAAGGTCTTAACTCTTACTCTGGACTAATAGCTAAGGTCTTAAATCTTACTCTGGCCCAATAGCTAAGGTCTTAGACCCGTACTCTGGCCTAATGGTTAAGGTCCTAACTCTTACTCTGGCCTACTGGTTAAGGTCTTAACCCTTACTCTGGCCTAATAGCTAAGGTCTTAGACTCGTACTCTGGCCTATTGTTTAAGGTCTTAACTCTTATTCTGGCCTACTGGTTAAGGTCTTAACTCTTTCTCTGGCCTACAGGTTAAGGTCTTAACTCTTACTCTGGCCTAATAGCTAAGGTCTTAACTCTTACTCTGGCCTAATAGCTAAGGTCTGAGACTCGTACTCTGGCCCAATGGTTAAGGTCTAAACTCTTACTCTGGCCTAATAGCTAAGGTCTTAACTCTTACTCTGGCCTAATAGCTAAGGTCTTAGACTCGTACTATGGCCTACAGGTTAAGGTCTTAACTCTTACTCTGGCCTACTGGTTAAGGTCTTAACTCTTACTCTGGCCTACAGGTTAAGGTCTTAACTCTTACTCTGGCCTACTGGTTAAGGTCTTAACTCTTACTCTGGCCTAATAGCTAAGGTCTTAGACTCGTACTCTGGCCTAATGGTTAAGGTGTTAACACTTACTCTGGCCTACTGATTAAGGTCTTAACTCTTACTCTGGCCTAATAGCTAAGGTCTTAGACTTGTACTCTGGCCTAATGGTAAAGGTCTTAACTCTTACTCTGGCCTAATAGCTAAGGTCTTAGACTCGTACTCTGGCCTAATGGTTAAGGTCTTAACTCTTACTCTGGCCTAATAGCTAAGGTCTTAGACTCGTACTATGGCCTACTGGTTAAGGTCTTAACTCTTACTCTGGCCTATTAGCTAAGGTGTTAGACTCATACTCTGGCCTAATAGCTAAGGTCTTAACTCTTACTCTGGCCTAATAGCTAAGGTCTTAATTCTTACTCTGGCCTAATAGCTAAGGTATTAGACTCATACTCTAGCCTAATGGTTAAGGTCTTAACTCTTACTCTGGCCTGATAACTAAGGTCTTAGACTCGTACTCTGGCCTAATGGTTAAGATCTTAACTCTTACTCTGGCCTACTGGTTAAGGTCTTAACTCTTTTTCTGACCTAATGGTTAAGGTCTTAACTCTTACTCTGGCCTAATAGCTAAGGTCTTAGACTTGTACTCTGGCGTAATGGTTAAGGTCTTAACTCTTACTCTGGCCTACTGGTTAAGGTCTTAACTCTTACTCTGGCCTAATAGCTAAGGTCTTAGACTCGTACTCTGGCCTAATGGTTAAGGTCTTAACTCTTACTCTGGCCTAATAGCTAAGGTCTTAATTCTTACTCTGGCCTAATAGCTAAGGTCTTAGACTCATACTCTGGCCTACTGGTTAAGGTCTTAACTCTTACTCTGGCCTTATAGCTAAGGTCTTAGACTCGTACTCTGGCCTACTGGTTAAGGTCTTAACTCTTACTCTGGCCTACTGGTTAAGGTCTTAACTCTTACTCTGGCCTCATAGCTAAGGTCTTAGACTCGTACTCTGGCCTAATGTTTAAGGTCTTAACTCTTACTCTGGCCTACTGGTTAAGGTCTTAACTCTTACTCTGGCCTAATAGCTAAGGTCTTAGACTCGTACTCTGGCCTAATGGTTAAGGTCTTAACTCTTACTCTGGCCTTCTTGGTAAGGTCTTAACTCTTACTCTGGCCTAATAGCTAAGGTCTTAACTCTTACTCTGGCCTAATAGCTATGGTCTTAACTCTTACTCTGGCCTAATAGCTAAGGTCTTGAACTCGTACTATGGCCTAAAGGTTAAGGTCTTAACTCTTACTCTGGCCTACTGGTTAAGTTCTTAACTCTTACTCTGGCCAAATAGCTAAGGTCTTAGACTCGTATTCTGGACTAATCATTAAGGTCATAACTCTTACTCTGGACTAATAGCTAAGGTCTTAAATCTTACTCTGGCCCAATAGCTAAGGTCTTAGACTCATACTCTGGCCTAATGGTTAAGGTCCTAACTCTTACTCTGGCCTACTGGTTAAGGTCTTAACTCTTACTCTGGCCTAATAGCTAAGGTCTTAGACTCGTACTCTGGCCTAATGGTTAAGGTCTTAACTCTTATTCTGGCCTACTGGTTAAGGTCTTAACTCTTTCTCTGGCCTACAGGTTAAGGTCTTAACTCTTACTCTGGCCTAATAGCTAAGGTCTTAACTCTTACTCTGGCCTAATAGCTAAGGTCTGAGACTCATACTCTGGCCCAATGGTTAAGGTCTAAACTCTTACTCTGGCCTAATACCTAAGGTCTTAACTCTTATTCTGGCCTAATAGCTAAGGTCTTAGACTCATACTATGGCCTACAGGTTAAGGTCTTAACTCTTACTCTGGCCTACTGGTTAAGGTCTTAGACTCGTACTCTGGCCTAATGGTTAAGGTCTTAACTCTCACTCTGGCCTACAGGTTAAGGTCTTAACTCTTACTCTGGCCTACTCGTTAAGGTCTTAACTCTTACTCTGGCCTAATAGCTAAGGTCTTAGACTCGTACTCTGGCCTAATGGTTAAGGTGTTAACACTTACTCTGGCCTACTGTTTAAGGTCTTAACTCTTACTCTGGCCTAATAGCTAAGGTCTTAGACTTGTACTCTGGCCTAATGGTAAAGGTCTTAACTCTTACTCTGGCCTAATAGCTAAGGTCTTAGACTCGTACTCTGGCCTAATGGTTAAGGTCTAATCTCTTACTCTGGCCTAATAGTTAAGGTCTTAGACTCGTACTATGGCCTACTGGTTAAGGTCTTGACTCTTACTCTTCTCCTACTGGTTAAGGTCTTAACTCTTACTCTGACCTACTGGTTAAGGTCTTAACTCTTACTGTGGCCTAATAGCTAAGGTCTTAGAATCATACTCTGGTCTACTGGTTAAGGTCCTAACTCTTACTCTGGCCTACTGGTTAAAGTCTTATTTCTTACTCTGGCCTAATAGCTAAGGTCTTAACTCTTACTCTGGCCTAATAGCTAAGGTCGTAGACTCAAACTCTGGCCTAATGGTTAAGGTCCTAACTCTTACTTTGGCCTACTGGTTAAGGTCTTAACTCTTACTCTGGCCTAATAGCTAAGGTCTTAGACTTGTACTCTGGCCTAATGGTTAAGGTCTTAACTCTTACTCTGGCCTGCTTGGTAAGGTCTTAACTCTTACTCTGGCCTAATAGCTATGGTCTTAACTCTTACTCTGGCCTAATAGCTAAGGTCTTGAACTTGTACTATGGCCTAAAGGTTAAGGTCTTAACTCTTACTCTGGCCTACTGGTTAAGGTCTTAACTCTTACTCTGGCCTAATAGCTAAGGTCTTAGACTCGTATTCTGGACTAATCATTAAGGTCTTAACTCTTACTCTGGACTAATAGCTAAGGTCTTAAATCTTACTCTGGCCCAATAGCTAAGGTCTTAGACTCGTTCTCTGGCCTAATGGTTAAGGTCTTAACTCTTACTCTGGCCTTCTTGTTAAGGTCTTAACTCTTACTCTGGCCTAATAGCTAAGGTCTTAACTCTTACTCTGGCCTAATAGCTAAGGTCTTAACTCTTACTCTGGCCTAATAGCTAAGGTCTTGAACTCGTACTATGGCCTACAGGTTAAGGTCTTAACTCTTACTCTGGCCTACTGGTTAAGTTCTTAACTCTTACTCTGGCCTAATAGCTAAGGTCTTAGACTCGTACTCTGGACTAATCGTTAAGGTCTTAACTCTTACTCTGGACTAATAGCTAAGGTCTTAAATCTTACTCTGGCCCAATAGCTAAGGTCTTAGACCCGTACTCTGGCCTAATGGTTAAGGTCTTAACTCTTACTCTGGCCTACTGGTTAAGGTCTTAACTCTTACTCTGGCCTAATAGCTAAGGTCTTAGACTCGTACTCTGGCCTACTGGTTAAGGTCTTAACTCTTACTCTGGCCTTATAGCTAAGGTCTTAGACTCGTACTCTGGCCTAATGGTTAAGGTCTTAACTCTTACTCTGGCCTAATAGCTAAGGTCTTAACTCTTACTGTGGCCTAATAGCTAAGGTCTTAGACTCGTACTCTGGCCTACTGGTTAAGGTCTTAACTCTTACTCTGGCCTACTGGTTAAGGTCTTAACTCTTACTCTGGCCTAATAGCTAAGGTCTTAGACTCGTACTCTGGCCTAATGTTTAAGGTCTTATCTCTTACTCTGGCCTACTGGTTAAGGTCTTAACTCTTACTCTGGCCTAATAGCTATGGTCTTAGACTCGTTCTCTGGCCTAATGGTTAAGGTCTTAACTCTTACTCTGGCCTTCTTGTTAAGGTCTTAACTCTTATTCTGGCCTAATAGCTAAGGTCTTAACTCTTACTCTGGCCTAATAGCTAAGGTCTTAACTCTTACTCTGGCCTAATAGCTAAGGTCTTGAACTCGTACTATGGCCTACAGGTTAAGGTCGTAACTCTTACTCTGGCCTACTGGTTAAGTTCTTAACTCTTACTCTGGCCTAATAGCTAAGGTCTTAGACTCGTACTCTGGACTAATCGTTAAGGTCTTAACTCTTACTCTGGACTAATAGCTAAGGTCTTAAATCTTACTCTGGCCCAATAGCTAAGGTCTTAGACCCGTACTCTGGCCTAATGGTTAAGGTCTTAACTCTTACTCTGGCCTACTGGTTAAGGTCTTAACTCTTACTCTGGCCTAATAGCTAAGGTCTTAGACTCGTACTCTGGCCTATTGTTTAAGGTCTTAACTCTTATTCTGGCCTACTGGTTAAGGTCTTAACTCTTTCTCTGGCCTACAGGTTAAGGTCTTAACTCTTACTCTGGCCTAATAGCTAAGGTCTTAACTCTTACTCTGGCCTAATAGCTAAGGTCTGAGACTCGTACTCTGGCCCAATGGTTAAGGTCTAAACTCTTACTCTGGCCTAATAGCTAAGGTCTTAACTCTTACTCTGGCCTAATAGCTAAGGTCTTAGACTCGTACTATGGCCTACAGGTTAAGGTCTTAACTCTTACTCTGGCCTACTGGTTAAGGTCTTAACTCTTACTCTGGCCTACAGGTTAAGGTCTTAACTCTTACTCTGGCCTACTGGTTAAGGTCTTAACTCTTACTCTGGCCTAATAGCTAAGGTCTTAGACTCGTACTCTGGCCTAATGGTTAAGGTGTTAACACTTACTCTGGCCTACTGATTAAGGTCTTAACTCTTACTCTGGCCTAATAGCTAAGGTCTTAGACTTGTACTCTGGCCTAATGGTAAAGGTCTTAACTCTTACTCTGGCCTAATAGCTAAGGTCTTAGACTCGTACTCTGGCCTAATGGTTAAGGTCTTAACTCTTACTCTGGCCTAATAGCTAAGGTCTTAGACTCGTACTATGGCCTACTGGTTAAGGTCTTAACTCTTACTCTGGCCTATTAGCTAAGGTGTTAGACTCATACTCTGGCCTAATAGCTAAGGTCTTAACTCTTACTCTGGCCTAATAGCTAAGGTCTTAATTCTTACTCTGGCCTAATAGCTAAGGTATTAGACTCATACTCTAGCCTAATGGTTAAGGTCTTAACTCTTACTCTGGCCTGATAACTAAGGTCTTAGACTCGTACTCTGGCCTAATGGTTAAGATCTTAACTCTTACTCTGGCCTACTGGTTAAGGTCTTAACTCTTTTTCTGACCTAATGGTTAAGGTCTTAACTCTTACTCTGGCCTAATAGCTAAGGTCTTAGACTTGTACTCTGGCGTAATGGTTAAGGTCTTAACTCTTACTCTGGCCTACTGGTTAAGGTCTTAACTCTTACTCTGGCCTAATAGCTAAGGTCTTAGACTCGTACTCTGGCCTAATGGTTAAGGTCTTAACTCTTACTCTGGCCTAATAGCTAAGGTCTTAATTCTTACTCTGGCCTAATAGCTAAGGTCTTAGACTCATACTCTGGCCTACTGGTTAAGGTCTTAACTCTTACTCTGGCCTTATAGCTAAGGTCTTAGACTCGTACTCTGGCCTACTGGTTAAGGTCTTAACTCTTACTCTGGCCTACTGGTTAAGGTCTTAACTCTTACTCTGGCCTCATAGCTAAGGTCTTAGACTCGTACTCTGGCCTAATGTTTAAGGTCTTAACTCTTACTCTGGCCTACTGGTTAAGGTCTTAACTCTTACTCTGGCCTAATAGCTAAGGTCTTAGACTCGTACTCTGGCCTAATGGTTAAGGTCTTAACTCTTACTCTGGCCTTCTTGGTAAGGTCTTAACTCTTACTCTGGCCTAATAGCTAAGGTCTTAACTCTTACTCTGGCCTAATAGCTATGGTCTTAACTCTTACTCTGGCCTAATAGCTAAGGTCTTGAACTCGTACTATGGCCTAAAGGTTAAGGTCTTAACTCTTACTCTGGACTAATAGCTAAGGTCTTAAATCTTACTCTGGCCCAATAGCTAAGGTCTTAGACTCATACTCTGGCCTAATGGTTAAGGTCTTAACTCTTACTCTGGCCTACTGGTTAAGGTCTTAACTCTTACTCTGGCCTAATAGCTAAGGTCTTAACTCTTACTCTGGCCTAATAGCTAAGGTCTGAGACTCATACTCTGGCCCAATGGTTAAGGTCTAAACTCTTACTCTGGCCTAATAGCTAAGGTCTTAACTCTTATTCTGGCCTAATAGCTAAGGTCTTAGACTCATACTATGGCCTACAGGTTAAGGTCTTAACTCTTACTCTGGCCTACTGGTTAAGGTCTTAGACTCGTACTCTGGCCTAATGGTTAAGGTCTTAACTCTTACTCTGGCCTACAGGTTAAGGTCTTAACTCTTACTCTGGCCTACTCGTTAAGGTCTTAACTCTTACTCTGGCCTAATAGCTAAGGTCTTAGACTCGTACTCTGGCCTAATGGTTAAGGTGTTAACACTTACTCTGGCCTACTGGTTAAGGTCTTAACTCTTACTCTGGCCTAATAGCTAAGGTCTTAGACTTGTACTCTGGCCTAATGGTAAAGGTCTTAACTCTTACTCTGGCCTAATAGCTAAGGTCTTAGACTCGTACTCTGGCCTAATGGTTAAGGTCTAAACTCTTACTCTGGCCTAATAGTTAAGGTCTTAGACTCGTACTACGGCCTACTGGTTAAGGTCTTGACTCTTACTCTTCTCCTACTGGTTAAGGTCTTAACTCTTACTCTGGCCTACTGGTTAAGGTCTTAACTCTTACTCTGGCCTAATAGCTAAGGTCTTAGAATCATACTCTGGTCTACTGGTTAAGGTCCTAACTCTTACTCTGGCCTACTGGTTAAAGTCTTATTTCTTACTCTGGCCTAATAGCTAAGGTCTTAACTCTTACTCTGGCCTAATAGCTAAGGTCGTAGACTCAAACTCTGGCCTAATGGTTAAGGTCCTAACTCTTACTTTGGCCTACTGGTTAAGGTCTTAACTCTTACTCTGGCCTAATAGCTAAGGTCTTAGACTCGTACTCTGGCCTAATGGTTAAGGTCTTAACTCTTACTCTGGCCTGCTTGGTAAGGTCTTAACTCTTACTCTGGCCTAATAGCTAAGGTCTTAACTCTTACTCTGGCCTAATAGCTATGGTCTTAACTCTTACTCTGGCCTAATAGCTAAGGTCTTGAACTCGTACTATGGCCTAAAGGTTAAGGTCTTAACTCTTACTCTGGCCTACTGGTTATGGTCTTAACTCTTACTCTGGCCTATTAGCTAAGTCTTAGACTCGTATTCTGGACTAATCATTAAGGTCTTAACTCTTACTCCGGACTAATAGCTAAGGTCTTAAATCTTACTCTGGCCCAATAGCTAAGGTCTTAGACTCATACTCTGGCCTAATGGTTAAGGTCTTAACTCTTACTCTGGCCTACTGGTTAAGGTCTTAACTCTTACTCTGGCCTAATAGCTAAGGTCTTAGACTCGTACTCTGGCCTAATGGTTAAGGTCTTAACTCTTATTCTGGCCTACTGGTTAAGGTCTTAATTCTTTCTCTGGCCTACAGGTTAAGGTCTTAACTCTTACTCTGGCCTAATAGCTAAGGTCTTAACTCTTACTCTGGCCTAATAGCTAAGGTCTGAGACTCATACTCTGGCCCAATGGTTAAGGTCTAAACTCTTACTCTGGCCTAATAGCTAAGGTCTAAACTCTTATTCTGGCCTAATAGCTAAGGTCTTAGACTCATACTATGGCCTACAGGTTAAGGTCTTAACTCTTACTCTGGCCTACTGGTTAAGGTCTTAGACTCGTACTCTGGCCTAATGGTTAAGGTCTTAACTCTTACTCTGGCCTACAGGTTAAGGTCTTAACTCTTACTCTGGCCTACTCGTTAAGGTCTTAACTCTTACTCTGGCCTAATAGCTAAGGTCTTAGACTCGTACTCTGGCCAAATGGTTAAGGTGTTAACACTTACTCTGGCCTACTGGTTAAGGTCTTAACTCTTACTCTGGCCTAATAGCTAAGGTCTTAGACTTGTACTCTGGCCTAATGGTAAAGGTCTTAACTCTTACTCTGGCCTAATAGCTAAGGTCTTAGACTCGTACTCTGGCCTAATGGTTAAGGTCTAAACTCTTACTCTGGCCTAATAGATAAGGTCTTAGACTCGTACTATGGCCTACTGGTTAAGGTCTTGACTCTTACTCTTCTCCTACTGGTTAAGGTCTTAACTCTTACTCTGGCCTACTGGTTAAGGTCTTAACTCTTACTCTGGCCTAATAGCTAAGGTCTTAGAATCATACTCTGGTCTACTGGTTAAGGTCCTAACTCTTACTCTGGCCTACTGGTTAAAGTCTTATTTCTTACTCTGGCCTAATAGCTAAGGTTTTAACTCTTACTCGGCCTAATAGCTAAGGTCGTAGACTCATACTCTGGCCTAATGGTTAAGGTCCTAACTCTTACTTTGGCCTACTGGTTAAGGTCTTAACTCTTACTCTGGCCTAATAGCTAAGGTCTTAGACTCGTTCTCTGGCCTATTGGTTAAGGTCTTAACTCTTACTCTGACCTAATAGCTAAGGTCTTAGACTCATACTCTGGCCTATTAGATAAGGTCTTAGACTCGTACTCTTGCCTAATGGTAAAGGTCTTAACTCTTACTCTGGCCTAATAGCTAAGGTCTTAGACTCATACTCTGGCCTAATAGCTAAGGTCTTAATTCTTACTCTGGCCTAATAGCTAAGGTCTTAGACTCATACTCTGGCCTACTGGTTAAGGTCTTAACTCTTACTCTGGCCTCATAGCTAAGGTCTTAGACTCGTACTCTGGCCTAATGGTTAAGGTCTTAACTCTTACTCTGGCCTAATAGTTAAGGTCTTAATTCTTACTCTGGCTTAATAGCTAAGGTCTTAACTCTTACTCTGGCCTAATAGCTAAAGTCTTAGACTCGTACTCTGGCCTAATTGTTAAGGTCTTAACTCTTACTCTGGCCTAATAGCTAAGGTCTTAGACTCGTACTCTGGCCTAATGGTTATGGTCCTAACTCTTACTCTGGCCTACTGGTTAAGGTCTTAACTCTTACTCTGGCCTAATAGCTAAGGTCTTAACTCTTACTCTGGACTAATAGCTGAGGTCTTAGTTTCATACTCTGGCCTAATGGTTAAGGTCTTAACTCTTACTCTGGGCTAATAGCTACGGTCTTAACTCTTACTCTGGCCTAATAGCTAAGGTCTTAGACTCGTACTCTGGCATAATGGTTAAGGTCTTAACTCTTACTCTGGCCTAATAGCTAAGGTCTTAGACTCGTACTCTGGCCTAATAGCTAAGGGCTTAGACTCGTACTTTGGATTAATAGCTAAGGTCTTAGACTTGTACTCTGGCCTACTGGTTAAGGTCTTAACTCTTACTCTGGCCTAATAGTTAAGGTCTTAGACTCGTACTCTGGCCTAATAGCTAAGGTCTTAGACTCGTACTCTGGCCTAATGTTTAAGGTCTTAACTCTTACTCTGGCCTAATGGTTAAGGTCTTAACTCTTACTCTGACCTACTGGTTAAGGTCTTAACTCTTACTCTGACCTAATAGCTACAGTCTTAGACTCGTACTCTGGCCTAATGGTTAAGGTCTTAACTCTTACTTTGGCCTAATAGCTAAGGTCTTAGACTCAAACTCTGGCCTAATGGTTAAGGTCTTAACTCTTACTCTGGCCTACTTGCTAAGGTCTTAACTCTTACTCTGGCCTAATACCTAAGGTCTTAGACTCATACTCTGGCCTAATGGTTAAGGTCTTAACTCTTACTCTGGCCTAATAGCTAACGTCTTAGACTCGTACTCTGGCCTAATAGCTAAGGTCTTAAATCTTACTCTGGCCTAATAGCTAAGGTCTTAATTCTTACTCTGGCCTAATAGCTAAGGTCTTAGACTCATACTCTGGCCTAATGGTTAAGGTCTTAACTCTTACTTTGGCCTAATAGCTAAGGTCTTAGACTCGTACTCTGGCCTAATGGTTAAGGTCTTAACTCTTACTCTGGCCTACTTGTTAAGGTCTTAACTCTTACTCTGGCCTAATAGCTAAGGTCTTAGACTCATACTCTGGCCTAATGGTTAAGGTCTTAACTCTTACTCTGGCCTAATAGCTAAGGTCTTAGACTTGTACTCTGGCCTAATAGCTAAGGTCTTAACTCTTACTCTGGCCTAATAGCTAAGGTCTTAACTCTTACTCTGGCCTGATAGCTAAGGTCTTAGACTGGTACTCTGGCCTAATGGTTAAGATCGTAAATCTTACTTTGGCCTACTGGTTGAGGTCTTAACTCTTTCTCTGGCCTAATGGTTAAGGTCTTAACTCTTACTCTGGCCTAATAGCTAAGGTCTTAGACTTGTACTCTGGCCTAATGGTTAAGGTCTTAACTCTTACTCTAGCCTACTGGTTAAGGTCTTAACTCTTACTCTGGCCTAATAGCTAAGGTCTTAGACTCGTACTCTGGCCTAATGGTTAAGGTCTTAACTCTTACTCTGGCCTAATAACTAAGGTCTTAACTCTTACTCTGGCCTAATAGCTAAGGTCTTAATTCTTACTCTGGCCTAATAGCTAAGGTCTTAGACTCATACTCTGGCCTACTGGTTAAGGTCTTAACTCTTACTCTGGCCTTATAGCTAAGGTCTTAGACTCGTACTCTGGCCTAATGGTTAAGGTCTTAACTCTTACTCTGGCCTAATAGCTAAGGTCTTAACTCTTACTCTGGCCTAATAGCTAAGGTCTTAGACTCGTACTCTGGCCTACTGGTTAAGGTCTTAACTCTTACTCTGGCCTACTGGTTAAGGTCTTAACTCTTACTCTGGCCTAATAACTAAGGTCTTAGACTCGTACTCTGGCCTAATGTTTAAGGTCTTAACTCTTACTCTGGCCTACTGGTTAAGGTCTTAACTCTTACTCTGGCCTAATAGCTAAGGTCTTAGACTCGTACTCTGGCCTAATGGTTAAGGTCTTAACTCTTACTCTGGCCTTCTTGTTAAGGTCTTAACTCTTACTCTGGCCTAATAGCTAAGGTCTTAACTCTTACTCTGGCCTAATAGCTAAGGTCTTGAACAAGTACTATGGCCTACAGGTTAAGGTCTTATCTCTTACTCTGGCCTACTGGTTAAGTTCTTAACTCTTACTCTGGCCTAATAGCTAAGGTCTTAGACTCGTACTCTGGACTAATCGTTAAGGTCTTAACTCTTACTCTGGGCTAATAGCTAAGGTCTTGAATCTTACTCTGGCCCAATAGCTAAGGTCTTAGACTCGTACTCTGGCCTAATGGTTAAGGTCTTAACTCTTACTCTGGCCTACTGGTTAAGGTCTTAACTCTTACTCTGGCCTAATAGCTAAGGTCTTAGACTTGTACTCTGGCCTAATGATTAAGGTCTTAACTCCTATTCTGGCCTACTGGTTAAGGTCTTAACTCTTTCTCTGGCCCAATGGTTAAGGTCTAAACTCTTACTCTGGCCTAATAGCTAAGGTCTTAACTCTTACTCTGGCCTAATAGCTAAGGTCTTAGACTCGTACTATGGCCTACAGGTTAAGGTCTTAACTCTTACTCTGGCCTACTGGTTAAGGTCTTAACTCTTACTCTGGCCTAATGGTTAAGGTCTTAGACTCGTACTCTGGCCTAATGGTTAAGGTCTTAACTCTTACTCTGGCCTACAGGTTAAGGTCTTAACTCTTACTCTGGCCTACTGGTTAAGGTCTTAACTCTTACTCTGGCCTAATAGCTAAGGTCTTAGACTCGTACTATGGCCTAATGGTTAAGGTGTTAACACTTACTCTGGCCTACTGGTTAAGGTCTTAACTCTTACTCTGGCCTAATAGCTAAGGTCTTAGACTTGTACTCTGGCCTAATGGTAAAGGTCTTAACTCTTACTCTGGCCTAATAGCTACAGTCTTAGACTCGTACTCTGGCCTAATGGTTAAGGTCTTAACTCTTACTCTGGCCTAATGGTTAAGGTCTTAACTCTTACTTTGGCCTAATAGCTGAGGTCTTAGACTCGTACTCTGGCCTAATGGTTAAGGTCTTAACTCTTACTCTGGCCTACTTGTTAAGGTCTTAACTCTTACTCTGGCCTAAGGTCTTAGACTCATACTCTGGCCTAATGGTAAAGGTCTTAACTCTTACTCTGGCCTAATAGCTAAGGTCTTAGACTCGTACACTGGCCTAATAGCTAAGGTCTTAAATCTTACTCTGGCCTAATAGCTAAGGTCTTAATTCTTACTCTGGCCTAATAGCTAAGGTCTTAGACTCATACTCTGGCCTAATGGTTAAGGTCTTAACTCTTACTTTGGCCTAATAGCTAAGGTCTTAGACTCGTACTCTGGCCTAATGGTTAAGGTCTTAACTCTTACTCTGGCCTACTTGTTAAGGTCTTAACTCTTACTCTGGCCTAATAGCTAAGGTCTTAGACTCATACTCTGGCCTAATGGTTAAGGTCTTAACTCTTGCTCTGGCCTAATAGCTAAGGTCTTAGACTCGTACTCTGGCCTAATAGCTAAGGTCTTAACTCTTACTCTGGCCTAATAGCTAAGGTCTTAATTCTTACTCTGGCCTAATAGCTAAGGTCTTAGACTCATACTCTGGCCTAATGGTTAAGGTCTTAACTCTTACTCTGGCCTGATAGCTAAGGTCTTAGACTCGTACTCTGGCCTAATGGTTAAGATCTTAACTCTTACTCTGGCCTACTGGTTAAGGTCTTAACTCTTTCTCTGGCCTAATGGTTAAGGTCTTAACTCTTACTCTGGCCTAATAGCTAAGGTCTTAGACTTGTACTCTGGCCTAATGGTTAAGGTCTTAACTCTTACTCTGGCCTACTGGTTAAGGTCTTAACTCTTACTCTGGCCTAATAGCTAAGGTCTTAGACTCGTACTCTGGCCTAATGGTTAAGGTCTTAACTCTTACTCTGGCCTAATAGCTAAGGTCTTAGAATCATACTCTGGTCTACTGGTTAAGGTCCTAACTCTTACTCTGGCCTACTGGTTAAAGTCTTATTTCTTACTCTGGCCTAATAGCTAAGGTCTTAACTCTTACTCTGGCCTAATAGCTAAGGTCGTAGACTCAAACACTGGCCTAATGGTTAAGGTCCTAACTCTTACTTTGGCCTACTGGTTAAGGTCTTAACTCTTACTCTGGCCTAATAGCTAAGGTCTTAGACTCGTACTCTGGCCTAATGGTTAAGGTCTTAACTCTTACTCTGGCCTGCTTGGTAAGGTCTTAACTCTTACTCTGGCCTAATAGCTAAGGTCTTAACTCTTACTCTGGCCTAATAGCTATGGTCTTAACTCTTACTCTGGCCTAATAGCTAAGGTCTTGAACTCGTACTATGGCCTAAAGGTTAAGGTCTTAACTCTTACTCTGGCCTACTGGTTAAGGTCTTAACTCTTACTCTGGCCTAATAGCTAAGGTCTTAGACTCGTATTCTGGACTAATCATTAAGGTCTTAACTCTTACTCTGGACTAATAGCTAAGGTCTTAAATCTTACTCTGGCCCAATAGCTAAGGTCTTAGACTCATACTCTGGCCTAATGGTTAAGGTCTTAACTCTTACTCTGGCCTACTGGTTAAGGTCTTAACTCTTACTCTGGCCTAATAGCTAAGGTCTTAGACTCGTACTCTGGCCTAATGGTTAAGGTCTTAACTCTTATTCTGGCCTACTGGTTAAGGTCTTAACTCTTTCTCTGGCCTACAGGTTAAGGTCTTAACTCTTACTCTGGCCTAATAGCTAAGGTCTTAACTCTTACTCTGGACTAATAGCTAAGGTCTGAGACTCATACTCTGGCCCAATGGTTAAGGTCTAAACTCTTACTCTGGCCTAATAGCTAAGGTCTTAACTCTTATTCTGGCCTAATAGCTAAGGTCTTAGACTCATACTATGGCCTACAGGTTAAGGTCTTAACTCTTACTCTGGCCTACTGGTTAAGGTCTTAGACTCGTACTCTGGCCTAATGGTTAAGGTCTTAACTCTTACTCTGGCCTACAGGTTAAGGTCTTAACTCTTACTCTGGCCTACTCGTTAAGGTCTTAACTCTTACTCTGGCCTAATAGCTAAGGTCTTAGACTCGTACTCTGGCCTAATGGTTAAGGTGTTAACACTTACTCTGGCCTACTGGTTAAGGTCTTAACTCTTACTCTGGCCTAATAGCTAAGGTCTTAGACTTGTACTCTGGCCTAATGGTAAAGGTCTTAACTCTTACTCTGGCCTAATAGCTAAGGTCTTAGACTCGTACTCTGGCCTAATGGTTAAGGTCTAAACTCTTACTCTGGCCTAATAGCTAAGGTCTTAGACTCGTACTATGGCCTACTGGTTAAGGTCTTGACTCTTACTCTTCTCCTACTGGTTAAGGTCTTAACTCTTACTCTGGCCTACTGGTTAAGGTCTTAACTCTTACTCTGGCCTAATAGCTAAGGTTTTAGAATCATACTCTGGTCTACTGGTTAAGGTCCTAACTCTTACTCTGGCCTACTGGTTAAAGTCTTATTTCTTACTCTGGCCTAATAGCTAAGGTTTTAACTCTTACTCTGGCCTAATAGCTAAGGTCGTAGACTCATACTCTGGCCTAATGGTTAAGGTCCTAACTCTTACTTTGGCCTACTGGTTAAGGTCTTAACTCTTACTCTGGCCTAATAGCTAAGGTCTTAGACTCGTTCTCTGGCCTATTGGTTAAGGTCTTAACTCTTACTCTGACCTAATAGCTAAGGTCTTAGACTCATACTCTGGCCTATTAGATAAGGTCTTAGACTCGTACTCTTGCCTAATGGTAAAGGTCTTAACTCTTACTCTGGCCTAATAGCTAAGGTCTTAGACTCATACTCTGGCCTAATAGCTAAGGTCTTAATTCTTACTCTGGCCTAATAGCTAAGGTCTTAGACTCATACTCTGGCCTACTGGTTAAGGTCTTAACTCTTACTCTGGCCTCATAGCTAAGGTCTTAGACTCGTCATCTGGCCTAATGGTTAAGGTCTTAACTCTTACTCTGGCCTAATAGTTAAGGTCTTAATTCTTACTCTGGCCTAATAGCTAAGGTCTTAACTCTTACTCTGGCCTAATAGCTAAAGTCTTAGACTCGTACTCTGGCCTAATTGTTAAGGTCTTAACTCTTACTCTGGCCTAATAGCTAAGGTCTTAGACTCGTACTCTGGCCTAATGGTTATGGTCCTAACTCTTACTCTGGCCTACTGGTTAAGGTCTTAACTCTTACTCTGGCCTAATAGCTAAGGTCTTAACTCTTACTCTGGACTAATAGCTGAGGTCTTAGTTTCATACTCTGGCCTAATGGTTAAGGTCTTAACTCTTACTCTGGGCTAATAGCTACGGTCTTAACTCTTACTCTGGCCTAATAGCTAAGGTCTTAGACTCGTACTCTGGCATAATGGTTAAGGTCTTAACTCTTACTCTGGCCTAATAGCTAAGGTCTTAGACTCGTACTCTGGCCTAATAGCTAAGGGCTTAGACTCGTACTTTGGATTAATAGCTAAGGTCTTAGACTTGTACTCTGGCCTACTGGTTAAGGTCTTAACTCTTACTCTGGCCTAATAGTTAAGGTCTTAGACTCGTACTCTGGCCTAATAGCTAAGGTCTTAGACTCGTACTCTGGCCTAATGTTTAAGGTCTTAACTCTTACTCTGGCCTAATGGTTAAGGTCTTAACTCTTACTCTGGCCTACTGGTTAAGGTCTTAACTCTTACTCTGACCTAATAGCTACAGTCTTAGAATCGTACTCTGGCCTAATGGTTAAGGTCTTAACTCTTACTTTGGCCTAATAGCTAAGGTCTTAGACTCGAACTCTGGCCTAATGGTTAAGGTCTTAACTCTTACTCTGGCCTACTTGCTAAGGTCTTAACTCTTACTCTGGCCTAATACCTAAGGTCTTAGACTCATACTCTGGCCTAATGGTTAAGGTCTTAACTCTTACTCTGGCCTAATAGCTAACGTCTTAGACTCGTACTCTGGCCTAATAGCTAAGGTCTTAAATCTTACTCTGGCCTAATAGCTAAGGTCTTAATTCTTACTCTGGCCTAATAGCTAAGGTCTTAGACTCATACTCTGGCCTAATGGTTAAGGTCTTAACTCTTACTTTGGCCTAATAGCTAAGGTCTTAGACTCGTACTCTGGCCTAATGGTTAAGGTCTTAACTCTTACTCTGGCCTACTTGTTAAGGTCTTAACTCTTACTCTGGCCTAATAGCTAAGGTCTTAGACTCATACTCTGGCCTAATGGTTAAGGTCTTAACTCTTACTCTGGCCTAATAGCTAAGGTCTTAGACTCGTACTCTGGCCTAATAGCTAAGGTCTTAACTCTTACTCTGGCCTAATAGCTAAGGTCTTAACTCTTACTCTGGCCTGATAGCTAAGGTCTTAGACTGGTACTCTGGCCTAATGGTTAAGATCGTAACTCTTACTTTGGCCTACTGGTTGAGGTCTTAACTCTTTCTCTGGCCTAATGGTTAAGGTCTTAACTCTTACTCTGGCCTAATAGCTAAGGTCTTAGACTTGTACTCTGGCCTAATGGTTAAGGTCTTAACTCTTACTCTAGCCTACTGGTTAAGGTCTTAACTCTTACTCTGGCCTAATAGCTAAGGTCTTAGACTCGTACTCTGGCCTAATGGTTAAGGTCTTAACTCTTACTCTGGCCTAATAACTAAGGTCTTAACTCTTACTCTGGCCTAATAGCTAAGGTCTTAATTCTTACTCTGGCCTAATAGCTAAGGTCTTAGACTCATACTCTGGCCTACTGGTTAAGGTCTTAACTCTTACTCTGGCTTTATAGCTAAGGTCTTAGACTCGTACTCTGGCCTAATGGTTAAGGTCTTAACTCTTACTCTGGCCTAATAGCTAAGGTCTTAACTCTTACTCTGGCCTAATAGCTAAGGTCTTAGACTCGTACTCTGGCCTACTGGTTAAGGTCTTAACTCTTACTCTGGCCTACTGGTTAAGGTCTTAACTCTTACTCTGGCCTAATAACTAAGGTCTTAGACTCGTACTCTGGCCTAATGTTTAAGGTCTTAACTCTTACTCTGGCCTACTGGTTAAGGTCTTAACTCTTACTCTGGCCTAATAGCTAAGGTCTTAGACTCGTACTCTGGCCTAATGGTTAAGGTCTTAACTCTTACTCTGGCCTTCTTGTTAAGGTCTTAACTCTTACTCTGGCCTAATAGCTAAGGTCTTAACTCTTACTCTGGCCTAATAGCTAAGGTCTTAGACTCATACTCTGGCCTAATGGTTAAGGTCTTAACTCTTACTCTGGCCTACTGGTTAAGGTCTTAACTCTTACTCTGGCCTAATAGCTAAGGTCTTAGACTCGTACTCTGGCCTACTGGCTAAGGTCTTAACTCTTACTCTGGCCTAATGGTTAAGGTCTTAACTCTTACTCTGGCCTAATAGCTAAGGACTTAGACTCCTACTATGGCCTACAGGTTAAGGTCTTAACTCGTACTCTGGCCTACAGGTTAAGGTCTTAACTCTTACTCTGGCCTAATAGCTAAGGTCTTAGACTCGTACTCTGGCCTAATGGTTAAAGTCTTAACTCTTACTCTGGCCTACTTGTTAAGGTCTTAACTCTTACTTTGGCCTAATAGCTAAGGTCTTAGACTCGTACTCTGGCCTAATGGTTAAGGTCTTAACTCTTACTCTCGCCTACTTGTTAAGGTCTTAACTCTTACTCTGGCCTAATACCTAAGGTCTTAGTCTCATACTCTGGCCTAATGGTTAAGGTCTTAACTCTTACTCTGGCCTACTGGTTAAGGTCTTAACTCTTACTCTGGCCTAATAGCTACAGTCTTAGACTCGTACTCTGGCCTAATGGTTAAGGTCTTAACTCTTACTCTGGCCTAATGGTTAAGGTCTTAACTCTTACTTTGGCCTAATAGCTAAGGTCTTAGACTCGTACTCTGGCCTAATGGTTAAGGTCTTAACTCTTACTCTGGCCTAATTGCTAAGGTCTTAACTCTTACTCTGGCCTAATAGCTAAGGTCTTAGACTCATACTCTGGCCTAATGGTTAAGGTCTTAACTCTTACTCTGGCATACTGGTTAAGGTCTTAACTCTTACTCTGGCCTAATAGCTAAGGTCATAGACTCGTACTCTGGCCTAATGGTTAAGGTCTTAACTCTTATTCTGGCCTACTGGTTAAGGTCTTAACTCTTACTCTGGCCTAATAGCTAAGGTCTAAGACTCGTACCCTGGCCTACTGGTTAAGGTCTTAACTCTTACTCAGGCCTAATGGTTAAGGTCTTAACTCTTACTCTGGCCTAATAGCTAAGGTCTTAGACTCGTACTATGGCCTACTGGTTAAGGTCTTGACTCTTACTCTTCTCCTACTGGTTAAGGTCTTAACTCTTACTCTGGCCTACTGGTTACGGTCTTAACTCTTACTCTGGCCTAATAGCTAAGGTCTTAGAATCATACTCTGGTCTACTGGTTAAGGTCTTAACTCTTACTCTGGCCTACTGGTTAAAGTCTTAACTCTTACTCTGGCCTAATAGCTAAAGTCTTAGACTCGTACTCTGGCCTAATAGTTAAGGTCTTAAATCTTACTCTGGCCTAATAGCTAAGGTCTTAGACTCGTACTCTGACCTAATAGCTAAGATCGTAGACTCATACTCTGGCCTAATGGTTAAGGTCCTAACTCTTACTCTGGCCTACTGGTTAAGGTCTTAACTCTTACTCTAGCCTACTAGCTAAGGTCTTAGACTCGTTCTCTGGCCTACTGGTTAAGGTCTTAACTCTTACTCTGGCCTAATAGCTAAGGTCTAAGACTCGTACCCTGGCCTACTGGTTAAGGTCTTAACTCTTACTCAGGCCTAATGGTTAAGGTCTTAACTCTTACTCTGGCCTAATAGCTAAGGTCTTAGACTCGTACTATGGCCTACTGGTTAAGGTCTTGACTCTTACTCTTCTCCTACTGGTTAAGGTCTTAACTCTTACTCTGGCCTACTGGTTACGGTCTTAACTCTTACTCTGGCCTAATAGCTAAGGTCTTAGAATCATACTCTGGTCTACTGGTTAAGGTCTTAACTCTTACTCTGGCCTACTGGTTAACGTCTTAACTCTTACTCTGGCCTAATAGCTAAAGTCTTAGACTCGTACTCTGGCCTAATAGTTAAGGTCTTAAATCTTACTCTGGCCTAATATCTAAGGTCTTAGACTCGTACTCTGACCTAATAGCTAAGATCGTAGACTCATACTCTGGCCTAATGGTTAAGGTCCTAACTCTTACTCTGGCCTACTGGTTAAGGTCTTAACTCTTACTCTGGCCTACTAGCTAAGGTCTTAGACTCGTTCTCTGGCCTACTGGTTAAGGTCTTAACTCTTACTCTGACCTAATAGCTAAGGTCTTAGACTCATACTCTGGCCTATTAGATAAGGTCTTAGACTCGTACTCTTGCCTAATGGTTAAGGTCTTAACTCTTACTCTGGCCTAATAGCTAAGGTCTTAGACTCGTACTCTGGCCTAATATCTACAGTCTTAGACTCGTACTCTGGCCTAATGGTTAAGGTCTTAACTCTTACTCTGGACTACTTGTTAAGGTCTTAACTCTTACTCTGGCCTACTGGTTAAGGTCTTAACTCTTACTCTGGCCTAATAGCTACAGTCTTAGACTCGTACTCTGGCCTAATGGTTAAGGTCTTAACTCTTACTCTGGCCTAATGGTTAAGGTCTTAACTCTTACTTTGGCCTAATAGCTAAGGTCTTAGACTCGTACTCTGGCCTAATGGTTAAGGTCTTAACTCTTACTCTGGCCTAATAGCTAAGGTCTTAACTCTTACTCTGGCCTAATAGCTAAGGTCTTAATTCTTACTCTGGCCTAATAGCTAAGGTCTTAGACTCATACTCTGGCCTACTGGTTAAGGTCTTAACTCTTACTCTGGCCTTATAGCTAAGGTCTTAGACTCGTACTCTGGCCTAATGGTTAAGGTCTTAACTCTTACTCTGGCCTAATAGCTAAGGTCTTAACTCTTACTCTGGCCTAATAGCTAAGGTCTTAGACTCATACTCTGGACTACTGGTTAAGGTCTTAACTCTTACTCTGGCCTAATAGCTAAGGTCTTAGACTCGTACTCTGGCCTAATGGTTAAGGTCTTAACTCTTACTCTGGCCTAATAGCTAAGGTCTTAACTCTTACTCTGGCCTAATAGCTAAGGCCTTAGACTCGTACTCTGGCCTACTGGTTAAGGTCTTAACTCTTACTCTGGCCTAATAGCTAAGGTCTTAGACTCGTACTCTGGCCTAATGTTTAAGGTCTTAACTCTTACTCTGGCCTAATGGTTAAGGTCTTAACTCTTACTCTGGCCTTCTTGTTAAGGTCTTAACTCTTACTCTTGCCGAATAGCTAAGGTCTTAACTCTTACTCTGGCCTAATAGCTAAGGTCTTAACTCTTACTCTGGCCTAATAGCTAAGGTCTTGAACTCGTACTATGGCCTACAGGTTAAGGTCTTAACTCTTACTCTGGCCTACTGTTTAAGTTCTTAACTCTTACACTGGCCTAATAGCTAAGGTCTTAGACTCGTACTCTGGACTAATCGTTAAGGTCTTAACTCTTACTCTGGACTAATAGCTAAGGTCTTAAATCTTACTCTGGCCCAATAGCTAAGGTCTTAGACTCGTACTCTGGCCTACTGGTTAAGGTCTTAACTCTTACTCTGGCCTACTGGTTAAGGTCTTAACTCTTACTCTGGCCTAATAGCTAAGGTCTTAGACTCGTACTCTGGCCTAATGGTTAAGTTCTTAATTCTTATTCTGGCCTACTGGTTAAGGTCTTAACTCTTTCTCTGGCCTACAGGATAAGGTCTTAACTCTTACTCTGGCCTAATAGCTAAGGTCTTAACTCTTACTCTGGCCTAATAGCTAAGGTCTGAGACTTGTACTCTGGCCCAATGGTTAAGGTCTAAACGCTTACTCTGGCCTAATAGCTAAGGTCTTAACTCTTACTCTGGCCTAATAGCTAAGGTCTTAATTCTTACTCTGGCCTAATAGCTAAGGTCTTAGACTCATACTCTGGCCTAATGGTTAAGGTCTTAACTCTTACTCTGGCCTGATAGCTAAGGTCTTAGACTCGTACTCTGGCCTAATGGTTAAGATCTTAACTCTTACTCTGGCCTACTGGTTAAGGTCTTAACTCTTTCTCTGGCCTAATGGTTAAGGTCTTAACTCTTACTCTGGCCTAATAGCTAAGGTCTTAGACTTGTACTCTGGCCTAATGGTTAAGGTCTTAACTCTTACTCTGGCCTACTGGTTAAGGTCTTAACTCTTACTCTGGCCTAATAGCTAAGGTCTTAGACTCGTACTCTGGCCTAATGGTTAAGGTCTTAACTCTTACTCTGGCCTAATAGCTAAGGTCTTAGAATCATACTCTGGTCTACTGGTTAAGGTCCTAACTCTTACTCTGGCCTACTGGTTAAAGTCTTATTTCTTACTCTGGCCTAATAGCTAAGGTCTTAACTCTTACTCTGGCCTAATAGCTAAGGTCGTAGACTCAAACTCTGGCCTAATGGTTAAGGTCCTAACTCTTACTTTGGCCTACTGGTTAAGGTATTAACTCTTACTCTGGCCTAATAGCTAAGGTCTTAGACTCGTACTCTGGCCTAATGGTTAAGGTCTTAACTCTTACTCTGGCCTGCTTGGTAAGGTCTTAACTCTTACTCTGGCCTAATAGCTAAGGTCTTAACTCTTACTCTGGCCTAATAGCTATGGTCTTAACTCTTACTCTGGCCTAATAGCTAAGGTCTTGAACTCGTACTATGGCCTAAAGGTTAAGGTCTTAACTCTTACTCTGGCCTACTGGTTAAGGTCTTAACTCTTACTCTGCCTAATAGCTAAGGTCTTAGACTCGTATTCTGGACTAATCATTAAGGTCTTAACTCTTACTCTGGACTAATAGCTAAGGTCTTAAATCTTACTCTGGCCCAATAGCTAAGGTCTTAGACTCATACTCTGGCCTAATGGTTAAGGTCTTAACTCTTACTCTGGCCTACTGGTTAAGGTCTTAACTCTTACTCTGGCCTAATAGCTAAGGTCTTAGACTCGTACTCTGGCCTAATGGTTAAGGTCTTAACTCTTATTCTGGCCTACTGGTTAAGGTCTTAACTCTTTCTCTGGCCTACAGGTTAAGGTCTTAACTCTTACTCTGGCCTAATAGCTAAGGTCTTAACTCTTACTCTGGACTAATAGCTAAGGTCTGAGACTCATACTCTGGCCCAATGGTTAAGGTCTAAACTCTTACTCTGGCATAATAGCTAAGGTCTTAACTCTTATTCTGGCCTAATAGCTAAGGTCTTAGACTCATACTATGGCCTACAGGTTAAGGTCTTAACTCTTACTCTGGCCTACTCGTTAAGGTCTTAACTCTTACTCTGGCCTAATAGCTAAGGTCTTAGACTCGTACTCTGGCCTAATGGTTAAGGTGTTAACACTTACTCTGGCCTACTGGTTAAGGTCTTAACTCTTACTCTGGCCTAATAGCTAAGGTCTTAGACTTGTACTCTGGCCTAATGGTAAAGGTCTTAACTCTTACTCTGGCCTAATAGCTAAGGTCTTAGACTCGTACTCTGGCCTAATGGTTAAGGTCTAAACTCTTACTCTGGCCTAATAGCTAAGGTCTTAGACTCGTACTATGGCCTACTGGTTAAGGTCTTGACTCTTACTCTTCTCCTACTGGTTAAGGTCTTAACTCTTACTCTGGCCTACTGGTTAAGGTCTTAACTCTTACTCTGGCCTAATAGCTAAGGTCTTAGAATCATACTCTGGTCTACTGGTTAAGGTCCTAACTCTTACTCTGGCCTACTGGTTAAAGTCTTATTTCTTACTCTGGCCTAATAGCTAAGGTTTTAACTCTTACTCTGGCCTAATAGCTAAGGTCGTAGACTCATACTCTGGCCTAATGGTTAAGGTCCTAACTCTTACTTTGGCCTACTGGTTAAGGTCTTAACTCTTACTCTGGCCTAATAGCTAAGGTCTTAGACTCGTTCTCTGGCCTATTGGTTAAGGTCTTAACTCTTACTCTGACCTAATAGCTAAGGTCTTAGACTCATACTCTGGCCTATTAGATAAGGTCTTAGACTCGTACTCTTGCCTAATGGTAAAGGTCTTAACTCTTACTCTGGCCTAATAGCTAAGGTCTTAGACTCATACTCTGGCCTAATAGCTAAGGTCTTAATTCTTACTCTGGCCTAATAGCTAAGGTCTTAGACTCATACTCTGGCCTACTGGTTAAGGTCTTAACTCTTACTCTGGCCTAATAGTTAAGGTCTTAATTCTTACTCTGGCCTAATAGCTAAGGTCTTAACTCTTACTCTGGCCTAATAGCTAAAGTCTTAGACTCGTACTCTGGCCTAATTGTTAAGGTCTTATCTCTTACTCTGGCCTAATAGCTAAGGTCTTAGACTCGTACTCTGGCCTAATGGTTATGGTCCTAACTCTTACTCTGGCCTACTGGTTAAGGTCTTAACTCTTACTCTGGCCTAATAGCTAAGGTCTTAACTCTTACTCTGGACTAATAGCTGAGGTCTTAGTTTCATACTCTGGCCTAATGGTTAAGGTCTTAACTCTTACTCTGGGCTAATAGCTACGGTCTTAACTCTTACTCTGGCCTAATAGCTAAGGTCTTAGACTCGTACTCTGGCATAATGGTTAAGGTCTTAACTCTTACTCTGGCCTAATAGCTAAGGTCTTAGACTCGTACTCTGGCCTAATAGCTAAGGGCTTAGACTCGTACTTTGGATTAATAGCTAAGGTCTTAGACTTGTACTCTGGCCTACTGGTTAAGGTCTTAACTCTTACTCTGGCCTAATAGTTAAGGTCTTAGACTCGTACTCTGGCCTAATAGCTAAGGTCTTAGACTCGTACTCTGGCCTAATGTTTAAGGTCTTAACTCTTACTCTGGCCTAATGGTTAAGGTCTTAACTCTTACTCTGGCCTACTGGTTAAGGTCTTAACTCTTACTCTGACCTAATAGCTACAGTCTTAGACTCGTACTCTGGCCTAATGGTTAAGGTCTTAACTCTTACTTTGGCCTAATAGCTAAGGTCTTAGACTCGAACTCTGGCCTAATGGTTAAGGTCTTAACTCTTACTCTGGCCTACTTGCTAAGGTCTTAACTTTTACTCTGGCCTAATACCTAAGGTCTTAGACTCATACTCTGGCCTAATGGTTAAGGTCTTAACTCTTACTCTGGCCTAATAGCTAACGTCTTAGACTCGTACTCTGGCCTAATAGCTAAGGTCTTAAATCTTACTCTGGCCTAATAGCTAAGGTCTTAATTCTTACTCTGGCCTAATAGCTAAGGTCTTAGACTCATACTCTGGCCTAATGGTTAAGGTCTTAACTCTTACTTTGGCCTAATAGCTAAGGTCTTAGACTCGTACTCTGGCCTAATGGTTAAGGTCTTAACTCTTACTCTGGCCTACTTGTTAAGGTCTTAACTCTTACTCTGGCCTAATAGCTAAGGTCTTAGACTCATACTCTGGCCTAATGGTTAAGGTCTTAACTCTTACTCTGGCCTAATAGCTAAGGTCTTAGACTCGTACTCTGGCCTAATAGCTAAGGTCTTAACTCTTACTCTGGCCTAATAGCTAAGGTCTTAACTCTTACTCTGGCCTGATAGCTAAGGTCTTAGACTGGTACTCTGGCCTAATGGTTAAGATCGTAACTCTTACTTTGGCCTACTGGTTGAGGTCTTAACTCTTTCTCTGGCCTAATGGTTAAGGTCTTAACTCTTACTCTGGCCTAATAGCTAAGGTCTTAGACTTGTACTCTGGCCTAATGGTTAAGGTCTTAACTCTTACTCTAGCCTACTGGTTAAGGTCTTAACTCTTACTCTGGCCTAATAGCTAAGGTCTTAGACTCGTACTCTGGCCTAATGGTTAAGGTCTTAACTCTTACTCTGGCCTAATAACTAAGGTCTTAACTCTTACTCTGGCCTAATAGCTAAGGTCTTAATTCTTACTCTGGCCTAATAGCTAAGGTCTTAGACTCATACTCTGGCCTACTGGTTAAGGTCTTAACTCTTACTCTGGCTTTATAGCTAAGGTCTTAGACTCGTACTCTGGCCTAATGGTTAAGGTCTTAACTCTTACTCTGGCCTAATAGCTAAGGTCTTAACTCTTACTCTGGCCTAATAGCTAAGGTCTTAGACTCGTACTCTGGCCTACTGGTTAAGGTCTTAACTCTTACTCTGGCCTACTGGTTAAGGTCTTAACTCTTACTCTGGCCTAATAACTAAGGTCTTAGACTCGTACTCTGGCCTAATGTTTAAGGTCTTATCTCTTACTCTGGCCTACTGGTTAAGGTCTTAACTCTTACTCTGGCCTAATAGCTAAGGTCTTAGACTCGTACTCTGGCCTAATGGTTAAGGTCTTAACTCTTACTCTGGCCTTCTTGTTAAGGTCTTAACTCTTACTCTGGCCTAATAGCTAAGGTCTTAACTCTTACTCTGGCCTAATAGCTAAGGTCTTGAACAAGTACTATGGCCTACAGGTTAAGGTCTTATCTCTTACTCTGGCCTACTGGTTAAGTTCTTAACTCTTACTCTGGCCTAATAGCTAAGGTCTTAGACTCGTACTCTGGACTAATCGTTAAGGTCTTAACTCTTACTCTGGGCTAATAGCTAAGGTCTTGAATCTTACTCTGGCCCAATAGCTAAGGTCTTAGACTCGTACTCTGGCCTACTGGTTAAGGTCTTAACTCTTACTCTGGCCTAATAGCTAAGGTCTTAGACTTGTACTCTGGCCTAATGATTAAGGTCTTAACTCCTATTCTGGCCTACTGGTTAAGGTCTTAACTCTTTCTCTGGCCTACAGGTTAAGGTCTTAACTCTTACTCTGGCCTAAAAGCTAAGGTCTTAACTCTTACTCTGGCCTAATAGCTAAGGTCTGAGACTCGTACTCTGGCCCAATGGTTAAGGTCTAAACTCTTACTCTGGCCTAATAGCTAAGGTCTTAACTCTTACTCTGGCCTAATAGCTAAGGTCTTAGACTCGTACTATGGCCTACAGGTTAAGGTCTAAACTCTTACTCTGGCCTACTGGTTAAGGTCTTAACTCTTACTCTGGCCTAATGGTTAAGGTCTTAGACTCGTACTCTGGCCTAATGGTTAAGGTCTTAACTCTTACTCTGGCCTACAGGTTAAGGTCTTAACTCTTACTCTGGCCTACTGGTTAAGGTCTTAACTCTTACTCTGGCCTAATAGCTAAGGTCTTAGACTCGTACTATGGCCTAATGGTTAAGGTGTTAACACTTACTCTGGCCTACTGGTTAAGGTCTTAACTCTTACTCTGGCCTAATAGCTAAGGTCTTAGACTTGTACTCTGGCCTAATGGTAAAGGTCTTAACTCTTACTCTGGCCTAATAGCTAAGGTCTTAGACTTGTACTCTGGCCTAATGGTTAAGGTCTTAACTCTTACTCTGGCCTACTGGTTAAGGTCTTAACTCTTACTCTGGCCTAATAGCTAAGGTCTTAGACTCGTACTCTGGCCTAATGTTTAAGGTCTTAACTCTTACTCTGGCCTACTGGTTAAGGTCTTAACTCTTACTCTGGCCTAATAGCTAAGGTCTTAGACTCGTACTCTGGCCTAATGGTTAAGGTCTTAACTCTTACTCTGGCCTTCTTGTTAAGGTCTTAACTCTTACTCTGGCCTAATAGCTAAGGTCTTAACTCTTACTCTGGCCTAATAGCTGAGGTCTTAACTCTTACTCTGGCCTAATAGCTAAGGTCTTAGACTTGTACTATGGCCTACTGGTTAAGGTCTTAACTCTTACTCTTCTCCTACTGGTTAAGGTCTTAACTCTTACTCTGGCCTACTGGTTAAGGTCTTAACTATTACTCTGGCCTAATAGCTAAGGTCTTAGAATCATACTCTGGTCTACTGGTTAAGGTCTTAACTCTTACTCTGGCCTACTGGTTAAAGTCTTAACTCGTACTCTGGCCTAATAGTTAAGGTCTTAACTCTTACTCTGGCCTAATAGCTAAGGTCTTAGACTCGTACTCTGGCCTAATAGCTAAGGTCGTAGACTCGTACACTGGCCTAGTAGCTAAGGTCTTAACTCTTACTCTGGCCTAATAGCTAAGGTCTTAGACTCGTACTCTGGCCTACTGGTTAAGGTCTTAACTCTTACTCTGGCCTAATGGTTAAGGTCTTAGACTCGTACTCTGGCCCAATGATTAAGGTCTTAACTCTTACTCTGGCCTGATAGCTAAGGTCTTAGACTCGTACTCTGGCCTAATGGTTAAGATCTTAACTCTTACTCTGGCCTTCTTGGTAAGGTCTTAACTCTTACTCTGGCCTAATAGCTAAGGTCTTAACTCTTACTCTGGCCTAATAGCTATAGTCTTAACTCTTACTCTGGCCTAATAGCTAAGGTCTTGAACTCGTACTATGGCCTAAAGGTTAAGGTCTTAACTCTTACTCTGGCCTACTGGTTAAGTTCTTAACTCGTACTCTGGCCAAATAGCTAAGGTCTTAGACTCGTACTCTGGACTAATCATTAAGGTCTTAACTCTTACTCTGGACTAATAGCTAAGGTCTTAAATCTTACTCTGGCCCAATAGCTAAGGTCTTAGACTCATACTCTGGCCTAATGGTTAAGGTCTTAACTCTTACTCTGGCCTACTGGTTAAGGTCTTAACTCTTACTCTGGCCTAATAGCTAAGGTCTTAGACTCGTACTCTGGCCTAATGGTTAAGGTCTTAACTCTTATTCTGGCCTACTGGTTAAGGTCTTAACTCTTTCTCTGGCCTACAGGTTAAGGTCTTAACTCTTACTCTGGCCTAATAGCTAAGGTCTTAACTCTTACTCTGGCCTAATAGCTAAGGTCTGAGACTCATACTCTGGCCCAATGGTTAAGGTCTAAACTCTTACTCTGGCCTAATAGCTAAGGTCTTAACTCTTATTCTGGCCTAATAGCTAAGGTCTTAGACTCATACTATGGCCTACAGGTTAAGGTCTTAACTCTTACTCTGGCCTACTGGTTAAGGTCTTAGACTCGTACTCTGGCCTAATGGTTAAGGTCTTAACTCTTACTCTGGCCTACAGGTTAAGGTCTTAAATCTTACTCTGGCCTACTCGTTAAGGCCTTAACTCTTACTCTGGCCTAATAGCTAAGGTCTTAGACTCGTACTCTGGCCTAATGGTTAAGGTGTTAACACTTACTCTGGCCTACTGGTTAAGGTCTTAACTCTTACTCTGGCCTAATAGCTAAGGTCTTAGACTTGTACTCTGGCCTAATGGTAAAGGTCTTAACTCTTACTCTGGCCTAATAGCTAAGGTCTTAGACTCGTACTCTGGCCTAATGGTTAAGGTCTAAACTCTTACTCTGGCCTAATAGCTAAGGTCTTAGACTCGTACTATGGCCTACTGGTTAAGGTCTTGACTCTTACTCTTCTCCTACTGGTTAAGGTCTTAACTCTTACTCTGGCCTACTGGTTAAGGTCTTAACTCTTACTCTGGCCTAATAGCTAAGGTCTTAGAATCATACTCTGGTCTACTGGTTAAGGTCCTAACTCTTACTCTGGCCTACTGGTTAAAGTCTTATTTCTTACTCTGGCCTAATAGCTAAGGTCTTAACTCTTACTCTGGCCTAATAGCTAAGGTCGTAGACTCATACTCTGGCCTAATGGTTAAGGTCCTAACTCTTACTTTGGCCTACTGGTTAAGGTCTTAACTCTTACTCTGGCCTAATAGCTAAGGTATTAGACTCGTTCTCTGGCCTATTGGTTAAGGTCTTAACTCTTACTCTGACCTAATAGCTAAGGTCTTAGACTCATACTCTGGCCTATTAGATAAGGTCTTAGACTCGTACTCTTGCCTAATGGTAAAGGTCTTAACTCTTACTCTGGCCTAATAGCTAAGGTCTTAGACTCATACTCTGGCCTAATAGCTAAGGTCTTAATTCTTACTCTGGCCTAATAGCTAAGGTCTTAGACTCATACTCTGGCCTACTGGTTAAGGTCTTAACTCTTACTCTGGCCTCATAGCTAAGGTCTTAGACTCGTACTCTGGCCTAATGGTTAAGGTCTTAACTCTTACTCTGGCCTAATAGTTAAGGTCTTAATTCTTACTCTGGCCTAATAGCTAAGGTCTTAACTCTTACTCTGGCCTAATAGCTAAAGTCTTAGACTCGTACTCTGGCCTAATTGTTAAGGTCTTAACTCTTACTCTGGCCTAATAGCTAAGGTCTTAGACTCGTACTCTGGCCTAATGGTTATGGTCCTAACTCTTACTCTGGCCTACTGGTTAAGGTCTTAACTCTTACTCTGGCCTAATAGCTAAGGTCTTAACTCTTACTCTGGACTAATAGCTGAGGTCTTAGTTTCATACTCTGGCCTAATGGTTAAGGTCTTAACTCTTACTCTGGGCTAATAGCTACGGTCTTAACTCTTACTCTGGCCTAATAGCTAAGGTCTTAGACTCGTACTCTGGCATAATGGTTAAGGTCTTAACTCTTACTCTGGCCTAATAGCTAAGGTCTTAGACTCGTACTCTGGCCTAATAGCTAAGGGCTTAGACTCGTACTTTGGATTAATAGCTAAGGTCTTAGACTTGTACTCTGGCCTACTGGTTAAGGTCTTAACTCTTACTCTGGCCTAATAGTTAAGGTCTTAGACTCGTACTCTTGCCTAATAGCTAAGGTCTTAGACTCGTACTCTGGCCTAATGTTTAAGGTCTTAACTCTTACTCTGGCCTAATGGTTAAGGTCTTAACTCTTACTCTGGCCTACTGGTTAAGGTCTTAACTCTTACTCTGACCTAATAGCTACAGTCTTAGACTCGTACTCTGGCCTAATGGTTAAGGTCTTAACTCTTACTTTGGCCTAATAGCTAAGGTCTTAGACGCAAACTCTGGCCTAATGGTTAAGGTCTTAACTCTTACTCTGGCCTACTTGCTAAGGTCTTAACTCTTACTCTGGCCTAATACCTAAGGTCTTAGACTCATACTCTGGCCTAATGGTTAAGGTCTTAACTCTTACTCTGGCCTAATAGCTAACGTCTTAGACTCGTACTCTGGCCTAATAGCTAAGGTCTTAAATCTTACTCTGGCCTAATAGCTAAGGTCTTAATTCTTACTCTGGCCTAATAGCTAAGGTCTTAGACTCATACTCTGGCCTAATGGTTAAGGTCTTAACTCTTACTCTGGCCTAATAGCTAAGGTCTTAGACTCGTACTCTGGCCTAATAGCTAAGGTCTTAACTCTTACTCTGGCCTAATAGCTAAGGTCTTAACTCTTACTCTGGCCTGATAGCTAAGGTCTTAGACTGGTACTCTGGCCTAATGGTTAAGATCGTAACTCTTACTTTGGCCTACTGGTTAAGGTCTTAACTCTTTCTCTGGCCTAATGGTTAAGGTCTTAACTCTTACTCTGGCCTAATAGCTAAGGTCTTAGACTTGTACTCTGGCCTAATGGTTAAGGTCTTAACTCTTACTCTGGCCTACTGGTTAAGGTCTTAACTCTTACTCTGGCCTAATAGCTAAGGTCTTAGACTCGTACTCTGGCCTAATGGTTAAGGTCTTAACTCTTACTCTGGCCTAATAACTAAGGTCTTAACTCTTACTCTGGCCTAATAGCTAAGGTCTTAATTCTTACTCTGGCCTAATAGCTAAGGTCTTAGACTCATACTCTGGCCTACTGGTTAAGGTCTTAACTCTTACTCTGGCCTTATAGCTAAGGTCTTAGACTCGTACTCTGGCCTAATGGTTAAGGTCTTAACTCTTACTCTGGCCTAATAGCTAAGGTCTTAACTCTTACTCTGGCCTAATAGCTAAGGTCTTAGACTCGTACTCTGGCCTACTGGTTAAGGTCTTAACTCTTACTCTGGCCTACTGGTTAAGGTCTTAACTCTTACTCTGGCCTAATAACTAAGGTCTTAGACTCGTACTCTGGCCTAATGTTTAAGGTCTTAACTCTTACTCTGGCCTACTGGTTAAGGTCTTAACTCTTACTCTGGCCTAATAGCTAAGGTCTTAGACTCGTACTCTGGCCTAATGGTTAAGGTCTTAACTCTTACTCTGGCCTTCTTGTTAAGGTCTTAACTCTTACTCTGGCCTAATAGCTAAGGTCTTAACTCTTACTCTGGCCTAATAGCTAAGGTCTTAACTCTTACTCTGGCCTAATAGCTAAGGTCTTGAACAAGTACTATGGCCTACAGGTTAAGGTCTTATCTCTTACTCTGGCCTACTGGTTAAGTTCTTAACTCTTACTCTGGCCTAATAGCCAAGGTCTTAGACTCGTACTCTGGACTAATCGTTAAGGTCTTAACTCTTACTCTGGACTAATAGCTAAGGTCTTGAATCTTACTCTGGCCCAATAGCTAAGGTCTTAGACTCGTACTCTGGCCTAATGGTTAAGGTCTTAACTCTTACTCTGGCCTACTGGTTAAGGTCTTAACTCTTACTCTGGCCTAATAGCTAAGGTCTTAGACTTGTACTCTGGCCTAATGATTAAGGTCTTAACTCCTATTCTGGCCTACTGGTTAAGGTCTTAACTCTTTCTCTGGCCTACAGGTTAAGGTCTTAACTCTTACTCTGGCCTAAAAGCTAAGGTCTTAACTCTTACTCTGGCCTAATAGCTAAGGTCTGAGACTCGTACTCTGGCCCAATGGTTAAGGTCTAAACTCTTACTCTGGCCTAATAGCTAAGGTCTTAACTCTTACTCTGGCCTAATAGCTAAGGTCTTAGACTCGTACTATGGCCTACAGGTTAAGGTCTTAACTCTTACTCTGGCCTACTGGTTAAGGTCTTAACTCTTACTCTGGCCTAATGGTTAAGGTCTTAGACTCGTACTCTGGCCTAATGGTTAAGGTCTTAACTCTTACTCTGGCCTACAGGTTAAGGTCTTAACTCTTACTCTGGCCTACTGGTTAAGGTCTTAACTCTTACTCTGGCCTAATAGCTAAGGTCTTAGACTCGTACTATGGCCTAATGGTTAAGGTGTTAACACTTACTCTGGCCTACTGGTTAAGGTCTTAACTCTTACTCTGGCCTAATAGCTAAGGTCTTAGACTTGTACTCTGGCCTAATGGTAAAGGTCTTAACTCTTACTCTGCCCTAATAGCTAAGGTCTTAGACTTGTACTCTGGCCTAATGGTTAAGGTCTTAACTCTTACTCTGGCCTACTGGTTAAGGTCTTAACTCTTACTCTGGCCTAATAGCTAAGGTCTTAGACTCGTACTCTAACCTAATGTTTAAGGTCTTAACTCTTACTCTGGCCTACTGGTTAAGGTCTTAACTCTTACTCTGGCCTAATAGCTAAGGTCTTAGACTCGTACTCTGGCCTAATGGTTAAGGTCTTAACTCTTACTCTGGCCTTCTTGTTAAGGTCTTAACTCTTACTCTGGCCTAATAGCTAAGGTCTTAACTCTTACTCTGGCCTAATAGCTGAGGTCTTAACTCTTACTCTGGCCTAATAGCTAAGGTCTTAGACTTGTACTATGGCCTACTGGTTAAGGTCTTAACTCTTACTCTTCTCCTACTGGTTAAGGTCTTAACTCTTACTCTGGCCTACTGGTTAAGGTCTTAACTATTACTCTGGCCTAATAGCTAAGGTCTTAGAATCATACTCTGGTCTACTGGTTAAGGTCTTAACTCTTACTCTGGCCTACTGGTTAAAGTCTTAACTCGTACTCTGGCCTAATAGTTAAGGTCTTAACTCTTACTCTGGCCTAATAGCTAAGGTCGTAGACTCGTACACTGGCCTAGTAGCTAAGGTCTTAACTCTTACTCTGGCCTAATAGCTAAGGTCTTAGACTCGTACTCTGGCCTACTGGTTAAGGTCTTAACTCTTACTCTGGCCTAATGGTTAAGGTCTTAGACTCGTACTCTGGCCCAATGGTTAAGGTCTTAACTCTTACTCTGGCCTGATAGCTAAGGTCTTAGACTCGTACTCTGGCCTAATGGTTAAGATCTTAACTCTTACTTTGGTGTACTGGTTAAGGTCTTAACTCTTTCTCTGGCCTAATGGTTAAGGTCTTAACTCTTACTCTGGCCTAATAGCTATGGTCTTAGACTTGTACTCTGGCCTAATGGTTAAGGTCTTAACTCTTACTCTGGCCTACTGGTTAAGGTCTTAAATCTTACTCTGGCCTAATAGCTAAGGTCTTAGACACGTACTCTGGCCTAATGGTTAAGGTCTTAACTCTTACTCTGGCCTAATAGCTAAGGTCTTAACTCTTACTCTGGCCTAATAGCTAAGGTCTTAATTCTTACTCTGGCCTAATAGCTAAGGTCTTAGACTCATACTCTGGCCTACTGGTTAAGGTCTTAACTCTTACTCTGGCCTTATAGCTAAGGTCTTAGACTCGTACTCTGGCCTAATGGTTAAGGTCTTAACTCTTACTCTGGCCTAATAGCTAAGGTCTTAACTCTTACTCTGGCCTAATAGCTAAGGTCTTAGACTCGTACTCTGGACTACTGGTTAAGGTCTTAACTCTTACTCTGGCCTAATAGCTAAGGTCTTAGACTCGTACTCTGGCATAATGGTTAAGGTCTTAACTCTTACTCTGGCCTAATAGCTAAGGTCTTAACTCTTACTCTGGCCTAATAGCTAAGGTCGTAGACTCGTACACTGGCCTAGTAGCTAAGGTCTTAACTCTTACTCTGGCCTAATAGCTAAGGTCTTAGACTCGTACTCTGGCCTACTGGTTAAGGTCTTAACTCTTACTCTGGCCTAATGGTTAAGGTCTTAGACTCGTACTCTGGCCCAATGGTTAAGGTCTTAACTCTTACTCTGGCCTGATAGCTAAGGTCTTAGACTCGTACTCTGGCCTAATGGTTAAGATCTTAACTCTTACTTTGGTGTACTGGTTAAGGTCTTAACTCTTTCTCTGGCCTAATGGTTAAGGTCTTAACTCTTACTCTGGCCTAATAGCTAAGGTCTTAGACTTGTACTCTGGCCTAATGGTTAAGGTCTTAACTCTTACTCTGGCCTACTGGTTAAGGTCTTAAATCTTACTCTGGCCTAATAGCTAAGGTCTTAGACACGTACTCTGGCCTAATGGTTAAGGTCTTAACTCTTACTCTGGCCTAATAGCTAAGGTCTTAACTTTTACTCTGGCCTAATAGCTAAGGTCTTAATTCTTACTCTGGCCTAATAGCTAAGGTCTTAGACTCATACTCTGGCCTACTGGTTAAGGTCTTAACTCTTACTCTGGCCTTATAGCTAAGGTCTTAGACTCGTACTCTGGCCTAATGGTTAAGGTCTTAACTCTTACTCTGGCCTAATAGCTAAGGTCTTAACTCTTACTCTGGCCTAATAGCTAAGGTCTTAGACTCGTACTCTGGACTACTGGTTAAGGTCTTAACTCTTACTCTGGCCTAATAGCTAAGGTCTTAGACTCGTACTCTGGCCTAATGGTTAAGGTCTTAACTCTTACTCTGGCCTAATAGCTAAGGTCTTAACTCTTACTCTGGCCTAATTGCTAAGGTCTTAGACTCGTACTCTGGCCTACTGGTTAAGGTCTTAACTCTTACTCTGGCCTAATAGCTAAGGTCTTAGACTCGTACTCTGGCCTAATGTTTAAGGTCTTAACTCTTACTCTGGCCTAATGGTTAAGGTCTTAACTCTTACTCTGGCCTTCTTGTTAAGGTCTTAACTCTTACTCTTCCCGAATAGCTAAGGTCTTAACTCTTACTCTGGCCTAATAGCTAAGGTCTTAACTCTTACTCTGGCCTACTGTTTAAGTTCTTAACTCTTACACTGGCCTAATAGCTAAGGTCTTAGACTCGTACTCTGGACTAATCGTTAAGGTCTTAACTCTTACTCTGGACTAATAGCTAAGGTCTTAAATCTTACTCTGGCCCAATAGCTAAGGTCTTAGACTCGTACTCTGGCCTACTGGTTAAGGTCTTAACTCTTACTCTGGCCTACTGGTTAAGGTCTTAACTCTTACTCTGGCCTAATAGCTAAGGTCTTAGACTCGTACTCTGGCCTAATGGTTAAGTTCTTAATTCTTATTCTGGCCTACTGGTTAAGGTCTTAACTCTTTCTCTGGCCTACAGGTTAAGGTCTTAACTCTTACTCTGGCCTAATAGCTAAGGTCTTAACTCTTACTCTGGCCTAATAGCTAAGGTCTGAGACTTGTACTCTGGCCCAATGGTTAAGGTCTAAACGCTTACTCTGGCCTAATAGCTAAGGTCTTAACTCTTACTCTGGTCTAATAGCTAAGGTCTTAGACTCGTACTATGGCCTACAGGTTAAGGTCTTAACTCTTACTCTGGCCTACTGGTTAATGTGTTAACTCTTACTCTGGCCTAATGGTTAAGGTCTTAGACTCGTACTCTGGCCTAATGGTTAAGGTCTTAACTCTTACTCTGGCCTACAGGTTAAGGTCTTAACTCTTACTCTGGCCTACTGGTTAAGGTCTTAACTCTTACTCTGGCCTAATAGCTAAGGTCTTAGACTTGTACTCTGGCCTAATGGTAAAGGTCTTAACTCTTACTCTGGCCTAATAGCTAAGGTCTTAGACTTGTACTCTGGCCTAATGGTTAAAGTCTTAACTCTTACTCTAGCCTACTGGTTAAGGTCTTAACTCTTACTCTGGCCTAATAGCTAAGGTCTTAGACTCGTACTCTGGCCTAATGTTTAAGGTCTTAACTCTTACTCTGGCCTACTGGTTAAGGTCTTAACTCTTACTCTGGCCTAATAGCTAAGGTCTTAGACTCGTACTCTGGCCTAATGGTTAAGGTCTTAACTCTTACTCTGGCCTTCTTGTTAAGGTCTTAACTCTTACTCTGGCCTAATAGCTAAGGTCTTAACTCTTACTCTGGCCTAATAGCTAAGGTCTTAGACTTGTACTATGGCCTACTGGTTAAGGTCTTAACTCTTACAATTCTCCTACTGGTTAAGGTCTTAACTCTTACTCTGGCCTACTGGTTAAGGTCTTAACTATTACTCTGGCCTAATAGCTAAGGTCTTAGAATCATACTCTGGTCTACTGGTTAAGGTCTTAACTCTTACTCTGGCCTACTGGTTAAAGTCTTAACTCGTACTCTGGCCTAATAGTTAAGGTCTTAACTCTTACTCTGGCCTAATAGCTAAGGTCTTAGACTCGTACTCTGGCCTAATAGCTAAGGTCGTAGACTCGTACACTGGCCTAGTAGCTAAGGTCTTAACTCTTACTCTGGCCTAATAGCTAAGGTCTTAGACTCGTACTCTGGCCTACTGGTTAAGGTCTTAACTCTTACTCTGGCCTAATGGTTAAGGTCTTAGACTCGTACTCTGGCCCAATGGTTCAGGTCTTAACTCTTACTCTGGCCTGATGGCTAAGGTCTTAGACTCGTACTCTGGCCTAATGCTTAAGATCTTAACTCTTACTTTGGTCTACTGGTTAAGGTCTTAACTCTTTCTCTGGCCTAATGGTTAAGGTCTTAACTCTTACTCTGGCCTAATAGCTAAGGTCTTAGACTTGTACTCTGGCCTAATGGTTAAGGTCTTAACTCTTACTCTGGCCTACTGGTTAAGGTCTTAGACTTGTACTCTGGCCTAATGGTTAAGGTCTTAACTCTTACTCTGGCCTAATAGCTAAGGTCTTAACTCTTACTCTGGCCTAATAGCTAAGGTCTTAATTCTTACTCTGGCCTAATAGCTAAGGTCTTAGACTCATACTCTGGCCTACTGGTTAAGGTCTTAACTCTTACTCTGGCCTTATAGCTAAGGTCTTAGACTCGTACTCTGGCCTAATGGTTAAGGTCTTAACTCTTACTCTGGCCTAATAGCTAAGGTCTTAACTCTTACTCTGGCCTAATAGCTAAGGTCTTAGACTCGTACTCTGGACTACTGGTTAAGGTCTTAACTCTTACTCTGGCCTAATAGCTAAGGTCTTAGACTCGTACTCTGGCCTACTGGTTAAGGTCTTAACTCTTACTCTGGCCTAATAGCTAAGGTCTTAGACTCGTAGTCTGGCCTAATGTTTAAGGTCTTAACTCTTACTCTGGCCTAATGGTTAAGGTCTTAACTCTTACTCTGGCCTTCTTGTTAAGGTCTTAACTCTTACTCTTGCCTAATAGCTAAGGTCTTAACTCTTACTCTGGCCTAATAGCTAAGGTCTTAACTCTTACTCTGGCCTAATAGCTAAGGTCTTGAACTCGTACTATGGCCTACAGGTTAAGGTCTTAACTCTTACTCTGGCCTACTGTTTAAGTTCTTAACTCTTACACTGGCCTAATAGCTAAGGTCTTAGACTCGTACTCTGGACTAATCGTTAAGGTCTTAACTCTTACTCTGGACTAATAGCTAAGGTCTTAAATCTTACTCTGGCCCAATAGCTAAGGTCTTAGACTCGTACTCTGGCCTACTGGTTAAGGTCTTAACTCTTACTCTGGCCTACTGGTTAAGGTCTTAACTCTTACTCTGGCCTAATAGCTAAGGTCTTAGACTCGTACTCTTGCCTAATGGTTAAGTTCTTAACTCTTATTCTGGCCTACTGGTTAAGGTCTTAACTCTTTCTCTGGCCTACAGGTTAAGGTCTTAACTCTTACTCTGGCCTAATAGTTAAGGTCTTAAGTCTTACTCTGGCCTAATAGCTAAGGTCTGAGACTCGTACTCTGGCCCAA
Source organism: Triturus cristatus (assembly GCF_964204655.1). Lineage (NCBI taxonomy): Eukaryota > Metazoa > Chordata > Amphibia > Caudata > Salamandridae > Triturus > Triturus cristatus. The sequence goes on along the minus strand of NC_140593.1, from coordinate 718,238,306 downwards.
TGGTTAAGGTCTAAACGATTACTCTGGCCTAATAGCTAAGGTCTTAACTCTTACTCTGGTCTAATAGCTAAGGTCTTAGACTCGTACTATGGCCTACAGGTTAAGGTCTTAACTCTTACTCTGGCCTACTGGTTAATGTGTTAACTCTTACTCTGGCCTAATGGTTAAGGTCTTAGACTCGTATTCTGGCCTAATGGTTAAGGTCTTAACTCTTACTCTGGCCTACAGGTTAAGGTCTTAACTCTTACTCTGGCCTACTGGTTAAGGTCTTAACTCTTACTCTGGCCTAATAGCTAAGGTCTTAGACTCGTACTCTGGCCTAATGGTTAAGGTGTTAACACTTACTCTGGCCTACTGGTTAAGGTCTTAACTCTTACTCTGGCCTAATAGCTAAGGTCTTAGACTTGTACTCTGGCCTAATGGTAAAGGTCTTAACTCTTACTCTGGCCTAATAGCTAAGGTCTTAGACTCGTACTCTGGCCTAATGGTTAAGGTCTTAACTCTTACTCTGGTCTAATAGCTAAGGTCTTAGACTCGTACTATGGCCTACTGGTTAAGGTCTTGACTCTTACTCTTCTCCTACAGGTTAAGGTCTTAACTCTTACTCTGGCCTACTGGTTACGGTCTTAACTCTTACTCTGGCCTAATAGCTAAGGTCTTAGAATCATACTCTGGTCTACTGGTTAAGGTCTTAACTCTTACTCTGGCCTACTGGTTAAAGTCTTAACTCTTACTCTGGCCTAATAGCTAAGGTCTTAACTCTTACTCTGGCCTAATAGCTAAGGTCTTAACTCTTACTCTGGCCTAATAGCTAAAGTCTTAGACTCGTACTCTGGCCTAATAGTTAAGGTCTTAAATCTTACTCTGGCCTAATAGCTAACGTCTTAGACTCGTACTCTGGCCTAATAGCTAAGGTCGTAGACTCATACTCTGGCCTAATGGTTAAGGTCCTAACTCTTACTCTGGCCTACTGGTTAAGGTCTTAACTCTTACTCTGGCCTAATAGCTAAGGTCTTAGACTCGTTCTCTGGCCTACTGGTTAAGGTCTTAACTCTTACTCTGACCTAATAGCTAAGGTCGTAGACTCGTACTCTTGCCTAATGGTTAAGGTCTTAACTCTTACTCTGGCCTAACAGCTAAGGTCTTAGACTCGTACTCTGGCCTAATAGCTACAGTCTTAGACTCGTACTCTGGCCTAATGGTTAAGGTCTTAACTCTTACTCTGGCCTAATGGTTAAGGTCTTAACTCTTACTTTGGCCTAATAGCTAGGGTCTTAGACTCCTACTCTGGCCTAATGGTTAAGGTCTTAACTCTTACTCTGGCCTACTTGTTAAGGTCTTAACTCTTACTCTGGCCTAATACCTAAGGTCTTAGACTCATACTCTGGCCTAATGGTTAAGGTCTTAACTCTTACTCTGGCCTAATAGCTAAGGTCTTAATTCTTACTCTGGCCTAATAGCTAAGGTCTTAATTCTTACTCTGGTCTAATAGCTAAGGTCTTAGACTCATACTCTGGCCTAATGGTTAAGGTCTTAACTCTTACTTTGGCCTAATAGCTAAGGTCTTAGACTCGTACTCTGGCCTAATGGTTAAGGTCTTAACTCTTACTCTGGCCTACTTGTTAAGGTCTTAACTCTTACTCTGGCCTAATAGCTAAGGTCTTAGACTCATACTCTGGCCTAATGGTTAAGGTCTTAACTCTTACTCTGGCCTAATAGCTAAGGTCTTAGACTCGTACTCTGGCCTAATAGCTAAGGTCTTAGACTCGTACTCTGGCCTAATAGCTAAGGTCTTAACTCTTACTCTGGCCTAATAGCTAAGGTCTTAATTCTTACTCTGGCCTAATAGCTAAGGTCTTAGACTCATACTCTGGCCTAATGGTTAATGTCTTAACTCTTACTCTGGCCTGATAGCTAAGGTCTCAGACTCGTACTCTGGCCTAATGGTTATGATCTTAACTCTTACTCTGGCCTACTGGTTAAGGTCTTAACTCTTTCTCTGGCCTAATGGTTAAGGTCTTAACTCTTACTCTGGCCTAATAGCTAAGGTCTTAGACTTGTACTCTGGCCTAATGGTTAAGGTCTTAACTCTTACTCTGGCTACTGGTTAAGGTCTTAACTCTTACTCTGGCCTACTAGCTAAGGTCTTAGACTCGTACTCTGGCCTAATGGTTAAGGTCTTAACTCTTACTCTGGACTACTGGTTAAGGTCTTAACTCTCACTCTGGCATAATAGCTAAGGTCTTAGACTCATACTCTGGCCTAATGTTTAAGGTCTTAACTCTTACTCTGGCCTAATGGTTAAGGTCTTAACTCTTACTCTGGCCTACTGGTTAAGGTCTTAACTCTTACTCTGACCTAATAGCTACAGTCTTAGACTCGTACTCTGGCCTAATGGTTAAGGTCTTAACTCTTACTTTGGCCTAATAGCTAAGGTCTTAGACGCAAACTCTGGCCTAATGGTTAAGGTCTTAACTCTTACTCTGGCCTACTTGCTAAGGTCTTAACTCTTACTCTGGCCTAATACCTAAGGTCTTAGACTCATACTCTGGCCTAATGGTTAAGGTCTTAACTCTTACTCTGGCCTAATAGCTAACGTCTTAGACTCGTACTCTGGCCTAATAGCTAAGGTCTTAAATCTTACTCTGGCCTAATAGCTAAGGTCTTAATTCTTACTCTGGCCTAATAGCTAAGGTCTTAGACTCATACTCTGGCCTAATGGTTAAGGTCTTAACTCTTACTCTGGCCTAATAGCTAAGGTCTTAGACTCGTACTCTGGCCTAATAGCTAAGGTCTTAACTCTTACTCTGGCCTAATAGCTAAGGTCTTAACTCTTACTCTGGCCTGATAGCTAAGGTCTTAGACTGGTACTCTGGCCTAATGGTTAAGATCGTAACTCTTACTTTGGCCTACTGGTTAAGGTCTTAACTCTTTCTCTGGCCTAATGGTTAAGGTCTTAACTCTTACTCTGGCCTAATAGCTAAGGTCTTAGACTTGTACTCTGGCCTAATGGTTAAGGTCTTAACTCTTACTCTGGCCTACTGGTTAAGGTCTTAACTCTTACTCTGGCCTAATAGCTAAGGTCTTAGACTCGTACTCTGGCCTAATGGTTAAGGTCTTAACTCTTACTCTGGCCTAATAACTAAGGTCTTAACTCTTACTCTGGCCTAATAGCTAAGGTCTTAATTCTTACTCTGGCCTAATAGCTAAGGTCTTAGACTCATACTCTGGCCTACTGGTTAAGGTCTTAACTCTTACTCTGGCCTTATAGCTAAGGTCTTAGACTCGTACTCTGGCCTAATGGTTAAGGTCTTAACTCTTACTCTGGCCTAATAGCTAAGGTCTTAACTCTTACTCTGGCCTAATAGCTAAGGTCTTAGACTCGTACTCTGGCCTACTGGTTAAGGTCTTAACTCTTACTCTGGCCTACTGGTTAAGGTCTTAACTCTTACTCTGGCCTAATAACTAAGGTCTTAGACTCGTACTCTGGCCTAATGTTTAAGGTCTTAACTCTTACTCTGGCCTACTGGTTAAGGTCTTAACTCTTACTCTGGCCTAATAGCTAAGGTCTTAGACTCGTACTCTGGCCTAATGGTTAAGGTCTTAACTCTTACTCTGGCCTTCTTGTTAAGGTCTTAACTCTTACTCTGGCCTAATAGCTAAGGTCTTAACTCTTACTCTGGCCTAATAGCTAAGGTCTTAACTCTTACTCTGGCCTAATAGCTAAGGTCTTGAACAAGTACTATGGCCTACAGGTTAAGGTCTTATCTCTTACTCTGGCCTACTGGTTAAGTTCTTAACTCTTACTCTGGCCTAATAGCCAAGGTCTTAGACTCGTACTCTGGACTAATCGTTAAGGTCTTAACTCTTACTCTGGACTAATAGCTAAGGTCTTGAATCTTACTCTGGCCCAATAGCTAAGGTCTTAGACTCGTACTCTGGCCTAATGGTTAAGGTCTTAACTCTTACTCTGGCCTACTGGTTAAGGTCTTAACTCTTACTCTGGCCTAATAGCTAAGGTATTAGACTTGTACTCTGGCCTAATGATTAAGGTCTTAACTCCTATTCTGGCCTACTGGTTAAGGTCTTAACTCTTTCTCTGGCCTACAGGTTAAGGTCTTAACTCTTACTCTGGCCTAAAAGCTAAGGTCTTAACTCTTACTCTGGCCTAATAGCTAAGGTCTGAGACTCGTACTCTGGCCCAATGGTTATGGTCTAAACTCTTACTCTGGCCTAATAGCTAAGGTCTTAACTCTTACTCTGGCCTAATAGCTAAGGTCTTAGACTCGTACTATGGCCTACAGGTTAAGGTCTTAACTCTTACTCTGGCCTACTGGTTAAGGTCTTAACTCTTACTCTGGCCTAATGGTTAAGGTCTTAGACTCGTACTCTGGCCTAATGGTTAAGGTCTTAACTCTTACTCTGGCCTACAGGTTAAGGTCTTAACTCTTACTCTGGCCTACTGGTTAAGGTCTTAACTCTTACTCTGGCCTAATAGCTAAGGTCTTAGACTCGTACTATGGCCTAATGGTTAAGGTGTTAACACTTACTCTGGCCTACTGGTTAAGGTCTTAACTCTTACTCTGGCCTAATAGCTAAGGTCTTAGACTTGTACTCTGGCCTAATGGTAAAGGTCTTAACTCTTACTCTGCCCTAATAGCTAAGGTCTTAGACTTGTACTCTGGCCTAATGGTTAAGGTCTTAACTCTTACTCTGGCCTACTGGTTAAGGTCTTAACTCTTACTCTGGCCTAATAGCTAAGGTCTTAGACTCGTACTCTGGCCTAATGTTTAAGGTCTTAACTCTTACTCTGGCCTACTGGTTAAGGTCTTAACTCTTACTCTGGCCTAATAGCTAAGGTCTTAGACTCGTACTCTGGCCTAATGGTTAAGGTCTTAACTCTTACTCTGGCCTTCTTGTTAAGGTCTTAACTCTTACTCTGGCCTAATAGCTAAGGTCTTAACTCTTACTCTGGCCTAATAGCTGAGGTCTTAACTCTTACTCTGGCCTAATAGCTAAGGTCTTAGACTTGTACTATGGCCTACTGGTTAAGGTCTTAACTCTTACTCTTCTCCTACTGGTTAAGGTCTTAACTCTTACTCTGGCCTACTGGTTAAGGTCTTAACTATTACTCTGGCCTAATAGCTAAGGTCTTAGAATCATACTCTGGTCTACTGGTTAAGGTCTTAACTCTTACTCTGGCCTACTGGTTAAAGTCTTAACTCGTACTCTGGCCTAATAGTTAAGGTCTTAACTCTTACTCTGGCCTAATAGCTAAGGTCGTAGACTCGTACACTGGCCTAGTAGCTAAGGTCTTAACTCTTACTCTGGCCTAATAGCTAAGGTCTTAGACTCGTACTCTGGCCTACTGGTTAAGGTCTTAACTCTTACTCTGGCCTAATGGTTAAGGTCTTAGACTCGTACTCTGGCCCAATGGTTAAGGTCTTAACTCTTACTCTGGCCTGATAGCTAAGGTCTTAGACTCGTACTCTGGCCTAATGGTTAAGATATTAATTCTTACTTTGGTGTACTGGTTAAGGTCTTAACTCTTTCTCTGGCCTAATGGTTAAGGTCTTAACTCTTACTCTGGCCTAATAGCTATGGTCTTAGACTTGTACTCTGGCCTAATGGTTAAGGTCTTAACTCTTACTCTGGCCTACTGGTTAAGGTCTTAAATCTTACTCTGGCCTAATAGCTAAGGTCTTAGACACGTACTCTGGCCTAATGGTTAAGGTCTTAACTCTTACTCTGGCCTAATAGCTAAGGTCTTAACTCTTACTCTGGCCTAATAGCTAAGGTCTTAATTCTTACTCTGGCCTAATAGCTAAGGTCTTAGACTCATACTCTGGCCTACTGGTTAAGGTCTTAACTCTTACTCTGGCCTTATAGCTAAGGTCTTAGACTCGTACTCTGGCCTAATGGTTAAGGTCTTAACTCTTACTCTGGCCTAATAGCTAAGGTCTTAACTCTTACTCTGGCCTAATAGCTAAGGTCTTAGACTCGTACTCTGGACTACTGGTTAAGGTCTTAACTCTTACTCTGGCCTAATAGCTAAGGTCTTAGACTCGTACTCTGGCATAATGGTTAAGGTCTTAACTCTTACTCTGGCCTAATAGCTAAGGTCTTAACTCTTACTCTGGCCTAATAGCTAAGGTCGTAGACTCGTACACTGGCCTAGTAGCTAAGGTCTTAACTCTTACTCTGGCCTAATAGCTAAGGTCTTAGACTCGTACTCTGGCCTACTGGTTAAGGTCTTAACTCTTACTCTGGCCTAATGGTTAAGGTCTTAGACTCGTACTCTGGCCCAATGGTTAAGGTCTTAACTCTTACTCTGGCCTGATAGCTAAGGTCTTAGACTCGTACTCTGGCCTAATGGTTAAGATCTTAACTCTTACTTTGGTGTACTGGTTAAGGTCTTAACTCTTTCTCTGGCCTAATGGTTAAGGTCTTAACTCTTACTCTGGCCTAATAGCTAAGGTCTTAGACTTGTACTCTGGCCTAATGGTTAAGGTCTTAACTCTTACTCTGGCCTACTGGTTAAGGTCTTAAATCTTACTCTGGCCTAATAGCTAAGGTCTTAGACACGTACTCTGGCCTAATGGTTAAGGTCTTAACTCTTACTCGGGCCTAATAGCTAAGGTCTTAACTCTTACTCTGGCCTAATAGCTAAGGTCTTAATTCTTACTCTGGCCTAATAGCTAAGGTCTTAGACTCATACTCTGGCCTACTGGTTAAGGTCTTAACTCTTACTCTGGCCTTATAGCTAAGGTCTTAGACTCGTACTCTGGCCTAATGGTTAAGGTCTTAACTCTTACTCTGGCCTAATAGCTAAGGTCTTAACTCTTACTCTGGCCTAATAGCTAAGGTCTTAGACTCGTACTCTGGACTACTGGTTAAGGTCTTAACTCTTACTCTGGCCTAATAGCTAAGGTCTTAGACTCGTACTCTGGCCTAATGGTTAAGGTCTTAACTCTTACTCTGGCCTAATAGCTAAGGTCTTAACTCTTACTCTGGCCTAATAGCTAAGGTCTTAGACTCGTACTCTGGCCTACTGGTTAAGGTCTTAACTCTTACTCTGGCCTAATAGCTAAGGTCTTAGACTCGTACTCTGGCCTAATGTTTAAGGTCTTAACTCTTACTCTGGCCTAATGGTTAAGGTCTTAACTCTTACTCTGGCCTTCTTGTTAAGGTCTTAACTCTTACTCTTGCCGAATAGCTAAGGTCTTAACTCTTACTCTGGCCTAATAGCTAAGGTCTTAACTCTTACTCTGGCCTACTGTTTAAGTTCTTAACTCTTACACTGGCCTAATAGCTAAGGTCTTAGACTCGTACTCTGGACTAATCGTTAAGGTCTTAACTCTTACTCTGGACTAATAGCTAAGGTCTTAAATCTTACTCTGGCCCAATAGCTAAGGTCTTAGACTCGTACTCTGGCCTACTGGTTAAGGTCTTAACTCTTACTCTGGCCTACTGGTTAAGGTCTTAACTCTTACTCTGGCCTAATAGCTAAGGTCTTAGACTCGTACTCTGGCCTAATGGTTAAGTTCTTAATTCTTATTCTGGCCTACTGGTTAAGGTCTTAACTCTTTCTCTGGCCTACAGGTTAAGGTCTTAACTCTTACTCTGGCCTAATAGCTAAGGTCTTAACTCTTACTCTGGCCTAATAGCTAAGGTCTGAGACTTGTACTCTGGCCCAATGGTTAAGGTCTAAACGCTTACTCTGGCCTAATAGCTAAGGTCTTAACTCTTACTCTGGTCTAATAGCTAAGGTCTTAGACTCGTACTATGGCCTACAGGTTAAGGTCTTAACTCTTACTCTGGCCTACTGGTTAATGTGTTAACTCTTACTCTGGCCTAATGGTTAAGGTCTTAGACTCGTACTCTGGCCTAATGGTTAAGGTCTTAACTCTTACTCTGGCCTACAGGTTAAGGTCTTAACTCTTACTCTGGCCTACTGGTTAAGGTCTTAACTCTTACTCTGGCCTAATAGCTAAGGTCTTAGACTTGTACTCTGGCCTAATGGTAAAGGTCTTAACTCTTACTCTGGCCTAATAGCTAAGGTCTTAGACTTGTACTCTGGCCTAATGGTTAAGGTCTTTACTCTTACTCTAGCCTACTGGTTAAGGTCTTAACTCTTACTCTGGCCTAATAGCTAAGGTCTTAGACTCGTACTCTGGCCTAATGTTTAAGGTCTTAACTCTTACTCTGGCCTACTGGTTAAGGTCTTAACTCTTACTCTGGCCTAATAGCTAAGGTCTTAGACTCGTACTCTGGCCTAATGGTTAAGGTCTTAACTCTTACTCTGGCCTTCTTGTTACGGTCTTAACTCTTACTCTGGCCTAATAGCTAAGGTCTTAACTCTTACTCTGGCCTAATAGCTAAGGTCTTAACTCTTACTCTGGCCTAATAGCTAAGGTCTTAGACTTGTACTATGGCCTACTGGTTAAGGTCTTAACTCTTACTCTTCTCCTACTGGTTAAGGTCTTAACTCTTACTCTGGCCTACTGGTTAAGGTCTTAACTATTACTCTGGCCTAATAGCTAAGGTCTTAGAATCATACTCTGGTCTACTGGTTAAGGTCTTAACTCTTACTCTGGCCTACTGGTTAAAGTCTTAACTCGTACTCTGGCCTAATAGTTAAGGTCTTAACTCTTACTCTGGCCTAATAGCTAAGGTCTTAGACTCGTACTCTGGCCTAATAGCTAAGGTCGTAGACTCGTACACTGGCCTAGTAGCTAAGGTCTTAACTCTTACTCTGGCCTAATAGCTAAGGTCTTAGACTCGTACTCTGGCCTACTGGTTAAGGTCTTAACTCTTACTCTGGCCTAATGGTTAAGGTCTTAGACTCGTACTCTGGCCCAATGGTTCAGGTCTTAACTCTTACTCTGGCCTGATGGCTAAGGTCTTAGACTCGTACTCTGGCCTAATGCTTAAGATCTTAACTCTTACTTTGGTCTACTGGTTAAGGTCTTAACTCTTTCTCTGGCCTAATGGTTAAGGTCTTAACTCTTACTCTGGCCTAATAGCTAAGGTCTTAGACTTGTACTCTGGCCTAATGGTTAAGGTCTTAACTCTTACTCTGGCCTACTGGTTAAGGTCTTAGACTTGTACTCTGGCCTAATGGTTAAGGTCTTAACTCTTACTCTGGCCTAATAGCTAAGGTCTTAACTCTTACTCTGGCCTAATAGCTAAGGTCTTAATTCTTACTCTGGCCTAATAGCTAAGGTCTTAGACTCATACTCTGGCCTACTGGTTAAGGTCTTAACTCTTACTCTGGCCTTATAGCTAAGGTCTTAGACTCGTACTCTGGCCTAATGGTTAAGGTCTTAACTCTTACTCTGGCCTAATAGCTAAGGTCTTAACTCTTACTCTGGCCTAATAGCTAAGGTCTTAGACTCGTACTCTGGACTACTGGTTAAGGTCTTAACTCTTACTCTGGCCTAATAGCTAAGGTCCTAGACTCGTACTCTGGCCTACTGGTTAAGGTCTTAACTCTTACTCTGGCCTAATAGCTAAGGTCTTAGACTCATAGTCTGGCCTAATGTTTAAGGTCTTAACTCTTACTCTGGCCTAATGGTTAAGGTCTTAACTCTTACTCTGGCCTTCTTGTTAAGGTCTTAACTCTTACTCTTGCCTAATAGCTAAGGTCTTAACTCTTACTCTGGCCTAATAGCTAAGGTCTTAACTCTTACTCTGGCCTAATAGCTAAGGTCTTGAACTCGTACTATGGCCTACAGGTTAAGGTATTAACTCTTACTCTGGCCTACTGTTTAAGTTCTTAACTCTTACACTGGCCTAATAGCTAAGGTCTTAGACTCGTACTCTGGACTAATCGTTAAGGTCTTAACTCTTACTCTGGACTAATAGCTAAGGTCTTAAATCTTACTCTGGCCCAATAGCTAAGGTCTTAGACTCGTACTCTGGCCTACTGGTTAAGGTCTTAACTCTTACTCTGGCCTACTGGTTAAGGTCTTAACTCTTACTCTGGCCTAATAGCTAAGGTCTTAGACTCGTACTCTTGCCTAATGGTTAAGTTCTTAACTCTTATTCTGGCCTACTGGTTAAGGTCTTAACTCTTTCTCTGGCCTACAGGTTAAGGTCTTAACTCTTACTCTGGCCTAATAGTTAAGGTCTTAAGTCTTACTCTGGCCTAATAGCTAAGGTCTGAGACTCGTACTCTGGCCCAATGGTTAAGGTCTAAACGATTACTCTGGCCTAATAGCTAAGGTCTTAACTCTTACTCTGGTCTAATAGCTAAGGTCTTAGACTCGTACTATGGCCTACAGGTTAAGGTCTTAACTCTTACTCTGGCCTACTGGTTAATGTGTTAACTCTTACTCTGGCCTAATGGTTAAGGTCTTAGAATCGTATTCTGGCCTAATGGTTAAGGTCTTAACTCTTACTCTGGCCTACAGGTTAAGGTCTTAACTCTTACTCTGGCCTACTGGTTAAGGTCTTAACTCTTACTCTGGCCTAATAGCTAAGGTCTTAGACTCGTACTCTGGCCTAATGGTTAAGGTGTTAACACTTACTCTGGCCTACTGGTTAAGGTCTTAACTCTTACTCTGGCCTAATAGCTAAGGTCTTAGACTTGTACTCTGGCCTAATGGTAAAGGTCTTAACTCTTACTCTGGCCTAATAGCTAAGGTCTTAGACTCGTACTCTGGCCTAATGGTTAAGGTCTTAACTCTTACTCTGGCCTAATAGCTAAGGTCTTAGACTCGTACTATGGCCTACTGGTTAAGGTCTTGACTCTTACTCTTCTCCTACAGGTTAAGGTCTTAACTCTTACTCTGGCCTACTGGTTACGGTCTTAACTCTTACTCTGGCCTAATAGCTAAGGTCTTAGAATCATACTCTGGTCTACTGGTTAAGGTCTTAACTCTTACTCTGGCCTACTGGTTAAAGTCTTAACTCTTACTCTGGCCTAATAGCTAAGGTCTTAACTCTTACTCTGGCCTAATAGCTAAAGTCTTAGACTCGTACTCTGGCCTAATAGTTAAGGTCTTAAATCTTACTCTGGCCTAATAGCTAACGTCTTAGACTCGTACTCTGGCCTAATAGCTAAGGTCGTAGACTCATACTCTGGCCTAATGGTTAAGGTCCTAACTCTTACTCTGGCCTACTGGTTAAGGTCTTAACTCTTACTCTGGCCTAATAGCTAAGGTCTTAGACTCGTTCTCTGGCCTACTGGTTAAGGTCTTAACTCTTACTCTGACCTAATAGCTAAGGTCGTAGACTCGTACTCTTGCCTAATGGTTAAGGTCTTAACTCTTACTCTGGCCTAACAGCTAAGGTCTTAGACTCGTACTCTGGCCTAATAGCTACAGTCTTAGACTCGTACTCTGGCCTAATGGTTAAGGTCTTAACTCTTACTCTGGCCTAATGGTTAAGGTCTTAACTCTTACTTTGGCCTAATAGCTAGGGTCTTAGACTCCTACTCTGGCCTAATGGTTAAGGTCTTAACTCTTACTCTGGCCTACTTGTTAAGGTCTTAACTCTTACTCTGGCCTAATACCTAAGGTCTTAGACTCATACTCTGGCCTAATGGTTAAGGTCTTAACTCTTACTCTGGCCTAATAGCTAAGGTCTTAATTCTTACTCTGGCCTAATAGCTAAGGTCTTAATTCTTACTCTGGTCTAATAGCTAAGGTCTTAGACTCATACTCTGGCCTAATGGTTAAGGTCTTAACTCTTACTTTGGCCTAATAGCTAAGGTCTTAGACTCGTACTCTGGCCTAATGGTTAAGGTCTTAACTCTTACTCTGGCCTACTTGTTAAGGTCTTAACTCTTACTCTGGCCTAATAGCTAAGGTCTTAGACTCATACTCTGGCCTAATGGTTAAGGTCTTAACTCTTACTCTGGCCTAATAGCTAAGGTCTTAGACTCGTACTCTGGCCTAATAGCTAAGGTCTTAACTCTTACTCTGGCCTAATAGCTAAGGTCTTAATTCTTACTCTGGCCTAATAGCTAAGGTCTTAGACTCATACTCTGGCCTAATGGTTAATGTCTTAACTCTTACTCTGGCCTGATAGCTAAGGTCTCAGACTCGTACTCTGGCCTAATGGTTATGATCTTAACTCTTACTCTGGCCTACTGGTTAAGGTCTTAACTCTTTCTCTGGCCTAATGGTTAAGGTCTTAACTCTTACTCTGGCCTAATAGCTAAGGTCTTAGACTTGTACTCTGGCCTAATGGTTAAGGTCTTAACTCTTACTCTGGCTACTGGTTAAGGTCTTAACTCTTACTCTGGCCTACTAGCTAAGGTCTTAGACTCGTACTCTGGCCTAATGGTTAAGGTCTTAACTCTTACTCTGGACTACTGGTTAAGGTCTTAACTCTCACTCTGGCATAATAGCTAAGGTCTTAGACTCATACTCTGGCCTAATGTTTAAGGTCTTAACTCTTACTCTGGCCTACTGGTTAAGGTCTTAACTCTTACTCTGGCCTAATAGCTAAGGTCTTAGACTCGTACTCTGGCCTAATAGCTAAGGTCGTAGACTCATACTCTGGCCTAATGGTTCAGGTCCTAACTCTTACTCTGGCCTACTGGTTAAGGTCTTAACTCTTACTCTGGCCTAATAGCTAAGGTCCTAGACTCGTTCTCTGGCCTACTGGTTAAGGTCTTAACTCTTACTCTGACCTAATAGCTAAGGTCTTAGACTCATACTCGGGCCTATTAGATAAGGTCTTAGACTCATACTCTTGCCTAATGGTTCAGGTCTTAACTCTTACTCTGGCCTACAGGTTAAGGTCTTAACTCTTACTCTGGCCTACTGTTTATGTTCTTAACTCTTACACTGGCCTAATAGCTAAGGTCTTAGACTCGTACTCTGGAGTAATCGTTAAGGTCTTAACTCTTACTCTGGCCTTATAGCTAAGGTCTTAACTCTTACTCTGGCCTAATAGCTAAGGTCTTAACTCTTACTCTGGCCTAATAGCTAAAGTCTTAGACTCGTACTCTGGCCTAATAGTTAAGGTCTTAAATCTTACTCTGGCCTAATAGCTAACGTCTTAGACTCGTACTCTGGCCTAATAGCTAAGGTCGTAGACTCATACTCTGGCCTAATGGTTAAGGTCCTAACTCTTACTCTGGCCTACTGGTTAAGGTCTTAACTCTTACTCTGGCCTAATAGCTAAGGTCTTAGACTCGTTCTCTGGCCTAATAGCTAAGGTCTTAACTCTTACTCTGGCCTAATAGCTAAAGTCTTAGACTCGTACTCTGGCCTAATAGTTAAGGTCTTAAATCTTACTCTGGCCTAATAGCTAACGTCTTAGACTCGTACTCTGGCCTAATAGCTAAGGTCGTAGACTCATACTCTGGCCTAATGGTTAAGGTCCTAACTCTTACTCTGGCCTACTGGTTAAGGTCTTAACTCTTACTCTGGCCTAATAGCTAATGTCTTAGACTCGTTCTCTGGCCTACTGGTTAAGGTCTTAACTCTTACTCTGACCTAATAGCTAAGGTCTTAGACTCATACTCTGGCCTATTAGATAAGGTCTTAGACTCGTACTCTTGCCTAATGGTTAAGGTCTTAACTCTTACTCTGGCCTAACAGCTAAGGTCTTAGACTCGTACTCTGGCCTAATAGCTACAGTCTTAGACTCGTACTCTGGCCTAATGGTTAAGGTCTTAACTCTTACTCTGTCCTAATGGTTAAGGTCTTAACTCTTACTTTGGCCTAATAGCTAGGGTCTTAGACTCCTACTCTGGCCTAATGGTTAAGGTCTTAACTCTTACTCTGGCCTACTTGTTAAGGTCTTAACTCTTACTCTGGCCTAATACCTAAGGTCTTAGACTCATACTCTGGCCTAATGGTTAAGGTCTTAACTCTTACTCTGGCCTAATAGCTAAGGTCTTAGACTCGTACTCTGGCCTAATAGCTAAGGTCTTAAATCTTACTCTGGCCTAATAGCTAAGGTCTTAATTCTTACTCTGGTCTAATAGCTAAGGTCTTAGACTCATACTCTGGCCTAATGGTTAAGGTCTTAACTCTTACTTTGGCCTAATAGCTAAGGTCTTAGACTCGTACTCTGGCCTAATGGTTAAGGTCTTAACTCTTACTCTGGCCTACTTGTTAAGGTCTTAACTCTTACTCTGGCCTAATAGCTAAGGTCTTAGACTCATACTCTGGCCTAATGGTTAAGGTCTTAACTCTTACTCTGGCCTAATAGCTAAGGTCTTAGACTCGTACTCTGGCCTAATAGCTAAGGTCTTAACTCTTACTCTGGCCTAATAGCTAAGGTCTTAATTCTTACTCTGGCCTAATAGCTAAGGTCTTAGACTCATACTCTGGCCTAATGGTTAAGGTCTTAACTCTTACTCTGGCCTGATAGCTAAGGTCTCAGACTCGTACTCTGGCCTAATGGTTAAGATCTTAACTCTTACTCTGGCCTACTGGTTAAGGTCTTAACTCTTTCTCTGGCCTAATGGTTAAGGTCTTAACTCTTACTCTGGCCTAATAGCTAAGGTCTTAGACTTGTACTCTGGCCTAATGGTTAAGGTCTTAACTCTTACTCTGGCTACTGGTTAAGGTCTTAACTCTTACTCTGGCCTACTAGATAAGGTCTTAGACACGTACTCTGGCCTAATGGTTAAGGTCTTAACTCTTACTCTGGACTACTGGTTAAGGTCTTAACTCTCACTCTGGCATAATAGCTAAGGTCTTAGACTCATACTCTGGCCTAATGTTTAAGGTCTTAACTCTTACTCTGGCCTACTGGTTAAGGTCTTAACTCTTACTCTGGCCTAATAGCTAAGGTCTTAGACTCGTACTCTGGCCTAATGTTTAAGGTCTTAACTCTTACTCTGGCCTACTGGTTAAGGTCTTAACTCTTACTCTGGCCTAATAGCTAAGGTCTTAGACTCGTACTCTGGCCTAATGGTTAAGGTCTTAACTCTTACTCTGGCCTTCTTGTTAAGGTCTTAACTCTTACTCTGGCCTAATAGCTAAGGTCTTAACTCTTACTCTGGCCTAATAGCTAAGGTCTTAACGCTTACTCTGGCCTAATAGCTAAGGTCTTGAACTCGTACTGTGGCCTACAGGTTAAGGTCTTAACTCTTACTCTGGCCTACTGTTTAAGTTCTTAACTCTTACTCTGGCCTAATAGCTAAGGTCTTAGACTCGTACTCTGGACTAATAGTTAAGGTCTTAACTCTTACTCTGGACTAATAGCTAAGGTCTTAAATCTTACTCTGGCCCAATAGCTAAGGTCTTAGACTCGTACTCTGGCCTACTGGTTAAGGTCTTAACTCTTACTCTGGCCTACTGGTTAAGGTCTTAACTCTTACTCTGGCCTAATAGCTAAGGTCTTAGACTCGTACTCTGGCCTAATGGTTAAGTTCTTAACTCTTATTCTGGCCTACTGGTTAAGGTCTTAACTCTTTCTCTGGCCTACAGGTTAAGGTCTTAACTCTTACTCTGGCCTAATAGCTAAGGTCTTAACTCTTACTCTGGCCTAATAGCTAAGGTCTGAGACTCGTACTCTGGCCCAATGGTTAAGGTCTAAACTCTTACTCTGGCCTAATAGCTAAGGTCTTAACTCTTACTCTGGTCTAATAGCTAAGGTCTTAGAATCGTACTATGGCCTACAGGTTAAGGTCTTAACTCTTACTCTGGCCTACTGGTTAAGGTCTTAACTCTTACTCTGGCCTAATGGTTAAGGTCTTAGACTCGTACTCTGGCCTAATGGTTAAGGTCTTAACTCTTACTCTGGCCTACAGGTTAAGGTCTTAACTCTTACTCTGGCCTACTGGTTAAGGTCTTAACTCTTACTCTGGCCTAATAGCTAAGGTCTTAGACTCGTACTCTGGCCTGATGGTTAAGGTGTTAACACTTACTCTGGCCTACTGGTTAAGGTCTTAACTCTTACTCTGGCCTAATAGCTAAGGTCTTAGACTTGTACTCTGGCCTAATGGTAAAGGTCTTAACTCTTACTCTGGCCTAATAGCTAAGGTCTTAGAATCGTACTCTGGCCTAATGGTTAAGGTCTTAACTCTTACTCTGGCCTAATAGCTAAGGTCTTAGACTCGTATTATGGCCTACTGGTTAATGTCTTGACTCTTACTCTTCTCCTACTGGTTAAGGTCTTAACTCTTACTCTGGCCTACTGGTTACGGTCTTAACTCTTACTCTGGCCTAATAGCTAAGGTCTTAGAATCATACTCTGGTCTACTGGTTAAGGTCTTAACTCTTACTCTGGCCTACTGGTTAAAGTCTTAACTCTTACTCTGGCCTAATAGCTAAGGTCTTACCTCTTACTCTGGCCTAATAGCTAAAGTCTTAGACTCGTACTCTGGCCTAATAGTTAAGGTCTTAAATCTTACTCTGGCCTAATAGCTAAGGTCTTAGACTCGTACTCTGGCCTAATAGCTAAGGTCGTAGACTCATACTCTGGCCTAATGGTTAAGGTCCTAACTCTTACTCTGGCCTACTGGTTAAGGTCTTAACTCTTACTCTGGCCTAATAGCTAAGGTCTTATACTCGTTCTCTGGCCTACTGGTTAAGGTCTTAACTCTTACTCTGACCTAATAGCTAAGGTCTTAGACTCATACTCTGGCCTATTAGATAAGGTCTTAGACTCGTACTCTTGCCTAATGGTTAAGGTCTTAACTCTTACTCTGGCCTAATAGCTAAGGTCTTAGACTCGTACTCTGGCCTAATGGTTAAGGTCTTATCTCTTACTCTGGCCTAATGGTTAAGGTCTTAACTCTTACTTTGGCCTAATAGCTAAGGTCTTAACTCTTACTCTGGCCTACTTGTTAAGGTCTTAACTCTTACTCTGGCCTAATAGCTAAGGTCTTAGACTCATACTCTTGCCTAATGGTTAAGGTCTTAACTCTTACTCTGGCCTAATAGCTAAGGTCTTAGACTCGTACTCTGGCCTAATGGTTAAGATCTTAACTCTTACTCTGGCCTACTGGTTAAGGTCTTAACTCTTACTCTGGCCTAATAGCTAAGGTCTTAACTCTTACTCTGGCCTAACAGCTAAGGTCTTAGACTTGTACCATGGCCTACAGGTTAAGGTCCTAACTCTTACTCTGGCCTACTGGTTAAGGTCTTAACTCTCACTCTGGCCTAATAGCTAAGGTCATAGACTCGTACTCTGGCCTAATGGTTAAGGTCTTAACTCTTACTCTGGCCTACTGGTTAAGGTCTTAACTCTTACTCTGGCCTAATAGCTAAGGTCTTAGACCCGTACTCTGGCCTACTGGCTAAGGTCTTAACTCTTACTCTGGCCTAATGGTTAAGGTCTTAACTCTTACTCTGGCCTAATAGCTAAGGACTTAGACTCCTACAATGGCCTACAGGTTAAGGTCTTAACTCGTACTCTGGCCTACAGGTTAAGGTCTTAACTCTTACTCTGGCCTAATAGCTAAGGTCTTAGACTCGTACTCTGGCCTAATGGTTAAAGTCTTAACTCTTACTCTGGCCTACTTGTTAAGGTCTTAACTCTTACTTTGGCCTAATAGCTAAGGTCTTAGACTCGTACTCTGGCCTAATGGTTAAGGTCTTAACTCTTACTCTCGCCTACTTGTTAAGGTCTTAACTCTTACTCTGGCCTAATACCTAAGGTCTTAGTCTCATACTCTGGCCTAATGGTTAAGGTCTTAACTCTTACTCTGGCCTACTGGTTAAGGTCTTAACTCTTACTCTGGCCTAATAGCTACAGTCTTAGACTCGTACTCTGGCCTAATGGTTAAGGTCTTAACTCTTACTCTGGCCTAATGGTTAAGGTCTTAACTCTTACTTTGGCCTAATAGCTAAGGTCTTAGACTCGTACTCTGGCCTAATGGTTAAGGTCTTAACTCTTACTCTGGCCTAATTGCTAAGGTCTTAACTCTTACTCTGGCCTAATAGCTAAGGTCTTAGACTCATACTCTGGCCTAATGGTTAAGGTCTTAACTCTTACTCTGGCATACTGGTTAAGGTCTTAACTCTTACTCTGGCCTAATAGCTAAGGTCATAGACTCGTACTCTGGCCTAATGGTTAAGGTCTTAACTCTTATTCTGGCCTACTGGTTAAGGTCTTAACTCTTACTCTGGCCTAATAGCTAAGGTCTAAGACTCGTACCCTGGCCTACTGGTTAAGGTCTTAACTCTTACTCAGGCCTAATGGTTAAGGTCTTAACTCTTACTCTGGCCTAATAGCTAAGGTCTTAGACTCGTACTATGGCCTACTGGTTAAGGTCTTGACTCTTACTCTTCTCCTACTGGTTAAGGTCTTAACTCTTACTCTGGCCTACTGGTTACGGTCTTAACTCTTACTCTGGCCTAATAGCTAAGGTCTTAGAATCATACTCTGGTCTACTGGTTAAGGTCTTAACTCTTACTCTGGCCTACTGGTTAAAGTCTTAACTCTTACTCTGGCCTAATAGCTAAAGTCTTAGACTCGTACTCTGGCCTAATAGTTAAGGTCTTAAATCTTACTCTGGCCTAATAGCTAAGGTCTTAGACTCGTACTCTGACCTAATAGCTAAGATCGTAGACTCATACTCTGGCCTAATGGTTAAGGTCCTAACTCTTACTCTGGCCTACTGGTTAAGGTCTTAACTCTTACTCTGGCCTACTAGCTAAGGTCTTAGACTCGTTCTCTGGCCTACTGGTTAAGGTCTTAACTCTTACTCTGGCCTAATAGCTAAGGTCTAAGACTCGTACCCTGGCCTACTGGTTAAGGTCTTAACTCTTACTCAGGCCTAATGGTTAAGGTCTTAACTCTTACTCTGGCCTAATAGCTAAGGTCTTAGACTCGTACTATGGCCTACTGGTTAAGGTCTTGACTCTTACTCTTCTCCTACTGGTTAAGGTCTTAACTCTTACTCTGGCCTACTGGTTACGGTCTTAACTCTTACTCTGGCCTAATAGCTAAGGTCTTAGAATCATACTCTGGTCTACTGGTTAAGGTCTTAACTCTTACTCTGGCCTACTGGTTAAAGTCTTAACTCTTACTCTGGCCTAATAGCTAAAGTCTTAGACTCGTACTCTGGCCTAATAGTTAAGGTCTTAAATCTTACTCTGGCCTAATAGCTAAGGTCTTAGACTCGTACTCTGACCTAATAGCTAAGATCGTAGACTCATACTCTGGCCTAATGGTTAAGGTCCTAACTCTTACTCTGGCCTACTGGTTAAGGTCTTAACTCTTACTCTGGCCTACTAGCTAAGGTCTTAGACTCGTTCTCTGGCCTACTGGTTAAGGTCTTAACTCTTACTCTGACCTAATAGCTAAGGTCTTAGACTCATACTCTGGCCTATTAGATAAGGTCTTAGACTCGTACTCTTGCCTAATGGTTAAGGTCTTAACTCTTACTCTGGCCTAATAGCTAAGGTCTTAGACTCGTACTCTGGCCTAATATCTACAGTCTTAGACTCGTACTCTGGCCTAATGGTTAAGGTCTTAACTCTTACTCTGGACTACTTGTTAAGGTCTTAACTCTTACTCTGGCCTACTGGTTAAGGTCTTAACTCTTACTCTGGCCTAATAGCTACAGTCTTAGACTCGTATTCTGGCCTAATGGTTAAGGTCTTAACTCTTACTCTGGCCTAATGGTTAAGGTCTTAACTCTTACTTTGGCCTAATAGCTAAGGTCTTAGACTCGTACTCTGGCCTAATGGTTAAGGTCTTAACTCTTACTCTGGCCTAATAGCTAAGGTCTTAACTCTTACTCTGGCCTAATAGCTAAGGTCTTAATTCTTACTCTGGCCTAATAGCTAAGGTCTTAGACTCATACTCTGGCCTACTGGTTAAGGTCTTAACTCTTACTCTGGCCTAATAGCTAAGGTCTTAGACTCGTACTCTGGACTACTGCTTAAGGTCTTAACTCTTACTCTGGCCTAATAGCTAAGGTCTTAGACTCGTACTCTGGCCTAATGGTTAAGGTCTTAACTCTTACTCTGGCCTAATAGCTAAGGTCTTAACTCTTACTCTGGCCTAATAGCTAAGGTCTTAGACTCGTACTCTGGCCTACTGGTTAAGGTCTTAACTCTTACTCTGGCCTAATAGCTAAGGTCTTAGACTCGTACTCTGGCCTAATGTTTAAGGTCTTAACTCTTACTCTGGCCTAATGGTTAAGGTCTTAACTCTTACTCTGGCCTTCTTGTTAAGGTCTTAACTCTTACTCTTGCTGAATAGCTAAGGTCTTAACTCTTACTCTGGCCTAATAGCTAAGGTCTTAACTCTTACTCTGGCCTAATAGCTAAGGTCTTGAACTCGTACTATGGCCTACAGGTTAAGGTCTTAACTCTTACTCTGGCCTACTGTTTAAGTTCTTAACTCTTACACTGGCCTAATAGCTAAGGTCTTAGACTCGTACTCTGGACTAATCGTTAAGGTCTTAACTCTTACTCTGGACTAATAGCTAAGGTCTTAAATCTTACTCTGGCCCAATAGCTAAGGTCTTAGACTCGTACTCTGGCCTACTGGTTAAGGTCTTAACTCTTACTCTGGCCTACTGGTTAAGGTCTTAACTCTTACTCTGGCCTAATAGCTAAGGTCTTAGACTCGTACTCTGGCCTAATGGTTAAGTTCTTAATTCTTATTCTGGCCTACTGGTTAAGGTCTTAACTCTTTCTCTGGCCTACAGGTTAAGGTCTTAACTCTTACTCTGGCCTAATAGCTAAGGTCTTAACTCTTACTCTGGCCTAATAGCTAAGGTCTGAGACTTGTACTCTGGCCCAATGGTTAAGGTCTAAACGCTTACTCTGGCCTAATAGCTAAGGTCTTAACTCTTACTCTGGTCTAATAGCTAAGGTCTTAGACTCGTACTATGGCCTACAGGTTAAGGTCGTAACTCTTACTCTGGCCTACTGGTTAATGTGTTAACTCTTACTCTGGCCTAATGGTTAAGGTCTTAGACTCGTACTCTGGCCTAATGGTTAAGGTCTTAACTCTTACTCTGGCCTACAGGTTAAGGTCTTAACTCTTACTCTGGCCTACTGGTTAAGGTCTTAACTCTTACTCTGGACTAATAGCTAAGGTCTTAGACTTGTACTCTGGCCTAATGGTAAAGGTCTTAACTCTTACTCTGGCCTAATAGCTAAGGTCTTAGACTTGTACTCTGGCCTAATGGTTAAGGTCTTAACTCTTACTCTGGCCTACTGGTTAAGGTCTTAACTCTTACTCTGGCCTAATAGCTAAGGTCTTAGACTCGTACTCTGGCCTAATGTTTAAGGTCTTAACTCTTACTCTGGCCTACTGGTTAAGGTCTTAACTCTTACTCTGGCCTAATAGCTAAGGTCTTAGACTCGTACTCTGGCCTAATGGTTAAGGTCTTAACTCTTACTATGGCCTTCTTGTTAAGGTCTTAACTCTTACTCTGGCCTAATAGCTAAGGTCTTAACTCTTACTCTGGCCTAATAGCTAAGGTCTTAACTCTTACTCTGGCCTAATAGCTAAGGTCTTAGACTTGTACTATGGCCTACTGGTTAAGGTCTTAACTCTTACTCTTCTCCTACTGGTTAAGGTCTTAACTCTTACTCTGGCCTACTGGTTAAGGTCTTAACTATTACTCTGGCCTAATAGCTAAGGTCTTAGAATCATACTCTGGTCTACTGGTTAAGGTCTTAACTCTTACTCTGGCCTACTGGTTAAAGTCTTAACTCGTACTCTGGCCTAATAGTTAAGGTCTTAACTCTTACTCTGGCCTAATAGCTAAGGTCTTAGACTCGTACTCTGGCCTAATAGCTAAGGTCGTAGACTCGTACACTGGCCTAGTAGCTAAGGTCTTAACTCTTACTCTGGCCTAATAGCTAAGGTCTTAGACTCGTACTCTGGCCTACTGGTTAAGGTCTTAACTCTTACTCTGGCCTAATGGTTAAGGTCTTAGACTCGTACTCTGGCCCAATGGTTAAGGTCTTAACTCTTACTCTGGCCTGATGGCTAAGGTCTTAGACTCGTACTCTGGCCTAATGCTTAAGATCTTAACTCTTACTTTGGTCTACTGGTTAAGGTCTTAACTCTTTCTCTGGCCTAATGGTTAAGGTCTTAACTCTTACTCTGGCCTAATAGCTAAGGTCTTAGACTTGTACTCTGGCCTAATGGTTAAGGTCTTAACCCTTACTCTGGCCTACTGGTTAAGGTCTTAGACTTGTACTCTGGCCTAATGGTTAAGGTCTTAACTCTTACTCTGGCCTAATAGCTAAGGTCTTAACTCTTACTCTGGCCTAATAGCTAAGGTCTTAATTCTTACTCTGGCCTAATAGCTAAGGTCTTAGACTCATACTCTGGCCTACTGGTTAAGGTCTTAACTCTTACTCTGGCCTTATAGCTAAGGTCTTAGACTCGTACTCTGGCCTAATGGTTAAGGTCTTAACTCTTACTCTGGCCTAATAGCTAAGGTCTTAACTCTTACTCTGGCCTAATAGCTAAGGTCTTAGACTCGTACTCTGGACTACTGGTTAAGGTCTTAACTCTTACTCTGGCCTAATAGCTAAGGTCTTAGACTCGTACTCTGGCCTACTGGTTAAGGTCTTAACTCTTACTCTGGCCTAATAGCTAAGGTCTTAGACTCGTAGTCTGGCCTAATGTTTAAGGTCTTAACTCTTACTCTGGCCTAATGGTTAAGGTCTTAACTCTTACTCTGGCCTTCTTGTTAAGGTCTTAACTCTTACTCTTGCCTAATAGCTAAGGTCTTAACTCTTACTCTGGCCTAATAGCTAAGGTCTTAACTCTTACTCTGGCCTAATAGCTAAGGTCTTGAACTCGTACTATGGCCTACAGGTTAAGGTCTTAACTCTTACTCTGGCCTACTGTTTAAGTTCTTAACTCTTACACTGGCCTAATAGCTAAGGTCTTAGACTCGTACTCTGGACTAATCGTTAAGGTCTTAACTCTTACTCTGGACTAATAGCTAAGGTCTTAAATCTTACTCTGGCCCAATAGCTAATGTCTTAGACTCGTACTCTGGCCTACTGGTTAAGGTCTTAACTCTTACTCTGGCCTACTGGTTAAGGTCTTAACTCTTACTCTGGCCTAATAGCTAAGGTCTTAGACTCGTACTCTTGCCTAATGGTTAAGTTCTTAACTCTTATTCTGGCCTACTGGTTAAGGTCTTAACTCTTTCTCTGGCCTACAGGTTAAGGTCTTAACTCTTACTCTGGCCTAATAGCTAAGGTCTTAAGTCTTACTGTGGCCTAATAGCTAAGGTCTGAGACTCGTACTCTGGCCCAATGGTTAAGGTCTAAACGATTACTCTGGCCTAATAGCTAAGGTCTTAACTCTTACTCTGGTCTAATAGCTAAGGTCTTAGACTCGTACTATGGCCTACAGGTTAAGGTCTTAACTCTTACTCTGGCCTACTGGTTAATGTGTTAACTCTTACTCTGGCCTAATGGTTAAGGTCTTAGACTCGTATTCTGGCCTAATGGTTAAGGTCTTAACTCTTACTCTGGCCTACAGGTTAAGGTCTTAACTCTTACTCTGGCCTACTGGTTAAGGTCTTAACTCTTACTCTGGCCTAATAGCTAAGGTCTTAGACTCGTACTCTGGCCTAATGGTTAAGGTGTTAACACTTACTCTGGCCTACTGGTTAAGGTCTTAACTCTTACTCTGGCCTAATAGCTAAGGTCTTAGACTTGTACTCTGGCCTAATGGTAAAGGTCTTAACTCTTACTCTGGCCTAATAGCTAAGGTCTTAGACTCGTACTCTGGCCTAATGGTTAAGGTCTTAACTCTTACTCTGGCCTAATAGCTAAGGTCTTAGACTCGTACTATGGCCTACTGGTTAAGGTCTTGACTCTTACTCTTCTCCTACAGGTTAAGGTCTTAACTCTTACTCTGGCCTACTGGTTACGGTCTTAACTCTTACTCTGGCCTAATAGCTAAGGTCTTAGAATCATACTCTGGTCTACTGGTTAAGGTCTTAACTCTTACTCTGGCCTAATAGCTAAGGTCTTAGACTTGTACTATGGCCTACTGGTTAAGGTCTTGACTCTTACTCTTCTCCTACAGGTTAAGGTCTTAACTCTTACTCTGGCCTACTGGTTACGATCTTAACTCTTACTCTGGCCGAATAGCTAAGGTCTTAACACTTACTCTGGCCTAATAGCTAAAGTCTTAGACTCGTACTCTGGCCTAATAGTTAAGGTCTTAAATCTTACTCTGGCCTAATAGCTAACGTCTTAGACTCGTACTCTGGCCTAATAGCTAAGGTCGTAGACTCATACTCTGGCCTAATGGTTAAGGTCCTAACTCTTACTCTGGCCTACTGGTTAAGGTCTTAACTCTTACTCTGGCCTAATAGCTAAGGTCTTAGACTCGTTCTCTGGCCTACTGGTTAAGGTCTTAACTCTTACTCTGACCTAATAGCTAAGGTCGTAGACTCGTACTCTTGCCTAATGGTTAAGGTCTTAACTCTTACTCTGGCCTAACAGCTAAGGTCTTAGACTCGTACTCTGGCCTAATAGCTACAGTCTTAGACTCGTACTCTGGCCTAATGGTTAAGGTCTTAACTCTTACTCTGGCCTAATGGTTAAGGTCTTAACTCTTACTTTGGCCTAATAGCTAGGGTCTTAGACTCCTACTCTGGCCTAATGGTTAAGGTCTTAACTCTTACTCTGGCCTACTTGGTAAGGTCTTAACTCTTACTCTGGCCTAATACCTAAGGTCTTAGACTCATACTCTGGCCTAATGGTTAAGGTCTTAACTCTTACTCTGGCCTAATAGCTAAGGTCTTAATTCTTACTCTGGCCTAATAGCTAAGGTCTTAATTCTTACTCTGGTCTAATAGCTAAGGTCTTAGACTCATACTCTGGCCTAATGGTTAAGGTCTTAACTCTTACTTTGGCCTAATAGCTAAGGTCTTAGACTCGTACTCTGGCCTAATGGTTAAGGTCTTAACTCTTACTCTGGCCTACTTGTTAAGGTCTTAACTCTTACTCTGGCCTAATAGCTAAGGTCTTAGACTCATACTCTGGCCTAATGGTTAAGGTCTTAACTCTTACTCTGGCCTAATAGCTAAGGTCTTAGACTCGTACTCTGGCCTAATAGCTAAGGTCTTAACTCTTACTCTGGCCTAATAGCTAAGGTCTTAATTCTTACTCTGGCCTAATAGCTAAGGTCTTAGACTCATACTCTGGCCTAATGGTTAAGGTCTTAACTCTTACTCTGGCCTGATAGCTAAGGTCTCAGACTCGTACTCTGGCCTAATGGTTATGATCTTAACTCTTACTCTGGCCTACTGGTTAAGGTCTTAACTCTTTCTCTGGCCTAATGGTTAAGGTCTTAACTCTTACTCTGGCCTAATAGCTAAGGTCTTAGACTTGTACTCTGGCCTAATGGTTAAGGTCTTAACTCTTACTCTGGCTACTGGTTAAGGTCTTAACTCTTACTCTGGCCTACTAGCTAAGGTCTTAGACTCGTACTCTGGCCTAATGGTTAAGGTCTTAACTCTTACTCTGGACTACTGGTTAAGGTCTTAACTCTCACTCTGGCATAATAGCTAAGGTCTTAGACTCATACTCTGGCCTAATGTTTAAGGTCTTAACTCTTACTCTGGCCTACTGGTTAAGGTCTTAACTCTTACTCTGGCCTAATAGCTAAGGTCTTAGACTCGTACTCTGGCCTAATAGCTAAGGTCGTAGACTCATACTCTGGCCTAATGGTTCAGGTCCTAACTCTTACTCTGGCCTACTGGTTAAGGTCTTAACTCTTACTCTGGCCTAATAGCTAAGGTCCTAGACTCGTTCTCTGGCCTACTGGTTAAGGTCTTAACTCTTACTCTGACCTAATAGCTAAGGTCTTAGACTCATACTCTGGCCTATTAGATAAGGTCTTAGACTCATACTCTTGCCTGATGGTTCAGGTCTTAACCCTTACTCTGGCCTACAGGTTAAGGTCTTAACTCTTACTCTGGCCTACTGTTTAAGTTCTTAACTCTTACACTGGCCTAATAGCTAAGGTCTTAGACTCGTACTCTGGACTAATCGTTAAGGTCTTAACTCTTACTCTGGCCTAATAGCTAAGGTCTTAACTCTTACTCTGGCCTAATAGCTAAGGTCTTAACTCTTACTCTGGCCTAATAGCTAAAGTCTTAGACTCGTACTCTGGCCTAATAGTTAAGGTCTTAAATCTTACTCTGGCCTAATAGCTAACGTCTTAGACTCGTACTCTGGCCTAATAGCTAAGGTCGTAGACTCATACTCTGGCCTAATGGTTAAGGTCCTAACTCTTACTCTGGCCTACTGGTTAAGGTCTTAACTCTTACTCTGGCCTAATAGCTAAGGTCTTAGACTCGTTCTCTGGCCTAATAGCTAAGGTCTTAACTCTTACTCTGGCCTAATAGCTAAAGTCTTAGACTCGTACTCTGGCCTAATAGTTAAGGTCTTAAATCTTACTCTGGCCTAATAGCTAACGTCTTAGACTCGTACTCTGGCCTAATAGCTAAGGTCGTAGACTCATACTCTGGCCTAATGGTTAAGGTCCTAACTCTTACTCTGGCCTACTGGTTAAGGTCTTAACTCTTACTCTGGCCTAATAGCTAAGGTCTTAGACTCGTTCTCTGGCCTACTGGTTAAGGTCTTAACTCTTACTCTGACCTAATAGCTAAGGTCTTAGACTCATACTCTGGCCTATTAGATAAGGTCTTAGACTCGTACTCTTGCCTAATGGTTAAGGTCTTAACTCTTACTCTGGCCTAACAGCTAAGGTCTTAGACTCGTACTCTGGCCTAATAGCTACAGTCTTAGACTCGTACTCTGGCCTAATGGTTAAGGTCTTAACTCTTACTCTGGCCTAATGGTTAAGGTCTTAACTCTTACTTTGGCCTAATAGCTAGGGTCTTAGACTCCTACTCTGGCCTAATGGTTAAGGTCTTAACTCTTACTCTGGCCTACTTGTTAAGGTCTTAACTCTTACTCTGGCCTAATACCTAAGGTCTTAGACTCATACTCTGGCCTAATGGTTAAGGTCTTAACTCTTACTCTGGCCTAATAGCTAAGGTCTTAGACTCGTACTCTGGCCTAATAGCTAAGGTCTTAAATCTTACTCTGGCCTAATAGCTAAGGTCTTAATTCTTACTCTGGTCTAATAGCTAAGGTCTTAGACTCATACTCTGGCCTAATGGTTAAGGTCTTAACTTTTACTTTGGCCTAATAGCTAAGGTCTTAGACTCGTACTCTGGCCTAATGGTTAAGGTCTTAACTCTTACTCTGGCCTACTTGTTAAGGTCTTAACTCTTACTCTGGCCTAATAGCTAAGGTCTTAGACTCATACTCTGGCCTAATGGTTAAGGTCTTAACTCTTACTCTGGCCTAATAGCTAAGGTCTTAGACTCGTACTCTGGCCTAATAGCTAAGGTCTTAACTCTTACTCTGGCCTAATAGCTAAGGTCTTAATTCTTACTCTGGCCTAATAGCTAAGGTCTTAGACTCATACTCTGGCCTAATGGTTAAGGTCTTAACTCTTACTCTGGCCTGATAGCTAAGGTCTCAGACTCGTACTCTGGCCTAATGGTTAAGATCTTAACTCTTACTCTGGCCTACTGGTTAAGGTCTTAACTCTTTCTCTGGCCTAATGGTTAAGGTCTTAACTCTTACTCTGGCCTAATAGCTAAGGTCTTAGACTTGTACTCTGGCCTAATGGTTAAGGTCTTAACTCTTACTCTGGCTACTGGTTAAGGTCTTAACTCTTACTCTGGCCTACTAGATAAGGTCTTAGACACGTACTCTGGCCTAATGGTTAAGGTCTTAACTCTTACTCTGGACTACTGGTTAAGGTCTTAACTCTCACTCTGGCATAATAGCTAAGGTCTTAGACTCATACTCTGGCCTAATGTTTAAGGTCTTAACTCTTACTCTGGCCTACTGGTTAAGGTCTTAACTCTTACTCTGGCCTAATAGCTAAGGTCTTAGACTCGTACTCTGGCCTAATGTTTAAGGTCTTAACTCTTACTCTGGCCTACTGGTTAAGGTCTTAACTCTTACTCTGGCCTAATAGCTAAGGTCTTAGACTCGTACTCTGGCCTAATGGTTAAGGTCTTAACTCTTACTCTGGCCTTCTTGTTAAGGTCTTAACTCTTACTCTGGCCTAATAGCTAAGGTCTTAACTCTTACTCTGGCCTAATAGCTAAGGTCTTAACGCTTACTCTGGCCTAATAGCTAAGGTCTTGAACTCGTACTGTGGCCTACAGGTTAAGGTCTTAACTCTTACTCTGGCCTACTGTTTAAGTTCTTAACTCTTACTCTGGCCTAATAGCTAAGGTCTTAGACTCGTACTCTGGACTAATAGTTAAGGTCTTAACTCTTACTCTGGACTAATAGCTAAGGTCTTAAATCTTACTCTGGCCCAATAGCTAAGGTCTTAGACTCGTACTCTGGCCTACTGGTTAAGGTCTTAACTCTTACTCTGGCCTACTGGTTAAGGTCTTAACTCTTACTCTGGCCTAATAGCTAAGGTCTTAGACTCGTACTCTGGCCTAATGGTTAAGTTCTTAACTCTTATTCTGGCCTACTGGTTAAGGTCTTAACTCTTTCTCTGGCCTACAGGTTAAGGTCTTAACTCTTACTCTGGCCTAATAGCTAAGGTCTTAACTCTTACTCTGGCCTAATAGCTAAGGTCTGAGACTCGTACTCTGGCCTAATGGTTAAGGTCTTAACTCTTACTCTGGCCTACTTGTTAAGGTCTTAACTCTTACTCTGGCCTAATACCTAAGGTCTTAGACTCATACTCTGGCCTAATGGTTAAGGTCTTAACTCTTACTCTGGCCTAATAGCTAAGGTCTTAGACTCGTACTCTGGCCTAATAGCTAAGGTCTTAAATCTTACTCTGGCCTAATAGCTAAGGTCTTAATTCTTACTCTGGTCTAATAGCTAAGGTCTTAGACTCATACTCTGGCCTAATGGTTAAGGTCTTAACTTTTACTTTGGCCTAATAGCTAAGGTCTTAGACTCGTACTCTGGCCTAATGGTTAAGGTCTTAACTCTTACTCTGGCCTACTTGTTAAGGTCTTAACTCTTACTCTGGCCTAATAGCTAAGGTCTTAGACTCATACTCTGGCCTAATGGTTAAGGTCTTAACTCTTACTCTGGCCTAATAGCTAAGGTCTTAGACTCGTACTCTGGCCTAATAGCTAAGGTCTTAACTCTTACTCTGGCCTAATAGCTAAGGTCTTAATTCTTACTCTGGCCTAATAGCTAAGGTCTTAGACTCATACTCTGGCCTAATGGTTAAGGTCTTAACTCTTACTCTGGCCTGATAGCTAAGGTCTCAGACTCGTACTCTGGCCTAATGGTTAAGATCTTAACTCTTACTCTGGCCTACTGGTTAAGGTCTTAACTCTTTCTCTGGCCTAATGGTTAAGGTCTTAACTCTTACTCTGGCCTAATAGCTAAGGTCTTAGACTTGTACTCTGGCCTAATGGTTAAGGTCTTAACTCTTACTCTGGCTACTGGTTAAGGTCTTAACTCTTACTCTGGCCTACTAGATAAGGTCTTAGACACGTACTCTGGCCTAATGGTTAAGGTCTTAACTCTTACTCTGGACTACTGGTTAAGGTCTTAACTCTCACTCTGGCATAATAGCTAAGGTCTTAGACTCATACTCTGGCCTAATGTTTAAGGTCTTAACTCTTACTCTGGCCTACTGGTTAAGGTCTTAACTCTTACTCTGGCCTAATAGCTAAGGTCTTAGACTCGTACTCTGGCCTAATGTTTAAGGTCTTAACTCTTACTCTGGCCTACTGGTTAAGGTCTTAACTCTTACTCTGGCCTAATAGCTAAGGTCTTAGACTCGTACTCTGGCCTAATGGTTAAGGTCTTAACTCTTACTCTGGCCTTCTTGTTAAGGTCTTAACTCTTACTCTGGCCTAATAGCTAAGGTCTTAACTCTTACTCTGGCCTAATAGCTAAGGTCTTAACGCTTACTCTGGCCTAATAGCTAAGGTCTTGAACTCGTACTGTGGCCTACAGGTTAAGGTCTTAACTCTTACTCTGGCCTACTGTTTAAGTTCTTAACTCTTACTCTGGCCTAATAGCTAAGGTCTTAGACTCGTACTCTGGACTAATAGTTAAGGTCTTAACTCTTACTCTGGACTAATAGCTAAGGTCTTAAATCTTACTCTGGCCCAATAGCTAAGGTCTTAGACTCGTACTCTGGCCTACTGGTTAAGGTCTTAACTCTTACTCTGGCCTACTGGTTAAGGTCTTAACTCTTACTCTGGCCTAATAGCTAAGGTCTTAGACTCGTACTCTGGCCTAATGGTTAAGTTCTTAACTCTTATTCTGGCCTACTGGTTAAGGTCTTAACTCTTTCTCTGGCCTACAGGTTAAGGTCTTAACTCTTACTCTGGCCTAATAGCTAAGGTCTTAACTCTTACTCTGGCCTAATAGCTAAGGTCTGAGACTCGTACTCTGGCCCAATGGTTAAGGTCTAAACTCTTACTCTGGCCTAATAGCTAAGGTCTTAACTCTTACTCTGGTCTAATAGCTAAGGTCTTAGACTCGTACTATGGCCTAAAGGTTAAGGTCTTAACTCTTACTCTGGCCTACTGGTTAAGGTCTTAACTCTTACTCTGGCCTAATGGTTAAGGTCTTAGACTCGTACTCTGGCCTAATGGTTAAGGTCTTAACTCTTACTCTGGCCTACAGGTTAAGGTCTTAACTCTTACTCTGGCCTACTGGTTAAGGTCTTAACTCTTACTCTAGCCTAATAGCTAAGGTCTTAGACTCGTACTCTGGCCTGATGGTTAAGGTGTTAACACTTACTCTGGCCTACTGGTTAAGGTCTTAACTCTTACTCTGGCCTAATAGCTAAGGTCTTAGACTTGTACTCTGGCCTAATGGTAAAGGTCTTAACTCTTACTCTGGCCTAATAGCTAAGGTCTTAGAATCGTACTCTGGCCTAATGGTTAAGGTCTTAACTCTTACTCTGGCCTAATAGCTAAGGTCTTAGACTCGTATTATGGCCTACTGGTTAATGTCTTGACTCTTACTCTTCTCCTACTGGTTAAGGTCTTAACTCTTACTCTGGCCTACTGGTTACGGTCTTAACTCTTACTCTGGCCTAATAGCTAAGGTCTTAGAATCATACTCTGGTCTACTGGTTAAGGTCTTAACTCTTACTCTGGCCTACTGGTTAAAGTCTTAACTCTTACTCTGGCCTAATAGCTAAGGTCTTAACTCTTACTCTGGCCTAATAGCTAAAGTCTTAGACTCGTACTCTGGCCTAATAGTTAAGGTCTTAAATCTTACTCTGGCCTAATAGCTAAGGTCTTAGACTCGTACTCTGGCCTAATAGCTAAGGTCGTAGACTCATACTCTGGCCTAATGGTTAAGGTCCTAACTCTTACTCTGGCCTCCTGGTTAAGGTCTTAACTCTTACTCTGGCCTAATAGCTAAGGTCTTAGACTCGTTCTCTGGCCTACTGGTTAAGGTCTTAACTCTTACTCTGACCTAATAGCTAAGGTCTTAGACTCATACTCTGGCCTATTAGATAAGGTCTTAGACTTGTACTCTTGCCTAATGGTTAAGGTCTTAACTCTTACTCTGGCCTAATAGCTAAGGTCTTAGACTCGTACTCTGGCCTAATGGTTAAGGTCTTATCTCTTACTCTGGCCTAATGGTTAAGGTCTTAACTCTTACTTTGGCCTAATAGCTAAGGTCTTAACTCTTACTCTGGCCTACTTGTTAAGGTCTTAACTCTTACTCTGGCCTAATAGCTAAGGTCTTAGACTCATACTCTTGCCTAATGGTTAAGGTCTTAACTCTTACTCTGGCCTAATAGCTAAGGTCTTAGACTCGTACTCTGGCCTTATAGCTAAGGTCTTAACTCTTACTCTGGCCTAATAGCTAAGGTCTTAATTCTTACTCTGGCCTAATAGCTAATGTCTTAGACTCATACTCTGGCCTAATGGTTAAGGTCTTAACTCTTACTCTGGCCTGATAGCTAAGGTCTTAGACTCGTACTCTGGCCTAATGGTTAAGATCTTAACTCTTACTCTGGCCTACTGGTTAAGGTCTTAACTCTTACTCTGGCCTAATAGCTAAGGTCTTAACTCTTACTCTGGCCTAACAGCTAAGGTCTTAGACTTGTACCATGGCCTACAGGTTAAGGTCCTAACTCTTACTCTGGCCTACTGGTTAAGGTCTTAACTCTCACTCTGGCCTAATAGCTAAGGTCATAGACTCGTACTCTGGCCTAATGGTTAAGGTCTTAACTCTTACTCTGGCCTACTGGTTAAGGTCTTAACTCTTACTCTGGCCTAATAGCTAAGGTCTTAGACTCGTACTCTGGCCTACTGGCTAAGGTCTTAACTCTTACTCTGGCCTAATGGTTAAGGTCTTAACTCTTACTCTGGCCTAATAGCTAAGGACTTAGACTCCTACTATGGCCTACAGGTTAAGGTCTTAACTCGTACTCTGGCCTACAGGTTAAGGTCTTAACTCTTACTCTGGCCTAATAGCTAAGGTCTTAGACTCGTACTCTGGCCTAATGGTTAAAGTCTTAACTCTTACTCTGGCCTACTTGTTAAGGTCTTAACTCTTACTTTGGCCTAATAGCTAAGGTCTTAGACTCGTACTCTGGCCTAATGGTTAAGGTCTTAACTCTTACTCTCGCCTACTTGTTAAGGTCTTAACTCTTACTCTGGCCTAATACCTAAGGTCTTAGTCTCATACTCTGGCCTAATGGTTAAGGTCTTAACTCTTACTCTGGCCTACTGGTTAAGGTCTTAACTCTTACTCTGGCCTAATAGCTACAGTCTTAGACTCGTACTCTGGCCTAATGGTTAAGGTCTTAACTCTTACTCTGGCCTAATGGTTAAGGTCTTAACTCTTACTTTGGCCTAATAGCTAAGGTCTTAGACTCGTACTCTGGCCTAATGGTTAAGGTCTTAACTCTTACTCTGGCCTAATTGCTAAGGTCTTAACTCTTACTCTGGCCTAATAGCTAAGGTCTTAGACTCATACTCTGGCCTAATGGTTAAGGTCTTAACTCTTACTCTGGCATACTGGTTAAGGTCTTAACTCTTACTCTGGCCTAATAGCTAAGGTCATAGACTCGTACTCTGGCCTAATGGTTAAGGTCTTAACTCTTATTCTGGCCTACTGGTTAAGGTCTTAACTCTTACTCTGGCCTAATAGCTAAGGTCTAAGACTCGTACCCTGGCCTACTGGTTAAGGTCTTAACTCTTACTCAGGCCTAATGGTTAAGGTCTTAACTCTTACTCTGGCCTAATAGCTAAGGTCTTAGACTCGTACTATGGCCTACTGGTTAAGGTCTTGACTCTTACTCTTCTCCTACTGGTTAAGGTCTTAACTCTTACTCTGGCCTACTGGTTACGGTCTTAACTCTTACTCTGGCCTAATAGCTAAGGTCTTAGAATCATACTCTGGTCTACTGGTTAAGGTCTTAACTCTTACTCTGGCCTACTGGTTAAAGTCTTAACTCTTACTCTGGCCTAATAGCTAAAGTCTTAGACTCGTACTCTGGCCTAATAGTTAAGGTCTTAAATCTTACTCTGGCCTAATAGCTAAGGTCTTAGACTCGTACTCTGACCTAATAGCTAAGATCGTAGACTCATACTCTGGCCTAATGGTTAAGGTCCTAACTCTTACTCTGGCCTACTGGTTAAGGTCTTAACTCTTACTCTGGCCTACTAGCTAAGGTCTTAGACTCGTTCTCTGGCCTACTGGTTAAGGTCTTAACTCTTACTCTGGCCTAATAGCTAAGGTCTAAGACTCGTACCCTGGCCTACTGGTTAAGGTCTTAACTCTTACTCAGGCCTAATGGTTAAGGTCTTAACTCTTACTCTGGCCTAATAGCTAAGATCTTAGACTCGTACTATGGCCTACTGGTTAAGGTCTTGACTCTTACTCTTCTCCTACTGGTTAAGGTCTTAACTCTTACTCTGGCCTACTGGTTACGGTCTTAACTCTTACTCTGGCCTAATAGCTAAGGTCTTAGAATCATACTCTGGTCTACTGGTTAAGGTCTTAACTCTTACTCTGGCCTACTGGTTAAAGTCTTAACTCTTACTCTGGCCTAATAGCTAAAGTCTTAGACTCGTACTCTGGCCTAATAGTTAAGGTCTTAAATCTTACTCTGGCCTAATAGCTAAGGTCTTAGACTCGTACTCTGACCTAATAGCTAAGATCGTAGACTCATACTCTGGCCTAATGGTTAAGGTCCTAACTCTTACTCTGGCCTACTGGTTAAGGTCTTAACTCTTACTCTGGCCTACTAGCTAAGGTCTTAGACTCGTTCTCTGGCCTACTGGTTAAGGTCTTAACTCTTACTCTGACCTAATAGCTAAGGTCTTAGACTCATACCCTGGCCTATTAGATAAGGTCTTAGACTCGTACTCTTGCCTAATGGTTAAGGTCTTAACTCTTACTCTGGCCTAATAGCTACGGTCTTAGACTCGTACTCTGGCCTAATATCTACAGTCTTAGACTCGTACTCTGGCCTAATGGTTAAGGTCTTAACTCTTACTCTGGACTACTTGTTAAGGTCTTAACTCTTACTCTGGCCTACTGGTTAAGGTCTTAACTCTTACTCTGGCCTAATAGCTACAGTCTTAGACTCGTACTCTGGCCTAATGGTTAAGGTCTTAACTCTTACTCTGGCCTAATGGTTAAGGTCTTAACTCTTACTTTGGCCTAATAGCTAAGGTCTTAGACTCGTACTCTGGCCTAATGGTTAAGGTCTTAACTCTTACTCTGGCCTAATAGCTAAGGTCTTAACTCTTACTCTGGCCTAATAGCTAAGGTCTTAATTCTTACTCTGGCCTAATAGCTAAGGTCTTAGACTCATACTCTGGCCTACTGGTTAAGGTCTTAACTCTTACTCTGGCCTAATAGCTAAGGTCTTAGACTCGTACTCTGGACTACTGCTTAAGGTCTTAACTCTTACTCTGGCCTAATAGCTAAGGTCTTAGACTCGTACTCTGGCCTAATGGTTAAGGTCTTAACTCTTACTCTGGCCTAATAGCTAAGGTCTTAACTCTTACTCTGGCCTAATAGCTAAGGTCTTAGACTCGTACTCTGGCCTACTGGTTAAGGTCTTAACTCTTACTCTGGCCTAATAGCTAAGGTCTTAGACTCGTACTCTGGCCTAATGTTTAAGGTCTTAACTCTTACTCTGGCCTAATGGTTAAGGTCTTAACTCTTACTCTGGCCTTCTTGTTAAGGTCTTAACTCTTACTCTTGCTGAATAGCTAAGGTCTTAACTCTTACTCTGGCCTAATAGCTAAGGTCTTAACTCTTACTCTGGCCTAATAGCTAAGGTCTTGAACTCGTACTATGGCCTACAGGTTAAGGTCTTAACTCTTACTCTGGCCTACTGTTTAAGTTCTTAACTCTTACACTGGCCTAATAGCTAAGGTCTTAGACTCGTACTCTGGACTAATCGTTAAGGTCTTAACTCTTACTCTGGACTAATAGCTAAGGTCTTAAATCTTACTCTGGCCCAATAGCTAAGGTCTTAGACTCGTACTCTGGCCTACTGGTTAAGGTCTTATCTCTTACTCTGGCCTAATGGTTAAGGTCTTAACTCTTACTTTGGCCTAATAGCTAAGGTCTTAACTCTTACTCTGGCCTACTTGTTAAGGTCTTAACTCTTACTCTGGCCTAATAGCTAAGGTCTTAGACTCATACTCTTGCCTAATGGTTAAGGTCTTAACTCTTACTCTGGCCTAATAGCTAAGGTCTTAGACTCGTACTCTGGCCTTATAGCTAAGGTCTTAACTCTTACTCTGGCCTAATAGCTAAGGTCTTAATTCTTACTCTGGCCTAATAGCTAATGTCTTAGACTCATACTCTGGCCTAATGGTTAAGGTCTTAACTCTTACTCTGGCCTGATAGCTAAGGTCTTAGACTCGTACTCTGGCCTAATGGTTAAGATCTTAACTCTTACTCTGGCCTACTGGTTAAGGTCTTAACTCTTACTCTGGCCTAATAGCTAAGGTCTTAACTCTTACTCTGGCCTAACAGCTAAGGTCTTAGACTTGTACCATGGCCTACAGGTTAAGGTCCTAACTCTTACTCTGGCCTACTGGTTAAGGTCTTAACTCTCACTCTGGCCTAATAGCTAAGGTCATAGACTCGTACTCTGGCCTAATGGTTAAGGTCTTAACTCTTACTCTGGCCTACTGGTTAAGGTCTTAACTCTTACTCTGGCCTAATAGCTAAGGTCTTAGACTCGTACTCTGGCCTACTGGCTAAGGTCTTAACTCTTACTCTGGCCTAATGGTTAAGGTCTTAACTCTTACTCTGGCCTAATAGCTAAGGACTTAGACTCCTACTATGGCCTACAGGTTAAGGTCTTAACTCGTACTCTGGCCTACAGGTTAAGGTCTTAACTCTTACTCTGGCCTAATAGCTAAGGTCTTAGACTCATACTCTGGCCTAATGGTTAAAGTCTTAACTCTTACTCTGGCCTACTTGTTAAGGTCTTAACTCTTACTTTGGCCTAATAGCTAAGGTCTTAGACTCGTACTCTGGCCTAATGGTTAAGGTCTTAACTCTTACTCTCGCCTACTTGTTAAGGTCTTAACTCTTACTCTGGCCTAATACCTAAGGTCTTAGTCTCATACTCTGGCCTAATGGTTAAGGTCTTAACTCTAACTCTGGCCTACTGGTTAAGGTCTTAACTCTTACTCTGGCCTAATAGCTACAGTCTTAGACTCGTACTCTGGCCTAATGGTTAAGGTCTTAACTCTTACTCTGGCCTAATGGTTAAGGTCTTAACTCTTACTTTGGCCTAATAGCTAAGGTCTTAGACTCGTACTCTGGCCTAATGGTTAAGGTCTTAAATCTTACTCTGGCCTAATTGCTAAGGTCTTAACTCTTACTCTGGCCTAATAGCTAAGGTCTTAGACTCATACTCTGGCCTAATGGTTAAGGTCTTAACTCTTACTCTGGCATACTGGTTAAGGTCTTAACTCTTACTCTGGCCTAATAGCTAAGGTCATAGACTCGTACTCTGGCCTAATGGTTAAGGTCTTAACTCTTATTCTGGCCTACTGGTTAAGGTCTTAACTCTTACTCTGGCCTAATAGCTAAGGTCTAAGACTCGTACCCTGGCCTACTGGTTAAGGTCTTAACTCTTACTCAGGCCTAATGGTTAAGGTCTTAACTCTTACTCTGGCCTAATAGCTAAGGTCTTAGACTCGTACTATGGCCTACTGGTTAAGGTCTTGACTCTTACTCTTCTCCTACTGGTTAAGGTCTTAACTCTTACTCTGGCCTACTGGTTACGGTCTTAACTCTTACTCTGGCCTAATAGCTAAGGTCTTAGAATCATACTCTGGTCTACTGGTTAAGGTCTTAACTCTTACTCTGGCCTACTGGTTAAAGTCTTAACTCTTACTCTGGCCTAATAGCTAAAGTCTTAGACTCGTACTCTGGCCTAATAGTTAAGGTCTTAAATCTTACTCTGGCCTAATAGCTAAGGTCTTAGACTCGTACTCTGACCTAATAGCTAAGATCGTAGACTCATACTCTGGCCTAATGGTTAAGGTCCTAACTCTTACTCTGGCCTACTGGTTAAGGTCTTAACTCTTACTCTGGCCTACTAGCTAAGGTCTTAGACTCGTTCTCTGGCCTACTGGTTAAGGTCTTAACTCTTACTCTGGCCTAATAGCTAAGGTCTAAGACTCGTACCCTGGCCTACTGGTTAAGGTCTTAACTCTTACTCAGGCCTAATGGTTAAGGTCTTAACTCTTACTCTGGCCTAATAGCTAAGATCT
Organism: Triturus cristatus; assembly: GCF_964204655.1. Taxonomy (NCBI): domain Eukaryota; kingdom Metazoa; phylum Chordata; class Amphibia; order Caudata; family Salamandridae; genus Triturus; species Triturus cristatus. The sequence continues at coordinate 718,200,628 of NC_140593.1, read as the reverse complement.
TAGACTCGTACTATGGCCTACTGGTTAAGGTCTTGACTCTTACTCTTCTCCTACTGGTTAAGGTCTTAACTCTTACTCTGGCCTACTGGTTACGGTCTTAACTACTACTCTGGCCTAATAGCTAAGGTCTTAGAATCATACTCTGGTCTACTGGTTAAGGTCTTAACTCTTACTCTGGCCTACTGGTTAAAGTCTTAACTCTTACTCTGGCCTAATAGCTAAAGTCTTAGACTCGTACTCTGGCCTAATAGTTAAGGTCTTAAATCTTACTCTGGCCTAATAGCTAAGGTCTTAGACTCGTACTCTGACCTAATAGCTAAGATCGTAGACTCATACTCTGGCCTAATGGTTAAGGTCCTAACTCTTACTCTGGCCTACTGGTTAAGGTCTTAACTCTTACTCTGGCCTACTAGCTAAGGTCTTAGACTCGTTCTCTGGCCTACTGGTTAAGGTCTTAACTCTTACTCTGACCTAATAGCTAAGGTCTTAGACTCATACTCTGGCCTATTAGATAAGGTCTTAGACTCGTACTCTTGCCTAATGGTTAAGGTCTTAACTCTTACTCTGGCCTAATAGCTACGGTCTTAGACTCGTACTCTGGCCTAATATCTACAGTCTTAGACTCGTACTCTGGCCTAATGGTTAAGGTCTTAACTCTTACTCTGGACTACTTGTTAAGGTCTTAACTCTTACTCTGGCCTACTGGTTAAGGTCTTAACTCTTACTCTGGCCTAATAGCTACAGTCTTAGACTCGTACTCTGGCCCAATGGTTAAGGTCTTAACTCTTACTCTGGCCTAATGGTTAAGGTCTTAACTCTTACTCTGGCCTTCTTGTTAAGGTCTTAACTCTTACTCTTGCTGAATAGCTAAGGTCTTAACTCTTACTCTGGCCTAATAGCTAAGGTCTTAACTCTTACTCTGGCCTAATAGCTAAGGTCTTGAACTCGTACTATGGCCTACAGGTTAAGGTCTTAACTCTTACTCTGGCCTACTGTTTAAGTTCTTAACTCTTACACTGGCCTAATAGCTAAGGTCTTAGACTCGTACTCTGGACTAATCGTTAAGGTCTTAACTCTTACTCTGGACTAATAGCTAAGGTCTTAAATCTTACTCTGGCCCAACAGCTAAGGTCTTAGACTCGTACTCTGGCCTACTGGTTAAGGTCTTAACTCTTACTCTGGCCTACTGGTTAAGGTCTTAACTCTTACTCTGGCCTAATAGCTAAGGTCTTAGACTCGTACTCTGGCCTAATGGTTAAGTTCTTAATTCTTATTCTGGCCTACTGGTTAAGGTCTTAACTCTTTCTCTGGCCTACAGGTTAAGGTCTTAACTCTTACTCTGGCCTAATAGCTAAGGTCTTAACTCTTACTCTGGCCTAATAGCTAAGGTCTGAGACTTGTACTCTGGCCCAATGGTTAAGGTCTAAACGCTTACTCTGGCCTAATAGCTAAGGTCTTAACTCTTACTCTGGTCTAATAGCTAAGGTCTTAGACTCGTACTATGGCCTACAGGTTAAGGTTGTAACTCTTACTCTGGCCTACTGGTTAATGTGTTAACTCTTACTCTGGCCTAATGGTTAAGGTCTTAGACTCGTACTCTGGCCTAATGGTTAAGGTCTTAACTCTTACTCTGGCCTACAGGTTAAGGTCTTAACTCTTACTCTGGCCTACTGGTTAAGGTCTTAACTCTTACTCTGGACTAATAGCTAAGGTCTTAGACTTGTACTCTGGCCTAATGGTAAAGGTCTTAACTCTTACTCTGGCCTAATAGCTAAGGTCTTAGACTTGTACTCTGGCCTAATGGTTAAGGTCTTAACTCTTACTCTGGCCTACTGGTTAAGGTCTTAACTCTTACTCTGGCCTAATAGCTAAGGTCTTAGACTCGTACTCTGGCCTAATATTTAAGGTCTTAACTCTTACTCTGGCCTACTGGTTAAGGTCTTAACTCTTACTCTGGCCTAATAGCTAAGGTCTTAGACTCGTACTCTGGCCTAATGGTTAAGGTCTTAACTCTTACTCTGGCCTTCTTGTTAAGGTCTTAACTCTTACTCTGGCCTAATAGCTAAGGTCTTAACTCTTACTCTGGCCTAATAGCTAAGGTCTTAACTCTTACTCTGGCCTAATAGCTAAGGTCTTAGACTTGTACTATGGCCTACTGGTTAAGGTCTTAACTCTTACTCTTCTCCTACTGGTTAAGGTCTTAACTCTTACTCTGGCCTACTGGTTAAGGTCTTAACTATTACTCTGGCCTAATAGCTAAGGTCTTAGAATCATACTCTGGTCTACTGGTTAAGGTCTTAACTCTTACTCTGGCCTACTGGTTAAAGTCTTAACTCGTACTCTGGCCTAATAGTTAAGGTCTTAACTCTTACTCTGGCCTAATAGCTAAGGTCTTAGACTCGTACTCTGGCCTAATAGCTAAGGTCGTAGACTCGTACACTGGCCTAGTAGCTAAGGTCTTAACTCTTACTCTGGCCTAATAGCTAAGGTCTTAGACTCGTACTCTGGCCTACTGGTTAAGGTCTTAACTCTTACTCTGGCCTAATGGTTAAGGTCTTAGACTCGTACTCTGGCCCAATGGTTAAGGTCTTAACTCTTACTCTGGCCTGATGGCTAAGGTCTTAGACTCGTACTCTGGCCTAATGCTTAAGATCTTAACTCTTACTTTGGTCTACTGGTTAAGGTCTTAACTCTTTCTCTGGCCTAATGGTTAAGGTCTTAACTCTTACTCTGGCCTAATAGCTAAGGTCTTAGACTTGTACTCTGGCCTAATGGTTAAGGTCTTAACTCTTACTCTGGCCTACTGGTTAAGGTCTTAGACTTGTACTCTGGCCTAATGGTTAAGGTCTTAACTCTTACTCTGGCCTAATAGCTAAGGTCTTAACTCTTACTCTGGCCTAATAGCTAAGGTCTTAATTCTTACTCTGGCCTAATAGCTAAGGTCTTAGACTCATACTCTGGCCTACTGGTTAAGGTCTTAACTCTTACTCTGGCCTAATAGCTAAGGTCTTAACTCTTACTCTGGCCTAATAGCTAAGGTCTTAGACTCGTACTCTGGACTACTGGTTAAGGTCTTAACTCTTACTCTGGCCTAATAGCTAAGGTCTTAGACTCGTACTCTGGCCTACTGGTTAAGGTCTTAACTCTTACTCTGGCCTAATAGCTAAGGTCTTAGACTCGTAGTCTGGCCTAATGTTTAAGGTCTTAACTCTTACTCTGGCCTAATGGTTAAGGTCTTAACTCTTACTCTGGCCTTCTTGTTAAGGTCTTAACTCTTACTCTTGCCTAATAGCTAAGGTCTTAACTCTTACTCTGGCCTAATAGCTAAGGTCTTAACTCTTACTCTGGCCTAATAGCTAAGGTCTTGAACTCGTACTATGGCCTATAGGTTAAGGTCTTAACTCTTACTCTGGCCTACTGTTTAAGTTCTTAACTCTTACACTGGCCTAATAGCTAAGGTCTTAGACTCGTACTCTGGACTAATCGTTAAGGTCTTAACTCTTACTCTGGACTAATAGCTAAGGTCTTAAATCTTACTCTGGCCCAATAGCTAATGTCTTAGACTCGTACTCTGGCCTACTGGTTAAGGTCTTAACTCTTACTCTGGCCTACTGGTTAAGGTCTTAACTCTTACTCTGGCCTAATAGCTAAGGTCTTAGACTCGTACTCTTGCCTAATGGTTAAGTTCTTAACTCTTATTCTGGCCTACTGGTTAAGGTCTTAACTCTTTCTCTGGCCTACAGGTTAAGGTCTTAACTCTTACTCTGGCCTAATAGCTAAGGTCTTAAGTCTTACTGTGGCCTAATAGCTAAGGTCTGAGACTCGTACTCTGGCCCAATGGTTAAGGTCTAAACGATTACTCTGGCCTAATAGCTAAGGTCTTAACTCTTACTCTGGTCTAATAGCTAAGGTCTTAGACTCGTACTATGGCCTACAGGTTAAGGTCTTAACTCTTACTCTGGCCTACTGGTTAATGTGTTAACTCTTACTCTGGCCTAATGGTTAAGGTCTTAGACTCGTATTCTGGCCTAATGGTTAAGGTCTTAACTCTTACTCTGGCCTACAGGTTAAGGTCTTAACTCTTACTCTGGCCTACTGGTTAAGGTCTTAACTCTTACTCTGGCCTAATAGCTAAGGTCTTAGACTCGTACTCTGGCCTAATGGTTAAGGTGTTAACACTTACTCTGGCCTACTGGTTAAGGTCTTAACTCTTACTCTGGCCTAATAGCTAAGGTCTTAGACTTGTACTCTGGCCTAATGGTAAAGGTCTTAACTCTTACTCTGGCCTAATAGCTAAGGTCTTAGACTCGTACTCTGGCCTAATGGTTAAGGTCTTAACTCTTACTCTGGCCTAATAGCTAAGGTCTTAGACTCGTACTATGGCCTACTGGTTAAGGTCTTGACTCTTACTCTTCTCCTACAGGTTAAGGTCTTAACTCTTACTCTGGCCTACTGGTTACGGTCTTAACTCTTACTCTGGCCTAATAGCTAAGGTCTTAGAATCATACTCTGGTCTACTGGTTAAGGTCTTAACTCTTACTCTGGCCTAATAGCTAAGGTCTTAGACTCGTACTATGGCCTACTGGTTAAGGTCTTGACTCTTACTCTTCTCCTACAGGTTAAGGTCTTAACTCTTACTCTGGCCTACTGGTTACGATCTTAACTCTTACTCTGGCCTAATAGCTAAGGTCTTAACACTTACTCTGGCCTAATAGCTAAAGTCTTAGACTCGTACTCTGGCCTAATAGTTAAGGTCTTAAATCTTACTCTGGCCTAATAGCTAACGTCTTAGACTCGTACTCTGGCCTAATAGCTAAGGTCGTAGACTCATACTCTGGCCTAATGGTTAAGGTCCTAACTCTTACTCTGGCCTACTGGTTAAGGTCTTAACTCTTACTCTGGCCTAATAGCTAAGGTCTTAGACTCGTTCTCTGGCCTACTGGTTAAGGTCTTAACTCTTACTCTGACCTAATAGCTAAGGTCGTAGACTCGTACTCTTGCCTAATGGTTAAGGTCTTAACTCTTACTCTGGCCTAACAGCTAAGGTCTTAGACTCGTACTCTGGCCTAATAGCTACAGTCTTAGACTCGTACTCTGGCCTAATGGTTAAGGTCTTAACTCTTACTCTGGCCTAATGGTTAAGGTCTTAACTCTTACTTTGGCCTAATAGCTAGGGTCTTAGACTCCTACTCTGGCCTAATGGTTAAGGTCTTAACTCTTACTCTGGCCTACTTGGTAAGGTCTTAACTCTTACTCTGGCCTAATACCTAAGGTCTTAGACTCATACTCTGGCCTAATGGTTAAGGTCTTAACTCTTACTCTGGCCTAATAGCTAAGGTCTTAGTTCTTACTCTGGCCTAATAGCTAAGGTCTTAATTCTTACTCTGGTCTAATAGCTAAGGTCTTAGACTCATACTCTGGCCTAATGGTTAAGGTCTTAACTCTTACTTTGGCCTAATAGCTAAGGTCTTAGACTCGTACTCTGGCCTAATGGTTAAGGTCTTAACTCTTACTCTGGCCTACTTGTTAAGGTCTTAACTCTTACTCTGGCCTAATAGCTAAGGTCTTAGACTCATACTCTGGCCTAATGGTTAAGGTCTTAACTCTTACTCTGGCCTAATAGCTAAGGTCTTAGACTCGTACTCTGGCCTAATAGCTAAGGTCTTAACTCTTACTCTGGCCTAATAGCTAAGGTCTTAATTCTTACTCTGGCCTAATAGCTAAGGTCTTAGACTCATACTCTGGCCTAATGGTTAAGGTCTTAACTCTTACTCTGGCCTGATAGCTAAGGTCTCAGACTCGTACTCTGGCCTAATGGTTATGATCTTAACTCTTACTCTGGCCTACTGGTTAAGGTCTTAACTCTTTTTCTGGCCTAATGGTTAAGGTCTTAACTCTTACTCTGGCCTAATAGCTAAGGTCTTAGACTTGTACTCTGGCCTAATGGTTAAGGTCTTAACTCTTACTCTGGCTACTGGTTAAGGTCTTAACTCTTACTCTGGCCTACTAGCTAAGGTCTTAGACTCGTACTCTGGCCTAATGGTTAAGGTCTTAACTCTTACTCTGGACTACTGGTTAAGGTCTTAACTCTCACTCTGGCATAATAGCTAAGGTCTTAGACTCATACTCTGGCCTAATGTTTAAGGTCTTAACTCTTACTCTGGCCTACTGGTTAAGGTCTTAACTCTTACTCTGGCCTAATAGCTAAGGTCTTAGACTCGTACTCTGGCCTAATAGCTAAGGTCGTAGACTCATACTCTGGCCTAATGGTTCAGGTCCTAACTCTTACTCTGGCCTACTGGTTAAGGTCTTAACTCTTACTCTGGCCTAATAGCTAAGGTCCTAGACTCGTTCTCTGGCCTACTGGTTAAGGTCTTAACTCTTACTCTGACCTAATAGCTAAGGTCTTAGACTCATACTCTGGCCTATTAGATAAGGTCTTAGACTCATACTCTTGCCTAATGGTTCAGGTCTTAACCCTTACTCTGGCCTACAGGTTAAGGTCTTAACTCTTACTCTGGCCTACTGTTTAAGTTCTTAACTCTTACACTGGCCTAATAGCTAAGGTCTTAGACTCGTACTCTGGACTAATCGTTAAGGTCTTAACTCTTACTCTGGCCTAATAGCTAAGGTCTTAACTCTTACTCTGGCCTAATAGCTAAGGTCTTAACTCTTACTCTGGCCTAATAGCTAAAGTCTTAGACTCGTACTCTGGCCTAATAGTTAAGGTCTTAAATCTTACTCTGGCCTAATAGCTAACGTCTTAGACTCGTACTCTGGCCTAATAGCTAAGGTCGTAGACTCATACTCTGGCCTAATGGTTAAGGTCCTAACTCTTACTCTGGCCTACTGGTTAAGGTCTTAACTCTTACTCTGGCCTAATAGCTAAGGTCTTAGACTCGTTCTCTGGCCTAATAGCTAAGGTCTTAACTCTTACTCTGGCCTAATAGCTAAAGTCTTAGACTCGTACTCTGGCCTAATAGTTAAGGTCTTAAATCTTACTCTGGCCTAATAGCTAACGTCTTAGACTCGTACTCTGGCCTAATAGCTAAGGTCGTAGACTCATACTCTGGCCTAATGGTTAAGGTCCTAACTCTTACTCTGGCCTACTGGTTAAGGTCTTAACTCTTACTCTGGCCTAATAGCTAAGGTCTTAGACTCGTTCTCTGGCCTACTGGTTAAGGTCTTAACTCTTACTCTGACCTAATAGCTAAGGTCTTAGACTCATACTCTGGCCTATTAGATAAGGTCTTAGACTCGTACTCTTGCCTAATGGTTAAGGTCTTAACTCTTACTCTGGCCTAACAGCTAAGGTCTTAGACTCGTACTCTGGCCTAATAGCTACAGTCTTAGACTCGTACTCTGGCCTAATGGTTAAGGTCTTAACTCTTACTCTGGCCTAATGGTTAAGGTCTTAACTCTTACTTTGGCCTAATAGCTAGGGTCTTAGACTCCTACTCTGGCCTAATGGTTAAGGTCTTAACTCTTACTCTGGCCTACTTGTTAAGGTCTTAACTCTTACTCTGGCCTAATACCTAAGGTCTTAGACTCATACTCTGGCCTAATGGTTAAGGTCTTAACTCTTACTCTGGCCTAATAGCTAAGGTCTTAGACTCGTACTCTGGCCTAATAGCTAAGGTCTTAAATCTTACTCTGGCCTAATAGCTAAGGTCTTAATTCTTACTCTGGTCTAATAGCTAAGGTCTTAGACTCATACTCTGGCCTAATGGTTAAGGTCTTAACTTTTACTTTGGCCTAATAGCTAAGGTCTTAGACTCGTACTCTGGCCTAATGGTTAAGGTCTTAACTCTTACTCTGGCCTACTTGTTAAGGTCTTAACTCTTACTCTGGCCTAATAGCTAAGGTCTTAGACTCATACTCTGGCCTAATGGTTAAGGTCTTAACTCTTACTCTGGCCTAATAGCTAAGGTCTTAGACTCGTACTCTGGCCTAATAGCTAAGGTCTTAACTCTTACTCTGGCCTAATAGCTAAGGTCTTAATTCTTACTCTGGCCTAATAGCTAAGGTCTTAGACTCATACTCTGGCCTAATGGTTAAGGTCTTAACTCTTACTCTGGCCTGATAGCTAAGGTCTCAGACTCGTACTCTGGCCTAATGGTTAAGATCTTAACTCTTACTCTGGCCTACTGGTTAAGGTCTTAACTCTTTCTCTGGCCTAATGGTTAAGGTCTTAACTCTTACTCTGGCCTAATAGCTAAGGTCTTAGACTTGTACTCTGGCCTAATGGTTAAGGTCTTAACTCTTACTCTGGCTACTGGTTAAGGTCTTAACTCTTACTCTGGCCTACTAGATAAGGTCTTAGACACGTACTCTGGCCTAATGGTTAAGGTCTTAACTCTTACTCTGGACTACTGGTTAAGGTCTTAACTCTCACTCTGGCATAATAGCTAAGGTCTTAGACTCATACTCTGGCCTAATGTTTAAGGTCTTAACTCTTACTCTGGCCTACTGGTTAAGGTCTTAACTCTTACTCTGGCCTAATAGCTAAGGTCTTAGACTCGTACTCTGGCCTAATGTTTAAGGTCTTAACTCTTACTCTGGCCTACTGGTTAAGGTCTTAACTCTTACTCTGGCCTAATAGCTAAGGTCTTAACTCTTACTCTGGCCTAATAGCTAAGGTCTTAACGCTTACTCTGGCCTAATAGCTAAGGTCTTGAACTCGTACTGTGGCCTACAGGTTAAGGTCTTAACTCTTACTCTGGCCTACTGTTTAAGTTCTTAACTCTTACTCTGGCCTAATAGCTAAGGTCTTAGACTCGTACTCTGGACTAATAGTTAAGGTCTTAACTCTTACTCTGGACTAATAGCTAAGGTCTTAAATCTTACTCTGGCCCAATAGCTAAGGTCTTAGACTCGTACTCTGGCCTACTGGTTAAGGTCTTAACTCTTACTCTGGCCTACTGGTTAAGGTCTTAACTCTTACTCTGGCCTAATAGCTAAGGTCTTAGACTCGTACTCTGGCCTAATGGTTAAGTTCTTAACTCTTATTCTGGCCTACTGGTTAAGGTCTTAACTCTTTCTCTGGCCTACAGGTTAAGGTCTTAACTCTTACTCTGGCCTAATAGCTAAGGTCTTAACTCTTACTCTGGCCTAATAGCTAAGGTCTGAGACTCATACTCTGGCCTAATGGTTAAGGTCTTAACTCTTACTCTGGCCTACTTGTTAAGGTCTTAACTCTTACTCTGGCCTAATACCTAAGGTCTTAGACTCATACTCTGGCCTAATGGTTAAGGTCTTAACTCTTACTCTGGCCTAATAGCTAAGGTCTTAGACTCGTACTCTGGCCTAATAGCTAAGGTCTTAAATCTTACTCTGGCCTAATAGCTAAGGTCTTAATTCTTACTCTGGTCTAATAGCTAAGGTCTTAGACTCATACTCTGGCCTAATGGTTAAGGTCTTAACTTTTACTTTGGCCTAATAGCTAAGGTCTTAGACTCGTACTCTGGCCTAATGGTTAAGGTCTTAACTCTTACTCTGGCCTACTTGTTAAGGTCTTAACTCTTACTCTGGCCTAATAGCTAAGGTCTTAGACTCATACTCTGGCCTAATGGTTAAGGTCTTAACTCTTACTCTGGCCTAATAGCTAAGGTCTTAGACTCGTACTCTGGCCTAATAGCTAAGGTCTTAACTCTTACTCTGGCCTAATAGCTAAGGTCTTAATTCTTACTCTGGCCTAATAGCTAAGGTCTTAGACTCATACTCTGGCCTAATGGTTAAGGTCTTAACTCTTACTCTGGCCTGATAGCTAAGGTCTCAGACTCGTACTCTGGCCTAATGGTTAAGATCTTAACTCTTACTCTGGCCTACTGGTTAAGGTCTTAACTCTTTCTCTGGCCTAATGGTTAAGGTCTTAACTCTTACTCTGGCCTAATAGCTAAGGTCTTAGACTTGTACTCTGGCCTAATGGTTAAGGTCTTAACTCTTACTCTGGCTACTGGTTAAGGTCTTAACTCTTACTCTGGCCTACTAGATAAGGTCTTAGACACGTACTCTGGCCTAATGGTTAAGGTCTTAACTCTTACTCTGGACTACTGGTTAAGGTCTTAACTCTCACTCTGGCATAATAGCTAAGGTCTTAGACTCATACTCTGGCCTAATGTTTAAGGTCTTAACTCTTACTCTGGCCTACTGGTTAAGGTCTTAACTCTTACTCTGGCCTAATAGCTAAGGTCTTAGACTCGTACTCTGGCCTAATGTTTAAGGTCTTAACTCTTACTCTGGCCTACTGGTTAAGGTCTTAACTCTTACTCTGGCCTAATAGCTAAGGTCTTAGACTCGTACTCTGGCCTAATGGTTAAGGTCTTAACTCTTACTCTGGCCTTCTTGTTAAGGTCTTAACTCTTACTCTGGCCTAATAGCTAAGGTCTTAACTCTTACTCTGGCCTAATAGCTAAGGTCTTAACGCTTACTCTGGCCTAATAGCTAAGGTCTTGAACTCGTACTGTGGCCTACAGGTTAAGGTCTTAACTCTTACTCTGGCCTACTGTTTAAGTTCTTAACTCTTACTCTGGCCTAATAGCTAAGGTCTTAGACTCGTACTCTGGACTAATAGTTAAGGTCTTAACTCTTACTCTGGACTAATAGCTAAGGTCTTAAATCTTACTCTGGCCCAATAGCTAAGGTCTTAGACTCGTACTCTGGCCTACTGGTTAAGGTCTTAACTCTTACTCTGGCCTACTGGTTAAGGTCTTAACTCTTACTCTGGCCTAATAGCTAAGGTCTTAGACTCGTACTCTGGCCTAATGGTTAAGTTCTTAACTCTTATTCTGGCCTACTGGTTAAGGTCTTAACTCTTTCTCTGGCCTACAGGTTAAGGTCTTAACTCTTACTCTGGCCTAATAGCTAAGGTCTTAACTCTTACTCTGGCCTAATAGCTAAGGTCTGAGACTCGTACTCTGGCCCAATGGTTAAGGTCTAAACTCTTACTCTGGCCTAATAGCTAAGGTCTTAACTCTTACTCTGGTCTAATAGCTAAGGTCTTAGACTCGTACTATGGCCTAAAGGTTAAGGTCTTAACTCTTACTCTGGCCTACTGGTTAAGGTCTTAACTCTTACTCTGGCCTAATGGTTAAGGTCTTAGACTCGTACTCTGGCCTAATGGTTAAGGTCTTAACTCTTACTCTGGCCTACAGGTTAAGGTCTTAACTCTTACTCTGGCCTACTGGTTAAGGTCTTAACTCTTACTCTAGCCTAATAGCTAAGGTCTTAGACTCGTACTCTGGCCTGATGGTTAAGGTGTTAACACTTACTCTGGCCTACTGGTTAAGGTCTTAACTCTTACTCTGGCCTAATAGCTAAGGTCTTAGACTTGTACTCTGGCCTAATGGTAAAGGTCTTAACTCTTACTCTGGCCTAATAGCTAAGGTCTTAGAATCGTACTCTGGCCTAATGGTTAAGGTCTTAACTCTTACTCTGGCCTAATAGCTAAGGTCTTAGACTCGTATTATGGCCTACTGGTTAATGTCTTGACTCTTACTCTTCTCCTACTGGTTAAGGTCTTAACTCTTACTCTGGCCTACTGGTTACGGTCTTAACTCTTACTCTGGCCTAATAGCTAAGGTCTTAGAATCATACTCTGGTCTACTGGTTAAGGTCTTAACTCTTACTCTGGCCTACTGGTTAAAGTCTTAACTCTTACTCTGGCCTAATAGCTAAGGTCTTAACTCTTACTCTGGCCTAATAGCTAAAGTCTTAGACTCGTACTCTGGCCTAATAGTTAAGGTCTTAAATCTTACTCTGGCCTAATAGCTAAGGTCTTAGACTCGTACTCTGGCCTAATAGCTAAGGTCGTAGACTCATACTCTGGCCTAATGGTTAAGGTCCTAACTCTTACTCTGGCCTACTGGTTAAGGTCTTAACTCTTACTCTGGCCTAATAGCTAAGGTCTTAGACTCGTTCTCTGGCCTACTGGTTAAGGTCTTAACTCTTACTCTGACCTAATAGCTAAGGTCTTAGACTCATACTCTGGCCTATTAGATAAGGTCTTAGACTCGTACTCTTGCCTAATGGTTAAGGTCTTAACTCTTACTCTGGCCTAATAGCTAAGGTCTTAGACTCGTACTCTGGCCTAATGGTTAAGGTCTTATCTCTTACTCTGGCCTAATGGTTAAGGTCTTAACTCTTACTTTGGCCTAATAGCTAAGGTCTTAACTCTTACTCTGGCCTACTTGTTAAGGTCTTAACTCTTACTCTGGCCTAATAGCTAAGGTCTTAGACTCATACTCTTGCCTAATGGTTAAGGTCTTAACTCTTACTCTGGCCTAATAGCTAAGGTCTTAGACTCGTACTCTGGCCTTATAGCTAAGGTCTTAACTCTTACTCTGGCCTAATAGCTAAGGTCTTAATTCTTACTCTGGCCTAATAGCTAATGTCTTAGACTCATACTCTGGCCTAATGGTTAAGGTCTTAACTCTTACTCTGGCCTGATAGCTAAGGTCTTAGACTCGTACTCTGGCCTAATGGTTAAGATCTTAACTCTTACTCTGGCCTACTGGTTAAGGTCTTAACTCTTACTCTGGCCTAATAGCTAAGGTCTTAACTCTTACTCTGGCCTAACAGCTAAGGTCTTAGACTTGTACCATGGCCTACAGGTTAAGGTCCTAACTCTTACTCTGGCCTACTGGTTAAGGTCTTAACTCTCACTCTGGCCTAATAGCTAAGGTCATAGACTCGTACTCTGGCCTAATGGTTAAGGTCTTAACTCTTACTCTGGCCTACTGGTTAAGGTCTTAACTCTTACTCTGGCCTAATAGCTAAGGTCTTAGACTCGTACTCTGGCCTACTGGCTAAGGTCTTAACTCTTACTCTGGCCTAATGGTTAAGGTCTTAACTCTTACTCTGGCCTAATAGCTAAGGACTTAGACTCCTACTATGGCCTACAGGTTAAGGTCTTAACTCGTACTCTGGCCTACAGGTTAAGGTCTTAACTCTTACTCTGGCCTAATAGCTAAGGTCTTAGACTCGTACTCTGGCCTAATGGTTAAAGTCTTAACTCTTACTCTGGCCTACTTGTTAAGGTCTTAACTCTTACTTTGGCCTAATAGCTAAGGTCTTAGACTCGTACTCTGGCCTAATGGTTAAGGTCTTAACTCTTACTCTCGCCTACTTGTTAAGGTCTTAACTCTTACTCTGGCCTAATACCTAAGGTCTTAGTCTCATACTCTGGCCTAATGGTTAAGGTCTTAACTCTTACTCTGGCCTACTGGTTAAGGTCTTAACTCTTACTCTGGCCTAATAGCTACAGTCTTAGACTCGTACTCTGGCCTAATGGTTAAGGTCTTAACTCTTACTCTGGCCTAATGGTTAAGGTCTTAACTCTTACTTTGGCCTAATAGCTAAGGTCTTAGACTCGTACTCTGGCCTAATGGTTAAGGTCTTAACTCTTACTCTGGCCTAATTGCTAAGGTCTTAACTCTTACTCTGGCCTAATAGCTAAGGTCTTAGACTCATACTCTGGCCTAATGGTTAAGGTCTTAACTCTTACTCTGGCCTGATAGCTAAGGTCTCAGACTCGTACTCTGGCCTAATGGTTAAGATCTTAACTCTTACTCTGGCCTACTGGTTAAGGTCTTAACTCTTTCTCTGGCCTAATGGTTAAGGTCTTAACTCTTACTCTGGCCTAATAGCTAAGGTCTTAGACTTGTACTCTGGCCTAATGGTTAAGGTCTTAACTCTTACTCTGGCTACTGGTTAAGGTCTTAACTCTTACTCTGGCCTACTAGATAAGGTCTTAGACACGTACTCTGGCCTAATGGTTAAGGTCTTAACTCTTACTCTGGACTACTGGTTAAGGTCTTAACTCTCACTCTGGCATAATAGCTAAGGTCTTAGACTCATACTCTGGCCTAATGTTTAAGGTCTTAACTCTTACTCTGGCCTACTGGTTAAGGTCTTAACTCTTACTCTGGCCTAATAGCTAAGGTCTTAGACTCGTACTCTGGCCTAATGTTTAAGGTCTTAACTCTTACTCTGGCCTACTGGTTAAGGTCTTAACTCTTACTCTGGCCTAATAGCTAAGGTCTTAACTCTTACTCTGGCCTAATAGCTAAGGTCTTAACGCTTACTCTGGCCTAATAGCTAAGGTCTTGAACTCGTACTGTGGCCTACAGGTTAAGGTCTTAACTCTTACTCTGGCCTACTGTTTAAGTTCTTAACTCTTACTCTGGCCTAATAGCTAAGGTCTTAGACTCGTACTCTGGACTAATAGTTAAGGTCTTAACTCTTACTCTGGACTAATAGCTAAGGTCTTAAATCTTACTCTGGCCCAATAGCTAAGGTCTTAGACTCGTACTCTGGCCTACTGGTTAAGGTCTTAACTCTTACTCTGGCCTACTGGTTAAGGTCTTAACTCTTACTCTGGCCTAATAGCTAAGGTCTTAGACTCGTACTCTGGCCTAATGGTTAAGTTCTTAACTCTTATTCTGGCCTACTGGTTAAGGTCTTAACTCTTTCTCTGGCCTACAGGTTAAGGTCTTAACTCTTACTCTGGCCTAATAGCTAAGGTCTTAACTCTTACTCTGGCCTAATAGCTAAGGTCTGAGACTCATACTCTGGCCTAATGGTTAAGGTCTTAACTCTTACTCTGGCCTACTTGTTAAGGTCTTAACTCTTACTCTGGCCTAATACCTAAGGTCTTAGACTCATACTCTGGCCTAATGGTTAAGGTCTTAACTCTTACTCTGGCCTAATAGCTAAGGTCTTAGACTCGTACTCTGGCCTAATAGCTAAGGTCTTAAATCTTACTCTGGCCTAATAGCTAAGGTCTTAATTCTTACTCTGGTCTAATAGCTAAGGTCTTAGACTCATACTCTGGCCTAATGGTTAAGGTCTTAACTTTTACTTTGGCCTAATAGCTAAGGTCTTAGACTCGTACTCTGGCCTAATGGTTAAGGTCTTAACTCTTACTCTGGCCTACTTGTTAAGGTCTTAACTCTTACTCTGGCCTAATAGCTAAGGTCTTAGACTCATACTCTGGCCTAATGGTTAAGGTCTTAACTCTTACTCTGGCCTAATAGCTAAGGTCTTAGACTCGTACTCTGGCCTAATAGCTAAGGTCTTAACTCTTACTCTGGCCTAATAGCTAAGGTCTTAATTCTTACTCTGGCCTAATAGCTAAGGTCTTAGACTCATACTCTGGCCTAATGGTTAAGGTCTTAACTCTTACTCTGGCCTGATAGCTAAGGTCTCAGACTCGTACTCTGGCCTAATGGTTAAGATCTTAACTCTTACTCTGGCCTACTGGTTAAGGTCTTAACTCTTTCTCTGGCCTAATGGTTAAGGTCTTAACTCTTACTCTGGCCTAATAGCTAAGGTCTTAGACTTGTACTCTGGCCTAATGGTTAAGGTCTTAACTCTTACTCTGGCTACTGGTTAAGGTCTTAACTCTTACTCTGGCCTACTAGATAAGGTCTTAGACACGTACTCTGGCCTAATGGTTAAGGTCTTAACTCTTACTCTGGACTACTGGTTAAGGTCTTAACTCTCACTCTGGCATAATAGCTAAGGTCTTAGACTCATACTCTGGCCTAATGTTTAAGGTCTTAACTCTTACTCTGGCCTACTGGTTAAGGTCTTAACTCTTACTCTGGCCTAATAGCTAAGGTCTTAGACTCGTACTCTGGCCTAATGTTTAAGGTCTTAACTCTTACTCTGGCCTACTGGTTAAGGTCTTAACTCTTACTCTGGCCTAATAGCTAAGGTCTTAGACTCGTACTCTGGCCTAATGGTTAAGGTCTTAACTCTTACTCTGGCCTTCTTGTTAAGGTCTTAACTCTTACTCTGGCCTAATAGCTAAGGTCTTAACTCTTACTCTGGCCTAATAGCTAAGGTCTTAACGCTTACTCTGGCCTAATAGCTAAGGTCTTGAACTCGTACTGTGGCCTACAGGTTAAGGTCTTAACTCTTACTCTGGCCTACTGTTTAAGTTCTTAACTCTTACTCTGGCCTAATAGCTAAGGTCTTAGACTCGTACTCTGGACTAATAGTTAAGGTCTTAACTCTTACTCTGGACTAATAGCTAAGGTCTTAAATCTTACTCTGGCCCAATAGCTAAGGTCTTAGACTCGTACTCTGGCCTACTGGTTAAGGTCTTAACTCTTACTCTGGCCTACTGGTTAAGGTCTTAACTCTTACTCTGGCCTAATAGCTAAGGTCTTAGACTCGTACTCTGGCCTAATGGTTAAGTTCTTAACTCTTATTCTGGCCTACTGGTTAAGGTCTTAACTCTTTCTCTGGCCTACAGGTTAAGGTCTTAACTCTTACTCTGGCCTAATAGCTAAGGTCTTAACTCTTACTCTGGCCTAATAGCTAAGGTCTGAGACTCGTACTCTGGCCCAATGGTTAAGGTCTAAACTCTTACTCTGGCCTAATAGCTAAGGTCTTAACTCTTACTCTGGTCTAATAGCTAAGGTCTTAGACTCGTACTATGGCCTAAAGGTTAAGGTCTTAACTCTTACTCTGGCCTACTGGTTAAGGTCTTAACTCTTACTCTGGCCTAATGGTTAAGGTCTTAGACTCGTACTCTGGCCTAATGGTTAAGGTCTTAACTCTTACTCTGGCCTACAGGTTAAGGTCTTAACTCTTACTCTGGCCTACTGGTTAAGGTCTTAACTCTTACTCTAGCCTAATAGCTAAGGTCTTAGACTCGTACTCTGGCCTGATGGTTAAGGTGTTAACACTTACTCTGGCCTACTGGTTAAGGTCTTAACTCTTACTCTGGCCTAATAGCTAAGGTCTTAGACTTGTACTCTGGCCTAATGGTAAAGGTCTTAACTCTTACTCTGGCCTAATAGCTAAGGTCTTAGAATCGTACTCTGGCCTAATGGTTAAGGTCTTAACTCTTACTCTGGCCTAATAGCTAAGGTCTTAGACTCGTATTATGGCCTACTGGTTAATGTCTTGACTCTTACTCTTCTCCTACTGGTTAAGGTCTTAACTCTTACTCTGGCCTACTGGTTACGGTCTTAACTCTTACTCTGGCCTAATAGCTAAGGTCTTAGAATCATACTCTGGTCTACTGGTTAAGGTCTTAACTCTTACTCTGGCCTACTGGTTAAAGTCTTAACTCTTACTCTGGCCTAATAGCTAAGGTCTTAACTCTTACTCTGGCCTAATAGCTAAAGTCTTAGACTCGTACTCTGGCCTAATAGTTAAGGTCTTAAATCTTACTCTGGCCTAATAGCTAAGGTCTTAGACTCGTACTCTGGCCTAATAGCTAAGGTCGTAGACTCATACTCTGGCCTAATGGTTAAGGTCCTAACTCTTACTCTGGCCTACTGGTTAAGGTCTTAACTCTTACTCTGGCCTAATAGCTAAGGTCTTAGACTCGTTCTCTGGCCTACTGGTTAAGGTCTTAACTCTTACTCTGACCTAATAGCTAAGGTCTTAGACTCATACTCTGGCCTATTAGATAAGGTCTTAGACTCGTACTCTTGCCTAATGGTTAAGGTCTTAACTCTTACTCTGGCCTAATAGCTAAGGTCTTAGACTCGTACTCTGGCCTAATGGTTAAGGTCTTATCTCTTACTCTGGCCTAATGGTTAAGGTCTTAACTCTTACTTTGGCCTAATAGCTAAGGTCTTAACTCTTACTCTGGCCTACTTGTTAAGGTCTTAACTCTTACTCTGGCCTAATAGCTAAGGTCTTAGACTCATACTCTTGCCTAATGGTTAAGGTCTTAACTCTTACTCTGGCCTAATAGCTAAGGTCTTAGACTCGTACTCTGGCCTTATAGCTAAGGTCTTAACTCTTACTCTGGCCTAATAGCTAAGGTCTTAATTCTTACTCTGGCCTAATAGCTAATGTCTTAGACTCATACTCTGGCCTAATGGTTAAGGTCTTAACTCTTACTCTGGCCTGATAGCTAAGGTCTTAGACTCGTACTCTGGCCTAATGGTTAAGATCTTAACTCTTACTCTGGCCTACTGGTTAAGGTCTTAACTCTTACTCTGGCCTAATAGCTAAGGTCTTAACTCTTACTCTGGCCTAACAGCTAAGGTCTTAGACTTGTACCATGGCCTACAGGTTAAGGTCCTAACTCTTACTCTGGCCTACTGGTTAAGGTCTTAACTCTCACTCTGGCCTAATAGCTAAGGTCATAGACTCGTACTCTGGCCTAATGGTTAAGGTCTTAACTCTTACTCTGGCCTACTGGTTAAGGTCTTAACTCTTACTCTGGCCTAATAGCTAAGGTCTTAGACTCGTACTCTGGCCTACTGGCTAAGGTCTTAACTCTTACTCTGGCCTAATGGTTAAGGTCTTAACTCTTACTCTGGCCTAATAGCTAAGGACTTAGACTCCTACTATGGCCTACAGGTTAAGGTCTTAACTCGTACTCTGGCCTACAGGTTAAGGTCTTAACTCTTACTCTGGCCTAATAGCTAAGGTCTTAGACTCGTACTCTGGCCTAATGGTTAAAGTCTTAACTCTTACTCTGGCCTACTTGTTAAGGTCTTAACTCTTACTTTGGCCTAATAGCTAAGGTCTTAGACTCGTACTCTGGCCTAATGGTTAAGGTCTTAACTCTTACTCTCGCCTACTTGTTAAGGTCTTAACTCTTACTCTGGCCTAATACCTAAGGTCTTAGTCTCATACTCTGGCCTAATGGTTAAGGTCTTAACTCTTACTCTGGCCTACTGGTTAAGGTCTTAACTCTTACTCTGGCCTAATAGCTACAGTCTTAGACTCGTACTCTGGCCTAATGGTTAAGGTCTTAACTCTTACTCTGGCCTAATGGTTAAGGTCTTAACTCTTACTTTGGCCTAATAGCTAAGGTCTTAGACTCGTACTCTGGCCTAATGGTTAAGGTCTTAACTCTTACTCTGGCCTAATTGCTAAGGTCTTAACTCTTACTCTGGCCTAATAGCTAAGGTCTTAGACTCATACTCTGGCCTAATGGTTAAGGTCTTAACTCTTACTCTGGCATACTGGTTAAGGTCTTAACTCTTACTCTGGCCTAATAGCTAAGGTCATAGACTCGTACTCTGGCCTAATGGTTAAGGTCTTAACTCTTATTCTGGCCTACTGGTTAAGGTCTTAACTCTTACTCTGGCCTAATAGCTAAGGTCTAAGACTCGTACCCTGGCCTACTGGTTAAGGTCTTAACTCTTACTCAGGCCTAATGGTTAAGGTCTTAACTCTTACTCTGGCCTAATAGCTAAGGTCTTAGACTCGTACTATGGCCTACTGGTTAAGGTCTTGACTCTTACTCTTCTCCTACTGGTTAAGGTCTTAACTCTTACTCTGGCCTACTGGTTACGGTCTTAACTCTTACTCTGGCCTAATAGCTAAGGTCTTAGAATCATACTCTGGTCTACTGGTTAAGGTCTTAACTCTTACTCTGGCCTACTGGTTAAAGTCTTAACTCTTACTCTGGCCTAATAGCTAAAGTCTTAGACTCGTACTCTGGCCTAATAGTTAAGGTCTTAAATCTTACTCTGGCCTAATAGCTAAGGTCTTAGACTCGTACTCTGACCTAATAGCTAAGATCGTAGACTCATACTCTGGCCTAATGGTTAAGGTCCTAACTCTTACTCTGGCCTACTGGTTAAGGTCTTAACTCTTACTCTGGCCTACTAGCTAAGGTCTTAGACTCGTTCTCTGGCCTACTGGTTAAGGTCTTAACTCTTACTCTGGCCTAATAGCTAAGGTCTAAGACTCGTACCCTGGCCTACTGGTTAAGGTCTTAACTCTTACTCAGGCCTAATGGTTAAGGTCTTAACTCTTACTCTGGCCTAATAGCTAAGATCTTAGACTCGTACTATGGCCTACTGGTTAAGGTCTTGACTCTTACTCTTCTCCTACTGGTTAAGGTCTTAACTCTTACTCTGGCCTACTGGTTACGGTCTTAACTCTTACTCTGGCCTAATAGCTAAGGTCTTAGAATCATACTCTGGTCTACTGGTTAAGGTCTTAACTCTTACTCTGGCCTACTGGTTAAAGTCTTAACTCTTACTCTGGCCTAATAGCTAAAGTCTTAGACTCGTACTCTGGCCTAATAGTTAAGGTCTTAAATCTTACTCTGGCCTAATAGCTAAGGTCTTAGACTCGTACTCTGACCTAATAGCTAAGATCGTAGACTCATACTCTGGCCTAATGGTTAAGGTCCTAACTCTTACTCTGGCCTACTGGTTAAGGTCTTAACTCTTACTCTGGCCTACTAGCTAAGGTCTTAGACTCGTTCTCTGGCCTACTGGTTAAGGTCTTAACTCTTACTCTGACCTAATAGCTAAGGTCTTAGACTCATACTCTGGCCTATTAGATAAGGTCTTAGACTCGTACTCTTGCCTAATGGTTAAGGTCTTAACTCTTACTCTGGCCTAATAGCTACGGTCTTAGACTCGTACTCTGGCCTAATATCTACAGTCTTAGACTCGTACTCTGGCCTAATGGTTAAGGTCTTAACTCTTACTCTGGACTACTTGTTAAGGTCTTAACTCTTACTCTGGCCTACTGGTTAAGGTCTTAACTCTTACTCTGGCCTAATAGCTACAGTCTTAGACTCGTACTCTGGCCTAATGGTTAAGGTCTTAACTCTTACTCTGGCCTAATGGTTAAGGTCTTAACTCTTACTTTGGCCTAATAGCTAAGGTCTTAGACTCGTACTCTGGCCTAATGGTTAAGGTCTTAACTCTTACTCTGGCCTAATTGCTAAGGTCTTAACTCTTACTCTGGCCTAATAGCTAAGGTCTTAGACTCATACTCTGGCCTAATGGTTAAGGTCTTAACTCTTACTCTGGCATACTGGTTAAGGTCTTAACTCTTACTCTGGCCTAATAGCTAAGGTCATAGACTCGTACCCTGGCCTACTGGTGAAGGTCTTAACTCTTACTCAGGCCTAATGGTTAAGGTCTTAACTCTTACTCTGGCCTAATAGCTAAGGTCTTAGACTCGTACTATGGCCTACTGGTTAAGGTCTTGACTCTTACTCTTCTCCTACTGGTTAAGGTCTTAACTCTTACTCTGGCCTACTGGTTACGGTCTTAACTCTTACTCTGGCCTAATAGCTAAGGTCTTAGAATCATACTCTGGTCTACTGGTTAAGGTCTTAACTCTTACTCTGGCCTACTGGTTAAAGTCCTAACTCTTACTCTGGCCTAATAGCTAAAGTCTTAGACTCGTACTCTGGCCTAATAGTTAAGGTCTTAAATCTTACTCTGGCCTAATAGCTAAGGTCTTAGACTCGTACTCTGACCTAATAGCTAAGATCGTAGACTCATACTCTGGCCTAATGGTTAAGGTCCTAACTCTTACTCTGGCCTACTGGTTAAGGTCTTAACTCTTACTCTGGCCTACTAGCTAAGGTCTTAGACTCGTTCTCTGGCCTACTGGTTAAGGTCTTAACTCTTACTCTGACCTAATAGCTAAGGTCTTAGACTCATACTCTGGCCTATTAGATAAGGTCTTAGACTCGTACTCTTGCCTAATGGTTAAGGTCTTAACTCTTACTCTGGCCTAATAGCTAAGGTCTTAGACTCGTACTCTGGCCTAATATCTACAGTCTTAGACTCGTACTCTGGCCTAATGGTTAAGGTCTTAACTCTTACTCTGGACTACTTGTTAAGGTCTTAACTCTTACTCTAGCCCAATGGTTAAGGTCTTAACTCTTACTCTGGGCTAAAAGCTAAGGTCTTAGACTTGTACTCTGGCCTAATGGTTAAGGTCTTAACTCTTACCCTGGGCTACTGGTTAAGGTCTTAATTCTTACTCTGGCCTAATACCTAAGGTCTTAGACTCATACTCTGGCCTAATGGTTAAGGTCTTAACTCTTACTCTGGCCTAATAGCTAAGGTCTTAGACTCGTACTCTGGCCTAATAGCTAAGGTCTTAAATCTTACTCTGGCCTAATAGCTAAGGTCTTAATTCTTACTCTGGTCTAATAGCTAAGGTCTTAGACTCATACTCTGGCCTAATGGTTAAGGTCTTAACTCTTACTTTGGCCTAATAGCTAAGGTCTTAGACTCGTACTCTGGCCTAACGGTTAAGGTCTTAACTCTTACTCTGGCCTACTTGTTAAGGTCTTAACTCTTACTCTGGCCTAATAGCTAAGGTCTTATACTCGTACTCTGGCCTACCGGTTAATGTCTTAACTCTTACTCTGGCCTACTGGTTAAGGTCTTAACTCTTACTCTGGCCTAATAGCTAAGGTTTTAGACTCGTACTCTGGCCTAATGTTTAAGGTCTTAACTCTTACTCTGGCCTACTGGTTAAGGTCTTAACTCTTACTCTGGCCTAATAGCTAAGGTCTTAGACTCGTACTCTGGCCTAATGGTTAAGGTCTTAACTCTTACTCTGGCCTTCTTGTTAAGGTCTTAACTCTTACTCTGGCCTAATAGCTAAGGTCTTAACTCTTACTCTGGCCTAATAGCTAAGGTCTTAACGCTTACTCTGGCCTAATAGCTAAGGTCTTGAACTCGTACTGTGGCCTACAGGTTAAGGTCTTAACTCTTACTCTGGCCTACTGTTTAAGTTCTTAACTCTTACTCTGGCCTAATAGCTAAGGTCTTAGACTCGTACTCTGAACTAATAGTTAAGGTCTTAACTCTTACTCTGGACTAATAGCTAAGGTCTTAAATCTTACTCTGGCCCAATAGCTAAGGTCTTAGACTCGTACTCTGGCCTACTGGTTAAGGTCTTAACTCTTACTCTGGCCTACTGGTTAAGGTCTTAACTCTTACTCTGGCCTAATAGCTAAGGTCTTAGACTCGTACTCTGGCCTAATGGTTAAGTTCTTAACTCTTATTCTGGCCTACTGGTTAAGGTCTTAACTCTTTCTCTGGCCTACAGGTTAAGGTCTTAACTCTTACTCTGGCCTAATAGCTAAGGTCTTAACTCTTACTCTGGCCTAATAGCTAAGGTCTGAGACTCGTACTCTGGCCCAATGGTTAAGGTCTAAACTCTTACTCTGGCCTAATAGCTAAGGTCTTAACTCTTACTCTGGTCTAATAGCTAAGGTCTTAGACTCGTACTATGGCCTACAGGTTAAGGTCTTAACTCTTACTCTGGCCTACTGGTTAAGGTCTTAACTCTTACTCTGGCCTAATGGTTAAGGTCTTAGACTCGTACTCTGGCCTAATGGTTAAGGTCTTAACTCTTACTCTGGCCTACAGGTTAAGGTCTTAACTCTTACTCTGGCCTACTGGTTAAGGTCTTAACTCTTACTCTGGCCTAATAGCTAAGGTCTTAGACTCGTACTCTGGCCTGATGGTTAAGGTGTTAACACTTACTCTGGCCTACTGGTTAAGGTCTTAACTCTTACTCTGGCCTAATAGCTAAGGTCTTAACTCTTACTCTGGCATCATGGTTAAGGTCTTAACTCTTACACTGGACTAATGGTTAAGGTCTTAACTCTTACTCTGGCATCATGGTTAAGGTCTTAACTCTTACCCTGGACTAATGGTTAAGGTCTTAACTCTTACTCTGGACTAATGGTTAAGGTCTTAGACTCTTACTCTGGCATCATGGTTAAGGTCTTAACTCTTACTCTGGACTAATGTTTAAGGTCTTAACTCTTACTCTGGCATCATGCTTAAGGTCTTAACTCTTACTCTGGACTAATGGTTATGGTCTTAACTCTTACTCTGGACTAATGGTTAAGGTCTTAACTCTTACTCTGGCATCATGGTTAAGGTCTTAACTCTTACTCTGGACTAATGGTTAAGGTCTTAACTCTTACTCTGGCATAATGGTTAAGGTCGTAACTCTTACTCTGGCATCATGGTTAAGGTCTTAACTCTAACTCTGGGAACATGGTTAAAGTCTTAACTCTTACTCTGGCATCATGGTTAAGGTCGTAACTCTTACTATGGACTAATGGTTAAGGTCTTAACTCTTACTCTGGACTAATGGTTAAGGTCTAAACTCTTACTCTGGCATCATGGTTAAGGTCTTAACTCTTACTCTAGCATCATGGTTAAGGTCTTAACTCTTACTCTAGACTAATGGTTAAGGTCTTAACTCTTACTCTGGACTAATGGTTAAGGTCTTAACTCTTACTCTGGACTAATGGTTAAGGTCTTAGACTCTTACTCTGGCATCATGTTTAAGGTCTTAACACTTACTCTGGACTAATGTTTAAGGTCTTAACTCTTACCCTGGCATCATGGTTAAGGTCTAAACTCTTACTCTGGACTAATGGTTAAGGTCTTAACTCTTACTCTGGCATCATGGTTAAGGTCTTAACTATTACTCTGGACTAATGGTTATGGTCTTAACTCTTACTCTGGACTAATGGTTAAGGTCTTAACTTACTCTGGCATCATGGTTAAGGTCTTAAATCTTACTCTGAACTAATGGTTACAGGCTTAACTCTTACTCTGGACTAATGGTTTAGGTCTTAACTCTTACTCTGGCATCATGGTTAAGGTCTTAACTCTTACTCTGGACTAATGGTTAAGGTCTTAACTCTTACTCTGGCATCATGGTTAAGGTTGTAACTCTTACTCTGGCATCATGGTTAAGGTCTTAACTCTAACTCTGGGATCATGGTTAAGGTCTTAACTCTTACTTTGGCATCATGGTTAAGGTCGTAACTCTTACTCTGGACTAATGGTTAATGTCTTAACTCTTACTCTGGACTAATGGTTAAGGTCTTAACTCTTACTCTGGACTAATGGTTAAGGTCTTAACTCATACTCTAGACTAATGGTTAAGGTCTTAACTCTTACTCTGGACTAATGTTTAAGGTCATAACTCTTACTCTGGACTAATGGTTAAGGTCTTAACTCTTACTCTGGACTAATGGTTAAGGTCTTAACTCTTACTCTGGCATCATGGTTAAGTTCTTAACTCTTACTCTGGCATCATGGTTAAGGTCTTAACTCTTACTCTGGCATCATGGTTAAGGTCTTAACTCTTATTTTGGACTAATGGTTATGGTCTTAACTCTTACTCTGGACTAATGTTTAAGGTCTTAACTCTTACCCTGGCATCATGGTTAAGGTCTTAACTCTTATTCTGCACTAATGGTTAAGGTCTTAACTCTTACTCTGGCATCATGGTTAAGGTCTTAACTATTACTCTGGACTAATGGTTATGGTCTTAACTCTTACTCTGAACTAATGGTTAAGGTCTTAACTCTTACTCTGGCATCGTGGTTAAGGTCTTAAATCTTACTCTGGACTAATGGCTAAGGTCTTAACTATTACTCTGGCATCATGGTTAAGGTCTTAACTCTTACTCTAGACTAATGGTTAAGGTCTTAACTCTTACTCTGGACTAATGGTTAAGGTCTTAACTTTACTCTGACATCATGGTTAAGGTCTTAACTCTTACTCTGGACTAATGGTTAAGGTCTTAACTCTTATTCTGGACTAATGGTTAAGGTCTTAACTCTTACTCTGGCATCATGGTTAAGGTCTTAACTCTTACTCTGGAATAATGGTTATGGTCTTAACTCTTACTCTGGACTAATGGTTAAGGTCTTAACTCTTACTCTGACATCATGGTTAAGGTCTTAAATATTACTCTGAACTAATGGTTACAGGCTTAACTCTTACTCTGGAATACTGGTTCAGGTCTTAACTCTTACTCTGGTATCATGGTTAAGGTCTTAACTCTTACTCTGGACTAATGATTAAGGTCTTAACTCTTACTCTGGCATCATGGTTAAGGTTGTAACTCTTACTCTGGCATCATGGTTAAGGTCTTAACTCTAACTCTGGGCTAATGGTTAAGGTCTTAACTCTTACTCTGGCATCATGGTTAAGGTTGTAACTCTTACTCTGGCATCATGGTTAAGGTCTTAACTCTAACTCTGGGATCATGGTTAAGGTCTTAACTCTTACTCTGGCATCATGGTTAAGGTCGTAACTCTTACTCTGGACTAATGGTTAAGGTCTTAACTCTTACTCTGGCATCATGGTTAAGGTTGTAACTCTTACTCTGGCATCATGGTTAAGGTCTTAACTCTAACTCTGGGATCATGGTTAAGGTCTTAACTCTTACTCTGGCATCATGGTTAAGGTCGTAACTCTTACTCTGGACTAATGGTTAAGGTCTTAACTCTTAATCTGGACTAATGGTTATGGTCTTAACTCTTACTCTAGCATCATGGTTAAGGTCTTAACTCTTACTCTAGACTAATGGTTAAGGTCTTAACTCTTACTCTGGACTAATGGTTAAGGTCTTAGACTCTTACTCTGGCATCATGGTTAAGGTCTTAACTCTTACTCTGGACTAATGTTTAAGGTCTTAACTCTTACCCTGGCATCATGGTTAAGGTCTTAACTCTTACTCAGGACTAATGGTTAAGGTCTTAACTCTAACTCTGGCATAATGGTTAAGGTCTTAACTATTACTCTGGACTAATGGTTATGGTCTTAACTCTTACTCTGGACTAATGGTTAAGGTCTTAACTCTTACTCTGGCAACATGGTTAAGGTCTTAACTCTTACTCTGGCATCACGGTTAAGGTCTTAACTCTTACTCTGGCATCATGGTTAAGGTCTTAACTCTTACTCTAAACTAATGGTTATGGTATTAACTCTTACTCTGGACTAATGGTTAAGGTCTTAACTCTTACTCTGGCATCATGGTTAAGGTCTTAAATCTTACTCTGAACTAATGGTTACAGGCTTAACTCTTACTCTGGACTAATGGTTAAGGTCTTAACTCTTACTCTGGCATCATGGTTAAGGTCTTAAATATTACTCTGAACTAATGGTTACAGGCTTAACTCTTACTCTGGAATACTGGTTCAGGTCTTAACTCTTACTCTGGTATCATGGTTAAGGTCTTAACTCTTACTCTGGACTAATGGTTAAGGTCTTGGTCTTAACTCTTACTCTGGCATCATGGTTAAGGTCTTAACTATTACTCTGGCATCATGGTTAAGGTCTTAACTCTTACTCTAGACTAATGGTTAAGGTCTTAACTCTTACTCTGGACTAATGGTTAAGGTCTTAACTTTACTCTGACATCATGGTTAAGGTCTTAACTCTTACTCTGGACTAATGGTTAAGGTCTTAACTCTTATTCTGGACTAATGGTTAAGGTCTTAACTCTTACTCTGGCATCATGGTTAAGGTCTTAACTCTTACTCTGGACTAATGGTTATGGTCTTAACTCTTACTCTGGACTAATGGTTAAGGTCTTAACTCTTACTCTGGCATCATGGTTAAGGTCTTAAATATTACTCTGAACTAATGGTTACAGGCTTAACTCTTACTCTGGAATACTGGTTCAGGTCTTAACTCTTACTCTGGTATCATGGTTAAGGTCTTAACTCCTACTCTGGACTAATGGTTAAGGTCTTGGTCTTAACTCTTACTCTGGCATCATGGTTAAGGTCTTAACTCTTACTCTGGACTAATGGTTAAGGTCTTAACTCTTACTCTGGCATCATGGTTAAGGTTGTAACTCTTACTCTGGCATCATGGTTAAGGTCTTAACTCTAACTCTGGGATCATGGTTAAGGTCTTAACTCTTACTCTGGCATCATGGTTAAGGTCGTAACTCTTACTCTGGACTAATGGTTAAGGTCTTAACTCTTACTCTGGACTAATGGTTATGGTCTTAACTCTTACTCTATTATCATGGTTAAGGTCTTAACTCTTACTCTAGACTAATGGTTAAGGTCTTAACTCTTACTCTGGACTAATGGTTAAGGTCTTAGACTCTTACTCTGGCATCATGGTTAAGGTCTTAACTCTTACTCTGGACTAATGTTTAAGGTCTTAACTCTTACCCTGGCATCATGGTTAAGGTCTTAACTCTTACTCAGGACTAATGGTTAAGGTCTTAACTCTTACTCTGGCATCATGGTTAAGGTCTTAACTATTACTCTGGACTAATGGTTATGGTCTTAACTCTTACTCTGGACTAATGGTTAAGGTCTTAACTCTTACTCTGGCAACATGGTTAAGGTCTTAACTCTTACTCTGGCATCATGGTTAAGGTCTTAACTCTTACTCTGGCATCATGGTTAAGGTCTTAACTCTTACTCTGAACTAATGGTTATGGTCTTAACTCTTACTCTGGACTAATGGTTAAGGTCTTAACTCTTACTCTTGTTAAATGGTAGCGGCAGTTTCAGTCGATATCCTTTCAAGTATTTGCCCGGCGGTAATCGCCTCTTATACCACTCGATAATTTACCAATGAAAGAGGCAGGCGCCGGAGACTGGAAGGCAGGAAACAAAGTTTTATTCCGTCGGAGCAGAACACATCAGATCAGACAGCAAGGTATCGTCACGAGGTGCTCTAACTGCATCTCTGAGACCTGGTCTCTTATACACTGGTTTATTGCTTTATTACACATAGTACATTCTTGAGATTCCCTTGATGTACGGGGGAATATCCCCTGAAGCCCCGGTTCAAATCCGTTCCCACACATAGATACAGTAGAAGTTCCCACCCCACCCACAGTAGGAGATGGCTATTGCGCAGCAGGGTATTCCGCCAATTCCTGGGGGTGTGTGCGACCGGTCGGGTCTCAGGGAGTAGGGGCTTTGATCTACTGTAATCCCTTTGATGTGGGGTGTTTCCCTTACAGTAGGGGCAATAAACTGCATCCGCAGGGCTAGGTGATGGCCTGGGACCAGTTCGGACAATGGGGCGCAGAGGAAGGGGGTTATCAAAGGAGAGGCATGACCATGTATGGGTTGTCGGTCGGAAGTGGTTCCGTAGCAGGGTCGCGCAGAAGGAGAGGGTTTATGGCCTGTATGAGAGAGCGGGGGTGGCCGGCGCGCGGGGGATGCTTGCAGCATCAGGGGAACGCGCTGGCGATTGACAATGAGCGGGGAGAGAGTGGGGTGCCTAAAATGGCAGCCGTGCATTCGCTGTGCGTGGCGCTGGGGAGAGGCAAGATGGCGCAGATAATGTTCAGTTTGCAAGCTAAATTTCCACAGTCCTCCCTTTTAACATATCTCGCCAGCTTGTCCGGCCAATATTCACCTTTGTTAGCCTTTCAGTTACAGTATCGTCAATGTTTGTCATACATTTAAAGATACAGAGTCTTTAGGGTAGGCAGGAGTAATCTGACACATTTGTACATTGTCTCATACAGTTTGATAAAGTAGGCGAGGAGGAAGTACATTCAAAGTTGCAGTATAGTCGTGTACACGGCTGGTGTTGTATGAATGTTACTATACAAAGTTACATTTTCTTAACTTCTCAGGGTACAGTCGGGAGTGATTGATGCAACATCATGAAAACTTGATAAGAAGATAGTTAATATAATAAGGTGGTTGGGAGAGGATTTTCAACTTTGACATGGGTTCTTCTTTCCAGTGTCCTTTTTTATAAAGAGCTATCACTGGTAAGCTCTCATTGTTGCTCTTCTTTCGTTGGCACTGTTGAGCACCGGCGGTGGAGCTAAGGTCCAGCTCAAATCCGATTTCTCACGTGGCAGGGTGTGACCCCTCACTGTTCTCTGATCACAGTCCCGTTCCTTAACACAGTTCACCACAGGTACTTTGAGACAGGGTGCCTGCCTTTTGTTCTTCGGTAGTAGGCCAAAGTCATAGTTCCAAATGAAAGAGGAAGAGAGAATGGGGTGGCGTGGGATCGGATCAAAAAATGCGGACCAAGGAGAGCAGAATCTTTCAGCACTGGGCCCATCAATCAGGCCCGACGGGTTGAGACTTCAGGCACGCTGGTCAGTGAGCAGGGGCCTCGATGTAGCCCTTCGCGCTTATCATTCTGATAATGGTGTCTCGTCTCACACCCCTTTTTGCTTCGTCGCTTCCCCCTTGGTCGATGTCGTAGATGCTTTATGATCCGCAGCCAGGCTGTGCGTCACGTCCGACCCCTCTCTTCCGATGGCTGCAGGTTATCTTTGAATGGGTTATAAGAAACGAAAGTCTTAGAGATTTTGGCAGGGAAGACATTTACATACTTCATTCTCTCTCCCAACCACCGAGTAGTTGCGGAAATGCTCTTATCTGTTACTATATGATTGGTGTCTATTAACCCTGATGTTAATGTGCGTGTTACTAATCTATTAATTACTGCTGTGGTGCAGGGTTCTGTGGGTGTCCCTGTCCATCGTCTGGCCTTCTAGGTGTCAGTTTATGCTCCCTATAATCGTTTCAGGAAGCTGGACATCTGTCACTTTCTGATCTATTAAAAATTCGAACCGGCTTCTCCGGTAGAGACTCATTCATCTCAATACAAGGTTTGGTAATACCCGTAAGTGCGAGGTGCTACGGTCATGCGTTCACGAGTATCCTTTTCATAAGCTAAGCATTATTTTTGCTGGGGACAGCAGGTGACCCTTTATCAGTTTAGGCGATGGATTTGTTAGAAAACAGGGCCATCAGCTGTTTCGTTCGGAATACTCTGAGACGGCTAGTATAGGGCTGGAGTTATCTTTGGGAGAACAGGGTGCTTTAGACATTCTATTTCGGGCTAATTGGTCAGGGGTAATTCTGGGTGGTGGAGATGGTATCCTTTAAGAACAAAAACCACTGACATACAGTCCCCGTGATGAGGGTCAGATTGGGAGACATCAGTCGTCTTACCTGTCCTTTCCTTCTCAGCCGATTAGGCTTAACGTTTGCAAAAAGGAGAGGTAGTAACGTGGTAAAGTATGGTCGTTTTTGTTTCTGTCAATTTGTTCGAACACCACCGTGTTCAGGCCAATTATACACTTACCAAAGAGGTGTATGTCGTTAATTTATTCAAGAAGAAAGAGGGCAAGAAAGAGCCTTTTGCGAGGGAGGGGGAGAGAGAGTGAGAGAGAGAGAGAGAGAGAGAGAGAGAGAGAGAGAGAGAGAGAGAGAGAGAGAGAGAGAGAGACGTGTGCATCAAGTAGGCTATTTCGGCATACATACGACACAAAACGAGAGAGAGACATGGGTAAGATAATAGGCCACTTGGTGCACACACAACATGGAGTAGCATGGGTCTGTTCCATGTAAGAAAACACAAGCGGGGAAAAGGCATAAATTCGGTGATCACGTACACACAAATGCCGGATAGCGGATAGGGTGTGACAGTACATGCATCAAGACGGAGACTCAGGGCTGCGTTGAGCACGGGGACCTCTCCTTTCCTGTCCTCTATTCCTATGCATGCTGCGTACTTTTAGTATTTTGTAGTTTATCTTATTGGGTGTCTGACCCTTTATTCTCCTCCCTTTGATCGGTGGACGAGCACTTCAATCATACAGTGACGCTCTCTTCAAGTGACCCAAACATGAAATGTATACACATTCATGCCGTATAATCGTAGTACGCACGCACAATCATATCATACAGTTTTTCATGTTCCCCATGGTGGTCTGTAATTTTACGCACTATCTCACAACGTTTGTCTATGTTTTCCCTGATATTGACCTCGGTGCGGTCCATGTCCACTCCACTCTTCAGTCGGAACTTCGTTGTGACCTATAGAGGGGAAAAAAGAGGGGAGGGGAGGTGCAGTATTCAAAATACCCCAGCGTGCGCAGACACGAAAGGTTCTACCTACCATGTACCAGGCTAGCCGCAGGGGTGGGTAATACCACGGACCTATTATTCTTTAGTTTGAGGCAAAGATGCTCTAGTTCATTCATCTCCTAAATTCGGGTTCCCTGGTCGTACATGTATTTCTCAATTGGTCGTGTATTATGGTGCAAGATACCATACCTTGCGTGCGACATATACCTTAAGTTATAGTTCATTATTGATTTGACAATTCTTGGAAAAAGGGCAGGCGTGATGGGTACAAATTCCGTTAAACAAAAAGATTTTTAGGCAAATTGTGTCTGTATTATCTGTATGCTTTCGCTTAGGAGTAACAATCATTTATTCAAAAGAAAAACCTTCAACAACCTAGATGATTAGTCATGACACTGATTTCATAATTCCTCTTTAAGAAGCCCTTTATTTAAAACAATGTCAGTATGGAAATACGGGCCTACAGCCGCCATAGACCGGCCACGGTGTGAGAGGCGTCGAGCAACATGAGCAACACTAGATTAACATAAAAATCGGTTCCCCCCTTTCCCCCACCATCATGTGTGAAAGCATCGCATACATATATATATATATCTCTTTTTAACATAAATGTCACGTGGCTGGAATGCCACAAGGAGTTGTAGGCCACTCCTACATCAGCGCCATCTTGGGGCGGGGTCGGGCCAGTGCATAGTCTAAGTCTTTCCATGAATTAACTGTTGAACCAGAATTCCTTTCGGTAGTTCGAGAACTTTCGTTAGCGTCAACTTTGCGTCAGCATGGCGTCACTGCAACCTTGTAGCAATGCCATGGTTCGTTCTTAGGGAGGGGCAGCAGGCGGGTTCTTCCGCCGACGCTTTACTGTCTCACTGCACCAAGCGGAGGCAAGGTGGCTGCCGCCCGGGGGCAAAAAGAGCAATGGCGGTGGTTTTGTCCTTACCGGAAGTCCGCAGGAGTCGAATGTCAAATGACTCCAACCAATTCTGCAAGGCTGAGGGGAGCGTTCTGTCAAGGGTGGGGCCCATGCCCTAGCAAACAAGCTTTCGAGTCCAGAATTGTCTCACGGTGGGCCAGGCCTGGAACCGGAGGGGTCAACCGCCGGAGTTCAAGGGCAGCAGTAGCAGCAGCTCTTCGGTACGGCTATCGGAGAGGGGCCAACAGCAGCTACAGCGGCAGTTCAGATGGTATTGCCACCGGAGTGGTTCCAGTAGCAGCGACAACAGCAGTTCGGATGGTATCACCACCGAAGTGGGCCCCTGCTTACTTGGCTGCGGGGGCCCACTCCCCGCGTCGGGTGCTAGTGGCAGTCCTGGTGAACCCTGTGCTTGGGTGGTTGCCTGGCGGCCGCGTGCAGGGGTGCCGGCTCAGCCGAACGGTGAATGAAGTGGCAGGGCGCAACTCAGCTGGCCGACGTGTGAAAGATGCAGTTGGGGTGCCCTCATCTGCTGGCGAGCCTCCACCTGGGGAGGTGGGGGAGGCCCGTCCGCGTCGCCTCCCCCCGCCAGGGCACCCTCCGTTATTGAAGGAAGAAGTGAATGGGAAGATCCGCACAGCGTGCCAGGGTGAAATTCAGCAGGCCGATGAAAAAGATGGCTGGGTGCAGCTTAGCTGGCCGGCGAATCAAAGACGGTTGGGTGCAGCTTAGCTGGTCGGCGAATCAAAGACGGTTGGGTGCAGCTTAGCTGGCCGGTGAGTCAAAGACGGTTGGGGTGCCTGGCGAGCCTCCACCTGGGGAGGTGGGGGAGGTCCGTCCGCGTCGCCTCCCCCCGCCAGGGCATCAGCCCTCATTAAAGAAAGAAGAGAAAACGGAAAGGCCCGCACAGCGTGGCGGGCTCCGCCTTGGGGCTGCCAGAACCTCGGCGCTTCGTATAGCCTCCGGCCTATTCGCACAATCGCCCGCCACTGATGTCAAGGGATTTTTGCATGGTTTTTATAGCCCAAAGTCAACTAAAAGGACCGCCCAAAAACAGGCCAATGTTGCAACTTCGAGGAAGGAGAGGCGAGGGCGGTGTCACGTGGACGTAAATGCTTTGGGATGCAGGTCGCAGCAGACTGTCATGTAAATAGTTGTTCAAAACATGTTTTAACCTGTTCATCTTGTCGGAATGTTGGTTTACTTATAAGTTATTAAAAATGTTTGACCATACTATTTTGTTGGAGCGTTGTACGTATCAGCGATCTAGTTAGCGTATTCGGAAAATGGCGTTGTTCGATTGCACGTGATCCTAATCAAGTGTGGTGACGTTGGTGGTGGGTATCAACAAACTTCCGGTTGTGTCTATTGGGGTCCCTATTTTTGTTCAGTTCCAAAAGGACCGGGCACTGGGATTTCCAGTGTCCGAACCCTCTACAGAACGCACATTGATTCCCATCTAAGTCTCTCCGTCCGTTGTAGGGTGTAGGTGTATGGTCTCTAGGGGGTAGCTTTCTAGGGGCGGTTGGTTGGTAATTCTCTTTTGGGGGTTCCCTTCCTATGGTCACCCCTTGCAACTGTGCTATCATCACCCTCTCCTTTAATTCCTTTTTCTTCTTCTCTGACGCCCTATCGTTCTCGTTCTTCTGGTTTTCGTAGTATTGGGCCATCTGGAGAATTGCTGCGGGTTTGGAGGCTGCCCAACTACTCTCGCTGGTCTGTAGCTTCTGGGAAACTTCTTGTGACAGGCCCTTTACATAATTCTGGACAAAGAGGTGGTGTCCGGTTGCGGTGGTCATGTCTTGGCCACTGTAATCGGAAAACACAGTCTCGAATCGGGAGAAGTATTCAGACACATCCTCCTGGGGTTTCTGGCGGCAAGCCGTCACTATCGACCAGTCTACCTTTCTTTCTGGGATTAGCGTCTTCAGCTTTTGTACAATCTTGTCTGGGAGCTCTAAGATGGCTTTCGGGGGTTTCTGTCCTGGTTCTCGCTGTTTATCTATGGTATCGAGTTGTACCCAGGTATATCCGAACGGCTCAGCGTGGTCAACTTTCCGGATTTGTTTCCACATATCAGCCGGCAGGCATAGCCCAAAGAACAAGTCGATATCTGCTAACTTCATTATCGTTGAGCCTAAGGATGTACCCAATTCAGTGTAGAAGGCAGTCGGGTTCTTTCTCAAGTCGGGTAGAGTCTTTCTAAAGGTCAAAATATCTTGCCGGTCCCACGGCTGGTAGACCCAGTTATATACAACCCTTCCCTTCGCATCTTGGTGGTTGATGTCGTCGTGTGTTCCCTGACCCCGTGGGGGGACCCAGTAGGGGGCAGCTTCTTTAATGGGCATCATGGCATCGGCCCTTCCTCCCTGGGGCTTAGTTGCTATGGGGGTTTCTGTTTTGGTGGTCTGTCCATGTTCTTTAAGGTGTCGGTAGACCTCGAGTGTACGAGTAAAGAGGTTCGTTACATCGCCCTCTCTTTCTTCCCCAATGTCTACCTTCCTATATAGGGCCGCTAAGCCTTCGGGACCTTTATCATGGTACCTATCCTCATATGCATTCAGGGCGTGATAACAGAGCCGTATGACGAAGTGTCGTCTGCGGCTGTCGGCATACGAGTTATACACGTCTGTTATATACTCCTCACTTTCTTTTCGCTCCACCAGCGTCCCTACTATCTTGTCAATTCCTGCTCGTTCATCCTTAGTTAATCGATTCATTCTGGTGGACTCTTTCTTTCCTATCTCATGGTCGTCTAGCGTTGTAGTCGACGTTGGGTTCGGCACAAGAGGCTCAGCCGGCGCGGAGGCCGTGAGGGCCGAGGCCCCTGTACTGCTTTTGCTCGTGTTCGGGGGTTGTGGGTGTTGCACTATTGATTGGGAGGGTGCATACGGAGGGGGCATGTAAATGATCGGGGGACCTAACAGTAATTCGTCATTCGTTCGCTGCTTGGAGGACAACTCAGGGTAGAGCAAAGAAGGGGTCCTAACAGCGTACTGGCCTGAGGTTTCGGGCTCCTGTCTTAATTTAGTTTCCCTTCTCTCCTTTATGTCTTCTTCTAACTTTCTAGCGGCAAGGTGAGCTGCCTTTCGTAATTCCTTTTCTGCTTTTACTTCTTCCCTCTTTTTCCGTTGCGTTGCTTCTTTGCGCCACATGCCGATACTGTCAAGCATAGTAGGCGTCGTCTTATTGCTACGCAGAGCTATTTCTATCGCTTCTATCTTATGGTCGTCGAAGGACCCATCAGTGGCCACTGACTTTCGGGGTCCTTCTTGGTATATTTATGCCACAGCTTGCTATAGGCTACGGCGACTAGTCCATATTTAGTGAACATGTCCTTATTAGGGGTGCCTTCCAGTGGAGCCGGGTGGTTCACCTCTAATAAGCGGTCCGGGCAGAACCAACTACCAATCAGTGGGGAGAAGATAGGCATGACGGGTTTCAACGGGGACAAAAGTCAGCACTACCTATCTTTTCACTGCTTGCAAAGACTAGACAGAATATCTCTATTCTTCGTTATTTGTAAGCAGAGAATACCTCCAAAGAACCAATATCGAACAACTAGTGTTCGGACAATCAATCAATCAATCAATGGGGAGATAAAGATAGGCACGACGGGTTTCAACGGGGACAAAAGTCTGCGTTACCTACCCTTCACTATTTGCAAAGACTAGACAGAATATTCCTATTCTACGTTATTTGCAAACAGAGAATATCTCAAAAAGCACTATTCTTCAAAACAATCAATGTTCGGACAATCAATCAATGGGGAGATAAAGATAGGCACGACGGGTTTCAACGGGAACAAAAGTCTGCGTTACCTACCCTTCACTATCTGCAAAGGGAGAGAGAGAGAGAGTATTTCTACTCCTCCCCGTTTGTAGACAGCGAATATCTCAAAAAGAACAATCAATGAGCAATACTAGTATTTCCAAAGCTTCAAACAATCAATCAATTATTTCTCAATTTGTCGTGTATCACGACCTTACCCGGACCGCGTGGACAGTTTCTCGTCTTCCGCCTCCAGCGCCCGATCGTCCTCTACTCTCCGTATTTGCCGCGGCACTCCTGATGGTTCCCAGTCAGGACCGTAGATCACTCGAGAGAGGTCTGCTCGGAACCAGTGAAGTTCGGATGATCGGCTGCCAGACGAGGGTCTATTGGGCAGGAGCTCTCCCGATCGTTGCAGTTGTTCACTCTGTCGTCGGGACCTCTCCCACTGGATCCACGTGTCGCTGATGGGCCCCACGTTTGGGACGCCAATTGTTAAATGGTAGCGGCAGTTTCAGTCGATATCCTTTCAAGTATTTGCCCGGCGGTAATCGCCTCTTATACCACTCGATAATTTACCAATGAAAGAGGCAGGCGCCGGAGACTGGAAGGCAGGAAACAAAGTTTTATTCCGTCGGAGCAGAACACATCAGATCAGACAGCAAGGTATCGTCACGAGGTGCTCTAACTGCATCTCTGAGACCTGGTCTCTTATACACTGGTTTATTGCTTTATTACACATAGTACATTCTTGAGATTCCCTTGATGTACGGGGGAATATCCCCTGAAGCCCCGGTTCAGATCCGTTCCCACACATAGATACAGTAGAAGTTCCCACCCCACCCACAGTAGGAGATGGCTATTGCGCAGCAGGGTATTCCGCCAATTCCTGGGGGTGTGTGCGACCGGTCGGGTCTCAGGGAGTAGGGGCTTTGATCTACTGTAATCCCTTTGATGTGGGGTGTTTCCCTTACAGTAGGGGCAATAAACTGCATCCGCAGGGCTAGGTGATGGCCTGGGACCAGTTCGGACAATGGGGCGCAGAGGAAGGGGGTTATCAAAGGAGAGGCATGACCATGTATGGGTTGTCGGTCGGAAGTGGTTCCGTAGCAGGGTCGCGCAGCAGGAGAGGGTTTATGGCCTGTATGAGAGAGCGGGGGTGGCCGGCGCGCGGGGGATGCTTGCAGCGTCAGGGTAACGCGCTGGCGATTGACAATGAGCGGGGAGAGAGTGGGGTGCCTAAAATGGCAGCCGTGCATTCGCTGTGCGTGGCGCTGGGGAGAGGCAAGATGGCGCAGATAATGTTCAATTTGCAAGCTAAATTTCCACAGTCCTCCCTTTTAACATATCTCGCCAGCTTGTCCGGCCAATATTCACCTTTGTTAGCCTTTCAGTTACAGTATCGTCAATGTTTGTCATACATTTAAAGATACAGAGTGTTTAGGGTAGGCAGGAGTAATCTGACACATTTGTACATTGTCTCATACAGTTTGATAAAGTAGGCGAGGAGGAAGTACATTCAAAGTTGCAGTATAGTCGTGTACACGGCTGGTGTTGTATGAATGTTACTATACAAAGTTACATTTTCTTAACTTCTCAGGGTACAGTCGGGAGTGATTGATGCAACATCATGAAAACTTGATAAGAAGATAGTTAATATAATAAGGTGGTTGGGAGAGGATTTTCAACTTTGACATGGGTTCTTCTTTCCAGTGTCCTTTTTTATAAAGAGCTATCACTGGTAAGCTCTCATTGTTGCTCTTCTTTCGTTGGCACTGTTGAGCACCGGCGGTGGAGCTAAGGTCCAGCTCAAATCCGATTTCTCACGTGGCAGGGTGTGACCCCTCACTGTTCTCTGATCACAGTCCCGTTCCTTAACACAGTTCACCACAGGTACTTTGAGACAGGGTGCCTGCCTTTTGTTCTTCGGTAGTAGGCCAAAGTCATAGTTCCAAATGAAAGAGGAAGAGAGAATGGGGTGGCGTGGGATCGGATCAAAAAATGCGGACCAAGGAGAGCAGAATCTTTCAGCACTGGGCCCATCAATCGGGCCCGACGGGTTGAGACTTCAGGCACGCTGGTCAGTGAGCAGGGGCCTCGATGTAGCCCTTCGCGCTTATAGTTCTGATAATGGTGTCTCGTCTCATGGTTACAGGCTTAACTCTTACTCTGGACTAATGGTTAAGGTCTTAACTCTTACTCTGGCATCAAGGTTAAGGTCTTAAATATTACTCTGAACTAATGGTTACAGGCTTAACTCTTACTCTGGAATACTGGTTCAGGTCTTAACTCTTACTCTGGTATCATGGTTAAGGTCTTAACTCTTACTCTGGACTAATGCTTAAGGTCTTGGTCTTAACTCTTACTCTGGCATCATGGTTAAGGTCTTAACTCTTACTCTGGACTAATGGTTAAGGTCTTAACTCTTACTCTGGCATCATGGTTAAGGTTGTAACTCTTACTCTGGCATCATGGTTAAGGTCTTAACTCTAACTCTGGGATCATGGTTAAGGTCTTAACTCTTACTCTGGCATCATGGTTAAGGTCGTAACTCTTACTCTGGACTAATGGTTAAGGTCTTAACTCTTACTCTGGACTAATGGTTATGGTCTTAACTCTTACTCTAGCATCATGGTTAAGGTCTTAACTCTTACTCTAGACTAATGGTTAAGGTCTTAACTCTTACTCTGGACTAATGGTTAAGGTCTTAGACTCTTACTCTGCCATCATGGTTAAGGTCTTAACTCTTACTCTGGACTAATGTTTAAGGTCTTAACTCTTACCCTGGCATCATGGTTAAGGTCTTAACTCTAACTCAGGACTAATGGTTAAGGTCTTAACTCTTACTCTGGCATCATGGTTAAGGTCTTAACTATTACTCTGGACTAATGGTTATGGTCTTAACTCTTACTCTGGACTAATTGTTAAGGTCTTAACTCTTACTCTGGCATCATGGTTAAGGTCTTAACTCTTACTATGGCATCATGGTTAAGGTCTTAACTCTTACTCTGGCATCATGGTTAAGGTCTTAACTCTTACTCTGGACTAATGGTTATGGTCTTAACTCTTACTCTGGACTAATGGTTAAGGTCTTAACTCTTACTCTGGCATCATGGTTAAGGTCTTAACTCTTACTCTGGACTAATGGTTAAGGTCTTAACTCTTACTCTGGCAACATGGTTAAGGTTGTAACTCTTACTCTGGCATCATGGTTAAGGTCTTAAATCTTACTCTGAACTAATGGTTACAGGCTTAACTCTTACTCTGGACTAATGGTTCAGGTCTTAACTCTTACTCTGGCATCATGGTTAAGGTCTTAACTCTTACTCTGGACTAATGGTTAAGGTCTTGGTCTTAACTCTTACTCTGGCATCATGGTTAAGGTCTTAACTCTTACTCTGGACTAATGGTTAAGGTCTTAACTCTTACTCTGGCAACATGGTTAAGGTTGTAACTCTTACTCTGGCATCATGGTTGAGGTCTTAACTCTAACTCTGGGATCATGGTTAAGGTCTTAACTCTTACTCTGGCATCATGGTTAAGGTCGTAACTCTTACTCTGGACTAATGGTTAAGGTCTTAACTCTTACTCTGGACTAATGGTTAAGGTCTTAACTCTTACTCTAGCATCATGGTTAAGGTCTTAACTCTTACTCTGGCATCATGGTTAAGGTCTTAACTCTTACTCTGGACTAATGTTTAAGGTCTTAACTCTTACCCTGGCATCATGGTTAAGGTCTTAACTCTTACTCTGGACTAATGGTTAAGGTCTTGGTCTTAACTCTTACTCTAGCATCATGGTTAAGGTCTTAACTCTTACTCTGGACTAATGGTTAAGGTCTTAACTCTTACTCTGGACTAATGGTTAAGGTCTTAGACTCTTACTCTGGCATCATGGTTAAGGTCTTAACTCTTACTCTGGACTAATGTTTAAGGTCTTAACTCTTACCCCGGCATCATGGTTAAGGTCTAAACTCTTACTCTGGACTAATGGTTAAGGTCTTAACTCTTACTCTGGCATCATGGTTAAGGTCTTAACTATTACTCTGGACTAATGGTTATGGTCTTAACTCTTACTCTGGACTAATGGATAAGGTCTTAACTCTTACTCTGGCATCATGGTTAAGGTCTTAACTCTTACTCTGGCATCATGGTTAAGGTCTTAACTCTTACTCTGACATCATGGTTAAGGTCTTAACTCTTACTCTGGACTAATGGTTAAGGTCTTAACTTACTCTGGCATCACGGTTAAGGTCTTAAATCTTACTCTGAACTAATGGTTACAGGCTTAACTCTTACTCTGGACTAATGGTTCAGGTCTTAACTCTTACTCTGGCATCATGGTTAAGGTCTTAACTCTTACTCTGGACTAATGATTAAGGTCTTGGTCTTAACTCTTACTCTGGCATCATGGTTAAGGTCTTAACTCTTACTCTGGACTAATGGTTAAGGTCTTAACTCTTACTCTGGCATCATGGTTAAGGTTGTAACTCTTACTCTGGCATCATGGTTAAGGTCTTAACTCTAACTCTGGGATCATGGTTAAGGTCTTAACTCTTACTTTGGCATCATGGTTAAGGTCGTAACTCTTACTCTGGACTAATGGTTAAGGTCTTAACTCTTACTCTGGACTAATGGTTAAGGTCTTAACTCTTACTCTAGCATCATGGTTAAGGTCTTAACTCTTACTCTAGACTAATGGTTAAGGTCTTAACTCTTACTCTGGACTAATGTTTAAGGTCATAACTCTTACTCTGGACTAATGGTTAAGGTCTTAACTCTTACTCTGGACTAATGTTTAAGGTCTTAACTCTTACCCTGGCATCATGGTTAAGGTCTTAACTCTAACTCAGGACTAATGGTTAAGGTCTTAACTCTTACTCTGGCATCATGGTTAAGGTCTTAACTATTACTCTGGACTAATGGTTATGGTCTTAACTCTTACTCTGGACTAATGGTTAAGGTCTTAACTCTTACTCTGGCATCATGGTTAAGGTCT
Source organism: Triturus cristatus (assembly GCF_964204655.1). Taxonomy (NCBI): domain Eukaryota; kingdom Metazoa; phylum Chordata; class Amphibia; order Caudata; family Salamandridae; genus Triturus; species Triturus cristatus. Next base: position 718,159,550 of record NC_140593.1, on the reverse strand, counting down.
TAACTCTTACTCTGGCATCATGGTTAAGGTCTTAACTCTTACTCTGGCATCATGGTTAAGGTCTTAACTCTTACTCTGGACTAATGGTTATGGTCTTAACTCTTACTCTGGACTAATGGTTAAGGTCTTAACTCTTACTCTGGCATCATGGTTAAGGTCTTAACTCTTACTCTGGACTAATGGTTAAGGTCTTAACTCTTACTCTGGCAACATGGTTAAGGTTGTAACTCTTACTCTGGCATCATGGTTAAGGTCTTAAATCTTACTCTGAACTAATGGTTACAGGCTTAACTCTTACTCTGGACTAATGGTTCAGGTCTTAACTCTTACTCTGGCATCATGGTTAAGGTCTTAACTCTTACTCTGGACTAATGGTTAAGGTCTTGGTCTTAACTCTTACTCTGGCATCATGGTTAAGGTCTTAACTCTTACTCTGGACTAATGGTTAAGGTCTTAACTCTTACTCTGGCAACATGGTTAAGGTTGTAACTCTTACTCTGGCATCATGGTTGAGGTCTTAACTCTAACTCTGGGATCATGGTTAAGGTCTTAACTCTTACTCTGGCATCATGGTTAAGGTCGTAACTCTTACTCTGGACTAATGGTTAAGGTCTTAACTCTTACTCTGGACTAATGGTTAAGGTCTTAACTCTTACTCTAGCATCATGGTTAAGGTCTTAACTCTTACTCTGGCATCATGGTTAAGGTCTTAACTCTTACTCTGGACTAATGTTTAAGGTCTTAACTCTTACCCTGGCATCATGGTTAAGGTCTTAACTCTTACTCTGGACTAATGGTTAAGGTCTTGGTCTTAACTCTTACTCTAGCATCATGGTTAAGGTCTTAACTCTTACTCTGGACTAATGGTTAAGGTCTTAACTCTTACTCTGGACTAATGGTTAAGGTCTTAGACTCTTACTCTGGCATCATGGTTAAGGTCTTAACTCTTACTCTGGACTAATGTTTAAGGTCTTAACTCTTACCCCGGCATCATGGTTAAGGTCTAAACTCTTACTCTGGACTAATGGTTAAGGTCTTAACTCTTACTCTGGCATCATGGTTAAGGTCTTAACTATTACTCTGGACTAATGGTTATGGTCTTAACTCTTACTCTGGACTAATGGATAAGGTCTTAACTCTTACTCTGGCATCATGGTTAAGGTCTTAACTCTTACTCTGGCATCATGGTTAAGGTCTTAACTCTTACTCTGACATCATGGTTAAGGTCTTAACTCTTACTCTGGACTAATGGTTAAGGTCTTAACTTACTCTGGCATCACGGTTAAGGTCTTAAATCTTACTCTGAACTAATGGTTACAGGCTTAACTCTTACTCTGGCATCATGGTTAAGGTTGTAACTCTTACTCTGGCATCATGGTTAAGGTCTTAACTCTAACTCTGGGATCATGGTTAAGGTCTTAACTCTTACTTTGGCATCATGGTTAAGGTCGTAACTCTTACTCTGGACTAATGGTTAAGGTCTTAACTCTTACTCTGGACTAATGGTTAAGGTCTTAACTCTTACTCTAGCATCATGGTTAAGGTCTTAACTCTTACTCTAGACTAATGGTTAAGGTCTTAACTCTTACTCTGGACTAATGTTTAAGGTCATAACTCTTACTCTGGACTAATGGTTAAGGTCTTAACTCTTACTCTGGACTAATGGTTAAGGTCTTAACTCTTACTCTGGCATCATGGTTAAGTTCTTAACTCTTACTCTGGCATCATGGTTAAGGTCTTAACTCTTACTCTGGACTAATGGTTATGGTCTTAACTCTTACTCTGGACTAATGGTTAAGGTCTTAACTCTTACTCTGGCATCATGGTTAAGGTCTTAAATCTTACTCTGGACTAATGGCTAAGGTCTTAACTCTTACCCTGGCATCATGGTTAAGGTCTTAACTCTTACTCTAGACTAATGGTTAAGGTATTAACTCTTACTCTGGACTAATGGTTAAGGTCTTAACTTTACTCTGACATCATGGTTAAGGTCTTAACTCTTACTCTGGACTAATGGTTAAGGTCTTAACTCTTACTCTGGCATCATGGTTAAGGTCTTAACTCTTACTCTGGACTAATGGTTATGGTCTTAACTCTTACTCTGGACTAATGGTTAAGGTCTTAACTCTTACTCTGGACTAATGGTTAAGGTCTTAAATCTTACTCTGAACTAATGGTTACAGGCTTAACTCTTACTCTGGAATACTGGTTCAGGTCTTAACTCTTACTCTGGTATCATGGTTAAGGTCTTAACTCTTACTCTGGACTAATGGTTAAGGTCTTGGTCTTAACTCTTACACTGGCATTATGGTTAAGGTCTTAACTCTTACTCTGGACTAATGGTTAAGGTCTTAACTCTTACTCTGGCATCATGGTTAAGGTTGTAACTCTTACTCTGGCATCATGGTTAAGGTCGTAACTCTTACTCTGGAATAATGGTTAAGGTCTTAACTCTTACTCTGGACTAATGGTTAAGGTCTTAACTCTTACTCTAGCATCATGGTTAAGGTCTTAACTCTTACTCTAGACTAATTGTTAAGGTCTTAACTCTTACTCTGGACTAATGGTTAAGGTCTTAGACTCTTACTCTGGCATCATGGTTAAGGTCTTAACTCTTACTCTGGACTAATGTTTAAGGTCTTAACTCTTACCCTGGCATCATGGTTAAGGTCTTAACTCTTACTCAGGACTAATGGTTAAGGTCTTAACTCTTACTCTGGCATCATGGTTAAGGTCTTAACTATTACTCTGGACTAATGGTTATGGTCTTAACTCTTACTCTGGACTAATGGTTAAGGTCTTAACTCTTACTCTGGCATCATGGTCAAGGTCTTAACTCTTACTCTGGCATCATGGTTAAGGTCTTAACTCTTACTCGGGCATCATGGTTAAGGTCTTAACTCTTACTCTGGACTAATGGTTATGGTCTTAACTCTTACTCTGGACTAATGGTTAAGGTCTTAACTCTTACTCTGGCATCATGGTTAAGGTCTTAAATCTTACTCTGAACTAATGGTTACAGGCTTAACTCTTACTCTGGACTAATGGTTCAGGTCTTAACTCTTACTCTGGCATCATGGTTAAGGTCTTAACTCTTACTCTGGCATCATGGTTAAGGTCTTAACTCTTACTCTGGACTAATGGTTATGGTCTTAACTCTTACTCTGGACTAATGGTTAAGGTCTTAACTTTTACTCTGGCATCATGGTGAAGGTCTTAGACTCTTACTCTGCACTAATGGTTAAGGTCTTAACTCTTACTCTGGCATCATGGTTAAGGTCTTAACTATTACTCTGGACTAATGGTTATGGTCTTAACTCTTACTCTGGACTAATGGTTAAGGTCTTAACTCTTACTCTGGCATCATGGTTAAGGTCCTAAATCTTACTCTGGACTAATGGCTAAGGTCTTAACTCTTACTCTGGCATCATGGTTAAGGTCTTAACTCTTACTCTAGACTAATGGTTAAGATCTTAACTCTTACTCTGGACTAATGGTTAAGGTCTTAACTCTTACTCTGACATCATGGTTAAGGTCTTAACTCTTACTCTGGACTAATGGTTAAGGTCTTAACTCTTACTCTGGACTAATGGTTAAGGTCTTAACTCTTACTCTGGCATCATGGTTAAGGTCTTAACTCTTACTCTGGACTAATGGTTATGGTCTTAACTCTTACTCTGGACTAATGGTTAAGGTCTTAACTCTTACTCTGGCATCATGGTTAAGGTCTTAAATCTTACTCTGAACTAATGGTTACAGGCTTAACTCTTACTCTGGAATACTGGTTCAGGTCTTAACTCTTACTCTGGTATCATGTTTAAGGTCTTAACTCTTACTCTGGACTAATGGTTAAGGTCTTGGTCTTAACTCTTACTCTGGCATCATGGTTAAGGTCTTAACTCTTACTCTGGACTAATGGTTAAGGTCTTAACTCTTACTCTGGCATCATGGTTAAGGTTGTAACTCTTACTCTGGCATCATGGTTAAGGTCGTAACTCTTACTCTGGACTAATGGTTAAGGTCTTAACTCTTACTCTGGACTAATGGTTAAGGTCTTAACTCTTACTCTAGCATCATGGTTAAGGTCTTGACTCTTACTCTAGACTAATGGTTAAGGTCTTAACTCTTACTCTGGACTAATGTTTAAGGTCATAACTCTTACTCTGGACTAATGGTTAAGGTCTTAACTCTTACTCTGGACTAATGGTTAAGGTCTTAACTCTTACTCTGGCATCATGGTTAAGTTCTTAACTCTTACTCTGGCATCATGGTTAAGGTCTTAACTCTTACTCTGGACTAATGGTTATGGTCTTAACTCTTACTCTGGACTAATTGTTAAGGTCTTAACTCTTACTCTGGACTAATGGTTAAGGTCTTAACTCATACTCTGGCATCATGGTTAAGGTCTTAGACTCTTACTCTGCCATCATGGTTAAGGTCTTAAATCTTACCCTGGACTAATGGTTAAGGGCTTAACTCTTACTCTGGACTAATGGTTAAGGTCTTAACTCTTACTCTGGCATCATGGTTAAGGTCTTGGTCTTAACTCTTACTCTGGCATCATGGTTAAGGTCTTAACTCTTACTCTGGACTAATGGTTAAGGTCTTAACTCTTACTCTGGCATCATGGTTAAGGTCTTAACTCTTACTCTGGACTAATGGTTAAGGTATTAACTCTTACTCTGGCATCATAGTTAAGGTCTTAACTCTTACTCTGGACCAATGTTTAAGGTCTTAACTCTTACTTTGGCATCATGGTTAATGTCTTAAGTCTGACTCTGGCATCATGGTTAAGGTCTTAACTCTTACTCTGGACTAATGGTTAAGGTCTTAACTCTTACTCTGGCATCATGGTTTAGGTCTTAACTCTTACTCTGGCATCATGGTTAAGGTCTTAACTCTTACTCTGGACTAATGGTTAAGGTCTTAACTCTTACTCTGGCATCATGGTTAAGGTCTTAACTCTTACTCTGGCATCATGGTTAAGGTCTTAGACTCTTACTCTGGACTAATGGTTAAGGTCTTAACTCTTACTCTGGACTAATGGTTAAGGTCTTAACTCTTACTCTGGACTAATGGTTAAGGTCTTAACTCTTACTCTAGCATCATGGTTAAGGTCTTAACTCTTACTCTGGCATCATGGTTAAGGTCTTAACTCTTACTCTGGACTAATGTTTAAGGTCTTAACTCTTACCCTGGCATCATGGTTAAGGTCTTAACTCTTACTCTGGACTAATGGTTAAGGTCTTGGTCTTAACTCTTACTCTAGCATCATGGTTAAGGTCTTAACTCTTACTCTGGACTAATGGTTAAGGTATTAACTCTTACTCTGGACTAATGGTTAAGGTCTTAACTTTACTCTGACATCATGGTTAAGGTCTTAACTCTTACTCTGGACTAATGGTTAAGGTCTTAACTCTTACTCTGGCATCATGGTTAAGGTCTTAACTCTTACTCTGGACTAATGGTTATGGTCTTAACTCTTACTCTGGACTAATGGTTAAGGTCTTAACTCTTACTCTGGACTAATGGTTAAGGTCTTAAATCTTACTCTGAACTAATGGTTACAGGCTTAACTCGTACTCTGGAATACTGGTTCAGGTCTTAACTCTTACTCTGGTATCATGGTTAAGGTCTTAACTCTTACTCTGGACTAATGGTTAAGGTCTTGGTCTTAACTCTTACACTGGCATTATAGTTAAGGTCTTAACTCTTACTCTGGACTAATGGTTAAGGTCTTAACTCTTACTCTGGCATCATGGTTAAGGTTGTAACTCTTACTCTGGCATCATGGTTAAGGTCGTAACTCTTACTCTGGAATAATGGTTAAGGTCTTAACTCTTACTCTGGACTAATGGTTAAGGTCTTAACTCTTACTCTAGCATCATGGTTAAGGTCTTAACTCTTACTCTAGACTAATTGTTAAGGTCTTAACTCTTACTCTGGACTAATGGTTAAGGTCTTAGACTCTTACTCTGGCATCATGGTTAAGGTCTTAACTCTTACTCTGGACTAATGTTTAAGGTCTTAACTCTTACCCTGGCATCATGGTTAAGGTCTTAACTCTTACTCAGGACTAATGGTTAAGGTCTTAACTCTTACTCTGGCATCATGGTTAAGGTCTTAACTATTACTCTGGACTAATGGTTATGGTCTTAACTCTTACTCTGGACTAATGGTTAAGGTCTTAACTCTTACTCTGGCATCATGGTTAAGGTCTTAAATCTTACTCTGAACTAATGGTTACAGGCTTAACTCTTACTCTGGACTAATGGTTCAGGTCTTAACTCTTACTCTGGCATCATGGTTAAGGTCTTAACTCTTACTCTGGCATCATGGTTAAGGTCTTAACTCTTACTCTGGACTAATGGTTATTGTCTTAACTCTTACTCTGGACTAATGGTTAAGGTCTTAACTTTTACTCTGGCATCATGGTGAAGGTCTTAGACTCTTACTCTGCACTAATGGTTAAGGTCTTAACTCTTACTCTGGCATCATGGTTAAGGTCTTAACTATTACTCTGGACTAATGGTTATGGTCTTAACTCTTACTCTGGACTAATGGTTAAGGTCTTAACTCTTACTCTGGAATCATGGTTAAGGTCTTAAATCTTACTCTGGACTAATGGCTAAGGTCTTAACTCTTACTCTGGCATCATGGTTAAGGTCTTAACTCTTACTCTAGACTAATGGTTAAGATCTTAACTCTTACTCTGGACTAATGGTTAAGGTCTTAACTTTACTCTGACATCATGGTTAAGGTCTTAACTCTTACTCTGGACTAATGGTTAAGGTCTTAACTCTTACTCTGGACTAATGGTTAAGGTCTTAACTCTTACTCTGGCATCATGGTTAAGGTTTTAACTCTTACTCTGGACTAATGGTTATGGTCTTAACTCTTACTCTGGACTAATGGTTAAGGTCTTAACTCTTACTCTGGCATCATGGTTAAGGTCTTAAATCTTACTCTGAACTAATGGTTACAGGCTTAACTCTTACTCTGGAATACTGGTTCAGGTCTTAACTCTTACTCTGGTATCATGTTTAAGGTCTTAACTCTTACTCTGGACTAATGGTTAAGGTCTTGGTCTTAACTCTTACTCTGGCATCATGGTTAAGGTCTTAACTCTTACTCTGGACTAATGGTTAAGGTCTTAACTCTTACTCTGGCATCATGGTTAAGGTTGTAACTCTTACTCTGGCATCATGGTTAAGGTCTTAACTCTAACTCTGGGATCATGGTTAAGGTCTTAACTCTTACTCTGGCATCATGGTTAAGGTCGTAACTCTTACTCTGGACTAATGGTTAAGGTCTTAACTCTTACTCTGGACTAATGGTTAAGGTCTTAACTCTTACTCTAGCATCATGGTTAAGGTCTTGACTCTTACTCTAGACTAATGGTTAAGGTCTTAACTCTTACTCTGGACTAATGTTTAAGGTCATAACTCTTACTCTGGACTAATGGTTAAGGTCTTAACTCTTACTCTGGACTAATGGTTAAGGTCTTAACTCTTACTCTGGCATCATGGTTAAGTTCTTAACTCTTACTCTGGCATCATGGTTAAGGTCTTAACTCTTACTCTGGACTAATGGTTATGGTCTTAACTCTTACTCTGGACTAATGGTTAAGGTCTTAACTCTTACTCTGGACTAATGGTTAAGGTCTTAACTCATACTCTGGCATCATGGTTAAGGTCTTAGACTCTTACTCTGCCATCATGGTTAAGGTCTTAAATCTTACCCTGGACTAATGGTTAAGGGCTTAACTCTTACTCTGGACTAATGGTTAAGGTCTTAACTCTTACTCTGGCATCATGGTTAAGGTCTTAACTCTTACTCTGGACTAATGGTTAAGGTCTTGGTCTTAACTCTTACTCTGGCATCATGGTTAAGGTCTTAACTCTTACTCTGGACTAATGGTTAAGGTCTTAACTCTTACTCTGGCATCATGGTTAAGGTCTTAACTCTTACTCTGGACTAATGGTTAAGGTATTAACTCTTACTCTGGCATCATAGTTAAGGTCTTAACTCTTACTCTGGACCAATGTTTAAGGTCTTAACTCTTACTTTGGCATCATGGTTAATGTCTTAAGTCTTACTCTGGCATCATGGTTAAGGTCTTAACTCTTACTCTGGACTAATGGTTAAGGTCTTAACTCTTACTCTGGCATCATGGTTTAGGTCTTAACTCTTACTCTGGCATCATGGTTAAGGTCTTAACTCTTACTCTGGACTAATGGTTAAGGTCTTAACTCTTACTCTGGCATCATGGTTAAGGTCTTAACTCTTACTCTGGCATCATGGTTAAGGTCTTAGACTCTTACTCTGGAATAATGGTTAAGGTCTTAACTCTTACTCTGGACTAATGGTTAAGGTCTTAGACTCTTACTCTGGACTAATGGTTAAGGGCTTAACTCTTACTCTGGCATCATGGTTAAGGTATTAACTCTTACTCTGGACTAATGGTTAAGGTCTTAGACTCTTACTCTGGACTAATGGTTAAGGTCTTAACTCTTACTCTGGACTAATGGTTAAGGTCTTAGACTCTTACTCTGGACTAATGGTTAAGGTCTTAACTCTTACTCTGGACTAATGGTTAAGGTCTTAGACTCTTACTCTGGACTAATGGTTAAGGGCTTAACTCTTACTCTGGCATCATGGTTAAGGTCTTAACTCTTACTCTGGACTAATGGTTAAGGTCTTAGACTCTTACTCTGGACTAATGGTTAAGGTCTTAACTCTTACTCTGGACTAATGGTTAAGGTCTTAGACTCTCTCTCTGGCATCATGGTTAAGGTCTTAACTCTTACTCTGGACTAATGATTAAGGTTTTAACTCTTACTCTGGACTAATGGTTAAGGTCTTAGACTCTTACTCTGACATCATGGTTAAGGTCTTAACTCTTACTCTGGACTAATGGTTAAGGTCTTAACTCTTACTCTGGCATCATGGTTAAGGTCTTAACTCTTACTCTGGACTAATGGTTAAGGTCTTAACTCTTACTCTGGACTAATGGTTAAGGTCCTAACTCTTACTTTGGCATCATGGTTAAGGTCTTAACTCTTACTCTGGCATCATGGTTAAGGTCTTAACTCTTACTCTGGACTAATGGTTATGGTCTTAACTCTTACTCTGGACTAATGGTTATGGTCTTAACTCTTACTCTGGACTAATGGTTAAGGTCTTAACTCATACTTTGGCATCATGGTTAAGGTCTTAGACTCTTACTCTGCCATCATGGTTAAGGTCTTAAATCTTACTCTGGACTAATGGTTAAGGTTTTAGACTCTCACTCTGGCATCATGGTTAAGGTCTTAACTCTTACTCTGGACTAATGGTTAAGGTCTTAACTCTTACTCTGGCATCATGGTTAAGGTCTTAACTCTTACTCTGGACTAATGGTTAAGGTCTTGGTCTTAACTCTTACTCTGGCATCATGGTTAAGGTCTTAACTCTTACTCTGGACTAATGGTTAAGGTCTTAACTCTTACTCTGGCATCATGGTTAAGGTCTTAACTCTTACTCTGGACTAATGGTTAAGGTATTAACTCTTACTCTGGCATCATAGTTAAGGTCTTAACTCTTACTCTGGACCAATGTTTAAGGTCTTAACTCTTACTTTGGCATCATGGTTAATGTCTTAAGTCTTACTCTGGCATCATGGTTAAGGTCTTAACTCTTACTCTGGACTAATGGTTAAGGTCTTAACTCTTACTCTGGCATCATGGTTTAGGTCTTAACTCTTACTCTGGCATCATGGTTAAGGTCTTAACTCTTACTCTGGACTAATGGTTAAGGTCTTAACTCTTACTCTGGCATCATGGTTAAGGTCTTAACTCTTACTCTGGCATCATGGTTAAGGTCTTAGACTCTTACTCTGGACTAATGGTTAAGGTCTTAACTCTTACTCTGGACTAATGGTTAAGGTCTTAGACTCTTACTCTGGACTAATGGTTAAGGGCTTAACTCTTACTCTGGCATCATGGTTAAGGTATTAACTCTTACTCTGGACTAATGGTTAAGGTCTTAGACTCTTACTCTGGACTAATGGTTAAGGTCTTAACTCTTACTCTGGACTAATGGTTAAGGTCTTAGACTCTTACTCTGGACTAATGGTTAAGGTCTTAACTCTTACTCTGGACTAATGGTTAAGGTCTTAGACTCTTACTCTGGACTAATGGTTAAGGGCTTAACTCTTACTCTGGCATCATGGTTAAGGTCTTAACTCTTACTCTGGACTAATGGTTAAGGTATTAGACTCTTACTCTGGACTAATGGTTAAGGTCTTAACTCTTACTCTGGACTAATGGTTAAGGTTTTAGACTCTCTCTCTGGCATCATGGTTAAGGTCTTAACTCTTACTCTGGACTAATGATTAAGGTTTTAACTCTTACTCTGGACTAATGGTTAAGGTCTTAGACTCTTACTCTGACATCATGGTTAAGGTCTTAACTCTTACTCTGGACTAATGATTAAGGTCTTAACTCTTACTCTGGCATCATGGTTAAGGTCTTAACTCTTACTCTGGACTAATGGTTAAGGTCTTAACTCTTACTCTGGACTAATGGTTAACGTCTTAACTCTTACTCTGGACTAATGGTTAAGGTCCTAACTCTTACTTTGGCATCATGGTTAAGGTCTTAACTCTTACTCTGGCATCATGGTTAAGGTCTTAACTCTTACTCTGGACTAATGGTTATGGTCTTAACTCTTACTCTGGACTAATGGTTATGGTCTTAACTCTTACTCTGGACTAATGGTTAAGGTCTTAACTCATACTTTGGCATCATGGTTAAGGTCTTAGACTCTTACTCTGCCATCATGGTTAAGGTCTTAAATCTTACTCTGGACTAATGGTTAAGGTTTTAGACTCTCACTCTGGCATCATGGTTAAGGTCTTAACTCTAACTCTGGACTAATGGTTAAGGTCTTAACTCTTACTTTCGACTAATGGTTAAGGTCTTAACTCTTACTCTGGCATCATGGTTAAGGTCTTAACTCTTACTCTAGCATCATGGTTAAGGTCTTAACTCTTACTCTGGACTAATGGTTAATGTCTTAACTCTTACTCTGGACTAATGGTTAAGGTCTTAGACTCATATTCTGGCATCATGGTTAAGGTCTTAACTCTTACTCTGGCATCATGGTAATATCTTAAGTCTTACTCTGGCATCATGGTTAAGGTCTTAACTCTTACTCTGGACTAATGGTTAAGGTCTTAACTCTTACTCTGGCATCATGGTTTAGGTCTTAACTCTTACTCTGGCATCATGGTTAAGGTCTTAACTCTTACTCTGGACTAATGGTTAAGGTTGTAGACTCTCACTCTGGCATCATGGTTAAGGTCTTAACTCTTACTCTGGACTAATGGTTAAGGTCTTAACTCTTACTCTGGCATCATGGTTAAGGTCTTAACTCTACCTCTGGCATCATGGTTAAGGTCTTAACTCTGACTCTGGCATCATGGTTAAGGTTGTAACTCTTACTCTGGACTAATGGTTAATGTCTTAACTCTTACTCTGGCATCATGGTTAATATCTTAAGTCTTACTCTGGCATCATGGTTAAGGTCTTAACTCTTACTCTGGACTAATGGTTAAGGTCTTAACTCTTACTCTGGCATCATGGTTTAGGTCTTAACTCTTACTCTGGCATCATGGCTAAGGTCTTAACTCTTACTCTGGACTAATGGTTAAGGTCTTAACTCTTACTCTGGCATCATGGTTAAGGTCTTTACTCTTACTCTGGACTAATGGTTAAGGTTTTAGACTCTCACTCTGGCATCATGGTTAAGGTCTTAACTCTTACTCTGGCATCATGGTTAAGGTCTTAACTCTAACTCTGGCATCATAGTTAAGGTCTTAACTCTTACTCTGGCATCATGGTTAAGGTTGTAACTCTTACTCTGGACTAATGGTTAAGGTCTTAACTCTTACTCTCGACTAATGGTTAAGGTCTTAACTCTTACTCTGGCATCATGGTTAAGGTCTTAACTCTTACTCTAGCATCATGGTTAAGGTCTTAACTCTTACTCTGGACTAATGGTTAAGGTCTTAACTCTTACTCTGGACTAATGGTTAAGGTCCTAACTCTTACTTTGGCATCATGGTTAAGGTCTTAACTCTTACTCTGGACTAATGGCTAAGGTCTTAACTCTTACTCTGGCATCATGGTTAAGGTCTTAACTCTTACTCTGGACTAATGGTTAAGGTCTTAACTCTTACTCTGGACTAATGGTTAAGGTCTTAACTCTTACTCTGGACTAATGGTTAAGGTCCTAACTCTTACTTTGGCATCATGGTTCAGGTCTTAACTCTAAGTCTGGCTTCATGGTTAAGGTCTTAACTCTTACTATGGACTAATGGTTAAGGTCTTAACTCTTACTCTGGTATCATGGTTAAGGTCTTAACTCTTACTCTGGACTAATGGTTATGGTCTTAACTCTTACTCTGGACTAATGGTTAAGGTCTTAACTCATACTCTGGCATCATGGTTAAGGTCTTAGACTCTTACTCTGCCATCATGGTTAAGGTCTTAAATCTTACTCTGGACTAATGGTTAAGGTTTTAGACTCTCACTCTGGCACCATGGTTAAGGTCTTAACTCTTACTCTGGACTAATGGTTAAGGTCTTAACTCTTACTCTCGACTAATGGTTAAGGTCTTAACTCTTACTCTGGCATCATGGTTAAGGTCTTAACTCTTACTCTAGCATCATGGTTAAGGTCTTAACTCTTACTCTGGACTAATGGTTAAGGTCTTAACTCTTACTCTGGACTAATTATTAATGTCTTAACTCTTACTCTGGACTAATGGTTAAGGTCATAGACTCTTATTCTGGCATCATGGTTAAGGTCTTAACTCTTACTCTGGCATCATGGTTAATGTCTTAAGTCTTACTCTGGCATCATGGTTAAGCTCTTAACTCTTACTCTTGACTAATGGTTAAGGTCTTAACTCTTACTCTGGCATCATGGTTTAGGTCTTAACTCTTACTCTGGCATCATGGTTAAGGTCTTAACTCTTACTCTGGACTAATGGTTAAGGTTGTAGACTCTCACTCTGGCATCATGGTTAAGGTCTTAACTCTTACTCTGGACTAATGGTTAAGGTCTTAACTCTTACTCTGGCATCATGGTTAAGGTCTTAACTCTACCTCTGGCATCATGGTTAAGGTCTTAAGTCTGACTCTGGCATCATGGTTAAGGTCGTAACTCTTACTCTGGACTAATGGTTAAGGTCTTAACTCTTACTCTGGCATCATGGTTAACATCTTAAGTCTTACTCTGGCATCATGGTTAAGGTCTTAACTCTTACTCTGGACTAATGGTTAAGGTCTTAACTCTTACTCTGGCATCATGGTTTAGGTCTTAACTCTTACTCTGGCATCATGGTTAAGGTCTTAACTCTTACTCTGGACTAATGGTTAAGGTCTTAACTCTTACTCTGGCATCATGGTTAAGGTCTTTACTCTTACTCTGGACTAATGGTTAAGGTTTTAGACTCTCACTCTGGAATCATGGTTAAGGTCTTAACTCTTACTCTGGCATCATGGTTAAGGTCTTAACTCTAACTCTGGCATCATGGTTAAGGTCTTAACTCTTACTCTGGCATCATGGTTAAGGTTGTAACTCTTACTCTGGACTAATGGTTAAGGTCTTAACTCTTACTCTCGACTAATGGTTAAGGTCTTAACTCTTACTCTGGCATCATGGTTAAGGTCTTAACTCTTACTCTAGCATCATGGTTAAGGTCTTAACTCCTACTCTGGACTAATGGTTAAGGTCTTAACTCTTACTCTGGACTAATGGTTAATGTCTTAACTCTTACTCTGGACTAATGGTTAAGGTCTTAGACTCTTACTCTGGCATCATGGTTAAGGTCTTAACTCTTACTCTGGACTAAAGTTTAAGGTCTTAACTCTTACTCTGGCATCATGGTTAAGGTCTTAACTCTTACTCTGGACTAATGGTTAAGGTCTTAACTCTTACTCTGGACTAATGGTTAAGGTCTTAACTCTTACTCTGGCATCATGGTTAAGGTCTTAGACTTTTACTCTGGACTAATGGTTAAGGTCTTAACTCTTACTCTGGCATCATGGTTTAGGTCTTAACTCTTACTCTGGCATCATGGTTAAGGTCTTAAATCTTACTCTGGACTAATGGTTAAGGTCTTAACTGTTACTCTGGCATCATGGTTAAGGTCTTAACTCTTACTCTGGCATCATGGTTAAGGTCTTAGACTCTTACTCTGGACTAATGGTTAAGGTCTTAACTCTTACTCTGGACTAATGGTTAAGGTCTTAGACTCTTACTCTGGACTAATGGTTAAGGGCTTAACTCTTACTCTGGCATCATGGTTAAGGTATTAACTCTTACTCTGGACTAATGGTTAAGGTCTTAGACTGTTACTCTGGCATCATGGTTAAGGTCTTAACTCTTACTCTGGACTAATGGTTAAGGTCTTAGACTCTTACTCTGGACTAATGGTTAAGGTCTTAACTCTTACTCTGGACTAATGGTTAAGGTCTTAGACTCTCACTCTGGCATCATGGATAAGGTCTTAACTCTTACTCTGGACTAATGATTCAGGTTTTAACTCTTACTCTGGACTAATGGTTAAGGTCTTAGACTCTTACTCTGGAATCATGGTTAAGGTCTTAACTCTTACTCTGGACTAATGGTTAAGGTCTTAACTCTTACTCTGGCATCATGGTTAAGGTCTTAACTCTTACTCTGGACTAATGGTTAAGGTCTTAACTCTTACTCTGGACTAATGGTTAAGGTCCTAACTCTTACTTTGGCATCATGGTTCAGGTCTTAACTCTAAGTCTGGCTTCATGGTTAAGGTCTTAACTCTTACTATGGACTAATGGTTAAGGTCTTAACTCTTACTCTGGTGTCATGGTTAAGGTCTTAACTCTTACTCTGGCATCATGGTTAAGGTCTTACCTCTTACTCTGGACTAATGGTTATGGTCTTAACTCTTACTCTGGACTAATGGTTAAGGTCTTAACTCATACTCTGGCATCATGGTTAAGGTCTTAGACTCTTACTCTGCCATCATGGTTAAGGTCTTAAATCTTACTCTGGACTAATAGTTAAGGTTTTAGACTCTCACTCTGGCATCATGGTTAAGGTCTTAACTCTTACTCTGGACTAATGGTTAAGGTCTTAACTCTTACTCTCGACTAATGGTTAAGGTCTTAACTCTTACTCTGGCATCATGGTTAAGGTCTTAACTCTTACTCTAGCATCATGGTTAAGGTCTTAACTCTTACTCTGGACTAATGGTTAAGGTCTTAACTCTTACTCTGGACTAATGGTTAATGTCTTAACTCTTACTCTGGACTAATGGTTAAGGTCTTAGACTCTTATTCTGGCATCATGGTTAAGGTCTTAACTCTTACTCTGGCATCATGGTTAATGTCTTAAGTCTTACTCTGGCATCATGGTTAAGGTCTTAACTCTTACTCTGGACTAATGGTTACGGTCTTAACTCTTACTCTGGCATCATGGTTTAGGTCTTAACTCTTACTCTGGCATCATGGTTAAGGTCTTAACTCTTACTCTGGACTAATGGTTAAGGTTGTAGACTCTCACTCTGGCATCATGGTTAAGGTCTTAACTCTTACTCTGGACTAATGGTTAAGGTCTTAACTCTTACTCTGGCATCATGGTTAAGGTCTTAACTCTACCTCTGGCATCATGGTTAAGGTATTAACTCTGACTCTGGCATCATGGTTAAGGTCGTAACTCTTACTCTGGACTAATGGTTAAGGTCTTAACTCTTACTCTGGCATCATGGTTAATATCTTAAGTCTTACTCTGGCATCATGGTTAAGGTCTTAACTCTTACTCTGGACTAATGGTTAAGGTCTTAACTCTTACTCTGGCATCATGGTTTAGGTCTTAACTCTTACTCTGGCATCATGGTTAAGGTCTTAACTCTTACTCTGGACTAATGGTTAAGGTCTTAACTCTTACTCTGGCATCATGGTTAAGGTCTTTACTCTTACTCTGGACTAATGGTTAAGGTTTTAGACTCTCACTCTGGCATCATGGTTAAGGTCTTAACTCTTACTCTGGCATCATGGTTAAGGTCTTAACTCTAACTCTGGCATCATGGTTAAGGTCTTAACTCTTACTCTGGCATCATGGTTAAGGTTGTAACTCTTACTCTGGACTAATGGTTAAGGTCTTAACTCTTACTCTCGACTAATGGTTAAGGTCTTAACTCTTACTCTGGCATCATGGTTAAGGTCTTATCTCTTACTCTAGCATCATGGTTAAGGTCTTAACTCTTACTCTGGACTAATGGTTAAGGTGTTAACTCTTACTCTGGACTAATGGTTAATGTCTTAACTCTTACTCTGGACTAATGGTTAAGGTCTTAGACTCTTACTCTGGCATCATGGTTAAGGTCTTAACTCTTACTCTGGACTAAAGTTTAAGGTCTTAACTCTTACTCTGGCATCATGGTTAAGGTCTTAACTCTTACTCTGGACTAATGGTTAAGGTCTTAGACTCTTACTCTGGACTAATGGTTAAGGTCTTAACTCTTACTCTGGACTAATGGTTAAGGTCTTAGACTCTCTCTCTGGCATCATGGTTAAGGTCTTAACTCTTACTCTGGACTAATGATTAAGGTTTTAACTCTTACTCTGGACTAATGGTTAAGGTCTTAGACTCTTACTCTGACATCATGGTTAAGGTCTTAACTCTTACTCTGGACTAATGGTTAAGGTCTTAACTCTTACTCTGGCATCATGGTTAAGGTCTTAACTCTTACTCTGGACTAATGGTTAAGGTCTTAACTCTTACTCTGGACTAATGGTTAAGGTCTTAACTCTTACTCTGGACTAATGGTTAAGGTCCTAACTCTTACTTTGGCATCATGGTTAAGGTCTTAACTCTTACTCTGGCATCATGGTTAAGGTCTTAACTCTTACTCTGGACTAATGGTTATGGTCTTAACTCTTACTCTGGACTAATGGTTATGGTCTTAACTCTTACTCTGGACTAATGGTTAAGGTCTTAACTCATACTTTGGCATCATGGTTAAGGTCTTAGACTCTTACTCTGCCATCATGGTTAAGGTCTTAAATCTTACTCTGGACTAATGGTTAAGGTTTTAGACTCTCACTCTGGCATCATGGTTAAGGTCTTAACTCTTACTCTGGACTAATGGTTAAGGTCTTAACTCTTACTCTGGCATCATGGTTAAGGTCTTAACTCTTACTCTGGACTAATGGTTAAGGTCTTGGTCTTAACTCTTACTCTGGCATCATGGTTAAGGTCTTAACTCTTACTCTGGCCTAATGGTTAAGGTCTTAACTCTTACTCTGGCATCATGGTTAAGGTCTTAACTCTTACTCTGGACTAATGGTTAAGGTATTAACTCTTACTCTGGCATCATAGTTAAGGTCTTAACTCTTACTCTGGACCAATGTTTAAGGTCTTAACTCTTACTTTGGCATCATGGTTAATGTCTTAAGTCTTACTCTGGCATCATGGTTAAGGTCTTAACTCTTACTCTGGACTAATGGTTAAGGTCTTAACTCTTACTCTGGCATCATGGTTTAGGTCTTAACTCTTACTCTGGCATCATGGTTAAGGTCTTAACTCTTACTCTGGACTAATGGTTAAGGTCTTAACTCTTACTCTGGCATCATGGTTAAGGTCTTAACTCTTACTCTGGCATCATGGTTAAGGTCTTAGACTCTTACTCTGGACTAATGGTTAAGGTCTTAACTCTTACTCTGGACTAATGGTTAAGGTCTTAGACTCTTACTCTGGACTAATGGTTAAGGGCTTAACTCTTACTCTGGCATCATGGTTAAGGTATTAACTCTTACTCTGGACTAATGGTTAAGGTCTTAGACTCTTACTCTGGACTAATGGTTAAGGTCTTAACTCTTACTCTGGACTAATGGTTAAGGTCTTAGACTCTTACTCTGGACTAATGGTTAAGGTCTTAACTCTTACTCTGGACTAATGGTTAAGGTCTTAGACTCTTACTCTGGACTAATGGTTAAGGGCTTAACTCTTACTCTGGCATCATGGTTAAGGTCTTAACTCTTACTCTGGACTAATGGTTAAGGTCTTAGACTCTTACTCTGGACTAATGGTTAAGGTCTTAACTCTTACTCTGGACTAATGGTTAAGGTTTTAGACTCTCTCTCTGGCATCATGGTTAAGGTCTTAACTCTTACTCTGGACTAATGATTAAGGTTTTAACTCTTACTCTGGACTAATGGTTAAGGTCTTAGACTCTTACTCTGACATCATGGTTAAGGTCTTAACTCTTACTCTGGACTAATGGTTAAGGTCTTAACTCTTACTCTGGCATCATGGTTAAGGTCTTAACTCTTACTCTGGACTAATGGTTAAGGTCTTAACTCTTACTCTGGACTAATGGTTAACGTCTTAACTCTTACTCTGGACTAATGGTTAAGGTCCTAACTCTTACTTTGGCATCATGGTTAAGGTCTTAACTCTTACTCTGGCATCATGGTTAAGGTCTTAACTCTTACTCTGGACTAATGGTTATGGTCTTAACTCTTACTCTGGACTAATGGTTATGGTCTTAACTCTTACTCTGGACTAATGGTTAAGGTCTTAACTCATACTTTGGCATCATGGTTAAGGTCTTAGACTCTTACTCTGCCATCATGGTTAAGGTCTTAAATCTTACTCTGGACTAATGGTTAAGGTTTTAGACTCTCACTCTGGCATCATGGTTAAGGTCTTAACTCTAACTCTGGACTAATGGTTAAGGTCTTAACTCTTACTTTCGACTAATGGTTAAGGTCTTAACTCTTACTCTGGCATCATGGTTAAGGTCTTAACTCTTACTCTAGCATCATGGTTAAGGTCTTAACTCTTACTCTGGACTAATGGTTAATGTCTTAACTCTTACTCTGGACTAATGGTTAAGGTCTTAGACTCATATTCTGGCATCATGGTTAAGGTCTTAACTCTTACTCTGGCATCATGGTAATATCTTAAGTCTTACTCTGGCATCATGGTTAAGGTCTTAACTCTTACTCTGGACTAATGGTTAAGGTCTTAACTCTTACTCTGGCATCATGGTTTAGGTCTTAACTCTTACTCTGGCATCATGGTTAAGGTCTTAACTCTTACTCTGGACTAATGGTTAAGGTTGTAGACTCTCACTCTGGCATCATGGTTAAGGTCTTAACTCTTACTCTGGACTAATGGTTAAGGTCTTAACTCTTACTCTGGCATCATGGTTAAGGTCTTAACTCTACCTCTGGCATCATGGTTAAGGTCTTAACTCTGACTCTGGCATCATGGTTAAGGTTGTAACTCTTACTCTGGACTAATGGTTAATGTCTTAACTCTTACTCTGGCATCATGGTTAATATCTTAAGTCTTACTCTGGCATCATGGTTAAGGTCTTAACTCTTACTCTGGACTAATGGTTAAGGTCTTAACTCTTACTCTGGCTTCATGGTTTAGGTCTTAACTCTTACTCTGGCATCATGGCTAAGGTCTTAACTCTTACTCTGGACTAATGGTTAAGGTCTTAACTCTTACTCTGGCATCATGGTTAAGGTCTTTACTCTTACTCTGGACTAATGGTTAAGGTTTTAGACTCTCACTCTGGCATCATGGTTAAGGTCTTAACTCTTACTCTGGCATCATGGTTAAGGTCTTAACTCTAACTCTGGCATCATGGTTAAGGTCTTAACTCTTACTCTGGCATCATGGTTAAGGTTGTAACTCTTACTCTGGACTAATGGTTAAGGTCTTAACTCTTACTCTCGACTAATGGTTAAGGTCTTAACTCTTACTCTGGCATCATGGTTAAGGTCTTAACTCTTACTCTAGCATCATGGTTAAGGTCTTAACTCTTACTCTGGACTAATGGTTAAGGTCTTAACTCTTACTCTGGACTAATGGTTAAGGTCCTAACTCTTACTTTGGCATCATGGTTAAGGTCTTAACTCTTACTCTGGACTAATGGCTAAGGTCTTAACTCTTACTCTGGCATCATGGTTAAGGTCTTAACTCTTACTCTGGACTAATGGTTAAGGTCTTAACTCTTACTCTGGACTAATGGTTAAGGTCTTAACTCTTACTCTGGACTAATGGTTAAGGTCCTAACTCTTACTTTGGCATCATGGTTCAGGTCTTAACTCTAAGTCTGGCTTCATGGTTAAGGTCTTAACTCTTACTATGGACTAATGGTTAAGGTCTTAACTCTTACTCTGGTATCATGGTTAAGGTCTTAACTCTTACTCTGGACTAATGGTTATGGTCTTAACTCTTACTCTGGACTAATGGTTAAGGTCTTAACTCATACTCTGGCATCATGGTTAAGGTCTTAGACTCTTACTCTGCCATCATGGTTAAGGTCTTAAATCTTACTCTGGACTAATGGTTAAGGTTTTAGACTCTCACTCTGGCACCATGGTTAAGGTCTTAACTCTTACTCTGGACTAATGGTTAAGGTCTTAACTCTTACTCTCGACTAATGGTTAAGGTCTTAACTCTTACTCTGGCATCATGGTTAAGGTCTTAACTCTTACTCTAGCATCATGGTTAAGGTCTTAACTCTTACTCTGGACTAATGGTTAAGGTCTTAACTCTTACTCTGGACTAATGGTTAATGTCTTAACTCTTACTCTGGACTAATGGTTAAGGTCATAGACTCTTATTCTGGCATCATGGTTAAGGTCTTAACTCTTACTCTGGCATCATGGTTAATGTCTTAAGTCTTACTCTGGCATCATGGTTAAGGTCTTAACTCTTACTCTGGACTAATGGTTAAGGTCTTAACTCTTACTCTGGCATCATGGTTAAGGTCTTTACTCTTACTCTGGACTAATGGTTAAGGTTTTAGACTCTCACTCTGGAATCATGGTTAAGGTCTTAACTCTTACTCTGGCATCATGGTTAAGGTCTTAACTCTAACTCTGGCATCATGGTTAAGGTCTTAACTCTTACTCTGGCATCATGGTTAAGGTTGTAACTCTTACTCTGGACTAATGGTTAAGGTCTTAACTCTTACTCTCGACTAATGGTTAAGGTCTTAACTCTTACTCTGGCATCATGGTTAAGGTCTTAACTCTTACTCTAGCATCATGTTTAAGGTCTTAACTCCTACTCTGGACTAATGGTTAAGGTCTTAACTCTTACTCTGGACTAATGGTTAATGTCTTAACTCTTACTCTGGACTAATGGTTAAGGTCTTAGACTCTTACTCTGGCATCATGGTTAAGGTCTTAACTCTTACTCTGGACTAAAGTTTAAGGTCTTAACTCTTACTCTGGCATCATGGTTAAGGTCTTAACTCTTACTCTGGACTAATGGTTAAGGTCTTAACTCTTACTCTGGACTAATGGTTAAGGTCTTAACTCTTACTCTGGCATCATGGTTAAGGTCTTAGACTTTTACTCTGGACTAATGGTTAAGGTCTTAACTCTTACTCTGGCATCATGGTTTAGGTCTTAACTCTTACTCTGGCATCATGGTTAAGGTCTTAAATCTTACTCTGGACTAATGGTTAAGGTCTTAACTGTTACTCTGGCATCATGGTTAAGGTCTTAACTCTTACTCTGGCATCATGGTTAAGGTCTTAGACTCTTACTCTGGACTAATGGTTAAGGTCTTAACTCTTACTCTGGACTAATGGTTAAGGTCTTAGACTCTTACTCTGGACTAATGGTTAAGGGCTTAACTCTTACTCTGGCATCATGGTTAATGTATTAACTCTTACTCTGGACTAATGGTTAAGGTCTTAGACTGTTACTCTGGCATCATGGTTAAGGTCTTAACTCTTACTCTGGACTAATGGTTAAGGTCTTAGACTCTTACTCTGGACTAATGGTTAAGGTCTTAACTCTTACTCTGGACTAATGGTTAAGGTCTTAGACTCTCACTCTGGCATCATGGATAAGGTCTTAACTCTTACTCTGGACTAATGATTCAGGTTTTAACTCTTACTCTGGACTAATGGTTAAGGTCTTAGACTCTTACTCTGGAATCATGGTTAAGGTCTTAACTCTTACTCTGGACTAATGGTTAAGGTCTTAACTCTTACTCTGGCATCATGGTTAAGGTCTTAACTCTTACTCTGGACTAATGGTTAAGGTCTTAACTCTTACTCTGGACTAATGGTTAAGGTCCTAACTCTTACTTTGGCATCATGGTTCAGGTCTTAACTCTAAGTCTGGCTTCATGGTTAAGGTCTTAACTCTTACTATGGACTAATGGTTAAGGTCTTAACTCTTACTCTGGTGTCATGGTTAAGGTCTTAACTCTTACTCTGGCATCATGGTTAAGGTCTTACCTCTTACTCTGGACTAATGGTTATGGTCTTAACTCTTACTCTGGACTAATGGTTAAGGTCTTAACTCATACTCTGGCATCATGGTTAAGGTCTTAGACTCTTACTCTGCCATCATGGTTAAGGTCTTAAATCTTACTCTGGACTAATAGTTAAGGTTTTAGACTCTCACTCTGGCATCATGGTTAAGGTCTTAACTCTTACTCTGGACTAATGGTTAAGGTCTTAACTCTTACTCTCGACTAATGGTTAAGGTCTTAACTCTTACTCTGGCATCATGGTTAAGGTCTTAACTCTTACTCTAGCATCATGGTTAAGGTCTTAACTCTTACTCTGGACTAATGGTTAAGGTCTTAACTCTTACTCTGGACTAATGGTTAATGTCTTAACTCTTACTCTGGACTAATGGTTAAGGTCTTAGACTCTTATTCTGGCATCATGGTTAAGGTCTTAACTCTTACTCTGGCATCATGGTTAATGTCTTAAGTCTTACTCTGGCATCATGGTTAAGGTCTTAACTCTTACTCTGGACTAATGGTTACGGTCTTAACTCTTACTCTGGCATCATGGTTTAGGTCTTAACTCTTACTCTGGCATCATGGTTAAGGTCTTAACTCTTACTCTGGACTAATGGTTAAGGTTGTAGACTCTCACTCTGGCATCATGGTTAAGGTCTTAACTCTTACTCTGGACTAATGGTTAAGGTCTTAACTCTTACTCTGGCATCATGGTTAAGGTCTTAACTCTACCTCTGGCATCATGGTTAAGGTATTAACTCTGACTCTGGCATCATGGTTAAGGTCGTAACTCTTACTCTGGACTAATGGTTAAGGTCTTAACTCTTACTCTGGCATCATGGTTAATATCTTAAGTCTTACTCTGGCATCATGGTTAAGGTCTTAACTCTTACTCTGGACTAATGGTTAAGGTCTTAACTCTTACTCTGGCATCATGGTTTAGGTCTTAACTCTTACTCTGGCATCATGGTTAAGGTCTTAACTCTTACTCTGGACTAATGGTTAAGGTCTTAACTCTTACTCTGGCATCATGGTTAAGGTCTTTACTCTTACTCTGGACTAATGGTTAAGGTTTTAGACTCTCACTCTGGCATCATGGTTAAGGTCTTAACTCTTACTCTGGCATCATGGTTAAGGTCTTAACTCTAACTCTGGCATCATGGTTAAGGTCTTAACTCTTACTCTGGCATCATGGTTAAGGTTGTAACTCTTACTCTGGACTAATGGTTAAGGTCTTAACTCTTACTCTCGACTAATGGTTAAGGTCTTAACTCTTACTCTGGCATCATGGTTAAGGTCTTATCTCTTACTCTAGCATCATGGTTAAGGTCTTAACTCTTACTCTGGACTAATGGTTAAGGTGTTAACTCTTACTCTGGACTAATGGTTAATGTCTTAACTCTTACTCTGGACTAATGGTTAAGGTCTTAGACTCTTACTCTGGCATCATGGTTAAGGTCTTAACTCTTACTCTGGACTAAAGTTTAAGGTCTTAACTCTTACTCTGGCATCATGGTTAAGGTCTTAACTCTTACTCTGGACTAATCGTTAAGGTCTTAACTCTTACTCTGGACTAATGGTTAAGGTCTTAACTCTTACTCTGGCATCATGGTTAAGGTCTTAGACTTTTACTCTGGAATAATGGTTAAGGTCTTAACTCTTACTCTGGCATCATGGTTAAGGTCTTAACTCTTACTCTGGACTAATGGTTAAGGTCTTAACTCTTACTCTGGACTAATGGTTAAGGTCTTAGACTCTTACTCTGGCATCATGGTTAAGGTCTTAACTCTTACTCTGGACTAATGGTTAAGGTCTTAACTCTTACTCTGTCATCATGGTTAAGGTCTTAACTCTTACTCTGGACTAATGGTTATGGTCTTAACTCTTACTCTGGACTAATGGTTAAGGTCTTAACTCTTACTCTGGCATCATGGTTAAGGTCTTAACTCTTACTCTGGACTAATGGTTAAGGTCTTAACTCTTACTCTGGCATCATGGTTAAGGTCTTAACTCTTACTCTGGCATCATGGTTAAGGTCTTAACTCTTACTCTGGCATCATGGTTAAGGTCTTAACTCTTACTCTGGACTAATGGTTATGGTCTTAACTCTTACTCTGGACTGATGGTTAAGGTCTTAACTCTTAGTCTGGCATCATGGTTATGGTCTTAGACTCTTACTCTGGCATCATGGTTAAGGTCTTAAATCTTACTCTGGACTAATGGTTACGGGCTTAACTCTAACTCTGGACTAATGGTTAAGGTCTTAACTCTTACTCTGGCATCATGGTTAAGGTCTTAACTCTTACTCTGGACTAATGGTTAAGGTCTTGGTCTTAACTCTTACTCTGGCATCATGGTTAAGGTCTTAACTCTTACTCTGGCATCATGGTTAAGGTCGTAACTCTTACTCTGGCATCATGGTTAAGGTCTTAACTCTAACTCTGGGAACATGGTTAAGGTCTTAACTCTTACTCTGGCATCATGGTTAAGGTCGTAACTCTTACTCTGGACTAATGGTTAAGGTCTTAACTCTTACTCTGGCATCATGGTTAAGGTCTTAACTCTTACTCTAGACTAATGGTTAAGGTCTTAACTCTTACTCTGGACTAATGGTTAAGGTCTTAGACTCTTACTCTAGCATCATGATTAAGGTATTAACTCTTACTCTGGACTAATGTTTAAGGTCTTAACTCTTACCCTGGCATCATGGTTAAGGTCTTAACTCTTACTCTGGACTAATGGTTAAGGTCTTAACTCTTACTCTGGCATCATGGTTAAAGTCTTAACTCTTACTCTGGACTAATGGTTATGGTCTTAACTCTTACTCTGGACTAATGGTTAAGGTCTTAACTCTTACTCTGGCATCCTGGTTAAGGTCTTAACTCTTACTCTGGACTAATGGTTAAGGTCTTAACTCTTACTCTGGCATCATGGTCAAGGTCTTAACTCTTACACTGGCATCATGGTTAAGGTCTTAAATCTTACTCTGGCATCATGGTTAAGGTCTTAACTCTTACTCTGGACTAATGGTTATGGTCTTAACTCTTACTCTGGACTAATGGTTAAGGTCTTAACTCTTACTCTGGCATCCTGGTTAAGGTCTTAACTCTTACTCTGGACTAATGGTTAAGGTCTTAACTCTTACTCTGGCATCATGGTCAAGGTCTTAACTCTTACACTGGCATCATGGTTAAGGTCTTAAATCTTACTCTGGCATCATGGTTAAGGTCTTAACTCTTACTCTGGACTAATGGTTATGGTCTTAACTCTTACTCTGGACTAATGGTTACGGTCTTAACTCTAACTCTGGCATCATGTTTAAGGTCTTAGACTCTTACTCTGGCATCATGGTTAAGGTCTTAAATCTTACTCTGGACTAATGGTTAAGGTATTGGTCTTAACTCTTACTCTGGCATCATGGTTAAGGTCTTAACTCTTACTCTGGACTAATGGTTAAGGTCTTAACTCTTACTCTGGCATCATGGTTTAGGTCTTAACTCTTACTCTGGCATCATGGTTAAGGTCTTAACTCTTACTCTGGACTAATGGTTAAGGTCTTAACTCTTACTCTGGCATCATGGTTAAGGTCTTTACTCTTACTCTGGACTAATGGTTAAGGTTTTAGACTCTCACTCTGGAATCATGGTTAAGGTCTTAACTCTTACTCTGGCATCATGGTTAAGGTCTTAACTCTAACTCTGGCATCATGGTTAAGGTCTTAACTCTTACTCTGGCATCATGGTTAAGGTTGTAACTCTTACTCTGGACTAATGGTTATGGTCTTAACTCTTACTCTGGACTGATGGTTAAGGTCTTAACTCTTAGTCTGGCATCATGGTTATGGTCTTAGACTCTTACTCTGGCATCATGGTTAAGGTCTTAAATCTTACTCTGGACTAATGGTTACGGGCTTAACTCTAACTCTGGACTAATGGTTAAGGTCTTAACTCTTACTCTGGCATCATGGTTAAGGTCTTAACTCTTACTCTGGACTAATGGTTAAGGTCTTGGTCTTAACTCTTACTCTGGCATCATGGTTAAGGTCTTAACTCTTACTCTGGCATCATGGTTAAGGTCGTAACTCTTACTCTGGCATCATGGTTAAGGTCTTAACTCTAACTCTGGGAACATGGTTAAGGTCTTAACTCTTACTCTGGCATCATGGTTAAGGTCGTAACTCTTACTCTGGACTAATGGTTAAGGTCTTAACTCTTACTCTGGCATCATGGTTAAGGTCTTAACTCTTACTCTAGACTAATGGTTAAGGTCTTAACTCTTACTCTGGACTAATGGTTAAGGTCTTAGACTCTTACTCTAGCATCATGATTAAGGTATTAACTCTTACTCTGGACTAATGTTTAAGGTCTTAACTCTTACCCTGGCATCATGGTTAAGGTCTTAACTCTTACTCTGGACTAATGGTTAAGGTCTTAACTCTTACTCTGGCATCATGGTTAAAGTCTTAACTCTTACTCTGGACTAATGGTTATGGTCTTAACTCTTACTCTGGACTAATGGTTAAGGTCTTAACTCTTACTCTGGCATCCTGGTTAAGGTCTTAACTCTTACTCTGGACTAATGGTTAAGGTCTTAACTCTTACTCTGGCATCATGGTCAAGGTCTTAACTCTTACACTGGCATCATGGTTAAGGTCTTAAATCTTACTCTGGCATCATGGTTAAGGTCTTAACTCTTACTCTGGACTAATGGTTATGGTCTTAACTCTTACTCTGGACTAATGGTTACGGTCTTAACTCTAACTCTGGCATCATGTTTAAGGTCTTAGACTCTTACTCTGGCATCATGGTTAAGGTCTTAAATCTTACTCTGGACTAATGGTTAAGGTATTGGTCTTAACTCTTACTCTGGCATCATGGTTAAGGTCTTAACTCTTACTCTGGACTAATGGTTAAGGTCTTAACTCTTACTCTGGCATCATGGTTTAGGTCTTAACTCTTACTCTGGCATCATGGTTAAGGTCTTAACTCTTACTCTGGACTAATGGTTAAGGTCTTAACTCTTACTCTGGCATCATGGTTAAGGTCTTTACTCTTACTCTGGACTAATGGTTAAGGTTTTAGACTCTCACTCTGGAATCATGGTTAAGGTCTTAACTCTTACTCTGGCATCATGGTTAAGGTCTTAACTCTAACTCTGGCATCATGGTTAAGGTCTTAACTCTTACTCTGGCATCATGGTTAAGGTTGTAACTCTTACTCTGGACTAATGGTTAAGGTCTTAACTCTTACTCTCGACTAATGGTTAAGGTCTTAACTCTTACTCTAGCATCATGGTTAAGGTCTTAACTCCTACTCTGGACTAATGGTTAAGGTCTTAACTCTTACTCTGGACTAATGGTTAATGTCTTAACTCTTACTCTGGACTAATGGTTAAGGTCTTAGACTCTTACTCTGGCATCATGGTTAAGGTCTTAACTCTAACTCTGGACTAAAGTTTAAGGTCTTAACTCTTACTCTGGCATCATGGTTAAGGTCTTAACTCTTACTCTGGACTAATGGTTAAGGTCTTAACTCTTACTCTGGACTAATGGTTAAGGTCTTAACTCTTACTCTGGCATCATGGTTAAGGTCTTAGACTTTTACTCTGGACTAATGGTTAAGGTCTTAACTCTTACTCTGGCATCATGGTCTAGGTCTTAACTCTTACTCTGGCATCATGGTTAAGGTCTTAAATCTTACTCTGGACTAATGGTTAAGGTCTTAACTCTTACTCTGGCATCATGGTTAAGGTCTTAACTCTTACTCTGGCATCATGGTTAAGGTCTTAGACTCTTACTCTGGACTAATGGTTAAGGTCTTAACTCTTACTCTGGACTAATGGTTAAGGTCTTAGACTCTTACTCTGGACTAATGGTTAAGGGCTTAACTCTTACTCTGGCATCATGGTTAAGGTATTAACTCTTACTCTGGACTAATGGTTAAGGTCTTAGACTGTTACTCTGGCATCATGGTTAAGGTCTTAACTCTTACTCTGGACTAATGGTTAAGGTCTTAGACTCTTACTCTGGACTAATGGTTAAGGTCTTAACTCTTACTCTGGACTAATGGTTAAGGTCTTAGACTCTCACTCTGGCATCATGGATAAGGTCTTAACTCTTACTCTGGACTAATGATTCAGGTTTTAACTCTTACTCTGGACTAATGGTTAAGGTCTTAGACTCTTACTCTGGAATCATGGTTAAGGTCTTAACTCTTACTCTGGACTAATGGTTAAGGTCTTAACTCTTACTCTGGCATCATGGTTAAGGTCTTAACTCTTACTCTGGACTAATGGTTAAGGTCTTAACTCTTACTCTGGACTAATGGTTAAGGTTTAACTCTTACTCTGGACTAATGGTTAAGGTCTTAACTCTTACTCTGGACTAATTGTTAAGGTCCTAACTCTTACTTTGGCATCATGGTTCAGGTCTTAACTCTAAGTCTGGCTTCATGGTTAAGGTCTTAACTCTTACTATGGACTAATGGTTAAGGTCTTAACTCTTACTCTGGTGTCATGGTTAAGGTCTTAACTCTTACTCTGGCATCATGGTTAAGGTCTTACCTCTTACTCTGGACTAATGGTTATGGTCTTAACTCTTACTCTGGACTAATGGTTAAGGTCTTAACTCATACTCTGGCATCATGGTTAAGGTCTTAGACTCTTACTCTGCCATCATGGTTAAGGTCTTAAATCTTACTCTGGACTAATAGTTAAGGTTTTAGACTCTCACTCTGGCATCATGGTTAAGGTCTTAACTCTTACTCTGGACTAATGGTTAAGGTCTTAACTCTTACTCTCGACTAATGGTTAAGGTCTTAACTCTTACTCTGGCATCATGGTTAAGGTCTTAACTCTTACTCTAGCATCATGGTTAAGGTCTTAACTCTTACTCTGGACTAATGGTTAAGGTCTTAACTCTTACTCTGGACTAATGGTTAATGTCTTAACTCTTACTCTGGACTAATGGTTAAGGTCTTAGACTCTTATTCTGGCATCATGGTTAAGGTCTTAACTCTTACTCTGGCATCATGGTTAATGTCTTAAGTCTTACTCTGGCATCATGGTTAAGGTCTTAACTCTTACTCTGGACTAATGGTTACGGTCTTAACTCTTACTCTGGCATCATGGTTTAGGTCTTAACTCTTACTCTGGCATCATGGTTAAGGTCTTAACTCTTACTCTGGACTAATGGTTAAGGTTGTAGACTCTCACTCTGGCATCATGGTTAAGGTCTTAACTCTTACTCTGGACTAATGGTTAAGGTCTTAACTCTTACTCTGGCATCATGGTTAAGGTCTTAACTCTACCTCTGGCATCATGGTTAAGGTCTTAACTCTGACTCTGGCATCATGGTTAAGGTCGTAACTCTTACTCTGGACTAATGGTTAAGGTCTTAACTCTTACTCTGGCATCATGGTTAATATCTTAAGTCTTACTCTGGCATCATGGTTAAGGTCTTAACTCTTACTCTGGACTAATGGTTAAGGTCTTAAATCTTACTCTGGCATCATGGTTTAGGTCTTAACTCTTACTCTGGCATCATGGTTAAGGTCTTAACTCTTACTCTGGACTAATGGTTAAGGTCTTAACTCTTACTCTGGCATCATGGTTAAGGTCTTTACTCTTACTCTGGACTAATGGTTAAGGTTTTAGACTCTCACTCTGGTATCATGGTTAAGGTCTTAACTCTTACTCTGGCATCATGGTTAAGGTCTTAACTCTAACTCTGGCATCATGGTTAAGGTCTTAACTCTTACTCTGGCATCATGGTTAAGGTTGTAACTCTTACTCTGGACTAATGGTTAAGGTCTTAACTCTTACTCTCGACTAATGGTTAAGGTCTTAACTCTTACTCTGGCATCATGGTTAAGGTCTTATCTCTTACTCTAGCATCATGGTTAAGGTCTTAACTCTTACTCTGGACTAATGGTTAAGGTCTTAACTCTTACTCTGGACTAATGGTTAATGTCTTAACTCTTACTCTGGACTAATGGTTAAGGTCTTAGACTCTTACTCTGGCATCATGGTTAAGGTCTTAACTCTTACTCTGGACTAAAGTTTAAGGTCTTAACTCTTACTCTGGCATCATGGTTAAGGTCTTAACTCTTACTCTGGACTAATCGTTAAGGTCTTAACTCTTACTCTGGACTAATGGTTAAGGTCTTAACTCTTACTCTGCCATCATGGTTAAGGTCTTAAATCTTACTCTGGACTAATAGTTAAGGTTTTAGACTCTCACTCTGGCATCATGGTTAAGGTCTTAACTCTTACTCTGGACTAATGGTTAAGGTCTTAACTCTTACTCTCGACTAATGGTTAAGGTCTTAACTCTTACTCTGGCATCATGGTTAAGGTCTTAACTCTTACTCTAGCATCATGGTTAAGGTCTTAACTCTTACTCTGGACTAATGGTTAAGGTCTTAACTCTTACTCTGGACTAATGGTTAATGTCTTAACTCTTACTCTGGACTAATGGTTAAGGTCTTAGACTCTTATTCTGGCATCATGGTTAAGGTCTTAACTCTTACTCTGGCATCATGGTTAATGTCTTAAGTCTTACTCTGGCATCATGGTTAAGGTCTTAACTCTTACTCTGGACTAATGGTTACGGTCTTAACTCTTACTCTGGCATCATGGTTTAGGTCTTAACTCTTACTCTGGCATCATGGTTAAGGTCTTAACTCTTACTCTGGACTAATGGTTAAGGTTGTAGACTCTCACTCTGGCATCATGGTTAAGGTCTTAACTCTTACTCTGGACTAATGGTTAAGGTCTTAACTCTTACTCTGGCATCATGGTTAAGGTCTTAACTCTACCTCTGGCATCATGGTTAAGGTCTTAACTCTGACTCTGGCATCATGGTTAAGGTCGTAACTCTTACTCTGGACTAATGGTTAAGGTCTTAACTCTTACTCTGGCATCATGGTTAATATCTTAAGTCTTACTCTGGCATCATGGTTAAGGTCTTAACTCTTACTCTGGACTAATAGTTAAGGTCTTAACTCTTACTCTGGCATCATGGTTTAGGTCTTAACTCTTACTCTGGCATCATGGTTAAGGTCTTAACTCTTACTCTGGACTAATGGTTAAGGTCTTAACTCTTACTCTGGCATCATGGTTAAGGTCTTTACTCTTACTCTGGACTAATGGTTAAGGTTTTAGACTCTCACTCTGGTATCATGGTTAAGGTCTTAACTCTTACTCTGGCATCATGGTTAAGGTCTTAACTCTAACTCTGGCATCATGGTTAAGGTCTTAACTCTTACTCTGGCATCATGGTTAAGGTTGTAACTCTTACTCTGGACTAATGGTTAAGGTCTTAACTCTTACTCTCGACTAATGGTTAAGGTCTTAACTCTTACTCTGGCATCATGGTTAAGGTCTTATCTCTTACTCTAGCATCATGGTTAAGGTCTTAACTCTTACTCTGGACTAATGGTTAAGGTCTTAACTCTTACTCTGGACTAATGGTTAATGTCTTAACTCTTACTCTGGACTAATGGTTAAGGTCTTAGACTCTTACTCTGGCATCATGGTTAAGGTCTTAACTCTTACTCTGGACTAAAGTTTAAGGTCTTAACTCTTACTCTGGCATCATGGTTAAGGTCTTAACTCTTACTCTGGACTAATCGTTAAGGTCTTAACTCTTACTCTGGACTAATGGTTAAGGTCTTAACTCTTACTCTGGCATCATGGTTAAGGTCTTAGACTTTTACTCTGGAATAATGGTTAAGGTCTTAACTCTTACTCTGGCATCATGGTTAAGGTCTTAACTCTTACTCTGGACTAATGGTTAAGGTCCTAACTCTTACTCTGGACTAATGGTTAAGGTCTTAGACTCTTACTCTGGCATCATGGTTAAGGTCTTAACTCTTACTCTGGACTAATGGTTAAGGTCTTAACTCTTACTCTGTCATCATGGTTAAGGTCTTAACTCTTACTCTAGACTAATGGTTATGGTCTTAACTCTTACTCTGGACTAATGGTTAAGGTCTTAACTCTTACTCTGGCATCATGGTTAAGGTCTTAACTCTTACTCTGGACTAATGGTTAAGGTCTTAACTCTTACTCTGGCATCATGGTTCAGGTCTTAACTCTTACTCTGGCATCATGGTTAAGGTCTTAACTCTTACTCTGGACTAATTGTTAAGGTCTTAAACTCTCACTCTGGACTAATGGTTAAGGTCTTAACTCTTACTCTGGCATCATGGTTAAGGTCTTAACTCTTACTCTGGACTAATGGTTAAGGTCTTAACTCTTACTCTGGCATCATGGTTAATGTCTTAAGTCTTACTCTGGCATCATGGTTAAGGTCTTAACTCTTACTCTGGACTAATGGTTACGGTCTTAACTCTTACTCTGGCATCATGGTTTAGGTCTTAACTCTTACTCTGGCATCATGGTTAAGGTCTTAACTCTTACTCTGGACTAATGGTTAAGGTTGTAGACTCTCACTCTGGCATCATGGTTAAGGTCTTAACTCTTACTCTGGACTAATGGTTAAGGTCTTAACTCTTACTCTGGCATCATGGTTAAGGTCTTAACTCTACCTCTGGCATCATGGTTAAGGTCTTAACTCTGACTCTGGCATCATGGTTAAGGTCGTAACTCTTACTCTGGACTAATGGTTAAGGTCTTAACTCTTACTCTGGCATCATGGTTAATATCTTAAGTCTTACTCTGGCATCATGGTTAAGGTCTTAACTCTTACTCTGGACTAATGGTTAAGGTCTTAAATCTTACTCTGGCATCATGGTTTAGGTCTTAACTCTTACTCTGGCATCATGGTTAAGGTCTTAACTCTTACTCTGGACTAATGGTTAAGGTCTTAACTCTTACTCTGGCATCATGGTTAAGGTCTTTACTCTTACTCTGGACTAATGGTTAAGGTTTTAGACTCTCACTCTGGCATCATGGTTAAGGTCTTAACTCTTACTCTGGCATCATGGTTAAGGTCTTAACTCTAACTCTGGCATCATGGTTAAGGTCTTAACTCTTACTCTGGCATCATGGTTAAGGTTGTAACTCTTACTCTGGACTAATGGTTAAGGTCTTAACTCTTACTCTCGACTAATGGTTAAGGTCTTAACTCTTACTCTGGCATCATGGTTAAGGTCTTATCTCTTACTCTAGCATCATGGTTAAGGTCTTAACTCTTACTCTGGACTAATGGTTAAGGTCTTAACTCTTACTCTGGACTAATGGTTAATGTCTTAACTCTTACTCTGGACTAATGGTTAAGGTCTTAGACTCTTACTCTGGCATCATGGTTAAGGTCTTAACTCTTACTCTGGACTAAAGTTTAAGGTCTTAACTCTTACTCTGGCATCATGGTTAAGGTCTTAACTCTTACTCTGGACTAATCGTTAAGGTCTTAACTCTTACTCTGGACTAATGGTTAAGGTCTTAACTCTTACTCTGGCATCATGGTTAAGGTCTTAGACTTTTACTCTGGAATAATGGTTAAGGTCTTAACTCTTACTCTGGCATCATGGTTAAGGTCTTAACTCTTACTCTGGACTAATGGTTAAGGTCCTAACTCTTACTCTGGACTAATGGTTAAGGTCTTAGACTCTTACTCTGGCATCATGGTTAAGGTCTTAACTCTTACTCTGGACTAATGGTTAAGGTCTTAACTCTTACTCTGTCATCATGGTTAAGGTCTTAACTCTTACTCTGGACTAATGGTTATGGTCTTAACTCTTACTCTGGACTAATGGTTAAGGTCTTAACTCTTACTCTGGCATCATGGTTAAGGTCTTAACTCTTACTCTGGACTAATGGTTAAGGTCTTAACTCTTACTCTGGCATCATGGTTCAGGTCTTAACTCTTACTCTGGCATCATGGTTAAGGTCTTAACTCTTACTCTGGACTAATTGTTAAGGTCTTAAACTCTCACTCTGGACTAATGGTTAAGGTCTTAACTCTTACTCTGGCATCATGGTTAAGGTCTTAACTCTTACTCTGGACTAATGGTTAAGGTCTTAACTCTTACTCTGGCATCATGGTTAAGGTCTTAACTCTTACTCTGGCATCATGGTTAAGGTCTTAACTCTTACTCTGGACTAATGGTTAAGGGCTTAACTCTTACTCTGGCATCATGGTTAATGTCTTAAGTCTTACTCTGGCATCATGGTTAAGGTCTTAAATCTTACTCTGGCATCATGGTTAAGGTCTTAACTCTTACTCTGGTCTAATGGTTATGGTCTTAACTCTTACTCTGGACTAATGGTTATGGTCTTATCTCTAACTCTGGCATCATGTTTAAGGTCTTAGACTCTTACTCTGGCATCATGGTTAAGGTCTTAAATCTTACTCTGGACTAATGGTTAAGGTATTGGTCTTAATTCTTACTCTGGCATCATGGTTAAGGTCTTAACTCTTACTCTGGACTAATGGTTAAGGTCTTAACTCTTACTCTGGCATCATGGTTAAGGTCGTAACTCTTACTCTGGCATCATGGTTAAGGTCTTAACTCTTACTCTGGACTAATGGTTAAGGTCTTGGTCTTAACTCTTACTCTGGCATCATGGTTAAGGTCTTAACTCTTACTCTGGACTAATGGTTAAGGTCTTAACTCTTACTCTGGCATCATGGTTAAGGTCTTAACTCTTACTCTGGACTAATGGTTAAGGTCTTAACTCTAACTCTGGCATCATGGTTAATGTCTTAAGTCTTACTCTGGCATCATGGTTAAGGTCTTAACTCTTACTCTGGACTAATGGTTAAGGTCTTAACTCTTACTCTGGCATCATGGTGTAGGTCTTAACTCTTACTCTGGCATCATGGTTAAGGTCTTAACTCTTACTCTGGACTAATGGTTAAGGTCTTAACTCTTACTCTGGCATCATGGTTAAGGTCTTAACTCTTACTCTGGCATCATGGTCAAGGTCTTAGACGCTTACTCTGGACTAATGGTTAAGGTCTTAACTCTTACTCTGGACTAATGGTTAAGGTCTTAGACTCTTACTCTGGACTAATGGTTAAGGGCTTAACTTTTACTCTGGCATCATGGTTAAGGTCTTAACTCTTACTCTGGCATCATGGTTAAGGTCTTAACTCTAACTCTGGGAACATGGTTAAGGTCTTAAGTCTTACTCTGGCATCATGGTTAAGGTCGTAACTCTTACTCTGGCATCATGGTTAAGGTCTTAACTCTAACTCTGGGAACATGGTTAAGGTCTTAACTCTTACTCTGGTATCATGGTTAATGTCATAACTCTTACTCTGGACTAATGGTTAAGGTCTTAACTCTTACTCTGGATTAATGGTTAAGGTCTTAACTCTTACTCTGACATCATGGTTAAGGTCTTAACTCTTACTCTAGCATCATGATTAAAGTCTTAACTCTTACTCTAGACTAATCGTTAAGGTCTTAACTCTTACCCTGGACTAATGGTTAAGGTCTTAACTCTTACTCTGGACTAATGGTTAAGGTCTTAGACTCTTACTCTGGCATCATGGTTAAGGTCTTAACTCTTACTCTGGACTAATGTTTAAGGTCTTAACTCTTACCCTGGCATCATGGTTAAGGTCTTAACTCTTACTCTGGACTAATGGTTAAGGTCTTAACTCTTACTCTGGCATCATGGTTAAGATCTTAGACTCTTACTCCGGACTAATGGTTAATGTCTTAACTCTTACTCTGGCATCATGGTTAAGGTCCTAACTCTTACTCTGGACTAATGGTTAAGGTCTTAACTCTTACTCTGGACTCATGGTTAAGGTCTTAACTCTTACTCTGGACTAATGGTTAAGGTCTTAACTCTTACTCTGGCATCATGGTTAAGGTCTTAACTCTTACTCTGGACTAATGGTTAAGGTCTTAACTCTTACTCTGGACTAATGGTTAAGGTCTTAACTCTTACTCTGGACTAATGGTTAAGGTCCTAACTCTTACTTTGGCATCATGGTTCAGGTCTTAACTCTAAGTCTGGCTTCATGGTTAAGGTCTTAACTCTTACTATGGACTAATGGTTAAGGTCTTAACTCTTACTCTGGTGTCATGGTTAAGGTCTTAACTCTTACTCTGGCATCATGGTTAAGGTCTTACCTCTTACTCTGGACTAATGGTTATGGTCCTAACTCTTACTCTGGACTAATGGTTAAGGTCTTAACTCATACTCTGGCATCATGGTTAAGGTCTTAGACTCTTACTCTGCCATCATGGTTAAGGTCTTAAATCTTACTCTGGACTAATAGTTAAGGTTTTAGACTCTCACTCTGGCATCATGGTTAAGGTCTTAACTCTTACTCTGGACTAATGGTTAAGGTCTTAACTCTTACTCTCGACTAATGGTTAAGGTCTTAACTCTTACTCTGGCATCATGGTTAAGGTCTTAACTCTTACTCTAGCATCATGGTTAAGGTCTTAACTCTTACTCTGGACTAATGGTTAAGGTCTTAACTCTTACTCTGGACTAATGGTTAATGTCTTAACTCTTACTCTGGACTAATGGTTAAGGTCTTAGACTCTTATTCTGGCATCATGGTTAAGGTCTTAACTCTTACTCTGGCATCATGGTTAATGTCTTAAGTCTTACTCTGGCATCATGGTTAAGGTCTTAACTCTTACTCTGGACTAATGGTTACGGTCTTAACTCTTACTCTGGCATCATGGTTTAGGTCTTAACTCTTACTCTGGCATCATGGTTAAGGTCTTAACTCTTACTCTGGACTAATGGTTAAGGTTGTAGACTCTCACTCTGGCATCATGGTTAAGGTCTTAACTCTTACTCTGGACTAATGGTTAAGGTCTTAACTCTTACTCTGGCATCATGGTTAAGGTCTTAACTCTACCTCTGGCATCATGGTTAAGGTCTTAACTCTGACTCTGGCATCATGGTTAAGGTCGTAACTCTTACTCTGGACTAATGGTTAAGGTCTTAACTCTTACTCTGGCATCATGGTTAATATCTTAAGTCTTACTCTGGCATCATGGTTAAGGTCTTAACTCTTACTCTGGACTAATGGTTAAGGTCTTAACTCTTACTCTGGCATCATGGTTTAGGTCTTAACTCTTACTCTGGCATCATGGTTAAGGTCTTAACTCTTACTCTGGACTAATGGTTAAGGTCTTAACTCTTACTCTGGCATCATGGTTAAGGTCTTTACTCTTACTCTGGACTAATGGTTAAGGTTTTAGACTCTCACTCTGGCATCATGGTTAAGGTCTTAACTCTTACTCTGGCATCATGGTTAAGGTCTTAACTCTAACTCTGGCATCATGGTTAAGGTCTTAACTCTTACTCTGGCATCATGGTTAAGGTTGTAACTCTTACTCTGGACTAATGGTTAAGGTCTTAGACTCTTACTCTGGCATCATGGTTAAGGTCTTAACTCTTACTCTGGACTAAAGTTTAAGGTCTTAACTCTTACTCTGGCATCATGGTTAAGGTCTTAACTCTTACTCTGGACTAATCGTTAAGGTCTTAACTCTTACTCTGGACTAATGGTTAAGGTCTTAACTCTTACTCTGGCATCATGGTTAAGGTCTTAGACTTTTACTCTGGAATACTGGTTAAGGTCTTAACTCTTACTCTGGCATCATGGTTAAGGTCTTAACTCTTACTCTGGACTAATGGTTAAGGTCTTAACTCTTACTCTGGACTAATGGTTAAGGTCTTAGACTCTTACTCTGGCATCATGGTTAAGGTCTTAACTCTTACTCTGGACTAATGGTTAAGGTCTTAACTCTTACTCTGTCATCATGGTTAAGGTCTTAACTCTTACTCTGGACTAATGGTTATGGTCTTAACTCTTACTCTGGACTAATGGTTAAGGTCTTAACTCTTACTCTGGCATCATGGTTAAGGTCTTAACTCTTACTCTGGACTAATGGTTAAGGTCTTAACTCTTACTCTGGCATCATGGTTAAGGTCTTAACTCTTACTCTGGCATCATGGTTAAGGCCTTAACTCTTACTCTGGCATCATGGTTAAGGTCTTAACTCTTACTCTGGACTAATGGTTATGGTCTTAACTCTTACTCTGGACTGATGGTTAAGGTCTTAACTCTTAGTCTGGCATCATGGTTATGGTCTTAGACTCTTACTCTGGCATCATGGTTAAGGTCTTAAATCTTACTCTGGACTAATGGTTACGGGCTTAACTCTAACTCTGGACTAATGGTTAAGGTCTTAACTCTTACTCTGGCATCATGGTTAAGGTCTTAACTCTTACTCTGGACTAATGGTTAAGGTCTTGGTCTTAACTCTTACTCTGGCATCATGGTTAAGGTCTTAACTCTTACTCTGGCATCATGGTTAAGGTCGTAACTCTTACTCTGGCATCATGGTTAAGGTCTTAACTCTAACTCTGGGAACATGGTTAAGGTCTTAACTCTTACTCTGGCATCATGGTTAAGGTCGTAACTCTTACTCTGGACTAATGGTTAAGGTCTTAACTCTTACTCTGGCATCATGGTTAAGGTCTTAACTCTTACTCTAGACTAATGGTTAAGGTCTTAACTCTTACTCTGGACTAATGGTTAAGGTCTTAGACTCTTACTCTAGCATCATGATTAAGGTATTAACTCTTACTCTGGACTAATGTTTAAGGTCTTAACTCTTACCCTGGCATCATGGTTAAGGTCTTAACTCTTACTCTGGACTAATGGTTAAGGTCTTAACTCTTACTCTGGCATCATGGTTAAGGTCTTAACTCTTACTCTGGACTAATGGTTATGGTCTTAACTCTTACTCTGGACTAATGGTTAAGGTCTTAACTCTTACTCTGGCATCCTGGTTAAGGTCTTAACTCTTACTCTGGACTAATGGTTAAGGTCTTAACTCTTACTCTGGCATCATGGTCAAGGTCTTAACTCTTACACTGGCATCATGGTTAAGGTCTTAAATCTTACTCTGGCATCATGGTTAAGGTCTTAACTCTTACTCTGGACTAATGGTTATGGTCTTAACTCTTACTCTGGACTAATGGTTACGGTCTTAACTCTAACTCTGGCATCATGTTTAAGGTCTTAGACTCTTACTCTGGCATCATGGTTAAGGTCTTAAATCTTACTCTGGACTAATGGTTAAGGTATTGGTCTTAACTCTTACTCTGGCATCATGGTTAAGGTCTTAACTCTTACTCTGGACTAATGGTTAAGGTCTTAACTCTGACTCTGGCATCATGGTTAAGGTTGTAACTCTTACTCTGGCATCATGGCTAAGGTCTTAACTCTTACTCTGGACTAATGGTTAAGGTCTTGGTCTTAACTCTTACTCTGGCATCATGGTTAAGGTCTTAACTCTTACTCTGTACTAATGGTTAAGGTCTTAACTCTTACTCTGGCATCATGGTTAAGGTCTTAACTCTTACTCTGGACTAATGGTTAAGGTCTTAACTCTTACTCTGGCATCATGGTTAATGTCTTAAGTCTTACTCTGGCATCATGGTTAAGGTCTTAAATCTTACTCTGGCATCATGGTTAAGGTCTTAACTCTTACTCTGGTCTAATGGTTATGGTCTTAACTCTTACTCTGGACTAATGGTTACGGTCTTATCTCTAACTCTGGCATCATGTTTAAGGTCTTAGACTCTTACTCTGGCATCATGGTTAAGGTCTTAAATCTTACTCTGGACTAATGGTTAAGGTATTGGTCTTAATTCTTACTCTGGCATCATGGTTAAGGTCTTAACTCTTACTCTGGACTAATGGTTAAGGTCTTAACTCTTACTCTGGCATCATGGTTAAGGTCGTAACTCTTACTCTGGCATCATGGTTAAGGTCTTAACTCTTACTCTGGACTAATGGTTAAGGTCTTGGTCTTAACTCTTACTCTGGCATCATGGTTAAGGTCTTAACTCTTACTCTGGACTAATGGTTAAGGTGTAACTCTTACTCTGGCATCATGGTTAAGGTCTTAACTCTTACTCTGGACTAATGGTTAAGGTCTTAACTCTAACTCTGGCATCATGGTTAATGTCTTAAGTCTTACTCTGGCATCATGGTTAAGGTCTTAACTCTTACTCTGGACTAATGGTTAAGGTCTTAACTCTTACTCTGGCATCATGGTTTAGGTCTTAACTCTTACTCTGGCATCATGGTTAAGGTCTTAACTCTTACTCTGGACTAATGGTTAAGGTCTTAACTCTTACTCTGGCGTCATGGTTAAGGTCTTAACTCTTACTCTGGCATCATGGTCAAGGTCTTAGACGCTTACTCTGGACTAATGGTTAAGGTCTTAACTCTTACTCTGGACTAATGGTTAAGGTCTTAGACTCTTACTCTGGACTAATGGTTAAGGGCTTAACTTTTACTCTGGCATCATGGTTAAGGTCTTAACTCTTACTCTGGCATCATGGTTAAGGTCTTAACTCTAACTCTGGGAACATGGTTAAGGTCTTAAGTCTTACTCTGGCATCATGGTTAAGGTCGTAACTGTTACTCTTGTATCATGGTTAAGGTCTTAACTCTAAATCTGGGAACATGGTTAAGGTCTTAACTCTTACTCTGGTATCATGGTTAATGTCATAACTCTTACTCTGGACTAATGGTTAAGGTCTTAACTCTTACTCTGGATTAATGGTTAAGGTCTTAACTCTTACTCTGACATCATGGTTAAGGTCTTAACTCTTACTCTAGCATCATGATTAAGGTCTTAACTCTTACTCTAGACTAATCGTTAAGGTCTTAACTCTTACCCTGGACTAATGGTTAAGGTCTTAACTCTTACTCTGGACTAATGGTTAAGGTCTTAGACTATTACTCTGGCATCATGGTTAAGGTCTTAACTCTTACTCTGGACTAATGTTTAAGGTCTTAACTCTTACCCTGGCATCATGGTTAAGGTCTTAACTCTTACTCTGGACTAATGGTTAAGGTCTTAACTCTTACTCTGGCATCATGGTTAAGGTCTTAACTCTTACTCTGGACTAATGGTTATGGTCTTAACTCTTACTCTGGACTAATGGTTAAGGTCTTAACTCTTACTCTGGCATCATGGTTAAGGTCTTAACTCTTACTCTGGACTAATGGTTAAGGTCTTAACTCTTACTCTGGCATCATGGTTAAGGTCGTAACTCTTACTCTGGAATCTTGGTTAAGGTCTTAACTCTAACTTTGGGAACATGGTTAAAGTCTTAACTCTTACTCTGGCATCATGGTTAAGGTCGTAACTCTTACTCTGGACTAATGGTTAAGGTCTTAACTCTTACTCTGGCATCATGGTTAAGGTCTTAACTCTTACTCTAGCATCATGGTTAAGGTCTTGACTCTTACTCTAGACTAATGGTTAAGGTCTTAACTCTTACTCTGGACTAATGGTTAAGGTCTTAACTCTCACTCTGGATTAATGGTTAAGGTCTTAGACTCTTACTCTGGTATCATGGTTAAGGTCTTAACTCTTACTCTGGACTAATGGTTAAGGTCTTAACTCTTACCCTGGCATCATGGTTAAGGTCTTAACTCTTACTCTGGACTAATGGTTAAGGTCTTAACTCTTACTCTGGCATCATGGTTAAGGTCTTAACTCCTACTCTGGACTAATGGTTATGGTCTTAACTCTTACTCTGGACTAATGGTTAAGGTCTTAACTCTTACTCTTGCATCATGGTTAAGGTCTTAAATCTTACTCTGAACTAATGGTTACAGGCTTAACTTTTACTCTGGACTAATGGTTCAGGTCTTAACTCTTACTCTGGCATCATGGTTAAGGTCTTAACTCTTACTCTGGACTAATGGTTAAGGTCTTAACTCTTACTCTGGCATCATGGTTAAGGTTGTAACTCTTACTCTGGCATCATGGTTAAGGTCTTAACTCTTACTCTGGACTAATGGTTAAGGTCTTGGTCTTAACTCTTACTCTGGCATCATGGTTAAGGTCTTAACTCTTACTCTGGACTAATGGTTAAGGTCTTAACTCTTACTCTGGCATCATGGTTAAGGTCTTAACTCTTACTCTGGCATCATGGTTAAGGTCTTAACTCTAACTCTGGGATCATGGTTAAGGTCTTAACTCTTACTCTGGCATCATGGTTAAGGTCGTAACTCTTACTCTGGACTAATGGTTAAGGTCTTAACTCTTACTCTAGCATCATGGTTAAGGTCTTGACTCTTACTCTAGACTAATGGTTAAGGTCTTAACTCTTACTCTGGACTAATGTTTAAGGTCATAACTCTTACTCTGGACTAATGGTTAAGGTCTTAACTCTTACTCTGGACTAATGGTTAAGGTCTTAACTCTTACTCTGGCATCATGGTTAAGTTCTTAACTCTTACTCTGGCATCATGGTTAAGGTCTTAACTCTTACTCTGGACTAATGGTTATGGTCTTAACTCTTACTCTGGACTAATGGTTAAGGTCTTAACTCTTACTCTGGACTAATGGTTAAGGTCTTAACTCATACTCTGGCATCATGGTTAAGGTCTTAGACTCTTACTCTGCCATCATGGTTAAGGTCTTAAATCTTACCCTGGACTAATGGTTAAGGGCTTAACTCTTACTCTGGACTAATGGTTAAGGTCTTAACTCTTACTCTGGCATCATGGTTAAGGTCTTAACTCTTACTCTGGACTAATGGTTAAGGTCTTGGTCTTAACTCTTACTCTGGCATCATGGTTAAGGTCTTAACTCTTACTCTGGACTAATGGTTAAGGTCTTAACTCTTACTCTGGCATCATGGTTAAGGTCTTAACTCTTACTCTGGACTAATGGTTAAGGTATTAACTCTTACTCTGGCATCATAGTTAAGGTCTTAACTCTTACTCTGGACCAATGTTTAAGGTCTTAACTCTTACTTTGGCATCATGGTTAATGTCTTAAGTCTTACTCTGGCATCATGGTTAAGGTCTTAACTCTTACTCTGGACTAATGGTTAAGGTCTTAACTCTTACTCTGGCATCATGGTTTAGGTCTTAACTCTTACTCTGGCATCATGGTTAAGGTCTTAACTCTTACTCTGGACTAATGGTTAAGGTCTTAACTCTTACTCTGGCATCATGGTTAAGGTCTTAACTCTTACTCTGGCATCATGGTTAAGGTCTTAGACTCTTACTCTGGACTAATGGTTAAGGTCTTAACTCTTACTCTGGACTAATGGTTAAGGTCTTAGACTCTTACTCTGGACTAATGGTTAAGGGCTTAACTCTTACTCTGGCATCATGGTTAAGGTATTAACTCTTACTCTGGACTAATGGTTAAGGTCTTAGACTCTTACTCTGGACTAATGTTTAAGGTCTTAACTCTTACTCTGGACTAATGGTTAAGGTCTTAGACTCTTACTCTGGACTAATGGTTAAGGTCTTAACTCTTACTCTGGACTAATGGTTAAGGTCTTAGACTCTTACTCTGGACTAATGGTTAAGGGCTTAACTCTTACTCTGGCATCATGGTTAAGGTCTTAACTCTTACTCTGGACTAATGGTTAAGGTCTTAGACTCTTACTCTGAACTAATGGTTAAGGTCTTAACTCTTACTCTGGACTAATGGTTAAGGTCTTAGACTCTCTCTCTGGCATCATGGTTAAGGTCTTAACTCTTACTCTGGACTAATGATTAAGGTTTTAACTCTTACTCTGGACTAATGGTTAAGGTCTTAGACTCTTACTCTGACATCATGGTTAAGGTCTTAACTCTTACTCTGGACTAATGGTTAAGGTCTTAACTCTTACTCTGGCATCATGGTTAAGGTCTTAACTCTTACTCTGGACTAATGGTTAAGGTCTTAACTCTTACTCTGGACTAATGGTTAAGGTCTTAACTCTTACTCTGGACTAATGGTTAAGGTCCTAACTCTTACTTTGGCATCATGGTTAAGGTCTTAACTCTTACTCTGGCATCATGGTTAAGGTCTTAACTCTTACTCTGGACTAATGGTTATGGTCTTAACTCTTACTCTGGACTAATGGTTATGGTCTTAACTCTTACTCTGGACTAATGGTTAAGGTCTTAACTCATACTTTGGCATCATGGTTAAGGTCTTAGACTCTTACTCTGCCATCATGGTTAAGGTCTTACATCTTACTCTGGACTAATGGTTAAGGTTTTAGACTCTCACTCTGGCATCATGGTTAAGGTCTTAACTCTTACTCTGGACTAATGGTTAAGGTCTTAACTCTTACTCTCGACTAATGGTTAAGGTCTTAACTCTTACTCTGGCATCATGGTTAAGGTCTTAACTCTTACTCTAGCATCATGGTTAAGGTCTTAACTCTT
Source organism: Triturus cristatus (assembly GCF_964204655.1). Lineage (NCBI taxonomy): Eukaryota > Metazoa > Chordata > Amphibia > Caudata > Salamandridae > Triturus > Triturus cristatus. The sequence continues at coordinate 718,115,059 of NC_140593.1, read as the reverse complement.
ACTCTGGACTAATGGTTAAGGTCTTAACTCTTACTCTGGACTAATGGTTAATGTCTTAACTCTTACTCTGGACTAATGGTTAAGGTCTTAGACTCATATTCTGGCATCATGGTTAAGGTCTTAACTCTTACTCTGGCATCATGGTAATATCTTAAGTCTTACTCTGGCATCATGGTTAAGGTCTTAACTCTTACTCTGGACTAATGGTTAAGGTCTTAACTCTTACTCTTACATCATGGTTTAGGTCTTAACTCTTACTCTGGCATCATGGTTAAGGTCTTAACTCTTACTCTGGACTAATGGTTAAGGTTGTAGACTCTCACTCTGGCATCATGGTTAAGGTCTTAACTCTTACTCTGGACTAATGGTTAAGGTCTTAACTCTTACTCTGGCATCATGGTTAAGGTCTTAACTCTACCTCTGGCATCATGGTTAAGGTCTTAACTCTGACTCTGGCATCATGGTTAAGGTTGTAACTCTTACTCTGGACTAATGGTTAATGTCTTAACTCTTACTCTGGCATCATGGTTAATATCTTAAGTCTTACTCTGGCATCATGGTTAAGGTCTTAACTCTTACTCTGGACTAATGGTTAAGGTCTTAACTCTTACTCTGGCATCATGGTTTAGGTCTTAACTCTTACTCTGGCATCATGGCTAAGGTCTTAACTCTTACTCTGGACTAATGGTTAAGGTCTTAACTCTTACTCTGGCATCATGGTTAAGGTCTTTACTCTTACTCTGGACTAATGGTTAAGGTTTTAGACTCTCACTCTGGCATCATGGTTAAGGTCTTAACTCTTACTCTGGCATCATGGTTAAGGTCTTAACTCTAACTCTGGCATCATGGTTAAGGTCTTAACTCTTACTCTGGCATCATGGTTAAGGTTGTAACTCTTACTCTGGACTAATGGTTAAGGTCTTAACTCTTACTCTCGACTAATGGTTAAGGTCTTAACTCTTACTCTGGCATCATGGTTAAGGTCTTAACTCTTACTCTAGCATCATGGTTAAGGTCTTAACTCTTACTCTGGACTAATGGTTAAGGTCTTAACTCTTACTCTGGACTAATGGTTAAGGTCCTAACTCTTACTTTGGCATCATGGTTAAGGTCTTAACTCTTACTCTGGACTAATGGCTAAGGTCTTAACTCTTACTCTGGCATCATGGTTAAGGTCTTAACTCTTACTCTGGACTAATGGTTAAGGTCTTAACTCTTACTCTGGACTAATGGTTAAGGTCCTAACTCTTACTTTGGCATCATGGTTCAGGTCTTAACTCTAAGTCTGGCTTCATGGTTAAGGTCTTAACTCTTACTATGGACTAATGGTTAAGGTCTTAACTCTTACTCTGGTATCATGGTTAAGGTCTTAACTCTTACTCTGGACTAATGGTTATGGTCTTAACTCTTACTCTGGACTAATGGTTAAGGTCTTAACTCATACTCTGGCATCATGGTTAAGGTCTTAGACTCTTACTCTGCCATCATGGTTAAGGTCTTAAATCTTACTCTGGACTAATGGTTAAGGTTTTAGACTCTCACTCTGGCACCATGGTTAAGGTCTTAATTCTTACTCTGGACTAATGGTTAAGGTCTTAACTCTTACTCTCGACTAATGGTTAAGGTCTTAACTCTTACTCTGGCATCATGGTTAAGGTCTTAACTCTTACTCTAGCATCATGGTTAAGGTCTTAACTCTTACTCTGGACTAATGGTTAAGGTCTTAACTCTTACTCTGGACTAATGGTTAATGTCTTAACTCTTACTCTGGACTAATGGTTAAGGTCATAGACTCTTATTCTGGCATCATGGTTAAGGTCTTAACTCTTACTCTGGCATCTTGGTTAAGGTCTTAGACTGTTACTCTGGCATCATGGTTAAGGTCTTAACTCTTACTCTGGACTAATGGTTAAGGTCTTAACTCTTACTCTGGCATCATGGTTTAGGTCTTAACTCTTACTCTGGCATCATGGTTAAGGTCTTAAATCTTACTCTGGACTAATGGTTAAGGTCTTAACTCTTACTCTGGCATCATGGTTAAGGTCTTAACTCTTACTCTGGCATCATGGTTAAGGTCTTAGACTCTTACTCTGGACTAATGGTTAAGGTCTTAACTCTTACTCTGGACTAATGGTTAAGGTCTTAGACTCTTACTCTGGACTAATGGTTAAGGGCTTAACTCTTACTCTGGCATCATGGTTAAGGTATTAACTCTTACTCTGGACTAATGGTTAAGGTCTTAGACTTTTACTCTGGCATCATGGTTAAGGTCTTAACTCTTACTCTGGACTAATGGTTAAGGTCTTAGACTCTTACTCTGGACTAATGGTTAAGGTCTTAACTCTTACTCTGGACTAATGGTTAAGGTCTTAGACTCTCACTCTGGCATCATGGATAAGGTCTTAACTCTTACTCTGGACTAATGATTCAGGTTTTAACTCTTACTCTGGACTAATGGTTAAGGTCTTAGACTCTTACTCTGGAATCATGGTTAAGGTCTTAACTCTTACTCTGGACTAATGGTTAAGGTCTTAACTCTTACTCTGGCATCATGGTTAAGGTCTTAACTCTTACTCTGGACTAATGGTTAAGGTCTTAACTCTTACTCTGGACTAATGGTTAAGGTCTTAACTCTTACTCTGGACTAATGGTTAAGGTCCTAACTCTTACTTTGGCATCATGGTTCAGGTCTTAACTCTAAGTCTGGCTTCATGGTTAAGGTCTTAACTCTTACTATGGACTAATGGTTAAGGTCTTAACTCTTACTCTGATGTCATGGTTAAGGTCTTAACTCTTACTCTGATGTCATGGTTAAGGTCTTAACTCTTACTCTGGCATCATGGTTAAGGTCTTAACTCTTACTCTGGACTAATGGTTATGGTCTTAACTCTTACTCTGGACTAATGGTTAAGGTCTTAACTCATACTCTGGCATCATGGTTAAGGTCTTAGACTCTTACTCTGTCATCATGGTTAAGGTCTTAAATCTTACTCTGGACTAATAGTTAAGGTTTTAGACTCTCACTCTGGCATCATGGTTAAGGTCTTAACTCTTACTCTGGACTAATGGTTAAGGTCTTAACTCTTACTCTCGACTAATGGTTAAGGTCTTAACTCTTACTCTGGCATCATGGTTAAGGTCTTAACTCTTACTCTAGCATCATGGTTAAGGTCTTAACTCTTACTCTGGACTAATGGTTAAGGTCTTAACTCTTACTCTGGACTAATGGTTAATGTCTTAACTCTTACTCTGGACTAATGGTTAAGGTCTTAGACTCTTATTCTGGCATCATGGTTAAGGTCTTAACTCTTACTCTGGCATCATGGTTAATGTCTTAAGTCTTACTCTGGCATCATGGTTAAGGTCTTAACTCTTACTCTGGACTAATGGTTACGGTCTTAACTCTTACTCTGGCATCATGGTTTAGGTCTTAACTCTTACTCTGGCATCATGGTTAAGGTCTTAACTCTTACTCTGGACTAATGGTTAAGGTTGTAGACTCTCACTCTGGCATCATGGTTAAGGTCTTAACTCTTACTCTGGACTAATGGTTAAGGTCTTAACTCTTACTCTGGCATCATGGTTAAGGTCTTAACTCTACCTCTGGCATCATGGTTAAGGTCTTAACTCTGACTCTGGCATCATGGTTAAGGTCGTAACTCTTACTCTGGACTAATGGTTAAGGTCTTAACTCTTACTCTGGCATCATGGTTAATATCTTAAGTCTTACTCTGGCATCATGGTTAAGGTCTTAACTCTTACTCTGGACTAATGGTTAAGGTCTTAACTCTTACTCTGGCATCATGGTTTAGGTCTTAACTCTTACTCTGGCATCATGGTTAAGGTCTTAACTCTTACTCTGGACTAATGGTTAAGGTCTTAACTCTTACTCTGGCATCATGGTTAAGGTCTTTACTCTTACTCTGGACTAATGGTTAAGGTTTTAGACTCTCACTCTGGCATCATGGTTAAGGTCTTAACTCTTACTCTGGCATCATGGTTAAGGTCTTAACTCTAACTCTGGCATCATGGTTAAGGTCTTAACTCTTACTCTGGCATCATGGTTAAGGTTGTAACTCTTACTCTGGACTAATGGTTAAGGTCTTAACTCTTACTCTCGACTAATGGTTAAGGTCTTAACTCTTACTCTGGCATCATGGTTAAGGTCTTAACTCTTACTCTAGCATCATGGTTAAGGTCTTAACTCTTACTCTGGACTAATGGTTAAGGTCTTAACTCTTACTCTGGACTAATGGTTAATGTCTTAACTCTTACTCTGGACTAATGGTTAAGTTCTTAGACTCTTACTCTGGCATCATGGTTAAGGTCTTAACTCTTACTCTGGACTAAAGTTTAAGGTCTTAACTCTTACTCTGGCATCATGGTTAAGGTCTTAACTCTTACTCTGGACTAATCGTTAAGGTCTTAACTCTTACTCTGGACTAATGGTTAAGGTCTTAACTCTTACTCTGGCATCATGGTTAAGGTCTTAGACTTTTACTCTGGAATAATGGTTAAGGTCTTAACTCTTACTCTGGCATCATGGTTAAGGTCTTAACTCTTACTCTGGACTAATGGTTAAGGTCTTAACTCTTACTCTGGACTAATGGTTAAGGTCTTAGACTCTTACTCTGGCATCATGGTTAAGGTCTTAACTCTTACTCTGGACTAATGGTTAAGGTCTTAACTCTTACTCTGTCATCATGGTTAAGGTCTTAACTCTTACTCTGGACTAATGGTTATGGTCTTAACTCTTACTCTGGACTAATGGTTAATGTCTTAACTCTTACTCTGGCATCATGGTTAAGGTCTTAACTCTTACTCTGGACTAATGGTTAAGGTCTTAACTCTTACTCTGGCATCATGGTTAAGGTCTTAACTCTTACTCTGGCATCATGGTTAAGGTCTTAACTCTAACTCTGGGAACATGGTTAAGGTCTTAAGTCTTACTCTGGCATCATGGTTAAGGTCATAACTCTTACTCTGGCATCATGGTTAAGGTCTTAACTCTAACTCTGGGAACATGGTTAAGGTCTTAACTCTTACTCTGGTATCATGGTTAATGTCATAACTCTTACTCTGGACTAATGGTTAAGGTCTTAACTCTTACTCTGGATTAATGGTTAAGGTCTTAACTCTTACTCTGACATCATGGTTAAGGTCTTAACTCTTACTCTAGCATCATGATTAAGGTCTTAACTCTTACTCTAGACTAATCGTTAAGGTCTTAACTCTTACCCTGGACTAATGGTTAAGGTCTTAACTCTTACTCTGGACTAATGGTTAAGGTCTTAGACTCTTACTCTGGCATCATGGTTAAGGTCTTAACTCTTACTCTGGACTAATGTTTAAGGTCTTAACTCTTACCCTGGCATCATGGTTAAGGTCTTAACTCTTACTCTGGACTAATGGTTAAGGTCTTAACTCTTACTCTGGCATCATGGTTAAGGTCTTAACTCTTACTCTGGACTAATGGTTATGGTCTTAACTCTTACTCTGGACTAATGGTTAAGGTCTTAACTCTTACTCTGGCATCATGGTTAAGGTCTTAACTCTTACTCTGGACTAATGGTTAAGGTCTTAACTCTTACTCTGGCATCATGGTTAAGGTCGTAACTCTTACTCTGGCATCTTGGTTAAGGTCTTAACTCTAACTTTGGGAACATGGTTAAAGTCTTAACTCTTACTCTGGCATCATGGTTAAGGTCGTAGCTCTTACTCTGGACTAATGGTTAAGGTCTTAACTCTTACTCTGGACTAATGGTTAAGGTCTTAACTCTTACTCTGGCATCATGGTTAAGGTCTTAACTCTTACTCTAGCATCATGGTTAAGGTCTTAACTCTTACTCTAGACTAATGGTTAAGGTCTTAACTCTTACTCTGGACTAATGGTTAAGGTCTTAACTCTCACTCTGGATTAATGGTTAAGGTCTTAGACTCTTACTCTGGTATCATGGTTAAGGTCTTAACTCTTACTCTGGACTAATGTTTAAGGTCTTAACTCTTACCCTGGCATCATGGTTAAGGTCTTAACTCTTACTCTGGACTAATGGTTAAGGTCTTAACTCTTACTCTGGCATCATGGTTAAGGTCTTAACTCCTACTCTGGACTAATGGTTATGGTCTTAACTCTTACTCTGGACTAATGGTTAAGGTCTTAACTCTTACTCTTGCATCATGGTTAAGGTCTTAAATCTTACTCTGAACTAATGGTTACAGGCTTAACTTTTACTCTGGACTAATGGTTCAGGTCTTAACTCTTACTCTGGCATCATGGTTAAGGTCTTAACTCTTACTCTGGCATCATGGTTAAGGTCTTAACTCTTACTCTGGACTAATGGTTAAGGTCTTAACTCTTACTCTGGCATCATGGTTAAGGTTGTAACTCTTACTCTGGCATCATGGTTAAGGTCTTAACTCTAACTCTGGGATCATGGTTAAGGTCTTAACTCTTACTCTGGACTAATGGTTAAGGGCTTAACTCTTACTCTGGCATCATGGTTAAGGTCTTAACTCTTACTCTGGACAAATGGTTATGGTCTTAGACTGTTACTCTGGCATCATGGTTAAGGTTGTAACTCTTACTCTGGCATCATGGTTAAGGTCTTAACTCTAACTCTGGGATCATGGTTAAGGTCTTAACTCTTACTCTGGACTAATGGTTAAGGGCTTAACTCTTACTCTGGCATCATGGTCAAGGTCTTAGACGCTTACTCTGGACTAATGGTTAAGGTCTTAACTCTTACTCTGGACTAATGGTTAAGGTCTTAGACTCTTACTCTGGACTAATGGTTAAGGGCTTAACTTTTACTCTGGCATCATGGTTAAGGTCTTAACTCTTACTCTGGCATCATGGTTAAGGTCTTAACTCTAACTCTGGGAACATGGTTAAGGTCTTAAGTCTTACTCTGGCATCATGGTTAAGGTCGTAACTCTTACTCTGGCATCATGGTTAAGGTCTTAACTCTAACTCTGGGAACATGGTTAAGGTCTTAACTCTTACTCTGGTATCATGGTTAATGTCATAACTCTTACTCTGGACTAATGGTTAAGGTCTTAACTCTTACTCTGGATTAATGGTTAAGGTCTTAACTCTTACTCTGACATCATGGTTAAGGTCTTAACTCTTACTCTAGCATCATGATTAAGGTCTTAACTCTTACTCTAGACTAATGGTTAAGGTCTTAACTCTTACCCTGGACTAATGGTTAAGGTCTTAACTCTTACTCTGGACTAATGGTTAAGGTCTTAGACTCTTACTCTGGCATCATGGTTAAGGTCTTAACTCTTACTCTGGACTAATGTTTAAGGTCTTAACTCTTACCCTGGCATCATGGTTAAGGTCTTAACTCTTACTCTGGACTAATGGTTAAGGTCTTAACTCTTACTCTGGCATCATGGTTAAGGTCTTAACGCTTACTCTGGACTAATGGTTATGGTCTTAACTCTTACTCTGGACTAATGGTTAAGGTCTTAACTCTTACTCTGGCATCATGGTTAAGGTCTTAACTCTTACTCTGGACTAATGGTTAAGGTCTTAACTCTTACTCTGGCATCATGGTTAAGGTCGTAACTCTTACTCTGGCATCTTGGTTAAGGTCTTAACTCTAACTTTGGGAACATGGTTAAAGTCTTAACTCTTACTCTGGCATCATGGTTAAGGTCGTAACTCTTACTCTGGACTAATGGTTAAGGTCTTAACTCTTACTCTGGACTAATGGTTAAGGTCTTAACTCTTACTCTGGCATCATGGTTAAGGTCTTAACTCTTACTCTAGCATCATGGTTAAGGTCTTAACTCTTACTCTAGACTAATGGTTAAGGTCTTAACTCTTACTCTGGACTAATGGTTAAGGTCTTAACTCTCACTCTGGATTAATGGTTAAGGTCTTAGACTCTTACTCTGGTATCATGGTTAAGGTCTTAACTCTTACTCTGGACTAATGTTTAAGGTCTTAACTCTTACCCTGGCATCATGGTTAAGGTCTTAACTCTTACTCTGGACTAATGGTTAAGGTCTTAACTCTTACTCTGGCATCATGGTTAAGGTCTTAACTCCTACTCTGGACTAATGGTTATGGTCTTAACTCTTACTCTGGACTAATGGTTAAGGTCTTAACTCTTACTCTTGCATCATGGTTAAGGTCTTAAATCTTACTCTGAACTAATGGTTACAGGCTTAACTTTTACTCTGGACTAATGGTTCAGGTCTTAACTCTTACTCTGGCATCATGGTTAAGGTCTTAACTCTTACTCTGGCATCATGGTTAAGGTCTTAACTCTTACTCTGGACTAATGGTTAAGGTCTTAACTCTTACTCTGGCATCATGGTTAAGGTTGTAACTCTTACTCTGGCATCATGGTTAAGGTCTTAACTCTAACTCTGGGATCATGGTTAAGGTCTTAACTCTTAATCTGGACTAATGGTTAAGGGCTTAACTCTTACTCTGGCATCATGGTTAAGGTCTTAACTCTTACTCTGGACAAATGGTTAAGGTCTTAGACTGTTACTCTGGCATCATGGTTAAGGTCTTAACTCTTACTCTGGACTAAAGTTTAAGGTCTTAACTCTTACTCTGGCATCATGGTTAAGGTCTTAACTCTTACTCTGGACTAATGGTTAAGGTCTTAACTCTTACTCTGGACTAATTGTTAAGGTCTTAACTCTTACTCTGGCATCATGGTTAAGGTCTTAGACTTTTACTCTGGACTAATGGTTAAGGTCTTAACTCTTACTCTGACATCATGGTTTAGGTCTTAACTCTTACTCTGGCATCATGGTTAAGGTCTTAAATCTTACTCTGGACTAATGGTTAAGGTCTTAACTCTTACTCTGGCATCATGGTTAAGGTCTTAACTCTTACTCTGGCATCATGGTTAAGGTCTTAGACTCTTACTCTGGACTAATGGTTAAGGTCCTAACTCTTACTCTGGACTAATGGTTAAGGTCTTAGACTCTTACTCTGGACTAATGGTTAAGGGCTTAACTCTTACTCTGGCATCATGGTTAAGGTATTAACTCTTACTCTGGACTAATGGTTAAGGTCTTAGACTGTTACTCTGGCATCATGGTTAAGGTCTTAACTCTTACTCTGGACTAATGGTTAAGGTCTTAGACTCTTACTCTGGACTAATGGTTAAGGTCTTAACTCTTACTCTGGACTAATGGTTAAGGTCTTAGACTGTTACTCTGGCATCATGGTTAAGGTCTTAACTCTTACTCTGGACTAATGGTTAAGGTCTTAGACTCTTACTCTGGACTAATGGTTAAGGTCTTAACTCTTACTCTGGACTAATGGTTAAGGTCTTAGACTCTCACTCTGAACTAATGGTTACAGGCTTAACTTTTACTCTGGACTAATGGTTCAGGTCTTAACTCTTACTCTGGCATCATGGTTAAGGTCTTAACTCTTACTCTGGCATCATGGTTAAGGTCTTAACTCTTACTCTGGACTAATGGTTAAGGTCTTAACTCTTACTCTGGCATCATGGTTAAGGTTGTAACTCTTACTCTGGCATCATGGTTAAGGTCTTAACTCTAACTCTGGGATCATGGTTAAGGTCTTAACTCTTAATCTGGACTAATGGTTAAGGGCTTAACTCTTACTCTGGCATCATGGTTAAGGTCTTAACTCTTACTCTGGACAAATGGTTAAGGTCTTAGACTGTTACTCTGGCATCATGGTTAAGGTCTTAACTCTTACTCTGGACTAAAGTTTAAGGTCTTAACTCTTACTCTGGCATCATGGTTAAGGTCTTAACTCTTACTCTGGACTAATGGTTAAGGTCTTAACTCTTACTCTGGACTAATTGTTAAGGTCTTAACTCTTACTCTGGCATCATGGTTAAGGTCTTAGACTTTTACTCTGGACTAATGGTTAAGGTCTTAACTCTTACTCTGACATCATGGTTTAGGTCTTAACTCTTACTCTGGCATCATGGTTAAGGTCTTAAATCTTACTCTGGACTAATGGTTAAGGTCTTAACTCTTACTCTGGCATCATGGTTAAGGTCTTAACTCTTACTCTGGCATCATGGTTAAGGTCTTAGACTCTTACTCTGGACTAATGGTTAAGGTCCTAACTCTTACTCTGGACTAATGGTTAAGGTCTTAGACTCTTACTCTGGACTAATGGTTAAGGGCTTAACTCTTACTCTGGCATCATGGTTAAGGTATTAACTCTTACTCTGGACTAATGGTTAAGGTCTTAGACTGTTACTCTGGCATCATGGTTAAGGTCTTAACTCTTACTCTGGACTAATGGTTAAGGTCTTAGACTCTTACTCTGGACTAATGGTTAAGGTCTTAACTCTTACTCTGGACTAATGGTTAAGGTCTTAGACTCTCACTCTGGCATCATGGATAAGGTCTTAACTCTTACTCTGGACTAATGATTCAGGTTTTAACTCTTACTCTGGACTAATGGTTAAGGTCTTAATCTCTTACTCTGGAATCATGGTTAAGGTCTTAACTCTTACTCTGGACTAATGGTTAAGGTCTTAACTCTTACTCTGGCATCATGGTTAAGGTCTTAACTCTTACTCTGGACTAATGGTTAAGGTCTTAACTCTTACTCTGGACTAATGGTTAAGGTCTTAACTCTTACTCTGGACTAATGGTTAAGGTCCTAACTCTTACTTTGGCATCATGGTTCAGGTCTTAACTCTAAGTCTGGCTTCATGGTTAAGGTCTTAACTCTTACTATGGACTAATGGTTAAGGTCTTAACTCTTACTCTGATGTCATGGTTAAGGTCTTAACTCTTACTCTGGCATCATGGTTAAGGTCTTAACTCTTACTCTGGACTAATGGTTATGGTCTTAACTCTTACTCTGGACTAATGGTTAAGGTCTTAACTCATACTCTGGCATCATGGTTAAGGTCTTAGACTCTTACTCTGCCATCATGGTTAAGGTCTTAAATCTTACTCTGGACTAATAGTTAAGGTTTTAGACTCTCACTCTGGCATCATGGTTAAGGTCTTAACTCTTACTCTGGACTAATGGTTAAGGTCTTAACTCTTACTCTCGACTAATGGTTAAGGTCTTAACTCTTACTCTGGCATCATGGTTAAGGTCTTAACTCTTACTCTAGCATCATGGTTAAGGTCTTAACTCTTACTCTGGACTAATAGTTAAGGTCTTAACTCTTACTCTGGACTAATGGTTAATGTCTTAACTCTTACTCTGGACTAATGGTTAAGGTCTTAGACTCTTATTCTGGCATCATGGTTAAGGTCTTAACTCTTACTCTGGCATCATGGTTAATGTCTTAAGTCTTACTCTGGCATCATGGTTAAGGTCTTAACTCTTACTCTGGACTAATGGTTACGGTCTTAACTCTTACTCTGGCATCATGGTTTAGGTCTTAACTCTTACTCTGGCATCATGGTTAAGGTCTTAACTCTTACTCTGGACTAATGGTTAAGGTTGTAGACTCTCACTCTGGCATCATGGTTAAGGTCTTAACTCTTACTCTGGACTAATGGTTAAGGTCTTAACTCTTACTCTGGCATCATGGTTAAGGTCTTAACTCTACCTCTGGCATCATGGTTAAGGTCTTAACTCTGACTCTGGCATCATGGTTAAGGTCGTAACTCTTACTCTGGACTAATAGTTAAGGTCTTAACTCTTACTCTGGCATCATGGTTAATATCTTAAGTCTTACTCTGGCATCATGGTTAAGGTCTTAACTCTTACTCTGGACTAATGGTTAAGGTCTTAACTCTTACTCTGGCATCATGGTTTAGGTCTTAACTCTTACTCTGGCATCATGGTTAAGGTCTTAACTCTTACTCTGGACTAATGGTTAAGGTCTTAACTCTTACTCTGGCATCATGGTTAAGGTCTTTACTCTTACTCTGGACTAATGGTTAAGGTTTTAGACTCTCACTCTGGCATCATGGTTAAGGTCTTAACTCTTACTCTGGCATCATGGTTAAGGTCTTAACTCTAACTCTGGCATCATGGTTAAGGTCTTAACTCTTACTCTGGCATCATGGTTAAGGTTGTAACTCTTACTCTGGACTAATGGTTAAGGTCTTAACTCTTACTCTCGACTAATGGTTAAGGTCTTAACTCTTACTCTGGCATCATGGTTAAGGTCTTAACTCTTACTCTAGCATCATGGTTAAGGTCTTAACTCTTACTCTGGACTAATGGTTAAGGTCTTAACTCTTACTCTGGACTAATGGTTAATGTCTTAACTCTTACTCTGGACTAATGGTTAAGGTCTTAGACTCTTACTCTGGCATCATGGTTAAGGTCTTAACTCTTACTCTGGACTAAAGTTTAAGGTCTTAACTCTTACTCTGGCATCATGGTTAAGGTCTTAACTCTTACTCTGGACTAATCGTTAAGGTCTTAACTCTTACTCTGGACTAATGGTTAAGGTCTTAACTCTTACTCTGGCATCATGGTTAAGGTCTTAGACTTTTACTCTGGAATAATGGTTAAGGTCTTAACTCTTACTCTGGCATCATGGTTAAGGTCTTAACTCTTACTCTGGACTAATGGTTAAGGTCTTAACTCTTACTCTGGACTAATGGTTAAGGTCTTAGACTCTTACTCTGGCATCATGGTTAAGGTCTTAACTCTTACTCTGGACTAATGGTTAAGGTCTTAACTCTTACTCTGTCATCATGGTTAAGGTCTTAACTCTTACTCTGGACTAATGGTTATGGTCTTAACTCTTACTCTGGACTAATGGTTAATGTCTTAACTCTTACTCTGGCATCATGGTTAAGGTCTTAACTCTTACTCTGGACTAATGGTTAAGGTCTTAACTCTTACTCTGGCATCATGGTTAAGGTCTTAACTCTTACTCTGGCATCATGGTTAAGGTCTTAACTCTAACTCTGGGAACATGGTTAAGGTCTTAAGTCTTACTCTGGCATCATGGTTAAGGTCGTAACTCTTACTCTGGCATCATGGTTAAGGTCTTAACTCTAACTCTGGGAACATGGTTAAGGTCTTAACTCTTACTCTGGTATCATGGTTAATGTCATAACTCTTACTCTGGACTAATGGTTAAGGTCTTAACTCTTACTCTGGATTAATGGTTAAGGTCTTAACTCTTACTCTGACATCATGGTTAAGGTCTTAACTCTTACTCTAGCATCATGATTAAGGTCTTAACTCTTACTCTAGACTAATCGTTAAGGTCTTAACTCTTACCCTGGACTAATGGTTAAGGTCTTAACTCTTACTCTGGACTAATGGTTAAGGTCTTAGACTCTTACTCTGGCATCATGGTTAAGGTCTTAACTCTTACTCTGGACTAATGTTTAAGGTCTTAACTCTTACCCTGGCATCATGGTTAAGGTCTTAACTCTTACTCTGGACTAATGGTTAAGGTCTTAACTCTTACTCTGGCATCATGGTTAAGGTCTTAACTCTTACTCTGGACTAATGGTTATGGTCTTAACTCTTACTCTGGACTAATGGTTAAGGTCTTAACTCTTACTCTGGCATCATGGTTAAGGTCTTAACTCTTACTCTGGACTAATGGTTAAGGTCTTAACTCTTACTCTGGCATCATGGTTAAGGTCGTAACTCTTACTCTGGCATCTTGGTTAAGGTCTTAACTCTAACTTTGGGAACATGGTTAAAGTCTTAACTCTTACTCTGGCATCATGGTTAAGGTCGTAACTCTTACTCTGGACTAATGGTTAAGGTCTTAACTCTTACTCTGGACTAATGGTTAAGGTCTTAACTCTTACTCTGGCATCATGGTTAAGGTCTTAACTCTTACTCTAGCATCATGGTTAAGGTCTTAACTCTTACTCTAGACTAATGGTTAAGGTCTTAACTCTTACTCTGGACTAATGGTTAAGGTCTTAACTCTCACTCTGGATTAATGGTTAAGGTCTTAGACTCTTACTCTGGTATCATGGTTAAGGTCTTAACTCTTACTCTGGACTAATGTTTAAGGTCTTAACTCTTACCCTGGCATCATGGTTAAGGTCTTAACTCTTACTCTGGACTAATGGTTAAGGTCTTAACTCTTACTCTGGCATCATGGTTAAGGTCTTAACTCTTACTCTAGCATCATGGTTAAGGTCTTAACTCTTACTCTAGACTAATGGTTAAGGTCTTAACTCTTACTCTGGACTAATGGTTAAGGTCTTAACTCTCACTCTGGATTAATGGTTAAGGTCTTAGACTCTTACTCTGGTATCATGGTTAAGGTCTTAACTCTTACTCTGGACTAATGTTTAAGGTCTTAACTCTTACCCTGGCATCATGGTTAAGGTCTTAACTCTTACTCTGGACTAATGGTTAAGGTCTTAACTCTTACTCTGGCATCATGGTTAAGGTCTTAACTCCTACTCTGGACTAATGGTTATGGTCTTAACTCTTACTCTGGACTAATGGTTAAGGTCTTAACTCTTACTCTTGCATCATGGTTAAGGTCTTAAATCTTACTCTGAACTAATGGTTACAGGCTTAACTTTTACTCTGGACTAATGGTTCAGGTCTTAACTCTTACTCTGGCATCATGGTTAAGGTCTTAACTCTTACTCTGGCATCATGGTTAAGGTCTTAACTCTTACTCTGGACTAATGGTTAAGGTCTTAACTCTTACTCTGGCATCATGGTTAAGGTTGTAACTCTTACTCTGGCATCATGGTTAAGGTCTTAACTCTAACTCTGGGATCATGGTTAAGGTCTTAACTCTTACTCTGGACTAATGGTTAAGGGCTTAACTCTTACTCTGGCATCATGGTTAAGGTCTTAACTCTTACTCTGGACAAATGGTTAAGGTCTTAGACTGTTACTCTGGCATCATGGTTAAGGTCTTAACTCTTACTCTGGACTAAAGTTTAAGGTCTTAACTCTTACTCTGGCATCATGGTTAAGGTCTTAACTCTTACTCTGGACTAATGGTTAAGGTCTTAACTCTTACTCTGGACTAATGGTTAAGGTCTTAACTCTTACTCTGGCATCATGGTTAAGGTCTTAGACTTTTACTCTGGACTAATGGTTAAGGTCTTAACTCTTACTCTGGCATCATGGTTTAGGTCTTAACTCTTACTCTGGCATCATGGTTAAGGTCTTAAATCTTACTCTGGACTAATGGTTAAGGTCTTAACTCTTACTCTGGCATCATGGTTAAGGTCTTAACTCTTACTCTGGCATCATGGTTAAGGTCTTAGACTCTTACTCTGGACTAATGGTTAAGGTCTTAACTCTTACTCTGGACTAATGGTTAAGGTCTTAGACTCTTACTCTGGACTAATGGTTAAGGGCTTAACTCTTACTCTGGCATCATGGTTAAGGTATTAACTCTTACTCTGGACTAATGGTTAAGGTCTTAGACTGTTACTCTGGCATCATGGTTAAGGTCTTAACTCTTACTCTGGACTAATGGTTAAGGTCTTAGACTCTTACTCTGGACTAATGGTTAAGGTCTTAGACTCTCACTCTGGCATCATGGATAAGGTCTTAACTCTTACTCTGGACTAATGATTCAGGTTTTAACTCTTACTCTGGACTAATGGTTAAGGTCTTAGACTCTTACTCTGGAATCATGGTTAAGGTCTTAACTCTTACTCTGGACTAATGGTTAAGGTCTTAACTCTTACTCTGGCATCATGGTTAAGGTCTTAACTCTTACTCTGGACTAATGGTTAAGGTCTTAACTCTTACTCTGGACTAATGGTTAAGGTCTTAACTCTTACTCTGGACTAATGGTTAAGGTCCTAACTCTTACTTTGGCATCATGGTTCAGGTCTTAACTCTAAGTCTGGCTTCATGGTTAAGGTCTTAACTCTTACTATGGACTAATGGTTAAGGTCTTAACTCTTACTCTGATGTCATGGTTAAGGTCTTAACTCTTACTCTGGCATCATGGTTAAGGTCTTAACTCTTACTCTGGCATCATGGTTAAGGTCTTAACTCTTACTCTGGACTAATGGTTATGGTCTTAACTCTTACTCTGGACTAATGGTTAAGGTCTTAACTCATACTCTGGCATCATGGTTAAGGTCTTAGACTCTTACTCTGCCATCATGGTTAAGGTCTTAAATCTTACTCTGGACTAATAGTTAAGGTTTTAGACTCTCACTCTGGCATCATGGTTAAGGTCTTAACTCTTACTCTGGACTAATGGTTAAGGTCTTAACTCTTACTCTCGACTAATGGTTAAGGTCTTAACTCTTACTCTGGCATCATGGTTAAGGTCTTAACTCTTACTCTAGCATCATGGTTAAGGTCTTAACTCTTACTCTGGACTAATAGTTAAAGTCTTAACTCTTACTCTGGACTAATGGTTAATGTCTTAACTCTTACTCTGGACTAATGGTTAAGGTCTTAGACTCTTATTCTGGCATCATGGTTAAGGTCTTAACTCTTACTCTGGCATCATGGTTAATGTCTTAAGTCTTACTCTGGCATCATGGTTAAGGTCTTAACTCTTACTCTGGACTAATGGTTACGGTCTTAACTCTTACTCTGGCATCATGGTTTAGGTCTTAACTCTTACTCTGGCATCATGGTTAAGGTCTTAACTCTTACTCTGGACTAATGGTTAAGGTTGTAGACTCTCACTCTGGCATCATGGTTAAGGTCTTAACTCTTACTCTGGACTAATGGTTAAGGTCTTAACTCTTACTCTGGCATCATGGTTAAGGTCTTAACTCTACCTCTGGCATCATGGTTAAGGTCTTAACTCTGACTCTGGCATCATGGTTAAGGTCGTAACTCTTACTCTGGACTAATAGTTAAGGTCTTAACTCTTACTCTGGCATCATGGTTAATATCTTAAGTCTTACTCTGGCATCATGGTTAAGGTCTTAACTCTTACTCTGGACTAATGGTTAAGGTCTTAACTCTTACTCTGGCATCATGGTTTAGGTCTTAACTCTTACTCTGGCATCATGGTTAAGGTCTTAACTCTTACTCTGGACTAATGGTTAAGGTCTTAACTCTTACTCTGGCATCATGGTTAAGGTCTTTACTCTTACTCTGGACTAATGGTTAAGGTTTTAGACTCTCACTCTGGCATCATGGTTAAGGTCTTAACTCTTACTCTGGCATCATGGTTAAGGTCTTAACTCTAACTCTGGCATCATGGTTAAGGTCTTAACTCTTACTCTGGCATCATGGTTAAGGTTGTAACTCTTACTCTGGACTAATGGTTAAGGTCTTAACTCTTACTCTCGACTAATGGTTAAGGTCTTAACTCTTACTCTGGCATCATGGTTAAGGTCTTAACTCTTACTCTAGCATCATGGTTAAGGTCTTAACTCTTACTCTGGACTAATGGTTAAGGTCTTAACTCTTACTCTGGACTAATGGTTAATGTCTTAACTCTTACTCTGGACTAATGGTTAAGGTCTTAGACTCTTACTCTGGCATCATGGTTAAGGTCTTAACTCTTACTCTGGACTAAAGTTTAAGGTCTTAACTCTTACTCTGGCATCATGGTTAAGGTCTTAACTCTTACTCTGGACTAATCGTTAAGGTCTTAACTCTTACTCTGGACTAATGGTTAAGGTCTTAACTCTTACTCTGGCATCATGGTTAAGGTCTTAGACTTTTACTCTGGAATAATGGTTAAGGTCTTAACTCTTACTCTGGCATCATGGTTAAGGTCTTAACTCTTACTCTGGACTAATGGTTAAGGTCTTAACTCTTACTCTGGACTAATGGTTAAGGTCTTAGACTCTTACTCTGGCATCATGGTTAAGGTCTTAACTCTTACTCTGGACTAATGGTTAAGGTCTTAACTCTTACTCTGTCATCATGGTTAAGGTCTTAACTCTTACTCTGGACTAATGGTTATGGTCTTAACTCTTACTCTGGACTAATGGTTAATGTCTTAACTCTTACTCTGGCATCATGGTTAAGGTCTTAACTCTTACTCTGGACTAATGGTTAAGGTCTTAACTCTTACTCTGGCATCATGGTTAAGGTTGTAACTCTTACTCTGGCATCATGGTTAATGTCTTAACTCTAACTCTGGGATCATGGTTAAGGTCTTAACTCTTACTCTGGACAAATGGTTAAGGGCTTAACTCTTACTCTGGCATCATGGTCAAGGTCTTAGACGCTTACTCTGGACAAATGGTTAAGGTCTTAACTCTTACTCTGGACTAATGGTTAAGGTCTTAGACTCTTACTCTGGACTAATGGTTAAGGGCTTAACCTTTACTCTGGCATCATGGTTAAGGTCTTAACTCTTACTCTGGCATCATGGTTAAGGTCTTAACTCTAACTCTGGGAACATGGTTAAGGTCTTAAGTCTTACTCTGGCATCATGGTTAAGGTCGTAACTCTTACTCTGGCATCATGGTTAAGGTCTTAACTCTAACTCTGGGAACATGGTTAAGGTCTTAACTCTTACTCTGGTATTATGGTTAATGTCATAACTCTTACTCTGGACTAATGGTTAAGGTCTTAACTCTTACTCTGGATTAATAGTTAAGGTCTTAACTCTTACTCTGACATCATGGTTAAGGTCTTAACTCTTACTCTAGCATCATGATTAAGGTCTTAACTCTTACTCTAGACTAATGGTTAAGGTCTTAACTCTTACTCTGGACTAATGGTTAAGGTCTTAGACTCTTACTCTGGCATCATGGTTAAGGTCTTAACTCTTACTCTGGACTAATGTTTAAGGTCTTAACTCTTACCCTGGCATCATGGTTAAGGTCTTAACTCTTACTCTGGACTAATGGTTAAGGTCTTAACTCTTACTCTGGCATCATGGTTAAGGTCTTAACTCTTACTCTGGACTAATGGTTATGGTCTTAACTCTTACTCTGGACTAATGGTTAAGGTCTTAACTCTTACTCTGGCATCATGGTTAAGGTCTTAACTCTTACTCTGGACTAATGGTTAAGGTCTTAACTCTTACTCTGGCATCATGGTTAAGGTCGTAACTCTTACTCTGGCATCTTGGTTAAGGTCTTAACTCTAACTTTGGGAACATGGTTAAAGTCTTAACTCTTACTCTGGCATCATGGTTAAGGTCGTAACTCTTACTCTGGACTAATGGTTAAGGTCTTAACTCTTACTCTGGACTAATGGTTAAGGTCTTAACTCTTACTCTGGCATCATGGTTAAGGTCTTAACTCTTACTCTAGCATCATGGTTAAGGTCTTAACTCTTACTCTAGACTAATGGTTAAGGTCTTAACTCTTACTCTGGACTAATGGTTAAGGTCTTAACTCTCACTCTGGATTAATGGTTAAGGTCTTAGACTCTTACTCTGGTATCATGGTTAAGGTCTTAACTCTTACTCTGGACTAATGTTTAAGGTCTTAACTCTTACCCTGGCATCATGGTTAAGGTCTTAACTCTTACTCTGGACTAATGGTTAAGGTCTTAACTCTTACTCTGGCATCATGGTTAAGGTCTTAACTCCTACTCTGGACTAATGGTTATGGTCTTAACTCTTACTTTGGACTAATGGTTAAGGTCTTAACTCTTACTCTTGCATCATGGTTAAGGTCTTAAATCTTACTCTGAACTAATGGTTACAGGCTTAACTTTTACTCTGGACTAATGGTTCAGGTCTTAACTCTTACTCTGGCATCATGGTTAAGGTCTTAACTCTTACTCTGGCGTCATGGTTAAGGTCTTAACTCTTACTCTGGACTAATGGTTAAGGTCTTAACTCTTACTCTGGCATCATGGTTAAGGTTGTAACTCTTACTCTGGCATCATGGTTAAGGTCTTAACTCTAACTCTGGGATCATGGTTAAGGTCTTAACTCTTACTCTGGACTAATGGTTAAGGGCTTAACTCTTACTCTGGCATCATGGTTAAGGTCTTAACTCTTACTCTGGACAAATGGTTAAGGTCTTAGACTGTTACTCTGGCATCATGGTTAAGGTCTTAACTCTTACTCTGGACTAATGGTTAAGGTCTTAGACTGTTACTCTGGCATCATGGTTAAGGTCTTAACTCTTACTCTGGACTAATGGTTAAGGTCTTAGACTCTCACTCTGGCATCATGGTTAAGGTCTTAACTATTACTCTGGACTAATGGTTAAGGTTTTAACTCTTACTCTGGACTAAGGGTTAAGGTCTTAGACTCTTACTCTGGCATCATGGTTAAGATCTTAACTCTTACTCTGGACTAATGGTTAAGGTCTTAACTCTTACTCTGGCATCATGGTTAAGGTTGTAACTTTTACTCTGGCATCATGGTTAAGGTCTTAACTCTAACTCTGGGATCATGGTTAAGGTCTTAACTCTTACTCTGGACTAATGGTTAAGGGCTTAACTCTTACTCTGGCATCATGGTTAAGGTCTTAACTCTTACTCTGGACAAATGGTTAAGGTCTTAGACTGTTACTCTGGCATCATGGTTAAGGTCTTAACTCTTACTCTGGACTAATGGTTAAGGTCTTAGACTCTTACTCTGGACTAATGGTTAAGGTCTTAACTCTTACTCTGGACTAATGGTTAAGGTCTTAGACTCTCACTCTGGCATCATGGTTAAGGTCTTAACTCTTACTCTGGACTAATGGTTAAGGTCTTAACTCTTACTCTGGCATCATGGTTAAGGTCTTAACTCTTACTTTGGACTAATGGTTAAGGTCTTAACTCTTACTCTAGACTAATGGTTAAGGTCCTAACTCTTACTTTGGCATCATGGTTCAGGTCTTAACTCTAAGTCTGGCTTCATGGTTAAGGTCTTAACTCTTACTATGGACTAATGGTTAAGGTCTTAACTCTTACTCTGGCATCATGGTTAAGGTCTTAACTCTTACTCTGGCATCATGGTTATGGTCTTAACTCTTACTCTGGACTAATGGTTATGGTCTTAACTCTTACTCTGGACTAATGGTTAAGGTCTTAACTCTTACTCTGGCATCATGGTTAAGGTCTTAAATCTTACTCTGAACTAATGGTTACAGGCTTAACTCTTACTCTGGACTAATGGTTCAGGTCTTAACTCTTACTCTGGCATCATGGTTAAGGTCTTAACTCTTACTCTGGACTAATGGTTAAGGTCTTGGTCTTAACTCTTTCTCTGGCATCATGGTTAAGGTCTTAACTCTTACTCTGGACTAATGGTTAAGGTCTTAACTCTTACTCTGGCATCATGGTTAAGGTTGTAACTCTTACTCTGGCATCATGGTTAAGGTCTTAACTCTAACTCTGGGATCATGGTTAAGGTCTTAACTCTTACTCTGGACTAATGGTTAAGGGCTTAACTCTTACTCTGGCATCATGGTTAAGGTCTTAACTCTTACTCTGGACAAATGGTTAAGGTCTTAGACTGTTACTCTGGCATCATAGTTAAGGTCTTAACTCTTACTCTGGACTAATGGTTAAGGTCTTAGACTCTTACTCTGGACTAATGGTTAAGGTCTTAACTCTTACTCTGGACTAATGGTTAAGGTCTTAGACTCTCCCTCTGGCATCATGGTTAAGGTCTTATCTATTACTCTGGACTAATGGATATGGTCTTAACTCTAAATCTGGACTAATGGTTAGGTCTTAACTCTTACTCTGGCATCATGGTTAAGGTCTTAACTCTTACTCTGGACTAATGGTTAAGGTCTTGGTCTTAACTCTTACTCTGGCATCATGGTTAAGGTCTTAACTCTTACTCTGGACTAATGGTTCAGGTCCTAACTCTTACTCTGGCATCATGGTTAAGGTCTTAACTCTTACTCTGGACTAATGGTTAAGGTCTTGGTCTTAACTCTTACTCTGGTATCATGGTTAAGGTCTTAACTCTTACTCTGGACTAATGGTTAAGGTCTTAACTCTTACTCTGGCATCATGGTTAAGGTTGTAACTCTTACTCTGGCATCATGGTTAAGGTCTTAACTCTAACTCTGGGATCATGGTTAAGGTCTTAACTCTTACTCTGGCATCATGGTTAAGGTCGTAACTCTTACTCTGGACTAATGGTTAAGGTCTTAACTCTTACTCTGGACTAATGTCTTAAGGTCTTAACTCTTACTCTAGCATCACGGTTAAGGTCCTAACTCTTACTCTAGACTAATGGTTAAGGTCTTAACTCTTACTCTGGACTAATGTTTAAGGTCATAACTCTTACTCTGGACTAATGGTTAAGGTCTTAACTCTTACTCTGGACTAATGGTTAAGGTCTTAACTCTTACTCTGGACTAATGGTTAATGGCTTAACTCTTACTCTGGCATCATGGTCAAGGTCTTAACTCTTACTCTGGCATCATGGTTAAGGTCTTAAATCTTACTCTGGCATCATGGTTAAGGTCTTAACTCTTAGTCTGGACTAATGGTTATGGTCTTAACTCTTACTCTGGACTAATGGTTACGGTCTTAACTCTAACTCTGGCATCATGTTTAAGGTCTTAGACTCTTACTCTGGCATCATGGTTAAGGTCTTAAATCTTACTCTGGACTAATGGTTAAGGTATTGGTCTTAACTCTTACTCTGGCATCATGGTTAAGTTCTTAACTCTTACTCTGGACTAATGGTTAAGGTCTTAACTCTTACTCTGGCATCATGGTTAAGGTCGTAACTCTTACTCTGGCATCATGGTTAAGGTCTTAACTCTTACTCTGGACTAATGGTTAAGGTCTTGGTCTTAACTCTTACTCTGGCATCATGGTTAAGGTCTTAACTCTTACTCTGGACTAATGGTTAAGGTCTTAACTCTTACTCTGGCATCATGGTTAAGGTCTTAACTCTTACTCTGGACTAATGGTTAAGGTCTTAACTCTTACTCTGGCATCATGGTTAATGTCTTAAGTCTTACTCTGGCATCATGGTTAAGGTCTTAAATCTTACTCTGGCATCATGGTTAAGGTCTTAACTCTTACTCTGGACTAATGGTTATGGTCTTAACTCTTACTCTGGACTAATGGTTACGGTCTTAACTCTAACTCTGGCATCATGTTTAAGGTCTTAGACTCTTACTCTGGCATCATGGTTAAGGTCTTAAATCTTACTCTGGACTAATGGTTAAGGTATTGGTCTTAACTCTTACTCTGGCATCATGGTTAAGGTCTTAACTCTTACTCTGGACTAATGGTTAAGGTCTTAACTCTTACTCTGGCATCATGGTTAAGGTCGTAACTCTTACTCTGGCATCATGGTTAAGGTCTTAACTCTTACTCTGGACTAATGGTTAAGGTCTTGGTCTTAACTCTTACTCTGGCATCATGGTTAAGGTCTTAACTCTTACTCTGGACTAATGGTTAAGGTCTTAACTCTTACTCTGGCATCATGGTTAAGGTCTTAACTCTTACTCTGGACAAATGGTTAAGGTCTTAGACTGTTACTCTGGCATCATGGTTAAGGTCTTAACTCTTACTCTGGACTAATGGTTAAGGTCTTAGACTGTTACTCTGGCATCATGGTTAAGGTCTTAACTCTTACTCTGGACTAATGGTTAAGGTCTTAGACTCTCACTCTGGCATCATGGTTAAGGTCTTAACTATTACTCTGGACTAATGGTTAAGGTTTTAACTCTTACTCTGGACTAAGGGTTAAGGTCTTAGACTCTTACTCTGGCATCATGGTTAAGATCTTAACTCTTACTCTGGACTAATGGTTAAGGTCTTAACTCTTACTCTGGCATCATGGTTAATGTTGTAACTTTTACTCTGGCATCATGGTTAAGGTCTTAACTCTAACTCTGGGATCATGGTTAAGGTCTTAACTCTTACTCTGGACTAATGGTTAAGGGCTTAACTCTTACTCTGGTATCATGGTTAAGGTCTTAACTCTTACTCTGGACAAATGGTTAAGGTCTTAGACTGTTACTCTGGCATCATGGTTAAGGTCTTAACTCTTACTCTGGACTAATGGTTAAGGTCTTAGACTCTTACTCTGGACTAATGGTTAAGGTCTTAAATCTTACTCTGGCATCATGGTTAAGGTCTTAACTCTTAGTCTGGACTAATGGTTATGGTCTTAACTCTTACTCTGGACTAATGGTTACGGTCTTAACTCTAACTCAGGCATCATGTTTAAGGTCTTAGACTCTTACTCTGGCATCATGGTTAAGGTCTTAAATCTTACTCTGGACTAATGGTTAAGGTATTGGTCTTAACTCTTACTCTGGCATCATGGTTAAGTTCTTAACTCTTACTCTGGACTAATGGTTAAGGTCTTAACTCTTACTCTGGCATCATGGTTAAGGTCGTAACTCTTACTCTGGCATCATGGTTAAGGTCTTAACTCTTACTCTGGACTAATGGTTAAGGTCTTGGTCTTAACTCTTACTCTGGCATCAAGGTTAAGGTCTTAACTCTTACTCTGGACTAATGGTTAAGGTCTTAACTCTTACTCTGGCATCATGGTTAAGGTCTTAACTCTTACTCTGGACTAATGGTTAAGGTCTTAACTCTTACTCTGGCATCATGGTTAATGTCTTAAGTCTTACTCTGGCATCATGGTTAAGGTCTTAAATCTTACTCTGGCATCATGGTTAAGGTCTTAACTCTTACTCTGGACTAATGGTTATGGTCTTAACTCTTACTCTGGACTAATGGTTACGGTCTTAACTCTAACTCTGGCATCATGTTTAAGGTCTTAGACTCTTACTCTGGCATCATGGTTAAGGTCTTAAATCTTACTCTGGACTAATGGTTAAGGTATTGGTCTTAACTCTTACTCTGGCATCATGGTTAAGGTCTTAACTCTTACTCTGGACTAATGGTTAAGGTCTTAACTCTTACTCTGGCATCATGGTTAAGGTCGTAACTCTTACTCTGGCATCATGGTTAAGGTCTTAACTCTTACTCTGGACTAATGGTTAAGGTCTTGGTCTTAACTCTTACTCTGGCATCATGGTTAAGGTCTTAACTCTTACTCTGGACTAATGGTTAAGGTCTTAACTCTTACTCTGGCATCATGGTTAAGGTCTTAACTCTTACTCTGGACAAATGGTTAAGGTCTTAGACTGTTACTCTGGCATCATGGTTAAGGTCTTAACTCTTACTCTGGACTAATGGTTAAGGTCTTAGACTGTTACTCTGGCATCATGGTTAAGGTCTTAACTCTTACTCTGGACTAATGGTTAAGGTCTTAGACTCTCACTCTGGCATCATGGTTAAGGTCTTAACTATTACTCTGGACTAATGGTTAAGGTTTTAACTCTTACTCTGGACTAAGGGTTAAGGTCTTAGACTCTTACTCTGGCATCATGGTTAAGATCTTAACTCTTACTCTGGACTAATGGTTAAGGTCTTAACTCTTACTCTGGCATCATGGTTAAGGTTGTAACTTTTACTCTGGCATCATGGTTAAGGTCTTAACTCTAACTCTGGGATCATGGTTAAGGTCTTAACTCTTACTCTGGACTAATGGTTAAGGGCTTAACTCTTACTCTGGCATCATGGTTAAGGTCTTAACTCTTACTCTGGACAAATGGTTAAGGTCTTAGACTGTTACTCTGGCATCATGGTTAAGGTCTTAACTCTTACTCTGGACTAATGGTTAAGGTCTTAGACTCTTACTCTGGACTAATGGTTAAGGTCTTAACTCTTACTCTGGACTAATGGTTAAGGTCTTAGACTCTCACTCTGGCATCATGGTTAAGGTCTTAACTCTTACTCTGGACTAATGGTTAAGGTCTTAACTCTTACTCTGGCATCATGGTTAAGGTCTTAACTCTTACTTTGGACTAATGGTTAAGGTCTTAACTCTTACTCTAGACTAATGGTTAAGGTCCTAACTCTTACTTTGGCATCATGGTTCAGGTCTTAACTCTAAGTCTGGCTTCATGGTTAAGGTCTTAACTCTTACTATGGACTAATGGTTAAGGTCTTAACTCTTACTCTGGCATCATGGTTAAGGTCTTAACTCTTACTCTGCCATCATGGTTATGGTCTTAACTCTTACTCTGGACTAATGGTTATGGTCTTAACTCTTACTCTGGACTAATGGTTAAGGTCTTAACTCTTACTCTGGCATCATGGTTAAGGTCTTAAATCTTACTCTGAACTAATGGTTACAGGCTTAACTCTTACTCTGGACTAATGGTTCAGGTCTTAACTCTTACTCTGGCATCATGGTTAAGGTCTTAACTCTTACTCTGGACTAATGGTTAAGGTCTTGGTCTTAACTCTTTCTCTGGCATCATGGTTAAGGTCTTAACTCTTACTCTGGACTAATGGTTAAGGTCTTAACTCTTACTCTGGCATCATGGTTAAGGTTGTAACTCTTACTCTGGCATCATGGTTAAGGTCTTAACTCTAACTCTGGGATCATGGTTAAGGTCTTAACTCTTACTCTGGACTAATGGTTAAGGGCTTAACTCTTACTCTGGCATCATGGTTAAGGTCTTAACTCTTACTCTGGACAAATGGTTAAGGTCTTAGACTGTTACTCTGGCATCATAGTTAAGGTCTTAACTCTTACTCTGGACTAATGGTTAAGGTCTTAGACTCTTACTCTGGACTAATGGTTAAGGTCTTAACTCTTACTCTGGACTAATGGTTAAGGTCTTAGACTCTCCCTCTGGCATCATGGTTAAGGTCTTATCTATTACTCTGGACTAATGGATATGGTCTTAACTCTAAATCTGGACTAATGGTTAGGTCTTAACTCTTACTCTGGCATCATGGTTAAGGTCTTAACTCTTACTCTGGACTAATGGTTAAGGTCTTGGTCTTAACTCTTACTCTGGCATCATGGTTAAGGTCTTAACTCTTACTCTGGACTAATGGTTCAGGTCCTAACTCTTACTCTGGCATCATGGTTAAGGTCTTAACTCTTACTCTGGACTAATGGTTAAGGTCTTGGTCTTAACTCTTACTCTGGTATCATGGTTAAGGTCTTAACTCTTACTCTGGACTAATGGTTAAGGTCTTAACTCTTACTCTGGCATCATGGTTAAGGTTGTAACTCTTACTCTGGCATCATGGTTAAGGTCTTAACTCTAACTCTGGGATCATGGTTAAGGTCTTAACTCTTACTCTGGCATCATGGTTAAGGTCGTAACTCTTACTCTGGGCTAATGGTTAAGGTCTTAACTCTTACTCTGGACTAATGTCTTAAGGTCTTAACTCTTACTCTAGCATCACGGTTAAGGTCTTAACTCTTACTCTAGACTAATGGTTAAGGTCTTAACTCTTACTCTGGACTAATGGTTAAGGTCTTAACTCTTACTCTGGACTAATGGTTAAGGTCTTAACTCTTACTCTGGACTAATGGTTAATGGCTTAACTCTTACTCTGGCATCATGGTCAAGGTCTTAACTCTTACTCTGGCATCATGGTTAAGGTCTTAAATCTTACTCTGGCATCATGGTTAAGGTCTTAACTCTTAGTCTGGACTAATGGTTATGGTCTTAACTCTTACTCTGGACTAATGGTTACGGTCTTAACTCTAACTCTGGCATCATGTTTAAGGTCTTAGACTCTTACTCTGGCATCATGGTTAAGGTCTTAAATCTTACTCTGGACTAATGGTTAAGGTATTGGTCTTAACTCTTACTCTGGCATCATGGTTAAGTTCTTAACTCTTACTCTGGACTAATGGTTAAGGTCTTAACTCTTACTCTGGCATCATGGTTAAGGTCGTAACTCTTACTCTGGCATCATGGTTAAGGTCTTAACTCTTACTCTGGACTAATGGTTAAGGTCTTGGTCTTAACTCTTACTCTGGCATCATGGTTAAGGTCTTAACTCTTACTCTGGACTAATGGTTAAGGTCTTAACTCTTACTCTGGCATCATGGTTAAGGTCTTAACTCTTACTCTGGACTAATGGTTAAGGTCTTAACTCTTACTCTGGCATCATGGTTAATGTCTTAAGTCTTACTCTGGCATCATGGTTAAGGTCTTAAATCTTACTCTGTCATCATGGTTAAGGTCTTAACTCTTACTCTGGACTAATGGTTATGGTCTTAACTCTTACTCTGGACTAATGGTTATGGTCTTAACTCTAACTCTGGCATCATGTTTAAGGTCTTAGACTCTTACTCTGGCATCATGGTTAAGGTCTTAAATCTTACTCTGGACTAATGGTTAAGGTATTGGTCTTAACTCTTACTCTGGCATCATGGTTAAGGTCTTAACTCTTACTCTGGACTAATGGTTAAGGTCTTAACTCTTACTCTGGCATCATGGTTAAGGTCGTAACTCTTACTCTGGCATCATGGTTAAGGTCTTAACTCTTACTCTGGACTAATGGTTAAGGTCTTGGTCTTAACTCTTACTCTGGCATCATGGTTAAGGTCTTAACTCTTACTCTGGACTAATGGTTAAGGTCTTAACTCTTACTCTGGCATCATGGTTAAGGTCTTAACTCTTACTCTGGACTAATGGTTAAGGTCTTAACTCTAACTCTGGCATCATGGTTAATGTCTTAAGTCTTACTCTGGCATCATGGTTTAGGTCTTAACTCTTACTCTGGCATCATGGTTAAGGTCTTAACTCTTACTCTGGACTAATGGTTAAGGTCTTAACTCTTACTCTGGCATCATGGTTAATGTCTTAACTCTTACTCTGGCATCATGGTCAAGGTCTTAGATGCTTACTCTGGACTAATGGTTAAGGTCTTAACTCTTACTCTGGACTAATGGTTAAGGTCTTAGACTCTTACTCTGGACTAATGGTTAAGGGCTTAACTTTTACTCTGGCATCATGGTTAAGGTCTTAACTCTTACTCTGGCATCATGGTTAAGGTCTTAACTCTAACTCTGGGAACATGGTTAAGGTCTTAACTCTTACTCTGGCATCATGGTTAAGGTCGTAACTCTTACTCTGGCATCATGGTTAAGGTCTTAACTCTAACTCTGGGAACATGGTTAAGGTCTTAACTCTTACTCTGGCATCATGGTTAATGTCATAACTCTTACTCTGGACTAATGGTTAAGGTCTTAACTCTTACTCTGGACTAATGGTTAAGGTCTTAACTCTTACTCTGACATCATGGTTAAGGTCTTACCTCTTACTCTAGCATCATGATTAAGGTCTTAACTCTTACTCTAGACTAATGGTTAAGGTCTTAACTCTTACCCTGGACTAATGGTTAAGGTCTTAACTCTTACTCTGGACTAATGGTTAAGGTCTTAGACTCTTACTCTGGCATCATGGTTAAGGTCTTAACTCTTACTCTGGACTAATGTTTAAGGTCTTAACTCTTACCCTGGCATCATGGTTAAGGTCTTAACTCTTACTCTGG
Organism: Triturus cristatus; assembly: GCF_964204655.1. Lineage (NCBI taxonomy): Eukaryota > Metazoa > Chordata > Amphibia > Caudata > Salamandridae > Triturus > Triturus cristatus. Next base: position 718,085,970 of record NC_140593.1, on the reverse strand, counting down.
ACTAATGGTTAAGGTCTTAACTCTTACTCTGGCATCATGGTTAAGGTCTTAACTCTTACTCTGGACTAATGGTTATGGTCTTAACTCTTACTCTGGACTAATGGTGAAGGTCTTAACTCTTACTCTGGCATCATGGTTAAGGTCTTAACTCTTACTCTGGCATCATGGTTAAGGTCTTAACTCTTACTCTGGACTAATGTTTAAGGTCTTAACTCTTACCCTGGCATCATGGTTAAGGTCTTAACTCTTACTCTGGACTAATGGTTAAGGTCTTAACTCTTACTCTGGCATCATGGTTAAGGTCTTAACTCCTACTCTGGACTAATGGTTATGGTCTTAACTCTTACTCTGGACTAATGGTTAAGGTCTTAACTCTTACTCTGGCATCATGGTTAAGGTCTTAAATCTTACTCTGAACTAATGGTTACAGGCTTAACTCTTACTCTGGACTAATGGTTCAGGTCTTAACTCTTACTCTGGCATCATGGTTAAGGTCTTAACTCTTACTCTGGCATCATGGTTAAGGTCTTAACTCTTACTCTGGACTAATGGTTAAGGTCTTAAATCTTACTCTGGCATCATGGTTAAGGTTGTAACTCTTACTCTGGCATCATGGTTAAGGTCTTAACTCTAACTCTGGGATCATGGTTAAGGTCTTAACTCTTACTCTGGACTAATGGATAAGGTCTTAACTCTTACTCTGGACAAATGGTTAAGGTCTTAGACTGTTACTCTGGCATCATGGTTAAGGTCTTAACTCTTACTCTGGACTAATGGTTAAGGTCTTAGACTCTTACTCTGGACTAATGGTTAAGGTCTTAACTCTTACTCTGGACTAATGGTTAAGGTCTTAGACTCTCACTCTGGCATCATGGTTAAGGTCTTAACTATTACTCTGGACTAATGGTTAAGGTTTAAACTCTTACTCTGGACTAATGGTTAAGGTCTTAGACTCTTACTCTGGCATCATGGTTAAGGTCTTAACTCTTACTCTGGACTAATGGTTAAGGTCTTAACTCTTACTCTGGCATCATGGTTAAGGTTGTAACTCTTACTCTGGCATCATGGTTAAGGTCTTAACCCTTACTCTGGGATCATGGTTAAGGTCTTAACTCTTACTCTGGACTAATGGTTAAGGGCTTAACTCTTACTCTGGCATCATGGTTAAGGTCTTAACTCTTACTCTGGACTAATGGTTAAGGTCTTAGACTCTTACTCTGGACTAATGGTTAAGGTCTTAACTCTTACTCTGGACTAATGGTTAAGGTCTTAGACTCTCACTCTGGCATCATGGTTAAGGTCTTAACTATTACTCTGGACTAATGGTTAAGGTTTTAACTCTTACTCTGGACTAATGGTTAAGGTCTTAGACTCTTACTCTGGCATCATGGTTAAAGTCTTAACTCTTACTCTGGACTAATGGTTAAGGTCTTAACTCTTACTCTGGCATCATGGTTAAGGTCTTAACTCTTACTCTGGACTAATGGTTAAGGTCTTAACTCTTACTCTGGACTAATGGTTAAGGTCCTAACTCTTACTTTGGCATCATGGTTCAGGTCTTAACTCTAAGTCTGGCTTCATGGTTAACGTCTTAACTCTTACTATGGACTAATGGTTAAGGTCTTAACTCTTACTCTGGCATCATGGTTAAGGTCTTAACTCTTACTCTGGCATCATGGTTATGGTCTTAACTCTTACTCTGGACTAATGGTTATGGTCTTAACTCTTACTCTGGACTAATGGTTAAGGTCTTAACTCTTACTCTGGCATCATGGTTAAGGTCTTAAATCTTACTCTGAACTAATGGTTACAGGCTTAACTCTTACTCTGGACTAATGGTTCAGGTCTTAACTCTTACTCTGGCATCATGGTTAAGATCTTAACTCTTACTCTGGACTAATGGTTAAGGTCTTGGTCTTAACTCTTTCTCTGGCATCATGGTTAAGGTCTTAACTCTTACTCTGGACTAATGGTTAAGGTCTTAACTCTTACTCTGGCATCATGGTTAAGGTTGTAACTCTTACTCTGGCATCATGGTTAAGGTCTTAACTCTAACTCTGGGATCATGGTTAAGGTCTTAACTCTTACTCTGGACTAATGGTTAAGGGCTTAACTCTTACTCTGGCATCATGGTTAAGGTCTTAACTCTTACTCTGGACAAATGGTTAAGGTCTTAGACTGTTACTCTGGCATCATGGTTAAGGTCTTAACTCTTACTCTGGACTAATGGTTAAGGTCTTATACTCTTACTCTGGACTAATGGTTAAGGTCTTAACTCTTACTCTGGACTAATGGTTAAGGTCTTAGACTCTCACTCTGGCCTCATGGTTAAGGTCTTATCTATTACTCTGGACTAATGGTTAAGGTTTTAACTCTTACTCTGGACTAATGGTTAAGGTCTAAGACTCTTACTCTGGCATCATGGTTAAGGTCTTAACTCTTACTCTGGACTAATGGTTAATGTCTTAACTCTTACTCTGGCATCATGGTTAAGGTCTTAACTCTTACTCTGGACTAATGGTTAAGGTCTTAACTCTTACTCTGGACTAATGGTTAAGGTCTTTACTCTTACTCTGGACTAATGGTTAAGGTCCTAACTCTTACTTTGACATCATGGTTCAGGTCTTAACTCTAAGTCTGGCTTCATGGTTAAGGTCTTAACTCTTACTATGGACTAATGGTTAAGGTCTTAACTCTTACTCTGGCATCATGGTTAAGGTCTTAACTCTTACTCTGGCATCATGGTTAAGGTCTTAACTCTTACTCTGGACTAATGGTTATGGTCTTAACTCTTACTCTGGACTAATGGATATGTTCTTAACTCATACTCTGGCATCATGGTTAAGGTCTTAGACTCTTACTCTGCCATCATGGTTAAGGTCTTAAATCTTACTCTGGACTAATGGTTAAGGTTTTAGACTCTCACTCTGGCATCATGGTTAAGGTCTTAACTCTTACTCTGGACTAATGGTTAAGGTCTTAACTCTTACGCTGGCATCATGGTTAAGGTCTTAACTCTACCTCTGGCATCATGGTTAAGGTCATAACTCTTACTCTGGCATCATGGTTAAGGTCGTAACTCTAACTCTGGACTAATGGTTAAGGTCTTAACTCTTACTCTGGACTAATGGTTAAGGTCTTAACTCTTACTCTGGCATCCTGGTTAAGGTTTTAACTCTTACTCTAGCATCATGGTTAACGTCTTAACTCTTACTCTGGACTAATGGTTAAGGTCTTAACTCTCACTCTGGACTAATGGTTAATGTCTTAACTCTTACTCTGGGTTAATGGTTAAGGTCTTAACTCTTACTCTGGCATCATGGTTAAGGTCTTAACTCTTACTCTGGACTAATGGTTAAGGTCTTAACTCTTACTCTGGCATCATGGTTAATGTCTTAAGTCTTACTCTGGCATCATGGTTAAGGTCTTAACTCTTACTCTGGACTAATGGTTAAGGTCTTAACTCTTACTCTGGCATCATGGTTTAGGTCTTAACTCTTACTCTGGCATCATGGTTAAGGTCTTAACTCTTACTCTGGACTAATGGTTAAGGTCTTAACTCTTACTCTGGCATCATGGTTAAGGTCTTAGACGCTTACTCTGGACTAATGGTTAAGGTCTTAACTCTTACTCTGGACTAATGGTTAAGGGCTTAACTTTTACTCTGGCATCATGGTTAAGGTCTTAACTCTTACTCTGGCATCATGGTTAAGGTCTTAACTCCAACTCTGGGAACATGGTTAAGGTCTTAACTCTTACTCTGGCATCATGGTTAAGGTCTTAACTCTTACTCTGGACTAATGGTTAAGGTCTTAACTCTTACTCTGGACTAATGGTTAATGGCTTAACTCTTACTCTGGCATCATGGTCAAGGTCTTAACTCTTACTCTGGCATCATGGTTAAGGTCTTAAATCTTACTCTGGCATCATGGTTAAGGTCTTAACTCTTAGTCTGGACTAATGGTTATGGTCTTAACTCTTACTCTGGACTAATGGTTACGGTCTTAACTCTAACTCTGGCATCATGTTTAAGGTCTTAGACTCTTACTCTGGCATCATGGTTAAGGTCTTAAATCTTACTCTGGACTAATGGTTAAGGTATTGGTCTTAACTCTTACTCTGGCATCATGGTTAAGTTCTTAACTCTTACTCTGGACTAATGGTTAAGGTCTTAACTCTTACTCTGGCATCATGGTTAAGGTCGTAACTCTTACTCTGGCATCATGGTTAAGGTCTTAACTCTTACTCTGGACTAATGGTTAAGGTCTTGGTCTTAACTCTTACTCTGGCATCATGGTTAAGGTCTTAACTCTTACTCTGGACTAATGGTTAAGGTCTTAACTCTTACTCTGGCATCATGGTTAAGGTCTTAACTCTTACTCTGGACTAATGGTTAAGGTCTTAACTCTTACTCTGGCATCATGGTTAATGTCTTAAGTCTTACTCTGGCATCATGGTTAAGGTCTTAAATCTTACTCTGGCATCATGGTTAAGGTCTTAACTCTTACTCTGGACTAATGGTTATGGTCTTAACTCTTACTCTGGACTAATGGTTACGGTCTTAACTCTAACTCTGGCATCATGATTAAGGTCTTAGACTCTTACTCTGGCATCATGGTTAAGGTCTTAAATCTTACTCTGGACTAATGGTTAAGGTATTGGTCTTAACTCTTACTCTGGCATCATGGTTAAGGTCTTAACTCTTACTCTGGACTAATGGTTAAGGTCTTAACTCTTACTCTGGCATCATGGTTAAGGTCGTAACTCTTACTCTGGCATCATGGTTAAGGTCTTAACTCTTACTCTGGACTAATGGTTAAGGTCTTGGTCTTAACTCTTACTCTGGCATCATGGTTAAGGTCTTAACTCTTACTCTGGACTAATGGTTAAGGTCTTAACTCTTACTCTGGCATCATGGTTAAGGTCTTAACTCTTACTCTGGACTAATGGTTAAGGTCTTAACTCTAACTCTGGCATCATGGTTAATGTCTTAAGTCTTACTCTGGCATCATGGTTTAGGTCTTAACTCTTACTCTGGCATCATGGTTAAGGTCTTAACTCTTACTCTGGACTAATGGTTAAGGTCTTAACTCTTACTCTGGCATCATGGTTAATGTCTTAACTCTTACTCTGGCATCATGGTCAAGGTCTTAGATGCTTACTCTGGACTAATGGTTAAGGTCTTAACTCTTACTCTGGACTAATGGTTAAGGTCTTAGACTCTTACTCTGGACTAATGGTTAAGGGCTTAACTTTTACTCTGGCATCATGGTTAAGGTCTTAACTCTTACTCTGGCATCATGGTTAAGGTCTTAACTCTAACTCTGGGAACATGGTTAAGGTCTTAACTCTTACTCTGGCATCATGGTTAAGGTCGTAACTCTTACTCTGGCATCATGGTTAAGGTCTTAACTCTAACTCTGGGAACATGGTTAAGGTCTTAACTCTTACTCTGGCATCATGGTTAATGTCATAACTCTTACTCTGGACTAATGGTTAAGGTCTTAACTCTTACTCTGGACTAATGGTTAAGGTCTTAACTCTTACTCTGACATCATGGTTAAGGTCTTACCTCTTACTCTAGCATCATGATTAAGGTCTTAACTCTTACTCTAGACTAATGGTTAAGGTCTTAACTCTTACCCTGGACTAATGGTTAAGGTCTTAACTCTTACTCTGGACTAATGGTTAAGGTCTTAGACTCTTACTCTGGCATCATGGTTAAGGTCTTAACTCTTACTCTGGACTAATGTTTAAGGTCTTAACTCTTACCCTGGCATCATGGTTAAGGTCTTAACTCTTACTCTGGACTAATGGTTAAGGTCTTAACTCTTACTCTGGCATCATGGTTAAGGTCTTAACTCTTACTCTGGACTAATGGTTATGGTCTTAACTCTTACTCTGGACTAATGGTGAAGGTCTTAACTCTTACTCTGGCATCATGGTTAAGGTCTTAACTCTTACTCTGGCATCATGGTTAAGGTCTTAACTCTTACTCTGGACTAATGTTTAAGGTCTTAACTCTTACCCTGGCATCATGGTTAAGGTCTTAACTCTTACTCTGGACTAATGGTTAAGGTCTTAACTCTTACTCTGGCATCATGGTTAAGGTCTTAACTCCTACTCTGGACTAATGGTTATGGTCTTAACTCTTACTCTGGACTAATGGTTAAGGTCTTAACTCTTACTCTGGCATCATGGTTAAGGTCTTAAATCTTACTCTGAACTAATGGTTACAGGCTTAACTCTTACTCTGGACTAATGGTTCAGGTCTTAACTCTTACTCTGGCATCATGGTTAAGGTCTTAACTCTTACTCTGGACTAATGGTTATGGTCTTAACTCTTACTCTGGACTAATGGTGAAGGTCTTAACTCTTACTCTGGCATCATGGTTAAGGTCTTAACTCTTACTCTGGCATCATGGTTAAGGTCTTAACTCTTACTCTGGACTAATGTTTAAGGTCGTAACTCTTACCCTGGCATCATGGTTAAGGTCTTAACTCTTACTCTGGACTAATGGTTAAGGTCTTAACTCTTACTCTGGCATCATGGTTAAGGTCTTAACTCCTACTCTGGACTAATGGTTATGGTCTTAACTCTTACTCTGGACTAATGGTTAAGGTCTTAACTCTTACTCTGGCATCATGGTTAAGGTCTTAACTCTTACTCTGGCATCATGGTTAAGGTCTTAACTCTTACTCTGGACTAATGGTTAAGGTCTTAAATCTTACTCTGGCATCATGGTTAAGGTTGTAACTCTTACTCTGGCATCATGGTTAAGGTCTTAACTCTAACTCTGGGATCATGGTTAAGGTCTTAACTCTTACTCTGGACTAATGGTTAAGGTCTTAACTCTTACTCTGGACAAATGGTTAAGGTCTTAGACTGTTACTCTGGCATCATGGTTAAGGTCTTAACTCTTACTCTGGACTAATGGTTAAGGTCTTAGACTCTTACTCTGGACTAATGGTTAAGGTTTTAACTCTTACTCTGGACTAATGGTTAAGGTCTTAGACTCTTACTCTGGCATCATGGTTAAGGTCTTAACTCTTACTCTGGACTAATGGTTAAGGTCTTAACTCTTACTCTGGCATCATGGTTAAGGTTGTAACTCTTACTCTGGCATCATGGTTAAGGTCTTAACCCTTACTCTGGGATCATGGTTAAGGTCTTAACTCTTACTCTGGACTAATGGTTAAGGGCTTAACTCTTACTCTGGCATCATGGTTAAGGTCTTACCTCTTACTCTGGACAAATGGTTAAGGTCTTAGACTGTTACTCTGGCATCATGGTTAAGGTCTTAACTCTTACTCTGGACTAATGGTTAAGGTCTTAGACTCTTACTCTGGACTAATGGTTAAGGTCTTAACTCTTACTCTGGACTAATGGTTAAGGTCTTAGACTCTCACTCTGGCATCATGGTTAAGGTCTTAACTATTACTCTGGACTAATGGTTAAGGTTTTAACTCTTACTCTGGACTAATGGTTAAGGTCTTAGACTCTTACTCTGGCATCATGGTTAAAGTCTTAACTCTTACTCTGGACTAATGGTTAAGGTCTTAACTCTTACTCTGGCATCATGGTTAAGGTCTTAACTCTTACTCTGGACTAATGGTTAAGGTCCTAACTCTTACTTTGGCATCATGGTTCAGGTCTTAACTCTAAGTCTGGCTTCATGGTTAACGTCTTAACTCTTACTATGGACTAATGGTTAAGGTCTTAACTCTTACTCTGGCATCATGGTTAAGGTCTTAACTCTTACTCTGGCATCATGGTTATGGTCTTAACTCTTACTCTGGACTAATGGTTATGGTCTTAACTCTTACTCTGGACTAATGGTTAAGGTCTTAACTCTTACTCTGGCATCATGGTTAAGGTCTTAAATCTTACTCTGAACTAATGGTTACAGGCTTAACTCTTACTCTGGACTAATGGTTCAGGTCTTAACTCTTACTCTGGCATCATGGTTAAGATCTTAACTCTTACTCTGGACTAATGGTTAAGGTCTTGGTCTTAACTCTTTCTCTGGCATCATGGTTAAGGTCTTAACTCTTACTCTGGACTAATGGTTAAGGTCTTAACTCTTACTCTGGCATCATGGTTAAGGTTGTAACTCTTACTCTGGCATCATGGTTAAGGTCTTAACTCTAACTCTGGGATCATGGTTAAGGTCTTAACTCTTACTCTGGACTAATGGTTAAGGGCTTAACTCTTACTCTGGCATCATGGTTAAGGTCTTAACTCTTACTCTGGACAAATGGTTAAGGTCTTAGACTGTTACTCTGGCATCATGGTTAAGGTCTTAACTCTTACTCTGGACTAATGGTTAAGGTCTTATACTCTTACTCTGGACTAATGGTTAAGGTCTTAACTCTTACTCTGGACTAATGGTTAAGGTCTTAGACTCTCACTCTGGCCTCATGGTTAAGGTCTTATCTATTACTCTGGACTAATGGTTAAGGTTTTAACTCTTACTCTGGACTAATGGTTAAGGTCTAAGACTCTTACTCTGGCATCATGGTTAAGGTCTTAACTCTTACTCTGGACTAATGGTTAATGTCTTAACTCTTACTCTGGCATCATGGTTAAGGTCTTAACTCTTACTCTGGACTAATGGTTAAGGTCTTAACTCTTACTCTGGACTAATGGTTAAGGTCTTTACTCTTACTCTGGACTAATGGTTAAGGTCCTAACTCTTACTTTGACATCATGGTTCAGGTCTTAACTCTAAGTCTGGCTTCATGGTTAAGGTCTTAACTCTTACTATGGACTAATGGTTAAGGTCTTAACTCTTACTCTGGCATCATGGTTAAGGTCTTAACTCTTACTCTGGCATCATGGTTAAGGTCTTAACTCTTACTCTGGACTAATGGTTATGGTCTTAACTCTTACTCTGGACTAATGGATATGTTCTTAACTCCTACTCTGGCATCATGGTTAAGGTCTTAGACTCTTACTCTGCCATCATGGTTAAGGTCTTAAATCTTACTCTGGACTAATGGTTAAGGTTTTAGACTCTCACTCTGGCATCATGGTTAAGGTCTTAACTCTTACTCTGGACTAATGGTTAAGGTCTTAACTCTTACGCTGGCATCATGGTTAAGGTCTTAACTCTACCTCTGGCATCATGGTTAAGGTCATAACTCTTACTCTGGCATCATGGTTAAGGTCGTAACTCTAACTCTGGACTAATGGTTAAGGTCTTAACTCTTACTCTGGACTAATGGTTAAGGTCTTAACTCTTACTCTGGCATCCTGGTTAAGGTCTTAACTCTTACTCTAGCATCATGGTTAACGTCTTAACTCTTACTCTGGACTAATGGTTAAGGTCTTAACTCTCACTCTGGACTAATGGTTAATGTCTTAACTCTTACTCTGGGTTAATGGTTAAGGTCTTAACTCTTACTCTGGCATCATGGTTAAGGTCTTAACTCTTACTCTGGACTAATGGTTAAGGTCTTAACTCTTACTCTGGCATCATGGTTAATGTCTTAAGTCTTACTCTGGCATCATGGTTAAGGTCTTAACTCTTACTCTGGACTAATGGTTAAGGTCTTAACTCTTACTCTGGCATCATGGTTTAGGTCTTAACTCTTACTCTGGCATCATGGTTAAGGTCTTAACTCTTACTCTGGACTAATGGTTAAGGTCTTAACTCTTACTCTGGCATCATGGTTAAGGTCTTAACTCTTACTCTGGCATCATGGTTAAGGTCTTAGACGCTTACTCTGGACTAATGGTTAAGGTCTTAACTCTTACTCTGGACTAATGGTTAAGGGCTTAACTTTTACTCTGGCATCATGGTTAAGGTCTTAACTCTTACTCTGGCATCATGGTTAAGGTCTTAACTCCAACTCTGGGAACATGGTTAAGGTCATAACTCTTACTCTGGCATCATGGTTAAGGTCGTAACTCTTACTCTGGCATCATGGTTAAGGTCTTAACTCTTACTCTGGACTAATGATTAAGGTCTTAACTCTTACTCTGACATCATGGTTAAGGTCTTAACTCTTACTCTAGCATCATGGTTAAGGTCTTAACTCTTACTCTAGACTAATGGTTAAGGTCTTAACTCTTACCCTGGACTAATGGTTAAGGTCTTAACTCTTACTCTGGACTAATGGTTAAGGTCTTAACTCTTACTCTGGCATCATGGTTAAGGTCTTAACTCTTACTCTGGACTAATGTTTAAGGTCTTAACTCTTACCCTGGCATCATGGTTAAGGTCTTAACACTTACTCTGGACTAATGGTTAAGGTCTTAACTCTTACTCTGGCATCATGGTTAAGGTCTTAACTCTTACTCTGGACTAATGGTTATGGTCTTAACTCTTACTCTGGACTAATGGTTAAGGTCTTAACTCTTACTCTGGCATCATGGTTAAGGTCTTAACTCTTACTCTGGACTAATGGTTAAGGTCTTAACTCTTACTCTGGCATCATGGTTAAGGTTGTAACTCTTACTCTGGCATCTTGGTTAAGGTCTTAACTCTAACTTTGGGAACATGGTTAAAGTCTTAACTCTTACTCTGGCATCATGGTTAAGGTCGTAACTCTTACTCTGGACTAATGGTTAAGGTCTTAACTCTTACTCTGGACTAATGGTTAAGGTCTTAACTCTTACTCTGGCATCATGGTTAAGGTCTTAACTCTTACTCTAGCATCATGGTTAAGGTCTTAACTCTTACTCTAGACTAATGGTTAAGGTCTTAACTCTTACTCTGGACTAATGGTTAAGGTCTTAACTCTCACTCTGGATTAATGGTTAAGGTCTTAGACTCTTACTCTGGTATCATGGTTAAGGTCTTAACTCTTACTCTGGACTAATGTTTAAGGTCTTAACTCTTACCCTGGCATCATGGTTAAGGTCTTAACTCTTACTCTGGACTAATGGTTAAGGTCTTAACTCTTACTCTGGCATCATGGTTAAGGTCTTAACTCCTACTCTGGACTAATGGTTATGGTCTTAACTCTTACTCTGGACTAATGGTTAAGGTCTTAACTCTTACTCTTGCATCATGGTTAAGGTCTTAAATCTTACTCTGAACTAATGGTTACAGGCTTAACTTTTACTCTGGACTAATGGTTCAGGTCTTAACTCTTACTCTGGCATCATGGTTAAGGTCTTAACTCTTACTCTGGCATCATGGTTAAGGTCTTAACTCTTACTCTGGACTAATGGTTAAGGTCTTAACTCTTACTCTGGCATCATGGTTAAGGTTGTAACTCTTACTCTGGCATCATGGTTAAGGTCTTAACTCTAACTCTGGGATCATGGTTAAGGTCTTAACTCTTACTCTGGACTAATGGTTAAGGGCTTAACTCTTACTCTGGCATCATGGTTAAGGTCTTAACTCTTACTCTGGACAAATGGTTAAGGTCTTAGACTGTTACTCTGGCATCATGGTTAAGGTCTTAACTCTTACTCTGGACTAATGGTTAAGGTCTTAGACTGTTACTCTGGCATCATGGTTAAGGTCTTAACTCTTACTCTGGACTAATGGTTAAGGTCTTAGACTCTCACTCTGGCATCATGGTTAAGGTCTTAACTATTACTCTGGACTAATGGTTAAGGTTTTAACTCTTACTCTGGACTAAGGGTTAAGGTCTTAGACTCTTACTCTGGCATCATGGTTAAGATCTTAACTCTTACTCTGACATCATGGTTAAGGTCTTAACTCTTACTCTAGCATCATGGTTAAGGTCTTAACTCTTACTCTAGACTAATGGTTAAGGTCTTAACTCTTACCCTGGACTAATGGTTAAGGTCTTAACTCTTACTCTGGACTAATGGTTAAGGTCTTAACTCTTACTCTGGCATCATGGTTAAGGTCTTAACTCTTACTCTGGACTAATGTTTAAGGTCTTAACTCTTACCCTGGCATCATGGTTAAGGTCTTAACACTTACTCTGGACTAATGGTTAAGGTCTTAACTCTTACTCTGGCATCATGGTTAAGGTCTTAACTCTTACTCTGGACTAATGGTTATGGTCTTAACTCTTACTCTGGACTAATGGTTAAGGTCTTAACTCTTACTCTGGCATCATGGTTAAGGTCTTAACTCTTACTCTGGACTAATGGTTAAGGTCTTAACTCTTACTCTGGCATCATGGTTAAGGTCGTAACTCTTACTCTGGCATCTTGGTTAAGGTCTTAACTCTAACTTTGGGAACATGGTTAAAGTCTTAACTCTTACTCTGGCATCATGGTTAAGGTCGTAACTCTTACTCTGGACTAATGGTTAAGGTCTTAACTCTTACTCTGGACTAATGGTTAAGGTCTTAACTCTTACTCTGGCATCATGGTTAAGGTCTTAACTCTTACTCTAGCATCATGGTTAAGGTCTTAACTCTTACTCTAGACTAATGGTTAAGGTCTTAACTCTTACTCTGGACTAATGGTTAAGGTCTTAACTCTCACTCTGGATTAATGGTTAAGGTCTTAGACTCTTACTCTGGTATCATGGTTAAGGTCTTAACTCTTACTCTGGACTAATGTTTAAGGTCTTAACTCTTACCCTGGCATCATGGTTAAGGTCTTAACTCTTACTCTGGACTAATGGTTAAGGTCTTAACTCTTACTCTGGCATCATGGTTAAGGTCTTAACTCCTACTCTGGACTAATGGTTATGGTCTTAACTCTTACTCTGGACTAATGGTTAAGGTCTTAACTCTTACTCTTGCATCATGGTTAAGGTCTTAAATCTTACTCTGAACTAATGGTTACAGGCTTAACTTTTACTCTGGACTAATGGTTCAGGTCTTAACTCTTACTCTGGCATCATGGTTAAGGTCTTAACTCTTACTCTGGCATCATGGTTAAGGTCTTAACTCTTACTCTGGACTAATGGTTAAGGTCTTAACTCTTACTCTGGCATCATGGTTAAGGTTGTAACTCTTACTCTGGCATCATGGTTAAGGTCTTAACTCTAACTCTGGGATCATGGTTAAGGTCTTAACTCTTACTCTGGACTAATGGTTAAGGGCTTAACTCTTACTCTGGCATCATGGTTAAGGTCTTAACTCTTACTCTGGACAAATGGTTAAGGTCTTAGACTGTTACTCTGGCATCATGGTTAAGGTCTTAACTCTTACTCTGGACTAATGGTTAAGGTCTTAGACTGTTACTCTGGCATCATGGTTAAGGTCTTAACTCTTACTCTGGACTAATGGTTAAGGTCTTAGACTCTCACTCTGGCATCATGGTTAAGGTCTTAACTATTACTCTGGACTAATGGTTAAGGTTTTAACTCTTACTCTGGACTAAGGGTTAAGGTCTTAGACTCTTACTCTGGCATCATGGTTAAGATCTTAACTCTTACTCTGGACTAATGGTTAAGGTCTTAACTCTTACTCTGGACTAATGGTTAAGGTCTTAACTCTTACTCTGACATCATGGTTAAGGTCTTAACTCTTACTCTAGCATCATGATTAAGGTCTTAACTCTTACTCTAGACTAATGGTTAAGGTCTTAACTCTTACCCTGGACTAATGGTTAAGGTCTTAACTCTTACCCTGGACTAATGGTTAAGGTCTTAGACTCTTACTCTGGCATCATGGTTAAGGTCTTAACTCTTACTCTGGACTAATGTTTAAGGTCTTAACTCTTACCCTGGCATCATGGTTAAGGTCTTAACTCTTACTCTGGACTAATGGTTAAGGTCTTAACTCTTACTCTGGCATCATGGTTAAGATCTTAACTCTTACTCTGGACTAATGGTTATGGTCTTAACTCTTACTCTGGACTAATGGTTAAGGTCTTAACTCTTACTCTGGCATCATGGTTAAGGTCTTAACTCTTACTCTGGACTAATGTTTAAGGTCTTAACTCTTACCCTGGCATCATGGTTAAGGTCTTAACTCTTACTCTGGACTAATGGTTAAGGTCTTAACTCTTACTCTGGCATCATGGTTAAGGTCTTAACTCCTACTCTGGACTAATGGTTATGGTCTTAACTCTTACTCTGGACTAATGGTTAAGGTCTTAACTCTTACTCTGGCATCATGGTTAAGGTCTTAAATCTTACTCTGAACTAATGGTTACAGGCTTAACTCTTACTCTGGACTAATGGTTCAGGTCTTAACTCTTACTCTGGCATCATGGTTAAGGTCTTAACTCTTACTCTGGCATCATGGTTAAGGTCTTAACTCTTACTCTGGACTAATGGTTAAGGTCTTAACTCTTACTCTGGCATCATGGTTAAGGTCTTAACTCTTACTCTGGACTAATGTTTAAGGTCTTAACTCTTACCCTGGCATCATGGTTAAGGTCTTAACTCTTACTCTGGACTAATGGTTAAGGTCTTAACTCTTACTCTGGCATCATGGTTAAGGTCTTAACTCCTACTCTGGACTAATGGTTATGGTCTTAACTCTTACTCTGGACTAATGGTTAAGGTCTTAACTCTTACTCTGGCATCATGGTTAAGGTCTTAAATCTTACTCTGAACTAATGGTTACAGGCTTAACTCTTACTCTGGACTAATGGTTCAGGTCTTAACTCTTACTCTGGCATCATGGTTAAGGTCTTAACTCTTACTCTGGACTAATGGTTAAGGTCTTGGTCTTAACTCTTTCTCTGGCATCATGGTTAAGGTCTTAACTCTTACTCTGGACTAATGGTTAAGGTCTTAACTCTTACTCTGGCATCATGGTTAAGGTTGTAACTCTTACTCTGGCATCATGGTTAAGGTCTTAACTCTAACTCTGGGATCATGGTTAAGGTCTTAACTCTTACTCTGGACTAATGGTTAAGGGCTTAACTCTTACTCTGGCATCATGGTTAAGGTCTTAACTCTTACTCTGGACTAATGGTTAAGGTATTAACTCTTACTCTGGACTAATGGTTAAGGTCTTAGACTCTCACTCTGGCCTCATGGTTAAGGTCTTATCTATTACTCTGGACTAATGGTTAAGGTTTTAACTCTTACTCTGGACTAATGGTTAAGGTCTAAGACTCTTACTCTGGCATCATGGTTAAGGTCTTAACTCTTACTCTGGCATCATGGTTAAGGTCTTAACTCTTACTCTGGACTAATGGTTATGGTCTTAACTCTTACTCTGGACTAATGGATAAGTTCTTAACTCATACTCTGGCATCATGGTTAAGGTCTTAACTCTACCTCTGGCATCATGGTTAAGGTCATAACTCTTACTCTGCCATCATGGTTAAGGTCTTAAATCTTACTCTGGACTAATGGTTAAGGTTTTAGACTCTCACTCTGGCATCATGGTTAAGGTCTTAACTCTTACTCTGGACTAATGGTTAAGGTCTTAACTCTTACGCTGGCATCATGGTTAAGGTCTTAACTCTACCTCTGGCATCATGGTTAAGGTCATAACTCTTACTCTGGCATCATGGTTAAGGTCGTAACTCTAACTCTGGACTAATGGTTAAGGTCTTAACTCTTACTCTGGACTAATGGTTAAGGTCTTAACTCTTACTCTGGCATCCTGGTTAAGGTCTTAACTCTTACTCTAGCATCATGGTTAACGTCTTAACTCTTACTCTGGACTAATGGTTAAGGTCTTAACTCTCACTCTGGACTAATGGTTAATGTCTTAACTCTTACTCTGGGTTAATGGTTAAGGTCTTAACTCTTACTCTGGCATCATGGTTAAGGTCTTAACTCTTACTCTGGACTAATGGTTAAGGTCTTAACTCTTACTCTGGCATCATGGTTAATGTCTTAAGTCTTACTCTGGCATCATGGTTAAGGTCTTAACTCTTACTCTGGACTAATGGTTAAGGTCTTAACTCTTACTCTGGCATCATGGTTTAGGTCTTAACTCTTACTCTGGCATCATGGTTAAGGTCTTAACTCTTACTCTGGACTAATGGTTAAGGTCTTAACTCTTACTCTGGCATCATGGTTAAGGTCTTAACTCTTACTCTGGCATCATGGTTAATGTCTTAAGTCTTACTCTGGCATCATGGTTAAGGTCTTAACTCTTACTCTGGACTAATGGTTAAGGTCTTAACTCTTACTCTGGCATCATGGTTTAGGTCTTAACTCTTACTCTGGCATCATGGTTAAGGTCTTAACTCTTACTCTGGACTAATGGTTAAGGTCTTAACTCTTACTCTGGCATCATGGTTAAGGTCTTAACTCTTACTCTGGCATCATGGTTAAGGTCTTATACGCTTACTCTGGACTAATGGTTAAGGTCTTAACTCTTACTCTGGACTAATGGTTAAGGGCTTAACTTTTACTCTGGCATCATGGTTAAGGTCTTAACTCTTACTCTGGCATCATGGTTAAGGTCTTAACTCCAACTCTGGGAACATGGTTAAGGTCATAACTCTTACTCTGGCATCATGGTTAAGGTCGTAACTCTTACTCTGGCATCATGGTTAAGGTCTTAACTCTTACTCTGGACTAATGATTAAGGTCTTAACTCTTACTCTGACATCATGGTTAAGGTCTTAACTCTTACTCTAGCATCATGGTTAAGGTCTTAACTCTTACTCCAGACTAATGGTTAAGGTCTTAACTCTTACCCTGGACTAATGGTTAAGGTCTTAACTCTTACTCTGGACTAATGGTTAAGGTCTTAACTCTTACTCTGGCATCATGGTTAAGGTCTTAACTCTTACTCTGGACTAATGTTTAAGGTCTTAACTCTTACCCTGGCATCATGGTTAAGGTCTTAACACTTACTCTGGACTAATGGTTAAGGTCTTAACTCTTACTCTGGCATCATGGTTAAGGTCTTAACTCTTACTCCGGACTAATGGTTATGGTCTTAACTCTTACTCTGGACTAATGGTTAAGGTCTTAACTCTTACTCTGGCATCATGGTTAAGGTCTTAACTCTTACTCTGGACTAATGGTTAAGGTCTTAACTCTTACTCTGGCATCATGGTTAAGGTCGTAACTCTTACTCTGGCATCTTGGTTAAGGTCTTAACTCTAACTTTGGGAACATGGTTAAAGTCTTAACTCTTACTCTGGCATCATGGTTAAGGTCGTAACTCTTACTCTGGACTAATGGTTAAGGTCTTAACTCTTACTCTGGACTAATGGTTAAGGTCTTAACTCTTACTCTGGCATCATGGTTAAGGTCTTAACTCTTACTCTAGCATCATGGTTAAGGTCTTAACTCTTACTCTAGACTAATGGTTAAGGTCTTAACTCTTACTCTGGACTAATGGTTAAGGTCTTAACTCTCACTCTGGATTAATGGTTAAGGTCTTAGACTCTTACTCTGGTATCATGGTTAAGGTCTTAACTCTTACTCTGGACTAATGTTTAAGGTCTTAACTCTTACCCTGGCATCATGGTTAAGGTCTTAACTCTTACTCTGGACTAATGGTTAAGGTCTTAACTCTTACTCTGGCATCATGGTTAAGGTCTTAACTCCTACTCTGGACTAATGGTTATGGTCTTAACTCTTACTCTGGACTAATGGTTAAGGTCTTAACTCTTACTCTTGCATCATGGTTAAGGTCTTAAATCTTACTCTGAACTAATGGTTACAGGCTTAACTTTTACTCTGGACTAATGGTTCAGGTCTTAACTCTTACTCTGGCATCATGGTTAAGGTCTTAACTCTTACTCTGGCATTATGGTTAAGGTCTTAACTCTTACTCTGGACTAATGGTTAAGGTCTTAACTCTTACTCTGGCATCATGGTTAAGGTTGTAACTCTTACTCTGGCATCATGGTTAAGGTCTTAACTCTAACTCTGGGATCATGGTTAAGGTCTTAACTCTTACTCTGGACTAATGGTTAAGGGCTTAACTCTTACTCTGGCATCATGGTTAAGGTCTTAACTCTTACTCTGGACAAATGGTTAAGGTCTTAGACTGTTACTCTGGCATCATGGTTAAGGTCTTAACTCTTACTCTGGACTAATGGTTAAGGTCTTAGACTGTTACTCTGGCATCATGGTTAAGGTCTTAACTCTTACTCTGGACTAATGGTTAAGGTCTTAGACTCTCACTCTGGCATCATGGTTAAGGTCTTAACTATTACTCTGGACTAATGGTTAAGGTTTTAACTCTTACTCTGGACTAAGGGTTAAGGTCTTAGACTCTTACTCTGGCATCATGGTTAAGATCTTAACTCTTACTCTGACATCATGGTTAAGGTCTTAACTCTTACTCTAGCATCATGATTAAGGTCTTAACTCTTACTCTAGACTAATGGTTAAGGTCTTAACTCTTACCCTGGACTAATGGTTAAGGTCTTAACTCTTACTCTGGACTAATGGTTAAGGTCTTAACTCTTACTCTGGCATCATGGTTAAGGTCTTAACTCTTACTCTGGACTAATGTTTAAGGTCTTAACTCTTACCCTGGCATCATGGTTAAGGTCTTAACACTTACTCTGGACTAATGGTTAAGGTCTTAACTCTTACTCTGGCATCATGGTTAAGGTCTTAACTCTTACTCTGGCATCATGGTTAAGGTCTTAACTCTTACTCTGGACTAATGGTTAAGGTCTTAACTCTTACTCTGGCATCATGGTTAAGGTCGTAACTCTTACTCTGGCATCTTGGTTAAGGTCTTAACTCTAACTTTGGGAACATGGTTAAAGTCTTAACTCTTACTCTGGCATCATGGTTAAGGTCGTAACTCTTACTCTGGACTAATGGTTAAGGTCTTAACTCTTACTCTGGCATCATGGTTAAGGTCTTAACTCTTACTCTAGCATCATGGTTAAGGTCTTAACTCTTACTCTAGACTAATGGTTAAGGTCTTAACTCTTACTCTGGACTAATGGTTAAGGTCTTAACTCTCACTCTGGATTAATGGTTAAGGTCTTAGACTCTTACTCTGGTATCATGGTTAAGGTCTTAACTCTTACTCTGGACTAATGTTTAAGGTCTTAACTCTTACCCTGGCATCATGGTTAAGGTCTTAACTCTTACTCTGGACTAATGGTTAAGGTCTTAACTCTTACTCTGGCATCATGGTTAAGGTCTTAACTCCTACTCTGGACTAATGGTTATGGTCTTAACTCTTACTCTGGACTAATGGTTAAGGTCTTAACTCTTACTCTTGCATCATGGTTAAGGTCTTAAATCTTACTCTGAACTAATGGTTACAGGCTTAACTTTTACTCTGGACTAATGGTTCAGGTCTTAACTCTTACTCTGGCATCATGGTTAAGGTCTTAACTCTTACTCTGGACTAATGGTTAAGGTCTTAACTCTTACTCTGGCATCATGGTTAAGGTTGTAACTCTTACTCTGGCATCATGGTTAAGGTCTTAACTCTAACTCTGGGATCATGGTTAAGGTCTTAACTCTTACTCTGGACTAATGGTTAAGGGCTTAACTCTTACTCTGGCATCATGGTTAAGGTCTTAACTCTTACTCTGGACAAATGGTTAAGGTCTTAGACTGTTACTCTGGCATCATGGTTAAGGTCTTAACTCTTACTCTGGACTAATGGTTAAGGTCTTAGACTGTTACTCTGGCATCATGGTTAAGGTCTTAACTCTTACTCTGGACTAATGGTTAAGGTCTTAGACTCTCACTCTGGCATCATGGTTAAGGTCTTAACTATTACTCTGGACTAATGGTTAAGGTTTTAACTCTTACTCTGGACTAAGGGTTAAGGTCTTAGACTCTTACTCTGGCATCATGGTTAAGATCTTAACTCTTACTCTGGACTAATGGTTAAGGTCTTAACTCTTACTCTGGACTAATGGTTAAGGTCTTAACTCTTACTCTGACATCATGGTTAAGGTCTTAACTCTTACTCTAGCATCATGATTAAGGTCTTAACTCTTACTCTAGACTAATGGTTAAGGTCTTAACTCTTACCCTGGACTAATGGTTAAGGTCTTAACTCTTACCCTGGACTAATGGTTAAGGTCTTAGACTCTTACTCTGGCATCATGGTTAAGGTCTTAACTCTTACTCTGGACTAATGTTTAAGGTCTTAACTCTTACCCTGGCATCATGGTTAAGGTCTTAACTCTTACTCTGGACTAATGGTTAAGGTCTTAACTCTTACTCTGGCATCATGGTTAAGATCTTAACTCTTACTCTGGACTAATGGTTATGGTCTTAACTCTTACTCTGGACTAATGGTTAAGGTCTTAACTCTTACCCTGGCATCATGGTTAAGGTCTTAACTCTTACTCTGGACTAATGGTTAAGGTCTTAACTCTTACTCTGGCATCATGGTTAAGGTCTTAACTCCTACTCTGGACTAATGGTTATGGTCTTAACTCTTACTCTGGACTAATGGTTAAGGTCTTAACTCTTACTCTGGCATCATGGTTAAGGTCTTAAATCTTACTCTGAACTAATGGTTACAGGCTTAACTCTTACTCTGGACTAATGGTTCAGGTCTTAACTCTTACTCTGGCATCATGGTTAAGGTCTTAACTCTTACTCTGGCATCATGGTTAAGGTCTTAACTCTTACTCTGGACTAATGGTTAAGGTCTTAAATCTTACTCTGGCATCATGGTTAAGGTTGTAACTCTTACTCTGGCATCATGGTTAAGGTCTTAACTCTAACTCTGGGATCATGGTTAAGGTCTTAACTCTTACTCTGGACTAATGGTTAAGGTCTTAACTCTTACTCTGGACAAATGGTTAAGGTCTTAGACTGTTACTCTGGCATCATGGTTAAGGTCGTAACTCTTACTCTGGACTAATGGTTAAGGTCTTAGACTCTTACTCTGGACTAATGGTTAAGGTCTTAACTCTTACTCTGGACTAATGGTTAAGGTCTTAGACTCTCACTCTGGCATCATGGTTAAGGTCTTAACTATTACTCTGGACTAATGGTTAAGGTTTTAACTCTTACTCTGGACTAATGGTTAAGGTCTTAGACTCTTACTCTGGCATCATGGTTAAGATCTTAACTCTTACTCTGGACTAATGGTTAAGGTCTTAACTCTTACTCTGGCATCATGGTTAAGGTTGTAATTCTTACTCTGGCATCATGGTTAAGGTCTTAACTCTAACTCTGGGATCATGGTTAAGGTCTTAACTCTTACTCTGGACTAATGGTTAAGGGCTTAACTCTTACTCTGGCATCATGGTTAAGGTCTTAACTCTTACTCTGGACAAATGGTTAAGGTCTTAGACTGTTACTCTGGCATCATGGTTAAGGTCTTAACTCTTACTCTGGACTAATGGTTAAGGTCTTAGACTCTTACTCTGGACTAATGGTTAAGGTCTTAACTCTTACTCTGGACTAATGGTTAAGGTCTTAGACTCTCACTCTGGCATCATGGTTAAGGTCTTAACTATTACTCTGGACTAATGGTTAAGGTTTTAACTATTACTCTGGACTAATGGTTAAGGTTTTAACTCTTACTCTGGACTAATGGTTAAGGTCTTAGACTCTTACTCTGGCATCATGGTTAAGGTCTTAACTCTTACTCTGGACTAATGGTTAAGGTCTTAACTCTTACTCTGGCATCATGGTTAAGGTCTTAACTCTTACTCTGGACTAATGGTTAAGGTCTTAACTCTTACTCTGGACTAATGGTTAAGGTCCTAACTCTTACTTTGGCATCATGGTTCAGGTCTTAACTCTAAGTCTGGCTTCATGGTTAAGGTCTTAACTCTTACTATGGACTAATGGTTAAGGTCTTAACTCTTACTCTGGCATCATGGTTAAGGTCTTAACTCTTACTCTGGCATCATGGTTATGGTCTTAACTCTTACTCTGGACTAATGGTTATGGTCTTAACTCTTACTCTGGACTAATGGTTACGGTCTTAACTCTTACTCTGGCATCATGGTTAAGGTCTTAAATCTTACTCTGAACTAATGGTTACAGGCTTAACTCTTACTCTGGACTAATGGTTCAGGTCTTAACTCTTACTCTGGCATCATGGTTAAGGTCTTAACTCTTACTCTGGACTAATGGTTAAGGTCTTGGTCTTAACTCTTTCTCTGGCATCATGGTTAAGGTCTTAACTCTTACTCTGGACTAATAGTTAAGGTCTTAACTCTTACTCTGGCATCATGGTTAAGGTTGTAACTCTTACTCTGGCATCATGGTTAAGGTCTTAACTCTAACTCTGGGATCATGGTTAAGGTCTTAACTCTTACTCTGGACTAATGGTTAAGGGCTTAACTCTTACTCTGGCATCATGGTTAAGGTCTTAACTCTTACTCTGGACAAATGGTTAAGGTCTTAGACTGTTACTCTGGCATCATGGTTAAGGTCTTATCTCTTACTCTGGACTAATGGTTAAGGTCTTAACTCTTACTCTGGCATCATGGTTAAGGTTGTAACTCTTACTCTGGCATCATGGTTAAGGTCTTAACTCTAACTCTGGGATCATGGTTAAGGTCTTAACTCTTACTCTGGACTAATGGTTAAGGGCTTAACTCTTACTCTGGCATCATGGTTAAGGTCTTAACTCTTACTCTGGACAAATGGTTAACGTCTTAGACTGTTACTCTGGCATCATGGTTAAGGTCTTAACTCTTACTCTGGACTAATGGTTAAGGTCTTATACTCTTACTCTGGACTAATGGTTAAGGTCTTAACTCTTACTCTGGACTAATGGTTAAGGTCTTAGACTCTCACTCTGGCCTCATGGTTAAGGTCTTATCTATTACTCTGGACTAATGGTTAAGGTTTTAACTCTTACTCTGGACTAATGGTTAAGGTCTAAGACTCTTACTCTGGTATCATGGTTAAGGTCTTAACTCTTACTCTGGACTAATGGTTAAGGTCTTAACTCTTACTCTGGCATCATGGTTAAGGTCTTAACTCTTACTCTGGACTAATGGTTAAGGTCTTAACTCTTACTCTGGACTAATGGTTAAGGTCTTTACTCTTACTCTGGACTAATGGTTAAGGTCCTAACTCTTACTTTGACATCATGGTTCAGGTCTTAACTCTAAGTCTGGCTTCATGGTTAAGGTCTTAACTCTTACTATGGACTAATGGTTAAGGTCTTTACTCTTACTCTGGCATCATGGTTAAGGTCTTAACTCTTACTCTGGACTAATGGTTATGGTCTTAACTCTTACTCTGGACTAATGGATAAGTTCTTAACTCATACTCTGGCATCATGGTTAAGGTCTTAGACTCTTACTCTGCCATCATGGTTAAGGTCTTAAATCTTACTCTGGACTAATGGTTAAGGTTTTAGACTCTCACTCTGGCATCATGGTTAAGGTCTTAACTCTTACTCTGGACTAATGGTTAAGGTCTTAACTCTTACGCTGGCATCATGGTTAAGGTCTTAACTCTAAGTCTGGCTTCATGGTTAAGGTCTTAACTCTTACTATGGACTAATGGTTAAGGTCTTAACTCTTACTCTGGCATCATGGTTAAGGTCTTAACTCTTACTCTGGACTAATGGTTATGGTCTTAACTCTTACTCTGGACTAATGGATAAGTTCTTAACTCATACTCTGGCATCATGGTTAAGGTCTTAGACTCTTACTCTGCCATCATGGTTAAGGTCTTAAATCTTACTCTGGACTAATGGTTAAGGTTTTAGACTCTCACTCTGGCATCATGGTTAAGGTCTTAACTCTTACTCTGGACTAATGGTTAAGGTCTTAACTCTTACGCTGGCATCATGGTTAAGGTCTTAACTCTACCTCTGGCATCATGGTTAAGGTCATAACTCTTACTCTGGCATCATGGTTAAGGTCGTAACTCTAACTCTGGACTAATGGTTAAGGTCTTAACTCTTACTCTGGACTAATGGTTAAGGTCTTAACTCTTACTCTGGCATCCTGGTTAAGGTCTTAACTCTTACTCTAGCATCATGGTTAACGTCTTAACTCTTACTCTGGACTAATGGTTAAGGTCTTAACTCTCACTCTGGACTAATGGTTAATGTCTTAACTCTTACTCTGGGTTAATGGTTAAGGTCTTAACTCTTACTCTGGCATCATGGTTAAGGTCTTAACTCTTACTCTGGACTAATGGTTAAGGTCTTAACTCTTACTCTGGACTAATGGTTAAGGTCTTAGACTCTCACTCTGGCATCATGGTTAAGGTCTTATCTATTACTCTGGACTAATGGTTAAGGTTTAAACTCTTACTCTGGACTAATGGTTAAGGTCTAAGACTCTTACTCTGGCATCATGGTTAAGGTCTTAACTCTTACTCTGGACTAATGGTTAAGGTCTTAACTCTTACTCTGGCATCATGGTTAAGGTCTTAACTCTTACTCTGGACTAATGGTTAAGGTCTTAAATCTTACTCTGGACTAATGGTTAAGGTCTTTACTCTTACTCTGGACTAATGGTTAAGGTCCTAACTCTTACTTTGGCATCATGGTTCAGGTCTTAACTCTAAGTCTGGCTTCATGGTTAAGGTCTTAACTCTTACTATGGACTAATGGTTAAGGTCTTAACTCTTACTCTGGCATCATGGTTAAGGTCTTAACTCTTACTCTGGCATCATGGTTAAGGTCTTAACTCTTACTCTGGACTAATGGTTATGGTCTTAACTCTTACTCTGGACTAATGGTTAAGTTCTTAACTCATACTCTGGCATCATGGTTAAGGTCTTAGACTCTTACTCTGCCATCATGGTTAAGGTCTTAAATCTTACTCTGGACTAATGGTTAAGGTTTTAGACTCTCACTCTGGCATCATGGTTAAGGTCTTAACTCTTACTCTGGACTAATGGTTAAGGTCTTAACTCTTATGCTGGCATCATGGTTAAGGTCTTAACTCTACCTCTGGCATCATGGTTAAGGTCATAACTCTTACTCTGGCATCATGGTTAAGGTCGTAAATCTAACTCTGGACTAATGGTTAAGGTCTTAACTCTTACTCTGGACTAATGGTTAAGGTCTTAACTCTTACTCTGGCATCATGGTTAAGGTCTTAACTCTTACTCTAGCATCATGGTTAACGTCTTAACTCTTACTCTGGACTAATGGTTAAGGTCTTAACTCTCACTCTGGACTAATGGTTAATGTCTTAACTCTTACTCTGGGTTAATGGTTAAGGTCTTAGACTCTTACTCTGGTATCATGGTTAAGGTCTTAACTCTTACTCTGGAGTAATGGTTAAGGTCTTAACTCTTACTCTGGCATCATGGTTAAGGTCTTAACTCTTACTCTGGACTAATGGTTAAGGTCTTAACTCTTACTCTGGCATCATGGTTAAGGTCTAAACTCTTACTCTGGCATCATGGTTAAGGTCTTAACTCTTACTCTGGACTAATGGTTATGGTCTTAACTCTTACTCTGGACTAATGGTTAAGGTCTTAACTCTTACTCTGGCATCATGTTTAAGGTCTTAACTCTTACTCTGGACTAATGGTTATGGTCTTAACTCTTACTCTGGACTAATGGTTAAGGTCTTAACTCTTACTCTGGCATCATGGTTAAGGTCTTAACTCTTACTCTGGACTAATGGTTAAGGTCTTAACTCTTACTCTAGCATCATGGTTAAGGTCTTAACTCTTACTCTAGACTAATGGTTAAGGTCTTAACTCTTACTCTGGACTAATGGTTAAGGTCTTAACTCTTACTCTGGATTAATGGTTAAGGTCTTAGACTCTTACTCTGGCATCATGGTTAAGGTCTTAACTCTTACTCTGGACTAATGTTTAAGGTCTTAACTCTTACCCTGGCATCATGGTTAAGGTCCTAACTCTTACTTTGGACTAATGGTTAAGGTCTTAACTCTTACTCTGGCATCATGGTTAAGGTCTTAACTCTTACTCTGGCATCATGGTTAAGGTCTTAACTCTTACTCTGGCATCATGGTTAAGGTCTTAACTCCTACTCTGGACTAATGGTTATGGTCTTAACTCTTACTCTGGACTAATGGTTAAGGTCTTAACTCTTACTCTGGCATCATGGTTAAGGTCTTAAATCTTACTCTGAACTAATGGTTACAGGCTTAACTCTTACTCTGGACTAATGGTTCAGGTCTTAACTCTTACTCTGGCATCATGGTTAAGGTCTTAACTCTTACTCTGGCATCATGGTTAAGGTCTTAACTCTTACTCTGGACTAATGGTTAAGGTCTTAACTCTTACTCTGGCATCATGGTTAATGTTGAAACTCTTACTCTGGCATCATGGTTAAGGTCTTAACTCCAACTCTGGGATCATGGTTAAGGTCTTAACTCTTACTCTGGACTAATGGTTAAGGGCTTAACTCTTACTCTGGCATAATGGTTAAGGTCTTAACTCTTACTCTGGACAAATGGTTAAGGTCTTAACTGTTACTCTGGCATCATGGTGAAGGTCTTAACTCTTACTCTGGACTAATGGTTAAGGTCTTAGACTCTTACTCTGGACTAATGGTTAAGGTCTTAACTCTTACTCTGGACTAATGGTTAAGGTCTTAGACTCTCACTCTAGCATCATGGTTAAGGTCTTAACTAGGGGTGGGCGGAATTTGCGGAATTAACCTTCGCAAATTATCGCGAGAATGTTTAAAATTATCGCAAACAAGCAGAAATATCGCGAAGATGCGGAAGTTTTTTTCCGGCACGTTCGCGAGATTTTCTGCATGGTTGCGGGTCGCCAATTTACCCATGTGGTTGCTTGCGGGCGCGGCCATCTTGTTTTGAGTTGTTCTCGCGGTGCATGATCGCGAGAAGAAAGACGTGATCGCGCGACGCATGACGTCACTGCGGGCGCGAACTGTCGCGAGACAGCGCAAATGGCTAAAAACAATACAACATCTCATGGAGAACGCGACCGGATCAAGAAAACTTGTCAGCGAACGCAGGGATTCAGGTAAGGCGATCGCGCGCGCGCGAGAATGTATCATTTTACAGCGCGAGCAAGAAACAAATTATCGCCAAGCTGCGGAAACCGGAATTTTTGACATTTTCGCGCTCTCCGCGGAACGCAAAAATGTCAAATTATCGCAATTTCCGCGAACGGAACGAAATTTTTGCCCAGGCCTAGTCTTAACTATTACTCTGGACTAATGGTTAAGGTTTTAACTCTTACTCTGGACTAATGGTTAAGGTCTTAGACTCTTACTCTGGCATCATGGTTAAGGTCTTAACTCTTACTCTGGACTAATGGTTAAGGTCTTAACTCTTACTCTGGCATCATGGTTAAGGTTGTAACTCTTACTCTGGCATCATGGTTAAGGTCTTAACTCTTACTCTGGGATCATGGTTAAGGTCTTAACTCTTACTCTGGACTAATGGTTAAGGGCTTAACTCTTACTCTGGCATCATGGTTAAGGTCTTAACTCTTACTCTGGACAAATGGTTAAGGTCTTAGACTGTTACTCTGGCATCATGGTTAAGGTCTTAACTCTTACTCTGGACTAATGGTTAAGGTCTTAGACTCTTACTCTGGACTAATGGTTAAGGTCTTAACTCTTACTCTGGACTAATGGTTAAGGTCTTAGACTCTCACTCTGGCATCATGGTTAAGGTCTTAACTATTACTCTGGACTAATGGTTAAGGTTTTAACTCTTACTCTGGACTAATGGTTAAGGTCTTAGACTCTTACTTTTGCATCATGGTTAAAGTCTTAACTCTTACTCTGGACTAATGGTTAAGGTCTTAACTCTTACTCTGGCATCATGGTTAAGGTCTTAACTCTTACTCTGGACTAATGGTTAAGGTCTTAACTCTTACTCTGGACTAATGGTTAAGGTCCTAACTCTTACTTTGGCATCATGGTTCAGGTCTTAACTCTAAGTCTGGCTTCATGGTTAACGTCTTAACTCTTACTATGGACTAATGGTTAAGGTCTTAACTCTTACTCTGGAATCATGGTTAAGGTCTTAACTCTTACTCTGGCATCATGGTTATGGTCTTAACTCTTACTCTGGACTAATGGTTATGGTCTTAACTCTTACTCTGGACTAATGGTTAAGGTCTTAACTCTTACTCTGGCATCATGGTTAAGGTCTTAAATCTTACTCTGAACTAATGGTTACAGGCTTAACTCTTACTCTGGACTAATGGTTCAGGTCTTAACTCTTACTCTGGCATCATGGTTAAGGTCTTAACTCTTACTCTGGACTAATGGTTAAGGTCTTGGTCTTAATTCTTTCTCTGGCATCATGTTTAAGGTCTTAACTCTTACTCTGGACTAATGGTTAAGGTCTTAACTCTTACTCTGGCATCATGGTTAAGGTTGTAACTCTTACTCTGGCATCATGGTTAAGGTCTTAACTCTAACTCTGGGATCATGGTTAAGGTCTTAACTCTTACTCTGGACTAATGGTTAAGGGCTTAACTCTTACTCTGGCATCATGGTTAAGGTCTTAACTCTTACTCTGGACAAATGGTTAAGGTCTTAGACTGTTACTCTGGCATCATGGTTAAGGTCTTAACTCTTACTCTGGACTAATGGTTAAGGTCTTATACTCTTACTCTGGACTAATGGTTAAGGTCTTAACTCTTACTCTGGACTAATGGTTAAGGTCTTAGACTCTCACTCTGGCCTCATGGTTAAGGTCTTATCTATTACTCTGGACTAATGGTTAAGGTTTTAACTCTTACTCTGGACTAATGGTTAAGGTCTAAGACTCTTACTCTGGCATCATGGTTAAGGTCTTAACTCTTACTCTGGACTAATGGTTAAGGTCTTAACTCTTACTCTGGCATCATGGTTAAGGTCTTAACTCTTACTCTGGACTAATGGTTAAGGTCTTAACTCTTACTCTGGACTAATGGTTAAGGTCTTTACTCTTACTCTGGACTAATGGTTAAGGTCCTAACTCTTACTTTGACATCATGGTTCAGGTCTTAACTCTAAGTCTGGCTTCATGGTTAAGGTCTTAACTCTTACTATGGACTAATGGTTAAGGTCTTAACTCTTACTCTGGCATCATGGTTAAGGTCTTAACTCTTACTCTGGACTAATGGTTATGGTCTTAACTCTTACTCTGGACTAATGGATAAGTTCTTAACTCATACTCTGGCATCATGGTTAAGGTCTTAGACTCTTACTCTGCCATCATGGTTAAGGTCTTAAATCTTACTCTGGACTAATGGTTAAGGTTTTAGACTCTCACTCTGGCATCATGGTTAAGGTCTTAACTCTTACTCTGGACTAATGGTTAAGGTCTTAACTCTTACGCTGGCATCATGGTTAAGGTCTTAACTCTACCTCTGGCATCATGGTTAAGGTCATAACTCTTACTCTGGCATCATGGTTAAGGTCATAACTCTAACTCTGGACTAATGGTTAAGGTCTTAACTCTTACTCTGGACTCATGGTTAAGGTCTTAACTCTTACTCTGGCATCCTGGTTAAGGTCTTAACTCTTACTCTAGCATCATGGTTAACGTCTTAACTCTTACTCTGGACTAATGGTTAAGGTCTTAACTCTCACTCTGGACTAATGGTTAATGTCTTAACTCTTACTCTGGGTTAATGGTTGAGGTCTTAACTCTTACTCTGGCATCATGGTTAAGGTCTTAACTCTTACTCTGGACTAATGGTTAAGGTCTTAACTCTTACTCTGGCATCATGGTTAATGTCTTAAGTCTTACTCTGGCATCATGGTTAAGGTCTTAACTCTTACTCTGGACTAATGGTTAAGGTCTTAACTCTTACTCTGGCATCATGGTTTAGGTCTTAACTCTTACTCTGGCATCATGGTTAAGGTCTTAACTCTTACTCTGGACTAATGGTTAAGGTCTTAACTCTTACTCTGGACTAATGGTTAAGGTCTTAACTCTTACTCTGGCATCATGGTTTAGGTCTTAACACTTACTCTGGCATCATGGTTAAGGTCTTAACTCTTACTCTGGACTAATGGTTAAGGTCTTAACTCTTACTCTGGCATCATGGTTAAGGTCTTAACTCTTACTCTGGCATCATGGTTAAGGTCTTAGACGCTTACTCTGGACTAATGGTTAAGGTCTTAACTCTTACTCTGGACTAATGGTTAAGGGCTTAACTTTTACTCTGGCATCATGGTTAAGGTCTTAACTCTTACTCTGGCATCATGGTTAAGGTCTTAACTCCAACTCTGGGAACATGGTTAAGGTCTTAACTCTTACTCTGGCATCATGGTTAAGGTCGTAACTCTTACTCTGGCATCATGGTTAAGGTCATAACTCTAACTCTGGACTAATGGTTAAGGTCTTAACTCTTACTCTGGACTCATGGTTAAGGTCTTAACTCTTACTCTGGCATCCTGGTTAAGGTCTTAACTCTTACTCTAGCATCATGGTTAACGTCTTAACTCTTACTCTGGACTAATGGTTAAGGTCTTAACTCTCACTCTGGACTAATGGTTAATGTCTTAACTCTTACTCTGGGTTAATGGTTGAGGTCTTAACTCTTACTCTGGCATCATGGTTAAGGTCTTAACTCTTACTCTGGACTAATGGTTAAGGTCTTAACTCTTACTCTGGCATCATGGTTAATGTCTTAAGTCTTACTCTGGCATCATGGTTAAGGTCTTAACTCTTACTCTGGACTAATGGTTAAGGTCTTAACTCTTACTCTGGCATCATGGTTTAGGTCTTAACTCTTACTCTGGCATCATGGTTAAGGTCTTAACTCTTACTCTGGACTAATGGTTAAGGTCTTAACTCTTACTCTGGACTAATGGTTAAGGTCTTAACTCTTACTCTGGCATCATGGTTTAGGTCTTAACACTTACTCTGGCATCATGGTTAAGGTCTTAACTCTTACTCTGGACTAATGGTTAAGGTCTTAACTCTTACTCTGGCATCATGGTTAAGGTCTTAACTCTTACTCTGGCATCATGGTTAAGGTCTTAGACGCTTACTCTGGACTAATGGTTAAGGTCTTAACTCTTACTCTGGACTAATGGTTAAGGGCTTAACTTTTACTCTGGCATCATGGTTAAGGTCTTAACTCTTACTCTGGCATCATGGTTAAGGTCTTAACTCCAACTCTGGGAACATGGTTAAGGTCTTAACTCTTACTCTGGCATCATGGTTAAGGTCGTAACTCTTACTCTGGCATCATGGTTAAGGTCTTAACTCTTACTCTGGACTAATGATTAAGGTCTTAACTCTTACTCTGACATCATGGTTAAGGTCTTAACTCTTACTCTAGCATCATGGTTAAGGTCTTAACTCTTACTCTAGACTAATGGTTAAGGTCTTAACTCTTACCCTGGACTAATGGTTAAGGTCTTAACTCTTACTCTGGACTAATGGTTAAGGTCTTAACTCTTACTCTGGCATCATGGTTAAGGTCTTAACTCTTACTCTGGACTAATGTTTAAGGTCTTAACTCTTACCCTGGCATCATGGTTAAGGTCTTAACACTTACTCTGGACTAATGGTTAAGGTCTTAACTCTTACTCTGGCATCATGGTTAAGGTCTTAACTCTTACTCTGGACTAATGGTTATGGTCTTAACTCTTACTCTGGACTAATGGTTAAGGTCTTAACTCTTACTCTGGCATCATGGTTAAGGTCTTAACTCTTACTCTGGACTAATGGTTAAGGTCTTAACTCTTACTCTGGCATCATGGTTAAGGTCGTAACTCTTACTCTGGCATCATGGTTAAGGTCTTAACTCTAACTTTGGGAACATGGTTAAAGTCTTAACTCTTACTCTGGCATCATGGTTAAGGTCGTAACTCTTACTCTGGACTAATGGTTAAGGTCTTAACTCTTACTCTGGACTAATGGTTAAGGTCTTAACTCTTACTCTGGCATCATGGTTAAGGTCTTAACTCTTACTCTAGCATCATGGTTAAGGTCTTAACTCTTACTCTAGACTAATGGTTAAGGTCTTAACTCTTACTCTGGACTAATGGTTAAGGTCTTAACTCTTACTCTGGACTAATGGTTAAGGTCTTAGACTCTTACTCTGGCATCATGGTTAAGGTCTCAACTCTTACTCTGGACTAATGTTTAAGGTCTTAACTCTTACCCTGGCATCATGGTTAAGGTCTTAACTCTTACTCTGGACTAATGGTTAAGGTCTTAACTCTTACTCTGGCATCATGGTTAAGGTCTTAACTATTACTCTGGACTAATGGTTATGGTCTTAACTCTTACTCTGGACTAATGGTTAAGGTCTTAACTCTTACTCTGGCATCATGGTTAAGGTCCTAACTCTTACTTTGGACTAATGGTTAAGGTCTTAACTCTTACTCTGGCATCATGGTTAAGGTCTTTACTCTTACTCTGGACTAATGGTTAAGGTTTTAGACTCTCACTCTGGCATCATGGTTAAGGTCTTAACTCTTACTCTGGCATCATGGTTAAGGTCTTAACTCTAACTCTGGCATCATGGTTAAGGTCTTAACTCTTACTCTGGACTAATGGTTAAGGTCTTAACTCTTACTCTGGACTAATGGTTAAGGTCTTTACTCTTACTCTGGACTAATGGTTAAGGTCCTAACTCTTACTTTGACATCATGGTTCAGGTCTTAACTCTAAGTCTGGCTTCATGGTTAAGGTCTTAACTCTTACTATGGACTAATGGTTAAGGTCTTAACTCTTACTCTGGCATCATGGTTAAGGTCTTAACTCTTACTCTGGCATCATGGTTAAGGTCTTAACTCTTACTCTGGACTAATGGTTATGGTCTTAACTCTTACTCTGGACTAATGGATAAGTTCTTAACTCATACTCTGGCATCATGGTTAAGGTCTTAGACTCTTACTCTGCCATCATGGTTAAGGTCTTAAATCTTACTCTGGACTAATGGTTAAGGTTTTAGACTCTCACTCTGGCATCATGGTTAAGGTCTTAACTCTTACTCTGGACTAATGGTTAAGGTCTTAACTCTTACGCTGGCATCATGGTTAAGGTCTTAACTCTAAGTCTGGCTTCATGGTTAAGGTCTTAACTCTTACTATGGACTAATGGTTAAGGTCTTAACTCTTACTCTGGCATCATGGTTAAGGTCTTAACTCTTACTCTGGACTAATGGTTATGGTCTTAACTCTTACTCTGGACTAATGGATAAGTTCTTAACTCATACTCTGGCATCATGGTTAAGGTCTTAGACTCTTACTCTGCCATCATGGTTAAGGTCTTAAATCTTACTCTGGACTAATGGTTAAGGTTTTAGACTCTCACTCTGGCATCATGGTTAAGGTCTTAACTCTTACTCTGGACTAATGGTTAAGGTCTTAACTCTTACGCTGGCATCATGGTTAAGGTCTTAACTCTACCTCTGGCATCATGGTTAAGGTCATAACTCTTACTCTGGCATCATGGTTAAGGTCGTAACTCTAACTCTGGACTAATGGTTAAGGTCTTAACTCTTACTCTGGACTAATGGTTAAGGTCTTAACTCTTACTCTGGCATCCTGGTTAAGGTCTTAACTCTTACTCTAGCATCATGGTTAACGTCTTAACTCTTACTCTGGACTAATGGTTAAGGTCTTAACTCTCACTCTGGACTAATGGTTAATGTCTTAACTCTTACTCTGGGTTAATGGTTAAGGTCTTAACTCTTACTCTGGCATCATGGTTAAGGTCTTAACTCTTACTCTGGACTAATGGTTAAGGTCTTAACTCTTACTCTGGACTAATGGTTAAGGTCTTAGACTCTCACTCTGGCATCATGGTTAAGGTCTTATCTATTACTCTGGACTAATGGTTAAGGTTTAAACTCTTACTCTGGACTAATGGTTAAGGTCTAAGACTCTTACTCTGGCATCATGGTTAAGGTCTTAACTCTTACTCTGGACTAATGGTTAAGGTCTTAACTCTTACTCTGGCATCATGGTTAAGGTCTTAACTCTTACTCTGGACTAATGGTTAAGGTCTTAAATCTTACTCTGGACTAATGGTTAAGGTCTTTACTCTTACTCTGGACTAATGGTTAAGGTCCTAACTCTTACTTTGGCATCATGGTTCAGGTCTTAACTCTAAGTCTGGCTTCATGGTTAAGGTCTTAACTCTTACTATGGACTAATGGTTAAGGTCTTAACTCTTACTCTGGCATCATGGTTAAGGTCTTAACTCTTACACTGGCATCATGGTTAAGGTCTTAACTCTTACTCTGGACTAATGGTTATGGTCTTAACTCTTACTCTGGACTAATGGTTAAGTTCTTAACTCATACTCTGGCATCATGGTTAAGGTCTTAGACTCTTACTCTGCCATCATGGGTAAGGTCTTAAATCTTACTCTGGACTAATGGTTAAGGTTTTAGACTCTCACTCTGGCATCATGGTTAAGGTCTTAACTCTTACTCTGGACTAATGGTTAAGGTCTTAACTCTTATGCTGGCATCATGGTTAAGGTCTTAACTCTACCTCTGGCATCATGGTTAAGGTCATAACTCTTACTCTGGCATCATGGTTAAGGTCGTAAATCTAACTCTGGACTAATGGTTAAGGTCTTAACTCTTACTCTGGACTAATGGTTAAGGTCTTAACTCTTACTCTGGCATCATGGTTAAGGTCTTAACTCTTACTCTAGCATCATGGTTAACGTCTTAACTCTTACTCTGGACTAATGGTTAAGGTCTTAACTCTCACTCTGGACTAATGGTTAATGTCTTAACTCTTACTCTGGGTTAATGGTTAAGGTCTTAGACTCTTACTCTGGTATCATTGTTAAGGTCTTAACTCTTACTCTGGAGTAATGGTTAAGGTCTTAACTCTTACTCTGGCATCATGGTTAAGGTCTTAACTCTTACTCTGGACTAATGGTTAAGGTCTTAACTCTTACTCTGGCATCATGGTTAAGGTCTAAACTCTTACTCTGGCATCATGGTTAAGGTCTTAACTCTTACTCTGGACTAATGGTTATGGTCTTAACTCTTACTCTGGACTAATGGTTAAGGTCTTAACTCTTACTCTGGCATCATGGTTAAGGTCTTAACTCTTACTCTGGACTAATGGTTAAGGTCTTAACTCTTACTCTAGCATCATGGTTAAGGTCTTAACTCTTACTCTAGACTAATGGTTAAGGTCTTAACTCTTACTCTGGACTAATGGTTAAGGTCTTAACTCTTACTCTGGATTAATGGTTAAGGTCTTAGACTCTTTCTCTGGCATCATGGTTAAGGTCTTAACTCTTACTCTGGACTAATGTTTAAGGTCTTAACTCTTACTCTGGATTAATGGTTAAGGTCTTAGACTCTTACTCTGGCATCATGGTTAAGGTCTTAACTCTTACTCTGGACTAATGTTTAAGGTCTTAACTCTTACCCTGGCATCGTGGTTAAGGTCCTAACTCTTACTTTGGACTAATGGTTAAGGTCTTAACTCTTACTCTGGCATCATGGTTAAGGTCTTAACTCTTACTCTGGCATCATGGTTAAGGTCTTAACTCTTACTCTGGCATCATGGTTAAGGTCTTAACTCCTACTCTGGACTAATGGTTATGGTCTTAACTCTTACTCTGGACTAATGGTTAAGGTCTTAACTCTTACTCTGGCATCATGGTTAAGGTCTTAAATCTTACTCTGAACTAATGGTTACAGGCTTAACTCTTACTCTGGACTAATGGTTCAGGTCTTAACTCTTACTCTGGCATCATGGTTAAGGTCTTAACTCTTACTCTGGCATCATGGTTAAGGTCTTAACTCTTACTCTGGACTAATGGTTAAGGTCTTAACTCTTACTCTGGCATCATGGTTAATGTTGAAACTCTTACTCTGGCATCATGGTTAAGGTCTTAACTCCAACTCTGGGATCATGGTTAAGGTCTTAACTCTTACTCTGGACTAATGGTTAAGGGCTTAACTCTTACTCTGGCATAATGGTTAAGGTCTTAACTCTTACTCTGGACAAATGGTTAAGGTCTTAACTGTTACTCTGGCATCATGGTGAAGGTCTTAACTCTTACTCTGGACTAATGGTTAAGGTCTTAGACTCTTACTCTGGACTAATGGTTAAGGTCTTAACTCTTACTCTGGACTAATGGTTAAGGTCTTAGACTCTCACTCTGGCATCATGGTTAAGGTCTTAACTATTACTCTGGACTAATGGTTAAGGTTTTAACTCTTACTCTGGACTAATGGTTAAGGTCTTAGACTCTTACTCTGGCATCATGGTTAAGGTCTTAACTCTTACTCTGGACTAATGGTTAAGGTCTTAACTCTTACTCTGGCATCATGGTTAAGGTTGTAACTCTTACTCTGGCATCATGGTTAAGGTCTTAACTCTTACTCTGGGATCATGGTTAAGGTCTTAACTCTTACTCTGGACTAATGGTTAAGGGCTTAACTCTTACTCTGGCATCATGGTTAAGGTCTTAACTCTTACTCTGGACAAATGGTTAAGGTCTTAGACTGTTTCTCTGGCATCATGGTTAAGGTCTTAACTCTTACTCTGGACTAATGGTTAAGGTCTTAGACTCTTACTCTGGACTAATGGTTAAGGTCTTAACTCTTACTCTGGACTAATGGTTAAGGTCTTAGACTCTCACTCTGGCATCATGGTTAAGGTCTTAACTATTACTCTGGACTAATGGTTAAGGTTTTAACTCTTACTCTGGACTAATGGTTAAGGTCTTAGACTCTTACTTTTGCATCATGGTTAAAGTCTTAACTCTTACTCTGGACTAATGGTTAAGGTCTTAACTCTTACTCTGGCATCATGGTTAAGGTCTTAACTCTTACTCTGGACTAATGGTTAAGGTCTTAACTCTTACTCTGGACTAATGGTTAAGGTCCTAACTCTTACTTTGGCATCATGGTTCAGGTCTTAACTCTAAGTCTGGCTTCATGGTTAACGTCTTAACTCTTACTATGGACTAATGGTTAAGGTCTTAACTCTTACTCTGGAATCATGGTTAAGGTCTTAACTCTTACTCTGGCATCATGGTTATGGTCTTAACTCTTACTCTGGACTAATGGTTATGGTCTTAACTCTTACTCTGGACTAATGGTTAAGGTCTTAACTCTTACTCTGGCATCATGGTTAAGGTCTTAAATCTTACTCTGAACTAATGGTTACAGGCTTAACTCTTACTCTGGACTAATGGTTCAGGTCTTAACTCTTACTCTGGCATCATGGTTAAGGTCTTAACTCTTACTCTGGACTAATGGTTAAGGTCTTGGTCTTAATTCTTTCTCTGGCATCATGGTTAAGGTCTTAACTCTTACTCTGGACTAATGGTTAAGGTCTTAACTCTTACTCTGGCATCATGGTTAAGGTTGTAACTCTTACTCTGGCATCATGGTTAAGGTCTTAACTCTAACTCTGGGATCATGGTTAAGGTCTTAACTCTTACTCTGGACTAATGGTTAAGGGCTTAACTCTTACTCTGGCATCATGGTTAAGGTCTTAACTCTTACTCTGGACAAATGGTTAAGGTCTTAGACTGTTACTCTGGCATCATGGTTAAGGTCTTAACTCTTACTCTGGACTAATGGTTAAGGTCTTATACTCTTACTCTGGACTAATGGTTAAGGTCTTAACTCTTACTCTGGACTAATGGTTAAGGTCTTAGACTCTCACTCTGGCCTCATGGTTAAGGTCTTATCTATTACTCTGGACTAATGGTTAAGGTTTTAACTCTTACTCTGGACTAATGGTTAAGGTCTAAGACTCTTACTCTGGCATCATGGTTAAGGTCTTAACTCTTACTCTGGACTAATGGTTAAGGTCTTAACTCTTACTCTGGCATCATGGTTAAGGTCTTAACTCTTACTCTGGACTAATGGTTAAGGTCTTAGACTCTTACTCTGGACTAATGGTTAAGGTCTTAACTCTTACTCTGGACTAATGGTTAAGGTCTTAGACTCTCACTCTGGCATCATGGTTAAGGTCTTAACTATTACTCTGGACTAATGGTTAAGGTTTTAACTCTTACTCTGGACTAATGGTTAAGGTCTTAGACTCTTACTTTTGCATCATGGTTAAAGTCTTAACTCTTACTCTGGACTAATGGTTAAGGTCTTAACTCTTACTCTGGCATCATGGTTAAGGTCTTAACTCTTACTCTGGACTAATGGTTAAGGTCTTAACTCTTACTCTGGACTAATGGTTAAGGTCCTAACTCTTACTTTGGCATCATGGTTCAGGTCTTAACTCTAAGTCTGGCTTCATGGTTAACGTCTTAACTCTTACTATGGACTAATGGTTAAGGTCTTAACTCTTACTCTGGAATCATGGTTAAGGTCTTAACTCTTACTCTGGCATCATGGTTATGGTCTTAACTCTTACTCTGGACTAATGGTTATGGTCTTAACTCTTACTCTGGACTAATGGTTAAGGTCTTAACTCTTACTCTGGCATCATGGTTAAGGTCTTAAATCTTACTCTGAACTAATGGTTACAGGCTTAACTCTTACTCTGGACTAATGGTTCAGGTCTTAACTCTTACTCTGGCATCATGGTTAAGGTCTTAACTCTTACTCTGGACTAATGGTTAAGGTCTTGGTCTTAATTCTTTCTCTGGCATCATGGTTAAGGTCTTAACTCTTACTCTGGACTAATGGTGAAGGTCTTAACTCTTACTCTGGCATCATGGTTAAGGTTGTAACTCTTACTCTGGCATCATGGTTAAGGTCTTAACTCTAACTCTGGGATCATGGTTAAGGTCTTAACTCTTACTCTGGACTAATGGTTAAGGGCTTAACTCTTACTCTGGCATCATGGTTAAGGTCTTAACTCTTACTCTGGACAAATGGTTAAGGTCTTAGACTGTTACTCTGGCATCATGGTTAAGGTCTTAACTCTTACTCTGGACTAATGGTTAAGGTCTTATACTCTTACTCTGGACTAATGGTTAAGGTCTTAACTCTTACTCTGGACTAATGGTTAAGGTCTTAGACTCTCACTCTGGCCTCATGGTTAAGGTCTTATCTATTACTCTGGACTAATGGTTAAGGTTTTAACTCTTACTCTGGACTAATGGTTAAGGTCTAAGACTCTTACTCTGGCATCATGGTTAAGGTCTTAACTCTTACTCTGGACTAATGGTTAAGGTCTTAACTCTTACTCTGGCATCATGGTTAAGGTCTTAACTCTTACTCTGGACTAATGGTTAAGGTCTTAACTCTTACTCTGGACTAATGGTTAAGGTCTTTACTCTTACTCTTTACTAATGGTTAAGGTCCTAACTCTTACTTTGACATCATGGTTCAGGTCTTAACTCTAAGTCTGGCTTCATGGTTAAGGTCTTAACTCTTACTATGGACTAATGGTTAAGGTCTTAACTCTTACTCTGGCATCATGGTTAAGGTCTTAACTCTTACTCTGGACTAATGGTTATGGTCTTAAATCTTACTCTGGACTAATGGTTAAGGTTTTAGACTCTCACTCTGGCATCATGGTTAAGGTCTTAACTCTTACTCTGGACTAATGGTTAAGGTCTTAACTCTTACGCTGGCATCATGGTTAAGGTCTTAACTCTACCTCTGGCATCATGGTTAAGGTCATAACTCTTACTCTGGCATCATGGTTAAGGTCATAACTCTAACTCTGGACTAATGGTTAAGGTCTTAACTCTTACTCTGGACTAATGGTTAAGGTCTTAACTCTTACTCTGGCATCCTGGTTAAGGTCTTAACTCTTACTCTAGCATCATGGTTAACGTCTTAACTCTTACTCTGGACTAATGGTTAAGGTCTTAACTCTCACTCTGGACTAATGGTTAATGTCTTAACTCTTACTCTGGGTTAATGGTTGAGGTCTTAACTCTTACTCTGGCATCATGGTTAAGGTCTTAACTCTTACTCTGGACTAATGGTTAAGGTCTTAACTCTTACTCTGGCATCATGGTTAATGTCTTAAGTCTTACTCTGGCATCATGGTTAAGGTCTTAACTCTTACTCTGGACTAATGGTTAAGGTCTTAACTCTTACTCTGGCATCATGGTTTAGGTCTTAACTCTTACTCTGGCATCATGGTTAAGGTCTTAACTCTTACTCTGGACTAATGGTTAAGGTCTTAACTCTTACTCTGGACTAATGGTTAAGGTCTTAACTCTTACTCTGGCATCATGGTTTAGGTCTTAACTCTTACTCTGGCATCATGGTTAAGGTCTTAACTCTTACTCTGGACTAATGGTTAAGGTCTTAACTCTTACTCTGGCATCATGGTTAAGGTCTTAACTCTTACTCTGGCATCATGGTTAAGGTCTTAGACGCTTACTCTGGACTAATGGTTAAGGTCTTAACTCTTACTCTGGACTAATGGTTAAGGGCTTAACTTTTACTCTGGCATCATGGTTAAGGTCTTAACTCTTACTCTGGCATCATGGTTAAGGTCTTAACTCCAACTCTGGGAACATGGTTAAGGTCTTAACTCTTACTCTGGCATCATGGTTAAGGTCGTAACTCTTACTCTGGCATCATGGTTAAGGTCTTAACTCTTACTCTGGACTAATGATTAAGGTCTTAACTCTTACTCTGACATCATGGTTAAGGTCTTAACTCTTACTCTAGCATCATGGTTAAGGTCTTAACTCTTACTCTAGACTAATGGTTAAGGTCTTAACTCTTACCCTGGACTAATGGTTAAGGTCTTAACTCTTACTCTGGACTAATGGTTAAGGTCTTAACTCTTACTCTGGCATCATGGTTAAGGTCTTAACTCTTACTCTGGACTAATGTTTAAGGTCTTAACTCTTACCCTGGCATCATGGTTAAGGTCTTAACACTTACTCTGGACTAATGGTTAAGGTCTTAACTCTTACTCTGGCATCATGGTTAAGGTCTTAACTCTTACTCTGGACTAATGGTTATGGTCTTAACTCTTACTCTGGACTAATGGTTAAGGTCTTAACTCTTACTCTGGCATCATGGTTAAGGTCTTAACTCTTACTCTGGACTAATGGTTAAGGTCTTAACTCTTACTCTGGCATCATGGTTAAGGTCGTAACTCTTACTCTGGCATCATGGTTAAGGTCTTAACTCTAACTTTGGGAACATGGTTAAAGTCTTAACTCTTACTCTGGCATCATGGTTAAGGTCGTAACTCTTACTCTGGACTAATGGTTAAGGTCTTAACTCTTACTCTGGACTAATGGTTAAGGTCTTAACTCTTACTCTGGCATCATGGTTAAGGTCTTAACTCTTACTCTAGCATCATGGTTAAGGTCTTAACTCTTACTCTAGTCTAATGGTTAAGGTCTTAACTCTTACTCTGGCATCATGGTTAAGGTCGTAACTCTTACTCTGGACTAATGGTTAAGGTCTTAACTCTTACTCTGGACTAATGGTTATGGTCTTAACTCTTACTCTGGACTAATGGTTAAGGTCTTAACTCTTACTCTGGCATCATGGTTAAGGTCTTAACTCTTACTCTGGACTAATGGTTAAGGTCTTAACTCTTACTCTGGCATCATGGTTAAGGTCGTAACTCTTACTCTGGCATCATGGTTAAGGTCTTAACTCTAACTTTGGGAACATGGTTAAAGTCTTAACTCTTACTCTGGCATCATGGTTAAGGTCGTAACTCTTACTCTGGACTAATGGTTAAGGTCTTAACTCTTACTCTGGACTAATGGTTAAGGTCTTAACTCTTACTCTGGCATCATGGTTAAGGTCTTAACTCTTACTCTAGCATCATGGTTAAGGTCTTAACTCTTACTCTAGACTAATGGTTAAGGTCTTAACTCTTACTCTGGACTAATGGTTAAGGTCTTAACTCTTACTCTGGCATCATGGTTAAGGTCTTAACTCTTACTCTGGCATCATGGTTAAGGTCCTAACTCTTACTTTGGACTAATGGTTAAGGTCTTAACTCTTACTCTGGCATCATGGTTAAGGTCTTAACTCTTACTCTGGCATCATGGTTAAGGTCTTAACTCTTACTCTGGCATCATGGTTAAGGTCTTAACTCCTACTCTGGACTAATGGTTATGGTCTTAACTCTTACTCTGGACTAATGGTTAAGGTCTTAACGCTTACTCTGGCATCATGGTTAAGGTCTTAAATCTTACTCTGAACTAATAGTTACAGGCTTAACTCTTACTCTGGACTAATGGTTCAGGTCTTAACTCTTACTCTGGCATCATGATTAAGGTCTTAACTCTTACTCTGGACTAATGGTTAAGGTCTTGGTCTTAACTCTTACTCTGGCATCATGGT
This sequence comes from Triturus cristatus, assembly GCF_964204655.1. Taxonomy (NCBI): domain Eukaryota; kingdom Metazoa; phylum Chordata; class Amphibia; order Caudata; family Salamandridae; genus Triturus; species Triturus cristatus. The sequence continues at coordinate 718,044,130 of NC_140593.1, read as the reverse complement.
TAAGGTCTTAACTCTTACTCTGGACTAATGGTTAATGTCTTAACTCTTACTCTGGCATCATGGTTAAGGTTGTAACTCTTACTCTGGCATCATGGTTAAGGTCTTAACTCTAACTCTGGGATCATGGTTAAGGTCTTAACTCTTACTCTGGACTAATGGTTAAGGGCTTAACTCTTACTCTGGCATCATGGTTAAGGTCTTAACTCTTACTCTGGACAAATGGTTAAGGTCTTAGACTGTTACTCTGGCATCATGGTTAAGGTCTTAACTCTTACTCTGGACTAATGGTTAAGGTCTTAGACTTTTACTCTGGACTAATGATTAAGGTCTTAACTCTTACTCTGGACTAATGGTTAAGGTCTTAGACTCTCACTCTGGCATCATGGTTAAGGTCTTAACTATTACTCTGGACTAATGGTTAAGGTTTTAACTCTTACTCTGGACTAATGGTTAAGGTCTTAGACTCTTACTCTGGCATCATGGTTAAGGTCTTAACTCTTACTCTGGACTAATGGTTAAGGTCTTAACTCTTACTCTGGCATCATGGTTAAGGTCTTAACTCTTACTCTGGACTAATGGTTAAGGTCTTAACTCTTACTCTGGACTAATGGTTAAGGTCTTAACTCTTACTCTGGATTAATGGTTAAGGTCCTAACTCTTACTTTGGCATCATGGTTCAGGTCTTAACTCTAAGTCTGGCTTCATGGTTAAGGTCTTAACTCTTACTATGGACTCATGGTTAAGGTCTTAACACTTACTCTGGCATCATGGTTAAGGTCTTAACTCTTACTCTGGCATCATGGTTATGGTCTTAACTCTTACTCTGGACTAATGGTTATGGTCTTAACTCTTACTCTGGACTAATGGTTAAGATCTTAACTCTTACTCTGGCATCATGGTTAAGGTCTTAAATCTTACTCTGAACTAATGGTTACAGGCTTAACTCTTACTCTGGACTAATGGTTCAGGTCTTAACTCTTACTCTGGCATCATGGTTTAGGTCTTAACTCTTACTCTGGACTAATGGTTAAGGTCTTAACTCTTACTCTGGACTAATGGTTAAGGTATTAACTCTTACTCTGGCATCATGGTTAAGGTCTTAACTCTTACTCTGGCATCATGGTTAAGGTCTTAGACGCTTACTCTGGACTAATGGTTAAGGTCTTAACTCTTACTCTGGACTAATGGTTAAGGGCTTAACTTTTACTCTGGCATCATGGTTAAGGTCTTAACTCTTACTCTGGCATCATGGTAAAGGTCTGAACTCCAACTCTGGGAACATGGTTAAGGTCTTAACTCTTACTCTGGCATCATGGTTAAGGTCGTAACTCTTACTCTGGCATCATGGTTAAGGTCTTAACTCTTACTCTGGACTAATGATTAAGGTCTTAACTCTTACTCTGACATCATGGTTAAGGTCTTAACTCTTACTCTAGCATCATGGTTAAGGTCTTAACTCTTACTCTAGACTAATGGTTAAGGTCTTAACTCTTACCCTGGACTAATGGTTAAGGTCTTAACTCTTACTCTGGACTAATGGTTAAGGTCTTAACTCTTACTCTGGCATCATGGTTAAGGTCTTAACTCTTACTCTGGACTAATGTTTAAGGTCTTAACTCTTACCCTGGCATCATGGTTAAGGTCTTAACACTTACTCTGGACTAATGGTTAAGGTCTTAACTCTTACTCTGGCATCATGGTTAAGGTCTTAACTCTTACTCTGAACTAATGGTTATGGTCTTAACTCTTACTCTGGACTAATGGTTAAGGTCTAAACTCTTACTCTGGCATCATGGTTAAGGTCTTAACTCTTACTCTGGACTAATGGTTAAGGTCTTAACTCTTACTCTGGCATCATGGTTAAGGTCGTAACTCTTACTCTGGCATCATGGTTAAGGTCTTAACTCTAACTTTGGGAACATGGTTAAAGTCTTAACTCTTACTCTGGCATCATGGTTAAGGTCGTAACTCTTACTCTGGACTAATGGTTAAGGTCTTAACTCTTACTCTGGACTAATGGTTAAGGTCTTAACTCTTACTCTGGCATCATGGTTAAGGTCTTAACTCTTACTCTAGCATCATGGTTAAGGTCTTAACTCTTACTCTAGACTAATGGTTAAGGTCTTAACTCTTACTCTGGACTAATGGTTAAGGTCTTAACTCTTACTCTGGACTAATGGTTAAGGTCTTAGACTCTTACTCTGGCATCATGGTTAAGGTCTCAACTCTTACTCTGGACTAATGTTTAAGGTCTTAACTCTTACCCTGGCATCATGGTTAAGGTCTTAACTCTTACTCTGGACTAATGGTTAAGGTCTTAACTCTTACTCTGGCATCATGGTTAAGGTCTTAACTATTACTCTGGACTAATAGTTATGGTCTTAACTCTTACTCTGGACTAATGGTTAAGGTCTTAACTCTTACTCTGGCATCATGGTTAAGGTCCTAACTCTTACTTTGGACTAATGGTTAAGGTCTTAACTCTTACTCTGGCATCATGGTTAAGGTCTTAACTCTTACTCTGGCATCATGGTTAAGGTCTTAACTCTTACTCTGGCATCATGGTTAAGGTCTTAACTCCTACTCTGGACTAATGGTTATGGTCTTAACTCTTACTCTGGACTAATGGTTAAGGTCTTAACGCTTACTCTGGCATCATGGTTAAGGTCTTAAATCTTACTCTGAACTAATAGTTACAGGCTTAACTCTTACTCTGGACTAATGGTTCAGGTCTTAACTCTTACTCTGGCATCATGATTAAGGTCTTAACTCTTACTCTGGACTAATGGTTAAGGTCTTGGTCTTAACTCTTACTCTGGCATCATGGTTAAGGTCTTAACTCTTACTCTGGACTAATGGTTAATGTCTTAACTCTTACTCTGGCATCATGGTTAAGGTTGTAACTCTTACTCTGGCATCATGGTTAAGGTCTTAACTCTAACTCTGGGATCATGGTTAAGGTCTTAACTCTTACTCTGGACTAATGGTTAAGGGCTTAACTCTTACTCTGGCATCATGGTTAAGGTCTTAACTCTTACTCTGGACAAATGGTTAAGGTCTTAGACTGTTACTCTGGCATCATGGTTAAGGTCTTAACTCTTACTCTGGACTAATGGTTAAGGTCTTAGACTTTTACTCTGGACTAATAATTAAGGTCTTAACTCTTACTCTGGACTAATGGTTAAGGTCTTAGACTCTCACTCTGGCATCATGGTTAAGGTCTTAACTATTACTCTGGACTAATGGTTAAGGTTTTAACTCTTACTCTGGACTAATGGTTAAGGTCTTAGACTCTTACTCTGGCATCATGGTTAAGGTCTTAACTCTTACTCTGGACTAATGGTTAAGGTCTTAACTCTTACTCTGGCATCATGGTTAAGGTCTTAACTCTTACTCTGGACTAATGGTTAAGGTCTTAACTCTTACTCTGGACTAATGGTTAAGGTCTTAACTCTTACTCTGGCATCATGGTTTAGGTCTTAACTCTTACTCTGGCATCATGGTTAAGGTCTTAACTCTTACTCTGGATTAATGGTTAAGGTCCTAACTCTTACTTTGGCATCATGGTTCAGGTCTTAACTCTAAGTCTGGCTTCATGGTTAAGGTCTTAACTCTTACTATGGACTAATGGTTAAGGTCTTAACACTTACTCTGGCATCATGGTTAAGGTCTTAACTCTTACTCTGGCATCATGGTTATGGTCTTAACTCTTACTCTGGACTAATGGTTATGGTCTTAACTCTTACTCTGGACTAATGGTTAAGATCTTAACTCTTACTCTGGCATCATGGTTAAGGTCTTAAATCTTACTCTGAACTAATGGTTACAGGCTTAACTCTTACTCTGGACTAATGGTTCAGGTCTTAACTCTTACTCTGGCATCATGGTTAAGGTCTTAACTCTTACTCTGGACTAATGGTTAAGGTCTTGGTCTTAACTCTTTCTCTGGCATCATGGTTAAGGTCTTAACTCTTACTCTGGACTAATGGTTAAGGTCTTAACTCTTACTCTGGCATCATGGTTAAGGTTGTAACTCTTACTCTGGCATCATGGTTAAGGTCTTATCTCTAACTCTGGGATCATGGTTAAGGTCTTAACTCTTACTCTGGACTAATGGTTAAGGGCTTAACTCTTACTCTGGCATCATGGTTAAGGTCTTAACTCTTACTCTGGACACATGGTTAAGGTCTTAGACTGTTACTCTGGCATCATGGTTAAGGTCTTAACTCTTACTCTGGACTAATGGTTAAGGTCTTAGACTCTTACTCTGGACTAATGGTTAAGGTCTTAACTCTTACTCTGGACTAATGGTTAAGGTCTCAGACTCTCACTCTGGCATCATGGTTAAGGTCTAAACTATTACTCTGGACTAATGGTTAAGGTTTTAACTCTTACTCTGGACTAATGGTTAAGGTCTAAGACTCTTACTCTGGTATCATGGTTAAGGTCTTAACTCTTACTCTGGACTAATGTTTAAGGTCTTAACTCTTACTCTGGCATCATGGTTAAGGTCTTAACTCTTACTCTGGACTAATGGTTAAGGTCTTAACTCTTACTCTGGCATCATGGTTAAGGTCTTAGACTCTTACTCTGGCATCATGGTTAAGGTCTTAAATCTTACTCTGGACTAATGGTTACAGGCTTAACTCTTACTCTGGACTAATGGTTAAGGTCTTATCTCTTACTCTGGCATCATGGTTAAGGTCTTAACTCTTACTCTGGACTAATGGTTAAGGTCTTGGTCTTAACTCTTACTGTGGCATCATGGTTAAGGTCTTAACTCTTACTCTGGACGAATGGTTAAGGTCTTAACTCTTACTCTGGCATCATGTTTAAGGTCGTAACTCTTACTCTGGCATCATGGTTAAGGTCTTAACTCTAACTCTGGGAACATGGTTAAGGTCTTAACTCTTACTCTGGCATCATGGTTAATGTCGTAACTCTTACTCTGGACTAATGGTTAATGTCTTAACTCTTACTCTGGACTAATGGTTAAGGTCTTAACGCTTACTCTGACATCATGGTTAAGGTCTTAACTCTTACTCTAGCATCATGGTTAAGGTCTTAACTCTTACTCTAGACTAATGGTTAAGGTCTTAACTCTTACCCTGGACTAATGGTTAAGGTCTTAACTCTTACTCTGGACTAATGGATACGGTCTTAGACTCTTACTCTGGCATCATGGTTAAGGTCTTAACTCTTACTCTGGACTAATGTTTAAGGTCTTAACTCTTACCCTGGCATCATGGTTAAGGTCTTAACTCTTACTCTGGACTAATGGTTAAGGTCTTAACTCTTACTCTGGCATCATGGTTAAGGTCTTAACTCTTACTCTGGACTAATGGTTAAGGTCTTAACTCTTACTCTGGCATAATGGTTAAGGTCGTAACTCTTACTCTGGCATCATGGTTAATGTCTTAACTCTAACTCTGGGAACATGGTTAAAGTCTTAACTCTTACTCTGGCATCATGGTTAAGGTCTTAACTATTACTCTGGACTAATGGTTAAGGTTTTAACTCTTACTCTGGACCAATGGTTAAGGTCTTAGACTCTTACTCTGGCATCATGGTTAAGGTCATAACTCTTACCCTGGACTAATGGTTAAGGTCTTAACTCTTACTCTGGCATCATGGTTAAGGTCTTAACTGTTACTCTGGACTAATGGTTAAGGTCTTAACTCTTACTCTGGACTAATGGTTAAGGTCTTAACTCTTACTCTGGATTAATGGTTAAGGTCCTAACTCTTACTTTGGCATCATGGTTCAGGTCTTAACTCTAAGTCTGGCTTCATGGTTAAGGTCTTAACTCTTACTATGGACTAATGGTTAAGGTCTTAACACTTACTCTGGCATCATGGTTAAGGTCTTAACTCTTACTCTGGCATCATGGTTATGGTCTTAACTCTTACTCTGGACTAATGGTTATGGTCTTAACTCTTACTCTGGACTAATGGTTAAGGTCTTAACTCTTACTCTGGCATCATGGTTAAGGTCTTAAATCTTACTCTGAACTAATGGTTACAGGCTTAACTCTTACTCTGGACTAATGGTTCAGGTCTTAACTCTTACTCTGGCATCATGGTTAAGGTCTTAACTCTTACTCTGGACTAATGGTTAAGGTCTTGGTCTTAACTCTTTCTCTGGCATCATGGTTAAGGTCTTAACTCTTACTCTGGACTAATGGTTAAGGTCTTAACTCTTACTCTGGCATCATGGTTAAGGTCTTAACTCTTACTCTAGCATCATGGTTAACGTCTTAACTCTTACTCTGGACTAATGGTTAAGGTCTTAACTCTCACTCTGGACTAATGTTTAATGTCTTAACTCTTACTCTGGGTTAATGGTTAAGGTCTTAGACTCTTACTCTGGTATCATGGTTAAGGTCTTAACTCTTACTCTGGACTAATGTTTAAGGTCTTAACTCTTACTCTGGCATCATGGTTAAGGTCTTAACTCTAACTCTGGGATCATGGTTAAGGTCTTAACTCTTACTCTGGACTAATGGTTAAGGGCTTAACTCTTACTCTGGCATCATGGTTAAGGTCTTAACTCTTACTCTGGACAAATGGTTAAGGTCTTAGACTGTTACTCTGGCATCATGGTTAAGGTCTTAACTCTTACTCTGGACTAATGGTTAAGGTCTTAGACTTTTACTCTGGACTAATGATTAAGGTCTTAACTCTACCTCTGGCATCATGGTTAAGGTCATAACTCTTACTCTGGCATCATGGTTAAGGTCGTAACTCTAACTCCGGACTAATGGTTAAGGTCTTAACTCTTACTCTGGACTAATGGTTAAGGTCTTAACTCTTACTCTGGCATCATGGTTAAGGTCTTAACTCTTACTCTAGCATCATGGTTAACGTCTTAACTCTTACTCTAGACTAATGGTTAAGGTCTTAACTCTCACTCTGGACTAATGGTTAATGTCTTAACTCTTACTCTGGGTTAATGGTTAAGGTCTTAGACTCTTACTCTGGTATCATGGTTAAGGTCTTAACTCTTACTCTGGACTAATGTTTAAGGTCTTAACTCTTACTCTGGCATCATGGTTAAGGTCTTAACTCTTACTCTGGACTAATGGTTAAGGTCTTAACTCTTACTCTGGCATCATGGTTTAAGGTCTAAACTCTTACTCTGGCATCATGGTTAAGGTCTTAACTCTTACTCTGGACTAATGGTTATGGTCTTAACTCTTACTCTGGACTAATGGTTAAGGTCTTAACTCTTACTCTGGCATCATGGTTAAGGTCTTAGACTCTTACTCTGGCATCATGGTTAAGGTCTTAAATCTTACTCTGGACTAATGGTTACAGGCTTAACTCTTACTCTGGACTAATGGTTAAGGTCTTATCTCTTACTCTGGCATCATGGTTAATGTCTTAACTCTTACTCTGGACTAATGGTTAAGGTCTTGGTCTTAACTCTTACTCTGGCATCATGGTTAAGGTCTTAACTCTTACTCTGGCATCATGGTTAATGTCTTAACTCTAACTCTGGGAACATGGTTAAAGTCTTAACTCTTACTCTGGCATCATGGTTAAGGTCTTAACTATTACTCTGGACTAATGGTTAAGGTTTTAACTCTTACTCTGGACTAATGGTTAAGGTCTTAGACTCTTACTCTGGCATCATGGTTAAGGTCTTAACTCTTACCCTGGACTAATGGTTAAGGTCTTAACTCTTACTCTGGCATCATGGTTAAGGTCTTAACTGTTACTCTGGACTAATGGTTAAGGTCTTAACTCTTACTCTGGACTAATGGTTAAGGTCTTAACTCTTACTCTGGATTAATGGTTAAGGTCCTAACTCTTACTTTGGCATCATGGTTCAGGTCTTAACTCTAAGTCTGGCTTCATGATTAAGGTCTTAACTCTTACTATGGACTAATGGTTAAGGTCTTAACACTTACTCTGGCATCACGGTTAAGGTCTTAACTCTTACTCTGGCATCATGGTTATGGTCTTAACTCTTACTCTGGACTAATGGTTATGGTCTTAACTCTTACTCTGGACTAATGGTTAAGGTCTTAACTCTTACTCTGGCATCATGGTTAAGGTCTTAAATCTTACTCTGAACTAATGGTTACAGGCTTAACTCTTACTCTGGACTAATGGTTCAGGTCTTAACTCTTACTCTGGCATCATGGTTAAGGTCTTAACTCTTACTCTGGACTAATGGTTAAGGTCTTGGTCTTAACTCTTTCTCTGGCATCATGGTTAAGGTCTTAACTCTTACTCTGGACTAATGGTTAAGGTCTTAACTCTTACTCTGGCATCATGGTTAAGGTCTTAACTCTTACTCTAGCATCATGGTTAACGTCTTAACTCTTACTCTGGACTAATGGTTAAGGTCTTAACTCTCACTTTGGACTAATGTTTAATGTCTTAACTCTTACTCTGGGTTAATGGTTAAGGTCTTAGACTCTTACTCTGGTATCATGGTTAAGGTCTTAACTCTTACTCTGGACTAATGTTTAAGGTCTTAACTCTTACTCTGGCATCATGGTTAAGGTCTTAACTCTAACTCTGGGATCATGGTTAAGGTCTTAACTCTTACTCTGGACTAATGGTTAAGAGCTTAACTCTTACTCTGGCATCATGGTTAAGGTCTTAACTCTTACTCTGGACAAATGGTTAAGGTCTTAGACTGTTACTCTGGCATCATGGTTAAGGTCTTAACTCTTACTCTGGACTAATGGTTAAGGTCTTAGACTTTTACTCTGGACTAATGATTAAGGTCTTAACTCTACCTCTGGCATCATGGTTAAGGTCATAACTCTTACTCTGGCATCATGGTTAAGGTCGTAACTCTAACTCCGGACTAATGGTTAAGGTCTTAACTCTTACTCTGGACTAATGGTTAAGGTCTTAATTCTTACTCTGGCATCATGGTTAATGTCTTAACTCTTACTCTAGCATCATGGTTAACGTCTTAACTCTTACTCTAGACTAATGGTTAAGGTCTTAACTCTCACTCTGGACTAATGGTTAATGTCTTAACTCTTACTCTGGGTTAATGGTTAAGGTCTTAGACTCTTACTCTGGTATCATGGTTAAGGTCTTAACTCTTACTCTGGACTAATGTTTAAGGTCTTAACTCTTACTCTGGCATCATGGTTAAGGTCTTAACTCTTACTCTGGACTAATGGTTAAGGTCTTAACTCTTACTCTGGCATCATGGTTTAAGGTCTAAACTCTTACTCTGGCATCATGGTTAAGGTCTTAACTCTTACTCTGGACTAATGGTTATGGTCTTAACTCTTACTCTGGACTAATGGTTAAGGTCTTAACTCTTACTCTGGCATCATGGTTAAGGTCTTAGACTCTTACTCTGGCATCATGGTTAAGGTCTTAAATCTTACTCTGGACTAATGGTTACGGGCTTAACTCTTACTCTGGACTAATGGTTAAGGTCTTATCTCTTACTCTGGCATCATGGTTAAGGTCTTAACTCTTACTCTGGACTAATGGTTAAGGTCTTGGTCTTAACTCTTACTCTGGCATCATGGTTAAGGTCTTAACTCTTACTCTGGACGAATGGTTAAGGTCTTAACTCTTACTCTGGCATCATGTTTAAGGTCGTAACTCTTACTCTGGCATCATGGTTAAGGTCTTAACTCTAACTCTGGGAACATGGTTAAGGTCTTAACTCTTACTCTGGCATCATGGTTAATGTCGTAACTCTTACTCTGGACTAATGGTTAATGTCTTAACTCTTACTCTGGACTAATGGTTAAGGTCTTAACGCTTACTCTGACATCATGGTTAAGGTCTTAACTCTTACTCTAGCATCATGGTTAAGGTCTTAACTCTTACTCTAGACTAATGGTTAAGGTCTTAACTCTTACCCTGGACTAATGGTTAAGGTCTTAACTCTTACTCTGGACTAATGGATACGGTCTTAGACTCTTACTCTGGCATCATGGTTAAGGTCTTAACTCTTACTCTGGACTAATGTTTAAGGTCTTAACTCTTACCCTGGCATCATGGTTAAGGTCTTAACTCTTACTCTGGACTAATGGTTAAGGTCTTAACTCTTACTCTGGCATCATGGTTAAGGTCTTAACTCTTACTCTGGACTAATGGTTAAGGTCTTAACTCTTACTCTGGCATAATGGTTAAGGTCGTAACTCTTACTCTGGCATCATGGTTAATGTCTTAACTCTAACTCTGGGAACATGGTTAAAGTCTTAACTCTTACTCTGGCATCATGGTTAAGGTCTTAACTATTACTCTGGACTAATGGTTAAGGTTTTAACTCTTACTCTGGACTAATGGTTAAGGTCTTAGACTCTTACTCTGGCATCATGGTTAAGGTCTTAACTCTTACTCTGGACTAATGGTTAAGGTCTTAACTCTTACTCTGGCATCATGGTTAAGGTCTTAACTGTTACTCTGGACTAATGGTTAAGGTCTTAACTCTTACTCTGGACTAATGGTTAAGGTCTTAACTCTTACTCTGGATTAATGGTTAAGGTCCTAACTCTTACTTTGGCATCATGGTTCAGGTCTTAACTCTAAGTCTGGCTTCATGGTTAAGGTCTTAACTCTTACTCTGGCATCATGGTTATGGTCTTAACTCTTACTCTGGACTAATGGTTATGGTCTTAACTCTTACTCTGGACTGATGGTTAAGGTCTTAACTCTTACTCTGGCATCATGGTTAAGGTCTTAAATCTTACTCTGAACTAATGGTTACAGGCTTAACTCTTACTCTGGACTAATGGTTCAGGTCTTAACTCTTACTCTGGCATCATGGTTAAGGTCTTAACTCTTACTCTGGACTAATGGTTAAGGTCTTGGTCTTAACTCTTTCTCTGGCATCATGGTTAAGGTCTTAACTCTTACTCTGGACTAATGGTTAAGGGCTTAACTCTTACTCTGGCATCATAGTTAAGGTCTTAACTCTTACTCTGGCATCATGGTTAAGGTCTTAGACTGTTACTCTGGCATCATGGTTAAGGTCTTAACTCTTACTCTGGACTAATGGTTAAGGTCTTAGACTCTTACTCTGGACTAATGGTTAAGGTCTTAACTCTTACTCTGGACTAATGGTTAAGGTCTTAGACTCTCAATCTGGCATCATGGTTAAGGTCTAAACTATTACTCTGGACTAATGGTTAAGGTTTTAACTCTTACTCTGGACTAATGGTTAAGGTCTAAGACTCTTACTCTGGCATCATGGTTAAGGTCTTACCTCTTACTCTGGACTAATGGTTAAGGTCCTAACTCTTACTCAGGCATCATGGTTAAGGTCTTAACTCTTACTCTGGACTAATGGTTAAGGTCTTAACTCTTACTCTGGACTAATGGTTAAGGTCTTCACTCTTACTCTGGACTAATGGTTAAGGTCCTAACTCTTACTTTGGCATCATGGTTCAGGTCTTAACTCTAAGTCTGGCTTCATGGTTAAGGTCTTAACTCTTACTATGGACTAATGGTTAAGGTTTTAACTCTTACTCTGGCATCATGGTTAAGGTCTTAACTCTTACTCTGGCATCATGGTTAAGGTCTTAACTCTTACTCTGGACTAATGGTTATGGTCTTAACTCTTACTCTGGACTAATGGTTAAGTTCTTAACTCATACTCTGGCATCATGGTTAAGGTCATAGACTCTTACTCTGCCATCATGGTTAAGGTCTTAAATCTTACTCTGGACTAATGGTTAAGGTTTTAGACTCTGACTCTGGCATCATGGTTAAGGTCTTAACTCTTACTCTGGACTAATGGTTAAGGTCTTAACTCTTACGCTGGCATCATGGTTAAGGTCTTAACTCTACCTCTGGCATCATGGTTAAGGTCATAACTCTTACTCTGGCATCATGGTTAAGGTCGTAACTCTAACTCCGGACTAATGGTTAAGGTCTTAACTCTTACTCTGGACTAATGGTTAATGTCTTAACTCTTACTCTGGGTTAATGGTTAAGGTCTTAGACTCTTACTCTGGTATCATGGTTAAGGTCTTAACTCTTACTCTGGACTAATGTTTAAGGTCTTAACTCTTACACTGGACTAATGTTTAAGGTCTTAACTCTTACTCTGGCATCATGGTGAAGGTCTTAACTCTTACTCTGGACTAATGGTTAAGGTCTTAACTCTTACTCTGGCATCATGGTTTAAGGTCTAAACTCTTACTCTGGCATCATGGTTAAGGTCTTAACTCTTACTCTGGACTAATGGTTATGGTCTTAACTCTTACTCTGGACTAATGGTTAAGGTCTTAACTCTTACTCTGGCATCATGGTTAAGGTCTTAGACTCTTACTCTGGCATCATGGTTAAGGTCTTAAATCTTACTCTGGACTAATGGTTATGGGCTTAACTCTTACTCTGGACTAATGGTTAAGGTCTTAACTCTTACTCTGGCATCATGGTTAAGGTCTTAACTCTTACTCTGGACTAATGGTTAAGGTCTTGGTCTTAACTCTTACTCTGGCATCATGGTTAATGTCTTAACTCTTACTCTGGACAAATGGTTACGGTCTTAACTCTTACTCTGGCATCATGGTTAAGGTCTTAACTCTAACTCTGGGAACATGGTTAAGGTCTTAACTCTTACTCTGGCATCATGGTTAATGTCGTAACTCTTACTCTGGACTAATGGTTAATGTCTTAACTCTTACTCTGGACTAATGGTTAAGGTCTTAACGCTTACTCTGACATCATGGTTAAGGTCTTAACTCTTACTCTAGCATCATGGTTAAGGTCTTAACTCCTACTCTAGATTAATGGTTAAGGTCTTAACTCTTACCCTGGACTAATGGTTAAGGTCTTAACTCTTACTCTGGACTAATGGTTAAGGTCTTAGACTCTTACTCTGGCATCATGGTTAAGGTCTTAACTCTTACTCTGGACTAATGTTTAAGGTCTTAACTCTTACCCTGGCATCATGGTTAAGGTCTTAACTCTTACTCTGGACTAATGGTTAAGGTCTTAACTCTTACTCTGGCATCATGGTTAAGGTCTTAACTCTTACTCTGGACTAATGGTTAAGGTCTTAACTCTTACTCTGGCATAATGGTTAAGGTCGTAACTCTTACTCTGGCATCATGGTTAAGGTCTTAACTCTAACTCTGGGAACATGGTTAAAGTCTTAACTCTTACTCTGGCATCATGGTTAAGGTCGTAACTCTTACTCTGGACTAATGGTTAAGGTCTAAACTCTTACTCTGGACTAATGGTTAAGGTCTTAACTCTTACTCTAGCATCATGGTTAAGGTCTTAACTCTTACTCTAGACTAATGGTTAAGGTCTTAACTCTTACTATGGACTAATGGTTAAGGTCTTAACTCTTACTCTAGCATCACGGTTAAGGTCTTAACTCTTACTCTAGATTAATGGTTAAGGTCTTAACTCTTACTCTGGACTAATGTTTAAGGTCATAACTCTTACTCTGGACTAATGGTTAAGGTCTTAACTCTTACTCTGGACTAATGGTTAAGGTCTTAACTCTTACTCTGGCATCATGGTTAAGTTCTTAACTCTTACTCTGGCATCATGGTTAAGGTCTTAACTCTTACTCTGGCATCATGGTTAAGGTCTTAACTCTTACTCTGGACTAATGGTTATGGTCTTAACTCTTACTCTGGACTAATGTTTAAGGTCTTAACTCTTACTCTGGCATCATGGTTAAGGTCTTAACTCTTACTCTGGACTAATGGTTAAGGTCTTAACTCTTACTCTGGCATCATGGTTAAGGTCTTAACTATTACTCTGGACTAATAGTTATGGTCTTAACTCTTACTCTGGACTAATGGTTAAGTTCTTAACTCTTACTCTGGCATCATGGTTAAGGTCTTAAATCTTACTCTGGACTAATGGCTAAGTTCTTAACTCTTACTCTGGCATCATGGTTAAGGTCTTAACTCTTACTCTAGACTAATGGTTAAGGTCTTAACTTTACTCTGACATCATGGTTAAGGTCTTAACTCTTACTCTGGACTAATGGTTAAGGTCTTAACTCTTACTCTGGACTAATGGTTAAGGTCTTAACTCTTACTCTGGCATCATGGTTAAGGTCTTAACTCTTACTCTGGACTAATGGTTATGGTCTTAACTCTTACTCTGGACTAATGGTTAAGGTCTTAACTCTTACTCTGGCATCATGGTTAAGGTCTTAAATCATACTCTGAACTAATGGTTACAGGCTTAACTCTTACTTTGGACTAATGGTTCACGTCTTAACTCTTACTCTGGTATCATGGTTAAGGTCTTAACTCTTACTCTGGACTAATGGTTAAGGTCTTGGTCTTAACTCTTACTCTGGCATCATGGTTAAGGTCTTAACTCTTACTCTGGACTAATGGTTAAGGTCTTAACTCTTACTCTGGCATCATGGTTAAGGTTGTAACTCTTACTCTGGCATCATGGTTAAGGTCTTAACTCTAACTCTGGGATCATGGTTAAGGTCTTAACTCTTACTCTGGCATCATGGTTAAGGTCGTAACTCTTACTCTGGACTAATGGTTAAGGTCTTAACTCTTACTCTGGACTAATGGTTAATGTCTTAACTCTTACTCTAGCATCATGGTTAAGGTCTTAACTCTTACTCTAGACTAATGGTTAAGGTCTTAACTCTTACTCTGGACTAATGTTTAAGGTCATAACTCTTACTCTGGACTAATGGTTAAGGTCTTAACTCTTACTCTGGCATCATGGTTAAGTTCTTAACTCTTACTCTGGCATCATGGTTAAGGTCTTAACTCTTACTCTGGCATCATGGTTAAGGTCTTAACTCTTACTCTGGACTAATGGTTATGGTCTTAACTCTTACTCTGGACTAATGGTTAAGGTCTTAACTCTTACTCTGGACTAATGGTTAAGGTCTTAACTCTTACTCTGGCATCATGGTTAAGTTCTTAACTCTTACTCTGGCATCATGGTTAAGGTCTTAACTCTTACTCTGGCATCATGGTTAAGGTCTTAACTCTTACTCTGGACTAATGGTTATGGTCTTAACTCTTACTCTGGACTAATGGTTAAGGTCTTAACTCTTACTCTGGCATCATGGTTAAGGTTTTAACTCTTACTCTGGACTAATGGTTATGGTCTTGGTCTTAACTCTTACTCTGGCATCATGGTTAAGGTCTTAACTCTTACTCTGGACTAATGGTTAAGGTCTTAACTCTTACTCTGGCATCATGGTTAAGGTCTTAACTCTTACTCTGGACTAATGGTTAAGGTCTTAATTCTTACTCTGGCATCATGGTTAAGGTCGTAACTCTTACTCTGGCATCATGGTTAAGGTCTTAACTCTTACTCTGGACTAATGGATATGGTCTTAACTCTAACTCTGGACTAATGGTTAGGTCTTAACTCTTACTCTGTCATCATGGTTAAGGTCTTAAATCTTACTCTGAACTAATGGTTACAGGCTTAACTCTTACTCTGGACTAATGGTTCAGGTCCTAACTCTTACTCTGGCATCATGGTTAAGGTCTTAACTCTTACTCTGGACTAATGGTTAAGGTCTTGGTCTTAACTCTTACTCTGGCATCATGGTTAAGGTCTTAACTCTTACTCTGGACTAATGGTTAAGGTCTTAACTCTTACTCTGGCATCATGGTTAAGGTTGTAACTCTTACTCTGGCATCATGGTTAAGGTCTTAACTCTAACTCTGGGATCATGGTTAAGGTCTTAACTCTTACTCTGGCATCATGGTTAAGGTTGTAACTCTTACTCTGGACTAATGGTTAAGGTCTTAACTCTTACTCTGGACTAATGGTTAAGGTCTTAACTCTTACTCTAGCATCACGGTTAAGGTCTTAACACTTACTCTAGACTAATGGTTAAGGTCTTAACTCTTACTCTGGACTAATGTTTAAGGTCATAACTCTTACTCTGGACTAATGGTTAAGGTCGTAACTCTTACTCTGGACTAATGGTTAAGGTCTTAACTCTTACTCTGGCATCATGGTTAAGTTCTTAACTCTTACTCTGGCATCATGGTTAAGGTCTTAACTCTTACTCTGGCATCATGGTTAAGGTCTTAACTCTTACTCTGGACTAATGGTTATGGTCTTAACTCTTACTCTGGACTAATGTTTAAGGTCTTAACTCTTACTCTGGCATCATGGTTAAGGTCTTAACTCTTACTCTGGACTGATGGTTAAGGTCTTGGTCTTAACTCTTACTCTGGCATCATGGTTAAGGTCTTAACTCTTACTCTAGACTAATGGTTAAGGTCTTAACTCTTACTCTGGCATCATGGTTAAGGTTGTAACTCTTACTCTGGCATCATGGTTAAGGTCTTAACTCTAACTCTGGGATCATGGTTAAGGTCTTAACTCTTACTCTGGCATCATGGTTAAGGTCGTAACTCTTACTCTGGACTAATGGTTAAGGTCTTAACTCTTACTCTGGACTAATGGTTAAGGTCTTAACTCTTACTCTAGCATCACGGTTAAGGTCTTAACTCTTACTCTGGACTAATGGTGAAGGTCTTAACTCTTACTCTGGACTAATGTTTAAGGTCATAACTCTTACTCTGGACTAATGGTTAAGGTCTTAACTCTTACTCTGGACTAATGGTTAAGGTCTTAACTCTTACTCTGGCATCATGGTTAAGTTCTTAACTCTTACTCTGGCATCATGGTTAAGGTCTTAACTCTTACTCTGGCATCATGGTTAAGGTCTTAACTCTTACTCTGGACTAATGGTTATGGTCTTAACTCTTACTCTGGACTAATGTTTAAGGTCTTAACTCTTACTCTGGCATCATGGTTAAGGTCTTAACTCTTACTCTAGCATCATGGTTAAGGTCTTAACTCTTACTCTAGACTAATGGTTAAGGTCTTAACTCTTACTCTGGACTAATGGTTAAGGTCTTAACTCTTACTCTGGACTAATGGTTAAGGTCTTAGACTCTTACTCTGGCATCATGGTTAAGGTCTTAACTCTTACTCTGGACTAATGTTTAAGGTCTTAACTCTTACCCTGGCATCATGGTTAAGGTCTTAACTCTTACTCTGGACTAATGGTTAAGGTCTTAACTCTTACTCTGGCATCATGGTTAAGGTCTTAACTATTACTCTGGACTAATGGTTATGGTCTTAACTCTTACTCTGGACTAATGGTTAAGGTCTTAACTCTTACTCTGGCATCATGGTTAAGGTCTTAAATCTTACTCTGGACTAATGGCTAAGTTCTTAACTCTTACTCTGGCATCATGGTTAAGGTCTTAACTCTTACTCTAGACTAATGGTTAAGGTCTTAACTTTACTCTGACATCATGGTTAATGTCTTAACTCTTACTCTGGACTAATGGTTAAGGTCTTAACTCTTACTCTGGACTAATGGTTAAGGTCTTAACTCTTACTCTGGCATCATGGTTAAGGTCTTAACTCTTACTCTGGACTAATGGTTATGGTCTTAACTCTTACTCTGGACTAATGGTTAAGGTCTTAACTCTTACTCTGGCATCATGGTTAAGGTCTTAAATCTTACTCTGAACTAATGGTTACAGGCTTAACTCTTACTCTGGACTAATGGTTCAGGTCTTAACTCTTACTCTGGTATCATGGTTAAGGTCTTAACTCTTACTCTGGACTAATGGTTAAGGTCTTGGTCTTAACTCTTACTCTGGCATCATGGTTAAGGTCTTAACTCTTACTCTGGACTAATGGTTAAGGTCTTAACTCTTACTCTGGCATCATGGTTAAGGTTGTAACTCTTACTCTGGCATCATGGTTAAGGTCTTAACTCTAACTCTGGGATCATGGTTAAGGTCTTAACTCTTACTCTGGCATCATGGTTAAGGTCGTAACTCTTACTCTGGACTAATGGTTAAGGTCTTAACTCTTACTCTGGACTAATGGTTAATGTCTTAACTCTTACTCTAGCATCATGGTTAAGGTCTTAACTATTACTCTAGGCTAATGGTTAAGGTCTTAACTCTTACTCTGGACTAATGTTTAAGGTCATGACTCTTACTCTGGACTAATGGTTAAGGTCTTAACTCTTACTCTGGACTAATGGTTAAGGTCTTAACTCTTACTCTGGCATCATGGTTAAGTTCTTAACTCTTACTCTGGCATCATGGTTAAGGTATTAACTCTTACTCTGGCATCATGGTTAAGGTCTTAACTCTTACTCTGGACTAATGGTTATGGTCTTAACTCTTACTCTGGACTAATGTTTAAGGTCTTAACTCTTACTCTGGACTAATGGTTAAGGTCTTAACTCTTACTCTGGCATCATGGTTAAGTTCTTAACTCTTACTCTGGCATCAAGGTTAAGGTCTTAACTCTTACTCTGGCATCATGGTTAAGGTCTTAACTCTTACTCTGGACTAATGGTTCTGGTCTTAACTCTTAATCTGGACTAATGGTTAAGGTCTTAACTCATACTCTGGCATCATGGTTAAGGTCTTAGACTCTTACTCTGCCATCATGGTTAAGGTCTTAAATCTTACCCTGGACTAATGGTTAAGGGCTTAACTCTTACTCTGGACTAATGGTTAAGGTCTTAACTCTTACTTTGGCATCATGGTTAAGGTCTTAACTCTTACTCTGGACTAATGGTTATGGTCTTGGTCTTAACTCTTACTCTGGCATCATGGTTAAGGTCTTAACTCTTACTCTGTACTAATGGTTAAGGTCTTAACTCTTACTTTGGCATCATGGTTAATGTCTTAAGTCTTACTGTGGAATCATGATTAAGGTCTTAACTCTTACTCTGGACTAATGGTTAAGGTCTTAGGTCTTACTGTGGAATCATGATTAAGGTCTTAACTCTTACTCTGGACTAATGGTTAAGGTCTTAACTCTTACTCTGGCATCATGGTTTAGGTCTTAACTCTTACTCTGGCATCATGGTTAAGGTCTTAACTCTTACTCTGGACTAATGGTTAAGGTCTTAACTCTTACTCTGGCATCATGGTTAAGGTCTTAACTCTTACTCTGGCATCATGGTTAAGGTCTTAGACTCTTACTCTGGACTAATGGTTAAGGTCTTAACTCTTACTCTGGACTAATGGTTAAGGTCTTAGACTCTTACTCTGGACTAATGGTTAAGGGATTAACTCTTACTCTGGCATCATGGTTAAGGTATTGACTCTTACTCTGGACTAATGGTTAAGGTCTTAGACTGTTACTCTGGCATCATGGTTAAGGTCTTAACTCTTACTCTGGACTAATGGTTAAGGTCTTAACTCTTACTCTGGACTAATGGTTAAGGTGTTAGACTCTCACTCTGGCATCATGGTTAAGGTCTTAACTCTTACTCTGGACTAATGGTTAAGGTTTTAACTCTTACTCTGGACTAATGGTTAAGGTCTTAGACTCTTACTCTGGCATCATGGGTAAGGTCTTAACTCTTACTCTGGACTAATGGTTAAGGTCTTAACTCTTACTCTGGCATCATGGTTAAGGTCTTAACTCTTACTCTGGACTAATGGTTAAGGTCTTAACTCTTACTCTGGACTAATGGTTAAGGTCTTAACTCTTACTCTGGACTAATGGTTAAGGTCCTAACTCTTACTTTGGCATCATGGTTCAGGTATTAACTCTAAGTCTGGCTTCATGGTTAAGGTCTTAACTCTTACTCTGAACTAATGGTTACAGGCTTAACTCTTACTCTGGACTAATGGTTCAGGTCTTAACTCTTACTCTGGTATCATGGTTAAGGTCTTAACTCTTACTCTGGACTAATGGTTAAGGTCTTAACTCTTACTCTGGCATCATGGTTAAGGTTGTAACTCTTACTCTGGCATCATGGTTAAGGTCTTAACTCTTACTCTGGCATCATGGTTAAGGTCGTCACTCTTACTCTGGACTAATGGTTAAGGTCTTAACTCTTACTCTGGACTAATGGTTAATGTCTTAACTCTTACTCTAGCATCATGGTTAAGGTCTTAACTCTTACTCTAGACTAATGGTTAAGGTCTTAACTCTTACTCTGGACTAATGTTTAAGGTCATAACTCTTACTCTGGACTAATGGTTATGGTCTTAACTCTTACTCTGGACTAATGGTTAAGGTCTTAACTCTTACTCTGGCATCATGGTTAAGTTCTAAACTCTTACTCTGGCATCATGGTTAAGGTCTTAACTCTTACTCTGGAATCATGGTTAAGGTCTTAACTCTTACTCTGGACTAATGGTTATGGTCTTAACTCTTACTCTGGACTAATGGTTAAGGTCTTAACTCTTACTCTGGACTAATGGTTAAGGTCTTAACTCTTACTCTGGCATCATGGTTAAGTTCTTAACTCTTACTCTGGCATCATGGTTAAGGTCTTAACTCTTACTCTGGACTAATGGTTATGGTCTTAACTCTTACTCTGGACTAATGGTTAAGGTCTTAACTCATACTCTGGCATCATGGTTAAGGTCTTAGACTCTTACTCTGCCATCATGGTTAAGGTCTTAAATCTTACCCTGGACTAATGGTTAAGGGCTTAACTCTTACTCTGGACTAATAGTTACGGTCTTAACTCTTACTCTGGCATCATGGTTAAGGTCTTAACTCTTACTCTGGACTAATGGTTAAGGTCTTGGTCTTAACTCTTACTCTGGCATCATGGTTAAGGTCTTAACTCTTACTCTGGACTAATGGTTAAGGTATTAACTCTTACTCTGGCATCATGGTTAAGGTCTTAACTCTTACTCTGGACTAATGGTTAAGGTCTTAACTCGTATTCTGGCATCATGGTTAAGGTCTTAACTCTTACTCTGGACTAATGGTTAAGGTCTTAACTCTTACTTTGGCATCATGGTTAATGTCTTAAGTCTTACTCTGGCATCATGGTTAAGGTCTTAACTCTTACTCTGGACTAATGGTTAAGGTCTTAACTCTTACTCTGGCATCATGGTTTATGTCTTAACTCTTACTCTGGCATCATGGTTAAGGTCTTAACTCTTACTCTGGACTAATGGTTAAGGTCTTAACTCTCACTCTGGCATCATGGTTAAGGTCTTAACTCTTACTCTGGCATCATGGTTAAGGTCTTAGACTCTTACTCTGGACTAATGGTTAAGGTCTTAACTCTTACTCTGGACTAATGGTTAAGGTCTTAGACTCTTACTCTGGACTAATGGTTAAGGGCTTAACTCTTACTCTGGCATCATGGTTAAGGTATTAACTCTTACTCTGGACTAATGGTTAAGGTCTTAGACTCTTACTCTGGCATCATGGTTAAGGTCTTAACTCTTACTCTGGACTAATGGTTAAGGTCTTAGACTCTTACTCTGGACTAATGGTTAAGGTATTAACTCTTACTCTGGACTAATGGTTAAGGTCTTAACTCTTACTCTGGACTAATGGTTAAGGTCCTAACTCTTACTTTGGCATCATGGTTCAGGTCTTAACTCTAAGTCTGGCTTCATGGTTAAGGTCTTAACTCTTACTATGGACTAATGTTTAAGGTCTTAACTCTTACTCTGGTATCATGGTTAAGGTCTTAACTCTTACTCTGGCATCATGGTTAAGGTCTTAACTCTTACTCTGGACTAATGGTTATGGTCTTAACTCTTACTCTGGACTAATGGTTAAGGTCTTAACTCATACTCTGGCATCATGGTTAAGGTCTTAGACTCTTACTCTGCCATCATGGTTAAGGTCTTAAATCTTACTCTGGACTAATGGTTAAGGTTTTAGAATCTCACTCTGGCATCATGGTTAAGGTCTTAACTCTTACTCTGGACTAATGGTTAAGGTCTTAACTCTTACTCTGGCATCATGGTTAAGGTCTTAACTCTACCTCTGGCATCATGGTTAAGGTCCTAACTCTTACTCTGGCATCATGGTTAAGGTCGTAACTCTAACTCTGGACTAATGGTTAAGGTCTTAACTCTTACTCTGGACTAATGGTTAAGGTCGTAACTCATACTCTGGCATCTTGGTTAAGGTCTTAGACTCTTACTCTGGCATCATGGTTAAGGTCTTAAATCTTACTCTGGACTAATGGTTAAGGTTTTAGACTCTCACTCTGGCATCATGGTTAAGGTCTTAACTCTTACTCTGGACTAATGGTTAAGGTCTTAACTCTTACTCTGGCATCATGGTTAAGGTCTTAACTCTACCTCTGGCATCATGGTTAAGGTCCTAACTCTTACTCTGGCATCATGGTTAAGGTCGTAACTCTAACTCTGGACTAATGGTTAAGGTCTTAACTCTTACTCTGGACTAATGGTTAAGGTCTTAACTCTTACTCTGGCATCATGGTTTAGGTCTTAACTCTCACTCTGGCATCATGGTTAAGGTCTTAACTCTTACTCTGGACTAATGGTTAAGGTCTTAACTCTTACTCTGGCATCATGGTTAAGGTCTTAACTCTTACTCTGGCATCATGGTTAAGGTCTTAGACTCTTACTCTGGACTAATGGTTAAGGTCTTAACTCTTACTCTGGACTAATGGTTAAGGTCTTAGACTCTTACTCTGGACTAATGGTTAAGGGATTAACTCTTACTCTGGCATCATGGTTAAGGTATTGACTCTTACTCTGGACTAATGGTTAAGGTCTTAGACTGTTACTCTGGCATCATGGTTAAGGTCTTAACTCTTACTCTGGACTAATGGTTAAGGTCTTAACTCTTACTCTGGACTAATGGTTAAGGTGTTAGACTCTCACTCTGGCATCATGGTTAAGGTCTTAACTCTTACTCTGGACTAATGGTTAAGGTTTTAACTCTTACTCTGGACTAATGGTTAAGGTCTTAGACTCTTACTCTGGCATCATGGGTAAGGTCTTAACTCTTACTCTGGACTAATGGTTAAGGTCTTAACTCTTACTCTGGCATCATGGTTAAGGTCTTAACTCTTACTCTGGACTAATGGTTATGGTCTTAACTCTTACTCTGGACTAATGGTTAAGGTCTTAACTCATACTCTGGCATCATGGTTAAGGTCTTAGACTCTTACTCTGCCATCATGGTTAAGGTCTTAAATCTTACCCTGGACTAATGGTTAAGGGCTTAACTCTTACTCTGGACTAATAGTTACGGTCTTAACTCTTACTCTGGCATCATGGTTAAGGTCTTAACTCTTACTCTGGACTAATGGTTAAGGTCTTGGTCTTAACTCTTACTCTGGCATCATGGTTAAGGTCTTAACTCTTACTCTGGACTAATGGTTAAGGTATTAACTCTTACTCTGGCATCATGGTTAAGGTCTTAACTCTTACTCTGGACTAATGGTTAAGGTCTTAACTCGTATTCTGGCATCATGGTTAAGGTCTTAACTCTTACTCTGGACTAATGGTTAAGGTCTTAACTCTTACTTTGGCATCATGGTTAATGTCTTAAGTCTTACTCTGGCATCATGGTTAAGGTCTTAACTCTTACTCTGGACTAATGGTTAAGGTCTTAACTCTTACTCTGGCATCATGGTTTATGTCTTAACTCTTACTCTGGCATCATGGTTAAGGTCTTAACTCTTACTCTGGACTAATGGTTAAGGTCTTAACTCTCACTCTGGCATCATGGTTAAGGTCTTAACTCTTACTCTGGCATCATGGTTAAGGTCTTAGACTCTTACTCTGGACTAATGGTTAAGGTCTTAACTCTTACTCTGGACTAATGGTTAAGGTCTTAGACTCTTACTCTGGACTAATGGTTAAGGTCTTAACTCTTACTCTGGCATCATGGTTAAGGTATTAACTCTTACTCTGGACTAATGGTTAAGGTCTTAGACTCTTACTCTGGCATCATGGTTAAGGTCTTAACTCTTACTCTGGACTAATGGTTAAGGTCTTAGACTCTTACTCTGGACTAATGGTTAAGGTATTAACTCTTACTCTGGACTAATGGTTAAGGTCTTAACTCTTACTCTGGACTAATGGTTAAGGTCCTAACTCTTACTTTGGCATCATGGTTCAGGTCTTAACTCTAAGTCTGGCTTCATGGTTAAGGTCTTAACTCTTACTATGGACTAATGTTTAAGGTCTTAACTCTTACTCTGGTATCATGGTTAAGGTCTTAACTCTTACTCTGGCATCATGGTTAAGGTCTTAACTCTTACTCTGGACTAATGGTTATGGTCTTAACTCTTACTCTGGACTAATGGTTAAGGTCTTAACTCATACTCTGGCATCATGGTTAAGGTCTTAGACTCTTACTCTGCCATCATGGTTAAGGTCTTAAATCTTACTCTGGACTAATGGTTAAGGTTTTAGAATCTCACTCTGGCATCATGGTTAAGGTCTTAACTCTTACTCTGGACTAATGGTTAAGGTCTTAACTCTTACTCTGGCATCATGGTTAAGGTCTTAACTCTACCTCTGGCATCATGGTTAAGGTCCTAACTCTTACTCTGGCATCATGGTTAAGGTCGTAACTCTAACTCTGGACTAATGGTTAAGGTCTTAACTCTTACTCTGGACTAATGGTTAAGGTCGTAACTCATACTCTGGCATCTTGGTTAAGGTCTTAGACTCTTACTCTGGCATCATGGTTAAGGTCTTAAATCTTACTCTGGACTAATGGTTAAGGTTTTAGACTCTCACTCTGGCATCATGGTTAAGGTCTTAACTCTTACTCTGGACTAATGGTTAAGGTCTTAACTCTTACTCTGGCATCATGGTTAAGGTCTTAACTCTACCTCTGGCATCATGGTTAAGGTCCTAACTCTTACTCTGGCATCATGGTTAAGGTCGTAACTCTAACTCTGGACTAATGGTTAAGTCTTAACTCTTACTCTGGACTAATGGTTAAGGTCTTAACTCTTACTCTGGCATCATGGTTTAGGTCCTAACTCTTACTCTGGCATCATGGTTAAGGTCTTAACTCTTACTCTGGACTAATGGTTAAGGTCTTAACTCTTACTCTGGCATCATGGTTAAGGTCTTAACTCTTACTCTGGCATCATGGTTAAGGTCTTAGACTCTTACTCTGGACTAATGGTTAAGGTCTTAACTCTTACTCTGGACTAATGGTTAAGGTCTTAGACTCTTACTCTGGACTAATGGTTAAGGGATTAACTCTTACTCTGGCATCATGGTTAAGGTATTGACTCTTACTCTGGACTAATGGTTAAGGTCTTAGACTGTTACTCTGGCATCATGGTTAAGGTCTTAACTCTTACTCTGGACTAATGGTTAAGGTCTTAACTCTTACTCTGGACTAATGGTTAAGGTGTTAGACTCTCACTCTGGCATCATGGTTAAGGTCTTAACTCTTACTCTGGACTAATGGTTAAGGTTTTAACTCTTACTCTGGACTAATGGTTAAGGTCTTAGACTCTTACTCTGGCATCATGGGTAAGGTCTTAACTCTTACTCTGGACTAATGGTTAAGGTCTTAACTCTTACTCTGGCATCATGGTTAAGGTCTTAACTCTTACTCTGGACTAATGGTTAAGGTCTTAACTCTTACTCTGGACTAATGGTTAAGGTCCTAACTCTTACTTTGGCATCATGGTTCAGGTATTAACTCTAAGTCTGGCTTCATGGTTAAGGTCTTAACTCTTACTCTGAACTAATGGTTACAGGCTTAACTCTTACTCTGGACTAATGGTTCAGGTCTTAACTCTTACTCTGGTATCATGGTTAAGGTCTTAACTCTTACTCTGGACTAATGGTTAAGGTCTTAACTCTTACTCTGGCATCATGGTTAAGGTTGTAACTCTTACTCTGGCATCATGGTTAAGGTCTTAACTCTTACTCTGGCATCATGGTTAAGGTCGTAACTCTTACTCTGGACTAATGGTTAAGGTCTTAACTCTTACTCTGGACTAATGGTTAATGTCTTAACTCTTACTCTAGCATCATGGTTAAGGTCTTAACTCTTACTCTAGACTAATGGTTAAGGTCTTAACTCTTACTCTGGACTAATGTTTAAGGTCATAACTCTTACTCTGGACTAATGGTTATGGTCTTAACTCTTACTCTGGACTAATGGTTAAGGTCTTAACTCTTACTCTGGCATCATGGTTAAGTTCTAAACTCTTACTCTGGCATCATGGTTAAGGTCTTAACTCTTACTCTGGAATCATGGTTAAGGTCTTAACTCTTACTCTGGACTAATGGTTATGGTCTTAACTCTTACTCTGGACTAATGGTTAAGGTCTTAACTCTTACTCTGGACTAATGGTTAAGGTCTTAACTCTTACTCTGGCATCATGGTTAAGTTCTTAACTCTTACTCTGGCATCATGGTTAAGGTCTTAACTCTTACTCTGGACTAATGGTTATGGTCTTAACTCTTACTCTGGACTAATGGTTAAGGTCTTAACTCATACTCTGGCATCATGGTTAAGGTCTTAGACTCTTACTCTGCCATCATGGTTAAGGTCTTAAATCTTACCCTGGACTAATGGTTAAGGGCTTAACTCTTACTCTGGACTAATGGTTAAGGTCTTAACTCTTACTCTGGCATCATGGTTAAGGTCTTAACTCTTACTCTGGACTAATGGTTAAGGTCTTGGTCTTAACTCTTACTCTGGCATCATGGTTAAGGTCTTAACTCTTACTCTGGACTAATGGTTAAGGTATTAACTCTTACTCTGGCATCATGGTTAAGGTCTTAACTCTTACTCTGGACTAATGGTTAAGGTCTTAACTCGTATTCTGGCATCATGGTTAAGGTCTTAACTCTTACTCTGGACTAATGGTTAAGGTCTTAGCTCTTACTTTGGCATCATGGTTAATGTCTTAAGTCTTACTCTGGCATCATGGTTAAGGTCTTAACTCTTACTCTGGACTAATGGTTAAGGTCTTAACTCTTACTCTGGCATCATGGTTTATGTCTTAACTCTTACTCTGGCATCATGGTTAAGGTCTTAACTCTTACTCTGGACTAATGGTTAAGGTCTTAACTCTTACTCTGGCATCATGGTTAAGGTCTTAACTCTTACTCTGGCATCATGGTTAAGGTCTTAGACTCTTACTCTGGACTAATGGTTAAGGTCTTAACTCTTACTCTGGACTAATGGTTAAGGTCTTAGACTCTTACTCTGGACTAATGGTTAAGGGCTTAACTCTTACTCTGGCATCATGGTTAAGGTATTAACTCTTACTCTGGACTAATGGTTAAGGTCTTAGACTGTTACTCTGGCATCATGGTTAAGGTCTTAACTCTTACTCTGGACTAATGGTTAAGGTCTTAGACTCTTACTCTGGACTAATGGTTAAGGTATTAACTCTTACTCTGGACTAATGGTTAAGGTCTTAACTCTTACTCTGGACTAATGGTTAAGGTCCTAACTCTTACTTTGGCATCATGGTTCAGGTCTTAACTCTAAGTCTGGCTTCATGGTTAAGGTCTTAACTCTTACTATGGACTAATGTTTAAGGTCTTAACTCTTACTCTGGTATCATGGTTAAGGTCTTAACTCTTACTCTGGCATCATGGTTAAGGTCTTAACTCTTACTCTGGACTAATGGTTATGGTCTTAACTCTTACTCTGGACTAATGGTTAAGGTCTTAACTCATACTCTGGCATCATGGTTAAGGTCTTAGACTCTTACTCTGCCATCATGGTTAAGGTCTTAAATCTTACTCTGGACTAATGGTTAAGGTTTTAGAATCTCACTCTGGCATCATGGTTAAGGTCTTAACTCTTACTCTGGACTAATGGTTAAGGTCTTAACTCTTACTCTGGCATCATGGTTAAGGTCTTAACTCTACCTCTGGCATCATGGTTAAGGTCCTAACTCTTACTCTGGCATCATGGTTAAGGTCGTAACTCTAACTCTGGACTAATGGTTAAGGTCTTAACTCTTACTCTGGACTAATGGTTAAGGTCGTAACTCATACTCTGGCATCTTGGTTAAGGTCTTAGACTCTTACTCTGCCATCATGGTTAAGGTCTTAAATCTTACTCTGGACTAATGGTTAAGGTTTTAGACTCTCACTCTGGCATCCTGGTTAAGGTCTTAACTCTTACTCTGGACTAATGGTTAAGGTCTTAACTCTTACTCTGGCATCATGGTTAAGGTCTTAACTCTACCTCTGGCATCATGGTTAAGGTCCTAACTCTTACTCTGGCATCATGGTTAAGGTCGTAACTCTAACTCTGGACTAATGGTTAAGGTCTTAACTCTTACTCTGGACTAATGGTTAAGGTCTTAACTCTTACTCTGGCATCATGGTTAAGGTCTTAACTCTTACTCTAGCATCATGGTTAAGGTCTTAACTCTTACTCTGGACTAATGGTTAAGGTCTTAACTCTTACTCTGGCATCATGGTTAAGGTCTTAACTCTTACTCTGGACTAATGGTTAAGGTCCTAACTCTTACTTTGGCATCATGGTTCAGGTCTTAACTCTAAGTCTGGCTTCATGGTTAAGGTCTTAACTCTTACTATGGACTAATGTTTAAGGTCTTAACTCTTACTCTGGTATCATGGTTAAGGTCTTAACTCTTACTCTGGCATCATGGTTAAGGTCTTAACTCTTACTCTGGACTAATGGTTATGGTCTTAACTCTTACTCTGGACTAATGGTTAAGGTCTTAACTCATACTCTGGCATCATGGTTAAGGTCTTAGACTCTTACTCTGCCATCATGGTTAAGGCCTTAAATCTTACTCTGGACTAATGGTTAAGGTTTTAGAATCTCACTCTGGCATCATGGTTAAGGTCTTAATTCTTACTCTGGACTAATGGTTAAGGTCTTAACTCTTACTCTGGCATCATGGTTAAGGTCTTAACTCTACCTCTGGCATCATGGTTAAGGTCCTAACTCTTACTCTGGCATCATGGTTAAGGTCGTAACTCTAACTCTGGACTAATGGTTAAGGTCTTAACTCTTACTCTGGACTAATGGTTAAGGTCGTAACTCATACTCTGGCATCTTGGTTAAGGTCTTAGACTCTTACTCTGCCATCATGGTTAAGGTCTTAAATCTTACTCTGGACTAATGGTTAAGGTTTTAGACTCTCACTCTGGCATCATGGTTAAGGTCTTAACTCTTACTCTGGACTAATGGTTAAGGTCTTAACTCTTACTCTGGCATCATGGTTAAGGTCTTAACTCTACCTCTGGCATCATGGTTAAGGTCCTAACTCTTACTCTGGCATCATGGTTAAGGTCGTAACTCTAACTCTGGACTAATGGTTAAGGTCTTAACTCTTACTCTGGACTAATGGTTAAGGTCTTAACTCTTACTCTGGCATCATGGTTAAGGTCTTAACTCTTACTCTAGCATCATGGTTAAGGTCTTAACTCTTACTCTGGACTAATGGTTAAGGTCTTAACTCTTACTCTGGCATCATGGTTAAGGTCTTAACTCTTACTCTGGACTAATGGTTAAGGTCTTGGTCTTAACTCTTACTCTGGCATCATGGCTAAGGTTTTAACTCTTACTCTGGACTAATGGTTAAGGTCTTAACTCTTACTCTGGCATCATGGTTAAGGTCTTAACTCTACCTCTGGCATCATGGTTAAGGTCCTAACTCTTACTCTGGCATCATGGTTAAGGTCGTAACTCTAACTCTGGACTAATGGTTAAGGTCTTAACTCTTACTCTGGCATCATGGTCAAGGTCTTAGACGCTTACTCTGGACTAATGGTTAAGGTCTTAACTCTTACTCTGGACTAATGGTTAAGGTCTTAGACTCTTACTCTGGACTAATGGTTAAGGGCTTAACTTTTACTCTGGCATCATGGTTAAGGTCTTAACTCTTACTCTGGCATCATGGTTAAGGTCTTAACTCTAACTCTGGGAACATGGTTAAGGTCTTAACTCTTACTCTGGCATCATGGTTAAGGTCGTAACTCTTACTCTGGCATCATGGTTAAGGTCTTAACTCTAACTCTGGGAACATGGTTAAGGTCTTAACTCTTACTCTGGCATCATGGTTAATGTCATAACTCTTACTCTGGACTAATGGTTAAGGTCTTAACTCTTACTCTGGACTAATGGTTAAGGTCTTAACTCTTACTCTGACATCATTGTTAAGGTCTTAACTCTTACTCTAGCATCATGATTAAGGTCTTAACTCTTACTCTAGACTAATGGTTAAGGTCTTAACTCTTACACTGGACTAATGGTTAAGGTCTTAACTCTTACTCTGGACTAATGGTTAAGGTCTTAGACTCTTACTCTGGCATCATGGTTAAGGTCTTAACTCTTACTTTGGACTAATGTTTAAGGTCTTAACTCTTACCCTGGCATCATGGTTAAGGTCTTAGCTCTTACTCTGGACTAATGGTTAAGGTCTTAACTCTTACTCGGGCATCATGGTTAAGGTCTTAACTCTTACTCTGGACTAATGGTTATGGTCTTAACTCTTACTCTGGACTAATGGTTAAGGTCTTAACTCTTACTCTGGCATCATGGTTAAGGTCTTAACTCTTACTCTGGCATCATGGTTAAGGTCTTAGCTCTTACTCTGGACTAATGGTTAAGGTCTTAACTCTTACTCTGGACTAATGTTTAAGGTCATGACTCTTACTCTGGACTAATGGTTAAGGTCTTAACTCTTACTCTGGACTAATGGTTAAGGTCTTAACTCTTACTCTGGCATCATGGTTAAGTTCTTAACTCTTACTCTGGCATCATGGTTAAGGTATTAACTCTTACTCTGGCATCATGGTTAAGGTCTTAACTCTTACTCTGGACTAATGGTTATGGTCTTAACTCTTACTCTGGACTAATGTTTAAGGTCTTAACTCTTACTCTGGACTAATGGTTAAGGTCTTAACTCTTACTCTGGCATCATGGTTAAGTTCTTAACTCTTACTCTGGCATCATGGTTAAGGTCTTAACTCTTACTCTGGCATCATGGTTAAGGTCTTAACTCTTACTCTGGACTAATGGTTCTGGTCTTAACTCTTAATCTGGACTAATGGTTAAGGTCTTAACTCATACTCTGGCATCATGGTTAAGGTCTTAGAATCTTACTCTGCCATCATGGTTAAGGTCTTAAATCTTACCCTGGACTAATGGTTAAGGGCTTAACTCTTACTCTGGACTAATGGTTAAGGTCTTAACTCTTACTTTGGCATCATGGTTAAGGTCTTAACTCTTACTCTGGACTAATGGTTATGGTCTTGGTCTTAACTCTTACTCTGGCATCATGGTTAAGGTCTTAACTCTTACTCTGTACTAATGGTTAAGGTCTTAACTCTTACTCTGGCATCATGGTTAAGGTCTTAACTCTTACTCTGGACTAATGGTTAAGGTCTTAACTCTGACTCTGGCATCATGGTTAAGGTCTTAACTCTTACTCTGGACTAATGGTTAAGGTCCTAACTCTTACTTTGGCATCATGGTTAATGTCTTAAGTCTTACTGTGGAATCATGATTAAGGTCTTAACTCTTACTCTGGACTAATGGTTAAGGTCTTAACTCTTACTCTGGCATCATGGTTTAGGTCTTAACTCTTACTCTGGCATCATGGTTAAGGTCTTAACTCTTACTCTGGACTAATGGTTAAGGTCTTAACTCTTACTCTGGCATCATGGTTAAGGTCTTAACTCTTACTCTGGCATCATGGTTAAGGTCTTAGACTCTTACTATGGACTAATGGTTAAGGTCTTAACTCTTACTCTGGACTAATGGTTAAGGTCTTAGACTCTTACTCTGGACTAATGGTTAAGGGATTAACTCTTACTCTGGCATCATGGTTAAGGTATTGACTCGTACTCTGGACTAATGGTTAAGGTCTTAGACTGTTACTCTGGCATCATGGTTAAGGTCTTAACTCTTACTCTGGACTAATGGTTAAGGTCTTAACTCTTACTCTGGACTAATGGTTAAGGTGTTAGACTCTCACTCTGGCATCATGGTTAAGGTCTTAACTCTTACTCTGGACTAATGGTTAAGGTTTTAACTCTTACTCTGGACTAATGGTTAAGGTCTTAGACTCTTACTCTGGCATCATGGGTAAGGTCTTAACTCTTACTCTGGACTAATGGTTAAGGTCTTAACTCTTACTCTGGCATCATGGTTAAGGTCTTAACTCTTACTCTGGACTAATGGTTAAGGTCTTAACTCTTACTCTGGACTAATGGTTAAGGTCTTAACTCTTACTCTGGACTAATGGTTAAGGTCCTAACTCTTACTTTGGCATCATGGTTCAGGTATTAACTCTAAGTCTGGCTTCATGGTTAAAGTCTTAACTCTTACTCTGAACTAATGGTTACAGGCTTAACTCTTACTCTGGACTAATGGTTCAGGTCTTAACTCTTACTCTGGTATCATGGTTAAGGTCTTAACTCTTACTCTGGACTAATGGTTAAGGTCTTAACTCTTACTCTGGCATCATGGTTAAGGTTGTAACTCTTACTCTGGCATCATGGTTAAGGTCTTAACTCTAACTCTGGGATCACGGTTAAGGTCGTAACTCTTACTCTGGACTAATGGTTAAGGTCTTAACTCTTACTCTGGACTAATGGTTAATGTCTTAACTCTTACTCTAGCATCATGGTTAAGGTCTTAACTCTTACTCTAGACTAATGGTTAAGGTCTTAACTCTTACTCTGGACTAATGTTTAAGGTCATAACTCTTACTCTGGACTAATGGTTATGGTCTTAACTCTTACTCTGGACTAATGGTTAAGGTCTTAACTCTTACTCTGGCATCATGGTTAAGTTCTAAACTCTTACTCTGGCATCATGGTTAAGGTCTTAACTCTTACTCTGGAATCATGGTTAAGGTCTTAACTCTTACTCTGGACTAATGGTTATGGTCTTAACTCTTACTCTGGACTAATGGTTAAGGTCTTAACTCTTACTCTGGACTAATGGTTAAGGTCTTAACTCTTACTCTGGCATCATGGTTAAGTTCTTAACTCTTACTCTGGCATCATGGTTAAGGTCTTAACTCTTACTCTGGACTAATGGTTATGGTCTTAAGTCTTACTCTGGACTAATGGTTAAGGTCTTAACTCATACTCTGGCATCATGGTTAAGGTCTTAGACTCTTACTCTGCCATCATGGTTAAGGTCTTAAATCTTACCCTGGACTAATGGTTAAGGGCTTAACTCTTACTCTGGACTAATGGTTAAGGTCTTAACTCTTACTCTGGCATCATGGTTAAGGTCTTAACTCTTACTCTGGACTAATGGTTAAGGTCTTGGTCTTAACTCTTACTCTGGCATCATGGTTAAGGTCTTAACTCTTACTCTGGCATCATGGTTAAGGTCTTAACTCTTACTCTGGACTAATGGTTAAGGTCTTAACTCTTACTCTGGCATCATGGTTAAGGTCTTAACTCTTACTCTGGACTAATGGTTAAGGTCGTAACTCTTACTTTGGCATCATGGTTAATGTCTTAAGTCTTACTCTGGCATCATGGTTAAGGTCTTAACTCTTACTCTGGACTAATGGTTAAGGTCTTAACTCTTACTCTGGCATCATGGTTTATGTCTTAACTCTTACTCTGGCATCATGGTTAAGGTCTTAACTCTTACTCTGGACTAATGGTTAAGGTCTTAACTCTTACTCTGGATTAATGGTTAAGGTCTTAACTCTTACTCTGGCATCATGGTTAAGGTCTTAGACTCTTACTCTGGACTAATGGTTAAGGTCTTAACTCTTACTCTGGACTAATGGTTAAGGTCTTAGACTCTTACTCTGGACTAATGGTTAAGGTCTTAACTCTTACTCTGGACTAATGGTTAAGGTCTTAGACTCTTACTCTGGACTAATGGTTAAGGGCTTAACTCTTACTCTGGCATCATGGTTAAGGTATTAACTCTTACTCTGGACTAATGGTTAAGGTCTTAGACTGTTACTATGGCATCATGGTTTATGTCTTAACTCTTACTCTGGCATCATGGTTAAGGTCTTAACTCTTACTCTGGACTAATGGTTAAGGTCTTAACTCTTACTCTGACATCATGGTTAAGGTCTTAGACTCTTACTCTGGACTAATGGTTAAGGTCTTAACTCTTACTCTGGCATCATGGTTAAGGTCTTAGACTCTTACTCTGGACTAATGGTTAAGGTCTTAACTCTTACTCTGGACTAATGGTTAAGGTCTTAGACTCTTACTCTGGACTAATGGTTAAGGGCTTAACTCTTACTCTGGCATCATGGTTAAGGTATTAACTCTTACTCTGGACTAATGGTTAAGGTCTTAGACTGTTACTCTGGCATCATGGTTAAGGTCTTAACTCTTACTCTGGACTAATGGTTAAGGTCTTAACTCTTACTCTGGACTAATGGTTAAGGTCTTAGACTCTCACTCTGGCATCATGGTTAAGGTCTTAACTCTTACTCTGGACTAATGGTTAAGGTTTTAACTCTTACTCTGGACTAATGGTTAAGGTCTTAGACTCTTACTCTGGCATCATGGTTAAGGTCTTAACTCTTACTCTGGACTAATGGTTAAGGTCTTAACTCTTACTCTGGCATCATGGTTAAGGTCTTAACTCTTACTCTGGACTAATGGTTAAGGTCTTAACTCTTACTCTGGACTAATGGTTAAGGTCCTAACTCTTACTTTGGCATCATGGTTCAGGTCTTAACTCTAAGTCTGGCTTCATGGTTAAGGTCTTAACTCTTACTATGGACTAATGTTTAAGGTCTTAACTCTTACTCTGGTATCATGGTTAAGGTCTTAACTCTTACTCTGGCATCATGGTTAAGGTCTTAACTCTTACTCTGGACTAATGGTTATGGTCTTAACTCTTACTCTGGACTAATGGTTAAGGTCTTAACTCATACTCTGGCATCATGGTTAAGGTCTTAGACTCTTACTCTGCCATCATGGTTAAGGTCTTAAATCTTACTCTGGACTAATGGTTAAGGTTTTAGAATCTCACTCTGGCATCATGGTTAAGGTCTTAACTCTTACTCTGGACTAATGGTTAAGGTCTTAACTCTTACTCTGGCATCATGGTTAAGGTCTTAACTCTACCTCTGGCATCATGGTTAAGGTCCTAACTCTTACTCTGGCATCATGGTTAAGGTCGTAACTCTAACTCTGGACTAATGGTTAAGGTCTTAACTCTTACTCTGGACTAATGGTTAAGGTCTTAACTCTTACTCTGGCATCATGGTTAAGGTCTTAACTCTTACTCTAGCATCATGGTTAAGGTCTTAACTCTTACTCTGGACTAATGGTTAAGGTCTTAACTCTTACTCTGGCATCATGGTTAAGGTCTTAACTCTTACTCTGGACTAATGGTTAAGGTCTTGGTCTTAACTCTTACTCTGGCATCATGGCTAAGGTTTTAACTCTTACTCTGGACTAATGGTTAAGGTCTTAACTCTTACTCTGGCATCATGGTTAAGGTCTTAACTCTACCTCTGGCATCATGGTTAAGGTCCTAACTCTTACTCTGGCATCATGGTTAAGGTCGTAACTCTAACTCTGGACTAATGGTTAAGGTCTTAACTATTACTCTGGCATCATGGTCAAGGTCTTAGACGCTTACTCTATACTAATGGTTAAGGTCTTAACTCTTACTCTGGACTAATGGTTAAGGTCTTAGACTCTTACTCTGGACTAATGGTTAAGGGCTTAACTTTTACTCTGGCATCATGGTTAAGGTCTTAACTCTTACTCTGGCATCATGGTTAAGGTCTTAACTCTAACTCTGGGAACATGGTTAAGGTCTTAACTCTTACTCTGGCATCATGGTTAAGGTCGTAACTCTTACTCTGGCATCATGGTTAAGGTCTTAACTCTAACTCTGGGAACATGGTTAAGGTCTTAACTCTTACTCTGGCATCATGGTTAATGTCATAACTCTTACTCTGGACTAATGGTTAAGGTCTTAACTCTTACTCTGGACTAATGGTTAAGGTCTTAACTCTTACTCTGACATCATGGTTAAGGTCTTAACTCTTACTCTAGCATCATGATTAAGGTCTTAACTCTTACTCTAGACTAATGGTTAAGGTCTTAACTCTTACCCTGGACTAATGATTAAGGTCTTAACTCTTACTCTGGACTAATGGTTAAGGTCTTAGACTCTTACTCTGGCATCATGGTTAAGGTCTTAACTCTTACTCTGGACTAATGTTTAAGGTCTTAACTCTTACCCTGGCATCATGGTTAAGGTCTTAACTCTTACTCTGGACTAATGGTTAAGGTCTTAACTCTTACTCTGGCATCATGGTTAAGGTCTTAACTCTTACTCTGGACTAATGGTTATGGTCTTAACTCTTACTCTGGACTAATGGTTAAGGTCTTAACTCTTGCTCTGGCATCATGGTTAAGGTCTTAACTCTTACTCTGGCATCATGGTTAAGGTCTTAACTCTTACTCTGGACTAATGTTTAAGGTCTTAACTCTTACCCTGGCATCATGGTTAAGGTCTTAACTCTTACTCTGGACTAATGGTTAAGGTCTTAACTCTTACTCTGGCATCATGGTTAAGGTCTTAACTCCTACTCTGGACTAATGGTTATGGTCTTAACTCTTACTCTGGACTAATGGTTAAGGTCTTAACTCTTACTCTGGCATCATGGTTAAGGTCTTAAATCTTACTCTGAACTAATGGTTACAGGCTTAACTCTTACTCTGGACTAATGGTTCAGGTCTTAACTCTTACTCTGGCATCATGGTTAAGGTCTTAACTCCTACTCTGGACTAATGGTTATGGTCTTAACTCTTACTCTGGACTAATGGTTAAGGTCTTAACTCTTACTCTGGCATCATGGTTAAGGTCTTAAATCTTACTCTGAACTAATGGTTACAGGCTTAACTCTTACTCTGGACTAATGGTTAAGGTCTTAGACTCTTACTCTGGACTAATGGTTAAGGTCTTAACTCTTACTCTGGACTAATGGTTAAGGTCTTAGACTCTCACTCTGGCATCATGGTTAAGGTCTTAACTATTACTCTGGACTAATGGTTAAGGTTTTAACTCTTACTCTGGACTAATGGTTAAGGTCTTAGACTCTTACTCTGGCATCATGGTTAAGGTCTTAACTCTTACTCTGGACTAATGGTTAAGGTCTTAACTCTTACTCTGGCATCATGGTTAAGGTCTTAACTCTTACTCTGGACTAATGGTTAAGGTCTTAACTCTTACTCTGGACTAATGGTTAAGGTCCTAACTCTTACTTTGGCATCATGGTTCAGGTCTTAACTCTAAGTCTGGCTTCATGGTTAAGGTCTTAACTCTTACTATGAACTAATGGTTAAGGTCTTAACTCTTACTCTGGCATCATGGTTAAGGTCTTAACTCTTACTCTGGCATCATGGTTATGGTCTTAACTCTTACTCTGGACTAATGGTTATGGTCTTAACTCTTACTCTGGACTAATGGTTAAGGTCTTAACTCTTACTCTGGCATCATGGTTAAGGTCTTAAATCTTACTCTGAACTAATGGTTACAGGCTTAACTCTTACTCTGGACTAATGGTTCAGGTCTTAACTCTTACTCTGGCATCATGGTTAAGGTCTTAACTCTTACTCTGGACTAATGGTTAAGGTCTTGGTCTTAACTCTTTCTCTGGCATCATGGTTAAGGTCTTAACTCTTACTCTGGACTAATGGTTAAGGTCTTAACTCTTACTCTGGCATCATGGTTAAGGTTGTAACTCTTACTCTGGCATCATGGTTAAGGTCTTAACTCTAACTCTGGGATCATGGTTAAGGTCTTAACTCTTACTCTGGACTAATGGTTAAGGGCTTAACTCTTACTCTGGCATCATGGTTAAGGTCTTAACTCTTACTCTGGACAAATGGTTAAGGTCTTAGACTGTTACTCTGGCATCATGGTTAAGGTCTTAACTCTTACTCTGGACTAATGGTTAAGGTCTTAGACTCTTACTCTGGACTAATGGTTAAGGTCTTAACTCTTACTCTGGACTAATGGTTAAGGTCTTAGACTCTCACTCTGGCATCATGGTTAAGGTCTTATCTATTACTCTGGACTAATGGTTAATGTTTTAACTCTTACTCTGGACTAATGGTTAAGGTCTAAGACTCTTACTCTGGCATCATGGTTAAGGTCTTAACTCTTACTCTGGACTAATGGTTAAGGTCTTAACTCTTACTCTGGCATCATGGTTAAGGTCTTAACTCTTACTCTGGACTAATGGTTAAGGTCTTAAATCTTACTCTGGACTAATGGTTAAGGTCTTTACTCTTACTCTGGACTAATGGTTAAGGTCTTAACTCTTACTCTGGCATCATGGTTAAGGTCTTAACTCTTACTCTGGACTAATGGTTATGGTCTTAACTCTTACTCTGGACTAATGGTTAAGTTCTTAACTCATACTCTGGCATCATGGTTAAGGTCTTAGACTCTTACTCTGCCATCATGGTTAAGGTCTTAAATCTTACTCTGGACTAATGGTTAAGGTTTTAGACTCTCACTCTGGCATCATGGTTAAGGTCTTAACTCTTACTCTGGACTAATGGTTAAGGTCATAACTCTTATGCTGGCATCATGGTTAAGGTCTTAACTCTACCTCTGGCATCATGGTTAAGGTCATAACTCTTACTCTGGCATCATGGTTAAGGTCGTAACTCTAACTCTGGACTAATGGTTAAGGTCTTAACTCTTACTCTGGACTAATGGTTAAGGTCTTAACTCTTACTCTGGCATCATGGTTAAGGTCTTAACTCTTACTCTAGCATCATGGTTAACATCTTAACTCTTACTCTGGACTAATGGTTAAGGTCTTAACTCTCACTCTGGACTAATGGTTAATGTCTTAACTCTTACTCTGGGTTAATGGTTAAGGTCTTAGACTCTTACTCTGGTATCATGGTTAAGGTCTTAACTCTTACTCTGGACTAATGGTTAAGGTCTTAACTCTTACTCTGGCATCATGGTTAAGGTCTTAACTCTTACTCTGGACTAATGGTTAAGGTCTGAACTCTTACTCTGGCATCATGGTTAAGGTCTAAACTCTTACTCTGGCATCATGGTTAAGGTCTTAACTCTTACTCTGGACTAATGGTTATGGTCTTAACTCTTACTCTGGACTAATGGTTAAGGTCTTAACTCTTACTCTGGCATCATGTTTAATTTCTTAACTCTTACTCTGGACTAATGGTTATGGTCTTAACTCTTACTCTGGACTAATGGTTAAGGTCTTAACTCTTACTCTGGCATCATGGTTAAGGTCTTAACTCTTACTCTGGACTAATGGTTAAGGTCTTAACTCTTACTCTAGCATCATGGTTAAGGTCTTAACTCTAACTCTGGGATCATGGTTAAGGTCTTAACTCTTACTCTGGACTAATGGTTAAGGGCTTAACTCTTACTCTGGCATCATGGTTAAGGTCTTAACTCTTACTCTGGACAAATGGTTAAGGTCTTACACTGTTACTCTGGCATCATGGTTAAGGTCTTAACTCTTACTCTGGACTAATGGTTAAGGTCTTAGACTCTTACTCTGGACTAATGGTTAAGGTCTTAACTCTTACTCTGGACTAATGGTTAAGGTCTTAGACTCTCACTCTGGCATCATGGTTAAGGTCTTATCTATTACTCTGGACTAATGGTTAAGGTTTTAACTCTTACTCTGGACTAATGGTTAAGGTCTAAGACTCTTACTCTGGCATCATGGTTAAGGTCTTAACTCTTACTCTGGACTAATGGTTAAGGTCTTAACTCTTACTCTGGCATCATGGTTAAGGTCTTAACTCTTACTCTGGACTAATGGTTAAGGTCTTAAATCTTACTCTGGACTAATGGTTAAGGTCTTTACTCTTACTCTGGACTAATGGTTAAGGTCTTAACTCTTACTCTGGCATCATGGTTAAGGTCTTAACTCTTACTCTGGACTAATGGTTATGGTCTTAACTCTTACTCTGGACTAATGGTTAAGTTCTTAACTCATACTCTGGCATCATGGTTAAGGTCTTAGACTCTTACTCTGCCATCATGGTTAAGGTCTTAAATCTTACTCTGGACTAATGGTTAAGGTTTTAGACTCTCACTCTGGCATCATGGTTAAGGTCTTAACTCTTACTCTGGACTAATGGTTAAGGTCATAACTCTTATGCTGGCATCATGGTTAAGGTCTTAACTCTACCTCTGGCATCATGGTTAAGGTCATAACTCTTACTCTGGCATCATGGTTAAGGTCGTAACTCTAACTCTGGACTAATGGTTAAGGTCTTAACTCTTACTCTGGACTAATGGTTAAGGTCTTAACTCTTACTCTGGCATCATGGTTAAGGTCTTAACTCTTACGCTAGCATCATGGTTAACATCTTAACTCTTACTCTGGACTAATGGTTAAGGTCTTAACTCTCACTCTGGACTAATGGTTAATGTCTTAACACTTACTCTGGGTTAATGGTTAAGGTCTTAGACTCTTACTCTGGTATCATGGTTAAGGTCTTAACTCTTACTCTGGACTAATGGTTAAGGTCTTAACTCTTACTCTGGCATCATGGTTAAGGTCTTAACTCTTACTCTGGACTAATGGTTAAGGTCTTAACTCTTACTCTGGCATCATGGTTAAGGTCTAAACTTTTACTCTGGCATCATGGTTAAGGTCTTAACTCTTACTCTGGACTAATGGTTATGGTCTTAACTCTTACTCTGGACTAATGGTTAAGGTCTTAACTCTTACTCTGGCATCATGTTTAAGGTCTTAACTCTTACTCTGGACTAATGGTTATGGTCTTAACTCTTACTCTGGACTAATGGTTAAGGTCTTAACTCTTACTCTGGCATCATGGTTAAGGTCTTAACTCTTACTCTGGACTAATGGATAAGGTCTTAACTCTTACTCTAGCATCATGGTTAAGGTCTTAACTCTTACTCTAGACTAATGGTTAAGGTCTTAACTCTTACTCTGGACTAATGGTTAAGGTCTTAACTCTTACTCTGGATTAATGGTTAAGGTCTTAGACTCTTACTCTGGCATCATGGTTAAGGTCTTAACTCTTACTCTGGACTAATGTTTAAGGTCTTAACTCTTACCCTGGCATCATGGTTAAGGTCCTAACTCTTACTTTGGACTAATGGTTAAGGTCTTAACTCTTACTCTGGCATCATGGTTAAGGTCTTAACTCTTACTCTGGCATCATGGTTAAGGTCTTAACTCTTACTCTGGCATCATGGTTAAGGTCTTAACTCCTACTCTGGACTAATGGTTATGGTCTTAACTCTTACTCTGGACTAATGGTTAAGGTCTTAACTCTTACTCTGGCATCATGGTTAAGGTCTTAAATCTTACTCTGAACTAATGGTTACAGGCTTAACTCTTACTCTGGACTAATGGTTCAGGTCTTAACTCTTACTCTGGCATCATGGTTAAGGTCTTAACTCTTACTCTGGCATCATGGTTAAGGTCTTAACTCTTACTCTGGACTAATGGTTAAGGTCTTAACTCTTACTCTGGCATCATGGTTAAGGTTGTAACTCTTACTCTGGCATCATGGTTAAGGTCTTAACTCCAACCCTGGGATCATGGTTAAGGTCTTATCTCTTACTCTGGACTAATGGTTAAGGGCTTAACTCTTACTCTGGCATCATGGTTAAGGTCTTAACTCTTACTCTGGACAAATGGTTAAGGTCTTAACTGTTACTCTGGCATCATGGTTAAGGTCTTAACTCTTACTCTGGACAAATGGTTAAGGTCTTAACTGTTACTCTGGCATCATGGTTAAGGTCTTAACTCTTACTCTGGACTAATGGTTAAGGTCTTAGACTCTTACTCTGGACTAATGGTTAAGGTCTTAACTCTCACTCTGGACTAATGGTTAAGGTCTTAGACTCTCACTCTGGCATCATGGTTAAGGTCTTAACTATTACTCTGGACTAATGGTTAAGGTTTTAACTCTTACTCTGGACTAATGGTTAAGGTCTTAGACTCTTACTCTGGCATCATGGTTAAGGTCTTAACTCTTACTCTGGACTAATGGTTAAGGTCTTAACTCTTACTCTGGCATCATGGTTAAGGTTGTAACTCTTACTCTGGCATCATGGTTAAGGTCTTAACTCTTACTCTGGGATCATGGTTAAGGTCTTATCTCTTACTCTGGACTAATGGTTAAGGGCTTAACTCTTACTCTGGCATCATGGTTAAGGTTGTAACTCTTACTCTGGCATCATGGTTAAGGTCTTAACTCTTACTCTGGCATCATGGTTAAGGTCTTAACTCTTACTCTGGACTAATGGTTAAGGTCTTAGACTCTTACTCTGGACTAATGGTTAAGGTCTTAACTCTCACTCTGGACTAATGGTTAAGGTCTTAGACTCTCACTCTGGCATCATGGTTAAGGTCTTAACTATTACTCTGGACTAATGGTTAAGGTTTTAACTCTTACTCTGGACTAATGGTTAAGGTCTTAGACTCTTACTCTGGCATCATGGTTAAGGTCTTAACTCTTACTCTGGACTAATGGTTAAGGTCTTAACTCTTACTCTGGCATCATGGTTAAAGTCTTAACTCTTACTCTGGACTAATGGTTAAGGTCTTAACTCTTACTCTGGACTAATGGTTAGGGTCCTAACTCTTACTTTGGCATCATGGTTCAGGTCTTAACTCTAAGTCTGGCTTCATGGTTAACGTCTTAACTCTTACTATGGACTAATGGTTAAGGTCTTAACTCTTACTCTGGCATCATGGTTAAGGTCTTAACTCTTACTCTGGCATCATGGTTATGGTCTTAACTCTTACTCTGGACTAATGGTTATGGTCTTAACTCTTACTCTGGACTAATGGTTAAGGTCTTAACTCTTACTCTGGCATCATGGTTAAGGTCTTAAATCTTACTCTGAACTAATGGTTACAGGCTTAACTCTTACTCTGGACTAATGGTTCAGGTCTTAACTCTTACTCTGGCATCATGGTTAAGGTCTTAACTCTTACTCTGGACTAATGGTTAAGGTCTTGGTCTTAACTCTTTCTCTGGCATCATGGTTAAGGTCTTAACTCTTACTCTGGACTAATGGTTAAGGTCTTAACTCTTACTCTGGCATCATGGTTAAGGTTGTAACTCTTACTCTGGCATCATGGTTAAGGTCTTAACTCTAACTCTGGGATCATGGTTAAGGTCTTAGACTGTTACTCTGGCATCATGGTTAAGGTCTTAACTCTTACTCTGGACAAATGGTTAAGGTCTTAACTGTTACTCTGGCATCATGGTTAAGGTCTTAACTCTTACTCTGGACTAATGGTTAAGGTCTTAGACTCTTACTCTGGACTAATGGTTAAGGTCTTAACTCTTACTCTGGACTAATGGTTAAGG
Organism: Triturus cristatus; assembly: GCF_964204655.1. NCBI lineage: Eukaryota > Metazoa > Chordata > Amphibia > Caudata > Salamandridae > Triturus > Triturus cristatus. The sequence goes on along the minus strand of NC_140593.1, from coordinate 718,001,124 downwards.
TCTTAGACTCTCACTCTGGCATCATGGTTAAGGTCTTAACTATTACTCTGGACTAATGGTTAAGGTTTTAACTCTTACTCTGGACTAATGGTTAAGGTCTTAGACTCTTACTCTGGCATCATGGTTAAGGTCTTAACTCTTACTCTGGACTAATGGTTAAGGTCTTAACTCTTACTCTGGCATCATGGTTAAGGTTGTAACTCTTACTCTGGCATCATGGTTAAGGTCTTAACTCTTACTCTGGGATCATGGTTAAGGTCTTAACTCTTACTCTGGACTAATGGTTAAGGGCTTAACTCTTACTCTGGCATCATGGTTAAGGTCTTAACTCTTACTCTGGACAAATGGTTAAGGTCTTAGACTGTTACTCTGGCATCATGGTTAAGGTCTTAAGTCTTACTCTGGACTAATGGTTAAGGTCTTAGACTCTCACTCTGGCATCATGGTTAAGGTCTTAACTATTACTCTGGACTAATGGTTAAGGTTTTAACTCTTACTCTGGACTAATGGTTAAGGTCTTAGACTCTTACTCTGGCATCATGGTTAAGGTCTTAACTCTTACTCTGGACTAATGGTTAAGGTCTTAACTCTTACTCTGGCATCATGGTTAAGGTCTTAACTCTTACTCTGGACTAATGGTTAAGGTCTTAACTCTTACTCTGGACTAATGGTTAGGGTCCTAACTCTTACTTTGGCATCATGGTTCAGGTCTTAACTCTAAGTCTGGCTTCATGGTTAACGTCTTAACTCTTACTATGGACTAATGGTTAAGGTCTTAACTCTTACTCTGGCATCATGGTTAAGGTCTTAACTCTTACTCTGGCATCATGGTTATGGTCTTAACTCTTACTCTGGACTAATGGTTATGGTCTTAACTCTTACTCTGGACTAATGGTTAAGGTCTTAACTCTTACTCTGGCATCATGGTTAAGGTCTTAAATCTTACTCTGAACTAATGGTTACAGGCTTAACTCTTACTCTGGACTAATGGTTCAGGTCTTAACTCTTACTCTGGCATCATGGTTAAGGTCTTAACTCTTACTCTGGACTAATGGTTAAGGTCTTGGTCTTAACTCTTTCTCTGGCATCATGGTTAAGGTCTTAACTCTTACTCTGGACTAATGGTTAAGGTCTTAACTCTTACTCTGGCATCATGGTTAAGGTTGTAACTCTTACTCTGGCATCATGGTTAAGGTCTTAACTCTAACTCTGGGATCATGGTTAAGGTCTTAGACTGTTACTCTGGCATCATGGTTAAGGTCTTAACTCTTACTCTGGACTATTGGTTAAGGTCTTATACTCTTACTCTGGACTAATGGTTAAGGTATTAACTCTTACTCTGGACTAATGGTTAAGGTCTTAGACTCTCACTCTGGCATCATGGTTAAGGTCTTATCTATTACTCTGGACTAATGGTTAAGGTTTTAACTCTTACTCTGGACTAATGGTTAAGGTCTAAGACTCTTACTCTGGCATCATGTTTAAGGTCTTAACTCTTACTCTGGACTAATGGTTAAGGTCTTAACTCTTACTCTGGCATCATGGTTAAGGTCTTAACTCTTACTCTGGACTAATGGTTAAGGTCTTAACTCTTACTCTGGACTAATGGTTAAGGTCTTTACTCTTACTCTGGACTAATGGTTAAGGTCCTAACTCTTACTTTGACATCATGGTTCAGGTCTTAACTCTAAGTCTGGCTTCATGGTTAAGGTCTTAACTCTTACTATGGACTAATGGTTAAGGTCTTAACTCTTACTCTGGCATCATGGTTAAGGTCTTAACTCTTACTCTGGCATCATGGTTAAGGTCTTAACTCTTACTCTGGACTAATGGTTATGGTCTTAACTCTTACTCTGGACTAATGGTTAAGTTCTTAACTCATACTCTGGCATCATGGTTAAGGTCTTAGACTCTTACTCTGCCATCATGGTTAAGGTCTTAAATCTTACTCTGGACTAATGGTTAAGGTTTTAGACTCTCACTCTGGCATCATGGTTAAGGTCTTAACTCTTACTCTGGACTAATGGTTAAGGTCTTAACTCTTACGCTGGCATCATGGTTAAGGTCTTAACTCTACCTCTGGCATCATGGTTAAGGTCATAACTCTTACTCTGGCATCATGGTTAAGGTCGTAACTCTAACTCTGGACTAATGGTTAAGGTCTTAACTCTTACTCTGGACTAATGGTTAAGGTCCTAACTCTTACTCTGGCATCCTGGTTAAGGTCTTAACTCTTACTCTAGCATCATGGTTAACGTCTTAACTCTTACTCTGGACTAATGGTTAAGGTCTTAACTCTCACTCTGGACTAATGGTTAATGTCTTAACTCTTACTCTGGGTTAATGGTTAAGGTCTTAACTCTTACTCTGGCATCATGGTTAAGGTTGTAACTCTTACTCTGGCATCATGGTTAAGGTCTTAACTCTTACTCTGGGATCATGGTTAAGGTCTTAACTCTTACTCTGGACTAATGGTTAAGGGCTTAACTCTTACTCTGGCATCATGGTTAAGGTCTTAACTCTTACTCTGGACAAATGGTTAAGGTCTTAGACTGTTACTCTGGCATCATGGTTAAGGTCTTAACTCTTACTCTGGACTAATGGTTAAGGTCTTAGACTCTCACTCTGGCATCATGGTTAAGGTCTTAACTATTACTCTGGACTAATGGTTAAGGTTTTAACTCTTACTCTGGACTAATGGTTAAGGTCTTAGACTCTTACTCTGGCATCATGGTTAAGGTCTTAACTCTTACTCTGGACTAATGGTTAAGGTCTTAACTCTTACTCTGGCATCATGGTTAAGGTCTTAACTCTTACTCTGGACTAATGGTTAAGGTCTTAACTCTTACTCTGGACTAATGGTTAGGGTCCTAACTCTTACTTTGGCATCATGGTTCAGGTCTTAACTCTAAGTCTGGCTTCATGGTTAACGTCTTAACTCTTACTATGGACTAATGGTTAAGGTCTTAACTCTTACTCTGGCATCATGGTTAAGGTCTTAACTCTTACTCTGGCATCATGGTTATGGTCTTAACTCTTACTCTGGACTAATGGTTATGGTCTTAACTCTTACTCTGGACTAATGGTTAAGGTCTTAACTCTTACTCTGGCATCATGGTTAAGGTCTTAAATCTTACTCTGAACTAATGGTTACAGGCTTAACTCTTACTCTGGACTAATGGTTCAGGTCTTAACTCTTACTCTGGCATCATGGTTAAGGTCTTAACTCTTACTCTGGACTAATGGTTAAGGTCTTGGTCTTAACTCTTTCTCTGGCATCATGGTTAAGGTCTTAACTCTTACTCTGGACTAATGGTTAAGGTCTTAACTCTTACTCTGGCATCATGGTTAAGGTTGTAACTCTTACTCTGGCATCATGGTTAAGGTCTTAACTCTAACTCTGGGATCATGGTTAAGGTCTTAGACTGTTACTCTGGCATCATGGTTAAGGTCTTAACTCTTACTCTGGACAAATGGTTAAAGTCTTAACTGTTACTCTGGCATCATGGTTAAGGTCTTAACTCTTACTCTGGACTAATGGTTAAGGTCTTAGACTCTTACTCTGGACTAATGGTTAAGGTCTTAACTCTTACTCTGGACTAATGGTTAAGGTCTTAGACTCTCACTCTGGCATCATGGTTAAGGTCTTAACTATTACTCTGGACTAATGGTTAAGGTTTTAACTCTTACTCTGGACTAATGGTTAAGGTCTTAGACTCTTACTCTGGCATCATGGTTAAGGTCTTAACTCTTACTCTGGACTAATGGTTAAGGTCTTAACTCTTACTCTGGCATCATGGTTAAGGTTGTAACTCTTACTCTGGCATCATGGTTAAGGTCTTAACTCTTACTCTGGGATCATGGTTAAGGTCTTAACTCTTACTCTGGACTAATGGTTAAGGGCTTAACTCTTACTCTGGCATCATGGTTAAGGTCTTAACTCTTACTCTGGACAAATGGTTAAGGTCTTAGACTGTTACTCTGGCATCATGGTTAAGGTCTTAACTCTTACTCTGGACTAATGGTTAAGGTCTTAGACTCTCACTCTGGCATCATGGTTAAGGTCTTAACTATTACTCTGGACTAATGGTTAAGGTTTTAACTCTTACTCTGGACTAATGGTTAAGGTCTTAGACTCTTACTCTGGCATCATGGTTAAGGTCTTAACTCTTACTCTGGACTAATGGTTAAGGTCTTAACTCTTACTCTGGCATCATGGTTAAGGTCTTAACTCTTACTCTGGACTAATGGTTAAGGTCTTAACTCTTACTCTGGACTAATGGTTAGGGTCCTAACTCTTACTTTGGCATCATGGTTCAGGTCTTAACTCTAAGTCTGGCTTCATGGTTAACGTCTTAACTCTTACTATGGACTAATGGTTAAGGTCTTAACTCTTACCCTGGCATCATGGTTAAGGTCTTAACTCTTACTCTGGCATCATGGTTATGGTCTTAACTCTTACTCTGGACTAATGGTTATGGTCTTAACTCTTACTCTGGACTAATGGTTAAGGTCTTAACTCTTACTCTGGCATCATGGTTAAGGTCTTAAATCTTACTCTGAACTAATGGTTACAGGCTTAACTCTTACTCTGGACTAATGGTTCAGGTCTTAACTCTTACTCTGGCATCATGGTTAAGGTTGTAACTCTTACTCTGGCATCATGGTTAAGGTCTTAACTCTAACTCTGGGATCATGGTTAAGGTCTTAGACTGTTACTCTGGCATCATGGTTAAGGTCTTAACTCTTACTCTGGACTAATGGTTAAGGTCTTATACTCTTACTCTGGACTAATGGTTAAGGTCTTAACTCTTACTCTGGACTAATGGTTAAGGTCTTAGACTCTCACTCTGGCATCATGGTTAAGGTCTTATCTATTACTCTGGACTAATGGTTAAGGTTTTAACTCTTACTCTGGACTAATGGTTAAGGTCTAAGACTCTTACTCTGGCATCATGTTTAAGGTCTTAACTCTTACTCTGGACTAATGGTTAAAGTCTTAACTCTTACTCTGGCATCATGGTTAAGGTCTTAACTCTTACTCTGGACTAATGGTTAAGGTCTTAACTCTTACTCTGGACTAATGGTTAAGGTCTTTACTCTTACTCTGGACTAATGGTTAAGGTCCTAACTCTTACTTTGACATCATGGTTCAGGTCTTAACTCTAAGTCTGGCTTCATGGTTAAGGTCTTAACTCTTACTATGGACTAATGGTTAAGGTCTTAACTCTTACTCTGGCATCATGGTTAAGGTCTTAACTCTTACTCTGGCATCATGGTTAAGGTCTTAACTCTTACTCTGGACTAATGGTTATGGTCTTAACTCTTACTCTGGACTAATGGTTAAGTTCTTAACTCATACTCTGGCATCATGGTTAAGGTCTTAGACTCTTACTCTGCCATCATGGTTAAGGTCTTAAATCTTACTCTGGACTAATGGTTAAGGTTTTAGACTCTCACTCTGGCATCATGGTTAAGGTCTTAACTCTTACTCTGGACTAATGGTTAAGGTCTTAACTCTTACGCTGGCATCATGGTTAAGGTCTTAACTCTACCTCTGGCATCATGGTTAAGGTCATAACTCTTACTCTGGCATCATGGTTAAGGTCGTAACTCTAACTCTGGACTAATGGTTAAGGTCTTAACTCTTACTCTGGACTAATGGTTAAGGTCTTAACTCTTACTCTGGCATCCTGGTTAAGGTCTTAACTCTTACTCTAGCATCATGGTTAACGTCTTAACTCTTACTCTGGACTAATGGTTAAGGTCTTAACTCTCACTCTGGACTAATGGTTAATGTCTTAACTCTTACTCTGGGTTAATGGTTAAGGTCTTAACTCTTACTCTGGCATCATGGTTAAGGTCTTAACTCTTACTCTGGACTAATGGTTAAGGTCTTAACTCTTACTCTGGCATCATGGTTAATGTCTTAAGTCTTACTCTGGCATCATGGTTAAGGTCTTAACTCTTACTCTGGACTAATGGTTAAGGTCTTAACTCTTACTCTGGCATCATGGTTTAGGTCTTAACTCTTACTCTGGCATCATGGTTAAGGTCTTAACTCTTACTCTGGACTAATGGTTAAGGTCTTAACTCTTACTCTGGCATCATGGTTAAGGTCTTAACTCTTACTCTGGCATCATGGTTAAGGTCTTAGACGCTTACTCTGGACTAATGGTTAAGGTCTTAACTCTTACTCTGGACTAATGGTTAAGGTCTTAGACTCTTACTCTGGACAAATGGTTAAGGGCTTAACTTTTACTCTGGCATCATGGTTAAGGTCTTAACTCTTACTCTGGCATCATGGTTAAGGTCTTAACTCCAACTCTGGGAACATGGTTAAGGTCTTAACTCTTACTCTGGCATCATGGTTAAGGTCGTAACTCTTACTCTGGCATCATGGTTAAGGTCTTAACTCTAACTCTGGACTAATGGTTAAGGTCTTAACTCTTACTCTGGACTAATGGTTAAGGTCTTAGACTCTTACTCTGGACTAATGGTTAAGGGCTTAACTTTTACTCTGGCATCATGGTTAAGGTCTTAACTCGTACTCTGGCATCATGGTTAAGGTCTTAACTCCAACTCTGGGAACATGGTTAAGGTCTTAACTCTTACTCTGGCATCATGGTTAAGGTCGTAACTCTTACTCTGGCATCATGGTTAAGGTCTTAACTCTAACTCTGGGAACATGGTTAAGGTCTTAACTCTTACTCTGGCATCATGGTTAATGTTGTAACTCTTACTCTGGACTAATGGTTAAGGTCTTAACTCTTACTCTGGACTAATGATTAAGGTCTTAACTCTTACTCTGACATCATGGTTAAGGTCTTAACTCTTACTCTAGCATCATGGTTAAGGTCTTAACTCTTACTCTAGACTAATGGTTAAGGTCTTAACTCTTACCCTGGACTAATGGTTAAGGTCTTAACTCTTACTCTGGACTAATGGTTAAGGTCTTAACTCTTACTCTGGCATCATGGTTAAGGTCTTAACTCTTACTCTGGACTAATGTTTAAGGTCTTAACTCTTACCCTGGCATCATGGTTAAGGTCTTAACACTTACTCTGGACTAATGGTTAAGGTCTTAACTCTTACTCTGGCATCATGGTTAAGGTCTTAACTCTTACTCTGGACTAATGGTTAAGGTCTTAACTCTTACTCTGGCATCATGGTTAAGGTCTTAACTCTTACTCTGGACTAATGGTTAAGGTCTTAACTCTTACTCTGGACTAATGGTTAGGGTCCTAACTCTTACTTTGGCATCATGGTTCAGGTCTTAACTCTAAGTCTGGCTTCATGGTTAAAGTCTTAACTCTTACTATGGACTAATGGTTAAGGTCTTAACTCTTACTCTGGCATCATGGTTAAGGTCTTAACTCTTACTCTGGCATCATGGTTATGGTCTTAACTCTTACTCTGGACTAATGGTTATGGTCTTAACTCTTACTCTGGACTAATGGTTAAGGTCTTAACTCTTACTCTGGCATCATGGTTAAGGTCTTAAATCTTACTCTGAACTAATGGTTACAGGCTTAACTCTTACTCTGGACTAATGGTTCAGGTCTTAACTCTTACTCTGGCATCATGGTTAAGGTCTTAACTCTTACTCTGGACTAATGGTTAAGGTCTTGGTCTTAACTCTTTCTCTGGCATCATGGTTAAGGTCTTAACTCTTACTCTGGACTAATGGTTAAGGTCTTAACTCTTACTCTGGCATCATGGTTAAGGTTGTAACTCTTACTCTGGCATCATGGTTAAGGTCTTAACTCTAACTCTGGTATCATGGTTAAGGTCTTAGACTGTTACTCTGGCATCATGGTTAAGGTCTTAACTCTTACTCTGGACTAATGGTTAAGGTCTTATACTCTTACTCTGGACTAACGGTTAAGGTCTTAACTCTTACTCTGGACTAATGGTTAAGGTCTTAGACTCTCACTCTGGCATCATGGTTAAGGTTTTAACTCTTACTCTGGACTAATGGTTAAGGTCTAAGACTCTTACTCTGGCATCAGGGTTAAGGTCTTAACTCTTACTCTGGACTAATGGTTAAGGTCTTAACTCTTACTCTGGCATCATGGTTAAGGTCTTAACTTTTACTCTGGACTAATGGTTAAGGTCTTAACTCTTACTCTGGACTAATGGTTAAGGTCTTTACTCTTACTCTGGACTAATGGTTAAGTTCTTAACTCATACTCTGGCATCATGGTTAAGGTCTTAGACTCTTACTCTGCCATCATGGTTAAGGTCTTAAATCTTACTCTGGACTAATGGTTAAGGTTTTAGACTCTCACTCTGGCATCATGGTTAAGGTCTTAACTCTTACTCTGGACTAATGGTTAAGGTCTTAACTCTTACGCTGGCATCATGGTTAAGGTCTTAACTCTACCTCTGGCATCATGGTTAAGGTCATAACTCTTACTCTGGCATCATGGTTAAGGTCGTAACTCTAACTCTGGACTAATGGTTAAGGTCTTAACTCTTACTCTGGACTAATGGTTAAGGTCTTAACTCTTACTCTGGCATCCTGGTTAAGGTCTTAACTCTTACTCTAGCATCATGGTTAACATCTTAACTCTTACTCTGGACTAATGGTTAAGGTCTTAACTCTCACTCTGGACTAATGGTTAATGTCTTAACTCTTACTCTGGGTTAATGGTTAAGGTCTTAACTCTTACTCTGGCATCATGGTTAAGGTCTTAACTCTTACTCTGGACTAATAGTTAAGGTCTTAACTCTTACTCTGGCATCATGGTTAATGTCTTAAGTCTTACTCTGGCATCATGGTTAAGGTCTTAACTCTTACTCTGGACTAATGGTTAAGGTCTTAACTCTTACTCTGGCATCATGGTTTAGGTCTTAACTCTTACTCTGGCATCATGGTTAAGGTCTTAACTCTTACTCTGGACTAATGGTTAAGGTCTTAACTCTTACTCTGGCATCATGGTTAAGGTCTTAACTCTTACTCTGGCATCATGGTTAAGGTCTTAGACGCTTACTCTGGACTAATGGTTAAGGTCTTAACTCTTACTCTGGACTAATGGTTAAGGTCTTAGACTCTTACTCTGGACTAATGGTTAAGGGCTTAACTTTTACTCTGGCATCATGGTTAAGGTCTTAACTCTTACTCTGGCATCATGGTTAAGGTCTTAACTCCAACTCTGGGAACATGGTTAAGGTCTTAACTCTTACTCTGGCATCATGGTTAAGGTCGTAACTCTTACTCTGGCATCATGGTTAAGGTCTTAACTCTAACTCTGGGAACATGGTTAAGGTCTTAACTCTTACTCTGGCATCATGGTTAATGTCGTAACTCTTACTCTGGACTAATGGTTAAGGTCTTAACTCTTACTCTGGACTAATGATTAAGGTCTTAACTCTTACTCTGACATCATGGTTAAGGTCTTAACTCTTACTCTAGCATCATGGTTAAGGTCTTAACTCTTACTCTAGACTAATGGTTAAGGTCTTAACTCTTACCCTGGACTAATGGTTAAGGTCTTAACTCTTACTCTGGACTAATGGTTAAGGTCTTAACTCTTACTCTGGCATCATGGTTAAGGTCTTAACTCTTACTCTGGACTAATGTTTAAGGTCTTAACTCTTACCCTGGCATCATGGTTAAGGTCTTAACACTTACTCTGGACTAATGGTTAAGGTCTTAACTCTTACTCTGGCATCATGGTTAAGGTCTTAACTCTTACTCTGGACTAATGGTTATGGTCTTAACTCTTACTCTGGACTAATGGTTATGGTCTTAACTCTTACTCTGGACTAATGGTTAAGGTCTTAACTCTTACTCTGGCATCATGGTTAAGGTCTTAACTCTTACTCTGGACTAATGGTTAAGGTCTTAACTCTTACTCTGGCATCATGGTTAAGGTCGTAACTCTTACTCTGGCATCATGGTTAAGGTCTTAACTCTAACTTTGGGAACATGGTTAAAGTCTTAACTCTTACTCTGGCATCATGGTTAAGGTCGTAACTCTTACTCTGGACTAATGGTTAAGGTCTTAACTCTTACTCTGGACTAATGGTTAAGGTCTTAACTCTTACTCTGGCATCATGGTTAAGGTCTTAACTCTTACTATAGCATCATGGTTAAGGTCTTAACTCTTACTCTAGACTAATGGTTAAGGTCTTAACTCTTACTCTGGACTAATGGTTAAGGTCTTAACTCTTACTCTAGACTAATGGTTAAGGTCTTAGACTCTTACTCTGGCATCATGGTTAAGGTCTTAACTCTTACTCTGGACTAATGTTTAAGGTCTTAACTCTTACCCTGGCATCATGGTTAAGGTCTTAACTCTTACTCTGGACTAATGGTTAAGGTCTTAACTCTTACTCTGGCATCATGGTTAAGGTCTTAACTATTACTCTGGACTAATGGTTATGGTCTTAACTCTTACTCTGGACTAATGGTTAAGGTCTTAACTCTTACTCTGGACTAATGGTTAAGGTCCTAACTCTTACCTTGGACTAATGGTTAAGGTCTTAACTCTTACTCTGGCATCATGGTTAAGGTCTTAACTCTTACTCTGGCATCATGGTTAAGGTCTTAACTCTTACTCTGGCATCATGGTTAAGGTCTTAACTCCTACTCTGGACTAATGGTTATGGTCTTAACTCTTACTCTGGACTAATGGTTAAGGTCTTAACGCTTACTCTGGCATCATGGTTAAGGTCTTAAATCTTACTCTGAACTAATGGTTACAGGCTTAACTCTTACTCTGGACTAATGGTTCAGGTCTTAACTCTTACTCTGGCATCATGGTTAAGGTCTTAAATCTTACTCTGAACTAATGGTTACAGGCTTAACTCTTACTCTGGACTAATGGTTAAGGTCTTGGTCTTAACTCTTACTCTGGCATCATGGTTAAGGTCTTAACTCTTACTCTGGACTAATGGTTAAGGTCTTAACTCTTACTCTGGCATCATGGTAAGGTTGTAACTCTTACTCTGGCATCATGGTTAAGGTCTTAACTCTAACTCTGGGATCATGGTTAAGGTCTTAACTCTTACTCTGGACTAATGGTTAAGGGCTTAACTCTTACTCTGGCATCATGGTTAAGGTCTTAACTCTTACTCTGGACAAATGGTTAAGGTCTTAGACTGTTACTCTGGCATCATGGTTAAGGTATTAACTCTTACTCTGGACTAATGGTTAAGGTCTTAGACTCTTACTCTGGACTAATGATTAAGGTCTTAACTCTTACTCTGGACTAATGGTTAAGGTCTTAGACTCTCACTCTGGCATCATGGTTAAGGTCTTAACTATTACTCTGGACTAATGGTTAAGGTTTTAACTCTTACTCTGGACTAATGGTTAAGGTCTTAGACTCTTACTCTGGCATCATGGTTAAGGTCTTAACTCTTACTCTGGACTAATGGTTAAGGTCTTAACTCTTACTCTGGCATCATGGTTAAGGTCTTAACTCTTACTCTGGACTAATGGTTAAGGTCTTAACTCTTACTCTGGACTAATGGTTAAGGTCTTAACTCTTACTCTGGACTAATGGTTAAGGTCCTAACTCTTACTTTGGCATCATGGTTCAGGTCTTAACTCTAAGTCTGGCTTCATGGTTAAGGTCTTAACTCTTACTATGGACTAATGGTTAAGGTCTTAACACTTACTCTGGCATCATGGTTAAGGTCTTAACTCTTACTCTGGCATCATGGTTATGGTCTTAACTCTTACTCTGGACTAATGGTTATGGTCTTAACTCTTACTCTGGACTAATGGTTAAGGTCTTAACTCTTACTCTGGCATCATGGTTAAGGTCTTAAATCTTACTCTGAACTAATGGTTACAGGCTTAACTCTTACTCTGGACTAATGGTTCAGGTCTTAACTCTTACTCTGGCATCATGGTTAAGGTCTTAACTCTTACTCTGGACTAATGGTTAAGGTCTTGGTCTTAACTCTTTCTCTGGCATCATGGTTAAGGTCTTAACTCTTACTCTGGACTAATGGTTAAGGTCTTAACTCTTACTCCGGCATCATGGTTAAGGTTGTAACTCTTACTCTGGCATCATGGTTAAGGTCTTAACTCTAACTCTGGGATCATGGTTAAGGTCTTAACTCTTACTCTGGACTAATGGTTAAGGGCTTAACTCTTACTCTGGCATCATGGTTAAGGTCTTAACTCTTACTCTGGACACATGGTTAAGGTCTTAGACTGTTACTCTGGCATCATGGTTAAGGTCTTAACTCTTACTCTGGACTAATGGTTAAGGTCTTAAACTCTTACTCTGGACTAATGGTTAAGGTCTTAACTCTTACTCTGGACTAATGGTTAATGTCTTAGACTCTCACTCTGGCATCATGGTTAAGGTCTAAACTATTACTCTGGACTAATGGTTAAGGTTTTAACTCTTACTCTGGACTAATGGTTAAGGTCTAAGACTCTTACTCTGGCATCATGGTTAAGGTCTTAACTCTTACTCTGGACTAATGGTTAAGGTCCTAACTCTTACTCTGGCATCATGGTTAAGGTCTTAACTCTTACTCTGGACTAATGGTTAAGGTATTAACTCTTACTCTGGACTAATGGTTAAGGTCTTTACTCTTACTCTGGACTAATGGTTAAGGTCCTAACTCTTACTTTGGCATCATGGTTCAGGTCTTAACTCTAAGTCTGGCTTCATGGTTAAGGTCTTAACTCTTACTATGGACTAATGGTTAAGGTTTTAACTCTTACTCTGGCATCATGGTTAAGGTCTTAACTCTTACTCTGGCATCATGGTTAAGGTCTTAACTCTTACTCTGGACTAATGGTTATGGTCTTAACTCTTACTCTGGACTAATGGTTAAGTTCTTAACTCATACTCTGGCATCATGGTTAAGGTCTTAGACTCTTACTCAGCCATCATGGTTAAGGTCTTAAATCTTACTCTGGACTAATGGTTAAGGTTTTAGACTCTCACTCTGGCATCATGGTTAAGGTCTTAACTCTTACTCTGGACTAATGGTTAAGGTCTTAACTCTTACGCTGGCATCATGGTTAAGGTCTTAACTCTACCTCTGGCATCATGGTTAAGGTCATAACTCTTACTCTGGCATCATGGTTAAGGTCGTAACTCTAACTCTGGACTAATGGTTAAGGTCTTAACTCTTACTCTGGACTAATGGTTAAGGTCTTAACTCTTACTCTGGCATCATGGTTAAGGTCTTAACTCTTACTCTAGCATCATGGTTAACGTCTTAACTCTTACTCTGGACTAATGGTTAAGGTCTTAACTCTCACTCTGGACTAATGGTTAATGTCTTAACTCTTACTCTGGAATCATGGTTAAGGTCTTAACTCTTACTCTGGACTAATGGTTATGGTCTTTACTCTTACTCTGGACTAATGGTTAAGGTCTTAACTCTTACTCTGGACTAATGGTTAAGGTCTTAACTTTTACTCTGGCATCATGGTTAAGTTCTTAACTCTTACTCTGGCATCATGGTTAAGGTCTTAACTCTTACTCTGGCATCATGGTTAAGGTCTTAACTCTTACTCTGGACTAATGGTTATGGTCTTAACTCTTACTCTGGACTAATGGTTAAGGTCTTAACTCATACTCTGGCATCATGGTTAAGGTCTTAGACTCTTACTCTGCCATCATGGTTAAGGTCTTAAATCTTACCCTGGACTAATGGTTAAGGGCTTAACTCTTACTCTGGACTAATGGTTAAGGTCTTAACTCTTACTCTGGCATCATGGTTAAGGTCTTAACTCTTACTCTGGACTAATGGTTAAGGTCTTGGTCTTAACTCTTACTCTAGCATCATGGTTAAGGTCTTAACTCTTACTCTGGACTAATGGTTAAGGTATTAACTCTTACTCTGGCATCATGGTTAAGGTCTTAACTCTTACTCTGGACTAATGGTTAAGGTCTTAACTCTTACTCTGGCATCATGGTTAAGGTCTTAACTCTTACTCTGGACTAATGGTTAAGGTCTTAACTCTTACTTTGGCATCATGGTTAATGTCTTAAGTCTTACTCTGGCATCATGGTTAAGGTCTTAACTCTTACTCTGGCATCATGGTTAAGGTCTTAACTCTTACTCTGGACTAATGGTTAAGGTCTTAACTCTTACTCTGGCATCATGGTTAAGGTCTTAACTCTTACTCTGGCATCATGGTTAAGGTCTTAGACTCTTACTCTGGACTAATGGTTAAGGTCTTAACTCTTACTCTGGACTAATGGTTAAGGTCTTAGACTCGTACTCTGGACTAATGGTTAAGGGCTTAACTCTTACTCTGGCATCATGGTTAAGGTATTGACTCTTACTCTGGACTAATGGTTAAGGTCTTAGACTGTTACTCTGGCATCATGGTTAAGGTCTTAACTCTTACTCTGGACTAATGGTTAAGGTCTTAACTCTTACTCTGGACTAATGGTTAAGGTGTTAGACTCTCACTCTGGCATCATGGTTAAGGTCTTAACTCTTACTCTGGACTAATGGTTAAGGTTTTAACTCTTACTCTGGACTAATGGTTAAGGTCTTAGACTCTTACTCTGGCATCATGGGTAAGGTCTTAACTCTTACTCTGGACTAATGGTTAAGGTCTTAACTCTTACTCTGGCATCATGGTTAAGGTCTTAACTCTTACTCTGGACTAATGGTTAAGGTCTTAACTCTTACTCTGGACTAATGGTTAAGGTCTTAACTCTTACTCTGGACTAATGGTTAAGGTCCTAACTCTTACTTTGGCATCATGGTTCAGGTATTAACTCTAAGTCTGGCTTCATGGTTAAGGTCTTAACTCTTACTCTGAACTAATGGTTACAGGCTTAACTCTTACTCTGGACTAATGGTTCAGGTCTTAACTCTTACTCTGGTATCATGGTTAAGGTCTTAACTCTTACTCTGGACTAATGGTTAAGGTCTTAACTCTTACTCTGCCATCATGGTTAAGGTCTTAACTCTTACTCTGGCATCATGGTTAAGGTCCTAACTCTTACTATGGCATATTGGTTAAGGTCTTAACTCTTACTCTGGCATCATGGTTAAGGTCTTAGACTCTTACTCTGGACTAATGGTTAAGGTCTTAACTCTTACTCTGGACTAATGGTTAAGGTCTTAACTCTTACTCTGGCATCATGGTTAAGGTCTTAGACTCTTACTCTGGACTAATGGTTAAGGTCTTAACTCTTACTCTGGCATCATGTGTAAGGTCTTAACTCTTACTCTGGACTAATGGTTAAGGTCTTAGACTCTTACTCTGGACTAATGGTTAAGGTATTAACTCTTACTCTGGACTAATGGTTAAGGTCTTAGACTCTTACTCTGGCATCATGGTTAAGGTCTTAACTCTTACTCTGGACTAATGGTTACGGTCTTAACTCTTACTCTGGACTAATGGTTAAGGTCTTAACTCTTAGTCTGGACTAATGGTTAAGGTCTTAGCTCTTACTCTGGCATCATGGGTAAGGTCTTAACTCTTACTCTGGACTAATGGTTAAGGTCTTAGACTCTTACTCTGGACTAATGGTTAAGGTCTTAACTCTTACTCTGGACTAATGGTTAAGGTCTTAGACTCTTACTCTGGCATCATGGTTATGGTCTTAACTCTTACTCTGGACTAATGGTTAAGGTCTTAACTCTTACTTTGGGCTAATGGTTAAGGTCTTAACTGTTATTCTGGCATCATGGTCAAGGTCTTAGCTCTTACTCTCGACTAATGGTTAAGGTCTTAACTATTACTCTGGACTAATGGTTAAGGTCTTAACTCTTATTCTGGACAAATGGTTAAGGTCTTAACTCTTACTCTGGCATCATGTTTAAGGTCTTAGACTCTTACTCTGGACTAATGGTTAAGGTCTTAACTCTTACTCTGGATTAATGGTTAAGGTCTTAACTCTTACTCTGGCATCATGGTTAAGTTCCTAACTTTTACTATGGCCTATTGGTTAAGTTCTTAACTCTTACTCCGGCATCATGGTTAAGGTCTTAGACTCTTACTCTGGCCTAATGGTTAATGTCTTAACTCATACTCTGGCATCATGTTTAAGGTCTTAACTCTTACTCTGGCATCATGGTTAAGGTCTTAACTCTTACTCTGGACTAATGGTTAAGGTCTTAACTCTTACTCAGGACTAATGGTTAAGGTCTTAACTCTAACTGTGGCATAATGGTTACGGTCTTAACTCTTACTCTGGACTAATGGTTAAGGTCTTAAATCTTACTCTGGACTAATGGTTAAGGTGTTAACTCTTACTCTGGCTTCATGGTTACGTTCTTAGACTCTTACTCTGGACTAATGGTTAAGGTCTTAACTCTTACTCTGGCATCATGGGTAAGGTCTTAACTCTTACTCTGGCATGATGGTTAAGGTCTTAACTCTTACTCTGGACTAATGTTTAAGGTCTTGACTCTTACTCTGGACTAATGGTTAAGGTCTTAGACTCTTACTTTGGCATCATGTTTAAGGTCTTAGACTCTTACTCTTGACTAATGGTTAATGTCATAACTCTTACTCTGGCATCATGGTTAAGGTCTTAACTCTTACTCTGGACTAATGGTTAAGGTCTTAACTCTTACTCAGGACTAATGGTTAAGGTCTTAACTCTTACTCTGGCATCATGGTTACGGTCTTAACTCTTACTCTGGACTAATGGTTAAGGTCTTAAATCTTACTCTGGACTAATGGTTAAGGTCTTAACTCTTACTCTGGCATCATGGTTAAGGTCTTAGACTCTTACTCTGGACTAATGGTTAAGGTCTTAACTCTTACTCTGGCATCATGGGTAAGGTCTTAACTCTTACTCTGGACTAATGTTTAAGGTCTTAGCTCTGACTCTGGACTAATGGTTACGGTCTTAGACTCTTACTCTGGCATCATGGTTAAGGTCTTAACTCTTACACTGGACTAATGGTTAAGGTCTTAGACTCTTACTCTGGACTAATGGTTAAGGTCTTAACTCTTACTCTGGACTAATGGTTAAGGTCTTAACTCTTACTCTGGACTAATGGTTAAGGTCTTAGACTCTTACTCTGGCATCATGGTTTAGGTCTTAACTCTTACACTGGACTAATGGTTAAGGTCTTAGACTCTTACTCTGGACTAATGGTTAAGGTCTTAACTCTTACTCTGGACTAATGGTTAAGGTCTTAACTCTTACTCTGGACTAATGGTTAAGGTCTTAACTCTTACTCTGGCATCATGGTTAAGGTCTTCACTCTTACTCTGGACTAATGGTTAAGGTCTTAACTCTTAGTCTAGACTAATGGTTAAGGTCTTAACTCTTATTCTGGACTAATGGTTAAGGTCTTAACTCTTACTCTGACATCATGGTTAAGGTCTTAGACTCTTACTCTGGACTAATGGTTAAGGTCTTAACTCTAACTCTGGGATCATGGTTAAGGTCTTAACTCTTACTCTGGACTAATGGTTAAGGGCTTAACTCTTACTCTGGCATCATGGTTAAGGTCTTAACTCTTACTCTGGACAAATGGTTAAGGTCTTAGACTGTTACTCTGGCATCATGGTTAAGGTATTAACTCTTACTCTGGACTAATGGTTAAGGTCTTAGACTCTTACTCTGGACTAATGATTAAGGTCTTAACTCTTACTCTGGACTAATGGTTAAGGTCTTAGACTCTCACTCTGGCATCATGGTTAAGGTCTTAACTATTACTCTGGACTAATGGTTAAGGTTTTAACTCTTACTCTGGACTAATGGTTAAGGTCTTAGACTCTTACTCTGGCATCATGGTTAAGGTCTTAACTCTTACTCTGGACTAATGGTTAAGGTCTTAACTCTTACTCTGGCATCATGGTTAAGGTCTTAACTCTTACTCTGGACTAATGGTTAAGGTCTTAACTCTTACTCTGGACTAATGGTTAAGGTCTTAACTCTTACTCTGGACTAATGGTTAAGGTCCTAACTCTTACTTTGGCATCATGGTTCAGGTCTTAACTCTAAGTCTGGCTTCATGGTTAAGGTCTTAACTCTTACTATGGACTAATGGTTAAGGTCTTAACACTTACTCTGGCATCATGGTTAAGGTCTTAACTCTTACTCTGGCATCATGGTTATGGTCTTAACTCTTACTCTGGACTAATGGTTATGGTCTTAACTCTTACTCTGGACTAATGGTTAAGGTCTTAACTCTTACTCTGGCATCATGGTTAAGGTCTTAAATCTTACTCTGAACTAATGGTTACAGGCTTAACTCTTACTCTGGACTAATGGTTCAGGTCTTAACTCTTACTCTGGCATCATGGTTAAGGTCTTAACTCTTACTCTGGACTAATGGTTAAGGTCTTGGTCTTAACTCTTTCTCTGGCATCATGGTTAAGGTCTTAACTCTTACTCTGGACTAATGGTTAAGGTCTTAACTCTTACTCCGGCATCATGGTTAAGGTTGTAACTCTTACTCTGGCATCATGGTTAAGGTCTTAACTCTAACTCTGGGATCATGGTTAAGGTCTTAACTCTTACTCTGGACTAATGGTTAAGGGCTTAACTCTTACTCTGGCATCATGGTTAAGGTCTTAACTCTTACTCTGGACACATGGTTAAGGTCTTAGACTGTTACTCTGGCATCATGGTTAAGGTCTTAACTCTTACTCTGGACTAATGGTTAAGGTCTTAAACTCTTACTCTGGACTAATGGTTAAGGTCTTAACTCTTACTCTGGACTAATGGTTAATGTCTTAGACTCTCACTCTGGCATCATGGTTAAGGTCTAAACTATTACTCTGGACTAATGGTTAAGGTTTTAACTCTTACTCTGGACTAATGGTTAAGGTCTAAGACTCTTACTCTGGCATCATGGTTAAGGTCTTAACTCTTACTCTGGACTAATGGTTAAGGTCCTAACTCTTACTCTGGCATCATGGTTAAGGTCTTAACTCTTACTCTGGACTAATGGTTAAGGTATTAACTCTTACTCTGGACTAATGGTTAAGGTCTTTACTCTTACTCTGGACTAATGGTTAAGGTCCTAACTCTTACTTTGGCATCATGGTTCAGGTCTTAACTCTAAGTCTGGCTTCATGGTTAAGGTCTTAACTCTTACTATGGACTAATGGTTAAGGTTTTAACTCTTACTCTGGCATCATGGTTAAGGTCTTAACTCTTACTCTGGCATCATGGTTAAGGTCTTAACTCTTACTCTGGACTAATGGTTATGGTCTTAACTCTTACTCTGGACTAATGGTTAAGTTCTTAACTCATACTCTGGCATCATGGTTAAGGTCTTAGACTCTTACTCAGCCATCATGGTTAAGGTCTTAAATCTTACTCTGGACTAATGGTTAAGGTTTTAGACTCTCACTCTGGCATCATGGTTAAGGTCTTAACTCTTACTCTGGACTAATGGTTAAGGTCTTAACTCTTACGCTGGCATCATGGTTAAGGTCTTAACTCTACCTCTGGCATCATGGTTAAGGTCATAACTCTTACTCTGGCATCATGGTTAAGGTCGTAACTCTAACTCTGGACTAATGGTTAAGGTCTTAACTCTTACTCTGGACTAATGGTTAAGGTCTTAACTCTTACTCTGGCATCATGGTTAAGGTCTTAACTCTTACTCTAGCATCATGGTTAACGTCTTAACTCTTACTCTGGACTAATGGTTAAGGTCTTAACTCTCACTCTGGACTAATGGTTAATGTCTTAACTCTTACTCTGGAATCATGGTTAAGGTCTTAACTCTTACTCTGGACTAATGGTTATGGTCTTTACTCTTACTCTGGACTAATGGTTAAGGTCTTAACTCTTACTCTGGACTAATGGTTAAGGTCTTAACTTTTACTCTGGCATCATGGTTAAGTTCTTAACTCTTACTCTGGCATCATGGTTAAGGTCTTAACTCTTACTCTGGCATCATGGTTAAGGTCTTAACTCTTACTCTGGACTAATGGTTATGGTCTTAACTCTTACTCTGGACTAATGGTTAAGGTCTTAACTCATACTCTGGCATCATGGTTAAGGTCTTAGACTCTTACTCTGCCATCATGGTTAAGGTCTTAAATCTTACCCTGGACTAATGGTTAAGGGCTTAACTCTTACTCTGGACTAATGGTTAAGGTCTTAACTCTTACTCTGGCATCATGGTTAAGGTCTTAACTCTTACTCTGGACTAATGGTTAAGGTCTTGGTCTTAACTCTTACTCTAGCATCATGGTTAAGGTCTTAACTCTTACTCTGGACTAATGGTTAAGGTATTAACTCTTACTCTGGCATCATGGTTAAGGTCTTAACTCTTACTCTGGACTAATGGTTAAGGTCTTAACTCTTACTCTGGCATCATGGTTAAGGTCTTAACTCTTACTCTGGACTAATGGTTAAGGTCTTAACTCTTACTTTGGCATCATGGTTAATGTCTTAAGTCTTACTCTGGCATCATGGTTAAGGTCTTAACTCTTACTCTGGCATCATGGTTAAGGTCTTAACTCTTACTCTGGACTAATGGTTAAGGTCTTAACTCTTACTCTGGCATCATGGTTAAGGTCTTAACTCTTACTCTGGCATCATGGTTAAGGTCTTAGACTCTTACTCTGGACTAATGGTTAAGGTCTTAACTCTTACTCTGGACTAATGGTTAAGGTCTTAGACTCGTACTCTGGACTAATGGTTAAGGGCTTAACTCTTACTCTGGCATCATGGTTAAGGTATTGACTCTTACTCTGGACTAATGGTTAAGGTCTTAGACTGTTACTCTGGCATCATGGTTAAGGTCTTAACTCTTACTCTGGACTAATGGTTAAGGTCTTAACTCTTACTCTGGACTAATGGTTAAGGTGTTAGACTCTCACTCTGGCATCATGGTTAAGGTCTTAACTCTTACTCTGGACTAATGGTTAAGGTTTTAACTCTTACTCTGGACTAATGGTTAAGGTCTTAGACTCTTACTCTGGCATCATGGGTAAGGTCTTAACTCTTACTCTGGACTAATGGTTAAGGTCTTAACTCTTACTCTGGCATCATGGTTAAGGTCTTAACTCTTACTCTGGACTAATGGTTAAGGTCTTAACTCTTACTCTGGACTAATGGTTAAGGTCTTAACTCTTACTCTGGACTAATGGTTAAGGTCCTAACTCTTACTTTGGCATCATGGTTCAGGTATTAACTCTAAGTCTGGCTTCATGGTTAAGGTCTTAACTCTTACTCTGAACTAATGGTTACAGGCTTAACTCTTACTCTGGACTAATGGTTCAGGTCTTAACTCTTACTCTGGTATCATGGTTAAGGTCTTAACTCTTACTCTGGACTAATGGTTAAGGTCTTAACTCTTACTCTGCCATCATGGTTAAGGTCTTAACTCTTACTCTGGCATCATGGTTAAGGTCCTAACTCTTACTATGGCATATTGGTTAAGGTCTTAACTCTTACTCTGGCATCATGGTTAAGGTCTTAGACTCTTACTCTGGACTAATGGTTAAGGTCTTAACTCTTACTCTGGACTAATGGTTAAGGTCTTAACTCTTACTCTGGCATCATGGTTAAGGTCTTAGACTCTTACTCTGGACTAATGGTTAAGGTCTTAACTCTTACTCTGGCATCATGTGTAAGGTCTTAACTCTTACTCTGGACTAATGGTTAAGGTCTTAGACTCTTACTCTGGACTAATGGTTAAGGTATTAACTCTTACTCTGGACTAATGGTTAAGGTCTTAGACTCTTACTCTGGCATCATGGTTAAGGTCTTAACTCTTACTCTGGACTAATGGTTACGGTCTTAACTCTTACTCTGGACTAATGGTTAAGGTCTTAACTCTTAGTCTGGACTAATGGTTAAGGTCTTAGCTCTTACTCTGGACTAATGGTTAAGGTCTTAACTCTAACTGTGGCATAATGGTTACGGTCTTAACTCTTACTCTGGACTAATGGTTAAGGTCTTAAATCTTACTCTGGACTAATGGTTAAGGTGTTAACTCTTACTCTGGCTTCATGGTTACGTTCTTAGACTCTTACTCTGGACTAATGGTTAAGGTCTTAACTCTTACTCTGGCATCATGGGTAAGGTCTTAACTCTTACTCTGGCATGATGGTTAAGGTCTTAACTCTTACTCTGGACTAATGTTTAAGGTCTTGACTCTTACTCTGGACTAATGGTTAAGGTCTTAGACTCTTACTTTGGCATCATGTTTAAGGTCTTAGACTCTTACTCTTGACTAATGGTTAATGTCATAACTCTTACTCTGGCATCATGGTTAAGGTCTTAACTCTTACTCTGGACTAATGGTTAAGGTCTTAACTCTTACTCAGGACTAATGGTTAAGGTCTTAACTCTTACTCTGGCATCATGGTTACGGTCTTAACTCTTACTCTGGACTAATGGTTAAGGTCTTAAATCTTACTCTGGACTAATGGTTAAGGTCTTAACTCTTACTCTGGCATCATGGTTAAGGTCTTAGACTCTTACTCTGGACTAATGGTTAAGGTCTTAACTCTTACTCTGGCATCATGGGTAAGGTCTTAACTCTTACTCTGGACTAATGTTTAAGGTCTTAGCTCTGACTCTGGACTAATGGTTACGGTCTTAGACTCTTACTCTGGCATCATGGTTAAGGTCTTAACTCTTACACTGGACTAATGGTTAAGGTCTTAGACTCTTACTCTGGACTAATGGTTAAGGTCTTAACTCTTACTCTGGACTAATGGTTAAGGTCTTAACTCTTACTCTGGACTAATGGTTAAGGTCTTAGACTCTTACTCTGGCATCATGGTTTAGGTCTTAACTCTTACACTGGACTAATGGTTAAGGTCTTAGACTCTTACTCTGGACTAATGGTTAAGGTCTTAACTCTTACTCTGGACTAATGGTTAAGGTCTTAACTCTTACTCTGGACTAATGGTTAAGGTCTTAACTCTTACTCTGGCATCATGGTTAAGGTCTTCACTCTTACTCTGGACTAATGGTTAAGGTCTTAACTCTTAGTCTAGACTAATGGTTAAGGTCTTAACTCTTATTCTGGACTAATGGTTAAGGTCTTAACTCTTACTCTGACATCATGGTTAAGGTCTTAGACTCTTACTCTGGACTAATGGTTAAGGTCTTAGACTCTTACTCTGGCATCATGGTTTAGGTCTTAACTCTTACTCTGGCATCATGGTTAAGGTCTTCACTCTTACTCTGGACTAATGGTTAATGTCTTAACTCTTAGTCTGGACTAATGGTTAAGGTCTTAACTCTTACTCTGGACTAATGGTTAAGGTCTTAACTCTTACTCAGGACTAATGGTTAAGGTGTTAACTCTTACTCTGGCATCATGGTTAAGGTCTTAGACTCTTACTCTGGACTAATGGTTAATGTCTTAACTCTTACTCTGGCATCATGGTTAAGATCTTAACTCTTACTCTGGCATCATGGTTAAGGTCATAACTCTTACTCTGGACTAATGGTTACGGTCTTAACTCTTACTCTGGCATCATGGTTAAGGTCTTAGACTCTTACTCTGGCATCATGGTTAAGGTCTTATCTCTTACTCTGGACTAATGGTTAAGGTCTTAGACTCTTACTCTCGACTAATGGTTAAGGTCTTAACTCTTACTCTGGACTAATGGTTAAGGTCTTAACTCTTACTCTGGACTAATGGTTAAGGGCTTAGACTCTTACTCTGGCATCATGGTTAATGTCTTAACTCTTACTCTGGACTAATGGTTAAGGTGTTAACTCTTACTCTGGCATCATGGTTAAGGTCTTAGACTCTTACTCTGGACTAATGGTTAAGGTCTTAACTCTTACTCTGGCATCATGGGTAAGGTCTTAACTCTTACTCTGGCATGATGGTTAAGGTCTTAACTCTTACTCTGGACTAATATTTAAGGTCTTAACTCTTACTCTGGACTAATGGTTAAGGTCTTAGACTCTTACTCTGGCATCATGGTTAAGGTCTTTGACTCTTACTCTGGACTAATGGTTAATGTCTTAACTCTTACTCTGGCATCATGGTTAAGGTCTTAACTCTTACTCTGGACTAATGGTTAAGGTCTTAACTCTTACTCTGGCATCATGGTTAAGGTCTTAACTCTTACTCTGGCATCATGGTTAAGGTCCTAACTCTTACTATGGCATATTGGTTAAGGTCTTAACTCTTACTCTGACATCATGGTTAAGGTCTTAGACTCTTACTCTGGACTAATGGTTAAGGTCTTAAATCTTACTCTGGCATCATGGTTAAGGTCTTAACTCTTACACTGGCATCATGGTTAAGGTCTTAACTCTTACTCTGGACTAATGGTTAAGGTCTTAACTCTTACTCTGGCATCATGGTTAAGGTCTTAACTCTTACTCTGGACTAATGGTTAAGGTCTTAACTCTTACTCAGGACTAATGGTTAAGGTCTTAACACTTACTCTGGCATCATGGTTACGGTCTTAACTCTTACTCTGGACTAATGTTTAAGGTCTTAAATCTTACTCTGGACTAATGGTTAAGGTCTTAACTCTTACTCTGGCATCATGGGTAAGGTCTTAACTCTTACTCTGGACTAATGGTTAAGGTCTTAGACTCTTACTCTGGACTAATGTTTAAGGTCTTAGCTCTGACTCTGGACTAATGGTTACGGTCTTAGACTCTTACTCTGGATCATGGTTAAGGTCTTAACTCTTACTCTGGCATCATGGTTAAGGTCTTAACTCTTACTCAGGACTAATGGTTAAGGTCTTAACTCTTACTCTGGCATCATGGTTACAGTCTTAACTCTTACTCTGGACTAATGGTTACGGTCTTAAATCTTACTCTGGACTTATGGTTAAGGTCTTAACTCTTACTCTGGCATCATGGTTAAGGTCTTAGACTCTTACTCTGGACTAATGGTTAAGGTCTTAACTCTTACTCTGGCATCATGGGTAAGGTCTTAACTCTTACTCTGGACTAATGGTTAAGGTCTTAGACTCTTACTCTGGACTAATGTTTAAGGTCTTAGACTCTTACTCTGGCATCATGGTTCAGGTCTTAACTCTTACTCTGGCATCATGGTTAAGGTCTTAACTCTTACTCTGGACTAATGGTTAAGGTCTTAACTCTTACTCAGGACTAATGGTTAAGGTCTTAACTCTTACTCTGGCATCATGGTTGCGGTCTTATCTCTTACTCTGGACTAATGGTTAAGGTCTTAAATCTTACTCTGGACTAATGGTTAAGGTCTTAACTCTTACTCTGGCATCATGGTTAAGGTCTTAGACTCTTACTCTGGACTAATGGTTAAGGTCTTAACTCTTACTCTGGCATCATGGGTAAGGTCTTAACTCTTACTCTGGACTAATGGTTAAGGTCTTAGACTCTTACTCTGGCATCATGGTTACGGTCTTAACTCTTACTCTGGACTAATGTTTAAGGTCTTAAATCTTACTCTGGACTAATGGTTAAGGTCTTAACTCTTACTCTGGCATCATGGGTAAGGTCTTAACTCTTACTCTGGACTAATGGTTAAGGTCTTAGACTCTTACTCTGGACTAATGTTTAAGGTCTTAGCTCTGACTCTGGACTAATGGTTACGGTCTTAGACTCTTACTCTGGATCATGGTTAAGGTCTTAACTCTTACTCTGGCATCATAGTTAAGGTCTTAACTCTTACTCAGGACTAATGGTTAAGGTCTTAACTCTTACTCTGGCATCATGGTTACAGTCTTAACTCTTACTCTGGACTAATGGTTACGGTCTTAAATCTTACTCTGGACTTATGGTTAAGGTCTTAACTCTTACTCTGGCATCATGGTTAAGGTCTTAGACTCTTACTCTGGACTAATGGTTAAGGTCTTAACTCTTACTCTGGCATCATGGGTAAGGTCTTAACTCTTACTCTGGACTAATGGTTAAGGTCTTAGACTCTTACTCTGGACTAATGTTTAAGGTCTTAGACTCTTACTCTGGCATCATGGTTCAGGTCTTAACTCTTACTCTGGCATCATGGTTAAGGTCTTAACTCTTACTCTGGACTAATGGTTAAGGTCTTAACTCTTACTCAGGACTAATGGTTAACGTCTTAACTCTTACTCTGGCATCATGGTTGCGGTCTTATCTCTTACTCTGGACTAATGGTTAAGGTCTTAAATCTTACTCTGGACTAATGGTTAAGGTCTTAACTCTTACTCTGGCATCATGGTTAAGGTCTTAGACTCTTACTCTGGACTAATGGTTAAGGTCTTAACTCTTACTCTGGCATCATGGGTAAGGTCTTAACTCTTACTCTGGACTAATGGTTAAGGTCTTAGACTCTTACTCTGGACTAATGTTTAAGGTCTTAGCTCTGACTCTGGACTAATGGTTACGGTCTTAGACTCTTACTCTGGATCATGGTTAAGGTCTTAACTCTTACTCTGGCATCATGGTTAAGGTCTTAACTCTTACTCAGGACTAATGGTTAAGGTCTTAACTCTTACTCTGGCATCATGGTTACAGTCTTAACTCTTACTCTGGACTAATGGTTACGGTCTTAAATCTTACTCTGGACTTATGGTTAAGGTCTTAACTCTTACTCTGGCATCATGGTTAAGGTCTTAGACTCTTACTCTGGACTAATGGTTAAGGTCTTAACACTTACTCTGGCATCATGGGTAAGGTCTTAACTCTTACTCTGGACTAATGGTTAAGGTCTTAGACTCTTACTCTGGACTAATGTTTAAGGTCTTAGACTCTTACTCTGGCATCATGGTTCAGGTCTTAACTCTTACTCTGGCATCATGGTTAAGGTCTTAACTCTTACTCTGGACTAATGGTTAAGGTCTTAACTCTTACTCAGGACTAATGGTTAAGGTCTTAACTCTTACTCTGGCATCATGGTTGCGGTCTTATCTCTTACTCTGGACTAATGGTTAAGGTCTTAAATCTTACTCTGGACTAATGGTTAAGGTCTTAACTCTTACTCTGGCATCATGGTTAAGGTCTTAGACTCTTACTCTGGACTAATGGTTAAGGTCTTAACTCTTACTCTGGCATCATGGGTAAGGTCTTAACTCTTACTCTGGACTAATGGTTAAGGTCTTAGACTCTTACTCTGGACTAATGTTTAAGGTCTTAGCTCTGACTCTGGACCAATGGTTACGGTCTTAGACTCTTACTCTGGCATCATGGTTAAGGTCTTAACTCTTACTCTGGACTAATGGTTAAGGTCTTAACTCTTACTCTGGCATCATGGTTAAGATCTTAACTCTTACTATGGCATCATGGTTAAGGTCTTAACTCTTACTCTGGACTAATGGTTAAGGTCTTAACTCTTACTCTGGCATCATGGTTAAGGTCTTAGACTCTTACTCTGGACTAATGGTTAAGGTCTTAACTCTTACTCTGGCATCATGGTTAAGGTCTTAACTCTTACTCTGGACTAATGGTTAAGGTCTTAACTCTTACTCTGGACTAATGGTTAAGGTCTTAGAGTCTTACTCTGGCATCATGGTTAAGGTCTTAGACTCTTACTCTGGACTAATGGTTAAAGTCTTAACTCTTACTCTGGCATCATGGTTAAGGTCTTAACTCTTACTCTGGACTAATGGTTAAGGTCTTAACTCTTACTCTGCCATCATGGTTAAGGTCTTAACTCTTACTCTGGCATTATGGTTAAGGTCCTAACTCTTACTATGGCATATTGGTTAAGGTCTTAACTCTTACTCTGGCATCATGGTTAAGGTCTTAGACTCTTACTCTGGACTAATGGTTAAGGTCTTAACTCTTACTCTGGACCTATGGTTAAGGTCTTAACTCTTACTCTGGCATCATGTTTAAGGTCTTAACTCTTACTCTGGACTAATGGTTAACGTCTTAACTATTACTCTGGACTAATGGTTAAGGTCTTAACTCTTACTCTGGACTAATGGTTAAGGTCTTAGACTCTTACTCTGGACTAATGGTTAATGTTTTAACTCTTACTCAGGACTAATGGTTAAGGTCTTAACTATTACTCTGGACTAATGGTTAAGGTCTTAACTCTTACTCTGGATTAATTGTTAAGGTCTTAACTCTTACTCTGGCATCATGGTTAAGGTCCTAACTTTTACTATGGCCTATTGGTTAGGTTCTTAACTCTTACTCCGGCATCATGGTTAAGGTCTTAGACTCTTACTCTGGACTAATGGTTAATGTCTTAACTCTTATTCTGGCATCATGGTTAAGGTCTTAACTCTAACTGTGGCATAATGGTTACGGTCTTAACTCTTACTCTGGACTAATGGTTAAGGTCTTAAATCTTACTCTGGCCTAATGTTTAAGGTCTTAACTCTTACTCTGGCTTCATGGTTAAGATCTTAGACTCTTACTCTGGACTAATGGTTAAGGTCTTAACTCTTACTCTGGCATCATGGGTAAGGTCTTAACTCTTACTCTGGCATGATGGTTAAGGTCTTAACTCTTACTCTGGACTAATATTTAAGGTCTTAACTCTTACTCTGGACTAATGGTTAAGGTCTTAGACTCTTACTCTGGCATCATGGTTAAGGTCTTTGACTCTTACTCTGGACTAATGGTTAATGTCTTAACTCTTACTCTGGCATCATGGTTAAGGTCTTAACTCTTACTCTGGACTAATGGTTAAGGTCTTAACTCTTACTCTGGCATCATGGTTACAGTCTTAACTCTTACTCTGGACTAATGGTTACGGTCTTAAATCTTACTCTGGACTTATGGTTAAGGTCTTAACTCTTACTCTGGCATCATGGTTAAGGTCTTAGACTCTTACTCTGGACTAATGGTTAAGGTCTTAACTCTTACTCTGGCATCATGGGTAAGGTCTTAACTCTTACTCTGGACTAATGGTTAAGGTCTTAGACTCTTACTCTGGACTAATGTTTAAGGTCTTAGACTCTTACTCTGGCATCATGGTTCAGGTCTTAACTCTTACTGTGGCATCATGGTTAAGGTCTTAACTCTTACTCTGGACTAATGGTTAAGGTCTTAACTCTTACTCAGGACTAATGGTTAAGGTCTTAACTCTTACTCTGGCATCATGGTTGCGGTCTTATCTCTTACTCTGGACTAATGGTTAAGGTCTTAAATCTTACTCTGGACTAATGGTTAAGGTCTTAACTCTTACTCTGGCATCATGGTTAAGGTCTTAGACTCTTACTCTGGACTAATGGTTAAGGTCTTAACTCTTACTCTGGCATCATGGGTAAGGTCTTAACTCTTACTCTGGACTAATGGTTAAGGTCTTAGACTCTTACTCTGGCATCATGGTTACGGTCTTAACTCTTACTCTGGACTAATGTTTAAGGTCTTAAATCTTACTCTGGACTAATGGTTAAGGTCTTAACTCTTACTCTGGCATCATGGGTAAGGTCTTAACTCTTACTCTGGACTAATGGTTAAGGTCTTAGACTCTTACTCTGGACTAATGTTTAAGGTCTTAGCTCTGACTCTGGACTAATGGTTACGGTCTTAGACTCTTACTCTGGATCATGGTTAAGGTCTTAACTCTTACTCTGGCATCATAGTTAAGGTCTTAACTCTTACTCAGGACTAATGGTTAAGGTCTTAACTCTTACTCTGGCATCATGGTTACAGTCTTAACTCTTACTCTGGACTAATGGTTACGGTCTTAAATCTTACTCTGGACTTATGGTTAAGGTCTTAACTCTTACTCTGGCATCATGGTTAAGGTCTTAGACTCTTACTCTGGACTAATGGTTAAGGTCTTAACTCTTACTCTGGCATCATGGGTAAGGTCTTAACTCTTACTCTGGACTAATGGTTAAGGTCTTAGACTCTTACTCTGGACTAATGTTTAAGGTCTTAGACTCTTACTCTGGCATCATGGTTCAGGTCTTAACTCTTACTCTGGCATCATGGTTAAGGTCTTAACTCTTACTCTGGACTAATGGTTAAGGTCTTAACTCTTACTCAGGACTAATGGTTAACGTCTTAACTCTTACTCTGGCATCATGGTTGCGGTCTTATCTCTTACTCTGGACTAATGGTTAAGGTCTTAAATCTTACTCTGGACTAATGGTTAAGGTCTTAACTCTTACTCTGGCATCATGGTTAAGGTCTTAGACTCTTACTCTGGACTAATGGTTAAGGTCTTAACTCTTACTCTGGCATCATGGGTAAGGTCTTAACTCTTACTCTGGACTAATGGTTAAGGTCTTAGACTCTTACTCTGGACTAATGTTTAAGGTCTTAGCTCTGACTCTGGACTAATGGTTACGGTCTTAGACTCTTACTCTGGATCATGGTTAAGGTCCTAACTCTTACTCTGGCATCATGGTTAAGGTCTTAACTCTTACTCAGGACTAATGGTTAAGGTCTTAACTCTTACTCTGGCATCATGGTTACAGTCTTAACTCTTACTCTGGACTAATGGTTACGGTCTTAAATCTTACTCTGGACTTATGGTTAAGGTCTTAACTCTTACTCTGGCATCATGGTTAAGGTCTTAGACTCTTACTCTGGACTAATGGTTAAGGTCTTAACACTTACTCTGGCATCATGGGTAAGGTCTTAACTCTTACTCTGGACTAATGGTTAAGGTCTTAGACTCTTACTCTGGACTAATGTTTAAGGTCTTAGACTCTTACTCTGGCATCATGGTTCAGGTCTTAACTCTTACTCTGGCATCATGGTTAAGGTCTTAACTCTTACTCTGGACTAATGGTTAAGGTCTTAACTCTTACTCAGGACTAATGGTTAAGGTCTTAACTCTTACTCTGGCATCATGGTTGCGGTCTTATCTCTTACTCTGGACTAATGGTTAAGGTCTTAAATCTTACTCTGGACTAATGGTTAAGGTCTTAACTCTTACTCTGGCATCATGGTTAAGGTCTTAGACTCTTACTCTGGACTAATGGTTAAGGTCTTAACTCTTACTCTGGCATCATGGGTAAGGTCTTAACTCTTACTCTGGACTAATGGTTAAGGTCTTAGACTCTTACTCTGGACTAATGTTTAAGGTCTTAGCTCTGACTCTGGACCAATGGTTACGGTCTTAGACTCTTACTCTGGCATCATGGTTAAGGTCTTAACTCTTACTCTGGACTAATGGTTAAGGTCTTAACTCTTACTCTGGCATCATGGTTAAGATCTTAACTCTTACTATGGCATCATGGTTAAGGTCTTAACTCTTACTCTGGACTAATGGTTAAGGTCTTAACTCTTACTCTGGCATCATGGTTAAGGTCTTAGACTCTTACTCTGGACTAATGGTTAAGGTCTTAACTCTTACTCTGGCATCATGGTTAAGGTCTTAACTCTTACTCTGGACTAATGGTTAAGGTCTTAACTCTTACTCTGGACTAATGGTTAAGGTCTTAGAGTCTTACTCTGGCATCATGGTTAAGGTCTTAGACTCTTACTCTGGACTAATGGTTAACGTCTTAACTCTTACTCTGGCATCATGGTTAAGGTCTTAACTCTTACTCTGGACTAATGGTTAAGGTCTTAACTCTTACTCTGCCATCATGGTTAAGGTCTTAACTCTTACTCTGGCATTATGGTTAAGGTCCTAACTCTTACTATGGCATATTGGTTAAGGTCTTAACTCTTACTCTGGCATCATGGTTAAGGTCTTAGACTCTTACTCTGGACTAATGGTTAAGGTCTTAACTCTTACTCTGGACCTATGGTTAAGGTCTTAACTCTTACTCTGGCATCATGTTTAAGGTCTTAACTCTTACTCTGGACTAATGGTTAACGTCTTAACTATTACTCTGGACTAATGGTTAAGGTCTTAACTCTTACTCTGGACTAATGGTTAAGGTCTTAGACTCTTACTCTGGACTAATGGTTAATGTTTTAACTCTTACTCAGGACTAATGGTTAAGGTCTTAACTATTACTCTGGACTAATGGTTAAGGTCTTAACTCTTACTCTGGATTAATTGTTAAGGTCTTAACTCTTACTCTGGCATCATGGTTAAGGTCCTAACTTTTACTATGGCCTATTGGTTAGGTTCTTAACTCTTACTCCGGCATCATGGTTAAGGTCTTAGACTCTTACTCTGGACTAATGGTTAATGTCTTAACTCTTATTCTGGCATCATGGTTAAGGTCTTAACTCTAACTGTGGCATAATGGTTACGGTCTTAACTCTTACTCTGGACTAATGGTTAAGGTCTTAAATCTTACTCTGGCCTAATGTTTAAGGTCTTAACTCTTACTCTGGCTTCATGGTTAAGATCTTAGACTCTTACTCTGGACTAATGGTTAAGGTCTTAACTCTTACTCTGGCATCATGGGTAAGGTCTTAACTCTTACTCTGGCATGATGGTTAAGGTCTTAACTCTTACTCTGGACTAATATTTAAGGTCTTAACTCTTACTCTGGACTAATGGTTAAGGTCTTAGACTCTTACTCTGGCATCATGGTTAAGGTCTTTGACTCTTACTCTGGACTAATGGTTAATGTCTTAACTCTTACTCTGGCATCATGGTTAAGGTCTTAACTCTTACTCTGGACTAATGGTTAAGGTCTTAACTCTTACTCTGGCATCATGGTTAAGGTCTTAACTCTTACTCTGGCATCATGGTTAAGGTCCTAACTCTTACTATGGCATATTGGTTAAGGTCTTAACTCTTACTCTGACATCATGGTTAAGGTCTTAGACTCTTACTCTGGACTAATGGTTAAGGTCTTAAATCTTACTCTGGCATCATGGTTAAGGTCTTAACTCTTACACTGGCATCATGGTTAAGGTCTTAACTCTTACTCTGGACTAATGGTTAAGGTCTTAACTCTTACTCTGGCATCATGGTTAAGGTCTTAACTCTTACTCTGGACTAATGGTTAAGGTCTTAACTCGTACTCAGGACTAATGGTTAAGGTCTTAACTCTTACTCTGGCATCATGGTTACGGTCTTAACTCTTACTCTGGACTAATGTTTAAGGTCTTAAATCTTACTCTGGACTAATGGTTAAGGTCTTAACTCTTACTCTGGCATCATGGGTAAGGTCTTAACTCTTACTCTGGACTAATGGTTAAGGTCTTAGACTCTTACTCTGGACTAATGTTTAAGGTCTTAGCTCTGACTCTGGACTAATGGTTACGGTCTTAGACTCTTACTCTGGATCATGGTTAAGGTCTTAACTCTTACTCTGGCATCATGGTTAAGGTCTTAACTCTTACTCAGGACTAATGGTTAAGGTCTTAACTCTTACTCTGGCATCATGGTTACAGTCTTAACTCTTACTCTGGACTAATGGTTACGGTCTTAAATCTTACTCTGGACTTATGGTTAAGGTCTTAACTCTTACTCTGGTATCATGGTTAAGGTCTTAGACTCTTACTCTGGACTAATGGTTAAGGTCTTAACTCTTACTCTGGCATCATGGGTAAGGTCTTAACTCTTACTCTGGACTAATGGTTAAGGTCTTAGACTCTTACTCTGGACTAATGTTTAAGGTCTTAGACTCTTACTCTGGCATCATGGTTCATGTCTTAACTCTTACTCTGGCATCATGGTTAAGGTCTTAACTCTTACTCTGGACTAATGGTTAAGGTCTTAACTCTTACTCAGGACTAATGGTTAAGGTCTTAACTCTTACTCTGGCATCATGGTTGCGGTCTTATCTCTTACTCTGGACTAATGGTTAAGGTCTTAAATCTTACTCTGGACTAATGGTTAAGGTCTTAACTCTTACTCTGGCATCATGGTTAAGGTCTTAGACTCTTACTCTGGACTAATGGTTAAGGTCTTAACTCTTACTCTGGCATCATGGGTAAGGTCTTAACTCTTACTCTGGACTAATGGTTAAGGTCTTAGACTCTTACTCTGGACTAATGTTTAAGGTCTTAGCTCTGACTCTGGACTAATGGTTACGGTCTTAGACTCTTACTCTGGATCATGGTTAAGGTCTTAACTCTTACTCTGGCATCATGGTTAAGGTCTTAACTCTTACTCAGGACTAATGGTTAAGGTCTTAACTCTTACTCTGGCATCATGGTTACAGTCTTAACTCTTACTCTGGACTAATGGTTACGGTCTTAAATCTTACTCTGGACTTATGGTTAAGGTCTTAACTCTTACTCTGGCATCATGGTTAAGGTCTTAGACTCTTACTCTGGACTAATGGTTAAGGTCTTAACTCTTACTCTGGCATCATGGGTAAGGTCTTAACTCTTACTCTGGACTAATGGTTAAGGTCTTAGACTCTTACTCTGGACTAATGTTTAAGGTCTTAGACTCTTACTCTGGCATCATGGTTCAGGTCTTAACTCTTACTCTGGCATCATGGTTAAGGTCCTAACTCTTACTCTGGACTAATGGTTAAGGTCTTAACTCTTACTCAGGACTAATGGTTAAGGTCTTAACTCTTACTCTGGCATCATGGTTGCGGTCTTATCTCTTACTCTGGACTAATGGTTAAGGTCTTAAATCTTACTCTGGACTAATGGTTAAGGTCTTAACTCTTACTCTGGCATCATGGTTAAGGTCTTAGACTCTTACTCTGGACTAATGGTTAAGGTCTTAACTCTTACTCTGGCATCATGGGTAAGGTCTTAACTCTTACTCTGGACTAATGGTTAAGGTCTTAGACTCTTACTCTGGACTAATGTTTAAGGTCTTAGCTCTGACTCTGGACCAATGGTTACGGTCTTAGACTCTTACTCTGGCATCATGGTTAAGGTCTTAACTCTTACTCTGGACTAATGGTTAAGGTCCTAGACTCTTACTCTGGACTAATGTTTAAGGTCTTAGCTCTGACTCTGGACCAATGGTTACGGTCTTAGACTCTTACTCTGGCATCATGGTTTAGGTCTTAACTCTTACTCTGGCATCATGGTTAAGGTCTTCACTCTTACTCTGGACTAATGGTTAAGGTCTTAACTCTTAGTCTGGACTAATGGTTAAGATCTTAACTCTTACTCTGGATTAATGGTTAAGGTCTTAACTCTTACTCAGGACTAATGGTTAAGGTGTTAACTCTTACTCTGGCATCATGGTTAAGGTCTTAGACTCTTAATCTGGACTAATGGTTAAGGTCTTAGACTCTTACTCTCGACTAATGGTTAAGGTCTTAACTCTTACTCTGGACTAATGGTTAAGGTCTTAACTCTTACTCTGGACTAATGGTTAAGGGCTTAGACTCTTACTCTGGCATCATGGTTAATGTCTTAACTCTTACTCTGGACTAATGGTTAAGGTGTTAACTCTTACTCTGGCATCATGGTTAAGGTCTTAGACTCTTACTCTGGACTAATGGTTAATGTCTTAACTCTTACTCTGGCATCATGGTTAAGATCTTAACTCTTACTATGGCATCATGGTTAAGGTCTTAACTCTTACTCTGGACTAATGGTTAAGGTCTTAACTCTTACTCTGGCATCATGGTTAAGGTCTTAGACTCTTACTCTGGACTAATGGTTAAGGTCTTAACTCTTACTCTGGCATCATGGTTAAGGTCTTAACTCTTACTCTGGACTAATGGTTAAGGTCTTAACTCTTACTCTGGACTAATGGTTAAGGTCTTAGAGTCTTACTCTGGCATCATGGTTAAGGTCTTAGACTCTTACTCTGGACTAATGGTTAATGTCTTAACTCTTACTCTGGCATCATGGTTAAGGTCTTAACTCTTACTCTGGACTAATGGTTAAGGTCTTAACTCTTACTCTGCCATCATGGTTAAGGTCTTAACTCTTACTCTGGCATTATGGTTAAGGTCCTAACTCTTACTATGGCATATTGGTTAAGGTCTTAACTCTTACTCTGGCATCATGGTTAAGGTCTTAGACTCTTACTCTGGACTAATGGTTAAGGTCTTAACTCTTACTCTGGACCTATGGTTAAGGTCTTAACTCTTACTCTGGCATCATGTTTAAGGTCTTAACTCTTACTCTGGACTAATGGTTAAGGTCTTAACTATTACTCTGGACTAATGGTTAAGGTCTTAACTCTTACTCTGGACTAATGGTTAAGGTCTTAGACTCTTACTCTGGACTAATGGTTAATGTTTTAACTCTTACTCAGGACTAATGGTTAAGGTCTTAACTATTACTCTGGACTAATGGTTAAGGTCTTAACTCTTACTCTGGATTAATTGTTAAGGTCTTAACTCTTACTCTGGCATCATGGTTAAGGTCCTAACTTTTACTATGGCCTATTGGTTAGGTTCTTAACTCTTACTCCGGCATCATGGTTAAGGTCTTAGACTCTTACTCTGGACTAATGGTTAATGTCTTAACTCTTATTCTGGCATCATGGTTAAGGTCTTAACTCTAACTGTGGCATAATGGTTACGGTCTTAACTCTTACTCTGGACTAATGGTTAAGGTCTTAAATCTTACTCTGGCCTAATGTTTAAGGTCTTAACTCTTACTCTGGCTTCATGGTTAAGATCTTAGACTCTTACTCTGGACTAATGGTTAAGGTCTTAACTCTTACTCTGGCATCATGGGTAAGGTCTTAACTCTTACTCTGGCATGATGGTTAAGGTCTTAACTCTTACTCTGGACTAATATTTAAGGTCTTAACTCTTACTCTGGACTAATGGTTAAGGTCTTAGACTCTTACTTCGGCATCATGGTTAAGGTCTTTGACTCTTACTCTGGACTAATGGTTAATGTCTTAACTCTTACTCTGGCATCATGGTTAAGGTCTTAACTCTTACTCTGGACTAATGGTTAAGGTCTTAACTCTTACTCTGGCATCATGGTTAAGGTCTTATCTCTTACTCTGGACTAATGGTTAAGGTCTTAAATCTTACTCTGGACTAATGGTTAAGGTCTTAACTCTTACTCTGGCATCATGGTTAAGGTCTTAGACTCTTACTCTGGACTAATGGTTAAGGTCTTAACTCTTACTCTGGCATCATGGGTAAGGTCTTAACTCTTACTCTGGACTAATGGTTAAGGTCTTAGACTCTTACTCTGGACTAATGTTTAAGGTCTTAGCTCTGACTCTGGACTAATGGTTACGGTCTTAGACTCTTACTCTGGATCATGGTTAAGGTCTTAACTCTTACTCTGGCATCATGGTTAAGGTCTTAACTCTTACTCAGGACTAATGGTTAAGGTCTTAACTCTTACTCTGGCATCATGGTTACAGTCTTAACTCTTACTCTGGACTAATGGTTACGGTCTTAAATCTTACTCTGGACTTATGGTTAAGGTCTTAACTCTTACTCTGGCATCATGGTTAAGGTCTTAGACTCTTACTCTGGACTAATGGTTAAGGTCTTAACACTTACTCTGGCATCATGGGTAAGGTCTTAACTCTTACTCTGGACTAATGGTTAAGGTCTTAGACTCTTACTCTGGACTAATGTTTAAGGTCTTAGACTCTTACTCTGGCATCATGGTTCAGGTCTTAACTCTTACTCTGGCATCATGGTTAAGGTCTTAACTCTTACTCTGGACTAATGGTTAAGGTCTTAACTCTTACTCAGGACTAATGGTTAAGGTCTTAACTCTTAATCTGGCATCATGGTTGCGGTCTTATCTCTTACTCTGGACTAATGGTTAAGGTCTTAAATCTTACTCTGGACTAATGGTTAAGGTCTTAACTCTTACTCTGGCATCATGGTTAAGGTCTTAGACTCTTACTCTGGACTAATGGTTAAGGTCTTAACTCTTACTCTGGCATCATGGGTAAGGTCTTAACTCTTACTCTGGACTAATGGTTAAGGTCTTAGACTCTTACTCTGGACTAATGTTTAAGGTCTTAGCTCTGACTCTGGACCAATGGTTACGGTCTTAGACTCTTACTCTGGCATCATGGTTAAGGTCTTAACTCTTACTCTGGACTAATGGTTAAGGTCTTAACTCTTACTCTGGCATCATGGTTAAGATCTTAACTCTTACTATGGCATCATGGTTAAGGTCTTAACTCTTACTCTGGACTAATGGTTAAGATCTTAACTCTTACTCTGGCATCATGGTTAAGGTCTTAGACTCTTACTCTGGACTAATGGTTAAGGTCTTAACTCTTACTCTGGCATCATGGTTAAGGTCTTAACTCTTACTCTGGACTAATGGTTAAGGTCTTAACTCTTACTCTGGACTAATGGTTAAGGTCTTAGAGTCTTACTCTGGCATCATGGTTAAGGTCTTAGACTCTTACTCTGGACTAATGGTTAAAGTCTTAACTCTTACTCTGGCATCATGGTTAAGGTCTTAACTCTTACTCTGGACTAATGGTTAAGGTCTTAACTCTTACTCTGCCATCATGGTTAAGGTCTTAACTCTTACTCTGGCATTATGGTTAAGGTCCTAACTCTTACTATGGCATATTGGTTAAGGTCTTAACTCTTACTCTGGCATCATGGTTAAGGTCTTAGACTCTTACTCTGGACTAATGGTTAAGGTCTTAACTCTTACTCTGGACCTATGGTTAAGGTCTTAACTCTTACTCTGGCATCATGTTTAAGGTCTTAACTCTTACTCTGGACTAATGGTTAACGTCTTAACTATTACTCTGGACTAATGGTTAAGGTCTTAACTCTTACTCTGGACTAATGGTTAAGGTCTTAGACTCTTACTCTGGACTAATGGTTAATGTTTTAACTCTTACTCAGGACTAATGGTTAAGGTCTTAACTATTACTCTGGATTAATTGTTAAGGTCTTAACTCTTACTCTGGCATCATGGTTAAGGTCCTAACTTTTACTATGGCCTATTGGTAAGGTTCTTAACTCTTACTCCGGCATCATGGTTAAGGTCTTAGACTCTTACTCTGGACTAATGGTTAATGTCTTAACTCTTATTCTGGCATCATGGTTAAGGTCTTAACTCTAACTGTGGCATAATGGTTACGGTCTTAACTCTTACTCTGGACTAATGGTTAAGGTCTTAAATCTTACTCTGGCCTAATGTTTAAGGTCTTAACTCTTACTCTGGCTTCATGGTTAAGATCTTAGACTCTTACTCTGGACTAATGGTTAAGGTCTTAACTCTTACTCTGGCATCATGGGTAAGGTCTTAACTCTTACTCTGGCATGATGGTTAAGGTCTTAACTCTTACTCTGGACTAATATTTAAGGTCTTAACTCTTACTCTGGACTAATGGTTAAGGTCTTAGACTCTTACTCTGGCATCATGGTTAAGGTCTTTGACTCTTACTCTGGACTAATGGTTAATGTCTTAACTCTTACTCTGGCATCATGGTTAAGGTCTTAACTCTTACTCTGGACTAATGGTTAAGGTCTTAACTCTTACTCTGGCATCATGGTTAAGGTCTTAACTCTTACTCTGGCATCATGGTTAAGGTCCTAACTCTTACTATGGCATATTGGTTAAGGTCTTAACTCTTACTCTGACATCATGGTTAAGGTCTTAGACTCTTACTCTGGACTAATGGTTAAGGTCTTAAATCTTACTCAGGACTAATGGTTAAGGTCTTAACTCTTACTCTGGCATCATGGTTACGGTCTTAACTCTTACTCTGGACTAATGTTTAAGGTCTTAAATCTTACTCTGGACTAATGGTTAAGGTCTTAACTCTTACACTGGCATCATGGTTAAGGTCTTAACTCTTACTCTGGACTAATGGTTAAGGTCTTAACTCTTACTCTGGCATCATGTATAAGGTCTTAACTCTTACTCTGGACTAATGGTTAAGGTCTTAACTCGTACTCAGGACTAATGGTTAAGGTCTTAACTCTTACTCTGGCATCATGGTTACGGTCTTAACTCTTACTCTGGACTAATGTTTAAGGTCTTAAATCTTACTCTGGACTAATGGTTAAGGTCTTAACTCTTACTCTGGCATCATGGGTAAGGTCTTAACTCTTACTCTGGACTAATGGTTAAGGTCTTAGACTCTTACTCTGGACTAATGTTTAAGGTCTTAGCTCTGACTCTGGACTAATGGTTACGGTCTTAGACTCTTACTCTGGATCATGGTTAAGGTCTTAACTCTTACTCTGGCATCATGGTTAAGGTCTTAACTCTTACTCAGGACTAATGGTTAAGGTCTTAACTCTTACTCTGGCATCATGGTTACAGTCTTAACTCTTACTCTGGACTAATGGTTACGGTCTTAAATCTTACTCTGGACTTATGGTTAAGGTCTTAACTCTTACTCTGGCATCATGGTTAAGGTCTTAGACTCTTACTCTGGACTAATGGTTAAGGTCTTAACTCTTACTCTGGCATCATGGGTAAGGTCTTAACTCTTACTCTGGACTAATGGTTAAGGTCTTAGACTCTTACTCTGGACTAATGTTTAAGGTCTTAGACTCTTACTCTGGCATCATGGTTCATGTCTTAACTCTTACTCTGGCATCATGGTTAAGGTCTTAACTCTTACTCTGGACTAATGGTTAAGGTCTTAACTCTTACTCAGGACTAATGGTTAAGGTCTTAACTCTTACTCTGGCATCATGGTTGCGGTCTTATCTCTTACTCTGGACTAATGGTTAAGGTCTTAAATCTTACTCTGGACTAATGGTTAAGGTCTTAACTCTTACTCTGGCATCATGGTTAAGGTCTTAGACTCTTACTCTGGACTAATGGTTAAGGTCTTAACTCTTACTCTGGCATCATGGGTAAGGTCTTAACTCTTACTCTGGACTAATGGTTAAGGTCTTAGACTCTTACTCTGGACTAATGTTTAAGGTCTTAGCTCTGACTCTGGACTAATGGTTACGGTCTTAGACTCTTACTCTGGATCATGGTTAAGGTCTTAACTCTTACTCTGGCATCATGGTTAAGGTCTTAACTCTTACTCAGGACTAATGGTTAAGGTCTTAACTCTTACTCTGGCATCATGGTTACAGTCTTAACTCTTACTCTGGACTAATGGTTACGGTCTTAAATCTTACTCTGGACTTATGGTTAAGGTCTTAACTCTTACTCTGGCATCATGGTTAAGGTCTTAGACTCTTACTCTGGACTAATGGTTAAGGTCTTAACTCTTACTCTGGCATCATGGGTAAGGTCTTAACTCTTACTCTGGACTAATGGTTAAGGTCTTAGACTCTTACTCTGGACTAATGTTTAAGGTCTTAGACTCTTACTCTGGCATCATGGTTCAGGTCTTAACTCTTACTCTGGCATCATGGTTAAGGTCCTAACTCTTACTCTGGACTAATGGTTAAGGTCTTAACTCTTACTCAGGACTAATGGTTAAGGTCTTAACTCTTACTCTGGCATCATGGTTGCGGTCTTATCTCTTACTCTGGACTAATGGTTAAGGTCTTAAATCTTACTCTGGACTAATGGTTAAGGTCTTAACTCTTACTCTGGCATCATGGTTAAGGTCTTAGACTCTTACTCTGGACTAATGGTTAAGGTCTTAACTCTTACTCTGGCATCATGGGTAAGGTCTTAACTCTTACTCTGGACTAATGGTTAAGGTCTTAGACTCTTACTCTGGACTAATGTTTAAGGTCTTAGCTCTGACTCTGGACCAATGGTTACGGTCTTAGACTCTTACTCTGGCATCATGGTTAAGGTCTTAACTCTTACTCTGGACTAATGGTTAAGGTCCTAGACTCTTACTCTGGACTAATGTTTAAGGTCTTAGCTCTGACTCTGGACCAATGGTTACGGTCTTAGACTCTTACTCTGGCATCATGGTTTAGGTCTTAACTCTTACTCTGGCATCATGGTTAAGGTCTTCACTCTTACTCTGGACTAATGGTTAAGGTCTTAACTCTTAGTCTGGACTAATGGTTAAGATCTTAACTCTTACTCTGGATTAATGGTTAAGGTCTTAACTCTTACTCAGGACTAATGGTTAAGGTGTTAACTCTTACTCTGGCATAATGGTTAAGGTCTTAGACTCTTAATCTGGACTAATGGTTAAGGTCTTAACTCTTACTCTGTCATCATGGTTAAGGTTTTAGACTCTTACTCTGGACTAATGGTTAGGTCTTAACTCTTACTCTGGCATCATGTGTAAGGTCTTAACTCTTATTCTGGACTAATGGTTAAGGACTTAACTCTTACTCTGGACTCATGGTTAAGGTCTTAACTCTTACTCTGGCATCATGGTTAAGGTCTTAACTCTTACTCTGGACTAATGGTTAAGGTCTTAACTCTTACTCTGGCATCATGGTTGCGGTCTTATCTCTTACTCTGGACTAATGGTTAAGGTCTTAAATCTTACTCTGGACTAATGGTTAAGGTCTTAACTCTTACTCTGGCATCATGGTTAAGGTCTTAGACTCTTACTCTGGACTAATGGTTAAGGTCTTAACTCTTACTCTGGCATCATGGGTAAGGTCTTAACTCTTACTCTGGACTAATGGTTAAGGTCTTAGACTCTTACTCTGGACTAATGTTTAAGGTCTTAGCTCTGACTCTGGACTAATGGTTACGGTCTTAGACTCTTACTCTGGATCATGGTTAAGGTCTTAACTCTTACTCTGGCATCATGGTTAAGGTCTTAACTCTTACTCAGGACTAATGGTTAAGGTCTTAACTCTTACTCTGGCATCATGGTTACAGTCTTAACTCTTACTCTGGACTAATGGTTACGGTCTTAAATCTTACTCTGGACTTATTGTTAAGGTCTTAACTCTTACTCTGGCATCATGGTTAAGGTCTTAGACTCTTACTCTGGACTAATGGTTAAGGTCTTAACTCTTACTCTGGCATCATGGGTAAGGTCTTAAATCTTACTCTGGCCTAATGTTTAAGGTCTTAACTCTTACTCTGGCTTCATGGTTAAGATCTTAGACTCTTACTCTGGACTAATGGTTAAGGTCTTAACTCTTACTCTGGCATCATGGGTAAGGTCTTAACTCTTACTCTGGCATGATGGTTAAGGTCTTAACTCTTACTCTGGACTAATATTTAAGGTCTTAACTCTTACTCTGGACTAATGGTTAAGGTCTTAGACTCTTACTTCGGCATCATGGTTAAGGTCTTTGACTCTTACTCTGGACTAATGGTTAATGTCTTAACTCTTACTCTGGCATCATGGTTAAGGTCTTAACTCTTACTCTGGACTAATGGTTAAGGTCTTAACTCTTACTCTGGCATCATGGTTAAGGTCTTAACTCTTACTCTGGCATCATGGTTAAGGTCCTAACTCTTACTATGGCATATTGGTTAAGGTCTTAACTCTTACTCTGACATCATGGTTAAGGTCTTAGACTCTTACTCTGGACTAATGGTTAAGGTCTTAAATCTTACTCTGGCATCATGGTTAAGGTCTTAACTCTTACACTGGCATCATGGTTAAGGTCTTAACTCTTACTCTGGACTAATGGTTAAGGTCTTAACTCTTACTCTGGCATCATGGTTAAGGTCTTAACTCTTACTCTGGACTAATGGTTAAGGTCTTAACTCTTACTCAGGACTAATGGTTAAGGTCTTAACTCTTACTCTGGCATCATGGTTACGGTCTTAACTCTTACTCTGGACTAATGTTTAAGGTCTTAAATTTTACTCTGGACTAATGGTTAGGGTCTTAACTCTTACTCTGGCATCATGGGTAAGGTCTTAACTCTTACTCTGGACTAATGGTTAAGGTCTTAGACTCTTACTCTGGACTAATGTTTAAGGTCTTAGCTCTGACTCTGGACTAATGGTTACGGTCTTAGACTCTTACTCTGGATCATGGTTAAGGTCTTAACTCTTACTCTCGCATCATGGTTAAGGTCTTAACTCTTACTCAGGACTAATGGTTAAGGTCTTAACTCTTACTCTGGCATCATGGTTACAGTCTTAACTCTTACTCTGGACTAATGGTTACGGTCTTAAATCTTACTCTGGACTTATGGTTAAGGTCTTAACTCTTACTCTGGCATCATGGTTAAGGTCTTAGACTCTTACTCTGGACTAATGGTTAAGGTCTTAACTCTTACTCTGGCATCATGGGTAAGGTCTTAACTCTTACTCTGGACTAATGGTTAAGGTCTTAGACTCTTACTCTGGACTAATGTTTAAGGTCTTAGACTCTTACTCTGGCATCATGGTTCAGGTCTTAACTCTTACTCTGGCATCATGGTTAAGGTCTTAACTCTTACTCTGGACTAATGGTTAAGGTCTTAACTCTTACTCAGGACTAATGGT
Organism: Triturus cristatus; assembly: GCF_964204655.1. Classification (NCBI taxonomy): domain Eukaryota; kingdom Metazoa; phylum Chordata; class Amphibia; order Caudata; family Salamandridae; genus Triturus; species Triturus cristatus. The sequence continues at coordinate 717,957,295 of NC_140593.1, read as the reverse complement.
TAAGGTCTTAACTCTTACTCTGGCATCATGGTTGCGGTCTTATCTCTTACTCTGGACTAATGGTTAAGGTCTTAAATCTTACTCTGGACTAATGGTTAAGGTCTTAACTCTTACTCTGGCATCATGGTTAAGGTCTTAGACTCTTACTCTGGACTAATGGTTAAGGTCTTAACTCTTACTCTGGCATCATGGGTAAGGTCTTAACTCTTACTCTGGACTAATGGTTAAGGTCTTAGACTCTTACTCTGGACTAATGTTTAAGGTCTTAGCTCTGACTCTGGACTAATGGTTACGGTCTTAGACTCTTACTCTGGATCATGGTTAAGGTCTTAACTCTTACTCTGGCATCATGGTTAAGGTCTTAACTCTTACTCAGGACTAATGGTTAAGGTCTTAACTCTTACTCTGGCATCATGGTTACAGTCTTAACTCTTACTCTGGACTAATGGTTACGGTCTTAAATCTTACTCTGGACTTATTGTTAAGGTCTTAACTCTTACTCTGGCATCATGGTTAAGGTCTTAGACTCTTACTCTGGACTAATGGTTAAGGTCTTAACTCTTACTCTGGCATCATGGGTAAGGTCTTAACTCTTACTCTGGACTAATGGTTAAGGTCTTAGACTCTTACTCTGGACTAATGTTTAAGGTCTTAGACTCTTACTCTGGCATCATTGTTCAGGTCTTAACTCTTACTCTGGCATCATGGTTAAGGTCTTAACTCTTACTCTGGACTAATGGTTAAGGTCTTAACTCTTACTCAGGACTAATGGTTAAGGTCTTAACTCTTACTCTGGCATCATGGTTGCGGTCTTATCTCTTACTCTGGACTAATGGTTAAGGTCTTAAATCTTACTCTGGACTAATGGTTAAGGTCTTAACTCTTACTCTGGCATCATGGTTAAGGTCTTAGACTCTTACTCTGGAAGAATGGTTAAGGTCTTAACTCTTGCTATGGCATCATGGGTAAGGTCTTAACTCTTACTCTGGACTAATGGTTAAGGTCTTAGACTCTTACTCTGGACTAATGTTTAAGGTCTTAGCTCTGACTCTGGACCAATGGTTGCGGTCTTAGACTCTTACTCTGGCATCATGGTTAAGGTCTTAACTCTTACTCTGGACTAATGGTTAAGGTCCTAGACTCTTACTCTGGACTAATGTTTAAGGTCTTAGCTCTGACTCTGGACCAATGGTTACGGTCTTAGACTCTTACTCTGGCATCATGGTTAAGGTCTTAACTCTTACTCTGGACTAATGGTTAAGGTCTTAGACTCTTACTCTGGCATCATGGTTTAGGTCTTAACTCTTACTCTGGCATCATGGTAAAGGTCTTCACTCTTACTCTGGACTAATGGTTAAGGTCTTAACTCTTAGTCTGGACTAATGGTTAAGGTCTTAACTCTTACTCTGGACTAATGGTTAAGGTCTTAACTCTTACTCAGGACTAATTGTTAAGGTGTTAACTCTTACTCTGGCATCATGGTTAAGGTCTTAGACTCTTACTCTGGACTAATGGTTAATGTCTTAACTCTTACTCTGGCATCATGGTTAAGATCTTAACTCTTACTCTGGCATCATGGTTAAGGTCTTAACTCTTACTCTGGACTAATGGTTAAGGTCTAAACTCTTACTCTGGCATCATGGTTAAGGTCTTAGACTCTTACTCTGGACTAATGGTTAAGGTCTTAACTCTTACTCTGGCATCATGTGTAAGGTCTTAACTCTTACTCTGGACTAATGGTTAAGGTCTTAGACTCTTACTCTGGACTAATGGTTAAGGTATTAACTCTTACTCTGGACTAATGGTTAAGGTCTTAGACTCTTACTCTGGCATCATGGTTAAGGTCTTAACTCTTACTCTGGACTAATGGTTACGGTCTTAACTCTTACTCTGGACTAATGGTTAAGGTCTTAACTCTTAGTCTGGACTAATGGTTAAGGTCTTAGCTCTTACTCTGGCATCATGGGTAAGGTCTTAACTCTTACTCTGGACTAATGGTTAAGGTCTTAGACTCTTACTCTGGACTAATGGTTAAGGTCTTAACTCTTACTCTGGACTAATGGTTAAGGTCTTAGACTCTTACTCTGGCATCATGGTTAAGGTCTTAACTCTTACTCTGGACTAATGGTTAAGGTCTTAACTCTTACTTTGGGCTAATGGTTAAGGTCTTAACTGTTATTCTGGCATCATGGTCAAGGTCTTAGCTCTTACTCTCGACTAATGGTTAAGGTCTTAACTCTTACTCTAGACTAATGGTTAAGGTCTTAACTCTTACTCTGGACTAATGGTTAAGGTCTTAACTCTTACTATGGACTAATGGTTAAGGTCTTAGACTCTTACTCTGGCATCATGGTTAACATCTTAACTCTTACTCTGGACTAATGGTTAAGGTCTTAACTCTTACTCTGGCATCATGGTTAAGGTCCTAACTCTTACTATGGCCTATTGGTTAATGTCTTTACTCTTACTCTGGCATTATGGTTAAGATCTTAGACTCTTACTCTGGACTAATGGGTAATGTCTTAACTCTTACTCTGGCATCATGGTTAAGGTCTTAAATCTTACTCTGGACTAATGGTTAAGGTCTTAACTCTTACTCTGGACTCATGGTTAAGGTCTTAACTCTTACTCTGGCATGATGGTTAAGGTTTTAACTCTTACTCTGGACTAATGGTTAAGGTCTTAACTCTTACTCTGGACTAATGGTTAAGGTCTTAGACTTTTACTCTGGCATCATGGTTAAGGTCTTAGACTCTTACTCTGGACTAATGGTTAATGTCTTAACTCTTACTCTGGCATCATGGTTAAGGTCTTAACTCTTACTCTGGACTAATGGTTAAGGTCTTAACTCTTACTCTGCCATCATGGTTAAGGTCTTAACTCTTACTCTGGCATCATGGTTAAGGTCCTAACTCTTACTATGGCATATTGGTTAAGGTCTTAACTCTTACTCTGGCATCATGGTTAAGGTCTTAGACTCTTACTCTGGACTAATGGTTAAGGTCTTAACTCTTACTCTGGACTAATGGTTAAGGTCTTAACTCTTACTCTGGCATCATGTTTAAGGTCTTAACTCTTACTCTGGACTAATGGTTAAGGTGTTAACTATTACGCTGGACTAATGGTTAAGGTCTTAACTCTTACTCTGGCATCATGATTAAGGTCTTAACTCTTACTCTGGACTAATGGTTAAGGTCTTAACTATTACTCTGGACTAATGGTTAAGGTCTTAACTCTTATTCTGGACAAATGGTTAGGTCTTAACTCTTACTCTGGCATCATGGTTAAGGTCTTAGACTCTTACTCTGGACTAATGGTTAAGGTCTTAACTCTTACTCTGGATTAATGGTTAAGGTCTTAACTCTTACTCTGGCATCATGGTTAAGTTCCTAACTTTTACTATGGCCTATTGGTTAAGTTCTTAACTCTTACTCCGGCATCATGGTTAAGGTCTTAGACTCTTACTCTGGCCTAATGGTTAATGTCTTAACTCATACTCTGGCATCATGTTTAAGGTCTTAACTCTTACTCTGGCATCATGGTTAAGGTCTTAACTATTACTCTGGACTAATGGTTAAGGTCTTAACTCTTATTCTGGACAAATGGTTAAGGTCTTAACTCTTACTCTGGCATCATGGTTAAGGTCTTAGACTCTTACTCTGGACTAATGGTTAAGGTCTTATCTCTTACTCTGGATTAATGGTTAAGGTCTTAACTTTTACTCTGGCATCATGGTTAAGTTCCTAACTTTTACTATGGCCTATTGGTTAAGTTCTTAACTCTTACTCCGGCATCATGGTTAAGGTCTTAGACTCTTACTCTGGCCTAATGGTTAATGTCTTAACTCATACTCTGGCATCATGTTTAAGGTCTTAACTCTTACTCTGGCATCATGGTTAAGGTCTTAACTCTTACTCTGGACTAATGGTTAAGGTCTTAACTCTTACTCAGGACTAATGGTTAAGGTCTTAACTCTTATTCTGGACAAATGGTTAATGTCTTAACTCTTACTCTGGCATCATGGTTAAGGTCTTAGACTCTTACTCTGGACTAATGGTTAAGGTCTTAACTCTTACTCTGGATTAATGGTTAAGGTCTTAACTCTTACTCCGTCAACATGGTTAAGGTCTTAACTCTTTTTCTGGACTAATGTTTAAGGTCTTAACTCTTACTCTGGCATCATGGTTAAGGTCGTATCTCTTACTCTGGCATCATGTTTAAGGTCTTAACTCTTACTCTGGCATCATGGTTAAGGTCTTAACTCTTACTCTGGACTAATGGTTAAGGTCTTAACTCTTACTCTGGACTAATGGTTAAGGTCTTAACTCTTATCCTGGACAAATGGTTAAGGTCTTAACTCTTACTCTGGCATCATGGTTAAGGTCTTAGACTCTTACTCTGGACTAATGGTTAAGGTCTTAACTCTTACTCTGGATTAATGGTTAAGGTCTTAACTCTTACTCTGGCATCATGGTTAAGTTCCTAACTTTTACTATGGCCTATTGGTTAAGTTCTTAACTCTTACTCCGGCTTCATGGTTAAGGTCTTAGACTCTTACTCTGGACTAATGTTTAAGGTCTTAACTCTTACTCTGGACTAATGGTTAAGGTCTTAGACTCTTACTCTGGCATCATGGTTAAGGTCTTAGACTCTTACTCTTGACTAATGGTTAATGTCTTAACTCTTACTCTGGCATCATGGTTAAGGTCTTAACTCTTACTCTGGACTAATGGTTAAGGTCGTAACTCTTACTCAGGACTAATGGTTAAGGTGTGGTAAATAAAATTCATTACCGGGACTTAATTTGATACAGAAACATAATAAAATAGCTCAGTAAAATGAGAGGCAGAATCCGTGGTATTAGAGGTTCGGAATGGGCTTTATTCCAATGATCGATTATAATCGGTTGCTCCAAGTTCCATCACCACGGAGGTTCAGGAAGTGAAGTACATACTTTATTGACAAGAAATGATTTTTATAGAACATACATTACAATGAAGCGAATGCGGTAGGCGTAACAATTGATAAGGAAAATGACGATTCATATGCGTAACCGAAAATGGGTGTAATAAGGAGTAAAAAGGAACATAATTGGTTATGATGTCATATATAGGTGGATCTATAAGATAATACTTGGCATAGATGCGCGCGCAGCAGCATGACGTGTGATTGACGTGCAACTAGGGGGTGAAGGGGACTTGACATTTAGCTCTACATGTGGAGACGAAAAGTCTGGGGGGTCAAGTCAACCTAATCCCAAATCATATCTAACATCCTATGTTTAAAGAACTATGTTATCCACAAAAGAAGGACTCTCGGACAGAATCTATTCTATACTGACTGTGCGTGCGTGTACAAGCGTCTAAGTGTCTACACTAAATGCGAGGGGGTAGGAATATTCCATGGTAACAGGGGTATGAATTACTTGCATAAAGACAGAGAAGCCGAGCCATTGCTCGGTAGCTGGAAGGATGTTTACTTAAACTACTAGACAGGAATGCATCGGCTAAGGAGTGAAGCAGATAATTCGAAGGTGAAATACAGTTCTTGGCAGAGAATAGGCTGATGTCAGGCTTCGTGAGCCGCGCAGAGAATGAGACAAAGTTCATGGTCACAGATGCAGGCTCAGACTGGAGTTTTCAGAGGCAGAAGGCAAGAAGAGTTTGATGACAGAATCAGGGCCTACTTGCCTGGACTGTAAAATGGCATAAGTGACCCATATAAAACCGGTGGCCTTTCATACTTAGGAATGGAATATCCAGCCTATTCATGGCGGATCTGACAGAGGACATGTTGACGGTGGACGCACATGTGTTTGCGTCTTCATAACTGGAACTGGAGGGAACATACATGTACTTGTAACATGCACATAGAACCGTTGGGGTCCAAGATAGGGGACATAACTGACCAGAAAAATCCATATTTCCACATTCCCTCCTTGTCCCCTACTTGCCCGTTAAGAGATATCAATCTTCATCAATCCATTGATCTGTTCGTATAACATCATTTGTTCTTCTTTCTTCTTCCGTGATGAATGAAATCTTGGTGGTGGAATACACGATGTGGCACACAGGCCACAGATCGCTGGTCCACATTGTAGACATAGACAGCAACTGAATAGTATGAGAAGGCCAATACCTAGGAAGGATAGAACTCTCCATCCCCAGGCTGATATCACACTCCAAAACCAACCGGACCATGTCCAAGTGCCTGGGTTCTGGTGTATCTGGCTTACAATCTTATGAAGGCGAGTTATGGCTTTATATACAGATGGCGAATTTTCTGGTATGAATACGCAGCAGCTTGATCCGATGACCCTACAAGCTCCGCCCCTATCAGCCAGGATGACGTCAAGGACAAGACGATTTTGAAGCACAACAATCCGCATAGCAGACTGCTCTTCTGTTAAATTGCCTAAGGCGGAAATAGTTTCATTCACTACTGCTTCAAGGGTTCTAGTTAATCTACGTATCAGCTTACTATTAGTAACAGTACCTATATAGGGAAAGATGCCTTTATTAAAATCTACGTACTTGTCCCATGCCGTCTCAGTATAATCGACAATTGGGAGATCTCTCCGCTCTCTGTTGTGTACTAAATGAATATTTCTATAATAATCAGGAGGAGCTAGGAAAACAGGTGGCAAAAGGAATGCAATGTAGCAGGTACCATCCCAATCTAGAGGTAGACGCATATATGCAGTCTGACCACATATAAAGTAGGAGTGGTGATAAGCTCTAAATGAAGATTTGCCTTGATCACTGAATTCTACTATAGTAGTGCATTTACTATGGCCCATATGTATGGAACCAACCTTTCTTACACACAATTCACCCTTCGCTGGGAATACTGACATTGTTGGTAAAACTAGTTCAACTTCGGATTCGACATTTAGAACCATGAGATTAAGTGTAAAGTTACCTAATCCATATACTTCATTTTCTAGATCAGTTCCTGTTCCTTTGGGGCGACCCTCCTTGTCAGGGTAACAGACTTTGAATAAAACTAGGTTCAGATTTCCCCATACCCACTGGTCTTGATAAACTGCTGTGTCTAAGTCTATGGAATTCATTAAACTAAACCATGCTCCACAGGAGCCATTATGTGTAAACGGATGTGGGAAGAAAGGCAGGACTCCTTCATAATTCTGATAGGGAGGGAGCCGGCCACACACCCAACAATTAGTTGCATTACTAGTCTGATGGGAATGATGTAACATACTAATGAAAGTGTTATTGCGCAGCGCAAGTCTATAAGACAATTCATGCGGCGGTAGGTCACTAAAAGAATGTTCAGCAGTAATATTGTAAACGTTTCTGGCAATAGGGTAATATATGTGCAACAATATACTTGCAGTAATTATTAAAAGACTTAAGAAAAACAAGATTAATAATGTCACTATGCAATGGCTACGCAGTGATATACAATACGCCTGTTGTTTCATCATTTTTCGCGACTGTCCATGATTCAGGTCTAGGCGATACATGTCGGAGACAGATTCAACCGCTTCACCTAGGAGAGGACTTAAACAATCAAATCGTCCGACGGTCTAGGCCTTAATTTTAGTTTATAGAGTTCTTTACTGTCGGCCTCAGCCAGAGGTAGTTTTGAGTCAATTGGTGAAGACACACGAGGTGGTCTATTTACATCTGCAGGAAGTCCATGAAATTTCTTGATATGACTTGAATGAATCCATCCTTTTCTGCCTTCAATCTTCACGGCTGTCCTTGTGGTCAGCAGGACCAAGTGGGGTGTCTTCCACCTGGGCTCCAGCTGAGTCTTTCGGTCGAAATTTCTCACAAGCACAAGGTCCCCCGGAACTACGTCATGGGGTTTCACCTCAGTGTTGTCGGGAAAGGCTGCAGCTACCTGTGAACGACAATATTGTAGTGCAGACATCAAGGAAGCCAAGTAATCTGTCAGCATATTACAGTCAATATCAGTTATTTTGCGTGGTATAGGCGTCCCCCACATATTTGGTGGTCTGCCGAAGATCACCTCATACGGGGATAGCCCTGTTCGAGAGTGTGCTACCATTCTCATGTAAAAGAGTGCAACTGGTAACGCTACTACCCAGTCGACACCTTTCTCTCTGCATATTTTGGACAATCTGATTTTCAGTATCTGATTATGTCTTTCTACGAGACCTGCTGCTTCGGGGTGTCGGACACAGTGGAATTTCCACTGATAACCTAACAGAAGTGAAACATGTTTCATTAGTTCGGATGAGAACGGCTGGCCGTTATCTGAGTGAACAACACGTGGTAAACCGTATCGTGGGAAGAATTCTCGAACTAACTGTTTGGCAGTAGTCGGGGCAGTGTAATCTGAAACCGGGTATGCCTCCGTCCAACGGGACAGAGCGCAGACAACTACGAGAACATATTTGAATCCTCGACATCGTTCCATCTGGATATAATCCATCTGGAGTACTTCAAAAGGGTGATTAGGAGGATGAAATCCACCTTGTTCTACGGGAACACTTTTTCCTGGGTTGAACTGGCAACAGATCATACAGGTACGAACTTTTTGTTTGGCTGCTGCTCGTAAATGTCTATTGAACCAAATGTGTTGAATGCTGTCTAGCATAGCTTTTTCTCCTAGATGTGCTGGACTATGTATAGTGTTAACTATAACTTGGACCATTGAATCAGGAAGGAACCACACAGACTTTTCCTTCATCATCCATCCTTGGTCCGTTTGGATCCCTCCTAATTCAGTCCATTTCTTTATTTCGTCTGGTGTAGCATGTGTCTGTATGTCAATTACGTCAAGGGTAGGATCTTTAACTGTCATACAATGTGTCGGCATCGGGACTATTGTCTTTGTCATGTCGGATGTTTGAGTTTGAGCAGTCTGTTTAGCTGTTCTGTCGGCTAGATCATTGCCTTGAGAAATGATATCAGTAACCTTCGTATGAGCCTTACATTTCATAATTGATATTGCAGTGGGTAGATGTATTGCATCTAATAAGGCATGAATGAGGGGTCCGTGCTGAATGTGGGCACCGTGGGAAGTTAAATAACCTCTCTCTCGCCATAGCACGCCGAAGTCATGTACAACTCCGAATGCATAACGTGAATCAGTGTATATGTTGACTTTTTTATTTGTGGCTTGAATAAAGGCTTGTGTCAGAGCGATAAGCTCTGCGGCTTGAGCTGACAAGATATTTATGCGATCAGTTTCAATTATTTCAGTGTCTGTTGTGACTGCGTAAGCAGCCACCAACTCTCCTGTATTTGTTCTCATACATGAACCATCTACATACAATGTCAGGTCTGGGTCTGACAATGGGACATCGGTTAAGTCTTGTCTAGGTTTCGTCGTTATTGTAATAACTTCAATACAGTCATGGGCTAGTGGGTCTGTTCCGGTTACTGGCAAAAGTGTGGCAGGATTCAATGTGTTACAGCGTCTGATTTCTATATGTGGCTGAAACAATGTAAGTTCGTACCCTGTAAGTCGCGCTATAGTCAAGTGTTGTGTTTGCGTTCTATTTACAAGAACCTCTACTGCATGTGGTACTTGAACTGTCAATGGATGTCCTAACACTATGGCGTCGCTTTGTCTGATTGCTAAAGCTGTTGCTGCCACTGATTTTAGGCATGCAGGCAAAGCCTGGGCTACGAGATCTAATGTACTAGAAAAATAAGCACATGGTTTGTGTGCTCCTGCTTGTTCCTGTGTGAGTACTGACAAGGCAGTACCTTCGCGTTCTGTAACAAAGAGTGTAAACTGTTTTCTGTAACATGGCGTTGCTAAAACAGGTGCTTGACATAAAGCTTTCTTTAGGCTTTCAAAAGCTTGTGTATGTTCCTGAGTCCAAGGGAGAACAGTCGATGTGGCTGCCTCCTGTGTTGTCAACTGAATGAGTGGTTTTGCTAGAAATGCATACTGAGGGATCCACTGCCTGCAATATGAAGTGAGGCCTATGAAAGCCCGCACCTCCTTTTGTGTCTTGGGTATTGGCATGTTAGCTATTAACTGAATGCGATCGGGTGTAAGCTGCCTTCCCTCCTTGGACAGCGAGTGTCCAAGATAAATAACTCGCTGGACACAGAATTGCAGCTTAGAAGGGGACACCTTGTGCCCCTTTTCGGCTAGAAATTGTAAAACTGTCAGTGATGCTTTTTCACATTCCGGTTCGCTTCTCGCGGTGATCAGCAGATCATCGACGTATTGAAGCAGAGCAGTGTTAACTGGCATGTGGATACTGTCGAGTTCTCGTTTCAGTGCTTGGCTATAGATGCTGGGGCTTTCTGTAAATCCTTGAGGTGCGCGTGAGAATTTAAAGCTACGCCCATTTAAACTAAATCCGAACAAATATTGGCTTTCCGGATCTATTGGGACGCTGAAAAAGGCATTCTTGAGATCGATTACAGTAAAGAATGTCGCTTCGGAATCAATAGCTGTCAGTAATGACGAGATATCTGGGACCACAGGAAATTGTGGCACAATGCATTTGTTTAATTCGCGCAGATCAATAACCAATCGATATACTGGCGGGGCCTTTGGATCTGTTCGTTTAAGAATCGGAATTATCGGTGAATTACATACATTGGAGTCTGTTTCTACAACTACTCCTTGGGTAATGAGCTCGTCAATGATTTGTAGTAAAGCCACTACAGCATCTGGTGGTAACTTGTATTGTCGCATTCGTGGTAGCACCACTCCTGCCTTTAATGTGACTCGATATGGTGTTATATTCATGCATCCAACATCAGTAGGGCCTTGTGCCCATAGATGTGTAGGTAAAGTCTGCAGTCGGGGATCCATGTCTCTAGACACATAGTGACCTTTAAAATCACGTAAAAACAACCTTACTCCTTCCGGAGAACAACATATTATAGCTCCTAGAGCTTTCAGTGTTTTTATTCCTAACAGATTTTCTGGACATGATTTAGTAAGCAATAAATCTGTAGTTCGGGTCAAAGGTCCTATCGTAAGTGGGAGAGGCTGTGACACTTCATTAACAATAGGTTTTCCTGAAAAACCAAGGGAAATATTCTGTGAGCCTGAGAGGGGTGCCCCTGGAACTTCACTACGTTTTATGGTTGTTCGACTTGCCCCTGTATCGAGTAAAAATTTTCTGTCTTGGCCTAATAATTCACTATGTACATAAGGTCCTTCTTGATCTACAGGGATCTCGATAAGGGGTAAGTCAACTTCCCTCTCTAGGCTTGTTCATGCGTATCGTTGATAATCAGGATAGTCGTACTGTGCGGTCTGGTACAGTTGTCGTGTCGTGGTTTGTGTGGCAGCAACAGGCAGCGCTGGTGCAGCTGGCACAAACTGTATAGACTGTTGTGAAGCTGGCATGGACTGTGCATGCTGCGGAGCTCCTTGTTCATTCTGATCCTGTCTAGGTGGCCGTGGTCTTTCTTGTGTTTTACCTATGGTGATATTATGTTTCAAAACTGGACAATCGTGTACGTAATGACCTGGTTTCTTACAATAATTGCATGTCCCTTTTACAGGTCCTGCTGAATCACCGGAATGTGTCATACCCTTTTTATGTCCTTCAGCTGGAACTGTCTGAGAAACTAGCATTTTCATTTTCGTGTCTTTCATGCGTCTGTGTTCATGTTCTTGTTCCTCTCTAATTCTATTGTGATGGTACTGTAACATTTGTAACATTTGTGATGGAGTGTTACCTTGCCAGGTACTCTCGAATTTTAATACTCTATTTTTTACTTGGGGCAGGGCATTTTCTACTAATTTTGTTACAAACAGATGCGGGTATGACTCGCTACTTGCTTTTATGCCACTATTTATACCAAAACATTTTTCAAATCGGGCATAGTAATCACTAGTGTCTTCATCTTGCTTCTGCTTACAGGCTGAAATTGTACCCCAATCTTCCTTTTTCGTAGTTAATAAACGTGGCAGTACCTGTACTAATAAACCTGGTAGCGCTTTAGTTTTATCCCCAAGTCCTGCTCCTGCAGTTCGGGCCTTTTCTTCCGCTTCTAATACTGACCATTCTATCTTTTGGTCTCCTACCTCCCACTCTTTTTCCCTGAGTTTCTCATAAATGCCAGCAGGCATCAATACCTTTAATATTGTCATAATGTCGGGATAGGTATACTCTCCCATGAGTAACATGTCTTTAATTTCTCGGTGAAAACCCGCTGGATATTTGTCATGACTGGGTACCACTTTCTTCATTTCTAACAATTCTATTTTCGATATGGGCGTATATACAAATACGCGCTTAAACTCGTTGTCCTCGCCTTTTATTGGGTGCACTTCTCGTAAGGGATTCTGTCTATCCATGTAATACGTGGTTCTTTCCTTGACGGGCAATGAGATACGTTCTGAACATACAAAAAGAATATACTGCTTTCTTGATTCTAGAATTTCTTTAATTAATTTAGTACCTGAACCTCTCCATCTATTCATAAGCAATTCAGTCAATATGTCAGGTAAGGGACCAGGGTCTGAATGCTGACTCTGATATAGTATAATGAGTTGTTGAATCATATAAATCCCAGCTAACCGCTGTTCATCTGGGGTGAGATTCAAAAATGTGCGTGCTACTGTATCATCACTATATTTTCCGGGACTGTCCACCCAATGGACAGCTGCCCTAGCTAAATCTTGTTCATCCATAGAATCGAGGAAATGATAACCCCTTCGTTCTCGGAGTAGTTTGTCGGCGGCTTGGAACGAATGCTCGTTAGACCTGATGTTAATTATAGGTATTTGGAAATTCCTGTTATTATCTGGACATATCGGACGTATCGGGTCAATAGGACATCTATTACTATTACAAGATCTTCCTTTACCTACATAGGCTATGGTGTCTGACTGTCCTGCGGGCAGTCCTGACCCTTCCTCCTCGCTTTGTTCGAACTCGTCTACCGCTAATCTTTCTTCGTGTAGGCGTTCTATTTCTTTACGGATCTTTCGGCACATGGCTATTATACAATTTTGTTTATCATGTCTACCTTCTGATATATTCTGGCTCCATCTGGTAAGAATTTGCATTGCTTCCGGGTCTACCCCCGGTCGGTCTTCATTTCTGATCACACAATTTATGAGGAAACGTAACAGTTCCCCCTGTATCTCCACTTTCTGGTATTCCATAGCTCTGTTAATACATTCTGAATCTCGCCCTGTTTGGACAAAATGATATATTTTATCTAGATGCGCAGTCATTCCTGGTAACTTCCCTAAATACACTGCGGCTCGTCTGATACGCAATGATGCCATGATCATTTCGTCCTCTTTGCCGGGCACAGGGTCATATCTACAATCTATAAGAAGTTCCTTAAGCGTACGGGCATTTATGAGTTTGGGTGTACGTGAATGTGCTGACTCTTGAAAAGTAAGTTTATTTATTCTGGGTGGCGTAGAAAAAATGTTGCTAGCACCTCCCGCAGCCCCATCTGGGGTGTCGGGTGTGAAAGGATTCGTTGAACGTGACACAGCAACTATAGGTGTGGACACAGCTATAGAAGCAGCTGTAGGAACAGATGTAGAAACAGATGTGCTTGCCGGAACTTGTGACACGATCTGTTGCTGTAGGGATACGGGTACTGGATCTTGGCGTTGAACCTCCCTGGTATGCGGTCTATGTGGGGCGGAATTAGCATATTCGGGAGCTGCGTCGTCTAAATATGAGGAGAGAAAGACATCTTCTGCGGTTCTAGGATGCCCCTTGGGATGTACCTTTATTGGGAATAATGGGGGCGGCAAGTATTTCGGTATTTCTGGAGTAGCTTTAGGTAATCCTTCAGCCAGAAGGGGATACATACCATTCATAAGGGCATTTCTTTGTCTGTCTACTTGTTCTGATTTCACTCGGATACCTTCTTCAATTAAATAATTTTCTCGAACTTTATTTGAACTCTCTTTATTCTTTTCTTCCTGTCGGAGTGCTTTTTCTGTACGTCTATGAGATTCTTTACGCCATAACTCAATGGCGTCTTTCTGTGACTGTCTGACTTTCCTTTTCCATAACTCTTCTTCTACTTTCATGATGCACTCTGCATCCCAGGTTCCCGCTGTGGGCCACCTCTGACTTTCTGGTAATTCCTTGGTGTAGTCTACCCATAAATCAAGAAATAATATAGCGTCTAAGCCATGTTTATGATACATGAAGTGCCCTGGAGTGTCCCTAGGAGGAATAGGGACGGCTTCTTCGAGTACCCCTTTTCTAGTAGTGATTTGTCTTAATTTCGAAAAGAGCGGCATATTGAGAACTGATCTGATACTTGATTTTTGAACACACTTAGTACAAAAGCACAATAATGAACAACCACTCATACCACAATATGCAGGACGTTTAACACATTAAACATTAAACATTAAACATTTTTTTTTTTTAACCTTTAAAATAACCAACAATGATGATCGTCTGCATAACTAATCACCAAGCATAATTCTTTGACAATAACTAGATACTTCGGAATACTTGATATACTGCTAAACAGTACATATACACTGCTAAAACAGTGCAGACCGGATTTGTGTACCCAAACCCGTCTTGACCGGCACAGCCTATGTGCACGTCAGAAATGCCTCCCCAGTAATGGTACTCACCGGGTAGCTTCGGAAACGGAAGGCCTCGGAAACTGAACTGAACTTGAACCGAACTGGACTCGACTCGACTCGTCGGAAACTGGACTCGACTTCGAATTTCGGGAACTGGTGGGCCTCTGTATACCTCGGATCTTGCTCTCTCAGCTAGGCTCTGGTCGGGATACTTCGCACTTCTCACCGCCTCGTCTGGGTGTTGATCGCAGCCTCAGTCGCCCCCGCTTGACCGGAGGGAGATACAGGAAATCCTGCTGGTACGCGTTATTGTCCGTCCAGCTGTGGCAGGAGACCGGGCCTGCAACTCACCGCCGGCGCGTGAGATGAGAAAGTGTCCCTGTTCGGGCGCCATTCATGTGGTAAATAAAATTCATTACCGGGACTTAATTTGATACAGAAACATAATAAAATAGCTCAGTAAAATGAGAGGCAGAATCCGTGGTATTAGAGGTTCGGAATGGGCTTTATTCCAATGATCGATTATAATCGGTTGCTCCAAGTTCCATCACCACGGAGGTTCAGGAAGTGAAGTACATACTTTATTGACAAGAAATGATTTTTATAGAACATACATTACAATGAAGCGAATGCGGTAGGCGTAACAATTGATAAGGAAAATGACGATTCATATGCGTAACCGAAAATGGGTGTAATAAGGAGTAAAAAGGAACATAATTGGTTATGATGTCATATATAGGTGGATCTATAAGATAATACTTGGCATAGATGCGCGCGCAGCAGCATGACGTGTGATTGACGTGCAACTAGGGGGTGAAGGGGACTTGACATTTAGCTCTACATGTGGAGACGAAAAGTCTGGGGGGTCAAGTCAACCTAATCCCAAATCATATCTAACATCCTATGTTTAAAGAACTATGTTATCCACAAAAGAAGGACTCTCGGACAGAATCTATTCTATACTGACTGTGCGTGCGTGTACAAGCGTCTAAGTGTCTACACTAAATGCGAGGGGGTAGGAATATTCCATGGTAACAGGGCTATGAATTACTTGCATAAAGACAGAGAAGCCGAGCCATTGCTCGGTAGCTGGAAGGATGTTTACTTAAACTACTAGACAGGAATGCATCGGCTAAGGAGTGAAGCAGATAATTCGAAGGTGAAATACAGTTCTTGGCAGAGAATAGGCTGATGTCAGGCTTCGTGAGCCGCGCAGAGAATGAGACAAAGTTCATGGTCACAGATGCAGGCTCAGACTGGAGTTTTCAGAGGCAGAAGGCAAGAAGAGTTTGATGACAGAATCAGGGCCTACTTGCCTGGACTGTAAAATGGCATAAGTGACCCATATAAAACCGGTGGCCTTTCATACTTAGGAATGGAATATCCAGCCTATTCATGGCGGATCTGACAGAGGACATGTTGACGGTGGACGCACATGTGTTTGCGTCTTCATAACTGGAACTGGAGGGAACATACATGTACTTGTAACATGCACATAGAACCGTTGGGGTCCAAGATAGGGGACATAACTGACCAGAAAAATCCATATTTCCACAAAGGTCATAACTCTTACTCTGGCATCATGGTTACGGTCTTAACTCTTACTCTGGACTAATGGTTAAGGTCTTAAATCTTACTCTGGACTAATGGTTAAGGTCTTAACTCTTACTCTGGCATCATGGGTAAGGTCTTAACTCTTACTCTGGACTAATGTTTAAGGTCTTAGCTCTGACTCTGGACTAATGGTTACGGTCTTAGACTCTTACTCTGGCATCATGGTTAAGGTCTTAACTCTTACTCTGGACTAATGGTTAAGGTCTTAGACTCTTACTCTGGACTAATGGTTAAGGTCTTAACTCTTACTCTGGACTAATGGTTAAGGTCTTAACTCTTACTCTGGACTAATGGTTAAGGTCTTAGACTCTTACTCTGGCATCATGGTTTAGGTATTAACTCTTACTCTGGCATCATGGTTAAGGTCTTCACTCTTACTCTGGACTAATGGTTAAGGTCTTAACTCTTACTCAGGACTAATGTTTAAGGTGTTAACTCTTACTCTG
Organism: Triturus cristatus; assembly: GCF_964204655.1. Lineage (NCBI taxonomy): Eukaryota > Metazoa > Chordata > Amphibia > Caudata > Salamandridae > Triturus > Triturus cristatus. The sequence continues at coordinate 717,940,736 of NC_140593.1, read as the reverse complement.
GCATCATGGTTACGGTCTTAGACTCTTACTCTGGACTAATGGTTAATGTCTTAACTCTTACTCTGGCATCATGGTTAAGATCTTAACTCTTACTCTGGCATCATGGTTAAGGTCTTAACTCTTACTCTGGACTAATGGTTAAGGTCTTAACTCTTACTCTGGCATCATGGTTAAGGTCTTAGACTCTTACTCTGGACTAATGGTTAGGTCTTAACTCTTACTCTGGCATCATGTGTAAGGTCTTAACTCTTACTCTGGACTAATGGTTAAGGTCTTAACTCTTACTCTCGCATCATGGTTAAGGTCTTAGACTCTTACTCTGGACTAATGGTTAAGGTCTTAACTCTTACTCTGGACCTATGGTTAAGGTCTTAACTCTTACTCTGGCATCATGTTTAAGGTCTTAACTCTTACTCTGGACTAATGGTTAAGGTCTTAACTATTACTCTGGACTAATGGTTAAGGTCTTAACTCTTACTCTGGACAAATGTTTAAGGTCTTAACTCTTACTCTGGCATCATGTTTAAGGTCTTAGACTCTTACTCTGGACTAATGGTTAAGGTCTTAACTCTTACTCTGGATTAATTGTTAAGGTCTTAGACTCTTACTCTGGCATCATGGTTAAGGTCCTAACTTTTACTATGGCCTATTGGTTAGGTTCTTAACTCTTACTCCGGCATCATGGTTAAGGTCTTAGACTCTTACTCTGGACTAATGGTTAATGTCTTAACTCTTATTCTGGCATCATGGTTAAGGTCTTAACTCTAACTGTGGCATAATGGTTACGGTCTTAACTCTTACTCTGAACTAATGGTTAAGGTCTTAAATCTTACTCTGGACTAATGTTTAAGGTCTTAACTCTTACTCTGGCTTCATGGTTAAGATCTTAGACTCTTACTCTGGACTAATGGTTAAGGTCTTAACTCTTACTCTGGCATCATGGGTAAGGTCTTAACTCTTACTCTGGCATGATGGTTAAGGTCTTAACTCTTACTCTGGACTAATATTTAAGGTCTTAACTCTTACTCTGGACTAATGGTTAAGGTCTTAGACTCTTACTCTGGCATCATGGTTAAGGTCTTTGACTCTTACTCTGGACTAATGGTTAATGTCTTAACTCTTACTCTGGCATCATGGTTAAGGTCTTAACTCTTACTCTGGACTAATGGTTAAGGTCTTAACTCTTACTCTGGCATCATGGTTAAGGTCTTAACTCTTACGCTGGCATCATGGTTAAGGTCCTAACTCTTACTATGGCATATTGGTTAAGGTCTTAACTCTTACTCTGACATCACGGTTAAGGTCTTAGACTCTTACTCTGGACTAATGGTTAAGGTCTTAAATCTTACTCTGGCATCATGGTTAAGGTCTTAACTCTTACACTGGCATCATGGTTAAGGTCTTAACTCTTACTCTGGACTAATGGTTAAGGTCTTAACTCTTACTCTGGCATCATGGTTAAGGTCTTAACTCTTACTCTGGACTAATGGTTAAGGTCTTAACTCTTACTCAGGACTAATGGTTAAGGTCTTAACTCTTACTCTGGCATCATGGTTACGGTCTTAACTCTTACTCTGGACTAATGTTTAAGGTCTTAAATCTTACTCTGGACTAATGGTTAAGGTCTTAACTCTTACTCTGGCATCATGGGTAAGGTCTTAACTCTTACTCTGGACTAATGGTTAAGGTCTTAGACTCTTACTCTGGACTAATGTTTAAGGTCTTAGCTCTGACTCTGGACTAATGGTTACGGTCTTAGACTCTTACTCTGGATCATGGTTAAGGTCTTAACTCTTACTCTGGCATCATGGTTAGGGTCTTAACTCTTACTCAGGACTAATGGTTAAGGTCTTAACTCTTACTCTGGCATCATGGTTACAGTCTTAACTCTTACTCTGGACTAATGGTTACGGTCTTAAATCTTACTCTGGACTAATGGTTAAGGTCTTAACTCTTACTCTGGCATCCTGGTTAAGGTCTTAGACTCTTACTCTGGACTAATGGTTAAGGTCTTAACTCTTACTCTGGCATCATGGGTAAGGTCTTAACTCTTACTCTGGACTAATGGTTAAGGTCTTAGACTCTTACTCTGGACTAATGTTTAAGGTCTTAGACTCTTACTCTGGCATCATGGTTCAGGTCTTAACTCTTACTCTGGCATCATGGTTAAGGTCTTAACTCTTACTCTGGACTAATGGTTAAGGTCTTAACTCTTACTCAGGACTAATGGTTAAGGTCTTAACTCTTACTCTGGCATCATGGTTGCGGTCTTATCTCTTACTCTGGACTAATGGTTAAGGTCTTAAAACTTACTCTGGACTAATGTTTAAGGTCTTAACTCTTACTCTGGCATCATGGTTAAGGTCTTAGACTCTTACTCTGGACTAATGGTTAAGGTCTTAACTCTTACTCTGGCATCATGGGTAAGGTCTTAACTCTTACTCTGGACTAATGGTTAAGGTCTTAGACTCTTACTCTGGACTAATGTTTAAGGTCTTAGCTCTGACTCTGGACCAAATGGTTACGGTCTTAGACTCTTACTCTGGCATCATGGTTAAGGTCTTAACTCTTACTCTGGACTAATGGTTAAGGTCCTAGACTCTTACTCTGGACTAATGTTTAAGGTCTTAGCTCTGACTCTGGACCAATGGTTACGGTCTTAGACTCTTACTCTGGCATCATGGTTAAGGTCTTAACTCTTACTCTGGACTAATGGTTAAGGTCTTACACTCTTACTCTGGCATCATGGTTTAGGTCTTAACTCTTACTCTGGCATCATGGTAAAGGTCTTCACTCTTACTCTGGACTAATGGTTAAGGTCTTAACTCTTAGTCTGGACTAATGGTTAAGGTCTTAACTCTTACTCTGGACTAATGGTTAAGGTCTTAACTCTTACTCAGGACTAATGGTTAAGGTGTTAACTCTTACTCTGGCATCATGGTTAAGGTCGTAGACTCTTACTCTGGACTAATGGTTAATGTCTTAACTCTTACTCTGGCATCATGGTTAAGATCTTAACTCTTACTCTGGCATCATGGTTAAGGTCTTAACTCTTACTCTGGACTAATGGTTAAGGTCTTACCTCTTACTCTGGCATCATGGTTAAGGTCTTAGACTCTTACTCTGGACTAATGGTTAAGGTCTTAACTCTTACTCTGGCATCATGTGTAAGGTCTTAACTCTTACTCTGGACTAATGGTTAAGGTCTTAGACTCTTACTCTGGACTAATGGTTAAGGTATTAACTCTTACTCTGGACTAATGGTTAAGGTCTTAGACTCTTACTCTGGTATCATGGTTAAGGTCTTAACTCTTACTCTGGACTAATGGTTACGGTCTTAACTCTTACTCTGGACTAATGGTTAAGGTCTTAACTCTTAGTCTGGACTAATGGTTAAGGTCTTAGCTCTTACTCTGGCATCATGGGTAAGGTCTTAACTCTTACTCTGGACTAATGGTTAAGGTCTTAGACTCTTACTCTGGACTAATGGTTAAGGTCTTAACTCTTACTCTGGACTAATGGTTAAGGTCTTAGACTCTTACTCTGGCATCATGGTTAAGGTCTTAACTCTTACTCTGGACTAATGGTTAAGGTCTTAACTCTTACTTTGGGCTAATGGTTAAGGTCATAACTGTTATTCTGGCATCATGGTCAAGGTCTTAGCTCTTACTCTCGACTAATGGTTAAGGTCTTAACTCTTACTCTAGACTAATGGTTAAGGTCTTAACTCTTACTCTGGACTAATGGTTAAGGTCTTAACTCTTACTATGGACTAATGGTTAAGGTCTTAGACTCTTACTCTGGCATCATGGTTAACATCTTAACTCTTACTCTGGACTAATGGTTAAGGTCTTAACTCTTACTCTGGCATCATGGTTAAGGTCCTAACTCTTACTATGGCCTATTGGTTAATGTCTTTACTCTTACTCTGGCATTATGGTTAAGATCTTAGACTCTTACTCTGGACTAATGGGTAATGTCTTAACTCTTACTCTGGCATCATGGTTAAGGTCTTAAATCTTACTCTGGACTAATGGTTAAGGTCTTAACTCTTACTCTGGACTCATGGTTAAGGTCTTAACTCTTACTCTGGCATGATGGTTAAGGTCTTAACTCTTACTTTGGACTAATGGTTAAGGTCTTAACTCTTACTCTGGACTAATGGTTAAGGTCTTAGACTTTTACTCTGGCATCATGGTTAAGGTCTTAGACTCTTACTCTGGACTAATGGTTAATGTCTTAACTCTTACTCTGGCATCATGGTTAAGGTCTTAACTCTTACTCTGGACTAATGGTTAAGGTCTTAACTCTTACTCTGCCATCATGGTTAAGGTCTTAACTCTTACTCTGGCATCATGGTTAAGGTCCTAACTCTTACTATGGCATATTGGTTAAGGTCTTAACTCTTACTCTGGCATCATGGTTAAGGTCTTAGACTCTTACTCTGGACTAATGGTTAAGGTCTTAACTCTTACTCTGGACTAATGGTTAAGGTCTTAACTCTTACTCTGGCATCATGTTTAAGGTCTTAACTCTTACTCTGGACTAATGGTTAAGGTGTTAACTATTACGCTGGACTAATGGTTAAGGTCTTAACTCTTACTCTGGCATCATGATTAAGGTCTTAACTCTTACTCTGGACTAATGGTTAAGGTCTTAACTATTACTCTGGACTAATGGTTAAGGTCTTAACTCTTATTCTGGACAAATGGTTAAGGTCTTAACTCTTACTCTGGCATCATGGTTAAGGTCTTAGACTCTTACTCTGGACTAATGGTTAAGGTCTTAACTCTTACTCTGGACTAATGGTTTAGGTCTTAACTCTTACTCTGGCATCATGGGTAAGGTCTTAACTCTTACTCTGGACTAATGTTTAAGGTCTTAGCTCTGACTCTGGACTAATGGTTACGGTCTTAGACTCTTACTCTGGCATCATGGTTAAGGTCTTAACTCTTACTCTGGACTAATGGTTAAGGTCTTAGACTCTTACTCTGGACTAATGGTTAAGGTCTTAACTCTTACTCTGGACTAATGGTTAAGGTCTTAACTCTTACTCTGGACTAATGGTTAAGGTCTTAGACTCTTACTCTGGCATCATGGTTTAGGTATTAACTCTTACTCTGGCATCATGGTTAAGGTCTTCACTCTTACTCTGGACTAATGGTTAAGGTCTTAACTCTTAGTCTGGACTAATGGTTAAGGTCTTAACTCTTACTCTGGACTAATGGTTAAGGTCTTAACTCTTACTCAGGACTAATGTTTAAGGTGTTAACTCTTACTCTGGCATCATGGTTACGGTCTTAGACTCTTACTCTGGACTAATGGTTAATGTCTTAACTCTTACTCTAGCATCATGGTTAAGATCTTAACTCTTACTCTGGCATCATGGTTAAGGTCTTAACTCTTACTCTGGACTAATGGTTAAGGTCTTAACTCTTACTCTGGCATCATGGTTAAGGTCTTAGACTCTTACTCTGGACTAATGGTTAGGTCTTAACTCTTACTCTGGCATCATGTGTAAGGTCTTAACTCTTACTCTGGACTAATGGTTAAGGTCTTAACTCTTACTCTCGCATCATGGTTAAGGTCTTAGACTCTTACTCTGGACTAATGGTTAAGGTCTTAACTCTTACTCTGGACCTATGGTTAAGGTCTTAACTCTTACTCTGGCATCATGTGTAAGGTCTTAACTCTTACTCTGGACTAATGGTTAAGGTCTTAACTCTTACTCTGGCATCATGGTTAAGGTCTTAGACTCTTACTCTGGACTAATGGTTAAGGTCTTAACTCTTACTCTGGATTAATTGTTAAGGTCTTAACTCTTACTCTGGCATCATGGTTAAGGTCCTAACTTTTACTATGGCCTATTGGTTAGGTTCTTAACTCTTACTCCGGCATCATGGTTAAGGTCTTAGACTCTTACTCTGGACTAATGGTTAATGTCTTAACTCTTATTCTGGCATCATGGTTAAGGTCTTAACTCTAACTGTGGCATAATGGTTACGGTCTTAACTCTTACTCTGAACTAATGGTTAAGGTCTTAAATCTTACTCTGGACTAATGTTTAAGGTCTTAACTCTTACTCTGGCTTCATGGTTAAGATCTTAGACTCTTACTCTGGACTAATGGTTAAGGTCTTAACTCTTACTCTGGCATCATGGGTAAGGTCTTAACTCTTACTCTGGCATGATGGTTAAGGTCTTAACTCTTACTCTGGACTAATATTTAAGGTCTTAACTCTTACTCTGGACTAATGGTTAAGGTCTTAGACTCTTACTCTGGCATCATGGTTAAGGTCTTTGACTCTTACTCTGGACTAATGGTTAATGTCTTAACTCTTACTCTGGCATCATGGTTAAGGTCTTAACTCTTACTCTGGACTAATGGTTAAGGTCTTAACTCTTACTCTGGCATCATGGTTAAGGTCTTAACTCTTACTCTGGCATCATGGTTAAGGTCCTAACTCTTACTATGGCATATTGGTTAAGGTCTTAACTCTTACTCTGACATCATGGTTAAGGTCTTAGACTCTTACTCTGGACTAATGGTTAAGGTCTTAAATCTTACTCTGGCATCATGGTTAAGGTCTTAACTCTTACACTGGCATCATGGTTAAGGTCTTAACTCTTACTCTGGACTAATGGTTAAGGTCTTAACTCTTACTCTGGCATCATGGTTAAGGTCTTAACTCTTACTCTGGACTAATGGTTAAGGTCTTAACTCTTACTCAGGACTAATGGTTAAGGTCTTAACTCTTACTCTGGCATCATGGTTACGGTCTTAACTCTTACTCTGGACTAATGTTTAAGGTCTTAAATCTTACTCTGGACTAATGGTTAAGGTCTTAACTCTTACTCTGGCATCATGGGTAAGGTCTTAACTCTTACTCTGGACTAATGGTTAAGGTCTTAGACTCTTACTCTGGACTAATGTTTAAGGTCTTAGCTCTGACTCTGGACTAATGGTTACGGTCTTAGACTCTTACTCTGGATCATGGTTAAGGTCTTAACTCTTACTCTGGCATCATGGTTAAGGTCTTAACTCTTACTCAGGACTAATGGTTAAGGTCTTAACTCTTACTCTGGCATCATGGTTACAGTCTTAACTCTTACTCTGGACTAATGGTTACGGTCTTAAATCTTACTCTGGACTAATGGTTAAGGTCTTAACTCTTACTCTGGCATCATGGTTAAGGTCTTAGACTCTTACTCTGGACTAATGGTTAAGGTCTTAACTCTTACTCTGGCATCATGGGTAAGGTCTTAACTCTTACTCTGGACTAATGGTTAAGGTCTTAGACACTTACTCTGGACTAATGTTTAATGTCTTAGACTCTTACTCTGGCATCATGGTTCAGGTCTTAACTCTTACTCTGGCATCATGGTTAAGGTCTTAACTCTTACTCTGGACTAATGGTTAAGGTCTTAACTCTTACTCAGGACTAATGGTTAAGGTCTTAACTCTTACTCTGGCATCATGGTTGCGGTCTTATCTCTTACTCTGGACTAATGGTTAAGGTCTTAAAACTTACTCTGGACTAATGTTTAAGGTCTTAACTCTTACTCTGGCATCATGGTTAAGGTCTTAGACTCTTACTCTGGACTAATGGTTAAGGTCTTAACTCTTACTCTGGCATCATGGGTAAGGTCTTAACTCTTACTCTGGACTAATGGTTAAGGTCTTAGACTCTTACTCTGGACTAATGTTTAAGGTCTTAGCTCTGACTCTGGACCAAATGGTTACGGTCTTAGACTCTTACTCTGGCATCATGGTTAAGGTCTTAACTCTTACTCTGGACTAATGGTTAAGGTCCTAGACTCTTACTCTGGACTAATGTTTAAGGTCTTAGCTCTGACTCTGGACCAATGGTTACGGTCTTAGACTCTTACTCTGGCATCATGGTTAAGGTCTTAACTCTTACTCTGGACTAATGGTTAAGGTCTTAGACTCTTACTCTGGCATCATGGTTTAGGTCTTAACTCTTACTCTGGCATCATGGTAAAGGTCTTCACTCTTACTCTGGACTAATGGTTAAGGTCTTAACTCTTAGTCTGGACTAATGGTTAAGGTCTTAACTCTTACTCTGGACTAATGGTTAAGGTCTTAACTCTTACTCAGGACTAATGGTTAAGGTGTTAACTCTTACTCTGGCATCATGGTTAAGGTCTTAGACTCTTACTCTGGACTAATGGTTAATGTCTTAACTCTTACTCTGGCATCATGGTTAAGATCTTAACTCTTACTCTAGCATCATGGTTAAGGTCTTAACTCTTACTCTGGACTAATGGATAAGGTCTTAACTCTTACTCTGGCATCATGGTTAAGGTCTTAGACTCTTACTCTGGACTAATGGTTAAGGTCTTAACTCTTACTCTGGCATCATGTGTAAGGTCTTAACTCTTACTCTGGACTAATGGTTAAGGTCTTAGACTCTTACTCTGGACTAATGGTTAAGGTATTAACTCTTACTCTGGACTAATGGTTAAGGTCTTAGACTCTTACTCTGGCATCATGGTTAAGGTCTTAACTCTTACTCTGGACTAATGGTTACGGTCTTAACTCTTACTCTGGACTAATGGTTAAGGTCTTAACTCTTAGTCTGGACTAATGGTTAAGGTCTTAGCTCTTACTCTGGCATCATGGGTAAGGTCTTAACTCTTACTCTGGACTAATGGTTAAGGTCTTAGACTCTTACTCTGGACTAATGGTTAAGGTCTTAACTCTTACTCTGGACTAATGGTTAAGGTCTTAGACTCTTACTCTGGCATCATGGTTAAGGTCTTAACTCTTACTCTGGACTAATGGTTAAGGTCTTAACTCTTACTTTGGGCTAATGGTTAAGGTCTTAACTGTTATTCTGGCATCATGGTCAAGGTCTTAGCCTTACTCTCGACTAATGGTTAAGGTCTTAACTCTTACTCTAGACTAATGGTTAAGGTCTTAACTCTTACTCTGGACTAATGGTTAAGGTCTTAACTCTTACTATGGACTAATGGTTAAGGTGTGGAAATATGGATTTTTCTGATCAGTTATGTCCCCTATCTTGGACCCCAACGGTTTCATGTATGAATCACAAGTACATGTATGTTTCCTCCAGTTCCAGTTATGAAGACGCAAACACATGTGCGTCCACCGTCAACATGTCCTCTTTCAGATCCGCCATAAATAGGCCGGATATTCCATTCCTAAGTATGAAAGGCCACCGGCTTTATATGGTTCACTTATGCCATTTTACAATCCAGGCAAGTAGGCCCTGATTCTGTCATCAAGCTTTTCTTGCCTTCTGCCTCTGAAAGCTCCAGTCTGAGCCTGCATCTGTGACCATGAACTTTGTCTCATTCCCTGCGCGGCTCATGAAGTCTGACATCAGCCTGTTGCCTGCCAAAAACTGTATTTCACCTTCGAAATTATCTGCTTCGCTCCCTGCCCAATGCATTCCTGTCTAGTAGTTTAAGTAAACATTCTTCCAGCTACCGAGCAAAGGCCCGGCTTCTCTGTCTTTATGCAAGTAATTCATAGCCCTATTACTATGGAAGACTTCTGCCCTCGCATCTAGTGTAGACACTTAGACGCTTGTACACGCACTAATAGTCAGTATAGTCAGTATAGAATAAGATTCTACTCTAAGAGACCTCTCTTTTGGATAACATAGTTCTTTAAACATAGGATGTTAGATATGATTTGGGATTAGGTTGACTTGACCCTCCAGACTTCTGTCGCCACATGTAGAGCTAAATGTCAAGTCCCCTTCACCCCCTAGTTGCACGTCAATCACACGTCATGCTGCTGCGCGCGCATTTCTGCCAAGTATTTCTGCTGACATTGCGAAATTCTTTCATGGAAACACCCTATTATGACATCACATCTGATGACGTTCTTTAATCACACCCAGTTACGCCTATTTTTTGCTACGTATGTATCTCTTAGCTACACTATCAATTGTTACGCCTCTTGCATTTGCTTCACTGTAATGCCTATTGTATAAAAGTGATTAATTATCAATAATGTGTGTACTTCACTTCCTGAACCTTCGTGGTGATGGAACTTGGAGCAACCGATTCGAATCTTCCATTGGAATAAAGCCCATTCCGAACCTCTAATACCACGGATTCTGCCTCTTATTTACTGAGCTATTTTTATTATGTTTCTGTATCAAATTAACTCCCGGTAATTAAATTATTTACCACAAAGGTCTTAGACTCTTACTCTGGCATCATGGTTAACATCTTAACTCTTACTCTGGACTAATGGTTAAGGTCTTAACTCTTACTCTGGCATCATGGTTAAGGTCCTAACTCTTACTATGGCCTATTGGTTAATGTCTTTACTCTTACTCTGGCATTATGGTTAAGATCTTAGACTCTTACTCTGGACTAATGGGTAATGTCTTAACTCTTACTCTGGCATCATGGTTAAGGTCTTAAATCTTACTCTGGACTAATGGTTAAGGTCTTAACTCTTACTCTGGACTCATGGTTAAGGTCTTAACTCTTACTCTGGCATGATGGTTAAGGTCTTAACTCTTACTCTGGACTAATGGTTAAGGTCTTAATTCTTACTCTGGACTAATGGTTAAGGTCTTAGACTTTTACTCTGGCATCATGGTTAAGGTCTTAGACTCTTACTCTGGACTAATGGTTAATGTCTTAACTCTTACTCTGGCATCATGGTTAAGGTCTTAACTCTTACTCTGGACTAATGGTTAAGGTCTTAACTCTTACTCTGCCATCATGGTTAAGGTCTTAACTCTTACTCTGGCATCATGGTTAAGGTCCTAACTCTTACTATGGCATATTGGTTAAGGTCCTAACTCTTACTCTGGCATCATGGTTTAGGTCTTAGACTCTTACTCTGGACTAATGGTTAAGGTCTTAACTCTTACTCTGGACTAATGGTTAAGGTCTTAACTCTTACTCTGGCATCATGTTTAAGGTCTTAACTCTTACTCTGGACTAATGGTTAAGGTGTTAACTATTACGCTGGACTAATGGTTAAGGTCTTAACTCTTACTCTGGCATCATGATTAAGGTCTTAACTCTTACTCTGGACTAATGGTTAAGGTCTTAACTATTACTCTGGACTAATGGTTAAGGTCTTAACTCTTATTCTGGACAAATGGTTAAGGTCTTAACTCTTACTCTGGCATCATGGTTAAGGTCTTAGACTCTTACTCTGGACTAATGGTTAAGGTCTTAACTCTTACTCTGGATTAATGGTTAAGGTCTTAACTCGTACTCTGGCATCATGGTTAAGTTCCTAACTTTTACTATGGCCTATTGGTTAAGTTCTTAACTCTTACTCCGGCATCATGGTTAAGGTGTTAGACTCTTACTCTGGCCTAATGGTTAATGTCTTAACTCATACTCTGGCATCATGTTTAAGGTCTTAACTCTTACTCTGGCATCATGGTTAAGGTCTTAACTATTACTCTGGACTAATGGTTAAGGTCTTAACTCTTATTCTGGACAAATGGTTAAGGTATTAACTCTTACTCTGGCATCATGGTTAAGGTCTTAGACTCTTACTCTGGACTAATGGTTAAAGGCTTAACTCTTACTCTGGATTAATGGTTAAGGTCTTAACTCTTACTCTGGCATCATGGTTAAGTTCCTAACTTTTACTATGGCCTATTGGTTAAGTTCTTAACTCTTACTCCGGCATCATGGTTAAGGTCTTAGACTCTTACTCTGGCCTAATGGTTAATGTCTTAACTCATAATCTGGCATCATGTTTAAGGTCTTAACTCTTTCTCTGGCATCATGGTTAAGGTCTTAACTCTTACTCTGGACTAATGGTTAAGGTCTTAACTCTTACTCAGGACTAATGGTTAAGGTCTTAACTCTTATTCTGGACAAATGGTTAATGTCTTAACTCTTACTCTGGCATCATGGTTAAGGTCTTAGACTCTTACTCTGGACTAATGGTTAAGGTCTTAACTCTTACTCTGGATTAATGGTTAAGGTCTTAACTCTTACTCTGGCATCATGGTTAAGTTCCTAACTTTTACTATGGCCTATTGCTTAAGTTCTTAACTCTTACTCCGGCTTCATGGTTAAGGTCTTAGACTCTTACTCTGGACTAATGGTTAAGGTCTTAACTCTTACTCTGGCATCATGGGTAAGGTCTTAACTCTTACTCTGGCATGATGGTTAAGGTCTTAACTCTTACTCTTGACTAATGTTTAAGGTCTTAACTCTTACTCTGGACTAATGGTTAAGGTCTTAGACTCTTACTCTGGCATCATGGTTAAGGTCTTCACTCTTACTCTTGACTAATGGTTAATGTCTTAACTCTTACTCTGGCATCATGGTTAAGGTCTTAACTCTTACTCTGGACTAATGGTTAAGGTCTTAACTCTTACTCAGGACTAATGGTTAAGGTCTTAACTCTTACTCTGGCATCATGGTTACGGTCTTAACTCTTACTCTGGACTAATGGTTAAGGTCTGAAATCTTACTCTGGACTAATGGTTAAGGTCTTAACTCTTACTCTGGCATCATGGTTAAGGTCTTAGACTCTTACTCTGGACTAATGGTTAAGGTCTTAACTCTTACTCTGGCATCATGGGTAAGGTCTTAACTCTTACTCTGGACTAATGTTTAAGGTCTTAGCTCTGACTCTGGACTAATGGTTACGGTCTTAGACTCTTACTCTGGCATCATGGTTAAGGTCTTAACTCTTACTCTGGACTAATGGTTAAGGTCTTAGACTCTTACTCTGGACTAATGGTTAAGGTCTTAACTCTTACTCTGGACTAATGGTTAAGGTCTTAACTCTTACTCTGGACTAATGGTTAAGGTCTTAGACTCTTACTCTGGCATCATGGTTTAGGTCTTAACTCTTACTCTGGTATCATGGTTAAGGTCTTCACTCTTACTCTGGACTAATGGTTAAGGTCTTAACTCTTAGTCTGGACTAATGGTTAAGGTCTTAACTCTTACTCTGGACTAATGGTTAAGGTCTTAACTCTTACTCAGGACTAATGTTTAAGGTGTTAAATCTTACTCTGGCATCATGGTTACGGTCTTAGACTCTTACTCTGGACTAATGGTTAATGTCTTAACTCTTACTCTGGCATCATGGTTAAGATCTTAACTCTTACTCTGGCATCATGGTTAAGGTCTTAACTCTTACTCTGGACTAATGGTTAAGGTCTTAACTCTTACTCTGGCATCATGGGTAAGGTCTTAACTCTTAATCTGGACTAATGGTTAAGGTCTTAGACTCTTACTCTGGACTAATGTTTAAGGTCTTAGACTCTTACTCTGGCATCATGGTTCAGGTCTTAACTCTTACTCTGGCATCATGGTTAAGGTCTTAACTCTTACTCTGGACTAATGGTTAAGGTCTTAACTCTTACTCAGGACTAATGGTTAAGGTCTTAACTCTTACTCTGGCATCATGGTTGCGGTCTTATCTCTTACTCTGGACTAATGGTTAAGGTCTTAAAACTTACTCTGGACTAATGTTTAAGGTCTTAACTCTTACTCTGGCATCATGGTTAAGGTCTTAGACTCTTACTCTGTACTAATGGTTAAGGTCTTAACTCTTACTCTGGCATCATGGGTAAGGTCTTAACTCTTACTCTGGACTAATGGTTAAGGTTTTAGACTCTTACTCTGGACTAATTTTTAAGGTCTTAGCTCTGACTCTGGACCAAATGGTTACGGTCTTAGACTCTTACTCTGGCATCATGGTTAAGGTCTTAACTCTTACTCTGGACTAATGGTTAAGGTCCTAGACTCTTACTCTGGACTAATGTTTAAGGTCTTAGCTCTGACTCTGGACCAATGGTTACGGTCTTAGACTCTTACTCTGGCATCATGGTTAAGGTCTTAACTCTTACTCTGGACTAATGGTTAAGGTCTTAGACTCTTACTATGGCATCATGGTTTAGGTCTTAACTCTTACTCTGGCATCATGGTTAAGGTCTTCACTCTTACTCTGGACTAATGGTTAAGGTCTTAACTCTTAGTCTGGACTAATGGTTAAGGTCTTAACTCTTACTCTGGACTAATGGTTAAGGTCTTAACTCTTACTCAGGACTAATGGTTAAGGTGTTAACTCTTACTCTGGCATCATGGTTAAGGTCTTAGACTCTTACTCTGGACTAATGGTTAATGTCTTAACTCTTACTCTGGCATCATGGTTAAGATCTTAACTCTTACTCTGGCATCATGGTTAAGGTCTTAACTCTTACTCTGGACTAATGGTTAAGGTCTTAACTCTTACTCTGGCATCATGGTTAAGGTCTTAGACTCTTACTCTGGACTAATGGTTAAGGTCTTAACTCTTACTCTGGCATCATGTGTAAGGTCTTAACTCTTACTCTGGACTAATGGTTAAGGTCTTAGACTCTTACTCTGGACTAATGGTTAAGGTATTAACTCTTACTCTGGACTAATGGTTAAGGTCTTAGACTCTTACTCTGGCATCATGGTTAAGGTCTTAACTCTTACTCTGGACTAATGGTTACGGTCTTAACTCTTACTCTGGACTAATGGTTAAGGTCTTAACTCTTAGTCTGGACTAATGGTTAAGGTCTTAGCTCTTACTCTGGCATCATGGGTAAGGTCTTAAATCTTACTCTGGACTAATGGTTAAGGTCTTAGACTCTTACTCTGGACTAATGGTTAAGGTCTTAACTCTTACTCTGGACTAATGGTTAAGGTCTTAGACTCTTACTCTGGCATCATGGTTAAGGTCTTAACTCTTACTCTGGACTAATGGTTAAGGTCTTAACTCTTACTTTGGGCTAATGGTTAAGGTCTTAACTGTTATTCTGGCATCATGGTCAAGGTCTTAGCTCTTACTCTCGACTAATGGTTAAGGTCTTAACTCTTACTCTAGACTAATGGTTAAGGTCTTAACTCTTACTCTGGACTAATGGTTAAGGTCTTAACTCTTACTATGGACTAATGGTTAAGGTCTTAGACTCTTACTCTGGCATCATGGTTAACATCTTAACTCTTACTCTGGACTAATGGTTAAGGTCTTAACTCTTACTCTGGCATCATGGTTAAGGTCCTAACTCTTACTATGGCCTATTGGTTAATGTCTTTACTCTTACTCTGGCATTATGGTTAAGATCTTAGACTCTTACTCTGGACTAATGGGTAATGTCTTAACTCTTACTCTGGCATCATGGTTAAGGTCTTAAATCTTACTCTGGACTAATGGTTAAGGTCTTAACTCTTACTCTGGACTCATGGTTAAGGTCTTAACTCTTACTCTGGCATGATGGTTAAGGTCTTAACTCTTACTCTGGACTAATGGTTAAGGTCTTAACTCTTACTCTGGACTAATGGTTAAGGTCTTAGACTCTTACTCTGGCATCATGGTTAAGGTCTTAGACTCTTACTCTGGACTAATGGTTAATGTCTTAACTCTTACTCTGGCATCATGGTTAAGGTCTTAACTCTTACTCTGGACTAATGGTTAAGGTCTTAACTCTTACTCTGCCATCATGGTTAAGGTCTTAACTCTTACTCTGGCATCAAGGTTAAGGTCCTAACTCTTACTATGGCATATTGGTTAAGGTCTTAACTCTTACTCTGGCATCATGGTTAAGGTCTTAGACTCTTACTCTGGACTAATGGTTAAGGTCTTAACTCTTACTCTGGACTAATGGTTAAGGTCTTAACTCTTACTCTGGCATCATGTTTAAGGTCTTAACTCTTACTCTGGACTAATGGTTAAGGTGTTAAATATTACGCTGGACTAATGGTTAAGGTCTTAACTCTTACTCTGGCATCATGATTAAGGTCTTAACTCTTACTCTGGACTAATGGTTAAGGTCTTAACTATTACTCTGGACTAATGGTTAAGGTCTTAACTCTTACTCTGGCATCATGGTTAAGGTCTTAGACTCTTACTCTGGACTAATGGTTAAGGTCTTAACTCTTACTCTGGATTAATGGTTAAGGTCTTAACTCTTACTCTGGCATCATGGTTGAGTTCCTAACTTTTACTAAGGCCTATTGGTTAAGTTCTTAACTCTTACTCCAGCATCATGGTTAAGGTCTTAGACTCTTACTCTGGCCTAATGGTTAATGTCTTAACTCATACTCTGGCATCATGTTTAAGGTCTTAACTCTTACTCTGGCATCATGGTTAAGGTCTTAACTATTACTCTGGACTAATGGTTAAGGTCTTAACTCTTATTCTGGACAAATGGTTAAGGTCTTAACTCTTACTCTGGCATCATGGTTAAGGTCTTAGACTCTTACTCTGGACTAATGGTTAAGGTCTTAACTCTTACTCTGGATTAATGGTTAAGGTCTTCACTCTTACTCTGGCATCATGGTTAAGTTCCTAACTTTTACTATGGCCTATTGGTTAAGTTCTTAACTCTTACTCCGGCATCATGGTTAAGGTCTTAGACTCTTACTCTGGCCTAATGGTTAATGTCTTAACTCATACTCTGGCATCATGTTTAAGGTCTTAACTCTTACTCTGGCATCATGGTTAAGGTCTTAACTCTTACTCTGGACTAATGGTTAAGGTCTTAACTCTTACTCTGGCATCATGGTTAAGTTCCTAACTTTTACTATGGCCTATTGCTTAAGTTCTTAACTCTTACTCCGGCTTCATGGTTAAGGTCTTAGACTCTTACTCTGGACTAATGGTTAAGGTCTTAACTCTTACTCTGGCATCATGGGTAAGGTCTTAACTCTTACTCTGGCATGATGGTTAAGGTCTTAACTCTTACTCTTGACTAATGTTTAAGGTCTTAACTCTTACTCTGGACTAATGGTTAAGGTCTTAGACTCTTACTCTGGCATCATGGTTAAGGTCTTCACTCTTACTCTTGACTAATGGTTAATGTCTTAACTCTTACTCTGGCATCATGGTTAAGGTCTTAACTCTTACTCTGGACTAATGGTTAAGGTCTTAACTCTTACTCAGGACTAATGGTTAAGGTCTTAACTCTTACTCTGGCATCATGGTTACGGTCTTAACTCTTACTCTGGACTAATGGTTAAGGTCTGAAATCTTACTCTGGACTAATGGTTAAGGTCTTAACTCTTACTCTGGCATCATGGTTAAGGTCTTAGACTCTTACTCTGGACTAATGGTTAAGGTCTTAACTCTTACTCTGGCATCATGGGTAAGGTCTTAACTCTTACTCTGGACTAATGTTTAAGGTCTTAGCTCTGACTCTGGACTAATGGTTACGGTCTTAGACTCTTACTCTGGCATCATGGTTAAGGTCTTAACTCTTACTCTGGACTAATGGTTAAGGTCTTAGACTCTTACTCTGGACTAATGGTTAAGGTCTTAACTCTTACTCTGGACTAATGGTTAAGGTCTTAACTCTTACTCTGGACTAATGGTTAAGGTCTTAGACTCTTACTCTGGCATCATGGTTTAGGTCTTAACTCTTACTCTGGTATCATGGTTAAGGTCTTCACTCTTACTCTGGACTAATGGTTAAGGTCTTAACTCTTAGTCTGGACTAATGGTTAAGGTCTTAACTCTTACTCTGGACTAATGGTTAAGGTCTTAACTCTTACTCAGGACTAATGTTTAAGGTGTTAAATCTTACTCTGGCATCATGGTTACGGTCTTAGACTCTTACTCTGGACTAATGGTTAATGTCTTAACTCTTACTCTGGCATCATGGTTAAGATCTTAACTCTTACTCTGGCATCATGGTTAAGGTCTTAACTCTTACTCTGGACTAATGGTTAAGGTCTTAACTCTTACTCTGGCATCATGGGTAAGGTCTTAACTCTTAATCTGGACTAATGGTTAAGGTCTTAGACTCTTACTCTGGACTAATGTTTAAGGTCTTAGACTCTTACTCTGGCATCATGGTTCAGGTCTTAACTCTTACTCTGGCATCATGGTTAAGGTCTTAACTCTTACTCTGGACTAATGGTTAAGGTCTTAACTCTTACTCAGGACTAATGGTTAAGGTCTTAACTCTTACTCTGGCATCATGGTTGCGGTCTTATCTCTTACTCTGGACTAATGGTTAAGGTCTTAAAACTTACTCTGGACTAATGTTTAAGGTCTTAACTCTTACTCTGGCATCATGGTTAAGGTCTTAGACTCTTACTCTGTACTAATGGTTAAGGTCTTAACTCTTACTCTGGCATCATGGGTAAGGTCTTAACTCTTACTCTGGACTAATGGTTAAGGTTTTAGACTCTTACTCTGGACTAATTTTTAAGGTCTTAGCTCTGACTCTGGACCAAATGGTTACGGTCTTAGACTCTTACTCTGGCATCATGGTTAAGGTCTTAACTCTTACTCTGGACTAATGGTTAAGGTCCTAGACTCTTACTCTGGACTAATGTTTAAGGTCTTAGCTCTGACTCTGGACCAATGGTTACGGTCTTAGACTCTTACTCTGGCATCATGGTTAAGGTCTTAACTCTTACTCTGGACTAATGGTTAAGGTCTTAGACTCTTACTATGGCATCATGGTTTAGGTCTTAACTCTTACTCTGGCATCATGGTTAAGGTCTTCACTCTTACTCTGGACTAATGGTTAAGGTCTTAACTCTTAGTCTGGACTAATGGTTAAGGTCTTAACTCTTACTCTGGACTAATGGTTAAGGTCTTAACTCTTACTCAGGACTAATGGTTAAGGTGTTAACTCTTACTCTGGCATCATGGTTAAGGTCTTAGACTCTTACTCTGGACTAATGGTTAATGTCTTAACTCTTACTCTGGCATCATGGTTAAGATCTTAACTCTTACTCTGGCATCATGGTTAAGGTCTTAACTCTTACTCTGGACTAATGGTTAAGGTCTTAACTCTTACTCTGGCATCATGGTTAAGGTCTTAGACTCTTACTCTGGACTAATGGTTAAGGTCTTAACTCTTACTCTGGCATCATGTGTAAGGTCTTAACTCTTACTCTGGACTAATGGTTAAGGTCTTAGACTCTTACTCTGGACTAATGGTTAAGGTATTAACTCTTACTCTGGACTAATGGTTAAGGTCTTAGACTCTTACTCTGGCATCATGGTTAAGGTCTTAACTCTTACTCTGGACTAATGGTTACGGTCTTAACTCTTACTCTGGACTAATGGTTAAGGTCTTAACTCTTAGTCTGGACTAATGGTTAAGGTCTTAGCTCTTACTCTGGCATCATGGGTAAGGTCTTAACTCTTACTCTGGACTAATGGTTAAGGTCTTAGACTCTTACTCTGGACTAATGGTTAAGGTCTTAACTCTTACTCTGGACTAATGGTTAAGGTCTTAGACTCTTACTCTGGCATCATGGTTAAGGTCTTAACTCTTACTCTGGACTAATGGTTAAGGTCTTAACTCTTACTTTGGGCTAATGGTTAAGGTCTTAACTGTTATTCTGGCATCATGGTCAAGGTCTTAGCTCTTACTCTCGACTAATGGTTAAGGTCTTAACTCTTACTCTAGACTAATGGTTAAGGTCTTAACTCTTACTCTGGACTAATGGTTAAGGTCTTAACTCTTACTATGGACTAATGGTTAAGGTCTTAGACTCTTACTCTGGCATCATGGTTAACATCTTAACTCTTACTCTGGACTAATGGTTAAGGTCTTAACTCTTACTCTGGCATCATGGTTAAGGTCCTAACTCTTACTATGGCCTATTGGTTAATGTCTTTACTCTTACTCTGGCATTATGGTTAAGATCTTAGACTTTTACTCTGGACTAATGGGTAATGTCTTAACTCTTACTCTGGCATCATGGTTAAGGTCTTAAATCTTACTCTGGACTAATGGTTAAGGTCTTAACTCTTACTCTGGACTCATGGTTAAGGTCTTAACTCTTACTCTGGCATGATGGTTAAGGTCTTAACTCTTACTCTGGACTAATGGTTAAGGTCTTAACTCTTACTCTGGACTAATGGTTAAGGTCTTAGACTCTTACTCTGGCATCATGGTTAAGGTCTTAGACTCCTACTCTGGACTAATGGTTAATGTCTTAACTCTTACTCTGGCATCATGGTTAAGGTCTTAACTCTTACTCTGGACTAATGGTTAAGGTCTTAACTCTTACTCTGCCATCATGGTTAAGGTCTTAACTCTTACTCTGGCCTCAAGGTTAAGGTCCTAACTCTTACTATGGCATATTGGTTAAGGTCTTAACTCTTACTCTGGCATCATGGTTAAGGTCTTAGACTCTTACTCTGGACTAATGGTTAAGGTCTTAACTCTTACTCTGGACTAATGGTTAAGGTCTTAACTCTTACTCTGGCATCATGTTTAAGGTCTTAACTCTTACTCTGGACTAATGGTTAAGGTGTTAAATATTACGCTGGACTAATGGTTAAGGTCTTAACTCTTACTCTGGCATCATGATTAAGGTCTTAACTCTTACTCTGGACTAATGGTTAAGGTCTTAACTATTACTCTGGACTAATGGTTAAGGTCTTAACTCTTACTCTGGCATCATGGTTAAGGTCTTAGACTCTTACTCTGGACTAATGGTTAAGGTCTTAACTCTTACTCTGGATTAATGGTTAAGGTCTTAACTCTTACTCTGGCATCATGGTTGAGTTCCTAACTTTTACTAAGGCCTATTGGTTAAGTTCTTAACTCTTACTCCAGCATCATGGTTAAGGTCTTAGACTCTTACTCTGGCCTAATGGTTAATGTCTTAACTCATACTCTGGCATCATGTTTAAGGTCTTAACTCTTACTCTGGCATCATGGTTAAGGTCTTAACTATTACTCTGGACTAATGGTTAAGGTCTTAACTCTTATTCTGGACAAATGGTTAAGGTCTTAACTCTTACTCTGGCATCATGGTTAAGGTCTTAGACTCTTACTCTGGACTAATGGTTAAGGTCTTAACTCTTACTCTGGATTAATGGTTAAGGTCTTAACTCTTACTCTGGCATCATGGTTAAGTTCCTAACTTTTACTATGGCCTATTGGTTAAGTTCTTAACTCTTACTCCGGCATCATGGTTAAGGTCTTAGACTCTTACTCTGGCCTAATGGTTAATGTCTTAACTCATACTCTGGCATCATGTTTAAGGTCTTAACTCTTACTCTGGCATCATGGTTAAGGTCTTAACTCTTACTCTGGACTAATGGTTAAGGTCTTAACTCTTACTCAGGACTAATGGTTAAGGTCTTAACTCTTATTCTGGACAAATGGTTAATGTCTTAACTCTTACTCTGGCATCATGGTTAAGGTCTTAGTCTCTTACTCTGGACTAATGGTTAAGGTCTTAACTCTTACTCTGGATTAATGGTTAAGGTCTTAACTCTTACTCTGGCATCATGGTTAAGTTCCTAACTTTTACTATGGCCTATTGCTTAAGTTCTTAACTCTTACTCCGGCTTCATGGTTAAGGTCTTAGACTCTTACTCTGGACTAATGGTTAAGGTCTTAACTCTTACTCTGGCATGATGGTTAAGGTCTTAACTCTTACTCTGGACTAATGTTTAAGGTCTTAACTCTTACTCTGGACTAATGGTTAAGGTCTTAGACTCTTACTCTGGCATCATGGTTAAGGTCTTCACTCTTACTCTTGACTAATGGTTAATGTCTTAACTCTTACTCTGGCATCATGGTTAAGGTCTTAACTCTTACTCTGGACTAATGGTTAAGGTCTTAACTCTTACTCAGGACTAATGGTTAAGGTCTTAACTCTTACTCTGGCATCATGGTTACGGTCTTAACTCTTACTCTGGACTAATGGTTAAGGTCTTAAATCTTACTCTGGACTAATGGTTAAGGTCTTAACTCTTACTCTGGCATCATGGTTAAGGTCTTAGACTCTTACTCTGGACTAATGGTTAAGGTCTTAACTCTTACTCTGGCATCATGGGTAAGGTCTTAACTCTTACTCTGGACTAATGTTTAAGGTCTTAACTCTGACTCTGGACTAATGGTTACTGTAGGAGAGTGGCATCGACTGCATAGTTGCCCCCAACTTTTTGCTGATGTTTTGACTGTTTTTATGACTTTAGCCAGGCTGTGGCCCTGCTATCCAGGACCCCAGCCTATCTGCTTCCTCTGACAAACTATGTGGGTACCCTAGGTACCAACCAATTGGATGCTGGGCATGCCCTTCCAGTCCCTTGTAGATGGTACCCTAGGTACCCAGGGCATGGGTCCCCCAGTAGGCCTACCAGGGCTGCAGCACTTATTGTGCCACCCTGGGACAGCCACCCAAACTGACACCACCAGGCCACTACTGTAGCCTGGGTAAGGTGGTGCTAGCACCCCTTACAGGGACGTAGGTACCCTATGTCCCATACCATTACAACACATATACTCTCATAGGTCACCCCTATGGCAGGCCCTGGTAATCCTACAGGGTTGGGTGCTGAGGTATGTGTGAGGGGGGACCCCTACATGAGTAGGACCTCTCTGCAACCTTCGTAACACCGTTACTGGGTTGTTTGTAGTGTAGCCATACCATATACTCTACCGCATTATAAGTTATTGCGTCATCGCTGTAACTTGGGACTGGCTACACAGAACCATATCGTGTTTGGTGTCAAACATGAAGGAATCATACCCCCAGTCCAGCCATGGGCATGGGGGCACGATTCCCCCTTGCTAGGAGGGTGATATGGGAAAAGCGGTATATTTTAGACACCAATTTAAAAGTGCACGTGTACCACAAAATGGCTACTGTTCGCCACCTACACGACTCTGGCTGGCTGTTGCTGGGGAAAATCCCAGCCTCTCCAGCTGGACAATAGGGCTCCTGTGGCAGGGAGGTGCCAGCACCTCCCCAGACAGGATAATGTGGATTGGAACAGGGTGGGTGCACCAAAAGTCCATTCAGAGTTGCACGTAGGCAGCTGCAGAGCCCCAATTCTGCATACACCGCCTGGAACCGGTTCAGGGGCATCCTGCCCCTCGCCCAGGCGGGAAACACACAAAGGGGAGTGGGTGTAGCCACCCTTTCCCGCCTCTACTCTGATTGGTAGGCTCTATTTTGGACCATCCCCTAATCTTGGGGATATATGGGAATAACTTTGCCCTAGAGCCTTAGATTCGTACAGGACTTCACAGAACTGACCTTCGACGAGCTGCTGCCCAGCTGACTGAAGAAATCTCCCTTGGGATAAAGGAGTTATCCCCCTGCTTGGCAGGCACCTAAAAGACTACAAGATACCCGGTTGGAACTTCGTTGCTCTCACGACCTTCGACGCCTTCCAGCAACCTCGAGGAGGGTCTCCAGTGCATCCCAGCGTCCTGTGAGTGTGCCCAGCAAGTCTGAGCACCCTGGACCACGTGGGTGTCGAGATCCCCGCATACCCCGAGACACCGGCCACCTCTTGTCCAGCACACGACCCCGACCAGTGGGGAAGTTGTGCTTTGGCCCATTCTTGAGCCAACCTTCAAGCAGCATTTGTGCCGACTCTCAGCTCCCTGGCCCGCTCCGGTGGCCCGTGGGAGCACTTTTACGCACTCCATTTTGCTGCCTTCCGCGGTCCCTTGTCTCTCGACTTGTGGGCCCTGACGGAGGACAATCTTCTTTCCTAAGAGTTCCCCTGGTTGCTCCAGGCCTGCTCTACGCTCCCTGCAAAGGAGAGCACCCTCAGACCACGTGGGTCTGCACCAGCAGCTGCTTTGTTCCTCTTGCGTGGGTTGCGGTTGCCAATGCTTAGTGGATCCAATCGGGACACTAACACCGCAGCGACCCTCAGCCGACGTGGGACAGTCGCCCTCCAGAAGCTGGCCTTCCTTGAAGCCTCCCGGAGCCCGTGACTACCGAGCCCAGCTGTACCTTCCACACCTGAAGCACCCGACATCCACGAGCTCCTTCCTGTGAGCTCCCAGGTCACTCTGCTGTGACCCAGACTCTGTCCCCTCTGCTTTCAGGTTCATCTTTGTCTTTTCTTCAACTTCAATCTTCACGACTTCAGCGACACTTCCAGCTAGCAGCAGTTTGGACTCCTTTTCCATAGAAAATCAGCCCGCGACCCGACACCAGAATCGACCTATGCACCCGGCTTCCCTGGGGCAGGTAACAGTGGTACTTCGGTACTTCCGTGGTGGTGGGCTCTCCAAAGCCTTAAGTCTCAAGCCTTAACTTTGTACTGTTGTTAGAAGTGTCCTTAAACCTTAATTATTCAACCGCGACATTCTCCATAGGCTAACATTGCGATCCCGACAGCAGCTTCTCGCACTGCACACGCCTCCCGTGGGTCCCCTTCCTCTTAACTGTGGGTGGATTCTTAAGGGGCCAGCGATCCTGAATGCCCTAGGCATTGCCTGTAGAATTGTCGTGGTTCTTATACCACTATTTTAGTATATGGTTTGGTCCCCCCCTGGGGCCCATTGATTTCTGTGCTATTTATTGTGTTTAGAAATGCTTGTTTGAAACGTAACTTTGCCACTAGCCACATAAAGTGACTGTGGGATTCTGTCTAGAATAAATACATATATTTTATATATATACCTGTGTGGGCTACTCTTTCATTTGGTTATTCAAGAGGTTATTATGGTAAAACAATAAGCTTAACACTCCTTCAAGACTTAGCCTGAAGGCTGCTCTCCACAGCTACCACTAGGATAGCTTTCTTTAAAGGTTGTCTTAAACCTATCATCAATACGAGTCGAATTGGACTGGTGCAAGGTGTCCCTATAACAAGGAACAGCATATGCCAGGCCAACTTCTCACATTGGTGGCAGCGGTGGGATTCAAGCTTGCCATTGTTTTACCAGATAACAAATTGAATTTCTAAAGTGAAAGCCACAAGGTACCAAAGGTACATATAAATTCAAGCTAGAATACAATAAGTTCTACTGAACTTGGAGTTGTGTGTAGAGGGTTTAGCACACCTTGACTACAACTCAAGAGAGGGTTCAGTAGGCCACACTTAGTGTAGGTAGATACATCACTACACTAAACATGTCTTCAGGTGGCACTAAGGCTATGGAAGGACCCCAGAGGGTCCCAGTAGATAAGTATGATAATTTCACCTTTGCAGAGCTCAGGGAAATGTGCACCCTTAGGGGACTGAAGACAGAAAGAGGTGCCAACACAAAACGTCTCAAGGAGATCCTGCTCATAGCAGACTTTATGGAGTCCATAGGATCCAGAGGGACGGACAGAGTGGGTGGGCACCCCTCAGAAGAGGACACTCCCAGAGTGGAATCTGAAGAGGAACAGGAAGAGGATGAAAATCCTGACCTGGAAGAAACAGACCACTCACAGCATGGAGGTGATGGCTCAAGAGGCACTCCCTCCACCCTTAAAAGGAGAGTGGTGGATCCAAGAAGGAACAGATCCCCCTCAGTGGGATCCAACCATTCTAGGAGATCCAAAGGGTCCTCTGCCTCTTCTCAGAGAAGAGAATCCTCTCATGAGAGGAAATGCAGACTGATCAAATTTGAGCAGGCTAAGCTTGAGCTTAAAAGAGAACAGTTAGCATTGGACAGGGAAACCCTGGAGCTTCAGAAAGCTTCAAGAAAGTGGGGTCTAGAGATCCCTGGTGGCAGTAAGGAAACCCCTAGAGTTAGAGAGAAAGTCCCTGACAATAGGAACCTCCACAAGATTGTGCCCCCCTATCAGAATGGGGATGATATCCACAAATGAATATCTGCTCTTGAAAGGGCCTGTAGAGTACAGAGGGTCCCAGTAGAGCAGTGGGCAGCAATCCTGTGGCTCTCCTTTTCAGACAAAGGGAGAGACAAGCTCCTCTCTGTAAGAGAAGAGGATGCTGATGATTATTATATCCTGAAAGATGCTTTAATAGATGGGTTTGGCTTAACCACTGATCAGTACAGACTTAAGTTCAGAGACACCCAGAAAGCACAAAATCAGGATTGGGTAGACTTTGTGGATTGTGCAACCAAGGCACTGGAAGGTTGGTTAACTGGCAGCAAAGTAGATGATTATACAGGATTATACAATCTCATAATGAGGGAGCAGATCCTTAACAATTGTCAGAACCAGCTCTTACATCAGCACCTGGTGGACTCTGATCTGACCTCTCCCCAAGAATTGGGAAAGAAGGCAGACACATGGGTCAGAACCAG
This sequence comes from Triturus cristatus, assembly GCF_964204655.1. Taxonomy (NCBI): domain Eukaryota; kingdom Metazoa; phylum Chordata; class Amphibia; order Caudata; family Salamandridae; genus Triturus; species Triturus cristatus. The sequence goes on along the minus strand of NC_140593.1, from coordinate 717,914,779 downwards.
GATTAAGCAAAAGGTCCAGCCCTTGGGAGGTGCAACAAAAAAAGAAGATGCCAAAAACTCTGACAAGGGTGGGGAAAAGGGAAAAGACCATGGTTAAGGTCTTAGACTCTTACTCTGGCATCATGGTTAAGGTCTTAACTCTAACTCTGGGAACATGGTTAAGGTCTTAACTCTTACTCTGGCATCATGGTTAAGGTCGTAACTCTTACTCTGGACTAATGGTTAAGGTCTTAACTCTTACTCTGGACTAATGGTTAAGGTCTTAACTCTTACTCTGGCATTATGTTTAAGGTCTTAACTCTTACTCTAGCATCATGGTTAAGGTCTTAACTCTTACTCTAGACTAATGGTTAAGGTCTTAACTCTTACTCTGGACTAATGGTTAAGGTCTTAACTCTTACTCTGGACTAATGGTTAAGGTCTTAGACTCTTACTCTGGACTAATGGTTAAGGTCTTAACTCTTACTCTGGACTAATGGTTAAGGTCTTAACTCTTACTCTGGACTAATGGTTAAGGTCTTAGACTCTTACTCTGGCATCATGGTTTAGGTCTTAACTCTTACTCTGGCATCATGGTTAAGGTCTTCACTCTTACTCTGGACTAATGGTTAAGGTCTTAACTCTTAGTCTGGACTAATGGTTAAGGTCTTAACTCTTACTCTGGACTAATGGTTAAGGTCTTAACTCTTACTCAGGACTAATGTTTAAGGTGTTAACTCTTACTCTGGCATCATGGTTACGGTCTTAGACTCTTACTCTGGACTAATGGTTAATGTCTTAACTCTTACTCTGGCATCATGGTTAAGATCTTAACTCTTACTCTGGCATCATGGTTAAGGTCTTAACTCTTACTCTGGACTAATGGTTAAGGTCTTAACTCTTACTCTGGCATCATGGTTAAGGTTTTAGACTCTTACTCTGGACTAATGGTTAGGTCTTAACTCTTACTCTGGCATCATGTGTAAGGTCTTAACTCTTATTCTGGACTAATGGTTAAGGTCTTAACTCTTACTCTGGCATCATGGTTAAGGTCTTAGACTCTTACTCTGGCATCATGGTTACGGTCTTAACTCTTACTCTGGCATCATGGGTAAGGTCTTAACTCTTACTCTGGACTAATGGTTAAGGTCTTAGACTCTTACTCTGGACTAATGTTTAAGGTCTTAGCTCTGACTCTGGACTAATGGTTACGGTCTTAGACTCTTACTCTGGCATCATGGTTAAGGTCTTAACTCTTACTCTGGACTAATGGTTAAGGTCTTAGACTCTTACTCTGGACTAATGGTTAAGGTCTTAACTCTTACTCTGGACTAATGGTTAAGGTCTTAATTCTTACTCTGGACTAATGGTTAAGGTCTTAGACTCTTACCCTGGCATCATGGTTTAGGTCTTAACTCTTACTCTGGCATCATGGTTAAGGTCTTCACTCTTACTCTGGACTAATGGTTAAGGTCTTAACTCTTAGTCTGGACTAATGGTTAAGGTCTTAACTCTTACTCTGGACTAATGGTTAAGGTCTTAACTCTTACTCTGACATCATGGTTAAGGTCTTAGACTCTTACTCTGGACTAATGGTTAAGGTCTTAACTCTTACTCTGGACTAATGGTTAAGGTCTTAACTCTTACTCTGGCATCATGGTTAAAGTCTTAGACTCTTACTCTGGACTAATGGTTAAGGTCTTAACTCTTACTCTGGCATCATGTGTAAGGTCTTAACTCTTACTCTGGACTAATGGTTAAGGTCTTAGACTCTTACTCTGGACTAATGGTTAAGGTATTAACTCTTACTCTGGACTAATGGTTAAGGTCTTAGACTCTTACGCTGGCATCATGGTTAAGGTCTTAACTCTTACTCTGGACTAATGGTTAAGGTCTTAACTCTTACTCTGGACTAATGGTTAAGGTCTTAACTCTTAGTCTGGACTAATGGTTAAGGTCTTAGCTCTTACTCTGGCATCATGGGTAAGGTCTTAACTCTTACTCTGGACTAATGGTTAAGGTCTTAGACTCTTACTCTGGACTAATGGTTAAGGTCTTAACTCTTACTCTGGACTAATGGTTAAGGTCTTAGACTCTTACTCTGGCATCATGGTCAAGGTCTTAACTCTTACTCTGGACTAATGGTTAAGGTCTTAACTCTTACTTTGGGCTAATGGTTAAGGTCTTAACTGTTATTCTGGCATCATGGTTAAGGTCTTAACTCTTACTCTCGACTAATGGTTAAGGTCTTAACTCTTACTCTAGACTAATGGTTAAGGTCTTAACTCTTACTCTGGACTAATGGTTAAGGTCTTAACTCTTACTATGGACTAATGGTTAAGGTCTTAGACTCTTACTCTGGCATCATGGTTAACGTCCTAACTCTTACTCTGGACTAATGGTTAAGGTCTTAACTCTTACTCTGGAATTATGGTTAAGATCTTAGACTCTTACTCTGGACTAATGGTTAATGTCTTAACTCTTACTCTGGCATCATGGTTAAGGTCTTAACTCTTACTCTGGACTAATGGTTAAGGTCTTAACTCTTTTTCTGGACTCATGGTTAAGGTCTTAACTCTTACTCTGGCATGATGGTTAAGGTCTTAACTCTTACTCTGGACTAATGGTTAAGGTCTTAACTCTTACTCTGGACTAATGGTTAAGGTCTTAGACTCTTACTCTGGCATCATGGTTAAGGTCTTAGACTCCTACTCTGGACTAATGGTTAATGTCTTAACTCTTACTCTGGCATCATGGTTAAGGTCTTAACTCTTACTCTGGACTAATGGTTAAGGTCTTAACTCTTACTCTGCCATCATGGTTAAGGTCTTAACTCTTACTCTGGCATCATGGTTAAGGTCCTAACTCTTACTATGGCATATTGGTTAAGGTCTTAACTCTTACTCTGGCATCATGGTTAAGGTCTTAGACTCTTACTCTAGACTAATGGTTAAGGTCTTAACTCTTACTCTGGACCTATGGTTAAGGTCTTAACTCTTACTCTGGCATCATGTTTAAGGTCTTAACTCTTACTCTGGACTAATGGTTAAGGTCTTAACTATTACTCTGGACTAATGGTTAAGGTCTTAACTCTTACTCTGGACAAATGGTGAAGGTCTTAACTCTTACTCTGGCATCATGGTTAAGGTCTTAGACTCTTACTCTGGACTAATGGTTAAGGTCTTAACTCTTACTCTGGATTAATTGTTAAGGTCTTAACTCTTACTCTGGCATCATGGTTAAGGTCCTAACTTTTACTATGGCCTATTGGTTAGGTTCTTAACTCTTACTCCGGCATCATGGTTAAGGTCTTAGACTCTTACTCTGGACTAATGGTTAATGTCTTAACTCTTACTCTGGCATCATGATTAAGGTCTTAACTCTTACTCTGGCATCATGGTTAAGGTCTTAACTCTTACTCTGGACTAATGGTTAAGGTCTTAACTCTTACTCAGGACTAATGGTTAAGGTCTTAACTCTTACTCTGGCTTCATGGTTAAGGTCTTAGACTCTTACTCTGGACTAATGGTTAAGGTCTTAACTCTTACTCTGGCATCATGGGTAAGGTCTTAACTCTTACTCTGGCATGATGGTTAAGGTCTTAACTCTTACTCTGGACTAATGTTTAAGGTCTTAACTCTTACTCTGGACTAATGGTTAAGGTCTTAGACTCTTACTCTGGCATCATGGTTAAGGTCTTAGACTCTTACTCTGGACTAATGGTTAATGTTGTAACTCTTACTCTGGCATCATGGTTAAGGTCTTAACTCTTACTCTGGACTAATGGTTAAGGTCTTAACTCTTACTCTGGCATCATGGTTAAGGTCTTAACTCTTACTCTGGCATCATGGTTAAGGTCCTAACTCTTACTATGGCATATTGGTTAAGGTCTTAACTCTTACTCTGGCATCATGGTTAAGGTCTTAGACTTTTACTCTGGACTAATGGTTAAGGTCTTAAATCTTACTCTGGCATCATGATTAAGGTCTTAACTCTTACACTGGCATCATGGTTAAGGTCTTAACTCTTACTCTGGACTAATGGTTAAGGTCTTAACTCTTACTCTGGCATCATGGTTAAGGTCTTAACTCTTACTCTGGACTAATGGTTAAGGTCTTAACTCTTACTCAGGACTAATGGTTAAGGTCTTAACTCTTACTCTGGCATCATGGTTACGGTCTTAACTCTTACTCTGGACTAATGGTTAAGGTCTTAAATCTTACTCTGGACTAATGGTTAAGGTCTTAACTCTTACTCTGGCATCATGGGTAAGGTCTTAACTCTTACTCTGGACTAATGTTTAAGGTCTTAGCTCTGACTCTGGACTAATGGTTACGGTCTTAGACTCTTACTCTGGCATCATGGTTAAGGTCTTAACTCTTACTCTGGACTAATGGTTAAGGTCTTAGACTCTTACTCTGGACTAATGGTTAAGGTCTTAACTCTTACTCTGGACTAATGGTTAAGGTCTTAACTCTTACTCTGGACTAATGGTTAAGGTCTTAGACTCTTACTCTGGCATCATGGTTTAGGTATTAACTCTTACTCTGGCATCATGGTTAAGGTCTTCACTCTTACTCTGGACTAATGGTTAAGGTCTTAACTCTTACTCAGGACTAATGTTTAAGGTGTTAACTCTTACTCTGGCATCATGGTTACGGTCTTAGACTCTTACTCTGGACTAATGGTTAATGTCTTAACTCTTACTCTGGCATCATGGTTAAGATCTTAACTCTTACTCTGGCATCATGGTTAAGGTCTTAACTCTTACTCTGGACTAATGGTTAAGGTCTTAACTCTTACTCTGGCATCATGGTTAAGGTCTTAGACTCTTACTCTGGACTAATGGTTAGGTCTTAACTCTTACTCTGGCATCATGTGTAAGGTCTTAACTCTTACTCTGGACTAATGGTTAAGGTCTTAACTCTTACTCTCGCATCATGGTTAAGGTCTTAGACTCTTACTCTGGACTAATGGTTAAGGTCTTAACTCTTACTCTGGACCTATGGTTAAGGTCTTAACTCTTACTCTGGCATCATGTTTAAGGTCTTAACTCTTACTCTGGACTAATGGTTAAGGTCTTAACTATTACTCTGGACTAATGGTTAAGGTCTTAACTCTTACTCTGGACAAATGTTTAAGGTCTTAACTCTTACTCTGGCATCATGTTTAAGGTCTTAGACTCTTACTCTGGACTAATGGTTAAGGTCTTAACTCTTACTCTGGATTAATTGTTAAGGTCTTAGACTCTTACTCTGGCATCATGGTTAAGGTCCTAACTTTTACTATGGCCTATTGGTTAGGTTCTTAACTCTTACTCCGGCATCATGGTTAAGGTCTTAGACTCTTACTCTGGACTAATGGTTAATGTCTTAACTCTTATTCTGGCATCATGGTTAAGGTCTTAACTCTAACTGTGGCATAATGGTTACGGTCTTAACTCTTACTCTGAACTAATGGTTAAGGTCTTAAATCTTACTCTGGACTAATGTTTAAGGTCTTAACTCTTACTCTGGCTTCATGGTTAAGATCTTAGACTCTTACTCTGGACTAATGGTTAAGGTCTTAACTCTTACTCTGGCATCATGGGTAAGGTCTTAACTCTTACTCTGGCATGATGGTTAAGGTCTTAACTCTTACTCTGGACTAATATTTAAGGTCTTAACTCTTACTCTGGACTAATGGTTAAGGTCTTAGACTCTTACTCTGGCATCATGGTTAAGGTCTTTGACTCTTACTCTGGACTAATGGTTAATGTCTTAACTCTTACTCTGGCATCATGGTTAAGGTCTTAACTCTTACTCTGGACTAATGGTTAAGGTCTTAACTCTTACTCTGGCATCATGGTTAAGGTCTTAACTCTTACGCTGGCATCATGGTTAAGGTCCTAACTCTTACTATGGCATATTGGTTAAGGTCTTAACTCTTACTCTGACATCACGGTTAAGGTTTTAGACTCTTACTCTGGACTAATGGTTAAGGTCTTAAATCTTACTCTGGCATCATGGTTAAGGTCTTAACTCTTACACTGGCATCATGGTTAAGGTCTTAACTCTTACTCTGGACTAATGGTTAAGGTCTTAACTCTTACTCTGGCATCATGGTTAAGGTCTTAACTCTTACTCTGGACTAATGGTTAAGGTCTTAACTCTTACTCAGGACTAATGGTTAAGGTCTTAACTCTTACTCTGGCATCATGGTTACGGTCTTAACTCTTACTCTGGACTAATGTTTAAGGTCTTAAATCTTACTCTGGACTAATGGTTAAGGTCTTAACTCTTACTCTGGCATCATGGGTAAGGTCTTAACTCTTACTCTGGACTAATGGTTAAGGTCTTAGACTCTTACTCTGGACTAATGTTTAAGGTCTTAGCTCTGACTCTGGACTAATGGTTACGGTCTTAGACTCTTACTCTGGATCATGGTTAAGGTCTTAACTCTTACTCTGGCATCATGGTTAGGGTCTTAACTCTTACTCAGGACTAATGGTTAAGGTCTTAACTCTTACTCTGGCATCATGGTTACAGTCTTAACTCTTACTCTGGACTAATGGTTACGGTCTTAAATCTTACTCTGGACTAATGGTTAAGGTCTTAACTCTTACTCTGGCATCATGGTTAAGGTCTTAGACACTTACTCTGGACTAATGGTTAAGGTCTTAACTCTTACTCTGGCATCATGGGTAAGGTCTTAACTCTTACTCTGGACTAATGGTTAAGGTCTTAGACTCTTACTCTGGACTAATGTTTAAGGTCTTAGACTCTTACTCTGGCATCATGGTTCAGGTCTTAACTCTTACTCTGGCATCATGGTTAAGGTCTTAACTCTTACTCTGGACTAATGGTTAAGGTCTTAACTCTTACTCAGGACTAATGGTTAAGGTCTTAACTCTTACTCTGGCATCATGGTTGCGGTCTTATCTCTTACTCTGGACTAATGGTTAAGGTCTTAAAACTTACTCTGGACTAATGTTTAAGGTCTTAACTCTTACTCTGGCATCATGGTTAAGGTCTTAGACTCTTACTCTGGACTAATGGTTAAGGTCTTAACTCTTACTCTGGCATCATGGGTAAGGTCTTAACTCTTACTCTGGACTAATGGTTAAGGTCTTAGACTCTTACTCTGGACTAATGTTTAAGGTCTTAGCTCTGACTCTGGACCAAATGGTTACGGTCTTAGACTCTTACTCTGGCATCATGGTTAAGGTCTTAACTCTTACTCTGGACTAATGGTTAAGGTCCTAGACTCTTACTCTGGACTAATGTTTAAGGTCTTAGCTCTGACTCTGGACCAATGGTTACGGTCTTAGACTCTTACTCTGGCATCATGGTTAAGGTCTTAACTCTTACTCTGGACTAATGGTTAAGGTCTTACACTCTTACTCTGGCATCATGGTTTAGGTCTTAACTCTTACTCTGGCATCATGGTAAAGGTCTTCACTCTTACTCTGGACTAATGGTTAAGGTCTTAACTCTTAGTCTGGACTAATGGTTAAGGTCTTAACTCTTACTCTGGACTAATGGTTAAGGTCTTAACTCTTACTCAGGACTAATGGTTAAGGTGTTAACTCTTACTCTGGCATCATGGTTAAGGTCGTAGACTCTTACTCTGGACTAATGGTTAATGTCTTAACTCTTACTCTGGCATCATGGTTAAGATCTTAACTCTTACTCTGGCATCATGGTTAAGGTCTTAACTCTTACTCTGGACTAATGGTTAAGGTCTTACCTCTTACTCTGGCATCATGGTTAAGGTCTTAGACTCTTACTCTGGACTAATGGTTAAGGTCTTAACTCTTACTCTGGCATCATGTGTAAGGTCTTAACTCTTACTCTGGACTAATGGTTAAGGTCTTAGACTCTTACTCTGGACTAATGGTTAAGGTATTAACTCTTACTCTGGACTAATGGTTAAGGTCTTAGACTCTTACTCTGGTATCATGGTTAAGGTCTTAACTCTTACTCTGGACTAATGGTTACGGTCTTAACTCTTACTCTGGACTAATGGTTAAGGTCTTAACTCTTAGTCTGGACTAATGGTTAAGGTCTTAGCTCTTACTCTGGCATCATGGGTAAGGTCTTAACTCTTACTCTGGACTAATGGTTAAGGTCTTAGACTCTTACTCTGGACTAATGGTTAAGGTCTTAACTCTTACTCTGGACTAATGGTTAAGGTCTTAGACTCTTACTCTGGCATCATGGTTAAGGTCTTAACTCTTACTCTGGACTAATGGTTAAGGTCTTAACTCTTACTTTGGGCTAATGGTTAAGGTCATAACTGTTATTCTGGCATCATGGTCAAGGTCTTAGCTCTTACTCTCGACTAATGGTTAAGGTCTTAACTCTTACTCTAGACTAATGGTTAAGGTCTTAACTCTTACTCTGGACTAATGGTTAAGGTCTTAACTCTTACTATGGACTAATGGTTAAGGTCTTAGACTCTTACTCTGGCATCATGGTTAACATCTTAACTCTTACTCTGGACTAATGGTTAAGGTCTTAACTCTTACTCTGGCATCATGGTTAAGGTCCTAACTCTTACTATGGCCTATTGGTTAATGTCTTTACTCTTACTCTGGCATTATGGTTAAGATCTTAGACTCTTACTCTGGACTAATGGGTAATGTCTTAACTCTTACTCTGGCATCATGGTTAAGGTCTTAAATCTTACTCTGGACTAATGGTTAAGGTCTTAACTCTTACTCTGGACTCATGGTTAAGGTCTTAACTCTTACTCTGGCATGATGGTTAAGGTCTTAACTCTTACTTTGGACTAATGGTTAAGGTCTTAACTCTTACTCTGGACTAATGGTTAAGGTCTTAGACTTTTACTCTGGCATCATGGTTAAGGTCTTAGACTCTTACTCTGGACTAATGGTTAATGTCTTAACTCTTACTCTGGCATCATGGTTAAAGTCTTAACTCTTACTCTGGACTAATGGTTAAGGTCTTAACTCTTACTCTGCCATCATGGTTAAGGTCTTAACTCTTACTCTGGCATCATGGTTAAGGTCCTAACTCTTACTATGGCATATTGGTTAAGGTCTTAACTCTTACTCTGGCATCATGGTTAAGGTCTTAGACTCTTACTCTGGACTAATGGTTAAGGTCTTAACTCTTACTCTGGACTAATGGTTAAGGTCTTAACTCTTACTCTGGCATCATGTTTAAGGTCTTAACTCTTACTCTGGACTAATGGTTAAGGTGTTAACTATTACGCTGGACTAATGGTTAAGGTCTTAACTCTTACTCTGGCATCATGATTAAGGTCTTAACTCTTACTCTGGACTAATGGTTAAGGTCTTAACTATTACTCTGGACTAATGGTTAAGGTCTTAACTCTTATTCTGGACAAATGGTTAAGGTCTTAACTCTTACTCTGGCATCATGGTTAAGGTCTTAGACTCTTACTCTGGACTAATGGTTAAGGTCTTAACTCTTACTCTGGACTAATGGTTTAGGTCTTAACTCTTACTCTGGCATCATGGGTAAGGTCTTAACTCTTACTCTGGACTAATGTTTAAGGTCTTAGCTCTGACTCTGGACTAATGGTTACGGTCTTAGACTCTTACTCTGGCATCATGGTTAAGGTCTTAACTCTTACTCTGGACTAATGGTTAAGGTCTTAGACTCTTACTCTGGACTAATGGTTAAGGTCTTAACTCTTACTCTGGACTAATGGTTAAGGTCTTAACTCTTACTCTGGACTAATGGTTAAGGTCTTAGACTCTTACTCTGGCATCATGGTTTAGGTATTAACTCTTACTCTGGCATCATGGTTAAGGTCTTCACTCTTACTCTGGACTAATGGTTAAGGTCTTAACTCTTAGTCTGGACTAATGGTTAAGGTCTTAACTCTTACTCTGGACTAATGGTTAAGGTCTTAACTCTTACTCAGGACTAATGTTTAAGGTGTTAACTCTTACTCTGGCATCATGGTTACGGTCTTAGACTCTTACTCTGGACTAATGGTTAATGTCTTAACTCTTACTCTAGCATCATGGTTAAGATCTTAACTCTTACTCTGGCATCATGGTTAAGGTCTTAACTCTTACTCTGGACTAATGGTTAAGGTCTTAACTCTTACTCTGGCATCATGGTTAAGGTCTTAGACTCTTACTCTGGACTAATGGTTAGGTCTTAACTCTTACTCTGGCATCATGTGTAAGGTCTTAACTCTTACTCTGGACTAATGGTTAAGGTCTTAACTCTTACTCTCGCATCATGGTTAAGGTCTTAGACTCTTACTCTGGACTAATGGTTAAGGTCTTAACTCTTACTCTGGACCTATGGTTAAGGTCTTAACTCTTACTCTGGCATCATGTGTAAGGTCTTAACTCTTACTCTGGACTAATGGTTAAGGTCTTAACTCTTACTCTGGCATCATGGTTAAGGTCTTAGACTCTTACTCTGGACTAATGGTTAAGGTCTTAACTCTTACTCTGGATTAATTGTTAAGGTCTTAACTCTTACTCTGGCATCATGGTTAAGGTCCTAACTTTTACTATGGCCTATTGGTTAGGTTCTTAACTCTTACTCCGGCATCATGGTTAAGGTCTTAGACTCTTACTCTGGACTAATGGTTAATGTCTTAACTCTTATTCTGGCATCATGGTTAAGGTCTTAACTCTAACTGTGGCATAATGGTTACGGTCTTAACTCTTACTCTGAACTAATGGTTAAGGTCTTAAATCTTACTCTGGACTAATGTTTAAGGTCTTAACTCTTACTCTGGCTTCATGGTTAAGATCTTAGACTCTTACTCTGGACTAATGGTTAAGGTCTTAACTCTTACTCTGGCATCATGGGTAAGGTCTTAACTCTTACTCTGGCATGATGGTTAAGGTCTTAACTCTTACTCTGGACTAATATTTAAGGTCTTAACTCTTACTCTGGACTAATGGTTAAGGTCTTAGACTCTTACTCTGGCATCATGGTTAAGGTCTTTGACTCTTACTCTGGACTAATGGTTAATGTCTTAACTCTTACTCTGGCATCATGGTTAAGGTCTTAACTCTTACTCTGGACTAATGGTTAAGGTCTTAACTCTTACTCTGGCATCATGGTTAAGGTCTTAACTCTTACTCTGGCATCATGGTTAAGGTCCTAACTCTTACTATGGCATATTGGTTAAGGTCTTAACTCTTACTCTGACATCATGGTTAAGGTCTTAGACTCTTACTCTGGACTAATGGTTAAGGTCTTAAATCTTACTCTGGCATCATGGTTAAGGTCTTAACTCTTACACTGGCATCATGGTTAAGGTCTTAACTCTTACTCTGGACTAATGGTTAAGGTCTTAACTCTTACTCTGGCATCATGGTTAAGGTCTTAACTCTTACTCTGGACTAATGGTTAAGGTCTTAACTCTTACTCAGGACTAATGGTTAAGGTCTTAACTCTTACTCTGGCATCATGGTTACGGTCTTAACTCTTACTCTGGACTAATGTTTAAGGTCTTAAATCTTACTCTGGACTAATGGTTAAGGTCTTAACTCTTACTCTGGCATCATGGGTAAGGTCTTAACTCTTACTCTGGACTAATGGTTAAGGTCTTAGACTCTTACTCTGGACTAATGTTTAAGGTCTTAGCTCTGACTCTGGACTAATGGTTACGGTCTTAGACTCTTACTCTGGATCATGGTTAAGGTCTTAACTCTTACTCTGGCATCATGGTTAAGGTCTTAACTCTTACTCAGGACTAATGGTTAAGGTCTTAACTCTTACTCTGGCATCATGGTTACAGTCTTAACTCTTACTCTGGACTAATGGTTACGGTCTTAAATCTTACTCTGGACTAATGGTTAAGGTCTTAACTCTTACTCTGGCATCATGGTTAAGGTCTTAGACTCTTACTCTGGACTAATGGTTAAGGTCTTAACTCTTACTCTGGCATCATGGGTAAGGTCTTAACTCTTACTCTGGACTAATGGTTAAGGTCTTAGACACTTACTCTGGACTAATGTTTAATGTCTTAGACTCTTACTCTGGCATCATGGTTCAGGTCTTAACTCTTACTCTGGCATCATGGTTAAGGTCTTAACTCTTACTCTGGACTAATGGTTAAGGTCTTAACTCTTACTCAGGACTAATGGTTAAGGTCTTAACTCTTACTCTGGCATCATGGTTGCGGTCTTATCTCTTACTCTGGACTAATGGTTAAGGTCTTAAAACTTACTCTGGACTAATGTTTAAGGTCTTAACTCTTACTCTGGCATCATGGTTAAGGTCTTAGACTCTTACTCTGGACTAATGGTTAAGGTCTTAACTCTTACTCTGGCATCATGGGTAAGGTCTTAACTCTTACTCTGGACTAATGGTTAAGGTCTTAGACTCTTACTCTGGACTAATGTTTAAGGTCTTAGCTCTGACTCTGGACCAAATGGTTACGGTCTTAGACTCTTACTCTGGCATCATGGTTAAGGTCTTAACTCTTACTCTGGACTAATGGTTAAGGTCCTAGACTCTTACTCTGGACTAATGTTTAAGGTCTTAGCTCTGACTCTGGACCAATGGTTACGGTCTTAGACTCTTACTCTGGCATCATGGTTAAGGTCTTAACTCTTACTCTGGACTAATGGTTAAGGTCTTAGACTCTTACTCTGGCATCATGGTTTAGGTCTTAACTCTTACTCTGGCATCATGGTAAAGGTCTTCACTCTTACTCTGGACTAATGGTTAAGGTCTTAACTCTTAGTCTGGACTAATGGTTAAGGTCTTAACTCTTACTCTGGACTAATGGTTAAGGTCTTAACTCTTACTCAGGACTAATGGTTAAGGTGTTAACTCTTACTCTGGCATCATGGTTAAGGTCTTAGACTCTTACTCTGGACTAATGGTTAATGTCTTAACTCTTACTCTGGCATCATGGTTAAGATCTTAACTCTTACTCTAGCATCATGGTTAAGGTCTTAACTCTTACTCTGGACTAATGGATAAGGTCTTAACTCTTACTCTGGCATCATGGTTAAGGTCTTAGACTCTTACTCTGGACTAATGGTTAAGGTCTTAACTCTTACTCTGGCATCATGTGTAAGGTCTTAACTCTTACTCTGGACTAATGGTTAAGGTCTTAGACTCTTACTCTGGACTAATGGTTAAGGTATTAACTCTTACTCTGGACTAATGGTTAAGGTCTTAGACTCTTACTCTGGCATCATGGTTAAGGTCTTAACTCTTACTCTGGACTAATGGTTACGGTCTTAACTCTTACTCTGGACTAATGGTTAAGGTCTTAACTCTTAGTCTGGACTAATGGTTAAGGTCTTAGCTCTTACTCTGGCATCATGGGTAAGGTCTTAACTCTTACTCTGGACTAATGGTTAAGGTCTTAGACTCTTACTCTGGACTAATGGTTAAGGTCTTAACTCTTACTCTGGACTAATGGTTAAGGTCTTAGACTCTTACTCTGGCATCATGGTTAAGGTCTTAACTCTTACTCTGGACTAATGGTTAAGGTCTTAACTCTTACTTTGGGCTAATGGTTAAGGTCTTAACTGTTATTCTGGCATCATGGTCAAGGTCTTAGCCTTACTCTCGACTAATGGTTAAGGTCTTAACTCTTACTCTAGACTAATGGTTAAGGTCTTAACTCTTACTCTGGACTAATGGTTAAGGTCTTAACTCTTACTATGGACTAATGGTTAAGGTGTGGAAATATGGATTTTTCTGATCAGTTATGTCCCCTATCTTGGACCCCAACGGTTTCATGTATGAATCACAAGTACATGTATGTTTCCTCCAGTTCCAGTTATGAAGACGCAAACACATGTGCGTCCACCGTCAACATGTCCTCTTTCAGATCCGCCATAAATAGGCCGGATATTCCATTCCTAAGTATGAAAGGCCACCGGCTTTATATGGTTCACTTATGCCATTTTACAATCAAGGCAAGTAGGCCCTGATTCTGTCATCAAGCTTTTCTTGCCTTCTGCCTCTGAAAGCTCCAGTCTGAGCCTGCATCTGTGACCATGAACTTTGTCTCATTCCCTGCGCGGCTCATGAAGTCTGACATCAGCCTGTTGCCTGCCAAAAACTGTATTTCACCTTCGAAATTATCTGCTTCGCTCCCTGCCCAATGCATTCCTGTCTAGTAGTTTAAGTAAACATTCTTCCAGCTACCGAGCAAAGGCCCGGCTTCTCTGTCTTTATGCAAGTAATTCATAGCCCTATTACTATGGAAGACTTCTGCCCTCGCATCTAGTGTAGACACTTAGACGCTTGTACACGCACTAATAGTCAGTATAGTCAGTATAGAATAAGATTCTACTCTAAGAGACCTCTCTTTTGGATAACATAGTTCTTTAAACATAGGATGTTAGATATGATTTGGGATTAGGTTGACTTGACCCTCCAGACTTCTGTCGCCACATGTAGAGCTAAATGTCAAGTCCCCTTCACCCCCTAGTTGCACGTCAATCACACGTCATGCTGCTGCGCGCGCATTTCTGCCAAGTATTTCTGCTGACATTGCGAAATTCTTTCATGGAAACACCCTATTATGACATCACATCTGATGACGTTCTTTAATCACACCCAGTTACGCCTATTTTTTGCTACGTATGTATCTCTTAGCTACACTATCAATTGTTACGCCTCTTGCATTTGCTTCACTGTAATGCCTATTGTATAAAAGTGATTAATTATCAATAATGTGTGTACTTCACTTCCTGAACCTTTGTGGTGATGGAACTTGGAGCAACCGATTCGAATCTTCCATTGGAATAAAGCCCATTCCGAACCTCTAATACCACGGATTCTGCCTCTTATTTACTGAGCTATTTTTATTATGTTTCTGTATCAAATTAAGTCCCGGTAATTAAATTATTTACCACAAAGGTCTTAGACTCTTACTCTGGCATCATGGTTAACATCTTAACTCTTACTCTGGACTAATGGTTAAGGTCTTAACTCTTACTCTGGCATCATGGTTAAGGTCCTAACTCTTACTATGGCCTATTGGTTAATGTCTTTACTCTTACTCTGGCATTATGGTTAAGATCTTAGACTCTTACTCTGGACTAATGGGTAATGTCTTAACTCTTACTCTGGCATCATGGTTAAGGTCTTAAATCTTACTCTGGACTAATGGTTAAGGTCTTAACTCTTACTCTGGACTCATGGTTAAGGTCTTAACTCTTACTCTGGCATGATGGTTAAGGTCTTAACTCTTACTCTGGACTAATGGTTAAGGTCTTAATTCTTACTCTGGACTAATGGTTAAGGTCTTAGACTTTTACTCTGGCATCATGGTTAAGGTCTTAGACTCTTACTCTGGACTAATGGTTAATGTCTTAACTCTTACTCTGGCATCATGGTTAAGGTCTTAACTCTTACTCTGGACTAATGGTTAAGGTCTTAACTCTTACTCTGCCATCATGGTTAAGGTCTTAACTCTTACTCTGGCATCATGGTTAAGGTCCTAACTCTTACTATGGCATATTGGTTAAGGTCCTAACTCTTACTCTGGCATCATGGTTTAGGTCTTAGACTCTTACTCTGGACTAATGGTTAAGGTCTTAACTCTTACTCTGGACTAATGGTTAAGGTCTTAACTCTTACTCTGGCATCATGTTTAAGGTCTTAACTCTTACTCTGGACTAATGGTTAAGGTGTTAACTATTACGCTGGACTAATGGTTAAGGTCTTAACTCTTACTCTGGCATCATGATTAAGGTCTTAACTCTTACTCTGGACTAATGGTTAAGGTCTTAACTATTACTCTGGACTAATGGTTAAGGTCTTAACTCTTATTCTGGACAAATGGTTAAGGTCTTAACTCTTACTCTGGCATCATGGTTAAGGTCTTAGACTCTTACTCTGGACTAATGGTTAAGGTCTTAACTCTTACTCTGGATTAATGGTTAAGGTCTTAACTCTTACTCTGGCATCATGGTTAAGTTCCTAACTTTTACTATGGCCTATTGGTTAAGTTCTTAACTCTTACTCCGGCATCATGGTTAAGGTGTTAGACTCTTACTCTGGCCTAATGGTTAATGTCTTAACTCATACTCTGGCATCATGTTTAAGGTCTTAACTCTTACTCTGGCATCATGGTTAAGGTCTTAACTATTACTCTGGACTAATGGTTAAGGTCTTAACTCTTATTCTGGACAAATGGTTAAGGTATTAACTCTTACTCTGGCATCATGGTTAAGGTCTTAGACTCTTACTCTGGACTAATGGTTAAAGGCTTAACTCTTACTCTGGATTAATGGTTAAGGTCTTAACTCTTACTCTGGCATCATGGTTAAGTTCCTAACTTTTACTATGGCCTATTGGTTAAGTTCTTAACTCTTACTCCGGCATCATGGTTAAGGTCTTAGACTCTTACTCTGGCCTAATGGTTAATGTCTTAACTCATAATCTGGCATCATGTTTAAGGTCTTAACTCTTACTCTGGCATCATGGTTAAGGTCTTAACTCTTACTCTGGACTAATGGTTAAGGTCTTAACTCTTACTCAGGACTAATGGTTAAGGTCTTAACTCTTATTCTGGACAAATGGTTAATGTCTTAACTCTTACTCTGGCATCATGGTTAAGGTCTTAGACTCTTACTCTGGACTAATGGTTAAGGTCTTAACTCTTACTCTGGATTAATGGTTAAGGTCTTAACTCTTACTCTGGCATCATGGTTAAGTTCCTAACTTTTACTATGGCCTATTGCTTAAGTTCTTAACTCTTACTCCGGCTTCATGGTTAAGGTCTTAGACTCTTACTCTGGACTAATGGTTAAGGTCTTAACTCTTACTCTGGCATCATGGGTAAGGTCTTAACTCTTACTCTGGCATGATGGTTAAGGTCTTAACTCTTACTCTTGACTAATGTTTAAGGTCTTAACTCTTACTCTGGACTAATGGTTAAGGTCTTAGACTCTTACTCTGGCATCATGGTTAAGGTCTTCACTCTTACTCTTGACTAATGGTTAATGTCTTAACTCTTACTCTGGCATCATGGTTAAGGTCTTAACTCTTACTCTGGACTAATGGTTAAGGTCTTAACTCTTACTCAGGACTAATGGTTAAGGTCTTAACTCTTACTCTGGCATCATGGTTACGGTCTTAACTCTTACTCTGGACTAATGGTTAAGGTCTGAAATCTTACTCTGGACTAATGGTTAAGGTCTTAACTCTTACTCTGGCATCATGGTTAAGGTCTTAGACTCTTACTCTGGACTAATGGTTAAGGTCTTAACTCTTACTCTGGCATCATGGGTAAGGTCTTAACTCTTACTCTGGACTAATGTTTAAGGTCTTAGCTCTGACTCTGGACTAATGGTTACGGTCTTAGACTCTTACTCTGGCATCATGGTTAAGGTCTTAACTCTTACTCTGGACTAATGGTTAAGGTCTTAGACTCTTACTCTGGACTAATGGTTAAGGTCTTAACTCTTACTCTGGACTAATGGTTAAGGTCTTAACTCTTACTCTGGACTAATGGTTAAGGTCTTAGACTCTTACTCTGGCATCATGGTTT
This sequence comes from Triturus cristatus, assembly GCF_964204655.1. Lineage (NCBI taxonomy): Eukaryota > Metazoa > Chordata > Amphibia > Caudata > Salamandridae > Triturus > Triturus cristatus. The sequence goes on along the minus strand of NC_140593.1, from coordinate 717,897,325 downwards.
AGGTCTTAACTCTTACTCTGGTATCATGGTTAAGGTCTTCACTCTTACTCTGGACTAATGGTTAAGGTCTTAACTCTTAGTCTGGACTAATGGTTAAGGTCTTAACTCTTACTCTGGACTAATGGTTAAGGTCTTAACTCTTACTCAGGACTAATGTTTAAGGTGTTAAATCTTACTCTGGCATCATGGTTACGGTCTTAGACTCTTACTCTGGACTAATGGTTAATGTCTTAACTCTTACTCTGGCATCATGGTTAAGATCTTAACTCTTACTCTGGCATCATGGTTAAGGTCTTAACTCTTACTCTGGACTAATGGTTAAGGTCTTAACTCTTACTCTGGCATCATGGGTAAGGTCTTAACTCTTAATCTGGACTAATGGTTAAGGTCTTAGACTCTTACTCTGGACTAATGTTTAAGGTCTTAGACTCTTACTCTGGCATCATGGTTCAGGTCTTAACTCTTACTCTGGCATCATGGTTAAGGTCTTAACTCTTACTCTGGACTAATGGTTAAGGTCTTAACTCTTACTCAGGACTAATGGTTAAGGTCTTAACTCTTACTCTGGCATCATGGTTGCGGTCTTATCTCTTACTCTGGACTAATGGTTAAGGTCTTAAAACTTACTCTGGACTAATGTTTAAGGTCTTAACTCTTACTCTGGCATCATGGTTAAGGTCTTAGACTCTTACTCTGTACTAATGGTTAAGGTCTTAACTCTTACTCTGGCATCATGGGTAAGGTCTTAACTCTTACTCTGGACTAATGGTTAAGGTTTTAGACTCTTACTCTGGACTAATTTTTAAGGTCTTAGCTCTGACTCTGGACCAAATGGTTACGGTCTTAGACTCTTACTCTGGCATCATGGTTAAGGTCTTAACTCTTACTCTGGACTAATGGTTAAGGTCCTAGACTCTTACTCTGGACTAATGTTTAAGGTCTTAGCTCTGACTCTGGACCAATGGTTACGGTCTTAGACTCTTACTCTGGCATCATGGTTAAGGTCTTAACTCTTACTCTGGACTAATGGTTAAGGTCTTAGACTCTTACTATGGCATCATGGTTTAGGTCTTAACTCTTACTCTGGCATCATGGTTAAGGTCTTCACTCTTACTCTGGACTAATGGTTAAGGTCTTAACTCTTAGTCTGGACTAATGGTTAAGGTCTTAACTCTTACTCTGGACTAATGGTTAAGGTCTTAACTCTTACTCAGGACTAATGGTTAAGGTGTTAACTCTTACTCTGGCATCATGGTTAAGGTCTTAGACTCTTACTCTGGACTAATGGTTAATGTCTTAACTCTTACTCTGGCATCATGGTTAAGATCTTAACTCTTACTCTGGCATCATGGTTAAGGTCTTAACTCTTACTCTGGACTAATGGTTAAGGTCTTAACTCTTACTCTGGCATCATGGTTAAGGTCTTAGACTCTTACTCTGGACTAATGGTTAAGGTCTTAACTCTTACTCTGGCATCATGTGTAAGGTCTTAACTCTTACTCTGGACTAATGGTTAAGGTCTTAGACTCTTACTCTGGACTAATGGTTAAGGTATTAACTCTTACTCTGGACTAATGGTTAAGGTCTTAGACTCTTACTCTGGCATCATGGTTAAGGTCTTAACTCTTACTCTGGACTAATGGTTACGGTCTTAACTCTTACTCTGGACTAATGGTTAAGGTCTTAACTCTTAGTCTGGACTAATGGTTAAGGTCTTAGCTCTTACTCTGGCATCATGGGTAAGGTCTTAACTCTTACTCTGGACTAATGGTTAAGGTCTTAGACTCTTACTCTGGACTAATGGTTAAGGTCTTAACTCTTACTCTGGACTAATGGTTAAGGTCTTAGACTCTTACTCTGGCATCATGGTTAAGGTCTTAACTCTTACTCTGGACTAATGGTTAAGGTCTTAACTCTTACTTTGGGCTAATGGTTAAGGTCTTAACTGTTATTCTGGCATCATGGTCAAGGTCTTAGCTCTTACTCTCGACTAATGGTTAAGGTCTTAACTCTTACTCTAGACTAATGGTTAAGGTCTTAACTCTTACTCTGGACTAATGGTTAAGGTCTTAACTCTTACTATGGACTAATGGTTAAGGTCTTAGACTCTTACTCTGGCATCATGGTTAACATCTTAACTCTTACTCTGGACTAATGGTTAAGGTCTTAACTCTTACTCTGGCATCATGGTTAAGGTCCTAACTCTTACTATGGCCTATTGGTTAATGTCTTTACTCTTACTCTGGCATTATGGTTAAGATCTTAGACTCTTACTCTGGACTAATGGGTAATGTCTTAACTCTTACTCTGGCATCATGGTTAAGGTCTTAAATCTTACTCTGGACTAATGGTTAAGGTCTTAACTCTTACTCTGGACTCATGGTTAAGGTCTTAACTCTTACTCTGGCATGATGGTTAAGGTCTTAACTCTTACTCTGGACTAATGGTTAAGGTCTTAACTCTTACTCTGGACTAATGGTTAAGGTCTTAGACTCTTACTCTGGCATCATGGTTAAGGTCTTAGACTCTTACTCTGGACTAATGGTTAATGTCTTAACTCTTACTCTGGCATCATGGTTAAGGTCTTAACTCTTACTCTGGACTAATGGTTAAGGTCTTAACTCTTACTCTGCCATCATGGTTAAGGTCTTAACTCTTACTCTGGCATCAAGGTTAAGGTCCTAACTCTTACTATGGCATATTGGTTAAGGTCTTAACTCTTACTCTGGCATCATGGTTAAGGTCTTAGACTCTTACTCTGGACTAATGGTTAAGGTCTTAACTCTTACTCTGGACTAATGGTTAAGGTCTTAACTCTTACTCTGGCATCATGTTTAAGGTCTTAACTCTTACTCTGGACTAATGGTTAAGGTGTTAAATATTACGCTGGACTAATGGTTAAGGTCTTAACTCTTACTCTGGCATCATGATTAAGGTCTTAACTCTTACTCTGGACTAATGGTTAAGGTCTTAACTATTACTCTGGACTAATGGTTAAGGTCTTAACTCTTACTCTGGCATCATGGTTAAGGTCTTAGACTCTTACTCTGGACTAATGGTTAAGGTCTTAACTCTTACTCTGGATTAATGGTTAAGGTCTTAACTCTTACTCTGGCATCATGGTTGAGTTCCTAACTTTTACTAAGGCCTATTGGTTAAGTTCTTAACTCTTACTCCAGCATCATGGTTAAGGTCTTAGACTCTTACTCTGGCCTAATGGTTAATGTCTTAACTCATACTCTGGCATCATGTTTAAGGTCTTAACTCTTACTCTGGCATCATGGTTAAGGTCTTAACTATTACTCTGGACTAATGGTTAAGGTCTTAACTCTTATTCTGGACAAATGGTTAAGGTCTTAACTCTTACTCTGGCATCATGGTTAAGGTCTTAGACTCTTACTCTGGACTAATGGTTAAGGTCTTAACTCTTACTCTGGATTAATGGTTAAGGTCTTAACTCTTACTCTGGCATCATGGTTAAGTTCCTAACTTTTACTATGGCCTATTGGTTAAGTTCTTAACTCTTACTCCGGCATCATGGTTAAGGTATTAGACTCTTACTCTGGCCTAATGGTTAATGTCTTAACTCATACTCTGGCATCATGTTTAAGGTCTTAACTCTTACTCTGGCATCATGGTTAAGGTCTTAACTCTTACTCTGGACTAATGGTTAAGGTCTTAACTCTTACTCTGGCATCATGGTTAAGTTCCTAACTTTTACTATGGCCTATTGCTTAAGTTCTTAACTCTTACTCCGGCTTCATGGTTAAGGTCTTAGACTCTTACTCTGGACTAATGGTTAAGGTCTTAACTCTTACTCTGGCATCATGGGTAAGGTCTTAACTCTTACTCTGGCATGATGGTTAAGGTCTTAACTCTTACTCTTGACTAATGTTTAAGGTCTTAACTCTTACTCTGGACTAATGGTTAAGGTCTTAGACTCTTACTCTGGCATCATGGTTAAGGTCTTCACTCTTACTCTTGACTAATGGTTAATGTCTTAACTCTTACTCTGGCATCATGGTTAAGGTCTTAACTCTTACTCTGGACTAATGGTTAAGGTCTTAACTCTTACTCAGGACTAATGGTTAAGGTCTTAACTCTTACTCTGGCATCATGGTTACGGTCTTAACTCTTACTCTGGACTAATGGTTAAGGTCTGAAATCTTACTCTGGACTAATGGTTAAGGTCTTAACTCTTACTCTGGCATCATGGTTAAGGTCTTAGACTCTTACTCTGGACTAATGGTTAAGGTCTTAACTCTTACTCTGGCATCATGGGTAAGGTCTTAACTCTTACTCTGGACTAATGTTTAAGGTCTTAGCTCTGACTCTGGACTAATGGTTACGGTCTTAGACTCTTACTCTGGCATCATGGTTAAGGTCTTAACTCTTACTCTGGACTAATGGTTAAGGTCTTAGACTCTTACTCTGGACTAATGGTTAAGGTCTTAACTCTTACTCTGGACTAATGGTTAAGGTCTTAACTCTTACTCTGGACTAATGGTTAAGGTCTTAGACTCTTACTCTGGCATCATGGTTTAGGTCTTAACTCTTACTCTGGTATCATGGTTAAGGTCTTCACTCTTACTCTGGACTAATGGTTAAGGTCTTAACTCTTAGTCTGGACTAATGGTTAAGGTCTTAACTCTTACTCTGGACTAATGGTTAAGGTCTTAACTCTTACTCAGGACTAATGTTTAAGGTGTTAAATCTTACTCTGGCATCATGGTTACGGTCTTAGACTCTTACTCTGGACTAATGGTTAATGTCTTAACTCTTACTCTGGCATCATGGTTAAGATCTTAACTCTTACTCTGGCATCATGGTTAAGGTCTTAACTCTTACTCTGGACTAATGGTTAAGGTCTTAACTCTTACTCTGGCATCATGGGTAAGGTCTTAACTCTTAATCTGGACTAATGGTTAAGGTCTTAGACTCTTACTCTGGACTAATGTTTAAGGTCTTAGACTCTTACTCTGGCATCATGGTTCAGGTCTTAACTCTTACTCTGGCATCATGGTTAAGGTCTTAACTCTTACTCTGGACTAATGGTTAAGGTCTTAACTCTTACTCAGGACTAATGGTTAAGGTCTTAACTCTTACTCTGGCATCATGGTTGCGGTCTTATCTCTTACTCTGGACTAATGGTTAAGGTCTTAAAACTTACTCTGGACTAATGTTTAAGGTCTTAACTCTTACTCTGGCATCATGGTTAAGGTCTTAGACTCTTACTCTGTACTAATGGTTAAGGTCTTAACTCTTACTCTGGCATCATGGGTAAGGTCTTAACTCTTACTCTGGACTAATGGTTAAGGTTTTAGACTCTTACTCTGGACTAATTTTTAAGGTCTTAGCTCTGACTCTGGACCAAATGGTTACGGTCTTAGACTCTTACTCTGGCATCATGGTTAAGGTCTTAACTCTTACTCTGGACTAATGGTTAAGGTCCTAGACTCTTACTCTGGACTAATGTTTAAGGTCTTAGCTCTGACTCTGGACCAATGGTTACGGTCTTAGACTCTTACTCTGGCATCATGGTTAAGGTCTTAACTCTTACTCTGGACTAATGGTTAAGGTCTTAGACTCTTACTATGGCATCATGGTTTAGGTCTTAACTCTTACTCTGGCATCATGGTTAAGGTCTTCACTCTTACTCTGGACTAATGGTTAAGGTCTTAACTCTTAGTCTGGACTAATGGTTAAGGTCTTAACTCTTACTCTGGACTAATGGTTAAGGTCTTAACTCTTACTCAGGACTAATGGTTAAGGTGTTAACTCTTACTCTGGCATCATGGTTAAGGTCTTAGACTCTTACTCTGGACTAATGGTTAATGTCTTAACTCTTACTCTGGCATCATGGTTAAGATCTTAACTCTTACTCTGGCATCATGGTTAAGGTCTTAACTCTTACTCTGGACTAATGGTTAAGGTCTTAACTCTTACTCTGGCATCATGGTTAAGGTCTTAGACTCTTACTCTGGACTAATGGTTAAGGTCTTAACTCTTACTCTGGCATCATGTGTAAGGTCTTAACTCTTACTCTGGACTAATGGTTAAGGTCTTAGACTCTTACTCTGGACTAATGGTTAAGGTATTAACTCTTACTCTGGACTAATGGTTAAGGTCTTAGACTCTTACTCTGGCATCATGGTTAAGGTCTTAACTCTTACTCTGGACTAATGGTTACGGTCTTAACTCTTACTCTGGACTAATGGTTAAGGTCTTAACTCTTAGTCTGGACTAATGGTTAAGGTCTTAGCTCTTACTCTGGCATCATGGGTAAGGTCTTAACTCTTACTCTGGACTAATGGTTAAGGTCTTAGACTCTTACTCTGGACTAATGGTTAAGGTCTTAACTCTTACTCTGGACTAATGGTTAAGGTCTTAGACTCTTACTCTGGCATCATGGTTAAGGTCTTAACTCTTACTCTGGACTAATGGTTAAGGTCTTAACTCTTACTCTGGGCTAATGGTTAAGGTCTTAACTGTTATTCTGGCATCATGGTCAAGGTCTTAGCTCTTACTCTCGACTAATGGTTAAGGTCTTAACTCTTACTCTAGACTAATGGTTAAGGTCTTAACTCTTACTCTGGACTAATGGTTAAGGTCTTAACTCTTACTATGGACTAATGGTTAAGGTCTTAGACTCTTACTCTGGCATCATGGTTAACATCTTAACTCTTACTCTGGACTAATGGTTAAGGTCTTAACTCTTACTCTGGCATCATGGTTAAGGTCCTAACTCTTACTATGGCCTATTGGTTAATGTCTTTACTCTTACTCTGGCATTATGGTTAAGATCTTAGACTCTTACTCTGGACTAATGGGTAATGTCTTAACTCTTACTCTGGCATCATGGTTAAGGTCTTAAATCTTACTCTGGACTAATGGTTAAGGTCTTAACTCTTACTCTGGACTCATGGTTAAGGTCTTAACTCTTACTCTGGCATGATGGTTAAGGTCTTAACTCTTACTCTGGACTAATGGTTAAGGTCTTAACTCTTACTCTGGACTAATGGTTAAGGTCTTAGACTCTTACTCTGGCATCATGGTTAAGGTCTTAGACTCTTACTCTGGACTAATGGTTAATGTCTTAACTCTTACTCTGGCATCATGGTTAAGGTCTTAACTCTTACTCTGGACTAATGGTTAAGGTCTTAACTCTTACTCTGCCATCATGGTTAAGGTCTTAACTCTTACTCTGGCATCAAGGTTAAGGTCCTAACTCTTACTATGGCATATTGGTTAAGGTCTTAACTCTTACTCTGGCATTATGGTTAAGGTCTTAGACTCTTACTCTGGACTAATGGTTAAGGTCTTAACTCTTACTCTGGACTAATGGTTAAGGTCTTAACTCTTACTCTGGCATCATGTTTAAGGTCTTAACTCTTACTCTGGACTAATGGTTAAGGTGTTAAATATTACGCTGGACTAATGGTTAAGGTCTTAACTCTTACTCTGGCATCATGATTAAGGTCTTAACTCTTACTCTGGACTAATGGTTAAGGTCTTAACTATTACTCTGGACTAATGGTTAAGGTCTTAACTCTTACTCTGGCATCATGGTTAAGGTCTTAGACTCTTACTCTGGACTAATGGTTAAGGTCTTAACTCTTACTCTGGATTAATGGTTAAGGTCTTAACTCTTACTCTGGCATCATGGTTGAGTTCCTAACTTTTACTAAGGCCTATTGGTTAAGTTCTTAACTCTTACTCCAGCATCATGGTTAAGGTCTTAGACTCTTACTCTGGCCTAATGGTTAATGTCTTAACTCATACTCTGGCATCATGTTTAAGGTCTTAACTCTTACTCTGGCATCATGGTTAAGGTCTTAACTATTACTCTGGACTAATGGTTAAGGTCTTAACTCTTATTCTGGACAAATGGTTAAGGTCTTAACTCTTACTCTGGCATCATGGTTAAGGTCTTAGACTCTTACTCTGGACTAATGGTTAAGGTCTTAACTCTTACTCTGGATTAATGGTTAAGGTCTTAACTCTTACTCTGGCATCATGGTTAAGTTCCTAACTTTTACTATGGCCTATTGGTTAAGTTCTTAACTCTTACTCCGGCATCATGGTTAAGGTCTTAGACTCTTACTCTGGCCTAATGGTTAATGTCTTAACTCATACTCTGGCATCATGTTTAAGGTCTTAACTCTTACTCTGGCATCATGGTTAAGGTCTTAACTCTTACTCTGGACTAATGGTTAAGGTCTTAACTCTTACTCAGGACTAATGGTTAAGGTCTTAACTCTTATTCTGGACAAATGGTTAATGTCTTAACTCTTACTCTGGCATCATGGTTAAGGTCTTAGTCTCTTACTCTGGACTAATGGTTAAGGTCTTAACTCTTACTCTGGATTAATGGTTAAGGTCTTAACTCTTACTCTGGCATCATGGTTAAGTTCCTAACTTTTACTATGGCCTATTGCTTAAGTTCTTAACTCTTACTCCGGCTTCATGGTTAAGGTCTTAGACTCTTACTCTGGACTAATGGTTAAGGTCTTAACTCTTACTCTGGCATGATGGTTAAGGTCTTAACTCTTACTCTGGACTAATGTTTAAGGTCTTAACTCTTACTCTGGACTAATGGTTAAGGTCTTAGACTCTTACTCTGGCATCATGGTTAAGGTCTTCACTCTTACTCTTGACTAATGGTTAATGTCTTAACTCTTACTCTGGCATCATGGTTAAGGTCTTAACTCTTACTCTGGACTAATGGTTAAGGTCTTAACTCTTACTCAGGACTAATGGTTAAGGTCTTAACTCTTACTCTGGCATCATGGTTACGGTCTTAACTCTTACTCTGGACTAATGGTTAAGGTCTTAAATCTTACTCTGGACTAATGGTTAAGGTCTTAACTCTTACTCTGGCATCATGGTTAAGGTCTTAGACTCTTACTCTGGACTAATGGTTAAGGTCTTAACTCTTACTCTGGCATCATGGGTAAGGTCTTAACTCTTACTCTGGACTAATGTTTAAGGTCTTAACTCTGACTCTGGACTAATGGTTACTGTAGGAGAGTGGCATCGACTGCATAGTTGCCCCCAACTTTTTGCTGATGTTTTGACTGTTTTTATGACTTTAGCCAGGCTGTGGCCCTGCTATCCAGGACCCCAGCCTATCTGCTTCCTCTGACAAACTATGTGGGTACCCTAGGTACCAACCAATTGGATGCTGGGCATGCCCTTCCAGTCCCTTGTAGATGGTACCCTAGGTACCCAGGGCATGGGTCCCCCAGTAGGCCTACCAGGGCTGCAGCACTTATTGTGCCACCCTGGGACAGCCACCCAAACTGACACCACCAGGCCACTACTGTAGCCTGGGTAAGGTGGTGCTAGCACCCCTTACAGGGACGTAGGTACCCTATGTCCCATACCATTACAACACATATACTCTCATAGGTCACCCCTATGGCAGGCCCTGGTAATCCTACAGGGTTGGGTGCTGAGGTATGTGTGAGGGGGGACCCCTACATGAGTAGGACCTCTCTGCAACCTTCGTAACACCGTTACTGGGTTGTTTGTAGTGTAGCCATACCATATACTCTACCGCATTATAAGTTATTGCGTCATCGCTGTAACTTGGGACTGGCTACACAGAACCATATCGTGTTTGGTGTCAAACATGAAGGAATCATACCCCCAGTCCAGCCATGGGCATGGGGGCACGATTCCCCCTTGCTAGGAGGGTGATATGGGAAAAGCGGTATATTTTAGACACCAATTTAAAAGTGCACGTGTACCACAAAATGGCTACTGTTCGCCACCTACACGACTCTGGCTGGCTGTTGCTGGGGAAAATCCCAGCCTCTCCAGCTGGACAATAGGGCTCCTGTGGCAGGGAGGTGCCAGCACCTCCCCAGACAGGATAATGTGGATTGGAACAGGGTGGGTGCACCAAAAGTCCATTCAGAGTTGCACGTAGGCAGCTGCAGAGCCCCAATTCTGCATACACCGCCTGGAACCGGTTCAGGGGCATCCTGCCCCTCGCCCAGGCGGGAAACACACAAAGGGGAGTGGGTGTAGCCACCCTTTCCCGCCTCTACTCTGATTGGTAGGCTCTATTTTGGACCATCCCCTAATCTTGGGGATATATGGGAATAACTTTGCCCTAGAGCCTTAGATTCGTACAGGACTTCACAGAACTGACCTTCGACGAGCTGCTGCCCAGCTGACTGAAGAAATCTCCCTTGGGATAAAGGAGTTATCCCCCTGCTTGGCAGGCACCTAAAAGACTACAAGATACCCGGTTGGAACTTCGTTGCTCTCACGACCTTCGACGCCTTCCAGCAACCTCGAGGAGGGTCTCCAGTGCATCCCAGCGTCCTGTGAGTGTGCCCAGCAAGTCTGAGCACCCTGGACCACGTGGGTGTCGAGATCCCCGCATACCCCGAGACACCGGCCACCTCTTGTCCAGCACACGACCCCGACCAGTGGGGAAGTTGTGCTTTGGCCCATTCTTGAGCCAACCTTCAAGCAGCATTTGTGCCGACTCTCAGCTCCCTGGCCCGCTCTGGTGGCCCGTGGGAGCACTTTTACGCACTCCATTTTGCTGCCTTCCGCGGTCCCTTGTCTCTCGACTTGTGGGCCCTGACGGAGGACAATCTTCTTTCCTAAGAGTTCCCCTGGTTGCTCCAGGCCTGCTCTACGCTCCCTGCAAAGGAGAGCACCCTCAGACCACGTGGGTCTGCACCAGCAGCTGCTTTGTTCCTCTTGCGTGGGTTGCGGTTGCCAATGCTTAGTGGATCCAATCGGGACACTAACACCGCAGCGACCCTCAGCCGACGTGGGACAGTCGCCCTCCAGAAGCTGGCCTTCCTTGAAGCCTCCCGGAGCCCGTGACTACCGAGCCCAGCTGTACCTTCCACACCTGAAGCACCCGACATCCACGAGCTCCTTCCTGTGAGCTCCCAAGTCACTCTGCTGTGACCCAGACTCTGTCCCCTCTGCTTTCAGGTTCATCTTTGTCTTTTCTTCAACTTCAATCTTCACGACTTCAGCGACACTTCCAGCTAGCAGCAGTTTGGACTCCTTTTCCATAGAAAATCAGCCCGCGACCCGACACCAGAATCGACCTATGCACCCGGCTTCCCTGGGGCAGGTAACAGTGGTACTTCGGTACTTCCGTGGTGGTGGGCTCTCCAAAGCCTTAAGTCTCAAGCCTTAACTTTGTACTGTTGTTAGAAGTGTCCTTAAACCTTAATTATTCAACCGCGACATTCTCCATAGGCTAACATTGCGATCCCGACAGCAGCTTCTCGCACTGCACACGCCTCCCGTGGGTCCCCTTCCTCTTAACTGTGGGTGGATTCTTAAGGGGCCAGCGATCCTGAATGCCCTAGGCATTGCCTGTAGAATTGTCGTGGTTCTTATACCACTATTTTAGTATATGGTTTGGTCCCCCCCTGGGGCCCATTGATTTCTGTGCTATTTATTGTGTTTAGAAATGCTTGTTTGAAACGTAACTTTGCCACTAGCCACATAAAGTGACTGTGGGATTCTGTCTAGAATAAATACATATATTTTATATATATACCTGTGTGGGCTACTCTTTCATTTGGTTATTCAAGAGGTTATTATGGTAAAACAATAAGCTTAACACTCCTTCAAGACTTAGCCTGAAGGCTGCTCTCCACAGCTACCACTAGGATAGCTTTCTTTAAAGGTTGTCTTAAACCTATCATCAATACGAGTCGAATTGGACTGGTGCAAGGTGTCCCTATAACAAGGAACAGCATATGCCAGGCCAACTTCTCACATTGGTGGCAGCGGTGGGATTCAAGCTTGCCATTGTTTTACCAGATAACAAATTGAATTTCTAAAGTGAAAGCCACAAGGTACCAAAGGTACATATAAATTCAAGCTAGAATACAATAAGTTCTACTGAACTTGGAGTTGTGTGTAGAGGGTTTAGCACACCTTGACTACAACTCAAGAGAGGGTTCAGTAGGCCACACTTAGTGTAGGTAGATACATCACTACACTAAACATGTCTTCAGGTGGCACTAAGGCTATGGAAGGACCCCAGAGGGTCCCAGTAGATAAGTATGATAATTTCACCTTTGCAGAGCTCAGGGAAATGTGCACCCTTAGGGGACTGAAGACAGAAAGAGGTGCCAACACAAAACGTCTCAAGGAGATCCTGCTCATAGCAGACTTTATGGAGTCCATAGGATCCAGAGGGACGGACAGAGTGGGTGGGCACCCCTCAGAAGAGGACACTCCCAGAGTGGAATCTGAAGAGGAACAGGAAGAGGATGAAAATCCTGACCTGGAAGAAACAGACCACTCACAGCATGGAGGTGATGGCTCAAGAGGCACTCCCTCCACCCTTAAAAGGAGAGTGGTGGATCCAAGAAGGAACAGATCCCCCTCAGTGGGATCCAACCATTCTAGGAGATCCAAAGGGTCCTCTGCCTCTTCTCAGAGAAGAGAATCCTCTCATGAGAGGAAATGCAGACTGATCAAATTTGAGCAGGCTAAGCTTGAGCTTAAAAGAGAACAGTTAGCATTGGACAGGGAAACCCTGGAGCTTCAGAAAGCTTCAAGAAAGTGGGGTCTAGAGATCCCTGGTGGCAGTAAGGAAACCCCTAGAGTTAGAGAGAAAGTCCCTGACAATAGGAACCTCCACAAGATTGTGCCCCCCTATCAGAATGGGGATGATATCCACAAATGGATATCTGCTCTTGAAAGGGCCTGTAGAGTACAGAGGGTCCCAGTAGAGCAGTGGGCAGCAATCCTGTGGCTCTCCTTTTCAGACAAAGGGAGAGACAAGCTCCTCTCTGTAAGAGAAGAGGATGCTGATGATTATTATATCCTGAAAGATGCTTTAATAGATGGGTTTGGCTTAACCACTGATCAGTACAGACTTAAGTTCAGAGACACCCAGAAAGCACAAAATCAGGATTGGGTAGACTTTGTGGATTGTGCAACCAAGGCACTGGAAGGTTGGTTAACTGGCAGCAAAGTAGATGATTATACAGGATTATACAATCTCATAATGAGGGAGCAGATCCTTAACAATTGTCAGAACCAGCTCTTACATCAGCACCTGGTGGACTCTGATCTGACCTCTCCCCAAGAATTGGGAAAGAAGGCAGACACATGGGTCAGAACCAGGATTAAGCAAAAGGTCCAGCCCTTGGGAGGTGCAACAAAAAAAGAAGATGCCAAAAACTCTGACAAGGGTGGGGAAAAGGGAAAAGACCATGGTTAAGGTCTTAGACTCTTACTCTGGCATCATGGTTAAGGTCTTAACTCTAACTCTGGGAACATGGTTAAGGTCTTAACTCTTACTCTGGCATCATGGTTAAGGTCGTAACTCTTACTCTGGACTAATGGTTAAGGTCTTAACTCTTACTCTGGACTAATGGTTAAGGTCTTAACTCTTACTCTGGCATTATGTTTAAGGTCTTAACTCTTACTCTAGCATCATGGTTAAGGTCTTAACTCTTACTCTAGACTAATGGTTAAGGTCTTAACTCTTACTCTGGACTAATGGTTAAGGTCTTAACTCTTACTCTGGACTAATGGTTAAGGTCTTAGACTCTTACTCTGGACTAATGGTTAAGGTCTTAACTCTTACTCTGGACTAATGGTTAAGGTCTTAACTCTTACTCTGGACTAATGGTTAAGGTCTTAGACTCTTACTCTGGCATCATGGTTTAGGTCTTAACTCTTACTCTGGCATCATGGTTAAGGTCTTCACTCTTACTCTGGACTAATGGTTAAGGTCTTAACTCTTAGTCTGGACTAATGGTTAAGGTCTTAACTCTTACTCTGGACTAATGGTTAAGGTCTTAACTCTTACTCAGGACTAATGTTTAAGGTGTTAACTCTTACTCTGGCATCATGGTTACGGTCTTAGACTCTTACTCTGGACTAATGGTTAATGTCTTAACTCTTACTCTGGCATCATGGTTAAGATCTTAACTCTTACTCTGGCATCATGGTTAAGGTCTTAACTCTTACTCTGGACTAATGGTTAAGGTCTTAACTCTTACTCTGGCATCATGGTTAAGGTTTTAGACTCTTACTCTGGACTAATGGTTAGGTCTTAACTCTTACTCTGGCATCATGTGTAAGGTCTTAACTCTTATTCTGGACTAATGGTTAAGGTCTTAACTCTTACTCTGGCATCATGGTTAAGGTCTTAGACTCTTACTCTGGCATCATGGTTACGGTCTTAACTCTTACTCTGGCATCATGGGTAAGGTCTTAACTCTTACTCTGGACTAATGGTTAAGGTCTTAGACTCTTACTCTGGACTAATGTTTAAGGTCTTAGCTCTGACTCTGGACTAATGGTTACGGTCTTAGACTCTTACTCTGGCATCATGGTTAAGGTCTTAACTCTTACTCTGGACTAATGGTTAAGGTCTTAGACTCTTACTCTGGACTAATGGTTAAGGTCTTAACTCTTACTCTGGACTAATGGTTAAGGTCTTAATTCTTACTCTGGACTAATGGTTAAGGTCTTAGACTCTTACCCTGGCATCATGGTTTAGGTCTTAACTCTTACTCTGGCATCATGGTTAAGGTCTTCACTCTTACTCTGGACTAATGGTTAAGGTCTTAACTCTTAGTCTGGACTAATGGTTAAGGTCTTAACTCTTACTCTGGACTAATGGTTAAGGTCTTAACTCTTACTCTGACATCATGGTTAAGGTCTTAGACTCTTACTCTGGACTAATGGTTAAGGTCTTAACTCTTACTCTGGACTAATGGTTAAGGTCTTAACTCTTACTCTGGCATCATGGTTAAAGTCTTAGACTCTTACTCTGGACTAATGGTTAAGGTCTTAACTCTTACTCTGGCATCATCTGTAAGGTCTTAACTCTTACTCTGGACTAATGGTTAAGGTCTTAGACTCTTACTCTGGACTAATGGTTAAGGTATTAACTCTTACTCTGGACTAATGGTTAAGGTCTTAGACTCTTACGCTGGCATCATGGTTAAGGTCTTAACTCTTACTCTGGACTAATGGTTAAGGTCTTAACTCTTACTCTGGACTAATGGTTAAGGTCTTAACTCTTAGTCTGGACTAATGGTTAAGGTCTTAGCTCTTACTCTGGCATCATGGGTAAGGTCTTAACTCTTACTCTGGACTAATGGTTAAGGTCTTAGACTCTTACTCTGGACTAATGGTTAAGGTCTTAACTCTTACTCTGGACTAATGGTTAAGGTCTTAGACTCTTACTCTGGCATCATGGTCAAGGTCTTAACTCTTACTCTGGACTAATGGTTAAGGTCTTAACTCTTACTTTGGGCTAATGGTTAAGGTCTTAACTGTTATTCTGGCATCATGGTTAAGGTCTTAACTCTTACTCTCGACTAATGGTTAAGGTCTTAACTCTTACTCTAGACTAATGGTTAAGGTCTTAACTCTTACTCTGGACTAATGGTTAAGGTCTTAACTCTTACTATGGACTAATGGTTAAGGTCTTAGACTCTTACTCTGGCATCATGGTTAACGTCCTAACTCTTACTCTGGACTAATGGTTAAGGTCTTAACTCTTACTCTGGAATTATGGTTAAGATCTTAGACTCTTACTCTGGACTAATGGTTAATGTCTTAACTCTTACTCTGGCATCATGGTTAAGGTCTTAACTCTTACTCTGGACTAATGGTTAAGGTCTTAACTCTTTTTCTGGACTCATGGTTAAGGTCTTAACTCTTACTCTGGCATGATGGTTAAGGTCTTAACTCTTACTCTGGACTAATGGTTAAGGTCTTAACTCTTACTCTGGACTAATGGTTAAGGTCTTAGACTCTTACTCTGGCATCATGGTTAAGGTCTTAGACTCCTACTCTGGACTAATGGTTAATGTCTTAACTCTTACTCTGGCATCATGGTTAAGGTCTTAACTCTTACTCTGGACTAATGGTTAAGGTCTTAACTCTTACTCTGCCATCATGGTTAAGGTCTTAACTCTTACTCTGGCATCATGGTTAAGGTCCTAACTCTTACTATGGCATATTGGTTAAGGTCTTAACTCTT
Organism: Triturus cristatus; assembly: GCF_964204655.1. Lineage (NCBI taxonomy): Eukaryota > Metazoa > Chordata > Amphibia > Caudata > Salamandridae > Triturus > Triturus cristatus. Next base: position 717,881,316 of record NC_140593.1, on the reverse strand, counting down.
ACTCTGGCATCATGGTTAAGGTCTTAGACTCTTACTCTAGACTAATGGTTAAGGTCTTAACTCTTACTCTGGACCTATGGTTAAGGTCTTAACTCTTACTCTGGCATCATGTTTAAGGTCTTAACTCTTACTCTGGACTAATGGTTAAGGTCTTAACTATTACTCTGGACTAATGGTTAAGGTCTTAACTCTTACTCTGGACAAATGGTGAAGGTCTTAACTCTTACTCTGGCATCATGGTTAAGGTCTTAGACTCTTACTCTGGACTAATGGTTAAGGTCTTAACTCTTACTCTGGATTAATTGTTAAGGTCTTAACTCTTACTCTGGCATCATGGTTAAGGTCCTAACTTTTACTATGGCCTATTGGTTAGGTTCTTAACTCTTACTCCGGCATCATGGTTAAGGTCTTAGACTCTTACTCTGGACTAATGGTTAATGTCTTAACTCTTACTCTGGCATCATGATTAAGGTCTTAACTCTTACTCTGGCATCATGGTTAAGGTCTTAACTCTTACTCTGGACTAATGGTTAAGGTCTTAACTCTTACTCAGGACTAATGGTTAAGGTCTTAACTCTTACTCTGGCTTCATGGTTAAGGTCTTAGACTCTTACTCTGGACTAATGGTTAAGGTCTTAACTCTTACTCTGGCATCATGGGTAAGGTCTTAACTCTTACTCTGGCATGATGGTTAAGGTCTTAACTCTTACTCTGGACTAATGTTTAAGGTCTTAACTCTTACTCTGGACTAATGGTTAAGGTCTTAGACTCTTACTCTGGCATCATGGTTAAGGTCTTAGACTCTTACTCTGGACTAATGGTTAATGTTGTAACTCTTACTCTGGCATCATGGTTAAGGTCTTAACTCTTACTCTGGACTAATGGTTAAGGTCTTAACTCTTACTCTGGCATCATGGTTAAGGTCTTAACTCTTACTCTGGCATCATGGTTAAGGTCCTAACTCTTACTATGGCATATTGGTTAAGGTCTTAACTCTTACTCTGGCATCATGGTTAAGGTCTTAGACTTTTACTCTGGACTAATGGTTAAGGTCTTAAATCTTACTCTGGCATCATGATTAAGGTCTTAACTCTTACACTGGCATCATGGTTAAGGTCTTAACTCTTACTCTGGACTAATGGTTAAGGTCTTAACTCTTACTCTGGCATCATGGTTAAGGTCTTAACTCTTACTCTGGACTAATGGTTAAGGTCTTAACTCTTACTCAGGACTAATGGTTAAGGTCTTAACTCTTACTCTGGCATCATGGTTACGGTCTTAACTCTTACTCTGGACTAATGTTTAAGGTCTTAAATCTTACTCTGGACTAATGGTTAAGGTCTTAACTCTTACTCTGGCATCATGGGTAAGGTCTTAACTCTTACTCTGGACTAATGGTTAAGGTCTTAGACTCTTACTCTGGACTAATGTTTAAGGTCTTAGCTCCGACTCTGGACTAATGGTTAAGGTCTTAACTCTTACTCTGGACTAATGGTTAAGGGCTTAGACTCTTACTCTGGCATCATGGTTAATGTCTTTACTCTTACTCTGGACTAATGGTTAAGGTGTTAACTCTTACTCTGGCATCATGGTTAAGGTCTTAGACTCTTACTCTGGACTAATGGTTAATGTCTTAACTCTTACTCTGGCATCATGGTTAAGATCTTAACTCTTACTCTGGCATCATGGTTAAGGTCTTAACTCTTACTCTGGACTAATGGTTAAGGTCTTAACTCTTACTCTGGCATCATGGTTAAGGTCTTAGACTCTTACTCTGGCATCATGGTTTAGGTCTTAACTCTTACTCTGGCATCATGGTTAAGGTCTTATCTCTTACTCTGGACTAATGGTTAAGGTCTTAGACTCTTACTCTCGACTAATGGTTAAGGTCTTAACTCTTACTCTGGACTAATGGTTAAGGTCTTAACTCTTACTCTGGACTAATGGTTAAGGGCTTAGACTCTTACTCTGACATCATGGTTAATGTCTTTACTCTTACTCTGGACTAATGGTTAAGGTGTTAACTCTTACTCTGGCATCATGGTTAAGGTCTTAGACTCTTACTCTGGACTAATGGTTAATGTCTTAACTCTTACTCTGGCATCATGGTTAAGATCTTAACTCTTACTCTGGCATCATGGTTAAGGTCTTAACTCTTACTCTGGACTAATGGTTAAGGTCTTAACTCTTACTCTGGCCTCATGGTTAAGGTCTTAGACTCTTACTCTGGACTAATGGTTAAGGTCTTAACTCTTACTCTGGCATCATGGTTAAGGTCTTAACTCTTACTCTGGACTAATGGTTAAGGACTTAACTCTTACTCTGGACTCATGATTAAGGTCTTAACTCTTACTCTGGCAGGATGGTTAAGGTCTTAACTCTTACTCTGGACTAATGGTTAAGGTCTTAACTCTTACTCTGGACTAATGGTTAAGGTCTTAGAGTCTTACACTGGCATCATGGTTAAGGTCTTAGACTCTTACTCTGGACTAATGGTTAATGTCTTAACTCTTACTCTGGCATCATGGTTAAGGTCTTAACTCTTACTCTGGACTAATGGTTAAGGTCTTAACTCTTACTCTGCCATCATGGTTAAGGTCTTAACTCTTACTCTGGCATCATGGTTAAGGTCCTAACTCTTACTATGGCATCATGTTTAAGGTCTTAACTCTTACTCTGGACTAATGGTTAAGGTCTTAACTATTACTCTGGACTAATGGTTAAGGTCTTAACTCTTACTCTGGACAAATGGTGAAGGTCTTAACTCTTACTCTGGCATCATGGTTAAGGTCTTAGACTCTTACTCTGGACTAATGGTTAAGGTCTTAACTCTTACTCTGGCATCATGGTTAAGGTCCTAACTCTTACTATGGCATATTGGTTAAGGTCTTAACTCTTACTCTGGCATCATGGTTAAGGTCTTAGACTCTTACTCTGGACTAATGGTTAAGGTCTTAACTCTTACTCTGGACTAATGCTTAAGGTCTTAACTCTTACTCTGGCATCATGTTTAAGGTCTTAACTCTTACTCTGGACTAATGGTTAAGGTCTTAACTATTACTCTGGACTAATGGTTAAGGTCTTAACTCTTACTCTGGCATCATGATTAAGGTCTTAACTCTTACTCTGGACTAATGGTTAAGGTCTTAACTATTACTCTGGACTAATGGTTAAGGTCTTAGACTCTTACTCTGGACTAATGTTTAAGGTCTTAGCTCCGACTCTGGACTAATGGTTAAGGTCTTAACTCTTACTCTGGACTAATGGTTAAGGGCTTAGACTCTTACTCTGGCATCATGGTTAATGTCTTTACTCTTACTCTGGACTAATGGTTAAGGTGTTAACTCTTACTCTGGCATCATGGTTAAGGTCTTAGACTCTTACTCTGGACTAATGGTTAATGTCTTAACTCTTACTCTGGCATCATGGTTAAGATCTTAACTCTTACTCTGGCATCATGGTTAAGGTCTTAACTCTTACTCTGGACTAATGGTTAAGGTCTTAACTCTTACTCTGGCATCATGGTTAAGGTCTTAGACTCTTACTCTGGCATCATGGTTTAGGTCTTAACTCTTACTCTGGCATCATGGTTAAGGTCTTATCTCTTACTCTGGACTAATGGTTAAGGTCTTAGACTCTTACTCTCGACTAATGGTTAAGGTCTTAACTCTTACTCTGGACTAATGGTTAAGGTCTTAACTCTTACTCTGGACTAATGGTTAAGGGCTTAGACTCTTACTCTGACATCATGGTTAATGTCTTTACTCTTACTCTGGACTAATGGTTAAGGTGTTAACTCTTACTCTGGCATCATGGTTAAGGTCTTAGACTCTTACTCTGGACTAATGGTTAATGTCTTAACTCTTACTCTGGCATCATGGTTAAGATCTTAACTCTTACTCTGGCATCATGATTAAGGTCTTAACTCTTACTCTGGACTAATGGTTAAGGTCTTAACTCTTACTCTGGCCTCATGGTTAAGGTCTTAGACTCTTACTCTGGACTAATGGTTAAGGTCTTAACTCTTACTCTGGCATCATGGTTAAGGTCTTAACTCTTACTCTGGACTAATGGTTAAGGACTTAACTCTTACTCTGGACTCATGGTTAAGGTCTTAACTCTTACTCTGGCAGGATGGTTAAGGTCTTAACTCTTACTCTGGACTAATGGTTAAGGTCTTAACTCTTACTCTGGACTAATGGTTAAGGTCTTAGAGTCTTACACTGGCATCATGGTTAAGGTCTTAGACTCTTACTCTGGACTAATGGTTAATGTCTTAACTCTTACTCTGGCATCATGGTTAAGGTCTTAACTCTTACTCTGGACTAATGGTTAAGGTCTTAACTCTTACTCTGCCATCATGGTTAAGGTCTTAACTCTTACTCTGGCATCATGGTTAAGGTCCTAACTCTTACTATGGCATCATGTTTAAGGTCTTAACTCTTACTCTGGACTAATGGTTAAGGTCTTAACTATTACTCTGGACTAATGGTTAAGGTCTTAACTCTTACTCTGGACAAATGGTGAAGGTCTTAACTCTTACTCTGGCATCATGGTTAAGGTCTTAGACTCTTACTCTGGACTAATGGTTAAGGTCTTAACTCTTACTCTGGCATCATGGTTAAGGTCCTAACTCTTACTATGGCATATTGGTTAAGGTCTTAACTCTTACTCTGGCATCATGGTTAAGGTCTTAGACTCTTACTCTGGACTAATGGTTAAGGTCTTAACTCTTACTCTGGACTAATGCTTAAGGTCTTAACTCTTACTCTGGCATCATGTTTAAGGTCTTAACTCTTACTCTGGACTAATGGTTAAGGTCTTAACTATTACTCTGGACTAATGGTTAAGGTCTTAACTCTTACTCTGGCATCATGATTAAGGTCTTAACTCTTACTCTGGACTAATGGTTAAGGTCTTAACTATTACTCTGGACTAATGTTTAAGGTCTTAACTCTTATTCTGGACAAATGGTTAAGGTCTTAACTCTTACTCTGACATCATGGTTAAGGTCTTAGACTCTTACTCTGGACTAATGGTTAAGGTCTTAACTCTTACTCTGGATTAATGGTTAAGGTCTTAACTCTTACTCTGGCATCATGGTTAAGTTCCTAACTTTTACTATGGCCTATTGGTTAAGTTCTTAACTCTTACTCCGGCATCATGGTTAAGGTCTTAGACTCTTACTCTGGCCTAATGGTTAATGTCTTAACTCTTACTCTGGCATCATGTTTAAGGTCTTAACTCTTACTCTGGCATAATGGTTACGGTCTTAACTCTTACTCTGGACTAATGGTTAAGGTCTTAAATCTTACTCTGGACTAATGGTTAAGGTCTTAACTCTTACTCTGGCTTCATGGTTAAGGTCTTAGACTCTTACTCTGGACTAATGGTTAAGATCTTAACTCTTACTCTGGCATCATGGGTAAGGTCTTAACTCTTACTCTGGCATGATGGTTAAGGTCTTAACTCTTACTCTGGACTAATGTTTAAGGTCTTAACTCTTACTCTGGACTAATGGTTAAGGTCTTAGACTCTTACTCTGGCATCATGGTTAAGGTCTTAGACTCTTACTCTTGACTAATGGTTAATGTCTTAACTCTTACTCTGGCATCATGGTTAAGGTCTTAACTCTTACTCTGGACTAATGGTTAAGGTCTTAACTCTTACTCAGGACTAATGGTTAAGGTCTTAACTCTTACTCTGGCATCATGGTTACGGTCTTAACTCTTACTCTGGACTAATGGTTAAGGTCTTAAATCTTACTCTGGACTAATGGTTAAGGTCTTAACTCTTACTCTGGCATCATGGTTAAGGTCTTAGACTCTTACTCTGGACTAATGTTTAAGGTCTTAACTCTTACTCTGGCATCATGGGTAAGGTCTTAACTCTTACTCTGGACTAATGTTTAAGGTCTTAGCTCTGACTCTGGACTAATGGTTACGGTCTTAGACTCTTACTCTGGCATCATGGTTAAGGTCTTAACTCTTACTCTGGACTAATGGTTAAGGTCTTAGACTCTTACTCTGGACTAATGGTTAAGGTCTTAACTCTTACTCTGGACTAATGGTTAAGGTCTTAACTCTTACTCTGGACTAATGGTTAAGGTCTTAGACTCTTACTCTGGCATCATGGTTTAGGTCTTAACTCTTACTCTGGCATCATGGTTAAGGTCTTCACTCTTACTCTGGACTAATGGTTAAGGTCTTAACTCTTAGTCTGGACTAATGGTTAAGGTCTTAACTCTTACTCTGGACTAATGGTTAAGGTCTTAACTCTTACTCAGGACTAATGGTTAAGGTGTTAACTCTTACTCTGGCATCATGGTTACGGTCTTAGACTCTTACTCTGGACTAATGGTTAATGTCTTAACTCTTACTCTGGCATCATGGTTAAGATCTTAACTCTTACTCTGGCATCATGGTTAAGGTCTTAACTCTTACTCTGGACTAATGGTTAAGGTCTTAACTCTTACTCTGGCATCATGGTTAAGGTCTTAGACTCTTACTCTGGCATCATGGTTACGGTCTTAACTCTTACTCTGGCATCATGGGTAAGGTCTTAACTCTTACTCTGGACTAATGGTTAAGGTCTTAGACTCTTACTCTGGACTAATGTTGAAGGTCTTAGCTCTGACTCTGGACTAATGGTTACGGTCTTAGACTCTTACTCTGGCATCATGGTTAAGGTCTTAACTCTTACTCTGGACTAATGGTTAAGGTCTTAGACTCTTACTCTGGACTAATGGTTAAGGTCTTAACTCTTACTCTGGACTAATGGTTAAGGTCTTAACTCGTACTCTGGACTAATGGTTAAGGTCTTAGACTCTTACCCTGGCATCATGGTTTAGGTCTTAACTCTTACTCTGGCATCATGGTTAAGGTCTTCACTCTTACTCTGGACTAATGGTTAAGGTCTTAACTCTTAGTCTGGACTAATGGTTAAGGTCTTAACTCTTACTCTGGACTAATGGTTAAGGTCTTAACTCTTACTCTGACATCATGGTTAAGGTCTTAGACTCTTACTCTGGACTAATGGTTAAGGTATTAACTCTTACTCTGGACTACTGGTTAAGGTCTTAACTCTTACTCTGGACTAATGGTTAAGGTGTTAACTCTTACTCTGGCATCATGGTTACGGTCTTAGACTCTTACTCTGGACTAATGGTTAATGTCTTAACTCTTACTCTGGCATCATGGTTAAGATCTTAACTCTTACTCTGGCATCATGGTTAAGGTCTTAACTCTTACTCTGGACAAATGGTTAAGGTCTTAACTCTTACTCTGGCATCATGGTTAAGGTCTTAGACTCTTACTCTGGCATCATGGTTACGGTCTTAACTCTTACTCTGGCATCATGGGTAAGGTCTTAACTCTTACTCTGGACTAATGGTTAAGGTCTTAGACTCTTACTCTGGACTAATGTTGAAGGTCTTAGCTCTGACTCTGGACTAATGGTTACGGTCTTAGACTCTTACTCTGGCATCATGGTTAAGGTCTTACTTCTTACTCTGGACTAATGGTTAAGGTCTTAGACTCTTACTCTGGACTAATGGTTAAGGTATTAACTCTTACTCTGGACTAATGGTTAAGGTCTTAACTCGTACTCTGGACTAATGGTTAAGGTCTTAGACTCTTACCCTGGCATCATGGTTTAGGTCTTAACTCTTACTCTGGCATCATGGTTAAGGTCTTCACTCTTACTCTGGACTAATGGTTAAGGTCTTAACTCTTAGTCTGGACTAATGGTTAAGGTCTTAACTCTTACTCTGGACTAATGGTTAAGGTCTTAACTCTTACTCTGACATCATGGTTAAGGTCTTAGACTCTTACTCTGGACTAATGGTTAAGGTCTTAACTCTTACTCTGGACTACTGGTTAAGGTCTTAACTCTTACTCTGGCATCATGGTTAAGGTCTTAACTCTTACTCTGTACTAATGGTTAAGGTCTTAACTCTTACTCTGGCATCATGGTTAAGGTCTTAGACTATTACTCTGGACTAAGGGTAAGGTCTTAACTCTTACTCTGGCATCATGTGTAAGGTCTTAACTCTTACTCTTGACTAAAGGTTAAGGTCTTAGACTCTTACTCTGGACTAATGGTTAAGGTATTAACTCTTACTCTGGACTAATGGTTAAGGTCTTAGACTGTTACTCTGGCATCATGGTTAAGGTCTTAACTCTTACTCTGGACTAATGGTTAAGGTCTTAACTCTTACTCTGGACTAATGGTTAAGGTCTTAACTCTTAGTCTGGACTAATGGTTAAGGTCTTAGCTCTTACTCTGGCATCATGGGTAAGGTCTTAACTCTTACTCTGGACTAATGGTTAAGGTCTTAGACTCTTACTCTGGACTAATGGTTAAGGTCTTAACTCTTACTCTGGACTAATGGTTAAGGTCTTAGACTCTTACTCTGGCATCATGGTCAAGGTCTTAACTCTTACTCTGGACTAATGGTTAAGGTCTTAACTCTTACTTTGGGCTAATGGTTAAGGTCTTAACTGTTATTCTGGCATCAAAGTTAAGGTCTTAACTCTTACTCTCGACTAATGGTTAAGGTCTTAACTCTTACTCTAGACTAATGGTTAAGGTCTTAACTCTTACTCTGGACTAATGGTTAAGGTCTTAACTCTTACTATGGACTAATGGTTAAGGTCTTAGACTCTTACTCTGGCATCATGGTTAACGTCTTAACTCTTACTCTGGACTAATGGTTAAGGTCTTAACTCTTACTCTGGCATCATGGTTAAGGTCCTAACTCTTACTATGGCCTATTGGTTAAGGTCTTTACTCTTACTCTGGCATTATGGTTAAGATCTTAGACTCTTACTCTGGACTAATGGTTAATGTCTTAACTCTTACTCTGGCATCATGGTTAAGGTCTTAACTCTTACTCTGGACTAATGGTTAAGGTCTTAACTCTTTTTCTGGACTCATGGTTAAGGTCTTAACTCTTACTCTGGCATGATGGTTAAGGTCTTAACTCTTACTCTGGACTAATGGTTAAGGTCTTAACTCTTACTCTGGACTAATGGTTAAGGTCTTAACTCTTACTCTGGCATCATGGTTAAGGTCCTAACTCTTACTATGGCATATTGGTTAAGGTCTTAACTCTTACTCTGGCATCATGGTTAAGGTCTTAGACTCTTACTCTAGACTAATGGTTAAGGTCTTAACTCTTACTCTGGACCTATGGTTAAGGTCTTAACTCTTACTCTGGCATCATGTTTAAGGTCTTAACTCTTACTCTGGACTAATGGTTAAGGTCTTAACTATTACTCTGGACTAATGGTTAAGGTCTTAACTCTTACTCTGGACAAATGGTGAAGGTCTTAACTCTTACTCTGGCATCATGATTAAGGTCTTAACTCTTACTCTGGCATCATGGTTAAGGTCTTAACTCTTACTCTGGACTAATGGTTAAGGTCTTAACTCTTACTCAGGACTAATGGTTAAGGTCTTAACTCTTACTCTGGCTTCATGGTTAAGGTCTTAGACTCTTACTCTGGACTAATGGTTAAGGTCTTAACTCTCACTCTGGCATCATGGGTAAGGTCTTAACTCTTACTCTGGCATGATGGTTAAGGTCTTAACTCTTACTCTGGAATAATGTTTAAGGTCTTAACTCTTACTCTGGACTAATGGTTAAGGTCTTAGACTCTTACTCTGGCATCATGGTTAAGGTCTTAGACTCTTACTCTGGACTAATGGTTAATGTTGTAACTCTTACTCTGGCATCATGGTTAAGGTCTTAACTCTTACTCTGGACTAATGGTTAAGGTCTTAACTCTTACTCTGGCATCATGGTTAAGGTCTTAACTCTTACTCTGGACTAATGGTTAAAGTCTTAACTCTTACTCAGGACTAATGGTTAAGGTCTTAACTCTAACTGTGGCATAATGGTTACGGTCTTAACTCTTACTCTGGACTAATGGTTAAGGTCTTAAATCTTACTCTGGACTAATGGTTAAGGTCTTAACTCTTACTCTGGCTTCATGGTTAAGGTCTTAGACTCTTACTCTGGACTAATGGTTAAGATCTTAACTCTTACTCTGGCATCATGGGTAAGGTCTTAACTCTTACTCTGGCATGATGGTTAAGGTCTTAACTCTTACTCTGGACTAATGTTTAAGGTCTTAACTCTTACTCTGGACTAATGGTTAAGGTCTTAGACTCTTACTCTGGCATCATGGTTAAGGTCTTAGACTCTTACTCTTGACTAATGGTTAATGTCTTAACTCTTACTCTGGCATCATGGTTAAGGTCTTAACTCTTACTCTGGACTAATGGTTAAGGTCTTAACTCTTACTCAGGACTAATGGTTAAGGTCTTAACTCTTACTCTGGCATCATGGTTACGGTCTTAACTCTTACTCTGGACTAATGGTTAAGGTCTTAAATCTTACTCTGGACTAATGGTTAAGGTCTTAACTCTTACTCTGGCATCATGGTTAAGGTCTTAGACTCTTACTCTGGACTAATGTTTAAGGTCTTAACTCTTACTCTGGCATCATGGGTAAGGTCTTAACTCTTACTCTGGACTAATGTTTAAGGTCTTAGCTCTGACTCTGGACTAATGGTTACGGTCTTAGACTCTTACTCTGGCATCATGGTTAAGGTCTTAACTCTTACTCTGGACTAATGGTTAAGGTCTTAGACTCTTACTCTGGACTAATGGTTAAGGTCCTAACTCTTACTCTGGACTAATGGTTAAGGTCTTAACTCTTACTCTGGACTAATGGTTAAGGTCTTAGACTCTTACTCTGGCATCATGGTTTAGGTCTTAACTCTTACTCTGGCATCATGGTTAAGGTCTTCACTCTTACTCTGGACTAATGGTTAAGGTCTTAACTCTTAGTCTGGACTAATGGTTAAGGTCTTAATTCTTACTCTGGACTAATGGTTAAGGTCTTAACTCTTACTCAGGACTAATGGTTAAGGTGTTAACTCTTACTCTGGCATCATGGTTACGGTCTTAGACTCTTACTCTGGACTAATGGTTAATGTCTTAACTCTTACTCTGGCATCATGGTTAACATCTTAACTCTTACTCTGGCATCATGGTTAAGGTCTTAACTCTTACTCTGGACTAATGGTTAAGGTCTTAAGTCTTACTCTGGCATCATGGTTAAGGTCTTAGACTCTTACTCTGGCATCATGGTTACGGTCTTAACTCTTACTCTGGCATCATGGGTAAGGTCTTAACTCTTACTCTGGACTAATGGTTAAGGTCTTAGACTCTTACTCTGGACTAATGTTGAAGGTCTTAGCTCTGACTCTGGACTAATGGTTACGGTCTTAGACTCTTACTCTGGCATCATGGTTAAGGTCTTAACTCTTACTCTGGACTAATGGTTAAGGTCTTAGACTCTTACTCTGGACTAATGGTTAAGGTCTTAACTCTTACTCTGGACTAATGGTTAAGGTCTTAACTCGTACTCTGGACTAATGGTTAAGGTCTTAGACTCTTACCCTGGCATCATGGTTTAGGTCTTAACTCTTACTCTGGCATCATGGTTAAGGTCTTCACTCTTACTCTGGACTAATGGTTAAGGTCTTAACTCTTAGTCTGGACTAATGGTTAAGGTCTTAACTCTTACTCTGGACTAATGGTTAAGGTCTTAACTCTTACTCTGACATCATGGTTAAGGTCTTAGACTCTTACTCTGGACTAATGGTTAAGGTCTTAACTCTTACTCTGGACTACTGGTTAAGGTCTTAACTCTTACTCTGGACTAATGGTTAAGGTCTTAACTCTTACTCAGGACTAATGGTTAAGGTCTTAACTCTTACTCTGGACTACTGGTTAAGGTCTTAACTCTTACTCTGGACTAATGGTTAAGGTCTTAACTCTTACTCTGGCATCATGGTTAAGATCTTAACTCTTACTCTGGCATCATGGTTAAGGTCTTAACTCTTACTCTGGACAAATGGTTAAGGTCTTAACTCTTACTCTGGCATCATGGTTAAGGTCTTAGACTCTTACTCTGGCATCATGGTTACGGTCTTAACTCTTACTCTGGCATCATGGGTAAGGTCTTAACTCTTACTCTGGACTAATGGTTAAGGTCTTAGACTCTTACTCTGGACTAATGTTGAAGGTCTTAGCTCTGACTCTGGACTAATGGTTACGGTCTTAGACTCTTACTCTGGCATCATGGTTAAGGTCTTAACTCTTACTCTGGACTAATGGTTAAGGTCTTAGACTCTTACTCTGGACTAATGGTTAAGGTCTTAACTCGTACTCTGGACTAATGGTTAAGGTCTTAGACTCTTACCCTGGCATCATGGTTTAGGTCTTAACTCTTACTCTGGCATCATGGTTAAGGTCTTCACTCTTACTCTGGACTAATGGTTAAGGTCTTAACTCTTAGTCTGGACTAATGGTTAAGGTCTTAACTCTTACTCTGGACTAATGGTTAAGGTCTTAACTCTTACTCTGACATCATGGTTAAGGTCTTAGACTCTTACTCTGGACTAATGGTTAAGGTCTTAACTCTTACTCTGGACTACTGGTTAAGGTCTTAACTCTTACTCTGGCATCATGGTTAAGGTCTTAACTCCTACTCTGTACTAATGGTTAAGGTCTTAACTCTTACTCTGGCATCATGGTTAAGGTCTTAGACTATTACTCTGGACTAAGGGTAAGGTCTTAACTCTTACTCTGGCATCATGTGTAAGGTCTTAACTCTTACTCTTGACTAAAGGTTAAGGTCTTAGACTCTTACTCTGGACTAATGGTTAAGGTATTAACTCTTACTCTGGACTAATGGTTAAGGTCTTAGACTGTTACTCTGGCATCATGGTTAAGGTCTTAACTCTTACTCTGGACTAATGGTTAAGGTCTTAACTCTTACTCTGGACTAATGGTTAAGGTCTTAACTCTTAGTCTGGACTAATGGTTAAGGTCTTAGCTCTTACTCTGGCATCATGGGTAAGGTCTTAACTCTTACTCTGGACTAATGGTTAAGGTCTTAGACTCTTACTCTGGACTAATGGTTAAGGTCTTAACTCTTACTCTGGACTAATGGTTAAGGTCTTAGACTCTTACTCTGGCATCATGGTCAAGGTCTTAACTCTTACTCTGGACTAATGGTTAAGGTCTTAACTCTTACTTTGGGCTAATGGTTAAGGTCTTAACTGTTATTCTGGCATCAAAGTTAAGGTCTTAACTCTTACTCTCGACTAATGGTTAAGGTCTTAACTCTTACTCTAGACTAATGGTTAAGGTCTTAACTCTTACTCTGGACTAATGGTTAAGGTCTTAACTCTTACTATGGACTAATGGTTAAGGTCTTAGACTCTTACTCTGGCATCATGGTTAACGTCTTAACTCTTACTCTGGACTAATGGTTAAGGTCTTAACTCTTACTCTGGCATCATGGTTAAGGTCCTAACTCTTACTATGGCCTATTGGTTAAGGTCTTTACTCTTACTCTGGCATTATGGTTAAGATCTTAGACTCTTACTCTGGACTAATGGTTAATGTCTTAACTCTTACTCTGGCATCATGGTTAAGGTCTTAACTCTTACTCTGGACTAATGGTTAAGGTCTTAACTCTTTTTCTGGACTCATGGTTAAGGTCTTAACTCTTACTCTGGCATGATGGTTAAGGTCTTAACTCTTACTCTGGACTAATGGTTAAGGTCTTAACTCTTACTCTGGACTAATGGTTAAGGTCTTAACTCTTACTCTGGCATCATGGTTAAGGTCCTAACTCTTACTATGGCATATTGGTTAAGGTCTTAACTCTTACTCTGGCATCATGGTTAAGGTCTTAGACTCTTACTCTAGACTAATGGTTAAGGTCTTAACTCTTACTCTGGACCTATGGTTAAGGTCTTAACTCTTACTCTGGCATCATGTTTAAGGTCTTAACTCTTACTCTGGACTAATGGTTAAGGTCTTAACTATTACTCTGGACTAATGGTTAAGGTCTTAACTCTTACTCTGGACAAATGGTGAAGGTCTTAACTCTTACTCTGGCATCATGATTAAGGTCTTAACTCTTACTCTGGCATCATGGTTAAGGTCTTAACTCTTACTCTGGACTAATGGTTAAGGTCTTAACTCTTACTCTGGACTAATGGTTAAGGTCTTAACTCTTACTCTGGCCTCATGGTTAAGGTCTTAGACTCTTACTCTGGACTAATGGTTAAGGTCTTAACTCTTACTCTGGCATCATGGTTAAGGTCTTAACTCTTACTCTGGACTAATGGTTAAGGACTTAACTCTTACTCTGGACTCATGATTAAGGTCTTAACTCTTACTCTGGCAGGATGGTTAAGGTCTTAACTCTTACTCTGGACTAATGGTTAAGGTCTTAACTCTTACTCTGGACTAATGGTTAAGGTCTTAGAGTCTTACACTGGCATCATGGTTAAGGTCTTAGACTCTTACTCTGGACTAATGGTTAATGTCTTAACTCTTACTCTGGCATCATGGTTAAGGTCTTAACTCTTACTCTGGACTAATGGTTAAGGTCTTAACTCTTACTCTGCCATCATGGTTAAGGTCTTAACTCTTACTCTGGCATCATGGTTAAGGTCCTAACTCTTACTATGGCATCATGTTTAAGGTCTTAACTCTTACTCTGGACTAATGGTTAAGGTCTTAACTATTACTCTGGACTAATGGTTAAGGTCTTAACTCTTACTCTGGACAAATGGTGAAGGTCTTAACTCTTACTCTGGCATCATGGTTAAGGTCTTAGACTCTTACTCTGGACTAATGGTTAAGGTCTTAACTCTTACTCTGGCATCATGGTTAAGGTCCTAACTCTTACTATGGCATATTGGTTAAGGTCTTAACTCTTACTCTGGCATCATGGTTAAGGTCTTAGACTCTTACTCTGGACTAATGGTTAAGGTCTTAACTCTTACTCTGGACTAATGCTTAAGGTCTTAACTCTTACTCTGGCATCATGTTTAAGGTCTTAACTCTTACTCTGGACTAATGGTTAAGGTCTTAACTATTACTCTGGACTAATGGTTAAGGTCTTAACTCTTACTCTGGCATCATGATTAAGGTCTTAACTCTTACTCTGGACTAATGGTTAAGGTCTTAACTATTACTCTGGACTAATGGTTAAGGTCTTAGACTCTTACTCTGGACTAATGTTTAAGGTCTTAGCTCCGACTCTGGACTAATGGTTAAGGTCTTAACTCTTACTCTGGACTAATGGTTAAGGGCTTAGACTCTTACTCTGGCATCATGGTTAATGTCTTTACTCTTACTCTGGACTAATGGTTAAGGTGTTAACTCTTACTCTGGCATCATGGTTAAGGTCTTAGACTCTTACTCTGGACTAATGGTTAATGTCTTAACTCTTACTCTGGCATCATGGTTAAGATCTTAACTCTTACTCTGGCATCATGGTTAAGGTCTTAACTCTTACTCTGGACTAATGGTTAAGGTCTTAACTCTTACTCTGGCATCATGGTTAAGGTCTTAGACTCTTACTCTGGCATCATGGTTTAGGTCTTAACTCTTACTCTGGCATCATGGTTAAGGTCTTATCTCTTACTCTGGACTAATGGTTAAGGTCTTAGACTCTTACTCTCGACTAATGGTTAAGGTCTTAACTCTTACTCTGGACTAATGGTTAAGGTCTTAACTCTTACTCTGGACTAATGGTTAAGGGCTTAGACTCTTACTCTGACATCATGGTTAATGTCTTTACTCTTACTCTGGACTAATGGTTAAGGTGTTAACTCTTACTCTGGCATCATGGTTAAGGTCTTAGACTCTTACTCTGGACTAATGGTTAATGTCTTAACTCTTACTCTGGCATCATGGTTAAGATCTTAACTCTTACTCTGGCATCATGATTAAGGTCTTAACTCTTACTCTGGACTAATGGTTAAGGTCTTAACTCTTACTCTGGCCTCATGGTTAAGGTCTTAGACTCTTACTCTGGACTAATGGTTAAGGTCTTAACTCTTACTCTGGCATCATGGTTAAGGTCTTAACTCTTACTCTGGACTAATGGTTAAGGACTTAACTCTTACTCTGGACTCATGGTTAAGGTCTTAACTCTTACTCTGGCAGGATGGTTAAGGTCTTAACTCTTACTCTGGACTAATGGTTAAGGTCTTAACTCTTACTTTGGACTAATGGTTAAGGTCTTAGAGTCTTACACTGGCATCATGGTTAAGGTCTTAGACTCTTACTCTGGACTAATGGTTAATGTCTTAACTCTTACTCTGGCATCATGGTTAAGGTCTTAACTCTTACTCTGGACTAATGGTTAAGGTCTTAACTCTTACTCTGCCATCATGGTTAAGGTCTTAACTCTTACTCTGGCATCATGGTTAAGGTCCTAACTCTTACTATGGCATCATGTTTAAGGTCTTAACTCTTACTCTGGACTAATGGTTAAGGTCTTAACTATTACTCTGGACTAATGGTTAAGGTCTTAACTCTTACTCTGGACAAATGGTGAAGGTCTTAACTCTTACTCTGGCATCATGGTTAAGGTCTTAGACTCTTACTCTGGACTAATGGTTAAGGTCTTAACTCTTACTCTGGCATCATGGTTAAGGTCCTAACTCTTACTATGGCATATTGGTTAAGGTCTTAACTCTTACTCTGGCATCATGGTTAAGGTCTTAGACTCTTACTCTGGACTAATGGTTAAGGTCTTAACTCTTACTCTGGACTAATGCTTAAGGTCTTAACTCTTACTCTGGCATCATGTTTAAGGTCTTAACTCTTACTCTGGACTAATGGTTAAGGTCTTAACTATTACTCTGGACTAATGGTTAAGGTCTTAACTCTTACTCTGGCATCATGATTAAGGTCTTAACTCTTACTCTGGACTAATGGTTAAGGTCTTAACTATTACTCTGGACTAATGTTTAAGGTCTTAACTCTTATTCTGGACAAATGGTTAAGGTCTTAACTCTTACTCTGACATCATGGTTAAGGTCTTAGACTCTTACTCTGGACTAATGGTTAAGGTCTTAACTCTTACTCTGGATTAATGGTTAAGGTCTTAACTCTTACTCTGGCATCATGGTTAAGTTCCTAACTTTTACTATGGCCTATTGGTTAAGTTCTTAACTCTTACTCCGGCATCATGGTTAAGGTCTTAGACTCTTACTCTGGCCTAATGGTTAATGTCTTAACTCTTACTCTGGCATCATGTTTAAGGTCTTAACTCTTACTCTGGCATAATGGTTACGGTCTTAACTCTTACTCTGGACTAATGGTTAAGGTCTTAAATCTTACTCTGGACTAATGGTTAAGGTCTTAACTCTTACTCTGGCTTCATGGTTAAGGTCTTAGACTCTTACTCTGGACTAATGGTTAAGATCTTAACTCTTACTCTGGCATCATGGGTAAGGTCTTAACTCTTACTCTGGCATGATGGTTAAGGTCTTAACTCTTACTCTGGACTAATGTTTAAGGTCTTAACTCTTACTCTGGACTAATGGTTAAGGTCTTAGACTCTTACTCTGGCATCATGGTTAAGGTCTTAGACTCTTACTCTTGACTAATGGTTAATGTCTTAACTCTTACTCTGGCATCATGGTTAAGGTCTTAACTCTTACTCTGGACTAATGGTTAAGGTCTTAACTCTTACTCAGGACTAATGGTTAAGGTCTTAACTCTTACTCTGGCATCATGGTTACGGTCTTAACTCTTACTCTGGACTAATGGTTAAGGTCTTAAATCTTACTCTGGACTAATGGTTAAGGTCTTAACTCTTACTCTGGCATCATGGTTAAGGTCTTAGACTCTTACTCTGGACTAATGTTTAAGGTCTTAACTCTTACTCTGGCATCATGGGTAAGGTCTTAACTCTTACTCTGGACTAATGTTTAAGGTCTTAGCTCTGACTCTGGACTAATGGTTACGGTCTTAGACTCTTACTCTGGCATCATGGTTAAGGTCTTAACTCTTACTCTGGACTAATGGTTAAGGTCTTAGACTCTTACTCTGGACTAATGGTTAAGGTCTTAACTCTTACTCTGGACTAATGGTTAAGGTCTTAACTCTTACTCTGGACTAATGGTTAAGGTCTTAGACTCTTACTCTGGCATCATGGTTTAGGTCTTAACTCTTACTCTGGCATCATGGTTAAGGTCTTCACTCTTACTCTGGACTAATGGTTAAGGTCTTAACTCTTAGTCTGGACTAATGGTTAAGGTCTTAACTCTTACTCTGGACTAATGGTTAAGGTCTTAACTCTTACTCAGGACTAATGGTTAAGGTGTTAACTCTTACTCTGGCATCATGGTTACGGTCTTAGACTCTTACTCTGGACTAATGGTTAATGTCTTAACTCTTACTCTGGCATCATGGTTAAGATCTTAACTCTTACTCTGGCATCATGGTTAAGGTCTTAACTCTTACTCTGGACTAATGGTTAAGGTCTTAACTCTTACTCTGGCATCATGGTTAAGGTCTTAGACTCTTACTCTGGCATCATGGTTACGGTCTTAACTCTTACTCTGGCATCATGGGTAAGGTCTTAACTCTTACTCTGGACTAATGGTTAAGGTCTTAGACTCTTACTCTGGACTAATGTTGAAGGTCTTAGCTCTGACTCTGGACTAATGGTTACGGTCTTAGACTCTTACTCTGGCATCATGGTTAAGGTCTTAACTCTTACTCTGGACTAATGGTTAAGGTCTTAGACTCTTACTCTGGACTAATGGTTAAGGTCTTAACTCTTACTCTGGACTAATGGTTAAGGTCTTAACTCGTACTCTGGACTAATGGTTAAGGTCTTAGACTCTTACCCTGGCATCATGGTTTAGGTCTTAACTCTTACTCTGGCATCATGGTTAAGGTCTTCACTCTTACTCTGGACTAATGGTTAAGGTCTTAACTCTTAGTCTGGACTAATGGTTAAGGTCTTAACTCTTACTCTGGACTAATGGTTAAGGTCCTAACTCTTACTCTGACATCATGGTTAAGGTCTTAGACTCTTACTCTGGACTAATGGTTAAGGTATTAACTCTTACTCTGGACTACTGGTTAAGGTCTTAACTCTTACTCTGGACTAATGGTTAAGGTGTTAACTCTTACTCTGGCATCATGGTTACGGTCTTAGACTCTTACTCTGGACTAATGGTTAATGTCTTAACTCTTACTCTGGCATCATGGTTAAGATCTTAACTCTTACTCTGGCATCATGGTTAAGGTCTTAACTCTTACTCTGGACAAATGGTTAAGGTCTTAACTCTTACTCTGGCATCATGGTTAAGGTCTTAGACTCTTACTCTGGCATCATGGTTACGGTCTTAACTCTTACTCTGGCATCATGGGTAAGGTCTTAACTCTTACTCTGGACTAATGGTTAAGGTCTTAGACTCTTACTCTGGACTAATGTTGAAGGTCTTAGCTCTGACTCTGGACTAATGGTTACGGTCTTAGACTCTTACTCTGGCATCATGGTTAAGGTCTTACTTCTTACTCTGGACTAATGGTTAAGGTCTTAGACTCTTACTCTGGACTAATGGTTAAGGTATTAACTCTTACTCTGGACTAATGGTTAAGGTCTTAACTCGTACTCTGGACTAATGGTTAAGGTCTTAGACTCTTACCCTGGCATCATGGTTTAGGTCTTAACTCTTACTCTGGCATCATGGTTAAGGTCTTCACTCTTACTCTGGACTAATGGTTAAGGTCTTAACTCTTAGTCTGGACTAATGGTTAAGGTCTTAACTCTTACTCTGGACTAATGGTTAAGGTCTTAACTCTTACTCTGACATCATGGTTAAGGTCTTAGACTCTTACTCTGGACTAATGGTTAAGGTCTTAACTCTTACTCTGGACTACTGGTTAAGGTCTTAACTCTTACTCTGGCATCATGGTTAAGGTCTTAACTCTTACTCTGTACTAATGGTTAAGGTCTTAACTCTTACTCTGGCATCATGGTTAAGGTCTTAGACTATTACTCTGGACTAAGGGTAAGGTCTTAACTCTTACTCTGGCATCATGTGTAAGGTCTTAACTCTTACTCTTGACTAAAGGTTAAGGTCTTAGACTCTTACTCTGGACTAATGGTTAAGGTATTAACTCTTACTCTGGACTAATGGTTAAGGTCTTAGACTGTTACTCTGGCATCATGGTTAAGGTCTTAACTCTTACTCTGGACTAATGGTTAAGGTCTTAACTCTTACTCTGGACTAATGGTTAAGGTCTTAACTCTTAGTCTGGACTAATGGTTAAGGTCTTAGCTCTTACTCTGGCATCATGGGTAAGGTCTTAACTCTTACTCTGGACTAATGGTTAAGGTCTTAGACTCTTACTCTGGACTAATGGTTAAGGTCTTAACTCTTACTCTGGACTAATGGTTAAGGTCTTAGACTCTTACTCTGGCATCATGGTCAAGGTCTTAACTCTTACTCTGGACTAATGGTTAAGGTCTTAACTCTTACTTTGGGCTAATGGTTAAGGTCTTAACTGTTATTCTGGCATCAAAGTTAAGGTCTTAACTCTTACTCTCGACTAATGGTTAAGGTCTTAACTCTTACTCTAGACTAATGGTTAAGGTCTTAACTCTTACTCTGGACTAATGGTTAAGGTCTTAACTCTTACTATGGACTAATGGTTAAGGTCTTAGACTCTTACTCTGGCATCATGGTTAACGTCTTAACTCTTACTCTGGACTAATGGTTAAGGTCTTAACTCTTACTCTGGCATCATGGTTAAGGTCCTAACTCTTACTATGGCCTATTGGTTAAGGTCTTTACTCTTACTCTGGCATTATGGTTAAGATCTTAGACTCTTACTCTGGACTAATGGTTAATGTCTTAACTCTTACTCTGGCATCATGGTTAAGGTCTTAACTCTTACTCTGGACTAATGGTTAAGGTCTTAACTCTTTTTCTGGACTCATGGTTAAGGTCTTAACTCTTACTCTGGCATGATGGTTAAGGTCTTAACTCTTACTCTGGACTAATGGTTAAGGTCTTAACTCTTACTCTGGACTAATGGTTAAGGTCTTAACTCTTACTCTGGCATCATGGTTAAGGTCCTAACTCTTACTATGGCATATTGGTTAAGGTCTTAACTCTTACTCTGGCATCATGGTTAAGGTCTTAGACTCTTACTCTAGACTAATGGTTAAGGTCTTAACTCTTACTCTGGACCTATGGTTAAGGTCTTAACTCTTACTCTGGCATCATGTTTAAGGTCTTAACTCTTACTCTGGACTAATGGTTAAGGTCTTAACTATTACTCTGGACTAATGGTTAAGGTCTTAACTCTTACTCTGGACAAATGGTGAAGGTCTTAACTCTTACTCTGGCATCATGATTAAGGTCTTAACTCTTACTCTGGCATCATGGTTAAGGTCTTAACTCTTACTCTGGACTAATGGTTAAGGTCTTAACTCTTACTCAGGACTAATGGTTAAGGTCTTAACTCTTACTCTGGCTTCATGGTTAAGGTCTTAGACTCTTACTCTGGACTAATGGTTAAGGTCTTAACTCTCACTCTGGCATCATGGCAAAGGTCTTAACTCTTACTCTGGCATGATGGTTAAGGTCTTAACTCTTACTCTGGAATAATGTTTAAGGTCTTAACTCTTACTCTGGACTAATGGTTAAGGTCTTAGACTCTTACTCTGGCATCATGGTTAAGGTCTTAGACTCTTACTCTGGACTAATGGTTAATGTTGTAACTCTTACTCTGGCATCATGGTTAAGGTCTTAACTCTTACTCTGGACTAATGGTTAAGGTCTTAACTCTTACTCTGGCATCATGGTTAAGGTCTTAACTCTTACTCTGGACTAATGGTTAAAGTCTTAACTCTTACTCAGGACTAATGGTTAAGGTCTTAACTCTAACTGTGGCATAATGGTTACGGTCTTAACTCTTACTCTGGACTAATGGTTAAGGTCTTAAATCTTACTCTGGACTAATGGTTAAGGTCTTAACTCTTACTCTGGCTTCATGGTTAAGGTCTTAGACTCTTACTCTGGACTAATGGTTAAGATCTTAACTCTTACTCTGGCATCATGGGTAAGGTCTTAACTCTTACTCTGGCATGATGGTTAAGGTCTTAACTCTTACTCTGGACTAATGTTTAAGGTCTTAACTCTTACTCTGGACTAATGGTTAAGGTCTTAGACTCTTACTCTGGCATCATGGTTAAGGTCTTAGACTCTTACTCTTGACTAATGGTTAATGTCTTAACTCTTACTCTGGCATCATGGTTAAGGTCTTAACTCTTACTCTGGACTAATGGTTAAGGTCTTAACTCTTACTCAGGACTAATGGTTAAGGTCTTAACTCTTACTCTGGCATCATGGTTACGGTCTTAACTCTTACTCTGGACTAATGGTTAAGGTCTTAAATCTTACTCTGGACTAATGGTTAAGGTCTTAACTCTTACTCTGGCATCATGGTTAAGGTCTTAGACTCTTACTCTGGACTAATGTTTAAGGTCTTAACTCTTACTCTGGCATCATGGGTAAGGTCTTAACTCTTACTCTGGACTAATGTTTAAGGTCTTAGCTCTGACTCTGGACTAATGGTTACGGTCTTAGACTCTTACTCTGGCATCATGGTTAAGGTCTTAACTCTTACTCTGGACTAATGGTTAAGGTCTTAGACTCTTACTCTGGACTAATGGTTAAGGTCCTAACTCTTACTCTGGACTAATGGTTAAGGTCTTAACTCTTACTCTGGACTAATGGTTAAGGTCTTAGACTCTTACTCTGGCATCATGGTTTAGGTCTTAACTCTTACTCTGGCATCATGGTTAAGGTCTTCACTCTTACTCTGGACTAATGGTTAAGGTCTTAACTCTTAGTCTGGACTAATGGTTAAGGTCTTAATTCTTACTCTGGACTAATGGTTAAGGTCTTAACTCTTACTCAGGACTAATGGTTAAGGTGTTAACTCTTACTCTGGCATCATGGTTACGGTCTTAGACTCTTACTCTGGACTAATGGTTAATGTCTTAACTCTTACTCTGGCATCATGGTTAACATCTTAACTCTTACTCTGGCATCATGGTTAAGGTCTTAACTCTTACTCTGGACTAATGGTTAAGGTCTTAACTCTTACTCTGGCATCATGGTTAAGGTCTTAGACTCTTACTCTGGCATCATGGTTACGGTCTTAACTCTTACTCTGGCATCATGGGTAAGGTCTTAACTCTTACTCTGGACTAATGGTTAAGGTCTTAGACTCTTACTCTGGACTAATGTTGAAGGTCTTAGCTCTGACTCTGGACTAATGGTTACGGTCTTAGACTCTTACTCTGGCATCATGGTTAAGGTCTTAACTCTTACTCTGGACTAATGGTTAAGGTCTTAGACTCTTACTCTGGACTAATGGTTAAGGTCTTAACTCTTACTCTGGACTAATGGTTAAGGTCTTAACTCGTACTCTGGACTAATGGTTAAGGTCTTAGACTCTTACCCTGGCATCATGGTTTAGGTCTTAACTCTTACTCTGGCATCATGGTTAAGGTATTCACTCTTACTCTGGACTAATGGTTAAGGTCTTAACTCTTAGTCTGGACTAATGGTTAAGGTCTTAACTCTTACTCTGGACTAATGGTTAAGGTCTTAACTCTTACTCTGACATCATGGTTAAGGTCTTAGACTCTTACTCTGGACTAATGGTTAAGGTCTTAACTCTTACTCTGGACTACTGGTTAAGGTCTTAACTCTTACTCTGGACTAATGGTTAAGGTCTTAACTCTTACTCAGGACTAATGGTTAAGGTCTTAACTCTTACTCTGGACTACTGGTTAAGGTCTTAACTCTTACTCTGGACTAATGGTTAAGGTCTTAACTCTTACTCTGGCATCATGGTTAAGATCTTAACTCTTACTCTGGCATCATGGTTAAGGTCTTAACTCTTACTCTGGACAAATGGTTAAGGTCTTAACTCTTACTCTGGCATCATGGTTAAGGTCTTAGACTCTTACTCTGGCATCATGGTTACGGTCTTAACTCTTACTCTGGCATCATGGGTAAGGTCTTAACTCTTACTCTGGACTAATGGTTAAGGTCTTAGACTCTTACTCTGGACTAATGTTGAAGGTCTTAGCTCTGACTCTGGACTAATGGTTACGGTCTTAGACTCTTACTCTGGCATCATGGTTAAGGTCTTAACTCTTACTCTGGACTAATGGTTAAGGTCTTAGACTCTTACTCTGGACTAATGGTTAAGGTCTTAACTCGTACTCTGGACTAATGGTTAAGGTCTTAGACTCTTACCCTGGCATCATGGTTTAGGTCTTAACTCTTACTCTGGCATCATGGTTAAGGTCTTCACTCTTACTCTGGACTAATGGTTAAGGTCTTAACTCTTAGTCTGGACTAATGGTTAAGGTCTTAACTCTTACTCTGGACTAATGGTTAAGGTCTTAACTCTTACTCTGACATCATGGTTAAGGTCTTAGACTCTTACTCTGGACTAATGGTTAAGGTCTTAACTCTTACTCTGGACTACTGGTTAAGGTCTTAACTCTTACTCTGGCATCATGGTTAAGGTCTTAACTCCTACTCTGTACTAATGGTTAAGGTCTTAACTCTTACTCTGGCATCATGGTTAAGGTCTTAGACTATTACTCTGGACTAAGGGTAAGGTCTTAACTCTTACTCTGGCATCATGTGTAAGGTCTTAACTCTTACTCTTGACTAAAGGTTAAGGTCTTAGACTCTTACTCTGGACTAATGGTTAAGGTATTAACTCTTACTCTGGACTAATGGTTAAGGTCTTAGACTGTTACTCTGGCATCATGGTTAAGGTCTTAACTCTTACTCTGGACTAATGGTTAAGGTCTTAACTCTTACTCTGGACTAATGGTTAAGGTCTTAACTCTTAGTCTGGACTAATGGTTAAGGTCTTAGCTCTTACTCTGGCATCATGGGTAAGGTCTTAACTCTTACTCTGGACTAATGGTTAAGGTCTTAGACTCTTACTCTGGACTAATGGTTAAGGTCTTAACTCTTACTCTGGACTAATGGTTAAGGTCTTAGACTCTTACTCTGGCATCATGGTCAAGGTCTTAACTCTTACTCTGGACTAATGGTTAAGGTCTTAACTCTTACTTTGGGCTAATGGTTAAGGTCTTAACTGTTATTCTGGCATCAAAGTTAAGGTCTTAACTCTTACTCTCGACTAATGGTTAAGGTCTTAACTCTTACTCTAGACTAATGGTTAAGGTCTTAACTCTTACTCTGGACTAATGGTTAAGGTCTTAACTCTTACTATGGACTAATGGTTAAGGTCTTAGACTCTTACTCTGGCATCATGGTTAACGTCTTAACTCTTACTCTGGACTAATGGTTAAGGTCTTAACTCTTACTCTGGCATCATGGTTAAGGTCCTAACTCTTACTATGGCCTATTGGTTAAGGTCTTTACTCTTACTCGGGCATTATGGTTAAGATCTTAGACTCTTACTCTGGACTAATGGTTAATGTCTTAACTCTTACTCTGGCATCATGGTTAAGGTCTTAACTCTTACTCTGGACTAATGGTTAAGGTCTTAACTCTTTTTCTGGACTCATGGTTAAGGTCTTAACTCTTACTCTGGCATGATGGTTAAGGTCTTAACTCTTACTCTGGACTAATGGTTAAGGTCTTAACTCTTACTCTGGACTAATGGTTAAGGTCTTAACTCTTACTCTGGCATCATGGTTAAGGTCCTAACTCTTACTATGGCATATTGGTTAAGGTCTTAACTCTTACTCTGGCATCATGGTTAAGGTCTTAGACTCTTACTCTAGACTAATGGTTAAGGTCTTAACTCTTACTCTGGACCTATGGTTAAGGTCTTAACTCTTACTCTGGCATCATGTTTAAGGTCTTAACTCTTACTCTGGACTAATGGTTAAGGTCTTAACTATTACTCTGGACTAATGGTTAAGGTCTTAACTCTTACTCTGGACAAATGGTGAAGGTCTTAACTCTTACTCTGGCATCATGATTAAGGTCTTAACTCTTACTCTGGCATCATGGTTAAGGTCTTAACTCTTACTCTGGACTAATGGTTAAGGTCTTAACTCTTACTCAGGACTAATGGTTAAGGTCTTAACTCTTACTCTGGCTTCATGGTTAAGGTCTTAGACTCTTACTCTGGACTAATGGTTAAGGTCTTAACTCTCACTCTGGCATCATGGGTAAGGTCTTAACTCTTACTCTGGCATGATGGTTAAGGTCTTAACTCTTACTCTGGAATAATGTTTAAGGTCTTAACTCTTACTCTGGACTAATGGTTAAGGTCTTAGACTCTTACTCTGGCATCATGGTTAAGGTCTTAGACTCTTACTCTGGACTAATGGTTAATGTTGTAACTCTTACTCTGGCATCATGGTTAAGGTCTTAACTCTTACTCTGGACTAATGGTTAAGGTCTTAACTCTTACTCTGGCATCATGGTTAAGGTCTTAACTCTTACTCTGGCATCATGGTTAAGGTCCTAACTCTTACTATGGCATATTGGTTAAGGTCTTAACTCTTACTCTGGCATCATGGTTAAGGTCTTAGACTCTTACTCTGGACTAATGGTTAAGGTCTTAAATCTTACTCTGGCATCATGGTTAAGGTCTTAACTCTTACACTGGCATCATGGTTAAGGTCTTAACTCTTACTCTGGACTAATGGTTAAGGTCTTAACTCTTTCTCTGGCATCATGGTTAAGGTCTTAACTCTTACTCTGGACTAATGGTTAAAGTCTTAACTCTTACTCAGGACTAATGGTTAAGGTCTTAACTCTAACTGTGGCATAATGGTTACGGTCTTAACTCTTACTCTGGACTAATGGTTAAGGTCTTAAATCTTACTCTGGACTAATGGTTAAGGTCTTAACTCTTACTCTGGCTTCATGGTTAAGGTCTTAGACTCTTACTCTGGACTAATGGTTAAGATCTTAACTCTTACTCTGGCATCATGGGTAAGGTCTTAACTCTTACTCTGGCATGATGGTTAAGGTCTTAACTCTTACTCTGGACTAATGTTTAAGGTCTTAACTCTTACTCTGGACTAATGGTTAAGGTCTTAGACTCTTACTCTGGCATCATGGTTAAGGTCTTAGACTCTTACTCTTGACTAATGGTTAATGTCTTAACTCTTACTCTGGCATCATGGTTAAGGTCTTAACTCTTACTCTGGACTAATGGTTAAGGTCTTAACTCTTACTCAGGACTAATGGTTAAGGTCTTAACTCTAACTCTGGCATCATGGTTACGGTCTTAACTCTTACTCTGGACTAATGGTTAAGGTCTTAAATCTTACTCTGGACTAATGGTTAAGGTCTTAACTCTTACTCTGGCATCATGGTTAAGGTCTTAGACTCTTACTCTGGACTAATGTTTAAGGTCTTAACTCTTACTCTGGCATCATGGGTAAGGTCTTAACTCTTACTCTGGACTAATGTTTAAGGTCTTAGCTCTGACTCTGGACTAATGGTTACGGTCTTAGACTCTTACTCTGGCATCATGGTTAAGGTCTTAACTCTTACTCTGGACTAATGGTTAAGGTCTTAGACTCTTACTCTGGACTAATGGTTAAGGTCTTAACTCTTACTCTGGACTAATGGTTAAGGTCTTAACTCTTACTCTGGACTAATGGTTAAGGTCTTAGACTCTTACTCTGGCATCACGGTTTAGTTCTTAACTCTTACTCTGGCATCATGGTTAAGGTCTTCACTCTTACTCTGGACTAATGGATAAGGTCTTAACTCTTAGTCTGGACTAATGGTTAAGGTCTTAACTCTTACTCTGGACTAATGGTTAAGGTCTTAACTCTTACTCAGGACTAATGGTTAAGGTGTTAACTCTTACTCTGGCATCATGGTTACGGTCTTAGACTCTTACTCTGGACTAATGGTTAATGTCTTAACTCTTACTCTGGCATCATGGTTAAGATCTTAACTCTTACTCTGGCATCATGGTTAAGGTCTTAACTCTTACTCTGGACTAATGGTTAAGGTCTTAACTCTTACTCTGGCATCATGGTTAAGGTCTTAGACTCTTACTCTGGCATCATGGTTACGGTCTTAACTCTTACTCTGGCATCATGGGTAAGGTCTTAACTCTTACTCTGGACTAATGGTTAAGGTCTTAGACTCTTACTCTGGACTAATGTTGAAGGTCTTAGCTCTGACTCTGGACTAATGGTTACGGTCTTAGACTCTTACTCTGGCATCATGGTTAAGGTCTTAACTCTTACTCTGGACTAATGGTTAAGGTCTTAGACTCTTACTCTGGACTAATGGTTAAGGTCTTAACTCTTACTCTGGACTAATGGTTAAGGTCTTAACTCGTACTCTGGACTAATGGTTAAGGTCTTAGACTCTTACCCTGGCATCATGGTTTAGGTCTTAACTCTTACTCTGGCATCATGGTTAAGGTCTTCACTCTTACTCTGGACTAATGGTTAAGGTCTTAACTCTTAGTCTGGACTAATGGTTAAGGTCTTAACTCTTACTCTGGACTAATGGTTAAGGTCTTAACTCTTACTCTGACATCATGGTTAAGGTCTTAGACTCTTACTCTGGACTAATGGTTAAGGTCTTAACTCTTACTCTGGACTACTGATTAAGGTCTTAACTCTTACTCTGGACTAATGGTTAAGGTCTTAACTCTTACTCAGGACTAATGGTTAAGGTGTTAACTCTTACTCTGGCATCATGGTTACGGTCTTAGACTCTTACTCTGGACTAATGGTTAATGTCTTAACTCTTACTCTGGCATCATGGTTAAGATCTTAACTCTTACTCTGGCATCATGGTTAAGGTCTTAACTCTTACTCTGGACAAATGGTTAAGGTCTTAACTCTTACTCTGGCATCATGGTTAAGGTCTTAGACTCTTACTCTGGCATCATGGTTACAGTCTTAACTCTTACTCTGGCATCATGGGTAAGGTCTTAACTCTTACTCTGGACTAATGGTTAAGGTCTTAGACTCTTACTCTGGACTAATGTTGAAGGTCTTAGCTCTGACTCTGGACTAATGGTTACGGTCTTAGACTCTTACTCTGGCATCATGGTTAAGGTCTTAACTCTTACTCTGGACTAATGGTTAAGGTCTTAGACTCTTACTCTGGACTAATGGTTAAGGTCTTAACTCTTACTCTGGACTAATGGTTAAGGTCTTAACTCGTACTCTGGACTAATGGTTAAGGTCTTAGACTCTTACCCTGGCATCATGGTTTAGGTCTTAACTCTTACTCTGGCATCATGGTTAAGGTCTTCACTCTTACTCTGGACTAATGGTTAAGGTCTTAACTCTTAGTCTGGACTAATGGTTAAGGTCTTAACTCTTACTCTGGACTAATGGTTAAGGTCTTAACTCTTACTCTGACATCATGGTTAAGGTCTTAGACTCTTACTCTGGACTAATGGTTAAGGTCTTAACTCTTACTCTGGACTACTGGTTAAGGTCTTAACTCTTACTCTGGCATCATGGTTAAGGTCTTAACTCTTACTCTGTACTAATGGTTAAGGTCTTAACTCTTACTCTGGCATCATGGTTAAGGTCTTAGACTATTACTCTGGACTAAGGGTAAGGTCTTAACTCTTACTCTGGCATCATGTGTAAGGTCTTAACTCTTACTCTTGACTAAAGGTTAAGGTCTTAGACTCTTACTCTGGACTAATGGTTAAGGTATTAACTCTTACTCTGGACTAATGGTTAAGGTCTTAGACTGTTACTCTGGCATCATGGTTAAGGTCTTAACTCTTACTCTGGACTAATGGTTAAGGTCTTAACTCTTACTCTGGACTAATGGTTAAGGTCTTAACTCTTAGTCTGGACTAATGGTTAAGGTCTTAGCTCTTACTCTGGCATCATGGGTAAGGTCTTAACTCTTACTCTGGACTAATGGTTAAGGTCTTAGACTCTTACTCTGGACTAATGGTTAAGGTCTTAACTCTTACTCTGGACTAATGGTTAAGGTCTTAGACTCTTACTCTGGCATCATGGTCAAGGTCTTAACTCTTACTCTGGACTAATGGTTAAGGTCTTAACTCTTACTTTGGGCTAATGGTTAAGGTCTTAACTGTTATTCTGGCATCAAAGTTAAGGTCTTAACTCTTACTCTTGACTAATGGTTAAGGTCTTAACTCTTACTCTAGACTAATGGTTAAGGTCTTAACTCTTACTCTGGACTAATGGTTAAGGTCTTAACTCTTACTATGGACTAATGGTTAAGGTCTTAGACTCTTACTCTGGCATCATGGTTAACGTCTTAACTCTTACTCTGGACTAATGGTTAAGGTCTTAACTCTTACTCTGGCATCATGGTTAAGGTCCTAACTCTTACTATGGCCTATTGGTTAAGGTCTTTACTCTTACTCTGGCATTATGGTTAAGATCTTAGACTCTTACTCTGGACTAATGGTTAATGTCTTAACTCTTACTCTGGCATCATGGTTAAGGTCTTAACTCTTACTCTGGACTAATGGTTAAGGTCTTAACTCTTTTTCTGGACTCATGGTTAAGGTCTTAACTCTTACTCTGGCATGATGGTTAAGGTCTTAACTCTTACTCTGGACTAATGGTTAAGGTCTTAACTCTTACTCTGGACTAATAGTTAAGGTCTTAACTCTTACTCTGGCATCATGGTTAAGGTCCTAACTCTTACTATGGCATATTGGTTAAGGTCTTAACTCTTACTCTGGCATCATGGTTAAGGTCTTAGACTCTTACTCTAGACTAATGGTTAAGGTCTTAACTCTTACTCTGGACCTATGGTTAAGGTCTTAACTCTTACTCTGGCATCATGTTTAAGGTCTTAACTCTTACTCTGGACTAATGGTTAAGGTCTTAACTATTACTCTGGACTAATGGTTAAGGTCTTAACTCTTACTCTGGACAAATGGTGAAGGTCTTAACTCTTACTCTGGCATCATGATTAAGGTCTTAACTCTCACTCTGGCATCATGGTTAAGGTCTTAACTCTTACTCTGGACTAATGGTTAAGGTCTTAACTCTTACTCAGGACTAATGGTTAAGGTCTTAACTCTTACTCTGGCTTCATGGTTAAGGTCTTAGACTCTTACTCTGGACTAATGGTTAAGGTCTTAACTCTCACTCTGGCATCATGGGTAAGGTCTTAACTCTTACTCTGGCATGATGGTTAAGGTCTTAACTCTTACTCTGGAATAATGTTTAAGGTCTTAACTCTTACTCTGGACTAATGGTTAAGGTCTTAGACTCTTACTCTGGCATCATGGTTAAGGTCTTAGACTCTTACTCTGGACTAATGGTTAATGTTGTAACTCTTACTCTGGCATCATGGTTAAGGTCTTAACTCTTACTCTGGACTAATGGTTAAGGTCTTAACTCTTACTCTGGCATCATGGTTAAGGTCTTAACTCTTACTCTGGCATCATGGTTAAGGTCCTAACTCTTACTATGGCATATTGGTTAAGGTCTTAACTCTTACTCTGGCATCATGGTTAAGGTCTTAGACTCTTACTCTGGACTAATGGTTAAGGTCTTAAATCTTACTCTGGCATCATGGTTAAGGTCTTAACTCTTACACTGGCATCATGGTTAAGGTCTTAACTCTTACTCTGGACTAATGGTTAAGGTCTTAACTCTTACTCTGGCATCATGGTTAAGGTCTTAACTCTTACTCTGGACTAATGGTTAAGGTCTTAACTCTTACTCAGGACTAATGGTTAAGGTCTTAACTCTTACTCTGGCATCATGGTTACAGTCTTAACTCTTACTCTGGACTAATGTTTAAGGTCTTAAATCGTACTCTGGACTAATGGTTAAGGTCTTAACTCTTACTCTGGCATCATGGGTAAGGTCTTAACTCTTACTCTGGACTAATGGTTAAGGTCTTAGACTCTTACTCTGGACTAATGTTTAAGGTCTTAGCTCCGACTCCGGACTAATGGTTACGGTCTTAGACTCTTACTCTGGCATCATGGTTAAGGTCTTAACTCTTACTCTGGCATCATGGTTAAGGTCTTAACTCTTACTCTGGACTAATGGTTACGGTCTTAAATCTTACTCTGGACTAATGGTTAAGGTCCTAACTCTTACTCTGGCATCATGGTTAAGGTCTTAGACTCTTACTCTGGACTAAGGGTTAAGGTCTTAACTCTTACTCTGGCATCATGGGTAAGGTCTTAACTCTTACTCTGGACTAATGGTTAAGGTCTTAGACTCTTACTCTGGACTAATGTTTAAGGTCTTAGACTCTTACTCTGGCATCATGGTTAAGGTCTTAGACTCTTACTCTGGACTAATGGTTAAGGTCCTAACTCTTACTCTGGATTAATTGTTAAGGTCTTAACTCTTACTCTGGCATCATGGTTAAGGTCCTAACTTTTACTATGGCCTATTGGTTAGGTTCTTAACTCTTACTCCGGCATCATGGTTAAGGTCTTAGACTCTTACTCTGGACTAATGGTTAAGGTCTTAACTCTTACTCTGGACTAATGGTTAAGGGCTTAGACTCTTACTCTGACATCATGGTTAATGTCTTTACTCTTACTCTGGACTAATGGTTAAGGTGTTAACTCTTACTCTGGCATCATGGTTAAGGTCTTAGACTCTTACTCTGGACTAATGGTTAATGTCTTAACTCTTACTCTGGCATCATGGTTAAGATCTTAACTCTTACTCTGGCATCATGGTTAAGGTCTTAACTCTTACTCTGGACTAATGGTTAAGGTCTTAACTCTTACTCTGGCATCATGATTAAGGTCTTAGACTCTTACTCTGGACTAATGGTTAAGGTCTTAACTCTTACTCTGGCATCATGGTTAAGGTCTTAACTCTTACTCTGGACTAATGGTTAAGGACTTAACTCTTACTCTGGACTCATGGTTAAGGTCTTAACTCTTACTCTGGCATGATGGTTAAGGTCTTAACTCTTACTCTGGACTAATGGTTAAGGTCTTAACTCTTACTCTGGACTAATGGTTAAGGTCTTAGAGTCTTACACTGGCATCATGGTTAAGGTCTTAGACTCTTACTCTGGACTAATGGTTAATGTCTTAACTCTTACTCTGGCATCATGGTTAAGGTCTTAACTCTTACTCTGGACTAATGGTTAAGGTCTTAACTCTTACTCTGCCATCATGGTTAAGGTCTTAACTCTTACTCTGGCATCATGGTTAAGGTCCTAACTCTTACTATGGCATCATGTTTAAGGTCTTAACTCTTACTCTGGACTAATGGTTAAGGTCTTAACTATTACTCTGGACTAATGGTTAAGGTCTTAACTCTTACTCTGGACAAATGGTGAAGGTCTTAACTCTTACTCTGGCATCATGGTTAAGGTCTTAGACTCTTACTCTGGACTAATGGTTAAGGTCTTAACTCTTACTCTGGCATCATGGTTAAGGTCCTAACTCTTACTATGGCATATTGGTTAAGGTCTTAACTCTTACTCTGGCATCATGGTTAAGGTCTTAGACTCTTACTCTGGACTAATGGTTAAGGTCTTAACTCTTACTCTGGACTAATGCTTAAGGTCTTAACTCTTACTCTGGCATCATGTTTAAGGTCTTAACTCTTACTCTGGACTAATGGTTAAGGTCTTAACTATTACTCTGGACTAATGGTTAAGGTCTTAACTCTTACTCTGGCATCATGATTAAGGTCTTAACTCTTACTCTGGACTAATGGTTAAGGTCTTAACTATTACTCTGGACTAATGTTTAAGGTCTTAACTCTTATTCTGGACAAATGGTTAAGGTCTTAACTCTTACTCTGACATCATGGTTAAGGTCTTAGACTCTTACTCTGGACTAATGGTTAAGGTCTTAACTCTTACTCTGGATTAATGGTTAAGGTCTTAACTCTTACTCTGGCATCATGGTTAGGTTCCTAACTTTTACTATGGCCTATTGGTTAAGTTCTTAACTCTTACTCCGGCATCATGGTTAAGGTCTTAGACTCTTGCTCTGGCCTAATGGTTAATGTCTTAACTCTTACTCTGGCATCATGTTTAAGGTCTTAACTCTTACTCTGGCATCATGGTTAAGGTCTTAACTCTTACTCTGGACTAATGGTTAAAGTCTTAACTCTTACTCAGGACTAATGGTTAAGGTCTTAACTCTAACTGTGGCATAATGGTTACGGTCTTAACTCTTACTCTGGACTAATGGTTAAGGTCTTAAATCTTACTCTGGACTAATGGTTAAGGTCTTAACTCTTACTCTGGCATCATGGTTAAGGTCTTAGACTCTTACTCTGGACTAATGGTTAAGGTCTTAACTCTTACTCTGGCATCATGTGTAAGGTCTTAACTCTTACTCTGGACTAATGGTTAAGGTCTTAGACTCTTACTCTGGACTAATGGTTAAAGTATTAACTCTTACTCTGGACTAATGGTTAAGGTCTTAGACTCTTACTCTGGCATCATGGTTAAGGTCTTAACTCTTACTCTGGACTAATGGTTAAGGTCTTAACTCTTACTCTGGACTAATGGTTAAGGTCTTAACTCTTAGTCTGGACTAATGGTTAAGGTCTTAGCTCTTACTCTGGCATGATGGGTAAGGTCTTAACTCTTACTCTGGACTAATGGTTAAGGTCTTAGACTCTTACTCTGGACTAATGGTTAAGGTCTTAACTCTTACTCTGGACTAATGGTTAAGGTCTTAGACTCTTACTCTGGCATCATGGTCAAGGTCTTAACTCTTACTCTGGACTAATGGTTAAGGTCTTAACTCTTACTTTGGGCTAATGGTTAAGGTCTTAACTGTTATTCTGGCATCATGGTTAAGGTCTTAACTCTTACTCTCGACTAATGGTTATGGTCTTAATTCTTACTCTAGACTAATGGTTAAGGTCTTAACTCTTACTCTGGACTAATGGTTAAGGTCTTAACTCTTACTCTGGACTAAACTCTTACTCTGGCATCATGGTTAAGGTCTTAACTCTTACTCTGGACTAATGGTTAAGGTCTTAACTCTTACTCTGGACTAATGGTTAAGGTCTTAACTCTTACTCTGGCATCATGGTTACGGTCTTAACTCTTACTCTGGCATCATGGGTAAGGTCTTAACTCTTACTCTGGACTAATGGTTAAGGTCTTAACTCTTACTCTGGCATCATGGGTAAGGTCTTAACTCTTACTCTGGACTAATGGTTAAGGTCTTAGACTCTTACTCTGGACTAATGTTTAAGGTCTTAGCTCCGACTCTGGACTAATGGTTACGGTCTTAGACTCTTACTCTGGCATCATGGTTAAGGTCTTAAATCTTACACTGGCATCATGGTTAAGGTCTTAACTCTTACTCTGGACTAATGGTTAAGGTCTTAACTCTTACTCAGGACTAATGGTTAAGGTCTTAACTCTAACTCTGGCATCATGGTTACAGTCTTAACTCTTACTCTGGACTAATGGTTACGGTCTTAAATCTTACTCTGGCATCATGGGTAAGGTCCTAACTCTTACTCTGGCATCATGGTTAAGGTCTTAGACTCTTACTCTGGACTAATGTTTAAGGTCTTAGACTCTTACTCTGGCATCATGGTTAAGGTCTTAGACTCTTACTCTGGACTAATGGTTAAGGTCTTAACTCTTACTCTGGATTAATTGTTAAGGTCTTAACTCGTACTCTGGCATCATGGTTAAGGTCCTAACTTTTACTATGGCCTATTGGTTAGGTTCTTAACTCTTACTCCGGCATCATGGTTAAGGTCTTAGACTCTTACTCTGGACTAATGGTTAAGGTCTTAACTCTTACTCTGGCATCATGGTTACGGTCTTAACTCTTACTCTGGACTAATGGTTAAGGTCTTAAATCTGACTCTGGACTAATGGTTAAGGTCTTAACTCTTACTCTGGCATCATGGTTAAGGTCCTAACTCTTACTATGGCCTATTGGTTAAGGTCTTTACTCTTACTATGGCATTATGGTTAAGATCTTAGACTCTTACTCTGGACTAATGGTTAATGTCTTAACTCTTACTCTGGCATCATGGTTAAGGTCTTAACTCTTACTCTGGACTAATGGTTAAGGTCTTAACTCTTTTTCTGGACTCATGGTTAAGGTCTTAACTCTTACTCTGGCATGATGGTTAAGGTCTTAACTCTTACTCTGGACTAATGGTTAAGGTCTTAACTCTTACTCTGGACTAATGGTTAAGGTCTTAGACTCTTACTCTGGCATCATGGTTAAGGTCTTAGACTCTTACTCTGGACTAATGGTTAATGTCTTAACTCTTACTCTGGCATCATGGTTAAGGTCTTAACTCTTACTCTGGACTAATGATTAAGGTCTTAACTCTTACTCTGGACTAATGGTTAAGGTCTTAACTCTTAGTCTGGACTAATGGTTAAGGTCTTAGCTCTTACTATGGCATATTGGTTAAGGTCTTAACTCTTACTCTGGCATCATGGTTAAGGTCTTAGACTCTTACTCTGGACTAATGGTTAAGGTCTTAACTCTTACTCTGGACCTATGGTTAAGGTCTTAACTCTTACTCTGGCATCATGTTTAAGGTCTTAACTCTTACTCTGGACTAATGGTTAAGGTCTTAACTATTACTCTGGACTAATGGTTAAGGTCTTAACTCTTACTCTGGACAAATGGTTAAGGTCTTAACTCTTACTCTGGCATCATGGTTAAGGTCTTAGACTCTTACTCTGGACTAATGGTTAAGGTCTTAACTCTTTCTCTGGATTAATTGTTAAGGTCTTAACTCTTACTCTGGCATCATGGTTAAGGTCCTAACTTTTACTATGGCCTATTGGTTAGGTTCTTAACTCTTACTCCGGCATCATGGTTAAGGTCTTAGACTCTTACTCTGGACTAATGGTTAATGTCTTAACTCTTACTCTGGCATCATGGTTAAGGTCTTAACTCTTACTCTGGCATCATGGTTAAGGTCTTAACTCTTACTCTGGACTAATGGTTAAGGTCTTAACTCTTACTCAGGACTAATGGTTAAGGTCTTAACTCTTACTCTGGCTTCATGGTTAAGGTCTTAGACTCTTAGTCTGGACTAATGGTTAAGGTCTTAACTCTTACTCTGGCATCATGGGTAAGGTCTTAACTCTTACTCTGGCATGATGGTTAAGGTCTTAACTCTTACTCTGGACTAATGTTTAAGGTCTTAACTCTTACTCTGGACTAATGGTTAAGGTCTTAGACTCTTACTCTGGCATCATGGTTAAGGTCTTAGACTCTTACTCTGGACTAATGGTTAATGTCGTAACTCTTACTCTGGCATCATGGTTAAGGTCTTAACTCTTACTCTGGACTAATGGTTAAGGTCTTAACTCTTACTCTGGACTAATGGTTAAGGTCTTAGACTCTTACTCTGGCATCATGGTTAAGGTCTTAGACTCTTACTCTGGACTAATGGTTAATGTCGTAACTCTTACTCTGGCATCATGTTTAAGGTCTTAAATCGTACTCTGGACTAATGGTTAAGGTCTTAACTCTTACTCTGGCATCATGGGTAAGGTCTTAACTCTTACTCTGGACTAATGGTTAAGGTCTTAGACTCTTACTCTGGACTAATGTTTAAGGTCTTAGCTCCGACTCCGGACTAATGGTTACGGTCTTAGACTCTTACTCTGGCATCATGGTTAAGGTCTTAACTCTTACTCTGGCATCATGGTTAAGGTCTTAACTCTTACTCTGGACTAATGGTTACGGTCTTAAATCTTACTCTGGACTAATGGTTAAGGTCCTAACTCTTACTCTGGCATCATGGTTAAGGTCTTAGACTCTTACTCTGGACTAAGGGTTAAGGTCTTAACTCTTACTCTGGCATCATGGGTAAGGTCTTAACTCTTACTCTGGACTAATGGTTAAGGTCTTAGACTCTTACTCTGGACTAATGTTTAAGGTCTTAGACTCTTACTCTGGCATCATGGTTAAGGTCTTAGACTCTTACTCTGGACTAATGGTTAAGGTCCTAACTCTTACTCTGGATTAATTGTTAAGGTCTTAACTCTTACTCTGGCATCATGGTTAAGGTCCTAACTTTTACTATGGCCTATTGGTTAGGTTCTTAACTCTTACTCCGGCATCATGGTTAAGGTCTTAGACTCTTACTCTGGACTAATGGTTAAGGTCTTAACTCTTACTCTGGACTAATGGTTAAGGGCTTAGACTCTTACTCTGACATCATGGTTAATGTCTTTACTCTTACTCTGGACTAATGGTTAAGGTGTTAACTCTTACTCTGGCATCATGGTTAAGGTCTTAGACTCTTACTCTGGACTAATGGTTAATGTCTTAACTCTTACTCTGGCATCATGGTTAAGATCTTAACTCTTACTCTGGCATCATGGTTAAGGTCTTAACTCTTACTCTGGACTAATGGTTAAGGTCTTAACTCTTACTCTGGCATCATGATTAAGGTCTTAGACTCTTACTCTG
Source organism: Triturus cristatus (assembly GCF_964204655.1). Taxonomy (NCBI): domain Eukaryota; kingdom Metazoa; phylum Chordata; class Amphibia; order Caudata; family Salamandridae; genus Triturus; species Triturus cristatus. The sequence goes on along the minus strand of NC_140593.1, from coordinate 717,843,024 downwards.
GACTAATGGTTAAGGTCTTAACTCTTACTCTGGCATCATGGTTAAGGTCTTAACTCTTACTCTGGACTAATGGTTAAGGACTTAACTCTTACTCTGGACTCATGGTTAAGGTCTTAACTCTTACTCTGGCATGATGGTTAAGGTCTTAACTCTTACTCTGGACTAATGGTTAAGGTCTTAACTCTTACTCTGGACTAATGGTTAAGGTCTTAGAGTCTTACACTGGCATCATGGTTAAGGTCTTAGACTCTTACTCTGGACTAATGGTTAATGTCTTAACTCTTACTCTGGCATCATGGTTAAGGTCTTAACTCTTACTCTGGACTAATGGTTAAGGTCTTAACTCTTACTCTGCCATCATGGTTAAGGTCTTAACTCTTACTCTGGCATCATGGTTAAGGTCCTAACTCTTACTATGGCATCATGTTTAAGGTCTTAACTCTTACTCTGGACTAATGGTTAAGGTCTTAACTATTACTCTGGACTAATGGTTAAGGTCTTAACTCTTACTCTGGACAAATGGTGAAGGTCTTAACTCTTACTCTGGCATCATGGTTAAGGTCTTAGACTCTTACTCTGGACTAATGGTTAAGGTCTTAACTCTTACTCTGGCATCATGGTTAAGGTCCTAACTCTTACTATGGCATATTGGTTAAGGTCTTAACTCTTACTCTGGCATCATGGTTAAGGTCTTAGACTCTTACTCTGGACTAATGGTTAAGGTCTTAACTCTTACTCTGGACTAATGCTTAAGGTCTTAACTCTTACTCTGGCATCATGTTTAAGGTCTTAACTCTTACTCTGGACTAATGGTTAAGGTCTTAACTATTACTCTGGACTAATGGTTAAGGTCTTAACTCTTACTCTGGCATCATGATTAAGGTCTTAACTCTTACTCTGGACTAATGGTTAAGGTCTTAACTATTACTCTGGACTAATGTTTAAGGTCTTAACTCTTATTCTGGACAAATGGTTAAGGTCTTAACTCTTACTCTGACATCATGGTTAAGGTCTTAGACTCTTACTCTGGACTAATGGTTAAGGTCTTAACTCTTACTCTGGATTAATGGTTAAGGTCTTAACTCTTACTCTGGCATCATGGTTAAGTTCCTAACTTTTACTATGGCCTATTGGTTAAGTTCTTAACTCTTACTCCGGCATCATGGTTAAGGTCTTAGACTCTTGCTCTGGCCTAATGGTTAATGTCTTAACTCTTACTCTGGCATCATGTTTAAGGTCTTAACTCTTACTCTGGCATCATGGTTAAGGTCTTAACTCTTACTCTGGACTAATGGTTAAAGTCTTAACTCTTACTCAGGACTAATGGTTAAGGTCTTAACTCTAACTGTGGCATAATGGTTACGGTCTTAACTCTTACTCTGGACTAATGGTTAAGGTCTTAAATCTTACTCTGGACTAATGGTTAAGGTCTTAACTCTTACTCTGGCATCATGGTTAAGGTCTTAGACTCTTACTCTGGACTAATGGTTAAGGTCTTAACTCTTACTCTGGCATCATGTGTAAGGTCTTAACTCTTACTCTGGACTAATGGTTAAGGTCTTAGACTCTTACTCTGGACTAATGGTTAAAGTATTAACTCTTACTCTGGACTAATGGTTAAGGTCTTAGACTCTTACTCTGGCATCATGGTTAAGGTCTTAACTCTTACTCTGGACTAATGGTTAAGGTCTTAACTCTTACTCTGGACTAATGGTTAAGGTCTTAACTCTTAGTCTGGACTAATGGTTAAGGTCTTAGCTCTTACTCTGGCATGATGGGTAAGGTCTTAACTCTTACTCTGGACTAATGGTTAAGGTCTTAGACTCTTACTCTGGACTAATGGTTAAGGTCTTAACTCTTACTCTGGACTAATGGTTAAGGTCTTAGACTCTTACTCTGGCATCATGGTCAAGGTCTTAACTCTTACTCTGGACTAATGGTTAAGGTCTTAACTCTTACTTTGGGCTAATGGTTAAGGTCTTAACTGTTATTCTGGCATCATGGTTAAGGTCTTAACTCTTACTCTCGACTAATGGTTATGGTCTTAATTCTTACTCTAGACTAATGGTTAAGGTCTTAACTCTTACTCTGGACTAATGGTTAAGGTCTTAACTCTTACTCTGGACTAAACTCTTACTCTGGCATCATGGTTAAGGTCTTAACTCTTACTCTGGACTAATGGTTAAGGTCTTAACTCTTACTCTGGACTAATGGTTAAGGTCTTAACTCTTACTCTGGCATCATGGTTACGGTCTTAACTCTTACTCTGGCATCATGGGTAAGGTCTTAACTCTTACTCTGGACTAATGGTTAAGGTCTTAACTCTTACTCTGGCATCATGGGTAAGGTCTTAACTCTTACTCTGGACTAATGGTTAAGGTCTTAGACTCTTACTCTGGACTAATGTTTAAGGTCTTAGCTCCGACTCTGGACTAATGGTTACGGTCTTAGACTCTTACTCTGGCATCATGGTTAAGGTCTTAAATCTTACACTGGCATCATGGTTAAGGTCTTAACTCTTACTCTGGACTAATGGTTAAGGTCTTAACTCTTACTCAGGACTAATGGTTAAGGTCTTAACTCTAACTCTGGCATCATGGTTACAGTCTTAACTCTTACTCTGGACTAATGGTTACGGTCTTAAATCTTACTCTGGCATCATGGGTAAGGTCCTAACTCTTACTCTGGCATCATGGTTAAGGTCTTAGACTCTTACTCTGGACTAATGTTTAAGGTCTTAGACTCTTACTCTGGCATCATGGTTAAGGTCTTAGACTCTTACTCTGGACTAATGGTTAAGGTCTTAACTCTTACTCTGGATTAATTGTTAAGGTCTTAACTCGTACTCTGGCATCATGGTTAAGGTCCTAACTTTTACTATGGCCTATTGGTTAGGTTCTTAACTCTTACTCCGGCATCATGGTTAAGGTCTTAGACTCTTACTCTGGACTAATGGTTAAGGTCTTAACTCTTACTCTGGCATCATGGTTACGGTCTTAACTCTTACTCTGGACTAATGGTTAAGGTCTTAAATCTGACTCTGGACTAATGGTTAAGGTCTTAACTCTTACTCTGGCATCATGGTTAAGGTCCTAACTCTTACTATGGCCTATTGGTTAAGGTCTTTACTCTTACTATGGCATTATGGTTAAGATCTTAGACTCTTACTCTGGACTAATGGTTAATGTCTTAACTCTTACTCTGGCATCATGGTTAAGGTCTTAACTCTTACTCTGGACTAATGGTTAAGGTCTTAACTCTTTTTCTGGACTCATGGTTAAGGTCTTAACTCTTACTCTGGCATGATGGTTAAGGTCTTAACTCTTACTCTGGACTAATGGTTAAGGTCTTAACTCTTACTCTGGACTAATGGTTAAGGTCTTAGACTCTTACTCTGGCATCATGGTTAAGGTCTTAGACTCTTACTCTGGACTAATGGTTAATGTCTTAACTCTTACTCTGGCATCATGGTTAAGGTCTTAACTCTTACTCTGGACTAATGATTAAGGTCTTAACTCTTACTCTGGACTAATGGTTAAGGTCTTAACTCTTAGTCTGGACTAATGGTTAAGGTCTTAGCTCTTACTATGGCATATTGGTTAAGGTCTTAACTCTTACTCTGGCATCATGGTTAAGGTCTTAGACTCTTACTCTGGACTAATGGTTAAGGTCTTAACTCTTACTCTGGACCTATGGTTAAGGTCTTAACTCTTACTCTGGCATCATGTTTAAGGTCTTAACTCTTACTCTGGACTAATGGTTAAGGTCTTAACTATTACTCTGGACTAATGGTTAAGGTCTTAACTCTTACTCTGGACAAATGGTTAAGGTCTTAACTCTTACTCTGGCATCATGGTTAAGGTCTTAGACTCTTACTCTGGACTAATGGTTAAGGTCTTAACTCTTTCTCTGGATTAATTGTTAAGGTCTTAACTCTTACTCTGGCATCATGGTTAAGGTCCTAACTTTTACTATGGCCTATTGGTTAGGTTCTTAACTCTTACTCCGGCATCATGGTTAAGGTCTTAGACTCTTACTCTGGACTAATGGTTAATGTCTTAACTCTTACTCTGGCATCATGGTTAAGGTCTTAACTCTTACTCTGGCATCATGGTTAAGGTCTTAACTCTTACTCTGGACTAATGGTTAAGGTCTTAACTCTTACTCAGGACTAATGGTTAAGGTCTTAACTCTTACTCTGGCTTCATGGTTAAGGTCTTAGACTCTTAGTCTGGACTAATGGTTAAGGTCTTAACTCTTACTCTGGCATCATGGGTAAGGTCTTAACTCTTACTCTGGCATGATGGTTAAGGTCTTAACTCTTACTCTGGACTAATGTTTAAGGTCTTAACTCTTACTCTGGACTAATGGTTAAGGTCTTAGACTCTTACTCTGGCATCATGGTTAAGGTCTTAGACTCTTACTCTGGACTAATGGTTAATGTCGTAACTCTTACTCTGGCATCATGGTTAAGGTCTTAACTCTTACTCTGGACTAATGGTTAAGGTCTTAACTCTTACTCTGGCATCATGGTTAAGGTCTTAACTCTTACTCTGGCATCATGGTTAAGGTCCTAACTCTTACTATGGCATATTGGTTAAGGTCTTAACTCTTACTCTGGCATCATGGTTAAGGTCTTAGACTCTTACTCTGGACTAATGGTTAAGGTCTTAAATCTTACTCTGGCATCATGGTTAAGGTCTTAACTCTTACACTGGCATCATGGTTAAGGTCTTAACTCTTACTCTGGACTAAACTCTTACTCTGGCATCATGGTTAAGGTCTTAACTCTTACTCTGGACTAATGGTTAAGGTCTTAACTCTTACTCAGGACTAATGGTTAAGGTCTTAACTCTTACTCTGGCATCATGGTTACGGTCTTAACTCTTACTCTGGACTAATGTTTAAGGTCTTAAATCTTACTCTGGACTAATGGTTAAGGTCTTAACTCTTACTCTGGCATCATGGGTAAGGTCTTAACTCTTACTCTGGACTAATGGTTAAGGTCTTAGACTCTTACTCTGGACTAATGTTTAAGGTCTTAGCTCCGACTCTGGACTAATGGTTACGGTCTTAGACTCTTACTCTGGCATCATGGTTAAGGTCTTAAATCTTACACTGGCATCATGGTTAAGGTCTTAACTCTTACTCTGGACTAATGGTTAAGGTCTTAAGTCTTACTCAGGACTAATGGTTAAGGTCTTAACTCTTACTCTGGCATCATGGTTACAGTCTTAACTCTTACTCTGGACTAATGGTTACGGTCTTAAATCTTACTCTGGACTAATGGTTAAGGTCCTAACTCTTACTCTGGCATCATGGTTAAGGTCTTAGACTCTTACTCTGGACTAAGGGTTAAGGTCTTAACTCTTACTCTGGCATCATGGGTAAGGTCTTAACTCTTACTCTGGACTAATGTTTAAGGTCTTAGACTCTTACTCTGGACTAATGTTTAAGGTCTTAGACTCTTACTCTGGCATCATGGTTAAGGTCTTAGACTCTTACTCTGGACTAATGGTTAAGGTCTTAACTCTTACTCTGGATTAATTGTTAAGGTCTTAACTCGTACTCTGGCATCATGGTTAAGGTCCTAACTTTTACTATGGCCTATTGGTTAGGTTCTTAACTCTTACTCCGGCATCATGGTTAAGGTCTTAGACTCTTACTCTGGACTAATGGTTAAGGTCTTAACTCTTACTCTGGCATCATGGTTACGGTCTTAACTCTTACTCTGGACTAATGGTTAAGGTCTTAAATCTGACTCTGGACTAATGGTTAAGGTCTTAACTCTTACTCTGGCATCATGGTTAAGGTCTTAGACTCTTACTCTGGACTAATGGTTAAGGTCTTAACTCTTACTCTGGCATCATGGGTAAGGTCTTAACTCTTACTCTGGACTAATGGTTAAGGTCTTAGACTCTTACCCTGGCATCATGATTTAGGTCTTAACTCTTACTCTGGCATCATGGTTAAGGTCTTCACTCTTACTCTGGACTAATGGTTAAGGTCTTAACTCTTAGTCTGGACTAATGGTTAAGGTCTTAACTCTTACTCTGGACTAATGGTTAAGGTCTTAACTCTTACTCTGACATCATGGTTAAGGTCTTAGACTCTTACTCTGGACTAATGGTTAAGGTCTTAACTCTTACTCTGGACTAATGGTTAAGGTCTTAACTCTTACTCTGGCATCATGGTTAAGGTCTTAACTCCTACTCTGGACTAATGGTTAAGGTCTTAACTCTTACTCTGGCATCATGGTTAAGGTCTTAGACTCTTACTCTGGACTAATGGTTAAGGTCTTAACTCTTACTCTGGCATCATGTGTAAGGTCTTAACTCTTACTCTGGACTAATGGTTAAGGTCTTAGACTCTTACTCTGGACTAATGGTTAAAGTATTAACTCTTACTCTGGACTAATGGTTAAGGTCTTAGACTCTTACTCTGGCATCATGGTTAAGGTCTTAACTCTTACTCTGGACTAATGGTTAAGGTCTTAACTCTTACTCTGGACTAATGGTTAAGGTCTTAACTCTTAGTCTGGACTAATGGTTAAGGTCTTAGCTCTTACTCTGGCATCATGGGTAAGGTCTTAACTCTTACTCTGGACTAATGGTTAAGGTCTTATACTCTTACGCTGGACTAATGGTTAAGGTCTTAACTCTTACTCTGGACTAATGGTTAAGGTCTTAGACTCTTACTCTGGCATCATGGTCAAGGTCTTAACTCTTACTCTGGACTAATGGTTAAGGTCTTAACTCTTACTTTGGGCTAATGGTTAAGGTCTTAACTGTTATTCTGGCATCATGGTTAAGGTCTTAACTCTTACTCTCGACTAATGGTTATGGTCTTAATTCTTACTCTGGACTAATGGTTAAGGTCTTAACTCTTACTATGGACTAATGGTTAAGGTCTTAGACTCTTACTCTGGCATCATGGTTAACGTCTTAACTCTTACTCTGGACTAATGGTTAAGGTCTTAACTCTTACTCTGGCATCATGGTTAAGGTCCTAACTCTTACTATGGCCTATTGGTTAAGGTCTTTACTCTTACTATGGCATTATGGTTAAGATCTTAGACTCTTACTCTGGACTAATGGTTAATGTCTTAACTCTTACTCTGGCATCATGATTAAGGTCTTAACTCTTACTCTGGACTAATGGTTAAGGTCTTAACTCTTTTTCTGGACTCATGGTTAAGGTCTTAACTCTTACTCTGGCCTACTGGTTAAGGTCTTAACTCTTACTCTGGCCTAATAGCTATGGTCTTAACTCTTACTCTAACCTAATAGCTAAGGTCTTATACTCGTACTATGGCCTACAGGTTAAGGTCTTAACTCTTACTCTGGCCTACTGGTTAAGGTCTTAACTCTTACTCTGGCCTAATAGCTAAGGTCTTAGACTCGTACTATGGCCTACAAGTTAAGGTCTTAACTCTTACTCTGGCCTAATAGGTAAGGTCTTAACTCTTACTCTGGCCTAATAGCTAAGGTCTTAGACTCGTACTATGGCCTAATAGCTAAGGTCTTAGACTCGTACTCTGGCCTACTGGTTAAGGTCTTAACTCTTACTCTGGCCTATTGGTTAAGGTCTTAACTCTTACTCTGGCCTAATAGCTAAGGTCTTAGACGCATACTCTGGCCTAATTGTTAAGGTCTTAACTCTTACTTTGGCCTAATAGCTAAGCTCTTAGACTCATACTCTGGCCTAATGGTTAAGGTCTTAACTCTTACTCTGGCCTAATCGTTAACGTCTTAGACTCTTACTATGGCCAATTGGTTAAGGTCTTAACTCTTACTCTGGCCTAATAGCTAAGGTCTTAGACTCGTACTGTGGCCTACAGGTTAAGGTCTTAACTCTTACTCTGGCCTAATAGCTAAGGTCTTAGACTCGTACTCTGGCCTATTGGTTAAGGTCTTAGACTCATACTCCTGCCTACTGGTTAAGGTCTTAACTCTTACTCTGGCCTAATAGCTAAGGTCTTAGAATTGTACTATGGCCTACAGGTTAAGGTCTTAACTCTTACTCTGGCCTAATAACTAAGGTCTTAGACTCGTACTCTGGCCTAATGGTTAGGGTCTTAACTCTTACTCTGGCCTATTGGTTAAGGTCTTAACTCTTACTCTGGCCTAATAGCTAAGGTCTTAGACGCGTACTCTGGCCTAATTGTTAAGGTCTTAACTCTTACTTTGGCCTAATAGCTGAGGTCTTAGACTCGTACTCTGGCATAATGGTTAAGATCTTAACTCTTACTTTGGCCTAATAGCTAAGGTCTTAGACTCATACTCTGGTCTAATGGTTAAGGTCTTAACTCTTACTCTGGCCTAATAGCTAAGGTCTTAACTCTTACTCTGGCCTAATAGCTAAGGTCATAGACTCGTACTCTGGCCTAATGGTTAAGGTCTTAACTCCTACTCTGGCATAATAGCTAAGGTCTTAAACTCGTACTCTGGCCTAATAGCTAAGGTCTTAGACTCGTACTCTGGCCTAATAGCTAAGGTCTTAAGCTCGTACTCTGGCCTACTGGGTTAGGTCTTAACTCTTACTCTGGCCTAATAGCTAAGGTCTTAGACTCATACTCTGGCCTAATAGCTAAGGTCTTAGACTCGTACTCTGGCCTACTGGTTAAGGTCTTAACTCTTACTCTGGCCTAATAGCTAAGGTCTTAGAGTCGTACTCTGGCCTACTGGGTTAGGTCTTAACTCTTACTCTGGCCTAATAGCTAAGGTCTTAGACTCGTACTCTGGCCTAATAGCTAAGGTCTTAGACTCGTACTCTGGCCTACTGGTTAAGGTCTTAACTCTTACTCTGGCCTAATAGCTAAGGTCTTAGAGTCGTACTCTGGCCTACTGGGTTAGGTCTTAACTCTTACTCTGGCCTAATAGCTAAGGTCTTAGACTCGTACTCTGGCCTAATAGCTAAGGTCTTAGACTCGTACTCTGGCCTACTGGTTAAGGTCTTAACTCTTACTCTGGCCTAATAGCTAAGGTCTTAGAGTCGTACTCTGGCCTAATGGTTAAGGTCTTAACTCTTACTCTGGCCTAATAGCTAAGGTCTTAGACTCGTAATCTGGCCTAATGGTTAAGGTCTGAACTCTTACTCTGGCCCAATAGCTAAGGTCTTATTGTCGTACTCTGGCCTAATGGTTAAGGTCTTAACTCTTACTCTGGCCTACTGGTTAAGGTCTTAACTCTTACTCTGGCCTAATAGCTAAGGTCTTAACTCTTACTCTAGCCCAATAGCTAAGGTCTTAGACTTGTACTCTGGCCTAATGGTTAAGGTCTTAACTCTTACTCTGGCCTACTGGTTAAGGTCTTAACTCTTACTCTGGCCTAATAGCTAAGGTCTTAACTCTTACTCTAGCCTAATAGCTAAGGTCTTAACTCTTACTCTGGCCTAATAGCTAAGGTCTTAGACTCATACTCTGGCCTAATGGTTAAGGTCTTAAATCTTACTCTAGCCTAATAGCTAAGGTCTTAAATCTTACTCTGGCCTAATAGTAAGGTCTTAACACCTACTGTGGCCTAATAGCTAAGGTCTTAGACTCATACTCTGGCCTAATGGTTAAGGTCTTAACTCCTACTCTGGCATAATAGCTAAGGTCTTAGACTCGTACTCTGGCCTAATAGCTAAGATCTTAGACTTGTACTCTGGCCTACTGGTTAAGGTCTTAACTCTTACTCTGGACTAATGGTTAAGGTCTTAACTCTTACTCTGGCATCATGGTCAAGGTCTTAACTCTTACTCTGGACTAATGGTTAAGGTCTTAACTCTTACTTTGGGCTAATGGTTAAGGTCTTAACTGTTATTCTGGCATCATGGTTAAGGTCTTAACTCTTACTCTCGACTAATGGTTATGGTCTTAATTCTTACTCTGGACTAATGGTTAAGGTCTTAACTCTTACTATGGACTAATGGTTAAGGTCTTAGACTCTTACTCTGGCATCATGGTTAACGTCTTAACTCTTACTCTGGACTAATGGTTAAGGTCTTAACTCTTACTCTGGCATCATGGTTAAGGTCCTAACTCTTACTATGGCCTATTGGTTAAGGTCTTTACTCTTACTATGGCATTATGGTTAAGATCTTAGACTCTTACTCTGGACTAATGGTTAATGTCTTAACTCTTACTCTGGCATCATGATTAAGGTCTTAACTCTTACTCTGGACTAATGGTTAAGGTCTTAACTCTTTTTCTGGACTCATGGTTAAGGTCTTAACTCTTACTCTGGCCTACTGGTTAAGGTCTTAACTCTTACTCTGGCCTAATAGCTATGGTCTTAACTCTTACTCTAACCTAATAGCTAAGGTCTTATACTTGTACTATGGCCTACAGGTTAAGGTCTTAACTCTTACTCTGGCCTACTGGTTAAGGTCTTAACTCTTACTCTGGCATAATAGCTAAGGTCTTATACTCGTACTATGGCCTACAAGTTAAGGTCTTAACTCTTACTCTGGCCTAATAGGTAAGGTCTTAACTCTTACTCTGGCCTAATAGCTAAGGTCTTAGACTCGTACTATGGCCTAATAGCTAAGGTCTTGGACTCGTACTCTGGCCTACTGGTTAAGGTCTTAACTCTTACTCTGGCCTATTGGTTAAGGTCTTAACTCTTACTCTGGCCTAATAGCTAAGGTCTTAGACGCATACTCTGGCCTAATTGTTAAGGTCTTAACTATTACTTTGGCCTAATAGCTAAGCTCTTAGACTCATACTCTGGCCTAATGGTTAAGGTCTTAACTCTTACTCTGGCCTAATCGTTAACGTCTTAGACTCTTACTATGGCCAATTGGTTAAGGTCTTAACTCTTACTCTGGCCTAATAGCTAAGGTCTTAGACTCGTACTGTGGCCTACAGGTTAAGGTCTTAACTCTTACTCTAGCCTAATAGCTAAGGTCTTAACTCTTACTCTGGCCTAATAGCTAAGGTCTTAGACTCGTACTCTGGCCTAATGGTTAAGGTCTTAACTCTTACTCTGGCCTAATAGCTAAGGTCTTAGACTCGTACTATGGCCTAATATCTAAGGTCTTAGAATCGTACTCTGGCCTATTGGTTAAGGTCTTAGACTCATACTCCTGCCTACTGGTTAAGGTCTTAACTCGTACTCTGGCCTAATAGCTAAGGTCTTAGAATTGTACTATGGCCTACAGGTTAAGGTCTTAACTCTTACTCTGGCCTAATAACTAAGGTCTTAGACTCGTACTCTGGCCTAATGGTTAAGGTCTTAACTCTTACTCTGGCCTATTGGTTAAGGTCTTAACTCTTACTCTGGCCTAATAGCTAAGGTCTTAGACGCGTACTCTGGCCTAATTGTTAAGGTCTTAACTCTTACTTTGGCCTAATAGCTGAGGTCTTAGACTCGTACTCTGGCATAATGGTTAAGATCTTAACTCTTACTTTGGCCTAATAGCTAAGGTCTTAGACTCATACTCTGGTCTAATGGTTAAGGTCTTAACTCTTACTCTGGCCTAATAGCTAAGGTCTTAACTCTTACTCTGGCCTAATAGCTAAGGTCTTAGACTCGTACTCTGGCCTAATGGTTAAGGTCTTAACTCCTACTCTGGCATAATAGCTAAGGTCTTAAACTCGTACTCTGGCCTAATAGCTAAGGTCTTAGACTCGTACTCTGGCCTAATAGCTAAGGTCTTAAGCTCGTACTCTGGCCTACTGGGTTAGGTCTTAACTCTTACTCTGGCCTAAAAGCTAAGGTCTTAGACTCGTACTCTGGCCTAATAGCTAAGGTCTTAGACTCGTACTCTGGCCTACTGGTTAAGGTCTTAACTCTTACTCTGGCCTAATAGCTAAGGTCTTAGAGTCGTACTCTGGCCTACTGGGTTAGGTCTTAACTCTTACTCTGGCCTAATAGCTAAGGTCTTAGACTCGTACTCTGGCCTAATAGCTAAGGTCTTAGACTCGTACTCTGGCCTACTGGTTAAGGTCTTAACTCTTACTCTGGCCTAATAGCTAAGGTCTTAGAGTCGTACTCTGGCCTAATGGTTAAGGTCTTAACTCTTACTCTGGCCTAATAGCTAAGGTCTTAGACTCGTAATCTGGCCTAATGGTTAAGGTCTGAACTCTTACTCTGGCCCAATAGCTAAGGTCTTATTGTCGTACTCTGGCCTAATGGTTAAGGTCTTAACTCTTACTCTGGCCTACTGGTTAAGGTCTTAACTCTTACTCTGGACTAATAGCTAAGGTCTTAACTCTTACTCTAGCCCAATAGCTAAGGTCTTAGACTCGTACTCTGGCCTAATGGTTAACGTCTTAACTCTTACTCTGGCCTACTGGTTAAGGTCTTAACTCTTACTCTGGCCTAATAGCTAAGGTCTTAACTCTTACTCTAGCCTAATAGCTAAGGTCTTAACTCTTACTCTGGCCTAATAGCTAAGGTCTTAGACTCATACTCTGGCCTAATGGTTAAGGTCTTAAATCTTACTCTAGCCTAATAGCTAAGGTCTTAAATCTTACTCTGGCCTAATAGTAAGGTCTTAACACCTACTGTGGCCTAATAGCTAAGGTCTTAGACTCATACTCTGGCCTAATGGTTAAGGTCTTAACTCCTACTCTGGCATAATAGCTAAGGTCTTAGACTCGTACTCTGGCCTAATAGCTAAGATCTTAGACTTGTACTCTGGCCTACTGGTTAAAGTATTAACTCTTACTCTGGAATAATGGTTAAGGTCTTAGACTCTTACTCTGGCATCATGGTTAAGGTCTAAACTCTTACTCTGGACTAATGGTTAAGGTCTTAACTCTTACTCTGGACTAATGGTTAAGGTCTTAACTCTTAGTCTGGACTAATGGTTAAGGTCTTAGCTCTTACTCTGGCATCATTGGTAAGGTCTTAACTCTTACTCTGGACTAATGGTTAAGGTCTTATACTCTTACGCTGGACTAATGGTTAAGGTCTTAACTCTTACTCTGGACTAATGGTTAAGGTCTTAGACTCTTACTCTGGCATCATGGTCAAGGTCTTAACTCTTACTCTGGACTAATGGTTAAGGTCTTAACTCTTACTTTGGGCTAATGGTTAAGGTCTTAACTGTTATTCTGGCATCATGGTTAAGGTCTTAACTCTTACTCTCGACTAATGGTTATGGTCTTAATTCTTACTCTGGACTAATGGTTAAGGTCTTAACTCTTACTATGGACTAATGGTTAAGGTCTTAGACTCTTACTCTGGCATCATGGTTAACGTCTTAACTCTTACTCTGGACTAATGGTTAAGGTCTTAACTCTTACTCTGGCATCATGGTTAAGGTCCTAACTCTTACTATGGCCTATTGGTTAAGGTCTTTACTCTTACTATGGCATTATGGTTAAGATCTTAGACTCTTACTCTGGACTAATGGTTAATGTCTTAACTCTTACTCTGGCATCATGATTAAGGTCTTAACTCTTACTCTGGACTAATGGTTAAGGTCTTAACTCTTTTTCTGGACTCATGGTTAAGGTCTTAACTCTTACTCTGGCCTACTGGTTAAGGTCTTAACTCTTACTCTGGCCTAATAGCTATGGTCTTAACTCTTACTCTAACCTAATAGCTAAGGTCTTATACTTGTACTATGGCCTACAGGTTAAGGTCTTAACTCTTACTCTGGCCTACTGGTTAAGGTCTTAACTCTTACTCTGGCCTAATAGCTAAGGTCTTAGACTCGTACTATGGCCTACAAGTTAAGGTCTTAACTCTTACTCTGGCCTAATAGGTAAGGTCTTAACTCTTACTCTGGCCTAATAGCTAAGGTCTTAGACTCGTACTATGGCCTAATAGCTAAGGTCTTGGACTCGTACTCTGGCCTACTGGTTAAGGTCTTAACTCTTACTCTGGCCTATTGGTTAAGGTCTTAACTCTTACTCTGGCCTAATAGCTAAGGTCTTAGACGCATACTCTGGCCTAATTGTTAAGGTCTTAACTCTTACTTTGGCCTAATAGCTAAGCTCTTAGACTCATACTCTGGCCTAATGGTTAAGGTCTTAACTCTTACTCTGGCCTAATCGTTAACGTCTTAGACTCTTACTATGGCCAATTGGTTAAGGTCTTAACTCTTACTCTGGCCTAATAGCTAAGGTCTTAGACTCGTACTGTGGCCTACAGGTTAAGGTCTTAACTCTTACTCTAGCCTAATAGCTAAGGTCTTAACTCTTACTCTGGCCTAATAGCTAAGGTCTTAGACTCGTACTCTGGCCTAATGGTTAAGGTCTTAACTCTTACTCTGGCCTAATAGCTAAGGTCTTAGACTCGTACTATGGCCTAATATCTAAGGTCTTAGAATCGTACTCTGGCCTATTGGTTAAGGTCTTAGACTCATACTCCTGCCTACTGGTTAAGGTCTTAACTCGTACTCTGGCCTAATAGCTAAGGTCTTAGAATTGTACTATGGCCTACAGGTTAAGGTCTTAACTCTTACTCTGGCCTAATAACTAAGGTCTTAGACTCGTACTCTGGCCTAATGGTTAAGGTCTTAACTCTTACTCTGGCCTATTGGTTAAGGTCTTAACTCTTACTCTGGCCTAATAGCTAAGGTCTTAGACGCGTACTCTGGCCTAATTGTTAAGGTCTTAACTCTTACTTTGGCCTAATAGCTGAGGTCTTAGACTCGTACTCTGGCATAATGGTTAAGATCTTAACTCTTACTTTGGCCTAATAGCTAAGGTCTTAGACTCATACTCTGGTCTAATGGTTAAGGTCTTAACTCTTACTCTGGCCTAATAGCTAAGGTCTTAACTCTTACTCTGGCCTAATAGCTAAGGTCTTAGACTCGTACTCTGGCCTAATGGTTAAGGTCTTAACTCCTACTCTGGCATAATAGCTAAGGTCTTAAACTCGTACTCTGGCCTAATAGCTAAGGTCTTAGACTCGTACTCTGGCCTAATAGCTAAGGTCTTAAGCTCGTACTCTGGCCTACTGGGTTAGGTCTTAACTCTTACTCTGGCCTAAAAGCTAAGGTCTTAGACTCGTACTCTGGCCTAATAGCTAAGGTCTTAGACTCGTACTCTGGCCTACTGGTTAAGGTCTTAACTCTTACTCTGGCCTAATAGCTAAGGTCTTAGAGTCGTACTCTGGCCTACTGGGTTAGGTCTTAACTCTTACTCTGGCCTAATAGCTAAGGTCTTAGACTCGTACTCTGGCCTAATAGCTAAGGTCTTAGACTCGTACTCTGGCCTACTGGTTAAGGTCTTAACTCTTACTCTGGCCTAATAGCTAAGGTCTTAGAGTCGTACTCTGGCCTAATGGTTAAGGTCTTAACTCTTACTCTGGCCTAATAGCTAAGGTCTTAGACTCGTAATCTGGCCTAATGGTTAAGGTCTGAACTCTTACTCTGGCCCAATAGCTAAGGTCTTATTGTCGTACTCTGGCCTAATGGTTAAGGTCTTAACTCTTACTCTGGCCTACTGGTTAAGGTCTTAACTCTTACTCTGGACTAATAGCTAAGGTCTTAACTCTTACTCTAGCCCAATAGCTAAGGTCTTAGACTCGTACTCTGGCCTAATGGTTAACGTCTTAACTCTTACTCTGGCCTACTGGTTAAGGTCTTAACTCTTACTCTGGCCTAATAGCTAAGGTCTTAACTCTTACTCTAGCCTAATAGCTAAGGTCTTAACTCTTACTCTGGCCTAATAGCTAAGGTCTTAGACTCATACTCTGGCCTAATGGTTAAGGTCTTAAATCTTACTCTAGCCTAATAGCTAAGGTCTTAAATCTTACTCTGGCCTAATAGTAAGGTCTTAACACCTACTGTGGCCTAATAGCTAAGGTCTTAGACTCATACTCTGGCCTAATGGTTAAGGTCTTAACTCCTACTCTGGCATAATAGCTAAGGTCTTAGACTCGTACTCTGGCCTAATAGCTAAGATCTTAGACTTGTACTCTGGCCTACTGGTTAAAGTATTAACTCTTACTCTGGAATAATGGTTAAGGTCTTAGACTCTTACTCTGGCATCATGGTTAAGGTCTAAACTCTTACTCTGGACTAATGGTTAAGGTCTTAACTCTTACTCTGGACTAATGGTTAAGGTCTTAACTCTTAGTCTGGACTAATGGTTAAGGTCTTAGCTCTTACTCTGGCATCATTGGTAAGGTCTTAACTCTTACTCTGGACTAATGGTTAAGGTCTTATACTCTTACGCTGGACTAATGGTTAAGGTCTTAACTCTTACTCTGGACTAATGGTTAAGGTCTTAGACTCTTACTCTGGCATCATGGTCAAGGTCTTAACTCTTACTCTGGACTAATGGTTAAGGTCTTAACTCTTACTTTGGGCTAATGGTTAAGGTCTTAACTGTTATTCTGGCATCATGGTTAAGGTCTTAACTCTTACTCTCGACTAATGGTTATGGTCTTAATTCTTACTCTGGACTAATGGTTAAGGTCTTAACTCTTACTATGGACTAATGGTTAAGGTCTTAGACTCTTACTCTGGCATCATGGTTAACGTCTTAACTCTTACTCTGGACTAATGGTTAAGGTCTTAACTCTTACTCTGGCATCATGGTTAAGGTCCTAACTCTTACTATGGCCTATTGGTTAAGGTCTTTACTCTTACTATGGCATTATGGTTAAGATCTTAGACTCTTACTCTGGACTAATGGTTAATGTCTTAACTCTTACTCTGGCATCATGATTAAGGTCTTAACTCTTACTCTGGACTAATGGTTAAGGTCTTAACTCTTTTTCTGGACTCATGGTTAAGGTCTTAACTCTTACTCCGGCCTACTGGTTAAGGTCTTAACTCTTACTCTGGCCTAATAGCTATGGTCTTAACTCTTACTCTAACCTAATAGCTAAGGTCTTATACTTGTACTATGGCCTACAGGTTAAGGTCTTAACTCTTACTCTGGCCTACTGGTTAAGGTCTTAACTCTTACTCTGGCCTAATAGCTAAGGTCTTAGACTCGTACTATGGCCTACAAGTTAAGGTCTTAACTCTTACTCTGGCCTAATAGGTAAGGTCTTAACTCTTACTCTGGCCTAATAGCTAAGGTCTTAGACTCGTACTATGGCCTAATAGCTAAGGTCTTGGACTCGTACTCTGGCCTACTGGTTAAGGTCTTAACTCTTACTCTGGCCTATTGGTTAAGGTCTTAACTCTTACTCTGGCCTAATAGCTAAGGTCTTAGACGCATACTCTGGCCTAATTGTTAAGGTCTTAACTCTTACTTTGGCCTAATAGCTAAGCTCTTAGACTCATACTCTGGCCTAATGGTTAAGGTCTTAACTCTTACTCTGGCCTAATCGTTAACGTCTTAGACTCTTACTATGGCCAATTGGTTAAGGTCTTAACTCTTACTCTGGCCTAATAGCTAAGGTCTTAGACTCGTACTGTGGCCTACAGGTTAAGGTCTTAACTCTTACTCTAGCCTAATAGCTAAGGTCTTAACTCTTACTCTGGCCTAATAGCTAAGGTCTTAGACTCGTACTCTGGCCTAATGGTTAAGGTCTTAACTCTTACTCTGGCCTAATAGCTAAGGTCTTAGACTCGTACTATGGCCTAATATCTAAGGTCTTAGAATCGTACTCTGGCCTATTGGTTAAGGTCTTAGACTCATACTCCTGCCTACTGGTTAAGGTCTTAACTCGTACTCTGGCCTAATAGCTAAGGTCTTAGAATTGTACTATGGCCTACAGGTTAAGGTCTTAACTCTTACTCTGGCCTAATAACTAAGGTCTTAGACTCGTACTCTGGCCTAATGGTTAAGGTCTTAACTCTTACTCTGGCCTATTGGTTAAGGTCTTAACTCTTACTCTGGCCTAATAGCTAAGGTCTTAGACGCGTACTCTGGCCTAATTGTTAAGGTCTTAACTCTTACTTTGGCCTAATAGCTGAGGTCTTAGACTCGTACTCTGGCATAATGGTTAAGATCTTAACTCTTACTTTGGCCTAATAGCTAAGGTCTTAGACTCATACTCTGGTCTAATGGTTAAGGTCTTAACTCTTACTCTGGCCTAATAGCTAAGGTCTTAACTCTTACTCTGGCCTAATAGCTAAGGTCTTAGACTCGTACTCTGGCCTAATGGTTAAGGTCTTAACTCCTACTCTGGCATAATAGCTAAGGTCTTAAACTCGTACTCTGGCCTAATAGCTAAGGTCTTAGACTCGTACTCTGGCCTAATAGCTAAGGTCTTAAGCTCGTACTCTGGCCTACTGGGTTAGGTCTTAACTCTTACTCTGGCCTAAAAGCTAAGGTCTTAGACTCGTACTCTGGCCTAATAGCTAAGGTCTTAGACTCGTACTCTGGCCTACTGGTTAAGGTCTTAACTCTTACGCTGGCCTAATAGCTAAGGTCTTAGAGTCGTACTCTGGCCTACTGGGTTAGGTCTTAACTCTTACTCTGGCCTAATAGCTAAGGTCTTAGACTCGTACTCTGGCCTAATAGCTAAGGTCTTAGACTCGTACTCTGGCCTACTGGTTAAGGTCTTAACTCTTACTCTGGCCTAATAGCTAAGGTCTTAGAGTCGTACTCTGGCCTAATGGTTAAGGTCTTAACTCTTACTCTGGCCTAATAGCTAAGGTCTTAGACTCGTAATCTGGCCTAATGGTTAAGGTCTGAACTCTTACTCTGGCCCAATAGCTAAGGTCTTATTGTCGTACTCTGGCCTAATGGTTAAGGTCTTAACTCTTACTCTGGCCTACTGGTTAAGGTCTTAACTCTTACTCTGGACTAATAGCTAAGGTCTTAACTCTTACTCTAGCCCAATAGCTAAGGTCTTAGACTCGTACTCTGGCCTAATGGTTAAGGTCTTAACTCTTACTCTGGCCTACTGGTTAAGGTCTTAACTCTTACTCTGGCCTAATAGCTAAGGTCTTAACTCTTACTCTAGCCTAATAGCTAAGGTCTTAACTCTTACTCTGGCCTAATAGCTAAGGTCTTAGACTCATACTCTGGCCTAATGGTTAAGGTCTTAAATCTTACTCTAGCCTAATAGCTAAGGTCTTAAATCTTACTCTGGCCTAATAGTAAGGTCTTAACACCTACTGTGGCCTAATAGCTAAGGTCTTAGACTCATACTCTGGCCTAATGGTTAAGGTCTTAACTCCTACTCTGGCATAATAGCTAAGGTCTTAGACTCGTACTCTGGCCTAATAGCTAAGATCTTAGACTTGTACTCTGGCCTACTGGTTAAGGTCTTAACTCTTACTCTGGTCTAATAGCTAAGGTCTTAGACTCGTACTCTGGCCTAATAGCTAAGGTCTTAGACTCGTACTCTGGCCTACTGGTTAAGGTCTTAACTCTTACTCTGGCCTAATAGCTAAGGTATTAGACTCGTACTCTGGCCTAATGGTTAAGGTCTTAACTCTTACTCTGGCCTAATAGCTAAGGTCTTAGACTTGTACTCTGGCCTAATGGTTAAGGTCTTAATTCTTACTCTGGCCTAATAGCTAAGGTCTTAGACTCGTACAGTGGCCTACAGGTTAAGGTCTTAACTCTTACTCTGACCTAATAGCTAAGGTCTTAACTCTTACTCTGGCCTAATAGCTAAGGTCTTAGACTCGTACTCTGGCCTAATGGTTAAGGTCTTAGACTCATACTATGGCCTACTGGTTAAGGTCTTAACTCTTACTCTGGCCTAAAAGCTAAGGTCTTAGAATTGTACTATGGCCTACAGGTTAAGGTCTTAACTCTTACTCTGGCCTAATAACTAAGGTCTTAGACTCGTACTCTGGCCTAATGGTTAAGGTCTTAACTCTTACTCTGGCCTACTGGTTAAGGTCTTAACTCTTACTCTGGCCTAATAGCTAAGGTCTTAGATGCATACTCTGGCCTAATTGTTAAGGTCTTAACTCTTACTTTGGCCTAATAGCTGAGGTCTTAGACTCGTACTCTGGCCTAATGGTTAAGGTCTTAACTCTTACTCTGGCCTACTGGTTAAGGTCTTAACTTTTACTCTGGCCTAATAGCTAATGTCTTAGACTCATACTCTGGCCTACTGGTTAAGGTCTTCACTCTTCCTCTGGCCTAATAGCTAAGGTCTTAACTCTTACTCTGGCCTAATAGCTAAGGTCTTAGACTCGTACTCTGGCCTAATGGTTAAGGTCTTAACTCTTACTCTGGCCTACTGGTTAAGGTCTTAACTCTTACTCTAGCCTAATTGCTAAGGTCTTAACTCTTACTCTGGCCTAATAGCTAAGGTCTTAGACTCGTACTCTGGCATAATGGTTAAGGTCTTAACTCTTACTCTGGCCTAATAGCTAAGGTCTTAGACTCGTACTTTGGACTAATAGCTAAGGTCTTAGACTTGTACTCTGACCTACTGGTTAAGGTCTTAACTCTTACTCTGGCCTAATAGCTAAGATCTTAGACTCGTACTCTGGCCTAATAGCTAAGGTCTTAGACTCGTACTCTGGCCTAATAGCTAAGGTCTTAGACTCGTACTCTGGCCTAATGTTTAAGGTCTTAACTCTTACTCTGGCCTAATAGCTAAGGTCTTAGACTTGTACAATGGCCTACTGGTTAAGGTCTTAACTCTTACTCTGGCCTAATAGCTAAGGTCTTCACTCTTACTCTGGCCTAATAGCTAAGGTCTTGGACTCGTACTCTGTCATAATGGTTAAGGTCTTCACTCTTACTCTGGCCTAATTGCTAAGGTCTTAACTCTTAGTCTGGCCTAATAGCTAAGGTCTCAGACTCGTACTCTGGCCTACAGGTTAAGGTCTTAACTCTTATACTGGCCTAATATCTACGGTCTTAACTCTTACTCTGGCCTAATAGCTAAGGTCTTAGACTCGTACTCTGGCCTAATGCTTAAAGTATTAACTCTTACTCTGGCCTAATAGCTAAGGTCTTAACTCTTAGTCTGGCCTAATAGCTAAGGTCTTAGACTCGTACTCTGGCCTACTGGTTAAGGTCTTAACTCTTACTCTGGCCTAATAGCTATGGTCTTAACTCTTACTCTAACCTAATAGCTAAGGTCTTATACTCGTACTATGGCCTACAGGTTAAGGTCTTAACTCTTACTCTGGCCTACTGGTTAAGGTCTTAACTCTTACTCTGGCCTAATAGCTAAGGTCTTAGACTCGTACTATGGCTTACAAGTTAAGGTCTTAACTCTTACTCTGGCCTAATAGGTAAGGTCTTAACTCTTACTCTGGCCTAATAGCTAAGGTCTTAGACTCGTACTATGGCCTAATAGCTAAGGTCTTAGACTCGTACTCTGGACTACTGGTTAAGGTCTTAACTCTTACTCGGGATTATTGGTTAAGGTCTTAACTCTTACTCTGGCCTAATAGCTAAGGTCTTAGACGCATACTCTGGCCTAATTGTTAAGGTCTTAACTCTTACTTTGGCCTAATAGCTAAGCTCTTAGACTCATACTCTGGCCTAATGGTTAAGGTCTTAACTCTTACTCTGGCCTAATCGTTAACGTCTTAGACTCTTACTATGGCCTAATGGTTAAGGTCTTAACTCTTACTCTGGCCTAATAGCTAAGGTCTTAGACTCGTACTGTGGCCTACAAGTTAAGGTCTTAACTCTTACACTGGCCTAATAGGTAAGGTCTTAACTATTACTCTGGCCTAATAGCTAAGGTCTTAGACTCGTACTATGGCCTAATAGCTAAGGTCTTAGACTCGTACTCTGGCCTACTGGTTAAGGTCTTAACTCTTACTCTGGCCTATTGGTTAAGGTCTTAACTCTTACTCTGGCCTAATAGCTAAGGTCTTAGATGCATACACTGGCCTAATTGTTAAGGTCTTAACTCTTACTTTGGCCTAATAGCTAAGGTCTTAGACTCGTACTCTGGCCTACTGGTTAAGGTCTTAACTCTTACTCTGGCCTAATAGCTATGGTCTTAACTCTTACTCTAACCTAATAGCTAAGGTCTTATACTCGTACTATGGCCTACAGGTTAAGGCCTTAACTCTTACTCTGGCCTACTGGTTAAGGTCTTAACTCTTACTCTGGCCTAATAGCTAATGTCTTAGACTCGTACTATGGCCTACAAGTTAAGGTCTTAACTCTTACTCGGGCCTAATAGGTAAGGTCTTAACTCTTACTCTGGCCTAATAGCTAAGGTCTTAGACTCGTACTCTGGCCTACTGGTTAAGGTCTTAACTCTTACTCTGGCCTATTGGTTAAGGTCTTAACTCTTACTCTGGCCTAATAGCTAAGGTCTTAGACGCATACTCTGGCCTAATTGTTAAGGTCTTAACTCTTACTTTGGCCTAATAGCTAAGCTCTTAGACTCATACTCTGGCCTAATGGTTAAGGTCTTAACTCTTACTCTGGCCTAATCGTTAACGTCTTAGACTCTTACTATGGCCAATTGGTTAAGGTCTTAACTCTTACTCTGGCCTAATAGCTAAGGTCTTAGACTCGTACTGTGGCCTACAGGTTAAGGTCTTAACTCTTACTCTAGCCTAATAGCTAAGGTATTAACTCTTACTCTGGCCTAATAGCTAAGGTCTTAGACTCGTACTCTGGCCTAATGGTTAATGTCTTAACTCTTACTCTGGCCTAATAGCTAAGGTCTTAGACTCGTACTATGGCCTAATATCTAAGGTCTTAGAATCGTACTCTGGCCTATTGGTTAAGGTCTTAGACTCATACTCCTGCCTACTGGTTAAGGTATTAACTCTTACTCTGGCCTAATAGCTAAGGTCTTAGAATTGTACTATGGCCTACAGGTTAAGGTCTTAACTCTTACTCTGGCCTAATAACTAAGGTCTTAGACTCGTACTCTGGCCTAATGGTTAAGGTCTTAACTCTTACTCTGGCCTATTGGTTAAGGTCTTAACTCTTACTCTGGCCTAATAGCTAAGGTCTTAGACGCGTACTCTGGCCTAATTGTTAAGGTCTTAACTCTTACTTTGGCCTAATAGCTGAGGTCTTAGACTCGTACTCTGGCATAATGGTTAGGGTCTTAACTCTTACTTTGGCCTAATAGCTAAGGTCTTAGACTCATACTCTGGTCTAATGGTTAAGGTCTTAACTCTTACTCTGGCCTAATAGCTAAGGTCTTAACTCTTACTCTGGCCTAATAGCTAAGGTCTTAGACTTGTACTCTGGCCTACTGGTTAAGGTCTTAACACTTACTCTGGCCAAATAGCTAAGGTCTTAACTCTTACTCTGGCCTAATGGTTAAGGTCTTAACTCTTACTCTGGCCTAATAGCTAAGGTCTTAGACTCGTACTCTGGCCTACTGGTTAAGGTCTTAACTCTTACTCTGGCCAAATAGCTAAGGTCTTAACTCTTACTCTGGCCTACTGGTTAAGGTCTTAACTCTTACTCTGGCCTACTGGTTAAGGTCTTAAATCTTACTCTGGCCTAATAGCTAAGGTCTTAGACTCGTACTCTGGCCTAATGCTTAAGGTCTTAACTCTTACTCTGGCCTAATAGCTAAGGTCTTAGACTCGTACTCTGGCCTAATGGTTAAGGTCTTAACTCTTACTCTGGCCTACTGGTTAAGGTCTTAACTCTTACTCTGGCCTAATAGTAGGCCTGGGCAAAAATTTCGTTCCGTTCGCGGAAATTGCGATAATTTGACATTTTTGCGTTCCGCGGAGAGCGCGAAAATGTCAAAAATTCCGGTTTCCGCAGCTTGGCGATAATTTGTTTCTTGCTCGCGCTGTAAAATGATACATTCTCGCGCGCGCGCGATCGCCTTACCTGAATCCCTGCGTTCGCCGACAAGTTTTCTTGATCCGGTCGCGTTCTCCATGAGATGTTGTATTGTTTTTAGCCATTTGCGCTGTCTCGCGACAGTTCGCGCCCGCAGTGACGTCATGCGTCGCGCGATCACGTCTTTCTTCTCGCGATCATGCACCGCGAGAACAACTCAAAACAAGATGGCCGCGCCCGCAAGCAACCACATGGGTAAGTTGGCGACCCGCAACCATGAAGAAAATCTCGCGAACATGCCGGAAAAAAACTTCCGCATCTTTGCGATATTTCTGCTTGTTTGCGATAATTTTAAACATTCTCGCGATAATTTGCGAAGGTTAATTCCGCAAATTCCGCCCACCCCTACCTAATAGCTAAGGTCTTAGACTCGTACTCTGGCCTAATGGTTAAGGTCTTAACTCTTACTCTGGCCTACTGGTTAAGTTCTTAACTCTTACTCTGGCCTAATAGCTAAGGTCTTAACTCTTACTCTGGCCTAATAGCTAAGGTCTTAGACTCGTACTCTGGCCTAATGGTTAAGGTCTTAAATCTTACTCTGGCCTAATAGTAAGGTCTTAACACTTACTCTGGCCTAATAGCTAAGGTCTTAGGCTCATACTCTGGCCTAATGGTTAGGGTCTTAACTCCTACTCTGGCATAATATCTAAGGTCTTAGATTCGTACTCTGGCCTAATGGTTAAGGTCTTAACTCTTACTCTGGCCTACTGGTTAAGGTCTTAACTCTTACTCTTGCCTAATAGCTAAGGTCTTAGACTCGTATTCTGGCCTAATGGTTAAGGTCTTAACTCTTACTCTGGCCTACTGGTTAAGGTCTTAACTCTTACTCTGGCCTAATAGCTAGGTCTTAACTCTTACTCTAGCCTAATTGCTAAGGTCTTAACTCTTACTCTGGCCTAATAGCTAAGGTCTTAGACTCGTACTCTGGCCTAATGGTTAAGGTCTTAAATCTTACTCTGGCCTAATAGTAAGGTCTTAACTCTTACTCTGGCCTAATAGCTAAGGTCTTAGACTCGTACTCTGGCCTAATGGTTAAGGTCTTAACTCCTACTCTGGCATAATAGCTAAGGTCTTAAACTCGTACTCTGGCCTAATAGCTAAGGTCTTAGACTCGTACTCTGGCCTAATAGCTAAGGTTTTAAGCTTGTACTCTGGCCTACTGGGTTAGGTCTTAACTCTTACTCTGGCCTAATAGCTAAGGTCTTAGACTCGTACTCTGGCCTAATAGCTAAGGTCTTAGACTCGTACTCTGGCCTACTGGTTAAGGTCTTAACTCTTACTCTGGCCTAATAGCTAAGGTCTTAGAGTCGTACTCTGGCCTACTGGGTTAGGTCTTAACTCTTACTCTGGCCTAATAGCTAAGGTCTTAGACTCGTACTCTGGCCTAATAGCTAAGGTCTTAGACTCGTACTCTGGCCTACTGGTTAAGGTCTTAACTCTTACTCTGGCCTAATAGCTAAGGTCTTAGAGTCGTACTCTGGCCTAATGGTTAAGGTCTTAACTCTTACTCTGGCCTAATAGCTAAGGTCTTAGACTCGTAATCTGGCCTAATGGTTAAGGTCTGAACTCTTACTCTGGCCCAATAGCTAAGGTCTTAGACTCGTACTGTGGCCTACAGGTTAAGGTCTTAACTCTTACTCTGGCCTAATAGCTAAGGTCTTAACTCTTACTCTGGCCTAATAGCTAAGGTCTTAGACTCGTACTCTGGCCTAATGGTTAAGGTCTTAACTCTTACTCTGGCCTAATAGCTAAGGTCTTAGACTCGTACTATGGCCTAATATCTAAGGTCTTAGACTCGTACTCTGGCCTAATGGTTAAGGTCTTAGACTCATACTCTGGCCTACTGGTTAAGGTCTTAACTCTTACTCTGGCCTTCTGGTTAAGGTCCTAACTCTTACTCTGGCCTAATAGCTAAGGTCTTAACTCTTACTCTAGCCTAATTGTGGAGAGGTGTGGCTCACTAGTTAGAGGCAGCAGACCCGTAAGCAGAGAATCAGCCAGGGACCAGGGTTCAATTCCCGACGCGGCAGGGTCGTGGACCAGGGTCAAAACGGACTTGATAATTCTTGGCTCGGTACCTACTCTAACCAGGAACACACTCGGCAACTCTGGGCATTAAGCTTGCCTCATCTCTACAACGGCCCCCCACAGACGCTGGGGATGCCTGGTTTCACCTTGGAGATACCCAGAAAGTGACCATCTCACAGGGATAGCCAGGACGGGTTCCCCAGCGGTCTACAGGGCCGGGACGCCCCGTTGCTGGGGCAGCTGTGCGCTTTACAAGTCTACAACATTTACATTTACAATAGCTAAGTTCTTAACTCTTACTCTGGCCTAATAGCTAAGGTCTTAGACTCGTACTATTGCCTAATGATTAAGGACTTAACTCTTACTCTGGCCTAATAGCTAAGGTCTTATTGTCGTACTCTGGCCTAATGGTTAAGGTCTTAACTCTTACTCTGGCCTAATATCTACGGTCTTAACTCTTACTCTGGCCTAATAGCTAAGGTCTTAGACTTGTACTCTGGCCTAATGGTTAAGGTCTTAACTCTTACTCTGGCCTAATAGTTAAGGTCTTAACTCTTAGTCTGGCCTAATAGCTAAGGTCTTAGACTCGTACAATGGCCTACAGGTTAAGGTCTTAATTCTTACTCTGGCCTAATAGCTAAGGTCTTAGACTCGTACTCTGGCATACTGGTTAAGGTCTTAACTCTTTTACTCTGGCCTAATAGCTATGGTCTTAACTCTTACTCTAACCTAATAGCTAAGGTCTTATACTCGTACTATGGCCTATAGGTTAAGGTCATAACTCTTACTCTGGCCTACTGGTTAAGGTCTTAACTCTTACTCCGGCCTAATAGCTAAGGTCTTAGACTCGTTCTATGGCATACAAGTTAAGGTCTTAACTCTTACTCTGGCCTAATGGTTAAGGTCTTAACTCTTACTCTGGCCTAATAGCTAAGGTCTTAGACTCGTACTCTGGCCTACTGGTTAAGGTCTTAACTCTTACTCTGGCCAAATAGCTAAGGTCTTAACTCTTACTCTGGCCTACTGGTTAAGGTCTTAACTCTTACTCTGGCCTACTGGTTAAGGTCTTAAATCTTACTCTGGCCTAATAGCTAAGGTCTTAGACTCGTACTCTGGCCTAATGGTTAAGGTCTTAACTCTTACTCTGGCCTAATAGCTAAGGTCTTAGACTCGTACTATGGCCTAATATCTAAGGTCTTAGACTCGTACTCTGGCCTAATGGTTAAGGTCTTAGACTCATACTCTGGCCTACTGGTTAAGGTCTTAACTCTTACTCTGGCCTTCTGGTTAAGGTCCTAACTCTTACTCTGGCCTAATAGCTAAGGTCTTAACTCTTACTCTAGCCTAATTGTGGAGAGGTGTGGCTCACTAGTTAGAGGCAGCAGACCCGTAAGCAGAGAATCAGCCAGGGACCAGGGTTCAATTCCCGACGCGGCAGGGTCGTGGACCAGGGTCAAAACGGACTTGATAATTCTTGGCTCGGTACCTACTCTAACCAGGAACACACTCGGCAACTCTGGGCATTAAGCTTGCCTCATCTCTACAACGGCCCCCCACAGACGCTGGGGATGCCTGGTTTCACCTTGGAGATACCCAGAAAGTGACCATCTCACAGGGATAGCCAGGACGGGTTCCCCAGCGGTCTACAGGGCCGGGACGCCCCGTTGCTGGGGCAGCTGTGCGCTTTACAAGTCTACAACATTTACATTTACAATAGCTAAGTTCTTAACTCTTACTCTGGCCTAATAGCTAAGGTCTTAGACTCGTACTATGGCCTAATGATTAAGGACTTAACTCTTACTCTGGCCTAATAGCTAAGGTCTTATTGTCGTACTCTGGCCTAATGGTTAAGGTCTTAACTCTTAGTCTGGCCTAATAGCTAAGGTCTTAGACTCGTACAATGGCCTACAGGTTAAGGTCTTAATTCTTACTCTGGCCTAATAGCTAAGGTCTTAGACTCGTACTCTGGCATACTGGTTAAGGTCTTAACTCTTTTACTCTGGCCTAATAGCTATGGTCTTAACTCTTACTCTAACCTAATAGCTAAGGTCTTATACTCGTACTATGGCCTACAGGTTAAGGTCATAACTCTTACTTGGGCCTACTGGTTAAGGTCTTAACTCTTACCCCGGCCTAATAGCTAAGGTCTTAGACTCGTACTATGGCATACAAGTTAAGGTCTTAACTCTTACTCTGGCCTAATGGTTAAGGTCTTAACTCTTACTCTGGCCTAATAGCTAAGGTCTTAGACTCGTACTCTGGCCTACTGGTTAAGGTCTTAACTCTTACTCTGGCCAAATAGCTAAGGTCTTAACTCTTACTCTGGCCTACTGGTTAAGGTCTTAACTCTTACTCTGGCCTACTGGTTAAGGTCTTAAATCTTACTCTGGCCTAATAGCTAAGGTCTTAGACTCGTACTCTGGCCTAATGGTTAAGGTCTTAACTCTTACTCTGGCCTAATAGCTAAGGTCTTAGACTCGTACTATGGCCTAATATCTAAGGTCTTAGACTCGTACTCTGGCCTAATGGTTAAGGTCTTAGACTCATACTCTGGCCTACTGGTTAAGGTCTTAACTCTTACTCTGGCCTTCTGGTTAAGGTCCTAACTCTTACTCTGGCCTAATAGCTAAGGTCTTAACTCTTACTCTAGCCTAATTGTGGAGAGGTGTGGCTCACTAGTTAGAGGCAGCAGACCCGTAAGCAGAGAATCAGCCAGGGACCAGGGTTCAATTCCCGACGCGGCAGGGTCGTGGACCAGGGTCAAAACGGACTTGATAATTCTCGGCTCGGTACCTACTCTAACCAGGAACACACTCGGCAACTCTGGGAATTAAGCTTGCCTCATCTCTACAACGGCCCCCCACAGACGCTGGGGATGCCTGGTTTCACCTTGGAGATACCCAGAAAGTGACCATCTCACAGGGATAGCCAGGACGGGTTCCCCAGCGGTCTACAGGGCCGGGACGCCCCGTTGCTGGGGCAGCTGTGCGCTTTACAAGTCTACAACATTTACATTTACAATAGCTAAGTTCTTAACTCTTACTCTGGCCTAATAGCTAAGGTCTTAGACTCGTACTATGGCCTAATGATTAAGGACTTAACTCTTACTCTGGCCTAATAGCTAAGGTCTTATTGTCGTACTCTGGCCTAATGGTTAAGGTCTTAACTCTTACTCTGGCCTAATATCTACGGTCTTAACTCTTACTCTGGCCTAATAGCTAAGGTCTTAGACTTGTACTCTGGCCTAATGGTTAAGGTCTTAACTCTTACTCTGGCCTAATAGTTAAGGTCTTAACTCTTAGTCTGGCCTAATAGCTAAGGTCTTAGACTCGTACAATGGCCTACAGGTTAAGGTCTTAATTCTTACTCTGGCCTAATAGCTAAGGTCTTAGACTCGTACTCTGGCATACTGGTTAAGGTCTTAACTCTTTTACTCTGGCCTAATAGCTATGGTCTTAACTCTTACTCTAACCTAATAGCTAAGGTCTTATACTCGTACTATGGCCTACAGGTTAAGGTCATAACTCTTACTCTGGACTACTGGTTAAGGTCTTAACTCTTACTCCGGCCTAATAGCTAAGGTCTTAGACTCGTACTATGGCATACAAGTTAAGGTCTTAACTCTTACTCTGGCCTAATGGTTAAGGTCTTAACTCTTACTCTGGCCTAATAGCTAAGGTCTTAGACTCGTACTCTGGCCTACTGGTTAAGGTCTTAACTCTTACTCTGGCCAAATAGCTAAGGTCTTAACTCTTACTCTGGCCTACTGGTTAAGGTCTTAACTCTTACTCTGGCCTACTGGTTAAGGTCTTAAATCTTACTCTGGCCTAATAGCTAAGGTCTTAGACTCGTACTCTGGCCTAATGGTTAAGGTCTTAACTCTTACTCTGGCCTAATAGCTAAGGTCTTAGACTCGTACTCTGGCCAAATGGTTAAGGTCTTAACTCTTACTCTGGCCTACTGGTTAAGGTCTTAACTCTTACTCTGGCCTAATAGCTAAGGTCTTAGACTCGTACTCTGGCCTAATGGTTAAGGTCTTAACTCTTACTCTGGCCTACTGGTTAAGTTCTTAACTCTTACTCTGGCCTAATAGCTAAGGTCTTAACTCTTACTCTGGCCTAATAGCTAAGGTCTTAGACTCGTACTCTGGCCTAATGGTTAAGGTCTTAAATCTTACTCTGGCCTAATAGTAAGGTCTTAACACTTACTCTGGCCTAATAGCTAAGGTCTTAGGCTCATACTCTGGCCTAATGGTTAGGGTCTTAACTCCTACTCTGGCATAATATCTAAGGTCTTAGACTCGTACTCTGGCCTAATGGTTAAGGTCTTAACTCTTACTCTGGCCTACTGGTT
The DNA here is from genome assembly GCF_964204655.1 of Triturus cristatus. NCBI lineage: Eukaryota > Metazoa > Chordata > Amphibia > Caudata > Salamandridae > Triturus > Triturus cristatus. The sequence continues at coordinate 717,813,032 of NC_140593.1, read as the reverse complement.
AAGGTCTTAACTCTTACTCTTGCCTAATAGCTAAGGTCTTAGACTCGTATTCTGGCCTAATGGTTAAGGTCTTAACTCTTACTCTGGCCTACTGGTTAAGGTCTTAACTCTTACTCTGGCCTAATAGCTAGATCTTAACTCTTACTCTAGCCTAATTGCTAAGGTCTTAACTCTTACTCTGGCCTAATAGCTAAGGTCTTAGACTCGTACTCTGGCCTAATGGTTAAGGTCTTAAATCTTACTCTGGCCTAATAGTAAGGTCTTAACTCTTACTCTGGCCTAATAGCTAAGGTCTTAGACTCGTACTCTGGCCTAATGGTTAAGGTCTTAACTCCTACTCTGGCATAATAGCTAAGGTCTTAAACTCGTACTCTGGCCTAATAACTAAGGTCTTAGACTCGTACTCTGGCCTAATAGCTAAGGTCTTAAGCTCGTACTCTGGCCTACTGGGTTAGGTCTTAACTCTTACTCTGGCCTAATAGCTAAGGTCTTAGACTCGTACTCTGGCCTAATAGCTAAGGTCTTAGACTCGTACTCTGGCCTACTGGTTAAGGTCTTAACTCTTACTCTGGCCTAATAGCTAAGGTCTTAGAGTCGTACTCTGGCCTACTGGGTTAGGTCTTAACTCTTACTCTGGCCTAATAGCTAAGGTCTTAGACTCGTACTCTGGCCTAATAGCTAAGGTCTTAGACTCGTACTCTGGCCTACTGGTTAAGGTCTTAACTCTTACTCTGGCCTAATAGCTAAGGTCTTAGAGTCGTACTCTGGCCTAATGGTTAAGGTCTTAACTCTTACTCTGGCCTAATAGCTAAGGTCTTAGACTCGTAATCTGGCCTAATGGTTAAGGTCTGAACTCTTACTCTGGCCCAATAGCTAAGGTCTTAGACTCGTACTGTGGCCTACAGGTTAAGGTCTTAACTCTTACTCTGGCCTAATAGCTAAGGTCTTAACTCTTACACTGGCCTAATAGCTAAGGTCTTAGACTCGTACTCTGGCCTAATGGTTAAGGTCTTAACTCTTACTCTGGCCTAATAGCTAAGGTCTTAGACTCGTACTATGGCCTAATATCTAAGGTCTTAGACTCGTACTCTGGCCTAATGGTTAAGGTCTTAGACTCATACTCTGGCCTACTGGTTAAGGTCTTAACTCTTACTCTGGCCTTCTGGTTAAGGTCCTAACTCTTACTCTGGCCTAATAGCTAAGGTCTTAACTCTTACTCTAGCCTAATTGTGGAGAGGTGTGGCTCACTAGTTAGAGGCAGCAGACCCGTAAGCAGAGAATCAGCCAGGGACCAGGGTTCAATTCCCGACGCGGCAGGGTCGTGGACCAGGGTCAAAACGGACTTGATAATTCTCGGCTCGGTACCTACTCTAACCAGGAACACACTCGGCAACTCTGGGCATTAAGCTTGCCTCATCTCTACAACGGCCCCCCACAGATGCTGGGGATGCCTGGTTTCACCTTGGAGATACCCAGAAAGTGACCATCTCACAGGGATAGCCAGGACGGGTTCCCCAGCGGTCTACAGGGCCGGGACGCCCCGTTGCTGGGGCAGCTGTGCGCTTTACAAGTCTACAACATTTACATTTACAATAGCTAAGTTCTTAACTCTTACTCTGGCCTAATAGCTAAGGTCTTAGACTCGTACTATGGCCTAATGATTAAGGACTTAACTCTTACTCTGGCCTAATAGCTAAGGTCTTATTGTCGTACTCTGGCCTAATGGTTAAGGTCTTAACTCTTACTCTGGCCTAATATCTACGGTCTTAACTCTTACTCTGGCCTAATAGCTAAGGTCTTAGACTTGTACTCTGGCCTAATGGTTAAGGTCTTAACTCTTACTCTGGCCTAATAGTTAAGGTCTTAACTCTTAGTCTGGCCTAATAGCTAAGGTCTTAGACTCGTACAATGGCCTACAGGTTAAGGTCTTAATTCTTACTCTGGCCTAATAGCTAAGGTATTAGACTCGTACTCTGGCATACTGGTTAAGGTCTTAACTCTTTTACTCTGGCCTAATAGCTATGGTCTTAACTCTTACTCTAACCTAATAGCTAAGGTCTTATACTCGTACTATGGCCTACAGGTTAAGGTCATAACTCTTACTCTGGCCTACTGGTTAAGGTCTTAACTCTTACTCCGGCCTAATAGCTAAGGTCTTAGTCTCGTACTATGGCATACAAGTTAAGGTCTTAACTCTTACTCTGGCCTAATAACTAAGGTCTTAACTCTTACTCTGGCCTAATAGCTAAGGTCTTAGACTCGTACTATGGCCTACAGGTTAAGGTCTTAACTCTTACGCTGGCCTACTGGTTAAGGTCTTAACTCTTACTCTGGCCTAATAGCTAAGGTCTTAGACTCATACTCTGGACTACTGGTTAAGGTCTTAACTCTTACTCTGGCCTAATAGCTAAGGTCTTAACTCTTACTCTGGCCTAATAGCTAAGGTCCTAGACTCGTACTCTGGCCTACTGGTTAAGGTCTTAACTCTTACACTGGCCTAATAGCTAAGGTCTTAGACTCGTACTCTGGCCTAATGGTTAAGGTCTTAACTCTTACTCTGCCTACTGGTTAAGGTCTTAACTCTTACTCTGGCATACTGGTTAAGGTCTTAACTCTTACTCTGGCCTAATAGCTAAGGTCTTAAGTCGTACTCTGGCCTAATAGCTAAGGTCTTAACTCTTACTCTGGCCTAATAGCTGAGGTCTTAGTTTCGTACTCTGGCCTAATGGTTAAGGTCTTAACTCTTACTCTGGCCTAATAGCTACGGTCTTAACTCTTACTCTGGCCTAATAGCTAAGGTCTTAGACTCGTACTCTGGCCTAATAGCTAAGGTCTTAGACTCGTACTCTGGCCTAATAGCTAAGGTCTTAGACTCGTATTCTGGCCTAATGTTTAAGGTCTTAACTCTTACTCTGGCCTAATAGCTAAGGTCTAAGACTCGTACTCTGGCCCAATGGTTAAGGTCTTAACTCTTACTCTGGCCTAATAGCTAAGGTCTTAGACTCGTACTCTGGCCTACTGGTTAAGGTCTTAACTCTTACTCTGGCCTAATAGCTATTGTCTTAACTCTTACTCTGGCCTAATAGCTAAGGTCTTGGACTCGTACTCTGGCATAATGGTTAAGGTCTTAACTCTTACTCTGGCCTAATAGCTAAGGTTTTAACTCTTAGTCTGGCCTAATAGCTAAGGTCTTAGACTCGTACTCTGGCCTACAGGTTAAGGTCTTAACTCTTACACTGGCCTAATATCTACAGTCTTAACTCTTACTCTGGCCTAATAGCTAAGGTCTTAGACTCGTGCTATGGCCAACAGGTTAAGGTCTTAACTCTTACTCTGGCCTACTGGTTAAGGTCTTAACTCTTACTCTGGCCTAATAGCTAAGGTCTTAGCCTCGTACTCTGGCCTACTGGTTAAGGTCTTAACTCTTACTCTGGCCTAATAGCTAAGGTCTTAACTCTTACTCTGGCCTAATAGCTAAGGTCTTAGACTCGTACTCTGGCCTAATGGTTAAGGTCTTAACTCTTACTCTGGCCTACTGGTTAAGGTCTTAACTCTTACTCTGGCCTAATAGCTAAGGTTTTAACTCTTACTCTGGCCTAATAGCTAAGGTCTTAGACTCGTACTCTGGCCTAATGGTTAAGGTCTTAAATCTTACTCTGGCCTAATAGTAAGGTCTTAACACTTACTCTGGCCTAATAGCTAAGGTCTTAGGCTCATACTCTGGCCTAATGGTTAGGGTCTTAACTCCTACTCTGGCATAATATCTAAGGTCTTAGACTCGTACTCTGGCCTAATGGTTAAGGTCTTAACTCTTACTCTGGCCTACTGGTTAAGGTCTTAACTCTTACTCTGGCCTAATAGCTAAGGTCTTAGACTTGTACTCTGGCCTAATGGTTAAGGTCTTACCTCTTACTCTGGCCTACTGGTTAAGGTCTTAACTCTTACTCTGGCCTAATAGCTAGGTCTTAACTCTTACTCTAGCCTAATTGCTAAGGTCTTAACTCTTACTCTGGCCTAATAGCTAAGGTCTTAGACTCGTACTCTGGCCTAATGGTTAAGGTCTTAAATCTTACTCTGGCCTAATAGTAAGGTCTTAACTCTTACTCTGGCCTAATAGCTAAGGTCTTAGACTCGTACTCTGGCCTAATGGTTAAGGTCTTAACTCCTACTCTGGCATAATAGCTAAGGTCCTAAACTCGTACTCTGGCCTAATAGCTAAGGTCTTAGGCTCGTACTCTGGCCTAATAGCTAAGGTCTTAAGCTAGTACTCTGGCCTACTGGTTAAGGTCTTAACTCTTACTCTGGCCTAATAGCTAAGGTCTTAGACTCGTACTCTGGCCTAATAGCTAAGGTCTTAGACTCGTACTCTGGCCTACTGGTTAAGGTCTTAACTCTTACTCTGGCCTAATAGCTAAGGTCTTAGAGTCGTACTCTGGCCTAATGGTTAAGGTCTTAACTCTTACTCTGGCATAATGGCTAAGGTCTTAGACTCGTACTCTGGCATAATGGTTAAGGTCTGAACTCTTACTCTGGCCCAATAGCTAAGGTCTTAGACTTGTACTCTGGCCTAATGGTTAAGGTCTTACCTTTTACTCTGGCCTACTGGTTAAGGTCTTAACTCTTACTCTGGCCTAATAGCTAAGGTCTTAGACTTGTACTCTGGCCTAATGGTTAAGGTCTTACCTCTTACTCTGGCCTACTGGTTAAGGTCTTAACTCTTACTCTGGCCTAATAGCTAGGTCTTAACTCTTACTCTAGCCTAATTGCTAAGGTCTTAACTCTTACTCTGGCCTAATAGCTAAGGTCTTAGACTCGTACTCTGGCCTAATGGTTAAGGTCTTAAATCTTACTCTGGCCTAATAGTAAGGTCTTAACTCTTACTCTGGCCTAATAGCTAAGGTCTTAGACTCGTACTCTGGCCTAATGGTTAAGGTCTTAACTCCTACTCTGGCATAATAGCTAAGGTCTTAAACTCGTACTCTGGCCTAATAGCTAAGGTCTTAGGCTCGTACTCTGGCCTAATAGCTAAGGTCTTAACCTAGTACTCTGGCCTACTGGTTAAGGTCTTAACTCTTACTCTGGCCTAATAGCTAAGGTCTTAGACTCGTACTCTGGCCTAATAGCTAAGGTCTTAGACTCGTACTCTGGCCTACTGGTTAAGGTCTTAACTCTTACTCTGGCCTAATAGCTAAGGTCTTAGAGTCGTACTCTGGCCTAATGGTTAAGGTCTTAACTCTTACTCTGGCATAATGGCTAAGGTCTTAGACTCGTACTCTGGCCTAATGGTTAAGGTCTGAACTCTTACTCTGGCCCAATAGCTAAGGTCTTAGACTCGTACTGTGGCCTACAGGTTAAGGTCTTAGACTCGTACTCTGGCCTAATGGTTATGGTCTTAACTCTTACTCTGGCCTAATAGCTAAGGTCTTAACTCTTACTCTGGCCTAATAGCTAAGGTCCTAGACTCGTACTCTGGCCTACTGGTTAAGGTCTTAACTCTTACACTGGCCTAATAGCTAAGGTCTTAGACTCGTACTCTGGCCTAATGGTTAAGGTCTTAACTCTTACTCTGCCTACTGGTTAAGGTCTTAACTCTTACTCTGGCATACTGGTTAAGGTCTTAACTCTTACTCTGGCCTAATAGCTAAGGTCTTAAGTCGTACTCTGGCCTAATAGCTAAGGTCTTAACTCTTACTCTGGCCTAATAGCTGAGGTCTTAGTTTCGTACTCTGGCCTAATGGTTAAGGTCTTAACTCTTACTCTGGCCTAATAGCTACGGTCTTAACTCTTACTCTGGCCTAATAGCTAAGGTCTTAGACTCGTACTCTGGCCTAATAGCTAAGGTCTTAGACTCGTACTCTGGCCTAATAGCTAAGGTCTTAGACTCGTACTCTGGCCTAATGTTTAAGGTCTTAACTCTTACTCTGGCCTAATAGCTAAGGTCTAAGACTCGTACTCTGGCCCAATGGTTAAGGTCTTAACTCTTACTCTGGCCTAATAGCTAAGGTCTTAGACTCGTACTCTGGCCTACTGGTTAAGGTCTTAACTCTTACTCTGGCCTAATAGCTATTGTCTTAACTCTTACTCTGGCCTAATAGCTAAGGTCTTGGACTCGTACTCTGGCATAATGGTTAAGGTCTTAACTCTTACTCTGGCCTAATAGCTAAGGTCTTAACTCTTAGTCTGGCCTAATAGCTAAGGTCTTAGACTCGTACTCTGGCCTACAGGTTAAGGTCTTAACTCTTACACTGGCCTAATATCTACAGTCTTAACTCTTACTCTGGCCTAATAGCTAAGGTCTTAGACTCGTGCTATGGCCAACAGGTTAAGGTCTTAACTCTTACTCTGGCCTACTGGTTAAGGTCTTAACTCTTACTCTGGCCTAATAGCTAAGGTCTTAGCCTCGTACTCTGGCCTACTGGTTAAGGTCTTAACTCTTACTCTGGCCTAATAGCTAAGGTCTTAACTCTTACTCTGGCCTAATAGCTAAGGTCTTAGACTCGTACTCTGGCCTGATGTTTAAGGTCTTAACTCTTACTCTGGCCTACTGGTTAAGGTCTTAACTCTTACTCTGGCCTAATAGCTAAGGTCTTAGACTCGTACTCTGGCCTAATGGTTAAGGTCTTAACTCTTACTCTGGCCTACTGGTTAAGGTCGTAACTCTTACTCTGGCCTAATAGCTAAGGTTTTAACTCTTACTCTGGCCTAATAGCTAAGGTCTTAGACTCGTACTCTGGCCTAATGGTTAAGGTCTTAAATCTTACTCTGGCCTAATAGTAAGGTCTTAACACTTACTCTGGCCTAATAGCTAAGGTCTTAGGCTCATACTCTGGCCTAATGGTTAGGGTCTTAACTCCTACTCTGGCATAATATCTAAGGTCTTAGACTCGTACTCTGGCCTAATGGTTAAGGTCTTAACTCTTACTCTGGCCTACTGGTTAAGGTCTTAACTCTTACTCTGGCCTAATAGCTAAGGTCTTAGACTTGTACTCTGGCCTAATGGTTAAGGTCTTACCTCTTACTCTGGCCTACTGGTTAAGGTCTTAACTCTTACTCTGGCCTAATAGCTAGGTCTTAACTCTTATTCTAGCCTAATTGCTAAGGTCTTAACTCTTACTCTGGCCTAATAGCTAAGGTCTTAGACTCGTACTCTGGCCTAATGGTTAAGGTCTTAAATCTTACTCTGGCCTAATAGTAAGGTCTTAACTCTTACTCTGGCCTAATAGCTAAGGTCTTAGACTCGTACTCTGGCCTAATGGTTAAGGTCTTAACTCCTACTCTGGCATAATAGCTAAGGTCTTAAACTCGAACTCTGGCCTAATAGCTAAGGTCTTAGACTCGTACTCTGGCCTAATAGCTAAGGTCTTAGGCTTGTACTCTGGCCTAATAGCTAAGGTCTTAAGCTAGTACTCTGGCCTACTGGTTAAGGTCTTAACTCTTACTCTGGCCTAATAGCTAAGGTCTTAGACTCGTACTCTGGCCTAATAGCTAAGGTCTTAGACTCGTACTCTGGCCTACTGGTTAAGGTCTTAACTCTTACTCTGGCCTAATAGCTAAGGTCTTAGAGTCGTACTCTGGCCTAATGGTTAAGGTCTTAACTCTTACTCTGGCATAATGGCTAAGGTCTTAGACTCGTACTCTGGCCTAATGGTTAAGGTCTGAACTCTTACTCTGGCCCAATAGCTAAGGTCTTAGACTCGTACTGTGGCCTACAGGTTAAGGTCTTAGACTCGTACTCTGGCCTAATGGTTATGGTCTTAACTCTTACTCTGGCCTAATAGCTAAGGTCTTAGACTCGTACTATGGCCTAATATCTAAGGTCTTAGACTCGTACTCTGGCCTAATGGTTAAGGTCTTAGACTCATACTCTGGCCTACTGGTTAAGGTCTTAACTCTTACTCTGGCCTTCTGGTTAAGGTCCTAACTCTTACTCTGGCCTAATAGCTAAGGTCTTAGAATTGTACTATGGCCTACAGGTTAAGATCTTAACTCTTACTCTGGCCTAATAACTAAGGTATTGGACTCGTACTCTGGCCTAATGGTTGAGGTCTTAACTCTTACTCTGGCCTACTGGTTAAGGTCTTAACTCTTACTCTGGCCTAATAGCTAAGGTCTTAGATGTGTACTCTGGCCTAATTGTTAAGGTCTTAACTCTTACTTTGGCCTAATAGCTGAGGTCTTAGACTCGTACTCTGGCCTAATGGTTACGGTCTTAACTCTTACTTTGGCCTAATAGCTAAGGTCTTAGACTCATACTCTGGCCTAATAGCTAAGGTCTTAGACTCGTACTCTGGCCTAATGGTTAAGGTCTTAACTCTTACTCTGGCCTACTGGTTAAGGTCTTAACTCTTACTCTGGCCTAATAGCTAAGGTCTTAACTCTTACTCTGGCCTAATAGCTAAGGTCTTAGACTCGTACTCTGGCCTAATGGTTAAGGTCTTAAATCTTACTCTGGCCTAATAGTAAGGTCTTAACACTTTCTCTGGCCTAATAGCTAAGGTCTTAGGCTCATACTCTGGCCTAATGGTTAGGGTCTTAAATCTTACTCTGGCCTAATAGTAAGGTCTTAACACTTACTCTGGCCTAATAGCTAAGGTCTTAGGCTCATACTCTGGCCTAATGGTTAGGGTCTTAACTCCTACTCTGGCATAATATCTAAGGTCTTAGACTCGTACTCTGGCCTAATGGTTAAGGTCTTAACTCTTACTCTGGCCTACTGGTTAAGGTCTTAACTCTTACTCTGGCCTAATAGCTAAGGTCTTAGACTTGTACTCTGGCCTAATGGTTAAGGTCTTACCTCTTACTCTGGCCTACTGGTTAAGGTCTTAACTCTTACTCTGGCCTAATAGCTAGGTCTTAACTCTTATTCTAGCCTAATTGCTAAGGTCTTAACTCTTACTCTGGCCTAATAGCTAAGGTCTTAGACTCGTACTCTGGCCTAATGGTTAAGGTCTTAAATCTTACTCTGGCCTAATAGTAAGGTCTTAACTCTTACTCTGGCCTAATAGCTAAGGTCTTAGACTCGTACTCTGGCCTAATGGTTAAGGTCTTAACTCCTACTCTGGCATAATAGCTAAGGTCTTAAACTCGAACTCTGGCCTAATAGCTAAGGTCTTAGACTCGTACTCTGGCCTAATAGCTAAGGTCTTAGGCTTGTACTCTGGCCTAATAGCTAAGGTCTTAAGCTAGTACTCTGGCCTACTGGTTAAGGTCTTAACTCTTACTCTGGCCTAATAGCTAAGGTCTTAGACTCGTACTCTGGCCTAATAGCTAAGGTCTTAGACTCGTACTCTGGCCTACTGGTTAAGGTCTTAACTCTTACTCTGGCCTAATAGCTAAGGTCTTAGAGTCGTACTCTGGCCTAATGGTTAAGGTCTTAACTCTTACTCTGGCATAATGGCTAAGGTCTTAGACTCGTACTCTGGCCTAATGGTTAAGGTCTGAACTCTTACTCTGGCCCAATAGCTAAGGTCTTAGACTCGTACTGTGGCCTACAGGTTAAGGTCTTAGACTCGTACTCTGGCCTAATGGTTATGGTCTTAACTCTTACTCTGGCCTAATAGCTAAGGTCTTAGACTCGTACTATGGCCTAATATCTAAGGTCTTAGACTCGTACTCTGGCCTAATGGTTAAGGTCTTAGACTCATACTCTGGCCTACTGGTTAAGGTCTTAACTCTTACTCTGGCCTTCTGGTTAAGGTCCTAACTCTTACTCTGGCCTAATAGCTAAGGTCTTAGAATTGTACTATGGCCTACAGGTTAAGATCTTAACTCTTACTCTGGCCTAATAACTAAGGTATTGGACTCGTACTCTGGCCTAATGGTTGAGGTCTTAACTCTTACTCTGGCCTACTGGTTAAGGTCTTAACTCTTACTCTGGCCTAATAGCTAAGGTCTTAGATGTGTACTCTGGCCTAATTGTTAAGGTCTTAACTCTTACTTTGGCCTAATAGCTGAGGTCTTAGACTCGTACTCTGGCCTAATGGTTACGGTCTTAACTCTTACTTTGGCCTAATAGCTAAGGTCTTAGACTCATACTCTGGCCTAATAGCTAAGGTCTTAGACTCGTACTCTGGCCTAATGGTTAAGGTCTTAACTCTTACTCTGGCCTACTGGTTAAGGTCTTAACTCTTACTCTGGCCTAATAGCTAAGGTCTTAACTCTTACTCTGGCCTAATAGCTAAGGTCTTAGACTCGTACTCTGGCCTAATGGTTAAGGTCTTAAATCTTACTCTGGCCTAATAGTAAGGTCTTAACACTTTCTCTGGCCTAATAGCTAAGGTCTTAGGCTCATACTCTGGCCTAATGGTTAGGGTCTTAACTCCTACTCTGGCATAATATCTAAGGTCTTAGACTCGTACTCTGGCCTAATGGTTAAGGTCTTAACTCTTACTCTGGCCTACTGGTTAAGGTCTTAACTCTTACTCTGGCCTAATAGCTAAGGTCTTAGACTTGTACTCTGGCCTAATGGTTAAGGTCTTACCTCTTACTCTGGCCTACTGGTTAAGGTCTTAACTCTTACTCTGGCCTAATAGCTAGGTCTTAACTCTTACTCTAGCCTAATTGCTAAGGTCTTAACTCTTACTCTGGCCTAATAGCTAAGGTCTTAGACTCGTACTCTGGCCTAATGGTTAAGGTCTTAAATCTTACTCTGGCCTAATAGTAAGGTCTTAACTCTTACTCTGGCCTAATAGCTAAGGTCTTAGACTCGTACTCTGGCCTAATGGTTAAGGTCTTAACTCCTACTCTGGCATAATAGCTAAGGTCTTAAACTCGTACTCTGGCCTAATAGCTAAGGTCTTAGACTCGTACTCTGGCCTAATAGCTAAGTTCTTAGGCTCGTACTCTGGCCTAATAGCTAAGGTCTTAAGCTAGTACTCTGGCCTACTGGTTAAGGTCTTAACTCTTACTCTGGCCTAATAGCTAAGGTCTTAGACTCGTACTCTGGCCTAATAGCTAAGGTCTTAGACTCGTTCTCTGGCCTACTGGTTAAGGTCTTAACTCTTACTCTGGCCTAATAGCTAAGGTCTTAGAGTCGTACTCTGGCCTAATGGTTAAGGTCTTAACTCTTACTCTGGCATAATGGCTAAGGTCTTAGACTCGTACTCTGGCCTAATGGTTAAGGTCTGAACTCTTACTCTGGCCCAATAGCTAAGGTCTTAGACTCGTACTGTGGCCTACAGGTTAAGGTCTTAGACTCGTACTCTGGCCTAATGGTTATGGTCTTAACTCTTACTCTGGCCTAATAGCTAAGGTCTTAGACTCGTACTATGGCCTAATATCTAAGGTCTTAGACTCGTACTCTGGCCTAATGGTTAAGGTCTTAGACTCATACTCTGGCCTACTGGTTAAGGTCTTAACTCTTACTCGGGCCTTCTGGTTAAGGTCCTAACTCTTACTCTGGCCTAATAGCTAAGGTCGTAGAATTGTACTATGGCCTACAGGTTAAGGTCTTAACTCTTACTCTGGCCTAATAACTAAGGTCTTAGACTCGTACTCTGGCCTAATGGTTAAGGTCTTAACTCTTACTCTGGCCTACTGGTTAAGGTCTTAACTCTTACTCTGGCCTAATAGCTAAGGTCTTAGATGTGTACTCTGGCCTAATTGTTAAGGTCTTAACTCTTACTCTGGCCTAATAGCTAAGGTCTTAGACTCGTACTCTGGCCTACTGGTTAAGGTCTTAACTCTTACTCTGGCCTAATAGCTAAGGTCTTAACTCTTACTCTGGCCTAATAGCTAAGGTCTTAGACTCGTACTCTGGCCTAATGGTTAAGGTCTTAACTCTTACTCTGGCCTACTGGTTAAGGTCTTAACTCTTACTCTGGCCTAATCGTTAACGTCTTAGACTCTTACTATGGCCAATTGGTTAAGGTCTTAACTCTTACTCTGGCCTAATAGCTAAGGTCTTAGACTCGTACTGTGGCCTACAGGTTAAGGTCTTAACTCTTACTCTAGCCTAATAGCTAAGGTCTTAACTCTTACTCTGGCCTAATAGCTAAGGTCTTAGACTCGTACTCTGGCCTAATGGTTAAGGTCTTAACTCTTACTCTGGCCTAATAGCTAAGGTCTTAGACTCGTACTATGGCCTAATATCTAAGGTCTTAGAATCGTACTCTGGCCTATTGGTTAAGGTCTTAGACTCATACTCCTGCCTACTGGTTAAGGTCTTAACTCTTACTCTGGCCTAATAGCTAAGGTCTTAGACTTGTACTCTGGCCTACTGGTTAAGGTCTTAACTCTTACTCTGGCCTAATAGCTAAGGTCTTAGAGTCATACTCTGGCCTAATGGTTAAGGTCTTAACTCTTACTTTGGCCTAATTGCTAAGGTCTTAACTCTTACTCTGGCCTAATAGCTAAGGTCTTAGACTCGTACTCTGGCCTAATGGTTAAGGTCTTAAATCTTACTCTGGCCTAACAGTAAGGTCTTAACTCTTACTCTGGCCTAATAGCTAAGGTCTTAGACTCGTACTCTGGCCTAATGGTTAAGGTCTTAACTCCTACTCTGGCATAATAGCTAAGGTCTTAAACTCGTACTCTGGCCTAATAGCTAAGGTCTTAGACTCGTACTCTGGCCTAATAGCTAAGGTCTTAGGCTCGTACTCTGGCCTAATAGCTAAGGTCTTAAGCTAGTACTCTGGCCTACTGGTTAAGGTCTTAACTCTTACTCTGGCCTAATAGCTAAGGTCTTAGACTCGTACTCTGGCCTAATAGCTAAGGTCTTAGACTCGTACTCTGGCCTACTGGTTAAGGTCTTAACTCTTACTCTGGCCTAATAGCTAAGGTCTTAGAGTCGTACTCTGGCCTAATGGTTAAGGTCTTAACTCTTACTCTGGCATAATGGCTAAGGTCTTAGACTCGTACTCTGGCCTAATGGTTAAGGTCTGAACTCTTACTCTGGCCCAATAGCTAAGGTCTTAGACTCGTACTGTGGCCTACAGGTTAATGTCTTAGACTCGTACTCTGGCCTAATGGTTATGGTCTTAACTCTTACTCTGGCCTAATAGATAAGGTCTTAGACTCGTACTATGGCCTAATATCTAAGTTCTTAGACTCGTACTCTGGCCTAATGGTTAAGGTCTTAGACTCATACTCTGGCCTACTGGTTAAGGTCTTAACTCTTACTCTGGCCTTCTGGTTAAGGTCCTAACTCTTACTCTGGCCTAATAGCTAAGGTCTTAGAATTGTACTATGGCCTACAGGTTAAGGTCTTAACTCTTACTCTGGCCTAATAACTAAGGTCTTAGACTCGTACTCTGGCCTAATGGTTAAGGTCTTAACTCTTACTCTGGCCTACTGGTTAAGGTCTTAACTCTTACTCTGGCCTAATAGCTAAGGTCTTAGATGTGTACTCTGGCCTAATTGTTAAGGTCTTAACTCTTACTTTGGCCTAATAGCTGAGGTCTTAGACTCGTACTCTGGCCTAATGGTTACGGTCTTAACTCTTACTTTGGCCTAATAGCTAAGGTCTTAGACTCATACTCTGGCCTAATGGTTAAGGTCTTAACTCTTACTCTGGCCTAATAGCTAAGGTCTTAACTCTTACTCTGGCCTAATAGCTAAGGTCTTAGACTCGTACTCTGGCCTACTGGTTAAGGTCTTAACTCTTACTCTGGCCAAATAGCTAAGGTCCTAACTCTTACTCTGGCCTAATGGTTAAGGTCTTAACTCTTACTCTGGCCTAATAGCTAAGGTCTTAGACTCGTACTCTGGCCTACTGGTTAAGGTCTTAACTCTTACTCTGGCCAAATAGCTAAGGTCTTAGCTCTTACTCTGGCCTACTGGTTAAGGTCTTAACTCTTACTCTGGCCTACTGGTTAAGGTCTTAAATCTTACTCTGGCCTACTAGCTAAGGTCTTAGACTCGTACTCTGGCCTAATGGTTAAGGTCTTAGACTCGTACTCTGGCCTAATGGTTAAGGTCTTAACTCCTACTCTGGCATAATAGCTACGGTCTTAACTCTTACTCTGGCCTAATAGCTAAGGTCTTAGACTCATGCTATGGCCAACAGGTTAAGGTCTTAACTCTTACTCTGGCCTACTGGTTAAGGTCTTAACTCTTACTCTGTCCTAATAGCTAAGGTCTTAGACTCGTACTCTGGCCTACTGGTTAAGGTCTTAACTCTTACTCTGGCCTAATAGCTAAGGTCTTAACTCTTACTCTGGCCTAATAGCTAAGGTCTTAGACTCGTACTCTGGCCTAATGGTTAAGGTCTTAACTCTTACTCTGGCCTACTGGTTAAGGTCTTAACTCTTACTCTGGCCTAATCGTTAACGTCTTAGACTCTTACTATGGCCAATTGGTTAAGGTCTTAACTCTTACTCTGGCCTAATAGCTAAGGTCTTAGACTCGTACTGTGGCCTACAGGTTAAGGCCTTAACTCTTACTCTAGCCTAATAGCTAAGGTCTTAACTCTTACTCTGGCCTAATAGCTAAGGTCTTAGACTCGTACTCTGGCCTAATGGTTAAGGTCTTAACTCTTACTCTGGCCTAATAGCTAAGGTCTTAGACTCGTACTATGGCCTAATATCTAAGGTCTTAGAATCGTACTCTGGCCTATTGGTTAAGGTCTTAGACTCATACTCCTGCCTACTGGTTAAGGTCTTAACTCTTACTCTGGCCTAATAGCTAAGGTCTTAGACTCGTACTCTGGCCTACTGGTTAAGGTCTTAACTCTTACTCTGGCCTAATAGCTAAGGTCTTAGAGTCGTACTCTGGCCTAATGGTTAAGGTCTTAACTCTTACTCTGGCATAATGGCTAAGGTCTTAGACTCGTACTCTGGCCTAATGGTTAAGGTCTGAACTCTTACTCTGGCCCAATAGCTAAGGTCTTAGACTCGTACTGTGGCCTACAGGTTAAGGTCTTAGACTCGTACTCTGGCCTAATGGTTATGGTCTTAACTCTTACTCTGGCCTAATAGCTAAGGTCTTAGACTCGTACTATGGCCTAATATCTAAGGTCTTAGACTCGTACTCTGGCCTAATGGTTAAGGTCTTAGACTCATACTCTGGCCTACTGGTTAAGGTCTTAACTCTTACTCTGGCCTTCTGGTTAAGGTCCTAACTCTTACTCTGGCCTAATAGCTAAGGTCTTAGAATTGTACTATGGCCTACAGGTTAAGGTCTTAACTCTTACTCTGGCCTAATAACTAAGGTCTTAGACTCGTACTCTGGCCTAATGGTTAAGGTCTTAACTCTTACTCTGGCCTACTGGTTAAGGTCTTAACTCTTACTCTGGCCTAATAGCTAAGGTCTTAGATGTGTACTCTGGCCTAATTGTTAAGGTCTTAACTCTTACTTTGGCCTAATAGCTGAGGTCTTAGACTCGTACTCTGGCCTAATGGTTACGGTCTTAACTCTTACTTTGGCCTAATAGCTAAGGTCTTAGACTCATACTCTGGCCTAATAGCGAAGGTCTTAGACTTGTACTCTGGCCTAATGGTTAAGGTCTTAACTCTTACTCTGGCCTACTGGTTAAGGTCTTAACTCTTACTCTGGCCTAATAGCTAAGGTCTTAACTCTTACTCTGGCCTAATAGCTAAGGTCTTAGACTCGTACTCTGGCCTAATGGTTAAGGTCTTAAATCTTACTCTGGCCTAATAGTAAGGTCTTAACACTTACTCTGGCCTAATAGC
This sequence comes from Triturus cristatus, assembly GCF_964204655.1. Classification (NCBI taxonomy): domain Eukaryota; kingdom Metazoa; phylum Chordata; class Amphibia; order Caudata; family Salamandridae; genus Triturus; species Triturus cristatus. Next base: position 717,797,403 of record NC_140593.1, on the reverse strand, counting down.
TAAGGTCTTAGGCTCATACTCTGGCCTAATGGTTAGGGTCTTAACTCCTACTCTGGCATAATATCTAAGGTCTTAGACTCGTACTCTGGCCTAATGGTTAAGGTCTTAACTCTTACTCTGGCCTACTGGTTAATGTCTTAACTCTTACTCTGGCCTAATAGCTAAGGTCTTAGACTTGTACTCTGGCCTAATGGTTAAGGTCTTACCTCTTACTCTGGCCTACTGGTTAAGGTCTTAACTCTTACTCTGGCCTAATAGCTAGGTCTTAACTCTTACTCTAGCCTAATTGCTAAGGTCTTAACTCTTACTCTGGCCTAATAGCTAAGGTCTTAGACTCATACTCTGGCCTAATGGTTAAGGTCTTAAATCTTACTCTGGCCTAATAGCTAAGGTCTTAGACTCGTACTCTGGCCTAATGGTTAAGGTCTTAACTCCTACTCTGACATAATAGCTAAGGTCTTAAACTCGTACTCTGGCCTAATAGCTAACGTCTTAGACTCGTACTCTGGCCTAATAGCTAAGGTCTTAGGCTTGTACTCTGGCCTAATAGCTAAGGTCTTAAGCTAGTACTCTGGCCTACTCGTTAAGGTCTTAACTCTTACTCTGGCCTAATAGCTAAGGTCTTAGACTCGTACTCTGGCCTAATAGCTAAGGTCTTAGACTCGTACTCTGGCCTACTGGTTAAGGTCTTAACTCTTACTCTGGCATAATGGCTAAGGTCTTAGACTCGTACTCTGGCCTAATGGTTAAGGTCTGAACTCTTACTCTGGCCCAATAGCTAAGGTCTTAGACTCGTACTGTGGCCTACAGGTTAAGGTCTTAGAGTCGTACTCTGGCCTAATGGTTAAGGTCTTAACTCTTACTCTGGCATAATGGCTAAGGTCTTAGACTCGTACTCTGGCCTAATGGTTAAGGTCTGAACTCTTACTCTGGCCCAATAGCTAAGGTCTTAGACTCGTACTGTGGCCTACAGGTTAAGGTCTTAGACTCGTACTCTGGCCTAATGGTTATGGTCTTAACTCTTACTCTGGCCTAATAGCTAAGGTCTTAGACTCGTACTATGGCCTAATATCTAAGGTCTTAGACTCGTTGTGAGAAGTTGGCCTGGCATATGCTGTTCCTAGTTATAGGGACACCTTGCACCAGTCCAATTCGACTCCTATTGATGATAGGTTAAGACAACCTTTAAAGAAAGCTATCCTAGTGGTAGCTGTGGAGAGCAGCCTTCAGGCTAAGTCTTGAAGGAGTGTTAAGCTTATTGTTTTACCATAATAACCTCTTGAATAACCAAATGAAAGAGTAGCCCACACAGGTATATATATAAAATATATGCATTTATTCTAGACAGAATCCCACAGTCACTTTATGTGGCTAGTGGCAAAGTTACAATTCAAACAAGCATTTATAAACACAATAAATAGCACAGAAATCAATGGGCCCCACTCGTACTCTGGCCTAATGGTTAAGGTCTTAAATCTTACTCTGGCCTAATAGTAAGGTCTAAACTCTTACTCTGGCCTAATAGCTAAGGTCTTAGACTCGTACTCTGGCCTAATGGTTAAGGACTTAACTCCTACTCTGGCATAATAGCTAAGGTCTTAAACTCGTACTCTGGCCTAATAGCTAAGGTCTTAGACTCGTACTCTGGCCTAATAGCTAAGGTCTTAGGCTCGTACTCTGGCCTAATAGCTAAGGTCTTAAGCTAGTACTCTGGCCTACTGGTTAAGGTCTTAACTCTTACTCTGGCCTAATAGCTAAGGTCTTAGACTCGTACTCTGGCCTAATAGCTAAGGTCTTAGACTCGTACTCTGGCCTACTGGTTAAGGTCTTAACTCTTACTCTGGCCTAATAGCTAAGGTCTTAGAGTCGTACTCTGGCCTAATGGTTAAGGTCTTAACTCTTACTCTGGCATAATGGCTAAGGTCTTAGACTCGTACTCTGGCCTAATGGTTAAGGTCTGAACTCTTTCTCTGGCCCAATAGCTAAGGTCTTAGACTCGTACTGTGCCCTACAGGTTAAGGTCTTAGACTCGTACTCTGGCCTAATGGTTATGGTCTTAACTCTTACTCTGGCCTAATAGCTAAGGTCTTAGACTCGTACTATGGCCTAATATCTAAGGTCTTAGACTCGTTGTGAGAAGTTGGCCTGGCATATGCTGTTCCTAGTTATAGGGACACCTTGCACCAGTCCAATTCGACTCCTATTGATGATAGGTTTAAGACAACCTTTAAAGAAAGCTGTCCTAGTGGTAGCTGTGGAGAGCAGCCTTCAGGCTAAGTCTTGAAGGAGTGTTAAGCTTATTGTTTTACCATAATAACCTCTTGAATAACCAAATGAAAGAGTAGCCCACACAGGTATATATATAAAATATATGTATTTATTCTAGACAGAATCCCACAGTCACTTTATGTGGCTAGTGGCAAAGTTACAATTCAAACAAGCATTTATAAACACAATAAATAGCACAGAAATCAATGGGCCCCAGGGGGGGACCAAACCATATACTAAAATAGTGGTATAAGAACCACGACAATTCTACAGGCAATGCCTAGGGCATTCAGGATCGCTTGCCCCTTCAGAATCCACCCACAGTTAAGAGAAAGGGGACCCACGGGAGACGCGTGCAGTGCAAAGAGCTGCTATCGGGATCGCTATGTTAGCCTATGGAGAATGTCGCGGTTGAATATTTAAAGTTAAAGGACACTTCTAGCAACAGTACAAAGTTAAGGCTTGAGACTTAAGGCTTTGGAGAGCCCACCACCACGGGAGTACCGAAGTACCACTGTTACCTGCCCCAGGGAAGCCGGGTGCATAGGTCGATTCTGGTGTCGGGTCGCGGGCTGATTCTCTATGGAAAAGTAGTCCAAACTGCTGCTAGCTGCGAGTGTCGCTGAAGTCGTGAAGATTGAAGTTGAAGAGAAGATAAAGATGAACCTGAAAGCAGAGGGGACAGAGTCTGGGTCACAGCAAGTGACCAGGGAGCTCACAGCAAGGAGCTCGTGGAAGTCGGGTGCTTCAGGTGTGGGAAGTACAGCTGGGCTCTGCAGTCACGGGCTCCGGGAGGCTTCAAGGAAGGCCAGCTTCTGGAGGGCGACTGTCCCACATTGGCTGAGGGTCGCTGCTGTGTTAGTGTCCCGATTGGATCCACTAAGCCTTGGCAACCGCAACCCACGCAAGATAGACAAAGCAGCTGCTGGTGCAGACCCACGAGGTCTGAGGGTGCTCTATTTTGCAGGGAGCGTAGAGCAGGCCTGGAGCAACCAGGGGAACTCTGAGAAACAAAGATTGTCCTCCGTCAGGGCCCACAAGTCGAGGGACAAGGGACCGCGGAAGGCAGCAAAATGGAGTGCGTAAAAGGGCTCCCACGGGCCACCGGAGCGGGCCAGGGAGCTGAGGGTCGGCACAAATGCTGCTGGATGGTTGGCTCAGAAATGGGCCAAAGCACAACTTCCCCACTGGTCGGGGTCGTGTGCTGGACAAGAGGTGGCCGGTGTCTCGGGGTATGCGGGGATCTCGACACCCACGTGGTCCAGGGTGCTCAGACTTGCTGGGCACACTTACAGGACGCTGGGATGCACTGGAGACCCACCTCGAGGGTGCTGGAAGGCGTCGAAGGTCGGGAGAGCCACGAAGTTCCAACCGGGTATCTTGTAGTCTTTTAGGTGCCTGCCAAGCAGGGGGATAACTCCTTTATCCCAAGGGAGATTTCTTCTGTCAGCTGGGCAGCAGCTCGTCGAAGGTCAGTTCTGTGAAGTTCTGGACGAATCTAAGGCTCTAGGGCAAAGTTATTCCCATATATCCCCAAGATTAGGGGATGGTCCAAAATAGAGCCTACCAATCAGAGTAGAGGCGGGAAAGGGTGGTTACACCCACTCCCCTTTGTGTGTTTCCCGCCTGGGCGAGGGGCAGGATGCCCCTGAACCGGTTCCAGGTGGTGTATGCAGAATTGGGGCTCTGCAGCTGCCTACGTGCAACTCTGAATGGACATTTGGTGCACCCACCCTGTTCCAATCCACATTATCCTGTCTGGGGAGGTGCTGGCACCTCCCTGCCACAGGAGCCCTATTGTCCAGCTGGCGAGGCTGGGATTTTCCCCAGCAACAGCCAGCCAGAGTCGTGTAGGTGGCGGACAGTAGCCATTTTGTGGTACACGTGCACTTTTAAATTGGTGTCTAAAATCTACCGCTTTTCCCATATCACCCTCCTAGCAAGGGGGAATCGTGCCCCCATGCCCATGGCTGGACTGGGGGTATGATTCCTTCATGTTTGACACCAAACACGATATGGTTCTGTGTAGCCATTCCCAAGTTATCACGATGACGCGATTCACTTATAATGCGGTTTAGAGTATATGGTATGGCTACACTACAAACAACCCAGTAACGATTTTACGAAGGTTGCAGGGAGGTCCTACTCACGTAGGGGTCCCCCCTCACACATACCTCAGCACCCAGCCCTGTAGGATTACCAGGGCCTGCCATAGGGGTGACCTATGAGAGTATATGTGTTGTAATGGTATGGGACATAGGGTACCTACATCCCTGTAAGGGGTGCTAGCACCACCTTACCCAGGCTACAGTAGTGGCCTGGTGGTGTCAGTTTGGGTGGCTGTCCCAGGGTGGCACAATAGGTGCTGCAGCCCTGGTAGGCCTACTGGGGGACCCATGCCCTGGGTACCTAGGGTACCATCTACAAGGGACTGGTAGGGCATGCCCAGCATCCAATTATGTTTGTACCTAGAGTACTCACAACAGTTTTAGGGAGAAAGCAGATAGGCTGGGGTCCTGGACAGCAGGATCCCAGCCAGACTAGTCAAAAACCACATAAATACCAGGCAAAAAGTTGGGGGCAACCATTAGTCAGATTCCACTCTCCTACATAACCCCCCCCCAAACGAAAGGAGATAAGGCTAACCTTGTCCAGATAAGCCTTTATTTCCTGAGTGGCCATATAAGGAAGAACCTGTACTAACATGGTTGCTCCCTGTGTCATGGTCCACTTGGGAAATCCTACCCCAAGGGGTTCTAGAGTTTCTCCAAAGTCTAGGGAAATTACCTGTATTGGTTTTTGGGTCAGAGGTGGGCTGGTGGGGTGTCTGAGTCTGGAAGTGAGACCCTACTTGGGTTGGTCTCAACCTCCTCAGATCACTGGCCACTATGGAAGCCTTTCTGCCCATGACGGTGTCATATCTGGCCCTAAGTGTCAACCTCTGGCTGCCTACAGCTGGGGGTTGGATCCCTTTGGCTGGAATAGTGGAGGGCACTGGAAGGTTTGGGGCAGCTAGGCCCCAGGTTTCCCTGTGCTCAACAAGATCCATTTGAGGGGTGCCTATACCTAGGGGTAAGGGGGATCCCTCAGTTTGTAGAGGAATATTCACCTGGCTGAAACTACTCTGCTGGGTGTCCCTAATCTGTTGATGAGGGGGTTCCTCTGGGCAGGGGCCCAATAAGGGTCCACTGACCTCCCTGACCTCTGCAGCCCTGGGCTGACTGAGGCAGGGTAGAGAGGGGCAGGATACCTGCTCCAGACTGGGCACCACCTTGGAAGGGTCCCCTGCCATCAGAGAGGTGAGCAGGCCAGGCCTGTCCACTTCTGGGGCAGTTACTTCACAAGGGGCAGGATCAGTTCCCTGAGAAACTGGACCTTTACCTGTAGTCTGGTGGGGGGAAGACTGCTCCTCCTCCCCTATGCTCTCTGTTTGGGTAGAGTGATCCATAGTTTCAGGCTTGGGTGGAGGTGAGGCCCTCAGGGTCTCATCCACTCTCTCAGGAATTCCTACCATTTTTAAATGGGCCTTGTGGTCAACCTCAGCCCAGGCCGAGATTTCTAGATCATTCCCCAGTAGACAATCTACAGGCAAGTTTGGGGACACTGCCACTCTCTTGGGGCCAGTGACTCCTCCCCAGCTGAGATTTATCACTGCCATGGGATGATCTGTCCTGATTCCATCAATGTTGGTCACCTGATAGCTAAACCCAGGTAAAAGCTGATCTAGGGGCACTAGCCTCTTGGTCACCATGGTGACACTGGCCCCTGTGTCCTTATAGGCCACAGCCTTCTGACCATTGATTATTGGTTCTTGTCTGTACCTGCCCAGAATACTGGGGCTCATGGTAAAGTTGGCAAACCCCATGCCACCATCACAGACCATAGTTGCTAATGCAGGGGACCTGGCTAGGCCAGAGTCCACTGGTGTCCCCAAAGAGAACCCAACTAAGTTTTTGGGTGCACTCCCACCACCTGGGGGATTACTACTAGTAGTAACAGGAGGTGTTGGAGCTGGTTTTGGAGGAACATTTTCTTTATTGCCATTCTTTGGACAGCTGGAGTCAGTTTTCCAGTGGCCAGGTTTCTTACACACATGGCAATATGGCTTCTTGGTATTAGAGGAAGGATTTTGGGACCCACCCCCAGCACTGGTTTGTTGGGGCCCTTCAGAGGACTTTTCTTGTTTATCATCCCCACCTTTCTCTTTGGGCTTAGTGGAATCCTTCTTCTGGTCACCAACTTGGTTCTTAGGCCTGATCCTGGTTCTGACCCATTTGTCTGCCTTCTTTCCCAATTCTTGGGGAGAGGTCAGATCAGAGTCCACCAGGTGCTGGTGTAAAAGTTGGTTCTGACAATTATTAAGAATCTGCTCCCTCATAATGAGATTATACAATCCTTGATAATCATTAACTTTACTGCCATTTAACCAACCTTCCAGTGCCTTGGTTGCACAATCCACAAAGTCTACCCAATCTTGATTCTGTGCTTTCTGGGTGTCTCTGAACTTAAGTCTGTATTGATCAGTGGTTAAGCCAAACCCATCTATTAAAGCAGCTTTCAAGATATAATAATCATCAGCATCCTCTTCTCTTACAGAGAGGAGCTTGTCTCTCCCTTTATCTGAAAAGGAGAGCCACAGGATTGCTGCCCACTGCTCTACAGGGACCCTCTGTACTCTACAGGCCCTTTCAAGAGCAGATATCCATTTGTGGATATCATCCCCATTCTGATAGGGGGGCACAATCTTGTGGAGGTTCCTATTGTCAGGGACTCTCTCTCTAACTCTAGGGGTTTCATTACTGCCACCAGGGATCTCTAGACCCCATTTCTTTGAAGCTTTCTGAAGCTCCAGGGTTTCCCTGTCTAATGCTAACTGTTCTCTTTTAAGCTGAAGCTTAGCCTGTTCAAATTTGATCAGTCTGCATTTCCTCTCATGAGAGGTTTCTCTTCTCTGAGAAGAGGCAGAGGGCCCTTTGGATCCCCTAGAATGGTTGGATCCCACTGAGGGGGATCTGTTCCTTCTGGGGCCCACCACTCCCCTTTTAAGGGTGGAGGGAGTGCCTCTTGGGCCATCACCTCCATGCTGTGAGTGGTCTGTTTCTTCCAGGTCAGGATTTTCATCCTCTTCCTGTTCCTCTTCAGATTCCACTCTGGGAGTGTCCTCTTCTGAGGGGTGCCCACCCACGTTGTCCGTCCCTCTGGATCCTATGGACTCCATAAAGTCTGCTATGAGCAGGATCTCCTTGAGACGTTTTGTGTTGGCACCTCTTTCTGTCTTCAGTCTCCTAAGGGTGCACATTTCCCTGAGCTCAGCAAAGGTGAAATTATCATACTTATCTACTGGGACCCTCTGGGGTCCTTCCATAGCCTTAGTGCCACTTGAAGACATGTTTAGTGTAGTGATGTATCTACCTACACTAAGTGTGGCCTACTGAACCCTCTCTTGAGTTGTAGTCAAGGTGTGCTAAACCCTCTACACACAACTCTAAGTTCAGTAGAACTTATTGTATTCTAGCTTGAATTTATATGTACCTTTGGTACCAAGTGGCTTTCACTTTAGAAATTCAATTTGTTATCTGGTAAAATAATGGCAAGCTTGAATCCCACCGCTGCACACCAATGTGAGAAGTTGGCCTGGCATATGCTGTTCCTAGTTATAGGGACACCTTGCACCAGTCCAATTCGACTCCTATTGATGATAGGTTTAAGACAACCTTTAAAGAAAGCTATCCTAGTGGTAGCTGTGGAGAGCATCCTTCAGGCTAAGTCTTGAAGGAGTGTTAAGCTTATTGTTTTACCATAATAACCTCTTGAATAACCAAATGAAAGAGTAGCCCACACAGGTATATATATAAAATATATGTATTTATTCTAGACAGAATCCCACAGTCACTTTATGTGGCTAGTGGCAAAGTTACAATTCAAAAAAGCATTTATAAACACAATAAATAGCACAGAAATCAATGGGCCCCAGGGGGGGACCAAACCATATACTAAAATAGTGGTATAAGAACCACGACAATTCTACAGGCAATGCCTAGGGCATTCAGGATCGCTTGCCCCTTCAGAATCCACCCACAGTTAAGAGGAAGGGGACCCACGGGAGACGCGTGCAGTGCAAAGAGCTGCTATCGGGATCGCTATGTTAGCCTATGGAGAATGTCGCGGTTGAATATTTAAAGTTAAAGGACACTTCTAGCAACAGTACAAAGTTAAGGCTTGAGACTTAAGGCTTTGGAGAGCCCACCACCACGGGAGTACTGAAGTACCACTGTTACCTGCCCCAGGGAAGCCGGGTGCATAGGTCGATTTTGGTGTCGGGTCGCGGGCTGATTCTCTATGGAAAAGTAGTCCAAACTGCTGCTAGCTGCGAGTGTCGCTGAAGTCGTGAAGATTGAAGTTGAAGAGAAGATAAAGATGAACCTGAAAGCAGAGGGGACAGAGTCTGGGTCACAGCAAGTGACCAGGGAGCTCACAGCAAGGAGCTCGTGGAAGTCGGGTGCTTCAGGTGTGGGAAGTACAGCTGGGCTCTGCAGTCACGGGCTCCGGGAGGCTTCAAGGAAGGCCAGCTTCTGGAGGGCGACTGTCCCACGTCGGCTGAGGGTTGCTGCGGTGTTAGTGTCCCGATTGGATCCACTAAGCCTTGGCAACCGCAACCCACGCAAGATAGGCAAAGCAGCTGCTGGTGCAGACCCACGAGGTCTGAGGGTGCTCTCTTTTGCAGGGAGCGTAGAGCAGGCCTGGAGCAACCAGGGGAACTCTGAGAAACAAAGATTGTCCTCCGTCAGGGCCCACAAGTCGAGGGACAAGGGACCGCGGAAGGCAGCAAAATGGAGTGCGTAAAAGGGCTCCCATGGGCCACCGGAGCGGGCCAGGGAGCTGAGGGTCGGCACAAATGCTGCTGGATGGTTGGCTCAGAAATGGGCCAAAGCACAACTTCCCCACTGGTCGGGGTCGTGTGCTGGACAAGAGGTGGCCGGTGTCTCGGGGTATGCGGGGATCTCGACACCCACGTGGTCCAGGGTGCTCAGACTTGCTGGGCACACTCACAGGACGCTGGGATGCACTGGAGACCCACCTCGAGGGTGCTGGAAGGCGTCGAAGGTCGGGAGAGCCACGAAGTTCCAACCGGGTATCTTGTAGTCTTTTAGGTGCCTGCCAAGCAGGGGGATAACTCCTTTATCCCAAGGGAGATTTCTTCTGTCAGCTGGGCAGCAGCTTGTCGAAGATCAGTTCTGTGAAGTTCTGGACGAATCTAAGGCTCTAGGGCAAAGTTATTCCCATATATCCCCAAGATTAGGGGATGGTCCAAAATAGAGAGTAGAGGCGGGAAAGGGTGGCTACACCCACTCCCCTTTGTGTGTTTCCCGCCTGGGCGAGGGGCAGGATGCCCCTGAACCGGTTCCAGGCGGTGTATGCAGAATTGGGGCTCTGCAGCTGCCTACGTGCAACTCTGAATGGACATTTGGTGCACCCACCCTGTTCCAATCCACATTATCCTGTCTGGGGAGGTGCTGGCACCTCCCTGCCACAGGAGCCCTATTGTCCAGCTGGCGAGGCTGGGATTTTCCCCAGCAACAGCCAGCCAGAGTCGTGTAGGTGGCGGACAGTAGCCATTTTGTGGTACACGTGCACTTTTAAATTGGTGTCTAAAATCTACCGCTTTTCCCATATCACCCTCCTAGCAAGGGGGAATCGTGCCCCCATGCCCATGGCTGGACTGGGGGTATGATTCCTTCATGTTTGACACCAAACACGATATGGTTCTGTGTAGCCATTCCCAAGTTATCATGATGACGCGATTCACTTATAATGCGGTTTAGAGTATATGGTATGGCTACACTACAAACAACCCAGTAACGATTTTACGAAGGTTGCAGGGAGGTCCTACTCACGTAGGGGTCCCCCCTCACACATACCTCAGCACCCAGCCCTGTAGGATTACCAGGGCCTGCCATAGGGGTGACCTATGAGAGTATATGTGTTGTAATGGTATGGGACATAGGGTACCTACATCCCTGTAAGGGGTGCTAGCACCACCTTACCCAGGCTACAGTAGTGGCCTGGTGGTGTCAGTTTGGGTGGCTGTCCCAGGGTGGCACAATAGGTGCTGCAGCCCTGGTAGGCCTACTGGGGGACCCATGCCCTGGGTACCTAGGGTACCATCTACAAGGGACTGGTAGGGCATGCCCAGCATCCAATTATGTTTGTACCTAGAGTACTCACAACAGTTTTAGGGAGAAAGCAGATAGGCTGGGGTCCTGGACAGCAGGATCCCAGCCAGACTAGTCAAAAACCACTTAAATACCAGGCAAAAAGTTGGGGGGAACCATTAGTCAGATTCCACTCTCCTACCCTCGTACTCTGGCCTAATGGTTAAGATCTTAGACTCATACTCTGGCCTACTGGTTAAGGTCTTAACTCTTACTCTGGCCTTCTGGTTAAGGTCCTAACTCTTACTCTGGCCTAATAGCTAAGGTCTTAGAATTGTACTATGGCCTACAGGTTAAGGTCTTAACTCTTACTCTGGCCTAATAACTAAGGTCTTAGACTCGTACTCTGGCCTAATGGTTAAGGTCTTAACTCTTACTCTGGCCTACTGGTTAAGGTCTTAACTCTTACTCTGGCCTAATAGCTAAGGTCTTAGATGTGTACTCTGGCCTAATTGTTAAGGTCTTAACTCTTACTTTGGCCTAATAGCTGAGGTCTTAGACTCGTACTCTGGCCTAATGGTTACGGTCTTAACTCTTACTTTGGCCTAATAGCTAAGGTCTTAGACTCATACTCTGGCCTAATAGCTAAGGTCTTAGACTTGTACTCTGGCCTAATGGTTAAGGTCTTAACTCTTACTCTGGCCTACTGGTTAAGGTCTTAACTCTTACTCTGGCCTAATAGCTAAGGTCTTAACTCTTACTCTGGCCTAATAGCTAAGGTCTTAGACTCGTACTCTGGCATCATGGTTAAGGTCTTAACTCTTAGTCTGGCATCATGGTTAATGTCTTAAGTCTTACTCTGGCATCATGGTTAAGGTCTTAACTCTTACTCTGGACTAATGGTTAAGGTCTTAACTCTTACTCTGGCATCATGGTTTAGGTCTTAACTCTTACTCTGGCATCATGGTTAAGGTCTTAACTCTTACTCTGGACTAATGGTTAAGGTCTTAACTCTTACTCTGGCATCATGGTTAAGGTCTTAACTCTTACTCTGGACTAATGGTTAAGGTTTTAGACTCTCACTCTGGCATCATGGTTAAGGTCTTAACTCTTACTCTGGACTAATGGTTAAGGTCTTAACTCTTACTCTGGCATCATAGTTAAGGTCTTAACTCTACCTCTGGCATCATGGTTAAGGTCTTAACTCTTACTCTGGCATCATGGTTAAGGTCGTAACTCTTACTCTGGACTAATGGTTAAGGTCTTAACTCTTACTCTGGCATCATGGTTAATGTCTTAAGTCTTACTCTGGCATCATGGTTAAGGTCTTAACTCTTACTCTGGACTAATGGTTAAGGTCTTAACTCTTACTCTGGCATCATGGTTTAGGTCTTAACTCTTACTATGGCATCATGGTTAAGGTCTTAACTCTTACTCTGGACTAATGGTTAAGGTCTTAACTCTTACTCTGGCATCATGGTTAAGGTCTTTACTCTTACTCTGGTCTAATGGTTAAGGTTTTAGACTCTCACTCTGGCATCATGGTTAAGGTCTTAACTCTTACTCTGGCATCATGGTTAAGGTCTTAACTCTAACTCTGGCATCATGGTTAAGGTCTTAACTCTTACTCTGGCATCATGGTTAAGGTTGTAACTCTTACTCTGGACTAATGGTTAATGTCTTAACTCTTACTCTGGACTAATGGTTAAGGTCTTAGACTCTTACTCTGGCATCATGGTTAAGGTCTTAACTCTTACTCTGGCATCATGGTTAATGTCTTAAGTCTTACTCTGGCATCATGGTTAAGGTCTTAACTCTTACTCTGGACTAATGGTTAATGTCTTAACTCTTACTCTGGCATCATGATTAAGGTCTTAACTCTTACTCTGGACTAATGGTTAAGGTCTTAACTCTTACTCTGGCATCATGGTTAAGGTCTTAACTCTTGCTCTGGACTAATGGTTAAGGTTTTAGACTCTCACTCTGGCATCATGGTTAAGGTCTTAACTCTTACTCTGGACTAATGGTTAAGGTCTTAACTCTTACTCTGGCATCATGGTTAAGGTCTTAACTCTACCTCTGGCATCATGGTTAAGGTCTTAACTCTTACTCTGGCATCATGGTTAAGGTTGTAACTCTTACTCTGGACTAATGGTTAAGGTCTTAACTCTTACTCTGGCATCATGGTTAATGTCTTAAGTCTTACTCTGGCATCATGGTTAAGGTCTTAAATCTTACTCTGGACTAATGGTTAGGGTCTTAACTCTTACTCTGGCATCATGGTTTAGGTCTTAACTCTTACTCTGGCATCATGGTTAAGGTCTTAACTCTTACTCTGGACTAATGGTTAAGGTCTTAACTCTTACTCTGGCATCACGGTTAAGGTCTTTACTCTTACTCTGGACTAATGGTTAAGGTTTTAGACTCTCACTCTGGCATCATGGTTAAGGTCTTAACTCTTACTCTGGCATCATGGTTAAGGTCTTAACTCTAACTCTGGCATCATGGTTAAGGCCTTAACTCTTACTCTGGCATCATGGTTAAGGTTGTAACTCTTACTCTGGACTAATGGTTAAGGTCTTAACTCTTACTCTCGACTAATGGTTAAGGTCTTAACTCTTACTCTGGCATCATGGTTAAGGTCTTAACTCTTTCTCTAGCATCATGGTTAAGGTCTTAACTCTTACTCTGGACTAATGGTTAAGGTCTTAACTCTTACTCTGGACTAATGGTTAATGTCTTAACTCTTACTCTGGACTAATGGTTAAGATCTTAGACTCTTACTCTGGCATCATGGTTAAGGTCTTAACTCTTACTCTGGACTAAAGTTTAAGGTCTTAACTCTTACTCTGGCATCATGGTTAAGGTCTTATCTCTTACTCTGGACTAATGGTTAAGGTCTTAACTCTTACTCTGGCATCATGGTTAAGGTCTTAACTCTTACTCTGGCATCATGGTTAAGGTCTTAACTCTTACTCTGGACTAATGGTTAAGGTCGTAACTCTTACTCTGGCATCATGGTTAAGGTCTTAACTCTAACTGTGGGATCATGGTTAAGGTCTTAACTCTTACTCTGGACTAATGTTTAAGTTCGTAACTCTTACTCTGGACTAATGGTTAAGGTCTTAACTCTTACTCTGGACTAATGGTTAAGGTCTTAACTCTTACTCTAGCATCATGGTTAAGGTCTTAACTCTTACTCTAGACTAATGGTTAAGGTCTTAACTCTTACTCTGGACTAATGGTTATGGTCTTAACTCTTACTCTGGACTAATGGTTAAGGTCTTAACTCTTACTCTGGCATCATGGTTAAGGTCTTAGACTCTTACTCTGGCATCATGGTTAAGGTCTTAAATCTTACTCTGGACTAATGGTTACGGGCTTAACTCTTACTCTGGACTAATGGTTAAGGTCTTAACTCTTACTCTGGCATCATGGTTAAGGTCTTAACTCTAACTCTGGACTAATGGTTAAGGTCTTGGTCTTAACTTTTACTCTGGCATCATGGTTAAGGTCTTAACTCTTACTCTGGACTAATGGTTAAGGTCTTAACTCTTACTCTGGCATCATGGTTAAGGTCGTAACTCTTACTCTGGCATCATGGTTAAGGTCTTAACTCTAACTCTGGGAACATGGTTAAGGTCTTAACTCTTACTCTGGCATCATGGTTAAGGTCGTAACTCTTACTCTGGACTAATGGTTAAGGTCTTAACTCTTACTCTGGACTAATGGTTAAGGTCTTAACTCTTACTCTGGCATTATGGTTAAGGTCTTAACTCTTACTCTAGCATCATGGTTAAGGTCTTAACTCTTACTCTAGACTAATGGTTAAGGTCTTAACTCTTACTCTGGACTAATGGTTAAGGTCTTAACTCTTACTCTGGACTAATGGTTAAGGTCTTAGACTCTTACTCTGGCATCATGGTTAAGGTCTTAACTCTTACTCTGGACTAATGTTTAAGGTCTTAACTCTTACCCTGGCATCATGGTTAAGGTCTTAACATCTTACTCTGGACTAATGGTTAAGGCGTTAACTCTTACTCTGGCATCATGGTTAAGGTCTTAACTCTTACTCTGGACTAATGGTTATGGTCTTAACTCTTACTCTGGACTAATGGTTAAGGTCTTAACTCTTACTCTGGCATCATAATTAAGGTCTTAACTCTTACTCTGGACTAATGGTTAAGGTCTTAACTCTTACTCTGGCATCATGGTTAAGGTCTTAACTCTTACTCTGGCATCATGGTTAAGGTCTTAACTCTTACTCTGGCATCATGGTTATGGTCTTAACTCTTACTCTGGACTAATGGTTATGGTCTCAACTTTTACTCTGGACTAATGGTTAAGATCTTAACTCTTACTCTGGCATCATGGTTAAGGTCTTAGACTCTTACTCTGGCATCATGGTTAAGGTCTTAAATCTTACTCTGGACTAATGGTTACAGGCTTAACTCTTACTCTGGACTAATGGTTAAGGTCTTAACTCTTACTCTGGCATCATGGTTAAGGTCTTAACTCTTACTCTGGACTAATGTTTACGGTCTTAACTCCTACTCTGGCATCATGGTTAAGGTCTTAACTCCTACTCTGGACTAATGGTTAAGGTCTAAACTCTTACTCTGGCATCATGGTTAAGTTCTTAACTCTTACTCTGGCATCATGGTTAAGGTCTTAACTCTTACTCTGGCATCATGGTTAAGGTCCTAACTCTTACTCTGGACTAATGGTTATGGTCTTAACTCTTACTCTGGACTAATGGTTAAGGTCTTAACTCATACTCTGGCATCATGGTTAAGGTCTTAGACTCTTACTCTGCCATCATGGATAAGGTCCTAAATCTTACTCTGGACTAATGGTTAAGGGCTTAACTCGTACTCTGGACTAATGGTTAAGGTCTTAACTCTTACTCTGGCATCATGGTTAAGGTCTTAACTCTTACTCTGGAATAATGGTTAAGGTCTTGGTCTTAACTCTTACTCTGGCATCATGGTTAAGGTCTTAACTCTTACTCTGGACTAATGGTTAAGGTCTTAACTCTTACTCTGGCATCATGGTTAAGGTCTTAACTCTTACTCTGGACTAATGGTTAAGGTCTTAACTCTTACTCTGGCATCATGGTTAAGGTCTTAACTCTTACTCTGGACTAATGGTTAAGGTCTTAACTCTTACTCTGGCATCATGGTTAAGGTCTTAACTCTTACTCTGGACTAATGGTTAAGGTTTTAGACTCTCACTCTGGCATCATGGTTAAGGTCTTAACTCATACTCTGGACTAATGGTTAAGGTCTTAACTCTTACTCTGGCATCATGGTTAGGGTCTTAACTCTACCTCTGGCATCATGGTTAAGGTCTTAACTCTTACTCTGGCATCATGGTTAAGGTTGTAACTCTTACTCTGGACTAATGGTTAAGGTCTTAACTCTTACTCTGGCATCATGGTTAATGTCTTAAGTCTTACTCTGGCATCATGGCTAAGGTCTTAACTCTTACTCTGGACTAATGGTTAAGGTCTTAACTCTTACTCTGGCATCATGGTTTAGGTCTTAACTCTTACTCTGGCATCATGGTTAAGGTCTTAACTCTTACTCTGGACTAATGGTTAAGGTCTTAACTCTTACTCTGGCATCATGGTTAAGGTCTTTACTCTTACTCTGGACTAATGGTTAAGGTTTTAGACTCTCACTCTGGCATCATGGTTAAGGTCTTAACTCTTACTCTGGCATCATGGCTAAGGTCTTAACTCTAACTCTGGCATCATGGTTAAGGTCTTAACTCTTACTCTGGCATCATAGTTAAGGTCGTAACTCTTACTCTGGACTAATGGTTAAGGTCTTAACTCTTACTCTCGACTAATGGTTAAGGTCTTAACTCTTACTCTGGCATCATGGTTAAGGTCTTAACTCTTACTCTAGCATCATGGTTAAGGTCTTAACTCTTACTCTGGACTAATGGTTAAGGTCTTAACTCTTACTCTGGACTAATGGTTAATGTCTTAACTCTTACTCTGGACTAATGGTTAAGGTTTTAGACTCTTACTCTGGCATCATGGTTAAGGTCTTAACTCTTACTCTGGCATCATGGTTAATGTCTTAAGTCTTACTCTGGCATCAAGGTTAAGGTCTTAACTCTTACTCTGGACTAATGGTTAAGGTCTTAACTCTTACTCTGGCATCATGGTTTAGGTCTTAACTCTTACTCTGGCATCATGGTTAAGGTCTTAACTCTTACTCTGGACTAATGGTTAAGGTCTTAACTCTTACTCTGGCATCATGGTTAAGGTCTTAACTCTTACACTGGACTAATGGTTAAGGTTTTAGACTCTCACTCTGGCATCATGTTTAAGGTCTTAACTCTTACTCTGGACTAATGGTTAAGGTCTTAACTCTTACTCTGGCATCATGGTTAAGGTCTTAACTCTACCTCTGGCATCATGGTTAAGGTCTTAACTCTTACTCTGGCATCATGGTTAAGGTCGTAACTCTTACTCTGGACTAATGGTTAAGGTCTTAACTCTTACTCTGGCATCATGGTTAATGTCTTAAGTCTTACTCTGGCATCATGGTTAAGGTCTTAACTCTTACTCTGGACTAATGGTTAAGGTCTTAACTCTTAATCTGGACTAATGGTTAAGGTCTTAACTCTTACTCTGGCATCATGGTTTAGGTCTTAACTCTTACTCTGGCATCATGGTTAAGGTCTTAACTCTTACTCTGGACTAATGGTTAAGGTCTTAACTCTTAATCTGGCATCATGGTTAAGGTCTTTACTCTTACTCTGGACTAATGGTTAAGGTTTTAGACTCTCACTCTGGCATCATGGTTAAGGTCTTAACTCTTACTCTGGCATCATGGTTAAGGTCTTAACTCTTACTCTGGCATCATGGTTAAGGTTGTAACTCTTACTCTGGACTAATGGTTAAGGTCTTAACTCTTACTCTCGACTAATGGTTAAGGTCTTCACTCTTACTCTGGCATCATGGTTAAGGTCTTAACTCTTACTCTAGCATCATGGTTAAGGTCTTAACTCTTACTCTGGACTAATGGTTAAGGTCTTAACTCTTACTCTGGACTAATGGTTAATGTCTTAACTCTTACTCTGGACTAATGGTTAAGGTCTTAGACTCTTACTCTGGCATCATGGTTAAGGTCTTAACTCTTACTGTGGACTAAAGTTTAAGGTCTTAACTCTTACTCTGGCATCATGGTTAAGGTCTTATCTCTTACTCTGGACTAATGGTTAAGGTCTTAACTCTTACTCTGGCATCATGGTTAAGGTCTTAACTCTAACTCTGGCATCATGGTTAAGGTCTTAACTCTTACTCTAGCATCATGGTTAAGGTCGTAACTCTTACTCTGGACTAATGGTTAAGGTCTTAACTCTTACTCTCGACTAATGGTTAAGGTCTTAACTCTTACTCTGGCATCATGGTTAAGGTCTTAACTCTTACTCTAGCATCATGGTTAAGGTCTTAACTCTTACTCTGGACTAATGGTTAAGGTCTTAACTCTTACTCTGGACTAATGGTTAATGTCTTAACTCTAACTCTGGACTAATGGTTAAGGTCTTAGACTCTTACTCTGGCATTATGGTTAAGGTCTTAACTCTTACTCTGGCATCATGGTTAATGTCTTAAGTCTTACTCTGGCATCATGGTTAAGGTCTTAACTCTTACTCTGGACTAATGGTTAAGGTCTTAACTCTTACTCTGGCATCATGGTTTAGGTCTTAACTCTTACTCTGGCATCATGGTTAAGGTCTTAACTCTTACTCTGGACTAATGGTTAAGGTCTTAACTCTTACTCTGGCATCATGGTTAAGGTCTTAACTCTTACTCTGGACTAATGGTTAAGGTTTTAGACTCTCACTCTGGCATCATGGTTAAGGTCTTAACTCTTACTCTGGACTAATGGTTAAGGTCTTAACTCTTACTCTGGCATCATAGTTAAGGTCTTAACTCTACCTCTGGCATCATGGTTAAGGTCTTAACTCTTACTCTGGCATCATGGTTAAGGTCGTAACTCTTACTCTGGACTAATGGTTAAGGTCTTAACTCTTACTCTGGCATCATGGTTAATGTATTAAGTCTTACTCTGGCATCATGGTTAAGGTCTTAACTCTTACTCTGGACTAATGGTTAAGGTCTTAACTCTTACTCTGGCATCATGGTTTAGGTCTTAACTCTTACTATGGCATCATGGTTAAGGTCTTAACTCTTACTCTGGACTAATGGTTAAGGTCTTAACTCTTACTCTGGCATCATGGTTAAGGTCTTTACTCTTACTCTGGTCTAATGGTTAAGGTTTTAGACTCTCACTCTGGCATCATGGTTAAGGTCTTAACTCTTACTCTGGCATCATGGTTAAGGTCTTAACTCTAACTCTGGCATCATGGTTAAGGTCTTAACTCTTACTCTGGCATCATGGTTAAGGTTGTAACTCTTACTCTGGACTAATGGTTAAGGTCTTAACTCTTACTCTCGACTAATGGTTAAGGTCTTAACTCTTACTCTGGCATCATGGTTAAGGTCTTAACTCTTACTCTAGCATCATGGTTAAGGTCTTAACTCTTACTCTGGACTAATGGTTATGGTCTTAACTTTTACTCTGGACTAATGGTTAAGATCTTAACTCTTACTCTGGCATCATGGTTAAGGTCTTAACTCTTACTCTGGCATCATGGTTAAGGTCTTAACTCTTACTCTGGACTAATGGTTATGGTCTTAATTCTTACTCTGGCATCATGGTTAAGGTTGTAACTCTTACTCTGGCATGATGGTTAAGGTCTTAACTCTAACTCTGGGATCATGGTTAAGGTCTTAACTCTTACTCTGGACTAATGGTTAAGTTCATAACTCTTACTCTGGACTAATGGTTAAGGTCTTAACTCTTACTCTGGACTAATGGTTAAGGTCTTAACTCTTACTCTAGCATCATGGTTAAGGTCTTAACTCTTACTCTAGACTAATGGTTAAGGTCTTAACTTTTACTCTGGACTAATGGTTAAGGTCTTAACTCTTACACTGGACTAATGGTTAAGGTCTTAGACTCTTACTCTGGCATCATAGTTAAGGTCTTAACTCTTACTCTGGACTAATGTTTACGGTCTTAACTCCTACTCTGGACTAATGGTTAAGGTCTTAACTCTTACTCTAGCATCATGGTTAAGGTCTTAACTCTTACTCTAGACTAATGGTTAAGGTCTTAACTCTTACTCTGGACTAATGGTTAAGGTCTTAACTCTTACACTGGACTAATGGTTAAGGTCTTAGACTCTTACTCTGGCATCATGGTTAAGGTCTTAACTCTTACTCTGGACTAATGTTTACGGTCTTAACTCCTACTCTGGCATCATGGTTAAGGTCTTAACTCCTACTCTGGACTAATGGTTAAGGTCTTAACTCTTACTCTGGCATCATGGTTAAGTTCTTAACTCTTACACTGGCATCATGGTTAAGGTCTTAACTCTTACTCTGGCATCATGGTTAAGGTCCTAACTCTTACTCTGGACTAATGGTTATGGTCTTAACTCTTACTCTGGACTAATGGTTAAGGTCTTAACTCATACTCTGGCATCATGGTTAAGGTCTTAGACTCTTACTCTGCCATCATGGATAAGGTCCTAAATCTTACTCTGGACTAATGGTTAAGGGCTTAACTCTTACTCTGGACTAATGGTTAAGGTCTTAACTCTTACTCTGGCATCATGGTTAAGGTCTTAACTCTTACTCTGGACTAATGGTTAAGGTCTTGGTCTTAACTCTTACTCTGGCATCATGGTTAAGGTCTTAACTCTTACTCTGGACTAATGGTTAAGGTCTTAACTCTTACTCTGGCATCATAGTTAAGGTCTTAACTCTTACTCTGGCCTAATGGTTAAGGTCTTAACTCTTACTCTGGCATCATGGTTAAGGTCTTAACTCTTACTCTGGCATCATGGTTAAGGTCTTAACTCTTACTCTGGACTAATGGTTAAGGTCTTAACTCTTACTCTGGCATCATGGTTAAGGTCTTAACTCTTACTCTGGACTAATGGTTAAGGTTTTAGACTCTCACTCTGGCATCATGGTTAAGGTCTTAACTCATACTCTGGACTAATGGTTGAGGTCTTAACTCTTACTCTGGCATCATGGTTAAGGTCTTAACTCTTACTCTGGCATCATGGTTAAGGTCGTAACTCTTACTCTGGACTAATGGTTAAGGTCTTAACTCTTACTCTGGCATCATGGTTAATGTCTTAACTCTAACTCTGGCATCATGGTTAAGGTCTTAACTCTTACTCTGGCATCATGGTTAAGGTTGTAACTCTTACTCTGGACTAATGGTTAAGGTCTTAACTCTTACTCTCGACTAATGGTTAAGGTCTTAACTCTTACTCTGGCATCATGGTTAAGGTCTTAACTCTTACTCTAGCATCATGGTTAAGGTCTTAACTCTTACTCTGGACTAATGGTTATGGTCTTAACTTTTACTCTGGACTAATGGTTAAGATCTTAACTCTTACTCTGGCATCATGGTTAAGGTCTTAACTCTTACTCTGGCATCATGGTTAAGGTCTTAACTCTTACTCTGGACTAATGGTTATGGTCTTAATTCTTACTCTGGCATCATGGTTAAGGTTGTAACTCTTACTCTGGCATGATGGTTAAGGTCTTAACTCTAACTCTGGGATCATGGTTAAGGTCTTAACTCTTACTCTGGACTAATGGTTAAGTTCATAACTCTTACTCTGGACTAATGGTTAAGGTCTTAACTCTTACTCTGGACTAATGGTTAAGGTCTTAACTCTTACTCTAGCATCATGGTTAAGGTCTTAACTCTTACTCTAGACTAATGGTTAAGGTCTTAACTTTTACTCTGGACTAATGGTTAAGGTCTTAACTCTTACACTGGACTAATGGTTAAGGTCTTAGACTCTTACTCTGGCATCATAGTTAAGGTCTTAACTCTTACTCTGGACTAATGTTTACGGTCTTAACTCCTACTCTGGACTAATGGTTAAGGTCTTAACTCTTACTCTAGCATCATGGTTAAGGTCTTAACTCTTACTCTAGACTAATGGTTAAGGTCTTAACTCTTACTCTGGACTAATGGTTAAGGTCTTAACTCTTACACTGGACTAATGGTTAAGGTCTTAGACTCTTACTCTGGCATCATGGTTAAGGTCTTAACTCTTACTCTGGACTAATGTTTACGGTCTTAACTCCTACTCTGGCATCATGGTTAAGGTCTTAACTCCTACTCTGGACTAATGGTTAAGGTCTTATCTCTTACTCTGGCATCATGGTTAAGTTCTTAACTCTTACACTGGCATCATGGTTAAGGTCTTAACTCTTACTCTGGCATCATGGTTAAGGTCCTAACTCTTACTCTGGACTAATGGTTATGGTCTTAACTCTTACTCTGGACTAATGGTTAAGGTCTTAACTCATACTCTGGCATCATGGTTAAGGTCTTAGACTCTTACTCTGCCATCATGGATAAGGTCCTAAATCTTACTCTGGACTAATGGTTAAGGGCTTAACTCTTACTCTGGACTAATGGTTAAGGTCTTAACTCTTACTCTGGCATCATGGTTAAGGTCTTAACTCTTACTCTGGACTAATGGTTAAGGTCTTGGTCTTAACTCTTACTCTGGCATCATGGTTAAGGTCTTAACTCTTACTCTGGACTAATGGTTAAGGTCTTAACTCTTACTCTGGCATCATAGTTAAGGTCTTAACTCTTACTCTGGCCTAATGGTTAAGGTCTTAACTCTTACTCTGGCATCATGGTTAAGGTCTTAACTCTTACTCTGGCATCATGGTTAAGGTCTTAACTCTTACTCTGGACTAATGGTTAAGGTCTTAACTCTTACTCTGGCATCATGGTTAAGGTCTTAACTCTTACTCTGGACTAATGGTTAAGGTTTTAGACTCTCACTCTGGCATCATGGTTAAGGTCTTAACTCATACTCTGGACTAATGGTTGAGGTCTTAACTCTTACTCTGGCATCATGGTTAAGGTCTTAACTCTTACTCTGGCATCATGGTTAAGGTCGTAACTCTTACTCTGGACTAATGGTTAAGGTCTTAACTCTTACTCTGGCATCATGGTTAATGTCTTAAGTCTTACTCTGGCATCATGGCTAAGGTCTTAACTCTTACCCTGGACTAATGGTTAAGGTCTTAACTCTTACTCTGGCATCATGGTTTAGGTCTTAACTCTTACTCTGGACTAATGGTTAAGGTCTTAACTCTTACTCTGGCATCATGGTTAAGGTCTTTACTCTTACTCTGGACTAATGGTTAAGGTTTTAGACTCTCACTCTGGCATCATGGTTAAGGTCTTAACTCTTACTCTGGCATAATGGTTAAGGTCTTAACTCTAACTCTGGCATCATGGTTAAGGTCTTAACTCTTACTCTGGCATCATGGTTAAGGTCGTAACTCTTACTCTGGACTAAAGGTTAAGGTCTTAACTCTTACTCTCGACTAATGGTTAAGGTCTTAACTCTTACTCTGGCATCATGGTTAAGGTCTTAACTCTTACTCTAGCATCATGGTTAAGGTCTTAACTCTTACTCTGGACTAATGGTTAAGGTCTTAACTCTAACTCTGGACTAATGGTTAATGTCTTAACTCTTACTCTGGACTAATGGTTAAGGTCTTAATTCTTACTCTGGCATCATGGTTAAGGTTGTAACTCTTACTCTGGCATCATGGTTAAGGTCTTAACTCTTACTCTGGACTAATGGTTATGGTCTTAATTCTTACTCTGGCATCATGGTTAAGGTTGTAACTCTTACTCTGGCATGATGGTTAAGGTCTTAACTCTAACTCTGGGATCATGGTTAAGGTCTTAACTCTTACTCTGGACTAATGGTTAAGTTCATAACTCTTACTCTGGACTAATGGTTAAGGTCTTAACTCTTACTCTGGACTAATGGTTAAGGTCTTAACTCTTACTCTAGCATCATGGTTAAGGTCTTAACTCTTACTCTAGACTAATGGTTAAGGTCTTAACTCTTACTCTGGACTAATGGTTAAGGTCTTAACTCTTACACTGGACTAATGGTTAAGGTCTTAGACTCTTACTCTGGCATCATAGTTAAGGTCTTAACTCTTACTCTGGACTAATGTTTACGGTCTTAACTCCTACTCTGGACTAATGGTTAAGGTCTTAACTCTTACTCTAGCATCATGGTTAAGGTCTTAACTCTTACTCTAGACTAATGGTTAAGGTCTTAACTCTTACTCTGGCATCATGGTTAAGGTCTTAACTCTTACTCTGGACTAATGTTTACGGTCTTAACTCCTACTCTGGCATCATGGTTAAGGTCTTAACTCCTACTCTGGACTAATGGTTAAGGTCTTAACTCTTACTCTGGCATCATGGTTAAGTTCTTAACTCTTACACTGGCATCATGGTTAAGGTCTTAACTCTTACTCTGGCATCATGGTTAAGGTCCTAACTCTTACTCTGGACTAATGGTTATGGTCTTAACTCTTACTCTGGACTAATGGTTAAGGTCTTAACTCATACTCTGGCATCATGGTTAAGGTCTTAGACTCTTACTCTGCCATCATGGATAAGGTCCTAATTCTTACTCTGGACTAATGGTTAAGGGCTTAACTCTTACTCTGGACTAATGGTTAAGGTCTTAACTCTTACTCTGGCATCATGGTTAAGGTCTTAACTCTTACTCTGGACTAATGGTTAAGGTCTTAACTCTTACTCTGGCATCATAGTTAAGGTCTTAACTCTTACTCTGGCCTAATGGTTAAGGTCTTAACTCTTACTCTGGCATCATGGTTAAGGTCTTAACTCTTACTCTGGACTAATGGTTAAGGTCTTAACTCTTACTCTGGCATCATAGTTAAGGTCTTAACTCTTACTCTGGCCTAATGGTTAAGGTCTTAACTCTTACTCTGGCATCATGGTTAAGGTCTTAACTCTTACTCTGGCATCATGGTTAAGGTCTTAGCTCTTACTCTGGACTAATGGTTAAGGTCTTAACTCTTACTCTGGCATCATGGTTAAGGTCTTAACTCTTACTCTGGACTAATGGTTAAGGTTTTAGACTCTCACTCTGGCATCATGGTTAAGGTCTTAACTCATACTCTGGACTAATGGTTGAGGTCTTAACTCTTACTCTGGCATCATGGTTAAGGTCTTAACTCTTACTCTGGCATCATGGTTAAGGTCGTAACTCTTACTCTGGACTAATAGTTAAGGTCTTAACTCTTACTCTGGCATCATGGTTAATGTCTTAAGTCTTACTCTGGCATCATGGCTAAGGTCTTAACTCTTACCCTGGACTAATGGTTAAGGTCTTAACTCTTACTCTGGCATCATGGTTTAGGTCTTAACTCTTACTCTGGCATCATGGTTAAGGTCTTAACTCTTACTCTGGACTAATGGTTAAGGTCTTAACTCTTACTCTGGCATCATGGTTAAGGTCTTTACTCTTACTCTGGACTAATGGTTAAGGTTTTAGACTCTCACTCTGGCATCATGGTTAAGGTCTTAACTCTTACTCTGGCATAATGGTTAAGGTCTTAACTCTAACTCTGGCATCATGGTTAAGGTCTTAACTCTTACTCTGGCATCATGGTTAAGGTCGTAACTCTTACTCTGGACTAATGGTTAAGGTCTTAACTCTTACTCTCGACTAATGGTTAAGGTCTTAACTCTTACTCTGGCATCATGGTTAAGGTCTTAACTCTTACTCTAGCATCATGGTTAAGGTCTTAACTCTTACTCTGGACTAATGGTTAAGGTCTTAACTCTAACTCTGGACTAATGGTTAATGTCTTAACTCTTACTCTGGACTAATGGTTAAGGTCTTAAACTCTTACTCTGGCATCATGGTTAAGGTCTTAACTCTTACTCTGGCATCATGGTTAATGTCTTAAGTCTTACTCTGGCATCATGGTTAAGGTCTTAACTCTTACTCTGGACTAATGGTTAAGGTCTTAACTCTTACTCTGGCATCATGGTTTAGGTCTTAACTCTTACTCTGGCATCATGGTTAAGGTCTTAACTCTTACTCTGGACTAATGGTTAAGGTCTTAACTCTTACTCTGGCATCATGGTTAAGGTCTTAACTCTTACTCTGGACTAATGGTTAAGGTTTTAGACTCTCACTCTGGCATCATGGTTAAGGTCTTAACTCTTACTCTGGACTAATGGTTAAGGTCTTAACTCTTACTCTGGCATCATGGTTAAGGTCTTAACTCTACCTCTGGCATCATGGTTAAGGTCTTAACTCTTACTCTGGCATCATGGTTAAGGTCGTAACTCTTACTCTGGACTAATGGTTAAGGTCTTAACTCTTACTCTGGCATCATGGTTAATGTCTTAAGTCTTACTCTGGCATCATGGTTAAGGTCTTAACTCTTACTCTGGACTAATAGTTAAGGTCTTAACTCTTAATCTGGACTAATGGTTAAGGTCTTAACTCTTACTCTGGCATCATGGTTTAGGTCTTAACTCTTACTCTGGCATCATGGTTAAGGTCTTAACTCTTACTCTGGACTAATGGTTAAGGTCTTAACTCTTAATCTGGCATCATGGTTAAGGTCTTTACTCTTACTCTGGACTAATGGTTAAGGTTTTAGACTCTCACTCTGGCATCATGGTTAAGGTCTTAACTCTTACTCTGGCATCATGGTTAAGGTCTTAACTCTGGCATCATGGTTAAGGTCTTAACTCTTACTCTGGCATCATGGTTAAGGTTGTAACTCTTACTCTGGACTAATGGTTAAGGTCTTAACTCTTACTCTCGACTAATGGTTAAGGTCTTAACTCTTACTCTAGCATCATGGTTAAGGTCTTAACTCTTACTCTGGACTAATGGTTAAGGTCTTAACTCTTACTCTGGACTAATGGTTAAGGTCTTAGACTCTTACTCTGGCATCATGGTTAAGGTCTTAACTCTTACTGTGGACTAAAGTTTAAGGTCTTAACTCTTACTCTGGCATCATGGTTAAGGTATTATCTCTTGCTCTGGACTAATGGTTAAGGTCTTAACTCTTACTCTGGCATCATGGTTAAGGTCTTAACTCTAACTCTGGCATCATGGTTAAGGTCTTAACTCTTACTCTGGCATCATGGTTAAGGTCGTAACTCTTACTCTGGACTAATGGTTAAGGTCTTAACTCTTAATCTCGACTAATGGTTAAGGTCTTAACTCTTACTCTGGCATCATGGTTAAGGTCTTAACTCTTACTCTAGCATCATGGTTAAGGTCTTAACTCTTACTCTGGACTAATGGTTAAGGTCTTAACTCTTACTCTGGACTAATGGTTAATGTCTTAACTCTAACTCTGGACTAATGGTTAAGGTCTTAGACTCTTACTCTGGCATCATGGTTAAGGTCTTAACTCTTACTCTGGCATCATGGTTATTGCTTAAGTCTTACTCTGGCATCATGGTTAAGGTCTTAACTCTTACTCTGGACTAATGGTTAAGGTCTTAACTCTTACTCTGGCATCATGGTTTAGGTCTTAACTCTTACTCTGGCATCATGGTTAAGGTCTTAACTCTTACTCTGGACTAATGGTTAAGGTCTTAACTCTTACTCTGGACTAATGGTTAAGGTCTTAACTCTTACTCTGGACTAATGTTTAAGGTTTTAGACTCTCACTCTGGCATCATGGTTAAGGTCTTAACTCTTACTCTGAACTAATGGTTAAGGTCTTAACTCTTACTCTGGCATCATGGTTAAGGTCTTAACTCTACCTCTGGCATCATGGTTAAGGTCTTAACTCTTACTCTGGCATCATGGTTAAGGTCGTAACTCTTACTCTGGACTAATGGTTAAGGTCTTAACTCTTACTCTGGCATCATGGTTAATGTCTTAAGTCTTACTCTGGCATCATGGTTAAGGTCTTAACTCTTACTCTGGACTAATGGTTAAGGTCTTAACTCTTACTCTGGCATCATGGTTTAGGTCTTAACTCTTACTCTGGCATCATGGTTAAGGTCTTAACTCTTACTCTGGACTAATAGTTAAGGTCTTAACTCTTACTCTGGCATCATGGTTAAGGTCTTTACTCTTACTCTGGACTAATGGTTAAGGTTTTAGACTCTCACTCTGGCATCATGGTTAAGGTCTTAACTCTTACTCTGGCATCATGGTTAAGGTCTTAACTCTAACTCTGGCATCATGGTTAAGGTCTTAACTCTTACTCTGGCATCATGGTTAAGGTTGTAACTCTTACTCTGGACTAATGGTTAAGGTCTTAACTCTTACTCTCGACTAATGGTTAAGGTCTTAACTCTTACTCTGGCATCATGGTTAAGGTCTTAACTCTTACTCTAGCATCATGGTTAAGGTCTTAATTCTTACTCTGGACTTATGGTTAAGGTCTTAACTCTTACTCTGGACTAATGGTTAAGGTCTTAGACTCTTACTCTGGCATCATGGTTAAGGTCTTAACTCTTACTCTAGCATCATGGTTAAGGTCTTAACTCTTACTCTGGACTAATGGTTAAGGTCTTAACTCTTACTCTGGACTAATGGTTAATGTCTTAACTCTAACTCTGGACTAATGGTTAAGGTCTTAGACTCTTACTCTGGCATTATGGTTAAGGTCTTAACTCTTACTCTGGCATCATGGTTAATGTCTTTAGTCTTACTCTGGCATCATGGTTAAGGTCTTAACTCTTACTCTGGACTAATGGTTAAGGTCTTAACTCTTACTCTGGCATCATGGTTTAGGTCTTAACTCTTACTCTGGCATCATGGTTAAGGTCTTAACTCTTACTCTGGACTAATGGTTAAGGTCTTAACTCTTACTCTGGCATCATGGTTAAGGTCTTAACTCTTACTCTGGACTAATGGTTAAGGTTTTAGACTCTCACTCTGGCATCATGGTTAAGGTCTTAACTCTTACTCTGGACTAATGGTTAAGGTCTTAACTCTTACTCTGGCATCATAGTTAAGGTCTTAACTCTACCTCTGGCATCATGGTTAAGGTCTTAACTCTTACTCTGGCATCATGGTTAAGGTCGTAACTCTTACTCTGGACTAATGGTTAAGGTCTTAACTCTTACTCTGGCATCATGGTTAATGTATTAAGTCTTACTCTGGCATCATGGTTAAGGTCTTAACTCTTACTCTGGACTAATGGTTAAGGTCTTAACTCTTACTCTGGCATCATGGTTTAGGTCTTAACTCTTACTATGGCATCATGGTTAAGGTCTTAACTCTTACTCTGGACTAATGGTTAAGGTCTTAACTCTTACTCTGGCATCATGGTTAAGGTCTTTACTCTTACTCTGGTCTAATGGTTAAGGTTTTAGACTCTCACTCTGGCATCATGGTTAAGGTCTTAACTCTTACTCTGGCATCATGGTTAAGGTCTTAACTCTAACTCTGGCATCATGGTTAAGGTCTTAACTCTTACTCTGGCATCATGGTTAAGGTTGTAACTCTTACTCTGGACTAATGGTTAAGGTCTTAACTCTTACTCTCGACTAATGGTTAAGGTCTTAACTCTTACTCTGGCATCATGGTTAAGGTCTTAACTCTTACTCTAGCATCATGGTTAAGGTCTTAACTCTTACTCTGGACTAATGGTTAAGGTCTTAACTCTTACTCTGGACTAATGGTTAAGGTCTTAGACTCTTACTCTGGCATCATGGTTAAGGTCTTAACTCTTACTCTGGACTAATGGTTAAGGTCTTAACTCTTACTCTGGCATCATGGTTAAGGTCTTAAATCTTACTATGGCATCATGGTTAAGGTCTTAACTCTTACTCTGGACTAATGGTTATGGTCTTAACTTTTACTCTGGACTAATGGTTAAGATCTTAACTCTTACTCTGGCATCATGGTTAAGGTCTTAACTCTTACTCTGGCATCATGGTTAAGGTCTTAACTCTTACTCTGGACTAATGGTTATGGTCTTAATTCTTACTCTGGCATCATGGTTAAGGTTGTAACTCTTACTCTGGCATGATGGTTAAGGTCTTAACTCTAACTCTGGGATCATGGTTAAGGTCTTAACTCTTACTCTGGACTAATGGTTAAGTTCATAACTCTTACTCTGGACTAATGGTTAAGGTCTTAACTCTTACTCTGGACTAATGGTTAAGGTCTTAACTCTTACTCTAGCATCATGGTTAAGGTCTTAACTCTTACTCTAGACTAATGGTTAAGGTCTTAACTTTTACTCTGGACTAATGGTTAAGGTCTTAACTCTTACACTGGACTAATGGTTAAGGTCTTAGACTCTTACTCTGGCATCATAGTTAAGGTCTTAACTCTTACTCTGGACTAATGTTTACGGTCTTAACTCCTACTCTGGACTAATGGTTAAGGTCTTAACTCTTACTCTAGCATCATGGTTAAGGTCTTAACTCTTACTCTAGACTAATGGTTAAGGTCTTAACTCTTACTCTGGACTAATGGTTAAGGTCTTAACTCTTACACTGGACTAATGGTTAAGGTCTTAGACTCTTACTCTGGCATCATGGTTAAGGTCTTAACTCTTACTCTGGACTAATGTTTACGGTCTTAACTCCTACTCTGGCATCATGGTTAAGGTCTTAACTCCTACTCTGGACTAATGGTTAAGGTCTTAACTCTTACTCTGGCATCATGGTTAAGTTCTTAACTCTTACACTGGCATCATGGTTAAGGTCTTAACTCTTACTCTGGCATCATGGTTAAGGTCCTAACTCTTACTCTGGACTAATGGTTATGGTCTTAACTCTTACTCTGGACTAATGGTTAAGGTCTTAACTCATACTCTGGCATCATGGTTAAGGTCTTAGACTCTTACTCTGCCATCATGGATAAGGTCCTAAATCTTACTCTGGACTAATGGTTAAGGGCTTAACTCTTACTCTGGACTAATGGTTAAGGTCTTAACTCTTACTCTGGCATCATGGTTAAGGTCTTAACTCTTACTCTGGACTAATGGTTAAGGTCTTGGTCTTAACTCTTACTCTGGCATCATGGTTAAGGTCTTAACTCTTACTCTGGACTAATGGTTAAGGTCTTAACTCTTACTCTGGCATCATAGTTAAGGTCTTAACTCTTACTCTGGCCTAATGGTTAAGGTCTTAACTCTTACTCTGGCATCATGGTTAAGGTCTTAACTCTTACTCTGGCATCATGGTTAAGGTCTTAACTCTTACTCTGGACTAATGGTTAAGGTCTTAACTCTTACTCTGGCATCATGGTTAAGGTCTTAACTCTTACTCTGGACTAATGGTTAAGGTTTTAGACTCTCACTCTGGCATCATGGTTAAGGTCTTAACTCATACTCTGGACTAATGGTTGAGGTCTTAACTCTTACTCTGGCATCATGGTTAAGGTCTTAACTCTTACTCTGGCATCATGGTTAAGGTCGTAACTCTTACTCTGGACTAATGGTTAAGGTCTTAACTCTTACTCTGGCATCATGGTTAATGTCTTAAGTCTTACTCTGGCATCATGGCTAAGGTCTTAACTCTTACCCTGGACTAATGGTTAAGGTCTTAACTCTTACTCTGGCATCATGGTTTAGGTCTTAACTCTTACTCTGGACTAATGGTTAAGGTCTTAACTCTTACTCTGGCATCATGGTTAAGGTCTTTACTCTTACTCTGGACTAATGGTTAAGGTTTTAGACTCTCACTCTGGCATCATGGTTAAGGTCTTAACTCTTACTCTGGCATAATGGTTAAGGTCTTAACTCTAACTCTGGCATCATGGTTAAGGTCTTAACTCTTACTCTGGCATCATGGTTAAGGTCGTAACTCTTACTCTGGACTAATGGTTAAGGTCTTAACTCTTACTCTCGACTAATGGTTAAGGTCTTAACTCTTACTCTGGCATCATGGTTAAGGTCTTAACTCTTACTCTAGCATCATGGTTAAGGTCTTAACTCTTACTCTGGACTAATGGTTAAGGTCTTAACTCTAACTCTGGACTAATGGTTAATGTCTTAACTCTTACTCTGGACTAATGGTTAAGGTCTTAATTCTTACTCTGGCATCATGGTTAAGGTTGTAACTCTTACTCTGGCATCATGGTTAAGGTCTTAACTCTTACTCTGGACTAATGGTTATGGTCTTAATTCTTACTCTGGCATCATGGTTAAGGTTGTAACTCTTACTCTGGCATGATGGTTAAGGTCTTAACTCTAACTCTGGGATCATGGTTAAGGTCTTAACTCTTACTCTGGACTAATGGTTAAGTTCATAACTCTTACTCTGGACTAATGGTTAAGGTCTTAACTCTTACTCTGGACTAATGGTTAAGGTCTTAACTCTTACTCTAGCATCATGGTTAAGGTCTTAACTCTTACTCTAGACTAATGGTTAAGGTCTTAACTCTTACTCTGGACTAATGGTTAAGGTCTTAACTCTTACACTGGACTAATGGTTAAGGTCTTAGACTCTTACTCTGGCATCATAGTTAAGGTCTTAACTCTTACTCTGGACTAATGTTTACGGTCTTAACTCCTACTCTGGACTAATGGTTAAGGTCTTAACTCTTACTCTAGCATCATGGTTAAGGTCTTAACTCTTACTCTAGACTAATGGTTAAGGTCTTAACTCTTACTCTGGCATCATGGTTAAGGTCTTAACTCTTACTCTGGACTAATGTTTACGGTCTTAACTCCTACTCTGGCATCATGGTTAAGGTCTTAACTCCTACTCTGGACTAATGGTTAAGGTCTTAACTCTTACTCTGGCATCATGGTTAAGGTCGTAACTCTTACTCTGGACTAATGGTTAAGGTCTTAACTCTTACTCTCGACTAATGGTTAAGGTCTTAACTCTTACTCTGGCATCATGGTTAAGGTCTTAACTCTTACTCTAGCATCATGGTTAAGGTCTTAACTCTTACTCTGGACTAATGGTTAAGGTCTTAACTCTAACTCTGGACTAATGGTTAATGTCTTAACTCTTACTCTGGACTAATGGTTAAGGTCTTAAACTCTTACTCTGGCATCATGGTTAAGGTCTTAACTCTTACTCTGGCATCATGGTTAATGTCTTAAGTCTTACTCTGGCATCATGGTTAAGGTCTTAACTCTTACTCTGGACTAATGGTTAAGGTCTTAACTCTTACTCTGGCATCATGGTTTAGGTCTTAACTCTTACTCTGGCATCATGGTTAAGGTCTTAACTCTTACTCTGGACTAATGGTTAAGGTCTTAACTCTTACTCTGGCATCATGGTTAAGGTCTTAACTCTTACTCTGGACTAATGGTTAAGGTTTTAGACTCTCACTCTGGCATCATGGTTAAGGTCTTAACTCTTACTCTGGACTAATGGTTAAGGTCTTAACTCTTACTCTGGCATCATGGTTAAGGTCTTAACTCTACCTCTGGCATCATGGTTAAGGTCTTAACTCTTACTCTGGCATCATGGTTAAGGTCGTAACTCTTACTCTGGACTAATGGTTAAGGTCTTAACTCTTACTCTGGCATCATGGTTAATGTCTTAAGTCTTACTCTGGCATCATGGTTAAGGTCTTAACTCTTACTCTGGACTAATGGTTAAGGTCTTAACTCTTAATCTGGACTAATGGTTAAGGTCTTAACTCTTACTCTGGCATCATGGTTTAGGTCTTATCTCTTACTCTGGCATCATGGTTAAGGTCTTAACTCTTACTCTGGACTAATGGTTAAGGTCTTAACTCTTAATCTGGCATCATGGTTAAGGTCTTTACTCTTACTCTGGACTAATGGTTAAGGTTTTAGACTCTCACTCTGGCATCATGGTTAAGGTCTTAACTCTTACTCTGGCATCATGGTTAAGGTCTTAACTCTGGCATCATGGTTAAGGTCTTAACTCTTACTCTGGCATCATGGTTAAGGTTGTAACTCTTACTCTGGACTAATGGTTAAGGTCTTAACTCTTACTCTCGACTAATGGTTAAGGTCTTAACTCTTACTCTAGCATCATGGTTAAGGTCTTAACTCTTACTCTGGACTAATGGTTAAGGTCTTAACTCTTACTCTGGACTAATGGTTAAGGTCTTAGACTCTTACTCTGGCATCATGGTTAAGGTCTTTACTCTTACTCTGGACTAATGGTTAAGGTTTTAGACTCTCACTCTGGCATCATGGTTAAGGTCTTAACTCTTACTCTGGCATCATGGTTAAGGTCTTAACTCTAACTCTGGCATCATGGTTAAGGTCTTAACTCTTACTCTGGCATCATGGTTAAGGTTGTAACTCTTACTCTGGACTAATGGTTAAGGTCTTAACTCTTACTCTCGACTAATGGTTAAGGTCTTAACTCTTACTCTGGCATCATGGTTAAGGTCTTAACTCTTACTCTAGCATCATGGTTAAGGTCTTAATTCTTACTCTGGACTTATGGTTAAGGTCTTAACTCTTACTCTGGACTAATGGTTAAGGTCTTAGACTCTTACTCTGGCATCATGGTTAAGGTCTTAACTCTTACTCTGGACTAATGGTTAAGGTCTTAACTCTTACTCTGGCATCATGGTTAAGGTCTTAACTCTAACTCTGGACTAATGGTTAAGGTCTTGGTCTTAACTCTTACTCTGGCATCATGGTTAAGGTCTTAACTCTTACTCTGGACTAATGGTTAAGGTCTTAACTCTTACTCTGGCATCATGGTTAAGGTCGTAACTCTTACTCTGGCATCATGGTTAAGGTCTTAACTCTAACTCTGGGAACATGGTTAAGGTCTTAACTCTTACTCTGGCATCATGGTTAAGGTCATAACTCTTACTCTGGACTAATGGTTAAGGTCTTAACTCTTACTCTGGACTAATGGTTAAGGTCTTAACTCTTACTCTGGCATTATGGTTAAGGTCTTAACTCTTACTCTGGCATCATGGTTAAGGTTGTAACTCTTACTCTGGACTAATGGTTAAGGTCTTAACTCTTACTCTCGACTAATGGTTAAGGTCTTAACTCTTACTCTGGCATCATGGTTAAGGTCTTAACTCTTACTCTGGACTAATGGTTAAGGTCTTAACTCTTACTCTGGACTAATGGTTAATGTCTTAACTCTAACTCTGGACTAATGGTTAAGGTCTTAGACTCTTACTCTGGCATCATGGTTAAGGTCTTAACTCTTACTCTGGCATCATGGTTAATGTCTTAAGTCTTACTCTGGCATCATGGTTAAGGTCTTAACTCTTACTCTGGACTAATGGTTAAGGTCTTAACTCTTACTCTGGCATCATGGTTTAGGTCTTAACTCTTACTCTGGCATCATGGTTAAGGTCTTAACTCTTACTCTGGACTAATGGTTAAGGTCTTAACTCTTACTCTGGACTAATGGTTAAGGTCTTAACTCTTACTCTGGACTAATGTTTAAGGTTTTAGACTCTCACTCTGGCATCATGGTTAAGGTCTTAACTCTTACTCTGGACTAATGGTTAAGGTCTTAACTCTTACTCTGGCATCATGGTTAAGGTCTTAACTCTACCTCTGGCATCATGGTTAAGGTCTTAACTCTTACTCTGGCATCATGGTTAAGGTCGTAACTCTTACTCTGGACTAATGGTTAAGGTCTTAACTCTTACTCTGGCATCATGGTTAATGTCTTAAGTCTTACTCTGGCATCATGGTTAAGGTCTTAACTCTTACTCTGGACTAATGGTTAAGGTCTTAACTCTTACTCTGGCATCATGGTTTTGGTCTTAACTCTTACTCTGGCATCATGGTTAAGGTCTTAACTCTTACTCTGGACTAATAGTTAAGGTCTTAACTCTTACTCTGGCATCATGGTTAAGGTCTTTACTCTTACTCTGGACTAATGGTTAAGGTTTTAGACTCTCACTCTGGCATCATGGTTAAGGTCTTAACTCTTACACTGGCATCATGGTTAAGGTCTTAACTCTAACTCTGGCATCATGGTTAAGGTCTTAACTCTTACTCTGGCATCATGGTTAAGGTTGTAACTCTTACTCTGGACTAATGGTTAAGGTCTTAACTCTTACTCTCGACTAATGGTTAAGGTCTTAACTCTTACTCTGGCATCATGGTTAAGGTCTTAACTCTTACTCTAGCATCATGGTTAAGGTCTTAATTCTTACTCTGGACTTATGGTTAAGGTCTTAACTCTTACTCTGGACTAATGGTTAAGGTCTTAGACTCTTACTCTGGCATCATGGTTAAGGTCTTAACTCTTACTCTGGATTAATGGTTAAGGTCTTAACTCTTACTCTGGCATCATGGTTAAGGTCTTAACTCTAACTCTGGACTAATGGTTAAGGTCTTGGTCTTAACTCTTACTCTGGCATCATGGTTAAGGTCTTAACTCTTACTCTGGACTAATGGTTAAGGTCTTAACTCTTACTCTGGCATCATGGTTAAGGTCGTAACTCTTACTCTGGCATCATGGTTAAGGTCTTAACTCTAACTCTGGGAACATGGTTAAGGTCTTAACTCTTACTCTGGCATCATGGTTAAGGTCATAACTCTTACTCTGGACTAATGGTTAAGGTCTTAACTCTTACTCTGGACTAATGGTTAAGGTCTTAACTCTTACTCTGGCATTATGGTTAAGGTCTTTACTCTTACTCTGGACTAATGGTTAAGGTTTTAGACTCTCACTCTGGCATCATGGTTAAGGTCTTAACTCTTACTCTGGCATCATGGTTAAGGTCATAACTCTTACTCTGGACTAATGGTTAAGGTCTTAACTCTTACTCTGGACTAATGGTTATGGTCTTAACTTTTACCCTGGACTAATGGTTAAGATCTTAACTCTTACTCTGGCATCATGGTTAAGGTCTTAGACTCTTACTCTGGCATCATGGTTAAGGTCTTAAATCTTACTCTGGACTAATGGTTACAGGCTTAACTCTTACTCTGGACTAATGGTTAAGGTCTTAACTCTTACTCTGGCATCATGGTTAAGGTCTTAACTCTTACTCTGGACTAATGGTTATGGTCTTAACTCTTACTCTGGCATCATGGTTAAGGTCGTAACTCTTACTCTGGCATCATGGTTAAGGTCTTAACTCTAACTCTGGGATCATGGTTAAGGTCTTAACTCTTACTCTGGACTAATGGTTAAGTTCATAACTCTTACTCTGGACTAATGGTTAAGGTCTTAACTCTTACTCTGGACTAATGGTGAAGGTCTTAACTCTTACTCTGGCATCATGGTTAAGGTCTTAACTCTTACTCTAGACTAATGGTTAAGGTCTTAACTCTTACTCTGGAATAATGGTTAAGGTCTTAACTCTTACACTGGACTAATGGTTAAGGTCTTAGACTCTTACTCTGGCATCATGGTTAAGGTCTTAACTCTTACTCTGGACTAATGTTTACGGTCTTAACTCCTACTCTGGCATCATGGTTAAGGTCTTAACTCCTACTCTGGACTAATGGTTAAGGTCTTAACTCTAACTTTGGCATCATGGTTAAGTTCTTAACTCTTACTCTGGCATCATGGTTAAGGTCTTAACTCTTACTCTGGCATCATGGTTAAGGTCTTAACTCTTACTCTGGACTAATGGTTATGGTCTTAACTCTTACTTTGGACTAATGGTTAAGGTCTTAACTCATACTCTGGCATCATGGTTAAGGTCTTAGACTCTTACTCTGCCATCATGGATAAGGTCCTAAATCTTACTCTGGACTAATGGTTAAGGGCTTAACTCTTACTCTGGACTAATGGTTAAGGTCTTAACTCTTACTCTGGCATCATGATTAAGGTCTTAACTCTTACTCTGGACTTATGGTTAAGGTCTTGGTCTTAACTCTTACTCTGGCATCATGGTTAAGGTCTTAACTCTTACTCTGGACTAATGGTTAAGGTCTTAACTCTTACTCTGGCATCATGGTTAAGGTCTTAACT
Organism: Triturus cristatus; assembly: GCF_964204655.1. NCBI lineage: Eukaryota > Metazoa > Chordata > Amphibia > Caudata > Salamandridae > Triturus > Triturus cristatus. Next base: position 717,760,205 of record NC_140593.1, on the reverse strand, counting down.
CTTACGCTGGACTAATGGTTAAGGTCTTAACTCTTACTCTGGCATCATGGTTTAGGTCTTAACTCTTACTCTGGCATCATGGTTAAGGTCTTAACTCTTACTCTGGACTAATGTTTACGGTCTTAACTCCTACTCTGGCATCATGGTTAAGGTCTTAACTCCTACTCTGGACTAATGGTTAAGGTCTTAACTCTAACTTTGGCATCATGGTTAAGTTCTTAACTCTTACTCTGGCATCATGGTTAAGGTCTTTACTCTTACTCTGGCATCATGGTTAAGGTCTTAACTCTTACTCTGGACTAATGTTTATGGTCTTAACTCTTACTTTGGACTAATGGTTAAGGTCTTAACTCATACTCTGGCATCATGGTTAAGGTCTTAGACTCTTACTCTGCCATCATGGATAAGGTCCTAAATCTTACTCTGGACTAATGGTTAAGGGCTTAACTCTTACTCTGGACTAATGGTTAAGGTCTTAACTCTTACTTTGGCATCATGATTAAGGTCTTAACTCTTACTCTGGACTTATGGTTAAGGTCTTGGTCTTAACTCTTACTCTGGCATCATGGTTAAGGTCTTAACTCTTACTCTGGACTAATGGTTAAGGTCTTAACTCTTACTCTGGCATCATGGTTAAGGTCTTAACTCTTACGCTGGACTAATGGTTAAGGTCTTAACTCTTACTCTGGCATCATGGTTAAGGTCTTAACTCTTACTCTGGCATCATGGTTAAGGTCCTAACTCTTACTCTGGACCAATGGTTAAGGTCTTAACTCTTACTCTGGCATCATGGTTAAGGTCTTAACTCTTACTCTGGACTAATGGTTAAGGTTTTAGACTCTCACTCTGGCATCATGGTTAAGGTCTTAACTCTTACTCTGGCATCATGGTTAAGGTCTTAACTCTTACTCTGGCATCATGGTTAAGGTCTTAACTCTTACTCTGGCATCATGGTTAAGGTCGTAACTCTTACTCTGGACTAATGGTTAAGGTCTTAACTCTTACTCTCGACTAATGGTTAAGGTCTTAACTCTTACTCTAGCATCATGGTTAAGGTCTTAACTCTTACTCTGGCATCATGGTTAAGGTCTTAACTCTAACTCTGGCATCATGGTTAAGGTCTTAACTCTTACTCTGGACTAATGGTTAATGTCTTAACTCTAACTCTGGACTAATGGTTAAGGTCTTAGACTCTTACTCTGGCATCATGGTTAAGGTCTTAACTCTTACTCTGGCATCATGGTTAATGTCTTAAGTCTTACTCTGGCATCATGGTTAAGGTCTTAACTCTTACTCTGGACTAATTGTTAAGGTCTTAACTCTTACTCTGGCATCATGGTTTAGGTCTTAACTCTTACTCTGGCATCATGGTTAAGGTCTTAACTCTTACTCTGGACTAATGGTTAAGGTCTTAACTCTTACTCTGGACTAATGGTTAAGGTCTTAACTCTTACTCTGGACTAATGTTTAAGGTTTTAGACTCTCACTCTGGCATCATGGTTAAGGTCTTAACTCTTACTCTGGACTAATGGTTAAGGTCTTAACTCTTACTCTGGCATCATGGTTAAGGTCTTAACTCTACCTCTGGCATCATGGTTAACGTCTTAACTCTTACTCTGGCATCATGGTTAAGGTCGTAACTCTTACTCTGGACTAATGGTTAAGGTCTTAACTCTTACTCTGGCATCATGGTTAATGTCTTAAGTCTTACTCTGGCATCATGGTTAAGGTCTTAACTCTTACTCTGGACTAATGGTTAAGGTCTTAACTCTTACTCTGGCATCATGGTTTAGGTCTTAACTCTTACTCTGGCATCATGGTTAAGGTCTTAACTCTTACTCTGGACTAATAGTTAAGGTCTTAACTCTTACTCTGGCATCATGGTTAAGGTCTTTACTCTTACTCTGGACTAATGGTTAAGGTTTTAGACTCTCACTCTGGCATCATGGTTAAGGTCTTAACTCTTACTCTGGCATCATGGTTAAGGTCTTAACTCTAACTCTGGCATCATGGTTAAGGTCTTAACTCTTACTCTGGCATCATGGTTAAGGTTGTAACTCTTACTCTGGACTAATGGTTAAGGTCTTAACTCTTACTCTCGACTAATGGTTAAGGTCTTAACTCTTACTCTGGCATCATGGTTAAGGTCTTAACTCTTACTCTAGCATCATGGTTAAGGTCTTAATTCTTACTCTGGACTTATGGTTAAGGTCTTAACGCTTACTCTGGACTAATGGTTAAGGTCTTAGACTCTTACTCTGGCATCATGGTTAAGGTCTTAACTCTTACTCTGGACTAATGGTTAAGGTCTTAACTCTTACTCTGGCATCATGGTTAAGGTCTTAACTCTAACTCTGGACTAATGGTTAAGGTCTTGGTCTTAACTCTTACTCTGGCATCATGGTTAAGGTCTTAACTCTTACTCTGGACTAATGGTTAAGGTCTTAACTCTTACTCTGGCATCATGGTTAAGGTCGTAACTATTACTCTGGCATCATGGTTAAGGTCTTAACTCTAACTCTGGGAACATGGTTAAGGTCTTAACTCTTACTCTGGCATCATGGTTAAGGTCATAACTCTTACTCTGGACTAATGGTTAAGGTCTTAACTCTTACTCTGGACTAATGGTTAAGGTCTTAACTCTTACTCTGGCATCATGGTTAAGGTCTTAACTCTTACTCTAGCATCATGGTTAAGGTCTTAATTCTTACTCTGGACTTATGGTTAAGGTCTTAACTCTTACTCTGGACTAATGGTTAAGGTCTTAGACTCTTACTCTGGCATCATGGTTAAGGTCTTAACTCTTACTCTGGACTAATGGTTAAGGTCTTAACTCTTACTCTGGCATCATGGTTAAGGTCTTAACTCTAACTCTGGACTAATGGTTAAGGTCTTGGTCTTAACTCTTACTCTGGCATCATGGTTAAGGTCTTAACTCTTACTCTGGACTAATGGTTAAGGTCTTAACTCTTACTCTGGCATCATGGTTAAGGTCGTAACTCTTACTCTGGCATCATGGTTAAGGTCTTAACTCTAACTCTGGGAACATGGTTAAGGTCTTAACTCTTACTCTGGCATCATGGTTAAGGTCATAACTCTTACTCTGGACTAATGGTTAAGGTCTTAACTCTTACTCTGGACTAATGGTTAAGGTCTTAACTCTTACTCTGGCATTATGGTTATGGTCTTAACTCTTACTCTAGCATCATGGTTAAGGTCTTAACTCTTACTCTAGACTAATGTTTAAGGTCTTAACTCTTACTCTGGACTAATGGTTAAGGTCTTAGACTCTTACTCCTGCATCATGGTTAAGGTCTTAACTCTTACTCTGGACTAATGATTAAGGTCTTAACTCTTACCCTGGCATCATGGTTAAGGTCTTAACTCTTACTCTGGACTAATGGTTAAGGTGTTAACTCTTACTCTGGCATCATGGTTAAGGTCTTAACTCTTACTCTGGACTAATGGTTATGGTCTTAACTCTTACTCTGGACTAATGGTTAAGGTCTTAACTCTTACTCCGGCATCATGGTTAAGGTCTTAACTCTTACTCTGGACTAATGGTTAAGGTCTTAACTCTTACTCTGGCATCATGGTTAAGGTCTTAACTCTTACTCTGGCATCATGGTTAAGGTCTTAACTCTTACTCTGGCATCATGGTTATGGTCTTAACTCTTACTCTGGACTAATGGTTATGGTCTTAACTTTTACTCTGGACTAATGGTTAAGATCTTAACTCTTACTCTGGCATCATGGTTAAGGTCTTAGACTCTTACTCTGGCATCATGGTTAAGGTCTTAAATCTTACTCTGGACTAATGGTTACAGGCTTAACTCTTACTCTGGACTAATGGTTAAGGTCTTAACTCTTACTCTGGCATCATGGTTAAGGTCTTAACTCTTACTCTGGACTAATGGTTATGGTCTTAACTCTTACTCTGGCATCATGGTTAAGGTCGTAACTCTTACTCTGGCATCATGGTTAAGGTCTTAACTCTAACTCTGGGATCATGGTTAAGGTCTTAACTCTTACTCTGGACTAATGGTTAAGTTCATAACTCTTACTCTGGACTAATGGTTAAGGTCTTAACTCTTACTCTGGACTAATGGTGAAGGTCTTAACTCTTACTCTGGCATCATGGTTAAGGTCTTAACTCTTACTCTAGACTAATGGTTAAGGTCTTAACTCTTACTCTGGACTAATGGTTAAGGTCTTAACTCTTACACTGGACTAATGGTTAAGGTCTTAGACTCTTACTCTGGCATCATGGTTAAGGTCTTAACTCTTACTCTGGACTAATGTTTACGGTCTTAACTCCTACTCTGGCATCATGGTTAAGGTCTTAACTCCTACTCTGGACTAATGGTTAAGGTCTTAACTCTAACTTTGGCATCATGGTTAAGTTCTTAACTCTTACTCTGGCATCATGGTTAAGGTCTTAACTCTTACTCTGGCATCATGGTTAAGGTCTTAACTCTTACTCTGGACTAATGGTTATGGTCTTAACTCTTACTTTGGACTAATGGTTAAGGTCTTAACTCATACTCTGGCATCATGGTTAAGGTCTTAGACTCTTACTCTGCCATCATGGATAAGGTCCTAAATCTTACTCTGGACTAATGGTTAAGGGCTTAACTCTTACTCTGGACTAATGGTTAAGGTCTTAACTCTTACTCTGGCATCATGATTAAGGTCTTAACTCTTACTCTGGACTTATGGTTAAGGTCTTGGTCTTAACTCTTACTCTGGCATCATGGTTAAGGTCTTAACTCTTACTCTGGACTAATGGTTAAGGTCTTAACTCTTACTCTGGCATCATGGTTAAGGTCTTAACTCTTACGCTGGACTAATGGTTAAGGTCTTAACTCTTACTCTGGCATCATGGTTAAGGTCTTAACTCTTACTCTGGCATCATGGTTAAGGTCTTAACTCTTACTCTGGACCAATGGTTAAGGTCTTAACTCTTACTCTGGCATCATGGTTAAGGTCTTAACTCTTACTCTGGACTAATGGTTAAGGTTTTAGACTCTCACTCTGGCATTATGGTTAAGGTCTTAACTCATACTCTGGACTAATGGTTAAGGTCTTAACTCTTACTCTGGCATCATGGTTAAGGTCTTAACTCTACCTCTGGCATCATGGTTAAGGTCTTAACTCTTACTCTGGCATCATGGTTAAGGTCGTAACTCTTACTCTGGACTAATGGTTAAGGTCTTAACTCTTACTCTGGCATCATGGTTAATGTCTTAAGTCTTACTCTGGCATCATGGCTAAGGTCTTAACTCTTACTCTGGCATCATGGATAAGGTCTTAACTCTTACTCTGGCATCATGGTTTAAGTCTTAACTCTTACTCTGGCATCATGGTTAAGGTCTTAACTCTTACTCTGGACAAATGGTTAAGGTCTTAACTCTTACTCTGGCATCATGGTTAAGGTCTTTACTCTTACTCTGGACTAATGGTTAAGGTTTTAGACTCTCACTCTGGCATCATGGTTAAGGTCTTAACTCTTACTCTGGCATCATGGTTAAGGTCTTAACTCTAACTCTGGCATCATGGTTAAGGTCTTAACTCTTACTCTGGCATCATGGTTAAGGTCGTAACTCTTACTCTGGACTAATGGTTAAGGTCTTAACTCTTACTCTCGACTAATGGTTAAGGTCTTAACTCTTACTCTAGCATCATGGTTAAGGTCTTAACTCTTACTCTGGACTAATGGTTAAGGTCTTAACTCTTACTCTGGCATCATGGATAAGGTCTTAACTCTTACTCTGGCATCATGGTTTAGGTCTTAACTCTTACTCTGGCATCATGGTTAAGGTCTTAACTCTTACTCTGGACAAATGGTTAAGGTCTTAACTCTTACTCTGGCATCATGGTTAAGGTCTTTACTCTTACTCTGGACTAATGGTTAAGGTTTTAGACTCTCACTCTGGCATCATGGTTAAGGTCTTAACTCTTACTCTGGCATCATGGTTAAGGTCTTAACTCTTACTCTGGCATCATGGTTAATGTCTTAAGTCTTACTCTGGCATCATGGTTAAGGTCTTAACTCTTACTCTGGACTAATGGTTAAGGTCTTAACTCTTACTCTGGCATCATGATTTAGGTCTTAACTCTTACTCTGGACTAATGGTTAAGGTCTTAACTCTTACTCTGGCATCATGGTTAAGGTCTTAACTCTTGCTCTGGACTAATGGTTAAGGTTTTAGACTCTCACTCTGGCATCATGGTTAAGGTCTTAACTCTTACTCTGGACTAATGGTTAAGGTCTTAACTCTTACTCTGGCATCATGGTTAAGGTCTTAACTCTACCTCTGGCATCATGGTTAAGGTCTTAACTCTTACTCTGGCATCATGGTTAAGGTCGTAACTCTTACTCTGGACTAATGGTTAAGGTCTTAACTCTTACTCTGGCATCATGGTTAATGTCTTAAGTCTTACTCTGGCATCATGGTTAAGGTCTAAACTCTTACTCTGGACTAATGGTTAAGGTCTTAACTCTTACTCTGGCATCATGGTTTAGGTCTTAACTCTTACTCTGGCATCATGGTTAAGGTCTTAACTCTTACTCTGGACTAATGGTTAAGGTCTTAACTCTTTCTCTGGCATCATGGTTAAGGTCTTTACTCTTACTCTGGACTAATGGTTAAGGTTTTAGACTCTCACTCTGGCATCATGGTTAAGGTCTTAACTCTTACTCTGGCATCATGGTTAAGGTCTTAACTCTAACTCTGGCATCATGGTTAAGGTCTTAACTCTTACTCTGGCATCATGGTTAAGGTTGTAACTCTTACTCTGGACTAATGGTTAAGGTCTTAACTCTTACTCTGGCATCATGGTTAATGTTTTAAGTCTTACTCTGGCATCATGGTTAAGGTCTTTACTCTTACTCTGGACTAATGGTTAAGGTTTTAGACTCTCACTCTGGCATCATGGTTAAGGTCTTAACTCTTACTCTGGCATCATGGTTAAGGTCTTTACTCTTACTCTGGACTAATGGTTAAGGTTTTAGACTCTCACTCTGGCATCATGGTTAAGGTCTTAACTCTTACTCTGGCATCATGGTTAAGGTCTTAACTCTAACTTTGGCATCATGGTTAAGGTCTTAACTCTTACTCTGGCATCATGGTTAAGGTTGTAACTCTTACTCTGGACTAATGGTTAAGGTCTTAACTCTTACTCTCGACTAATGGTTAAGGTCTTAACTCTTACTCTGGCATCATGGTTAAGGTCTTAACTCTTACTCTAGCATCATGGTTAAGGTCTTAACTCTTACTCTGGACAAATGGTTAAGGTCTTAACTCTTACTCTGGACTAATGGTTAAGGTCTTAGACTCTTACTCTGGCATCATGGTTAAGGTCTTAACTCTTACTAAGGACTAATAGTTAAGGTCTTAACTCTTACTCTGGAATCATGGTTAAGGTCTTAACTCTAACTCGGGACTAATGTTTAAGGTCTTGGTCTTAACTCTTACTCTGGCATCATGGTTAAGGTCTTAACTCTTACTCTGGACTAATGGTTAAGGTCTTAACTCTTACTCTGGCATCATGGTTAAGGTCGTAACTCTTACTCTGGCATCATGGTTAAGGTCTTAACTCTAACTCTGGGAACATGGTTAAGGTCTTAACTCTTACTCTGGCATCATGGTTAAGGTCATAACTCTTACTCTGGACTAATGGTTAAGGTCTTAACTCTTACTCTGGACTAATGGTTAAGGTCTTAACTTTTACTCTGGCATTATGGTTAATGTCTTAACTCTTACTCTAGCATCATGGTTAAGGTCTTAACTCTTACTCTAGACTAATGGTTAAGGTCTTAACTCTTACTCTGGACTAATGGTTAAGGTCTTAGACTCTTACTCTATCATCATGGTTAAGGTCTTAACTCTTACTCTGGACTAATGTTTACGGTCTTAACTCCTACTCTGGCATCATGGTTAACGTCTTAACTCCTACTCTGGACTAATGGTTAAGGTCTTAACTCTTACTTTGGCATCATGGTTAAGTTCTTAACTTTTACTCTGGCATCATGGTTAAGGTCTTAACTCTTACTCTGGCATCATGGTTAAGGTCTTAACTCTTACTCTAGACTAATGGTTATGGTCTTAACTCTTACTCTGGACTAATGGTTAAGGTCTTAACTCATACTCTGGCATCATGGTTAAGGTCTTAGACTCTTACTCTGCCATCATGGATAAGGTCCTAAATCTTACTCTGGACTAATGGTTAAGGGCTTAACTCTTACTCTGGACTAATGGTTAAGGTCTTAACTCTTACTCTGGCATCATGGTTAAGGTCTTAACTCTTACTCTGGACTTATGGTTAAGGTCTTGGTCTTAACTCTTACTCTGGCATCATGGTTAAGGTCTTAACTCTTACTCTGGACTAATGGTTAAGGTCTTAACTCTTACTCTGGCATCATGGTTAAGGTCTTAACTCTTACTCTGGACTAATGGTTAAGGTCTTAACTCTTACTCTGGCATCATGGTTAAGGTCTTAACTCTTACTCTGGACCAATGGTTAAGGTCTTAACTCTTACTCTGGCATCATGGTTAAGGTCTTAACTCTTACTCTGGACTAATGGTTAAGGTTTTAGACTCTCACTCTGGCATTATGGTTAAGGTCTTAACTCATACTCTGGACTAATGGTTAAGGTCTTAACTCTTACTCTGGCATCATGGTTAAGGTCTTAACTCTACCTCTGGCATCATGGTTAAGGTCTTAACTCTTACTCTGGCATCATGGTTAAGGTCGTAACTCTTACTCTGGACTAATGGTTAAGGTCTTAACTCTTACTCTGGCATCATGGTTAATGTCTTAAGTCTTACTCTGGCATCATGGCTAAGGTCTTAACTCTTACTCTGGCATCATGGCTAAGGTCTTAACTCTTACTCTGGCATCATGGTTTAGGTCTTAACTCTTACTCTGGCATCATGGTTAAGGTCTTAACTCTTACTCTGGACTAATGGTTAAGGTCTTAACTCTTACTCTGGCATCATGGTTAAGGTCTTTACTCTTACTCTGGACTAATGGTTAAGGCTTTAGACTCTCACTCTGGCATCATGGTTAAGGTCTTAACTCTTACTCTGGCATCATGGTTAAGGTCTTAACTCTAACTCTGGCATCATGGTTAAGGTCTTAACTCTTACTCTGGCATCATGGTTAAGGTCGTAACTCTTACTCTGGACTAATGGTTAAGGTCTTAACTCTTACTCTCGACTAATGGTTAAGGTCTTAACTCTTACTCTAGCATCATGGTTAAGGTCTTAACTCTTACTCTGGACTAATGGTTAAGGTCTTAACTCTTACTCTGGACTAATGGTTAATGTCTTAACTCTTACTCTGGACTAATGGTTAAGGTCTTAGACTCTTACTCTGACATCATGGTTAAGGTCTTAACTCTTACTCTGGCATCATGGTTAATGTCTTAAGTCTTACTCTGGCATCATGGTTAAGGTCTTAACTCTTACTCTGGACTAATGGTTAAGGTCTTAACTCTTACTCTGGCATCATGATTAAGGTCTTAACTCTTACTCTGGACTAATGGTTAAGGTCTTAACTCTTACTCTGGCATCATGGTTAAGGTCTTAACTCTTGCTCTGGACTAATGGTTAAGGTCTTAACTCTTACTCTGGCATCATGGTTAAGGTCTTTACTCTTACTCTGGACTAATGGTTAAGGTTTTAGACTCTCACTCTGGCATCATGGTTAAGGTCTTAACTCTTACTCTGGCATCATGGTTAAGGTCTTAACTCTAACTCTGGCATCATGGTTAAGGTCTTAACTCTTACTCTGGCATCATGGTTAAGGTTGTAACTCTTACTCTGGACTAATGGTTATGGTCTTAACTCTTACTCTCGACTAATGGTTAAGGTCTTAACTCTTACTCTGGCATCATGGTTAAGGTCTTAACTCTTTCTCTAGCATCCTGGTTAAGGTCTTAACTCTTACTCTGGACTAATGGTTAAGGTCTTAACTCTTACTCTGGCATCATGGTTAAGGTCTTTACTCTTACTCTGGACTAATGGTTAAGGTTTTAGACTCTCACTCTGGCATCATGGTTAAGGTCTTAACTCTTACTCTGGCATCATGGTTAAGGTCTTAAGTCTTACTCTGGCATCATGGTTAAGGTCTTAACTCTTACTCTGGACTAATGGTTAAGGTCTTAACTCTTACTCTGGCATCATGGTTTAGGTCTTAACTCTTACTCTGGCATCATGGTTAAGGTCTTAACTCTTACTCTGGACTAATGGTTAAGGTCTTAACTCTTACTCTGGCATCATGGTTAAGGTCTTTACTCTTACTCTGGACTAATGGTTAAGGTTTTAGACTCTCACTCTGGCATCATGGTTAAGGTCTTAACTCTTACTCTGGCATCATGGTTAAGGTCTTAACTCTAACTCTGGCATCATGGTTAAGGTCTTAACTCTTACTCTGGCATCATGGTTAAGGTTGTAACTCTTACTCTGGACTAATGGTTAAGGTCTTAACTCTTACTCTCGACTAATGGTTAAGGTCTTAACTCTTACTCTGGCATCATGGTTAAGGTCTTAACTCTTTCTCTAGCATCATGGTTTAGGTCTTAACTCTTACTCTGGACTAATGGTTAAGGTCTTAACTCTTACTCTGGACTAATGGTTATTGTCCTAACTCTTACTCTGGACTAATGGTTAAGGTCTTAGACTCTTACTCTGGCATCATGGTTAAGGTCTTAACTCTAACTCTGGGATCATGGTTAAGGTCTTAACTCTTACTCTGGACTAATGTTTAAGTTCGTAACTCTTACTCTGGACTAATGGTTAAGGTCTTAACTCTTACTCTGGACTAATGTTTAAGGTCTTAACTCTTACTCTAGCATCATGGTTAAGGTCTTAACTCTTACTCTAGACTAATGGTTAAGGTCTTAACTCTTACTCTGGACTAATGGTTATGGTCTTAACTCTTACTCTGGACTAATGGTTAAGGTCTTAACTCTTACTCTGGCATCATGGTTAAGGTCTTAGACTCTTACTCTGGCATCATGGTTAAGGTCTTAAATCTTACTCTGGACTAATGGTTACGGGCTTAACTCTTACTCTGGACTAATGGTTAAGGTCTTAACTCTTACTCTGGCATCATGGTTAAGGTCTTAACTCTAACTCTGGACTAATGGTTAAGGTCTTGGTCTTAACTCTTACTCTGGCATCATGGTTAAGGTCTTAACTCTTACTCTGGACTAATGGTTAAGGTCTTAACTCTTACTCTGGCATCATGGTTAAGGTCTTAACTCTAACTCTGGGAACATGGTTAAGGTCTTAACTCTTACTCTGGCATCATGGTTAATGTCGTAACTCTTACTCTGAACTAATGGTTAAGGTCTTAACTCTTACTCTGGACTAATGGTTAAGGTCTTAACTCTTACTCTGGCATTATGGTTAAGGTCTTAACTCTTACTCTAGCATCATGGTTAAGGTCTTAACTCTTACTCTAGACTAATGGTTAAGGTCTTAACTCTTACTCTGGACTAATGGTTAAGGTCTTAACTCTTACTCTGGACTAATGGTTAAGGTCTTAGACTCTTACTCTGGCATCATGGTTAAGGTCTTAACTCTTACTCTGGACTAATGTTTAAGGTCTTAACTCTTACCCTGGCATCATGGTTAAGGTCTTAACATCTTACTCTGGACTAATGGTTAAGGTGTTAACTCTTACTCTGGCATCATGGTTAAGGTCTTAACTCTTACTCTGGACTAATGGTTATGGTCTTAACTCTTACTCTGGACTAATGGTTAAGGTCTTAACTCTTACTCTGGCATCATGGTTAAGGTCTTAACTCTTACTCTGGACTAATGGTTAAGGTCTTAACTCTTACTCTGGCATCATGGTTAAGGTCTTAACTCTTACTCTGGCATCATGGTTAAGGTCTTAACTCTTACTCTGGCATCATGGTTATGGTCTTAACTCTTACTCTGGACTAATGGTTATGGTCTCAACTTTTACTCTGAACTAATGGTTAAGATCTTAACTCTTACTCTGGCATCATGGTTAAGGTCTTAGACTCTTACTCTGGCATCATGGTTAAGGTCTTAAATCTTACTCTGGACTAATGGTTACAGGCTTAACTCTTACTCTGGACTAATGGTTAAGGTCTTAACTCTTACTCTGGCATCATGGTTAAGGTCTTAACTCTTACTCTGGACTAATGTTTACGGTCTTAACTCCTACTCTGGCATCATGGTTAAGGTCTTAACTCCTACTCTGGACTAATGGTTAAGGTCTAAACTCTTACTCTGGCATCATGGTTAAGTTCTTAACTCTTACTCTGGCATCATGGTTAAGGTCTTAACTCTTACTCTGGCATCATGGTTAAGGTCCTAACTCTTACTCTGGACTAATGGTTATGGTCTTAACTCTTACTCTGGACTAATGGTTAAGGTCTTAACTCATACTCTGGCATCATGGTTAAGGTCTTAGACTCTTACTCTGCCATCATGGATAAGGTCCTAAATCTTACTCTGGACTAATGGTTAAGGGCTTAACTCTTACTCTGGACTAATGGTTAAGGTCTTAACTCTTACTCTGGCATCATGGTTAAGGTCTTACCTCTTACTCTGGACTAATGGTTAAGGTCTTGGTCTTAACTCTTACTCTGGCATCATGGTTACGGTCTTAACTCTTACTCTGGACTAATGGTTAAGGTCTTAACTCTTACTCTGGCATCATGGTTAAGGTCTTAACTCTTACTCTGGACTAATGGTTAAGGTCTTAACTCTTACTCTGGCATCATGGTTAAGGTCTTAACTCTTACTCTGGCATCATGGTTAAGGTCTTAACTCTTACTCTGGACTAATGGTTAAGGTCTTAACTCTTACTCTGGCATCATGGTTAAGGTCTTAACTCTTACTCTGGACTAATGGTTAAGGTTTTAGACTCTCACTCTGGCATCATGGTTAAGGTCTTAACTCATACTCTGGACTAATGGTTAAGGTCTTAACTCTTACTCTGGCATCATGGTTAAGGTCTTAACTCTACCTCTGGCATCATGGTTAAGGTCTTAACTCTTACTCTGGCATCATGGTTAAGGTTGTAACTCTTACTCTGGACTAATGGTTAAGGTCTTATCTCTTACTCTGGCATCATGGTTAATGTCTTAAGTCTTACTCTGGCATTATGGCTAAGGTCTTAACTCTTACTCTGGACTAATGGTTAAGGTCTTAACTCTTACTCTGGCATCATGGTTTAGGTCTTAACTCTTACTCTGGCATCATGGTTAAGGTCTTAACTCTTACTCTGGACTAATGGTGAAGGTCTTAACTCTTACTCTGGCATCATGGTTAAGGTCTTTACTCTTACTCTGGACTAATGGTTACGGTTTTAGACTCTCACTCTGGCATCATGGTTAAGGTCTTAACTCTTACTCTGGCATCATGGCTAAGGTCTTAACTCTAACTCTGGCATCATGGTTAAGGTCTTAACTCTTACTCTGGCATCATAGTTAAGGTCGTAACTCTTACTCTGGACTAATGGTTAAGGTCTTAACTCTTACTCTCGACTAATGGTTAAGGTCTTAACTCTTACTCTGGCATCATGGTTAAGGTCTTAACTCTTACTCTAGCATCATGGTTAAGGTCTTAACTCTTACTCTGGACTAATGGTTAAGGTCTTAACTCTTACTCTGGACTAATGGTTAATGTCTTAACTCTTACTCTGGACTAATGGTTAAGGTTTTAGACTCTTACTCTGGCATCATGGTTAAGGTCTTAACTCTTACTCTGGCATCATGGTTAATGTCTTAAGTCTTACTCTGGCATCATGGTTAAGGTCTTAACTCTTACTCTGGACTAATGGTTAAGGTCTTAACTCTTACTCTGGCATCATGGTTTAGGTCTTAACTCTTACTCTGGCATCATGGTTAAGGTCTTAACTCTTACTCTGGACTAATGGTTAAGGTCTTAACTCTTACTCTGGCATCATGGTTAAGGTCTAAACTCTTACACTGGACTAATGGTTAAGGTTTTAGACTCTCACTCTGGCATCATGGTTAAGGTCTTAACTCTTACTCTGGACTAATGGTTAAGGTCTTAACTCTTACTCTGGCATCATGGTTAAGGTCTTAACTCTACCTCTGGCATCATGGTTAAGGTCTTAACTCTTACTCTGGCATCATGGTTAAGGTCGTAACTCTTACTCTGGACTAATGGTTAAGGTCTTAACTCTTACTCTGGCATCATGGTTAATGTCTTAAGTCTTACTCTGGCATCATGGTTAAGGTCTTAACTCTTACTCTGGACTAATGGTTAAGGTCTTAACTCTTAATCTGGACTAATGGTTAAGGTCTTAACTCTTACTCTGGCATCATGGTTTAGGTCTTTACTCTTACTCTGGCATCATGGTTAAGGTCTTAACTCTTACTCTGGACTAATGGTTAAGGTCTTAACTCTTAATCTGGCATCATGGTTAAGGTCTTTACTCTTACTCTGGACTAATGGTTAAGGTTTTAGACTCTCACTCTGGCATCATGGTTAAGGTCTTAACTCTTACTCTGGCATCATGGTTAAGGTCTTAACTCTTACTCTGGACTAATGGTTAAGGTCTTAACTCTTACTCTGGCATCATGATTAAGGTCTTAACTCTTACTCTGGACTTATGGTTAAGGTCTTGGTCTTAACTCTTACTCTGGCATCATGGTTAAGGTCTTAACTCTTACTCTGGACTAATGGTTAAGGTCTTAACTCTTACTCTGGCATCATGGTTAAGGTCTTAACTCTTACGCTGGACTAATGGTTAAGGTCTTAACTCTTACTCTGGCATCATGGTTAAGGTCTTAACTCTTACTCTGGCATCATGGTTAAGGTCCTAACTCTTACTCTGGACCAATGGTTAAGGTCTTAACTCTTACTCTGGCATCATGGTTAAGGTCTTAACTCTTACTCTGGACTAATGGTTAAGGTTTTAGACTCTCACTCTGGCATCATGGTTAAGGTCTTAACTCTTACTCTGGCATCATGGTTAAGGTCTTAACTCTAACTCTGGCATCATGGTTAAGGTCTTAACTCTTACTCTGGCATCATGGTTAAGGTCGTAACTCTTACTCTGGACTAATGGTTAAGGTCTTAACTCTTACTCTCGACTAATGGTTAAGGTCTTAACTCTTACTCTAGCATCATGGTTAAGGTCTTAACTCTTACTCTGGCATCATGGTTAAGGTCTTAACTCTAACTCTGGCATCATGGTTAAGGTCTTAACTCTTACTCTGGACTAATGGTTAATGTCTTAACTCTAACTCTGGACTAATGGTTAAGGTCTTAGACTCTTACTCTGGCATCATGGTTAAGGTCTTAACTCTTACTCTGGCATCATGGTTAATGTCTTAAGTCTTACTCTGGCATCATGGTTAAGGTCTTAACTCTTACTCTGGACTAATTGTTAAGGTCTTAACTCTTACTCTGGCATCATGGTTTAGGTCTTAACTCTTACTCTGGCATCATGGTTAAGGTCTTAACTCTTACTCTGGACTAATGGTTAAGGTCTTAACTCTTACTCTGGACTAATGGTTAAGGTCTTAACTCTTACTCTGGACTAATGTTTAAGGTTTTAGACTCTCACTCTGGCATCATGGTTAAGGTCTTAACTCTTACTCTGGACTAATGGTTAAGGTCTTAACTCTTACTCTGGCATCATGGTTAAGGTCTTAACTCTACCTCTGGCATCATGGTTAACGTCTTAACTCTTACTCTGGCATCATGGTTAAGGTCGTAACTCTTACTCTGGACTAATGGTTAAGGTCTTAACTCTTACTCTGGCATCATGGTTAATGTCTTAAGTCTTACTCTGGCATCATGGTTAAGGTCTTAACTCTTACTCTGGACTAATGGTTAAGGTCTTAACTCTTACTCTGGCATCATGGTTTAGGTCTTAACTCTTACTCTGGCATCATGGTTAAGGTCTTAACTCTTACTCTGGACTAATAGTTAAGGTCTTAACTCTTACTCTGGCATCATGGTTAAGGTCTTTACTCTTACTCTGGACTAATGGTTAAGGTTTTAGACTCTCACTCTGGCATCATGGTTAAGGTCTTAACTCTTACTCTGGCATCATGGTTAAGGTCTTAACTCTAACTCTGGCATCATGGTTAAGGTCTTAACTCTTACTCTGGCATCATGGTTAAGGTTGTAACTCTTACTCTGGACTAATGGTTAAGGTCTTAACTCTTACTCTCGACTAATGGTTAAGGTCTTAACTCTTACTCTGGCATCATGGTTAAGGTCTTAACTCTTACTCTAGCATCATGGTTAAGGTCTTAATTCTTACTCTGGACTTATGGTTAAGGTCTTAACGCTTACTCTGGACTAATGGTTAAGGTCTTAGACTCTTACTCTGGCATCATGGTTAAGGTCTTAACTCTTACTCTGGACTAATGGTTAAGGTCTTAACTCTTACTCTGGCATCATGGTTAAGGTCTTAACTCTAACTCTGGACTAATGGTTAAGGTCTTGGTCTTAACTCTTACTCTGGCATCATGGTTAAGGTCTTAACTCTTACTCTGGACTAATGGTTAAGGTCTTAACTCTTACTCTGGCATCATGGTTAAGGTCGTAACTATTACTCTGGCATCATGGTTAAGGTCTTAACTCTAACTCTGGGAACATGGTTAAGGTCTTAACTCT
Organism: Triturus cristatus; assembly: GCF_964204655.1. Lineage (NCBI taxonomy): Eukaryota > Metazoa > Chordata > Amphibia > Caudata > Salamandridae > Triturus > Triturus cristatus. The sequence goes on along the minus strand of NC_140593.1, from coordinate 717,743,556 downwards.
TACTCTGGCATCATGGTTAAGGTCATAACTCTTACTCTGGACTAATGGTTAAGGTCTTAACTCTTACTCTGGACTAATGGTTAAGGTCTTAACTCTTACTCTGGCATCATGGTTAAGGTCTTAACTCTTACTCTAGCATCATGGTTAAGGTCTTAATTCTTACTCTGGACTTATGGTTAAGGTCTTAACTCTTACTCTGGACTAATGGTTAAGGTCTTAGACTCTTACTCTGGCATCATGGTTAAGGTCTTAACTCTTACTCTGGACTAATGGTTAAGGTCTTAACTCTTACTCTGGCATCATGGTTAAGGTCTTAACTCTAACTCTGGACTAATGGTTAAGGTCTTGGTCTTAACTCTTACTCTGGCATCATGGTTAAGGTCTTAACTCTTACTCTGGACTAATGGTTAAGGTCTTAACTCTTACTCTGGCATCATGGTTAAGGTCGTAACTCTTACTCTGGCATCATGGTTAAGGTCTTAACTCTAACTCTGGGAACATGGTTAAGGTCTTAACTCTTACTCTGGCATCATGGTTAAGGTCATAACTCTTACTCTGGACTAATGGTTAAGGTCTTAACTCTTACTCTGGACTAATGGTTAAGGTCTTAACTCTTACTCTGGCATTATGGTTATGGTCTTAACTCTTACTCTAGCATCATGGTTAAGGTCTTAACTCTTACTCTAGACTAATGTTTAAGGTCTTAACTCTTACTCTGGACTAATGGTTAAGGTCTTAGACTCTTACTCCTGCATCATGGTTAAGGTCTTAACTCTTACTCTGGACTAATGATTAAGGTCTTAACTCTTACCCTGGCATCATGGTTAAGGTCTTAACTCTTACTCTGGACTAATGGTTAAGGTGTTAACTCTTACTCTGGCATCATGGTTAAGGTCTTAACTCTTACTCTGGACTAATGGTTATGGTCTTAACTCTTACTCTGGACTAATGGTTAAGGTCTTAACTCTTACTCCGGCATCATGGTTAAGGTCTTAACTCTTACTCTGGACTAATGGTTAAGGTCTTAACTCTTACTCTGGCATCATGGTTAAGGTCTTAACTCTTACTCTGGCATCATGGTTAAGGTCTTAACTCTTACTCTGGCATCATGGTTATGGTCTTAACTCTTACTCTGGACTAATGGTTATGGTCTTAACTTTTACTCTGGACTAATGGTTAAGATCTTAACTCTTACTCTGGCATCATGGTTAAGGTCTTAGACTCTTACTCTGGCATCATGGTTAAGGTCTTAAATCTTACTCTGGACTAATGGTTACAGGCTTAACTCTTACTCTGGACTAATGGTTAAGGTCTTAACTCTTACTCTGGCATCATGGTTAAGGTCTTAACTCTTACTCTGGACTAATGGTTATGGTCTTAACTCTTACTCTGGCATCATGGTTAAGGTCGTAACTCTTACTCTGGCATCATGGTTAAGGTCTTAACTCTAACTCTGGGATCATGGTTAAGGTCTTAACTCTTACTCTGGACTAATGGTTAAGTTCATAACTCTTACTCTGGACTAATGGTTAAGGTCTTAACTCTTACTCTGGACTAATGGTGAAGGTCTTAACTCTTACTCTGGCATCATGGTTAAGGTCTTAACTCTTACTCTAGACTAATGGTTAAGGTCTTAACTCTTACTCTGGACTAATGGTTACGGTCTTAACTCTTACACTGGACTAATGGTTAAGGTCTTAGACTCTTACTCTGGCATCATGGTTAAGGTCTTAACTCTTACTCTGGACTAATGTTTACGGTCTTAACTCCTACTCTGGCATCATGGTTAAGGTCTTAACTCCTACTCTGGACTAATGGTTAAGGTCTTAACTCTAACTTTGGCATCATGGTTAAGTTCTTAACTCTTACTCTGGCATCATGGTTAAGGTCTTACTCTTACTCTGGCATCATGGTTAAGGTCTTAACTCTTACTCTGGACTAATGGTTATGGTCTTAACTCTTACTTTGGACTAATGGTTAAGGTCTTAACTCATACTCTGGCATCATGGTTAAGGTCTTAGACTCTTACTCTGCCATCATGGATAAGGTCCTAAATCTTACTCTGGACTAATGGTTAAGGGCTTAACTCTTACTCTGGACTAATGGTTAAGGTCTTAACTCTTACTCTGGCATCATGATTAAGGTCTTAACTCTTACTCTGGACTTATGGTTAAGGTCTTGGTCTTAACTCTTACTCTGGCATCATGGTTAAGGTCTTAACTCTTACTCTGGACTAATGGTTAAGGTCTTTACTCTTACTCTGGCATCATGGTTAAGGTCTTAACTCTTACGCTGGACTAATGGTTAAGGTCTTAACTCTTACTCTGGCATCATGGTTAAGGTCTTAACTCTTACTCTGGCATCATGGTTAAGGTCTTAACTCTTACTCTGGACCAATGGTTAAGGTCTTAACTCTTACTCTGGCATCATGGTTAAGGTCTTAACTCTTACTCTGGACTAATGGTTAAGGTTTTAGACTCTCACTCTGGCATTATGGTTAAGGTCTTAACTCATACTCTGGACTAATGGTTAAGGTCTTAACTCTTACTCTGGCATCATGGTTAAGGTCTTAACTCTACCTCTGGCATCATGGTTAAGGTCTTAACTCTTACTCTGGCATCATGGTTAAGGTCGTAACTCTTACTCTGGACTAATGGTTAAGGTCTTAACTCTTACTCTGGCATCATGGTTAATGTCTTAAGTCTTACTCTGGCATCATGGCTAAGGTCTTAACTCTTACTCTGGCATCATGGATAAGGTCTTAACTCTTACTCTGGCATCATGGTTTAAGTCTTAACTCTTACTCTGGCATCATGGTTAAGGTCTTAACTCTTACTCTGGACAAATGGTTAAGGTCTTAACTCTTACTCTGGCATCATGGTTAAGGTCTTTACTCTTACTCTGGACTAATGGTTAAGGTTTTAGACTCTCACTCTGGCATCATGGTTAAGGTCTTAACTCTTACTCTGGCATCATGGTTAAGGTCTTAACTCTAACTCTGGCATCATGGTTAAGGTCTTAACTCTTACTCTGGCATCATGGTTAAGGTCGTAACTCTTACTCTGGACTAATGGTTAAGGTCTTAACTCTTACTCTCGACTAATGGTTAAGGTCTTAACTCTTACTCTAGCATCATGGTTAAGGTCTTAACTCTTACTCTGGACTAATGGTTAAGGTCTTAACTCTTACTCTGGCATCATGGATAAGGTCTTAACTCTTACTCTGGCATCATGGTTTAGGTCTTAACTCTTACTCTGGCATCATGGTTAAGGTCTTAACTCTTACTCTGGACAAATGGTTAAGGTCTTAACTCTTACTCTGGCATCATGGTTAAGGTCTTTACTCTTACTCTGGACTAATGGTTAAGGTTTTAGACTCTCACTCTGGCATCATGGTTAAGGTCTTAACTCTTACTCTGGCATCATGGTTAAGGTCTTAACTCTTACTCTGGCATCATGGTTAATGTCTTAAGTCTTACTCTGGCATCATGGTTAAGGTCTTAACTCTTACTCTGGACTAATGGTTAAGGTCTTAACTCTTACTCTGGCATCATGATTTAGGTCTTAACTCTTACTCTGGACTAATGGTTAAGGTCTTAACTCTTACTCTGGCATCATGGTTAAGGTCTTAACTCTTGCTCTGGACTAATGGTTAAGGTTTTAGACTCTCACTCTGGCATCATGGTTAAGGTCTTAACTCTTACTCTGGACTAATGGTTAAGGTCTTAACTCTTACTCTGGCATCATGGTTAAGGTCTTAACTCTACCTCTGGCATCATGGTTAAGGTCTTAACTCTTACTCTGGCATCATGGTTAAGGTCGTAACTCTTACTCTGGACTAATGGTTAAGGTCTTAACTCTTACTCTGGCATCATGGTTAATGTCTTAAGTCTTACTCTGGCATCATGGTTAAGGTCTAAACTCTTACTCTGGACTAATGGTTAAGGTCTTAACTCTTACTCTGGCATCATGGTTTAGGTCTTAACTCTTACTCTGGCATCATGGTTAAGGTCTTAACTCTTACTCTGGACTAATGGTTAAGGTCTTAACTCTTTCTCTGGCATCATGGTTAAGGTCTTTACTCTTACTCTGGACTAATGGTTAAGGTTTTAGACTCTCACTCTGGCATCATGGTTAAGGTCTTAACTCTTACTCTGGCATCATGGTTAAGGTCTTAACTCTAACTCTGGCATCATGGTTAAGGTCTTAACTCTTACTCTGGCATCATGGTTAAGGTTGTAACTCTTACTCTGGACTAATGGTTAAGGTCTTAACTCTTACTCTGGCATCATGGTTAATGTTTTAAGTCTTACTCTGGCATCATGGTTAAGGTCTTTACTCTTACTCTGGACTAATGGTTAAGGTTTTAGACTCTCACTCTGGCATCATGGTTAAGGTCTTAACTCTAACTCTGGGATCATGGTTAAGGTCTTAACTCTTACTCTGGACTAATGGTTAAGTTCATAACTCTTACTCTGGACTAATGGTTAAGGTCTTAACTCTTACTCTGGACTAATGGTGAAGGTCTTAACTCTTACTCTGGCATCATGGTTAAGGTCTTAACTCTTACTCTAGACTAATGGTTAAGGTCTTAACTCTTACTCTGGACTAATGGTTACGGTCTTAACTCTTACACTGGACTAATGGTTAAGGTCTTAGACTCTTACTCTGGCATCATGGTTAAGGTCTTAACTCTTACTCTGGACTAATGTTTACGGTCTTAACTCCTACTCTGGCATCATGGTTAAGGTCTTAACTCCTACTCTGGACTAATGGTTAAGGTCTTAACTCTAACTTTGGCATCATGGTTAAGTTCTTAACTCTTACTCTGGCATCATGGTTAAGGTCTTACTCTTACTCTGGCATCATGGTTAAGGTCTTAACTCTTACTCTGGACTAATGGTTATGGTCTTAACTCTTACTTTGGACTAATGGTTAAGGTCTTAACTCATACTCTGGCATCATGGTTAAGGTCTTAGACTCTTACTCTGCCATCATGGATAAGGTCCTAAATCTTACTCTGGACTAATGGTTAAGGGCTTAACTCTTACTCTGGACTAATGGTTAAGGTCTTAACTCTTACTCTGGCATCATGATTAAGGTCTTAACTCTTACTCTGGACTTATGGTTAAGGTCTTGGTCTTAACTCTTACTCTGGCATCATGGTTAAGGTCTTAACTCTTACTCTGGACTAATGGTTAAGGTCTTTACTCTTACTCTGGCATCATGGTTAAGGTCTTAACTCTTACGCTGGACTAATGGTTAAGGTCTTAACTCTTACTCTGGCATCATGGTTAAGGTCTTAACTCTTACTCTGGCATCATGGTTAAGGTCTTAACTCTTACTCTGGACCAATGGTTAAGGTCTTAACTCTTACTCTGGCATCATGGTTAAGGTCTTAACTCTTACTCTGGACTAATGGTTAAGGTTTTAGACTCTCACTCTGGCATTATGGTTAAGGTCTTAACTCATACTCTGGACTAATGGTTAAGGTCTTAACTCTTACTCTGGCATCATGGTTAAGGTCTTAACTCTACCTCTGGCATCATGGTTAAGGTCTTAACTCTTACTCTGGCATCATGGTTAAGGTCGTAACTCTTACTCTGGACTAATGGTTAAGGTCTTAACTCTTACTCTGGCATCATGGTTAATGTCTTAAGTCTTACTCTGGCATCATGGCTAAGGTCTTAACTCTTACTCTGGCATCATGGATAAGGTCTTAACTCTTACTCTGGCATCATGGTTTAAGTCTTAACTCTTACTCTGGCATCATGGTTAAGGTCTTAACTCTTACTCTGGACAAATGGTTAAGGTCTTAACTCTTACTCTGGCATCATGGTTAAGGTCTTTACTCTTACTCTGGACTAATGGTTAAGGTTTTAGACTCTCACTCTGGCATCATGGTTAAGGTCTTAACTCTTACTCTGGCATCATGGTTAAGGTCTTAACTCTAACTCTGGCATCATGGTTAAGGTCTTAACTCTTACTCTGGCATCATGGTTAAGGTCGTAACTCTTACTCTGGACTAATGGTTAAGGTCTTAACTCTTACTCTCGACTAATGGTTAAGGTCTTAACTCTTACTCTAGCATAATGGTTAAGGTCTTAACTCTTACTCTGGACTAATGGTTAAGGTCTTAACTCTTACTCTGGCATCATGGATAAGGTCTTAACTCTTACTCTGGCATCATGGTTTAGGTCTTAACTCTTACTCTGGCATCATGGTTAAGGTCTTAACTCTTACTCTGGACAAATGGTTAAGGTCTTAACTCTTACTCTGGCATCATGGTTAAGGTCTTTACTCTTACTCTGGACTAATGGTTAAGGTTTTAGACTCTCACTCTGGCATCATGGTTAAGGTCTTAACTCTTACTCTGGCATCATGGTTAAGGTCTTAACTCTTACTCTGGCATCATGGTTAATGTCTTAAGTCTTACTCTGGCATCATGGTTAAGGTCTTAACTCTTACTCTGGACTAATGGTTAAGGTCTTAACTCTTACTCTGGCATCATGATTTAGGTCTTAACTCTTACTCTGGACTAATGGTTAAGGTCTTAACTCTTACTCTGGCATCATGGTTAAGGTCTTAACTCTTGCTCTGGACTAATGGTTAAGGTTTTAGACTCTCACTCTGGCATCATGGTTAAGGTCTTAACTCTTACTCTGGACTAATGGTTAAGGTCTTAACTCTTACTCTGGCATCATGGTTAAGGTCTTAACTCTACCTCTGGCATCATGGTTAAGGTCTTAACTCTTACTCTGGCATCATGGTTAAGGTCGTAACTCTTACTCTGGACTAATGGTTAAGGTCTTAACTCTTACTCTGGCATCATGGTTAATGTCTTAAGTCTTACTCTGGCATCATGGTTAAGGTCTAAACTCTTACTCTGGACTAATGGTTAAGGTCTTAACTCTTACTCTGGCATCATGGTTTAGGTCTTAACTCTTACTCTGGCATCATGGTTAAGGTCTTAACTCTTACTCTGGACTAATGGTTAAGGTCTTAACTCTTTCTCTGGCATCATGGTTAAGGTCTTTACTCTTACTCTGGACTAATGGTTAAGGTTTTAGACTCTCACTCTGGCATCATGGTTAAGGTCTTAACTCTTACTCTGGCATCATGGTTAAGGTCTTAACTCTAACTCTGGCATCATGGTTAAGGTCTTAACTCTTACTCTGGCATCATGGTTAAGGTTGTAACTCTTACTCTGGACTAATGGTTAAGGTCTTAACTCTTACTCTGGCATCATGGTTAATGTTTTAAGTCTTACTCTGGCATCATGGTTAAGGTCTTTACTCTTACTCTGGACTAATGGTTAAGGTTTTAGACTCTCACTCTGGCATCATGGTTAAGGTCTTAACTCTTACTCTGGCATCATGGTTAAGGTCTTTACTCTTACTCTGGACTAATGGTTAAGGTTTTAGACTCTCACTCTGGCATCATGGTTAAGGTCTTAACTCTTACTCTGGCATCATGGTTAAGGTCTTAACTCTAACTTTGGCATCATGGTTAAGGTCTTAACTCTTACTCTGGCATCATGGTTAAGGTTGTAACTCTTACTCTGGACTAATGGTTAAGGTCTTAACTCTTACTCTCGACTAATGGTTAAGGTCTTAACTCTTACTCTGGCATCATGGTTAAGGTCTTAACTCTTACTCTAGCATCATGGTTAAGGTCTTAACTCTTACTCTGGACTAATGGTTAAGGTCTTAACTCTTACTCTGGACTAATGGTTAAGGTCTTAGACTCTTACTCTGGCATCATGGTTAAGGTCTTAACTCTTACTAAGGACTAATAGTTAAGGTCTTAACTCTTACTCTGGAATCATGGTTAAGGTCTTAACTCTAACTCGGGACTAATGTTTAAGGTCTTGGTCTTAACTCTTACTCTGGCATCATGGTTAAGGTCTTAACTCTTACTCTGGACTAATGGTTAAGGTCTTAACTCTTACTCTGGCATCATGGTTAAGGTCGTAACTCTTACTCTGGCATCATGGTTAAGGTCTTAACTCTAACTCTGGGAACATGGTTAAGGTCTTAACTCTTACTCTGGCATCATGGTTAAGGTCATAACTCTTACTCTGGACTAATGGTTAAGGTCTTAACTCTTACTCTGGACTAATGGTTAAGGTCTTAACTTTTACTCTGGCATTATGGTTAATGTCTTAACTCTTACTCTAGCATCATGGTTAAGGTCTTAACTCTTACTCTAGACTAATGGTTAAGGTCTTAACTCTTACTCTGGACTAATGGTTAAGGTCTTAGACTCTTACTCTATCATCATGGTTAAGGTCTTAACTCTTACTCTGGACTAATGTTTACGGTCTTAACTCCTACTCTGGCATCATGGTTAACGTCTTAACTCCTACTCTGGACTAATGGTTAAGGTCTTAACTCTTACTTTGGCATCATGGTTAAGTTCTTAACTTTTACTCTGGCATCATGGTTAAGGTCTTAACTCTTACTCTGGCATCATGGTTAAGGTCTTAACTCTTACTCTAGACTAATGGTTATGGTCTTAACTCTTACTCTGGACTAATGGTTAAGGTCTTAACTCATACTCTGGCATCATGGTTAAGGTCTTAGACTCTTACTCTGCCATCATGGATAAGGTCCTAAATCTTACTCTGGACTAATGGTTAAGGGCTTAACTCTTACTCTGGACTAATGGTTAAGGTCTTAACTCTTACTCTGGCATCATGGTTAAGGTCTTAACTCTTACTCTGGACTTATGGTTAAGGTCTTGGTCTTAACTCTTACTCTGGCATCATGGTTAAGGTCTTAACTCTTACTCTGGACTAATGGTTAAGGTCTTAACTCTTACTCTGGCATCATGGTTAAGGTCTTAACTCTTACTCTGGACTAATGGTTAAGGTCTTAACTCTTACTCTGGCATCATGGTTAAGGTCTTAACTCTTACTCTGGACCAATGGTTAAGGTCTTAACTCTTACTCTGGCATCATGGTTAAGGTCTTAACTCTTACTCTGGACTAATGGTTAAGGTTTTAGACTCTCACTCTGGCATTATGGTTAAGGTCTTAACTCATACTCTGGACTAATGGTTAAGGTCTTAACTCTTACTCTGGCATCATGGTTAAGGTCTTAACTCTACCTCTGGCATCATGGTTAAGGTCTTAACTCTTACTCTGGCATCATGGTTAAGGTCGTAACTCTTACTCTGGACTAATGGTTAAGGTCTTAACTCTTACTCTGGCATCATGGTTAATGTCTTAAGTCTTACTCTGGCATCATGGCTAAGGTCTTAACTCTTACTCTGGCATCATGGCTAAGGTCTTAACTCTTACTCTGGCATCATGGTTTAGGTCTTAACTCTTACTCTGGCATCATGGTTAAGGTCTTAACTCTTACTCTGGACTAATGGTTAAGGTCTTAACTCTTACTCTGGCATCATGGTTAAGGTCTTTACTCTTACTCTGGACTAATGGTTAAGGCTTTAGACTCTCACTCTGGCATCATGGTTAAGGTCTTAACTCTTACTCTGGCATCATGGTTAAGGTCTTAACTCTAACTCTGGCATCATGGTTAAGGTCTTAACTCTTACTCTGGCATCATGGTTAAGGTCGTAACTCTTACTCTGGACTAATGGTTAAGGTCTTAACTCTTACTCTCGACTAATGGTTAAGGTCTTAACTCTTACTCTAGCATCATGGTTAAGGTCTTAACTCTTACTCTGGACTAATGGTTAAGGTCTTAACTCTTACTCTGGACTAATGGTTAATGTCTTAACTCTTACTCTGGACTAATGGTTAAGGTCTTAGACTCTTACTCTGACATCATGGTTAAGGTCTTAACTCTTACTCTGGCATCATGGTTAATGTCTTAAGTCTTACTCTGGCATCATGGTTAAGGTCTTAACTCTTACTCTGGACTAATGGTTAAGGTCTTAACTCTTACTCTGGCATCATGATTAAGGTCTTAACTCTTACTCTGGACTAATGGTTAAGGTCTTAACTCTTACTCTGGCATCATGGTTAAGGTCTTAACTCTTGCTCTGGACTAATGGTTAAGGTCTTAACTCTTACTCTGGCATCATGGTTAAGGTCTTTACTCTTACTCTGGACTAATGGTTAAGGTTTTAGACTCTCACTCTGGCATCATGGTTAAGGTCTTAACTCTTACTCTGGCATCATGGTTAAGGTCTTAACTCTAACTCTGGCATCATGGTTAAGGTCTTAACTCTTACTCTGGCATCATGGTTAAGGTTGTAACTCTTACTCTGGACTAATGGTTAAGGTCTTAACTCTTACTCTCGACTAATGGTTAAGGTCTTAACTCTTACTCTGGCATCATGGTTAAGGTCTTAACTCTTTCTCTAGCATCATGGTTAAGGTCTTAACTCTTACTCTGGACTAATGGTTAAGGTCTTAACTCTTACTCTGGCATCATGGTTAAGGTCTTTACTCTTACTCTGGACTAATGGTTAAGGTTTTAGACTCTCACTCTGGCATCATGGTTAAGGTCTTAACTCTTACTCTGGCATCATGGTTAAGGTCTTAAGTCTTACTCTGGCATCATGGTTAAGGTCTTAACTCTTACTCTGGACTAATGGTTAAGGTCTTAACTCTTACTCTGGCATCATGGTTTAGGTCTTAACTCTTACTCTGGCATCATGGTTAAGGTCTTAACTCTTACTCTGGACTAATGGTTAAGGTCTTAACTCTTACTCTGGCATCATGGTTAAGGTCTTTACTCTTACTCTGGACTAATGGTTAAGGTTTTAGACTCTCACTCTGGCATCATGGTTAAGGTCTTAACTCTTACTCTGGCATCATGGTTAAGGTCTTAACTCTAACTCTGGCATCATGGTTAAGGTCTTAACTCTTACTCTGGCATCATGGTTAAGGTTGTAACTCTTACTCTGGACTAATGGTTAAGGTCTTAACTCTTACTCTCGACTAATGGTTAAGGTCTTAACTCTTACTCTGGCATCATGGTTAAGGTCTTAACTCTTTCTCTAGCATCATGGTTTAGGTCTTAACTCTTACTCTGGACTAATGGTTAAGGTCTTAACTCTTACTCTGGACTAATGGTTATTGTCCTAACTCTTACTCTGGACTAATGGTTAAGGTCTTAGACTCTTACTCTGGCATCATGGTTAAGGTCTTAACTCTTACTCTGGACTAATGGTTAAGGTCTTAACTCTTACTCTGGCATCATGGTTAAGGTCTTAACTCTTACTCTGGCATCATGGTTAAGGTCTTAACTCTTACTCTGGACTAATGGTTAAGGTCGTAACTCTTACACTGGCATCATGGTTAAGGTCTTAACTCTAACTCTGGGATCATGGTTAAGGTCTTAACTCTTACTCTGGACTAATGTTTAAGTTCGTAACTCTTACTCTGGACTAATGGTTAAGGTCTTAACTCTTACTCTGGACTAATGTTTAAGGTCTTAACTCTTACTCTAGCATCATGGTTAAGGTCTTAACTCTTACTCTAGACTAATGGTTAAGGTCTTAACTCTTACTCTGGACTAATGGTTATGGTCTTAACTCTTACTCTGGACTAATGGTTAAGGTCTTAACTCTTACTCTGGCATCATGGTTAAGGTCTTAGACTCTTACTCTGGCATCATGGTTAAGGTCTTAAATCTTACTCTGGACTAATGGTTACGGGCTTAACTCTTACTCTGGACTAATGGTTAAGGTCTTAACTCTTACTCTGGCATCATGGTTAAGGTCTTAACTCTAACTCTGGACTAATGGTTAAGGTCTTGGTCTTAACTCTTACTCTGGCATCATGGTTAAGGTCTTAACTCTTACTCTGGACTAATGGTTAAGGTCTTAACTCTTACTCTGGCATCATGGTTAAGGTCTTAACTCTAACTCTGGGAACATGGTTAAGGTCTTAACTCTTACTCTGGCATCATGGTTAATGTCGTAACTCTTACTCTGAACTAATGGTTAAGGTCTTAACTCTTACTCTGGACTAATGGTTAAGGTCTTAACTCTTACTCTGGCATTATGGTTAAGGTCTTAACTCTTACTCTAGCATCATGGTTAAGGTCTTAACTCTTACTCTAGACTAATGGTTAAGGTCTTAACTCTTACTCTGGACTAATGGTTAAGGTCTTAACTCTTACTCTGGACTAATGGTTAAGGTCTTAGACTCTTACTCTGGCATCATGGTTAAGGTCTTAACTCTTACTCTGGACTAATGTTTAAGGTCTTAACTCTTACCCTGGCATCATGGTTAAGGTCTTAACATCTTACTCTGGACTAATGGTTAAGGTGTTAACTCTTACTCTGGCATCATGGTTAAGGTCTTAACTCTTACTCTGGACTAATGGTTATGGTCTTAACTCTTACTCTGGACTAATGGTTAAGGTCTTAACTCTTACTCTGGCATCATGGTTAAGGTCTTAACTCTTACTCTGGACTAATGGTTAAGGTCTTAACTCTTACTCTGGCATCATGGTTAAGGTCTTAACTCTTACTCTGGCATCATGGTTAAGGTCTTAACTCTTACTCTGGCATCATGGTTATGGTCTTAACTCTTACTCTGGACTAATGGTTATGGTCTCAACTTTTACTCTGAACTAATGGTTAAGATCTTAACTCTTACTCTGGCATCATGGTTAAGGTCTTAGACTCTTACTCTGGCATCATGGTTAAGGTCTTAAATCTTACTCTGGACTAATGGTTACAGGCTTAACTCTTACTCTGGACTAATGGTTAAGGTCTTAACTCTTACTCTGGCATCATGGTTAAGGTCTTAACTCTTACTCTGGACTAATGTTTACGGTCTTAACTCCTACTCTGGCATCATGGTTAAGGTCTTAACTCCTACTCTGGACTAATGGTTAAGGTCTAAACTCTTACTCTGGCATCATGGTTAAGTTCTTAACTCTTACTCTGGCATCATGGTTAAGGTCTTAACTCTTACTCTGGCATCATGGTTAAGGTCCTAACTCTTACTCTGGACTAATGGTTATGGTCTTAACTCTTACTCTGGACTAATGGTTAAGGTCTTAACTCATACTCTGGCATCATGGTTAAGGTCTTAGACTCTTACTCTGCCATCATGGATAAGGTCCTAAATCTTACTCTGGACTAATGGTTAAGGGCTTAACTCTTACTCTGGACTAATGGTTAAGGTCTTAACTCTTACTCTGGCATCATGGTTAAGGTCTTACCTCTTACTCTGGACTAATGGTTAAGGTCTTGGTCTTAACTCTTACTCTGGCATCATGGTTACGGTCTTAACTCTTACTCTGGACTAATGGTTAAGGTCTTAACTCTTACTCTGGCATCATGGTTAAGGTCTTAACTCTTACTCTGGACTAATGGTTAAGGTCTTAACTCTTACTCTGGCATCATGGTTAAGGTCTTAACTCTTACTCTGGCATCATGGTTAAGGTCTTAACTCTTACTCTGGACTAATGGTTAAGGTCTTAACTCTTACTCTGGCATCATGGTTAAGGTCTTAACTCTTACTCTGGACTAATGGTTAAGGTTTTAGACTCTCACTCTGGCATCATGGTTAAGGTCTTAACTCATACTCTGGACTAATGGTTAAGGTCTTAACTCTTACTCTGGCATCATGGTTAAGGTCTTAACTCTACCTCTGGCATCATGGTTAAGGTCTTAACTCTTACTCTGGCATCATGGTTAAGGTTGTAACTCTTACTCTGGACTAATGGTTAAGGTCTTATCTCTTACTCTGGCATCATGGTTAATGTCTTAAGTCTTACTCTGGCATTATGGCTAAGGTCTTAACTCTTACTCTGGACTAATGGTTAAGGTCTTAACTCTTACTCTGGCATCATGGTTTAGGTCTTAACTCTTACTCTGGCATCATGGTTAAGGTCTTAACTCTTACTCTGGACTAATGGTGAAGGTCTTAACTCTTACTCTGGCATCATGGTTAAGGTCTTTACTCTTACTCTGGACTAATGGTTACGGTTTTAGACTCTCACTCTGGCATCATGGTTAAGGTCTTAACTCTTACTCTGGCATCATGGCTAAGGTCTTAACTCTAACTCTGGCATCATGGTTAAGGTCTTAACTCTTACTCTGGCATCATAGTTAAGGTCGTAACTCTTACTCTGGACTAATGGTTAAGGTCTTAACTCTTACTCTCGACTAATGGTTAAGGTCTTAACTCTTACTCTGGCATCATGGTTAAGGTCTTAACTCTTACTCTAGCATCATGGTTAAGGTCTTAACTCTTACTCTGGACTAATGGTTAAGGTCTTAACTCTTACTCTGGACTAATGGTTAATGTCTTAACTCTTACTCTGGACTAATGGTTAAGGTTTTAGACTCTTACTCTGGCATCATGGTTAAGGTCTTAACTCTTACTCTGGCATCATGGTTAATGTCTTAAGTCTTACTCTGGCATCATGGTTAAGGTCTTAACTCTTACTCTGGACTAATGGTTAAGGTCTTAACTCTTACTCTGGCATCATGGTTTAGGTCTTAACTCTTACTCTGGCATCATGGTTAAGGTCTTAACTCTTACTCTGGACTAATGGTTAAGGTCTTAACTCTTACTCTGGCATCATGGTTAAGGTCTAAACTCTTACACTGGACTAATGGTTAAGGTTTTAGACTCTCACTCTGGCATCATGGTTAAGGTCTTAACTCTTACTCTGGACTAATGGTTAAGGTCTTAACTCTTACTCTGGCATCATGGTTAAGGTCTTAACTCTACCTCTGGCATCATGGTTAAGGTCTTAACTCTTACTCTGGCATCATGGTTAAGGTCGTAACTCTTACTCTGGACTAATGGTTAAGGTCTTAACTCTTACTCTGGCATCATGGTTAATGTCTTAAGTCTTACTCTGGCATCATGGTTAAGGTCTTAACTCTTACTCTGGACTAATGGTTAAGGTCTTAACTCTTAATCTGGACTAATGGTTAAGGTCTTAACTCTTACTCTGGCATCATGGTTTAGGTCTTTACTCTTACTCTGGCATCATGGTTAAGGTCTTAACTCTTACTCTGGACTAATGGTTAAGGTCTTAACTCTTAATCTGGCATCATGGTTAAGGTCTTTACTCTTACTCTGGACTAATGGTTAAGGTTTTAGACTCTCACTCTGGCATCATGGTTAAGGTCTTAACTCTTACTCTGGCATCATGGTTAAGGTCTTAACTCTAACTCTGGCATCATGGTTAAGGTCTTAACTCTTACTCTGGCATCATGGTTAAGGTTGTAACTCTTACTCTGGACTAATGG
Organism: Triturus cristatus; assembly: GCF_964204655.1. Taxonomy (NCBI): domain Eukaryota; kingdom Metazoa; phylum Chordata; class Amphibia; order Caudata; family Salamandridae; genus Triturus; species Triturus cristatus. The sequence goes on along the minus strand of NC_140593.1, from coordinate 717,728,356 downwards.
TTAAGGTCTTAACTCTTACTCTCGACTAATGGTTAAGGTCTTCACTCTTACTCTGGCATCATGGTTAAGGTCTTAACTCTTACTCTAGCATCATGGTTAAGGTCTTAACTCTTACTCTGGACTAATGGTTAAGGTCTTAACTCTTACTCTGGACTAATGGTTAATGTCTTAACTCTTACTCTGGACGAATGGTTAAGGTCTTAGACTCTTACTCTGGCATCATGGTTAAGGTCTTAACTCTTACTGTGGACTAAAGTTTAAGGTCTTAACTCTTACTCTGGCATCATGGTTAAGGTCTTATCTCTTACTCTGGACTAATGGTTAAGGTCTTAACTCTTACTCTGGCATCATGGTTAAGGTCTTAACTCTAACTCTGGCATCATGGTTAAGGTCCTAACTCTTACTCTGGCATCATGGTTAAGGTCGTAACTCTTACTCTGGACTAATGGTTAAGGTCTTAACTCTTACTCTCGACTAATGGTTAAGGTCTTAACTCTTACTCTGGCATCATGGTTAAGGTCTTAACTCTTACTCTAGCATCATGGTTAAGGTCTTAACTCTTACTCTGGACTAATGGTTAAGGTCTTAACTCTTACTCTGGACTAATGGTTAATGTCTTAACTCTAACTCTGGACTAATGGTTAAGGTCTTAGACTCTTACTCTGGCATCATGGTTAAGGTCTTAACTCTTACTCTGGCATCATGGTTAATGTCTTAAGTCTTACTCTGGCATCATGGTTAAGGTCTTAACTCTTACTCTGGACTAATGGTTAAGGTCTTAACTCTTACTCTGGCATCATGGTTTAGGTCTTAACTCTTACTCTGTCATCATGGTTAAGGTCTTAACTCTTACTGTGGACTAATGGTTAAGGTCTTAACTCTTACTCTGGCATCATGGTTAAGGTCTTAACTCTTACTCTGGACTAATGGTTAAGGTTTTAGACTCTCACTCTGGCATCATGGTTAAGGTCTTAACTCTTACTCTGGACTAATGGTTAAGGTCTTAACTCTTACTCTGGCATCATAGTTAAGGTCTTAACTCTACCTCTGGCATCATGGTTAAGGTCTTAACTCTTACTCTGGCATCATGGTTAAGGTCGTAACTCTTACTCTGGACTAATGGTTAAGGTCTTAACTCTTACTCTGGCATCATGGTTAATGTCTTAAGTCTTACTCTGGCATCATGGTTAAGGTCTTAACTCTTACTCTGGACTAATGGTTAAGGTCTTAACTCTTACTCTGGCATCATGGTTTAGGTCTTAACTCTTACTATGGCATCATGGTTAAGGTCTTAACTCTTACTCTGGACTAATGGTTAAGGTCTTAACTCTTACTCTGGCATCATGGTTAAGGTCTTTACTCTTACTCTGGTCTAATGGTTAAGGTTTTAGACTCTCACTCTGGCATCATGGTTAAGGTCCTAACTCTTACTCTGGCATCATGGTTAAGGTCTTAACTCTAACTCTGGCATCATGGTTAACGTCTTAACTCTTACTCTGGCATCATGGTTAAGGTTGTAACTCTTACTCTGGACTAATGGTTAAGGTCTTAACTCTTACTCTCGACTAATGGTTAAGGTCTTAACTCTTACTCTGGCATCATGGTTAAGGTCTTAACTCTTACTCTAGCATCATGGTTAAGGTCTTAACTCTTACTCTGGACTAATGGTTAAGGTCTTAACTCTTACTCTGGACTAATGGTTAAGGTCTTAGACTCTTACTCTGGCATCATGGTTAAGGTCTTAACTCTTACTCTGGACTAATGGTTAAGGTCTTAACTCTTACTCTGGCATCATGGTTAAGGTCTTAACTCTTACTATGGCATCATGGTTAAGGTCTTAACTCTTACTCTGGCATCATGGTTAAGGTCTTAACTCTTACTCTGGACTAATGGTTAAGGTCTTAACTCTTACTCTGGCATCATGGTTAAGGTCGCAACTCTTACTCTGGCATCATGGTTAAGGTCTTAACTCTAACTCTGGAACATAGTTAAGGTCTTAACTCTTACTCTGGCATCATGGTTAAGGTCGTAACTCTTACTCTGGACTAATGTTTAAGGTCTTAACTCTTACTCTGGACTAATGGTTAATGTCTTAACTCTTACTCTGGACTAATGGTTAAGGTCTTAGACTCTTACTCTGGCATCATGGTTAAGGTCTTAACTCTTACTCTGGACTAATGGTTAATGTCTTAACTCTAACTCTGGACTAATGGTTAAGGTCTTAGACTCTTACTCTGGCATCATGGTTAAGGTCTTAACTCTTACTCTGGCATCATGGTTAATGTCTTAAGTCTTACTCTGGCATCATGGTTAAGGTCTTAACTCTTACTCTGGACTAATGGTTAAGGTCTTAACTCTTACTCTGGCATCATGGTTTATGTCTTAACTCTTACTCTGGCATCATGGTTAAGGTCTTAACTCTTACTCTGGACTAATGGTTAAGGTCTTAACTCTTACTCTGGCATCATGGTTAAGGTCTTAACTCTTACTCTGGACTAATGGTTAAGGTTTTAAACTCTCACTCTGGCATCATGGTTAAGGTCTTAACTCTTACTCTGGACTAATGGTTAAGGTCTTAACTCTTACTCTGGCATCATAGTTAAGGTCTTAACTCTACCTCTGGCATCATGGTTAAGGTCTTAACTCTTACTCTGGCATCATGGTTAAGGTCGTAACTCTTACTCTGGACTAATGGTTAAGGTCTTAACTCTTACTCTGGCATCATGGTTTAGGTCTTAACTCTTACTATGGCATCATGGTTAAGGTCTTAACTCTTACTCTGGACTAATGGTTAAGGTCTTAACTCTTACTCTGGCATCATGGTTAAGGTCTTTACTCTTACTCTGGTCTAATAGTTAAGGTTTTAGACTCTCACTCTGGCATCATGGTTAAGGTCTTAACTCTTACTCTGGCATCATGGTTAAGGTCTTAACTCTAACTCTGGCATCATGGTTAAGGTCTTAACTCTTACTCTGGCATCATGGTTAAGGTTGTAACTCTTACTCTGGACTAATGGTTAAGGTCTTAACTCTTACTCTCGACTAATGGTTAAGGTCTTAACTCTTACTCTGGCATCATGGTTAAGGTCTTAACTCTTACTCTAGCATCATGGTTAAGGTCTTAACTCTTACTCTGGACTAATGGTTAAGGTCTTAACTCTTACTCTGGACTAATGGTTAAGGTCTTAGACTCTTACTCTGGCATCATGGTTAAGGTCTTAACTCTTACTCTGGACTAATGGTTAAGGTCTTAACTCTTACTCTGGCATCATGGTTAAGGTCTTAACTCTAACTCTGGACTAATGGTTAAGGTCTTGGTCTTAACTCTTACTCTGGCATCATGGTTAAGGTCTTAACTCTTACTCTGGACTAATGGTTAAGGTCTTAACTCTTACTCTGGCATCATGGTTAAGGTCGTAACTCTTACTCTGGCATCATGGTTAAGGTCTTAACTCTAACTCTGGAACATAGTTAAGGTCTTAACTCTTACTCTGGCATCATGGTTAAGGTCGTAACTCTTACTCTGGACTAATGTTTAAGGTCTTCACTCTTACTCTGGACTAATGATTAAGGTCTTAACTCTTACTCTGGCATTATGGTTAAGGTCTTAACTCTTACTCTAGCATCATGGTTAAGGTCTTAACTCTTACTCTAGACTAATGGTTAAGGTCTTAACTCTTACTCTGGACTAATGGTTACGGTCTTAACTCTTACTCTGGACTAATGGTTAAGGTGTTAACTCTTACTCTGGCATCATGGTTAAGGTCTTAACTCTAACTCTGGGATCATGGTTAAGGTCTTAACTCTTACTCTGGACTAATGGTTAAGTTCGTAACTCTTACTCTGGACTAATGGTTAAGGTCTTAACTCTTACTCTGGACTAATGGTTAAGGTCTTAACTCTTACTCTAGCATCATGGTTAAGGTCTTAACTCTTACTCTAGACTATTGGTTAAGGTCTTAACTCTTACTCTGGACTAATGGTTAAGGTCTTAACTCTTGCTCTGGCATCATGGTTTAGGTCTTAACTCTTACTCTGGACTAATGGTTAAGGTCTTAACTCTTACTCTGGCATCATGGTTAAGGTCTTTACTCTTACTCTGGACTAATGGTTAAGGTTTTAGACTCTCACTCTGGCATCATGGTTAAGGTCTTAACTCTTACTCTGGCATCATGGTTAAGGTCTTAACTCTAACTCTGGCATCATGGTTAAGGTCTTAACTCTTACTCTGGCATCATGGTTAAGGTCGTAACTCTTACTCTGGACTAATGGTTAAGGTCTTAACTCTTACTCTCGACTAATGGTTAAGGTCTTAACTCTTACTCTAGCATCATGGTTAAGGTCTTAACTCTTACTCTGGACTAATGGTTAAGGTCTTATCTCTTACTCTGGACTAATGGTTAATGTCTTAACTCTTACTCTGGACTAATGGTTAAGGTCTTAGACTCTTACTCTGGCATCATGGTTAAGGTCTTAACTCTTACTCTGGCATCATAGTTAATGTCTTAAGTCTTACTCTGGCATCATGGTTAAGGTCTTAACTCTTACTCTGGACTAATGGTTAAGGTCTTAACTCTTACTCTGGCATCATGATTAAGGTCTTAACTCTTACTCTGGACTAATGGTTAAGGTCTTAACTCTTACTCTGGCATCATGGTTAAGGTCTTAACTCTTGCTCTGGACTAATGGTTAAGGTTTTAGACTCTCACTCTGGCATCATGGTTAAGGTCTTAACTCTTACTCTGGACTAATGGTTAAGGTCTTAACTCTTACTCTGGCATCATGGTTAAGGTCTTAACTCTACCTCTGGCATCATGGTTAAGGTCGTAACTCTTACTCTGGCATCATGGTTAAGGTCTTAACTCTTACTCTCGACTAATGGTTAAGGTCTTAACTCTTACTCTGGCATCATGGTAAGGTCTTAACTCTTACTCTAGCATCATGGTTAAGGTCTTAACTCTTACTCTGGACTAATGGTTAAGGTCTTAACTCTTACTCTGGCATCATGGTTAAGGTCTTTACTCTTACTCTGGACTAACGGTTAAGGTTTTAGACTCTCACTCTGGCATCATGGTTAAGGTCTTAACTGTTACTCTGGCATCATGGTTAAGGTCTTAACTCTAACTCTGGCATCATGGTTAAGGTCTTAACTCTTACTCTGGCATCATGGTTAAGGTCGTAACTCTTACTCTGGACTAATGGTTAAGGTCTTAACTCTTACTCTCGACTAATGGTTAAGGTCTTAACTCTTACTCTAGCATCATGGTTAAGGTCTTAACTCTTACTCTGGACTAATGGTTAAGGTCTTATCTCTTACTCTGGACTAATGGTTAATGTCTTAACTATTACTCTGGACTAATGGTTAAGGTCTTAGACTCTTACTCTGGCATCATGGTTAAGGTCTTAACTCTTACTCTGGCATCATGGTTAATGTCTTAAGTCTTACTCTGGCATCATGGTTAAGGTCTTAACTCTTACTCTGGACTAATGGTTAAGGTCTTAACTCTTACTCTGGCATCATGATTAAGGTCTTAACTCTTACTCTGGACTAATGGTTAAGGTCTTAACTCTTACTCTGGCATCATGGTTAAGGTCTTAACTCTTGCTCTGGACTAATGGTTAAGGTTTTAGACTCTCACTCTGGCATCATGGTTAAGGTCTTAACTCTTACTCTGGACTAATGGTTAAGGTCTTAACTCTTACTCTGGCATCATGGTTAAGGTCTTAACTCTTACTCTGGCATCATGGTTAAGGTTGTAACTCTTACTCTGGACTAATGGTTAAGGTCTTAACTCTTACTCTCGACTAATGGTTAAGGTCTTAACTCTTACTCTGGCATCATGGTTAAGGTCTTAACCCTTACTCTAGCATCATGGTTAAGGTCTTAACTCTTACTCTGGACTAATGGTTAAGGTCTTAACTCTTACTCTCGACTAATGGTTAAGGTTTTAGACTCTCACTCTGGCATCATGGTTAAGGTCTTAACTCATACTCTGGACTAATGGTTAAGGTCTTAACTCTTACTCTGGCGTCATGGTTAAGGTCTTAACTCTACCTCTGGCATCATGGTTAAGGTCTTAACTCTTACTCTGGCATCATAGTTAAGGTCGTAACTCTTACTCTGGACTAATGGTTAAGGTCTTAACTCTTACTCTGGCATCATGGTTAATGTCTTAAGTCTTACTCTGGCATCATGGTTAAGGTCTTAACTCTTACTCTGGACTAATGGTTAAGGTCTTAACTCTTACTCTGGCATCATGGTTTAGGTCTTAACTCTTACTCTGGCATCATGGTTAAGGTCTTAACTCTTACTCTGGACTAATGGTTAAGGTCTTAACTCTTACTCTGGCATCATGGTTAAGGTCTTTACTCTTACTCTGGACTAATGGTTAAGGTTTTAGACTCTCACTCTGGCATCATGGTTAAGGTCTTAACTCTTACTCTGGCATCATGGTTAAGGTCTTAACTCTAACTCTGGCATCATGGTTAAGGTCTTAACTCTTACTCTGGCATCATGGTTAAGGTTGTAACTCTTACTCTGGACTAATGGTTAAGGTCTTAACTCTTACTCTCGACTAATGGTTAAGGTCTTAACTCTTACTCTGGCATCATGGTTAAGGTCTTAACTCTTTCTCTAGCATCATGGTTAAGGTCTTAACTCTTACTCTGGACTAATGGTTAGGGTCTTAACTCTTACTCTGGACTAATGGTTAATGTCTTAACTCTTACTCTGGACTAATGGTTAAGGTCTTAGACTCTTACTCTGGCATCATGGTTAATGTCTTAACTCTTACTCTGGACTAAAGTTTAAGGTCTTAACTCTTACTCTGGCATCATGGTTAAGGTCTTATCTCTTACTCTGGACTAATGGTTAAGGTCTTAACTCTTACTCTGGCATCATGGTTAAGGTCTTAACTCTTACTCTGGCATCATGGTTAAGGTCTTAACTCTTACTCTGGACTAATGGTTAAGGTCGTAACTCTTTCTCTGGCATCATGGTTAAGGTCTTAACTCTAACTCTGGGATCATGGTTAAGGTCTTAACTCTTACTCTGGACTAATGTTTAAGTTCGTAACTCTTACTCTGGACTAATGGTTAAGGTCTTAACTCTTACTCTGGACTAATGGTTAAGGTCTTAACTCTTACTCTAGCATCATGGTTAAGGTCTTAACTCTTACTCTAGACTAATGGTTAAGGTCTTAACTCTTACTCTGGACTAATGGTTATGGTCTTAACTCTTACTCTGGACTAATGGTTAAGGTCTTAACTCTTACTCTGGCATCATGGTTAAGGTCTTAGACTCTTACTCTGGCATCATGGTTAAGGTCTTAAATCTTACTCTGGACTAATGGTTACGGGCTTAACTCTTACTCTGGACTAATGGTTAAGGTCTTAACTCTTACTCTGGCATCATGGTTAAGGTCTTAACTCTAACTCTGGACTAATGGTTAAGGTCTTGGTCTTAACTCTTACTCTGGCATCATGGTTAAGGTCTTAACTCTTACTCTGGACTAATGGTTAAGGTCTTAACTCTTACTCTGGCATCATGGTTAAGGTCGTAACTCTTACTCTGGCATCATGGTTAAGGTCTTAACTCTAACTCTGGGAACATGGTTAAGGTCTTAACTCTTACTCTGGCATCATGGTTAAGGTCGTAACTCTTACTCTGGACTAATGGTTAAGGTCTTAACTCTTACTCTGGACTAATGGTTAAGGTCTTAACTCTTACTCTGGCATTATGGTTAAGGTCTTAACTCTTACTCTAGCATCATGGTTAAGGTCTTAACTCTTACTCTAGACTAATGGTTAAGGTCTTAACTCTTACTCTGGACTAATGGTTAAGGTCTTAACTCTTACTCTGGACTAATGGTTAAGGTCTTAGACTCTTACTCTGGCATCATGGTTAAGGTCTTAACTCTTACTTTGGACTAATGTTTAAGGTCTTAACTCTTACCCTGGCATCATGGTTAAGGTCTTAACATCTTACTCTGGACTAATGGTTAAGGTGTTAACTCTTACTCTGGCATCATGGTTAAGGTCTTAACTCTTACTCTGGACTAATGGTTATGGTCTTAACTCTTACTCTGGACTAATGATTAAGGTCTTAACTCTTACTCTGGCATCATGGTTAAGGTCTTAACTCTTACTCTGGACTAATGGTTAAGGTCTTAACTCTTACTCTGGCATCATGGTTAAGGTCTTAACTCTTACTCTGGCATCATGGTTAAGGTCTTAACTCTTACTCTGGCATCATGGTTATGGTCTTAACTCTTACTCTGGACTAATGGTTATGGTCTCAACTTTTACTCTGGACTAATGGTTAAGATCTTAACTCTTACTCTGGCATCATGGTTAAGGTCTTAGACTCTTACTCTGGCATCATGGTTAAGGTCTTAAATCTTACTCTGGACTAATGGTTACAGGCTTAACTCTTACTCTGGACTAATGGTTAAGGTCTTAACTCTTACTCTGGCATCATGGTTAAGGTCTTAACTCTTACTCTGGACTAATGTTTACGGTCTTAACTCCTACTCTGGCATCATGGTTAAGGTCTTAACTCCTACTCTGGACTAATGGTTAAGGTCTAAACTCTTACTCTGGCATCATGGTTAAGTTCTTAACTCTTACTCTGGCATCATGGTTAAGGTCTTAACTCTTACTCTGGCATCATGGTTAAGGTCCTAACTCTTACTCTGGACTAATGGTTATGGTCTTAACTCTTACTCTGGACTAATGGTTAAGGTCGTAACTCATACTCTGGCATCATGGTTAAGGTCTTAGACTCTTACTCTGCCATCATGGATAAGGTCCTAAATCTTACTCTGGACTAATGGTTAAGGTCTTAACTCTTACTCTGGCATCATGGTTAAGGTCTTAACTCTTACTCTGGACTAATGGTTAAGGTCTTGGTCTTAACTCTTACTCTGGCATCATGGTTAAGGTCTTAACTCTTACTCTGGACTAATGGTTAAGGTCTTAACTCTTACTCTGGCATCATGGTTAAGGTCTTAACTCTTACTCTGGACTAATGGTTAAGGTCTTAACTCTTACTCTGGCATCATGGTTAAGGGCTTAACTCTTACTCTGGCATCATGGTTAAGGTCTTAACTCTTACTCTGGACTAATGGTTAAGGTCTTAACTCTTACTCTGGCATCATGGTTAAGGTCTTAACTCTTACTCTGGACTAATGGTTAAGGTTTTAGACTCTCACTCTGGCATCATGGTTAAGGTCTTAACTCATACTCTGGACTAATGGTTAAGGTCTTAACTCTTACTCTGGCATCATGGTTAAGGTCTTAACTCTACCTCTGGCATCATGGTTAAGGTCTTAACTCTTACTCTGGCATCATGGTTAAGGTTGTAACTCTTACTCTGGACTAATGGTTAAGGTCTTAACTCTTTCTCTGGCATCATGGTTAATGTCTTAAGTCTTACTCTGGCATCATGGCTAAGGTCTTAACTCTTACTCTGGACTAATGGTTAAGGTCTTAACTCTTACTCTGGCATCATGGTTTAGGTCTTAATTCTTACTCTGGCATCATGGTTAAGGTCTTAACTCTTACTCTGGACTAATGGTTAAGGTCTTAACTCTTACTCTGGCATCATGGTTAAGGTCTTTACTCTTACTCTGGACTAATGGTTAAGGTTTTAGACTCTCACTCTGGCATCATGGTTAAGGTCTTAACTCTTACTCTGGCATCATGGCTAAGGTCTTAACTCTAACTCTGGCATCATGGTTAAGGTCTTAACTCTTACTCTGGCATCATAGTTAAGGTCGTAACTCTTACTCTGGACTAATGGTTAAGGTCTTAACTCTTACTCTCGACTAATGGTTAAGGTCTTAACTCTTACTCTGGCATCATGGTTAAGGTCTTAACTCTTACTCTAGCATCATGGTTAAGGTCTTAACTCTTACTCTGGACTAATGGTTAAGGTCTTAACTCTTACTCTGGACTAATGGTTAATGTCTTAACTCTTACTCTGGACTAATGGTTAAGGTTTTAGACTCTTACTCTGGCATCATGGTTAAGGTCTTAACTCTTACTCTGGCATCATGGTTAATGTCTTAAGTCTTACTCTGGCATCATGGTTAAGGTCTTAACTCTTACTCTGGACTAATGGTTAAGGTCTTAACTCTTACTCTGGCATCATGGTTTAGGTCTTAACTCTTACTCTGGAATCATGGTTAAGGTCTTAACTCTTACTCTGGACTAATGGTTAAGGTCTTAACTCTTACACTGGCATCATGGTTAAGGTCTTAACTCTTACACTGGACTAATGGTTAAGGTTTTAGACTCTCACTCTGGCATCATGGTTAAGGTCTTAACTCTTACTCTGGACTAATGGTTAAGGTCTTAACTCTTACTCTGGCATCATGGTTAAGGTCTTAACTCTACCTCTGGCATCATGGTTAAGGTCTTAACTCTTACTCTGGCATCATGGTTAAGGTCGTAACTCTTACTCTGGACTAATGGTTAAGGTCTTAACTCTTACTCTGGCATCATGGTTAATGTCTTAAGTCTTACTCTGGCATCATGGTTAAGGTCTTAACTCTTACTCTGGACTAATGGTTAAGGTCTTAACTCTTAATCTGGACTAATGGTTAAGGTCTTAACTCTTACTCTGGCATCATGGTTTAGGTCTTAACTCTTACTCTGGCATCATGGTTAAGGTCTTAACTCTTACTCTGGACTAATGGTTAAGGTCTTAACTCTTAATCTGGCATCATGGTTAAGGTCTTTACTCTTACTCTGGACTAATGGTTAAGGTTTTAGACTCTCACTCTGGCATCATGGTTAAGGTCTTAACTCTTACTCTGGCATCATGGTTAAGGTCTTAACTCTAACTCTGGCATCATGGTTAAGGTCTTAACTCTTACTCTGGCATCATGGTTAAGGTTGTAACTCTTACTCTGGACTAATGGTTAAGGTCTTAACTCTTACTCTCGACTAATGGTTAAGGTCTTCACTCTTACTCTGGCATCATGGTTAAGGTCTTAACTCTTACTCTAGCATCATGGTTAAGGTCTTAACTCTTACTCTGGACTAATGGTTAAGGTCTTAACTCTTACTCTGGACTAATTGTTAATGTCTTAACTCTTACTCTGGACTAATGGTTAAGGTCTTAGACTCTTACTCTGGCATCATGGTTAAGGTCTTAACTCTTACTGTGGACTAAAGTTTAAGGTCTTAACTCTTACTCTGGCATCATGGTTAAGGTCTTATCTCTTACTCTGGACTAATGGTTAAGGTCTTAACTCTTACTCTGGCATCATGGTTAAGGTCTTAACTCTAACTCTGGCATCATGGTTAAGGTCTTAACTCTTACTCTGGCATCATGGTTAAGGTCGTAACTCTTACTCTGGACTAATGGTTAAGGTCTTAACTCTTACTCTCGACTAATGGTTAAGGTCTTAACTCTTACTCTGGCATCATGGTTAAGGTCTTAACTCTTACTCTAGCATCATGGTTAAGGTCTTAACTCTTACTCTGGACTAATGGTTAAGGTCTTAACTCTTACTCTGGACTAATGGTTAATGTCTTAACTCTAACTCTGGACTAATGGTTAAGGTCTTAGACTCTTACTCTGGCATCATGGTTAAGGTCTTAACTCTTACACTGGCATCATGGTTAATGTCTTAAGTCTTACTCTGGCATCATGGTTAAGGTCTTAACTCTTACTCTGGACTAATGGTTAAGGTCTTAACTCTTACTCTGGCATCATGGTTTAGGTCTTAACTCTTACTCTGGCATCATGGTTAAGGTCTTAACTCTTACTCTGGACTAATGGTTAAGGTCTTAACTCTTACTCTGGCATCATGGTTAAGGTCTTAACTCTTACTCTGGACTAATGGTTAAGGTTTTAGACTCTCACTCTGGCATCATGGTTAAGGTCTTAACTCTTACTCTGGACTAATGGTTAAGGTCTTAACTCTTACTCTGGCATCATAGTTAAGGTCTTAACTCTACCTCTGGCATCATGGTTAAGGTCTTAACTCTTACTCTGGCATCATGGTTAAGGTCGTAACTCTTACTCTGGACTAATGGTTAAGGTCTTAACTCTTACTCTGGCATCATGGTTAATGTCTTAAGTCTTACTCTGGCATCATGGTTAAGGTCTTAACTCTTACTCTGGACTAATGGTTAAGGTCTTAACTCTTACTCTGGCATCATGGTTTAGGTCTTAACTCTTACTATGGCATCATGGTTAAGGTCTTAACTCTTACTCTGGACTAATGGTTAAGGTCTTAACTCTTACTCTGGCATCATGGTTAAGGTCTTTACTCTTACTCTGGTCTAATGGTTAAGGTTTTAGACTCTCACTCTGGCATCATGGTTAAGGTCTTAACTCTTACTCTGGCATCATGGTTAAGGTCTTAACTCTAACTCTGGCATCATGGTTAAGGTCTTAACTCTTACTCTGGCATCATGGTTAAGGTTGTAACTCTTACTCTGGACTAATGGTTAAGGTCTTAACTCTTACTCTCGACTAATGGTTAAGGTCTTAACTCTTACTCTGGCATCATGGTTAAGGTCTTAACTCTTACTCTAGCATCATGGTTAAGGTCTTAACTCTTACTCTGGACTAATGGTTAAGGTCTTAACTCTTACTCTGGACTAATGGTTAAGGTCTTAGACTCTTACTCTGGCATCATGGTTAAGGTCTTAACTCTTACTCTGGACTAATGGTTAAGGTCTTAACTCTTACTCTGGCATCATGGTTAAGGTCTTAACTCTTACTATGGCATCATGGTTAAGGTCTTAACTCTTACTCTGGCATCATGGTTAAGGTCTTAACTCTTACTCTGGACTAATGGTTAAGGTCTTAACTCTTACTCTGGCATCATGGTTAAGGTCGCAACTCTTACTCTGGCATCATGGTTAAGGTCTTAACTCTAACTCTGGAACATAGTTAAGGTCTTAATTCTTACTCTGGCATCATGGTTAAGGTCGTAACTCTTACTCTGGACTAAAGTTTAAGGTCTTAACTCTTACTCTGGACTAATGGTTAATGTCTTAACTCTTACTCTGGACTAATGGTTAAGGTCTTAACTCTTACTGTGGACTAAAGTTTAAGGTCTTAACTCTTACTCTGGCATCATGGTTAAGGTCTTATCTCTTACTCTGGACTAATGGTTAAGGTCTTAACTCTTACTCTGGCATCATGGTTAAGGTCTTAACTCTAACTCTGGCATCATGGTTAAGGTCTTAACTCTTACTCTGGCATCATGGTTAAGGTCGTAACTCTTACTCTGGACTAATGGTTAAGGTCTTAACTCTTACTCTCGACTAATGGTTAAGGTCTTAACTCTTACTCTGGCATCATGGTTAAGGTCTTAACTCTTACTCTAGCATCATGGTTAAGGTCTTAACTCTTACTCTGGACTAATGGTTAAGGTCTTAACTCTTACTCTGGCATCATGGTTAAGGTCTTAACTCTTACTCTGGCATCATGGTTAATGTCTTAAGTCTTACTCTGGCATCATGGTTAAGGTCTTAACTCTTACTCTGGACTAATGGTTAAGGTCTTAACTCTTACTCTGGCATCATGGTTTAGGTCTTAACTCTTACTCTGGCATCATGGTTAAGGTCTTAACTCTTACTCTGGACTAATGGTTAAGGTCTTAACTCTTACTCTGGCATCATGGTTAAGGTCTTAACTCTTACTCTGGACTAATGGTTAAGGTTTTAGACTCTCACTCTGGCATCATGGTTAAGGTCTTAACTCTTACTCTGGACTAATGGTTAAGGTCTTAACTCTTACTCTGGCATCATAGTTAAGGTCTTAACTCTACCTCTGGCATCATGGTTAAGGTCTTAACTCTTACTCTGGCATCATGGTTAAGGTCGTAACTCTTACTCTGGACTAATGGTTAAGGTCTTAACTCTAACTCTGGACTAATGGTTAAGGTCTTAGACTCTTACTCTGGCATCATGGTTAAGGTCTTAACTCTTACTCTGGCATCATGGTTAATGTCTTAAGTCTTACTCTGGCATCATGGTTAAGGTCTTAACTCTTACTCTGGACTAATGGTTAAGGTCTTAACTCTTACTCTGGCATCATGGTTTAGGTCTTAACTCTTACTCTGGCATCATGGTTAAGGTCTTAACTCTTACTCTGGACTAATGGTTAAGGTCTTAACTCTTACTCTGGCATCATGGTTAAGGTCTTAACTCTTACTCTGGACTAATGGTTAAGGTTTTAGACTCTCACTCTGGCATCATGGTTAAGGTCTTAACTCTTACTCTGGACTAATGGTTAAGGTCTTAACTCTTACTCTGGCATCATAGTTAAGGTCTTAACTCTACCTCTGGCATCATGGTTAAGGTCTTAACTCTTACTCTGGCATCATGGTTAAGGTCGTAACTCTTACTCTGGACTAATGGTTAAGGTCTTAACTCTTACTCTGGCATCATGGTTTAGGTCTTAACTCTTACTATGGCATCATGGTTAAGGTCTTAACTCTTACTCTGGACTAATGGTTAAGGTCTTAACTCTTACTCTGGCATCATGGTTAAGGTCTTTACTCTTACTCTGGTCTAATAGTTAAGGTTTTAGACTCTCACTCTGGCATCATGGTTAAGGTCTTAACTCTTACTCTGGCATCATGGTTAAGGTCTTAACTCTAACTCTGGCGTCATGGTTAAGGTCTTAACTCTTACTCTGGCATCATGGTTAAGGTTGTAACTCTTACTCTGGACTAATGGTTAAGGTCTTAACTCTTACTCTCGACTAATGGTTAAGGTCTTAACTCTTACTCTGGCATCATGGTTAAGGTCTTAACTCTTACTCTAGCATCATGGTTAAGGTCTTAACTCTTACTCTGGACTAATGGTTAAGGTCTTAATTCTTACTCTGGACTAATGGTTAAGGTCTTAGACTCTTACTCTGGCATCATGGTTAAGGTCTTAACTCTTACTCTGGACTAATGGTTAAGGTCTTAACTCTTACTCTGGCATCATGGTTAAGGTCTTAACTCTAACTCTGGACTAATGGTTAAGGTCTTGGTCTTAACTCTTACTCTGGCATCATGGTTAAGGTCTTAACTCTTACTCTGGACTAATGGTTAAGGTCTTAACTCTTACTCTGGCATCATGGTTAAGGTCGTAACTCTTACTCTGGCATCATGGTTAAGGTCTTAACTCTAACTCTGGAACATAGTTAAGGTCTTAACTCTTACTCTGGCATCATGGTTAAGGTCGTAACTCTTACTCTGGACTAATGTTTAAGGTCTTCACTCTTACTCTGGACTAATGATTACGGTCTTAACTCTTACTCTGGCATTATGGTTAAGGTCTTAACTCTTACTCTAGCATCATGGATAAGGTCTTAACTCTTACTCTAGACTAATGGTTAAGGTCTTAACTCTTACTCTGGACTAATGGTTAAGGTCTTAACTCTTACTCTGGACTAATGGTTAAGGTGTTAACTCTTACTCTGGCATCATGGTTAAGGTCTTAACTCTAACTCTGGGATCATGGTTAAGGTCTTAACTCTTACTCTGGACTAATGGTTAAGTTCGTAACTCTTACTCTGGACTAATGGTTAAGGTCTTAACTCTTACTCTGGACTAATGGTTAAGGTCTTAACTCTTACTCTAGCATCATGGTTAAGGTCTTAACTCTTACTCTAGACTATTGGTTAAGGTCTTAACTCTTACTCTGGACTAATGGTTAAGGTCTTAACTCTTGCTCTGGCATCATGGTTTAGGTCTTAACTCTTACTCTGGCATCATGGTTAAGGTCTTAACTCTTACTCTGGACTAATGGTTAAGGTCTTAACTCTTACTCTGGCATCATGGTTAAGGTCTTTACTCTTACTCTGGACTAATGGTTAAGGTTTTAGACTCTCACTCTGGCATCATGGTTAAGGTCTTAACTCTTACTCTGGCATCATGGCTAAGGTCTTAACTCTAACTCTGGCATCATGGTTAAGGTCTTAACTCTTACTCTGGCATCATGGTTAAGGTCGTAACTCTTACTCTGGACTAATGGTTAAGGTCTTAACTCTTACTCTCGACTAATGGTTAAGGTCTTAACTCTTACTCTAGCATCATGGTTAAGGTCTTAACTCTTACTCTGGACTAATGGTTAAGGTCCTATCTCTTACTCTGGACTAATGGTTAATGTCTTAACTCTTACTCTGGACTAATGGTTAAGGTCTTAGACTCTTACTCTGGCATCATGGTTAAGGTCTTAACTCTTACTCTGGCATCATGGTTAATGTCTTAAGTCTTACTCTGGCATCATGGTTAAGGTCTTAACTCTTACTCTGGACTAATGGTTAAGGTCTTAACTCTTACTCTGGCATCATGATTAAGGTCTTAACTCTTACTCTGGACTAATGGTTAAGGTCTTAACTCTTACTCTGGCATTATGGTTAAGGTCTTAACTCTTGCTCTGGACTAATGGTTAAGGTTTTAGACTCTCACTCTGGCATCATGGTTAAGGTCTTAACTCTTACTCTGGACTAATGGTTAAGGTCTTAACTCTTACTCTGGCATCATGGTTAAGGTCTTAACTCTACCTCTGGCATCATGGTTAAGGTCGTAACTCTTACTCTGGCATCATGGTTAAGGTCTTAAATCTTACTCTGGCATCATGGTTAAGGTCTTAACTCTTACTCTAGCATCATGGTTAAGGTCTTAACTCTTACTCTGGACTAATGGTTAAGGTCTTAACTCTTACTCTGGCATCATGGTTAAGGTCTTTACTCTTACTCTGGACTAATGGTTAAGGTTTTAGACTCTCACTCTGGCATCATGGTTAAGGTCTTAACTCTTACTCTGGCATCATGGTTAAGGTCTTAACTCTAACTCTGGCATCATGGTTAAGGTCTTAACTCTTACTCTGGCATCATGGTTAAGGTCGTAACTCTTACTCTGGACTAATGGTTAAGGTCTTAACTCTTACTCTCGACTAATGGTTAAGGTCTTAACTCTTACTCTAGCATCATGGTTAAGGTCTTAACTCTTACTCTGGACTAATGGTTAAGGTCTTATCTCTTACTCTGGACTAATGGTTAATGTCTTAACTCTTACTCTGGACTAATGGTTAAGGTCTTAGACTCTTACTCTGGCATCATGGTTAAGGTCTTAACTCTTACTCTGGCATCATGGTTAATGTCTTAAGTCTTACTCTGGCATCATGGTTAAGGTCTTAACTCTTACTCTGGACTAATGGTTAAGGTCTTAACTCTTACTCTGGCATCATGATTAAGGTCTTAACTCTTACTCTGGACTAATGGTTAAGGTCTTAACTCTTACTCTGGCATCATGGTTAAGGTCTTAACTCTTGCTCTGGACTAATGGTTAAGGTTTTAGACTCTCACTCTGGCATCATGGTCAAGGTCTTAACTCTTACTCTGGACTAATGGTTAAGGTCTTAACTCTTACTCTGGCATCATGGTTAAGGTCTTAACTCTTACTCTGGCATCATGGTTAAGGTTGTAACTCTTACTCTGGACTAATGGTTAAGGTCTTAACTCTTACTCTCGACTAATGGTTAAGGTCTTAACTCTTACTCTGGCATCATGGTTAAGGTCTTAACTCTTACTCTAGCATCATGGTTAAGGTCTTAACTCTTACTCTGGACTAATGGTTAAGGTCTTAACTCTTACTCTGGACTAATGGTTAAGGTTTTAGACTCTCACTCTGGCATCATGGTTAAGGTCTTAACTCATACTCTGGACTAATGGTTAAGGTCTTAACTCTTACTCTGGCGTCATGGTTAAGGTCTTAACTCTACCTCTGGCATCATGGTTAAGGTCTTAACTCTTACTCTGGCATCATAGTTAAGGTCGTAACTCTTACTCTGGACTAATGGTGAAGGTCTTAACTCTTACTCTGGCATCATGGTTAATGTCTTAAGTCTTACTCTGGCATCATGGCTAAGGTCTTAACTCTTACTCTGGACTAATGGTTAAGGTCTTAATTCTTACTATCACATCATGGTTTAGGTCTTAACTCTTACTCTGGCATCATGGTTAAGGTCTTAACTCTTACTCTGGACTAATGGTTAAGGTCTTAACTCTTACTCTGGCATCATGGTTAAGGTCTTTACTCTTACTCTGGACTAATGGTTAAGGTTTTAGACTCTCACTCTGGCATCATGGTTAAGGTCTTAACTCTTACTCTGGCATCATGGTTAATGTCTTAAGTCTTACTCTGGCATCATGGTTAAGGTCTTAACTCTTACTCTGGACTAATGGTTAAGGTCTTAACTCTTACTCTGGCATCATGGTTTAGGTCTTAACTCTTACTCTGGCATCATGGTTAATGTCTTAACTCTTACTCTGGACTAATGGTTAAGGTCTTAACTCTTACTCTGGCATCATGGTTAAGGTCTTAACTCTTACTCTGGACTAATGGTTAAGGTTTTAGACTCTCACTCTGGCATCATGGTTAAGGTCTTAACTCTTACTCTGGACTAATGGTTAAGGTCTTAACTCTTACTCTGGACTAATGGTTAATGTCTTAACTCTTACTCTGGACTAATGGTTAAGGTCTTATACTCTTACTCTGGCATCATGGTTAAGGTCTTAACTCTTACTCTGGCATCATGGTTAATGTCTTAAGTCTTACTCTGGCATCATGGTTAAGGTCTTAACTCTTACTCTGGACTAATGGTTAAGGTCTTAACTCTTACTCTGGCATCATGATTAAGGTCTTAACTCTTACTCTGGACTAATGGTTAAGGTCTTAACTCTTACTCTGGCATTATGGTTAAGGTCTTAACTCTTGCTCTGGACTAATGGTTAAGGTTTTAGACTCTCACTCTGGCATCATGGTTAAGGTCTTAACTCTTACTCTGGACTAATGGTTAAGGTCTTAACTCTTACTCTGGCATCATGGTTAAGGTCTTAACTCTACCTCTGGCATCATGGTTAAGGTCGTAACTCTTACTCTGGCATCATGGTTAAGGTCTTAACTCTTACTCTGGCATCATGGTTAAGGTCTTAACTCTTACTCTAGCATCATGGTTAAGGTCTTAACTCTTACTCTGGACTAATGGTTAAGGTCTTAACTCTTACTCTGGCATCATGGTTAAGGTCTTTACTCTTACTCTGGACTAATGGTTAAGGTTTTAGACTCTCACTCTGGCATCATGGTTAAGGTCTTAACTCTTACTCTGGCATCATGGTTAAGGTCTTAACTCTAACTCTGGCATCATGGTTAAGGTCTTAACTCTTACTCTGGCATCATGGTTAAGGTCGTAACTCTTACTCTGGACTAATGGTTAAGGTCTTAACTCTTACTCTCGACTAATGGTTAAGGTCTTAACTCTTACTCTAGCATCATGGTTAAGGTCTTAACTCTTACTCTGGACTAATGGTTAAGGTTATCTCTTACTCTGGACTAATGGTTAATGTCTTAACTCTTACTCTGGACTAATGGTTAAGGTCTTAGACTCTTACTCTGGCATCATGGTTAAGGTCTTAACTCTTACTCTGGCATCATGGTTAATGTCTTAAGTCTTACTCTGGCATCATGGTTAAGGTCTTAACTCTTACTCTGGACTAATGGTTAAGGTCTTAACTCTTACTCTGGCATCATGATTAAGGTCTTAACTCTTACTCTGGACTAATGGTTAAGGTCTTAACTCTTACTCTGGCATCATGGTTAAGGTCTTAACTCTTGCTCTGGACTAATGGTTAAGGTTTTAGACTCTCACTCTGGCATCATGGTTAAGGTCTTAACTCTTACTCTGGACTAATGGTTAAGGTCTTAACTCTTACTCTGGCATCATGGTTAAGGTCTTAACTCTTACTCTGGCATCATGGTTAAGGTTGTAACTCTTACTCTGGACTAATGGTTAAGGTCTTAACTCTTACTCTCGACTAATGGTTAAGGTCTTAACTCTTACTCTGGCATCAAGGTTAAGGTCTTAACTCTTACTCTAGCATCATGGTTAAGGTCTTAACTCTTACTCTGGACTAATGGTTAAGGTCTTAACTCTTACTCTGGACTAATGGTTAAGGTTTTAGACTCTCACTCTGGCATCATGGTTAAGGTCTTAACTCATACTCTGGACTAATGGTTAAGGTCTTAACTCTTACTCTGGCGTCATGGTTAAGGTCTTAACTCTACCTCTGGCATCATGGTTAAGGTCTTAACTCTTACTCTGGCATCATAGTTAAGGTCGTAACTCTTACTCTGGACTAATGGTTAAGGTCTTAACTCTTACTCTGGCATCATGGTTAATGTCTTAAGTCTTACTCTGGCATCATGGCTAAGGTCTTAACTCTTACTCTGGACTAATGGTTAAGGTCTTAATTCTTACTATCACATCATGGTTTAGGTCTTAACTCTTACTCTGGCATCATGGTTAAGGTCTTAACTCTTACTCTGGACTAATGGTTAAGGTCTTAACTCTTACTCTGGCATCATGGTTAAGGTCTTTACTCTTACTCTGGACTAATGGTTAAGGTTTTAGACTCTCACTCTGGCATCATGGTTAAGGTCTTAACTCTTACTCTGGCATCATGGTTAATGTCTTAAGTCTTACTCTGGCATCATGGTTAAGGTCATAACTCTTACTCTGGACTAATGGTTAAGGTCTTAACTCTTACTCTGGCATCATGGTTTAGGTCTTAACTCTTACTCTGGCATCATGGTTAAGGTCTTAACTCTTACTCTGGACTAATGGTTAAGGTCTTAACTCTTACTCTGGCATCATGGTTAAGGTCTTAACTCTTACTCTGGACTAATGGTTAAGGTTTTAGACTCTCACTCTGGCATCATGGTTAAGGTCTTAACTCTTACTCTGGACTAATGGTTAAGGTCTTAACTCTTACTCTGGCATCATAGTTAAGGTCTTATCTCTACCTCTGGCATCATGGTTAAGGTCTTAACTCTTACTCTGGCATCATGGTTAAGGTCGTAACTCTTACTCTGGACTAATGGTTAAGGTCTTAACTCTTACTCTGGCATCATGGTTTAGGTCTTAACTATTACTATGGCATCATGGTTAAGGTCTTAACTCTTACTCTGGACTAATGGTTAAGGTCTTAACTCTTACTCTGGCATCATGGTTAAGGTCTTTACTCTTACTCTGGTCTAATAGTTAAGGTTTTAGACTCTCACTCTGGCATCATGGTTAAGGTCTTAACTCTTACTCTGGCATCATGGTTAAGGTCTTAACTCTTACTCTGGCATCATGGTTAAGGTTGTAACTCTTACTCTGGACTAATGGTTAAGGTCTTAACTCTTACTCTCGACTAATGGTTAAGGTCTTAACTCTTACTCTGGCATCATGGTTAAGGTCTTAACTCTTACTCTAGCATCATGGTTAAGGTCTTAACTCTTACTCTGGACTAATGGTTAAGGTCTTAACTCTTACTCTGGACTAATGGTTAAGGTCTTAGACTCTTACTCTGGCATCATGGTTAAGGTCTTAACTCTTACTCTGGACTAATGGTTAAGGTCTTAACTCTTACTCTGGCATCATGGTTAAGGTCTTAACTCTAACTCTGGACTAATGGTTAAGGTCTTGGTCTTAACTCTTACTCTGGCATCATGGTTCAGGTCTTAACTCTTACTCTGGACTAATGGTTAAGGTCTTAACTCTTACTCTGGCATCATGGTTAAGGTCGTAACTCTTACTCTGGCATCATGGTTAAGGTCTTAACTCTAACTCTGGAACATAGTTAAGGTCTTAACTCTTACTCTGGCATCATGGTTAAGGTCGTAACTCTTACTCTGGACTAATGTTTAAGGTCTTCACTCTTACTCTGGACTAATGATTAAGGTCTTAACTCTTACTCTGGCATTATGGTTAAGGTCTTAACTCTTACTCTAGCATCATGGTTAAGGTCTTAACTCTTACTCTAGACTAATGGTTAAGGTCTTAACTCTTACTCTGGACTAATGGTTAAGGTCTTAACTCTTACTCTGGACTAATGGTTAAGGTGTTAACTCTTACTCTGGCATCATGGTTAAGGTCTTAACTCTAACTCTGGGATCATGGTTAAGGTCTTAACTCTTACTCTGGACTAATGGTTAAGTTCGTAACTCTTACTCTGGACTAATGGTTAAGGTCTTAACTCTTACTCTGGACTAATGGTTAAGGTCTTAACTCTTACTCTAGCATCATGGTTAAGGTCTTAACTCTTACTCTAGACTATTGGTTAAGGTCTTAACTCTTACTCTGGACTAATGGTTAAGGTCTTAACTCTTGCTCTGGCATCATGGTTTAGGTCTTAACTCTTACTCTGGACTAATGGTTAAGGTCTTAACTCTTACTCTGGCATCATGGTTAAGGTCTTTACTCTTACTCTGGACTAATGGTTAAGGTTTTAGACTCTCACTCTGGCATCATGGTTAAGGTCTTAACTCTTACTCTGGCATCATGGTTAAGGTCTTACCTCTAACTCTGGCATCATGGTTAAGGTCTTAACTCTTACTCTGGCATCATGGTTAAGGTCGTAACTCTTACTCTGGACTAATGGTTAAGGTCTTAACTCTTACTCTCGACTAATGGTTAAGGTCTTAACTCTTACTCTAGCATCATGGTTAAGGTCTTAACTCTTACTCTGGACTAATGGTTAAGGTCTTATCTCTTACTCTGGACTAATGGTTAATGTCTTAACTCTTACTCTGGACTAATGGTTAAGGTCTTAGACTCTTACTCTGGCATCATGGTTAAGGTCTTAACTCTTACTCTGGCATCATGGTTAATGTCTTAAGTCTTACTCTGGCATCATGGTTAAGGTCTTAACTCTTACTCTGGACTAATGGTTAAGGTCTTAACTCTTACTCTGGCATCATGATTAAGGTCTTAACTCTTACTCTGGACTAATGGTTAAGGTCTTAACTCTTACTCTGGCATCATGGTTAAGGTCTTAACTCTTGCTCTGGACTAATGGTTAAGGTTTTAGACTCTCACTCTGGCATCATGGTTAAGGTCTTAACTCTTACTCTGGACTAATGGTTAAGGTCTTAACTCTTACTCTGGCATCATGGTTAAGGTCTTAACTCTACCTCTGGCATCATGGTTAAGGTCGTAACTCTTACTCTGGCATCATGGTTAAGGTCTTAACTCTTACTCTCGACTAATGGTTAAGGTCTTAACTCTTACTCTGGCATCATGGTTAAGGTCTTAACTCTTACTCTAGCATCATGGTTAAGGTCTTAACTCTTACTCTGGACTAATGGTTAAGGTCTTAACTCTTACTCTGGCATCATGGTTAAGGTCTTTACTCTTACTCTGGACTAATGGTTAAGGTTTTAGACTCTCACTCTGGCATCATGGTTAAGGTCTTAACTCTTACTCTGGCATCATGGTTAAGGTCTTAACTCTAACTCTGGCATCATGGTTAAGGTCTTAACTCTTACTCTGGCATCATGGTTAAGGTCGTAACTCTTACTCTGGACTAATGGTTAAGGTCTTAACTCTTACTCTCGACTAATGGTCAAGGTCTTAACTCTTACTCTAGCATCATGGTTAAGGTCTTAACTCTTACTCTGGACTAATGGTTAAGGTCTTATCTCTTACTCTGGACTAATGGTTAATGTCTTAACTATTACTCTGGACTAATGGTTAAGGTCTTAGACTCTTACTCTGGCATCATGGTTAAGGTCTTAACTCTTACTCTGGCATCATGGTTAATGTCTTAAGTCTTACTCTGGCATCATGGTTAAGGTCTTAACTCTTACTCTGGACTAATGGTTAAGGTCTTAACTCTTACTCTGGCATCATGATTAAGGTCTTAACTCTTACTCTGGACTAATGGTTAAGGTCTTAACTCTTACTCTGGCATCATGGTTAAGGTCTTAACTCTTGCTCTGGACTAATGGTTAAGGTTTTAGACTCTCACTCTGGCATCATGGTTAAGGTCTTAACTCTTACTCTGGACTAATGGTTAAGGTCTTAACTCTTACTCTGGCATCATGGTTAAGGTCTTAACTCTTACTCTGGCATCATGGTTAAGGTTGTAACTCTTACTCTGGACTAATGGTTAAGGTCTTAACTCTTACTCTCGACTAATGGTTAAGGTCTTAACTCTTACTCTGGCATCATGGTTAAGGTCTTAACCCTTACTCTAGCATCATGGTTAAGGTCTTAACTCTTACTCTGGACTAATGGTTAAGGTCTTAACTCTTACTCTGGACTAATGGTTAAGGTTTTAGACTCTCACTCTGGCATCATGGTTAAGGTCTTAACTCATACTCTGGACTAATGGTTAAGGTCTTAACTCTTACTCTGGCGTCATGGTTAAGGTCTTAACTCTACCTCCGGCATCATGGTTAAGGTCTTAACTCTTACTCTGGCCTCATAGTTAAGGTCGTAACTCTTACTCTGGACTAATGGTTAAGGTCTTAACTCTTACTCTGGCATCATGGTTAATGTCTTAAGTCTTACTCTGGCATCATGGTTAAGGTCTTAACTCTTACTCTGGACTAATGGTTAAGGTCTTAACTCTTACTCTGGCATCATGGTTTAGGTCTTAACTCTTACTCTGGCATCATGGTTAAGGTCTTAACTCTTACTCTGGACTAATGGTTAAGGTCTTAACTCTTACTCTGGCATCATGGTTAAGGTCTTTACTCTTACTCTGGACTAATGGTTAAGGTTTTAGACTCTCACTCTGGCATCATGGTTAAGGTCTTAACTCTTACTCTGGCATCATGGTTAAGGTCTTAACTCTAACTCTGGCATCATGGTTAAGGTCTTAACTCTTACTCTGGCATCATGGTTAAGGTTGTAACTCTTACCCTGGACTAATGGTTAAGGTCTTAACTCTTACTCTCGACTAATGGTTAAGGTCTTAACTCTTACTCTGGCATCATGGTTAAGGTCTTAACTCTTTCTCTAGCATCATGGTTAAGGTCTTAACTCTTACTCTGGACTAATGGTTAAGGTCTTAACTCTTACTCTGGACTAATGGTTAATGTCTTAACTCTTACTCTGGACTAATGGTTAAGGTCTTAGACTCTTACTCTGGCATCATGGTTAAGGTCTTAACTCTTACTCTGGACTAAAGTTTAAGGTCTTAACTCTTACTCTGGCATCATGGTTAAGTTCTTATCTCTTACTCTGGACTAATGGTTAAGGTCTTAACTCTTACTCTGGACTAATGGTTAATGTCTTAACTCTTACTCTGGACTAATGGTTAAGGTCTTAGACTCTTACTCTGGCATCATGGTTAAGGTCTTAACTCTTACTCTGGACTAAAGTTTAAGGTCTTAACTCTTACTCTGGCATCATGGTTAAGGTCTTATCTCTTACTCTGGACTAATGGTTAAGGTCTTAACTCTTACTCTGGCATCATGGTTAAGGTCTTAACTCTTACTCTGGCATCATGGTTAAGGTCTTAACTCTTACTCTGGACTAATGGTTAAGGTCGTAACTCTTACTCTGGCATCATGGTTAAGGTCTTAACTCTAACTCTGGGATCATGGTTAAGGTCTTAACTCTTACTCTGGACTAATGTTTAAGTTCGTAACTCTTACTCTGGACTAATGGTTAAGGTCTTAACTCTTACTCTGGACTAATGGTTAAGGTCTTAACTCTTACTCTAGCATCATGGTTAAGGTCTTAACTCTTACTCTAGACTAATGGTTAAGGTCTTAACTCTTACTCTGGACTAATGGTTATGGTCTTAAATCTTACTCTGGACTAATGGTTAAGGTCTTAACTCTTACTCTGGCATCATGGTTAAGGTCTTAGACTCTTACTCTGGCATCATGGTTAAGGTCTTAAATCTTACTCTGGACTAATGGTTACGGGCTTAACTCTTACTCTGGACTAATGGTTAAGGTCTTAACTCTTACTCTGGCATCATGGTTAAGGTCTTAACTCTAACTCTGGACTAATGGTTAAGGTCTTGGTCTTAACTCTTACTCTGGCATCATGGTTAAGGTCTTAACTCTTACTCTGGACTAATGGTTAAGGTCTTAACTCTTACTCTGGCATCATGGTTAAGGTCTTAACTCTTACTCTGGACTAATGGTTAAGGTCTTAACTCTTACTCTGGCATCATGATTAAGGTCTTAACTCTTACTCTGGACTAATGGTTAAGGTCTTAACTCTTACTCTGGCATCATGGTTAAGGTCTTAACTCTTGCTCTGGACTAATGGTTAAGGTTTTAGACTCTCACTCTGGCATCATGGTTAAGGTCTTAACTCTTACTCTGGACTAATGGTTAAGGTCTTAACTCTTACTCTGGCATCATGGTTAAGGTCTTAACTCTACCTCTGGCATCATGGTTAAGGTCGTAACTCTTACTCTGGCATCATGGTTAAGGTCTTAACTCTTACTCTCGACTAATGGTTAAGGTCTTAACTCTTACTCTGGCATCATGGTTAAGGTCTTAACTCTTACTCTAGCATCATGGTTAAGGTCTTAACTCTTACTCTGGACTAATGGTTAAGGTCTTAACTCTTACTCTGGCATCATGGTTAAGGTCTTTACTCTTACTCTGGACTAATGGTTAAGGTTTTAGACTCTCACTCTGGCATCATGGTTAAGGTCTTAACTCTTACTCTGGCATCATGGTTAAGGTCTTAACTCTAACTCTGGCATCATGGTTAAGGTCTTAACTCTTACTCTGGCATCATGGTTAAGGTCGTAACTCTTACTCTGGACTAATGGTTAAGGTCTTAACTCTTACTCTCGACTAATGGTTAAGGTCTTAACTCTTACTCTAGCATCATGGTTAAGGTCTTAACTCTTACTCTGGACTAATGGTTAAGGTCTTATCTCTTACTCTGGACTAATGGTTAATGTCTTAACTATTACTCTGGACTAATGGTTAAGGTCTTAGACTCTTACTCTGGCATCATGGTTAAGGTCTTAACTCTTACTCTGGCATCATGGTTAATGTCTTAAGTCTTACTCTGGCATCATGGTTAAGGTCTTAACTCTTACTCTGGACTAATGGTTAAGGTCTTAACTCTTACTCTGGCATCATGATTAAGGTCTTAACTCTTACTCTGGACTAATGGTTAAGGTCTTAACTCTTACTCTGGCATCATGGTTAAGGTCTTAACTCTTGCTCTGGACTAATGGTTAAGGTTTTAGACTCTCACTCTGGCATCATGGTTAAGGTCTTAACTCTTACTCTGGACTAATGGTTAAGGTCTTAACTCTTACTCTGGCATCATGGTTAAGGTCTTAACTCTTACTCTGGCATCATGGTTAAGGTTGTAACTCTTACTCTGGACTAATGGTTAAGGTCTTAACTCTTACTCTCGACTAATGGTTAAGGTCTTAACTCTTACTCTGGCATCATGGTTAAGGTCTTAACCCTTACTCTAGCATCATGGTTAAGGTCTTAACTCTTACTCTGGACTAATGGTTAAGGTCTTAACTCTTACTCTGGACTAATGGTTAAGGTTTTAGACTCTCACTCTGGCATCATGGTTAAGGTCTTAACTCATACTCTGGACTAATGGTTAAGGTCTTAACTCTTACTCTGGCGTCATGGTTAAGGTCTTAACTCTTACTCTGGCATCATAGTTAAGGTCGTAACTCTTACTCTGGACTAATGGTTAAGGTCTTAACTCTTACTCTGGCATCATGGTTAATGTCTTAAGTCTTACTCTGGCATCATGGCTAAGGTCTTAACTCTTACTCTGGACTAATGGTTAAGGTCTTAATTCTTACTATCACATCATGGTTTAGGTCTTAACTCTTACTCTGGCATCATGGTTAAGGTCTTAACTCTTACTCTGGACTAATGGTTAAGGTCTTAACTCTTACTCTGGCATCATGGTTAAGGTCTTTACTCTTACTCTGGACTAATGGTTAAGGTTTTAGACTCTCACTCTGGCATCATGGTTAAGGTCTTAACTCTTACTCTGGCATCATGGTTAATGTCTTAAGTCTTACTCTGGCATCATGGTTAAGGTCATAACTCTTACTCTGGACTAATGGTTAAGGTCTTAACTCTTACTCTGGCATCATGGTTTAGGTCTTAACTCTTACTCTGGCATCATGGTTAAGGTCTTAACTCTTACTCTGGACTAATGGTTAAGGTCTTAACTCTTACTCTGGCATCATGGTTAAGGTCTTAACTCTTACTCTGGACTAATGGTTAAGGTTTTAGACTCTCACTCTGGCATCATGGTTAAGGTCTTAACTCTTACTCTGGACTAATGGTTAAGGTCTTAACTCTTACTCTGGCATCATAGTTAAGGTCTTATCTCTACCTCTGGCATCATGGTTAAGGTCTTAACTCTTACTCTGGCATCATGGTTAAGGTCGTAACTCTTACTCTGGACTAATGGTTAAGGTCTTAACTCTTACTCTGGCATCATGGTTTAGGTCTTAACTCTTACTATGGCATCATGGTTAAGGTCTTAACTCTTACTCTGGACTAATGGTTAAGGTCTTAACTCTTACTCTGGCATCATGGTTAAGGTCTTTACTCTTACTCTGGTCTAATAGTTAAGGTTTTAGACTCTCACTCTGGCATCATGGTTAAGGTCTTAACTCTTACTCTGGCATCATGGTTAAGGTCTTAACTCTTACTCTGGCATCATGGTTAAGGTTGTAACTCTTACTCTGGACTAATGGTTAAGGTCTTAACTCTTACTCTCGACTAATGGTTAAGGTCTTAACTCTTACTCTGGCATCATGGTTAAGGTCTTAACTCTTACTCTAGCATCATGGTTAAGGTCTTAACTCTTACTCTGGACTAATGGTTAAGGTCTTAACTCTTACTCTGGACTAATGGTTAAGGTCTTAGACTCTTACTCTGGCATCATGGTTAAGGTCTTAACTCTTACTCTGGACTAATGGTTAAGGTCTTAACTCTTACTCTGGCATCATGGTTAAGGTCTTAACTCTAACTCTGGACTAATGGTTAAGGTCTTGGTCTTAACTCTTACTCTGGCATCATGGTTCAGGTCTTAACTCTTACTCTGGACTAATGGTTAAGGTCTTAACTCTTACTCTGGCATCATGGTTAAGGTCGTAACTCTTACTCTGGCATCATGGTTAAGGTCTTAACTCTAACTCTGGAACATAGTTAAGGTCTTAACTCTTACTCTGGCATCATGGTTAAGGTCGTAACTCTTACTCTGGACTAATGTTTAAGGTCTTCACTCTTACTCTGGACTAATGATTAAGGTCTTAACTCTTACTCTGGCATTATGGTTAAGGTCTTAACTCTTACTCTAGCATCATGGTTAAGGTCTTAACTCTTACTCTAGACTAATGGTTAAGGTCTTAACTCTTACTCTGGACTAATGGTTAAGGTCTTAACTCTTACTCTGGACTAATGGTTAAGGTGTTAACTCTTACTCTGGCATCATGGTTAAGGTCTTAACTCTAACTCTGGGATCATGGTTAAGGTCTTAACTCTTACTCTGGACTAATGGTTAAGTTCGTAACTCTTACTCTGGACTAATGGTTAAGGTCTTAACTCTTACTCTGGACTAATGGTTAAGGTCTTAACTCTTACTCTAGCATCATGGTTAAGGTCTTAACTCTTACTCTAGACTATTGGTTAAGGTCTTAACTCTTACTCTGGACTAATGGTTAAGGTCTTAACTCTTGCTCTGGCATCATGGTTTAGGTCTTAACTCTTACTCTGGACTAATGGTTAAGGTCTTAACTCTTACTCTGGCATCATGGTTAAGGTCTTTACTCTTACTCTGGACTAATGGTTAAGGTTTTAGACTCTCACTCTGGCATCATGGTTAAGGTCTTAACTCTTACTCTGGCATCATGGTTAAGGTCTTACCTCTAACTCTGGCATCATGGTTAAGGTCTTAACTCTTACTCTGGCATCATGGTTAAGGTCGTAACTCTTACTCTGGACTAATGGTTAAGGTCTTAACTCTTACTCTCGACTAATGGTTAAGGTCTTAACTCTTACTCTAGCATCATGGTTAAGGTCTTAACTCTTACTCTGGACTAATGGTTAAGGTCTTATCTCTTACTCTGGACTAATGGTTAATGGCTTAACTCTTACTCTGGACTAATGGTTAAGGTCTTAGACTCTTACTCTGGCATCATGGTTAAGGTCTTAACTCTTACTCTGGCATCATGGTTAATGTCTTAAGTCTTACTCTGGCATCATGGTTAAGGTCTTAACTCTTACTCTGGACTAATGGTTAAGGTCTTAACTCTTACTCTGGCATCATGATTAAGGTCTTAACTCTTACTCTGGACTAATGGTTAAGGTCTTAACTCTTACTCTGGCATCATGGTTAAGGTCTTAACTCTTGCTCTGGACTAATGGTTAAGGTTTTAGACTCTCACTCTGGCATCATGGTTAAG
This sequence comes from Triturus cristatus, assembly GCF_964204655.1. Taxonomy (NCBI): domain Eukaryota; kingdom Metazoa; phylum Chordata; class Amphibia; order Caudata; family Salamandridae; genus Triturus; species Triturus cristatus. The sequence continues at coordinate 717,698,125 of NC_140593.1, read as the reverse complement.
GTCTTAACTCTTACTCTGGACTAATGGTTAAGGTCTTAACTCTTACTCTGGCATCATGGTTAAGGTCTTAACTCTACCTCTGGCATCATGGTTAAGGTCGTAACTCTTACTCTGGCATCATGGTTAAGGTCTTAACTCTTACTCTCGACTAATGGTTAAGGTCTTAACTCTTACTCTGGCATCATGGTTAAGGTCTTAACTCTTACTCTAGCATCATGGTTAAGGTCTTAACTCTTACTCTGGACTAATGGTTAAGGTCTTAACTCTTACTCTGGCATCATGGTTAAGGTCTTTACTCTTACTCTGGACTAATGGTTAAGGTTTTAGACTCTCACTCTGGCATCATGGTTAAGGTCTTAACTCTTACTCTGGCATCATGGTTAAGGTCTTAACTCTAACTCTGGCATCATGGTTAAGGTCTTAACTCTTACTCTGGCATCATGGTTAAGGTCGTAACTCTTACTCTGGACTAATGGTTAAGGTCTTAACTCTTACTCTCGACTAATGGTCAAGGTCTTAACTCTTACTCTAGCATCATGGTTAAGGTCTTAACTCTTACTCTGGACTAATGGTTAAGGTCTTATCTCTTACTCTGGACTAATGGTTAATGTCTTAACTATTACTCTGGACTAATGGTTAAGGTCTTAGACTCTTACTCTGGCATCATGGTTAAGGTCTTAACTCTTACTCTGGCATCATGGTTAATGTCTTAAGTCTTACTCTGGCATCATGGTTAAGGTCTTAACTCTTACTCTGGACTAATGGTTAAGGTCTTAACTCTTACTCTGGCATCATGATTAAGGTCTTAACTCTTACTCTGGACTAATGGTTAAGGTCTTAACTCTTACTCTGGCATCATGGTTAAGGTCTTAACTCTTGCTCTGGACTAATGGTTAAGGTTTTAGACTCTCACTCTGGCATCATGGTTAAGGTCTTAACTCTTACTCTGGACTAATGGTTAAGGTCTTAACTCTTACTCTGGCATCATGGTTAAGGTCTTAACTCTTACTCTGGCATCATGGTTAAGGTTGTAACTCTTACTCTGGACTAATGGTTAAGGTCTTAACTCTTACTCTCGACTAATGGTTAAGGTCTTAACTCTTACTCTGGCATCATGGTTAAGGTCTTAACCCTTACTCTAGCATCATGGTTAAGGTCTTAACTCTTACTCTGGACTAATGGTTAAGGTCTTAACTCTTACTCTGGACTAATGGTTAAGGTTTTAGACTCTCACTCTGGCATCATGGTTAAGGTCTTAACTCATACTCTGGACTAATGGTTAAGGTCTTAACTCTTACTCTGGCGTCATGGTTAAGGTCTTAACTCTACCTCTGGCATCATGGTTAAGGTCTTAACTCTTACTCTGGCCTCATAGTTAAGGTCGTAACTCTTACTCTGGACTAATGGTTAAGGTCTTAACTCTTACTCTGGCATCATGGTTAATGTCTTAAGTCTTACTCTGGCATCATGGTTAAGGTCTTAACTCTTACTCTGGACTAATGGTTAAGGTCTTAACTCTTACTCTGGCATCATGGTTTAGGTCTTAACTCTTACTCTGGCATCATGGTTAAGGTCTTAACTCTTACTCTGGACTAATGGTTAAGGTCTTAACTCTTACTCTGGCATCATGGTTAAGGTCTTTACTCTTACTCTGGACTAATGGTTAAGGTTTTAGACTCTCACTCTGGCATCATGGTTAAGGTCTTAACTCTTACTCTGGCATCATGGTTAAGGTCTTAACTCTAACTCTGGCATCATGGTTAAGGTCTTAACTCTTACTCTGGCATCATGGTTAAGGTTGTAACTCTTACCCTGGACTAATGGTTAAGGTCTTAACTCTTACTCTCGACTAATGGTTAAGGTCTTAACTCTTACTCTGGCATCATGGTTAAGGTCTTAACTCTTTCTCTAGCATCATGGTTAAGGTCTTAACTCTTACTCTGGACTAATGGTTAAGGTCTTAACTCTTACTCTGGACTAATGGTTAATGTCTTAACTCTTACTCTGGACTAATGGTTAAGGTCTTAGACTCTTACTCTGGCATCATGGTTAAGGTCTTAACTCTTACTCTGGACTAAAGTTTAAGGTCTTAACTCTTACTCTGGCATCATGGTTAAGTTCTTATCTCTTACTCTGGACTAATGGTTAAGGTCTTAACTCTTACTCTGGACTAATGGTTAATGTCTTAACTCTTACTCTGGACTAATGGTTAAGGTCTTAGACTCTTACTCTGGCATCATGGTTAAGGTCTTAACTCTTACTCTGGACTAAAGTTTAAGGTCTTAACTCTTACTCTGGCATCATGGTTAAGGTCTTATCTCTTACTCTGGACTAATGGTTAAGGTCTTAACTCTTACTCTGGCATCATGGTTAAGGTCTTAACTCTTACTCTGGCATCATGGTTAAGGTCTTAACTCTTACTCTGGACTAATGGTTAAGGTCGTAACTCTTACTCTGGCATCATGGTTAAGGTCTTAACTCTAACTCTGGGATCATGGTTAAGGTCTTAACTCTTACTCTGGACTAATGTTTAAGTTCGTAACTCTTACTCTGGACTAATGGTTAAGGTCTTAACTCTTACTCTGGACTAATGGTTAAGGTCTTAACTCTTACTCTAGCATCATGGTTAAGGTCTTAACTCTTACTCTAGACTAATGGTTAAGGTCTTAACTCTTACTCTGGACTAATGGTTATGGTCTTAAATCTTACTCTGGACTAATGGTTAAGGTCTTAACTCTTACTCTGGCATCATGGTTAAGGTCTTAGACTCTTACTCTGGCATCATGGTTAAGGTCTTAAATCTTACTCTGGACTAATGGTTACGGGCTTAACTCTTACTCTGGACTAATGGTTAAGGTCTTAACTCTTACTCTGGCATCATGGTTAAGGTCTTAACTCTAACTCTGGACTAATGGTTAAGGTCTTGGTCTTAACTCTTACTCTGGCATCATGGTTAAGGTCTTAACTCTTACTCTGGACTAATGGTTAAGGTCTTAACTCTTACTCTGGCATCATGGTTAAGGTCTTAACTCTTACTCTGGACTAATGGTTAAGGTCTTAACTCTTACTCTGGCATCATGATTAAGGTCTTAACTCTTACTCTGGACTAATGGTTAAGGTCTTAACTCTTACTCTGGCATCATGGTTAAGGTCTTAACTCTTGCTCTGGACTAATGGTTAAGGTTTTAGACTCTCACTCTGGCATCATGGTTAAGGTCTTAACTCTTACTCTGGACTAATGGTTAAGGTCTTAACTCTTACTCTGGCATCATGGTTAAGGTCTTAACTCTACCTCTGGCATCATGGTTAAGGTCGTAACTCTTACTCTGGCATCATGGTTAAGGTCTTAACTCTTACTCTCGACTAATGGTTAAGGTCTTAACTCTTACTCTGGCATCATGGTTAAGGTCTTAACTCTTACTCTAGCATCATGGTTAAGGTCTTAACTCTTACTCTGGACTAATGGTTAAGGTCTTAACTCTTACTCTGGCATCATGGTTAAGGTCTTTACTCTTACTCTGGACTAATGGTTAAGGTTTTAGACTCTCACTCTGGCATCATGGTTAAGGTCTTAACTCTTACTCTGGCATCATGGTTAAGGTCTTAACTCTAACTCTGGCATCATGGTTAAGGTCTTAACTCTTACTCTGGCATCATGGTTAAGGTCGTAACTCTTACTCTGGACTAATGGTTAAGGTCTTAACTCTTACTCTCGACTAATGGTTAAGGTCTTAACTCTTACTCTAGCATCATGGTTAAGGTCTTAACTCTTACTCTGGACTAATGGTTAAGGTCTTATCTCTTACTCTGGACTAATGGTTAATGTCTTAACTATTACTCTGGACTAATGGTTAAGGTCTTAGACTCTTACTCTGGCATCATGGTTAAGGTCTTAACTCTTACTCTGGCATCATGGTTAATGTCTTAAGTCTTACTCTGGCATCATGGTTAAGGTCTTAACTCTTACTCTGGACTAATGGTTAAGGTCTTAACTCTTACTCTGGCATCATGATTAAGGTCTTAACTCTTACTCTGGACTAATGGTTAAGGTCTTAACTCTTACTCTGGCATCATGGTTAAGGTCTTAACTCTTGCTCTGGACTAATGGTTAAGGTTTTAGACTCTCACTCTGGCATCATGGTTAAGGTCTTAACTCTTACTCTGGACTAATGGTTAAGGTCTTAACTCTTACTCTGGCATCATGGTTAAGGTCTTAACTCTTACTCTGGCATCATGGTTAAGGTTGTAACTCTTACTCTGGACTAATGGTTAAGGTCTTAACTCTTACTCTCGACTAATGGTTAAGGTCTTAACTCTTACTCTGGCATCATGGTTAAGGTCTTAACCCTTACTCTAGCATCATGGTTAAGGTCTTAACTCTTACTCTGGACTAATGGTTAAGGTCTTAACTCTTACTCTGGACTAATGGTTAAGGTTTTAGACTCTCACTCTGGCATCATGGTTAAGGTCTTAACTCATACTCTGGACTAATGGTTAAGGTCTTAACTCTTACTCTGGCGTCATGGTTAAGGTCTTAACTCTACCTCTGGCATCATGGTTAAGGTCTTAACTCTTACTCTGGCATCATAGTTAAGGTCGTAACTCTTACTCTGGACTAATGGTTAAGGTCTTAACTCTTACTCTGGCATCATGGTTAATGTCTTAAGTCTTACTCTGGCATCATGGTTAAGGTCTTAACTCTTACTCTGGACTAATGGTTAAGGTCTTAACTCTTACTCTGGCATCATGGTTTAGGTCTTAACTCTTACTCTGGCATCATGGTTAAGGTCTTAACTCTTACTCTGGACTAATGGTTAAGGTCTTAACTCTTACTCTGGCATCATGGTTAAGGTCTTTACTCTTACTCTGGACTAATGGTTAAGGTTTTAGACTCTCACTCTGGCATCATGGTTAAGGTCTTAACTCTTACTCTGGCATCATGGTTAAGGTCTTAACTCTAACTCTGGCATCATGGTTAAGGTCTTAACTCTTACTCTGGCATCATGGTTAAGGTTGTAACTCTTACCCTGGACTAATGGTTAAGGTCTTAACTCTTACTCTCGACTAATGGTTAAGGTCTTAACTCTTACTCTGGCATCATGGTTAAGGTCTTAACTCTCTAGCATCATGGTTAAGGTTTTAACTCTTACTCTGGACTAATGGTTAAGGTCTTAACTCTTACTCTGGACTAATGGTTAATGTCTTAACTCTTACTCTGGACTAATGGTTAAGGTCTTAGACTCTTACTCTGGCATCATGGTTAAGGTCTTAACTCTTACTCTGGACTAAAGTTTAAGGTCTTAACTCTTACTCTGGCATCATGGTTAAGGTCTTATCTCTTACTCTGGACTAATGGTTAAGGTCTTAACTCTTACTCTGGCATCATGGTTAAGGTCTTAACTCTTACTCTGGCATCATGGTTAAGGTCTTAACTCTTACTCTGGACTAATGGTTAAGGTCGTAACTCTTACTCTGGCATCATGGTTAAGGTCTTAACTCTAACTCTGGGATCATGGTTAAGGTCTTAACTCTTACTCTGGACTAATGTTTAAGTTCGTAACTTTTACTCTGGACTAATGGTTAAGGTCTTAACTCTTACTCTGGACTAATGGTTAAGGTCTTAACTCTTACTCTAGCATCATGGTTAAGGTCTTAACTCTTACTCTAGACTAATGGTTAAGGTCTTAACTCTTACTCTGGACTAATGGTTATGGTCTTAACTCTTACTCTGGACTAATGGTTAAGGTCTTAACTCTTACTCTGGCATCATGGTTAAGGTCTTAGACTCTTACTCTGGCATCATGGTTAAGGTCTTAAATCTTACTCTGGACTAATGGTTACGGGCTTAACTCTTACTCTGGACTAATGGTTAAGGTCTTAACTCTTACTCTGGCATCATGGTTAAGGTCTTAACTCTAACTCTGGACTAATGGTTAAGGTCTTGGTCTTAACTCTTACTCTGGCATCATGGTTAAGGTCTTAACTCTTACTCTGGACTAATGGTTAAGGTCTTAACTCTTACTCTGGCATCATGGTTAAGGTCGTAACTCTTACTCTGGCATCATGGTTAAGGTCTTAACTCTAACTCTGGGAACATGGTTAAGGTCTTAACTCTTACTCTGGCATCATGGTTAAGGTCGTAACTCTTACTCTGGACTAATGGTTAAGGTCTTAACTCTTACTCTGAACTAATGGTTAAGGTCTTAACTCTTACTCTGGCATTATGTTTAAGGTCTTAACTCTTACTCTAGCATCATGGTTAAGGTCTTAACTCTTACTCTAGACTAATGGTTAAGGTCTTAACTCTTACTCTGGACTAATGGTTAAGGTCTTAACTCTTACTCTGGACTAATGGTTAAGGTCTTAGACTCTTACTCTGGCATCATGGTTAAGGTCTTAACTCTTACTCTGGACTAATGTTTAAGGTCTTAACTCTTACCCTGGCATCATGGTTAAGGTCTTAACATCTTACTCTGGACTAATGGTTAAGGTGTTAACTCTTACTCTGGCATCATGGTTAAGGTCTTAACTCTTACTCTGGACTAATGGTTATGGTCTTAACTCTTACTCTGGACTAATGATTAAGGTCTTAACTCTTACTCAGGCATCATGGTTAAGGTCTTAACTCTTACTCTGGACTAATGGTTAAGGTCTTAACTCTTACTCTGGCATCATGGTTAAGGTCTTAACTCTTACTCTGGCATCATGGTTAAGGTCTTAACTCTTACTCTGGCATCATGGTTATGGTCTTAACTCTTACTCTGGACTAATGGTTATGGTCTCAACTTTTACTCTGGACTAATGGTTAAGATCTTAACTCTTACTCTGGCATCATGGTTAAGGTCTTAGACTCTTACTCTGGCATCATGGTTAAGGTCTTAAATCTTACTCTGGACTAATGGTTACAGGCTTAACTCTTACTCTGGACTAATGGTTAAGGTCTTAACTCTTACTCTGGCATCATGGTTAAGGTCTTAACTCTACCTCTGGCATCATGGTTAAGGTCTTAACTCTTACTCTGGCATCATGGTTAAGGTTGTAACTCTTACTCTGGACTAATGGTTAAGGTCTTAACTCTTTCTCTGGCATCATGGTTAATGTCTTAAGTCTTACTCTGGCATCATGGCTAAGGTCTTAACTCTTACTCTGGACTAATGGTTAAGGTCTTAACTCTTACTCTGGCATCATGGTTTAGGTCTTAATTCTTACTCTGGCATCATGGTTAAGGTCTTAACTCTTACTCTGGACTAATGGTTAAGGTCTTAACTCTTACTCTGGCATCATGGTTAAGGTCTTTACTCTTACTCTGGACTAATGGTTAAGGTTTTAGACTCTCACTCTGGCATCATGGTTAAGGTCTTAACTCTTACTCTGGCATCATGGCTAAGGTCTTAACTCTAACTCTGGCATCATGGTTAAGGTCTTAACTCTTACTCTGGCATCATAGTTAAGGTCGTAACTCTTACTCTGGACTAATGGTTAAGGTCTTAACTCTTACTCTCGACTAATGGTTAAGGTCTTAACTCTTACTCTGGCATCATGGTTAAGGTCTTAACTCTTACTCTAGCATCATGGTTAAGGTCTTAACTCTTACTCTGGACTAATGGTTAAGGTCTTAACTCTTACTCTGGACTAATGGTTAATGTCTTAACTCTTACTCTGGACTAATGGTTAAGGTTTTAGACTCTTACTCTGGCATCATGGTTAAGGTCTTAACTCTTACTCTGGCATCATGGTTAATGTCTTAAGTCTTACTCTGGCATCATGGTTAAGGTCTTAACTCTTACTCTGGACTAATGGTTAAGGTCTTAACTCTTACTCTGGCATCATGGTTCAGGTCTTAACTCTTACTCTGGAATCATGGTTAAGGTCTTAACTCTTACTCTGGACTAATGGTTAAGGTCTTAACTCTTACACTGGCATCATCGTTAAGGTCTTAACTCTTACACTGGACTAATGGTTAAGGTTTTAGACTCTCACTCTGGCATCATGGTTAAGGTCTTAACTCTTACTCTGGACTAATGGTTAAGGTCTTAACTCTTACTCTGGCATCATGGTTAAGGTCTTAACTCTACCTCTGGCATCATGGTTAAGGTCTTAACTCTTACTCTGGCATCATGGTTAAGGTCGTAACTCTTACTCTGGACTAATGGTTAAGGTCTTAACTCTTACTCTGGCATCATGGTTAATGTCTTAAGTCTTACTCTGGCATCATGGTTAAGGTCTTAACTCTTACTCTGGACTAATGGTTAAGGTCTTAACTCTTAATCTGGACTAATGGTTAAGGTCTTAACTCTTACTCTGGCATCATGGTTTAGGTCTTAACTCTTACTCTGGCATCATGGTTAAGGTCTTAACTCTTACTCTGGACTAATGGTTAAGGTCTTAACTCTTAATCTGGCATCATGGTTAAGGTCTTTACTCTTACTCTGGACTAATGGTTAAGGTTTTAGACTCTCACTCTGGCATCATGGTTAAGGTCTTAACTCTTACTCTGGCATCATGGTTAAGGTCTTAACTCTAACTCTGGCATCATGGTTAAGGTCTTAACTCTTACTCTGGCATCATGGTTAAGGTTGTAACTCTTACTCTGGACTAATGGTTAAGGTCTTAACTCTTACTCTCGACTAATGGTTAAGGTCTTCACTCTTACTCTGGCATCATGGTTAAGGTCGTAACTCTTACTCTGGCATCATGGTTAAGGTCTTAACTCTACCTCTGGCATCATGGTTAAGGTCGTAACTCTTACTCTGGCATCATGGTTAAGGTCTTAACTCTTACTCTCGACTAATGGTTAAGGTCTTAACTCTTACTCTGGCATCATGGTTAAGGTCTTAACTCTTACTCTAGCATCATGGTTAAGGTCTTAACTCTTACTCTGGACTAATGGTTAAGGTCTTAACTCTTACTCTGGCATCATGGTTAAGGTCTTTACTCTTACTCTGGACTAATGGTTAAGGTTTTAGACTCTCACTCTGGCATCATGGTTAAGGTCTTAACTCTTACTCTGGCATCATGGTTAAGGTCTTAACTCTTACTCTGGCATCATGGTTAAGGTCGTAACTCTTACTCTGGACTAATGGTTAAGGTCTTAACTCTTACTCTCGACTAATGGTCAAGGTCTTAACTCTTACTCTAGCATCATGGTTAAGGTCTTAACTCTTACTCTGGACTAATGGTTAAGGTCTTATCTCTTACTCTGGACTAATGGTTAATGTCTTAACTATTACTCTGGACTAATGGTTAAGGTCTTAGACTCTTACTCTGGCATCATGGTTAAGGTCTTAACTCTTACTCTGGCATCATGGTTAATGTCTTAAGTCTTACTCTGGCATCATGGTTAAGGTCTTAACTCTTACTCTGGACTAATGGTTAAGGTCTTAACTCTTACTCTGGCATCATGATTAAGGTCTTAACTCTTACTCTGGACTAATGGTTAAGGTCTTAACTCTTACTCTGGCATCATGGTTAAGGTCTTAACTCTTGCTCTGGACTAATGGTTAAGGTTTTAGACTCTCACTCTGGCATCATGGTTAAGGTCTTAACTCTTACACTGGACTAATGGTTAAGGTCTTAACTCTTACTCTGGCATCATGGTTAAGGTCTTAACTCTTACTCTGGCATCATGGTTAAGGTTGTAACTCTTACTCTGGACTAATGGTTAAGGTCTTAACTCTTACTCTCGACTAATGGTTAAGGTCTTAACTCTTACTCTGGCATCATGGTTAAGGTCTTAACCCTTACTCTAGCATCATGGTTAAGGTCTTAACTCTTACTCTGGACTAATGGTTAAGGTCTTAACTCTTACTCTGGACTAATGGTTAAGGTTTTAGACTCTCACTCTGGCATCATGGTTAAGGTCTTAACTCATACTCTGGACTAATGGTTAAGGTCTTAACTCTTACTCTGGCGTCATGGTTAAGGTCTTAACTCTACCTCTGGCATCATGGTTAAGGTCTTAACTCTTACTCTGGCCTCATAGTTAAGGTCGTAACTCTTACTCTGGACTAATGGTTAAGGTCTTAACTCTTACTCTGGCATCATGGTTAATGTCTTAAGTCTTACTCTGGCATCATGGTTAAGGTCTTAACTCTTACTCTGGACTAATGGTTAAGGTCTTAACTCTTACTCTGGCATCATGGTTTAGGTCTTAACTCTTACTCTGGCATCATGGTTAAGGTCTTAACTCTTACTCTGGACTAATGGTTAAGGTCTTAACTCTTACTCTGGCATCATGGTTAAGGTCTTTACTCTTACTCTGGACTAATGGTTAAGGTTTTAGACTCTCACTCTGGCATCATGGTTAAGGTCTTAACTCTTACTCTGGCATCATGGTTAAGGTCTTAACTCTAACTCTGGCATCATGGTTAAGGTCTTAACTCTTACTCTGGCATCATGGTTAAGGTTGTAACTCTTACCCTGGACTAATGGTTAAGGTCTTAACTCTTACTCTCGACTAATGGTTAAGGTCTTAACTCTTACTCTGGCATCATGGTTAAGGTCTTAACTCTTTCTCTAGCATCATGGTTAAGGTCTTAACTCTTACTCTGGACTAATGGTTAAGGTCTTAACTCTTACTCTGGACTAATGGTTAATGTCTTAACTCTTACTCTGGACTAATGGTTAAGGTCTTAGACTCTTACTCTGGCATCATGGTTAAGGTCTTAACTCTTACTCTGGACTAAAGTTTAAGGTCTTAACTCTTACTCTGGCATCATGGTTAAGTTCTTATCTCTTACTCTGGACTAATGGTTAAGGTCTTAACTCTTACTCTGGACTAATGGTTAATGTCTTAACTCTTACTCTGGACTAATGGTTAAGGTCTTAGACTCTTACTCTGGCATCATGGTTAAGGTCTTAACTCTTACTCTGGACTAAAGTTAAAGGTCTTAACTCTTACTCTGGCATCATGGTTAAGGTCTTATCTCTTACTCTGGACTAATGGTTAAGGTCTTAACTCTTACTCTGGCATCATGGTTAAGGTCTTAACTCTTACTCTGGCATCATGGTTAAGGTCTTAACTCTTACTCTGGACTAATGGTTAAGGTCGCAACTCTTACTCTGGCATCATGGTTAAGGTCTTAACTCTAACTCTGGGATCATGGTTAAGGTCTTAACTCTTACTCTGGACTAATGTTTAAGTTCGTAACTCTTACTCTGGACTAATGGTTAAGGTCTTAACTCTTACTCTGGACTAATGGTTAAGGTCTTAACTCTTACTCTAGCATCATGGTTAAGGTCTTAACTCTTACTCTAGACTAATGGTTAAGGTCTTAACTCTTACTCTGGACTAATGGTTATGGTCTTAAATCTTACTCTGGACTAATGGTTAAGGTCTTAACTCTTACTCTGGCATCATGGTTAAGGTCTTAGACTCTTACTCTGGCATCATGGTTAAGGTCTTAAATCTTACTCTGGACTAATGGTTACGGGCTTAACTCTTACTCTGGACTAATGGTTAAGGTCTTAACTCTTACTCTGGCATCATGGTTAAGGTCTTAACTCTAACTCTGGACTAATGGTTAAGGTCTTGGTCTTAACTCTTACTCTGGCATCATGGTTAAGGTCTTAACTCTTACTCTGGACTAATGGTTAAGGTCTTAACTCTTACTCTGGCATCATGGTTAAGGTCTTAACTCTTACTCTGGACTAATGGTTAAGGTCTTAACTCTTACTCTGGCATCATGATTAAGGTCTTAACTCTTACTCTGGACTAATGGTTAAGGTCTTAACTCTTACTCTGGCATCATGGTTAAGGTCTTAACTCTTGCTCTGGACTAATGGTTAAGGTTTTAGACTCTCACTCTGGCATCATGGTTAAGGTCTTAACTCTTACTCTGGACTAATGGTTAAGGTCTTAACTCTTACTCTGGCATCATGGTTAAGGTCTTAACTCTACCTCTGGCATCATGGTTAAGGTCGTAACTCTTACTCTGGCATCATGGTTAAGGTCTTAACTCTTACTCTCGACTAATGGTTAAGGTCTTAACTCTTACTCTGGCATCATGGTTAAGGTCTTAACTCTTACTCTAGCATCATGGTTAAGGTCTTAACTCTTACTCTGGACTAATGGTTAAGGTCTTAACTCTTACTCTGGCATCATGGTTAAGGTCTTTACTCTTACTCTGGACTAATGGTTAAGGTTTTAGACTCTCACTCTGGCATCATGGTTAAGGTCTTAACTCTTACTCTGGCATCATGGTTAAGGTCTTAACTCTAACTCTGGCATCATGGTTAAGGTCTTAACTCTTACTCTGGCATCATGGTTAAGGTCGTAACTCTTACTCTGGACTAATGGTTAAGGTCTTAACTCTTACTCTCGACTAATGGTTAAGGTCTTAACTCTTACTCTAGCATCATGGTTAAGGTCTTAACTCTTACTCTGGACTAATGGTTAAGGTCTTATCTCTTACTCTGGACTAATGGTTAATGTCTTAACTATTACTCTGGACTAATGGTTAAGGTCTTAGACTCTTACTCTGGCATCATGGTTAAGGTCTTAACTCTTACTCTGGCATCATGGTTAATGTCTTAAGTCTTACTCTGGCATCATGGTTAAGGTCTTAACTCTTACTCTGGACTAATGGTTAAGGTCTTAACTCTTACTCTGGCATCATGATTAAGGTCTTAACTCTTACTCTGGACTAATGGTTAAGGTCTTAACTCTTACTCTGGCATCATGGTTAAGGTCTTAACTCTTGCTCTGGACTAATGGTTAAGGTTTTAGACTCTCACTCTGGCATCATGGTTAAGGTCTTAACTCTTACTCTGGACTAATGGTTAAGGTCTTAACTCTTACTCTGGCATCATGGTTAAGGTCTTAACTCTTACTCTGGCATCATGGTTAAGGTTGTAACTCTTACTCTGGACTAATGGTTAAGGTCTTAACTCTTACTCTCGACTAATGGTTAAGGTCTTAACTCTTACTCTGGCATCATGGTTAAGGTCTTAACCCTTACTCTAGCATCATGGTTAAGGTCTTAACTCTTACTCTGGACTAATGGTTAAGGTCTTAACTCTTACTCTGGACTAATGGTTAAGGTTTTAGACTCTCACTCTGGCATCATGGTTAAGGTCTTAACTCATACTCTGGACTAATGGTTAAGGTCTTAACTCTTACTCTGGCGTCATTGTTAAGGTCTTAACTCTACCTCTGGCATCATGGTTAAGGTCTTAACTCTTACTCTGGCATCATAGTTAAGGTCGTAACTCTTACTCTGGACTAATGGTTAAGGTCTTAACTCTTACTCTGGCATCATGGTTAATGTCTTAAGTCTTACTCTGGCATCATGGTTAAGGTCTTAACTCTTACTCTGGACTAATGGTTAAGGTCTTAACTCTTACTCTGGCATCATGGTTTAGGTCTTAACTCTTACTCTGGCATCATGGTTAAGGTCTTAACTCTTACTCTGGACTAATGGTTAAGGTCTTAACTCTTACTCTGGCATCATGGTTAAGGTCTTTACTCTTACTCTGGACTAATGGTTAAGGTTTTAGACTCTCACTCTGGCATCATGGTTAAGGTCTTAACTCTTACTCTGGCATCATGGTTAAGGTCTTAACTCTAACTCTGGCATCATGGTTAAGGTCTTAACTCTTACTCTGGCATCATGGTTAAGGTTGTAACTCTTACCCTGGACTAATGGTTAAGGTCTTAACTCTTACTCTCGACTAATGGTTAAGGTCTTAACTCTTACTCTGGCATCATGGTTAAGGTCTTAACTCTCTAGCATCATGGTTAAGGTTTTAACTCTTACTCTGGACTAATGGTTAAGGTCTTAACTCTTACTCTGGACTAATGGTTAATGTCTTAACTCTTACTCTGGACTAATGGTTAAGGTCTTAGACTCTTACTCTGGCATCATGGTTAAGGTCTTAACTCTTACTCTGGACTAAAGTTTAAGGTCTTAACTCTTACTCTGGCATCATGGTTAAGGTCTTATCTCTTACTCTGGACTAATGGTTAAGGTCTTAACTCTTACTCTGGCATCATGGTTAAGGTCTTAACTCTTACTCTGGCATCATGGTTAAGGTCTTAACTCTTACTCTGGACTAATGGTTAAGGTCGTAACTCTTACTCTGGCATCATGGTTAAGGTCTTAACTCTAACTCTGGGATCATGGTTAAGGTCTTAACTCTTACTCTGGACTAATGTTTAAGTTCGTAACTTTTACTCTGGACTAATGGTTAAGGTCTTAACTCTTACTCTGGACTAATGGTTAAGGTCTTAACTCTTACTCTAGCATCATGGTTAAGGTCTTAACTCTTACTCTAGACTAATGGTTAAGGTCTTAACTCTTACTCTGGACTAATGGTTATGGTCTTAACTCTTACTCTGGACTAATGGTTAAGGTCTTAACTCTTACTCTGGCATCATGGTTAAGGTCTTAGACTCTTACTCTGGCATCATGGTTAAGGTCTTAAATCTTACTCTGGACTAATGGTTACAGGCTTAACTCTTACTCTGGACTAATGGTTAAGGTCTTAACTCTTACTCTGGCATCATGGTTAAGGTCTTAACTCTAACTCTGGACTAATGGTTAAGGTCTTGGTCTTAACTCTTACTCTGGCATCATGGTTAAGGTCTTAACTCTTACTCTGGACTAATGGTTAAGGTCTTAACTCTTACTCTGGCATCATGGTTAAGGTCGTAACTCTTACTCTGGCATCATGGTTAAGGTCTTAACTCTAACTCTGGGAACATGGTTAAGGTCTTAACTCTTACTCTGGCATCATGGTTAAGGTCGTAACTCTTACTCTGGACTAATGGTTAAGGTCTTAACTCTTACTCTGGACTAATGGTTAAGGTCTTAACTCTTACTCTGGCATTATGTTTAAGGTCTTAACTCTTACTCTAGCATCATGGTTAAGGTCTTAACTCTTACTCTAGACTAATGGTTAAGGTCTTAACTCTTACTCTGGACTAATGGTTAAGGTCTTAACTCTTACTCTGGACTAATGGTTAAGGTCTTAGACTCTTACTCTGGCATCATGGTTAAGGTCTTAACTCTTACTCTGGACTAATGTTTAAGGTCTTAACTCTTACCCTGGCATCATGGTTAAGGTCTTAACATCTTACTCTGGACTAATGGTTAAGGTGTTAACTCTTACTCTGGCATCATGGTTAAGGTCTTAACTCTTACTCTGGACTAATGGTTATGGTCTTAACTCTTACTCTGGACTAATGATTAAGGTCTTAACTCTTACTCAGGCATCATGGTTAAGGTCTTAACTCTTACTCTGGACTAATGGTTAAGGTCTTAACTCTTACTCTGGCATCATGGTTAAGGTCTTAACTCTTACTCTGGCATCATGGTTAAGGTCTTAACTCTTACTCTGGCATCATGGTTATGGTCTTAACTCTTACTCTGGACTAATGGTTATGGTCTCAACTTTTACTCTGGACTAATGGTTAAGATCTTAACTCTTACTCTGGCATCATGGTTAAGGTCTTAGACTCTTACTCTGGCATCATGGTTAAGGTCTTAAATCTTACTCTGGACTAATGGTTACAGGCTTAACTCTTACTCTGGACTAATGGTTAAGGTCTTAACTCTTACTCTGGCATCATGGTTAAGGTCTTAACTCTACCTCTGGCATCATGGTTAAGGTCTTAACTCTTACTCTGGCATCATGGTTAAGGTTGTAACTCTTACTCTGGACTAATGGTTAAGGTCTTAACTCTTTCTCTGGCATCATGGTTAATGTCTTAAGTCTTACTCTGGCATCATGGCTAAGGTCTTAACTCTTACTCTGGACTAATGGTTAAGGTCTTAACTCTTACTCTGGCATCATGGTTTAGGTCTTAATTCTTACTCTGGCATCATGGTTAAGGTCTTAACTCTTACTCTGGACTAATGGTTAAGGTCTTAACTCTTACTCTGGCATCATGGTTAAGGTCTTTACTCTTACTCTGGACTAATGGTTAAGGTTTTAGACTCTCACTCTGGCATCATGGTTAAGGTCTTAACTCTTACTCTGGCATCATGGCTAAGGTCTTAACTCTAACTCTGGCATCATGGTTAAGGTCTTAACTCTTACTCTGGCATCATAGTTAAGGTCGTAACTCTTACTCTGGACTAATGGTTAAGGTCTTAACTCTTACTCTCGACTAATGGTTAAGGTCTTAACTCTTACTCTGGCATCATGGTTAAGGTCTTAACTCTTACTCTAGCATCATGGTTAAGGTCTTAACTCTTACTCTGGACTAATGGTTAAGGTCTTAACTCTTACTCTGGACTAATGGTTAATGTCTTAACTCTTACTCTGGACTAATGGTTAAGGTTTTAGACTCTTACTCTGGCATCATGGTTAAGGTCTTAACTCTTACTCTGGCATCATGGTTAATGTCTTAAGTCTTACTCTGGCATCATGGTTAAGGTCTTAACTCTTACTCTGGACTAATGGTTAAGGTCTTAACTCTTACTCTGGCATCATGGTTTAGGTCTTAACTCTTACTCTGGAATCATGGTTAAGGTCTTAACTCTTACTCTGGACTAATGGTTAAGGTCTTAACTCTTACACTGGCATCATCGTTAAGGTCTTAACTCTTACACTGGACTAATGGTTAAGGTTTTAGACTCTCACTCTGGCATCATGGTTAAGGTCTTAACTCTTACTCTGGACTAATGGTTAAGGTCTTAACTCTTACTCTGGCATCATGGTTAAGGTCTTAACTCTACCTCTGGCATCATGGTTAAGGTCTTAACTCTTACTCTGGCATCATGGTTAAGGTCGTAACTCTTACTCTGGACTAATGGTTAAGGTCTTAACTCTTACTCTGGCATCATGGTTAATGTCTTAAGTCTTACTCTGGCATCATGGTTAAGGTCTTAACTCTTACTCTGGACTAATGGTTAAGGTCTTAACTCTTAATCTGGACTAATGGTTAAGGTCTTAACTCTTACTCTGGCATCATGGTTTAGGTCTTAACTCTTACTCTGGCATCATGGTTAAGGTCTTAACTCTTACTCTGGACTAATGGTTAAGGTCTTAACTCTTACTCTGGCATCATGGTTAAGGTCTCAACTCTAACTCTGGCATCATGGTTAAGGTCTTAACTCTTACTCTGGCATCATGGTTAAGGTTGTAACTCTTACTCTGGACTAATGGTTAAGGTCTTAACTCTTACTCTCGACTAATGGTTAAGGTCTTCACTCTTACTCTGGCATCATGGTTAAGGTCTTAACTCTTACTCTAGCATCATGGTTAAGGTCTTAACTCTTACTCTGGACTAATGGTTAAGGTCTTAACTCTTACTCTGGACTAATGGTTAATGTCTTAACTCTTACTCTGGACTAATGGTTAAGGTCTTAGACTCTTACTCTGGCATCATGGTTAAGGTCTTAACTCTTACTGTGGACTAAAGTTTAAGGTCTTAACTCTTACTCTGGCATCATGGTTAAGGTCTTATCTCTTACTCTGGACTAATGGTTAAGGTCTTAACTCCTACTCTGGCATCATGGTTAAGGTCTTAACTCTAACTCTGGCATCATGGTTAATGTCTTAACTCTTACTCTGGCATCATGGTTAAGGTCGTAACTCTTACTCTGGACTAATGGTTAAGGTCTTAACTCTTACTCTCGACTAATGGTTAAGGTCTTAACTCTTACTCTGGCATCATGGTTAAGGTCTTAACTCTTACTCTAGCATCATGGTTAAGGTCTTAACTCTTACTCTGGACTAATGGTTAAGGTCTTAACTCTTACTCTGGACTAATGGTTAATGTCTTAACTCTAACTCTGGACTAATGGTTAAGGTCTTAGACTCTTACTCTGGCATCATGGTTAAGGTCTTAACTCTTACTCTGGCATCATGGTTAATGTCTTAAGTCTTACTCTGGCATCATGGTTAAGGTCTTAACTCTTACTCTGGACTAATGGTTAAGGTCTTAACTCTTACTCTGGCATCATGGTTTAGGTCTTAACTCTTACTCTGGCATCATGGTTAAGGTCTTAACTCTTACTCTGGACTAATGGTTAAGGTCTTAACTCTTACTCTGGCATCATGGTTAAGGTCTTAACTCTTACTCTGGACTAATGGTTAAGGTTTTAGACTCTCACTCTGGCATCATGGTTAAGGTCTTAACTCTTACTCTGGACTAATGGTTAAGGTCTTAACTCTTACTCTGGCATCATAGTTAAGGTCTTAACTCTACCTCTGGCATCATGGTTAAGGTCTTAACTCTTACTCTGGCATCATGGTTAAGGTCGTAACTCTTACTCTGGACTAATGGTTAAGGTCTTAACTCTTACTCTGGCATCATGGTTAATGTCTTAAGTCTTACTCTGGCATCATGGTTAAGTTCTTAACTCTTACTCTAGACTAATGGTTAAGGTCTTAACTCTTACTCTGGCATCATGGTTTAGGTCTTAACTCTTACTATGGCATCATGGTTAAGGTCTTAACTCTTACTCTGGACTAATGGTTAAGGTCTTAACTCTTACTCTGGCATCATGGTTAAGGTCTTTACTCTTACTCTGGTCTAATGGTTAAGGTTTTAGACTCTCACTCTGGCATCATGGTTAAGGTCTTAACTCTTACTCTGGCATCATGGTTAAGGTCTTAACTCTAACTCTGGCATCATGGTTAAGGTCTTAACTCTTACTCTGGCATCATGGTTAAGGTTGTAACTCTTACTCTGGACTAATGGTTAAGGTCTTAACTCTTACTCTCGACTAATGGTTAAGGTCTTAACTCTTACTCTGGCATCATGGTTAAGGTCTTAACTCTTACTCTAGCATCATGGTTAATGTCTTAACTCTTACTCTGGACTAATGGTTAAGGTCTTAACTCTTACTCTGGACTAATGGTTAAGGTCTTAGACTCTTACTCTGGCATCATGGTTAAGGTCTTAACTCTTACTCTGGACTAATGGTTAAGGTCTTAACTCTTACTCTGGCATCATGGTTAAGGTCTTAACTCTTACTATGGCATCATGGTTAAGGTCTTAACTCTTACTCTGGCATCATGGTTAAGGTCTTAACTCTTACTCTGGACTAATGGTTAAGGTCTTAACTCTTACTCTGGCATCATGGTTAAGGTCGCAACTCTTACTCTGGCATCATGGTTAAGGTCTTAACTCTAACTCTGGAACATAGTTAAGGTCTTAACTCTTACTCTGGCATCATGGTTAAGGTCGTAACTCTTACTCTGGACTAAAGTTTAAGGTCTTAACTCTTACTCTGGACTAATGGTTAATGTCTTAACTCTTACTCTGGACTAATGGTTAAGGTCTTAGACTCTTACTCTGGCATCATGGTTAAGGTCTTAACTCTTACTGTGGACTAAAGTTTAAGGTCTTAACTCTCACTCTGGCATCATGGTTAAGGTCTTATCTCTTACTCTGGACTAATGGTTAAGGTCTTAACTCTTACTCTGGCATCATGGTTAAGGTCTTAACTCTAACTCTGGCATCATGGTTAAGGTCTTAACTCTTACTCTGGCATCATGGTTAAGGTCGTAACTCTTACTCTGGACTAATGGTTAAGGTCTTAACTCTTACTCTCGACTAATGGTTAAGGTCTTAACTCTTACTCTGGCATCATGGTTAAGGTCTTAACTCTTACTCTAGCATCATGGTTAAGGTCTTAACTCTTACTCTGGACTAATGGTTAAGGTCTTAACTCTTACTCTGGACTAATGGTTAATGTCTTAACTCTAACTCTGGACTAATGGTTAAGGTCTTAGACTCTTACTCTGGCATCATGGTTAAGGTCTTAACTCTTACTCTGGCATCATGGTTAATGTCTTAAGTCTTACTCTGGCATCATGGTTAAGGTCTTAACTCTTACTCTGGACTAATGGTTAAGGTCTTAACTCTTACTCTGGCATCATGGTTTAGGTCTTAACTCTTACTCTGGCATCATGGTTAAGGTCTTAACTCTTACTCTGGACTAATGGTTAAGGTCTTAACTCTTACTCTGGCATCATGGTTAAGGTCTTAACTCTTACTCTGGACTAATGGTTAAGGTTTTAGACTCTCACTCTGGCATCATGGTTAAGGTCTTAACTCTTACTCTGGACTAATGGTTAAGGTCTTAACTCTTACTCTGGCATCATAGTTAAGGTCTTAACTCTACCTCTGGCATCATGGTTAAGGTCTTAACTCTTACTCTGGCATCATGGTTAAGGTCGTAACTCTTACTCTGGACTAATGGTTAAGGTCTTAACTCTTACTCTGGCATCATGGTTAAGGTCTTTACTCTTACTCTGGTCTAATAGTTAAGGTTTTAGACTCTCACTCTGGCATCATGGTTAAGGTCTTAACTCTTACTCTGGCATCATGGTTAAGGTCTTAACTCTAACTCTGGCATCATGGTTAAGGTCTTAACTCTTACTCTGGCATCATGGTTAAGGTTGTAACTCTTACTCTGGACTAATGGTTAAGGTCTTAACTCTTACTCTCGACTAATGGTTAAGGTCTTAACTCTTACTCTGGCATCATGGTTAAGGTCTTAACTCTTACTCTAGCATCATGGTTAAGGTCTTAACTCTTACTCTGGACTAATGGTTAAGGTCTTAATTCTTACTCTGGACTAATGGTTAAGGTCTTAGACTCTTACTATGGCATCATGGTTAAGGTCTTAACTCTTACTCTGGACTAATGGTTAAGGTCTTAACTCTTACTCTGGCATCATGGTTAAGGTCTTAACTCTAACTCTGGACTAATGGTTAAGGTCTTGGTCTTAACTCTTACTCTGGCATCATGGTTAAGGTCTTAACTCTTACTCTGGACTAATGGTTAAGGTCTTAACTCTTACTCTGGCATCATGGTTAAGGTCTTAACTCTTACTCTGGACTAATGGTTAAGGTCTTAACTCTTACTCTGGCATCATGATTAAGGTCTTAACTCTTACTCTGGACTAATGGTTAAGGTCTTAACTCTTACTCTGGCATCATGGTTAAGGTCTTAACTCTTGCTCTGGACTAATGGTTAAGGTTTTAGACTCTCACTCTGGCATCATGGTTAAGGTCTTAACTCTTACTCTGGACTAATGGTTAAGGTCTTAACTCTTACTCTGGACTAATGGTTAAGGTCTTAGACTCTTACTCTGGCATCATGGTTAAGGTCTTAACTCTTACTGTGGACTAAAGTTTAAGGTCTTAACTCTTACTCTGGCATCATGGTTAAGGTCTTATCTCTTACTCTGGACTAATGGTTAAGGTCTTAACTCTTACTCTGGCATCATGGTTAAGGTCTTAACTCTAACTCTGGCATCATGGTTAATGTCTTAACTCTTACTCTGGCATCATGGTTAAGGTCGTAACTCTTACTCTGGACTAATGGTTAAGGTCTTAACTCTTACTCTCGACTAATGGTTAAGGTCTTAACTCTTACTCTGGCATCATGGTTAAGGTCTTAACTCTTACTCTAGCATCATGGTTAAGGTCTTAACTCTTACTCTGGACTAATGGTTAAGGTCTTAACTCTTACTCTGGACTAATGGTTAATGTCTTAACTCTAACTATGGACTAATGGTTAAGGTCTTAGACTCTTACTCTGGCATCATGGTTAAGGTCTTAACTCTTACTCTGGCATCATGGTTAATGTCTTAAGTCTTACTCTGGCATCATGGTTAAGGTCTTAACTCTTACTCTGGACTAATGGTTAAGGTCTTAACTCTTACTCTGGCATCATGGTTTAGGTCTTAACTCTTACTCTGGCATCATGGTTAAGGTCTTAACTCTTACTCTGGACTAATGGTTAAGGTCTTAACTCTTACTCTGGCATCATGGTTAAGGTCTTAACTCTTACTCTGGACTAATGGTTAAGGTTTTAGACTCTCACTCTGGCATCATGGTTAAGGTCTTAACTCTTACTCTGGACTAATGGTTAAGGTCTTAACTCTTACTCTGGCATCATAGTTAAGGTCTTAACTCTACCTCTGGCATCATGGTTAAGGTCTTAACTCTTACTCTGGCATCATGGTTAAGGTCGTAACTCTTACTCTGGACTAATGGTTAAGGTCTTAACTCTTACTCTGGCATCATGGTTAATGTCTTAAGTCTTACTCTGGCATCATGGTTAAGGTCTTAACTCTTACTCTAGACTAATGGTTAAGGTCTTAACTCTTACTCTGGCATCATGGTTTAGGTCTTAACTCTTACTATGGCATCATGGTTAAGGTCTTAACTCTTACTCTGGACTAATGGTTAAGGTCTTAACTCTTACTCTGGCATCATGGTTAAGGTCTTTACTCTTACTCTGGTCTAATGGTTAAGGTTTTAGACTCTCACTCTGGCATCATGGTTAAGGTCTTAACTCTTACTCTGGCATCATGGTTAAGGTCTTAACTCTAACTCTGGCATCATGGTTAAGGTCTTAACTCTTACTCTGGCATCATGGTTAAGGTTGTAACTCTTACTCTGGACTAATGGTTAAGGTCTTAACTCTTACTCTCGACTAATGGTTAAGGTCTTAACTCTTACTCTGGCATCATGGTTAAGGTCTTAACTCTTACTCTAGCATCATGGTTAAGGTCTTAACTCTTACTCTGGACTAATGGTTAAGGTCTTAACTCTTACTCTGGACTAATGGTTAAGGTCTTAGACTCTTACTCTGGCATCATGGATAAGGTCTTAACTCTTACTCTGGACTAATGGTTAAGGTCTTAACTCTTACTCTGGCATCATGGTTAAGGTCTTAACTCTTACTATGGCATCATGGTTAAGGTCTTAACTCTTACTCTGGCATCATGGTTAAGGTCTTAACTCTTACTCTGGACTAATGGTTAAGGTCTTAACTCTTACTCTGGCATCATGGTTAAGGTCGCAACTCTTACTCTGGCATCATGGTTAAGGTCTTAACTCTAACTCTGGAACATAGTTAAGGTCTTAACTCTTACTCTGGCATCATGGTTAAGGTCGTAACTCTTACTCTGGACTAAAGTTTAAGGTCTTAACTCTTACTCTGGACTAATGGTTAATGTCTTAACTCTTACTCTGGACTAATGGTTAAGGTCTTAGACTCTTACTCTGGCATCATGGTTAAGGTCTTAACTCTTACTGTGGACTAAAGTTTAAGGTCTTAACTCTCACTCTGGCATCATGGTTAAGGTCTTATCTCTTACTCTGGACTAATGGTTAAGGTCTTAACTCTTACTCTGGCATCATGGTTAAGGTCTTAACTCTAACTCTGGCATCATGGTTAAGGTCTTAACTCTTACTCTGGCATCATGGTTAAGGTCGTAACTCTTACTCTGGACTAATGGTTAAGGTCTTAACTCTTACTCTCGACTAATGGTTAAGGTCTTAACTCTTACTCTGGCATCATGGTTAAGGTCTTAACTCTTACTCTAGCATCATGGTTAAGGTCTTAACTCTTACTCTGGACTAATGGTTAAGGTCTTAACTCTTACTCTGGACTAATGGTTAATGTCTTAACTCTAACTCTGGACTAATGGTTAAGGTCTTAACTCTTACTCTGGCATCATGGTTAATGTCTTAAGTCTTACTCTGGCATCATGGTTAAGGTCTTAACTCTTACTCTGGACTAATGGTTAAGGTCTTAACTCTTACTCTGGCATCATGGTTTAGGTCTTAACTCTTACTCTGGCATCATGGTTAAGGTCTTAACTCTTACTCTGGACTAATGGTTAAGGTCTTAACTCTTACTCTGGCATCATGGTTAAGGTCTTAACTCTTACTCTGGACTAATGGTTAAGGTTTTAGACTCTCACTCTGGCATCATGGTTAAGGTCTTAACTCTTACTCTGGACTAATGGTTAAGGTCTTAACTCTTACTCTGGCATCATAGTTAAGGTCTTAACTCTACCTCTGGCATCATGGTTAATGTCTTAACTCTTACTCTGGCATCATGGTTAAGGTCGTAACTCTTACTCTGGACTAATGGTTAAGGTCTTAACTCTTACTCTGGCATCATGGTTAAGGTCTTAACTCTAACTCTGGCATCATGGTTAAGGTCTTAACTCTTACTCTGGCATCATGGTTAAGGTTGTAACTCTTACTCTGGACTAATGGTTAAGGTCTTAACTCTTACTCTCGACTAATGGTTAAGGTCTTAACTCTTACTCTGGCATCATGGTTAAGGTCTTAACTCTTACTCTAGCATCATGGTTAAGGTCTTAACTCTTACTCTGGACTAATGGTTAAGGTCTTAATTCTTACTCTGGACTAATGGTTAAGGTCTTAGACTCTTACTATGGCATCATGGTTAAGGTCTTAACTCTTACTCTGGACTAATGGTTAAGGTCTTAACTCTTACTCTGGCATCATGGTTAAGGTCTTAACTCTAACTCTGGACTAATGGTTAAGGTCTTGGTCTTAACTCTTACTCTGGCATCATGGTTAAGGTCTTAACTCTTACTCTGGACTAATGGTTAAGGTCTTAACTCTTACTCTGGCATCATGGTTAAGGTCGTAACTCTTACTCTGGCATCATGGTTAAGGTCTTAACTCTAACTCTGGAACATAGTTAAGGTCTTAACTCTTACTCTGGCATCATGGTTAAGGTCGTAACTCTTACTCTGGACTAATGTTTAAGGTCTTCACTCTTACTCTGGACTAATGATTAAGGTCTTAACTCTTACTCTGGCATTATGGTTAAGGTCTTAACTCTTACTCTAGCATCATGGTTAAGGTCTTAACTCTTACTCTAGACTAATGGTTAAGGTCTTAACTCTTACTCTGGACTAATGGTTAAGGTCTTAACTCTTACTCTGGACTAATGGTTAAGGTGTTAACTCTTACTCTGGCATCATGGTTAAGGTCTTAACTCTAACTCTGGGATCATGGTTAAGGTCTTAACTCTTACTCTGGACTAATGGTTAAGTTCGTAACTCTTACTCTGGACTAATGGTTAAGGTCTTAACTCTTACTCTGGACTAATGGTTAAGGTCTTAACTCTTACTCTAGCATCATGGTTAAGGTCTTAACTCTTACTCTAGACTATTGGTTAAGGTCTTAACGCTTACTCTGGACTAATGGTTAAGGTCTTAACTCTTGCTCTGGCATCATGGTTTAGGTCTTAACTCTTACTCTGGCATCATGGTTAAGGTCTTAACTCTTACTCTGGACTAATGGTTAAGGTCTTAACTCTTACTCTGGCATCATGGTTAAGGTCTTTACTCTTACTCTGGACTAATGGTTAAGGTTTTAGACTCTCACTCTGGCATCATGGTTAAGGTCTTAACTCTTACTCTGGCATCATGGTTAAGGTCTTAACTCTAACTCTGGCATCATGGTTAAGGTCTTAACTCTTACTCTGGCATCATGGTTAAGGTCGTAACTCTTACTCTGGACTAATGGTTAAGGTCTTAACTCTTACTCTCGACTAATGGTTAAGGTCTTAACTCTTACTCTAGCATCATGGTTAAGGTCTTAACTCTTACTCTGGACTAATGGTTAAGGTCTTATCTCTTACTCTGGACTAATGGTTAATGTCTTAACTCTTACTCTGGACTAATGGTTAAGGTCTTAGACTCTTACTCTGGCATCATGGTTAAGGTCTTAACTCTTACTCTGGCATCATGGTTAATGTCTTAAGTCTTACTCTGGCATCATGGTTAAGGTCTTAACTCTTACTCTGGACTAATGGTTAAGGTCTTAACTCTTACTCTGGCATCATGATTAAGGTCTTAACTCTTACTCTGGACTAATGGTTAAGGTCTTAACTCTTACTCTGGCATTATGGTTAAGGTCTTAACTCTTGCTCTGGACTAATGGTTAAGGTTTTAGACTCTCACTCTGGCATCATGGTTAAGGTCTTAACTCTTACTCTGGACTAATGGTTAAGGTCTTAACTCTTACTCTGGCATCATGGTTAAGGTCTTAACTCTACCTCTGGCATCATGGTTAAGGTCGTAACTCTTACTCTGGCATCATGGTTAAGGTCTTAACTCTTACTCTGGCATCATGGTTAAGGTCTTAACTCTTACTCTAGCATCATGGTTAAGGTCTTAACTCTTACTCTGGACTAATGGTTAAGGTCTTAACTCTTACTCTGGCATCATGGTTAAGGTCTTTACTCTTACTCTGGACTAATGGTTAAGGTTTTAGACTCTCACTCTGGCATCATGGTTAAGGTCTTAACTCTTACTCTGGCATCATGGTTAAGGTCTTAACTCTAACTCTGGCATCATGGTTAAGGTCTTAACTCTTACTCTGGCATCATGGTTAAGGTCGTAACTCTTACTCTGGACTAATGGTTAAGGTCTTAACTCTTACTCTCGACTAATGGTTAAGGTCTTAACTCTTACTCTAGCATCATGGTTAAGGTCTTAACTCTTACTCTGGACTAATGGTTAAGGTCTTATCTCTTACTCTGGACTAATGGTTAATGTCTTAACTCTTACTCTGGACTAATGGTTAAGGTCTTAGACTCTTACTCTGGCATCATGGTTAAGGTCTTAACTCTTACTCTGGCATCATGGTTAATGTCTTAAGTCTTACTCTGGCATCATGGTTAAGGTCTTAACTCTTACTCTGGACTAATGGTTAAGGTCTTAACTCTTACTCTGGCATCATGATTAAGGTCTTAACTCTTACTCTGGACTAATGGTTAAGGTCTTAACTCTTACTCTGGCATCATGGTTAAGGTCTTAACTCTTGCTCTGGACTAATGGTTAAGGTTTTAGACTCTCACTCTGGCATCATGGTTAAGGTCTTAACTCTTACTCTGGACTAATGGTTAAGGTCTTAACTCTTACTCTGGCATCATGGTTAAGGTCTTAACTCTTACTCTGGCATCATGGTTAAGGTTGTAACTCTTACTCTGGACTAATGGTTAAGGTCTTAACTCTTACTCTCGACTAATGGTTAAGGTCTTAACTCTTACTCTGGCATCATGGTTAAGGTCTTAACTCTTACTCTAGCATCATGGTTAAGGTCTTAACTCTTACTCTGGACTAATGGTTAAGGTCTTAACTCTTACTCTGGACTAATGGTTAAGGTTTTAGACTCTCACTCTGGCATCATGGTTAAGGTCTTAACTCATACTCTGGACTAATGGTTAAGGTCTTAACTCTTACTCTGGCGTCATGGTTAAGGTCTTAACTCTACCTCTGGCATCATGGTTAAGGTCTTAACTCTTACTCTGGCATCATAGTTAAGGTCGTAACTCTTACTCTGGACTAATGGTTAAGGTCTTAACTCTTACTCTGGCATCATGGTTAATGTCTTAAGTCTTACTCTGGCATCATGGCTAAGGTCTTAACTCTTACTCTGGACTAATGGTTAAGGTCTTAATTCTTACTATCACATCATGGTTTAGGTCTTAACTCTTACTCTGGCATCATGGTTAAGGTCTTAACTCTTACTCTGGACTAATGGTTAAGGTCTTAACTCTTACTCTGGCATCATGGTTAAGGTCTTTACTCTTACTCTGGACTAATGGTTAAGGTTTTAGACTCTCACTCTGGCATCATGGTTAAGGTCTTAACTCTTACTCTGGCATCATGGTTAAGGTCTTAACTCTAACTCTGGCATCATGGTTAAGGTCTTAACTCTTACTCTGGCATCATGGTTAAGGTCTTAACTCTTACTCTCGACTAATGGTTAAGGTCTTAACTCTTACTCTAGCATCATGGTTAAGGTCTTAACTCTTACTCTGGACTAATAGTTAAGGTCTTAACTCTTACTTTGGACTAATGGTTAATGTCTTAACTCTTACTCTGGACTAATGGTTAAGGTCTTAGACTCTTATTCTGGCATCATGGTTAATGTCTTAACTCTTACTCTGGCATCATGGTTAATGTCTTAAGTCTTACTCTGGGATCATGGTTAAGGTCTTAACTCTTACTCTGGACTAATGGTTAAGGTCTTAACTCTTACTCTGGCATCATGATTAAGGTCTTAACTCTTACTCTGGACTAATGGTTAAGGTCTTAACTCTTACTCTGGCATCATGGTTAAGGTCTTAACTCTTGCTCTGGACTAATGGTTAAGGTTTTAGGCTCTCACTTTGGCATCATGGTTAAGGTCTTATCTCTTACTCTGGACTAATGGTTAAGGTCTTAACTCTTACTCTGGCATCATGGTTAAGGTCTTAACTCTAACTCTGGCATCATGGTTAATGTCTTAACTCTTACTTTGGCATCATGGTTAAGGTCGTAACTCTTACTCTGGACTAATGGTTAAGGTCTTAACTCTTACTCTCGACTAATGGTTAAGGTCTTAACTCTTACTCTGGCATCATGGTTAAGGTCTTAACTCTTACTCTAGCATCATGGTTAAGGTCTTAACTCTTACTCTGGACTAATGGTTAAGGTCTTAACTCTTACTCTGGACTAATGGTTAATGTCTTAACTCTAACTCTGGACTAATGGTTAAGGTCTTAGACTCTTACTCTGGCATCATGGTTAAGGTCTTAACTCTTACTCTGGCATCATGGTTAATGTCTTAAGTCTTACTCTGGCATCATGGTTAAGGTCTTAACTCTTACTCTGGACTAATGGTTAAGGTCTTAACTCTTACTCTGGCATCATGGTTTAGGTCTTAACTCTTACTCTGGCATCATGGTTAAGGTCTTAACTCTTACTCTGGACTAATGGTTAAGGTCTTAACTCTTACTCTGGCATCATGGTTAAGGTCTTAACTCTTACTCTGGACTAATGGTTAAGGTTTTAGACTCTCACTCTGGCATCATGGTTAAGGTCTTAACTCTTACTCTGGACTAATGGTTAAGGTCTTAACTCTTACTCTGGCATCATAGTTAAGGTCTTAACTCTACCTCTGGCATCATGGTTAAGGTCTTAACTCTTACTCTGGCATCATGGTTAAGGTCGTAACTCTTACTCTGGACTAATGGTTAAGGTCTTAACTCTTACTCTGGCATCATGGTTAATGTCTTAAGTCTTACTCTGGCATCATGGTTAAGGTCTTAACTCTTACTCTAGACTAATGGTTAAGGTCTTAACTCTTACTCTGGCATCATGGTTTAGGTCTTAACTCTTACTATGGCATCATGGTTAAGGTCTTAACTCTTACTCTGGACTAATGGTTAAGGTCTTAACTCTTACTCTGGCATCATGGTTAAGGTCTTTACTCTTACTCTGGTCTAATGGTTAAGGTTTTAGACTCTCACTCTTGCATCATGGTTAAGGTCTTAACTCTTACTCTGGCATCATGGTTAAGGTCTTAACTCTAACTCTGGCATCATGGTTAAGGTTGTAACTCTTACTCTGGACTAATGGTTAAGGTCTTAACTCTTACTCTCGACTAATGGTTAAGGTCTTAACTCTTACTCTGGCATCATGGTTAAGGTCTTAACTCTTACTCTAGCATCATGGTTAAGGTCTTAACTCTTACTCTGGACTAATGGTTAAGGTCTTAACTCTTACTCTGGACTAATGGTTAAGGTCTTAGACTCTTACTCTGGCATCATGGTTAAGGTCTTAACTCTTACTCTGGACTAATGGTTAAGGTCTTAACTCTTACTCTGGCATCATGGTTAAGGTCTTAACTCTTACTATGGCATCATGGTTAAGGTCTTAACTCTTACTCTGGCATCATGGTTAAGGTCTTAACTCTTACTCTGGACTAATGGTTAAGGTCTTAACTCTTACTCTGGCATCATGGTTAAGGTCGCAACTCTTACTCTGGCATCATGGTTAAGGTCTTAACTCTAACTCTGGAACATAGTTAAGGTCTTAACTCTTACTCTGGCATCATGGTTAAGGTCGTAACTCTTACTCTGGACTAAAGTTTAAGGTCTTAACTCTTACTCTGGACTAATGGTTAATGTCTTAACTCTTACTCTGGACTAATGGTTAAGGTCTTAGACTCTTACTCTGGCATCATGGTTAAGGTCTTAACTCTTACTGTGGACTAAAGTTTAAGGTCTTAACTCTCACTCTGGCATCATGGTTAAGGTCTTATCTCTTACTCTGGACTAATGGTTAAGGTCTTAACTCTTACTCTGGCATCATGGTTAAGGTCTTAACTCTAACTCTGGCATCATGGTTAAGGTCTTAACTCTTACTCTGGCATCATGGTTAAGGTCGTAACTCTTACTCTGGACTAATGGTTAAGGTCTTAACTCTTACTCTCGACTAATGGTTAAGGTCTTAACTCTTACTCTGGCATCATGGTTAAGGTCTTAACTCTTACTCTAGCATCATGGTTAAGGTCTTAACTCTTACTCTGGACTAATGGTTAAGGTCTTAACTCTTACTCTGGACTAATGGTTAATGTCTTAACTCTAACTCTGGACTAATGGTTAAGGTCTTAGACTCTTACTCTGGCATCATGGTTAAGGTCTTAACTCTTACTCTGGCATCATGGTTAATGTCTTAAGTCTTACTCTGGCATCATGGTTAAGGTCTTAACTCTTACTCTGGACTAATGGTTAAGGTCTTAACTCTTACTCTGGCATCATGGTTTAGGTCTTAACTCTTACTCTGGCATCATGGTTAAGGTCTTAACTCTTACTCTGGACTAATGGTTAAGGTCTTAACTCTTACTCTGGCATCATGGTTAAGGTCTTAACTCTTACTCTGGACTAATGGTTAAGGTTTTAGACTCTCACTCTGGCATCATGGTTAAGGTCTTAACTCTTACTCTGGACTAATGGTTAAGGTCTTAACTCTTACTCTGGCATCATAGTTAAGGTCTTAACTCTACCTCTGGCATCATGGTTAAGGTCTTAACTCTTACTCTGGCATCATGGTTAAGGTCGTAACTCTTACTCTGGACTAATGGTTAAGGTCTTAACTCTTACTCTGGCATCATGGTTTAGGTCTTAACTCTTACTATGGCATCATGGTTAAGGTCTTAACTCTTACTCTGGACTAATGGTTAAGGTCTTAACTCTTACTCTGGCATCATGGTTAAGGTCTTTACTCTTACTCTGGTCTAATAGTTAAGGTTTTAGACTCTCACTCTGGCATCATGGTTAAGGTCTTAACTCTTACTCTGGCATCATGGTTAAGGTCTTAACTCTAACTCTGGCATCATGGTTAAGGTCTTAACTCTTACTCTGGCATCATGGTTAAGGTTGTAACTCTTACTCTGGACTAATGGTTAAGGTCTTAACTCTTACTCTCGACTAATGGTTAAGGTCTTAACTCTTACTCTGGCATCATGGTTAAGGTCTTAACTCTTACTCTAGCATCATGGTTAAGGTCTTAACTCTTACTCTGGACTAATGGTTAAGGTCTTAATTCTTACTCTGGACTAATGGTTAAGGTCTTAGACTCTTACTATGGCATCATGGTTAAGGTCTTAACTCTTACTCTGGACTAATGGTTAAGGTCTTAACTCTTACTCTGGCATCATGGTTAAGGTCTTAACTCTAACTCTGGACTAATGGTTAAGGTCTTGGTCTTAACTCTTACTCTGGCATCATGGTTAAGGTCTTAACTCTTACTCTGGACTAATGGTTAAGGTCTTAACTCTTACTCTGGCATCATGGTTAAGGTCGTAACTCTTACTCTGGCATCATGGTTAAGGTCTTAACTCTAACTCTGGAACATAGTTAAGGTCTTAACTCTTACTCTGGCATCATGGTTAAGGTCGTAACTCTTACTCTGGACTAATGTTTAAGGTCTTCACTCTTACTCTGGACTAATGATTAAGGTCTTAACTCTTACTCTGGCATTATGGTTAAGGTCTTAACTCTTACTCTAGCATCATGGTTAAGGTCTTAACTCTTACTCTAGACTAATGGTTAAGGTCTTAACTCTTACTCTGGACTAATGGTTAAGGTCTTAACTCTTACTCTGGACTAATGGTTAAGGTGTTAACTCTTACTCTGGCATCATGGTTAAGGTCTTAACTCTAACTCTGGGATCATGGTTAAGGTCTTAACTCTTACTCTGGACTAATGGTTAAGTTTGTAACTCTTACTCTGGACTAATGGTTAAGGTCTTAACTCTTACTCTGGACTAATGGTTAAGGTCTTAACTCTTACTCTAGCATCATGGTTAAGGTCTTAACTCTTACTCTGGCATCATGGTTAAGGTCTTAACTCTTACTCTGGACTAATGGTTAAGGTCTTAACTCTTACTCTGGCATCATGGTTAAGGTCTTTACTCTTACTCTGGACTAATGGTTAAGGTTTTAGACTCTCACTCTGGCATCATGGTTAAGGTCTTAACTCTTACTCTGGCATCATGGTTAAGGTCTTAACTCTAACTCTGGCATCATGGTTCAGGTCTTAACTCTTACTCTGGCATCATGGTTAAGGTCGTAACTCTTACTCTGGACTAATGGTTAAGGTCTTAACTCTTACTCTCGACTAATGGTTAAGGTCTTAACTCTTACTCTAGCATCATGGTTAAGGTCTTAACTCTTACTCTGGACTAATGGTTAAGGTCTTATCTCTTACTCTGGACTAATGGTTAATGTCTTAACTCTTACTCTGGACTAATGGTTAAGGTCTTAGACTCTTACTCTGGCATCATGGTTAAGGTCTTAACTCTTACTCTGGCATCATGGTTAATGTCTTAAGTCTTACTCTGGCATCATGGTTAAGGTCTTAACTCTTACTCTGGACTAATGGTTAAGGTCTTAACTCTTACTCTGGCATCATGATTAAGGTCTTAACTCTTACTCTGGACTAATGGTTAAGGTCTTAACTCTTACTCTGGCATTATGGTTAAGGTCTTAACTCTTGCTCTGGAC
This sequence comes from Triturus cristatus, assembly GCF_964204655.1. Lineage (NCBI taxonomy): Eukaryota > Metazoa > Chordata > Amphibia > Caudata > Salamandridae > Triturus > Triturus cristatus. Next base: position 717,665,542 of record NC_140593.1, on the reverse strand, counting down.
TAATGGTTAAGGTTTTAGACTCTCACTCTGGCATCATGGTTAAGGTCTTAACTCTTACTCTGGACTAATGGTTAAGGTCTTAACTCTTACTCTGGCATCATGGTTAAGGTCTTAACTCTACCTCTGGCATCATGGTTAAGGTCGTAACTCTTACTCTGGCATCATGGTTAAGGTCTTAACTCTTACTCTGGCATCATGGTTAAGGTCTTAACTCTTACTCTAGCATCATGGTTAAGGTCTTAACTCTTACTCTGGACTAATGGTTAAGGTCTTAACTCTTACTCTGGCATCATGGTTAAGGTCTTTACTCTTACTCTGGACTAATGGTTAAGGTTTTAGACTCTCACTCTGGCATCATGGTTAAGGTCTTAACTCTTACTCTGGCATCATGGTTAAGGTCTTAACTCTAACTCTGGCATCATGGTTAAGGTCTTAACTCTTACTCTGGCATCATGGTTAAGGTCGTAACTCTTACTCTGGACTAATGGTTAAGGTCTTAACTCTTACTCTCGACTAATGGTTAAGGTCTTAACTCTTACTCTAGCATCATGGTTAAGGTCTTAACTCTTACTCTGGACTAATGGTTAAGGTCTTATCTCTTACTCTGGACTAATGGTTAATGTCTTAACTCTTACTCTGGACTAATGGTTAAGGTCTTAGACTCTTACTCTGGCATCATGGTTAAGGTCTTAACTCTTACTCTGGCATCATGGTTAATGTCTTAAGTCTTACTCTGGCATCATGGTTAAGGTCTTAACTCTTACTCTGGACTAATGGTTAAGGTCTTAACTCTTACTCTGGCATCATGATTAAGGTCTTAACTCTTACTCTGGACTAATGGTTAAGGTCTTAACTCTTACTCTGGCATCATGGTTATGGTCTTAACTCTTGCTCTGGACTAATGGTTAAGGTTTTAGACTCTCACTCTGGCATCATGGTTAAGGTCTTAACTCTTACTCTGGACTAATGGTTAAGGTCTTAACTCTTACTCTGGCATCATGGTTAAGGTCTTAACTCTTACTCTGGCATCATGGTTAAGGTTGTAACTCTTACTCTGGACTAATGGTTAAGGTCTTAACTCTTACTCTCGACTAATGGTTAAGGTCTTAACTCTTACTCTGGCATCATGGTTAAGGTCTTAACTCTTACTCTAGCATCATGGTTAAGGTCTTAACTCTTACTCTGGACTAATGGTTAAGGTCTTAACTCTTACTCTGGACTAATGGTTAAGGTTTTAGACTCTCACTCTGGCATCATGGTTAAGGTCTTAACTCATACTCTGGACTAATGGTTAAGGTCTTAACTCTTACTCTGGCGTCATGGTTAAGGTCTTAACTCTACCTCTGGCATCATGGTTAAGGTCTTAACTCTTACTCTGGCATCATAGTTAAGGTCGTAACTCTTACTCTGGACTAATGGTTAAGGTCTTAACTCTTACTCTGGCATCATGGTTAATGTCTTAAGTCTTACTCTGGCATCATGGCTAAGGTCTTAACTCTTACTCTGGACTAATGGTTAAGGTCTTAATTCTTACTATCACATCATGGTTTAGGTCTTAACTCTTACTCTGGCATCATGGTTAAGGTCTTAACTCTTACTCTGGACTAATGGTTAAGGTCTTAACTCTTACTCTGGCATCATGGTTAAGGTCTTTACTCTTACTCTGGACTAATGGTTAAGGTTTTAGACTCTCACTCTGGCATCATGGTTAAGGTCTTAACTCTTACTCTGGCATCATGGTTAAGGTCTTAACTCTAACTCTGGCATCATGGTTAAGGTCTTAACTCTTACTCTGGCATCATGGTTAAGGTCTTAACTCTTACTCTCGACTAATGGTTAAGGTCTTAACTCTTACTCTAGCATCATGGTTAAGGTCTTAACTCTTACTCTGGACTAATAGTTAAGGTCTTAACTCTTACTTTGGACTAATGGTTAATGTCTTAACTCTTACTCTGGACTAATGGTTAAGGTCTTAGACTCTTATTCTGGCATCATGGTTAATGTCTTAACTCTTACTCTGGCATCATGGTTAATGTCTTAAGTCTTACTCTGGGATCATGGTTAAGGTCTTAACTCTTACTCTGGACTAATGGTTAAGGTCTTAACTCTTACTCTGGCATCATGATTAAGGTCTTAACTCTTACTCTGGACTAATGGTTAAGGTCTTAACTCTTACTCTGGCATCATGGTTAAGGTCTTAACTCTTGCTCTGGACTAATGGTTAAGGTTTTAGGCTCTCACTTTGGCATCATGGTTAAGGTCTTAAATCTTACTCTGGACTAATGGTTAAGGTCTTAACTCTTACTCTGGCATCATGGTTAAGGTCTTAACTCTACCTCTGGCATCATGGTTAAGGTCTTAACTCTTACTCTGGCATCATGGTTAAGGTCTTAACTCTTACTCTGGCATCATGGTTAAGGTCGTAACTCTTACTCTGGACTAATGGTTAAGGTCTTAACTCTTACTCTCGACTAATGGTTAAGGTCTTAACTCTTACTCTGGCATCATGGTTAAGGTCTTAACTCTAACTCTGGGATCATGGTTAAGGTCTTAACTCTTACTCTGGACTAATGGTTAAGTTCATAACTCTTACTCTGGACTAATGGTTAAGGTCTTAACTCTTACTCTGGACTAATGGTTAAGGTCTTAACTCTCACTCTAGCATCATGGTTAAGGTCTTGACTCTTACTCTAGACTGATGGTTAAGGTCTTAACTCTTACTCTGGACTAATGGTTAAGGTCTTAACTCTTACACTGGACTAATGGTTAAGGTCTTAACTCTTACTCTGGCATCATGGTTAAGGTCTTAACTCTTACTCTGGCATCATGGTTAAGGTTGTAACTCTTACTCTGGACTAATGGTTAAGGTCTTAACTCTTACTCTCGACTAATGGTTAAGGTCTTAACTCTTACTCTGGCATCATGGTTAAGGTCTTAACTCTTACTCTAGCATCATGGTTAAGGTCTTAACTCTTACTCTGGACTAATGGTTAAGGTCTTAACTCTTACTCTGGACTAATGGTTAAGGTTTTAGACTCTCACTCTGGCATCATGGTTAAGGTCTTAACTCATACTCTGGACTAATGGTTAAGGTCTTAACTCTTACTCTGGCGTCATGGTTAAGGTCTTAACTCTACCTCTGGCATCATGGTTAAGGTCTTAACTCTAACTCTGGCATCATGGTTAAGGTCTTAAACCTTACTCTGGCATCATGGTTAAGGTTGTAACTCTTACTCTGGACTAATGGTTAAGGTCTTAACTCTTACTCTCGACTAATGGTTAAGGTCTTAACTCTTACTCTGGCATCATGGTTAAGGTCTTAACTCTTACTCTAGCATCATGGTTAAGGTCTTAACTCTTACTCTGGACTAATGGTTAAGGTCTTAACTCTTACTCTGGACTAATGGTTAATGTCTTAACTCTTACTCTGGACTAATGGTTAAGGTCTTAGACTCTTACTCTGGCATCATGGTTAAGGTCTTAACTCTTACTCTGGACTAATGGTTAAGGTCTTAACTCTTACTCTGGCATCATGGTTAAGGTCTTAACTCTTACTCTGGCATCATGGTTAAGGTCTTTACTCTTCCTCTGGACTAATGGTTAAGGTTTTAGACTCTCACTCTGGCATCATGGTTAAGGTCTTAACTCTTACTCTGGCATCATGGTTAAGGTCTTAACTCTAACTCTGGCATCATGGTTAAGGTCTTAAATCTTACTCTGGCATCATGGTTAAGGTTGTAACTCTTACTCTGGCATCATGGTTAAGGTCTTAACTCTTACTCTGGCATCATGGTTATGGTCTTAACTCTTACTCTGGACTAATGGTTATGGTCTTAACTTTTACTCTGGACTAATGGTTAAGATCTTAACTCTTACTCTGGCATCATGGTTAAGGTCTTAGACTCTTACTCTGGCATCATGGTTAAGGTCTTAAATCTTACTCTGGACTAATGGTTACAGGCTTAACTCTTACTCTGGACTAATGGTTAAGGTCTTAACTCTTACTCTGGCATCATGGTTAAGGTCTTAACTCTTACTCTGGACTAATGGTTATGGTCTTAATTCTTACTCTGGCATCATGGTTAAGGTCGTAACTCTTACTCTGGCATCATGGTTAAGGTCTTAACTCTAACTCTGGGATCATGGTTAAGGTCTTAACTCTTACTCTGGACTAATGGTTAAGTTCATAACTCTTACTCTGGACTAATGGTTAAGGTCTTAACTCTTACTCTGGACTAATGGTTAAGGTCTTAACTCTCACTCTAGCATCATGGTTAAGGTCTTGACTCTTACTCTAGACTGATGGTTAAGGTCTTAACTCTTACTCTGGACTAATGGTTAAGGTCTTAACTCTTACACTGGACTAATGGTTAAGGTCTTAACTCTTACTCTGGCATCATGGTTAAGGTCTTAACTCTTACTCTGGCATCATGGTTAAGGTTGTAACTCTTACTCTGGACTAATGGTTAAGGTCTTAACTCTTACTCTCGACTAATGGTTAAGGTCTTAACTCTTACTCTGGCATCATGGTTAAGGTCTTAACTCTTACTCTAGCATCATGGTTAAGGTCTTAACTCTTACTCTGGACTAATGGTTAAGGTCTTAACTCTTACTCTGGACTAATGGTTAAGGTTTTAGACTCTCACTCTGGCATCATGGTTAAGGTCTTAACTCATACTCTGGACTAATGGTTAAGGTCTTAACTCTTACTCTGGCGTCATGGTTAAGGTCTTAACTCTACCTCTGGCATCATGGTTAAGGTCTTAACTCTAACTCTGGCATCATGGTTAAGGTCTTAAACCTTACTCTGGCATCATGGTTAAGGTTGTAACTCTTACTCTGGACTAATGGTTAAGGTCTTAACTCTTACTCTCGACTAATGGTTAAGGTCTTAACTCTTACTCTGGCATCATGGTTAAGGTCTTAACTCTTACTCTAGCATCATGGTTAAGGTCTTAACTCATACTCTGGACTAATGGTTAAGGTCTTAACTCTTACTCTGGACTAATGGTTAATGTCTTAACTCTTACTCTGGACTAATGGTTAAGGTCTTAGACTCTTACTCTGGCATCATGGTTAAGGTCTTAACTCTTACTCTGGACTAATGGTTAAGGTCTTAACTCTTACTCTGGCATCATGGTTAAGGTCTTAACTCTAACTCTGGCATCATGGTTAAGGTCTTAACTCTTACTCTGGCATCATGGTTAAGGTCTTAACTCTTACTCTGGACTAATGGTTAAGGTCGTAACTCTTACTCTGGCATCATGGTTAAGGTCTTAACTCTAACTCTGGGATCATGGTTAAGGTCTTAACTCTTACTCTGGACTAATGGTTAAGTTTGTAACTCTTACTCTGGACTAATGGTTAAGGTCTTAACTCTTACTCTGGACTAATGGTTAAGGTCTTAACTCTTACTCTAGCATCATGGTTAAGGTCTTAACTCTTACTCTAGACTATTGGTTAAGGTCTTAACTCTTACTCTGGACTAATGGTTAAGGTTTTAGACTCTCACTCTGGCATCATGGTTAAGGCCTTAACTCATACTCTGGACTAATGGTTAAGGTCTTAACTCTTACTCTGGCATCATGGTTAATGTCTTAAGTCTTACTCTGGCATCATGGCTAAGGTCTTAACTCTTACTCTGGACTAATGGTTAAGGTCTTAACTCTTACTATGGCATCATGGTTTAGGTCTTAACTCTTACTCTGGCATCATGGTTAAGGTCTTAACTCTTACTCTGGACTAATGGTTAAGGTCTTAACTCTTACTCTGGCATCATGGTTAAGGTCTTTACTCTTACTCTGGACTAATGGTTAAGGTTTTAGACTCTCACTCTGGCATCATGGTTAAGGTCTTAACTCTTACTCTGGCATCATGGTTAAGGTCTTAACTCTAACTCTGGCATCATGGTTAAGGTCTTAACTCTTACTCTGGCATCATGGTTAAGGTCGTAACTCTTACTCTGGAATAATGGTTAAGGTCTTAACTCTTACTCTCGACTAATGGTTAAGGTCTTAACTCTTACTCTAGCATCATGGTTAAGGTCTTAACTCTTACTCTGGACTAATAGTTAAGGTCTTAACTCTTACTTTGGACTAATGGTTAATGTCTTAACTCTTACTCTGGACTAATGGTTAAGGTCTTAGACTCTTATTCTGGCATCATGGTTAATGTCTTAACTCTTACTCTGGCATCATGGTTAATGTCTTAAGTCTTACTCTGGCATCATGGTTAAGGTCTTAACTCTTACTCTGGACTAATGGTTAAGGTCTTAACTCTTACTCTGGCATCATGATTAAGGTCTTAACTCTTACTCTGGACTAATGGTTAAGGTCTTAACTCTTACTCTGGCATCATGGTTAAGGTCTTAACTCTTGCTCTGGACTAATGGTTAAGGTTTTAGGCTCTTACTCTGGCATCATGGTTAAGGTCGTAACTCTTACTCTGGCATCATGGTTAAGGTCTTAACTCTAACTCTGGGATCATGGTTAAGGTCTTAACTCTTACTCTGGACTAATGGTTAAGTTCATAACTCTTACTCTGGACTAATGGTTAAGGTCTTAACTCTTACTCTGGACTAATGGTTAAGGTCTTAACTCTCACTCTAGCATCATGGTTAAGGTCTTGACTCTTACTCTAGACTGATGGTTAAGGTCTTAACTCTTACTCTGGACTAATGGTTAAGGTCTTAACTCTTACACTGGACTAATGGTTAAGGTCTTAACTCTTACTCTGGCATCATGGTTAAGGTCTTAACTCTTACTCTGGCATCATGGTTAAGGTTGTAACTCTTACTCTGGACTAATGGTTAAGGTCTTAACTCTTACTCTCGACTAATGGTTAAGGTCTTAACTCTTACTCTGGCATCATGGTTAAGGTCTTAACTCTTACTCTAGCATCATGGTTAAGGTCTTAACTCTTACTCTGGACTAATGGTTAAGGTCTTAACTCTTACTCTGGACTAATGGTTAAGGTTTTAGACTCTCACTCTGGCATCATGGTTAAGGTCTTAACTCATACTCTGGACTAATGGTTAAGGTCTTAACTCTTACTCTGGCGTCATGGTTAAGGTCTTAACTCTACCTCTGGCATCATGGTTAAGGTCTTAACTCTAACTCTGGCATCATGGTTAAGGTCTTAAACCTTACTCTGGCATCATGGTTAAGGTTGTAACTCTTACTCTGGACTAATGGTTAAGGTCTTAACTCTTACTCTCGACTAATGGTTAAGGTCTTAACTCTTACTCTGGCATCATGGTTAAGGTCTTAACTCTTACTCTAGCATCATGGTTAAGGTCTTAACTCATACTCTGGACTAATGGTTAAGGTCTTAACTCTTACTCTGGACTAATGGTTAATGTCTTAACTCTTACTCTGGACTAATGGTTAAGGTCTTAGACTCTTACTCTGGCATCATGGTTAAGGTCTTAACTCTTACTCTGGACTAATGGTTAAGGTCTTAACTCTTACTCTGGCATCATGGTTAAGGTCTTAACTCTAACTCTGGCATCATGGTTAAGGTCTTAACTCTTACTCTGGCATCATGGTTAAGGTCTTAACTCTTACTCTGGACTAATGGTTAAGGTCGTAACTCTTACTCTGGCATCATGGTTAAGGTCTTAACTCTAACTCTGGGATCATGGTTAAGGTCTTAACTCTTACTCTGGACTAATGGTTAAGTTTGTAACTCTTACTCTGGACTAATGGTTAAGGTCTTAACTCTTACTCTGGACTAATGGTTAAGGTCTTAACTCTTACTCTAGCATCATGGTTAAGGTCTTAACTCTTACTCTAGACTATTGGTTAAGGTCTTAACTCTTACTCTGGACTAATGGTTAAGGTTTTAGACTCTCACTCTGGCATCATGGTTAAGGCCTTAACTCATACTCTGGACTAATGGTTAAGGTCTTAACTCTTACTCTGGCATCATGGTTAATGTCTTAAGTCTTACTCTGGCATCATGGCTAAGGTCTTAACTCTTACTCTGGACTAATGGTTAAGGTCTTAACTCTTACTATGGCATCATGGTTTAGGTCTTAACTCTTACTCTGGCATCATGGTTAAGGTCTTAACTCTTACTCTGGACTAATGGTTAAGGTCTTAACTCTTACTCTGGCATCATGGTTAAGGTCTTTACTCTTACTCTGGACTAATGGTTAAGGTTTTAGACTCTCACTCTGGCATCATGGTTAAGGTCTTAACTCTTACTCTGGCATCATGGTTAAGGTCTTAACTCTAACTCTGGCATCATGGTTAAGGTCTTAACTCTTACTCTGGCATCATGGTTAAGGTCGTAACTCTTACTCTGGAATAATGGTTAAGGTCTTAACTCTTACTCTCGACTAATGGTTAAGGTCTTAACTCTTACTCTAGCATCATGGTTAAGGTCTTAACTCTTACTCTGGACTAATAGTTAAGGTCTTAACTCTTACTTTGGACTAATGGTTAATGTCTTAACTCTTACTCTGGACTAATGGTTAAGGTCTTAGACTCTTATTCTGGCATCATGGTTAATGTCTTAACTCTTACTCTGGCATCATGGTTAATGTCTTAAGTCTTACTCTGGCATCATGGTTAAGGTCTTAACTCTTACTCTGGACTAATGGTTAAGGTCTTAACTCTTACTCTGGCATCATGATTAAGGTCTTAACTCTTACTCTGGACTAATGGTTAAGGTCTTAACTCTTACTCTGGCATCATGGTTAAGGTCTTAACTCTTGCTCTGGACTAATGGTTAAGGTTTTAGGCTCTCACTCTGGCATCATGGTTAAGGTCTTAAATCTTACTCTGGACTAATGGTTAAGGTCTTAACTCTTACTCTGGCATCATGGTTAAGGTCTTAACTCTACCTCTGGCATCATGGTTAAGGTCTTAACTCTTACTCTGGCATCATGGTTAAGGTCTTAACTCTTACTCTGGCATCATGGTTAAGGTCGTAACTCTTACTCTGGACTAATGGTTAAGGTCTTAACTCTTACTCTCGACTAATGGTTAAGGTCTTAACTCTTACTCTGGCATCATGGTTAAGGTATTAACTCTTACTCTAGCATCATGGTTAAGGTCTTAACTCTTACTCTGGACTAATGGTTAAGGTCTTAACTCTTACTCTGGACTAATGGTTAATGTCTTAACTCTTACTCTGGACTAATGGTTAAGGTCTTAGACTCTTACTCTGGCATCATGGTTAAGGTCTTAACTCTTACTCTGGCATCATGGTTAATGTCTTAAGTCTTACTCTGGCATCATGGTTAAGGTCTTAACTCTTACTCTGGACTAATGGTTAAGGTCTTAACTCTTACTCTGGCATCATGGTTTAGGTCTTAACTCTTACTCTGGCATCATGGTTAAGGTCTTAACTCTTACTCTGGACTAATGGTTAAGGTCTTAACTCTTACTCTGGTATCATGGTTAATGTCTTAAGTCTTACTCTGGCATCATGGTTAAGGTCTTAACTCTTACTCTGGACTAATGGTTAAGGTCTTAACTCTTACTCTGGCATCATGGTTTAGGTCTTAACTCTTACTCTGGCATCATGGTTAAGGTCTTAACTCTTACTCTGGACTAATGGTTAAGGTCTTAACTCTTACTCTGGCATCATGGTTAAGGTCTTTACTCTTCCTCTGGACTAATGGTTAAGGTTTTAGACTCTCACTCTGGCATCATGGTTACGGTCTTAACTCTTACTCTGGCATCATGGTTAAGGTCTTAACTCTAACTCTGGCATCATGGTTAAGGTCTTAAATCTTACTCTGGCATCATGGTTAAGGTTGTAACTCTTACTCTGGACTAATGGTTAAGGTCTTAACTCTTACTCTCGACTAATGGTTAAGGTCTTAACTCTTACTCTGGCATCATGGTTAAGGTCTTAACTCTTACTCTAGCATCATGGTTAAGGTCTTAACTCTTACTCTGGACTAATGGTTAAGGTCTTAACTCTTACTCTGGACTAATGGTTAATGTCTTAACTCTTACTCTGGACTAATGGTTAAGGTCTTAGACTCTTACTCTGGCATCATGGTTAAGGTCTTAACTCTTACTCTGGACTAATGGTTAAGGTCTTAACTCTTACTCTGGCATCATGGTTAAGGTCTTAACTCTAACTCTGGCATCATGGTTAAGGTCTTAACTCTTACTCTGGCATCATGGTTAAGGTCTTAACTCTTACTCTGGACTAATGGTTAAGGTCGTAACTCTTACTCTGGCATCATGGTTAAGGTCTTAACTCTAACTCTGGCATCATGGTTTAGGTCTTAACTCTTACTCTGGCATCATGGTTAAGGTCTTAACTCTTACTCTGGACTAATGGTTAAGGTCTTAACTCTTACTCTGGCATCATGGTTAAGGTCTTTACTCTTCCTCTGGACTAATGGTTAAGGTTTTAGACTCTCACTCTGGCATCATGGTTAAGGTCTTAACTCTTACTCTGGCATCATGGTTAAGGTCTTAACTCTAACTCTGGCATCATGGTTAAGGTCTTAAATCTTACTCTGGCATCATGGTTAAGGTTGTAACTCTTACTCTGGACTAATGGTTAAGGTCTTAACTCTTACTCTCGACTAATGGTTAAGGTCTTAACTCTTACTCTGGCATCATGGTTAAGGTCTTAACTCTTACTCTAGCATCATGGTTAAGGTCTTAACTCTTACTCTGGACTAATGGTTAAGGTCTTAACTCTTACTCTGGACTAATGGTTAATGTCTTAACTCTTACTCTGGACTAATGGTTAAGGTCTTAGACTCTTACTCTGGCATCATGGTTAAGGTCTTAACTCTTACTCTGGACTAATGGTTAAGGTCTTAACTCTTACTCTGGCATCATGGTTAAGGTCTTAACTCTAACTCTGGCATCATGGTTAAGGTCTTAACTCTTACTCTGGCATCATGGTTAAGGTCTTAACTCTTACTCTGGACTAATGGTTAAGGTCGTAACTCTTACTCTGGCATCATGGTTAAGGTCTTAACTCTAACTCTGGGATCATGGTTAAGGTCTTAACTCTTACTCTGGACTAATGGTTAAGTTTGTAACTCTTACTCTGGACTAATGGTTAAGGTCTTAACTCTTACTCTGGACTAATGGTTAAGGTCTTAACTCTTACTCTAGCATCATGGTTAAGGTCTTAACTCTTACTCTAGACTATTGGTTAAGGTCTTAACTCTTACTCTGGACTAATGGTTAAGGTCTTAACTCTTACTCTGGCATCATGGTTTAGGTCTTAACTCTTACTCTGGCATCATGGTTAAGGTCTTAACTCTTACTCTGGACTAATGGTTAAGGTCTTAACTCTTACTCTGGCATCATGGTTAAGGTCTTTATTCTTACTCTGGACTAATGGTTAAGGTTTTAGACTCTCACTCTGGCATCATGGTTAAGGTCTTAACTCTTACTCTGGCATCATGGTTAAGGTCTTAACTCTAACTCTGGCATCATGGTTAAGGTCTTAACTCTTACTCTGGCATCATGGTTAAGGTCTTAACTCTTACTCTGGCATCATGGTTAAGGTCGTAACTCTTACTCTGGACTAATGGTTAAGGTCTTAACTCTTACTCTCGACTAATGGTTAAGGTCTTAACTCTTACTCTAGCATCATGGTTAAGGTCTTAACTCTTACTCTGGACTAATGGTTAAGGTCTTATCTCTTACTCTGGACTAATGGTTAATGTCTTAACTCTTACTCTGGACTAATGGTTAAGGTCTTAGACTCTTACTCTGGCATCATGGTTAAGGTCTTAACTCTTACTCTGGCATCAAGGTTAAGGTCTTAAGTCTTACTCTGGCATCATGGTTAAGGTCTTAACTCTTACTCTGGACTAATGGTTAAGGTCTTAACTCTTACTCTGGCATCATGATTAAGGTCTTAGCTCTTACTCTGGACTAATGGTTAAGGTCTTAACTCTTACTCTGGCATCATGGTTAAGGTCTTAACTCTTGCTCTGGACTAATGGTTAAGGTTTTAGACTCTCACTCTGGCATCATGGTTAAGGTCTTAACTCTTACTCTGGACTAATGGTTAAGGTCTTAACTCTTACTCTGGCATCATGGTTAAGGTCTTAACTCTACCTCTGGCATCATGGTTAAGGTCTTAACTCTTACTCTGGCATCATGGTTAAGGTCGTAACTCTTACTCTGGACTAATGGTTAAGGTCTTAACTCTTACTCTGGCATCAAGGTTAATGTCTTAAGTCTTACTCTGGCATCATGGTTAAGGTCTTAACTCTTACTCTGGCATCATGGTTAAGGTCTTTACTCTTCCTCTGGACTAATGGTTAAGGTTTTAGACTCTCACTCTGGCATCATGGTTAAGGTCTTAACTCTTACTCTGGCATCATGGTTAAGGTCTTAACTCTAACTCTGGCATCATGGTTAAGGTCTTAAATCTTACTCTGGCATCATGGTTAAGGTTGTAACTCTTACTCTGGCATCATGGTTAAGGTCTTAACTCTTACTCTGGCATCATGGTTATGGTCTTAACTCTTACTCTGGACTAATGGTTATGGTCTTAACTTTTACTCTGGACTAATGGTTAAGATCTTAACTCTTACTCTGGCATCATGGTTAAGGTCTTAGACTCTTACTCTGGCATCATGGTTAAGGTCTTAAATCTTACTCTGGACTAATGGTTACAGGCTTAACTCTTACTCTGGACTAATGGTTAAGGTCTTAACTCTTACTCTGGCATCATGGTTAAGGTCTTAACTCCTACTCTGGACTAATGGTTATGGTCTTAATTCTTACTCTGGCAACATGGTTAAGGTCGTAACTCTTACTCTGGCATCATGGTTAAGGTCTTAACTCTAACTCTGGGATCATGGTTAAGGTCTTAACTCTTACTCTGAACTAATGGTTAAGTTCATAACTCTTACTCTGGACTAATGGTTAAGGTCTTAACTCTTACTCTGGACTAATGGTTAAGGTCTTAACTCTCACTCTAGCATCATGGTTAAGGTCTTGACTCTTACTCTAGACTGATGGTTAAGGTCTTAACTCTTACTCTGGACTAATGGTTAAGGTCTTAACTCTTACACTGGACTAATGGTTAAGGTCTTAACTCTTACTCTGGCATCATGGTTAAGGTCTTAACTCTTACTCTAGCATCATGGTTAAGGTCTTAACTCTTACTCTGGACTAATGGTTAAGGTCTTAACTCTTACTCTGGACTAATGGTTAAGGTTTTAGACTCTCACTCTGGCATCATGGTTAAGGTCTTAACTCATACTCTGGACTAATGGTTAAGGTCTTAACTCTTACTCTGGCGTCATGGTTAAGGTCTTAACTCTACCTCTGGCATCATGGTTAAGGTCTTAACTCTTACTCTGGCATCATAGTTAAGGTCGTAACTCTTACTCTGGACTAATGGTTAAGGTCTTAACTCTTACTCTGGCATCATGGTTAATGTCTTAAGTCTTACTCTGGCATCATGGCTAAGGTCTTAACTCTTACTCTGGACTAATGGTTAAGGTCTTAACTCTTACTATGGCATCATGGTTTAGGTCTTAACTCTTACTCTGGCATCATGGTTAAGGTCTTAACTCTTACTCTGGACTAATGGTTAAGGTCTTAACTCTTACTCTGGCATCATGGTTAAGGTCTTTACTCTTACTCTGGACTAATGGTTAAGGTTTTAGACTCTCACTCTGGCATCATGGTTAAGGTCTTAACTCTTACTCTGGCATCATGGTTAAGGTCTTAACTCTAACTCTGGCATCATGGTTAAGGTCTTAACTCTTACTCTGGCATCATGGTTAAGGTCGTAACTTTTACTCTGGAATAATGGTTAAGGTCTTAACTCTTACTCTGGTATCATGGTTAATGTCTTAAGTCTTACTCTGGCATCATGGTTAAGGTCTTAACTCTTACTCTGGACTAATGGTTAAGGTCTTAACTCTTACTCTGGCATCATGGTTTAGGTCTTAACTCTTACTCTGGCATCATGGTTAAGGTCTTAACTCTTACTCTGGACTAATGGTTAAGGTCTTAACTCTTACTCTGGCATCATGGTTAAGGTCTTTACTCTTCCTCTGGACTAATGGTTAAGGTTTTAGACTCTCACTCTGGCATCATGGTTAAGGTCTTAACTCTTACTCTGGCATCATGGTTAAGGTCTTAACTCTAACTCTGGCATCATGGTTAAGGTCTTAAATCTTACTCTGGCATCATGGTTAAGGTTGTAACTCTTACTCTGGACTAATGGTTAAGGTCTTAACTCTTACTCTCGACTAATGGTTAAGGTCTTAACTCTTACTCTGGCATCATGGTTAAGGTCTTAACTCTTACTCTAGCATCATGGTTAAGGTCTTAACTCTTACTCTGGACTAATGGTTAAGGTCTTAACTCTTACTCTGGACTAATGGTTAATGTCTTAACTCTTACTCTGGACTAATGGTTAAGGTCTTAGACTCTTACTCTGGCATCATGGTTAAGGTCTTAACTCTTACTCTGGACTAATGGTTAAGGTCTTAACTCTTACTCTGGCATCATGGTTAAGGTCTTAACTCTAACTCTGGCATCATGGTTAAGGTCTTAACTCTTACTCTGGCATCATGGTTAAGGTCTTAACTCTTACTCTGGACTAATGGTTAAGGTCGTAACTCTTACTCTGGCATCATGGTTAAGGTCTTAACTCTAACTCTGGGATCATGGTTAAGGTCTTAACTCTTACTCTGGACTAATGGTTAAGTTTGTAACTCTTACTCTGGACTAATGGTTAAGGTCTTAACTCTTACTCTGGACTAATGGTTAAGGTCTTAACTCTTACTCTAGCATCATGGTTAAGGTCTTAACTCTTACTCTAGACTATTGGTTAAGGTCTTAACTCTTACTCTGGACTAATGGTTAAGGTCTTAACTCTTACTCTGGCATCATGGTTTAGGTCTTAACTCTTACTCTGGCATCATGGTTAAGGTCTTAACTCTTACTCTGGACTAATGGTTAAGGTCTTAACTCTTACTCTGGCATCATGGTTAAGGTCTTTACTCTTACTCTGGACTAATGGTTAAGGTTTTAGACTCTCACTCTGGCATCATGGTTAAGGTCTTAACTCTTACTCTGGCATCATGGTTAAGGTCTTAACTCTAACTCTGGCATCATGGTTAAGGTCTTAACTCTTACTCTGGCATCATGGTTAAGGTCGTAACTCTTACTCTGGACTAATGGTTAAGGTCTTAACTCTTACTCTCGACTAATGGTTAAGGTCTTAACTCTTACTCTAGCATCATGGTTAAGGTCTTAACTCTTACTCTGGACTAATGGTTAAGGTCTTATCTCTTACTCTGGACTAATGGTTAATGTCTTAACTCTTTCTCTGGACTAATGGTTAAGGTCTTAGACTCTTACTCTGGCATCATGGTTAAGGTCTTAACTCTTACTCTGGCATCATGGTTAATGTCTTAAGTCTTACTCTGGCATCATGGTTAAGGTCTTAACTCTTACTCTGGACTAATGGTTAAGGTCTTAACTCTTACTCTGGCATCATGATTAAGGTCTTAACTCTTACTCTGGACTAATGGTTAAGGTCTTAACTCTTACTCTGGCATCAATGTTAAGGTCTTAACTCTTGCTCTGGACTAATGGTTAAGGTTTTAGACTCTCACTCTGGCATCATGGTTAAGGTCTTAACTCTTACTCTGGACTAATGGTTAAGGTCTTAACTCTTACTCTGGCATCATGGTTAAGGTCTTAACTCTACCTCTGGCATCATGGTTAAGGTCTTAACTCTTACTCTGGCATCATGGTTAAGGTCGTAACTCTTACTCTGGACTAATGGTTAAGGTCTTAACTCTTACTCTGGCATCAAGGTTAATGTCTTAAGTCTTACTCTGGCATCATGGTTAAGGTCTTAACTCTTACTCTGGACTAATGGTTAAGGTCTTAACTCTTACTCTGGCATCATGGTTTAGGTCTTAACTCTTACTCTGGCATCATGGTTAAGGTCTTAACTCTTACTCTGGACTAATGTTTAAGGTCTTAACTCTTACTCTGGCATCATGGTTAAGGTCTCTACTCTTACTCTGGACTAATGGTTAAGGTTTTAGACTCTCACTCTGGCATCATGGTTAAGGTCTTAACTCTTACTCTGGCATCATGGTTAAGGTCTTAACTCTAACTCTGGCATCATGGTTAAGGTCTTAACTCTTACTCTGGCATCATGGTTAAGGTTGTAACTCTTACTCTGGACTAATGGTTAAGGTCTTAACTCTTACTCTCGACTAATGGTTAAGGTCTTAACTCTTACTCTGGCATCATGGTTAAGGTCTTAACTCTTACTCTAGCATCATGGTTAAGGTCTTAACTCTTACTCTGGACTAATGGTTAAGGTCTTAACTCTTACTCTGGACTAATGGTTAAGGTCTTAGACTCTTACTCTGGCATCATGGTTAAGGTCTTAACTCTTACTCTGGACTAAAGTTTAAGGTCTTAACTCTTACTCTGGCATCATGGTTAAGGTCTTATCTCTTACTCTGGACTAATGGTTAAGGTCTTAACTCTTACTCTGGCATCATGGTTAAGGTCTTAACTCTAACTCTGGCATCATGGTTAAGGTCTTAACTCTTACTCTGGCATCATGGTTAAGGTCTTAACTCTTACTCTGGACTAATGGTTAAGGTCGTAAGTTTTACTCTGGCATCATGGTTAAGGTCTTAACTCTAACTCTGGGATCATGGTTAAGGTCTTAACTCTTACTCTGGACTAATGGTTAAGTTCGTAACTCTTACTCTGGACTAATGGTTAAGGTCTTAACTCTTACTCTGGACTAATGGTTAAGGTCTTAACTCTAACTCTAGCATCATGGTTAAGGTCTTAACTCTTACTCTAGACTAATGGTTAAGGTCTTAACTCTTACTCTGGACTAATGGTTATGGTCTTAACTCTTACTCTGGACTAATAGTTAAGGTCTTAACTCTTACTCTGGCATCATGGTTAAGGTCTTAGACTCTTACTCTGGCATCATGGTTAAGGTCTTACATCTTACTCTGGACTAATGGTTATGGGCTTAACTCTTACTCTGGACTAATGGTTAAGGTCTTAACTCTTACTCTGGCATCATGGTTAAGGTCTTAACTCTAACTCTGGACTAATGGTTAAGGTCTTGGTCTTAACTCTTACTCTGGCATCATGGTTAAGGTCTTAACTCTTACTCTGGACTAATGGTTAAGGTCTTAACTCTTACTCTGGCATCATGGTTAAGGTCGTAACTCTTACTCTGGCATCATGGTTAAGGTCTTAACTCTAACTCTGGGAACATGGTTAAGATCTTAACTCTTACTCTGGCATCATGGTTAAGGTCCTAACTCTTACTCTGGACTAATGGTTAAGGTCTTAACTCTTACTCTGGCATCATGGTTAAGGTCTTAACTCTTACTCTGGACTAATGGTTAAGGTTTTAGACTCTCACTCTGGCATCATGGTTAAGGTCTTAACTCTTACTCTGGACTAATGGTTAAGGTCTTAACTCTTACTCTGGCATCATGGTTAAGGTCTTAACTCTATCTCTGGCATCATGGTTAAGGTCTTAACTCTTACTCTGGCATCATGGTTAAGGTCGTAACTCTTAATCTGGACTAATGGTTAAGGTCTTAACTCTTACTCTGGCATCATGGTTAATGTCTTAAGTCTTACTCTGGCATCATGGTTAAGGTCTTAACTCTTACTCTGGACTAATGGTTAAGGTCTTAACTCTTACTCTGGCATCATGGTTTAGGTCTTAACTCTTACTCTGGCATCATGGTTAAGGTCTTAACTCTTACTCTGGACTAATGGTTAAGGTCTTAACTCTTACTCTGGCATCATGGTTAAGGTCTTTACTCTTACTCTGGACTAATGGTTAAGGTTTTAGACTCTCACTCTAGCATCATGGTTAAGGTCTTAACTCTTACTCTGGCATCATGGTTAAGGTTGTAACTCTTACTCTGGACTAATGGTTAAGGTCTTAACTCTTACTCTCGACTAATGGTTAAGGTCTTAACTCTTACTCTGGCATCATGGTTAAGGTCTTAACTCTAACTCTGGGAACATGGTTAAGGTCTTAACTCTTACTTTGGCATCATGGTTAAGTTCTTAACTCTTACTCTGGCATCATGGTTAAGGTCTTAACTCTTACTCTGGCATCATGGTTAAGGTCTTAACTCTTACTCTGGACTAATGGTTATGGTCTTAACTTTTACTCTGGACTAATGGTTAAGATCTTAACTCTTACTCTGGCATCATGGTTAAGGTCTTAACTCTTACTCTGGCATCATGGTTAAGGTCCTAACTCTTACTCTGGACTAATGGTTATGGTCTTAATTCTTACTCTGGCATCATGGTTAAGGTCGTAACTCTTACTCTGGCATGATGGTTAAGGTCTTAACTCTAACTCTGGGATCATGGTTAAGGTCTTAACTCTTACTCTGGACTAATGGTTAAGTTCATAACTCTTACTCTGGACTAATGGTTAAGGTCTTAACTCTTACTCTGGACTAATGGTTAAGGTCTTAACTCTTACTCTAGCATCATGGTTAAGGTCTTAACTCTTACTCTAGACTAATGGTTAAGGTCTTAACTCTTACTCTGGACTAATGGTTAAGGTCTTAACTCTTACACTGGACTAATGGTTAAGGTCTTAGACTCTTACTCTGGCATCATAGTTAAGGTCTTAACTCTTACTCTGGACTCATGTTTACGGTCTTAACTCCTACTCTGGACTAATGGTTAAGGTCTTAACTCTTACTCTAGCATCATGGTTAAGGTCTTAACTCTTACTCTAGACTAATGGTTAAGGTCTTAACTCTTACTCTGGACTAATGGTTAAGGTCTTAACTCTTACACTGGACTAATGGTTAAGGTCTTAGACTCTTACTCTGGCATCATGGTTAAGGTCTTAACTCTTACTCTGGACTAATGTTTACGGTCTTAACTCCTACTCTGACATCATGGTTAAGGTCTTAACTCCTACTCTGGACTAATGGTTAAGGTCTTAACTCTTACTCTGGCATCATGGTTAAGTTCTTAACTCTTACACTGGCATCATGGTTAAGGTCTTAACTCTTACTCTGGCATCATGGTTAAGGTCCTAACTCTTACTCTGGACTAATGGTTATGGTCTTAACTCTTACTCTGGACTAATGGTTAAGGTCTTAACTCATACTCTGGCATCATGGTTAAGGTCTTAGACTCTTACTCTGCCATCATGGATAAGGTCCTAAATCTTACTCTGGACTAATGGTTAAGGGCTTAACTCTTACTCTGGACTAATGGTTAAGGTCTTAACTCTTACTCTGGCATCATGGTTAAGGTCTTAACTCTTACTCTGGACTAATGGTTAAGGTCTTGGTCTTAACTCTTACTCTGGCATCATGGTTAAGGTCTTAACTCTTACTCTGGACTAATGGTTAAGGTCTTAACTCTTACTCTGGCATCATAGTTAAGGTCTTAACTCTTACTCTGGACTAATGGTTAAGGTCTTAACTCTTACTCTGGCATCATGGTTAAGGTCTTAACTCTTACTCTGGCATCATGGTTAAGGTCTTAACTCTTACTCTGGACTAATGGTTAAGGTCTTAACTCTTACTCTGGCATCATGGTTAAGGTCTTAACTCTTACTCTGGACTAATGGTTAAGGTTTTAGACTCTCACTCTGGCATCATGGTTAAGGTCTTAACTCATACTCTGGACTAATGGTTGAGGTCTTAACTCTTACTCTGGCATCATGGTTAAGGTCTTAACTCTTACTCTGGCATCATGGTTAAGGTCTTAACTCTTACTCTGGCATCATGGTTAATGTCTTAAGTCTTACTCTGGCATCATGGCTAAGGTCTTAACTCTTACCCTGGACTAATGGTTAAGGTCTTAACTCTTACTCTGGCATCATGGTTTAGGTCTTAACTCTTACTCTGGCATCATGGTTAAGGTCTTAACTCTTACTCTCGACTAATGGTTAAGGTCTTAACTCTTACTCTGGCATCATTGTTAAGGTCTTAACTCTTACTCTAGCATCATGGTTAAGGTCTAAACTCTTACTCTGGACTAATGGTTAAGGTCTTAACTCTAACTCTGGACTAATGGTTAATGTCTTAACTCTTACTCTGGACTAATGGTTAAGGTCTTAAACTCTTACTCTGGCATCATGGTTAAGGTCTTAACTCTTACTCTGGCATCATGGTTAATTTCTTAAGTCTTACTCTGGCATCATGGTTAAGGTCTTAACTCTTACTCTGGACTAATGGTTAAGGTCTTAACTCCTACTCTGGCATCATGGTTTAGGTCTTAACTCTTACTCTGGCATCATGGTTAAGGTCTTAACTCTTACTCTGGACTAATGGTTAAGGTCTTAACTCTTACTCTGGCATCATGGTTAAGGTCTTAACTCTTACTCTGGACTAATGGTTAAGGTTTTAGACTCTCACTCTGGCATCATGGTTAAGGTCTTAACTCTTACTCTGGACTAATGTTTAAGGTCTTAACTCTTACTCTGGCATCATGGTTAAGGTCTTAACTCTACCTCTGGCATCATGGTTAAGGTCTTAACTCTTACTCTGGCATCTTGGTTAAGGTCGTAACTCTTACTCTGGACTAATGGTTAAGGTCTTAACTCTTACTCTGGCATCATGGTTAATGTCTTAAGTCTTACTCTGGCATCATGGTTAAGGTCTTAACTCTTACTCTGGACTAATGGTTAAGGTCTTAACTCTTAATCTGGACTAATGGTTAAGGTCTTAACTCTTACTCTGGCATCATGGTTTAGGTCTTAACTCTTACTCTGGCATCATGGTTAAGGTCTTAACTCTTACTCTGGACTAATGGTTAAGGTCTTAACTCTTAATCTGGCATCATGGTTAAGGTCTTTACTCTTACTCTGGACTAATGGTTCAGGTTTTAGACTCTCACTCTGGCATCATGGTTAAGGTCTCAACTCTTACTCTGGCATCATGGTTAAGGTCTTAACTCTGGCATCATGGTTAAGGTCTTAACTCTTACTCTGGCATCATGGTTAAGGTTGTAACTCTTACTCTGGACTAATGGTTAAGGTCTTAACTCTTACTCTCGACTAATGGTTAAGGTCTTAACTCTTACTCTAGCATCATGGTTAAGGTCTTAACTCTTACTCTGGACTAATGGTTAAGGTCTTAACTCTTACTCTGGACTAATGGTTAAGGTCTTAGACTCTTACTCTGGCATCATGGTTAAGGTCTTAACTCTTACTGTGGACTAAAGTTTAAGGTCTTAACTCTTACTCTGGCATCATGGTTAAGGTATTATCTCTTACTCTGGACTAATGGTTAAGGTCTTAAACTCTTACTCTGGCATCATGGTTAAGGTCTTAACTCTTACTCTGGCATCATGGTTATTGTCTTAAGTCTTACTCTGGCATCATGGTTAAGGTCTTAACTCTTACTCTGGACTAATGGTTAAGGTCTTAACTCCTACTTTGGCATCATGGTTTAGGTCTTAACTCTTACTCTGGCATCATGGTTAAGGTCTTAACTCTTACTCTGGACTAATGGTTAAGGTCTTAACTCTTACTCTGGACTAATGGTTAATGTCTTAACTCTTACTCTGGACTAATGGTTAAGGTCTTAACTCTTACTCTCGACTAATGGTTAAGGTCTTAACTCTTACTCTGGCATCATGGTTAAGGTCTTAACTCTAACTCTGGGAACATGGTTAAGGTCTTAACTCTTACTTTGGCATCATGGTTAAGTTCTTAACTCTTACTCTGGCATCATGGTTAAGGTCTTAACTCTTACTCTGGCATCATGGTTAAGGTCTTAACTCTTACTCTGGACTAATGGTTATGGTCTTAACTTTTACTCTGGACTAATGGTTAAGATCTTAACTCTTACTCTGGCATCATGGTTAAGGTCTTAACTCTTACTCTGGCATCATGGTTAAGGTCCTAACTCTTACTCTGGACTAATGGTTATGGTCTTAATTCTTACTCTGGCATCATGGTTAAGGTCGTAACTCTTACTCTGGCATGATGGTTAAGGTCTTAACTCTAACTCTGGGATCATGGTTAAGGTCTTAACTCTTACTCTGGACTAATGGTTAAGTTCATAACTCTTACTCTGGACTAATGGTTAAGGTCTTAACTCTTACTCTGGACTAATGGTTAAGGTCTTAACTCTTACTCTAGCATCATGGTTAAGGTCTTAACTCTTACTCTAGACTAATGGTTAAGGTCTTAACTCTTACTCTGGACTAATGGTTAAGGTCTTAACTCTTACACTGGACTAATGGTTAAGGTCTTAGACTCTTACTCTGGCATCATAGTTAAGGTCTTAACTCTTACTCTGGACTAATGTTTACGGTCTTAACTCCTACTCTGGACTAATGGTTAAGGTCTTAACTCTTACTCTAGCATCATGGTTAAGGTCTTAACTCTTACTCTAGACTAATGGTTAAGGTCTTAACTCTTACTCTGGACTAATGGTTAAGGTCTTAACTCTTACACTGGACTAATGGTTAAGGTCTTAGACTCTTACTCTGGCATCATGGTTAAGGTCTTAACTCTTACTCTGGACTAATGTTTACGGTCTTAACTCCTACTCTGGCATCATGGTTAAGGTCTTAACTCCTACTCTGGACTAATGGTTAAGGTCTTAACTCTTACTCTGGCATCATGGTTAAGTTCTTAACTCTTACACTGGCATCATGGTTAAGGTCTTAACTCTTACTCTGGCATCATGGTTAAGGTCCTAACTCTTACTCTGGACTAATGGTTATGGTCTTAACTCATACTCAGGCATCATGGTTAAGGTCTTAGACTCTTACTCTGCCATCATGGATAAGGTCCTAAATCTTACTCTGGACTAATGGTTAAGGGCTTAACTCTTACTCTGGACTAATGGTTAAGGTCTTAACTCTTACTCTGGCATCATGGTTAAGGTCTTAACTCTTACTCTGGACTAATGGTTAAGGTCTTGGTCTTAACTCTTACTCTGGCATCATGGTTAAGGTCTTAACTCTTACTCTGGACTAATGGTTAAGGTCTTAACTCTTACTCTGGCATCATAGTTAAGGTCTTAACTCTTACTCTGGACTAATGGTTAAGGTCTTAACTCTTACTCTGGCATCATGGTTAAGGTCTTAACTCTTACTCTGGCATCATGGTTAAGGTCTTAACTCTTACTCTGGACTAATGGTTAAGGTCTTAACTCTTACTCTGGCATCATGGTTAAGGTCTTAACTCTTACTCTGGACTAATGGTTAAGGTTTTAGACTCTCACTCTGGCATCATGGTTAAGGTCTTAACTCATACTCTGGACTAATGGTTGAGGTCTTAACTCTTACTCTGGCATCATGGTTAAGGTCTTAACTCTTACTCTGGCATCATGGTTAAGGTCTTAACTCTTACTCTGGCATCATGGTTAATGTCTTAAGTCTTACTCTGGCATCATGGCTAAGGTCTTAACTCTTACCCTGGACTAATGGTTAAGGTCTTAACTCTTACTCTGGCATCATGGTTTAAGTCTTAACTCTTACTCTGGCATCATGGTTAAGGTCTTAACTCTTACTCTCGACTAATGGTTAAGGTCTTAACTCTTACTCTGGCATCATTGTTAAGGTCTTAACTCTTACTCTAGCATCATGGTTAAGGTCTAAACTCTTACTCTGGACTAATGGCTAAGGTCTTAACTCTAACTCTGGACTAATGGTTAATGTCTTAACTCTTACTCTGGACTAATGGTTAAGGTCTTAAACTCTTACTCTGGCATCATGGTTAAGGTCTTAACTCTTACTCTGGCATCATGGTTAATTTCTTAAGTCTTACTCTGGCATCATGGTTAAGGTCTTAACTCTTACTCTGGACTAATGGTTAAGGTCTTAACTCCTACTCTGGCATCATGGTTTAGGTCTTAACTCTTACTCTGGCATCATGGTTAAGGTCTTAACTCTTACTCTGGACTAATGGTTAAGGTCTTAACTCTTACTCTGGCATCATGGTTAAGGTCTTAACTCTTACTCTGGACTAATGGTTAAGGTTTTAGACTCTCACTCTGGCATCATGGTTAAGGTCTTAACTCTTACTCTGGACTAATGGTTAAGGTCTTAACTCTTACTCTGGCATAATGGTTAAGGTCTTAACTCTACCTCTGGCATCATGGTTAAGGTCTTAACTCTTACTCTGGCATCTTGGTTAAGGTCGTAACTCTTACTCTGGACTAATGGTTAAGGTCTTAACTCTTACTCTGGCATCATGGTTAATGTCTTAAGTCTTACTCTGGCATCATGGTTAAGGTCTTAACTCTTACTCTGGACTAATGGTTAAGGTCTTAACTCTTAATCTGGACTAATGGTTAAGGTCTTAACTCTTACTCTGGCATCATGGTTTAGGTCATAACTCTTACTCTGGCATCATGGTTAAGGTCTTAACTCTTACTCTGGACTAATGGTTAAGGTCTTAACTCTTAATCTGGCATCATGGTTAAGGTCTTTACTCTTACTCTGGACTAATGGTTAAGGTTTTAGACTCTCACTCTGGCATCATGGTTAAGGTCTCAACTCTTACTCTGGCATCATGGTTAAGGTCTTAACTCTGGCATCATGGTTAAGGTCTTAACTCTTACTCTGGCATCATGGTTAAGGTTGTAACTCTTACTCTGGACTAATGGTTAAGGTCTTAACTCTTACTCTCGACTAATGGTTAAGGTCTTAACTCTTACTCTAGCATCATGGTTAAGGTCTTAACTCTTACTCTGGACTAATGGTTAAGGTCTTAACTCTTACTCTGGACTAATGGTTAAGGTCTTAGACTCTTACTCTGGCATCATGGTTAAGGTCTTAACTCTTACTGTGGACTAAAGTTTAAGGTCTTAACTCTTACTCTGGCATCATGGTTAAGGTATTATCTCTTACTCTGGACTAATGGTTAAGGTCTTAAACTCTTACTCTGGCATCATGGTTAAGGTCTTAACTCTTACTCTGGCATCATGGTTAATGTCTTAAGTCTTACTCTGGCATCATGGTTAAGGTCTTAACTCTTACTCTGGACTAATGGTTAAGGTCTTAACTCCTACTTTGGCATCATGGTTTAGGTCTTAACTCTTTACTCTGGCATCATGGTTAAGGTCTTAACTCTTACTCTGGACTTATGGTTAAGGTCTTAACTCTTACTCTGGCATCATGGTTAAGGTCTTAACTCTTACTCTGGACTAATGGTTAAGGTTTTAGACTCTCACTCTGGCATCATGGTTAAGGTCTTAACTCTTACTCTGGACTAATGGTTAAGGTCTTAACTCTTACTCTGGCATCATGGTTAAGGTCTTAACTCTACCTCTGGCATCATGGTTAAGGTCTTAACTCCTACTCTGGCATCATGGTTAAGGTCGTAACTCTTACTCTGGACTAATGGTTAAGGTCTTAACTCTTACTCTGGCATCATGGTTAATGTCTTAAGTCTTACTCTGGCATCATGGTTAAGGTCTTAACTCTTACTCTGGACTAATGGTTAAGGTCTTAACTCTTAATCTGGACTAATGGTTAAGGTCTTAACTCTTACTCTGGCATCATGGTTTAGGTCTTAACTCTTACTCTGGCATCATGGTTAAGGTCTTAACTCTTACTCTGGACTAATGGTTAAGGTCTTAACTCTTAATCTGGCATCATGGTTAAGGTCTTTACTCTTACTCTGGAGTAATGGTTAAGGTTTTAGACTCTCACTCTGGCATCATGGTTAAGGTCTTAACTCTTACTCTGGCATCATGGTTAAGGTCTTAACTCTGGCATCATGGTTAAGGTCTTAACTCTTACTCTGGCATCATGGTTAAGGTTGTAACTCTTACTCTGGACTAATGGTTAAGGTCTTAACTCTTACTCTCGACTAATGGTTAAGGTCTTATCTCTTACTCTAGCATCATGGTTAAGGTCTTAACTCTTACTCTGGACTAATGGTTAAGGTCTTAACTCTTACTCTGGACTAATGGTTAAGGTCTTAGACTCTTACTCTGGCATCATGGTTAAGGTCTTAACTCTTACTGTGGACTAAAGTTTAAGGTCTTAACTCTTACTCTGGCATCATGGTTAAGGTATTATCTCTTACTCTGGACTAATGGTTAAGGTCTTAACTCTTACTCTGGCATCATGGTTAAGGTCTTAACTCTAACTCTGGCATCATGGTTAAGGTCTTAACTCTTACTCTGGCATCATGGTTAAGGTCGTAACTCTTACTCTGGACTAATGGTTAAGGTCTTAACTCTTAATCTCGACTAATGGTTAAGGTCTTAACTCTTACTCTGGCATCATGGTTAAGGTCTTAACTCTTACTCTAGCATCATGGTTAAGGTCTTAACTCTTACTCTGGACTAATGGTTAAGGTCTTAACTCTTACTCTGGACTAATGGTTAATGTCTTAACTCTAACTCTGGACTAATGGTTAAGGTCTTAGACTCTTACTCTGGCATCATGGTTAAGGTCTTAACTCTTACTCTGGCATTATGGTTAATGTCTTAAGTCTTACTCTGGCATCATGGTTAAGGTCTTAACTCTTACTCTGGACTAATGGTTAAGGTCTTAACTCTTACTCTGGCATCATGGTTTAGGTCTTAACTCTTACTCTGGCATCATGGTTAAGGTCTTAACTCTTACTCTGGACTAATGGTTAAGGTCTTAACTCTTACTCTGGACTAATGGTTAAGGTCTTAACTCTTACTCTGGACTAATGTTTAAGGTTTTAGACTCTCACTCTGGCATCATGGTTAAGGTCTTAACTCTTACTCTGGACTAATGGTTAAGGTCTTAACTCTTACTCTGGCATCATGGTTAAGGTCTTAACTCTACCTCTGGCATCATGGTTAAGGTCTTAACTCTTACTCTGGCATCATGGTTAAGGTCGTAACTCTTACTCTGGACTAATGGTCAAGGTCTTAACTCTTACTCTGGCATCATGGTTAATGTCTTAAGTCTTACTCTGGCATCATGGTTAAGGTCTTAACTCTTACTCTGGACTAATGGTTAAGGTCTTAACTCTTACTCTGGCATCATGGTTTAGGTCTTAACTCTTACTCTGGCATCATGGTTAAGGTCTTAACTCTTACTCTGGACTAATAGTTAAGGTCTTAACTCTTACTCTGGCATCATGGTTAAGGTCTTTACTCTTACTCTGGACTAATGGTTAAGGTTTTAGACTCTCACTCTGGCATCATGGTTAAGGTCTTAACTCTTACTCTGGCATCATGGTTAAGGTCTTAACTCTAACTCTGGCATCATGGTTAAGGTCTTAACTCTTACTCTGGCATCATGGTTAAGGTTGTAACTCTTACTCTGGACTAATGGTTAAGGTCTTAACTCTTACTCTCGACTAATGGTTAAGGTCTTAACTCTTACTCTGGCATCATGGTTAAGGTCTTAACTCTTACTCTAGCATCATGGTTAAGGTCTTAATTCTTACTCTGGACTTATGGTTAAGGTCTTAACTCTTACTCTGGACTAATGGTTAAGGTCTTAGACTCTTACTCTGGCATCATGGTTAAGGTCTTAACTCTTACTCTGGACTAATGGTTAAGGTCTTAACTCTTACTCTGGCATCATGGTTAAGGTCTTAACTCTAACTCTGGACTAATGGTTAAGGACTTGGTCTTAACTCTTACTCTGGCATCATGGTTAAGGTCTTAACTCTTACTCTGGACTAATGGTTAAGGTCTTAACTCTTACTCTGGCATCATGGTTAAGGTCGTAACTCTTACTCTTTCATCATGGTTAAGGTCTTAACTCTAACTCTGGGAACATGGTTAAGGTCTTAACTCTTACTCTGGCATCATGGTTAAGGTCATAACTCTTACTCTGGACTAATGGTTAAGGTCTTAACTCTTACTCTGGACTAATGGTTAAGGTCTTAACTCTTACTCTGGCATTATGGTTAAGGTCTTAACTCTTACTCTGGCATCATGGTTAAGGTTGTAACTCTTACTCTGGACTAATGGTTAAGGTCTTAACTCTTACTCTGGACTAATGGTTAAGGTCTTAACTCTTACTCTCGACTAATGGTTAAGGTCTTAACTCTTACTCTAGCATCATGGTTAAGGTCTTAACTCTTACTCTGGACTAATGGTTAAGGTCTTAACTCTTACTCTGGACTAATGGTTAAGGTCTTAGACTCTTACTCTGGCATCATGGTTAAGGTCTTAACTCTTACTGTGGACTAAAGTTTAAGGTCTTAACTCTTACTCTGGCATCATGGTTAAGGTATTATCTCTTACTCTGGACTAATGGTTAAGGTCTTAAACTCTTACTCTGGCATCATGGTTAAGGTCTTAACTCTTACTCTGGCATCATGGTTAATGTCTTAAGTCTTACTCTGGCATCATGGTTAAGGTCTTAACTCTTACTCTGGACTAATGGTTAAGGTCTTAACTCCTACTTTGGCATCATGGTTTAGGTCTTAACTCTTACTCTGGCATCATGGTTAAGGTCTTAACTCTTACTCTGGACTAATGGTTAAGGTCTTAACTCTTACTCTGGCATCATGGTTAAGGTCTTAACTCTTACTCTGGACTAATGGTTAAGGTTTTAGACTCTCACTCTGGCATCATGGTTAAGGTCTTAACTCTTACTCTGGACTAATGGTTAAGGTCTTAACTCTTACTCTGGTATCATGGTTAAGGTCTTAACTCTACCTCTGGCATCATGGTTAAGGTCTTAACTCCTACTCTGGCATCATGGTTAAGGTCGTAACTCTTACTCTGGACTAATGGTTAAGGTCTTAACTCTTACTCTGGCATCATGGTTAATGTCTTAAGTCTTACTCTGGCATCATGGTTAAGGTCTTAACTCTTACTCTGGACTAATGGTTAAGGTCTTAACTCTTAATCTGGACTAATGGTTAAGGTCTTAACTCTTACTCTGGCATCATGGTTAAGGTCTTAACTCTTACTCTGGACTAATGGTTAAGGTCTTAACTCTTAATCTGGCATCATGGTTAAGGTCTTTACTCTTACTCTGGACTAATGGTTAAGGTTTTAGACTCTCACTCTGGCATCATGGTTAAGGTCTTAACTCTTACTCTGGCATCATGGTTAAGGTCTTAACTCTGGCATCATGGTTAAGGTCTTAACTCTTACTCTGGCATCATGGTTAAGGTTGTAACTCTTACTCTGGACTAATGGTTAAGGTCTTAACTCTTACTCTCGACTAATGGTTAAGGTCTTATCTCTTACTCTAGCATCATGGTTAAGGTCTTAACTCTTACTCTGGACTAATGGTTAAGGTCTTAACTCTTACTCTGGACTAATGGTTAAGGTCTTAGACTCTTACTCTGGCATCATGGTTAAGGTCTTAACTCTTACTGTGGACTAAAGTTTAAGGTCTTAACTCTTACTCTGGCATCATGGTTAAGGTATTATCTCTTACTCTGGACTAATGGTTAAGGTCTTAACTCTTACTCTGGCATCATGGTTAAGGTCTTAACTCTAACTCTGGCATCATGGTTAAGGTCTTAACTCTTACTCTGGCATCATGGTTAAGGTCGTAACTCTTACTCTGGACTAATGGTTAAGGTCTTAACTCTTAATCTCGACTAATGGTTAAGGTCTTAACTCTTACTCTGGCATCATGGTTAAGGTCTTAACTCTTACTCTAGCATCATGGTTAAGGTCTTAACTCTTACTCTGGACTAATGGTTAAGGTCTTAACTCTTACTCTGGACTAATGGTTAATGTCTTAACTCTAACTCTGGACTAATGGTTAAGGTCTTAGACTCTTACTCTGGCATCATGGTTAAGGTCTTAACTCTTACTCTGGCATTATGGTTAATGTCTTAAGTCTTACTCTGGCATCATGGTTAAGGTCTTAACTCTTACTCTGGACTAATGGTTAAGGTCTTAACTCTTACTCTGGCATCATGGTTTAGGTCTTAACTCTTACTCTGGCATCATGGTTAAGGTCTTAACTCTTACTCTGGACTAATGGTTAAGGTCTTAACTCTTACTCTGGACTAATGTTTAAGGTTTTAGACTCTCACTCTGGCATCATGGTTAAGGTCTTAACTCTTACTCTGGACTAATGGTTAAGGTCTTAACTCTTACTCTGGCATCATGGTTAAGGTCTTAACTCTACCTCTGGCATCATGTTTAAGGTCTTAACTCTTACTCTGGCATCATGGTTAAGGTCGTAACTCTTACTCTGGACTAATGGTCAAGGTCTTAACTCTTACTCTGGCATCATGGTTAATGTCTTAAGTCTTACTCTGGCATCATGGTTAAGGTCTTAACTCTTACTCTGGACTAATGGTTAAGGTCTTAACTCTTACTCTGGCATCATGGTTTAGGTCTTAACTCTTACTCTGGCATCATGGTTAAGGTCTTAACTCTTACTCTGGACTAATAGTTAAGGTCTTAACTCTTACTCTGGCATCATGGTTAAGGTCTTTACTCTTACTCTGGACTAATGGTTAAGGTTTTAGACTCTCACTCTGGCATCATGGTTAAGGTCTTAACTCTTACTCTGGCATCATGGTTAAGGTCTTAACTCTAACTCTGGCATCATGGTTAAGGTCTTAACTCTTACTCTGGCATCATGGTTAAGGTTGTAACTCTTACTCTGGACTAATGGTTAAGGTCTTAACTCTTACTCTCGACTAATGGTTAAGGTCTTAACTCTTACTCTGGCATCATGGTTAAGGTCTTAACTCTTACTCTAGCATCATGGTTAAGGTCTTAATTCTTACTCTGGACTTATGGTTAAGGTCTTAACTCTTACTCTGGACTAATGGTTAAGGTCTTAGACTCTTACTCTGGCATCATGGTTAAGGTCTTAACTCTTACTCTGGACTAATGGTTAAGGTCTTAACTCTTACTCTGGCATCATGGTTAAGGTCTTAACTCTAACTCTGGACTAATGGTTAAGGACTTGGTCTTAACTCTTACTCTGGCATCATGGTTAAGGTCTTAACTCTTACTCTGGACTAATGGTTAAGGTCTTAACTCTTACTCTGGCATCATGGTTAAGGTCGTAACTCTTACTCTTTCATCATGGTTAAGGTCTTAACTCTAACTCTGGGAACATGGTTAAGGTCTTAACTCTTACTCTGGCATCATGGTTAAGGTCATAACTCTTACTCTGGACTAATGGTTAAGGTCTTAACTCTTACTCTGGACTAATGGTTAAGGTCTTAACTCTTACTCTGGCATTATGGTTAAGGTCTTAACTCTTACTCTGGCATCATGGTTAAGGTTGTAACTCTTACTCTGGACTAATGGTTAAGGTCTTAACTCTTACTCTCGACTAATGGTTAAGGTCTTAACTCTTACTCTGGCATCATGGTTAAGGTCTTAACTCTTACTCTAGCATCATGGTTAAGGTCTTAATTCTTACTCTGGACTTATGGATAAGGTCTTAACTCTTACTCTGGACTAATGGTTAAGGTCTTAGACTCTTACTCTGGCATAATGGTTAAGGTCTTAACTCTTACTCTGGACTAATGGTTAAGGTCTTAACTCTTACTCTGGCATCATGGTTAAGGTCTTAACTCTAACTCTGGACTAATGGTTAAGGTCTTGGTCTTAACTCTTACTCTGGCATCATGGTTAAGGTCTTAACTCTTACTCTGGCATCATGGTTAAGGTCGTAACTCTTACTCTGGCATCATGGTTAAGGTCTTAACTCTAACTCTGGGAACATGGTTAAGGTCTTAACTCTTACTCTGGCATCATGGTTAAGGTCATAACTCTTACTCTGGACTAATGGTTAAGGTCTTAACTCTTACTCTGGACTAATGGTTAAGGTCTTAACTCTTACTCTGGCATTATGGTTAAGGTCTTAACTCTTACTCTAGCATCATGGTTAAGGTCTTAACTCTTACTCTAGACTAATGGTTAAGGTCTTAACTCTTACTCTGGACTAATGGTTAAGGTCTTAGACTCTTACTCCTGCATCATGGTTAAGGTCTTAACTCTTACTCTGGACTAATGTTTAAGGTCTTAACTCTTACCCTGGCATCATGGTTAAGGTCTTAACTCTTACTCTGGACTAATGGTTAAGGTGTTAACTCTTACTCTGGCATCATGGTTAAGGTCTTAACTCTTACTCTGGACTAATGGTGATGGTCTTAACTCTTACTCTGGACTAATGGTTAAGGTCTTAACTCTTACTCCGGCATCATGGTTAAGGTCTTAACTCTTACTCTGGACTAATGGTTAAGGTCTTAACTCTTATTCTGGCATCATGGTTAAGGTCTTAACTCTTACTCTAGCATCATGGTTAAGGTCTTAACTCTTACTCTGGACTAATGGTTAAGGTCTTAACTCTTACTCTGGACTAATGGTTAATGTCTTAACTCTAACTCTGGACTAATGGTTAAGGTCTTAGACTCTTACTCTGGCATCATGGTTAAGGTCTTAACTCTTACTCTGGCATTATGGTTAATGTCTTAAGTCTTACTCTGGCATCATGGTTAAGGTCTTAACTCTTACTCTGGACTAATGGTTAAGGTCTTAACTCTTACTCTGGCATCATGGTTTAGGTCTTAACTCTTACTCTGGCATCATGGTTAAGGTCTTAACTCTTACTCTGGACTAATGGTTAAGGTCTTAACTCTTACTCTGGACTAATGTTTAAGGTTTTAGACTCTCACTCTGGCATCATGGTTAAGGTCTTAACTCTTACTCTGGACTAATGGTTAAGGTCTTAACTCTTACTCTGGCATCATGGTTAAGGTCTTAACTCTACCTCTGGCATCATGGTTAAGGTCTTAACTCTTACTCTGGCATCATGGTTAAGGTCGTAACTCTTACTCTGGACTAATGGTCAAGGTCTTAACTCTTACTCTGGCATCATGGTTAATGTCTTAAGTCTTACTCTGGCATCATGGTTAAGGTCTTAACTCTTACTCTGGACTAATGGTTAAGGTCTTAACTCTTACTCTGGCATCATGGTTTAGGTCTTAACTCTTACTCTGGCATCATGGTTAAGGTCTTAACTCTTACTCTGGACTAATAGTTAAGGTCTTAACTCTTACTCTGGCATCATGGTTAAGGTCTTTACTCTTACTCTGGACTAATGGTTAAGGTTTTAGACTCTCACTCTGGCATCATGGTTAAGGTCTTAACTCTTACTCTGGCATCATGGTTAAGGTCTTAACTCTAACTCTGGCATCATGGTTAAGGTCTTAACTCTTACTCTGGCATCATGGTTAAGGTTGTAACTCTTACTCTGGACTAATGGTTAAGGTCTTAACTCTTACTCTCGACTAATGGTTAAGGTCTTAACTCTTACTCTGGCATCATGGTTAAGGTCTTAACTCTTACTCTAGCATCATGGTTAAGGTCTTAATTCTTACTCTGGACTTATGGTTAAGGTCTTAACTCTTACTCTGGACTAATGGTTAAGGTCTTAGACTCTTACTCTGGCATCATGGTTAAGGTCTTAACTCTTACTCTGGACTAATGGTTAAGGTCTTAACTCTTACTCTGGCATCATGGTTAAGGTCTTAACTCTAACTCTGGACTAATGGTTAAGGACTTGGTCTTAACTCTTACTCTGGCATCATGGTTAAGGTCTTAACTCTTACTCTGGACTAATGGTTAAGGTCTTAACTCTTACTCTGGCATCATGGTTAAGGTCGTAACTCTTACTCTTTCATCATGGTTAAGGTCTTAACTCTAACTCTGGGAACATGGTTAAGGTCTTAACTCTTACTCTGGCATCATGGTTAAGGTCATAACTCTTACTCTGGACTAATGGTTAAGGTCTTAACTCTTACTCTGGACTAATGGTTAAGGTCTTAACTCTTACTCTGGCATTATGGTTAAGGTCTTAACTCTTACTCTGGCATCATGGTTAAGGTTGTAACTCTTACTCTGGACTAATGGTTAAGGTCTTAACTCTTACTCTCGACTAATGGTTAAGGTCTTAACTCTTACTCTGGCATCATGGTTAAGGTCTTAACTCTTACTCTAGCATCATGGTTAAGGTCTTAATTCTTACTCTGGACTTATGGATAAGGTCTTAACTCTTACTCTGGACTAATGGTTAAGGTCTTAGACTCTTACTCTGGCATAATGGTTAAGGTCTTAACTCTTACTCTGGACTAATGGTTAAGGTCTTAACTCTTACTCTGGCATCATGGTTAAGGTCTTAACTCTAACTCTGGACTAATGGTTAAGGTCTTGGTCTTAACTCTTACTCTGGCATCATGGTTAAGGTCTTAACTCTTACTCTGGCATCATGGTTAAGGTCGTAACTCTTACTCTGGCATCATGGTTAAGGTCTTAACTCTAACTCTGGGAACATGGTTAAGGTCTTAACTCTTACTCTGGCATCATGGTTAAGGTCATAACTCTTACTCTGGACTAATGGTTAAGGTCTTAACTCTTACTCTGGACTAATGGTTAAGGTCTTAACTCTTACTCTGGCATTATGGTTAAGGTCTTAACTCTTACTCTAGCATCATGGTTAAGGTCTTAACTCTTACTCTAGACTAATGGTTAAGGTCTTAACTCTTACTCTGGACTAATGGTTAAGGTCTTAGACTCTTACTCCTGCATCATGGTTAAGGTCTTAACTCTTACTCTGGACTAATGTTTAAGGTCTTAACTCTTACCCTGGCATCATGGTTAAGGTCTTAACTCTTACTCTGGACTAATGGTTAAGGTGTTAACTCTTACTCTGGCATCATGGTTAAGGTCTTAACTCTTACTCTGGACTAATGGTTATGGTCTTAACTCTTACTCTGGACTAATGGTTAAGGTCTTAACTCTTACTCCGGCATCATGGTTAAGGTCTTAACTCTTACTCTGGACTAATGGTTAAGGTCTTAACTCTTATTCTGGCATCATGGTTAAGGTCTTAACTCTTACTCTGGCATCATGGTTAAGGTCTTAACTCTTACTCTGGCATCATGGTTATGGTCTTAACTCTTACTCTGGACTAATGGTTATGGTCTTAACTTTTACTCTGGACTAATGGTTAAGATCTTAACTCTTACTCTGGCATCATGGTTAAGGTCTTAGACTCTTACTCTGGCATCATGGTTAAGGTCTTAAATCTTACTCTGGACTAATGGTTACAGGCTTAACTCTTACTCTGGACTAATGGTTAAGGTCTTAACTCTTACTCTGGCATCATGGTTAAGGTCTTAACTCTTACTCTGGACTAATGGTTATGGTCTTAACTCTTACTCTGGCATCATGGTTAAGGTCGTAACTCTTACTCTGGCATCATGGTTAAGGTCTTAAGTCTAACTCTGGGATCATGGTTAACGTCTTAACTCTTACTCTGGACTAATGGTTAAGTTCATAACTCTTACTCTGGACTAATGGTTAAGGTCTTAACTCTTACTCTGGACTAATGGTGAAGGTCTTAACTCTTACTCTGGCATCATGGTTAAGGTCTTAACTCTTACTCTAGACTAATGGTTAAGGTCTTAACTCTTACTCTGGACTAATGGTTAAGGTCTTAACTCTTACACTGGACTAATGGTTAAGGTCTTAGACTCTTACTCTGGCATCATGGTTAAGGTCTTAACTCTTACTCTGGACTAATGTTTACGGTCTTAACTCCTACTCTGGCATCATGGTTAAGGTCTTAACTCCTACTCTGGACTAATGGTTAAGGTCTTAACTCTAACTTTGGCATCATGGTTAAGTTCTTAACTCTTACTCTGGCATCATGGTTAAGGTCTTAACTCTTACTCTGGCATCATGGTTAAGGTCTTAACTCTTACTCTGGACTAATGGTTATGGTCTTAACTCTTACTTTGGACTAATGGTTAAGGTCTTAACTCATACTCTGGCATCATGGTTAAGGTCTTAGACTCTTACTCTGCCATCATGGATAAGGTCCTAAATCTTACTCTGGACTAATGGTTAACGGCTTAACTCTTACTCTGGACTAATGGTTAAGGTCTTAACTCTTACTCTGGCATCATGATTAAGGTCTTAACTCTTACTCTGGACTGATGGTTAAGGTCTTGGTCTTAACTCTTACTCTGGCATCATGGTTAAGGTCTTAACTCTTACTCTGGACTAATGGTTAAGGTCTTAACTCTTACTCTGGCATCATGGTTAAGGTCTTAACTCTTACGCTGGACTAATGGTTAAGGTCTTAACTCTTACTCTGGCATCATGGTTAAGGTCTTAACTCTTACTCTGGCATCATGGTTAAGGTCTTAACTCTTACTCTGGACCAATGGTTAAGGTCTTAACTCTTACTCTGGCATCATGGTTAAGGTCTTAACTCTTACTCTGGACTAATGGTTAAGGTTTTAGACTCTCACTCTGGCATTATGGTTAAGGTCTTAACTCATACTCTGGACTAATGGTTAAGGTCTTAACTCTTACTCTGGCATCATGGTTAAGGTCTTAACTCTACCTCTGGCATCATGGTTAAGGTCTTAACTCTTACTCTGGCATCATGGTTAAGGTCGTAACTCTTACTCTGGACTAATGGTTAAGGTCTTAACTCTTACTCTGGCATCATGGTTAATATCTTAAGTCTTACTCTGGCATCATGGCTAAGGTCTTAACTCTTACTCTGGCATCATGGCTAAGGTCTTAACTCTTACTCTGGCATCATGGTTTAGGTCTTAACTCTTACTCTGGCATCATGGTTAAGGTCTTAACTCTTACTCTGGACTAATGGTTAAGGTCTTAACTCTTACTCTGGCATCATGGTTAAGGTCTTAACTCTTACTCTGGACTAATAGTTAAGGTCTTAACTCTTACTTTGGACTAATGGTTAATGTCTTAACTCTTACTCTGGACTAATGGTTAAGGTCTTAGACTCTTATTCTGGCATCATGGTTAATGTCTTAACTCTTACTCTGGAAAGGGGGTGGCCTAGTATAAAATTTACCAGGACTGCAATATGCACAGCTGTAAAATTGTTTCAACATTTAATTCATTTCACTTCAAAATAAACAATGATCATATGCAATTTTATCATGTGAGCTTCCACAATATACATGATCATTCAATGTGTATACATTTATACAGTAATATATCAACGACAAATTTGAGATGGCTTGCTTTCTTTAAAAGAATATTCATATCTGATACTTGTACTCCACCCTGGGACCCCGACTCAATATGAAAGCACTTTAACCTATAATGCATTCAACCCACGTTTATTTCCTACCTGACATTACACGCACATATATTTCCCCACACACTGGTCCTTTTTTTTTCTGAACTCCCTTAGACATAGACCATAAAACGTAATATTTGATTATGATCATGTTTTATATTTGTTGACGTTATGTTTGACCATATGATTCATATGTATTATTTGATTATGTTTAAATTGATATACTGTTGCTGACATTCAGCGTATAAACTACGCTCACTCACACTATTTTATGAAGCCAGGTACACTCTGGCGGTCACATAATTTATATACATCCATCAACAACATTCGTTCAGGTTTCATTTTTTTCAGAACTTTATTGACATACGACCCGGGCACACTAAGCATGCTTCATCGCGTCTTCATTCTACTCTGAAAATTATTCGAACCATTTTCGATGGTTCTAATAACATTCTATTTTTCAACCAGATGATCTATACACTGCACTTAAGGTGAATAGATTTCGTAGATTTGTATTGAGCGCAGAGGTAACGCTCGAATCTTTCTTCGCGATCATGGTGCTTCGTAGTCTTTTTTTAGTTTCTATGTCCACGCTTTACAGCGCGACTATTTACTCACCTGATACTGATGAACTACCAACTTCGACCGAGACATACTTCATCACGAACGTTTCTTCGAATCGGTAAGGACGTTATACTCTACGACCCCATTTCTATGGGCTTGCACTTAAAAATTTGAATGGAATGTAAGGTTTGTCCTTTATTTTCAGATCAGTAACATACTGCTCCAGTAACGGTTTTCACCGCCACCTGAACTGTTGTTATTAAGGTGAGCTTGGCTTTAAGCATTGAGTGTATCCAGACATAATGCTTCACACAACGTAGTTAATATAGAGTTTTTATTTCTGCAGATTCTTCCTCGTTAGCAACATGAGAATCGTGTAAAATGACATAACTGTCCAGGTACGAAATCGGGGCTCCTTGCATTATTTATCATTATTTCACAGAGAGATTAGTTGTTCTTATACTTTCATTGTCTTGAACTCTCTCCACAGAATACAAACATGTAACTCATGTGAACTACTGAAAGGTATCGTATACCTCATTATTAAATTAAAAAACACGACATTCTGTTCACGCACCGTGCAGATTCTGACATACACTCTCCTTTCTTCTCCAACAGCTTACCCCTGAAGAAGGGACCACAAATGTCCCGAAATGCATTGGGTGTTTGAAAAATTATTTCATTAGTAACTTGTGTTTATTACTGTATAAATGTATACACATTGAATGATCATGTATATTGTGGAAGCTCACATGATAAAATTGCATATGATCATTGTTTATTTTGAAGTGAAATGAATTAAATGTTGAAACAATTTTACAGCTGTGCATATTGCAGTCCTGGTAAATTTTATACTAGGCCACCCCCTTTCCTTCATACTACGTGCCACGCAAGCATAAGGCAATATTGCACGCCTACCGTCATAATCTTAGTTTATCTCCTAAAAAACGAGTGCGCCCACCACCCATTTTCAACGTTTTCACTTTTGCGACTTTGGTGGACTGCACCGCATAAAAATGTCTTTCGAATCTATCTCCAGTATTACTGAAAATCGAGCCACAACTAAAGTTTACACAACAGAAGACGCAAATGAAATTTACAACTTAATTAAGGAGACAAAATCATTTGACGCACAGAGCGGATCAGTCACACAACAATTACGCCAACTGGAATACCTCACCAGAAGAGAATTGAACCAACGTTTACACGCTTCTACACTTATACAATACCATCGAGTCAAACGGATCCCGCGTGGTTTAAGACTATCAATACGTCCAATGCTTTTCAGGCTTCAAAACAACCCACAATTCATGGAAAAATGGTACTCCATTTTAAATAAATGTTCTCTGGATCTGATACTGCTGATAATTGAGGAACTGTCCAAAACAATTCGGGATTTAGAAGAAGAAATAAACACTTTAAAAACTGAATTATCAACAAGAATGGAAGTTGAACCATGGGGACAATTCCTAGAAAGTCTCAACCTTAAACTAGAGAAATATGGAAAAGAGTTACAAGAAACCAAATTGCGAAAATTTAAGAGAGATACAATTGATTATAAGCTGAATGAAGTTTATACTTGGGCCGATGTATACACACAACGAAGATTTACCACCAAAAAAACCACCCAAGCATCCTCAGAGGAAAGTGTTGTATCCGATTCAGACATTGATACTCAGAGAGCTTCATTTACAGGCAGCGCCAGTTCAAAATCTACGACCAAACCACCAACAGAAAGTTCGTCAGGTGCAACACCTAGCACTTCAGGTTCTTCATCTTCTTTTTTGGACTCCAGCAGAGAGCAAGGGAGACCCCCAGACAAGAGTCAAACCAAAACAATCAGCGGTACCGAAAAACAAGGAGAGGAAAAGGACAAAGACAAAAGCAAAAAGGGCCTGAGGAGCCAAACAAAAGCCTCATCATAAATATCTCTTCTCTAAAACTAACATCGTTCGAGGAAAAAGTACTGAACAAAGGCATGTCCTTTGTGAGCACCTATAACAGCACAGAATTGGAGACAGAAGTAGCTCTATATAAATTCATGAGAATCTTGAGACTTCGTAACTTTTTCACCAACATTTGCCCCCAAGACACATCGGATAACTCTACTACAGATGTATCACTCCCAATTTTCAAACCAAAGAGCACTTTTGTTGCTCCAGTGTCCCACAAAACTCTGGACACATTTGAACTATTGGTACAACAAGACCTAAAAAAGATAAAATATTCTAGTAAAACAAACAATCTGAGTAGAGCGGAAAAAAGTGTTTTAATCAGACTCGCCAGAAACCCAACAATTACAATATCAAAAGCAGATAAAGGGGGAGGATTAGTAATCATGAACTCCGAGCATTACCAAAGGAAAGTTCTCGAACACATCACAAACGAAGACACTTATGGAAAACTTGATAAAGACCCTACAAAGGAAATTTCCAACAATCTCAATCTCATGTTGGATAAAGCGGAAGAACTTAATTGGATTGACCTACCAACCAAAAAATACCTTTGGACTGACTTCCCAAGGAGACCCAAAATTTACCTATTACCAAAGATCCACAAAAATTTGATGGATCCTCCATTTAGACCTATCGTCTCCGGATGCGACTCAATATTTGAAAAACCAGGCAGGTTTATCGATACATTCTTACAGTCATTTGTTCAAAATTGGGAGACTTACATTGAAGATACTACGGACTTCCTGAGAAACTTACAAATGTTTAATCACCTAAATACAGAAAATTGGATTTTATGCACTATTGATGTAGTAGCATTATACACTTCGATACCACATGCTAACGGAATTGAAGCAGTTGAATGGGCTTTATTGCAACAAGAAAATACACAAATACCTAAGCATTTCATAATACAACTACTGGAGTTTTGCTTACAAAACAGCTACTTTTGTTGGGAAGAAAAGTTCTACATACAACTAAATGGAACATCTATGGGATTTCCAGGAGCACCAGCATACGCTAACACGTATATGGCAAAATTCGAACATGACTATATCCTCCGGGACCCCACATGGAAAGAAGGTCTTATATTCTTCAAACGCTTCATAGACGACATCTTCCTCATTTGGAATCAGTCAGAACCAGAACTTATCAATAACATACGTACACTTAACCTGATCGATCCTCGAATTCAATTCACTCATACAATAAGCCGCAAATCTATTGCTTTTTTAGACGTATGGATTGACATTGGACAAGGCGAAATACAAACGAGTGTGTACAAAAAACCAACAGACAGAAATAATGCTCTGCTTTTCAGCAGTTTCC
Source organism: Triturus cristatus (assembly GCF_964204655.1). Taxonomy (NCBI): domain Eukaryota; kingdom Metazoa; phylum Chordata; class Amphibia; order Caudata; family Salamandridae; genus Triturus; species Triturus cristatus. The sequence continues at coordinate 717,624,708 of NC_140593.1, read as the reverse complement.
ATCCTCCTTCGTTGATCCGGAATCTACCAGTGTCCCAATTTTTGCGAACGAGAAGAATTTCTTCTACAGATATGGCATGTGAATCCACATGGCATCAACAAATAACGAACTATACAGACAGAGGATATCCTGAGAAACTTGTTTTAGAACAACTAAACAAAGTCAAGACCCGACCACGTGAAGAGTTGCTGAAGAAAGTTCCAAAAGACACGAGCACACGTACAGTTTTTGTCTCTAAATACTCCACAGCATCCAGGAAGATTAAACAAACTATCAACAAGCACTGGAACTTACTCCAATTGGAAACGGACTTCAAAGATCTCTTCAAAGAGAAACCACTATTCGCCTTCACAAGAGCCCAAAACTTGAAAGAATTATTATCCAAAAAACAAAAACCAATAAGGTCTCTTGAACCAAGTAAAGGCACACAGAAATGCTGGAACTGCACACATTGCAACAATGTAATAACAGGTGATACTTTATTGCATCCATCCACGGGTCAAAAAATTAAAATTCACAGCAACACAACATGTAACTCAGAAAATGTTATTTACACAATAAAATGCCCTTGTGGGCTACTATACGTCGGTAAAACAGAGAGGAAAATGAAAATCAGATTGACGGAACATAAAAGCAAAATACGCACCAAAAGCACGACGTCTAGCTTAGCGACACACTGGGAGAAATCACGGCACCAAATTGCCCAACTGAAATTTCAGATCATCGAAGAAGTACCAAAACACACAGATCGCGACAATTCAAAGTATCTTTTACAAAGAGAGGCATTCTGGATTAAGAAGCTTAAAACTCTTACTCCGCACGGACTCAACGACAAATTTGAGATGGCTTGCTTTCTTTAAAAGAATATTCATATCTGATACTTGTACTCCACCCTGGGACCCCGACTCAATATGAAAGCACTTTAACCTATAATGCATTCAACCCACGTTTATTTCCTACCTGACATTACACGCACATATATTTCCCCACACACTGGTCCTTTTTTTTTCTGAACTCCCTTAGACATAGACCATAAAACGTAATATTTGATTATGATCATGTTTTATATTTGTTGACGTTATGTTTGACCATATGATTCATATGTATTATTTGATTATGTTTAAATTGATATACTGTTGCTGACATTCAGCGTATAAACTACGCTCACTCACACTATTTTATGAAGCCAGGTACACTCTGGCGGTCACATAATTTATATACATCCATCAACAACATTCGTTCAGGTTTCATTTTTTTCAGAACTTTATTGACATACGACCCGGGCACACTAAGCATGCTTCATCGCGTCTTCATTCTACTCTGAAAATTATTCGAACCATTTTCGATGGTTCTAATAACATTCTATTTTTCAACCAGATGATCTATACACTGCACTTAAGGTGAATAGATTTCGTAGATTTGTATTGAGCGCAGAGGTAACGCTCGAATCTTTCTTCGCGATCATGGTGCTTCGTAGTCTTTTTTTAGTTTCTATGTCCACGCTTTACAGCGCGACTATTTACTCACCTGATACTGATGAACTACCAACTTCGACCGAGACATACTTCATCACGAACGTTTCTTCGAATCGGTAAGGACGTTATACTCTACGACCCCATTTCTATGGGCTTGCACTTAAAAATTTGAATGGAATGTAAGGTTTGTCCTTTATTTTCAGATCAGTAACATACTGCTCCAGTAACGGTTTTCACCGCCACCTGAACTGTTGTTATTAAGGTGAGCTTGGCTTTAAGCATTGAGTGTATCCAGACATAATGCTTCACACAACGTAGTTAATATAGAGTTTTTATTTCTGCAGATTCTTCCTCGTTAGCAACATGAGAATCGTGTAAAATGACATAACTGTCCAGGTACGAAATCGGGGCTCCTTGCATTATTTATCATTATTTCACAGAGAGATTAGTTGTTCTTATACTTTCATTGTCTTGAACTCTCTCCACAGAATACAAACATGTAACTCATGTGAACTACTGAAAGGTATCGTATACCTCATTATTAAATTAAAAAACACGACATTCTGTTCACGCACCGTGCAGATTCTGACATACACTCTCCTTTCTTCTCCAACAGCTTACCCCTGAAGAAGGGACCACAAATGTCCCGAAATGCATTGGGTGTTTGAAAAATTATTTCATTAGTAACTTGTGTTTATTACTGTATAAATGTATACACATTGAATGATCATGTATATTGTGGAAGCTCACATGATAAAATTGCATATGATCATTGTTTATTTTGAAGTGAAATGAATTAAATGTTGAAACAATTTTACAGCTGTGCATATTGCAGTCCTGGTAAATTTTATACTAGGCCACCCCCTTTCCTTCATACTACGTGCCACGCAAGCATAAGGCAATATTGCACGCCTACCGTCATAATCTTAGTTTATCTCCTAAAAAACGAGTGCGCCCACCACCCATTTTCAACGTTAACTCTTACTCTGGCATCATGGTTAATGTCTTAAGTCTTACTCTGGCATCATGGTTAAGGTCTTAACTCTTACTCTGGACTAATGGTTAAGGTCTTAACTCTTACTCTGGCATCATGATTAAGGTCTTAACTCTTACTCTGGACTAATGGTTAAGGTCTTAACTCTTACTCTGGCATCATGGTTAAGGTCTTAACTCTTGCTCTGGACTAATGGTTAAGGTTTTAGGCTCTCACTCTGGCATCATGGTTAAGGTCTTAAATCTTACTCTGGACTAATGGTTAAGGTCTTAACTCTTACTCTGGCATCATGGTTAAGGTCTTAACTCTACCTCTGGCATCATGGTTAAGGTCTTAACTCTTACTCTGGCATCATGGTTAAGGTCTTAACTCTTACTCTGGCATCATGGTTAAGGTCGTAACTCTTACTCTGGACTAATGGTTAAGGTCTTAACTCTTACTCTCGACTAATGGTTAAGGTCTTAACTCTTACTCTGGCATCATGGTTAAGGTCTTAACTCTTACTCTAGCATCATGGTTAAGGTCTTAACTCTTACTCTGGACTAATGGTTAAGGTCTTAACTCTTACTCTGGACTAATGGTTAATGTCTTAACTCTTACTCTGGACTAATGGTTAAGGTCTTAGACTCTTACTCTGGCATCATGGTTAAGGTCTTAACTCTTACTCTGGCATCATGGTTAATGTCTTAAGTCTTACTCTGGCATCATGGTTAAGGTCTTAACTCTTACTCTGGACTAATGGTTAAGGTCTTAACTCTTACTCTGGCATCATGGTTTAGGTCTTAACTCTTACTCTGGCATCATGGTTAAGGTCTTAACTCTTACTCTGGACTAATGGTTAAGGTCTTAACTCTTACTCTGGTATCATGGTTAATGTCTTAAGTCTTACTCTGGCATCATGGTTAAGGTCTTAACTCTTACTCTGGACTAATGGTTAAGGTCTTAACTCTTACTCTGGCATCATGGTTTAGGTCTTAACTCTTACTCTGGCATCAGGGTTAAGGACTTAACTCTTACTCTGGACTAATGGTTAAGGTCTTAACTCTTACTCTGGCATCATGGTTAAGGTCTTTACTCTTCCTCTGGACTAATGGTTAAGGTTTTAGACTCTCACTCTGGCATCATGGTTAAGGTCTTAACTCTTACTCTGGCATCATGGTTAAGGTCTTAACTCTAACTCTGGCATCATGGTTAAGGTCTTAAATCTTACTCTGGCATCATGGTTAAGGTTGTAACTCTTACTCTGGACTAATGGTTAAGGTCTTAACTCTTACTCTCGACTAATGGTTAAGGTCTTAACTCTTACTCTGGCATCATGGTTAAGGTCTTAACTCTTACTCTAGCATCATGGTTAAGGTCTTAACTCTTACTCTGGACTAATGGTTAAGGTCTTAACTCTTACTCTGGACTAATGGTTAATGTCTTAACTCTTACTCTGGACTAATGGTTAAGGTCTTAGACTCTTACTCTGGCATCATGGTTAAGGTCTTAACTCTTACTCTGGACTAATGGTTAAGGTCTTAACTCTTACTCTGGCATCATGGTTAAGGTCTTAACTCTAACTCTGGCATCATGGTTAAGGTCTTAACTCTTACTCTGGCATCATGGTTAAGGTCTTAACTCTTACTCTGGACTAATGGTTAAGGTCGTAACTCTTACTCTGGCATCATGGTTAAGGTCTTAACTCTAACTCTGGGATCATGGTTGAGGTCTTAACTCTTACTCTGGACTAATGGTTAAGTTCGTAACTCTTACTCTGGACTAATGGTTAAGGTCTTAACTCTTACTCTGGACTAATGGTTAAGGTCTTAACTCTTACTCTAGCATCATGGTTAAGGTCTTAACTCTTACTCTAGACTATTGGTTAAGGTCTTAACTCTTACTCTGGACTAATGGTTAAGGTCTTAACTCTTACTCTGGCATCATGGTTTAGGTCTTAACTCTTACTCTGGCATCATGGTTAAGGTCTTAACTCTTACTCTGGACTAATGGTTAAGGTCTTAACTCTTACTCTGGCATCATGGTTAAGGTCTTTACTCTTACTCTGGACTAATGGTTAAGGTTTTAGACTCTCACTCTGGCATCATGGTTAAGGTCTTAACTCTTACTCTGGCATCATGGTTAAGGTCTTAACTCTAACTCTGGAATCATGGTTAAGGTCTTAACTCTTACTCTGGCATCATGGTTAAGGTCGTAACTCTTACTCTGGACTAATGGTTAAGGTCTTAACTCTTACTCTCGACTAATGGTTAAGGTCTTAACTCTTACTCTAGCATCATGGTTAAGGTCTTAACTCTTACTCTGGACTAATGTTTAAGGTCTTATCTCTTACTCTGGACTAATGGTTAATGTCTTAACTCTTACTCTGGACTAATGGTTAAGGTCTTAGACTCTTACTCTGGCATCATGGTTAAGGTCTTAACTCTTACTCTGGCATCATGGTTAATGTCTTAAGTCTTACTCTGGCATCATGGTTAAGGTCTTAACTCTTACTCTGGACTAATGGTTAAGGTCTTAACTCTTACTCTGGCATCATGATTAAGGTCTTAACTCTTACTCTGGACTAATGGTTAAGGTCTTAACTCTTACTCTGGCATCATGGTTAAGGTCTTAACTCTTGCTCTGGACTAATGGTTAAGGTTTTAGACTCTCACTCTGGCATCATGGTTAAGGTCTTAACTCTTACTCTGGACTAATGGTTAAGGTCTTAACTCTTACTCTGGCATCATGGTTAAGGTCTTAACTCTACCTCTGGCATCATGGTTAAGGTCTTAACTCTTACTCTGGCATCATGGTTAAGGTCGTAACTCTTACTCTGGACTAATGGTTAAGGTCTTAACTCTTACTCTGGCATCAAGGTTAATGTCTTAAGTCTTACTCTGGCATCATGGTTAAGGTCTTAACTCTTACTCTGGACTAATGGTTAGGGTCTTAACTCTTACTCTGGCATCATGGTTTAGGTCTTAACTCTTACTCTGGCATCATGGTTAAGGTCTTAACTCTTACTCTGGACTAATGGTTAAGGTCTTAACTCTTACTCTGGCATCATGGTTAAGGTCTCTACTCTTACTCTGGACTAATGGTTAAGGTTTTAGACTCTCACTCTGGCATCATGGTTAAGGTCTTAACTCTTACTCTGGCATCATGGTTAAGGTCTTAACTCTAACTCTGGCATCATGGTTAAGGTCTTAACTCTTACTCTGGCATCATGGTTAAGGTTGTAACTCTTACTCTGGACTAATGGGTAAGTTCTTAACTCTTACTCTCGACTAATGGTTAAGGTCTTAACTCTTACTCTGGCATCATGGTTAAGGTCTTAACTCTTACTCTAGCATCATGGTTAAGGTCTTAACTCTTACTCTGGACTAATGGTTAAGGTCTTAACTCTTACTCTGGACTAATGGTTAAGGTCTTAGACTCTTACTCTGGCATCATGGTTAAGGTCTTAACTCTTACTCTGGACTAAAGTTTAAGGTCTTAACTCTAACTCTGGCATCATGGTTAAGGTCTTATCTCTTACTCTGGACTAATGGTTAAGGTCTTAACTCTTACTCTGGCATCATGGTTAAGGTCTTAACTCTAACTCTGGCATCATAGTTAAGGTCTTAACTCTTACTCTGGCATCATGGTTAAGGTCTTAACTCTTACTCTGGACTAATGGTTAAGTTCGTAACTCTTACTCTGGACTAATGGTTAAGGTCTTAACTCTTACTCTGGACTAATGGTTAAGGTCTTAACTCTTACTCTGGCATTATGGTTAAGGTCTTAACTCTTACTCTGGCATCATGGTTAAGGTTGTAACTCTTACTCTGGACTAATGGTTAAGGTCTTAACTCTTACTCTCGACTAATGGTTAAGGTCTTAACTCTTACTCTGGCATCATGGTTAAGGTCTTAACTCTTACTCTGGACTAATGGTTAAGGTCTTAACTCTTACTCTGGCATCATGGTTAAGGTCTTAACTCTAACTCTAGCATCATGGTTAAGGTCTTAACTCTTACTCTAGACTAATGGTTAAGGTCTTAACTCTTACTCTGGACTAATGGTTATGGTCTTAACTCTTACTCTGGACTAATAGTTAAGGTCTTAACTCTTACTCTGGCATCATGGTTAAGGTCTTAGACTCTTACTCTGGCATCATGGTTAAGGTCTTAACTCTAACTCTGGCATCATGGTTAAGGTCTTAACTCTTACTCTGGCATCATGGTTAAGGTCGTAACTCTTACTCTGGACTAATGGTTAAGGTCTTAACTCTTACTCTCGACTAATGGTTAAGGTCTTAACTCTTACTCTAGCATCATGGTTAAGGTCTTAACTCTTACTCTGGACTAATGGTTAAGGTCTTATCTCTTACTCTGGACTAATGGTTAATGTCTTAACTCTTACTCTGGACTAATGGTTAAGGTCTTAGACTCTTACTCTGGCATCATGGTTAAGGTCTTAACTCTTACTCTGGCATCATGGTTAATGTCTTAAGTCTTACTCTGGCATCATGGTTAAGGTCTTAACTCTTACTCTGGACTAATGGTTAAGGTCTTAACTCTTACTCTGGCATCATGATTAAGGTCTTAACTCTTACTCTGGACTAATGGTTAAGGTCTTAACTCTTACTCTGGCATCATGGTTAAGGTCTTAACTCTTGCTCTGGACTAATGGTTAAGGTTTTAGACTCTCACTCTGGCATCATGGTTAAGGTCTTAACTCTTACTCTGGACTAATGGTTAAGGTCTTAACTCTTACTCTGGCATCATGGTTAAGGTCTTAACTCTACCTCTGGCATCATGGTTAAGGTCTTAACTCTTACTCTGGCATCATGGTTAAGGTCGTAACTCTTACTCTGGACTAATGGTTAAGGTCTTAACTCTTACTCTGGCATCAAGGTTAATGTCTTAAGTCTTACTCTGGCATCATGGTTAAGGTCTTAACTCTTACTCTGGACTAATGGTTAAGGTCTTAACTCTTACTCTGGCATCATGGTTTAGGTCTTAACTCTTACTCTGGCATTATGGTTAAGGTCTTAACTCTTACTTTGGACTAATGGTTAAGGTCTTAACTCTTACTCTGGCATCATGGTTAAGGTCTCTACTCTTACTCTGGACTAATGGTTAAGGTTTTAGACTCTCACTCTGGCATCATGGTTAAGGTCTTAACTCTTACTCTGGCATCATGGTTAAGGTCTTAACTCTAACTCTGGCATCATGGTTAAGGTCTTAACTCTTACTCTGGCATCATGGTTAAGGTTGTAACTCTTACTCTGGACTAATGGTTAAGGTCTTAACTCTTACTCTCGACTAATGGTTAAGGTCTTAACTCTTACTCTGGCATCATGGTTAAGGTCTTAACTCTTACTCTAGCATCATGGTTAAGGTCTTAACTCTTACTCTGGACTAATGGTTAAGGTCTTAACTCTTACTCTGGACTAATGGTTAATGTCTTAACTCTTACTCTGGACTAATGGTTAAGGTCTTAGACTCTTACTCTGGCATCATGGTTAAGGTCTTAACTCTTACTCTGGACTAAAGTTTAAGGTCTTAACTCTAACTCTGGCATCATGGTTAAGGTCTTATCTCTTACTCTGGACTAATGGTTAAGGTCTTAACTCTTACTCTGGCATCATGGTTAAGGTCTTAACTCTAACTCTGGCATCATGGTTAAGGTCTTAACTCTTACTCTGGCATCATGGTTAAGGTCTTAACTCTTACTCTGGACTAATGGTTAAGTTCGTAACTCTTACTCTGGACTAATGGTTAAGGTCTTAACTCTTACTCTGGACTAATGGTTAAGGTCTTAACTCTAACTCTAGCATCATGGTTAAGGTCTTAACTCTTACTCTAGACTAATGGTTAAGGTCTTAACTCTTACTCTGGACTAATGGTTATGGTCTTAACTCTTACTCTGGACTAATAGTTAAGGTCTTAACTCTTACTCTGGCATCATGGTTAAGGTCTTAGACTCTTACTCTGGCATCATGGTTAAGGTCTTAAATCTTACTCTGGACTAATGGTTACGGGCTTAACTCTTACTCTGGACTAATGGTTAAGGTCTTAACTCTTACTCTGGCATCATGGTTAAGGTCTTAACTCTAACTCTGGACTAATGGTTAAGGTCTTGGTCTTAACTCTTACTCTGGCATCATGGTTAAGGTCTTAACTCTTACTCTGGACTAATGGTTAAGGTCTTAACTCTTACTCTGGCATCATGGTTAAGGTCGTAACTCTTACTCTGGCATCATGGTTAAGGTCTTAACTCTAACTCTGGGAACATGGTTAAGGTCTTAACTCTTACTCTGGCATCATGGTTAAGGTCTTAACTCTTACTCTGGACTAATGGTTAAGGTCTTAACTCTTACTCTGGCATCATGGTTAAGGTCTTAACTCTTACTCTGGACTAATGGTTAAGGTTTTAGACTCTCACTCTGGCATCATGGTTAAGGTTTTAACTCTTACTCTGGACTAATGGTTAAGGTCTTAACTCTTACTCTGGCATCATGGTTAAGGTCTTAACTCTACCTCTGGCATCATGGTTAAGGTCTTAACTCTTACTCTGGCATCATGGTTAAGGTCGTAACTCTTAATCTGGACTAATGGTTAAGGTCTTAACTCTTACTCTGGCATCATGGTTAATGTCTTAAGTCTTACTCTGGCATCATGGTTAAGGTCTTAACTCTTACTCTGGACTAATGGTTAAGGTCTTAACTCTTACTCTGGCATCATGGTTTAGGTCTTAACTCTTACTCTGGCATCATGGTTAAGGTCTTAACTCTTACTCTGGACTAATGGTTAAGGTCTTAACTCTTACTCTGGCATCATGGTTAAGGTCTTTACTCTTACTCTGGACTAATGGTTAAGGTTTTAGACTCTCAGTCTGGCATCATGGTTAAGGTCTTAACTCTTACTCTGGCATCATGGTTAAGGTTGTAACTCTTACTCTGGACTAATGGTTAAGGTCTTAACTCTTACTCTCGACTAATGGTTAAGGTCTTAACTCTTACTCTGGCATCATGGTTAAGGTCTTAACTCTAACTCTGGGAACATGGTTAAGGTCTTAACTCTTACTTTGGCATCATGGTTAAGTTCTTAACTCTTACTCTGGCATCATGGAGGTCTTAACTCTTACTCTGGCATCATGGTTAAGGTCTTAACTCTTACTCTGGACTAATGGTTATGGTCTTAACTTTTACTCTGGACTAATGGTTAAGATCTTAACTCTTACTCTGGCATCATGGTTAAGGTCTTAACTCTTACTCTGGACTAATGGTTATGGTCTTAATTCTTACTCTGGCATCATGGTTAAGGTCGTAACTCTTACTCTGGCATGATGGTTAAGGTCTTAACTCTAACTCTGGGATCATGGTTAAGGTCTTAACTCTTACTCTGGACAAATGGTTAAGTTCATAACTCTTACTCTGGACTAATGGTTAAGGTCTTAACTCTTACTCTGGACTAATGGTTAAGGTCTTAACTCTTACTCTAGCATCATGGTTAAGGTCTTAACTCTTACTCTAGACTAATGGTTAAGGTCTTAACTCTTACTCTGGACTAATGGTTAAGGTCTTAACTCTTACACTGGACTAATGGTTAAGGTCTTAGACTCTTACTCTGGCATCATAGTTAAGGTCTTAACTCTTACTCTGGACTAATGTTTACGGTCTTAACTCCTACTCTGGACTAATGGTTAAGGTCTTAACTCTTACTCTAGCATCATGGTTAAGGTCTTAACTCTTACTCTAGACTAATGGTTAAGGTCTTAACTCTTACTCTGGACTAATGGTTAAGGTCTTAACTCTTACACTGGACTAATGGTTAAGGTCTTAGACTCTTACTCTGGCATCATGGTTAAGGTCTTAACTCTTACTCTGGACTAATGTTTACGGTCTTAACTCCTACCCTGGCATCATGGTTAAGGTCTTAACTCCTACTCTGGACTAATGGTTAAGGTCTTAACTCTTACTCTGGCATCATGGTTAAGTTCTTAACTCTTACACTGGCATCATGGTTAAGGTCTTAACTCTTACTCTGGCATCATGGTTAAGGTCCTAACTCTTACTCTGGACTAATGGTTATGGTCTTAACTCTTACTCTGGACTAATGGTTAAGGTCTTAACTCATACTCTGGCATCATGGTTAAGGTCTTAGACTCTTACTCTGCCATCATGGATAAGGTCCTAAATCTTACCCTGGACTAATGGTTAAGGGCTTAACTCTTACTCTGGACTAATGGTTAAGGTCTTAACTCTTACTCTGGCATCATGGTTAAGGTCTTAACTCTTACTCTGGACTAATGGTTAAGGACTTGGTCTTAACTCTTACTCTGGCATCATGGTTAAGGTCTTAACTCTTACTCTGGACTAATGGTTAAGGTCTTAACTCTTACTCTGGCATCATAGTTAAGGTCTTAACTCTTACTCTGGACTAATGGTTAAGGTCTTAACTCTTACTCTGGCATCATGGTTAAGGTCTTAACTCTTACTCAGGCATCATGGTTAAGGTCTTAACTCTTACTCTGGACTAATGGTTAAGGTCTTAACTCTTACTCTGGCATCATGGTTAAGGTCTTAACTCTTACTCTGGACTAATGGTTAAGGTTTTAGACTCTCACTCTGGCATCATGGTTAAGGTCTTAACTCATACTCTGGACTAATGGTTGAGGTCTTAACTCTTACTCTTGCATCATGGTTAAGGTCTTAACTCTTACTCTGGCATCATGGTTAAGGTCATAACTCTTACTCTGGACTAATGGTTAAGGTCTTAACTCTTACTCTGGCATCATGGTTAATGTCTTAAGTCTTACTCTGGCATCATGGCTAAGGTCTTAACTCTTACCCTGGACTAATGGTTAAGGTCTTAACTCTTACTCTGGCATCATGGTTAAGGTTGTAACTCTTACTCTGGACTAATGGTTAAGGTCTTAACTCTTACTCTCGACTAATGGTTAAGGTCTTAACTCTTACTCTGGCATCACGGTTAAGGTCTTAACTCTTACTCTAGCATCATGGTTAAGGTCTTAACTCTTACTCTGGACTAATGGTTAAGGTCTTAACTCTTACTCTGGACTAATGGTTAATGTCTTAACTCTTACTCTGGACTAATGGTTAAGGTTTTAGACTCTCACTCTGGCATCATGGTTAAGGTCTTAACTCTTACTCTGGCATCATGGTTAAGGTCTTAACTCTAACTCTGGCATCATGGTTAAGGTCTTAACTCTTACTCTGGCATCATGGTTAAGGTTGTAACTCTTACTCTGGACTAATGGGTAAGTTCTTAACTCTTACTCTCGACTAATGGTTAAGGTCTTAACTCTTACTCTGGCATCATGGTTAAGGTCTTAACTCTTACTCTAGCATCATGGTTAAGGTCTTAACTCTTACTCTGGACTAATGGTTAAGGTCTTAACTCTTACTCTGGACTAATGGTTAAGGTCTTAGACTCTTACTCTGGCATCATGGTTAAGGTCTTAACTCTTACTCTGGACTAAAGTTTAAGGTCTTAACTCTAACTCTGGCATCATGGTTAAGGTCTTATCTCTTACTCTGGACTAATGGTTAAGGTCTTAACTCTTACTCTGGCATCATGGTTAAGGTCTTAACTCTAACTCTGGCATCATAGTTAAGGTCTTAACTCTTACTCTGGCATCATGGTTAAGGTCTTAACTCTTACTCTGGACTAATGGTTAAGTTCGTAACTCTTACTCTGGACTAATGGTTAAGGTCTTAACTCTTACTCTGGACTAATGGTTAAGGTCTTAACTCTTACTCTGGCATTATGGTTAAGGTCTTAACTCTTACTCTGGCATCATGGTTAAGGTTGTAACTCTTACTCTGGACTAATGGTTAAGGTCTTAACTCTTACTCTCGACTAATGGTTAAGGTCTTAACTCTTACTCTGGCATCATGGTTAAGGTCTTAACTCTTACTCTGGACTAATGGTTAAGGTCTTAACTCTTACTCTGGCATCATGGTTAAGGTCTTAACTCTAACTCTAGCATCATGGTTAAGGTCTTAACTCTTACTCTAGACTAATGGTTAAGGTCTTAACTCTTACTCTGGACTAATGGTTATGGTCTTAACTCTTACTCTGGACTAATAGTTAAGGTCTTAACTCTTACTCTGGCATCATGGTTAAGGTCTTAGACTCTTACTCTGGCATCATGGTTAAGGTCTTAACTCTAACTCTGGCATCATGGTTAAGGTCTTAACTCTTACTCTGGCATCATGGTTAAGGTCGTAACTCTTACTCTGGACTAATGGTTAAGGTCTTAACTCTTACTCTCGACTAATGGTTAAGGTCTTAACTCTTACTCTAGCATCATGGTTAAGGTCTTAACTCTTACTCTGGACTAATGGTTAAGGTCTTATCTCTTACTCTGGACTAATGGTTAATGTCTTAACTCTTACTCTGGACTAATGGTTAAGGTCTTAGACTCTTACTCTGGCATCATGGTTAAGGTCTTAACTCTTACTCTGGCATCATGGTTAATGTCTTAAGTCTTACTCTGGCATCATGGTTAAGGTCTTAACTCTTACTCTGGACTAATGGTTAAGGTCTTAACTCTTACTCTGGCATCATGATTAAGGTCTTAACTCTTACTCTGGACTAATGGTTAAGGTCTTAACTCTTACTCTGGCATCATGGTTAAGGTCTTAACTCTTGCTCTGGACTAATGGTTAAGGTTTTAGACTCTCACTCTGGCATCATGGTTAAGGTCTTAACTCTTACTCTGGACTAATGGTTAAGGTCTTAACTCTTACTCTGGCATCATGGTTAAGGTCTTAACTCTACCTCTGGCATCATGGTTAAGGTCTTAACTCTTACTCTGGCATCATGGTTAAGGTCGTAACTCTTACTCTGGACTAATGGTTAAGGTCTTAACTCTTACTCTGGCATCAAGGTTAATGTCTTAAGTCTTACTCTGGCATCATGGTTAAGGTCTTAACTCTTACTCTGGACTAATGGTTAAGGTCTTAACTCTTACTCTGGCATCATGGTTTAGGTCTTAACTCTTACTCTGGCATTATGGTTAAGGTCTTAACTCTTACTTTGGACTAATGGTTAAGGTCTTAACTCTTACTCTGGCATCATGGTTAAGGTCTCTACTCTTACTCTGGACTAATGGTTAAGGTTTTAGACTCTCACTCTGGCATCATGGTTAAGGTCTTAACTCTTACTCTGGCATCATGGTTAAGGTCTTAACTCTAACTCTGGCATCATGGTTAAGGTCTTAACTCTTACTCTGGCATCATGGTTAAGGTTGTAACTCTTACTCTGGACTAATGGTTAAGGTCTTAACTCTTACTCTCGACTAATGGTTAAGGTCTTAACTCTTACTCTGGCATCATGGTTAAGGTCTTAACTCTTACTCTAGCATCATGGTTAAGGTCTTAACTCTTACTCTGGACTAATGGTTAAGGTCTTAACTCTTACTCTGGACTAATGGTTAATGTCTTAACTCTTACTCTGGACTAATGGTTAAGGTCTTAGACTCTTACTCTGGCATCATGGTTAAGGTCTTAACTCTTACTCTGGACTAAAGTTTAAGGTCTTAACTCTAACTCTGGCATCATGGTTAAGGTCTTATCTCTTACTCTGGACTAATGGTTAAGGTCTTAACTCTTACTCTGGCATCATGGTTAAGGTCTTAACTCTAACTCTGGCATCATGGTTAAGGTCTTAACTCTTACTCTGGCATCATGGTTAAGGTCTTAACTCTTACTCTGGACTAATGGTTAAGTTCGTAACTCTTACTCTGGACTAATGGTTAAGGTCTTAACTCTTACTCTGGACTAATGGTTAAGGTCTTAACTCTAACTCTAGCATCATGGTTAAGGTCTTAACTCTTACTCTAGACTAATGGTTAAGGTCTTAACTCTTACTCTGGACTAATGGTTATGGTCTTAACTCTTACTCTGGACTAATAGTTAAGGTCTTAACTCTTACTCTGGCATCATGGTTAAGGTCTTAGACTCTTACTCTGGCATCATGGTTAAGGTCTTAAATCTTACTCTGGACTAATGGTTACGGGCTTAACTCTTACTCTGGACTAATGGTTAAGGTCTTAACTCTTACTCTGGCATCATGGTTAAGGTCTTAACTCTAACTCTGGACTAATGGTTAAGGTCTTGGTCTTAACTCTTACTCTGGCATCATGGTTAAGGTCTTAACTCTTACTCTGGACTAATGGTTAAGGTCTTAACTCTTACTCTGGCATCATGGTTAAGGTCGTAACTCTTACTCTGGCATCATGGTTAAGGTCTTAACTCTAACTCTGGGAACATGGTTAAGGTCTTAACTCTTACTCTGGCATCATGGTTAAGGTCTTAACTCTTACTCTGGACTAATGGTTAAGGTCTTAACTCTTACTCTGGCATCATGGTTAAGGTCTTAACTCTTACTCTGGACTAATGGTTAAGGTTTTAGACTCTCACTCTGGCATCATGGTTAAGGTTTTAACTCTTACTCTGGACTAATGGTTAAGGTCTTAACTCTTACTCTGGCATCATGGTTAAGGTCTTAACTCTACCTCTGGCATCATGGTTAAGGTCTTAACTCTTACTCTGGCATCATGGTTAAGGTCGTAACTCTTAATCTGGACTAATGGTTAAGGTCTTAACTCTTACTCTGGCATCATGGTTAATGTCTTAAGTCTTACTCTGGCATCATGGTTAAGGTCTTAACTCTTACTCTGGACTAATGGTTAAGGTCTTAACTCTTACTCTGGCATCATGGTTTAGGTCTTAACTCTTACTCTGGCATCATGGTTAAGGTCTTAACTCTTACTCTGGACTAATGGTTAAGGTCTTAACTCTTACTCTGGCATCATGGTTAAGGTCTTTACTCTTACTCTGGACTAATGGTTAAGGTTTTAGACTCTCAGTCTGGCATCATGGTTAAGGTCTTAACTCTTACTCTGGCATCATGGTTAAGGTTGTAACTCTTACTCTGGACTAATGGTTAAGGTCTTAACTCTTACTCTCGACTAATGGTTAAGGTCTTAACTCTTACTCTGGCATCATGGTTAAGGTCTTAACTCTAACTCTGGGAACATGGTTAAGGTCTTAACTCTTACTTTGGCATCATGGTTAAGTTCTTAACTCTTACTCTGGCATCATGGAGGTCTTAACTCTTACTCTGGCATCATGGTTAAGGTCTTAACTCTTACTCTGGACTAATGGTTATGGTCTTAACTTTTACTCTGGACTAATGGTTAAGATCTTAACTCTTACTCTGGCATCATGGTTAAGGTCTTAACTCTTACTCTGGACTAATGGTTATGGTCTTAATTCTTACTCTGGCATCATGGTTAAGGTCGTAACTCTTACTCTGGCATGATGGTTAAGGTCTTAACTCTAACTCTGGGATCATGGTTAAGGTCTTAACTCTTACTCTGGACAAATGGTTAAGTTCATAACTCTTACTCTGGACTAATGGTTAAGGTCTTAACTCTTACTCTGGACTAATGGTTAAGGTCTTAACTCTTACTCTAGCATCATGGTTAAGGTCTTAACTCTTACTCTAGACTAATGGTTAAGGTCTTAACTCTTACTCTGGACTAATGGTTAAGGTCTTAACTCTTACACTGGACTAATGGTTAAGGTCTTAGACTCTTACTCTGGCATCATAGTTAAGGTCTTAACTCTTACTCTGGACTAATGTTTACGGTCTTAACTCCTACTCTGGACTAATGGTTAAGGTCTTAACTCTTACTCTAGCATCATGGTTAAGGTCTTAACTCTTACTCTAGACTAATGGTTAAGGTCTTAACTCTTACTCTGGACTAATGGTTAAGGTCTTAACTCTTACACTGGACTAATGGTTAAGGTCTTAGACTCTTACTCTGGCATCATGGTTAAGGTCTTAACTCTTACTCTGGACTAATGTTTACGGTCTTAACTCCTACCCTGGCATCATGGTTAAGGTCTTAACTCCTACTCTGGACTAATGGTTAAGGTCTTAACTCTTACTCTGGCATCATGGTTAAGTTCTTAACTCTTACACTGGCATCATGGTTAAGGTCTTAACTCTTACTCTGGCATCATGGTTAAGGTCCTAACTCTTACTCTGGACTAATGGTTATGGTCTTAACTCTTACTCTGGACTAATGGTTAAGGTCTTAACTCATACTCTGGCATCATGGTTAAGGTCTTAGACTCTTACTCTGCCATCATGGATAAGGTCCTAAATCTTACCCTGGACTAATGGTTAAGGGCTTAACTCTTACTCTGGACTAATGGTTAAGGTCTTAACTCTTACTCTGGCATCATGGTTAAGGTCTTAACTCTTACTCTGGACTAATGGTTAAGGACTTGGTCTTAACTCTTACTCTGGCATCATGGTTAAGGTCTTAACTCTTACTCTGGACTAATGGTTAAGGTCTTAACTCTTACTCTGGCATCATAGTTAAGGTCTTAACTCTTACTCTGGACTAATGGTTAAGGTCTTAACTCTTACTCTGGCATCATGGTTAAGGTCTTAACTCTTACTCAGGCATCATGGTTAAGGTCTTAACTCTTACTCTGGACTAATGGTTAAGGTCTTAACTCTTACTCTGGCATCATGGTTAAGGTCTTAACTCTTACTCTGGACTAATGGTTAAGGTTTTAGACTCTCACTCTGGCATCATGGTTAAGGTCTTAACTCATACTCTGGACTAATGGTTGAGGTCTTAACTCTTACTCTTGCATCATGGTTAAGGTCTTAACTCTTACTCTGGCATCATGGTTAAGGTCATAACTCTTACTCTGGACTAATGGTTAAGGTCTTAACTCTTACTCTGGCATCATGGTTAATGTCTTAAGTCTTACTCTGGCATCATGGCTAAGGTCTTAACTCTTACCCTGGACTAATGGTTAAGGTCTTAACTCTTACTCTGGCATCATGGTTAAGGTTGTAACTCTTACTCTGGACTAATGGTTAAGGTCTTAACTCTTACTCTCGACTAATGGTTAAGGTCTTAACTCTTACTCTGGCATCACGGTTAAGGTCTTAACTCTTACTCTAGCATCATGGTTAAGGTCTTAACTCTTACTCTGGACTAATGGTTAAGGTCTTAACTCTTACTCTGGACTAATGGTTAATGTCTTAACTCTTACTCTGGACTAATGGTTAAGGTCTTAGACTCTTACTCTGGCATCATGGTTAAGGTCTTAACTCTTACTCTGGACTAAAGTTTAAGGTCTTAACTCTAACTCTGGCATCATGGTTAAGGTCTTATCTATTACTCTGGACTAATGGTTAAGGTCTTAACTCTTACTCTGGCATCATGGTTAAGGTCTTAACTCTAACTCTGGCATCATGGTTAAGGTCTTAACTCTTACTCTGGCATCATGGTTAAGGTCTTAACTCTTACTCTGGACTAATGGTTAAGTTCGTAACTCTTACTCTGGACTAATGGTTAAGGTCTTAACTCTTACTCTGGACTAATGGTTAAGGTCTTAACTCTAACTCTAGCATCATGGTTAAGGTCTTAACTCTTACTCTAGACTAATGGTTAAGGTCTTAACTCTTACACTGGACTAATGGTTATGGTCTTAACTCTTACTCTGGACTAATAGTTAAGGTCTTAACTCTTACTCTGGCATCATGGTTAAGGTCTTAGACTCTTACTCTGGCATCATGGTTAAGGTCTTAACTCTAACTCTGGACTAATGGTTAAGGTCTTGGTCTTAACTCTTACTCTGGCATCATGGTTAAGGTCTTAACTCTTACTCTGGACTAATGGTTAAGGTCTTAACTCTTACTCTGGCATCATGGTTAAGGTCGTAACTCTTACTCTGGCATCATGGTTAAGGTCTTAACTCTAACTCTGGGAACATGGTTAAGGTCTTAACTCTTACTCTGGCATCATGGTTAAGGTCTTAACTCTTACTCTGGACTAATGGTTAAGGTCTTAACTCTTACTCTGGCATCATGGTTAAGGTCTTAACTCTTACTCTGGACTAATGGTTAAGGTTTTAGACTCTCACTCTGGCATCATGGTTAAGGTCTTAACTCTTACTCTGGACTAATGGTTAAGGTCTTAACTCTTACTCTGGCATCATGGTTAAGGTCTTAACTCTACCTCTGGCATCATGGTTAAGGTCTTAACTCTTACTCTGGCATCATGGTTAAGGTCGTAACTCTTAATCTGGACTAATGGTTAAGGTCTTAACTCTTACTCTGGCATCATGGTTAATGTCTTAAGTCTTACTCTGGCATCATGGTTAAGGTCTTAACTCTTACTCTGGACTAATGGTTAAGGTCTTAACTCTTACTCTGGCATCATGGTTTAGATCTTAACTCTTACTCTGGCATCATGGTTAAGGTCTTAACTCTTACTCTGGACTAATGGTTAAGGTCTTAACTCTTACTCTGGCATCATGGTTAAGGTCTTTACTCTTACTCTGGACTAATGGTTAAGGTTTTAGACTCTCAGTCTGGCATCATGGTTAAGGTCTTAACTCTTACTCTGGCATCATGGTTAAGGTTGTAACTCTTACTCTGGACTAATGGTTAAGGTCTTAACTCTTACTCTCGACTAATGGTTAAGGTCTTAACTCTTACTCTGGCATCATGGTTAAGGTCTTAACTCTAACTCTGGGAACATGGTTAAGGTCTTAACTCTTTCTTTGGCATCATGGTTAAGTTCTTAACTCTTACTCTGGCATCATGGAGGTCTTAACTCTTACTCTGGCATCATGGTTAAGGTCTTAACTCTTACTCTGGACTAATGGTTATGGTCTTAACTTTTACTCTGGACTAATGGTTAAGATCTTAACTCTTACTCTGGCATCATGGTTAAGGTCGTAACTCTTACTCTGGCATCATGGTTAAGGTCTTAACTCTTACTCTGGACTAATGGTTATGGTCTTAATTCTTACTCTGGCATCATGGGTAAGGTCGTAACTCTTACTCTGGCATGATGGTTAAGGTCTTAACTCTAACTCTGGGATCATGGTTAAGGTCTTAACTCTTACTCTGGACTAATGGTTAAGTTCATAACTCTTACTCTGGACTAATGGTTAAGGTCTTAACTCTTACTCTGGACTAATGGTTAAGGTCTTAACTCTTATTCTAGCATCATGGTTAAGGTCTTAACTCTTACTCTAGACTAATGGTTAAGGTCTTAACTCTTACTCTGGACTAATGGTTAAGGTCTTAACTCTTACACTGGACTAATGGTTAAGGTCTTAGACTCTTACTCTGGCATCATAGTTAAGGTCTTAACTCTTACTCTGGACTAATGTTTACGGTCTTAACTCCTACTCTGGACTAATGGTTAAGGTCTTAACTCTTACTCTAGCATCATGGTTAAGGTCTTAACTCTTACTCTGGACTAATGGTTAAGGTCTTAACTCTTACTCTGGACTAATGGTTAATGTCTTAACTCTAACTCTGGACTAATGGTTAAGGTCTTAGACTCTTACTCTGGCATCATGGTTAAGGTCTTAACTCTTACTCTGGCATTATGGTTAATGTCTTAAGTCTTACTCTGGCATCATGGTTAAGGTCTTAACTCTTACTCTGGACTAATGGTTAAGGTCTTAACTCTTACTCTGGCATCATGGTTTAGGTCTTAACTCTTACTCTGGCATCATGGTTAAGGTCTTAACTCTTACTCTGGACTAATGGTTAAGGTCTTAACTCTTACTCTGGACTAATGGTTAAGGTCTTAACTCTTACTCTGGACTAATGTTTAAGGTTTTAGACTCTCACTCTGGCATCATGGTTAAGGTCTTAACTCTTACTCTGGACTAATGGTTAAGGTCTTAACTCTTACTCTGGCATCATGGTTAAGGTCTTAACTCTACCTCTGGCATCATGGTTAAGGTCTTAACTCTTACTCTGGCATCATGGTTAAGGTCGTAACTCTTACTCTGGACTAATGGTCAAGGTCTTAACTCTTACTCTGGCATCATGGTTAATGTCTTAAGTCTTACTCTGGCATCATGGTTAAGGTCTTAACTCTTACTCTGGACTAATGGTTAAGGTCTTAACTCTTACTCTGGCATCATGGTTTAGGTCTTAACTCTTACTCTGGCATCATGGTTAAGGTCTTAACTCTTACTCTGGACTAATAGTTAAGGTCTTAACTCTTACTCTGGCATCATGGTTAAGGTCTTTACTCTTACTCTGGACTAATGGTTAAGGTTTTAGACTCTCACTCTGGCATCATGGTTAAGGTCTTAACTCTTACTCTGGCATCATGGTTAAGGTCTTAACTCTAACTCTGGCATCATGGTTAAGGTCTTAACTCTTACTCTGGCATCATGGTTAAGGTTGTAACTCTTACTCTGGACTAATGGTTAAGGTCTTAACTCTTACTCTCGACTAATGGTTAAGGTCTTAACTCTTACTCTGGCATCATGGTTAAGGTCTTAACTCTTACTCTAGCATCATGGTTAAGGTCTTAATTCTTACTCTGGACTTATGGTTAAGGTCTTAACTCTTACTCTGGACTAATGGTTAAGGTCTTAGACTCTTACTCTGGCATCATGGTTAAGGTCTTAACTCTTACTCTGGACTAATGGTTAAGGTCTTAACTCTTACTCTGGCATCATGGTTAAGGTCTTAACTCTAACTCTGGACTAATGGTTAAGGACTTGGTCTTAACTCTTACTCTGGCATCATGGTTAAGGTCTTAACTCTTACTCTGGACTAATGGTTAAGGTCTTAACTCTTACTCTGGCATCATGGTTAAGGTCGTAACTCTTACTCTTTCATCATGGTTAAGGTCTTAACTCTAACTCTGGGAACATGGTTAAGGTCTTAACTCTTACTCTGGCATCATGGTTAAGGTCATAACTCTTACTCTGGACTAATGGTTAAGGTCTTAACTCTTACTCTGGACTAATGGTTAAGGTCTTAACTCTTACTCTGGCATTATGGTTAAGGTCTTAACTCTTACTCTGGCATCATGGTTAAGGTTGTAACTCTTACTCTGGACTAATGGTTAAGGTCTTAACTCTTACTCTCGACTAATGGTTAAGGTCTTAACTCTTACTCTGGCATCATGGTTAAGGTCTTAACTCTTACTCTAGCATCATGGTTAAGGTCTTAATTCTTACTCTGGACTTATGGATAAGGTCTTAACTCTTACTCTGGACTAATGGTTAAGGTCTTAGACTCTTACTCTGGCATAATGGTTAAGGTCTTAACTCTTACTCTGGACTAATGGTTAAGGTCTTAACTCTTACTCTGGCATCATGGTTAAGGTCTTAACTCTAACTCTGGACTAATGGTTAAGGTCTTGGTCTTAACTCTTACTCTGGCATCATGGTTAAGGTCTTAACTCTTACTCTGGCATCATGGTTAAGGTCGTAACTCTTACTCTGGCATCATGGTTAAGGTCTTAACTCTAACTCTGGGAACATGGTTAAGGTCTTAACTCTTACTCTGGCATCATGGTTAAGGTCATAACTCTTACTCTGGACTAATGGTTAAGGTCTTAACTCTTACTCTGGACTAATGGTTAAGGTCTTAACTCTTATTCTGGCATTATGGTTAAGGTCTTAACTCTTACTCTAGCATCATGGTTAAGGTCTTAACTCTTACTCTGGACTAATGTTTAAGGTCTTAACTCTTACCCTGGCATCATGGTTAAGGTCTTAACTCTTACTCTGGACTAATGGTTAAGGTGTTAACTCTTACTCTGGCATCATGGTTAAGGTCTTAACTCTTACTCTGGACTAATGGTTATGGTCTTAACTCTTACTCTGGACTAATGGTTAAGGTCTTAACTCTTACTCCGGCATCATGGTTAAGGTCTTAACTCTTACTCTGGACTAATGGTTAAGGTCTTAACTCTTATTCTGGCATCATGGTTAAGGTCTTAACTCTTACTCTGGCATCATGGTTAAGGTCTTAACTCTTACTCTGGCATCATGGTTATGGTCTTAACTCTTACTCTGGACTAATGGTTATGGTCTTAACTTTTACTCTGGACTAATGGTTAAGATCTTAACTCTTACTCTGGCATCATGGTTAAGGTCTTAGACTCTTACTCTGGCATCATGGTTAAGGTCTTAAATCTTACTCTGGACTAATGGTTACAGGCTTAACTCTTACTCTGGACTAATGGTTAAGGTCTTAACTCTTACTCTGGCATCATGGTTAAGGTCTTAACTCTTACTCTGGACTAATGGTTATGGTCTTAACTCTTACTCTGGCATCATGGTTAAGGTCGTAACTCTTACTCTGGCATCATGGTTAAGGTCTTAACTCTAACTCTGGGATCATGGTTAACGTCTTAACTCTTACTCTGGACTAATGGTTAAGTTCATAACTCTTACTCTGGACTAATGGTTAAGGTCTTAACTCTTACTCTGGACTAATGGTGAAGGTCTTAACTCTTACTCTGGCATCATGGTTAAGGTCTTAACTCTTACTCTAGACTAATGGTTAAGGTCTTAACTCTTACTCTGGACTAATGGTTAAGGTCTTAACTCTTACACTGGACTAATGGTTAAGGTCTTAGACTCTTACTCTGGCATCATGGTTAAGGTCTTAACTCTTACTCTGGACTAATGTTTACGGTCTTAACTCCTACTCTGGCATCATGGTTAAGGTCTTAACTCCTACTCTGGACTAATGGTTAAGGTCTTAACTCTAACTTTGGCATCATGGTTAACTTCTTAACTCTTACTCTGGCATCATGGTTAAGGTCTTAACTCTTACTCTGGCATCATGGTTAAGGTCTTAACTCTTACTCTGGACTAATGGTTATGGTCTTAACTCTTACTTTGGACTAATGGTTAAGGTCTTAACTCATACTCTGGCATCATGGTTAAGGTCTTAGACTCTTACTCTGCCATCATGGATAAGGTCCTAAATCTTACTCTGGACTAATGGTTAACGGCTTAACTCTTACTCTGGACTAATGGTTAAGGTCTTAACTCTTACTCTGGCATCATGATTAAGGTCTTAACTCTTACTCTGGACTGATGGTTAAGGTCTTGGTCTTAACTCTTACTCTGGCATCATGGTTAAGGTCTTAACTCTTACTCTGGACTAATGGTTAAGGTCTTAACTCTTACTCTGGCATCATGGTTAAGGTCTTAACTCTTACGCTGGACTAATGGTTAAGGTCTTAACTCTTACTCTGGCATCATGGTTAAGGTCTTAACTCTTACTCTGGCATCATGGTTAAGGTCTTAACTCTTACTCTGGACCAATGGTTAAGGTCTTAACTCTTACTCTGGCATCATGGTTAAGGTCTTAACTCTTACTCTGGACTAATGGTTAAGGTTTTAGACTCTCACTCTGGCATTATGGTTAAGGTCTTAACTCATACTCTGGACTAATGGTTAAGGTCTTAACTCTTACTCTGGCATCATGGTTAAGGTCTTAACTCTACCTCTGGCATCATGGTTAAGGTCTTAACTCTTACTCTGGCATCATGGTTAAGGTCGTAACTCTTACTCTGGACTAATGGTTAAGGTCTTAACTCTTACTCTGGCATCATGGTTAATATCTTAAGTCTTACTCTGGCATCATGGCTAAGGTCTTAACTCTTACTCTGGCATCATGGCTAAGGTCTTAACTCTTACTCTGGCATCATGGTTTAGGTCTTAACTCTTACTCTGGCATCATGGTTAAGGTCTTAACTCTTACTCTGGACTAATGGTTAAGGTCTTAACTCTTACTCTGGCATCATGGTTAAGGTCTTAACTCTTACTCTGGACTAATAGTTAAGGTCTTAACTCTTACTTTGGACTAATGGTTAATGTCTTAACTCTTACTCTGGACTAATGGTTAAGGTCTTAGACTCTTATTCTGGCATCATGGTTAATGTCTTAACTCTTACTCTGGCATCATGGTTAATGTCTTAAGTCTTACTCTGGCATCATGGTTAAGGTCTTAACTCTTACTCTGGACTAATGGTTAAGGTCTTAACTCTTACTCTGGCATCATGATTAAGGTCTTAACTCTTACTCTGGACTAATGGTTAAGGTCTTAACTCTTACTCTGGCATCATGGTTAAGGTCTTAACTCTTGCTCTGGACTAATGGTTAAGGTTTTAGGCTCTCACTCTGGCATCATGGTTAAGGTCTTAAATCTTACTCTGGACTAATGGTTAAGGTCTTAACTCTTACTCTGGCATCATGGTTAAGGTCTTAACTCTACCTCTGGCATCATGGTTAAGGTCTTAACTCTTACTCTGGCATCATGGTTAAGGTCTTAACTCTTACTCTGGCATCATGGTTAAGGTCGTAACTCTTACTCTGGACTAATGGTTAAGGTCTTAACTCTTACTCTCGACTAATGGTTAAGGTCTTAACTCTTACTCTGGCATCATGGTTAAGGTCTTAACTCTTACTCTAGCATCATGGTTAAGGTCTTAACTCTTACTCTGGACTAATGGTTAAGGTCTTAACTCTTACTCTGGACTAATGGTTAATGTCTTAACTCTTATTCTGGCATCATGGTTAATGTCTTAACTCTTACTCTGGCATCATGGTTAATGTCTTAAGTCTTACTCTGGCATCATGGTTAAGGTCTTAACTCTTACTCTGGACTAATGGTTAAGGTCTTAACTCTTACTCTGGCATCATGATTAAGGTCTTAACTCTTACTCTGGACTAATGGTTAAGGTCTTAACTCTTACTCTGGCATCATGGTTAAGGTCTTAACTCTTGCTCTGGACTAATGGTTAAGGTTTTAGGCTCTCACTCTGGCATCATGGTTAAGGTCTTAAATCTTACTCTGGACTAATGGTTAAGGTCTTAACTCTTACTCTGGCATCATGGTTAAGGTCTTAACTCTACCTCTGGCATCATGGTTAAGGTCTTAACTCTTACTCTGGCATCATGGTTAAGGTCTTAACTCTTACTCTGGCATCATGGTTAAGGTCGTAACTCTTACTCTGGACTAATGGTTAAGGTCTTAACTCTTACTCTCGACTAATGGTTAAGGTCTTAACTCTTACTCTGGCATCATGGTTAAGGTCTTAACTCTTACTCTAGCATCATGGTTAAGGTCTTAACTCTTACTCTGGACTAATGGTTAAGGTCTTAACTCTTACTCTGGACTAATGGTTAATGTCTTAACTCTTACTCTGGACTAATGGTTAAGGTCTTAGACTCTTACTCTGGCATCATGGTTAAGGTCTTAACTCTTACTCTGGCATCATGGTTAATGTCTTAAGTCTTACTCTGGCATCATGGTTAAGGTCTTAACTCTTACTCTGGACTAATGGTTAAGGTCTTAACTCTTACTCTGGCATCATGGTTTAGGTCTTAACTCTTACTCTGGCATCATGGTTAAGGTCTTAACTCTTACTCTGGACTAATGGTTAAGGTCTTAACTCTTACTCTGGTATCATGGTTAATGTCTTAAGTCTTACTCTGGCATCATGGTTAAGGTCTTAACTCTTACTCTGGACTAATGGTTAAGGTCTTAACTCTTACTCTGGCATCATGGTTTAGGTCTTAACTCTTACTCTGGCATCATGGTTAAGGACTTAACTCTTACTCTGGACTAATGGTTAAGGTCTTAACTCTTACTCTGGCATCATGGTTAAGGTCTTTACTCTTCCTCTGGACTAATGGTTAAGGTTTTAGACTCTCACTCTGGCATCATGGTTAAGGTCTTAACTCTTACTCTGGCATCATGGTTAAGGTCTTAACTCTAACTCTGGCATCATGGTTAAGGTCTTAAATCTTACTCTGGCATCATGGTTAAGGTTGTAACTCTTACTCTGGACTAATGGTTAAGGTCTTAACTCTTACTCTCGACTAATGGTTAAGGTCTTAACTCTTACTCTGGCATCATGGTTAAGGTCTTAACTCTTACTCTAGCATCATGGTTAAGGTCTTAACTCTTACTCTGGACTAATGGTTAAGGTCTTAACTCTTACTCTGGACTAATGGTTAATGTCTTAACTCTTACTCTGGACTAATGGTTAAGGTCTTAGACTCTTACTCTGGCATCATGGTTAAGGTCTTAACTCTTACTCTGGACTAATGGTTAAGGTCTTAACTCTTACTCTGGCATCATGGTTAAGGTCTTAACTCTAACTCTGGCATCATGGTTAAGGTCTTAACTCTTACTCTGGCATCATGGTTAAGGTCTTAACTCTTACTCTGGACTAATGGTTAAGGTCGTAACTCTTACTCTGGCATCATGGTTAAGGTCTTAACTCTAACTCTGGGATCATGGTTAAGGTCTTAACTCTTACTCTGGACTAATGGTTAAGTTCGTAACTCTTACTCTGGACTAATGGTTAAGGTCTTAACTCTTACTCTGGACTAATGGTTAAGGTCTTAACTCTTACTCTAGACTATTGGTTAAGGTCTTAACTCTTACTCTGGACTAATGGTTAAGGTCTTAACTCTTACTCTGGCATCATGGTTTAGGTCTTAACTCTTACTCTGGCATCATGGTTAAGGTCTTAACTCTTACTCTGGACTAATGGTTAAGGTCTTAACTCTTACTCTGGCATCATGGTTAAGGTCTTTACTCTTACTCTGGACTAATGGTTAAGGTTTTAGACTCTCACTCTGGCATCATGGTTAAGGTCTTAACTCTTACTCTGGCATCATGGTTAAGGTCTTAACTCTAACTCAGGAATCATGGTTAAGGTCTTAACTCTTACTCTGGCATCATGGTTAAGGTCGTAACTCTTACTCTGGACTAATGGTTAAGGTCTTAACTCTTACTCTCGACTAATGGTTAAGGTCTTAACTCTTACTCTAGCATCATGGTTAAGGTCTTAACTCTTACTCTGGACTAATGTTTAAGGTCTTATCTCTTACTCTGGACTAATGGTTAATGTCTTAACTCTTACTCTGGACTAATGGTTAAGGTCTTAGACTCTTACTCTGGCATCATGGTTAAGGTCTTAACTCTTACTCTGGCATCATGGTTAATGTCTTAAGTCTTACTCTGGCATCATGGTTAAGGTCTTAACTCTTACTCTGGACTAATGGTTAAGGTCTTAACTCTTACTCTGGCATCATGATTAAGGTCTTAACTCTTACTCTGGACTAATGGTTAAGGTCTTAACTCTTACTCTGGCATCATGGTTAAGGTCTTAACTCTTGCTCTGGACTAATGGTTAAGGTTTTAGACTCTCACTCTGGCATCATGGTTAAGGTCTTAACTCTTACTCTGGACTAATGGTTAAGGTCTTAACTCTTACTCTGGCATCATGGTTAAGGTCTTAACTCTACCTCTGGCATCATGGTTAAGGTCTTAACTCTTACTCTGGCATCATGGTTAAGGTCGTAACTCTTACTCTGGACTAATGGTTAAGGTCTTAACTCTTACTCTGGCATCAAGGTTAATGTCTTAAGTCTTACTCTGGCATCATGGTTAAGGTCTTAACTCTTACTCTGGACTAATGGTTAGGGTCTTAACTCTTACTCTGGCATCATGGTTTAGGTCTTAACTCTTACTCTGGCATCATGGTTAAGGTCTTAACTCTTACTCTGGACTAATGGTTAAGGTCTTAACTCTTACTCTGGCATCATGGTTAAGGTCTCTACTCTTACTCTGGACTAATGGTTAAGGTTTTAGACTCTCACTCTGGCATCATGGTTAAGGTCTTAACTCTTACTCTGGCATCATGGTTAAGGTCTTAACTCTAACTCTGGCATCATGGTTAAGGTCTTAACTCTTACTCTGGCATCATGGTTAAGGTTGTAACTCTTACTCTGGACTAATGGTTAAGGTCTTAACTCTTACTCTGGACTAATGGTTAAGGTCTTAGACTCTTACTCTGGCATCATGGTTAAGGTCTTAACTCTTACTCTGGACTAAAGTTTAAGGTCTTAACTCTAACTCTGGCATCATGGTTAAGGTCTTATCTCTTACTCTGGACTAATGGTTAAGGTCTTAACTCTTACTCTGGCATCATGGTTAAGGTCTTAACTCTAACTCTGGCATCATGGTTAAGGTCTTAACTCTTACTCTGGCATCATGGTTAAGGTCTTAACTCTTACTCTGGACTAATGGTTAAGTTCGTAACTCTTACTCTGGACTAATGGTTAAGGTCTTAACTCTTACTCTGGACTAATGGTTAAGGTCTTAACTCTTACTCTGGCATTATGGTTAAGGTCTTAACTCTTACTCTGGCATCATGGTTAAGGTTGTAACTCTTACTCTGGACTAATGGTTAAGGTCTTAACTCTTACTCTCGACTAATGGTTAAGGTCTTAACTCTTACTCTGGCATCATGGTTAAGGTCTTAACTCTTACTCTGGACTAATGGTTAAGGTCTTAACTCTTACTCTGGCATCATGGTTAAGGTCTTAACTCTAACTCTAGCATCATGGTTAAGGTCTTAACTCTTACTCTAGACTAATGGTTAAGGTCTTAACTCTTACTCTGGACTAATGGTTATGGTCTTAACTCTTACTCTGGACTAATAGTTAAGGTCTTAACTCTTACTCTGGCATCATGGTTAAGGTCTTAGACTCTTACTCTGGCATCATGGTTAAGGTCTTAACTCTTACTCTGGCATCATGGTTAAGGTCGTAACTCTTACTCTGGACTAATGGTTAAGGTCTTAACTCTTACTCTCGACTAATGGTTAAGGTCTTAACTCTTACTCTAGCATCATGGTTAAGGTCTTAACTCTTACTCTGGACTAATGGTTAAGGTCTTATCTCTTACTCTGGACTAATGGTTAATGTCTTAACTCTTACTCTGGACTAATGGTTAAGGTCTTAGACTCTTACTCTGGCATCATGGTTAAGGTCTTAACTCTTACTCTGGCATCATGGTTAATGTCTTAAGTCTTACTCTGGCATCATGGTTAAGGTCTTAACTCTTACTCTGGACTAATGGTTAAGGTCTTAACTCTTACTCTGGCATCATGATTAAGGTCTTAACTCTTACTCTGGACTAATGGTTAAGGTCTTAACTCTTACTCTGGCATCATGGTTAAGGTCTTAACTCTTGCTCTGGACTAATGGTTAAGGTTTTAGACTCTCACTCTGGCATCATGGTTAAGGTCTTAACTCTTACTCTGGACTAATGGTTAAGGTCTTAACTCTTACTCTGGCATCATGGTTAAGGTCTTAACTCTACCTCTGGCATCATGGTTAAGGTCTTAACTCTTACTCTGGCATCATGGTTAAGGTCGTAACTCTTACTCTGGACTAATGGTTAAGGTCTTAACTCTTACTCTGGCATCAAGGTTAATGTCTTAAGTCTTACTCTGGCATCATGGTTAAGGTCTTAACTCTTACTCTGGACTAATGGTTAAGGTCTTAACTCTTACTCTGGCATCATGGTTTAGGTCTTAACTCTTACTCTGGCATCATGGTTAAGGTCTTAACTCTTACTTTGGACTAATGGTTAAGGTCTTAACTCTTACTCTGGCATCATGGTTAAGGTCTCTACTCTTACTCTGGACTAATGGTTAAGGTTTTAGACTCTCACTCTGGCATCATGGTTAAGGTCTTAACTCTTACTCTGGCATCATGGTTAAGGTCTTAACTCTAACTCTGGCATCATGGTTAAGGTCTTAACTCTTACTCTGGCATCATGGTTAAGGTTGTAACTCTTACTCTGGACTAATGGTTAAGGTCTTAACTCTTACTCTCGACTAATGGTTAAGGTCTTAACTCTTACTCTGGCATCATGGTTAAGGTCTTAACTCTTACTCTAGCATCATGGTTAAGGTCTTAACTCTTACTCTGGACTAATGGTTAAGGTCTTAACTCTTACTCTGGACTAATGGTTAATGTCTTAACTCTTACTCTGGACTAATGGTTAAGGTCTTAGACTCTTACTCTGGCATCATGGTTAAGGTCTTAACTCTTACTCTGGACTAAAGTTTAAGGTCTTAACTCTAACTCTGGCATCATGGTTAAGGTCTTATCTCTTACTCTGGACTAATGGTTAAGGTCTTAACTCTTACTCTGGCATCATGGTTAAGGTCTTAACTCTAACTCTGGCATCATGGTTAAGGTCTTAACTCTTACTCTGGCATCATGGTTAAGGTCTTAACTCTTACTCTGGACTAATGGTTAAGTTTGTAACTCTTACTCTGGACTAATGGTTAAGGTCTTAACTCTTACTCTGGACTAATGGTTAAGGTCTTAACTCTAACTCTAGCATCATGGTTAAGGTCTTAACTCTTACTCTAGACTAATGGTTAAGGTCTTAACTCTTACTCTGGACTAATGGTTATGGTCTTAACTCTTACTCTGGACTAATAGTTAAGGTCTTAACTCTTACTCTGGCATCATGGTTAAGGTCTTAGACTCTTACTCTGGCATCATGGTTAAGGTCTTAAATCTTACTCTGGACTAATGGTTACGGGCTTAACTCTTACTCTGGACTAATGGTTAAGGTCTTAACTCTTACTCTGGCATCATGGTTAAGGTCTTAACTCTAACTCTGGACTAATGGTTAAGGTCTTGGTCTTAACTCTTACTCTGGCATCATGGTTAAGGTCTTAACTCTTACTCTGGACTAATGGTTAAGGTCTTAACTCTTACTCTGGCATCATGGTTAAGGTCGTAACTCTTACTCTGGCATCATGGTTAAGGTCTTAACTCTAACTCTGGGAACATGGTTAAGGTCTTAACTCTTACTCTGGCATCATGGTTAAGGTCTTAACTCTTACTCTGGACTAATGGTTAAGGTCTTAACTCTTACTCTGGCATCATGGTTAAGGTCTTAACTCTTACTCTGGACTAATGGTTAAGGTTTTAGACTCTCACTCTGGCATCATGGTTAAGGTTTTAACTCTTACTCTGGACTAATGGTTAAGGTCTTAACTCTTACTCTGGCATCATGGTTAAGGTCTTAACTCTACCTCTGGCATCATGGTTAAGGTCTTAAATCTTACTCTGGCATCATGGTTAAGGTCGTAACTCTTAATCTGGACTAATGGTTAAGGTCTTAACTCTTACTCTGGCATCATGGTTAATGTCTTAAGTCTTACTCTGGCATCATGGTTAAGGTCTTAACTCTTACTCTGGACTAATGGTTAAGGTCTTAACTCTTACTCTGGCATCATGGTTTAGGTCTTAACTCTTACTCTGGCATCATGGTTAAGGTCTTAACTCTTACTCTGGACTAATGGTTAAGGTCTTAACTCTTACTCTGGCATCATGGTTAAGGTCTTTACTCTTACTCTGGACTAATGGTTAAGGTTTTAGACTCTCAGTCTGGCATCATGGTTAAGGTCTTAACTCTTACTCTGGCATCATGGTTAAGGTTGTAACTCTTACTCTGGACTAATGGTTAAGGTCTTAACTCTTACTCTCGACTAATGGTTAAGGTCTTAACTCTTACTCTGGCATCATGGTTAAGGTCTTAACTCTAACTCTGGGAACATGGTTAAGGTCTTAACTCTTACTTTGGCATCATGGTTAAGTTCTTAACTCTTACTCTGGCATCATGGAGGTCTTAACTCTTACTCTGGCATCATGGTTAAGGTCTTAACTCTTACTCTGGACTAATGGTTATGGTCTTAACTTTTACTCTGGACTAATGGTTAAGATCTTAACTCTTACTCTGGCATCATGGTTAAGGTCTTAACTCTTACTCTGGACTAATGGTTATGGTCTTAATTCTTACTCTGGC
The DNA here is from genome assembly GCF_964204655.1 of Triturus cristatus. NCBI lineage: Eukaryota > Metazoa > Chordata > Amphibia > Caudata > Salamandridae > Triturus > Triturus cristatus. The sequence goes on along the minus strand of NC_140593.1, from coordinate 717,592,724 downwards.
ATCATGGTTAAGGTCGTAACTCTTACTCTGGCATGATGGTTAAGGTCTTAACTCTAACTCTGGGATCATGGTTAAGGTCTTAACTCTTACTCTGGACAAATGGTTAAGTTCATAACTCTTACTCTGGACTAATGGTTAAGGTCTTAACTCTTACTCTGGACTAATGGTTAAGGTCTTAACTCTTACTCTAGCATCATGGTTAAGGTCTTAACTCTTACTCTAGACTAATGGTTAAGGTCTTAACTCTTACTCTGGACTAATGGTTAAGGTCTTAACTCTTACACTGGACTAATGGTTAAGGTCTTAGACTCTTACTCTGGCATCATAGTTAAGGTCTTAACTCTTACTCTGGACTAATGTTTACGGTCTTAACTCCTACTCTGGACTAATGGTTAAGGTCTTAACTCTTACTCTAGCATCATGGTTAAGGTCTTAACTCTTACTCTAGACTAATGGTTAAGGTCTTAACTCTTACTCTGGACTAATGGTTAAGGTCTTAACTCTTACACTGGACTAATGGTTAAGGTCTTAGACTCTTACTCTGGCATCATGGTTAAGGTCTTAACTCTTACTCTGGACTAATGTTTACGGTCTTAACTCCTACCCTGGCATCATGGTTAAGGTCTTAACTCCTACTCTGGACTAATGGTTAAGGTCTTAACTCTTACTCTGGCATCATGGTTAAGTTCTTAACTCTTACACTGGCATCATGGTTAAGGTCTTAACTCTTACTCTGGCATCATGGTTAAGGTCCTAACTCTTACTCTGGACTAATGGTTATGGTCTTAACTCTTACTCTGGACTAATGGTTAAGGTCTTAACTCATACTCTGGCATCATGGTTAAGGTCTTAGACTCTTACTCTGCCATCATGGATAAGGTCCTAAATCTTACCCTGGACTAATGGTTAAGGGCTTAACTCTTACTCTGGACTAATGGTTAAGGTCTTAACTCTTACTCTGGCATCATGGTTAAGGTCTTAACTCTTACTCTGGACTAATGGTTAAGGACTTGGTCTTAACTCTTACTCTGGCATCATGGTTAAGGTCTTAACTCTTACTCTGGACTAATGGTTAAGGTCTTAACTCTTACTCTGGCATCATAGTTAAGGTCTTAACTCTTACTCTGGACTAATGGTTAAGGTCTTAACTCTTACTCTGGCATCATGGTTAAGGTCTTAACTCTTACTCAGGCATCATGGTTAAGGTCTTAACTCTTACTCTGGACTAATGGTTAAGGTCTTAACTCTTACTCTGGCATCATGGTTAAGGTCTTAACTCTTACTCTGGACTAATGGTTAAGGTTTTAGACTCTCACTCTGGCATCATGGTTAAGGTCTTAACTCATACTCTGGACTAATGGTTGAGGTCTTAACTCTTACTCTTGCATCATGGTTAAGGTCTTAACTCTTACTCTGGCATCATGGTTAAGGTCGTAACTCTTACTCTGGACTAATGGTTAAGGTCTTAACTCTTACTCTGGCATCATGGTTAATGTCTTAAGTCTTACTCTGGCATCATGGCTAAGGTCTTAACTCTTACCCTGGACTAATGGTTAAGGTCTTAACTCTTACTCTGGCATCATGGTTAAGGTTGTAACTCTTACTCTGGACTAATGGTTAAGGTCTTAACTCTTACTCTCGACTAATGGTTAAGGTCTTAACTCTTACTCTGGCATCATGGTTAAGGTCTTAACTCTTACTCTAGCATCATGGTTAAGGTCTTAACTCTTACTCTGGACTAATGGTTAAGGTCTTAACTCTTACTCTGGACTAATGGTTAATGTCTTAACTCTTACTCTGGACTAATGGTTAAGGTCTTAACTCTTACACTGGACTAATGGTTAAGGTCTTAGACTCTTACTCTGGCATCATAGTTAAGGTCTTAACTCTTACTCTGGACTAATGTTTACGGTCTTAACTCCTACTCTGGACTAATGGTTAAGGTCTTAACTCTTACTCTAGCATCATGGTTAAGGTCTTAACTCTTACTCTAGACTAATGGTTAAGGTCTTAACTCTTACTCTGGACTAATGGTTAAGGTCTTAACTCTTACACTGGACTAATGGTTAAGGTCTTAGACTCTTACTCTGGCATCATGGTTAAGGTCTTAACTCTTACTCTGGACTAATGTTTACGGTCTTAACTCCTACCCTGGCATCATGGTTAAGGTCTTAACTCCTACTCTGGACTAATGGTTAAGGTCTTAACTCTTACTCTGGCATCATGGTTAAGTTCTTAACTCTTACACTGGCATCATGGTTAAGGTCTTAACTCTTACTCTGGCATCATGGTTAAGGTCCTAACTCTTACTCTGGACTAATGGTTATGGTCTTAACTCTTACTCTGGACTAATGGTTAAGGTCTTAACTCATACTCTGGCATCATGGTTAAGGTCTTAGACTCTTACTCTGCCATCATGGATAAGGTCCTAAATCTTACCCTGGACTAATGGTTAAGGGCTTAACTCTTACTCTGGACTAATGGTTAAGGTCTTAACTCTTACTCTGGCATCATGGTTAAGGTCTTAACTCTTACTCTGGACTAATGGTTAAGGACTTGGTCTTAACTCTTACTCTGGCATCATGGTTAAGGTCTTAACTCTTACTCTGGACTAATGGTTAAGGTCTTAACTCTTACTCTGGCATCATAGTTAAGGTCTTAACTCTTACTCTGGACTAATGGTTAAGGTCTTAACTCTTACTCTGGCATCATGGTTAAGGTCTTAACTCTTACTCAGGCATCATGGTTAAGGTCTTAACTCTTACTCTGGACTAATGGTTAAGGTCTTAACTCTTACTCTGGCATCATGGTTAAGGTCTTAACTCTTACTCTGGACTAATGGTTAAGGTTTTAGACTCTCACTCTGGCATCATGGTTAAGGTCTTAACTCATACTCTGGACTAATGGTTGAGGTCTTAACTCTTACTCTTGCATCATGGTTAAGGTCTTAACTCTTACTCTGGCATCATGGTTAAGGTCGTAACTCTTACTCTGGACTAATGGTTAAGGTCTTAACTCTTACTCTGGCATCATGGTTAATGTCTTAAGTCTTACTCTGGCATCATGGCTAAGGTCTTAACTCTTACCCTGGACTAATGGTTAAGGTCTTAACTCTTACTCTGGCATCATGGTTAAGGTTGTAACTCTTACTCTGGACTAATGGTTAAGGTCTTAACTCTTACTCTCGACTAATGGTTAAGGTCTTAACTCTTACTCTGGCATCATGGTTAAGGTCTTAACTCTTACTCTAGCATCATGGTTAAGGTCCTAACTCTTACTCTGGACTAATGGTTAAGGTCTTAACTCTTACTCTGGACTAATGGTTAATGTCTTAACTCTTACTCTGGACTAATGGTTAAGGTCTTAGACTCTTACTCTGGCATCATGGTTAAGGTCTTAACTCTTACTCTGGACTAAAGTTTAAGGTCTTAACTCTAACTCTGGCATCATGGTTAAGGTCTTATCTATTACTCTGGACTAATGGTTAAGGTCTTAACTCTTACTCTGGCATCATGGTTAAGGTCTTAACTCTAACTCTGGCATCATGGTTAAGGTCTTAACTCTTACTCTGGCATCATGGTTAAGGTCTTAACTCTTACTCTGGACTAATGGTTAAGTTCGTAACTCTTACTCTGGACTAATGGTTAAGGTCTTAACTCTTACTCTGGACTAATGGTTAAGGTCTTAACTCTAACTCTAGCATCATGGTTAAGTCTTAACTCTTACTCTAGACTAATGGTTAAGGTCTTAACTCTTACACTGGACTAATGGTTATGGTCTTAACTCTTACTCTGGACTAATAGTTAAGGTCTTAACTCTTACTCTGGCATCATGGTTAAGGTCTTAGACTCTTACTCTGGCATCATGGTTAAGGTCTTAAATCTTACTCTGGACTAATGGTTACGGGCTTAACTCTTACTCTGGACTAATGGTTAAGGTCTTAACTCTTACTCTGGCATCATGATTAAGGTCTTAACTCTAACTCTGGACTAATGGTTAAGGTCTTGGTCTTAACTCTTACTCTGGCATCATGGTTAAGGTCTTAACTCTTACTCTGGACTAATGGTTAAGGTCTTAACTCTTACTCTGGCATCATGGTTAAGGTCGTAACTCTTACTCTGGCATCATGGTTAAGGTCTTAACTCTAACTCTGGGAACATGGTTAAGGTCTTAACTCTTACTCTGGCATCATGGTTAAGGTCTTAACTCTTACTCTGGACTAATGGTTAAGGTCTTAACTCTTACTCTGGCATCATGGTTAAGGTCTTAACTCTTACTCTGGACTAATGGTTAAGGTTTTAGACTCTCACTCTGGCATCATGGTTAAGGTCTTAACTCTTACTCTGGACTAATGGTTAAGGTCTTAACTCTTACTCTGGCATCATGGTTAAGGTCTTAACTCTACCTCTGGCATCATGGTTAAGGTCTTAACTCTTACTCTGGCATCATGGTTAAGGTCGTAACTCTTAATCTGGACTAATGGTTAAGGTCTTAACTCTTACTCTGGCATCATGGTTAATGTCTTAAGTCTTACTCTGGCATCATGGTTAAGGTCTTAACTCTTACTCTGGACTAATGGTTAAGGTCTTAACTCTTACTCTGGCATCATGGTTTAGGTCTTAACTCTTACTCTGGCATCATGGTTAAGGTCTTAACTCTTACTCTGGACTAATGGTTAAGGTCTTAACTCTTACTCTGGCATCATGGTTAAGGTCTTTACTCTTACTCTGGTCTAATGGTTAAGGTTTTAGACTCTCAGTCTGGCATCATGGTTAAGGTCTTAACTCTTACTCTGGCATCATGGTTAAGGTTGTAACTCTTACTCTGGACTAATGGTTAAGGTCTTAACTCTTACTCTCGACTAATGGTTAAGGTCTTAACTCTTACTCTGGCATCATGGTTAAGGTCTTAACTCTAACTCTGGGAACATGGTTAAGGTCTTAACTCTTACTTTGGCATCATGGTTAAGTTCTTAACTCTTACTCTGGCATCATGGAGGTCTTAACTCTTACTCTGGCATCATGGTTAAGGTCTTAACTCTTACTCTGGACTAATGGTTATGGTCTTAACTTTTACTCTGGACTAATGGTTAAGATCTTAACTCTTACTCTGGCATCATGGTTAAGGTCTTAACTCTTACTCTGGCATCATGGTTAAGGTCTTAACTCTTACTCTGGACTAATGGTTATGGTCTTAATTCTTACTCTGGCATCATGGGTAAGGTCGTAACTCTTACTCTGGCATGATGGTTAAGGTCTTAACTCTAACTCTGGGATCATGGTTAAGGTCTTAACTCTTACTCTGGACTAATGGTTAAGTTCATAACTCTTACTCTGGACTAATGGTTAAGGTCTTAACTCTTACTCTGGACTAATGGTTAAGGTCTTAACTCTTATTCTAGCATCATGGTTAAGGTCTTAACTCTTACTCTAGACTAATGGTTAAGGTCTTAACTCTTACTCTGGACTAATGGTTAAGGTCTTAACTCTTACACTGGACTAATGGTTAAGGTCTTAGACTCTTACTCTGGCATCATAGTTAAGGTCTTAACTCTTACTCTGGACTAATGTTTACGGTCTTAACTCCTACTCTGGACTAATGGTTAAGGTCTTAACTCTTACTCTAGCATCATGGTTAAGGTCTTAACTCTTACTCTAGACTAATGGTTAAGGTCTTAACTCTTACTCTGGACTAATGGTTAAGGTCTTAACTCTTACACTGGACTAATGGTTAAGGTCTTAGACTCTTACTCTGGCATCATGGTTAAGGTCTTAACTCTTACTCTGGACTAATGTTTACGGTCTTAACTCCTACTCTGGCATCATGGTTAAGGTCTTAACTCCTACTCTGGACTAATGGTTAAGGTCTTAACTCTTACTCTGGCATCATGGTTAAGTTCTTAACTCTTACACTGGCATCATGGTTAAGGTCTTAACTCTTACTCTGGCATCATGGTTAAGGTCCTAACTCTTACTCTGGACTAATGGTTATGGTCTTAACTCTTACTCTGGACTAATGGTTAAGGTCTTAACTCATACTCTGGCATCATGGTTAAGGTCTTAGACTCTTACTCTGCCATCATGGATAAGGTCCTAAATCTTACTCTGGACTAATGGTTAAGGGCTTAACTCTTACTCTGGACTAATGGTTAAGGTCTTAACTCTTACTCTGGCATCATGGTTAAGGTCTTAACTCTTACTCTGGACTAATGGTTAAGATCTTGGTCTTAACTCTTACTCTGGCATCATGGTTAAGGTCTTAACTCTTACTCTGGACTAATGGTTAAGGTCTTAACTCTTACTCTGGCATCATAGTTAAGGTCTTAACTCTTACTCTGGACTAATGGTTAAGGTCTTAACTCTTACTCTGGCATCATGGTTAAGGTCTTAACTCTTACTCTGGCATCATTGTTAAGGTCTTAACTCTTACTCTGGCATCATGGTTAAGGTCGTAACTCTTGCTCTGGACTAATGGTTAAGGTCTTAACTCTTACTCTGGCATCATGGTTAATGTCTTAAGTCTTACTCTGGCATCATGGCTAAGGTCTTAACTCTTACCCTGGACTAATGGTTAAGGTCTTAACTCTTACTCTGGCATCATGGTTAAGGTTGTAACTCTTACTCTGGACTAATGGTTAAGGTCTTAACTCTTACTCTCGACTAATGGTTAAGGTCTTAACTCTTACTCTGGCATCATGGTTAAGGTCTTAACTCTTACTCTAGCATCATGGTTAAGGTCTTAACTCTTACTCTGGACTAATGGTTAAGGTCTTAACTCTTACTCTGGACTAATGGTTAATGTCTTAACTCTTACTCTGGACTAATGGTTAAGGTCTTAGACTCTTACTCTGGCATCATGGTTAAGGTCTTAACTCTTTCTCTGGACTCAAGTTTAAGGTCTTAACTCTAACTCTGGCATCATGGTTAAGGTCTTATCTATTACTCTGGACTAATGGTTAAGGTCTTAACTCTTACTCTGGCATCATGGTTAAGGTCTTAACTCTAACTCTGGCATCATGGTTAAGGTCTTAACTCTTACTCTGGCATCATGGTTAAGGTCTTAACTCTTACTCTGGACTAATGGTTAAGTTCGTAACTCTTACTCTGGACTAATGGTTAAGGTCTTAACTCTTGCTCTGGACTAATGGTTAAGGTCTTAACTCTAACTCTAGCATCATGGTTAAGGTCTTAACTCTTACTCTAGACTAATGGTTAAGGTCTTAACTCTTACTCTGGACTAATGGTTATGGTCTTAACTCTTACTCTGGACTAATAGTTAAGGTCTTAACTCTTACTCTGGCATCATGGTTAAGGTCTTAGACTCTTACTCTGGCATCATGGTTAAGGTCTTAAATCTTACTCTGGACTAATGGTTACGGGCTTAACTCTTACTCTGGACTAATGGTTAAGGTCTTAACTCTTACTCTGGCATCATGGTTAAGGTCTTAACTCTAACTCTGGACTAATGGTTAAGGTCTTGGTCTTAACTCTTACTCTGGCATCATGGTTAAGGTCTTAACTCTTACTCTGGACTAATGGTTAAGGTCTTAACTCTTACTCTGGCATCATGGTTAAGGTCGTAACTCTTACTCTGGCATCATGGTTAAGGTCTTAACTCTAACTCTGGGAACATGGTTAAGGTCTTAACTCTTACTCTGGCATCATTGTTAAGGTCTTAACTCTTACTCTGGACTAATGGTTAAGGTCTTAACTCTTACTCTGGCATCATGGTTAAGGTCTTAACTCTTACTCTGGACTAATGGTTAAGGTTTTAGACTCTCACTCTGGCATCATGGTTAAGGTCTTAACTCTTACTCTGGACTAATGGTTAAGGTCTTAACTCTTACTCTGGCATCATGGTTAAGGTCTTAACTCTACCTCTGGCATCATGGTTAAGGTCTTAACTCTTACTCTGGCATCATGGTTAAGGTCGTAACTCTTAATCTGGACTAATGGTTAAGGTCTTAACTCTTACTCTGGCATCATGGTTAATGTCTTAAGTCTTACTCTGGCATCATGGTTAAGGTCTTAACTCTTACTCTGGACTAATGGTTAAGGTCTTAACTCTTACTCTGGCATCATGGTTTAGGTCTTAACTCTTACTCTGGCATCATGGTTAAGGTCTTAACTCTTACTCTGGACTAATGGTTAAGGTCTTAACTCTTACTCGGGCATCATGGTTAAGGTCTTTACTCTCACTCTGGACTAATGGTTAAGGTTTTAGACTCTCAGTCTGGCATCATGGTTAAGGTCTTAACTCTTACTCTGGCATCATGGTTAAGGTTGTAACTCTTACTCTGGTCTAATGGTTAAGGTCTTAACTCTTACTCTCGACTAATGGTTAAGGTCTTAACTCTTACTCTGGCATCATGGTTAAGGTCTTAACTCTAACTCTGGGAACATGGTTAAGGTCTTAACTCTTACTTTGGCATCATGGTTAAGTTCTTAACTCTTACTCTGGCATCATGGAGGTCTTAACTCTTACTCTGGCATCATGGTTAAGGTCTTAACTCTTACTCTGGACTAATGGTTATGGTCTTAACTTTTACTCTGGACTAATGGTTAAGATCTTAACTCTTACTCTGGCATCATGGTTAAGGTCTTAACTCTTACTCTGGCATCATGGTTAAGGTCTTAACTCTTACTCTGGACTAATGGTTATGGTCTTAATTCTTACTCTGGCATCATGGTTAAGGTCGTAACTCTTACTCTGGCATGATGGTTAAGGTCTTAACTCTAACTCTGGGATCATGGTTAAGGTCTTAACTCTTACTCTGGACTAATGGTTAAGTTCATAACTCTTACTCTGGACTAATGGTTAAGGTCTTAACTCTTACTCTGGACTAATGGTTAAGGTCTTAACTCTTACTCTAGCATCATGGTTAAGGTCTTAACTCTTACTCTAGACTAATGGTTAAGGTCTTAACTCTTACTCTGGACTAATGGTTAAGGTCTTAACTCTTACACTGGACTAATGGTTAAGGTCTTAGACTCTTACTCTGGCATCATAGTTAAGGTCTTAACTCTTACTCTGGACTAATGTTTACGGTCTTAACTCCTACTCTGGACTAATGGTTAAGGTCTTAACTCTTACTCTAGCATCATGGTTAAGGTCTTAACTCTTACTCTAGACTAATGGTTAAGGTCTTAACTCTTACTCTGGACTAATGGTTAAGGTCTTAACTCTTACACTGGACTAATGGTTAAGGTCTTAGACTCTTACTCTGGCATCATGGTTAAGGTCTTAACTCTTACTCTGGACTAATGTTTACGGTCTTAACTCCTACTCTGGCATCATGGTTAAGGTCTTAACTCCTACTCTGGACTAATGGTTAAGGTCTTAACTCTTACTCTGGCATCATGGTTAAGTTCTTAACTCTTACACTGGCATCATGGTTAAGGTCTTAACTCTTACTCTGGCATCATGGTTAAGGTCCTAACTCTTACTCTGGACTAATGGTTATGGTCTTAACTCTTACTCTGGACTAATGGTTAAGGTCTTAACTCATACTCTGGCATCATGGTTAAGGTCTTAGACTCTTACTCTGCCATCATGGATAAGGTCCTAAATCTTACTCTGGACTAATGGTTAAGGGCTTAACTCTTACTCTGGACTAATGGTTAAGGTCTTAACTCTTACTCTGGCATCATGGTTAAGGTCTTAACTCTTACTCTGGACTAATGGTTAAGGTCTTGGTCTTAACTCTTACTCTGGCATCATGGTTAAGGTCTTAACTCTTACTCTGGACTAATGGTTAAGGTCTTAACTCTTACTCTGGCATCATAGTTAAGGTCTTAACTCTTACTCTGGACTAATGGTTAAGGTCTTAACTCTTACTCTGGCATCATGGTTAAGGTCTTAACTCTTACTCTGGCATCATGGTTAAGGTCTTAACTCTTACTCTGGACTAATGGTTAAGGTCTTAACTCTTACTCTGGCATCATGGTTAAGGTCTTAACTCTTACTCTGGACTAATGGTTAAGGTTTTAGACTCTCACTCTGGCATCATGGTTAAGGTCTTAACTCATACTCTGGACTAATGGTTGAGGTCTTAACTCTTACTCTGGCATCATGGTTAAGGTCTTAACTCTTACTCTGGCATCATGGTTAAGGTCGTAACTCTTACTCTGGACTAATGGTTAAGGTCTTTACTCTTACTCTGGCATCATGGTTAATGTCTTAAGTCTTACTCTGGCATCATGGCTAAGGTCTTAACTCTTACCCTGGACTAATGGTTAAGGTCTTAACTCTTACTCTGGCATCATGGTTAAGGTCTTAACTCTTACTCTGGACTAATGGTTAAGGTCTTAACTCTTACTCTGGCATCATGGTTAAGGTCTTTACTCTTACTCTGGACTAATGGTTAAGGTTTTAGACTCTCACTCTGGCATCATGGTTAAGGTCTTAACTCTTACTCTGGCATAATGGTTAAGGTCTTAACTCTAACTCTGGCATCATGGTTAAGGTCTTAACTCTTACTCTGGACTAATGGTTAAGGTCTTAACTCTTACTCTCGACTAATGGTTAAGGTCTTAACTCTTACTCTGGCATCATGGTTAAGGTCTTAACTCTTACTCTAGCATCATGGTTAAGGTCTTAACTCTTACTCTGGACTAGTGGTTAAGGTCTTAACTCTAACTCTGGACTAATGGTTAATGTCTTAACTCTTACTCTGGACTAATGGTTAAGGTCTTAAACTCTTACTCTGGCATCATGGTTAAGGTCTTAACTCTTACTCTGGCATCATGGTTAATGTCTTAAGTCTTACTCTGGCATCATGGTTAAGGTCTTAACTCTTACTCTGGACTAATGGTTAAGGTCTTAACTCTTACTCTGGCATCATGGTTTAGGTCTTAACTCTTACTCTGGCATCATGGTTAAGGTCTTAACTCTTACTCTGGACTAATGGTTAAGGTCTTAACTCTTACTCTGGCATCATGGTTAAGGTCTTAACTCTTACTCTGGACTAATGGTTAAGGTTTTAGACTCTCACTCTGGCATCATGGTTAAGGTCTTAACTCTTACTCTGGACTAATGGTTAAGGTCTTAACTCTTACTCTGGCATCATGGTTAAGGTCTTAACTCTACCTCTGGCATCATGGTTAAGGTCTTAACTCTTACTCTGGCATCATGGTTAAGGTCGTAACTCTTACTCTGGACTAATGGTTAAGGTCTTAACTCTTACTCTGGCATCATGGTTAATGTCTTAAGTCTTACTCTGGCATCATGGTTAAGGTCTTAACTCTTACTCTGGACTAATGGTTAAGGTCTTAACTCTTAATCTGGACTAATGGTTAAGGTCTTAACTCTTACTCTGGCATCATGGTTTAGGTCTTAACTCTTACTCTGGCATCATGGTTAAGGTCTTAACTCTTACTCTGGACTAATGGTTAAGGTCTTAACTCTTAATCTGGCATCATGGTTAAGGTCTTTACTCTTACTCTGGACTAATGGTTAAGGTTTTAGACTCTCACTCTGGCATCATGGTTAAGGTCTTAACTCTTACTCTGGCATCATGGTTAAGGTCTTAACTCTGGCATCATGGTTAAGGTCTTAACTCTTACTCTGGCATCATGGTTAAGGTTGTAACTCTTACTCTGGACTAATGGTTAAGGTCTTAACTCTTACTCTCGACTAATGGTTAAGGTCTTAACTCTTACTCTAGCATCATGGTTAAGGTCTTAACTCTTACTCTGGACTAATGGTTAAGGTCTTAACTCTTACTCTGGACTAATGGTTAAGGTCTTAGACTCTTACTCTGGCATCATGGTTAAGGTCTTAACTCTTACTGTGGACTAAAGTTTAAGGTCTTAACTCTTACTCTGGCATCATGGTTAAGGTATTATCTCTTACTCTGGACTAATGGTTAAGGTCTTAACTCTTACTCTGGCATCATGGTTAAGGTCTTAACTCTAACTCTGGCATCATGGTTAAGGTCTTAACTCTTACTCTGGCATCATGGTTAAGGTCGTAACTCTTACTCTGGACTAATGGTTAAGGTCTTAACTCTTAATCTCGACTAATGGTTAAGGTCTTAACTCTTACTCTGGCATCATGGTTAAGGTCTTAACTCTTACTCTAGCATCATGGTTAAGGTCTTAACTCTTACTCTGGACTAATGGTTAAGGTCTTAACTCTTACTCTGGACTAATGGTTAATGTCTTAACTCTAACTCTGGACTAATGGTTAAGGTCTTAGACTCTTACTCTGGCATCATGGTTAAGGTCTTAACTCTTACTCTGGCATTATGGTTAATGTCTTAAGTCTTACTCTGGCATCATGGTTAAGGTCTTAACTCTTACTCTGGACTAATGGTTAAGGTCTTAACTCTTACTCTGGCATCATGGTTTAGGTCTTAACTCTTACTCTGGCATCATGGTTAAGGTCTTAACTCTTACTCTGGACTAATGGTTAAGGTCTTAACTCTTACTCTGGACTAATGGTTAAGGTCTTAACTCTTACTCTGGGCTTATGTTTAAGGTTTTAGACTCTCACTCTGGCATCATGGTTAAGGTCTTAACTCTTACTCTGGACTAATGGTTAAGGTCTTAACTCTTACTCTGGCATCATAGTTAAGGTCTTAACTCTTACTCTGGACTAATGGTTAAGGTCTTAACTCTTACTCTGGCATCATGGTTAAGGTCTTAACTCTTACTCTGGTATCATGGTTAAGGTCTTAACTCTTACTCTGGACTAATGGTTAAGGTCTTAACTCTTACTCTGGCATCATGGTTAAGGTCTTAACTCTTACTCTGGACTAATGGTTAAGGTTTTAGACTCTCACTCTGGCATCATGGTTAAGGTCTTAACTCATACTCTGGACTAATGGTTGAGGTCTTAACTCTTACTCTGGCATCATGGTTAAGGTCTTAACTCTTACTCTGGCATCATGGTTAAGGTCGTAACTCTTACTCTGGACTAATGGTTAAGGTCTTAACTCTTACTCTGGCATCATGGTTAATGTCTTAAGTCTTACTCTGGCATCATGGCTAAGGTCTTAACTCTTACCCTGGACTAATGGTTAAGGTCTTAACTCTTACTCTGGCATCATGGTTTAGGTCTTAACTCTTACTCTGGCATCATGGTTAAGGTCTTAACTCTTACTCTGGACTAATGGTTAAGGTCTTAACTCTTACTCTGGCATCATGGTTAAGGTCTTTACTCTTACTCTGGACTAATGGTTAAGGTTTTAGACTCTCACTCTGGCATCATGGTTAAGGTCTTAACTCTTACTCTGGCATAATGGTTAAGGTCTTAACTCTAACTCTGGCATCATGGTTAAGGTCTTAACTCTTACTCTGGACTAATGGTTAAGGTCTTAACTCTTACTCTCGACTAATGGTTAAGGTCTTAACTCTTACTCTGGCATCATGGTTAAGGTCTTAACTCTTACTCTAGCATCATGGTTAAGGTCTTAACTCTTACTCTGGACTAATGGTTAAGGTCTTAACTCTAACTCTGGACTAATGGTTAATGTCTTAACTCTTACTCTGGACTAATGGTTAAGGTCTTAAACTCTTACTCTGGCATCATGGTTAAGGTCTTAACTCTTACTCTGGCATCATGGTTAATGTCTTAAGTCTTACTCTGGCATCATGGTTAAGGTCGTAACTCTTACTCTGGACTAATGGTTAAGGTCTTAACTCTTACTCTGGCATCATGGTTTAGGTCTTAACTCTTACTCTGGCATCATGGTTAAGGTCTTAACTCTTACCATGGACTAATGGTTAAGGTCTTAACTCTTACTCTGGCATCATGGTTAAGGTCTTAACTCTTACTCTGGACTAATGGTTAAGGTTTTAGACTCTCACTCTGGCATCATGGTTAAGGTCTTAACTCTTACTCTGGACTAATGGTTAAGGTCTTAACTCTTACTCTGGCATCATGGTTAAGGTCTTAACTCTACCTCTGGCATCATGGTTAAGGTCTTAACTCTACCTCTGGCATCATGGTTAATGTCTTAAGTCTTACTCTGGCATCATGGTTAAGGTCTTAACTCTTACTCTGGACTAATGGTTAAGGTCTTAACTCTTAATCTGGACTAATGGTTAAGGTCTTAACTCTTACTCTGGCATCATGGTTTAGGTCTTAACTCTTACTCTGGCATCATGGTTAAGGTCTTAACTCTTACTCTGGACTAATGGTTAAGGTCTTAACTCTTAATCTGGCATCATGGTTAAGGTCTTTACTCTTACTCTGGACTAATGGTTAAGGTTTTAGACTCTCACTCTGGCATCATGGTTAAGGTCTTAACTCTTACTCTGGCATCATGGTTAAGGTCTTAACTCTGGCATCATGGTTAAGGTCTTAACTCTTACTCTGGCATCATGGTTAAGGTTGTAACTCTTACTCTGGACTAATGGTTAAGGTCTTAACTCTTACTCTCGACTAATGGTTAAGGTCTTAACTCTTACTCTAGCATCATGGTTAAGGTCTTAACTCTTACTCTGGACTAATGGTTAAGGTCTTAACTCTTACTCTGGACTAATGGTTAAGGTCTTAGACTCTTACTCTGGCATCATGGTTAAGGTCTTAACTCTTACTGTGGACTAAAGTTTAAGGTCTTAACTCTTACTCTGGCATCATGGTTAAGGTATTATCTCTTACTCTGGACTAATGGTTAAGGTCTTAACTCTTACTCTGGCATCATGGTTAAGGTCTTAACTCTAACTCTGGCATCATGGTTAAGGTCTTAACTCTTACTCTGGCATCATGGTTAAGGTCGTAACTCTTACTCTGGACTAATGGTTAAGGTCTTAACTCTTAATCTCGACTAATGGTTAAGGTCTTAACTCTTACTCTGGCATCATGGTTAAGGTCTTAACTCTTACTCTAGCATCATGGTTAAGGTCTTAACTCTTACTCTGGACTAATGGTTAAGGTCTTAACTCTTACTCTGGACTAATGGTTAATGTCTTAACTCTAACTCTGGACTAATGGTTAAGGTCTTAGACTCTTACTCTGGCATCATGGTTAAGGTCTTAACTCTTACTCTGGCATTATGGTTAATGTCTTAAGTCTTACTCTGGCATCATGGTTAAGGTCTTAACTCTTACTCTGGACTAATGGTTAAGGTCTTAACTCTTACTCTGGCATCATGGTTTAGGTCTTAACTCTTACTCTGGCATCATGGTTAAGGTCTTAACTCTTACTCTGGACTAATGGTTAAGGTCTTAACTCTTACTCTGGACTAATGGTTAAGGTCTTAACTCTTACTCTGGACTAATGTTTAAGGTTTTAGACTCTCACTCTGGCATCATGGTTAAGGTCTTAACTCTTACTCTGGACTAATGGTTAAGGTCTTAACTCTTACTCTGGCATCATGGTTAAGGTCTTAACTCTACCTCTGGCATCATGGTTAAGGTCTTAACTCTTACTCTGGCATCATGGTTAAGGTCGTAACTCTTACTCTGGACTAATGGTTAAGGTCTTAACTCTTACTCTGGCATCATGGTTAATGTCTTAAGTCTTACTCTGGCATCATGGTTAAGGTCTTAACTCTTACTCTGGACTAATGGTTAAGGTCTTAACTCTCACTCTGGCATCATGGTTTAGGTCTTAACTCTTACTCTGGCATCATGGTTAAGGTCTTAACTCTTACTCTGGACTAATAGTTAAGGTCTTAACTCTTACTCTGGCATCATGGTTAAGGTCTTTACTCTTACTCTGGACTAATGGTTAAGGTTTTAGACTCTCACTCTGGCATCATGGTTAAGGTCTTAACTCTTACTCTGGCATCATGGTTAAGGTCTTAACTCTAACTCTGGCATCATGGTTAAGGTCTTAACTCTTACTCTGGCATCATGGTTAAGGTTGTAACTCTTACTCTGGACTAATGGTTAAGGTCTTAACTCTTACTCTCGACTAATGGTTAAAGTCTTAACTCTTACTCTGGCATCATGGTTAAGGTCTTAACTCTTACTCTAGCATCATGGTTAAGGTCTTAATTCTTACTCTGGACTTATGGTTAAGGTCTTAACTCTTACTCTGGACTAATGGTTAAGGTCTTAGACTCTTACTCTGGCATCATGGTTAAGGTCTTAACTCTTACTCTGGACTAATGGTTAAGGTCTTAACTCTTACTCTGGCATCATGGTTAAGGTCTTAACTCTAACTCTGGACAAATGGTTAAGGTCTTGGTCTTAACTCTTACTCTGGCATCATGGTTAAGGTCTTAACTCTTACTCTGGACTAATGGTTAAGGTCTTAACTCTTACTCTGGCATTATGGTTAAGGTCTTAACTCTTACTCTGGCATCATGGTTAAGGTTGTAACTCTTACTCTGGACTAATGGTTAAGGTCTTAACTCTTACTCTCGACTAATGGTTAAGGTCTTAACTCTTACTCTGGCATCATGGTTAAGGTCTTAACTCTTACTCTAGCATCATGGTTAAGGTCTTAATTCTTACTCTGGACTTATGGTTAAGGTCTTAACTCTTACTCTGGACTAATGGTTAAGGTCTTAGACTCTTACTCTGGCATCATGGTTAAGGTCTTAACTCTTACTCTGGACTAATGGTTAAGGTCTTAACTCTTACTATGGCATCATGGTTAAGGTCTTAACTCTAACTCTGGACTAATGGTTAAGGTCTTGGTCTTAACTCTTACTCTGGCATCATGGTTAAGGTCTTAACTCTTACTCTGGACTAATGGTTAAGGTCTTAACTCTTACTCTGGCATCATGGTTAAGGTCGTAACTCTTACTCTGGCATCATGGTTAAGGTCTTAACTCTAACTCTGGGAACATGGTTAAGGTCTTAACTCTTACTCTGGCATCATGGTTAAGGTCATAACTCTTACTCTGGACTAATGGTTAAGGTCTTAACTCTTACTCTGGCATTATGGTTAAGGTCTTAACTCTTACTCTAGCATCATGGTTAAGGTCTTAACTCTTACTCTAGACTAATGGTTAAGGTCTTAACTCTTACTCTGGACTAATGGTTAAGGTCTTAGACTCTTACTCCTGCATCATGGTTAAGGTCTTAACTCTTACTCTGGACTAATGTTTAAGGTCTTAACTCTTACCCTGGCATCATGGTTAAGGTCTTAACTCTTACTCTGGACTAATGGTTAAGGTGTTAACTCTTACTCTGGCATCATGGTTAAGGTCTTAACTCTTACTCTGGACTAATGGTTATGGTCTTAACTCTTACACTGGACTAATGGTTAAGGTCTTAACTCTTACTCCGGCATCATGGTTAAGGTCTTAACTCTTACTCTGGACTAATGGTTAAGGTCTTAACTCTTACTCTGGCATCATGGTTAAGGTCTTAACTCTTACTCTGGCATCATGGTTAAGGTCTTAACTCTTACTCTGGCATCATGGTTATGGTCTTAACTCTTACTCTGGACTAATGGTTATGGTCTTAACTTTTACTCTGGACTAATGGTTAAGATCTTAACTCTTACTCTGGCATCATGGTTAAGGTCTTAGACTCTTACTCTGGCATCATGGTTAAGGTCTTAAATCTTACTCTGGACTAATGGTTACAGGCTTAACTCTTACTCTGGACTAATGGTTAAGGTCTTAACTCTTACTCTGGCATCATGGTTAAGGTCTTAACTCTTACTCTGGATTAATGGTTATGGTCTTAACTCTTACTCTGGCATCATGGTTAAGGTCGTAACTCTTACTCTGGCATCATGGTTAAGGTCTTAACTCTAACTCTGGGATCATGGTTAAGGTCTTAACTCTTACTCTGGACTAATGGTTAAGTTCATAACTCTTACTCTGGACTAATGGTTAAGGTCTTAACTCTTACTCTGGACTAATGGTGAAGGTCTTAACTCTTACTCTGGCATCATGGTTAAGGTCTTAACTCTTACTCTAGACTAATGGTTAAGGTCTTAACTCTTACTCTGGACTAATGGTTAAGGTCTTAACTCTTACACTGGACTAATGGTTAAGGTCTTAGACTCTTACTCTGGCATCATGGTTAAGGTCTTAACTCTTACTCTGGACTAATGTTTACGGTCTTAACTCCTACTCTGGCATCATGGTTAAGGTCTTAACTCCTACTCTGGACTAACGGTTAAGGTCTTAACTCTAACTTTGGCATCATGGTTAAGTTCTGAACTCTTACTCTGGCATCATGGTTAAGGTCTTAACTCTTACTCTGGCATCATGGTTAAGGTCTTAACTCTTACTCTGGACTAATGGTTATGGTCTTAACTCTTACTTTGGACTAATGGTTAAGGTCTTAACTCATACTCTGGCATCATGGTTAAGGTCTTAGACTCTTACTCTGCCATCATGGATAAGGTCCTAAATCTTACTCTGGACTAATGGTTAAGGGCTTAACTCTTACTCTGGACTTATGGTTAAGGTCTTGGTCTTAACTCTTACTCTGGCATCATGGTTAAGGTCTTAACTCTTACTCTGGACTAATGGTTAAGGTCTTAACTCTTACTCTGGCATCATGGTTAAGGTCTTAACTCTTACGCTGGACTAATGGTTAAGGTCTTAACTCTTACTCTGGCATCATGGTTAAGGTCTTAACTCTTACTCTGGCATCATGGTTAAGGTCTTAACTCTTACTCTGGACCAATGGTTAAGGTCTTAACTCTTACTCTGGCATCATGGTTAAGGTCTTAACTCTTACTCTGGACTAATGGTTAAGGTTTTAGACTCTCACTCTGGCATTATGGTTAAGGTCTTAACTCATACTCTGGACTAATGGTTAAGGTCTTAACTCTTACTCTGGCATCATGGTTAAGGTCTTAACTCTACCTCTGGCATCATGGTTAAGGTCTTAACTCTTACTCTGGCATCATGGTTAAGGTCGTAACTCTTACTCTGGACTAATGGTTAAGGTCTTAACTCTTACTCTGGCATCATGGTTAATGTCTTAAGTCTTACTCTGGCATCATGGCTAAGGTCTTAACTCTTACTCTGGCATCATGGCTAAGGTCTTAACTCTTACTCTGGCATCATGGTTTAGGTCTTAACTCTTACTCTGGCATCATGGTTAAGGTCTTAACTCTTACTCTGGACTAATGGTTAAGGTCTTAACTCTTACTCTGGCATCATGGTTAAGGTCTTTACTCTTACTCTGGACTAATGGTTAAGGTTTTAGACTCTCACTCTGGCATCATGGTTAAGGTCTTAACTCTTACTCTGGCATCATGGTTAAGGTCTTAACTCTAACTCTGGCATCATGGTTAAGGTCGTAACTCTTACTCTGGCATCATGGTTAAGGTCGTAACTCTTACTCTGGACTAATGGTTAAGATCTTAACTCTTACTCTCGACTAATGGTTAAGGTCTTAACTCTTACTCTAGCATCATGGTTAAGGTCTTAACTCTTACTCTGGACTAATGGTTAAGGTCTTAACTCTTACTCTGGACTAATGGTTAATGTCTTAACTCTTACTCTGGACTAATGGTTAAGGTCTTAGACTCTTACTCTGGCATCATGGTTAAGGTCTTAACTCTTACTCTGGCATCATGGTTAATGTCTTAAGTCTTACTCTGGCATCATGGTTAAGGTCTTAACTCTTACTCTGGACTAATGGTTAAGGTCTTAACTCTTACTCTGGCATCATGATTAAGGTCTTAACTCTTACTCTGGACTAATGGTTAAGGTCTTAACTCATACTCTGGCATCATGGTTAAGGTCTTAACTCTTGCTCTGGACTAATGGTTAAGGTTTTAGACTCTCACTCTGGCATCATGGTTAAGGTCTTAACTCTTACTCTGGACTAATGGTTAAGGTCTTAACTCTTACTCTGGCATCATGGTTAAGGTCTTAACTCTACCTCTGGCATCATGGTTAAGGTCTTAACTCTTACTCTGGCATCATGGTTAAGGTCGTAACTCTTACTCTGGACTAATGGTTAAGGTCTTAACTCTTACTCTGGCATCATGGTTAATGTCTTAAGTCTTACTCTGGCATCATGGTTAAGGTCTAAACTCTTACTCTGGACTAATGGTTAAGGTCTTAACTCTTACTCTGGCATCATGGTTTAGGTCTTAACTCTTACTCTGGCATCATGGTTAAGGTCTTAACTCTTACTCTGGACTAATGGTTAAGGTCTTAACTCTTACTCTGGCATCATGGTTAAGGTCTTTACTCTTACTCTGGACTAATGGTTAAGGTTTTAGACTCTCACTCTGGCATCATGGTTAAGGTCTTAACTCTTACTCTGGCATCATGGTTAAGGTCTTAACTCTAACTCTGGCATCATGGTTAAGGTCTTAACTCTTACTCTGGCATCATGGTTAAGGTTGTAACTCTTACTCTGGACTAATGGTTAAGGTCTTAACTCTTACTCTGGCATCATGGTTAATGTTTTAAGTCTTATTCTGGCATCATGGTTAAGGTCTTAACTCTTACTCTGGACTAATGGTTAAGGTCTTAACTCTTACTCTGGCATCATGGTTTAGGTCTTAACTCTTGCTCTGGACTAATGGTTAAGGTTTTAGACTCTCACTCTGGCATCATGGTTAAGGTCTTAACTCTTACTCTGGACTAATGGTTAAGGTCTTAACTCTTACTCTGGCATCATGGTTAAGGTCTTAACTCTACCTCTGGCATCATGGTTAAGGTCTTAACTCTTACTCTGGCATCATGGTTAAGGTCGTAACTCTTACTCTGGACTAATGGTTAAGGTCTTAACTCTTACTCTGGCATCATGGTTAATGTCTTAAGTCTTACTCTGGCATCATGGTTAAGGTCTAAACTCTTACTCTGGACTAATGGTTAAGGTCTTAACTCTTACTCTGGCATCATGGTTTAGGTCTTAACTCTTACTCTGGCATCATGGTTAAGGTCTTAACTCTTACTCTGGACTAATGGTTAAGGTCTTAACTCTTACTCTGGCATCATGGTTAAGGTCTTTACTCTTACTCTGGACTAATGGTTAAGGTTTTAGACTCTCACTCTGGCATCATGGTTAAGGTCTTAACTCTTACTCTGGCATCATGGTTAAGGTCTTAACTCTAACTCTGGCATCATGGTTAAGGTCTTAACTCTTACTCTGGCATCATGGTTAAGGTTGTAACTCTTACTCTGGACTAATGGTTAAGGTCTTAACTCTTACTCTGGCACCATGGTTAATGTTTTAAGTCTTACTCTGGCATCATGGTTAAGGTCTTAACTCTTACTCTGGACTAATGGTTAAGGTCTTAACTCTTACTCTGGCATCATGGTTTAGGTCTTAACTCTTACTCTGGCATCATGGTTAAGGTCTTAACTCTTACTCTGGTCTAATGGTTAAGGTCTTAACTCTTACTCTGGCATCATGGTTAAGGTCTTTACTCTTACTCTGGACTAATGGTTAAGGTTTTAGACTCTCACTCTGGCATCATGGTTAAGGTCTTAACTCTTACTCTGGCATCATGGTTAAGGTCTTAACTCTAACTTTGGCATCATGGTTAAGGTCTTAACTCCTACTCTGGACTAATGGTTAAGGTCTTAACTCTTACTCTGGCATCATGGTTAAGTTCTTAACTCTTACACTGGCATCATGGTTAAGGTCTTAACTCTTACTCTGGCATCATGGTTAAGGTCCTAACTCTTACTTTGGACTAATGGTTATGGTCTTAACTCTTACTCTGGACTAATGGTTAAGGTCTTAACTCATACTCTGGCATCATGGTTAAGGTCTTAGACTCTTACTCTGCCATCATGG
Source organism: Triturus cristatus (assembly GCF_964204655.1). Taxonomy (NCBI): domain Eukaryota; kingdom Metazoa; phylum Chordata; class Amphibia; order Caudata; family Salamandridae; genus Triturus; species Triturus cristatus. The sequence goes on along the minus strand of NC_140593.1, from coordinate 717,571,092 downwards.
ATAAGGTCCTAAATCTTACTCTGGACTAATGGTTAAGGGCTTAACTCTTACTCTGGACTAATGGTTAAGGTCTTAACTCTTACTCTGGCATCATGGTTAAGGTCTTAACTCTTACTCTGGACTAATGGTTAAGGTCTTGGTCTTAACTCTTACTCTGGCATCATGGTTAAGGTCTTAACTCTTACTCTGGACTAATGGTTAAGGTCTTAACTCTTACTCTGGCATCATAGTTAAGGTCTTAACTCTTACTCTGGACTAATGGTTAAGGTCTTAACTCTTACTCTGGCATCATGGTTAAGGTCTTAACTCTTACTCTGGCATCATGGTTAAGGTCTTAACTCTTACTCTGGACTAATGGTTAAGGTCTTAACTCTTACTCTGGCATCATGGTTAAGGTCTTAACTCTTACTCTGGACTAATGGTTAAGGTTTTAGACTCTCACTCTGGCATCATGGTTAAGGTCTTAACTCATACTCTGGACTAATGGTTGAGGTCTTAACTCTTACTCTGGCATCATGGTTAAGGTCTTAACTCTTACTCTGGCATCATGGTTAAGGTCGTAACTCTTACTCTGGACTAATGGTTAAGGTCTTAACTCTTACTCTGGCATCATGGTTAATGTCTTAAGTCTTACTCTGGCATCATGGCTAAGGTCTTAACTCTTACCCTTGACTAATGGTTAAGGTCTTAACTCTTACTCTGGCATCATGGTTTAGGTCTTAACTCTTACTCTGGCATCATGGTTAAGGTCTTAACTCTTACTCTGGACTAATGGTTAAGGTCTTAACTCTTACTCTGGCATCATGGTTAAGGTCTTTACTCTTACTCTGGACTAATGGTTAAGGTTTTAGACTCTCACTCTGGCATCATGGTTAAGGTCTTAACTCTTACTCTGGCATAATGGTTAAGGTCTTAACTCTAACTCTGGCATCATGGTTAAGGTCTTAACTCTTACTCTGGACTAATGGTTAAGGTCTTAACTCTTACTCTCGACTAATGGTTAAGGTCTTAACTCTTACTCTGGCATCATGGTTAAGGTCTTAACTCTTACTCTAGCATCATGGTTAAGGTCTTAACTCTTACTCTGGACTAATGGTTAAGGTCTTAACTCTAACTCTGGACTAATGGTTAATGTCTTAACTCTTACTCTGGCATCATGGTTAAGGTCTTAACTCTTACTCTGGCATCATGGTTAATGTCTTAAGTCTTACTCTGGCATCATGGTTAAGGTCTTAACTCTTACTCTGGACTAATGGTTAAGGTCTTAACTCTTACTCTGGCATCATGGTTTAGGTCTTAACTCTTACTCTGGCATCATGGTTAAGGTCTTAACTCTTACTCTGGACTAATGGTTAAGGTCTTAACTCTTACTCTGGCATCATGGTTAAGGTCTTAACTCTTACTCTGGACTAATGGTTAAGGTTTTAGACTCTCACTCTGGCATCATGGTTAAGGTCTTAACTCTTACTCTGGACTAATGGTTAAGGTCTTAACTCTTACTCTGGCATCATGGTTAAGGTCTTAACTCTACCTCTGGCATCATGGTTAAGGTCTTAACTCTTACTCTGGCATCATGGTTAAGGTCGTAACTCTTACTCTGGACTAATGGTTAAGGTCTTAACTCTTACTCTGGCATCATGGTTAATGTCTTAAGTCTTACTCTGGCATCATGGTTAAGGTCTTAACTCTTACTCTGGACTAATGGTTAAGGTCTTAACTCTTAATCTGGACTAATGGTTAAGGTCTTAACTCTTACTCTGGCATCATGGTTTAGGTCTTAACTCTTACTCTGGCATCATGGTTAAGGTCTTAACTCTTACTCTGGACTAATGGTTAAGGTCTTAACTTTTAATCTGGCATCATGGTTAAGGTCCTTACGCTTACTCTGGACTAATGGTTAAGGTTTTAGACTCTCACTCTGGCATCATGGTTAAGGTCTTAACTCTTACTCTGGCATCATGGTTAAGGTCTTAACTCTGGCATCATGGTTAAGGTCTTAACTCTTACTCTGGCATCATGGTTAAGGTTGTAACTCTTACTCTGGACTAATGGTTAAGGTCTTAACTCTTACTCTGGACTAATGGTTAAGGTCTTAACTCTTACTCTAGCATCATGGTTAAGGTCTTAACTCTTACTCTGGACTAATGGTTAAGGTCTTAACTCTTACTCTGGACTAATGGTTAAGGTCTTAGACTCTTACTCTGGCATCATGGTTAAGGTCTTAACTCTTACTGTGGACTAAAGTTTAAGGTCTTAACTCTTACTCTGGCATCATGGTTAAGGTATTATCTCTTACTCTGGACTAATGGTTAAGGTCTTAACTCTTACTCTGGCATCATGGTTAAGGTCTTAACTCTAACTCTGGCATCATGGTTAAGGTCTTAACTCTTACTCTGGCATCATGGTTAAGGTCGTAACTCTTACTCTGGACTAATGGTTAAGGTCTTAACTCTTAATCTCGACTAATGGTTAAGGTCTTAACTCTTACTCTGGCATCATGGTTAAGGTCTTAACTCTTACTCTAGCATCATGGTTAAGGTCTTAACTCTTACTCTGGACTAATGGTTAAGGTCTTAACTCTTACTCTGGACTAATGGTTAATGTCTTAACTCTAACTCTGGACTAATGGTTAAGGTCTTAGACTCTTACTCTGGCATCATGGTTAAGGTCTTAACTCTTACTCTGGCATTATGGTTAATGTCTTAAGTCTTACTCTGGCATCATGGTTAAGGTCTGAACTCTTACTCTGGACTACTGGTTAAGGTCTTAACTCTTACTCTGGCATCATGGTTTAGGTCTTAACTCTTACTCTGGCATCATGGTTAAGGTCTTAACTCTTACTCTGGACTAATGGTTAAGGTCTTAACTCTTACTCTGGACTAATGGTTAAGGTCTTAACTCTTACTCTGGCATCATGGTTAATGTCTTAAGTCTTACTCTGGCATCATGGTTAAGGTCTTAACTCTTACTCTGGACTAATGGTTAAGGTCTTAACTCTTACTCTGGCATCATGGTTTAGGTCTTAACTCTTACTCTGGCATCATGGTTAAGGTCTTAACTTTTACTCTGGACTAATAGTTAAGGTCTTAACTCTTACTCTGGCATCATGGTTAAGGTCTTTACTCTTACTCTGGACTAATGGTTAAGGTTTTAGACTCTCACTCTGGCATCATGGTTAAGGTCTTAACTCTTACTCTGGCATCATGGTTAAGGTCTTAACTCTAACTCTGGCATCATGGTTAAGGTCTTAACTCTTACTCTGGCATCATGGTTAAGGTTGTAACTCTTACTCTGGACTAATGGTTAAGGTCTTAACTCTTACTCTCGACTAATGGTTAAGGTCTTAACTCTTACTCTGGCATCATGATTAAGGTCTTAACTCTTACTCTAGCATCATGGTTAAGGTCTTAATTCTTACTCTGGACTTATGGTTAAGGTCTTAACTCTTACTCTGGTCTAATGGTTAAGGTCTTAGACTCTTACTCTGGCATCATGGTTAAGGTCTTAACTCTTACTCTGGACTAATGGTTAAGGTCTTAACTCTTACTCTGGCATCATGGTTAAGGTCTTAACTCTAACTCTGGACTAATGGTTAAGGTCTTGGTCTTAACTCTTACTCTGGCATCATGGTTAAGGTCTTAACTCTTACTCTGGACTAATGGTTAAGGTCTTAACTCTTACTCTGGCATCATGGTTAAGGTCGTAACTCTTACTCTGGCATCATGGTTAAGGTCTTAACTCTAACTCTGGGAACATGGTTAAGGTCTTAACTCTTACTCTGGCATCATGGTTAAGGTCATAACTCTTACTGTGGACTAATGGTTAAGGTCTTAACTCTTACTCTGGACTAATGGTTAAGGTCTTAACTCTTACTCTGGCATTATGGTTAAGGTCTTAACTCTTACTCTGGCATCATGGTTAAGGTTGTAACTCTTACTCTGGACTAATGGTTAAGGTCTTAACTCTTACTCTCGACTAATGGTTAAGGTCTTAACTCTTACTCTGGCATCATGGTTAAGGTCTTAACTCTTACTCTAGCATCATGGTTAAGGTCTTAATTCTTACTCTGGACTTATGGTTAAGGTCTTAACTCTTACTCTGGACTAATGGTTAAGGTCTTAGACTCTTACTCTGGCATCATGGTTAAGGTCTTAACTCTTACTCTGGACTAATGGTTAAGGTCTTAACTCTTACTCTGGCATCATGGTTAAGGTCTTAACTCTAACTCTGGACTAATGGTTAAGGTCTTGGTCTTAACTCTTACTCTGGCATCATGGTTAAGGTCTTAACTCTTACTCTGGACTAATGGTTAAGGTCTTAACTCTTACTCTGGCATCATGGTTAAGGTCGTAACTCTTACTCTGGCATCATGGTTAAGGTCTTAACTCTAACTCTGGGAACATGGTTAAGGTCTTAACTCTTACTCTGGCATCATGGTTAAGGTCATAACTCTTACTCTGGACTAATGGTTAAGGTCTTAACTCTTACTCTGGACTAATGGTTAAGGTCTTAACTCTTACTCTGGCATTATGGTTAAGGTCTTAACTCTTACTCTGGCATCATGGTTAAGGTTGTAACTCTTACTCTGGACTAATGGTTAAGGTCTTAACTCTTACTCTCGACTAATGGTTAAGGTCTTAACTCTTACTCTGGCATCATGGTTAAGGTCTTAACTCTTACTCTAGCATCATGGTTAAGGTCTTAATTCTTACTCTGGACTTATGGTTAAGGTCTTAACTCTTACTCTGGACTAATGGTTAAGGTCTTAGACTCTTACTCTGGCATCATGGTTAAGGTCTTAACTCTTTCTCTGGACTAATGGTTAAGGTCTTAACTCTTACTCTGGCATCATGGTTAAGGTCTTAACTCTAACTCTGGACTAATGGTTAAGGTCTTGGTCTTAACTCTTACTCTGGCATCATGGTTAAGGTCTTAACTCTTACTCTGGCATCATGGTTAAGGTCGTAACTCTTACTCTGGCATCATGGTTAAGGTCGTAACTCTTACTCTGGCATCATGGTTAAGGTCTTAACTCTAACTCTGGGAACATGGTTAAGGTCTTAACTCTTACTCTGGCATCATGGTTAAGGTCATAACTCTTACTCTGGACTAATGGTTAAGGTCTTAACTCTTACTCTGGACTAATGGTTAAGGTCTTAACTCTTACTCTGGCATTATGGTTAAGGTCTTAACTCTTACTCTAGCATCATGGTTAAGGTCTTAACTCTTACTCTAGACTAATGGTTAAGATCTTAACTCTTACTCTGGACTAATGGTTAAGGTCTTAGACTCTTACTCCTGCATCATGGTTAAGGTCTTAACTCTTACTCTGGACTAATGTTTAAGGTCTTAACTCTTACCCTGGCATCATGGTTAAGGTCTTAACTCTTACTCTGGACTAATGGTTAAGGTGTTAACTCTTACTCTGGCATCATGGTTAAGGTCTTAACTCTTACTCTGGACTAATGGTTATGGTCTTAACTCTTACTCTGGACTAATGGTTAAGGTCTTAACTCTTACTCCGGCATCATGGTTAAGGTCTTAACTCTTACTCTGGACTAATGGTTAAGGTCTTAACTCTTACTCTGGCATCATGGTTAAGGTCTTAACTCTTATTCTGGCATCATGGTTAAGGTCTTAACTCTTACTCTGGCATCATGGTTATGGTCTTAACTCTTACTCTGGACTAATGGTTATGGTCTTAACTTTTACTCTGGACTAATGGTTAAGATCTTAACTCTTACTCTGGCATCATGGTTAAGGTCTTAGACTCTTACTCTGGCATCATGGTTAAGGTCTTAAATCTTACTCTGGACTAATGGTTACAGGCTTAACTCTTACTCTGGACTAATGGTTAAGGTCTTAACTCTTACTCTGGCATCATGGTTAAGGTCTTAACTCTTACTCTGGACTAATGGTTATGGTCTTAACTCTTACTCTGGCATCATGGTTAAGGTCGTAACTCTTACTCTGGCATCATGGTTAAGGTCTTAACTCTAACTCTGGGATCATGGTTAAGGTCTTAACTCTTACTCTGGACTAATGGTTAAGTTCATAACTCTTACTCTGGACTAATGGTTAAGGTCTTAACTCTTACTCTGGACTAATGGTGAAGGTCTTAACTCTTACTCTGGCATCATGGTTAAGGTCTTAACTCTTACTCTAGACTAATGGTTAAGGTCTTAACTCTTACTCTGGACTAATGGTTAAGGTCTTAACTCTTACACTGGACTAATGGTTAAGGTCTTAGACTCTTACTCTGGCATCATGGTTAAGGTCTTAACTCTTACTCTGGACTAATGTTTATGGTCTTAACTCCTACTCTGGCATCATGGTTAAGGTCTTAACTCCTACTCTGGACTAATGGTTAAGGTCTTAACTCTAACTTTGGCATCATGGTTAAGTTCTTAACTCTTACTCTGGCATCATGGTTAAGGTCTTAACTCTTACTCTGGCATCATGGTTAAGGTCTTAACTCTTACTCTGGACTAATGGTTATGGTCTTAACTCTTACTTTGGACTAATGGTTAAGGTCTTAACTCATACTCTGGCATCATGGTTAAGGTCTTAGACTCTTACTCTGTCATCATGGATAAGGTCCTAAATCTTACTCTGGACTAATGGTTAAGGGCTTAACTCTTACTCTGGACTAATGGTTAAGGTCTTAACTCTTACTCTGGCATCATGATTAAGGTCTTAACTCTTACTCTGGACTTATGGTTAAGGTCTTGGTCTTAACTCTTACTCTGGCATCATGGTTAAGGTCTTAACTCTTACTCTGGACTAATGGTTAAGGTCTTAACTCTTACTCTGGCATCATGGTTAAGGTCTTAACTCTTACGCTGGACTAATGGTTAAGGTCTTAACTCTTACTCTGGCATCATGGTTAAGGTCTTAACTCTTACTCTGGCATCATGGTTAAGGTCTTAACTCTTACTCTGGACCAATGGTTAAGGTCTTAACTCTTACTCTGGCATCATGGTTAAGGTCTTAACTCTTACTCTGGACTAATGGTTAAGGTTTTAGACTCTCACTCTGGCATTATGGTTAAGGTCTTAACTCATACTCTGGACTAATGGTTAAGGTCTTAACTCTTACTCTGGCATCATGGTTAAGGTCTTAACTCTACCTCTGGCATCATGGTTAAGGTCTTAACTCTTACTCTGGCATCATGGTTAAGGTCGTAACTCTTACTCTGGACTAATGGTTAAGGTCTTAACTCTTACTCTGGCATCATGGTTAATGTCTTAAGTCTTACTCTGGCATCATGGCTAACGTCTTAACTCTTACTCTGGCATCATGGCTAAGGTCTTAACTCTTACTCTGGCATCATGGTTTAGGTCTTAACTCTTACTCTGGCATCATGGTTAAGGTCTTAACTCTTACTCTGGACTAATGGTTAAGGTCTTAACTCTTACTCTGGCATCATGGTTAAGGTCTTTACTCTTACTCTGGACTAATGGTTAAGGTTTTAGACTCTCACTCTGGCATCATGGTTAAGGTCTTAACTCTAACTCTGGCATCATGGTTAAGGTCTTAACTCTTACTCTGGCATCATGGTTAAGGTCGTAACTCTTACTCTGGACTAATGGTTAAGGTCTTAACTCTTACTCTCGACTAATGGTTAAGGTCTTAACTCTTACTCTAGCATCATGGTTAAGGTCTTAACTCTTACTCTGGACTAATGGTTAAGGTCTTAATGGTTAATGTCTTAACTCTTACTCTGGACTAATGGTTAAGGTCTTAGACTCTTACTCTGGCATCATGGTTAAGGTCTTAACTCTTACTCTGGCATCATGGTTAATGTCTTAAGTCTTACTCTGGCATCATGGTTAAGGTCTTAACTCTTACTCTGGACTAATGGTTAAGGTCTTAACTCTTACTCTGGCATCATGATTAAGGTCTTAACTCTTACTCTGGACTAATGGTTAAGGTCTTAACTCTTACTCTGGCATCATGGTTAAGGTCTTAACTCTTGCTCTGGACTAATGGTTAAGGTTTTAGACTCTCACTCTGGCATCATGGTTAAGGTCTTAACTCTTACTCTGGACTAATGGTTAAGGTCTTAACTCTTACTCTGGCATCATGGTTAAGGTCTTAACTCTACCTCTGGCATCATGGTTAAGGTCTTAACTCTTACTCTGGCATCATGGTTAAGGTTGTAACTCTTACTCTGGACTAATGGTTAAGGTCTTAACTCTTACTCTGGCATCATGGTTAATGTCTTAAGTCTTACTCTGGCATCATGGTTAAGGTCTTAACTCTTACTCTGGACTAATGGTTAAGGTCTTAACTCTTACTCTGGCATCATGGTTTAGGTCTTAACTCTTACTCTGGCATCATGGTTAAGGTCTTAACTCTTACTCTGGACTAATGGTTAAGGTCTTAACTCTTACTCTGGCATCATGGTTAAGGTCTTTACTCTTACTCTGGACTAATGGTTAAGGTTTTAGACTATCACTCTGGCATCATGGTTAAGGTCTTAACTCTTACTCTGGCATCATGGTTAAGGTCTTAACTCTAACTCTGGCATCATGGTTAAGGTCTTAACTCTTACTCTGGCATCATGGTTAAGGTTGTAACTCTTACTCTGGACTAATGGTTAAGGTCTTAACTCTTACTCTTGACTAATGGTTAAGGTCTTAACTCTTACTCTGGCATCATGGTTAAGGTCTTAACTCTTTCTCTAGAATCATGGTTAAGGTCTTAACTCTTACTCTGGACTAATGGTTAAGGTCTTAACTCTTACTCTGGACTAATGGTTAATGTCTTAACTCTTACTCTGGACTAATGGTTAAGGTCTTAGACTCTTACTCTGGCATCATGGTTAAGGTCTTAACTCTTACTCTGGACTAAAGTTTAAGGTCTTAACTCTTACTCTGGCATCATGGTTAAGGTCTTATCTCTTACTCTGGACTAATGGTTAAGGTCTTAACTCTTACTCTGGCATCATGGTTAAGGTCTTAACTCTTACTCTGGCATCATGGTTAAGGTCTTAACTCTTACTCTGGACTAATGGTTAAGGTCGTAACTCTTACTCTGGCATCATGGTTAAGGTCTTAACTCTAACTCTGGGATCATGGTTAAGGTCTTAACTCTTACTCTGGACTAATGTTTAAGTTCGTAACTCTTACTCTGGACTAATGGTTAAGGTCTTAACTCTTACTCTGGACTAATGGTTAAGGTCTTAACTCTTACTCTAGCATCATGGTTAAGGTCTTAACTCTTACTCTAGAATAATGGTTAAGGTCTTAACTCTTACTCTGGACTAATGGTTATGGTCTTAACTCTTACTCTGGACTAATGGTTAAGGTCTTAACTCTTACTCTGGCATCATGGTTAAGGTCTTAGACTCTTACTCTGGCATCATGGTTAAGGTCTTAAATCTTACTCTGGACTAATGGTTACGGGCTTAACTCTTACTCTGGACTAATGGTTAAGGTCTTAACTCTCACTCTGGCATCATGGTTAAGGTCTTAACTCTAACTCTGGACTAATGGTTAAGGTCTTGGTCTTAACTCTTACTCTGGCATCATGGTTAAGGTCTTAACTCTTACTCTGGACTAATGGTTAAGGTCTTAACTCTTACTCTGGCATCATGGTTAAGGTCGTAACTCTTACTCTGGCATCATGGTTAAGGTCTTAACTCTAACTCTGGGAACATGGTTAAGGTCTTAACTCTTACTCTGGCATCATGGTTAAGGTCGTAACTCTTACTCTGGACTAATGGTTAAGGTCTTAACTCTTACTCTGGACTAATGGTTAAGGTCGTAACTCTTACTCTGGCATTATGGTTAAGGTCTTAACTCTTACTCTAGCATCATGGTTAAGGTCTTAACTCTTACTCTAGACTAATGGTTAAGGTCTTAACTCTTACTATGGACTAATGGTTAAGGTCTTAACTCTTACTCTGGACTAATGGTTAAGGTCTTAGACTCTTACTCTGGCATCATGGTTAAGGTCTTAACTCTTACTCTGGACTAATGTTTAAGGTCTTAACTCTTACCCTGGCATCATGGTTAAGGTCTTAACATCTTACTCTGGACTAATGGTTAAGGTGTTAACTCTTACTCTGGCATCATGGTTAAGGTCTTAACTCTTACTCTGGACTAATGGTTATGGTCTTAACTCTTACTCTGGACTAATGGTTAAGGTCTTAACTCTTACTCTGGCATCATGGTTAAGGTCTTAACTCTTACTCTGGACTAATGGTTAAGGTCTTAACTCTTACTCTGGCATCATGGTTAAGGTCTTAACTCTTACTCTGGCATCATGGTTAAGGTCTTAACTCTTACTCTGGCATCATGGTTATGGTCTTAACTCTTACTCTGGACTAATGGTTATGGTCTTAACTTTTACTCTGGACTAATGGTTAAGATCTTAACTCTTACTCTGGCATCATGGTTAAGGTCTTAGACTCTTACTCTGGCATCATGGTTAAGGTCTTAAATCTTACTCTGGACTAATGGTTACAGGCTTAACTCTTACTCTGGACTAATGGTTAAGGTCTTAACTCTTACTCTGGCATCATGGTTAAGGTCTTAACTCTTACTCTGGACTAATGTTTACGGTCTTAACTCCTACTCTGGCATCATGGTTAAGGTCTTAACTCCTACTCTGGACTAATGGTTAAGGTCTTAACTCTTACTCTGGCATCATGGTTAAGTTCTTAACTCTTACTCTGGCATCATGGTTAAGGTCTTAACTCTTACTCTGGCATCATGGTTAAGGTCCTAACTCTTACTCTGGACTAATGGTTATGGTCTTAACTCTTACTCTGGACTAATGGTTAAGGTCTTAACTCATACTCTGGCATCATGGTTAAGGTCTTAGACTCTTACTCTGCCATCATGGATAAGGTCCTAAATCTTACTCTGGACTAATGGTTAAGGGCTTAACTCTTACTCTGGACTAATGGTTAAGGTCTTAACTCTTACTCTGGCATCATGGTTAAGGTCTTAACTCTTACTCTGGACTAATGGTTAAGGTCTTGGTCTTAACTCTTACTCTGGCATCATGGTTAAGGTCGTAACTCTTACTCTGGACTAATGGTTAAGGTCTTAACTCTTACTCTGGACTAATGGTTAAGGTCTTAACTCTTACTCTGGCATTATGGTTAAGGTCTTAACTCTTACTCTAGCATCATGGTTAAGGTCTTAACTCTTACTCTAGACTAATGGTTAAGGTCTTAACTCTTACTCTGGACTAATGGTTAAGGTCTTAACTCTTACTCTGGACTAATGGTTAAGGTCTTAGACTCTTACTCTGGCATCATGGTTAAGGTCTTAACTCTTACTCTGGACTAATGTTTAAGGTCTTAACTCTTACCCTGGCATCATGGTCAAGGTCTTAACATCTTACTCTGGACTAATGGTTAAGGTGTTAACTCTTACTCTGGCATCATGGTTAAGGTCTTAACTCTTACTCTGGACTAATGGTTATGGTCTTAACTCTTACTCTGGACTAATGGTTAAGGTCTTAACTCTTACTCTGGCATCATGGTTAAGGTCTTACCTCTTACTCTGGACTAATGGTTAAGGTCTTAACTCTTACTCTGGCATCATGGTTAAGGTCTTAACTCTTACTCTGGCATCATGGTTAAGGTCTTAACTCTTACTCTGGCATCATGGTTATGGTCTTAACTCTTACTCTGGACTAATGGTTATGGTCTTAACTTTTACTCTGGACTAATGGTTAAGATCTTAACTCTTACTCTGGCATCATGGTTAAGGTCTTAGACTCTTACTCTGGCATCATGGTTAAGGTCTTAAATCTTACTCTGGACTAATGGTTACAGGCTTAACTCTTACTCTGGACTAATGGTTAAGGTCTTAACTCTTACTCTGGCATCATGGTTAAGGTCTTAACTCTTACTCTGGACTAATGTTTACGGTCTTAACTCCTACTCTGGCATCATGGTTAAGGTCTTAACTCCTACTCTGGACTAATGGTTAAGGTCTTAACTCTTACTCTGGCATCATGGTTAAGTTCTTAACTCTTACTCTGGCATCATGGTTAAGGTCTTAATTCTTACTCTGGCATCATGGTTAAGGTCCTAACTCTTACTCTGGACTAATGGTTATGGTCTTAACTCTTACTCTGGACTAATGGTTAAGGTCTTAACTCATACTCTGGCATCATGGTTAAGGTCTTAGACTCTTACTCTGCCATCATGGATAAGGTCCTAAATCTTACTCTGGACTAATGGTTAAGGGCTTAACTCTTACTCTGGACTAATGGTTAAGGTCTTAACTCTTACTCTGGCATCATGGTTAAGGTCTTAACTCTTACTCTGGACTAATGGTTAAGGTCTTGGTCTTAACTCTTACTCTGGCATCATGGTTAAGGTCTTAACTCTTACTCTGGACTAATGGTTAAGGTCTTAACTCTTACTCTGGCATCATGGTTAAGGTCTTAACTCTTACTCTGGACTAATGGTTAAGGTCTTAACTCTTACTCTGGCATCATGGTTAAGGTCTTAACTCTTACTCTGGCATCATGGTTAAGGTCTTAACTCTTACTCTGGACTAATGGTTAAGGTCTTAACTCTTACTCTGGCATCATGGTTAAGGTCTTAACTCTTACTCTGGACTAATGGTTAAGGTTTTAGACTCTCACTCTTGCATCATGGTTAAGGTCGTAACTCATACTCTGGACTAATGGTTAAGGTCTTAACTCTTACTCTGGCATCATGGTTAAGGTCTTAACTCTACCTCTGGCATCATGGTTAAGGTCTTACCTCTTACTCTGGCATCATGGTTAAGGTTGTAACTCTTACTCTGGACTAATGGTTAAGGTCTTAACTCTTACTCTGGCATCATGGTTAATGTCTTAAGTCTTAGTCTGGCATCATGGCTAAGGTCTTAACTCTTACTCTGGACTAATGGTTAAGGTCTTAACTCTTACTCTGGCATCATGGTTTCGGTCTTAACTCTTACTCTGGCATCATGGTTAAGGTCTTAACTCTTACTCTGGACTAATGGTTATGGTCTTAACTTTTACTCTGGACTAATGGTTAAGATCTTAACTCTTACTCTGGCATCATGGTTAAGGTCTTAGACTCTTACTCTGGCATCATGGTTAAGGTCTTAAATCTTACTCTGGACTAATGGTTACAGGCTTAACTCTTACTCTGGACTAATGGTTAAGGTCTTAACTCTTACTCTGGCATCATGGTTAAGGTCTTAACTCTTACTCTGGACTAATGTTTACGGTCTTAACTCCTACTCTGGCATCATGGTTAAGGTCTTAACTCCTACTCTGGACTAATGGTTAAGGTCTTAACTCTTACTCTGGCATCATGGTTAAGTTCTTAACTCTTACTCTGGCATCATGGTTAAGGTCTTAACTCTTACTCTGGCATCATGGTTAAGGTCCTAACTCTTACTCTGGACTAATGGTTATGGTCTTAACTCTTACTCTGGACTAATGGTTAAGGTCTTAACTCATACTCTGGCATCATGGTTAAGGTCTTAGACTCTTACTCTGCCATCATGGATAAGGTCCTAAATCTTACTCTGGACTAATGGTTAAGGGCTTAACTCTTACTCTGGACTAATGGTTAAGGTCTTAACTCTTACTCTGGCATCATGGTTAAGGTCTTAACTCTTACTCTGGACTAATGGTTAAGGTCTTGGTCTTAACTCTTACTCTGGCATCATGGTTAAGGTCGTAACTCTTACTCTGGACTAATGGTTAAGGTCTTAACTCTTACTCTGGACTAATGGTTAAGGTCTTAACTCTTACTCTGGCATTATGGTTAAGGTCTTAACTCTTACTCTAGCATCATGGTTAAGGTCTTAACTCTTACTCTAGACTAATGGTTAAGGTCTTAACTCTTACTCTGGACTAATGGTTAAGGTCTTAACTCTTACTCTGGACTAATGGTTAAGGTCTTAGACTCTTACTCTGGCATCATGGTTAAGGTCTTAACTCTTACTCTGGACTAATGTTTAAGGTCTTAACTCTTACCCTGGCATCATGGTCAAGGTCTTAACATCTTACTCTGGACTAATGGTTAAGGTGTTAACTCTTACTCTGGCATCATGGTTAAGGTCTTAACTCTTACTCTGGACTAATGGTTATGGTCTTAACTCTTACTCTGGACTAATGGTTAAGGTCTTAACTCTTACTCTGGCATCATGGTTAAGGTCTTAACTCTTACTCTGGACTAATGGTTAAGGTCTTAACTCTTACTCTGGCATCATGGTTAAGGTCTTAACTCTTACTCTGGCATCATGGTTAAGGTCTTAACTCTTACTCTGGCATCATGGTTATGGTCTTAACTCTTACTCTGGACTAATGGTTATGGTCTTAACTTTTACTCTGGACTAATGGTTAAGATCTTAACTCTTACTCTGGCATCATGGTTAAGGTCTTAGACTCTTACTCTGGCATCATGGTTAAGGGCTTAAATCTTACTCTGGACTAATGGTTACAGGCTTAACTCTTACTCTGGACTAATGGTTAAGGTCTTAACTCTTACTCTGGCATCATGGTTAAGGTCTTAACTCTTACTCTGGACTAATGTTTACGGTCTTAACTCCTACTCTGGCATCATGGTTAAGGTCTTAACTCCTACTCTGGACTAATGGTTAAGGTCTTAACTCTTACTCTGGCATCATGGTTAAGTTCTTAACTCTTGCTCTGGCATCATGGTTAAGGTCTTAATTCTTACTCTGGCATCATGGTTAAGGTCCTAACTCTTACTCTGGACTAATGGTTATGGTCTTAACTCTTACTCTGGACTAATGGTTAAGGTCTTAACTCATACTCTGGCATCATGGTTAAGGTCTTAGACTCTTACTCTGCCATCATGGATAAGGTCCTAAATCTTACTCTGGACTAATGGTTAAGGGCTTAACTCTTACTCTGGACTAATGGTTAAGGTCTTAACTCTTACTCTGGCATCATGGTTAAGGTCTTAACTCTTACTCTGGACTAATGGTTAAGGTCTTGGTCTTAACTCTTACTCTGGCATCATGGTTAAGGTCTTAACTCTTACTCTGGACTAATGGTTAAGGTCTTAACTCTTACTCTGGCATCATGGTTAAGGTCTTAACTCTTACTCTGGACTAATGGTTAAGGTCTTAACTCTTACTCTGGCATCATGGTTAAGGTCTTAACTCTTACTCTGGCATCATGGTTAAGGTCTTAACTCTTACTCTGGACTAATGGTTAAGGTCTTAACTCTTACTCTGGCATCATGGTTAAGGTCTTAACTCTTACTCTGGACTAATGGTTAAGGTTTTAGACTCTCACTCTTGCATCATGGTTAAGGTCGTAACTCATACTCTGGACTAATGGTTAAGGTCTTAACTCTTACTCTGGCATCATGGTTAAGGTCTTAACTCTACCTCTGGCATCATGGTTAAGGTCTTACCTCTTACTCTGGCATCATGGTTAAGGTTGTAACTCTTACTCTGGACTAATGGTTAAGGTCTTAACTCTTACTCTGGCATCATGGTTAATGTCTTAAGTCTTACTCTGGCATCATGGCTAAGGTCTTAACTCTTACTCTGGACTAATGGTTAAGGTCTTAACTCTTACTCTGGCATCATGGTTTCGGTCTTAACTCTTACTCTGGCATCATGGTTAAGGTCTTAACTCTTACTCTGGACTAATGGTTAAGGTCTTAACTCTTACTCTGGCATCATGGTTAAGGTCTTTACTCTTACTCTGGACTAATGGTTAAGGTTTTAGACTCTCACTCTGGCATCATGGTTAAGGTCTTAACTCTTACTCTGGCATCATGGCTAAGGTCTTAACTCTAACTCTGGCATCATGGTTAAGGTCTTAACTCTTACTCTGGCATCATAGTTAAGGTCGTAACTCTTACTCTGGACTAATGGTTAAGGTCTTAACTCTTACTCTGGACTAATGGTTAAGGTCTTAACTCTTACTCTGGCATTATGGTTAAGGTCTTAACTCTTACTCTAGCATCATGGTTAAGGTCTTAACTCTTACTCTAGACTAATGGTTAAGGTCTTAACTCTTACTCTGGACTAATGGTTAAGGTCTTAACTCTTACTCTGGACTAATGGTTAAGGTCTTAGACTCTTACTCTGGCATCATGGTTAAGGTCTTAACTCTTACTCTGGACTAATGTTTAAGGTCTTAACTCTTACCCTGGCATCATGGTCAAGGTCTTAACATCTTACTCTGGACTAATGGTTAAGGTGTTAACTCTTACTCTGGCATCATGGTTAAGGTCTTAACTCTTACTCTGGACTAATGGTTATGGTCTTAACTCTTACTCTGGACTAATGGTTAAGGTCTTAACTCTTACTCTGGCATCATGGTTAAGGTCTTACCTCTTACTCTGGACTAATGGTTAAGGTCTTAACTCTTACTCTGGCATCATGGTTAAGGTCTTAACTCTTACTCTGGCATCATGGTTAAGGTCTTAACTCTTACTCTGGCATCATGGTTATGGTCTTAACTCTTACTCTGGACTAATGGTTATGGTCTTAACTTTTACTCTGGACTAATGGTTAAGATCTTAACTCTTACTCTGGCATCATGGTTAAGGTCTTAGACTCTTACTCTGGCATCATGGTTAAGGTCTTAAATCTTACTCTGGACTAATGGTTACAGGCTTAACTCTTACTCTGGACTAATGGTTAAGGTCTTAACTCTTACTCTGGCATCATGGTTAAGGTCTTAACTCTTACTCTGGACTAATGTTTACGGTCTTAACTCCTACTCTGGCATCATGGTTAAGGTCTTAACTCCTACTCTGGACTAATGGTTAAGGTCTTAACTCTTACTCTGGCATCATGGTTAAGTTCTTAACTCTTACTCTGGCATCATGGTTAAGGTCTTAATTCTTACTCTGGCATCATGGTTAAGGTCCTAACTCTTACTCTGGACTAATGGTTATGGTCTTAACTCTTACTCTGGACTAATGGTTAAGGTCTTAACTCATACTCTGGCATCATGGTTAAGGTCTTAGACTCTTACTCTGCCATCATGGATAAGGTCCTAAATCTTACTCTGGACTAATGGTTAAGGGCTTAACTCTTACTCTGGACTAATGGTTAAGGTCTTAACTCTTACTCTGGCATCATGGTTAAGGTCTTAACTCTTACTCTGGACTAATGGTTAAGGTCTTGGTCTTAACTCTTACTCTGGCATCATGGTTAAGGTCTTAACTCTTACTCTGGACTAATGGTTAAGGTCTTAACTCTTACTCTGGCATCATGGTTAAGGTCTTAACTCTTACTCTGGACTAATGGTTAAGGTCTTAACTCTTACTCTGGCATCATGGTTAAGGTCTTAACTCTTTCTCTGGCATCATGGTTAAGGTCTTAACTCTTACTCTGGACTAATGGTTAAGGTCTTAACTCTTACTCTGGCATCATGGTTAAGGTCTTAACTCTTACTCTGGACTAATGGTTAAGGTTTTAGACTCTCACTCTTGCATCATGGTTAAGGTCGTAACTCATACTCTGGACTAATGGTTAAGGTCTTAACTCTTACTCTGGCATCATGGTTAAGGTCTTAACTCTACCTCTGGCATCATGGTTAAGGTCTTACCTCTTACTCTGGCATCATGGTTAAGGTTGTAACTCTTACTCTGGACTAATGGTTAAGGTCTTAACTCTTACTCTGGCATCATGGTTAATGTCTTAAGTCTTAGTCTGGCATCATGGCTAAGGTCTTAACTCTTACTCTGGACTAATGGTTAAGGTCTTAACTCTTACTCTGGCATCATGGTTTCGGTCTTAACTCTTACTCTGGCATCATGGTTAAGGTCTTAACTCTTACTCTGGACTAATGGTTATGGTCTTAACTTTTACTCTGGACTAATGGTTAAGATCTTAACTCTTACTCTGGCATCATGGTTAAGGTCTTAGACTCTTACTCTGGCATCATGGTTAAGGTCTTAAATCTTACTCTGGACTAATGGTTACAGGCTTAACTCTTACTCTGGACTAATGGTTAAGGTCTTAACTCTTACTCTGGCATCATGGTTAAGGTCTTAACTCTTACTCTGGACTAATGTTTACGGTCTTAACTCCTACTCTGGCATCATGGTTAAGGTCTTAACTCCTACTCTGGACTAATGGTTAAGGTCTTAACTCTTACTCTGGCATCATGGTTAAGTTCTTAACTCTTACTCTGGCATCATGGTTAAGGTCTTAACTCTTACTCTGGCATCATGGTTAAGGTCCTAACTCTTACTCTGGACTAATGGTTAAGGTCTTAACTCATACTCTGGCATCATGGTTAAGGTCTTAGACTCTTACTCTGCCATCATGGATAAGGTCCTAAATCTTACTCTGGACTAATGGTTAAGGGCTTAACTCTTACTCTGGACTAATGGTTAAGGTCTTAACTCTTACTCTGGCATCATGGTTAAGGTCTTAACTCTTACTCTGGACTAATGGTTAAGGTCTTGGTCTTAACTCTTACTCTGGCATCATGGTTAAGGTCGTAACTCTTACTCTGGACTAATGGTTAAGGTCTTAACTCTTACTCTGGACTAATGGTTAAGGTCTTAACTCTTACTCTGGCATTATGGTTAAGGTCTTAACTCTTACTCTAGCATCATGGTTAAGGTCTTAACTCTTACTCTAGACTAATGGTTAAGGTCTTAACTCTTACTCTGGACTAATGGTTAAGGTCTTAACTCTTACTCTGGACTAATGGTTAAGGTCTTAGACTCTTACTCTGGCATCATGGTTAAGGTCTTAACTCTTACTCTGGACTAATGTTTAAGGTCTTAACTCTTACCCTGGCATCATGGTCAAGGTCTTAACATCTTACTCTGGACTAATGGTTAAGGTGTTAACTCTTACTCTGGCATCATGGTTAAGGTCTTAACTCTTACTCTGGACTAATGGTTATGGTCTTAACTCTTACTCTGGACTAATGGTTAAGGTCTTAACTCTTACTCTGGCATCATGGTTAAGGTCTTAACTCTTACTCTGGACTAATGGTTAAGGTCTTAACTCTTACTCTGGCATCATGGTTAAGGTCTTAACTCTTACTCTGGCATCATGGTTAAGGTCTTAACTCTTACTCTGGCATCATGGTTATGGTCTTAACTCTTACTCTGGACTAATGGTTATGGTCTTAACTTTTACTCTGGACTAATGGTTAAGATCTTAACTCTTACTCTGGCATCATGGTTAAGGTCTTAGACTCTTACTCTGGCATCATGGTTAAGGGCTTAAATCTTACTCTGGACTAATGGTTACAGGCTTAACTCTTACTCTGGACTAATGGTTAAGGTCTTAACTCTTACTCTGGCATCATGGTTAAGGTCTTAACTCTTACTCTGGACTAATGTTTACGGTCTTAACTCCTACTCTGGCATCATGGTTAAGGTCTTAACTCCTACTCTGGACTAATGGTTAAGGTCTTAACTCTTACTCTGGCATCATGGTTAAGTTCTTAACTCTTGCTCTGGCATCATGGTTAAGGTCTTAATTCTTACTCTGGCATCATGGTTAAGGTCCTAACTCTTACTCTGGACTAATGGTTATGGTCTTAACTCTTACTCTGGACTAATGGTTAAGGTCTTAACTCATACTCTGGCATCATGGTTAAGGTCTTAGACTCTTACTCTGCCATCATGGATAAGGTCCTAAATCTTACTCTGGACTAATGGTTAAGGGCTTAACTCTTACTCTGGACTAATGGTTAAGGTCTTAACTCTTACTCTGGCATCATGGTTAAGGTCTTAACTCTTACTCTGGACTAATGGTTAAGGTCTTGGTCTTAACTCTTACTCTGGCATCATGGTTAAGGTCTTAACTCTTACTCTGGACTAATGGTTAAGGTCTTAACTCTTACTCTGGCATCATGGTTAAGGTCTTAACTCTTACTCTGGACTAATGGTTAAGGTCTTAACTCTTACTCTGGCATCATGGTTAAGGTCTTAACTCTTACTCTGGCATCATGGTTAAGGTCTTAACTCTTACTCTGGACTAATGGTTAAGGTCTTAACTCTTACTCTGGCATCATGGTTAAGGTCTTAACTCTTACTCTGGACTAATGGTTAAGGTTTTAGACTCTCACTCTTGCATCATGGTTAAGGTCGTAACTCATACTCTGGACTAATGGTTAAGGTCTTAACTCTTACTCTGGCATCATGGTTAAGGTCTTAACTCTACCTCTGGCATCATGGTTAAGGTCTTACCTCTTACTCTGGCATCATGGTTAAGGTTGTAACTCTTACTCTGGACTAATGGTTAAGGTCTTAACTCTTACTCTGGCATCATGGTTAATGTCTTAAGTCTTACTCTGGCATCATGGCTAAGGTCTTAACTCTTACTCTGGACTAATGGTTAAGGTCTTAACTCTTACTCTGGCATCATGGTTTCGGTCTTAACTCTTACTCTGGCATCATGGTTAAGGTCTTAACTCTTACTCTGGACTAATGGTTAAGGTCTTAACTCTTACTCTGGCATCATGGTTAAGGTCTTTACTCTTACTCTGGACTAATGGTTAAGGTTTTAGACTCTCACTCTGGCATCATGGTTAAGGTCTTAACTCTTACTCTGGCATCATGGCTAAGGTCTTAACTCTAACTCTGGCATCATGGTTAAGGTCTTAACTCTTACTCTGGCATCATAGTTAAGGTCGTAACTCTTACTCTGGACTAATGGTTAAGGTCTTAACTCTTACTCTCGACTAATGGTTAAGGTCTTAACTCTTACTCTGGCATCATGGTTAAGGTCTTAACTCTTACTCTAGCATCATGGTTAAGGTCTTAACTCTTACTCTGGACTAATGGTTAAGGTCTTAACTCTTACTCTGGACTAATGGTTAATGTCTTAACTCTTACTCTGGACTAATGGTTAAGGTTTTAGACTCTTACTCTGGCATCATGGTTAAGGTCTTAACTCTTACTCTGGTATCATGGTTAATGTCTTAAGTCTTACTCTGGCATCATGGTTAAGGTCTTAACTCTTACTCTGGACTAATGGTTAAGGTCTTAACTCTTACTCTGGCATCATGGTTTAGGTCGTAACTCTTACTCTGGCATCATGGTTAAGGTCTTAACTCTTACTCTGGACTAATGGTTAAGGTCTTAACTCTTACTCTGGCATCATGGTTAAGGTCTTAACTCTTACACTGGACTAATGGTTAAGGTTTTAGACTCTCACTCTGGCATCATGGTTAAGGTCTTAACTCTTACTCTGGACTAATGGTTAAGGTCTTAACTCTTACTCTGGCATCATGGTTAAGGTCTTAACTCTACCTCTGGCATCATGGTTAAGGTCTTAACTCTTACTCTGGCATCATGGTTAAGGTCGTAACTCTTACTCTGGACTAATGGTTAAGGTCTTAACTCTTACTCTGGCATCATGGTTAATGTCTTAAGTCTTACTCTGGCATCATGGTTAAGGTCTTAACTCTTACTCTGGACTAATGGTTAAGGTCTTAACTCTTAATCTGGACTAATGGTTAAGGTCTTAACTCTTACTCTGGCATCATGGTTTAGGTCTTAACTCTTACTCTGGCATCATGGTTAAGGTCTTAACTCTTACTCTGGACTAATGGTTAAGGTCTTAACTCTTAATCTGGCATCATGGTTAAGGTATTTACTCTTACTCTGGACTAATGGTTAAGGTTTTAGACTCTCACTCTGGCATCATGGTTAAGGTCTTAACTCTTACTCTGGCATCATGGTTAAGGTCTTAACTCTAACTCTGGCATCATGGTTAAGGTCTTAACTCTTACTCTGGCATCATGGTTAAGGTTGTAACTCTTACTCTGGACTAATGGTTAAGGTCCTAACTCTTACTCTCGACTAATGGTTAAGGTCTTCACTCTTACTCTGGCATCATGGTTAAGGTCTTAACTCTTACTCTAGCATCATGGTTAAGGTCTTAACTCTTACTCTAGACTAATGGTTAAGGTCTTAACTCTTACTCTGGACTAATGGTTAATGTCTTAACTCTTACTCTGGACTAATGGTTAAGGTCTTAGACTCTTACTCTGGCATCATGGTTAAGGTCTTAACTCTTACTGTGGACTAAAGTTTAAGGTCTTAACTCTTACTCTGGTATCATGGTTAAGGTCGTATCTCTTACTCTGGACTAATGGTTAAGGTCTTAACTCTTACTCTGGCATCATGGTTAAGGTCTTAACTCTAACTCTGGCATCATGGTTAAGGTCTTAACTCTTACTCTGGCATCATGGTTAAGGTCGTAACTCTTACTCTGGACTAATGGTTAAGGTCTTAACTCTTACTCTCGACTAATGGTTAAGGTCTTAACTCTTACTCTAACATCATGGTTAAGGTATTAACTCTTACTCTGGACTAATGGTTATGGTCTTAACTCTTACTCTGGACTAATGGTTAAGGTCTTAACTCATACTCTGGCATCATGGTTAAGGTCTTAGACTCTTACTCTGCCATCATGGATAAGGTCCTAAATCTTACTCTGGACTAATGGTTAAGGGCTTAACTCTTACTCTGGACTAATGGTTAAGGTCTTGGTCTTAACTCTTACTCTGGCATCATGGTTAAGGTCTTAACTCTTACTCTGGACTAATGGTTAAGGTCTTAACTCTTACTCTGGCATCATGGTTAAGGTCTTAACTCTTACTCTGGACTAATGGTTAAGGTCTTGGTCTTAACTCTTACTCTGGCATCATGGTTAAGGTCTTAACTCTTACTCTGGACTAATGGTTAAGGTCTTAACTCTTACTCTGGCATCATGGTTAAGGTCTTAACTCTTACTCTGGACTAATGGTTAAGGTCTTAACTCTTACTCTGGCATCATGGTTAAGGTATTAACTCTTACTCTGGCATCATGGTTAAGGTCTTAACTCTTCCTCTGGACTAATGTTTAAGGTCTTTACTCTTACTCTGGCATCATGGTTAAGGTCTTAACTCTTACTCTGGACTAATGGTTAAGGTTTTAGACTCTCACTCTGGCATCATGGTTAAGGTCTTAACTTTTACTGTGGACTAAAGTTTAAGGTCTTAACTCTTACTCTGGCATCATGGTTAAGGTCTTATCTCTTACTCTGGACTAATGGTTAAGGTCTTAACTCTTACTCTGGCATCATGGTTAAGGTCTTAACTCTAACTCTGGCATCATGGTTAAGGTCTTAACTCTTACTCTGGCATCATGGTTAAGGTCGTAACTCTTACTCTGGACTAATGGTTAAGGTCTTAACTCTTACTCTCGACTAATGGTTAAGGTCTTAACTCTTACTCTGGCATCATGGTTAAGGTCTTAACTCTTACTCTAGCATCATGGTTAAGGTCTTAACTCTTACTGTGGACTAATGGTTAAGGTCTTAACTCTTACTCTGGACTAATGGTTAATGTCTTAACTCTAACTCTGGACTAATGGTTAAGGTCTTAGACTCTTACTCTGGCATCATGGTTAAGGTCTTAACTCTTACTCTGGCATCATGGTTAATGTCTTAAGTCTTACTCTGGCATCATGGTTAAGGTCTTAACTCTTACTCTGGACTAATGGTTAAGGTCTTAACTCTTACTCTGGCATCATGGTTTAGGTCTTAACTCTTACTCTGGCATCATGGTTAAGGTCTTAACTCTTACTCTGGACTAATGGTTAAGGTCTTAACTCTTACTCTGGCATCATGGTTAAGGTCTTAACTCTTACTCTGGACTAATGGTTAAGGTTTTAGACTATCACTCTGGCATCATGGTTAAGGTCTTAACTCTTACTCTGGACTAATGGTTAAGGTCTTGGTCTTAACTCTTACTCTGGCATCATGGTTAAGGTCTTAACTCTTACTCTGGACTAATGGTTAAGGTCTTAACTCTTACTCTGGCATCATGGTTAAGGTCTTAACTCTTACTCTGGACTAATGGTTAAGGTCTTAACTCTTACTCTGGCATCATGGTTAAGGTCTTAACTCTTACTCTGGCATCATGGTTAAGGTCTTAACTCTTACTCTGGACTAATGGTTAAGGTCTTAACTCTTACTCTGGACTAATGGTTAAGGTCTTAACTCTTACTCTGGCATCATGGTTAATGTCTTAAGTCTTACTCTGGCATCATGGCTAAGGTCTTAACTCTTACTCTGGACTAATGGTTAAGGTCTTAACTCTTACTCTGGCATCATGGTTTGGGTCTTAACTCTTACTCTGGCATCATGGTTAAGGTCTTAACTCTTACTCTGGACTAATGGTTAAGGTCTTAACTCTTACTCTGGCATCATGGTTAAGGTCTTTACTCTTACTCTGGACTAATGGTTAAGGTTTTAGACTCTCACTCTGGCATCATGGTTAAGGTCTTAACTCTTAATCTGGCATCATGGCTAAGGTCTTAACTCTAACTCTGGCATCATGGTTAAGGTCTTAACTCTTACTCTGGCATCATAGTTAAGGTCGTAACTCTTACTCTGGACTAATGGTTAAGGTCTTAACTCTTACTCTCGACTAATGGTTAAGGTCTTAACTCTTACTCTGGCATCATGGTTAAGGTCTTAACTCTTACTCTAGCATCATGGTTAAGGTCTTAACTCTTACTCTGGACTAATGGTTAAGGTCTTAACTCTTACTCTGGACTAATGGTTAATGTCTTAACTCTTACTCTGGACTAATGGTTAAGGTTTTAGACTCTTACTCTGGCATCATGGTTAAGGTCTTAACTCTTACTCTGGCATCATGGTTAATGTCTTAAGTCTTACTCTGGCATCATGGTTAAGGTCTTAACTCTTACTCTGGACTAATGGTTAAGGTCTTAACTCTTACTCTGGCATCATGGTTTAGGTCTTAACTCTTACTCTGGCATCATGGTTAAGGTCTTAACTCTTACTCTGGACTAATGGTTAAGGTCTTAACTCTTACTCTGGCATCATGGTTAAGGTCTTAACTCTTACACTGGACTAATGGTTAAGGTTTTAGACTCTCACTCTGGCATCATGGTTAAGGTCTTAACTCTTACTCTGGACTAATGGTTAAGGTCTTAACTCTTACTCTGGCATCATGGTTAAGGTCTTAACTCTACCTCTGGCATCATGGTTAAGGTCTTAACTCTTACTCTGGCATCATGGTTAAGGTCGTAACTCTTACTCTGGACTAATGGTTAAGGTCTTAACTCTTACTCTGGCATCATGGTTAATGTCTTAAGTCTTACTCTGGCATCATGGTTAAGGTCTTAACTCTTACTCTGGACTAATGGTTAAGGTCTTAACTCTTAATCTGGACTAATGGTTAAGGTCTTAACTCTTACTCTGGCATCATGGTTTAGGTCTTAACTCTTACTCTGGCATCATGGTTAAGGTCTTAACTCTTACTCTGGACTAATGGTTAAGGTCTTAACTCTTAATCTGGCATCATGGTTAAGGTCTTTACTCTTACTCTGGACTAATGGTTAAGGTTTTAGACTCTCACTCTGGCATCATGGTTAAGGTCTTAACTCTTACTCTGGCATCATGGTTAAGGTCTTAACTCTAACTCTGGCATCATGGTTAAGGTCTTAACTCTTACTCTGGCATCATGGTTAAGGTTGTAACTCTTACTCTGGACTAATGGTTAAGGTCTTAACTCTTACTCTCGACTAATGGTTAAGGTCTTCACTCTTACTCTGGCATCATGGTTAAGGTCTTAACTCTTACTCTAGCATCATGGTTAGGGTCTTAACTCTTACTCTAGACTAATGGTTAAGGTCTTAACTCTTACTCTGGACTAATGGTTAATGTCTTAACTCTTACTCTGGACTAATGGTTAAGGTCTTAGACTCTTACTCTGGCATCATGGTTAAGGTCTTAACTCTTACTGTGGACTAAAGTTTAAGGTCTTAACTCTTACTCTGGCATCATGGTTAAGGTTGTATCTCTTACTCTGGACTAATGGTTAAGGTCTTAACTCTTACTCTGGCATCATGGTTAAGGTCTTAACTCTAACTCTGGCATCATGGTTAAGGTCTTAACTCTTACTCTGGCATCATGGTTAAGGTCGTAACTCTTACTCTGGACTAATGGTTAAGGTCTTAACTCTTACTCTCGACTAATGGTTAAGGTCTTAACTCTTACTCTGGCATCATGGTTAAGGTCTTAACTCTTACTCTAGCATCATGGTTAAGGTCTTAACTCTTACTCTGGACTAATGGTTAAGGTCTTAACTCTTACTCTGGACTAATGGTTAATGTCTTAACTCTAACTCTGGACTAATGGTTAAGGTCTTAGACTCTTACTCTGGCATCATGGTTAAGGTCCTAACTCTTACTCTGGCATCATGGTTAATGTCTTAAGTCTTACTCTGGCATCATGGTTAAGGTCTTAACTCTTACTCTGGACTAATGGTTAAGGTCTTAACTCTTACTCTGGCATCATGGTTTAGGTCTTAACTCTTACTCTGGCATCATGGTTAAGGTCTTAACTCTTACTCTGGACTAATGGTTAAGGTCTTAACTCTTACTCTGGCATCATGGTTAAGGTCTTAACTCTTACTCTGGACTAATGGTTAAGGTTTTAGACTCTCACTCTGGCATCATGGTTAAGGTCTTAACTCTTACTCTGGACTAATGGTTAAGGTCTTAACTCTTACTCTGGCATCATAGTTAAGGTCTTAACTCTACCTCTGGCATCATGGTTAAGGTCTTAACTCTTACTCTGGCATCATGGTTAAGGTCGTAACTCTTACTCTGGACTAATGGTTAAGGTCTTAACTCTTACTCTGGCATCATGGTTAATGTCTTAAGTCTTACTCTGGCATCATGGTTAAGGTCTTAACTCTTACTCTGGACTAATGGTTAAGGTCTTAACTCTTACTCTGGCATCATGGTTTAGGTCTTAACTCTTACTATGGCATCATGGTTAAGGTCTTAACTCTTACTCTGGACTAATGGTTAAGGTCTTAACTCTTACTCTGGCATCATGGTTAAGGTCTTTACTCTTACTCTGGTCTAATGGTTAAGGTTTTAGACTCTCACTCTGGCATCATGGTTAAGGTCTTAACTCTTACTCTGGCATCATGGTTAAGGTCTTAACTCTAACTCTGGCATCATGGTTAAGGTCTTAACTCTTACTCTGGCATCATGGTTAAGGTTGTAACTCTTACTCTGGACTAATGGTTAAGGTCTTAACTCTTACTCTTGACTAATGGTTAAGGTCTTAACTCTTACTCTGGCATCATGGTTAAGGTCTTAACTCTTACTCTAGCATCATGGTTAAGGTCTTAGCTCTTACTCTGGACTAATGGTTAAGGTCTTAACTCTTACTCTGGACTAATGGTTAAGGTCTTAGACTCTTACTCTTGTATCATGGTTAAGGTCTTAACTCTTACTCTGGACTAATGGTTAAGGTCTTAACTCTTACTCTGGCATCATGGTTAAGGTCTTAACTCTTACTATGGCATCATGGTTAAGGTCTTAACTCTTACTCTGGCATCATGGTTAAGGTCTTAACTCTTACTCTGGACTAATGGTTAAGGTCTTAACTCTTACTCTGGCATCATGGTTAAGGTCGCAACTCTTACTCTGGCATCATGGTTAAGGTCTTAACTCTAACTCTGGAACATAGTTAAGGTCTTAACTCTTACTCTGGCATCATGGTTAAGGTCGTAACTCTTACTCTGGACTAATGTTTAAGGTCTTAACTCTTACTCTGGACTAATGGTTAATGTCTTAACTCTTACTCTGGACTAATGGTTAAGGTCTTAGACTCTTACTCTGGCATCATGGTTAAGGTCTTAACTCTTACTGTGGACTAAAGTTTAAGGTCTTAACTCTTACTCTGGCATCATGGTTAAGGTCTTATCTCTTACTCTGGACTAATGGTTAAGGTCTTAACTCTTACTCTGGCATCATGGTTAAGGTCTTAACTCTAACTCTGGCATCATGGTTAAGGTCTTAACTCTTACTCTGGCATCATGGTTAAGGTCGTAACTCTTACTCTGGACTAATGGTTAAGGTCTTAACTCTTACTCTCGACTAATGGTTAAGGTCTTAACTCTTACTCTGGCATCATGGTAAAGGTCTTAACTCTTACTCTAGCATCATGGTTAAGGTCTTAACTCCTACTCTGGACTAATGGTTAAGGTCTTAACTCTTACTCTGGACTAATGGTTAATGTCTTAACTCTAACTCTGGACTAATGGTTAAGGTCATAGACTCTTACTCTGGCAACATGGTTAAGGTCTTAACTCTTACTCTGGCATCATGGTTAATGTCTTAAGTCTTACTCTGGCATCATGGTTAAGGTCTTAACTCTTACTCTGGACTAATGGTTAAGGTCTTAACTCTTACTCTGGCATCATGGTTTAGGTCTTAACTCTTACTCTGGTATCCTGGTTAAGGTCTTAACTCTTACTCTGGACTAATGGTTAAGGTCTTAACTCTTACTCTGGCATCATGGTTAAGGTCTTAACTCTTACTCTGGACTAATGGTTAAGGTTTTAGACTCTCACTCTGGCATCATGGTTAAGGTCTTAACTCTTACTCTGGACTAATGGTTAAGGTCTTAACTCTTACTCTGGCATCATAGTTAAGGTCTTAACTCTACCTCTGGCATCATGGTTAAGGTCTTAACTCTTACTCTGGCATCATGGTAAAGGTCGTAACTCTTACTCTGGACTAATGGTTAAGGTCTTAACTCTTACTCTGGCATCATGGTTTAGGTCTTAACTCTTACTATGGCATCATGGTTAAGGTCTTAATTCTTACTCTGGACTAATGGTTAAGGTCTTAACTCTTACTCTGGCATCATGGTTAAGGTCTTTACTCTTACTCTGGTCTAATGGTTAAGGTTTTAGACTCTCACTCTGGCATCATGGTTAATGTCTTAACTCTTACTCTGGCATCATGGTTAAGGTCTTAACTCTAACTCTGGCATCATGGTTAAGGTCTTAACTCTTACTCTGGCATCATGGTTAAGGTTGTAACTCTTACTCTGGACTAATGGTTAAGGTCTTAACTCTTACTCTCGACTAATGGTTAAGGTCTTAACTCTTACTCTGGCATCATGGTTAAGGTCTTAACTCTTACTCTAGCATCATGGTTAAGGTCTTAACTCTTACTCTGGACTAATGGTTAAGGTCTTAGACTCTTACTCTGGCATCATGGTTAAGGTCTTAACTCTTACTCTGGACTAATGGTTAAGGTCTTAACTCTTACTCTGGCATCATGGTTAAGGTCTTAACTCTAACTCTGGACTAATGGTTAAGGTCTTGGTCTTAACTCTTACTCTGGCATCATGGTTAAGGTCTTAACTCTTACTCTGGACTAATGGTTAAGGTCTTAACTCTTACTCTGGCATCATGGTTAAGGTCGTAACTCTTACTCTGGCATCATGGTTAAGGTCCTAACTCTAACTCTGGAACAAAGTTAAGGTCTTAACTCTTACTCTGGCATCATGGTTAAGGTCGTAACTCTTACTCTGGACTAATGTTTAAGGTCTTCACTCTTACTCTGGACTAATGATTAAGGTCTTAACTCTTACTCTGGCATTATGGTTAAGGTCTTAACTCTTACTCTAGCATCATGGTTAAGGTCTTAACTCTTACTCTAGACTAATGGTTAAGGTCTTAACTCTTACTCTGGACTAATGGTTAAGGTCTTAGACTCTTACTCTGGCATCATGGTTAAGGTCTTAACTCTTACTCTGGACTAATGTTTAAGGTCTTAACTCTTACCCTGGCATCATGGTTAAGGTCTTAACTCTTACTCTGGACTAATGGTTAAGGTGTTAACTCTTACTCTGGCATCATGGTTAAGGTCTTAACTCTTACTCTGGACTAATGGTTATGGTCCTAACTCTTACTCTGGACTAATGGTTAAGGTCTTAACTCTTACTCCGGCATCATGGTTAAGGTCTTAACTCTTACTCTGGACTAATGGTTAAGGTCTTAACTCTTACTCTGGCATCATGGTTAAGGTCTTAACTCTTACTCTGGCATCATGGTTAAGGTCTTAACTCTTACTCTGGCATCATGGTTATGGTCTTAACTCTTACTCTGGGCTAATGGTTATGGTCTTAACTTTTACTCTGGACTAATGGTTAAGATCTTAACTCTTACTCTGGCATCATGGTTAAGGTCTTAGACTCTTACTCTGGCATCATGGTTAAGGTCTTAAATCTTACTCTGGACTAATGGTTACAGGCTTAACTCTTACTCTGGACTAATGGTTAAGGTCTTAACTCTTACTCTGGCATCATGGTTAAGGTCTTAACTCTTACTCTGGACTAATGGTTATGGTCTTAACTCTTACTCTGGCATCATGGTTAAGGTCGTAACTCTTACTCTGGCATCATGGTTAAGGTCTTAACTCTAACTCTGGGATCATGGTTAAGGTCTTAACTCTTACTCTGGACTAATGGTTAAGTTCATAACTCTTACACTGGACTAATGGTTAAGGTCTTAACTCTTACTCTGGACTAATGGTTAAGGTCTTAACTCTTACTCTAGCATCATGGTTAAGGTCTTAACTCTTACTTTAGACTAATGGTTAAGGTCTTAACTCTTTCTCTGGACTAATGGTTAAGGTTTTAACTCTTACACTGGACTAATGGTTAAGGTCTTAGACTCTTACTCTGGCATCATGGTTAAGGTCTTAACTCTTACTCTGGACTAATGTTTACGGTCTTAACTCCTACTCTGGCATCATGGTTAAGGTCTTAACTCCTACTCTGGACTAATGGTTAAGGTCTTAACTCATACTCTGGCATCATGGTTAAGGTCTTAGACTCTTACTCTGCCATCATGGATAAGGTCCTAAAGCTTACTCTGGACTAATGGTTAAGGGCTTAACTCTTACTCTGGACTAATGGTTAAGGTCTTAACTCTTACTCTGGCATCATGGTTAAGGTCCTAACTCTTACTCTGGACTTATGGTTAAGGTCTTGGTCTTAACTCTTACTCTGGCATCATGGTTAAGGTCTTAACTCTTACTCTGGACTAATGGTTAAGGTCTTAACTCTTACTCTGGCATCATGGTTAAGGTCTTAACTCTTACTCTGGACTAATGGTTAAGGTCTTAACTCTTACTCTGGCATCATGGTTAAGGTCTTAACTCTTACTCTGGCATCATGGTTAAGGTCTTAACTCTTACTCTGGACTAATGGTTAAGGTCTTAACTCTTACTCTAGCATCATGGTTAAGGTCCTAACTCTTACTCTAGACTAATGGTTAAGGTCTTAACTCTTACTCTGGACTAATGGTTAAGGTCTTAACTCCTACACTGGACTAATGGTTAAGGTCTTAGACTCTTACTCTGGCATCATGGTTAAGGTCTTAACTCTTACTCTGGACTAATGTTTACGGTCTTAACTCCTACTCTGGCATCATGGTTAAGGTCTTAACTCCTACTCTGGACTAATGGTTAAGGTCTTAACTCTTACTCTGGCATCATGGTTAAGTTCTTAACTCTTACTCTGGCATCATGGTTAAGGTCTTAACTCTTACTCTGACATCATGGTTAAGGTCTTAACTCTTACTCTGGACTAATGGTTATGGTCTTAACTCTTACTCTGGACTAATGGTTAAGGTCTTAACTCATACTCTGGCATCATGGTTAAGGTCTTAGACTCTTACTCTGCCATCATGGATAAGGTCCTAAATCTTACTCTGGACTAATGGTTAAGGGCTTAACTCTTACTCTGGACTAATGGTTAAGGTCTTGGTCTTAACTCTTACTCTGGCATCATGGTTAAGGTCTTAACTCTTACTCTGGACTAATGGTTAAGGTCTTAACTCTTACTCTGGCATCATGGTTAAGGTCTTAACTCTTACTCTGGACTAATGGTTAAGGTCTTGGTCTTAACTCTTACTCTGGCATCATGGTTAAGGTCTTAACTCTTACTCTGGCATCATGGTTAAGGTCTTAACTCTTACTCTGGACTAATGGTTAAGGTCTTAACTCTTACTCTGGCATCATGGTTAAGGTATTAACTCTTACTCTGGCATCATGGTTAAGGTCTTAACTCTTCCTCTGGACTAATGGTTAAGGTCTTTACTCTTACTCTGGCATCATGGTTAAGGTCTTAACTCTTACTCTGGACTAATGGTTAAGGTTTTAGACTCTCACTCTGGCATCATGGTTAAGGTCTTAACTCTTACTGTGGACTAAAGTTTAAGGTCTTAACTCTTACTCTGGCATCATGGTTAAGGTCTTATCTCTTACTCTGGACTAATGGTTAAGGTCTTAACTCTTACTCTGGCATCATGGTTAAGGTCTTAACTCTAACTCTGGCATCATGGTTAAGGTCTTAACTCTTACTCTGGCATCATGGTTAAGGTCGTAACTCTTACTCTGGACTAATGGTTAAGGTCTTAACTCTTACTCTCGACTAATGGTTAAGGTCTTAACTCTTACTCTGGCATCATGGTTAAGGTCTTAACTCTTACTCTAGCATCATGGTTAAGGTCTTAACTCTTACTCTGGACTAATGGTTAAGGTCTTAACTCTTACTCTGGACTAATGGTTAATGTCTTAACTCTAACTCTGGACTAATGGTTAAGGTCTTAGACTCTTACTCTGGCATCATGGTTAAGGTCTTAACTCTTACTCTGGCATCATGGTTAATGTCTTAAGTCTTACTCTGGCATCATGGTTAAGGTCTTAACTCTTACTCTGGACTAATGGTTAAGGTCTTAACTCTTACTCTGGCATCATGGTTTAGGTCTTAACTCTTACTCTGGCATCATGGTTAAGGTCTTAACTCTTACTCTGGACTAATGGTTAAGGTCTTAACTGTTACTCTGGCATCATGGTTAAGGTCTTAACTCTTACTCTGGACTAATGCTTAAGGTTTTAGACTATCAATCTGGCATCATGGTTAAGGTCTTAACTCTTACTCTGGACTAATGGTTAAGGTCTTGGTCTTAACTCTTACTCTGGCATCATGGTTAAGGTCTTAACTCTTACTCTGGACTAATGGTTAAGGTCTTAACTCTTACTCTGGCATCATGGTTAAGGTCTTAACTCTTACTCTGGACTAATGGTTAAGGTCTTAACTCTTACTCTGGCATCATGGTTAAGGTCTTAACTCTTACTCTGGCATCATGGTTAAGGTCTTAACTCTTACTCTGGACTAATGGTTAAGGTCTTAACTCTTACTCTAGCATCATGGTTAAGGTCTTAACTCTTACTCTGGACTAATGGTTAAGGTCTTAACTCTTACTCTGGACTAATGGTTAATGTCTTAACTCTTACTCTGGACTAATGGTTAAGGTTTTAGACTCTTACTCTGGCATCATGGTAAAGGTCTTAACTCTTACTCTGGCATCATGGTTAATGTCTTAAGTCTTACTCTGGCATCATGGTTAAGGTCTTAACTCTTACTCTGGCATCATGGTTAAGGTCTTAACTCTTACTCTGGACTAATGGTTAAGGTCTTAACTCTTACTCTGGCATCATGGTTAAGGTCTTAACTCTTACTCTGGACTAATGGTTAAGGTTTTAGACTCTCACTCTGGCATCATGGTTAAGGTCTTAACTCATACTCTGGACTAATGGTTAAGGTCTTAACTCTTACTCTGGCATCATGGTTAAGGTCTTAACTCTACCTCTGGCATCATGGTTAAGGTCTTAACTCTTACTCTGGCATCATGGTTAAGGTTGTAACTCTTACTCTGGACTAATGGTTAAGGTCTTAACTCTTACTCTGGCATCATGGTTAATGTCTTAAGTCTTACTCTGGCATCATGGCTAAGGTCTTAACTCTTACTCTGGACTAATGGTTAAGGTCTTAACTCTTACTCTGGCATCATGGTTTGGGTCTTAACTCTTACTCTGGCATCATGGTTAAGGTCTTAACTCTTACTCTGGACTAATGGTTAAGGTCTTAACTCTTACTCTGGCATCATGGTTAAGGTCTTTACTCTTACTCTGGACTAATGGTTAAGGTTTTAGACTCTCACTCTGGCATCATGGTTAAGGTCTTAACTCTTACTCTGGCATCATGGCTAAGGTCTTAACTCTAACTCTGGCATCCTGGGTAAGGTCTTAACTCTTACTCTGGCATCATAGTTAAGGTCGTAACTCTTACTCTGGACTAATGGTTAAGGTCTTAACTCTTACTCTCGACTAATGGTTAAGGTCTTATCTCTTACTCTGGCATCATGGTTAAGGTCTTAACTCTTACTCTAGCATCATGGTTAAGGTCTTAACTCTTACTCTGGACTAATGGTTAAGGTCTTAACTCTTACTCTGGACTAATGGTTAATGTCTTAACTCTTACTCTGGACTAATGGTTAAGGTTTTAGACTCTTACTCTGGCATCATGGTTAAGGTCTTAACTCTTACTCTGGCATCATGGTTAATGTCTTAAGTCTTACTCTGGCATCATGGTTAAGGTCTTAACTCTTACTCTGGACTAATGGTTAAGGTCTTAACTCTTACTCTGGCATCATGGTTTAGGTCTTAACTCTTACTCTGGCATCATGGTTAAGGTCTTAACTCTTACTCTGGACTAATGGTTAAGGTCTTAACTCTTACTCTGGCATCATGGTTAAGGTCTTAACTCTTACACTGGATTAATGGTTAAGGTTTTAGACTCTCACTCTGGCATCATGGTTAAGGTCTTAACTCTTACTCTGGACTAATGGTTAAGGTCTTAACTCTTACTCTGGCATCATGGTTAAGGTCTTAACTCTACCTCTGGCATCATGGTTAAGGTCTTAACTCTTACTCTGGCATCATGGTTAAGGTCGTAACTCTTACTCTGGACTAATGGTTAAGGTCTTAACTCTTACTCTGGCATCATGGTTAATGTCTTAAGTCTTACTCTGGCATCATGGTTAAGGTCTTAACTCTTACTCTGGACTAATGGTTAAGGTCTTAACTCTTAATCTGGACTAATGGTTAAGGTCTTAACTCTTACTCTGGCATCATGGTTTAGGTCTTAACTCTTACTCTGGCATCATGGTTAAGGTCTTAACTCTTACTCTAGACTAATGGTTAAGGTCTTAACTCTTAATCTGGCATCATGGTTAAGGTCTTTACTCTTACTCTGGACTAATGGTTAAGGTTTTAGACTCTCACTCTGGCATCATGGTTAAGGTCTTAACTCTTACTCTGGCATCATGGTTAAGGTCTTAACTCTAACTCTGGCATCATGGTTAAGGTCTTAACTCTTACTCTGGCATCATGGTTAAGGTTGTAACTCTTACTCTGGACTAATGGTTAAGGTCTTAACTCTTACTCTCGACTAATGGTTAAGGTCTTCACTCTTACTCTGGCATCATGGTTAAGGTCTTAACTCTTACTCTAGCATCATGGTTAAGGTCTTAACTCTTACTCTAGACTAATGGTTAAGGTCTTAACTCTTACTCTGGACTAATGGTTAATGTCTTAACTCTTACTCTGGACTAATGTTTAAGGTCTTAGACTCTTACTCTGGCATCATGGTTAAGGTCTTAACTCTTACTGTGGACTAAAGTTTAAGGTCTTAACTCTTACTCTGGCATCATGGTTAAGGTCGTATCTCTTACTCTGGACTAATGGTTAAGGTCTTAACTCTTACTCTGGCATCATGGTTAAGGTCTTAACTCTAACTCTGGCATCATGGTTAAGGTCTTAACTCTTACTCTGGCATCATGGTTAAGGTCGTAACTCTTACTCTGGACTAATGGTTAAGGTCTTAACTCTTACTCTCGACTAATGGTTAAGGTCTTAACTCTTACTCTGGCATCATGGTTAAGGTCTTAACTCTTACTCTAGCATCATGGTTAAGGTCTTAACTCTTACTCTGGACTAATGGTTAAGGTCTTAACTCTTACTCTGGACTAATGGTTAATGTCTTAACTCTAACTCTGGACTAATGGTTAAGGTCTTAGACTCTTACTCTGGCATCATGGTTAAGGTCTTAACTCTTACTCTGGCATCATGGTTAATGTCTTAAGTCTTACTCTGGCATCATGGTTAAGGTCTTAACTCTTACTCTGGACTAATGGTTAAGGTCTTAACTCTTACTCTGGCATCGTGGTTTAGGTCTTAACTCTTACTCTGGCATCATGGTTAAGGTCTTAACTCTTACTCTGGACTAATGGTTAAGGTCTTAACTCTTACTCTGGCATCATGGTTAAGGTCTTAACTCTTACTCTGGACTAATGGTTAAGGTTTTAGACTCTCACTCTGGCATCATGGTTAAGGTCTTAACTCTTACTCTGGACTAATGGTTAAGGTCTTAACTCTTACTCTGGCATCATAGTTAAGGTCTTAACTCTACCTCTGGCATCATGGTTAAGGTCTTAACTCTTACTCTGGCATCATGGTTAAGGTCGTAACTCTTACTCTGGACTAATGGTTAAGGTCTTAACTCTTACTCTGGCATCATGGTTTAGGTCTTAACTCTTACTATGGCATCATGGTTAAGGTCTTAACTCTTACTCTGGACTAATGGTTAAGGTCTTAACTCTTACTCTGGCATCATGGTTAAGGTCTTTACTCTTACTCTGGTCTAATGGTTAAGGTTTTAGACTCTCACTCTGGCATCATGGTTAAGGTCTTAACTCTTACTCTGGCATCATGGTTAAGGTCTTAACTCTAACTCTGGCATCATGGTTAAGGTCTTAACTCTTACTCTGGCATCATGGTTAAGGTTGTAACTCTTACTCTGGACTAATGGTTAAGGTCTTAACTCTTACTCTCGACTAATGGTTAAGGTCTTAACTCTTACTCTGGCATCATGGTTAAGGTCTTAACTCTTACTCTAGCATCATGGTTAAGGTCTTAACTCTTACTCTGGACTAATGGTTAAGGTCTTAACTCTTACTCTGGACTAATGGTTAAGGTCTTAGACTCTTACTCTGGCATCATGGTTAAGGTCTTAACTCTTACTCTGGACTAATGGTTAAGGTCTTAACTCTTACTCTGGCATCATGGTTAAGGTCTTAACTCTTACTATGGCATCATGGTTAAGGTCTTAACTCTTACTCTGGCATCATGGTTAAGGTCTTAACTCTTACTCTGGACTAATGGTTAAGGTCTTAACTCTTACTCTGGCATCATGGTTAAGGTCGCAACTCTTACTCTGGCATCATGGTTAAGGTCTCAACTCTAACTCTGGAACATAGTTAAGGTCTTAACTCTTACTCTGGCATCATGGTTAAGGTCGTAACTCTTACTCTGGACTAATGTTTAAGGTCTTAACTCTTACTCTGGACTAATGGTTAATGTCTTAACTCTTACTCTGGACTAATGGTTAAGGTCTTAGACTCTTACTCTGGCATCATGGTTAAGGTCTTAACTCTTACTGTGGACTAAAGTTTAAGGTCTTAACTCTTACTCTGGCATCATGGTTAAGGTCTTATCTCTTACTCTGGACTAATGGTTAAGGTCTTAACTCTTACTCTGGCATCATGGTTAAGGTCTTAACTCTAACTCTGGCATCATGGTTAAGGTCTTAACTCTTACTCTGGCATCATGGTTAAGGTCGTAACTCTTACTCTGGACTAATGGTTAATGTCTTAACTCTAACTCTGGACTAATGGTTAAGGTCTTAGACTCTTACTCTGGCATCATGGTTAAGGTCTTAACTCTTACTCTGGCATCATGGTTAATGTCTTAAGTCTTACTCTGGCATCATGGTTAAGGTCTTAACTCTTACTCTGGACTAATGGTTAAGGTCTTAACTCTTACTCTGGCATCATGGTTTAGGTCTTAACTCTTACTCTGGCATCATGGTTAAGGTCTTAACTCTTACTCTGGACTAATGGTTAAGGTCTTAACTCTTACTCTGGCATCATGGTTAAGGTCTTAACTCTTACTCTGGACTAATGGTTAAGGTTTTAGACTCTCACTCTGGCATCATGGTTCAGGTCTTAACTCTTACTCTGGACTAATGGTTAAGGTCTTAACTCTTACTCTGGCATCATAGTTAAGGTCTTAACTCTACCTCTGGCATCATGGTTAAGGTCTTAACTCTTACTCTGGCATCATGGTTAAGGTCGTAACTCTTACTCTGGACTAATGGTTAAGGTCTTAACTCTTACTCTGGCATCATGGTTAATGTCTTAAGTCTTACTCTGGCATCATGGTTAAGGTCTTAACTCTTACTCTGGACTAATGGTTAAGGTCTTAACTCTTACTCTGGCATCATGGTTTAGGTCTTAACTCTTACTATGGCATCATGGTTAAGGTCTTAACTCTTACTCTGGACTAATGGTTAAGGTCTTAACTCTTACTCTGGCATCATGGTTAAGGTCTTTACTCTTACTCTGGTCTAATGGTTAAGGTTTTAGACTCTCACTCTGGCATCATGGTTAAGGTCTTAACTCTTACTCTGGCATCATGGTTAAGGTCTTAACTCTAACTCTGGCATCATGGTTAAGGTCTTAACTCTTACTCTGGCATCATGGTTAAGGTTGTAACTCTTACTCTGGACTAATGGTTAAGGTCTTAACTCTTACTCTCGACTAATGGTTAAGGTCTTAACTATTACTCTGGCATCATGGTTAAGGTCTTAACTCTTACTCTAGCATCATGGTTAAGGTCTTAACTCTTACTCTGGACTAATGGTTAAGGTCTTAACTCTTACTCTGGACTAATGGTTAAGGTCTTAGACTCTTACTCTGGCATCATGGTTAAGGTCTTAACTCTTACTCTGGACTAATGGTTAAGGTCTTAACTCTTACTCTGGCATCATGGTTAAGGTCTTAACTCTTACTATGGCATCATGGTTAAGGTCTTAACTCTTACTCTGGCATCATGGTTAAGGTCTTAACTCTTACTCTGGACTAATGGTTAAGGTCTTAACTCTTACTCTGGCATCATGGTTAAGGTCGCAACTCTTACTCTGGCATCATGGTTAAGGTCTTAACTCTAACTCTGGAACATAGTTAAGGTCTTAACTCTTACTCTGGCATCATGGTTAAGGTCGTAACTCTTACTCTGGACTAATGTTTAAGGTCTTAACTCTTACTCTGGACTAATGGTTAATGTCTTAACTCTTACTCTGGACTAATGGTTAAGGTCTTAGACTCTTACTCTGGCATCATGGTTAAGGTCTTAACTCTTACTGTGGACTAAAGTTTAAGGTCTTAACTCTTACTCTGGCATCATGGTTAAGGTCTTATCTCTTACTCTGGACTAATGGTTAAGGTCTTAACTCTTACTCTGGCATCATGGTTAAGGTCTTAACTCTAACTCTGGCATCATGGTTAAGGTCTTAACCCTTACTCTGGCATCATGGTTAAGGTCGTAACTCTTACTCTGGACTAATGGTTAAGGTCTTAACTCTTACTCTCGACTAATGTTTAAGGTCTTAACTCTTACTCTGGCATCATGGTAAAGGTCTTAACTCTTACTCTAGCATCATGGTTAAGGTCTTAACTCTTACTCTGGACTAATGGTTAAGGTCTTAACTCTTACTCTGGACTAATGGTTAATGTCTTAACTCTAACTCTGGACTAATGGTTAAGGTCATAGACTCTTACTCTGGCATCATGGTTAAGGTCTTAACTCTTACTCTGGCATCATGGTTAATGTCTTAAGTCTTACTCTGGCATCATGGTTAAGGTCTTAACTCTTACTCTGGACTAATGGTTAAGGTTTTAGACTCTCACTCTGGCATCATGGTTTAGGTCTTAACTCTTACTCTGGCATCATGGTTAAGGTCTTAACTCTTACTCTGGACTAATGGTTAAGGTTTTAGACTCTCACTCTGGCATCATGGTTAAGGTCTTAACTCTTACTCTGGACTAATGGTTAAGGTCTTAACTCTTACTCTGGCATCATGGTTAAGGTCTTAACTCTTACTCTGGACTAATGGTTAAGGTTTTAGACTCTCACTCTGGCATCATGGTTAAGGTCTTAACTCTTACTCTGGACTAATGGTTAAGGTCTTAACTCTTACTCTGGCATCATAGTTAAGGTCTTAACTCTACCTCTGGCATCATGGTTAAGGTCTTAACTCTTACTCTGGCATCATGGTTAAGGTCGTAACTCTTACTCTGGACTAATGGTTAAGGTCTTAACTCTTACTCTGGCATCATGGTTAATGTCTTAAGTCTTACTCTGGCATCATGGTTAAGGTCTTAACTCTTACTCTGGACTAATGGTTAAGGTCTTAACTCTTACTCTGGCATCATGGTTTAGGTCTTAACTCTTACTATGGCATCATGGTTAAGGTCTTAACTCTTACTCTGGACTAATGGTTAAGGACTTAATTCTTACTCTGGCATCATGGTTAAGGTCTTTACTCTTACTCTGGTCTAATGGTTAAGGTTTTATACTCTCACTCTGGCATCATGGTTAAGGTCTTAACTCTTACTCTGGCATCATGGTTAAGGTCTTAACTCTAACTCTGTCATCATGGTTAAGGTCTTAACTCTTACTCTGGCATCATGGTTAAGGTTGTAACTCTTACTCTGGACTAATGGTTAAGGTCTTAACTCTTACTCTCGACTAATGGTTAAGGTCTTAACTATTACTCTGGCATCATGGTTAAGGTCTTAACTCTTACTCTAGCATCATGGTTAAGGTCTTAACTCTTACTCTGGACTAATGGTTAAGGTCTTAGACTCTTACTCTGGCATCATGGTTAAGGTCTTAACTCTTACTCTGGACTAATGGTTAAGGTCTTAACTCTTACTCTGGCATCATGGTTAAGGTCTTAACTCTTACTATGGCATCATGGTTAAGGTCTTAACTCTTACTCTGGCATCATGGTTAAGGTCTTAACTCTTACTCTGGACTAATGGTTAAGGTCTTAACTCTTACTCTGGCATCATGGTTAAGGTCGCAACTCTTACTCTGGCATCATGGTTAAGGTCTTAACTCTAACTCTGGAACATAGTTAAGGTCTTAAATCTTACTCTGGCATCATGGTTAAGGTCGTAACTCTTACTCTGGACTAATGTTTAAGGTCTTAACTCTTACTCTGGACTAATGGTTAATGTCTTAACTCTTCCTCTGGACTAATGGTTAAGGTCTTAGACTCTTACTCTGGCATCATGGTTAAGGTCTTAACTCTTACTGTGGACTAAAGTTTAAGGTCTTAACTCTTACTCTGGCATCATGGTTAAGGTCTTATCTCTTACTCTGGACTAATGGTTAAGGTCTTAACTCTTACTCTGGCATCATGGTTAAGGTCTTAACTCTAACTCTGGCATCATGGTTAAGGTCTTAACTCTTACTCTGGCATCATGGTTAAGGTCGTAACTCT
Organism: Triturus cristatus; assembly: GCF_964204655.1. Taxonomy (NCBI): domain Eukaryota; kingdom Metazoa; phylum Chordata; class Amphibia; order Caudata; family Salamandridae; genus Triturus; species Triturus cristatus. Next base: position 717,530,040 of record NC_140593.1, on the reverse strand, counting down.
TACTCTGGACTAATGGTTAAGGTCTTAACTCTTACTCTCGACTAATGTTTAAGGTCTTAACTCTTACTCTGGCATCATGGTAAAGGTCTTAACTCTTACTCTAGCATCATGGTTAAGGTCTTAACTCTTACTCTGGACTAATGGTTAAGGTCTTAACTCTTACTCTGGACTAATGGTTAATGTCTTAACTCTAACTCTGGACTAATGGTTAAGGTCATAGACTCTTACTCTGGCATCATGGTTAAGGTCTTAACTCTTACTCTGGCATCATGGTTAATGTCTTAAGTCTTACTCTGGCATCATGGTTAAGGTCTTAACTCTTACTCTGGACTAATGGTTAAGGTCTTAACTCTTACTCTGGCATCATGGTTTAGGTCTTAACTCTTACTCTGGCATCATGGTTAAGGTCTTAACTCTTACTCTGGACTAATGGTTAAGGTCTTAACTCTTACTCTGGCATCATGGTTAAGGTCTTAACTCTTACTCTGGACTAATGGTTAAGGTTTTAGACTCTCACTCTGGCATCATGGTTAAGGTCTTAACTCTTACTCTGGACTAATGGTTAAGGTCTTAACTCTTACTCTGGCATCATAGTTAAGGTCTTAACTCTACCTCTGGCATCATGGTTAAGGTCTTAACTCTTACTCTGGCATCATGGTTAAGGTCGTAACTCTTACTCTGGACTAATGGTTAAGGTCTTAACTCTTACTCTGGCATCATGGTTTAGGTCTTAACTCTTACTATGGCATCATGGTTAAGGTCTTAACTCTTACTCTGGACTAATGGTTAAGGTCTTTACTCTTACTCTGGTCTAATGGTTAAGGTTTTAGACTCTCACTCTGGCATCATGGTTAATGTCTTAACTCTTACTCTGGCATCATGGTTAAGGTCTTAACTCTAACTCTGGCATCATGGTTAAGGTCTTAACTCTTACTCTGGCATCATGGTTAAGGTTGTAACTCTTACTCTGGACTAATGGTTAAGGTCTTAACTCTTACTCTCGACTAATGGTTAAGGTCTTAACTCTTACTCTGGCATCATGGTTAAGGTCTTAACTCTTACTCTAGCATCATGGTTAAGGTCTTAACTCTTACTCTGGACTAATGGTTAAGGTCTTAACTCTTACTCTGGACAAATGGTTAAGGTCTTAGACTCTTACTCTGGCATCATGGTTAAGGTCTTAACTCTTACTCTGGACTAATGGTTAAGGTCTTAACTCTTACTCTGGCATCATGGTTAAGGTCTTAACTCTAACTCTGGACTAATGGTTAAGGTCTTGGTCTTAACTCTTACTCTGGCATCATGGTTAAGGTCTTAACTCTTACTCTGGACTAATGGTTAAGGTCTTAACTCTTACTCTGGAATCATGGTTAAGGTCGTAACTCTTACTCTGGCATCATGGTTAAGGTCCTAACTCTAACTCTGGAACATAGTTAAGGTCTTAACTCTTACTCTGGCATCATGGTTAAGGTCGTAACTCTTACTCTGGACTAATGTTTAAGGTTTTCACTCTTACTCTGGACTAATGATTAAGGTCTTAACTCTTACTCTGGCATTATGGTTAAGGTCTTAACTCTTACTCTAGCATCATGGTTAAGGTCTTAACTCTTACTCTAGACTAATGGTTAAGGTCTTAACTCTTACTCTGGACTAATGGTTAAGGTCTTAGACTCTTACTCTGGCATCATGGTTAAGGTCTTAACTCTTACTCTGGACTAATGTTTAAGGTCTTAACTCTTACCCTGGCATCATGGTTAAGGTTTAACTCTTACTCTGGACTAATGGTTAAGGTGTTAACTCTTACTCTGGCATCATGGTTAAGGTCTTAACTCTTACTCTGGACTAATGGTTATGGTCTTAACTCTTACTCTGGACTAATGGTTAAGGTCTTAACTCTTACTCCGGCATCATGGTTAAGGTCTTAACTCTTACTCTGGACTAATGGTTAAGGTCTTAACTCTTACTCTGGCATCATGGTTAAGGTCTTAACTCTTACTCTGGCATCATGGTTAAGGTCTTAACTCTTACTCTGGCATCATGGTTATGGTCTTAACTCTTACTCTGGGCTAATGGTTATGGTCTTAACTTTTACTCTGGACTAATGGTTAAGATCTTAACTCTTACTCTGGCATCATGGTTAAGGTCTTAGACTCTTACTCTGGCATCATGGTTAAGGTCTTAAATCTTACTCTGGACTAATGGTTACAGGCTTAACTCTTACTCTGGACTAATGGTTAAGGTCTTAACTCTTACTCTGGCATCATGGTTAAGGTCTTAACTCTTACTCTGGACTAATGGTTATGGTCTTAACTCTTACTCTGGCATCATGGTTAAGGTCGTAACTCTTACTCTGGCATCATGGTTAAGGTCTTAACTCTAACTCTGGGATCATGGTTAAGGTCTTAACTCTTACTCTGGACTAATGGTTAAGTTCATAACTCTTACACTGGACTAATGGTTAAGGTCTTAACTCTTACTCTGGACTAATGGTTAAGGTCTTAACTCTTACTCTAGCATCATGGTTAAGGTCTTAACTCTTACTCTAGACTAATGGTTAAGGTCTTAACTCTTACTCAGGACTAATGGTTAAGGTCTTAACTCTTACACTGGACTAATGGTTAAGGTCTTAGACTCTTACTCTGGCATCATGGTTAAGGTCTTAACTCTTACTCTGGACTAATGTTTACGGTCTTAACTCCTACTCTGGCATCATGGTTAAGGTCTTAACTCCTACTCTGGACTAATGGTTATGGTCTTAACTCTTTCTCTGGACTAATGGTTAGGTCTTAACTCATACTCTGGCATCATGGTTAAGGTCTTAGACTCTTACTCTGCCATCATGGATAAGGTCCTAAAGCTTACTCTGGACTAATGGTTAAGGGCTTAACTCTTACTCTGGACTAATGGTTAAGGTCTTAACTCTTACTCTGGCATCATGGTTAAGGTCTTAACTCTTACTCTGGACTAATGGTTAAGGTCGTAACTCTTACTCTGGCATCATGGTTAAGGTCTTAACTCTTACTCTGGACTAATGGTTAAGGTCTTAACTCTTACTCTGGCATCATGGTTAAGGTCTTAACTCTTACTCTGGCATCATGGTTAAGGTCTTAACTCTTACTCTGGACCAATGGTTAAGGTCTTAACTCTTACTCTGCACTAATGGTTAAGGTTTTAGACTCTCACTCTGGCATTATGGTTAAGGTCTTAACTCATACTCTGGACTAATGGTTAAGGTCTTAACTCTTACTCTGGCATCATGGTTAAGGTCTTAACTCTTACTCTGGCATCATGGTTAATGTCTTAAGTCTTACTCTGGCATCATGGCTAAGGTCTTAACTCTTACTCTGGCATCATGGCTAAGGTCTTAACTCTTACTCTGGCATCATGGTTTAGGTCTTAACTCTTACTCTGGCATCATGGTTAAGGTCTTAACTATTACTCTGGACTAATGGTTAAGGTCTTAACTCTTACTCTGGCATCATGGTTAAGGTCTTCACTCTTACTCTGGACTAATGGTTAAGGTCTTAACTCTTACTCTGGCATCATGGTTTAGGTCTTAACTCTTACTCTGGCATCATGGTTAAGGTCTTAACTCTTACTCTGGACTAATGGTTAAGGTCTTAACTCTTAATCTGGCATCATGGTTAAGGTCTTTACTCTTACTCTGGACTAATGGTTAAGGTTTTAGACTCTCAATCTAGCATCATGGTTAAGGTCTTAACTCTTACTCTGGCATCATGGTTAAGGTCTTAACTCTAACTCTGGCATAATGGTTAAGGTCTTAACTCTTACTCTGGCATCATGGTTAAGGTTGTAACTCTTACTCTGGTCTAATGGTTAAGGTCTTTACTCTTACTCTGGTCTAATGGTTAAGGTTTTAGACTCTCACTCTGGCATCATGGTTAATGTCTTAACTCTTACTCTGGCATCATGGTTAAGGTCTTAACTCTAACTCTGGCATCATGGTTAAGGTCTTAACTCTTACTCTGGCATCATGGTTAAGGTTGTAACTCTTACTCTGGACTAATGGTTAAGGTCTTAACTCTTACTCTCGACTAATGGTTAAGGTCTTAACTCTTACTCTGGCATCATGGTTAAGGTCTTAACTCTTACTCTAGCATCATGGTTAAGGTCTTAACTCTTACTCTGGACTAATGGTTAAGGTCTTAACTCTTACTCTGGACAAATGGTTAAGGTCTTAGACTCTTACTCTGGCATCATGGTTAAGGTCTTAACTCTTACTCTGGACTAATGGTTAAGGTCTTAACTCTTACTCTGGCATCATGGTTAAGGTCTTAACTCTAACTCTGGACTAATGGTTAAGGTCTTGGTCTTAACTCTTACTCTGGCATCATGGTTAAGGTCTTAACTCTTACTCTGGACTAATGGTTAAGGTCTTAACTCTTACTCTGGAATCATGGTTAAGGTCGTAACTCTTACTCTGGCATCATGGTTAAGGTCCTAACTCTAACTCTGGAACATAGTTAAGGTCTTAACTCTTACTCTGGCATCATGGTTAAGGTCGTAACTCTTACTCTGGACTAATGTTTAAGGTCTTCACTCTTACTCTGGACTAATGATTAAGGTCTTAACTCTTACTCTGGCATTATGGTTAAGGTCTTAACTCTTACTCTAGCATCATGGTTAAGGTCTTAACTCTTACTCTAGACTAATGGTTAAGGTCTTAGACTCTTACTCTGGCATCATGGTTAAGGTCTTAACTCTTACTCTGGACTAATGTTTAAGGTCTTAACTCTTACCCTGGCATCATGGTTAAGGTTTAACTCTTACTCTGGACTAATGGTTAAGGTGTTAACTCTTACTCTGGCATCATGGTTAAGGTCTTAACTCTTACTCTGGACTAATGGTTATGGTCTTAACTCTTACTCTGGACTAATGGTTAAGGTCTTAACTCTTACTCCGGCATCATGGTTAAGGTCTTAACTCTTACTCTGGACTAATGGTTAAGGTCTTAACTCTTACTCTGGCATCATGGTTAAGGTCTTAACTCTTACTCTGGCATCATGGTTAAGGTCTTAACTCTTACTCTGGCATCATGGTTATGGTCTTAACTCTTACTCTGGGCTAATGGTTATGGTCTTAACTTTTACTCTGGACTAATGGTTAAGATCTTAACTCTTACTCTGGCATCATGGTTAAGGTCTTAGACTCTTACTCTGGCATCATGGTTAAGGTCTTAAATCTTACTCTGGACTAATGGTTACAGGCTTAACTCTTACTCTGGACTAATGGTTAAGGTCTTAACTCTTACTCTGGCATCATGGTTAAGGTCTTAACTCTTACTCTGGACTAATGGTTATGGTCTTAACTCTTACTCTGGCATCATGGTTAAGGTCGTAACTCTTACTCTGGCATCATGGTTAAGGTCTTAACTCTAACTCTGGGATCATGGTTAAGGTCTTAACTCTTACTCTGGACTAATGGTTAAGTTCATAACTCTTACACTGGACTAATGGTTAAGGTCTTAACTCTTACTCTGGACTAATGGTTAAGGTCTTAACTCTTACTCTAGCATCATGGTTAAGGTCTTAACTCTTACTCTAGACTAATGGTTAAGGTCTTAACTCTTACTCTGGACTAATGGTTAAGGTCTTAACTCTTACACTGGACTAATGGTTAAGGTCTTAGACTCTTACTCTGGCATCATGGTTAAGGTCTTAACTCTTACTCTGGACTAATGTTTACGGTCTTAACTCCTACTCTGGCATCATGGTTAAGGTCTTAACTCCTACTCTGGACTAATGGTTATGGTCTTAACTCTTTCTCTGGACTAATGGTTAGGTCTTAACTCATACTCTGGCATCATGGTTAAGGTCTTAGACTCTTACTCTGCCATCATGGATAAGGTCCTAAAGCTTACTCTGGACTAATGGTTAAGGGCTTAACTCTTACTCTGGACTAATGGTTAAGGTCTTAACTCTTACTCTGGCATCATGGTTAAGGTCTTAACTCTTACTCTGGACTAATGGTTAAGGTCGTAACTCTTACTCTGGCATCATGGTTAAGGTCTTAACTCTTACTCTGGACTAATGGTTAAGGTCTTAACTCTTACTCTGGCATCATGGTTAAGGTCTTAACTCTTACTCTGGCATCATGGTTAAGGTCTTAACTCTTACTCTGGACCAATGGTTAAGGTCTTAACTCTTACTCTGCACTAATGGTTAAGGTTTTAGACTCTCACTCTGGCATTATGGTTAAGGTCTTAACTCATACTCTGGACTAATGGTTAAGGTCTTAACTCTTACTCTGGCATCATGGTTAAGGTCTTAACTCTTACTCTGGCATCATGGTTAATGTCTTAAGTCTTACTCTGGCATCATGGCTAAGGTCTTAACTCTTACTCTGGCATCATGGCTAAGGTCTTAACTCTTACTCTGGCATCATGGTTTAGGTCTTAACTCTTACTCTGGCATCATGGTTAAGGTCTTAACTATTACTCTGGACTAATGGTTAAGGTCTTAACTCTTACTCTGGCATCATGGTTAAGGTCTTCACTCTTACTCTGGACTAATGGTTAAGGTCTTAACTCTTACTCTGGCATCATGGTTTAGGTCTTAACTCTTACTCTGGCATCATGGTTAAGGTCTTAACTCTTACTCTGGACTAATGGTTAAGGTCTTAACTCTTAATCTGGCATCATGGTTAAGGTCTTTACTCTTACTCTGGACTAATGGTTAAGGTTTTAGACTCTCAATCTAGCATCATGGTTAAGGTCTTAACTCTTACTCTGGCATCATGGTTAAGGTCTTAACTCTAACTCTGGCATAATGGTTAAGGTCTTAACTCTTACTCTGGCATCATGGTTAAGGTTGTAACTCTTACTCTGGTCTAATGGTTAAGGTCTTAACTCTTACTCTCTACTAATGGTTAAGGTCTTAACTCTTACTCTGGCATCATGGTTAAGGTCTTAACTCTTACTCTAGCATCATGGTTAAGGTTTTAACTCTTACTCTGGACTAATGGTTAAGGTCTTAACTCTTACTCTGGACTAATGGTTAATGTCTTAACTCTTACTCTGGACTAATGGTTAAGGTCTTAGACTATTACTCTGGCATCATGGTTAAGGTCTTAACTCTTACTCTGGACTAAAGTTTAAGGTCTTAACTCTTACTCTGGCATCATGGTTAAGGTCTTATCTCTTACTCTGGACTAATGGTTAAGGTCTTAACTCTTACTCTGGCATCATGGTTAAGGTCTTAACTCTAACTCTGGCATCATGGTTAAGGTCTTAACTCTTACTCTGGCATCATGGTTAAGGTTGTAACTCTTACTCTGGACTAATGGTTAAGGTCTTAACTCTTACTATGGCATCATGGTTAAGGTCTTAACTCTTACTCTGGCATCATGGTTAAGGTCTTAACTCTTACTCTGGCATCATGGTTATGGTCTTAACTCTTACTCTGGACTAATGGTTATGGTCTTAACTTTTACTCTGGACTAATGGTTAAGATCTTAACTCTTACTCTGGCATCATGGTTAAGGTCTTAGACTCTTACTCTGGCATCATGGTTAAGGTCTTAAATCTTACTCTGGACTAATGGTTACAGGCTTAACTCTTACTCTGGACTAAGGGTTAAGGTCTTAACTCTTACTCTGGCATCATGGTTAAGGTCTTAACTCTTACTCTGGACTAATGGTTATGGTCTTAACTCTTACTCTGGCATCATGGTTAAGGTCGTAACTCTTACTCTGGCATCATGGTTAAGGTCTTAACTCTAACTCTGGGATCATGGTTAAGGTCTTAACTCTTACTCTGGACTAATGGTTAAGTTCATAACTCTTACTCTGGACTAATGGTTAAGGTCTTAACTCTTATTCTGGACTAATGGTTAAGGTCTTAACTCTTACTCTAGCATCATGGTTAAGGTCTTAACTCTTACTCTAGACTAATGGTTAAGGTCTTAACTCTTACTCTGGACTAATGGTTAAGGTCTTAACTCCTACACTGGACTAATGGTTAAGGTCTTAGACTCTTACTCTGGCATTATGGTTAAGGTCTTAACTCTTACTCTGGACTAATGTTTACGGTCTTAACTCCTACTCTGGCATCATGGTTAAGGTCTTAACTCCTACTCTGGACTAATGGTTAAGGTCTTAACTCTTACTCTGGCATCATGGTTAAGTTCTTAACTCTTACTCTGGCATCATGGTTAAGGTCTTAACTCTTACTCTGACATCATGGTTAAGGTCTTAACTCTTACTCTGGACTAATGGTTATGGTCTTAACTCTTACTCTGGACTAATGGTTAAGGTCTTAACTCATACTCTGGCACCATGGTTAAGGTCTTAGACTCTTACTCTGCCATCATGGATAAGGTCCTAAATCTTACTCTGGACTAATGGTTAAGGGCTTAACTCTTACTCTGGACTAATGGTTAAGGTCTTGGTCTTAACTCTTACTCTGGCATCATGGTTAAGGTCTTAACTCTTACTCTGGACTAATGGTTAAGGTCTTGGTCTTAACTCTTACTCTGGCATCATGGTTAAGGTCTTAACTCTTACTCTGGACTAATGGTTAAGGTCTTAACTCTTACTCTGGCATCATGGTTAAGGTCTTAACTCTTACTCTGGACTAATGGTTAAGGTCTTAACTCTTACTCTGGCATCATGGTTAAGGTATTAACTCTTACTCTGGCATCATGGTTAAGGTCTTAACTCTTCCTCTGGACTAATGGTTAAGGTCTTTACTCTTACTCTGGCATCATGGTTAAGGTCTTAACTCTTACTCTGGACTAATGGTTAAGGTTTTAGACTCTCACTCTGGCATCATGGTTAAGGTCTTAACTCTTACTGTGGACTAAAGTTTAAGGTCTTAACTCTTACTCTGGCATCATGGTTAAGGTCTTATCTCTTACTCTGGACTAATGGTTAAGGTCTTAACTCTTACTCTGGCATCATGGTTAAGGTCCTAACTCTAACTCTGGCATCATGGTTAAGGTCTTAACTCTTACTCTGGCATCATGGTTAAGGTCGTAACTCTTACTCTGGACTAATGGTTAAGGTCTTAACTCTTACTCTCGACTAATGGTTAAGGTCTTAACTCTTACTCTGGCATCATGGTTAAGGTCTTAACTCTTACTCTAGCATCATGGTTAAGGTCTTAACTCTTACTCTGGACTAATGGTTAAGGTCTTAACTCTTACTCTGGACTAATGGTTAATGTCTTAACTCTAACTCTGGACTAATGGTTAAGGTCTTAGACTCTTACTCTGGCATCATGGTTAAGGTCTTAACTCTTACTCTGGCATCATGGTTAATGTCTTAAGTCTTACTCTGGCATCATGGTTAAGGTCTTAACTCTTACTCTGGACTAATAATTAAGGTCTTAACTCTTACTCTGGCATCATGGTTTAGGTCTTAACTCTTACTCTGGCATCATGGTTAAGGTCTTAACTCTTACTCTGGAATAATGGTTAAGGTCTTAACTCTTACTCTGGCATCATGGTTAAGGTCTTAACTCTTACTCTGGACTAATGGTTAAGGTTTTAGACTCTCACTCTGGCATCATGGTTAAGGTCTTAACTCTTACTCTGGACTAATGGTTAAGGTCTTAACTCTTACTCTGGCATCATAGTTAAGGTCTTAACTCTACCTCTGGCATCATGGTTAAGGTCTTAACTCTTACTCTGGCATCATGGTTAAGGTCGTAACTCTTACTCTGGACTAATGGTTAAGGTCTTAACTCTTACTCTGGCATCATGGTTTAGGTCTTAACTCTTCCTATGGCATCATGGTTAAGGTCTTAACTCTTACTCTGGACTAATGGTTAAGGTCTTAACTCTTAGTCTGGCATCATGGTTAAGGTCTTTACTCTTACTCTGGTCTAATGGTTAAGGTTTTAGACTCTCACTCTGGCATCATGGTTAAGGTCTTAACTCTTACTCTGGCATCATGGTTAAGGTCTTAACTCTAACTCTGGCATCATGGTTAAGGTCTTAACTCTTACTCTGGCATCATGGTTAAGGTTGTAACTCTTACTCTGGACTAATGGTTAAGGTCTTAACTCTTACTCTCGACTAATGGTTAAGGTCTTAAATCTTACTCTGGCATCATGGTTAAGGTCTTAACTCTTACTCTAGCATCATGGTTAAGGTCTTAACTCTTACTCTGGACTAATGGTTAAGGTCTTAACTCTTACTCTGGACTAATGGTTAAGGTCTTAGACTCTTACTCTGGCATCATGGTTAAGGTCTTAACTCTTACTCTGGACTAATGGTTAAGGTCTTAACTCTTACTCTGGCATCATGGTTAAGGTCTTAACTCTAACTCTGGACTAATGGTTAAGGTCTTGGTCTTAACTCTTACTCTGGCATCATGGTTAAGGTCTTAACTCTTACTCTGGACTAATGGTTAAGGTCTTAACTCTTACTCTGGCATCATGGTTAAGGTCGTAACTCTTACTCTGGCATCATGGTTAAGGTCTTAACTCTAACTCTGGAACATAGTTAAGGTCTTAACTCTTACTCTGGCATCATGGTTAAGGTCGTAACTCTTACTCTGGACTAATGTTTAAGGTCTTCACTCTTACTCTGGACTAATGATTAAGGTCTTAACTCTTACTCTGGCATTATGGTTAAGGTCTTAACTCTTACTCTAGCATCATGGTTAAGGTCTTAACTCTTACTCTAGACTAATGGTTAAGGTCTTAACTCTTACTCTGGACTAATGGTTAAGGTCTTAACTCTTACTCTGGACTAATGGTTAAGGTCTTAGACTCTTACTCTGGCATCATGGTTAAGGTCTTAACTCTTACTCTGGACTAATGGTTAAGGTCTTAACTCTTACTCTGGCATCATGGTTAAGGTCTTAACTCTTACTCTGGACTAATGGTTAAGGTCTTGGTCTTAACTCTTACTCTGGCATCATGGTTAAGGTCTTAACTCTTACTCTGGACTAATGGTTAAGGTCTTAACTCTTACTCTGGCATCATGGTTAAGGTCTTAACTCTTACTCTGGACTAATGGTTAAGGTCTTAACTCTTACTCTGGCATCATGGTTAAGGTATTAACTCTTACTCTGGCATCATGGTTAAGGTCTTAACTCTTCCTCTGGACTAATGTTTAAGGTCTTTACTCTTACTCTGGCATCATGGTTAAGGTCTTAACTCTTACTCTGGACTAATGGTTAAGGTTTTAGACTCTCACTCTGGCATCTTGGTTAAGGTCTTAACTCTTACTGTGGACTAAAGTTTAAGGTCTTAACTCTTACTCTGGCATCATGGTTAAGGTCTTATCTCTTACTCTGGACTAATGGTTAAGGTCTTAACTCTTACTCTGGCATCATGGTTAAGGTCTTAACTCTAACTCTGGCATCATGGTTAAGGTCTTAACTCTTACTCTGGCATCATGGTTAAGGTCGTAACTCTTACTCTGGACTAATGGTTAAGGTCTTAACTCTTACTCTCGACTAATGGTTAAGGTCTTAACTCTTACTCTGGCATCATGGTTAAGGTCTTAACTCTTACTCTAGCATCATGGTTAAGGTCTTAACTCTTACTCTGGACTAATGGTTAAGGTCTTAACTCTTACTCTGGACTAATGGTTAATGTCTTAACTCTAACTCTGGACTAATGGTTAAGGTCTTAGACTCTTACTCTGGCATCATGGTTAAGGTCTTAACTCTTACTCTGGCATCATGGTTAATGTCTTAAGTCTTACTCTGGCATCATGGTTAAGGTCTTAACTCTTACTCTGGACTAATGGTTAAGGTCTTAACACTTACTCTGGCATCATGGTTTAGGTCTTAACTCTTACTCTGGCATCATGGTTAAGGTCTTAACTCTTACTCTGGACTAATGGTTAAGGTCTTAACTCTTACTCTGGCATCATGGTTAAGGTCTTAACTCTTACTCTGGACTAATGGTTAAGGTTTTAGACTATCACTCTGGCATCATGGTTAAGGTCTTAACTCTTACTCTGGACTAATGGTTAAGGTCTTGGTCTTAACTCTTACTCTGGCATCATGGTTAAGGTCTTAACTCTTACTCTGGACTAATGGTTAAGGTCTTAACTCTTACTCTGGCATCATGGTTAAGGTCTTAACTCTTACTCTGGACTAATGGTTAAGGTCTTAACTCTTACTCTGGCATCATGGTTAAGGTCTTAACTCTTACTCTGGCATCATGGTTAAGGTCTTAACTCTTACTCTGGACTAATGGTTAAGGTCTTAACTCTTACTCTGGACTAATGGTTAAGGTCTTAACTCCTACACTGGACTAATGGTTAAGGTCTTAGACTCTTACTCTGGCATTATGGTTAAGGTCTTAACTCTTACTCTGGACTAATGTTTACGGTCTTAACTCCTACTCTGGCATCATGGTTAAGGTCTTAACTCCTACTCTGGACTAATGGTTAAGGTCTTAACTCTTACTCTGGCATCATGGTTAAGTTCTTAACTCTTACTCTGGCATCATGGTTAAGGTCTTAACTCTTACTCTGACATCATGGTTAAGGTCTTAACTCTTACTCTGGACTAATGGTTATGGTCTTAACTCTTACTCTGGACTAATGGTTAAGGTCTTAACTCATACTCTGGCACCATGGTTAAGGTCTTAGACTCTTACTCTGCCATCATGGATAAGGTCCTAAATCTTACTCTGGACTAATGGTTAAGGGCTTAACTCTTACTCTGGACTAATGGTTAAGGTCTTGGTCTTAACTCTTACTCTGGCATCATGGTTAAGGTCTTAACTCTTACTCTGGACTAATGGTTAAGGTCTTGGTCTTAACTCTTACTCTGGCATCATGGTTAAGGTCTTAACTCTTACTCTGGACTAATGGTTAAGGTCTTAACTCTTACTCTGGCATCATGGTTAAGGTCTTAACTCTTACTCTGGACTAATGGTTAAGGTCTTAACTCTTACTCTGGCATCATGGTTAAGGTATTAACTCTTACTCTGGCATCATGGTTAAGGTCTTAACTCTTCCTCTGGACTAATGGTTAAGGTCTTTACTCTTACTCTGGCATCATGGTTAAGGTCTTAACTCTTACTCTGGACTAATGGTTAAGGTTTTAGACTCTCACTCTGGCATCATGGTTAAGGTCTTAACTCTTACTGTGGACTAAAGTTTAAGGTCTTAACTTTTACTCTGGCATCATGGTTAAGGTCTTATCTCTTACTCTGGACTAATGGTTAAGGTCTTAACTCTTACTCTGGCATCATGGTTAAGGTCCTAACTCTAACTCTGGCATCATGGTTAAGGTCTTAACTCTTACTCTGGCATCATGGTTAAGGTCGTAACTCTTACTCTGGACTAATGGTTAAGGTCTTAACTCTTACTCTCGACTAATGGTTAAGGTCTTAACTCTTACTCTGGCATCATGGTTAAGGTCTTAACTCTTACTCTAGCATCATGGTTAAGGTCTTAACTCTTACTCTGGACTAATGGTTAAGGTCTTAACTCTTACTCTGGACTAATGGTTAATGTCTTAACTCTAACTCTGGACTAATGGTTAAGGTCTTAGACTCTTACTCTGGCATCATGGTTAAGGTCTTAACTCTTACTCTGGCATCATGGTTAATGTCTTAAGTCTTACTCTGGCATCATGGTTAAGGTCTTAACTCTTACTCTGGACTAATAATTAAGGTCTTAACTCTTACTCTGGCATCATGGTTTAGGTCTTAACTCTTACTCTGGCATCATGGTTAAGGTCTTAACTCTTACTCTGGAATAATGGTTAAGGTCTTAACTCTTACTCTGGCATCATGGTTAAGGTCTTAACTCTTACTCTGGACTAATGGTTAAGGTTTTAGACTCTCACTCTGGCATCATGGTTAAGGTCTTAACTCTTACTCTGGACTAATGGTTAAGGTCTTAACTCTTACTCTGGCATCATAGTTAAGGTCTTAACTCTACCTCTGGCATCATGGTTAAGGTCTTAACTCTTACTCTGGCATCATGGTTAAGGTCGTAACTCTTACTCTGGACTAATGGTTAAGGTCTTAACTCTTACTCTGGCATCATGGTTTAGGTCTTAACTCTTCCTATGGCATCATGGTTAAGGTCTTAACTCTTACTCTGGACTAATGGTTAAGGTCTTAACTCTTAGTCTGGCATCATGGTTAAGGTCTTTACTCTTACTCTGGTCTAATGGTTAAGGTTTTAGACTCTCACTCTGGCATCATGGTTAAGGTCTTAACTCTTACTCTGGCATCATGGTTAAGGTCTTAACTCTAACTCTGGCATCATGGTTAAGGTCTTAACTCTTACTCTGGCATCATGGTTAAGGTTGTAACTCTTACTCTGGACTAATGGTTAAGGTCTTAACTCTTACTCTCGACTAATGGTTAAGGTCTTAAATCTTACTCTGGCATCATGGTTAAGGTCTTAACTCTTACTCTAGCATCATGGTTAAGGTCTTAACTCTTACTCTGGACTAATGGTTAAGGTCTTAACTCTTACTCTGGACTAATGGTTAAGGTCTTAGACTCTTACTCTGGCATCATGGTTAAGGTCTTAACTCTTACTCTGGACTAATGGTTAAGGTCTTAACTCTTACTCTGGCATCATGGTTAAGGTCTTAACTCTAACTCTGGACTAATGGTTAAGGTCTTGGTCTTAACTCTTACTCTGGCATCATGGTTAAGGTCTTAACTCTTACTCTGGACTAATGGTTAAGGTCTTAACTCTTACTCTGGCATCATGGTTAAGGTCGTAACTCTTACTCTGGCATCATGGTTAAGGTCTTAACTCTAACTCTGGAACATAGTTAAGGTCTTAACTCTTACTCTGGCATCATGGTTAAGGTCGTAACTCTTACTCTGGACTAATGTTTAAGGTCTTCACTCTTACTCTGGACTAATGATTAAGGTCTTAACTCTTACTCTGACATTATGGTTAAGGTCTTAACTCTTACTCTAGCATCATGGTTAAGGTCTTAACTCTTACTCTAGACTAATGGTTAAGGTCTTAACTCTTACTCTGGACTAATGGTTAAGGTCTTAACTCTTACTCTGGACTAATGGTTAAGGTCTTAGACTCTTACTCTGGCATCATGGTTAAGGTCTTAACTCTTACTCTGGACTAATGGTTAAGGTCTTAACTCTTACTCTGGCATCATGGTTAAGGTCTTAACTCTTACTCTGGACTAATGGTTAAGGTCTTGGTCTTAACTCTTACTCTGGCATCATGGTTAAGGTCTTAACTCTTACTCTGGACTAATGGTTAAGGTCTTAACTCTTACTCTGGCATCATGGTTAAGGTCTTAACTCTTACTCTGGACTAATGGTTAAGGTCTTAACTCTTACTCTGGCATCATGGTTAAGGTATTAACTCTTACTCTGGCATCATGGTTAAGGTCTTAACTCTTCCTCTGGACTAATGTTTAAGGTCTTTACTCTTACTCTGGCATCATGGTTAAGGTCTTAACTCTTACTCTGGACTAATGGTTAAGGTTTTAGACTCTCACTCTGGCATCTTGGTTAAGGTCTTAACTCTTACTGTGGACTAAAGTTTAAGGTCTTAACTCTTACTCTGGCATCATGGTTAAGGTCTTATCTCTTACTCTGGACTAATGGTTAAGGTCTTAACTCTTACTCTGGCATCATGGTTAAGGTCTTAACTCTAACTCTGGCATCATGGTTAAGGTCTTAACTCTTACTCTGGCATCATGGTTAAGGTCGTAACTCTTACTCTGGACTAATGGTTAAGGTCTTAACTCTTACTCTCGACTAATGGTTAAGGTCTTAACTCTTACTCTGGCATCATGGTTAAGGTCTTAACTCTTACTCTAGCATCATGGTTAAGGTCTTAACTCTTACTCTGGACTAATGGTTAAGGTCTTAACTCTTACTCTGGACTAATGGTTAATGTCTTAACTCTAACTCTGGACTAATGGTTAAGGTCTTAGACTCTTACTCTGGCATCATGGTTAAGGTCTTAACTCTTACTCTGGCATCATGGTTAATGTCTTAAGTCTTACTCTGGCATCATGGTTAAGGTCTTAACTCTTACTCTGGACTAATGGTTAAGGTCTTAACACTTACTCTGGCATCATGGTTTAGGTCTTAACTCTTACTCTGGCATCATGGTTAAGGTCTTAACTCTTACTCTGGACTAATGGTTAAGGTCTTAACTCTTACTCTGGCATCATGGTTAAGGTCTTAACTCTTACTCTGGACTAATGGTTAAGGTTTTAGACTATCACTCTGGCATCATGGTTAAGGTCTTAACTCTTACTCTGGACTAATGGTTAAGGTCTTGGTCTTAACTCTTACTCTGGCATCATGGTTAAGGTCTTAACTCTTACTCTGGACTAATGGTTAAGGTCTTAACTCTTACTCTGGCATCATGGTTAAGGTCTTAACTCTTACTCTGGACTAATGGTTAAGGTCTTAACTCTTACTCTGGCATCATGGTTAAGGTCTTAACTCTTACTCTGGCATCATGGTTAAGGTCTTAACTCTTACTCTGGACTAATGGTTAAGGTCTTAACTCTTACTCTGGACTAATGGTTAAGGTCTTAACTCTTACTCTGGCATCATGGTTAATGTCTTAAGTCTTACTCTGGCATCATGGCTAAGGTCTTAACTCTTACTCTGGACTAATGGTTAAGGTCTTAACTCTTACTCTGGCATCATGGTTTGGGTCTTAACTCTTACTCTGGCATCATGGTTAAGGTCTTAACTCTTACTCTGGACTAATGGTTAAGGTCTTAACTCTTACTCTGGCATCATGGTTAAGGTCTTTACTCTTACTCTGGACTAATGGTTAAGGTTTTAGACTCTCACTCTGGCATCATGGTTAAGGTCTTAACTCTTACTCTGGCATCATGGCTAAGGTCTTAACTCTAACTCTGGCATCATGGTTAAGGTCTTAACTCTTACTCTGGCATCATAGTTAAGGTCGTAACTCTTACTCTGGACTAATGGTTAAGGTCTTAACTCTTACTCTCGACTAATGGTTAAGGTCTTAACTCTTACTCTGGCATCATGGTTAAGGTCTTAACTCTTACTCTAGCATCATGGTTAAGGTCTTAACTCTTACTCTGGACTAATGGTTAAGGTCTTAACTCTTACTCTGGACTAATGGTTAATGTCTTAACTCTTACTCTGGACTAATGGTTAAGGTTTTAGACTCTTACTCTGGCATCATGGTTAAGGTCTTAACTCTTACTCTGGCATCATGGTTAATGTCTTAAGTCTTACTCTGGCATCATGGTTAAGGTCTTAACTCTTACTCTGGACTAATGGTTAAGGTCTTAACTCTTACTCTGGCATCATGGTTTAGGTCTTAACTCTTACTCTGGCATCATGGTTAAGGTCTTAACTCTTACTCTGGACTAATGGTTAAGGTCTTAACTCTTACTCTGGCATCATGGTTAAGGTCTTAACTCTTACACTGGACTAATGGTTAAGGTTTTAGACTCTCACTCTGGCATCATGGTTAAGGTCTTAACTCTTACTCTGGACTAATGGTTAAGGTCTTAACTCTTACTCTGGCATCATGGTTAAGGTCTTAACTCTACCTCTGGCATCATGGTTAAGGTCTTAACTCTTACTCTGGCATCATGGTTAAGGTCGTAACTCTTACTCTGGACTAATGGTTAAGGTCTTAACTCTTACTCTGGCATCATGGTTAATGTCTTAAGTCTTACTCTGGCATCATGGTTAAGGTCTTAACTCTTACTCTGGACTAATGGTTAAGGTCTTAACTCTTAATCTGGACTAATGGTTAAGGTCTTAACTCTTACTCTGGCATCATGGTTTAGGTCTTAACTCTTACTCTGGCATCATGGTTAAGGTCTTAACTCTTACTCTGGACTAATGGTTAAGGTCTTAACTCTTAATCTGGCATCATGGTTAAGGTCTTTACTCTTACTCTGGACTAATGGTTAAGGTTTTAGACTCTCACTCTGGCATCATGGTTAAGGTCTTAACTCTTACTCTGGCATCATGGTTAAGGTCTTAACTCTAACTCTGGCATCATGGTTAAGGTCTTAACTCTTACTCTGGCATCATGGTTAAGGTTGTAACTCTTACTCTGGACTAATGGTTAAGGTCTTAACTCTTACTCTCGACTAATGGTTAAGGTCTTCACTCTTACTCTGGCATCATGGTTAAGGTCTTAACTCTTACTCTAGCATCATGGTTAAGGTCTTAACTCTTACTCTAGACTAATGGTTAAGGTCTTAACTCTTACTCTGGACTAATGGTTAATGTCTTAACTCTTACTCTGGACTAATGGTTAAGGTCTTAGACTCTTACTCTGGCATCATGGTTAAGGTCTTAACTCTTACTGTGGACTAAAGTTTAAGGTCTTAACTCTTACTCTGGCATCATGGTTAAGGTTTTAACTCTAACTCTGGCATCATGGTTAAGGTCTTAACTCTTACTCTGGCATCATGGTTAAGGTCGTAACTCTTACTCTGGACTAATGGTTAAGGTCTTAACTCTTACTCTCGAATAATGGTTAAGGTCTTAACTCTTACTCTGGCATCATGGTTAAGGTCTTAACTCTTACTCTAGCATCATGGTTAAGGTCTTAACTCTTACTCTGGACTAATGGTTAAGGTCTTAACTCTTACTCTGGACTAATGGTTAATGTCTTAACTCTAACTCTGGACTAATGGTTAAGGTCTTAGACTCTTACTCTGGCATCATGGTTAAGGTCTTCACTCTTACTCTGGCATCATGGTTAATGTCTTAAGTCTTACTCTGGCATCATGGTTAAGGTCTTAACTCTTACTCTGGACTAATGGTTAAGGTCTTAACTCTTACTCTGGCATCATGGTTTAGGTCTTAACTCTTACTCTGGCATCATGGTTAAGGTCTTAACTCTTACTCTGGACTAATGGTTAAGGTCTTAACTCTTACTCTGGCATCATGGTTAAGGTCTTAACTCTTACTCTGGACTAATGGTTAAGGTTTTAGACTCTCACTCTGGCATCATGGTTAAGGTCTTAACTCTTACTCTGGACTAATGGTTAAGATCTTAACTCTTACTCTGGCATCATAGTTAAGGTCTTAACTCTACCTCTGGCATCATGGTTAAGGTCTTAACTCTTACTCTGGCATCATGGTTAAGGTCGTAACTCTTACTCTGGACTAATGGTTAAGGTCTTAACTCTTACTCTGGCATCATGGTTAATGTCTTAAGTCTTACTCTGGCATCATGGTTAAGGTCTTAACTCTTACTCTGGACTAATGGTTAAGGTCTTAACTCTTACTCTGGCATCATGGTTTAGGTCTTAACTCTTACTATGGCATCATGGTTAAGGTCTTAACTCTTACTCTGGACTAATGGTTAAGGTCTTAACTCTTACTCTGGCATCATGGTTAAGGTCTTTACTCTTACTCTGGTCTAATGGTTAAGGTTTTAGACTCTCACTCTGGCATCATGGTTAAGGTCTTAACTCTTACTCTGGCATCATGGTTAAGGTCTTAACTCTAACTCTGGCATCATGGTTAAGGTCTTAACTCTTACTCTGGCATCATGGTTAAGGTTGTAACTCTTACTCTGGACTAATGGTTAAGGTCTTAACTCTTACTCTCGACTAATGGTTAAGGTCTTAACTCTTACTCTGGCATCATGGTTAAGGTCTTAACTCTTACTCTAGCATCATGGTTAAGGTCTTAGCTCTTACTCTGGACTAATGGTTAAGGTCTTAACTCTTACTCTGGACTAATGGTTAAGGTCTTAGACTCTTACTCTGGCATCATGGTTAAGGTCTTAACTCTTACTCTGGACTAATGGTTAAGGTCTTAACTCTTACTCTGGCATCATGGTTAAGGTCTTAACTCTTACTATGGCATCATGGTTAAGGTCTTAACTCTTACTCTGGCATCATGGTTAAGGTCTTAACTCTTACTCTGGACTAATGGTTAAGGTCTTAACTCTTACTCTGGCATCATGGTTAAGGTCGCAACTCTTACTCTGGCATCATGGTTAAGGTCTTAACTCTAACTCTGGAACATAGTTAAGGTCGCAACTCTTACTCTGGCATCATGGTTAAGGTCGTAACTCTTACTCTGGACTAATGTTTAAGGTCTTAACTCTTACTCTGGACTAATGGTTAATGTCTTAACTCTTACTCTGGACTAATGGTTAAGGTCTTAGACTCTTACTCTGGCATCATGGTTAAGGTCTTAACTCTTACTGTGGACTAAAGTTTAAGGTCTTAACTCTTACTCTGGCATCATGGTTAAGGTCTTATCTCTTACTCTGGACTGATGGTTAAGGTCTTAACTCTTACTCTGGCATCATGGTTAAGGTCTTAACTCTAACTCTGGCATCATGGTTAAGGTCTTAACTCTTACTCTGGCATCATGGTTAAGGTCGTAACTCTTACTCTGGACTAATGATTAAGGTCTTAACTCTTACTCTCGACTAATGGTTAAGGTCTTAACTCTTACTCTGGCATCATGGTAAAGGTCTTAACTCTTACTCTAGCATCATGGTTAAGGTCTTAACTCTTACTCTGGACTAATGATTAAGGTCTTAACTCTTACTCTCGACTAATGGTTAAGGTCTTAACTCTTACTCTGGCATCATGGTAAAGGTCTTAACTCTTACTCTAGCATCATGGTTAAGGTCTTAACTCTTACTCTGGACTAATGGTTAAGGTCTTAACTCTTACTCTGGACTAATGGTTAATGTCTTAACTCTAACTCTGGACTAATGGTTAAGGTCATAGACTCTTACTCTGGCATCATGGTTAAGGTCTTAACTCTTACTCTGGCATCATGGTTAATGTCTTAAGTCTTACTCTGGCATCATGGTTAAGGTCTTAACTCTTACTCTGGACTAATGGTTAAGGTCTTAACTCTTACTCTGGCATCATGGTTTAGGTCTTAACTCTTACTCTGGCATCATGGTTAAGGTCTTAAATCTTACTCTGGACTAATGGTTAAGGTCTTAACTCTTACTCTGGCATCATGGTTAAGGTCTTAACTCTTACTCTGGACTAATGGTTAAGGTTTTAGACTCTCACTCTGGCATCATGGTTAAGGTCTTAACTCTTACTCTGGACTAATGGTTAAGGTCTTAACTCTTACTCTGGCATCATAGTTAAGGTCTTAACTCTACCTCTGGCATCATGGTTAAGGTCTTAACTCTTACTCTGGCATCATGGTTAAGGTCGTAACTCTTACTCTGGACTAATGGTTAAGGTCTTAACTCTTACTCTGGCATCATGGTTTAGGTCTTAACTCTTACTATGGCATCATGGTTAAGGTCTTAACTCTTACTCTGGACTAATGGTTAAGGTCTTAACTCTTACTCTGGCATCATGGTTAAGGTCTTTACTCTTACTCTGGTCTAATGGTTAAGGTTTTAGACTCTCACTCTGGCATCATGGTTAATGTCTTAACTCTTACTCTGGCATCATGGTTAAGGTCTTAACTCTAACTCTGGCATCATGGTTAAGGTCTTAACTCTTACTCTGGCATCATGGTTAAGGTTGTAACTCTTACTCTGGACTAATGGTTAAGGTCTTAACTCTTACTCTCGACTAATGGTTAAGGTCTTAACTCTTACTCTGGCATCATGGTTAAGGTCTTAACTCTTACTCTAGCATCATGGTTAAGGTCTTAACTCTTACTCTGGACTAATGGTTAAGGTCTTAACTCTTACTCTGGACTAATGGTTAAGGTCTTAGACTCTTACTCTGGCATCATGGTTAAGGTCTTAACTCTTACTCTGGACTAATGGTTAAGGTCTTAACTCTTACTCTGGCATCATGGTTAAGGTCTTAACTCTAACTCTGGACTAATGGTTAAGGTCTTGGTCTTAACTCTTACTCTGGCATCATGGTTAAGGTCTTAACTCTTACTCTGGACTAATGGTTAAGGTCTTAACTCTTACTCTGGCATCATGGTTAAGGTCGTAACTCTTACTCTGGCATCATGGTTAAGGTCCTAACTCTAACTCTGGAACATAGTTAAGGTCTTAACTCTTACTCTGGCATCATGGTTAAGGTCGTAACTCTTACTCTGGACTAATGTTTAAGGTCTTCACTCTTACTCTGGACTAATGATTAAGGTCTTAACTCTTACTCTGGCATTATGGTTAAGGTCTTAACTCTTACTCTAGCATCATGGTTAAGGTCTTAACTCTTACTCTAGACTAATGGTTAAGGTCTTAACTCTTACTCTGGACTAATGGTTAAGGTCTTAGACTCTTACTCTGGCATCATGGTTAAGGTCTTAACTCTTACTCTGGACTAATGTTTAAGGTCTTAACTCTTACCCTGGCATCATGGTTAAGGTCTTAACTCTTACTCTGGACTAATGGTTAAGGTGTTAACTCTTACTCTGGCATCATGGTTAAGGTCTTAACTCTTACTCTGGACTAATGGTTAAGGTCTTAACTCTTACTCCGGCATCATGGTTAAGGTCTTAACTCTTACTCTGGACTAATGGTTAAGGTCTTAACTCTTACTCTGGCATCATGGTTAAGGTCTTAACTCTTACTCTGGCATCATGGTTATGGTCTTAACTCTTACTCTGGGCTAATGGTTATGGTCTTAACTTTTACTCTGGACTAATGGTTAAGATCTTAACTCTTACTCTGGCATCATGGTTAAGGTCTTAGACTCTTACTCTGGCATCATGGTTAAGGTCTTAAATCTTACTCTGGACTAATGGTTACAGGCTTAACTCTTACTCTGGACTAATGGTTAAGGTCTTAACTCTTACTCTGGCATCATGGTTAAGGTCTTAACTCTTACTCTGGACTAATGGTTATGGTCTTAACTCTTACTCTGGCATCATGGTTAAGGTCGTAACTCTTACTCTGGCATCATGGTTAAGGTCTTAACTCTAACTCTGGGATCATGGTTAAGGTCTTAACTCTTACTCTGGACTAATGGTTAAGTTCATAACTCTTACACTGGACTAATGGTTAAGGTCTTAACTCTTACTCTAGCATCATGGTTAAGGTCTTAACTCTTACTTTAGACTAATGGTTAAGGTCTTAACTCTTTCTCTGGACTAATGGTTAAGGTTTTAACTCTTACACTGGACTAATGGTTAAGGTCTTAGACTCTTACTCTGGCATCATGGTTAAGGTCTTAACTCTTACTCTGGACTAATGTTTACGGTCTTAACTCCTACTCTGGCATCATGGTTAAGGTCTTAACTCCTACTCTGGACTAATGGTTAAGGTCTTAACTCATACTCTGGCATCATGGTTAAGGTCTTAGACTCTTACTCTGCCATCATGGATAAGGTCCTAAAGCTTACTCTGGACTAATGGTTAAGGGCTTAACTCTTACTCTGGACTAATGGTTAAGGTCTTAACTCTTACTCTGGCATCATGGTTAAGGTCCTAACTCTTACTCTGGACTTATGGTTAAGGTCTTGGTCTTAACTCTTACTCTGGCATCATGGTTAAGGTCTTAACTCTTACTCTGGACTAATGGTTAAGGTCTTAACTCTTACTCTGGCATCATGGTTAAGGTCTTAACTCTTACTCTGGACTAATGGTTAAGTTCTTAACTCTTACTCTGGCATCATGGTTAAGGTCTTAACTCTTACTCTGGCATCATGGTTAAGGTCTTAACTCTTACTCTGGACTAATGGTTAAGGTCTTAACTCTTACTCTAGCATCATGGTTAAGGTCCTAACTCTTACTCTAGACTAATGGTTAAGGTCTTAACTCTTACTCTGGACTAATGGTTAAGGTCTTAACTCCTACACTGGACTAATGGTTAAGGTCTTAGACTCTTACTCTGGCATCATGGTTAAGGTCTTAACTCTTACTCTGGACTAATGTTTACGGTCTTAACTCCTACTCTGGCATCATGGTTAAGGTCTTAACTCCTACTCTGGACTAATGGTTAAGGTCTTAACTCTTACTCTGGCATCATGGTTAAGTTCTTAACTCTTACTCTGGCATCATGGTTAAGGTCTTAACTCTTACTCTGACATCATGGTTAAGGTCTTAACTCTTACTCTGGACTAATGGTTATGGTCTTAACTCTTACTCTGGACTAATGGTTAAGGTCTTAACTCATACTCTGGCATCATGGTTAAGGTCTTAGACTCTTACTCTGTCATCATGGATAAGGTCCTAAATCTTACTCTGGACTAATGGTTAAGGGCTTAACTCTTACTCTGGACTAATGGTTAAGGTCTTGGTCTTAACTCTTACTCTGGCATCATGGTTAAGGTCTTAACTCTTACTCTGGACTAATGGTTAAGGTCTTAACTCTTACTCTGGCATCATGGTTAAGGTCTTAACTCTTACTCTGGACTAATGGTTAAGGTCTTGGTCTTAACTCTTACTCTGGCATCATGGTTAAGGTCTTAACTCTTACTCTGGACTAATGGTTAAGGTCTTAACTCTTACTCTGGCATCATGGTTAAGGTCTTAACTCTTACTCTGGACTAATGGTTAAGGTCTTAACTCTTACTCTGGCATCATGGTTAAGGTATTAACTCTTACTCTGGCATCATGGTTAAGGTCTTAACTCTTCCTCTGGACTAATGGTTAAGGTCTTTACTCTTACTCTGGCATCATGGTTAAGGTCTTAACTCTTACTCTGGACTAATGGTTAAGGTTTTAGACTCTCACTCTGGCATCATGGTTAAGGTCTTAACTCTTACTGTGGACTAAAGTTTAAGGTCTTAACTCTTACTCTGGCATCATGGTTAAGGTCTTAACTCTAACTCTGGCATCATGGTTAAGGTCTTAACTCTTACTCTGGCATCATGGTTAAGGTCGTAACTCTTACTCTGGACTAATGGTTAAGGTCTTAACTCTTACTCTCGACTAATGGTTAAGGTCTTAACTCTTACTCTGGCATCATGGTTAAGGTCTTAACTCTTACTCTAGCATCATGGTTAAGGTCTTAACTCTTACTCTGGACTAATGGTTAAGGTCTTAACTCTTACTCTGGACTAATGGTTAATGTCTTAACTCTAACTCTGGTCTAATGGTTAAGGTCTTAGACTCTTACTCTGGCATCATGGTTAAGGTCTTAACTCTTACTCTGGCATCATGGTTAATGTCTTAAGTCTTACTCTGGCATCATGGTTAAGGTCTTAACTCTTACTCTGGACTAATGGTTAAGGTCTTAACTCTTACTCTGGCATCATGGTTTAGGTCTTAACTCTTACTCTGGCATCATGGTTAAGGTCTTAACTCTTACTCTGGACTAATGGTTAAGGTCTTAACTCTTACTCTGGCATCATAGTTAAGGTCTTAACTCTTACTCTGGACTAATGGTTAAGGTTTTAGACTATCACTCTGGCATCATGGTTAAGGTCTTAACTCTTACTCTGGACTAATGGTTAAGGTCTTGGTCTTAACTCTTACTCTGGCATCATGGTTAAGGTCTTAACTCTTACTCTGGACTAATGGTTAAGGTCTTAACTCTTACTCTGGCATCATGGTTAAGGTCTTAACTCTTACTCTGGACTAATGGTTAAGGTCTTAACTCTTACTCTGGCATCATGGTTAAGGTCTTAACTCTTACTCTGGCATCATGGTTAAGGTCTTAACTCTTACTCTGGACTAATGGTTAAGGTCTTAACTCTTACTCTGGCATCATGGTTAAGGTCTTAACTCTTACTCTGGACTAATGGTTAAGGTTTTAGACTCTCACTCTTGCATCATGGTTAAGGTCTTAACTCATACTCTGGACTAATGGTTAAGGTCTTAACTCTTACTCTGGCATCATGGTTAAGGTCTTAACTCTACCTCTGGCATCATGGTTAAGGTCTTAACTCTTACTCTGGCATCATGGTTAAGGTTGTAACTCTTACTCTGGACTAATGGTTAAGGTCTTAACTCTTACTCTGGCATCATGGTTAATGTCTTAAGTCTTACTCTGGCATCATGGCTAAGGTCTTAACTCTTACTCTGGACTAATGGTTAAGGTCTTAACTCTTACTCTGGCATCATGGTTTGGGTCTTAACTCTTACTCTGGCATCATGGTTAAGGTCTTAACTCTTACTCTGGACTAATGGTTAAGGTCTTAACTCTTACTCTGGCATCATGGTTAAGGTCTTTACTCTTACTCTGGACTAATGGTTAAGGTTTTAGACTCTCACTCTGGCATCATGGTTAAGGTCTTAACTCTTACTCTGGCATCATGGCTAAGGTCTTAACTCTAACTCTGGCATCATGGTTAAGGTCTTAACTCTTACTCTGGCATCATAGTTAAGGTCGTAACTCTTACTCTGGACTAATGGTTAAGGTCTTAACTCTTACTCTCGACTAATGGTTAAGGTCTTAACTCTTACTCTGGCATCATGGTTAAGGTCTTAACTCTTACTCTAGCATCATGGTTAAGGTCTTAACTCTTACTCTGGACTAATGGTTAAGGTCTTAACTCTTACTCTGGACTAATGGTTAATGTCTTAACTCTTACTCTGGACTAATGGTTAAGGTTTTAGACTCTTACTCTGGCATCATGGTTAAGGTCTTAACTCTTACTCTGGCATCATGGTTAATGTCTTAAGTCTTACTCTGGCATCATGGTTAAGGTCTTAACTCTTACTCTGGACTAATGGTTAAGGTCTTAACTCTTACTCTGGCATCATGGTTTAGGTCTTAACTCTTACTCTGGCATCATGGTTAAGGTCTTAACTCTTACTCTGGACTAATGGTTAAGGTCTTAACTCTTACTCTGGCATCATGGTTAAGGTCTTAACTCTTACACTGGATTAATGGTTAAGGTTTTAGACTCTCACTCTGGCATCATGGTTAAGGTCTTAACTCTTACTCTGGACTAATGGTTAAGGTCTTAACTCTTACTCTGGCATCATGGTTAAGGTCTTAACTCTACCTCTGGCATCATGGTTAAGGTCTTAACTCTTACTCTGGCATCATGGTTAAGGTCGTAACTCTTACTCTGGACTAATGGTTAAGGTCTTAACTCTTACTCTGGCATCATGGTTAATGTCTTAAGTCTTACTCTGGCATCATGGTTAAGGTCTTAACTCTTACTCTGGACTAATGGTTAAGGTCTTAACTCTTAATCTGGACTAATGGTTAAGGTCTTAACTCTTACTCTGGCATCATGGTTTAGGTCTTAACTCTTACTCTGGCATCATGGTTAAGGTCTTAACTCTTACTCTGGACTAATGGTTAAGGTCTTAACTCTTAATCTGGCATCATGGTTAAGGTCTTTACTCTTACTCTGGACTAATGGTTAAGGTTTTAGACTCTCACTCTGGCATCATGGTTAAGGTCTTAACTCTTACTCTGGCATCATGGTTAAGGTCTTAACTCTAACTCTGGCATCATGGTTAAGGTCTTAACTCTTACTCTGGCATCATGGTTAAGGTTGTAACTCTTACTCTGGACTAATGGTTAAGGTCTTAACTCTTACTCTCGACTAATGGTTAAGGTCTTCACTCTTACTCTGGCATCATGGTTAAGGTCTTAACTCTTACTCTAGCATCATGGTTAAGGTCTTAACTCTTACTCTAGACTAATGGTTAAGGTCTTAACTCTTACTCTGGACTAATGGTTAATGTCTTAACTCTTACTCTGGACTAATGGTTAAGGTCTTAGACTCTTAGTCTGGCATCATGGTTAAGGTCTTAACTCTTACTGTGGACTAAAGTTTAAGGTCTTAACTCTTACTCTGGCATCATGGTTAAGGTCGTATCTCTTACTCTGGACTAATGGTTAAGGTCTTAACTCTTACTCTGGCATCATGGTTAAGGTCTTAACTCTAACTCTGGCATAATGGTTAAGGTCTTAACTCTTACTCTGGCATCATGGTTAAGGTCGTAACTCTTACTCTGGACTAATGGTTAAGGTCTTAACTCTTACTCTCGACTAATGGTTAAGGTCTTAACTCTTACTCTGGCATCATGGTTAAGGTCTTAACTCTTACTCTAGCATCATGGTTAAGGTCTTAACTCTTACTCTGGACTAATGGTTAAGGTCTTAACTCTTACTCTGGACTAATGGTTGATGTCTTAACTCTAACTCTGGACTAATGGTTAAGGTCTTAGACTCTTACTCTGGCATCATGGTTAAGGTCTTAACTCTTACTCTGGCATCATGGTTAATGTCTTAAGTCTTACTCTGGCATCATGGTTAAGGTCTTAACTCTTACTCTGGACTAATGGTTAAGGTCTTAACTCTTACTCTGGCATCATGGTTTAGGTCTTAACTCTTACTCTGGCATCATGGTTAAGGTCTTAACTCTTACTCTGGACTAATGGTTAAGGTCTTAACTCTTACTCTGGCATCATGGTTAAGGTCTTAACTCTTACTCTGGACTAATGGTTAAGGTTTTAGACTCTCACTCTGGCATCATGGTTAAGGTCTTAACTCTTACTCTGGACTAATGGTTAAGGTCTTAACTCTTACTCTGGCATCATAGTTAAGGTCTTAACTCTACCTCTGGCATCATGGTTAAGGTCTTAACTCTTACTCTGGCATCATGGTTAAGGTCGTAACTCTTACTCTGGACTAATGGTAAAGGTCTTAACTCTTACTCTGGCATCATGGTTTAGGTCTTAACTCTTACTATGGCATCATGGTTAAGGTCTTAACTCTTACTCTGGACTAATGGTTAAGGTCTTAACTCTTACTCTGGCATCATGGTTAAGGTCTTTACTCTTACTCTGGTCTAATGGTTAAGGTTTTAGACTCTCACTCTGGCATCATGGTTAAGGTCTTAACTCTTACTCTGGCATCATGGTTAAGGTCTTAACTCTAACTCTGGCATCATGGTTAAGGTCTTAACTCTTACTCTGGCATCATGGTTAAGGTTGTAACTCTTACTCTGGACTAATGGTTAAGGTCTTAACTCTTACTCTCGACTAATGGTTAAGGTCTTAACTCTTACTCTGGCATCATGGTTAAGGTCTTAACTCTTACTCTAGCATCATGGTTAAGGTCTTAACTCTTACTCTGGACTAATGGTTAAGGTCTTAACTCTTACTCTGGACTAATGGTTAAGGTCTTAGACTCTTACTCTGGCATCATGGTTAAGGTCTTAACTCTTACTCTGGACTAATGGTTAAGGTCTTAACTCTTACTCTGGCATCATGGTTAAGGTCTTAACTCTTACTATGGCATCATGGTTAAGGTCTTAACTCTTACTCTGGCATCATGGTTAAGGTCTTAACTCTTACTCTGGACTAATGGTTAAGGTCTTAACTCTTACTCTGGCATCATGGTTAAGGTCGCAACTCTTACTCTGGCATCATGGTTAAGGTCTTAACTCTAACTCTGGAACATAGTTAAGGTCTTAACTCTTACTCTGGCATCATGGTTAAGGTCGTAACTCTTACTCTGGACTAATGTTTAAGGTCTTAACTCTTACTCTGGACTAATGGTTAATGTCTTAACTCTTACTCTGGACTAATGGTTAAGGTCTTAGACTCTTACTCTGGCATCATGGTTAAGGTCTTAACTCTTACTGTGGACTAACGTTTAAGGTCTTAACTCTTACTCTGGCATCATGGTTAAGGTCTTATCTCTTACTCTGGACTAATGGTTAAGGTCTTAACTCTTACTCTGGCATCATGGTTAAGGTCTTAACTCTAACTCTGGCATCATGGTTAAGGTCTTAACTCTTACTCTGGCATCATGGTTAAGGTCGTAACTCTTACTCTGGACTAATGGTTAATGTCTTAACTCTAACTCTGGACTAATGGTTAAGGTCTTAGACTCTTACTCTGGCATCATGGTTAAGGTCTTAACTCTTACTCTGGCATCATGGTTAATGTCTTAAGTCTTACTCTGGCATCATGGTTAAGGTCTTAACTCTTACTCTGGACTAATGGTTAAGGTCTTAACTCTTACTCTGACATCATGGTTTAGGTCTTAACTCTTACTCTGGCATCATGGTTAAGGTCTTAACTCTTACTCTGGACTAATGGTTAAGGTCTTAACTCTTACTCTGGCATCATGGTTAAGGTCTTAACTCTTACTCTGGACTAATGGTTAAGGTTTTAGACTCTCACTCTGGCATCATGGTTAAGGTCTTAACTCTTACTCTGGACTAATGGTTAAGGTCTTAACTCTTACTCTGGCATCATAGTTAAGGTCTTAACTCTACCTCTGGCATCATGGTTAAGGTCTTAACTCTTACTCTGGCATCATGGTTAAGGTCGTAACTCTTACTCTGGACTAATGGTTAAGGTCTTAACTCTTACTCTGGCATCATGGTTAATGTCTTAAGTCTTACTCTGGCATCATGGTTAAGGTCTTAACTCTTACTCTGGACTAATGGTTAAGGTCTTAACTCTTACTCTGGCATCATGGTTTAGGTCTTAACTCTTACTATGGCATCATGGTTAAGGTCTTAACTCTTACTCTGGACTAATGGTTAAGGTCTTAACTCTTACTCTGGCATCATGGTTAAGGTCTTAACTCTTACTCTGGCATCATGGTTAAGGTCTTAACTCTAACTCTGGCATCATGGTTAAGGTCTTAACTCTTACTCTGGCATCATGGTTAAGGTTGTAACTCTTACTCTGGACTAATGGTTAAGGTCTTAACTCTTACTCTCGACTAATGGTTAAGGTCTTAACTCTTACTCTGGCATCATGGTTAAGGTCTTAACTCTTACTCTAGCATCATGGTTAAGGTCTTAACTCTTACTCTGGACTAATGGTTAAGGTCTTAACTCTTACTCTGGACTAATGGTTAAGGTCTTAGACTCTTACTCTGGCATCATGGTTAAGGTGTTAACTCTTACTCTGGACTAATGGTTAAGGTCTTAACTCTTACTCTGGCATCATGGTTAAGGTCTTAACTCTTACTATGGCATCATGGTTAAGGTCTTAACTCTTACTCTGGCATCATGGTTAAGGTCTTAACTCTTACTCTGGACTAATGGTTAAGGTCTTAACTCTTACTCTGGCATCATGGTTAAGGTCGCAACTCTTACTCTGGCATCATGGTTAAGGTCTTAACTCTAACTCTGGAACATAGTTAAGGTCTTAACTCTTACTCTGGCATCATGGTTAAGGTCGTAACTCTTACTCTGGACTAATGTTTAAGGTCTTAACTCTTACTCTGGACTAATGGTTAATGTCTTAACTCTTACTCTGGACTAATGGTTAAGGTCTTAGACTCTTACTCTGGCATCATGGTTAAGGTCTTAACTCTTACTGTGGACTAAAGTTTAAGGTCTTAACTCTTACTCTGGCATCATGGTTAAGGTCTTATCACTTACTCTGGACTAATGGTTAAGGTCTTAACTCTTACTCTGGCATCATGGTTAAGGTCTTAACTCTAACTCTGGCATCATGGTTAAGGTCGTAACTCTTACTCTGGACTAATGGTTAAGGTCTTAACTCTTACTCTCGACTAATGTTTAAGGTCTTAACTCTTACTCTGGCATCATGGTAAAGGTCTTAACTCTTACTCTAGCATCATGGTTAAGGTCTTAACTCTTACTCTGGACTAATGGTTAAGGTCTTAACTCTTACTCTGGACTAATGGTTAATGTCTTAACTCTAACTCTGGACTAATGGTTAAGGTCATAGACTCTTACTCTGGCATCATGGTTAAGGTCTTAACTCTTACTCTGGCATCATGGTTAATGTCTTAAGTCTTACTCTGGCATCATGGTTAAGGTCTTAACTCTTACTCTGGACTAATGGTTAAGGTCTTAACTCTTACTCTGGCATCATGGTTTAGGTCTTAACTCTTACTCTGGCATCATGGTTAAGGTCTTAACTCTTACTCTGGACTAATGGTTAAGGTCTTAACTCTTACTCTGGCATCATGGTTAAGGTCTTAACTCTTACTCTGGACTAATGGTTAAGGTTTTAGACTCTCACTCTGGCATCATGGTTAAGGTCTTAACTCTTACTCTGGACTAATGGTTAAGGTCTTAACTCTTACTCTGGCATCATAGTTAAGGTTTTAACTCTACCTCTGGCATCATGGTTAAGGTCTTAACTCTTACTCTGGCATCATGGTTAAGGTCGTAACTCTTACTCTGGACTAATGGTTAAGGTCTTAACTCTTACTCTGGCATCATGGTTTAGGTCTTAACTCTTACTATGGCATCATGGTTAAGGTCTTAACGCTTACTCTGGACTAATGGTTAAGGTCTTAACTCTTACTCTGGCATCATGGTTAAGGTCTTTACTCTTACTCTGGTCTAATGGTTAAGGTTTTAGACTCTCACTCTGGCATCATGGTTAATGTCTTAACTCTTACTCTGGCATCATGGTTAAGGTCTTAACTCTAACTCTGGCATCATGGTTAAGGTCTTAACTCTTACTCTGGCATCATGGTTAAGGTTGTAACTCTTACTCTGGACTAATGGTTAAGGTCTTAACTCTTACTCTCGACTAATGGTTAAGGTCTTAACTCTTACTCTGGCATCATGGTTAAGGTCTTAACTCTTACTCTAGCATCATGGTTAAGGTCTTAACTCTTACTCTGGACTAATGGTTAAGGTCTAAACTCTTACTCTGGACTAATGGTTAAGGTCTTAGACTCTTACTCTGGCATCATGGTTAAGGTCTTAACTCTTACTCTGGACTAATGGTTAAGGTCTTAACTCTTACTCTGGCATCATGGTTAAGGTCTTAACTCTAACTCTGGACTAATGGTTAAGGTCTTGGTCTTAACTCTTACTCTTGCATCATGGTTAAGGTCTTAACTCTTACTCTGGACTAATGGTTAAGGTCTTAACTCTTACTCTGGAATCATGGTTAAGGTCGTAACTCTTACTCTGGCATCATGGTTAAGGTCCTAACTCTAACTCTGGAACATAGTTAAGGTCTTAACTCTTACTCTGGCATCATGGTTAAGGTCGTAACTCTTACTCTGGACTAATGTTTAAGGTCTTCACTCTTACTCTGGACTAATGATTAAGGTCTCAACTCTTACTCTGGCATTATGGTTAAGGTCTTAACTCTTACTCTAGCATCATGGTTAAGGTCTTAACTCTTACTCTAGACTAATGGTTAAGGTCTTAACTCTTACTCTGGACTAATGGTTAAGGTCTTAACTCTTACTCTGGACTAATGGTTAAGGTCTTAGACTCTTACTCTGGCATCATGGTTAAGGTCTTAACTCTTACTCTGGACTAATGTTTAAGGTCTTAACTCTTACCCTGGCATCATGGTTAAGGTCTTAACTCTTACTCTGGACTAATGGTTAAGGTGTTAA
Organism: Triturus cristatus; assembly: GCF_964204655.1. Taxonomy (NCBI): domain Eukaryota; kingdom Metazoa; phylum Chordata; class Amphibia; order Caudata; family Salamandridae; genus Triturus; species Triturus cristatus. The sequence goes on along the minus strand of NC_140593.1, from coordinate 717,496,968 downwards.
CTCTTACTCTGGCATCATGGTTAAGGTCTTAACTCTTACTCTGGACTAATGGTTATGGTCTTAACTCTTACTCTGGACTAATGGTTAAGGTCTTAACTCTTACTCCGGCATCATGGTTAAGGTCTTAACTCTTACTCTGGACTAATGGTTAAGGTCTTAACTCTTACTCTGGCATCATGGTTAAGGTCTTAACTCTTACTCTGGCATCATGGTTAAGGTCTTAACTCTTACTCTGGCATCATGGTTATGGTCTTAACTCTTACTCTGGGCTAATGGTTATGGTCTTAACTTTTACTCTGGACTAATGGTTAAGATCTTAACTCTTACTCTGGCATCATGGTTAAGGTCTTAGACTCTTACTCTGGCATCATGGTTAAGGTCTTAAATCTTACTCTGGACTAATGGTTACAGGCTTAACTCTTACTCTGGACTAATGGTTAAGGTCTTAACTCTTACTCTGGCATCATGGTTAAGGTCTTAACTCTTACTCTGGACTAATGGTTATGGTCTTAACTCTTACTCTGGCATCATGGTTAAGGTCGTAACTCTTACTCTGGCATCATGGTTAAGGTCTTAACTCTAACTCTGGGATCATGGTTAAGGTCTTAACTCTTACTCTGGACTAATGGTTAAGTTCATAACTCTTACACTGGACTAATGGTTAAGGTCTTAACTCTTACTCTGGACTAATGGTTAAGGTCTTAACTCTTACTCTAGCATCATGGTTAAGGTCTTAACTCTTACTCTAGACTAATGGTTAAGGTCTTAACTCTTACTCTGGACTAATGGTTAAGGTCTTAACTCTTACACTGGACTAATGGTTAAGGTCTTAGACTCTTACTCTGGCATCATGGTTAAGGTCTTAACTCTTACTCTGGACTAATGTTTACGGTCTTAACTCCTACTCTGGCATCATGGTTAAGGTCTTAACTCCTACTCTGGACTAATGGTTATGGTCTTAACTCTTTCTCTGGACTAATGGTTAAGGTCTTAACTCATACTCTGGCATCATGGTTAAGGTCTTAGACTCTTACTCTGCCATCATGGATAAGGTCCTAAAGCTTACTCTGGACTAATGGTTAAGGGCTTAACTCTTACTCTGGACTAATGGTTAAGGTCTTAACTCTTACTCTGGCATCATGGTTAAGGTCCTAACTCTTACTCTGGACTTATGGTTAAGGTCTTGGTCTTAACTCTTACTCTGGCATCATGGTTAAGGTCTTAACTCTTACTCTGGACTAATGGTTAAGGTCGTAAGTCTTACTCTGGCATCATGGTTAAGGTCTTAACTCTTACTCTGGACTAATGGTTAAGGTCTTAACTCTTACTCTGGCATCATGGTTAAGGTCTTAACTCTTACTCTGGCATCATGGTTAAGGTCTTAACTCTTACTCTGGACCAATGGTTAAGGTCTTAACTCTTACTCTGGCATCATGGTTAAGGTCTTAACTCTTACTCTGCACTAAAGGTTAAGGTTTTAGACTCTCACTCTGGCATTATGGTTAAGGTCTTAACTCATACTCTGGACTAATGGTTAAGGTCTTAACTCTTACTCTGGCATCATGGTTAAGGTCTTAACTCTACCTCTGGCATCATGGTTAAGGTCTTAACTCTTACTCTGGCATCATGGTTAAGGTCGTAACTCTTACTCTGGACTAATGGTTAAGGTCTTAACTCTTACTCTGGCATCATGGTTAATGTCTTAAGTCTTACTCTGGCATCATGGCTAAGGTCTTAACTCTTACTCTGGCATCATGGCTAAGGTCTTAACTCTTACTCTGGCATCATGGTTTAGGTCTTAACTCTTACTCTGGCATCATGGTTAAGGTCTTAACTCTTACTCTGGACTAATGGTTAAGGTCTTAACTCTTACTCTGGCATCATGGTTAAGGTCTTCACTCTTACTCTGGACTAATGGTTAAGGTCTTAACTCTTACTCTGGCATCATGGTTTAGGTCTTAACTCTTACTCTGGCATCATGGTTAAGGTCTTAACTCTTACTCTGGACTAATGGTTAAGGTCTTAACTCTTAATCTGGCATCATGGTTAAGGTCTTTACTCTTACTCTGGACTAATGGTTAAGGTTTTAGACTCTCAATCTAGCATCATGGTTAAGGTCTTAACTCTTACTCTGGCATCATGGTTAAGGTCTTAACTCTAACTCTGGCATAATGGTTAAGGTCTTAACTCTTACTCTGGCATCATGGTTAAGGTTGTAACTCTTACTCTGGTCTAATGGTTAAGGTCTTAACTCTTACTCTCTACTAATGGTTAAGGTCTTAACTCTTACTCTGGCATCATGGTTAAGGTCTTAACTCTTACTCTAGCATCATGGTTAAGGTTTTAACTCTTACTCTGGACTAATGGTTAAGGTCTTAACTCTTACTCTGGACTAATGGTTAATGTCTTAACTCTTACTCTGGACTAATGGTTAAGGTCTTAGACTATTACTCTGGCATCATGGTTAAGGTCTTAACTCTTACTCTGGACTAAAGTTTAAGGTCTTAACTCTTACTCTGGCATCATGGTTAAGGTCTTATCTCTTACTCTGGACTAATGGTTAAGGTCTTAACTCTTACTCTGGCATCATGGTTAAGGTCTTAACTCTAACTCTGGCATCATGGTTAAGGTCTTAACTCTTACTCTGGCATCATGGTTAAGGTTGTAACTCTTACTCTGGACTAATGGTTAAGGTCTTAACTCTTACTATGGCATCATGGTTAAGGTCTTAACTCTTACTCTGGCATCATGGTTAAGGTCTTAACTCTTACTCTGGCATCATGGTTATGGTCTTAACTCTTACTCTGGACTAATGGTTAAGGTCTTAACTTTTACTCTGGACTAATGGTTAAGATCTTAACTCTTACTCTGGCATCATGGTTAAGGTCTTAGACTCTTACTCTGGCATCATGGTTAAGGTCTTAAATCTTACTCTGGACTAATGGTTACAGGCTTAACTCTTACTCTGGACTAATGGTTAAGGTCTTAACTCTTACTCTGGCATCATGGTTAAGGTCTTAACTCTTACTCTGGACTAATGGTTATGGTCTTAACTCTTACTCTGGCATCATGGTTAAGGTCGTAACTCTTACTCTGGCATCATGGTTAAGGTCTTAACTCTAACTCTGGGATCATGGTTAAGGTCTTAACTCTTACTCTGGACTAATGGTTAAGTTCATAACTCTTACTCTGGACTAATGGTTAAGGTCTTAACTCTTATTCTGGACTAATGGTTAAGGTCTTAACTCTTACTCTAGCATCATGGTTAAGGTCTTAACTCTTACTCTAGACTAATGGTTAAGGTCTTAACTCTTACTCTGGACTAATGGTTAATGTCTTAACTCCTACACTGGACTAATGGTTAAGGTCTTAGACTCTTACTCTGGCATTATGGTTAAGGTCTTAACTTTTACTCTGGACTAATGTTTACGGTCTTAACTCCTACTCTGGCATCATGGTTAAGGTCTTAACTCCTACTCTGGACTAATGGTTATGGTCTTAACTCTTACTCTGGACTAATGGTTAAGGTCTTAACTCATACTCTGGCATCATGGTTAAGGTCCTAAATCTTACTCTGGACTAATGGTTAAGGGCTTAACTCTTACTCTGGACTAATGGTTAAGGTCTTGGTCTTAACTCTTACTCTGGCATCATGGTTAAGGTCTTAACTCTTACTCTGGACTAATGGTTAAGGTCTTGGTCTTAACTCTTACTCTGGCATCATGGTTAAGGTCTTAACTCTTACTCTGGACTAATGGTTAAGGTCTTAACTCTTACTCTGGCATCATGGTTAAGGTCTTAACTCTTACTCTGGACTAATGGTTAAGGTCTTAACTCTTACTCTGGCATCATGGTTAAGGTATTAACTCTTACTCTGGCATCATGGTTAAGGTCTTAACTCTTCCTCTGGACTAATGGTTAAGGTCTTTACTCTTACTCTTGCATCATGGTTAAGGTCTTAACTCTTACTCTGGACTAATGGTTAAGGTTTTAGACTCTCACTCTGGCATCATGGTTAAGGTCTTAACTCTTACTGTGGACTAAAGTTTAAGGTCTTAACTCTTACTCTGGCATCATGGTTAAGGTCTTATCTCTTACTCTGGACTAATGGTTAAGGTCTTAACTCTTACTCTGGCATCATGGTTAAGGTCCTAACTCTAACTCTGGCATCATGGTTAAGGTCTTAACTCTTACTCTGGCATCATGGTTAAGGTCGTAACTCTTACTCTGGACTAATGGTTAAGGTCTTAACTCTTACTCTCGACTAATGGTTAAGGTCTTAACTCTTACTCTGGCATCATGGTTAAGGTCTTAACTCTTACTCTAGCATCATGGTTAAGGTCTTAACTCTTACTCTGGACTAATGGTTAAGGTCTTAACTCTTACTCTGGACTAATGGTTAATGTCTTAACTCTAACTCTGGACTAATGGTTAAGGTCTTAGACTCTTACTCTGGCATCATGGTTACGGTCTTAACTCTTACTCTGGCATCATGGTTAATGTCTTAAGTCTTACTCTGGCATCATGGTTAAGGTCTTAACTCTTACTCTGGACTAATAATTAAGGTCTTAACTCTTACTCTGGCATCATGGTTTAGGTCTTAACTCTTACTCTGGCATCATGGTTAAGGTCTTAACTCTTACTCTGGACTAATGGTTAAGGTCTTAACTCTTTCTCTGGCATCATGGTTAAGGTCTTAACTCTTACTCTGGACTAATGGTTAAGGTTTTAGACTCTCACTCTGGCATCATGGTTAAGGTCTTAACTCTTACTCTGGACTAATGGTTAAGGTCTTAACTCTTACTCTGGCATCATGGTTAAGGTCTTATCTCTTACTCTGGACTAATGGTTAAGGTCTTAACTCTTACTCTGGCATCATGGTTAAGGTCTTAACTCTAACTCTGGCATCATGGTTAAGGTCTTAACTCTTACTCTGGCATCATGGTTAAGGTTGTAACTCTTACTCTGGACTAATGGTTAAGGTCTTAACTCTTACTATGGCATCATGGTTAAGGTCTTAACTCTTACTCTGGCATCATGGTTAAGGTCTTAACTCTTACTCTGGCATCATGGTTATGGTCTTAACTCTTACTCTGGACTAATGGTTAAGGTCTTAACTTTTACTCTGGACTAATGGTTAAGATCTTAACTCTTACTCTGGCATCATGGTTAAGGTCTTAGACTCTTACTCTGGCATCATGGTTAAGGTCTTAAATCTTACTCTGGACTAATGGTTACAGGCTTAACTCTTACTCTGGACTAATGGTTAAGGTCTTAACTCTTACTCTGGCATCATGGTTAAGGTCTTAACTCTTACTCTGGACTAATGGTTATGGTCTTAACTCTTACTCTGGCATCATGGTTAAGGTCGTAACTCTTACTCTGGCATCATGGTTAAGGTCTTAACTCTAACTCTGGGATCATGGTTAAGGTCTTAACTCTTACTCTGGACTAATGGTTAAGTTCATAACTCTTACTCTGGACTAATGGTTAAGGTCTTAACTCTTATTCTGGACTAATGGTTAAGGTCTTAACTCTTACTCTAGCATCATGGTTAAGGTCTTAACTCTTACTCTAGACTAATGGTTAAGGTCTTAACTCTTACTCTGGACTAATGGTTAATGTCTTAACTCCTACACTGGACTAATGGTTAAGGTCTTAGACTCTTACTCTGGCATTATGGTTAAGGTCTTAACTTTTACTCTGGACTAATGTTTACGGTCTTAACTCCTACTCTGGCATCATGGTTAAGGTCTTAACTCCTACTCTGGACTAATGGTTATGGTCTTAACTCTTACTCTGGACTAATGGTTAAGGTCTTAACTCATACTCTGGCATCATGGTTAAGGTCTTAGACTCTTACTCTGCCATCATGGATAAGGTCCTAAATCTTACTCTGGACTAATGGTTAAGGGCTTAACTCTTACTCTGGACTAATGGTTAAGGTCTTGGTCTTAACTCTTACTCTGGCATCATGGTTAAGGTCTTAACTCTTACTCTGGACTAATGGTTAAGGTCTTGGTCTTAACTCTTACTCTGGCATCATGGTTAAGGTCTTAACTCTTACTCTGGACTAATGGTTAAGGTCTTAACTCTTACTCTGGCATCATGGTTAAGGTCTTAACTCTTACTCTGGACTAATGGTTAAGGTCTTAACTCTTACTCTGGCATCATGGTTAAGGTATTAACTCTTACTCTGGCATCATGGTTAAGGTCTTAACTCTTCCTCTGGACTAATGGTTAAGGTCTTTACTCTTACTCTTGCATCATGGTTAAGGTCTTAACTCTTACTCTGGACTAATGGTTAAGGTTTTAGACTCTCACTCTGGCATCATGGTTAAGGTCTTAACTCTTACTGTGGACTAAAGTTTAAGGTCTTAACTCTTACTCTGGCATCATGGTTAAGGTCTTATCTCTTACTCTGGACTAATGGTTAAGGTCTTAACTCTTACTCTGGCATCATGGTTAAGGTCCTAACTCTAACTCTGGCATCATGGTTAAGGTCTTAACTCTTACTCTGGCATCATGGTTAAGGTCGTAACTCTTACTCTGGACTAATGGTTAAGGTCTTAACTCTTACTCTCGACTAATGGTTAAGGTCTTAACTCTTACTCTGGCATCATGGTTAAGGTCTTAACTCTTACTCTAGCATCATGGTTAAGGTCTTAACTCTTACTCTGGACTAATGGTTAAGGTCTTAACTCTTACTCTGGACTAATGGTTAATGTCTTAACTCTAACTCTGGACTAATGGTTAAGGTCTTAGACTCTTACTCTGGCATCATGGTTACGGTCTTAACTCTTACTCTGGCATCATGGTTAATGTCTTAAGTCTTACTCTGGCATCATGGTTAAGGTCTTAACTCTTACTCTGGACTAATAATTAAGGTCTTAACTCTTACTCTGGCATCATGGTTTAGGTCTTAACTCTTACTCTGGCATCATGGTTAAGGTCTTAACTCTTACTCTGGACTAATGGTTAAGGTCTTAACTCTTTCTCTGGCATCATGGTTAAGGTCTTAACTCTTACTCTGGACTAATGGTTAAGGTTTTAGACTCTCACTCTGGCATCATGGTTAAGGTCTTAACTCTTACTCTGGGCTAATGGTTAAGGTCTTAACTCTTACTCTGGCATCATAGTTAAGGTCTTAACTCTACCTCTGGCATCATGGTTAAGGTCTTAACTCTTACTCTGGCATCATGGTTAAGGTCGTAACTCTTACTCTGGACTAATGGTTAAGGTCTTAACTCTTACTCTGGCATCATGGTTTAGGTCTTAACTCTTACTATGGCATCATGGTTAAGGTCTTAACTCTTACTCTGGACTAATGGTTAAGGTCTTAACTCTTACTCTGGCATCATGGTTAAGGTCTTTACTCTTACTCTGGTCTAATGGTTAAGGTTTTAGACTCTCACTCTGGCATCATGGTTAAGGTCTTAACTCTTACTCTGGCATCATGGTTAAGGTCTTAACTCTAACTCTGGCATCATGGTTAAGGTCTTAACTCTTACTCTGGCATCATGGTTAAGGTTGTAACTCTTACTCTGGACTAATGGTTAAGGTCTTAACTCTTACTCTCAACTAATGGTTAAGGTCTTAACTCTTACTCTGGCATCATGGTTAAGGTCTTAACTCTTACTCTAGCATCATGGTTAAGGTCTTAACTCTTACTCTGGACTAATGGTTAAGGTCTTAACTCTTACTCTGGACTAATGGTTAAGGTCTTAGACTCTTACTCTGGCATCATGGTTAAGGTCTTAACTCTTACTCTGGACTAATGGTTAAGGTCTTAACTCTTACTCTGGCATCATGGTTAAGGTCTTAACTCTAACTCTGGACTAATGGTTAAGGTCTTGGTCTTAACTCTTACTCTGGCATCATGGTTAAGGTCTTAACTCTTACTCTGGACTAATGGTTAAGGTCTTAACTCTTACTCTGGCATCATGGTTAAGGTCGTAACTCTTACTCTGGCATCATGGTTAAGGTCTTAACTCTAACTCTGGAACATAGTTAAGGTCTTAACTCTTACTCTGGCATCATGGTTAAGGTCGTAACTCTTACTCTGGACTAATGTTTAAGGTCTTCACTCTTACTCTGGACTAATGATTAAGATCTTAACTCTTACTCTGGCATTATGGTTAAGGTCTTAACTCTTACTCTAGCATCATGGTTAAGGTCTTAACTCTTACTCTAGACTAATGGTTAAGGTCTTAACTCTTACTCTGGACTAATGGTTAAGGTCTTAACTCTTACTCTGGACTAATGGTTAAGGTCTTAGACTCTTACTCTGGCATCATGGTTAAGGTCTTAACTCTTACTCTGGACTAATGTTTAAGGTCTTAACTCTTACCCTGGCATCATGGTTAATGTCTTAACTCTTACTCTGGACTAATGGTTATGGTCTTAACTCTTACTCTGGACTAATGGTTAAGGTCTTAACTCTTACTCCGGCATCATGGTTAAGGTCTTAACTCTTACTCTGGACTAATGGTTAAGGTCTTAACTCTTACTCTGGCATCATGGTTAAGGTCTTAACTCTTACTCTGGCATCATGGTTAAGGTCTTAAATCTTACTCTGGCATCATGGTTATGGTCTTAACTCTTACTCTGGGCTAATGGTTATGGTCTTAACTTTTACTCTGGACTAATGGTTAAGATCTTAACTCTTACTCTGGCATCATGGTTAAGGTCTTAGACTCTTACTCTGGCATCATGGTTAAGGTCTTAAATCTTACTCTGGACTAATGGTTACAGGCTTAACTCTTACTCTGGACTAATGGTTAAGGTCTTAACTCTTACTCTGGCATCATGGTTAAGGTCTTAACTCTTACTCTGGACTAATGGTTATGGTCTTAACTCTTACTCTGGCATCATGGTTAAGGTCGTAACTCTTACTCTGGCATCATGGTTAAGGTCTTAACTCTAACTCTGGGATCATGGTTAAGGTCTTAACTCTTACTCTGGACTAATGGTTAAGTTCATAACTCTTACACTGGACTAATGGTTAAGGTCTTAACTCTTACTCTGGACTAATGGTTAAGGTCTTAACTCTAACTCTAGCATCATGGTTAAGGTCTTAACTCTTACTCTAGACTAATGGTTAAGGTCTTAACTCTTACTCTGGACTAATGGTTAAGTTCATAACTCTTACTCTGGACTAATGGTTAAGGTCTTAACTCTTATTCTGGACTAATGGTTAAGGTCTTAACTCTTACTCTAGCATCATGGTTAAGGTCTTAACTCTTACTCTAGACTAATGGTTAAGGTCTTAACTCTTACTCTGGACTAATGGTTAAGGTCTTAACTCCTACACTGGACTAATGGTTAAGGTCTTAGACTCTTACTCTGGCATTATGGTTAAGGTCTTAACTCTTACTCTGGACTAATGTTTACGGTCTTAACTCCTACTCTGGCATCATGGTTAAGGTCTTAACTCCTACTCTGGACTAATGGTTATGGTCTTAACTCTTTCTCTGGACTAATGGTTAAGGTCTTAACTCATACTCTGGCATCATGGTTAAGGTCTTAGACTCTTACTCTGCCATCATGGATAAGGTCCTAAAGCTTACTCTGGACTAATGGTTAAGGGCTTAACTCTTACTCTGGACTAATGGTTAAGGTCTTAACTCTTACTCTGGCATCATGGTTAAGGTCCAAACTCTTACTCTGGACTTATGGTTAAGGTCTTGGTCTTAACTCTTACTCTGGCATCATGGTTAAGGTCTTAACTCTTACTCTGGACTAATGTTTACGGTCTTAACTCCTACTCTGGCATCATGGTTAAGGTCTTAACTCCTACTCTGGACTAATGGTTATGGTCTTAACTCTTTCTCTGGACTAATGGTTAAGGTCTTAACTCATACTCTGGCATCATGGTTAAGGTCTTAGACTCTTACTCTGCCATCATGGATAAGGTCCTAAAGCTTACTCTGGACTAATGGTTAAGGGCTTAACTCTTACTCTGGACTAATGGTTAAGGTCTTAACTCTTACTCTGGACTAATGGTTAAGGGCTTAACTCTTACTCTGGACTAATGGTTAAGGTCTTAACTCTTACTCTGGCATCATGGTTAAGGTCTTAACTCTTACTCTGGCATCATGGTTAAGGTCTTAACTCTTACTCTGGCATCATGGTTAAGGTCTTAACTCTTACTCTGGCATCATGGTTAAGGTCTTAACTCTTACTCTGGACCAATGGTTAAGGTCTTAACTCTTACTCTGGCATCATGGTTAAGGTCTTAACTCTTACTCTGCACTAATGGTTAAGGTTTTAGCCTCTCACTCTGGCATTATGGTTAAGGTCTTAACTCATACTCTGGACTAATGGTTAAGGTCTTAACTCTTACTCTGGCATCATGGTTAAGGTCTTAACTCTACCTCTGGCATCATGGTTAAGGTCTTAACTCTTACTCTGGCATCATGGTTAAGGTCGTAACTCTTACTCTGGACTAATGGTTAAGGTCTTAACTCTTACTCTGGCATCATGGTTAATGTCTTAAGTCTTACTCTGGCATCATGGCTAAGGTCTTAACTCTTACTCTGGCATCATGGCTAAGGTCTTAACTCTTACTCTGGCATCATGGTTTAGGTCTTAACTCTTACTCTGGCATCATGGTTAAGGTCTTAACTCTTACTCTGGACTAATGGTTAAGGTCTTAACTCTTACTCTGGCATCATGGTTAAGGTCTTCACTCTTACTCTGGACTAATGGTTAAGGTTTTAGACTCTCACTCTGGCATCATGGTTAAGGTCTTAACTCTTACTCTGGCATCATGGTTGAGGTCTTAACTCTTACTCTGGCATCATGGTTAAGGTCTTAACTCTTACTCTGGACTAATGGTTAAGGTTGTAACTCTTACTCTGGACTAATGGTTAAAGTCTTAACTCTTACTCTCGACTAATGGTTAAGGTCTTAACTCTTACTCTGGCATCATGGTTAAGGTCTTAACTCTTACTCTGGACTAATGGTTAAGGTCTTAACTCTTACTCTGGACTAATGGTTAAGGTCTTAGACTCTTACTCTGGCATCATGGTTAAGGTCTTAACTCTTACTCTGGCATCATGGTTAATGTCTTAAGTCTTACTCTGGCATCATGGTTAAGGTCTTAACTCTTACTCTGGACTAATGGTTAAGGTCTTAACTCTTACTCTGGCATCATGGTTTAGGTCTTAACTCTTACTCTGGCATCATAGTTAAGGTCTTAACTCTTACTCTGGACTAATGGTTAAGGTCTTAACTCTTACTCTGGCATCATGGTTAAGGTCTTAACTCTTACTCTGGACTAATGGTTAAGGTTTTAGACTCTCACTCTGGAATCATGGTTAAGGTCTTAACTATTACTCTGGACTAATGGTTAAGGTCTTAACTCTTACTCTGGCATCATGGTTAAGGTCTTAACTCTTACTCTGGACTAATGGTTAAGGTCTTAACTCTTACTCTGGCATCATGGTTAATGTCTTAAGTCTTACTCTGGCATCATGGTTAAGGTCTTAACTCTTACTCTGGACTAATGGTTAAGGTCTTAACTCTTACTCTGGCATCATGGTTTAGGTCTTAACTCTTACTCTGGCATCATGGTTAAGGTCTTAACTCTTACTCTGGACTAATGGTTAAGGTATTAACTCTTAATCTGGCATCATGGTTAAGGTCTTTACTCTTACTCTGGACTAATGGTTAAGGTTTTAGACTCTCAATCTAGCATCATGGTTAAGGTCTTAACTCTTACTCTGGCATCATGGTTAAGGTCTTAACTCTAACTCTGGCATAATGGTTAAGGTCTTAACTCTTACTCTGGCATCATGGTTAAGGTTGTAACTCTTACTCTGGACTAATGGTTAAGGTCTTAACTCTTACTCTCTACTAATGGTTAAGGTCTTAACTCTTACTCTGGCATCATGGTTAAGGTCTTAACTCTTACTCTAGCATCATGGTTAAGGTTTTAACTCTTACTCTGGACTAATGGTTAAGGTCTTAACTCTTACTCTGGACTAATGGATAATGTCTTAACTCTTACTCTGGACTAATGGTTAAGGTCTTAGACTATTACTCTGGCATCATGGTTAAGGTCTTAACTCTTACTCTGGACTAAAGTTTAAGGTCTTAACTCTTACTCTGGCATCATGGTTAAGGTCTTATCTCTTACTCTGGACTAATGGTTAAGGTCTTAACTCTTACTCTGGCATCATGGTTAAGGTCTTAACTCTAACTCTGGCATCATGGTTAAGGTCTTAACTCTTACTCTGGCATCATGGTTAAGGTTGTAACTCTTACTTTGGACTAATGGTTAAGGTCTTAACTCTTACTATGGCATCATGGTTAAGGTCTTAACTCTTACTCTGGCATCATGGTTAAGGTCTTAACTCTTACTCTGGCATCATGGTTATGGTCTTAACTCTTACTCTGGACTAATGGTTATGGTCTTAACTTTTACTCTGGACTAATGGTTAAGATCTTAACTCTTACTCTGGCATCATGGTTAAGGTCTTAGACTCTTACTCTGGCATCATGGTTAAGGTCTTAAATCTTACTCTGGACTAATGGTTACAGGCTTAACTCTTACTCTGGACTAATGGTTAAGGTCTTAACTCTTACTCTGGCATCATGGTTAAGGTCTTAACTCTTACTCTGGACTAATGGTTATGGTCTTAACTCTTACTCTGGCATCATGGTTAAGGTCGTAACTCTTACTCTGGCATCATGGTTAAGGTCTTAACTCTAACTCTGGGATCATGGTTAAGGTCTTAACTCTTACTCTGGACTAATGGTTAAGTTCATAACTCTTACTCTGGACTAATGGTTAAGGTCTTAACTCTTACTCTGGACTAATGGTTAAGGTCTTAACTCTTACTCTAGCATCATGGTTAAGGTCTTAACTCTTACTCTAGACTAATGGTTAAGGTCTTAACTCTTACTCTGGACTAATGGTTAAGGTCTTAACTCCTACACTGGACTAATGGTTAAGGTCTTAGACTCTTACTCTGGCATCATGGTTAAGGTCTTAACTCTTACTCTGGACTAATGTTTACGGTCTTAACTCCTACTCTGGCATCATGGTTAAGGTCTTAACTCCTACTCTGGACTAATGGTTAAGGTCTTAACTCTTACTCTGGCATCATGGTTAAGTTCTGAACTCTTACTCTGGCATCATGGTTAAGGTCTTAACTCTTACTCTGACATCATGGTTAAGGTCTTAACTCTTACTCTGGACTAATGGTTATGGTCTTAACTCTTACTCTGGACTAATGGTTAAGGTCTTAACTCATACTCTGGCATCATGGTTAAGGTCTTAGACTCTTACTCTGCCATCATGGATAAGGTCCTAAATCTTACTCTGGACTAATGGTTAAGGGCTTAACTCTTACTCTGGACTAATGGTTAAGGTCTTGGTCTTAACTCTTACTCTGGCATCATGGTAAAGGTCTTAACTCTTACTCTGGACTAATGGTTAAGGTCTTAACTCTTACTCTGGCATCATGGTTAAGGTCTTAACTCTTACTCTGGACTAATGGTTAAGGTCTTGGTCTTAACTCTTACTCTGGCATCATGGTTAAGGTCTTAACTCTTACTCTGGACTAATGGTTAAGGTCTTAACTCTTACTCTGGCATCATGGTTAAGGTCTTAACTCTTACTCTGGACTAATGGTTAAGGTCTTAACTCTTACTCTGGCATCATGGTTAAGGTATTAACTCTTACTCTGGCATCATGGTTAAGGTCTTAACTCTTCCTCTGGACTAATGGTTAAGGTCTTTACTCTTACTCTGGCATCATGGTTAAGGTCTTAACTCTTACTCTGGACTAATGGTTAAGGTTTTAGACTCTCACTCTGGCATCATGGTTAAGGTCTTAACTCATTCTCTGGACTAATGGTTAAGGTCTTAACTCTTACTCTGGCATCATGGTTAAGGTCTTAACTCTACCTCTGGCATCATGGTTAAGGTCTTAACTCTTACTCTGGCATCATGGTTAAGGTCTTAACTCTAACTCTGGCATAATGGTTAAGGTCTTAACTCTTACTCTGGCATCATGGTTAAGGTTGTAACTCTTACTCTGGACTAATGGTTAAGGTCTTAACTCTTACTCTCTACTAATGGTTAAGGTCTTTACTCTTACTCTGGCATCATGGTTAAGGTCTTAACTCTTACTCCAGCATCATGGTTAAGGTTTTAACTCTTACTCTGGACTAATGGTTAAGGTCTTAACTCTTACTCTGGACTAATGGTTAATGTCTTAACTCTTACTCTGGACAAATGGTTAAGGTCTTAGACTATTACTCTGGCATCATGGTTAAGGTCTTAACTCTTACTCTGGACTAACGTTTAAGGTCTTAACTCTTACTCTGTCATCATGGTTAAGGTATTATCTCTTACTCTGGAGTAATGGTTAAGGTCTTAACTCTTACTCTGGCATCATGGTTAAGGTCTTAACTCTAACTCTGGCATCATGGTTAAGGTCTTAACTCTTACTCTGGCATCATGGTTAAGGTTGTAACTCTTACTCTGGACTAATGGTTAAGGTCTTAACTCTTACTCTGGCATCATGGTTAAGGTCTTAACTCTTACTCTGGCATCATGGTTATGGTCTTAACTCTTACTCTGGACTAATGGTTATGGTCTTAACGTTTACTCTGGACTAATGGTTAAGATCTTAACTCTTACTCTGGCATCATGGTTAAGGTCTTAGACTCTTACTCTGGCATCATGGTTAAGGTCTTAAATCTTACTCTGGACTAATGGTTACAGGCTTAACTCTTACTCTGGACTAATGGTTAAGGTCTTAACTCTTACTCTGGCATCATGGTTAAGGTCTTAACTCTTACTCTGGACTAATGGTTATGGTCTTAACTCTTACTCTGGCATCATGGTTAAGGTCGTAACTCTTACTCTGGCATCATGGTTAAGGTCTTAACTCTAACTCTGGGATCATGGTTAAGGTCTTAACTCTTACTCTGGACTAATGGTTAAGTTCATAACTCTTACTCTGGACTAATGGTTAAGGTCTTAACTCTTACTCTGGACTAATGGTTAAGGTCTTAACTCTTACTCTAGCATCATGGTTAAGGTCTTAACTCTTACTCTAGACTAATGGTTAAGGTCTTAACTCTTACTCTGGACTAATGGTTAAGGTCTTAACTCCTACACTGGACTAATGGTTAAGGTCTTAGACTCTTACTCTGGCATCATGGTTAAGGTCTTAACTCTTACTCTGGACTAATGTTTACGGTCTTAACTCCTACTCTGGCATCATGGTTAAGGTCTTAACTCCTACTCTGGACTAATGGTTAAGGTCTTAACTCTTACTCTGGCATCATGGTTAAGTTCTTAACTCTTACTCTGGCATCATGGTTAAGGTCTTAACTCTTACTCTGACATCATGGTTAAGGTCTTAACTCTTACTCTGGACTAATGGTTATGGTCTTAACTCTTACTCTGGACTAATGGTTAAGGTCTTAACTCATACTCTGGCATCATGGTTAAGGTCTTAGACTCTTACTCTGCCATCATGGATAAGGTCCTAAATCTTACTCTGGACTAATGGTTAAGGGCTTAACTCTTACTCTGGACTAATGGTTAAGGTCTTGGTCTTAACTCTTACTCTGGCATCATGGTTAAGGTCTTAACTCTTACTCTGGACTAATAGTTAAGGTCTTAACTCTTACTCTGGCATCATGGTTAAGGTCTTAACTCTTACTCTGGACTAATGGTTAAGGTCTTGGTCTTAACTCTTACTCTGGCATCATGGTTAAGGTCTTAACTCTTACCCTGGACTAATGGTTAAGGTCTTAACTCTTACTCTGGCATCATGGTTAAGGTCTTAACTCTTACTCTGGACTAATGGTTAAGGTCTTAACTCTTACTCTGGCATCATGGTTAAGGTATTAACTCTTACTCTGGCATCATGGTTAAGGTCTTAACTCTTCCTCTGGACTAATGGTTAAGGTCTTTACTCTTACTCTGGCATCATGTTTAAGGTCTTAACTCTTACTCTGGACTAATGGTTAAGGTTTTAGACTCTCACTCTGGCATCATGGTTAAGGTCTTAACTCATACTCTGGACTAATGGTTAAGGTCTTAACTCTTACTCTGGCATCATGGTTAAGGTCTTAACTCTACCTCTGGCATCATGGTTAAGGTCTTAACTCTTACTCTGGCATCATGGTTAAGGTTGTAACTCTTACTCTGGACTAATGGTTAAGGTCTTAACTCTTACTCTGGCATCATGGTTAATGTCTTAAGTCTTACTCTGGCATCATGGCTAAGGTCTTAACTCTTACTCTCGACTAATGGTTAAGGTCTTAACTCTTACTCTGGCATCATGGTTTAGGTCTTAACTCTTACTCTGGCATCATGGTTAAGGTCTTAACTCTTACTCTGGACTAATGGTTAAGGTCTTAACTCTTACTCTGGCATCATGGTTAAGGTCTTTACTCTTACTCTGGACCAATGGTTAAGGTTTTATACTCTCACTCTGGCATCATGGTTAAGGTCTTAACTCTTACTCTGGCATCATGGTTAAGGTCTTAACTCTAACTCTGGCATCATGGTTAAGGTCTTAACTCTTACTCTGGCATCATGGTTAAGGTCGTAACTCTTACTCTGGACTAATGGTTAAGGTCTTAACTCTTACTCTCGACTAATGGTTAAGGTCTTAACTCTTACTCTGGCATCATGGTTAAGGTCTTAACTCTTACTCTAGCATCATGGTTAAGGTCTTAACTCTTACTCTGGACTAATGGTTAAGGTCTTAACTCTTACTCTGGACTAATGGTTAATGTCTTAACTCTTACTCTGGACTAATGGTTAAGGTCTTAGACTCTTACTCTGGCATCATGGTTAAGGTCTTAACTCTTACTCTGGCATCATGGTTAATGTCTTAAGTCTTACTGTGGCATCGTGGTTAAGGTCTTAACTCTTACTCTGGACTAATGGTTAAGGTCTTAACTCTTACTCTGGCATCATGGTTTAGGTCTTAACTCTTACTCTGGCATCATGGTTAAGGTCTTAACTCTTACTCTGGACTAATGGTTAAGGTCTTAACTCTTACTCTGGCATCATGGTTAAGGTCTTAACTCTTACTCTGGACTTATGGTTAAGGTTTTAGACTCTCACTCTGGAATCATGGTTAATGTCTTAACTCTTACTCTGGACTAATGGTTAAGGTCTTAACTCTTACTCTGGCATCATGGTTAAGGTCTTAACTCTACCTCTGGCATCATGGTTAAGGTCTTAACTCTTACTCTGGCATCATGGTTAAGGTCGTAACTCTTACTCTGGACTAATGGTTAAGGTCTTAACTCTTACTCTGGCATCATGGTTAATGTCTTAAGTCTTACTCTGGCATCATGGTTAAGGTCTTAACTCTTACTCTGGACTAATGGTTAAGGTCTTAACTCTTACTCTGGCATCATGGTTTAGGTCTTAACTCTTACTCTGGACTAATGGTTAAGGTCTTAACTCTTACTCTGGCATCATGGTTAAGGTCTTAACTCTTACTCTGGACTAATGGTTAAGGTCTTAACTCTTACTCTGGCATCATGGTTTAGGTCTTAACTCTTACTCTGGCATCATGGTTAAGGCCTTAACTCTTACTCTGGACTAATGGTTAAGGTCTTAACTCTTACTCTGGCATCATGGGTAAGGTCTTAACTCTTACTCTGGACTTATGGTTAAGGTTTTAGACTCTCACTCTGGCATCATGGTTAAGGTCTTAACTCTTACTCTGGACTAATGGTTAAGGTCTTAACTCTTACTCTGGCATCATGGTTAAGGTCTTAACTCTACCTCTGGCATCGTGGTTAAGGTCCTAACTCTTACTCTGGCATCATGGTTAAGGTCTTAACTCTACCTCTGGCATCATGGTTAAGGTCTTAACTCTTACTCTGGCATCATGGTTAAGGTCGTAACTCTTACTCTGGACTAATGGTTAAGGTCTTAACTCTTACTCTGGCATCATGGTTAATGTCTTAAGTCTTACTCTGGCATCATGGCTAAGGTCTTAACTCTTAATCTGGCATCATGGCTAAGGTCTTAACTCTTACTCTGGCATCATGGTTTAGGTCTTAACTCTTACTCTGGCATCATGGTTAAGGTCTTAACTCTTACTCTGGACTAATGGTTAAGGTCTTAACTCTTACTCTGGCATCATGGTTAAGGTCTTCACTCTTACTCTGGACTAATGGTTAAGGTCTTAACTCTTACTCTGGCATCATGGTTTAGGTCTTAACTCTTACTCTGGCATCATGGTTAAGGTCTTAACTCTTACTCTGGACTAATGGTTAAGGTCTTAACTCTTAATCTGGCATCATGGTTAAGGTCTTTACTCTTACTCTGGACTAATGGTTAAGGTTTTAGACTCTCAATCTAGCATCATGGTTAAGGTCTTAACTCTTACTCTGGCATCATGGTTAAGGTCTTAACTCTAACTCTGGCATAATGGTTAAGGTCTTAACTCTTACTCTGGCATCATGGTTAAGGTTGTAACTCTTACTCTGGTCTAATGGTTAAGGTCTTAACTCTTACTCTCTACTAATGGTTAAGGTCTTAACTCTTACTCTGGCATCATGGTTAAGGTCTTAACTCTTACTCTAGCATCATGGTTAAGGTTTTAACTCTTACTCTGGACTAATGGTTAAGGTCTTAACTCTTACTCTGGACTAATGGTTAATGTCTTAACTCTTACTCTGGACTAATGGTTAAGGTCTTAGACTATTACTCTGGCATCATGGTTAAGGTCTTAACTCTTACTCTGGACTAAAGTTTAAGGTCTTAACTCTTACTCTGGCATCATGGTTAAGGTCTTAACTCTTACTCTGGACTAATGGTTAAGGTATTAACTCTGAATCTGGCATCATGGTTAAGGTCTTTACTCTTACTCTGGATTAATGGTTAAGGTTTTAGACTCTCAATCTAGCATCATGGTTAAGGTCTTAACTCTTACTCTGGCATCATGGTTAAGGTCTTAACTCTAACTCTGGCATAATGGTTAAGGTCTTAACTCTTACTCTGGCATCATGGTTAAGGTTGTAACTCTTACTCTGGACTAATGGTTAAGGTCTTAACTCTTACTCTCTACTAATGGTTAAGGTCTTAACTCTTACTCTGGCATCATGGTTAAGGTCTTAACTCTTACTCTAGCATCATGGTTAAGGTTTTAACTCTTACTCTGGACTAATGGTTAAGGTCTTAACTCTTACTCTGGACTAATGGATAATGTCTTAACTCTTACTCTGGACTAATGGTTAAGGTCTTAGACTATTACTCTGGCATCATGGTTAAGGTCTTAACTCTTACTCTGGACTAAAGTTTAAGGTCTTAACTCTTACTCTGGCATCATGGTTAAGGTCTTATCTCTTACTCTGGACTAATGGTTAAGGTCTTAACTCTTACTCTGGCATCATGGTTAAGGTCTTAACTCTAACTCTGGCATCATGGTTAAGGTCTTAACTCTTACTCTGGCATCATGGTTAAGGTTGTAACTCTTACTTTGGACTAATGGTTAAGGTCTTAACTCTTACTATGGCATCATGGTTAAGGTCTTAACTCTTACTCTGGCATCATGGTTAAGGTCCTAACTCTTACTCTGGCATCATGGTTATGGTCTTAACTCTTACTCTGGACTAATGGTTATGGTCTTAACTTTTACTCTGGACTAATGGTTAAGATCTTAACTCTTACTCTGGCATCATGGTTAAGGTCTTAGACTCTTACTCTGGCATCATGGTTAAGGTCTTAAATCTTACTCTGGACTAATGGTTACAGGCTTAACTCTTACTCTGGACTAATGGTTAAGGTCTTAACTCTTACTCTGGCATCATGGTTAAGGTCTTAACTCTTACTCTGGACTAATGGTTATGGTCTTAACTCTTACTCTGGCATCATGGTTAAGGTCGTAACTCTTACTCTGGCATCATGGTTAAGGTCTTAACTCTAACTCTGGGATCATGGTTAAGGTCTTAACTCTTACTCTGGACTAATGGTTAAGTTCATAACTCTTACTCTGGACTAATGGTTAAGGTCTTAACTCTTACTCTGGACTAATGGTTAAGGTCTTAACTCTTACTCTAGCATCATGGTTAAGGTCTTAACTCTTACTCTAGACTAATGGTTAAGGTCTTAACTCTTACTCTGGACTAATGGTTAAGGTCTTAACTCCTACACTGGACTAATGGTTAAGGTTTTAGACTCTTACTCTGGCATCATGGTTAAGGTCTTAACTCTTACTCTGGACTAATGTTTACGGTCTTAACTCCTACTCTGGCATCATGGTTAAGGTCTTAACTCCTACTCTGGACTAATGGTTAAGGTCTTAACTCTTACTCTGGCATCATGGTTAAGTTCTTAACTCTTACTCTGGCATCATGGTTAAGGTCTTAACTCTTACTCTGACATCATGGTTAAGGTCTTAACTCTTACTCTGGACTAATGGTTATGGTCTTAACTCTTACTCTGGACTAATGGTTAAGGTCTTAACTCATACTCTGGCATCATGGTTAAGGTCTTAGACTCTTACTCTGCCATCATGGATAAGGTCCTAAATCTTACTCTGGACTAATGGTTAAGGGCTTAACTCTTACTCTGGACTAATGGTTAAGGTCTTGGTCTTAACTCTTACTCTGGCATCATGGTAAAGGTCTTAACTCTTACTCTGGACTAATGGTTAAGGTCTTAACTCTTACTCTGGCATCATGGTTAAGGTCTTAACTCTTACTCTGGACTAATGGTTAAGGTCTTGGTCTTAACTCTTACTCTGGCATCATGGTTAAGGTCTTAACTCTTACTCTGGACTAATGGTTAAGGTCTTAACTCTTACTCTGGCATCATGGTTAAGGTCTTAACTCTTACTCTGGACTAATGGTTAAGGTCTTAACTCTTACTCTGGCATCATGGTTAAGGTATTAACTCTTACTCTGGCATCATGGTTAAGGTCTTAACTCTTCCTCTGGACTAATGGTTAAGGTCTTTACTCTTACTCTGGCATCATGGTTAAGGTCTTAACTCTTACTCTGGACTAATGGTTAAGGTTTTAGACTCTCACTCTGGCATCATGTTTAAGGTCTTAACTCATTCTCTGGACTAATGGTTAAGGTCTTAACTCTTACTCTGGCATCATGGTTAAGGTCTTAACTCTACCTCTGGCATCATGGTTAAGGTCTTAACTCTTACTCTGGCATCATGGTTAAGGTCTTAACTCTAACTCTGGCATAATGGTTAAGGTCTTAACTCTTACTCTGGCATCATGGTTAAGGTTGTAACTCTTACTCTGGACTAATGGTCAAGGTCTTAACTCTTACTCTCTACTAATGGTTAAGGTATTTACTCTTACTCTGGCATCATGGTTAAGGTCTTAACTCTTACTCCAGCATCATGGTTAAGGTTTTAACTCTTACTCTGGACTAATGGTTAAGGTCTTAACTCTTACTCTGGACTAATGGTTAATGTCTTAACTCTTACTCTGGACTAATGGTTAAGGTCTTAGACTATTACTCTGGCATCATGGTTAAGGTCTTAACTCTTACTCTGGACTAAAGTTTAAGGTCTTAACTCTTACTCTGTCATCATGGTTAAGGTATTATCTCTTACTCTGGAGTAATGGTTAAGGTCTTAACTCTTACTCTGGCATCATGGTTAAGGTCTTAACTCTAACTCTGGCATCATGGTTAAGGTCTTAACTCTTACTCTGGCATCATGGTTAAGGTTGTAACTCTTACTCTGGACTAATGGTTAAGGTCTTAACTCTTACTCTGGCATCATGGTTAAGGTCTTAACTCTTACTCTGGCATCATGGTTATGGTCTTAACTCTTACTCTGGACTAATGGTTATGGTCTTAACGTTTACTCTGGACTAATGGTTAAGATCTTAACTCTTACTCTGGCATCATGGTTAAGGTCTTAGACTCTTACTCTGGCATCATGGTTAAGGTCTTAAATCTTACTCTGGACTAATGGTTACAGGCTTAACTCTTACTCTGGACTAATAGTTAAGGTCTTAACTCTTACTCTGGCATCATGGTTAAGGTCTTAACTCTTACTCTGGACTAATGGTTATGGTCTTAACTCTTACTCTGGCATCATGGTTAAGGTCATAACTCTTACTCTGGCATCATGGTTAAGGTCTTAACTCTAACTCTGGGATCATGGTTAAGGTCTTAACTCTTACTCTGGACTAATGGTTAAGTTCATAACTCTTACTCTGGACTAATGGTTAAGGTCTTAACTCTTACTCTGGACTAATGGTTAAGGTCTTAACTCTTACTCTAGCATCATGGTTAAGGTCTTAACTCTTACTCTAGACTAATGGTTAAGGTCTTAACTCTTACTCTGGACTAATGGTTAAGGTCTTAACTCCTACACTGGACTAATGGTTAAGGTCTTAGACTCTTACTCTGGCATCATGGTTAAGGTCTTAACTCTTACTCTGGACTAATGTTTACGGTCTTAACTCCTACTCTGGCATCATGGTTAAGGTCTTAACTCCTACTCTGGACTAATGGTTAAGGTCTTAACTCTTACTCTGGCATCATGGTTAAGTTCTTAACTCTTACTCTGGCATCATGGTTAAGGTCTTAACTCTTACTCTGACATCATGGTTAAGGTCTTAACTCTTACTCTGGACTAATGGTTATGGTCTTAACTCTTACTCTGGACTAATGGTTAAGGTCTTAACTCATACTCTGGCATCATGGTTAAGGTCTTAGACTCTTACTCTGCCATCATGGATAAGGTCCTAAATCTTACTCTGGACTAATGGTTAAGGGCTTAACTCTTACTCTGGACTAATGGTTAAGGTCTTGGTCTTAACTCTTACTCTGGCATCATGGTTAAGGTCTTAACTCTTACTCTGGACTAATAGTTAAGGTCTTAACTCTTACTCTGGCATCATGGTTAAGGTCTTAACTCTTACTCTGGACTAATGGTTAAGGTCTTGGTCTTAACTCTTACTCTGGCATCATGGTTAAGGTCTTAACTCTTACTCTGGACTAATGGTTAAGGTCTTAACTCTTACTCTGGCATCATGGTTAAGGTCTTAACTCTTACTCTGGACTAATGGTTAAGGTCTTAACTCTTACTCTGGCATCATGGTTAAGGTATTAACTCTTACTCTGGCATCATGGTTAAGGTCTTAACTCTTCCTCTGGACTAATGGTTAAGGTCTTTACTCTTACTCTGGCATCATGGTTAAGGTCTTAACTCTTACTCTGGACTAATGGTTAAGGTTTTAGACTCTCACTCTGGCATCATGGTTAAGGTCTTAACTCATACTCTGGACTAATGGTTAAGGTCTTAACTCTTACTCTGGCATCATGGTTAAGGTCTTAACTCTTACTCTGGCATCATGGTTAAGGTTGTAACTCTTACTCTGGACTAATGGTTAAGGTCTTAACTCTTACTCTGGCATCATGGTTAATGTCTTAAGTCTTACTCTGGCATCATGGCTAAGGTCTTAACTCTTACTCTCGACTAATGGTTAAGGTCTTAACTCTTACTCTGGCATCATGGTTTAGGTCTTAACTCTTACTCTGGCATCATGGTTAAGGTCTTAACTCTTACTCTGGACTAATGGTTAAGGTCTTAACTCTTACTCTGGCATCATGGTTAAGGTCTTTACTCTTACTCTGGACCAATGGTTAAGGTTTTATACTCTCACTCTGGCATCATGGTTAAGGTCTTAACTCTTACTCTGGCATCATGGTTAAGGTCTTAACTCTAACTCTGGCATCATGGTTAAGGTCTTAACTCTTACTCTGGCATCATGGTTAAGGTCGTAACTCTTACTCTGGACTAATGGTTAAGGTCTTAACTCTTACTCTCGACTAATGGTTAAGGTCTTAACTCTTACTCTGGCATCATGGTTAAGGTCTTAACTCTTACTCTAGCATCATGGTTAAGGTCTTAACTCTTACTCTGGACTAATGGTTAAGGTCTTAACTCTTACTCTGGACTAATGGTTAATGTCTTAATGTCTTAACTCTTACTCTGGACTAATGGTTAAGGTCTTAGACTCTTACTCTGGCATCATGGTTAAGGTCTTAACTCTTACTCTGGCATCATGGTTAATGTCTTAAGTCTTACTGTGGCATCGTGGTTAAGGTCTTAACTCTTACTCTGGACTAATGGTTAAGGTCTTAACTCTTACTCTGGCATCATGGTTTAGGTCTTAACTCTTACTCTGGCATCATGGTTAAGGTCTTAACTCTTACTCTGGACTAATGGTTAAGGTCTTAACTCTTACTCTGGCATCATGGTTAAGGTCTTAACTCTTACTCTGGACTTATGGTTAAGGTTTTAGACTCTCACTCAGGAATCATGGTTAATGTCTTAACTCTTACTCTGGACTAATGGTTAAGGTCTTAACTCTTACTCTGGCATCATGGTTAAGGTCTTAACTCTACCTCTGGCATCATGGTTAAGGTCTTAACTCTTACTCTGGCATCATGGTTAAGGTCGTAACTCTTACTCTGGACTAATGGTTAAGGTCTTAACTCTTACTCTGGCATCATGGTTAATGTCTTAAGTCTTACTCTGGCATCATGGTTAAGGTCTTAACTCTTACTCTGGACTAATGGTTAAGGTCTTAACTCTTACTCTGGCATCATGGTTTAGGTCTTAACTCTTACTCTGGACTAATGGTTAAGGTCTTAACTCTTACTCTGGCATCATGGTTAAGGTCTTAACTCTTACTCTGGACTAATGGTTAAGGTCTTAACTCTTACTCTGGCATCATGGTTTAGGTCTTAACTCTTACTCTGGCATCATGGTTAAGGCCTTAACTCTTACTCTGGACTAATGGTTAAGGTCTTAACTCTTACTCTGGCATCATGGGTAAGGTCTTAACTCTTACTCTGGACTTATGGTTAAGGTTTTAGACTCTCACTCTGGCATCATGGTTAAGGTCTTAACTCTTACTCTGGACTAATGGTTAAGGTCTTAACTCTTACTCTGGCATCATGGTTAAGGTCTTAACTCTACCTCTGGCATCATGGTTAAGGTCCTAACTCTTACTCTGGCATCATGGTTAAGGTCTTAACTCTACCTCTGGCATCATGGTTAAGGTCTTAACTCTTACTCTGGCATCATGGTTAAGGTCGTAACTCTTACTCTGGACTAATGGTTAAGGTCTTAACTCTTACTCTGGCATCATGGTTAATGTCTTAAGTCTTACTCTGGCATCATGGCTAAGGTCTTAACTCTTACTCTGGCATCATGGCTAAGGTCTTAACTCTTACTCTGGCATCATGGTTTAGGTCTTAACTCTTACTCTGGCATCATGGTTAAGGTCTTAACTCTTACTCTGGACTAATGGTTAAGGTCTTAACTCTTACTCTGGCATCATGGTTAAGGTCTTCACTCTTACTCTGGACTAATGGTTAAGGTCTTAACTCTTACTCTGGCATCATGGTTTAGGTCTTAACTCTTACTCTGGCATCATGGTTAAGGTCTTAACTCTTACTCTGGACTAATGGTTAAGGTCTTAACTCTTAATCTGGCATCATGGTTAAGGTCTTTACTCTTACTCTGGACTAATGGTTAAGGTTTTAGACTCTCAATCTAGCATCATGGTTAAGGTCTTAACTCTTACTCTGGCATCATGGTTAAGGTCTTAACTCTAACTCTGGCATAATGGTTAAGGTCTTAACTCTTACTCTGGCATCATGGTTAAGGTTGTAACTCTTACTCTGGTCTAATGGTTAAGGTCTTAACTCTTACTCTCTACTAATGGTTAAGGTCTTAACTCTTACTCTGGCATCATGGTTAAGGTCTTAACTCTTACTCTAGCATCATGGTTAAGGTTTTAACTCTTACTCTGGACTAATGGTTAAGGTCTTAACTCTTACTCTGGACTAATGGTTAATGTCTTAACTCTTACTCTGGACTAATGGTTAAGGTCTTAGACTATTACTCTGGCATCATGGTTAAGGTCTTAACTCTTACTCTGGACTAAAGTTTAAGGTCTTAACTCTTACTCTGGCATCATGGTTAAGGTCTTATCTCTTACTCTGGACTAATGGTTAAGGTCTTAACTCTTACTCTGGCATCATGGTTAAGGTCTTAACTCTAACTCTGGCATCATGGTTAAGGTCTTAACTCTTACTCTGGCATCATGGTTAAGGTTGTAACTCTTACTCTGGACTAATGGTTAAGGTCTTAACTCTTACTATGGCATCATGGTTAAGGTCTTAACTCTTACTCTGGCATCATGGTTAAGGTCTTAACTCTTACTCTGGCATCATGGTTATGGTCTTAACTCTTACTCTGGGCTAATGGTTATGGTCTTAACTTTTACTCTGGACTAATGGTTAAGATCTTAACTCTTACTCTGGCATCATGGTTAAGGTCTTAGACTCTTACTCTGGCATCATGGTTAAGGTCTTAAATCTTACTCTGGACTAATGGTTACAGGCTTAACTCTTACTCTGGACTAATGGTTAAGGTCTTAACTCTTACTCTGGCATCATGGTTAAGGTCTTAACTCTTACTCTGGACTAATGGTTATGGTCTTAACTCTTACTCTGGCATCATGGTTAAGGTCGTAACTCTTACTCTGGCATCATGGTTAAGGTCTTAACTCTAACTCTGGGATCATGGTTAAGGTCTTAACTCTTACTCTGGACTAATGGTTAAGTTCATAACTCTTACTCTGGACTAATGGTTAAGGTCTTAACTCTTATTCTGGACTAATGGTTAAGGTCTTAACTCTTACTCTAGCATCATGGTTAAGGTCTTAACTCTTACTCTAGACTAATGGTTAAGGTCTTAACTCTTACTCTGGACTAATGGTTAAGGTCTTAACTCCTACACTGGACTAATGGTTAAGGTCTTAGACTCTTACTCTGGCATTATGGTTAAGGTCTTAACTCTTACTCTGGACTAATGTTTACGGTCTTAACTCCTACTCTGGCATCATGGTTAAGGTCTTAACTCCTACTCTGGACTAATGGTTATGGTCTTAACTCTTACTCTGGACTAATGGTTAAGGTCTTAACTCATACTCTGGCATCATGGTTAAGGTCTTAGACTCTTACTCTGCCATCATGAATTAGGTCCTAAATCTTACTCTGGACTAATGGTTAAGGTCTTGGTCTTAACTCTTACTCTGGCATCATGGTTAAGGTCTTAACTCTTACTCTGGACTAATGGTTAAGGTCTTGGTCTTAACTCTTACTCTGGCATCATGGTTAAGGTCTTAACTCTTACTCTGGACTAATGGTTAAGGTCTTAACTCTTACTCTGGCATCATGGTTAAGGTCTTAACTCTTACTCTGGACTAATGGTTAAGGTCTTAACTCTTACTCTGGCATCATGGTTAAGGTATTAACTCTTACTCTGGCATCATGGTTAAGGTCTTAACTCTTCCTCTGGACTAATGGTTAAGGTCTTTACTCTTACTCTGGCATCATGGTTAAGGTCTTAACTCTTACTCTGGACTAATGGTAAAGGTTTTAGACTCTCACTCTGGCATCATGGTTAAGGTCTTAACTCTTACTGTGGACTAAAGTTTAAGGTCTTAACTCTTACTCTGGCATCATGGTTAAGGTCTTATCTCTTACTCTGGACTAATGGTTAAGGTCTTAACTCTTACTCTGGCATCATGGTTAAGGTCCTAACTCTAACTCTGGCATCATGGTTAAGGTCTTAACTCTTACTCTGGCATCATGGTTAAGGTCGTAACTCTTACTCTGACTAATGGTTAAGGTCTTAACTCTTACTCTCGACTAATGGTTAAGGTCTTAACTCTTACTCTGGCATCATGGTTAAGGTCTTAACTCTTACTCTAGCATCATGGTTAAGGTCTTAACTCTTACTCTGGACTAATGGTTAAGGTCTTAACTCTTACTCTGGACTAATGGTTAATGTCTTAACTCTAACTCTGGACTAATGGTTAAGGTCTTAGACTCTTACTCTGGCATCATGGTTAAGGTCTTAACTCTTACTCTGGCATCATGGTTAATGTCTTAAGTCTTACTCTGGCATCATGGTTAAGGTCTTAACTCTTACTCTGGACTAATAATTAAGGTCTTAACTCTTACTCTGGCATCATGGTTTAGGTCTTAACTCTTACTCTGGCATCATGGTTAAGGTCTTAACTCTTACTCTGGACTAATGGTTAAGGTCTTAACTCTTACTCTGGCATCATGGTTAAGGTCTTAACTCTTACTCTGGACTAATGGTTAAGGTTTTAGACTCTCACTCTGGCATCATGGTTAAGGTCTTAACTCTTACTCTGGACTAATGGTTAAGGTCTTAACTCTTACTCTGGCATCATGGTTAAGGTCTTAACTCTACCTCTGGCATCATGGTTAAGGTCTTAACTCTTACTCTGGCATCATGGTTAAGGTCGTAACTCTTACTCTGGACTAATGGTTAAGGTCTTAACTCTTACTCTGGCATCATGGTTTAGGTCTTAACTCTTACTATGGCATCATGGTTAAGGTCTTAACTCTTACTCTGGACTAATGGTTAAGGTCTTAACTCTTACTCTGGCATCATGGTTAAGGTCTTTACTCTTACTCTGGTCTAATGGTTAAGGTTTTAGACTCTCACTCTGGCATCATGGTTAAGGTCTTAACTCTTACTCTGGCATCATGGTTAAGGTCTTAACTCTAACTCTGGCATCATGGTTAAGGTCTTAACTCTTACTCTGGCATCATGGTTAAGGTTGTAACTCTTACTCTGGACTAATGGTTAAGGTCTTAACTCTTACTCTCAACTAATGGTTAAGGTCTTAACTCTTACTCTGGCATCATGGTTAAGGTCTTAACTCTTACTCTAGCATCATGGTTAAGGTCTTAACTCTTACTCTGGACTAATGGTTAAGGTCTTAACACTTACTCTGGACTAATGGTTAAGGTCTTAGACTCTTACTCTGGCATCATGGTTAAGGTCTTAACTCTTACTCTGGACTAATGGTTAAGGTCTTAACTCTTACTCTGGCATCATGGTTAAGGTCTTAGACTCTTACTCTGCCATCATGGATAAGGTCCTAAATCTTACTCTGGACTAATGGTTAAGGGCTTAACTCTTACTCTGGACTAATGGTTAAGGTCTTGGTCTTAACTCTTACTCTGGCATCATGGTAAAGGTCTTAACTCTTACTCTGGACTAATGGTTAAGGTCTCAACTCTTACTCTGGCATCATGGTTAAGGTCTTAACTCTTACTCTGGACTAATGGTTAAGGTCTTGGTCTTAACTCTTACTCTGGCATCATGGTTAAGGTCTTAACTCTTACTCTGGACTAATGGTTAAGGTCTTAACTCTTACTCTGGCATCATGGTTAAGGTCTTAACTCTTACTCTGGACTAATGGTTAAGGTCTTAACTCTTACTCTGGCATCATGGTTAAGGTATTAACTCTTACTCTGGCATCATGGTTAAGGTCTTAACTCTTCCTCTGGACTAATGGTTAAGGTCTTTACTCTTACTCTGGCATCATGGTTAAGGTCTTAACTCTTACTCTGGACTAATGGTTAAGGTTTTAGACTCTCACTCTGGCATCATGGTTAAGGTCTTAACTCATTCTCTGGACTAATGGTTAAGGTCTTAACTCTTACTCTGGCATCATGGTTAAGGTCTTAACTCTACCTCTGGCATCATGGTTAAGGTCTTAACTCTTACTCTGGCATCATGGTTAAGGTCTTAACTCTAACTCTGGCATAATGGTTAAGGTCTTAACTCTTACTCTGGCATCATGGTTAAGGTTGTAACTCTTACTCTGGACTAATGGTTAAGGTCTTAACTCTTACTCTCTACTAATGGTTAAGGTCTTTACTCTTACTCTGGCATCATGGTTAAGGTCTTAACTCTTACTCCAGCATCATGGTTAAGGTTTTAACTCTTACTCTGGACTAATGGTTAAGGTCTTAACTCTTACTCTGGACTAATGGTTAATGTCTTAACTCTTACTCTGGACTAATGGTTAAGGTCTTAGACTATTACTCTGGCATCATGGTTAAGGTCTTAACTCTTACTCTGGACTAAAGTTTAAGGTCTTAACTCTTACTCTGTCATCATGGTTAAGGTATTATCTCTTACTCTGGAGTAATGGTTAAGGTCTTAACTCTTACTCTGGCATCATGGTTAAGGTCTTAACTCTAACTCTGGCATCATGGTTAAGGTCTTAACTCTTACTCTGGCATCATGGTTAAGGTTGTAACTCTTACTCTGGACTAATGGTTAAGGTCTTAACTCTTACTCTGGCATCATGGTTAAGGTCTTAACTCTTACTCTGGCATCATGGTTATGGTCTTAACTCTTACTCTGGACTAATGGTTATGGTCTTAACGTTTACTCTGGACTAATGGTTAAGATCTTAACTCTTACTCTGGCATCATGGTTAAGGTCTTAGACTCTTACTCTGGCATCATGGTTAAGGTCTTAAATCTTACTCTGGACTAATGGTTACAGGCTTAACTCTTACTCTGGACTAATAGTTAAGGTCTTAACTCTTACTCTGGCATCATGGTTAAGGTCTTAACTCTTACTCTGGACTAATGGTTATGGTCTTAACTCTTACTCTGGCATCATGGTTAAGGTCGTAACTCTTACTCTGGCATCATGGTTAAGGTCTTAACTCTAACTCTGGGATCATGGTTAAGGTCTTAACTCTTACTCTGGACTAATGGTTAAGTTCATAACTCTTACTCTGGACTAATGGTTAAGGTCTTAACTCTTACTCTGGACTAATGGTTAAGGTCTTAACTCTTACTCTAGCATCATGGTTAAGGTCTTAACTCTTACTCTAGACTAATGGTTAAGGTCTTAACTCTTACTCTGGACTAATGGTTAAGGTCTTAACTCCTACACTGGACTAATGGTTAAGGTCTTAGACTCTTACTCTGGCATCATGGTTAAGGTCTTAACTCTTACTCTGGACTAATGTTTACGGTCTTAACTCCTACTCTGGCATCATGGTTAAGGTCTTAACTCCTACTCTGGACTAATGGTTAAGGTCTTAACTCTTACTCTGGCATCATGGTTAAGTTCTTAACTCTTACTCTGGCATCATGGTTAAGGTCTTAACTCTTACTCTGACATCATGGTTAAGGTCTTAACTCTTACTCTGGACTAATGGTTATGGTCTTAACTCTTACTCTGGACTAATGGTTAAGGTCTTAACTCATACTCTGGCATCATGGTTAAGGTCTTAGACTCTTACTCTGCCATCATGGATAAGGTCCTAAATCTTACTCTGGACTAATGGTTAAGGGCTTAACTCTTACTCTGGACTAATGGTTAAGGTCTTGGTCTTAACTCTTACTCTGGCATCATGGTTAAGGTCTTAACTCTTACTCTGGACTAATAGTTAAGGTCTTAACTCTTACTCTGGCATCATGGTTAAGGTCTTAACTCTTACTCTGGACTAATGGTTAAGGTCTTGGTCTTAACTCTTACTCTGGCATCATGGTTAAGGTCTTAACTCTTACTCTGGACTAATGGTTAAGGTCTTAACTCTTACTCTGGCATCATGGTTAAGGTCTTAACTCTTACTCTGGACTAATGGTTAAGGTCTTAACTCTTACTCTGGCATCATGGTTAAGGTATTAACTCTTACTCTGGCATCATGGTTAAGGTCTTAACTCTTCCTCTGGACTAATGGTTAAGGTCTTTACTCTTACTCTGGCATCATGGTTAAGGTCTTAACTCTTACTCTGGACTAATGGTTAAGGTTTTAGACTCTCACTCTGGCATCATGGTTAAGGTCTTAACTCATACTCTGGACTAATGGTTAAGGTCTTAACTCTTACTCTGGCATCATGGTTAAGGTCTTAACTCTTACTCTGGCATCATGGTTAAGGTTGTAACTCTTACTCTGGACTAATGGTTAAGGTCTTAACTCTTACTCTGGCATCATGGTTAATGTCTTAAGTCTTACTCTGGCATCATGGCTAAGGTCTTAACTCTTACTCTCGACTAATGGTTAAGGTCTTAACTCTTACTCTGGCATCATGGTTTAGGTCTTAACTCTTACTCTGGCATCATGGTTAAGGTCTTAACTCTTACTCTGGACTAATGGTTAAGGTCTTAACTCTTACTCTGGCATCATGGTTAAGGTCTTTACTCTTACTCTGGACCAATGGTTAAGGTTTTATACTCTCACTCTGGCATCATGGTTAAGGTCTTAACTCTTACTCTGGCATCATGGTTAAGGTCTTAACTCTAACTCTGGCATCATGGTTAAGGTCTTAACTCTTACTCTGGCATCATGGTTAAGGTCGTAACTCTTACTCTGGACTAATGGTTAAGGTCTTAACTCTTACTCTCGACTAATGGTTAAGGTCTTAACTCTTACTCTGGCATCATGGTTAAGGTCTTAACTCTTACTCTAGCATCATGGTTAAGGTCTTAACTCTTACTCTGGACTAATGGTTAAGGTCTTAACTCTTACTCTGGACTAATGGTTAATGTCTTAACTCTTACTCTGGACTAATGGTTAAGGTCTTAGACTCTTACTCTGGCATCATGGTTAAGGTCTTAACTCTTACTCTGGCATCATGGTTAATGTCTTAAGTCTTACTGTGGCATCGTGGTTAAGGTCTTAACTCTTACTCTGGACTAATGGTTAAGGTCTTAACTCTTACTCTGGCATCATGGTTTAGGTCTTAACTCTTACTCTGGCATCATGGTTAAGGTCTTAACTCTTACTCTGGACTAATGGTTAAGGTCTTAACTCTTACTCTGGCATCATGGTTAAGGTCTTAACTCTTACTCTGGACTTATGGTTAAGGTTTTAGACTCTCACTCTGGAATCATGGTTAATGTCTTAACTCTTACTCTGGACTAATGGTTAAGGTCTTAACTCTTACTCTGGCATCATGGTTAAGGTCTTAACTCTACCTCTGGCATCATGGTTAAGGTCTTAACTCTTACTCTGGCATCATGGTTAAGGTCGTAACTCTTACTCTGGACTAATGGTTAAGGTCTTAACTCTTACTCTGGCATCATGGTTAATGTCTTAAGTCTTACTCTGGCATCATGGTTAAGGTCTTAACTCTTACTCTGGACTAATGGTTAAGGTCTTAACTCTTACTCTGGCATCATGGTTTAGGTCTTAACTCTTACTCTGGACTAATGGTTAAGGTCTTAACTCTTACTCTGGCATCATGGTTAAGGTCTTAACTCTTACTCTGGACTAATGGTTAAGGTCTTAACTCTTACTCTGGCTTCATGGTTTAGGTCTTAACTCTTACTCTGGCATCATGGTTAAGGCCTTAACTCTTACTCTGGACTAATGGTTAAGGTCTTAACTCTTACTCTGGCATCATGGGTAAGGTCTTAACTCTTACTCTGGACTTATGGTTAAGGTTTTAGACTCTCACTCTGGCATCATGGTTAAGGTCTTAACTCTTACTCTGGACTAATGGTTAAGGTCTTAACTCTTACTCTGGCATCATGGTTAAGGTCTTAACTCTACCTCTGGCATCATGGTTAAGGTCCTAACTCTTACTCTGGCATCATGGTTAAGGTCTTAACTCTACCTCTGGCATCATGGTTAAGGTCTTAACTCTTACTCTGGCATCATGGTTAAGGTCGTAACTCTTACTCTGGACTAATGGTTAAGGTCTTAACTCTTACTCTGGCATCATGGTTAATGTCTTAAGTCTTACTCTGGCATCATGGCTAAGGTCTTAACTCTTACTCTGGCATCATGGCTAAGGTCTTAACTCTTACTCTGGCATCATGGTTTAGGTCTTAACTCTTACTCTGGCATCATGGTTAAGGTCTTAACTCTTACTCTGGACTAATGGTTAAGGTCTTAACTCTTACTCTGGCATCATGGTTAAGGTCTTCACTCTTACTCTGGACTAATGGTTAAGGTCTTAACTCTTACTCTGGCATCATGGTTTAGGTCTTAACTCTTACTCTGGCATCATGGTTAAGGTCTTAACTCTTACTCTGGACTAATGGTTAAGGTCTTAACTCTTAATCTGGCATCATGGTTAAGGTCTTTACTCTTACTCTGGACTAATGGTTAAGGTTTTAGACTCTCAATCTAGCATCATGGTTAAGGTCTTAACTCTTACTCTGGCATCATGGTTAAGGTCTTAACTCTAACTCTGGCATAATGGTTAAGGTCTTAACTCTTACTCTGGCATCATGGTTAAGGTTGTAACTCTTACTCTGGTCTAATGGTTAAGGTCTTAACTCTTACTCTCTACTAATGGTTAAGGTCTTAACTCTTACTCTGGCATCATGGTTAAGGTCTTAACTCTTACTCTAGCATCATGGTTAAGGTTTTAACTCTTACTCTGGACTAATGGTTAAGGTCTTAACTCTTACTCTGGACTAATGGTTAAGGTCTTAGACTATTACTCTGGCATCATGGTTAAGGTCTTAACTCTTACTCTGGACTAAAGTTTAAGGTCTTAACTCTTACTCTGGCATCATGGTTAAGGTCTTATCTCTTACTCTGGACTAATGGTTAAGGTCTTAACTCTTACTCTGGCATCATGGTTAAGGTCTTAACTCTAACTCTGGCATCATGGTTAAGGTCTTAACTCTTACTCTGGCATCATGGTTAAGGTTGTAACTCTTACTCTGGACTAATGGTTAAGGTCTTAACTCTTACTATGGCATCATGGTTAAGGTCTTAACTCTTACTCTGGCATCATGGTTAAGGTCTTAACTCTTACTCTGGCATCATGGTTATGGTCTTAACTCTTACTCTGGGCTAATGGTTATGGTCTTAACTTTTACTCTGGACTAATGGTTAAGATCTTAACTCTTACTCTGGCATCATGGTTAAGGTCTTAGACTCTTACTCTGGCATCATGGTTAAGGTCTTAAATCTTACTCTGGACTAATGGTTACAGGCTTAACTCTTACTCTGGACTAATGGTTAAGGTCTTAACTCTTACTCTGGCATCATGGTTAAGGTCTTAACTCTTACTCTGGACTAATGGTTATGGTCTTAACTCTTACTCTGGCATCATGGTTAAGGTCGTAACTCTTACTCTGGCATCATGGTTAAGGTCTTAACTCTAACTCTGGGATCATAGTTAAGGTCTTAACTCTTACTCTGGACTAATGGTTAAGTTCATAACTCTTACTCTGGACTAATGGTTAAGGTCTTAACTCTTATTCTGGACTAATGGTTAAGGTCTTAACTCTTACTCTAGCATCATGGTTAAGGTCTTAACTCTTACTCTAGACTAATGGTTAAGGTCTTAACTCTTACTCTGGACTAATGGTTAAGGTCTTAACTCCTACACTGGACTAATGGTTAAGGTCTTAGACTCTTACTCTGGCATTATGGTTAAGGTCTTAACTCTTACTCTGGACTAATGTTTACGGTCTTAACTCCTACTCTGGCATCATGGTTAAGGTCTTAACTCCTACTCTGGACTAATGGTTATGGTCTTAACTCTTACTCTGGACTAATGGTTAAGGTCTTAACTCATACTCTGGCATCATGGTTAAGGTCTTAGACTCTTACTCTGCCATCATGGATTAGGTCCTAAATCTTACTCTGGACTAATGGTTAAGGGCTTAACTCTTACTCTGGACTAATGGTTAAGGTCTTGGTCTTAACTCTTACTCTGGCATCATGGTTAAGGTCTTAACTCTTACTCTGGACTAATGGTTAAGGTCTTGGTCTTAACTCTTACTCTGGCATCATGGTTAAGGTCTTAACTCTTACTCTGGACTAATGGTTAAGGTCTTAACTCTTACTCTGGCATCATGGTTAAGTTCTTAACTCTTACTCTGGACTAATGGTTAAGGTCTTAACTCTTACTCTGGAATCATGGTTAAGGTATTAACTCTTACTCTGGCATCATGGTTAAGGTCTTAACTCTTCCTCTGGACTAATGGTTAAGGTCTTTACTCTTACTCTGGCATCATGGTTAAGGTCTTAACTCTTACTCTGGACTAATGGTAAAGGTTTTAGACTCTCACTCTGGCATCATGGTTAAGGTCTTAACTCTTACTGTGGACTAAAGTTTAAGGTCTTAACTCTTACTCTGGCATCATGGTTAAGGTCTTATCTCTTACTCTGGACTAATGGTTAAGGTCTTAACTCTTACTCTGGCATCATGGTTAAGGTCCTAACTCTAACTCTGGCATCATGGTTAAGGTCTTAACTCTTACTCTGGCATCATAGTTAAGGTCGTAACTCTTACTCTGGACTAATGGTTAAGGTCTTAACTCTTACTCTCGACTAATGGTTAAGGTCTTAACTCTTACTCTGGCATCATGGTTAAGGTCTTAACTCTTACTCTAGCATCATGGTTAAGGTCTTAACTCTTACTCTGGACTAATGGTTAAGGTCTTAACTCTTACTCTGGACTAATGGTTAATGTCTTAACTCTAACTCTGGACTAATGGTTAAGGTCTTAGACTCTTACTCTGGCATCATGGTTAAGGTCTTAACTCTTACTCTGGCATCATGGTTAATGTCTTAAGTCTTACTCTGGCATCATGGTTAAGGTCTTAACTCTTACTCTGGACTAATAATTAAGGTCTTAACTCTTACTCTGGCATCATGGTTTAGGTCTTAACTCTTACTCTGGCATCATGGTTAAGGTCTTAACTCTTACTCTGGACTAATGGTTAAGGTCTTAACTCTTACTCTGGCATCATGGTTAAGGTCTTAACTCTTACTCTGGACTAATGGTTAAGGTTTTAGACTCTCACTCTGGCATCATGGTTAAGGTCTTAACTCTTACTCTGGACTAATGGTTAAGGTCTTAACTCTTACTCTGGCATCATAGTTAAGGTCTTAACTCTACCTCTGGCATCATGGTTAAGGTCTTAACTCTTACTCTGGCATCATGGTTAAGGTCGTAACTCTTACTCTGGACTAATGGTTAAGGTCTTAACTCTTACTCTGGCATCATGGTTTAGGTCTTAACTCTTACTATGGCATCATGGTTAAGGTCTTAACTCTTACTCTGGACTAATGGTTAAGGTCTTAACTCTTACTCTGGCATCATGGTTAAGGTCTTTACTCTTACTCTGGTCTAATGGTTAAGGTTTTAGACTCTCACTCTGGCATCATGGTTAAGGTCTTAACTCTTACTCTGGCATCATGGTTAAGGTCTTAACTCTAACTCTGGCATCATGGTTAAGGTCTTAACTCTTACTCTGGCATCATGGTTAAGGTTGTAACTCTTACTCTGGACTAATGGTTAAGGTCTTAACTCTTACTCTCAACTAATGGTTAAGGTCTTAACTCTTACTCTGGCATCATGGTTAAGGTCTTAACTCTTACTCTAGCATCATGGTTAAGGTCTTAACTCTTACTCTGGACTAATGGTTAAGGTCTTAACTCTTACTCTGGACTAATGGTTAAGGTCTTAGACTCTTACTCTGGCATCATGGTTAAGGTCTTAACTCTTACTCTGGACTAATGGTTAAGGTCTTAACTCTTACTCTGGCATCATGGTTAAGGTCTTAACTCTAACTCTGGACTAATGGTTAAGGTCTTGGTCTTAACTCTTACTCTGGCATCATGGTTAAGGTCTTAACTCTTACTCTGGACTAATGGTTAAGGTCTTAACTCTTACTCTGGCATCATGGTTAAGGTCGTAACTCTTACTCTGGCATCATGGTTAAGGTCTTAACTCTAACTCTGGAACATAGTTAAGGTCTTAACTCTTACTCTGGCATCATGGTTAAGGTCGTAACTCTTACTCTGGACTAATGTTTAAGGTCTTCACTCTTACTCTGGACTAATGATTAAGATCTTAACTCTTACTCTGGCATTATGGTTAAGGTCTTAACTCTTACTCTAGCATCATGGTTAAGGTCTTAACTCTTACTCTAGACTAATGGTTAAGGTCTTAACTCTTACTCTGGACTAATGGTTAAGGTCTTAACTCTTACTCTGGACTAATGGTTAAGGTCTTAGACTCTTACTCTGGCATCATGGTTAAGGTCTTAACTCTTACTCTGGACTAATGTTTAAGGTCTTAACTCTTACCCTGGCATCATGGTTAAGGTCTTAACTCTTACTCTGGACTAATGGTTAAGGTGTTAACTCTTCCTCTGGCATCATGGTTAAGGTCTTAACTCTTACTCTGGACTAATGGTTATGGTCTTAACTCTTACTCTGGACTAATGGTTAAGGTCTTAACTCTTACTCCGGCATCATGGTTAAGGTCTTAACTCTTACTCTGGACTAATGGTTAAGGTCTTAACTCTTACTCTGGCATCATGGTTAAGGTCTTAACTCTTACTCTGGCATCATGGTTAAGGTCTTAAATCTTACTCTGGCATCATGGTTATGGTCTTAACTCTTACTCTGGGCTAATGGTTATGGTCTTAACTTTTACTCTGGACTAATGGTTAAGATCTTAACTCTTACTCTGGCATCATGGTTAAGGTCTTAGACTCTTACTCTGGCATCATGGTTAAGGTCTTAAATCTTACTCTGGACTAATGGTTACAGGCTTAACTCTTACTCTGGACTAATGGTTAAGGTCTTAACTCTTACTCTGGCATCATGGTTAAGGTCTTAACTCTTACTCTGGACTAATGGTTATGGTCTTAACTCTTACTCTGGCATCATGGTTAAGGTCGTAACTCTTACTCTGGCATCATGGTTAAGGTCTTAACTCTAACTCTGGGATCATGGTTAAGGTCTTAACTCTTACTCTGGACTAATGGTTAAGTTCATAACTCTTACATTGGACTAATGGTTAAGGTCTTAACTCTTACTCTGGACTAATGGTTAAGGTCTTAACTCTTACTCTAGCATCATGGTTAAGGTCTTAACTCTTACTCTAGACTAATGGTTAAGGTCTTAACTCTTACTCTGGACTAATGGTTAAGGTCTTAACTCTTACACTGGACTAATGGTTAAGGTCTTAGACTCTTACTCTGGCATTATGGTTAAGGTCTTAACTCTTACTCTGGACTAATGTTTACGGTCTTAACTCCTACTCTGGCATCATGGTTAAGGTCTTAACTCCTACTCTGGACTAATGGTTATGGTCTTAACTCTTTCTCTGGACTAATGGTTAAGGTCTTAACTCATACTCTGACATCATGGTTAAGGTCTTAGACTCTTACTCTGCCATCATGGATAAGGTCCTAAAGCTTACTCTAGACTAATGGTTAAGGGCTTAACTCTTACTCTGGACTAATGGTTAAGGTCTTAACTCTTACTCTGGCATCATGGTTAAGGTCCAAACTCTTACTCTGGACTTATGGTTAAGGTCTTGGTCTTAACTCTTACTCTGGCATCATGGTTAAGGTCTTAACTCTTACTCTGGACTAATGTTTACGGTCTTAACTCCAACTCTGGCATCATGGTTAAGGTCTTAACTCCTACTCTGGACTAATGGTTATGGTCTTAACTCTTTCTCTGGACTAATGGTTAAGGTCTTAACTCATACTCTGGCATCATGGTTAAGGTCTTAGACTCTTACTCTGCCATCATGGATAAGGTCCTAAAGCTTACTCTGGACTAATGGTTAAGGGCTTAACTCTTACTCTGGACTAATGGTTAAGGTCTTAACTCTTACTCTGGCATCATGGTTAAGGTCTTAACTCTTACTCTGGACTAATGGTTAAGGTCTTAACTCTTACTCTGGCATCATGGTTAAGGTCTTAACTCTTACTCTGGCATCATGGTTAAGGTCTTAACTCTTACTCTGGACCAATGGTTAAGGTCTTAACTCTTACTCTGGCATCATGGTTAAGGTCTTAACTCTTACTCTGCACTAATGGTTAAGGTTTTAGCCTCTCACTCTGGCATTATGGTTAAGGTCTTAACTCATACTCTGGACTAATGGTTAAGGTCTTAACTCTTACTCTGGCATCATGGTTAAGGTCTTAACTCTACCTCTGGCATCATGGTTAAGGTCTTAACTCTTACTCTGGCATCATGGTTAAGGTCGTAACTCTTACTCTGGACTAATGGTTAAGGTCTTAACTCTTACTCTGGCATCATGGTTAATGTCTTAAGTCTTACTCTGGCATCATGGCTAAGGTCTTAACTCTTACTCTGGCATCATGGCTAAGGTCTTAACTCTTACTCTGGCATCATGGTTTAGGTCTTAACTCTTACTCTGGCATCATGGTTAAGGTCTTAACTCTTACTCTGGACTAATGGTTAAGGTCTTAACTCTTACTCTGGCATCATGGTTAAGGTCTTCACTCTTACTCTGGACTAATGGTTAAGGTTTTAGACTCTCACTCTGGCATCATGGTTAAGGTCTTAACTCTTACTCTGGCATCATGGTTGAGGTCTTAACTCTTACTCTGGCATCATGGTTAAGGTCTTAACTCTTAATCTGGACGAATGGTTAAGGTTGTAACTCTTACTCTGGACTAATGGTTAAAGTCTTAACTCTTACTCTCGACTAATGGTTAAGGTCTTAACTCTTACTCTGGCATCATGGTTAAGGTCTTAACTCTTACTCTGGACTAATGGTTAAGGTCTTAACTCTTACTCTGGACTAATGGTTAAGGTCTTAGACTCTTACTCTGGCATCATGGTTAAGGTCTTAACTCTTACTCTGGCATCATGGTTAATGTCTTAAGTCTTACTCTGGCATCATGGTTAAGGTCTTAACTCTTACTCTGGACTAATGGTTAAGGTCTTAACTCTTACTCTGGCATCATGGTTTAGGTCTTAACTCTTACTCTGGCATCATAGTTAAGGTCTTAACTCTTACTCTGGACTAATGGTTAAGGTCTTAACTCTTACTCTGGCATCATGGTTAAGGTCTTAACTCTTACTCTGGACTAATGGTTAAGGTTTTAGACTCTCACTCTGGAATCATGGTTAAGGTCTTAACTATTACTCTGGACTAATGGTTAAGGTCTTAACTCTTACTCTGGCATCATGGTTAAGGTCTTAACTCTTACTCTGGACTAATGGTTAAGGTCTTAACTCTTACTCTGGCATCAT
This sequence comes from Triturus cristatus, assembly GCF_964204655.1. Lineage (NCBI taxonomy): Eukaryota > Metazoa > Chordata > Amphibia > Caudata > Salamandridae > Triturus > Triturus cristatus. The sequence continues at coordinate 717,456,119 of NC_140593.1, read as the reverse complement.
GGTTAATGTCTTAAGTCTTACTCTGGCATCATGGTTAAGGTCTTAACTCTTACTCTGGACTAATGGTTAAGGTCTTAACTCTTACTCTGGCATCATGGTTTAGGTCTTAACTCTTACTCTGGCATCATGGTTAAGGTCTTAACTCTTACTCTGGACTAATGGTTAAGGTCTTAACTCTTAATCTGGCATCATGGTTAAGGTCTTTACTCTTACTCTGGACTAATGGTTAAGGTTTTAGACTCTCAATCTAGCATCATGGTTAAGGTCTTAACTCTTACTCTGGCATCATGGTTAAGGTCTTAACTCTAACTCTGGCATAATGGTTAAGGTCTTAACTCTTACTCTGGCATCATGGTTAAGGTTGTAACTCTTACTCTGGACTAATGGTTAAGGTCTTAACTCTTACTCTCTACTAATGGTTAAGGTCTTAACTCTTACTCTGGCATCATGGTTAAGGTCTTAACTCTTACTCTAGCATCATGGTTAAGGTTTTAACTCTTACTCTGGACTAATGGTTAAGGTCTTAACTCTTACTCTGGACTAATGGATAATGTCTTAACTCTTACTCTGGACTAATGGTTAAGGTCTTAGACTATTACTCTGGCATCATGGGTAAGGTCTTAACTCTTACTCTGGACTAAAGTTTAAGGTCTTAACTCTTACTCTGGCATCATGGTTAAGGTCTTATCTCTTACTCTGGACTAATGGTTAAGGTCTTAACTCTTACTCTGGCATCATGGTTAAGGTCTTAACTCTAACTCTGGCATCATGGTTAAGGTCTTAACTCTTACTCTGGCATCATGGTTAAGGTTGTAACTCTTACTTTGGACTAATGGTTAAGGTCTTAACTCTTACTATGGCATCATGGTTAAGGTCTTAACTCTTACTCTGGCATCATGGTTAAGGTCTTAACTCTTACTCTGGCATCATGGTTATGGTCTTAACTCTTACTCTGGACTAATGGTTATGGTCTTAACTTTTACTCTGGACTAATGGTTAAGATCTTAACTCTTACTCTGGCATCATGGTTAAGGTCTTAGACTCTTACTCTGGCATCATGGTTAAGGTCTTAAATCTTACTCTGGACTAATGGTTACAGGCTTAACTCTTACTCTGGACTAATGGTTAAGGTCTTAACTCATACTCTGGCATCATGGTTAAGGTCTTAACTCTTACTCTGGACTAATGGTTATGGTCTTAACTCTTACTCTGGCATCATGGTTAAGGTCGTAACTCTTACTCTGGCATCATGGTTAAGGTCTTAACTCTAACTCTGGGATCATGGTTAAGGTCTTAACTCTTACTCTGGACTAATGGTTAAGTTCATAACTCTTACTCTGGACTAATGGTTAAGGTCTTAACTCTTACTCTGGACTAATGGTTAAGGTCTTAACTCTTACTCTAGCATCATGGTTAAGGTCTTAACTCTTACTCTAGACTAATGGTTAAGGTCTTAACTCTTACTCTGGACTAATGGTTAAGGTCTTAACTCCTACACTGGACTAATGGTTAAGGTCTTAGACTCTTACTCTGGCATCATGGTTAAGGTCTTAACTCTTACTCTGGACTAATGTTTACGGTCTTAACTCCTACTCTGGCATCATGGTTAAGGTCTTAACTCTTACTCTGGACTAATGGTTAAGGTCTTAACTCTTACTCTTGCATCATGGTTAAGGTCTTCACTCTTACTCTGGACTAATGGTTAAGGTTTTAGACTCTCACTCTGGCATCATGGTTAAGGTCTTAACTCTTACTCTGGCATCATGGTTGAGGTCTTAACTCTTACTCTGGCATCATGGTTAAGGTCTTAACTCTTACTCTGGACGAATGGTTAAGGTTGTAACTCTTACTCTGGACTAATGGTTAAAGTCTTAACTCTTACTCTCGACTAATGGTTAAGGTCTTAACTCTTACTCTGGCATCATGGTTAAGGTCTTAACTCTTACTCTGGACTAATGGTTAAGGTCTTAACTCTTACTCTGGACTAATGGTTAAGGTCTTAGACTCTTACTCTGGCATCATGGTTAAGGTCTTAACTCTTACTCTGGCATCATGGTTAATGTCTTAAGTCTTACTCTGGCATCATGGTTAAGGTCTTAACTCTTACTCTGGACTAATGGTTAAGGTCTTAACTCTTACTCTGGCATCATGGTTTAGGTCTTAACTCTTACTCTGGCATCATAGTTAAGGTCTTAACTCTTACTCTGGACTAATGGTTAAGGTCTTAACTCTTACTCTGGCATCATGGTTAAGGTCTTAACTCTTACTCTGGACTAATGGTTAAGGTTTTAGACTCTCACTCTGGAATCATGGTTAAGGTCTTAACTATTACTCTGGACTAATGGTTAAGGTCTTAACTCTTACTCTGGCATCATGGTTAAGGTCTTAACTCTTACTCTGGACTAATGGTTAAGGTCTTAACTCTTACTCTGGCATCATGGTTAATGTCTTAAGTCTTACTCTGGCATCATGGTTAAGGTCTTAACTCTTACTCTGGACTAATGGTTAAGGTCTTAACTCTTACTCTGGCATCATGGTTTAGGTCTTAACTCTTACTCTGGCATCATGGTTAAGGTCTTAACTCTTACTCTGGACTAATGGTTAAGGTCTTAACTCTTAATCTGGCATCATGGTTAAGGTCTTTACTCTTACTCTGGACTAATGGTTAAGGTTTTAGACTCTCAATCTAGCATCATGGTTAAGGTCTTAACTCTTACTCTGGCATCATGGTTAAGGTCTTAACTCTAACTCTGGCATAATGGTTAAGGTCTTAACTCTTACTCTGGCATCATGGTTAAGGTTGTAACTCTTACTCTGGACTAATGGTTAAGGTCTTAACTCTTACTCTCTACTAATGGTTAAGGTCTTAACTCTTACTCTGGCATCATGGTTAAGGTCTTAACTCTTACTCTAGCATCATGGTTAAGGTTTTAACTCTTACTCTGGACTAATGGTTAAGGTCTTAACTCTTACTCTGGACTAATGGATAATGTCTTAACTCTTACTCTGGACTAATGGTTAAGGTCTTAGACTATTACTCTGGCATCATGGTTAAGGTCTTAACTCTTACTCTGGACTAAAGTTTAAGGTCTTAACTCTTACTCTGGCATCATGGTTAAGGTCTTATCTCTTACTCTGGACTAATGGTTAAGGTCTTAACTCTTACTCTGGCATCATGGTTAAGGTCTTAACTCTAACTCTGGCATCATGGTTAAGGTCTTAACTCTTACTCTGGCATCATGGTTAAGGTTGTAACTCTTACTTTGGACTAATGGTTAAGGTCTTAACTCTTACTATGGCATCATGGTTAAGGTCTTAACTCTTACTCTGGCATCATGGTTAAGGTCTTAACTCTTACTCTGGCATCATGGTTATGGTCTTAACTCTTACTCTGGACTAATGGTTATGGTCTTAACTTTTACTCTGGACTAATGGTTAAGATCTTAACTCTTACTCTGGCATCATGGTTAAGGTCTTAGACTCTTACTCTGGCATCATGGTTAAGGTCTTAAATCTTACTCTGGACTAATGGTTACAGGCTTAACTCTTACTCTGGACTAATGGTTAAGGTCTTAACTCTTACTCTGGCATCATGGTTAAGGTCTTAACTCTTACTCTGGACTAATGGTTATGGTCTTAACTCTTACTCTGGCATCATGGTTAAGGTCGTAACTCTTACTCTGGCATCATGGTTAAGGTCTTAACTCTAACTCTGGGATCATGGTTAAGGTCTTAACTCTGACTCTGGACTAATGGTTAAGTTCATAACTCTTACTCTGGACTAATGGTTAAGGTCTTAACTCTTACTCTGGACTAATGGTTAAGGTCTTAACTCTTACTCTAGCATCATGGTTAAGGTCTTAACTCTTACTCTAGACTAATGGTTAAGGTCTTAACTCTTACTCTGGACTAATGGTTAAGGTCTTAACTCCTACACTGGACTAATGGTTAAGGTCTTAGACTCTTACTCTGGCATCATGGTTAAGGTCTTAACTCTTACTCTGGACTAATGTTTACGGTCTTAACTCCTACTCTGGCATCATGGTTAAGGTCTTAACTCCTACTCTGGACTAATGGTTAAGGTCTTAACTCTTACTCTGGCATCATGGTTAAGTTCTTAACTCTTACTCTGGCATCATGGTTAAGGTCTTAACTCTTACTCTGACATCATGGTTAAGGTCTTAACTCTTACTCTGGACTAATGGTTATGGTCTTAACTCTTACTCTGGACTAATGGTTAAGGTCTTAACTCATACTCTGGCATCATGGTTAAGGTCTTAGACTCTTACTCTGCCATCATGGATAAGGTCCTAAATCTTACTCTGGACTAATGGTTAAGGGCTTAACTCTTACTCTGGACTAATGGTTAAGGTCTTGGTCTTAACTCTTACTCTGGCATCATGGTAAAGGTCTTAACTCTTACTCTGGACTAATGGTTAAGGTCTTAACTCTTACTCTGGCATCATGGTTAAGGTCTTAACTCTTACTCTGGACTAATGGTTAAGGTCTTGGTCTTAACTCTTACTCTGGCATCATGGTTAAGGTCTTAACTCTTACTCTGGACTAATGGTTAAGGTCTTAACTCTTACTCTGGCATCATGGTTAAGGTCTTAACTCTTACTCTGGACTAATGGTTAAGGTCTTAACTCTTACTCTGGCATCATGGTTAAGGTATTAACTCTTACTCTGGCATCATGGTTAAGGTCTTAACTCTTCCTCTGGACTAATGGTTAAGGTCTTTACTCTTACTCTGGCATCATGGTTAAGGTCTTAACTCTTACTCTGGACTAATGGTTAAGGTTTTAGACTCTCACTCTGGCATCATGGTTAAGGTCTTAACTCATTCTCTGGACTAATGGTTAAGGTCTTAACTCTTACTCTGGCATCATGGTTAAGGTCTTAACTCTACCTCTGGCATCATGGTTAAGGTCTTAACTCTTACTCTGGCATCATGGTTAAGGTCTTAACTCTAACTCTGGCATAATGGTTAAGGTCTTAACTCTTACTCTGGCATCATGGTTAAGGTTGTAACTCTTACTCTGGACTAATGGTTAAGGTCTTAACTCTTACTCTCTACTAATGGTTAAGGTCTTAACTCTTACTCTGGCATCATGGTTAAGGTCTTAACTCTTACTCCAGCATCATGGTTAAGGTTTTAACTCTTACTCTGGACTAATGGTTAAGGTCTTAACTCTTACTCTGGACTAATGGTTAATGTCTTAACTCTTACTCTGGACTAATGGTTAAGGTCTTAGACTATTACTCTGGCATCATGGTTAAGGTCTTAACTCTTACTCTGGACTAAAGTTTAAGGTCTTAACTCTTACTCTGTCATCATGGTTAAGGTATTATCTCTTACTCTGGAGTAATGGTTAAGGTCTTAACTCTTACTCTGGCATCATGGTTAAGGTCTTAACTCTAACGCTGGCATCATGGTTAAGGTCTTAACTCTTACTCTGGCATCATGGTTAAGGTTGTAACTCTTACTCTGGACTAATGGTTAAGGTCTTAACTCTTACTCTGGCATCATGGTTAAGGTCTTAACTCTTACTCTGGCATCATGGTTATGGTCTTAACTCTTACTCTGGACTAATGGTTATGGTCTTAACGTTTACTCTGGACTAATGGTTAAGATCTTAACTCTTACTCTGGCATCATGGTTAAGGTCTTAGACTCTTACTCTGGCATCATGGTTAAGGTCTTAAATCTTACTCTGGACTAATGGTTACAGGCTTAACTCTTACTCTGGACTAATGGTTAAGGTCTTAACTCTTACTCTGGCATCATGGTTAAGGTCTTAACTCTTACTCTGGACTAATGGTTATGGTCTTAACTCTTACTCTGGCATCATGGTTAAGGTCGTAACTCTTACTCTGGCATCATGGTTAAGGTCTTAACTCTAACTCTGGGATCATGGTTAAGGTCTTAACTCTTACTCTGGACTAATGGTTAAGTTCATAACTCTTACTCTGGACTAATGGTTAAGGTCTTAACTCTTACTCTGGACTAATGGTTAAGGTCTTAACTCTTACTCTAGCATCATGGTTAAGGTCTTAACTCTTACTCTAGACTAATGGTTAAGGTCTTAACTCTTACTCTGGACTAATGGTTAAGGTCTTAACTCCTACACTGGACTAATGGTTAAGGTCTTAGACTCTTACTCTGGCATCATGGTTAAGGTCTTAACTCTTACTCTGGACTAATGTTTACGGTCTTAACTCCTACTCTGGCATCATGGTTAAGGTCTTAACTCCTACTCTGGACTAATGGTTAAGGTCTTAACTCTTACTCTGGCATCATGGTTAAGTTCTTAACTCTTACTCTGGCATCATGGTTAAGGTCTTAACTCTTACTCTGACATCATGGTTAAGGTCTTAACTCTTACTCTGGACTAATGGTTATGGTCTTAACTCTTACTCTGGACTAATGGTTAAGGTCTTAACTCATACTCTGGCATCATGGTTAAGGTCTTAGACTCTTACTCTGCCATCATGGATAAGGTCCTAAATCTTACTCTGGACTAATGGTTAAGTTCTTAACTCTTACTCTGGACTAATGGTTAAGGTCTTGGTCTTAACTCTTACTCTGGCATCATGGTTAAGGTCTTAACTCTTACTCTGGACTAATAGTTAAGGTCTTAACTCTTACTCTGGCATCATGGTTAAGGTCTTAACTCTTACTCTGGATTAATGGTTAAGGTCTTGGTCTTAACTCTTACTCTGGCATCATGGTTAAGGTCTTAACTCTTACTCTGGACTAATGGTTAAGGTCTTAACTCTTACTCTGGCATCATGGTTAAGGTCTTAACTCTTACTCTGGACTAATGGTTAAGGTCTTAACTCTTACTCTGGCATCATGGTTAAGGTATTAACTCTTACTCTGGCATCATGGTTAAGGTCTTAACTCTTCCTCTGGACTAATGGTTAAGGTCTTTACTCTTACTCTGGCATCATGGTTAAGGTCTTAACTCTTACTCTGGACTAATGGTTAAGGTTTTAGACTCTCACTCTGGCATCATGGTTAAGGTCTTAACTCATACTCTGGGCTAATGGTTAAGGTCTTAACTCTTACTCTGGCATCATATTTAAGGTCTTAACTCTACCTCTGGCATCATGGTTAAGGTCTTAACTCTTACTCTGGCATCATGGTTAAGGTTGTAACTCTTACTCTGGACTAATGGTTAAGGTCTTAACTCTTACTCTGGCATCATGGTTAATGTCTTAAGTCTTACTCTGGCATCATGGCTAAGGTCTTAACTCTTACTCTCGACTAATGGTTAAGGTCTTAACTCTTACTCTGGCATCATGGTTTAGGTCTTAACTCTTACTCTGGCATCATGGTTAAGGTCTTAACTCTTACTCTGGACTAATGGTTAAGGTCTTAACTCTTACTCTGGCATCATGGTTAAGGTCTTTACTCTTACTCTGGACTAATGGTTAAGGTTTTATACTCTCACTCTGGCATCATGGTTAAGGTCTTAACTCTTACTCTGGCATCATGGTTAAGGTCTTAACTCTAACTCTGGCATCATGGTTAAGGTCTTACCTCTTACTCTGGCATCATGGTTAAGGTCGTAACTCTTACTCAGGACTAATGGTTAAGGTCTTAACTCTTACTCTCGACTAATGGTTAAGGTCTTAACTCTTACTCTGGCATCATGGTAAAGGTCTTAACTCTTACTCTAGCATCATGGTTAAGGTCTTAACTCTTACTCTGGACTAATGGTTAAGGTCTTAACTCTTACTCTGGACTAATGGTTAATGTCTTAACTCTTACTCTGGACTAATGGTTAAGGTCTTAGACTCTTACTCTGGCATCATGGTTAAGGTCTTAACTCTTACTCTGGCATCATGGTTAATGTCTTAAGTCTTACTGTGGCATCGTGGTTAAGGTCTTAACTCTTACTCTGGACTAATGGTTAAGGTCTTAACTCTTACTCTGGCATCATGGTTTAGGTCTTAACTCTTACTCTGGCATCATGGTTAAGGTCTTAACTCTTACTCTGGACTAATGGTTAAGGTCTTAACTCTTACTCTGGCATCATGGTTAAGGTCTTAACTCTTACTCTGGACTTATGGTTAAGGTTTTAGACTCTCACTCTGGAATCATGGTTAATGTCTTAACTCTTACTCTGGACTAATGGTTAAGGTCTTAACTCTTACTCTGGCATCATGGTTAAGGTCTTAACTCTACCTCTGGCATCATGGTTAAGGTCTTAACTCTTACTCTGGCATCATGGTTAAGGTCGTAACTCTTACTCTGGACTAATGGTTAAGGTCTTAACTCTTACTCTGGCATCATGGTTAATGTCTTAAGTCTTACTCTGGCATCATGGTTAAGGTCTTAACTCTTACTCTGGACTAATGGTTAAGGTCTTAACTCTTACTCTGGCATCATGGTTTAGGTCTTAACTCTTACTCTGGACTAATGGTTAAGGTCTTAACTCTTACTCTGGCATCATGGTTAAGGTCTTAACTCTTACTCTGGACTAATGGTTAAGGTCTTAACTCTTACTCTGGCATCATGGTTTAGGTCTTAACTCTTACTCTGGCATCATGGTTAAGGCCTTAACTCTTACTCTGGACTAATGGTTAAGGTCCTAACTCTTACTCTGGCATCATGGTTTAGGTCTTAACTCTTACTCTGGCATCATGGTTAAGGCCTTAACTCTTACTCTGGACTAATGGTTAAGGTCTTAACTCTTACTCTGGCATCATGGGTAAGGTCTTAACTCCTACACTGGACTAATGGTTAAGGTCTTAGACTCTTACTCTGGCATCATGGTTAAGGTCTTAACTCTTACTCTGGACTAATGTTTACGGTCTTAACTCCTACTCTGGCATCATGGTTAAGGTCTTAACTCCTACTCTGGACTAATGGTTAAGGTCTTAACTCCTACTCTGGCATCATGGTTAAGTTCTTAACTCTTACTCTGGCATCATGGTTAAGGTCTTAACTCTTACTCTGACATCATGGTTAAGGTCTTAACTCTTACTCTGGACTAATGGTTATGGTCTTAACTCTTACTCTGGACTAATGGTTAAGGTCTTAACTCATACTCTGGCATCATGGTTAAGGTCTTAGACTCTTACTCTGCCATCATGGATAAGGTCCTAAATCTTACTCTGGACTAATGGTTAAGGGCTTAACTCTTACTCTGGACTAATGGTTAAGGTCTTGGTCTTAACTCTTACTCTGGCATCATGGTAAAGGTCTTAACTCTTACTCTGGACTAATGGTTAAGGTCTTAACTCTTACTCTGGCATCATGGTTAAGGTCTTAACTCTTACTCTGGACTAATGGTTAAGGTCTTGGTCTTAACTCTTACTCTGGCATCATGGTTAAGGTCTTAACTCTTACTCTGGACTAATGGTTAAGGTCTTAACTCTTACTCTGGCATCATGGTTAAGGTCTTAACTCTTACTCTGGACTAATGGTTAAGGTTTTAACTCTTACTCTGACATCATGGTTAAGGTATTAACTCTTACTCTGGCATCATGGTTAAGGTCTTAACTCTTCCTCTGGACTAATGGTTAAGGTCTTTACTCTTACTCTGGCATCATGGTTAAGGTCTTAACTCTTACTCTGGACTAATGGTTAAGGTTTTAGACTCTCACTCTGGCATCATGGTTAAGGTCTTAACTCATTCTCTGGACTAATGGTTAAGGTCTTAACTCTTACTCTGGCATCATGGTTAAGGTCTTAACTCTACCTCTGGCATCATGGTTAAGGTCTTAACTCTTACTCTGGCATCATGGTTAAGGTCTTAACTCTAACTCTGGCATAATGGTTAAGGTCTTAACTCTTACTCTGGCATCATGGTTAAGGTTGTAACTCTTACTCTGGACTAATGGTTAAGGTCTTAACTCTTACTCTCTACTAATGGTTAAGGTCTTAACTCTTACTCTGGCATCATGGTTAAGGTCTTAACTCTTACTCCAGCATCATGGTTAAGGTTTTAACTCTTACTCTGGACTAATGGTTAAGGTCTTAACTCTTACTCTGGACTAATGGTTAATGTCTTAACTCTTACTCTGGACTAATGGTTAAGGTCTTAGACTATTACTCTGGCATCATGGTTAAGGTCTTAACTCTTACTCTGGACTAAAGTTTAAGGTCTTAACTCTTACTCTGTCATCATGGTTAAGGTATTATCTCTTACTCTGGAGTAATGGTTAAGGTCTTAACTCTTACTCTGGCATCATGGTTAAGGTCTTAACTCTAACTCTGGCATCATGGTTAAGGTCTTAACTCTTACTCTGGCATCATGGTTAAGGTTGTAACTCTTACTCTGGACTAATGGTTAAGGTCTTAACTCTTACTCTGGCATCATGGTTAAGGTCTTAACTCTTACTCTGGCATCATGGTTATGGTCTTAACTCTTACTCTGGACTAATGGTTATGGTCTTAACGTTTACTCTGGACTAATGGTTAAGATCTTAACTCTTACTCTGGCATCATGGTTAAGGTCTTAGACTCTTACTCTGGCATCATGGTTAAGGTCTTAAATCTTACTCTGGACTAATGGTTACAGGCTTAACTCTTACTCTGGACTAATGGTTAAGGTCTTAACTCTTACTCTGGCATCATGGTTAAGGTCTTAACTCTTACTCTGGACTAATGGTTATGGTCTTAACTCTTACTCTGGCATCATGGTTAAGGTCGTAACTCTTACTCTGGCATCATGGTTAAGGTCTTAACTCTAACTCTGGGATCATGGTTAAGGTCTTAACTCTTACTCTGGACTAATGGTTAAGTTCATAACTCTTACTCTGGACTAATGGTTAAGGTCTTAACTCTTACTCTGGACTAATGGTTAAGGTCTTAACTCTTACTCTAGCATCATGGTTAAGGTCTTAACTCTTACTCTAGACTAATGGTTAAGGTCTTAACTCTTACTCTGGACTAATGGTTAAGGTCTTAACTCCTACACTGGACTAATGGTTAAGGTCTTAGACTCTTACTCTGGCATCATGGTTAAGGTCTTAACTCTTACTCTGGACTAATGTTTACGGTCTTAACTCCTACTCTGGCATCATGGTTAAGGTCTTAACTCCTACTCTGGACTAATGGTTAAGGTCTTAACTCTTACTCTGGCATCATGGTTAAGTTCTTAACTCTTAATCTGGCATCATGGTTAAGGTCTTAACTCTTACTCTGACATCATGGTTAAGGTCTTAACTCTTACTCTGGACTAATGGTTATGGTCTTAACTCTTACTCTGGACTAATGGTTAAGGTCTTAACTCATACTCTGGCATCATGGTTAAGGTCTTAGACTCTTACTCTGCCATCATGGATAAGGTCCTAAATCTTACTCTGGACTAATGGTTAAGGGCTTAACTCTTACTCTGGACTAATGGTTAAGGTCTTGGTCTTAACTCTTACTCTGGCATCATGGTTAAGGTCTTAACTCTTACTCTGGACTAATAGTTAAGGTCTTAACTCTTACTCTGGCATCATGGTTAAGGTCTTAACTCTTACTCTGGATTAATGGTTAAGGTCTTGGTCTTAACTCTTACTCTGGCATCATGGTTAAGGTCTTAACTATTACTCTGGACTAATGGTTAAGGTCTTAACTCTTACTCTGGCATCATGGTTAAGGTCTTAACTCTTACTCTGGACTAATGGTTAAGGTCTTAACTCTTACTCTGGCATCATGGTTAAGGTATTAACTCTTACTCTGACATCATGGTTAAGGTCTTAACTCTTCCTCTGGACTAATGGTTAAGGTCTTTACTCTTACTCTGGCATCATGGTTAAGGTCTTAACTCTTACTCTGGACTAATGGTTAAGGTTTTAGACTCTCACTCTGGCATCATGGTTAAGGTCTTAACTCATACTCTGGACTAATGGTTAAGGTCTTAACTCTTACTCTGGCATCATATTTAAGGTCTTAACTCTACCTCTGGCATCATGGTTAAGGTCTTAACTCTTACTCTGGCATCATGGTTAAGGTTGTAACTCTTACTCTGGACTAATGGTTAAGGTCTTAACTCTTACTCTGGCATCATGGTTAATGTCTTAAGTCTTACTCTGGCATCATGGCTAAGGTCTTAACTCTTACTCTCGACTAATGGTTAAGGTCTTAACTCTTACTCTGGCATCATGGTTTAGGTCTTAACTCTTACTCTGGCATCATGGTTAAGGTCTTAACTCTTACTCTGGACTAATGGTTAAGGTCTTAACTCTTACTCTGGCATCATGGTTAAGGTCTTTACTCTTACTCTGGACTAATGGTTAAGGTTTTATACTCTCACTCTGGCATCATGGTTAAGGTCTTAACTCTTACTCTGGCATCATGGTTAAGGTCTTAACTCTAACTCTGGCATCATGGTTAAGGTCTTAACTCTTACTCTGGCATCATGGTTAAGGTTGTAACTCTTACTCTGGACTAATGGTTAAGGTCTTAACTCTTACTCTCGACTAATGGTTAAGGTCTTAACTCTTACTCTGGCATCATGGTTAAGGTCTTAACTCTTACTCTAGCATCATGGTTAAGGTCTTAACTCTTACTCTGGACTAATGGTTAAGGTCTTAACTCTTACTCTGGACTAATGGTTAATGTCTTAACTCTTACTCTGGACTAATGGTTAAGGTCTTAGACTCTTACTCTGGACTAATGGTTAAGGTCTTAACTCTTACTCTAGCATCATGGTTAAGGTCTTAACTCTTACTCTGGCATCATGGTTAATGTCTTAAGTCTTACTGTGGCATCGTGGTTAAGGTCTTAACTCTTACTCTGGACTAATGGTTAAGGTCTTAACTCTTACTCTGGCATCATGGTTTAGGTCTTAACTCTTACTCTGGCATCATGGTTAAGGTCTTAACTCTTACTCTGGACTAATGGTTAAGGTCTTAACTCTTACTCTGGCATCATGGTTAAGGTCTTAACTCTTACTCTGGACTTATGGTTAAGGTTTTAGACTCTCACTCTGGAATCATGGTTAATGTCTTAACTCTTACTCTGGACTAATGGTTAAGGTCTTAACTCTTACTCTGGCATCATGGTTAAGGTCTTAACTCTACCTCTGGCATCATGGTTAAGGTCTTAACTCTTACTCTGGCATCATGGTTAAGGTCGTAACTCTTACTCTGGACTAATGGTTAAGGTCTTAACTCTTACTCTGGCATCATGGTTAATGTCTTAAGTCTTACTCTGGCATCATGGTTAAGGTCTTAACTCTTACTCTGGACTAATGGTTAAGGTCTTAACTCTTACTCTGGCATCATGGTTTAGGTCTTAACTCTTACTCTGGACTAATGGTTAAGGTCTTAACTCTTACTCTGGCATCATGGTTAAGGTCTTAACTCTTACTCTGGACTAATGGTTAAGGTCTTAACTCTTACTCTGGCATCATGGTTTAGGTCTTAACTCTTACTCTGGCATCATGGTTAAGGCCTTAACTCTTACTCTGGACTAATGGTTAAGGTCTTAACTCTTACTCTGGCATCATGGGTAAGGTCTTAACTCTTACTCTGGACTTATGGTTAAGGTTTTAGACTCTCACTCTGGCATCATGGTTAAGGTCTTAACTCTTACTCTGGACTAATGGTTAAGGTCTTAACTCTTACTCTGGCATCATGGTTAAGGTCTTAACTCTACCTCTGGCATCATGGTTAAGGTCCTAACTCTTACTCTGGCATCATGGTTAAGGTCGTAACTCTTACTCTTGACTAATGGTTAAGGTCTTAACTCTTACTCTGGCATCATGGTTAATGTCTTAAGTCTTACTCTGGCATCATGGTTAAGGTCTTAACTCTTACTCTGGACTAATGGTTAAGGTCTTAACTCTTACTCTGGCATCATGGTTTAGGTCTTAACTCTTACTCTGGCATCATGGTTAAGGTCTTAACTCTTACTCTGGACTAATGGTTAAGGTCTTAACTCTTAATCTGGCATCATGGTTAAGGTCTTTACTCTTACTCTGGACTAATGGTTAAGGTTTTAGACTCTCACTCTGGCATCATGGTTACGGTCTTAACTCTTACTCTGGCATCATGGTTAAGGTCTTAACTCTTACTCTGGACTAATGGTTAAGGTCTTGGTCTTAACTCTTACTCTGGCATCATGGTTAAGGTCTTAACTCTTACTCTGGACTAATGGTTAAGGTCTTAACTCTTACTCTGGCATCATGGTTAAGGTCTTAACTCTTACTCTGGACTAATGGTTAAGGTCTTAACTCTTACTCTGGCATCATGGTTAAGGTCTTAACTCTTACTCTGGCATCATGGTTAAGGTCTTAACTCTTCCTCTGGACTAATGGTTAAGGTCTTTACTCTTACTCTGGCATCATGGTTAAGGTCTTAACTCTTACTCTGGACTAATGGTTAAGGTTTTAGACTCTCACTCTGGCATCATGGTTAAGGTCTTAACTCATACTCTGGACTAATGGTTAAGGTCTTAACTCTTACTCTGGCATCATGGTTAAGGTCTTAACTCTACCTCTGGCATCATGGTTAAGGTCTTAACTCTTACTCTGGCATCATGGTTAAGGTCGTAACTCTTACTCTGGACTAATGGTTAAGATCTTAACTCTTACTCTGGCATCATGGTTAATGTCTTAAGTCTTACTCTGGCATCATTGCTAAGGTCTTAACTCTTACTCTGGACTAATGGTTAAGGTCTTAACTCTTACTCTGGCATCATGGTTTAGGTCTTAACTCTTACTCTGGCATCATGGTTAAGGTCTTAACTCTTACTCTGGACTAATGGTTAAGGTCTTAACTCTTACTCTGGCATCATGGTTAAGGTCTTTACTCTTACTCTGGACTAATGGTTAAGGTTTTAGACTCTCACTCTGGCATCATGGTTAAGGTCTTAACTCTTACTCTGGCATCATGGTTAAGGTCTTAACTCTAACTCTGGCATCATGGTTAAGGTCTTAACTCTTACTCTGGCATCATGGTTAAGGTCGTAACTCTTACTCTGGACTAATGGTTAAGGTCTTAACTCTTACTCTCAACTAATGGTTAAGGTCTTAACTCTTACTCTGGCATCATGGTTAAGGTCTTAACTCTTACTCTAGCATCATGGTTAAGGTCTTAACTCTTACTCTGGACTAATGGTTAAGGTCTTAACTCTTACTCTGGACTAATGGTTAATGTCTTAACTCTTACTCTGGACTAATGGTTAAGGTCTTAGACTCTTACTCTGGCATCATGGTTAAGGTCTTAACTCTTACTCTGGCATCATGGTTAATGTCTTAAGTCTTACTCTGGCATCATGGTTAAGGTCTTAACTCTTACTCTGGACTAATGGTTAAGGTCTTAACTCTTACTCTGGCATCATGGTTTAGGTCTTAACTCTTACTCTGGCATCATGGTTAAGGTCTTAACTCTTACTCTGGACTAATGGTTAAGGTCTTAACTCTTACTCTGGCATCATCGTTAAGGTCTTAACTCTTACTCTGGACTTATGGTTAAGGTTTTAGACTCTCACTCTGGCATCATGGTTAAGGTCTTAACTCTTACTCTGGACTAATGGTTAAGGTCTTAACTCTTACTCTGGCATCATGGTTAAGGTCTTAACTCTGCCTCTGGCATCATGGTTAAGTTCTTAACTCTTACTCTGGCATCATGGTTAAGGTCGTAACTCTTACTCTGGACTAATGGTTAAGGTCTTAACTCTTACTCTGGCATCATGGTTAATGTCTTAAGTCTTACTCTGGCATCATGGTTAAGGTCTTACCTCTTACTCTGGACTAATGGTTAAGGTCTTAACTCTTACTCTGGCATCATGGTTTAGGTCTTAACTCTTACTCTGGCATCATGGTTAAGGTCTTAACTCTTACTCTGGACTAATGGTTAAGGTCTTAACTCTTAATCTGGCATCATGGTTAAGGTCTTTACTCTTACTCTGGACTAATGGTTAAGGTTTTAGACTCTCACTCTGGCATCATGGTTACGGTCTTAACTCTTACTCTGGCATCATGGTTAAGGTCTTAACTCTAACTCTGGAACATAGTTAAGGTCTTAACTCTTACTCTGGCATCATGGTTAAGGTCGTAACTCTTACTCTGGACTAATGTTTAAGGTCTTCACTCTTACTCTGGACTAATGATTAAGGTCTTAACTCTTACTCTGGCATTATGGTTAAGGTCTTAACTCTTACTCTAGCATCATGGTTAAGGTCTTAACTCTTACTCTAGACTAATGGTTAAGGTCTTAACTCTTACTCTGGACTAATGGTTAAGGTCTTAACTCTTACTCTGGACTAATGGTTAAGGTCTTAGACTCTTACTCTGGCATCATGGTTAAGGTCTTAACTCTTACTCTGGACTAATGTTTAAGGTCTTAACTCTTACCCTGGCATCATGGTTAAGGTCTTAACTCTTACTCTGGACTAATGGTTAAGGTGTTAACTCTTACTCTGGCATCATGGTTAAGGTCTTAACTCTTACTCTGGACTAATGGTTATGGTCTTAACTCTTACTCTGGACTAATGGTTAAGGTCTTAACTCTTACTCCGGCATCATGGTTAAGGTCTTAACTCTTACTCTGGACTAATGGTTAAGGTCTTAACTCTTACTCTGGCATCATGGTTATGGTCTTAACTCTTACTCTGGACTAATGGTTAAGGTCTTAACTCTTAATCTGGCATCATGGTTAAGGTCTTTACTCTTACTCTGGACTAATGGTTAAGGTTTTAGACTCTCAATCTAGCATCATGGTTAAGGTCTTAACTCTTACTCTGGCATCATGGTTAAGGTCTTAACTCTAACTCTGGCATAATGGTTAAGGTCTTAACTCTTACTCTGGCATCATGGTTAAGGTTGTAACTCTTACTCTGGACTAATGGTTAAGGTCTTAACTCTTACTCTCTACTAATGGTTAAGGTCTTAACTCTTACTCTGGCATCATGGTTAAGGTCTTAACTCTTACTCTAGCATCATGGTTAAGATTTTATCTCTTACTCTGGACTAATGGTTAAGGTCTTAACTCTTACTCTGGACTAATGGTTAATGTCTTAACTCTTACTCTGGACTAATGGTTAAGGTTTTAGACTATTACTCTGGCATCATGGTTAAGGTCTTAACTCTTACTCTGGACTAAAGTTTAAGGTCTTAACTCTTACTCTGGCATCATGGTTAAGGTCTTATCTCTTACTCTGGACTAATGGTTAAGGTCTTAACTCTTACTCTGGCATCATGGTTAAGGTCTTAACTCTAACTCTGGCATCATGGTTAAGGTCTTAACTCTTACTCTGGCATCATGGTTAAGGTTGTAACTCTTACTCTGGACTAATGGTTAAGGTCTTAACTCTTACTCTGGCATCATGGTTAAGGTCTTAACTCTTACTCTGGCATCATGGTTATGGTCTTAACTCTTACTCTGGACTAATGGTTATGGTCTTAACGTTTACTCTGGACTAATGGTTAAGATCTTAACTCTTACTCTGGCATCATGGTTAAGGTCTTAGACTCTTACTCTGGCATCATGGTTAAGGTCTTAAATCTTACTCTGGACTAATGGTTACAGGCTTAACTCTTACTCTGGACTAATGGTTAAGGTCTTAACTCTTACTCTGGCATCATGGTTAAGGTCTTAACTCTTACTCTGGACTAATGGTTATGGTCTTAACTCTTACTCTGGCATCATGGTTAAGGTCGTAACTCTTACTCTGGCATCATGGTTAAGGTCTTAACTCTAACTCTGGGATCATGGTTAAGGTCTTAACTCTTACTCTGGACTAATGGTTAAGTTCATAACTCTTACTCTGGACTAATGGTTAAGGTCTTAACTCTTACTCTGGACTAATGGTTAAGGTCTTAACTCTTACTCTAGCATCATGGTTAAGGTCTTAACTCTTACTCTAGACTAATGGTTAAGGTCTTAACTCTTACTCTGGACTAATGGTTAAGGTCTTAACTCCTACACTGGACTAATGGTTAAGGTCTTAGACTCTTACTCTGGCATCATGGTTAAGGTCTTAACTCTTACTCTGGACTAATGTTTACGGTCTTAACTCCTGCTCTGGCATCATGGTTAAGGTCTTAACTCCTACTCTGGACTAATGGTTAAGGTCTTAACTCTTACTCTGGCATCATGGTTAAGTTCTTAACTCTTACTCTGGCATCATGGTTAAGGTCTTAACTCTTACTCTGACATCATGGTTAAGGTCTTAACTCTTACTCTGGACTAATGGTTATGGTCTTAACTCTTACTCTGGACTAATGGTTAAGGTCTTAACTCATACTCTGGCATCATGGTTAAGGTCTTAGACTCTTACTCTGCCATCATGGATAAGGTCCTAAATCTTACTCTGGACTAATGGTTAAGGGCTTAACTCTTACTCTGGACTAATGGTTAAGGTCTTGGTCTTAACTCTTACTCTGGCATCATGGTTAAGGTCTTAACTCTTACTCTGGACTAATAGTTAAGGTCTTAACTCTTACTCTGGCATCATGGTTAAGGTCTTAACTCTTACTCTGGATTAATGGTTAAGGTCTTGGTCTTAACTCTTACTCTGGCATCATGGTTAAGGTCTTAACTCTTACTCTGGACTAATGGTTAAGGTCTTAACTCTTACTCTGGCATCATGGTTAAGGTCTTAACTCTTACTCTGGACTAATGGTTAAGGTCTTAACTCTTACTCTGGCATCATGGTTAAGGTATTAACTCTTACTCTGGCATCATGGTTAAGGTCTTAACTCTTCCTCTGGACTAATGGTTAAGGTCTTTACTCTTACTCTGGCATCATGGTTAAGGTCTTAACTCTTACTCTGGACTAATGGTTAAGGTTTTAGACTCTCACTCTGGCATCATGGTTAAGGTCTTAACTCATACTCTGGACTAATGGTTAAGGTCTTAACTCTTACTCTGGCATCATGGTTAAGGTCTTAACTCTACCTCTGGCATCATGGTTAAGGTCTTAACTCTTACTCTGGCATCATGGTTAAGGTTGTAACTCTTACTCTGGACTAATGGTTAAGGTCTTAACTCTTACTCTGGCATCATGGTTAATGTCTTAAGTCTTACTCTGGCATCATGGCTAAGGTCTTAACTCTTACTCTCGACTAATGGTTAAGGTCTTAACTCTTACTCTGGCATCATGGTTTAGGTCTTAACTCTTACTCTGGCATCATGGTTAAGGTCTTAACTCTTACTCTGGACTAATGGTTAAGGTCTTAACTCTTACTCTGGCATCATGGTTAAGGTCTTTACTCTTACTCTGGACTAATGGTTAAGGTTTTATACTCTCACTCTGGCATCATGGTTAAGGTCTTAACTCTTACTCTGGCATCATGGTTAAGGTCTTAACTCTAACTCTGGCATCATGGTTAAGGTCTTAACTCTTACTCTGGCATCATGGTTAAGGTCATAACTCTTACTCTGGACTAATGGTTAAGGTCTTAACTCTTACTCTGGACTAATGGTTAATGTCTTAACTCTTACTCTGGACTAATGGTTAAGGTCTTAGACTCTTACTCTGGCATCATGGTTAAGGTCTTAACTCTTACTCTGGCATCATGGTTAATGTCTTAAGTCTTACTGTGGCATCGTGGTTAAGGTCTTAACTCTTACTCTGGACTAATGGTTAAGGTCTTAACTCTTACTCTGGCATCATGGTTTAGGTCTTAACTCTTACTCTGGCATCATGGTTAAGGTCTTAACTCTTACTCTGGACTAATGGTTAAGGTCTTAACTCTTACTCTGGCATCATGGTTAAGGTCTTAACTCTTACTCTGGACTTATGGTTAAGGTTTTAGACTCTCACTCTGGAATCATGGTTAATGTCTTAACTCTTACTCTGGACTAATGGTTAAGGTCTTAACTCTTACTCTGGCATGATGGTTAAGGTCTTAACTCTACCTCTGGCATCATGGTTAAGGTCTTAACTCTTACCCTGGCATCATGGTTAAGGTCGTAACTCTTACTCTGGACTAATGGTTAAGGTCTTAACTCTTACTCTGGCATCATGGTTAATGTCTTAAGTCTTACTCTGGCATCATGGTTAAGGTCTTAACTCTTACTCTTGACTAATGGTTAAGGTCTTAACTCTTACTCTGGCATCATGGTTTAGGTCTTAACTCTTACTCTGGACTAATGGTTAAGGTCTTAACTCTTACTCTGGCATCATGGTTAAGGTCTTAACTCTTACTCTGGACTAATGGTTAAGGTCTTAACTCTTACTCTGGCATCATGGTTTAGGTCTTAACTCTTACTTTGGCATCATGGTTAAGGCCTTAACTCTTACTCTGGACTAATGGTTAAGGTCTTAACTCTTACTCTGGCATCATGGGTAAGGTCTTAACTCTTACTCTGGACTTATGGTTAAGGTTTTAGACTCTCACTCTGGCATCATGGTTAAGGTCTTAACTCTTACTCTGGACTAATGGTTAAGGTCTTAACTCTTACTCTGGCATCATGGTTAAGGTCTTAACTCTACCTCTGGCATCATGGTTAAGGTCCTAACTCTTACTCTGGCATCATGGTTAAGGTCGTAACTCTTACTCTTGACTAATGGTTAAGGTCTTAACTCTTACTCTGGCATCATGGTTAATGTCTTAAGTCTTACTCTGGCATCATGGTTAAGGTCTTAACTCTTACTCTGGACTAATGGTTAAGGTCTTAACTCTTACTCTGGCATCATGGTTTAGGTCTTAACTCTTACTATGGCATCATGGTTAAGGTCTTAACTCTTACTCTGGACTAATGGTTAAGGTCTTAACTCTTAATCTGGCATCATGGTTAAGGTCTTTACTCTTACTCTGGACTAATGGTTAAGGTTTTAGACTCTCACTCTGGCATCATGGTTACGGTCTTAACTCTTACTCTG
Organism: Triturus cristatus; assembly: GCF_964204655.1. Classification (NCBI taxonomy): domain Eukaryota; kingdom Metazoa; phylum Chordata; class Amphibia; order Caudata; family Salamandridae; genus Triturus; species Triturus cristatus. The sequence continues at coordinate 717,435,338 of NC_140593.1, read as the reverse complement.
GCATCATGGTTAAGGTCTTAACTCTTACTCTGGACTAATGGTTAAGGTCTTGGTCTTAACTCTTACTCTAGCATCATGGTTAAGGTCTTAACTCTTACTCTGGACTAATGGTTAAGGTCTTAACTCTTACTCTGGCATCATGGTTAAGGTCTTAACTCTTACTCTGGACTAATGGTTAAGGTCTTAACTCTTACTCTGGCATCATGGTTAAGGTCTTAACTCTTACTCTGGCATCATGGTTAAGGTCGTAACTCTTACTCTGGACTAATGGTTAAGGTCTTAACTCTTACTCTGGCATCATGGTTAAGGTCTTAACTCTTACTCTGGACTAATGGTTAAGGTCTTAACTCTTACTCTGGCATCATGGTTAAGGTCTTAACTCTACCTCTGGCATCATGGTTAAGGTCTTAACTCTTACTCTGGCATCATGGTTAAGGTCGTAACTCTTACTCTGGACTAATGGTTAAGGTCTTAACTCTTACTCTGGCATCATGGTTAATGTCTTAAGTCTTACTCTGGCATCATGGTTAAGGTCTTAACTCTTACTCTGGACTAATGGTTAAGGTCTTAACTCTTACTCTGGCATCATGGTTTAGGTCTTAACTCTTACTCTGGACTAATGGTTAAGGTCTTAACTCTTACTCTGGCATCATGGTTAAGGTCTTAACTCTTACTCTGGACTAATGGTTAAGGTCTTAACTCTTACTCTGGCATCATGGTTTAGGTCTTAACTCTTACTCTGGCATCATGGTTAAGGCCTTAACTCTTACTCTGGACTAATGGTTAAGGTCTTAACTCTTACTCTGGCATCATGGGTAAGGTCTTAACTCTTACTCTGGACTTATGGTTAAGGTTTTAGACTCTCACTCTGGCATCATGGTTAAGGTCTTAACTCTTACTCTGGACTAATGGTTAAGGTCTTAACTCTTACTCTGGCATCATGGTTAAGGTCTTAACTCTACCTCTGGCATCATGGTTAAGGTCCTAACTCTTACTCTGGCATCATGGTTAAGGTCGTAACTCTTACTCTTGACTAATGGTTAAGGTCTTAACTCTTACTCTGGCATCATGGTTAATGTCTTAAGTCTTACTCTGGCATCATGGTTAAGGTCTTAACTCTTACTCTGGACTAATGGTTAAGGTCTTAACTCTTACTCTGGCATCATGGTTTAGGTCTTAACTCTTACTATGGCATCATGGTTAAGGTCTTAACTCTTACTCTGGACTAATGGTTAAGGTCTTAACTCTTAATCTGGCATCATGGTTAAGGTCTTTACTCTTACTCTGGACTAATGGTTAAGGTTTTAGACTCTCACTCTGGCATCATGGTTACGGTCTTAACTCTTACTCTGGCATCATGGTTAAGGTCTTAACTCTTACTCTGGACTAATGGTTAAGGTCTTGGTCTTAACTCTTACTCTGGCATCATGGTTAAGGTCTTAACTCTTACTCTGGACTAATGGTTAAGGTCTTAACTCTTACTCTGGCATCATGGTTAAGGTCTTAACTCTTACTCTGGACTAATGGTTAAGGTCTTAACTCTTACTCTGGCATCATGGTTAAGGTCTTAACTCTTACTCTGGCATCATGGTTAAGGTCTTAACTCTTCCTCTGGACTAATGGTTAAGGTCTTTACTCTTACTCTGGCATCATGGTTAAGGTCTTAACTCTTACTCTGGACTAATGGTTAAGGTTTTAGACTCTCACTCTGGCATCATGGTTAAGGTCTTAACTCATACTCTGGACTAATGGTTAAGGTCTTAACTCTTACTCTGGCATCATGGTTAAGGTCTTAACTCTACCTCTGGCATCATGGTTAAGGTCTTAACTCTTACTCTGGCATCATGGTTAAGGTCGTAACTCTTACTCTGGCATCATGGTTAAGGTCTTAACTCTAACTCTGGGATCATGGTTAAGGTCTTAACTCTTACTCTGGACTAATGGTTAAGTTCATAACTCTTACACTGGACTAATGGTTAAGGTCTTAACTCTTACTCTGGACTAATGGTTAAGGTCTTAACTCTTACTCTAGCATCATGGTTAAGGTCTTAACTCTTACTTTAGACTAATGGTTAAGGTCTTAACTCTTTCTCTGGACTAATGGTTAAGGTTTTAACTCTTACACTGGACTAATGGTTAAGGTCTTAGACTCTTACTCTGGCATCATGGTTAAGGTCTTAACTCTTACTCTGGACTAATGTTTACGGTCTTAACTCCTACTCTGGCATCATGGTTAAGGTCTTAACTCCTACTCTGGACTAATGGTTAAGGTCTTAACTCATACTCTGGCATCATGGTTAAGGTCTTAGACTCTTACACTGCCATCATGGATAAGGTCCTAAAGCTTACTCTGGACTAATGGTTAAGGGCTTAACTCTTACTCTGGACTAATGGTTAAGGTCTTAACTCTTACTCTGGCATCATGGTTAAGGTCCTAACTCTTACTCTGGACTTATGGTTAAGGTCTTGGTCTTAACTCTTACTCTGGCATCATGGTTAAGGTCTTAACTCTTACTCTGGACTAATGGTTAAGGTCTTAACTCTTACTCTGGCATCATGGTTAAGGTCTTAACTCTTACTCTGGACTAATGGTTAAGGTCTTAACTCTTACTCTGGCATCATGGTTAAGGTCTTAACTCTTACTCTGGCATCATGGTTAAGGTCTTAACTCTTACTCTGGACTAATGGTTAAGGTCTTAACTCTTACTCTAGCATCATGGTTAAGGTCCTAACTCTTACTCTAGACTAATGGTTAAGGTCTTAACTCTTACTCTGGACTAATGATTAAGGTCTTAACTCCTACACTGGACTAATGGTTAAGGTCTTAGACTCTTACTCTGGCATCATGGTTAAGGTCTTAACTCTTACTCTGGACTAATGTTTACGGTCTTAACTCCTACTCTGGCATCATGGTTAAGGTCTTAACTCCTACTCTGGACTAATGGTTAAGGTCTTAACTCTTACTCTGGCATCATGGTTAAGTTCTTAACTCTTACTCTGGCATCATGGTTAAGGTCTTAACTCTTACTCTGACATCATGGTTAAGGTCTTAACTCTTACTCTGGACTAATGGTTATGGTCTTAACTCTTACTCTGGACTAATGGTTAAGGTCTTAACTCATACTCTGGCATCATGGTTAAGGTCTTAGACTCTTACTCTGCCATCATGGATAAGGTCCTAAATCTTACTCTGGACTAATGGTTAAGGGCTTAACTCTTACTCTGGACTAATGGTTAAGGTCTTGGTCTTAACTCTTACTCTGGCATCATGGTTAAGGTCTTAACTCTTACTCTGGACTAATGGTTAAGGTCTTAACTCTTACTCTGGCATCATGGTTAAGGTCTTAACTCTTACTCTGGACTAATGGTTAAGGTCTTGGTCTTAACTCTTACTCTGGCATCATGGTTAAGGTCTTAACTCTTACTCTGGACTAATGGTTAAGGTCTTAACTCTTACTCTGGCATCATGGTTAAGGTCTTAACTCTTACTCTGGACTAATGGTTAAGGTCTTAACTCTTACTCTGGCATCATGGTTAAGGTATTAACTCTTACTCTGGCATCATGGTTAAGGTCTTAACTCTTCCTCTGGACTAATGGTTAAGGTCTTTACTCTTACTCTGGCATCATGGTTAAGGTCTTAACTCTTACTCTGGACTAATGGTTAAGGTTTTAGACTCTCACTCTGGCATCATGGTTAAGGTCTTAACTCTTACTGTGGACTAAAGTTTAAGGTCTTAACTCTTACTCTGGCATCATGGTTAAGGTCTTATCTCTTACTCTGGACTAATGGTTAAGGTCTTAACTCTTACTCTGGCATCATGGTTAAGGTCTTAACTCTAACTCTGGCATCATGGTTAAGGTCTTAACTCTTACTCTGGCATCATGGTTAAGGTCGTAACTCTTACTCTGGACTAATGGTTAAGGTCTTAACTCTTACTCTTGACTAATGCTTAAGGTCTTAACTCTTACTCTGGCATCATGGTTAAGGTCTTAACTCTTACTCTAGCATCATGGTTAAGGTCTTAACTCTTACTCTGGACTAATGGTTAAGGTCTTAACTCTTACTCTGGACTAATGGTTAATGTCTTAACTCTAACTCTGGACTAATGGTTAAGGTCTTAGACTCTTACTCTGGCATCATGGTTAAGGTCTTAACTCTTACTCTGGCATCATGGTTAATGTCTTAAGTCTTACTCTGGCATCATGGTTAAGGTCTTAACTCTTACTCTGGACTAATGGTTAAGGTCTTAACTCTTACTCTGGCATCATGGTTTAGGTCTTAACTCTTACTCTGGCATCATGGTTAAGGTCTTAACTCTTACTCTGGACTAATGGTTAAGGTCTTAACTCTTACTCTGGCATCATGGTTAAGGTCTTAACTCTTACTCTGGACTAATGGTTAAGGTTTTAGACTATCACTCTGGCATCATGGTTAAGGTCTTAACTCTTACTCTGGACTAATGGTTAAGGTCTTGGTCTTAACTCTTACTCTGGCATCATGGTTAAGGTCTTAACTCTTACTCTGGACTAATGGTTAAGGTCTTAACTCTTACTCTGGCATCATGGTTAAGGTCTTAACTCTTACTCTGGACTAATGGTTAAGGTCTTAACTCTTACTCTGGCATCATGGTTAAGGTCTTAACTCTTACTCTGGCATCATGGTTAAGGTCTTAACTCTTACTCTGGACTAATGGTTAAGGTCTTAACTCTTACTCTGGCATCATGGTTAAGGTCTTAACTCTTACTCTGGACTAATGGTTAAGGTTTTAGACTCTCACTCTGGCATCATGGTTAAGGTCTTAACTCATACTCTGGACTAATGGTTAAGGTCTTAACTCTTACTCTGGCATCATGGTTAAGGTCTTAACTCTACCTCTGGCATCATGGTTAAGGTCTTAACTTTTACTCTGGCATCATGGTTAAGGTTGTAACTCTTACTCTGGACTAATGGTTAAGGTCTTAACTCTTACTCTGGCATCATGGTTAATGTCTTAAGTCTTACTCTGGCATCATGGCTAAGGTCTTAACTCTTACTCTGGACTAATGGTTAAGGTCTTAACTCTTACTCTGGCATCATGGTTTGGGTCTTAACTCTTACTCTGGCATCATGGTTAAGGTCTTTACTCTTACTCTGGACTAATGGTTAAGGTTTTAGACTCTCACTCTGGCATCATGGTTAAGGTCTTAACTCTTACTCTGGCATCATGGCTAAGGTCTAAACTCTAACTCTGGCATCATGGTTAAGGTCTTAACTCTTACTCTGGCATCATAGTTAAGGTCGTAACTCTTACTCTGGACTAATGGTTAAGGTCTTAACTCTTACTCTCGACTAATGGTTAAGGTCTTAACTCTTACTCTGGCATCATGGTTAAGGTCTTAACTCTTACTCTAGCATCATGGTTAAGGTCTTAACTCTTACTCTGGACTAATGGTTAAGGTCTTAACTCTTACTCTGGACTAATTGTTAATGTCTTAACTCTTACTCTGGACTAATGGTTAAGGTTTTAGACTCTTACTCTGGCATCATGGTTAAGGTCTTAACTCTTACTCTGGCATCATGGTTAATGTCTTAAGTCTTACTCTGGCATCATGGTTAAGGTCTTAACTCTTACTCTGGACTAATGGTTAAGGTCTTAACTCTTACTCTGGCATCATGGTTTAGGTCTTAACTCTTACTCTGGCATCATGGTTAAGGTCTTAACTCTTACTCTGGACTAATGGTTAAGGTCTTAACTCTTACTCTGGCATCATGGTTAAGGTCTTAACTCTTACACTGGACTAATGGTTAAGGTTTTAGACTCTCACTCTGGCATCATGGTTAAGGTCTTAACTCTTACTCTGGACTAATGGTTAAGGTCTTAACTCTTACTCTGGCATCATGGTTAAGGTCTTAACTCTACCTCTGGCATCATGGTTAAGGTCTTAACTCTTACTCTGGCATCATGGTTAAGGTCGTAACTCTTACTCTGGACTAATGGTTAAGGTCTTAACTCTTACTCTGGCATCATGGTTAATGTCTTAAGTCTTACTCTGGCATCATGGTTAAGGTCTTAACTCTTACTCTGGACTAATGGTTAAGGTCTTAACTCTTAATCTGGACTAATGGTTAAGGTCTTAACTCTTACTCTGGCATCATGGTTTAGGTCTTAACTCTTACTCTGGCATCATGGTTAAGGTCTTAACTCTTACTCTGGACTAATGGTTAAGGTCTTAACTCTTAATCTGGCATCATGGTTAAGGTCTTTACTCTTACTCTGGACTAATGGTTAAGGTTTTAGACTCTCACTCTGGCATCATGGTTAAGGTCTTAACTCTTACTCTGGCATCATGGTTAAGGTCTTAACTCTAACTCTGGCATCATGGTTAAGGTCTTAACTCTTACTCTGGCATCATGGTTAAGGTTGTAACTCTTACTCTGGACTAATGGTTAAGGTCTTAACTCTTACTCTCGACTAATGGTTAAGGTCTTCACTCTTACTCTGGCATCATGGTTAAGGTCTTAACTCTTACTCTAGCATCATGGTTAAGGTCTTAACTCTTACTCTAGACTAATGGTTAAGGTCTTAACTCTTACTCTGGACTAATGGTTAATGTCTTAACTCTTACTCTGGACTAATGGTTAAGGTCTTAGACTCTTACTCTGGCATCATGGTTAAGGTCTTAACTCTTACTGTGGACTAAAGTTTAAGGTCTTAACTCTTACTCTGGCATCATGGTTAAGGTCGTATCTCTTACTCTGGGCTAATGGTTAAGGTCTTAACTCTTACTCTGGCATCATGGTTAAGGTCTTAACTCTAACTCTGGCATCATGGTTAAGGTCTTAACTCTTACTCTGGCATCATGGTTAAGGTTGTAACTCTTACTCTGGACTAATGGTTAAGGTCTTAACTCTTACTCTCGACTAATGGTTAAGGTCTTAACTCTTACTCTGGCATCATGGTTAAGGTCTTAACTCTTACTCTAGCATCATGGTTAAGGTCTTAACTCTTACTCTGGACTAATGGTTAAGGTCTTAACTCTTACTCTGGACTAATGGTTAATGTCTTAACTCTAACTCTGGACTAATGGTTAAGGTCTTAGACTCTTACTCTGGCATCATGGTTAAGGTCTTAACTCTTACTCTGGCATCATGGTTAATGTCTTAAGTCTTACTCTGGCATCATGGTTAAGGTCTTAACTCTTACTCTGGACTAATGGTTAAGGTCTTAACTCTTACTCTGGCATCATGGTTTAGGTCTTAACTCTTACTCTGGACTAATGGTTAAGGTCTTAACTCTTACTCTGGCATCATGGTTAAGGTCTTAACTCTTACTCTGGACTAATGGTTAAGGTTTTAGACTCTCACTCTGGCATCATGGTTAAGGTCTTAACTCTTACTCTGGACTAATGGTTAAGGTCTTAACTCTTACTCTGGCATCATAGTTAAGGTCTTAACTCTACCTCTGGCATCATGGTTAAGGTCTTAACTCTTACTCTGGCATCATGGTTAAGGTCGTAACTCTTACTCTGGACTAATGGTTAAGGTCTTAACTCTTACTCTGGCATCATGGTTAATGTCTTAAGTCTTACTCTGGCATCATGGTTAAGGTCTTAACTCTTACTCTGGACTAATGGTTAAGGTCTTAACTCTTACTCTGGCATCATGGTTTAGGTCTTAACTCTTACTATGGCATCATGGTTAAGGTCTTAACTCTTACTCTGGACTAATGGTTAAGGTCTTAACTCTTACTCTGGCATCATGGTTAAGGTCTTTACTCTTACTCTGGTCTAATGGTTAAGGTTTTAGACTCTCACTCTGGCATCATGGTTAAGGTCTTAACTCTTACTCTGGCATCATGGTTAAGGTCTTAACTCTAACTCTGGCATCATGGTTAAGGTCTTAACTCTTACTCTGGCATCATGGTTAAGGTTGTAACTCTTACTCTGGACTAATGGTTAAGGTCTTAACTCTTACTCTCGACTAATGGTTAAGGTCTTAACTCTTACTCTGGCATCATGGTTAAGGTCTTAACTCTTACTCTAGCATCATGGTTAAGGTCTTAACTCTTACTCTGGACTAATGGTTAAGGTCTTAACTCTTACTCTGGACTAATGGTTAAGGTCTTAGACTCTTACTCTGGCATCATGGTTAAGGTCTTAACTCTTAGTCTGGACTAATGGTTAAGGTCTTAACTCTTACTCTGGCATCATGGTTAAGGTCTTAACTCTTACTATGGCATCATGGTTAAGGTCTTAACTCTTACTCTGGCATCATGGTTAAGGTCTTAACTCTTACTCTGGACTAATGGTTAAGGTCTTAACTCTTACTCTGGCATCATGGTTAAGGTCGCAACTCTTACTCTGGCATCATGGTTAAGGTCTTAACTCTAACTCTGGAACATAGTTAAGGTCTTAACTCTTACTCTGGCATCATGGTTAAGGTCGTAACTCTTACTCTGGACTAATGTTTAAGGTCTTAACTCTTACTCTGGACTAATGGTTAATGTCTTAACTCTAACTCTGGACTAATGGTTAAGGTCTTAGACTCTTACTCTGGCATCATGGTTAAGGTCTTAACTCTTACTCTGGCATCATGGTTAATGTCTTAAGTCTTACTCTGGCATCATGGTTAAGGTCTTAACTCTTACTCTGGACTAATGGTTAAGGTCTTAACTCTTACTCTGGCATCATGGTTTAGGTCTTAACTCTTACTCTGGCATCATGGTTAAGGTCTTAACTCTTACTCTGGACTAATGGTTAAGGTCTTAACTCTTACTCTGGCATCATGGTTAAGGTCTTAACTCTTACTCTGGACTAATGGTTAAGGTTTTAGACTCTCACTCTGGCATCATGGTTAAGGTCTTAACTCTTACTCTGGACTAATGGTTAAGGTCTTAACTCTTACTCTGGCATCATAGTTAAGGTCTTAACTCTACCTCTGGCATCATGGTTGATGTCTTAACTCTTACTCTGGCATCATGGTTAAGGTCGTAACTCTTACTCTGGACTAATGGTTAAGGTCTTAACTCTTACTCTGGCATCATGGTTAATGTCTTAAGTCTTACTCTGGCATCATGGTTAAGGTCTTAACTCTTACTCTGGACTAATGGTTAAGGTCTTAACTCTTACTCTGGCATCATGGTTTAGGTCTTAACTCTTACTATGGCATCATGGTTAAGGTCTTAACTCTTACTCTGGACTAATGGTTAAGGTCTTAACTCTTACTCTGGCATCATGGTTAAGGTCTTAACTCTTACTCTGGATTAATGGTTAAGGTCTTGGTCTTAACTCTTACTCTGGCATCATGGTTAAGGTCTTAACTCTTACTCTGGACTAATGGTTAAGGTCTTAACTCTTACTCTGGCATCATGGTTAAGGTCTTAACTCTTACTCTGGACTAATGGTTAAGGTCTTAACTCTTACTCTGGCATCATGGTTAAGGTATTAACTCTTACTCTGGCATCATGGTTAAGGTCTTAACTCTTCCTCTGGACTAATGGTTAAGGTCTTTACTCTTACTCTGGCATCATGGTTAAGGTCTTAACTCTTACTCTGGACTAATGGTTAAGGTTTTAGACTCTCACTCTGGCATCATGGTTAAGGTCTTAACTCATACTCTGGACTAATGGTTAAGGTCTTAACTCTTACTCTGGCATCATGGTTAAGGTCTTAACTCTACCTCTGGCATCATGGTTAAGGTCTTAACTCTTACTCTGGCATCATGGTTAAGGTTGTAACTCTTACTCTGGACTAATGGTTAAGGTCTTAACTCTTACTCTGGCATCATGGTTAATGTCTTAAGTCTTACTCTGGCATCATGGCTAAGGTCTTAACTCTTACTCTCGACTAATGGTTAAGGTCTTAACTCTTACTCTGGCATCATGGTTTAGGTCTTAACTCTTACTCTGGCATCATGGTTAAGGTCTTAACTCTTACTCTGGACTAATGGTTAAGGTCTTAACTCTTACTCTGGCATCATGGTTAAGGTCTTTACTCTTACTCTGGACTAATGGTTAAGGTTTTATACTCTCACTCTGGCATCATGGTTAAGGTCTTAACTCTTACTCTGGCATCATGGTTAAGGTCTTAACTCTAACTCTGGCATCATGGTTAAGGTCTTAACTCTTACTCTGGCATCATGGTTAAGGTCATAACTCTTACTCTGGACTAATGGTTAAGGTCTTAACTCTTACTCTCGACTAATGGTTAAGGTCTTAACTCTTACTCTGGCATCATGGTTAAGGTCTTAACTCTTACTCTAGCATCATGGTTAAGGTCTTAACTCTTACTCTGGACTAATGGTTAAGGTCTTAACTCTTACTCTGGACTAATGGTTAATGTCTTAACTCTTACTCTGGACTAATGGTTAAGGTCTTAGACTCTTACTCTGGCATCATGGTTAAGGTCTTAACTCTTACTCTGGCATCATGGTTAATGTCTTAAGTCTTACTGTGGCATCGTGGTTAAGGTCTTAACTCTTACTCTGGACTAATGGTTAAGGTCTTAACTCTTACTCTGGCATCATGGTTTAGGTCTTAACTCTTACTCTGGCATCATGGTTAAGGTCTTAACTCTTACTCTGGACTAATGGTTAAGGTCTTAACTCTTACTCTGGCATCATGGTTAAGGTCTTAACTCTTACTCTGGACTTATGGTTAAGGTTTTAGACTCTCACTCTGGAATCATGGTTAATGTCTTAACTCTTACTCTGGACTAATGGTTAAGGTCTTAACTCTTACTCTGCAATCATGGTTAAGGTCTTAACTCTACCTCTGGCATCATGGTTAAGGTCTTAACTCTTACCCTGGCATCATGGTTAAGGTCGTAACTCTTACTCTGGACTAATGGTTAAGGTCTTAACTCTTACTCTGGCATCATGGTTAATGTCTTAAGTCTTACTCTGGCATCATGGTTAAGGTCTTAACTCTTACTCTGGACTAATGGTTAAGGTCTTAACTCTTACTCTGGCATCATGGTTTAGGTCTTAACTCTTACTCTGGACTAATGGTTAAGGTCTTAACTCTTACTCTGGCATCATGGTTAAGGTCTTAACTCTTACTCTGGACTAATGGTTAAGGTCTTAACTCTTACTCTGGCATCATGGTTTAGGTCTTAACTCTTACTTTGGCATCATGGTTAAGGCCTTAACTCTTACTCTGGACTAATGGTTAAGGTCTTAACTCTTACTCTGGCATCATGGGTAAGGTCTTAACTCTTACTCTGGACTTATGGTTAAGGTTTTAGACTCTCACTCTGGCATCATGGTTAAGGTCTTAACTCTTACTCTGGACTAATGGTTAAGGTCTTAACTCTTACTCTGGCATCATGGTTAAGGTCTTAACTCTACCTCTGGCATCATGGTTAAGGTCCTAACTCTTACTCTGGCATCATGGTTAAGGTTGTAACTCTTACTCTTGACTAATGGTTAAGGTCTTAACTCTTACTCTGGCATCATGGTTAATGTCTTAAGTCTTACTCTGGCATCATGGTTAAGGTCTTAACTCTTACTCTGGACTAATGGTTAAGGTCTTAACTCTTACTCTGGCATCATGGTTTAGGTCTTAACTCTTACTATGGCATCATGGTTAAGGTCTTAACTCTTACTCTGGACTAATGGTTAAGGTCTTAACTCTTAATCTGGCATCATGGTTAAGGTCTTTACTCTTACTCTGGACTAATGGTTAAGGTTTTAGACTCTCACTCTGGCATCATGGTTACGGTCTTAACTCTTACTCTGGCATCATGGTTAAGGTCTTAACTCTTACTCTGGACTAATGGTTAAGGTCTTGGTCTTAACTCTTACTCTAGCATCATGGTTAAGGTCTTAACTCTTACTCTGGACTAATGGTTAAGGTCTTAACTCTTACTCTGGCATCATGGTTAAGGTCTTAACTCTTACTCTGGACTAATGGTTAAGGTCTTAACTCTTACTCTGGCATCATGGTTAAGGTCTTAACTCTTACTCTGGCATCATGGTTAAGGTCGTAACTCTTACTCTGGACTAATGGTTAAGGTCTTAACTCTTACTCTGGCATCATGGTTAAGGTCTTAACTCTTACTCTGGACTAATGGTTAAGGTCTTAACTCTTACTCTGGCATCATGGTTAAGGTCTTAACTCTACCTCTGGCATCATGGTTAAGGTCTTAACTCTTACTCTGGCATCATGGTTAAGGTCGTAACTCTTACTCTGGACTAATGGTTAAGGTCTTAACTCTTACTCTGGCATCATGGTTAATGTCTTAAGTCTTACTCTGGCATCATGGTTAAGGTCTTAACTCTTACTCTGGACTAATGGTTAAGGTCTTAACTCTTACTCTGGCATCATGGTTTAGGTCTTAACTCTTACTCTGGACTAATGGTTAAGGTCTTAACTCTTACTCTGGCATCATGGTTAAGGTCTTAACTCTTACTCTGGACTAATGGTTAAGGTCTTAACTCTTACTCTGGCATCATGGTTTAGGTCTTAACTCTTACTCTGGCATCATGGTTAAGGCCTTAACTCTTACTCTGGACTAATGGTTAAGGTCTTAACTCTTACTCTGGCATCATGGGTAAGGTCTTAACTCTTACTCTGGACTTATGGTTAAGGTTTTAGACTCTCACTCTGGCATCATGGTTAAGGTCTTAACTCTTACTCTGGACTAATGGTTAAGGTCTTAACTCTTACTCTGGCATCATGGTTAAGGTCTTAACTCTACCTCTGGCATCATGGTTAAGGTCCTAACTCTTACTCTGGCATCATGGTTAAGGTCGTAACTCTTACTCTTGACTAATGGTTAAGGTCTTAACTCTTACTCTGGCATCATGGTTAATGTCTTAAGTCTTACTCTGGCATCATGGTTAAGGTCTTAACTCTTACTCTGGACTAATGGTTAAGGTCTTAACTCTTACTCTGGCATCATGGTTTAGGTCTTAACTCTTACTATGGCATCATGGTTAAGGTCTTAACTCTTACTCTGGACTAATGGTTAAGGTCTTAACTCTTAATCTGGCATCATGGTTAAGGTCTTTACTCTTACTCTGGACTAATGGTTAAGGTTTTAGACTCTCACTCTGGCATCATGGTTACGGTCTTAACTCTTACTCTGGCATCATGGTTAAGGTCTTAACTCTTACTCTGGACTAATGGTTAAGGTCTTGGTCTTAACTCTTACTCTGGCATCATGGTTAAGGTCTTAACTCTTACTCTGGACTAATGGTTAAGGTCTTAACTCTTACTCTGGCATCATGGTTAAGGTCTTAACTCTTACTCTGGACTAATGGTTAAGGTCTTAACTCTTACTCTGGCATCATGGTTAAGGTCTTAACTCTTACTCTGGCATCATGGTTAAGGTCTTAACTCTTCCTCTGGACTAATGGTTAAGGTCTTTACTCTTACTCTGGCATCATGGTTAAGGTCTTAACTCTTACTCTGGACTAATGGTTAAGGTTTTAGACTCTCACTCTGGCATCATGGTTAAGGTCTTAACTCATACTCTGGACTAATGGTTAAGGTCTTAACTCTTACTCTGGCATCATGGTTAAGGTCTTAACTCTACCTCTGGCATCATGGTTAAGGTCTTAACTCTTACTCTGGCATCATGGTTAAGGTCGTAACTCTTACTCTGGCATCATGGTTAAGGTCTTAACTCTAACTCTGGGATCATGGTTAAGGTCTTAACTCTTACTCTGGACTAATGGTTAAGTTCATAACTCTTACACTGGACTAATGGTTAAGGTCTTAACTCTTACTCTGGACTAATGGTTAAGGTCTTAACTCTTACTCTAGCATCATGGTTAAGGTCTTAACTCTTACTTTAGACTAATGGTTAAGGTCTTAACTCTTTCTCTGGACTAATGGTTAAGGTTTTAACTCTTACACTGGACTAATGGTTAAGGTCTTAGACTCTTACTCTGGCATCATGGTTAAGGTCTTAACTCTTACTCTGGACTAATGTTTACGGTCTTAACTCCTACTCTGGCATCATGGTTAAGGTCTTAACTCCTACTCTGGACTAATGGTTAAGGTCTTAACTCATACTCTGGCATCATGGTTAAGGTCTTAGACTCTTACACTGCCATCATGGATAAGGTCCTAAAGCTTACTCTGGACTAATGGTTAAGGGCTTAACTCTTACTCTGGACAAATGGTTAAGGTCTTAACTCTTACTCTGGCATCATGGTTAAGGTCCTAACTCTTACTCTGGACTTATGGTTAAGGTCTTGGTCTTAACTCTTACTCTGGCATCATGGTTAAGGTCTTAACTCTTACTCTGGACTAATGGTTAAGGTCTTAACTCTTACTCTGGCATCATGGTTAAGGTCTTAACTCTTACTCTGGACTAATGGTTAAGGTCTTAACTCTTACTCTGGCATCATGGTTAAGGTCTTAACTCTTACTCTGGCATCATGGTTAAGGTCTTAACTCTTACTCTGGACTAATGGTTAAGGTCTTAACTCTTACTCTAGCATCATGGTTAAGGTCCTAACTCTTACTCTAGACTAATGGTTAAGGTCTTAACTCTTACTCTGGACTAATGATTAAGGTCTTAACTCCTACACTGGACTAATGGTTAAGGTCTTAGACTCTTACTCTGGCATCATGGTTAAGGTCTTAACTCTTACTCTGGACTAATGTTTACGGTCTTAACTCCTACTCTGGCATCATGGTTAAGGTCTTAACTCCTACTCTGGACTAATGGTTAAGGTCTTAACTCTTACTCTGGCATCATGGTTAAGTTCTTAACTCTTACTCTGGCATCATGGTTAAGGTCTTAACTCTTACTCTGACATCATGGTTAAGGTCTTAACTCTTACTCTGGACTAATGGTTATGGTCTTAACTCTTACTCTGGACTAATGGTTAAGGTCTTAACTCATACTCTGGCATCATGGTTAAGGTCTTAGACTCTTACTCTGCCATCATGGATAAGGTCCTAAATCTTACTCTGGACTAATGGTTAAGGGCTTAACTCTTACTCTGGACTAATGGTTAAGGTCTTGGTCTTAACTCTTACTCTGGCATCATGGTTAAGGTCTTAACTCTTACTCTGGACTAATGGTTAAGGTCTTAACTCTTACTCTGGCATCATGGTTAAGGTCTTAACTCTTACTCTGGACTAATGGTTAAGGTCTTGGTCTTAACTCTTACTCTGGCATCATGGTTAAGGTCTTAACTCTTACTCTGGACTAATGGTTAAGGTCTTAACTCTTACTCTGGCATCATGGTTAAGGTCTTAACTCTTACTCTGGACTAATGGTTAAGGTCTTAACTCTTACTCTGGCATCATGGTTAAGGTATTAACTCTTACTCTGGCATCATGGTTAAGGTCTTAACTCTTCCTCTGGACTAATGGTTAAGGTCTTTACTCTTACTCTGGCATCATGGTTAAGGTCTTAACTCTTACTCTGGACTAATGGTTAAGGTTTTAGACTCTCACTCTGGCATCATGGTTAAGGTCTTAACTCTTACTGTGGACTAAAGTTTAAGGTCTTAACTCTTACTCTGGCATCATGGTTAAGGTCTTATCTCTTACTCTGGACTAATGGTTAAGGTCTTAACTCTTACTCTGGCATCATGGTTAAGGTCTTAACTCTAACTCTGGCATCATGGTTAAGGTCTTAACTCTTACTCTGGCATCATGGTTAAGGTCGTAACTCTTACTCTGGACTAATGGTTAAGGTCTTAACTCTTACTCTTGACTAATGGTTAAGGTCTTAACTCTTACTCTGGCATCATGGTTAAGGTCTTAACTCTTACTCTAGCATCATGGTTAAGGTCTTAACTCTTACTCTGGACTAATGGTTAAGGTCTTAACTCTTACTCTGGACTAATGGTTAATGTCTTAACTCTAACTCTGGACTAATGGTTAAGGTCTTAGACTCTTACTCTGGCATCATGGTTAAGGTCTTAACTCTTACTCTGGCATCATGGTTAATGTCTTAAGTCTTACTCTGGCATCATGGTTAAGGTCTTAACTCTTACTCTGGACTAATGGTTAAGGTCTTAACTCTTACTCTGGCATCATGGTTTAGGTCTTAACTCTTACTCTGGCATCATGGTTAAGGTCTTAACTCTTACTCTGGACTAATGGTTAAGGTCTTAACTCTTACTCTGGCATCATGGTTAAGGTCTTAACTCTTACTCTGGACTAATGGTTAAGGTTTTAGACTATCACTCTGGCATCATGGTTAAGGTCTTAACTCTTACTCTGGACTAATGGTTAAGGTCTTGGTCTTAACTCTTACTCTGGCATCATGGTTAAGGTCTTAACTCTTACTCTGGACTAATGGTTAAGGTCTTAACTCTTACTCTGGCATCATGGTTAAGGTCTTAACTCTTACTCTGGACTAATGGTTAAGGTCTTAACTCTTACTCTGGCATCATGGTTAAGGTCTTAACTCTTACTCTGGCATCATGGTTAAGGTCTTAACTCTTACTCTGGACTAATGGTTAAGGTCTTAACTCTTACTCTGGCATCATGGTTAAGGTCTTAACTCTTACTCTGGACTAATGGTTAAGGTTTTAGACTCTCACTCTGGCATCATGGTTAAGGTCTTAACTCATACTCTGGACTAATGGTTAAGGTCTTAACTCTTACTCTGGCATCATGGTTAAGGTCTTAACTCTACCTCTGGCATCATGGTTAAGGTCTTAACTTTTACTCTGGCATCATGGTTAAGGTTGTAACTCTTACTCTGGACTAATGGTTAAGGTCTTAACTCTTACTCTGGCATCATGGTTAATGTCTTAAGTCTTACTCTGGCATCATGGCTAAGGTCTTAACTCTTACTCTGGACTAATGGTTAAGGTCTTAACTCTTACTCTGGCATCATGGTTTGGGTCTTAACTCTTACTCTGGCATCATGGTTAAGGTCTTTACTCTTACTCTGGACTAATGGTTAAGGTTTTAGACTCTCACTCTGGCATCATGGTTAAGGTCTTAACTCTTACTCTGGCATCATGGCTAAGGTCTTAACTCTAACTCTGGCATCATGGTTAAGGTCTTAACTCTTACTCTGGCATCATAGTTAAGGTCGTAACTCTTACTCTGGACTAATGGTTAAGGTCTTAACTCTTACTCTCGACTAATGGTTAAGGTCTTAACTCTTACTCTGGCATCATGGTTAAGGTCTTAACTCTTACTCTAGCATCATGGTTAAGGTCTTAACTCTTACTCTGGACTAATGGTTAAGGTCTTAACTCTTACTCTGGACTAATTGTTAATGTCTTAACTCTTACTCTGGACTAATGGTTAAGGTTTTAGACTCTTACTCTGGCATCATGGTTAAGGTCTTAACTCTTACTCTGGCATCATGGTTAATGTCTTAAGTCTTACTCTGGCATCATGGTTAAGGTCTTAACTCTTACTCTGGACTAATGGTTAAGGTCTTAACTCTTACTCTGGCATCATGGTTTAGGTCTTAACTCTTACTCTGGCATCATGGTTAAGGTCTTAACTCTTACTCTGGACTAATGGTTAAGGTCTTAACTCTTACTCTGGCATCATGGTTAAGGTCTTAACTCTTACACTGGACTAATGGTTAAGGTTTTAGACTCTCACTCTGGCATCATGGTTAAGGTCTTAACTCTTACTCTGGACTAATGGTTAAGGTCTTAACTCTTACTCTGGCATCATGGTTAAGGTCTTAACTCTACCTCTGGCATCATGGTTAAGGTCTTAACTCTTACTCTGGCATCATGGTTAAGGTCGTAACTCTTACTCTGGACTAATGGTTAAGGTCTTAACTCTTACTCTGGCATCATGGTTAATGTCTTAAGTCTTACTCTGGCATCATGGTTAAGGTCTTAACTCTTACTCTGGACTAATGGTTAAGG
Source organism: Triturus cristatus (assembly GCF_964204655.1). Lineage (NCBI taxonomy): Eukaryota > Metazoa > Chordata > Amphibia > Caudata > Salamandridae > Triturus > Triturus cristatus. Next base: position 717,417,540 of record NC_140593.1, on the reverse strand, counting down.
TCTTAACTCTTAATCTGGACTAATGGTTAAGGTCTTAACTCTTACTCTGGCATCATGGTTTAGGTCTTAACTCTTACTCTGGCATCATGGTTAAGGTCTTAACTCTTACTCTGGACTAATGGTTAAGGTCTTAACTCTTAATCTGGCATCATGGTTAAGGTCTTTACTCTTACTCTGGACTAATGGTTAAGGTTTTAGACTCTCACTCTGGCATCATGGTTAAGGTCTTAACTCTTACTCTGGCATCATGGTTAAGGTCTTAACTCTAACTCTGGCATCATGGTTAAGGTCTTAACTCTTACTCTGGCATCATGGTTAAGGTTGTAACTCTTACTCTGGACTAATGGTTAAGGTCTTAACTCTTACTCTCGACTAATGGTTAAGGTCTTCACTCTTACTCTGGCATCATGGTTAAGGTCTTAACTCTTACTCTAGCATCATGGTTAAGGTCTTAACTCTTACTCTAGACTAATGGTTAAGGTCTTAACTCTTACTCTGGACTAATGGTTAATGTCTTAACTCTTACTCTGGACTAATGGTTAAGGTCTTAGACTCTTACTCTGGCATCATGGTTAAGGTCTTAACTCTTACTGTGGACTAAAGTTTAAGGTCTTAACTCTTACTCTGGCATCATGGTTAAGGTCGTATCTCTTACTCTGGGCTAATGGTTAAGGTCTTAACTCTTACTCTGGCATCATGGTTAAGGTCTTAACTCTAACTCTGGCATCATGGTTAAGGTCTTAACTCTTACTCTGGCATCATGGTTAAGGTCGTAACTCTTACTCTGGACTAATGGTTAAGGTCTTAACTCTTACTCTCGACTAATGGTTAAGGTCTTAACTCTTACTCTGGCATCATGGTTAAGGTCTTAACTCTTACTCTAGCATCATGGTTAAGGTCTTAACTCTTACTCTGGACTAATGGTTAAGGTCTTAACTCTTACTCTGGACTAATGGTTAATGTCTTAACTCTAACTCTGGACTAATGGTTAAGGTCTTAGACTCTTACTCTGGCATCATGGTTAAGGTCTTAACTCTTACTCTGGCATCATGGTTAATGTCTTAAGTCTTACTCTGGCATCATGGTTAAGGTCTTAACTCTTACTCTGGACTAATGGTTAAGGTCTTAACTCTTACTCTGGCATCATGGTTTAGGTCTTAACTCTTACTCTGGCATCATGGTTAAGGTCTTAACTCTTACTCTGGACTAATGGTTAAGGTCTTAACTCTTACTCTGGCATCATGGTTAAGGTCTTAACTCTTACTCTGGACTAATGGTTAAGGTTTTAGACTCTCACTCTGGCATCATGGTTAAGGTCTTAACTCTTACTCTGGACTAATGGTTAAGGTCTTAACTCTTACTCTGGCATCATAGTTAAGGTCTTAACTCTACCTCTGGCATCATGGTTAAGGTCTTAACTCTTACTCTGGCATCATGGTTAAGGTCGTAACTCTTACTCTGGACTAATGGTTAAGGTCTTAACTCTTACTCTGGCATCATGGTTAATGTCTTAAGTCTTACTCTGGCATCATGGTTAAGGTCTTAACTCTTACTCTGGACTAATGGTTAAGGTCTTAACTCTTACTCTGGCATCATGGTTTAGGTCTTAACTCTTACTATGGCATCATGGTTAAGGTCTTAACTCTTACTCTGGACTAATGGTTAAGGTCTTAACTCTTACTCTGGCATCATGGTTAAGGTCTTTACTCTTACTCTGGTCTAATGGTTAAGGTTTTAGACTCTCACTCTGGCATCATGGTTAAGGTCTTAACTCTTACTCTGGCATCATGGTTAAGGTCTTAACTCTAAGTCTGGCATCATGGTTAAGGTCTTAACTCTTACTCTGGCATCATGGTTAAGGTTGTAACTCTTACTCTGGACTAATGGTTAAGGTCTTAACTCTTACTCTCGACTAATGGTTAAGGTCTTAACTCTTACTCTGGCATCATGGTTAAGGTCTTAACTCTTACTCTAGCATCATGGTTAAGGTCTTAACTCTTACTCTGGACTAATGGTTAAGGTCTTAACTCTTACTCTGGACTAATGGTTAAGGTCTTAGACTCTTACTCTGGCATCATGGTTAAGGTCTTAACTCTTAGTCTGGACTAATGGTTAAGGTCTTAACTCTTACTCTGGCATCATGGTTAAGGTCTTAACTCTTACTATGGCATCATGGTTAAGGTCTTAACTCTTACTCTGGCATCATGGTTAAGGTCTTAACTCTTACTCTGGACTAATGGTTAAGGTCTTAACTCTTACTCTGGCATCATGGTTAAGGTCGCAACTCTTACTCTGGCATCATGGTTAAGGTCTTAACTCTAACTCTGGAACATAGTTAAGGTCTTAACTCTTACTCTGGCATCATGGTTAAGGTCGTAACTCTTACTCTGGACTAATGTTTAAGGTCTTAACTCTTACTCTGGACTAATGGTTAATGTCTTAACTCTTACTCTGGACTAATGGTTAAGGTCTTAGACTCTTACTCTGGCATCATGGTTAAGGTCTTAACTCTTACTGTGGACTAAAGTTTAAGGTCTTAACTCTTACTCTGGCATCATGGTTAAGGTCTTATCTCTTACTCTGGACTAATGGTTAAGGTCTTAACTCTTACTCTGGCATCATGGTTAAGGTCTTAACTCTAACTCTGGCATCATGGTTAAGGTCTTAACTCTTACTCTGGCATCATGGTTAAGGTTGTAACTCTTACTCTGGACTAATGGTTAATGTCTTAACTCTAACTCTGGACTAATGGTTAAGGTCTTAGACTCTTACTCTGGCATCATGGTTAAGGTCTTAACTCTTACTCTGGCATCATGGTTAATGTCTTAAGTCTTACTCTGGCATCATGGTTAAGGTCTTAACTCTTACTCTGGACTAATGGTTAAGGTCTTAACTCTTACTCTGGCATCATGGTTTAGGTCTTAACTCTTACTCTGGCATCATGGTTAAGGTCTTAACTCTTACTCTGGACTAATGGTTAAGGTCTTAACTCTTACTCTGGCATCATGGTTAAGGTCTTAACTCTTACTCTGGACTAATGGTTAAGGTTTTAGACTCTCACTCTGGCATCATGGTTAAGGTCTTAACTCTTACTCTGGACTAATGGTTAAGGTCTTAACTCTTACTCTGGCATCATAGTTAAGGTCTTAACTCTACCTCTGGCATCATGGTTGATGTCTTAACTCTTACTCTGGCATCATGGTTAAGGTCGTAACTCTTACTCTGGACTAATGGTTAAGGTCTTAACTCTTACTCTGGCATCATGGTTAATGTCTTAAGTCTTACTCTGGCATCATGGTTAAGGTCTTAACTCTTACTCTGGACTAATGGTTAAGGTCTTAACTCTTACTCTGGCATCATGGTTTAGGTCTTAACTCTTACTATGGCATCATGGTTAAGGTCTTAACTCTTACTCTGGACTAATGGTTAAGGTCTTAACTCTTACTCTGGCATCATGGTTAAGGTCTTTACTCTTACTCTGGTCTAATGGTTAAGGTTTTAGACTCTCACTCTGGCATCATGGTTAAGGTCTTAACTCTTACTCTGGCATCATGGTTAAGGTCTTAACTCTAACTCTGGCATCATGGTTAAGGTCTTAACTCTTACTCTGGCATCATGGTTAAGGTTGTAACTCTTACTCTGGACTAATGGTTAAGGTCTTAACTCTTACTCTCGACTAATGGTTAAGGTCTTAACTCTTACTCTGGCATCATGGTTAAGGTCTTAACTCTTACTCTAGCATCATGGTTAAGGTCTTAACTCTTACTCTGGACTAATGGTTAAGGTCTTAACTCTTACTCTGGACTAATGGTTAAGGTCTTAGACTCTTACTCTGGCATCATGGTTAAGGTCTTAACTCTTACTCTGGACTAATGGTTAAGGTCTTAACTCTTACTCTGGCATCATGGTTAAGGTCTTAACTCTTACTATGGCATCATGGTTAAGGTCTTAACTCTTACTCTGGCATCATGGTTAAGGTCTTAACTCTTACTCTGGACTAATGGTTAAGGTCTTAACTCTTACTCTGGCATCATGGTTAAGGTCGCACCTCTTACTCTGGCATCATGGTTAAGGTCTTAACTCTAACTCTGGAACATAGTTAAGGTCTTAACTCTTACTCTGGCATCATGGTTAAGGTCGTAACTCTTACTCTGGACTAATGTTTAAGGTCTTAACTCTTACTCTGGACTAATGGTTAATGTCTTAACTCTTACTCTGGACTAATGGTTAAGGTCTTAGACTCTTACTCTGGCATCATGGTTAAGGTCTTAACTCTTACTGTGGACTAAAGTTTAAGGTCTTAACTCTTACTCTGGCATCATGGTTAAGGTCTTATCTCTTACTCTGGACTAATGGTTAAGGTCTTAACTCTTACTCTGGCATCATGGTTAAGGTCTTAACTCTAACTCTGGCATCATGGTTAAGGTCTTAACTCTTACTCTGGCATCATGGTTAAGGTCGTAACTCTTACTCTGGACTAATGGTTAAGGTCTTAACTCTTACTCTCGACTAATGTTTAAGGTCTTAACTCTTACTCTGGCATCATGGTAAAGGTCTTAACTCTTACTCTAGCATCATGGTTAAGGTCTTAACTCTTACTCTGGACTAATGGTTAAGGTCTTAACTCTTACTCTGGACTAATGGTTAATGTCTTAACTCTAACTCTGGACTAATGGTTAAGGTCATAGACTCTTACTCTGGCATCATGGTTAAGGTCTTAACTCTTACTCTGGCATCATGGTTAATGTCTTAAGTCTTACTCTGGCATCATGGTTAAGGTCTTAACTCTTACTCTGGACTAATGGTTAAGGTCTTAACTCTTACTCTGGCATCATGGTTTAGGTCTTAACTCTTACTCTGGCATCATGGTTAAGGTCTTAACTCTTACTCTGGACTAATGGTTAAGGTCTTAACTCTTACTCTGGCATCATGGTTAAGGTCTTAACTCTTACTCTGGACTAATGGTTAAGGTTTTAGACTCTCACTCTGGCATCATGGTTAAGGTCTTAACTCTTACTCTGGACTAATGGTTAAGGTCCTAACTCTTACTCTGGCATCATAGTTAAGGTCTTAACTCTACCTCTGGCATCATGGTTAAGGTCTTAACTCTTACTCTGGCATCATGGTTAAGGTCGTAACTCTTACTCTGGACTAATGGTTAAGGTCTTAACTCTTACTCTGGCATCATGGTTTAGGTCTTAACTCTTACTATGGCATCATGGTTAAGGTCTTAACTCTTACTCTGGACTAATGGTTAAGGTCTTAACTCTTACTCTGGCATCATGGTTAAGGTCTTTACTCTTACTCTGGTCTAATGGTTAAGGTTTTAGACTCTCACTCTGGCATCATGGTTAATGTCTTAACTCTTACTCTGGCATCATGGTTAAGGTCTTAACTCTAACTCTGGCATCATGGTTAAGGTCTTAACTCTTACTCTGGCATCATGGTTAAGGTTGTAACTCTTACTCTGGACTAATGGTTAAGGTCTTAACTCTTACTCTCGACTAATGGTTAAGGTCTTAACTCTTACTCTGGCATCATGGTTAAGGTTGTAACTCTTACTCTGGACTAATGGTTAAGGTCTTAACTCTTACTCTCGACTAATGGTTAAGGTCTTAACTCTTACTCTGGCATCATGGTTAAGGTCTTAACTCTTACTCTAGCATCATGGTTAAGGTCTTAACTCTTACTCTGGACTAATGGTTAAGGTCTTAACTCTTACTCTGGACTAATGGTTAAGGTCTTAGACTCTTACTCTGGCATCATGGTTAAGGTCTTAACTCTTACTCTGGACTAATGGTTAAGGTCTTAACTCTTACTCTGGCATCATGGTTAAGGTCTTAACTCTTACTCTGGCATCATGGCTAAGGTCTTAACTCTTACTCTGGCATCATGGTTAAGGTCGTAACTCTTACTCTGGACTAATGGTTAAGGTCTTGGTCTTAACTCTTACTCTGGCATCATGGTTAAGGTCTTAACTCTTACTCTGGACTAATGGTTAAGGTCTTAACTCTTACTCTGGCATCATGGTTAAGGTCTTTACTCTTACTCTGGACTAATGGTTAAGGTTTTAGACTCTCACTCTGGCATCATGGTTAAGGTCTTAACTCTTACTCTGGCATCATGGCTAAGGTCTTAACTCTAACTCTGGCATCATGGTTAAGGTCTTAACTCTTACTCTGGCATCATAGTTAAGGTCGTAACTCTTACTCTGGACTAATGGTTAAGGTCTTAACTCTTACTCTTGACTAATGGTTAAGGTCTTAACTCTTACTCTGGCATCATGGTTAAGGTCTTAACTCTTACTCTAGCATCATGGTTAAGGTCTTAACTCTTACTCTGGACTAATGGTTAAGGTCTTAACTCTTACTCTGGACTAATGGTTAATGTCTTAACTCTTACTCTGGACTAATGGTTAAGGTTTTAGACTCTTACTCTGGCATCATGGTTAAGGTCTTAACTCTTACTCTGGCATCATGGTTAATGTCTTAAGTCTTACTCTGGACTAATGGTTAAGGTCTTAACTCTTACTCTGGCATCATGGTTTAGGTCTTAACTCTTACTCTGGCATCATGGTTAAGGTCTTAACTCTTACTCTGGACTAATGGTTAAGGTCTTAACTCTTACTCTGGCATCATGGTTAAGGTCTTAACTCTTACACTGGACTAATGGTTAAGGTTTTAGACTCTCACTCTGGCATCATGGTTAAGGTCTTAACTCTTACTCTGGACTAATGGTTAAGGTCTTAACTCTTACTCTGGCATCATGGTTAAGGTCTTAACTCTACCTCTGGCATCATGGTTAAGGTCTTAACTCTTACTCTGGCATCATGGTTAAGGTCGTAACTCTTACTCTGGACTAATGGTTAAGGTCTTAACTCTTACTCTGGCATCATGGTTAATGTCTTAAGTCTTACTCTGGCATCATGGTTAAGGTCTTAACTCTTACTCTGGACTAATGGTTAAGGTCTCAACTCTTAATCTGGACTAATGGTTAAGGTCTTAACTCTTACTCTGGCATCATGGTTTAGGTCTTAACTCTTACTCTGGCATCATGGTTAAGGTCTTAACTCTTACTCTGGACTAATGGTTAAGGTCTTAACTCTTAATCTGGCATCATGGTTAAGGTCTTTACTCTTACTCTGGACTAATGGTTAAGGTTTTAGACTCTCACTCTGGCATCATGGTTAAGGTCTTAACTCTTACTCTGGCATCATGGTTAAGGTCTTAACTCTAACTCTGGCATCATGGTTAAGGTCTTAACTCTTACTCTGGCATCATGGTTAAGGTTGTAACTCTTACTCTGGACTAATGGTTAAGGTCTTAACTCTTACTCTCGACTAATGGTTAAGGTCTTCACTCTTACTCTGGCATCATGGTTAAGGTCTTAACTCTTACTCTAGCATCATGGTTAAGGTCTTAACTCTTACTCTAGACTAATGGTTAAGGTCTTAACTCCTACTCTGGACTAATGGTTAATGTCTTAACTCTTACTCTGGACTAATGGTTAAGGTCTTAGACTCTTACTCTGGCATCATGGTTAAGGTCTTAACTCTTACTGTGGACTAAAGTTTAAGGTCTTAACTCTTACTCTGGCATCATGGTTAAGGTTGTATCTCTTACTCTGGACTAATGGTTAAGGTCTTAACTCTTACTCTGGCATCATGGTTAAGGTCTTAACTCTAACTCTGGCATCATGGTTAAGGTCTTAACTCTTACTCTGGCATCATGGTTAAGGTCGTAACTCTTACTCTGGACTAATGGTTAAGGTCTTAACTCTTACTCTCGACTAATGGTTAAGGTCTTAACTCTTACTCTGGCATCATGGTTAAGGTCTTAACTCTTACTCTAGCATCATGGTTAAGGTCTTAACTCTTACTCTGGACTAATGGTTAAGGTCTTAACTCTTACTCTGGACTAATGGTTAATGTCTTAACTCTAACTCTGGACTAATGGTTAAGGTCTTAGACTCTTACTCTGGCATCATGGTTAAGGTCTTAACTCTTACTCTGGCATCATGGTTAATGTCTTAAGTCTTACTCTGGCATCATGGTTAAGGTCTTAACTCTTACTCTGGACTAATGGTTAAGGTCTTAACTCTTACTCTGGCATCATGGTTTAGGTCTTAACTCTTACTCTGGCATCATGGTTAAGGTCTTAACTCTTACTCTGGACTAATGGTTAAGGTCTTAACTCTTACTCTGGCATCATGGTTAAGGTCTTAACTCTTACTCTGGACTAATGGTTAAGGTTTTAGACTCTCACTCTGGCATCATGGTTAAGGTCTTAACTCTTACTCTGGACTAATGGTTAAGGTCTTAACTCTTACTCTGGCATCATAGTTAAGGTCTTAACTCTACCTCTGGCATCATGGTTAAGGTCTTAACTCTTACTCTGGCATCATGGTTAAGGTCGTAACTCTTACTCTGGACTAATGGTTAAGGTCTTAACTCTTACTCTGGCATCATGGTTAATGTCTTAAGTCTTACTCTGGCATCATGGTTAAGGTCTTAACTCTTACTCTGGACTAATGGTTAAGGTCTTAACTCTTACTCTGGCATCATGGTTAAGGTCTTTACTCTTACTCTGGCATCATGGTTAAGGTCTTAACTCTAACTCTGGCATCATGGTTAAGGTCTTAACTCTTACTCTGGCATCATGGTTAAGGTTGTAACTCTTACTCTGGACTAATGGTTAAGGTCTTAACTCTTACTCTCGACTAATGGTTAAGGTCTTAACTCTTACTCTGGCATCATGGTTAAGGTCTTAACTCTTACTCTAGCATCATGGTTAAGGTCTTAACTCTTACTCTGGACTAATGGTTAAGGTCTTAACTCTTACTCTGGACTAATGGTTAAGGTCTTAGACTCTTACTCTGGCATCATGGTTAAGGTCTTAACTCTTACTCTGGACTAATGGTTAAGGTCTTAACTCTTACTCTGGCATCATGGTTAAGGTCTTAACTCTTACTATGGCATCATGGTTAAGGTCTTAACTCTTACTCTGGCATCATGGTTAAGGTCTTAACTCTTACTCTGGACTAATGGTTAAGGTCTTAACTCTTACTCTGGCATCATGGTTAAGGTCGCAACTCTTACTCTGGCATCATGGTTAAGGTCTTAACTCTAACTCTGGAACATAGTTAAGGTCTTAACTCTTACTCTGGCATCATGGTTAAGGTCGTAACTCTTACTCTGGACTAATGTTTAAGGTCTTAACTCTTACTCTGGACTAATGGTTAATGTCTTAACTCTTACTCTGGACTAATGGTTAAGGTCTTAGACTCTTACTCTGGCATCATGGTTAAGGTCTTAACTCTTACTGTGGACTAAAGTTTAAGGTCTTAACTCTTACTCTGGCATCATGGTTAAGGTCTTATCTCTTACTCTGGACTAATGGTTAAGGTCTTAACTCTTACTCTGGCATCATGGTTAAGGTCTTAACTCTAACTCTGGCATCATGGTTAAGGTCTTAACTCTTACTCTGGCATCATGGTTAAGGTCGTAACTCTTACTCTGGACTAATGGTTAATGTCTTAACTCTAACTCTGGACTAATGGTTAAGGTCTTAGACTCTTACTCTGGCATCATGGTTAAGGTCTTAACTCTTACTCTGGCATCATGGTTAATGTCTTAAGTCTTACTCTGGCATCATGGTTAAGGTCTTAACTCTTACTCTGGACTAATGGTTAAGGTCTTAACTCTTACTCTGGCATCATGGTTTAGGTCTTAACTCTTACTCTGGCATCATGGTTAAGGTCTTAACTCTTACTCTGGACTAATGGTTAAGGTCTTAACTCTTACTCTGGCATCATGGTTAAGGTCTTAACTCTTACTCTGGACTAATGGTTAAGGTTTTAGACTCTCACTCTGGCATCATGGTTAAGGTCTTAACTCTTACTCTGGACTAATGGTTAAGGTCTTAACTCTTACTCTGGCATCATAGTTAAGGTCTTAACTCTTACTCTGGCATCATGGTTAAGGTCTTAACTCTTACTCTGGCATCATGGTTAAGGTCGTAACTCTTACTCTGGACTAATGGTTAAGGTCTTAACTCTTACTCTGGCATCATGGTTAATGTCTTAAGTCTTACTCTGGCATCATGGTTAAGGTCTTAACTCTTACTCTGGACTAATGGTTAAGGTCTTAACTCTTACTCTGGCATCATGGTTTAGGTCTTAACTCTTACTATGGCATCATGGTTAAGGTCTTAACTCTTACTCTGGACTAATGGTTAAGGTCTTAACTCTTACTCTGGCATCATGGTTAAGGTCTTTACTCTTACTCTGGTCTAATGGTTAAGGTTTTAGACTCTCACTCTGGCATCATGGTTAAGGTCTTAACTCTTACTCTGGCATCATGGTTAAGGTCTTAACTCTAACTCTGGCATCATGGTTAAGGTCTTAACTCTTACTCTGGCATCATGGTTAAGGTTGTAACTCTTACTCTGGACTAATAGTTAAGGTCTTAACTCTTACTCTCGACTAATGGTTAAGGTCTTAACTCTTACTCTGGCATCATGGTTAAGGTCTTAACTCTTACTCTAGCATCATGGTTAAGGTCTTAACTCTTACTCTGGACTAATGGTTAAGGTCTTAACTCTTACTCTGGACTAATGGTTAAGGTCTTAGACTCTTACTCTGGCATCATGGTTAAGGTCTTAACTCTTACTCTGGACTAATGGTTAAGGTCTTAACTCTTACTCTGGCATCATGGTTAAGGTCTTAACTCTTACTATGGCATCATGGTTAAGGTCTTAACTCTTACTCTGGCATCATGGTTAAGGTCTTAACTCTTACTCTGGACTAATGGTTAAGGTCTTAACTCTTACTCTGGCATCATGGTTAAGGTCGCAACTCTTACTCTGGCATCATGGTTAAGGTCTTAACTCTAACTCTGGAACATAGTTAAGGTCTTAACTCTTACTCTGGCATCATGGTTAAGGTCGTAACTCTTACTCTGGACTAATGTTTAAGGTCTTAACTCTTACTCTGGACTAATGGTTAATGTCTTAACTCTTACTCTGGACTAATGGTTAAGGTCTTAGACTCTTACTCTGGCATCATGGTTAAGGTCTTACCTCTTACTGTGGACTAAAGTTTAAGGTCTTAACTCTTACTCTGGCATCATGGTTAAGGTCTTATCTCTTACTCTGGACTAATGGTTAAGGTCTTAACTCTTACTCTGGCATCATGGTTAAGGTCTTAACTCTAACTCTGGCATCATGGTTAAGGTCTTAACTCTTACTCTGGCATCATGGTTAAGGTCGTAACTCTTACTCTGGACTAATGGTTAAGGTCTTAACTCTTACTCTCGACTAATGTTTAAGGTCTTAACTCTTACTCTGGCATCATGGTAAAGGTCTTAACTCTTACTCTAGCATCATGGTTAAGGTCTTAACTCTTACTCTGGACTAATGGTTAAGGTCTTAACTCTTACTCTGGACTAATGGTTAATGTCTTAACTCTAACTCTGGACTAATGGTTAAGGTCATAGACTCTTACTCTGGCATCATGGTTAAGGTCTTAACTCTTACTCTGGCATCATGGTTAATGTCTTAAGTCTTACTCTGGCATCATGGTTAAGGTCTTAACTCTTACTCTGGACTAATGGTTAAGGTCTTAACTCTTACTCTGGCATCATGGTTTAGGTCTTAACTCTTACTCTGGCATCATGGTTAAGGTCTTAACTCTTACTCTGGACTAATGGTTAAGGTCTTAACTCTTACTCTGGCATCATGGTTAAGGTCTTAACTCTTACTCTGGACTAATGGTTAAGGTTTTAGACTCTCACTCTGGCATCATGGTTAAGGTCTTAACTCTTACTCTGGACTAATGGTTAAGGTCTTAACTCTTACTCTGGCATCATAGTTAAGGTCTTAACTCTACCTCTGGCATCATGGTTAAGGTCTTAACTCTTACTCTGGCATCATGGTTAAGGTCGTAACTCTTACTCTGGACTAATGGTTAAGGTCTTAACTCTTACTCTGGCATCATGGTTTAGGTCTTAACTCTTACTATGGCATCATGGTTAAGGTCTTAACTCTTACTCTGGACTAATGGTTAAGGTCTTAACTCTTACTCTGGCATCATGGTTAAGGTCTTTACTCTTACTCTGGTCTAATGGTTAAGGTTTTAGACTCTCACTCTGGCATCATGGTTAATGTCTTAACTCTTACTCTGGCATCATGGTTTAGGTCTTAACTCTAACTCTGGCATCATGGTTAAGGTCTTAACTCTTACTCTGGCATCATGGTTAAGGTTGTAACTCTTACTCTGGACTAATGGTTAAGGTCTTAACTCTTACTCTCGACTAATGGTTAAGGTCTTAACTCTTACTCTGGCATCATGGTTAAGGTTGTAACTCTTACTCTGGACTAATGGTTAAGGTCTTAACTCTTACTCTCGACTAATGGTTAAGGTCTTAACTCTTACTCTGGCATCATGGTTAAGGTCTTAACTCTTACTCTAGCATCATGGTTAAGGTCTTAACTCTTACTCTGGACTAATGGTTAAGGTCTTAACTCTTACTCTGGACTAATGGTTAAGGTCTTAGACTCTTACTCTGGCATCATGGTTAAGGTCTTAACTCTTACTCTGGACTAATGGTTAAGGTCTTAACTCTTACTCTGGCATCATGGTTAAGGTCTTAACTCTAACTCTGGACTAATGGTTAAGGTCTTGGTCTTAACTCTTACTCTGGCATCATGGTTAAGGTCTTAACTCTTACTCTGGACTAATGGTTAAGGTCTTAACTCTTACTCTGGAATCATGGTTAAGGTCGTAACTCTTACTCTGGCATCATGGTTAAGGTCCTAACTCTAACTCTGGAACATAGTTAAGGTCTTAACTCTTACTCTGGCATCATGGTTAAGGTCGTAACTCTTACTCTGGACTAATGTTTAAGGTCTTCACTCTTACTCTGGACTAATGATTAAGGTCTTAACTCTTACTCTGGCATTATGGTTAAGGTCTTAACTCTTACTCTAGCATCATGGTTAAGGTCTTAACTCTTACTCTAGACTAATGGTTAAGGTCTTAACTCTTACTCTGGACTAATGGTTAAGGTCTTAACTCTTACTCTGGACTAATGGTTAAGGTCTTAGACTCTTACTCTGGCATCATGGTTAAGGTCTTAGACTCTTACTCTGGACTAATGTTTAAGGTCTTAACTCTTACCCTGGCATCATGGTTAAGGTCTTAACTCTTACTCTGGACTAATGGTTAAGGTGTTAACTCTTACTCTGGCATCATGGTTAAGGTCTTAACTCTTACTCTGGACTAATGGTTATGGTCTTAACTCTTACTCTGGACTAATGGTTAAGGTCTTAACTCTTACTCCGGCATCATGGTTAAGGTCTTAACTCTTACTCTGGACTAATGGTTAAGGTCTTAACTCTTACTCTGGCATCATGGTTAAGGTCTTAACTCTTACTCTGGCATCATGGTTATGGTCTTAACTCTTACTCTGGGCTAATGGTTATGGTCATAACTTTTACTCTGGACTAATGGTTAAGGTCTTAACTCTTACTCCGGCATCATGGTTAAGGTCTTAACTCTTACTCTGGACTAATGGTTAAGGTCTTAACTCTTACTCTGGCATCATGGTTAAGGTCTTAACTCTTACTCTGGCATCATGGTTAAGGTCTTAACTCTTACTCTGGACTAATGGTTAAGGTCTTAACTCTTACTCTGGCATCATAGTTAAGGTCTTAACTCTACCTCTGGCATCATGGTTAAGGTCTTAACTCTTACTCTGGCATCATGGTTAAGGTCGTAACTCTTACTCTGGACTAATGGTTAAGGTCTTAACTCTTACTCTGGCATCATGGTTAATGTCTTAAGTCTTACTCTGGCATCATGGTTAAGGTCTTAACTCTTACTCTGGACTAATGGTTAAGGTCTTAACTCTTACTCTGGCATCATGGTTTAGGTCTTAACTCTTACTATGGCATCATGGTTAAGGTCTTAACTCTTACTCTGGACTAATGGTTAAGGTCTTAACTCTTACTCTGGCATCATGGTTAAGGTCTTTACTCTTACTCTGGTCTAATGGTTAAGGTTTTAGACTCTCACTCTGGCATCATGGTTAAGGTCTTAACTCTTACTCTGGCATCATGGTTAAGGTCTTAACTCTAACTCTGGCATCATGGTTAAGGTCTTAACTCTTACTCTGGCATCATGGTTAAGGTTGTAACTCTTACTCTGGACTAATGGTTAAGGTCTTAACTCTTACTCTCGACTAATGGTTAAGGTCTTAACTCTTACTCTGGCATCATGGTTAAGGTCTTAACTCTTACTCTAGCATCATGGTTAAGGTCTTAACTCTTACTCTGGACTAATGGTTAAGGTCTTAACTCTTACTCTGGACTAATGGTTAAGGTCTTAGACTCTTACTCTGGCATCATGGTTAAGGTCTTAACTCTTACTCTGGACTAATGGTTAAGGTCTTAACTCTTACTCTGGCATCATGGTTAAGGTCTTAACTCTTACTATGGCATCATGGTTAAGGTCTTAACTCTTACTCTGGCATCATGGTTAAGGTCTTAACTCTTACTCTGGCATCATGGTTAAGGTCTTTACTCTAACTCTGGAACATAGTTAAGGTCTTAACTCTTACTCTGGCATCATGGTTAAGGTCGTAACTCTTACTCTGGACTAATGTTTAAGGTCTTAACTCTTACTCTGGACTAATGGTTAATGTCTTAACTCTTACTCTGGACTAATGGTTAAGGTCTTAGACTCTTACTCTGGCATCATGGTTAAGGTCTTAACTCTTACTGTGGACTAAAGTTTAAGGTCTTAACTCTTACTCTGGCATCATGGTTAAGGTCTTATCTCTTACTCTGGACTAATGGTTAAGGTCTTAACTCTTACTCTGGCATCATGGTTAAGGTCTTAACTCTAACTCTGGCATCATGGTTAAGGTCTTAACTCTTACTCTGGCATCATGGTTAAGGTCGTAACTCTTACTCTGGACTAATGGTTAAGGTCTTAACTCTTACTCTCGACTAATGTTTAAGGTCTTAACTCTTACTCTGGCATCATGGTAAAGGTCTTAACTCTTACTCTAGCATCATGGTTAAGGTCTTAACTCTTACTCTGGACTAATGGTTAAGGTCTTAACTCTTACTCTGGACTAATGGTTAATGTCTTAACTCTAACTCTGGACTAATGGTTAAGGTCATAGACTCTTACTCTGGCATCATGGTTAAGGTCTTAACTCTTACTCTGGCATCATGGTTAATGTCTTAAGTCTTACTCTGGCATCATGGTTAAGGTCTTAACTCTTACTCTGGACTAATGGTTAAGGTCTTAACTCTTACTCTGGCATCATGGTTAAGGTCTTAACTCTTACTCTGGACTAATGGTTATGGTCTTAACTCTTACTCTGGACTAATGGTTAAGGTCTTAACTCTTACTCCGGCATCATGGTTAAGGTCTTAACTCTTACTCTGGACTAATGGTTAAGGTCTTAACTCTTACTCTGGCATCATGGTTAAGGTCTTAACTCTTACTCTGGCATCATGGTTAAGGTCTTAACTCTTACTCTGGCATCATGGTTATGGTCTTAACTCTTACTCTGGGCTAATGGTTATGGTCATAACTTTTACTCTGGACTAATGGTTAAGGTCTTAACTCTTACTCCGGCATCATGGTTAAGGTCTTAACTCTTACTCTGGACTAATGGTTAAGGTCTTAACTCTTACTCTGGCATCATAGTTAAGGTCTTAACTCTACCTCTGGCATCATGGTTAAGGTCTTAACTCTTACTCTGGCATCATGGTTAAGGTCGTAACTCTTACTCTGGACTAATGGTTAAGGTCTTAACTCTTACTCTGGCATCATGGTTAATGTCTTAAGTCTTACTCTGGCATCATGGTTAAGGTCTTAACTCTTACTCTGGACTAATGGTTAAGGTCTTAACTCTTACTCTGGCATCATGGTTTAGGTCTTAACTCTTACTATGGCATCATGGTTAAGGTCTTAACTCTTACTCTGGACTAATGGTTAAGGTCTTAACTCTTACTCTGGCATCATGGTTAAGGTCTTTACTCTTACTCTGGTCTAATGGTTAAGGTTTTAGACTCTCACTCTGGCATCATGGTTAAGGTCTTAACTCTTACTCTGGCATCATGGTTAAGGTCTTAACTCTAACTCTGGCATCATGGTTAAGGTCTTAACTCTTACTCTGGACTAATGGTTAAGGTCTTAACTCTTACTCTCGACTAATGGTTAAGGTCTTAACTCTTACTCTGGCATCATGGTTAAGGTCTTAACTCTTACTCTAGCATCATGGTTAAGGTCTTAACTCTTACTCTGGACTAATGGTTAAGGTCTTAACTCTTACTCTGGACTAATGGTTAAGGTCTTAGACTCTTACTCTGGCATCATGGTTAAGGTCTTAACTCTTACTCTGGACTAATGGTTAAGGTCTTAACTCTTACTCTGGCATCATGGTTAAGGTCTTAACTCTTACTATGGCATCATGGTTAAGGTCTTAACTCTTACTCTGGCATCATGGTTAAGGTCTTAACTCTTACTCTGGCATCATGGTTAAGGTCTTTACTCTAACTCTGGAACATAGTTAAGGTCTTAACTCTTACTCTGGCATCATGGTTAAGGTCGTAACTCTTACTCTGGACTAATGTTTAAGGTCTTAACTCTTACTCTGGACTAATGGTTAATGTCTTAACTCTTACTCTGGACTAATGGTTAAGGTCTTAGACTCTTACTCTGGCATCATGGTTAAGGTCTTAACTCTTACTGTGGACTAAAGTTTAAGGTCTTAACTCTTACTCTGGCATCATGGTTAAGGTCTTATCTCTTACTCTGGACTAATGGTTAAGGTCTTAACTCTTACTCTGGCATCATGGTTAAGGTCTTAACTCTAACTCTGGCATCATGGTTAAGGTCTTAACTCTTACTCTGGCATCATGGTTAAGGTCGTAACTCTTACTCTGGACTAATGGTTAAGGTCTTAACTCTTACTCTCGACTAATGTTTAAGGTCTTAACTCTTACTCTGGCATCATGGTAAAGGTCTTAACTCTTACTCTAGCATCATGGTTAAGGTCTTAACTCTTACTCTGGACTAATGGTTAAGGTCTTAACTCTTACTCTGGACTAATGGTTAATGTCTTAACTCTAACTCTGGACTAATGGTTAAGGTCATAGACTCTTACTCTGGCATCATGGTTAAGGTCTTAACTCTTACTCTGGCATCATGGTTAATGTCTTAAGTCTTACTCTGGCATCATGGTTAAGGTCTTAACTCTTACTCTGGACTAATGGTTAAGGTCTTAACTCTTACTCTGGCATCATGGTTAAGGTCTTAACTCTTACTCTGGACTAATGGTTATGGTCTTAACTCTTACTCTGGACTAATGGTTAAGGTCTTAACTCTTACTCCGGCATCATGGTTAAGGTCTTAACTCTTACTCTGGACTAATGGTTAAGGTCTTAACTCTTACTCTGGCATCATGGTTAAGGTCTTAACTCTTACTCTGGCATCATGGTTAAGGTCTTAACTCTTACTCTGGCATCATGGTTATGGTCTTAACTCTTACTCTGGGCTAATGGTTATGGTCATAACTTTTACTCTGGACTAATGGTTAAGGTCTTAACTCTTACTCCGGCATCATGGTTAAGGTCTTAACTCTTACTCTGGACTAATGGTTAAGGTCTTAACTCTTACTCTGGCATCATGGTTAAGGTCTTAACTCTTACTCTGGACTAATGGTTAAGGTCTTAACTCTTACTCTGGCATCATAGTTAAGGTCTTAACTCTACCTCTGGCATCATGGTTAAGGTCTTAACTCTTACTCTGGCATCATGGTTAAGGTCGTAACTCTTACTCTGGACTAATGGTTAAGGTCTTAACTCTTACTCTGGCATCATGGTTAATGTCTTAAGTCTTACTCTGGCATCATGGTTAAGGTCTTAACTCTTACTCTGGACTAATGGTTAAGGTCTTAACTCTTACTCTGGCATCATGGTTTAGGTCTTAACTCTTACTATGGCATCATGGTTAAGGTCTTAACTCTTACTCTGGACTAATGGTTAAGGTCTTAACTCTTACTCTGGCATCATGGTTAAGGTCTTTACTCTTACTCTGGTCTAATGGTTAAGGTTTTAGACTCTCACTCTGGCATCATGGTTAAGGTCTTAACTCTTACTCTGGCATCATGGTTAAGGTCTTAACTCTAACTCTGGCATCATGGTTAAGGTCTTAACTCTTACTCTGGCATCATGGTTAAGGTTGTAACTCTTACTCTGGACTAATGGTTAAGGTCTTAACTCTTACTCTCGACTAATGGTTAAGGTCTTAACTCTTACTCTGGCATCATGGTTAAGGTCTTAACTCTTACTCTAGCATCATGGTTAAGGTCTTAACTCTTACTCTGGACTAATGGTTAAGGTCTTAACTCTTACTCTGGACTAATGGTTAAGGTCTTAGACTCTTACTCTGGCATCATGGTTAAGGTCTTAACTCTTACTCTGGACTAATGGTTAAGGTCTTAACTCTTACTCTGGCATCATGGTTAAGGTCTTAACTCTTACTATGGCATCATGGTTAAGGTCTTAACTCTTACTCTGGCATCATGGTTAAGGTCTTAACTCTTACTCTGGACTAATGGTTAAGGTCTTAACTCTTACTCTGGCATCATGGTTAAGGTCGCAACTCTTACTCTGGCATCATGGTTAAGGTCTTAACTCTAACTCTGGAACATAGTTAAGGTCTTAACTCTTACTCTGGCATCATGGTTAAGGTCGTAACTCTTACTCTGGACTAATGTTTAAGGTCTTAACTCTTACTCTGGACTAATGGTTAATGTCTTAACTCTTACTCTGGACTAATGGTTAAGGTCTTAGACTCTTACTCTGGCATCATGGTTAAGGTCTTAACTCTTACTGTGGACTAAAGTTTAAGGTCTTAACTCTTACTCTGGCATCATGGTTAAGGTCTTATCTCTTACTCTGGACTAATGGTTAAGGTCTTAACTTTACTCTGGCATCATGGTTAAGGTCTTAACTCTAACTCTGGCATCATGGTTAAGGTCTTAACTCTTACTCTGGCATCATGGTTAAGGTCGTAACTCTTACTCTGGACTAATGGTTAAGGTCTTAACTCTTACTCTCGACTAATGTTTAAGGTCTTAACTCTTACTCTGGCATCATGGTAAAGGTCTTAACTCTTACTCTAGCATCATGGTTAAGGTCTTAACTCTTACTCTGGACTAATGGTTAAGGTCTTAACTCTTACTCTGGACTAATGGTTAATGTCTTAACTCTAACTCTGGACTAATGGTTAAGGTCATAGACTCTTACTCTGGCATCATGGTTAAGGTCTTAACTCTTACTCTGGCATCATGGTTAATGTCTTAAGTCTTACTCTGGCATCATGGTTAAGGTCTTAACTCTTACTCTGGACTAATGGTTAAGGTCTTAACTCTTACTCTGGCATCATGGTTTAGGTCTTAACTCTTACTCTGGCATCATGGTTAAGGTCTTAACTCTTACTCTGGACTAATGGTTAAGGTCTTAACTCTTACTCTGGCATCATGGTTAAGGTCTTAACTCTTACTCTGGACTAATGGTTAAGGTTTTAGACTCTCACTCTGGCATCATGGTTAAGGTGTTAACTCTTACTCTGGACTAATGGTTAAGGTCTTAACTCTTACTCTGGCATCATAGTTAAGGTCTTAACTCTACCTCTGGCATCATGGTTAAGGTCTTAACTCTTACTCTGGCATCATGGTTAAGGTCGTAACTCTTACTCTGGACTAATGGTTAAGGTCTTAACTCTTACTCTGGCATCATGGTTTAGGTCTTAACTCTTACTATGGCATCATGGTTAAGGTCTTAACTCTTACTCTGGACTAATGGTTAAGGTCTTAACTCTTACTCTGGCATCATGGTTAAGGTCTTTACTCTTACTCTGGCATCATGGTTAAGGTCTTAACTCTAACTCTGGCATCATGGTTAAGGTCTTAACTCTTACTCTGGCATCATGGTTAAGGTTGTAACTCTTACTCTGGACTAATGGTTAAGGTCTTAACTCTTACTCTCGACTAATGGTTAAGGTCTTAACTCTTACTCTGGCATCATGGTTAAGGTTGTAACTCTTACTCTGGACTAATGGTTAAGGTCTTAACTCTTACTCTCGACTAATGGTTAAGGTCTTAACTCTTACTCTGGCATCATGGTTAAGGTCTTAACTCTTACTCTAGCATCATGGTTAAGGTCTTAACTCTTACTCTGGACTAATGGTTAAGGTCTTAACTCTTACTCTGGACTAATGGTTAAGGTCTTAGACTCTTACTCTGGCATCATGGTTAAGGTCTTAACTCTTACTCTGGACTAATGGTTAAGGTCTTGGTCTTAACTCTTACTCTGGCATCATGGTTAAGGTCTTAACTCTTACTCTGGACTAATGGTTAAGGTCTTAACTCTTACTCTGGAATCATGGTTAAGGTCGTAACTCTTACTCTGGCATCATGGTTAAGGTCCTAACTCTAACTCTGGAACATAGTTAAGGTCTTAACTCTTACTCTGGCATCATGGTTAAGGTCGTAACTCTTACTCTGGACTAATGTTTAAGCTCTTCACTCTTACTCTGGACTAATGATTAAGGTCTTAACTCTTACTCTGGCATTATGGTTAAGGTCTTAACTCTTACTCTAGCATCATGGTTAAGGTCTTAACTCTTACTCTAGACTAATGGTTAAGGTCTTAACTCTTACTCTGGACTAATGGTTAAGGTCTTAACTCTTACTCTGGACTAATGGTTAAGGTCTTAGACTCTTACTCTGGCATCATGGTTAAGGTCTTAACTCTTACTCTGGACTAATGTTTAAGGTCTTAACTCTTACCCTGGCATCATGGTTAAGGTCTTAACTCTTACTCTGGACTAATGGTTAAGGTGTTAACTCTTACTCTGGCATCATGGTTAAGGTCTTAACTCTTACTCTGGACTAATGGTTATGGTCTTAACTCTTACTCTGGACTAATGGTTAAGGTCTTAACTCTTACTCCGGCATCATGGTTAAGGTCTTAACTCTTACTCTGGACTAATGGTTAAGGTCTTAACTCTTACTCTGGCATCATGGTTAAGGTCTTAACTCTTACTCTGGCATCATGGTTATGGTCTTAACTCTTACTCTGGGCTAATGGTTATGGTCATAACTTTTACTCTGGACTAATGGTTAAGATCTTAACTCTTACTCTGGCATCATGGTTAAGGTCTTAGACTCTTACTCTGGCATCATGGTTAAGGTCTTAAATCTTACTCTGGACTAATGGTTACAGGCTTAACTCTTACTCTGGACTAATGGTTAAGGTCTTAACTCTTACTCTGGCATCATGGTTAAGGTCTTAACTCTTACTCTGGACTAATGGTTATGGTCTTAACTCTTACTCTGGCATCATGGTTAAGGTCGTAACTCTTACTCTGGCATCATGGTTAAGGTCTTAACTCTTACTATGGACTAATGGTTATGGTCTTAACTCTTACTCTGGCATCATGGTTAAGGTTTTAACTCTTACTCTGGACTAATGGTTAAGTTCATAACTCTTACACTGGACTAATGGTTAAGGTCTTAACTCTTACTCTGGACTAATGGTTAAGGTCTTAACTCTTACTCTAGCATCATGGTTAAGGTCTTAACTCTTACTCTAGACTAATGGTTAAAGTCTTAACTCTTACTCTGGACTAATGGTTAAGGTCTTAACTCTTACACTGGACTAATGGTTAAGGTCTTAGACTCTTACTCTGGCATCATGGTTAAGGTCTTAACTCTTACTCTGGACTAATGTTTACGGTCTTAACTCCTACTCTGGCATCATGGTTAAGGTCTTAACTCCTACTCTGGACTAATGGTTATGGTCTTAACTCTTTCTCTGGACTAATGGTTAAGGTCTTAACTCATACTCTGGCATCATGGTTAAGGTCTTAGACTCTTACTCTGCCATCATGGATAAGGTCCTAAAGCTTACTCTGGACTAATGGTTAAGGGCCTAACTCTTACTCTGGACTAATGGTTAAGGTCTTAACTCTTACTCTGGCATCATGGTTAAGGTCCTAACTCTTACTCTGGACTTATGGTTAAGGTCTTGGTCTTAACTCTTACTCTGGCATCATGGTTAAGGTCTTAACTCTTACTCTGGACTAATGGTTAAGGTCGTAACTCTTACTCTGGCATCATGGTTAAGGTCTTAACTCTTACTCTGGACTAATGGTTAAGGTCTTAACTCTTACTCTGGCATCATGGTTAAGGTCTTAACTCTTACTCTGGCATCATGGTTAAGGTCTTAACTCTTACTCTGGATCAATGGTTAAGGTCTTAACTCTTACTCTGGCATCATGGTTAAGGTCTTAACTCTTACTCTGCACTAATGGTTAAGGTTTTAGACTCTCACTCTGGCATTATGGTTAAGGTCTTAACTGTTACTCTGGACTAATGTTTACGGTCTTAACTCCTACTCTGGCATCATGGTTAAGGTCTTAACTCTACCTCTGGCATCATGGTTAAGGTCTTAACTCTTACTCTGGCATCATGGTTAAGGTCGTAACTCTTACTCTGGACTAATGGTTAAGGTCTTAACTCTTACTCTGGCATCATGGTTAATGTCTTAAGTCTTACTCTGGCATCATGGCTAAGGTCTTAACTCTTACTCTGGCATCATGGCTAAGGTCTTAACTCTTACTCTGGCATCATGGTTTAGGTCTTAACTCTTACTCTGGCATCATGGTTAAGGTCTTAACTCTTACTCTGGACTAATGGTTAAGGTCTTAACTCTTACTCTGGCATCATGGTTAAGGTCTTCACTCTTACTCTGGACTAATGGTTAAGGTCTTAACTCTTACTCTGGCATCATGGTTTAGGTCTTAACTCTTACTCTGGCATCATGGTTAAGGTCTTAACTCTTACTCTGGACTAATGGTTAAGGTCTTAACTCTTACTCTGGCATCATGGTTAAGGTCTTAACTCTTACTCTGGCATCATGGTTATGGTCTTAACTCTTACTCTGGGCTAATGGTTATGGTCATAACTTTTACTCTGGACTAATGGTTAAGATCTTAACTCTTACTCTGGCATCATGGTTAAGGTCTTAGACTCTTACTCTGGCATCATGGTTAAGGTCTTAAATCTTACTCTGGACTAATGGTTACAGGCTTAACTCTTACTCTGGACTAATGGTTAAGGTCTTAACTCTTACTCTGGCATCATGGTTAAGGTCTTAACTCTTACTCTGGACTAATGGTTATGGTCTTAACTCTTACTCTGGCATCATGGTTAAGGTCGTAACTCTTACTCTGGCATCATGGTTAAGGTCTTAACTCTAACTCTGGGATCATGGTTAAGGTCTTAACTCTTACTCTGGACTAATGGTTAAGTTCATAACTCTTACACTGGACTAATGGTTAAGGTCTTAACTCTTACTCTGGACTAATGGTTAAGGTCTTAACTCTTACTCTAGCATCATGGTTAAGGTCTTAACTCTTACTCTAGACTAATGGTTAAGGTCTTAACTCTTACTCTGGACTAATGGTTAAGGTCTTAACTCTTACACTGGACTAATGGTTAAGGTCTTAGACTCTTACTCCGGCATCATGGTTAAGGTCTTAACTCTTACTCTGGACTAATGTTTACGGTCTTAACTCCTACTCTGGCATCATGGTTAAGGTCTTAACTCCTACTCTGGACTAATGGTTATGGTCTTAACTCTTTCTCTGGACTAATGGTTAAGGTCTTAACTCATACTCTGGCATCATGGTTAAGGTCTTAGACTCTTACTCTGCCATCATGGATAAGGTCCTAAAGCTTACTCTGTACTAATGGTTAAGGGCTTAACTCTTACTCTGGACTAATGGTTAAGGTCTTAACTCTTACTCTGGCATCATGGTTAAGGTCCTAACTCTTACTCTGGACTTATGGTTAAGGTCTTGGTCTTAACTCTTACTCTGGCATCATGGTTAAGGTCTTAACTCTTACTCTGGACTAATGGTTTAGGTCGTAACTCTTACTCTGGCATCATGGTTAAGGTCTTAACTCTTACTCTGGACTAATGGTTAAGGTCTTAACTCTTACTCTGGCATCATGGTTAAGGTCTTAACTCTTACTCTGGCATCATGGTTAAGGTCTTAACTCTTACTCTGGACCAATGGTTAAGGTCTTAACTCTTACTCTGGCATCATGGTTAAGGTCTTAACTCTTACTCTGCACTAATGGTTAAGGTTTTAGTCTCTCACTCTGGCATTATGGTTAAGGTCTTAACTCTTACTCTGGACTAATGTTTACGGTCTTAACTCCTACTCTGGCATCATGGTTAAGGTCTTAACTCTACCTCTGGCATCATGGTTAAGGTCTTAACTCTTACTCTGGCATCATGGTTAAGGTCGTAACTCTTACTCTGGACTAATGGTTAAGGTCTTAACTCTTACTCTGGCATCATGGTTAATGTCTTAAGTCTTACTCTGGCATCATGGCTAAGGTCTTAACTCTTACTCTGGCATCATGGCTAAGGTCTTAACTCTTACTCTGGCATCATGGTTTAGGTCTTAACTCTTACTCTGGCATCATGGTTAAGGTCTTAACTCTTACTCTGGACTAATGGTTAAGGTCTTAACTCTTACTCTGGCATCATGGTTAAGGTCTTCACTCTTACTCTGGACTAATGGTTAAGGTCTTAACTCTTACTCTGGCATCATGGTTTAGGTCTTAACTCTTACTCTGGCATCATGGTTAAGGTCTTAACTCTTACTCTGGACTAATGGTTAAGGTCTTAACTCTTAATCTGGCATCATGGTTAAGGTCTTTACTCTTACTCTGGACTAATGGTTAAGGTTTTAGACTCTCAATCTAGCATCATGGTTAAGGTCTTAACTCTTACTCTGGCATCATGGTTAAGGTCTTAACTCTAACTCTGGCATAATGGTTAAGGTCTTAACTCTTACTCTGGCATCATGGTTAAGGTTGTAACTCTTACTCTGGTCTAATGGTTAAGGTCTTAACTCTTACTCTCTATTAATGGTTAAGGTCTTAACTCTTACTCTGGCATCATGGTTAAGGTCTTAACTCTTACTCTAGCATCATGGTTAAGGTTTTAACTCTTACTCTGGACTAATGGTTAAGGTCTTAACTCTTACTCTGGACTAATGGTTAATGTCTTAACTCTTACTCTGGACTAATGGTTAAGGTCTTAGACTATTACTCTGGCATCATGGTTAAGGTCTTAACTCTTACTCTGGACTAAAGTTTAAGGTCTTAACTCTTACTCTGGCATCATGGTTAAGGTCTTATCTCTTACTCTGGACTAATGGTTAAGGTCTTAACTCTTACTCTGGCATCATGGTTAAGGTCTAAACTCTAACTCTGGCATCATGGTTAAGGTCTTAACTCTTACTCTGGCATCATGGTTAAGGTTGTAACTCTAACTCTGGCATCATGGTTAAGGTCTTAACTCTTACTATGGCATCATGGTTAAGGTCTTAACTCTTACTCTGGCATCATGGTTAAGGTCTTAACTCTTACTCTGGCATCATGGTTATGGTCTTAACTCTTACTCTGGACTAATGGTTATGGTCTTAACTTTTACTCTGGACTAATGGTTAAGATCTTAACTCTTACTCTGGCATCATGGTTAAGGTCTTAGACTCTTACTCTGGCATCATGGTTAAGGTCTTAAATCTTACTCTGGACTAATGGTTACAGGCTTAACTCTTACTCTGGACTAATGGTTAAGGTCTTAACTCTTACTCTGGCATCATGGTTAAGGTCTTAACTCTTACTCTGGACTAATGGTTATGGTCTTAACTCTTACTCTGGCATCATGGTTAAGGTCGTAACTCTTACTCTGGCATCATGGTTAAGGTCTTAACTCTAACTCTGGGATCATGGTTAAGGTCTTAACTCTTACTCTGGACTAATGGTTAAGTTCATAACTCTTACTCTGGACTAATGGTTAAGGTCTTAACTCTTATTCTGGACTAATGGTTAAGGTCTTAACTCTTACTCTAGCATCATGGTTAAGGTCTTAACTCTTACTCTAGACTAATGGTTAAGGTCTTAACTCTTACTCTGGACTAATGGTTAAGGTCTTAACTCCTACACTGGACTAATGGTTAAGGTCTTAGACTCTTACTCTGGCATTATGGTTAAGGTCTTAACTCTTACTCTGGACTAATGTTTACGGTCTTAACTCCTACTCTGGCATCATGGTTAAGGTCTTAACTCCTACTCTGGACTAATGGTTAAGGTCTTAACTCTTACTCTGGCATCATGGTTAAGTTCTTAACTCTTACTCTGGCATCATGGTTAAGGTCTTAACTCTTACTCTGACATCATGGTTAAGGTCTTAACTCTTACTCTGGACTAATGGTTATGGTCTTAACTCTTACTCTGGACTAATGGTTAAGGTCTTAACTCATACTCTGGCATCATGGTTAAGGTCTTAGACTCTTACTCTGCCATCATGGATAAGGTCCTAAATCTTACTCTGGACTAATGGTTAAGGGCTTAACTCTTACTCTGGACTAATGGTTAAGGTCTTGGTCTTAACTCTTACTCTGGCATCATGGTTAAGGTCTTAACTCTTACTCTGGACTAATGGTTAAGGTCTTGGTCTTAACTCTTACTCTGGCATCATGGTTAAGGTCTTAACTCTTACTCTGGACTAATGGTTAAGGTCTTAACTCTTACTCTGGCATCATGGTTAAGGTCTTAACTCTTACTCTGGACTAATGGTTAAGGTCTTAACTCTTACTCTGGCATCATGGTTAAGGTATTAACTCTTACTCTGGCATCATGGTTAAGGTCTTAACTCTTCCTCTGGACTAATGGTTAAGGTCTTTACTCTTACTCTGGCATCATGGTTAAGGTCTTAACTCTTACTCTGGACTAATGGTTAAGGTTTTAGACTCTCACTCTGGCATCATGGTTAAGCTCTTAACTCTTACTGTGGACTAAAGTTTAAGGTCTTAACTCTTACTCTGGCATCATGGTTAAGGTCTTATCTCTTACTCTGGACTAATGGTTAAGGTCTTAACTCTTACTCTGGCATCATGGTTAAGGTCCTAACTCTAACTCTGGCATCATGGTTAAGGTCTTAACTCTTACTCTGGCATCATGGTTAAGGTCGTAACTCTTACTCTGGACTAATGGTTAAGGTCTTAACTCTTACTCTCGACTAATGGTTAAGGTCTTAACTCTTACTCTGGCATCATGGTTAAGGTCTTAACTCTTACTCTAGCATCATGGTTAAGGTCTTAACTCTTACTCTGGACTAATGGTTAAGGTCTTAACTCTTACTCTGGACTAATGGTTAATGTCTTAACTCTAACTCTGGACTAATGGTTAAGGTCTTAGACTCTTACTCTGGCATCATGGTTAAGGTCTTAACTCTTACTCTGGCATCATGGTTAATGTCTTAAGTCTTACTCTGGCATCATGGTTAAGGTCTTAACTCTTACTCTGGACTAATAATTAAGGTCTTAACTCTTACTCTGGCATCATGGTTTAGGTCTTAACTCTTACTCTGGCATCATGGTTAAGGTCTTAACTCTTACTCTGGACTAATGGTTAAGGTCTTAACTCTTACTCTGGCATCATGGTTAAGGTCTTAACTCTTACTCTGGACTAATGGTTAAGGTTTTAGACTCTCACTCTGGCATCATGGTTTAGGTCTTAACTCTTACTCTGGACTAATGGTTAAGGTCTTAACTCTTACTCTGGACTAATGGTTAAGGTCTTAACTCTTAATCTGGCATCATGGTTAAGGTCTTTACTCTTACTCTGGACTAATGGTTAAGGTTTTAGACTCTCAATCTAGCATCATGGTTAAGGTCTTAACTCTTACTCTGGCATCATGGTTAAGGTCTTAACTCTAACTCTGGCATAATGGTTAAGGTCTTAACTCTTACTCTGGCATCATGGTTAAGGTTGTAACTCTTACTCTGGTCTAATGGTTAAGGTCTTAACTCTTACTCTCTACTAATGGTTAAGGTCTTAACTCTTACTCTGGCATCATGGTTAAGGTCTTAACTCTTACTCTAGCATCATGGTTAAGGTTTTAACTCTTACTCTGGACTAATGGTTAAGGTCTTAACTCTTACTCTGGACTAATGGTTAATGTCTTAACTCTTACTCTGGACTAATGGTTAAGGTCTTAGACTATTACTCTGGCATCATGGTTAAGGTCTTAACTCTTACTCTGGACTAAAGTTTAAGGTCTTAACTCTTACTCTGGCATCATGGTTAAGGTCTTATCTCTTACTCTGGACTAATGGTTAAGGTCTTAACTCTTACTCTGGCATCATGGTTAAGGTCTAAACTCTAACTCTGGCATCATGGTTAAGGTCTTAACTCTTACTCTGGCATCATGGTTAAGGTTGTAACTCTAACTCTGGCATCATGGTTAAGGTCTTAACTCTTACTATGGCATCATGGTTAAGGTCTTAACTCTTACTCTGGCATCATGGTTAAGGTCTTAACTCTTACTCTGGCATCATGGTTATGGTCTTAACTCTTACTCTGGACTAATGGTTATGGTCTTAACTTTTACTCTGGACTAATGGTTAAGATCTTAACTCTTACTCTGGCATCATGGTTAAGGTCTTAGACTCTTACTCTGGCATCATGGTTAAGGTCTTAAATCTTACTCTGGACTAATGGTTACAGGCTTAACTCTTACTCTGGACTAATGGTTAAGGTCTTAACTCTTACTCTGGCATCATGGTTAAGGTCTTAACTCTTACTCTGGACTAATGGTTATGGTCTTAACTCTTACTCTGGCATCATGGTTAAGGTCGTAACTCTTACTCTGGCATCATGGTTAAGGTCTTAACTCTAACTCTGGGATCATGGTTAAGGTCTTAACTCTTACTCTGGACTAATGGTTAAGTTCATAACTCTTACTCTGGACTAATGGTTAAGGTCTTAACTCTTATTCTGGACTAATGGTTAAGGTCTTAACTCTTACTCTAGCATCATGGTTAAGGTCTTAACTCTTACTCTAGACTAATGGTTAAGGTCTTAACTCTTACTCTGGACTAATGGTTAAGGTCTTAACTCCTACACTGGACTAATGGTTAAGGTCTTAGACTCTTACTCTGGCATTATGGTTAAGGTCTTAACTCTTACTCTGGACTAATGTTTACGGTCTTAACTCCTACTCTGGCATCATGGTTAAGGTCTTAACTCCTACTCTGGACTAATGGTTAAGGTCTTAACTCTTACTCTGGCATCATGGTTAAGTTCTTAACTCTTACTCTGGCATCATGGTTAAGGTCTTAACTCTTACTCTGACATCATGGTTAAGGTCTTAACTCTTACTCTGGACTAATGGTTATGGTCTTAACTCTTACTCTGGACTAATGGTTAAGGTCTTAACTCATACTCTGGCATCATGGTTAAGGTCTTAGACTCTTACTCTGCCATCATGGATAAGGTCCTAAATCTTACTCTGGACTAATGGTTAAGGGCTTAACTCTTACTCTGGACTAATGGTTAAGGTCTTGGTCTTAACTCTTACTCTGGCATCATGGTTAAGGTCTTAACTCTTACTCTGGACTAATGGTTAAGGTCTTGGTCTTAACTCTTACTCTGGCATCATGGTTAAGGTCTTAACTCTTACTCTGGACTAATGGTTAAGGTCTTAACTCTTACTCTGGCATCATGGTTAAGGTCTTAACTCTTACTCTGGACTAATGGTTAAGGTCTTAACTCTTACTCTGGCATCATGGTTAAGGTATTAACTCTTACTCTGGCATCATGGTTAAGGTCTTAACTCTTCCTCTGGACTAATGGTTAAGGTCTTTACTCTTACTCTGGCATCATGGTTAAGGTCTTAACTCTTACTCTGGACTAATGGTTAAGGTTTTAGACTCTCACTCTGGCATCATGGTTAAGCTCTTAACTCTTACTGTGGACTAAAGTTTAAGGTCTTAACTCTTACTCTGGCATCATGGTTAAGGTCTTATCTCTTACTCTGGACTAATGGTTAAGGTCTTAACTCTTACTCTGGCATAATGGTTAAGGTCCTAACTCTAACTCTGGCATCATGGTTAAGGTCTTAACTCTTACTCTGGCATCATGGTTAAGGTCGTAACTCTTACTCTGGACTAATGGTTAAGGCCTTAACTCTTACTCTCGACTAATGGTTAAGGTCTTAACTCTTACTCTGGCATCATGGTTAAGGTCTTAACTCTTACTCTAGCATCATGGTTAAGGTCTTAACTCTTACTCTGGACTAATGGTTAAGGTCTTAACTCTTACTCTGGACTAATGGTTAATGTCTTAACTCTAACTCTGGACTAATGGTTAAGGTCTTAGACTCTTACTCTGGCATCATGGTTAAGGTCTTAACTCTTACTCTGGCATCATGGTTAATGTCTTAAGTCTTACTCTGGCATCATGGTTAAGGTCTTAACTCTTACTCTGGACTAATAATTAAGGTCTTAACTCTTACTCTGGCATCATGGTTTAGGTCTTAACTCTTACTCTGGCATCATGGTTAAGGTCTTAACTCTTACTCTGGACTAATGGTTAAGGTCTTAACTCTTACTCTGGCATCATGGTTAAGGTCTTAACTCTTACTCTGGACTAATGGTTAAGGTTTTAGACTCTCACTCTGGCATCATGGTTAAGGTCTTAACTCTTACTCTGGACTAATGGTTAAGGTCTTAACTCTTACTCTGGCATCATAGTTAAGGTCTTAACTCTACCTCTGGCATCATGGTTAAGGTCTTAACTCTTACTCTGGCATCATGGTTAAGGTCGTAACTCTTACTCTGGACTAATGGTTAAGGTCTTAACTCTTACTCTGGCATCATGGTTTAGGTCTTAACTCTTACTATGGCATCATGGTTAAGGTCTTAACTCTTACTCTGGACTAATGGTTAAGGTCTTAACTCTTACTCTGGCATCATGGTTAAGGTCTTTACTCTTACTCTGGTCTAATGGTTAAGGTTTTAGACTCTCACTCTGGCATCATGGTTAAGGTCTTAACTCTTACTCTGGCATCATGGTTAAGGTCTTAACTCTAACTCTGGCATCATGGTTAAGGTCTTAACTCTTACTCTGGCATCATGGTTAAGGTTGTAACTCTTACTCTGGACTAATGGTTAAGGTCTTAACTCTTACTCTCGACTAATGGTTAAGGTCTTAACTCTTACTCTGGCATCATGGTTAAGGTCTTAACTCTTACTCTAGCATCATGGTTAAGGTCTTAACTCTTACTCTGGACTAATGGTTAAGGTCTTAACTCTTACTCTGGACTAATGGTTAAGGTCTTAGACTCTTACTCTGGCATCATGGTTAAGGTCTTAACTCTTACTCTGGACTAATGGTTAAGGTCTTAACTCTTACTCTGGCATCATGGTTAAGGTCTTAACTCTAACTCTGGACTAATGGTTAAGGTCTTGGTCTTAACTCTTACTCTGGCATCATGGTTAAGGTCTTAACTCTTACTCTGGACTAATGGTTAAGGTCTTAACTCTTACTCTGGCATCATGGTTAAGGTCGTAACTCTTACTCTGGCATCATGGTTAAGGTCTTAACTCTAACTCTGGAACATAGTTAAGGTCTTAACTCTTACTCTGGCATCATGGTTAAGGTCGTAACTCTTACTCTGGACTAATGTTTAAGGTCTTCACTCTTACTCTGGACTAATGATTAAGGTCTTAACTCTTACTCTGGCATTATGGTTAAGGTCTTAACTCTTACTCTAGCATCATGGTTAAGGTCTTAACTCTTACTCTAGACTAATGGTTAAGGTCTTAACTCTTACTCTGGACTAATGGTTAAGGTCTTAACTCTTACTCTGGACTAATGGTTAAGGTCTTAGACTCTTACTCTGGCATCATGGTTAAGGTCTTAACTCTTACTCTGGACTAATGTTTAAGGTCTTAACTCTTACCCTGGCATCATGGTTAAGGTCTTAACTCTTACTCTGGACTAATGGTTAAGGTGTTAACTCTTACTCTGGCATCATTGTTAAGGTCTTAACTCTTACTCTGGACTAATGGTTATGGTCTTAACTCTTACTCTGGACTAATGGTTAAGGTCTTAACTCTTACTCCGGCATCATGGTTAAGGTCTTAACTCTTACTCTGGACTAATGGTTAAGGTCTTAACTCTTACTCTGGCATCATGGTTAAGGTCTTAACTCTTACTCTGGCATCATGGTTAAGGTCTTAACTCTTACTCTGGCATCATGGTTATGGTCTTAACTCTTACTCTGGGCTAATGGTTATGGTCTTAACTTTTACTCTGGACTAATGGTTAAGATCTTAACTCTTACTCTGGCATCATGGTTAAGGTCTTAGACTCTTACTCTGGCATCATGGTTAAGGTCTTAAATCTTACTCTGGACTAATGGTTACAGGCTTAACTCTTACTCTGGACTAATGGTTAAGGTCTTAACTCTTACTCAGGCATCATGGTTAAGGTCTTAACTCTTACTCTGGACTAATGGTTATGGTCTTAACTCTTACTCTGGCATCATGGTTAAGGTCGTAACTCTTACTCTGGCATCATGGTTAAGGTCTTAACTCTAACTCTGGGATCATGGTTAAGGTCTTAACTCTTACTCTGGACTAATGGTTAAGTTCATAACTCTTACACTGGACTAATGGTTAAGGTCTTAACTCTTACTCTGGACTAATGGTTAAGGTCTTAACTCTTACTCTAGCATCATGGTTAAGGTCTTAACTCTTACTCTAGACTAATGGTTAAGGTCTTAACTCTTACTCTGGACTAATGGTTAAGGTCTTAACTCTTACACTGGACTAATGGTTAAGGTCTTAGACTCTTACTCTAGCATTATGGTTAAGGTCTTAACTCTTACTCTGGACTAATGTTTACGGTCTTAACTCCTACTCTGGCATCATGGTTAAGGTCTTAACTCCTACTCTGGACTAATGGTTATGGTCTTAACTCTTTCTCTGGACTAATGGTTAAGGTCTTAACTCATACTCTGGCATCATGGTTAAGGTCTTAGACTCTTACTCTGCCATCATGGATAAGGTCCTAAAGCTTACTCTGGACTAATGGTTAAGGGCTTAACTCTTACTCTGGACTAATGGTTAAGGTCTTAACTCTTACTCTGGCATCATGGTTAAGGTCCAAACTCTTACTCTGGACTTATGGTTAAGGTCTTGGTCTTAACTCTTACTCTGGCATCATGGTTAAGGTCTTAACTCTTACTCTGGACTAATGGTTAAGGTCTTAACTCTTACTCTGGCATCATGGTTAAGGTCTTAACTCTTACTCTGGACTAATGGTTAAGGTCTTAACTCTTACTCTGGCATCATGGTTAAGGTCTTAACTCTTACTCTGGCATCATGGTTAAGGTCTTAACTCTTACTCTGGACCAATGGTTAAGGTCTTAACTCTTACTCTGGCATCATGGTTAAGGTCTTAACTCTTACTCTGCACTAATGGTTAAGGTTTTAGCCTCTCACTCTGGCATTATGGTTAAGGTCTTAACTCATACTCTGGACTAATGGTTAAGGTCTTAACTCTTACTCTGGCATTATGGTTAAGGTCGTAACTCTTACTCTGGACTAATGGTTAAGGTCTTAACTCTTACTCTGGCATCATGGTTAATGTCTTAAGTCTTACTCTGGCATCATGGCTAAGGTCTTAACTCTTACTCTGGCATCATGGCTAAGGTCTTAACTCTTACTCTGGCATCATGGTTTAGGTCTTAACTCTTACTCTGGCATCATGGTTAAGGTCTTAACTCTTACTCTGGACTAATGGTTAAGGTCTTAACTCTTACTCTGGCATCATGGTTAAGGTCTTCACTCTTACTCTGGACTAATGGTTAAGGTTTTAGACTCTCACTCTGGCATCATGGTTAAGGTCTTAACTCTTACTCTGGCATCATGGTTGAGGTCTTAACTCTTACTCTGGCATCATGGTTAAGGTCTTAACTCTTACTCTGGACTAATGGTTAAGGTTGTAACTCTTACTCTGGACTAATGGTTAAAGTCTTAACTCTTACTCTCGACTAATGGTTAAGGTCTTAACTCTTACTCTGGCATCATGGTTAAGGTCTTAACTCTTACTCTGGACTAATGGTTAAGGTCTTAACTCTTACTCTGGACTAATGGTTAAGGTCTTAGACTCTTACTCTGGCATCATGGTTAAGGTCTTAACTCTTACTCTTGCATCATGGTTAATGTCTTAAGTCTTACTCTGGCATCATGGTTAAGGTCTTAACTCTTACTCTGGACTAATGGTTAAGGTCTTAACTCTTACTCTGGCATCATGGTTTAGGTCTTAACTCTTACTCTGGCATCATAGTTAAGGTCTTAACTCTTACTCTGGACTAATGGTTAAGGTCTTAACTCTTACTCTGGCATCATGGTTAAGGTCTTAACTCTTACTCTGGACTAATGGTTAAGGTTTTAGACTCTCACTCTGGAATCATGGTTAAGGTCTTAACTCTTACTCTGGAGTAATGGTTAAGGTCTTAACTCTTACTCTGGCATCATGGTTAAGGTCTTAACTCTTACTCTGGACTAATGGTTAAGGTCTTAACTCTTACTCTGGCATCATGGTTAAGGTCTTAACTCTTACTCTGGACTAATGGTTAAGGTCTTAACTCTTACTCTGGCATCATGGTTTAGGTCTTAACTCTTACTCTGGCATCATGGTTAAGGTCTTAACTCTTACTCTGGACTAATGGTTAAGGTCTTAACTCTTAATCTGGCATCATGGTTAAGGTCTTTACTCTTACTCTGGACTAATGGTTAAGGTTTTAGACTCTCAATCTAGCATCATGGTTAAGGTCTTAACTCTTACTCTGGCATCATGGTTAAGGTCTTAACTCTAACTCTGGCATAATGGTTAAGGTCTTAACTCTTACTCTGGCATCATGGTTAAGGTTGTAACTCTTACTCTGGACTAATGGTTAAGGTCTTAACTCTTACTCTCTACTAATGGTTAAGGTCTTAACTCTTACTCTGGCATCATGGTTAAGGTCTTAACTCTTACTCTAGCATCATGGTTAAGGTTTTAACTCTTACTCTGGACTAATGGTTAAGGTCTTAACTCTTACTCTGGACTAATGGATAATGTCTTAACTCTTACTCTGGACTAATGGTTAAGGTCTTAGACTATTACTCTGGCATCATGGTTAAGGTCTTAACTCTTACTCTGGACTAAAGTTTAAGGTCTTAACTCTTACTCTGGCATCATGGTTAATGTCTTATCTCTTACTCTGGACTAATGGTTAAGGTCTTAACTCTTACTCTGGCATCATGGTTAAGGTCTTAACTCTAGATCTGGCATCATGGTTAAGGTCTTAACTCTTACTCTGGCATCATGGTTAAGGTTGTAACTCTTACTTTGGACTAATGGTTAAGGTCTTAACTCTTACTATGGCATCATGGTTAAGGTCTTAACTCTTACTCTGGCATCATGGTTAAGGTCTTAACTCTTACTCTGGCATCATGGTTATGGTCTTAACTCTTACTCTGGACTAATGGTTATGGTCTTAACTTTTACTCTGGACTAATGGTTAAGATCTTAACTCTTACTCTGGCATCATGGTTAAGGTCTTAGACTCTTACTCTGGCATCATGGTTAAGGTCTTAAATCTTACTCTGGACTAATGGTTACAGGCTTAACTCTTACTCTGGACTAATGGTTAAGGTCTTAACTCTTACTCTGGCATCATGGTTAAGGTCTTAACTCTTACTCTGGACTAATGGTTATGGTCTTAACTCTTACTCTGGCATCATGGTTAAGGTCGTAACTCTTACTCTGGCATCATGGTTAAGGTCTTAACTCTAACTCTGGGATCATGGTTAAGGTCTTAACTCTTACTCTGGACTAATGGTTAAGTTCATAACTCTTACTCTGGACTAATGGTTAAGGTCTTAACTCTTACTCTGGACTAATGGTTAAGGTCTTAACTCTTACTCTAGTATCATGGTTAAGGTCTTAACTCTTACTCTAGACTAATGGTTAAGGTCTTAACTCTTACTCTGGACTAATGGTTAAGGTCTTAACTCCTACACTGGACTAATGGTTAAGGTCTTAGACTCTTACTCTGGCATCATGGTTAAGGTCTTAACTCTTACTCTGGACTAATGTTTACGGTCTTAACTCCTACTCTGGCATCATGGTTAAGGTCTTAACTCCTACTCTGGACTAATGGTTAAGGTCTTAACTCTTACTCTGGCATCATGATTAAGTTCTTAACTCTTACTCTGGCATCATGGTTAAGGTCTTAACTCTTACTCTGACATCATGGTTAAGGTCTTAACTCTTACTCTGGACTAATGGTTATGGTCTTAACTCTTACTCTGGACTAATGGTTAAGGTCTTAACTCATACTCTGGCATCATGGTTAAGGTCTTAGACTCTTACTCTGCCATCATGGATAAGGTCCTAAATCTTACTCTGGACTAATGGTTAAGGGCTTAACTCTTACTCTGGACTAATGGTTAAGGTCTTGGTCTTAACTCTTACTCTGGCATCATGGTAAAGGTCTTAACTCTTACTCTGGACTAATGGTTAAGGTCTTAACTCTTACTCTGGCATCATGGTTAAGGTCTTAACTCTTACTCTGGACTAATGGTTAAGGTCTTGGTCTTAACTCTTACTCTGGCATCATGGTTAAGGTCTTAACTCTTACTCTGGACTAATGGTTAAGGTCTTAACTCTTACTCTGGCATCATGGTTAAGGTCTTAACTCTTACTCTGGACTAATGGTTAAGGTCTTAACTCTTACTCTGGCATCATGGTTAAGGTATTAACTCTTACTCTGGCATCATGGTTAAGGTCTTAACTCTTCCTCTGGACTAATGGTTAAGGTCTTTACTCTTACTCTGGCATCATGGTTAAGGTCTTAACTCTTACTCTGGACTAATGGTTAAGGTTTTAGACTCTCACTCTGGCATCATGGTTAAGGTCTTAACTCATTCTCTGGACTAATGGTTAAGGTCTTAACTCTTACTCTGGCATCATGGTTAAGGTCTTAACTCTACCTCTGGCATCATGGTTAAGGTCTTAACTCTTACTCTGGCATCATGGTTAAGGTCTTAACTCTAACTCTGGCATAATGGTTAAGGTCTTAACTCTTACTCTGGCATCATGGTTAAGGTTGTAACTCTTACTCTGGACTAATGGTTAAGGTCTTAACTCTTACTCTCTACTAATGGTTAAGGTCTTAACTCTTACTCTGGCATCATGGTTAAGGTCTTAACTCTTACTCCAGCATCATGGTTAAGGTTTTAACTCTTACTCTGGACTAATGGTTAAGGTCTTAACTCTTACTCTGGACTAATGGTTAATGTCTTAACTCTTACTCTGGACTAATGGTTAAGGTCTTAGACTATTAATCTGGCATCATGGTTAAGGTCTTAACTCTTACTCTGGACTAAAGTTTAAGGTCTTAACTCTTACTCTGTCATCATGGTTAAGGTATTATCTCTTACTCTGGAGTAATGGTTAAGGTCTTAACTCTTACTCTGGCATCATGGTTAAGGTCT
Organism: Triturus cristatus; assembly: GCF_964204655.1. Classification (NCBI taxonomy): domain Eukaryota; kingdom Metazoa; phylum Chordata; class Amphibia; order Caudata; family Salamandridae; genus Triturus; species Triturus cristatus. The sequence continues at coordinate 717,380,034 of NC_140593.1, read as the reverse complement.
TAACTCTAACTCTGGCATCATGGTTAAGGTCTTAACTCTTACTCTGGCATCATGGTTAAGGTTGTAACTCTTACTCTGGACTAATGGTTAAGGTCTTAACTCTTACTCTGGCATCATGGTTAAGGTCTTAACTCTTACTCTGGCATCATGGTTATGGTCTTAACTCTTACTCTGGACTAATGGTTATGGTCTTAACGTTTACTCTGGACTAATGGTTAAGATCTTAACTCTTACTCTGGCATCATGGTTAAGGTCTTAGACTCTTACTCTGGCATCATGGTTAAGGTCTTAAATCTTACTCTGGACTAATGGTTACAGGCTTAACTCTTACTCTGGACTAATGGTTAAGGTCTTAACTCTTACTCTGGCATCATGGTTAAGGTCTTAACTCTTACTCTGGACTAATGGTTATGGTCTTAACTCTTACTCTGACATCATGGTTAAGGTCGTAACTCTTACTCTGGCATCATGGTTAAGGTCTTAACTCTAACTCTGGGATCATGGTTAAGGTCTTAACTCTTACTCTGGACTAATGGTTAAGTTCATAACTCTTACTCTGGACTAATGGTTAAGGTCTTAACTCTTACTCTGGACTAATGGTTAAGGTCTTAACTCTTACTCTAGCATCATGGTTAAGGTCTTAACTCTTACTCTAGACTAATGGTTAAGGTCTTAACTCTTACTCTGGACTAATGGTTAAGGTCTTAACTCCTACACTGGACTAATGGTTAAGGTCTTAGACTCTTACTCTGGCATCATGGTTAAGGTCTTAACTCTTACTCTGGACTAATGTTTACGGTCTTAACTCCTACTCTGGCATCATGGTTAAGGTCTTAACTCCTACTCTGGACTAATGGTTAAGGTCTTAACTCTTACTCTGGCATCATGGTTAAGTTCTTAACTCTTACTCTGGCATCATGGTTAAGGTCTTAACTCTTACTCTGACATCATGGTTAAGGTCTTAACTCTTACTCTGGACTAATGGTTATAGTCTTAACTCTTACTCTGGACTAATGGTTAAGGTCTTAACTCATACTCTGGCATCATGGTTAAGGTCTTAGACTCTTACTCTGCCATCATGGATAAGGTCCTAAATCTTACTCTGGACTAATGGTTAAGGGCTTAACTCTTACTCTGGACTAATGGTTAAGGTCTTGGTCTTAACTCTTACTCTGGCATCATGGTTAAGGTCTTAACTCTTACTCTGGACTAATAGTTAAGGTCTTAACTCTTACTCTGGCATCATGGTTAAGGTCTTAACTCTTACTCTGGACTAATGGTTAAGGTCTTGGTCTTAACTCTTACTCTGGCATCATGGTTAAGGTCTTAACTCTTACTCTGGACTAATGGTTAAGGTCTTAACTCTTACTCTGGCATCATGGTTAAGGTATTAACTCTTACTCTGGACTAATGGTTAAGGTCTTAACTCTTACTCTGGCATCATGGTTAAGGTATTAACTCTTACTCTGGCATCATGGTTAAGGTCTTAACTCTTCCTCTGGACTAATGGTTAAGGTCTTTACTCTTACTCTGGCATCATGGTTAAGGTCTTAACTCTTACTCTGGACTAATGGTTAAGGTTTTAGACTCTCACTCTGGCATCATGGTTAAGGTCTTAACTCATACTCTGGACTAATGGTTAAGGTCTTAACTCTTACTCTGGCATCATGGTTAAGGTCTTAACTCTACCTCTGGCATCATGGTTAAGGTCTTAACTCTTACTCTGGCATCATGGTTAAGGTTGTAACTCTTACTCTGGACTAATGGTTAAGGTCTTAACTCTTACTCTGGCATCATGGTTAATGTCTTAAGTCTTACTCTGGCATCATGGCTAAGGTCTTAACTCTTACTCTCGACTAATGGTTAAGGTCTTAACTCTTACTCTGGCATCATGGTTTAGGTCTTAACTCTTACTCTGGCATCATGGTTAAGGTCTTAACTCTTACTCTGGACTAATGGTTAAGGTCTTAACTCTTACTCTGGCATCATGGTTAAGGTCTTTACTCTTACTCTGGACTAATGGTTAAGGTTTTATACTCTCACTCTGGCATCATGGTTAAGGTCTTAACTCTTACTCTGGCATCATGGTTAAGGTCTTAACTCTAACTCTGGCATCATGGTTAAGGTCTTAACTCTTACTCTGGCATCATGGTTAAGGTCGTAACTCTTACTCTGGACTAATGGTTAAGGTCTTAACTCTTACTCTCGACTAATGGTTAAGGTCTTAACTCTTACTCTGGCATCATGGTTAAGGTCTTAACTCTTACTCTAGCATCATGGTTAAGGTCTTAACTCTTACTCTGGACTAATGGTTAAGGTCTTAACTCTTACTCTGGACTAATGGTTAATGTCTTAACTCTTACTCTGGACTAATGGTTAAGGTCTTAGACTCTTACTCTGGCATCATGGTTAAGGTCTTAACTCTTACTCTGGCATCATGGTTAATGTCTTAAGTCTTACTGTGGCATCGTGGTTAAGGTCTTAACTCTTACTCTGGACTAATGGTTAAGGTCTTAACTCTTACTCTGGCATCATGGTTTAGGTCTTAACTCTTACTCTGGCATCATGGTTAAGGTCTTAACTCTTACTCTGGACTAATGGTTAAGGTCTTAACTCTTACTCTGGCATCATGGTTAAGGTCTTAACTCTTACTCTGGACTTATGGTTAAGGTTTTAGACTCTCACTCTGGAATCATGGTTAATGTCTTAACTCTTACTCTGGACTAATGGTTAAGGTCTTAACTCTTACTCTGGCATCATGGTTAAGGTCTTAACTCTACCTCTGGCATCATGGTTAAGGTCTTAACTCTTACTCTGGCATCATGGTTAAGGTCGTAACTCTTACTCTGGACTAATGGTTAAGGTCTTAACTCTTACTCTGGCATCATGGTTAATGTCTTAAGTCTTACTCTGGCATCATGGTTAAGGTCTTAACTCTTACTCTGGACTAATGGTTAAGGTCTTAACTCTTACTCTGGCATCATGGTTTAGGTCTTAACTCTTACTCTGGACTAATGGTTAAGGTCTTAACTCTTACTCTGGCATCATGGTTAAGGTCTTAACTCTTACTCTGGACTAATGGTTAAGGTCATAACTCTTACTCTGGCATCATGGTTTAGGTCTTAACTCTTACTCTGGCATCATGGTTAAGGCCTTAACTCTTACTCTGGACTAATGGTTAAGGTCTTAACTCTTACTCTGGCATCATGGGTAAGGTCTTAACTCTTACTCTGGACTTATGGTTAAGGTTTTAGACTCTCACTCTGGCATCATGGTTAAGGTCTTAACTCTTACTCTGGACTAATGGTTAAGGTCTTAACTCTTACTCTGGCATCATGGTTAAGGTCTTAACTCTACCTCTGGCATCATGGTTAAGGTCCTAACTCTTACTCTGGCATCATGGTTAAGGTCGTAACTCTTACTCTTGACTAATGGTTAAGGTCTTAACTCTTACTCTGGCATCATGGTTAATGTCTTAAGTCTTACTCTGGCATCATGGTTAAGGTCTTAACTCTTACTCTGGACTAATGGTTAAGGTCTTAACTCTTACTCTGGCATCATGGTTTAGGTCTTAACTCTTACTCTGGCATCATGGTTAAGGTCTTAACTCTTACTCTGGACTAATGGTTAAGGTCTTAACTCTTAATCTGGCATCATGGTTAAGGTCTTTACTCTTACTCTGGACTAATGGTTAAGGTTTTAGACTCTCACTCTGGCATCATGGTTACGGTCTTAACTCTTACTCTGGCATCATGGTTAAGGTCTTAACTCTTACTCTGGACTAATGGTTAAGGTCTTGGTCTTAACTCTTACTCTGGCATCATGGTTAAGGTCTTAACTCTTACTCTGGACTAATGGTTAAGGTCTTAACTCCTACTCTGGCATCATGGTTAAGGTCTTAACTCTTACTCTGGACTAATGGTTAAGGTCTTAACTCTTACTCTGGCATCATGGTTAAGGTCTTAACTCTTACTCTGGCATCATGGTTAAGGTCTTAACTCTTCCTCTGGACTAATGGTTAAGGTCTTTACTCTTACTCTGGCATCATGGTTAAGGTCTTAACTCTTACTCTGGACTAATGGTTAAGGTTGTAGACTCTCACTCTGGCATCATGGTTAAGGTCTTAACTCATACTCTGGACTAATGGTTAAGGTCTTAACTCTTACTCTGGCATCATGGTTAAGGTCTTAACTCTACCTCTGGCATCATGGTTAAGGTCTTAACTCTTACTCTGGCATCATGGTTAAGGTCGTAACTCTTACTCTGGACTAATGGTTAAGATCTTAACTCTTACTCTGGCATCATGGTTAATGTCTTAAGTCTTACTCTGGCATCATGGCTAAGGTCTTAACTCTTACTCTGGACTAATGGTTAAGGTCTTAACTCTTACTCTGGCATCATGGTTTAGGTCTTAACTCTTACTCTGGCATCATGGTTAAGGTCTTAACTCTTACTCTGGACTAATGGTTAAGGTCTTAACTCTTACTCTGGCATCATGGTTAAGGTCTTTACTCTTACTCTGGACTAATGGTTAAGGTTTTAGACTCTCACTCTGGCATCATGGTTAAGGTCTTAACTCTTACTCTGGCATCATGGTTAAGGTCTTAACTCTAACTCTGGCATCATGGTTAAGGTCTTAACTCTTACTCTGGCATCATGGTTAAGGTCGTAACTCTTACTCTGGACTAATGGTTAAGGTCTTAACTCTTACTCTCAACTAATGGTTAAGGTCTTAACTCTTACTCTGGCATCATGGTTAAGGTCTTAACTCTTACTCTAGCATCATGGTTAAGGTCTTAACTCTTACTCTGGACTAATGGTTAAGGTCTTAACTCTTACTCTGGACTAATGGTTAATGTCTTAACTCTTACTCTGGACTAATGGTTAAGGTCTTAGACTCTTACTCTGGCATCATGGTTAAGGTCTTAACTCTTACTCTGGCATCATGGTTAATGTCTTAAGTCTTACTCTGGCATCATGGTTAAGGTCTTAACTCTTACTCTGGACTAATGGTTAAGGTCTTAACTCTTACTCTGGCATCATGGTTTAGGTCTTAACTCTTACTCTGGCATCATGGTTAAGGTCTTAACTCTTACTCTGGACTAATGGTTAAGGTCTTAACTCTTACTCTGGCATCATCGTTAAGGTCTTAACTCTTACTCTGGACTTATGGTTAAGGTTTTAGACTCTCACTCTGGCATCATGGTTAAGGTCTTAACTCTTACTCTGGACTAATGGTTAAGGTCTTAACTCTTACTCTGGCATCATGGTTAAGGTCTTAACTCTGCCTCTGGCATCATGGTTAAGGTCTTAACTCTTACTCTGGCATCATGGTTAAGGTCGTAACTCTTACTCTGGACTAATGGTTAAGATCTTAACTCTTACTCTGGCATCATGGTTAATGTCTTAAGTCTTACTCTGGCATCATGGCTAAGGTCTTAACTCTTACTCTGGACTAATGGTTAAGGTCTTAACTCTTACTCTGGCATCATGGTTTAGGTCTTAACTCTTACTCTGGCATCATGGTTAAGGTCTTAACTCTTACTCTGGACTAATGGTTAAGGTCTTAACTCTTACTCTGGCATCATGGTTAAGGTCTTTACTCTTACTCTGGACTAATGGTTAAGGTTTTAGACTCTCACTCTGGCATCATGGTTAAGGTCTTAACTCTTACTCTGGCATCATGGTTAAGGTCTTAACTCTAACTCTGGCATCATGGTTAAGGTCTTAACTCTTACTCTGGCATCATGGTTAAGGTCGTAACTCTTACTCTGGACTAATGGTTAAGGTCTTAACTCTTACTCTCAACTAATGGTTAAGGTCTTAACTCTTACTCTGGCATCATGGTTAAGGTCTTAACTCTTACTCTAGCATCATGGTTAAGGTCTTAACTCTTACTCTGGACTAATGGTTAAGGTCTTAACTCTTACTCTGGACTAATGGTTAATGTCTTAACTCTTACTCTGGACTAATGGTTAAGGTCTTAGACTCTTACTCTGGCATCATGGTTAAGGTCTTAACTCTTACTCTGGCATCATGGTTAATGTCTTAAGTCTTACTCTGGCATCATGGTTAAGGTCTTAACTCTTACTCTGGACTAATGGTTAAGGTCTTAACTCTTACTCTGGCATCATGGTTTAGGTCTTAACTCTTACTCTGGCATCATGGTTAAGGTCTTAACTCTTACTCTGGACTAATGGTTAAGGTCTTAACTCTTACTCTGGCATCATCGTTAAGGTCTTAACTCTTACTCTGGACTTATGGTTAAGGTTTTAGACTCTCACTCTGGCATCATGGTTAAGGTCTTAACTCTTACTCTGGACTAATGGTTAAGGTCTTAACTCTTACTCTGGCATCATGGTTAAGGTCTTAACTCTGCCTCTGGCATCATGGTTAAGGTCTTAACTCTTACTCTGGCATCATGGTTAAGGTCGTAACTCTTACTCTGGACTAATGGTTAAGGTCTTAACTCTTACTCTGGCATCATGGTTAATGTCTTAAGTCTTACTCTGGCATCATGGTTAAGGTCTTAACTCTTACTCTGGACTAATGGTTAAGGTCTTAACTCTTACTCTGGCATCATGGTTTAGGTCTTAACTCTTACTCTGGCATCATGGTTAAGGTCTTAACTCTTACTCTGGACTAATGGTTAAGGTCTTAACTCTTAATCTGGCATCATGGTTAAGGTCTTTACTCTTACTCTGGACTAATGGTTAAGGTTTTAGACTCTCACTCTGGCATCATGGTTACGGTCTTAACTCTTACTCTGGCATCATGGTTAAGGTCTTAACTCTAACTCTGGAACATAGTTAAGGTCTTAACTCTTACTCTGGCATCATGGTTAAGGTCGTAACTCTTACTCTGGACTAATGTTTAAGGTCTTCACTCTTACTCTGGACTAATGATTAAGGTCTTAACTCTTACTCTGGCATTATGGTTAAGGTCTTAACTCTTACTCTAGCATCATGGTTAAGGTCTTAACTCTTACTCTAGACTAATGGTTAAGGTCTTAACTCTTACTCTGGACTAATGATTAAGGTCTTAACTCTTACTCTGGACTAATGGTTAAGATCTTAGACTCTTACTCTGGCATCATGGTTAAGGTCTTAACTCTTACTCTGGACTAATGTTTAAGGTCTTAACTCTTACCCTGGCATCATGGTTAAGGTCTTAACTCTTACTCTGGCCTAATGGTTAAGGTGTTAACTCTTACTCTGGCATCATGGTTAAGGTCCTAACTCTTACTCTGGACTAATGGTTATGGTCTTAACTCTTACTCTGGACTAATGGTTAAGGTCTTAACTCTTACTCCGGCATCATGGTTAAGGTCTTAACTCTTACTCTGGACTAATGGTTAAGGTCTTAACTCTTACTCTGGCATCATGGTTAAGGTCTTAACTCTTACTCTGGCATCATGGTTAAGGTCTTAACTCTTACTCTGGCATCATGGTTATGGTCTTAACTCTTACTCTGGACTAATGGTTAAGGTCTTAACTCTTAATCTGGCATCATGGTTAAGGTCTTTACTCTTACTCTGGACTAATGGTTAAGGTTTTAGACTCTCAATCTAGCATCATGGTTAAGGTCTTAACTCTTACTCTGGCATCATGGTTAAGGTCTTAACTCTAACTCTGGCATAATGGTTAAGGTCTTAACTCTTACTCTGGCATCATGGTTAAGGTTGTAACTCTTACTCTGGACTAATGGTTAAGGTCTTAACTCTTACTCTCTACTAATGGTTAAGGTCTTAACTCTTACTCTGGCATCATGGTTAAGGTCTTAACTCTTACTCTAGCATCATGGTTAAGGTTTTAACTCTTACTCTGGACTAATGGTTAAGGTCTTAACTCTTACTCTGGACTAATGGTTAATGTCTTAACTCTTACTCTGGACTAATGGTTAAGGTCTTAGACTATTACTCTGGCATCATGGTTAAGGTCTTAACTCTTACTCTGGACTAAAGTTTAAGGTCTTAACTCTTACTCTGGCATCATGGTTAAGGTCTTATCTCTTACTCTGGACTAATGGTTAAGGTCTTAACTCTTACTCTGGCATCATGGTTAAGGTCTTAACTCTAACTCTGGCATCATGGTTAAGGTCTTAACTCTTACTCTGGCATCATGGTTAAGGTTGTAACTCTTACTCTGGACTAATGGTTAAGGTCTTAACTCTTACTCTGGCATCATGGTTAAGGTCTTAACTCTTACTCTGGCATCATGGTTATGGTCTTAACTCTTACTCTGGACTAATGGTTGTGGTCTTAACGTTTACTCTGGACTAATGGTTAAGATCTTAACTCTTACTCTGGCATCATGGTTAAGGTCTTAGACTCTTACTCTGGCATCATGGTTAAGGTCTTAAATCTTACTCTGGACTAATGGTTACAGGCTTAACTCTTACTCTGGACTAATGGTTAAGGTCTTAACTCTTACTCTGGCATCATGGTTAAGGTCTTAACTCTTACTCTGGACTAATGGTTATGGTCTTAACTCTTACTCTGGCATCATGGTTAAGGTCGTAACTCTTACTCTGGCATCATGGTTAAGGTCTTAACTCTAACTCTGGGATCATGGTTAAGGTCTTAACTCTTACTCTGGACTAATGGTTAAGTTCATAACTCTTACTCTGGACTAATGGTTAAGGTCTTAACTCTTACTCTGGACTAATGGTTAAGGTCTTAACTCTTACTCTAGCATCATGGTTAAGGTCTTAACTCTTACTCTAGACTAATGGTTAAGGTCTTAACTCTTACTCTGGACTAATGGTTAAGGTCTTAACTCCTACACTGGACTAATGGTTAAGGTCTTAGACTCTTACTCTGGCATCATGGTTAAGGTCTTAACTCTTACTCTGGACTAATGTTTACGGTCTTAACTCCTACTCTGGCATCATGGTTAAGGTCTTAACTCCTACTCTGGACTAATGGTTAAGGTCTTAACTCTTACTCTGGCATCATGGTTAAGTTCTTAACTCTTACTCTGGCATCATGGTTAAGGTCTTAACTCTTACTCTGACATCATGGTTAAGGTCTTAACTCTTACTCTGGACTAATGGTTATGGTCTTAACTCTTACTCTGGACTAATGGTTAAGGTCTTAACTCATACTCTGGCATCATGGTTAAGGTCTTAGACTCTTACTCTGCCATCATGGATAAGGTCCTAAATCTTACTCTTGACTAATGGTTAAGGGCTTAACTCTTACTCTGGACTAATGGTTAAGGTCTTGGTCTTAACTCTTACTCTGGCATCATGGTTAAGGTCCTAACTCTTACTCTGGACTAATAGTTAAGGTCTTAACTCTTACTCTGGCATCATGGTTAAGGTCTTAACTCTTACTCTGGACTAATGGTTAAGGTCTTGGTCTTAACTCTTACTCTGGCATCATGGTTAAGGTCTTAACTCTTACTCTGGACTAATGGTTAAGGTCTTAACTCTTACTCTGGCATCATGGTTAAGGTCTTAACTCTTACTCTGGACTAATGGTTAAGGTCTTAACTCTTACTCTGGCATCATGGTTAAGGTATTAACTCTTACTCTGGCATCATGGTTAAGGTCTTAACTCTTCCTCTGGACTAATGGTTAAGGTCTTTACTCTTACTCTGGCATCATGGTTAAGGTCTTAACTCTTACTCTGGACTAATGGTTAAGGTTTTAGACTCTCACTCTGGCATCATGGTTAAGGTCTTAACTCATACTCTGGACTAATGGTTAAGGTCTTAACTCTTACTCTGGCATCATGGTTAAGGTCTTAACTCTACCTCTGGCATCATGGTTAAGGTCTTAACTCTTACTCTGGCATCATGGTTAAGGTTGTAACTCTTACTCTGGACTAATGGTTAAGGTCTTAACTCTTACTCTGGCATCATGGTTAATGTCTTAAGTCTTACTCTGGCATCATGGCTAAGGTCTTAACTCTTACTCTAGACTAATGGTTAAGGTCTTAACTCTTACTCTGGCATCATGGTTTAGGTCTTAACTCTTACTCTGGCATCATGGTTAAGGTCTTAACTCTTACTCTGGACTAATGGTTAAGGTCTTAACTCTTACTCTGGCATCATGGTTAAGGTCTTTACTCTTACTCTGGACTAATGGTTAAGGTTTTATACTCTCACTCTGGCATCATGATTAAGGTCTTAACTCTTACTCTGGCATCATGGTTAAGGTCTTAACTCTAACTCTGGCATCATGGTTAAGGTCTTAACTCTTACTCTGGCATCATGGTTAAGGTCGTAACTCTTACTCTGGACTAATGGTTAAGGTCTTAACTCTTACTCTCGACTAATGGTTAAGGTCTTAACTCTTACTCTGGCATCATGGTTAAGGTCTTAACTCTTACTCTAGCATCATGGTTAAGGTCTTAACTCTTACTCTGGACTAATGGTTAAGGTCTTAACTCTTACTCTGGACTAATGGTTAATGTCTTAACTCTTACTCTGGAGTCTGGACTAATGGTTAAGGTCTTAGACTCTTACTCTGGCATCATGGTTAAGGTCTTAACTCTTACTCTGGCATCATGGTTAATGTCTTAAGTCTTACTGTGGCATCGTGGTTAAGGTCTTAACTCTTACTCTGGACTAATGGTTAAGGTCTTAACTCTTACTCTGGCAGCATGGTTTAGGTCTTAACTCTTACTCTGGCATCATGGTTAAGGTCTTAACTCTTACTCTGGACTAATGGTTAAGGTCTTAACTCTTACTCTGGCATCATGGTTAAGGTCTTAACTCTTACTCTGGACTTATGGTTAAGGTTTTAGACTCTCACTCTGGAATCATGGTTAATGTCTTAACTCTTACTCTGGACTAATGGTTAAGGTCTTAACTCTTACTCTGGCATCATGGTTAAGGTCTTAACTCTACCTCTGGCATCATGGTTAAGGTCTTAACTCTTACTCTGGCATCATGGTTAAGGTCGTAACTCTTACTCTGGACTAATGGTTAAGGTCTTAACTCTTACTCTGGCATCATGGTTAATGTCTTAAGTCTTACTCTGGCATCATGGTTAAGGTCTTAACTCTTACTCTGGACTAATGGTTAAGGTCTTAACTCTTACTCTGGCATCATGGTTCAGGTCTTAACTCTTACTCTGGACTAATGGTTAAGGTCTTAACTCTTACTCTGGCATCATGGTTAAGGTCTTAACTCTTACTCTGGACTAATGGTTAAGGTCTTAACTCTTACTCTGGCATCATGGTTTAGGTCTTAACTCTTACTCTGGCATCATGGTTAAGGCCTTAACTCTTACTCTGGACTAATGGTTAAGGTCTTAACTCTTACTCTGGCATCATGGGTAAGGTCTTAACTCTTACTCTGGACTTATGGTTAAGGTTTTAGACTCTCACTCTGGCATCATGGTTAAGGTCTTAACTCTTACTCTGGAATAATGGTTAAGGTCTTAACTCTTACTCTGGCATCATGGTTAAGGTCTTAACTCTACCTCTGGCATCATGGTTAAGGTCTTAACTCTTACTCTGGCATCATGGTTAAGGTCGTAACTCTTACTCTTGACTAATGGTTAAGGTCTTAACTCTTACTCTGGCATCATGGTTAATGTCTTAAGTCTTACTCTGGCATCATGGTTAAGGTCTTAACTCTTACTCTGGACTAATGGTTAAGGTCTTAACTCTTACTCTGGACTAATGGTTAAGGTCTTAACTCTTACTCTGGCATCATGGTTAAGGTCTTAACTCTTACTCTGGACTTATGGTTAAGGTTTTAGACTCTCACTCTGGAATCATGGTTAATGTCTTAACTCTTACTCTGGACTAATGGTTAAGGTCTTAACTCTTACTCTGGCATCATGGTTAAGGTCTTAACTCTACCTCTGGCATCATGGTTAAGGTCTTAACTCTTACTCTGGCATCATGGTTAAGGTCGTAACTCTTACTCTAGACTAATGGTTAAGGTCTTAACTCTTACTCTGGCATCATGGTTAATGTCTTAAGTCTTACTCTGGCATCATGGTTAAGGTCTTAACTCTTACTCTGGACTAATGGTTAAGGTCTTAACTCTTACTCTGGCATCATGGTTCAGGTCTTAACTCTTACTCTGGACTAATGGTTAAGGTCTTAACTCTTACTCTGGCATCATGGTTAAGGTCTTAACTCTTACTCTGGACTAATGGTTAAGGTCTTAACTCTTACTCTGGCATCATGGTTTAGGTCTTAACTCTTACTCTGGCATCATGGTTAAGGCCTTAACTCTTACTCTGGACTAATGGTTAAGGTCTTAACTCTTACTCTGGCATCATGGGTAAGGTCTTAACTCTTACTCTGGACTTATGGTTAAGGTTTTAGACTCTCACTCTGGCATCATGGTTAAGGTCTTAACTCTTACTCTGGACTAATGGTTAAGGTCTTAACTCTTACTCTGGCATCATGGTTAAGGTCTTAACTCTACCTCTGGCATCATGGTTAAGGTCTTAACTCTTACTCTGGCATCATGGTTAAGGTCGTAACTCTTACTCTTGACTAATGGTTAAGGTCTTAACTCTTACTCTGGCATCATGGTTAATGTCTTAAGTCTTACTCTGGCATCATGGTTAAGGTCTTAACTCTTACTCTGGACTAATGGTTAAGGTCTTAACTCTTACTCTGGCATCATGGTTTAGGTCTTAACTCTTACTCTGGCATCATGGTTAAGGTCTTAACTCTTACTCTGGACTAATGGTTAAGGTCTTAACTCTTAATCTGGCATCATGGTTAAGGTCTTTACTCTTACTCTGGACTAATGGTTAAGGTTTTAGACTCTCACTCTGGCATCATGGTTACGGTCTTAACTCTTACTCTGGCATCATGGTTAAGGTCTTAACTCTTACTCTGGACTAATGGTTAAGGTCTTGGTCTTAACTCTTACTCTGGCATCATGGTTAAGGTCTTAACTCTTACTCTGGACTAATGGTTAAGGTATTAACTCTTACTCTGGCATCATGGTTAAGGTCTTAACTCTTACTCTGGACTAATGGTTAAGGTCTTAACTCTTACTCTGGCATCATGGTTAAGGTCTTAACTCTTACTCTGGCATCATGGTTAAGGTCTTAACTCTTCCTCTGGACTAATGGTTAAGGTCTTTACTCTTACTCTGGCATCATGGTTAAGGTCTTAACTCTTACTCTGGACTAATGGTTAAGGTTTTAGACTCTCACTCTGGCATCATGGTTAAGGTCTTAACTCATACTCTGGACTAATGGTTAAGGTCTTAACTCTTACTCTGGCATCGTGGTTAAGGTCTTAACTCTACCTCTGGCATCATGGTTAAGGTCTTAACTCTTACTCTGGCATCATGGTTAAGGTCGTAACTCTTACTCTGGACTAATGGTTAAGATCTTAACTCTTACTCTGGCATCATGGTTAATGTCTTAAGTCTTACTCTGGCATCATGGCTAAGGTCTTAACTCTTACTCTGGACTAATAGTTAAGGTCTTAACTCTTACTCTGGCATCATGGTTTAGGTCTTAACTCTTACTCTGGCATCATGGTTAAGGTCTTAACTCTTACTCTGGACTAATGGTTAAGGTCTTAACTCTTACTCTGGCATCATGGTTAAGGTCTTTACTCTTACTCTGGACTAATGGTTAAGGTTTTAGACTCTCACTCTGGCATCATGGTTAAGGTCTTAACTCTTACTCTGGCATCATGGTTAAGGTCTTAACTCTAACTCTGGCATCATGGTTAAGGTCTTAACTCTTACTCTGGCATCATGGTTAAGGTCGTAACTCCTACTCTGGACTAATGGTTAAGGTCTTAACTCTTACTCTCAACTAATGGTTAAGGTCTTAACTCTTACTCTGGCATCATGGTTAAGGTCTTAACTCTTACTCTAGCATCATGGTTAAGGTCTTAACTCTTACTCTGGACTAATGGTTAAGGTCTTAACTCTTACTCTGGACTAATGGTTAATGTCTTAACTCTTACTCTGGACTAATGGTTAAGGTCTTAGACTCTTACTCTGGCATCATGGTTAAGGTCTTAACTCTTACTCTGGCATCATGGTTAATGTCTTAAGTCTTACTCTGGCATCATGGTTAAGGTCTTAACTCTTACTCTGGACTAATGGTTAAGGTCTTAACTCTTACTCTGGCATCATGGTTTAGGTCTTAACTCTTACTCTGGCATCATGGTTAAGGTCTTAACTCTTACTCTGGACTAATGGTTAAGGTCTTAACTCTTACTCTGGCATCATCGTTAAGGTCTTAACTCTTACTCTGGACTTATGGTTAAGGTTTTAGACTCTCACTCTGGCATCATGGTTAAGGTCTTAACTCTTACTCTGGACTAATGGTTAAGGTCTTAACTCTTACTCTGGCATCATGGTTAAGGTCTTAACTCTGCCTCTGGCATCATGGTTAAGGTCTTAACTCTTACTCTGGCATCATGGTTAAGGTTGTGACTCTTACTCTGGACTAATGGTTAAGGTCTTAACTCTTACTCTGGCATCATGGTTAATGTCTTAAGTCTTACTCTGGCATCATGGTTAAGGTCTTAACTCTTACTCTGGACTAATGGTTAAGGTCTTAACTCTTACTCTGGCATCATGGTTTAGGTCTTAACTCTTACTCTGGCATCATGGTTAAGGTCTTAACTCTTACTCTGGACTAATGGTTAAGGTCTTAACTCTTAATCTGGCATCATGGTTAAGGTCTTTACTCTTACTCTGGACTAATGGTTAAGGTTTTAGACTCTCACTCTGGCATCATGGTTACGGTCTTAACTCTTACTCTGGCATCATGGTTAAGGTCTTAACTCTAACTCTGGAACATAGTTAAGGTCTTAACTCTTACTCTGGCATCATGGTTAAAGTCATAACTCTTACTCTGGACTAATGTTTAAGGTCTTCACTCTTACTCTGGACTAATGATTAAGGTCTTAACTCTTACTCTGGCATTATGGTTAAGGTCTTAACTCTTACTCTAGCATCATGGTTAAGGTCTTAACTCTTACTCTAGACTAATGGTTAAGGTCTTAACTCTTACTCTGGACTAATGGTTAAGGTCTTAACTCTTACTCTGGACTAATGGTTAAGGTCTTAGACTCTTACTCTGGCATCATGGTTAAGGTCTTAACTCTTACTCTGGACTAATGTTTAAGGTCTTAACTCTTACCCTGGCATCATGGTTAAGGTCTTAACTCTTACTCTGGACTAATGGTTAAGGTGTTAACTCTTACTCTGGCATCATGGTTAAGGTCTTAACTCTTACTCTGGACTAATGGTTATGGTCTTAACTCTTACTCTGGACTAATGGTTAAGGTCTTAACTCTTACTCTGGACTAATGGTTAAGGTCTTAACTCTTACTCTGGCATCATGGTTAAGGTCTTAACTCTTACTCTGGCATCATGGTTAAGGTCTTAACTCTTACTCTGGCATCATGGTTATGGTCTTAACTCTTACTCTGGACTAATGGTTATGGTCTTAACTTTTACTCTGGACTAATGGTTAAGATCTTAACTCTTACTCTGGCATCATGGTTAAGGTCTTAGACTCTTACTCTGGCATCATGGTTAAGGTCTTAAATCTTACTCTGGACTAATGGTTACAGGCTTAACTCTTACTCTGGACTAATGGTTAAGGTCTTAACTCTTACTCTGGCATCATGGTTAAGGTCTTAACTCTTACTCTGGACTAATGGTTATGGTCTTAACTCTTACTCTGGCATCATGGTTAAGGTCGTAACTCTTACTCTGGCATCATGGTTAAGGTCTTAACTCTAACTCTGGGATCATGGTTAAGGTCTTAACTCTTACTCTGGACTAATGGTTAAGTTCATAACTCTTACACTGGACTAATGGTTAAGGTCTGAACACTTACTCTGGACTAATAGTTAAGGTCTTAACTCTTACTCTAGCATCATGGTTAAGGTCTTAACTCTTACTCTAGACTAATGGTTAAGGTCTTAACTCTTACTCTGGACTAATGGTTAAGGTCTTAACTCTTACACTGGACTAATGGTTAAGGTCTTAGACTCTTACTCTGGCATCATGGTTAAGGTCTTAACTCTTACTCTGGACTAATGTTTACGGTCTTAACTCCTACTCTGGCATCATGGTTAAGGTCTTAACTCCTACTCTGGACTAATGGTTATGGTCTTAACTCTTTTTCTGGACTAATGGTTAAGGTCTTAACTCATACTCTGGCATCATGGTTATGGTCTTAGACTCTTACTCTGCCATCATGGATAAGGTCCTAAAGCTTACTCTGGACTAATGGTTAAGGGTTTAACTCTTACTCTGGACTAATGGTTAAGGTCTTAACTCTTACTCTGGCATCATGGTTAAGGTCCTAACTCTTACTCTGGACTTATGGTTAAGGTCTTGGTCTTAACTCTTACTCTGGCATCATGGTTAAGGTCTTAACTCTTACTCTGGACTAATGGTTAAGGTCTTAACTCTTACTCTGGCATCATGGTTAAGGTCTTAACTCTTACTCTGGACTAATGGTTAAGGTCTTAACTCTTACTCTGGCATCATGGTTAAGGTCTTAACTCTTACTCTGGCATCATGGTTAAGGTCTTAACTCTTACTCTGGACCAATGGTTAAGGTCGTAACTCTTACTCTGGCATCATGGTTAAGGTCTTAACTCTAACTCTGGGATCATGGTTAAGGTCTTAACTCTTACTCTGGACTAATGGTTAAGTTCATAACTCTTACTCTGGACTAATGGTTAAGGTCTTAACTCTTACTCTGGACTAATGGTTAAGGTCTTAACTCTTACTCTAGCATCATGGTTAAGGTCTTAACTCTTACTCTAGACTAATGGTTAAGGTCTTAACTCTTACTCTGGACTAATGGTTAAGGTCTTAACTCCTACACTGGACTAATGGTTAAGGTCTTAGACTCTTACTCTGGCATCATGGTTAAGGTCTTAACTCTTACTCTGGACTAATGTTTACGGTCTTAACTCCTACTCTGGCATCATGGTTAAGGTCTTAACTCCTACTCTGGACTAATGGTTAAGGTCTTAACTCTTACTCTGGCATCATGGTTAAGTTCTTAACTCTTACTCTGGCATCATGGTTAAGGTCTTAACTCTTACTCTGACATCATGGTTAAGGTCTTAACTCTTACTCTGGACTAATGGTTATGGTCTTAACTCTTACTCTGGACTAATGGTTAAGGTCTTAACTCATACTCTGGCATCATGGTTAAGGTCTTAGACTCTTACTCTGCCATCATGGATAAGGTCCTAAATCTTACTCTTGACTAATGGTTAAGGGCTTAACTCTTACTCTGGACTAATGGTTAAGGTCTTGGTCTTAACTCTTACTCTGGCATCATGGTTAAGGTCTTAACTCTTACTCTGGACTAATAGTTAAGGTCTTAACTCTTACTCTGGCATCATGGTTAAGGTCTTAACTCTTACTCTGGACTAATGGTTAAGGTCTTGGTCTTAACTCTTACTCTGGCATCATGGTTAAGGTCTTAACTCTTACTCTGGACTAATGGTTAAGGTCTTAACTCTTACTCTGGCATCATGGTTAAGGTCTTAACTCTTACTCTGGACTAATGGTTAAGGTCTTAACTCTTACTCTGGCATCATGGTTAAGGTATTAACTCTTACTCTGGCATCATGGTTAAGGTCTTAACTCTTCCTCTGGACTAATGGTTAAGGTCTTTACTCTTACTCTGGCATCATGGTTAAGGTCTTAACTCTTACTCTGGACTAATGGTTAAGGTTTTAGACTCTCACTCTGGCATCATGGTTAAGGTCTTAACTCATACTCTGGACTAATGGTTAAGGTCTTAACTCTTACTCTGGACTAATGGTTAAGGTCTTAACTCTTACTCTGGACTAATGGTTAAGGTCTTAACTCTTACTCTGGCATCATGGTTTAGGTCTTAACTCTTACTCTGGCATCATGGTTAAGGTCTTAACTCTTACTCTGGACTAATGGTTAAGGTCTTTACTCTTACTCTGGCATCATGGTTAAGGTCTTAACTCTTACTCTGGACTAATGGTTAAGGTTTTAGACTCTCACTCTAGCATCATGGTTAAGGTTTTAACTCTTACTCTGGACTAATGGTTAAGGTCTTAACTCTTACTCTGGACTAATGGTTAAGGTCTTAACTCTTACTCTGGCATCATGGTTTAGGTCTTAACTCTTACTCTGGCATCATGGTTAAGGTCTTAACTCTTACTCTGGACTAATGGTTAAGGTCTTAACTCTTACTCTGGCATCATCGTTAAGGTCTTAACTCTTACTCTGGACTTATGGTTAAGGTTTTAGACTCTCACTCTGGCATCATGGTTAAGGTCTTAACTCTTACTCTGGACTAATGGTTAAGGTCTTAACTCTTACTCTGGCATCATGGTTAAGGTCTTAACTCTGCCTCTGGCATCATGGTTAAGGTCTTAACTCTTACTCTGGCATCATGGTTAAGGTCGTGACTCTTACTCTGGACTAATGGTTAAGGTCTTAACTCTTACTCTGGCATCATGGTTAATGTCTTAAGTCTTACTCTGGCATCATGGTTAAGGTCTTAACTCTTACTCTGGACTAATGGTTAAGGTCTTAACTCTTACTCTGGCATCATGGTTAAGGTCTTAACTCTTACTCTGGCATCATGGTTAAGGTCTTAACTCTTACTCTGGCATCATGGTTAAGGTTGTAACTCTTACTCTGGACTAATGGTTAAGGTCTTAACTCTTACTCTGGCATCATGGTTAATGTCTTAAGTCTTACTCTGGCATCATGGCTAAGGTCTTAACTCTTACTCTCGACTAATGGTTAAGGTCTTAACTCTTACTCTGGCATCATGGTTTAGGTCTTAACTCTTACTCTGGCATCATGGTTAAGGTCTTAACTCTTACTCTGGACTAATGGTTAAGGTCTTAACTCTTACTCTGGCATCATGGTTAAGGTCTTTACTCTTACTCTGGACTAATGGTTAAGGTTTTATACTCTCACTCTGGCATCATGGTTAAGGTCTTAACTCTTACTCTGGCATCATGGTTAAGGTCTTAACTCTAACTCTGGCATCATGGTTAAGGTCTTAACTCTTACTCTGGCATCATGGTTAAGGTCGTAACTCTTACTCTGGACTAATGGTTAAGGTCTTAACTCTTACTCTCGACTAATGGTTAAGGTCTTAACTCTTACTCTGGCATCATGGTTAAGGTCTTAACTCTTACTCTAGCATCATGGTTAAGGTCTTAACTCTTACTCTGGACTAATGGTTAAGGTCTTAACTCTTACTCTGGACTAATGGTTAATGTCTTAACTCTTACTCTGGACTAATGGTTAAGGTCTTAACTCTTACTCTGGCATCATGGTTCAGGTCTTAACTCTTACTCTGGACTAATGGTTAAGGTCTTAACTCTTACTCTGGCATCATGGTTAAGGTCTTAACTCTTACTCTGGACTAATGGTTAAGGTCTTAACTCTTACTCTGGCATCATGGTTTAGGTCTTAACTCTTACTCTGGCATCATGGTTAAGGCCTTAACTCTTACTCTGGACTAATGGTTAAGGTCTTAACTCTTACTCTGGCATCATGGGTAAGGTCTTAACTCTTACTCTGGACTTATGGTTAAGGTTTTAGACTCTCACTCTGGCATCATGGTTAAGGTCTTAACTCTTACTCTGGCATCATGGTTAAGGTCTTAACTCTACCTCTGGCATCATGGTTAAGGTCTTAACTCTTACTCTGGCATCATGGTTAAGGTCGTAACTCTTACTCTTGACTAATGGTTAAGGTCTTAACTCTTACTCTGGCTTCATGGTTAATGTCTTAAGTCTTACTCTGGCATCATGGTTAAGGTCTTAACTCTTACTCTGGACTAATGGTTAAGGTCTTAACTCTTACTCTGGCATCATGGTTTAGGTCTTAACTCTTACTCTGGCATCATGGTTAAGGTCTTAACTCTTACTCTGGACTAATGGTTAAGGTCTTAACTCTTAATCTGGCATCATGGTTAAGGTCTTTACTCTTACTCTGGACTAATGGTTAAGGTTTTAGACTCTCACTCTGGCATCATGGTTACGGTCTTAACTCTTACTCTGGCATCATGGTTAAGGTCTTAACTCTTACTCTGGACTAATGGTTAAGGTCTTGGTCTTAACTCTTACTCTGGCATCATGGTTAAGGTCTTAACTCTTACTCTGGACTAATGGTTAAGGTATTAACTCTTACTCTGGCATCATGGTTAAGGTCTTAACTCTTACTCTGGACTAATGGTTAAGGTCTTAACTCTTACTCTGGCATCATGGTTAAGGTCTTAACTCTTACTCTGGCATCATGGTTAAGGTCTTAACTCTTCCTCTGGACTAATGGTTAAGGTCTTTACTCTTACTCTGGCATCATGGTTAAGGTCTTAACTCTTACTCTGGACTAATGGTTAAGGTTTTAGACTCTCACTCTGGCATCATGGTTAAGGTCTTAACTCATACTCTGGACTAATGGTTAAGGTCTTAACTCTTACTCTGGCATCATGGTTAAGGTCTTAACTCTACCTCTGGCATCATGGTTAAGGTCTTAACTCTTACTCTGGCATCATGGTTAAGGTCGTAACTCTTACTCTGGACTAATGGTTAAGATCTTAACTCTTACTCTGGCATCATGGTTAATGTCTTAAGTCTTACTCTGGCATCATGGCTAAGGTCTTAACTCTTACTCTGGACTAATGGTTAAGGTCTTAACTCTTACTCTGGCATCATGGTTTAGGTCTTAACTCTTACTCTGGCATCATGGTTAAGGTCTTAACTCTTACTCTGGACTAATGGTTAAGGTCTTAACTCTTACTCTGGCATCATGGTTAAGGTCTTTACTCTTACTCTGGACTAATGGTTAAGGTTTTAGACTCTCACTCTGGCATCATGGTTAAGGTCTTAACTCTTACTCTGGCATCATGGTTAAGGTCTTAACTCTAACTCTGGCATCATGGTTAAGGTATTAACTCTTACTCTGGCATCATGGTTAAGGTCGTAACTCTTACTCTGGACTAATGGTTAAGGTCTTAACTCTTACTCTCAACTAATGGTTAAGGTCTTAACTCTTACTCTGGCATCATGGTTAAGGTCTTAACTCTTACTCTAGCATCATGGTTAAGGTCTTAACTCTTACTCTGGACTAATGGTTAAGGTCTTAACTCTTACTCTGGACTAATGGTTAATGTCTTAACTCTTACTCTGGACTAATGGTTAAGGTCTTAGACTCTTACTCTGGCATCATGGTTAAGGTCTTAACTCTTACTCTGGCATCATGGTTAATGTCTTAAGTCTTACTCTGGCATCATGGTTAAGGTCTTAACTCTTACTCTGGACTAATGGTTAAGGTCTTAACTCTTACTCTGGCATCATGGTTTAGGTCTTAACTCTTACTCTGGCATCATGGTTAAGGTCTTAACTCTTACTCTGGACTAATGGTTAAGGTCTTAACTCTTACTCTGGCATCATCGTTAAGGTCTTAACTCTTACTCTGGACTTATGGTTAAGGTTTTAGACTCTCACTCTGGCATCATGGTTAAGGTCTTAACTCTTACTCTGGACTAATGGTTAAGGTCTTAACTCTTACTCTGGCATCATGGTTAAGGTCTTAACTCTGCCTCTGGCATCATGGTTAAGGTCTTAACTCTTACTCTGGCATCATGGTTAAGGTCGTGACTCTTACTCTGGACTAATGGTTAAGGTCTTAACTCTTACTCTGGCATCATGGTTAATGTCTTAAGTCTTACTCTGGCATCATGGTTAAGGTCTTAACTCTTACTCTGGACTAATGGTTAAGGTCTTAACTCTTACTCTGGCATCATGGTTTAGGTCTTAACTCTTACTCTGGCATCATGGTTAAGGTCTTAACTCTTACTCTGGACTAATGGTTAAGGTCTTAACTCTTAATCTGGCATCATGGTTAAGGTCTTTACTCTTACTCTGGACTAATGGTTAAGGTTTTAGACTCTCACTCTGGCATCATGGTTACGGTCTTAACTCTTACTCTGGCATCATGGTTAAGGTCTTAACTCTAACTCTGGAACATAGTTAAGGTCTTAACTCTTACTCTGGCATCATGGTTAAAGTCATAACTCTTACTCTGGACTAATGTTTAAGGTCTTCACTCTTACTCTGGACTAATGATTAAGGTCTTAACTCTTACTCTGGCATTATGGTTAAGGTCTTAACTCTTACTCTAGCATCATGGTTAAGGTCTTAACTCTTACTCTAGACTAATGGTTAAGGTCTTAACTCTTACTCTGGACTAATGGTTAAGGTCTTAACTCTTACTCTGGACTAATGGTTAAGGTCTTAGACTCTTACTCTGGCATCATGGTTAAGGTCTTAACTCTTACTCTGGACTAATGTTTAAGGTCTTAACTCTTACCCTGGCATCATGGTTAAGGTCTTAACTCTTACTCTGGACTAATGGTTAAGGTGTTAACTCTTACTCTGGCATCATGGTTAAGGTCTTAACTCTTACTCTGGACTAATGGTTATGGTCTTAACTCTTACTCTGGACTAATGGTTAAGGTCTTAACTCTTACTCCGGCATCATGGTTAAGGTCTTAACTCTTACTCTGGACTAATGGTTAAGGTCTTAACTCTTACTCTGGCATCATGGTTAAGGTCTTAACTCTTACTCTGGCATCATGGTTAAGGTCTTAACTCTTACTCTGGCATCATGGTTATGGTCTTAACTCTTACTCTGGACTAATGGTTATGGTCTTAACTTTTACTCTGGACTAATGGTTAAGATCTTAACTCTTACTCTGGCATCATGGTTAAGGTCTTAGACTCTTACTCTGGCATCATGGTTAAGGTCTTAAATCTTACTCTGGACTAATGGTTACAGGCTTAACTCTTACTCTGGACTAATGGTTAAGGTCTTAACTCTTACTCTGGCATCATGGTTAAGGTCTTAACTCTTACTCTGGACTAATGGTTATGGTCTTAACTCTTACTCTGGCATCATGGTTAAGGTCGTAACTCTTACTCTGGCATCATGGTTAAGGTCTTAACTCTAACTCTGGGATCATGGTTAAGGTCTTAACTCTTACTCTGGACTAATGGTTAAGTTCATAACTCTTACACTGGACTAATGGTTAAGGTCTGAACTCTTACTCTGGACTAATAGTTAAGGTCTTAACTCTTACTCTAGCATCATGGTTAAGGTCTTAACTCTTACTCTAGACTAATGGTTAAGGTCTTAACTCTTACTCTGGACTAATGGTTAAGGTCTTAACTCTTACACTGGACTAATGGTTAAGGTCTTAGACTCTTACTCTGGCATCATGGTTAAGGTCTTAACTCTTACTCTGGACTAATGTTTACGGTCTTAACTCCTACTCTGGCATCATGGTTAAGGTCTTAACTCCTACTCTGGACTAATGGTTATGGTCTTAACTCTTTTTCTGGACTAATGGTTAAGGTCTTAACTCATACTCTGGCATCATGGTTATGGTCTTAGACTCTTACTCTGCCATCATGGATAAGGTCCTAAAGCTTACTCTGGACTAATGGTTAAGGGCTTAACTCTTACTCTGGACTAATGGTTAAGGTCTTAACTCTTACTCTGGCATCATGGTTAAGGTCCTAACTCTTACTCTGGACTTATGGTTAAGGTCTTGGTCTTAACTCTTACTCTGGCATCATGGTTAAGGTCTTAACTCTTACTCTGAACTAATGGTTAAGGTCTTAACTCTTACTCTGGCATCATGGTTAAGGTCTTAACTCTTACTCTGGACTAATGGTTAAGGTCTTAACTCTTACTCTGGCATCATGGTTAAGGTCTTAACTCTTACTCTGGCATCATGGTTAAGGTCTTAACTCTTACTCTGGACCAATGGTTAAGGTCTTAACTCTTACTCTGGCATCATGGTTAAGGTCTTAACTCTTACTCTGCACTAATTGTTAAGGTTTTAGACTCTCACTCTGGCATTATGGTTAAGGTCTTAACTCATACTCTGGACTAATGGTTAAGGTCTTAACTCTTACTCTGGCATCATGGTTAAGGTCTTAACTCTACCTCTGGCATCATGGTTAAGGTCTTAACTCTTACTCTGGCATCATGGTTAAGGTCGTAACTCTTACTCTGGACTAATGGTTAAGGTCTTAACTCTTACTCTGGCATCATGGTTAATGTCTTAAGTCTTACTCTGGCATCATGGCTAAGGTCTTAACTCTTACTCTGGCATCATGGCTAAGGTCTTAACTCTAACTCTGGCATCATGGTTTAGGTCTTAACTATTACTCTGGCATCATGGTTAAGGTCTTAACTCTTACTCTGGACTAATGGTTAAGGTCTTAACTCTTACTCTGGCATCATGGTTAAGGTCTTCACTCTTACTCTGGACTAATGGTTAAGGTTTTAGACTCTCACTCTGGCATCATGGTTAAGGTCTTAACTCTTACTCTGGCATCATGGTTGAGGTCTTAACTCTTACTCTGGCATCATGGTTAAGGTCTTAACTCTTACTCTGGACTAATGGTTAAGGTCGTAACTCTTACTCTGGACTAATGGTTAAAGTCTTAACTCTTACTCTCGACTAATGGTTAAGGTCTTAACTCTTACTCTGGCATCATGGTTAAGGTCTTATCTCTTACTCTGGACTAATGGTTAAGGTCTTAACTCTTACTCTGGACTAATGGTTAATGTCTTAACTCTTACTCTGGACTAATGGTTAAGGTCTTAGACTCTTACTCTGGCATCATGGTTAAGGTCTTAACTCTTACTCTGGCATCATGGTTAATGTCTTAAGTCTTACTCTGGCATCATGGTTAAGGTCTTAACTCTTACTCTGGACTAATGGTTAAGGTCTTAACTCTTACTCTGGCATCATGGTTTAGGTCTTAACTCTTACTCTGGCATCATAGTTAAGGTCTTAACTCTTACTCTGGACTAATGGTTAAGGTCTTAACTCTTACTCTGGCATCATGGTTAAGGTCTTAACTCTTACTCTGGACTAATGGTTAAGGTTTTAGACTCTCACTCTGGAATCATGGTTAAGGTCTTAACTCTTACTCTGGACTAATGGTTAAGGTCTTAACTCTTACTCTGGCATCATGGTTAAGGTCTTAACTCTTACTCTGGACTAATGGTTAAGGTCTTAACTCTTACTCTGGCATCATGGTTAATGTCTTAAGTCTTACTCTGGCATCATGGTTAAGGTCTTAACTCTTACTCTGGACTAATGGTTAAGGTCTTAACTCTTACTCTGGCATCATGGTTTAGGTCTTAACTCTTACTCTGGCATCATGGTTAAGGTCTTAACTCTTACTCTGGACTAATGGTTAAGGTCTTAACTCTTAATCTGGCATCATGGTTAAGGTCTTTACTCTTACTCTGGACTAATGGTTAAGGTTTTAGACTCTCAATCTAGCATCATGGTTAAGGTCTTAACTCTTACTCTGGCATCATGGTTAAGGTCTTAACTCTTACTCTGGCATCATGGTTAAGGTTGTAACTCTTACTCTGGACTAATGGTTAAGGTCTTAACTCTTACTCTCTACTAATGGTTAAGGTCTTAACTCTTACTCTGGCATCATGGTTAAGGTCTTAACTCTTACTCTAGCATCATGGTTAAGGTTTTAACTCTTACTCTGGACTAATGGTTAAGGTCTTAACTCTTACTCTGGACTAATGGTTAATGTCTTAACTCTTACTCTGGACTAATGGTTAAGGTCTTAGACTATTACTCTGGCATCATGGTTAAGGTCTTAACTCTTACTCTGGACTAAAGTTTAAGGTCTTAACTCTTACTCTGGCATCATTGTTAAGGTCTTATCTCTTACTCTGGACTAATGGTTAAGGTCTTAACTCTTACTCTGGCATCATGGTTAAGGTCTTAACTCTAACTCTGGCATCATGGTTAAGGTCTTAACTCTTACTCTGGCATCATGGTTAAGGTTGTAACTCTTACTCTGGACTAATGGTTAAGGTCTTAACTCTTACTATGGCATCATGGTTAAGGTCTTAACTCTTACTCTGGCATCATGGTTAAGGTCTTAACTCTTACTCTGGCATCATGGTTATGGTCTTAACTCTTACTCTGGACTAATGGTTATGGTCTTAACTTTTACTCTGGACTAATGGTTAAGATCTTAACTCTTACTCTGGCATCATGGTTAAGGTCTTAGACTCTTACTCTGGCATCATGGTTAAGGTCTTAAATCTTACTCTGGACTAATGGTTACAGGCTTAACTCTTACTCTGGACTAATGGTTAAGGTCTTAACTCTTACTCTGGCATCATGGTTAAGGTCTTAACTCTTACTCTGGACTAATGGTTATGGTCTTAACTCTTACTCTGGCATCATGGTTAAGGTCGTAACTCTTACTCTGGCATCATGGTTAAGGTCTTAACTCTAACTCTGGGATCATGGTTAAGGTCTTAACTCTTACTCTGGACTAATGGTTAAGTTCATAACTCTTACTCTGGACTAATGGTTAAGGTCTTAACTCTTACTCTGGACTAATGGTTAAGGTCTTAACTCTTACTCTAGCATCATGGTTAAGGTCTTAACTCTTACTCTAGACTAATGGTTAAGGTCTTAAATCTTACTCTGGACTAATGGTTAAGGTCTTAACTCCTACACTGGACTAATGGTTAAGGTCTTAGACTCTTACTCTGGCATCATGGTTAAGGTCTTAACTCTTACTCTGGACTAATGTTTACGGTCTTAACTCCTACTCTGGCATCATGGTTAAGGTCTTAACTCCTACTCTGGACTAATGGTTAAGGTCTTAACTCTTACTCTGGCATCATGGTTAAGTTCTTAACTCTTACTCTGGCATCATGGATAAGGTCCTAAATCTTACTCTGGACTAATGGTTAAGGGCTTAACTCTTACTCTGGACTAATGGTTAAGTTCTTGGTCTTAACTCTTACTCTGGCATCATGGTTAAGGTCTTAACTCTTACTCTGGACTAATGGTTAAGGTCTTAACTCTTACTCTGGCATCATGGTTAAGGTCTTAACTCTTACTCTGGACTAATGGTTAAGGTCTTGGTCTTAACTCTTACTCTGGCATCATGGTTAAGGTCTTAACTCTTACTCTGGACTAATGGTTAAGGTCTTAACTCTTACTCTGGCATCATGGTTAAGGTCTTAACTCTTACTCTGGACTAATGGTTAAGGTCTTAACTCTTACTCTGGCATCATGGTTAAGGTATTAACTCTTACTCTGGCATCATGGTTAAGGTCTTAACTCTTCCTCTGGACTAATGGTTAAGGTCTTTACTCTTACTCTGGCATCATGGTTAAGGTCTTAACTCTTACTCTGGACTAATGGTTAAGGTTTTAGACTCTCACTCTGGCATCATGGTTAAGGTCTTAACTCATACTCTGGACTAATGGTTAAGGTCTTAACTCTTACTCTGGCATCATGGTTAAGGTCTTAACTCTACCTCTGGCATCATGGTTAAGGTCTTAACTCTTACTCTGGCATCATGGTTAAGGTCTTAACTCTAACTCTGGCATAATGGTTAAGGTCTTAACTCTTACTCTGGCATCATGGTTAAGGTTGTAACTCTTACTCTGGACTAATGGTTAAGGTCTTAACTCTTACTCTCTACTAATGGTTAAGGTCTTAACTCTTACTCTGGCATCATGGTTAAGGTCTTAACTCTTACTCTAGCATCATGGTTAAGGTTTTAACTCTTACTCTGGACTAATGGTTAAGGTCTTAACTCTTACTCTGGACTAATGGTTAATGTCTTAACTCTTACTCTGGACTAATGTTTAAGGTCTTAGACTATTACTCTGGCATCATGGTTAAGGTCTTAACTCTTACTCTGGACTAAAGTTTAAGGTCTTAACTCTTACTCTGGCATCATGGTTAAGGTATTATCTCTTACTCTGGAGTAATGGTTAAGGTCTTAACTCTTACATCATGGTTAAGGTCTTAACTCTAACTCTGGCATCATGGTTAAGGTCTTAACTCTTACTCTGGCATCATGGTTAAGGTTGTAACTCTTACTCTGGACTAATGGTTAAGGTCTTAACTCTTACATCATGGTTAAGGTCTTAACTCTTACTCTGGCATCATGGTTAAGGTCTTAACTCTTACTCTGGCATCATGGTTATGGTCTTAACTCTTACTCTGGACTAATGGTTATGGTCTTAACTTTTACTCTGGACTAATGGTTAAGATCTTAACTCTTACTCTGGCATCATGGTTAAGGTCTTAGACTCTTACTCTGGCATCATGGTTAAGGTCTTAAATCTTACTCTGGACTAATGGTTACAGGCTTAACTCTTACTCTGGACTAATGGTTAAGGTCTTAACTCTTACTCTGGCATCATGGTTAAGGTCTTAACTCTTACTCTGGACTAATGGTTATGGTCTTAACTCTTACTCTGGCATCATGGTTAAGGTCGTAACTCTTACTCTGGCATCATGGTTAAGGTCTTAACTCTAACTCTGGGATCATGGTTAAGGTCTTAACTCTTACTCTGGACTAATGGTTAAGTTCATAACTCTTACTCTGGACTAATGGTTAAGGTCTTAACTCTTACTCTGGACTAATGGTTAAGGTCTTAACTCTTACTCTAGCATCATGGTTAAGGTCTTAACTCTTACTCTAGACTAATGGTTAAGGTCTTAACTCTTACTCTGGACTAATGGTTAAGGTCTTAACTCCTACACTGGACTAATGGTTAAGGTCTTAGACTCTTACTCTGGCATCATGGTTAAGGTCTTAACTCTTACTCTGGACTAATGTTTACGGTCTTAACTCCTACTCTGGCATCATGGTTAAGGTCTTAACTCCTACTCTGGACTAATGTTTAAGGTCTTAACTCTTACTCTGGCATCGTGGTTAAGTTCTTAACTCTTACTCTGGCATCATGGTTAAGGTCTTAACTCTTACTCTGACATCATGGTTAAGGTCTTAACTCTTACTCTGGACTAATGGTTATGGTCTTAACTCTTACTCTGGACTAATGGTTAAGGTCTTAACTCATACTCTGGCATCATGGTTAAGGTCTTAGACTCTTACTCTGCCATCATGGATAAGGTCCTAAATCTTACTCTGGACTAATGGTTAAGGGCTTAACTCTTACTCTGGACTAATGGTTAAGGTCTTGGTCTTAACTCTTACTCTGGCATCATGGTTAAGGTCTTAACTCTTACTCTGGACTAATAGTTAAGGTCTTAACTCTTACTCTGGCATCATGGTTAAGGTCTTAACTCTTACTCTGGACTAATGGTTAAGGTCTTGGTCTTAACTCTTACTCTGGCATCATGGTTAAGGTCTTAACTCTTACTCTGGACTAATGGTTAAGGTCTTAACTCTTACTCTGGCATCATGGTTAAGGTCTTAACTCTTACTCTGGACTAATGGTTAAGGTCTTAACTCTTACTCTGGCATCATGGTTAAGGTATTAACTCTTACTCTGGCATCATGGTTAAGGTCTTAACTCTTCCTCTGGACTAATGGTTAAGGTCTTTACTCTTACTCTGGCATCATGGTTAAGGTCTTAACTCTTACTCTGGACTAATGGTTAAGGTTTTAGACTCTCACTCTGGCATCATGGTTAAGGTCTTAACTCATACTCTGGACTAATGGTTAAGGTCTTAACTCTTACTCTGGCATCATGGTTAAGGTCTTAACTCTACCTCTGGCATCATGGTTAAGGTCTTAACTCTTACTCTGGCATCATGGTTAAGGTTGTAACTCTTACTCTGGACTAATGGTTAAGGTCTTAATTCTTACTCTGGCATCATGGTTAATGTCTTAAGTCTTACTCTGGCATCATGGCTAAGGTCTTAACTCTTACTCTCGACTAATGGTTAAGGTCTTAACTCTTACTCTGGCATCATGGTTTAGGTCTTAACTCTTACTCTGGCATCATGGTTAAGGTCTTAACTCTTACTCTGGACTAATGGTTAAGGTCTTAACTCTTACTCTGGCATCATGGTTAAGGTCTTTACTCTTACTCTGGACTAATGGTTAAGGTTTTATACTCTCACTCTTGCATCATGGTTAAGGTCTTAACTCTTACTCTGGCATCATGGTTAAGGTCTTAACTCTAACTCTGGCATCATGGTTAAGGTCTTAACTCTTACTCTGGCATCATGGTTAAGGTCGTAACTCTTACTCTGGACTAATGGTTAAGGTCTTAACTCTTACTCTCGACTAATGGTTAAGGTCTTAACTCTTACTCTGGCATCATGGTTAAGGTCTTAACTCTTACTCTAGCATCATGGTTAAGGTCTTAACTCTTACTCTGGACTAATGGTTAAGGTCTTAACTCTTACTCTGGACTAATGGTTAATGTCTTAACTCTTACTCTGGACTAATGGTTAAGGTCTTAGACTCTTACTCTGGCATCATGGTTAAGGTCTTAACTCTTACTCTGGCATCATGGTTAATGTCTTAAGTCTTACTGTGGCATCGTGGTTAAGGTCTTAACTCTTACTCTGGACTAATGGTTAAGGTCTTAACTCTTACTCTGGACTAATGGTTAATGTCTTAACTCTTACTCTGGACTAATGGTTAAGGTCTTAGACTATTACTCTGGCATCATGGTTAAGGTCTTAACTCTTACTCTGGACTAAAGTTTAAGGTCTTAACTCTTACTCTGGCATCATGGTTAAGGTCTTATCTCTTACTCTGGACTAATGGTTAAGGTCTTAACTCTTACTCTGGCATCATGGTTAAGGTCTTAACTCTAACTCTGGCATCATGGTTAAGGTCTTAACTCTTACTCTGGCATCATGGTTAAGGTTGTAACTCTTACTCTGGACTAATGGTTAAGGTCTTAACTCTTACTCTGGCATCATGGTTAAGGTCTTAACTCTTACTCTGGCATCATGGTTAAGGTCTTAACTCTTACTCTGGCATCATGGTTATGGTCTTAACTCTTACTCTGGACTAATGGTTATGGTCTTAACTTTTACTCTGGACTAATGGTTAAGATCTTAACTCTTACTCTGGCATCATGGTTAAGGTCTTAGACTCTTACTCTGGCATCATGGTTAAGGTCTTAAATCTTACTCTGGACTAATGGTTACAGGCTTAACTCTTACTCTGGACTAATGGTTAAGGTCTTAACTCTTACTCTGGCATCATGGTTAAGGCCTTAACTCTTACTCTGGACTAATGGTTATGGTCTTAACTCTTACTCTGGCATCATGGTTAAGGTCGTAACTCTTACTCTGGCATCATGGTTAAGGTCTTAACTCTAACTCTGGGATCATGGTTAAGGTCTTAACTCTTACTCTGGACTAATGGTTAAGTTCATAACTCTTACTCTGGACTAATGGTTAAGGTCTTAACTCTTACTCTGGACTAATGGTTAAGGTCTTAACTCTTACTCTAGCATCATGGTTAAGGTCTTAACTCTTACTCTAGACTAATGGTTAAGGTCTTAACTCTTACTCTGGACTAATGGTTAAGGTCTTAACTCCTACACTGGACTAATGGTTAAGGTCTTAGACTCTTACTCTGGCATCATGGTTAAGGTCTTAACTCTTACTCTGGACTAATGTTTACGGTCTTAACTCCTACTCTGGCATCATGGTTAAGGTCTTAACTCCTACTCTGGACTAATGTTTAAGGTCTTAACTCTTACTCTGGCATCGTGGTTAAGTTCTTAACTCTTACTCTGGCATCATGGTTAAGGTCTTAACTCTTACTCTGACATCATGGTTAAGGTCTTAACTCTTACTCTGGACTAATGGTTATGGTCTTAACTCTTACTCTGGACTAATGGTTAAGGTCTTAACTCATACTCTGGCATCATGGTTAAGGTCTTAGACTCTTACTCTGCCATCATGGATAAGGTCCTAAATCTTACTCTGGACTAATGGTTAAGGGCTTAACTCTTACTCTGGACTAATGGTTAAGGTCTTGGTCTTAACTCTTACTCTGGCATCATGGTTAAGGTCTTAACTCTTACTCTGGACTAATAGTTAAGGTCTTAACTCTTACTCTGGCATCATGGTTAAGGTCTTAACTCTTACTCTGGACTAATGGTTAAGGTCTTGGTCTTAACTCTTACTCTGGCATCATGGTTAAGGTCTTAACTCTTACTCTGGACTAATGGTTAAGGTCTTAACTCTTACTCTGGCATCATGGTTAAGGTCTTAACTCTTACTCTGGACTAATGGTTATGGTCTTAACTCTTACTCTGGACTAATGGTTAAGGTCTTAACTCATACTCTGGCATCATGGTTAAGGTCTTAGACTCTTACTCTGCCATCATGGATAAGGTCCTAAATCTTACTCTGGACTAATGGTTCAGGGCTTAACTCTTACTCTGGACTAATGGTTAAGGTCTTGGTCTTAACTCTTACTCTGGCATCATGGTTAAGGTCTTAACTCTTACTCTGGACTAATAGTTAAGGTCTTAACTCTTACTCTGGCATCATGATTAAGGTCTTAACTCTTACTCTGGACTAATGGTTAAGGTCTTGGTCTTAACTCTTACTCTGGCATCATGGTTAAGGTCTTAACTCTTACTCTGGACTAATGGTTAAGGTCTTAACTCTTACTCTGGCATCATGGTTAAGGTCTTAACTCTTACTCTGGACTAATGGTTAAGGTCTTAACTCTTACTCTGGCATCATGGTTAAGGTATTAACTCTTACTCTGGCATCATGGTTAAGGTCTTAACTCTTCCTCTGGACTAATGGTTAAGGTCTTTACTCTTACTCTGGCATCATGGTTAAGGTCTTAACTCTTACTCTGGACTAATGGTTAAGGTTTTAGACTCTCACTCTGGCATCATGGTTAAGGTCTTAACTCATACTCTGGACTAATGGTTAAGGTCTTAACTCTTACTCTGGCATCATGGGTAAGGTCTTAACTCTACCTCTGGCATCATGGTTAAGGTTGTAACTCTTACTCTGGACTAATGGTTAAGGTCTTAATTCTTACTCTGGCATCATGGTTAATGTCTTAAGTCTTACTCTGGCATCATGGCTAAGGTCTTAACTCTTACTCTCGACTAATGGTTAAGGTCTTACTCTGGCATCATGGTTTAGGTCTTAACTCTTACTCTGGCATCATGGTTAAGGTCTTAACTCTTACTCTGGACTAATGGTTAAGGTCTTAACTCTTACTCTGGCATCATGGTTAAGGTCTTTACTCTTACTTGGGACTAATGGTTAAGGTTTTATACTCTCACTCTGGCATCATGGTTAAGGTCTTAACTCTTACTCTGGCATCATGGTTAAGGTCTTAACTCTTACTCTGGCATCATGGTTAAGGTCGTAACTCTTACTCTGGACTAATGGTTAAGGTCTTAACTCTTACTCTCGACTAATGGTTAAGGTCTTAACTCTTACTCTGGCATCATGGTTAAGGTCTTAACTCTTACTCTAGCATCATGGTTAAGGTCTTAACTCTTACTCTGGACTAATGGTTAAGGTCTTAACTCTTACTCTGGACTAATGGTTAATGTCTTAACTCTTACTCTGGACTAATGGTTAAGGTCTTAGACTCTTACTCTGGCATCATGGTTAAGGTCTTAACTCTTACTCTGGCATCATGGTTAATGTCTTAAGTCTTACTGTGGCATCGTGGTTAAGGTCTTAAATCTTACTCTGGACTAATGGTTAAGGTCTTAACTCTTACTCTGGACTAATGGTTAATGTCTTAACTCTTACTCTGGACTAATGGTTAAGGTCTTAGACTATTACTCTGGCATCATGGTTAAGGTCTTAACTCTTACTCTGGACTAAAGTTTAAGGTCTTAACTCTTACTCTGGCATCATGGTTAAGGTCTTATCTCTTACTCTGGACTAATGGTTAAGGTCTTAACTCTTACTCTGGCATCATGGTTAAGGTCTTAACTCTAACTCTGGCATCATGGTTAAGGTCTTAACTCTTACTCTGGCATCATGGTTAAGGTTGTAACTCTTACTCTGGACTAATGGTTAAGGTCTTAACTCTTACTCTGGCATCATGGTTAAGGTCTTAACTCTTACTCTGGCATCATGGTTAAGGTCTTAACTCTTACTCTGGCATCATGGTTATGGTCTTAACTCTTACTCTGGACTAATGGTTATGGTCTTAACTTTTACTCTGGACTAATGGTTAAGATCTTAACTCTTACTCTGGCATCATGGTTAAGGTCTTAGACTCTTACTCTGGCATCATGGTTAAGGTCTTAAATCTTACTCTGGACTAATGGTTACAGGCTTAACTCTTACTCTGGACTAATGGTTAAGGTCTTAACTCTTACTCTGGCATCATGGTTAAGGTCTTAACTCTTACTCTGGACTAATGGTTATGGTCTTAACTCTTACTCTGGCATCATGGTTAAGGTCGTAACTCTTACTCTGGCATCATGGTTAAGGTCTTAACTCTAACTCTGGGATCATGGTTAAGGTCTTAACTCTTACTCTGGACTAATGGTTAAGTTCATAACTCTTACTCTGGACTAATGGTTAAGGTCTTAACTCTTACTCTGGACTAATGGTTAAGGTCTTAACTCTTACTCTAGCATCATGGTTAAGGTCTTAACTCTTACTCTAGACTAATGGTTAAGGTCTTAACTCTTACTCTGGACTAATGGTTAAGGTCTTAACTCCTACACTGGACTAATGGTTAAGGTCTTAGACTCTTACTCTGGCATCATGGTTAAGGTCTTAACTCTTACTCTGGACTAATGTTTACGGTCTTAACTCCTACTCTGGCATCATGGTTAAGGTCTTAACTCCTACTCTGGACTAATGTTTAAGGTCTTAACTCTTACTCTGGCATCGTGGTTAAGTTCTTAACTCTTACTCTGGCATCATGGTTAAGGTCTTAACTCTTACTCTGACATCATGGTTAAGGTCTTAACTCTTACTCTGGACTAATGGTTATGGTCTTAACTCTTACTCTGGACTAATGGTTAAGGTCTTAACTCATACTCTGGCATCATGGTTAAGGTCTTAGACTCTTACTCTGCCATCATGGATAAGGTCCTAAATCTTACTCTGGACTAATGGTTAAGGGCTTAACTCTTACTCTGGACTAATGGTTAAGGTCTTGGTCTTAACTCTTACTCTGGCATCATGGTTAAGGTCTTAACTCTTACTCTGGACTAATAGTTAAGGTCTTAACTCTTACTCTGGCATCATGGTTAAGGTCTTAACTCTTACTCTGGACTAATGGTTAAGGTCTTGGTCTTAACTCTTACTCTGGCATCATGGTTAAGGTCTTAACTCTTACTCTGGACTAATGGTTAAGGTCTTAACTCTTACTCTGGCATCATGGTTAAGGTCTTAACTCTTACTCTGGACTAATGGTTAAGGTCTTAACTCTTACTCTGGCATCATGGTTAAGGTATTAACTCTTACTCTGGCATCATGGTTAAGGTCTTATCTCTTCCTCTGGACTAATGGTTAAGGTCTTTACTCTTACTCTGGCATCATGGTTAAGGTCTTAACTCTTACTCTGGAGTAATGGTTAAGGTTTTAGACTCTCACTCTGGCATCATGGTTAAGGTCTTAACTCATACTCTGGACTAATGGTTAAGGTCTTAACTCTTACTCTGGCATCATGGTTAAGGTCTTAACTCTACCTCTGGCATCATGGTTAAGGTCTTAACTCTTACTCTGGCATCATGGTTAAGGTTGTAACTCTTACTCTGGACTAATGGTTAAGGTCTTAATTCTTACTCTGGCATCATGGTTAATGTCTTAAGTCTTACTCTGGCATCATGGCTAAGGTCTTAACTCTTACTCTCGACTAATGGTTAAGGTCTTAACTCTTACTCTGGCATCATGGTTTAGGTCTTAACTCTTACACTGACATCATGGTTAAGGTCTTAACTCTTACTCTGGACTAATGGTTAAGGTCTTAACTCTTACTCTGGCATCATGGTTAAGGTCTTTACTCTTACTCTGGACTAATGGTTAAGGTTTTATACTCTCACTCTGGCATCATGGTTAAGGTCTTAACTCTAACTCTGGCATCATGGTTAAGGTCTTAACTCTTACTCTGGTATCATGGTTAAGGTCGTAACTCTTACTCTGGACTAATGGTTAAGGTCTTAACTCTTACTCTCGACTAATGGTTAAGGTCTTAACTCTTACTCTGGCATCATGGTTAAGGTCTTAACTCTTACTCTAGCATCATGGTTAAGGTCTTAACTCTTACTCTGGACTAATGGTTAAGGTCTTAACTCTTACTCTGGACTAATGGTTAATGTCTTAACTCTTACTCTGGACTAATGGTTAAGGTCTTAGACTCTTACTCTGGCATCATGGTTAAGGTCTTAACTCTTACTCTGGCATCATGGTTAATGTCTTAAGTCTTACTGTGGCATCGTGGTTAAGGTCTTAACTCTTACTCTGGACTAATGGTTAAGGTCTTAACTCTTACTCTGGCATCATGGTTAAGGTCTTAACTCTTACTCTGGACTTATGGTTAAGGTTTTAGACTCTCACTCTGGAATCATGGTTAATGTCTTAACTCTTACTCTGGACTAATGGTTAAGGTCTTAACTCTTACTCTGGCATCATGGTTAAGGTCTTAACTCTACCTCTGGCATCATGGTTAAGGTCTTAACTCTTACTCTGGCATCATGGTTAAGGTCGTAACTCTTACTCTGGACTAATGGTTAAGGTCTTAACTCTTACTCTGGCATCATGGTTAATGTCTTAAGTCTTACTCTGGCATCATGGTTAAGGTCTTAACTCTTACTCTGGACTAATGGTTAAGGTCTTAACTCTTACTCTGGCATCATGGTTTAGGTCTTAACTCTTACTCTGGACTAATGGTTAAGGTCTTAACTCTTACTCTGGCATCATGGTTAAGGTCTTAACTCTTACTCTGGACTAATGGTTAAGGTCTTAACTCTTACTCTGGCATCATGGTTTAGGTCTTAACTCTTACTCTGGCATCATGGTTAAGGTCTTAACTCTTACTCTGGACTAAAGGTTAAGGTCTTAACTCTTACTCTGGCATCATGGGTAAGGTCTTAACTCTTACTCTGGACTTATGGTTAAGGTTTTAGACTCTCACTCTGGCATCATGGTTAAGGTCTTAACTCTTACTCTGGACTAATGGTTAAGGTCTTAACTCTTACTCTGGCATCATGGTTAAGGTCTTAACTCTACCTCTGGCATCATGGTTAAGGTCTTAACTCTTACTCTGGCATCATGGTTAAGGTCGTAACTCTTACTCTTGACTAATGGCTAAGGTCTTAACTCTTACTCTGGCATCATGGTTAATGTCTTAAGTCTTACTCTGGCATCATGGTTAAGGTCTTAACTCTTACTCTGGACTAATGGTTAAGGTCTTAACTCTTACTCTGGCATCATGGTTTAGGTCTTAACTCTTACTCTGGCATCATGGTTAAGGTCTTAACTCTTACTCTGGACTAATGGTTAAGGTCTTAACTCTTAATCTGGCATCATGGTTAAGGTCTTTACTCTTACTCTAGACTAATGGTTAAGGTTTTAGACTCTCACTCTGGCATCATGGTTACGGTCTTAACTCTTACTCTGGCATCATGGTTAAGGTCTTAACTCTTACTCTGGACTAATGGTTAAGGTCTTGGTCTTAACTCTTACTCTGGCATCATGGTTAAGGTCTTAACTCTTACTCTGGACTAATGGTTAAGGTCTTAACTCTTACTCTGGCATCATGGTTAAGGTCTTAACTCTTACTCTGGACTAATGGTTAAGGTCTTAACTCTTACTCTGGCATCATGGTTAAGGTCTTAACTCTTACTCTGGCATCATGGTTAAGGTCTTAACTCTTCCTCTGGACTAATGGTTAAGGTCTTTACTCTTACTCTGGCATCATGGTTAAGGTCTTAACTCTTACTCTGGACTAATGGTTAAGGTTTTAGACTCTCACTCTGGCATCATGGTTAAGGTCTTAACTCATACTCTGGACTAATGGTTAAGGTCTTAACTCTTACTCTGGCATCATGGTTAAGGTCTTAACTCTACCTCTGGCATCATGGTTAAGGTCTTAACTCTTACTCTGGCATCATGGTTAAGGTCGTAACTCTTACTCTGGACTAATGGTTAAGATCTTAACTCTTACTCTGGCATCATGGTTAAGGTCTTAACTCTACCTCTGGCATCATGGTTAAGGTCTTAACTCTTACTCTGGCATCATGGTTAAGGTCTTAACTCTAACTCTGGCATAATGGTTAAGGTCTTAACTCTTACTCTGGCATCATGGTTAAGGTTGTAACTCTTACTCTGGACTAATGGTTAAGGTCTTAACTCTTACTCTCTACTAATGGTTAAGGTCTTAACTCTTACTCTGGCATCATGGTTAAGGTCTTAACTCTTACTCTAGCATCATGGTTAAAGTTTTAACTCTTACTCTGGACTAATGGTTAAGGTCTTAACTCTTACTCTGGACTAATGGTTAATGTCTTAACTCTTACTCTGGACTAATGGTTAAGGTCTTAGACTATTACTCTGGCATCATGGTTAAGGTCTTAACTCTTACTCTGGACTAAAGTTTAAGGTCTTAACTCTTACTCTGGCATCATGGTTAAGGTATTATCTCTTACTCTGGAGTAATGGTTAAGGTCTTAACTCTTACATCATGGTTAAGGTCTTAACTCTAACTCTGGCATCATGGTTAAGGTCTTAACTCTTACTCTGGCATCATGGTTAAGGTTGTAACTCTTACTCTGGACTAATGGTTAAGGTCTTAACTCTTACTCTGGCATCATGGTTAAGGTCTTAACTCTTACTCTGGCATCATGGTTAAGGTCTTAACTCTTACTCTGGCATCATGGTTATGGTCTTAACTCTTACTCTGGACTAATGGTTATGGTCTTAACTTTTACTCTGGACTAATGGTTAAGATCTTAACTCTTACTCTGGCATCATGGTTAAGGTCTTAGACTCTTACTCTGGCATCATGGTTAAGGTCTTAAATCTTACTCTGGACTAATGGTTACAGGCTTAACTCTTACTCTGGACTAATGGTTAAGGTCTTAACTCTTACTCTGGCATCATGGTTAAGGTCTTAACTCTTACTCTGGACTAATGGTTATGGTCTTAACTCTTACTCTGGCATCATGGTTAAGGTCGTAACTCTTACTCTGGCATCATGGTTAAGGTCTTAACTCTAACTCTGGGATCATGGTTAAGGTCTTAACTCTTACTCTGGACTAATGGTTAAGTTCATAACTCTTACTCTGGACTAATGGTTAAGGTCTTAACTCTTACTCTGGACTAATGGTTAAGGTCTTAACTCTTACTCTAGCATCATGGTTAAGGTCTTAACTCTTACTCTGGCATCATGGTTATGGTCTTAACTCTTACTCTGGACTAATGGTTATGGTCTTAACTTTTACTCTGGACTAATGGTTAAGATCTTAACTCTTACTCTGGCATCATGGTTAAGGTCTTAGACTCTTACTCTGGCATCATGGTTAAGGTCTTAAATCTTACTCTGGACTAATGGTTACAGGCTTAACTCTTACTCTGGACTAATGGTTAAGGTCTTAACTCTTACTCTGGCATCATGGTTAAGGTCTTAACTCTTACTCTGGACTAATGGTTATGGTCTTAACTCTTACTCTGGCATCATGGTTAAGGTCGTAACTCTTACTCTGGCATCATGGTTAAGGTCTTAACTCTAACTCTGGGATCATGGTTAAGGTCTTAACTCTTACTCTGGACTAATGGTTAAGTTCATAACTCTTACTCTGGCATCATGGTTAAGGTCTTAACTCTTACTCTGGCATCATGGTTAAGGTCTTAACTCTTACTCTGGCATCATGGTTATGGTCTTAACTCTTACTCTGGACTAATGGTTATGGTCTTAACTTTTACTCTGGACTAATGGTTAAGATCTTAACTCTTACTCTGGCATCATGGTTAAGGTCTTAGACTCTTACTCTGGCATCATGGTTAAGGTCTTAAATCTTACTCTGGACTAATGGTTACAGGCTTAACTCTTACTCTGGACTAATGGTTAAGGTCTTAACTCTTACTCTGGCATCATGGTTAAGGTCTTAACTCTTACTCTGGACTAATGGTTATGGTCTTAACTCTTACTCTGGCATCATGGTTAAGGTCGTAACTCTTACTCTGGCATCATGGTTAAGGTCTTAACTCTAACTCTGGGATCATGGTTAAGGTCTTAACTCTTACTCTGGACTAATGGTTAAGTTCATAACTCTTACTCTGGACTAATGGTTAAGGTCTTAACTCTTACTCTGGACTAATGGTTAAGGTCTTAACTCTTACTCTAGCATCATGGTTAAGGTCTTAACTCTTACTCTAGACTAATGGTTAAGGTCTTAACTCTTACTCTGGACTAATGGTTAAGGTCTTAACTCCTACACTGGACTAATGGTTAAGGTCTTAGACTCTTACTCTGGCATCATGGTTAAGGTCTTAACTCTTACTCTGGACTAATGTTTACGGTCTTAACTCCTACTCTGGCATCATGGTTAAGGTCTTAACTCCTACTCTGGACTAATGGTTAAGGTCTTAACTCTTACTCTGGCATCATGGTTAAGTTCTTAACTCTTACTCTGGCATCATGGTTAAGGTCTTAACTCTTACTCTGACATCATGGTTAAGGTCTTAACTCTTACTCTGGACTAATGGTTATGGTCTTAACTCTTACTCTGGACTAATGGTTAAGGTCTTAACTCATACTCTGGCATCATGGTTAAGGTCTTAGACTCTTACTCTGCCATCATGGATAAGGTCCTAAATCTTACTCTGGACTAATGGTTAAGGGCTTAACTCTTACTCTGGACTAATGGTTAAGGTCTTGGTCTTAACTCTTACTCTGGCATCATGGTTAAGGTCTTAACTCTTACTCTGGACTAATAGTTAAGGTCTTAACTCTTACTCTGGCATCATGGTTAAGGTCTTAACTCTTACTCTGGACTAATGGTTAAGGTCTTGGTCTTAACTCTTACTCTGGCATCATGGTTAAGGTCTTAACTCTTACTCTGGACTAATGGTTAAGGTCTTAACTCTTACTCTGGACTAATGGTTACGGTCTTAACTCTTACTCTGGCATCATGGTTAAGGTATTAACTCTTACTCTGGCATCATGGTTAAGGTCTTAACTCTTCCTCTGGACTAATGGTTAAGGTCTTTACTCTTACTCTGGCATCATGGTTAAGGTCTTAACTCTTACTCTGGACTAATGGTTAAGGTTTTAGACTCTCACTCTGGCATTATCTCTTACTCTGGGGTAATGGTTAAGGTCTTAACTCTTACATCATGGTTAAGGTCTTAACTCTAACTCTGGCATCATGGTTAAGGTCTTAACTCTTACTCTGGCATCATGGTTAAGGTTGTAACTCTTACTCTGGACTAATGGTTAAGGTCTTAACTCTTACTCTGGACTAATGGTTAAGGTCTTAACTCTTACTCTGGCATCATGGTTAAGGTCTTAACTCTACCTCTGGCATCATGGTTAAGGTCTTAACTCTTACTCTGGCATCATGGTTAAGGTCGTAACTCTTACTCTTGACTAATGGCTAAGGTCTTAACTCTTACTCTGGCATCATGGTTAATGTCTTAAGTCTTACTCTGGCATCATGGTTAAGGTCTTAACTCTTACTCTGGACTAATGGTTAAGGTCTTAACTCTTACTCTGGCATCATGGTTTAGGTCTTAACTCTTACTCTGGCATCATGGTTAACGTCTTAACTCTTACTCTGGACTAATGGTTAAGGTCTTAACTCTTAATCTGGCATCATGGTTAAGGTCTTTACTCTTACTCTAGACTAATGGTTAAGGTTTTAGACTCTCACTCTGGCATCATGGTTACGGTCTTAACTCTTACTCTGGCATCATGGTTAAGGTCTTAACTCTTACTCTGGACTAATGGTTAAGGTCTTGGTCTTAACTCTTACTCTGGCATCATGGTTAAGGTCTTAACTCTTACTCTGGACTAATGGTTAAGGTCTTAACTCTTACTCTGGCATCATGGTTAAGGTCTTAACTCTTACTCTGGACTAATGGTTAAGGTCTTAACTCTTACTCTGGCATCATGGTTAAGGTCTTAACTCTTACTCTGGCATCATGGTTAAGGTCTTAACTCTTCCTCTGGACTAATGGTTAAGGTCTTTACTCTTACTCTGGCATCATGGTTAAGGTCTTAACTCTTACTCTGGACTAATGGTTAAGGTTTTAGACTCTCACTCTGGCATCATGGTTAAGGTCTTAACTCATACTCTGGCATCATGGTTAAGTTCTTAACTCTTACTCTGGCATCATGGTTAAGGTCTTAACTCTTACTCTGACATCATGGTTAAGGTCTTAACTCTTACTCTGGACTAATGGTTATGGTCTTAACTCTTACTCTGGACTAATGGTTAAGGTCTTAACTCATACTCTGGCATCATGGTTAAGGTCTTAGACTCTTACTCTGCCATCATGGATAAGGTCCTAAATCTTACTCTGGACTAATGGTTAAGGGCTTAACTCTTACTCTGGACTAATGGTTAAGGTCTTGGTCTTAACTCTTACTCTGGCATCATGGTTAAGGTCTTAACTCTTACTCTGGACTAATGGTTAAGGTCTTAACTCTTACTCTGGCATCATGGTTAAGGTCTTAACTCTTACTCTGGACTAATGGTTAAGGTCTTGGTCTTAACTCTTACTCTGGCATCATGGTTAAGGTCTTAACTCTTACTCTGGACTAATGGTTAAGGTCTTAACTCTTACTCTGGCATCATGGTTAAGGTCTTAACTCTTACTCTGGACTAATGGTTAAGGTCTTAACTCTTACTCTGGCATCAT
Source organism: Triturus cristatus (assembly GCF_964204655.1). Lineage (NCBI taxonomy): Eukaryota > Metazoa > Chordata > Amphibia > Caudata > Salamandridae > Triturus > Triturus cristatus. Next base: position 717,337,422 of record NC_140593.1, on the reverse strand, counting down.
GGTTAAGGTATTAACTCTTACTCTGGCATCATGGTTAAGGTCTTAACTCTTCCTCTGGACTAATGGTTAAGGTCTTTACTCTTACTCTGGCATCATGGTTAAGGTCTTAACTCTTACTCTGGACTAATGGTTAAGGTTTTAGACTCTCACTCTGGCATCATGGTTAAGTTCTTAACTCATACTCTGGACTAATGGTTAAGGTCTTAACTCTTACTCTGGCATCATGGTTAAGGTCTTAACTCTACCTCTGGCATCATGGTTAAGGTCTTAACTCTTACTCTGGCATCATGGTTAAGGTCTTAACTCTAACTCTGGCATAATGGTTAAGGTCTTAACTCTTACTCTGGCATCATGGTTAAGGTTGTAACTCTTACTCTGGACTAATGGTTAAGGTCTTAACTCTTACTCTCTACTAATGGTTAAGGTCTTAACTCTTACTCTGGCATCATGGTTAAGGTCTTAACTCTTACTCTAGCATCATGGTTAAGGTTTTAACTCTTACTCTGGACTAATGGTTAAGGTCTTAACTCTTACTCTGGACTAATGGTTAATGTCTTAACTCTTACTCTGGACTAATGGTTAAGGTCTTAGACTATTACTCTGGCATCATGGTTAAGGTCTTAACTCTTACTCTGGACTAAAGTTTAAGGTCTTAACTCTTACTCTGGCATCATGGTTAAGGTATTATCTCTTACTCTGGAGTAATGGTTAAGGTCTTAACTCTTACATCATGGTTACGGTCTTAACTCTAACTCTGGCATCATGGTTAAGGTCTTAACTCTTACTCTGGCATCATGGTTAAGGTTGTAACTCTTACTCTGGACTAATGGTTAAGGTCTTAACTCTTACTCTGGCATCATGGTTAAGGTCTTAACTCTTACTCTGGCATCATGGTTAAGGTCTTAACTCTTACTCTGGCATCATGGTTATGGTCTTAACTCTTACTCTGGACTAATGGTTATGGTCTTAACTTTTACTCTGGACTAATGGTTAAGATCTTAACTCTTACTCTGGCATCATGGTTAAGGTCTTAGACTCTTACTCTGGCATCATGGTTAAGGTCTTAAATCTTACTCTGGACTAATGGTTACAGGCTTAACTCTTACTCTGGACTAATGGTTAAGGTCTTAACTCTTACTCTGGCATCATGGTTAAGGTCTTAACTCTTACTCTGGACTAATGGTTATGGTCTTAACTCTTACTCTGGCATCATGGTTAAGGTCGTAACTCTTACTCTGGCATCATGGTTAAGGTCTTAACTCTAACTCTGGGATCATGGTTAAGGTCTTAACTCTTACTCTGGACTAATGGTTAAGTTCATAACTCTTACTCTGGACTAATGGTTAAGGTCTTAACTCTTACTCTGGACTAATGGTTAAGGTCTTAACTCTTACTCTAGCATCATGGTTAAGGTCTTAACTCTTACTCTAGACTAATGGTTAAGGTCTTAACTCTTACTCTGGACTAATGGTTAAGGTCTTAACTCCTACACTGGACTAATGGTTAAGGTCTTAGACTCTTACTCTGGCATCATGGTTAAGGTCTTAACTCTTACTCTGGACTAATGTTTACGGTCTTAACTCCTACTCTGGCATCATGGTTAAGGTCTTAACTCCTACTCTGGACTAATGTTTAAGGTCTTAACTCTTACTCTGGCATCGTGGTTAAGTTCTTAACTCTTACTCTGGCATCATGGTTAAGGTCTTAACTCTTACTCTGACATCATGGTTAAGGTCTTAACTCTTACTCTGGACTAATGGTTATGGTCTTAACTCTTACTCTGGACTAATGGTTAAGGTCTTAACTCATACTCTGGCATCATGGTTAAGGTCTTAGACTCTTACTCTGCCATCATGGATAAGGTCCTAAATCTTACTCTGGACTAATGGTTAAGGGCTTAACTCTTACTCTGGACTAATGGTTAAGGTCTTGGTCTTAACTCTTACTCTGGCATCATGGTTAAGGTCTTAACTCTTACTCTGACATCATGGTTAAGGTCTTAACTCTTACTCTGGACTAATGGTTATGGTCTTAACTCTTACTCTGGACTAATGGTTAAGGTCTTAACTCATACTCTGGCATCATGGTTAAGGTCTTAGACTCTTACTCTGCCATCATGGATAAGGTCCTAAATCTTACTCTGGACTAATGGTTAAGGTCTTAACTCCTACTCTGGACTAATGTTTAAGGTCTTAACTCTTACTCTGGCATCGTGGTTAAGTTCTTAACTCTTACTCTGGCATCATGGTTAAGGTCTTAACTCTTACTCTGACATCATGGTTAAGGTCTTAACTCTTACTCTGGACTAATGGTTATGGTCTTAACTCTTACTCTGGACTAATGGTTAAGGTCTTAACTCTTACTCTGGCATCATGGTTAAGGTCTTAACTCTTACTCTGACATCATGGTTAAGGTCTTAACTCTTACTCTGGACTAATGGTTATGGTCTTAACTCTTACTCTGGACTAATGGTTAAGGTCTTAACTCATACTCTGGCATCATGGTTAAGGTCTTAGACTCTTACTCTGCCATCATGGATAAGGTCCTAAATCTTACTCTGGACTAATGGTTAAGGGCTTAACTCTTACTCTGGACTAATGGTTAAGGTCTTGGTCTTAACTCTTACTCTGGCATCATGGTTAAGGTCTTAACTCTTACTCTGGACTAATAGTTAAGGTCTTAACTCTTACTCTGGCATCATGGTTAAGGTCTTAACTCTTACTCTGGACTAATGGTTAAGGTCTTGGTCTTAACTCTTACTCTGGCATCATGGTTAAGGTCTTAACTCTTACTCTGGACTAATGGTTAAGGTCTTAACTCTTACTCTGGACTAATGGTTACGGTCTTAACTCTTACTCTGGCATCATGGTTAAGGTATTAACTCTTACTCTGGCATCATGGTTAAGGTCTTAACTCTTCCTCTGGACTAATGGTTAAGGTCTTTACTCTTACTCTGGCATCATGGTTAAGGTCTTAACTCTTACTCTGGACTAATGGTTAAGGTTTTAGACTCTCACTCTGGCATTATCTCTTACTCTGGGGTAATGGTTAAGGTCTTAACTCTTACATCATGGTTAAGGTCTTAACTCTAACTCTGGCATCATGGTTAAGGTCTTAACTCTTACTCTGGCATCATGGTTAAGGTTGTAACTCTTACTCTGGACTAATGGTTAAGGTCTTAACTCTTACTCTGGACTAATGGTTAAGGTCTTAACTCTTACTCTGGCATCATGGTTAAGGTCTTAACTCTACCTCTGGCATCATGGTTAAGGTCTTAACTCTTACTCTGGCATCATGGTTAAGGTCGTAACTCTTACTCTTGACTAATGGCTAAGGTCTTAACTCTTACTCTGGCATCATGGTTAATGTCTTAAGTCTTACTCTGGCATCATGGTTAAGGTCTTAACTCTTACTCTGGACTAATGGTTAAGGTCTTAACTCTTACTCTGGCATCATGGTTTAGGTCTTAACTCTTACTCTGGCATCATGGTTAACGTCTTAACTCTTACTCTGGACTAATGGTTAAGGTCTTAACTCTTAATCTGGCATCATGGTTAAGGTCTTTACTCTTACTCTAGACTAATGGTTAAGGTTTTAGACTCTCACTCTGGCATCATGGTTACGGTCTTAACTCTTACTCTGGCATCATGGTTAAGGTCTTAACTCTTACTCTGGACTAATGGTTAAGGTCTTGGTCTTAACTCTTACTCTGGCATCATGGTTAAGGTCTTAACTCTTACTCTGGACTAATGGTTAAGGTCTTAACTCTTACTCTGGCATCATGGTTAAGGTCTTAACTCTTACTCTGGACTAATGGTTAAGGTCTTAACTCTTACTCTGGCATCATGGTTAAGGTCTTAACTCTTACTCTGGCATCATGGTTAAGGTCTTAACTCTTCCTCTGGACTAATGGTTAAGGTCTTTACTCTTACTCTGGCATCATGGTTAAGGTCTTAACTCTTACTCTGGACTAATGGTTAAGGTTTTAGACTCTCACTCTGGCATCATGGTTAAGGTCTTAACTCATACTCTGGCATCATGGTTAAGTTCTTAACTCTTACTCTGGCATCATGGTTAAGGTCTTAACTCTTACTCTGACATCATGGTTAAGGTCTTAACTCTTACTCTGGACTAATGGTTATGGTCTTAACTCTTACTCTGGACTAATGGTTAAGGTCTTAACTCATACTCTGGCATCATGGTTAAGGTCTTAGACTCTTACTCTGCCATCATGGATAAGGTCCTAAATCTTACTCTGGACTAATGGTTAAGGGCTTAACTCTTACTCTGGACTAATGGTTAAGGTCTTGGTCTTAACTCTTACTCTGGCATCATGGTTAAGGTCTTAACTCTTACTCTGGACTAATGGTTAAGGTCTTAACTCTTACTCTGGCATCATGGTTAAGGTCTTAACTCTTACTCTGGACTAATGGTTAAGGTCTTGGTCTTAACTCTTACTCTGGCATCATGGTTAAGGTCTTAACTCTTACTCTGGACTAATGGTTAAGGTCTTAACTCTTACTCTGGCATCATGGTTAAGGTCTTAACTCTTACTCTGGACTAATGGTTAAGGTCTTAACTCTTACTCTGGCATCATGGTTAAGGTATTAACTCTTACTCTGGCATCATGGTTAAGGTCTTAACTCTTCCTCTGGACTAATGGTTAAGGTCTTTACTCTTACTCTGGCATCATGGTTAAGGTCTTAACTCTTACTCTGGACTAATGGTTAAGGTTTTAGACTCTCACTCTGGCATCATGGTTAAGTTCTTAACTCATACTCTGGACTAATGGTTAAGGTCTTAACTCTTACTCTGGCATCATGGTTAAGGTCTTAACTCTACCTCTGGCATCATGGTTAAGGTCTTAACTCTTACTCTGGCATCATGGTTAAGGTCTTAACTCTAACTCTGGCATAATGGTTAAGGTCTTAACTCTTACTCTGGCATCATGGTTAAGGTTGTAACTCTTACTCTGGACTAATGGTTAAGGTCTTAACTCTTACTCTCTACTAATGGTTAAGGTCTTAACTCTTACTCTGGCATCATGGTTAAGGTCTTAACTCTTACTCTAGCATCATGGTTAAGGTTTTAACTCTTACTCTGGACTAATGGTTAAGGTCTTAACTCTTACTCTGGACTAATGGTTAATGTCTTAACTCTTACTCTGGACTAATGGTTAAGGTCTTAGACTATTACTCTGGCATCATGGTTAAGGTCTTAACTCTTACTCTGGACTAAAGTTTAAGGTCTTAACTCTTACTCTGGCATCATGGTTAAGGTATTATCTCTTACTCTGGAGTAATGGTTAAGGTCTTAACTCTTACATCATGGTTACGGTCTTAACTCTAACTCTGGCATCATGGTTAAGGTCTTAACTCTTACTCTGGCATCATGGTTAAGGTTGTAACTCTTACTCTGGACTAATGGTTAAGGTCTTAACTCTTACTCTGGCATCATGGTTAAGGTCTTAACTCTTACTCTGGCATCATGGTTAAGGTCTTAACTCTTACTCTGGCATCATGGTTATGGTCTTAACTCTTACTCTGGACTAATGGTTATGGTCTTAACTTTTACTCTGGACTAATGGTTAAGATCTTAACTCTTACTCTGGCATCATGGTTAAGGTCTTAGACTCTTACTCTGGCATCATGGTTAAGGTCTTAAATCTTACTCTGGACTAATGGTTACAGGCTTAACTCTTACTCTGGACTAATGGTTAAGGTCTTAACTCTTACTCTGGCATCATGGTTAAGGTCTTAACTCTTACTCTGGACTAATGGTTATGGTCTTAACTCTTACTCTGGCATCATGGTTAAGGTCGTAACTCTTACTCTGGCATCATGGTTAAGGTCTTAACTCTAACTCTGGGATCATGGTTAAGGTCTTAACTCTTACTCTGGACTAATGGTTAAGTTCATAACTCTTACTCTGGACTAATGGTTAAGGTCTTAACTCTTACTCTGGACTAATGGTTAAGGTCTTAACTCTTACTCTAGCATCATGGTTAAGGTCTTAACTCTTACTCTAGACTAATGGTTAAGGTCTTAACTCTTACTCTGGACTAATGGTTAAGGTCTTAACTCCTACACTGGACTAATGGTTAAGGTCTTAGACTCTTACTCTGGCATCATGGTTAAGGTCTTAACTCTTACTCTGGACTAATGTTTACGGTCTTAACTCCTACTCTGGCATCATGGTTAAGGTCTTAACTCCTACTCTGGACTAATGTTTAAGGTCTTAACTCTTACTCTGGCATCGTGGTTAAGTTCTTAACTCTTACTCTGGCATCATGGTTAAGGTCTTAACTCTTACTCTGACATCATGGTTAAGGTCTTAACTCTTACTCTGGACTAATGGTTATGGTCTTAACTCTTACTCTGGACTAATGGTTAAGGTCTTAACTCATACTCTGGCATCATGGTTAAGGTCTTAGACTCTTACTCTGCCATCATGGATAAGGTCCTAAATCTTACTCTGGACTAATGGTTAAGGGCTTAACTCTTACTCTGGACTAATGGTTAAGGTCTTGGTCTTAACTCTTACTCTGGCATCATGGTTAAGGTCTTAACTCTTACTCTGGACTAATAGTTAAGGTCTTAACTCTTACTCTGGCATCATGGTTAAGGTCTTAACTCTTACTCTGGACTAATGGTTAAGGTCTTGGTCTTAACTCTTACTCTGGCATCATGGTTAAGGTCTTAACTCTTACTCTGGACTAATGGTTAAGGTCTTAACTCTTACTCTGGCATCATGGTTAAGGTCTTAACTCTTACTCTGGACTAATGGTTAAGGTCTTAACTCTTACTCTGGCATCATGGTTAAGGTATTAACTCTTACTCTGGCATCATGGTTAAGGTCTTAACTCTTCCTCTGGACTAATGGTTAAGGTCTTTACTCTTACTCTGGCATCATGGTTAAGGTCTTAACTCTTACTCTGGACTAATGGTTAAGGTTTTAGACTCTCACTCTGGCATCATGGTTAAGGTCTTAACTCATACTCTGGACTAATGGTTAAGGTCTTAACTCTTACTCTGGCATCATGGTTAAGGTCTTAACTCTACCTCTGGCATCATGGTTAAGGTCTTAACTCTTACTCTGGCATCATGGTTAAGGTTGTAACTCTTACTCTGGACTAATGGTTAAGGTCTTAATTCTTACTCTGGCATCATGGTTAATGTCTTAAGTCTTACTCTGGCATCATGGCTAAGGTCTTAACTCTTACTCTCGACTAATGGTTAAGGTCTTAACTCTTACTCTGGCATCATGGTTTAGGTCTTAACTCTTACTCTGACATCATGGTTAAGGTCTTAACTCTTACTCTGGACTAATGGTTAAGGTCTTAACTCTTACTCTGGCATCATGGTTAAGGTCTTTACTCTTACTCTGGACTAATGGTTAAGGTTTTATACTCTCACTCTGGCATCATGGTTAAGGTCTTAACTCTAACTCTGGCATCATGGTTAAGGTCTTAACTCTTACTCTGGTATCATGGTTAAGGTCGTAACTCTTACTCTGGACTAATGGTTAAGGTCTTAACTCTTACTCTCGACTAATGGTTAAGGTCTTAACTCTTACTCTGGCATCATGGTTAAGGTCTTAACTCTTACTCTAGCATCATGGTTAAGGTCTTAACTCTTACTCTGGACTAATGGTTAAGGTCTTAACTCTTACTCTGGACTAATGGTTAATGTCTTAACTCTTACTCTGGACTAATGGTTAAGGTCTTAGACTCTTACTCTGGCATCATGGTTAAGGTCTTAACTCTTACTCTGGCATCATGGTTAATGTCTTAAGTCTTACTGTGGCATCGTGGTTAAGGTCTTAACTCTTACTCTGGACTAATGGTTAAGGTCTTAACTCTTACTCTGGCATCATGGTTAAGGTCTTAACTCTTACTCTGGACTTATGGTTAAGGTTTTAGACTCTCACTCTGGAATCATGGTTAATGTCTTAACTCTTACTCTGGACTAATGGTTAAGGTCTTAACTCTTACTCTGGCATCATGGTTAAGGTCTTAACTCTACCTCTGGCATCATGGTTAAGGTCTTAACTCTTACTCTGGCATCATGGTTAAGGTCGTAACTCTTACTCTGGACTAATGGTTAAGGTCTTAACTCTTACTCTGGCATCATGGTTAATGTCTTAAGTCTTACTCTGGCATCATGGTTAAGGTCTTAACTCTTACTCTGGACTAATGGTTAAGGTCTTAACTCTTACTCTGGCATCATGGTTTAGGTCTTAACTCTTACTCTGGACTAATGGTTAAGGTCTTAACTCTTACTCTGGCATCATGGTTAAGGTCTTAACTCTTACTCTGGACTAATGGTTAAGGTCTTAACTCTTACTCTGGCATCATGGTTTAGGTCTTAACTCTTACTCTGGCATCATGGTTAAGGTCTTAACTCTTACTCTGGACTAAAGGTTAAGGTCTTAACTCTTACTCTGGCATCATGGGTAAGGTCTTAACTCTTACTCTGGACTTATGGTTAAGGTTTTAGACTCTCACTCTGGCATCATGGTTAAGGTCTTAACTCTTACTCTGGACTAATGGTTAAGGTCTTAACTCTTACTCTGGCATCATGGTTAAGGTCTTAACTCTACCTCTGGCATCATGGTTAAGGTCTTAACTCTTACTCTGGCATCATGGTTAAGGTCGTAACTCTTACTCTTGACTAATGGCTAAGGTCTTAACTCTTACTCTGGCATCATGGTTAATGTCTTAAGTCTTACTCTGGCATCATGGTTAAGGTCTTAACTCTTACTCTGGACTAATGGTTAAGGTCTTAACTCTTACTCTGGCATCATGGTTTAGGTCTTAACTCTTACTCTGGCATCATGGTTAAGGTCTTAACTCTTACTCTGGACTAATGGTTAAGGTCTTAACTCTTAATCTGGCATCATGGTTAAGGTCTTTACTCTTACTCTAGACTAATGGTTAAGGTTTTAGACTCTCACTCTGGCATCATGGTTACGGTCTTAACTCTTACTCTGGCATCATGGTTAAGGTCTTAACTCTTACTCTGGACTAATGGTTAAGGTCTTGGTCTTAACTCTTACTCTGGCATCATGGTTAAGGTCTTAACTCTTACTCTGGACTAATGGTTAAGGTCTTAACTCTTACTCTGGCATCATGGTTAAGGTCTTAACTCTTACTCTGGACTAATGGTTAAGGTCTTAACTCTTACTCTGGCATCATGGTTAAGGTCTTAACTCTTACTCTGGCATCATGGTTAAGGTCTTAACTCTTCCTCTGGACTAATGGTTAAGGTCTTTACTCTTACTCTGGACTAATGGTTAAGGTTTTAGACTCTCACTCTGGCATCATGGTTAAGGTCTTAACTCATACTCTGGACTAATGGTTAAGGTCTTAACTCTTACTCTGGCATCATGGTTAAGGTCTTAACTCTACCTCTGGCATCATGGTTAAGGTCTTAACTCTTACTCTGGCATCATGGTTAAGGTCGTAACTCTTACTCTGGACTAATGGTTAAGATCTTAACTCTTACTCTGGCATCATGGTTAAGGTCTTAACTCTACCTCTGGCATCATGGTTAAGGTCTTAACTCTTACTCTGGCATCATGGTTAAGGTCTTAACTCTAACTCTGGCATAATGGTTAAGGTCTTAACTCTTACTCTGGCATCATGGTTAAGGTTGTAACTCTTACTCTGGACTAATGGTTAAGGTCTTAACTCTTACTCTCTACTAATGGTTAAGGTCTTAACTCTTACTCTGGCATCATGGTTAAGGTCTTAACTCTTACTCTAGCATCATGGTTAAAGTTTTAACTCTTACTCTGGACTAATGGTTAAGGTCTTAACTCTTACTCTGGACTAATGGTTAATGTCTTAACTCTTACTCTGGACTAATGGTTAAGGTCTTAGACTATTACTCTGGCATCATGGTTAAGGTCTTAACTCTTACTCTGGACTAAAGTTTAAGGTCTTAACTCTTACTCTGGCATCATGGTTAAGGTATTATCTCTTACTCTGGAGTAATGGTTAAGGTCTTAACTCTTACATCATGGTTAAGGTCTTAACTCAAACTCTGGCATCATGGTTAAGGTCTTAACTCTTACTCTGGCATCATGGTTAAGGTTGTAACTCTTACTCTGGACTAATGGTTAAGGTCTTAACTCTTACTCTGGCATCATGGTTAAGGTCTTAACTCTTACTCTGGCATCATGGTTAAGGTCTTAACTCTTACTCTGGCATCATGGTTATGGTCTTAACTCTTACTCTGGACTAATGGTTATGGTCTTAACTTTTACTCTGGACTAATGGTTAAGATCTTAACTCTTACTCTGGCATCATGGTTAAGGTCTTAGACTCTTACTCTGGCATCATGGTTAAGGTCTTAAATCTTACTCTGGACTAATGGTTACAGGCTTAACTCTTACTCTGGACTAATGGTTAAGGTCTTAACTCTTACTCTGGCATCATGGTTAAGGTCTTAACTCTTACTCTGGACTAATGGTTATGGTCTTAACTCTTACTCTGGCATCATGGTTAAGGTCGTAACTCTTACTCTGGCATCATGGTTAAGGTCTTAACTCTAACTCTGGGATCATGGTTAAGGTCTTAACTCTTACTCTGGACTAATGGTTAAGTTCATAACTCTTACTCTGGACTAATGGTTAAGGTCTTAACTCTTACTCTGGACTAATGGTTAAGGTCTTAACTCTTACTCTAGCATCATGGTTAAGGTCTTAACTCTTACTCTAGACTAATGGTTAAGGTCTTAACTCTTACTCTGGACTAATGGTTAAGGTCTTAACTCCTACACTGGACTAATGGTTAAGGTCTTAGACTCTTACTCTGGCATCATGGTTAAGGTCTTAACTCTTACTCTGGACTAATGTTTACGGTCTTAACTCCTACTCTGGCATCATGGTTAAGGTCTTAACTCCTACTCTGGACTAATGGTTAAGGTCTTAACTCTTACTCTGGCATCATGGTTAAGTTCTTAACTCTTACTCTGGCATCATGGTTAAGGTCTTAACTCTTACTCTGACATCATGGTTAAGGTCTTAACTCTTACTCTGGACTAATGGTTATGGTCTTAACTCTTACTCTGGACTAATGGTTAAGGTCTTAACTCATACTCTGGCATCATGGTTAAGGTCTTAGACTCTTACTCTGCCATCATGGATAAGGTCCTAAATCTTACTCTGGACTAATGGTTAAGGGCTTAACTCTTACTCTGGACTAATGGTTAAGGTCTTGGTCTTAACTCTTACTCTGGCATCATGGTTAAGGTCTTAACTCTTACTCTGGACTAATAGTTAAGGTCGTAACTCTTACTCTGGCATCATGGTTAAGGTCTTAACTCTTACTCTGGACTAATGGTTAAGGTCTTGGTCTTAACTCTTACTCTGGCATCATGGTTAAGGTCTTAACTCTTACTCTGGACTAATGGTTAAGGTCTTAACTCTTACTCTGGACTAATGGTTACGGTCTTAACTCTTACTCTGGCATCATGGTTAAGGTATTAACTCTTACTCTGGCATCATGGTTAAGGTCTTAACTCTTCCTCTGGACTAATGGTTAAGGTCTTTACTCTTACTCTGGCATCATGGTTAAGGTCTTAACTCTTACTCTGGACTAATGGTTAAGGTTTTAGACTCTCACTCTGGCATTATCTCTTACTCTGGGGTAATGGTTAAGGTCTTAACTCTTACATCATGGTTAAGGTCTTAACTCTAACTCTGGCATCATGGTTAAGGTCTTAACTCTTACTCTGGCATCATGGTTAAGGTTGTAACTCTTACTCTGGACTAATGGTTAAGGTCTTAACTCTTACTCTGGACTAATGGTTAAGGTCTTAACTCTTACTCTGGCATCATGGTTAAGGTCTTAACTCTACCTCTGGCATCATGGTTAAGGTTTTAACTCTTACTCTGGCATCATGGTTAAGGTCGTAACTCTTACTCTTGACTAATGGCTAAGGTCTTAACTCTTACTCTGGCATCATGGTTAATGTCTTAAGTCTTACTCTGGCATCATGGTTAAGGTCTTAACTCTTACTCTGGACTAATGGTTAAGGTCTTAACTCTTACTCTGGCATCATGGTTTAGGTCTTAACTCTTACTCTGGCATCATGGTTAACGTCTTAACTCTTACTCTGGACTAATGGTTAAGGTCTTAACTCTTAATCTGGCATCATGGTTAAGGTCTTTACTCTTACTCTAGACTAATGGTTAAGGTTTTAGACTCTCACTCTGGCATCATGGTTACGGTCTTAACTCTTACTCTGGCATCATGGTTAAGGTCTTAACTCTTACTCTGGACTAATGGTTAAGGTCTTGGTCTTAACTCTTACTCTGGCATCATGGTTAAGGTCTTAACTCTTACTCTGGACTAATGGTTAAGGTCTTAACTCTTACTCTGGCATCATGGTTAAGGTCTTAACTCTTACTCTGGCATCATGGTTAAGGTCTTAACTCTTCCTCTGGACTAATGGTTAAGGTCTTTACTCTTACTCTGGCATCATGGTTAAGGTCTTAACTCTTACTCTGGACTAATGGTTAAGGTTTTAGACTCTCACTCTGGCATCATGGTTAAGGTCTTAACTCATACTCTGGCATCATGGTTAAGTTCTTAACTCTTACTCTGGCATCATGGTTAAGGTCTTAACTCTTACTCTGACATCATGGTTAAGGTCTTAACTCTTACTCTGGACTAATGGTTATGGTCTTAACTCTTACTCTGGACTAATGGTTAAGGTCTTAACTCATACTCTGGCATCATGGTTAAGGTCTTAGACTCTTACTCTGCCATCATGGATAAGGTCCTAAATCTTACTCTGGACTAATGGTTAAGGGCTTAACTCTTACTCTGGACTAATGGTTAAGGTCTTGGTCTTAACTCTTACTCTGGCATCATGGTTAAGGTCTTAACTCTTACTCTGGACTAATGGTTAAGGTCTTAACTCTTACTCTGGCATCATGGTTAAGGTCTTAACTCTTACTCTGGACTAATGGTTAAGGTCTTGGTCTTAACTCTTACTCTGGCATCATGGTTAAGGTCTTAACTCTTACTCTGGACTAATGGTTAAGGTCTTAACTCTTACTCTGGCATCATGGTTAAGGTCTTAACTCTTACTCTGGACTAATGGTTAAGGTCTTAACTCTTACTCTGGCATCATGGTTAAGGTATTAACTCTTACTCTGGCATCATGGTTAAGGTCTTAACTCTTCCTCTGGACTAATTGTTAAGGTCTTTACTCTTACTCTGGCATCATGGTTAAGGTCTTAACTCTTACTCTGGACTAATGGTTAAGGTTTTAGACTCTCACTCTGGCATCACGGTTAAGGTCTTAACTCATACTCTGGACTAATGGTTAAGGTCTTAACTCTTACTCTGGCATCATGGTTAAGGTCTTAACTCTACCTCTGGCATCATGGTTAAGGTCTTAACTCTTACTCTGGCATCATGGTTAAGGTCTTAACTCTAACTCTGGCATAATGGTTAAGGTCTTAACTCTTACTCTGGCATCATGGTTAAGGTTGTAACTCTTACTCTGGACTAATGGTTAAGGTCTTAACTCTTACTCTCTACTAATGGTTAAGGTCTTAACTCTTACTCTGGCATCATGGTTAAGGTCTTAACTCTTACTCTAGCATCATGGTTAAGGTTTTAACTCTTACTCTGGACTAATGGTTAAGGTCTTAACTCTTACTCTGGACTAATGGTTAATGTCTTAACTCTTACTCTGGACTAATGGTTAAGGTCTTAGACTATTACTCTGGCATCATGGTTAAGGTCTTAACTCTTACTCTGGACTAAAGTTTAAGGTCTTAACTCTTACTCTGGCATCATGGTTAAGGTATTATCTCTTACTCTGGAGTAATGGTTAAGGTCTTAACTCTTACATCAAGGTTACGGTCTTAACTCTAACTCTGGCATCATGGTTAAGGTCTTAACTCTTACTCTGGCATCATGGTTAAGGTTGTAACTCTTACTCTGGACTAATGGTTAAGGTCTTAACTCTTACTCTGGCATCATGGTTAAGGTCTTAACTCTTACTCTGGCATCATGGTTAAGGTCTTAACTCTTACTCTGGCATCATGGTTATGGTCTTAACTCTTACTCTGGACTAATGGTTATGGTCTTAACTTTTACTCTGGACTAATGGTTAAGATCTTAACTCTTACTCTGGCATCATGGTTAAGGTCTTAGACTCTTACTCTGGCATCATGGTTAAGGTCTTAAATCTTACTCTGGACTAATGGTTACAGGCTTAACTCTTACTCTGGACTAATGGTTAAGGTCTTAACTCTTACTCTGGCATCATGGTTAAGGTCTTAACTCTTACTCTGGACTAATGGTTATGGTCTTAACTCTTACTCTGGCATCATGGTTAAGGTCGTAACTCTTACTCTGGCATCATGGTTAAGGTCTTAACTCTAACTCTGGGATCATGGTTAAGGTCTTAACTCTTACTCTGGACTAATGGTTAAGTTCATAACTCTTACTCTGGACTAATGGTTAAGGTCTTAACTCTTACTCTGGACTAATGGTTAAGGTCTTAACTCTTACTCTAGCATCATGGTTAAGGTCTTAACTCTTACTCTAGACTAATGGTTAAGGTCTTAACTCTTACTCTGGACTAATGGTTAAGGTCTTAACTCCTACACTGGACTAATGGTTAAGGTCTTAGACTCTTACTCTGGCATCATGGTTAAGGTCTTAACTCTTACTCTGGACTAATGTTTACGGTCTTAACTCCTACTCTGGCATCATGGTTAAGGTCTTAACTCCTACTCTGGACTAATGTTTAAGGTCTTAACTCTTACTCTGGCATCATGGTTAAGTTCTTAACTCTTAATCTGGCATCATGGTTAAGGTCTTAACTCTTACTCTGACATCATGGTTAAGGTCTTAACTCTTACTCTGGACTAATGGTTATGGTCTTAACTCTTACTCTGGACTAATGGTTAAGGTCTTAACTCATACTCTGGCATCATGGTTAAGGTCTTAGACTCTTACTCTGCCATCATGGATAAGGTCCTAAATCTTACTCTGGACTAATGGTTAAGGGCTTAACTCTTACTCTGGACTAATGGTTAAGGTCTTGGTCTTAACTCTTACTCTGGCATCATGGTTAAGGTCTTAACTCTTACTCTGGACTAATAGTTAAGGTCTTAACTCTTACTCTGGCATCATGGTTAAGGTCTTAACTCTTACTCTGGACTAATGGTTAAGGTCTTGGTCTTAACTCTTACTCTGGCATCATGGTTAAGGTCTTAACTCTTACTCTGGACTAATGGTTAAGGTCTTAACTCTTACTCTGGCATCATGGTTAAGGTCTTAACTCTTACTCTGGACTAATGGTTAAGGTCTTAACTCTTACTCTGGCATCATGGTTAAGGTATTAACTCTTACTCTGGCATCATGGTTAAGGTCTTAACTCTTCCTCTGGACTAATGGTTAAGGTCTTTACTCTTACTCTGGCATCATGGTTAAGGTCTTAACTCTTACTCTGGACTAATGGTTAAGGTTTTAGACTCTCACTCTGGCATCATGGTTAAGGTCTTAACTCATACTCTGGACTAATGGTTAAGGTCTTAACTCTTACTCTGGCATCATGGTTAAGGTCTTAACTCTACCTCTGGCATCATGGTTAAGGTCTTAACTCTTACTCTGGCATCATGGTTAAGGTTGTAACTCTTACTCTGGACTAATGGTTAAGGTCTTAATTCTTACTCTGGCATCATGGTTAATGTCTTAAGTCTTACTCTGGCATCATGGCTAAGGTCTTAACTCTTACTCTCGACTAATGGTTAAGGTCTTAACTCTTACTCTGGCATCATGGTTTAGGTCTTAACTCTTACTCTGGCATCATGGTTAAGGTCTTAACTCTTACTCTGGACTAATGGTTAAGGTCTTAACTCTTACTCTGGCATCATGGTTAAGGTCTTTACTCTTACTCTGGACTAATGGTTAAGGTTTTATACTCTCACTCTGGCATCATGGTTAAGGTCTTAACTCTTACTCTGGCATCATGGTTAAGGTCTTAACTCTAACTCTGGCATCATGGTTAAGGTCTTAACTCTTACTCTGGCATCATGGTTAAGGTCGTAACTCTTACTCTGGACTAATGGTTAAGGTCTTAACTCTTACTCTCGACTAATGGTTAAGGTCTTAACTCTTACTCTGGCATCATGGTTAAGGTCTTAACTCTTACTCTAGCATCATGGTTAAGGTCTTAACTCTTACTCTGGACTAATGGTTAAGGTCTTAACTCTTACTCTGGACTAATGGTTAATGTCTTAACTCTTACTCTGGACTAATGGTTAAGGTCTTAGACTCTTACTCTGGCATCATGGTTAAGGTCTTAACTCTTACTCTGGCATCATGGTTAATGTCTTAAGTCTTACTGTGGCATCGTGGTTAAGGTCTTAACTCTTACTCTGGACTAATGGTTAAGGTCTTAACTCTTACTCAGGCATCATGGTTAAGGTCTTAACTCTTACTCTGGACTTATGGTTAAGGTTTTAGACTCTCACTCTGGAATCATGGTTAATGTCTTAACTCTTACTCTGGACTAATGGTTAAGGTCTTAACTCTTACTCTGGCATCATGGTTAAGGTCTTAACTCTACCTCTGGCATCATGGTTAAGGTCTTAACTCTTACTCTGACATCATGGTTAAGGTCGTAACTCTTACTCTTGACTAATGGTTAAGGTCTTAACTCTTACTCTGGCATCATGGTTAATGTCTTAAGTCTTACTCTGGCATCATGGTTAAGGTCTTAACTCTTACTCTGGACTAATGGTTAAGGTCTTAACTCTTACTCTGGCATCATGGTTTAGGTCTTAACTCTTACTCTGGACTAATGGTTAAGGTCTTAACTCTTACTCTGGCATCATGGTTAAGGTCTTAACTCTTACTCTGGACTAATGGTTAAGGTCTTAACTCTTACTCTGGCATCATGGTTTAGGTCTTAACTCTTACTCTGGCATCATGGTTAAGGTCTTAACTCTTACTCTGGACTAA
Source organism: Triturus cristatus (assembly GCF_964204655.1). Lineage (NCBI taxonomy): Eukaryota > Metazoa > Chordata > Amphibia > Caudata > Salamandridae > Triturus > Triturus cristatus. The sequence continues at coordinate 717,320,423 of NC_140593.1, read as the reverse complement.
AGGTTAAGGTCTTAACTCTTACTCTGGCATCATGGGTAAGGTCTTAACTCTTACTCTGGACTTATGGTTAAGGTTTTAGACTCTCACTCTGGCATCATGGTTAAGGTCTTAACTCTTACTCTGGACTAATGGTTAAGGTCTTAACTCTTACTCTGGCATCATGGTTAAGGTCTTAACTCTACCTCTGGCATCATGGTTAAGGTCTTAACTCTTACTCTGGCATCATGGTTAAGGTCGTAACTCTTACTCTTGACTAATGGCTAAGGTCTTAACTCTTACTCTGGCATCATGGTTAATGTCTTAAGTCTTACTCTGGCATCATGGTTAAGGTCTTAACTCTTACTCTGGACTAATGGTTAAGGTCTTAACTCTTACTCTGGCATCATGGTTTAGGTCTTAACTCTTACTCTGGCATCATGGTTAAGGTCTTAACTCTTACTCTGGACTAATGGTTAAGGTCTTAACTCTTAATCTGGCATCATGGTTAAGGTCTTTACTCTTACTCTAGACTAATGGTTAAGGTTTTAGACTCTCACTCTGGCATCATGGTTACGGTCTTAACTCTTACTCTGGCATCATGGTTAAGGTCTTAACTCTTACTCTGGACTAATGGTTAAGGTCTTGGTCTTAACTCTTACTCTGGCATCATGGTTAAGGTATTAACTCTTACTCTGGCATCATGGTTAAGGTCTTAACTCTTCCTCTGGACTAATGGTTAAGGTCTTTACTCTTACTCTGGCATCATGTTTAAGGTCTTAACTCTTACTCTGGACTAATGGTTAAGGTTTTAGACTCTCACTCTGGCATCATGGTTAAGGTCTTAACTCATACTCTGGACTAATGGTTAAGGTCTTAACTCTTACTCTGGCATCATGGTTAAGGTCTTAACTCTACCTCTGGCATCATGGTTAAGGTCTTAACTCTTACTCTGGCATCATGGTTAAGGTTGTAACTCTTACTCTGGACTAATGGTTAAGGTCTTAATTCTTACTCTGGCATCATGGTTAATGTCTTAAGTCTTACTCTGGCATCATGGCTAAGGTCTTAACTCTTACTCTCGACTAATGGTTAAGGTCTTAACTCTTACTCTGGCATCATGGTTTAGGTCTTAACTCTTACTCTGACATCATGGTTAAGGTCTTAACTCTTACTCTGGACTAATGGTTAAGGTCTTAACTCTTACTCTGGCATCATGGTTAAGGTCTTTACTCTTACTCTGGACTAATGGTTAAGGTTTTATACTCTCACTCTGGCATCATGGTTAAGGTCTTAACTCTTACTCTGGCATCATGGTTAAGGTCTTAACTCTAACTCTGGCATCATGGTTAAGGTCTTAACTCTTACTCTGGTATCATGGTTAAGGTCGTAACTCTTACTCTGGACTAATGGTTAAGGTCTTAACTCTTACTCTCGACTAATGGTTAAGGTCTTAACTCTTACTCTGGCATCATGGTTAAGGTCTTAACTCTTACTCTAGCATCATGGTTAAGGTCTTAACTCTTACTCTGGACTAATGGTTAAGGTCTTAACTCTTACTCTGGACTAATGGTTAATGTCTTAACTCTTACTCTGGACTAATGGTTAAGGTCTTAGACTCTTACTCTGGCATCATGGTTAAGGTATTAACTCTTACTCTGGCATCATGGTTAATGTCTTAAGTCTTACTGTGGCATCGTGGTTAAGGTCTTAACTCTTACTCTGGACTAATGGTTAAGGTCTTAACTCTTACTCTGGCATCATGGTTAAGGTCTTAACTCTTACTCTGGACTTATGGTTAAGGTTTTAGACTCTCACTCTGGAATCATGGTTAATGTCTTAACTCTTACTCTGGACTAATGGTTAAGGTCTTAACTCTTACTCTGGCATCATGGTTAAGGTCTTAACTCTACCTCTGGCATCATGGTTAAGGTCTTAACTCTTACTCTGGCATCATGGTTAAGGTCGTAACTCTTACTCTGGACTAATGGTTAAGGTCTTAACTCTTACTCTGGCATCATGGTTAATGTCTTAAGTCTTACTCTGGCATCATGGTTAAGGTCTTAACTCTTACTCTGGACTAATGGTTAAGGTCTTAACTCTTACTCTGGCATCATGGTTTAGGTCTTAACTCTTACTCTGGACTAATGGTTAAGGTCTTAACTCTTACTCTGGCATCATGGTTAAGGTCTTAACTCTTACTCTGGACTAATGGTTAAGGTCTTAACTCTTACTCTGGCATCATGGTTTAGGTCTTAACTCTTACTCTGGCATCATGGTTAAGGTCTTAACTCTTACTCTGGACTAAAGGTTAAGGTCTTAACTCTTACTCTGGCATCATGGGTAAGGTCTTAACTCTTACTCTGGACTTATGGTTAAGGTTTTAGACTCTCACTCTGGCATCATGGTTAAGGTCTTAACTCTTACTCTGGACTAATGGTTAAGGTCTTAACTCTTACTCTGGCATCATGGTTAAGGTCTTAACTCTACCTCTGGCATCATGGTTAAGGTCTTAACTCTTACTCTGGCATCATGGTTAAGGTCGTAACTCTTACTCTTGACTAATGGCTAAGGTCTTAACTCTTACTCTGGCATCATGGTTAATGTCTTAAGTCTTACTCTGGCATCATGGTTAAGGTCTTAACTCTTACTCTGGACTAATGGTTAAGGTCTTAACTCTTACTCTGGCATCATGGTTTAGGTCTTAACTCTTACTCTGGCATCATGGTTAAGGTCTTAACTCTTACTCTGGACTAATGGTTAAGGTCTTAACTCTTAATCTGGCATCATGGTTAAGGTCTTTACTCTTACTCTAGACTAATGGTTAAGGTTTTAGACTCTCACTCTGGCATCATGGTTACGGTCTTAACTCTTACTCTGGCATCATGGTTAAGGTCTTAACTCTTACTCTGGACTAATGGTTAAGGTCTTGGTCTTAACTCTTACTCTGGCATCATGGTTAAGGTCTTAACTCTTACTCTGGACTAATGGTTAAGGTCTTAACTCTTACTCTGGCATCATGGTTAAGGTCTTAACTCTTACTCTGGACTAATGGTTAAGGTCTTAACTCTTACTCTGGCATCATGGTTAAGGTCTTAACTCTTACTCTGGCATCATGGTTAAGGTCTTAACTCTTCCTCTGGACTAATGGTTAAGGTCTTTACTCTTACTCTGGACTAATGGTTAAGGTTTTAGACTCTCACTCTGGCATCATGGTTAAGGTCTTAACTCATACTCTGGACTAATGGTTAAGGTCTTAACTCTTACTCTGGCATCATGGTTAAGGTCTTAACTCTACCTCTGGCATCATGGTTAAGGTCTTAACTCTTACTCTGGCATCATGGTTAAGGTCGTAACTCTTACTCTGGACTAATGGTTAAGATCTTAACTCTTACTCTGGCATCATGGTTAAGGTCTTAACTCTACCTCTGGCATCATGGTTAAGGTCTTAACTCTTACTCTGGCATCATGGTTAAGGTCTTAACTCTAACTCTGGCATAATGGTTAAGGTCTTAACTCTTACTCTGGCATCATGGTTAAGGTTGTAACTCTTACTCTGGACTAATGGTTAAGGTCTTAACTCTTACTCTCTACTAATGGTTAAGGTCTTAACTCTTACTCTGGCATCATGGTTAAGGTCTTAACTCTTACTCTAGCATCATGGTTAAAGTTTTAACTCTTACTCTGGACTAATGGTTAAGGTCTTAACTCTTACTCTGGACTAATGGTTAATGTCTTAACTCTTACTCTGGACTAATGGTTAAGGTCTTAGACTATTACTCTGGCATCATGGTTAAGGTCTTAACTCTTACTCTGGACTAAAGTTTAAGGTCTTAACTCTTACTCTGGCATCATGGTTAAGGTATTATCTCTTACTCTGGAGTAATGGTTAAGGTCTTAACTCTTACATCATGGTTAAGGTCTTAACTCTAACTCTGGCATCATGGTTAAGGTCTTAACTCTTACTCTGGCATCATGGTTAAGGTTGTAACTCTTACTCTGGACTAATGGTTAAGGTCTTAACTCTTACTCTGGCATCATGGTTAAGGTCTTAACTCTTACTCTGGCATCATGGTTAAGGTCTTAACTCTTACTCTGGCATCATGGTTATGGTCTTAACTCTTACTCTGGACTAATGGTTATGGTCTTAACTTTTACTCTGGACTAATGGTTAAGATCTTAACTCTTACTCTGGCATCATGGTTAAGGTCTTAGACTCTTACTCTGGCATCATGGTTAAGGTCTTAAATCTTACTCTGGACTAATGGTTACAGGCTTAACTCTTACTCTGGACTAATGGTTAAGGTCTTAACTCTTACTCTGGCATCATGGGTAAGGTCTTAACTCTTACTCTGGACTAATGGTTATGGTCTTAACTCTTACTCTGGCATCATGGTTAAGGTCGTAACTCTTACTCTGGCATCATGGTTAAGGTCTTAACTCTAACTCTGGGATCATGGTTAAGGTCTTAACTCTTACTCTGGACTAATGGTTAAGTTCATAACTCTTACTCTGGACTAATGGTTAAGGTCTTAACTCTTACTCTGGACTAATGGTTAAGGTCTTAACTCTTACTCTAGCATCATGGTTAAGGTCTTAACTCTTACTCTAGACTAATGGTTAAGGTCTTAACTCTTACTCTGGACTAATGGTTAAGGTCTTAACTCCTACACTGGACTAATGGTTAAGGTCTTAGACTCTTACTCTGGCATCATGGTTAAGGTCTTAACTCTTACTCTGGACTAATGTTTACGGTCTTAACTCCTACTCTGGCATCATGGTTAAGGTCTTAACTCCTACTCTGGACTAATGGTTAAGGTCTTAACTCTTACTCTGGCATCATGGTTAAGTTCTTAACTCTTACTCTGGCATCATGGTTAAGGTCTTAACTCTTACTCTGACATCATGGTTAAGGTCTTAACTCTTACTCTGGACTAATGGTTATGGTCTTAACTCTTACTCTGGACTAATGGTTAAGGTCTTAACTCATACTCTGGCATCATGGTTAAGGTCTTAGACTCTTACTCTGCCATCATGGATAAGGTCCTAAATCTTACTCTGGACTAATGGTTAAGGGCTTAACTCTTACTCTGGACTAATGGTTAAGGTCTTGGTCTTAACTCTTACTCTGGCATCATGGTTAAGGTCTTAACTCTTACTCTGGACTAATAGTTAAGGTCGTAACTCTTACTCTGGCATCATGGTTAAGGTCTTAACTCTTACTCTGGACTAATGGTTAAGGTCTTGGTCTTAACTCTTACTCTGGCATCATGGTTAAGGTCTTAACTCTTACTCTGGACTAATGGTTAAGGTCTTAACTCTTACTCTGGACTAATGGTTACGGTCTTAACTCTTACTCTGGCATCATGGTTAAGGTATTAACTCTTACTCTGGCATCATGGTTAAGGTCTTAACTCTTCCTCTGGACTAATGGTTAAGGTCTTTACTCTTACTCTGGCATCATGGTTAAGGTCTTAACTCTTACTCTGGACTAATGGTTAAGGTTTTAGACTCTCACTCTGGCATTATCTCTTACTCTGGGGTAATGGTTAAGGTCTTAACTCTTACATCATGGTTAAGGTCTTAACTCTAACTCTGGCATCATGGTTAAGGTCTTAACTCTTACTCTGGCATCATGGTTAAGGTTGTAACTCTTACTCTGGACTAATGGTTAAGGTCTTAACTCTTACTCTGGACTAATGGTTAAGGTCTTAACTCTTACTCTGGCATCATGGTTAAGGTCTTAACTCTACCTCTGGCATCATGGTTAAGGTTTTAACTCTTACTCTGGCATCATGGTTAAGGTCGTAACTCTTACTCTTGACTAATGGCTAAGGTCTTAACTCTTACTCTGGCATCATGGTTAATGTCTTAAGTCTTACTCTGGCATCATGGTTAAGGTCTTAACTCTTACTCTGGACTAATGGTTAAGGTCTTAACTCTTACTCTGGCATCATGGTTTAGGTCTTAACTCTTACTCTGGCATCATGGTTAACGTCTTAACTCTTACTCTGGACTAATGGTTAAGGTCTTAACTCTTAATCTGGCATCATGGTGAAGGTCTTTACTCTTACTCTAGACTAATGGTTAAGGTTTTAGACTCTCACTCTGGCATCATGGTTACGGTCTTAACTCTTACTCTGGCATCATGGTTAAGGTCTTAACTCTTACTCTGGACTAATGGTTAAGGTCTTGGTCTTAACTCTTACTCTGGCATCATGGTTAAGGTCTTAACTCTTACTCTGGACTAATGGTTAAGGTCTTAACTCTTACTCTGGCATCATGGTTAAGGTCTTAACTCTTCCTCTGGACTAATGGTTAAGGTCTTTACTCTTACTCTGGCATCATGGTTAAGGTCTTAACTCTTACTCTGGACTAATGGTTAAGGTTTTAGACTCTCACTCTGGCATCATGGTTAAGGTCTTAACTCATACTCTGGCATCATGGTTAAGTTCTTAACTCTTACTCTGGCATCATGGTTAAGGTCTTAACTCTTACTCTGACATCATGGTTAAGGTCTTAACTCTTACTCTGGACTAATGGTTATGGTCTTAACTCTTACTCTGGACTAATGGTTAAGGTCTTAACTCATACTCTGGCATCATGGTTAAGGTCTTAGACTCTTACTCTGCCATCATGGATAAGGTCCTAAATCTTACTCTGGACTAATGGTTAAGGGCTTAACTCTTACTCTGGACTAATGGTTAAGGTCTTGGTCTTAACTCTTACTCTGGCATCATGGTTAAGGTCTTAACTCTTACTCTGGACTAATGGTTAAGGTCTTAACTCTTACTCTGGCATCATGGTTAAGGTCTTAACTCTTACTCTGGACTAATGGTTAAGGTCTTGGTCTTAACTCTTACTCTGGCATCATGGTTAAGGTCTTAACTCTTACTCTGGACTAATGGTTAAGGTCTTAACTCTTACTCTGGCATCATGGTTAAGGTCTTAACTCTTACTCTGGACTAATGGTTAAGGTCTTAACTCTTACTCTGGCATCATGGTTAAGGTATTAACTCTTACTCTGGCATCATGGTTAAGGTCTTAACTCTTCCTCTGGACTAATGGTTAAGGTCTTTACTCTTACTCTGGCATCATGGTTAAGGTCTTAACTCTTACTCTGGACTAATGGTTAAGGTTTTAGACTCTCACTCTGGCATCATGGTTAAGGTCTTAACTCATACTCTGGACTAATGGTTAAGGTCTTAACTCTTACTCTGGCATCATGGTTAAGGTCTTATCTCTACCTCTGGCATCATGGTTAAGGTCTTAACTCTTACTCTGGCATCATGGTTAAGGTCTTAACTCTAACTCTGGCATAATGGTTAAGGTCTTAACTCTTACTCTGGCATCATGGTTAAGGTTGTAACTCTTACTCTGGACTAATGGTTAAGGTCTTAACTCTTACTCTCTACTAATGGTTAAGGTCTTAACTCTTACTCTGGCATCATGGTTAAGGTCTTAACTCTTACTCTAGCATCATGGTTAAGGTTTTAACTCTTACTCTGGACTAATGGTTAAGGTCTTAACTCTTACTCTGGACTAATGGTTAATGTCTTAACTCTTACTCTGGACTAATGGTTAAGGTCTTAGACTATTACTCTGGCATTATGGTTAAGGTCTTAACTCTTACTCTGGACTAAAGTTTAAGGTCTTAACTCTTACTCTGGCATCATGGTTAAGGTATTATCTCTTACTCTGGAGTAATGGTTAAGGTCTTAACTCTTACATCATGGTTACGGTCTTAACTCTAACTCTGGCATCATGGTTAAGGTCTTAACTCTTACTCTGGCATCATGGTTAAGGTTGTAACTCTTACTCTGGACTAATGGTTAAGGTCTTAACTCTTACTCTGGCATCATGGTTAAGGTCTTAACTCTTACTCTGGCATCATGGTTAAGGTCTTAACTCTTACTCTGGCATCATGGTTATGGTCTTAACTCTTACTCTGGACTAATGGTTATGGTCTTAACTTTTACTCTGGACTAATGGTTAAGATCTTAACTCTTACTCTGGCATCATGGTTAAGGTCTTAGACTCTTACTCTGGCATCATGGTTAAGGTCTTAAATCTTACTCTGGACTAATGGTTACAGGCTTAACTCTTACTCTGGACTAATGGTTAAGGTCTTAACTCTTACTCTGGCATCATGGTTAAGGTCTTAACTCTTACTCTGGACTAATGGTTATGGTCTTAACTCTTACTCTGGCATCATGGTTAAGGTCGTAACTCTTACTCTGGCATCATGGTTAAGGTCTTAACTCTAACTCTGGGATCATGGTTAAGGTCTTAACTCTTACTCTGGACTAATGGTTAAGTTCATAACTCTTACTCTGGACTAATGGTTAAGGTCTTAACTCTTACTCTGGACTAATGGTTAAGGTCTTAACTCTTACTCTAGCATCATGGTTAAGGTCTTAACTCTTACTCTAGACTAATGGTTAAGGTCTTAACTCTTACTCTGGACTAATGGTTAAGGTCTTAACTCCTACACTGGACTAATGGTTAAGGTCTTAGACTCTTACTCTGGCATCATGGTTAAGGTCTTAACTCTTACTCTGGACTAATGTTTACGGTCTTAACTCCTACTCTGGCATCATGGTTAAGGTCTTAACTCCTACTCTGGACTAATGTTTAAGGTCTTAACTCTTACTCTGGCATCATGGTTAAGTTCTTAACTCTTAATCTGGCATCATGGTTAAGGTCTTAACTCTTACTCTGACATCATGGTTAAGGTCTTAACTCTTACTCTGGACTAATGGTTATGGTCTTAACTCTTACTCTGGACTAATGGTTAAGGTCTTAACTCATACTCTGGCATCATGCTTAAGGTCTTAGACTCTTACTCTGCCATCATGGATAAGGTCCTAAATCTTACTCTGGACTAATGGTTAAGGGCTTAACTCTTACTCTGGACTAATGGTTAAGGTCTTGGTCTTAACTCTTACTCTGGCATCATGGTTAAGGTCTTAACTCTTACTCTGGACTAATAGTTAAGGTCTTAACTCTTACTCTGGCATCATGGTTAAGGTCTTAACTCTTACTCTGGACTAATGGTTAAGGTCTTGGTCTTAACTCTTACTCTGGCATCATGGTTAAGGTCTTAACTCTTACTCTGGACTAATGGTTAAGGTCTTAACTCTTACTCTGGCATCATGGTTAAGGTCTTAACTCTTACTCTGGACTAATGGTTAAGGTCTTAACTCTTACTCTGGCATCATGGTTAAGGTATTAACTCTTACTCTGGCATCATGGTTAAGGTCTTAACTCTTCCTCTGGACTAATGGTTAAGGTCTTTACTCTTACTCTGGCATCATGGTTAAGGTCTTAACTCTTACTCTGGACTAATGGTTAAGGTTTTAGACTCTCACTCTGGCATCATGGTTAAGGTCTTAACTCATACTCTGGACTAATGGTTAAGGTCTTAACTCTTACTCTGGCATCATGGTTAAGGTCTTAACTCTACCTCTGGCATCATGGTTAAGGTCTTAACTCTTACTCTGGCATCATGGTTAAGGTTGTAACTCTTACTCTGGACTAATGGTTAAGGTCTTAATTCTTACTCTGGCATCATGGTTAATGTCTTAAGTCTTACTCTGGCATCATGGCTAAGGTCTTAACTCTTACTCTCGACTAATGGTTAAGGTCTTAACTCTTACTCTGGCATCATGGTTTAGGTCTTAACTCTTACTCTGGCATCATGGTTAAGGTCTTAACTCTTACTCTGGACTAATGGTTAAGGTCTTAACTCTTACTCTGGCATCATGGTTAAGGTCTTTACTCTTACTCTGGACTAATGGTTAAGGTTTTATACTCTCACTCTGGCATCATGGTTAAGGTCTTAACTCTTACTCTGGCATCATGGTTAAGGTCTTAACTCTAACTCTGGCATCATGGTTAAGGTCTTAACTCTTACTCTGGCATCATGGTTAAGGTCGTAACTCTTACTCTGGACTAATGGTTAAGGTCTTAACTCTTACTCTCGACTAATGGTTAAGGTCTTAACTCTTACTCTGGCATCATGGTTAAGGTCTTAACTCTTACTCTAGCATCATGGTTAAGGTCTTAACTCTTACTCTGGACTAATGGTTAAGGTCTTAACTCTTACTCTGGACTAATGGTTAATGTCTTAACTCTTACTCTGGACTAATGGTTAAGGTCTTAGACTCTTACTCTGGCATCATGGTTAAGGTCTTAACTCTTACTCTGGCATCATGGTTAATGTCTTAAGTCTTACTGTGGCATCGTGGTTAAGGTCTTAACTCTTACTCTGGACTAATGGTTAAGGTCTTAACTCTTACTCTGGCATCATGGTTAAGGTCTTAACTCTTACTCTGGACTTATGGTTAAGGTTTTAGACTCTCACTCTGGAATCATGGTTAATGTCTTAACTCTTACTCTGGACTAATGGTTAAGGTCTTAACTCTTACTCTGGCATCATGGTTAAGGTCTTAACTCTACCTCTGGCATCATGGTTAAGGTCTTAACTCTTACTCTGACATCATGGTTAAGGTCGTAACTCTTACTCTGGACTAATGGTTAAGGTCTTAACTCTTACTCTGGCATCATGGTTAATGTCTTAAGTCTTACTCTGGCATCATGGTTAAGGTCTTAACTCTTACTCTGGACTAATGGTTAAGGTCTTAACTCTTACTCTGGCATCATGGTTTAGGTCTTAACTCTTACTCTGGACTAATGGTTAAGGTCTTAACTCTTACTCTGGCATCATGGTTAAGGTCTTAACTCTTACTCTGGACTAATGGTTAAGGTCTTAACTCTTACTCTGGCATCATGGTTTAGGTCTTAACTCTTACTCTGGCATCATGGTTAAGGTCTTAACTCTTACTCTGGACTAAAGGTTAAGGTCTTAACTCTTACTCTGGCATCATGGGTAAGGTCTTAACTCTTACTCTGGACTTATGGTTAAGGTTTTAGACTCTCACTCTGGCATCATGGTTAAGGTCTTAACTCTTACTCTGGACTAATGGTTAAGGTCTTAACTCTTACTCTGGCATCATGGTTAAGGTCTTAACTCTACCTCTGGCATCATGGTTAAGGTCTTAACTCTTACTCTGGCATCATGGTTAAGGTCGTAACTCTTACTCTTGACTAATGGCTAAGGTCTTAACTCTTACTCTGGCATCATGGTTAATGTCTTAAGTCTTACTCTGGCATCATGGTTAAGGTCTTAACTCTTACTCTGGACTAATGGTTAAGGTCTTAACTCTTACTCTGGCATCATGGTTTAGGTCTTAACTCTTACTCTGGCATCATGGTTAAGGTCTTAACTCTTACTCTGGACTAATGGTTAAGGTCTTAACTCTTAATCTGGCATCATGGTTAAGGTCTTTACTCTTACTCTAGACTAATGGTTAAGGTTTTAGACTCTCACTCTGGCATCATGGTTACGGTCTTAACTCTTACTCTGGCATCATGGTTAAGGTCTTAACTCTTACTCTGGACTAATGGTTAAGGTCTTGGTCTTAACTCTTACTCTGGCATCATGGTTAAGGTCTTAACTCTTACTCTGGACTAATGGTTAAGGTCTTAACTCTTACTCTGGCATCATGGTTAAGGTCTTAACTCTTACTCTGGACTAATGGTTAAGGTCTTAACTCTTACTCTGGCATCATGGTTAAGGTCTTAACTCTTACTCTGGCATCATGGTTAAGGTCTTAACTCTTCCTCTGGACTAATGGTTAAGGTCTTTACTCTTACTCTGGCATCATGGTTAAGGTCTTAACTCTTACTCTGGACTAATGGTTAAGGTTTTAGACTCTCACTCTGGCATCATGGTTAAGGTCTTAACTCATACTCTGGACTAATGGTTAAGGTCTTAACTCTTACTCTGGCATCATGGTTAAGGTCTTAACTCTACCTCTGGCATCATGGTTAAGGTCTTAACTCTTACTCTGGCATCATGGTTAAGGTCGTAACTCTTACTCTGGACTAATGGTTAAGATCTTAACTCTTACTCTGGCATCATGGTTAAGGTCTTAACTCTACCTCTGGCATCATGGTTAAGGTCTTAACTCTTACTCTGGCATCATGGTTAAGGTCTTAACTCTAACTCTGGCATAATGGTTAAGGTCTTAACTCTTACTCTGGCATCATGGTTAAGGTTGTAACTCTTACTCTGGACTAATGGTTAAGGTCTTAACTCTTACTCTCTACTAATGGTTAAGGTCTTAACTCTTACTCTGGCATCATGGTTAAGGTCTTAACTCTTACTCTAGCATCATGGTTAAGGTTTTAACTCTTACTCTGGACTAATGGTTAATGTCTTAACTCTTACTCTGGACTAATGGTTAAGGTCTTAGACTATTACTCTGGCATCATGGTTAAGGTCTTAACTCTTACTCTGGACTAAAGTTTAAGGTCTTAACTCTTACTCTGGCATCATGGTTAAGGTATTATCTCTTACTCTGGAGTAATGGTTAAGGTCTTAACTCTTACATCATGGTTAAGGTCTTAACTCTAACTCTGGCATCATGGTTAGGGTCTTAACTCTTACTCTGGCATCATGGTTAAGGTTGTAACTCTTACTCTGGACTAATGGTTAAGGTCTTAACTCTTACTCTGGCATCATGGTTAAGGTCTTAACTCTTACTCTGGCATCATGGTTAAGGTCTTAACTCTTACTCTGGCATCATGGTTATGGTCTTAACTCTTACTCTGGACTAATGGTTATGGTCTTAACTTTTACTCTGGACTAATGGTTAAGATCTTAACTCTTACTCTGGCATCATGGTTAAGGTCTTAGACTCTTACTCTGGCATCATGGTTAAGGTCTTAAATCTTACTCTGGACTAATGGTTACAGGCTTAACTCTTACTCTGGACTAATGGTTAAGGTCTTAACTCTTACTCTGGCATCATGGTTAAGGTCTTAACTCTTACTCTGGACTAATGGTTATGGTCTTAACTCTTACTCTGGCATCATGGTTAAGGTCGTAACTCTTACTCTGGCATCATGGTTAAGGTCTTAACTCTAACTCTGGGATCATGGTTAAGGTCTTAACTCTTACTCTGGACTAATGGTTAAGTTCATAACTCTTACTCTGGACTAATGGTTAAGGTCTTAACTCTTACTCTGGACTAATGGTTAAGGTCTTAACTCTTACTCTAGCATCATGGTTAAGGTCTTAACTCTTACTCTAGACTAATGGTTAAGGTCTTAACTCTTACTCTGGACTAATGGTTAAGGTCTTAACTCCTACACTGGACTAATGGTTAAGGTCTTAGACTCTTACTCTGGCATCATGGTTAAGGTCTTAACTCTTACTCTGGACTAATGTTTACGGTCTTAACTCCTACTCTGGCATCATGGTTAAGGTCTTAACTCCTACTCTGGACTAATGGTTAAGGTCTTAACTCTTACTCTGGCATCATGGTTAAGTTCTTAACTCTTACTCTGGCATCATGGTTAAGGTCTTAACTCTTACTCTGACATCATGGTTAAGGTCTTAACTCTTACTCTGGACTAATGGTTATGGTCTTAACTCTTACTCTGGACTAATGGCTAAGGTCTTAACTCATACTCTGGCATCATGGTTAAGGTCTTAGACTCTTACTCTGCCATCATGGATAAGGTCCTAAATCTTACTCTGGACTAATGGTTAAGGGCTTAACTCTTACTCTGGACTAATGGTTAAGGTCTTGGTCTTAACTCTTACTCTGGCATCATGGTTAAGGTCTTAACTCTTACTCTGGACTAATAGTTAAGGTCTTAACTCTTACTCTGGCATCATGGTTAAGGTCTTAACTCTTACTCTGGACTAATGGTTAAGGTCTTGGTCTTAACTCTTACTCTGGCATCATGGTTAAGGTCTTAACTCTTACTCTGGACTAATGGTTAAGGTCTTAACTCTTACTCTGGACTAATGGTTAAGGTCTTAACTCTTACTCTGGCATCATGGTTAAGGTATTAACTCTTACTCTGGCATCATGGTTAAGGTCTTAACTCTTCCTCTGGACTAATGGTTAAGGTCTTTACTCTTACTCTGGCATCATGGTTAAGGTCTTAACTCTTACTCTGGACTAATGGTTAAGGTTTTAGACTCTCACTCTGGCATTATCTCTTACTCTGGAGTAATGGTTAAGGTCTTAACTCTTACATCATGGTTAAGGTCTTAACTCTAACTCTGGCATCATGGTTAAGGTCTTAATTCTTACTCTGGCATCATGGTTAAGGTTGTAACTCTTACTCTGGACTAATGGTTAAGGTCTTAACTCTTACTCTGGACTAATGGTTAAGGTCTTAACTCTTACTCTGGCATCATGGTTAAGGTCTTAACTCTACCTCTGGCATCATGGTTAAGGTCTTAACTCTACCTCTGGCATCATGGTTAAGGTCTTAACTCTTACTCTGACATCATGGTTAAGGTCGTAACTCTTACTCTGGACTAATGGTTAAGGTCTTAACTCTTACTCTGGCATCATGGTTAATGTCTTAAGTCTTACTCTGGCATCATGGTTAAGGTCTTAACTCTTACTCTGGACTAATGGTTAAGGTCTTAACTCTTACTCTGGCATCATGGTTTAGGTCTTAACTCTTACTCTGGACTAATGGTTAAGGTCTTAACTCTTACTCTGGCATCATGGTTAAGGTCTTAACTCTACCTCTGGCATCATGGTTAAGGTCTTAACTCTTACTCTGGCATCATGGTTAAGGTCGTAACTCTTACTCTGGACTAATGGTTAAGATCTTAACTCTTACTCTGGCATCATGGTTAAGGTCTTAACTCTACCTCTGGCATCATGGTTAAGGTCTTAACTCTTACTCTGGCATCATGGTTAAGGTCTTAACTCTAACTCTGGCATAATGGTTAAGGTCTTAACTCTTACTCTGGCATCATGGTTAAGGTTGTAACTCTTACTCTGGACTAATGGTTAAGGTCTTAACTCTTACTCTCTACTAATGGTTAAGGTCTTAACTCTTACTCTGGCATCATGGTTAAGGTCTTAACTCTTACTCTAGCATCATGGTTAAGGTTTTAACTCTTACTCTGGACTAATGGTTAATGTCTTAACTCTTACTCTGGACTAATGGTTAAGGTCTTAGACTATTACTCTGGCATCATGGTTAAGGTCTTAACTCTTACTCTGGACTAAAGTTTAAGGTCTTAACTCTTACTCTGGCATCATGGTTAAGGTATTATCTCTTACTCTGGAGTAATGGTTAAGGTCTTAACTCTTACATCATGGTTAAGGTCTTAACTCTAACTCTGGCATCATGGTTAGGGTCTTAACTCTTACTCTGGCATCATGGTTAAGGTTGTAACTCTTACTCTGGACTAATGGTTAAGGTCTTAACTCTTACTCTGGCATCATGGTTAAGGTCTTAACTCTTACTCTGGCATCATGGTTAAGGTCTTAACTCTTACTCTGGCATCATGGTTATGGTCTTAACTCTTACTCTGGACTAATGGTTATGGTCTTAACTTTTACTCTGGACTAATGGTTAAGATCTTAACTCTTACTCTGGCATCATGGTTAAGGTCTTAGACTCTTACTCTGGCATCATGGTTAAGGTCTTAAATCTTACTCTGGACTAATGGTTACAGGCTTAACTCTTACTCTGGACTAATGGTTAAGGTCTTAACTCTTACTCTGGCATCATGGTTAAGGTCTTAACTCTTACTCTGGACTAATGGTTATGGTCTTAACTCTTACTCTGGCATCATGGTTAAGGTCGTAACTCTTACTCTGGCATCATGGTTAAGGTCTTAACTCTAACTCTGGGATCATGGTTAAGGTCTTAACTCTTACTCTGGACTAATGGTTAAGTTCATAACTCTTACTCTGGACTAATGGTTAAGGTCTTAACTCTTACTCTGGACTAATGGTTAAGGTCTTAACTCTTACTCTAGCATCATGGTTAAGGTCTTAACTCTTACTCTAGACTAATGGTTAAGGTCTTAACTCTTACTCTGGACTAATGGTTAAGGTCTTAACTCCTACACTGGACTAATGGTTAAGGTCTTAGACTCTTACTCTGGCATCATGGTTAAGGTCTTAACTCTTACTCTGGACTAATGTTTACGGTCTTAACTCCTACTCTGGCATCATGGTTAAGGTCTTAACTCCTACTCTGGACTAATGGTTAAGGTCTTAACTCTTACTCTGGCATCATGGTTAAGTTCTTAACTCTTACTCTGGCATCATGGTTAAGGTCTTAACTCTTACTCTGACATCATGGTTAAGGTCTTAACTCTTACTCTGGACTAATGGTTATGGTCTTAACTCTTACTCTGGACTAATGGCTAAGGTCTTAACTCATACTCTGGCATCATGGTTAAGGTCTTAGACTCTTACTCTGCCATCATGGATAAGGTCCTAAATCTTACTCTGGACTAATGGTTAAGGGCTTAACTCTTACTCTGGACTAATGGTTAAGGTCTTGGTCTTAACTCTTACTCTGGCATCATGGTTAAGGTCTTAACTCTTACTCTGGACTAATAGTTAAGGTCTTAACTCTTACTCTGGCATCATGGTTAAGGTCTTAACTCTTACTCTGGACTAATGGTTAAGGTCTTGGTCTTAACTCTTACTCTGGCATCATGGTTAAGGTCTTAACTCTTACTCTGGACTAATGGTTAAGGTCTTAACTCTTACTCTGGACTAATGGTTAAGGTCTTAACTCTTACTCTGGCATCATGGTTAAGGTATTAACTCTTACTCTGGCATCATGGTTAAGGTCTTAACTCTTCCTCTGGACTAATGGTTAAGGTCTTTACTCTTACTCTGGCATCATGGTTAAGGTCTTAACTCTTACTCTGGACTAATGGTTAAGGTTTTAGACTCTCACTCTGGCATTATCTCTTACTCTGGAGTAATGGTTAAGGTCTTAACTCTTACATCATGGTTAAGGTCTTAACTCTAACTCTGGCATCATGGTTAAGGTCTTAACTCTTACTCTGGCATCATGGTTAAGGTTGTAACTCTTACTCTGGACTAATGGTTAAGGTCTTAACTCTTACTCTGGACTAATGGTTAAGGTCTTAACTCTTACTCTGGCATCATGGTTAAGGTCTTAACTCTACCTCTGGCATCATGGTTAAGGTCTTAACTCTACCTCTGGCATCATGGTTAAGGTCTTAACTCTTACTCTGACATCATGGTTAAGGTCGTAACTCTTACTCTGGACTAATGGTTAAGGTCTTAACTCTTACTCTGGCATCATGGTTAATGTCTTAAGTCTTACTCTGGCATCATGGTTAAGGTCTTAACTCTTACTCTGGACTAATGGTTAAGGTCTTAACTCTTACTCTGGCATCATGGTTTAGGTCTTAACTCTTACTCTGGACTAATGGTTAAGGTCTTAACTCTTACTCTGGCATCATGGTTAAGGTCTTAACTCTTACTCTGGACTAATGGTTAAGGTCTTAACTCTTACTCTGGCATCATGGTTTAGGTCTTAACTCTTACTCTGGCATCATGGTTAAGGTCTTAACTCTTACTCTGGACTAAAGGTTAAGGTCTTAACTCTTACTCTGGCATCATGGGTAAGGTCTTAACTCTTACTCTGGACTTATGGTTAAGGTTTTAGACTCTCACTCTGGCATCATGGTTAAGGTCTTAACTCTTACTCTGGACTAATGGTTAAGGTCTTAACTCTTACTCTGGCATCATGGTTAAGGTCTTAACTCTACCTCTGGCATCATGGTTAAGGTCTTAACTCTTACTCTGGCATCATGGTTAAGGTCGTAACTCTTACTCTTGACTAATGGCTAAGGTCTTAACTCTTACTCTGGCATCATGGTTAATGTCTTAAGTCTTACTCTGGCATCATGGTTAAGGTCTTAACTCTTACTCTGGACTAATGGTTAAGGTCTTAACTCTTACTCTGGCATCATGGTTTAGGTCTTAACTCTTACTCTGGCATCATGGTTAAGGTCTTAACTCTTACTCTGGACTAATGGTTAAGGTCTTAACTCTTAATCTGGCATCATGGTTAAGGTCTTTACTCTTACTCTAGACTAATGGTTAAGGTTTTAGACTCTCACTCTGGCATCATGGTTACGGTCTTAACTCTTACTCTGGCATCATGGTTAAGGTCTTAACTCTTACTCTGGACTAATGGTTAAGGTCTTGGTCTTAACTCTTACTCTGGCATCATGGTTAAGGTCTTAACTCTTACTCTGGACTAATGGTTAAGGTCTTAACTCTTACTCTGGCATCATGGTTAAGGTCTTAACTCTTACTCTGGACTAATGGTTAAGGTCTTAACTCTTACTCTGGCATCATGGTTAAGGTCTTAACTCTTACTCTGGCATCATGGTTA
The DNA here is from genome assembly GCF_964204655.1 of Triturus cristatus. NCBI lineage: Eukaryota > Metazoa > Chordata > Amphibia > Caudata > Salamandridae > Triturus > Triturus cristatus. The sequence continues at coordinate 717,302,162 of NC_140593.1, read as the reverse complement.
AGGTCTTAACTCTTCCTCTGGACTAATGGTTAAGGTATTTACTCTTACTCTGGCATCATGGTTAAGGTCTTAACTCTTACTCTGGACTAATGGTTAAGGTTTTAGACTCTCACTCTGGCATCATGGTTAAGGTCTTAACTCATACTCTGGACTAATGGTTAAGGTCTTAACTCTTACTCTGGCATCATGGTTAAGGTCTTAACTTACCTCTGGCATCATGGTTAAGGTCTTAACTCTTACTCTGGCATCATGGTTAAGGTCGTAACTCTTACTCTGGACTAATGGTTAAGATCTTAACTCTTACTCTGGCATCATGGTTAAGGTCTTAACTCTACCTCTGGCATCATGGTTAAGGTCTTAACTCTTACTCTGGCATCATGGTTAAGGTCTTAACTCTAACTCTGGCATAATGGTTAAGGTCTTAACTCTTACTCTGGCATCATGGTTAAGGTTGTAACTCTTACTCTGGACTAATGGTTAAGGTCTTAACTCTTACTCTCTACTAATGGTTAAGGTCTTAACTCTTACTCTGGCATCATGGTTAAGGTCTTAACTCTTACTCTAGCATCATGGTTAAGGTTTTAACTCTTACTCTGGACTAATGGTTAAGGTCTTAACTCTTACTCTGGACTAATGGTTAATGTCTTAACTCTTACTCTGGACTAATGGTTAAGGTCTTAGACTATTACTCTGGCATCATGGTTAAGGTCTTAACTCTTACTCTGGACTAAAGTTTAAGGTCTTAACTCTTACTCTGGCATCATGGTTAAGGTATTATCTCTTACTCTGGAGTAATGGTTAAGGTCTTAACTCTTACATCATGGTTAAGGTCTTAACTCTAACTCTGGCATCATGGTTAGGGTCTTAACTCTTACTCTGGCATCATGGTTAAGGTTGTAACTCTTACTCTGGACTAATGGTTAAGGTCTTAACTCTTACTCTGGCATCATGGTTAAGGTCTTAACTCTTACTCTGGCATCATGGTTAAGGTCTTAACTCTTACTCTGGCATCATGGTTATGGTCTTAACTCTTACTCTGGACTAATGGTTATGGTCTTAACTTTTACTCTGGACTAATGGTTAAGATCTTAACTCTTACTCTGGCATCATGGTTAAGGTCTTAGACTCTTACTCTGGCATCATGGTTAAGGTCTTAAATCTTACTCTGGACTAATGGTTACAGGCTTAACTCTTACTCTGGACTAATGGTTAAGGTCTTAACTCTTACTCTGGCATCATGGTTAAGGTCTTAACTCTTACTCTGGACTAATGGTTATGGTCTTAACTCTTACTCTGGCATCATGGTTAAGGTCGTAACTCTTACTCTGGCATCATGGTTAAGGTCTTAACTCTAACTCTGGGATCATGGTTAAGGTCTTAACTCTTACTCTGGACTAATGGTTAAGTTCATAACTCTTACTCTGGACTAATGGTTAAGGTCTTAACTCTTACTCTGGACTAATGGTTAAGGTCTTAACTCTTACTCTAGCATCATGGTTAAGGTCTTAACTCTTACTCTAGACTAATGGTTAAGGTCTTAACTCTTACTCTGGACTAATGGTTAAGGTCTTAACTCCTACACTGGACTAATGGTTAAGGTCTTAGACTCTTACTCTGGCATCATGGTTAAGGTCTTAACTCTTACTCTGGACTAATGTTTACGGTCTTAACTCCTACTCTGGCATCATGGTTAAGGTCTTAACTCCTACTCTGGACTAATGGTTAAGGTCTTAACTCTTACTCTGGCATCATGGTTAAGTTCTTAACTCTTACTCTGGCATCATGGTTAAGGTCTTAACTCTTACTCTGACATCATGGTTAAGGTCTTAACTCTTACTCTGGACTAATGGTTATGGTCTTAACTCTTACTCTGGACTAATGTTTAAGGTCTTAACTCATACTCTGGCATCATGGTTAAGGTCTTAGACTCTTACTCTGCCATCATGGATAAGGTCCTAAATCTTACTCTGGACTAATGGTTAAGGGCTTAACTCTTACTCTGGACTAATGGTTAAGGTCTTGGTCTTAACTCTTACTCTGGCATCATGGTTAAGGTCTTAACTCTTACTCTGGACTAATAGTTAAGGTCTTAACTCTTACTCTGGCATCATGGTTAAGGTCTTAACTCTTACTCTGGACTAATGGTTAAGGTCTTGGTCTTAACTCTTACTCTGGCATCATGGTTAAGGTCTTAACTCTTACTCTGGACTAATGGTTAAGGTCTTAACTCTTACTCTGGACTAATGGTTAAGGTCTTAACTCTTACTCTGGCATCATGGTTAAGGTATTAACTCTTACTCTGGCATCATGGTTAAGGTCTTAACTCTTCCTCTGGACTAATGGTTAAGGTCTTTACTCTTACTCTGGCATCATGGTTAAGGTCTTAACTCTTACTCTGGACTAATGGTTAAGGTTTTAGACTCTCACTCTGGCATTATCTCTTACTCTGGAGTAATGGTTAAGGTCTTAACTCTTACATCATGGTTAAGGTCTTAACTCTAACTCTGGCATCATGGTTAAGGTCTTAACTCTTACTCTGGCATCATGGTTAAGGTTGTAACTCTTACTCTGGACTAATGGTTAAGGTCTTAACTCTTACTCTGGACTAATGGTTAAGGTCTTAACTCTTACTCTGGCATCATGGTTAAGGTCTTAACTCTACCTCTGGCATCATGGTTAAGGTCTTAACTCTTACTCTGGCATCATGGTTAAGGTCGTAACTCTTACTCTTGACTAATGGCTAAGGTCTTAACTCTTACTCTGGCATCATGGTTAATGTCTTAAGTCTTACTCTGGCATCATGGTTAAGGTCTTAACTCTTACTCTGGACTAATGGTTAAGGTCTTAACTCTTACTCTGGCATCATGGTTTAGGTCTTAACTCTTACTCTGGCATCATGGTTAAGGTCTTAACTCTTACTCTGGACTAATGGTTAAGGTCTTAACTCTTAATCTGGCATCATGGTTAAGGTCTTTACTCTTACTCTAGACTAATGGTTAAGGTTTTAGACTCTCACTCTGGCATCATGGTTACGGTCTTAACTCTTACTCTGGCATCATGGTTAAGGTCTTAACTCTTACTCTGGACTAATGGTTAAGGTCTTAACTCTTACTCTGGCATCATGGTTAAGGTCTTAACTCTTACTCTGGCATCATGGTTAAGGTCTTAACTCTTCCTCTGGACTAATGGTTAAGGTCTTTACTCTTACTCTGGCATCATGGTTAAGGTCTTAACTCTTACTCTGGACTAATGGTTAAGGTTTTAGACTCTCACTCTGGCATCATGGTTAAGGTCTTAACTCATACTCTGGACTAATGGTTAAGGTCTTAACTCTTACTCTGGCATCATGGTTAAGGTCTTAACTCTACCTCTGGCATCATGGTTAAGGTCTTAACTCTTACTCTGGCATCATGGTTAAGGTCGTAACTCTTACTCTGGACTAAAGGTTAAGATCTTAACTCTTACTCTGGCATCATGGTTAAGGTCTTAACTCTACCTCTGGCATCATGGTTAAGGTCTTAACTCTTACTCTGGCATCATGGTTAAGGTCTTAACTCTAACTCTGGCATAATGGTTAAGGTCTTAACTCTTACTCTGGCATCATGGTTAAGGTTGTAACTCTTACTCTTGACTAATGGTTAAGGTCTTAACTCTTACTCTCTACTAATGGTTAAGGTCTTAACACTTACTCTGGCATCATGGTTAAGGTCTTAACTCTTACTCTAGCATCATGGTTAAGGTTTTAACTCTTACTCTGGACTAATGGTTAGGGTCTTAACTCTTACTCTGGACTAATGGTTAATGTCTTAACTCTTACTCTGGACTAATGGTTAAGGTCTTAACTCTTACTCTGGCATCATGGTTAAGGTATTATCTCTTACGCTGGAGTAATGGTTAAGGTCTTAACTCTTACATCATGGTTAAGGTCTTAACTCTAACTCTGGCATCATGGTTAAGGTCTTAACTCTTACTCTGGCATCATGGTTAAGGTTGTAACTCTTACTCTGGACTAATGGTTAAGGTCTTAACTCTTACTCTGGCATCATGGTTAAGGTCTTAACTCTTACTCTGGCATCATGGTTAAGGTCTTAACTCTTACTCTGTCATCATGGTTATGGTCTTAACTTTTACTCTGGACTAATGGTTAAGATCTTAACTCTTACTCTGGCATCATGGTTAAGGTCTTAGACTCTTACTCTGGCATCATGGTTAAGGTCTTAAATCTTACTCTGGACTAATGGTTACAGGCTTAACTCTTACTCTGGACTAATGGTTAAGGTCTTAACTCTTACTCTGGCATCATGGTTAAGGTCTTAACACTTTCTCTGGACTAATGGTTATGGTCTTAACTCTTACTCTGGCATCATGGTTAAGGTCGTAACTCTTACTCTGGCATCATGGTTAAAGTCTTAACTCTAACTCTGGGATCATGGTTAAGGTCTTAACTCTTACTCTGGACTAATGGTTAAGTTCATAACTCTTACTCTGGACTAATGGTTAAGGTCTTAACTCTTACTCTGGACTAATGGTTAAGGTCTTAACTCTTACTCTAGCATCATGGTTAAGGTCTTAACTCTTACTCTAGACTAATGGTTAAGGTCTTAACTCTTACTCTGGACTAATGGTTAAGGTCTTAACTCCTACACTGGACTAATGGTTAAGGTCTTAGACTCTTACTCTGGCATCATGGTTAAGGTCTTAACTCTTACTCTGGACTAATGTTTACGGTCTTAACTCCTACTCTGGCATCATGGTTAAGGTCTTAACTCCTACTCTGGACTAATGGTTAAGGTCTTAACTCTTACTCTGGCATCATGGTTAAGTTCTTAACTCTCACTCTGGCATCATGGTTAAGGTCTTAACTCTTACTCTGACATCATGGTTAAGGTCTTAACTCTTACTCTGGACTAATGGTTATGGTCTTAACTCTTACTCTGGACTAATGGTTAAGGTCTTAACTCATACTCTGGCATCATGGTTAAGGTCTTAGACTCTTACTCTGCCATCATGGATAAGGTCCTAAATCTTACTCTGGACTAATGGTTAAGGGCTTAACTCTTACTCTGGACTAATGGTTAAGGTCTTAACTCCTACACTGGACTAATGGTTAAGGTCTTAGACTCTTACTCTGGCATCATGGTTATGGTCTTAACTCTTACTCTGGACTAATGGTTATGGTCTTAACTTTTACTCTGGACTAATGGTTAAGATCTTAACTCTTACTCTGGCATCATGGTTAAGGTCTTAGACTCTTACTCTGGCATCATGGTTAAGGTCTTAACTCTTACTCTGGACTAATGGTTATGGTCTTAACTCTTACTCTGGCATCATGGTTAAGGTCGTAACTCTTACTCTGGCATCATGGTTAAGGTCTTAACTCTAACTCTGGGATCATGGTTAAGGTCTTAACTCTTACTCTGGACTAATGGTTAAGTGCATAACTCTTACTCTGGACTAATGGTTAAGGTCTTAACTCTTACTCTGGACTAATGGTTAAGGTCTTAACTCTTACTCTAGCGTCATGGTTAAGGTCTTAACTCTTACTCTAGACTAATGGTTAAGGTATTAACTCTTACTCTGGACTAATGGTTAAGGTCTTAACTCCTACACTGGACTAATGGTTAAGGTCTTAGACTCTTACTCTGGCATCATGGTTAAGGTCTTAACACTTACTCTGGACTAATGTTTACGGTCTTAACTCCTACTCTGGCATCATGGTTAAGGTCTTAACTCCTACTCTGGACTAATGGTTAAGGTCTTAACTCTTACTCTGGCATCATGGTTAAGTTCTTAACTCTTACTCTGGCATCATGGTTAAGGTCTTAACTCTTACTCTGACATCATGGTTAAGGTCTTAACTCTTACTCTGGACTAATGGTTATGGTCTTAACTCTTACTCTGGACTAATGGTTAAGGTCTTAACTCATACTCTGGCATCATGGTTAAGGTCTTAGACTCTTACTCTGCCATCATGGATAAGGTCCTAAATCTTACTCTGGACTAATGGTTAAGGGCTTAACTCTTACTCTGGACTAATGGTTAAGGTCTTGGTCTTAACTCTTACTCTGGCATCATGGTTAAGGTCTTAACTCTTACTCTGGACTAATAGTTAAGGTCTTAACTCTTACTCTGGCATCATGGTTAAGGTCTTAACTCTTACTCTGGACTAATGGTTAAGGTCTTGGTCTTAACTCTTACTCTGGCATCATGGTTAAGGTCTTAACTCTTACTCTGGACTAATGGTTAAGGTCTTAACTCTTACTCTGGACTAATGGTTAAGGTCTTAACTCTTACTCTGGCATCATGGTTAAGGTATTAACTCTTACTCTGGCATCATGGTTAAGGTCTTAACTCTTCCTCTGGACTAATGGTTAAGGTCTTTACTCTTACTCTGGCATCATGGTTAAGGTCTTAACTCTTACTCTGGACTAATGGTTAAGGTTTTAGACTCTCACTCTGGCATTATCTCTTACTCTGGAGTAATGGTTAAGGTCTTAACTCTTACATCATGGTTAAGGTCTTAACTAACTCTGGCATCATGGTTAAGGTCTTAACTCTTACTCTGGCATCATGGTTAAGGTTGTAACTCTTACTCTGGACTAATGGTTAAGGTCTTAACTCTTACTCTGGACTAATGGTTAAGGTCTTAACTCTTACTCTGGCATCATGGTTAAGGTCTTAACTCTACCTCTGGCATCATGGTTAAGGTCTTAACTCTTACTCTGGCATCATGGTTAAGGTCGTAACTCTTACTCTTGACTAATGGCTAAGGTCTTAACTCTTACTCTGGCATCATGGTTAATGTCTTAAGTCTTACTCTGGCATCATGGTTAAGGTCTTAACTCTTACTCTGGACTAATGGTTAAGGTCTTAACTCTTACTCTGGCATCATGGTTAAGGTCTTAACTCTTACTCTGGCATCATGGTTAAGGTCTTAACTCTTCCTCTGGACTAATGGTTAAGGTCTTTACTCTTACTCTGGACTAATGGTTAAGGTTTTAGACTCTCACTCTGGCATCATGGTTAAGGTCTTAACTCATACTCTGGACTAATGGTTAAGGTCTTAACTCTTACTCTGGCATCATGGTTAAGGTCTTAACTCTACCTCTGGCATCATGGTTAAGGTCTTAACTCTTACTCTGGCATCATGGTTAAGGTCGTAACTCTTACTCTGGACTAATGGTTAAGATCTTAACTCTTACTCTGGCATCATGGTTAAGGTCTTAACTCTACCTCTGGCATCATGGTTAAGGTCTTAACTCTTACTCTGGCATCATGGTTAAGGTCTTAACTCTAACTCTGGCATAATGGTTAAGGTCTTAACTCTTACTCTGGCATCATGGTTAAGGTTGTAACTCTTACTCTGGACTAATGGTTAAGGTCTTAACTCTTACTCTCTACTAATGGTTAAGGTCTTAACTCTTACTGTGGCATCATGGTTAAGGTCTTAACTCTTACTCTAGCATCATGGTTAAAGTTTTAACTCTTACTCTGGACTAATGGTTAAGGTCTTAACTCTTACTCTGGACTAATGGTTAATGTCTTAACTCTTACTCTGGACTAATGGTTAAGGTCTTAGACTATTACTCTGGCATCATGGTTAAGGTCTTAACTCTTACTCTGGACTAAAGTTTAAGGTCTTAACTCTTACTCTGGCATCATGGTTAAGGTATTATCTCTTACTCTGGAGTAATGGTTAAGGTCTTAACTCTTACATCATGGTTAAGGTCTTAACTCTAACTCTGGCATCATGGTTAAGGTCTTAACTCTTACTCTGGCATCATGGTTAAGGTTGTAACTCTTACTCTGGACTAATGGTTAAGGTCTTAACTCTTACTCTGGCATCATGGTTAAGGTCTTAACTCTTACTCTGGCATCATGGTTAAGGTCTTAACTCTTACTCTGGCATCATGGTTATGGTCTTAACTCTTACTCTGGACTAATGGTTATGGTCTTAACTTTTACTCTGGACTAATGGTTAAGATCTTAACTCTTACTCTGGCATCATGGTTAAGGTCTTAGACTCTTACTCTGGCATCATGGTTAAGGTCTTAAATCTTACTCTGGACTAATGGTTACAGGCTTAACTCTTACTCTGGACTAATGGTTAAGGTCTTAACTCTTACTCTGGCATCATGGGTAAGGTCTTAACTCTTACTCTGGACTAATGGTTATGGTCTTAACTCTTACTCTGGCATCATGGTTAAGGTCGTAACTCTTACTCTGGCATCATGGTTAAGGTCTTAACTCTAACTCTGGGATCATGGTTAAGGTCTTAACTCTTACTCTGGACTAATGGTTAAGTTCATAACTCTTACTCTGGACTAATGGTTAAGGTCTTAACTCTTACTCTGGACTAATGGTTAAGGTCTTAACTCTTACTCTAGCATCATGGTTAAGGTCTTAACTCTTACTCTAGACTAATGGTTAAGGTCTTAACTCTTACTCTGGACTAATGGTTAAGGTCTTAACTCCTACACTGGACTAATGGTTAAGGTCTTAGACTCTTACTCTGGCATCATGGTTAAGGTCTTAACTCTTACTCTGGACTAATGTTTACGGTCTTAACTCCTACTCTGGCATCATGGTTAAGGTCTTAACTCCTACTCTGGACTAATGGTTAAGGTCTTAACTCTTACTCTGGCATCATGGTTAAGTTCTTAACTCTTACTCTGGCATCATGGTTAAGGTCTTAACTCTTACTCTGACATCATGGTTAAGGTCTTAACTCTTACTCTGGACTAATGGTTATGGTCTTAACTCTTACTCTGGACTAATGGTTAAGGTCTTAACTCATACTCTGGCATCATGGTTAAGGTCTTAGACTCTTACTCTGCCATCATGGATAAGGTCCTAAATCTTACTCTGGACTAATGGTTAAGGGCTTAACTCTTACTCTGGACTAATGGTTAAGGTCTTGGTCTTAACTCTTACTCTGGCATCATGGTTAAGGTCTTAACTCTTACTCTGGACTAATAGTTAAGGTCGTAACTCTTACTCTGGCATCATGGTTAAGGTCTTAACTCTTACTCTGGACTAATGGTTAAGGTCTTGGTCTTAACTCTTACTCTGGCATCATGGTTAAGGTCTTAACTCTTACTCTGGACTAATGGTTAAGGTCTTAACTCTTACTCTGGACTAATGGTTACGGTCTTAACTCTTACTCTGGCATCATGGTTAAGGTATTAACTCTTACTCTGGCATCATGGTTAAGGTCTTAACTCTTCCTCTGGACTAATGGTTAAGGTCTTTACTCTTACTCTGGCATCATGGTTAAGGTCTTAACTCTTACTCTGGACTAATGGTTAAGGTTTTAGACTCTCACTCTGGCATTATCTCTTACTCTGGGGTAATGGTTAAGGTCTTAACTCTTACATCATGGTTAAGGTCTTAACTCTAACTCTGGCATCATGGTTAAGGTCTTAACTCTTACTCTGGCATCATGGTTAAGGTTGTAACTCTTACTCTGGACTAATGGTTAAGGTCTTAACTCTTACTCTGGACTAATGGTTAAGGTCTTAACTCTTACTCTGGCATCATGGTTAAGGTCTTAACTCTACCTCTGGCATCATGGTTAAGGTTTTAACTCTTACTCTGGCATCATGGTTAAGGTCGTAACTCTTACTCTTGACTAATGGCTAAGGTCTTAACTCTTACTCTGGCATCATGGTTAATGTCTTAAGTCTTACTCTGGCATCATGGTTAAGGTCTTAACTCTTACTCTGGACTAATGGTTAAGGTCTTAACTCTTACTCTGGCATCATGGTTTAGGTCTTAACTCTTACTCTGGCATCATGGTTAACGTCTTAACTCTTACTCTGGACTAATGGTTAAGGTCTTAACTCTTAATCTGGCATCATGGTGAAGGTCTTTACTCTTACTCTAGACTAATGGTTAAGGTTTTAGACTCTCACTCTGGCATCATGGTTACGGTCTTAACTCTTACTCTGGCATCATGGTTAAGGTCTTAACTCTTACTCTGGACTAATGGTTAAGGTCTTGGTCTTAACTCTTACTCTGGCATCATGGTTAAGGTCTTAACTCTTACTCTGGACTAATGGTTAAGGTCTTAACTCTTACTCTGGCATCATGGTTAAGGTCTTAACTCTTCCTCTGGACTAATGGTTAAGGTCTTTACTCTTACTCTGGCATCATGGTTAAGGTCTTAACTCTTACTCTGGACTAATGGTTAAGGTTTTAGACTCTCACTCTGGCATCATGGTTAAGGTCTTAACTCATACTCTGGCATCATGGTTAAGTTCTTAACTCTTACTCTGGCATCATGGTTAAGGTCTTAACTCTTACTCTGACATCATGGTTAAGGTCTTAACTCTTACTCTGGACTAATGGTTATGGTCTTAACTCTTACTCTGGACTAATGGTTAAGGTCTTAACTCATACTCTGGCATCATGGTTAAGGTCTTAGACTCTTACTCTGCCATCATGGATAAGGTCCTAAATCTTACTCTGGACTAATGGTTAAGGGCTTAACTCTTACTCTGGACTAATGGTTAAGGTCTTGGTCTTAACTCTTACTCTGGCATCATGGTTAAGGTCTTAACTCTTACTCTGGACTAATGGTTAAGGTCTTAACTCTTACTCTGGCATCATGGTTAAGGTCTTAACTCTTACTCTGGACTAATGGTTAAGGTCTTGGTCTTAACTCTTACTCTGGCATCATGGTTAAGGTCTTAACTCTTACTCTGGACTAATGGTTAAGGTCTTAACTCTTACTCTGGCATCATGGTTAAGGTCTTAACTCTTACTCTGGACTAATGGTTAAGGTCTTAACTCTTACTCTGGCATCATGGTTAAGGTATTAACTCTTACTCTGGCATCATGGTTAAGGTCTTAACTCTTCCTCTGGACTAATGGTTAAGGTCTTTACTCTTACTCTGGCATCATGGTTAAGGTCTTAACTCTTACTCTGGACTAATGGTTAAGGTTTTAGACTCTCACTCTGGCATCATGGTTAAGGTCTTAACTCATACTCTGGACTAATGGTTAAGGTCTTAACTCTTACTCTGGCATCATGGTTAAGGTCTTAACTCTACCTCTGGCATCATGGTTAAGGTCTTAACTCTTACTCTGGCATCATGGTTAAGGTCTTAACTCTAACTCTGGCATAATGGTTAAGGTCTTAACTCTTACTCTGGCATCATGGTTAAGGTTGTAACTCTTACTCTGGACTAATGGTTAAGGTCTTAACTCTTACTCTCTACTAATGGTTAAGGTCTTAACTCTTACTCTGGCATCATGGTTAAGGTCTTAACTCTTACTCTAGCATCATGGTTAAGGTTTTAACTCTTACTCTGGACTAATGGTTAAGGTCTTAACTCTTACTCTGGACTAATGGTTAATGTCTTAACTCTTACTCTGGACTAATGGTTAAGGTCTTAGACTATTACTCTGGCATCATGGTTAAGGTCTTAACTCTTACTCTGGACTAAAGTTTAAGGTCTTAACTCTTACTCTGGCATCATGGTTAAGGTATTATCTCTTACTCTGGAGTAATGGTTAAGGTCTTAACTCTTACATCATGGTTACGGTCTTAACTCTAACTCTGGCATCATGGTTAAGGTCTTAACTCTTACTCTGGCATCATGGTTAAGGTTGTAACTCTTACTCTGGACTAATGGTTAAGGTCTTAACTCTTACTCTGGCATCATGGTTAAGGTCTTAACTCTTACTCTGGCATCATGGTTAAGGTCTTAACTCTTACTCTGGCATCATGGTTATGGTCTTAACTCTTACTCTGGACTAATGGTTATGGTCTTAACTTTTACTCTGGACTAATGGTTAAGATCTTAACTCTTACTCTGGCATCATGGTTAAGGTCTTAGACTCTTACTCTGGCATCATGGTTAAGGTCTTAAATCTTACTCTGGACTAATGGTTACAGGCTTAACTCTTACTCTGGACTAATGGTTAAGGTCTTAACTCTTACTCTGGCATCATGGTTAAGGTCTTAACTCTTACTCTGGACTAATGGTTATGGTCTTAACTCTTACTCTGGCATCATGGTTAAGGTCGTAACTCTTACTCTGGCATCATGGTTAAGGTCTTAACTCTAACTCTGGGATCATGGTTAAGGTCTTAACTCTTACTCTGGACTAATGGTTAAGTTCATAACTCTTACTCTGGACTAATGGTTAAGGTCTTAACTCTTACTCTGGACTAATGGTTAAGGTCTTAACTCTTACTCTAGCATCATGGTTAAGGTCTTAACTCTTACTCTAGACTAATGGTTAAGGTCTTAACTCTTACTCTGGACTAATGGTTAAGGTCTTAACTCCTACACTGGACTAATGGTTAAGGTCTTAGACTCTTACTCTGGCATCATGGTTAAGGTCTTAACTCTTACTCTGGACTAATGTTTACGGTCTTAACTCCTACTCTGGCATCATGGTTAAGGTCTTAACTCCTACTCTGGACTAATGTTTAAGGTCTTAACTCTTACTCTGGCATCATGGTTAAGTTCTTAACTCTTAATCTGGCATCATGGTTAAGGTCTTAACTCTTACTCTGACATCATGGTTAAGGTCTTAACTCTTACTCTGGACTAATGGTTATGGTCTTAACTCTTACTCTGGACTAATGGTTAAGGTCTTAACTCATACTCTGGCATCATGGTTAAGGTCTTAGACTCTTACTCTGCCATCATGGATAAGGTCCTAAATCTTACTCTGGACTAATGGTTAAGGGCTTAACTCTTACTCTGGACTAATGGTTAAGGTCTTGGTCTTAACTCTTACTCTGGCATCATGGTTAAGGTCTTAACTCTTACTCTGGACTAATAGTTAAGGTCTTAACTCTTACTCTGGCATCATGGTTAAGGTCTTAACTCTTACTCTGGACTAATGGTTAAGGTCTTGGTCTTAACTCTTACTCTGGCATCATGGTTAAGGTCTTAACTCTTACTCTGGACTAATGGTTAAGGTCTTAACTCTTACTCTGGCATCATGGTTAAGGTCTTAACTCTTACTCTGGACTAATGGTTAAGGTCTTAACTCTTACTCTGGCATCATGGTTAAGGTATTAACTCTTACTCTGGCATCATGGTTAAGGTCTTAACTCTTCCTCTGGACTAATGGTTAAGGTCTTTACTCTTACTCTGGCATCATGGTTAAGGTCTTAACTCTTACTCTGGACTAATGGTTAAGGTTTTAGACTCTCACTCTGGCATCATGGTTAAGGTCTTAACTCATACTCTGGACTAATGGTTAAGGTCTTAACTCTTACTCTGGCATCATGGTTAAGGTCTTAACTCTACCTCTGGCATCATGGTTAAGGTCTTAACTCTTACTCTGGCATCATGGTTAAGGTTGTAACTCTTACTCTGGACTAATGGTTAAGGTCTTAATTCTTACTCTGGCATCATGGTTAATGTCTTAAGTCTTACTCTGGCATCATGGCTAAGGTCTTAACTCTTACTCTCGACTAATGGTTAAGGTCTTAACTCTTACTCTGGCATCATGGTTTAGGTCTTAACTCTTACTCTGGCATCATGGTTAAGGTCTTAACTCTTACTCTGGACTAATGGTTAAGGTCTTAACTCTTACTCTGGCATCATGGTTAAGGTCTTTACTCTTACTCTGGACTAATGGTTAAGGTTTTATACTCTCACTCTGGCATCATGGTTAAGGTCTTAACTCTTACTCTGGCATCATGGTTAAGGTCGTAACTCTTACTCTGGACTAATGGTTAAGGTCTTAACTCTTACTCTCGACTAATGGTTAAGGTCTTAACTCTTACTCTGGCATCATGGTTAAGGTCTTAACTCTTACTCTAGCATCATGGTTAAGGTCTTAACTCTTACTCTGGACTAATGGTTAAGGTCTTAACTCTTACTCTGGACTAATGGTTAATGTCTTAACTCTTACTCTGGACTAATGGTTAAGGTCTTAGACTCTTACTCTGGCATCATGGTTAAGGTCTTAACTCTTACTCTGGCATCATGGTTAATGTCTTAAGTCTTACTGTGGCATCGTGGTTAAGGTCTTAACTCTTACTCTGGACTAATGGTTAAGGTCTTAACTCTTACTCTGGCATCATGGTTAAGGTCTTAACTCTTACTCTGGACTTATGGTTAAGGTTTTAGACTCTCACTCTGGAATCATGGTTAATGTCTTAACTCTTACTCTGGACTAATGGTTAAGGTCTTAACTCTTACTCTGGCATCATGGTTAAGGTCTTAACTCTACCTCTGGCATCATGGTTAAGGTCTTAACTCTTACTCTGACATCATGGTTAAGGTCGTAACTCTTACTCTGGACTAATGGTTAAGGTCTTAACTCTTACTCTGGCATCATGGTTAATGTCTTAAGTCTTACTCTGGCATCATGGTTAAGGTCTTAACTCTTACTCTGGACTAATGGTTAAGGTCTTAACTCTTACTCTGGCATCATGGTTTAGGTCTTAACTCTTACTCTGGACTAATGGTTAAGGTCTTAACTCTTACTCTGGCATCATGGTTAAGGTCTTAACTCTTACTCTGGACTAATGGTTAAGGTCTTAACTCTTACTCTGGCATCATGGTTTAGGTCTTAACTCTTACTCTGGCATCATGGTTAAGGTCTTAACTCTTACTCTGGACTAAAGGTTAAGGTCTTAACTCTTACTCTGGCATCATGGGTAAGGTCTTAACTCTTACTCTGGACTTATGGTTAAGGTTTTAGACTCTCACTCTGGCATCATGGTTAAGGTCTTAACTCTTACTCTGGACTAATGGTTAAGGTCTTAACTCTTACTCTGGCATCATGGTTAAGGTCTTAACTCTACCTCTGGCATCATGGTTAAGGTCTTAACTCTTACTCTGGCATCATGGTTAAGGTCGTAACTCTTACTCTTGACTAATGGCTAAGGTCTTAACTCTTACTCTGGCATCATGGTTAATGTCTTAAGTCTTACTCTGGCATCATGGTTAAGGTCTTAACTCTTACTCTGGACTAATGGTTAAGGTCTTAACTCTTACTCTGGCATCATGGTTTAGGTCTTAACTCTTACTCTGGCATCATGGTTAAGGTCTTAACTCTTACTCTGGACTAATGGTTAAGGTCTTAACTCTTAATCTGGCATCATGGTTAAGGTCTTTACTCTTACTCTAGACTAATGGTTAAGGTTTTAGACTCTCACTCTGGCATCATGGTTACGGTCTTAACTCTTACTCTGGCATCATGGTTAAGGTCTTAACTCTTACTCTGGACTAATGGTTAAGGTCTTGGTCTTAACTCTTACTCTGGCATCATGGTTAAGGTCTTAACTCTTACTCTGGACTAATGGTTAAGGTCTTAACTCTTACTCTGGCATCATGGTTAAGGTCTTAACTCTTACTCTGGACTAATGGTTAAGGTCTTAACTCTTACTCTGGCATCATGGTTAAGGTCTTAACTCTTACTCTGGCATCATGGTTAAGGTCTTAACTCTTCCTCTGGACTAATGGTTAAGGTCTTTACTCTTACTCTGGCATCATGGTTAAGGTCTTAACTCTTACTCTGGACTAATGGTTAAGGTTTTAGACTCTCACTCTGGCATCATGGTTAAGGTCTTAACTCATACTCTGGACTAATGGTTAAGGTCTTAACTCTTACTCTGGCATCATGGTTAAGGTCTTAACTCTACCTCTGGCATCATGGTTAAGGTCTTAACTCTTACTCTGGCATCATGGTTAAGGTCGTAACTCTTACTCTGGACTAATGGTTAAGATCTTAACTCTTACTCTGGCATCATGGTTAAGGTCTTAACTCTACCTCTGGCATCATGGTTAAGGTCTTAACTCTTACTCTGGCATCATGGTTAAGGTCTTAACTCTAACTCTGGCATAATGGTTAAGGTCTTAACTCTTACTCTGGCATCATGGTTAAGGTTGTAACTCTTACTCTGGACTAATGGTTAAGGTCTTAACTCTTACTCTCTACTAATGGTTAAGGTCTTAACTCTTACTCTGGCATCATGGTTAAGGTCTTAACTCTTACTCTAGCATCATGGTTAAGGTTTTAACTCTTACTCTGGACTAATGGTTAATGTCTTAACTCTTACTCTGGACTAATGGTTAAGGTCTTAGACTATTACTCTGGCATCATGGTTAAGGTCTTAACTCTTACTCTGGACTAAAGTTTAAGGTCTTAACTCTTACTCTGGCATCATGGTTAAGGTATTATCTCTTACTCTGGAGTAATGGTTAAGGTCTTAACTCTTACATCATGGTTAAGGTCTTAACTCTAACTCTGGCATCATGGTTAGGGTCTTAACTCTTACTCTGGCATCATGGTTAAGGTTGTAACTCTTACTCTGGACTAATGGTTAAGGTCTTAACTCTTACTCTGGCATCATGGTTAAGGTCTTAACTCTTACTCTGGCATCATGGTTAAGGTCTTAACTCTTACTCTGGCATCATGGTTATGGTCTTAACTCTTACTCTGGACTAATGGTTATGGTCTTAACTTTTACTCTGGACTAATGGTTAAGATCTTAACTCTTACTCTGGCATCATGGTTAAGGTCTTAGACTCTTACTCTGGCATCATGGTTAAGGTCTTAAATCTTACTCTGGACTAATGGTTACAGGCTTAACTCTTACTCTGGACTAATGGTTAAGGTCTTAACTCTTACTCTGGCATCATGGTTAAGGTCTTAACTCTTACTCTGGACTAATGGTTATGGTCTTAACTCTTACTCTGGCATCATGGTTAAGGTCGTAACTCTTACTCTGGCATCATGGTTAAGGTCTTAACTCTAACTCTGGGATCATGGTTAAGGTCTTAACTCTTACTCTGGACTAATGGTTAAGTTCATAACTCTTACTCTGGACTAATGGTTAAGGTCTTAACTCTTACTCTGGACTAATGGTTAAGGTCTTAACTCTTACTCTAGCATCATGGTTAAGGTCTTAACTCTTACTCTAGACTAATGGTTAAGGTCTTAACTCTTACTCTGGACTAATGGTTAAGGTCTTAACTCCTACACTGGACTAATGGTTAAGGTCTTAGACTCTTACTCTGGCATCATGGTTAAGGTCTTAACTCTTACTCTGGACTAATGTTTACGGTCTTAACTCCTACTCTGGCATCATGGTTAAGGTCTTAACTCCTACTCTGGACTAATGGTTAAGGTCTTAACTCTTACTCTGGCATCATGGTTAAGTTCTTAACTCTTACTCTGGCATCATGGTTAAGGTCTTAACTCTTACTCTGACATCATGGTTAAGGTCTTAACTCTTACTCTGGACTAATGGTTATGGTCTTAACTCTTACTCTGGACTAATGGCTAAGGTCTTAACTCATACTCTGGCATCATGGTTAAGGTCTTAGACTCTTACTCTGCCATCATGGATAAGGTCCTAAATCTTACTCTGGACTAATGGTTAAGGGCTTAACTCTTACTCTGGACTAATGGTTAAGGTCTTGGTCTTAACTCTTACTCTGGCATCATGGTTAAGGTCTTAACTCTTACTCTGGACTAATAGTTAAGGTCTTAACTCTTACTCTGGCATCATGGTTAAGGTCTTAACTCTTACTCTGGACTAATGGTTAAGGTCTTGGTCTTAACTCTTACTCTGGCATCATGGTTAAGGTCTTAACTCTTACTCTGGACTAATGGTTAAGGTCTTAACTCTTACTCTGGACTAATGGTTAAGGTCTTAACTCTTACTCTGGCATCATGGTTAAGGTATTAACTCTTACTCTGGCATCATGGTTAAGGTCTTAACTCTTCCTCTGGACTAATGGTTAAGGTCTTTACTCTTACTCTGGCATCATGGTTAAGGTCTTAACTCTTACTCTGGACTAATGGTTAAGGTTTTAGACTCTCACTCTGGCATTATCTCTTACTCTGGAGTAATGGTTAAGGTCTTAACTCTTACATCATGGTTAAGGTCTTAACTCTAACTCTGGCATCATGGTTAAGGTCTTAACTCTTACTCTGGCATCATGGTTAAGGTTGTAACTCTTACTCTGGACTAATGGTTAAGGTCTTAACTCTTACTCTGGACTAATGGTTAAGGTCTTAACTCTTACTCTGGCATCATGGTTAAGGTCTTAACTCTACCTCTGGCATCATGGTTAAGGTCTTAACTCTACCTCTGGCATCATGGTTAAGGTCTTAACTCTTACTCTGACATCATGGTTAAGGTCGTAACTCTTACTCTGGACTAATGGTTAAGGTCTTAACTCTTACTCTGGCATCATGGTTAATGTCTTAAGTCTTACTCTGGCATCATGGTTAAGGTCTTAACTCTTACTCTGGACTAATGGTTAAGGTCTTAACTCTTACTCTGGCATCATGGTTTAGGTCTTAACTCTTACTCTGGACTAATGGTTAAGGTCTTAACTCTTACTCTGGCATCATGGTTAAGGTCTTAACTCTACCTCTGGCATCATGGTTAAGGTCTTAACTCTTACTCTGGCATCATGGTTAAGGTCGTAACTCTTACTCTGGACTAATGGTTAAGATCTTAACTCTTACTCTGGCATCATGGTTAAGGTCTTAACTCTACCTCTGGCATCATGGTTAAGGTCTTAACTCTTACTCTGGCATCATGGTTAAGGTCTTAACTCTAACTCTGGCATAATGGTTAAGGTCTTAACTCTTACTCTGGCATCATGGTTAAGGTTGTAACTCTTACTCTGGACTAATGGTTAAGGTCTTAACTCTTACTCTCTACTAATGGTTAAGGTCTTAACTCTTACTCTGGCATCATGGTTAAGGTCTTAACTCTTACTCTAGCATCATGGTTAAGGTTTTAACTCTTACTCTGGACTAATGGTTAATGTCTTAACTCTTACTCTGGACTAATGGTTAAGGTCTTAGACTATTACTCTGGCATCATGGTTAAGGTCTTAACTCTTACTCTGGACTAAAGTTTAAGGTCTTAACTCTTACTCTGGCATCATGGTTAAGGTATTATCTCTTACTCTGGAGTAATGGTTAAGGTCTTAACTCTTACATCATGGTTAAGGTCTTAACTCTAACTCTGGCATCATGGTTAGGGTCTTAACTCTTACTCTGGCATCATGGTTAAGGTTGTAACTCTTACTCTGGACTAATGGTTAAGGTCTTAACTCTTACTCTGGCATCATGGTTAAGGTCTTAACTCTTACTCTGGCATCATGGTTAAGGTCTTAACTCTTACTCTGGCATCATGGTTATGGTCTTAACTCTTACTCTGGACTAATGGTTATGGTCTTAACTTTTACTCTGGACTAATGGTTAAGATCTTAACTCTTACTCTGGCATCATGGTTAAGGTCTTAGACTCTTACTCTGGCATCATGGTTAAGGTCTTAAATCTTACTCTGGACTAATGGTTACAGGCTTAACTCTTACTCTGGACTAATGGTTAAGGTCTTAACTCTTACTCTGGCATCATGGTTAAGGTCTTAACTCTTACTCTGGACTAATGGTTATGGTCTTAACTCTTACTCTGGCATCATGGTTAAGGTCGTAACTCTTACTCTGGCATCATGGTTAAGGTCTTAACTCTAACTCTGGGATCATGGTTAAGGTCTTAACTCTTACTCTGGACTAATGGTTAAGTTCATAACTCTTACTCTGGACTAATGGTTAAGGTCTTAACTCTTACTCTGGACTAATGGTTAAGGTCTTAACTCTTACTCTAGCATCATGGTTAAGGTCTTAACTCTTACTCTAGACTAATGGTTAAGGTCTTAACTCTTACTCTGGACTAATGGTTAAGGTCTTAACTCCTACACTGGACTAATGGTTAAGGTCTTAGACTCTTACTCTGGCATCATGGTTAAGGTCTTAACTCTTACTCTGGACTAATGTTTACGGTCTTAACTCCTACTCTGGCATCATGGTTAAGGTCTTAACTCCTACTCTGGACTAATGGTTAAGGTCTTAACTCTTACTCTGGCATCATGGTTAAGTTCTTAACTCTTACTCTGGCATCATGGTTAAGGTCTTAACTCTTACTCTGACATCATGGTTAAGGTCTTAACTCTTACTCTGGACTAATGGTTATGGTCTTAACTCTTACTCTGGACTAATGGCTAAGGTCTTAACTCATACTCTGGCATCATGGTTAAGGTCTTAGACTCTTACTCTGCCATCATGGATAAGGTCCTAAATCTTACTCTGGACTAATGGTTAAGGGCTTAACTCTTACTCTGGACTAATGGTTAAGGTCTTGGTCTTAACTCTTACTCTGGCATCATGGTTAAGGTCTTAACTCTTACTCTGGACTAATAGTTAAGGTCTTAACTCTTACTCTGGCATCATGGTTAAGGTCTTAACTCTTACTCTGGACTAATGGTTAAGGTCTTGGTCTTAACTCTTACTCTGGCATCATGGTTAAGGTCTTAACTCTTACTCTGGACTAATGGTTAAGGTCTTAACTCTTACTCTGGACTAATGGTTAAGGTCTTAACTCTTACTCTGGCATCATGGTTAAGGTATTAACTCTTACTCTGGCATCATGGTTAAGGTCTTAACTCTTCCTCTGGACTAATGGTTAAGGTCTTTACTCTTACTCTGGCATCATGGTTAAGGTCTTAACTCTTACTCTGGACTAATGGTTAAGGTTTTAGACTCTCACTCTGGCATTATCTCTTACTCTGGAGTAATGGTTAAGGTCTTAACTCTTACATCATGGTTAAGGTCTTAACTCTAACTCTGGCATCATGGTTAAGGTCTTAACTCTTACTCTGGCATCATGGTTAAGGTTGTAACTCTTACTCTGGACTAATGGTTAAGGTCTTAACTCTTACTCTGGACTAATGGTTAAGGTCTTAACTCTTACTCTGGCATCATGGTTAAGGTCTTAACTCTACCTCTGGCATCATGGTTAAGGTCTTAACTCTACCTCTGGCATCATGGTTAAGGTCTTAACTCTTACTCTGACATCATGGTTAAGGTCGTAACTCTTACTCTGGACTAATGGTTAAGGTCTTAACTCTTACTCTGGCATCATGGTTAATGTCTTAAGTCTTACTCTGGCATCATGGTTAAGGTCTTAACTCTTACTCTGGACTAATGGTTAAGGTCTTAACTCTTACTCTGGCATCATGGTTTAGGTCTTAACTCTTACTCTGGACTAATGGTTAAGGTCTTAACTCTTACTCTGGCATCATGGTTAAGGTCTTAACTCTTACTCTGGACTAATGGTTAAGGTCTTAACTCTTACTCTGGCATCATGGTTTAGGTCTTAACTCTTACTCTGGCATCATGGTTAAGGTCTTAACTCTTACTCTGGACTAAAGGTTAAGGTCTTAACTCTTACTCTGGCATCATGGGTAAGGTCTTAACTCTTACTCTGGACTTATGGTTAAGGTTTTAGACTCTCACTCTGGCATCATGGTTAAGGTCTTAACTCTTACTCTGGACTAATGGTTAAGGTCTTAACTCTTACTCTGGCATCATGGTTAAGGTCTTAACTCTACCTCTGGCATCATGGTTAAGGTCTTAACTCTTACTCTGGCATCATGGTTAAGGTCGTAACTCTTACTCTTGACTAATGGCTAAGGTCTTAACTCTTACTCTGGCATCATGGTTAATGTCTTAAGTCTTACTCTGGCATCATGGTTAAGGTCTTAACTCTTACTCTGGACTAATGGTTAAGGTCTTAACTCTTACTCTGGCATCATGGTTTAGGTCTTAACTCTTACTCTGGCATCATGGTTAAGGTCTTAACTCTTACTCTGGACTAATGGTTAAGGTCTTAACTCTTAATCTGGCATCATGGTTAAGGTCTTTACTCTTACTCTAGACTAATGGTTAAGGTTTTAGACTCTCACTCTGGCATCATGGTTACGGTCTTAACTCTTACTCTGGCATCATGGTTAAGGTCTTAACTCTTACTCTGGACTAATGGTTAAGGTCTTGGTCTTAACTCTTACTCTGGCATCATGGTTAAGGTCTTAACTCTTACTCTGGACTAATGGTTAAGGTCTTAACTCTTACTCTGGCATCATGGTTAAGGTCTTAACTCTTACTCTGGACTAATGGTTAAGGTCTTAACTCTTACTCTGGCATCATGGTTAAGGTCTTAACTCTTACTCTGGCATCATGGTTAAGGTCTTAACTCTTCCTCTGGACTAATGGTTAAGGTATTTACTCTTACTCTGGCATCATGGTTAAGGTCTTAACTCTTACTCTGGACTAATGGTTAAGGTTTTAGACTCTCACTCTGGCATCATGGTTAAGGTCTTAACTCATACTCTGGACTAATGGTTAAGGTCTTAACTCTTACTCTGGCATCATGGTTAAGGTCTTAACTCTACCTCTGGCATCATGGTTAAGGTCTTAACTCTTACTCTGGCATCATGGTTAAGGTCGTAACTCTTACTCTGGACTAATGGTTAAGATCTTAACTCTTACTCTGGCATCATGGTTAAGGTCTTAACTCTACCTCTGGCATCATGGTTAAGGTCTTAACTCTTACTCTGGCATCATGGTTAAGGTCTTAACTCTAACTCTGGCATAATGGTTAAGGTCTTAACTCTTACTCTGGCATCATGGTTAAGGTTGTAACTCTTACTCTGGACTAATGGTTAAGGTCTTAACTCTTACTCTCTACTAATGGTTAAGGTCTTAACTCTTACTCTGGCATCATGGTTAAGGTCTTAACTCTTACTCTAGCATCATGGTTAAGGTTTTAACTCTTACTCTGGACTAATGGTTAAGGTCTTAACTCTTACTCTGGACTAATGGTTAATGTCTTAACTCTTACTCTGGACTAATGGTTAAGGTCTTAGACTATTACTCTGGCATCATGGTTAAGGTCTTAACTCTTACTCTGGACTAAAGTTTAAGGTCTTAACTCTTACTCTGGCATCATGGTTAAGGTATTATCTCTTACTCTGGAGTAATGGTTAAGGTCTTAACTCTTACATCATGGTTAAGGTCTTAACTCTAACTCTGGCATCATGGTTAGGGTCTTAACTCTTACTCTGGCATCATGGTTAAGGTTGTAACTCTTACTCTGGACTAATGGTTAAGGTCTTAACTCTTACTCTGGCATCATGGTTAAGGTCTTAACTCTTACTCTGGCATCATGGTTAAGGTCTTAACTCTTACTCTGGCATCATGGTTATGGTCTTAACTCTTACTCTGGACTAATGGTTATGGTCTTAACTTTTACTCTGGACTAATGGTTAAGATCTTAACTCTTACTCTGGCATCATGGTTAAGGTCTTAGACTCTTACTCTGGCATCATGGTTAAGGTCTTAAATCTTACTCTGGACTAATGGTTACAGGCTTAACTCTTACTCTGGACTAATGGTTAAGGTCTTAACTCTTACTCTGGCATCATGGTTAAGGTCTTAACTCTTACTCTGGACTAATGGTTATGGTCTTAACTCTTACTCTGGCATCATGGTTAAGGTCGTAACTCTTACTCTGGCATCATGGTTAAGGTCTTAACTCTAACTCTGGGATCATGGTTAAGGTCTTAACTCTTACTCTGGACTAATGGTTAAGTTCATAACTCTTACTCTGGACTAATGGTTAAGGTCTTAACTCTTACTCTGGACTAATGGTTAAGGTCTTAACTCTTACTCTAGCATCATGGTTAAGGTCTTAACTCTTACTCTAGACTAATGGTTAAGGTCTTAACTCTTACTCTGGACTAATGGTTAAGGTCTTAACTCCTACACTGGACTAATGGTTAAGGTCTTAGACTCTTACTCTGGCATCATGGTTAAGGTCTTAACTCTTACTCTGGACTAATGTTTACGGTCTTAACTCCTACTCTGGCATCATGGTTAAGGTCTTAACTCCTACTCTGGACTAATGGTTAAGGTCTTAACTCTTACTCTGGCATCATGGTTAAGTTCTTAACTCTTACTCTGGCATCATGGTTAAGGTCTTAACTCTTACTCTGACATCATGGTTAAGGTCTTAACTCTTACTCTGGACTAATGGTTATGGTCTTAACTCTTACTCTGGACTAATGTTTAAGGTCTTAACTCATACTCTGGCATCATGGTTAAGGTCTTAGACTCTTACTCTGCCATCATGGATAAGGTCCTAAATCTTACTCTGGACTAATGGTTAAGGGCTTAACTCTTACTCTGGACTAATGGTTAAGGTCTTGGTCTTAACTCTTACTCTGGCATCATGGTTAAGGTCTTAACTCTTACTCTGGACTAATAGTTAAGGTCTTAACTCTTACTCTGGCATCATGGTTAAGGTCTTAACTCTTACTCTGGACTAATGGTTAAGGTCTTGGTCTTAACTCTTACTCTGGCATCATGGTTAAGGTCTTAACTCTTACTCTGGACTAATGGTTAAGGTCTTAACTCTTACTCTGGACTAATGGTTAAGGTCTTAACTCTTACTCTGGCATCATGGTTAAGGTATTAACTCTTACTCTGGCATCATGGTTAAGGTCTTAACTCTTCCTCTGGACTAATGGTTAAGGTCTTTACTCTTACTCTGGCATCATGGTTAAGGTCTTAACTCTTACTCTGGACTAATGGTTAAGGTTTTAGACTCTCACTCTGGCATTATCTCTTACTCTGGAGTAATGGTTAAGGTCTTAACTCTTACATCATGGTTAAGGTCTTAACTCTAACTCTGGCATCATGGTTAAGGTCTTAACTCTTACTCTGGCATCATGGTTAAGGTTGTAACTCTTACTCTGGACTAATGGTTAAGGTCTTAACTCTTACTCTGGACTAATGGTTAAGGTCTTAACTCTTACTCTGGCATCATGGTTAAGGTCTTAACTCTACCTCTGGCATCATGGTTAAGGTCTTAACTCTTACTCTGGCATCATGGTTAAGGTCGTAACTCTTACTCTTGACTAATGGCTAAGGTCTTAACTCTTACTCTGGCATCATGGTTAATGTCTTAAGTCTTACTCTGGCATCATGGTTAAGGTCTTAACTCTTACTCTGGACTAATGGTTAAGGTCTTAACTCTTACTCTGGCATCATGGTTTAGGTCTTAACTCTTACTCTGGCATCATGGTTAAGGTCTTAACTCTTACTCTGGACTAATGGTTAAGGTCTTAACTCTTAATCTGGCATCATGGTTAAGGTCTTTACTCTTACTCTAGACTAATGGTTAAGGTTTTAGACTCTCACTCTGGCATCATGGTTACGGTCTTAACTCTTACTCTGGCATCATGGTTAAGGTCTTAACTCTTACTCTGGACTAATGGTTAAGGTCTTGGTCTTAACTCTTACTCTGGCATCATGGTTAAGGTCTTAACTCTTACTCTGGACTAATGGTTAAGGTCTTAACTCTTACTCTGGCATCATGGTTAAGGTCTTAACTCTTACTCTGGACTAATGGTTAAGGTCTTAACTCTTACTCTGGCATCATGGTTAAGGTCTTAACTCTTACTCTGGCATCATGGTTAAGGTCTTAACTCTTCCTCTGGACTAATGGTTAAGGTCTTTACTCTTACTCTGGCATCATGGTTAAGGTCTTAACTCTTACTCTGGACTAATGGTTAAGGTTTTAGACTCTCACTCTGGCATCATGGTTAAGGTCTTAACTCATACTCTGGACTAATGGTTAAGGTCTTAACTCTTACTCTGGCATCATGGTTAAGGTCTTAACTCTACCTCTGGCATCATGGTTAAGGTCTTAACTCTTACTCTGGCATCATGGTTAAGGTCGTAACTCTTACTCTGGACTAAAGGTTAAGATCTTAACTCTTACTCTGGCATCATGGTTAAGGTCTTAACTCTACCTCTGGCATCATGGTTAAGGTCTTAACTCTTACTCTGGCATCATGGTTAAGGTCTTAACTCTAACTCTGGCATAATGGTTAAGGTCTTAACTCTTACTCTGGCATCATGGTTAAGGTTGTAACTCTTACTCTTGACTAATGGTTAAGGTCTTAACTCTTACTCTCTACTAATGGTTAAGGTCTTAACACTTACTCTGGCATCATGGTTAAGGTCTTAACTCTTACTCTAGCATCATGGTTAAGGTTTTAACTCTTACTCTGGACTAATGGTTAGGGTCTTAACTCTTACTCTGGACTAATGGTTAATGTCTTAACTCTTACTCTGGACTAATGGTTAAGGTCTTAACTCTTACTCTGGCATCATGGTTAAGGTATTATCTCTTACGCTGGAGTAATGGTTAAGGTCTTAACTCTTACATCATGGTTAAGGTCTTAACTCTAACTCTGGCATCATGGTTAAGGTCTTAACTCTTACTCTGGCATCATGGTTAAGGTTGTAACTCTTACTCTGGACTAATGGTTAAGGTCTTAACTCTTACTCTGGCATCATGGTTAAGGTCTTAACTCTTACTCTGGCATCATGGTTAAGGTCTTAACTCTTACTCTGTCATCATGGTTATGGTCTTAACTTTTACTCTGGACTAATGGTTAAGATCTTAACTCTTACTCTGGCATCATGGTTAAGGTCTTAGACTCTTACTCTGGCATCATGGTTAAGGTCTTAAATCTTACTCTGGACTAATGGTTACAGGCTTAACTCTTACTCTGGACTAATGGTTAAGGTCTTAACTCTTACTCTGGCATCATGGTTAAGGTCTTAACACTTTCTCTGGACTAATGGTTATGGTCTTAACTCTTACTCTGGCATCATGGTTAAGGTCGTAACTCTTACTCTGGCATCATGGTTAAAGTCTTAACTCTAACTCTGGGATCATGGTTAAGGTCTTAACTCTTACTCTGGACTAATGGTTAAGTTCATAACTCTTACTCTGGACTAATGGTTAAGGTCTTAACTCTTACTCTGGACTAATGGTTAAGGTCTTAACTCTTACTCTAGCATCATGGTTAAGGTCTTAACTCTTACTCTAGACTAATGGTTAAGGTCTTAACTCTTACTCTGGACTAATGGTTAAGGTCTTAACTCCTACACTGGACTAATGGTTAAGGTCTTAGACTCTTACTCTGGCATCATGGTTAAGGTCTTAACTCTTACTCTGGACTAATGTTTACGGTCTTAACTCCTACTCTGGCATCATGGTTAAGGTCTTAACTCCTACTCTGGACTAATGGTTAAGGTCTTAACTCTTACTCTGGCATCATGGTTAAGTTCTTAACTCTCACTCTGGCATCATGGTTAAGGTCTTAACTCTTACTCTGACATCATGGTTAAGGTCTTAACTCTTACTCTGGACTAATGGTTATGGTCTTAACTCTTACTCTGGACTAATGGTTAAGGTCTTAACTCATACTCTGGCATCATGGTTAAGGTCTTAGACTCTTACTCTGCCATCATGGATAAGGTCCTAAATCTTACTCTGGACTAATGGTTAAGGGCTTAACTCTTACTCTGGACTAATGGTTAAGGTCTTAACTCCTACACTGGACTAATGGTTAAGGTCTTAGACTCTTACTCTGGCATCATGGTTATGGTCTTAACTCTTACTCTGGACTAATGGTTATGGTCTTAACTTTTACTCTGGACTAATGGTTAAGATCTTAACTCTTACTCTGGCATCATGGTTAAGGTCTTAGACTCTTACTCTGGCATCATGGTTAAGGTCTTAACTCTTACTCTGGACTAATGGTTATGGTCTTAACTCTTACTCTGGCATCATGGTTAAGGTCGTAATTCTTACTCTGGCATCATGGTTAAGGTCTTAACTCTAACTCTGGGATCATGGTTAAGGTCTTAACTCTTACTCTGGACTAATGGTTAAGTGCATAACTCTTACTCTGGACTAATGGTTAAGGTCTTAACTCTTACTCTGGACTAATGGTTAAGGTCTTAACTCTTACTCTAGCGTCATGGTTAAGGTCTTAACTCTTACTCTAGACTAATGGTTAAGGTATTAACTCTTACTCTGGACTAATGGTTAAGGTCTTAACTCCTACACTGGACTAATGGTTAAGGTCTTAGACTCTTACTCTGGCATCATGGTTAAGGTCTTAACACTTACTCTGGACTAATGTTTACGGTCTTAACTCCTACTCTGGCATCATGGTTAAGGTCTTAACTCCTACTCTGGACTAATGGTTAAGGTCTTAACTCTTACTCTGGCATCATGGTTAAGTTCTTAACTCTTACTCTGGCATCATGGTTAAGGTCTTAACTCTTACTCTGACATCATGGTTAAGGTCTTAACTCTTACTCTGGACTAATGGTTATGGTCTTAACTCTTACTCTGGACTAATGGTTAAGGTCTTAACTCATACTCTGGCATCATGGTTAAGGTCTTAGACTCTTACTCTGCCATCATGGATAAGGTCCTAAATCTTACTCTGGACTAATGGTTAAGGGCTTAACTCTTACTCTGGACTAATGGTTAAGGTCTTGGTCTTAACTCTTACTCTGGCATCATGGTTAAGGTCTTAACTCTTACTCTGGACTAATAGTTAAGGTCTTAACTCTTACTCTGGCATCATGGTTAAGGTCTTAACTCTTACTCTGGACTAATGGTTAAGGTCTTGGTCTTAACTCTTACTCTGGCATCATGGTTAAGGTCTTAACTCTTACTCTGGACTAATGGTTAAGGTCTTAACTCTTACTCTGGACTAATGGTTAAGGTCTTAACTCTTACTCTGGCATCATGGTTAAGGTATTAACTCTTACTCTGGCATCATGGTTAAGGTCTTAACTCTTCCTCTGGACTAATGGTTAAGGTCTTTACTCTTACTCTGGCATCATGGTTAAGGTCTTAACTCTTACTCTGGACTAATGGTTAAGGTTTTAGACTCTCACTCTGGCATTATCTCTTACTCTGGAGTAATGGTTAAGGTCTTAACTCTTACATCATGGTTAAGGTCTTAACTAACTCTGGCATCATGGTTAAGGTCTTAACTCTTACTCTGGCATCATGGTTAAGGTTGTAACTCTTACTCTGGACTAATGGTTAAGGTCTTAACTCTTACTCTGGACTAATGGTTAAGGTCTTAACTCTTACTCTGGCATCATGGTTAAGGTCTTAACTCTACCTCTGGCATCATGGTTAAGGTCTTAACTCTTACTCTGGCATCATGGTTAAGGTCGTAACTCTTACTCTTGACTAATGGCTAAGGTCTTAACTCTTACTCTGGCATCATGGTTAATGTCTTAAGTCTTACTCTGGCATCATGGTTAAGGTCTTAACTCTTACTCTGGACTAATGGTTAAGGTCTTAACTCTTACTCTGGCATCATGGTTTAGGTCTTAACTCTTACTCTGGCATCATGGTTAAGGTCTTAACTCTTACTCTGGACTAATGGTTAAGGTCTTAACTCTTAATCTGGCATCATGGTTAAGGTCTTTACTCTTACTCTAGACTAATGGTTAAGGTTTTAGACTCTCACTCTGGCATCATGGTTACGGTCTTAACTCTTACTCTGGCATCATGGTTAAGGTCTTAACTCTTACTCTGGACTAATGGTTAAGGTCTTGGTCTTAACTCTTACTCTGGCATCATGGTTAAGGTCTTAACTCTTACTCTGGACTAATGGTTAAGGTCTTAACTCTTACTCTGGCATCATGGTTAAGGTCTTAACTCTTACTCTGGACTAATGGTTAAGGTCTTAACTCTTACTCTGGCATCATGGTTAAGGTCTTAACTCTTACTCTGGCATCATGGTTAAGGTCTTAACTCTTCCTCTGGACTAATGGTTAAGGTCTTTACTCTTACTCTGGCATCATGGTTAAGGTCTTAACTCTTACTCTGGACTAATGGTTAAGGTTTTAGACTCTCACTCTGGCATCATGGTTAAGGTCTTAACTCATACTCTGGACTAATGGTTAAGGTCTTAACTCTTACTCTGGCATCATGGTTAAGGTCTTAACTCTACCTCTGGCATCATGGTTAAGGTCTTAACTCTTACTCTGGCATCATGGTTAAGGTCGTAACTCTTACTCTGGACTAATGGTTAAGATCTTAACTCTTACTCTGGCATCATGGTTAAGGTCTTAACTCTACCTCTGGCATCATGGTTAAGGTCTTAACTCTTACTCTGGCATCATGGTTAAGGTCTTAACTCTAACTCTGGCATAATGGTTAAGGTCTTAACTCTTACTCTGGCATCATGGTTAAGGTTGTAACTCTTACTCTGGACTAATGGTTAAGGTCTTAACTCTTACTCTCTACTAATGGTTAAGGTCTTAACTCTTACTCTGGCATCATGGTTAAGGTCTTAACTCTTACTCTAGCATCATGGTTAAGGTCTTAACTCTTACTCTGGACTAATGGTTAAGGTCTTAACTCTTACTCTGGACTAATGGTTAATGTCTTAACTCTTACTCTGGACTAATGGTTAAGGTCTTAGACTATTACTCTGGCATCATGGTTAAGGTCTTAACTCTTACTCTGGACTAAAGTTTAAGGTCTTAACTCTTACTCTGGCATCATGGTTAAGGTATTATCTCTTACTCTGGAGTAATGGTTAAGGTCTTAACTCTTACATCATGGTTAAGGTCTTAACTCTAACTCTGGCATCATGGTTAAGGTCTTAACTCTTACTCTGGCATCATGGTTAAGGTTGTAACTCTTACTCTGGACTAATATTTAAGGTCTTAACTCTTACTCTGGCATCATGGTTAAGGTCTTAACTCTTACTCTGGCATCATGGTTAAGGTCTTAACTCTTACTCTGGCATCATGGTTATGGTCTTAACTCTTACTCTGGGCTAATGGTTATGGTCTTAACTTTTACTCTGGACTAATGGTTAAGATCTTAACTCTTACTCTGGCATCATGGTTAAGGTCTTAGACTCTTACTCTGGCATCATGGTTAAGGTCTTAAATCTTACTCTGGACTAATGGTTACAGGCTTAACTCTTACTCTGGACTAATGGTTAAGGTCTTAACTCTTACTCTGGCATCATGGTTAAGGTCTTAACTCTTACTCTGGACTAATGGTTATGGTCTTAACTCTTACTCTGGCATCATGGTTAAGGTCGTAACTCTTACTCTGGCATCATGGTTAAGGTCTTAACTCTAACTCTGGGATCATGGTTAAGGTCTTAACTCTTACTCTGGACTAATGGTTAAGTTCATAACTCTTACTCTGGACTAATGGTTAAGGTCTTAACTCTTACTCTGGACTAATGGTTAAGGTCTTAACTCCTACACTGGACTAATGGTTAAGGTCTTAGACTCTTACTCTGGCATCATGGTTAAGGTCTTAACTCTTACTCTGGACTAATGTTTACGGTCTTAACTCCTACTCTGGCATCATGGTTAAGGTCTTAACTCCTACTCTGGACTAATGGTTAAGGTCTTAACTCTTACTCTGGCATCATGGTTAAGTTCTTAACTCTTACTCTGGCATCATGGTTAAGGTCTTAACTCTTACTCTGACATCATGGTTAAGGTCTTAACTCTTACTCTGGACTAATGGTTATGGTCTTAACTCTTACTCTGGACTAATGGTTAAGGTCTTAACTCATACTCTGGCATCATGGTTAAGGTCTTAGACTCTTACTCTGCCATCATGGATAAGGTCCTAAATCTTACTCTGGACTAATGGTTAAGGGCTTAACTCTTACTCTGGACTAATGGTTAAGGTCTTGGTCTTAACTCTTACTCTGGCATCATGGTTAAGGTCTTAACTCTTACTCTGGACTAATAGTTAAGGTCTTAACTCTTACTCTGGCATCATGGTTAAGGTCTTAACTCTTACTCTGGACTAATGGTTAAGGTCTTGGTCTTAACTCTTACTCTGGCATCATGGTTAAGGTCTTAACTCTTACTCTGGACTAATGGTTAAGGTCTTAACTCTTACTCTGGACTAATGGTTAAGGTCTTACTCTGGCATCATGGTTAAGGTATTAACTCTTACTCTGGCATCATGGTTAAGGTCTTAACTCTTCCTCTGGACTAATGGTTAAGGTCTTAACTCTTCCTCTGGACTAATGTTTAAGGTCTTTACTCTTACTCTGGCATCATGGTTAAGGTCTTAACTCTTACTCTGGACTAATGGTTAAGGTTTTAGACTCTCACTCTGGCATCATGGTTAAGGTCTTAACTCATACTCTGGACTAATGGTTAAGGTCTTAACTCTTACTCTGGCATCATGGTTAAGGTCTTAACTCTACCTCTGGCATCATGGTTAAGGTCTTAACTCTTACTCTGGCATCATGGTTAAGGTTGTAACTCTTACTCTGGACTAATGGTTAAGGTCTTAATTCTTACTCTGGCATCATGGTTAATGTCTTAAGTCTTACTCTGGCATCATGGCTAAGGTCTTAACTCTTACTCTCGACTAATGGTTAAGGTCTTAACTCTTACTCTGGCATCATGGTTTAGGTCTTAACTCTTACTCTGACATCATGGTTAAGGTCTTAACTCTTACTCTGGACTAATGGTTAAGGTCTTAACTCTTACTCTGGCATCATGGTTAAGGTCTTTACTCTTACTCTGGACTAATGGTTAAGGTTTTATACTCTCACTCTGGCATCATGGTTAAGGTCTTAACTCTTACTCTGGCATCATGGTTAAGGTATTAACTCTAACTCTGGCATCATGGTTAAGGTCTTAACTCTTACTCTGGCATCATGGTTAAGGTCGTAACTCTTACTCTGGACTAATGGTTAAGGTCTTAACTCTTACTCTCGACTAATGGTTAAGGTCTTAACTCTTACTCTGGCATCATGGTTAAGGTCTTAACTCTTACTCTAGCATCATGGTTAAGGTCTTAACTCTTACTCTGGACTAATGGTTAAGGTCTTAACTCTTACTCTGGACTAATGGTTAATGTCTTAACTCTTACTCTGGACTAATGGTTAAGGTCTTAGACTCTTACTCTGGCATCATGGTTAAGGTCTTAACTCTTACTCTGGCATCATGGTTAATGTCTTAAGTCTTACTGTGGCATCGTGGTTAAGGTCTTAACTCTTACTCTGGACTAATGGTTAAGGTCTTAACTCTTACTCTGGCATCATGGTTTAGGTCTTAACTCTTACTCTGGCATCATGGTTAAGGTCTTAACTCTTACTCTGGACTAATGGTTAAGGTCTTAACTCTTACTCTGGCATCATGGTTAAGGTCTTAACTCTTACTCTGGACTTATGATTAAGGTTTTAGACTCTCACTCTGGAATCATGGTTAATGTCTTAACTCTTACTCTGGACTAATGGTTAAGGTCTTAACTCTTACTCTGGCATCATGGTTAAGGTCTTAACTCTACCTCTGGCATCATGGTTAAGGTCTTAACTCTTACTCTGGCATCATGGTTAAGGTCGTAACTCTTACTCTGGACTAATGGTTAAGGTCTTAACTCTTACTCTGGCATCATGGTTAATGTCTTAAGTCTTACTCTGGCATCATGGTTAAGGTCTTAACTCTTACTCTGGACTAATGGTTAAGGTCTTAACTCTTACTCTGGCATCATGGTTTAGGTCTTAACTCTTACTCTGGACTAATGGTTAAGGTCTTAACTCTTACTCTGGCATCATGGTTAAGGTCTTAACTCTTACTCTGGACTAATGGTTAAGGTCTTAACTCTTACTCTGGCATCATGGTTTAGGTCTTAACTCTTACTCTGGCATCATGGTTAAGGTCTTACCTCTTACTCTGGACTAATGGTTAAGGTCTTAACTCTTACTCTGGCATCATGGGTAAGGTCTTAACTCTTACTCTGGACTTATGGTTAAGGTTTTAGACTCTCACTCTGGCATCATGGTTAAGGTCTTAACTCTTACTCTGGACTAATGGTTAAGGTCTTAACTCTTACTCTGGCATCATGGTTAAGGTCTTAACTCTACCTCTGGCATCATGGTTAAGGTCTTAACTCTTACTCTGGCATCATGGTTAAGGTCGTAACTCTTACTCTTGACTAATGGCTAAGGTCTTAACTCTTACTCTGGCATCATGGTTAATGTCTTAAGTCTTACTCTGGCATCATGGTTAAGGTCTTAACTCTTACTCTGGACTAATGGTTAAGGTCTTAACTCTTACTCTGGCATCATGGTTTAGGTCTTAACTCTTACTCTGGCATCATGGTTGAGGTCTTAACTCTTACTCTGGACTAATGGTTAAGGTCTTAACTCTTAATCTGGCATCATGGTTAAGGTCTTTACTCTTACTCTAGACTAATGGTTAAGGTTTTAGACTCTCACTCTGGCATCATGGTTACGGTCTTAACTCTTACTCTGGCATCATGGTTAAGGTCTTAACTCTTACTCTGGACTAATGGTTAAGGTCTTGGTCTTAACTCTTACTCTGGCATCATGGTTAAGGTCTTAACTCTTACTCTGGACTAATGGTTAAGGTCTTAACTCTTACTCTGGCATCATGGTTAAGGTCTTAACTCTTACTCTGGACTAATGGTAAAGGTCTTAACTCTTACTCTGGCATCATGGTTAAGGTCTTAACTCTTACTCTGGCATCATGGTTAAGGTCTTAACTCTTCCTCTGGACTAATGGTTAAGGTCTTTACTCTTAATCTGGCATCATGGTTAAGGTCTTAACTCTTACTCTGGACTAATGGTTAAGGTTTTAGACTCTCACTCTGGCATCATGGTTAAGGTCTTAACTCATTCTCTGGACTAATGGTTAAGGTCTTAACTCTTACTCTGGCATCATGGTTAAGGTCTTAACTCTACCTCTGGCATCATGGTTAAGGTCTTAACTCTTACTCTGGCATCATGGTTAAGGTCGTAACTCTTACTCTGGACTAATGGTTAAGATCTTAACTCTTACTCTGGCATCATGGTTAATGTCTTAAGTCTTACTCTGGCATCATGGCTAAGGTCTTAACTCTTACTCTGGACTAATGGTTAAGGTCTTAACTCTTACTCTGGCATCATGGTTTAGGTCTTAACTCTTACTCTGGCATCATGGTTAAGGTCTTAACTCTTACTCTGGACTAATGGTTAAGGTCTTAACTCTTACTCTGGCATCATGGTTAAGGTCTTTACTCTTACTCTGGACTAATGGTTAAGGTTTTAGACTCTCACTCTGGCATCATGGTTAAGGTCTTAACTCTTACTCTGGCATCATGGTTAAGGTCTTAACTCTAACTCTGGACTAATGGTTAAGGTCTTAACTCTTACTCTCAACTAATGGTTAAGGTCTTAACTCTTACTATGGCATCATGGTTAAGGTCTTAACTCTTACTCTAGCATCATGGTTAAGGTCTTAACTCTTACTCTGGACTAATGGTTAAGGTCTTAACTCTTACTCTGGACTAATGGTTAATGTCTTAACTCTTACCCTGGACTAATGGTTAAGGTCTTAGACTCTTACTCTGGCATCATGGTTAAGGTCTTAACTCTTACTCTGACATCATGGTTAATGTCTTAAGTCTTACTCTGGCATCATGGTTATGGTCTTAACTCTTACTCTGGACTAATGGTTAAGGTCTTAACTCTTACTCTGGCATCATGGTTTAGGTCTTAACTCTTACTCTGGCATCATGGTTAAGATCTTAACTCTTACTCTGGACTAATGGTTAAGGTCTTAACTCTTACTCTGGCATCATCGTTAAGGTCTTAACTCTTACTCTGGACTTATGGTTAAGGTTTTAGACTCTAACTCTGGCATCATGGTTAAGGTCTTAACTCTTACTCTGGACTAATGGTTAAGGTCTTAACTCTTACTCTGGCATCATGGTTAAGGTCTTAACTCTGCCTCTGGCATCATGGTTAAGGTCTTAACTCTTACTCTGGCATCATGGTTAAGGTCGTAACTCTTACTCTGGACTAATGGTTAAGGTCTTAACTCTTACTCTGGCATCATGGTTAATGTCTTAAGTCTTACTCTGGCATCATGGTTAAGGTCTTAACTCTTACTCTGGACTAATGGTTAAGGTCTTAACTCTTACTCTGGCATCATGGTTTAGGTCTTAACTCTTACTCTGGCATCATGGTTAAGGTCTTAACTCTTACTCTGGACTAATGGTTAAGGTCTTAACTCTTAATCTGGCATCATGGTTAAGGTCTTTACTCTTACTCTGGACTAATGGTTAAGGTTTTAGACTCTCACTCTGGCATCATGGTTACGGTCTTAACTCTTACTCTGGCATCATGGTTAAGGTCTTAACTCTAACTCTGGCATCATGGTTAAGGTCTTAACTCTTACTCTGGCATCATGGTTAAGGTTGTAACTCTTACTCTGGACTAATGGTTAAGGTCTTAACTCTTACTCTCGACTAATGGTTAAGGTCTTAACTCTTACTCTGGCATCATGGTTAAGGTCTTAACTCTTACTCTAGCATCATGGTTAAGGTCTTAACTCTTACTCTGGACTAATGGTTAAGGTCTTAACTCTTACTCTGGACTAATGGTTAATGTCTTAACTCTTACTCTGGATTAATGGTTAAGGTCTTAGACTCTTACTCTGGCATCATGGTTAAGGTCCTAACTCTTACTCTGGACTAAAGTTTAAGGTCTTAACTCTTACTCTGGCATCATGGTTAAGGTCTTATCTCTTACTCTGTACTAATGGTTAAGGTCTTAACTCTTACTCTGGCATCATGGTTAAGGTCTTAACTCTAACTCTGGCATCATGGTTAAGGTCTTAACTCTTACTCTGGCATCATGGTTAAGGTCGTAACTCTTACTCTGGACTAATGGTTAATGTCTTAACTCTAACTCTGGACTAATGGTTAAGGTCTTAGACTCTTACTCTGGCATCATGGTTAAGGTCTTAACTCTTACTCTGGCATCATGGTTAATGTCTTAAGTCTTACTCTGGCATCATGGTTAAGGTCTTAACTCTTACTCTGGACTAATGGTTAAGGTCTTAACTCTTACTCTGGCATCATGGTTTAGGTCTTAACTCTTACTCTGGCATCATGGTTAAGGTCTTAACTCTTACTCTGGACTAATGGTTAAGGTCTTAACTCTTACTCTGGCATAATGGTAAAGGTCTTAACTCTTACTCTGGACTAATGGTTAAGGTTTTAGACTCTTACTCTGGCATCATGGTTTAGGTCTTAACTCTAACTCTGGCATCATGGTTAAGGTCTTAACTCTTACTCTGGACTAATGGTTAAGGTCTTAACTCTTACTCTGGCATAATGGTTAAGGTCTTAACTCTTACTCTGGACTAATGGTTAAGGTTTTAGACTCTCACTCTGGCATCATGGTTAAGGTCTTAACTCTTACTCTGGACTAATGGTTAAGGTCTTAACTCTTACTCTGGCATCATGGTTAAGGTCATAACTCTACCTCTGGCATCATGGTTAAGATCTTAACTCTTACTCTGGCATCATGGTTAAGGTCGTAACTCTTACTCTGGACTAATGGTTAAGGTCTTAACTCTTACTCTGGCATCATGGTTAATGTCTTAAGTCTTACTCTGTCATCATGGTTAAGGTTTTAACTCTTACTCTGGACTAATGGTTAAGGTCTTAACTCTTACTCTGGCATCATGGTTTAGGTCTTAACTCTTACTCTGGCATCATGGTTAAGGTCTTAACTCTTACTCTGGACTAATGGTTAATGTCTTAACTCTTACTCTGGACTAATGGTTAAGGTCTTAGACTCTTACTCTGGCATCATGGTTAAGGTCTTAACTCTTACTCTGGCATCATGGTTAATGTCTTAAGTCTTACTCTGGCATCATGGTTAAGGTCTTAACTCTTACTCTGGACTAATGGTTAAGGTCTTAACTCTTACTCTGGCATCATGGTTTAGGTCTTAACTCTTACTCTGGCATCATGGTTAAGGTCTTAACTCTTACTCTGGACTAATGGTTAAGGTCTTAACTCTTACTCTGGCATCATGGTTAAGGTCTTAACTCTTACTCTGGACTAATGGTTAAGGGTTTAGACTCTCACTCTGGCATCATGGTTAATGTCTTAACTCTTACTCTGGACTAATGGTTAAGGTCTTAACTCTTACTCTGGCATCATGGTTAAGGTCTTAACTCTACCTCTGGCATCATGGTTAAGGTCTTAACTCTTACTCTGGCATCATGGTTAAGGTCGTAACTCTTACTCTGGACTAATGGTTAAGGTCTTAACTCTTACTCTGGCATCATGGTTAATGTCTTAAGTCTTACTCTGGCATCATGGTTAAGGTCTTAACTCTTACTCTGGACGAATGGTTAAGGTCTTAACTCTTACTCTGGCATCATGGTTTAGGTCTTAACTCTTACTCTGGCATCATGGTTAAGGTCTTAACTCTTACTCTAGCATCATGGTTAAGGTCTTAACTCTTACTCTGGACTAATGGTTAAGGTCTTAACTCTTACTCTGGACTAATGGTTAATGTCTTAACTCTTACTCTGGACTAATGGTTAAGGTCTTAGACTCTTACTCTGGCATCATGGTTAAGGTCTTAACTCTTACTCTGGCATCATGGTTAATGTCTTAAGTCTTACTGTGGCATCGTGGTTAAGGTCTTAACTCTTACTCTGGACTAATGGTTAAGGTCTTAACTCTTACTCTGGCATCATGGTTTAGGTCTTAACTCTTACTCTGGCATCATGGTTTAGGTCTTAACTCTTACTCTGGACTAATGGTTAAGGTCTTAACTCTTACTCTGGCATCATGGTTAAGGTCTTAACTCTTACTCTGGACTTATGGTTAAGGTTTTAGACTCTCACTCTGGAATCATGGTTAATGTCTTAACTCTTACTCTGGACTAATGGTTAAGGTCTTAACTCTTACTCTGGCATCATGGTTAAGGTCTTAACTCTACCTCTGGCATGATGGTTAAGGTCTTAACTCTTACTCTGGCATCATGGTTAAGGTCGTAACTCTTACTCTGGACTAATGGTTAAGGTCTTAACTCTTACTCTGGCATCATGGTTAATGTCTTAAGTCTTACTCTGGCATCATGGTTAAGGTCTTAACTCTTACTCTGGACTAATGGTTAAGGTCTTAACTCTTACTCTGGCATCATGGTTTAGGTCTTAACTCTTACTCTGGACTAATGGTTAAGGTCTTAACTCTTACTCTGGCATCATGGTTAAGGTCTTAACTCTTACTCTGGACTAATGGTTAAGGTCTTAACTCTTACTCTGGCATCATGGTTTAGGTCTTAACTCTTACTCTGGCATCATGGTTAAGGTCTTAACTCTTACTCTGGACTAATGGTTAAGGTCTTAACTCTTACTCTGGCATCATGGGTAAGGTCTTAACTCTTACTCTGGACTTATGGTTAAGGTTTTAGACTCTCACTCTGGCATCATGGTTAAGGTCTTAACTCTTACTCTGGACTAATGGTTAAGGTCTTAACTCTTACTCTGGCATCATGGTTAAGGTCTTAACTCTACCTCTGGCATCATGGTTAAGGTCTTAACTCTTACTCTGGCATCATGGTTAAGGTCGTAACTCTTACTCTTGACTAATGGCTAAGGTCTTAACTCTTACTCTGGCATCATGGTTAATGTCTTAAGTCTTACTCTGGCATCATGGTTAAGGTCTTAACTCTTACTCTGGACTAATGGTTAAGGTCTTAACTCTTACTCTGGCATCATGGTTTAGGTCTTAACTCTTACTCTGGCATCATGGTTGAGGTCTTAACTCTTACTCTGGACTAATGGTTAAGGTCTTAACTCTTAATCTGGCATCATGGTTAAGGTCTTTACTCTTACTCTAGACTAATGGTTAAGGTTTTAGACTCTCACTCTGGCATCATGGTTACGGTCTTAACTCTTACTCTGGCATCATGGTTAAGGTCTTAACTCTTACTCTGGACTAATGGTTAAGGTCTTGGTCTTAACTCTTACTCTGGCATCATGGTTAAGGTCTTAACTCTTACTCTGGACTAATGGTTAAGGTCTTAACTCTTACTCTGGCATCATGGTTAAGGTCTTAACTCTTACTCTGGACTAATGGTTAAGGTCTTAACTCTTACTCTGGCATCATGGTTAAGGTCTTAACTCTTACTCTGGCATCATGGTTAAGGTCTTAACTATTCCTCTGGACTAATGGTTAAGGTCTTTACTCTTAATCTGGCATCATGGTTAAGGTCTTAACTCTTACTCTGGACTAATGGTTAAGGTTTTAGACTCTCACTCTGGCATCATGGTTAAGGTCTTAACTCATACTCTGGACTAATGGTTAAGGTCTTAACTCTTACTCTGGCATCATGGTTAAGGTCTTAACTCTACCTCTGGCATCATGGTTAAGGTCTTAACTCTTACTCTGGCATCATGGTTAAGGTCGTAACTCTTACTCTGGACTAATGGTTAAGATCTTAACTCTTACTCTGGCATCATGGTTAATGTCTTAAGTCTTACTCTGGCATCATGGCTAAGGTCTTAACTCTTACTCTGGACTAATGGTTAAGGTCTTAACTCTTACTCTGGCATCATGGTTTAGGTCTTAACTCTTACTCTGGCATCATGGTTAAGGTCTTAACTCTTACTCTGGACTAATGGTTAAGGTCTTAACTCTTACTCTGGCATCATGGTTAAGGTCTTTACTCTTACTCTGGACTAATGGTTAAGGTTTTAGACTCTCACTCTGGCATCATGGTTAAGGTCTTAACTCTTACTCTGGCATCATGGTTAAGGTCTTAACTCTAACTCTGGACTAATGGTTAAGGTCTTAACTCTTACTCTCAACTAATGGTTAAGGTCTTAACTCTTACTATGGCATCATGGTTAAGGTCTTAACTCTTACTCTAG
The DNA here is from genome assembly GCF_964204655.1 of Triturus cristatus. Taxonomy (NCBI): domain Eukaryota; kingdom Metazoa; phylum Chordata; class Amphibia; order Caudata; family Salamandridae; genus Triturus; species Triturus cristatus. Next base: position 717,261,739 of record NC_140593.1, on the reverse strand, counting down.
CATCATGGTTAAGGTCTTAACTCTTACTCTGGACTAATGGTTAAGGTCTTAACTCTTACTCTGGACTAATGGTTAATGTCTTAACTCTTACCCTGGACTAATGGTTAAGGTCTTAGACTCTTACTCTGGCATCATGGTTAAGGTCTTAACTCTTACTCTGGCATCATGGTTAATGTCTTAAGTCTTACTCTGGCATCATGGTTAAGGTCTTAACTCTTACTCTGGACTAATGGTTAAGGTCTTAACTCTTACTCTGGCATCATGGTTTAGGTCTTAACTCTTACTCTGGCATCATGGTTAAGGTCTTAACTCTTACTCTGGACTAATGGTTAAGGTCTTAACTCTTACTCTGGCATCATCGTTAAGGTCTTAACTCTTACTCTGGACTTATGGTTAAGGTTTTAGACTCTAACTCTGGCATCATGGTTAAGGTCTTAACTCTTACTCTGGACTAATGGTTAAGGTCTTAACTCTTACTCTGGCATCATGGTTAAGGTCTTAACTCTGCCTCTGGCATCATGGTTAAGGTCTTAACTCTTACTCTGGCATCATGGTTAAGGTCGTAACTCTTACTCTGGACTAATGGTTAAGGTCTTAACTCTTACTCTGGCATCATGGTTAATGTCTTAAGTCTTACTCTGGCATCATGGTTAAGGTCTTAACTCTTACTCTGGACTAATGGTTAAGGTCTTAACTCTTACTCTGGCATCATGGTTTAGGTCTTAACTCTTACTCTGGCATCATGGTTAAGGTCTTAACTCTTACTCTGGACTAATGGTTAAGGTCTTAACTCTTAATCTGGCATCATGGTTAAGGTCTTTACTCTTACTCTGGACTAATGGTTAAGGTTTTAGACTCTCACTCTGGCATCATGGTTACGGTCTTAACTCTTACTCTGGCATCATGGTTAAGGTCTTAACTCTAACTCTGGCATCATGGTTAAGGTCTTAACTCTTACTCTGGCATCATGGTTAAGGTTGTAACTCTTACTCTGGACTAATGGTTAAGGTCTTAACTCTTACTCTCGACTAATGGTTAAGGTCTTAACTCTTACTCTGGCATCATGGTTAAGGTCTTAACTCTTACTCTAGCATCATGGTTAAGGTCTTAACTCTTACTCTGGACTAATGGTTAAGGTCTTAACTCTTACTCTGGACTAATGGTTAATGTCTTAACTCTTACTCTGGACTAATGGTTAAGGTCTTAGACTCTTACTCTGGCATCATGGTTAAGGTCCTAACTCTTACTCTGGACTAAAGTTTAAGGTCTTAACTCTTACTCTGGCATCATGGTTAAGGTCTTATCTCTTACTCTAGACTAATGGTTAAGGTCTTAACTCTTACTCTGGCATCATGGTTAAGGTCTTAACTCTAACTCTGGCATCATGGTTAAGGTCTTAACTTTTTCTCTGGCATCATGGTTAAGGTCGTAACTCTTACTCTGGACTAATGGTTAATGTCTTAACTCTAACTCTGGACTAATGGTTAAGGTCTTAGACTCTTACTCTGGCATCATGGTTAAGGTCTTAACTCTTACTCTGGCATCATGGTTAATGTCTTAAGTCTTACTCTGGCATCATGGTTAAGGTCTTAACTCTTACTCTAGACTAATGGTTAAGGTCTTAACTCTTACTCTGGCATCATGGTTTAGGTCTTAACTCTTACTCTGGCATCATGGTTAAGGTCTTAACTCTTACTCTGGACTAATGGTTAAGGTCTTAACTCTTACTCTGGCATAATGGTAAAGGTCTTAACTCTTACTCTGGACTAATGGTTAAGGTTTTAGACTCTTACTCTGGCATCATGGTTTAGGTCTTAACTCTAACTCTGGCATCATGGTTAAGGTCTTAACTCTTACTCTGGACTAATGGTTAAGGTCTTAACTCTTACTCTGGCATAATGGTTAAGGTCTTAACTCTTACTCTGGACTAATGGTTAAGGTTTTAGACTCTCACTCTGGCATCATGGTTAAGGTCTTAACTCTTACTCTGGACTAATGGTTAAGGTCTTAACTCTTACTCTGGCATCATGGTTAAGGTCATAACTCTACCTCTGGCATCATGGTTAAGATCTTAACTCTTACTCTGGCATCATGGTTAAGGTCGTAACTCTTACTCTGGACTAATGGTTAAGGTCTTAACTCTTACTCTGGCATCATGGTTAATGTCTTAAGTCTTACTCTGTCATCATGGTTAAGGTTTTAACTCTTACTCTGGACTAATGGTTAAGGTCTTAACTCTTACTCTGGCATCATGGTTTAGGTCTTAACTCTTACTCTGGCATCATGGTTAAGGTCTTAACTCTTACTCTGGACTAATGGTTAATGTCTTAACTCTTACTCTGGACTAATGGTTAAGGTCTTAGACTCTTACTCTGGCATCATGGTTAAGGTCTTAACTCTTACTCTGGCATCATGGTTAATGTCTTAAGTCTTACTCTGGCATCATGGTTAAGGTCTTAACTCTTACTCTGGACTAATGGTTAAGGTCTTAACTCTTACTCTGGCATCATGGTTTAGGTCTTAACTCTTACTCTGGCATCATGGTTAAGGTCTTAACTCTTACTCTGGACTAATGGTTAAGGTCTTAACTCTTACTCTGGCATCATGGTTAAGGTCTTAACTCTTACTCTGGACTAATGGTTAAGGTTTTAGACTCTCACTCTGGCATCATGGTTAATGTCTTAACTCTTACTCTGGACTAATGGTTAAGGTCTTAACTCTTACTCTGGCATCATGGTTAAGGTCTTAACTCTACCTCTGGCATCATGGTTAAGGTCTTAACTCTTACTCTGGCATCATGGTTAAGGTCGTAACTCTTACTCTGGACTAATGGTTAAGGTCTTAACTCTTACTCTGGCATCATGGTTAATGTCTTAAGTCTTACTCTGGCATCATGGTTAAGGTCTTAACTCTTACTCTGGACGAATGGTTAAGGTCTTAACTCTTACTCTGGCATCATGGTTTAGGTCTTAACTCTTACTCTGGCATCATGGTTAAGGTCTTAACTCTTACTCTGGACTAATGGTTAAGGTCTTAACTCTTACTCTGGCATCATGGTTAAGGTCTTTACTCTTACTCTGGACTAATGGTTAAGGTTTTATACTCTCACTCTGGCATCATGGTTAAGGTCTTAACTCTTACTCTGGCATCATGGTTAAGGTCTTAACTCTAACTCTGGCATCATGGTTAAGGTCTTAACTCTTACTCTGGCATCATGGTTAAGGTTGTAACTCTTACTCTGGACTAATGGTTAAGGTCTTAACTCTTACTCTCGACTAATGGTTAAGGTCTTAACTCTTACTCTGGCATCATGGTTAAGGTCTTAACTCTTACTCTAGCATCATGGTTAAGGTCTTAACTCTTACTCTGGACTAATGGTTAAGGTCTTAACTCTTACTCTGGACTAATGGTTAATGTCTTAACTCTTACTCTGGACTAATGGTTAAGGTCTTAGACTCTTACTCTGGCATCATGGTTAAGGTCTTAACTCTTACTCTGGCATCATGGTTAATGTCTTAAGTCTTACTCTGGCATCATGGTTAAGGTCTTAACTCTTACTCTGGACTAATGGTTAAGGTCTTAACTCTTACTCTGGCATCATGGTTTAGGTCTTAACTCTTACTCTGGCATCATGGTTAAGGTCTTAACTCTTACTCTGGACTAATGGTTAAGGTCTTAACTCTTACTCTGGCATCATGGTTAAGGTCTTAACTCTTACTCTGGACTAATGGTTAAGGTTTTAGACTCTCACTCTGGCATCATGGTTAATGTCTTAACTCTTACTCTGGACTAATGGTTAAGGTCTTAACTCTTACTCTGGCATCATGGTTAAGGTCTTAACTCTACCTCTGGCATCATGGTTAAGGTCTTAACTCTTACTCTGGCATCATGGTTAAGGTCGTAACTCTTACTCTGGACTAATGGTTAAGGTCTTAACTCTTACTCTGGCATCATGGTTAATGTCTTAAGTCTTACTCTGGCATCATGGTTAAGGTCTTAACTCTTACTCTGGACGAATGGTTAAGGTCTTAACTCTTACTCTGGCATCATGGTTTAGGTCTTAACTCTTACTCTGGCATCATGGTTAAGGTCTTAACTCTTACTCTGGACTAATGGTTAAGGTCTTAACTCTTACTCTGGCATCATGGTTAAGGTCTTAACTCTTACTCTGGCATCATGGTTAATGTCTTAAGTCTTACTGTGGCATCGTGGTTAAGGTCTTAACTCTTACCGTGGACTAATGGTTAAGGTCTTAACTCTTACTCTGGCATCATGGTTTAGGTCTTAACTCTTACTCTGGCATCATGGTTAAGGTCTTAACTCTTACTCTGGACTAATGGTTAAGGTCTTAACTCTTACTCTGGCATCATGGTTAAGGTCTTAACTCTTACTCTGGCCTAATGGTAAAGGTCTTAACTCTTACTCTGGCCTAATAGCTAAGGTCTTAGAATCGTACTCTGGCCTAATGGTTAAGGTCTTAACTCTTACTCTGGCCTAATAGCTAAGGTCTTAGACTCGTATTATGGCCTACTGGTTAATGTCTTGACTCTTACTCTTCTCCTACTGGTTAAGGTCTTAACTCTTACTCTGGCCTACTGGTTACGGTCTTAACTCTTACTCTGGCCTAATAGCTAAGGTCTTAGAATCATACTCTGGTCTACTGGTTAAGGTCTTAACTCTTACTCTGGCCTACTGGTTAAAGTCTTAACTCTTACTCTGGCCTAATAGCTAAGGTCTTAACTCTTACTCTGGCCTAATAGCTAAAGTCTTAGACTCGTACTCTGGCCTAATAGTTAAGGTCTTAAATCTTACTCTGGCCTAATAGCTATGGTCTTAGACTCGTACTCTGGCCTAATAGCTAAGGTCGTAGACTCATACTCTGGCCTAATGGTTAAGGTCCTAACTCTTACTCTGGCCTACTGGTTAAGGTCTTAACTCTTACTCTGGCCTAATAGCTAAGGTCTTAGTCTCGTTCTCTGGCCTACTGGTTAAGGTCTTAACTCTTACTCTGACCTAATAGCTAAGGTCTTAGACTCATACTCTGGCCTATTAGATAAGGTCTTAGACTCGTACTCTTGCCTAATGGTTAAGGTCTTAACTCTTACTCTGGCCTAATAGCTAAGGTCTTAGACTCGTACTCTGGCCCAATAGCTACAGTCTTAGACTCGTACTCTGGCCTAATGGTTAAGGTCTTATCTCTTACTCTGGCCTAATGGTTAAGGTCTTAACTCTTACTTTGGCCTAATAGCTAAGGTCTTAGACTCGTACTCTGGCCTAATGGTTAAGGTCTTAACTCTTACTCTGGACTACTTGTTAAGGTCTTAACTCTTACTCTGGCCTAATACCTAAGGTCTTAGACTCATACTCTGGCCTAATGGTTAAGGTCTTAACTCTTACTCTGGCCTAATAGCTAAGGTCTTAGACTCGTACTCTGGCCTAATAGCTAAGGTCTTAAATCTTACTCTGGCCTAATAGCTAAGGTCTTAATTCTTACTCTGGTCTAATAGCTAAGGTCTTAGACTCATACTCTGGCCTAATGGTTAAGGTCTTAACTCTTACTTTGGCCTAATAGCTAAGGTCTTAGACTCGTACTCTGGCCTAACAGTTAAGGTCTTAACTCTTACTCTGGCCTACTTGTTAAGGTCTTAACTCTTACTCTGGCCTAATAGCTAAGGTCTTAGACTCATACTCTTGCCTAATGGTTAAGGTCTTAACTCTTACTCTGGCCTAATAGCTAAGTTCTTAGACTCGTACTCTGGCCTTATAGCTAAGGTCTTAACTCTTACTCTGGCCTAATAGCTAAGGTCTTAATTCTTACTCTGGCCTAATAGCTAATGTCTTAGACTCATACTCTGGCCTAATGGTTAAGGTCTTAACTCTTACTCTGGCCTGATAGCTAAGGTCTTAGACTCGTACTCTGGCCTAATGGTTAAAATCTTAACTCTTACTCTGGCCTACTGGTTAAGGTCTTAACTCTTACTCTGGCCTAATAGCTAAGGTCTTAACTCTTACTCTGGCCTAATAGCTAAGTTCTTAGACTCGTACTCTGGCCTTATAGCTAAGGTCTTAACTCTTACTCTGGCCTAATAGCTAAGGTCTTAATTCTTACTCTGGCCTAATAGCTAATGTCTTAGACTCATACTCTGGCCTAATGGTTAAGGTCTTAACTCTTACTCTGGCCTAATAGCTAAGTTCTTAGACTCGTACTCTGGCCTTATAGCTAAGGTCTTAACTCTTACTCTGGCCTAATAGCTAAGGTCTTAATTCTTACTCTGGCCTAATAGCTAATGTCTTAGACTCATACTCTGGCCTAATGGTTAAGGTCTTAACTCTTACTCTGGCCTGATAGCTAAGGTCTTAGACTCGTACTCTGGCCTAATGGTTAAAATCTTAACTCTTACTCTGGCCTACTGGTTAAGGTCTTAACTCTTACTCTGGCCTAATAGCTAAGGTCTTAGACTCGTACTCTGGCCTACTGGCTAAGGTCTTAACTCTTACTCTGGCCTAATGGTTAAGGTCTTAACTCTTACTCTGGCCTAATAGCTAAGGACTTAGACTCCTACTATGGCCTACAGGTTAAGGTCTTAACTCGTACTCTGGCCTACAGGTTAAGGTCTTAACTCTTACTCTGGCCTAATAGCTAAGGTCTTAGACTCGTACTCTGGCCTAATGGTTAAGGTCTTAACTCTTACTCTGGCCTACTTGTTAAGGTCTTAACTCTTACTTTGGCCTAATAGCTAAGGTCTTAGACTCGTACTCTGGCCTAATGGTTAAGGTCTTAACTCTTACTCTCGCCTACTTGTTAAGGTCTTAACTCTTACTCTGGCCTAATACCTAAGGTCTTAGTCTCATACTCTGGCCTAATGGTTAAGGTCTTAACTCTTACTCTGGCCTACTGGTTAAGGTCTTAACTCTTACTCTGGCCTAATAGCTACAGTCTTAGACTCGTACTCTGGCCTAATGGTTAAGGTCTTAACTCTTACTCTGGCCTAATGGTTAAGGTCTTAACTCTTACTTTGGCCTAATAGCTAAGGTCTTAGACTCGTACTCTGGCCTAATGGTTAAGGTCTTAACTCTTACTCTGGACTACTTGTTAAGGTCTTAACTCTTACTCTGGCCTAATACCTAAGGTCTTAGACTCATACTCTGGCCTAATGGTTAAGGTCTTAACTCTTACTCTGGCCTACTTGTTAAGGTCTTAACATTTACTTTGGCCTAATAGCTAAGGTCTTAGACTCGTACTCTGGCCTAATGGTTAAGGTCTTAACTCTTACTCTCGCCTACTTGTTAAGGTCTTAACTCTTACTCTGGCCTAATACCTAAGGTCTTAGTCTCATACTCTGGCCTAATGGTTAAGGTCTTAACTCTTACTCTGGCCTACTGGTTAAGGTCTTAACTCTTACTCTGGGCTAATAGCTATAGTCTTAGACTCGTACTCTGGCCTAATGGTTAAGGTCTTAACTCTTACTCTGGCCTAATGGTTAAGGTCTTAACTCTTACTTTGGCCTAATAGCTAAGGTCTTAGACTCGTACTCTGGCCTAATGGTTAAGGTCTTAACTCTTACTCTGGACTACTTGTTAAGGTCTTAACTCTTACTCTGGCCTAATACCTAAGGTCTTAGACTCATACTCTGGCCTAATGGTTAAGGTCTTAACTCTTACTCTGGCCTAATAGCTAAGGTCTTAGACTCGTACTCTGGCCTAATAGCTAAGGTCCTAAATCTTACTCTGGCCTAATAGCTAAGGTCTTAATTCTTACTCTGGTCTAATAGCTAAGGTCTTAGACTCATACTCTGGCCTAAAGGTTAAGGTCTTAACTCTTACTTTGGCCTAATAGCTAAGGTCTTAGACTCGTACTCTGGCCTAATGGTTAAGGTCTTAACTCTTACTCTGGCCTACTTGTTAAGGTCTTAACTCTTACTCTGGCCTAATAGCTAAGGTCTTAGACTCATACTCTGGCCTAATGGTTAAGGTCTTAACTCTTACTCTGGCCTAATAGCTAAGGTCTTAGACTCGTACTCTGGCCTAATAGTTAAGGTCTTAACTCTTACTCTGGCCTAATAGCTAAGGTCTTAATTCTTACTCTGGCCTAATAGCTAAGGTATTAGACTCATACTCTGGCCTAATGGTTAAGGTCTTAACTCTTACTCTGGCCTGATAGCTAAGGTCTTAGACTTGTACTCTGGCCTAATGGTTAAGATCTTAACTCTTACTCTGGCCTACTGGTTAAGGTCTTAACTCTTTCTCTGGCCTAATGGTTAAGGTCTTAACTCTTACTCTGGCCTAATAGCTAAGGTCTTAGACTTGTACTCTGGCCTAATGGTTAAGGTCTTAACTCTTACTCTGGCCTACTGGTTAAGGTCTTAACTCTTACTCTGGCCTACTAGCTAAGGTCTTAGACTCGTACTCTGGCCTAATGGTTAAGGTCTTAACTCTTACTCTGGCCTAATAGCTAAGGTCTTAACTCTTACTCTGGCCTAATAGCTAAGGTCTTAATTCTTACTCTGGCCTAATAGCTAAGGTCTTAGACTCACACTCTGGCCTACTGGTTAAGGTCTTAACTCTTACTCTGGCCTGATAGCTAAGGTCTTAGACTCGTACTCTGGCCTAATGGTTAAGGTCTTAACTCTTACTCTGGCCTAATAGCTAAGGTCTTAACTCTTACTCTTGCCTAATAGCTAAGGTCTTAGACTCGTACTCTGGCCTAATGTTTAAGGTCTTAACTCTTACTCTGGCCTACTGGTTAAGGTCTTAACTCTTACTCTGGCCTAATAGCTAAGGTCTTAACTCTTACTCTGGCCTAATAGCTAAGGTCTTGAACTCTTACTATGGCCTACAGGTTAAGGTCTTAACAATTACTCTGGCCTACTGGTTAAGTTCTTAACTCTTACTCTGGCCTAATAGCTAAGGTCTTAGACTCGTGCTCTGGACTAATCATTAAGGTCTTAACTCTTACTCTGGACTAATAGCTAAGATCTTAAATCTTACTCTGGCCCAATAGCTAAGGTCTTAGACTCGTACTCTGGCCTAATGGTTAAGGTCTTAACTCTTACTCTGGCCTACTGGTTAAGGTCTTAACTCTTACTCTGGCCTAATAGCTAAGGTCTTAGACTCGTACTCTGGCCTAATGGTTAACGTCTTAACTCTCATTCTGGCCTACTGGTTAAGGTCTTAACTCTTTCTCTGGCCTACAGGTTAAGGTCTTAACTCTAACTCTGGCCTAATAGCTAAGGTCTTAACTCTTACTCTGGCCTAATAGCTAAGGTCTGAGACTCGTACTCTGGCCTAATGGTTAAGGTGTTAACTCTTACTATGGCCTACTGGTTAAGGTCTTAACTCTTACTCTGGCCTAATAGCTAAGGTCTTAGACTCATACTCTGGCCTAATGGTTAAGGTCTTAACTCTTACTCTGGCCTAGTGGTTAAGGTCTTAACTCTTACTCTGGCCTAATAGCTAAGGTCTTAGACTCGTACTATGGCCTAATGGTTAAGGTCTTAACTCTTACTCTGGTCTACTGGTTAGGGTGTTAACTCTTACTCTGGCCTAATAGATAAGGTCTTAACTCCTACTCTGGCCTAATAGCTAAGGTCTTAGACTCGTACTCTGGCCTAATGGTTAAGGTCTTAACTCTTACTCTGGCCTACTGGTTAAGGTCTTAACTCTTACTCTGGCCTAATAGCTAAGGTCTTAACTCTTACTCTGGCCTAATAGCTAAGGTCTTGAACTCTTACTATGGCCTACAGGTTAAGGTCTTAACACTTACTCTGGCCTACTGGTTAAGTTCTTAACTCTTACTCTGGCCTAATAGCTAAGGTCTTAGACTCGTGCTCTGGACTAATCATTAAGGTCTTAACTCTTACTCTGGACTAATAGCTAAGATCTTAAATCTTACTCTGGCCCAATAGCTAAGGTCTTAGACTCGTACTCTGGCCTAATGGTTAAGGTCTTAACTCTTACTCTGGCCTACTGGTTAAGGTCTTAACTCTTACTCTGGCCTAATAGCTAAGGTCTTAGACTCGTACTCTGGCCTAATGGTTAACGTCGTAACTCTCATTCTGGCCTACTGGTTAAGGTCTTAACTCTTTCTCTGGCCTACAGGTTAAGGTCTTAACTCTAACTCTGGCCTAATAGCTAAGGTCTTAACTCTTACTCTGGCCTAATAGCTAAGGTCTGAGACTCGTACTCTGGCCTAATGGTTAAGGTGTTAACTCTTACTATGGCCTACTGGTTAAGGTCTTAACTCTTACTCTGGCCTAATAGCTAAGGTCTTAGACTCATACTCTGGCCTAATGGTTAAGGTCTTAACTCTTACTCTGGCCTAGTGGTTAAGGTCTTAACTCTTACTCTGGCCTAATAGCTAAGGTCTTAGACTCGTACTATGGCCTAATGGTTAAGGTCTTAACTCTTACTCTGGTCTACTGGTTAGGGTGTTAACTCTTACTCTGGCCTAATAGATAAGGTCTTAACTCCTACTCTGGCCTAATAGCTAAGGTCTTAGACTCGTACTCTGGCCTAATGGTTAAGGTCTTAACTCTTACTCTGGCCTACTGGTTAAGGTCTTAACTCTTACTCTGGCCTAATAGCTAAGGTCTTAACTCTTACTCTGGCCTAATAGCTAAGGTCTTGAACTCTTACTATGGCCTACAGGTTAAGGTCTTAACACTTACTCTGGCCTACTGGTTAAGTTCTTAACTCTTACTCTGGCCTAATAGCTAAGGTCTTAGACTCGTGCTCTGGACTAATCATTAAGGTCTTAACTCTTACTCTGGACTAATAGCTAAGATCTTAAATCTTACTCTGGCCCAATAGCTAAGGTCTTAGACTCGTACTCTGGCCTAATGGTTAAGGTCTTAACTCTTACTCTGGCCTACTGGTTAAGGTCTTAACTCTTACTCTGGCCTAATAGCTAAGGTCTTAGACTCGTACTCTGGCCTAATGGTTAACGTCTTAACTCTCATTCTGGCCTACTGGTTAAGGTCTTAACTCTTTCTCTGGCCTACGGGTTAAGGTCTTAACTCTAACTCTGGCCTAATAGCTAAGGTCTTAACTCTTACTCTGGCCTAATAGCTAAGGTCTGAGACTCGTACTCTGGCCTAATGGTTAAGGTGTTAACTCTTACTATGGCCTACTGGTTAAGGTCTTAACTCTTACTCTGGCCTAATAGCTAAGGTCTTAGACTCATACTCTGGCCTAATGGTTAAGGTCTTAACTCTTACTCTGGCCTAGTGGTTAAGGTCTTAACTCTTACTCTGGCCTAATAGCTAAGGTCTTAGACTCGTACTATGGCCTAATGGTTAAGGTCTTAACTCTTACTCTGGTCTACTGGTTAGGGTGTTAACTCTTACTCTGGCCTAATAGATAAGGTCTTAACTCCTACTCTGGCCTAATAGCTAAGGTCTTAGACTCGTACTCTGGCCTAATGGTTAAGGTCTTAACTCTTACTCTGGCCTAATAGCTAAAGTCTTAGCTCTTACTCTGGCCTAATAGCTAAGGTATTAGACTCGTACTATGGCCTACTGGTTAAGGTCTTAACTCTTACTCTGGCCTACTTGTTAAGTTCTTAACTCTTACTCTGGCCTAATAGCTAAGGTCTTAGACTCGTACTCTGGCCTAATGGTTAAGGTCTTAACTCTTACTCTGGCCTAATAGCTAAGGTCTTAAGTCTTACTCTGGCCTAATAGCTAAGGTCTTAGACTCATACTCTGGCCTAATGGTTAAGGTCTTAATTCTTACTCTGGCATACTGGTTAAGGTCTTAACTCTTACTCTGGCCTAATAGCTAAGGTCATAGACTCGTACTCTGGCCTAATGGTTAAGGTCTTAACTCTTATTCTGGCCTACTGGTTAAGGTCTTAACTCTTACTCTGGCCTAACAGCTAAGGTCTTAACTCTTACTCTGGCCTAATAGCTAAGGTCTTAGACTCGTACTCTGGCCTAATGGTTAAGGTCTTAACTCTTACTCTGGCCTAATGGTTAAGGTCTTAGACTCGTACACTGGCCTAATGGTTAAGGTCTTAACTCTTACTCTGGCCTACAGGTTAAGGTCTTAACTCTTACTCTGGCCTACTGGTTAAGGTCTTAACTCTTACTCTGGCCTAATAGCTAAGGTCTTAGACTCGTACTCTGGCCTAATGGTTAAGGTGTTAACACTTACTCTGGCCTTCTGGTTAAGGTCTTAACTCTTACTCTGGCCTAATAGCTAAGGTCTTAGACTTGTACTCTGGCCTAATGGTAAAGGTCTTAACTCTTACTCTGGCCTAATAGCTAAGGTCTTAGACTCGTACTCTGGCCTAATGGTTAAGGTCTTAACTCTTACTCTGGCCTAATAGCTAAGGTCTTAGACTCGTACTATGGCCTACTGGTTAAGGTCTTGACTCTTACTCTTCTCCTACTGGTTAAGGTCTTAACTCTTACTCTGGCCTACTGGTTACGGTCTTAACTCTTACTCTGGCCTAATAGCTAAGGTCTTAGAATCATACTCTGGTCTACTGGTTAAGGTCTTAACTCTTACTCTGGCCTACTGGTTAACGTCTTAACTCTTACTCTGGCCTAATGGTTAAGGTCCTAACTCTTACTCTGGCCTACTGGTTAAGGTCTTAACTCTTACTCTGGCCTAATAGCTAAGGTCTTAGACTCATTCTCTGGCCTACTGGTTAAGGTCTTAACTCTTACTCTGACCTAATAGCTAAGATCTTAGACTCATACTCTGGCCTATTAGATAAGGTCTTAGACTCGTACTCTTGCCTAATGGTTAAGGTCTTAACTCTTACTCTGGCCTAATAGCTAAGGTCTTAGACTCGTACTCTGGCCTAATAGCTACAGTCTTAGACTCGTACTCTGGCCTAATGGTTAAGGTCTTAACTCTTACTCTGGCCTAATAGCTAAGGTCTTAATTCTTACTCTGGCCTAATAGCTAAGGTCTTAGACTTGTACTCTGGCCTAATGGTTAAGATCTTAACTCTTACTCTGCCCTACTGGTTAAGGTCTTAACTCTTTCTCTGGCCTAATGGTTAAGGTCTTAACTCTTACTCTGGCCTAATAGCTAAGGTCTTAGACTTGTACTCTGGCCTAATGGTTAAGGTCTTAACTCTTACTCTGGTCTACTGGTTAAGGTCTTAACTCTTACTCTGGCCTACTAGCTAAGGTCTTAGACTCGTACTCTGGCCTAATGGTTAAGGTCTTAACTCTTACTCTGGCCGAATAGCTAAGGTCTTAACTCTTACTCTGGCCTAATAGCTAAGGTCTTAATTCTTACTCTGGCCTAATAGCTAAGGTCTTAGACTCATACTCTGGCCTACTGGTTAAGGTCTTAACTCTTACTCTGGGCTGATAGCTAAGGTCTTAGACTCGTACTCTGGCCTACTGGTTAAGGTCTTAACTCTTACTCTGGCCTGATAGCTAAGGTCTTAGACTCGTACTCTGGCCTAATGGTTAAGGTCTTAACTCTTACTCTGGCCTAATAGCTAAGGTCTTAACTCTTACTCTGGCCTAATAGCTAAGGTCTTATACTCGTACTCTGGCCTACTGGTTAATGTCTTAACTCTTACTCTGGCCTACTGGTTAAGGTCTTAACTCTTACTCTGGCCTAATAGCTAAGGTCTTAGACTCGTACTCTGGCCTAATGTTTAAGGTCTTAACTCTCACTCTGGCCTACTGGTTAAGGTCTTAACTCTTACTCTGGCCTGATAGCTAAGGTCTTAGACTCGTACTCTGGCCTAATGGTTAAGGTCTTATCTCTTACTCTGGCCTAATAGCTAAGGTCTTAACTCTTACTCTGGCCTAATAGCTAAGGTCTTATACTCGTACTCTGGCCTACTGGTTAATGTCTTAACTCATACTCTGGCCTACTGGTTAAAGTCTTAACTCTTACTCTGGCCTGATAGCTAAGGTCTTAGACTCGTACTCTGGCCTAATGTTTAAGGTCTTAACTCTTACTCTGGCCTAATAGCTAAGGTCTTAACTCTTACTCTGGCCTAATAGCTAAGGTCTTATACTCGTACTCTGGCCTACTGGTTAATGTCTTAACTCTTACTCTGGCCTACTGGTTAAGGTCTTAACTCTTACTCTGGCCTAATAGCTAAGGTCTTAGACTCGTACTCTGGCCTAATGTTTAAGGTCTTAACTCTTACTCTGGCCTACTGGTTAAGGTCTTAACTCTTACTCTGGCCTAATAGCTAAGGTCTTAGACTCGTACTCTGGCCTAATGGTTAAGGTCCTAACTCTTACTCTGGCCTTCTTGTTAAGGTCTTAACTCTTACTCTGGCCTAATAGCTAAGGTCTTAACTCTTACTCTGGCCTAATTGCTAAGGTCTTGAACTCGTACTATGGCCTACAGGTTAGGGTCTTAACTCTTACTCTGGCCTACTGGTTAAGTTCTTAACTCTTACTCTGGCCTAATAGCTAAGGTCTTAGACACGTACTCTGGACTAATCGTTAAGGTCTTAACTCTTACTCTGGACTAATAGCTAAGATCTTAAATCTTACTCTGGCCCAATAGCTAAGGTCTTAGACTCATACTCTGGCCTGCTGGTTAAGGTCTTAACTCTTACTCTGGCCTACTGGTTAAGGTCTTAACTCTTACTCTGGCCTAATAGCTAAGGTCTTAGACTCGTACTCTGGCCTAATGGTTAAGTTCTTGACTATTATTCTGGCCTACTGGTTAAGGTCTTAACTCTTTCTCTGGCCTACAGGTTAAGGTCTTAACTCTTACTCTGGCCTAATAGCTAAGGTCTTAACTCTTACTCTGGCCTAATAGCTAAGGTCAGAGACTCGTACTCTGGCCCAATGATTAAGGTCTAAACTCTTACTCTGGCCTAATAGCTAAGGTCTTAACTCTTACTCTGGTCTAATAGCTAAGGTCTTAGACTCGTACTATGGCCTACAGGTTAAGGTCTTAACTCTTACTCTGGCCTACTGGTTAAGGTCTTAACCCTTACTCTGGCCTAATGGTTAAGGTCTTAGACTCGTACTCTGGCCTAATGGTTAAGGTCTTAACTCTTACTCTGGCCTACAGGTTAAGGTCTTAACTCTTACTCTGGCCTACTGGTTAAGGTCTTAACTCTTACTCTGGCCTAATAGCTAAGGTCTTAGACTCGTACTCTGGCCTAATGGTTAAGGTGTTAACACTTACTCTGGCCTACTGGTTAAGGTCTTAACTCTTACTCTGGCCTAATAGCTAAGGTCTTAGTCTTGTACTCTGGCCTAATGGTAAAGGTCTTAACTCTTACTCTGGCCTAATAGCTAAGGTCTTAGACTCGTACTCTGGCCTAATGGTTAAGGTCTTAACTCTTACTCTGGCTTAATAGCTAAGGTCTTAGACTCGTACTATGGCCTACTGGTTAAGGTCTTGACTCTTACTCTTCTCCTACTGGTTAAGGTCTTAACTCTTACTCTGGCCTACTGGTTACGGTCTTAACTCTTACTCTGGCCTAATAGCTAAGGTCTTAGAATCATACTCTGGTCTACTGGTTAAGGTCTTAACTCTTACTCTGGCCTACTGGTTAACGTCTTAACTCTTACTCTGGCCTAATGGTTAAGGTCCTAACTCTTACTCTGGCCTACTGGTTAAGGTCTTAACTCTTACTCTGGCCTAATATCTAAGGTCTTAGACTCGTTCTCTGGCCTACTGGTTAAGGTCTTAACTCTTACTCTGACCTAATAGCTAAGGTCTTAGACTCATACTCTGGTCATTTAGATAAGGTCTTAGACTCGTACTCTTGCCGAATGGTTAAGGTCTTAACTCTTACTCTGGCCTAATAGCTAAGGTCTTAGACTCGTACTCTGGCCTAATAGCTACAGTCTTAGACTCGTACTCTGGCCTAATGGTTAAGGTCTTAACTCTTACTCTGGCCTGATAGCTAAGGTCTTAGACTCGTACTCTGGCCTAATGGTTAAGATCTTAACTCTTACTCTGCCCTACTGGTTAAGGTCTTAACTCTTTCTCTGGCCTAATGGTTAAGGTCTTAACTCTTACTCCGGCCTAATGGCTAAGGTATTAGACTTGTACTCTGGCCTAATGGTTAAGGTCTTAACTCTTACTCTGGCCTACTGGTTAAGGTCTTAACTCTTACTCTGGCCTACTAGCTAAGGTCTTAGACTCGTACTCTGGCCCAATGGTTAAGGTCTTAACTCTTACTCTGGCCTAATAGCTAAGGTCTTAACTCTTACTCTGGCCTAATAGCTAAGGTCTTAATTCTTACTCTGGCCTAATAGCTAAAATCTTAGACTCATACTCTGGCCTACTGGTTAAGGTCTTAACTCTTACTCTGGCCTGATAGCTAAGGTCTTAGACTCGTACTCTGGCCTAATGGTTAAGGTCTTAACTCTTACTCTGGCCTAATAGCTAAGGTCTTAACTCTTACTCTGGCCTAATAGCTAAGGTCTTATACTCGTACTCTGGCCTACTGGTTAATGTCTTAACTCTTACTCTGGCCTACTGGTTAAGGTGTTAACTCTTACTCTGGCCTAATAGCTAAGGTCTTAGACTCGTACTCTGGTCTAATGTTTAAGGTCTTAACTCTTACTCTGGCCTACTGGTTAAGGTCTTAACTCTTACTCTGGCCTAATAGCTAAGGTCTTAGACTCATACTCTGGCCTACTGGTTAAGGTCTTAACTCTTACTCTGGCCTGATAGCTAAGGTCTTAGACTCGTTCTCTGGCCTAATGGTTAAGGTCTTATCTCTTACTCTGGCCTAATAGCTAAGGTCTTAACTCTTACTCTGGCCTAATAGCTAAGGTCTTATACTCGTACTCTGGCCTACTGGTTAATGTCTTAACTCATACTCTGGCCTACTGGTTAAAGTCTTAACTCTTACTCTGTCCTGATAGCTAAGGTTTTAGACTCGTACTATGGCCTAATGGTTAAGGTCTTAACTCTTACTCTGGCCTAATAGCTAAGGTCTTAACTCTTACTCTGGCCTAATAGCTAAGGTCTTATACTCGTACTCTGGCCTACTGGTTAATGTCTTAACTCTTACTCTGGCCTACTGGTTAAGGTCTTAACTCTTACTCTGGCCTAATAGCTAAGGTCTTAGACTCGTACTCTGGCCTAATGTTTAAGGTCTTAACTCTTACTCTGGCCTACTGGTTAAGGTCTTAACTCTTACTCTGGCCTAATAGCTAAGGTCTTAACTCTTACTCTGGCCTTCTTGTTAAGGTCTTAACTCTTACTCTGGCCTAATAGCTAAGTTCTTAACTCTTACTCTGGCCTAATAGCTAAGGTCTTAACTCTTACTCTGGCCTAATTGCTAAGGTCTTGAACTCGTACTATGGCCTACAGGTTAGGGTCTTAACTCTTACTCTGGCCTACTGGTTAAGTTCTTAACTCTTACTCTGGCCTAATAGCTAAGGTCTTAGACTTGTACTCTGGACTAATCGTTAAGGTCTTAACTCTTACTCTGGACTAATAGCTAAGATCTTAAATCTTACTCTGGCCCAATAGCTAACGTCTTAGACTCGTACTCTGGCCTGCTGGTTAAGGTCTTAACTCTTACTCTGGCCTACTGGTTAAGGTCTTAACTCTTACTCTGGCCTAATAGCTAAGGTCTTAGACTCGTACTCTGGCCTAATGGTTAAGTTCTTAACTCTTATTCTGGCCTACTGGTTAAGGTCTTAACTCTTTCTCTGGCCTACAGGTTAAGGTCTTAACTCTTACTCTGGCCTAATAGCTAAGGTCTTAACTCTTACTCTGGCCTAATAGCTAAGGTCTGAGACTCGTACTCTGGCCCAATGGTTAAGGTCTAAACACTTACTCTGGCCTAATAGCTAAGGTCTTAACTCTTACTCTGGTCTAATAGCTAAGGTCTTAGACTCGTACTATGGCCTACAGGTTAAAGTCTTAACTCTTACTCTGGCCTACTGGTTAAGGTCTTAACTCTTACTCTGGCCTAATGGTTAAGGTCTTAGACTCGTACTCTGGCCTAATGGTTAAGGTCTTAACTCTTACTCTAGCCTACAGGTTAAGGTCTTAACTCTTACTCTGGCGTACTGGTTAAGGTCTTAACTCTTACTCTGGCCTAATAGCTAAGGTCTTAGACTCGTACTCTGGCCTAATGGTTAAGGTGTTAACACTTACTCTGGCCTACTGGTTAAGGTCTTAACTCTTACTCTGGCCTAATAGCTAAGGTCTTAGACTTGTACTCTGGCCTAATGGTAAAGGTCTTAACTCTTACTCTGGCCTAATAGCTAAGGTCTTAGACTCGTACTCTGGCCTAATGGTTAAGGTCTTAACTCTTACTCTGGCCTAATAGCTAAGGTCTTAGACTCGTACTCTGGCCTACTGGTTAAGGTCTTGACTCTTACTCTTCTCCTACTGGTTAAGGTCTTAACTCTTACTCTGGCCTACTGGTTATGGTCTTAACTCTTACTCTGGCCTAATAGCTAAGGTCTTAGAATCATACTCTGGTCTACTGGTTAAGAACTTAACTCTTACTCTGGCCTACTGGTTAAAGTCTTAACTCTTACTCTGGCCTAAAAGCTAAGGTCTTAACTCTTACTCTGGCCTAATAGCTAAGGTCTTAACTCTTACTCTGGCCTAATAGCTAAGGTCTTGAACTCGTACTATGGCCTACAGGTTAAGGTCTTAACTCTTACTCTGGCCTACTGGTTAAGGTCTTAACTCTTACTCTGGCCTAATAGCTAAGGTCTTAGACTCGTACTCTGGCCTAATGGTTAACGTCTTAACTCTCATTCTGGCCTACTGGTTAAGGTCTTAACTCTTTCTCTGGCCTACAGGTTAAGGTCTTAACTCTAACTCTGGCCTAATAGCTAAGGTCTTAACTCTTACTCTGGCCTAATAGCTAAGGTCTGAGACTCGTACTCTGGCCCAATGGTTAAGGTCTAAACTCTTACTCTGGCCTAATAGCTAAGGTCTTAACTCTTACTCTGGTCTAATAGCTAAGGTCTTAGACTCGTACTATGGCCTACAGGTTAAGGTCTTAACTCTTACTCTGGCCTACTGGTTAAGGTCTTAACTCTTACTCTGGCCTAATGGTTAAGGTCTTAGACTCGTACTCTGGCCTAATGGTTAAGGTCTTAACTCTTACTCTGGCCTACAGGTTAAGGTCTTAACTCTTACTCTGGCCTAATAGCTAAGGTCTTAGACTCGTACTCTGGCCTAATGGTTAAGGTGTTAACACTTACTCTGGCCTAATAGCTAAAGTCTTAGCTCTTACTCTGGCCTAATAGCTAAGGTCTTAGACTCGTACTATGGCCTAATGGTAAAGGTCTTAACTCTTACTCTGGCCTAATAGCTAAGGTCTTAGACTCGTACTCTGGCCTAATGGTTAAGGTCTTAACTCTTACTCTGGCCTAATAGCTAAGGTCTTAACTCTTACTCTGGCCTAATAGCTAAGGTCTTAACTCTTACACTGGCCTAATAGCTAAGGTCTTAGACTCATACTCTGGCCTAATGGTTAAGGTCTTAACTCTTACTCTGGCCTACTGGTTAAGGTCTTAACTCTTACTCTGGCCTAATAGCTAAGGTCATAGACTCGTACTCTGGCCTAATGGTTAAGGTCTTAACTCTTATTCTGGCCTACTGGTTAAGGTCTTAACTCTTACTCTGGCCTAACAGCTAAGGTCTTAACTCTTACTCTGGCCTAATAGCTAAGGTCTTAGACTCGTACTATGGCCTAATGGTTAAGGTCTTAACTCTTACTCTGGCCTAATGGTTAAGGTCTTAGACTCGTACTCTGGCCTAATGGTTAAGGTCTTAACTCTTACTCTGGCCTACAGGTTAAGGTCTTAACTCTTACTCTGGCCTACTGGTTAAGGTCTTAACTCTTACTCTGGCCTAATAGCTAAGGTCTTAGACTCGTACTCTGGCCTAATAGTTAAGGTGTTAACTCTTACTCTAGCCTACTGGTTAAGGTCTTAACTCTTACTCTGGCCTAATAGCTAAGGTCTTAACTCTTACTCTGGCCTAATAGCTAAGGTCGTTGTGAGAAGTTGGCCTGGCATATGCTGTTCCTAGTTATAGGGACACCTTGCACCAGTCCAATTCGACTCGTATTGATGATAGGTTTAAGACAACCTTTAAAGAAAGCTATCCTAGTGGTAGCTGTGGAGAGCAGCCTTCAGGCTAAGTCTTGAAGGAGTGTTAAGCTTATTGTTTTACCATAATAACCTCTTGAATAACCAAATGAAAGAGTAGCCCACACAGGTATATATATAAAATATATGTATTTATTCTAGACAGAATCCCACAGTCACTTTATGTGGCTAGTGGCAAAGTTACAATTCAAACAAGCATTTCTAAACACAATAAATAGCACAGAAATCAATGGGCCCCAGGGGGGGACCAAACCATATACTAAAATAGTGGTATAAGAACCACGACAATTCTACAGGCAATGCCTAGGGCATTCAGGATCGCTGGCCCCTTAAGAATCCACCCACAGTTAAGAGGAAGGGGACCCACGGGAGGAGTGTGCAGTGCGAGAAGCTGCTGTCGGGATCGCAATGTTAGCCTATGGAGAATGTCGCGGTTGAATAATTAAGGTTTAAGGACACTTCTAACAACAGTACAAAGTTAAGGTTTGAGACTTAAGGCTTTGGAGAGCCCACCACCACGGAAGTACCGAAGTACCACTGTTACCTGCCCCAGGGAAGCCGGGTGCATAGGTCGATTCTGGTGTCGGGTCGCGGGCTGATTTTCTATGGAAAAGGAGTCCAAACTGCTGCTAGCTGGAAGTGTCGCTGAAGTCGTGAAGATTGAAGTTGAAGAAAAGACAAAGATGAACCTGAAAGCAGAGGGGACAGAGTCTGGGTCACAGCAGAGTGACCAGGGAGCTCACAGGAAGGAGCTCGTGGATGTCGGGTGCTTCAGGTGTGGAAGGTACAGCTGGGCTCTGCAGTCACGGGCTCCGGGAGGCTTCAAGGAAGGCCAGCTTCGGGAGGGCGACTGTCCCACGTCGGCTGAGGGTCGCTGCGGTGTTAGTGTCCCGATTGGATCCACTAAGCATTGGCAACCACAACCCACGCAAGATGAACAAAGCAGCTGCTGGTGCAGACCCACGAGGTCTGAGGGTGCTCTCCTTTGCAGGGAGCGTAGAGCAGGCCTGGAGCCACCAGGGGAGCTCTTAGAAAGGAAGATTGTCCTCCGTCAAGGCCCACAAGTCGAGAGACAAGGGACCGCGGAAGGCAGCAAAATGGAGTGCGTAAAAGTGCTCCCACGGGCCACCGGAGCGGGCCAGGGAGCTGAGAGTCGGCACAAATGCTGCTTGAAGGTTGGCTCAAGAACGGGCCAAAGCACAACTTCCCCACTGGTCGGGGTCGTGTGCTGGACAAGAGGTGGCCGGTGTCTCGGGGTATGCGGGGATCTCGACACCCACGTGGTCCAGGGTGCTCAGACTTGCTGGGCACACTCACAGGACGCTGGGATGCACTGGAGACCCACCTCGAGGTTGCTGGAAGGCGTCGAAGGTCGTGAGAGCAACGAAGTTCCAACCGGGTATCTTGTAGTCTTTTAGGTGCCTGCCAAGCAGGGGGATAACTCCTTTATCCCAAGGGAGATTTCTTCAGTCAGCTGGGCAGCAGCTCGTCGAAGGTCAGTTCTGTGAAGTCCTGTACGAATCTAAGGCTCTAGGGCAAAGTTATTCCCATATATCCCCAAGATTAGGGGATGGTCCAAAATAGAGCCTACCAATCAGAGTAGAGGCGGGAAAGGGTGGCTACACCCACTCCCCTTTGTGTGTTTCCCGCCTGGGCGAGGGGCAGGATGCCCCTGAACCGGTTCCAGGCGGTGTATGCAGAATTGGGGCTCTGCAGCTGCCTACGTGCAACTCTGAATGGACTTTTGGTGCACCCACCCTGTTCCAATCCACATATCCTGTCTGGGGAGGTGCTGGCACCTCCCTGCCACAGGAGCCCTATTGTCCAGATGGCGAGGCTGGGGTTTTCCCCAGCAACAGCCAGCCAGAGTCGTGTAGGTGGCGAACAGTAGCCATTTTGTGGTACATGTGCACTTTTAAATTGGTGTCTAAAATATACCGCTTTTCCCATATCACCCTCCTAGCAAGGGGGAATCGTGCCCCCATGCCCATGGCTGGACTGGGGGTATGATTCCTTCATGTTTGACACCAAACACGATATGGTTCGGTGTAGCCAGTCCCAAGTTACAGCGATGACGCAATAACTTATAATGCGGTAGAGTATATGGTATGGCTACACTACAAACAACCCAGTAACGGTGTTACGAAGGTTGCAGAGAGGTCCTACTCATGTAGGGGTCCCCCCTCAGACATACCTCAGCACCCTGCCCTGTAGGATTACCAGGGCCTGCCATAGGGGTGACCTATGAGAGTATATGTGTTGTATGGTATGGGACATAGGGTACCTACGTCCCTGTAAGGGGTGCTAGCACCACCTTACCCAGGCTACAGTAGTGGCCTGGTGGTGTCAGTTTGGGTGGCTGTCCCAGGGTGGCACAATAAGTGCTGCAGCCCTGGTAGGCCTACTGGGGGACCCATGCCCTGGGTACCTAGGGTACCATCTACAAGGGACTGGTAGGGCATGCCCAGCATCCAATTGGTTGGTACCTAGGGTACCCACATAGTTTGTCAGAGGAAGCAGATAGGCTGGGGTCCTGGATAGCAGGGCCACAGCCTGGCTAAAGTCATAAAAACAGTCAAAACATCAGCAAAAAGTTGGGGGCAACTATGCAGTCGATGCCACTCTCCTACACAACCCCCCCCCCAAACGCAGGGACATTAAACTAACCTTGACCAGTTGAGTCTTCATGTTCTAAGTGGAAATATCTGGAGAGGCCATCTGCATTGGCATGGTTGCCCCCAGGTCTATGTTCCACTGTATAGTCCATCCCCTGTAGGGAATTGGACCACCTGAGTAGTTTGGGGTTTTCACCCTTCATCTGTTTTAGCCATAGGAGGGGCTTATGGTCTGTCTGAACAATGAAGTGAGTACCAAACAAGTATGGCCTCAGCTTCTTCAGGGCCCAGACCACAGCAAAGGCCTCCCTCTCTATGGCTGACCAACGTTTCTCTCTGGGGGTCAACCTTCTGCTAATGAAAGCTACTGGTTGATCCTGGCCCTCCTCATTCAGTTGTGATAACACAGCACCTACCCCCACCTCTGAAGCATCAGTTTGAACTATGAATTCTTTGGAGTAGTTGGGGCTTTGGAGCACTGGAGCAGAGCACATTGCCTGTTTAAGGTCATCAAAAGCTTTCTGACAGCTGACAGTCCACTGAACCTTTTTTGGCATCCTCTTGGAGGTGAGATCATTCAAGGGGGTCACTATGGATCCATATCCTTTCACAAATCTCCTATAATAACCAGTCAGGCCCAAGAAAGCTCGAACCTGAGTCTGGGTGGTTGGAGCAACCCAGTCCATGATGGTCTGGATTTTGCTCTGTAAAGGTTGAACCTGGCCTCCTCCTACAAGGTGTCCCAGGTATACAACCTGACTCTGCCCTATCTGGCACTTAGTAGCCTTGATAGTGAGCCCAGCCTTCTGCAGGGCTTCTAAAACTTCCCTCAGGTGGATCAGGTGATCCTCCCAGGTGGAGCTAAAGACAGCAATATCATCCAGATATGCTGCACTAAAGTCTTCCAGGCCTGAGAGGACTTGGTTCACCAACCTTTGAAAAGTGGCAGGTGCATTTTTCAAACCAAAGGGCATCACAATAAATTGATAATGCCCACTAGGGGTAGAAAATGCAGTTTTGGCTTTTGCAGACTCAGCTAACCTTATCTGCCAGTAGCCAGCTGTCAGATCAAATGTGCTCAGATATTTGGCTGAGGCCAACCTATCTATGAGCTCATCTGCTCTGGGAATTGGATGAGCATCAGTCTTAGTGACTGCATTGAGACCCCTGTAGTCTACACAGAACCTCATCTCTCTCTTACCACCCTGGGTGTGAGGTTTTGGTACTAGGACTACTGGGCTAGCCCAAGGGCTATCTGAGGGCTCAATTACTCCCAACTCCAACATCTTTTGGACTTCAGTCCGTATGCAGTCCCTGACATGGTCAGGTTGCCTGTAGATCTTATTCTTGACAGGCAGACTGTCCCCAGTGTCCACTTCGTGAGTGCACCAGGTGGTCTGACTAGGAGTCAGAGAAAACATATGTCTGTATCTTTGTAGAACCTGTCTACAATCTGCTTGCTGCTGGGCAGTGAGGCTGCCTGCCAAGGCTACTCCATCAACTGACCCATCATCAGGGTTCTGAGAGAGCAGGTCTGGGAGAGGGTCACTCTCTTCCTCCTGTCCCTCATCTGTTGCCATGAGCAAGCCCATGTCAGCCCTGTCTACATATGCTTTCAATCTATTCACATGAAGTACCCTGTGGGGACTTCTGGGAGTGCCAAGGTCGACCAGGTAGGTAACCTCTCCCTTTTTCTCCAAAATGGTATGGGGTCCACTCCACTTATCTTGGAGAGCTGCTGGGGCCACTGGCTCCAACACCCATACCTTCTGTCCTGGCTGGTACACCACCAGGACAGCCTTTTGGTCATGCCAGGCTTTCTGTAATTCCTGACTTGCCTCCAGGTTTTTAGTTGCCTTCTTCATATACTCAGCCATCCGGGAGCGGAGACCAAGTACGTAGTCCACTATGTCCTGTTTAGGGGGTTTGAGAGGTTGCTCCCATCCCTCCTTCACTAGACAAAGTGGCCCTCTAACAGGATGGCCAAACAGAAGTTCAAAGGGGCTGTAGCCAACCCCCTTCTGTGGCACCTCTCTGTATGCAAAGAGAAGGCAGGGCAGAAGAACATCCCATTTTCGCCTAAGCTTTTCTGGTAGTCCTTTAATCATACCCTTTAGGGTCTTGTTGAACCTTTCAACAAGACCATTGCATTGAGGATGGTAAGGGGTGGTGAACTTGTAGTTAACCCCACACTCCTTCCACATTGCCTTCAGGTAACTACTCATAAAGTTTGTACCTCTGTCAGACAATACCTCCTTAGGGAACCCCACCCTAGAGAAGACTCCAAGGAGGGCCCTTGCCACCACAGGAGCTGTGATGGTCCTAAGGGGAATAGCTTCTGGGTATCTAGTGGCATGATCCACTACCACTAAAATGAACCTGTGCCCAGATGCTGTTGGG
Source organism: Triturus cristatus (assembly GCF_964204655.1). Classification (NCBI taxonomy): domain Eukaryota; kingdom Metazoa; phylum Chordata; class Amphibia; order Caudata; family Salamandridae; genus Triturus; species Triturus cristatus. The sequence continues at coordinate 717,236,673 of NC_140593.1, read as the reverse complement.
GGGTCTAAGGGACCAACGATGTCAATCCCCACCCGCTCAAAGGGCACCCCCACCACAGGTAATGGTATCAGGGGGGCCTTGGTGGATTTACCTGCCTTGCCACTTGCTTGGCAGGTAATGCAAGAGCTGCAAAAGCTCTTACAGTCTTCACTCATGTGGGGCCAATGAAAGTGTGGGACAATTCTGTCCCAAGTCTTATTTTGGCCCAGGTGTCCTGCTAAGGGGATATCATGGGCCAGTGTGAGCAGGAAGCTCCTAAACTTCTGAGGTATGACCAACCTCCTGGCTGCACCAGGCTTGGGGTCTCGACCCTCAGAGTAAAGGAGCCCTTCATCCCAATAAATCTTATGGGTCCCACTGGCATCCCCTGCAGCCTCAGCAGCAGCTTGATGTCTGAGGGGTTCAAGAGTGGGGCAGCTCTGCTGCTCCAGGCTCAAGTCTGCCCTAGAAGGTCCCCCTGCCCCCAAGAACTCAACCTGATCAGGTTCCAGTTCCTCTGGGGCAGTTCCTTCTTCAGGAGCTAGATCCTCTTCTGCTAAAAGAGTTTCTACAGACTGATCCTGGGGGGAAGGCTCGGCCTTACCCCTGCTACTCCTCCTCTTGGAAGGTCCTTGGTCCATTTTTCCAGGATCCAAGGCCTGTTCAGTTCCTGTCAGCTTTGCTTTTGACCTTGTCAGGGCAAACACTTCTGCTGATATACCCAACATTGCTGCATGGGTACTTAGCTCCACCTCAGCCCATGCTGAGGTCTCCAAATCATTCCCTAGTAAACATTCAACAGGTAGGTCTGCACTCACCACAACTTTCTTGAGGCCAGTTACCCCTCCCCAGGAGAAGTTCACAACAGCTAGAGCATGGTCTGTACTAACGTTGCTAGCATTGGTCACTTGGTATGTCTCTCCAAGTATGATCTGGTTAGGGTCCACAAGGTCCTTAGTCACCATAGTGACACTGGCCCCTGTATCCCTGTAAGCTAGTGACTCCCTTCCATTTATGGTTGGCTGTTGTCTGTATTTGCCCAGACCACTGGGGCTCACAAACAGGGACAAGTCCCCATCACAAACTAGCACAGCCTGAGTAGGAGTTCTGACTAGGCCAGAGTCCTCTCCAGATCCCAGGGTCAACCCTACTATGCCCTTGTTCTGTGCACCAACACCTGTAACTGTACTAGGGGGAACAGGAGCCTTAGGGGCTGGTGTGGTGCTTGTGGAGTCTTTGGCCTTATTACAGTCTGAATTCCAATGGGTAGTCTGTTTACAGTACTTACACCATGGCTTCCGGGGTTGTTTGGATTTGTTTTTCTTGGTAGTCTCAGAAGCTGCTTTTTGGGGGCCTGTTGAAGACTGCTGGTCTTTTCCCTTTTCCCCACCCTTGTCAGAGTTTTTGGCATCTTCTTTTTTAGTTGCACCTCCCAAGGGCTGGACCTTTTGCTTAATCCTGGTTCTGACCCATTTGTCTGCCTTCTTTCCCAATTCTTGGGGAGAGGTCAGATCAGAGTCCACCAGGTGCTGATGTAAGAGCTGGTTCTGACAATTGTTAAGGATCTGCTCCCTCATTATGAGATTGTATAATCCTGTATAATCATCTACTTTGCTGCCAGTTAACCAACCTTCCAGTGCCTTGGTTGCATAATCCACAAAGTCTACCCAATCCTGATTTTGTGCTTTCTGGGTGTCTCTGAACTTAAGTCTGTACTGATCAGTGGTTAAGCCAAACCCATCTATTAAAGCATCTTTCAGGATATAATAATCATCAGCATCCTCTTCTCTTACAGAGAGGAGCTTGTCTCTCCATTTGTCTGAAAAGGAGAGCCACAGGATTGCTGCCCACTGCTCTACTGGGACCCTCTGTACTCTACAGGCCCTTTCAAGAGCAGATATCCATTTGTGGATATCATCCCCATTCTGATAGGGGGGCACAATCTTGTGGAGGTTCCTATTGTCAGGGACTTTCTCTCTAACTCTAGGGGTTTCCTTACTGCCACCAGGGATCTCTAGACCCCACTTTCTTGAAGCTTTCTGAAGCTCCAGGGTTTCCCTGTCCAATGCTAACTGTTCTCTTTTAAGCTCAAGCTTAGCCTGCTCAAATTTGATCAGTCTGCATTTCCTCTCATGAGAGGATTCTCTTCTCTGAGAAGAGGCAGAGGACCCTTTGGATCTCCTAGAATGGTTGGATCCCACTGAGGGGGATCTGTTCCTTCTTGGATCCACCACTCTCCTTTTAAGGGTGGAGGGAGTGCCTCTTGAGCCATCACCTCCATGCTGTGAGTGGTCTGTTTCTTCCAGGTCAGGATTTTCATCCTCTTCCTGTTCCTCTTCAGATTCCACTCTGGGAGTGTCCTCTTCTGAGGGGTGCCCACCCACTCTGTCCGTCCCTCTGGATCCTATGGACTCCATAAAGTCTGCTATGAGCAGGATCTCCTTGAGACGTTTTGTGTTGGCACCTCTTTCTGTCTTCAGTCCCCTAAGGGTGCACATTTCCCTGAGCTCTGCAAAGGTGAAATTATCATACTTATCTACTGGGACCCTCTGGGGTCCTTCCATAGCCTTAGTGCCACCTGAAGACATGTTTAGTGTAGTGATGTATCTACCTACACTAAGTGTGGCCTACTGAACCCTCTCTTGAGTTGTAGTCAAGGTGTGCTAAACCCTCTACACACAACTCCAAGTTCAGTAGAACTTATTGTATTCTAGCTTGAATTTATATGTACCTTTGGTACCTTGTGGCTTTCACTTTAGAAATTCAATTTGTTATCTGGTAAAACAATGGCAAGCTTGAATCCAACCGCTGCACACCAATGTGAGAAGTTGGCCTGGCATATGCTGTTCCTAGTTATAGGGACACCTTGCACCAGTCCAATTCGACTCGTATTGATGATAGGTTTAAGACAACCTTTAAAGAAAGCTATCCTAGTGGTAGCTGTGGAGAGCAGCCTTCAGGCTAAGTCTTGAAGGAGTGTTAAGCTTATTGTTTTACCATAATAACCTCTTGAATAACCAAATGAAAGAGTCGCCCACACAGGTATATATATAAAATATATGTATTTATTCTAGACAGAATCCCACAGTCACTTTATGTGGCTAGTGGCAAAGTTACAATTCAAACAAGCATTTCTAAACACAATAAATAGCACAGAAATCAATGGGCCCCAGGGGGGGACCAAACCATATACTAAAATAGTGGTATAAGAACCACGACAATTCTACAGGCAATGCCTAGGGCATTCAGGATCGCTGGCCCCTTAAGAATCCACCCACAGTTAAGAGGAAGGGGACCCACGGGAGGAGTGTGCAGTGCGAGAAGCTGCTGTCGGGATCGCAATGTTAGCCTATGGAGAATGTCGCGGTTGAATAATTAAGGTTTAAGGACACTTCTAACAACAGTACAAAGTTAAGGTTTGAGACTTAAGGCTTTGGAGAGCCCACCACCACGGAAGTACCGAAGTACCACTGTTACCTGCCCCAGGGAAGCCGGGTGCATAGGTCGATTCTGGTGTCGGGTCGCGGGCTGATTTTCTATGGAAAAGGAGTCCAAACTGCTGCTAGCTGGAAGTGTCGCTGAAGTCGTGAAGATTGAAGTTGAAGAAAAGACAAAGATGAACCTGAAAGCAGAGGGGACAGAGTCTGGGTCACAGCAGAGTGACCAGGGAGCTCACAGGAAGGAGCTCGTGGATGTCGGGTGCTTCAGGTGTGGAAGGTACAGCTGGGCTCTGCAGTCACGGGCTCTGGGAGGCTTCAAGGAAGGCCAGCTTCGGGAGGGCGACTGTCCCACGTCGGCTGAGGGTCGCTGCGGTGTTAGTGTCCCGATTGGATCCACTAAGCATTGGCAACCGCAACCCACGCAAGATGAACAAAGCAGCTGTTGGTGCAGACCCACGAGGTCTGAGGGTGCTCTCCTTTGCAGGGAGCGTAGAGCAGGCCTGGAGCCACCAGGGGAGCTCTTAGAAAGGAAGATTGTCCTCCGTCAAGGCCCACAAGTCGAGAGACAAGGGACCGCGGAAGGCAGCAAAATGGAGTGCGTAAAAGTGCTCCCACGGGCCACCGGAGCGGGCCAGGGAGCTGAGAGTCGGCACAAATGCTGCTTGAAGGTTGGCTCAAGAATGGGCCAAAGCACAACTTCCCCACTGGTCGGGGTCGTGTGCTGGACAAGAGGTGGCCGGTGTCTCGGGGTATGCGGGGATCTCGACACCCACGTGGTCCAGGGTGCTCAGACTTGCTGGGCACACTCACAGGACGCTGGGATGCACTGGAGACCCACCTCGAGGTTGCTGGAAGGCGTCGAAGGTCGTGAGAGCAACGAAGTTCCAACCGGGTATCTTGTAGTCTTTTAGGTGCCTGCCAAGCAGGGGGATAACTCCTTTATCCCAAGGGAGATTTCTTCAGTCAGCTGGGCAGCAGCTCGTCGAAGGTCAGTTCTGTGAAGTCCTGTACGAATCTAAGGCTCTAGGGCAAAGTTATTCCCATATATCCCCAAGATTAGGGGATGGTCCAAAATAGAGCCTACCAATCAGAGTAGAGGCGGGAAAGGGTGGCTACACCCACTCCCCTTTGTGTGTTTCCCGCCTGGGCGAGGGGCAGGATGCCCCTGAACCGGTTCCAGGCGGTGTATGCAGAATTGGGGCTCTGCAGCTGCCTACGTGCAACTCTGAATGGACTTTTGGTGCACCCACCCTGTTCCAATCCACATATCCTGTCTGGGGAGGTGCTGGCACCTCCCTGCCACAGGAGCCCTATTGTCCAGATGGCGAGGCTGGGGTTTTCCCCAGCAACAGCCAGCCAGAGTCGTGTAGGTGGCGAACAGTAGCCATTTTGTGGTACATGTGCACTTTTAAATTGGTGTCTAAAATATACCGCTTTTCCCATATCACCCTCCTAGCAAGGGGGAATCGTGCCCCCATGCCCATGGCTGGACTGGGGGTATGATTCCTTCATGTTTGACACCAAACACGATATGGTTCGGTGTAGCCAGTTCCAAGTTACAGCGATGACGCAATAACTTATAATGCGGTAGAGTATATGGTATGGCTACACTACAAACAACCCAGTAACGGTGTTACGAAGGTTGCAGAGAGGTCCTACTCATGTAGGGGTCCCCCCTCACACATACCTCAGCACCCTGCCCTGTAGGATTACCAGGGCCTGCCATAGGGGTGACCTATGAGAGTATATGTGTTGTATGGTATGGGACATAGGGTACCTACGTCCCTGTAAGGGGTGCTAGCACCACCTTACCCAGGCTACAGTAGTGGCCTGGTGGTGTCAGTTTGGGTGGCTGTCCCAGGGTGGCACAATAAGTGCTGCAGCCCTGGTAGGCCTACTGGGGGACCCATGCCCTGGGTACCTAGGGTACCATCTACAAGGGACTGGTAGGGCATGCCCAGCATCCAATTGGTTGGTACCTAGGGTACCCACATAGTTTGTCAGAGGAAGCAGATAGGCTGGGGTCCTGGATAGCAGGGCCACAGCCTGGCTAAAGTCATAAAAACAGTCAAAACATCAGCAAAAAGTTGGGGGCAACTATGCAGTCGATGCCACTCTCCTACAGTCGTAGACTCGTACTCTGGCCTAATGGTTAAGGTCTTAACTCTTACTCTGGCCTAATAGCTAAGGTCTTAGGCTCGTACTCTGGCCTAATGGTTAAGGTCTTAACTCTTACTCTGGCCTAATAGCTAAGGTCTTAACTCTTACTCTGGCCTAATAGCTAAGGTCTTAGACTCATACTCTGGCCTAATGGTTAAGGTCTTAACTCTTACTTTGGCCTAATAGCTAAGGTCTTAGACACGTACTCTGGCCTAATGGTTAAGGTCTTAACTCTTACTCTGGCCTACTTGTTAAGGTCTTAACTCTTACTCTGGCCTAATAGCTAAGGTCTTAGACTCATACTCTGGCCTAATGGTTAAGGTCTTAACTCTTACTCTGGCCTAATAGCTAAGGTCTTAGACTCATACTCTGGCCTAATAGCTAAGGTCTTAACTCTTACTCTGGCCTAATAGCTAAGGTCTTAATTCTTACTCTGGCCTAATAGCTAAGGTCTTAGACTCATACTCTGGCCTAATGGTTAAGGTCTTAACTCTTACTCTGGCCTAATAGCTAAGGTCATAGACTCGTACTCTGGCCTAATGGTTAAGGTCTTAACTCTTACTCTGGCCTAATAGCTAAGGTCTTAGACTCGTACTCTGGCCTAATAGCTAAGGTCTTAACTCTTACTCTGGCCTAATAGCTAAGGTCTTAATTCTTACTCTGGCCTAATAGCTAAGGTCTTAGACTCTTACTCTGGCCTACTGGTTAAGGTCTTAACTCTTACTCTGGCCTAATAGCTAAGGTCATAGACTCGTACTCTGGCCTAATGGTTAAGGTCTTAACTCTTACTCTGGCCTAATAGCTAAGGTCTTAACTCTTACTCTGGCCTAATAGCTAAGGTCTTAGACTCATACTCTGGCCTAATGGTTAAGGTCTTAACTCTTACTCTGGCCTACTGGTTAAGGTCTTAACTCTTACTCTGGCCTAATAGCTAAGGTCATAGACTCGTACTCTGGCCTAATGGTTAAGGTCTTAACTCTTATTCTGGCCTACTGGTTAAGGTCTTAACTCTTACTCTGGCCTAACAGCTAAGGTCTTAACTCTTACTCTGGCCTCATAGCTAAGGTCTTAGACTCGTACTCTGGCCTAATGGTTAAGGTCTTAACTCTTACTCTGGCCTAATGGTTAAGGTCTTAGACTCGTACTCTGGCTTAATGGTTAAGGTCTTAACTCTTACTCTGGCCTACAGGTTAAGGTCTTAACTCTTACTCTGGCCTACTGGTTAAGGTCTTAACTCTTACTCTGGCCTAATAGCTAAGGTCTTAGACTCATACTCTGGCCTAATGGTTAAGGTCTTAACTCTTACTCTGGCCTAATAGCTAAGGTCTTAGACTCGTACTCTGGCCTAATAGCTAAGGTCTTAACTCTTACTCTGGCCTAATAGCTAAGGTCTTAATTCTTACTCTGGCCTAATAGCTAAGGTCTTAGACTCATACTCTGGCCTAATGGTTAAGGTCTTAACTCTTACTCTGGCCTAATAGCTAAGGTCATAGACTCGTACTCTGGCCTAATGGTTAAGGTCTTAACTCTTACTCTGGCCTAATAGCTAAGGTCTTAGACTCGTACTCTGGCCTAATAGCTAAGGTCTTAACTCTTACTCTGGCCTAATAGCTAAGGTCTTAATTCTTACTCTGGCCTAATAGCTAAGGTCTTAGACTCTTACTCTGGCCTACTGGTTAAGGTCTTAACTCTTACTCTGGCCTAATAGCTAAGGTCATAGACTCGTACTCTGGCCTAATGGTTAAGGTCTTAACTCTTACTCTGGCCTAATAGCTAAGGTCTTAACTCTTACTCTGGCCTAATAGCTAAGGTCTTAGACTCATACTCTGGCCTAATGGTTAAGGTCTTAACTCTTACTCTGGCCTACTGGTTAAGGTCTTAACTCTTACTCTGGCCTAATAGCTAAGGTCATAGACTCGTACTCTGGCCTAATGGTTAAGGTCTTAACTCTTATTCTGGCCTACTGGTTAAGGTCTTAACTCTTACTCTGGCCTAACAGCTAAGGTCTTAACTCTTACTCTGGCCTAATAGCTAAGGTCTTAGACTCGTACTCTGGCCTAATGGTTAAGGTCTTAACTCTTACTCTGGCCTAATGGTTAAGGTCTTAGACTCGTACTCTGGCTTAATGGTTAAGGTCTTAACTCTTACTCTGGCCTACAGGTTAAGGTCTTAACTCTTACTCTGGCCTACTGGTTAAGGTCTTAACTCTTACCCTGGCCTAATAGCTAAGGTCTTAGACTCGTACTCTGGCCTAATGGTTAAGGTGTTAACTCTTACTCTAGCCTACTGGTTAAGGTCTTAACTCTTACTCTGGCCTAATAGCTAAGGTCTTAACTCTTACTCTGGCCTAATGGTTAAGGTCTTAACTCTTACTCTGGCCTAATAGCTAAGGTCTGAGACTCGTACTCTGGCCCAATGGTTAAGGTCTAAACTCTTACTCTGGCCTAATAGCTAAGGTCTTAACTCTTACTCTGGTCTAATAGCTAAGGTCTTAGACTCGTACTATGGCCTACAGGTTAAGGTCTTAACTCTTACTCTGGCCTACTGGTTAAGGTCTTAACTCTTACTCTGGCCTAATGGTTAAGGTCTTAGACTCGTACTCTGGCCTAATGGTTATGGTCTTAACTCTTACTCTGGCCTACAGGTTAAGGTCTTAACTCTTTCTCTGGCCTAATGGTTAAGGTCTTAACTCTTACTCTGGCCTAATAGCTAAGGTCTTAGACTTGTACTCTGGCCTAATGGTTAAGGTCTTAACTCTTACTCTGGCCTACTGGTTAAGGTCTTAACGCTTACTCTGGCCTACTAGCTAAGGTCTTAGACTCGTACTCTGGCCTAATGGTTAAGGTCTTAACTCTTACTCTGGCCTAATAGCTAAGGTCTTAGACTCGTACTATGGCCTACTGGTTAAGGTCTTGACTCTTACTCTTCTCCTACTGGTTAAGGTCTTAACTCTTACTCTGGCCTACTGGTTACGGTCTTAACTCTTACTCTGGCCTAATAGCTAAGGTCTTAGACTCGTACTCTGGCCTACTGGTTAAGGTCTTGACTCTTACTCTTCTCCTACTGGTTAAGGTCTTAACTCTTACTCTGGCCTACTGGTTACGGTCTTAACTCTTACTCTGGCCTAATAGCTAAGGTCTTAGAATCATACTCTGGTCTACTGGTTAAGAACTTAACTCTTACTCTGGCCTACTGGTTAAAGTCTTAACTCTTACTCTGGCCTAAAAGCTAAGGTCTTAACTCTTACTCTGGCCTAATAGCTAAGGTCTTAACTCTTACTCTGGCCTAATAGCTAAGGTCTTGAACTCGTACTATGGCCTACAGGTTAAGGTCTTAACTCTTACTCTGGCCTACTGGTTAAGGTCTTAACTCTTACTCTGGCCTAATAGCTAAGGTCTTAGACTCGTACTCTGGCCTAATGGTTAACGTCTTAACTCTCATTCTGGCCTACTGGTTAAGGTCTTAACTCTTTCTATGGCCTACAGGTTAAGGTCTTAACTCTAACTCTGGCCTAATAGCTAAGGTCTTAACTCTTACTCTGGCCTAATAGCTAAGGTCTGAGACTCGTACTCTGGCCCAATGGTTAAGGTCTAAACTCTTACTCTGGCCTAATAGCTAAGGTCTTAATTCTTACTCTGGCCTAATAGCTAAGGTCTTAGACTCATACTCTGGCCTAATGGTTAAGGTCTTAACTCTTACTCTGGCCTACTGGTTAAGGTCTTAACTCTTACTCTGGCCTAATAGCTAAGGTCTTAGACTCATACTCTGGCCTAATGGTTAAGGTCTTAACTCTTACTCTGGCCTAATAGCTAAGGTCTTAGACTCGTACTCTGGCCTAATAGCTAAGGTCTTAACTCTTACTCTGGCCTAATAGCTAAGGTCTTAATTCTTACTCTGGCCTAATAGCTAAGGTCTTAGACTCATACTCTGGCCTAATGGTTAAGGTCTTAACTCTTACTCTGGCCTAATAGCTAAGGTCATAGACTCGTACTCTGGCCTAATGGTTAAGGTCTTAACTCTTACTCTGGCCTAATAGCTAAGGTCTTAGACTCGTACTCTGGCCTAATAGCTAAGGTCTTAACTCTTACTCTGGCCTAATAGCTAAGGTCTTAATTCTTACTCTGGCCTAATAGCTAAGGTCTTAGACTCTTACTCTGGCCTACTGGTTAAGGTCTTAACTCTTACTCTGGCCTAATAGCTAAGGTCATAGACTCGTACTCTGGCCTAATGGTTAAGGTCTTAACTCTTACTCTGGCCTAATAGCTAAGGTCTTAACTCTTACTCTGGCCTAATAGCTAAGGTCTTAGACTCATACTCTGGCCTAATGGTTAAGGTCTTAACTCTTACTCTGGCCTACTGGTTAAGGTCTTAACTCTTACTCTGGCCTAATAGCTAAGGTCATAGACTCGTACTCTGGCCTAATGGTTAAGGTCTTAACTCTTATTCTGGCCTACTGGTTAAGGTCTTAACTCTTACTCTGGCCTAACAGCTAAGGTCTTAACTCTTACTCTGGCCTAATAGCTAAGGTCTTAGACTCGTACTCTGGCCTAATGGTTAAGGTCTTAACTCTTACTCTGGCCTAATAGCTAAGGTCATAGACTCGTACTCTGGCCTAATGGTTAAGGTCTTAACTCTTATTCTGGCCTACTGGTTAAGGTCTTAACTCTTACTCTGGCCTAACAGCTAAGGTCTTAACTCTTACTCTGGCCTAATAGCTAAGGTCTTAGACTCGTACTCTGGCCTAATGGTTAAGGTCTTAACTCTTACTCTGGCCTAATGGTTAAGGTCTTAGACTCGTACTCTGGCTTAATGGTTAAGGTCTTAACTCTTACTCTGGCCTACAGGTTAAGGTCTTAACTCTTACTCTGGCCTACTGGTTAAGGTCTTAACTCTTACCCTGGCCTAATAGCTAAGGTCTTAGACTCGTACTCTGGCCTAATGGTTAAGGTGTTAACTCTTACTCTAGCCTACTGGTTAAGGTCTTAACTCTTACTCTGGCCTAATAGCTAAGGTCTTAACTCTTACTCTGGCCTAATGGTTAAGGTCTTAACTCTTACTCTGGCCTAATAGCTAAGGTCTGAGACTCGTACTCTGGCCCAATGGTTAAGGTCTAAACTCTTACTCTGGCCTAATAGCTAAGGTCTTAACTCTTACTCTGGTCTAATAGCTAAGGTCTTAGACTCGTACTATGGCCTACAGGTTAAGGTCTTAACTCTTACTCTGGCCTACTGGTTAAGGTCTTAACTCTTACTCTGGCCTAATGGTTAAGGTCTTAGACTCGTACTCTGGCCTAATGGTTATGGTCTTAACTCTTACTCTGGCCTACAGGTTAAGGTCTTAACTCTTTCTCTGGCCTAATGGTTAAGGTCTTAACTCTTACTCTGGCCTAATAGCTAAGGTCTTAGACTTGTACTCTGGCCTAATGGTTAAGGTCTTAACTCTTACTCTGGCCTACTGGTTAAGGTCTTAACGCTTACTCTGGCCTACTAGCTAAGGTCTTAGACTCGTACTCTGGCCTAATGGTTAAGGTCTTAACTCTTACTCTGGCCTAATAGCTAAGGTCTTAGACTCGTACTATGGCCTACTGGTTAAGGTCTTGACTCTTACTCTTCTCCTACTGGTTAAGGTCTTAACTCTTACTCTGGCCTACTGGTTACGGTCTTAACTCTTACTCTGGCCTAATAGCTAAGGTCTTAGACTCGTACTCTGGCCTACTGGTTAAGGTCTTGACTCTTACTCTTCTCCTACTGGTTAAGGTCTTAACTCTTACTCTGGCCTACTGGTTACGGTCTTAACTCTTACTCTGGCCTAATAGCTAAGGTCTTAGAATCATACTCTGGTCTACTGGTTAAGAACTTAACTCTTACTCTGGCCTACTGGTTAAAGTATTAACTCTTACTCTGGCCTAAAAGCTAAGGTCTTAACTCTTACTCTGGCCTAATAGCTAAGGTCTTAACTCTTACTCTGGCCTAATAGCTAAGGTCTTGAACTCGTACTATGGCCTACAGGTTAAGGTCTTAACTCTTACTCTGGCCTACTGGTTAAGGTCTTAACTCTTACTCTGGCCTAATAGCTAAGGTCTTAGACTCGTACTCTGGCCTAATGGTTAACGTCTTAACTCTCATTCTGGCCTACTGGTTAAGGTCTTAACTCTTTCTCTGGCCTACAGGTTAAGGTCTTAACTCTAACTCTGGCCTAATAGCTAAGGTCTTAACTCTTACTCTGGCCTAATAGCTAAGGTCTGAGACTCGTACTCTGGCCCAATGGTTAAGGTCTAAACTCTTACTCTGGCCTAATAGCTAAGGTCTTAACTCTTACTCTGGTCTAATAGCTAAGGTCTTAGACTCGTACTATGGCCTACAGGTTAAGGTCTTAACTCTTACTCTGGCCTACTGGTTAAGGTCTTAACTCTTACTCTGGCCTAATGGTTAAGGTCTTAGACTCGTACTCTGGCCTAATGGTTAAGGTCTTAACTCTTACTCTGGCCTACAGGTTAAGGTCTTAACTCTTACTCTGGCCTAATAGCTAAGGTCTTAGACTCGTACTCTGGCCTAATGGTTAAGGTGTTAACACTTACTCTGGCCTAATAGATAAAGTCTTAGCTCTTACTCTGGCCTAATAGCTAAGGTCTTAGACTCGTACTATGGCCTAATGGTAAAGGTCTTAACTCTTACTCTGGCCTAATAGCTAAGGTCTTAGACTCGTACTCTGGCCTAATGGTTAAGGTCTTAACTCTTACTCTGGCCTAATAGCTAAGGTCTTAACTCTTACTCTGGCCTAATAGCTAAGGTCTTAACTCTTACTCTGGCCTAATAGCTAAGGTCTTAGACTCATACTCTGGCCTAATGGTTAAGGTCTTAACTCTTACTCTGGCCTACTGGTTAAGGTCTTAACTCTTACTCTGGCCTAATAGCTAAGGTCATAGACTCGTACTCTGGCCTAATGGTTAAGGTCTTAACTCTTATTCTGGCCTACTGGTTAAGGTCTTAACTCTTACTCTGGCCTAACAGCTAAGGTCTTAACTCTTACTCTGGCCTAATAGCTAAGGTCTTAGACTCGTACTATGGCCTAATGGTTAAGGTCTTAACTCTTACTCTGGCCTAATGGTTAAGGTCTTAGACTCGTACTCTGGCCTAATGGTTAAGGTCTTAACTCTTACTCTGGCCTACAGGTTAAGGTCTTAACTCTTACTCTGGCCTACTGGTTAAGGTCTTAACTCTTACTCTGGCCTAATAGCTAAGGTCTTAGACTCGTACTCTGGCCTAATAGTTAAGGTGTTAACTCTTACTCTAGCCTACTGGTTAAGGTCTTAACTCTTACTCTGGCCTAATAGCTAAGGTCTTAACTCTTACTCTGGCCTAATAGCTAAGGTCGTAGACTCGTACTCTGGCCTAATGGTTAAGGTCTTAACTCTTACTCTGGCCTAATAGCTAAGGTCTTAGGCTCGTACTCTGGCCTAATGGTTAAGGTCTTAACTCTTACTCTGGCCTAATAGCTAAGGTCTTAACTCTTACTCTGGCCTAATAGCTAAGGTCTTAGACTCATACTCTGGCCTAATGGTTAAGGTCTTAACTCTTACTTTGGCCTAATAGCTAAGGTCTTAGACTCGTACTCTGGCCTAATGGTTAAGGTCTTAACTCTTACTCTGGCCTACTTGTTAAGGTCTTAACTCTTACTCTGGCCTAATAGCTAAGGTCTTAGACTCATACTCTGGCCTAATGGTTAAGGTCTTAACTCTTACTCTGGCCTAATAGCTAAGGTCTTAGACTCGTACTCTGGCCTAATAGCTAAGGTCTTAACTCTTACTCTGGCCTAATAGCTAAGGTCTTAATTCTTACTCTGGCCTAATAGCTAAGGTCTTAGACTCATACTCTGGCCTAATGGTTAAGGTCTTAACTCTTACTCTGGCCTACTGGTTAAGGTCTTAACTCTTACTCTGGCCTAATAGCTAAGGTCATAGACTCGTACTCTGGCCTAATGGTTAAGGTCTTAACTCTTACTCTGGCCTAATAGCTAAGGTCTTAACTCTTACTCTGGCCTAATAGCTAAGGTCTTAGACTCATACTCTGGCCTAATGGTTAAGGTCTTAACTCTTACTCTGGCCTACTGGTTAAGGTCTTAACTCTTACTCTGGCCTAATAGCTAAGGTCATAGACTCGTACTCTGGCCTAATGGTTAAGGTCTTAACTCTTATTCTGGCCTACTGGTTAAGGTCTTAACTCTTACTCTGGCCTAACAGCTAAGGTCTTAACTCTTACTCTGGCCTAATAGCTAAGGTCTTAGACTCGTACTCTGGCCTAATGGTTAAGGTCTTAACTCTTACTCTGGCCTAATGGTTAAGGTCTTAGACTCGTACTCTGGCTTAATGGTTAAGGTCTTAACTCTTACTCTGGCCTACAGGTTAAGGTCTTAACTCTTACTCTGGCCTACTGGTTAAGGTCTTAACTCTTACCCTGGCCTAATAGCTAAGGTCTTAGACTCGTACTCTGGCCTAATGGTTAAGGTGTTAACTCTTACTCTAGCCTACTGGTTAATGTCTTAACTCTTACTCTGGCCTAATAGCTAAGGTCTTAACTCTTACTCTGGCCTAATGGTTAAGGTCTTAACTCTTACTCTGGCCTAATAGCTAAGGTCTGAGACTCGTACTCTGGCCCAATGGTTAAGGTCTAAACTCTTACTCTGGCCTAATAGCTAAGGTCTTAACTCTTACTCTGGTCTAATAGCTAAGGTCTTAGACTCGTACTATGGCCTACAGGTTAAGGTCTTAACTCTTACTCTGGCCTACTGGTTAAGGTCTTAACTCTTACTCTGGTCTAATAGCTAAGGTCTTAGACTCGTACTATGGCCTACAGGTTAAGGTCTTAACTCTTACTCTGGCCTACTGGTTAAGGTCTTAACTCTTACTCTGGCCTAATGGTTAAGGTCTTAGACTCGTACTCTGGCCTAATGGTTATGGTCTTAACTCTTACTCTGGCCTACAGGTTAAGGTCTTAACTCTTTCTCTGGCCTAATGGTTAAGGTCTTAACTCTTACTCTGGCCTAATAGCTAAGGTCTTAGACTTGTACTCTGGCCTAATGGTTAAGGTCTTAACTCTTACTCTGGCCTACTGGTTAAGGTCTTAACGCTTACTCTGGCCTACTAGCTAAGGTCTTAGACTCGTACTCTGGCCTAATGGTTAAGGTCTTAACTCTTACTCTGGCCTAATAGCTAAGGTCTTAGACTCGTACTATGGCCTACTGGTTAAGGTCTTGACTCTTACTCTTCTCCTACTGGTTAAGGTCTTAACTCTTACTCTGGCCTACTGGTTACGGTCTTAACTCTTACTCTGGCCTAATAGCTAAGGTCTTAGACTCGTACTCTGGCCTACTGGTTAAGGTCTTGACTCTTACTCTTCTCCTACTGGTTAAGGTCTTAACTCTTACTCTGGCCTACTGGTTACGGTCTTAACTCTTACTCTGGCCTAATAGCTAAGGTCTTAGAATCATACTCTGGTCTACTGGTTAAGAACTTAACTCTTACTCTGGCCTACTGGTTAAAGTCTTAACTCTTACTCTGGCCTAAAAGCTAAGGTCTTAACTCTTACTCTGGCCTAATAGCTAAGGTCTTAACTCTTACTCTGGCCTAATAGCTAAGGTCTTGAACTCGTACTATGGCCTACAGGTTAAGGTCTTAACTCTTACTCTGGCCTACTGGTTAAGGTCTTAACTCTTACTCTGGCCTAATAGCTAAGGTCTTAGACTCGTACTCTGGCCTAATGGTTAACGTCTTAACTCTCATTCTGGCCTACTGGTTAAGGTCTTAACTCTTTCTATGGCCTACAGGTTAAGGTCTTAACTCTAACTCTGGCCTAATAGCTAAGGTCTTAACTCTTACTCTGGCCTAATAGCTAAGGTCTGAGACTCGTACTCTGGCCCAATGGTTAAGGTCTAAACTCTTACTCTGGCCTAATAGCTAAGGTCTTAATTCTTACTCTGGCCTAATAGCTAAGGTCTTAGACTCATACTCTGGCCTAATGGTTAAGGTCTTAACTCTTACTCTGGCCTACTGGTTAAGGTCTTAACTCTTACTCTGGCCTAATAGCTAAGGTCTTAGACTCATACTCTGGCCTAATGGTTAAGGTCTTAACTCTTACTCTGGCCTAATAGCTAAGGTCTTAGACTCGTACTCTGGCCTAATAGCTAAGGTCTTAACTCTTACTCTGGCCTAATAGCTAAGGTCTTAATTCTTACTCTGGCCTAATAGCTAAGGTCTTAGACTCATACTCTGGCCTAATGGTTAAGGTCTTAACTCTTACTCTGGCCTAATAGCTAAGGTCATAGACTCGTACTCTGGCCTAATGGTTAAGGTCTTAACTCTTACTCTGGCCTAATAGCTAAGGTCTTAGACTCGTACTCTGGCCTAATAGCTAAGGTCTTAACTCTTACTCTGGCCTAATAGCTAAGGTCTTAATTCTTACTCTGGCCTAATAGCTAAGGTCTTAGACTCTTACTCTGGCCTACTGGTTAAGGTCTTAACTCTTACTCTGGCCTAATAGCTAAGGTCATAGACTCGTACTCTGGCCTAATGGTTAAGGTCTTAACTCTTACTCTGGCCTAATAGCTAAGGTCTTAACTCTTACTCTGGCCTAATAGCTAAGGTCTTAGACTCATACTCTGGCCTAATGGTTAAGGTCTTAACTCTTACTCTGGCCTACTGGTTAAGGTCTTAACTCTTACTCTGGCCTAATAGCTAAGGTCATAGACTCGTACTCTGGCCTAATGGTTAAGGTCTTAACTCTTATTCTGGCCTACTGGTTAAGGTCTTAACTCTTACTCTGGCCTAACAGCTAAGGTCTTAACTCTTACTCTGGCCTAATAGCTAAGGTCTTAGACTCGTACTCTGGCCTAATGGTTAAGGTCTTAACTCTTACTCTGGCCTAATAGCTAAGGTCATAGACTCGTACTCTGGCCTAATGGTTAAGGTCTTAACTCTTATTCTGGCCTACTGGTTAAGGTCTTAACTCTTACTCTGGCCTAACAGCTAAGGTCTTAACTCTTACTCTGGCCTAATAGCTAAGGTCTTAGACTCGTACTCTGGCCTAATGGTTAAGGTCTTAACTCTTACTCTGGCCTAATGGTTAAGGTCTTAGACTCGTACTCTGGCTTAATGGTTAAGGTCTTAACTCTTACTCTGGCCTACAGGTTAAGGTCTTAACTCTTACTCTGGCCTACTGGTTAAGGTCTTAACTCTTACCCTGGCCTAATAGCTAAGGTCTTAGACTCGTACTCTGGCCTAATGGTTAAGGTGTTAACTCTTACTCTAGCCTACTGGTTAAGGTCTTAACTCTTACTCTGGCCTAATAGCTAAGGTCTTAACTCTTACTCTGGCCTAATGGTTAAGGTCTTAACTCTTACTCTGGCCTAATAGCTAAGGTCTGAGACTCGTACTCTGGCCCAATGGTTAAGGTCTAAACTCTTACTCTGGCCTAATAGCTAAGGTCTTAACTCTTACTCTGGTCTAATAGCTAAGGTCTTAGACTCGTACTATGGCCTACAGGTTAAGGTCTTAACTCTTACTCTGGCCTACTGGTTAAGGTCTTAACTCTTACTCTGGCCTAATGGTTAAGGTCTTAGACTCGTACTCTGGCCTAATGGTTATGGTCTTAACTCTTACTCTGGCCTACAGGTTAAGGTCTTAACTCTTTCTCTGGCCTAATGGTTAAGGTCTTAACTCTTACTCTGGCCTAATAGCTAAGGTCTTAGACTTGTACTCTGGCCTAATGGTTAAGGTCTTAACTCTTACTCTGGCCTACTGGTTAAGGTCTTAACGCTTACTCTGGCCTACTAGCTAAGGTCTTAGACTCGTACTCTGGCCTAATGGTTAAGGTCTTAACTCTTACTCTGGCCTAATAGCTAAGGTCTTAGACTCGTACTATGGCCTACTGGTTAAGGTCTTGACTCTTACTCTTCTCCTACTGGTTAAGGTCTTAACTCTTACTCTGGCCTACTGGTTACGGTCTTAACTCTTACTCTGGCCTAATAGCTAAGGTCTTAGACTCGTACTCTGGCCTACTGGTTAAGGTCTTGACTCTTACTCTTCTCCTACTGGTTAAGGTCTTAACTCTTACTCTGGCCTACTGGTTACGGTCTTAACTCTTACTCTGGCCTAATAGCTAAGGTCTTAGAATCATACTCTGGTCTACTGGTTAAGAACTTAACTCTTACTCTGGCCTACTGGTTAAAGTCTTAACTCTTACTCTGGCCTAAAAGCTAAGGTCTTAACTCTTACT
Source organism: Triturus cristatus (assembly GCF_964204655.1). Lineage (NCBI taxonomy): Eukaryota > Metazoa > Chordata > Amphibia > Caudata > Salamandridae > Triturus > Triturus cristatus. Next base: position 717,218,825 of record NC_140593.1, on the reverse strand, counting down.
CTGGCCTAATAGCTAAGGTCTTAACTCTTACTCTGGCCTAATAGCTAAGGTCTTGAACTCGTACTATGGCCTACAGGTTAAGGTCTTAACTCTTACTCTGGCCTACTGGTTAAGGTCTTAACTCTTACTCTGGCCTAATAGCTAAGGTCTTAGACTCGTACTCTGGCCTAATGGTTAACGTCTTAACTCTCATTCTGGCCTACTGGTTAAGGTCTTAACTCTTTCTCTGGCCTACAGGTTAAGGTCTTAACTCTAACTCTGGCCTAATAGCTAAGGTCTTAACTCTTACTCTGGCCTAATAGCTAAGGTCTGAGACTCGTACTCTGGCCCAATGGTTAAGGTCTAAACTCTTACTCTGGCCTAATAGCTAAGGTCTTAACTCTTACTCTGGTCTAATAGCTAAGGTCTTAGACTCGTACTATGGCCTACAGGTTAAGGTCTTAACTCTTACTCTGGCCTACTGGTTAAGGTCTTAACTCTTACTCTGGCCTAATGGTTAAGGTCTTAGACTCGTACTCTGGCCTAATGGTTAAGGTGTTAACACTTACTCTGGCCTAATAGATAAAGTCTTAGCTCTTACTCTGGCCTAATAGCTAAGGTCTTAGACTCGTACTATGGCCTAATGGTAAAGGTCTTAACTCTTACTCTGGCCTAATAGCTAAGGTCTTAGACTCGTACTCTGGCCTAATGGTTAAGGTCTTAACTCTTACTCTGGCCTAATAGCTAAGGTCTTAACTCTTACTCTGGCCTAATAGCTAAGGTCTTAACTCTTACTCTGGCCTAATAGCTAAGGTCTTAGACTCATACTCTGGCCTAATGGTTAAGGTCTTAACTCTTACTCTGGCCTACTGGTTAAGGTCTTAACTCTTACTCTGGCCTAATAGCTAAGGTCATAGACTCGTACTCTGGCCTAATGGTTAAGGTCTTAACTCTTATTCTGGCCTACTGGTTAAGGTCTTAACTCTTACTCTGGCCTAACAGCTAAGGTCTTAACTCTTACTCTGGCCTAATAGCTAAGGTCTTAGACTCGTACTATGGCCTAATGGTTAAGGTCTTAACTCTTACTCTGGCCTAATGGTTAAGGTCTTAGACTCGTACTCTGGCCTAATGGTTAAGGTCTTAACTCTTACTCTGGCCTACAGGTTAAGGTCTTAACTCTTACTCTGGCCTACTGGTTAAGGTCTTAACTCTTACTCTGGCCTAATAGCTAAGGTCTTAGACTCGTACTCTGGCCTAATAGTTAAGGTGTTAACTCTTACTCTAGCCTACTGGTTAAGGTCTTAACTCTTACTCTGGCCTAATAGCTAAGGTCTTAACTCTTACTCTGGCCTAATAGCTAAGGTCGTAGACTCGTACTCTGGCCTAATGGTTAAGGTCTTAACTCTTACTCTGGCCTAATAGCTAAGGTCTTAGGCTCGTACTCTGGCCTAATGGTTAAGGTCTTAACTCTTACTCTGGCCTAATAGCTAAGGTCTTAACTCTTACTCTGGCCTAATAGCTAAGGTCTTAGACTCATACTCTGGCCTAATGGTTAAGGTCTTAACTCTTACTTTGGCCTAATAGCTAAGGTCTTAGACTCGTACTCTGGCCTAATGGTTAAGGTCTTAACTCTTACTCTGGCCTACTTGTTAAGGTCTTAACTCTTACTCTGGCCTAATAGCTAAGGTCTTAGACTCATACTCTGGCCTAATGGTTAAGGTCTTAACTCTTACTCTGGCCTAATAGCTAAGGTCTTAGACTCGTACTCTGGCCTAATAGCTAAGGTCTTAACTCTTACTCTGGCCTAATAGCTAAGGTCTTAATTCTTACTCTGGCCTAATAGCTAAGGTCTTAGACTCATACTCTGGCCTAATGGTTAAGGTCTTAACTCTTACTCTGGCCTACTGGTTAAGGTCTTAACTCTTACTCTGGCCTAATAGCTAAGGTCATAGACTCGTACTCTGGCCTAATGGTTAAGGTCTTAACTCTTACTCTGGCCTAATAGCTAAGGTCTTAACTCTTACTCTGGCCTAATAGCTAAGGTCTTAGACTCATACTCTGGCCTAATGGTTAAGGTCTTAACTCTTACTCTGGCCTACTGGTTAAGGTCTTAACTCTTACTCTGGCCTAATAGCTAAGGTCATAGACTCGTACTCTGGCCTAATGGTTAAGGTCTTAACTCTTATTCTGGCCTACTGGTTAAGGTCTTAACTCTTACTCTGGCCTAACAGCTAAGGTCTTAACTCTTACTCTGGCCTAATAGCTAAGGTCTTAGACTCGTACTCTGGCCTAATGGTTAAGGTCTTAACTCTTACTCTGGCCTAATGGTTAAGGTCTTAGACTCGTACTCTGGCTTAATGGTTAAGGTCTTAACTCTTACTCTGGCCTACAGGTTAAGGTCTTAACTCTTACTCTGGCCTACTGGTTAAGGTCTTAACTCTTACCCTGGCCTAATAGCTAAGGTCTTAGACTCGTACTCTGGCCTAATGGTTAAGGTGTTAACTCTTACTCTAGCCTACTGGTTAATGTCTTAACTCTTACTCTGGCCTAATAGCTAAGGTCTTAACTCTTACTCTGGCCTAATGGTTAAGGTCTTAACTCTTACTCTGGCCTAATAGCTAAGGTCTGAGACTCGTACTCTGGCCCAATGGTTAAGGTCTAAACTCTTACTCTGGCCTAATAGCTAAGGTCTTAACTCTTACTCTGGTCTAATAGCTAAGGTCTTAGACTCGTACTATGGCCTACAGGTTAAGGTCTTAACTCTTACTCTGGCCTACTGGTTAAGGTCTTAACTCTTACTCTGGCCTAATGGTTAAGGTCTTAGACTCGTACTCTGGCCTAATGGTTAAGGTCTTAACTCTTACTCTGGCCTACAGGTTAAGGTCTTAACTCTTTCTCTGGCCTAATGGTTAAGGTCTTAACTCTTACTCTGGCCTAATAGCTAAGGTCTTAGACTTGTACTCTGGCCTAATGGTTAAGGTCTTAACTCTTACTCTGGCCTACTGGTTAAGGTCTTAACGCTTACTCTGGCCTACTAGCTAAGGTCTTAGACTCGTACTCTGGCCTAATGGTTAAGGTCTTAACTCTTACTCTGGCCTAATAGCTAAGGTCTTAGACTCGTACTATGGCCTACTGGTTAAGGTCTTGACTCTTACTCTTCTCCTACTGGTTAAGGTCTTAACTCTTAATCTGGCCTACTGGTTACGGTCTTAACTCTTACTCTGGCCTAATAGCTAAGGTCTTAGAATCATACTCTGGTCTACTGGTTAAGGTCTTAACTCTTACTCTGGCCTACTGGTTAACGTCTTAACTCGTACTCTGGCCTAATGGTTAAGGTCCTAACTCTTACTCTGGCCTACTGGTTAAGGTCTTAACTCTTACTCTGGCCTAATAGCTAAGGTCTTAGACTCGTTCTCTGGCCTACTGGTTAAGGTCTTAACTCTTACTCTGACCTAATAGCTAAGGTCTTAGACTCGTACTCTGGCCTATTAGATAAGGTCTTAGACTCGTACTCTTGCCTAATGGTTAATGTCTTAACTCTTACTCTGGCCTAATAGCTAAGGTCTTAGACTCGTACTCTGGCCTAATAGCTACAGTCTTAGACTCGTACTCTGGCCTAATGGTTAAGGTCTTAACTCTTACTCTGGCCTAATGGTTAAGGTCTTAACTCTTACTTTGGTCTAATAGCTAAGGTCTTAGACTCGTACTCTGGCCTAATGGTTAAGGTCTTAACTCTTACTCTGGCCTAATAGCTAAGGTCTTAGACTCGTACTCTGGACTAATAGTTAAGGTCTTAACTCTTACTCTGGCCTACTTGTTAAGGTCTTAACTCTTACTCTGGCCTAATAGCTAAGGTCTTAGACTCATACTCTGGCCTAATGGTTAAGGTCTTAACTCTTACTCTGGCCTAATAGCTAAGGTCTTAGACTCGTACTCTGGCCTAATAGCTAAGGTCTTAACTCTTACTCTGGCCTAATAGCTAAGGTCTTAATTCTTACTCTGGCCTAATAGCTAAGGTCTTAGACTCATACTCTGGCCTAATGGTTAAGGTCTTAACTCTTACTCTGGCCTGATAGCTAAGGTCTTAGACTCGTACTCTGGCCTAATGGTTAAGATCTTAACTCTTACTCTGGCCTACTGGTTAAGGTCTTAACTCTTTCTCTGGCCTAATGGTTAAGGTCTTAACTCTTACTCTGGCCTAATAGCTAAGGTCTTAGACTTGTACTCTGGCCTAATGGTTAAGGTCTTAACTCTTACTCTGGCCTACTGGTTAAGGTCTTAACTCTTACTCTGGCCAACTAGCTAAGGTCTTAGACTCATACTCTGTCCTAATGGTTAAGGTCTTAACTCTTACTCTGGCCTAATAGCTAAGGTCTTAACTCTTACTCTGGCCTAATAGCTAAGGTCTTAATTCTTACTCTGGCCGAATAGCTAAGGTCTTAGACTCATACTCTGGCCTACTGGTTAAGGTCTTAACTCTTACTCTGGCCTGATAGCTAAGGTCTTAGACTCGTACTCTGGCCTAATGGTTAAGGTCTTAACACTTACTCTGGCCTAATAGCTAAGGTCTTAACTCTTACTCTGGCCTAATAGCTAAGGCCTTATACTCGTACTCTGGCCTACTGGTTAATGTCTTAACTCTTACTCTGACCTACTGGTTTAGGTCTTAACTCTTACTCTGGCCTAATAGCAAAGGTCTTAGACTCGTACTCTGGCCTAATGTTTAAGGTCTTAACTCTTACTCTGGCCTACTGGTTAAGGTCTTAACTCTTACTCTGGCCTAATAGCTAAGGTCTTAGACTCGTACTCTGGCCTAATGGTTAAGGTCTTAACTCTTACTCTGGCCTTCTTGTTAAGGTCTTAACTCTTACTCTGGCCTAATAGCTAAGGTCTTAACTCTTACTCTGGCCTAATAGCTAAGGTCTTAACTCTTACTCTGGCCTAATAGATAAGGTCTTGAACTCGTACTATGGCCTACAGGTTAAGGTCTTAACTCTTACTCTGGCCTACTGGTTAAGTTCTTAACTCTTACTCTGGCCTAATAGCTAAGGTCTTAGACTCGTACTCTGGACTAATCATTAAGGTCTTAACTCTTACTCTGGACTAATAGCTAAGATCTTAAATCTTACTCTGGCCCAATAGCTAAGGTCTTAGACTCGTACTCTGGCCTAATGGTTAAGGTCTTAACTCTTACTCTGGCCTACTGGTTAAGGTCTTAACTCTTACTCTGGCATAATAGCTAAGGTCTGAGACTCGTACTCTGGCCCAATGGTTAAGGTCTAAACTCTTACTCTGGCCTAATAGCTAAGGTCCTAACTCTTATTCTGGTCTAATAGCTAAGGTCTTAGACTCGTACTATGGCCTACAGGTTAAGGTCTTAACTCTTACTCTGGCCTACTGGTTAAGGTCTTAACTCTTACTCTGGCCTAATGGTTAAGGTCTTAGACTCGTACTCTGGCCTAATGGTTAAGGTCTTAACTCTTACTCTGGCCTACAGGTTAAGGTCTTAACTCTTTCTCTGGCCTAATGGTTAAGGTCTTAACTCTTACTCTGGCCTAATAGCTAAGGTCTTAGACTTGTACTCTGGCCTAATGGTTAAGGTCTTAACTCTTACTCTGGCCTACTGGTTAAGGTCTTAACGCTTACTCTGGCCTACTAGCTAAGGTCTTAGACTCGTACTCTGGCCTAATGGTTAAGGTCTTAACTCTTACTCTGGCCTAATAGCTAAGGTCTTAGACTCGTACTATGGCCTACTGGTTAAGGTCTTGACTCTTACTCTTCTCCTACTGGTTAAGGTCTTAACTCTTAATCTGGCCTACTGGTTACGGTCTTAACTCTTACTCTGGCCTAATAGCTAAGGTCTTAGAATCATACTCTGGTCTACTGGTTAAGGTCTTAACTCTTACTCTGGCCTAATAGCTAAGGTCTTAGACTCGTACTATGGCCTAATGGTTAAGGTCTTAACTCTTACTCTGGCCTAATGGTTAAGGTCTTAGACTCGTACTCTGGCCTAATGGTTAAGGTCTTAACTCTTACTCTGGCCTACAGGTTAAGGTCTTAACTCTTACTCTGGCCTACTGGTTAAGGTCTTAACTCTTACTCTGGCCTAATAGCTAAGGTCTTAGACTCGTACTCTGGCCTAATAGTTAAGGTGTTAACTCTTACTCTAGCCTACTGGTTAAGGTCTTAACTCTTACTCTGGCCTAATAGCTAAGGTCTTAACTCTTACTCTGGCCTAATAGCTAAGGTCGTAGACTCGTACTCTGGCCTAATGGTTAAGGTCTTAACTCTTACTCTGGCCTAATAGCTAAGGTCTTAGGCTCGTACTCTGGCCTAATGGTTAAGGTCTTAACTCTTACTCTGGCCTAATAGCTAAGGTCTTAACTCTTACTCTGGCCTAATAGCTAAGGTCTTAGACTCATACTCTGGCCTAATGGTTAAGGTCTTAACTCTTACTTTGGCCTAATAGCTAAGGTCTTAGACTCGTACTCTGGCCTAATGGTTAAGGTCTTAACTCTTACTCTGGCCTACTTGTTAAGGTCTTAACTCTTACTCTGGCCTAATAGCTAAGGTCTTAGACTCATACTCTGGCCTAATGGTTAAGGTCTTAACTCTTACTCTGGCCTAATAGCTAAGGTCTTAGACTCGTACTCTGGCCTAATAGCTAAGGTCTTAACTCTTACTCTGGCCTAATAGCTAAGGTCTTAATTCTTACTCTGGCCTAATAGCTAAGGTCTTAGACTCATACTCTGGCCTAATGGTTAAGGTCTTAACTCTTACTCTGGCCTACTGGTTAAGGTCTTAACTCTTACTCTGGCCTAATAGCTAAGGTCATAGACTCGTACTCTGGCCTAATGGTTAAGGTCTTAACTCTTACTCTGGCCTAATAGCTAAGGTCTTAACTCTTACTCTGGCCTAATAGCTAAGGTCTTAGACTCATACTCTGGCCTAATGGTTAAGGTCTTAACTCTTACTCTGGCCTACTGGTTAAGGTCTTAACTCTTACTCTGGCCTAATAGCTAAGGTCATAGACTCGTACTCTGGCCTAATGGTTAAGGTCTTAACTCTTATTCTGGCCTACTGGTTAAGGTCTTAACTCTTACTCTGGCCTAACAGCTAAGGTCTTAACTCTTACTCTGGCCTAATAGCTAAGGTCTTAGACTCGTACTCTGGCCTAATGGTTAAGGTCTTAACTCTTACTCTGGCCTAATGGTTAAGGTCTTAGACTCGTACTCTGGCTTAATGGTTAAGGTCTTAACTCTTACTCTGGCCTACAGGTTAAGGTCTTAACTCTTACTCTGGCCTACTGGTTAAGGTCTTAACTCTTACCCTGGCCTAATAGCTAAGGTCTTAGACTCGTACTCTGGCCTAATGGTTAAGGTGTTAACTCTTACTCTAGCCTACTGGTTAATGTCTTAACTCTTACTCTGGCCTAATAGCTAAGGTCTTAACTCTTACTCTGGCCTAATGGTTAAGGTCTTAACTCTTACTCTGGCCTAATAGCTAAGGTCTGAGACTCGTACTCTGGCCCAATGGTTAAGGTCTAAACTCTTACTCTGGCCTAATAGCTAAGGTCTTAACTCTTACTCTGGTCTAATAGCTAAGGTCTTAGACTCGTACTATGGCCTACAGGTTAAGGTCTTAACTCTTACTCTGGCCTACTGGTTAAGGTCTTAACTCTTACTCTGGTCTAATAGCTAAGGTCTTAGACTCGTACTATGGCCTACAGGTTAAGGTCTTAACTCTTACTCTGGCCTACTGGTTAAGGTCTTAACTCTTACTCTGGCCTAATGGTTAAGGTCTTAGACTCGTACTCTGGCCTAATGGTTATGGTCTTAACTCTTACTCTGGCCTACAGGTTAAGGTCTTAACTCTTTCTCTGGCCTAATGGTTAAGGTCTTAACTCTTACTCTGGCCTAATAGCTAAGGTCTTAGACTTGTACTCTGGCCTAATGGTTAAGGTCTTAACTCTTACTCTGGCCTACTGGTTAAGGTCTTAACGCTTACTCTGGCCTACTAGCTAAGGTCTTAGACTCGTACTCTGGCCTAATGGTTAAGGTCTTAACTCTTACTCTGGCCTAATAGCTAAGGTCTTAGACTCGTACTATGGCCTACTGGTTAAGGTCTTGACTCTTACTCTTCTCCTACTGGTTAAGGTCTTAACTCTTACTCTGGCCTACTGGTTACGGTCTTAACTCTTACTCTGGCCTAATAGCTAAGGTCTTAGACTCGTACTCTGGCCTACTGGTTAAGGTCTTGACTCTTACTCTTCTCCTACTGGTTAAGGTCTTAACTCTTACTCTGGCCTACTGGTTACGGTCTTAACTTTTACTCTGGCCTAATAGCTAAGGTCTTAGAATCATACTCTGGTCTACTGGTTAAGAACTTAACTCTTACTCTGGCCTACTGGTTAAAGTCTTAACTCTTACTCTGGCCTAAAAGCTAAGGTCTTAACTCTTACTCTGGCCTAATAGCTAAGGTCTTAACTCTTACTCTGGCCTAATAGCTAAGGTCTTGAACTCGTACTATGGCCTACAGGTTAAGGTCTTAACTCTTACTCTGGCCTACTGGTTAAGGTCTTAACTCTTACTCTGGCCTAATAGCTAAGGTCTTAGACTCGTACTCTGGCCTAATGGTTAACGTCTTAACTCTCATTCTGGCCTACTGGTTAAGGTCTTAACTCTTTCTATGGCCTACAGGTTAAGGTCTTAACTCTAACTCTGGCCTAATAGCTAAGGTCTTAACTCTTACTCTGGCCTAATAGCTAAGGTCTGAGACTCGTACTCTGGCCCAATGGTTAAGGTCTAAACTCTTACTCTGGCCTAATAGCTAAGGTCTTAATTCTTACTCTGGCCTAATAGCTAAGGTCTTAGACTCATACTCTGGCCTAATGGTTAAGGTCTTAACTCTTACTCTGGCCTACTGGTTAAGGTCTTAACTCTTACTCTGGCCTAATAGCTAAGGTCTTAGACTCATACTCTGGCCTAATGGTTAAGGTCTTAACTCTTACTCTGGCCTAATAGCTAAGGTCTTAGACTCGTACTCTGGCCTAATAGCTAAGGTCTTAACTCTTACTCTGGCCTAATAGCTAAGGTCTTAATTCTTACTCTGGCCTAATAGCTAAGGTCTTAGACTCATACTCTGGCCTAATGGTTAAGGTCTTAACTCTTACTCTGGCCTAATAGCTAAGGTCATAGACTCGTACTCTGGCCTAATGGTTAAGGTCTTAACTCTTACTCTGGCCTAATAGCTAAGGTCTTAGACTCGTACTCTGGCCTAATAGCTAAGGTCTTAACTCTTACTCTGGCCTAATAGCTAAGGTCTTAATTCTTACTCTGGCCTAATAGCTAAGGTCTTAGACTCTTACTCTGGCCTACTGGTTAAGGTCTTAACTCTTACTCTGGCCTAATAGCTAAGGTCATAGACTCGTACTCTGGCCTAATGGTTAAGGTCTTAACTCTTACTCTGGCCTAATAGCTAAGGTCTTAACTCTTACTCTGGCCTAATAGCTAAGGTCTTAGACTCATACTCTGGCCTAATGGTTAAGGTCTTAACTCTTACTCTGGCCTACTGGTTAAGGTCTTAACTCTTACTCTGGCCTAATAGCTAAGGTCATAGACTCGTACTCTGGCCTAATGGTTAAGGTCTTAACTCTTATTCTGGCCTACTGGTTAAGGTCTTAACTCTTACTCTGGCCTAACAGCTAAGGTCTTAACTCTTACTCTGGCCTAATAGCTAAGGTCTTAGACTCGTACTCTGGCCTAATGGTTAAGGTCTTAACTCTTACTCTGGCCTAATAGCTAAGGTCATAGACTCGTACTCTGGCCTAATGGTTAAGGTCTTAACTCTTATTCTGGCCTACTGGTTAAGGTCTTAACTCTTACTCTGGCCTAACAGCTAAGGTCTTAACTCTTACTCTGGCCTAATAGCTAAGGTCTTAGACTCGTACTCTGGCCTAATGGTTAAGGTCTTAACTCTTACTCTGGCCTAATGGTTAAGGTCTTAGACTCGTACTCTGGCTTAATGGTTAAGGTCTTAACTCTTACTCTGGCCTACAGGTTAAGGTCTTAACTCTTACTCTGGCCTACTGGTTAAGGTCTTAACTCTTACCCTGGCCTAATAGCTAAGGTCTTAGACTCGTACTCTGGCCTAATGGTTAAGGTGTTAACTCTTACTCTAGCCTACTGGTTAAGGTCTTAACTCTTACTCTGGCCTAATAGCTAAGGTCTTAACTCTTACTCTGGCCTAATGGTTAAGGTCTTAACTCTTACTCTGGCCTAATAGCTAAGGTCTGAGACTCGTACTCTGGCCCAATGGTTAAGGTCTAAACTCTTACTCTGGCCTAATAGCTAAGGTCTTAACTCTTACTCTGGTCTAATAGCTAAGGTCTTAGACTCGTACTATGGCCTACAGGTTAAGGTCTTAACTCTTACTCTGGCCTACTGGTTAAGGTCTTAACTCTTACTCTGGCCTAATGGTTAAGGTCTTAGACTCGTACTCTGGCCTAATGGTTATGGTCTTAACTCTTACTCTGGCCTACAGGTTAAGGTCTTAACTCTTTCTCTGGCCTAATGGTTAAGGTCTTAACTCTTACTCTGGCCTAATAGCTAAGGTCTTAGACTTGTACTCTGGCCTAATGGTTAAGGTCTTAACTCTTACTCTGGCCTACTGGTTAAGGTCTTAACGCTTACTCTGGCCTACTAGCTAAGGTCTTAGACTCGTACTCTGGCCTAATGGTTAAGGTCTTAACTCTTACTCTGGCCTAATAGCTAAGGTCTTAGACTCGTACTATGGCCTACTGGTTAAGGTCTTGACTCTTACTCTTCTCCTACTGGTTAAGGTCTTAACTCTTACTCTGGCCTACTGGTTACGGTCTTAACTCTTACTCTGGCCTAATAGCTAAGGTCTTAGACTCGTACTCTGGCCTACTGGTTAAGGTCTTGACTCTTACTCTTCTCCTACTGGTTAAGGTCTTAACTCTTACTCTGGCCTACTGGTTACGGTCTTAACTCTTACTCTGGCCTAATAGCTAAGGTCTTAGAATCATACTCTGGTCTACTGGTTAAGAACTTAACTCTTACTCTGGCCTACTGGTTAAAGTCTTAACTCTTACTCTGGCCTAAAAGCTAAGGTCTTAACTCTTACTCTGGCCTAATAGCTAAGGTCTTAACTCTTACTCTGGCCTAATAGCTAAGGTCTTGAACTCGTACTATGGCCTACAGGTTAAGGTCTTAACTCTTACTCTGGCCTACTGGTTAAGGTCTTAACTCTTACTCTGGCCTAATAGCTAAGGTCTTAGACTCGTACTCTGGCCTAATGGTTAACGTCTTAACTCTCATTCTGGCCTACTGGTTAAGGTCTTAACTCTTTCTCTGGCCTACAGGTTAAGGTCTTAACTCTAACTCTGGCCTAATAGCTAAGGTCTTAACTCTTACTCTGGCCTAATAGCTAAGGTCTGAGACTCGTACTCTGGCCCAATGGTTAAGGTCTAAACTCTTACTCTGGCCTAATAGCTAAGGTCTTAACTCTTACTCTGGTCTAATAGCTAAGGTCTTAGACTCGTACTATGGCCTACAGGTTAAGGTCTTAACTCTTACTCTGGCCTACTGGTTAAGGTCTTAACTCTTACTCTGGCCTAATGGTTAAGGTCTTAGACTCGTACTCTGGCCTAATGGTTAAGGTGTTAACACTTACTCTGGCCTAATAGATAAAGTCTTAGCTCTTACTCTGGCCTAATAGCTAAGGTCTTAGACTCGTACTATGGCCTAATGGTAAAGGTCTTAACTCTTACTCTGGCCTAATAGCTAAGGTCTTAGACTCGTACTCTGGCCTAATGGTTAAGGTCTTAACTCTTACTCTGGCCTAATAGCTAAGGTCTTAACTCTTACTCTGGCCTAATAGCTAAGGTCTTAACTCTTACTCTGGCCTAATAGCTAAGGTCTTAGACTCATACTCTGGCCTAATGGTTAAGGTCTTAACTCTTACTCTGGCCTACTGGTTAAGGTCTTAACTCTTACTCTGGCCTAATAGCTAAGGTCATAGACTCGTACTCTGGCCTAATGGTTAAGGTCTTAACTCTTATTCTGGCCTACTGGTTAAGGTCTTAACTCTTACTCTGGCCTAACAGCTAAGGTCTTAACTCTTACTCTGGCCTAATAGCTAAGGTCTTAGACTCGTACTATGGCCTAATGGTTAAGGTCTTAACTCTTACTCTGGCCTAATGGTTAAGGTCTTAGACTCGTACTCTGGCCTAATGGTTAAGGTCTTAACTCTTACTCTGGCCTACAGGTTAAGGTCTTAACTCTTACTCTGGCCTACTGGTTAAGGTCTTAACTCTTACTCTGGCCTAATAGCTAAGGTCTTAGACTCGTACTCTGGCCTAATAGTTAAGGTGTTAACTCTTACTCTAGCCTACTGGTTAAGGTCTTAACTCTTACTCTGGCCTAATAGCTAAGGTCTTAACTCTTACTCTGGCCTAATAGCTAAGGTCGTAGACTCGTACTCTGGCCTAATGGTTAAGGTCTTAACTCTTACTCTGGCCTAATAGCTAAGGTCTTAGGCTCGTACTCTGGCCTAATGGTTAAGGTCTTAACTCTTACTCTGGCCTAATAGCTAAGGTCTTAACTCTTACTCTGGCCTAATAGCTAAGGTCTTAGACTCATACTCTGGCCTAATGGTTAAGGTCTTAACTCTTACTTTGGCCTAATAGCTAAGGTCTTAGACTCGTACTCTGGCCTAATGGTTAAGGTCTTAACTCTTACTCTGGCCTACTTGTTAAGGTCTTAACTCTTACTCTGGCCTAATAGCTAAGGTCTTAGACTCATACTCTGGCCTAATGGTTAAGGTCTTAACTCTTACTCTGGCCTAATAGCTAAGGTCTTAGACTCGTACTCTGGCCTAATAGCTAAGGTCTTAACTCTTACTCTGGCCTAATAGCTAAGGTCTTAATTCTTACTCTGGCCTAATAGCTAAGGTCTTAGACTCATACTCTGGCCTAATGGTTAAGGTCTTAACTCTTACTCTGGCCTACTGGTTAAGGTCTTAACTCTTACTCTGGCCTAATAGCTAAGGTCATAGACTCGTACTCTGGCCTAATGGTTAAGGTCTTAACTCTTACTCTGGCCTAATAGCTAAGGTCTTAACTCTTACTCTGGCCTAATAGCTAAGGTCTTAGACTCATACTCTGGCCTAATGGTTAAGGTCTTAACTCTTACTCTGGCCTACTGGTTAAGGTCTTAACTCTTACTCTGGCCTAATAGCTAAGGTCATAGACTCGTACTCTGGCCTAATGGTTAAGGTCTTAACTCTTATTCTGGCCTACTGGTTAAGGTCTTAACTCTTACTCTGGCCTAACAGCTAAGGTCTTAACTCTTACTCTGGCCTAATAGCTAAGGTCTTAGACTCGTACTCTGGCCTAATGGTTAAGGTCTTAACTCTTACTCTGGCCTAATGGTTAAGGTCTTAGACTCGTACTCTGGCTTAATGGTTAAGGTCTTAACTCTTACTCTGGCCTACAGGTTAAGGTCTTAACTCTTACTCTGGCCTACTGGTTAAGGTCTTAACTCTTACCCTGGCCTAATAGCTAAGGTCTTAGACTCGTACTCTGGCCTAATGGTTAAGGTGTTAACTCTTACTCTAGCCTACTGGTTAATGTCTTAACTCTTACTCTGGCCTAATAGCTAAGGTCTTAACTCTTACTCTGGCCTAATGGTTAAGGTCTTAACTCTTACTCTGGCCTAATAGCTAAGGTCTGAGACTCGTACTCTGGCCCAATGGTTAAGGTCTAAACTCTTACTCTGGCCTAATAGCTAAGGTCTTAACTCTTACTCTGGTCTAATAGCTAAGGTCTTAGACTCGTACTATGGCCTACAGGTTAAGGTCTTAACTCTTACTCTGGCCTACTGGTTAAGGTCTTAACTCTTACTCTGGCCTAATGGTTAAGGTCTTAGACTCGTACTCTGGCCTAATGGTTAAGGTCTTAACTCTTACTCTGGCCTACAGGTTAAGGTCTTAACTCTTTCTCTGGCCTAATGGTTAAGGTCTTAACTCTTACTCTGGCCTAATAGCTAAGGTCTTAGACTTGTACTCTGGCCTAATGGTTAAGGTCTTAACTCTTACTCTGGCCTACTGGTTAAGGTCTTAACGCTTACTCTGGCCTACTAGCTAAGGTCTTAGACTCGTACTCTGGCCTAATGGTTAAGGTCTTAACTCTTACTCTGGCCTAATAGCTAAGGTCTTAGACTCGTACTATGGCCTACTGGTTAAGGTCTTGACTCTTACTCTTCTCCTACTGGTTAAGGTCTTAACTCTTAATCTGGCCTACTGGTTACGGTCTTAACTCTTACTCTGGCCTAATAGCTAAGGTCTTAGAATCATACTCTGGTCTACTGGTTAAGGTCTTAACTCTTACTCTGGCCTACTGGTTAACGTCTTAACTCGTACTCTGGCCTAATGGTTAAGGTCCTAACTCTTACTCTGGCCTACTGGTTAAGGTCTTAACTCTTACTCTGGCCTAATAGCTAAGGTCTTAGACTCGTTCTCTGGCCTACTGGTTAAGGTCTTAACTCTTACTCTGACCTAATAGCTAAGGTCTTAGACTCGTACTCTGGCCTATTAGATAAGGTCTTAGACTCGTACTCTTGCCTAATGGTTAAGGTCTTAACTCTTACTCTGGCCTAATAGCTAAGGTCTTAGACTCGTACTCTGGCCTAATAGCTACAGTCTTAGACTCGTACTCTGGCCTAATGGTTAAGGTCTTAACTCTTACTCTGGCCTAATGGTTAAGGTCTTAACTCTTACTTTGGTCTAATAGCTAAGGTCTTAGACTCGTACTCTGGCCTAATGGTTAAGGTCTTAACTCTTACTCTGGCCTAATAGCTAAGGTCTTAGACTCGTACTCTGGACTAATAGTTAAGGTCTTAACTCTTACTCTGGCCTACTTGTTAAGGTCTTAACTCTTACTCTGGCCTAATAGCTAAGGTCTTAGACTCATACTCTGGCCTAATGGTTAAGGTCTTAACTCTTACTCTGGCCTAATAGCTAAGGTCTTAGACTCGTACTCTGGCCTAATAGCTAAGGTCTTAACTCTTACTCTGGCCTAATAGCTAAGGTCTTAATTCTTACTCTGGCCTAATAGCTAAGGTCTTAGACTCATACTCTGGCCTAATGGTTAAGGTCTTAACTCTTACTCTGGCCTGATAGCTAAGGTCTTAGACTCGTACTCTGGCCTAATGGTTAAGATCTTAACTCTTACTCTGGCCTACTGGTTAAGGTCTTAACTCTTTCTCTGGCCTAATGGTTAAGGTCTTAACTCTTACTCTGGCCTAATAGCTAAGGTCTTAGACTTGTACTCTGGCCTAATGGTTAAGGTCTTAACTCTTACTCTGGCCTACTGGTTAAGGTCTTAACTCTTACTCTGGCCAACTAGCTAAGGTCTTAGACTCATACTCTGTCCTAATGGTTAAGGTCTTAACTCTTACTCTGGCCTAATAGCTAAGGTCTTAACTCTTACTCTGGCCTAATAGCTAAGGTCTTAATTCTTACTCTGGCCGAATAGCTAAGGTCTTAGACTCATACTCTGGCCTACTGGTTAAGGTCTTAACTCTTACTCTGGCCTGATAGCTAAGGTCTTAGACTCGTACTCTGGCCTAATGGTTAAGGTCTTAACACTTACTCTGGCCTAATAGCTAAGGTCTTAACTCTTACTCTGGCCTAATAGCTAAGGCCTTATACTCGTACTCTGGCCTACTGGTTAATGTCTTAACTCTTACTCTGACCTACTGGTTTAGGTCTTAACTCTTACTCTGGCCTAATAGCAAAGGTCTTAGACTCGTACTCTGGCCTAATGTTTAAGGTCTTAACTCTTACTCTGGCCTACTGGTTAAGGTCTTAACTCTTACTCTGGCCTAATAGCTAAGGTCTTAGACTCGTACTCTGGCCTAATGGTTAAGGTCTTAACTCTTACTCTGGCCTTCTTGTTAAGGTCTTAACTCTTACTCTGGCCTAATAGCTAAGGTCTTAACTCTTACTCTGGCCTAATAGCTAAGGTCTTAACTCTTACTCTGGCCTAATAGATAAGGTCTTGAACTCGTACTATGGCCTACAGGTTAAGGTCTTAACTCTTACTCTGGCCTACTGGTTAAGTTCTTAACTCTTACTCTGGCCTAATAGCTAAGGTCTTAGACTCGTACTCTGGACTAATCATTAAGGTCTTAACTCTTACTCTGGACTAATAGCTAAGATCTTAAATCTTACTCTGGCCCAATAGCTAAGGTCTTAGACTCGTACTCTGGCCTAATGGTTAAGGTCTTAACTCTTACTCTGGCCTACTGGTTAAGGTCTTAACTCTTACTCTGGCATAATAGCTAAGGTCTGAGACTCGTACTCTGGCCCAATGGTTAAGGTCTAAACTCTTACTCTGGCCTAATAGCTAAGGTCCTAACTCTTATTCTGGTCTAATAGCTAAGGTCTTAGACTCGTACTATGGCCTACAGGTTAAGGTCTTAACTCTTACTCTGGCCTACTGGTTAAGGTCTTAACTCTTACTCTGGCCTAATGGTTAAGGTCTTAGACTCGTACTCTGGCCTAATGGTTAAGGTCTTAACTCTTACTCTGGCCTACAGGTTAAGGTCTTAACTCTTTCTCTGGCCTAATGGTTAAGGTCTTAACTCTTACTCTGGCCTAATAGCTAAGGTCTTAGACTTGTACTCTGGCCTAATGGTTAAGGTCTTAACTCTTACTCTGGCCTACTGGTTAAGGTCTTAACGCTTACTCTGGCCTACTAGCTAAGGTCTTAGACTCGTACTCTGGCCTAATGGTTAAGGTCTTAACTCTTACTCTGGCCTAATTGCTAAGGTCTTAGACTCGTACTATGGCCTACTGGTTAAGGTCTTGACTCTTACTCTTCTCCTACTGGTTAAGGTCTTAACTCTTACTCTGGCCTACTGGTTACGGTCTTAACTCTTACTCTGGCCTAATAGCTAAGGTCTTAGAATCATACTCTGGTCTACTGGTTAAGGTCTTAACTCTTACTCTGGCCTACTGGTTAACGTCTTAACTCGTACTCTGGCCTAATGGTTAAGGTCCTAACTCTTACTCTGGCCTACTGGTTAAGGTCTTAACTCTTACTCTGGCCTAATAGCTAAGGTCTTAGACTCGTTCTCTGGCCTACTGGTTAAGGTCTTAACTCTTACTCTGACCTAATAGCTAAGGTCTTAGACTCGTACTCTGGCCTATTAGATAAGGTCTTAGACTCGTACTCTTGCCTAATGGTTAAGGTCTTAACTCTTACTCTGGCCTAATAGCTAAGGTCTTAGACTCGTACTCTGGCCTAATAGCTACAGTCTTAGACTCGTACTCTGGCCTAATGGCTAAGGTCTTAACTCTTACTCTGGCCTAATGGTTAAGGTCTTAACTCTTACTTTGGTCTAATAGCTAAGGTCTTAGACTCGTACTCTGGCCTAATGGTTAAGGTCTTAACTCTTACTCTGGCCTAATAGCTAAGGTCTTAGACTCGTACTCTGGACTAATGGTTAAGGTCTTAACTCTTACTCTGGCCTACTTGTTAAGGTCTTAACTCTTACTCTGGCCTAATAGCTAAGGTCTTAGACTCATACTCTGGCCTAATGGTTAAGGTCTTAACTCTTATTCTGGCCTAATAGCTAAGGTCTTAGACTCGTACTCTGGCCTAATAGCTAAGGTCTTAACTCTTACTCTGGCCTAATAGCTAAGGTCTTAATTCTTACTCTGGCCTAATAGCTAAGGTCTTAGACTCATACTCTGGCCTAATGGTTAAGGTCTTAACTCTTACTCTGGCCTGATAGCTAAGGTCTTAGACTCGTACTCTGGCCTAATGGTTAAGATCTTAACTCTTACTCTGGCCTACTGGTTAAGGTCTTAACTCTTTCTCTGGCCTAATGGTTAAGGTCTTAACTCTTACTCTGGCCTAATAGCTAAGGTCTTAGACTTGTACTCTGGCCTAATGGTTAAGGTCTTAACTCTTACTCTGGCCTACTGGTTAAGGTCTTAACTCTTACTCTGGCCAACTAGCTAAGGTCTTAGACTCATACTCTGTCCTAATGGTTAAGGTCTTAACTCTTACTCTGGCCTAATAGCTAAGGTCTTAACTCTTACTCTGGCCTAATAGCTAAGGTCTTAATTCTTACTCTGGCCGAATAGCTAAGGTCTTAGACTCATACTCTGGCCTACTGGTTAAGGTCTTAACTCTTACTCTGGCCTGATAGCTAAGGTCTTAGACTCGTACTCTGGCCTAATGGTTAAGGTCTTAACACTTACTCTGGCCTAATAGCTAAGGTCTTAACTCTTACTCTGGCCTAATAGCTAAGGCCTTATACTCGTACTCTGGCCTACTGGTTAATGTCTTAACTCTTACTCTGACCTACTGGTTTAGGTCTTAACTCTTACTCTGGCCTAATAGCAAAGGTCTTAGACTCGTACTCTGGCCTAATGTTTAAGGTCTTAACTCTTACTCTGGCCTACTGGTTAAGGTCTTAACTCTTACTCTGGCCTAATAGCTAAGGTCTTAGACTCGTACTCTGGCCTAATGGTTAAGGTCTTAACTCTTACTCTGGCCTTCTTGTTAAGGTCTTAACTCTTACTCTGGCCTAATAGCTAAGGTCTTAACTCTTACTCTGGCCTAATAGCTAAGGTCTTAACTCTTACTCTGGCCTAATAGATAAGGTCTTGAACTCGTACTATGGCCTACAGGTTAAGGTCTTAACTCTTACTCTGGCCTACTGGTTAAGTTCTTAACTCTTACTCTGGCCTAATAGCTAAGGTCTTAGACTCGTACTCTGGACTAATCATTAAGGTCTTAACTCTTACTCTGGACTAATAGCTAAGATCTTAAATCTTACTCTGGCCCAATAGCTAAGGTCTTAGACTCGTACTCTGGCCTAATGGTTAAGGTCTTAACTCTTACTCTGGCCTACTGGTTAAGGTCTTAACTCTTACTCTGGCATAATAGCTAAGGTCTGAGACTCGTACTCTGGCCCAATGGTTAAGGTCTAAACTCTTACTCTGGCCTAATAGCTAAGGTCCTAACTCTTACTCTGGTCTAATAGCTAAGGTCTTAGACTCGTACTATGGCCTACAGGTTAAGGTCTTAACTCTTACTCTGGCCTACTGGTTAAGGTCTTAACTCTTACTCTGGCCTAATGGTTAAGGTCTTAGACTCGTACTCTGGCCTAATGGTTAAGGTCTTAACTCTTACTCTGGCCTACAGGTTAAGGTCTTAACTCTTTCTCTGGCCTAATGGTTAAGGTCTTAACTCTTACTCTGGCCTAATAGCTAAGGTCTTAGTCTTGTACTCTGGCCTAATGGTTAAGGTCTTAACTCTTACTCTGGCCTACTGGTTAAGGTCTTAACGCTTACTCTGGCCTACTAGCTAAGGTCTTAGACTCGTACTCTGGCCTAATGGTTAAGGTCTTAACTCTTACTCTGGCCTAATAGCTAAGGTCTTAGACTCGTACTATTGCCTACTGGTTAAGGTCTCGACTCTTACTCTTCTCCTACTGGTTAAGGTCTTAACTCTTACTCTGGCCTACTGGTTACGGTCTTAACTCTTACTCTGGCCTAATAGCTAAGGTCTTAGAATCATACTCTGGTCTACTGGTTAAGGTCTTAACTCTTACTCTGGCCTACTGGTTAACGTCTTAACTCGTACTCTGGCCTAATGGTTAAGGTCCTAACTCTTACTCTGGCCTACTGGTTAAGGTCTTAACTCTTACTCTGGCCTAATAGCTAAGGTCTTAGACTCGTTCTCTGGCCTACTGGTTAAGGTCTTAACTCTTACTCTGACCTAATAGCTAAGGTCTTAGACTCGTACTCTGGCCTATTAGATAAGGTCTTAGACTCGTACTCTTGCCTAATGGTTAAGGTCTTAACTCTTACTCTGGCCTAATAGCTAAGGTCTTAGACTCGTACTCTGGCCTAATAGCTACAGTCTTAGACTCGTACTCTGGCCTAATGGTTAAGGTCTTAACTCTTACTCTGGCCTAATGGTTAAGGTCTTAACTCTTACTTTGGTCTAATAGCTAAGGTCTTAGACTCGT
Organism: Triturus cristatus; assembly: GCF_964204655.1. NCBI lineage: Eukaryota > Metazoa > Chordata > Amphibia > Caudata > Salamandridae > Triturus > Triturus cristatus. The sequence goes on along the minus strand of NC_140593.1, from coordinate 717,198,774 downwards.
ACTCTGGCCTAATGGTTAAGGTCTTAACTCTTACTCTGGCCTAATAGCTAAGGTCTTAGACTCGTACTCTGGACTAATGGTTAAGGTCTTAACTCTTACTCTGGCCTACTTGTTAAGGTCTTAACTCTTACTCTGGCCTAATAGCTAAGGTCTTAGACTCATACTCTGGCCTAATGGTTAAGGTCTTAACTCTTACTCTGGCCTAATAGCTAAGGTCTTAGACTCGTACTCTGGCCTAATAGCTAAGGTCTTAACTCTTACTCTGGCCTAATAGCTAAGGTCTTAATTCTTACTCTGGCCTAATAGCTAAGGTCTTAGACTCATACTCTGGCCTAATGGTTAAGGTCTTAACTCTTACTCTGGCCTGATAGCTAAGGTCTTAGACTCGTACTCTGGCCTAATGGTTAAGATCTTAACTCTTACTCTGGCCTACTGGTTAAGGTCTTAACTCTTTCTCTGGCCTAATGGTTAAGGTCTTAACTCTTACTCTGGCCTAATAGCTAAGGTCTTAGACTTGTACTCTGGCCTAATGGTTAAGGTCTTAACTCTTACTCTGGCCTACTGGTTAAGGTCTTAACTCTTACTCTGGCCAACTAGCTAAGGTCTTAGACTCATACTCTGTCCTAATGGTTAAGGTCTTAACTCTTACTCTGGCCTAATAGCTAAGGTCTTAACTCTTACTCTGGCCTAATAGCTAAGGTCTTAATTCTTACTCTGGCCGAATAGCTAAGGTCTTAGACTCATACTCTGGCCTACTGGTTAAGGTCTTAACTCTTACTCTGGCCTGATAGCTAAGGTCTTAGACTCGTACTCTGGCCTAATGGTTAAGGTCTTAACACTTACTCTGGCCTAATAGCTAAGGTCTTAACTCTTACTCTGGCCTAATAGCTAAGGCCTTATACTCGTACTCTGGCCTACTGGTTAATGTCTTAACTCTTACTCTGACCTACTGGTTTAGGTCTTAACTCTTACTCTGGCCTAATAGCAAAGGTCTTAGACTCGTACTCTGGCCTAATGTTTAAGGTCTTAACTCTTACTCTGGCCTACTGGTTAAGGTCTTAACTCTTACTCTGGCCTAATAGCTAAGGTCTTAGACTCGTACTCTGGCCTAATGGTTAAGGTCTTAACTCTTACTCTGGCCTTCTTGTTAAGGTCTTAACTCTTACTCTGGCCTAATAGCTAAGGTCTTAACTCTTACTCTGGCCTAATAGCTAAGGTCTTAACTCTTACTCTGGCCTAATAGATAAGGTCTTGAACTCGTACTATGGCCTACAGGTTAAGGTCTTAACTCTTACTCTGGCCTACTGGTTAAGTTCTTAACTCTTACTCTGGCCTAATAGCTAAGGTCTTAGACTCGTACTCTGGACTAATCATTAAGGTCTTAACTCTTACTCTGGACTAATAGCTAAGATCTTAAATCTTACTCTGGCCCAATAGCTAAGGTCTTAGACTCGTACTCTGGCCTAATGGTTAAGGTCTTAACTCTTACTCTGGCCTACTGGTTAAGGTCTTAACTCTTACTCTGGCATACTAGCTAAGGTCTTAGACTCGTACTCTGGCCTAATGGTTAACGTCTTAACTCTTATTCTGGCCTACTGGTTAAGGTCTTAACTCTTTCTCTGGCCTACAGGTTAAGGTCTTAACTCTAACTCTGGCCTAATAGCTAAGGTCTTAACTCTTACTCTGGCCTAATAGCTAAGGTCTGAGACTTGCACTCTGGCCTAATGGTTAAGGTATAAACTCTTACTCTGGCCTAATAGCTAAGGTCTTAACTCTTACTCTGGCCTAATAGCTAAGGTCTTAGACTCGTACTATGGCCTACAGGTTAAGGTCTTAACTCTTACTCTGGCCTACTGGTTAAGGTCTTAACTCTTACTCTGGCCTAATGGTTAAGGTCTTAGACTCGTACTCTGTCCTAATGGTTAAGGTCTTAACTCTTACTCTGGCCTACTGGTTAAGGTCTTAACGCTTACTCTGGCCTACTAGCTAAGGTCTTAGACTCGTACTCTGGCCTAATGGTTAAGGTCTTAACTCTTACTCTGGCCTAATAGCTAAGGTCTTAGACTCGTACTATGGCCTACTGGTTAAGGTCTCGACTCTTACTCTTCTCCTACTGGTTAAGGTCTTAACTCTTACTCTGGCCTACTGGTTACGGTCTTAACTCTTACTCTGGCCTAATAGCTAAGGTCTTAGAATCATACTCTGGTCTACTGGTTAAGGTCTTAACTCTTACTCTGGCCTACTGGTTAACGTCTTAACTCGTACTCTGGCCTAATGGTTAAGGTCCTAACTCTTACTCTGGCCTACTGGTTAAGGTCTTAACTCTTACTCTGGCCTAATAGCTAAGGTCTTAGACTCGTTCTCTGGCCTACTGGTTAAGGTCTTAACTCTTACTCTGACCTAATAGCTAAGGTCTTAGACTCGTACTCTGGCCTATTAGATAAGGTCTTAGACTCGTACTCTTGCCTAATGGTTAAGGTCTTAACTCTTACTCTGGCCTAATAGCTAAGGTCTTAGACTCGTACTCTGGCCTAATAGCTACAGTCTTAGACTCGTACTCTGGCCTAATGGTTAAGGTCTTAACTCTTACTCTGGCCTAATGGTTAAGGTCTTAACTCTTACTTTGGTCTAATAGCTAAGGTCTTAGACTCGTACTCTGGCCTAATGGTTAAGGTCTTAACTCTTACTCTGGCCTAATAGCTAAGGTCTTAGACTCGTACTCTGGACTAATGGTTAAGGTCTTAACTCTTACTCTGGCCTACTTGTTAAGGTCTTAACTCTTACTCTGGCCTAATAGATAAGGTCTTAGACTCATACTCTGGCCTAATGGTTAAGGTCTTAACTCTTACTCTGGCCTAATAGCTAAGGTCTTAGACTCGTACTCTGGCCTAATAGCTAAGGTCTTAACTCTTACTCTGGCCTAATAGCTAAGGTCTTAATTCTTACTCTGGCCTAATAGCTAAGGTCTTAGACTCATACTCTGGCCTAATGGTTAAGGTCTTAACTCTTACTCTGGCCTGATAGCTAAGGTCTTAGACTCGTACTCTGGCCTAATGGTTAAGATCTTAACTCTTACTCTGGCCTACTGGTTAAGGTCTTAACTCTTTCTCTGGCCTAATGGTTAAGGTCTTAACTCTTACTCTGGCCTAATAGCTAAGGTCTTAGACTTGTACTCTGGCCTAATGGTTAAGGTCTTAACTCTTACTCTGGCCTACTGGTTAAGGTCTTAACTCTTACTCTGGCCAACTAGCTAAGGTCTTAGACTCATACTCTGTCCTAATGGTTAAGGTCTTAACTCTTACTCTGGCCTAATAGCTAAGGTCTTAACTCTTACTCTGGCCTAATAGCTAAGGTCTTAATTCTTACTCTGGCCGAATAGCTAAGGTCTTAGACTCATACTCTGGCCTACTGGTTAAGGTCTTAACTCTTACTCTGGCCTGATAGCTAAGGTCTTAGACTCGTACTCTGGCCTAATGGTTAAGGTCTTAACACTTACTCTGGCCTAATAGCTAAGGTCTTAACTCTTACTCTGGCCTAATAGCTAAGGCCTTATACTCGTACTCTGGCCTACTGGTTAATGTCTTAACTCTTACTCTGACCTACTGGTTTAGGTCTTAACTCTTACTCTGGCCTAATAGCAAAGGTCTTAGACTCGTACTCTGGCCTAATGTTTAAGGTCTTAACTCTTACTCTGGCCTACTGGTTAAGGTCTTAACTCTTACTCTGGCCTAATAGCTAAGGTCTTAGACTCGTACTCTGGCCTAATGGTTAAGGTCTTAACTCTTACTCTGGCCTTCTTGTTAAGGTCTTAACTCTTACTCTGGCCTAATAGCTAAGGTCTTAACTCTTACTCTGGCCTAATAGCTAAGGTCTTAACTCTTACTCTGGCCTAATAGATAAGGTCTTGAACTCGTACTATGGCCTACAGGTTAAGGTCTTAACTCTTACTCTGGCCTACTGGTTAAGTTCTTAACTCTTACTCTGGCCTAATAGCTAAGGTCTTAGACTCGTACTCTGGACTAATCATTAAGGTCTTAACTCTTACTCTGGACTAATAGCTAAGATCTTAAATCTTACTCTGGCCCAATAGCTAAGGTCTTAGACTCGTACTCTGGCCTAATGGTTAAGGTCTTAACTCTTACTCTGGCCTACTGGTTAAGGTCTTAACTCTTACTCTGGCATACTAGCTAAGGTCTTAGACTCGTACTCTGGCCTAATGGTTAACGTCTTAACTCTTATTCTGGCCTACTGGTTAAGGTCTTAACTCTTTCTCTGGCGTACAGGTTAAGGTCTTAACTCTAACTCTGGCCTAATAGCTAAGGTCTTAACTCTTACTCTGGCCTAATAGCTAAGGTCTGAGACTTGCACTCTGGCCTAATGGTTAAGGTATAAACTCTTACTCTGGCCTAATAGCTAAGGTCTTAACTCTTACTCTGGCCTAATAGCTAAGGTCTTAGACTCGTACTATGGCCTACAGGTTAAGGTCTTAACTCTTACTCTGGCCTACTGGTTAAGGTCTTAACTCTTACTCTGGCCTAATGGTTAAGGTCTTAGACTCGTACTCTGTCCTAATGGTTAAGGTCTTAACTCTTACTCTGACCTACAGGTTAAGGTCTTAACTCTTACTCTGGCCTACTGGTTAAGGTCTTAACTCTTACTCTGGCCTAATAGCTAAGGTCTTAGACTCGTACTCTGGCCTAATGGTTAAGGTGTTATTTCTTACTATGGCCTACTGGTTAAGGTCTTAACTCTTACTCTGGCCTAATAGCTAAGGACTTAGACTCATACTCTGGCCTAATGGTTAAGGTCTTAACTCTTACTCTGGCCTAGTGGTTAAGGTCTTAACTCTTACTCTGGCCTAATAGCTAAGGTCTTAGACTCGTACTCTGGCCTAATGGTTAAGGTCTTAACTCTTACTCTGGTCTACTGGTTAGGGTCTTAACTCTTACACTGGCCTAATAGATAAGGTCTTAACTCCTACTCTGGCCTAATAGCTAAGGTCTTAGACTCGTACTCTGGCCTAATGGTTAAGGTTTTAACTCTTACTCTGGCCTAATAGCTAAAGTCTTAGCTCTTACTCTGGCCTAATAGCTAAGGTCTTAGACTCGTACTATGGCCTACTGGTTAAGGTCTTAACTCTTACTCTGGCCTACTTGTTAAGTTCTTAAATCTTACTCTGGCCTAATAGCTAAGGTCTTAGACTCGTACTCTGGCCTAATGGTTAAGGTCTTAACTCTTACTCTGGCCTAATAGCTAAGGTCTTAACTCTTACTCTGGCCTAATAGCTAAGGTCTTAGACTCATACTCTGGCCTAATGGTTAAGGTCTTAACTCTTACTCTGGCCTACTGGTTAAGGTCTTAACTCTTACTCTGGCCTAATAGCTAAGGTCATAGACTCGTACTCTGGCCTAATGGTTAAGGTCTTAACTCTTATTCTGGCCTACTGGTTAAGGTCTTAACTCTTACTCTGGCCTAACAGCTAAGGTCTTAACTCTTACTCTGGCCTAATAGCTAAGGTCTTAGACTCGTACTCTGGCCTAATGGTTAAGGTCTTAACTCTTACTCTGGTCTAATAGCTAAGGTCTTAGACTCGTACTCTGGCCTAATAGCTAAGGTCTTAACTCTTACTCTGGCCTAATAGCTAAGGTCTTAATTCTTACTCTGGCCTAATAGCTAAGGTCTTAGACTCATACTCTGGCCTAATGGTTAAGGTCTTAACTCTCACTCTGGTCTAATAGCTAAGGTCTTAGACTCGTACTCTGGCCTAATGGTTAAGGTCTTAACTCTTACTCTGGCCTACTTGTTAAGGTCTTAACTCTTACTCTGGCCTAATAGCTAAGGTCTTAGACTCATACTCTGGCCTAATGGTTAAGGTCTTAACTCTTACTCTGGCCTAATAGCTAAGGTCTTAGACTCGTACTCTGGCCTAATAGCTAAGGTCTTAACTCTTACTCTGGCCTAATAGCTAAGGTCTTAATTCTTACTCTGGCCTAATAGCTAAGGTCTTAGACTCATACTCTGGCCTAATGGTTAAGGTCTTAATTCTTACTCTGGCCTGATAGCTAAGGTCTTAGACTCGTACTCTGGCCTAATGGTTAAGATCTTAACTCTTACTCTGGCCTACTGGTTAAGGTCTTAACTCTTTCTCTGGCCTAATGGTTAAGGTCTTAACTCTTACTCTGGCCTAATAGCTAAGGTCTTAGACTTGTACTCTGGCCTAATGGTTAAGGTCTTAACTCTTACTCTGGCCTACTGGTTAAGGTCTTAACTCTTACTCTGGCCTACTAGCTAAGGTCTTAGACTTGTACTCTGGCCTAATGGTTAATGTGAGAAGTTGGCCTGGCATATGCTGTTCCTAGTTATAGGGACACCTTGCACCAGTCCAATTCGACTCCTATTGATGATAGGTTTAAGACAACCTTTAAAGAAAGCTATCCTAGTGGTAGCTGTGGAGAGCAGCCTTCAGGCTAAGTCTTGAAGGAGTGTTAAGCTTATCGTTTTACCATAATAACCTCTTGAATAACCAAATGAAAGAGTAGCCCACACAGGTATATATATAAAATATATGTATTTATTCTAGACAGAATCCCACAGTCACTTTATGTGGCTAGTGGCAAAGTTACAATTCAAACAAGCATTTCTAAACACAATAAATAGCACAGAAATCAATGGGCCCCAGGGGGGGACCAAACCATATACTAAAATAGTGGTATAAGAACCACGACAATTCTACAGGCAATGCCTAGGGCATTCAGGATCGCTTGCCCCTTCGGAATCCACCCACAGTTAAGAGGAAGGGGACCCACGGGAGAAGCGTGCAGTGCAAAGAGCTGCTATCGGGATCGCAATGATAGCCTATGGAGAATGTCGCGGTTGAATATTTAAAGTTAAAGGACACTTCTAGCAACAGTACAAAGTTAAGGCTTGAGACTTAAGGCTTTGGAGAGCCCACCACCACGGGAGTACCGAAGTACCACTGTTACCTGCCCCAGGGAAGCCGGGTGCATAGGTCGATTCTGGTGTCGGGTCGCGGGCTGATTTTCTATGGAAAAGTAGTCCAAACTGCTGCTCGCTGCGAGTGTCGTTGAAGTCGTGAAGATCGAAGTTGAAGAGAAGATAAAGATGAACCTGAAAGCAGAGGGGACAGAGTCTGGGTCACAGCAAGTGACCAGGGAGCTCACAGCAAGGAGCTCGTGGAAGTCGGGTGCTTCAGGTGTAGGAGGTACAGCTGGGCTCTGCAGTCACGGGCTCCGGGAGGCTTCAAGGAAGGCCAGCTTCTGGAGGGCGACTGTCCCACATTGGCTGAGGGTCGCTGCGGTGTTAGTGTCCCGATTGGATCCACTAAGCCTTGGCAACCACAACCCACGCAAGATAGACAAAGCAGCTGCTGGTGCAGACCCACGAGGTCTGAGGGTGCTCTCTTTTGCAGGGAACGTAGAGCAGGCCTGGAGCAACCAGGGGAACTCTTAGAAACAAAGATTGTCCTCCGTCAGGGCCCACAAGTCGAGGGACAAGGGACCGCGGAAGGCAGCAAAATGGAGTGTGTAAAAGGGCTCCCACGGGCCACCGGAGCGGGCCAGGGAGCTGAGGGTCGGCACAAATGCTGCTGGATGGTTGGCTCAGAAATGGGCCAAAGCACGACTTCCCCACTGGTCGGGGTCGTGTGCTGGACAAGAGGTGGTTGGTGTCTCGGGGTATGCAGGGATCTCGACACCCACGTTGTCCAGGGTGCTCAGACTTGCTGGGCACGCTCACAGGACGCTGGGATGCACTGGAGACCCACCTCGAGGTTGCTGGAAGGCGTCGAAGGTCGTGAGAGCAACGAAGTTCCAACCGGGTATCTTGTAGTCTTTAAGGTGCCTGCCAAGCAGGGGGATAACTCCTTTATCCCAAGGGAGATTTCTTCTGTCAGCTGGGCAGCAGCTCGTCGAAGGTCAGTTCTGTGAAGTTCTGGACGAATCTAAAGCTCTAGGGCAAAGTTATTCCCATATATCCCCAAGATTAGGGGATGGTCCAAAATAGAGCCTACCAATCAGAGTAGAGGCGGGAAAGGGTGGCTACACCCACTCCCCTTTGTGTGTTTCCCGCCTGGGCGAGGGGCAGGATGCCCCTGAACTGGTTCCAGGCGGTGTATGCAGAATTGGGGCTCTGCATCTGCCTACGTGCAACTCTGAATGGACATTTGGTGCACCCACCCTGTTCCAATCAACATTATCCTGTCTGGGGAGGTGCTGGCACCTCCCTGCCACAGGAGCCCTATTGTCCAGCTGGCGAGGCTGGGATTTTCGCCAGCAACAGACAGCCAGAGTCGTGTAGGTGGCGGACAGTAGCCATTTTGTGGTACACGTGCACTTTTAAATTGGTTTCTAAAATCTACCGCTTTTCCCATATCACCCTCCTAGCAAGGGGGAATCGTGCCCCCATGCCCATGGCTGGACTGGGGGTATGATTCCTTCATGTTTGACACCAAACACGATATGGTTCTGTGTAGCCATTCTCAAGTTATCACGATGACGCGATTCACTTATAATGCGGTTTAGAGTATATGGTATGGCTACACTACAAACAACCCAGTAACGATTTTACGAAGGTTTCAGGGAGGTCCTACTCACGTAGGGGTCCCCCCTCACACATACCTCAGCACCCAGCCCTGTAGGATTACCAGGGCCTGCCATAGGGGTGACCTATGAGAGTATATGTGTTGTAATGGTATGGGACATAGGGTACCTACATCCCGGTAAGGGGTGCTAGCACCACCTTACCCAGGCTACAGCAGTGGCCTGGTGGTGTCAGTTTGGGTGGCTGTCCCAGGGTGGCACAATAAGTGCTGCAGCCCTGGTAGGCCTACTGGGGGACCCATGCCCTGGGTACCTAGGGTACCATCTACCAGGGACTGGTAGGGCATGCCCAGCATCCAATTATGTTTGTACCTAGAGTACTCACAACAGTTTTAGGGAGAAAGCAGATAGGCTGGGGTCCTGGACAGCAGGATCCCAGCCAGACTAGTCAAAAACCACTTAAATACCAGGCAAAAAGTTGGGGGCAACCATTATTCAGATTCCACTCTCCTACATAACCCCCCCCCCAAACGAAAGGAGATAAGGCTAACCTTGTCCAGATAAGCCTTTATTTCCTGAGTGGCCATATAAGGAAGAACCTGTACTAACATGGTTGCTCCCTGTGTCATGGTCCACTTGGGAAATCCTACCCCAAGGGGTTCTAGAGTTTCTCCAAAGTCTAGGGAAATTACCTGTATTGGCTTTTGGGTCAGAGGTGGGCTGGTGGGGTGTCTGAGTCTGGAAGTGAGACCCTACTTGGGCTGGTCTCAACCTCCTCAGATCACTGGCCACTGTGGAAGCCTTTCTGCCCATGACGGTGTCATATCTGGCCCTAAGGGTCAACCTCTGGCTGCCTACAGCTGGGGGTTGGATCCCTTTGGCTGGAATAGTGGAGGGCACTGGAAGGTTTGGGGCAGCTAGGCCCCAGGTTTCCCTGTGCTCAACAACATCCATTTGAGGGGTGCCTATACCTAGGGGTAAGGGGGATCCCTCAGTTTGTAGAGGAATATTCACCTGGCTGAAACTACTCTGCTGGGTGTCCCTAATCTGTTGATGAGGGGGTTCCTCTGGGCAGGGGCCCAATAAGGGTCCACTGACCTCCCTGACCTCTGCAGCCCTGGGCTGACTGAGGCAGGGTAGAGAGGGGCAGGATACCTGCTCCAGACTGGGTACCACCTTGGAAGGATCCCCTGCCATCAGAGAGGTGGGCAGGCCAGGCCTGTCCACTTCTGGGGCAGTTACTTCACAAGGGGCAGGATCAGTTCCCTGAGAAACTGGACCTTTACCTGTAGTCTGGTGGGGGGAAGACTGCTCCTCCTCCCCTATGCTCTCTGTTTGGGTAGAGTGATCCATAGTTTAAGGCTTCACTCTTTCTATTTTCTCCTGGGGTGGAGGTGAGGCCCCCAGGGTCTCATCCACTCTCTCAGGAATTCCTACCATTTTCAAATGGGCCTTGTGGTCAACCTCAGCCCAGGCTGAGATTTCTAGATCATTCCCCAGTAGACAATCTACAGGCAAGTTTGGGGACACTGCCACTCTCTTGGGGCCAGTGACTCCTCCCCAGCTGAGATTTACCACTGCCATGGGATGATCTGTCCTGATTCCATCTATGTTGGTCACCTGATAGCTAAACCCAGGTAAAAGCTGATCTAGGGGCACTAGCCTCTTGGTCACCATGGTGACACTGGCCCCTGTGTCCTTATAGGCCACAGCCTTCTGACCATTGATTATTGGTTCTTGTCTGTACCTGCCCAGAATACTGGGGCTCATGGTAAAGTTGGCAAACCCCATGCCACCATCACAGACCATAGTTGCTAATGCAGGGGACCTGGTTAGGCCAGAGTCCACTGGTGTCCCCAAAGAGAACCCAACTAAGTTTTTGGGTGCACTCCCACCACCTGGGGGATTACTACTAGTAGTAACAGGAGGTGTTGGAGCTGGTTTTGGAGGAACATTTTCTTTATTGCCATTCTTAGGACAGCTGGAGTCAGTTTTCCAGTGGCCAGGTTTCTTACACACATGGCAATAGGGTTTCTTGTTATTAGAGGAAGGATTTTGGGACCCACCCCCAGCACTGGGTTGTTGGGGCCCTTCAGAGGACTTTTCTTGTTTATCATCCCCACCTTTCTCTTTGGGCTTAGTGGAATCCTTCTTCTGGTCACCAACTTGGTTCTTAGGCCTGATCCTGGTTCTGACCCATTTGTCTGCCTTCTTTCCCAATTCTTGGGGAGAGGTCAGATCAGAGTCCACCAGGTGCTGGTGTAAAAGTTGGTTCTGACAATTATTAAGAATCTGCTCCCTCATTATGAGATTATACAATCCTTGATAATCATTAACTTTACTGCCATTTAACCAACCTTCCAGTGCCTTGGTTGCACAATCCACAAAGTCTACCCAATCTTGATTCTGTGCTTTCTGGGTGTCTCTGAACTTAAGTCTGTATTGATCAGTGGTTAAGCCAAACCCATCTATTAAAGCAGCTTTCAAGATATAATAATCATCAGCATCCTCTTCTCTTACAGAGAGGAGCTTGTCTCTACCTTTATCTGAAAAGGAGAGCCACAGGATTGCTGCCCACTGCTCTACAGGGACCCTCTGTACTCTGCAGGCCCTTTCAAGAGCAGATATCCATTTGTGGATATCATCCCCATTCTGATAGGGGGGCACAATCTTGTGGAGGTTCCTATTGTCAGGGACTCTCTCTCTAACTCTAGGGGTTTCATTACTGCCACCAGGGATCTCTAGACCCCATTTCTTTGAAGCTTTCTGAAGCTCCAGGGTTTCCCTGTCCAATGCTAACTGTTCTCTTTTAAGCTCAAGCTTAGCCTGCTCAAATTTGATCAGTCTGCATTTCCTCTCATGAGAGGTTTCTCTTCTCTGAGAAGAGGCAGAGGACCCTTTGGATCTCCTAGAATGGTTGGATCCCACTGAGGGGGATCTGTTCCTTCTTGGATCCACCACTCCCCTTTTAAGGGTGGAGGGAGTGCCTCTTGGGCCATCACCTCCATGCTGTGAGTGGTCTGTTTCTTCCAGGTCAGGATTTTCAACCTCTTCCTGTTCCTCTTCAGAGTCCACTCTGGGAGTGTCCTCTTCTGAGGGGTGCCCACCCACTCTGTCCGTCCCTCTGGATCCTATGGACTCCATAAAGTCTGCTATGAGCAGGATCTCCTTGAGACGTTTTGTGTTGGCACCTCTTTCTGTCTTCAGTCTTCTAAGGGTGCACATTTCCCTGAGCTCTGCAAAGGTGAAATTATCATACTTATCTACTGGGATCCTTTGGGGTCCTTCCATAGCCTTAGTGCCAATTGAAGACATGTTTAGTGTAGTGATGTATCTACCTACACTAAGTGTGGCCTACTGAACCCTCTCTTGAGTTGTAGTCAAGGTGTGCTAAACCCTCTACACACAACTCTAAGTTCAGTAGAACTTATTGTATTCTAGCTTGAATTTATATGTACCTTTGGTACCAAGTGGCTTTCACTTTAGAAATTCAATTTGTTATCTGGTAAAACAATGGCAAGCTTGAATCCAACCGCTGCACACCAATGTGAGAAGTTGGCCTGGCATATGCTGTTCCTAGTTATAGGGACACCTTGCACCAGTCCAATTCGACTCCTATTGATGATAGGTTTAAGACAACCTTTAAAGAAAGCTATCCTAGTGGTAGCTGTGGAGAGCAGCCTTCAGGTTAAGTCTTGAAGGAGTGTTAAGCTTATCGTTTTACCATAATAACCTCTTGAATAACCAAATGAAAGAGTAGCCCACACAGGTATATATATAAAATATATGTATTTATTCTAGACAGAATCCCACAGTCACTTTATGTGGCTAGTGGCAAAGTTACAATTCAAACAAGCATTTCTAAACACAATAAATAGGACAGAAATCAATGGGCCCCAGGGGGGGACCAAACCATATACAAAAATAGTGGTATAAGAACCACGACAATTCTACAGGCAATGCCTAGGGCATTCAGGATCGCTTGCCCCTTCGGAATCCACCCACAGTTAATTGGAAGGGGACCCACGGGAGACGCGTGCAGTGCAAAGAGCTGCTATCGGGATCGCAATGATAGCCTATGGAGAATGTCGCGGTTGAATATTTAAAGTTAAAGGACACTTCTAGCAACAGTACAAAGTTAAGGCTTGAGACTTAAGGCTTTGGAGAGCCCACCACCACGGGAGTACCGAAGTACCACTGTTACCTGCCCCAGGGAAGCCGGGTGCATAGGTCGATTCTGGTGTCGGGTCGCGGGCTGATTTTCTATGGAAAAGTAGTCCAAACTGCTGCTAGCTGCGAGTGTCGTTGAAGTCGTGAAGATTGAAGTTGAAGAGAAGATAAAGATGAACCTGAAAGCAGAGGGGACAGAGTCTGGGTCACAGCAAGTGACCAGGGAGCTCACAGCAAGGAGCTCGTGGAAGTCGGGTGCTTCAGGTGTAGGAGGTACAGCTGGGCTCTGCAGTCACGGGCTCCGGGAGGCTTCAAGGAAGGCCAGCTTCTGGAGGGCGACTGTCCCACGTTGGCTGAGGGTCGCTGCGGTGTTAGTGTCCCGATTGGATCCACTAAGCCTTGGCAACCACAACCCACGCAAGATAGACAAAGCAGCTGCTGGTGCAGACCCACGAGGTCTGAGGGTGCTCTCTTTTGCAGGGAGCGTAGAGCAGGCCTGGAGCAACCAGTGGAACTCTTAGAAACAAAGATTGTCCTCCGTCAGGGCCCACAAGTCGAGGGACAAGGGACCGCGGAAGGCAGCAAAATGGAGTGCGTAAAAGAGCTCCCACGGGCCACCGGAGCGGGCCAGGGAGCTGAGGGTTGGCACAAATGCTGCTGGATGGTTGGCTCAGAAATGGGCCAAAGCACGACTTCCCCACTGGTCGGGGTCGTGTGCTGGACAAGAGGTGGCCGGTGTCTCGGGGTATGTGGGGATCTCGACACCCACGTGGTCCAGGGTGCTCAGACTTGCTGGGCACGCTCACAGGACGCTGGGATGCACTGGAGACCCACCTCGAGGTTGCTGGAAGGCGTCGAAGGTCGTGAGAGCAACGAAGTTCCAACCGGGTATCTTGTAGTCTTTAAGGTGCCTGCCAAGCAGGGGAATAACTCCTTTATCCCAAGGGAGATTTCTTCTGTCAGCTGGGCAGCAGCTCGTCGAAGGTCAGTTCTGTGAAGTTCTGGACGAATCTAAGGCTCTAGGGCAAAGTTATTCCCATATATCCCCAAGATTAGAGGATGGTCCAAAATAGAGCCTACCAATCAGAGTAGAGGCGGGAAAGGGTGGCTACACCCACTCCCCTTTGTGTGTTTCCCGCCTGGGCGAGGGGCAGGATGCCCCTGAACCGGTTCCAGGCGGTGTATGCAGAATTGGGGCTCTGCAGCTGCCTACGTGCAACTCTGAATGGACATTTGGTGCACCCACCCTGTTCCAATCCACATTATCCTGTCTGGGGAGGTGCTGGCACCTCCCTGCCACAGGAGCCCTATTGTCCAGCTGGCGAGGCTGGGATTTTCCCCAGCAACAGCCAGCCAGAGTCGTGTAGGTGGCGGACAGTAGCCATTTTGTGGTACACGTGCACTTTTAAATTGGTTTCTAAAATCTACCGCTTTTCCCATATCACCCTCCTAGCAAGGGGGAATCGTGCCCCCATGCCCATGGCTGGACTGGGGGTATGATTCCTTCATGTTTGACACCAAACACGATATGGTTCTGTGTAGCCATTCTCAAGTTATCACGATGACGCGATTCACTTATAATGCGGTTTAGAGTATATGGTATGGCTACACTACAAACAACCCAGTAACGATTTTACGAAGGTTGCAGGGAGGTCCTACTCACGTAGGGGTCCCCCCTCACACATACCTCAGCACCCAGCCCTGTAGGATTACCAGGGCCTGCCATAGGGGTGACCTATGAGAGTATATGTGTTGTAATGGTATGGGACATAGGGTACCTACATCCCGGTAAGGGGTGCTAGCACCACCTTACCCAGGCTACAGCAGTGGCCTGGTGGTGTCAGTTTGGGTGGCTGTCCCAGGGTGGCACAATAAGTGCTGCAGCCCTGGTAGGCCTACTGGGGGACCCATGCCCTGGGTACCTAGGGTACCATCTACCAGGGACTGGTAGGGCATGCCCAGCATCCAATTATGTTTGTACCTAGAGTACTCACAACAGTTTTAGGGAGAAAGCAGATAGGCTGGGGTCCTGGACAGCAGGATCCCAGCCAGACTAGTCAAAAACCACTTAAATACCAGGCAAAAAGTTGGGGGCAACCATTAGTCAGATTCCACTCTCCTACAGTTAAGGTCTTAACTCTTACTCTGGCCTAATAGCTAAGGTCTTAACTCTTACTCTGGCCTAATAGCTAAGGTCTTAATTCTTACTCTGGCCTAATAGCTAAGGTCTTAGACTCATACTCTGGCCTACTGGTTAAGGTCTTAACTCTTACTCTGGCCTGATAGCTAAGGTCTTAGACTCGTACTCTGGCCTAATGGTTAAGGTCTTAACTCTTACTCTGGGCTAATGGTTAAGGTCTTAACTCTTACTCTGGACTAATGGTTAAGGTCTTAGACTCTTACTCTGGCATCATGGTTAAGGTCTTAACTCTTACTCTGGCATCATGGTTAAGGTCTTAACTCTTACTCTGGACTAATGGTTAAGGTCTTAACTCTTACTCTGGACTAATGGATAAGGTCTTAGACTCTTACTCTGGACTAATGGTTAAGGTCTTAACTCTTACTCTGGCCTAATAGCTAAGGTCTTAGACTCATACTCTGGCCTACTTGTTAAGTTCTTAACTCTTACTCTGGCCTAATAGCTAAGGTCTTAGACTCGTACTCTGGCCTAATAGCTAAGGTCTTAACTCTTACTCTGGCCTAATAGCTAAGGTCTTAGACTCATACTCTGGCGTAATGGTTAAGGTCTTAACTCTTACTCTGGCCTACTGGTTACGGTCTTAACTCTTACTCTGGCCTAATAGCTAAGGTCATAGACTCATACTCTGGCCTAATGGTTAAGGTCTTAACTCTTATTCTGGCCTACTGGTTAAGGTCTTAACTCTTACTCTGGCCTAACAGCTAAGGTCTTAACTCTTACTCTGGCCTAATAGCTAAGGTCTTAGACTCGTACTCTGGCCTAATGGTTAAGGTCTTAACTCTTACTCTGGCCTAATGGTTAAGGTCTTAGACTCGTACTCTGGCCTAATGGGTAAGGTCTTAACTCTTACTCTGGCCTACAGGTTAAGGTCTTAACTCTTACTCTGGCCTACTGGGTAAGGTCTTAACTCTTACTCTGGCCTAATAGCTAAGGTCTTAGACTCGTACTCTGGCCTAATGGTTAAGGTGTTAACTCTTACTCTAGCCTACTGGTTAAGGACTTAACTCTTACTCTGGCCTAATAGCTAAGGTCTTAACTCTTACTCTGGCCTAATAGCTAAGGTCGTAGACTCGTACTCTGGCCTAATGGTTAAGGTCTTAACTCTTACTCTGGCCTAATAGCTAAGGTCTTAGGCTCGTACTCTGGCCTAATGGTTAAGGTCTTAACTCTTACTCTGGCCTAATAGCTAAGGTCTTAACTCTTACTCTGGCCTAATAGCTAAGGTCTTAGACTCATACTCTGGCCTAATGGTTAAGGTCTTAACTCTTACTTTGGCCTAAAGCTAAGGTCTTAGACTCGTACTCTGGCCTAATTGTTAAGGTCTTAACTCTTACTCTGGCCTTCTTGTTAAGGTCTTAACTCTTACTCTGGCCTAATAGCTAAGGTCTTAGACTCATACTCTGGCCTAATGGTTAAGGTCTTAACTCTTACTCTGGCCTAATAGCTAAGGTCTTAGACTCGTACTCTGGCCTAATAGCTAAGGTCTTAACTCTTACTCTGGCCTAATAGCTAAGGTCTTAATTCTTACTCTGGCCTAATAGCTAAGGTCTTAGACTCATAATCTGGCCTAATGGTTAAGGTCTTAACTCTTACTCTGGCCTGATAGCTAAGGTCTTAGACTCGTACTCTGGCCTAATGGATAAGATCTTAACTCTTACTCTGGCCTAATAGCTAAGGTCTTAACTCTTACTCTGGCCTAATAGCTACGGTCTTAATTCTTACTCTGGCCTAATAGCTAAGGTCTTGAACTCGTACTATGGCCTACAGGTTAAGGTCTTAACTCTTAATCTGGCCTACTGGTTAAGTTCTTAACTCTTACTCTGGCCTAATAGCTAAGGTCTTAGACTCGTACTCTGGACTAATTGTTAAGGTCTTAACTCTTACTATGGACTAATAGCTAAGGTCTTAAATCTTACTCTGGCCCAATAGCTAAGGTCTTAGACTCGTACTCTGGCCTAATGGTTAAGGTCTTAACTCTTACTCTGGCCTATTGGTTAAGGTCTTAACTCTTACTCTGGCCTAATAGCTAAGGTCTTAGACTCGTACTCTGGCCTAATGGTTAACGTCTTAACT
This sequence comes from Triturus cristatus, assembly GCF_964204655.1. Classification (NCBI taxonomy): domain Eukaryota; kingdom Metazoa; phylum Chordata; class Amphibia; order Caudata; family Salamandridae; genus Triturus; species Triturus cristatus. The sequence goes on along the minus strand of NC_140593.1, from coordinate 717,181,773 downwards.
CTTATTCTGGCCTACTGGTTAAGGTCTTAACTCTTTCTCTGGCCTACAGGTTAAGGTCTTAACTCTTACTCTGGCCTAATAGCTAAGGTCTTAACTCTTACTCTGGCCTAATAGCTAAGGTCTGAGACTCGTACTCTGGCCTAATGGTTAAGGTCTAAACTCTTACTCTGGCCTAATAGCTAAGGTCTTAACTCTTACTCTGGCCTAATAGCTAAGGTCTTAGACTCGTACTATGGCCTACAGGTTAAGGTCTTAACTCTTACTCTGGCCTACTGGTTAAGGTCTTAACTCTTACTCTGGCCTAATGGTTAAGGTCTTAGACTCGTACTCTGGCCTAATGGTTAAGATCTTAACTCTTACTCTGGCCTACAGGTTAAGGTCTTAACTCTTACTCTGGCCCACTGGTTAAGGTCTTAACTCTTACTCTGGCCTAATAGCTAAGGTCTTAGTCTCGTACTCTGGCCTAATGGTTTTCTTAGACTCGTACTCTGGCCTAATGGTTAAGGTGTTAACTCTTACTATGGCCTACTGGTTAAGGTCTTAAATCTTACTCTGGCCTAATAGCTAAGGTCTTAGACTCATACTCTGGCCTAATGGTTAAGGTGTTAACTCTTACTGTGGCCTACTGGTTAAGGTCTTAACTCTTACTCTGGCCTAATAGCTAAGGTCTTAGACTCGTACTCTGGCCTAATGGTTAAGGTCTTAACTCTTACTCTGGTCTACTGGTTAGGGTCTTAACTCTTACTCTGGCCTAATAGATAAGGTCTTAACTCCTACTCTGGCCTAATAGCTAAGGTCTTAGACTCGTACTCTGGCCTAATGGTTAAGGTCTTAACTCTTACTCTGGCCTAATAGCTAAGGTCTTAACTCTTACTCTGGCCTACTTGTTAAGTTCTTAACTCTTACTCTGGCCTAATAGCTAAGGTCTTAGACTCGTACTCTGGCCTAATGGTTAAGGTCTTAACTCTTACTCTGGCCTACTGGTTAAGGTCTTAACTCTTACTCTGGCCTAATAGCTAAGGTCTTAACTCTTACTCTGGCCTAATAGCTAAGGTCTTAGACTCGTACTATTGCCTACAGGTTAAGGTCTTAACTCTTACTCTGGCCTACTGGTTAAGGTCTTAACTCTTACTCTGGCCTAATGGTTAAGGTCTTAGACTCGTACTCTGGCCTAATGGTTAAGGTCTTAACTCTTACTCTGGCCTACAGGTTAAGGTCTTAACTCTTACTCTGGCCTACTGGTTAAGGTCTTAACTCTTACTCTGGCCTAATAGCTAAGGTCTTAGACTCGTACTCTGGCCTAATGGTTAAGGTGTTAACACTTACTCTTGAATACTGGTTAAGGTCTTAACTCTTACTCTGGCCTAATAGCTAAGGTCTTAGACTTGTACTCTGGCCTAATGGTAAAGGTCTTAACTCTTACTCTGGCCTAATAGCTAAGGTCTTAGACTCGTACTCTGGCCTAATGGTTAAGGTCTTAACTCTTACTCTGGCCTAATAGCTAAGATCTTAGACTCGTACTATGGCCTACTGGTTAAGGTATTAACTCTTACTCTGGCCTAATAGCTAAGGTCTTAGACTCGTACTCTGGCCTAATAGCTAAGGTCTTAACTCTTACTCTGGCCTAATAGCTAAGGTCTTAATTCTTACTCTGGCCTAATAGCTAAGGTCTTAGACTCATACTCTGGCCTAATGGTTAAGGTCTTAACTCTTACTCTGGCCTGATAGCTAAGGTCTTAGACTCGTACTCTGGCCTAATGGTTAAGATCTTAACTCTTACTCTGGCCTACTGGTTAAGGTCTTAACTCTTTCTCTGGCCTAATGGTTAAGGTCTTAACTCTTACTCTGGCCTAATAGCTAAGGTCTTAGACTTGTACTCTGGCCTAATGGTTAAGGTCTTAACTCTTACTCTGGCCTACTGGTTAAGGTCTTAACTCTTACTCTGGCCTAATAGCTAAGGTCTTAGACTCGTACTCTGGCCTAATGGTTAAGGTCTTAACTCTTACTCTGGCCTAATAGCTAAGGTCTTAACTCTTACTCTGGCCTAATAGCTAAGGTCTTAATTCTTACTCTGGCCTAATATCTAAGGTCTTAGACTCATACTCTGGCCTACTGGTTAAGGTCTTAACTCTTACTCTGGCCTTATAGCTAAGGTCTTAGACTCGTACTCTGGCCTAATGGTTAAGGTCTTAACTCTTACTCTGGCCTAATAGCTAAGGTCTTAACTCTTACTTCGGCCTAATAGCTAAGGTCTTAGACTCGTACTCTGGCCTAATGGTTAAGGTGTTAACTCTTACTATGGCCTACTGGTTAAGGTCTTAACTCTTACTCTGGCCTAATAGCTAAGGTCTTAGACTCATACTCTGGCCTAATGGTTAAGGTCTTAACTCTTACTCTGGCCTACTGGTTAAGGTCTTAACTCTTACTCTGGCCTAATAGCTAAGGTCTTAGACTCGTACTCTGGCCTAATGGTTAAGGTCTTAACTCTTACTCTGGTCTACTGGTTAGGGTCTTAACTCTTACTCTGGCCTAATAGATAAGGTCTTAACTCCTACTCTGGCCTAATAGCTAAGGTCTTAGACTCGTACTCTGGCCTAATGGTTAAGGTCTTAACTCTTACTCTGGCCTAATAGCTAAAGTCCTAGCTCTTACTCTGGCCTAATAGCTAAGGTCTTAGACTCGTACTATGGCCTACTGGTTAAGGTCTTAACTCTTACTCTGGCCTACTTGTTAAGTTCTTAACTCTTACTCTGGCCTAATAGCTAAGGTCTTAGACTCGTACTCTGGCCTAATGGTTAAGGTCTTAACTCTTACTCTGGCCTACTGGTTAAGGTCTTAACTCTTACTCTGGCCTAATGGTTAAGGTCTTAGACTCGTACTCTGGCCTAATGGTTAAGGTCTTAACTCTTACTCTGGCCTACAGGTTAAGGTCTTAACTCTTACTCTGGCCTACTGGTTAAGGTCTTAACTCTTACTCTGGCCTCATAGCTAAGGTCTTAATTCTTACTCTGGCCTAATAGCTAAGGTCTTAGACTCACGCTCTGGCCTACTGGTTAAGGTCTTAACTCTTACTCTGGCCTGATAGCTAAGGTCTTAGACTCGTACTCTGGCCTAATGGTTAAGGTCTTAACTCTTACTCTGGCCTAATAGCTAAGGTCTTAACTCTTACTCTGGCCTAATAGCTAAGGTCTTATACTCGTACTCTGGCCTACTGGTTAAGGTCTTAACTCTTACTTTGGCCTACTGGTTAAGGTCTTAACTCTTACTCTGGCCTAATAACTAAGGTCTTAGCCTCGTACTCTGGCCTAATGTTTAAGGTCTTAACTCTTACTCTGGACTACTGGTTAAGGTCTTAACTCTTACTCTGGCCTAATAGCTAAGGTCTTAGACTCGTACTCTGGCCTAATGGTTAAGGTCTTAACTCTTACTCTGGCCTTCTTGTTAAGGTCTTAACTCTTACTCTGGCCTAATAGCTAAGGTATTAACTCTTACTCTGGCCTAATAGCTAAGGTCTTAACTCTTACTCTGGCCTAATAGCTAAGGTCTTGAACTCGTACTATGGCCTACAGGTTAAGGTCTTAACTCTTACTCTGGCCTACTGGTTAAGTTCTTAACTCTTACTCTGGCCTAATAGCTAAGGTCTTAGACTCGTACTCTGGACTAATCGTTAAGGTCTTAACTCTTACTCTGGACTAATAGCTAAGGTCTTAAATCTTACTCTGGCCCAATATCTAAGGTCTTAGACTCGTACTCTGGCCAAATGGTTAAGGTCTTAACTCTTACTCTGGCCTATTGGTCAAGGTCTTAACTCTTACTCTGGCCTAATAGCTAAGGTCTTAGACTCATACTCTGGCCTAATGGTTAACGTCTTAACTCTTATTCTGGCCTACTGGTTAAGGTCTTAACTCTTTCTCTGGCCTACAGGTTAAGGTCTTAACTCTTACTCTGGCCTAATAGCTAAGGTCTTAACTCTTACTCTGGCCTAATAGCTAAGGTCTGAGACTCGTACTCTGGCCTAATGGTTAAGGTCTAAACTCTTACTCTGGCCTAATAGCTAAGGTCTTAACTCTTACTCTGGCCTAATAGCTAAGGTCTTAGACTCGTACTATGCCCTACAGGTTAAGGTCTTAACTCTTACTCTGGCCTACTGGTTAGGGTCTTAACTCTTACTCTGGCCTAATGGTTAAGGTCTTAGACTCGTACTCTGGCCTAATGGTTAAGATCTTAACTCTTACTCTGGCCTACAGGTTAAGGTCTTAACTCTTACTCTGGCCTACTGGTTAAGGTCTTAACTCTTACTCTGGCCTAATAGCTAAGGTCTTAGACTCGTACTCTGGCCTAATGGTTTTCTTAGACTCGTACTCTGGCCTAATGGTTAAGGTGTTAACTCTAACTATGGCCTACTGTTTAAGGTCTTAACTCTTACTCTGGCCTAATAGCTAAGGTCTTAGACTCATACTCTGGCCTAATGGTTAAGGTCTTAACTCTTACTCTGGCCTACTGGTTAAGGTCTTAACTCTTACTCTGGCCTAATAGCTAAGGTCTTAGACTCGTACTCTGGCCTAATGGTTTTCTTAGACTCGTACTCTGGCCTAATGGTTAAGATCTTAACTCTTACTCTGGCCTACAGGTTAAGGTCTTAACTCTTACTCTGGCCTACTGGTTAAGGTCTTAACTCTTACTCTGGCCTAATAGCTAAGGTCTTAGACTCGTACTCTGGCCTAATGGTTTTCTTAGACTCGTACTCTGGCCTAATGGTTAAGGTCTTAACTCTTACTCTGGTCTACTGGTTAGGGTCTTAACTCTTACTCTGGCCTAATAGATAAGGTCTTAACTCCTACTCTGGCCTAATAGCTAAGGTCTTAGGCTCGTACTCTGGCCTAATGGTTAAGGTCTTAACTCTTACTCTGGCCTAATAGCTAAGGTCTTAACTCTTACTCTGGCCTACTTGTTAAGTTCTTAACTCTTACTCTGGCCTAATAGCTAAGGTCTTAGACTCGTACTCTGGCCTAATGGTTAAGGTCTTAACTCTTACTCTGGCCTACTGGTTAAGGTCTTAACTCTTACTCTGGCCTAATAGCTAAGGTCTTAACTCTTACTCTGCCCTAATAGCTAAGGTCTTAGACTCGTACTATGGCCTACAGGTTAAGGTCTTAACTCTTACTCTGGCCTACTGGTTAAGGTCTTAACTCTTACTCTGGCCTAATAGCTAAGGTCTTAGACTCGTACTCTGGCCTAATGGTTAAGATCTTAACTCTTACTCTGGCCTACAGGTTAAGGTCTTAACTCTTACTCTGGCCTACTGGTTAAGGTCTTAACTCTTACTCTGGCCTAATAGCTAAGGTCTTAGACTCGTACTCTGGCCTAATGGTTTTCTTAGACTCGTACTCTGGCCTAATGGTTAAGGTGTTAACTCTAACTATGGCCTACTGTTTAAGGTCTTAACTCTTACTCTGGCCTAATAGCTAAGGTCTTAGACTCATACTCTGGCCTAATGGTTAAGGTCTTAACTCTTACTCTGGCCTACTGGTTAAGGTCTTAACTCTTACTCTGGCCTAATAGCTAAGGTCTTAGACTCGTACTCTGGCCTAATGTTTTTCTTAGACTCGTACTCTGGCCTAATGGTTAAGATCTTAACTCTTACTCTGGCCTACAGGTTAAGGTCTTAACTCTTACTCTGGCCTACTGGTTAAGGTCTTAACTCTTACTCTGGCCTAATAGCTAAGGTCTTAGACTCGTACTCTGGCCTAATGGTTTTCTTAGACTCGTACTCTGGCCTAATGGTTAAGGTCTTAACTCTTACTCTGGTCTACTGGTTAGGGTCTTAACTCTTACTCTGGCCTAATAGATAAGGTCTTAACTCCTACTCTGGCCTAATAGCTAAGGTCTTAGGCTCGTACTCTGGCCTAATGGTTAAGGTCTTAACTCTTACTCTGGCCTAATAGCTAAGGTCTTAACTCTTACTCTGGCCTACTTGTTAAGTTCTTAACTCTTACTCTGGCCTACAGGTTAAGGTCTTAACTCTTTCTCTGGCCTAATAGCTAAGGTCTTAGACTCGTACTCTGGCCTAATAGCTAAGGTCTTAGACTCGTACTCTGGCATAATGGTTAAGGTCTTAACTCTTACTCTGGCCTACTGGTTAAGGTCTTAACTCTTACTCTGGCCTAATAGCTAAGGTCTTAACTCTTACTCTGGCCTAATAGCTAAGGTCTTAGACTCGTACTATGGCCTACAGGTTAAGGTCTTAACTCTTACTCTGGCCTACTGGTTAAGGTCTTAACTCTTACTCTGGCCTAATGGTTAAGGTCTTAGACTCGTACTCTGGCCTAATGGTTAAGGTCTTAACTCTTACTCTGGCCTACAGGTTAAGGTCTTAACTCTTACTCTGGCCTACTGGTTAAGGTCTTAACTCTTACTCTGGCCTAATAGCTAAGGTCTTAGTCTCGTACTCTGGCCTAGTGGTTAAGGTTTTAACACTTACTCTTGAATACTGGTTAAGGTCTTAACTCTTACTCTGGCCTAATAGCTAAGGTCTTAGACTTGTACTCTGGCCTAATCGTAAAGGTCTTAACTCTTACTCTGGCCTAATAGCTAAGGTCTTAGACTCGTACTCTGGCCTAATGGTTAAGGTCTTAACTCTTACTCTGGCCTAATAGCTAAGGTCTTAGACTCGTACTATGGCCTACTGGTTAAGGTATTAACTCTTACTCTGGCCTAATAGCTAAGGTCTTAGACTCGTACTCTGGCCTAATAGCTAAGGTCTTAACTCTTACTCTGGCCTAATAGCTAAGGTCTTAATTCTTACTCTGGCCTAATAGCTAAGGTCTTAGACTCATACTCTGGCCTAATGGTTAAGGTCTTAACTCTTACTCTGGCCTGATAGCTAAGGTCTTAGACTCGTACTCTGGCCTAATGGTTAAGATCTTAACTCTTACTCTGGCCTAATAGCTAAAGTCCTAGCTCTTACTCTGGCCTAATAGCTAAGGTCTTAGACTCGTACTATGGCCTACTGGTTAAGGTCTTAACTCTTACTCTGGCCTACTGGTTAAGGTCTTAACTCTTACTCTGGCCTAATAGCTAAGGTCTTAGACTCGTACTCTGGCCTAATGGTTAAGGTCTTAACTCTTACTCTGGCCTAATAGCTAAGGTCTTAGACTCGTACTCTGGCCTAATGGTTAAGATCTTAACTCTTACTCTGGCCTAATAGCTAAAGTCCTAGCTCTTACTCTGGCCTAATAGCTAAGGTCTTAGACTCGTACTATGGCCTACTGGTTAAGGTCTTAACTCTTACTCTGGCCTACTGGTTAAGGTCTTAACTCTTACTCTGGCCTAATATCTAAGGTCTTAGACTTATACTCTGGCCTACTGGTTAAGGTCTTAACTCTTACTCTGGCCTTATAGCTAAGGTCTTAGACTCGTACTCTGGCCTAATGGTTAAGGTCTTAACTCTTACTCTGGCCTAATAGCTAAGGTCTTAACTCTTACTCTGGCCTAATAGCTAAGGTCTTAGACTCGTACTCTGGCCTAATGGTTAAGGTGTTAACTCTTACTATGGCCTACTGGTTAAGGTCTTAACTCTTACTCTGGCCTAATAGCTAAGGTCTTAGACTCTTACTCTGGCCTACTGGTTAAGGTCTTAACTCTTACTCTGGCCTAATAGCTAAGGTCTTAGACTCGTACTCTGGCCTAATGGTTAAGGTCTTAACTCTTACTCTGGTCTACTGGTTAGGGTCTTAACTCTTACTCTGGCCTAATAGATAAGGTCTTAACTCCTACTCTGGCCTAATAGCTAAGGTCTTAGACTCGTACTCTGGCCTAATGGTTAAGGTCTTAACTCTTACTCTGGCCTAATAGCTAAAGTCCTAGCTCTTACTCTGGCCTAATAGCTAAGGTCTTAGACTCGTACTATGGCCTACTGGTTAAGGTCTTAACTCTTACTCTGGCCTACTTGTTAAGTGCTTAACTCTTACTCTGGCCTAATAGCTAAGGTCTTAGACTCGTACTCTGGCCTAATGGTTAAGGTCTTAACTCTTACTCTGGCCTCCTGGTTAAGGTCTTAACTCTTACTCTGGCCTAATGGTTAAGGTCTTAACTCTTACTCTGGCCTCCTGGTTAAGGTCTTAACTCTTACTCTGGCCTAATGGTTAAGGTCTTAACTCTTACTCTGGCCTACAGGTTAAGGTCTTAACTCTTACTCTGGCCTACTGGTTAAGGTCTTAACTCTTACTCTGGCCTAATAGCTAAGATCTTAGAAACGTACTCTGGCCTAATGGTTAAGGTGTTAACACTTACTCTTGAATACTGGTTAAGGTCTCAACTCTTACTCTGGCCTAATAGCTAAGGTCTTAGACTTGTACTCTGGCCTAATGGTAAAGGTCTTAACTCTTACTCTGGCCTAATAGCTAAGGTCTTAGACTCGTACTCTGGCCTAATGGTTAAGGTCTTAACTCTTACTCTGGCCTAATAGCTAAGGTCTTAACTCTTACTCTGGCCTAATGGTTAAGGTCTTAACTCTTACTCTGGCCTACAGGTTAAGGTCTTAACTCTTACTCTGGCCTACTGGTTAAGGTCTTAACTCTTACTCTGGCCTAATAGCTAAGATCTTAGACTCGTACTCTGGCCTAATGGTTAAGGTGTTAACACTTACTCTTGAATACTGGTTAAGGTCTTAACTCTTACTCTGGCCTAATAGCTAAGGTCTTAGACTTGTACTCTGGCCTAATGGTAAAGGTCTTAACTCTTACTCTGGCCTAATAGCTAAGGTCTTAGACTCGTACTCTGGCCTAATGGTTAAGGTCTTAACTCTTACTCTGGCCTAATAGCTAAGGTCTTAGACTCGTACTATGGCCTACTGGTTAAGGTCTTAACTCTTACTCTGGCCTAATAGCTAAGGTCTTAGACTCGTACCCTGGCCTAATAGCTACGGTCTTAACTCTTACTCTGGCCTAATAGCTAAGGTCTTAATTCTTACTCTGGCCTAATAGCTAAGGTCTTAGACTCATACTCTGGCCTAATGGTAAAGGTCTTAACTCTTACTCTGGCCTGATAGCTAAGGTCTTAGACTCGTACTCTGGCCTAATGGTTAAGATCTTAACTCTTACTCTGGCCTACTGGTTAAGGTCTTAACTCTTTCTCTGGCCTAATGGTTAAGGTCTTAACTCTTACTCTGGCCTAATAGCTAAGGTCTTAGACTTGTACTCTGGCCTAATGGTTAAGGTCTTAACTCTTACTCTGGCCTACTGGTTAAGGTCTTAACTCTTACTCTGGCCTAATAGCTAAGGTCTTAGACTCGTACTCTGGCCTAATGGTTAAGGTCTTAACTCTTACTCTGGCCTAATAGCTAAGGTCTTAACTCTTACTCTAGCCTAATAGCTAAGGTCTTAATTCTTACTCTGGCCTAATATCTAAGGTCTTAGACTCATACTCTGGCCTACTGGTTAAGGTCTTAACTCTTACTCTGGCTTTATAGCTAAGGTCTTAGACTCGTACTCTGGCCTAATGGTTAAGGTCTTAACTCTTACTCTGGCCTAATAGCTAAGGTCTTAGACTTGTACTCTGGCCTAATCGTAAAGGTCTTAACTCTTACTCTGGCCTAATAGCTAAGGTCTTAGACTCGTACTCTGGCCTAATGGTTAAGGTCTTAACTCTTACTCTGGCCTAATAGCTAAGGTCTTAGACTCGTACTATGGCCTACTGGTTAAGGTATTAACTCTTACTCTGGCCTAATAGCTAAGGTCTTAGACTCGTACTCTGGCCTAATAGCTAAGGTCTTAACTCTTACTCTGGCCTAATAGCTAAGGTCTTAATTCTTACTCTGGCCTAATAGCTAAGGTCTTAGACTCATACTCTGGCCTAATGGTTAAGGTCTTAACTCTTACTCTGGCCTGATAGCTAAGGTCTTAGACTCGTACTCTGGCCTAATGGTTAAGATCTTAACTCTTACTCTGGCCTAATAGCTAAAGTCCTAGCTCTTACTCTGGCCTAATAGCTAAGGTCTTAGACTCGTACTATGGCCTACTGGTTAAGGTCTTAACTCTTACTCTGGCCTACTGGTTAAGGTCTTAACTCTTACTCTGGCCTAATAGCTAAGGTCTTAGACTCGTACTCTGGCCTAATGGTTAAGGTCTTAACTCTTACTCTGGCCTAATAGCTAAGGTCTTAGACTCGTACTCTGGCCTAATGGTTAAGATCTTAACTCTTACTCTGGCCTAATAGCTAAAGTCCTAGCTCTTACTCTGGCCTAATAGCTAAGGTCTTAGACTCGTACTATGGCCTACTGGTTAAGGTCTTAACTCTTACTCTGGCCTACTGGTTAAGGTCTTAACTCTTACTCTGGCCTAATATCTAAGGTCTTAGACTTATACTCTGGCCTACTAGTTAAGGTCTTAACTCTTACTCTGGCCTTATAGCTAAGGTCTTAGACTCGTACTCTGGCCTAATGGTTAAGGTCTTAACTCTTACTCTGGCCTAATAGCTAAGGTCTTAACTCTTACTCTGGCCTAATAGCTAAGGTCTTAGACTCGTACTCTGGCCTAATGGTTAAGGTGTTAACTCTTACTATGGCCTACTGGTTAAGGTCTTAACTCTTACTCTGGCCTAATAGCTAAGGTCTTAGACTCTTACTCTGGCCTACTGGTTAAGGTCTTAACTCTTACTCTGGCCTAATAGCTAAGGTCTTAGACTCGTACTCTGGCCTAATGGTTAAGGTCTTAACTCTTACTCTGGTCTACTGGTTAGGGTCTTAACTCTTACTCTGGCCTAATAGATAAGGTCTTAACTCCTACTCTGGCCTAATAGCTAAGGTCTTAGACTCGTACTCTGGCCTAATGGTTAAGGTCTTAACTCTTACTCTGGCCTAATAGCTAAAGTCCTAGCTCTTACTCTGGCCTAATAGCTAAGGTCTTAGACTCGTACTATGGCCTACTGGTTAAGGTCTTAACTCTTACTCTGGCCTACTTGTTAAGTGCTTAACTCTTACTCTGGCCTAATAGCTAAGGTCTTAGACTCGTACTCTGGCCTAATGGTTAAGGTCTTAACTCTTACTCTGGCCTCCTGGTTAAGGTCTTAACTCTTACTCTGGCCTAATGGTTAAGGTCTTAACTCTTACTCTGGCCTCCTGGTTAAGGTCTTAACTCTTACTCTGGCCTAATGGTTAAGGTCTTAACTCTTACTCTGGCCTACAGGTTAAGGTCTTAACTCTTACTCTGGCCTACTGGTTAAGGTCTTAACTCTTACTCTGGCCTAATAGCTAAGATCTTAGAAACGTACTCTGGCCTAATGGTTAAGGTGTTAACACTTACTCTTGAATACTGGTTAAGGTCTCAACTCTTACTCTGGCCTAATAGCTAAGGTCTTAGACTTGTACTCTGGCCTAATGGTAAAGGTCTTAACTCTTACTCTGGCCTAATAGCTAAGGTCTTAACTCTTACTCTAGCCTAATAGCTAAGGTCTTAATTCTTACTCTGGCCTAATATCTAAGGTCTTAGACTCATACTCTGGCCTACTGGTTAAGGTCTTAACTCTTACTCTGGCTTTATAGCTAAGGTCTTAGACTCGTACTCTGGCCTAGTGGTTAAGGTCTTAACTCTTACTCTGGCCTACTGGTTAAGGTCTTAACTCTTACTCTGGCCTAATAGCTAAGGTCTTAGACTCGTACTCTGGCCTAATGTTTAAGTTCTTAACTCTTACTCTGGCCTACTGGTTAAGGTCTTAACTCTTACTCTGGCCTAATAGCTAAGGTCTTAGACTCGTACTCTGGCCTAATGGCTAAGGTCTTAACTCTTACTCTGGCCTTCTTGTTAAGGTCTTAACTCTTACTCTGGCCTAATAGCTAAGGTCTTAACACTTACTCTGGCCTAATAGCTAAGGTCTTAACTCTTACTCTGGCCTAATAGCTAAGGTCTTGAACTCGTACTATGGCCTACAGGTTAAGGTCTTAACTCTTACTCTGGCCTACTGGTTAAGTTCTTAACTCTTACTCTGGCTTAATAGCTAAGGTCTTAGACTCGTACTCTGGACTAATCGTTAAGGTCTTAACTCTTACTCTGGACTAATAGCTAAGGTCTTAAATATTACTCTGGCCCAATAGCTAAGGTCTTAGACTCATACTCTGGACTAATGGTTAAGGTCTTAACTCTTACTCTGGCCTACTGGTTAAGGTCTTAACTCTTACTCTGGCCTAATAGCTAAGGTCTTAGACTCGTACTCTGGCCTAATGGTTAAGGTCTTAACTCTTATTCTGGCCTACTGGTTAAGGTCTTAACTCTTTCTCTGGCCTACAGGTTAAGGTCTTAACTCTTACTCTGGCCTAATAGCTAAGGTCTTAGACTCGTACTCTGGCCTAATGGTTAAGGTGTTAACTCTTACTATGGCCTACTGGTTAAGGTCTTAACTCTTACTCTGGCCTAATAGCTAAGGTCTTAGACTCATACTCTGGCCTAATGGTTAAGGTCTTAACTCTTACTCTGGCCTACTGGTTAAGGTCTTAACTCTTACTCTGGCCTAATAGCTAAGGTCTTAGACTCGTACTCTGGTCTAATGGTTAAGGTCTTAACTCTTACTCTGGTCTACTGGTTAGGGTCTTAACTCTTACTCTGGCCTAATAGATAAGGTCTTAACTCCTACTCTGGCCTAATAGCTAAGGTCTTAGACTCGTACTCTGGCCTAATGGTTAAGGTCTTAACTCTTACTCTGGCCTAATAGCTAAAGTCCTAGCTCTTACTCTGGCCTAATAGCTAAGGTCTTAGACTCGTACTATGGCCTACTGGTTAAGGTCTTAACTCTTACTCTGGCCTACTTGTTAAGTGCTTAACTCTTACTCTGGCCTAATAGCTAAGGTCTTAGACTCGTACTCTGGCCTAATGGTTAAGGTCTTAACTCTTACTCTGGCCTCCTGGTTAAGGTCTTAACTCTTACTCTGGCCTAATGGTTAAGGTCTTAACTCTTACTCTGGCCTCCTGGTTAAGGTCTTAACTCTTACTCTGGCCTAATGGTTAAGGTCTTAACTCTTACTCTGGCCTACAGGTTAAGGTCTTAACTCTTACTCTGGCCTACTGGTTAAGGTCTTAACTCTTACTCTGGCCTAATAGCTAAGATCTTAGACTCGTACTCTGGCCTAATGGTTAAGGTCTTAACTCTTACTCTGGCCTAATAGCTAAAGTCCTAGCTCTTACTCTGGCCTAATATCTAAGGTCTTAGACTCATACTCTGGCCTACTGGTTAAGGTCTTAACTCTTACTCTGGCCTTATAGCTAAGGTCTTAGACTCGTACTCTGGCCTAATGGTTAAGGTCTTAACTCTTACTCTGGCCTAATAGCTAAGGTCTTAACTCTTACTCTGGCCTAATAGCTAAGGTCTTAGACTCGTACTCTGGCCTAATGGTTAAGGTGTTAACTCTTACTATGGCCTACTGGTTAAGGTCTTAACTCTTACTCTGGCCTAATAGCTAAGGTCTTAGACTCTTACTCTGGCCTACTGGTTAAGGTCTTAACTCTTACTCTGGCCTAATAGCTAAGGTCTTAGACTCGTACTCTGGCCTAATGGTTAAGGTCTTAACTCTTACTCTGGTCTACTGGTTAGGGTCTTAACTCTTACTCTGGCCTAATAGATAAGGTCTTAACTCCTACTCTGGCCTAATAGCTAAGGTCTTAGACTCGTACTCTGGCCTAATGGTTAAGGTCTTAACTCTTACTCTGGCCTAATAGCTAAAGTCCTAGCTCTTACTCTGGCCTAATAGCTAAGGTCTTAGACTCGTACTATGGCCTACTGGTTAAGGTCTTAACTCTTACTCTGGCCTACTTGTTAAGTGCTTAACTCTTACTCTGGCCTAATAGCTAAGGTCTTAGACTCGTACTCTGGCCTAATGGTTAAGGTCTTAACTCTTACTCTGGCCTCCTGGTTAAGGTCTTAACTCTTACTCTGGCCTAATGGTTAAGGTCTTAACTCTTACTCTGGCCTCCTGGTTAAGGTCTTAACTCTTACTCTGGCCTAATGGTTAAGGTCTTAACTCTTACTCTGGCCTACAGGTTAAGGTCTTAACTCTTACTCTGGCCTACTGGTTAAGGTCTTAACTCTTACTCTGGCCTAATAGCTAAGATCTTAGACTCGTACTCTGGCCTAATGGTTAAGGTGTTAACACTTACTCTTGAATACTGGTTAAGGTCTCAACTCTTACTCTGGCCTAATAGCTAAGGTCTTAGACTTGTACTCTGGCCTAATGGTAAAGGTCTTAACTCTTACTCTGGCCTAATAGCTAAGGTCTTAGACTCGTACTCTGGCCTAATGGTTAAGGTCTTAACTTTTACTCTGGCCTAATAGCTAAGGTCTTAACTCTTACTCTGGCCTAATGGTTAAGGTCTTAACTCTTACTCTGGCCTACAGGTTAAGGTCTTAACTCTTACTCTGGCCTACTGGTTAAGGTCTTAACTCTTACTCTGGCATAATAGCTAAGATCTTAGACTCGTACTCTGGCCTAATGGTTAAGGTGTTAACACTTACTCTTGAATACTGGTTAAGGTCTTAACTCTTACTCTGGCCTAATAGCTAAGGTCTTAGACTCGTACTCTGGCCTAATGGTTAAGGTCTTAACTCTTACTCTGGCCTAATAGCTAAGGTCTTAGACTCGTACTATGGCCTACTGGTTAAGGTCTTAACTCTTACTCTGGCCTAATAGCTAAGGTCTTAGACTCGTACTCTGGCCTAATAGCTAAGGTCTTAACTCTTACTCTGGCCTAATAGCTAAGGTCTTAATTCTTACTCTGGCCTAATAGCTAAGGTCTTAGACTCATACTCTGGCCTAATGGTAAAGGTCTTAACTCTTACTCTGGCCTGATAGCTAAGGTCTTAGACTCGTACTCTGGCCTAATGGTTAAGATCTTAACTCTTACTCTGGCCTACTGGTTAAGGTCTTAACTCTTTCTCTGGCCTAATGGTTAAGGTCTTAACTCTTACTCTGGCCTAATAGCTAAGGTCTTAGACTTGTACTCTGGCCTAATGGTTAAGGTCTTAACTCTTACTCTGGCCTACTGGTTAAGGTCTTAACTCTTACTCTGGCCTAATAGCTAAGGTCTTAGACTCGTACTCTGGCCTAATGGTTAAGGTCTTAACTCTTACTCTGGCCTAATAGCTAAGGTCTTAACTCTTACTCTGGCCTAATAGCTAAGGTCTTAATTCTTACTCTGGCCTAATATCTAAGGTCTTAGACTCATACTCTGGCCTACTGGTTAAGGTCTTAACTCTAACTCTGGCCTTATAGCTAAGGTCTTAGACTCGTACTCTGGCCTAATGGTTAAGGTCTTAACTCTTACTCTGGCCTAATAGCTAAGGTCTTAACTCTTACTCTGGCCTAATAGCTAAGGTCTTAGACTCGTACTCTGGCCTAATGGTTAAGGTCTTAACTCTTACTCTGGCCTACTGGTTAAGGTCTTAACTCTTACTCTGGCCTAATAGCTAAGGTCTTAACTCTTACTCTGGCCTAATAGCTAAGGTCTTAGACTCGTACTATGGCCTACAGGTTAAGGTCTTAACTCTTACTCTGGCCTACTGGTTAAGGTCTTAACTCTTACTCTGGCCTAATGGTTAAGGTCTTAGACTCGTACTCTGGCCTAATGGTTAAGGTCTTAACTCTTACTCTGGCCTACAGGTTAAGGTCTTAACTCTTACTCTGGCCTACTGGTTAAGGTCTTAACTCTTACTCTGGCCTAATAGCTAAGGTCTTAGTCTCGTACTCTGGCCTAGTGGTTAAGGTGTTAACACTTACTCTTGAATACTGGTTAAGGTCTTAACTCTTACTCTGGCCTAATAGCTATGGTCTTAGACTTGTACTCTGGCCTAATGGTAAAGGTCTTAACTCTTACTCTGGCCTAATAGCTAAGGTCTTAGACTCGTACTCTGGCCTAATGGTTAAGGTCTTAACTCTTACTCTGGCCTAATAGCTAAGGTCTTAGACTCGTACTATGGCCTACTGGTTAAGGTATTAACTCTTACTCTGGCCTAATAGCTAAGGTCTTAGACTCGTACTCTGGCCTAATAGCTAAGGTCTTAACTCTTACTCTGGCCTAATAGCTAAGGTCTTAATTCTTACTCTGGCCTAATAGCTAAGGTCTTAGACTCATACTCTGGCCTAATGGTTAAGGTCTTAACTCTTACTCTGGCCTGATAGCTAAGGTCTTAGACTCGTACTCTGGCCTAATGGTTAAGATCTTAACTCTTACTCTGGCCTAATAGCTAAAGTCCTAGCTCTTACTCTGGCCTAATAGCTAAGGTCTTAGACTCGTACTATGGCCTACTGGTTAAGGTCTTAACTCTTACTCTGGCCTACTGGTTAAGGTCTTAACTCTTACTCTGGCCTAATAGCTAAGGTCTTAGACTCGTACTCTGGCCTAATGGTTAAGGTCTTAACTCTTACTCTGGCCTAATAGCTAAGGTCTTAATTCTTACTCTGGCCTAATATCTAAGGTCTTAGACTCATACTCTGGCCTACTGGTTAAGGTCTTAACTCTTACTCTGGCCTTATAGCTAAGGTCTTAGACTCGTACTCTGGCCTAATGGTTAAGGTCTTAACTCTTACTCTGGCCTAATAGCTAAGGTCTTAACTCTTACTCTGGCCTAATAGCTAAGGTCTTAGACTCGTACTCTGGCCTAATGGTTAAGGTGTTAACTCTTACTATGGCCTACTGGTTAAGGTCTTAACTCTTACTCTGGCCTAATAGCTAAGGTCTTAGACTCTTACTCTGGCCTACTGATTAAGGTCTTAACTCTTACTCTGGCCAAATAGCTAAGGTCTTAGACTCGTACTCTGGCCTAATGGTTAAGGTCTTAACTCTTACTCTGGTCTACTGGTTAGGGTCTTAACTCTTACTCTGGCCTAATAGATAAGGTCTTAACTCCTACTCTGGCAAATAGCTAAGGTCTTAGACTCGTACTCTGGCCTAATGGTTAAGGTCTTAACTCTTACTCTGGCCTAATAGCTAAAGTCCTAGCTCTTACTCTGGCCTAATAGCTAAGGTCTTAGACTCGTACTATGGCCTACTGGTTAAGGTCTTAACTCTTACTCTGGCCTACTTGTTAAGTGCTTAACTCTTACTCTGGCCTAATAGCTAAGGTCTTAGACTCGTACTCTGGCCTAATGGTTAAGGTCTTAACTCTTACTCTGGCCTCCTGGTTAAGGTCTTAACTCTTACTCTGGCCTAATGGTTAAGGTCTTAACTCTTACTCTGGCCTCCTGGTTAAGGTCTTAACTCTTACTCTGGCCTAATGGTTAAGGTCTTAACTCTTACTCTGGCCTACAGGTTAAGGTCTTAACTCTTACTCTGGCCTACTGGTTAAGGTCTTAACTCTTACTCTGGCCTAATAGCTAAGATCTTAGAAACGTACTCTGGCCTAATGGTTAAGGTGTTAACACTTACTCTTGAATACTGGTTAAGGTCTCAACTCTTAGTCTGGCCTAATAGCTAAGGTCTTAGACTTGTACTCTGGCCTAATGGTAAAGGTCTTAACTCTTACTCTGGCCTAATAGCTAAGGTCTTAGACTCGTACTCTGGCCTAATGGTTAAGGTCTTAACTCTTACTCTGGCCTAATAGCTAAGGTCTTAACTCTTACTCTGGCCTAATGGTTAAGGTCTTAACTCTTACTCTGGCCTACAGGTTAAGGTCTTAACTCTTACTCTGGCCTACTGGTTAAGGTCTTAACTCTTACTCTGGCCTAATAGCTAAGATCTTAGACTCGTACTCTGGCCTAATGGTTAAGGTGTTAACACTTACTCTTGAATACTGGTTAAGGTCTTAACTCTTACTCTGGCCTAATAGCTAAGGTCTTAGACTTGTACTCTGGCCTAATGGTAAAGGTCTTAACTCTTACTCTGGCCTAATAGCTAAGGTCTTAGACTCGTACTCTGGCCTAATGGTTAAGGTCTTAACTCTTACTCTGGCCTAATAGCTAAGGTCTTAACTCTTACTCTGGCCTAATGGTTAAGGTCTTAACTCTTACTCTGGCCTACAGGTTAAGGTCTTAACTCTTACTCTGGCCTACTGGTTAAGGTCTTAACTCTTACTCTGGCCTAATAGCTAAGATCTTAGACTCGTACTCTGGCCTAATGGTTAAGGTGTTAACACTTACTCTTGAATACTGGTTAAGGTCTTAACTCTTACTCTGGCCTAATAGCTAAGGTCTTAGACTTGTACTCTGGCCTAATGGTAAAGGTCTTAACTCTTACTCTGGCCTAATAGCTAAGGTCTTAGACTCGTACTCTGGCCTAATGGTTAAGGTCTTAACTCTTACTCTGGCCTAATAGCTAAGGTCTTAGACTCGTACTATGGCCTACTGGTTAAGGTCTTAACTCTTACTCTGGCCTAATAGCTAAGGTCTTAATTCTTACTCTGGCCTAATAGCTAAGGTCTTAGACTCATACTCTGGCCTAATGGTAAAGGTCTTAACTCTTACTCTGGCCTGATAGCTAAGGTCTTAGACTCGTACTCTGGCCTAATGGTTAAGATCTTAACTCTTACTCTGGCCTACTGGTTAAGGTCTTAACTCTTTCTCTGGCCTAATGGTTAAGGTCTTAACTCTTACTCTGGCCTAATAGCTAAGGTCTTAGACTTGTACTCTGGCCTAATGGTTAAGGTCTTAACTCTTACTCTGGCCTACTGGTTAAGGTCTTAACTCTTACTCTGGCCTAATAGCTAAGGTCTTAGACTCGTACTCTGGCCTAATGGTTAAGGTCTTAACTCTTACTCTGGCCTAATAGCTAAGGTCTTAACTCTTACTCTAGCCTAATAGCTAAGGTCTTAATTCTTACTCTGGCCTAATATCTAAGGTCTTAGACTCATACTCTGGCCTACTGGTTAAGGTCTTAACTCTTACTCTGGCTTTATAGCTAAGGTCTTAGACTCGTACTCTGGCCTAATGGTTAAGGTCTTAACTCTTACTCTGGCCTAATAGCTAAGGTCTTAACTCTTACTCTGGCCTAATAGCTAAGGTCTTAGACTCGTACTCTGGCCTAGTGGTTAAGGTCTTAACTCTTACTCTGGCCTACTGGTTAAGGTCTTAACTCTTACTCTGGCCTAATAGCTAAGGTCTTAGACTCGTACTCTGGCCTAATGTTTAAGTTCTTAACTCTTACTCTGGCCTACTGGTTAAGGTCTTAACTCTTACTCTGGCCTAATAGCTAAGGTCTTAGACTCGTACTCTGGCCTAATGGTTAAGGTCTTAACTCTTACTCTGGCCTTCTTGTTAAGGTCTTAACTCTTACTCTGGCCTAATAGCTAAGGTCTTAACACTTACTCTGGCCTAATAGCTAAGGTCTTAACTCTTACTCTGGCCTAATAGCTAAGGTCTTGAACTCGTACTATGGCCTAGAGGTTAAGGTCTTAACTCTTACTCTGGCCTACTGGTTAAGTTCTTAACTCTTACTCTGGCTTAATAGCTAAGGTCTTAGACTCGTACTCTGGACTAATCGTTAAGGTCTTAACTCTTACCCTGGACTAATAGCTAAGGTCTTAAATCTTACTCTGGCCCAATAGCTAAGGTCTTAGACTCATACTCTGGACTAATGGTTAAGGTCTTAACTCTTACTCTGGCCTACTGGTTAAGGTCTTAACTCTTACTCTGGCCTAATAGCTAAGGTCTTAGACTCGTACTCTGGGCTAATGGTTAAGGTCTTAACTCTTATTCTGGCCTACTGGTTAAGGTCTTAACTCTTTCTCTGGCCTACAGGTTAAGGTCTTAACTCTTACTCTGGCCTAATAGCTAAGGTCTTAGACTCGTACTCCGGCCTAATGGTTAAGGTGTTAACTCTTACTATGGCCTACTGGTTAAGGTCTTAACTCTTACTCTGGCCTAATAGCTAAGGTCTTAGACTCATACTCCGGCCTAATGGTTAAGGTCTTAACTCTTACTCTGGCCTACTGGTTAAGGTCTTAACTCTTACTCTGGCCTAATAGCTAAGGTCTTAGACTCGTACTCTGGTCTAATGGTTAAGGTCTTAACTCTTACTCTGGTCTACTGGTTAGGGTCTTAACTCTTACTCTGGCCTAATAGATAAGGTCTTAACTCCTACTCTGGCCTAATAGCTAAGGTCTTAGACTCGTACTCTGGCCTACTGGTTAAGGTCTTAACTCTTACTCTGGCCTAATAGCTAAGGTCTTAGACTCGTACTCTGGCCTAGTGGTTAAGGTCTTAACTCTTACTCTGGCCTACTGGTTAAGGTCTTAACTCTTACTCTGGCCTAATAGCTAAGGTCTTGACTCGTACTCTGGCCTAATGTTTAAGTTCTTAACTCTTACTCTGGCCTACTGGTTAAGGTCTTAACTCTTACTCTGGCCTAATAGCTAAGGTCTTAGACTCGTACTCTGGCCTAATGGTTAAGGTCTTAACTCTTACTCTGGCCTTCTTGTTAAGGTCTTAACTCTTACTCTGGCCTAATAGCTAAGGTCTTAACACTTACTCTGGCCTAATAGCTAAGGTCTTAACTCTTACTCTGGCCTAATAGCTAAGGTCTTGAACTCGTACTATGGCCTACAGGTTAAGGTCTTAACTCTTACTCTGGCCTACTGGTTAAGTTCTTAACTCTTACTCTGGCTTAATAGCTAAGGTCTTAGACTCGTACTCTGGACTAATCGTTAAGGTCTTAACTCTTACCCTGGACTAATAGCTAAGGTCTTAAATCTTACTCTGGCCTAATAGCTAAGGTCTTAGACTCATACTCTGGACTAATGGTTAAGGTCTTAACTCTTACTCTGGCCTACTGGTTAAGGTCTTAACTCTTACTCTGGCCTAATAGCTAAGGTCTTAGACTCGTACTCTGGCCTAATGGTTAAGGTCTTAACTCTTATTCTGGCCTACTGGTTAAGGTCTTAACTCTTTCTCTAGCCTACAGGTTAAGGTCTTAACTCTTACTCTGGCCTAATAGCTAAGGTCTTAGACTTGTACTCTGGCCTAATGGTTAAGGTGTTAACTCTTACTATGGCCTACTGGTTAAGGTCTTAACTCTTACTCTGGCCTAATAGCTAAGGTCTTAGACTCATACTCTGGCCTAATGGTTAAGGTCTTAACTCTTACTCTGGCCTACTGGTTAAGGTCTTAACTCTTACTCTGGCCTAATAGCTAAGGTCTTAGACTCGTACTCTGGTCTAATGGTTAAGGTCTTAACTCTTACTCTGGTGTACTGGTTAGGGTCTTAACTCTTACTCTGGCCTAATAGCTAAGGTCTTAACTCTTACTCTGGCCTAATAGCTAAGGTCTTAATTCTTACTCTGGCCTAATAGCTAAGGTCTTAAACTCATACTCTGGCCTACTGGTTCAGGTCTTAACTCTTACTCTGGCCTGATAGCTAAGGTCTTAGACTCGTACTCTGGCCTAATGGTTAAGTTCTTAACTCTTATTCTGGCCTACTGGTTAAGGTCTTAACTCTTACTTTGGCCTAATAGCTAAGGTCTTAGACTCGTACTCTGGCCTAATGGTTAAGGTCTTAACTCTTACTCTGGCCTTCTTGTTAAGGTCTTAACTCTTACTCTGGCCTAATGGTTAAGGTCTTAACTCTTACTCTGGCCTCCTGGTTAAGGTCTTAACTCTTACTCTGGCCTAATGGTTAAGGTCTTAACTCTTACTCTGGCCTACTGGTTAAGGTCTTAACTCTTACTCTGGCCTAATAGCTAAGATCTTAGAAACGTACTCTGGCCTAATGGTTAAGGTGTTAACACTTACTCTTGAATACTGGTTAAGGTCTCAACTCTTACTCTGGCCTAATAGCTAAGGTCTTAGACTTGTACTCTGGCCTAATGGTAAAGGTCTTAACTCTTACTCTGGCCTAATAGCTAAGGTCTTAGACTCGTACTCTGGCCTAATGGTTAAGGTCTTAACTCTTACTCTGGCCTAATAGCTAAGGTCTTAACTCTTACTCTGGCCTAATGGTTAAGGTCTTAACTCTTACTCTGGCCTACAGGTTAAGGTCTTAACTCTTACTCTGGCCTACTGGTTAAGGTCTTAACTCTTACTCTGGCCTAATAGCTAAGATCTTAGACTCGTACTCTGGCCTAATGGTTAAGGTGTTAACACTTACTCTTGAATACTGGTTAAGGTCTTAACTCTTACTCTGGCCTAATAGCTAAGGTCTTAGACTTGTACTCTGGCCTAATGGTAAAGGTCTTAACTCTTACTCTGGCCTAATAGCTAAGGTCTTAGACTCGTACTCTGGCCTAATGGTTAAGGTCTTAACTCTTACTCTGGCCTAATAGCTGAGGTCTTAGACTCGTACTATGGCCTACTGGTTAAGGTCTTAACTCTTACTCTGGCCTAATAGCTAAGGTCTTAATTCTTACTCTGGCCTAATAGCTAAGGTCTTAGACTCATACTCTGGCCTAATGGTAAAGGTCTTAACTCTTACTCTGGCCTGATAGCTAAGGTCTTAGACTCGTACACTGGCCTAATGGTTAAGATCTTAACTCTTACTCTGGCCTACTGGTTAAGGTCTTAACTCTTTCTCTGGCCTAATGGTTAAGGTCTTAACTCTTACTCTGGCCTAATAGCTAAGGTCTTAGACTTGTACTCTCGCCTAATGGTTAAGGTCTTAACTCTTACTCTGGCCTACTGGTTAAGGTCTTAACTCTTACTCTGGCCTAATAGCTAAGGTCTTAGACTCGTACTCTGGCCTAATGGTTAAGGTCTTAACTCTTACTCTGGCCTAATAGCTAAGGTCTTAACTCTTACTCTAGCCTAATAGCTAAGGTCTTAATTCTTACTCTGGCCTAATATCTAAGGTCTTAGACTCATACTCTGGCCTACTGGTTAAGGTCTTAACTCTTACTCTGGCTTTATAGCTAAGGTCTTAGACTCGTACTCTGGCCTAATGGTTAAGGTCTTAACTCTTACTCTGGCCTAATAGCTAAGGTCTTAACTCTTACTCTGGCCTAATAGCTAAGGTCTTAGACTCGTACTCTGGCCTAGTGGTTAAGGTCTTAACTCTTACTCTGGCCTACTGGTTAAGGTCTTAACTCTTACTCTGGCCTAATAGCTAAGGTCTTAGACTCGTACTCTGGCCTAATGTTTAAGTTCTTAACTCTTACTCTGGCCTACTGGTTAAGGTCTTAACTCTTACTCTGGCCTAATAGCTAAGGTCTTAGACTCGTACTCTGGCCTAATGGTTAAGGTCTTAACTCTTACTCTGGCCTTCTTGTTAAGGTCTTAACTCTTACTCTGGCCTAATAGCTAAGGTCTTAACACTTACTCTGGCCTAATAGCTAAGGTCTTAACTCTTACTCTGGCCTAATAGCTAAGGTCTTGAACTCGTACTATGGCCTACAGGTTAAGGTCTTAACTCTTACTCTGGCCTACTGGTTAAGTTCTTAACTCTTACTCTGGCTTAATAGCTAAGGTCTTAGACTCGTACTCTGGACTAATCGTTAAGGTCTTAACTCTTACCCTGGACTAATAGCTAAGGTCTTAAATCTTACTCTGGCCCAATAGCTAAGGTCTTAGACTCATACTCTGGACTAATGGTTAAGGTCTTAACTCTTACTCTGGCCTACTGGTTAAGGTCTTAACTCTTACTCTGGCCTAATAGCTAAGGTCTTAGACTCGTACTCTGGCCTAATGGTTAAGGTCTTAACTCTTATTCTGGCCTACTGGTTAAGGTCTTAACTCTTTCTCTGGCCTACAGGTTAAGGTCTTAACTCTTACTCTGGCCTAATAGCTAAGGTCTTAGACTCGTACTCCGGCCTAATGGTTAAGGTGTTAACTCTTACTATGGCCTACTGGTTAAGGTCTTAACTCTTACTCTGGCCTAATAGCTAAGGTCTTAGACTCATACTCTGGCCTAATGGTTAAGGTCTTAACTCTTACTCTGGCCTACTGGTTAAGGTCTTAACTCTTACTCTGGCCTAATAGCTAAGGTCTTAGACTCGTACTCTGGTCTAATGGTTAAGGTCTTAACTCTTACTCTGGTCTACTGGTTAGGGTCTTAACTCTTACTCTGGCCTAATAGATAAGGTCTTAACTCCTACTCTGGCCTAATAGCTAAGGTCTTAGACTCGTACTCTGGCCTACTGGTTAAGGTCTTAACTCTTACTCTGGCCTAATAGCTAAGGTCTTAGACTCGTACTCTGGCCTAGTGGTTAAGGTCTTAACTCTTACTCTGGCCTACTGGTTAAGGTCTTAACTCTTACTCTGGCCTAATAGCTAAGGTCTTGACTCGTACTCTGGCCTAATGTTTAAGTTCTTAACTCTTACTCTGGCCTACTGGTTAAGGTCTTAACTCTTACTCTGGCCTAATAGCTAAGGTCTTAGACTCGTACTCTGGCCTAATGGTTAAGGTCTTAACTCTTACTCTGGCCTTCTTGTTAAGGTCTTAACTCTTACTCTGGCCTAATAGCTAAGGTCTTAACACTTACTCTGGCCTAATAGCTAAGGTCTTAACTCTTACTCTGGCCTAATAGCTAAGGTCTTGAACTCGTACTATGGCCTACAGGTTAAGGTCTTATCTCTTACTCTGGCCTACTGGTTAAGTTCTTAACTCTTACTCTGGCTTAATAGCTAAGGTCTTAGACTCGTACTCTGGACTAATCGTTAAGGTCTTAACTCTTACCCTGGACTAATAGCTAAGGTCTTAAATCTTACTCTGGCCCAATAGCTAAGGTCATAGACTCATACTCTGGACTAATGGTTAAGGTCTTAACTCTTACTCTGGCCTACTGGTTAAGGTCTTAACTCTTACTCTGGCCTAATAGCTAAGGTCTTAGACTCGTACTCTGGCCTAATGGTTAAGGTCTTAACTCTTATTCTGGCCTACTGGTTAAGGTCTTAACTCTTTCTCTAGCCTACAGGTTAAGGTCTTAACTCTTACTCTGGCCTAATAGCTAAGGTCTTAGACTCGTACTCTGGCCTAATGGTTAAGGTGTTAACTCTTACTATGGCCTACTGGTTAAGGTCTTAACTCTTACTCTGGCCTAATAGCTAAGGTCTTAGACTCATTCTCTGGCCTAATGGTTAAGGTCTTAACTCTTACTCTGGCCTACTGGTTAAGGTCTTAACTCTTATTCTGGCCTAATAGCTAAGGTCTTAGACTCGTACTCTGGCCTAATGGTTAAGATCTTAACTCTTACTCTGGCCTAATAGCTAAAGTCCTAGCTCTTACTCTGGCCTAATAGCTAAGGTCTTAGACTCGTACTATGGCCTACTGGTTAAGGTCTTAACTCTTACTCTGGCCTACTGGTTAAGGTCTTAACTCTTACTCTGGCCTAATATCTAAGGTCTTAGACTTATACTCTGGCCTACTAGTTAAGGTCTTAACTCTTACTCTGGCCTTATAGCTAAGGTCTTAGACTCGTACTCTGGCCTAATGGTTAAGGTCTTAACTCTTACTCTGGCCTAATAGCTAAGGTCTTAACTCTTACTCTGGCCTAATAGCTAAGGTCTTAGACTCGTACTCTGGCCTAATGGTTAAGGTGTTAACTCTTACTATGGCCTACTGGTTAAGGTCTTAACTCTTACTCTGGCCTAATAGCTAAGGTCTTAGACTCTTACTCTGGCCTACTGGTTAAGGTCTTAACTCTTACTCTGGCCTAATAGCTAAGGTCTTAGACTCGTACTCTGGCCTAATGGTTAAGGTCTTAACTCTTACTCTGGTCTACTGGTTAGGGTCTTAACTCTTACTCTGGCCTAATAGATAAGGTCTTAACTCCTACTCTGGCCTAATAGCTAAGGTCTTAGACTCGTACTCTGGCCTAATGGTTAAGGTCTTAACTCTTACTCTGGCCTAATAGCTAAAGTCCTAGCTCTTACTCTGGCCTAATAGCTAAGGTCTTAGACTCGTACTATGGCCTACTGGTTAAGGTCTTAACTCTTACTCTGGCCTACTTGTTAAGTGCTTAACTCTTACTCTGGCCTAATAGCTAAGGTCTTAGACTCGTACTCTGGCCTAATGGTTAAGGTCTTAACTCTTACTCTGGCCTCCTGGTTAAGGTCTTAACTCTTACTCTGGCCTAATGGTTAAGGTCTTAACTCTTACTCTGGCCTCCTGGTTAAGGTCTTAACTCTTACTCTGGCCTAATGGTTAAGGTCTTAACTCTTACTCTGGCCTACAGGTTAAGGTCTTAACTCTTACTCTGGCCTACTGGTTAAGGTCTTAACTCTTACTCTGGCCTAATAGCTAAGATCTTAGAAACGTACTCTGGCCTAATGGTTAAGGTGTTAACACTTACTCTTGAATACTGGTTAAGGTCTCAACTCTTACTCTGGCCTAATAGCTAAGGTCTTAGACTTGTACTCTGGCCTAATGGTAAAGGTCTTAACTCTTACTCTGGCCTAATAGCTAAGGTCTTAACTCTTACTCTAGCCTAATAGCTAAGGTCTTAATTCTTACTCTGGCCTAATATCTAAGGTCTTAGACTCATACTCTGGCCTACTGGTTTAGGTCTTAACTCTTACTCTGGCTTTATAGCTAAGGTCTTAGACTCGTACTCTGGCCTAGTGGTTAAGGTCTTAACTCTTACTCTGGCCTACTGGTTAAGGTCTTAACTCTTACTCTGGCCTAATAGCTAAGGTCTTAGACTCGTACTCTGGCCTAATGTTTAAGTTCTTAACTCTTACTCTGGCCTACTGGTTAAGGTCTTAACTCTTACTCTGGCCTAATAGCTAAGGTCTTAGACTCGTACTCTGGCCTAATGGCTAAGGTCTTAACTCTTACTCTGGCCTTCTTGTTAAGGTCTTAACTCTTACTCTGGCCTAATAGCTAAGGTCTTAACACTTACTCTGGCCTAATAGCTAAGGTCTTAACTCTTACTCTGGCCTAATAGCTAAGGTCTTGAACTCGTACTATGGCCTACAGGTTAAGGTCTTAACTCTTACTCTGGCCTACTGGTTAAGTTCTTAACTCTTACTCTGGCTTAATAGCTAAGGTCTTAGACTCGTACTCTGGACTAATCGTTAAGGTCTTAACTCTTACTCTGGACTAATAGCTAAGGTCTTAAATATTACTCTGGCCCAATAGCTAAGGTCTTAGACTCATACTCTGGACTAATGGTTAAGGTCTTAACTCTTACTCTGGCCTACTGGTTAAGGTCTTAACTCTTACTCTGGCCTAATAGCTAAGGTCTTAGACTCGTACTCTGGCCTAATGGTTAAGGTCTTAACTCTTATTCTGGCCTACTGGTTAAGGTCTTAACTCTTTCTCTGGCCTACAGGTTAAGGTCTTAACTCTTACTCTGGCCTAATAGCTAAGGTCTTAGACTCGTACTCTGGCCTAATGGTTAAGGTGTTAACTCTTACTATGGCCTACTGGTTAAGGTCTTAACTCTTACTCTGGCCTAATAGCTAAGGTCTTAGACTCATACTCTGGCCTAATGGTTAAGGTCTTAACTCTTACTCTGGCCTACTGGTTAAGGTCTTAACTCTTACTCTGGCCTAATAGCTAAGGTCTTAGACTCGTACTCTGGTCTAATGGTTAAGGTCTTAACTCTTACTCTGGTCTACTGGTTAGGGTCTTAACTCTTACTCTGGCCTAATAGATAAGGTCTTAACTCCTACTCTGGCCTAATAGCTAAGGTCTTAGACTCGTACTCTGGCCTAATGGTTAAGGTCTTAACTCTTACTCTGGCCTAATAGCTAAAGTCCTAGCTCTTACTCTGGCCTAATAGCTAAGGTCTTAGACTCGTACTATGGCCTACTGGTTAAGGTCTTAACTCTTACTCTGGCCTACTTGTTAAGTGCTTAACTCTTACTCTGGCCTAATAGCTAAGGTCTTAGACTCGTACTCTGGCCTAATGGTTAAGGTCTTAACTCTTACTCTGGCCTCCTGGTTAAGGTCTTAACTCTTACTCTGGCCTAATGGTTAAGGTCTTAACTCTTACTCTGGCCTCCTGGTTAAGGTCTTAACTCTTACTCTGGCCTAATGGTTAAGGTCTTAACTCTTACTCTGGCCTACAGGTTAAGGTCTTAACTCTTACTCTGGCCTACTGGTTAAGGTCTTAACTCTTACTCTGGCCTAATAGCTAAGATCTTAGACTCGTACTCTGGCCTAATGGTTAAGGTCTTAACTCTTACTCTGGCCTAATAGCTAAAGTCCTAGCTCTTACTCTGGCCTAATATCTAAGGTCTTAGACTCATACTCTGGCCTACTGGTTAAGGTCTTAACTCTTACTCTGGCCTTATAGCTAAGGTCTTAGACTCGTACTCTGGCCTAATGGTTAAGGTCTTAACTCTTACTCTGGCCTAATAGCTAAGGTCTTAACTCTTACTCTGGCCTAATAGCTAAGGTCTTAGACTCGTACTCTGGCCTAATGGTTAAGGTGTTAACTCTTACTATGGCCTACTGGTTAAGGTCTTAACTCTTACTCTGGCCTAATAGCTAAGGTCTTAGACTCTTACTCTGGCCTACTGGTTAAGGTCTTAACTCTTACTCTGGCCTAATAGCTAAGGTCTTAGACTCGTACTCTGGCCTAATGGTTAAGGTCTTAACTCTTACTCTGGTCTACTGGTTAGGGTCTTAACTCTTACTCTGGCCTAATAGATAAGGTCTTAACTCCTACTCTGGCCTAATAGCTAAGGTCTTAGACTCGTACTCTGGCCTAATGGTTAAGGTCTTAACTCTTACTCTGGCCTAATAGCTAAAGTCCTAGCTCTTACTCTGGCCTAATAGCTAAGGTCTTAGACTCGTACTATGGCCTACTGGTTAAGGTCTTAACTCTTACTCTGGCCTACTTGTTAAGTGCTTAACTCTTACTCTGGCCTAATAGCTAAGGTCTTAGACTCGTACTCTGGCCTAATGGTTAAGGTCTTAACTCTTACTCTGGCCTCCTGGTTAAGGTCTTAACTCTTACTCTGGCCTAATGGTTAAGGTCTTAACTCTTACTCTGGCCTCCTGGTTAAGGTCTTAACTCTTACTCTGGCCTAATGGTTAAGGTCTTAACTCTTACTCTGGCCTACAGGTTAAGGTCTTAACTCTTACTCTGGCCTACTGGTTAAGGTCTTAACTCTTACTCTGGCCTAATAGCTAAGATCTTAGACTCGTACTCTGGCCTAATGGTTAAGGTGTTAACACTTACTCTTGAATACTGGTTAAGGTCTCAACTCTTACTCTGGCCTAATAGCTAAGGTCTTAGACTTGTACTCTGGCCTAATGGTAAAGGTCTTAACTCTTACTCTGGCCTAATAGCTAAGGTCTTAGACTCGTACTCTGGCCTAATGGTTAAGGTCTTAACTTTTACTCTGGCCTAATAGCTAAGGTCTTAACTCTTACTCTGGCCTAATGGTTAAGGTCTTAACTCTTACTCTGGCCTACAGGTTAAGGTCTTAACTCTTACTCTGGCCTACTGGTTAAGGTCTTAACTCTTACTCTGGCATAATAGCTAAGATCTTAGACTCGTACTCTGGCCTAATGGTTAAGGTGTTAACACTTACTCTTGAATACTGGTTAAGGTCTTAACTCTTACTCTGGCCTAATAGCTAAGGTCTTAGACTCGTACTCTGGCCTAATGGTTAAGGTCTTAACTCTTACTCTGGCCTAATAGCTAAGGTCTTAGACTCGTACTATGGCCTACTGGTTAAGGTCTTAACTCTTACTCTGGCCTAATAGCTAAGGTCTTAGACTCGTACTCTGGCCTAATAGCTAAGGTCTTAACTCTTACTCTGGCCTAATAGCTAAGGTCTTAATTCTTACTCTGGCCTAATAGCTAAGGTCTTAGACTCATACTCTGGCCTAATGGTAAAGGTCTTAACTCTTACTCTGGCCTGATAGCTAAGGTCTTAGACTCGTACTCTGGCCTAATGGTTAAGATCTTAACTCTTACTCTGGCCTACTGGTTAAGGTCTTAACTCTTTCTCTGGCCTAATGGTTAAGGTCTTAACTCTTACTCTGGCCTAATAGCTAAGGTCTTAGACTTGTACTCTGGCCTAATGGTTAAGGTCTTAACTCTTACTCTGGCCTACTGGTTAAGGTCTTAACTCTTACTCTGGCCTAATAGCTAAGGTCTTAGACTCGTACTCTGGCCTAATGGTTAAGGTCTTAACTCTTACTCTGGCCTAATAGCTAAGGTCTTAACTCTTACTCTGGCCTAATAGCTAAGGTCTTAATTCTTACTCTGGCCTAATATCTAAGGTCTTAGACTCATACTCTGGCCTACTGGTTAAGGTCTTAACTCTAACTCTGGCCTTATAGCTAAGGTCTTAGACTCGTACTCTGGCCTAATGGTTAAGGTCTTAACTCTTACTCTGGCCTAATAGCTAAGGTCTTAACTCTTACTCTGGCCTAATAGCTAAGGTCTTAGACTCGTACTCTGGCCTAATGGTTAAGGTCTTAACTCTTACTCTGGCCTACTGGTTAAGGTCTTAACTCTTACTCTGGCCTAATAGCTAAGGTCTTAACTCTTACTCTGGCCTAATAGCTAAGGTCTTAGACTCGTACTATGGCCTACAGGTTAAGGTCTTAACTCTTACTCTGGCCTACTGGTTAAGGTCTTAACTCTTACTCTGGCCTAATGGTTAAGGTCTTAGACTCGTACTCTGGCCTAATGGTTAAGGTCTTAACTCTTACTCTGGCCTACAGGTTAAGGTCTTAACTCTTACTCTGGCCTACTGGTTAAGGTCTTAACTCTTACTCTGGCCTAATAGCTAAGGTCTTAGTCTCGTACTCTGGCCTAGTGGTTAAGGTGTTAACACTTACTCTTGAATACTGGTTAAGGTCTTAACTCTTACTCTGGCCTAATAGCTATGGTCTTAGACTTGTACTCTGGCCTAATGGTAAAGGTCTTAACTCTTACTCTGGCCTAATAGCTAAGGTCTTAGACTCGTACTCTGGCCTAATGGTTAAGGTCTTAACTCTTACTCTGGCCTAATAGCTAAGGTCTTAGACTCGTACTATGGCCTACTGGTTAAGGTATTAACTCTTACTCTGGCCTAATAGCTAAGGTCTTAGACTCGTACTCTGGCCTAATAGCTAAGGTCTTAACTCTTACTCTGGCCTAATAGCTAAGGTCTTAATTCTTACTCTGGCCTAATAGCTAAGGTCTTAGACTCATACTCTGGCCTAATGGTTAAGGTCTTAACTCTTACTCTGGCCTGATAGCTAAGGTCTTAGACTCGTACTCTGGCCTAATGGTTAAGATCTTAACTCTTACTCTGGCCTAATAGCTAAAGTCCTAGCTCTTACTCTGGCCTAATAGCTAAGGTCTTAGACTCGTACTATGGCCTACTGGTTAAGGTCTTAACTCTTACTCTGGCCTACTGGTTAAGGTCTTAACTCTTACTCTGGCCTAATAGCTAAGGTCTTAGACTCGTACTCTGGCCTAATGGTTAAGGTCTTAACTCTTACTCTGGCCTAATAGCTAAGGTCTTAACTCTTACTCTGGCCTAATAGCTAAGGTCTTAATTCTTACTCTGGCCTAATATCTAAGGTCTTAGACTCATACTCTGGCCTACTGGTTAAGGTCTTAACTCTTACTCTGGCCTTATAGCTAAGGTCTTAGACTCGTACTCTGGCCTAATGGTTAAGGTCTTAACTCTTACTCTGGCCTAATAGCTAAGGTCTTAACTCTTACTCTGGCCTAATAGCTAAGGTCTTAGACTCGTACTCTGGCCTAATGGTTAAGGTGTTAACTCTTACTATGGCCTACTGGTTAAGGTCTTAACTCTTACTCTGGCCTAATAGCTAAGGTCTTAGACTCTTACTCTGGCCTACTGATTAAGGTCTTAACTCTTACTCTGGCCTAATAGCTAAGGTCTTAGACTCGTACTCTGGCCTAATGGTTAAGGTCTTAACTCTTACTCTGGTCTACTGGTTAGGGTCTTAACTCTTACTCTGGCCTAATAGATAAGGTCTTAACTCCTACTCTGGCAAATAGCTAAGGTCTTAGACTCGTACTCTGGCCTAATGGTTAAGGTCTTAACTCTTACTCTGGCCTAATAGCTAAAGTCCTAGCTCTTACTCTGGCCTAATAGCTAAGGTCTTAGACTCGTACTATGGCCTACTGGTTAAGGTCTTAACTCTTACTCTGGCCTACTTGTTAAGTGCTTAACTCTTACTCTGGCCTAATAGCTAAGGTCTTAGACTCGTACTCTGGCCTAATGGTTAAGGTCTTAACTCTTACTCTGGCCTCCTGGTTAAGGTCTTAACTCTTACTCTGGCCTAATGGTTAAGGTCTTAACTCTTACTCTGGCCTCCTGGTTAAGGTCTTAACTCTTACTCTGGCCTAATGGTTAAGGTCTTAACTCTTACTCTGGCCTACAGGTTAAGGTCTTAACTCTTACTCTGGCCTACTGGTTAAGGTCTTAACTCTTACTCTGGCCTAATAGCTAAGATCTTAGAAACGTACTCTGGCCTAATGGTTAAGGTGTTAACACTTACTCTTGAATACTGGTTAAGGTCTCAACTCTTAGTCTGGCCTAATAGCTAAGGTCTTAGACTTGTACTCTGGCCTAATGGTAAAGGTCTTAACTCTTACTCTGGCCTAATAGCTAAGGTCTTAGACTCGTACTCTGGCCTAATGGTTAAGGTCTTAACTCTTACTCTGGCCTAATAGCTAAGGTCTTAACTCTTACTCTGGCCTAATGGTTAAGGTCTTAACTCTTACTCTGGCCTACAGGTTAAGGTCTTAACTCTTACTCTGGCCTACTGGTTAAGGTCTTAACTCTTACTCTGGCCTAATAGCTAAGATCTTAGACTCGTACTCTGGCCTAATGGTTAAGGTGTTAACACTTACTCTTGAATACTGGTTAAGGTCTTAACTCTTACTCTGGCCTAATAGCTAAGGTCTTAGACTTGTACTCTGGCCTAATGGTAAAGGTCTTAACTTTTACTCTGGCCTAATAGCTAAGGTCTTAGACTCGTACTCTGGCCTAATGGTTAAGGTCTTAACTCTTACTCTGGCCTAATAGCTAAGGTCTTAACTCTTACTCTGGCCTAATGGTTAAGGTCTTAACTCTTACTCTGGCCTACAGGTTAAGGTCTTAACTCTTACTCTGGCCTACTGGTTAAGGTCTTAACTCTTACTCTGGCCTAATAGCTAAGATCTTAGACTCGTACTCTGGCCTAATGGTTAAGGTGTTAACACTTACTCTTGAATACTGGTTAAGGTCTTAACTCTTACTCTGGCCTAATAGCTAAGGTCTTAGACTTGTACTCTGGCCTAATGGTAAAGGTCTTAACTCTTACTCTGGCCTAATAGCTAAGGTCTTAGACTCGTACTCTGGCCTAATGGTTAAGGTCTTAACTCTTACTCTGGCCTAATAGCTAAGGTCTTAGACTCGTACTATGGCCTACTGGTTAAGGTCTTAACTCTTACTCTGGCCTAATAGCTAAGGTCTTAATTCTTACTCTGGCCTAATAGCTAAGGTCTTAGACTCATACTCTGGCCTAATGGTAAAGGTCTTAACTCTTACTCTGGCCTGATAGCTAAGGTCTTAGACTCGTACTCTGGCCTAATGGTTAAGATCTTAACTCTTACTCTGGCCTACTGGTTAAGGTCTTAACTCTTTCTCTGGCCTAATGGTTAAGGTCTTAACTCTTACTCTGGCCTAATAGCTAAGGTCTTAGACTTGTACTCTGGCCTAATGGTTAAGGTCTTAACTCTTACTCTGGCCTACTGGTTAAGGTCTTAACTCTTACTCTGGCCTAATAGCTAAGGTCTTAGACTCGTACTCTGGCCTAATGGTTAAGGTCTTAACTCTTACTCTGGCCTAATAGCTAAGGTCTTAACTCTTACTCTAGCCTAATAGCTAAGGTCCTAATTCTTACTCTGGCCTAATATCTAAGGTCTTAGACTCATACTCTGGCCTACTGGTTAAGGTCTTAACTCTTACTCTGGCTTTATAGCTAAGGTCTTAGACTCGTACTCTGGCCTAATGGTTAAGGTCTTAACTCTTACTCTGGCCTAATAGCTAAGGTCTTAACTCTTACTCTGGCCTAATAGCTAAGGTCTTAGACTCGTACTCTGGCCTAGTGGTTAAGGTCTTAACTCTTACTCTGGCCTACTGGTTAAGGTCTTAACTCTTACTCTGGCCTAATAGCTAAGGTCTTAGACTCGTACTCTGGCCTAATGTTTAAGTTCTTAACTCTTACTCTGGCCTACTGGTTAAGGTCTTAACTCTTACTCTGGCCTAATAGCTAAGGTCTTAGACTCGTACTCTGGCCTAATGGTTAAGGTCTTAACTCTTACTCTGGCCTTCTTGTTAAGGTCTTAACTCTTACTCTGGCCTAATAGCTAAGGTCTTAACACTTACTCTGGCCTAATAGCTAAGGTCTTAACTCTTACTCTGGCCTAATAGCTAAGGTCTTGAACTCGTACTATGGCCTAGAGGTTAAGGTCTTAACTCTTACTCTGGCCTACTGGTTAAGTTCTTAACTCTTACTCTGGCTTAATAGCTAAGGTCTTAGACTCGTACTCTGGACTAATCGTTAAGGTCTTAACTCTTACCCTGGACTAATAGCTAAGGTCTTAAATCTTACTCTGGCCCAATAGCTAAGGTCTTAGACTCATACTCTGGACTAATGGTTAAGGTCTTAACTCTTACTCTGGCCTACTGGTTAAGGTCTTAACTCTTACTCTGGCCTAATAGCTAAGGTCTTAGACTCGTACTCTGGGCTAATGGTTAAGGTCTTAACTCTTATTCTGGCCTACTGGTTAAGGTCTTA
Source organism: Triturus cristatus (assembly GCF_964204655.1). NCBI lineage: Eukaryota > Metazoa > Chordata > Amphibia > Caudata > Salamandridae > Triturus > Triturus cristatus. The sequence continues at coordinate 717,147,160 of NC_140593.1, read as the reverse complement.
ACTCTTTCTCTGGCCTACAGGTTAAGGTCTTAACTCTTACTCTGGCCTAATAGCTAAGGTCTTAGACTCGTACTCCGGCCTAATGGTTAAGGTGTTAACTCTTACTATGGCCTACTGGTTAAGGTCTTAACTCTTACTCTGGCCTAATAGCTAAGGTCTTAGACTCATACTCCGGCCTAATGGTTAAGGTCTTAACTCTTACTCTGGCCTACTGGTTAAGGTCTTAACTCTTACTCTGGCCTAATAGCTAAGGTCTTAGACTCGTACTCTGGTCTAATGGTTAAGGTCTTAACTCTTACTCTGGTCTACTGGTTAGGGTCTTAACTCTTACTCTGGCCTAATAGATAAGGTCTTAACTCCTACTCTGGCCTAATAGCTAAGGTCTTAGACTCGTACTCTGGCCTACTGGTTAAGGTCTTAACTCTTACTCTGGCCTAATAGCTAAGGTCTTAGACTCGTACTCTGGCCTAGTGGTTAAGGTCTTAACTCTTACTCTGGCCTACTGGTTAAGGTCTTAACTCTTACTCTGGCCTAATAGCTAAGGTCTTGACTCGTACTCTGGCCTAATGTTTAAGTTCTTAACTCTTACTCTGGCCTACTGGTTAAGGTCTTAACTCTTACTCTGGCCTAATAGCTAAGGTCTTAGACTCGTACTCTGGCCTAATGGTTAAGGTCTTAACTCTTACTCTGGCCTTCTTGTTAAGGTCTTAACTCTTACTCTGGCCTAATAGCTAAGGTCTTAACACTTACTCTGGCCTAATAGCTAAGGTCTTAACTCTTACTCTGGCCTAATAGCTAAGGTCTAGAACTCGTACTATGGCCTACAGGTTAAGGTCTTAACTCTTACTCTGGCCTACTGGTTAAGTTCTTAACTCTTACTCTGGCTTAATAGCTAAGGTCTTAGACTCGTACTCTGGACTAATCGTTAAGGTCTTAACTCTTACCCTGGACTAATAGCTAAGGTCTTAAATCTTACTCTGGCCTAATAGCTAAGGTCTTAGACTCATACTCTGGACTAATGGTTAAGGTCTTAACTCTTACTCTGGCCTACTGGTTAAGGTCTTAACTCTTACTCTGGCCTAATAGCTAAGGTCTTAGACTCGTACTCTGGCCTAATGGTTAAGGTCTTAACTCTTATTCTGGCCTACTGGTTAAGGTCTTAACTCTTTCTCTAGCCTACAGGTTAAGGTCTTAACTCTTACTCTGGCCTAATAGCTAAGGTCTTAGACTCGTACTCTGGCCTAATGGTTAAGGTGTTAACTCTTACTATGGCCTACTGGTTAAGGTCTTAACTCTTACTCTGGCCTAATAGCTAAGGTCTTAGACTCATACTCTGGCCTAATGGTTAAGGTCTTAACTCTTACTCTGGCCTACTGGTTAAGGTCTTAACTCTTACTCTGGCCTAATAGCTAAGGTCTTAGACTCGTACTCTGGTCTAATGGTTAAGGTCTTAACTCTTACTCTGGTGTACTGGTTAGGGTCTTAACTCTTACTCTGGCCTAATAGCTAAGGTCTTAACTCTTACTCTGGCCTAATAGCTAAGGTCTTAATTCTTACTCTGGCCTAATAGCTAAGGTCTTAAACTCATACTCTGGCCTACTGGTTCAGGTCTTAACTCTTACTCTGGCCTGATAGCTAAGGTCTTAGACTCGTACTCTGGCCTAATGGTTAAGTTCTTAACTCTTATTCTGGCCTACTGGTTAAGGTCTTAACTCTTACTTTGGCCTAATAGCTAAGGTCTTAGACTCGTACTCTGGCCTAATGGTTAAGGTCTTAACTCTTACTCTGGCCTTCTTGTTAAGGTCTTAACTCTTACTCTGGCCTAATGGTTAAGGTCTTAACTCTTACTCTGGCCTCCTGGTTAAGGTCTTAACTCTTACTCTGGCCTAATGGTTAAGGTCTTAACTCTTACTCTGGCCTACAGGTTAAGGTCTTAACTCTTACTCTGGCCTACTGGTTAAGGTCTTAACTCTTACTCTGGCCTAATAGCTAAGATCTTAGAAACGTACTCTGGCCTAATGGTTAAGGTGTTAACACTTACTCTTGAATACTGGTTAAGGTCTCAACTCTTACTCTGGCCTAATAGCTAAGGTCTTAGACTTGTACTCTGGCCTAATGGTAAAGGTCTTAACTCTTACTCTGGCCTAATAGCTAAGGTCTTAGACTCGTACTCTGGCCTAATGGTTAAGGTCTTAACTCTTACTCTGGCCTAATAGCTAAGGTCTTAACTCTTACTCTGGCCTAATGGTTAAGGTCTTAACTCTTACTCTGGCCTACAGGTTAAGGTCTTAACTCTTACTCTGGCCTACTGGTTAAGGTCTTAACTCTTACTCTGGCCTAATAGCTAAGATCTTAGACTCGTACTCTGGCCTAATGGTTAAGGTGTTAACACTTACTCTTGAATACTGGTTAAGGTCTTAACTCTTACTCTGGCCTAATAGCTAAGGTCTTAGACTTGTACTCTGGCCTAATGGTAAAGGTCTTAACTCTTACTCTGGCCTAATAGCTAAGGTCTTAGACTCGTACTCTGGCCTAATGGTTAAGGTCTTAACTCTTACTCTGGCCTAATAGCTGAGGTCTTAGACTCGTACTATGGCCTACTGGTTAAGGTCTTAACTCTTACTCTGGCCTAATAGCTAAGGTCTTAATTCTTACTCTGGCCTAATAGCTAAGGTCTTAGACTCATACTCTGGCCTAATGGTAAAGGTCTTAACTCTTACTCTGGCCTGATAGCTAAGGTCTTAGACTCGTACACTGGCCTAATGGTTAAGATCTTAACTCTTACTCTGGCCTACTAGTTAAGGTCTTAACTCTTTCTCTGGCCTAATGGTTAAGGTCTTAACTCTTACTCTGGCCTAATAGCTAAGGTCTTAGACTTGTACTCTCGCCTAATGGTTAAGGTCTTAACTCTTACTCTGGCCTACTGGTTAAGGTCTTAACTCTTACTCTGGCCTAATAGCTAAGGTCTTAGACTCGTACTCTGGCCTAATGGTTAAGGTCTTAACTCTTACTCTGGCCTAATAGCTAAGGTCTTAACTCTTACTCTAGCCTAATAGCTAAGGTCTTAATTCTTACTCTGGCCTAATATCTAAGGTCTTAGACTCATACTCTGGCCTACTGGTTAAGGTCTTAACTCTTACTCTGGCTTTATAGCTAAGGTCTTAGACTCGTACTCTGGCCTAATGGTTAAGGTCTTAACTCTTACTCTGGCCTAATAGCTAAGGTCTTAACTCTTACTCTGGCCTAATAGCTAAGGTCTTAGACTCGTACTCTGGCCTAGTGGTTAAGGTCTTAACTCTTACTCTGGCCTACTGGTTAAGGTCTTAACTCTTACTCTGGCCTAATAGCTAAGGTCTTAGACTCGTACTCTGGCCTAATGTTTAAGTTCTTAACTCTTACTCTGGCCTACTGGTTAAGGTCTTAACTCTTACTCTGGCCTAATAGCTAAGGTCTTAGACTCGTACTCTGGCCTAATGGTTAAGGTCTTAACTCTTACTCTGGCCTTCTTGTTAAGGTCTTAACTCTTACTCTGGCCTAATAGCTAAGGTCTTAACACTTACTCTGGCCTAATAGCTAAGGTCTTAACTCTTACTCTGGCCTAATAGCTAAGGTCTTGAACTCGTACTATGGCCTACAGGTTAAGGTCTTAACTCTTACTCTGGCCTACTGGTTAAGTTCTTAACTCTTACTCTGGCTTAATAGCTAAGGTCTTAGACTCGTACTCTGGACTAATCGTTAAGGTCTTAACTCTTACCCTGGACTAATAGCTAAGGTCTTAAATCTTACTCTGGCCCAATAGCTAAGGTCTTAGACTCATACTCTGGACTAATGGTTAAGGTCTTAACTCTTACTCTGGCCTACTGGTTAAGGTCTTAACTCTTACTCTGGCCTAATAGCTAAGGTCTTAGACTCGTACTCTGGCCTAATGGTTAAGGTCTTAACTCTTATTCTGGCCTACTGGTTAAGGTCTTAACTCTTTCTCTGGCCTACAGGTTAAGGTCTTAACTCTTACTCTGGCCTAATAGCTAAGGTCTTAGACTCGTACTCCGGCCTAATGGTTAAGGTGTTAACTCTTACTATGGCCTACTGGTTAAGGTCTTAACTCTTACTCTGGCCTAATAGCTAAGGTCTTAGACTCATACTCTGGCCTAATGGTTAAGGTCTTAACTCTTACTCTGGCCTACTGGTTAAGGTCTTAACTCTTACTCTGGCCTAATAGCTAAGGTCTTAGACTCGTACTCTGGTCTAATGGTTAAGGTCTTAACTCTTACTCTGGTCTACTGGTTAGGGTCTTAACTCTTACTCTGGCCTAATAGATAAGGTCTTAACTCCTACTCTGGCCTAATAGCTAAGGTCTTAGACTCGTACTCTGGCCTACTGGTTAAGGTCTTAACTCTTACTCTGGCCTAATAGCTAAGGTCTTAGACTCGTACTCTGGCCTAGTGGTTAAGGTCTTAACTCTTACTCTGGCCTACTGGTTAAGGTCTTAACTCTTACTCTGGCCTAATAGCTAAGGTCTTGACTCGTACTCTGGCCTAATGTTTAAGTTCTTAACTCTTACTCTGGCCTACTGGTTAAGGTCTTAACTCTTACTCTGGCCTAATAGCTAAGGTCTTAGACTCGTACTCTGGCCTAATGGTTAAGGTCTTAACTCTTACTCTGGCCTTCTTGTTAAGGTCTTAACTCTTACTCTGGCCTAATAGCTAAGGTCTTAACACTTACTCTGGCCTAATAGCTAAGGTCTTAACTCTTACTCTGGCCTAATAGCTAAGGTCTTGAACTCGTACTATGGCCTACAGGTTAAGGTCTTAACTCTTACTCTGGCCTACTGGTTAAGTTCTTAACTCTTACTCTGGCTTAATAGCTAAGGTCTTAGACTCGTACTCTGGACTAATCGTTAAGGTCTTAACTCTTACCCTGGACTAATAGCTAAGGTCTTAAATCTTACTCTGGCCCAATAGCTAAGGTCATAGACTCATACTCTGGACTAATGGTTAAGGTCTTAACTCTTACTCTGGCCTACTGGTTAAGGTCTTAACTCTTACTCTGGCCTAATAGCTAAGGTCTTAGACTCGTACTCTGGCCTAATGGTTAAGGTCTTAACTCTTATTCTGGCCTACTGGTTAAGGTCTTAACTCTTTCTCTAGCCTACAGGTTAAGGTCTTAACTCTTACTCTGGCCTAATAGCTAAGGTCTTAGACTCGTACTCTGGCCTAATGGTTAAGGTGTTAACTCTTACTATGGCCTACTGGTTAAGGTCTTAACTCTTACTCTGGCCTAATAGCTAAGGTCTTAGACTCATACTCTGGCCTAATGGTTAAGGTCTTAACTCTTACTCTGGCCTACTGGTTAAGGTCTTAACTCTTATTCTGGCCTAATAGCTAAGGTCTTAGACTCGTACTCTGGTCTAATGGTTAAGGTCTTAACTCTTACTCTGGTCTACTGGTTAGGGTCTTAACTCTTACTCTGGCCTAATAGCTAAGGTCTTAACTCTTACTCTGGCCTAATAGCTAAGGTCTTAATTCTTACTCTGGCCTAATAGCTAAGGTCTTAAACTCATACTCTGGCCTACTGGTTCAGGTCTTAACTCTTACTCTGGCCTGATAGCTAAGGTCTTAGACTCGTACTCTGGCCTAATGGTTAAGTTCTTAACTCTTATTCTGGCCTACTGGTTAAGGTCTTAACTCTTACTTTGGCCTAATAGCTAAGGTCTTAGACTCGTACTCTGGCCTAATGGTTAAGGTCTTAACTCTTACTCTGGCCTTCTTGTTAAGGTCTTAACTCTTACTCTGGCCTAATAGCTAAGGTCTTAACACTTACTCTGGCCTAATAGCTAAGGTCTTAACTCTTACTCTGGCCTAATAGCTAAGGTCTTGAACTCGTACTATGACCTACAGGTTAAGGTCTTAACTCTTACTCTGGCCTACTGGTTAAGTTCTTAACTCTTACTCTGGCTTAATAGCTAAGGTCTTAGACTCGTACTCTGGACTAATCGTTAAGGTCTTAACTCTTACCCTGGACTAATAGCTAAGGTCTTAAATCTTACTCTGGCCCAATAGCTAAGGTCTTAGACTCATACTCTGGACTAATGGTTAAGGTCTTAACTCTTACTCTGGCCTACTGGTTAAGGTCTTAACTCTTACTCTGGCCTAATAGCTAAGGTCTTAGACTCGTACTCTGGCCTAATGGTTAAGGTCTTAACTCTTATTCTGGCCTACTGGTTAAGGTCTTAACTCTTTCTCTGGCCTACAGGTTAAGGTCTTAACTCTTACTCTGGCCTAATAGCTAAGGTCTTAGACTCGTACTCTGGCCTAATGGTTAAGGTGTTAACTCTTACTATGGCCTACTGGTTAAGGTCTTAACTCTTACTCTGGCCTAATAGCTAAGGTCTTAGACTCATACTCTGGCCTAATGGTTAAGGTCTTAACTCTTACTCTGGCCTACTGGTTAAGGTCTTAACTCTTACTCTGGCCTAATAGCTAAGGTCTTAGACTCGTACTCTGGTCTAATGGTTAAGGTCTTAACTCTTACTCTGGCCTACTGGTTAAGGTATTAACTCTTACTCTGGCCTAATAGCTAAGGTCTTAGACTCGTACTCTGGTCTAATGGTTAAGGTCTTAACTCTTACTCTGGTGTACTGGTTAGGGTCTTAACTCTTACTCTGGCCTAATAGCTAAGGTCTTAACTCTTACTCTGGCCTAATAGCTAAGGTCTTAATTCTTACTCTGGCCTAATAGCTAAGGTCTTAAACTCATACTCTGGCCTACTGGTTCAGGTCTTAACTCTTACTCTGGCCTGATAGCTAAGGTCTTAGACTCGTACTCTGGCCTAATGGTTAAGTTCTTAACTCTTATTCTGGCCTACTGGTTAAGGTCTTAACTCTTACTTTGGCCTAATAGCTAAGGTCTTAGACTCGTACTCTGGCCTAATGGTTAAGGTCTTAACTCTTACTCTGGCCTTCTTGTTAAGGTCTTAACTCTTACTCTGGCCTAATGGTTAAGGTCTTAACTCTTACTCTGGCCTCCTGGTTAAGGTCTTAACTCTTACTCTGGCCTAATGGTTAAGGTCTTAACTCTTACTCTGGCCTACAGGTTAAGGTCTTAACTCTTACTCTGGCCTACTGGTTAAGGTCTTAACTCTTACTCTGGCCTAATAGCTAAGATCTTAGAAACGTACTCTGGCCTAATGGTTAAGGTGTTAACACTTACTCTTGAATACTGGTTAAGGTCTCAACTCTTACTCTGGCCTAATAGCTAAGGTCTTAGACTTGTACTCTGGTCTAATGGTAAAGGTCTTAACTCTTACTCTGGCCTAATAGCTAAGGTCTTAGACTCGTACTCTGGCCTAATGGTTAAGGTCTTAACTCTTACTCTGGCCTAATAGCTAAGGTCTTAACTCTTACTCTGGCCTAATGGTTAAGGTCTTAACTCTTACTCTGGCCTACAGGTTAAGGTCTTAACTCTTACTCTGGCCTACTGGTTAAGGTCTTAACTCTTACTCTGGCCTAATAGCTAAGATCTTAGACTCGTACTCTGGCCTAATGGTTAAGGTGTTAACACTTACTCTTGAATACTGGTTAAGGTCTTAACTCTTACTCTGGCCTAATAGCTAAGGTCTTAGACTTGTACTCTGGCCTAATGGTAAAGGTCTTAACTCTTACTCTGGCCTAATAGCTAAGGTCTTAGACTCGTACTCTGGCCTAATGGTTAAGGTCTTAACTCTTACTCTGGCCTAATAGCTGAGGTCTTAGACTCGTACTATGGCCTACTGGTTAAGGTCTTAACTCTTACTCTGGCCTAATAGCTAAGGTCTTAATTCTTACTCTGGCCTAATAGCTAAGGTCTTAGACTCATACTCTGGCCTAATGGTAAAGGTCTTAACTCTTACTCTGGCCTGATAGCTAAGGTCTTAGACTCGTACACTGGCCTAATGGTTAAGATCTTAACTCTTACTCTGGCCTACTGGTTAAGGTCTTAACTCTTTCTCTGGCCTAATGGTTAAGGTCTTAACTCTTACTCTGGCCTAATAGCTAAGGTCTTAGACTTGTACTCTCGCCTAATGGTTAAGGTCTTAACTCTTACTCTGGCCTACTGGTTAAGGTCTTAACTCTTACTCTGGCCTAATAGCTAAGGTCTTAGACTCGTACTCTGGCCTAATGGTTAAGGTCTTAACTCTTACTCTGGCCTAATAGCTAAGGTCTTAACTCTTACTCTAGCCTAATAGCTAAGGTCTTAATTCTTACTCTGGCCTAATATCTAAGGTCTTAGACTCATACTCTGGCCTACTGGTTAAGGTCTTAACTCTTACTCTGGCTTTATAGCTAAGGTCTTAGACTCGTACTCTGGCCTAATGGTTAAGGTCTTAACTCTTACTCTGGCCTAATAGCTAAGGTCTTAACTCTTACTCTGGCCTAATAGCTAAGGTCTTAGACTCGTACTCTGGCCTAGTGGTTAAGGTCTTAACTCTTACTCTGGCCTACTGGTTAAGGTCTTAACTCTTACTCTGGCCTAATAGCTAAGGTCTTAGACTCGTACTCTGGCCTAATGTTTAAGTTCTTAACTCTTACTCTGGCCTACTGGTTAAGGTCTTAACTCTTACTCTGGCCTAATAGCTAAGGTCTTAGACTCGTACTCTGGCCTAATGGTTAAGGTCTTAACTCTTACTCTGGCCTTCTTGTTAAGGTCTTAACTCTTACTCTGGCCTAATAGCTAAGGTCTTAACACTTACTCTGGCCTAATAGCTAAGGTCTTAACTCTTACTCTGGCCTAATAGCTAAGGTCTTGAACTCGTACTATGGCCTACAGGTTAAGGTCTTAACTCTTACTCTGGCCTACTGGTTAAGTTCTTAACTCTTACTCTGGCTTAATAGCTAAGGTCTTAGACTCGTACTCTGGACTAATCGTTAAGGTCTTAACTCTTACCCTGGACTAATAGCTAAGGTCTTAAATCTTACTCTGGCCCAATAGCTAAGGTCTTAGACTCATACTCTGGACTAATGGTTAAGGTCTTAACTCTTACTCTGGCCTACTGGTTAAGGTCTTAACTCTTACTCTGGCCTAATAGCTAAGGTCTTAGACTCGTACTCTGGCCTAATGGTTAAGGTCTTAACTCTTATTCTGGCCTACTGGTTAAGGTCTTAACTCTTTCTCTGGCCTACAGGTTAAGGTCTTAACTCTTACTCTGGCCTAATAGCTAAGGTCTTAGACTCGTACTCCGGCCTAATGGTTAAGGTGTTAACTCTTACTATGGCCTACTGGTTAAGGTCTTAACTCTTACTCTGGCCTAATAGCTAAGGTCTTAGACTCATACTCTGGCCTAATGGTTAAGGTCTTAACTCTTACTCTGGCCTACTGGTTAAGGTCTTAACTCTTACTCTGGCCTAATAGCTAAGGTCTTAGACTCGTACTCTGGTCTAATGGTTAAGGTCTTAACTCTTACTCTGGTCTACTGGTTAGGGTCTTAACTCTTACTCTGGCCTAATATATAAGGTCTTAACTCCTACTCTGGCCTAATAGCTAAGGTCTTAGACTCGTACTCTGGCCTACTGGTTAAGGTCTTAACTCTTACTCTGGCCTAATAGCTAAGGTCTTAGACTCGTACTCTGGCCTAGTGGTTAAGGTCTTAACTCTTACTCTGGCCTACTGGTTAAGGTCTTAACTCTTACTCTGGCCTAATAGCTAAGGTCTTGACTCGTACTCTGGCCTAATGTTTAAGTTCTTAACTCTTACTCTGGCCTACTGGTTAAGGTCTTAACTCTTACTCTGGCCTAATAGCTAAGGTCTTAGACTCGTACTCTGGCCTAATGGTTAAGGTCTTAACTCTTACTCTGGCCTTCTTGTTAAGGTCTTAACTCTTACTCTGGCCTAATAGCTAAGGTCTTAACACTTACTCTGGCCTAATAGCTAAGGTCTTAACTCTTACTCTGGCCTAATAGCTAAGGTCTTGAACTCGTACTATGGCCTACAGGTTAAGGTCTTAACTCTTACTCTGGCCTACTGGTTAAGTTCTTAACTCTTACTCTGGCTTAATAGCTAAGGTCTTAGACTCGTACTCTGGACTAATCGTTAAGGTCTTAACTCTTACCCTGGACTAATAGCTAAGGTCTTAAATCTTACTCTGGCCCAATAGCTAAGGTCATAGACTCATACTCTGGACTAATGGTTAAGGTCTTAACTCTTACTCTGGCCTACTGGTTAAGGTCTTAACTCTTACTCTGGCCTAATAGCTAAGGTCTTAGACTCGTACTCTGGCCTAATGGTTAAGGTCTTAACTCTTATTCTGGCCTACTGGTTAAGGTCTTAACTCTTTCTCTAGCCTACAGGTTAAGGTCTTAACTCTTACTCTGGCCTAATAGCTAAGGTCTTAGACTCGTACTCTGGCCTAATGGTTAAGGTGTTAACTCTTACTATGGCCTACTGGTTAAGGTCTTAACTCTTACTCTGGCCTAATAGCTAAGGTCTTAGACTCATACTCTGGCCTAATGGTTAAGGTCTTAACTCTTACTCTGGCCTACTGGTTAAGGTCTTAACTCTTATTCTGGCCTAATAGCTAAGGTCTTAGACTCGTACTCTGGTCTAATGGTTAAGGTCTTAACTCTTACTCTGGTCTACTGGTTAGGGTCTTAACTCTTACTCTGGCCTAATAGCTAAGGTCTTAACTCTTACTCTGGCCTAATAGCTAAGGTCTTAATTCTTACTCTGGCCTAATAGCTAAGGTCTTAAACTCATTCTCTGGCCTACTGGTTCAGGTCTTAACTCTTACTCTGGCCTGATAGCTAAGGTCTTAGACTCGTACTCTGGCCTAATGGTTAAGTTCTTAACTCTTATTCTGGCCTACTGGTTAAGGTCTTAACTCTTACTTTGGCCTAATAGCTAAGGTCTTAGACTCGTACTCTGGCCTAATGGTTAAGGTCTTAACTCTTACTCTGGCCTTCTTGTTAAGGTCTTAACTCTTACTCTGGCCTAATAGCTAAGGTCTTAACACTTACTCTGGCCTAATAGCTAAGGTCTTAACTCTTACTCTGGCCTAATAGCTAAGGTCTTGAACTCGTACTATGACCTACAGGTTAAGGTCTTAACTCTTACTCTGGCCTACTGGTTAAGTTCTTAACTCTTACTCTGGCTTAATAGCTAAGGTCTTAGACTCGTACTCTGGACTAATCGTTAAGGTCTTAACTCTTACCCTGGACTAATAGCTAAGGTCTTAAATCTTACTCTGGCCCAATAGCTAAGGTCTTAGACTCATACTCTGGACTAATGGTTAAGGTCTTAACTCTTACTCTGGCCTACTGGTTAAGGTCTTAACTCTTACTCTGGCCTAATAGCTAAGGTCTTAGACTCGTACTCTGGCCTAATGGTTAAGGTCTTAACTCTTATTCTGGCCTACTGGTTAAGGTCTTAACTCTTTCTCTGGCCTACAGGTTAAGGTCTTAACTCTTACTCTGGCCTAATAGCTAAGGTCTTAGACTCGTACTCTGGCCTAATGGTTAAGGTGTTAACTCTTACTATGGCCTACTGGTTAAGGTCTTAACTCTTACTCTGGCCTAATAGCTAAGGTCTTAGACTCATACTCTGGCCTAATGGTTAAGGTCTTAACTCTTACTCTGGCCTACTGGTTAAGGTCTTAACTCTTACTCTGGCCTAATAGCTAAGGTCTTAGACTCGTACTCTGGTCTAATGGTTAAGGTCTTAACTCTTACTCTGGTCTACTGGTTAGGGTCTTAACTCTTACTCTGGCCTAATAGATAAGGTCTTAACTCCTACTCTGGCCTAATAGCTAAGGTCTTAGACTCGTACTCTGGCCTAATGGTTAAGGTCTTAACTCTTACTCTGGCCTAATAGCTAAAGTCCTAGCTCTTACTCTGGCCTAATAGCTAAGGTCTTAGACTCGTACTATGGCCTACTGGTTAAGGTCTTAACTCTTACTCTGGCCTACTTGTTAAGTGCTTAACTCTTACTCTGGCCTAATAGCTAAGGTCTTAGACTCGTACTCTGGCCTAATGGTTAAGGTCTTAACTCTTACTCTGGCCTCCTGGTTAAGGTCTTAACTCTTACTCTGGCCTAATGGTTAAGGTCTTAACTCTTACTCTGGCCTCCTGGTTAAGGTCTTAACTCTTACCCTGGCCTAATGGTTAAGGTCTTAACTCTTACTCTGGCCTACAGGTTAAGGTCTTAACTCTTACTCTGGCCTACTGGTTAAGGTCTTAACTCTTACTCTGGCCTAATAGCTAAGATCTTAGACTCGTACTCTGGCCTAATGGTTAAGGTCTTAACTCTTACTCTGGCCTAATAGCTAAAGTCCTAGCTCTTACTCTGGCCTAATATCTAAGGTCTTAGACTCATACTCTGGCCTACTGGTTAAGGTCTTAACTCTTACTCTGGCCTTATAGCTAAGGTCTTAGACTCGTACTCTGGCCTAATGGTTAAGGTCTTAACTCTTACTCTGGCCTAATAGCTAAGGTCTTAACTCTTACTCTGGCCTAATAGCTAAGGTCTTAGACTCGTACTCTGGCCTAATGGTTAAGGTGTTAACTCTTACTATGGCCTACTGGTTAAGGTCTTAACTCTTACTCTGGCCTAATAGCTAAGGTCTTAGACTCTTACTCTGGCCTACTGGTTAAGGTCTTAACTCTTACTCTGGCCTAATAGCTAAGGTCTTAGACTCGTACTCTGGCCTAATGGTTAAGGTCTTAACTCTTACTCTGGTCTACTGGTTAGGGTCTTAACTCTTACTCTGGCCTAATAGATAAGGTCTTAACTCCTACTCTGGCCTAATAGCTAAGGTCTTAGACTCGTACTCTGGCCTAATGGTTAAGGTCTTAACTCTTACTCTGGCCTAATAGCTAAAGTCCTAGCTCTTACTCTGGCCTAATAGCTAAGGTCTTAGACTCGTACTATGGCCTACTGGTTAAGGTCTTAACGCTTACTCTGGCCTACTTGTTAAGTGCTTAACTCTTACTCTGGCCTAATAGCTAAGGTCTTAGACTCGTACTCTGGCCTAATGGTTAAGGTCTTAACTCTTACTCTGGCCTCCTGGTTAAGGTCTTAACTCTTACTCTGGCCTAATGGTTAAGGTCTTAACTCTTACTCTGGCCTCCTGGTTAAGGTCTTAACTCTTACTCTGGCCTAATGGTTAAGGTCTTAACTCTTACTCTGGCCTACAGGTTAAGGTCTTAACTCTTACTCTGGCCTACTGGTTAAGGTCTTAACTCTTACTCTGGCCTAATAGCTAAGATCTTAGACTCGTACTCTGGCCTAATGGTTAAGGTGTTAACACTTACTCTTGAATACTGGTTAAGGTCTCAACTCTTACTCTGGCCTAATAGCTAAGGTCTTAGACTTGTACTCTGGCCTAATGGTAAAGGTCTTAACTCTTACTCTGGCCTAATAGCTAAGGTCTTAGACTCGTACTCTGGCCTAATGGTTAAGGTCTTAACTCTTACTCTGGCCTAATAGCTAAGGTCTTAACTCTTACTCTGGCCTAATGGTTAAGGTCTTAACTCTTACTCTGGCCTACAGGTTAAGGTCTTAACTCTTACTCTGGCCTACTGGTTAAGGTCTTAACTCTTACTCTGGCTTAATAGCTAAGATCTTAGACTCGTACTCTGGCCTAATGGTTAAGGTGTTAACACTTACTCTTGAATACTGGTTAAGGTCTTAACTCTTACTCTGGCCTAATAGCTAAGGTCTTAGACTCGTACTCTGGCCTAATGGTTAAGGTCTTAACTCTTACTCTGGCCTAATAGCTAAGGTCTTAGACTCGTACTATGGCCTACTGGTTAAGGTCTTAACTCTTACTCTGGCCTAATAGCTAAGGTCTTAGACTCGTACTCTGGCCTAATAGCTAAGGCCTTAACTCTTACTCTGGCCTAATAGCTAAGGTCTTAATTCTTACTCTGGCCTAATAGCTAAGGTCTTAGACTCATACTCTGGCCTAATGGTAAAGGTCTTAACTCTTACTCTGGCCTGATAGCTAAGGTCTTAGACTCGTCCTCTGGCCTAATGGTTAAGATCTTAACTCTTACTCTGGCCTACTGGTTAAGGTCTTAACTCTTTCTCTGGCCTAATGGTTAAGGTCTTAACTCTTACTCTGGCCTAATAGCTAAGGTCTTAGACTTGTACTCTGGCCTAATGGTTAAGGTCTTAACTCTTACTCTGGCCTACTGGTTAAGGTCTTAACTCTTACTCTGGCCTAATAGCTAAGGTCTTAGACTCGTACTCTGGCCTAATGGTTAAGGTCTTAACTCTTACTCTGGCCTAATAGCTAAGGTCTTAACTCTTACTCTGGCCTAATAGCTAAGGTCTTAATTCTTACTCTGGCCTAATATCTAAGGTCTTAGACTCATACTCTGGCCTACTGGTTAAGGTCTTAACTCTTACTCTGGCCTTATAGCTAAGGTCTTAGACTCGTACTCTGGCCTAATGGTTAAGGTCTTAACTCTTACTCTGGCCTAATAGCTAAGGTCTTAACTCTTACTCTGGCCTAATAGCTAAGGTCTTAGACTCGTACTCTGGCCTAGTGGTTAAGGTCTTAACTCTTACTCTGGCCTAATGGTTAAGGTCTTAGACTCGTACTCTGGCCTAATGGTTAAGGTCTTAACTCTTACTCTGGCCTTCTTGTTAAGGTCTTAACTCTTACTCTGGCCTAATAGCTAAGGTCTTAACACTTACTCTGGCCTAATAGCTAAGGTCTTAACTCTTACTCTGGCCTAATAGCTAAGGTCTTGAACTCGTACTATGGCCTACAGGTTAAGGTCTTAACTCTTACTCTGGCCTACTGGTTAAGTTCTTAACTCTTACTCTGGCTTAATAGCTAAGGTCTTAGACTCGTACTCTGGACTAATCGTTAAGGTCTTAACTCTTACTCTGGACTAATAGCTAAGGTCTTAAACCTTACTCTGGCCCAATAGCTAAGGTCTTAGACTCATACTCTGGACTAATGGTTAAGGTCTTAACTCTTACTCTGGCCTACTGGTTAAGGTCTTAACTCTTACTCTGGCCTAATAGCTAAGGTCTTAGACTCGTACTCTGGCCTAATGGTTAAGGTCTTAACTCTTATTCTGGCCTACTGGTTAAGGTCTTAACTCTTTCTCTGGCCTACAGGATAAGGTCTTAACTCTTACTCTGGCCTAATAGCTAAGGTCTTAGACTCGTACTCTGGCCTAATGGTTAAGGTGTTAACTCTTACTATGGCCTACTGGTTAAGGTCTTAACTCTTACTCTGGCCTAATAGCTAAGGTCTTAGACTCATACTCTGGCCTAATGGTTAAGGTCTTAACTCTTACTCTGGCCTACTGGTTAAGGTCTTAACTCTTACTCTGGCCTAATAGCTAAGGTCTTAGACTCGTACTCTGGTCTAATGGTTAAGGTCTTAACTCTTACTCTGGTCTACTGGTTAGGGTCTTAACTCTTACTCTGGCCTAATAGATAAGGTCTTAACTCCTACTCTGGCCTAATAGCTAAGGTCTTAGACTCGTACTCTGGCCTAATGGTTAAGGTCTTAACTCTTTCTCTGGCCTACAGGATAAGGTCTTAACTCTTACTCTGGCCTAATAGCTAAGGTCTTAGACTCGTACTATGGCCTACTGGTTAAGGTCTTAACTCTTACTCTGGCCTACTTGTTAAGTTCTTAACTCTTACTCTGGCCTAATAGCTAAGGTCTTAGACTCGTACTCTGGCCTAATGGTTAAGGTCTTAACTCTTACTCTGGCCTACTGGTTAAGGTCTTAACTCTTACTCTGGCCTAATAGCTAAGGTCTTAACTCTTACTCTGGCCTAATAGCTAAGGTCTGAGACTCGTACTATGGCCTACAGGTTAAGGTCTTAACTCTTACTCTGGCCTACTGGTTAAGGTCTTAACTCTTACTCTGGCCTAATGGTTAAGGTCTTAGACTCGTACTCTGGCCTAATGGTTAAGGTCTTAACTCTTACTCTGGCCTACAGGTTAAGGTCTTAACTCTTACTCTGGCCTACTGGTTAAGGTCTTAACTCTTACTCTGGCCTAATAGCTAAGATCTTAGACTCGTACTCTGGCCTAATGGTTAAGGTGTTAACACTTACTCTTGAATACTGGTTAAGGTCTTAACTCTTACTCTGGCCTAATAGCTAAGGTCTTAGACTTGTACTCTGGCCTAATGGTAAAGGTCTTAACTCTTACTCTGGCCTAATAGCTAAGGTCTTAGACTCGTACTCTGGCCTAATGGTTAAGGTCTTAACTCTTACTCTGGCCTAATAGCTAAGGTCTTAGACTCGTACTATGGCCTACTGGTTAAGGTCTTAACTCTTACTCTGGCCTAATAGCTAAGGTCTTAGACTCGTACTCTGGCCTAATAGCTAAGGTCTTAACTCTTACTCTGGCCTAATAGCTAAGGTCTTAATTCTTACTCTGGCCTAATAGCTAAGGTCTTAGACTCATACTCTGGCCTAATGGTTAAGGTCTTAACTCTTACTCTGGCCTGATAGCTAAGGTCTTAGACTCGTACTCTGGCCTAATGGTTAAGATCTTAACTCTTACTCTGGCCTACTGGTTAAGGTCTTAACTCTTTCTCTGGCCTAATGGTTAAGGTCTTAACTCTTACTCTGGCCTAATAGCTAAGGTCTTAGACTTGTACTCTGGCCTAATGGTTAAGGTCTTAACTCTTACTCTGGCCTACTGGTTAAGGTCTTAACTCTTACTCTGGCCTAATAGCTAAGGTCTTAGACTCGTACTCTGGCCTAATGGTTAAGGTCTTAACTCTTACTCTGGCCTAATAGCTAAGGTCTTAACTCTTACTCTGGCCTAATAGCTAAGGTCTTAATTCTTACTCTGGCCTAATATCTAAGGTCTTAGACTCATACTCTGGACTACTGGTTAAGGTCTTAACTCTTACTCTGGCCTTATAGCTAAGGTCTTAGACTCGTACTCTGGCCTAATGGTTAAGGTCTTAACTCTTACTCTGGCCTAATAGCTAAGGTCTTAACTCTTACTCTGGCCTAATAGCTAAGGTCTTAGACTAGTACTCTGGCCTAGTGGTTAAGGTCTTAACTCTTACTCTGGCCTACTGGTTAAGGTCTTAACTCTTACTCTGGCCTAATAGCTAAGGTCTTAGACTCGTACTCTGGCCTAATGTTTAAGGTCTTAACTCTTACTCTGGCCTACTGGTTAAGGTCTTAACTCTTACTCTGGCCTAATAGCTAAGGTCTTAGACTCGTACTCTGGCCTAATGGTTAAGGTCTTAACTCTTACTCTGGCCTTCTTGTTAAGGTCTTAACTCTTACTTTGGCCTAATAGCTAAGGTCTTAACACTTACTCTGGCCTAATAGCTAAGGTCTTAACTCTTACTCTGGCCTAATAGCTCAGGTCTTGAACTCGTACTATGGCCTACAGGTTAAGGTCTTAACTCTTACTCTGGCCTACTGGTTAAGTTCTTAACTCTTACTCTGGCCTAATAGCTAAGGTCTTAGACTCGTACTCTGGACTAATCGTTAAGGTCTTAACTCTTACTCTGGACTAATAGCTAAGGTCTTAAATCTTACTCTGGCCCAATAGCTAAGGTCTTAGACTCATACTCTGGCCTAATGGTTAAGGTCTTAACTCTTACTCTAGCCTACTGGTTAAGGTCTTAACTCTTACTCTGGCCTAATAGCTAAGGTCTTAGACTCATACTCTGGCCTAATGGTTAAGGTCTTAACTCTTATTCTGGCCTACTGGTTAAGGTCTTAACTCTTTCTCTGGCCTACAGGTTAAGGTCTTAACTCTTACTCTGGCCTAATAGCTAAGGTCTTAACTCTTACTCTGGCCTAATAGCTAAGGTCTGAGACTCGTACTCTGGCCCAATGGTTAAGGTCTAAACTCTTACTCTGGCCAAATAGCTAAGGTCTTAACTCTTACTCTGGCCTAATAGCTAAGGTCTTAGACTCATACTATGGCCTACAGGTTAAGGTCTTAACTCTTACTCTGGCCTTTTGGTTAAGGTCTTAACTCTTACTCTGGCCTAATGGTTAAGGTCTTAACTCTTACTCTGGCCTACAGGTTAAGGTCTTAACTCTTACTCTGGCCTACTGGTTAAGGTCTTAACTCTTACTCTGGCCTAATAGCTAAGGTCTTAGACTCGTACTCTGGCCTAATGGTTAAGGTGTTAACACTTACTCTGGCCTACTGGTTAAGGTCTTAACTCTTACTCTGGCCTAATAGCTAAGGTCTTAGACTTGTACTCTGGCCTAATGGTAAAGGTCTTAACTATTACTCTGGCCTAATAGCTAAGGTCTTAGACTTGTATTCTGGCCTAATGGTTAAGGTCTTAACTCTTACTCTGGCCTAATAGCTAAGGTCTTAGACTCGTACTATGGCCTACTGGTTAAGGTCTTGACTCTTACTCTTCTCCTACTGGTTAAGGTCTTAACTCTTACTCTGGCCTACTGGTTAAGGTCTTAACTCTTACTCTGGCCTAATAGCTAAGGTCTTAGAATCATACTCTGGTCTACTGGTTAAGGTCTTAACTCTTACTCTGGCCTACTGGTTAACGTCTTAACTCTTACTCTGGCCTAATAGCTAAGGTCTTAACTCTTACTCTGGCCTTATAGCTAAGGTCTTAGACTCGTTCTCTGGCCTACTGGTTAAGGTCTTAACTCTTACTCTGACCTAATAGCTAAGGTCTTAGACTCATACTCTGGCCTATTAGATAAGGTCTTAGACTCATACTCTGGCCTAATGGTTAAGGTCTTAACTCTTACTTTGGCCTAATAGCTAAGGTCGTAGACTCATACTCTGGCCTAATGGTTAAGGTCCTAACTCTTACTCTGGCCTACTGGTTAAGGTCTTAACTCTTACTCTGGCCTAATAGCTAAGGTCTTAGACTCGTTCTCTGGCCTACTGGTTAAGGTCTTAACTCTTACTCTGACCTAATAGCTAAGGTCTTAGACTCATACTCTGGCCTATTAGATAAGGTCTTAGACTCATACTCTGGCCTAATGGTTAAGGTCTTAACTCTTACTTTGGCCTAATAGCTAAGGTCTTAGACTCGTACTCTGGCCTAATGGTTAAGGTCTTAACTCTTACTCGGGCCTACTTGTTAAGGTCTTAACACTTACTCTGG
Organism: Triturus cristatus; assembly: GCF_964204655.1. NCBI lineage: Eukaryota > Metazoa > Chordata > Amphibia > Caudata > Salamandridae > Triturus > Triturus cristatus. The sequence goes on along the minus strand of NC_140593.1, from coordinate 717,128,088 downwards.
CCTAATAGCTAAGGTCTTAGACTCATACTCTGGCCTAATGGTTAAGGTCTTAACTCTTACTCTGGCCTAATAGCTAAGGTCTTCGACTCGTACTCTGGCCTAATAGCTAAGGTCTTAACTCTTACTCTGGCCTAATAGCTAAGGTATTAATTCTTACTCTGGCCTAATAGCTAAGGTCTTAGACTCATACTCTGGCCTAATGGTTAAGGTCTTAACTCTTACTCTGGCCTGATAGCTAAGGTCTTAGACTTGTACTCTTGCCTAATGGTTAAGATCTTAACTCTTACTCTGGCCTACTGGTTAAGGTCTTAACTCTTTCTCTGGCCTAATGGTTAAGGTCTTAACTCTTACTCTGGCCTAATAGCTAAGGTCTTAGACTTGTACTCTGGCCTAATGGTTAAGGTCTTAACTCTTACTCTGGCCTACTGGTTAAGGTCTTAACTCTTACTCTGGCCTAATAGCTAAGGTCTTAGACTCGTACTCTGGCCTAATGTTTAAGGTCTTAACTCTTACTCTGGCCTAATAGCTAAGGTCTTAACTCTTACTCTGGCCTAATAGCTAAGGTCTTAATTCTTACTCTGGCCTAATAGCTAAGGTCTTAGACTCATACTGTGGCCTGCTGGTTAAGGTCTTAACTCTTACTCTGGCCTTATAGCTAAGGTCTTAGACTCGTACTCTGGCCTAATGGTTAAGGTCTTAACTCTTACTCTGGCCTAATAGCTAAGGTCTTAACTCTTACTCTGGCCTAATAGCTAAGGTCTTAGACTCGTACTCTGGCCTACTGGTTAAGGTCTTAACTCTTACTCTGGCCTACTGGTTAAGGTCTTAACTCTTTCTCTGGCCTAATAGCTAAGGTCTTAACTCTTACTCTGGCCTAATAGCTAAGGTCTGAGACTCGTACTATGGCCTACAGGTTAAGGTCTTAACTCTTACTCTGGCCTACTGGTTAAGGTCTTAACTCTTACTCTGGCCTAATGGTTAAGGTCTTAGACTCGTACTCTGGCCTAATGGTTAAGGTCTTAACTCTTACTCTGGCCTACAGGTTAAGGTCTTAACTCTTACTCTGGCCTACTGGTTAAGGTCTTAACTCTTACTCTGGCCTAATAGCTAAGATCTTAGACTCGTACTCTGGCCTAATGGTTAAGGTGTTAACACTTACTCTTGAATACTGGTTAAGGTCTTAACTCTTACTCTGGCCTAATAGCTAAGGTCTTAGACTTGTACTCTGGCCTAATGGTAAAGGTCTTAACTCTTACTCTGGCCTAATAGCTAATGTCTTAGACTCGTACTCTGGCCTAATGGTTAAGGTCTTAACTCTTACTCTGGCCTAATAGCAAAGGTCTTAGACTCGTACTATGGCCTACTGGTTAAGGTCTTAACTCTTACTCTGGCCTAATAGCTAAGGTCTTAGACTCGTACTCTGGCCTAATAGCTAAGGTCTTAACTCTTACTCTGGCCTAATAGCTAAGGTCTTAATTCTTACTCTGGCCTAATAGCTAAGGTCTTAGACTCATACTCTGGCCTAATGGTTAAGGTCTTAACTCTTACTCTGGCCTGATAGCTAAGGTCTTAGACTCGTACTCTGGCCTAATGGTTAAGATCTTAACTCTTACTCTGGCCTACTGGTTAAGGTCTTAACTCTTTCTCTGGCCTAATGGTTAAGGTCTTAACTCTTACTCTGGCCTAATAGCTAAGGTCTTAGACTCGTACTCTGGCCTAATGGTTAAGGTCTTAACTCTTACTCTGGCCTAATAGCTAAGGTCTTAACTCTTACTCTGGCCTAATAGCTAAGGTCTTAATTCTTACTCTGGCCTAATATCTAAGGTCTTAGACTCATACTCTGGACTACTGGTTAAGGTCTTAACTCTTACTCTGGCCTTATAGCTAAGGTCTTAGACTCGTACTCTGGCCTAATGGTTAAGGTCTTAACTCTTACTCTGGCCTAATAGCTAAGGTCTTAGACTCGTACTCTGGCCTAGTGGTTAAGGTCTTAACTCTTACTCTGGCCTAATAGCTAAGGTCTTAGACTCGTACTCTGGCCTAATGTTTAAGGTCTTAACTCTTACTCTGGCCTACTGGTTAAGGTCTTAACTCTTACTCTGGCCTAATAGCTAAGGTCTTAGACTCGTACTCTGGCCTAATGGTTAAGGTCTTAACTCTTACTCTGGCCTTCTTGTTAAGGTCTTAACTCTTACTTTGGCCTAATAGCTAAGGTCTTAACACTTACTCTGGCCTAATAGCTAAGGTCTTAACTCTTACTCTGGCCTAATAGCTCAGGTCTTGAACTCGTACTATGGCCTACAGGTTAAGGTCTTAACTCTTACTCTGGCCTACTGGTTAAGTTCTTAACTCTTACTCTGGCCTAATAGCTAAGGTCTTAGACTCGTACTCTGGACTAATCGTTAAGGTCTTAACTCTTACTCTGGACTAATAGCTAAGGTCTTAAATCTTACTCTGGCCCAATAGCTAAGGTCTTAGACTCATACTCTGGCCTAATGGTTAAGGTCTTAACTCTTACTCTGGCCTACTGGTTAAGGTCTTAACTCTTACTCTGGCCTAATAGCTAAGGTCTTAGACTCATACTCTGGCCTAATGGTTAAGGTCTTAACTCTTATTCTGGCCTACTGGTTAAGGTCTTAACTCTTTCTCTGGCCTACAGGTTAAGGTCTTAACTCTTACTCTGGCCTAATAGCTAAGGTCTTAACTCTTACTCTGGCCTAATAGCTAAGGTCTGAGACTCGTACTCTGGCCCAATGGTTAAGGTCTAAACTCTTACTCTGGCCGAATAGCTAAGGTCTTAACTCTTACTCTGGCCTAATAGCTAAGGTCTTAGACTCATACTATGGCCTACAGGTTAAGGTCTTAACTCTTACTCTGGCCTTTTGGTTAAGGTCTTAACTCTTACTCTGGCCTAATGGTTAAGGTCTTAACTCTTACTCTGGCCTACAGGTTAAGGTCTTAACTCTTACTCTAGCCTACTGGTTAAGGTCTTAACTCTTACTCTGGCCTAATAGCTAAGGTCTTAGACTCGTACTCTGGCCTAATGGTTAAGGTGTTAACACTTACTCTGGCCTACTGGTTAAGGTCTTAACTCTTACTCTGGCCTAATAGCTAAGGTCTTAGACTTGTACTCTGGCCTAATGGTAAAGGTCTTAACTATTACTCTGGCCTAATAGCTAAGGTCTTAGACTTGTATTCTGGCCTAATGGTTAAGGTCTTAACTCTTACTCTGGCCTAATAGCTAAGGTCTTAGACTCGTACTATGGCCTACTGGTTAAGGTCTTGACTCTTACTCTTCTCCTACTGGTTAAGGTCTTAACTCTTACTCTGGCCTACTGGTTAAGGTCTTAACTCTTACTCTGGCCTAATAGCTAAGGTCTTAGAATCATACTCTGGTCTACTGGTTAAGGTCTTAACTCTTACTCTGGCCTACTGGTTAACGTCTTAACTCTTACTCTGGCCTAATAGCTAAGGTCTTAACTCTTACTCTGGCCTTATAGCTAAGGTCTTAACTCTTACTCTGGCCTAATAGCTAAAGTCTTAAACTCGTACTCTGGCCTAATAGCTAAGGTCGTAGACTCATACTCTGGCCTAATGGTTAAGGTCCTAACTCTTACTCTGGCCTACTGGTTAAGGTCTTAACTCTTACTCTGGCCTAATAGCTAAGGTCTTAGACTCGTTCTCTGGCCTACTGGTTAAGGTCTTAACTCTTACTCTGACCTAATAGCTAAGGTCTTAGACTCATACTCTGGCCTATTAGATAAGGTCTTAGACTCATACTCTGGCCTAATGGTTAAGGTCTTAACTCTTACTTTGGCCTAATAGCTAAGGTCTTAGACTCGTACTCTGGCCTAATGGTTAAGGTCTTAACTCTTACTCGGGCCTACTTGTTAAGGTCTTAACACTTACTCTGGCCTAATAGCTAAGGTCTTAGACTCATACTCTGGCCTAATGGTTAAGGTCTTAACCGTTACTCTGGCCTAATAGCTAAGGTCTTCGACTCGTACTCTGGCCTAATAGCTAAGGTCTTAACTCTTACTCTGGCCTAATAGCTAAGGTATTAATTCTTACTCTGGCCTAATAGCTAAGGTCTTAGACTCATACTCTGGCCTAATGGTTAAGGTCTTAACTCTTACTCTGGCCTGATAGCTAAGGTCTTAGACTTGTACTCTTGCCTAATGGTTAAGATCTTAACTCTTACTCTGGCCTACTGGTTAAGGTCTTAACTCTTTCTCTGGCCTAATGGTTAAGGTCTTAACTCTTACTCTGGCCTAATAGCTAAGGTCTTAGACTTGTACTCTGGCCTAATGGTTAAGGTCTTAACTCTTACTCTGGCCTACTGGTTAAGGTCTTAACTCTTACTCTGGCCTAATAGCTAAGGTCTTAGACTCGTACTCTGGCCTAATGTTTAAGGTCTTAACTCTTACTCTGGCCTAATAGCTAAGGTCTTAACTCTTACTCTGGCCTAATAGCTAAGGTCTTAATTCTTACTCTGGCCTAATAGCTAAGGTCTTAGACTCATACTGTGGCCTGCTGGTTAAGGTCTTAACTCTTACTCTGGCCTTATAGCTAAGGTCTTAGACTCGTACTCTGGCCTAATGGTTAAGGTCTTAACTCTTACTCTGGCCTAATAGCTAAGGTCTTAACTCTTACTCTGGCCTAATAGCTAAGGTCTTAGACTCGTACTCTGGCCTACTGGTTAAGGTCTTAACTCTTACTCTGGCCTACTGGTTAAGGTCTTAACTCTTACTCTGGCCTAATAGCTAAGGTCTTAGACTCGTACTCTGGCCTAATGTTTAAGGTCTTAACTCTTACTCTGGCCTTCTGGTTAAGGTCTTAACTCTTACTCTGGCCTAATAGCTAAGGTCTTAGACTCGTACTCTGGCCTAATGGTTAAGGTCTTAACTCTTACTCTGGCCTTCTTGTTAAGGTCTTAACTCTTACTCTGGCCTAATAGCTAAGGTCTTAACTCTTACTCTGGCCTAATAGCTAAGGTCTTAACTCTTACTCTGGCCTAATAGCTAAGGTCTTGAACTCGTACTATGGCCTACAGGTTAAGGTCTTCACTCTTACTCTGGCCTACTGGTTAAGTTCTTAACTCTTACTCTGGCCTAATAGCTAAGGTCTTAGACTCGTACTCTGGACTAATTGTTAAGGTCTTAACTCTTACTCTGGACAAATAGCTAAGGTCTTAAATCTTACTCTGGCCCAATAGCTAAGGTCTTGGACTCGTACTCTGGCCTAATGGTTAAGGTATTAACTCTTACTCTGGCCTACTGGTTAAGGTCTTAACTCTTACTCTGGCCTAATAGCTAAGGTCTTAGACTCGTACTCTGGCCTAATGATTAAGGTCTTAACTCTTATTCTGGCCTACTGGTTAAGGTCTTAACTCTTTCTCTGGCCTACAGGTTAAGGTCTTAAATCTTACTCTGGCCTAATAGCTAAGGTCTTAACTCTTACTCTGGCCTAATAGCTAAGGTCTTAGACTCGTACTCTGGCCTACTGGTTAAGGTCTTAACTCTTACTCTGGCATAATGGTTAAGGTCTTAGACTCGTACTCTGGCCTAATGGTTAAGATCTTAACTCTTACTCTGGCCTACTGGTTAAGGTCTTAACTCTTTCTCTGGCCTAATGGTTAAGGTCTTAACTCTTACTCTGGCCTAATAGCTAAGGTCTTAGACTTGTACTCTGGCCTAATGGTTAAGGTCTTAACTCTTACTCTGGCCTACTGGTTAAGGTCTTAACTCTTACTCTGGCCTAATAGCTAAGGTCTTAACTCTTACTCTGGCCTAATAGCTAAGGTCTTAATTCTTACTCTGGCCTAATAGCTAAGGTCTTAGACTCATACTCTGGCCCACTGGTTAAGGTCTTAACTCTTACTCTGGCCTTATAGCTAAGGTCTTAGACTCGTACTCTGGCCTAATGGTTAAGGTCTTAACTCTTACTCTGGCCTAATAGTTAAGGTCTTAACTCTTACTCTGGCCTAATAGCTAAGGTCTTAGACTCGTACTCTGGCCTAATGGTTAAGGTCTTAACTCTTACTCTGGCCTACTTGTTAAGGTCTTAACTCTTACTCTGGCCTAATAGCTAAGGTCTTAGACTCATACTCTGGCCTAATGGTTAAGGTCTTAACTCTTACTCTGGCCTAATAGCTAAGGTCTTAGACTCGTACTCTGGCCTAATAGCTAAGGTCTTAACTCTTACTCTGGCCTAATAGCTAAGGTATTAATTCTTACTCTGGCCTAATAGCTAAGGTCTTAGACTCATACTCTGGCCTAATGGTTAAGATCTTAACTCTTACTCTTGCCTACTGGTTAAGGTCTTAACTCTTTCTCTGGCCTAATGGTTAATGTCTTAACTCTTACTCTGGCCTAATAGCTAAGGTCTTAGACTTGTACTCTGGCCTAATGGTTAAGGTCTTAACTCTTACTCTGGCCTACTGGTTAAGGTCTTAACTCTTACTCTGGCCTAATAGCTAAGGTCTTAGACTCGTACTCTGGCCTTATGGTTAAGGTCTTAACACTTACTCTGGCCTACTGGTTAAGGTCTTAACTCTTACTCTGGCCTACTAGCTAAGGTCTTAGACTCGTACTCTGGCCTAATGTTTAAGGTCTTAACTCTTACTCTGGCCTACTGGTTAAGGTCTTACCTCTTACTCTGGCCTAATAGCTAAGGTCTTAGACTCGTACTCTGGCCTAATGGTTAAGGTCTTAACTCTTACTCTGGCCTTCTTGTTAAGGTCTTAACTCTTACTCTGGCCTAATAGCTAAGGTCTTAACTCTTACTCTGGCCTAATAGCTAAGGTCTTAACTCTTACTCTGGCCTAATAGCTAAGGTCTTGAACTCGTACTATGGCCTACAGGTTAAGGTCTTAACTCTTACTCTGGCCTACTGGTTAAGTTCTTAACTCTTACTCTGGCCTTATAGCTAAGGTCTTAGACTCTTACTCTGGCCTAATGGTTAAGGTCTTAACTCTTACTCTGGCCTACTTGTTAAGGTCTTAACTCTTACTCTGGCCTAATAGCTAAGGTCTTAGACTCGTACTCTGGCCTAATAGCTAAGGTCTTAACTCTTACTCTGGCCTAATAGCTAAGGTATTAATTCTTACTCTGGCCTAATAGCTAAGGTCTTAGACTCATACTCTGGCCTAATGGTTAAGGTCTTAACTCTTACTCTGGCCTGATAGCTAAGGTCTTAGACTCGTACTCTGGCCTAATGGTTAAGATCTTAACTCTTACTCTGGCCTACTGGTTAAGGTCTTAACTCTTTCTCTGGCCTAATGGTTAAGGTCTTAACTTTTACTCTGGCCTAATAGCTAAGGTCTTAGACTTGTACTCTGGCCTAATGGTTAAGGTCTTAACTCTTACTGTGGCCTACTGGTTAAGGTCTTCACTCTTACTCTGGCCTACTGGTTAAGTTCTTAACTCTTACTCTGGCCTAATAGCTAAGGTCTTAGACTCGTACTCTGGACTAATTGTTAAGGTCTTAACTCTTACTCTGGACAAATAGCTAAGGTCTTAAATCTTACTCTGGCCCAATAGCTAAGGTCTTGGACTCGTACTCTGGCCTAATGGTTAAGGTATTAACTCTTACTCTGGCCTACTGGTTAAGGTCTTAACTCTTACTCTGGCCTAATAGCTAAGGTCTTAGACTCGTACTCTGGCCTAATGATTAAGGTCTTAACTCTTATTCTGGCCTACTGGTTAAGGTCTTAACTCTTTCTCTGGCCTACAGGTTAAGGTCTTAAATCTTACTCTGGCCTAATAGCTAAGGTCTTAACTCTTACTCTGGCCTAATAGCTAAGGTCTTAGACTCGTACTCTGGCCTACTGGTTAAGGTCTTAACTCTTACTCTGGCATAATGGTTAAGGTCTTAGACTCGTACTCTGGCCTAATGGTTAAGATCTTAACTCTTACTCTGGCCTACTGGTTAAGGTCTTAACTCTTTCTCTGGCCTAATGGTTAAGGTCTTAACTCTTACTCTGGCCTAATAGCTAAGGTCTTAGACTTGTACTCTGGCCTAATGGTTAAGGTCTTAACTCTTACTCTGGCCTACTGGTTAAGGTCTTAACTCTTACTCTGGCCTAATAGCTAAGGTCTTAACTCTTACTCTGGCCTAATAGCTAAGGTCTTAATTCTTACTCTGGCCTAATAGCTAAGGTCTTAGACTCATACTCTGGCCCACTGGTTAAGGTCTTAACTCTTACTCTGGCCTTATAGCTAAGGTCTTAGACTCGTACTCTGGCCTAATGGTTAAGGTCTTAACTCTTACTCTGGCCTAATAGTTAAGGTCTTAACTCTTACTCTGGCCTAATAGCTAAGGTCTTAGACTCGTACTCTGGCCTAATGGTTAAGGTCTTAACTCTTACTCTGGCCTACTTGTTAAGGTCTTAACTCTTACTCTGGCCTAATAGCTAAGGTCTTAGACTCATACTCTGGCCTAATGGTTAAGGTCTTAACTCTTACTCTGGCCTAATAGCTAAGGTCTTAGACTCGTACTCTGGCCTAATAGCTAAGGTCTTAACTCTTACTCTGGCCTAATAGCTAAGGTATTAATTCTTACTCTGGCCTAATAGCTAAGGTCTTAGACTCATACTCTGGCCTAATGGTTAAGATCTTAACTCTTACTCTTGCCTACTGGTTAAGGTCTTAACTCTTTCTCTGGCCTAATGGTTAATGTCTTAACTCTTACTCTGGCCTAATAGCTAAGGTCTTAGACTTGTACTCTGGCCTAATGGTTAAGGTCTTAACTCTTACTCTGGCCTACTGGTTAAGGTCTTAACTCTTACTCTGGCCTAATAGCTAAGGTCTTAGACTCGTACTCTGGCCTTATGGTTAAGGTCTTAACACTTACTCTGGCCTACTGGTTAAGGTCTTAACTCTTACTCTGGCCTACTAGCTAAGGTCTTAGACTCGTACTCTGGCCTAATGTTTAAGGTCTTAACTCTTACTCTGGCCTACTGGTTAAGGTCTTACCTCTTACTCTGGCCTAATAGCTAAGGTCTTAGACTCGTACTCTGGCCTAATGGTTAAGGTCTTAACTCTTACTCTGGCCTTCTTGTTAAGGTCTTAACTCTTACTCTGGCCTAATAGCTAAGGTCTTAACTCTTACTCTGGCCTAATAGCTAAGGTCTTAACTCTTACTCTGGCCTAATAGCTAAGGTCTTGAACTCGTACTATGGCCTACAGGTTAAGGTCTTAACTCTTACTCTGGCCTACTGGTTAAGTTCTTAACTCTTACTCTGGCCTTATAGCTAAGGTCTTAGACTCTTACTCTGGCCTAATGGTTAAGGTCTTAACTCTTACTCTGGCCTACTTGTTAAGGTCTTAACTCTTACTCTGGCCTAATAGCTAAGGTCTTAGACTCGTACTCTGGCCTAATAGCTAAGGTCTTAACTCTTACTCTGGCCTAATAGCTAAGGTATTAATTCTTACTCTGGCCTAATAGCTAAGGTCTTAGACTCATACTCTGGCCTAATGGTTAAGGTCTTAACTCTTACTCTGGCCTGATAGCTAAGGTCTTAGACTCGTACTCTGGCCTAATGGTTAAGATCTTAACTCTTACTCTGGCCTACTGGTTAAGGTCTTAACTCTTTCTCTGGCCTAATGGTTAAGGTCTTAACTTTTACTCTGGCCTAATAGCTAAGGTCTTAGACTTGTACTCTGGCCTAATGGTTAAGGTCTTAACTCTTACTGTGGCCTACTGGTTAAGGTCTTAACTCTTACTCTGGCCTAATAGCTAAGGTCTTAGACTCGTACTCTGGCCTAATGGTTAAGGTCTTAACTCTTACTCTGGCCTAATAGCTAAGGTCTTAACTCTTACTCTGGCCTAATAGCTAAGGTCTTAATTCTTACTCTGGCCTAATAGCTAAGGTCTTAGACTCATACTGTGGCCTACTGGTTAAGGTCTTAACTCTTACTCTGGCCTTATAGTTAAGGTCTTAGACTCGTACTCTGGCCTAATGGTTAAGGTCTTAACTCTTACTCTGGCCTAATAGCTAAGGTCTTAACTCTTACTCTGGCCTAATAGCTAAGGTCTTAGACTCGTACTCTAGCCTACTGGTTAAGGTCTTAACTCTTACTCTGGCCTACTGGTTAAGGTGTTAACTCTTACTCTGGCCTACTAGCTAAGGTCTTAGACTCGTACTCTGGCCTAATGTTTAAGGTCTTAACTCTTACTCTGGCCTACTGGTTAAGGTCTTAACTCTTACTCTGGCCTAATAGCTAAGGTCTTAGACTCGTACTCTGGCCTAATGGTTAAGGTCTTAACTCTTACTCTGGCCTTCTTGTTAAGGTCTTAACTCTTACTCTGGCCTAATAGCTAAGGTCTTAACTCTTACTCTGGCCTAATAGCTAAGGTCTTGAACTCGTACTATGGCCTACAGGTTAAGGTCTTAACTCTTACTCTGGCCTACTGGTTAAGTTCTTAACTCTTACTCTGGCCTAATAGCTAAGGTCTTAGACTCGTACTCTGGACTAATCGTTAAGGTCTTAACTCTTACTCTGGACTAATAGCTAAGGTCTTAAATCTTACTCTGGCCCAATAGCTAAGGTCTTAGACTCGTTGTAGGAGAGTGGCATCGACTGCATAGTTGCCCCCAACTTTTTGCTGATGTTTTGACTGTTTTTATGACTTTAGCCAGGCTGTGGCCCTGCTATCCAGGACCTCAGCCTATCTGCTTCCTCTGACAAACTATGTGGGTACCCTAGGTACCAACCAATTGGATGCTGGGCATGCCCTACCAGTCCCTTGTAGATGGTACCCTAGGTACCCAGGGCACGGGTCCCCCAGTAGGCCTACCAGGGCTGCAGCACTTATTGTGCCACCCTGGGACAGCCACCCAAACTGACACCACCAGGCCACTACTGTAGCCTGGGTAAGGTGGTGCTAGCACCCCTTACAGGGACGTAGGTACCCTATGTCCCATACCATACAACACATATACTCTCATAGGTCACCCCTATGGCAGGCCCTGGTAATCCTACAGGGCTGGGTGCTGAGGTATGTGTGAGGGGGGACCCCTACGTGAGTAGGACCTCTCTGCAACCTTCGTAAAATCGTTACTGGGTTGTTTGTAGTGTAGCCATACCATATACTCTTAACCGCATTATAAGTTCTTGCGTCATCGCTGTAACTTTGGAATGGCTACACCGAACCATATCGTGTTTGGTGTCAAACATGAAGGAATCATACCCCCAGTCCAGCCATGGGCATGGGGGCACGATTCCCCCTTGCTAGGAGGGTGATATGGGAAAAGCGGTAGAATTTGGAAACCAATTTAAAAGTGCACATGTACCACAAAATGGCTACTGCTCGCCACCTACACGACTCTGGCTGGCTGTTGCTGGGGAAAACCCCAGCCTCGCCATCTGGACAATAGGGCTCCTGTGGCAGGGAGGTGCCAGCACCTCCCCAGACAGGATATGTGGATTGGAACAGGGTGGGTGCACCAAAAGTCCATTCAGAGTTGCACGTAGGCAGCTGCAGAGCCCCAATTCTGCATACACCGCCTGGAACCGGTTCAGGGGCATCCTGCCCCTCGCCCAGGCGGGAAACACACAAAGGGGAGTGGGTGTAGCCACCCTTTCCCGCCTCTACTCTGATTGGTAGGCTCTATTTTGGACCATCCCCTAATCTTGGGGATATATGGGAATAACTTTGCCCTAGAGCCTTAGATTCGTACAGGACTTCACAGAACTGACCTTCGACGAGCTGCTGCCCAGCTGACTGAAGAAATCTCCCTTGGGATAAAGGAGTTATCCCCCTGCTTGGCAGGCACCTAAAAGACTACAAGATACCCGGGTGGAACTTCGTTGCTCTCACAACCTTCGACGCCTTCCAGCAACCTCGAGGTGGGTCTCCAGTGCATCCCAGCGTCCTGTGAGTGTGCCCAGCAAGTCTGAGCACCCTGGACCACGTGGGTGTCGAGATCCCCGCATACCCCGAGACACCAGCCACCTCTTGTCCAGCACATGACCCCGACCAGTGGGGAAGTTGTGCTTTGGCCCATTCTTGAGCCAACCTTCAAGCAGCATTTGTGCCGACCCTCAGCTCCCTAGCCCGCTCCGGTGGCCCGTGGGAGCCCTTTTACGCACTCCATTTTGCTGCCTTCCGCGGTCCCTTGTCTCTCGACTTGCGGGCCCTGACGGAGGACAATCTTCTTTTCTAAGAGTTCCCCTGGTTGCTCCAGGCCTGCTCTACGCTCCCTGCAAAGGAGAGCACCCTCAGACCACGTGGGTCTGCACCAGCAGCTGCTTTGTTCATCTTGCGTGGCTTGCGGTTGCCAATGCTTAGTGGATCCAATCGGGACACTAACACCGCAGCGACCCTCAGCCGACGTGGGACAGTCGCCCTCCAGAAGCTGGCCTTCCTTGAAGCCTCCCGGAGCCCGTGACTGCAGAGCCCAGCTGTACCTTCCACACCTGAAGCACCCGACATCCACGAGCTCCTTCCTGTGAGCTCCCTGGTCACTGTGCTGTGACCCAGACTCTGTCCCCTCTGCTTTCAGGTTCATCTTTGTCTTTTCTTCAACTTTAATCTTCACGACTTCAGCGACCCTTCCAGCTAGCAGCAGTTTGGACTCCTTTTCCATAGAAAATCAGCCCGCGACCCGACACCAGAATCGACCTATGCACCCGGCTTCCCTGGGGCAGGTAACAGTGGTACTTCGGTACTTCCGTGGTGGTGGGCTCTCCAAAGCCTTAAGTCTCAAGCCTTAACTTTGTACTGTTGTTAGAAGTGTCCTTAAACCTTAATTATTCAACCGCGACATTCTCCATAGGCTAACATTGCGATCCCGACAGCAACTTCTCGCACTGCACACGCCTCCCGTGGGTCCCCTTCCTCTTAACTGTGGGTGGATTCTTAAGGGGCCAGCGATCCTGAATGCCCTAGGCATTGCCTGTAGAATTGTCGTGGTTCTTATACCACTATTTTAGTATATGGTTTGGTCCCCCCCTGGGGCCCATTGATTTCTGTGCTATTTATTGTGTTTAGAAATGCTTGTTTGAATTGTAACTTTGCCACTAGCCACATAAAGTGACTGTGGGATTCTGTCTAGAATAAATACATATATTTTATATATATACCTGTGTGGGCTACTCTTTCATTTGGTTATTCAAGAGGTTATTATGGTAAAACAATAAGCTTAACACTCCTTCAAGACTTAGCCTGAAGGCTGCTCTCCACAGCTACCACTAGGATAGCTTTCTTTAAAGGTTGTCTTAAACCTACCATCAATAGGGGTCGAATTGGACTGGTGCAAGGTGTCCCTATAACTAGGAACAGCATATGCCAGGCCAACTTCTCACATTGGTGTGCAGCGGTTGGATTCAAGCTTGCCATTGTTTTACCAGATAACAAATTGAATTTCTAAAGTGAAAGCCACAAGGTACCAAAGGTACATATAAATTCAAGCTAGAATACAATAAGTTCTACTGAACTTGGAGTTGTGTGTAGAGGGTTTAGCACACCTTGACTACAACTCAAGAGAGGGTTCAGTAGGCCACACTTAGTGTAGGTAGATACATCACTACACTAAACATGTCTTCAGGTGGCACTAAGGCTATGGAAGGACCCCAGAGGGTCCCAGTAGATAAGTATGATAATTTCACCTTTGCAGAGCTCAGGGAAATGTGCACCCTTAGGGGACTGAAGACAGAAAGAGGTGCCAACACAAAACGTCTCAAGGAGATCCTGCTCATAGCAGACTTTATGGAGTCCATAGGATCCAGAGGGACGGACAGAGTGGGAGGGCACCCCTCAGAAGAGGACACTCCCAGAGTGGAATCTGAAGAGGAACAGGAAGAGGATGAAAATCCTGACCTGGAAGAAACAGACCACTCACAGCATGGAGGTGATGGCTCAAGAGGCACTCCCTCCACCCTTAAAAGGAGAGTGGTGGATCCAAGAAGGAACAGATCCCCCTCAGTGGGATCCAACCATTCTAGGAGATCCAAAGGGTCCTCTGCCTCTTCTCAGAGAAGAGAATCCTCTCATGAGAGGAAATGCAGACTGATCAAATTTGAGCAGGCTAAGCTTGAGCTTAAAAGAGAACAGTTAGCATTGGACAGGGAAACCCTGGAGCTTCAGAAAGCTTCAAGAAAGTGGGGTCTAGAGATCCCTGGTGGCAGTAAGGAAACCCCTAGAGTTAGAGAGAAAGTCCCTGACAATAGGAACCTCCACAAGATTGTGCCCCCCTATCAGAATGGGGATGATATCCACAAATGGATATCTGCTCTTGAAAGGGCCTGTAGAGTACAGAGGGTCCCATTAGAGCAGTGGGCAGCAATCCTGTGGCTCTCCTTTTCAGATAAAGGGAGAGACAAGCTCCTCTCTGTAAGAGAAGAGGATGCTGATGATTATTATATCCTGAAAGATGCTTTAATAGATGGGTTTGGCTTAACCACTGATCAGTACAGACTTAAGTTCAGAGACACCCAGAAAGCACAAAATCAGGATTGGGTAGACTTTGTGGATTGTGCAACCAAGGCACTGGAAGGTTGGTTAACTGGCAGCAAAGTAGATGATTATACAGGATTATACAATCTCATAATGAGGGAGCAGATCCTTAACAATTGTCAGAACCAGCTCTTACATCAGCACCTGGTGGACTCTGATCTGACCTCTCCCCAAGAATTGGGAAAGAAGGCAGACAAATGGGTCAGAACCAGGATTAAGCAAAAGGTCCAGCCCTTGGGAGGTGCAACTAAAAAAGAAGATGCCAAAAACTCTGACAAGGGTGGGGAAAAGGGAAAAGACCAGCAGTCTTCAACAGGCCCCCAAAAAGCAGCTTCTGAGACTACCAAGAAAAACAAATCCAAACAACCAAGGAAGCCATGGTGTAAGTACTGTAAACAGACTACCCATTGGACTTCAGACTGTAATAAGGCCAAAGACTCCACAAGCACCACACCAGCCCCTAAGGCTCCTGTTCCCCCTAGTACAGTTACAGGTGTTGGTGCACAGAACAAGGGCATAGTAGGGTTGACCCTGGGATCTGGAGAGGACTCTGGCCTAGTCAGAACTCCTACTCAGGCTGTGCTAGTTTGTGATGGGGACTTGTCCCTGTTTGTGAGCCCCAGTGGTCTGGGCAAATACAGACAACAGCCAACCATAAATGGAAGGGAGTCACTAGCTTACAGGGATACAGGGGCCAGTGTCACTATGGTGACTAAGGACCTTGTGGACCCTAACCAGATCATACTTGGAGAGACATACCAAGTGACCAACGCTAGCAACGTTAGTACAGACCATGCTCTAGCTGTTGTGAACTTCTCCTGGGGAGGGGTAACTGGCCTCAAGAAAGTTGTGGTGAGTGCAGACCTACCTGTTGAATGTTTACTAGGGAATGATTTGGAGACCTCAGCATGGGCTGAGGTGGAGCTAAGTACCCATGCAGCAATGTTGGGTATATCAGCAGAAGTATTTGCCCTGACAAGGTCAAAAGCAAAGCTGACAGGAACTGAACAGGCCTTGGATCCTGGAAAAATGGACCAAGGGCCTTCCAAGAGGAGGCGTAGCAGGGGTAAGGCCGAGCCTTCCCCCCAGGATCAGTCTGTAGAAACTCTTTTAGCAGAAGAGGATCTAGCTCCTGAAGAAGGAACTGCCCCAGAGGAACTGGAACCTGATCAGGTTGAGTTCTTGGGGGCAGGGGGACCTTCTAGGGCAGACTTGAGCCTGGAGCAGCAGAGCTGCCCCACTCTTGAACCCCTCAGACAGCAAGCTGCTGCTGAGGCTGCAGGGGATGCCAGTGGGACCCATAAGATTTATTGGGATGAAGGGCTCCTTTACTCTGAGGGTCGAGACCCCAAGCCTGGTGCAGCCAGGAGGTTGGTCATACCTCAGAAGTTTAGGAGCTTCCTGCTCACACTGGCCCATGATATCCCCTTAGCAGGACACCTGGGCCAAAATAAGACTTGGGACAGAATTGTCCCACACTTTCATTGGCCCCACATGAGTGAAGACTGTAAGAGCTTTTGCAGCTCTTGCATTACCTGCCAAGCAAGTGGCAAGGCAGGTAAATCCACCAAGGCCCCCCTGATACCATTACCTGTGGTGGGGGTGCCCTTTGAGCGGGTGGGGATTGACATCGTTGGTCCCTTAGACCCACCAACAGCATCTGGGCACAGGTTCATTTTAGTGGTAGTGGATCATGCCACTAGATACCCAGAAGCTATTCCCCTTAGGACCATCACAGCTCCTGTGGTGGCAAGGGCCCTCCTTGGAGTCTTCTCCAGGGTGGGGTTCCCTAAGGAGGTATTGTCTGACAGAGGTACAAACTTTATGAGTAGTTACCTGAAGGCAATGTGGAAGGAGTGTGGGGTTAACTATAAGTTCACCACCCCTTACCATCCTCAATGCAATGGTCTTGTTGAAAGGTTCAACAAGACCCTAAAGGGTATGATTAAAGGACTACCAGAAAAGCTTAGGCGAAAATGGGATGTTCTTCTGCCCTGCCTTCTCTTTGCATACAGAGAGGTGCCACAGAAGGGGGTTGGCTACAGCCCCTTTGAACTTCTGTTTGGCCATCCTGTTAGAGGGCCACTTTGTCTAGTGAAGGAGGGATGGGAGCAACCTCTCAAACCCCCTAAACAGGACATAGTGGACTACGTACTTGGTCTCCGCTCCCGGATGGCTGAGTATATGAAGAAGGCAACTAAAAACCTGGAGGCAAGTCAGGAATTACAGAAAGCCTGGCATGACCAAAAGGCTGTCCTGGTGGTGTACCAGCCAGGACAGAAGGTATGGGTGTTGGAGCCAGTGGCCCCAGCAGCTCTCCAAGATAAGTGGAGTGGACCCCATACCATTTTGGAGAAAAAGGGAGAGGTTACCTACCTGGTCGACCTTGGCACTCCCAGAAGTCCCCACAGGGTACTTCATGTGAATAGATTGAAAGCATATGTGGACAGGGCTGACATGGGCTTGCTCATGGCAACAGATGAGGGACAGGAGGAAGAGAGTGACCCTCTCCCAGACCTGCTCTCTCAGAACCCTGACGATGGGTCAGTTGATTGAGTAGCCTTGGCAGGCAGCCTCACTGCCCAGCAGCAAGCAGATTGTAGACAGGTTCTACAAAGATACAGACATATGTTTTCTCTGACTCCTAGTCAGACCACCTGGTGCACTCACGAAGTGGACACTGGGGACAGTCTGCCTGTCAAGAATAAGATCTACAGGCAACCTGACCATGTCAGGGACTGCATACGGACTGAAGTCCAAAAGATGTTGGAGTTGGGAGTAATTGAGCCCTCAGATAGCCCTTGGGCTAGCCCAGTAGTCCTAGTACCAAAACCTCACACCCAGGGTGGTAAGAGAGAGATGAGGTTTTGTGTAGACTACAGGGGTCTCAATGCAGTCACTAAGACTGATGCTCATCCAATTCCCAGAGCAGATGAGCTCATAGATAGGTTGGCCTCAGCCAAATATCTGAGCACATTTGATCTGACAGCTGGCTACTGGCAGATAAGGTTAGCTGAGTCTGCAAAAGCCAAAACTGCATTTTCTACCCCTAGTGGGCATTATCAATTTATTGTGATGCCCTTTGGTTTGAAAAATACACCTGCCACTTTTCAAAGGTTGGTGAACCAAGTCCTCTCAGGCCTGGAAGACTTTAGTGCAGCATATCTAGATGATATTGCTGTCTTTAGCTCCACCTGGGAAGATCACCTGATCCACCTGAGGGAAGTTTTAGAAGCCCTGCAGAAGGCTGGGCTCACTATCAAGGCTACTAAGTGCCAGATAGGGCAGAGTCAGGTTGTATACCTGGGACACCTTGTAGGAGGAGGCCAGGTTCAACCTTTACAGAGCAAAATCCAGACCATCATGGACTGGGTTGCTCCAACCACCCAGACTCAGGTTCGAGCTTTCTTGGGCCTGACTGGTTATTATAGGAGATTTGTGAAAGGATATGGATCCATAGTGACCCCCTTGAATGATCTCACCTCCAAGAGGATGCCCAAAAAGGTTCAGTGGACTGTCAGCTGTCAGAAAGCTTTTGATGACCTTAAACAGGCAATGTGCTCTGCTCCAGTGCTCCAAAGCCCCAACTACTCCAAAGAATTCATAGTTCAAACTGATGCTTCAGAGGTGGGGGTAGGTGCTGTGTTATCACAACTGAATGAGGAGGGCCAGGATCAACCAGTAGCTTTCATTAGCAGAAGGTTGACCCCCAGAGAGAAACGTTGGTCAGCCATAGAGAGGGAGGCCTTTGCTGTGGTCTGGGCCCTGAAGAAGCTGAGGCCATACTTGTTTGGTACTCACTTCATTGTTCAGACAGACCATAAGCCCCTCCTATGGCTAAAACAGATGAAGGGTGAAAACCCCAAACTACTCAGGTGGTCCATTTCCCTACAGGGGATGGACTATACAGTGGAACATAGACCTGGGAGCAACCATGCCAATGCAGATGGCCTCTCCAGATATTTCCACTTAGAACATGAAGACTCAACTGGTCAAGGTTAGTTTAATGTCCCTGCGTTTGGGGGGGGGTTGTGTAGGAGAGTGGCATCGACTGCATAGTTGCCCCCAACTTTTTGCTGATGTTTTGACTGTTTTTATGACTTTAGCCAGGCTGTGGCCCTGCTATCCAGGACCCCAGCCTATCTGCTTCCTCTGACAAACTATGTGGGTACCCTAGGTACCAACCAATTGGATGCTGGGCATGCCCTACCAGTCCCTTGTAGATGGTACCCTAGGTACCCAGGGCACGGGTCCCCCAGTAGGCCTACCAGGGCTGCAGCACTTATTGTGCCACCCTGGGACAGCCACCCAAACTGACACCACCAGGCCACTACTGTAGCCTGGGTAAGGTGGTGCTAGCACCCCTTACAGGGACGTAGGTACCCTATGTCCCATACCATACAACACATATACTCTCATAGGTCACCCCTATGGCAGGCCCTGGTAATCCTACAGGGCTAGGTGCTGAGGTATGTGTGAGGGGGGACCCCTACGTGAGTAGGACCTCTCTGCAACCTTCGTAAAATCGTTACTGGGTTGTTTGTAGTGTAGCCATACCATATACTCTTAACCGCATTATAAGTTCTTGCGTCATCGCTGTAACTTTGGAATGGCTACACCGAACCATATCGTGTTTGGTGTCAAACATGAAGGAATCATACCCCCAGTCCAGCCATGGGCATGGGGGCACGATTCCCCCTTGCTAGGAGGGTGATATGGGAAAAGCGGTAGAATTTGGAAACCAATTTAAAAGTGCACATGTACCACAAAATGGCTACTGCTCGCCACCTACACGACTCTGGCTGGCTGTTGCTGGGGAAAACCCCAGCCTCGCCATCTGGACAATAGGGATCCTGTGGCAGGGAGGTGCCAGCACCTCCCCAGACAGGATATGTGGATTGGAACAGGGTGGGTGCACCAAAAGTCCATTCAGAGTTGCACGTAGGCAGCTGCAGAGCCCCAATTCTGCATACACCGCCTGGAACCGGTTCAGGGGCATCCTGCCCCTCGCCCAGGCGGGAAACACACAAAGGGGAGTGGGTGTAGCCACCCTTTCCCGCCTCTACTCTGATTGGTAGGCTCTATTTTGGACCATCCCCTAATCTTGGGGATATATGGGAATAACTTTGCCCTAGAGCCTTAGATTCGTACAGGACTTCACAGAACTGACCTTCGACGAGCTGCTGCCCAGCTGACTGAAGAAATCTCCCTTGGGATAAAGGAGTTATCCCCCTGCTTGGCAGGCACCTAAAAGACTACAAGATAACCGGGTGGAACTTCGTTGCTCTCACGACCTTCGACGCCTTCCAGCAACCTCGAGGTGGGTCTCCAGTGCATCCCAGCGTCCTGTGAGTGTGCCCAGCAAGTCTGAGCACCCTGGACCACGTGGGTGTCGAGATCCCCGCATACCCCGAGACACCGGCCACCTCTTGTCCAGCACACGACCCCGACCAGTGGGGAAGTTGTGCTTTGGCCCATTCTTGAGCCAACCTTCAAGCAGCATTTGTGCCGACCCTCAGCTCCCTGGCCCGCTCCGGTGGCCCGTGGGAGCCCTTTTACGCACTCCATTTTGCTGCCTTCCGCGGTCCCTTGTCTCTCGACTTGCGGGCCCTGACGGAGGACAATCTTCTTTTCTAAGAGTTCCCCTGGTTGCTCCAGGCCTGCTCTACGCTCCCTGCAAAGGAGAGCACCCTCAGACCACGTGGGTCTGCACCAGCAGCTGCTTTGTTCATCTTGCGTGGGTTGCGGTTGCCAATGCTTAGTGGATCCAATCGGGACACTAACACCGCAGCGACCCTCAGCCGACGTGGGACAGTCGCCCTCCAGAAGCTGGCCTTCCTTGAAGCCTCCCGGAGCCCGTGACTGCAGAGCCCAGCTGTACCTTCCACACCTGAAGCACCCGACATCCACGAGCTCCTTCCTGTGAGCTCCCTGGTCACTGTGCTGTGACCCAGACTCTGTCCCCTCTGCTTTCAGGTTCATCTTTGTCTTTTCTTCAACTTTAATCTTCACGACTTCAGCGACACTTCCAGCTAGCAGCAGTTTGGACTCCTTTTCCATAGAAAATCAGCCCGCGACCCGACACCAGAATCGACCTATGCACCCGGCTTCCCTGGGGCAGGTAACAGTGGTACTTCGGTACTTCCGTGGTGGTGGGCTCTCCAAAGCCTTAAGTCTCAAGCCTTAACTTTGTACTGTTGTTAGAAGTGTCCTTAAACCTTAATTATTCAACCGCGACATTCTCCATAGGCTAACATTGCGATCCCGACAGCAACTTCTCGCACTGCACAAGCCTCCCGTGGGTCCCCTTCCTCTTAACTGTGGGTGGATTCTTAAGGGGCCAGCGATCCTGAATGCCCTAGGCATTGCCTGTAGAATTGTCGTGGTTCTTATACTACTATTTTAGTATATGGTTTGGTCCCCCCCTGGGGCCCATTGATTTCTGTGCTATTTATTGTGTTTAGAAATGCTTGTTTGAATTGTAACTTTGCCACTAGCCACATAAAGTGACTGTGGGATTCTGTCTAGAATAAATACATATATTTTATATATATACCTGTGTGGGCTACTCTTTCATTTGGTTATTCAAGAGGTTATTATGGTAAAACAATAAGCTTAACACTCCTTCAAGACTTAGCCTGAAGGCTGCTCTCCACAGCTACCACTAGGATAGCTTTCTTTAAAGGTTGTCTTAAACCTACCATCAATAGGGGTCGAATTGGACTGGTGCAAGGTGTCCCTATAACTAGGAACAGCATATGCCAGGCCAACTTCTCACACTCGTACTCTGGCCTAATGGTTAAGGTCTTAACTCTTACTCTGGCCTACTGGTTAAGGTCTTAACTCTTACTCTGGCCTAATAGCTAAGGTCTTAGACTCGTACTCTGGACTAATGATTAAGGTCTTAACTCTTATTCTGGCCTACTGGTTAAGGTCTTAACTCTTTCTCTGGCCTACAGGTTAAGGTCTTAACTCTTACTCTGGCCTAATAGCTAAGGTCTTAACTCTTGTTCTGGCCTAATAGCTAAGGTCTTAGACTCGTACTCTGGCCTTCTGGTTAAAGTCTTAACTCTTACTCTGGCCTAATGGTTAAGGTCTTAGACTCGTACTCTGGCCTAATGGTTAAGGTCTTAACTCTTACTCTGGCCTAATAGCTAAGGTCTTAGACTTGTACTCTGGCCTAATGGTTAAGGTCTTAACTCTTACTCTGGCCTACTGGTTAAGGTCTTAACTCTTACTCTGGCCTAATAGCTAAGGTTTTAACTCTTACTCTGGCCTAATAGCTAAGGTCTTAATTCTTACTCTGGCCTAATAGCTAAGGTCTTAGAGTCATACTCTGGCCTACTGGTTAAGGTCTTAACTCTTACTCTGGCCTTATAGCTAAGGTCTTAGACTCGTACTCTGGCCTAATGGTTAAGGTCTTAACTCTTACTCTGGCCTAATAGCTAAGGTCTTAACTCTTACTCTGGCCTAATAGCTAAGGTCTTAGACTCGTACTCTGGCCTACTGGTTAAGGTCTTAACTCTTACTCTGGCCTACTGGTTAAGGTCTTAACTCTTACTCTGGCCTAATAGCTAAGGTCTTAGACTTGTACTCTGGCCTAATGTTTAAGGTCTTAACTCTTACTCTGGGCTACTGGTTAAGGTCTTAACTCTTACTCTGGCCTAATATCTAAGGTCTTATACTCGTACTCTGGCCTAATGGTTAAGGTCTTAACTCTTACTCTGGCCTACTAGCTAAGGTCTTTGACTCGTACTCTGGCCTAATGTTTAAGGTCTTAACTCTTACTCTGGCCTACTGGTTAAGGTCTTAACTCTTACTCTGGCCTAATAGCTAAGGTCTTAGACTCGTACTCTGGCCTAATGGTTAAGGTCTTAACTCTTACTCTGGCCTTCTTGTTAAGGTCTTAACTCTTACTCTGGCCTAATAGCTAAGGTCTTAACTCTTACTCTGGCCTAATAGCTAAGGTCTTGAACTCGTACTATGGCCTACAGGTTAAGGTCTTAACTCTTACTCTGGCCTACTGGTTAAGTTCTTAACTCTTACTCTGGCCTAATAGCTAAGGTCTTAGACTCGTACTCTGGCCTACTGGTTAAGGTCTTAACTCTTACTCTGGCCTACTGGTTAAGGTCTTAACTCTCACTCTGGCCTAATAGCTAAGGTCTTAGACTCGTACTCTGGACTAATCGTTAAGGTCTTAACTTTTACTCTGGACTAATAGCTAAGGTCTTAAATCTTACTCTGGCCCAATAGCTAAGGTCTTAGACTCGTACTCTGGCCTAATGGTTAAGGTCTTAACTCTTACTCTGGTCTACTGGTTAAAGTCTTAACTCTCACTCTGGCCTAATAGCTAAGGTCTTAGACTCGTACTCTGGACTAATGATTAAGGTCTTAACTCTTATTCTGGCCTACTGGTTAAGGTCTTAACTCTTTCTCTGGCCTACAGGTTAAGGTCTTAACTCTTACTCTGGCCTAATAGCTATGGTCTTAACACTTACTCTGGCCTAATAGCTAAGGTCTTAGACTCGTACTCTGGCCTTCTGGTTAAAGTCTTAACTCTTACTCTGGCCTAATGGTTAAGGTCTTAGACTCGTACTCTGGCCTAATGGTTAAGGTCTTAACTCTTACTCTGGCCTGATAGCTAAGGTCTTAGACTCGTACTCTGGCCTAATGGTTAAGATCTTAACTCTTACTCTGGCCTACTGGTTAAGGTCTTAACTCTTTCTCTGGCCTAATGGTTAAGGTCTTAACTCTTACTCTGGCCTAATAGCTAAGGTCTTAGACTTGTACTCTGGCCTAATGGTTAAGGTCTTAACTCTTACTCTGGCCTACTGGTTAAGGTCTTAACTCTTACTCTGGCCTAATAGCTAAGGTTTTAACTCTTACTCTGGCCTAATAGCTAAGGTCTTAATTCTTACTCTGGCCTAATAGCTAAGGTCTTAGACTCATACTCTGGCCTACTGGTTAAGGTCTTAACTCTTACTCTGGCCTTATAGCTAAGGTCTTAGACTCGTACTCTGGCCTAATGGTTAAGGTCTTAACTCTTACTCTGGCCTAATAGCTAAGGTCTTAACTCTTACTCTGGCCTAATAGCTAAGGTCTTAGACTCGTACTCTGGCCTACTGGTTAAGGTCTTAACTCTTACTCTGGCCTACTGGTTAAGGTCTTAACTCTTACTCTGGCCTAATAGCTAAGGTCTTAGACTCGTACTCTGGCATAATGTTTAAGGTCTTAACTCTTACTCTGGCCTACTGGTTAAGGTCTTAACTCTTACTCTGGCCTAATATCTAAGGTCTTAGACTCGTACTCTGGCCTAATGGTTAAGGTCTTAACTCTTACTCTGGCCTTCTTGTTAAGGTCTTAACTCTTACTCTGGCCTAATAGCTAAGGTCTTAACTCTTACTCTGGCCTAATAGCTAAGGTCTTGAACTTGTACTTTGGCCTACAGGTTAAGGTCTTAACTCTTTCTCTGGCCTAATGGTTAAGGTCTTAACTCTTACTCTGGCCTAATAGCTAAGGTCTTAGACTTGTACTCTGGCCTAATGGTTAAGGTCTTAACTCTTACTCTGGCCTACTGGTTAAGGTCTTAACTCTTACTCTGGCCTAATAGCTAAGGTTTTAACTCTTACTC
Source organism: Triturus cristatus (assembly GCF_964204655.1). Classification (NCBI taxonomy): domain Eukaryota; kingdom Metazoa; phylum Chordata; class Amphibia; order Caudata; family Salamandridae; genus Triturus; species Triturus cristatus. The sequence goes on along the minus strand of NC_140593.1, from coordinate 717,103,997 downwards.
TGGCCTAATAGCTAAGGTCTTAATTCTTACTCTGGCCTAATAGCTAAGGTCTTAGACTCATACTCTGGCCTACTGGTTAAGGTCTTAACTCTTACTCTGGCCTTATAGCTAAGGTCTTAGACTCGTACTCTGGCCTAATGGTTAAGGTCTTAACTCTTACTCTGGCCTAATAGCTAAGGTCTTAACTCTTACTCTGGCCTAATAGCTAAGGTCTTAGACTCGTACTCTGGCCTACTGGTTAAGGTCTTAACTCTTACTCTGGCCTACTGGTTAAGGTCTTAACTATTACTCTGGCCTAATAGCTAAGGTCTTAGACTCGTACTCTGGCATAATGTTTAAGGTCTTAACTCTTACTCTGGCCTACTGGTTAAGGTCTTAACTCTTACTCTGGCCTAATATCTAAGGTCTTAGACTCGTACTCTGGCCTAATGGTTAAGGTCTTAACTCTTACTCTGGCCTTCTTGTTAAGGTCTTAACTCTTACTCTGGCCTAATAGCTAAGGTCTTAACTCTTACTCTGGCCTAATAGCTAAGGTCTTGAACTTGTACTATGGCCTACAGGTTAAGGTCTTAACTCTTACTCTGGCCTACTGTTTAAGTTCTTAAGTCTTACTCTGGCCTAATAGCTAAGGTCTTAGACTCGTACTCTGGACTAATTGTTAAGGTCTTAACTCTTACTCTGGACTTATAGCTAAAGTCTTAAATTTTACTCTGGCCCAATAGCTAAGGTCTTAGACTCGTAATCTGGCCTACTGGTTAAGGTCTTAACTCTTAATCTGGCCTAATAGCTAAGTTCTTGACTCATACTCTGGCCTAATGGTTAAGGTCTTAACTCTTACTCTGGCCTACTGGTTGAGGTCTTAACTCTTACTCTGGCCTAATAGCTAAGGTCTTAGACTCATACTCTGGCCTAATGGTTAAGGTCTTAACTCTTACTCCTCTTACTCTGGCCAACTGGTTAAGGTCTTAACTCTTACTCTGGCCTAATAGCTAAGGTCTTAGACTCGTACTCTGGCCTAATGGTTAAGGTCTTAACTCTTACTCTGGCTTAATAGCTAAGGTCTTAGACTCCTACTGTGGCCTAATAGCTAAGGTCGTAGACTCATACTCTGGCCTAATGGTTAAGGTCCTAACTCTTATTTTGGCCTACTGGTTAAGGTCTTAACTCTTGCTCTGGCCTAATAGCTAAGGTCTTAGACTCGTTCTCTGGCCTACTGGTTAAGGTCTTAACTCTTACTCTGACCTAATAGCTAAGGTCTTAGACTCATACTCTGGCCTTTTAGATAAGGTCTTAGACTCGTACTCTTGCCTACTGGTTAAGGTCTTAACTCTTACTCTGGCCTAATAGCTAAGGTTTTAGACTCGTACTCTGACCTAATAGCTACAGTCTTAGACTCGTACTCTGGCCTAATGGTTAAGGTCTTAACTCTTACTCTGGCCTAATGGTTAAGTTCCTAACTCTTATTCTGGCCTACTTGTTAAGGTCTTAACTCTTACTCTGGCCTACTGGTTAAGGTCTTAACTCTTACTCTGGCCTAATAGCTAAGGTTTTAACTCTTACTCTGGCCTAATAGCTAAGGTCTTAATTCTTACTCTGGCCTAATAGCAAACGTCTTAGACTCATACTCTGGCCTACTGGTTAAGGTCTTAACTCTTACTCTGGCCTTATAGCTAAGGTCTTAGACTCGTACTCTGGCCTAATGGTTAAGGTCTTAACTCTTACTCTGGCCTAATAGCTAAGGTCTTAACTCTTACTCTGGCCTAATAGCTAAGGTCTTAGACTCGTACTCTGGCCTACTGGTTAAGGTCTTAACTCTTACTCTGGCCTACTGGTTAAGGTCTTAACTCTTACTCTGGCCTAATAGCTAAGATCTTAGACTCGTACTCTGGCCTAATGTTTAAGGTCTTAACTCTTACTCTGGCCTACTGGTTAAGGTCTTAACTCTTACTCTGGCCTAATATCTAAGGTCTTAGACTCATACTCTGGCCTAATGGTTAAGGTCTTAACTCTTACTCTGGCCTAATAGCTAAGGTCTTAACTCTTACTCTGGCCTAATAGCTAAGGTCTTGAACTTGTACTATGGCCTACAGGTTAAGGTCTTAACTCTTTCTCTGGCCTAATGGTTAAGGTCTTAACTCTTACTCTGGCCTAATAGCTAAGGTCTTAGACTTGTACTCTGGCCTAATGGTTAAGGTCTTAACTCTTACTCTGGCCTACTGGTTAAGGTCTTAACTCTTACTCTGGCCTAATAGCTAAGGTTTTAACTCTTACTCTTGCCTAATAGCTAAGGTCTTAATTCTTACTCTGGCCTAATAGCTAAGGTCTTAGACTCATACTCTGGCCTACTGGTTAAGGTCTTAACTCTTACTCTGGCCTTATAGCTAAGGTCTTAGACTCGGTCTCTGGCCTAATGGTTAAGGTCTTAACTCTTACTCTGGCCTAATAGCTAAGGTCTTAACTCTTACTCTGGCCTAATAGCTAAGGTCTTAGACTCGTACTCTGGCCTACTGGTTAAGGTCTTAACTCTTACTCTGGCCTACTGGTTAAGGTCTTAACTATTACTCTGGCCTAATAGCTAAGGTCTTAGACTCGTACTCTGGCATAATGTTTAAGGTCTTAACTCTTACTCTGGCCTACTGGTTAAGGTCTTAACTCTTACTCTGGCCTAATATCTAAGGTCTTAGACTCGTACTCTGGCCTAATGGTTAAGGTCTTAACTCTTACTCTGGCCTTCTTGTTAAGGTCTTAACTCTTACTCTGGCCTAATAGCTAAGGTCTTAACTCTTACTCTGGCCTAATAGCTAAGGTCTTGAACTTGTACTATGGCCTACAGGTTAAAGTCTTAACTCTTACTCTGGCCTACTGTTTAAGTTCTTAAGTCTTACTCTGGCCTAATAGCTAAGGTCTTAGACTCGTACTCTGGACTAATTGTTAAGGTCTTAACTCTTACTCTGGACTTATAGCTAAAGTCTTAAATTTTACTCTGGCCCAATAGCTAAGGTCTTAGACTCGTAATCTGGCCTACTGGTTAAGGTCTTAACTCTTAATCTGGCCAAATAGCTAAGTTCTTGACTCATACTCTGGCCTAATGGTTAAGGTCTTAACTCTTACTCTGGCCTACTGGTTGAGGTCTTAACTCTTACTCTGGCCTAATAGCTAAGGTCTTAGACTCATACTCTGGCCTAATGGTTAAGGTCTTAACTCTTACTCCTCTTACTCTGGCCAACTGGTTAAGGTCTTAACTCTTACTCTGGCCTAATAGCTAAGGTCTTAGACTCGTACTCTGGCCTAATGGTTAAGGTCTTAACTCTTACTCTGGCCTAATAGCTAAGGTCTTAGACTCCTACTCTGGCCTAATAGCTAAGGTCGTAGACTCATACTCTGGCCTAATGGTTAAGGTCCTAACTCTTATTTTGGCCTACTGGTTAAGGTCTTAACTCTTGCTCTGGCCTAATAGCTAAGGTCTTAGACTCGTTCTCTGGCCTACTGGTTAAGGTCTTAACTCTTACTCTGACCTAATAGCTAAGGTCTTAGACTCATACTCTGGCCTTTTAGATAAGGTCTTAGACTCGTACTCTTGCCTACTGGTTAAGGTCTTAACTCTTACTCTGGCCTAATAGCTAAGGTTTTAGACTCGTACTCTGGCCTAATAGCTACAGTCTTAGACTCGTACTCTGGCCTAATGGTTAAGGTCTTAACTCTTACTCTGGCCTAATGGTTAAGTTCCTAACTCTTATTCTGGCCTACTTGTTAAGGTCTTAACTCTTTCTCTGGCCTACATGTTAAGGTCTTAACTCTTACTCTGGCCTAATAACTAAGGTCTTAACTCTTACTCTGGCCTAATAGCTAAGGTCTGAGACTCGTACTCTGGCCCAATGGTTAAGGTCTAAACTCTTACTCTGGCTTAATAGCTAAGGTCTTAACTCTTATTCTGGTCTAATAGCTAAGGTCTTAGACTCGTACTATGGCCTACAGGTTAAGGTCTTAACTCTTACTCTGGCCTACTGGTTAAGGTCTTAACTCTTACTCTGGCCTAATAGCTAAGGTTTTAACTCTTACTCTGGCCTAATAGCTAAGGTCTTAATTCTTACTCTGGCCTAATAGCTAAGGTCTTAGACTCATACTCTGGCCTACTGGTTAAGGTCTTAACTCTTACTCTGGCCTTATAGCTAAGGTCTTAGACTCGTACTCTGGCCTAATGGTTAAGGTCTTAACTCTTACTCGGGCCTAATAGCTAAGGTCTTAACTCTTACTCTGGCCTAATAGCTAAGGTCTTAGACTCGTACTCTGGCCTACTGGTTAAGGTCTTAACTCTTACTCTGGCCTACTGGTTAAGGTCTTAACTCTTACTCTGGCCTAATAGCTAAGGTCTTAGACTCGTACTCTGGCATAATGTTTAAGGTCTTAACTCTTACTCTGGCCTACTGGTTAAGGTCTTAACTCTTACTCTGGCCTAATATCTAAGGTCTTAGACTCGTACTCTGGCCTAATGGTTAAGGTCTTAACTCTTACTCTGGCCTTCTTGTTAAGGTCTTAACTCTTACTCTGGCCTAATAGCTAAGGTCTTAACTCTTACTCTGGCCTAATAGCTAAGGTCTTGAACTTGTACTATGGCCTACAGGTTAAGGTCTTAACTCTTACTCTGGCCTACTGTTTAAGTTCTTAAGTCTTACTCTGGCCTAATAGCTAAGGTCTTAGACTCGTACTCTGGACTAATCGTTAAGGTCTTAACTCTTACTCTGGACTAATAGCTAAGGTCTTAAATTTTACTCTGGCCCAATAGCTAAGGTCTTAGACTCGTACTCTGGCCTACTGGTTAAGGTCTTAACTCTTAATCTGGCCTAATAGCTAAGTTCTTGACTCATACTCTGGCCTAATGGTTAAGGTCTTAACTCTTACTCTGGCCTACTGGTTGAGGTCTTAACTCTTACTCTGGCCTAATAGCTAAGGTCTTAGACTCATACTCTGGCCTAATGGTTAAGGTCTTAACTCTTACTCCTCTTACTCTGGCCAACTGGTTAAGGTCTTAACTCTTACTCTGGCCTAATAGCTAATGTCTTAGACTCGTACTCTGGCCTAATGGTTAAGGTCTTAACTCTTACTCTGGCCTAATAGCTAAGGTCTTAGACTCCTACTCTGGCCTAATAGCTAAGGTCGTAGACTCATACTCTGGCCTAATGGTTAAGGTCCTAACTCTTATTTTGGCCTACTGGTTAAGGTCTTAACTCTTGCTCTGGCCTAATAGCTAAGGTCTTAGACTCGTTCTCTGGCCTACTGGTTAAGGTCTTAACTCTTACTCTGACCTAATAGCTAAGGTCTTAGACTCATACTCTGGCCTTTTAGATAAGGTCTTAGACTCGTACTCTTGCCTACTGGTTAAGGTCTTAACTCTTACTCTGGCCTAATAGCTAAGGTTTTAGACTCGTACTCTGGCCTAATAGCTACAGTCTTAGACTCGTACTCTGGCCTAATGGTTAAGGTCTTAACTCTTACTCTGGCCTAATGGTTAAGTTCCTAACTCTTATTCTGGCCTACTTGTTAAGGTCTTAACTCTTTCTCTGGCCTACATGTTAAGGTCTTAACTCTTACTCTGGCCTAATAACTAAGGTCTTAACTCTTACTCTGGCCTAATAGCTAAGGTCTGAGACTCGTACTCTGGCCCAATGGTTAAGGTCTAAACTCTTACTCTGGCCTAATAGCTAAGGTCTTAACTCTTATTCTGGTCTAATAGCTAAGGTCTTAGACTCGTACTATGGCCTACAGGTTAAGGTCTTAACTCTTACTCTGGCCTACTGGTTAAGGTCTTAACTCTTACTCTGGCCTAATAGCTAAGGTTTTAACTCTTACTCTGGCCTAATAGCTAAGGTCTTAATTCTTACTCTGGCCTAATAGCTAAGGTCTTAGACTCATACTCTGGCCTACTGGTTAAGGTCTTAACTCTTACTCTGGCCTTATAGCTAAGGTCTTAGACTCGTACTCTGGCCTAATGGTTAAGGTCTTAACTCTTACTCTGGCCTAATAGCTAAGGTCTTAACTCTTACTCTGGCCTAATAGCTAAGGTCTTAGACTCGTACTCTGGCCTACTGGTTAAGGTCTTAACTCTTACTCTGGCCTACTGGTTAAGGTCTTAACTCTTACTCTGGCCTAATAGCTAAGGTCTTAGACTCGTACTCTGGCCTAATGGTTAAAGTCTTAACTCTTACTCTGGCTTATAGCTAAGGTCTTAACTCTTACTCTGGCCTAATAGCTAAGGTCTTAATTATGACTCTGGCCTAATAGCTAAGGTCTTAGACTCATACTGTGGCCTACTGGTCAAGGTCTTAACTCTTACTCTGGCCTTATAGTTAAGGTCTTAGACTCGCACTCTGGCCTAATGGTTAAGGTCTTAACTCTTACTCTGGCCTAATAGCTAAGGTCTTAACTCTTACTCTGGCCTAATAGCTAAGGTCTTAGACTCGTACTCTGGCCTACTGGTTAAGGTCTTAACTGTTACTCTGGCCTACTGGTTAAGGTGTTAACTCTTACTCTGGCCTACTAGCTAAGTTCTTAGACTCGTACTCTGGCCTAATGTTTAAGGTCTTAACTCTTACTCTGGCCTACTGGTTAAGGTCTTAACTCTTACTCTGGCCTAATAGCTAAGGTCTTAGACTCGTACTCTGGCCTAATGGTTAAGGTCTTAACTCTTACTCTGGCCTACTGGTTAAGTTCTTAACTCTTACTCTGGCCTAATAGCTAACGTCTTAGACTCGTACTCTGGACTAATTGTTAAGGTCTTAACTCTTACTCTGGACTAAGAGCTAAGGTCTTAAATCTTTCTCTGGCCCAATAGCTAAGGTCTTAGACTCGTACTCTGGCCTAATGGTTAAGGTCTTAACTCTTACTCTGGCCTACTGGTTAAGGTCTTAACTCTTACTCTGGCCTAATAGCTAAGGTCTTAGACTCGTACTCTGGCCTAATGATTAAGGTCTTAACTCTTATTCTGGCCTACTGGTTAAGGTCTTAACTCTTTCTCTGGCCTACAGGTTAAGGTCTTAACTCTTACGCTGTCCTAATAGCTAAGGTCTTAACTCTTACTCTGGCCTAATAGCTAAGGTCTTAGACTCGTACTCTGGCCTACTGGTTAAGGTCTTAACTCTTACTCTGGCCTAATGGTTAAGGTCTTAGACTCGTACTCTGGCCTAATGGTTAAGGTCTTAACTCTTACTCTGGCCTGATAGCTAAGGTCTTAGACTCATACTCTGGCCTAATGGTTAAGATCTTAACTCTTACTCTGGCCTACTAGTTAAGGTCTTAACTCTTTCTCTGGCCTAATGGTTAAGGTCTTAACTCTTACTCTGGCCTAATAGCTAAGGTCTTAGACTTGTACTCTGGCCTAATGGTTAAGGTCTTAACTCTTACTCTGGCCTACTGGTTAAGGTCTTAACTCTTACTCTGGCCTAATAGCTAAGGTCTTAACTCTTACTCTGGCCTAATAGCTAAGGTCTTAATTCTTACTCTGGCCTAATAGCTAAGGTCTTAGACTCATACTCTGGCCTACTGGTTAAGGTCTTAACTCTTACTCTGGCCTTATAGCTAAGGTCTTAGACTCTTACTCTGGCCTAATGGTTAAGGTCTTAACTCTTACTCTGGCCTACTTGTTAAGGTCTTAACTCTTACTCTGGCCTAATAGCTAAGGTCTTAGACTCGTACTCTGGCCTAATAGCTAAGGTCTTAACTCTTACTCTGGCCTAATAGCTAAGGTATTAATTCTTACTCTGGCCTAATAGCTAAGGTCTTAGACTCATACTCTGGCCTAATGGTTAAGGTCTTAACTCTTACTCTGGCCTGATAGCTAAGGTCTTAGACTCGTACTCTGGCCTAATGGTTAAGATCTTAACTCTTACTCTGGCCTACTGGTTAAGGTCTTAACTCTTTCTCTGGCCTAATGGTTAAGGTCTTAACTTTTACTCTGGCCTAATAGCTAAGGTCTTAGACTTGTACTCTGGCCTAATGGTTAAGGTCTTAACTCTTACTGTGGCCTACTGGTTAAGGTCTTAACTCTTACTCTGGCCTAATAGCTAAGGTCTTAGACTCGTACTCTGGCCTAATGGTTAAGGTCTTAACTCTTACTCTGGCCTAATAGCTAAGGTCTTAACTCTTACTCTGGCCTAATAGCTAAGGTCTTAATTCTTACTCTGGCCTAATAGCTAAGGTCTTAGACTCATACTGTGGCCTACTGGTTAAGGTCTTAACTCTTACTCTGGCCTTATAGTTAAGGTCTTAGACTCGTACTCTGGCCTAATGGTTAAGGTCTTAACTCTTACTCTGGCCTAATAGCTAAGGTCTTAACTCTTACTCTGGCCTAATAGCTAAGGTCTTAGACTCGTACTCTAGCCTACTGGTTAAGGTCTTAACTCTTACTCTGGCCTACTGGTTAAGGTGTTAACTCTTACTCTGGCCTACTAGCTAAGGTCTTAGACTCGTACTCTGGCCTAATGTTTAAGGTCTTAACTCTTACTCTGGCCTACTGGTTAAGGTCTTAACTCTTACTCTGGCCTAATAGCTAAGGTCTTAGACTCATACTCTGGCCTAATGGTTAAGGTCTTAACTCTTACTCCTCTTACTCTGGCCAACTGGTTAAGGTCTTAACTCTTACTCTGGCCTAATAGCTAAGTTCTTGACTCATACTCTGGCCTAATGGTTAAGGTCTTAACTCTTACTCTGGCCTACTGGTTGAGGTCTTAACTCTTACTCTGGCCTAATAGCTAAGGTCTTAGACTCATACTCTGGCCTAATGGTTAAGGTCTTAACTCTTACTCCTCTTACTCTGGCCAACTGGTTAAGGTCTTAACTCTTACTCTGGCCTAATAGCTAAGGTCTTAGACTCGTACTCTGGCCTAATGGTTAAGGTCTTAACTCTTACTCTGGCCTAATAGCTAAGGTCTTAGACTCCTACTCTGGCCTAATAGCTAAGGTCGTAGACTCATACTCTGGCCTAATGGTTAAGGTCCTAACTCTTATTTTGGCCTACTGGTTAAGGTCTTAACTCTTGCTCTGGCCTAATAGCTAAGGTCTTAGACTCGTTCTCTGGCCTACTGGTTAAGGTCTTAACTCTTACTCTGACCTAATAGCTAAGGTCTTAGACTCATACTCTGGCCTTTTAGATAAGGTCTTAGACTCGTACTCTTGCCTACTGGTTAAGGTCTTAACTCTTACTCTGGCCTAATAGCTAAGGTTTTAGACTCGTACTCTGGCCTAATAGCTACAGTCTTAGACTCGTACTCTGGCCTAATGGTTAAGGTCTTAACTCTTACTCTGGCCTAATGGTTAAGTTCCTAACTCTTATTCTGGCCTACTTGTTAAGGTCTTAACTCTTTCTCTGGCCTACATGTTAAGGTCTTAACTCTTACTCTGGCCTAATAACTAAGGTCTTAACTCTTACTCTGGCCTAATAGCTAAGGTCTGAGACTCGTACTCTGGCCCAATGGTTAAGGTCTAAACTCTTACTCTGGCTTAATAGCTAAGGTCTTAACTCTTATTCTGGTCTAATAGCTAAGGTCTTAGACTCGTACTATGGCCTACAGGTTAAGGTCTTAACTCTTACTCTGGCCTACTGGTTAAGGTCTTAACTCTTACTCTGGCCTAATAGCTAAGGTTTTAACTCTTACTCTGGCCTAATAGCTAAGGTCTTAATTCTTACTCTGGCCTAATAGCTAAGGTCTTAGACTCATACTCTGGCCTACTGGTTAAGGTCTTAACTCTTACTCTGGCCTTATAGCTAAGGTCTTAGACTCGTACTCTGGCCTAATGGTTAAGGTCTTAACTCTTACTCGGGCCTAATAGCTAAGGTCTTAACTCTTACTCTGGCCTAATAGCTAAGGTCTTAGACTCGTACTCTGGCCTACTGGTTAAGGTCTTAACTCTTACTCTGGCCTACTGGTTAAGGTCTTAACTCTTACTCTGGCCTAATAGCTAAGGTCTTAGACTCGTACTCTGGCATAATGTTTAAGGTCTTAACTCTTACTCTGGCCTACTGGTTAAGGTCTTAACTCTTACTCTGGCCTAATATCTAAGGTCTTAGACTCGTACTCTGGCCTAATGGTTAAGGTCTTAACTCTTACTCTGGCCTTCTTGTTAAGGTCTTAACTCTTACTCTGGCCTAATAGCTAAGGTCTTAACTCTTACTCTGGCCTAATAGCTAAGGTCTTGAACTTGTACTATGGCCTACAGGTTAAGGTCTTAACTCTTACTCTGGCCTACTGTTTAAGTTCTTAAGTCTTACTCTGGCCTAATAGCTAAGGTCTTAGACTCGTACTCTGGACTAATCGTTAAGGTCTTAACTCTTACTCTGGACTAATAGCTAAGGTCTTAAATTTTACTCTGGCCCAATAGCTAAGGTCTTAGACTCGTACTCTGGCCTACTGGTTAAGGTCTTAACTCTTAATCTGGCCTAATAGCTAAGTTCTTGACTCATACTCTGGCCTAATGGTTAAGGTCTTAACTCTTACTCTGGCCTACTGGTTGAGGTCTTAACTCTTACTCTGGCCCAATAGCTAAGGTCTTAGACTCATACTCTGGCCTAATGGTTAAGGTCTTAACTCTTACTCCTCTTACTCTGGCCAACTGGTTAAGGTCTTAACTCTTACTCTGGCCTAATAGCTAATGTCTTAGACTCGTACTCTGGCCTAATGGTTAAGGTCTTAACTCTTACTCTGGCCTAATAGCTAAGGTCTTAGACTCCTACTCTGGCCTAATAGCTAAGGTCGTAGACTCATACTCTGGCCTAATGGTTAAGGTCCTAACTCTTATTTTGGCCTACTGGTTAAGGTCTTAACTCTTGCTCTGGCCTAATAGCTAAGGTCTTAGACTCGTTCTCTGGCCTACTGGTTAAGGTCTTAACTCTTACTCTGACCTAATAGCTAAGGTCTTAGACTCATACTCTGGCCTTTTAGATAAGGTCTTAGACTCGTTCTCTTGCCTACTGGTTAAGGTCTTAACTCTTACTCTGGCCTAATAGCTAAGGTTTTAGACTCGTACTCTGGCCTAATAGCTACAGTCTTAGACTCGTACTCTGGCCTAATGGTTAAGGTCTTAACTCTTACTCTGGCCTAATGGTTAAGTTCCTAACTCTTATTCTGGCCTACTTGTTAAGGTCTTAACTCTTTCTCTGGCCTACATGTTAAGGTCTTAACTCTTACTCTGGCCTAATAACTAAGGTCTTAACTCTTACTCTGGCCTAATAGCTAAGGTCTGAGACTCGTACTCTGGCCCAATGGTTAAGGTCTAAACTCTTACTCTGGCCTAATAGCTAAGGTCTTAACTCTTATTCTGGTCTAATAGCTAAGGTCTTAGACTCGTACTATGGCCTACAGGTTAAGGTCTTAACTCTTACTCTGGCCTACTGGTTAAGGTCTTAACTCTTACTCTGGCCTAATAGCTAAGGTTTTAACTCTTACTCTGGCCTAATAGCTAAGGTCTTAATTCTTACTCTGGCCTAATAGCTAAGGTCTTAGACTCATACTCTGGCCTACTGGTTAAGGTCTTAACTCTTACTCTGGCCTTATAGCTAAGGTCTTAGACTCGTACTCTGGCCTAATGGTTAAGGTCTTAACTCTTACTCAGGCCTAATAGCTAAGGTCTTAACTCTTACTCTGGCCTAATAGCTAAGGTCTTAGACTCGTACTCTGGCCTACTGGTTAAGGTCTTAACTCTTACTCTGGCCTACTGGTTAAGGTCTTAACTCTTACTCTGGCCTAATAGCTAAGGTCTTAGACTCGTACTCTGGCCTAATGGTTAAGGTCTTAACTCTTACTCTGGCTTATAGCTAAGGTCTTAACTCTTACTCTGGCCTAATAGCTAAGGTCTTAATTATGACTCTGGCCTAATAGCTAAGGTCTTAGACTCATACTGTGGCCTACTGGTCAAGGTCTTAACTCTTACTCTGGCCTTATAGTTAAGGTCTTAGACTCGCACTCTGGCCTAATGGTTAAGGTCTTAACTCTTACTCTTGCCTAATAGCTAAGGTCTTAACTCTTACTCTGGCCTAATAGCTAAGGTCTTAGACTCGTACTCTGGCCTACTGGTTAAGGTCTTAACTGTTACTCTGGCCTACTGGTTAAGGTGTTAACTCTTACTCTGGCCTACTAGCTAAGTTCTTAGACTCGTACTCTGGCCTAATGTTTAAGGTCTTAACTCTTACTCTGGCCTACTGGTTAAGGTCTTAACTCTTACTCTGGCCTAATAGCTAAGGTCTTAGACTCGTACTCTGGCCTAATGGTTAAGGTCTTAACTCTTACTCTGGCCTACTGGTTAAGTTCTTAACTCTTACTCTGGCCTAATAGCTAACGTCTTAGACTCGTACTCTGGACTAATTGTTAAGGTCTTAACTCTTACTCTGGACTAAGAGCTAAGGTCTTAAATCTTTCTCTGGCCCAATAGCTAAGGTCTTAGACTCGTACTCTGGCCTAATGGTTAAGGTCTTAACTCTTACTCTGGCCTACTGGTTAAGGTCTTAACTCTTACTCTGGCCTAATAGCTAAGGTCTTAGACTCGTACTCTGGCCTAATGATTAAGGTCTTAACTCTTATTCTGGCCTACTGGTTAAGGTCTTAACTCTTTCTCTGGCCTACAGGTTAAGGTCTTAACTCTTACGCTGTCCTAATAGCTAAGGTCTTAACTCTTACTCTGGCCTAATAGCTAAGGTCTTAGACTCGTACTCTGGCCTACTGGTTAAGGTCTTAACTCTTACTCTGGCCTAATGGTTAAGGTCTTAGACTCGTACTCTGGCCTAATGGTTAAGGTCTTAACTCTTACTCTGGCCTGATAGCTAAGGTCTTAGACTCATACTCTGGCCTAATGGTTAAGATCTTAACTCTTACTCTGGCCTACTAGTTAAGGTCTTAACTCTTTCTCTGGCCTAATGGTTAAGGTCTTAACTCTTACTCTGGCCTAATAGCTAAGGTCTTAGACTTGTACTCTGGCCTAATGGTTAAGGTCTTAACTCTTACTCTGGCCTACTGGTTAAGGTCTTAACTCTTACTCTGGCCTAATAGCTAAGGTCTTAACTCTTACTCTGGCCTAATAGCTAAGGTCTTAATTCTTACTCTGGCCTAATAGCTAAGGTCTTAGACTCATACTCTGGCCTACTGGTTAAGGTCTTAACTCTTACTCTGGCCTTATAGCTAAGGTCTTAGACTCTTACTCTGGCCTAATGGTTAAGGTCTTAACTCTTACTCTGGCCTACTTGTTAAGGTCTTAACTCTTACTCTGGCCTAATAGCTAAGGTCTTAGACTCGTACTCTGGCCTAATAGCTAAGGTCTTAACTCTTACTCTGGCCTAATAGCTAAGGTATTCATTCTTACTCTGGCCTAATAGCTAAGGTCTTAGACTCATACTCTGGCCTAATGGTTAAGGTCTTAACTCTTACTCTGGCCTGATAGCTAAGGTCTTAGACTCGTACTCTGGCCTAATGGTTAAGATCTTAACTCTTACTCTGGCCTACTGGTTAAGGTCTTAACTCTTTCTCTGGCCTAATGGTTAAGGTCTTAACTTTTACTCTGGCCTAATAGCTAAGGTCTTAGACTTGTACTCTGGCCTAATGGTTAAGGTCTTAACTCTTACTGTGGCCTACTGGTTAAGGTCTTAACTCTTACTCTGGCCTAATAGCTAAGGTCTTAGACTCGTACTCTGGCCTAATGGTTAAGGTCTTAACTCTTACTCTGGCCTAATAGCTAAGGTCTTAACTCTTACTCTGGCCTAATAGCTAAGGTCTTAATTCTTACTCTGGCCTAATAGCTAAGGTCTTAGACTCATACTGTGGCCTACTGGTTAAGGTCTTAACTCTTACTCTGGCCTTATAGTTAAGGTCTTAGACTCGTACTCTGGCCTAATGGTTAAGGTCTTAACTCTTACTCTGGCCTAATAGCTAAGGTCTTAACTCTTACTCTGGCCTAATAGCTAAGGTCTTAGACTCGTACTCTAGCCTACTGGTTAAGGTCTTAACTCTTACTCTGGCCTACTGGTTAAGGTGTTAACTCTTACTCTGGCCTACTAGCTAAGGTCTTAGACTCGTACTCTGGCCTAATGTTTAAGGTCTTAACTCTTACTCTGGCCTACTGGTTAAGGTCTTAACTCTTACTCTGGCCTAATAGCTAAGGTCTTAGACTCGTACTCTGGCCTAATGGTTAAGGTCTTAACTCTTACTCTGGCCTTCTTGTTAAGGTCTTAACTCTTACTCTGGCCTAATAGCTAAGGTCTTAACTCTTACTCTGGCCTAATAGCTAAGGTCTTAACTCTTACTCTGGCCTAATAGCTAAGGTCTTGAACTCGTACTATGGCCTACAGGTTAAGGTCTTAACTCTTACTCTGGCCTACTGGTTAAGTTCTTAACTCTTACTCTGGCCTAATAGCTAAGGTCTTAGACTCGTACTCTGGACTAATCGTTAAGGTCTTAACTCTTACTCTGGACTAATAGCTAAGGTCTTAAATCTTACTCTGGCCCAATAGCTAAGGTCTTAGACTCGTACTCTGGCCTAATGGTTAAGGTCTTAACTCTTACTCTGGCCTACTGGTTAAGGTCTTAACTCTTACTCTGGCCTAATAGCTAAGGTCTTAGACTCGTACTCTGGACTAATGATTAAGGTCTTAACTCTTATTCTGGCCTACTGGTTAAGGTCTTAACTCTTTCTCTGGCCTACAGGTTAAGGTCTTAACTCTTACTCTGGCCTAATAGCTAAGGTCTTAACTCTTGCTCTGGCCTAATAGCTAAGGTCTTAGACTCGTACTCTGGCCTTCTGGTTAAAGTCTTAACTCTTACTCTGGCCTAATGGTTAAGGTCTTAGACTCGTACTCTGGCCTAATGGTTAAGGTCTTAACTCTTACTCTGGCCTAATAGCTAAGGTCTTAGACTTGTACTCTGGCCTAATGGTTAAGGTCTTAACTCTTACTCTGGCCTACTGGTTAAGGTCTTAACTCTTACTCTGGCCTAATAGCTAAGGTTTTAACTCTTACTCTGGCCTAATAGCTAAGGTCTTAATTCTTACTCTGGCCTAATAGCTAAGGTCTTAGACTCATACTCTGGCCTACTGGTTAAGGTCTTAACTCTTACTCTGGCCTTATAGCTAAGGTCTTAGACTCGTACTCTGGCCTAATGGTTAAGGTCTTAACTCTTACTCTGGCCTAATAGCTAAGGTCTTAACTCTTACTCTGGCCTAATAGCTAAGGTCTTAGACTCGTACTCTGGCCTACTGGTTAAGGTCTTAACTCTTACTCTGGCCTACTGGTTAAGGTCTTAACTCTTACTCTGGCCTAATAGCTAAGGTCTTAGACTTGTACTCTGGCCTAATGTTTAAGGTCTTAACTCTTACTCTGGGCTACTGGTTAAGGTCTTAACTCTTACTCTGGCCTAATATCTAAGGTCTTATACTCGTACTCTGGCCTAATGGTTAAGGTCTTAACTCTTACTCTGGCCTACTAGCTAAGGTCTTTGACTCGTACTCTGGCCTAATGTTTAAGGTCTTAACTCTTACTCTGGCCTACTGGTTAAGGTCTTAACTCTTACTCTGGCCTAATAGCTAAGGTCTTAGACTCGTACTCTGGCCTAATGGTTAAGGTCTTAACTCTTACTCTGGCCTTCTTGTTAAGGTCTTAACTCTTACTCTGGCCTAATAGCTAAGGTCTTAACTCTTACTCTGGCCTAATAGCTAAGGTCTTGAACTCGTACTATGGCCTACAGGTTAAGGTCTTAACTCTTACTCTGGCCTACTGGTTAAGTTCTTAACTCTTACTCTGGCCTAATAGCTAAGGTCTTAGACTCGTACTCTGGACTAATCGTTAAGGTCTTAACTTTTACTCTGGACTAATAGCTAAGGTCTTAAATCTTACTCTGGCCCAATAGCTAAGGTCTTAGACTCGTACTCTGGCCTAATGGTTAAGGTCTTAACTCTTACTCTGGTCTACTGGTTAAAGTCTTAACTCTCACTCTGGCCTAATAGCTAAGGTCTTAGACTCGTACTCTGGACTAATGATTAAGGTCTTAACTCTTATTCTGGCCTACTGGTTAAGGTCTTAACTCTTTCTCTGGCCTACAGGTTAAGGTCTTAACTCTTACTCTGGCCTAATAGCTATGGTCTTAACACTTACTCTGGCCTAATAGCTAAGGTCTTAGACTCGTACTCTGGCCTTCTGGTTAAAGTCTTAACTCTTACTCTGGCCTAATGGTTAAGGTCTTAGACTCGTACTCTGGCCTAATGGTTAAGGTCTTAACTCTTACTCTGGCCTGATAGCTAAGGTCTTAGACTTGTACTCTGGCCTAATGGTTAAGATCTTAACTCTTACTCTGGCCTACTGGTTAAGGTCTTAACTCTTTCTCTGGCCTAATGGTTAAGGTCTTAACTCTTACTCTGGCCTAATAGCTAAGGTCTTAGACTTGTACTCTGGCCTAATGGTTAAGGTCTTAACTCTTACTCTGGCCTACTGGTTAAGGTCTTAACTCTTACTCTGGCCTAATAGCTAAGGTTTTAACTCTTACTCTGGCCTAATAGCTAAGGTCTTAATTCTTACTCTGGCCTAATAGCTAAGGTCTTAGACTCATACTCTGGCCTACTGGTTAAGGTCTTAACTCTTACTCTGGCCTTATAGCTAAGGTCTTAGACTCGTACTCTGGCCTAATGGTTAAGGTCTTAACTCTTACTCTGGCCTAATAGCTAAGGTCTTAACTCTTACTCTGGCCTAATAGCTAAGGTCTTAGACTCGTACTCTGGCCTACTGGTTAAGGTCTTAACTCTTACTCTGGCCTACTGGTTAAGGTCTTAACTCTTACTCTGGCCTAATAGCTAAGGTCTTAGACTCGTACTCTGGCATAATGTTTAAGGTCTTAACTCTTACTCTGGCCTACTGGTTAAGGTCTTAACTCTTACTCTGGCCTAATATCTAAGGTCTTAGACTCGTACTCTGGCCTAATGGTTAAGGTCTTAACTCTTACTCTGGCCTTCTTGTTAAGGTCTTAACTCTTACTCTGGCCTAATAGCTAAGGTCTTAACTCTTACTCTGGCCTAATAGCTAAGGTCTTGAACTTGTACTATGGCCTACAGGTTAAGGTCTTAACTCTTTCTCTGGCCTAATGGTTAAGGTCTTAACTCTTACTCTGGCCTAATTGCTAAGGTCTTAGACTTGTACTCTGGCCTAATGGTTAAGGTCTTAACTCTTACTCTGGCCTACTGGTTAAGGTCTTAACTCTTACTCTGGCCTAATAGCTAAGGTTTTAACTCTTACTCTGGCCTAATAGCTAAGGTCTTAATTCTTACTCTGGCCTAATAGCTAAGGTCTTAGACTCATACTCTGGCCTACTGGTTAAGGTCTTAACTCTTACTCTGGCCTTATAGCTAAGGTCTTAGACTCGTACTCTGGCCTAATGGTTAAGGTCTTAACTCTTACTCTGGCCTAATAGCTAAGGTCTTAACTCTTACTCTGGCCTAATAGCTAAGGTCTTAGACTCGTACTCTGGCCTACTGGTTAAGGTCTTAACTCTTACTCTGGCCTACTGGTTAAGGTCTTAACTATTACTCTGGCCTAATAGCTAAGGTCTTAGACTCGTACTCTGGCATAATGTTTAAGGTCTTAACTCTTACTCTGGCCTACTGGTTAAGGTCTTAACTCTTACTCTGGCCTAATATCTAAGGTCTTAGACTCGTACTCTGGCCTAATGGTTAAGGTCTTAACTCTTACTCTGGCCTTCTTGTTAAGGTCTTAACTCTTACTCTGGCCTAATAGCTAAGGTCTTAACTCTTACTCTGGCCTAATAGCTAAGGTCTTGAACTTGTACTATGGCCTACAGGTTAAGGTCTTAACTCTTACTCTGGCCTACTGTTTAAGTTCTTAAGTCTTACTCTGGCCTAATAGCTAAGGTCTTAGACTCGTACTCTGGACTAATTGTTAAGGTCTTAACTCTTACTCTGGACTTATAGCTAAAGTCTTAAATTTTACTCTGGCCCAATAGCTAAGGTCTTAGACTCGTAATCTGGCCTACTGGTTAAGGTCTTAACTCTTAATCTGGCCTAATAGCTAAGTTCTTGACTCATACTCTGGCCTAATGGTTAAGGTCTTAACTCTTACTCTGGCCTACTGGTTGAGGTCTTAACTCTTACTCTGGCCTAATAGCTAAGGTCTTAGACTCATACTCTGGCCTAATGGTTAAGGTCTTAACTCTTACTCCTCTTACTCTGGCCAACTGGTTAAGGTCTTAACTCTTACTCTGGCCTAATAGCTAAGGTCTTAGACTCGTACTCTGGCCTAATGGTTAAGGTCTTAACTCTTACTCTGGCCTAATAGCTAAGGTCTTAGACTCCTACTCTGGCCTAATAGCTAAGGTCGTAGACTCATACTCTGGCCTAATGGTTAAGGTCCTAACTCCTATTTTGGCCTACTGGTTAAGGTCTTAACTCTTGCTCTGGCCTAATAGCTAAGGTCTTAGACTCGTTCTCTGGCCTACTGGTTAAGGTCTTAACTCTTACTCTGACCTAATAGCTAAGGTCTTAGACTCATACTCTGGCCTTTTAGATAAGGTCTTAGACTCGTACTCTTGCCTACTGGTTAAGGTCTTAACTCTTACTCTGGCCTAATAGCTAAGGTTTTAGACTCGTACTCTGGCCTAATAGCTACAGTCTTAGACTCGTACTCTGGCCTAATGGTTAAGGTCTTAACTCTTACTCTGGCCTAATGGTTAAGTTCCTAACTCTTATTCTGGCCTACTTGTTAAGGTCTTAACTCTTTCTCTGGCCTACATGTTAAGGTCTTAACTCTTACTCTGGCCTAATAACTAAGGTCTTAACTCTTACTCTGGCCTAATAGCTAAGGTCTGAGACTCGTACTCTGGCCCAATGGTTAAGGTCTAAACTCTTACTCTGGCTTAATAGCTAAGGTCTTAACTCTTATTCTGGTCTAATAGCTAAGGTCTTAGACTCGTACTATGGCCTACAGGTTAAGGTCTTAACTCTTACTCTGGCCTACTGGTTAAGGTCTTAACTCTTACTCTGGCCTAATAGCTAAGGTTTTAACTCTTACTCTGGCCTAATAGCTAAGGTCTTAATTCTTACTCTGGCCTAATAGCTAAGGTCTTAGACTCATACTCTGGCCTACTGGTTAAGGTCTTAACTCTTACTCTGGCCTTATAGCTAAGGTCTTAGACTCGTACTCTGGCCTAATGGTTAAGGTCTTAACTCTTACTCGGGCCTAATAGCTAAGGTCTTAACTCTTACTCTGGCCTAATAGCTAAGGTCTTAGACTCGTACTCTGGCCTACTGGTTAAGGTCTTAACTCTTACTCTGGCCTACTGGTTAAGGTCTTAACTCTTACTCTGGCCTAATAGCTAAGGTCTTAGACTCGTACTCTGGCATAATGTTTAAGGTCTTAACTCTTACTCTGGCCTACTGGTTAAGGTCTTAACTCTTACTCTGGCCTAATATCTAAGGTCTTAGACTCGTACTCTGGCCTAATGGTTAAGGTCTTAACTCTTACTCTGGCCTTCTTGTTAAGGTCTTAACTCTTACTCTGGCCTAATAGCTAAGGTCTTAACTCTTACTCTGGCCTAATAGCTAAGGTCTTGAACTTGTACTATGGCCTACAGGTTAAGGTCTTAACTCTTACTCTGGCCTACTGTTTAAGTTCTTAAGTCTTACTCTGGCCTAATAGCTAAGGTCTTAGACTCGTACTCTGGACTAATCGTTAAGGTCTTAACTCTTACTCTGGACTAATAGCTAAGGTCTTAAATTTTACTCTGGCCCAATAGCTAAGGTCTTAGACTCGTACTCTGGCCTACTGGTTAAGGTCTTAACTCTTAATCTGGC
The DNA here is from genome assembly GCF_964204655.1 of Triturus cristatus. Classification (NCBI taxonomy): domain Eukaryota; kingdom Metazoa; phylum Chordata; class Amphibia; order Caudata; family Salamandridae; genus Triturus; species Triturus cristatus. The sequence goes on along the minus strand of NC_140593.1, from coordinate 717,084,176 downwards.
CTAATAGCTAAGTTCTTGACTCATACTCTGGCCTAATGGTTAAGGTCTTAACTCTTACTCTGGCCTACTGGTTGAGGTCTTAACTCTTACTCTGGCCTAATAGCTAAGGTCTTAGACTCATACTCTGGCCTAATGGTTAAGGTCTTAACTCTTACTCCTCTTACTCTGGCCAACTGGTTAAGGTCTTAACTCTTACTCTGGCCTAATAGCTAAGGTCTTAGACTCGTACTCTGGCCTAATGGTTAAGGTCTTAACTCTTACTCTGGCCTAATAGCTAAGGTCTTAGACTCCTACTCTGGCCTAATAGCTAAGGTCGTAGACTCATACTCTGGCCTAATGGTTAAGGTCCTAACTCTTATTTTGGCCTACTGGTTAAGGTCTTAACTCTTGCTCTGGCCTAATAGCTAAGGTCTTAGACTCGTTCTCTGGCCTACTGGTTAAGGTCTTAACTCTTACTCTGACCTAATAGCTAAGGTCTTAGACTCATACTCTGGCCTTTTAGATAAGGTCTTAGACTCGTACTCTTGCCTACTGGTTAAGGTCTTAACTCTTACTCTGGCCTAATAGCTAAGGTTTTAGACTCGTACTCTGGCCTAATAGCTACAGTCTTAGACTCGTACTCTGGCCTAATGGTTAAGGTCTTAACTCTTACTCTGGCCTAATGGTTAAGTTCCTAACTCTTATTCTGGCCTACTTGTTAAGGTCTTAACTCTTTCTCTGGCCTACATGTTAAGGTCTTAACTCTTACTCTGGCCTAATAACTAAGGTCTTAACTCTTACTCTCGCCTAATAGCTAAGGTCTGAGACTCGTACTCTGGCCCAATGGTTAAGGTCTAAACTCTTACTCTGGCCTAATAGCTAAGGTCTTAACTCTTATTCTGGTCTAATAGCTAAGGTCTTAGACTCGTACTATGGCCTACAGGTTAAGGTCTTAACTCTTACTCTGGCCTACTGGTTAAGGTCTTAACTCTTACTCTGGCCTAATAGCTAAGGTTTTAACTCTTACTCTGGCCTAATAGCTAAGGTCTTAATTCTTACTCTGGCCTAATAGCTAAGGTCTTAGACTCATTCTCTGGCCTACTGGTTAAGGTCTTAACTCTTACTCTGGCCTTATAGCTAAGGTCTTAGACTCGTACTCTGGCCTAATGGTTAAGGTCTTAACTCTTACTCTGGCCTAATAGCTAAGGTCTTAACTCTTACTCTGGCCTAATAGCTAAGGTCTTAGACTCGTACTCTGGCCTACTGGTTAAGGTCTTAACTCTTACTCTGGCCTACTGGTTAAGGTCTTAACTCTTACTCTGGCCTAATAGCTAAGGTCTTAGACTCGTACTCTGGCATAATGTTTAAGGTCTTAACTCTTACTCTGGCCTACTGGTTAAGGTCTTAACTCTTACTCTGGCCTAATATCTAAGGTCTTAGACTCGTACTCTGGCCTAATGGTTAAGGTCTTAACTCTTACTCTGGCCTTCTTGTTAAGGTCTTAACTCTTACTCTGGCCTAATAGCTAAGGTCTTAACTCTTACTCTGGCCTAATAGCTAAGGTCTTGAACTTGTACTATGGCCTACAGGTTAAGGTCTTAACTCTTACTCTGGCCTACTGTTTAAGTTCTTAAGTCTTGCTCTGGCCTAATAGCTAAGGTCTTAGACTCGTACTCTGGACTAATCGTTAAGGTCTTAACTCTTACTCTGGACTAATAGCTAAGGTCTTAAATTTTACTCTGGCCCAATAGCTAAGGTCTTAGACGCGTACTCTGGCCTACTGGTTAAGGTCTTAACTCTTAATCTGGCCTAATAGCTAAGGTCTTGACTCATACTCTGGCCTAATGGTTAAGGTCTTAACTCTTACTCTGGCCTACTGGTTGAGGTCTTAACTCTTACTCTGGCCTAATAGCTAAGGTCTTAGACTCATACTCTGGCCTAATGGTTAAGGTCTTAACTCTTACTCCTCTTACTCTGGCCTACTGGTTAAGGTCTTAACTCTTACTCTGGCCTAATGGTTAAGGTCTTAGACTCGTACTCTGGCCTAATGGTTACGGTCTTAACTCTTACTCTGGCCTACAGGTTAAGGTCTTAACTCTTACTCTGGCCTACTGGTTAAGGTCTTAACTCTTACTCTGGCCTAATAGCTAAGGTCTTAGACTCGTACTCTGGCATAATGGTTAAGGTGTTAACACTTACTCTGGCCTACTGGTTAAGGTCTTAACTCTTACTCTGGCCTAATGGCTAAGGTCTTAGAATCATACTCTGATCTACTGGATACGGTCTTAACTCTTACTCTGGCCTACTGGTTAAAGTCTTAACTCTTACTCTGGCCTAATAGCTAAGGTCTTAACTCTTACTCTGGCCTAATAGTTAAGGTCTTAAATCTTACTCTGGCCTAATAGCTAAGGTCTTAGACTCGTACTCTGGCCTAATAGCTACGGTCGTAGACTCATACTCTGGCCTAATGGTTAAGGTCCTAACTCTTACTCTGGCCTACTGGTTAAGGTCTTAACTCTTACTCTGGCCTAATAGCTAAGGTCTTAGACTCGTTCTCTGGCCTACTGGTTAAGGTCTTAACTCTTACTCTGACCTAATAGCTAAGGTCTTAGACTCATACTCTGGCCTATTAGATAAGGTCTTAGACTCGTACTCTTGCCTAATGGTTAAGGTCTTAACTCTTACTCTGGCCTAATAGCTAAGGTCTTAGACTCGTACTCTGGCCTAATAGCTACAGTCTTAGACTCGTACTCTGGCCTAATGGTTAAGGTCTTAACTCTTACTCTGGCCTAATGGTTAAGGTCTTAACTCTTACTTTGGCCTAATAGCTAAGGTCTTAGACTCGTACTCTGGCCTAATGGTTAAGGTCTTAACTCTTACTCTGGCCTACTTGTTAAGGTCTTAACTCTTACTCTGGCCTAATACCTAAGGTCTTAGACTCATACTCTGGCCTAATGGTTAAGGTCTTAACTCTTACTCTGGCCTACTGGTTAATGTCTTAACTCTTACTCTGGCCTAATAGCTAAGGTCTTAGACTCATACTCTGGCCTAATGGTTAAGGTCTTAACTCTTACTCCTCTTACTCTGGCCTACTGGTTAAGGTCTTAACTCTTACTCTGGCCTAATAGCTAAGGTCTTAGACTCGTACTCTGGCCTAATGGTTAAGGTCTTAACTCTTACTCTGGCCTAATAGCTAAGGTCTTAGACTCGTACTCTGGCCTAATAGCTAAGGTCGTAGACTCATACTCTGGCCTAATGGTTAAGGTCCTAACTCTTATTTTGGCCTACTGGTTAAGGTCATAACTCTTACTCTGGCCTAATAGCTAAGGTCTTAGACTCGTTCTCTGGCCTACTGGTTAAGGTCTTAACTCTTACTCTGACCTAATAGCTAAGGTCTTAGACTCATACTCTGGCCTTTTAGATAAGGTCTTAGACTCGTACTCTTGCCTAATGGTTAAGGTCTTAACTCTTACTCTGGCCTAATAGCTAAGGTTTTAGACTCGTACTCTGGCCTAATAGCTACAGTCATAGACTCGTACTCTGGCCTAATGGTTAAGGTCTTAACTCTTACTCTGGCCTAATGGTTAAGGTCTTAACTCTTACTTTGGCCTAATAGCTAAGGTCTTAGACTCGTACTCTGGCCTAATGGTTAAGGTCTTAACTCTTACTCTGGCCTACTTGTTAAGGTCTTAACTCTTACTCTGGCCTAATACTTAAGGTCTTAGACTCATACTCTGGCCTAATGGTTAAGGTCTTAACTCTTACTCTGGCCTACTGGTTAAGGTCTTAACTCTTACTCTGGCCTAATAGCTAAGGTCTTAGACTCATACTCTGGCCTAATGGTTAAGGTCTTAACTCTTACTCTGGCCTACTGGTTAAGGTCCTAACTCTTACTCTGGCCTAATAGCTAAGGTCTTAGACTCGTACTCTGGCCTAATGGTTAAGGTCTTAACTCTTACTCTGGCCTAATAGCTAAGGTCTTAGACTTGTACTCTGACCTAATAGCTAAGGTCTTATCTCTTACTCTGGCCTAATAGCTAAGGTCTTAATTCTTACTCTGGCCTAATAGCTAAGGTCTTAGACTCATACTCTGGCCTAATGGTTAAGGTCTTAACTCTTACTCTGGCCTGATAGCTAAGGTCTTAGACTCGTACTCTGGCCTAATGGTTAAGATCTTAACTCTTACTCTGGCCTACTGGTTAAGGTCTTATCTCTTTCTCTGGCCTAATGGTTAAGGTCTTAACTCTTACTCTGGCCTAATAGCTAAGGTCTTAGACTCATACTCTGGCCTACTAGTTAAGGTCTTAACTCTTACTCTGGCCTAATAGCTAAGGTCTTAACTCGTACTCTGGCCTAATAGCTACAGTCTTAGACTCGTACTCTGGCCTAATGGTTAAGGTCTTAACTCTTACTCTGGCCTAATGGTTAAGGTCTTAACTCTTACTTTGGCCTAATAGCTAAGGTCTTAGACTCGTACTCTGGCCTAATGGTTAAGGTCTTAACTCTTACTCTCGCCTACTTGTTAAGGTCTTAACTCTTACTCTGGCCTAATACCTAAGGTCTTAGACTCATACTCTGGCCTAATGGTTAAGGTCTTAACTCTTACTCTGGCCTACTGGTTAAGGTCTTAACTCTTACTCTGGCCTAATAGCTAAGGTCTTAGACTCATACTCTGGCCTAATGGTTAAGGTCTTAACACTTACTCTGGCCTACTGGTTAAGGTCTTAACTCTTACTCTTGCCTAATAGCTAAGGTCTTAGACTCGTACTCTGGCCTAATGGTTAAGGTCTTAACTCTTACTCTGGCCTAATAGCTAAGGTCTTAGACTCGTACTCTGGCCTAATAGCTAAGGTCTTAGACTCGTACTCTGGCCTAATGATTAAGGTCTTAACTCTTATTCTGGCCTACTGGTTAAGGTCTTATCTCTTTCTCTGGCCTACAGGTTAAGGTCTTAACTCTTACTCTGGCCTAATAGCTAAGGTCTTAACTCTTACTCTGGCCTAATAGCTAAGGTCTTAGACTCGTACTCTGGCCTACTGTTTAAGGTCTTAACTCTTATTCTGGCCTAATGGTTAAGGTCTTAGACTCGTACTCTGGCCTACTGGTTAAGGTCTTAACTCTTACTCTGGCCTGATAGCTAAGGTCTTAGACTCGTACTCTGGCCTAATGGTTAAGATCTTAACTCTTACTCTGGCCTACTGGTTAAGGTCTTAACTCTTTCTCTGGCCTAATGGTTAAGGTCTTAACTCTTACTCTGGCCTAATAGCTAAGGTCTTAGACTTTTACTCTGGCCTAATGGTTAAGGTCTTAACTCTTACTCTGGCCTACTGGTTAAGGTCTTAACTCTTACTCTGGCCTAATAGCTAAGGTCTTAACTCTTACTCTGGCCTAATAGCTAAGGACTTAATTCTTACTCTGGCCTAATAGCTAAGGTCTTAGACTAATACTCTGGCCTACTGGTTAAGGTCTTAACTCTTACTCTGGCCTTATAGCTAAGGTCTTAGACTCGTACTCTGGCCTAATGGTTAAGGTCTTAACTCTTACTCTGGACTAATAGGTAAGGTCTTAACTCTTACTCTGGCCTAATAGCTAAGGTCTTAGACTCGTACTCTGGCCTACTGGTTAAGGTCTTAACTCTTACTCTGGCCTAATAGCTAAGGTCTTAGACTCGTACTCTGGCCTAATGTTTAAGGTCTTAACTCTTACTCTGGCCTACTGGTTAAGGTCTTAACTCTTACTCTGGCCTAATAGCTAAGGTCTTAGACTCGTACTCTGGACTAATCGTTAAGGTCTTAACTCTTACTCTGGACTAATAGCTAAGGTCTTAGACTCGTACTCTGGCCTAATGGTTAAGGTCTTAACTCTTACTCTGGCCTAATAGCTAAGGTCTTAGACTTGTACTCTGGCCTAATGGTTAAGGTCTTAAACTCGTACTCTGGCCTTCTGGTTAAAGTCTTAACTCTTACTCTGGCCTAATGGTTAAGGTCTTAGACTCGTACTCTGGCCTAATGGTTAAGGTCTTAACTCTTACTCTGGCCTGATAGCTAAGGTCTTAGACTCGTACTCTGGCCTAATGGTTAAGATCTTAACTCTTACTCTGGCCTACTGGTTAAGGTCTTAACTCTTTCTCTGGCCTAATGGTTAAGGTCTTAACTCTTACTCTGGCCTAATAGCTAAGGTCTTAGACTTGTACTCTGGCCTAATGGTTAAGGTCTTAACTCTTACTCTGGCCTACTGGTTAAGGTCTTAACTCTTACTCTGGCCTAATAGCTAAGGTTTTAACTCTTACTCTGGCCTAATAGCTAAGGTCTTAATTCTTACTCTGGCCTAATAGCTAAGGTCTTAGACTCATACTCTGGCCTACTGGTTAAGGTCTTAACTCTTACTCTGGCCTTATAGCTAAGGTCTTAGACTCGTACTCTGGCCTAATGGTTAAGGTCTTAACTCTTACTCCGGCCTAATAGCTAAGGTCTTAACTCTTACTCTGGCCTAATAGCTAAGGTCTTAGACTCGTACTCTGGCCTACTGGTTAAGGTCTTAACTCTTACTCTGGCCTACTGGTTAAGGTCTTAACTCTTACTCTGGCCTAATAGCTAAGGTCTTAGACTCGTACTCTGGCCTAATGTTTAAGGTCTTAACTCTTACTTTGGCCTACTGGTTAAGGTCTTAACTCTTACTCTGGCCTAATATCTAAGGTCTTAGACTCGTACTCTGGCCTAATGGTTAAGGTCTTAACTCTTACTCTGGCCTTCTTGTTAAGGTCTTAACTCTTACTCTGGCCTAATAGCTAAGGTCTTAACTCTTACTCTGGCCTAATAGCTAAGGTCTTGAACTTGTACTATGGCCTACAGGTTAAGGTCTTAACTCTTACTCTGGCCTACTGTTTAAGTTCTTAACTCTTACTCTGCCCTAATAGCTAAGGTCTTAGACTCGTACTCTGGACTAATCGTTAAGGTCTTAACTCTTACTCTGGACTAATAACTAAGGTCTTAAATCTTACTCTGGCCCAATAGCTAAGGTCTTAGACTCGTACTCTGGCCTACTGGTTAAGGTCTTAACTCTTAATCTGGCTTAATAGCTAAGGTCTTAGACTCGTACTCTGGCCTAATGGTTACGTTATTAACTCTTATTCTGGCCTACTGGTTAAGGTCTTAACTCTTTCTCTGGCCTACAGGTTAAGGTCTTAACTCTTACTCTGGCCTAATAACTAAGGTCTTAACTCTTACTCTGGCCTAATAGCTAAGGTCTGAGACTCGTACTCTGGCCCAATGGTTAAGGTTTAAACTCTTACTCTGGCCTAATAGCTAAGGTCTTAACTCTTATTCTGGTCTAATAGCTAAGGTCTTAGACTCGTACTATGGCCCACAGGTTAAGGTCTTAACTCTTACTCTGGCCTACTGGTTAAGGTCTTAACTCTTACTCTGGCCTAATGGTTAAGGTCTTAGACTCGTACTCTGGCCTAATGGTTAAGGTCTTAACTCTTACTCTGGCCTACAGGTTAAGGTCTTAACTCTTACTCTGGCCTACTGGTTAAGGTCTTAACTCTTACTCTGGCCTAATAGCTAAGGTCTTAGACTCGTACTCTGGCCTAATGGTTAAGGTGTTAACACTAACTCTGGCCTACTGGTTAAGGTCTTAACTCTTACTATGGCCTAATGGCTAAGGTCTTAGAATCATACTCTGGTCTACTGGTTATGGTCTTAACTCTTACTCTGGCCTACTGGTTAAAGTCTTAACTCTCACTCTGGCCTAATAGCTAAGGTCTTAACTCTTACTCTGGCCTAATAGCTAAGGTCTTAACTCTTACTCTGGCCTAATAGCTAAAGTCTTAGACTCGTACTCTGGCCTAATAGTTAAGGTCTTAAATCTTACTCTGGCCTAATAGCTAAGGTCTTAGAGTCGTACTCTGGCCTAATAGCTAAGGTCGTAGACTCATACTCTGGCCTAATGGTTAAGGTCCTAACTCTTACTCTGGCCTACTGGTTAAGGTCTTAACTCTTACTCTGGCCTAATAGTTAAGGTCTTAGACTCGTTCTCTGGCCTACTGGTTAAGGTCTTAACTCTTACTCTGACCTAATAGCTAAGGTCTTAGACTCATACTCTGGCCTTTTAGATAAGGTCTTAGACTCGTACTCTTGCCTAATGGTTAAGGTCTTAACTCTTACTCTGGCCTAATAGCTAAGGTTTTAGACTCGTACTCTGGCCTAATAGCTACAGTCTTAGACTCGTACTCTGGCCTAATGGTTAAGGTCTTAACTCTTACTCTGGCCTAATGGTTAAGGTCTTAACTCTTACTCTGGCCTAATAGCTACAGTCTTAGACTCGTACTCTGGCCTAATGGTTAAGGTCTTAACTCTTACTCTGGTCTAATGGTTAAGGTCTTAACTCTTACTTTGGCCTAATAGCTAAGGTCTTAGACTCGTACTCTGGCCTAATGGTTAAGGTCTTAACTCTTACTCTGGCCTACTTGTTAAGGTCTTAACTCTTACTCTGGCCTAATACCTAAGGTCTTAGACTCATACTCTGGCCTAATGGTTAAGGTCTTAACTCTTACTCTGGCCTACTGGTTAAGGTCTTAACTCTTACTCTGGCCTAATAGCCAAGGTCTTAGACTCATACTCTGGCCTAATGGTTAAGGTCTTAACTCTTACTCCTCTTACTCTGGCCTACTGGTTAAGGTCTTAACTCTTACTCTGGCCTAATAGCTAAGGTCTTAGACTCGTACTCTGGCCTAATGGTTAAGGTCTTAACTCTTACTCTGGCCTAATAGCTAAGGTCTTAGACTCGTACTCTGGCCTAATAGCTAAGGTCGTAGACTCATACTCTGGCCTAATGGTTAAGGTCCTAACTCTTATTTTGGCCTACTGGTTAAGGTCTTAACTCTTACTCTGGCCTAATAGCTAAGGTCTTAGACTCGTTCTCTGGCCTAATGGTTAAGGTCTTAACTCTTACTCTGGCCTAATGGTTAAGGTCTTAACTCTTACTTTGGCCTAATAGCTAAGGTCTTAGACTCGTACTCTGGCCTAATGGTTAAGGTCTTAACTCTTACTCTCGCCTACTTGTTAAGGTCTTAACTCTTACTCTGGCCTAATACCTAAGGTCTTAGACTCATACTCTGGCCTAATGGTTAAGGTCTTAACTCTTACTCCTCTTACTCTGGCCTACTGGTTAAGGTCTTAACTCTTACTCTGGCCTTTTAGATAAGGTCTTAGACTCGTACTCTTGCCTAATGGTTAAGGTCTTAACTCTTACTCTGGCCTAATAGCTAAGGTTTTAGACTCGTACTCTGGCCTAATAGCTACAGTCTTAGACTCGTACTCTGGCCTAATGGTTAAGGTCTTAACTCTTACTCTGGCCTAATGGTTAAGGTCTTAACTCTTACTTTGGCCTAATAGCTAAGGACTTAGACTTGTACTCTGGCCTAATGGTTAAGGTCTTAACTCTTACTCTGGCCTACTTGTTAAGGTCTTAACTCTTACTCTTGCCTAATACCTAAGGTTCTAGACTCATACTCTGGCCTAATGGTTAACGTCTTAACTCTTACTCTGGCCTACTGGTTAAGGTCTTAACTCTTACTCTGGCCTAATAGCTAAGGTCTTAGACTTGTACTCTGGCCTAATGGTTAAGGTCTTAACTCTTACTCTGGCCTAATAGCTAAGGTCTTAGACTTGTACTCTGGCCTAATAGCTAAGGTCTTAACTCTTACTCTGGCCTAATAGCTAAGGTCTTAATTCTTACTCTGGCCTAATAGCTAAGGTCTTAGACTCATACTCTGGCCTAATGGTTAAGGTCTTAACTCTTACTCTGGCCTGATAGCTAAGGTCTTAGACTCGTACTCTGGCCTAATGGTTAAGATCTTAACTCTTACTCTGGCCTTCTGGTTAAGGTCTTAACTCTTTCTCTGGCCTAATGGTTAAGGTCTTAACTCTTACTCTGGCCTAAAAGCTAAGGTCTTAGACTCATACTCTGGCCTACTGGTTGAGGTCTTAACTCTTACTCGGGCCTAATAGCTAAGGTCTTAACTCGTACTCTGGCCTAATAGCTACAGTCTTAGACTCGTACTCTGGCCTAATGGTTAATGTCTTAACTCTTACTCTGGCCTAATGGTTAAGGTCTTAACTCTTACTTTGGCCTAATAGCTAAGGTCTTAGACTCGTACTCTGGCCTAATGGTTAAGGTCTTAACTCTTACTCTCGCCTACTTGTTAAGGTCTTAACTCTTACTCTGGCCTAATACCTAAGGTCTTAGACTCATACTCTGGCCTAATGGTTAAGGTCTTAACTCTTACTCTGCCCTACTGGTTAAGGTCTTAACTCTTACTCTGGCCTAATAGCTAAGGTCTTAGACTCATACTCTGGCCTAATGGTTAAGGTCTTAACTCTTACTCTGGCCTACTGGTTAAGGTCTTAACTCTTACTCTTGCCTAATAGCTAAGGTCTTAGACTCATACTCTGGCCTAATGGTTAAGGTCTTAACTCTTACTCTGGCCTAATAGCTAAGGTCTTAGACTCGTACTCTGGCCTAATAGCTAAGGTCTTAGACTCGTACTCTGGCCTAATGATTAAGGTCTTAACTCTTATTCTGGCCTACTGGTTAAGGTCTTAACTCTTTCTCTGGCCTACAGGTTAAGGTCTTAACTCTTACTCTGGCCTAATAGCTAAGGTCTTAACTCTTACTCTGGCCTAATAGCTAAGGTCTTAGACTCGTACTCTGGCCTACTGTTTAAGGTCTTAACTCTTACTCTGGCCTAATGGTTAAGGTCTTAGACTCGTACTCTGGCCTACTGGTTAAGGTCTTAACTCTTACTCTGGCCTGATAGCTAAGGTCTTAGACTCATACTCTGGCCTAATGGTTAAGATCTTAACTCTTACTCTGGCCTACTGGTTAAGGTCTTAACTCTTTCTCTGGCCTAATGGTTAAGGTCTTAACTCTTACTCTGGCCTAATAGCTAAGGTCTTAGACTTTTACTCTGGCCTAATTGTTAAGGTCTTAACTCTTACTCTGGCCTACTGGTTAAGTTCTTAACTCTTACTCTGGCCTAATAGCTAAGGTCTTAACTCTTACTCTGGCCTAATAGCTAAGGTCTTAATTCTTACTCTGGCCTAATAGCTAAGGTCTTAGACTCATACTCTGGCCTAATGGTTAAGGTCTTAACTCTTACTCTGGCCTAATAGCTAAGGTCTTAGACTTGTACTCTGGCCTAATAGCTAAGGTCTTAACTCTTACTCTGGCCTAATAGCTAAGGTCTTAATTCTTACTCTGGCCTAATAGCTAAGGTCTTAGACTCGTACTATGGCCTAATGGTTAAGGTCTTAACTCTTACTCTGGCCTAATAGCTAAGGTCTTAACTCTTACTCTGGCCTAATAGCTAAGGTCTAAATTCTTACTCTGGCCTAATAGCTAAGGTCTTGGACTCATACTCTGGCCTACTGGTTAAGGTCTTAACTCTTACTCTGGCCTGATAGCTAAGGTCTTAGACTCGTACTCTGGCCTAATGGTTAAGGTCTTAACTCTTACTCTGGCCTAATAGCTAAGGTCTTAACTCTTACTCTGGCCTAATATCTAAGGTCTTATACTCGTACTCTGGCCTACTGGTTAAGGTCTTAACTCTTACTCTGGCCTTCTGGTTAAGGTCTTAACTCTTACTCTGGCCTAATAGCTAAGGTCTTAGACTCGTACTCTGGCCTAATGTTTAAGGTCTTAACTCTTACTCTGGCCTACTGGTTAAGGTCTTAACTCTTACTCTGGCCTAATATCTAAGGTCTTAGACTCGTACTCTGGCCAAATGGTTAAGGTCTTAACTCTTACTCTGGCCTTCTTGTTAAGGTCTTAACTCTTACTCCGGCCTAATAGCTAAGGTCTTAACTCTTACTCTGGCCTAATAGCTAAGGTCTTAACTCTTACTCTGGCCTAATAGCTAAGGTCTTGAACTTGTACTATGTGTAGGAGAGTGGAATCTGACTAATGGTTGCCCCCAACTTTTTGCCTGGTATTTAAGTGGTTTTTGACTAGTCTGGCTGGGATCCTGCTATCCAGGACCCCAGCCTATCTGCTTTCTCCCTAAAACTGTTGTGAGTACTCTAGGTACAAACATAATTGGATGCTGGGCATGCCCTACCAGTCCATTGTAGATGGTACCCTAGGTACCCAGGGCATGGGTCCCCCAGTAGGCCTACCAGGGCTGCAGCACTTATTGTGCCACCCTGGGACAGCCACCCAAACTGACACCACCAGACAACTACTGTAGTCTGGGTAAGGTGGTGCTAGCACCCCTTACAGTGATGTAGGTACCCTATATCCCATACCATTACAACACATATACTCTCATAGGTCACCCCTATGGCAGGCCCTGGTAATCCTACAGGGCTGGGTGCTGAGGTATGTGTGAGGGGGGACCCCTACGTGAGTAGGACCTCTCTGCAACCTTCGTAAAATCGTTACTGGGTTGTTTGTAGTGTAGCCATACCATATACTCTTAACCGCATTATAAGTTATTGCGTCATCGCTGTAACTTGGGAATGGCTACACAGAACCATATCGTGTTTGGTGTCAAACATGAAGGAATCATACCCCCAGTCCAGCCATGGGCATGGGGGCACGATTCCCCCTTGCTAGGAGGGTGATATGGGAAAAGCGGTAGAATTTAGACACCAATTTAAAAGTGCACATGTACCACAAAATGGCTACTGTCCGCCACCTACACGACTCTGGCTGGCTGTTGCTGGGGAAAACCCCAGCCTCGCCATCTGGACAATAGGGCTCCTGTGGCAGGGAGGTGCCAGCACCTCCCCAGACAGGATATGTGGATTGGAACAGGGTGGGTGCACCAAATGTCCATTCAGAGTTGCACGTAGGCAGCTGCAGAGCCCCAATTCTGCATACACTGCCTGGAACCGGTTCAGGGGCATCCTGCCCCTCGCCCAGGCGGGAAACACACAAAGGGGAGTGGGTGTAGCCACCCTTTCCCGCCTCTACTCTGATTGGTAGGCTCTATTGTGGACCATCCCCTAATCTTGGGGATATATGGGAATAGCTTTGCCCTAGAGCCTTAGATTCGTACAGGACTTCACAGAACTGACCTTCGACGAGCTGCTGCCCAGCTGACTGAAGAAATCTCCCTTGGGATAAAGGAGTTATCCCCCTGCTTGGCAGGCACCTAAAAGACTGCAAGATACCCGGTTGGAACTTCGCTGCTCTCACGAACTTCGACGCCTTCCATCAACCTTGAGGTGGGTCTCCAGTGCATCCCAGAGTCCTGTGAGCGTGCCCAGCAAGTCTGAGCACCGTGGACCACGTGGGTGCCGAGATCCCTGCATACCCTGAGACCCCAACCACCTCTTGCATAGCACACGACCCCGACCAGTGGGGAAGTTGTGCTTTGGCCCATTTCTGAGCCACACTTCAAGCAGCATCCGTGTTAAAGCTCAGCCCCCTAGTCCACTCCGGTGGCCCGTGGGAGCCCTTTTACGCACTCCATTTTGCTGCCTTCCGCGGTCCCTTGTCTCTCGACTTGTGGGCCCTGACGGAGGACAATCTACTTTTCCAAGAGTTCCCCTGGTTGCTCCATGCCTGCTCTACGCTCCCTGCAAAGGAGAGCACCCTCAGACCTCGTGGGTCTGCACCAGCAGCTGCTTTGTACATCTTGCGTGGGTTGCGGTTGCCAATGCTTAGTGGATCCAATCGGGACACTAACACCGCAGCGACCCTCAGCCGACGTGGGACAGTTGCCCTCCAGAAGCTGGCCTTCCTTGAAGCCTCCCGGAGCCCGTGACTGCAGAGCCCAGCTGTACCTTCGACACCTGAAGCACCCGACATCCACGAGCTCCTTCCTGTGAGCTCCCTGGTCACTTTGCTGTGACCCAGACTCTGTCCCCTCTGCTTTCAGGTTCACCTTTATCTTCTCTTCAACTTTAATCTTCACGACTTCAACGACGCTTCCAGCTAGCAGCAGTTTGGACTACTTTTCCATAGAAAATCAGCCCGCGACCCGACACCAGAATCGACCTATGCACCCGGCTTCCCTGGGGCAGGTAACAGTGGTACTTCGGTACTCCCGTGGTGGTGGGCTCTACAAAGCCTTAAGTCTCAAGCCTTAACTTTGTACTGTTGTTAGAAGTGGCCTTAAACCTTAATTATTCAACCGCGACATTCTCCATAGGCTAACATTGCGATCCCGATAGCAGCTTCTCGCACTGCACACGCCTCCCGTGGGTCCCCTTCCTCTTAACTGTGGGTGGATTCTGAAGGGGCAAGCGATCCTGAATGCCCTAGGCATTGCCTGTAGAATTGTCGTGGTTCTTATACCACTATTTTAGTATATGGTTTGGTCCCCCCCTGGGGCCCATTGATTTCTGTGCTATTTATTGTGTTTATAAATGCTTGTTTGAAGTGTAACTTTGCCACTAGCCACATAAAGTGACTGTGGGATTCTGTCTAGAATAAATACATATATTTTATATATATACCTGTGTGGGCTACTCTTTCATTTGGTTATTCAAGAGGTTATTATGGTACAACAATAAGCTTAACACTCCTTCAAGACTTAGCCTGAAGGCTGCTCTCCACAGCTACCACTAGGATAGCTTTCTTTAAAGGTTGTCTTAAACCTATCATCAATAGGAGTCGAATTGGACTGGTGCAAGGTGTCCCTATAACTAGGAACAGCATATGCCAGGCCAACTTCTCACATTGGTGTGCAGCGGTTGGATTCAAGCTTGCCATTGTTTTACCAGATAACAAATTGAATTTCTAAAGTGAAAGCCACAAGGTACCAAAGGTACATATAAATTCAAGCTAGAATACAATAAGTTCTACTGAACTTAGAGTTGTGTGTAGAGGGTTTAGCACACCTTGACTACAACTCAAGAGAGGGTTCAGTAGGCCACACTTAGTGTAGGTAGATACATCACTATCACTACACTAAACATGTCTTCAGGTGCAGGTGCCACTAAGGCTATGGAAGGACCCCAAAGGGTCCCAGTTGATAAGTATGATCATCTCTCCTGTGGCGCTGCAGTTATACTCCCTGAGCCTTGAATTCAATCTAAGGGCTGCTAATGGGAGGACACCCTCGGATAGGCGGGGCGCACACACGTATAATAGGCCCGGACATACCTCTAGGTTAGATTATCTTTTAGTAGACGTGTGTCTTTGGCCCTATGTAAAGGACATGCAGGTGGTTCCCTCGGTTGAAAGCGACCACAACCTGCTTTCTTTAAGTATGGCTCAGTGGTGGCGTCACTCAAGTAAGGATTCTATAAACCAGGTAGCAGCACCACCTGAGGTATCGGAAGTCTCCCCTTGTGGTAGGCGAATTATATGGGCCAAACTGGTTTTATCAGAGGGGAAGGTAGAAGAAATAAAATCTCTCCTAAACCATACAGTACTAAACCTTGGAACATCCTCGGAAGGTGTGGGCAGAGCAAGTGGGCTCTTTGTCTCCCTGACAGATGCCTTGACTAATGTCTTTACTCTTCACCACAATAAATTGGGTAATAAACTCTCTAAAAAAACCCCCGACGGTTGGTATTCCCAACCATGTAGGGTTCTAAAGGCTAAGTTAGTTGAGGCGATCAAAGCTAAGTCCCGTCTTGAGATACAGGAAGCAAGGAGGGCCTACAATAACTCTCTTAAACTAGCCAGGAGGGAGTGGGAAGATAAATATTGGGATGACCTGCTCCAGGCCAGCAAAAGTAGAGACCCAAGGGCATTTTGGAAACTTATAAGTGCACGGAAAAACCCCGATGCACTTATGAGACCCTGTAACATCTCGCCACAAAGCTGGGTAAAGCACTTTGGGTCTTTATACCTCCCTCCAGATGGGGATTGTAATGCGGGGATGGCTCTTACGCATATAATTGAACCTCATGCCTACGATCTCTTTACCCCGCTAGAACTTGAGGGGGTTATAGGGTGGGTAGCCCCACGCAAGGCTGCGGGTCCCGATGGCCTCCCGGGAGACCTTATGAGGGCATACCCAGCGGAATGGGCACGGGTCATAGCAGCGCTACTTAATGACATCATGATGGGAGGGGCAGTACCTGAATCCTGGAAAGGGGCGGTGGTGGTCCCAATTTATAAAAAAGGGTGCAGGGAAGCTCCAGGTAATTACCGACCCATAAGTCTGATCGACTCCACCCAAAAGATAGCAGGTAAAGCTATCCTTGGAAGGATTCTCCATTGGGTGGAGGAGAATAAAATTCTTTCAGACTTTCAGGCAGGTTTTCGGGTTGGAATGGGGACAATTGAGCAGGTGTTTAGGCTGGTATTATTGGGGTGGAAGGTGGTGGAACTGGGCAAGGGCAGCCTTTATCTGGCCTTTATAGACCTGAAGACTGCCTTTGACCTAGTCCCCCGAGAAGATCTTTGGAGGGTACTCCTCGAGCTGGGCTTACCCCCTTACATCTTGTCACTTCTTATCAGCCTTCACGCCCATACCTTTGCCCAGGTCCGTTGGGGTAAAAACGGTGAACTTACTGAGAAGATTCCAGTCTCTAGGGGCGTAAGGCAAGGCTGCGTCTTGGCACCAACCCTATTTTCACTTTATGTGAATGGGGTGGTAAAACATCTCCAGCATGAACCAGCCGACGCCCCCTGTCTCGGTGGAGTCCGGATCCCCACCCTGCTATTTGCGGATGACACGCTCCTGATTTCGAAGACCCCTCAAGGTCTCCAGAAATTATTAACACGATTTCAGGAGTTCTGTGATGCAAGAGGATTAACAATAAATGTGGATAAAACAAAATATCTAGTCCTAAATCCTCCTAAGAAACTGGGCCGCCCTCCGACTTTAAATTCGATCCCCCTAGAGAAAGTAGCCGAATTCGACTACCTTGGCATCCGGATTACGGATAGGATGTCCTGGGCTAGTCATATTGATAAAATGGTCCTCAGTCACAGGAGAGTGGGAGGTGCCCTTATGAGGGAGTTCAGGGCCTCTCCAAGAAGATCACTCACCCCAGTAGTTGATATTTACAAGGCTAAAGTAGTGTCATCAGCCTTGTATGGGGCAGAATTGTGGGGCCACTGTTGTTTGAAAGACCTAGAGACAGCGGAGAGTAAGTTATTGAAATCCCTTATCTCCGTCCCCCTGAGTACTCCATCCGTACCTGTCCGGTTGGACATGGGCTGCAAAAATATTAAAGACCAGGCCCAGCTTCGCCCGCTTTTGTTATGGACAAGAATCTGGAGGGGTGAAGAATTGAAATCTTATGCTGATGCCTTGGGAGAAATTATGAGTTTGGGGGGCTGGGCTAAAATAAAGTGGCTTAGAGATACCAAAAAGCTTTTGGAGAATGTCGGTCTAGGAGGCTGCTGGTCATCACGTTCAGCCCCTACAAAAGAAGTTGTCAAGGCGCATTATTGGAACTGGTGTGCGGAGCGGTTAAATACAACCTCTAATCACTGCAAGTCGACTGTCGCCTTTTTGCAAATTAAAGACACTGTGGCTTTTGAACCCTACCTGGACTTGATAACTCTCCCTTATGACCGAGCCCTTTATTTCAAATTTAGAGTTGGATGCCTCCCCCTAGGTGCATTGGTATCGAGTTGGTCACCTGTGCCCCGCATTTCTCCCAACTGTGCCTGTTGCCCTAGCAAGGCTGAGACTATTGTACATGTCTTATTTGTTTGCCCGGACTATGCAAGGCCCAGGGGTGCCTGGTTGAAACCCCTCTGTCGCAATATGGGCACACGTAGTCACCTTGAAGCCCTGCGTATTTTAACTACGGACACTTCCCCCCTCTTTGTGTGTGGAATTGCGAAATTTTTAAAGTGGTCCTGGCTTATTCGCTGCAAGAGATTGTCAGTAGCTGTTTAATTCTTTTTTTAGATAATTTATTATGGGAAATTTATGCCCTTTTTTATATTCTTATGAATTTCATACTGGCTTCTTGTAACTGTGATTTTTATGTGTCTATTGTATTTTTTATGTGCTTACAAGATATCTTGCATATCGAATAAAAGCTTATGACTGACTGACTGACATATATTTTATATATATACCTGTGTGGGCTACTCTTTCATTTGGATACTCAAGAGGTTATTATGGTAAAACAATAAGCTTAACAATCCTTCAAGACTTAGCCTGAAGGCTGCTCTCCACAGTACCACTAGGATAGCTTTCTTTAAAGGTTGTCTTAAACCTATCATCAATAGGAGTCGAATTGGACTGGTGCAAGGTGTCCCTATAACTAGGAACAGCATATGCCAGGCCAACTTCTCACATTGGTGTGCAGCGGTTGGATTCAAGCTTGCCATTGTTTTACCAGATAACAAATTGAATTTCTAAAGTGAAAGCCACTAGGTACCAAAGGTACATATAAAATTCAAGCTAGAATACAATAAGTTCTACTGAACTTAGAGTTGTGTGTAGAGGGTTTAGCACACCTTGACTACAACTCAAGAGAGGGTTCAGTAGGCCACACTTAGTGTAGGTAGATACATCACTACACTAGACATGTCTTCAGGAGCAGGTGCCACTAAGGCTCCAGAAGGACCCCACAGGGTCCCAGTAGATAAGTATGATCATTTCTCCTTTGCAGAGCTCAGGGAAATGTGCACCCTTAGAAAACTGAAGACAAACAAAGGTGCCAACACCCAACGTCTCAGGGAAATCCTGCTCATAGCAGACTTTATGGAGTCCATAGGGTCCAGAGGAACAGACAGAGTGGGTGGGCATCCATCAGAAGAGGACACTCCCAGAGTGGATTCTGATGATGACCAGGAAGAGGATGAAAGTCCTGACCTGGAAGAAACAAACCACTCACAACATGGAGGTGATGGCTCAAGAGGCACTCCCTCCACCCTTAAAAGGAGAGTGGTGGATCCAAGAAGGAACAGATCCCCCTCAGTGGGATCCAACCATTCTCAGAGATCCAAAGGGTCCTCTGCCTCTTCTCAGAGAAGAGAATCCTCCCATGAGAGGAAATGCAGACTGATCAAATTTGAGCAGGCTAAGCTTCAGCTTAAAAGAGAACAGTTAGCATTGGACAGGGAATCCCTGGAGCTTCAGAAAGCTTCAAAGAAGTGGGGTCTAGAGATCCCTGGTGGCAGTGATGAAACCCCTAGAGTTAGAGAGAAAGTCCCTGACAATAGGAACCTCCACAAGATTGTGCCCCCCTATCAGAATGGGGATGATATCCACAAATGGATATCTGCTCTTGAAAGGGCCTGTAGAGTACAGAGGGTCCCAGTAGAGCAGTGGGCAGCAATCCTGTGGCTCTCCTTTTCAGATAAAGGTAGAGACAAGCTCCTCTCTGTAAGAGAAGAGGATGCTGATGATTATTATATCTTGAAAGCTGCTTTAATAGATGGGTTTGGCTTAACCACTGATCAATACAGACTTAAGTTCAGAGACACCCAGAAAGCACAGAATCAAGATTGGGTAGACTTTGTGGATTGTGCAACCAAGGCACTGGAAGGTTGGTTAAATGGCAGTAAAGTTAATGATTATCAAGGATTGTATAATCTCATTATGAGGGAGCAGATTCTTAATAATTGTCAAAACCAACTTTTACACCAGCACCTGGTGGACTCTGATCTGACCTCTCCCCAAGAATTGGGAAAGAAGGCAGACAAATGGGTCAGAACCAGGATTAGGCCTAAGAACCAAGTTGGTGACCAGAAGAAGGATTCCACTAAGCCCAAAGAGAAAGGTGGGGATGATAAACAAGAAAAGTCCTCTGAAGGGCCCCAAAAACCCAGTGCTGGGGGTGGGTCCCAAAATACTTCCTCTAATAATAAGAAACCATATTGCCATGTGTGTAAGCAACCTGGCCACTGGAAAACTGACTCCAGCTGTCCAAAGAATGGCAATAAAGAGAATGTTCCTCCAAAACCAGCTCCAACACCTCCTGTTACTACTAGTAGTAATCCCCCAGGTGGTGGGAGTGCACCCAAAAACTTAGTTGGGTTCTCTTTGGGGACACCAGTGGAGTCTGGCCCAGCCAGATCCCCTGCATTAGCAACTATGGTCTGTGATGGTGGCATGGGGTTTGCCAACTTTACCATGAGCCCCAGTATTCTGGGCAGGTACAGACAAGAACCAATAATCAATGGTCAGAAGGCTGTGGCCTATAAGGACACAGGGGCCAGTGTCACCATGGTGACCAAGAGGCTAGTGCCCCTAGATCAGCTTTTACCTGGGTTTAGCTACCAGGTGACCAATATAGATGGAATCAGGACAGATCATCCCATGGCAGTGATAAATCTCAGCTGGGGAGGGGTCACTGGCCCCAAGAGAGTGGCAGTGTCCCCAAACTTGCCTGTAGATTGTCTACTGGGGAATGATCTTGAAATCTCAGCCTGGGCTGAGGTTGACCACAAGGCCCATTTGAAAATGGTAGGAATCCCTGAGAGAGTGGATGAGACCCTGAGGGCCTCACCTCCACCCCAGGAGAAAATAGAAAGAGTGAAGCCTGAAACTATGGATCACTCTACCCAAACAGAGAGCATAGGGGAGGAGGAGCAGTCTTCCCCCCACCAGACTACAGGTAAAGGTCCAGTTTCTCAGGGAACTGATCCTGCCCCTTGTGAAGTAACTGCCCCAGAAGTGGACAGGCCTGGCCTGCCCACCTCTCTGATGGCAGGGGACCCTTCCAAGGTGGTACCCAGTCTGGAGCAGGTATACTGCCCCTCTCTACCCTGCCTCAGTCAGCCCAGGGCCGCAGAGGTCAGGGAGGTCAGTGGACCCTTACTGGGCCCCTGTCCAGAGGAACCCCCTCATCAACAGATTAGGGACACCCAGCGGAGTAGTTTCAGCCAGGTGAATATTCCTCTACAAACTGAGGGATCCCCCTTACCCCTAGGTATAGGCACCCCTCAAATGGATGTTGTTGAGCACAGGAAAACCTGGGGCCTAGCTGCCCCAAACCTTCCAGTGCCCTCCACTATTCCAGCCAAAGGGATCCAACCCCCAGCTGTAGGCAGCCAGAGGTTGACCCTTAGGGCCAGATATGACACAGTCATGGGCAGAAAGGTTTCCATAGTGGCCAGTGATCTGAGGAGGTTGAGACCAACCCAAGTAGGGTCTCACTTCCAGACTCAGACACCCCACCAGCCCACCTCTGACCCAAAAACCAATACAGGTAATTTCCCTAGACTTTGGAGAAACTCTAGAACCCCTTGGGGTAGGATTTCCCAAGTGGACCATGACACAGGGAGCAACCATGTTAGTACAGGTTCTTCCTTATATGGCCACTCAGGAAATAAAGGCTTATCTGGACAAGGTTAGCCTTATCTCCTTTCGTTTGGGGGGGGGTTATGTAGGAGAGTGGAATCTGACTAATGGTTGCCCCCAACTTTTTGCCTGGTGTTTAAGTGGTTTTTGACTAGTCTGGCTGGGATCCTGCTATCCAGGACCCCAGCCTATCTGCTTTCTCCCTAAAACTGTTGTGAGTACTCTAGGTACAAACATAATTGGATGCTGGGCATGCCCTACCAGTCCCTTGTAGATGGTACCCTAGGTACCCAGGGCATGGGTCCCTCAGTAGGCCTACCAGGGCTGCAGCACTTATTGTGCCACCCTGGGACAGCCACCCAAACTGACACCACCAGACCACTACTGTAGTCTGGGTAAGGTGGTGCTAGCACCCCTTACAGGGATGTAGGTACCCTATATCCCATACCATTACAACACATATACTCTCATAGGTCACCCCTATGGCAGGCCCTGGTAATCCTACAGGGCTGGGTGCTGAGGTATGTGTGAGGGGGACCCCTATGTGAGTAGGACCTCTCTGCAACCTTCGTAAAATCGTTACTGGGTTGTTTGTAGTGTAGCCATACCATATACTCTTAACCGCATTATAAGTTATTGCGTCATCGCTGTAACTTGGGAATGGCTACACAGAACCATATCGTGTTTGGTGTCAAACATGAAGGAATCATACCCCCAGTCCAGCCATGGGCATGGGGGCACGATTCCCCCTTGCTAGGAGGGTGATATGGGAAAAGCGGTAGAATTTAGACACCAATTTAAAAGTGCACATGTACCACAAAATGGCTACTGTCCGCCACCTACACGACTCTGGCTGGCTGTTGCTGGGGAAAACCCCAGCCTCGCCATCTGGACAATAGGGCTCCTGTGGCAGGGAGGTGCCAGCACCTCCCCAGACAGGATATGTGGATTGGAACAGGGTGGGTGCACCAAATGTCCTTTCAGAGTTGCACGTAGGCAGCTGCAGAGCCCCAATTCTGCATACACCGCCTGGAACCGGTTCAGGGGCATCCTGCCCCTCGCCCAGGCGGGAAACACACAAAGGGGAGTGGGTGTAGCCACCCTTTCCCGCCTCTACTCTGATTGGTAGGCTCTATTTTGGACCATCCCCTAATCTTGGGGATATATGGGAATAGCTTTGCCCTAGAGCCTTAGATTCGTACAGGACTTCACAGAACTGACCTTCGACGAGCTGCTGCCCAGCTGACTGAAGAAATCTCCCTTGGGATAAAGGAGTTATCCCCCTGCTTGGCAGGCACCTAAAAGACTGCAAGATACCCGGTTGGAACTTTGCTGCTCTCATGAACTTCAACGCCTTCCATCAACCTTGAGGTGGGTCTCCAGTGCATCCCAGAGTCCTGCGAGCGTGCCCAGCAAGTCTGAGCACCGTGGACCACGTGGGTGCCGAGATCCCTGCATACCCCGAGACCCCAGCCACCTCTTGCATAGCACACGACCCCGACCAGTGGGGAAGTTGTGCTTTGGCCCATTTCTGAGCCAACCTTCAAGCAGCATCCGTGCCAAAGCTCAGCCCCCTAGTCCACTCCAGTGGCCCGTGGGAGCCCTTTTAAGCACTCCATTTTGCTGCCTTCCACGGTCCCTTGTCTCTCGACTTGTGGGCCCTGACGGAGGACAATCTACTTTTCCAAGAGTTCCCCTGGTTGCTCCAGGGGTGCTCTACGCTCCCTGCAAAGGAGAGCACCCTCAGACCTCGTGGGTCTGCACCAGCAGCTGCTTTGTACATCTTGCATGGGTTGCGGTTGCCAATGCTTAGTGGATCCAATCGGGACACTAACACTGCAGCGACCCTCAGCCGACGTGGGACAGTTGCCCTCCAGAAGCTGGCCTTCCTTAAAGCCTCCCGGAGCCCGTGACTGCAGAGCCCAGCTGTACCTTCGACACCTGAAGCACCCGACATCCACGAGCTCCTTCCTGTGAGCTCCCTGGTCACTTTGCTGTGACCCAGACTCTGTCCCCTCTGCTTTCAGGTTCACCTTTATCTTCTCTTCAACTTTAATCTTCACGACTTCAACGACGCTTCCAGCTAGCAGCAGTTTGGACTACTTTTCCATAGAAAATCAGCCCGCGACCCGACACCAGAATCGACCTATGCACCCGGCTTCCCTGGGGCAGGTAACAGTGGTACTTCGGTACTCCCGTGGTGGTGGGCTCTACAAAGCCTTAAGTCTCAAGCCTTAACTTTGTACTGTTGTTAGAAGTGGCCTTAAACCTTAATTATTCAACCGCGACATTCTCCATAGGCTAACATTGCAATCCCAATAGCAGCTTCTCGCACTGCACACGCCTCCCGTGGGTCCCCTTCCTCTTAACTGTGGGTGGATTCTGAAGGGGCAAGCGATCCTGAATGCCCTAGGCATTGCCTGTAGAATTGTCGTGGTTCTTATACCACTATTTTAGTATATGGTTTGGTCCCCCCCTGGGGCCCATTGATTTCTGTGCTATTTATTGTGTTTATAAATGCTTGTTTGAAGTGTAACTTTGCCACTAGCCACATAAAGTGACTGTGGGATTCTGTCTAGAATAAATACATATATTTTATATATATACCTGTGTGGGCTACTCTTTCATTTGGATACTCAAGAGGTTATTATGGTAAAACAATAAGCTTAACACTCCTTCAAGACTTAGCCTGAAGGCTGCTCTCCACAGCTACCACTAGGATAGCTTTCTTTAAAGGTTGTCTTAAACCTATCATCAATAGGAGTCGAATTGGACTGGTGCAAGATGTCCCTATAACTAGGAACAGCATATGCCAGGCCAACTTCTCACACTATGGCCTACAGGTTAAGGTCTTAACTCTTACTCTGGCCTACTGTTTAAGTTCTTAACTCTTACTCTGGCCTAATAGCTAAGGTCTTAGACTCGTACTCTGGACTAATCGTTAAGGTCTTAACTCTTACTCTGGACTAATAGCTAAGGTCTTAAATCTTACTCTGGCCAAATAGCTAAGGTCTTAGACTCGTACTCTGGCCTACTGGTCAAGGTCTTAACTCTTACTCTGGCCTAATAGCTAAGGTCTTAGACTCGTACTCTGGCCTAATGGTTAAGTTCTTAAATCTTATTCTGGCCTACTGGTTAAGGTCTTAACTCTTTCTCTGGCCTACAGGTTAAGGTCTTAACTCTTACTCTGGCCTAATAGCTAAGGTCTTAACTCTTACTCTGGCCTAATAGCTAAGGTCTGAGACTCGTACTCTGGCCCAATGGTTAAGGTCTAAACTCTTACTCTGGCCTAATAGCTAAGGTCTTAACTCTTATTCTGGTCTAATAGCTAAGGTCTTAGACTCGTACTATGGCCTACAGGTTAAGGTCTTAACTCTTACTCTGGCCTACTGGTTAAGGTCTTAACTCTGACTCTGGCCTAATGGTTAAGGTCTTAGACTCGTACTCTGGCCTAATGGTTAAGGTCTTAACTCTTACTCTGGCCTACAGGTTAAGGTCTTAACTCTTACTCTGGCCTACTGGTTAAGGTCTTAACTCTTACTCTGGCCTAATAGCAAAGTTCTTATACTCGTACTCTGGCCTAATGGTTAAGGTGTTAACACTTACTCTGGCCTACAGGTTAAGGTCTTAACTCTTACTCTGGCCTCCTGGTTAAAGTCTTAACTCTTACTCTGGCCTAATAGCTAAGGTCTTAACTCTTACTCTGGCCTAATAGCTAAGATCTTAACGCTTACTCTGGCCTAATAGCTAAAGTCTTAGACTCGTACTCTGGCCTAATAGTTAAGGTCTTAAATCTTACTCTGGCCTAATAGCTAAGGTCTTAGACTCGTACTCTGGCCTAATAGCTAAGGTCTTAGACTCATACTCTGGCCTATTAGATAAGGTCTTAGACTCGTACTCTTGCCTAATGGTTACGGTCTTAACTCTTACTCTGGCCTAATAGCTAAGGTTTTAGACTCGTACTCTGGCCTAATAGCTACAGTCTTAGACTCGTACTCTGGCCTAATGGTTAAGGTCTTAACTCTTACTCTGGCCTAATGGTTAAGGTCTTAACTCTTACTTTGGCCTAATAGCTAAGGTCTTAGACTCGTACTCTGGCCTAATGGTTAAGGTCTTAACTCTTACTCTGGCCTACTGGTTAAGGTCTTAACTCTTACTCTGGCCTAATAGCTAAGGTCTTAGACTCGTTCTCTGGCCTACTGGTTAAGGTCTTAACTCTTACTCTGACCTAATAGCTAAGGTCTTAGACTCATACTCTGGCCTATTAGATAAGGTCTTAGACTCGTACTCTTGCCTAATGGTTAAGGTCTTAACTCTTACTCTGGCCTAATAGCTAAGGTCTTAGACTCGTACTCTGGCCTAATAGCTACAGTCTTAGACTCGTACTCTGGCCTAATGGTTAAGGTCTTAACTCTTACTCTGGCCTAATGGGTAAGGTCTTAACTCTTACTTTGGCCTAATAGCTAAGGTCTTAGACTCGTACTCTGGCCTAATGGTTAAGGTCTTAACTCTTACTCTGGCCTACTCGTTAAGGTCTTAACTCTTACTCTGGCCTAATACCTAAGGTCTTAGACTCATACTCTGGCCTAATGGTTAAGGTCTTAACTCTTACTCTGGCCTACTGGTTAAGGTCTTAACTCTTACTCTGGCCTAATAGCTAAGGTCTTAGACTCATACTCTGGCCTAATGGTTAAGGTCTTAACTCTTACGCTGGCCTACTGGTTAAGGTCTTAACTCTTACTCTGGCCTAATAGCTAAGGTCTTAGACTCGTACTATGGCCTAATGGTTAAGGTCTTAACTCTTACTCTGGCCTAATAGCTAAGGTCTTAGACTCGTACTCTGGCCTAATAGCTAAGGTCGTAGACTCATACTCTGGCCTAATGGTTAAGGTCCTAACTCTTACTCTGGCCTACTGGTTAAGGTCTTAACTCTTACTCTGGCCTAATAGCTAAGGTCTTAGACTCGTTCTCTGGCCTACTGGTTAAGGTCTTAACTCTTACTCTGACCTAATAGCTAAGGTCTTAGACTCATACTCTGGCCTATTAGATAAGGTCTTAGACTCATACTCTTGCCTAATGGTTAAGGTCTTAACTCTTACTCTGGCCTAATAGCTAAGGTTTTAGACTCATACTCTGGCCTAATAGCTACAGTCTTAGACTCGTACTCTGGCCTAATGGTTAAGGTCTTAACTCTTACTCTGGCCTAATGGTTAAGGTCTTAACTCATACTTTGGCCTAATAGCTAAGGTCTTAGACTCATACTCTGGCCTAATGGTTAAGGTCTTAACTCTTACTCTGGCCTACTTGTTAAGGTCTTAACTCTTACTCTGGCCTAATACCTAAGGT
This sequence comes from Triturus cristatus, assembly GCF_964204655.1. Classification (NCBI taxonomy): domain Eukaryota; kingdom Metazoa; phylum Chordata; class Amphibia; order Caudata; family Salamandridae; genus Triturus; species Triturus cristatus. Next base: position 717,057,673 of record NC_140593.1, on the reverse strand, counting down.
CTTAGACTCAAACTCTGGCCTAATGGTTAAGGTCTTAACTCTTACTCTGGCCTACTGGTTAAGGTCCTAACTCTTACTCTGGCCTAATAGATAAGGTATTAGACTCATACTCTGGCCTAATGGTTAAAGTCTTAACTCTTACTCTGGCCTACTGGTTAAGGTCTTAACTCTTACTCTGGCCTAATAGCTAAGGTCTTAGACTCGTACTCTGGCCTAATGGTTACGGTCTTAACTCTTACTCTGGCCTAATAGCTAAGGTCTTAGACTTGTACTCTGGCCTAATAGCTAAGGTCTTAACTCTTACTCTGGCCTAATAGCTAGGGTCTTAATTCTTACTCTGGCCTAATAGCTAAGGTCTTAGACTCATACTCTGGCCTTATGGCTAAGGTCTTAACTCTTACTCTGGCCTGATAGCTAAGGTCTTAGACTCGTACTCTGGCCTAATGGTTAAGATCTTAACTCTTATTCTGGCCTACTGGTTAAGGTCTTAACTCTTTGTCTGGCCTAATGGTTAAGGTCTTAACTCTTACTCTGGCCTAATAGCTAAGGTCTTAGACTTGTACTCTGGCCTAATGGTTAAGGTCTTAACTCTTACTCTGGCCTACTGGTTAAGGTCTTAACTCTTACTCTGGCCTACTAGCTAAGGTCTTAGACTCGTACTCTGGCCTAATGGTTAAGGTCTTAACTCTTACTCTGGCCTAATAGCTAAGGTCTTAACTCTTACTCTGGCCTAATAGCTAAGGTCTTAATTCTTACTCTGGCCTAATAGCTAAGGTCTTAACTCTTACTCTGGCCTAATAGCTAAGGTCTTAGACTCGTACTCTGGCCTACTGGTTAAGGTCTTAACTCTTACTCTGGCCTAATGGTTAAGGTCTTAGACTCGTACTCTGGACTAATGGTTAAGGTCTTAACTCTTACTCTGGCCTGATAGCTAAGGTCTTAGACTCGTACTCTGGCCTAATGGTTAAGATCTTAACTCTTACTCTGGCCTACTGGTTAAGATCTTAACTCTTTCTCTGGCCTAATGGTTAAGGTCTTAACTCTTACTCTGGCCTAATAGCTAAGGTCTTAGACTTGTACTCTGGCCTAATGGTTAAGGTCTTAACTCTTACTCTGGCCTACTGGTTAAGGTCTTAACTCTTACTCTGGCCTAATAGCTAAGGTCTTAACTCTTACTCTGGCCTAATAGCTAAGGTCTTAATTCTTACTCTGGCCTAATAGCTAAAGTCTTAGACTCGTACTCTGGCCTAATAGTTAAGGTCTTAAATCTTACTCTGGCCTAATAGCTAAGGTCTTAGACTCGTACTCTGGCCTAATAGCTAAGGTCTTAGACCCAAACTCTGGCCTATTAGATAAGGTCTTAGACTCATACTCTTGCCTAATGGTTAAGGTCTTAACTCTTACTCTGGCCTAATAGCTAAGGTTTTAGACTCGTACTCTGGCCTAATAGCTACAGTCTTAGACTCGTACTCTGGCCTAATGGTTAAGGTCTTAACTCTTACTCTGGCCTAATGGTTAAGGTCTTAACTCTTACTTTGGCCTAATAGCTAAGGTCTTAGACTCGTACTCTGGCCTAATGGTTAAGGTCTTGACTCTTACTCTGGCCTACTTGTTAAGGTCTTAACTCTTACTCTGGCCTAATACCTAAGGTCTTAGACTCATACTCTGGCCTAATGGTTAAGGTCTTAACTCTTACTCTGGCCTACTGGTTAAGGTCTTAACTCTTACTCTGGCCTAATAGCTAAGGTCTTAGACTCATACTCTGGCCTAATGGTTAAGGTCTTAACTCTTACTCTGGCCTACTGGTTAAGGTCTTAACTCTTACTCTGGCCTAATAGCTAAGGTCTTAGACTCGTTCTCTGGCCTACTGGTTAAGGTCTTTACTCTTACTCTGACCTAATAGCTAAGGTCTTAGACTCATACTCTTGCCTATTAGATAAGGTCTTAGACTCGTACTCTTGCCTAATGGTTAAGGTCTTAACTCTTACTCTGGCCTAATAGCTAAGGTCTTAGACTCGTACTCTGGCCTAATAGCTACAGTCTTAGACTCGTACTCTGGCCTAATGGTTAAGGTCTTAACTCTTACTCTGGCCTAATGGGTAAGGTCTTAACTCTTACTTTGGCCTAATAGCTAAGGTCTTAGACTCGTACTCTGGCCTAATGGTTAAGGTCTTAACTCTTGCTCTGGCCTACTGGTTAAGGTCTTAACTCTTACTCTGGCCTAATAGCTAAGGTCTTAGACTCATACTCTGGCCTAATGGTTAAGGTCTTAACTCTTACTCTGGCCTACTGGTTAAGGTCTTAACTCTTACTCTGGCCTAATAGCTAAGGTCTTAGACTCGTACTATGGCCTAATGGTTAAGGTCTTAACTCTTACTCTGGCCTAATAGCTAAGGTCTTAGACTCGTACTCTGGCCTAATAGCTAAGGTCGTAGACTCATACTCTGGCCTAATGGTTAAGGTCCTAACTCTTACTCTGGCCTACTGGTTAAGGTCTTAACTCTTACTCTTGCCTAATAGCTAAGGTCTTAGACTCGTTCTCTGGCCTACTGGTTAAGGTCTTAACTCTTACTCTGACCTAATAGCTAAGGTCTTAGACTCATACTCTGGCCTATTAGATAAGGTCTTAGACTCGTACTCTTGCCTAATGGTTAAGGTCTTAACTCTTACTCTGGCCTAATAGCTAAGGTTTTAGACTCGTACTCTGGCCTAATAGCTACAGTCTTAGACTCGTACTCTGGCCTAATGGTTAAGGTCTTAACTCTTACTCTGGCCTAATGGTTAAGGTCTTAACTCATACTTTGGCCTAATAGCTAAGGTCTTAGACTCGTACTCTGGCCTAATGGTTAAGGTCTTAACTCTTACTCTGGCCTACTTGTTAAGGTCTTAACTCTTACTCTGGCCTAATACCTAAGGTCTTAGACTCAAACTCTGGCCTAATGGTTAAGGTCTTAACTCTTACTCTGGCCTACTGGTTAAGGTCTTAACTCTTACTCTGGCCTAATAGATAAGGTCTTAGACTCATACTCTGGCCTAATGGTTAAGGTCTTAACTCTTACTCTGGCCTACTGGTTAAGGTCTTAACTCTTACTCTGGCCTAATAGATAAGGTCTTAGACTCATACTCTGGCCTAATGGTTAAGGTCTTAACTCTTACTCTGGCCTAATAGCTAAGGTCTTAGACTCGTACTCTGGCCTACTGGTTAAGGTCTTAACTCTTACTCTGGCCTAATGGTTAAGGTCTTAGACTCGTACTCTGGACTAATGGTTAAGGTCTTAACTCTTACTCTGGCCTGATAGCTAAGGTCTTAGACTCGTACTCTGGCCTAATGGTTAAGATCTTAACTCTTACTCTGGCCTACTGGTTAAGATCTTAACTCTTTCTCTGGCCTAATGGTTAAGGTCTTAACTCTTACTCTGGCCTAATAGCTAAGGTCTTAGACTTGTACTCTGGCCTAATGGTTAAGGTCTTAACTCTTACTCTGGCCTACTGGTTAAGGTCTTAACTCTTACTCTGGCCTAATAGCTAAGGTATTAACTCTTACTCTGGCCTAATAGCTAAGGTCTTAATTCTTACTCTGGCCTAATAGCTAAAGTCTTAGACTCGTACTCTGGCCTAATAGTTAAGGTCTTAAATCTTACTCTGGCCTAATAGCTAAGGTCTTAGACTCGTACTCTGGCCTAATAGCTAAGGTCTTAGACCCATACTCTGGCCTATTAGATAAGGTCTTAGACTCATACTCTTGCCTAATGGTTAAGGTCTTAACTCTTACTCTGGCCTAATAGCTAAGGTTTTAGACTCGTACTCTGGCCTAATAGCTACAGTCTTAGACTCGTACTCTGGCCTAATGGTTAAGGTCTTAACTCTTACTCTGGCCTAATGGTTAAGGTCTTAACTCTTACTTTGGCCTAATAGCTAAGGTCTTAGACTCGTACTCTGGCCTAATGGTTAAGGTCTTGACTCTTACTCTGGCCTACTTGTTAAGGTCTTAACTCTTACTCTGGCCTAATACCTAAGGTCTTAGACTCATACTCTGGCCTAATGGTTAAGGTCTTAACTCTTACTCTGGCCTACTGGTTAAGGTCTTAACTCTTACTCTGGCCTAATAGCTAAGGTCTTAGACTCATACTCTGGCCTAATGGTTAAGGTCTTAACTCTTACTCTGGCCTACTGGTTAAGGTCTTAACTCTTACTCTGGCCTAATAGCTAAGGTCTTAGACTCGTTCTCTGGCCTACTGGTTAAGGTCTTAACTCTTACTCTGACCTAATAGCTAAGGTCTTAGACTCATACTCTTGCCTATTAGATAAGGTCTTAGACTCGTACTCTTGCCTAATGGTTAAGGTCTTAACTCTTACTCTGGCCTAATAGCTAAGGTCTTAGACTCGTACTCTGGCCTAATAGCTACAGTCTTAGACTCGTACTCTGGCCTAATGGTTAAGGTCTTAACTCTTACTCTGGCCTAATGGGTAAGGTCTTAACTCTTACTTTGGCCTAATAGCTAAGGTCTTAGACTCGTACTCTGGCCTAATGGTTAAGGTCTTAACTCTTACTCTGGCCTACTGGTTAAGGTCTTAACTCTTACTCTGGCCTAATAGCTAAGGTCTTAGACTCATACTCTGGCCTAATGGTTAAGGTCTTAACTCTTACTCTGGCCTACTGGTTAAGGTCTTAACTCTTACTCTGGCCTAATAGCTAAGGTCTTAGACTCGTACTATGGCCTAATGGTTAAGGTCTTAACTCTTACTCTGGCCTAATAGCTAAGGTCTTAGACTCGTACTCTGGCCTAATAGCTAAGGTCGTAGACTCATACTCTGGCCTAATGGTTAAGGTCCTAACTCTTACTCTGGCCTACTGGTTAAGGTCTTAACTCTTACTCTTGCCTAATAGCTAAGGTCTTAGACTCGTTCTCTGGCCTACTGGTTAAGGTCTTAACTCTTACTCTGACCTAATAGCTAAGGTCTTAGACTCATACTCTGGCCTATTAGATAAGGTCTTAGACTCGTACTCTTGCCTAATGGTTAAGGTCTTAACTCTTACTCTGGCCTAATAGCTAAGGTTTTAGACTCGTACTCTGGCCTAATAGCTACAGTCTTAGACTCGTACTCTGGCCTAATGGTTAAGGTCTTAACTCTTACTCTGGCCTAATGGTTAAGGTCTTAACTCATACTTTGGCCTAATAGCTAAGGTCTTAGACTCGTACTCTGGCCTAATGGTTAAGGTCTTAACTCTTACTCTGGCCTACTTGTTAAGGTCTTAACTCTTACTCTGGCCTAATACCTAAGGTCTTAGACTCAAACTCTGGCCTAATGGTTAAGGTCTTAACTCTTACTCTGGCCTACTGGTTAAGGTCTTAACTCTTACTCTGGCCTAATAGATAAGGTCTTAGACTCATACTCTGGCCTAATGGTTAAGGTCTTAACTCTTACTCTGGCCTACTGGTTAAGGTCTTAACTCTTACTCTGGCCTAATAGCTAAGGTCTTAGACTCGTACTCTGGCCTAATGGTTAAGGTCTTAACTCTTACTCTGGCCTAATAGCTAAGGTCTTAGACTTGTACTCTAGCCTAATAGCTAAGGTCTTAACTCTTACTCTGGCCTAATAGCTAGGGTCTTAATTCTTACTCTGGCCTAATAGCTAAGGTCTTAGACTCATACTCTGGCCTAATGGTTAAGGTCTTAACTCTTACTCTGGCCTGATAGCTAAGGTCTTAGACTCGTACTCTGGCCTAATGGTTAAGATCTTAACTCTTATTCTGGCCTACTGGTTAAGGTCTTAACTCTTTCTCTGGCCTAATGGTTAGGGTCTTAACTCTTACTCTGGCCTAATAGCTAAGGTCTTAGACTTGTACTCTGGCCTAATGGTTAAGGTCTTAACTCTTACTCTGGCCTACTGGTTAAGGTCTTAACTCTTACTCTGGCCTACTAGCTAAGGTCTTAGACTTGTACTCTGGCCTAATGGTTAAGGTCTTAACTCTTACTCTGGCCTAATAGCTAAGGTCTTAACTCTTACTCTGGCCTAATAGCTAAGGTCTTAATTCTTACTCTGGCCTAATAGCTAAGGTCTTAACTCTTACTCTGGCCTAATAGCTAAGGTTTTAGACTCGTACTCTGGCCTACTGGTTAAGGTCTTAACTCTTACTCTGGCCTAATGGGTAAGGTCTTAGACTCGTACTCTGGCCTAATGGTTAAGGTCTTAACTCTTACTCTGGCCTGATATCTAAGGTCTTAGACTCGTACTCTGGCCTAATGGTTAAGGTCTTAACTCTTTCTCTGGCCTAATGGTTAAGGTCTTAACTCTTACTCTGGCCTAATAGCTAAGGTCTTAGACTTGTACTCTGGCCTAATGGTTAAGGTCTTAACTCTTACTCTGGCCTACTGGTTAAGGTCTTAACTCTTACTCTGGCCTAATAGCTAAGGTCTTAACTCTTACTCTGGCCTAATAGCTAAGGTCTTAATTCTTACTCTGGCCTAATAGCTAAGGTCTTAGACTCATACTCTGGCCTACTGGTTAAGGTCTTAACTCTTACTCTGGCCTTATAGCTAAGGTCTTAGACTCGTACTCTGGCCTAATGGTTAAGGTCTTAACTCTTACTCTGGCCTAATAGCTAAGGTCTTAACTCTTACTCTGGCCTAATAGCTAAGGTCTTAGACTCGTACTCTGGCCTACTGGTTAAGGTCTTAACTCTTACTCTGGCCTACTGGTTAAGGTCTTAACTCTTACTCTGGGCTAATAGCTAAGGTTTAAGACTCGTACTCTGGTCTAATGTTTAAGGTCTTAACTCTCACTCTGGCCTACTGGTTAAGGTCTTAACTCTTACTCTGGCCTAATAGCTAAGGTCTTAGACTCATACTCTGGCCTAATGGTTAAGGTCTTAACTCTTACTCTGGCCTAATAGCTAAGGTCTTAACTCTTACTCTGGCCTAATAGCTAAGATCTTAGACTCGTACTCTGGCCTAACGGTTAAGGTCTTAACTCTTACTCTGGCCTTCTTGTTAAGGTCTTAACTCTTACTCTGGCCTATTAGCTAAGGTCTTAACTCTTACTCTGGCCTAATAGCTAAGGTCTTAACTCTTACTCTGGCCTAATAGCTAAGGTCTTGAACTCGTATTATGGCCTACAGGTTAAGGTCCTAACTCTTACTCTGGCCTACTGTTTAAGTTCTTAACTCTTACTCTGGCCTAATAGCTAAGGTCTTAGACTCGTACTCTGGACTAATCGTTAAGGTCCTAACTCTTACTCTGGACTAATAGCTAAGGTCTTAAATCTTACTCTGGCCCAATAGCTAAGGTCTTAGACTCGTACTCTGGCCTACTGGTTAAGGTCTTAACTCTTACTCTGGCCTAATAGCTAAGGTCGTAGACTCATACTCTGGCCTAATGGTTAAGGTCCTAACTCTTACTCTGGCCTACTGGTTAAGGTCTTAACTCCTACTCTGGCCTAATAGCTAAGGTCTTAGACTCATTCTCTGGCCTACTGGTTAAGGTCTTAACTCTTACTCTGACCTAATAGCTAAGGTCTTAGACTCATACTCTGGCCTATTAGATAAGGTCTTAGACTCGTACTCTTGCCTAATGGTTAAGGTCCTAACTCTTACTCTGGCCTAATAGCTAAGGTTTTAGACTCGTACTCTGGCCTAATAGCTACAGTCTTAGACTCGTACTCTGGCCTAATGGTTAAGGTCTTAACTCTTACTCTGGCCTAATGGTTAAGGTCTTAACTCTTACTTTGGCCTAATAGCTAAGGTCTTAGACTCGTACTCTGGCCTAATGGTTAAGGTCTTGACTCTTACTCTGGCCTACTTGTTAAGGTCTTAACTCTTACTCTGGCCTAATACCTAAGGTCTTAGACTCATACTCTGGCCTACTGGTTAAGGTCTTAACTCTTACTCTGACCTAATAGCTAAGGTCTTAGACTCATACTCTGGCCTATTAGATAAGGTCTTAGACTCGTACTCTTGCCTAATGGTTAAGGTCTTAACTCTTACTCTGGCCTAATAGCTAAGGTCTTAGACTCGTACTCTGGCCTAATAGCTACAGTCTTAGACTCGTACTCTGGCCTAATGGTTAAGGTGTTAACTCTTACTCTGGCCTAATGGGTAAGGTCTTAACTCTTACTTTGGCCTAATAGCTAAGGTCTTAGACTCGTACTCTGGCCTAATGGTTAAGGTCTTAACTCTTACTCTGGCCTACTCGTTAAGGTCTTAACTCTTACTCTGGCCTAATACCTAAGGTCTTAGACTCATACTCTGGCCTAATGGTTAAGGTCTTAACTCTTACTCTGGCCTACTGGTTAAGGTCTTAACTCTTACTCTGGCCTAATAGCTAAGGTCTTAGACTCATACTCTGGCCTAATGGTTAAGGTCTTAACTCTTACTCTGGCCTACTGGTTAAGGTCTTAACTCTTACTCTGGCCTAATAGCTAAGGTCTTAGACTCGTACTCTGGCCTAATGGTTAAGGTCTTAACTCTTACTCTGGCCTAATAGCTAAGGTCTTAGACTCGTACTCTGGCCTAATAGCTAAGGTCGTAGACTCATACTCTGGCCTAATGGTTAAGGTCCTAACTCTTACTCTGGCCTACTGGTTAAGGTCTTAACTCTTACTCTGGCCTAATAGCTAAGGTCTTAGACTCGTTCTCTGGCCTACTGGTTAAGGTCTTAACTCTTACTCTGACCTAATAGCTAAGGTCTTAGACTCATACTCTGGCCTATTAGATAAGGTCTTAGACTCGTACTCTTGCCTAATGGTTAAGGTCTTAACTCTTACTCTGGCCTAACGGTTAAGGTCTTAACTCATACTTTGGCCTAATAGCTAAGGTCTTAGACTCGTACTCTGGCCTAATGGTTAAGGTCTTAACTCTTACTCTGGCCTACTTGTTAAGGTCTTAACTCTTACTCTGGCCTAATACCTAAGGTCTTAGACTCAAACTCTGGCCTAATGGTTAAGGTCTTAACTCTTACTCTGGCCTACTGGTTAAGGTCTTAACTCTTACTCTGGCCTAATAGATAAGGTCTTAGACTCATACTCTGGCCTAATGGTTAAGGTCTTAACTCTTACTCTGGCCTACTGGTTAAGGTCTTAGACTTGTACTCTGGCCTAATAGCTAAGGTCTTAGACTCGTACTCTGGCCTAATGGTTAAGGTCTTAACTCTTACTCTGGCCTAATAGCTAAGGTCTTAGACTTGTACTCTGGCCTAATACCTAAGGTCTTAACTCTTACTCTGGCCTAATAGCTAGGGTCTTAATTCTTACTCTGACCTAATAGCTAAGGTCTTAGACTCATACTCTGGCCTAATGGTTAAGGTCTTAACTCTTACTCTGGCCTGATAGCTAAGGTCTTAGACTCGTACTCTGGCCTAATGGTTAAGATCTTAACTCTTATTCTGGCCTACTGGTTAAGGTCTTAACTCTTTCTCTGGCCTAATGGTTAAGGTCTTAACTCTTACTCTGGCCTAATAGCTAAGGTCTTAGACTTGTACTCTGGCCTAATGGTTAAGGTCTTAACTCTTACTCTGGCCTACTGGTTAAGGTCTTAACTCTTACTCTGGCCTACTAGCTAAGGTCTTAGACTCGTACTCTGGCCTAATGGTTAAGGTCTTAACTCTTACTCTGGCCTAATAGCTAAGGTCTTAACTCTTACTCTGGCCTAATAGCTAAGGTCTTAATTCTTACTCTGGCCTAATAGCTAAGGTCTTAACTCTTACTCTGGCCTAATAGCTAAGGTCTTAGACTCGTACTCTGGCCTACTGGTTAAGGTCTTAACTCTTACTCTGGCCTAATGGTTAAGGTCTTAGACTCGTACTCTGGCCTAATGGTTAAGGTCTTAAATCTTACTCTGGCCTGATAGCTAAGGTCTTAGACTCGTACTCTGGCCTAATGGTTAAGATCTTAACTCTTACTCTGGCCTACTGGTTAAGGTCTTAACTCTTTCTCTGGCCTAATGGTTAAGGTCTTAACTCTTACTCTGGCCTAATAGCTAAGGTCTTAGACTTGTACTCTGGCCTAATGGTTAAGGTCTTAACTCTTACTCTGGCCTACTGGTTAAGGTCTTAACTCTTACTCTGGCCTAATAGCTAAGGTCTTAACTCTTACTCTGGCCTAATAGCTAAGGTCTTAATTCTTACTCTGGCCTAATAGCTAAGGTCTTAGACTCATACTCTGGCCTACTGGTTAAGGTCTTAACTCTTACTCTGGCCTTATAGCTAAGGTCTTAGACTCGTACTCTGGCCTAATGGTTAAGGTCTTAACTCTTACTCTGGCCTAATAGCTAAGGTCTTAACTCTTACTCTGGCCTAATAGCTAAGGTCTTAGACTCATATTCTGGCCTACTGGTTAAGGTCTTAACTCTTACTCTGGCCTACTGGTTAAGGTCTTAACTCTTACTCTGGCCTAATAGCTAAGGTTTAAGACTCGTACTCTGGTCTAATGTTTAAGGTCTTAACTCTCACTCTGGCCTACTGGTTAAGGTCTTAACTCTTACTCTGGCCTAATAGCTAAGGTCTTAGACTCATACTCTGGCCTAAAGGTTAAGGTCTTAACTCTTACTCTGGCCTGATAGCTAAGGTCTTAGACTCGTACTCTGGCCTAATGGTTAAGATCTTAACTCTTACTCTGGCCTACTGGTTAAGGTCTTAACTCTTTCTCTGGCCTAATGGTTAAGGTCTTAACTCTTACTCTGGCCTAATAGCTAAGGTCTTAGACTTGTACTCTGGCCTAATGGTTAAGGTCTTAACTCTTACTCTGGCCTACTGGTTAAGGTCTTAACTCTTACTCTGGCCTACTAGCTAAGGTCTTAGACTCGTACTCTGGCCTAATGGTTAAGGTCTTAACTCTTACTCTGGCCTAATAGCTAAGGTCTTAACTCTTACTCTGGCCTAATAGCTAAGGTCTTAACTCTTACTCTGGCCTAATAGCTAAGGTCTTGAACTCGTATTATGGCCTACAGGTTAAGGTCCTAACTCTTACTCTGGCCTACTGTTTAAGTTCTTAACTCTTACTCTGGCCTAATAGCTAAGGTCTTAGACTCGTACTCTGGACTAATCGTTAAGGTCTTAACTCTTACTCTGGACTAATAGCTAAGGTCTTAAATCTTACTCTGGCCCAATAGCTAAGGTCTTAGACTCGTACTCTGGCCTACTGGTTAAGGTCTTAACTCTTACTCTGGCCTAATAGCTAAGGTCGTAGACTCATACTCTGGCCTAATGGTTAAGGTCCTAACTCTTACTCTGGCCTACTGGTTAAGGTCTTAACTCTTACTCTGGCCTAATAGTTAAGGTCTTAGACTCGTTCTCTGGCCTACTGGTTAAGGTCTTAACTCTTACTCTGACCTAATAGCTAAGGTCTTAGACTCATACTCTGGCCTATTAGATAAGGTCTTAGACTCGTACTCTTGCCTAATAGTTAAGGTCTTAACTCTTACTCTGGCCTAATAGCTAAGGTTTTAGACTCGTACTCTGGCCTAATAGCTACAGTCTTAGACTCGTACTCTGACCTAATGGTTAAGGTCTTAACTCTTACTCTGGCCTAATAGCTAAGGTTTTAGACTCGTACTCTGGCCTAATAGCTACAGTCTTAGACTCGTACTCTGGCCTAATGGTTAAGGTCTTAACTCTTACTCTGGCCTAATGGTTAAGGTCTTAACTCTTACTTTGGCCTAATAGCTAAGGTCTTAGACTCGTACTCTGGCCTAATGGTTAAGGTCTTAACTCTTACTCTGGCCTACTTGTTAAAGTCTTAACTCTTACTCTGGCCTAATACCTAAGGTCTTAGACTCATACTCTGGCCTAATGGTTAAGGTCTTAACTCTTACTCTGGCCTACTGGTTAAGGTCTTAACTCTTACTCTGGCCTAATAGCTAAGGTCTTAGACTCGTACTCTGGCCTAATGGTTAAGGTCTTAACTCTTACTCTGGCCTAATAGCTAAGGTCTTAGACTTGTACTCTGGCCTAATAGCTAAGGTCTTAACTCTTACTCTGGCCTAATAGCTAAGGTCTTAATTCTTACTCTGGCCTAATAGCTAAGGTCTTAGACTCATACTCTGGCCTAATGGTTAAGGTCTTAACTCTTAATCTGGCCTAATAGCTAAGGTCTTAGACTCGTGCTCTGGCCTACTGGTTAAGGTCTTAACTCTTACTCTGGCCTACTGGTTAAGGTCTTAACTCTTACTCTGGCCTAATAGCTAAGGTTTAAGACTCGTACTCTGGTCTAATGTTTAAGGTCTTAACTCTCACTCTGGCCTACTGGTTAAGGTCTTAACTCTTACTCTGGCCTAATAGCTAAGGTCTTAGACTCATACTCTGGCCTAATGGTTAAGGTCTTAACTCTTACTCTGGCCTGATAGCTAAGGTCTTAGACTCGTACTCTGGCCTAATGGTTAAGATCTTAACTCTTACTCTGGCCTACTGGTTAAGGTCTTAACTCTTTCTCTGGCCTACTGGTTAAGGTCTTAACTCTTACTCTGGCCTACTAGCTAAGGTCTTAGACTCGTACTCTGGCCTAATGGTTAAGGTCTTAACTCTTACTCTGGCCTAATAGCTAAGGTCTTAACTCTTACTCTGGCCTAATAGCTAAGGTCTTAATTCTTACTCTGGCCTAATAGCTAAGGTCTTAACTCCTACTCTGGCCTAATAGCTAAGGTCTTAGACTCGTACTCTGGCCTACTGGTTAAGGTCTTAACTCTTACTCTGGCCTAATGGTTAAGTTCTTAGAATCGTACTCTGGCCTAATGGTTAAGGTCTTAACTCTTACTCTGGCCTGATAGCTAAGGTCTTAGACTCATACTCTGGCCTAATGGTTAAGATCTTAACTCTTACTCTGGCCTACTGGTTAAGGTCTTAACTCTTTCTCTGGCCTAATGGTTAAGGTCTTAACTCTTACTCTGGCCTAATAGCTAAGGTCTTAGACTTGTACTCTGGCCTAATGGTTAAGGTCTTAACTCTTACTCTGGCCTACTGGTTAAGGTCTTAACTCTTACTCTGGCCTAATAGCTAAGGTCTTAACTCTTACTCTGGCCTAATAGCTAAGGTCTTAATTCTTACTCTGGCCTAATAGCTAAGGTCTTAGACTCATACTCTGGCCTACTGGTTAAGGTCTTAACTCTTACTCTGGCCTTATAGCTAAGGTCTTAGACTCGTACTCTGGCCTAATGGTTAAGGTCTTAACTCTTACTCTGGCCTAATAGCTAAGGTCTTAACTCTTACTCTGGCCTAATAGCTAAGGTCTTAATTCTTACTCTGGCCTAATAGCTAAGGTCTTAGACTCATACTCTGGCCTACTGGTTAAGGTCTTAACTCTTACTCTGGCCTTATAGCTAAGGTCTTAGGCTCGTACTCTGGCCCAATGGTTAAGGTCTAAACTCTTACTCTGGCCTAATAGCTAAGGTCTTAACTCTTATTCTGGTCTAATAGCTAAGGTCTTAGACTCGTACTATGGCCTACAGGTTAAGGTCTTAACTCTTACTCTGGCCTACTGGTTAAGGTCTTAACTCTGACTCTGGCCTAATGGTTAAGGTCTTAGACTCTTACTCTGGCCTAATGGTTAAGGTCTTAACTCTTACTCTGGCCTACAGGTTAAGGTCTTAACTCTTACTCTGGCCTACTGGTTAAGGTCTTAACTCTTACTCTGGTCTAATAGCTAAGGTCTTATACTCGTACTCTGGCCTAATGGTTAAGGTGTTAACACTTACTCTGGCCTACTGGTTAAGGTCTTAACTCTTACTCTGGCCTAATGGCTAAGGTCTTAGAATCATACTCTGGTCTACTGGTTACGGTCTTAACTCTTACTCTGGCCTCCTGGTTAAAGTCTTAACTCTTACTCTGGCCTAATAGCTAAGGTCTTAACTCTTACTCTGGCCTAATAGCTAAGATCTTAACTCTTACTCTGGCCTAATAGCTAAAGTCTTAGACTCGTACTCTGGCCTAATAGTTAAGGTCTTAAATCTTACTCTGGCCTAATAGCTAAGGTCTTAGACTCGTACTCTGGCCTAATAGCTAAGGTCTTAGACTCATACTCTGGCCTATTAGATAAGGTCTTAGACTCGTACTCTTGCCTAATGGTTAAGGTCTTAACTCTTACTCTGGCCTAATAGCTAAGGTTTTAGACTCGTACTCTGGCCTAATAGCTACAGTCTTAGACTCGTACTCTGGCCTAATGGTTAAGGTCTTAACTCTTACTCTGGCCTATTGGTTAAGGTCTTAACTCTTACTTTGGCCTAATAGCTAAGGTCTTAGACTCGTCCTCTGGCCTAATGGTTAAGGTCTTGACTCTTACTCTGGCCTACTTGTTAAGGTCTTAACTCTTACTCTGTCCTAATACCTAAGGTCTTAGACTCATACTCTGGCCTAATGGTTAAGGTCTTAACTCTTACTCTGGCCTACTGGTTAAGGTCTTAACTCTTACTCTGGCCTAATAGCTAAGGTCTTAGACTCATACTCTGGCCTAATGGTTAAGGTCTTAACTCTTACTCTGGCCTACTGGTTAAGGTCTTAACTCTTACTCTGGCCTAATAGCTAAGGTCTTAGACTCGTTCTCTGGCCTACTGGTTAAGGTCTTAACTCTTACTCTGACCTAATAGCTAAGGTCTTAGACTCATACTCTGGCCTATTAGATAAGGTCTTAGACTCGTACTCTTGCCTAATGGTTAAGGTCTTAACTCTTACTCTGGCCTAATAGCTAAGGTCGTAGACTCGTACTCTGGCCTAATAGCTACAGTCTTAGACTTGTACTCTGGCCTAATGGTTAAGGTCTTAACTCTTACTCTGGCCTAATGGGTAAGGTCTTAACTCTTACTGTGGCCTAATAGCTAAGGTCTTAGACTTGTACTCTGGCCTAATGGTTAAGGTCTTAACTCTTACTCTGGCCTAATCGTTAAGGTCTTAACTCTTACTCTGGCCTAATACCTAAGGTCTTAGACTCATACTCTGGCCTAATGGTTAAGGTCTTAACTCTTACTCTGGCCTACTGGTTAAGGTCTTAACTCTTACTCTGGCCTAATAGCTAAGGTCTTAGACTCATACTCTGGCCTAATGGTTAAGGTCTTAACTCTTACTCTGGCCTACTGGTTAAGGTCTTAACTCTTACTATGGCCTAATAGCTAAGGTCTTAGACTCGTACTCTGGCCTAATGGTTAAGGTCTTAACTCTTACTCTGGCCTAATAGCTAAGGTCTTAGACTCGTACTCTGGCCTAATAGCTACAGTCTTAGACTCGTACTCTGGCCTAATGGTTAAGGTCTTAACTCTTACTCTGGCCTAATGGTTAAGGTCTTAACTCATACTTTGGCCTAATAGCTAAGGTCTTAGACTCGTACTCTGGCCTAATGGTTAAGGTCTTAACTCTTACTCTGGCCTACTTGTTAAGGTCTTAACTCTTACTCTGGCCTAATACCTAAGGTCTTAGACTCAAACTCTGGCCTAATGGTTAAGGTCTTAACTCTTACTCTGGCCTACTGGTTAAGGTCTTAACTCTTACTCTGGCCTAATAGATAAGGTCTTAGACTCATACTCTGGCCTAATGGTTAAGGTCTTAACTCTTACTCTGGCCTACTGGTTAAGGTCTTAACTCTTACTCTGGCCTAATAGCTAAGGTCTTAGACTTGTACTCTGGCCTAATAGCTAAGGTCTTAACTCTTACTCTGGCCTAATAGCTAGGGTCTTAATTCTTACTCTGGCCTAATAGCTAAGGTCTTAGACTCATACTCTGGCCTAATGGTTAAGGTCTTAACTCTTACTCTGGCCTGATAGCTAAGGTCTTAGACTCGTACTCTGGCCTAATGGTTAAGATCTTAACTCTTACTCTGGCCTACTGGTTAAGGTCTTAACTCTTTCTCTGGCCTAATGGTTAAGGTCTTAACTCTTACTCTGGCCTAATAGCTAAGGTCTTAGACTTGTACTCTGGCCTAATGGTTAAGGTCTTAACTCTTACTCTGGCCTACTGGTTAAGGTCTTAACTCTTACTCTGGCCTACTAGCTAAGGTCTTAGACTCGTACTCTGGCCTAATGGTTAAGGTCTTAACTCTTACTCTGGCCTAATAGCTAAGGTCTTAACTCTTACTCTGGCCTAATAGCTAAGGTCTTAATTCTTACTCTGGCCTAATAGCTAAGGTCTTAACTCTTACTCTGGCCTAATAGCTAAGGTCTTAGACTCGTACTCTGGCCTAATGGTTAAGGTCTTAGACTCGTACTCTGGCCTAATGGTTAAGGTCTTAACTCTTACTCTGGCCTGATAGCTAAGGTCTTAGACTCGTACTCTGGCCTAATGGTTAAGATCTTAACTCTTACTCTGGCCTACTGGTTAAGGTCTTAACTCTTTCTCTGGCCTAATGGTTAAGGTCTTAACTCTTACTCTGGCCTAATAGCTAAGGTCTTAGACTTGTACTCTGGCCTAATGGTTAAGGTCTTAACTCTTACTCTGGCCTACTTGTTAAGGTCTTAACTCTTACTCTGGCCTAATAGCTAAGGTCTTAACTCTTACTCTGGCCTAATAGCTAAGGTCTTAATTCTCACTCTGGCCTAATAGCCAAGGTCTTAGACTCATACTCTGGCCTACTGGTTAAGGTCTTAACTCTTACTCTGGCCTTATAGCTAAGGTCTTAGACTCGTACTCTGGCCTAATGGTTAAGGTCTTAACTCTTACTCTGGCCTAATAGCTAAGGTCTTAACTCTTTCTCTGGCCTAATAGCTAAGGTCTTAGACTCGTACTCTGGCCTACTGGTTAAGGTCTTAACTCTTACTCTGGCCTACTGGTTAAGGTCTTAACTCTGACTCTGGCCTAATGGTTAAGGTCTTAGACTCTTACTCTGGCCTAATGGTTAAGGTCTTAACTCTTACTCTGGCCTACAGGTTAAGGTCTTAACTCTTACTCTGGCCTACTGGTTAAGGTCTTAACTCTTACTCTGGTCTAATAGCTAAGGTCTTATACTCATACTCTGGTCTACTGGTTACGGTCTTAACTCTTACTCTGGCCTCCTGGTTAAAGTCTTAACTCTTACTCTGGCCTAATAGCTAAGGTCTTAACTCTTACTCTGGCCTAATAGCTAAGATCTTAACTCTTACTCTGGCCTAATAGCTAAAGTCTTAGACTCGTACTCTGGCCTAATAGTTAAGGTCTTAAATCTTACTCTGGCCTAATAGCTAAGGTCTTAGACTCGTACTCTGGCCTAATAGCTAAGGTCTTAGACTCATACTCTGGCCTATTAGATAAGGTCTTAGACTCGTACTCTTGCCTAATGGTTAAGGTCTTAACTCTTACTCTGGCCTAATAGCTAAGGTTTTAGACTCGTACTCTGGCCTAATAGCTACAGTCTTAGACTCGTACTCTGGCCTAATGGTTAAGGTCTTAACTCTTACTCTGGCCTAATGGTTAAGGTCTTAACTCTTACTTTGGCCTAATAGCTAAGGTCTTAGACTCGTCCTCTGGCCTAATGGTTAAGGTCTTGACTCTTACTCTGGCCTACTTGTTAAGGTCTTAACTCTTACTCTGGCCTAATACCTAAGGTCTTAGACTCATACTCTGGCCTAATGGTTAAGGTCTTAACTCTTACTCTGGCCTACTGGTTAAGGTCTTAACTCTTACTCTAGCCTAATAGCTAAGGTCTTAGACTCATACTCTGGCCTAATGGTTAAGGTCTTAACTCTTACTCTGGCCTACTGGTTAAGGTCTTAACTCTTACTCTGGCCTAATAGCTAAGGTCTTAGACTCGTTCTCTGGCCTACTGGTTAAGGTCTTAACTCTTACTCTGACCTAATAGCTAAGGTCTTAGACTCATACTCTGGCCTATTAGATAAGGTCTTAGACTCGTACTCTTGCCTAATGGTTAAGGTCTTAACTCTTACTCTGGCCTAATAGCTAAGGTCTTAGACTCGTACTCTGGCCTAATAGCTACAGTCTTAGACTTGTACTCTGGCCTAATGGTTAAGGTCTTAACTCTTACTCTGGCCTAATGGGTAAGGTCTTAACTCTTACTGTGGCCTAATAGCTAAGGTCTTAGACTCGTACTCTGGCCTAATGGTTAAGGTCTTAACTCTTACTCTGGCCTACTCGTTAAGGTCTTAACTCTTACTCTGGCCTAATACCTAAGGTCTTAGACTCATACTCTGGCCTAATGGTTAAGGTCATAACTCTTACTCTGGCCTACTGGTTAAGGTCTTAACTCTTACTCTGGCCTAATAGCTAAGGTCTTAGACTCATACTCTGGCCTAATGGTTAAGGTCTTAACTCTTACTCTGGCCTAATAGCTAAGGTCTTGACTCTTTCTCTGGCCTAATAGCTAAGGTCTTAGACTCGTACTCTGGCCTACTGGTTAAGGTCTTAACTCTTACTCTGGCCTACTGGTTAAGGTCTTAACTCTGACTCTGGCCTAATGGTTAAGGTCTTAGACTCTTACTCTGGCCTAATGGTTAAGGTCTTAACTCTTACTCTGGCCTACAGGTTAAGGTCTTAACTCTTACTCTGGCCTACTGGTTAAGGTCTTAACTCTTACTCTGGTCTAATAGCTAAGGTCTTATACTCGTACTCTGGCCTAATGGTTAAGGTGTTAACACTTACTCTGGCCTACTGGTTAAGGTCTTAACTCTTACTCTGGCCTAATGGCTAAGGTCTTAGAATCATACTCTGGTCTACTGGTTACGGTCTTAACTCTTACTCTGGCCTCCTGGTTAAAGTCTTAACTCTTACTCTGGCCTAATAGCTAAGGTCTTAACTCTTACTCTGGCCTAATAGCTAAGATCTTAACTCTTACTCTGGCCTAATAGCTAAAGTCTTAGACTCGTACTCTGGCCTAATAGTTAAGGTCTTAAATCTTACTCTGGCCTAATAGCTAAGGTCTTAGACTCGTACTCTGGCCTAATAGCTAAGGTCTTAGACTCATACTCTGGCCTATTAGATAAGGTCTTAGACTCGTACTCTTGCCTAATGGTTAAGGTCTTAACTCTTACTCTGGCCTAATAGCTAAGGTTTTAGACTCGTACTCTGGCCTAATAGCTACAGTCTTAGACTCGTACTCTGGCCTAATGGTTAAGGTCTTAACTCTTACTCTGGCCTAATGGTTAAGGTCTTAACTCTTACTTTGGCCTAATAGCTAAGGTCTTAGACTCGTCCTCTGGCCTAATGGTTAAGGTCTTGACTCTTACTCTGGCCTACTTGTTAAGGTCTTAACTCTTACTTTGGCCTAATACCTAAGGTCTTAGACTCATACTCTGGCCTAATGGTTAAGGTCTTAACTCTTACTCTGGCCTACTGGTTAAGGTCTTAACTCTTACTCTGGCCTAATAGCTAAGGTCTTAGACTCATACTCTGGCCTAATGGTTAAGGTCTTAACTCTTACTCTGGCCTACTGGTTAAGGTCTTAACTCTTACTCTGGCCTAATAGCTAAGGTCTTAGACTCGTTCTCTGGCCTACTGGTTAAGGTCTTAACTCTTACTCTGACCTAATAGCTAAGGTCTTAGACTCATACTCTGGCCTATTAGATAAGGTCTTAGACTCGTACTCTTGCCTAATGGTTAAGGTCTTAACTCTTACTCTGGCCTAATAGCTAAGGTCTTAGACTCGTACTCTGGCCTAATAGCTACAGTCTTAGACTTGTACTCTGGCCTAATGGTTAAGGTATTAACTCTTACTCTGGCCTAATGGGTAAGGTCTTAACTCTTACTGTGGCCTAATAGCTAAGGTCTTAGACTCGTACTCTGGCCTAATGGTTAAGGTCTTAACTCTTACTCTGGCCTACTCGTTAAGGTCTTAACTCTTACTCTGGCCTAATACCTAAGGTCTTAGACTCATAGTCTGGCCTAATGGTTAAGGTCATAACTCTTACTCTGGCCTACTGGTTAAGGTCTTAACTCTTACTCTGGCCTAATAGCTAAGGTCTTAGACTCATACTCTGGCCTAATGGTTAAGGTCTTAACTCTTACTCTGGCCTACTGGTTAAGGTCTTAACTCTTACTATGGCCTAATAGCTAAGGTCTTAGACTCGTACTCTGGCCTAATGGTTAAGGTCTTAACTCTTACTCTGGCCTAATAGCTAAGGTCTTAGACTCGTACTCTGGCCTAATAGCTAAGGTCGTAGACTCATACTCTGGCCTAATGGTTAAGGTCCTAACTCTTACTCTGGCCTACTGGTTAAGGTCTTAACTCTTACTCTGGCCTAATAGCTAAGGTCTTAGACTCGTTCTCTGGCCTACTGGTTAAGGTCTTAACTCTTACTCTGACCTAATAGCTAAGGTCTTAGACTCATACTCTGGCCTATTAGATAAGGTCTTAGACTCGTACTCTTGCCTAATGGTAAAGGTCTTAACTCTTACTCTGGCCTAATAGCTAAGGTTTTAGACTCGTACTCTGGCCTAATAGCTACAGTCTTAGACTCGTACTCTGGCCTAATGGTTAAGGTCTTAACTCTTACTCTGGCCTAATGGTTAAGGTCTTAACTCATACTTTGGCCTAATAGCTAAGGTCTTAGACTCGTACTCTGGCCTAATGGTTAAGGTCTTAACTCTTACTCTGGCCTAATACCTAAGGTCTTAGACTCAAACTCTGGCCTAATGGTTAAGGTCTTAACTCTTACTCTGGCCTACTGGTTAAGGTCTTAACTCTTACTCTGGCCTAATAGATAAGGTGTTAGACTCATACTCTGGCCTAATGGTTAAGGTCTTAACTCTTACTCTGGCCTACTGGTTAAGGTCTTAACTCTTACTCTGGCCTAATAGCTAAGGTCTTAGACTCGTACTCTGGCCTAATGGTTAAGGTCTTAACTCTTACGCTGGCCTAATAGCTAAGGTCTTAGACTTGTACTCTGGCCTAATAGCTAAGGTCTTAACTCTTACTCTGGCCTAATAGCTAGGGTCTTAATTCTTACTCTGGCCTAATAGCTAAGGTCTTAGACTCATACTCTGGCCTAATGGTTAAGGTCTTAACTCTTACTCTGGCCTGATAGCTAAGGTCTTAGACTCGTACTCTGGCCTAATGGTTAAGATCTTAACTCTTACTCTGGCCTACTGGTTAAGGTCTTAACTCTTTCTCTGGCCTAATGGTTAAGGTCTTAACTCTTACTCTGGCCTAATAGCTAAGGTCTTAGACTTGTACTCTGGCCTAATACCTAAGGTCTTAACTCTTACTCTGGCCTAATAGCTAGGGTCTTAATTCTTACTCTGGCCTAATAGCTAAGGTCTTAGACTCATACTCTGGCCTAATGGTTAAGGTCTTAACTCTTACTCTGGCCTAATAGCTAAGGTCTTAGACTCGTTCTCTGGCCTACTGGTTAAGGTCTTAACTCTTACTCTGACCTAATAGCTAAGGTCTTAGACTCATACTCTGGCCTATTAGATAAGGTCTTAGACTCGTACTCTTGCCTAATGGTTAAGGTCTTAACTCTTACTCTGGCCTAATAGCTAAGGTTTTAGACTCGTACTCTGGCCTAATAGCTACAGTCTTAGACTCGTACTCTGGCCTAATGGTTAAGGTCTTAACTCTTACTCTGGCCTAATAGCTAAGGTTTTAGACTCGTACTCTGGCCTAATAGCTACAGTCTTAGACTCGTACTCTGGCCTAATGGTTAAGGTCTTAACTCTTACTCTGGCCTAATGGTTAAGGTCTTAACTCTTACTTTGGCCTAATAGCTAAGGTCTTAGACTCGTACTCTGGCCTAATGGTTAAGGTCTTAACTCTTACTCTGGCCTACTTGTTAAAGTCTTAACTCTTACTGTGGCCTAATACCTAAGGTCTTAGACTCATACTCTGGCCTAATGGTTAAGGTCTTAACTCTTACTCTGGCCTACTGGTTAAGGTCTTAACTCTTACTCTGGCCTAATAGCTAAGGTCTTAAACTCGTACTCTGGCCTAATGGTTAAGGTCTTAACTCTTACTCTGGCCTAATAGCTAAGGTCTTAGACTTGTACTCTGGCCTAATAGCTAAGGTCTTAACTCTTACTCTGGCCTAATAGCTAAGGTCTTAATTCTAACTCTGGCCTAATAGCTAAGGTCTTAGACTCATACTCTGGCCTAATGGTTAAGGTCTTAACTCTTAATCTGGCCTAATAGCTAAGGTCTTAGACTAAAACTCTGGCCTACTGGTTAAGGTCTTAACTCTTACTCTGGCCTACTGGTTAAGGTCTTAACTCTTACTCTGGCCTAATAGCTAAGGTTTAAGACTCGTACTCTGGTCTAATGTTTAAGGTCTTAACTCTCACTCTGGCCTACTGGTTAAGGTCCTAACTCTTACTCTGGCCTAATAGCTAAGGTCTTAGACTCATACTCTGGCCTAATGGTTAAGGTCTTAACTCTTACTCTGGCCTGATAGCTAAGGTCTTAGACTCGTACTCTGGCCTAATGGTTAAGGTCTTAACTCTTACTCTGGCCTAATAGCTAAGGTCTTAGACTTGTACTCTGGCCTAATGGTTAAGGTCTTAACTCTTACTCTGGCCTACTGGTTAAGGTCTTAACTCTTACTCTGGCCTACTAGCTAAGGTCTTAGACTCGTACTCTGGCCTAATGGTTAAGGTCTTAACTCTTACTCTGGCCTAATAGCTAAGGTCCTAATTCTTACTCTGGCCTAATAGCTAAGGTCTTAACTCTTACTCTGGCCTAATAGCTAAGGTCTTAGACTCGTACTCTGGCCTACTGGTTAAGGTCTTAACTCTTACTCTGGCCTAATGGTTAAGTTCTTAGACTCGTACTCTGGCCTAATGGTTAAGGTCTTAACTCTTACTCTGGCCTGATAGCTAAGGTCTTAGACTCATACTCTGGCCTAATGGTTAAGATCTTAACTCTTACTCTGGCCTACTGGTTAAGGTCTTAACTCTTTCTCTGGCCTAATGGTTAAGGTCTTAACTCTTACTCTGGCCTAATAGCTAAGGTCTTAGACTTGTACTCTGGCCTACTGGTTAAGGTCTTAACTCTTACTCTGGCCTAATAGCTAAGGTCTTAACTCTTACTCTGGCCTAATAGCTAAGGTCTTAATTCTTACTCTGGCCTAATAGCTAAGGTCTTAGACTCATACTCTGGCCTACTGGTTAAGGTCTTAACCCTTACTCTGGCCTTATAGCTAAGGTCTTAGACTCGTACTCTGGCCTAATGGTTAAGGTCTTAACTCTTACTCTGGCCTAATAGCTAAGGTCTTAACTCTTACTCTGGCCTAATAGCTAAGGTCTTAATTCTTACTCTGGCCTAATAGCTAAGGTCTTAGACTCATACTCTGGCCTACTGGTTAAGGTCTTAACTCTTACTCTGGCCTTATAGCTAAGGTCTTAGGCTCGTACTCTGGCCCAATGGTTAAGGTCTAAACTCTTACTCTGGCCTAATAGCTAAGGTCTTAACTCTTATTCTGGTCTAATAGCTAAGGTCTTAGACTCGTACTATGGCCTACAGGTTAAGGTCTTAACTCTTACTCTGGCCTACTGGTTAAGGTCTTAACTCCTACTCTGGTCTAATAGCTAAGGTCTTATACTCGTACTCTGGCCTAATGGTTAAGGTGTTAACACTTACTCTGGCCTACTGGTTAAGGTCTTAACTCTTACTCTGGCCTGATAGCTAAGGTCTTAGACTCGTACTCTGGCCTAATGGTTAAGGTCTTAACTCTTACTCTGGCCTACTAGCTAAGGTCTTAGACTCGTACTCTGGCCTAATGGTTAAGGTCTTAACTCTTACTCTGGACTAATAGCTAAGGTCTTAACTCTTACTCTGGCCTAATAGCTAAGATCTTAGACTCGTACTCTGGCCTAATGGTTAAGGTCTTAACTCTTACTCTGGCCTTCTTGTTAAGGTCTTAACTCTTACTCTGGCCTAATAGCTAAGGTCTTAGACTCGTACTCTGGCCTACTGGTTAAGGTCTTAACTCTTACTCTGGCCTACTGGTTAAGGTCTTAACTCTTACTCTGGCCTGATAGCTAAGGTCTTGTACTCGTACTCTGGCCTAATGGTTAAGATCTTAACTCTTACTCTGGCCTACTGGTTAAGGTCTTAACTCTTTCTCTGGCCTAATGGTTAAGGTCTTAACTCTTACTCTGGCCTAATAGCTAAGGTCTTAGACTTGTACTCTGGCCTAATGGTTAAGGTCTTAACTCTTACTCTGGCCTACTGGTTAAGGTCTTAACTCTTACTCTGGCCTACTAGCTAAGGTCTTAGACTCGTACTCTGGCCTAATGGTTAAGGTCTTAACTCTTACTCTGGCCTAATAGCTAAGGTCTTAACTCTTACTCTGGCCTAATAGCTAAGATCTTAGACTCGTACTCTGGCCTAATAGTTAAGGTCTTAAATCTTACTCTGGCCTAATAGCTAAGGTCTTAGACTCGTACTCTGGCCTAATAGCTAAGGTCTTAGACTCATACTCTGTCCTATTAGATAAGGTCGTAGACTCGTACTCTTGCCTAATGGTTAAGGTCTTAACTCTTACTCTGGCCTAATAGCTAAGGTTTTAGACTCGTACTCTGGCCTAATAGCTACAGTCTTAGACTCGTACTCTGGCCTAATGGTTAAGGTCTTAACTCTTACTCTGGCCTAATGGTTAAGGTCTTAACTCTTACTTTGGCCTAATAGCTAAGGTCTTAGACTCGTCCTCTGGCCTAATGGTTAAGGTCTTGACTCTTACTCTGGCCTACTTGTTAAGGTCTTAACTCTTACTCTGGCCTAATACCTAAGGTCTTAGACTCATACTCTGGCCTAATGGTTAAGGTCTTAACTCTTACTCTGGCCTACTGGTTAAGGTCTTAACTCTTACTCTGGCCTAATAGCTAAGGTCTTAGACTCATACTCTGGCCTAATGGTTAAGGTCTTAACTCTTACTCTGGCCTACTGGTTAAGGTCTTAACTCTTACTCTGGCCTAATAGCTAAGGTCTTAGACTCGTTCTCTGGCCTACTGGTTAAGGTCTTAACTCTTACTCTGACCTAATAGCTAAGGTCTTAGACTCATACTCTGGCCTATTAGATAAGGTCTTAGACTCGTACTCTTGCCTAATGGTTAAGGTCTTAACTCTTACTCTGGCCTAATAGCTAAGGTCTTAGACTCGTACTCTGGCCTAATAGCTACAGTCTTAGACTTGTACTCTGGCCTAATGGTTAAGGTCTTAACTCTTACTCTGGCCTAATGGGTAAGGTCTTAACTCTTACTGTGGCCTAATAGCTAAGGTCTTAGACTCGTACTCTGGCCTAATGGTTAAGGTCTTAACTCTTACTCTGGCCTACTCGTTAAGGTCTTAACTCTTACTCTGGCCTAATACCTAAGGTCTTAGACTCATACTCTGGCCTAATGGTTAAGGTCTTAACTCTTACTCTGGCCTACTGGTTAAGGTCTTAACTCTTACTCTGGCCTAATAGCTAAGGTCTTAGACTCATACTCTGGCCTAATGGTTAAGGTCTTAACTCTTACTCTGGCCTACTGGTTAAGGTCTTAACTCTTACTATGGCCTAATAGCTAAGGTCTTAGACTCGTACTCTGGCCTAATGGTTAAGGTCTTAACTCTTACTCTGGCCTAATAGCTAAGGTCTTAGACTCGTACTCTGGCCTAATAGCTAAGGTCGTAGACTCATACTCTGGCCTAATGGTTAAGGTCCTAACTCTTACTCTGGCCTACTGGTTAAGGTCTTAACTCTTACTCTGGCCTAATAGCTAAGGTCTTAGACTCGTTCTCTGGCCTACTGGTTAAGGTCTTAACTCTTACTCTGACCTAATAGCTAAGGTCTTAGACTCATACTCTGGCCTATTAGATAAGATCTTAGACTCGTACTCTTGCCTAATGGTAAAGGTCTTAACTCTTACTCTGGCCTAATAGCTTAGGTTTTAGACTCGTACTCTGGCCTAATAGCTACAGTCTTAGACTCGTACTCTGGCCTAATGGTTAAGGTCTTAACTCTTACTCTGGCCTAATGGTTAAGGTCTTAACTCATACTTTGGCCTAATAGCTAAGGTCTTAGACTCGTACTCTGGCCTAATGGTTAAGGTCTTAACTCTTACTCTGGCCTACTTGTTAAGGTCTTAACTCTTACTCTGGCCTAATACCTAAGGTCTTAGACTCAAACTCTGGCCTAATGGTTAAGGTCTTAACTCTTACTCTGGCCTACTGGTTAAGGTCTTAACTCTTACTCTGGCCTAATAGATAAGGTCTTAGACTCATACTCTGGCCTAATGGTTAAGGTCTTAACTCTTACTCTGGCCTACTGGTTAAGGTCTTAACTCTTACTCTGGCCTAATAGCTAAGGTCTTAGACTCGTACTCTGGCCTAATGGTTAAGGTCTTAACTCTTACGCTGGCCTAATAGCTAAGGTCTTAGACTTGTACTCTGGCCTAATAGCTAAGGTCTTAACTCTTACTCTGGCCTAATAGCTAGGGTCTTAATTCTTACTCTGGCCTAATAGCTAAGGTCTTAGACTCATACTCTGGCCTAATGGTTAAGGTCTTAACTCTTACTCTGGCCTGATATCTAAGGTCTTAGACTCGTACTCTGGCCTAATGGTTAAGATCTTAACTCTTACTCTGGCCTACTGGTTAAGGTCTTAACTCTTTCTCTGGCCTAATGGTTAAGGTCTTAACTCTTACTCTGGCCTAATAGCTAAGGTCTTAGACTTGTACTCTGGCCTAATGGTTAAGGTCTTAACTCTTACTCTGGCCTACTGGTTAAGGTCTTAACTCTTACTCTGGCCTACTAGCTAAGGTCTTAGACTCGTACTCTGGCCTAATGGTTAAGGTCTTAACTCTTACTCTGGCCTAATAGCTAAGGTCTTAACTCTTACTCTGGCCTAATAGTTAAGGTCTTAATTCTTACTCTGGCCTAATAGCTAAGGTCTTAACTCTTACTCTGGCCTAATAGCTAAGGTCTTAGACTCGTACTCTGGCCTAATGGTTAAGGTCTTAGACTCGTACTCTGGCCTAATGGTTAAGGTCTTAACTCTTACTCTGGCCTGATAGCTAAGGTCTTAGACTCGTACTCTGGCCTAATGGTTAAGATCTTAACTCTTACTCTGGCCTACTGGTTAAGGTCTTAACTCTTTCTCTGGCCTAATGGTTAAGGTCTTAACTCTTACTCTGGCCTAATAGCTAAGGTCTTAGACTTGTACTCTGGCCTAATGGTTAAGGTCTTAACTCTTACTCTGGCCTACTGGTTAAGGTCTTAACTCTTACTCTGGCCTAATAGCTAAGGTCTTAACTCTTACTCTGGCCTAATAGATAAGGTCTTAATTCTTACTCTGGCCTAATAGCTAAGGTCTTAGACTCATACTCTGGCCTACTGGTTAAGGTCTTAACTCTTACTCTGGCCTTATAGCTAAGGTCTTAGACTCGTACTCTGGCCTAATGGTTAAGGTCTTAACTCTTACTCTGGCCTAATAGCTAAGGTCTTAACTCTTTCTCTGGCCTAATAGCTAAGGTCTTAGACTCGTACTCTGGCCTACTGGTTAAGGTCTTAACTCTTACTCTGGCCTACTGGTTAAGGTCTTAACTCTTACTCTGGCCTAATAGCTAAGGTTTAAGACTCGTACTCTGGTCTAATGTTTAAGGTCTTAACTCTCACTCTGGCCTACTGGTTAAGGTCTTAACTCTTACTCTGGCCTAATAGCTAAGGTCTTAGACTCATACTCTGGCCTAATGGTTAAGGTCTTAACTCTTACTCTGGCCTGATAGCTAAGGTCTTAGACTCGTACTCTGGCCTAATGGTTAAGATCTTAACTCTTACTCTGGCCTACTGGTTAAGGTCTTAACTCTTTCTCTGGCCTAATGGTTAAGGTCTTAACTCTTACTCTGGCCTAATAGCTAAGGTCTTAGACTTGTACTCTGGCCTAATGGTTAAGGTCTTAACTCTTACTCTGGCCTACTGGTTAAGGTCTTAACTCTTACTCTGGCCTACTAGCTAAGGTCTTAGACTCGTACTCTGGCCTAATGGTTAAGGTCTTAACTCTTACTCTGGCCTAATAGCTAAGGTCTTAACTCTTACTCTGGCCTAATAGCTAAGATCTTAGACTCGTACTCTGGCCTAATGGTTAAGGTCTTAACTCTTACTCTGGCCTTCTTGTTAAGGTCTTAACTCTTACTCTGGCCTAATAGCTAAGGTCTTAACTCTTACTCTGGCCTAATAGCTAAGGTCTTAACTCTTACTCTGGCCTAATAGCTAAGGTCTTGAACTCGTATTATGGCCTACAGGTTAAGGTCTTAACTCTTACTCTGGCCTACTGTTTAAGTTCTTAACTCTTACTCTGGCCTAATAGCTAAGGTCTTAGACTCGTACTCTGGACTAATCGTTAAGGTCTTAACTCTTACTCTGGACTAATAGCTAAGGTCTTAAATCTTACTCTGGCTCAATAGCTAAGGTCTTAGACTCGTACTCTGGCCTACTGGTTAAGGTCTTAACTCTTACTCTGGCCTAATAGGTAAGGTCGTAGACTCATACTCTGGCCTAATGGTTAAGGTCCTAACTCTTACTCTGGCCTACTGGTTAAGGTCTTAACTCTTACTCTGGCCTAATAGCTAAGGTCTTAGACTCGTTCTCTGGCCTACTGGTTAAGGTCTTAACTCTTACTCTGACCTAATAGCTAAGGTCTTAGACTCATACTCTGGCCTAATAGATAAGGTCTTAGACTCGTACTCTTGCCTAATGGTTAAGGTCTTAACTCTTACTCTGGCCTAATAGCTAAGGTTTTAGACTCGTACTCTGGCCTAATAGCTACAGTCTTAGACTCGTACTCTGGCCTAATGGTTAAGGTCTTAACTCTTACTCTGGCCTAATAGCTAAGGTTTTAGACTCGTACTCTGGCCTAATAGCTACAGTCTTAGACTCGTACATTGGCCTAATGGTTAAGGTCTTAACTCTTACTCTAGCCTAATGGTTAAGGTCTTAACTCTTACTTTGGCCTAATAGCTAAGGTCTTAGACTCGTACTCTGGCCTAATGGTTAAGGTCTTAACTCTTACTCTGGCCTACTTGTTAAAGTCTTAACTCTTACTGTGGCCTAATACCTAAGGTCTTAGACTCATACTCTGGCCTAATGGTTAAGGTCTTAACTCTTACTCTGGCCTACTGGTTAAGGTCTTAACTCTTACTCTGGCCTAATAGCTAAGGTCTTAGACTCGTACTCTGGCCTAATGGTTAAGGTCTTAACTCTTACTCTGGCCTAATAGCTAAGGTCTTAGACTTGTACTCTGGCCTAATAGCTAAGGTCTTAACTCTTACTCTGGCCTAATAGCTAAGGTCTTAATTCTTACTCTGGCCTAATAGCTAAGGTCTTAGACTCATACTCTGGCCTAATGGTTAAGGTCTTAACTCTTAATCTGGCCTAATAGCTAAGGTCTTAGACTCAAACTCTGGCCTACTGGTTAAGGTCTTAACTCTTACTCTGGCCTACTGGTTAAGGTCTTAACTCTTACTCTGGCCTAATAGCTAAGGTTTAAGACTCGTACTCTGGTCTAATGTTTAAGGTCTTAACTCTCACTCTGGCCTACTGGTTAAGGTCTTAACTCTTACTCTGGCCTAATAGCTAAGGTCTTAGACTCATACTCTGGCCTAATGGTTAAGGTCTTAACTCTTACTCTGGCCTGATAGCTAAGGTCTTAGACTCGTACTCTGGCCTAATGGTTAAGGTCTTAACTCTTACTCTGGCCTAATAGCTAAGGTCTTAACTCCTACTCTGGCCTAATAGCTAAGGTCTTAGACTCGTACTCTGGCCTACTGGTTAAGGTCTTAACTCTTACTCTGGCCTAATGGTTAAGTTCTTAGACTCGTACTCTGGCCTAATGGTTAAGGTCTTAACTCTTACTCTGGCCTAATAGCTAAGGTCTTAGACTTGTACTCTGGCCTAATGGTTAAGGTCTTAACTCTTACTCTGGCCTACTGGTTAAGGTCTTAACTCTTACTCTGGCCTACTAGCTAAGGTCTTAGACTCGTACTCTGGCCTAATGGTTAAGGTCTTAACTCTTACTCTGGCCTAATAGCTAAGGTCTTAATTCTTACTCTGGCCTAATAGCTAAGGTCTTAACTCTTACTCTGGCCTAATAGCTAATGTCTTAGACTCGTACTCTGGCCTACTGGTTAAGGTCTTAACTCTTACTCTGGCCTAATGGTTAAGTTCTTAGACTCATACTCTGGCCTAATGGTTAAGGTCTTAACTCTTACTCTGGCCTGATAGCTAAGGTCTTAGACTCATACTCTGGCCTAATGGTTAAGATCTTAACTCTTACTCTGGCCTACTGGTTAAGGTCTTAACTCTTTCTCTGGCCTAATGGTTAAGGTCTTAACTCTTACTCTGGCCTAATAGCTAAGGTCTTAGACTTGTACTCTGGCCTACTGGTTAAGGTCTTAACTCTTACTCTGGCCTAATAGCTAAGGTCTTAACTCTTACTCTGGCCTAATAGCTAAGGTCTTAATTCTTACTCTGGCCTAATAACTAAGGTCTTAGACTCATACTCTGGCCTACTGGTTAAGGTCTTAACCCTTACTCTGGCCTTATAGCTAAGGTCTTAGACTCGTACTCTGGCCTAATGGTTAAGGTCTTAACTCTTACTCTGGCCTAATAGCTAAGGTCTTAACTCTTACTCTGGCCTAATAGCTAAGGTCTTAATTCTTACTCTGGCCTAATAGCTAAGGTCTTAGACTCATACTCTGGCCTACTGGTTAAGGTCTTAACTCTTACTCTGGCCTTATAGCTAAGGTCTTAGGCTCGTACTCTGGCCCAATGGTTAAGGTCTAAACTCTTACTCTGGCCTAATAGCTAAGGTCTTAACTCTTATTCTGGTCTAATAGCTAAGGTCTTAGACTCGTACTATGGCCTACAGGTTAAGGTCTTAACTCTTACTCTGGCCTACTGGTTAAGGTCTTAAAACTGACTCTGGCCTAATGGTTAAGGTCTTAGACTCTTACTCTGGCCTAATGGTTAAGGTCTTAACTCTTACTCTGGCCTACAGGTTAAGGTCTTAACTCTTACTCTGGCCTACTTGTTAAGGTCTTAACTCTTACTCTGGCCTAATACCTAAGGTCTTAGACTCAAACTCTGGCCTAATGGTTAAGGTCTTAACTCTTACTCTGGCCTACTGGTTAAGGTCTTAACTCTTACTCTGGCCTAATAGATAAGGTGTTAGACTCATACTCTGGCCTAATGGTTAAGGTCTTAACTCTTACTCTGGCCTACTGGTTAAGGTCTTAACTCTTACTCTGGCCTAATAGCTAAGGTCTTAGACTCGTACTCTGGCCTAATGGTTAAGGTCTTAACTCTTACGCTGGCCTAATAGCTAAGGTCTTAGACTTGTACTCTGGCCTAATAGCTAAGGTCTTAACTCTTACTCTGGCCTAATAGCTAGTGTCTTAATTCTTACTCTGGCCTAATAGCTAAGGTCTTAGACTCATACTCTGGCCTAATGGTTAAGGTCTTAACTCTTACTCTGGCCTGATAGCTAAGGTCTTAGACTCGTACTCTGGCCTAATGGTTAAGATCTTAACTCTTACTCTGGCCTACTGGTTAAGGTCTTAACTCTTTCTCTGGCCTAATGGTTAAGGTCTTAACTCTTACTCTGGCCTAATAGCTAAGGTCTTAGACTTGTACTCTGGCCTAATACCTAAGGTCTTAACTCTTACTCTGGCCTAATAGCTAGGGTCTTAATTCTTACTCTGGCCTAATAGCTAAGGTCTTAGACTCATACTCTGGCCTAATGGTTAAGGTCTTAACTCTTACTCTGGCCTAATAGCTAAGGTCTTAGACTCGTTCTCTGGCCTACTGGTTAAGGTCTTAACTCTTACTCTGACCTAATAGCTAAGGTCTTAGACTCATACTCTGGCCTATTAGATAAGGTCTTAGACTCGTACTCTTGCCTAATGGTTAAGGTCTTAACTCTTACTCTGGCCTAATAGCTAAGGTTTTAGACTCGTACTCTGGCCTAATAGCTACAGTCTTAGACTCGTACTCTGGCCTAATGGTTAAGGTCTTAACTCTTACTCTGGCCTAATAGCTAAGGTTTTAGACTCGTACTCTGGCCTAATAGCTACAGTCTTAGACTCGTACTCTGGCCTAATGGTTAAGGTCTTAACTCTTACTCTGGCCTAATGGTTAAGGTCTTAACTCTTACTTTGGCCTAATAGCTAAGGTCTTAGACTCGTACTCTGGCCTAATGGTTAAGGTCTTAACTCTTACTCTGGCCTACTTGTTAAAGTCTTAACTCTTACTGTGGCCTAATACCTAAGGTCTTAGACTCATACTCTGGCCTAATGGTTAAGGTCTTAACTCTTACTCTGGCCTACTGGTTAAGGTCTTAACTCTTACTCTGGCCTAATAGCTAAGGTCTTAAACTCGTACTCTGGCCTAATGGTTAAGGTCTTAACTCTTACTCTGGCCTAATAGCTAAGGTCTTAGACTTGTACTCTGGCCTAATAGCTAAGGTCTTAACTCTTACTCTGGCCTAATAGCTAAGGTCTTAATTCTTACTCTGGCCTAATAGCTAAGGTCTTAGACTCATACTCTGGCCTAATGGTTAAGGTCTTAACTCTTAATCTGGCCTAATAGCTAAGGTCTTAGACTAAAACTCTGGCCTACTGGTTAAGGTCTTAACTCTTACTCTGGCCTACTGGTTAAGGTCTTAACTCTTACTCTGGCCTAATAGCTAAGGTTTAAGACTCGTACTCTGGTCTAATGTTTAAGGTCTTAACTCTCACTCTGGCCTACTGGTTAAGGTCCTAACTCTTACTCTGGCCTAATAGCTAAGGTCTTAGACTCATACTCTGGCCTAATGGTTAAGGTCTTAACTCTTACTCTGGCCTGATAGCTAAGGTCTTAGACTCGTACTCTGGCCTAATGGTTAAGGTCTTAACTCTTACTCTGGCCTAATAGCTAAGGTCTTAGACTTGTACTCTGGCCTAATGGTTAAGGTCTTAACTCTTACTCTGGCCTACTGGTTAAGGTCTTAACTCTTACTCTGGCCTACTAGCTAAGGTCTTAGACTCGTACTCTGGCCTAATGGTTAAGGTCTTAACTCTTACTCTGGCCTAATAGCTAAGGTCCTAATTCTTACTCTGGCCTAATAGCTAAGGTCTTAACTCTTACTCTGGCCTAATAGCTAAGGTCTTAGACTCGTACTCTGGCCTACTGGTTAAGGTCTTAACTCTTACTCTGGCCTAATGGTTAAGTTCTTAGACTCGTACTCTGGCCTAATGGTTAAGGTCTTAACTCTTACTCTGGCCTGATAGCTAAGGTCTTAGACTCATACTCTGGCCTAATGGTTAAGATCTTAACTCTTACTCTGGCCTACTGGTTAAGGTCTTAACTCTTTCTCTGGCCTAATGGTTAAGGTCTTAACTCTTACTCTGGCCTAATAGCTAAGGTCTTAGACTTGTACTCTGGCCTACTGGTTAAGGTCTTAACTCTTACTCTGGCCTAATAGCTAAGGTCTTAACTCTTACTCTGGCCTAATAGCTAAGGTCTTAATTCTTACTCTGGCCTAATAGCTAAGGTCTTAGACTCATACTCTGGCCTACTGGTTAAGGTCTTAACCCTTACTCTGGCCTTATAGCTAAGGTCTTAGACTCGTACTCTGGCCTAATGGTTAAGGTCTTAACTCTTACTCTGGCCTAATAGCTAAGGTCTTAACTCTTACTCTGGCCTAATAGCTAAGGTCTTAATTCTTACTCTGGCCTAATAGCTAAGGTCTTAGACTCATACTCTGGCCTACTGGTTAAGGTCTTAACTCTTACTCTGGCCTTATAGCTAAGGTCTTAGGCTCGTACTCTGGCCCAATGGTTAAGGTCTAAACTCTTACTCTGGCCTAATAGCTAAGGTCTTAACTCTTATTCTGGTCTAATAGCTAAGGTCTTAGACTCGTACTATGGCCTACAGGTTAAGGTCTTAACTCTTACTCTGGCCTACTGGTTAAGGTCTTAAAACTGACTCTGGCCTAATGGTTAAGGTCTTAGACTCTTACTCTGGCCTAATGGTTAAGGTCTTAACTCTTACTCTGGCCTACAGGTTAAGGTCTTAACTCTTACTCTGGCCTACTGGTTAAGGTCTTAACTCTTACTCTGGTCTAATAGCTAAGGTCTTATACTCGTACTCTGGCCTAATGGTTAAGGTGTTAACACTTACTCTGGCCTACTGGTTAAGGTCTTAACTCTTACTCTGGCCTGATAGCTAAGGTCTTAGACTCGTACTCTGGCCTAATGGTTAAGGTCTTAACTCTTACTCTGGCCTACTAGCTAAGGTCTTAGACTCGTACTCTGGCCTAATGGTTAAGGTCTTAACTCTTACTCTGGACTAATAGCTAAGGTCTTAACTCTTACTCTGGCCTAATAGCTAAGATCTTAGACTCGTACTCTGGCCTAATGGTTAAGGTCTTAACTCTTACTCTGGCCTTCTTGTTAAGGTCTTAACTCTTACTCTGGCCTAATAGCTAAGGTCTTAGACTCGTACTCTGGCCTACTGGTTAAGGTCTTAACTCTTACTCTGGCCTACTGGTTAAGGTCTTAACTCTTACTCTGGCCTGATAGCTAAGGTCTTGTACTCGTACTCTGGCCTAATGGTTAAGATCTTAACTCTTACTCTGGCCTACTGGTTAAGGTCTTAACTCTTTCTCTGGCCTAATGGTTAAGGTCTTAACTCTTACTCTGGCCTAATAGCTAAGGTCTTAGACTTGTACTCTGGCCTAATGGTTAAGGTCTTAACTCTTACTCTGGCCTACTGGTTAAGGTCTTAACTCTTACTCTGGCCTACTAGCTAAGGTCTTAGACTCGTACTCTGGCCTAATGGTTAAGGTCTTAACTCTTACTCTGGCCTAATAGCTAAGGTCTTAACTCTTACTCTGGCCTAATAGCTAAGATCTTAGACTCGTACTCTGGCCTAATAGTTAAGGTCTTAAATCTTACTCTGGCCTAATAGCTAAGGTCTTAGACTCGTACTCTGGCCTAATAGCTAAGGTCTTAGACTCATACTCTGTCCTATTAGATAAGGTCGTAGACTCGTACTCTTGCCTAATGGTTAAGGTCTTAACTCTTACTCTGGCCTAATAGCTAAGGTTTTAGACTCGTACTCTGGCCTAATAGCTACAGTCTTAGACTCGTACTCTGGCCTAATGGTTAAGGTCTTAACTCTTACTCTGGCCTAATGGTTAAGGTCTTAACTCTTACTTTGGCCTAATAGCTAAGGTCTTAGACTCGTCCTCTGGCCTAATGGTTAAGGTCTTGACTCTTACTCTGGCCTACTTGTTAAGGTCTTAACTCTTACTCTGGCCTAATACCTAAGGTCTTAGACTCATACTCTGGCCTAATGGTTAAGGTCTTAACTCTTACTCTGGCCTACTGGTTAAGGTCTTAACTCTTACTCTGGCCTAATAGCTAAGGTCTTAGACTCATACTCTGGCCTAATGGTTAAGGTCTTAACTCTTACTCTGGCCTACTGGTTAAGGTCTTAACTCTTACTCTGGCCTAATAGCTAAGGTCTTAGACTCGTTCTCTGGCCTACTGGTTAAGGTCTTAACTCTTACTCTGACCTAATAGCTAAGGTCTTAGACTCATACTCTGGCCTATTAGATAAGGTCTTAGACTCGTACTCTTGCCTAATGGTTAAGGTCTTAACTCTTACTCTGGCCTAATAGCTAAGGTCTTAGACTCGTACTCTGGCCTAATAGCTACAGTCTTAGACTTGTACTCTGGCCTAATGGTTAAGGTCTTAACTCTTACTCTGGCCTAATGGGTAAGGTCTTAACTCTTACTGTGGCCTAATAGCTAAGGTCTTAGACTCGTACTCTGGCCTAATGGTTAAGGTCTTAACTCTTACTCTGGCCTACTCGTTAAGGTCTTAACTCTTACTCTGGCCTAATACCTAAGGTCTTAGACTCATACTCTGGCCTAATGGTTAAGGTCTTAACTCTTACTCTGGCCTACTGGTTAAGGTCTTAACTCTTACTCTGGCCTAATAGCTAAGGTCTTAGACTCATACTCTGGCCTAATGGTTAAGGTCTTAACTCTTACTCTGGCCTACTGGTTAAGGTCTTAACTCTTACTATGGCCTAATAGCTAAGGTCTTAGACTCGTACTCTGGCCTAATGGTTAAGGTCTTAACTCTTACTCTGGCCTAATAGCTAAGGTCTTAGACTCGTACTCTGGCCTAATAGCTAAGGTCGTAGACTCATACTCTGGCCTAATGGTTAAGGTCCTAACTCTTACTCTGGCCTACTGGTTAAGGTCTTAACTCTTACTCTGGCCTAATAGCTAAGGTCTTAGACTCGTTCTCTGGCCTACTGGTTAAGGTCTTAACTCTTACTCTGACCTAATAGCTAAGGTCTTAGACTCATACTCTGGCCTATTAGATAAGGTCTTAGACTCGTACTCTTGCCTAATGGTAAAGGTCTTAACTCTTACTCTGGCCTAATAGCTTAGGTTTTAGACTCGTACTCTGGCCTAATAGCTACAGTCTTAGACTCGTACTCTGGCCTAATGGTTAAGGTCTTAACTCTTACTCTGGCCTAATGGTTAAGGTCTTAACTCATACTTTGGCCTAATAGCTAAGGTCTTAGACTCGTACTCTGGCCTAATGGTTAAGGTCTTAACTCTTACTCTGGCCTACTTGTTAAGGTCTTAACTCTTACTCTGGCCTAATACCTAAGGTCTTAGACTCAAACTCTGGCCTAATGGTTAAGGTCTTAACTCTTACTCTGGCCTACTGGTTAAGGTCTTAACTCTTACTCTGGCCTAATAGATAAGGTCTTAGACTCATACTCTGGCCTAATGGTTAAGGTCTTAACTCTTACTCTGGCCTACTGGTTAAGGTCTTAACTCTTACTCTGGCCTAATAGCTAAGGTCTTAGACTCGTACTCTGGCCTAATGGTTAAGGTCTTAACTCTTACGCTGGCCTAATAGCTAAGGTCTTAGACTTGTACTCTGGCCTAATAGCTAAGGTCTTAACTCTTACTCTGGCCTAATAGCTAGGGTCTTAATTCTTACTCTGGCCTAATAGCTAAGGTCTTAGACTCATACTCTGGCCTAATGGTTAAGGTCTTAACTCTTACTCTGGCCTGATAGCTAAGGTCTTAGACTCGTACTCTGGCCTAATGGTTAAGATCTTAACTCTTACTCTGGCCTACTGGTTAAGGTCTTAACTCTTTCTCTGGCCTAATGGTTAAGGTCTTAACTCTTACTCTGGCCTAATAGCTAAGGTCTTAGACTTGTACTCTGGCCTAATGGTTAAGGTCTTAACTCTTACTCTGGCCTACTGGTTAAGGTCTTAACTCTTACTCTGGCCTACTAGCTAAGGTCTTAGACTCGTACTCTGGCCTAATGGTTAAGGTCTTAACTCTTACTCTGGCCTAATAGCTAAGGTCTTAACTCTTACTCTGGCCTAATAGTTAAGGTCTTAATTCTTACTCTGGCCTAATAGCTAAGGTCTTAACTCTTACTCTGGCCTAATAGCTAAGGTCTTAGACTCGTACTCTGGCCTAATGGTTAAGGTCTTAGACTCGTACTCTGGCCTAATGGTTAAGGTCTTAACTCTTACTCTGGCCTGATAGCTAAGGTCTTAGACTCGTACTCTGGCCTAATGGTTAAGATCTTAACTCTTACTCTGGCCTACTGGTTAAGGTCTTAACTCTTTCTCTGGCCTAATGGTTAAGGTCTTAACTCTTACTCTGGCCTAATAGCTAAGGTCTTAGACTTGTACTCTGGCCTAATGGTTAAGGTCTTAACTCTTACTCTGGCCTACTGGTTAAGGTCTTAACTCTTACTCTGGCCTAATAGCTAAGGTCTTAACTCTTACTCTGGCCTAATAGATAAGGTCTTAATTCTTACTCTGGCCTAATAGCTAAGGTCTTAGACTCATACTCTGGCCTACTGGTTAAGGTCTTAACTCTTACTCTGGCCTTATAGCTAAGGTCTTAGACTCGTACTCTGGCCTAATGGTTAAGGTCTTAACTCTTACTCTGGCCTAATAGCTAAGGTCTTAACTCTTTCTCTGGCCTAATAGCTAAGGTCTTAGACTCGTACTCTGGCCTACTGGTTAAGGTCTTAACTCTTACTCTGGCCTACTGGTTAAGGTCTTAACTCTTACTCTGGCCTAATAGCTAAGGTTTAAGACTCGTACTCTGGTCTAATGTTTAAGGTCTTAACTCTCACTCTGGCCTACTGGTTAAGGTCTTAACTCTTACTCTGGCCTAATAGCTAAGGTCTTAGACTCATACTCTGGCCTAATGGTTAAGGTCTTAACTCTTACTCTGGCCTGATAGCTAAGGTCTTAGACTCGTACTCTGGCCTAATGGTTAAGATCTTAACTCTTACTCTGGCCTACTGGTTAAGGTCTTAACTCTTTCTCTGGCCTAATGGTTAAGGTCTTAACTCTTACTCTGGCCTAATAGCTAAGGTCTTAGACTTGTACTCTGGCCTAATGGTTAAGGTCTTAACTCTTACTCTGGCCTACTGGTTAAGGTCTTAACTCTTACTCTGGCCTACTAGCTAAGGTCTTAGACTCGTACTCTGGCCTAATGGTTAAGGTCTTAACTCTTACTCTGGCCTAATAGCTAAGGTCTTAACTCTTACTCTGGCCTAATAGCTAAGATCTTAGACTCGTACTCTGGCCTAATGGTTAAGGTCTTAACTCTTACTCTGGCCTTCTTGTTAAGGTCTTAACTCTTACTCTGGCCTAATAGCTAAGGTCTTAACTCTTACTCTGGCCTAATAGCTAAGGTCTTAACTCTTACTCTGGCCTAATAGCTAAGGTCTTGAACTCGTATTATGGCCTACAGGTTAAGGTCTTAACTCTTACTCTGGCCTACTGTTTAAGTTCTTAACTCTTACTCTGGCCTAATAGCTAAGGTCTTAGACTCGTACTCTGGACTAATCGTTAAGGTCTTAACTCTTACTCTGGACTAATAGCTAAGGTCTTAAATCTTACTCTGGCTCAATAGCTAAGGTCTTAGACTCGTACTCTGGCCTACTGGTTAAGGTCTTAACTCTTACTCTGGCCTAATAGGTAAGGTCGTAGACTCATACTCTGGCCTAATGGTTAAGGTCCTAACTCTTACTCTGGCCTACTGGTTAAGGTCTTAACTCGTACTCTGGCCTAATAGCTAAGGTCTTAGACTCGTTCTCTGGCCTACTGGTTAAGGTCTTAACTCTTACTCTGACCTAATAGCTAAGGTCTTAGACTCATACTCTGGCCTAATAGATAAGGTCTTAGACTCGTACTCTTGCCTAATGGTTAAGGTCTTAACTCTTACTCTGGCCTAATAGCTAAGGTTTTAGACTCGTACTCTGGCCTAATAGCTACAGTCTTAGACTCGTACTCTGGCCTAATGGTTAAGGTCTTAACTCTTACTCTGGCCTAATAGCTAAGGTTTTAGACTCGTACTCTGGCCTAATAGCTACAGTCTTAGACTCGTACATTGGCCTAATGGTTAAGGTCTTAACTCTTACTCTAGCCTAATGGTTAAGGTCTTAACTCTTACTTTGGCCTAATAGCTAAGGTCTTAGACTCGTACTCTGGCCTAATGGTTAAGGTCTTAACTCTTACTCTGGCCTACTTGTTAAAGTCTTAACTCTTACTGTGGCCTAATACCTAAGGTCTTAGACTCATACTCTGGCCTAATGGTTAAGGTCTTAACTCTTACTCTGGCCTACTGGTTAAGGTCTTAACTCTTACTCTGGCCTAATAGCTAAGGTCTTAGACTCGTACTCTGGCCTAATGGTTAAGGTCTTAACTCTTACTCTGGCCTAATAGCTAAGGTCTTAGACTTGTACTCTGGCCTAATAGCTAAGGTCTTAACTCTTACTCTGGCCTAATAGCTAAGGTCTTAATTCTTACTCTGGCCTAATAGCTAAGGTCTTAGACTCATACTCTGGCCTAATGGTTAAGGTCTTAACTCTTAATCTGGCCTAATAGCTAAGGTCTTAGACTCAAACTCTGGCCTACTGGTTAAGGTCTTAACTCTTACTCTGGCCTACTGGTTAAGGTCTTAACTCTTACTCTGGCCTAATAGCTAAGGTTTAAGACTCGTACTCTGGTCTAATGTTTAAGGTCTTAACTCTCACTCTGGCCTACTGGTTAAGGTCTTAACTCTTACTCTGGCCTAATAGCTAAGGTCTTAGACTCATACTCTGGCCTAATGGTTAAGGTCTTAACTCTTACTCTGGCCTGATAGCTAAGGTCTTAGACTCGTACTCTGGCCTAATGGTTAAGGTCTTAACTCTTACTCTGGCCTAATAGCTAAGGTCTTAACTCCTACTCTGGCCTAATAGCTAAGGTCTTAGACTCGTACTCTGGCCTACTGGTTAAGGTCTTAACTCTTACTCTGGCCTAATGGTTAAGTTCTTAGACTCGTACTCTGGCCTAATGGTTAAGGTCTTAACTCTTACTCTGGCCTAATAGCTAAGGTCTTAGACTTGTACTCTGGCCTAATGGTTAAGGTCTTAACTCTTACTCTGGCCTACTGGTTAAGGTCTTAACTCTTACTCTGGCCTACTAGCTAAGGTCTTAGACTCGTACTCTGGCCTAATGGTTAAGGTCTTAACTCTTACTCTGGCCTAATAGCTAAGGT
Source organism: Triturus cristatus (assembly GCF_964204655.1). Lineage (NCBI taxonomy): Eukaryota > Metazoa > Chordata > Amphibia > Caudata > Salamandridae > Triturus > Triturus cristatus. Next base: position 717,017,216 of record NC_140593.1, on the reverse strand, counting down.
CTTAATTCTTACTCTGGCCTAATAGCTAAGGTCTTAACTCTTACTCTGGCCTAATAGCTAATGTCTTAGACTCGTACTCTGGCCTACTGGTTAAGGTCTTAACTCTTACTCTGGCCTAATGGTTAAGTTCTTAGACTCATACTCTGGCCTAATGGTTAAGGTCTTAACTCTTACTCTGGCCTGATAGCTAAGGTCTTAGACTCATACTCTGGCCTAATGGTTAAGATCTTAACTCTTACTCTGGCCTACTGGTTAAGGTCTTAACTCTTTCTCTGGCCTAATGGTTAAGGTCTTAACTCTTACTCTGGCCTAATAGCTAAGGTCTTAGACTTGTACTCTGGCCTACTGGTTAAGGTCTTAACTCTTACTCTGGCCTAATAGCTAAGGTCTTAACTCTTACTCTGGCCTAATAGCTAAGGTCTTAATTCTTACTCTGGCCTAATAACTAAGGTCTTAGACTCATACTCTGGCCTACTGGTTAAGGTCTTAACCCTTACTCTGGCCTTATAGCTAAGGTCTTAGACTCGTACTCTGGCCTAATGGTTAAGGTCTTAACTCTTACTCTGGCCTAATAGCTAAGGTCTTAACTCTTACTCTGGCCTAATAGCTAAGGTCTTAATTCTTACTCTGGCCTAATAGCTAAGGTCTTAGACTCATACTCTGGCCTACTGGTTAAGGTCTTAACTCTTACTCTGGCCTTATAGCTAAGGTCTTAGGCTCGTACTCTGGCCCAATGGTTAAGGTCTAAACTCTTACTCTGGCCTAATAGCTAAGGTCTTAACTCTTATTCTGGTCTAATAGCTAAGGTCTTAGACTCGTACTATGGCCTACAGGTTAAGGTCTTAACTCTTACTCTGGCCTACTGGTTAAGGTCTTAAAACTGACTCTGGCCTAATGGTTAAGGTCTTAGACTCTTACTCTGGCCTAATGGTTAAGGTCTTAACTCTTACTCTGGCCTACAGGTTAAGGTCTTAACTCTTACTCTGGCCTACTGGTTAAGGTCTTAACTCTTACTCTGGTCTAATAGCTAAGGTCTTATACTCGTACTCTGGCCTAATGGTTAAGGTGTTAACACTTACTCTGGCCTACTGGTTAAGGTCTTAACTCTTACTCTGGCCTAATGGCTAAGGTCTTAGAATCATACTCTGGTCTACTGGTTACGGTCTTAACTCTTACTCTGGCCTCCTGGTTAAAGTCTTAACTCTTACTCTGGCCTAATAGCTAAGGTCTTAACTCTTACTCTGGCCTAATAGCTAAGATCTTAACTCTTACTCTGGCCTAATAGCTAAAGTCTTAGACTCGTACTCTGGCCTAATAGTTAAGGTCTTAAATCTTACTCTGGCCTAATAACTAAGGTCTTAGACTCGTACTCTGGCCTAATAGCTAAGGTCTTAGACTCATACTCTGGCCTATTAGATAAGGTCTTAGACTCGTACTCTTGCCTAATGGTTAAGGTCTTAACACTTACTCTGGCCTAATAGCTAAGGTTTTAGACTCGTACTCTGGCCTAATAGCTACAGTCTTAGACTCGTACTCTGGCCTAATGGTTAAGGTCTTAACTCTTACTCTGGCCTAATGGTTAAGGTCTTAACTCTTACTTTGGCCTAATAGCTAAGGTCTTAGACTCGTACTCTGGCCTAATGGTTAAGGTCTTGACTCTTACTCTGGCCTACTTGTTAAGGTCTTAACTCTTACTCTGGCCTAATACCTAAGGTCTTAGACTCATACTCTGGCCTAATGGTTAAGGTCTTAACTCTTACTCTGGCCTACTGTTTAAGGTCTTAACTCTTACTCTGGCCTAATAGCTAAGGTCTTAGACTCATACTCTGGCCTAATGGTTAAGGTCTTAACTCTTACTCTGGCCTACTGTTTAAGGTCTTAACTCTTACTCTGGCCTAATAGCTAAGGTCTTAGACTCGTTCTCTGGCCTACTGGTTAAGGTCTTAACTCTTACTCTGACCTAATAGCTAAGGTCTTAGACTCATACTCTGGCCTATTAGATAAGGTCTTAGACTCATACTCTTGCCTAATGGTTAAGGTCTTAACTCTTACTCTGGCCTAATAGCTAAGGTCTTAGACTCGTACTCTGGCCTAATAGCTACAGTCTTAGACTCGTACTCTGGCCTAATGGTTAAGGTCTTAACTCTTACTCTGGCCTAATAGCTAAGGTCTTAGACTCGTACTCTGGCCTAATGGTTAAGGTCTTAACTCTTACTCTGGCCTAATATCTAAGGTCTTAACTCTTACTCTGGCCTAATAGCTAAGGTCTTAGACTCGTACTCTGGCCTACTGGTTAAGGTCTTAACTCTTACTCTGGCCTACTGGTTAAGGTCTTAACTCTTACTCTGGCCTAATAGCTAAGGTTTAAGACTCGTACTCTGGTCTAATGTTTAAGGTCTTAACTCTCACTCTGGCCTACTGGTTAAGGTCTTAACTCTTACTCTGGCCTAATAGCTAAGGTCTTAGACTCATACTCTGGCCTAATGGTTAAGGTCTTAACTCTTACTCTGGCCTGATAGCTAAGGTCTTGTACTCGTACTCTGGCCTAATGGTTAAGATCTTAACTCTTACTCTGGCCTACTGGTTAAGGTCTTAACTCTTTCTCTGGCCTAATGGTTAAGGTCTTAACTCTTACTTTGGCCTAATAGCTAAGGTCTTAGACTCGTCCTCTGGCCTAATGGTTAAGGTCTTGACTCTTACTCTGGCCTACTTGTTAAGGTCTTAACTCTTACTCTGGCCTAATACCTAAGGTCTTAGACTCATACTCTGGCCTAATGGTTAAGGTCTTAACTCTTACTCTGGCCTACTGGTTAAGGTCTTAACTCTTACTCTGGCCTAATAGCTAAGGTCTTAGACTCGTTCTCTGGCCTACTGGTTAAGGTCTTAACTCTTACTCTGACCTAATAGCTAAGGTCTTAGACTCATACTCTGGCCTATTAGATAAGGTCTTAGACTCGTACTCTGGCCTAATGGTTAAGGTCTTAACTCTTACTCTGGCCTACTGGTTAAGGTCTTAACTCTTACTCTGGCCTACTAGCTAAGGTCTTAGACTCGTACTCTGGCCTAATGGTTAAGGTCTTAACTCTTACTCTGGCCTAATAGCTAAGGTCTTAACTCTTACTCTGGCCTAATAGCTGAGGTCTTAATTCTTACTCTGGCCTAATAGCTAAGGTCTTAACTCTTACTCTGGCCTAATAGCTAAGGTCTTAGACTCGTACTCTGGCCTAATGGTTAAGGTCTTAGACTCGTACTCTGGCCTAATGGTTAAGGTCTTAACTCTTACTCTGGCCTGATAGCTAAGGTCTTAGACTCGTACTCTGGCCTAATGGTTAAGATCTTAACTCTTACTCTGGCCTACTGGTTAAGGTCTTAACTCTTTCTCTGGCCTAATGGTTAAGGTCTTAACTCTTACTCTGGCCTAATAGCTAAGGTCTTAGACTTGTACTCTGGCCTAATGGTTAAGGTCTTAACTCTTACTCTGGCCTACTGGTTAAGGTCTTAACTCTTACTCTGGCCTAATAGCTAAGGTCTTAACTCTTACTCTGGCCTAATAGCTAAGGTCTTAATTCTTACTCTGGCCTAATAGCTAAGGTCTTAGACTCATACTCTGGCCTACTGGTTAAGGTCTTAACTCTTACTCTGGCCTTATAGCTAAGGTCTTAGACTCGTACTCTGGCCTAATGGATAAGGTCTTAACTCTTACTCTGGCCTAATAGCTAAGGTCTTAACTCTTACTCTGGCCTAATAGCTAAGGTCTTAGACTCGTACTCTGGCCTACTGGTTAAGGTCTTAACTCTTACTCTGGCCTACTGGTTAAGGTCTTAACTCTTACTCTGGCCTAATAGCTAAGGTTTAAGACTCGTACTCTGGTCTAATGTTTAAGGTCTTAACTCTCACTCTGGCCTACTGGTTAAGGTCTTAACTCTTACTCTGGCCTAATAGCTAAGGTCTTAGACTCATACTCTGGCCTAATGGTTAAGGTCTTAACTCTTACTCTGGCCTGATATCTAAGGTCTTAGACTCGTACTCTGGCCTAATGGTTAAGATCTTAACTCTTACTCTGGCCTACTGGTTAAGGTCTTAACTCTTTCTCTGGCCTAATGGTTAAGGTCTTAACTCTTACTCTGGCCTAATAGCTAAGGTCTTAGACTTGTACTCTGGCCTAATGGTTAAGGTCTTAACTCTTACTCTGGCCTACTGGTTAAGGTCTTAACTCTTACTCTGGCCTACTAGCTAAGGTCTTAGACTCGTACTCTGGCCTAATGGTTAAGGTCTTAACTCTTACTCTGGCCTAATAGCTAAGGTCTTAACTCTTACTCTGGCCTAATAGCTAAGATCTTAGACTCGTACTCTGGCCTAATGGTTAAGGTCTTAACTCTTACTCTGGCCTTCTTGTTAAGGTCTTAACTCTTACTCTGGCCTAATAGCTAAGGTCTTAACTCTTACTCTGGCCTAATAGCTAAGGTCTTAACTCTTACTCTGGCCTAATAGCTAAGGTCTTGAACTCGTATTATGGCCTACAGGTTAAGGTCTTAACTCTTACTCTGGCCTACTGTTTAAGTTCTTAACTCTTACTCTGGCCTAATAGCTAAGGTCTTAGACTCGTACTCTGGACTAATCGTTAAGGTCTTGACTCTTACTCTGGACTAATAGCTAAGGTCTTAAATCTTACTCTGGCCCAATAGCTAAGGTCTTAGACTCGTACTCTGGCCTACTGGTTAAGGTCTTAACTCTTACTCTGGCCTAATAGGTAAGGTCGTAGACTCATACTCTGGCCTAATGGTTAAGGTCCTAACTCTTACTCTGGCCTACTGGTTAAGGTCTTAACTCTTACTCTGGCCTAATAGCTAAGGTCTTAGACTCGTTCTCTGGCCTACTGGTTAAGGTCTTAACTCTTACTCTGACCTAATAGCTAAGGTCTTAGACTCATACTCTGGCCTATTAGATAAGGTCTTAGACTCGTACTCTTGCCTAATGGTTAAGGTCTTAACTCTTACTCTGGCCTAATAGCTAAGGTTTTAGACTCGTACTCTGGCCTAATAGCTACAGTCTTAGACTCGTACTCTGGCCTAATGGTTAAGGTCTTAACTCTTACTCTGGCCTAATAGCTAAGGTTTTAGACTCGTACTCTGGCCTAATAGCTACAGTCTTAGACTCGTACTCTGGCCTAATGGTTAAGGTCTTAACTCTTACTCTGGCCTAATGGTTAAGGTCTTAACTCTTACTTTGGCCTAATAGCTAAGGTCTTAGACTCGTACTCTGGCCTAATGGTTAAGGTCTTAACTCTTACTCTGGCCTACTTGTTAAAGTCTTAACTCTTACTGTGGCCTAATACCTAAGGTCTTAGACTCATACTCTGGCCTAATGGTTAAGGTCTTAACTCTTACTCTGGCCTACTGGTTAAGGTCTTAACTCTTACTCTGGCCTAATAGCTAAGGTCTTAGACTCGTACTCTGGCCTAATGGTTAAGGTCTTAACTCTTACTCTGGCCTAATAGCTAAGGTCTTAGACTTGTACTCTGGCCTAATAGCTAAGGTCTTAACTCTTACTCTGGCCTAATAGCTAAGGTCTTAATTCTTACTCTGGCCTAATAGCTAAGGTCTTAGACTCATACTCTGGCCTAATGGTTAAGGTCTTAACTCTTAATCTGGCCTAATAGCTAAGGTCTTAGACTCAAACTCTGGCCTACTGGTTAAGGTCTTAACTCTTACTCTGGCCTACTGGTTAAGGTCTTAACTCTTACTCTGGCCTAATAGCTAAGGTTTAAGACTCGTACTCTGGTCTAATGTTTAAGGTCTTAACTCTCACTCTGGCCTACTGGTTAAGGTCTTAACTCTTACTCTGGCCTAATAGCTAAGGTCTTAGACTCATACTCTGGCCTAATGGTTAAGGTCTTAACTCTTACTCTGGCCTGATAGCTAAGGTCTTAGACTCGTACTCTGGCCTAATGGTTAAGGTCTTAACTCTTACTCTGGCCTAATAGCTAAGGTCTTAGACTTGTACTCTGGCCTAATGGTTAAGGTCTTAACTCTTACTCTGGCCTACTGGTTAAGGTCTTAACTCTTACTCTGGCCTACTAGCTAAGGTCTTAGACTCGTACTCTGGCCTAATGGTTAAGGTCTTAACTCTTACTCTGGCCTAATAGCTAAGGTCTTAATTCTTACTCTGGCCTAATAGCTAAGGTCTTAACTCTTACTCTGGCCTAATAGCTAAGGTCTTAGACTCGTACTCTGGCCTACTGGTTAAGGTCTTAACTCTTACTCTGGCCTAATGGTTAGGTTCTTAGACTCGTACTCTGGCCTAATGGTTAAGGTCTTAACTCTTACTCTGGCCTGATAGCTAAGGTCTTAGACTCATACTCTGGCCTAATGGTTAAGATCTTAACTCTTACTCTGGCCTACTGGTTAAGGTCTTAACTCTTTCTCTGGCCTAATGGTTAAGGTCTTAACTCTTACTCTGGCCTAATAGCTAAGGTCTTAGACTTGTACTCAGGCCTACTGGTTAAGGTCTTAACTCTTACTCTGGCCTAATAGCTAAGGTCTTAACTCTTACTCTGGCCTAATAGCTAAGGTCTTAATTCTTACTCTGGCCTAATAGCTAAGGTCTTAGACTCATACTCTGGCCTACTGGTTAAGGTCTTAACCCTTACTCTGGCCTTATAGCTAAGGTCTTAGACTCGTACTCTGGCCTAATGGTTAAGGTCTTAACTCTTACTCTGGCCTAATAGCTAAGGTCTTAACTCTTACTCTGGCCTAATAGCTAAGGTCTTAATTCTTACTCTGGCCTAATAGCTAAGGTCTTAGACTCATACTCTGGCCTACTGGTTAAGGTCTTAACTCTTACTCTGGCCTTATAGCTAAGGTCTTAGGCTCGTACTCTGGCCCAATGGTTAAGGTCTAAACTCTTACTCTGGCCTAATAGCTAAGGTCTTAACTCTTATTCTGGTCTAATAGCTAAGGTCTTAGACTCGTACTATGGCCTACAGGTTAAGGTCTTAACTCTTACTCTGGCCTACTGGTTAAGGTCTTAAAACTGACTCTGGCCTAATGGTTAAGGTCTTAGACTCTTACTCTGGCCTAATGGTTAAGGTCTTAACTCTTACTCTGGCCTACAGGTTAAGGTCTTAACTCTTACTCTGGCCTACTGGTTAAGGTCTTAACTCTTACTCTGGTCTAATAGCTAAGGTCTTATACTCGTACTCTGGCCTAATGGTTAAGGTGTTAACACTTACTCTGGCCTACTGGTTAAGGTCTTAACTCTTACTCTGGCCTAATGGCTAAGGTCTTAGAATCATACTCTGGTCTACTGGTTACGGTCTTAACTCTTACTCTGGCCTCCTGGTTAAAGTCTTAACTCTTACTCTGGCCTAATAGCTAAGGTCTTAACTCTTACTCTGGCCTAATAGCTAAGATCTTAAATCTTACTCTGGCCTAATAGCTAAAGTCTTAGACTCGTACTCTGGCCTAATAGTTAAGGTCTTAAATCTTACTCTGGCCTAATAACTAAGGTCTTAGACTCGTACTCTGGCCTAATAGCTAAGGTCTTAGACTCATACTCTGGCCTATTAGATAAGGTCTTAGACTCATACTCTTGCCTAATGGTTAAGGTCTTAACATTTACTCTGGCCTAATAGCTAAGGTTTTAGACTCGTACTCTGGCCTAATAGCTACAGTCTTAGACTCGTACTCTGGCCTAATGGTTAAGGTCTTAACTCTTACTCTGGCCTAATGGTTAAGGTCTTAACTCTTACTTTGGCCTAATAGCTAAGGTCTTAGACTCGTACTCTGGCCTAATGGTTAAGGTCTTGACTCTTACTCTGGCCTACTTGTTAAGGTCTTAACTCTTACTCTGGCCTAATACCTAAGGTCTTAGACTCATACTCTGGCCTAGTGGTTAAGGTCTTAACTCTTACTCTGGCCTACTGTTTAAGGTCTTAACTCTTACTCTGGCCTAATAGCTAAGGTCTTAGACTCGTTCTCTGTCCTACTGGTTAAGGTCTTAACTCTTACTCTGACCTAATAGCTAAGGTCTTAGACTTATACTCTGGCCTATTAGATAAGGTCTTAGACTCATACTCTTGCCTAATGGTTAAGGTCTTAACTCTTACTCTGGCCTAATAGCTAAGGTCTTAGACTCGTACTCTGGCCTAATAGCTACAGTCTTAGACTCGTACTCTGGCCTAATGGTTAAGGTCTTAACTCTTACTCTGGCCTAATAGCTAAGGTCTTAGATTCGTACTCTGGCCTAATGGTTAAGGTCTTAACTCTTACTCTGGCCTAATATCTAAGGTCTTAACTCTTACTCTGGCCTAATAGCTAAGGTCTTAGACTCGTACTCTGGCCTACTGGTTAAGGTCTTAACTCTTACTCTGGCCTACTGGTTAAGGTCTTAACTCTTACTCTGGCCTAATAGCTAAGGTTTAAGACTCGTACTCTGGTCTAATGTTTAAGGTCTTAACTCTCACTCTGGCCTACTGGTTAAGGTCTTAACTCTTACTCTGGCCTAATAGCTAAGGTCTTAGACTCATACTCTGGCCTAATGGTTAAGGTCTTAACTCTTACTCTGGCCTGATAGCTAAGGTCTTGTACTCGTACTCTGGCCTAATGGTTAAGATCTTAACTCTTACTCTGGCCTACTGGTTAAGGTCTTAACTCTTTCTCTGGCCTAATGGTTAAGGTCTTAACTCTTACTCTGGCCTAATAGCTAAGGTCTTAGACTTGTACTCTGGCCTAATGGTTAAGGTCTTAACTCTTACTCTGGCCTACTGGTTAAGGTCTTAACTCTTACTCTGGCCTACTAGCTAAGGTCTTAGACTCGTACTCTGGCCTAATGGTTAAGGTCTTAACTCTTACTCTGGCCTAATAGCTAAGGTCTTAACTCTTACTCTGGCCTAATAGCTAAGATCTTAGACTCGTACTCTGGCCTAATGGTTAAGGTCTTAACTCTTACTCTGGCCTTCTTGTTAAGGTCTTAACTCTTACTCTGGCCTAATAGCTAAGGTCTTAGACTCGTACTCTGGCCTACTGGTTAAGGTCTTAACTCTTACTCTGGCCTACTGGTTAAGGTCTTAACTCTTACTCTGGCCTGATAGCTAAGGTCTTGTACTCGTACTCTGGCCTAATGGTTAAGATCTTAACTCTTACTCTGGCCTACTGGTTAAGGTCTTAACTCTTTCTCTGGCCTAATGGTTAAGGTCTTAACTCTTACTCTGGCCTAATAGCTAAGGTCTTAGACTTGTACTCTGGCCTAATGGTTAAGGTCTTAACTCTTACTTTGGCCTACTGGTTAAGGTCTTAACTCTTACTCTGGCCTACTAGCTAAGGTCTTAGACTCGTACTCTGGCCTAATGGTTAAGGTCTTAACTCTTACTCTGGCCTAATAGCTAAGGTCTTAACTCTTACTCTGGCCTAATAGCTAAGATCTTAGACTCGCACTCTGGCCTAATGGTTAAGGTCTTAACTCTTACTCTGGCCTTCTTGTTAAGGTCTTAACTCTTACTCTGGCCTAATAGCTAAGGTCTTAACTCTTACTCTGGCCTAATAGCTAAGGTCTTGAGCTCGTATTATGGCCTACAGGTTAAGGTCTTAACTCTTACTCTGGCCTACTGTTTAAGTTCTTAACTCTTACTCTGGCCTAATAGCTAAGGTCTTAGACTCGTACTCTGGACTAATCGTTAAGGTCTTAACTCTTACTCTGGACTAATAGCTAAGGTCTTAGACTCGTACTCTGGCCTACTGGTTAAGGTCTTAATTCTTACTCTGGCCTAATATCTAAGGTCTTAGACTCATACACTGGCCTAATAGCTAAGGTCTTAACTCTTACTCTGGCCTAACAGCTAAGGTCTTAGACTCGTACTCTGGCCTAATGGTTAAGATCTTAACTCTTACTCTGGCCTACTGGTTAAGGTCTTAACTCTTTCTCTGGCCTAATGGTTAAGGTCTTAACTCTTACTCTGGCCTAATAGCTAAGGTCTTAGACTTGTACTCTGGCCTAATGGTTAAGGTCTTAACTCTTACTCTGGCCTACTGGTTAAGGTCTTAACTCTTACTCTGGCCTACTAGCTAAGGTCTTAGACTCGTACTCTGGCCTAATGGTTAAGGTCTTAACTCTTACTCTGGCCTAATAGCTAAGGTCTTAACTCTTACTCTGGCCTAATAGCTAAGATCTTAGACTCGTACTCTGGCCTAATGGTTAAGGTCTTAACTCTTACTCTGGCCTTCTTGTTAAGGTCTTAACTCTTACTCTGGCCTAATAGCTAAGGTCTTAACTCTTACTCTGGCCTAATAGCTAAGGTCTTAACTCTTACTCTGGCCTAATAGCTAAGGTCTTGAGCTCGTATTATGGCCTACAGGTTAAGGTCTTAACTCTTACTCTGGCCTACTGTTTAAGTTCTTAACTCTTACTCTGGCCTAATAGCTAAGGTCTTAGACTCGTACTCTGGACTAATCGTTAAGGTCTTAACTCTTACTCTGGACTAATAGCTAAGGTCTTAAATCTTACTCTGGCCCAATAGCTAAGGTCTTAGACTCGTACTCTGGCCTACTGGTTAAGGTCTTAACTCTTACTCTGGCCTAATAGTTAAGGTCGTAGACTCATACTCTGGCCTAATGGTTAAGGTCCTAACTCTTACTCTGGCCTACTGGTTAAGGTCTTAACTCTTACTCTGGCCTAATAGCTAAGGTCTTAGACTCGTTCTCTGGCCTACTGGTTAAGGTCTTAACTCTTACTCTGACCTAATAGCTAAGGTCTTAGACTCATACTCTGGCCTATTAGATAAGGTCTTAGACTCGTACTCTTGCCTAATGGTTAAGGTCTTAACTCTTACTCTGGCCTAATAGCTAAGGTTTTAGACTCGTACTCTGGCCTAATAGCTACAGTCTTAGACTCGTACTCTGGCCTAATGGTTAAGGTCTTAACTCTTACTCTGGCCTAATAGCTAAGGTTTTAGACTCGTACTCTGGCCTAATAGCTACAGTCTTAGACTCGTACTCTGGCCTAATGGTTAAGGTCTTAACTCTTACTCTGGCCTACTGGTTAAGGTCTTAACTCTTACTCTGGCCTAATAGCTAAGGTCTTAGACTCGTACTCTGGCCTAATGGTTAAGGTCTTAACTCTTACTCTGGCCTAATAGCTAAGGTCTTAGACTTGTACTCTGGCCTAATAGCTAAGGTCTTAACTCTTACTCTGGCCTAATAGCTAAGGTCTTAATTCTTACTCTGGCCTAATAGCTAAGGTCTTAGACTCATACTCTGGCCTAATGGTTAAGGTCTTAACTCTTAATCTGGCCTAATAGCTAAGGTCTTAGACTCAAACTCTGGCCTACTGGTTAAGGTCTTAACTCTTACTCTGGCCTACTGGTTAAGGTCTTAACTCTTACTCTGGCCTAATAGCTAAGGTTTAAGACTCGTACTCTGGTCTAATGTTTAAGGTCTTAACTCTCACTCTGGCCTACTGGTTAAGGTCTTAACTCTTACTCTGGCCTAATAGCTAAGGTCTTAGACTCATACTCTGGCCTAATGGTTAAGGTCTTAACTCTTACTCTGGCCTGATAGCTAAGGTCTTAGACTCGTACTCTGGCCTAATGGTTAAGGTCTTAACTCTTACTCTGGCCTAATAGCTAAGGTCTTAGACTTGTACTCTGGCCTAATGGTTAAGGTCTTAACTCTTACTCTGGCCTACTGGTTAAGGTCTTAACTCTTACTCTGGCCTACTAGCTAAGGTCTTAGACTCGTACTCTGGCCTAATGGTTAAGGTCTTAACTCTTACTCTGGCCTAATAGCTAAGGTCTTAATTCTTACTCTGGCCTAATAGCTAAGGTCTTAACTCTTACTCTGGCCTAATAGCTAAGGTCTTAGACTCGTACTCTGGCCTACTGGTTAAGGTCTTAACTCTTACTCTGGCCTAATGGTTAAGTTCTTAGACTCGTACTCTGGCCTAATGGTTAAGGTCTTAACTCTTACTCTGGCCTGATAGCTAAGGTCTTAGACTCATACTCTGGCCTAATGGTTAAGATCTTAACTCTTACTCTGGCCTACTGGTTAAGGTCTTAACTCTTTCTCTGGCCTAATGGTTAAGGTCTTAATTCTTACTCTGGCCTAATAGCTAAGGTCTTAGACTTGTACTCTGGCCTACTGGTTAAGGTCTTAACTCTTACTCTGGCCTAATAGCTAAGGTCTTAACTCTTACTCTGGCCTAATAGCTAAGGTCTTAATTCTTACTCTGGCCTAATAGCTAAGGTCCTAGACTCATACTCTGGCCTACTGGTTAAGGTCTTAACCCTTACTCTGGCCTTATAGCTAAGGTCTTAGACTCGTACTCTGGCCTAATGGTTAAGGTCTTAACTCTTACTCTGGCCTAATAGCTAAGGTCTTAACTCTTACTCTGGCCTAATAGCTAAGGTCTTAATTCTTACTCTGGCCTAATAGCTAAGGTCTTAGACTCATACTCTGGCCTACTGGTTAAGGTCTTAACTCTTACTCTGGCCTTATAGCTAAGGTCTTAGGCTCGTACTCTGGCCCAATGGTTAAGGTCTAAACTCTTACTCTGGCCTAATAGCTAAGGTCTTAACTCTTATTCTGGTCTAATAGCTAAGGTCTTAGACTCGTACTATGGCCTACAGGTTAAGGTCTTAACTCTTACTCTGGCCTACTGGTTAAGGTCTTAAAACTGACTCTGGCCTAATGGTTAAGGTCTTAGACTCTTACTCTGGCCTAATGGTTAAGGTCTTAACTCTTACTCTGGCCTACAGGTTAAGGTCTTAACTCTTACTCTGGCCTACTGGTTAAGGTCTTAACTCTTACTCTGGTCTGATAGCTAAGGTCTTATACTCGTACTCTGGCCTAATGGTTAAGGTGTTAACACTTACTCTGGCCTACTGGTTAAGGTCTTAACTCTTACTCTGGCCTAATGGCTAAGGTCTTAGAATCATACTCTGGTCTACTGGTTACGGTCTTAACTCTTACTCTGGCCTCCTGGTTAAAGTCTTAACTCTTTCTCTGGCCTAATAGCTAAGGTCTTAACTCTTACTCTGGCCTAATAGCTAAGATCTTAACTCTTACTCTGGCCTAATAGCTAAAGACTTAGACTCGTACTCTGGCCTAATAGTTAAGGTCTTAAATCTTACTCTGGCCTAATAGCTAAGGTCTTAGTCTCGTACTCTGGCCTAATAGCTAAGGTCTTAGACTCATACTCTGGCCTATTAGATAAGGTCTTAGACTCATACTCTTGCCTAATGGTTAAGGTCTTAACTCTTACTCTGGCCTAATAGCTAAGGTTTTAGACTCGTACTCTGGCCTAATAGCTACAGTCTTAGACTCGTACTCTGGCCTAATGGTTAAGGTCTTAACTCTTACTCTGGCCTAATGGTTAAGGTCTTAACTCTTACTCTGGCCTAATAGTTAAGGTCGTAGACTCATACTCTGGCCTAATGGTTAAGGTCCTAACTCTTACTCTGGCCTACTGGTTAAGGTCTTAACTCTTACTCTGGCCTAATAGCTAAGGTCTTAGACTCGTTCTCTGGCCTACTGGTTAAGGTCTTAACTCTTACTCTGACCTAATAGCTAAGGTCTTAGACTCATACTCTGGCCTATTAGATAAGGTCTTAGACTCGTACTCTTGCCTAATGGTTAAGGTCTTAACTCTTACTCTGGCCTAATAGCTAAGGTTTTAGACTCGTACTCTGGCGTAATAGCTACAGTCTTAGACTCGTACTCTGGCCTAATGGTTAAGGTCTTAACTCTTACTCTGGCCTAATGGTTAAGGTCTTAACTCATACTTTGGCCTAATAGCTAAGGTCTTAGACTCGTACTCTGGCCTAATGGTTAAGGTCTTAACTCTTACTCTGGCCTACTTGTTAAGGTCTTAACTCTTACTCTGGCCTAATACCTAAGGTCTTAGACTCAAACTCTGGCCTAATGGTTAAGGTCTTAACTCTTAATCTGGCCTACTGGTTAAGGTCTTAACTCTTACTCTGGCCTAATAGATAAGGTCTTAGACTCATACTCTGGCCTAATGGTTAAGGTCTTAACTCTTACTCTGGCCTACTGGTTAAGGTCTTAACTCTTACTCTGGCCTAATAGCTAAGGTCTTAGACTCGTACTCTGGCCTAATGGTTAAGGTCTTAACTCTTACTCTGGCCTAATAGCTAAGGTCTTAGACTTGTACTCTGGCCTAATAGCTAAGGTCTTAACTCTTACTCTGGCCTAATAGCTAGGGTCTTAATTCTTACTCTGGCCTAATAGCTAAGGTCTTAGACTCATACTCTGGCCTAATGGTTAAGGTCTTAACTATTACTCTGGCCTGATAGCTAAGGTCTTAGACTCGTACTCTGGCCTAATGGTTAAGATCTTAACTCTTACTCTGGCCTACTGGTTAAGGTCTTAACTCTTTCTCTGGCCTAATGGTTAAGGTCTTAACTCTTACTCTGGCCTAATAGCTAAGGTCTTAGACTTGTACTCTGGCCTAATGGTTAAGGTCTTAACTCTTACTCTGGCCTACTGGTTAAGGTCTTAACTCTTACTCTGGCCTACTAGCTAAGGTCTTAGACTCATACTCTGGCCTAATGGTTAAGGTCTTAACTCTTACTCTGGCCTAATAGCTAAGGTCTTAGCTCTTACTCTGGCCTAATAGCTAAGGTCTTCATTCTTACTCTGGCCTAATAGCTAAGGTCTTAACTCTTACTCTGGCCTAATAGCTAAGGTCTTAGACTCGTACTCTGGCCTACTGGTTAAGGTCTTAACTCTTACTCTGGCCTAATGTTTAAGGTCTTAGACTCGTACTCTGGCCTAATGGTTAAGGTCTTAACTCTTACTCTGGCCTGATAGCTAAGGTCTTAGACTCGTACTCTGGCCTAATGGTTAAGATCTTAACTCTTACTCTGGCCTACTGGTTAAGGTCTTAACTCTTTCTCTGGCCTAATGGTTAAGGTCTTAACTCTTACTCTGGCCTAATAGCTAAGGTCTTAGACTTGTACTCTGGCCTAACGGTTAAGGTCTTAACTCTTACTCTGGCCTACTGGTTAAGGTCTTAACTCTTACTCTGGCCTAATAGCTAAGGTCTTAACTCTTACTCTGGCCTAATAGCTAAGGTCTTAATTCTTACTCTGGCCTAATAGCTAAGGTCTTAGACTCATACTCTGGCCTACTGGTTAAGGTCTTAACTCTTACTCTGGCCTTATAGATAAGGTCTTAGACTCGTACTCTGGCCTAATGGTTAAGGTCTTAACTCTTACTCCGGCCTAATAGCTAAGGTCTTAACTCTTACTCTGGCCTAATAGCTAAGGTCTTAGACTCGTACTCTGGCCTACTGGTTAAGGTCTTAACTCTTACTCTGGCCTACTGGTTAAGGTCTTAACTCTTACTCTGGCCTAATAGCTAAGGTTTAAGACTCGTACTCTGGTCTAATGTTTAAGGTCTTAACTCTCACTCTGGCCTACTGGTTAAGGTCTTAACTCTTACTCTGGCCTAATAGCTAAGGTCTTAGACTCATACTCTGGCCTAATGGTTAAGGTCTTAACTCTTACTCTGGCCTGATAGCTAAGGTCTTGTACTCGTACTCTGGCCTAATGGTTAAGATCTTAACTCTTACTCTGGCCTACTGGTTAAGGTCTTAACTCTTTCTCTGGCCTAATGGTTAAGGTCTTAACTCTTACTCTGGCCTAATAGCTAAGGTCTTAGACTTGTACTCTGGCCTAATGGTTAAGGTATTAACTCTTACTCTGGCCTACTGGTTAAGGTCTTAACTCTTACTCTGGCCTACTAGCTAAGGTCTTAGACTCGTACTCTGGCCTAATGGTTAAGGTCTTAACTCTTACTCTGGCCTAATAGCTAAGGTCTTAACTCTTACTCTGGCCTAATAGCTAAGATCTTAGACTCGTACTCTGGCCTAATGGTTAAGGTCTTAACTCTTACTCTGGCCTTCTTGTTAAGGTCTTAACTCTTACTCTGGCCTAATAGCTAAGGTCTTAACTCTTACTCTGGCCTAATAGCTAAGGTCTTAACTCTTACTCTGGCCTAATAGCTAAGGTCTTGAACTCGTATTATGGCCTACAGGTTAAGGTCTTAACTCTTACTCTGGCCTACTGTTTAAGTTCTTAACTCTTACTCTGGCCTAATAGCTAAGGTCTTAGACTCGTACTCTGGACTAATCGTTAAGGTCTTAACTCTTACTCTGGACTAATAGCTAAGGTCTTAAATCTTACTCTGGCCCAATAGCTAAGGTCTTAGACTCGTACTCTGGCCTACTGGTTAAGGTCTTAACTCTTACTCTGGCCTAATAGCTAAGGTCGTAGACTCATACTCTGGCCTAATGGTTAAGGTCCTAACTCTTACTCTGGCCTACTGGTTAAGGTCTTAACTCTTACTCTGGCCTAATAGCTAAGGTCTTAGACTCGTTCTCTGGCCTACTGGTTAAGGTCTTAACTCTTACTCTGACCTAATAGCTAAGGTCTTAGACTCATACTCTGGCCTATTAGATAAGGTCTTAGACTCGTACTCTTGCCTAATGGTTAAGGTCTTAACTCTTACTCTGGCCTAATAGCTAAGGTTTTAGACTCGTACTCTGGCCTAATAGCTACAGTCTTAGACTCGTACTCTGGCCTAATGGTTAAGGTCTTAACTCTTACTCTGGCCTAATAGCTAAGGTTTTAGACTCGTACTCTGGCCTAATAGCTACAGTCTTAGACTCGTACTCTGGCCTAATGGTTAAGGTCTTAACACTTACTCTGGCCTAATGGTTAAGGACTTAACTCTTACTTTGGCCTAATAGCTAAGGTCTTAGACTCGTACTCTGGCCTAATGGTTAAGGTCTTAACTCTTACTCTGGCCTACTTGTTAAAGTCTTAACTCTTACTCTGGCCTAATACCTAAGGTCTTAGACTCATACTCTGGCCTAATGGTTAAGGTCTTAACTCTTACTCTGGCCTACTGGTTAAGGTCTTAACTCTTACTCTGGCCTAATAGCTAAGGTCTTAGACTCGTACTCTGGCCTAATGGTTAAGGTCTTAACTCTTACTCTGGCCTAATAGCTAAGGTCTTAGACTTGTACTCTGGCCTAATAGCTAAGGTCTTAACTCTTACTCTGGCCTAATAGCTAAGGTCCTAATTCTTACTCTGGCCTAATAGCTAAGGTCTTAGACTCATACTCTGGCCTAATGGTTAAGGTCTTAACTCTTAATCTGGCCTGATAGCTAAGGTCTTAGACTCGTACTCTGGCCTAATGGTTAAGATCTTAACTCTTACTCTGGCCTACTGGTTAAGGTCTTAACTCTTTCTCTGGCCTAATGGTTAAGGTCTTAACTCTTACTCTGGCATAATAGCTAAGGTCTTAGACTTGTACTCTGGCCTAATGGTTAAGGTCTTAACTCTTACTCTGGCCTACTGGTTAAGGTCTTAACTCTTACTCTGGCCTACTAGCTAAGGTCTTAGACTCGTACTCTGGCCTAATGGTTAAGCTCTTAACTCTTACTCTGGCCTAATAGCTAAGGTCTTAACTCTTACTCTGGCCTCATAGCTAAGGTCTTAATTCTTACTCTGGCCTAATAGCTAAGGTCTTAACTCTTACTCTGGCCTAATAGCTAAGGTCTTAGACTCGTACTCTGGCCTACTGGTTAAGGTCTTAACTCTTACTCTGGCCTAATGGTTAAGGTCTTAGACTCGTACTCTGGCCTAATGGTTAAGGTCTTAACTCTTACTCTGGCCTGATAGCTAAGGTCTTAGACTCGTACTCTGGCCTAATGGTTAAGATCTTAACTCTTACTCTGGCCTACTGGTTAAGGTCTTAACTCTTTCTCTGGCCTAATGGTTAAGGTCTTAACTCTTACTCTGGCCTAATAGCTAAGGTCTTAGACTTGTACTCTGGCCTAATGGTTAAGGTCTTAACTCTTACTCTGGGTTAATAGCTAAGGTCTTAACACTTACTCTGGCCTAATAGCTAAGGTCTTAGACTTGTACTCTGGCCTAATGGTTAAGGTCTTAACTCTTACTCTGGCCTACTGGTTAAGGTCTTAACTCTTACTCTGGCCTACTAGCTAAGGTCTTAACTCTTTCTCTGGCCTAATGGTTAAGGTCTTAACTCTTACTCTGGCCTAATAGCTAAGGTCTTAGACTTGTACTCTGGCCTAATGGTTAAGGTCTTAGACTCGTACTCTGGCCTAATGGTTAAGGTCTTAACTTTTACTCTGGCCTAATAGCTAAGGTCTTAGACTCGTACTCTGGCCTAATGGTTAAGGTCTTAACTCTTACTCTGGCCTAATAGCTAAGGTCTTAGACTTGTACTCTGGCCTAATAGCTAAGGTCTTAACTCTTACTCTGGCCTAATAGCTAAGGTCCTAATTCTTACTCTGGCCTAATAGCTAAGGTCTTAGACTCATACTCTGGCCTAATGGTTAAGGTCTTAACTCTTAATCTGGCCTGATAGCTAAGGTCTTAGACTCGTACACTGGCCTAATGGTTAAGATCTTAACTCTTACTCTGGCCTACTGGTTAAGGTCTTAACTCTTTCTCTGGCCTAATGGTTAAGGTCTTAACTCTTACTCTGGCCTAATAGCTAAGGTCTTAGACTTGTACTCTGGCCTAATGGTTAAGGTCTTAACTCTTACTCTGGCCTACTGGTTAAGGTCTTAACTCTTACTCTGGCCTACTAGCTAAGGTCTTAGACTCATACTCTGGCCTAATGGTTAAGGTCTTAACTCTTACTCTGGCCTAATAGCTAAGGTCTTAACTCTTACTCTGGCCTCATAGCTAAGGTCTTAATTCTTACTCTGGCCTAATAGCTAAGGTCTTAACTCTTACTCTGGCCTAATAGCTAAGGTCTTAGACTCGTACTCTGGCCTACTGGTTAAGGTCTTAACTCTTACTCTGGCCTAATGGTTAAGGTCTTAGACTCGTACTCTGGCCTAATGGTTAAGGTCTTAACTCTTACTCTGGCCTGATAGCTAAGGTCTTAGACTCGTACTCTGGCCTAATGGTTAAGATCTTAACTCTTACTCTGGCCTACTGGTTAAGGTCTTAACTCTTTCTCTGGCCTAATGGTTAAGGTCTTAACTCTTACTCTGGCCTAATAGCTAAGGTCTTAGACTTGTACTCTGGCCTAATGGTTAAGGTCTTAACTCTTACTCTGGGTTAATAGCTAAGGTCTTAACTCTTACTCTGGCCTAATAGCTAAGGTCTTAGACTTGTACTCTGGCCTAATGGTTAAGGTCTTAACTCTTACTATGGCCTACTGGTTAAGGTCTTAACTCTTACTCTGGCCTACTAGCTAAGGTCTTAACTCTTTCTCTGGCCTAATGGTTAAGGTCTTAACTCTTACTCTGGCCTAATAGCTAAGGTCTTAGACTTGTACTCTGGCCTAATGGTTAAGGTCTTAACTCTTACTCTGGCCTACTGGTTAAGGTCCTAACTCTTACTCTGGCCTACTAGCTAAGGTCTTAGACTCGTACTCTGGCCTAATGGTTAAGGTCTTAACTCTTACTCTGGCCTAATAGCTAAGGTCTTAACTCTTACTCTGGCC
Organism: Triturus cristatus; assembly: GCF_964204655.1. Lineage (NCBI taxonomy): Eukaryota > Metazoa > Chordata > Amphibia > Caudata > Salamandridae > Triturus > Triturus cristatus. Next base: position 716,997,710 of record NC_140593.1, on the reverse strand, counting down.
TCATAGCTAAGGTCTTAATTCTTACTCTGGCCTAATAGCTAAGGTCTTAACTCTTACTCTGGCCTAATAGCTAAGGTCTTAGACTCGTACTCTGGCCTACTGGTTAAGGTCTTAACTCTTACTCTGGCCTAATGGTTAAGGTCTTAGACTCGTACTCTGGCCTAATGGTTAAGGTCTTAACTCTTACTCTGGCCTGATAGCTAAGGTCTTAGACTCGTACTCTGGCCTAATGGTTAAGATCTTAACTCTTACTCTGGCCTACTGGTTAAGGTCTTAACTCTTTCTCTGGCCTAATGGTTAAGGTCTTAACTCTTACTCTGGCCTAATAGCTAAGGTCTTAGACTTGTACTCTGGCCTACTGGTTAAGGTCTTAACTCTTACTCTGGGTTAATAGCTAAGGTCTTAACTCTTACTCTGGCCTAATAGCTAAGGTCTTAATTCTTACTCTGGCCTAATAGCTAAGGTCTTAGACTCATACTCTTGCCTAATGGTTAAGGTCTTAACTCTTACTCTGGCCTTATAGCTAAGGTCTTAGACTCGTACTCTGGCCTAATGGTTAAGGTCTTAACTCTTACTCTGGCCTAATATCTAAGGTCTTAACTCTTACTCTGGCCTAATAGCTAAGGTCTTAGACTCGTACTCTGGCCTACTGGTTAAGGTCTTAACTCTTACTCTGGCCTACTGGTTAAGGTCTTAACTCTTACTCTGGCCTAATAGCTAAGGTTTAAGACTCGTACTCTGGCTTAATGTTTAAGGTCTTAACTCTCACTCTGGCCTACTGGTTAAGGTCTTAACTCTTACTCTGGCCTAATAGCTAAGATCTTAGACTCATACTCTGGCCTATTGGTTAAGGTCTTAACTCTTACTCTGGCCTTCTTGTTAAGGTCTTAACTCTTACTCTGGCCTAATAGCTAAGGTCTTAACTCTTACTCTGGCCTAATAGCTAAGGTCTTAACTCTTACTCTGGCCTACTGTTTAAGTTCTTAACTCTTACTCTGGCCTAAAAGCTAAGGTCTTAGACTCGTACTCTGGACTAATCGTTAAGGTCTTAACTCTTACTCTGAACTAATAGCTAAGGACTTAAATCTTACTCTGGCCCAATAGCTAAGGTCTTAGACTCGTACTCTGGCCTACTGGTTAAGGTCTTAACTCTTACTCTGGCCTAATAGCTAAGGTCTTAGACTCGTACTCTGGCCTAATGGTTAAGTTCTTAACTCTTATTCTGGCCTACTGGTTAAGGTCTTAACTCTTTCTCTGGCCTACAGGTTAAGGTCTTAACTCTTACTCTGGCCTAATAGCTAAGGTCTTAACACTTACTCTGGCCTAATAGCTAAGGTCTTAGACTTGTACTCTGGCCTAATGGTTAAGGTCTTAACTCTTACTCTGGCCTACTGGTTAAGGTCTTAACTCTTACTCTGGCCTACTAGCTAAGGTCTTAACTCTTTCTCTGGCCTAATGGTTAAGGTCTTAACTCTTACTCTGGCCTAATAGCTAAGGTCTTAGACCTGTACTCTGGCCTAATGGTTAAGGTCTTAGACTCGTACTCTGGCCTAATGGTTAAGGTCTTAACTTTTACTCTGGCCTAATAGCTAAGGTCTTAGACTCGTACTCTGGCCTAATGGTTAAGGTCTTAACTCTTACTCTGGCCTAATAGCTAAGGTCTTAGACTTGTACTCTGGCCTAATAGCTAAGGTCTTAACTCTTACTCTGGCCTAATAGCTAAGGTCCTAATTCTTACTCTGGCCTAATAGCTAAGGTCTTAGACTCATACTCTGGCCTAATGGTTAAGGTCTTAACTCTTAATCTGGCCTGATAGCTAAGGTCTTAGACTCGTACTCTGGCCTAATGGTTAAGATCTTAACTCTTACTCTGGCCTACTGGTTAAGGTCTTAACTCTTTCTCTGGCCTAATGGTTAAGGTCTTAACTCTTACTCTGGCCTAATAGCTAAGGTCTTAGACTTGTACTCTGGCCTAATGGTTAAGGTCTTAACTCTTACTCTGGCCTACTGGTTAAGGTCTTAACTCTTACTCTGGCCTACTAGCTAAGGTCTTAGACTCGTACTCTGGCCTAATGGTTAAGGTCTTAACTCTTACTCTGGCCTAATAGCTAAGGTCTTAACTCTTACTCTGGCCTCATAGCTAAGGTCTTAATTCTTACTCTGGCCTAATAGCTAAGGTCTTAACTCTTACTCTGGCCTAATAGCTAAGGTCTTAGACTCGTACTCTGGCCTACTGGTTAAGGTCTTAACTCTTACTCTGGCCTAATGGTTAAGGTCTTAGACTCGTACTCTGGCCTAATGGTTAAGGTCTTAACTCTTACTCTGGCCTGATAGCTAAGGTCTTAGACTCGTACTCTGGCCTAATGGTTAAGATCTTAACTCTTACTCTGGCCTACTGGTTAAGGTCTTAACTCTTTCTCTGGCCTAATGGTTAAGGTCTTAACTCTTACTCTGGCCTAATAGCTAAGGTCTTAGACTTGTACTCTGGCCTAATGGTTAAGGTTTTAACTCTTACTCTGGGTTAATAGCTAAGGTCTTAACTCTAACTCTGGCCTAATAGCTAAGGTCTTAGACTTGTACTCTGGCCTAATGGTTAAGGTCTTAACTCTTACTATGGCCTACTGGTTAAGGTCTTAACTCTTACTCTGGCCTACTAGCTAAGGTCTTAACTCTTTCTCTGGCCTAATGGTTAAGGTCTTAACTCTTACTCTGGCCTAATAGCTAAGGTCTTAGACTTGTACTCTGGCCTAATGGTTAAGGTCTTAACTCTTACTCTGGCCTACTGGTTAAGGTCCTAACTCTTACTCTGGCCTACTAGCTAAGGTCTTAGACTCGTACTCTGGCCTAATGGTTAAGGTCTTAACTCTTACTCTGGCCTAATAGCTAAGGTCTTAACTCTTACTCTGGCCTCATAGCTAAGGTCTTAATTCGTACTCTGGCCTAATAGCTAAGGTCTTAACTCTTACTCTGGCCTAATAGCTAAGGTCTTAGACTCGTACTCTGGCCTACTGGTTAAGGTCTTAACTCTTACTCTGGCCTAATGGTTAAGGTCTTAGACTCGTACTCTGGCCTAATGGTTAAGGTCTTAACTCTTACTCTGGCCTGATAGCTAAGGTCTTAGACTCGTACTCTGGCCTAATGGTTAAGATCTTAACTCTTACTCTGGCCTACTGGTTAAGGTCTTAACTCTTTCTCTGGCCTAATGGTTAAGGTCTTAACTCTTACTCTGGCCTAATAGCTAAGGTCTTAGACTTGTACTCTGGCCTACTGGTTAAGGTCTTAACTCTTACTCTGGGTTAATAGCTAAGGTCTTAACTCTTACTCTGGCCTAATAGCTAAGGTCTTAATTCTTACTCTGGCCTAATAGCTAAGGTCTTAGACTCATACTCTGGCCTAATGGTTAAGGTCTTAACTCTTACTCTGGCCTTATAGCTAAGGTCTTAGACTCGTACTCTGGCCTAATGGTTAAGGTCTTAACTCTTACTCTGGCCTAATATCTAAGGTCTTAACTCTTACTCTGGCCTAATAGCTAAGGTCTTAGACTCGTACTCTGGCCTACTGGTTAAGGTCTTAACTCTTACTCTGGCCTACTGGTTAAGGTCTTAACTCTTACTCTGGCCTAATAGCTAAGGTTTAAGACTCGTACTCTGGCTTAATGTTTAAGGTCTTAACTCTCACTCTGGCCTACTGGTTAAGGTCTTAACTCTTACTCTGGCCTAATAGCTAAGATCTTAGACTCATACTCTGGCCTATTGGTTAAGGTCTTAACTCTTACTCTGGCCTTCTTGTTAAGGTCTTAACTCTTACTCTGGCCTAATAGCTAAGGTCTTAACTCTTACTCTGGCCTAATAGCTAAGGTCTTAACTCTTACTCTGGCCTAATAGCTAAGGTCTTAACTCTTACTCTGGCCTACTGTTTAAGTTCTTAACTCTTACTCTGGCCTAATAGCTAAGGTCTTAGACTCGTACTCTGGACTAATCGTTAAGGTCTTAACTCTTACTCTGAACTAATAGCTAAGGACTTAAATCTTACTCTGGCCCAATAGCTAAGGTCTTAGACTCGTACTCTGGCCCACTGGTTAAGGTCTTAACTCTTACTCTGGCCTAATAGCTAAGGTCTTAGACTCGTACTCTGGCCTAATGGTTAAGTTCTTAACTCTTATTCTGGCCTACTGGTTAAGGTCTTAACTCTTTCTCTGGCCTACAGGTTAAGGTCTTAACTCTTACTCTGGCCTAATAGCTAAGGTCTTAACTCTTACTCTGGCCTAATAGCTAAGGTCTGAGACTCGTACTCTGGCCCAATGGTTAAGGTCTAAACTCTTACTCTGGCCTAATAGCTAAGGTCTTAACTTTTACTCTGGTCTAATAGATAAGGTCTTAGACTCGTACTATGGCCTACAGGTTATGGTCTTAACTCTTACTCTGGCCTACTGGTTAAGGTCTTAACTCTTACTCTGGCCTAATGGTTAAGGTCTTAGACTCGTACTCTGGCCTAATGGTTAAGGTCTTAACTCTTACTCTGGCCTACAGGTTAAGGTCTTAACTCTTACTCTGGCCTACTGGTTAACGTCTTAACTCTTACTCTGGCCTAATAGCTAAGGTCTTAGACTCGTACTCTGGCCTAATGGTTAAGGTGTTAACGCTTACTCTGGCCTACTGGTTAAGGTCTTAACTCTTACTCTGGCCTAATGGCTAAGGTCTTAGAATCATACTCTGGTCTACTGGTTAAGGTCTTAACTCTTACTCTTGCCTACTAGTTAAAATCTTAACTCTTACTCTGGCCTAATAGCTAAGGTCTTAACTCTTACTCTGGCCTAATAGCTAAGGTCTTAACTCTTACTCTGCCCTAATAGCTAAAGTCTTAGACTCGTACTCTGGCCTAATAGTTAAGGTCTTAAATCTTACTCTGGCCTAATAGCTAAGGTCTTAGACTCGTACTTTGGCCTAATAGCTAAGGTCTTAACTCTTATCTCTGGCCTACTGGTTAAGGTCTTAACTCTTACTCTGGCCTACTAGCTAAGGTCTTAGACTCGTACTCTGGCCTAATGGTTAAGGTCTTAACTCTTACTCTGGCCTAATAGCTAAGGTCTTAACTCTTACTCTGGCCTAATAGCTAAGGTCTTAATTCTTACTCTGGCCTAATAGCTAAGGTCTTAACTCTTACTCTGGCCTAATAGCTAAGGTCTTAGACTCGTACTCTGGCCTACTGGTTAAGGTCTTAACTCTTACTCTGGCCTAATGGTTAAGTTCTTAGACTCGTACTCTGGCCTAATGGTTAAGGTCTTAACTCTTTCTCTGGCCTGATAGCTAAGGTCTTAGACTCATACTCTGGCCTAATGGTTAAGATCTTAACTCTTACTCTGGCCTACTGGTTAAGGTCTTAACTCTTTCTCTGGCCTAATGGTTAAGGTCTTAACTCTTACTCTGGCCTAATAGCTAAGGTCTTAGACTTGTACTCTGGCCTAATGGTTAAGGTCTTAACTCTTACTCTGGCCTACTGGTTAAGGTCTTAACTCTTACTCTGGCCTAATAGCTAAGGTCTTAACTCTTACTCTGGCCTAATAGCTAAGGTCTTAATTCTTACTCTGGCCTAATAGCTAAGGTCTTAGACTCATACTCTGGCCTACTGGTTAAGGTCTTAACTCTTACTCTGGCCTTATAGCTAAGGTCTTAGACTCGTACTCTGGCCTAATGGTTAAGGTCTTAACTCTTACTCTGGCCTAATAGCTAAGGTCTTAACTCTTACTCTGGCCTAATAGCTAAGGTCTTAGACTCGTACTCTGGCCTACTGGTTAAGGTCTTAACTCTTACTCTGGCCTACTGGTTAAGGTCTTAACTCTTACTCTGGCCTAATAGCTAAGGTTTAAGACTCGTACTCTGGTCTAATGTTTAAGGTCTTAACTCTCACTCTGGCCTACTGGTTAAGGTCTTAACTCTTACTCTGGCCTAATAGCTAAGATCTTAGACTCGTACTCTGGCCTAATGGTTAAGGTCTTAACTCTTACTCTGGCCTTCTTGTTAAGGTCTTAACTCTTACTCTGGCCTAATAGCTAAGGTCTTAACTCTTACTCTGGCCTAATAGCTAAGGTCTTAACTCTTACTCTGGCCTAATAGCTAAGGTCTTGAACTCGTATTATGGCCTACAGGTTAAGGTCTTAACTCTTACTCTGGCCTACTGTTTAAGTTCTTAACTCTTACTCTGGCCTAATAGCTAAGGTCTTAGACTCGTACTCTGGACTAATCGTTAAGGTCTTAACTCTTACTCTGGACTAATAGCTAAGGTCTTAAATCTTACTCTGGCCCAATAGCTAAGGTCTTAGACTCGTACTCTGGCCTACTGGTTAAGGTCTTAACTCTTACTCTGGCCTAATAGCTAAGGTCGTAGACTCATACTCTGGCCTAATGGTTAAGGTACTAACTCTTACTCTGGCCTACTGGTTAAGGTCTTAACTCTTACTCTGGCCTAATAGCTAAGGTCTTAGACTCGTTCTCTGGCCTACTGGTTAAGGTCTTAACTCTTACTCTGACCTAATAGCTAAGGTCTTAGACTCATACTCTGGCCTATTAGATAAGGTCTTAGACTCGTACTCTTGCCTAATGGTTAAGGTCTTAACTCTTACTCTGGCCTAATAGCTAAGGTTTTAGACTCGTACTCTGGCCTAATAGCTACAGTCTTAGACTCGTACTCTGGCCTAATGGTTAAGGTCTTAACTCTTACTCTGGCCTAATAGCTAAGGTTTTAGACTCGTACTCTGGCCTAATAGCTACAGTCTTAGACTCGTACTCTGGCCTAATGGTTAAGGTCTTAACTCTTACTCTGGCCTAATGGTTAAGGTCTTAACTCTTACTTTGGCCTAATAGCTAAGGTCTTAGACTCGTACTCTGGCCTAATGGTTAAGGTCTTAACTCTTACTCTGGCCTACTTGTTAAAGTCTTAACTCTTACTCTGGCCTAATACCTAAGGTCTTAGACTCATACTCTGGCCTAATGGTTAAGGTCTTAACTCTTACTCTGGCCTACTGGTTAAGGCCTTAACTCTTACTCTGGCCTAATAGATAAGGTCTTAGACTCATACTCTGGCCTAATGGTTAAGGTCTTAACTCTTACTCTGGCCTACTGGTTAAGGTCTTAACTCTTACTCTGGCCTAATAGCTAAGGTCTTAGACTCGTACTTTGGCCTAATGGTTAAGGTCTTAACTCTTACTCTGGCCTAATAGCTAAGGTCTTAGACTTGTACTCTGGCCTAATAGCTAAGGTCTTAACTCTTACTCTGGCCTAATAGCTAAGGTCTTAATTCTTACTCTGGCCTAATAGCTAAGGTCTTAGACTCATACTCTGGCCTAATGGTTAAGGTCTTAACTCTTAATCTGGCCTGATAGCTAAGGTCTTAGACTCGTACTCTGGCCTAATGGTTAAGATCTTAACTCTTACTCTGGCCTACTGGTTAAGGTCTTAACTCTTTCTCTGGCCTAATGGTTAAGGTCTTAACTCTTACTCTGGCCTAATAGCTAAGGTCTTAGACTTGTACTCTGGCCTAATGGTTAAGGTCTTAACTCTTACTCTGGCCTACTGGTTAAGGTCTTAACTCTTACTCTGGCCTACTAGCTAAGGTCTTAGACTCGTACTCTGGCCTAATGGTTAAGGTCTTAACTCTTACTCTGGCCTAATATCTAAGGTCTTAACTCTTACTCTGGCCTCATAGCTAAGGTCTTAATTCTTACTCTGGCCTAATAGCTAAGGTCTTAACTCTTACTCTGGCCTAATAGCTAAGGTCTTAGACTCGTACTCTGGCCTACTGGTTAAGGTCTTAACTCTTACTCTGGCCTAATGGTTAAGGTCTTAGACTCGTACTCTGGCCTAATGGTTAAGGTCTTAACTCTTACTCTAGCCTGATAGCTAAGGTCTTAGACTCGTACTCTGGCCTAATGGTTAAGATCTTAACTCTTACTCTGGCCTACTGGTTAAGGTCTTAACTCTTTCTCTGGCCTAATGGTTAAGGTCTTAACTCTTACTCTGGCCTAATAGCTAAGGTCTTAGACTTGTGCTCTGGCCTAATGGTTAAGGTCTTAACTCTTACTCTGGCCTACTGTTTAAGGTCTTAACTCTTACTCTGGGTTAATAGCTAAGGTCTTAACTCTTACTCTGGCCTAATAGCTAAGGTCTTAATTCTTACTCTGGCCTAATAGCTAAGGTCTTAGACTCATACTCTGGCCTACTGGTTAAGGTCTTAACTCTTACTCTGGCCTTATAGCTAAGGTCTTAGACTCGTACTCTGGCCTAATGGTTAAGGTCTTAACTCTTACTCTGGCCTAATATCTAAGGTCTTAACTCTTACTCTGGCCTAATAGCTAAGGTCTTAGACTCGTACTCTGGCCTACTGGTTAAGGTCTTAACTCTTACTCTGGCCTACTGGTTAAGGTCTTAACTCTTACTCTGGCCTAATAGCTAAGGTTTAAGACTCGTACTCTGGCTTAATGTTTAAGGTCTTAACTCTCACTCTGGCCTACTGGTTAAGGTCTTAACTCTTACTCTGGCCTAATAGCTAAGATCTTAGACTCGTACTCTGGCCTATTGGTTAAGGTCTTAACTCTTACTCTGGCCTTCTTGTTAAGGTTTTAACTCTTACTCTGGCCTAATAGCTAAGGTCTTAACTCTTACTCTGGCCTAATAGCTAAGGTCTTAACTCTTACTCTGGCCTACTGTTTAAGTTCTTAACTCTTACTCTGGCCTAATAGCTAAGGTCTTAGACTCGTACTCTGGACTAATCGTTAAGGTCTTAACTCTTACTCTGAACTAATAGCTAAGGTCTTAAATCTTACTCTGGCCCAATAGCTAAGGTCTTAGACTCGTACTCTGGCCTACTGGTTAAGGTCTTAACTCTTACTCTGGCCTAATAGCTAAGGTCTTAGACTCGTACTCTGGCCTAATGGTTAAGTTCTTAACTCTTATTCTGGCCTACTGGTTAAGGTCTTAACTCTTTCTCTGGCCTACAGGTTAAGGTCTTAACTCTTACTCTGGCCTAATAGCTAAGGTCTTAACTCTTACTCTGGCCTAATAGCTAAGGTCTGAGACTCGTACTCTGGCCCAATGGTTAAGGTCTAAACTCTTACTCTGGCCTAATAGCTAAGGTCTTAACTCTTACTCTGGTCTAATAGATAAGGTCTTAGACTCGTACTCTGGCCTAATGGTTAAGGTCTTAACTCTTACTCTGGCCTACAGGTTAAGGTCTTAACTCTTACTCTGGCCTACTGGTTAACGTCTTAACTCTTACTCTGGCCTAATAGCTAAGGTCTTAACTCTTACTCTGGCCTAATAGCTAAGGTCTGAGACTCGTACTCTGGCCCAATGGTTAAGGTCTAAACTCTTACTCTGGCCTAATAGCTAAGGTCTTAACTCTTACTCTGGTCTAATAGATAAGGTCTTAGACTCGTACTATGGCCTACAGGTTAAGGTCTTAACTCTTACTCTGGCCTACTGGTTAAGGTCTTAACTCTTACTCTGGCCTAATGGTTAAGGTCTTAGACTCGTACTCTGCCCTAATGGTTAAGGTGTTAACACTTACTCTGGCCTACTGGTTAAGGTCTTAACTCTTACTCTGGCCTAATGGCTAAGGTCTTAGAATCATACTCTGGTCTACTGGTTAAAATCTTAACTCTTACTCTGGCCTAATAGCTAAGGTCTTAACTCTTACTCTGGCCTAATAGCTAAGGTCTTAACTCTTACTCTGCCCTAATAGCTAAAGTCTTAGACTCGTACTCTGGCCTAATAGTTAAGGTCTTAAATCTTACTCTGGCCTAATAGCTAAGGTCTTAGACTCGTACTTTGGCCTAATAGCTAAGGTCGTAGACTCATACTCTGGCCTAATGGTTAAGGTCCTAACTCTTACTCTGGCCTACTGGTTAAGGTCTTAACTCTTACTCTGGCCTAATAGCTAAGGTCTTAGACTCGTTCTCTGGCCTACTGGTTAAGGTCTTAACTCTTACTCTGACCTAATAGCTAAGGTCTTAGACTCATACTCTGGCCTATTAGATAAGGTCTTAGACTCGTACTCTTGCCTAATGGTTAAGGTCTTAACTCTTACTCTGGCCTAATAGCTAAGGTCTTAGACTCGTACTCTGGCCTAATAGCTACTGTCTTAGACTCGTACTCTGGCCTAATGGTTAAGGTCTTAACTCTTACTCTGGCCTAATGGTTAAGGTCTTAACTCTTACTGTGGCCTAATAGCTAAGGTCTTAGACTCGTACTCTGGCCTAATGGTTAAGGTCTTAACTCTTACTCTGGCCTACTTGTTAAGGTCTTAACTCTTACTCTGGCCTAATAGCTAAGGTCTTAACTCTTACTCTGGCCTAATAGCTAAGGTCTTAACTCTTACTCTGGCCTAATAGCTAAGGTCTTGAACTCGTATTATGGCCTACAGGTTAAGGTCTTAACTCTTACTCTGGCCTACTGTTTAAGTTCTTAACTCTTACTCTGGCCTAATAGCTAAGGTCTTAGACTCGTACTCTGGACTAATCGTTAAGGTCTTAACTCTTACTCTGGACTAATAGCTAAGGTCTTAAATCTTACTCTGGCCCAATAGCTAAGGTCTTAGACTCGTACTCTGGCCTACTGGTTAAGGTCTTAACTCTTACTCTGGCCTAATAGCTAAGGTCGTAGACTTATACTCTGGCCTAATGGTTAAGGTCCTAACTCTTACTCTGGCCTACTGGTTAAGGTCTTAACTCTTACTCTGGCCTAATAGCTAAGGTCGTAGACTTATACTCTGGCCTAATGGTTAAGGTCCTAACTCTTACTCTGGCCTACTGGTTAAGGTCTTAACTCTTACTCTGGCCTACTGGTTAAGGTCTTAACTCTTACTCTGGGTTAATAGCTAAGGTCTTAACTCTTACTCTGGCCTAATAGCTAAGGTCTTAATTCTTACTCTGGCCTAATAGCTAAGGTCTTAGACTCATATTCTGGCCTACTGGTTAAGGTCTAAACTCTTACTCTGGCCTTATAGCTAAGGTCTTAGACTCGTACTCTGGCCTAATGGTTAAGGTCTTAACTCTTACTCTGGCCTAATATCTAAGGTCTTAACTCTTACTCTGGCCTAATAGCTAAGGTCTTAGACTCGTACTCTGGCCTACTGGTTAAGGTCTTAACTCTTACTCTGGCCTACTGGTTAAGGTCTTAACTCTTACTCTGGCCTAATAGCTAAGGTTTAAGACTCGTACTCTGGCTTAATGTTTAAGGTCTTAACTCTCACTCTGGCCTACTGGTTAAGGTCTTAACTCTTACTCTGGCCTAATAGCTAAGATCTTAGACTCGTACTCTGGCCTATTGGTTAAGGTCTTAACTCTTACTCTGGCCTTCTTGTTAAGGTCTTAACTCTTACTCTGGCCTAATAGCTAAGGTCTTAACTCTTACTCTGGCCTAATAGCTAAGGTCTTAACTCTTACTCTGGCCTAATAGCTAAGGTCTTGAACTCGTATTATGGCCTACAGGTTAAGGTCTTAACTCTTACTCTGGCCTACTGTTTAGGTTCTTAACTCTTACTCTGGCCTAATAGCTAAGGTCTTAGACTCGTACTCTGGACTAATCGTTAAGGTCTTAACTCTTACTCTGAACTAATAGCTAAGGTCTTAAATCTTACTCTGGCCCAATAGCTAAGGTCTTAGACTCGTACTCTGGCCTACTGGTTAAGGTCTTAACTCTTACTCTGGCCTAATAGCTAAGGTCTTAGACTCGTACTCTGGCCTAATGGTTAAGGTCTTAACTCTTACTCTGGCCTAATATCTAAGGTCTTAACTCTTACTCTGGCCTAATAGCTAAGGTCTTAGACTCGTACTCTGGCCTACTGGTTAAGGTCTTAACTCTTACTCTGGCCTACTGGTTAAGGTCTTAACTCTTACTCTGGCCTAATAGCTAAGGTTTAAGACTCGTACTCTGGCTTAATGTTTAAGGTCTTAACTCTCACTCTGGCCTACTGGTTAAGGTCTTAACTCTTACTCTGGCCTAATAGCTAAGATCTTAGACTCGTACTCTGGCCTATTGGTTAAGGTCTTAACTCTTACTCTGGCCTTCTTGTTAAGGTCTTAACTCTTACTCTGGCCTAATAGCTAAGGTCTTAACTCTTACTCTGGCCTAATAGCTAAGGTCTTAACTCTTACTCTGGCCTACTGTTTAAGTTCTTAACTCTTACTATGGCCTAATAGCTAAGGTCTTAGACTCGTACTCTGGACTAATCGTTAAGGTCTTAACTCTTACTCTGAACTAATAGCTAAGGTCTTAAATCTTACTCTGGCCCAATAGCTAAGGTCTTAGACTAGTACTCTGGCCTACTGGTTAAGGTCTTAACTCTTACTCTGGCCATATAGCTAAGGTCTTAGACTCGTACTCTGGCCTAATGGTTAAGTTCTTAACTCTTACTCTGGCCTACTGGTTAAGGTCTTAACTCTTACTCTGGCCTAATAGCTAAGGTTTAAGACTCGTACTCTGGCTTAATGTTTAAGGTCTTAACTCTCACTCTGGCCTACTGGTTAAGGTCTTAACTCTTACTCTGGCCTAATAGCTAAGATCTTAGACTCGTACTCTGGCCTATTGGTTAAGGTCTTAACTCTTACTCTGGCCTTCTTGTTAAGGTCTTAACTCTTACTCTGGCCTAATAGCTAAGGTCTTAACTCTTACTCTGGCCTAATAGCTAAGGTCTTAACTCTTACTCTGGCCTACTGTTTAAGTTCTTAACTCTTACTATGGCCTAATAGCTAAGGTCTTAGACTCGTACTCTGGACTAATCGTTAAGGTCTTAACTCTTACTCTGAACTAATAGCTAAGGTCTTAAATCTTACTCTGGCCCAATAGCTAAGGTCTTAGACTCGTACTCTGGCCTACTGGTTAAGGTCTTAACTCTTACTCTGGCCTAATAGCTAAGGTCTTAGACTCGTACTCTGGCCTAATGGTTAAGTTCTTAACTCTTATTCTGGCCTACTGGTTAAGGTCTTAACTCTTTCTCTGGCCTACAGGTTAAGGTCTTAACTCTTACTCTGGCCTAATAGCTAAGGTCTTAACTCTTTTTCTGGCCTAATAGCTAAGGTCTGAGACTCGTACTCTGGCCCAATGGTTAAGGTCTAAACTCTTACTCAGGCCTAATAGCTAAGGTCTTAACTCTTACTCTGGTCTAATAGATAAGGTCTTAGACTCGTACTATGGCCTACAGGTTAAGGTCTTAACTCTTACTCTGGCCTACTGGTTAAGGTCTTAACTCTTACTCTGGCCTAATGGTTAAGGTCTTAGACTCGTACTCTGGCCTAATGGTTAAGGTCTTAACTCTTACTCTGGCCTACAGGTTAAGGTCTTAACTCTTACTCTGGCCTACTGGTTAACATCTTAACTCTTACTCTGGCCTAATAGCTAAGGTCTTAACTCTTACTCTGGCCTAATAGCTAAGGTCTGAGACTCGTACTCTGGCCCAATGGTTAAGGTCTAAACTCTTACTCTGGCCTAATAGCTAAGGTCTTAACTCTTACTCTGGTCTAATAGATAAGGTCTTAGACTCGTACTATGGCCTACAGGTTAAGGTCTTAACTCTTACTCTGGCCTACTGGTTAAGGTCTTAACTCTTACTCTGGCCTAATGGTTAAGGTCTTAGACTCGTACTCTGGCCGAATGGTTAAGGTGTTAACACTTACTCTGGCCTACTGATTAAGGTCTTAACTCTTACTCTGGCCTAATGGCTAAGGTCTTAGAATCATACTCTGGTCTACTGGTTAAGGTCTTAACTCTTACTCTTGCCTACTGGTTAAAATCTTAACTCTTACTCTGGCCTAATAGCTAAGGTCTTAACTCTTACTCTGGCCTACTGGTTAAGGTCTCAACTTTTACTCTGGCCTAGTAGCTAAGGTCTTAGACTCGTACTCTGGCCTAATGGTTAAGGTCTTAACTCTTACTCTGGCCTTCTTGTTAAGGTCTTAACTCTTACTCTGGCCTAATAGCTAAGGTCTTAACTCTTACTCTGGCCTAATAGCTAAGGTCTTGAACTCGTACTATGGCCTACAGGTTAAGGTCTTAACTCTTACTCTGGCCTACTGGTTAAGTTCTTAACTCTTACTCTGGCCTAATAGCTAAGGTCTTAGACTCGTACTCTGGACTAATCATTAAGGTCTTAACTCTTACCCTGGACTGATAGCTAAGGTCTTAAATCTTACTCTGGCCCAATAGCTAAGGTCTTAGACTCGTACTCTGGCCTAATGGTTAAGGTCTTAACTCTTACTCTGGCCTACTGGTTAAGGTCTTAACTCTTACTCTGGCCTAATAGCTAAGGTCTTAGACTCGTACTCTGGCCTAATGATTAAGGTCTTAACTCTTATTCTGGCCTACTGGTTAAGGTCTTAACTCTTTCTCTGGCCTACAGGTTAAGGTCTTAACTCTTACTCTGGCACGAAAGCTAAGGTCTTAGACTCGTACTCTGGCCTAATGGTTAAGATCTTAACTCTTACTCTGGCCTACTGGTTAAGGTATTAACTCTTTCTCTGGCCTAATGGTTAAGGTCTTAACTCTTACTCTGGCCTAATAGCTAAGGTCTTAGACTCGTACTCTGGCCTACTGGTTAAGGTCTTAACTCTTACTCTGGCCTACTGGTTAAGGTCTTAACTCTTACTCTGGCCTAATAGCTAAGGTTTAAGACTCGTACTCTGGCTTAATGTTTAAGGTCTTAACTCTCACTCTGGCCTACTGGTTAAGGTCTTAACTCTTACTCTGGCCTAATAGCTAAGATCTTAGACTCGTACTCTGGCCTATTGGTTAAGGTCTTAACTCTTACTCTGGCCTTCTTGTTAAGGTCTTAACTCTTACTCTGGCCTAATAGCTAAGGTCTTAACTCTTACTCTGGCCTAATAGCTAAGGTCTTAACTCTTACTCTGGCCTACTGTTTAAGTTCTTAACTCTTACTATGGCCTAATAGCTAAGGTCTTAGACTCGTACTCTGGACTAATCGTTAAGGTCTTAACTCTTACTCTGAACTAATAGCTAAGGTCTTAAATCTTACTCTGGCCCAATAGCTAAGGTCTTAGACTCGTACTCTGGCCTACTGGTTAAGGTCTTAACTCTTACTCTGGCCTAATAGCTAAGGTCTTAGACTCGTACTCTGGCCTAATGGTTAAGTTCTTAACTCTTACTCTGGCCTACTGGTTAAGGTCTTAACTCTTACTCTGGCCTAATAGCTAAGGTTTAAGACTCGTACTCTGGCTTAATGTTTAAGGTCTTAACTCTCACTCTGGCCTACTGGTTAAGGTCTTAACTCTTACTCTGGCCTAATAGCTAAGATCTTAGACTCGTACTCTGGCCTATTGGTTAAGGTCTTAACTCTTACTCTGGCCTTCTTGTTAAGGTCTTAACTCTTACTCTGGCCTAATAGCTAAGGTCTTAACTCTTACTCTGGCCTAATAGCTAAGGTCTTAACTCTTACTCTGGCCTACTGTTTAAGTTCTTAACTCTTACTATGGCCTAATAGCTAAGGTCTTAGACTCGTACTCTGGACTAATCGTTAAGGTCTTAACTCTTACTCTGAACTAATAGCTAAGGTCTTAAATCTTACTCTGGCCCAATAGCTAAGGTCTTAGACTCGTACTCTGGCCTACTGGTTAAGGTCTTAACTCTTACTCTGGCCTAATAGCTAAGGTCTTAGACTCGTACTCTGGCCTAATGGTTAAGTTCTTAACTCTTATTCTGGCCTACTGGTTAAGGTCTTAACTCTTTCTCTGGCCTACAGGTTAAGGTCTTAACTCTTACTCTGGCCTAATAGCTAAGGTCTTAACTCTTTTTCTGGCCTAATAGCTAAGGTCTGAGACTCGTACTCTGGCCCAATGGTTAAGGTCTAAACTCTTACTCAGGCCTAATAGCTAAGGTCTTAACTCTTACTCTGGTCTAATAGATAAGGTCTTAGACTCGTACTATGGCCTACAGGTTAAGGTCTTAACTCTTACTCTGGCCTACTGGTTAAGGTCTTAACTCTTACTCTGGCCTAATGGTTAAGGTCTTAGACTCGTACTCTGGCCTAATGGTTAAGGTCTTAACTCTTACTCTGGCCTACAGGTTAAGGTCTTAACTCTTACTCTGGCCTACTGGTTAGCATCTTAACTCTTACTCTGGCCTAATAGCTAAGGTCTTAACTCTTACTCTGGCCTAATAGCTAAGGTCTGAGACTCGTACTCTGGCCCAATGGTTAAGGTCTAAACTCTTACTCTGGCCTAATAGCTAAGGTCTTAACTCTTACTCTGGTCTAATAGATAAGGTCTTAGACTCGTACTATGGCCTACAGGTTAAGGTCTTAACTCTTACTCTGGCCTACTGGTTAAGGTCTTAACTCTTACTCTGGCCTAATGGTTAAGGTCTTAGACTCGTACTCTGGCCGAATGGTTAAGGTGTTAACACTTACTCTGGCCTACTGGTTAAGGTCTTAACTCTTACTCTGGCCTAATGGCTAAGGTCTTAGAATCATACTCTGGTCTACTGGTTAAGGTCTTAACTCTTACTCTTGCCTACTGGTTAAAATCTTAACTCTTACTCTGGCCTAATAGCTAAGGTCTTAACTCTTACTCTGGCCTAATAGCTAAGGTCTTAACTCTTACTCTGCCCTAATAGCTAAAGTCTTAGACTCGTACTCTGGCCTACTGGTTAAGGTCTTAACTCTTACTCTGGCCTACTGGTTAAGGTCTTAACTCTTACTCTGGCCTAATAGCTAAGGTCTTAGACTCGTACTCTGGCCTAATGTTTAAGGTCTTAACTCTTACTCTGGCCTACTGGTTAAGGTCTTAACTTTTACTCTGGCCTAATAGCTAAGGTCTTAGACTCGTACTCTGGCCTAATGGTTAAGGTCTTAACTCTTACTCTGGCCTTCTTGTTAAGGTCTTAACTCTTACTCTGGCCTAATAGCTAAGGTCTTAACTCTTACTCTGGCCTAATAGCTAAGGTCTTGAACTCGTACTATGGCCTACAGGTTAAGGTCTTAACTCTTACTCTGGCCTACTGGTTAAGTTCTTAACTCTTACTCTGGCCTAATAGCTAAGGTCTTAGACTCGTACTCTGGACTAATCGTTAAGGTCTTAACTCTTACTCTGGACTAATAGCTAAGGTCTCAATTTTTACTCTGGCCCAATAGCTAAGGTCTTAGATTCGTACTCTGGCCTAATGGTTAAGGTCTTAACTCTTACTCTGGCCTACTGGTTAAGGTCTTAACTCTTACTCTGGCCTAATAGCAAAGGTCTTAGACTCGTACTCTGGCCTAATGATTAAGGTCTAAACTCTTATTCTGGCCTACTGGTTAAGGTCTTAACTCTTTCTCTGGCCTACTGGTTAAGGTCTTAACTCTTTCTCTGGCCTACAGGTTAAGGTCTTAACTCTTACTCTGGCCTAATAGCTAAGGTCTTAACTCTTACTCTGGCCTAATAGCTAAGGTCTTAGACTCGTACTCTGGCCTAATGATTAAGGTCTTAACTCTTATTCTGGCCTACTGGTTAAGGTCTTAACTCTTTCTCTGGCCTACAGGTTAAGGTCTTAACTCTTACTCTGGCCTGAAAGCTAAGGTCTTAGACTCGTACTCTGGCCTAATGGTTAAGATCTTAACTCTTACTCTGGCCTACTGGTTAAGGTCTTAACTCTTTCTCTGGCCTAATGGTTAAGGTCTTAACTCTTACTCTGGCCTAATAGCTAAGGTCTTAGACTTGTACTCTGGCCTAATGGTTAAGGTCTTAACTCTTACTCTGGCCTACTGGTTAAGGTCTTAACTCTTACTCTGGCCTAATAGCTAAGGTCTTAACTCTTACTCTGGCCTAATAGCTAAGGTCTTAATTCTCACTCTGGCCTAATAGCTAAGGTCTTAGACTCATACTCTGGCCTACTGGTTAAGGTCTTAACTCTTACTCTGGCCTTATAGCTAAGGTCTTAGACCCGTACTCTGGCCTAATGGTTAAGGTCTTAACTCTTACTCTGGCCAAATAGCTAAGGTCTTAACTCTTACTCTGGCCTAATAGCTAAGGTCTTAGACTCGTACTCTGGCCTACTGGTTAAGGTCTTAACTCTTACTCTGGCCTAATAGCTAAGGTCTTAGACTAATACTCTGGCCTAATGGTTAAGGTGTTAACACTTACTCTGGCCTACTGGTTAAGGTCTTAACTCTTACTCTGGCCTAATGGCTAAGGTCTTAGAATCATACTCTGGTCTACTGGTTAAGGTCTTAACTCTTACTCTTGCCTACTGGTTAAAATCTTAACTCTTACTCTGGCCTAATAGCTAAGGTCTTAACTCTTACTCTGGCCTAATAGCTAAGGTCTTAACTCTTACTCTGGCCTAATAGCTAAAGTCTTAGACTCGTACTCTGGCCTACTGGTTAAGGTCTTAACTCTTACTCTGGCCTACTGGTTAAGGTCTTAACTCTTACTCTGGCCTAATAGCTAAGGTCTTAGACTCGTACTCTGGCCTAATGTTTAAGGTCTTAACTCTTACTCTGGCCTACTGGTTAAGGTCTTAACTTTTACTCTGGCCTAATAGCTAAGGTCTTAGACTCGTACTCTGGCCTAATGGTTAAGGTCTTAACTCTTACTCTGGCCTTCTTGTTAAGGTCTTAACTCTTACTCTGGCCTAATAGCTAAGGTCTTAACTCTTACTCTGGCCTAATAGCTAAGGTCTTGAACTCGTACTATGGCCTACAGGTTAAGGTCTTAACTCTTACTCTGGCCTACTGGTTAAGTTCTTAACTCTTACTCTGGCCTAATAGCTAAGGTCTTAGACTCGTACTCTGGACTAATCATTAAGGTCTTAACTCTTACCCTGGACTAATAGCTAAGGTCTTAAATCTTACTCTGGCCCAATAGCTAAGGTCTTAGACTCGTACTCTGGCCTAATGGTTAAGGTCTTAACTCTTACTCTGGCCTACTGGTTAAGGTCTTAACTCTTACTCTGGCCTAATAGCTAAGGTCTTAGACTCGTACTCTGGCCTAATGATTAAGGTCTTAACTCTTATTCTGGCCTACTGGTTAAGGTCTTAACTCTTTCTCTGGCCTACAGGTTAAGGTCTTAACTCTTACTCTGGCACGAAAGCTAAGGTCTTAGACTCGTACTCTGGCCTAATGGTTAAGATCTTAACTCTTACTCTGGCCTACTGGTTAAGGTCTTAACTCTTACTCTGGCCTAATAGCTAAGGTCTTAACTCTTACTCTGGCCTAATAGCTAAGGTCTTAATTCTCACTCTGGCCTAATAGCTAAGGTCTTAGACTCATACTCTGGCCTACTGGTTAAGGTCTTAACTCTTACTCTGGCCTTATAGCTAAGGTCTTAGACTCGTACTCTGGCCTAATGGTTAAGGTCTTAACTCTTACTCTGGCCAAATAGCTAAGGTCTTAACTCTTACTCTGGCCTAATAGCTAAGGTCTTAGACTCGTACTCTGGCCTACTGGTTAAGGTCTTAACTCTAACTCTGGCCTACTGGTTAAGGTCTTAACTCTTACTCTGGCCTAATAGCTAAGGTCTTAGACTCGTACTCTGGACTAATCGTTAAGGTCTTAACTCTTACTCTGGACTAATAGCTAAGGTCTTAATTTTTACTCTGGCCCAATAGCTAAGGTCTTAGACTCGTACTCTGGCCTAATGGTTAAGGTCTTAACTCTTACTCTGGCCTACTGGTTAAGGTCTTAACTCTTACTCTGGCCTAATAGCAAAGGTCTTAGACTCGTACTCTGGCCTAATGATTAAGGTCTAAACTCTTATTCTGGCCTACTGGTTAAGGTCTTAACTCTTTCTCTGGCCTACAGGTTAAGGTCTTAACTCTTACTCTGGCCTAATAGCTAAGGTCTTAACTCTTACTCTGGCCTAATAGCTAAGGTCTTAGACTCGTACTCTGGCCTACTGGTTAAGGTCTTAACTCTTACTCTGGCCTAATGGTTAAGGTCTTAGACTCGTACTCTGGCCTAATGGTTAAGGTCTTAACTCTTACTCTGGCCTGATAGCTAAGGTCTTAGACTCGTACTCTGGCCTAATGGTTAAGATCTTAACTCTTACTCTGGCCTACTGGTTAAGGTCTTAACTCTTTCTCTGGCCTAATGGTTAAGGTCTTAACTCTTACTCTGGCCGAATAACTAAGGTCTTAGACTTGTACTCTGGCCTAATGGTTAAGGTCTTAACTCTTACTCTGGCCTACTGGTTAAGGTCTTAACTCTTACTCTGGCCTAATAGCTAAGGTCTTACTTCTTACTCTGGCCTAATAGCTAACGTCTTAATTCTTACTCTGGCCTAATAGCTAAGGTCTTAGACTCATACTCTGGCCTACTGGTTAAGGTCTTAACTCTTACTCTGGCCTTATAGCTAAGGTCTTAGACTCGTACTCTGGCCTAATGGTTAAGGTCTTAACTCTTACTCTGGCCTAATAGCTAAGGTCTTAACTCTTACTCTGGCCTAATAGCTAAGGTCTTAGACTCGTACTCTGGCCTAATGGTTAAGGTCTTAACTCTTACTCTGGCCTACTTGTTAAGGTCTTAACTCTTACTCTGGCCTAATAGCTAAGGTCTTAGACTCATACTCTGGCCTAATGGTTAAGGTCTTAACTCTTACTCTGGCCTAATAGCTAAGGTCTTAGACTCGTACTCTGGCCTAATAGCTAAGGTCTTAACTCTTACTCTGGCCTAATAGCTAACATATTAATTCTTACTCTGGCCTAATAGCTAAGGTCTTAGACTCATACTCTGGCCTAATGGTTAAGGTCTTAACTCTTACTCTGGCCTGATAGCTAAGGTCTTAGACTCGTACTCTGGCCTAATGGTTAAGATCTTAACTCTTACTCTGGCCTACTGGTTATGGTCTTAACTCTTTCTCTGGCCTAATGGTTAAGGTCTTAACTCTTACTCTGGCCTAATAGCTAAGGTCTTAGACGTGTACTCTGGCCTAATGGTTAAGGTCTTAACTCTTACTCTGGCCTACTGGTTAAGGTCTTAACTCTTACTCTGGCCTAATAGCTAAGGTCTTAGACTCGTACTCTGGCCTAATGGTTAAGGTCTTAACTCTTACTCTGGCCTAATAGCTAAGGTCTTAACTCTTACTCTGGCCTAATAGCTAAGGTCTTAACTCTTACTCTGGCCTAATAGCTAAAGTCTTAGACTCGTACTCTGGCCTACTGGTTAAGGTCTTAACTCTTACTCTGGCCTACTGGTTAAGGTCTTAACTCTTACTCTGGCCTAATAGCTAAGGTCTTAGACTCGTACTCTGGCCTAATGTTTAAGGTCTTAACTCTTACTCTGGCCTACTGGTTAAGGTCTTAACTTTTACTCTGGCCTAATAGCTAAGGTCTTAGACTCGTACTCTGGCCTAATGGTTAAGGTCTTAACTCTTACTCTGGCCTTCTTGTTAAGGTCTTAACTCTTACTCTGGCCTAATAGCTAAGGTCTTAACTCTTACTCTGGCCTAATAGCTAAGGTCTTGAACTCGTACTATGGCCTACAGGTTAAGGTCTTAACTCTTACTCTGGCCTACTGGTTAAGTTCTTAACTCTTACTCTGGCCTAATAGCTAAGGTCTTAGACTCGTACTCTGGACTAATCGTTAAGGTCTTAACTCTTACTCTGGACTAATAGCTAAGGTCTCAATTTTTACTCTGGCCCAATAGCTAAGGTCTTAGATTCGTACTCTGGCCTAATGGTTAAGGTCTTAACTCTTACTCTGGCCTACTGGTTAAGGTCTTAACTCTTACTCTGGCCTAATAGCAAAGGTCTTAGACTCGTACTCTGGCCTAATGATTAAGGTCTAAACTCTTATTCTGGCCTACTGGTTAAGGTCTTAACTCTTTCTCTGGCCTACTGGTTAAGGTCTTAACTCTTTCTCTGGCCTACAGGTTAAGGTCTTAACTCTTACTCTGGCCTAATAGCTAAGGTCTTAACTCTTACTCTGGCCTAATAGCTAAGGTCTTAGACTCGTACTCTGGCCTAATGATTAAGGTCTTAACTCTTATTCTGGCCTACTGGTTAAGGTCTTAACTCTTTCTCTGGCCTACAGGTTAAGGTCTTAACTCTTACTCTGGCCTGAAAGCTAAGGTCTTAGACTCTTACTCTGGCCTACTGGTTAAGGTCTTAACTCTTTCTCTGGCCTAATGGTTAAGGTCTTAACTCTTACTCTGGCCTAATAGCTAAGGTCTTAGACTTGTACTCTGGCCTAATGGTTAAGGTCTTAACTCTTACTCTGGCCTACTGGTTAAGGTCTTAACTCTTACTCTGGCCTAATAGCTAAGGTCTTAACTCTTACTCTGGCCTAATAGCTAAGGTCTTAATTCTCACTCTGGCCTAATAGCTAAGGTCTTAGACTCATACTCTGGCCTACTGGTTAAGGTCTTAACTCTTACTCTGGCCTTATAGCTAAGGTCTTAGACCCGTACTCTGGCCTAATGGTTAAGGTCTTAACTCTTACTCTGGCCAAATAGCTAAGGTCTTAACTCTTACTCTGGCCTAATAGCTAAGGTCTTAGACTCGTACTCTGGCCTACTGGTTAAGGTCTTAACTCTTACTCTGGCCTAATAGCTAAGGTCTTAGACTAATACTCTGGCCTAATGGTTAAGGTGTTAACACTTACTCTGGCCTACTGGTTAAGGTCTTAACTCTTACTCTGGCCTAATGGCTAAGGTCTTAGAATCATACTCTGGTCTACTGGTTAAGGTCTTAACTCTTACTCTTGCCTACTGGTTAAAATCTTAACTCTTACTCTGGCCTAATAGCTAAGGTCTTAACTCTTACTCTGGCCTAATAGCTAAGGTCTTAACTCTTACTCTGGCCTAATAGCTAAAGTCTTAGACTCGTACTCTGGCCTACTGGTTAAGGTCTTAACTCTTACTCTGGCCTACTGGTTAAGGTCTTAACTCTTACTCTGGCCTAATAGCTAAGGTCTTAGACTCGTACTCTGGCCTAATGTTTAAGGTCTTAACTCTTACTCTGGCCTACTGGTTAAGGTCTTAACTTTTACTCTGGCCTAATAGCTAAGGTCTTAGACTCGTACTCTGGCCTAATGGTTAAGGTCTTAACTCTTACTCTGGCCTTCTTGTTAAGGTCTTAACTCTTACTCTGGCCTAATAGCTAAGGTCTTAACTCTTACTCTGGCCTAATAGCTAAGGTCTTGAACTCGTACTATGGCCTACAGGTTAAGGTCTTAACTCTTACTCTGGCCTACTGGTTAAGTTCTTAACTCTTACTCTGGCCTAATAGCTAAGGTCTTAGACTCGTACTCTGGACTAATCATTAAGGTCTTAACTCTTACCCTGGACTAATAGCTAAGGTCTTAAATCTTACTCTGGCCCAATAGCTAAGGTCTTAGACTCGTACTCTGGCCTAATGGTTAAGGTCTTAACTCTTACTCTGGCCTACTGGTTAAGGTCTTAACTCTTACTCTGGCCTAATAGCTAAGGTCTTAGACTCGTACTCTGGCCTAATGATTAAGGTCTTAACTCTTATTCTGGCCTACTGGTTAAGGTCTTAACTCTTTCTCTGGCCTACAGGTTAAGGTCTTAACTCTTACTCTGGCACGAAAGCTAAGGTCTTAGACTCGTACTCTGGCCTAATGGTTAAGATCTTAACTCTTACTCTGGCCTACTGGTTAAGGTATTAACTCTTTCTCTGGCCTAATGGTTAAGGTCTTAACTCTTACTCTGGCCTAATAGCTAAGGTCTTAGACTTGTACTCTGGCCTAATGGTTAAGGTCTTAACTCTTACTCTGGCCTACTGGTTAAGGTCTTAACTCTTACTCTGGCCTAATAGCTAAGGTCTTAACTCTTACTCTGGCCTAATAGCTAAGGTCTTAATTCTCACTCTGGCCTAATAGCTAAGGTCTTAGACTCATACTCTGGCCTACTGGTTAAGGTCTTAACTCTTACTCTGGCCTTATAGCTAAGGTCTTAGACTCGTACTCTGGCCTAATGGTTAAGGTCTTAACTCTTACTCTGGCCTAATAGCTAAGGTCTTAGACTCGTACTCTGGCCTACTGGTTAAGGTCTTAACTCTTACTCTGGCCTACTGGTTAAGGTCTTAACTCTTACTCTGGCCTAATAGCTAAGGTCTTAGACTCGTACTCTGGACTAATCGTTAAGGTCTTAACTCTTACTCTGGACTAATAGCTAAGGTCTTAATTTTTACTCTGGCCCAATAGCTAAGGTCTTAGACTCGTACTCTGGCCTAATGGTTAAGGTCTTAACTCTTACTCTGGCCTACTGGTTAAGGTCTTAACTCTTACTCTGGCCTAATAGCAAAGGTCTTAGACTCGTACTCTGGCCTAATGATTAAGGTCTAAACTCTTATTCTGGCCTACTGGTTAAGGTCTTAACTCTTTCTCTGGCCTACAGGTTAAGGTCTTAACTCTTACTCTGGCCTAATAGCTAAGGTCTTAACTCTTACTCTGGCCTAATAGCTAAGGTCTTAGACTCGTACTCTGGCCTACTGGTTAAGGTCTTAACTCTTACTCTGGCCTAATGGTTAAGGTCTTAGACTCGTACTCTGGCCTAATGGTTAAGGTCTTAACTCTTACTCTGGCCTGATAGCTAAGGTCTTAGACGCGTACTCTGGCCTAATGGTTAAGATCTTAACTCTTACTCTGGCCTACTGGTTAAGGTCTTAACTCTTTCTCTGGCCTAATGGTTAAGGTCTTAACTCTTACTCTGGCGGAATAGCTAAGGTCTTAGACTTGTACTCTGGCCTAATGGTTAAGGTCTTAACTCTTACTCTGGCCTACTGGTTAAGGTCTTAACTCTTACTCTGGCCTAATAGCTAAGGTCTTACTTCTTACTCTGGCCTAATAGCTAACGTCTTAATTCTTACTCTGGCCTAATAGCTAAGGTCTTAGACTCATACTCTGGCCTACTGGTTAAGGTCTTAACTCTTACTCTGGCCTTATAGCTAAGGTCTTAGACTCGTACTCTGGCCTAATGGTTAAGGTCTTAACTCTTACTCTGGCCTAATAGCTAAGGTCTTAACTCTTACTCTGGCCTAATAGCTAAGGTCTTAGACTCGTACTCTGGCCTAATGGTTAAGGTCTTAACTCTTACTCTGGCCTACTTGTTAAGGTCTTAACTCTTACTCTGGCCTAATAGCTAAGGTCTTAGACTCATACTCTGGCCTAATAGCTAAGGTCTTAACTCTTACTCTGGCCTAATAGCTAAGGTCTTAACTCTTACTCTGGCCTAATAGCTAAAGTCTTAGACTCGTACTCTGGCCTACTGGTTAAGGTCTTAACTCTTACTCTGGCCTACTGGTTAAGGTCTTAACTCTTACTCTGGCCTAATAGCTAAGGTCTTAGACTCGTACTCTGGCCTAATGTTTAAGGTCTTAACTCTTACTCTGGCCTACTGGTTAAGGTCTTAACTTTTACTCTGGCCTAATAGCTAAGGTCTTAGACTCGTACTCTGGCCTAATGGTTAAGGTCTTAACTCTTACTCTGGCCTTCTTGTTAAGGTCTTAACTCTTACTCTGGCCTAATAGCTAAGGTCTTAACTCTTACTCTGGCCTAATAGCTAAGGTCTTGAACTCGTACTATGGCCTACAGGTTAAGGTCTTAACTCTTACTCTGGCCTACTGGTTAAGTTCTTAACTCTTACTCTGGCCTAATAGCTAAGGTCTTAGACTCGTACTCTGGACTAATCGTTAAGGTCTTAACTCTTACCCTGGACTAATAGCTAAGGTCTTAAATCTTACTCTGGCCCAATAGCTAAGGTCTTAGACTCGTACTCTGGCCTAATGGTTAAGGTCTTAACTCTTACTCTGGCCTACTGGTTAAGGTCTTAACTCTTACTCTGGCCTAATAGCTAAGGTCTTAGACTCGTACTCTGGCCTAATGATTAAGGTCTTAACTCTTATTCTGGCATACTGGTTAAGGTCTTAACTCTTTCTCTGGCCTACAGGTTAAGGTCTTAACTCTTACTCTGGCCTGAAAGCTAAGGTCTTAGACTCGTACTCTGGCCTAATGGTTAAGATCTTAACTCTTACTCTGGCCTACTGGTTAAGGTCTTAACTCTTTCTCTGG
Organism: Triturus cristatus; assembly: GCF_964204655.1. Classification (NCBI taxonomy): domain Eukaryota; kingdom Metazoa; phylum Chordata; class Amphibia; order Caudata; family Salamandridae; genus Triturus; species Triturus cristatus. Next base: position 716,971,703 of record NC_140593.1, on the reverse strand, counting down.
CCTAATGGTTAAGGTCTTAACTCTTACTCTGGCCTAATAGCTAAGGTCTTAGACTTGTACTCTGGCCTAATGGTTAAGGTCTTAACTCTTACTCTGGCCTACTGGTTAAGGTCTTAACTCTTACTCTGGCCTAATAGCTAAGGTCTTAACTCTTACTCTGGCCTAATAGCTAAGGTCTTAATTCTCACTCTGGCCTAATAGCTAAGGTCTTAGACTCATACTCTGGCCTACTGGTTAAGGTCTTAACTCTTACTCTGGCCTTATAGCTAAGGTCTTAGACCCGTACTCTGGCCTAATGGTTAAGGTCTTAACTCTTACTCTGGCCAAATAGCTAAGGTCTTAACTCTTACTCTGGCCTAATAGCTAAGGTCTTAGACTCGTACTCTGGCCTACTGGTTAAGGTCTTAACTCTTACTCTGGCCTAATAGCTAAGGTCTTAGACTAATACTCTGGCCTAATGGTTAATGTGTTAACTCTTACTCTGGCCTACTGGTTAAGGTCTTAACTCTTACTCTGGCCTACTGGTTAAGGTCTTAGACTCATACTCTGGCCTAATGGTTAAGGTCTTAACTCTTACTCTGGCCTAATAGCTAAGGTCTTAGACTTGTACTCTGGCCTAATAGCTAAGGTCTTAACTCTTACTCTGGCCTAATAGCTAAGGTCTTAATTCTTACTCCGGCCTAATAGCTAAGGTCTTAGACTCGTACTATGGCCTAATGGTTAAGGTCTTAACTCTTACTCTGGCCTAATAGCTAAGGTCTTAACTCTTAATCTGGCCTAATAGCTAAGGTCTAAATTCTTACTCTGGCCTAATAGCTAAGGTCTTGGACTCATACTCTGGCCTACTGGTTAAGGTCTTAACTCTTACTCTGGCCTGATAGCTAAGGTCTTAGACTCGTACTCTGGCCTAATGGTTAAGGTTCTAACTCTTACTCTGGCCTAATAGCTAAGGTCTTAACTCTTACTCTGGCCTAATATCTAAGGTCTTATACTCGTACTCTGGCCTACTGGTTAAGGTCTTAACTCTTACTCTGGCCTAATGGTTAAGGTCTTAACTCTTACTCTGGCCTAATAGCTAAGGTCTTAGACTCGTACTCTGGCCTAATAGCTAAGGTCTTAACTCTTACTCTGGCCTAATAGCTATCGTATTAATTCTTACTCTGGCCTAATAGCTAAGGTCTTAGACTCATACTCTGGCCTAATGGTTAAGGTCTTAACTCTTACTCTGACCTGATAGCTAAGGTCTTAGACTCGTACTCTGGCCTAATGGTTAAGATCTTAACTCTTACTCTGGCCTACTGGTTAAGGTCTTAACTCTTTCTCTGGCCTAATGGTTAAGGTCTTAACTCTTACTCTGGCCTAATAGCTAAGGTCTTAGACTTGTACTCTGGCCTAATGGTTAAGGTCTTAACTCTTACTCTGGCCTACTGGTTAAGGTCTTAACTCTTACTCTGGCCTAATAGCTAAGGTCTTAGACTCGTACTCTGGCCTAATGGTTAAGGTCTTAACTCTTACTCTGGCCTAATAGCTAAGGTCTTAACTCTTACTCTGGCCTAATAGCTAAGGTCTTAACTCTTACTCTGGCCTAATAGCTAAAGTCTTAGACTCGTACTCTGGCCTACTGGTTAAGGTCTTAACTCTTACTCTGGCCTACTGGTTAAGGTCTTAACTCTTACTCTGGCCTAATAGCTAAGGTCTTAGACTCGTACTCTGGCCTAATGTTTAAGGTCTTAACTCTTACTCTGGCCTACTGGTTAAGGTCTTAACTTTTACTCTGGCCTAATAGCTAAGGTCTTAGACTCGTACTCTGGCCTAATGGTTAAGGTCTTAACTCTTACTCTGGCCTTCTTGTTAAGGTCTTAACTCTTACTCTGGCCTAATAGCTAAGGTCTTAACTCTTACTCTGGCCTAATAGCTAAGGTCTTGAACTCGTACTATGGCCTACAGGTTAAGGTCTTAACTCTTACTCTGGCCTACTGGTTAAGTTCTTAACTCTTACTCTGGCCTAATAGCTAAGGTCTTAGACTCGTACTCTGGACTAATCGTTAAGGTCTTAACTCTTACCCTGGACTAATAGCTAAGGTCTTAAATCTTACTCTGGCCCAATAGCTAAGGTCTTAGACTCGTACTCTGGCCTAATGGTTAAGGTCTTAACTCTTACTCTGGCCTACTGGTTAAGGTCTTAACTCTTACTCTGGCCTAATAGCTAAGGTCTTAGACTCATACTCTGGCCTAATGATTAAGGTCTTAACTCTTATTCTGGCCTACTGGTTAAGGTCTTAACTCTTTCTCTGGCCTACAGGTTAAGGTCTTAACTCTTACTCTGGCCTGAAAGCTAAGGTCTTAGACTCGTACTCTGGCCTAATGGTTAAGATCTTAACTCTTACTCTGGCCTACTGGTTAAGGTCTTAACTCTTTCTCTGGCCTAATGGTTAAGGTCTTAACTCTTACTCTGGCCTAATAGCTAAGGTCTTAGACTTGTACTATGGCCTAATGGTTAAGGTCTTAACTCTTACTCTGGCCTAATATCTAAGGTCTTAACTCTTACTCTGGCCTAATAGCTAAGGTCTTGGACTCATACTCTGGCCTACTTGTTAAGGTCTTAACTCTTACTCTGGCCTGATAGCTAAGGTCTTAGACTCGTACTCTGGCCTAATGGTTAAGGTCTTAACTCTTACTCTGGCCTAATAGCTAAGGTCTTAACTCTTACTCTGGCCTAATATCTAAGGTCTTATACTCGTACTCTGGCCTACTGGTTAAGGTCTAAATTCTTACTCTGGCCTAATAGCTAAGGTCTTGGACTAATACTCTGGCCTACTGGTTAAGGTCTTAACTCTTACTCTGGCCTGATAGCTAAGGTCTTAGACTCGTACTCTGGCCTAATGGTTAAGGTCTTAACTCTTACTCTGGCCTAATAGCTAAGGTCTTAGACTCGTACTCTGGCCTAATGTTTAAGGTCTTAACTCTTACTCTGGCCTACTGGTTAAAATCTTAACTCTTACTCTGGCCTAATAGCTAAGGTCTTAGACTCGTACTCTGGCCTAATGGTTAAGGTCTTAACTCTTACTCTGGCCTTCTTGTTAAGGTCTTAACTCTTACTCTGGCCTAATAGCTAAGGTCTTAACTCTTACTCTGGCCTAATAGCTAAGGTCTTGAACTCGTACTATGGCCTACAGGTTAAGGTCTTAACTTTTACTCTGGCCTACTGGTTAAGTTCTTAACTCTTACTCTGGCCTAATAGCTAAGGTCTTAGACTCATACTCTGGACTAATCGTTAAGGTCTTAACTCTTACTCTGGACTAATTGCTAAGGTCTTAAATCTTACTCTGGCCCAATAGCTAAGGTCTTAGACTCGTACTCTGGCCTAATGGTTAAGGTCTTAACTCTTACTCTGGCCTACTGGTTAAGGTCTTAACTCTTACTCTGGCCTAATAGCTAAGGTCTTAGACTCGTACTCTGGCCTAATGGTTAACATCTTAACTCTTATTCTGGCCTACTGGTTAAGGTCTTAACTCTTTCTCTGGCCTACAGGTTAAGGTCTTAACTCTTACACTGGCCTAATAGCTAAGGTCTTAACTCTTACTCTGGCCTAATAGCTAAGGTCTGAGACTCGTACTCTGGCCTAATGGTTAAGGTCTAAACTCTTACTCTGGCCTAATAGCTAAGGTCTTAACTCTTACTCTGGCCTAATAGCTAAGGTCTTAGACTCGTACTATGGCCTACAGGTTAAGGTCTTAACTCTTACTCTGGCCTACTGGTTAAGGTCTTAACTCTTACTCTGGCCTAATGGTTAAGGTCTTAGACTCGTACTCTGGCCTAATGGTTAAGGTCTTAACTCTTACTCTGGCCTACAGGTTAAGGTCTTAACTCTTACTCTGGCCTACTGGTTAAGGTCTTAACTCTTACTCTGGCCTAATAGCTAAGGTCTTAGACTTGTACTCTGGCCTAAAGGTTAAGGTGTTAACACTTACTCTGGCCTACTGGTTAAGGTCTTAACTCTTACTCTGGCCTAATGGCTAAGGTCTTAGAATCATACTCTGGTCTACTGGTTAAGGTCTTAACTCTTACTCTGGCCTACTGGTTAAAGTCTTAACTCTTATTCTGGCCTAATAGCTAAGGTCTTAACTCTTACTCTGGCCTAATAGCTAAGGTCTTAACTCTTACTCTGGCCTAATAGCTAAAGTCGTAGACTCGTACTCTGGCCTAATGGTTAAGGTCTTAACTCTTACTCTGGCCTAATGGTTAAGGTCTTAACTCTTACTTTGGCCTAATAGCTAAGGTCTTAGCCTCGTACTCTGGCCTAATGGTTAGGGTCTTAACTCTTACTCTGGCCTACTTGTTAAGGTCTTAACTCTTACTCTGGCCTAATACCTAAGGTCTTAGACTCATACTCTGGCCTAATGGTTAAGGTCTTAACCTCTTACTCTGGCCTACTGGTTAAGGTCTTAACTCTTACTCTGGCCTAATAGCTAAGGTCTTAGACTAATACTCTGGCCTAATGGTTAAGGTCTTAACTCTTACTCTGGCCTACTGGTTAATGTCTTAACTCTTACTCTGGCCTAATAGCTAAGGTCTTAGACTCGTACTCTGGCCTAGTGGTTAAGGTCTTAACTCTTACTCTGGCCTAATAGCTAAGGTCTTAGACTTGTACTCTGGCCTAATAGCTAAGGTCTTAACTCTTACTCTGGCCTAATAGCTAAGGTCTTAATTCTTACTCTGGCCTAATAGCTAAGGTCTTAGACTCGTACTATGGCCTAATGGTTAAGGTCTTAACTCTTACTCTGGCCTAATAGCTAAGGTCTTAACTCTTACTCTGGCCTAATAGTTAAGGTCTAAATTCTTACTCTGGCCTAATAGCTAAGGTCTTGGACTCATACTCTGGCCTACTGGTTAAGGTCTTAACTCTTTCTCTGGCCTAATGGTTAAGGTCTTAACTCTTACTCTGGCCGAATAGCTAAGGTCTTAGACTTGTACTCTGGCCTAATGGTTAAGGTCTTAACTCTTACTCTGGCCTACTGGTTAAGCTCTTAACTCTTACTCTGGCCTAATAGCTAAGGTCTTACTTCTTACTCTGGCCTAATAGCTAACGTCTTAATTCTTACTCTGGCCTAATAGCTAAGGTCTTAGACTCATACTCTGGCCTACTGGTTAAGGTCTTAACTCTTACTCTGGCCTTATAGCTAAGGTCTTAGACTCGTACTCTGGCCTAATGGTTAAGGTCTTAACTCTTACTCTGGCCTAATAGCTAAGGTCTTAACTCTTACTCTGGCCTAATAGCTAAGGTCTTAGACTCGTACTCTGGCCTAATGGATAAGGTCTTAACTCTTACTCTGGCCTACTTGTTAAGGTCTTAACTCTTACTCTGGCCTAATAGCTAAGGTCTTAGACTCATACTCTGGCCTAATGGTTAAGGTCTTAACTCTTACTCTGGCCTAATAGCTAAGGTCTTAGACTCGTACTCTGGCCTAATAGCTAAGGTCTTAACTCTTACTCTGGCCTAATAGCTAACATATTAATTCTTACTCTGGCCTAATAGCTAAGGTCTTAGACTCATACTCTGGCCTAATGGTTAAGGTCTTAACTCTTACTCTGGCCTGATAGCTAAGGTCTTAGACTCGTACTCTGGCCTAATGGTTAAGATCTTAACTCTTACTCTGGCCTACTGGTTAAGGTCTTAACTCTTTCTCTGGCCTAATGGTTAAGGTCTTAACTCTTACTCTGGCCTAATAGCTAAGGTCTTAGACTTGTACTCTGGCCTAATGGTTAAGGTCTTAACTCTTACTCTGGCCTACTGGTTAAGGTCTTAACTCTTACTCTGGCCTAATAGCTAAGGTCTTAGACTCGTACTCTGGCCTAATGGTTAAGGTCTTAACTCTTACTCTGGCCTAATAGCTAAGGTCTTAACTCTTACTCTGGCCTAATAGCTAAGGTCTTAACTCTTACTCTGGCCTAATAGCTAAAGTCTTAGACTCGTACTCTGGCCTACTGGTTAAGGTCTTAACTCTTACTCTGGCCTACTGGTTAAGGTCTTAACTCTTACTCTGGCCTAATAGCTAAGGTCTTAGACTCGTACTCTGGCCTAATGTTTAAGGTCTTAACTCTTACTCTGGCCTACTGGTTAAGGTCTTAACTTTTACTCTGGCCTAATAGCTAAGGTCTTAGACTCGTACTCTGGCCTAATGGTTAAGGTCTTAACTCTTACTCTGGCCTTCTTGTTAAGGTCTTAACTCTTACTCTGGCCTAATAGCTAAGGTCTTAACTCTTACTCTGGCCTAATAGCTAAGGTCTTGAACTCGTACTATGGCCTACAGGTTAAGGTCTTAACTCTTACTCTGGCCTACTGGTTAAGTTCTTAACTCTTACTCTGGCCTAATAGCTAAGGTCTTAGACTCGTACTCTGGACTAATCGTTAAGGTCTTAACTCTTACCCTGGACTAATAGCTAAGGTCTTAAATCTTACTCTGGCCCAATAGCTAAGGTCTTAGACTCGTACTCTGGCCTAATGGTTAAGGTCTTAACTCTTACTCTGGCCTACTGGTTAAGGTCTTAACTCTTACTCTGGCCTAATAGCTAAGGTCTTAGACTCGTACTCTGGCCTAATGATTAAGGTCTTAACTCTTATTCTGGCCTACTGGTTAAGGTCTTAACTCTTTCTCTGGCCTACAGGTTAAGGTCTTAACTCTTACTCTGGCCTGAAAGCTAAGGTCTTAGACTCGTACTCTGGCCTAATGGTTAAGATCTTAACTCTTACTCTGGCCTACTGGTTAAGGTCTTAACTCTTTCTCTGGCCTAATGGTTAAGGTCTTAACTCTTACTCTGGCCTAATAGCTAAGGTCTTAGACTTGTACTCTGGCCTAATGGTTAAGGTCCTAACTCTTACTCTGGCCTACTGGTTAAGGTCTTAACTCTTACTCTGGCCTAATAGCTAAGGTCTTAACTCTTACTCTGGCCTAATAGCTAAGGTCTTAATTCTCACTCTGGCCTAATAGCTAAGGTCTTAGACTCATACTCTGGCCTACTGGTAAAGGTCTTAACTCTTACTCTGGCCTTATAGCTAAGGTCTTAGACCCGTACTCTGGCCTAATGGTTAAGGTCTTAACTCTTACTCTGGCCAAATAGCTAAGGTCTTAACTCTTACTCTGGCCTAATAGCTAAGGTCTTAGACTCGTACTCTGGCCTACTGGTTAAGGTCTTAACTCTTACTCTGGCCTAATAGCTAAGGTCTTAGACTAATACTCTGGCCTAATGGTTAAGGTGTTAACTCTTACTCTGGCCTACTGGTTAAGGTCTTAACTCTTACTCTGGCCTACTGGTTAAGGTCTTAGACTCATACTCTGGCCTAATGGTTAAGGTCTTAACTCTTACTCTGGCCTAATAGCTAAGGTCTTAGACTTGTACTCTGGCCTAATAGCTAAGGTCTTAACTCTTACTCTGGCCTAATAGCTAAGGTCTTAATTCTTACTCTGGCCTAATAGCTAAGGTCTTAGACTCGTACTATGGCCTAATGGTTAAGGTCTTAACTCTTACTCCGGCCTAATAGCTAAGGTCTTAACTCTTACTCTGGCCTAATAGCTAAGGTCTAAATTATTACTCTGGCCTAATAGCTAAGGTCTTGGACTCATACTCTGGCCTACTGGTTAAGGTCTTAACTCTTACTCTGGCCTGATAGCTAAGGTCTTAGACTCGTACTCTGGCCTAATGGTTAAGGTTCTAACTCTTACTCTGGCCTAATAGCTAAGGTCTTAACTCTTACTCTGGCCTAATATCTAAGGTCTTATACTCGTACTCTGGCCTACTAGTTAAGGTCTTAACTCTTACTCTGGCCTAATGGTTAAGGTCTTAACTCTTACTCTGGCCTAATAGCTAAGGTCTTAGACTCGTATGTCGTAATTGGCCCGTCCGTGTTAGCGATTAGCTGAACCTACACGTTGTCCTCCTTAACTTGGCTGTATATGATAAACGCCATTTTGAATACTGTGGCGGCCATCTTAGATCATGAGCGGCCTCGTGGCCGACGTGCCCTTTAGTCCTTTGTCCATTCCACTGACCACTCACATCTGCCCAGCAACAGGATATTTTTAGTACTGGTCAAGCCACACATGCGCAGTTCTCACTGACCCGTATACCTTCAGGAATGTGCCGCTAACTGACCAGCGGGTTTGAAACCCTCCAATGAGCTGGCAGTATTCCAAAACATGACTATGTATGTCTCTAAAACTGCGTCTTAACTTGTGCCGCCTATCTTTTATTGCCCCAAAATTGTATATAAACGGGGTCACACCGGTGTTCGGGGTGATACCTTTTGCAATACCGAAGGGTGCTGTTTGAGTGTACCACCACCCCATGGGGTCTTAATAAACTTGTTCTTTGCCTTTTACAGCTTCCGTGCCAACAGTTCTTTTGTGTATGTGGGTAATCTCTGGAGCGTGTAGGCCTTGGGAACCCCGAAATACTTCAATTGGCGACCACCAAGGGACTCATCGGCGACTCGGATGCCCGAAGGAGAGGTCGTGACGAAGGCTTGGAAACTCGCCATGGACGCGCACTGCCACGAGTGACCCGAGTCTTGGCTGCCAAGGTGTTTTTTCCTTTCCTTCCGATCTGACCTTCCAGGTGGCGCCGGTCTCCGACTGAGTTTTCGAGTGTCCGCTTCACTGAGAAAGTGCCGTTTGGCTGATTTGGCTTACAAGACCTTGGCAGTTGGAATCTGGACTTTTGAGAATTGGTAAGCTTTGTGTTCGGTAAGGTAGTCTTCGGACGCTTACTGAAGTCTTGAGATTTGTGATCGGTGAGGCAGTCTTCGGACGCTCGCCGAATTTTGTGAACTTTGATCTGAGTTAGCTAACATTTTGAATTTGTGATCTTTGAACTTATATGTGTAGTGCACTTCACATAGGCAGGCATGTAGAGATGTTTCTCTAACCTTGTTTTTTCATTTGAGCGGCACAATCGTGTGAAGAACTGTAAGTGCCATTTGGTCTGGTGTCACGCTTTTGTGATACTTTTCGAACATGCCTGTTTTCAGCAAGCTCCGGGGAATGTGTTGCTTAGGAGATGATGCATCAATTAGGTTAGCGGAATCACAGCCGGCTCCCCCAGAGGGAACACCAAATAGGGACATGTATATCAAGCACGGCCTTCCACCTATTATGTACAGTAAATTATGGCATAAGTACACTAAGGCCGATTCTGAATTGCAATGGCCCCTACACGGGTCATACGATTTGAGTAAAATCCAATTTGTCGAGCAATGTATGTTTCAACGTAGGTCTAGACAAAATATGTTTGATTGTGTACGAATGTGGGAGAAAGCGGCGCGTGAACGAATGAAGCGTGAGGTTGCCTTGGCGGATAAAGAGCAGCGTAAGGCTGCTCGGGATAAGGCTTTACAGCTCGAGGAGAAGGAGGCGCAGGAGAAGAAAGAGAGGGAGGAACGGGAACGTAAATTGCAAATGACTGGGCAGTTTCCTATTCGCCGACCGCTTTATCCTGTCCTTAATGATGAAATTGATGATTTTTCTTTGTTAGATCGGTCACCGCCTCCGTACGTTTCACCGACGGCTCCGGCTGCGGACTCCGAGGATGATGGGCAGATTCAAGTGAGCCAGAAAGGGGTATCGGCTCTCAGGTTTACTGCGGAGAGGTCCGCTCATTTGCGCAGTTGGGCTCGTAAAGTGAATAAGCATTGTGTTACTCAGGAACAGGTGGTAGCGGAGAAACAGGGGTGGTCGGATCTTGAATTAATGTATTTCTTGTCCATTTTAGCGGATGAAGTTGTAAATGCATATCGTGAAGTTTCTGAAACGTTAGAACCTAAAGCTTTGTCGGTATATCGTGAGAATTTAGCTAAAGGGGATTTTGATCTTACAGATGTGGATGACCTGTTCAAACATTTGATCGCGCTGCGGGATGAGACGACGTATTTGCGCCAGGAACTGAAACGGAGGAAAAAGGAATCCGAGCCGGGAAACGACGGGGCGGTTAAGGAGTGTTCTCTTCGTGGTTCAGATAAGAGCTCTGCGTTGCATGTTATGCCTATGCGTGAAGCCGCGCCTTTGTATGTTCCACCAAAAGGGGAAGGTACGGATGATGATAAATTGTCAAAGGATGCGAAGGGATATTTTGTGTACAATTGGGTGTATACACCATGGAATAGAGCAGATGTCATGGCACTTAAAAACTCTTTACCTGATCTCCGAAAGAACCCAGCGGCATTCTATGAGGGGGTAGAGGGGGCTATATCGTCTTGTGTGATGACTCTTGTAGATATAGATTTGTTTTTTGGGTTGATTTTACCGCCTGATATGTGGAGGCAAATTCGTAAAACTAATGATGAAACGATTTTGGGGGGGACCTGGAAAGAGATAAATGCTGCAGATTTAGATAGAGAACCAGCATGTAAGCCTTGTCAGCTAATTCTAGATCTTCCGGCAGCTATTTTGCATAAATTGAAAACGCTTGTTCCTGCCAAAAAGATAGATTGGACCATGTTAACGTCGTGCAAGCAGAAACCAGATGAAACAGTCTCAGATTTCTTTACACGCTTTGAGGAGGCATTTCATGATTACAGTGGTCAATCTTTAACTGACGATACGGGTCGGCATTTGTTTGTAGATAAGTATGTGGCTAATCTCCTACCAGAGATTGCAAAGCGATTGAAGTCGAGTGAGAGTTCCTGGGCCACGGCGACCCCTGCGTCCTTATTAACTATGGCTCAGTACTATGAGCGGCAGGAAGTGGAGGCTAAAGAAAATGTAGAGAAAAAGACGAAGGAATTGAAAACGAAGGTGATGTTGGCACAGGTTCGGGGAACACAGAGTAGAGGGAATGATAGAGGTAGACGAGGTGGAGGAAATGCGTCGTATGGCCGTACGGACATTGCGGAGGATCAGTGTGCTTATTGTAAGGAGTTTGGGCATTGGGCCGATGATTGTCCGGTACTTCGTGAACAGCGTAGTCAGCGTGGTCGAGGCAGTGGAAGGTCAAGAGGAGGTTATACTGGAGCGAGAGGTGGCGGAGGTGATCGTAGACAGGTTGAGGAGAGGGGCCGTGGTCAGGACGAACGAAATACGTTTGATAGACGGAATCAATATCAGATTTTGGAAGGAGAGAATGTGGAACATCAGGATTATGTGCATGCATAGGATCGCGTAGGATGGGGTAAGGAATCAGTCGAAGTGCCAGTAGATCAGCAAGGTCCATATGTAACAGCGGGTATTTTGGGTTCTACTGATCAGTTTCTAGTCGACACAGGAGCTACTCGTAGCGCTTTGTCGAAAAACTTGGTTCCGAGGGCTCCCCTGTCTGGCGAAATGGTTACGTGTGTAGGGTTTGATGGCACACCCTCCCCCAGCCCATTGTCCAAGCCCCTTGCACTATGTATTGACAAGTACTTTAGTTTTGGCCAATTTTTGTTATCGCCCCATACCCCAGATAATATCTTGGGCATTGATTTACTCAAATATTTTCGAGCAACAATACGCTGCGCTCCAGAAGGAGTGCGGGTTATTCTGAATGACAACTACCCTGATCCTGATGACTGCCCTACACGTGACAGATTTCGTGTCATTTTAGATATTCCCGCTTTGGCCTCTCTGCCGCACACGTTGTGGGCGACATCAGATACGGATGTGGGAGAGATGCGTATTCCACCAATACATATCACTGTTAAGGAGGGGGCCCCTCTACCACGAGTGCCACAGTATAAGATCTCGAAGGAAGGTGAAATTGCACTAACACATATTGTTCAGGATTTGATTTCTGCGAGGGTAGTGGAGGAGGTCCCTTATAATGTCTGTAACAGCCCTATTCTACCAATTCTTAAGAGAGATTCAGATGGCAGGATCTATCGATTTATTATTGATTTGCGTGAAATAAATAAAATTGTCATTCCCCAATACCCAGTGGTGTCTGATATCACGACTTTGCTTACTTTGGTTCCACCGACAGCCACCACTTTTAGCGTTATCGATCTAAAGAATGCGTTCTTTTCTATCCCTGTTCACCCAGATAGCAGATATCTGTTTGGTTTTACGCTCAATAATAAATCGTATAGATTTTGTCGTGTTCCCCAAGGTTATACTGAGAGCCCTAGCATCTACAGCCAGGCTTTGAAACGACAACTAGATTCCTTCGAATTGCAGTCTGGCGTTGCGCTCATCCAGTATGTGGATGACCTTTTGCTTGCTGCTGACTCCTATACACAATGTGAACAGAGCACGCTTGCGTTGCTGTCCTTTTTGGCACAAAACAACCACAAGGTCTCTAAGAAAAAGCTTCAATACTGTAGACCCCAGGTGACCTACCTCGGTCATCTGTTGTCTAAGGAGGGGAGGGCATTAACATCTGATCGAATTCAGGCGATTTTAGATACACCAGTCCCCCGCACGCAGAGAGATGTGCGTGCCTTTATAGGGTTGACATCTTTTTGTAGACAATGGATCATGGGTTTCTCACATATCATAAAACCTCTGCTAGCATTATTGTCCAAAACTACACCAATGCCTCTTGAATGGACAGACGAATGTCAGAAAGCCTTTGAACAGTTGAGACAGGCCCTTTGTTCTGCACCCGTGTTAGGAACACCAGACTACACGAAACTTTTCACATTGTACGTGCACGAGAATGATGGGTGCGCGTTGTCAGTGTTAGTGCAGTTACACGGGGATAAGCAGAGACCATGTGCATACTTCTCTGCCATTTTGGATCCTGTAGCACGAGGGCTGCCTGGGTGTTTTCGAGCAGTAGCGGCAACAGCAGTAGCCGTACGACAGAGTGAGGGCATAGTGTTATCACACAAATTGCTGGTGTTGGTTCCTCACGCGGTAGACGCCCTGTTAAATCAAACAAAGACCCAATACCTCACGAGTGCACGACTTACAGGATATGAGCTGACACTTTTAGCGCCGCACATAACATTGAAGAGATGCGCTACTTTGAACCCTGCGACTTTATTGCCCTATCCGGGCGAGGAGGGTCAGGAAGAAAAACATCATGATTGTGTTTTCCTGACTGAGGAACAGACAAAGGGTCGGGTTGACTTACAGGATGTGCCACTTCCGGATGTGGATGGGGAACTGTGGGTTGATGGATCGTGTTTGAGGCTGCCAGATGGCACGACTTCCGCAGCATATGCGATCACGACTCTTAAGACGGTGGTAGAAACAGCTAGAATACCACAAAAATCGGCTCAGGCAGCAGAGCTGATAGCTTTAACAAGAGCCTGCGAATTGAGTGCTGGCCTATGTGTGAACATATACACAGACAGCCGGTACGCCTTTGGAGTGGCCCATGACTTCGGGCTTCTTTGGAGGGAACGCGGGTTTCTGACGTCACATGGGGAGCACATTATGCACGGAGAGTTAGTGCGTGATCTCCTAAATGCGCTGCTTGGCCCTAAAAAAGTAGCGATAGTGAAGTGCAGTGCCCATAAGAAAATTACGGATAAGGTGGGCCAAGGAAATGCCTTTGCAGACAGCATAGCAAGGCAAACGGCTATGTCCCAAACTAGCTCCCCCATGTACGTGGTACAATCGCAGGCTGAACGATGGAGTGATGCTAGAGTAGAGATACGGGATATACAAAATTCAGCTACAGAATCTGAGCTTGCGGCTTGGGCAGTAGATGGGGTGCTAGATGATGAGGGATGTTGGAGAAGCAAAGACATGGAGAAGTGGAAATTGCCTGCGGCTTACTTACAGGCGATGGTCCAGATGACGCATGGACTGGCGCATGTCGGAGCTCTTGCAATAACTCAGCTTTTAACACGAGTTTGGGAACATCCCGAGATTGCGAACACTGCAAAGAGAGTAGTGCAGACCTGCCTGGTATGTTTGCAACACAATCCTGGAAAGGGGGCCTATACTCCGAAAGGAGGGTTCGTTCCACCTTCTGCACCGTTTGAAGTCCTTCAAATGGATTACATCCAACTCGAGCGCTGCAATAACCTGAAGTACGTTTTAGTGGTGGTGTGTGCCTTTAGCAAATGGGTTGAGGCCTACCCCACGAAAGACAATACGGCTTTGACAACAGCTAAGGTGTTGCTTAAGGAATTCTTTCCTCGCTTTGGAGTTTGCAAATTTTTGTGGAGCGATAATGGGCCCCATTTTGTCGGAAAGATTGTGGAGTATGTACTGAAGGGGTTGGGGATTCAGCAAAAGTTCCACGCTGTATTCCACCCTCAGTCAGCAGGTTTGGTCGAGCGGTATAATGCGACGTTGAAGCTTAAGTTGGCCAAAATTGTGGCGTCTACATCATTGAAGTGGCCAGATGCGTTGCCGCTAGCACTACTGTCTCTTAGATCAGTGCCCCATTCACGAACTGGCCTTACACCTTATGAGGTGGTGTTTGGCCGCCCCATGAATATTTGGGGAGTGCCCAAGCCGCGATTAATACATGATGTGCCTTGTGTTATGATGAATGATTATTTGGCACGATTAACAAATGATTTGCTCTCCATTCACCAACAGGTTCGAGAAGCGCTCCCTGATAACTCTACTGGAGAGGGCCACGATCTTCGTCCTGGGGATCGTGTGATGATCCGTTCGTTTGAAAGAGCAAGCAGTCTGGAGCCCAGGTGGAAGGGCCCCGAGCAGGTCCTTCTGGCAACCCGCACCGCAGTACGAGTGACCAACAGGAAGCGGTGGGTGCATTCGACTCACTGTCGCCGAGTCTCTCCGGATCTGGTGACTCCTGCTGTGCTTACTGATTATAAAGAGATCTTGGAGAAAGAAAAGAGCCCAGCTGTGACGTCGGCCGAAGTAGAGGGAGCCTTCCCGGACCAAGCTGCTGCTGGAAGAGAGCGCTACAATCTACGACCGCGATAAAGAAGATTTTTCCCTTTTTGAACTGGTTGGTAACCGCTCCAGGTTTGTGAAACGGAAACCGGGAATTCCAAGGGGGGGGGATCAGTTCTGCCAGAGTAGCGACACCCGTCTTGGCCCGGAGAAGAAAACAACGGCTACCTCGGAGTTCAGCACCGCATTTTTCTTTTTTTCAGGTATACACGTACGTGTATCAGAGATTATTTGTGAGAAACTGTGAACGATTTGTTTTCTTTGAGACTTTGCACAAAACTTTCTTGAACTATGGCATCGATGGCATCGCGAGATAAGAAAATACTGGGTGCCTTTCTTTTTGTTTTCACGATTGTGGTGATAGCTGTTATTGCCTGGGTAGTCGAACTTGTGGTGCCTGTACGTGAACATTTGCTGCCGACTACCCCGGCACCGTCTGAACATTTTCACTTTACCTTGCCTTTTCATGAAGAACGCCACCGTCAAACGTATTTAAATAACAGCTTCATTCAGATTCTTCACCACACACATAATATGACCAATACCTCTAATTGCTGGGTGTGTGGAATGTTGCCTGGGCACCAGAAGAGAGGGGGCACCCCACTTATTCCACTCCCGTTTTCGCATAATGGGTCTTGCAATGCCTGGTACACCCTCCTCTTTACCTTGAGATGGCCAACCAAAGGGGGGGTGCTTTTCCGCCTAAATAAAGAATGTCCCCATGACAAGGATGGGTTTCCACGGGCTGAGGGTACACGTTTTGAATGGGAAGAGTATAAGCCCGACAATGTGTCTGCTCCACGAATATACAGCAATCAGAGAAATGTGAATGTATCAAGTGCTCATGTTATAAATGTCATTGCTACGAAAGCTGATTTATGTATCCGAAATAAGGGCACGATTGCAGTGGGGAAAAGTGAATGTAACGTTACTCTCACGTTCGATAGCCCGAATGGCATTTCATTTGTTGCATCCAGAAACACCTACTTCATCTGTGGAACGAAGGGGTACCATCAGCTTCCAGTGGGGTGGTTGGGCACATGTTATGTATCGTTTGTGCTACCTCCTGTATTCATTGCCCCACCGATGTATCACAACGACTATACTCTGTACCATGACTTTGTTTTAAACAGGGTTAAGCGAACTGTTGCACTAGAGGACATTGATCAAACGGACACTGCGTTGCAACAATATGTGGATTTCAATCTGGGACTATTCTCCTTTGTGGGGGCCGCACTGAACAGTCGGAAGATCAGACGCCTGACACGTGTTGTTGAGGCTGTTGCAAATGACACTGCTATTGCCCTGGGGAATATAACCGAAGAACTGCAGATTTCCAGAATTGTCACCCTCCAAAACCGGATGGTGCTGGATGTTGTTTTGGCTGATCGTGGGGGGGCATGTAGGATCATTGGAAGCAGCTGTTGCGTTTACGTGCCTGATAATTCTCCATCTGTGTATGATGCGATTTCAAAGCTGCATAAAATAGCTGCCGAAATACAACCGGACAATGGAACTTGGACACTTTCTGGATGGTTCTGGTCCATGATTGCAACTTGGGGCTGGAAACTGTTGACAATTTTCTGTATACTTGTGGGAACAATGTTTTTTATCTGTTTGTTTATCCAATGTGGTCCTGCATTATGTTCAATGTGCCTATCGGCCTGTTTGCCATCGAGACGAGCTCTTGTCCACGATAAAATGATGCTACATAAGGAGGTGACACAAATTATGTTAATTGACATCGAGGACGAACATCCAGACTATGTTCATTATGAGGTAGATTCAGCTAAACGCTAAAAGGGTCGTCTGTCGTAATTGGCCCGTCCGTGTTAGCGATTAGCTGAACCTACACGTTGTCCTCCTTAACTTGGCTGTATATGATAAACGCCATTTTGAATACTGTGGCGGCCATCTTAGATCATGAGCGGCCTCGTGGCCGACGTGCCCTTTAGTCCTTTGTCCATTCCACTGACCACTCACATCTGCCCAGCAACAGGATATTTTTAGTACTGGTCAAGCCACACATGCGCAGTTCTCACTGACCCGTATACCTTCAGGAATGTGCCGCTAACTGACCAGCGGGTTTGAAACCCTCCAATGAGCTGGCAGTATTCCAAAACATGACTATGTATGTCTCTAAAACTGCGTCTTAACTTGTGCCGCCTATCTTTTATTGCCCCAAAATTGTATATAAACGGGGTCACACCGGTGTTCGGGGTGATACCTTTTGCAATACCGAAGGGTGCTGTTTGAGTGTACCACCACCCCATGGGGTCTTAATAAACTTGTTCTTTGCCTTTTACAGCTTCCGTGCCAACAGTTCTTTTGTGTATGTGGGTAATCTCTGGAGCGTGTAGGCCTTGGGAACCCCGAAATACTTCACGTACTCTGGCCTATTAGCTAAGGTCTTAACTCTTACTCTGGCCTAATAGCTAACGTATTAATTCTTACTCTGGCCTAATAGCTAAGGTCTTAGACTCATACTCTGGCCTAATGGTTAAGGTCTTAACTCTTACTCTGACCTGATAGCTAAGGTCTTAGACTCGTACTCTGGCCTAATGGTTAAGATCTTAACTCTTACTCTGGCCTACTGGTTAAGGTCTTAACTCTTTCTCTGGCCTAATGGTTAAGGTCTTAACTCTTACTCTGGCCTAATAGCTAAGGTCTTAGACTTGTACTCTGGCCTAATGGTTAAGGTCTTAACTCTTACTCTGGCCTACTGGTTAAGGTCTTAACTCTTACTCTGGCCTAATAGCTAAGGTCTTAGACTCGTACTCTGGCCTAATGGTTAAGGTCTTAACTCTTACTCTGGCCTAATAGCTAAGGTCTTAACTCTTACTCTGGCCTAATAGCTAAGGTCTTAACTCTTACTCTGGCCTAATAGCTAAAGTCTTAGACTCGTACTCTGGCCTACTGGTTAAGGTCTTAACTCTTACTCTGGCCTACTGGTTAAGGTCTTAACTCTTACTCTGGCCTAATAGCTAAGGTCTTAGACTCGTACTCTGGCCTAATGTTTAAGGTCTTAACTCTTACTCTGGCCTACTGGTTAAGGTCTTAACTTTTACTCTGGCCTAATAGCTAAGGTCTTAGACTCGTACTCTGGCCTAATGGTTAAGGTCTTAACTCTTACTCTGGCCTTCTTGTTAAGGTCTTAACTCTTACTCTGGCCTAATAGCTAAGGTCTTACCTCTTACTCTGGCCTAATAGCTAAGGTCTTAGACTAATACTCTGGCCTAATGGTTAAGGTCTTAACTCTTACTCTGGCCTACTGGTTAAGGTCTTAACTCTTACTCTGGCCTAATAGCTAAGGTCTTAGACTAATACTCTGGCCTAATGGTTAAGGTCTTAACTCTTACTCTGGCCTACTGGTTAATGTCTTAACTCTTACTCTGGCCTAATAGCTAAGGTCTTAGACTCGTACTCTGGCCTAATGGTTAAGGTCTTAACTCTTACTCTGGCCTAATAGCTAAGGTCTTAGACTTGTACTCTGGCCTAATAGCTAAGGTCTTAACTCTTACTCTGGCCTAATAGCTAAGGTCTTAATTCTTACTCTGGCCTAATAGCTAAGGTCTTAGACTCGTACTATGGCCTAATGGTTAAGGTCTTAACTCTTACTCTGGCCTAATAGCTAAGGTCTTAACTCTTACTCTGGCCTAATAGCTAAGGTCTAAATTCTTACTCTGGCCTAATAGCTAAGGTCTTGGACTCATACTCTGGCCTACTGGTTAAGGTCTTAACTCTTTCTCTGGCCTAATGGTTAAGGTCTTAACTCTTACTCTGGCCGAATAGCTAAGGTCTTAGACTTGTACTCTGGCCTAATGGTTAAGGTCTTAACTCTTACTCTGGCCTACTGGTTAAGGTCTTAACTCTTACTCTGGCCTAATAGCTAAGGTCTTACTTCTTACTCTGGCCTAATAGCTAACGTCTTAATTCTTACTCTGGCCTAATAGCTAAGGTCTTAGACTCATACTCTGGCCTACTGGTTAAGGTCTTAACTCTTACTCTGGCCTTATAGCTAAGGTCTTAGACTCGTACTCTGGCCTAATGGTTAAGGTCTTAACTCTTACTCTGGCCTAATAGCTAAGGTCTTAACTCTTACTCTGGCCTAATAGCTAAGGTCTTAGACTCGTACTCTGGCCTAATGGATAAGGTCTTAACTCTTACTCTGGCCTACTTGTTAAGGTCTTAACTCTTACTCTGGCCTAATAGCTAAGGTCTTAGACTCATACTCTGGCCTAATGGTTAAGGTCTTAACTCTTACTCTGGCCTAATAGCTAAGGTCTTAGACTCGTACTCTGGCCTAATAGCTAAGGTCTTAACTCTTACTCTGGCCTAATAGCTAACATATTAATTCTTACTCTGGCCTAATAGCTAAGGTCTTAGACTCATACTCTGGCCTAATGGTTAAGGTCTTAACTCTTACTCTGGCCTGATAGCTAAGGTCTTAGACTCGTACTCTGGCCTAATGGTTAAGATCTTAACTCTTACTCTGGCCTACTGGTTAAGGTCTTAACTCTTTCTCTGGCCTAATGGTTAAGGTCTTAACTCTTACTCTGGCCTAATAGCTAAGGTCTTAGACTTGTACTCTGGCCTAATGGTTAAGGTCTAAACTCTTACTCTGGCCTACTGGTTAAGGTCTTAACTCTTACTCTGGCCTAATAGCTAAGGTCTTAGACTCGTACTCTGGCCTAATGGTTAAGGTCTTAACTCTTACTCTGGCCTAATAGCTAAGGTCTTAACTCTTACTCTGGCCTAATAGCTAAGGTCTTAACTCTTACTCTGGCCTAATAGCTAAAGTCTTAGACTCGTACTCTGGCCTACTGGTTAAGGTCTTAACTCTTACTCTGGCCTACTGGTTAAGGTCTTAACTCTTACTCTGGCCTAATAGCTAAGGTCTTAGACTCGTACTCTGGCCTAATGTTTAAGGTCTTAACTCTTACTCTGGCCTACTGGTTAAGGTCTTAACTTTTACTCTGGCCTAATAGCTAAGGTCTTAGACTCGTACTCTGGCCTAATGGTTAAGGTCTTAACTCTTACTCTGGCCTTCTTGTTAAGGTCTTAACTCTTACTCTGGCCTAATAGCTAAGGTCTTAACTCTTACTCTGGCCTAATAGCTAAGGTCTTGAACTCGTACTATGGCCTACAGGTTAAGGTCTTAACTCTTACTCTGGCCTACTGGTTAAGTTCTTAACTCTTACTCTGGCCTAATAGCTAAGGTCTTAGACTCGTACTCTGGACTAATCGTTAAGGTCTTAACTCTTACCCTGGACTAATAGCTAAGGTCTTAAATCTTACTCTGGCCCAATAGCTAAGGTCTTAGACTCGTACTCTGGCCTAATGGTTAAGGTCTTAACTCTTACTCTGGCCTACTGGTTAAGGTCTTAACTCTTACTCTGGCCTAATAGCTAAGGTCTTAGACTCGTACTCTGGCCTAATGATTAAGGTCTTAACTCTTATTCTGGCCTACTGGTTAAGGTCTTAACTCTTTCTCTGGCCTACAGGTTAAGGTCTTAACTCTTACTCTGGCCTGAAAGCTAAGGTCTTAGACTCGTACTCTGGCCTAATGGTTAAGATCTTAACTCTTACTCTGGCCTACTGGTTAAGGTCTTAACTCTTTCTCTGGCCTAATGGTTAAGGTCTTAACTCTTACTCTGGCCTAATAGCTAAGGTCTTAGACTTGTACTCTGGCCTAATGGTTAAGGTCCTAACTCTTACTCTGGCCTACTGGTTAAGGTCTTAACTCTTACTCTGGCCTAATAGCTAAGGTCTTAACTCTTACTCTGGCCTAATAGCTAAGGTCTTAATTCTCACTCTGGCCTAATAGCTAAGGTCTTAGACTCATACTCTGGCCTACTGGTTAAGGTCTTAACTCTTACTCTGGCCTTATAGCTAAGGTCTTAGACCCGTACTCTGGCCTAATGGTTAAGGTCTTAACTCTTACTCTGGCCAAATAGCTAAGGTCTTAACTCTTACTCTGGCCTAATAGCTAAGGTCTTAGACTCGTACTCTGGCCTACTGGTTAAGGTCTTAACTCTTACTCTGGCCTAATAGCTAAGGTCTTAGACTAATACTCTGGCCTAATGGTTAAGGTGTTAACTCTTACTCTGGCCTACTGGTTAAGGTCTTAACTCTTACTCTGGCCTACTGGTTAAGGTCTTAGACTCATACTCTGGCCTAATGGTTAAGGTCTTAACACTTACTCTGGCCTAATAGCTAAGGTCTTAGACTTGTACTCTGGCCTAATAGCTAAGGTCTTAACTCTTACTCTGGCCTAATAGCTAAGGTCTTAATTCTTACTCTGGCCTAATAGCTAAGGTCTTAGACTCGTACTATGGCCTAATGGTTAAGGTCTTAACTCTTACTCTGGCCTAATAGCTAAGGTCTTAACTCTTACTCTGGCCTAATAGCTAAGGTCTAAATTCTTACTCTGGCCTAATAGCTAAGGTCTTGGACTCATACTCTGGCCTACTGGTTAAGGTCTTAACTCTTACTCTGGCCTGATAGCTAAGGTCTTAGACTCGTACTCTGGCCTAATGGTTAAGGTTCTAACTCTTACTCTGGCCTAATAGCTAAGGTCTTAACTCTTACTCTGGCCTAATATCTAAGGTCTTATACTCGTACTCTGGCCTACTGGTTAAGGTCTTAACTCTTACTCTGGCCTAATGGTTAAGGTCTTAACTCTTACTCTGGCCTAATAGCTAAGGTCTTAGACTCGTACTCTGGCCTAATAGCTAAGGTCTTAACTCTTACTCTGGCCTAATAGCTAACGTATTAATTCTTACTCTGGCCTAATAGCTAAGGTCTTAGACTCATACTCTGGCCTAATGGTTAAGGTCTTAACTCTTACTCTGACCTGATAGCTAAGGTCTTAGACTCGTACTCTGGCCTAATGGTTAAGATCTTAACTCTTACTCTGGCCTACTGGTTAAGGTCTTAACTCTTTCTCTGGCCTAATGGTTAAGGTCTTAACTCTTACTCTGGCCTACTGGTTAAGGTCTTAACTCTTACTCTGGCCTAATAGCTAAGGTCTTAGACTCGTACTCTGGCCTAATGGTTAAGGTCTTAACTCTTACTCTGGCCTAATAGCTAAGGTCTTAACTCTTACTCTGGCCTAATAGCTAAGGTCTTAACTCGTACTCTGGCCTAATGGTTAAGGTCTTAACTCTTACTCTGGCCTACTGGTTAAGGTCTTAACTCTTACTCTGGCCTAATAGCTAAGGTCTTAGACTCGTACTCTGGCCTAATGATTAAGGTCTTAACTCTTATTCTGGCCTACTGGTTAAGGTCTTAACTCTTTCTCTGGCCTACAGGTTAAGGTCTTAACTCTTACTCTGGCCTGAAAGCTAAGGTCTTAGACTCGTACTCTGGCCTAATGGTTAAGATCTTAACTCTTACTCTGGCCTACTGGTTAAGGTCTTAACTCTTTCTCTGGCCTAATGGTTAAGGTCTTAACTCTTACTCTGGCCTAATAGCTAAGGTCTTAGACTTGTACTCTGGCCTAATGGTTAAGGTCCTAACTCTTACTCTGGCCTACTGGTTAAGGTCTTAACTCTTACTCTGGCCTAATAGCTAAGGTCTTAACTCTTACTCTGGCCTAATAGCTAAGGTCTTAATTCTCACTCTGGCCTAATAGCTAAGGTCTTAGACTCATACTCTGGCCTACTGGTTAAGGTCTTAACTCTTACTCTGGCCTTATAGCTAAGGTCTTAGACCCGTACTCTGGCCTAATGGTTAAGGTCTTAACTCTTACTCTGGCCAAATAGCTAAGGTCTTAACTCTTACTCTGGCCTAATAGCTAAGGTCTTAGACTCGTACTCTGGCCTACTGGTTAAGGTCTTAACTCTTACTCTGGCCTAATAGCTAAGGTCTTAGACTAATACTCTGGCCTAATGGTTAAGGTGTTAACTCTTACTCTGGCCTACTGGTTAAGGTCTTAACTCTTACTCTGGCCTACTGGTTAAGGTCTTAGACTCATACTCTGGCCTAATGGTTAAGGTCTTAACACTTACTCTGGCCTAATAGCTAAGGTCTTAGACTTGTACTCTGGCCTAATAGCTAAGGTCTTAACTCTTACTCTGGCCTAATAGCTAAGGTCTTAATTCTTACTCTGGCCTAATAGCTAAGGTCTTAGACTCGTACTATGGCCTAATGGTTAAGGTCTTAACTCTTACTCTGGCCTAATAGCTAAGGTCTTAACTCTTACTCTGGCCTAATAGCTAAGGTCTAAATTCTTACTCTGGCCTAATAGCTAAGGTCTTGGACTCATACTCTGGCCTACTGGTTAAGGTCTTAACTCTTACTCTGGCCTGATAGCTAAGGTCTTAGACTCGTACTTTGGCCGAATGGTTAAGGTTCTAACTCTTACTCTGGCCTAATAGCTAAGGTCTTAACTCTTACTCTGGCCTAATATCTAAGGTCTTATACTCGTACTCTGGCCTACTGGTTAAGGTCTTAACTCTTACTCTGGCCTAATGGTTAAGGTCTTAACTCTTACTCTGGCCTAATAGCTAAGGTCTTAGACTCGTACTCTGGCCTAATAGCTAAGGTCTTAACTCTTACTCTGGCCTAATAGCTAACGTATTAATTCTTACTCTGGCCTAATAGCTAAGGTCTTAGACTCATACTCTGGCCTAATGGTTAAGGTCTTAACTCTTACTCTGACCTGATAGCTAAGGTCTTAGACTCGTACTCTGGCCTAATGGTTAAGATCTTAACTCTTACTCTGGCCTACTGGTTAAGGTCTTAACTCTTTCTCTGGCCTAATGGTTAAGGTCTTAACTCTTACTCTGGCCTACTGGTTAAGGTCTTAACTCTTACTCTGGCCTAATAGCTAAGGTCTTAGACTCGTACTCTGGCCTAATGGTTAAGGTCTTAACTCTTACTCTGGCCTAATAGCTAAGGTCTTAACTCTTACTCTGGCCTACTGGTTAAGGTCTTAACTCTTACTCTGGCCTAATAGCTAAGGTCTTAGACTCGTACTCTGGCCTAATGTTTAAGGTCTTAACTCTTACTCTGGCCTACTGGTTAAGGTCTTAACTTTTACTCTGGCCTAATAGCTAAGGTCTTAGACTCGTACTCTGGCCTAATGGTTATGGTCTTAACTCTTACTCTGGCCTTCTTGTTAAGGTCTTAACTCTTACTCTGGCCTAATAGCTAAGGTCTTAACTCTTACTCTGGCCTAATAGCTAAGGTCTTGAACTCGTACTATGGCCTACAGGTTAAGGTCTTAACTCTTACTCTGGCCTACTGGTTAAGTTCTTAACTCTTACTCTGGCCTAATAGCTAAGGTCTTAGACTCGTACTCTGGACTAATCGTTAAGGTCTTAACTCTTACCCTGGACTAATAGCTAAGGTCTTAAATCTTACTCTGGCCCAATAGCTAAGGTCTTAGACTCGTACTCTGGCCTAATGGTTAAGCTCTTAACTCTTACTCTGGCCTACTGGTTAAGGTCTTAACTCTTACTCTGGCCTAATAGCTAAGGTCTTAGACTCGTACTCTGGCCTAATGATTAAGGTCTTAACTCTTATTCTGGCCTACTGGTTAAGGTCTTAACTCTTTCTCTGGCCTACAGGTTAAGGTCTTAACTCTTACTCTGGCCTGAAAGCTAAGGTCTTAGACTCGTACTCTGGCCTAATGGTTAAGATCTTAACTCTTACTCTGGCCTACTGGTTAAGGTCTTAACTCTTTCTCTGGCCTAATGGTTAAGGTCTTAACTCTTACTCTGGCCTAATAGCTAAGGTCTTAGACTTGTACTCTGGCCTAATGGTTAAGGTCCTAACTCTTACTCTGGCCTACTGGTTAAGGTCTTAACTCTTACTCTGGCCTAATAGCTAAGGTCTTAACTCTTACTCTGGCCTAATAGCTAAGGTCTTAATTCTCACTCTGGCCTAATAGCTAAGGTCTTAGACTCATACTCTGGCCTACTGGTTAAGGTCTTAACTCTTACTCTGGCCTTATAGCTAAGGTCTTAGACCCGTACTCTGGCCTAATGGTTAAGGTCTTAACTCTTACTCTGGCCAAATAGCTAAGGTCTTAACTCTTACTCTGGCCTAATAGCTAAGGTCTTAGACTCGTACTCTGGCCTACTGGTTAAGGTCTTAGCTCTTACTCTGGCCTAATAGCTAAGGTCTTAGACTAATACTCTGGCCTAATGGTTAAGGTGTTAACTCTTACTCTGGCCTACTGGTTAAGGTCTTAACTCTTACTCTGGCCTACTGGTTAAGGTCTTAGACTCATACTCTGGCCTAATGGTTAAGGTCTTAACACTTACTCTGGCCTAATAGCTAAGGTCTTAGACTTGTACTCTGGCCTAATAGCTAAGGTCTTAACTCTTACTCTGGCCTAATAGCTAAGGTCTTAATTCTTACTCTGGCCTAATAGCTAAGGTCTTAGACTCGTACTATGGCCTAATGGTTAAGGTCTTAACTCTTACTCTGGCCTAATAGCTAAGGTCTTAACTCTTACTCTGGCCTAATAGCTAAGGTCTAAATTCTTACTCTGGCCTAATAGCTAAGGTCTTGGACTCATACTCTGGCCTACTGGTTAAGGTCTTAACTCTTACTCTGGCCTGATAGCTAAGGTCTTAGACTCGTACTCTGGCCTAATGGTTAAGGTTCTAACTCTTACTCTGGCCTAATAGCTAAGGTCTTAACTCTTACTCTGGCCTAATATCTAAGGTCTTATACTCGTACTCTGGCCTACTGGTTAAGGTCTTAACTCTTACTCTGGCCTAATGGTTAAGGTCTTAACTCTTACTCTGGCCTAATAGCTAAGGTCTTAGACTCGTACTCTGGCCTAATAGCTAAGGTTGTGGAAATGTGGATTTTTCTGGTCAGTTATGTCCCCTATCTTGGACCCCAACGGTTCTATGTGCATGTCACAAGTACATGTATGTTCCCTCCAGTTCCAGTTATGAAGACGCAAATACATGTATGCCCACCGTCAACATGTCCTCTGCCAGATCCGCCATGAATAGGCCGGATATTCCATTCTTAAATATGAAAGGCCACCGGCTTTATATGGTTCACTTATGCCACTTTACAGTCCAGGCAAGTAGGCCCTGATTCTGTCATCAAAACTCCTCTTGCCTTCTGCCTCTGAAAGCTCCAGTCCGAGCCTGCATCTGTGACCATGAACTTTGTCTCATTCTCTGCGCGGCTCACGAAGCCTGACATCAGCCTACTCTCTGCCAAGAACTGTATTTCACCTTCGAATTATCTGCTTCCCCCTCAGCCGATGCATTCCTGCCTAGTAGTTTAAGTAAACATTCCTCCAGTTACCAAGCAAAAAGGCCCAACTTCTCTGTCCTCATGCAAGTAATTCATAGCCCTGTTACCATGGAATATTCCTACCCCCTCGCATTCAGTGTAGACACTTAGACGCTTGTACACGCACGCACAGTCAGTATAGAATAGATTCTGTCCGAGAGTCCTTCTTTTATGGATAACATAGTTCTTTAAACATAGGATGTTAGATATGATTTGGGATTAGGTTGACTTGACCCCCCAGACTTCTTGTCTCCACATATAGAGCTAAATGTCAAGTCCCCGTCACCCCCTAGTTACACGTCAATTACACGTCATACTGCTGCGCGCGCATCCATGCCAAGTATTATCTTATAGATCCACCTATACATGACATCACAACCAATCATGTTCCTTTTTACTCATTATTACACCCATTTTCGGTTACGCAGCCCAAACGTCAATTTCCTTATCAATTGTTACGCCTACTGTATTCACTTCATTATAATGTATGTACTATAAAAGTTACTTCTTGTCAATAAAGTATGTACTTCACTTCCTGAACCCCCGTGGTGATGGAACTTGAGGCATCCGATTATAATCGCTTATTGGAATAAAGCCCATTCCGAACCTCTAATACCACGGATTCTGCCTCTCATTTTACTGAGCTATTTTACTATGTTCCTGTATCAAATTCAGTCCCGGTAAAGGAATTTTTATTTACCACATGATGGCGCCCGAACAGGGACACTTTCTCATCTCACGCGCCGGCGGTGCGTTGCAGGCCCGGTCTCCTGCCACAGCTGGACGGACAATAACGCGTACCAGCAGGATTTCCTGTATCTCCCTCCGGTCAAGTGGGGGCGTCTGAGACTGCGATCAACACCCAGACGAGGCGGTGAGAAGTGCGAAGTATCCCGACCAGAGCCTAGCTGAGAGAGCAAGATCCGAGGTATACAGAGACCCACCAGTCCGAAGTCAAGCCCAGTGTCCGACGAGTCGAGTCGAGTCGAGTCCGGTCCGGTTCAAGTTCAAGTTACTGAGGCCTTCCGTTTCCGAAGCTACCCGGTGAGTACCATTGCTGGGGAGGCATTTCTGACGTGCACATAGGTTGTGCCGGTCAAGACGGGTTTGGGTACACAAATCCGGTCTGCACTGTTTTAGCAGTGTATCTGTACTGTTTAGCAGTATATCAAGTATTCCGAAGTATTCCGAAGTATCTAGTTATTGTCTAGTTAGTGTCAAGAATTAAGCATGGTGATTTAGTTATGCAGACGATCATCATTGTTGTTTCAGTTAAAGGTTTAATGTTTAATGTTTAAAGTGTTTAAGTATGTTCTGTATATCGTGGTATGAATGACTGTTCATTATCGTGTTTATTGTATTAAGTCTGTTCAAATTCAAGTATCAGGTCAAAATCAAGTATAAGGTCAGTTCTCAATATGCCGCTCTTTTCGAAATTAAGACAGATCACTACCAGAAAAGGGGTTCTCGAAGAAGCCGTCCCTATTCCTCCTAGGGACACTCCAGGGCACTTTATGTATCACAAACATGGCTTAGACGCTATATTATTTCTTGATTTATGGGTAGACTATACCAAGGGATTACCAGAAAGTCAGAGGTGGCCCACAGCGGGAACCTGGGATGCAGAGTGCATCATGAAAGTCGAGGAAGAGTTATGGAAAAGGAAGGTCAGACAGTCACAGAAAGACGCCGTTGAATTATGGCGTAAAGAATCACATAGACGAACAGAAAAAGCACGTAGACAGGAAGAGAAGAGTAAAGAGAATTCCAATAAAGTTCGAGAGAATCTATTAATTGAGGAAGGTATCCGAGTAAAATCAGAACAAGTAGACAGACAAAGAAATGCCCTTATGAATGGTATGTATCCCCTTCTGGCCGAAGGATTACCTAAGGCTACTCCAGAAATACTAAAAGACTTGCCAACCCCATTATTCCCAATCAAGGTACATCCTAAGGGGCATCCTAGAACCGCAGAAGATGTTTTTCTTTCCTCATATTTAGATGACGCAGCACCCGAGTATGCTAATTCCGCCCCACGTAGACCGTATACCAGGGAGGTCCAACACCAAGATCCAGCACCCGTATCCCTGCAGCAACAAATCGAGTCACAAGTTCCGGAAAGCACATCTGTTTCTGCATCTGTTCCTACAAGTACTTCTATAGCTGAGTCCACACCTATAGTTTCTGTATCACGTTCGACGAATCCTTTCACACCCGACGCCCCAGACGGGGCCACGGGAGGTGCTACCAATATTTTTTCTACGCCACCTAGAATAAATAAACTTATTTTTCAAGAGTCAGCGCATTCACGTACACCCAAATTCGTAAGTGATCGTACGCTTAAGGAACTTCTTATAGATTGTAGATATGACCCGGTGCTCGGCAAAGAGGACGAAATGATCCTGGCATCATTACGTATCAGACGAGCCGCAGGGTATTTAGCGAAGCTACCAGGAATGACTACGCATCTAGATAAAATATACCATTTTGTTCAAACAGGGCGAGATCCAGAATGTATTAACAGAGCTATGGAATACCAGAAAGTAGAGATACAGGGGGAACTGTTACGTTTCCTCATAAACTGTGTGATCAGAAATCAAGACCGACCGGGGGTAGATCCGGAAGCAATGAAAATTCTTACAAAATGGGGCCAGAATATATCAGAAGGGAGACACGATAAGCAAAATTGTATAATAGCCATGTGCCGAAAGATCCGTAAAGAAATAGAACGCCTACACGAGGAGAGATTAGAGATAGACGAGTTCGAACAAAACGAGGAAGAAGGGTCAGGACTGCCCACAGGACAGTCGGACACCATAGCCTATGTAGGTAGAGGAAGATCTTGTAATAGGAATCAGACTAGATATCATACTGACTCAATACATCCGATATGTCCAGATGATAACAGGAATTTTCAAATACCTATAATTAATATAAGGTCTAACGAGCATTCGTTCCAAACCGCCGACAAACTACTCCGAGAACGAAGGGGTTATCATTTTCTCGATTCTATGGATGAACAAGATTTAGCAAGGGCAGCTGTCCACTGGGTGGACAGTCCCGGAAAATATAGTGATGAGACAGTAGTACGCACATTTTTGAATCTCACCCCAGATGAGCAGAGGTTAGCTGGGATTTATATGATTCAACAACTCATTATACTATATCAGAGTCAGCATTCGGACCCTGGTCCTTTACCTGACATATTAACTGAATTACTTATGAATAAATGGAGAGGTCCAGGTACTAAATTAATTAAAGAAATTCTAGTATCTAGAAAGCAGTATATTCTTTTTGTATGCTCAGAGCATGTCTCATTGCCTGTCAAGGAAAGAACGACGTATCACCTGGATAGACAGAATCCCTTACGAGAAGTACACCCAATAAAAGGCGAGGACAATGAGTTTAAACGTGTATTTGTATATACGCCTATATCGAAAATAGAATTGTTGGAAATGAAGAAAGTAGTACCCAGTCATGACAAAGACCCAGCGGGTTTTCACCGAGAAATCAAAGACATGTTACTCATGGGAGAGTATACCTACCCCGACATTATGACAATATTAAAGGTGTTGATGCCTGCTGGCATTTATGAGAAACTCAAGGAAAAAGAGTGGGAGGTAGGTGATCAAAAGATAGAATGGTCAGCATTAGAAGCAGAAGAAAGGGCCCGAGGTCCAGGTTCGGGGCTTGGGGACAAAACTAAAGCACTACCAGGTCTACTAGTACAGGTACTGCCACGTTTATTAACTACGAAAAAGGAAGATTGGGGTACAATTTCAGCCTGTAAACAGAAGCAAGCTGAAGACACTAGCGATTACTATGCCCGATTCGAGAAATGTTTTGGTATAAATAGTGGCATAAAAGCAAGTAGCGAATCATACCCGCATCTGTTTGTAACAAAATTAGTGGAAAATGCCCTGCCCCCAGTAAAGAATAGAGTATTAAAATTCGAGAGTACCTGGCAAGGTAACACTCCAACACAAATGTTACAAATGTTACAGTACCACCACAATAGAATTAAAGAGGAACAAGAACATGAACACAGACGCATGAAAGACACGAAAATGAAAATGCTAGTTTCCCAGACAGTTCCAGCTGAAGGACATAAAAAGGGTATGACACATTCCGATTCAGCAGGACCTGTAAAAGGGACATGCAATTATTGTAAAAAGCCAGGTCATTACGTACACGATTGTCCAGTTTTAAAACATAATATCGCCATAGGTAAAACACAAGAAAGATCACGGCCACTTAGACAAGATCAGAATGAACAAGGAGCTACGCAGCATGCCCAGGCCATGCCAGCCGCACAACAGCCAATACAGTTTGTGCCAGCTGCACCACCGTTGCCTGCTGCTGCCACACAGACAACAACACGACAAATGTATCAGACCGCACAGTATGAATATCCCGAGTATCAGCGTTACGCATGAACAAGCCTAGAGAGGGAAGTTGACTTACCCCTTATTGAAATCCCAGTAGACCAAGAAGGACCTTATGTACATAGTGAATTATTAGGCCAAGATAGAAAATTTCTACTCGATACAGGGGCAAGTCGAACGACCATAAAACGTAGTGAAGTTCCAGGGGCACCCCTCTCAGGCTCACAGAATATTTCCCTTGGTTTTTCAGGAAAACCTATTGTTAATGAAGTGTCACAGCCTCTTCCACTTACGATAGGACCTCTGACCCGAACTACAGATTTATTGCTTACTAAATCATGCCCAGAAAATCTATTAGGAATAAAAACGTTGAAAGCTCTAGGAGCCATAATATGTTGTTCTCCGGAAGGAGTAAGGTTGTTTTTACGTGATTTTAAAGGTCACTATGTATCTAGAGACATGGATCCCCGACTGCAGACTTTACCTACACATCTATGGGCACAAGGCCCTACTGATGTTGGTTGCATGAGTATTACACCATATCGAGTCACACTAAAGGCAGGAGTGGTGCTACCACGAATGCGACAATACAAGTTACCACCAGATGCTGTAGTGGCTTTACTACAAATCATTGAAGAGCTTATTGCCCAAGGAGTAGTTGTAGAAACAGACTCCAATGTATGTAATTCACCAATAATTCCGATTCTTAAACGAACAGATCCTACAGCTCCGCCAGTATACCGATTGGTTATTGATCTGCGCGAGTTAAACAAATGCATTGTGCCACAATTTCCTGTGGTTCCAGATATCTCGTCATTATTGACAGCTATTGATTCCGAAGCAACATTCTTTACTGTAATTGATCTCAAGAATGCCTTTTTCAGCGTCCCAATAGATCCGGAAAGTCAATATTTGTTCGGATTTAGTTTAAATGGGCGTAGCTTTAAATTCTCCCGCGCACCTCAAGGATTTACAGAAAGCCCCAGCATTTATAGCCAAGCACTGAAACGAGAACTCGACAGTATACACATGCCAGTTAACACTGCCCTGCTTCAATATGTCGATGATCTGCTGATCACCGCTAAAAGCGAACCCGAATGTGAGAAAGCATCACTGACAGTTTTACAATTTCTAGCCGAAAAGGGGCACAAGGTGTCCCCTTCTAAGCTGCAATTCTGTGTCCAGCGAGTTATTTATCTTGGTCACTCGCTGTCCAAGGAGGGAAGGCAGCTTACACCCGACCGCATTCAGTTAATAGCTAACATGCCAATACCCAAGACACAAAAGGAAGTACGGGCTTTCATAGGCCTCACTTCATATTGTAGGCAGTGGATCCCTCAGTATGCATTTCTAGCAAAACCACTCATTCAGTTAACCACACAGGAGGCAGCCACATCGACTGTTCACCCTTGGACTCAGGAACACACACAAGCTTTTGAAAGCCTAAAGAAAGCTTTATGTCAAGCACCCGTTTTAGCAACGCCATGTTACAGAAAACAGTTTACACTCTTTGGTACAGAACGCGAAGGTACTGCCTTGTCAGTACTCACACAGGATCAAGCAGGAGCACACAAACCATGTGCCTATTTCTCTAGTACATTAGATCCCGTAGCTCAGGCTTTGCCTGCGTGCCTGAAATCAGTAGCAGCGACAGCTTTAGCAATCAGACAAAGCGATGCCATAGTGTTAGGACATCCATTGACAGTTCAAGTACCACACGCAGTAGAGGTTCTTGTAAACAGAACGCAAACACAACACTTGACTATAGCGCGACTTACAGGATATGAACTTACATTGTTTCAGCCACATATAGAAATCAGACGCTGTAACACATTGAATCCTGCCACACTTTTACCTGTAATCGGAACAGACCCACTAGCCCATGACTGTATTGAAGTTATTACAATAACAACAAAACCCAGACAAGACTTAACCGATGTCCCATTGCCAGATCCAGACCTGACCTTGTATGTAGATGGTTCATGCATGAGAACAAGTACAGGAGAGTTAGTAGCCGCCTACGCAGTCACAACAGATACTGAAGTCATTGAAACTAATCGTATAAATACTTTGTCAGCTCAAGCCGCAGAACTTATCGCTCTGACACAAGCCTGTATTCAAGCCATGAATAAAAAAGTCAACATATACACTGACTCACGTTATGCATTCGGAGTTGTACACGACTTCGGCGTGCTGTGGCGAGAGAGAGGTTATTTAACTTCCCACGGTGCCCACATTCAGCACGGACCCCTCATTCATGCATTATTAGATGCAATACATCTACCCACTGAAATATCAATTATGAAATGTAAGGCTCATACGAAGGTTACTGATATCATTTCCCAAGGCAATGATCTAGCCGACAGAACAGCTAAACTGACTGCTCAAACTCAAACCCCCGACATGACAAAGACAATAGTCCCGACACCGACACGTTGTATGACAGTTAAAGATCCTACTCTTGACGTAATTGACATACAGACACATGCTACACCAGACGAAATAAAGAAATGGACTGAATTAGGAGGGATCCAAACGGACCAAGGATGGATGATGAAGGAAAAGTCTGTATGGTTCCTTCCTGATTCAATGGTCCAAGTTATAATTAACACTATACATAGTCCAGCACATCTAGGAGAAAAAGCTATGCTAGACAGCATTCAACACATTTGGTTCAATAAACATTTACGAGCAGCAGCAAAACAAAAGGTTCGTACCTGTATGATCTGTTGTCAGTTCAACCCAGGAAAAAGCGTTCCCGTAGAACAGGGTGGATTTCATACTCCTAATCATCCTTTTGAAGTACTCCAGATGGATTATATCCAGATGGAACGATGCAGAGGATTCAAATATGTTCTCGTAGTTGTCTGCGCTCTGTCCCGTTGGACGGAGGCATACCCGGTTTCAGATTACACTGCTCCGACTACTGCCAAACAGTTGGTTCGAGAATTCTTCCCACGATACGGTTTACCACGTGCTGTTTATTCAGATAACGGCCAGCCGTTCTCATCCGAATTAATGAAACACGTTTCACTTCTGTTAGGTTATCAGTGGAAATTCCACTGTGTCCGACACCCCGAGGCAGCAGGTCTCGTAGAAAGACATAACCAGATACTGAAAATTAGAATGTCCAAAATATGCAGAGAGAAAGGTGTCGACTGGGTAGTAGCGTTACCAGTTGCACTCTTTTACATGAGAATGGTAGCACATTCACGAACAGGGCTATCCCCGTATGAGGTGATCTTCGGTAGACCACCAAATATGTGGGGGACGCCCGTACCACGCAAAATAACTGATATTGACTGTAATATGCTGACAGATTACTTGGCTTCCTTGATGTCTGCACTACAATCTTCTCGTTCACAGGTAGCTGCAGCTTTTCCCGACAACACTGAGGTGAAACCCCATGACGTTGTTCCGGGTAATCTTGTCTTTGTGAGGAATTTCGACCAAAAAACTCAGCTGGAGCCCAGGTGGAAAGCACCCAAGTTGGTCCTGTTGACCACAAGAACAGCCGTGAAGATCGAGGGCCGCAAGGGCTGGATTCATTCAAGCCACATCAAGAAATTTCATGGACTATCTTCGGATATAGACATTGTGCCCTGCACTCCCTCACAGACTGATTCAAAACTTCCTTTGGTGGAAAAAACTGAAAGCGAACTTTACAAAGTTAAGTTAAGGCCTAGGACGTCAGACGGTTTGATTGTTTAAGTCCTCCCCTAGGTGAAGCGGTTGAATCTGTCTCTGACATGTATCCTCTAGACCTGAATCATGAACAATCGCGAAAAATGTTGAAACGACAGGCGTATTGTAAATCACTGCGTAGCCATTGTATAGAGACC
Organism: Triturus cristatus; assembly: GCF_964204655.1. Taxonomy (NCBI): domain Eukaryota; kingdom Metazoa; phylum Chordata; class Amphibia; order Caudata; family Salamandridae; genus Triturus; species Triturus cristatus. The sequence goes on along the minus strand of NC_140593.1, from coordinate 716,937,410 downwards.
TTATTAATTTTGTTTTCCTTAAGTCTTTTAATAATTATTACCAGTATGTTGTTGCACATATATTACCCTATTGCCAGAAATGTTCACAATGTTATTGCAGAACATTCTTTTAGTGACTTACCTCCGCATGAATTGTCTTATAGACTTGCGCTGCGCAATAACACTTTCATTAGTATGTTACATCATTCCCATCAGACTAGTAATGCCACCAATTGTTGGGTGTGTGGCCGACTCCCTCCCTATCAGAATTATGACGGAGTCCTGCCTTTCTTTCCACATCCATTTACACAAAATGGCTCCTGTGGAGCATGGTTCAGTTTAATCAATTCCATAGACTCAGACACAGCAGTTTACCAAGATCATTGGATATGGGGAAACCTGAACCTAGTTTTACTCAAAGTCTGCTACCCTGACAAGGAGGGTCGCCCCAAAAGAACAGGAACTGATCTAGAAAATGAAGTGTATGGATTAGGTAATTTTACACCTAATCTCATGATTCTAAATGTCGTATCCGAAGTTGAGCTAGTCTTACCCACCATGTCAGTATTCCCAGCAAAAGGTGAATTGTGTGTAAGAAAGGTTGGTTCCATACATATGGGCCATAGTAAATGCACTACTATAGTAGAATTCAGTGATCAAGGAAAATCTTCATTCAGAGCTTCTCGCCACTCCTACTTTATATGTGGTCAGACTGCATATATGCGTCTACCTCTAGATTGGGATGGTACCTGCTACATAGCATTCCTTTTGCCACCTGTTTTCCTAGCTCCTCCTGATTATTACAGAAATATTCATTTAGTACACAACAGAGAACGGAGAGATCTCCCCATTGTCGATTACACTGAGACGGCATGGGATAAGTATGTAGATTTTAATAAAGGCATCTTTCCCTATATAGGTACTGTTACTAATAGTAAGCTGATACGTAGATTAACTAGAACCCTTGAAGCAGTAGTGAATGAGACTATTTCCGCCCTAGGCAACTTAACGGAAGAACAGTCTGCTATGCGGATTGTTGTGCTTCAAAATCGTCTTGTCCTTGACGTCATCCTGGCTGATAGGGGCGGAGCTTGTAGGGTCATCGGATCAAGCTGTTGCGTATTCATACCAGAAAATTCGCCATCTGTATATAAAGCCATCACTCGCCTTCATAAGATTGTAAGCCAGATACACCAGAACCCAGGCACTTGGACTTGGTCCAGTTGGTTTTGGAATGCGGTATCAGCCTGGGGATGGAGAGTTCTATCCTTCCTAGGTATTGGCCTTCTCATACTATTCAGTTGCTGTCTATGTCTGCAATGTGGACCAGCGATTTGTGGTCTGTGTGCCACATCATGTATTCCACATCAAGATTTTCATTCAAGATTCCGGAAGAAGAAAGAAGAACAAATGATGCTATATGAACAGATCAATGGATTGATGAAGATTGATATCTCTTGAAGGGCAAGGAGGGGACAAGGAGGGAATGTGGAAATGTGGATTTTTCTGGTCAGTTATGTCCCCTATCTTGGACCCCAACGGTTCTATGTGCATGTCACAAGTACATGTATGTTCCCTCCAGTTCCAGTTATGAAGACGCAAATACATGTATGCCCACCGTCAACATGTCCTCTGCCAGATCCGCCATGAATAGGCCGGATATTCCATTCTTAAATATGAAAGGCCACCGGCTTTATATGGTTCACTTATGCCACTTTACAGTCCAGGCAAGTAGGCCCTGATTCTGTCATCAAAACTCCTCTTGCCTTCTGCCTCTGAAAGCTCCAGTCCGAGCCTGCATCTGTGACCATGAACTTTGTCTCATTCTCTGCGCGGCTCACGAAGCCTGACATCAGCCTACTCTCTGCCAAGAACTGTATTTCACCTTCGAATTATCTGCTTCCCCCTCAGCCGATGCATTCCTGCCTAGTAGTTTAAGTAAACATTCCTCCAGTTACCAAGCAAAAAGGCCCAACTTCTCTGTCCTCATGCAAGTAATTCATAGCCCTGTTACCATGGAATATTCCTACCCCCTCGCATTCAGTGTAGACACTTAGACGCTTGTACACGCACGCACAGTCAGTATAGAATAGATTCTGTCCGAGAGTCCTTCTTTTATGGATAACATAGTTCTTTAAACATAGGATGTTAGATATGATTTGGGATTAGGTTGACTTGACCCCCCAGACTTCTTGTCTCCACATATAGAGCTAAATGTCAAGTCCCCGTCACCCCCTAGTTACACGTCAATTACACGTCATACTGCTGCGCGCGCATCCATGCCAAGTATTATCTTATAGATCCACCTATACATGACATCACAACCAATCATGTTCCTTTTTACTCATTATTACACCCATTTTCGGTTACGCAGCCCAAACGTCATTTTCCTTATCAATTGTTACGCCTACTGTATTCACTTCATTATAATGTATGTCCTATAAAAGTTACTTCTTGTCAATAAAGTATGTACTTCACTTCCTGAACCCCCGTGGTGATGGAACTTGAGGCATCCGATTATAATCGCTTATTGGAATAAAGCCCATTCCGAACCTCTAATACCACGGATTCTGCCTCTCATTTTACTGAGCTATTTTACTATGTTCCTGTATCAAATTCAGTCCCGGTAAAGGAATTTTTATTTACCACAAGGTCTTAACTCTTACTCTGGCCTAATAGCTAACGTATTAATTCTTACTCTGGCCTAATAGCTAAGGTCTTAGACTCATACTCTGGCCTAATGGTTAAGGTCTTAACTCTTACTCTGACCTGATAGCTAAGGTCTTAGACTCGTACTCTGGCCTAATGGTTAAGATCTTAACTCTTACTCTGGCCTACTGGTTAAGGTCTTAACTCTTTCTCTGGCCTAATGGTTAAGGTCTTAACTCTTACTCTGGCCTACTGGTTAAGGTCTTAACTCTTACTCTGGCCTAATAGCTAAGGTCTTAGACTCGTACTCTGGCCTAATGGTTAAGGTCTTAACTCTTACTCTGGCCTAATAGCTAAGGTCTTAACTCTTACTCTGGCCTAATAGCTAAGGTCTTAACTCTTACTCTGGCCTAATAGCTAAAGTCTTAGACTCGTACTCTGGCCTACTGGTTAAGGTCTTAACTCTTACTCTGGCCTACTGGTTAAGGTCTTAACTCTTACTCTGGCCTAATAGCTAAGGTCTTAGACTCGTACTCTGGCCTAATGTTTAAGGTCTTAACTCTTACTCTGGCCTACTGGTTAAGGTCTTAACTTTTACTCTGGCCTAATAGCTAAGGTCTTAGACTTGTACTCTGGCCTAATGGTTAAGGTCTTAACTCTTACTCTGGCCTTCTTGTTAAGGTCTTAACTCTTACTCTGGCCTAATAGCTAAGGTCTTAACTCTTACTCTGGCCTAATAGCTAAGGTCTTGAACTCGTACTATGGCCTACAGGTTAAGGTCTTAACTCTTACTCTGGCCTACTGGTTAAGTTCTTAACTCTTACTCTGGCCTAATAGCTAAGGTCTTAGACTCGTACTCTGGACTAATCGTTAAGGTCTTAACTCTTACCCTGGACTAATAGCTAAGGTCTTAAATCTTACTCTGGCCCAATAGCTAAGGTCTTAGACTCGTACTCTGGCCTAATGGTTAAGGTCTTAACTCTTACTCTGGCCTACTGGTTAAGGTCTTAACTCTTACTCTGGCCTAATAGCTAAGGTCTTAGACTCGTACTCTGGCCTAATGGTTAAGGTCTTAACTCTTACTCTGGCCTAATAGCTAAGGTCTTAACTCTTACTCTGGCCTAATAGCTAAGGTCTTAACTCGTACTCTGGCCTAATGGTTAAGGTCTTAACTCTTATTCTGGCCTACTGGTTAAGGTCTTAACTCTTTCTCTGGCCTACAGGTTAAGGTCTTAACTCTTACTCTGGCCTGAAAGCTAAGGTCTTAGACTCGTACTCTGGCCTAATGGTTAAGATCTTAACTCTTACTCTGGCCTACTGGTTAAGGTCTTAACTCTTTCTCTGGCCTAATGGTTAAGGTCTTAACTCTTACTCTGGCCTAATAGCTAAGGTCTTAGACTTGTACTCTGGCCTAATGGTTAAGGTCCTAACTCTTACTCTGGCCTACTGGTTAAGGTCTTAACTCTTACTCTGGCCTAATAGCTAAGGTCTTAACTCTTACTCTGGCCTAATAGCTAAGGTCTTAATTCTCACTCTGGCCTAATAGCTAAGGTCTTAGACACATACTCTGGCCTACTGGTTAAGGTCTTAACTCTTACTCTGGCCTTATAGCTAAGGTCTTAGACCCGTACTCTGGCCTAATGGTTAAGGTCTTAACTCTTACTCTGGCCAAATAGCTAAGGTCTTAACTCTTACTCTGGCCTAATAGCTAAGGTCTTAGACTCGTACTCTGGCCTACTGGTTAAGGTCTTAACTCTTACTCTGGCCTAATAGCTAAGGTCTTAGACTAATACTCTGGCCTAATGGTTAAGGTGTTAACTCTTACTCTGGCCTACTGGTTAAGGTCTTAACTCTTACTCTGGCCTACTGGTTAAGGTCTTAGACTCATACTCTGGCCTAATGGTTAAGGTCTTAACACTTACTCTGGCCTAATAGCTAAGGTCTTAGACTTGTACTCTGGCCTAATAGCTAAGGTCTTAACTCTTACTCTGGCCTAATAGCTAAGGTCTTAATTCTTACTCTGGCCTAATAGCTAAGGTCTTAGACTCGTACTATGGCCTAATGGTTAAGGTCTTAACTCTTACTCTGGCCTAATAGCTAAGGTCTTAACTCTTACTCTGGCCTAATAGCTAAGGTCTAAATTCTTACTCTGGCCTAATAGCTAAGGTCTTGGACTCATACTCTGGCCTACTGGTTAAGGTCTTAACTCTTACTCTGGCCTGATAGCTAAGGTCTTAGACTCGTACTCTGGCCTAATGGTTAAGGTTCTAACTCTTACTCTGGCCTAATAGCTAAGGTCTTAACTCTTACTCTGGCCTAATATCTAAGGTCTTATACTCGTACTCTGGCCTACTGGTTAAGGTCTTAACTCTTACTCTGGCCTAATGGTTAAGGTCTTAACTCTTACTCTGGCCTAATAGCTAAGGTCTTAGACTCGTACTCTGGCCTAATAGCTAAGGTCTTAACTCTTACTCTGGCCTAATAGCTAACGTATTAATTCTTACTCTGGCCTAATAGCTAAGGTCTTAGACTCATACTCTGGCCTAATGGTTAAGGTCTTAACTCTTACTCTGACCTGATAGCTAAGGTCTTAGACTCGTACTCTGGCCTAATGGTTAAGATCTTAACTCTTACTCTGGCCTACTGGTTAAGGTCTTAACTCCTTCTCTGGCCTAATGGTTAAGGTCTTAACTCTTACTCTGGCCTACTGGTTAAGGTCTTAACTCTTACTCTGGCCTAATAGCTAAGGTCTTAGACTCGTACTCTGGCCTAATGGTTAAGGTCTTAACTCTTACTCTGGCCTAATAGCTAAGGTCTTAACTCTTACTCTGGCCTAATAGCTAAGGTCTTAACTCTTACTCTGGCCTAATAGCTAAAGTCTTAGACTCGTACTCTGGCCTACTGGTTAAGGTCTTAACTCTTACTCTGGCCTACTGGTTAAGGTCTTAACTCTTACTCTGGCCTAATAGCTAAGGTCTTAGACTCGTACTCTGGCCTAATGTTTAAGGTCTTAACTCTTACTCTGGCCTACTGGTTAAGGTCTTAACTTTTACTCTGGCCTAATAGCTAAGGTCTTAGACTCGTACTCTGGCCTAATGGTTAAGGTCTTAACTCTTACTCTGGCCTTCTTGTTAAGGTCTTAACTCTTACTCTGGCCTAATAGCTAAGGTCTTAACTCTTACTCTGGCCTAATAGCTAAGGTCTTAAACTCGTACTATGGCCTACAGGTTAAGGTCTTAACTCTTACTCTGGCCTACTGGTTAAGTTCTTAACTCTTACTCTGGCCTAATAGCTAAGGTCTTAGACTCGTACTCTGGACTAATCGTTAAGGTCTTAACTCTTACCCTGGACTAATAGCTAAGGTCTTAAATCTTACTCTAGCCCAATAGCTAAGGTCTTAGACTCGTACTCTGGCCTAATGGTTAAGGTCTTAACTCTTACTCTGGCCTACTGGTTAAGGTCTTAACTCTTACTCTGGCCTAATAGCTAAGGTCTTAGACTCGTACTCTGGCCTAATGATTAAGGTCTTAACTCTTATTCTGGCCTACTGGTTAAGGTCTTAACTCTTTCTCTGGCCTACAGGTTAAGGTCTTAACTCTTACTCTGGCCTGAAAGCTAAGGTCTTAGACTCGTACTCTGGCCTAATGGTTAAGATCTTAACTCTTACTCTGGCCTACTGGTTAAGGTCTTAACTCTTTCTCTGGCCTAATGGTTAAGGTCTTAACTCTTACTCTGGCCTAATAGCTAAGGTCTTAGACTTGTACTCTGGCCTAATGGTTAAGGTCCTAACTCTTACTCTGGCCTACTGGTTAAGGTCTTAACTCTTACTCTGGCCTAATAGCTAAGGTCTTAACTCTTACTCTGGCCTAATAGCTAAGGTCTTAATTCTCACTCTGGCCTAATAGCTAAGGTCTTAGACTCATACTCTGGCCTACTGGTTAAGGTCTTAACTCTTACTCTGGCCTTATAGCTAAGGTCTTAGACCCGTACTCTGGCCTAATGGTTAAGGTCTTAACTCTTACTCTGGCCAAATAGCTAAGGTCTTAACTCTTACTCTGGCCTAATAGCTAAGGTTTTAGACTCGTACTCTGGCCTACTGGTTAAGGTCTTAACTCTTACTCTGGCCTAATAGCTAAGGTCTTAGACTAATACTCTGGCCTAATGGTTAAGGTGTTAACTCTTACTCTGGCCTACTGGTTAAGGTCTTAACTCTTACTCTGGCCTACTGGTTAAGGTCTTAGACTCATACTCTGGCCTAATGGTTAAGGTCTTAACACTTACTCTGGCCTAATAGCTAAGGTCTTAGACTTGTACTCTGGCCTAATAGCTAAGGTCTTAACTCTTACTCTGGCCTAATAGCTAAGGTCTTAATTCTTACTCTGGCCTAATAGCTAAGGTCTTAGACTCGTACTATGGCCTAATGGTTAAGGTCTTAACTCTTACTCTGGCCTAATAGCTAAGGTCTTAACTCTTACTCTGGCCTAATAGCTAAGGTCTAAATTCTTACTCTGGCCTAATAGCTAAGGTCTTGGACTCATACTCTGGCCTACTGGTTAAGGTCTTAACTCTTACTCTGGCCTGATAGCTAAGGTCTTAGACTCGTACTCTGGCCTACTGGTTAAGGTCTTAACTCTTACTCTGGCCTAATAGCTAAGGTCTTAACTCTTACTCTGGCCTAATATCTAAGGTCTTATACTCGTACTCTGGCCTACTGGTTAAGGTCTTAACTCTTACTCTGGCCTAATGGTTAAGGTCTTAACTCTTACTCTGGCCTAATAGCTAAGGTCTTAGACTCATACTCTGGCCTAATAGCTAAGGTCTTAACTCTTACTCTGGCCTAATAGCTAACATATTAATTCTTACTCTGGCCTAATAGCTAAGGTCTTAGACTCATACTCTGGCCTAATGGTTAAGGTCTTAACTCTTACTCTGACCTCATAGCTAAGGTCTTAGACTCGTACTCTGGCCTAATGGTTAAGATCTTAACTCTTACTCTGGCCTACTGGTTAAGGTCTTAACTCTTTCTCTGGCCTAATGGTTAAGGTCTTAACTCTTACTCTGGCCTACTGGTTAAGGTCTTAACTCTTACTCTGGCCTAATAGCTAAGGTCTTAGACTCGTACTCTGGCCTAATGGTTAAGGTCTTAACTCTTACTCTGGCCTAATAGCTAAGGTCTTAACTCTTACTCTGGCCTAATAGCTAAGGTCTTAACTCTTACTCTGGCCTAATAGCTAAAGTCTTAGACTCGTACTCTGGCCTACTGGTTAAGGTCTTAACTCTTACTCTGGCCTACTGGTTAAGGTCTTAACTCTTACTCTGGCCTAATAGCTAAGGTCTTAGACTCATACTCTGGCCTAATGTTTAAGGTCTTAACTCTTACTCTGGCCTACTGGTTAAGGTCTTAACTTTTACTCTGGCCTAATAGCTAAGGTCTTAGACTCGTACTCTGGCCTAATGGTTAAGGTCTTAACTCTTACTCTGGCCTTCTTGTTAAGGTCTTAACTCTTACTCTGGCCTAATAGCTAAGGTCTTAACTCTTACTCTGGCCTAATAGCTAAGGTCTTGAACTCGTACTATGGCCTACAGGTTAAGGTCTTAACTCTTACTCTGGCCTACTGGTTAAGTTCTTAACTCTTACTCTGGCCTAATAGCTAAGGTCTTAGACTCGTACTCTGGACTAATCGTTAAGGTCTTAACTCTTACCCTGGACTAATAGCTAAGGTCTTAAATCTTACTCTGGCCCAATAGCTAAGGTCTTAGACTCGTACTCTGGCCTAATGGTTAAGGTCTTAACTCTTACTCTGGCCTACTGGTTAAGGTCTTAACTCTTACTCTGGCCTAATAGCTAAGGTCTTAGACTCGTACTCTGGCCTAATGATTAAGGTCTTAACTCTTATTCTGGCCTACTGGTTAAGGTCTTAACTCTTTCTCTGGCCTACAGGTTAAGGTCTTAACTCTTACTCTGGCCTGAAAGCTAAGGTCTTAGACTCGTACTCTGGCCTAATGGTTAAGATCTTAACTCTTACTCTGGCCTACTGGTTAAGGTCTTAACTCTTTCTCTGGCCTAATGGTTAAGGTCTTAACTCTTACTCTGGCCTAATAGCTAAGGTCTTAGACTTGTACTATGGCCTAATGGTTAAGGTCTTAACTCTTACTCTGGCCTAATAGCTAAGGTCTTAACTCTTACTCTGGCCTAATAGCTAAGGTCTAAATTCTTACTCTGGCCTAATAGCTAAGGTCTTGGACTCATACTCTGGCCTACTGGTTAAGGTCTTAACTCTTACTCTGGCCTGATAGCTAAGGTCTTAGACTCGTACTCTGGCCTAATGGTTAAGGTCTTAACTCTTACTCTGGCCTAATAGCTAAGGTCTTAACTCTTACTCTGGCCTAATATCTAAGGTCTTATACTCGTACTCTGGCCTACTGGTTAAGGTCTAAATTCTTACTCTGGCCTAATGGCTAAGGTCTTGGACTCATACTCTGGCCTACTGGTTAAGGTCTTAACTCTTACTCTGGCCTGATAGCTGAGGTCTTAGACTCGTACTCTGGCCTAATGGTTAAGGTCTTAACTCTTACTCTGGCCTAATAGCTAAGGACTTAGACTCGTACTCTGGCCTAATGTTTAAGGTCTTAACTCTTACTCTGGCCTACTGGTTAAAATCTTAACTCTTACTCTGGCCTAATAGCTAAGGTCTTAGACTCGTACTCTGGCCTAATGTTTAAGGTCTTAACTCTTACTCTGGCCTACTGGTTAAAATCTTAACTCTTACTCTGGACTAATTGCTAAGGTCTTAAATCTTACTCTGGCCCAATAGCTAAGGTCTTAGACTCGTACTCTGGCCTAATGGTTAAGGTCTTAACTCTTACTCTGGCCTACTGGTTAAGGTCTTAACTCTTACTCTGGCCTAATAGCTAAGGTCTTAACTCTTACTCTGGCCTAATAGCTAAAGTCGTAGACTCGTACTCTGGCCTAATAGTTAAGGTCTTAAATCTTACTCTGGCCTAATAGCTAAGGTCTTAGACTCGTACTCTGGCCTAATAGCTAAGGTTGTAGACTCATACTCTGGCCTAATGGTTAAAGACCTAACTCTTACTCTATCCTACTGGTTAAGGTCTTAACTCTTACTCTGGCCTAATAGCTAAGGTCTTAGACTCGTTCTCTGGCCTAATGGTTAAGGTCTTAACTCTTACTCTGGCCTACTGGTTAAGGTCTTAACTCTTACTCTGGCCTAATAGCTAAGGTCTTAACTCTTACTCTGGCCTAATAGCTAAGGTCTTGGACTCATACTCTGGCCTACTGGTTAAGGTCTTAACTCTTACTCTGGCCTGATAGCTAAGGTCTTAGACTCGTACTCTGGCCTACTGGTTAAGGTCTTAACTCTTACTCTGGCCTAATAGCTAAGGTCTTAACTCTTACTCTGGCCTAATATCTAAGGTCTTATACTCGTACTCTGGCCTACTGGTTAAGGTCTTAACTCTTACTCTGGCCTAATGGTTAAGGTCTTAACTCTTACTCTGGCCTAATAGCTAAGGTCTTAGACTCATACTCTGGCCTAATAGCTAAGGTCTTAACTCTTACTCTGGCCTAATAGCTAACATATTAATTCTTACTCTGGCCTAATAGCTAAGGTCTTAGACTCATACTCTGGCCTAATGGTTAAGGTCTTAACTCTTACTCTGACCTGATAGCTAAGGTCTTAGACTCGTACTCTGGCCTAATGGTTAAGATCTTAACTCTTACTCTGGCCTACTGGTTAAGGTCTTAACTCTTTCTCTGGCCTAATGGTTAAGGTCTTAACTCTTACTCTGGCCTACTGGTTAAGGTCTTAACTCTTACTCTGGCCTAATAGCTAAGGTCTTAGACTCGTACTCTGGCCTAATGGTTAAGGTCTTAACTCTTACTCTGGCCTAATAGCTAAGGTCTTAACTCTTACTCTGGCCTAATAGCTAAGGTCTTAACTCTTACTCTGGCCTAATAGCTAAAGTCTTAGACTCGTACTCTGGCCTACTGGTTAAGGTCTTAACTCTTACTCTGGCCTACTGGTTAAGGTCTTAACTCTTACTCTGGCCTAATAGCTAAGGTCTTAGACTCGTACTCTGGCCTAATGTTTAAGGTCTTAACTCTTACTCTGGCCTACTGGTTAAGGTCTTAACTTTTACTCTGGCCTAATAGCTAAGGTCTTAGACTCGTACTCTGGCCTAATGGTTAAGGTCTTAACTCTTACTCTGGCCTTCTTGTTAAGGTCTTAACTCTTACTCTGGCCTAATAGCTAAGGTCTTAACTCTTACTCTGGCCTAATAGCTAAGGTCTTGAACTCGTACTATGGCCTACAGGTTAAGGTCTTAACTCTTACTCTGGCCTACTGGTTAAGTTCTTAACTCTTACTCTGGCCTAATAGCTAAGGTCTTAGACTCGTACTCTGGACTAATCGTTAAGGTCTTAACTCTTACCCTGGACTAATAGCTAAGGTCTTAAATCTTACTCTGGCCCAATAGCTAAGGTCTTAGACTCGTACTCTGGCCTAATGGTTAAGGTCTTAACTCTTACTCTGGCCTACTGGTTAAGGTCTTAACTCTTACTCTGGCCTAATAGCTAAGGTCTTAGACTCGTACTCTGGCCTAATGATTAAGGTCTTAACTCTTATTCTGGCCTACTGGTTAAGGTCTTAACTCTTTCTCTGGCCTACAGGTTAAGGTCTTAACTCTTACTCTGGCCTGAAAGCTAAGGTCTTAGACTCGTACTCTGGCCTAATGGTTAAGATCTTAACTCTTACTCTGGCCTACTGGTTAAGGTCTTAACTCTTTCTCTGGCCTAATAGTTAAGGTCTTAACTCTTACTCTGGCCTAATAGCTAAGGTCTTAGACTTGTACTATGGCCTAATGGTTAAGGTCTTAACTCTTACTCTGGCCTAATAGCTAAGGTCTTAACTCTTACTCTGGCCTAATAGCTAAGGTCTAAATTCTTACTCTGGCCTAATAGCTAAGGTCTTGGACTCATACTCTGGCCTACTGGTTAAGGTCTTAACTCTTACTCTGGCCTGATAGCTAAGGTCTTAGACTCGTACTCTGGCCTAATGGTTAAGGTCTTAACTCTTACTCTGGCCTAATAGCTAAGGTCTTAACTCTTACTCTGGCCTAATATCTAAGGTCTTATACTCGTACTCTGGCCTACTGGTTAAGGTCTAAATTCTTACTCTGGCCTAATGGCTAAGGTCTTGGACTCATACTCTGGCCTACTGGTTAAGGTCTTAACTCTTACTCTGGCCTGATAGCTGAGGTCTTAGACTCGTACTCTGGCCTAATGGTTAAGGTCTTAACTCTTACTCTGGCCTAATAGCTAAGGACTTAGACTCGTACTCTGGCCTAATGTTTAAGGTCTTAACTCTTACTCTGGCCTACTGGTTAAAATCTTAACTCTTACTCTGGCCTAATAGCTAAGGTCTTAGACTCGTACTCTGGCCTAATGTTTAAGGTCTTAACTCTTACTCTGGCCTACTGGTTAAAATCGTAACTCTTACTCTGGACTAATTGCTAAGGTCTTAAATCTTACTCTGGCCCAATAGCTAAGGTCTTAGACTCGTACTCTGGCCTAATGGTTAAGGTCTTAACTCTTACTCTGGCCTACTGGTTAAGGTCTTAACTCTTACTCTGGCCTAATAGCTAAGGTCTTAACTCTTACTCTGGCCTAATAGCTAAAGTCGTAGACTCGTACTCTGGCCTAATAGTTAAGGTCTTAAATCTTACTCTGGCCTAATAGCTAAGGTCTTAGACTCGTACTCTGGCCTAATAGCTAAGGTTGTAGACTCATACTCTGGCCTAATGGTTAAAGACCTAACTCTTACTCTATCCTACTGGTTAAGGTCTTAACTCTTACTCTGGCCTAATAGCTAAGGTCTTAGACTCGTTCTCTGGCCTAATGGTTAAGGTCTTAACTCTTACTCTGGCCTACTGGTTAAGGTCTTAACTCTTACTCTGGCCTAATAGCTAAGGTCTTAACTCTTACTCTGGCCTAATAGCTAAGGTCTTAACTCTTACTCTGGCCTAATAGCTAAGGTCTGAGACTCGTACTCTGGCCTAATGGTTAAGGTCTAAACTCTTACTCTGGCCTACTGGTTAAGGTCTTAGACTCATACTCTGGCCTAATGGTTAAGGTCTTAACACTTACTCTGGCCTAATAGCTAAGGTCTTAGACTTGTACTCTGGCCTAATAGCTAAGGTCTTAACTCTTACTCTGGCCTAATAGCTAAGGTCTTAATTCTTACTCTGGCCTAATAGCTAAGGTCTTAGACTCGTACTATGGCCTAATGGTTAAGGTCTTAACTCTTACTCTGGCCTAATAGCTAAGGTCTTAACTCTTACTCTGGCCTAATAGCTAAGGTCTAAATTCTTACTCTGGCCTAATAGCTAAGGTCTTGGACTCATACTCTGGCCTACTGGTTAAGGTCTTAACTCTTACTCTGGCCTGATAGCTAAGGTCTTAGACTCGTACTCTGGCCTAATGGTTAAGGTTCTAACTCTTACTCTGGCCTAATAGCTAAGGTCTTAACTCTTACTCTGGCCTAATATCTAAGGTCTTATACTCGTACTCTGGCCTACTGGTTAAGGTCTTAACTCTTACTCTGGCCTAATGGTTAAGGTCTTAACTCTTACTCTGGCCTAATAGCTAAGGTCTTAGACTCGTACTCTGGCCTAATAGCTAAGGTCTTAACTCTTACTCTGGCCTAATAGCTAACGTATTAATTCTTACTCTGGCCTAATAGCTAAGGTCTTAGACTCATACTCTGGCCTAATGGTTAAGGTCTTAACTCTTACTCTGACCTGATAGCTAAGGTCTTAGACTCGTACTCTGGCCTAATGGTTAAGATCTTAACTCTTACTCTGGCCTACTGGTTAAGGTCTTAACTCTTTCTCTGGCCTAATGGTTAAGGTCTTAACTCTTACTCTGGCCTAATAGCTAAGGTCTTAACTCTTACTCTGGCCTAATAGCTAAGGTCTTGAACTCGTACTATGGCCTACAGGTTAAGGTCTTAACTCTTACTCTGGCCTACTGGTTAAGTTCTTAACTCTTACTCTGGCCTAATAGCTAAGGTCTTAGACTCGTACTCTGGACTAATCGTTAAGGTCTTAACTCTTACCCTGGACTAATAGCTAAGGTCTTAAATCTTACTCTGGCCCAATAGCTAAGGTCTTAGACTCGTACTCTGGCCTAATGGTTAAGGTCTTAACTCTTACTCTGGCCTACTGGTTAAGGTCTTAACTCTTACTCTGGCCTAATAGCTAAGGTCTTAGACTCGTACTCTGGCCTAATGATTAAGGTCTTAACTCTTATTCTGGCCTACTGGTTAAGGTCTTAACTCTTTCTCTGGCCTACAGGTTAAGGTCTTAACTCTTACTCTGGCCTGAAAGCTAAGGTCTTAGACTCGTACTCTGGCCTAATGGTTAAGATCTTAACTCTTACTCTGGCCTACTGGTTAAGGTCTTAACTCTTTCTCTGGCCTAATGGTTAAGGTCTTAACTCTTACTCTGGCCTAATAGCTAAGGTCTTAGACTTGTACTATGGCCTAATGGTTAAGGTCTTAACTCTTACTCTGGCCTAATAGCTAAGGTCTTAACTCTTACTCTGGCCTAATAGCTAAGGTCTAAATTCTTACTCTGGCCTAATAGCTAAGGTCTTGGACTCATACTCTGGCCTACTGGTTAAGGTCTTAACTCTTACTCTGGCCTGATAGCTAAGGTCTTAGACTCGTACTCTGGCCTAATGGTTAAGGTCTTAACTCTTACTCTGGCCTAATAGCTAAGGTCTTAACTCTTACTCTGGCCTAATATCTAAGGTCTTATACTCGTACTCTGGCCTACTGGTTAAGGTCTAAATTCTTACTCTGGCCTAATGGCTAAGGTCTTGGACTCATACTCTGGCCTACTGGTTAAGGTCTTAACTCTTACTCTGGCCTGATAGCTGAGGTCTTAGACTCGTACTCTGGCCTAATGGTTAAGGTCTTAACTCTTACTCTGGCCTAATAGCTAAGGACTTAGACTCGTACTCTGGCCTAATGTTTAAGGTCTTAACTCTTACTCTGGCCTACTGGTTAAAATCTTAACTCTTACTCTGGCCTAATAGCTAAGGTCTTAGACTCGTACTCTGGCCTAATGTTTAAGGTCTTAACTCTTACTCTGGCCTACTGGTTAAAATCTTAACTCTTACTCTGGACTAATTGCTAAGGTCTTAAATCTTACTCTGGCCCAATAGCTAAGGTCTTAGACTCGTACTCTGGCCTAATGGTTAAGGTCTTAACTCTTACTCTGGCCTACTGGTTAAGGTCTTAACTCTTACTCTGGCCTAATAGCTAAGGTCTTAACTCTTACTCTGGCCTAATAGCTAAAGTCGTAGACTCGTACTCTGGCCTAATAGTTAAGGTCTTAAATCTTACTCTGGCCTAATAGCTAAGGTCTTAGACTCGTACTCTGGCCTAATAGCTAA
Source organism: Triturus cristatus (assembly GCF_964204655.1). Classification (NCBI taxonomy): domain Eukaryota; kingdom Metazoa; phylum Chordata; class Amphibia; order Caudata; family Salamandridae; genus Triturus; species Triturus cristatus. Next base: position 716,922,304 of record NC_140593.1, on the reverse strand, counting down.
GGTTGTAGACTCATACTCTGGCCTAATGGTTAAAGACCTAACTCTTACTCTATCCTACTGGTTAAGGTCTTAACTCTTACTCTGGCCTAATAGCTAAGGTCTTAGACTCGTTCTCTGGCCTAATGGTTAAGGTCTTAACTCTTACTCTGGCCTACTGGTTAAGGTCTTAACTCTTACTCTGGCCTAATAGCTAAGGTCTTAACTCTTACTCTGGCCTAATAGCTAAGGTCTTAACTCTTACTCTGGCCTAATAGCTAAGGTCTGAGACTCGTACTCTGGCCTAATGGTTAAGGTCTAAACTCTTACTCTGGCCTACTGGTTAAGGTCTTAGACTCATACTCTGGCCTAATGGTTAAGGTCTTAACACTTACTCTGGCCTAATAGCTAAGGTCTTAGACTTGTACTCTGGCCTAATAGCTAAGGTCTTAACTCTTACTCTGGCCTAATAGCTAAGGTCTTAATTCTTACTCTGGCCTAATAGCTAAGGTCTTAGACTCGTACTATGGCCTAATGGTTAAGGTCTTAACTCTTACTCTGGCCTAATAGCTAAGGTCTTAACTCTTACTCTGGCCTAATAGCTAAGGTCTAAATTCTTACTCTGGCCTAATAGCTAAGGTCTTGGACTCATACTCTGGCCTACTGGTTAAGGTCTTAACTCTTACTCTGGCCTGATAGCTAAGGTCTTAGACTCGTACTCTGGCCTAATGGTTAAGGTTCTAACTCTTACTCTGGCCTAATAGCTAAGGTCTTAACTCTTACTCTGGCCTAATATCTAAGGTCTTATACTCGTACTCTGGCCTACTGGTTAAGGTCTTAACTCTTACTCTGGCCTAATGGTTAAGGTCTTAACTCTTACTCTGGCCTAATAGCTAAGGTCTTAGACTCGTACTCTGGCCTAATAGCTAAGGTCTTAACTCTTACTCTGGCCTAATAGCTAACGTATTAATTCTTACTCTGGCCTAATAGCTAAGGTCTTAGACTCATACTCTGGCCTAATGGTTAAGGTCTTAACTCTTACTCTGACCTGATAGCTAAGGTCTTAGACTCGTACTCTGGCCTAATGGTTAAGATCTTAACTCTTACTCTGGCCTACTGGTTAAGGTCTTAACTCTTTCTCTGGCCTAATGGTTAAGGTCTTAACTCTTACTCTGGCCTACTGGTTAAGGTCTTAACTCTTACTCTGGCCTAATAGCTAAGGTCTTAGACTCGTACTCTGGCCTAATGGTTAAGGTCTTAACTCTTACTCTGGCCTAATAGCTAAGGTCTTAACTCTTACTCTGGCCTAATAGCTAAGGTCTTAACTCTTACTCTGGCCTAATAGCTAAAGTCTTAGACTCGTACTCTGGCCTACTGGTTAAGGTCTTAACTCTTACTCTGGCCTACTCGTTAAGGTCTTAACTCTTACTCTGGCCTAATAGCTAAGGTCTTAGACTCGTACTCTGGCCTAATGTTTAAGGTCTTAACTCTTACTCTGGCCTACTGGTTAAGGTCTTAACTTTTACTCTGGCCTAATAGCTAAGGTCTTAGACTCGTACTCTGGCCTAATGGTTAAGGTCTTAACTCTTACTCTGGCCTTCTTGTTAAGGTCTTAACTCTTACTCTGGCCTAATAGCTAAGGTCTTAACTCTTACTCTGGCCTAATAGCTAAGGTCTTAAACTCGTACTATGGCCTACAGGTTAAGGTCTTAACTCTTACTCTGGCCTACTGGTTAAGTTCTTAACTCTTACTCTGGCCTAATAGCTAAGGTCTTAGACTCGTACTCTGGACTAATCGTTAAGGTCTTAACTCTTACCCTGGACTAATAGCTAAGGTCTTAAATCTTACTCTAGCCCAATAGCTAAGGTATTAGACTCGTACTCTGGCCTAATGGTTAAGGTCTTAACTCTTACTCTGGCCTACTGGTTAAGGTCTTAACTCTTACTCTGGCCTAATAGCTAAGGTCTTAGACTCGTACTCTGGCCTAATGATTAAGGTCTTAACTCTTATTCTGGCCTACTGGTTAAGGTCTTAACTCTTTCTCTGGCCTACAGGTTAAGGTCTTAACTCTTACTCTGGCCTGAAAGCTAAGGTCTTAGACTCGTACTCTGGCCTAATGGTTAAGATCTTAACTCTTACTCTGGCCTACTGGTTAAGGTCTTAACTCTTTCTCTGGCCTAATGGTTAAGGTCTTAACTCTTACTCTGGCCTAATAGCTAAGGTCTTAGACTTGTACTCTGGCCTAATGGTTAAGGTCCTAACTCTTACTCTGGCCTACTGGTTAAGGTCTTAACTCTTACTCTGGCCTAATAGCTAAGGTCTTAACTCTTACTCTGGCCTAATAGCTAAGGTCTTAATTCTCACTCTGGCCTAATAGCTAAGGTCTTAGACTCATACTCTGGCCTACTGGTTAAGGTCTTAACTCTTACTCTGGCCTTATAGCTAAGGTCTTAGACCCGTACTCTGGCCTAATGGTTAAGGTCTTAACTCTTAGTCTGGCCAAATAGCTAAGGTCTTAACTCTTACTCTGGCCTAATAGCTAAGGTCTTAGACTCGTACTCTGGCCTACTGGTTAAGGTCTTAACTCTTACTCTGGCCTAATAGCTAAGGTCTTAGACTAATACTCTGGCCTAATGGTTAAGGTGTTAACTCTTACTCTGGCCTACTGGTTAAGGTCTTAACTCTTACTCTGGCCTACTGGTTAAGGTCTTAGACTCATACTCTGGCCTAATGGTTAAGGTCTTAACACTTACTCTGGCCTAATAGCTAAGGTCTTAGACTTGTACTCTGGCCTAATAGCTAAGGTCTTAACTCTTACTCTGGCCTAATAGCTAAGGTCTTAATTCTTACTCTGGCCTAATAGCTAAGGTCTTAGACTCGTACTATGGCCTAATGGTTAAGGTCTTAACTCTTACTCTGGCCTAATAGCTAAGGTCTTAACTCTTACTCTGGCCTAATAGCTAAGGTCTAAATTCTTACTCTGGCCTAATAGCTAAGGTCTTGGACTCATACTCTGGCCTACTGGTTAAGGTCTTAACTCTTACTCTGGCCTGATAGCTAAGGTCTTAGACTCGTACTCTGGCCTACTGGTTAAGGTCTTAACTCTTACTCTGGCCAAATAGCTAAGGTCTTAACTCTTACTCTGGCCTAATATCTAAGGTCTTATACTCGTACTCTGGCCTACTGGTTAAGGTCTTAACTCTTACTCTGGCCTAATGGTTAAGGTCTTAACTCTTACTCTGGCCTAATAGCTAAGGTCTTAGACTCGTACTCTGGCCTAATAGCTAAGGTCTTAACTCTTACTCTGGCCTAATAGCTAACATATTAATTCTTACTCTGGCCTAATAGCTAAGGTCTTAGACTCATACTCTGGCCTAATGGTTAAGGTCTTAACTCTTACTCTGACCTGATAGCTAAGGTCTTAGACTCGTACTCTGGCCTAATGGTTAAGATCTTAACTCTTACTCTGGCCTACTGGTTAAGGTCTTAACTCTTTCTCTGGCCTAATGGTTAAGGTCTTAACTCTTACTCTGGCCTACTGGTTAAGGTCTTAACTCTTACTCTGGCCTAATAGCTAAGGTCTTAGACTCGTACTCTGGCCTAATGGTTAAGGTCTTAACTCTTACTCTGGCCTAATAGCTAAGGTCTTAACTCTTACTCTGGCCTAATAGCTAAGGTCTTAACTCTTACTCTGGCCTAATAGCTAAAGTCTTAGACTCGTACTCTGGCCTACTGGTTAAGGTCTTAACTCTTACTCTGGCCTACTGGTTAAGGTCTTAACTCTTACTCTGGCCTAATAGCTAAGGTCTTAGACTCGTACTCTGGCCTAATGTTTAAGGTCTTAACTCTTACTCTGGCCTACTGGTTAAGGTCTTAACTTTTACTCTGGCCTAATAGCTAAGGTCTTAGACTCGTACTCTGGCCTAATGGTTAAGGTCTTAACTCTTACTCTGGCCTTCTTGTTAAGGTCTTAACTCTTACTCTGGCCTAATAGCTAAGGTCTTAACTCTTACTCTGGCCTAATAGCTAAGGTCTTGAACTCGTACTATGGCCTACAGGTTAAGGTCTTAACTCTTACTCTGGCCTACTGGTTAAGTTCTTAACTCTTACTCTGGCCTAATAGCTAAGGTCTTAGACTCGTACTCTGGACTAATCGTTAAGGTCTTAACTCTTACCCTGGACTAATAGCTAAGGTCTTAAATCTTACTCTGGCCCAATAGCTAAGGTCTTAGACTCGTACTCTGGCCTAATGGTTAAGGTCTTAACTCTTACTCTGGCCTACTGGTTAAGGTCTTAACTCTTACTCTGGCCTAATAGCTAAGGTCTTAGACTCGTACTCTGGCCTAATGATTAAGGTCTTAACTCTTATTCTGGCCTACTGGTTAAGGTCTTAACTCTTTCTCTGGCCTACAGGTTAAGGTCTTAACTCTTACTCTGGCCTGAAAGCTAAGGTCTTAGACTCGTACTCTGGCCTAATGGTTAAGATCTTAACTCTTACTCTGGCCTACTGGTTAAGGTCTTAACTCTTTCTCTGGCCTAATGGTTAAGGTCTTAACTCTTACTCTGGCCTAATAGCTAAGGTCTTAGACTTGTACTATGGCCTAATGGTTAAGGTCTTAACTCTTACTCTGGCCTAATAGCTAAGGTCTTAACTCTTACTCTGGCCTAATAGCTAAGGTCTAAATTCTTACTCTGGCCTAATAGCTAAGGTCTTGGACTCATACTCTGGCCTACTGGTTAAGGTCTTAACTCTTACTCTGGCCTGATAGCTAAGGTCTTAGACTCGTACTCTGGCCTAATGGTTAAGGTCTTAACTCTTACTCTGGCCTAATAGCTAAGGTCTTAACTCTTACTCTGGCCTAATATCTAAGGTCTTATACTCGTACTCTGGCCTACTGGTTAAGGTCTAAATTCTTACTCTGGCCTAATGGCTAAGGTCTTGGACTCATACTCTGGCCTACTGGTTAAGGTCTTAACTCTTACTCTGGCCTGATAGCTGAGGTCTTAGACTCGTACTCTGGCCTAATGGTTAAGGTCTTAACTCTTACTCTGGCCTAATAGCTAAGGACTTAGACTCGTACTCTGGCCTAATGTTTAAGGTCTTAACTCTTACTCTGGCCTACTGGTTAAAATCTTAACTCTTACTCTGGCCTAATAGCTAAGGTCTTAGACTCGTACTCTGGCCTAATGTTTAAGGTCTTAACTCTTACTCTGGCCTACTGGTTAAAATCTTAACTCTTACTCTGGACTAATTGCTAAGGTCTTAAATCTTACTCTGGCCCAATAGCTAAGGTCTTAGACTCGTACTCTGGCCTAATGGTTAAGGTCTTAACTCTTACTCTGGCCTACTGGTTAAGGTCTTAACTCTTACTCTGGCCTAATAGCTAAGGTCTTAACTCTTACTCTGGCCTAATAGCTAAAGTCGTAGACTCGTACTCTGGCCTAATAGTTAAGGTCTTAAATCTTACTCTGGCCTAATAGCTAAGGTCTTAGACTCGTACTCTGGCCTAATAGCTAAGGTTGTAGACTCATACTCTGGCCTAATGGTTAAAGACCTAACTCTTACTCTATCCTACTGGTTAAGGTCTTAACTCTTACTCTGGCCTAATAGCTAAGGTCTTAGACTCGTTCTCTGGCCTAATGGTTAAGGTCTTAACTCTTACTCTGGCCTACTGGTTAAGGTCTTAACTCTTACTCTGGCCTAATAGCTAAGGTCTTAACTCTTACTCTGGCCTAATAGCTAAAGTCGTAGACTCGTACTCTGGCCTAATAGTTAAGGTCTTAAATCTTACTCTGGCCTAATAGCTAAGGTCTTAGACTCGTACTCTGGCCTAATAGCTAAGGTTGTAGACTCATACTCTGGCCTAATGGTTAAAGACCTAACTCTTACTCTATCCTACTGGTTAAGGTCTTAACTCTTACTCTGGCCTAATAGCTAAGGTCTTAGACTCGTACTCTGGCCTAATAGCTACAGTCTTAGACTCGTACTCTGGCCTAATGGTTAAGGTCTTAACTCTTACTCTGGCCTAATGGTTAAGGTCTTAACTCTTACTTTGGCCTAATAGCTAAGGTCTTAGCCTCGTACTCTGGCCTAATGGTTAGGGTCTTAACTCTTACTCTGGCCTACTTGTTAAGGTCTTAACTCTTACTCTGGCCTAATACCTAAGGTCTTAGACTCATACTCTGGCCTACTGGTTAAGGTCTAAATTCTTACTCTGGCCTAATAGCTAAGGTCTTGGACTCATACTCTGGCCTACTGGTTAAGGTCTTAACTCTTACTCTGGCCTGATAGCTGAGGTCTTAGACTCGTACTCTGGCCTAATGGTTAAGGTCTTAACTCTTACTCTGGCCTAATAGCTAAGGTCTTAGACTCGTACTCTGGCCTAATGTTTAAGGTCTTAACTCTTACTCTGGCCTACTGGTTAAAATCTTAACTCTTACTCTGGCCTAATAGCTAAGGTCTTAGACTCGTACTCTGGCGTAATGGTTAAGGTCTTAACTCTTACTCTGGCCTTCTTGTTAAGGTCTTAACTCTTACTCTAGCCTAATAGCTAAGGTCTTAACTCTTACTCTGGCCTAATAGCTAAGGTCTTGAACTCGTACTATGGCCTACAGGTTAAGGTCTTAACTCTTACTCTGGCCTACTGGTTAAGTTCTTAACTCTTACTCTGGCCTAATAGCTAAGGTCTTAGACTCGTACTCTGGACTAATCGTTAAGGTCTTAACTCTTACTCTGGACTAATTGCTAAGGTCTTAAATCTTACTCTGGCCCAATAGCTAAGGTCTTAGACTCGTACTCTGGCCTAATGGTTAAGGTCTTAACTCTTACTCTGGCCTACTGGTTAAGGTCTTAACTCTTACTCTGGCCTAATAGCTAAGGTCTTAGACTCGTACTCTGGCCTAATGGTTAACATCTTAACTCTTATTCTGGCCTACTGGTTAAGGTCTTAACTCTTTCTCTGGCCTACAGGTTAAGGTCTTAACTCTTACACTGGCCTAATAGCTAAGGTCTTAACTCTTACTCTGGCCTAATAGCTAAGGTCTGAGACTCGTACTCTGGCCTAATGGTTAAGGTCTAAACTCTTACTCTGGCCTAATAGCTAAGGTCTTAACTCTTACTCTGGCTTAATAGCTAAGGTCTTAGACTCGTACTATGGCCTACAGGTTAAGGTCTTAACTCTTACTCTGGCCTACTGGTTAAGGTCTTAACTCTTACTCTGGCCTAATGGTTAAGGTCTTAGACTCGTACTCTGGCCTAATGGTTAAGGTCTTAACTCTTACTCTGGCCTACAGGTTAAGGTCTTAACTCTTACTCTGGCCTACTGGTTAAGGTCTTAACTCTTACTCTGGCCTAATAGCTAAGGTCTTAGACTTGTACTCTGGCCTAAAGGTTAAGGTGTTAACACTTACTCTGGCCTACTGGTTAAGGTCTTAACTCTTACTTTGGCCTAATGGCTAAGGTCTTAGAATCATACTCTGGTCTACTGGTTAAGGTCTTAACTCTTACTCTGGCCTACTGGTTAAAGTCTTAACTCTTATTCTGGCCTAATAGCTAAGGTCTTAACTCTTACTCTGGCCTAATAGCTAAGGTCTTAACTCTTACTCTGGCCTAATAGCTAAAGTCGTAGACTCGTACTCTGGCCTAATAGTTAAGGTCTTAAATCTTACTCTGGCCTAATAGCTAAGGTCTTAGACTCGTACTCTGGCCTAATAGCTAAGGTTGTAGACTCATACTCTGGCCTAATGGTTAAAGACCTAACTCTTACTCTATCCTACTGGTTAAAGTCTTAACTCTTACTCTGGCCTAATAGCTAAGGTCTTAGACTCGTTCTCTGGCCTACTGGTTAAGGTCTTAACTCTTACTCTGGCCTAATAGCTAAGGTCTTAGACTCGTACTCTGGCCTAATAGCTACAGTCTTAGACTCGTACTCTGGCCTAATGGTTAAGGTCTTAACTCTTACTCTGGCCTAATGGTTAAGGTCTTAACTCTTACTTTGGCCTAATAGCTAAGGTCTTAGCCTCGTACTCTGGCCTAATGGTTAGGGTCTTAACTCTTACTCTGGCCTACTTGTTAAGGTCTTAACTCTTACTCTGGCCTAATACCTAAGGTCTTAGACTCATACTCTGGCCTAATGGTTAAGGTCTTAACTCTTACTCTGGCCTACTGGTTAAGGTCTTAACTCTTACTCTGGCCTACTGGTTAAGGTCTTAACTCTTACTCTGGCCTAATAGCTAAGGTCTTAGACTAATACTCTGGCCTAATGGTTAAGGTCTTAACTCTTACTCTGGCCTACTGGTTAATGTCTTATTTCTTACTCTGGCCTAATAGCTAAGGTCTTAGACTCGTACTCTGGCCTAATGGTTAAGGTCTTAACTCTTACTCTGGCCTAATAGCTAAGGTCTTAGACTTGTACTCTGGCCTAATAGCTAAGGTCTTAACTCTTACTCTGGCCTAATAGCTAAGGTCTTAATTCTTACTCTGGCCTAATAGCTAAGGTCTTAGACTCGTACTATGGCCTAATGGTTAAGGTCTTAACTCTTACTCTGGCCTAATAGCTAAGGTCTTAACTCTTACTCTGGCCTAATAGCTAAGGTCTAAATTCTTACTCTGGCCTAATAGCTAAGGTCTTGGACTCATACTCTGGCCTACTGGTTAAGGTCTTAACTCTTACTCTGGCCTGATAGCTAAGGTCTTAGACTCGTACTCTGGCCTAATGGTTAAGGTCTTAACTCTTACTCTGGCCTACTAGCTAAGGTCTTAACTCTTACTCTGGCCTAATATCTAAGGTCTTATACTCGTACTCTGGCCTACTGGTTAAGGTCTTAACTCTTACTCTGGCCTACTGGTTAAGGTCTTAACTCTTACTCTGGCCTAATAGCTAAGGTCTTAGACTCGTACTCTGGCCTAATGTTTAAGGTCTTAACTCTTACTCTGGCCTACTGGTTAAAATCTTAACTCTTACTCTGGCCTAATAGCTAAGGTCTTAGACTCGTACTCTGGCCTAATGGTTAAGGTCTTAACTCTTACTCTGGCCTTCTTGTTAAGGTCTTAACTCTTACTCTGGCCTAATAGCTAAGGTCTTAACTCTTACTCTGGCCTAATAGCTATGGTCTTAACTCTTACTCTGGCCTAATAGCTAAGGTCTTGAACTCGTACTATGGCCTACAGGTTAAGGTCTTAACTCTTACTCTGGCCTACTGGTTAAGTTCTTAACTCTTACTCTGGCCTACAGGTTAAGGTCTTAACTCTTACACTGGCCTAATAGCTAAGGTCTTAACTCTTACTCTGGCCTAATAGCTAAGGTCTGAGACTCGTACTCTGGCCTAATGGTTAAGGTCTAAACTCTTACTCTGGCCTAATAGCTAAGGTCTTAACTCTTACTCTGGCCTAATAGCTAAGGTCTTAGACTCGTACTATGGCCTACAGGTTAAGGTCTTAACTCTTACTCTGGCCTACTGGTTAAGGTCTTAACTCTTACTCTGGCCTAATGGTTAAGGTCTTAGACTCGTACTCTGGCCTAATGGTTAAGGTCTTAACTCTTACTCTGGCCTAATAGCTAAGGTCTTAACTCTTACTCTGGCCTAATAGCTAAGGTCTTAGACTCATACTCTGGCCTAATGGTTAAGGTCTTAACTCTTACTCTGGCCTACTGGTTAAGGTCTTAACTCTTACTATGGCCTAATAGCTAAGGTCTTAGACTCGTACTCTGGCCTAATAGCTAAGGTCTTAACTCTTACTCTGGCCTACTTGTTAAGGTCTTAACTCTTACTCTGGCCTAATAGCTAAGGTCTTAGACTCATACTCTGGCCTAATAGCTAAGGTCTTAGACTCGTACTCTGGCCTAATAGATAAGGTCTTAACTCTTACTCTGGCCTAATAGCTAAGGTCTTAATTCTTACTCTGGCCTAATAGCTAAGGTCTTAGACTCATACTCTGGCCTAATGGTTAAGGTCTTAACTCTTACTCTGGCCTAATAGCTAAGGTCTTAACTCTTACTCTGGCCTAATAGCTAAGGTCTTAATTCTTACTCTGGCCTAATAGCTAAGGTCTTAAACTCATACTCTGGCCTACTGGTTAAGGTCTTAACTCTTACTCTGGCCTGATAGCTAAGGTCTTAGACTCGTACTCTGGCCTAATGGTTAAGGTCTTAACTCTTATTCTGGCCTACTGGTTAAGGTCTTAAATCTTTCTCTGGCCTACAGGTTAAGGTCTTAACTCTTACTCTGGCCTAATAGCTAAGGTCTTAGACTCGTACTCTGGCCTACTGGTTAAGGTCTTAACTCTTACTCTGGCCTGATAGCTAAGGTCTTAGACTCCTACTCTGGCCTAATGGTTAAGATCTTAACTCTTACTCTGGCCTACTGGTTAAGGTCTTAACTCTTTCTCTGGCCTAATGGTTAAGGTCTTAACTCTTACTCTGGCCTAATAGCTAAGGTCTTAGACTTGTACTCTGGCCTAATGGTTAAGGTCTTAACTCTTACTCTGGCCTACTGGTTAAGGTCTTAACTCTTACTCTGGCCTAATAGCTAAGGTCTTACCTCTTACTCTGGCCTAATAGCTAAGGTCTTAATTCTTTCTCTGGCCTAATAGCTAAGGTCTTAGACTCATACTCTGGCCTACTGGTTAAGGTCTTAACTCTTACTCTGGCCTTATAGCTAAGGTCTTAGACTCGTACTCTGGCCTAATGGTTAAGGTCTTAACTCTTACTCTGGCCTAATAGCTAAGGTCCTAACTCTTACTCTGGCCTAATAGCTAAGGTCTTAGACTCGTACTCTGGCCTAATGGTTAAGGTCTTAACTCTTACTCTGGCCTACTTGTTAAGGTCTTAACTCTTACTCTGGCCTAATAGCTAAGGTCTTAGACTCATACTCTGGCCTAATGGTTAAGGTCTTAACTCTTACTCTGGCCTAATAGCTAAGGTCTTAGAATCGTACTCTGGCCTAATGGTTAAGATCTTAACTCTTACTCTGGCCTACTGGTTAAGGTCTTAACTCTTTCTCTGGCCTAATGGTTAAGGTCTTAACTCTTACTCTGGCCTAATAGCTAAGGTCTTAGACTTGTACTCTGGCCTAATGGTTAAGGTCTTAACTCTTACTCTGGCCTACTGGTTAAGGTCTTAACTCTTACTCTGGCCTAATAGCTAAGGTCTTAATTCTTACTCTGGCCTAATAGCTAAGGTCTTAGACTCATACTCTGGCCTAATGGTTAAGGTCTTAACTCTTACTCTGGCCTAATAGCTAAGGTCTTAACTCTTACTCTGGCCTAATAGCTAAGGTCTTAATTCTTACTCTGGCCTAATAGCTAAGGTCTTAAACTCATACTCTGGCCTACTGGTTCAGGTCTTAACTCTTACTCTGGCCTGATAGCTAAGGTCTTAGACTCGTACTCTGGCCTAATGGTTAAGGTCTTAACTCTTATTCTGGCCTACTGGTTAAGGTCTTAACTCTTACTTTGGCCTAATAGCTAAGGTCTTAGACTCGTACTCTGGCCTAATGGTTAAGGTCTTAACTCTTACTCTGGCCTTCTTGTTAAGGTCTTAACTCTTACTCTGGCCTAATAGCTAAGGTCTTAACTCTTACTCTGGCCTAATAGCTAAGGTCTTAACTCTTACTCTGGCCTAATAGCTAAGGTCTTGAACTTGTACTATGGCCTACAGGTTAAGGTCTTAACTCTTACTCTGGCCTACTGGTTAAGTTCTTAACTCTTACTCTGGCCCAATAGCTCAGGTCTTAGACTCGTACTCTGGCCTAATGGTTAAGGTCTTAACTCTTACTCTGGCCTACTGGTTAAGGTCTTAACTCTTACTCTGGCCTACTGGTTAAGGTCTTAACTCTTACTCTGGCCTAATAGCTAAGGTCTTAGACTTGTACTCTGGCCTAATAGCTAAGGTCTTAACTCTTACTCTGGCCTACTTGTTAAGGTCTTAACTCTTACTCTGGCCTAATAGCTAAGGTCTTAGACTCATACTCTGGCCTAATGGTTAAGGTCTTATCTCTTACTCTGGCCTAATAGCTAAGGTCTTAGACTTGTACGCTGGTCTAATAGCTAAGGTCTTAACTCTTACTCTGGCCTAATAGCTAAGGTCTTAATTCTTACTCTGGCCTAATAGCTAAGGTCTTAGACTCATACTCTGGCCTAATGGTTAAGGTCTTAACTCTTACTCTGGCCTAATAGCTAAGGTCTTAACTCTTACTCTGGCCTAATAGCTAAGGTCTTAATTCTTACTCTGGCCTAATAGCTAAGGTCTTAAACTCATACTCTGGCCTACTGGTTAAGGTCTTAACTCTTACTCTGGCCTGATAGCTAAGGTCTTAGACTCGTACTCTGGCCTAATGGTTGAGGTCTTAACTCTTATTCTGGCCTACTGGTTAAGGTCTTAACTCTTTCTCTGGCCTACAGGTTAAGGTCTTAACTCTTACTCTGGCCTAATAGCTAAGGTCTTAACTCTTACTCTGGCCTAATAGCTAAGGTCTTAGACTCGTACTCTGGCCTACTGGTTAAGGTCTTAACTCTTACTCTGGCCTAATGGTTAAGGTCTTAGACTCGTACTCTGGCCTAAGGGTTAAGGTCTTAACTCTTACTCTGGCCTGATAGCTAAGGTCTTAGACTCGTACTCTGGCCTAATGGTTAAGATCTTAACTCTTACTCTGGCCTACTGGTTAAGGTCTTAACTCTTTCTCTGGCCTAATGGCTAAGGTCTTAACTCTTACTCTGGCCTAATAGCTAAGGTCTTAGACTTGTACTCTGGCCTAATGGTTAAGGCCTTAACTCTTGCTCTGGCCTAATAGCTAAGGTCTTAACTCTTACTCTGGCCTAATAGCTAAGGTCTTAATTCTTACTCTGGCCTAATAGCTAAGGTCTTAAACTCATACTCTGGCCTACTGGTTCAGGTCTTAACTCTTACTCTGGCCTGATAGCTAAGGTCTTAGACTCGTACTCTGGCCTAATGGTTAAGGTCTTAACTCTTATTCTGGCCTACTGGTTAAGGTCTTAACTCTTACTTTGGCCTAATAGCTAAGGTCTTAGACTCGTACTCTGGCCTAATGGTTAAGGTCTTAACTCTTACTCTGGCCTTCTTGTTAAGGTCTTAACTCTTACTCTGGCCTAATAGCTAAGGTCTTAACTCTTACTCTGGCCTAATAGCTAAGGTCTTAACTCTTACTCTGGCCTAATAGCTAAGGTCTTGAACTTGTACTATGGCCTACAGGTTAAGGTCTTAACTCTTACTCTGGCCTACTGGTTAAGTTCTTAACTCTTACTCTGGCCCAATAGCTCAGGTCTTAGACTCGTACTCTGGCCTAATGGTTAAGGTCTTAACTCTTACTCTGGCCTACTGGTTAAGGTCTTAACTCTTACTCTGGCCTACTGGTTAAGGTCTTAACTCTTACTCTGGACTAATAGCTAAGGTCTTAGACTTGTACTCTGGCCTAATAGCTAAGGTCTTAACTCTTACTCTGGCCTACTTGTTAAGGTCTTAACTCTTACTCTGGCCTAAAGCTAAGGTCTTAGACTCATACTCTGGCCTAATGGTTAAGGTCTTATCTCTTACTCTGGCCTAATAGCTAAGGTCTTAGACTTGTACGCTGGTCTAATAGCTAAGGTCTTAACTCTTACTCTGGCCTAATAGCTAAGGTCTTAATTCTTACTCTGGCCTAATAGCTAAGGTCTTAGACTCATACTCTGGCCTAATGGTTAAGGTCTTAACTCTTACTCTGGCCTAATAGCTAAGGTCTTAACTCTTACTCTGGCCTAATAGCTAAGGTCTTAATTCTTACTCTGGCCTAATAGCTAAGGTCTTAAACTCATACTCTGGCCTACTGGTTAAGGTCTTAACTCTTACTCTGGCCTGATAGCTAAGGTCTTAGACTCGTACTCTGGCCTAATGGTTGAGGTCTTAACTCTTATTCTGGCCTACTGGTTAAGGTCTTAACTCTTTCTCTGGCCTACAGGTTAAGGTCTTAACTCTTACTCTGGCCTAATAGCTAAGGTCTTAACTCTTACTCTGGCCTAATAGCTAAGGTCTTAGACTCGTACTCTGGCCTACTGGTTAAGGTCTTAACTCTTACTCTGGCCTAATGGTTAAGGTCTTAGACTCGTACTCTGGCCTAAGGGTTAAGGTCTTAACTCTTACTCTGGCCTGATAGCTAAGGTCTTAGACTCGTACTCTGGCCTAATGGTTAAGATCTTAACTCTTACTCTGGCCTACTGGTTAAGGTCTTAACTCTTTCTCTGGCCTAATGGTTAAGGTCTTAACTCTTACTCTGGCCTAATAGCTAAGGTCTTAGACTTGTACTCTGGCCTAATGGTTAAGGCCTTAACTCTTGCTCTGGCCTACTGGTTAAGGTCTTAACTCTTACTCTGGCCTAATAGCTAAGGTCTTACCTCTTACTCTGGCCTAATAGCTAAGGTCTTAATTCTTACTCTGGCCTAATAGCTAAGGTCTTAGACTCATACTCTGGCCTACTGGTTAAGGTCTTAACTCTTACTCTGGAATTCTAGCTAAGCGCTTAGACTCGTACTCTGGCCTAATGGTTAAGGTCTTAACTCTTACTCTGGCCTAATAGCTAAGGTCTTAACTCTTACTCTGGCCTAATAGCTAAGGTCTTAGACTCGTACTCTGGCCTAATGGTTAAGGTCTTAACTCTTACTCTGGCCTACTTGTTAAGGTCTTAACTCTTACTCTGGCCTAATAGCTAAGGTCTTAGACTCATACTCTGGCCTAATGGTTAAGGTCTTAACTCTTACTCTGGCCTAATAGCTAAGGTCTTAGACTCGTACTCTGGCCTAATGGTTAAGATCTTAACTCTTACTCTGGCCTACTGGTTAAGGTCTTAACTCTTTCTCTGGCCTAATGGTTAAGGTCTTAACTCTTAAACTGGCCTAATAGCTAGGGTCTTAGACTTGTACTCTGGCCTAATGGTTAAGGTCTTAACTCTTACTCTGGCCTACTGGTTAAGGTCTTAACTCTTACTCTGGCCTAATAGCTAAGGTCTTAGACTCGTACTCTGGCCTAATGGTTAAGGTCTTAACTCTTACTCTGGCCTAATAGCTAAGGTCTTAACTCTTACTCTGGCCTAATAGCTAAGGTCTTAATTTCGTACTCTGGCCTACTGGTTAAGGTCTTAACTCTTACTCTGGCCTACTGGTTAAGGTCTTAACTCTTACTCTGGCCTAATAGCTAAGGTCTTAGACTCGTACTCTGGCCTAATGTTTAAGGTCTTAACTCTTACTCTGGCCTACTGGTTAAGGTCTTAACTCTTACTCTGGCCTAATAGCTAAGGTCTTAGACTCGTACTCTGGCCTAATGGTTAAGGTCTTAACTCTTACTCTGGCCTTCTTGTTAAGGTCTTAACTCTTACTCTGGCCTAATAGCTAAGGTCTTAACTCTTACTCTGGCCTAATAGCTAAGGTCTTAACTCTTACTCTGGCCTAATAGCTAAGGTCTTGAACTCGTACTATGGCCTACAGGTTAAGGTCTTAACTCTTACTCTGGCCTACTGGTTAAGTTCTTGACTCTTACTCTGGCCTAATAGCTAAGGTCTTAGACTCGTACTCTGGACTAATCGTTAAGGTCTTAACTCTTACTCTGGACTAATAGCTAAGGTCTTAAATCTTACTCTGGCCCATTAGCTAAGGTCTTAGACTCGTACTCTGGCCTAATGGTTAAGGTCTTAACTCTTACTCTGGCCTACTGGTTAAGGTCTTAACTCTTACTCTGGCCTAATAGCTAAGGTCTTAGACTCGTACTCTGGCCATATGATTAAGGTCTTAACTCTTATTCTGGCCTACCGGTTAAGGTCTTAACTCTTTCTCTGGCCTACAGGTTAAGGTCTTAACTCTTACTCTGGCATAATAGCTAAGGTCTTAGACTCGTACTCTGGCCTACTGGTTAAGGTCTTAACTCTTACTCTGGCCTAATGGTTAAGGTCTTAGACTCGTACTCTGTCCTAATGGTTAAGGTCTTAACTCTTACTCTGGCCTGATAGCTAAGGTCTTAGACTCATACTCTGGCCTAATGGTTAAGATCTTAACTCTTACTCTGGCCTACTGGTTAAGGTCTTAACTCTTTCTCTGGCCTAATGTTTAAGGTCTTAACTCTTACTCTGGCCTAATAGCTAAGGTCTTAGACTTGTACTCTGGCCTAATGGTTAAGGTCTTAACTCTTACTCTGGCCTACTGGTTAAGGTCTTAACTCTTACTCTGGCCTAATAGCTAAGGTCTTAACTCTTACTCTGGCCTAATAGCTAAGGTCTTAATTCTTACTCTGGCCTAATAGCTAAGGTCTTAGACTCATACTCTGGCCTACTGGTTAAGGTCTTAACTCTTACTCTGGCCTCATAGCTAAGGTCTTAACTCTTACTCTGGCCTAATAGCTAAGGTCTTAGACTCATACTCTGGCCTACTGGTTAAGGTCTTAACTCTTACTCTGGCCTACTGGTTAAGGTCTTAACTCTTACTCTGGCCTAATAGCTAAGGTCTTAGACTCGTACTCTGGCCTAATGTTTAAGGTCTTAACTCTTACCCTGGCCTACTGGTTAAGGTCTTAACTCTTACTCTGGCCTAATAGCTAAGGTCTTAGACTCGTACTCTGGCCTAATGGTTAAGGTCTTAAATCTTACTCTGGCCTTCTTGTTAAGGTCTTAACTCTTACTCTGGCATAATAGCTAAGGTCTTAACTCTTACTCTGGCCTAATAGCTAAGGTCTTAACTCTTACTCTGGCTTAATAGCTAAGGTCTTGAACTTGTACTATGGCCTACAGTTTAAGGTCTTAACTCTTACTCTGGCCTACTGTTTAAGTTCTTAACTCTTACTCTGGCCTAATAGCTAAGGTCTTAGACTCGTACTCTGGACTAATCGTTAAGGTCTTAACTCTTACTCTGGAGTAATAGCTAAGGTCTTAAATCTTACTCTGGCCCAATAGCTAAGGTCTTAGACTCGTACTCTGGCCTACTGGTTAAGGTCTTAACTCTTACTCTGGCCTAATAGCTAAGGTCTTAGACTCGTACTCTGGCCTAATGGTTAAGTTCTTAACTCTTATTCTGGCCTACTGGTTAAGGTCTTAACTCTTTCTCTGGCCTACAGGTTAAGGTCTTAACTCTTACTCTGGCCTAATAGCTAAGGTCTTAACTCTTACTCTGGCCTAATAGCTAAGGTCTGAGACTCGTACTCTGGCCCAATGGTTAAGGTCTAAACTCTTACTCTGGCCTAATAGCTAAGGTCTTAACTCTTATTCTGGTCTAATAGCTAAGGTCTTAGACTCGTACTATGGCCTACAGGTTAAGGTCTTAACTCTTACTCTGGCCTACTGGTTAAGGTCTTAACTCTTACTCTGGCCTAATGGTTAAGGTCTTAGACTCGTACTCTGGCCTAATGGTTAAGGTCTTAACTCTTACTCTGGCCTACTGGTTAAGGTCTTAACTCTTACTCTGGCCTAATAGCTAAGGTCTTAGACTCGTACTCTGGCCTAATGGTTAAGGTGTTAACACTTACTCTGGCCTACTGGTTAAGGTCTTAACTCTTACTCTGGCCTAATGGCTAAGGTCTTAGAATCATACTCTGGTCTACTGGTTACGGTCTTAACTCTTACTCTGGCCTACTGGTTAAAGTCTTAACTCTTACTCTGGCCTAATAGCTAAGGTCTTAACTCATACTCTGGCCTAATAGCTAAGGTCTTAACTCTTACTCTGGCCTAATAGCTAAAGTCTTAGACTCGTACTCTGGCCTAATAGTTAAGGTCTTAAATCTTACTCTAGCCTAATAGCTAAGGTCTTAGACTCGTACTCTGGCCTAATAGCTAAGGTCGTAGACTCATACTCTGGCCTAATGGTTAAGGTCCTAACTCTTACTCTGGCCTACTGGTTAAGGTCTTAACTCTTACTCTGGCCTAATAGCTAAGGTCTTAGACTCGTTCTCTGGCCTACTGGTTAAGGTCTTAACTCTTACTCTGACCTAATAGCTAAGGTCTTAGACTCATACTCTGGCCTATTAGATAAGGTCTTAGACTCGTACTCTTGCCTAATGGTTAAGGTCTTAACTCTTACTCTGGCCTAATGGTTAAGGTCTTAACTCTTATTTTGGCCTAATAGCTAAGGTCTTAGACTCGTACTCTGGCCTAATGGTTAAGGTCTTAACTCTTACTCTGGCCTACTTGTTAAGGTCTTAACTCTTACTCTGGCCTAATACCTAAGGTCTTAGACTCATACTCTGGCCTAATGGTTAAGGTCTTAACTCTTACTCTGGCCTACTGGTTAAGGTCTTAACTCGTACTCTGGCCTAATAGCTAAGGTCGTAGACTCATACTCTAGCCTAATGGTTAAGGTCCTAACTCTTACTCTGGCCTACTGGTTAAGGTCTTAACTCTTACTCTGGCCTAATAGCTAAGTTCTTAGACTCGTTCTCTGGCCTACTGGTTAAGGTCTTAACTCTTACTCTGACCTAATAGCTAAGGTCTTAGACTCATACTCTGGCCTATTAGATAAGGTCTTAGACTCGTACTCTTGCCTAATGGTTAAGGTCTTAACTCTTACTCTGGCCTAATAGCTAAGGTCTTAGACTCGTACTCTGGCCTAATAGCTACAGTCTTAGACTCGTACTCTGGCCTAATGGTTAAGGTCTTAACTCTTACTCTGGCCTAATGGTTAATGTTTTAACTCTTACTTTGGCCTAATAGATAAGGTCTTAGACTCGTACTCTGGCCTAATGGTTAAGGTCTTAACTCTTACTCTGGCCTACTTGTTAAGGTCTTAACTCTTACTCTGGCCTAATACCTAAGGTCTTAGACTCATACTCTGGCCTAATGGTTAAGGTCTTAACTCTTACTCTGGCCTACTGGTTAAGTTCTTAACTCTTACTCTGGCCTAATAGCTAAGGTCTTAGACTCATACTCTGGCCTAATGGTTAAGGTCTTAACTCTTACTCTGGCCTACTGGTTAAGGTCTTAACTCTTACTCTGGCCTAATAGCTAAGGTCTTAGACTCGTACTCTGGCCTAATGGTTAAGGTCTTAACTCTTACTCTGGCCTAATAGCTAAGGTCTTAGACTTGTACTCTGGCCTAATAGCTAAGGTCTTAACTCTTACTCTGGCCTAATAGCTAAGGTCTTAATTCTTACTCTGGCCTAATAGCTAAGGTCTTAGACTCGTACTCTGGCCTACAGGTTAAGGTCTTATCTCTTTCTCTGGCCTACAGGTTAAGGTCTTAACTCTTACTCTGGCCTAATAGCTAAGGTCTAAACTCTTACTCCGGCCTACTGGTTAAGGTCTTAACTCTTACTCTGGCCTAATAGCTAAGGTCTTAGACTCATACTCTGGCCAATGGTTAAGGTCTTAACTCTTACTCTGGCCTACTGGTTAAGGTCTTAACTCTTACTCTGGCCTAGTAGCTAAGGTCTTAGACTCTTACTCTGACCTACTGGTTAAGGTCTTAACTCTTACTCTGGCATAATGGTTAAGGTCTTAACTCTTACTCAGGCATAATAACTAAGGTCTTAGACTCGTACTCTGGCCTAATGGTTAAGGTCTTAACTCTTACACTGGCCTACTGGTTAAGGTCTTAACTCTTACTCTGGCCTAATAGCTTAAGTCTTAACTCTTACTCTGGCCTACTGGTTAAGGTCTTAACTCTTACTCTGGCCTAATAGCTAAGGTCTTAGACTAGTACTCTGGCCTAATGGTTAAGGTCTTAACTCTTACTCTGGCCTACTTGTTAAGCTCTTAACTCTTACTCTGGCCTAATACCTAATGTCTTAGACTCATACTCTGGCCTAATGGTTAAGGTCTTAACTCTTACTCTGGCCTACTGGTTAAGGTCTTAACTCTTACTCTGGCCTAATAGCTAAGGTCTTAGACTCATACTCTGGCCTAATGGTTAAGGTCTTAACTCTTACTCTGGCCTACTTGTTAAGGTCTTAACTCTTACTCTGGCCTAATACCTAAGGTCTTAAACTCATACTCTGGCCTAATGGTTAAGGTCTTAACTCTTACTCTGGCCTACTGGATAAGGTCTTAACTCTTTCTCTGGCCTAATGTTTAAGGTCTTAACTCTTACTCTGGCCTAATAGCTAAGGTCTTAGACTTGTACTCTGGCCTAATGGTTAAGGTCTTAACTCTTACACTGGCCTACTGGTTAAGGTCTTAACTCTTACTCTGGCCTACTAGCTAAGGTCTTAGACTCGTACTCTGGCCTAATGGTTAAGGTCTTAACTCTTGCTCTGGCCTAATAGCTAAGGTCTTATCTCTTACTCTGGCCTAATAGCTAAGGTCTTAATTCTTACTCTGGCCTAATAGCTAAGGTCTTAACTCTTACTCTGGCCTAATAGCTAAGGTCTTAGACTCGTACTCTGGCCTACTGGTTAAGGTCTTAACTCTTACTCTGGCCTAATGGTTAAGGTCTTAGACTCGTACTCTGGCCTAATGGCTAAGGTCTTAACTCTTACTCTGGCCTGATAGCTAAGGTCTTAGACTCGTACTCTGGCCTAATGGTTAAGATCTTAACTCTTACACTGGCCTACTGGTTAAGGTCTTAACTCTTTCTCTGGCCTAATGGTTAAGGTCTTAACTCTTACTCTGGCCTAATAGCTAAGGTCTTAGACTTGTACTCTGGCCTAATGGTTAAGGTCTTAACTCTTACTCTGGCCTACTGGTTAAGGTCTTAACTCTTACTCTGGCCTAATAGCTAAGGTCTTAACTCTTACTCTGGCCTAATAGCTAAGGTCTTAATTCTTACTCTGGCCTAATAGCTAAGGTCTAAGACTCATACTCTGGCCTACTGGTTAAGGTCTTAACTCTTACTCTGGCCTTATAGCTAAGGTCTTAGACTCGTACTCTGGCCTAATGGTTAAGGTCTTAACTCTTACTCTGGACTAAAAGCTAAGGTCTTAACTCTTACTCTGGCCTAATAGCTAAGGTCTTAGACTCGTACTCTGGCCTACTGGTTAAGGTCTTAACTCTTACTCTGGCCTACTGGTTAAGGTCTTAACTCTTACTCTGGCCTAATAGCTAAGGTCTTAGACTCGTACTCTGGCCTAATGTTTAAGGTCTTAACTCTCACTCTGGCCTACTGGTTAAGGTCTTAACTCTTACTCTGGCCTAATAGCTAAGATCTTAGACTCGTACTCTGGCCTAATGGTTAAGGTCTTAACTCTTACTCTGGCCTAATAGCTAAGGTCTTAGACTCGTACTCTGGCCTACTGGTTAAGGTCTTAACTCTTACTCTCGCCTAATAGCTAAGGTCTTAGACTCGTACTCTGGCCTAATGGTTAAGGTCTTAACTCTTACTCTGGCCTAATAGCTAAGGTCTTAATTCTTACTCTGGCCTAATAGCTAAGGTCTTAGACTCGTACTCTGGCCTACTGGTTAAGGTCTTAACTCTTACTCTGACCTACTGGTTAAGGTCTTAACTCTTACTCTGGCCTAATAGCTAAGGTCATAACTCTTACTCTGGCCTAATAGCTAAGGTCTTAGACTTGTACTCTGGCCTACAGGTAAAGGTCTTATCTCTTTCTCTGGCCTACAGGTTAAGGTCTTATCTCTTACTCTGGCCTAAGAGCTAAGGTCTTAGACTCGTACTCTGGCCTCCTGGACAAGGTCTTAACGCTTACTCTGGCCTAATAGCTAAGGTCTTAGACTCGTACTATGGCCTACAGGTTAAGGTCTTAACTCTTACTCTGGCCTAATGGTTAAGGTCTTAACTCTTACACTGGCCTACTGGTTAAGGTCTTAACTCTTACTCTGGCCTAATAGCTAAAGTCTTAGACTCATACTCTGGCCTACTGGTTAAGGTCTTAACTCTTACTCTGGCCTACTGGTTAAGGTCTTAACTCTTACTCTGGCCTAATAGCTAAGGTCTTAGACTCATACTCTGGCCTAATGTTTAAGGTCTTAACTCTCACTCTGGCCTACTGGTTAAGGTCTTAACTCTTACTCTGGCCTAATAGCTAAGATCTTAGACTCGTACTCTGGCCTAATGGTTAAGGTCTTAACTCTTTCTCTGGCCTAATAGCTAAGGTCTTAGACTCCTACTATGGCCTACAGGTTAAGGTCTTATCTCTTTCTCTGGCCTAGAGGTTAAGGTCTTAACTCTTACTCTGGCCTAAAAGCTAAGGTCTTAAGTCTTACTCTGGCCTAATAGCTAAGGTCTTAACTCTTTCTCTGGCCTAATAGCTAAGGTCTTAGACTCGTACTCTGGCCTACTGGTTAAGGTCTTAACTCTTACTTTGGCCTACTGCTTAATGTCTTAACTCTTAATCTGGCCTAATAGCTAAGGTCTTAACTCTTACTCTGGCCTAATAGCTAAGGTCTTAGACTCGTACTCTGGCCTCCTGGACAAGGTCTTAACGCTTACTCTGGCCTAATAGCTAATGTCTTAGACTCGTACTATGGCCTACAGGTTAAGGTCTTAACTCTTACTCTGGCCTACTGGTTAAGGTCTTAACTCTTACTCTGGCCTACTGGTTAATGTCTTAACTCTTTCTCTGGCCTAATAGCTAAGGTCTTAGACTCGTACTCTGGCCTCCTGGTTAAGGTTTTAACTCTTACTCTGGCCTACTGGTTAAGGTCTTAACTCTTACTCTGACCTACTGGTTAAGGTCTTAACTCTTACTCTGGCCTAATAGCTAAGGTCCTAACTCTTACTCTGGCCTAATAGCTAAGGTCTTAGACTTGTACTCTGGCCTACAGGTAAAGGTCTTATCTCTTTCTCTGGCCTACAGGTTAAGGTCTTATCTCTTACTCTGGCCTAAGAGCTAAGGTCTTAGACTCGTACTCTGGCCTCCTGGACAAGGTCTTAACGCTTACTCTGGCCTAATAGCTAAGGTCTTAGACTCGTACTATGGCCTACAGGTTAAGGTCTTAACTCTTACTCTGGCCTAATGGTTAAGGTCTTAACTCTTACACTGGCCTACTGGTTAAGGTCTTAACTCTTACTCTGTCCTAATAGCTAAAGTCTTAACTCTTACTCTGGCCTACTGGTTAAGGTCTTAACTCTTACTCTGGCCTAATAGCTAAGGTCTTAGACTCGTACTCTGGCCTAATGGTTAAGGTCTTAACTCTTACTCTGGCCTACTTGTTAAGGTCTTAACTCTTACTCTGGCCTAATACCTAAGGTCTTAGACTCATACTCTAGCCTAATGGTTAAGGTCTTAACTCTTACTCTGGCCTACTTGTTAAGGTCTTAACTCTTACTCTGGCCTAATACCTAAGGTCTTAGACTCATACTCTGGCCTAATGGTTAAGGTCTTAACTCTTACTCTGGCCTAATGGTTAAGGTCTTAACTCTTACTCTGGCCTGATAGCTAAGGTCTTAGACTCGTACTCTGGCCTAATGGTTAAGATCTTAACTCTTACTCTGGCCTACTGGTTAAGGTCTTAACTCTTTCTCTGGCCTAATGGTTAAGGTCTTAACTCTTACTCTGGCCTAATAGCTAAGGTCTTAGACTCGTACTCTGGCCTAATAGCTAAGGTCTTAACTCTTACTCTGGCCTACTTGTTAAGGTCTTAACTCTTACTCTGGCCTAATAGCTAAGGTCTTAGACTCATACTCTGGCCTAATGGTTAAGGTCTTATCTCTTACTCTGGCCTAATAGCTAAGGTCTTAGACTCGTACTCTGGCCTAATAGCTAAGGTCTTAACTCTTACTCTGGCCTAATAGCTAAGGTCTTAATTCTTACTCTGGCCTAATAGCTAAGGTCTTAGACTCATACTCTGGCCTAATGGTTAAGGTCTTAACTCTTACTCTGGCCTAATAGCTAAGGTCTTAACTCTTACTCTGGCCTAATAGCTAAGGTCTTAATTCTTACTCTGGCCTAATAGCTAAGGTCTTAAACTCATACTCTGGCCTACTGGTTAAGGTCTTAACTCTTACTTTGGCCTGATAGCTAAGGTCTTAGACTCGTACTCTGGCCTAATGGTTAAGGTCTTAACTCTTATTCTGGCCTACTGGTTAAGGACTTAACTCTTTCTCTGGCCTACAGGTTAAGGTCTTAACTCTTACTCTGGCCTGATAGCTAAGGTCTTAGACTCGTACTCTGGCCTAATGGTTAAGATCTTAACTCTTACTCTGGCCTACTGGTTAAGGTCTTAACTCTTTCTCTGGCCTAATGGTTAAGGTCTTAACTCTTACTCTGGCCTAATAGCTAAGGTCTTAGACTCGTACTCTGGCCTAATAGCTAAGGTCTTAACTCTTACTCTGGCCTACTTGTTAAGGTCTTAACACTTACTCTGGCCTAATAGCTAAGGTCTTAGACTCATACTCTGGCCTAATGGTTAAGGTCTTATCTCTTACTCTGGCCTAATAGCTAAGGTCTTAGACTCGTACTCTGGCCTAATAGCTAAGGTCTTAACTCTTACTCTGGCCTAATAGCTAAGGTCTTAATTCTTACTCTGGCCTAATAGCTAAGGTCTTAGACTCATACTCTGGCCTAATGGTTAAGGTCTTAACTCTTACTCTGGCCTAATAGCTAAGGTCTTAACTCTTACTCTGGCCTAATAGCTAAGGTCTTAATTCTTACTCTGGCCTAATACCTAAGGTCTTAAACTCATACTCTGGCCTACTGGTTAAGGTCTTAACTCTTACTCTGGCCTGATAGCTAAGGTCTTAGACTCGTACTCTGGCCTAATGGTTAAGGTCTTAACTCTTATTCTGGCCTACTGGTTAAGGACTTAACTCTTTCTCTGGCCTACAGGTTAAGGTCTTAACTCTTACTCTGGCCTAATAGCTAAGGTCTTATCTCTTACTCTGGCCTAATAGATAAGGTCTCAGACTCGTACTCTGGCCTACTGGTTAAGTTCTTAACTCTTACTCTGGCCTAATGGTTAAGGTCTTAGACTCGTACTCTGGCCTAATGGTTAAGGTCTTAACTCTTACTCTGGCCTGATAGCTAAGGTCTTAGACTCGTACTCTGACCTAATGGTTAAGATCTTAACTCTTACTCTGGCCTACTGGTTAAGGTCTTAACTCTTTCTCTGGACTAATGGTTAAGGTCTTAACTCTTACTCTGGCCTAATAGCTAAGGTCTTAGACTTGTACTCTGGCCTAATGGTTAAGGTCTTAACTCTTTCTCTGGCCTACTGGTTAAGGTCTTAACTCTTACTCTGGCCTAATAGCTAAGGTCTTACCTCTTACTCTGGCCTAATAGCTAAGGTCTTAATTCTTACTCTGGCCTAATAGCTAAGGTCTTAGACTCATACTCTGGCCTACTGGTTAAGGTCTTAACTCTTACTCTGGCCTTATAGCTAAGGTCTTAGACTCGTACTCTGGCCTAATGTTTAAGGTCTTAACTCTTACTCTGGCCTAATAGCTAAGGTCTTAACTCTTTCTTTGGCCTAATAGCTAAGGTCTTAGACTCGTACTCTGGCCTCCTGGTTAAGGTTTTAACTCTTACTCTGGCCTACTGGTTAAGGTCTTAACTCTTACTCTGACCTACTGGTTAAGGTCTTAACTCTTACTCTGGCCTAATAGCTAAGGTCTTAACTCTTACTCTGGCCTAATAGCTAAGGTCTTAGACTTGTACTCTGGCCTACAGGTAAAGGTCTTATCTCTTTCTCTGGCCTACAGGTTAAGGTCTTATCTCTTACTCTGGCCTAAGAGCTAAGGTCTTAGACTCGTACTCTGGCCTCCTGGACAAGGTCTTAACGCTTACTCTGGCCTAATAGCTAAGGTCTTAACTCTTTCTCTGGCCTACTAGCTAAGGTCTTAGACTCGTACTCTGGCCTCCTGGTTAAGGTTTTAACTCTTACTCTGGCCTACTGGTTAAGGTCTTAACTCTTACTCTGACCTACTGGTTAAGGTCTTAACTCTTACTCTGGCCTAATAGCTAAGGTCTTAACTCTTACTCTGGCCTAATAGCTAAGGTCTTAGACTTGTACTCTGGCCTACAGGTAAAGGTCTTATCTCTTTCTCTGGCCTACAGGTTAGGGTCTTATCTCTTACTCTGGCCTAAGAGCTAAGGTCTTAGACTCGTACTCTGGCCTAATAGCTAAGGTCTTAACTCTTACTCTGGCCTAATAGCTAAGGTCTTAATTCTTACTCTGGCCTAATAGCTAAGGTCTTAGACTCATACTCTGGCCTAATGGTTAAGGTCTTAACTCTTACTCTGGCCTAATAGCTAAGGTCTTAACTCTTACTCTGGCCTAATAGCTAAGGTCTTAATTCTTACTCTGGCCTAATAGCTAAGGTCTTAAACTCATACTCTGGCCTACTGGTTAAGGTCTTAATTCTTACTCTGGCCTGATAGCTAAGGTCTTAGACTCGTACTCTGGCCTAATGGTTAAGGTCTTAACTCTTATTCTGGCCTACTGGTTAAGGACTTAACTCTTTCTCTGGCCTACAGGTTAAGGTCTTAACTCTTACTCTGGCCTAATAGCTAAGGTCTTATCTCTTACTCTGGCCTAATAGCTAAGGTCTCAGACTCGTACTCTGGCCTACTGGTTAAGTTCTTAACTCTTACTCTGGCCTAATGGTTAAGGTCTTAGACTCGTACTCTGGCCTAATGGTTAAGGTCTTAACTCTTACTCTGGCCTGATAGCTAAGGTCTTAGACTCGTACTCTGGCCTAATGGTTAAGATCTTAACTCTTACTCTGGCCTACTGGTTAAGGTCTTAACTCTTTCTCTGGACTAATGGTTAAGGTCTTAACTCTTACTCTGGCCTAATAGCTAAGGTCTTAGACTTGTACTCTGGCCTAATGGTTAAGGTCTTAACTCTTTCTCTGGCCTACTGGTTAAGGTCTTAACTCTTACTCTGGCCTAATAGCTAAGGTCTTACCTCTTACTCTGGCCTAATAGCTAAGGTCTTAATTCTTACTCTGGCCTAATAGCTAAGGTCTTAGACTCATACTCTGGCCTACTGGTTAAGGTCTTAACTCTTACTCTGGCCTTATAGCTAAGGTCTTAGACTCGTACTCTGGCCTAATGGTTAAGGTCTTAACTCTTACTCTGGCCTAATAGCTAAGGTCTTAACTCTTTCTCTGGCCTAATAGCTAAGGTCTTAGACTCGTACTCTGGCCTCCTGGTTAAGGTTTTAACTCTTACTCTGGCCTACTGGTTAAGGTCTTAACTCTTACTCTGACCTACTGGTTAAGGTCTTAACTCTTACTCTGGCCTAATAGCTAAGGTCTTAACTCTTACTCTGGCCTAATAGCTAAGGTCTTAGACTTGTACTCTGGCCTACAGGTAAAGGTCTTATCTCTTTCTCTGGCCTACAGGTTAAGGTCTTATCTCTTACTCTGGCCTAAGAGCTAAGGTCTTAGACTCGTACTCTGGCCTCCTGGACAAGGTCTTAACGCTTACTCTGGCCTAATAGCTAAGGTCTTAACTCTTTCTCTGGCCTAATAGCTAAGGTCTTAGACTCGTACTCTGGCCTCCTGGTTAAGGTTTTAACTCTTACTCTGGCCTACTGGTTAAGGTCTTAACTCTTACTCTGACCTACTGGTTAAGGTCTTAACTCTTACTCTGGCCTAATAGCTAAGGTCTTAACTCTTACTCTGGCCTAATAGCTAAGGTCTTAGACTTGTACTCTGGCCTACAGGTAAAGGTCTTATCTCTTTCTCTGGCCTACAGGTTAAGGTCTTATCTCTTACTCTGGCCTAAGAGCTAAGGTCTTAGACTCGTACTCTGGCCTCCTGGACAAGGTCTTAACGCTTACTCTGGCCTAATAGCTAAGGTCTTAGACTCGTACTATGGCCTACAGGTTAAGGTCTTAACTCTTACTCTGGCCTAATGGTTAAGGTCTTAACTCTTACACTGGCCTACTGGTTACGGTCTTAACTCTTACTCTGGCCTAATAGCTAAAGTCTTAACTCTTACTCTGGCCTACTGGTTAAGGTCTTAACTCTTACTCTGGCCTAATAGCTAAGGTCTTAGACTCGTACTCTTGCCTAATGGTTAAGGTCTTAACTCTTACTCTGGCCTACTTGTTAAGGTCTTAACTCTTACTCTGGCCTAATACCTAAGGTCTTAGACTCATACTCTAGCCTAATGGTTAAGGTCTTAACTCTTACTCTGGCCTACTTGTTAAGGTCTTAACTCTTACTCTGGCCTAATACCTAAGGTCTTAGACTCATACTCTGGCCTAATGGTTAAGGTCTTAACTCTTACTCTGGCCTAATGGTTAAGGTCTTAACTCTTACTCTGGCCTGATAGCTAAGGTCTTAGACTCGTACTCTGGCCTAATGGTTAAGATCTTAACTCTTACTCTGGCCTACTGGTTAAGGTCTTAACTCTTTCTCTGGCCTAATGGTTAAGGTCTTAACTCTTACTCTGGCCTAATAGCTAAGGTCTTAGACTCGTACTCTGGCCTAATAGCTAAGGTCTTAACTCTTACTCTGGCCTACTTGTTAAGGTCTTAACTCTTACTCTGGCCTAATAGCTAAGGTCTTAGACTCATACTCTGGCCTAATGGTTAAGGTCTTATCTCTTACTCTGGCCTAATAGCTAAGGTCTTAGACTCGTACTCTGGCCTAATAGCTAAGGTCTTAACTCTTACTCTGGCCTAATAGCTAAGGTCTTAATTCTTACTCTGGCCTAATAGCTAAGGTCTTAGACTCATACTCTGGCCTAATGGTTAAGGTCTTAACTCTTACTCTGGCCTAATAGCTAAGGTCTTAACTCTTACTGTGGCCTAATAGCTAAGGTCTTAATTCTTACTCTGGCCTAATAGCTAAGGTCTTAAACTCATACTCTGGCCTACTGGTTAAGGTCTTAACTCTTACTCTGGCCTGATAGCTAAGGTCTTTAACTCGTACTCTGGCCTAATGGTTAAGGTCTTAACTCTTATTCTGGCCTACTGGTTAAGGACTTAACTCTTTCTCTGGCCTACAGGTTAAGGTCTTAACTCTTACTCTGGCCTAATAGCTAAGGTCTTATCTCTTACTCTGGCCTAATAGCTAAGGTCTTAGACTCGTACTCTGGCCTACTGGTTAAGTTCTTAACTCTTACTCTGGCCTAATGGTTAAGGTCTTAGACTCGTACTCTGGCCTAATGGTTAAGGTCTTAACTCTTACTCTGGCCTGATAGCTAAGGTCTTAGACTCGTACTCTGGCCTAATGGTTAAGATCTTAACTCTTACTCTGGCCTACTGGTTAAGGTCTTAACTCTTTCTCTGGACTAATGGTTAAGGTCTTAACTCTTACTCTGGCCTTATAGCTAAGGTCTTAGACTTGTACTCTGGCCTAATGGTTAAGGTCTTAACTCTTTCTCTGGCCTACTGGTTAAGGTCTTAACTCTTACTCTGGCCTAATAGCTAAGGTCTTACCTCTTACTCTGGCCTAATAGCTAAGGTCTTAATTCTTACTCTGGCCTAATATCTAAGGTCTTAGACTCATACTCTGGCCTACTGGTTAAGGTCTTAACTCTTACTCTGGCCTTATAGCTAAGGTCTTAGACTCGTACTCTGGCCTAATGGTTAAGGTCTTAACTCTTACTCTGGCCTAATAGCTAAGGTCTTAACTCTTACTCTGGCCTAATAGCTAAGGTCTTAGACTCGTACTCTGGCCTAATGGTTAAGGTCTTAACTCTTACTCTGGCCTACTTGTTAAGGTCTTAACTCTTACTCTGGCCTAATAGCTAAGGTCTTAGACTCGTACTCTGGCCTAATGGTTAAGATCTTAACTCTTACTCTGGCCTACTGGTTAAGGTCTTAACTCTTTCTCTGGCCTAATGGTTAAGGTCTTAACTCTTACTCTGGCCTAATAGCTAAGGTCCTAGACTTGTACTCTGGCCTAATGGTTAAGGTCTTAACTCTTACTCTGGCCTACTGGTTAAGGTCTTAACTCTTACTCTGGCCTAATAGCTAAGGTCTTAGACTCGTACTCTGGCCTAATGGTTAAGGTCGTACCTCTTACTCTGGCCTAATAGCTAAGGTCTTAACTCTTACTCTGGCCTAATAGCTAAGGTCTTAACTCTTACTCTGGCCTAATAGCTAAGGTCTTAGACTCGTACTCTGGCCTACTGGTTAAGGTCTTAACTCTTACTCTGGCCTACTGGTTAAGGTCTTAACTCTTACTCTGGCCTACTAGCTAAGCTCTTAGACTCGTACTCTGGCCTAATGATTAAGGTCTTAACTCTTACTCTGGCCTACTGGTTAAGGTCTTAACTCTTACTCTGGCCTAATAGCTAAGGTCTTAGACTCGTACTCTGGCCTAATGGTTAAGGTCTTAACTCTTACTCTGCTCTTCTTGTTAAGGTCTTAACTCTTACTCTGGCCTAATAGCTAAGGTCTTAACTCTTACTCTGGCCTAATAGCTAAGGAGTAAGAGTTAAGACCTTCCCTATTAGGCCAGAGTAAGAGTTAAGACCTTAGCTATTAGGCCATAGTAAGAGTTAAGACCTTAACCATTAGGCCATAGTACGAGTCTAAGAGCTTAGCTATTAGGCCAGACTAAGAGTTAAGACCTTAACAAGTAGGCCAGAGTAAGAGTTAAGACCTTAACCTGTAAGACATAGTTGGAGTCTAAGACCTTAGCTATTAGGCCAGAGTAAGAGTTAAGACCTTAACCATTAGGCCAGAGAAAGAGTTAAGACCTTAACCAGTAGGCCAGAGTACGAGTCTAAGACCTTAGCTATTAGGCCAGAGTAAGAGTTAAGATCTTAACCAGTAGGCCAGAGAAAGAGTTAAGACCTTAACCATTAGGCCAGAGTACGAGTCTAAGACCTTATCTTCTAGGCCAGAGTAAGAGTTAAGACCTTAACCAGTAGGCCAGAGTAAGAATTAAAACCTTAACCAGTAGGCCAGAGTAAGAATTAAGACCTTAACCATTAGGCCAGAGTACAATTCTAAGACCTTAGCTATTAGGCCAGAGTACGAGTCTAAGACCTTAGCTATTAGGCCAGAGTACGAGTTAAGACCTTAACCAGTACGCCAGAGTACGAGTCTTAGACCTTAGCTATTAGGCCAGAGTAAGAGTTAAGACATTAACCAGTAGGCCAGAGTAAGAGTTGAGACCTTAACCAGTAGGCCAGAGTACGAGTCTAAGACCTTAACCTGTAGGCCAGAGTAAGAGTTAAGACCTTAACCTGTAGGTAAGAGTACGAGTTAAGACCTTAACCTGTAGGCCATAGTACGAGTCTAAGAACTTAGCTATTAGGCAGAGTAAGAGTTAAGACCTTAGCCAGTAGGCCAGAGTAAGAGTTAAGACCTTAACCAGTAGGCCAGAGTACGAGTCTAAGACCTTAGCTATTAGGCCAGAGTAAGAGTTAAGACCTTAGCTATTAGGCCAGAGTAAGAGTTAAGACCTTAACCAGTAGGCCAGAGTAAGAGTTAAGACCTTAACCATTAGGCCAGAGTATGAGTCTAAGACCTTAGCTATTAGGTCAGAGTAAGAGTTAAGACCTTAACCAGTAGGCCAGAGAAAGAGTTAAGACCTTAACCTGTAGGCCAGAGTAAGAGTTAAGACCTTAACCTGTAGGCCATAGTACGAGTCTAAGACCTTAGCTATTAGGCCAGAGTAAGAGTTAAGACCTTAGCTATTAGGCCAGAGTAAGAGTTAAGACCTTAACGATTAGGCCAGAGTACTAGTCTAAGACCTTAGCTATTAGTCCAGAGTAAGAGTTAAGACCTTAACCAGTAGGCCAGAGTAAGAGTTAAGACCTTAGCTATTAGGCCAGAGTACGAGTTAAGACCTTAACCAGTAGGCCAGAGTAAGAGTTAAGACCTTAACAATTAGGCCAGAGTACGAGTCCAAGACCTTAGCTATTAGGCCAGAGTAAGAGTTAAGACCTTAGCTATTAGGCCAGAGTAAGAGTTAAGACCTTAGCTATTAGGCCAGAGTGCGAGTCTAAGACCTTAGCTATTAGGCCAGAGTAAGAGTTAAGACCTTAGTTAAAAGGCCACAGTAAGAGTTAAGACCTTAACCATTAGGCCAGAGTACGATTCTAAGACCTTAGCTATTAGGCCAGAGTACGAGTCTAAGACCTTAGCTATTAGGCCAGAGTAGGAGTTAAGACCTTAACCAGTAGGCCAGAGTACGAGTCTTAGACCTTAGCTATTAGGCCAGAGTAAGAGTTAAGACATTAACCAGTAGGCCAGAGTAAGAGTTGAGACCTTAACCAGTAGGCCAGAGTACGAGTCTAAGACCTTAACCTGTAGGCCAGAGTAAGAGTTAAGACCTTAACCTGTAGGTAAGAGTACGAGTTAAGACCTTAACCTGTAGGCCATAGTACGAGTCTAAGACCTTAGCTATAAGGCAGAGTAAGAGTTAAGACATTAACCAGTAGGCCAGAGTAAGAGTTAAGACCTTAACAAGTAGGCCAGAGTACGAGTTAGGACCTTAACCTGTAGGCCATAGTACGAGTCTAAGACCTTAGCTATTAGGCCAGAGTAAGAGTTAAGACCTTAGCTATTAGTCCAGAGTAAGAGTTAAGACCTTAACCAGTAGGCCAGAGTAAGAGTTAAGACCTTAACAATTAGGCCAGAGTACGAGTCTAAGACCATAGCTATTAGGCCAGAGTAAGAGTTAAGACCTTAGCTATTAGGCCAGAGTAAGAGTTAAGACATTAACCAGTAGGCCAGAGTAAGAGTTACGACCTTAACCAGTAGGCCAGAGTAAGAGTTAAGACCTTAACCTGTAGGCCATAGTACGAGTTTAAGACCTTAGATATTAGGCCAGAGTAAGCGTTAAGACCTTAACCAGTAGGCCAGAGTACGAGTCTAAGACCTTAGCTATTAGGCCAGAGTAAGAGTCTAAGACCTTAGCTATTAGGCCAGAGTAAGGGTTAAGACCTTAACCAGTAGGCCAGAGTAAAAGTTAAGACCTTAACCAGTAGGCCAGAGTAAGAGTTAAGACCTTAACCAGTAGGCCAGAGTAAGAGTTATGACATTAACCAGTTGGCCAAAGTACGAGTCTAAGACCTTAACCAGTAGGCCAGAGTAAGAGTTAAGACCTTAACCAGTAGGCCAGAGTAAAAGTTAAGACCTTAACCTGTAGGCCAGAGTATGAGTCTAAGACCTTTGCTATTTGGCCAGAGTAAGCATTAAGACCTTAACCAGTAGGCCAGAGTATGAGTCTAAGACCTTAACTATTAGGTCAGAGTAAGAGTTAAGACCTTAACCAGTAGGGCAGAGTAAGAGTTAAGACCTTAGCTATTAGGCCAGAGTAAGAGTTAGGACCTTAACCAGTAGGCCAGAGTACGAGTATAAGACCTTAGCTATTAGGCCAGAGTAAGAGTTAAGCCCTTAACCAGTAGGCCAGAGTAAGAGTCTAAGACCTTAGCTATTAGGCCAGTGTAAGAGTTAAGAACTTAACCAGTAGGCCAGAGTAAGAGTTAAGACCTTAACCATTAGGCCAGAGTATGAGTCTAAGACCTTAGCCATTAGGCCAGAGTATGAGTCTAAGACCTTAGCTATTAGGCCAGTGTAAGAGTTAAGACCTTAGCTATTAGGCCAGAGTAAGACTTAAAACCTTAACCATTAGGCCATAGTACGAGTCTAAGACCTTAGCTATTAGGCCAGAGTAAGAGTTAAGACCTTAACCAGTAGGCCAGAGTAAGAGTTAAGCCCTTAGCTATTAGGCCAGAGTAAGAGTTAAGACCTTGACTATTAGGCCAGAGTACGAGTCTAGTACCTTAGCTATTAGGCCAGAGTAAGAGTTAAGACCTTAACCTGTAGGCCAGAATAAGATTTAAGACCTTAACCTGTAGGCCAGAGTACGAGTCTAAGACCTTAGATATTAGGCCAGAGTAAGAGTTAAGACCTTAGCTATTAGGCCAGAGTAAGAGTTAAGACCTTAACCAGTAGGCCAGAGTAAGAGTTAAGACCTTAACCAGTAGGCCAGAGTAAGAGTTAAGACCTTAACCAGTAGGCCATTGTATGAGTCTAAGACCTTAGCTACTAGGCCAGAGTAAGAGTTAAGACCTTAACCAGTTGCCAGAGTACGAGTCTAAGACCTTAGCTATTAGGCCAGAGTAAGAGTTAAGACCTTAACCAGTAGGCCAGAGTAAGAGTTAAGACCTTAACCAGTAGGCCAGATTAAAAGTTAAGACCTTAACCTGTAGGCCAGAGTATGAGTCTAAGACCTTTACTATTAGGCCAGAGTAAGAGTTAAGACCTTAACCAGTAGGCCAGTGTACGAGTCTAAGACCTTAGCTATTAGGCCAGAGTAAGAGTTAAGACCTTAACCAGTAGGCCAGAGTAAGAGTTAAGACCTTAGCTATTAGGCCAGAGTAAGAGTTAGGACATTAACCAGTAGGCCACAGTACGAGTCTAAGACCTTAGCTATTAGGCCAGAGTAAGAGTTAAGACCTTAACCAGTAGGCCAGAGTAAGAGTCTAAGATCTTAGCTATTAGGCCAGTGTAAGAGTTAAGAACTTAACCAGTAGGCCAGAGTAATAGTTAAGACCTTAACCATTAGGCCAGAGTATGAGTCTAAGACCTTAGCCATTAGGCCAGAGTATGAGTCTAAGACCTTAGCTATTAGGCCAGTGTAAGTGTTAAGACCTTAGCTATTAGGCCAGAGTAAGACTTAAAACCTTAACCATTAGGCCATAGTACGAGTCTAAGACCTTAGCTATTAGGCCAGAGTTAGAGTTAAGACCTTAACCAGTAGGCCAGAGTAAGAGTTAAGCCCTTAGCTATTAGGCCAGAGTAAGAGTTAAGACCTTGACTATTAGGCCAGAGTACGAGTCTAAGACCTTAGCTATTAGGCCAGAGTAAGAGTTGAGACCTTAACCTGTAGGCCAGAGTAAGAGTTAAGACCTTAACCTGTAGGCCAGAGTAAGAGTCTAAGACCTTAACTATTAGGCCAGAGTAAGAGTTAAGACCTTAGCTATTAGGCCAGAGTAAGAGTTAAAACCTTAACCAGTAGGCCAGAAAAGAGTTAAGACATTAACCAGTAGGCCAGAGTAAGAGTTAAGACCTTAACCATTAGGCCAGAGTACGAGTCAAAAACCTTAGCTATTAGGCCACAGTAAGAGTTAAGATCTTAACCTGTAGGCCATAGTACGAGTCTAAGACCTTAGCTATTAGGCCATAGTACGAGTCTAAGACGTTAGCTATTAGGCCAGAGTAAGAGTTAAGACCTTAACCAGTAGGCCAGAGTAAGAGTAAAGACATTAACCAGTAGGCCAGAGTAAGAGTTAAGACCTTAACCAGTAGGCCAGAGTAAGAGTTAAGACCTTAACCAGTAGGCCATAGTACGAGTCTAAGACCTTAGCTATTAGGCCAGATTTAGAGTTAAGACCTTAGCTATTAGGCCATAGTAAGAGTTAAGACCTTAACCTGTAGGCCAGAGTAAGAGTTAAGACCTTAACCATTAGGCCAGAGTACGGGTCTAAGACCTTAGCTATTAAGCCAGAGTAAGAGTTAAGACCTTAACCAGTAGGCCAGAGTTAGAGTTAAGACCTTAACCTGTAGGCCAGAGTACGAGTCTAAGACCTTAGCTATTAGGCCAGAGTAAGAGTTAAGACCTTATCCAGTAGGCCAGAGTAAGAGTTAAGACCTTAACCAGTAGGCCAGAGTAAGAGTTAAGACCTTAACCAGTAGGCCATAGTACGAGTCTAAGACCTTAGCTATCAGGCCAGAGTAAGAGTTAAGACCTTAACCATTAGGCCAGAGTACGAGTCTAAGACCTTTACCATTAGGCCAGAGTTAGAGTTAAGACCTTAACTCTGTAGGCCGGAGTAAGAGTCTAAGACCTTAGCTATTAGGCAAGAGTAAGAGTTAAGACCTTAACCATTAGGCCAGAGTACGAGTCTAAGACCTTAGCTATTAGGCCAGAGTAAGAGTTAAGACCTTAACCAGTAGGCCAGAGTATGAGTCTAAGACCTTAGCTATTAGGCCAGATTAAGAGTTAAGACCTTAACCAGTAGTCCAGAGTAAGAGTTAAGAACTTAACCTATTGGCCATAGCACGAGTCTAAGACCTTAGCTATTAGGCCAGAGTAAGAGTTAAGACCTTAGCTATTAGGCCAGAGTAAGAGTTAAGACCTTAAACAGAAGGCCAGAGTAAGAGTTAAGACCTTAACCAGTAGGCTAGAGTAAGAGTTAAGACCTTAACCATTAGGCCAGAGTATGAGTCTAAGACCTTAGCTAATAGGCCAGAGTAAGAGTTAAGACCTTAACCAGTAGGCCAGAGTAAGAGTTAAGACCATAACCATTAGGCCAGAGTACGAGTCTAAGACCTTAGCTATTAGGCCAGAGAAAGAGTTAAGACCTTAGCTATTAGGCCAGAGTAAGAGTTAAGACCTTAACCATTAGGCCAGAGTACAAGTCTAAGACCTTAGCTATTAGGCCAGAGTAAGAGTTAAGACCTTAACCATTAGGCCAGAGTACAAGTCTAATACCTTAGCTATTAGGCCAGAGTAAGAGTTAAGACCTTAACCAGTAGGCCAGAGTACGAGTCTAAGACCTTAGCTATTAGGCCAGAGTAAGAGTTAAGACCTTAACCAGTAGGCCAGAGTAGAAGTCTAAGACCTTAGGTATTATGCCAGAGTAGGAGTTAAGACCTTAACCATTAGGACAGAGTATGAGCCTAAGACCTTAGCTATTAGGCCAGAGTAAGTGTTAAGACCTTACTATTAGGCCAGAGTAAGAATTAAGACCTTAACCATTAGGCCAGAGTACGAGTCTAAGACCTTAGCTATTAGGCCAGAGTAAGAGTTAAGACCTTAGCTATTAGGCTAGAGTAAGAGTTAAGACCTTAGCTATTAGGCCAGAGTAAGAGTTAAGACCTTAACCAGTAGGCCAGAGTAAGAGTTAAGACCTTAACCATTAGGCCAGAGTACGAGTCTAAGACCTTAGCTATTAGGCCAGAGTAAGAGTTAAGACCTTAGCTATTAGGCCAGAGTAAGAGTTAAGATCTTAACCAGTAGGCCAGAGTAAGAGTTAAGACCTTAACCTGTTGGCCATAGCATGAGTCTAAGACCTTAGCTATTAGGCCAGAGTAAGAGTTAAGACCTTAGCTATTAGGCCAGAGTAAGAGTTAAGACCTTAACCATTAGGCCAGAGTACGAGTCTAAGACCTTAACCATTAGGCCAGAGTACGAGTCTAAGACCTTAGCTATTAGGCCAGAGTAAGATTTAAGACCTTAACCAGTAGGCCAGTGTAAGAGTTAGGACCTTAACCATTAGGCCAGAGTAAGAGTTAAGACCTTAGCTATTAGGCCAGAGTAAGAGTTAAGACCTTAACCATTAGGCCAGAGTAAGAGTTAAGACCTTAGCTATTTGGCCAGAGTAAGAGTTAAGACCTTAACCAGTAGGCCAAAGTACGAGTCTAAGACCTTAGCTATTAGGCCAGAGTAAGAGTTAAGACCTTAGCTACTAGGCCAGAGTAAGAGTTAAGACCTTAACCATTAGGCCAGAGTACGAGTCTAAGACCTCAGCTATTAGGCCAAAGTAAGAGTTAAGACCTTAACAATTAGGCCAGAGTACGCATCTAAGACCTTAGCTATTAGGCCAGAGTAAGAGTTAAGACCTTAACCATTAGGCCAGAGTACGAGTCTAAGACCTTAGCTATTAGGCCAGAGTAAGAGTTAAGACCTTAACCAGTAGGCCAGAGTAAGAGCTAAGACCTTATTCAGTAGGCCAGAGTACGAGTCTAAGACCTTAGCTAATATGCCAGAGTAAGAGTTAAGACCCTAACCATTAGGCCAGAGTATAAGTCTACGTCCTTAGCTATTAGGCCAGAGTAAGAGTTAAGATCTTAACTAGTAGGCCAGAGTACGAGTCTAAGACCTTAGCTATTAGGCCAGAGTAAGAGTTAAGACCTTAACCAGTAGGCCAGATTAAGAGTTAAGACCTTAACCTGTTGGCCATAGCATGAGTCTAAGACCTTAGCTATTAGGCCAGAGTAAGAATTAGGACCTTAGCTATTAGGCCAGAGTAAGAGTTAAGACCTTAACCATTAGGCCAGAGTATGAGTCTAAGACCTTAGCTATTAGGCCAGAGTAAGAGTTAAGACCTTAACCATTAGGCCAGAGTACGTGTCTAAGACCTTAGCTATTAGGCCAGAGTAAGATTTAAGACCTTAACCAGTAGGCCAGAGTAAGAGTTAAGACCTTAACCAGTAGGCCAGAGTAAGAGTTAAGACCTTAGCTATTTGGCCAGAGTAAGAGTTAAGACCTTAACCAGTAGGCCAGAGTACGAGTCTAAGACCTTAGCTATTAGGCCAGAGTAAGAGTTAAGACCTTAACCCATTAGGCCAGAGTAAGAGTTAAGGCCTTAGCTATTTGGCCAGAGTAAGAGTTAAGACCTTAACCAGTAGGCCAGAGTACGAGTCTAAGACCTTAGCTATTAGGCCAGAGTAAGAGTTAAGACCTTAGCTATTAGGCCAGAGTAAGAGTTAAGACCTTAACCATTAGGCCAGAGTATGAGTCTAAGACCTTAGCTATTAGGCCAAAGTAAGAGTTAAGACCGTAACCATTAGGCCAGAGTACGAGTCTAAGACCTCAGTTATTAGGCCAAAGTAAGAGTTAAGACCTTAACAATTAGGCCAGAGTACGCATCTAAGACCTTAGCTATTAGGCCAGAGTAAGAGTTAAGACCTTAACCAGTAGGCCAGAGTAAGAGTTAAGACCTTAACCATTAGGCCAGAGTACGAGTCTAAGACCTTAGTTATTAGGCCAGAGTAAGAGTTAAGACCTTAACCTGTAGGCCATAGTACAATTCTAAGACCTTAGCTATTAGGCCAGAGTAAGAGTTAAGACCTTAACCAGTAGGCCAGAGTATGAGTCTAAGACCTTAACCATTAGGCCAGAGTACGAGTCTAAGACCTTAGCTATTAGGCCAGAGTAAGAGTTAAGACCTTAGCTATTAGGCCAGAGTAAGAGTTAAGACCTTAACCTGTAGGCCACAGTACGAGTCTAAGACCTTAGCTATTAGGCCAGAGTAAGAGTTAAGACCTTAACCATTAGGCCAGAGTACAAGTCTAAGACCTTAGTTTTTAGGCCAGAGTAAGAGTTAAGACCTTAACCATTAGGCCAGAGTATGAGTCTAATACCTTAGCTATTAGGCCAGAGTAAGAGTTAAGACCTTAACCAGTAGGCCAGAGTACGAGTCTAAGACCTTAGCTATTAGGCCAGAGTACGAGTCTAAG
The DNA here is from genome assembly GCF_964204655.1 of Triturus cristatus. Taxonomy (NCBI): domain Eukaryota; kingdom Metazoa; phylum Chordata; class Amphibia; order Caudata; family Salamandridae; genus Triturus; species Triturus cristatus. The sequence goes on along the minus strand of NC_140593.1, from coordinate 716,883,309 downwards.
CCCTTACCTATTAGGCCAGAGTAAGAGTTAAGACCTTAACCAGTAGGCCAGAGTACAAGTCTAAGATCTTAGCTATTAGGCCAGAGTACGAGTCTAAGACCTTAGCTATTATGCCAGAGTAGGAGTTAAGACCTTAACCATTAGGCCAGAGTATGAGTCTAAGACCTTAGCTATTAGGCCAGAGTAGGTGTTAAGACCTTACTATTAGGCCAGAGTAAGATTTAAGACCTTAACCAGTAGGCCAGAGTAAGAGTTAGGACCTTAACCATTAGGCCAGAGTAAGAGTTAAGACCTTAGCTATTAGGCCAGAGTAAGAGTTAAGACCTTAACCATTAGGCCAGAGTAAGAGTTAAGACCTTAGCTATTTGGCCAGAGTAAGAGTTAAGACCTTAACCAGTATGCCAGAGTACGAGTCTAAGACCTTAGCTATTAGGCCAGAGTAAGAGTTAAGACCTTAGCTATTAGGCCAGAGTAAGAGTTAAGACCTTAACCATTAGGCCAAAGTACGAGTCTAAGACCTCAGCTATTAGGCCAAAGTAAGAGTTAAGACCTTAACAATTAGGCCAGAGCACGCATCTAAGACCTTAGCTATTAGGCCAGAGTAAGAGTTAAGACCTTAACCATTAGGCCAGAGTACGAGTCTAAGACCTTAGCTATTAGGCCAGAGTAAGAGTTAAGACCTTAACCAGTAGGCCAGAGTAAGAGCTAAGACCTTATCCAGTAGGCCAGAGTACGAGTCTAAGACCTTAGCTATTAGGCCAGAGTAAGAGTTAAGACCCTAACCATTAGGCCAGAGTATAAGTCTACGTCCTTAGCTATTAGGCCAGAGTAAGAGTTAAGATCTTAAATAGTAGGCCAGAGTACGAGTCTAAGACCTTAGCTATTAGGCCAGAGTAAGAGTTAAGACCTTAACCAGTAGGCCAGATTAAGAGTTAAGACCTTAACCTGTTGGCCATAGCATGAGTATAAGACCTTAGCTATTAGGCCAGAGTAAGAGTTAAGACCTTAGCTATTAGGCCAGAGTAAGAGTTAAGACCTTAACCATTAGGCCAGAGTACGAGTCTAAGACCTTAGCTATTAGGCCAGAGTAAGAGTTAAGACCTTAACCATTAGGCCAGAGTACGAGTCAAATACCTTAGCTATTAGGCCAGAGTAAGATTTAAGACCTTAACCAGTAGGCCAGAGTAAGAGTTAAGACCTTAACCAGTAGGCCAGAGTAAGAGTTAAGACCTTAGCTATTTGGCCAGAGTAAGAGTTAAGACCTTAACCAGTAGGCCAGAGTACGAGTCTAAGACCTTAGCTATTAGGCCAGAGTAAGAGTTAAGACCTTAACCAGTAGGCCAGAGTAAGAGTTAAGACCTTAACCATTAGGCCAGAGTACGAGTCTAAGACCTTAGTTATTAGGCCAGAGTAAGAGTTAAGACCTTAACCTGTAGGCCATAGTACAATTCTAAGACCTTAGCTATTAGGCCAGAGTAAGAGTTAAGACCTTAACCAGTAGGCCAGAGTATGAGTCTAAGACCTTAACCATTAGGCCAGAGTACAAGTCTAAGACCTTAGCTATTAGGCCAGAGTAAGAGTTAAGACCTTAGCTATTAGGCCAGAGTAAGAGTTAAGACCTTAACCTGTAGGAAACAGTACGAGTCTAAGACCTTAGCTATTAGGCCAGAGTAAGAGTTAAGACCTTAACCATTAGGCCAGAGTACAAGTCTAAGACCTTAGTTTTTAGGCCAGAGTAAGAGTTAAGACCTTAACCATTAGGCCAGAGTATGAGTCTAATACCTTAGCTATTAGGCCAGAGTAAGAGTTAAGACCTTAACCAGTAGGCCAGAGTACGAGTCTAAGACCTTAGCTATTAGGCCAGAGTACGAGTCTAAGACCTTACCTATTAGGCCAGAGTAAGAGTTAAGACCTTAACCAGTAGGCCAGAGTACAAGTCTAAGATCTTAGCTATTAGGCCAGAGTACGAGTCTAAGACCTTAGCTATTATGCCAGAGTAGGAATTAACACCTTAACCATTAGGCCAGAGTATGAGTCTAAGACCTTAGCTATTAGGCCAGAGTAGGTGTTAAGACCTTACTATTAGGCCAGAGTAAGATTTAAGACCTTAACCATTATGCCAGAGTACGAGTCTAAGACCTTAGCTATTAGGCCAGAGTAAGAGTTAAGACCTTAGCTATTAGGCTAGAGTAAGAGTTAAGACCTTAACCATTAGGCCAGAGTATGAGTCTAAGACCTTAGCTATTAGGCCAGAGTAAGAGTTAAGACCTTAACCATTAGGCCAGAGTACGTGTCTAAGACCTTAGCTATTAGGCCAGAGTAAGATTTAAGACCTTAACCAGTAGGCCAGAGTAAGAGTTAAGACCTTAACCAGTAGGCCAGAGTAAGAGTTAAGACCTTAGCTATTTGGCCAGAGTAAGAGTTAAGACCTTAACCAGTAGGCCAGAGTACGAGTCTAAGACCTTAGCTATTAGGCCAGAGTAAGAGTTAAGACCTTAACCCATTAGGCCAGAGTAAGAGTTAAGGCCTTAGCTATTTGGCCAGAGTAAGAGTTAAGACCTTAACCAGTAGGCCAGAGTACGAGTCTAAGACCTTAGCTATTAGGCCAGAGTAAGAGTTAAGACCTTAGCTATTAGGCCAGAGTAAGAGTTAAGACCTTAACCATTAGGCCAGAGTATGAGTCTAAGACCTTAGCTATTAGGCCAAAGTAAGAGTTAAGACCGTAACCATTAGGCCAGAGTACGAGTCTAAGACCTCAGTTATTAGGCCAAAGTAAGAGTTAAGACCTTAACAATTAGGCCAGAGTACGCATCTAAGACCTTAGCTATTAGGCCAGAGTAAGAGTTAAGACCTTAACCAGTAGGCCAGAGTAAGAGTTAAGACCTTAACCATTAGGCCAGAGTACGAGTCTAAGACCTTAGTTATTAGGCCAGAGTAAGAGTTAAGACCTTAACCTGTAGGCCATAGTACAATTCTAAGACCTTAGCTATTAGGCCAGAGTAAGAGTTAAGACCTTAACCAGTAGGCCAGAGTATGAGTCTAAGACCTTAACCATTAGGCCAGAGTATGAGTCTAAGACCTTAGCTATTAGGCCAGAGTAAGAGTTAAGACCTTAGCTATTAGGCCAGAGTAAGAGTTAAGACCTTAACCTGTAGGCCACAGTACGAGTCTAAGACCTTAGCTATTAGGCCAGAGTAAGAGTTAAGACCTTAACCATTAGGCCAGAGTACAAGTCTAAGACCTTAGTTTTTAGGCCAGAGTAAGAGTTCAGACCTTAACCATTAGGCCAGAGTATGAGTCTAATACCTTAGCTATTAGGCCAGAGTAAGAGTTAAGACCTTAACCAGTAGGCCAGAGTACGAGTCTAAGACCTTAGCTATTAGGCCAGAGTACGAGTCTAAGACCTTACCTATTAGGCCAGAGTAAGAGTTAAGACCTTAACCAGTAGGCCAGAGTACAAGTCTAAGATCTTAGCTATTAGGCCAGAGTACGGGTCTAAGACCTTAGCTATTATGCCAGAGTAGGAGTTAAGACCTTAACCATTAGGCCAGAGTATGAGTCTAAGACCTTAGCTATTAGGCCAGAGTAGGTGTTAAGACCTTACTATTAGGCCAGAGTAAGATTTAAGACCTTAACCAGTAGGCCAGAGTAAGAGTTAGGACCTTAACCATTAGGCCAGAGTAAGAGTTAAGACCTTAGCTATTCGGCCAGAGTAAGAGTTAAGACCTTAACCATTAGGCCAGAGTAAGAGTTAAGACCTTAGCTATTTGGCCAGAGTAAGAGTTAAGACCTTAACCAGTATGCCAGAGTACGAGTCTAAGACCTTAGCTATTAGGCCAGAGTAAGAGTTAAGACCTTAGCTATTAGGCCAGAGTAAGAGTTAAGACCTTAACCATTAGGCCAGAGTACGAGTCTAAGACCTCAGCTATTAGGCCAAAGTAAGAGTTAAGACCTTAACAATTAGGCCAGAGCACGCATCTAAGACCTTAGCTATTAGGCCAGAGTAAGAGTTAAGACCTTAACCATTAGGCCAGAGTACGAGTCTAAGACCTTAGCTATTAGGCCAGAGTAAGAGTTAAGACCTTAACCAGTAGGCCAGAGTAAGAGCTAAGACCTTATCCAGTAGGCCAGAGTACGAGTCTAAGACCTTAGCTATTAGGCCAGAGTAAGAGTTAAGACCCTAACCATTAGGCCAGAGTATAAGTCTACGTCCTTAGCTATTAGGCCAGAGTAAGAGTTAAGATCTTAAATAGTAGGCCAGAGTACGAGTCTAAGACCTTAGCTATTAGGCCAGAGTAAGAGTTAAGACCTTAACCAGTAGGCCAGATTAAGAGTTAAGACCTTAACCTGTTGGCCATAGCATGAGTATAAGACCTTAGCTATTAGGCCAGAGTAAGAGTTAAGACCTTAGCTATTAGGCCAGAGTAAGAGTTAAGACCTTAACCATTAGGCCAGAGTACGAGTCTAAGACCTTAGCTATTAGGCCAGAGTAAGAGTTAAGACCCTAACCATTAGGCCAGAGTACGAGTCAAATACCTTAGCTATTAGGCCAGAGTAAGATTTAAGACCTTAACCAGTAGGCCAGAGTAAGAGTTAAGACCTTAACCAGTAGGCCAGAGTAAGAGTTAAGACCTTAGCTATTTGGCCAGAGTAAGAGTTAAGACCTTAACCAGTAGGCCAGAGTACGAGTCTAAGACCTTAGCTATTAGGCCAGAGTAAGAGTTAAGACCTTAACCAGTAGGCCAGAGTAAGAGTTAAGACCTTAACCATTAGGCCAGAGTACGAGTCTAAGACCTTAGTTATTAGGCCAGAGTAAGAGTTAAGACCTTAACCTGTAGGCCATAGTACAATTCTAAGACCTTAGCTATTAGGCCAGAGTAAGAGTTAAGACCTTAACCAGTAGGCCAGAGTATGAGTCTAAGACCTTAACCATTAGGCCAGAGTACAAGTCTAAGACCTTAGCTATTAGGCCAGAGTAAGAGTTAAGACCTTAGCTATTAGGCCAGAGTAAGAGTTAAGACCTTAACCTGTAGGCCACAGTACGAGTCTAAGACCTTAGCTATTAGGCCAGAGTAAGAGTTAAGACCTTAACCATTAGGCCAGAGTACAAGTCTAAGACCTTAGTTTTTAGGCCAGAGTAAGAGTTAAGACCTTAACCATTAGGCCAGAGTATGAGTCTAATACCTTAGCTATTAGGCCAGAGTAAGAGTTAAGACCTTAACCAGTAGGCCAGAGTACGAGTCTAAGACCTTAGCTATTAGGCCAGAGTACGAGTCTAAGACCTTACCTATTAGGCCAGAGTAAGAGTTAAGACCTTAACCAGTAGGCCAGAGTACAAGTCTAAGATCTTAGCTATTAGGCCAGAGTACGAGTCTAAGACCTTAGCTATTATGACAGAGTAGGAATTAACACCTTAACCATTAGGCCAGAGTATGAGTCTAAGACCTTAGCTATTAGGCCAGAGTAGGTGTTAAGACCTTACTATTAGGCCAGAGTAAGATTTAAGACCTTAACCATTAGGCCAGAGTACGAGTCTAAGACCTTAGCTATTAGGCCAGAGTAAGAGTTAAGACCTTAGCTATTAGGCTAGAGTAAGAGTTAAGACCTTAACCAGTAGGCCAGAGTAAGAGTTAAGACCTTAACCATTAGGCCAGAATACGAGTCTAAGACCTTAGCTATTAGGCCAGAGTAAGAGTTAAGACCTTAACCAGTAGGCCAGAGTAAGAGTTAAGACCTTAACCATTAGGCCAGAGTAAGAGTTAAGACTTTAACCATTAGGCCAGAGTACGAGTCTAAGACCTTAGCTATTAGGCCAGAGTAAGAGTTAAGACCTTAACCATTAGGCCAGAGTACGAGTCTAAGACCTTAGCTATTAGGCCAGAGTAAGAGTTAAGACCTTAGCTATTAGGCCAGAGTAAGAGTTAAGACCTTAACCAGTAGGCCAGAGTAAGAGTTAAGACCTTAACCATTAGGCCAGAATACGAGTCTAAGACCTTAGCTATTAGGCCAGAGTAAGAGTTAAGACCTTAACCAGTAGGCCAGAGTAAGAGTTAAGACCTTAACCATTAGGCCAGAGTACGAGTCTAAGACCTTAGCTATTAGGCCAGACTAAGAGTTAAGACCTTAACCAGTAGGCCAGAGTAAGAGTTAAGACCTTAACCATTAGGCGGGAGTGAGAGTTAAGACCTTAGCTATTTGGCCAGAGTAAGAGTTAAGACCTTAACCAGTAGGCCAGAGTACGAGTCTAAGACCTTAGCTATTAGGCCAGAGTAAGAGTTAAGACCTTAACCATTAGGCCAGAGTAAGAGTTAAGACCTTAGCTATTTGGCCAGAGTAAGAGTTAAGACCTTAACCAGTAGGCCAGAGTACGAGTCTAAGACCTTAGCTATTAGGCCAGAGTAAGAGTTAAGACCTTAGCTATTAGACCAGAGTAAGAGTTAAGACCTTAACCATTAGGCCAGAGTACGAGTCTAAGACCTCAGCTATTAGGCCAAAGTAAGAGTTAAGACCTTAACAATTAGGCCAGAGTACGCATCTAAGACCTTAGCTATTAGGCCAGAGTAAGAGTTAAGACCTTAACCATTAGGCCAGAGTACGAGTCTAAGACCTTAGCTATTAGGCTAGAGTAAGAATTAAGACCTTAACCAGTAGGCCAGAGTAAGAGCTAAGACCTTATCCAGTAGGCCAGAGTACGAGTCTAAGATGTTAGCTATTAGGCCAGAGTAAGAGTTAAGACCCTAACCATTAGGCCAGAGTATGAGTCTACGTCCTTAGCTATTAGGCCAGAGTAAGAGTTAAGACCTTAACCAGTAGGCCAGAGTTAGAGTTAAGACCTTAACCAGTAGGCCAGAGTAAGAGTTAAGACCTTAGCTATTAGGCCAGAGTAAGAGTTAAGACCTTAACCAGTAGTCCAGAGTATGAGTCTAAGACCTTAGCTATTAGGCCAGAGAAAGAGTTAAGACCTTAGCTATTAGGCCAAAGTAAGAGTTAAGACCTTAAACTGTAGGCCAGAGTAAGAGTCTAAGACCTTAGCTATTAGGCCAGAGTAAGAGTTAAGACCTTAACCATTAGGCCAGAGTACAAGTCTAAGACCTTAGCTTGTTGCAGGGATTCTGCTTATACACAGAACTATGAGTAGAACCCCAGGACCTCAGTGAATTGTGGTGTACCAGAAACTCACCTCAGAACCCAGAACCCAGTATCCGGCTAGCATAAGTGTCCCATTCGTTATCCGAGATTTGGCTCGGCGGTCCCAATGAAAAGACAACCCAGAACAAGCGACTCAGTGTACTCTCAGGAATGGTGGGAATCGGAAATACCTGTTCGTATATTATTCTCACATCAGTCCACAACAAGAATCAACAGAGACACGGTGAAAATAAAAAGAGTTTATTTTTATAGACCACGTGTCCTCAGATGCAGTACTTTGGCTAATACAAGCAGACAAATGATTATAATTAAAACCATCAGCATTGTTACAATACCATAGAATATAAAAGGAGTGATCATGTTATAATGACAGTGGATACTACCACCTTCCCTTTACTAAGAAGCTAATATTATTATTATGCTAATAGAAGGTCTCTTAGGCTTGAATAGGGGACCCCGTACCTCAAAGATCAGCTTAGTGAAATCACATCACAGGAGCATCAGGAGTCTTCTCGCAGGAAGGCTCGTCTTCAGTCTGAATATTAAACATGATGTCTGCAATATTAAAAGCACCAACTTTCAGGTATTTGCAGCTGTCTGTATGTTATGGCTAAATAGTGGGTCGATCAACCTAGAGTAGAAAACATGCATTGTCTAACAACCCAGACTGTTTGTCACGCCATGTACAGACCAAGGTCGCTGCGCAGAGCTTGGGATGGTAACAACAGATTGCTTTCGTGTGAGGCAAAACTCGAGTCAGCAGTTTGTTTAAGCAATAACATGTAAATGCAGTGTCGTGCGCAAAAGCAGCAAGATGGCTTTCTAACATCTAACGTGGTTATGCTAACTTAACAATGTATGTACGTATTAAGGGAGTCCTTACTACATGCCCCCTTGATCGAAGCACTATCCAGTATGCAAGAAAATAGAGAACGCAGAGTTAAGTTGAGACAGAGCAGAACAAGGCGTATTCAATTTAAAAAACAAGTTTCAGTTCAGGCAAAGTCCGATAATGAAACATGAAAAGGGGAGAAAAAGATAAAAAAAAACTCAAAGCTTGTAATGGGAAAAAATGAAAGACGCTGCGCCGGGCAGTAGTCCAAAGGCACAGGTAATGTTCAAGACATGGGAGTAAAAACATAGTGGACGATAGTTCACTCAATCCATGAACGTATATGCAGCATACGTGGCAACTGCTTCCAACAGGAAATCGTTTGCAGAGCCACCAAAAGTTTCAGCCATCCAGTTAGTCAAAGAAAAGGAACATACATGTTCTTCAATAAGCGGAGCCTCTAGCACGATCAGAGGGCAACCGACGTGTTCCTCCAGATAGCTCATATTCAAGAAGTCATAGGCAGCCCTTGCGATGTCCCAATTACCCAGGATACCATGCGCCGCACCACAGGCCATAATCCGAACACCAGAACAGGCAAACTCGTGAGACACTAAGGGCCTCATCAGTCGATCATAATCCGGCACCGGAGACACCGTGTTGGTTAAGCACAAATCCAGAGGCCATTCAAAGGGACAATCTAGGCAGTGAAAAACAGGTTGTACGCAGGTGAAGTAGGAATACCGGAAGGATAATCCATACGCCAGGCTCAAAGTCGCCAATGGCAGCGTACCATAATATTCAAGCATCCTGTCATGAAGAAGATGCAGACGGGACAGGCTGTCGTGTGGCACAGAAAGAGCAGCCATTCCGTAGTATGAAAAGTAAAAGCAGCACACCTGCCACCAGCGCCAGAATCAGCGGGACACCTCCAAAGACGCTCGAGAAAATAGAATGAAAAAATGCCGGAATCACACCAAAAATAGTTTGGAAGGTGGTCACGAGGCCTGAGCCCACAAGTTTAAAAAAATGAGCCAGGCCGGTTGTGGACGAGGCATTGAAAATTGTTTGGATCAAAGCTCCAAAATGCAGGGGGAGGTCAGTATTCAAAAGCGCCTGCACCTCAGTGCGCGTATTTGCTACGTGAAGGACAAATGTTTCTCGGGAGGAAGTCAATGGCACCTCCTTTTGGGACAATAGGGCTCTTATTCTGCTCATCTTGTTGAACTCTGCTTTCAAGGTCGGAATCGAAGGCCAGATGAAAACATCCAGCCGCCCATGCGGGGGTGGAAAGAGAACATTATTGCAGCAGACTACTCTCTGCGATACAGTTACTATATATGGGATTCCCACTAACATCCCGCAGCAAGCTTCATTATTCACCATCAAATAACTACCGTTTGCAAGCAGCGTGAAAGATGGTGTAATCACTGGCACCGGGATACCTTTGAGGACGCAGGCCAAATTCGGGGCGTGTACATTGCAAGCACCGTGCAACTGAATGTGCCTACATACTACAGAATGATCAGGTGTCGTGGTACATTCCTCACCTTTCAGATAAACCTCAGTATCGTCCCCAGCTGTTCATATCTACCCAGAGCATAGTGTTTCATACAGGACGTAAACTTAAAAAGCGCGAACGGGAGAGTGATTAACCCATGTAATAACCACACGGCTGAATCCAATTCCGCCACAGAGAAAGGTAACGGCTCCAACTTTTCAATATGTAACAATGAATACGTAGCATCTTTCATGGACATGAACTGCTGTTTTTCAGTTAGGTTAAAGGGAAGAAATAATGATGTTGTATTCAGATAGTCCCAGGGGACCTTCCCTGCCTTTAACGTTTGTAAAGTCCATGCAAACTGCATAACAGAACGCAATTGGTTTTGACCATGATACAACACAGACACATCATCATGTACAATATCAACAATTGAAGAAACAATATTGTCTAATGTATAAATTCTGGAAAAAAGAGTGTTAATGCTGTTATCTATAACTGCTAATACCTTTTCCATATTCGCCTGATCAATAGCTCTCAATCTTGAAGCCGCCTCAATTTGCGACAATTTCCATACTTCGTTGTAAATAGCATACGCCCACCTTTTGGATCTGCCACCCACAGGACCTTTAACAAAATCATTCAAATCTATTTTGTCATGTAATCTTGATAAATGAACTTTGACAGATGCCAAGGTGGAATGTCGCAGCCAGGACTGACATAATTTCCCTACAGAGTAGGTAGTCACTGTATGAGATGACTCAAACCGAGGGTCCACGCGTTGCTGCGTATACCCCGGTTTCAGACCTAGAAAACGACGTTGACAGGTATCTGAACTGCTTTGCCAAATCAACCATCCGTCACTACTAAATTTCGAAATATTGAAAGATGTATTAGACACCAATGACTGCAAAGCAGGAAGGGACAGATCTGTGTGGTTATCCCAATTTGGGTAAGCGCCCAGATCTGGAACAGAAGGGGAATTTAGTTTTTTAGAAGTGGCCAATCCGAAACAGGTGGTCTGGAAAACGGTTGAGTTTAAAAACAACATATGATTCGGTACAAGACAGGCACGATGTAAAGCTTCTGTTCCCTGAACCTGCCATGGTTTGGAACCCCAAACCGATTTAAGATCAATAGTAGCCTTCCACAGATCATAACCCTTGATTGACAACTCATCCATAAAGGACTTAGAATAGAGTAGTTTGGTGTGTGTAAGTCTAACCTTCGAGGCAGACTCAGGCATAACTTTAAAATAAAAGGATGCCGGGTCGGAAACACTGAAATCAGTAAAATAAGTATACTTATCTACTAATGTAGGTGAACTGCCGAAAGAGGGGGCGGGACAGTGTTCCCATTGGGTAAAATTTACAAAATTGCGAAAAGTGTTTGCCTTATGCAGGAAGTGATTGCCATAATGCTGAAAACAATACTGTTCCGCATAGTTAGCCGCATTCTCATACAAATCTTCTGCATCAAAGGCGGCATAATATTTCAAATCAGAAAACAGTGCTTCAATGGCATGAACATCCCAATCATCAGAACGAATGTTCTGCTTAACCACATCACCCATAGAAAACCGAAATACATTAGGTACATTGATGACCTCTGTAGGACCATGAATTTGGAATTTAACAGCATCCCACGCAATTCCATCCAAAACGGGCCAGGCAGTAATATTCACAAAAGTCTGGTCCCTTCTCATGATGTGGGACGATGAGTGGGGGGCCAAAGTTCCATTGATAAGTCTAATTGTAGTTCTTTCTTTAAGATAGTGGCCATCCACCAGACGGAAAAACACTATCACAAATCCAATGGACATAAACAAAAAAATACTGAAAAGCAACAGCCAAATGTATGTCCAAGGGGTAACCAAAAAATGTCTTTTAAACCAGCTTACAAAAACAGCAATGTTCGAAGGCGGAGTGGAGGGCAATGAGTTAGTGTCAAAGGAGAAGCGGGACTGTTCAATCGCCGTAGATTGTAAAACAGGCGAGTGACCATTTGTAGGATAAGCATACTCAGTCTCTTCAGGCAGACCACCAGCCGGTGGCATTAACAAGGGATCAGTAACTGACTGCATCTCGATGGCAACATCAGACAAGGTGTTAGAAGCAGGAACCAACATTGAATTTCTTTGCATCGTCTGGCATGAAACTGCTGGAGTCAGACTAAGAAGTATCAGCCACTCGCTGAAGTTTGACATTGTCAATAGAGATGTACCTGTTTTCTTTTCGACCAGGAAGTGGAGGTAAAATGACTGTTCTTGTACCCTGCACTCCAAGCACTGGAACCGGTGCACGATAAGAGGGGCTGAACTCCTTCTTGTTCTCCACCTTCTCACGGACCAGGTCTCCAACTCGGGGTAGCCAGCCGACTACCGGAATCTGAACCTCAGCTTCAGACGTGGAGGGCAAGTGTTCCTTTGAAAGAGTGTCTCTGGCTTCTTGTAGAGTCTGCAAAACAGCACAGTGATCATCTACGTCAAAGGGTGCGGTCGACGCCGCCATGTCTAGACCATCAAGGTCTGGAACAAACATTCTGATTCCGAAGAGCATCATGTACGGGGTCCGCCCACCCAGAGACCTTCTAGGGAGATTATTAAGTGCACGTTGGACGTTATACAAATGGGCTAGCCAGTTCCGGCCTGTGCCTAAAACACGTGCTGTCAAAGATTGCTTTAAGTCACGGTTCATTCGCTCCACCACACTATTACCCTCAGGTTGGTAGGGGGACGAAAATTTGACTTGGACCCCCAAATTTCTCATAGCCTCCTTGTAAGCCTTAGAGGCGAACGCAGGGCTCTGATTAGAATGGAAGGTACCACACGCAAAAGTTCCCACAAAGACACGCAAATCCCTGATGACAGTCCGCGAGTCAGCACTCCTTTGTGGCCATACCCAGAGAAAACGTGTGCACGAATCCACTGCAACCAAGATATACTTGTACGCAGTATCAGAAGAAAAAGGACCGCAGTGATCCAAATAAACACAACCAAATGGCTTATTAGATATGTACAACTGTGTTTGTGGTGGGCGCGCAACAGTAGAAGGTTTAATCTGTTGGCAAATGTCACAATCAAGAACATAAGCGCGCGCTTGTTTATATAAACCAAACCACCAGTAACGCTGTTGTAACAGAGATATAGTAGCGGACACGCCGGCGTGGGCTGACGCCAACCCCTCGTGCACTGCTAGTATCAGAGCTGGTCTGCAGTCCGCGTTGGGAATAATTCTGTCACCAACGTCGTTAATCCTCACTAACGGGACGTTATCAGGACTTAAATGATAAAAATAACGAGAAGGAAAACTCTTCGGGTAATCACTTCCCTTCTCTGTAGCAGCAATAGCTGCCAAGATGTCATCATCAATCTTACTTTTGGATCTTGTAACTGCTGCCACTAAGTATGTAGCCACTGCGGTTTTTGCTGCCTTGTCAGCCAAGCTGTTACCGACAGCATGGACACCAAGTTGTTGGTGACCAAGAGTGTGAATAACATTCACGAGAGGTAGACGTTCTTTAAAGTCTGCCACTCGAACCCAAAGCAGTTTATGCTTAATTGTGCTACCTTTGGTGTCTCGATAATCATTTTGAGACCAGAAGTGTAAGTTGTCATTGTATGACTGGACACAATAAAAGGAGTCACTTACTATAAGAGTTGTGACTCGGGGATCAGCAAACTCCAGTGCAAGCACCAGAGCCCGAAGCTCCGCCAATTGCGTGGTACAATCACCCAATGACTGCGTATGCACTGCATCAGATTGGAATTCACCATTTACGAATGTACCCACGACAATTGCGCAAGCCGCAGAATAGGCGTGCTTTGATCCAATCGCGGGCTGCGCCGAGCCGTCAGTGTATATGACACAATGGTATTCTTCGAGCGGGCGCAAAGACAGAGGAGCTGGATGAACGAATTCATACTGCAAGTACTCCTGAGTCTGTAATGAGGCGTCAAAGATATAAGTGACATCTGGTGATGTCAGAGTTGTGGCCCATTGTATCCACCGTGGATGCAAAGCTTTAGAGTTTGGTACACTTGCTTTAGTCACTGCCTCTAGGGCAGGATAAGGTGTTACAACCAGAATCTGTTTCCCATGCGACAGTGCGCGTTCTTTAAGGATCGCCATCTGTACTGCCGTCAGAACTTTCTCGACGGTGGAAAAACGTAATTCAGCAGAGGTGTACAAGTGTGATTTATACGCAATGGGGACTGTATCGCCCTCATTGAACGTCAAATACGTGAAACCCACGGCGCCTGGTACTATTCTTATTACCAGGCTAGTGCGGTTATCACGCGTCAGCAAGTATTGTGAAGCAAGAAGATCAGCCTGTAAAGACTGTAAAATAGCAGAGTGTTCTAGCTGCCAGCTAGACTTCGAAAAAGAAGGTTGTACCAAGGCGTAAAGCGGCTTGATACGCTGGGCATAATCAGGAATATACGTACGGCCGAAATTCAGAAAGCCCAGCAGAGATTGTAATTTTTTCAGTGTTGTAGGAGCACGCAAGCATGCGCACTTCTCCAGAAAGTGAGGAGCTAATCCCTTACCTTCATTGTTGAGCTCGTAGCCCAAAAACAACACTGTATATTCCGCGATGTGAGACTTCGCAAAATTAAATTTGTAGCCATAGTCAGCAAAACTCACTATAATATTGTCGACTCGAGACAGATGCGGCATCAGCTCATCATCCGTGAGATAGATATCGTCAACATAGGAGTATGCGTCGGGGTCTATTCTCTCTAAGAGAGAGACCACGCGAGCGGAAAAGAAGCCAGGGCTGTTTTTGTAGCCCATGGCTAATCTCGTAAACTGTTTTTGTTTGCCGCCCGAAGTAAACGCCGTCCACTGGCTACTCAGTGTGGACAGGTTGTGGCTAAAAAAGCCATTGGAAATGTCAAGTGTCGTTTTAAATTTCTTACGCACGAGACTGTCGACAAGAGCCGAGCTGTGAGTATTTTGTACCGCGCAGGTCCGGCAATGCGAATTTAGGTGCCGGTAATCCAAAACTAAACGGTACGAGCCGTCAGGCTTCGTTACAGTGAATAAAGGGTTATTCATAGGGGACACACAAGTTTCAATAACACCCTGATATTCCAATTGTTCAAGGATCGCCGCGACGTGTGGTCTAGCTTCACGACGCATGGGATATTGGGGTTGAGGCTGGGGCATAGACCGCAATGGAATCTCATGGCAGGGGGACAACCGGTCCCATCCCACCTGAGTACGATACACCGCTGGCCCAAGCGCCAGCGCCCACTCCTCAGCGTACACTTAAGCCTGGTCCTTAGGCACTGTGTGCGCAAAGGACGGGAGGATCACCTCCTCCCCTCTAGGAGCTTCTAAAATGAAAGCTGTGGGCCAATCTGCCTCCGCTAAGAGGATATCATAGGTGGTAGTCAGATTATCCCAAAAAATCCCCCTTATTGTACGTTGTATGTCACCCTCAATTAGTAAGACTATTTCATAAAGTCTGTCAGGGGGAGCCACTCTGGTGTCAGCTGTTTCAACAGTAACCAATATATCAGTTGCTGTCGCCGCCAGAAATGGACGCAGAGCTTGACGGACTATGGTAATTTCCGCTGCGCTGCGCTGTCCAGTAGCGTCAGCGCCCATGTCCGGTTCCAAAGCTGTGTCCGCACTATCTGAGGCATACCTTGCCGTCAGAGCAGCCACTTTCTTCTTCTGAAACGGGGGTCTTTGTCGTGCAAATTCGTCCTGCTTGCCTTTACCCTCAGTCTGTCGGGGCTGGTCACGTGGTTGTGGAGCACCCCGAACTTTGCCACCTCCTCCGCCACCGGACTGTGAAGCCGATGTTTCCTGTGAAGAACGAGGAGAACGTTGTTCAGAAACCTGAAACCTATCAGGAGACTTAATAGTAGCATGATCACGCAGATCATAAGTGCGCTCACTACCTGACTGAACGGGAGAGGCAGGCCGAGACCCCTGTTTCTGCTGCTGCTTTCCCTGTTGTTTTGACCGCCAATTTTGTTTCGGAAAGTTTGGACGGTCATCCTTGCCAGAGGCTTCCGCCTTACCCTGCTGCTTAATCTCGGGGGTTTTGACCACAGGCTTAACTCCTAAAGAGCTACGACCCAAATCTCTGTACGCAGACGAGATTATTTTTGCAAATTCCCACGGCTTATCCTCATCAGCAACGTTTCTGCAGTTCATTACGAACTTGGAACTGCATAGCATCACCCTTAAGGTTACACATCATCATGGAAGCTACCAGGTCAAACTGTCCGAGGAGCCGCATTCCTAATTCTACCGCAGACTCCGCACCGTGGTTATCTTGAACACGCTTAATAACGGAGGGTAGTACCGACATAGACGGAGTGCCAAAGCACTGCGAGTACGTCGCTGCAAAGACCTTGCCCCAGTTTACACAATCATCAATGTCGGGGACCAAGTCTTTAGGCAAACTAATGGTAAGGATCCTGTGTTTCTCCACAGGAGATGTATTCGGGTAAACCGCTTCTATTTGGTCAAATTTTTCAGCAAGCCAAAAGGGGAAATCATCCCGCGTTTGGGGGCGCTTGCCCATAACAGAATTAACCATAACAGGACTAATGACCACCGCGTGATGGTCAGTAGGCTGTCCCGCAACAGCAGGTGTTCCCGCCTGCATATTGCGCGACACGTACTGCACCAAAGCCCTATATACCGTAATAAGGGCAGTGTGTAGTACACGCAACTCAGCCACCGTCACCGTGAGGTAACGGGGATGAGGCGTAAATCCGGCTAGTACCGGCCAAGTGGCCCCTGCAATCGATAAAGGGCCCATTCTCGGCGGTATAACCACATGGGGAAGGGCGCCATTAAACCAAATAAGATGCTGCCAAGCAGATATTGGTATTTCCTGTGTCCTATACGGTGTATAGTTCGCTGGCACGGCAGTGGCAGTGTAAGAATGAAAGGTATTGTCGTCCTCACTCACTGCCGCAATCGTCACCCAAGAGTAGAATAACTCATAAGGATGAGCCGCATCGGCTCCTACCACAAAGATGACGTTCATGCCAGTGTCCGGTACCCCATACTGCGTCAAATGACGTTTCAGAGCTGCACGGCTATGCGCCGCAATATCTACCGCCAGAAGGACAAGCTACACTCGAAGAAATCAGTAGCACAAGGGTTCATTAACCTTTTTAATGATCAAGCTTGAAGAAACCTATATCAAAAGAAATAGGTAGGTTTAAATCCGTCAGACTTGTTATCCGGAAACAAGAATGAGGGTGTTGTGGACTAATACAAGCACTACTAAGGCGTTTCAACTCATAGACCAAACGTTAGGTGCGCCATGTTGCAGGGATTCTGCTTATACACAGAACTATGCGTAGAACCCCAGGACCTCAGTGAATTGTGGTGTACCAGAAACTCACCTCAGAACCCAGAACCCAGTATCCGGCTAGCATAAGTGTCCCATTCGTTATCCGAGATTTGGCTCGGCGGTCCCAATGAAAAGACAACCCAGAACAAGCGACTCAGTGTACTCTCAGGAATGGTGGGAATCGGAAATACCTGTTCGTATATTATTCTCACATCAGTCCACAACAAGAATCAACAGAGACACGGTGAAAATAAAAAGAGTTTATTTTTATAGACCACGTGTCCTCAGATGCAGTACTTTGGCTAATACAAGCAGACAACTGATTATAATTAAAACCATCAGCATCGTTACAATACCATAGAATATAAAAGGAGTGATCATGTTATAATGACAGTGGATACTACCACCTTCCCTTTACTAAGAAGCTAATATTATTATTATGCTAATAGAAGGTCTCTTAGGCTTGAATAGGGGACCCCGTACCTCAAAGATCAGCTTAGTGAAATCACATCACAGGAGCATCAGGAGTCTTCTAGCAGGAAGGCTCGTCTTCGGTCTGAATATTAAACATGATGTCTGCAATATTAAAAGCACCAACTTTCAGGTGTTTGCAGCTGTCTGTATGTTATGGCTAAATAGTGGGTCGATCAACCTAGAGTAGAAAACATGCATTGTCTAACAACCCAGACTGTTTGTCACGCCATACACAGACCAAGGTCGCTGCGCAGAGCTCGGGATGGTAACAACAGATTGCTTTTGTGTGAGGCAAAACTCGAGTCAGCAGTTTGTTTAAGCAATAACATGTAAACGCAGTGTCGTGCGCAAAAGCAGCAAGATGGCTTTCTAACATCTAACGTGGTTATGCTAACTTAACAATGTATGTACGTATTAAGGGAGTCCTTACTACAAGCTATTAGGCCAGAGTAAGAGTTAAGACCATAACCATTAGGCCAGAGTACGAGTCTAAGACCTTAGCTATTAGGCCAGAGTAAGAGTTAAGACCTTAACCAGTAGGCCAGAGTACGAGTCTAAGACCTTAGCTATTAGGCCAGAGAAAGAGTTAAGACCTTAGCTATTAGGCCAGAGTAAGAGTTAAGACCTTAACCATTAGGCCAGAGTACGAGTCTAATACCTTAGCGATTAGGCCAGAGTAAGAGTTAAGACCTTAACCATTAGGCCAGAGTACGAGTCTAAGACCTTAGCTATTAGGCCAGAGTAAGAGTTAAGACCTTAACCATTAGGCCAGAGTACGAGTCTAAGACCTTAGCTATTAGGCCAGAGTAAGAGTTAAGACCTTAACCAGTAGGCCAGAGTAAGACTTAAGACCTTAACCTGAAGGCCATAGTAAGAGTTAAGACCTTAACCAGTAGGCCAGAGTATGAGTTAAGACCTTAACCTGTAGGCCATAGTACGAGTCTAAGACCTTAGCTATTAGGCCAGAGTAAGAGTTAAGACCTTAGCTATTAGGCCAGAGTTAGAGTTAAGACCTTAACCATTAGGCCAGAGTACGAGTCTAAGACCTTATCTATTAGGCCATAGTAAGAGTTAAGACCTTAGCTATTTGGCCAGAGTAAGAGTTAAGAACTTAATCAGTAGTCCAGAGTAAGAGTCTAAGACCTTAGCTATTAGGCCAGAGTAATAGTTAAGACCTTAACCAGTATGCCAGAGTAAGAGTTAAGACCTTAGCTATTAGGCCAGAGGAAGAGTGAAGACCTTAACCAGTAGGCCAGAGTATGAGTCTAAGACATTAGCTATTAGGCCAGAGTAAGAGTTAAGACCTTAACCAGTAGGCCAGAGTAAGAGTTAAGACCTTAACCATTAGGCCAGAGTACGAGTCTAAGACCTCAGCTATTAGGCCAAAGTAAGAGTTAAGACCTTAACAATTAGGCCAGAGTATGCATCTAAGACCTTAGCTATTAGACCAGAGTAAGAGTTAAGACCTTAACCAGTAGGCCAGAGTAAGAGTTAAGACCTTAACCATTAGGCCAGAGTACGAGTCTAAGACCTTAGTTATTAGGCCAGAGTAAGAGTTAAGACCTTAACCTGTAGGCCATAGTACAATTCTAAGACCTTAGCTATTAGGCCAGAGTAAGAGTTAAGACCTTAACCAGTAGACCAGAGTATGAGTCTAAGACCTTAACCATTAGGCCAGAGTACGAGTCTAAGACCTTAGCTATTAGGCCAGAGTAAGAGTTAAGACCTTAGCTATTAGGCCAGAGTAAGAGTTAAGACCTTAACCTGTAGGCCACTGTACGAGTCTAAGACCTTAGCTATTAGGCCAGAGTAAGAATTAAGACCTTAACCATTAGGCCAGAGTACAAGTCTAAGACCTTAGCTATTAGGCCAGAGTAAGAGTTAAGACCTTAACCATTAGGCCAGAGTACGAGTCTAATTCCTTAGCTATTAGGCCAGAGTAAGAGTTAAGACCTTAACCAGTAGGCCAGAGTACGAGTCTAAGACCTTAGCTATTAGGCCAGAGTACGAGTCTAAGACCTTAGCTATTAGACCAGAGTAAGAGTTAAGACCTTAACCAGTAGGCCAGAGTACAAGTCTAAGATCTTAGCTATTAGGCCAGAGTACGAGTCTAAGACCTTAGCTATTAGGCTAGAGTAAGATTTAAGACCTTAACCATTAGGCCAGAGTACGAGTCTAAGACCTTAGCTATTAGGCCAGAGTAAGAGTTAAGACCTTAGCTATTAGGCTAGAGTAAGAGTTAAGACCTTAGCTATTAGGCCAGAGTAAGAGTTAAGACCTTAACCAGTAGGCCAGAGTAAGAGTTAAGACCTTAACCATTAGGCCAGAGTACGAGTCTAAGACCTTAGCTATTAGGCCAGAGTAAGAGTTAAGACCTTAACCAGTAGGCCAGAGTAAGAGTTAAGACCTTAACCATTAGGCCAGAGTACAAGACTAAGACCTTAGCTATTAGGCCAGAGTAAGAGTTAAGACCTTAGTTATTAGGCCAGAGTAAGAGTTAAGACCTTAACCAGTAGGCCAGAGTATGAGTCTAAGACCTTAGCTATTAGGCCAGAGTAAGAGTTAAGACCTTAACCAGTAGGCCAGAGTAAGAGTTAAGAACTTAACCTGTTGGCCATAGCACGAGTCTAAGACCTTAGCTATTAGGCCAGAGTAAGAGTTAAGACCTTAGCTATTATGCCAGAGTAAGAGTTAAGACCTTAACCAGTAGGCTAGAGTAAGAGTTAAGACCTTAACCATTAGGCCAGAGTATGAGTCTAAGACCTTAGCTAATACGCCAGAGTAAGAGTTAAGACCTTAACCAGTAGGCCAGAGTAAGAGTTAAGACCATAACCATTAGGCCAGAGTACGAGTCTAAGACCTTAGCTATTAGGCCAGAGAAAGAGTTAAGACCTTAGCTATTAGGCCAGAGTAAGAGTTAAGACCTTAACCATTAGGCCAGAGTACAAGTCTAAGACCTTAGCTATTAGGCCAGAGTAAGAATTAAGACATTAACCATTAGGCCAGAGTACGAGTCTAATACTTTAGCTATTAGGCCAGAGTAAGAGTTAAGACCTTAACCAGTAGGCCAGAGTACGAGTCTAAGACCTTAGCTATTAGGCCAGAGTACGAGTCTAAGACCTTAGCTATTAGGCCAGAGTAAGAGTTAAGACCTTAACCAGTAGGCCAGAGTAGAAGTCTAAGACCTTAGGTATTATGCCAGAGTAGGAGTTAAGACCTTAACCATTAGGCCAGAGTATGAGCCTAAGACCTTAGCTATTAGGCCAGAGTAAGTGTTAAGACCTTACTATTAGGCCAGAGTAAGATTTAAGACCTTAACCATTAGGCCAGAGTACGAGTCTAAGACCTTAGCTATTAGCCAGAGTAAGAGTTAAGACCTTAGCTATTAGGCTAGATTAAGAGTTAAGACCTTAGCTATTAGGCCAGAGAAAGAGTTAAGACCTTAACCAGTAGGCCAGAGTAAGAGTTAAGACCTTAAACATTAGGCCAGAGTACGAGTCTAAGACCTTAGCTATTAGGCCAGAGTAAGAGTTAAGACCTTAGCTATTAGGCCAGAGTAAGAGTTAAGATCTTAACCAGTAGGCCAGAGTATGAGTCTAAGACCTTAGCTATTAGGCCAGAGTAAGAGTTAAGACCTTAACCAGTAGGCCAGAGTAAGAGTTAAGACCTTAACCTGTTGGCCATAGCATGAGTCTAAGACCTTAGTTATTAGGCCAGAGTAAGAGTTAAGACCTTAACCTGTAGGCCATAGTACAATTCTAAGACCTTAGCTATTAGGCCAGAGTAAGAGTTAAGACCTTAACCAGTAGGCCAGAGTACGAGTCTAAGACCTTAGCTATTAGGCCAGAGAAAGAGTTAAGACCTTAGCTATTAGGCCAGAGTAAGAGTTAAGACCTTAACCATTAGGCCAGAGTACAAGTCTAATACCTTAGCGATTAGGCCAGAGTAAGAGTTAAGACCTTAACTATTAGGCTAGAGTACGAGTCTAAGACCTTAGCTATTAGGCCAGAGTAAGACTTAAGACCTTAACCATTAGGCCAGAGTACGAGTCTAAGACCTTAGCTATTAGGCCAGAGTAAGAGTTAAGACCTTAACCAGTAGGCCAGAGTAAGACTTAAGACCTTAACCTGAAGGCCATAGTAAGAGTTAAGACCTTAACCAGTAGGCCAGAGTATGAGTTAAGACCTTAACCTGTAGACCATAGTACGAGTCTAAGACCTTAGCTATTAGGCCAGAGTAAGAGTTAAGACCTTAGCTATTAGGCCAGAGTTAGAGTTAAGACCTTAACCAGTATGCCAGAGTAAGAGTTAAGACATTAGCTATTAGGCCAGAGTAAGAAGTAAGACCTTAATCATTAGGCCAGAGTACGAGTCTAAGACCTTAGCTAATAGGCCAGAGTAAGAGTTAAGACCTTAACCAGTAGGCCAGAGTAAGAGTTAAGACCATAACCATTAGGCCAGAGTACGAGTCTAAGACCTAAGCTATTAGGCCAGAGAAAGAGTTGAGACCTTAGCTATTAGGCCAGAGTAAGAGTTAAGACCTTAACCATTAGGCCAGAGTACGAGTCTAATACCTTAGCTATTAGGCCAGAGTACGAGTCTAAGACCTTAGATATTATGCCAGAGTAGGAGTTAAGACCTTAACCATTAGGCCAGAGTATGAGTCTAAGACCTTAGCTATTAGGCCAGAGTAGGTGTTAAGACCTTACTATTAGGCCAGAGTAAGAGTTAAGACCTTAGCTATTAGGCCAGAGTAAGAGTTAAGACCTTAAACAGAAGGCCAGAGTAAGAGTTAAGACCTTAACCAGTAGGCTAGAGTAAGAGTTAAGACCTTAACCATTAGGCCAGAGTATGAGTCTAAGACCTTAGCTAATAGGCCAGAGTAAGAGTTAAGACCTTAACCAGTAGGCCAGAGTAAGAGTTAAGACCATAACCATTAGGCCAGAGTACGAGTCTAAGACCTTAACTATTAGGCCAGAGAAAGAGTTAAGACCTTAGCTATTAGGCCAGAGTAAGAGTTAAGACCTTAACCATTAGGCCAGAGTACAAGTCTAAGACCTTAGCTATTAGGCCAGAGTAAGAGTTAAGACCTTATCAATTAAGCCAGAGTACGAGTCTAATACCTTAGCTATTAGGCCAGAGTAAGAGTTAAGACCTTAACCAGTAGGCCAGAGTATGAGTCTAAGATCTTAGCTATTAGGCCAGAGTACGAGTCTAAGACCTTAGCTATTAGGCCAGAGTAAGAGTTAAGACCTTAACCAGTAGGCCAGAGTAGAAGTCTGAGACCTTAGGTATTATGCCAGAGTAGGAGTTAAGACCTTAACCATTAGGCCAGAGTATGAACCTAAGACCTTAGCTATTAGGCCAGAGTAAGTGTTAAGACCTTACTATTAGGCCTGAGTAAGATTTAAGACCTTAACCATTAGGCCAGAGTACGAGTCTAAGACCTTAGCTATTAGGCCAGAGTAAGAGTTAAGACCTTAGCTATTAGGCTAGAGTAAGAGTTAAGACCTTAACCAGTAGGCCAGAGTAAGAGTTAACACCTTAACCATTAGGCCAGAGTACGAGTCTAAGACCTTAGCTATTAGGCCAGAGTAAGAGTTAAGACCTTAGCTATTAGGCCAGAGGAAGAGTGAAGACCTTAACCAGTAGGCCAGAGTATGAGTCTAAGACATTAGCTATTAGGCCAGAGTAAGAGTTAAGACCTTAACCAGTAGGCCAGAGTAAGAGTTAAGACCTTAACCATTAGGCCAGAGTACGAGTCTAAGACCTCAGCTATTAGGCCAAAGTAAGAGTTAAGACCTTAACAATTAGGCCAGAGTATGCATCTAAGACCTTAGCTATTAGACCAGAGTAAGAGTTAAGACCTTAACCAGTAGGCCAGAGTAAGAGTTAAGACCTTAACCATTAGGCCAGAGTACGAGTCTAAGACCTTAGTTATTAGGCCAGAGTAAGAGTTAAGACCTTAACCTGTAGGCCATAGTACAATTCTAAGACCTTAGCTATTAGGCCAGAGTAAGAGTTAAGACCTTAACCAGTAGACCAGAGTATGAGTCTAAGACCTTAACCATTAGGCCAGAGTACGAGTCTAAGACCTTAGCTATTAGGCCAGAGTAAGAGTTAAGACCTTAGCTATTAGGCCAGAGTAAGAGTTAAGACCTTAACCTGTAGGCCACTGTACGAGTCTAAGACCTTAGCTATTAGGCCAGAGTAAGAATTAAGACCTTAACCATTAGGCCAGAGTACAAGTCTAAGACCTTAGCTATTAGGCCAGAGTAAGAGTTAAGACCTTAACCATTAGGCCAGAGTACGAGTCTAATTCCTTAGCTATTAGGCCAGAGTAAGAGTTAAGACCTTAACCAGTAGGCCAGAGTACGAGTCTAAGACCTTAGCTATTAGGCCAGAGTACGAGTCTAAGACCTTAGCTATTAGACCAGAGTAAGAGTTAAGACCTTAACCAGTAGGCCAGAGTACAAGTCTAAGATCTTAGCTATTAGGCCAGAGTACGAGTCTAAGACCTTAGCTATTAGGCTAGAGTAAGATTTAAGACCTTAACCATTAGGCCAGAGTACGAGTCTAAGACCTTAGCTATTAGGCCAGAGTAAGAGTTAAGACCTTAGCTATTAGGCTAGAGTAAGAGTTAAGACCTTAGCTATTAGGCCAGAGTAAGAGTTAAGACCTTAACCAGTAGGCCAGAGTAAGAGTTAAGACCTTAACCATTAGGCCAGAGTACGAGTCTAAGACCTTAGCTATTAGGCCAGAGTAAGAGTTAAGACCTTAACCAGTAGGCCAGAGTAAGAGTTAAGACCTTAACCATTAGGCCAGAGTACAAGACTAAGACCTTAGCTATTAGGCCAGAGTAAGAGTTAAGACCTTAGTTATTAGGCCAGAGTAAGAGTTAAGACCTTAACCAGTAGGCCAGAGTATGAGTCTAAGACCTTAGCTATTAGGCCAGAGTAAGAGTTAAGACCTTAACCAGTAGGCCAGAGTAAGAGTTAAGAACTTAACCTGTTGGCCATAGCACGAGTCTAAGACCTTAGCTATTAGGCCAGAGTAAGAGTTAAGACCTTAGCTATTATGCCAGAGTAAGAGTTAAGACCTTAACCAGTAGGCTAGAGTAAGAGTTAAGACCTTAACCATTAGGCCAGAGTATGAGTCTAAGACCTTAGCTAATACGCCAGAGTAAGAGTTAAGACCTTAACCAGTAGGCCAGAGTAAGAGTTAAGACCATAACCATTAGGCCAGAGTACGAGTCTAAGACCTTAGCTATTAGGCCAGAGAAAGAGTTAAGACCTTAGCTATTAGGCCAGAGTAAGAGTTAAGACCTTAACCATTAGGCCAGAGTACAAGTCTAAGACCTTAGCTATTAGGCCAGAGTAAGAATTAAGACATTAACCATTAGGCCAGAGTACGAGTCTAATACTTTAGCTATTAGGCCAGAGTAAGAGTTAAGACCTTAACCAGTAGGCCAGAGTACGAGTCTAAGACCTTAGCTATTAGGCCAGAGTACGAGTCTAAGACCTTAGCTATTAGGCCAGAGTAAGAGTTAAGACCTTAACCAGTAGGCCAGAGTAGAAGTCTAAGACCTTAGGTATTATGCCAGAGTAGGAGTTAAGACCTTAACCATTAGGCCAGAGTATGAGCCTAAGACCTTAGCTATTAGGCCAGAGTAAGTGTTAAGACCTTACTATTAGGCCAGAGTAAGATTTAAGACCTTAACCATTAGGCCAGAGTACGAGTCTAAGACCTTAGCTATTAGCCAGAGTAAGAGTTAAGACCTTAGCTATTAGGCTAGATTAAGAGTTAAGACCTTAGCTATTAGGCCAGAGAAAGAGTTAAGACCTTAACCAGTAGGCCAGAGTAAGAGTTAAGACCTTAAACATTAGGCCAGAGTACGAGTCTAAGACCTTAGCTATTAGGCCAGAGTAAGAGTTAAGACCTTAGCTATTAGGCCAGAGTAAGAGTTAAGATCTTAACCAGTAGGCCAGAGTATGAGTCTAAGACCTTAGCTATTAGGCCAGAGTAAGAGTTAAGACCTTAACCAGTAGGCCAGAGTAAGAGTTAAGACCTTAACCTGTTGGCCATAGCATGAGTCTAAGACCTTAGTTATTAGGCCAGAGTAAGAGTTAAGACCTTAACCTGTAGGCCATAGTACAATTCTAAGACCTTAGCTATTAGGCCAGAGTAAGAGTTAAGACCTTAACCAGTAGGCCAGAGTACGAGTCTAAGACCTTAGCTATTAGGCCAGAGAAAGAGTTAAGACCTTAGCTATTAGGCCAGAGTAAGAGTTAAGACCTTAACCATTAGGCCAGAGTACAAGTCTAATACCTTAGCGATTAGGCCAGAGTAAGAGTTAAGACCTTAACTATTAGGCTAGAGTACGAGTCTAAGACCTTAGCTATTAGGCCAGAGTAAGACTTAAGACCTTAACCATTAGGCCAGAGTACGAGTCTAAGACCTTAGCTATTAGGCCAGAGTAAGAGTTAAGACCTTAACCAGTAGGCCAGAGTAAGACTTAAGACCTTAACCTGAAGGCCATAGTAAGAGTTAAGACCTTAACCAGTAGGCCAGAGTATGAGTTAAGACCTTAACCTGTAGACCATAGTACGAGTCTAAGACCTTAGCTATTAGGCCAGAGTAAGAGTTAAGACCTTAGCTATTAGGCCAGAGTTAGAGTTAAGACCTTAACCAGTATGCCAGAGTAAGAGTTAAGACATTAGCTATTAGGCCAGAGTAAGAAGTAAGACCTTAATCATTAGGCCAGAGTACGAGTCTAAGACCTTAGCTAATAGGCCAGAGTAAGAGTTAAGACCTTAACCAGTAGGCCAGAGTAAGAGTTAAGACCATAACCATTAGGCCAGAGTACGAGTCTAAGACCTAAGCTATTAGGCCAGAGAAAGAGTTGAGACCTTAGCTATTAGGCCAGAGTAAGAGTTAAGACCTTAACCATTAGGCCAGAGTACGAGTCTAATACCTTAGCTATTAGGCCAGAGTACGAGTCTAAGACCTTAGATATTATGCCAGAGTAGGAGTTAAGACCTTAACCATTAGGCCAGAGTATGAGTCTAAGACCTTAGCTATTAGGCCAGAGTAGGTGTTAAGACCTTACTATTAGGCCAGAGTAAGAGTTAAGACCTTAGCTATTAGGCCAGAGTAAGAGTTAAGACCTTAAACAGAAGGCCAGAGTAAGAGTTAAGACCTTAACCAGTAGGCTAGAGTAAGAGTTAAGACCTTAACCATTAGGCCAGAGTATGAGTCTAAGACCTTAGCTAATAGGCCAGAGTAAGAGTTAAGACCTTAACCAGTAGGCCAGAGTAAGAGTTAAGACCATAACCATTAGGCCAGAGTACGAGTCTAAGACCTTAGCTATTAGGCCAGAGAAAGAGTTAAGACCTTAGCTATTAGGCCAGAGTAAGAGTTAAGACCTTAACCATTAGGCCAGAGTACAAGTCTAAGACCTTAGCTATTAGGCCAGAGTAAGAGTTAAGACCTTATCAATTAAGCCAGAGTACGAGTCTAATACCTTAGCTATTAGGCCAGAGTAAGAGTTAAGACCTTAACCAGTAGGCCAGAGTACGAGTCTAAGATCTTAGCTATTAGGCCAGAGTACGAGTCTAAGACCTTAGCTATTAGGCCAGAGTAAGAGTTAAGACCTTAACCAGTAGGCCAGAGTAGAAGTCTGAGACCTTAGGTATTATGCCAGAGTAGGAGTTAAGACCTTAACCATTAGGCCAGAGTATGAACCTAAGACCTTAGCTATTAGGCCAGAGTAAGTGTTAAGACCTTACTATTAGGCCTGAGTAAGATTTAAGACCTTAACCATTAGGCCAGAGTACGAGTCTAAGACCTTAGCTATTAGGCCAGAGTAAGAGTTAAGACCTTAGCTATTAGGCTAGAGTAAGAGTTAAGACCTTAGCTATTAGGCCAGAGTAAGAGTTAAGACCTTAACCAGTAGGCCAGAGTAAGAGTTAAGACCTTAACCATTAGGCCAGAGTACGAGTCTAAGACCTTAGCTATTAGGCCAGAGTAAGAGTTAAGACCTTAACCAGTAGGCCAGAGTAAGAGTTAAGACCTTAACCATTAGGCCAGAGTACAAGACTAAGACCTTAGCTATTAGGCCAGAGTAAGAGTTAAGACCTTAGTTATTAGGCCAGAGTAAGAGTTAAGACCTTAACCAGTAGGCCAGAGTATGAGTCTAAGACCTTAGCTATTAGGCCAGAGTAAGAGTTAAGACCTTAACCAGTAGGCCAGAGTAAGAGTTAAGAACTTAACCTGTTGGCCATAGCACGAGTCTAAGACCTTAGCTATTAGGCCAGAGTAAGAGTTAAGACCTTAGCTATTATGCCAGAGTAAGAGTTAAGACCTTAACCAGTAGGCTAGAGTAAGAGTTAAGACCTTAACCATTAGGCCAGAGTATGAGTCTAAGACCTTAGCTAATACGCCAGAGTAAGAGTTAAGACCTTAACCAGTAGGCCAGAGTAAGAGTTAAGACCATAACCATTAGGCCAGAGTACGAGTCTAAGACCTTAGCTATTAGGCCAGAGAAAGAGTTAAGACCTTAGCTATTAGGCCAGAGTAAGAGTTAAGACCTTAACCATTAGGCCAGAGTACAAGTCTAAGACCTTAGCTATTAGGCCAGAGTAAGAATTAAGACATTAACCATTAGGCCAGAGTACGAGTCTAATACTTTAGCTATTAGGCCAGAGTAAGAGTTAAGACCTTAACCAGTAGGCCAGAGTACGAGTCTAAGACCTTAGCTATTAGGCCAGAGTACGAGTCTAAGACCTTAGCTATTAGGCCAGAGTAAGAGTTAAGACCTTAACCAGTAGGCCAGAGTAGAAGTCTAAGACCTTAGGTATTATGCCAGAGTAGGAGTTAAGACCTTAACCATTAGGCCAGAGTATGAGCCTAAGACCTTAGCTATTAGGCCAGAGTAAGTGTTAAGACCTTACTATTAGGCCAGAGTAAGATTTAAGACCTTAACCATTAGGCCAGAGTACGAGTCTAAGACCTTAGCTATTAGCCAGAGTAAGAGTTAAGACCTTAGCTATTAGGCTAGATTAAGAGTTAAGACCTTAGCTATTAGGCCAGAGAAAGAGTTAAGACCTTAACCAGTAGGCCAGAGTAAGAGTTAAGACCTTAAACATTAGGCCAGAGTACGAGTCTAAGACCTTAGCTATTAGGCCAGAGTAAGAGTTAAGACCTTAGCTATTAGGCCAGAGTAAGAGTTAAGATCTTAACCAGTAGGCCAGAGTATGAGTCTAAGACCTTAGCTATTAGGCCAGAGTAAGAGTTAAGACCTTAACCAGTAGGCCAGAGTAAGAGTTAAGACCTTAACCTGTTGGCCATAGCATGAGTCTAAGACCTTAGTTATTAGGCCAGAGTAAGAGTTAAGACCTTAACCTGTAGGCCATAGTACAATTCTAAGACCTTAGCTATTAGGCCAGAGTAAGAGTTAAGACCTTAACCAGTAGGCCAGAGTACGAGTCTAAGACCTTAGCTATTAGGCCAGAGAAAGAGTTAAGACCTTAGCTATTAGGCCAGAGTAAGAGTTAAGACCTTAACCATTAGGCCAGAGTACAAGTCTAATACCTTAGCGATTAGGCCAGAGTAAGAGTTAAGACCTTAACTATTAGGCTAGAGTACGAGTCTAAGACCTTAGCTATTAGGCCAGAGTAAGACTTAAGACCTTAACCATTAGGCCAGAGTACGAGTCTAAGACCTTAGCTATTAGGCCAGAGTAAGAGTTAAGACCTTAACCAGTAGGCCAGAGTAAGACTTAAGACCTTAACCTGAAGGCCATAGTAAGAGTTAAGACCTTAACCAGTAGGCCAGAGTATGAGTTAAGACCTTAACCTGTAGACCATAGTACGAGTCTAAGACCTTAGCTATTAGGCCAGAGTAAGAGTTAAGACCTTAGCTATTAGGCCAGAGTTAGAGTTAAGACCTTAACCAGTATGCCAGAGTAAGAGTTAAGACATTAGCTATTAGGCCAGAGTAAGAAGTAAGACCTTAATCATT
This sequence comes from Triturus cristatus, assembly GCF_964204655.1. Classification (NCBI taxonomy): domain Eukaryota; kingdom Metazoa; phylum Chordata; class Amphibia; order Caudata; family Salamandridae; genus Triturus; species Triturus cristatus. The sequence goes on along the minus strand of NC_140593.1, from coordinate 716,854,001 downwards.
AGGCCAGAGTACGAGTCTAAGACCTTAGCTAATAGGCCAGAGTAAGAGTTAAGACCTTAACCAGTAGGCCAGAGTAAGAGTTAAGACCATAACCATTAGGCCAGAGTACGAGTCTAAGACCTAAGCTATTAGGCCAGAGAAAGAGTTGAGACCTTAGCTATTAGGCCAGAGTAAGAGTTAAGACCTTAACCATTAGGCCAGAGTACGAGTCTAATACCTTAGCTATTAGGCCAGAGTACGAGTCTAAGACCTTAGATATTATGCCAGAGTAGGAGTTAAGACCTTAACCATTAGGCCAGAGTATGAGTCTAAGACCTTAGCTATTAGGCCAGAGTAGGTGTTAAGACCTTACTATTAGGCCAGAGTAAGAGTTAAGACCTTAGCTATTAGGCCAGAGTAAGAGTTAAGACCTTAAACAGAAGGCCAGAGTAAGAGTTAAGACCTTAACCAGTAGGCTAGAGTAAGAGTTAAGACCTTAACCATTAGGCCAGAGTATGAGTCTAAGACCTTAGCTAATAGGCCAGAGTAAGAGTTAAGACCTTAACCAGTAGGCCAGAGTAAGAGTTAAGACCATAACCATTAGGCCAGAGTACGAGTCTAAGACCTTAGCTATTAGGCCAGAGAAAGAGTTAAGACCTTAGCTATTAGGCCAGAGTAAGAGTTAAGACCTTAACCATTAGGCCAGAGTACAAGTCTAAGACCTTAGCTATTAGGCCAGAGTAAGAGTTAAGACCTTAACCAGTAGGCCAGAGTAAGAGTTAAGAACTTAACCTGTTGGCCATAGCACGAGTCTAAGACCTTAGCTATTAGGCCAGAGTAAGAGTTAAGACCTTAGCTATTATGCCAGAGTAAGAGTTAAGACCTTAACCAGTAGGCTAGAGTAAGAGTTAAGACCTTAACCATTAGGCCAGAGTATGAGTCTAAGACCTTAGCTAATACGCCAGAGTAAGAGTTAAGACCTTAACCAGTAGGCCAGAGTAAGAGTTAAGACCATAACCATTAGGCCAGAGTACGAGTCTAAGACCTTAGCTATTAGGCCAGAGAAAGAGTTAAGACCTTAGCTATTAGGCCAGAGTAAGAGTTAAGACCTTAACCATTAGGCCAGAGTACAAGTCTAAGACCTTAGCTATTAGGCCAGAGTAAGAATTAAGACATTAACCATTAGGCCAGAGTACGAGTCTAATACTTTAGCTATTAGGCCAGAGTAAGAGTTAAGACCTTAACCAGTAGGCCAGAGTACGAGTCTAAGACCTTAGCTATTAGGCCAGAGTACGAGTCTAAGACCTTAGCTATTAGGCCAGAGTAAGAGTTAAGACCTTAACCAGTAGGCCAGAGTAGAAGTCTAAGACCTTAGGTATTATGCCAGAGTAGGAGTTAAGACCTTAACCATTAGGCCAGAGTATGAGCCTAAGACCTTAGCTATTAGGCCAGAGTAAGTGTTAAGACCTTACTATTAGGCCAGAGTAAGATTTAAGACCTTAACCATTAGGCCAGAGTACGAGTCTAAGACCTTAGCTATTAGCCAGAGTAAGAGTTAAGACCTTAGCTATTAGGCTAGATTAAGAGTTAAGACCTTAGCTATTAGGCCAGAGAAAGAGTTAAGACCTTAACCAGTAGGCCAGAGTAAGAGTTAAGACCTTAAACATTAGGCCAGAGTACGAGTCTAAGACCTTAGCTATTAGGCCAGAGTAAGAGTTAAGACCTTAGCTATTAGGCCAGAGTAAGAGTTAAGATCTTAACCAGTAGGCCAGAGTATGAGTCTAAGACCTTAGCTATTAGGCCAGAGTAAGAGTTAAGACCTTAACCAGTAGGCCAGAGTAAGAGTTAAGACCTTAACCTGTTGGCCATAGCATGAGTCTAAGACCTTAGTTATTAGGCCAGAGTAAGAGTTAAGACCTTAACCTGTAGGCCATAGTACAATTCTAAGACCTTAGCTATTAGGCCAGAGTAAGAGTTAAGACCTTAACCAGTAGGCCAGAGTACGAGTCTAAGACCTTAGCTATTAGGTCAGAGAAAGAGTTAAGACCTTAGCTATTAGGCCAGAGTAAGAGTTAAGACCTTAACCATTAGGCCAGAGTACAAGTCTAATACCTTAGCGATTAGGCCAGAGTAAGAGTTAAGACCTTAACTATTAGGCTAGAGTACGAGTCTAAGACCTTAGCTATTAGGCCAGAGTAAGACTTAAGACCTTAACCATTAGGCCAGAGTACGAGTCTAAGACCTTAGCTATTAGGCCAGAGTAAGAGTTAAGACCTTAACCAGTAGGCCAGAGTAAGACTTAAGACCTTAACCTGAAGGCCATAGTAAGAGTTAAGACCTTAACCAGTAGGCCAGAGTATGAGTTAAGACCTTAACCTGTAGACCATAGTACGAGTCTAAGACCTTAGCTATTAGGCCAGAGTAAGAGTTAAGACCTTAGCTATTAGGCCAGAGTTAGAGTTAAGACCTTAACCAGTATGCCAGAGTAAGAGTTAAGACATTAGCTATTAGGCCAGAGTAAGAAGTAAGACCTTAATCATTAGGCCAGAGTACGAGTCTAAGACCTTAGCTAATAGGCCAGAGTAAGAGTTAAGACCTTAACCAGTAGGCCAGAGTAAGAGTTAAGACCATAACCATTAGGCCAGAGTACGAGTCTAAGACCTAAGCTATTAGGCCAGAGAAAGAGTTGAGACCTTAGCTATTAGGCCAGAGTAAGAGTTAAGACCTTAACCATTAGGCCAGAGTACGAGTCTAATACCTTAGCTATTAGGCCAGAGTACGAGTCTAAGACCTTAGATATTATGCCAGAGTAGGAGTTAAGACCTTAACCATTAGGCCAGAGTATGAGTCTAAGACCTTAGCTATTAGGCCAGAGTAGGTGTTAAGACCTTACTATTAGGCCAGAGTAAGAGTTAAGACCTTAGCTATTAGGCCAGAGTAAGAGTTAAGACCTTAAACAGAAGGCCAGAGTAAGAGTTAAGACCTTAACCAGTAGGCTAGAGTAAGAGTTAAGACCTTAACCATTAGGCCAGAGTATGAGTCTAAGACCTTAGCTAATAGGCCAGAGTAAGAGTTAAGACCTTAACCAGTAGGCCAGAGTAAGAGTTAAGACCATAACCATTAGGCCAGAGTACGAGTCTAAGACCTTAGCTATTAGGCCAGAGAAAGAGTTAAGACCTTAGCTATTAGGCCAGAGTAAGAGTTAAGACCTTAACCATTAGGCCAGAGTACAAGTCTAAGACCTTAGCTATTAGGCCAGAGTAAGAGTTAAGACCTTATCAATTAAGCCAGAGTACGAGTCTAATACCTTAGCTATTAGGCCAGAGTAAGAGTTAAGACCTTAACCAGTAGGCCAGAGTACGAGTCTAAGATCTTAGCTATTAGGCCAGAGTACGAGTCTAAGACCTTAGCTATTAGGCCAGAGTAAGAGTTAAGACCTTAACCAGTAGGCCAGAGTAGAAGTCTGAGACCTTAGGTATTATGCCAGAGTAGGAGTTAAGACCTTAACCATTAGGCCAGAGTATGAACCTAAGACCTTAGCTATTAGGCCAGAGTAAGTGTTAAGACCTTACTATTAGGCCTGAGTAAGATTTAAGACCTTAACCATTAGGCCAGAGTACGAGTCTAAGACCTTAGCTATTAGGCCAGAGTAAGAGTTAAGACCTTAGCTATTAGGCTAGAGTAAGAGTTAAGACCTTAGCTATTAGGCCAGAGTAAGAGTTAAGACCTTAACCAGTAGGCCAGAGTAAGAGTTAAGACCTTAACCATTAGGCCAGAGTACGAGTCTAAGACCTTAGCTATTAGGCCAGAGTAAGAGTTAAGACCTTAGCTATTACGCCAGTGGAAGAGTGAAGACCTTAACCAGTAGGCCAGAGTATGAGTCTAAGACATTAGCTATTAGGCCAGAGTAAGAGTTAAGACCTTAACCAGTAGGCCAGAGTAAGAGTTAAGACCTTAACCATTAGGCCAGAGTACGAGTCTAAGACCTCAGCTATTAGGCCAAAGTAAGAGTTAAGACCTTAACAATTAGGCCAGAGTATGCATCTAAGACCTTAGCTATTAGACCAGAGTAAGAGTTAAGACCTTAACCAGTAGGCCAGAGTAAGAGTTAAGACCTTAACCATTAGGCCAGAGTACGAGTCTAAGACCTTAGTTATTAGGCCAGAGTAAGAGTTAAGACCTTAACCTGTAGGCCATAGTACAATTCTAAGACCTTAGCTATTGGGCCAGAGTAAGAGTTAAGACCTTAACCAGTAGGCCAGAGTAAGAGTTAAGACCTTAACCATTAGGCCAGAGTACGAGTCTAAGACCTTAGTTATTAGGCCAGAGTAAGAGTTAAGACCTTAACCATTAGGCCAGAGTACAAGTCTAAGACCTTAGCTATTAGGCCAGAGTAAGAGTTAAGACCTTAACCATTAGGCCAGAGTACGAGTCTAATTCCTTAGCTATTAGGCCAGAGTAAGAGTTAAGACCTTAACCAGTAGGCCAGAGTACGAGTCTAAGACCTTAGCTATTAGGCCAGAGTACGAGTCTAAGACCTTAGCTATTAGACCAGAGTAAGAGTTAAGACCTTAACCAGTAGGCCAGAGTACAAGTCTAAGATCTTAGCTATTAGGCCAGAGTACGAGTCTAAGACCTTAGCTATTATGCCAGAGTAGGAGTTAAGACCTTAACCATTAGGCCAGAGTATGAGTCTAAGACCTTAGCTATTAGGCCATAGTAGGTGTTAAGACCTTACTATTAGGCCAGAGTAAGATTTAAGACCTTAGCTATTAGGCTAGAGTAAGATTTAAGACCTTAACCATTAGGCCAGAGTACGAGTCTAAGACCTTAGCTATTATGCCAGAGTAAGAGTTAAGACCTTAGCTATTAGGCTAGAGTAAGAGTTAAGACCTTAGCTATTAGGCCAGAGTAAGAGTTAAGACCTTAACCAGTAGGCCAGAGTAAGAGTTAAGACCTTAACCATTAGGCCAGAGTACGAGTCTAAGACCTTAGCTATTAGGCCAGAGTAAGAGTTAAGACCTTAACCAGTAGGCCAGAGTAAGAGTTAAGACCTTAACCATTAGGCCAGAGTACAAGACTAAGACCTTAGCTATTAGGCCAGAGTAAGAGTTAAGACCTTAGCTATTAGGCCAGAGTAAGAGTTAAGACCTTAACCAGTAGGCCAGAGTATGAGTCTAAGACCTTAGCTATTAGGCCAGAGTAAGAGTTAAGACCTTAACCAGTAGGCCAGAGTAAGAGTTAAGAACTTAACCTGTTGGCCATAGCACAAGTCTAAGACCTTAGCTATTAGGCCAGAGTAAGAGTTAAGACCTTAGCTATTATGCCAGAGTAAGAGTTAAGACCTTAACCAGTAGGCTAGAGTAAGAGTTAAGACCTTAACCATTAGGCCAGAGTATGAGTCTAAGACCTTAGCTAATAGGCCAGAGTAAGAGTTAAGACCTTAACCAGTAGGCCAGAGTAAGAGTTAAGACCATAACCATTAGGCCAGAGTACGAGTCTAAGACCTTAGCTATTAGGCCAGAGAAATAGTTAAGACCTTAGCTATTAGGCCAGAGTAAGAGTTAAGACCTTAACCATTAGGCCAGAGTACAAGTCTAAGACCTTAGCTATTAGGCCAGAGTAAGAGTTAAGACATTAACCATTAGGCCAGAGTACGAGTCTAATACTTTAGCTATTAGGCCAGAGTAAGAGTTAAGACCTTAACCAGTAGGCCAGAGTACGAGTCTAAGACCTTAGCTATTAGGCCAGAGTACGAGTCTAAGACCTTAGCTATTAGGCCAGAGTAAGAGTTAAGACCTTAACCAGTAGGCCAGAGTAGAAGTCTAAGACCTTAGGTATTATGCCAGAGTAGGAGTTAAGACCTTAACCATTAGGCCAGAGTATGAGCCTAAGACCTTAGCTATTAGGCCAGAGTAAGTGTTAATACCTTACTATTAGGCCAGAGTAAGATTTAAGACCTTAACCATTAGGCCAGAGTACGAGTCTAAGACCTTAGCTATTAGGCCAGAGTAAGAGTTAAGACCTTAGCTATTAGGCTAGATTAAGAGTTAAGACCTTAGCTATTAGGCCAGAGTAAGAGTTAAGACCTTAACCAGTAGGCCAGAGTAAGAGTTAAGACCTTAACCATTAGGCCAGAGTATGAGTCTAAGACCTTAGCTATTAGGCCAGAGTAAGAGTTAAGACCTTAGCTATTAGGCCAGAGTAAGAGTTAAGATCTTAACCAGTAGGCCAGAGTACGAGTCTAAGACCTTAGCTATTAGGCCAGAGTAAGAGTTAAGACCTTAACCAGTAGGCCAGAGTAAGAGTTAAGACCTTAACCTGTTGGCCATAGCATGAGTCTAAGACCTTAGCTATTAGGCCAGAGTAAGAGTTAAGACCTTAGCTATTAGGCCAGAGTAAGAGTTAAGACCTTACCCATTAGGCCAGAGTACGAGTCTAAGACCTTAACCATTAGGCCAGAGTACGAGTCTAAGACCTTAGCTATTAGGCCAGAGTAAGATTTAAGACCTTAACCAGTAGGCCAGAGTAAGAGTTAAGACCTTAACCAGTAGGCCAGAGTAAGAGGTAAGACCTTAGCTATTTGGCCAGAGTAAGAGTTAAGACCTTAACCATTAGGCCAGAGTAAGAGTTAAGACCTTAGCTATTTGGCCAGAGTAAGAGTTAAGACCTTAACCAGTAGGCCAGAGTAAGAGTTAAGACCTTAACCATTAGGCCAGAGTATGAGTCTAAGACCTTAGCTATTAGGCCAGAGAAAGAGTTGAGACCTTAGCTATTAGGCCAGAGTAAGAGTTAAGACCTTAACCATTAGGCCAGAGTACAAGTCTAAGACCTTAGCTATTAGGCCAGAGTAAGAGTTAAGACCTTAACCATTAGGCCAGAGTACGAGTCTAATACCTTAGCTATTAGGCCAGAGTAAGAGTTAAGACCTTAACCAGTAGGCCAGAGTGCGAGTCTAACACCTTAGCTATTAGGCCAGAGTACGAGATTAAGACCTTAGCTATTAGGCGAGAGTAAGTGTTAAGACCTTAACCAGTAGGCCAGAGTACAAGTCTAAGATCTTAGCTATTAGGCCAGAGTAGAAGTCTAAGACCTTAGGTATTATGCCAGAGTAGGAGTTAAGACCTTAACCATTAGGCCACAGTATGAGCCTAAGACCTTAGCTATTAGGCCAGAGTAAGTGTTAAGACCTTACCATTAGGCCAGAGTAAGATTTAAGACCTTAACCATTAGGCCAGAGTACGAGTCTAAGACCTTAGCTATTAGGCCAAAGTAAGAGTTAAGACCTTAACCAGTAGGCCAGAGTAAGAGTTAAGACCTTAACCATTAGGCCAGAGTACGAGTCTAAGACCTTAGCTATTAGGCCAGAGTAAGAGTTAAGACCTTAACCAGTAGGCCGGAGTGAGAGTTAAGACCTTAACCATTAGGCCAGAGTACGAGTCTAAGACCTTAGCTATTAGGCCAGAGTAAGAGTTAAGACCTTAGCTATTAGGCCAGAGTAAGAGTTAAGACCTTAACCAGTAGGCCAGAGTAAGAGTTAAGACCTTAACCTGTTGGCCATAGCATGAGTCTAAGACCTAAGCTATTAGGCCAGAGTAAGAGTTAAGACCTTAGCTATTAGGCCAGAGTAAGAGTTAAGACCTTAGCTATTAGGCCAGAGTAAGTGTTAAGACCTTAACCATTAGGCCAGAGTACAAGTCTAAGACCTTAGCTATTAGGCCAGAGTAAGAGTTAAGACCTTAACCGGTAGGCCAGAGTAAGAGTTAATACCTTAACCATTAGGCCAGAGTACGAGTCTAAGACCTGAGCTATTAGGCCAGAGTAAGAGTTAAGACCTTAGCTATTAGGCCAGAGTAAGAGTTAAGATCTTAACCAGTAGGCCAGAGTACGAGTCTAAGACCTTAGCTATTAGGCCAGAGTAAGAGTTAAGACCTTAACCAGTAGGCCAAAGTAAGAGTTAAGACCCTAACCTGTTGGCCATAGCATGAGTCTAAGACCTTAGCTATTAGGCCAGAGTAAGAGTTAAGACCTTAGCTATTAGGCCAGAGTAAGAGTTAAGACCTTAACCATTAGGCCAGAGTACGAGTCTAAGACCTTAGCTATTAGGCCAAAGTAAGAGTTAAGACCGTAACCATTAGGCCAGAGTACGAGTCTAAGACCTCAGCTATTAGGCCAAAGTAAGAGTTAAGACCTTAACCATTAGGCCAGAGTACGAGTCTAAGACCTTAGCTATTAGGCCAGAGTAAGATTTAAGACCTTAACCAGTAGGCCAGAGTAAGAGTTAAGACCTTAACCATTAGGCCAGAGTAAGAGTTAAGACCTTAGCTATTAGGCCAGAGTAAGAGTTAAGACCTTAACCATTAGGCCAGAGTAAGAGTTAAGACCTTAGCTATTTGGCCAGAGTAAGAGTTAAGACCTTAACCAGTAGGCCAGAGTATGAGTCTAAGACCTTAGCTATTAGGCCAGAGTAAGAGTTAAGACCTTAGCTATTAGGCCAGAGTAAGAGTTAAGACCTTAACCATTAGGCCAGAGTATGAGTCTAAGACCTTAGCTATTAGGCCAAAGTAAGAGTTAAGACCGTAACCATTAGGCCAGAGTACGAGTCTAAGACCTCAGCTATTAGGCCAGAGTAGGAGTTAAGACCTTAACCATTAGGCCAGAGAATGAGCCTAAGACCTTAGCTATTAGGCCAGAGTAAGTTTTAAGACCTTACTATTAGGCCAGAGTAAGATTTAAGACCTTAACCATTAGGCCAGAGTACGAGTCTAAGACCTTAGCTATTAGGCCAGAGTACGAGTTAAGACCTTAGCTATTAGGCTAGAGTAAGAGTTAAGACCTTAGCTATTAGGCCAGAGTAAGAGTTAAGACCTTAACCATTAGGCCAGAGTACGAGTCTAAGACCTTAGCTATTAGGCCAGAGTAAGAGTTAAGACCTTAACCAGTAGGCCAGAGTAAGAGTTAAGACCTTAACCATTAGGCCAGAGTACGAGTCTAAGACCTTAGCTATTAGGCCAGAGTAAGAGTTAAGACCTTAACCAGTAGGCCAGAGTGCAAGTCTAACACCTTAGCTATTAGGCCAGAGTACGAGATTAAGACCTTAGCTATTAGGCCAGAGTAAGTGTTAAGACCTTAACCAGTAGGCCAGAGTACAAGTCTAAGATCTTAGCTATTAGGCCAGAGTAGAAGTCTAAGACCTTAGGTATTATGCCAGAGTAGGGGTTAAGACCTTAACCATTAGGCCAGAGTATGAGCCTAAGACCTTAGCTATTAGGCCAGAGTAAGTGTTAAGACCTTACCATTAGGCCAGAGTAAGATTTAAGACCTTAACCATTAGGCCAGAGTACGAGTCTAAGACCTTAGCTATTAGGCCAGAGTAAGAGTTAAGACCTTAACCAGTAGGCCAGAGTAAGAGTTAAGACCTTAACCATTAGGCCAGAGTACGAGTCTAAGACCTTAGCTATTAGGCCAGAGTAAGAGTTAAGACCTTAACCAGTAGGCCGGAGTGAGAGTTAAGACCTTAACCATTAGGCCAGAGTACGAGTCTAAGACCTTAGCTATTAGGCCAGAGTAAGAGTTAAGACCTTAGCTATTAGGCCAGAGTAAGAGTTAAGACCTTAACCAGTAGGCCAGAGTACGAGTCTAAGACCTTAGCTATTAGGCCAGAGTAAGAGTTAAGACCTTAACCAGTAGGCCAGAGTAAGAGTTAAGACCTTAACCTGTTGGCCATAGCATGAGTCTAAGACCTTAGCTATTAGGCCAGAGTAAGAGTTAAGACCTTAGCTATTAGGCCAGAGTAAGAGTTAAGACCTTAACCATTAGGCCAGAGTACGAGTCTAAGACCTTAGCTATTAGGCCAAAGTAAGAGTTAAGACCGTAACCATTAGGCCAGAGTACGAGTCTAAGACCTCAGCTATTAGGCCCAAGTAAGAGTTAAGACCTTAACCATTAGGCCAGAGTACGAGTCTAAGACCTTAGCTATTAGGCCAGAGTAAGATTTAAGACCTTAACCAGTAGGCCAGAGTAAGAGTTAAGACCTTAGCTATTAGGCCAGAGTAAGAGTTAAGACCTTAACCATTAGGCCAGAGTAAGAGTTAAGACCTTAGCTATTTGGCCAGAGTAAGAGTTAAGACCTTAACCAGTAGGCCAGAGTATGAGTCTAAGACCTTAGCTATTAGGCCAGAGTAAGAGTTAAGACCTTAGCTATTAGGCCAGAGTAAGAGTTAAGACCTTAACCATTAGGCCAGAGTATGAGTCTAAGACCTTAGCTATTAGGCCAAAGTAAGAGTTAAGACCGTAACCATTAGGCCAGAGTACGAGTCTAAGACCTCAGCTATTAGGCCAGAGTAGGAGTTAAGACCTTAACCATTAGGCCAGAGAATGAGCCTAAGACCTTAGCTATTAGGCCAGAGTAAGTTTTAAGACCTTACTATTAGGCCAGAGTAAGATTTAAGACCTTAACCATTAGGCCAGACTACGAGTCTAAGACCTTAGCTATTAGGCCAGAGTAAGAGTTAAGACCGTAGCTATTAGGCTAGAGTAAGAGTTAAGACCTTAGCTATTAGGCCAGAGTAAGAGTTAAGACCTTAACCAGTAGGCCAGAGTAAGAGTTAAGACCTTAACCATTAGGCCAGAGTACGAGTCTAAGACCTTAGCTATTAGGCCAGAGTAAGAGTTAAGACCTTAGCTATTAGGCCAGAGTAAGAGTTAAGATCTTAACCAGTAGGCCAGAGTACGAGTCTAAGACCTTAGCTATTAGGCCAGAGTAAGAGTTAAGACCTTAACCAGTAGGCCAGAGTAAGAGTTAAGACCTTAACCTGTTGGCCATAGCATGAGTCTAAGACCTTAGCTGTTAGGCCAGAGTAAGAGTTAAGACCTTAGCTATTAGGCCAGAGTAAGAGTTAAGACCTTAACCATTAGGCCAGAGTATGAGTCTAAGACCTTAGCTATTAGGGCAAAGTAAGAGTTAAGACCGTAACCATTAGGCCAGAGTACGAGTCTAAGACCTCAGCTATTAGGCCAAAGTAAGAGTTAAGACCTTAACCATTGGGCCAGAGTACGAGTCTAAGACCTTAGCTATTAGGCCAGAGTAAGATTTAAGACCTTAACCAGTAGGCCAGAGTAAGAGTTAAGACCTTAACCAGTAGGCCAGAGAAAGAGTTAAGACCTTAGCTATTTGGCCAGAGTAAGAGTTAAGACCTTAACCAGTAGGCCAGAGTACGAGTCTAAGACCTTAGCTATTAGGCCAGAGTAAGAGTTAAGACCTTAACCATTAGGCCAGAGTAAGAGTTAAGACCTTAGCTATTTGGCCAGAGTAAGAGTTAAGACCTTAACCAGTAGGCCAGAGTATGAGTCTAAGACCTTAGCTATTAGGCCAGAGTAAGAGTTAAGACCTTAGCTATTAGGCCAGAGTAAGAGTTAAGACCTTAACCATTAGGCCAGAGTATGAGTCTAAGACCTTAGCTATTAGGCCAAAGTAAGAGTTAAGACCATAACCATTAGGCCAGAGTACGAGTCTAAGACCTCAGCTATTAGGCCAAAGTAAGAGTTAAGACCTTAACAATTAGGCCAGAGTACGCATCTAAGACCTTAGCTATTAGGCCAGAGTAAGAGTTAAGACCTTAACCAGTAGGCCAGAGTAAGAGTTAAGACCTTAACCATTAGGCCAGAGTACGAGTCTAAGACCTTAGTTATTAGGCCAGAGTAAGAGTTAAGACCTTAACCTGTAGGCCATAGTACAATTCTAAGACCTTAGCTATTAGGCCAGAGTAAGAGTTAAGACCTTAACCAGTAGGCCAGAGTATGAGTCTAAGACCTTAACCATTAGGCCAGAGTACGAGTCTAAGACCTTAGCTATTAGGCCAGAGTAAGAGTTAAGACCTTAGCTATTAGGCCAGAGTAAGAGTTAAGACCTTAACCTGTAGTCCACAGTACGAGTCTAAGACCTTAGCTATTAGGCCAGAGTAAGAGTTAAGACCTTAACCATTAGGCCAGAGTACAAGTCTAAGACCTTAGCTATTAGGCCAGAGTAGGAGTTAAGACCTTAACCATTAGGCCAGAGTACGAGTCTAATACCTTAGCTATTAGGCCAGAGTAAGAGTTAAGACCTTAACCAGTAGGCCAGAGTACGAGTCTAAGACCTTAGCTATTAGGCCAGAGTAAGAGTTAAGACCTTAACCATTAGGCCAGAGTACAAGTCTAAGATCTTAGCTATTAGGCCAGAGTACGAGTCTCAGACCTTAGCTATTATGCCAGAGGAGGAGTTAAGACCTTAACCATTAGGCCAGAGTATGAGTCTAAGACCTTAGCTATTAGGCCAGAGTAGGTGTTAAGACCTTACTATTAGGCCAGAGTAAGATTTAAGACCTTAACCATTAGGCCAGAGTACGAGTCTAAGACCTTAGCTATTAGGCCAGAGTAAGAGTTAAGACCTTAGCTATTAGGCTAGAGTAAGAGTTAAGACCTTAGCTATTAGGCCATAGTAAGAGTTAAGACCTTAACCAGTAGGAAAGAGTAAGAGTTAAGACCTTAACCATTATGCCAGAGTACGAGTCTAAGACCTTAGCTATTAGGCCAGAGTAAGAGTTAAGACCTTAGCTATTAGGCCAGAGTAAGAGTGAAGACCTTAACCAGTAGGCCAGAGTACGAGTCTAAGACCTTAGCTATTAGGCCAGAGTAAGAGTTAAGACCTTAACCAGTAGGCCAGAGTAAGAGTTAAGACCTTAACCTGTTGGCCATTGCACGAGTCTAAGACCTTAGCTATTAGGCCAGAGTACGAGTCTAAGACCTTAGCTATTAGGCCAGAGTAAGAGTTAAGACCTTAGCTATTAGGCTAGAGTAAGAGTTAAGACCTTAGCTATTAGGCCAGAGTAAGAGTTAAGACCTTAACCAGTAGGAAAGAGTAAGAGTTAAGACCTTAACCATTATGCCAGAGTACGAGTCTAAGACCTTAGCTATTAGGCCAGAGTAAGAGTTAAGACCTTAGCTATTAGGCCAGAGTTAGAGTGAAGACCTTAACCAGTAGGCCAGAGTACGAGTCTAAGACCTTAGCTATTAGGCCAGAGTAAGAGTTAAGACCTTACCCAGTAGGCCAGAGTAAGAGTTAAGACCTTAACCTGTTGGCCATTGCACGAGTCTAAGACCTTAGCTATTAGGCCAGAGTACGAGTCTAAGACCTTAGCTATTAGGCCAAAGTAAGAGTTAAGACCGTAACCATTAGGCCAGAGTACGAGTCTAAGACCTCAGCTATTAGGCCAAAGTAAGAGTTAAGACCTTAACCAGTAGGCCAGAGTAAGAGTTAAGACCTTAACCAGTAGGCCAGAGTAAGAGTTAAGACCTTAGCTATTTGGCCAGAGTAAGAGTTAAGACCTTAACCAGTAGGCCAGAGTACGAGTCTAAGACCTTAGCTATTAGGCCAGAGTAAGAGTTAAGACCTTAACCATTAGGCCAGAGTAAGAGTTAAGACCTTAGCTATTTGGCCAGAGTAAGAGTTAAGACCTTAACCAGTAGGCCAGAGTATGAGTCTAAGACCTTAGCTATTAGGCCAGAGTAAGAGTTAAGACCTTAGCTATTAGGCCAGAGTAAGAGTTAAGACCCTAACCATTAGGCCAGAGTATGAGTCTAAGACCTCAGCTATTAGGCCAAAGTAAGAGTTAAGACCTTAACCATTGGGCCAGAGTACGAGTCTAAGACCTTAGCTATTAGGCCAGAGTAAGATTTAAGACCTAAACCAGTAGGCCAGAGTAAGAGTTAAGACCTTAACCAGTAGGCCAGAGTAAGAGTTAAGACCTTAGCTATTTGGCCAGAGTAAGAGTTAAGACCTTAACCAGTAGGCCAGAGTACAAGTCTAAGACCTTAGCTATTAGGCCAGAGTAAGAGTTAAGACCTTATCCATTAGGCCAGAGTAAGAGTTAAGACCTTAGCTATTTGGCCAGAGTAAGAGTTAAGACCTTAACCAGTAGGCCAGAGTATGAGTCTAAGACCTTAGCTATTAGGCCAGAGTAAGAGTTAAGACCTCAGCTATTAGGCCAGAGTAAGAGTTAAGACCTTAACCATTAGGCCAGAGTATGAGTCTAAGACCTTAGCTATTAGGCCAAAGTAAGAGTTAAGACCATAACCATTAGGCCAGAGTACGAGTCTAAGACCTCAGCTATTAGGCCAAAGTAAGAGTTAAGACCTTAACAATTAGGCCAGAGTACGCATCTAAGACCTTAGCTATTAGGCCAGAGTAAGAGTTAAGACCTTAACCAGTAGGCCAGAGTAAGAGTTAAGACCTTAACCATTAGGCCAGAGTACGAGTCTAAGACCTTAGTTATTAGGCCAGAGTAAGAGTTAAGACCTTAACCTGTAGGCCATAGTACAATTCTAAGACCTTAGCTATTAGGCCAGAGTAAGAGTTAAGACCTTAACCAGTAGGCCAGAGTATGAGTCTAAGACCTTAACAATTAGGCCAGAGTACGAGTCTAAGACCTTAGCTATTAGGCCAGAGTAAGAGTTAAGACCTTAGCTATTAGGCCAGAGTAAGAGTTAAGACCTTAACCTGTAGTCCAAAGTACGAGTCTAAGACCTTAGCTATTAGGCCAGAGTAAGTGTTAAGACCTTAACCATTAGGCCAGAGTACAAGTCTAAGACCTTAGCTATTAGGCCAGAGTAGGAGTTAAGACCTTAACCATTAGGCCAGAGTACGAGTCTAATACCTTAGCTATTAGGCCAGAGTAAGAGTTAAGACCTTAGCTATTAGGCCAGAGTAAGAGTTAAGACCTTAACCATTAGGCCAGAGTAAGATTTAAGACCTTAACCATTAGGCCAGAGTACGAGTCTAAGACCTTAGCTATTAGGCCAGAGTAAGAGTTAAGACCTTAGCTATTAGGCTAGAGTAAGAGTTAAGACCTTAGCTATTAGGCCAGAGTAAGAGTTAAGACCTTAACCATTAGGCCAGAGTACGAGTCTAAGACCTTAGCTATTAGGCCAGAGTAAGAGTTAAGACCTTAGCTATTAGGCTAGAGTAAGAGTTAAGACCTTAGCTATTAGGCCAGAGTAAGAGTTAAGACCTTAACCATTAGGCCAGAGTACGAGTCTAAGACCTTAGCTATTAGGCCAGAGTAAGAGTTAAGACCTTAACCAGTAGGCCAGAGTAAGAGTTAAGACCTTAACCATTAGGCCAGAGTACAAGTCTAAGACCTTAGCTATTAGGCCAGAGTAAGAGTTAAGACCTTAACCAGTAGGCCAGAGTGCAAGTCTAACACCTTAGCTATTAGGCCAGAGTACGAGATTAAGACCTTAGCTATTAGGCCAGAGTAAGTGTTAAGACCTTAACCAGTAGGCCAGAGTACAAGTCTAAGATCTTAGCTATTAGGCCAGAGTAGAAGTCTAAGACCTTAGGTATTATGCCAGAGTAGGGGTTAAGACCTTAACCATTAGGCCAGAGTATGAGCCTAAGACCTTAGCTATTAGGCCAGAGTAAGTGTTAAGACCTTACCATTAGGCCAGAGTAAGATTTAAGACCTTAACCATTAGGCCAGAGTACGAGTCTAAGACCTTAGCTATTAGGCCAGAGTAAGAGTTAAGACCTTAACCAGTAGGCCAGAGTAAGAGTTAAGACCTTAACCATTAGGCCAGAGTACGAGTCTAAGACCTTAGCTATTAGGCCAGAGTAAGAGTTAAGACCTTAACCAGTAGGCCGGAGTGAGAGTTAAGACCTTAACCATTAGGCCAGAGTACGAGTCTAAGACCTTAGCTATTAGGCCAGAGTAAGAGTTAAGACCTTAGCTATTAGGCCAGAGTAAGAGTTAAGACCTTAACCAGTAGGCCAGAGTACGAGTCTAAGACCTTAGCTATTAGGCCAGAGTAAGAGTTAAGACCTTAACCAGTAGGCCAGAGTAAGAGTTAAGACCTTAACCTGTTGGCCATAGCATGAGTCTAAGACCTTAGCTATTAGGCCAGAGTAAGAGTTAAGACCTTAGCTATTAGGCCAGAGTAAGAGTTAAGACCTTAACCATTAGGCCAGAGTACGAGTCTAAGACCTTAGCTATTAGGCCAAAGTAAGAGTTAAGACCGTAACCATTAGGCCAGAGTACGAGTCTAAGACCTCAGCTATTAGGCCCAAGTAAGAGTTAAGACCTTAACCATTAGGCCAGAGTACGAGTCTAAGACCTTAGCTATTAGGCCAGAGTAAGATTTAAGACCTTAACCAGTAGGCCAGAGTAAGAGTTAAGACCTTAGCTATTAGGCCAGAGTAAGAGTTAAGACCTTAACCATTAGGCCAGAGTAAGAGTTAAGACCTTAGCTTATTGGCCAGAGTAAGAGTTAAGACCTTAACCAGTAGGCCAGAGTATGAGTCTAAGACCTTAGCTATTAGGCCAGAGTAAGAGTTAAGACCTTAGCTATTAGGCCAGAGTAAGAGTTAAGACCTTAACCATTAGGCCAGAGTATGAGTCTAAGACCTTAGCTATTAGGCCAAAGTAAGAGTTAAGACCGTAACCATTAGGCCAGAGTACGAGTCTAAGACCTCAGCTATTAGGCCAGAGTAGGAGTTAAGACCTTAACCATTAGGCCAGAGAATGAGCCTAAGACCTTAGCTATTAGGCCAGAGTAAGTTTTAAGACCTTACTATTAGGCCAGAGTAAGATTTAAGACCTTAACCATTAGGCCAGAGTACGAGTCTAAGACCTTAGCTATTAGGCCAGAGTAAGAGTTAAGACCGTAGCTATTAGGCTAGAGTAAGAGTTAAGACCTTAGCTATTAGGCCAGAGTAAGAGTTAAGACCTTAACCAGTAGGCCAGAGTAAGAGTTAAGACCTTAACCATTAGGCCAGAGTACGAGTCTAAGACCTTAGCTATTAGGCCAGAGTAAGAGTTAAGACCTTAGCTATTAGGCCAGAGTAAGAGTTAAGATCTTAACCAGTAGGCCAGAGTACGAGTCTAAGACCTTAGCTATTAGGCCAGAGTAAGAGTTAAGACCTTAACCAGTAGGCCAGAGTAAGAGTTAAGACCTTAACCTGTTGGCCATAGCATGAGTCTAAGACCTTAGCTGTTAGGCCAGAGTAAGAGTTAAGACCTTAGCTATTAGGCCAGAGTAAGAGTTAAGACCTTAACCATTAGGCCAGAGTATGAGTCTAAGACCTTAGCTATTAGGGCAAAGTAAGAGTTAAGACCGTAACCATTAGGCCAGAGTACGAGTCTAAGACCTCAGCTATTAGGCCAAAGTAAGAGTTAAGACCTTAACCATTGGGCCAGAGTACGAGTCTAAGACCTTAGCTATTAGGCCAGAGTAAGATTTAAGACCTTAACCAGTAGGCCAGAGTAAGAGTTAAGACCTTAACCAGTAGGCCAGAGAAAGAGTTAAGACCTTAGCTATTTGGCCAGAGTAAGAGTTAAGACCTTAACCAGTAGGCCAGAGTACGAGTCTAAGACCTTAGCTATTAGGCCAGAGTAAGAGTTAAGACCTTAACCATTAGGCCAGAGTAAGAGTTAAGACCTTAGCTATTTGGCCAGAGTAAGAGTTAAGACCTTAACCAGTAGGCCAGAGTATGAGTCTAAGACCTTAGCTATTAGGCCAGAGTAAGAGTTAAGACCTTAGCTATTAGGCCAGAGTAAGAGTTAAGACCTTAACCATTAGGCCAGAGTATGAGTCTAAGACCTTAGCTATTAGGCCAAAGTAAGAGTTAAGACCATAACCATTAGGCCAGAGTACGAGTCTAAGACCTCAGCTATTAGGCCAAAGTAAGAGTTAAGACCTTAACAATTAGGCCAGAGTACGCATCTAAGACCTTAGCTATTAGGCCAGAGTAAGAGTTAAGACCTTAACCAGTAGGCCAGAGTAAGAGTTAAGACCTTAACCATTAGGCCAGAGTACGAGTCTAAGACCTTAGTTATTAGGCCAGAGTAAGAGTTAAGACCTTAACCTGTAGGCCATAGTACAATTCTAAGACCTTAGCTATTAGGCCAGAGTAAGAGTTAAGACCTTAACCAGTAGGCCAGAGTATGAGTCTAAGACCTTAACCATTAGGCCAGAGTACGAGTCTAAGACCTTAGCTATTAGGCCAGAGTAAGAGTTAAGACCTTAGCTATTAGGCCAGAGTAAGAGTTAAGACCTTAACCTGTAGTCCACAGTACGAGTCTAAGACCTTAGCTATTAGGCCAGAGTAAGAGTTAAGACCTTAACCATTAGGCCAGAGTACAAGTCTAAGACCTTAGCTATTAGGCCAGAGTAGGAGTTAAGACCTTAACCATTAGGCCAGAGTACGAGTCTAATACCTTAGCTATTAGGCCAGAGTAAGAGTTAAGACCTTAACCATTAGGCCAGAGTACGAGTCTAAGACCTTAGCTATTAGGCCAGAGTAAGAGTTAAGACCTTAGCTATTAGGCCAGAGTAAGAGTTAAGATCTTAACCAGTAGGCCAGAGTACGAGTCTAAGACCTTAGCTATTAGGCCAGAGTAAGAGTTAAGACCTTAACCAGTAGGCCAGAGTAAGAGTTAAGACCTTAACCTGTTGGCCATAGCATGAGTCTAAGACCTTAGCTGTTAGGCCAGAGTAAGAGTTAAGACCTTAGCTATTAGGCCAGAGTAAGAGTTAAGACCTTAACCATTAGGCCAGAGTATGAGTCTAAGACCTTAGCTATTAGGGCAAAGTAAGAGTTAAGACCGTAACCATTAGGCCAGAGTACGAGTCTAAGACCTCAGCTATTAGGCCAAAGTAAGAGTTAAGACCTTAACCATTGGGCCAGAGTACGAGTCTAAGACCTTAGCTATTAGGCCAGAGTAAGATTTAAGACCTTAACCAGTAGGCCAGAGTAAGAGTTAAGACCTTAACCAGTAGGCCAGAGAAAGAGTTAAGACCTTAGCTATTTGGCCAGAGTAAGAGTTAAGACCTTAACCAGTAGGCCAGAGTACGAGTCTAAGACCTTAGCTATTAGGCCAGAGTAAGAGTTAAGACCTTAACCATTAGGCCAGAGTAAGAGTTAAGACCTTAGCTATTTGGCCAGAGTAAGAGTTAAGACCTTAACCAGTAGGCCAGAGTATGAGTCTAAGACCTTAGCTATTAGGCCAGAGTAAGAGTTAAGACCTTAGCTATTAGGCCAGAGTAAGAGTTAAGACCTTAACCATTAGGCCAGAGTATGAGTCTAAGACCTTAGCTATTAGGCCAAAGTAAGAGTTAAGACCATAACCATTAGGCCAGAGTACGAGTCTAAGACCTCAGCTATTAGGCCAAAGTAAGAGTTAAGACCTTAACAATTAGGCCAGAGTACGCATCTAAGACCTTAGCTATTAGGCCAGAGTAAGAGTTAAGACCTTAACCAGTAGGCCAGAGTAAGAGTTAAGACCTTAACCATTAGGCCAGAGTACGAGTCTAAGACCTTAGTTATTAGGCCAGAGTAAGAGTTAAGACCTTAACCTGTAGGCCATAGTACAATTCTAAGACCTTAGCTATTAGGCCAGAGTAAGAGTTAAGACCTTAACCAGTAGGCCAGAGTATGAGTCTAAGACCTTAACCATTAGGCCAGAGTACGAGTCTAAGACCTTAGCTATTAGGCCAGAGTAAGAGTTAAGACCTTAGCTATTAGGCCAGAGTAAGAGTTAAGACCTTAACCTGTAGTCCACAGTACGAGTCTAAGACCTTAGCTATTAGGCCAGAGTAAGAGTTAAGACCTTAACCATTAGGCCAGAGTACAAGTCTAAGACCTTAGCTATTAGGCCAGAGTAGGAGTTAAGACCTTAACCATTAGGCCAGAGTACGAGTCTAATACCTTAGCTATTAGGCCAGAGTAAGAGTTAAGACCTTAACCAGTAGGCCAGAGTACGAGTCTAAGACCTTAGCTATTAGGCCAGAGTAAGAGTTAAGACCTTAACCATTAGGCCAGAGTACAAGTCTAAGATCTTAGCTATTAGGCCAGAGTACGAGTCTCAGACCTTAGCTATTATGCCAGAGGAGGAGTTAAGACCTTAACCATTAGGCCAGAGTATGAGTCTAAGACCTTAGCTATTAGGCCAGAGTAGGTGTTAAGACCTTACTATTAGGCCAGAGTAAGATTTAAGACCTTAACCATTAGGCCAGAGTACGAGTCTAAGACCTTAGCTATTAGGCCAGAGTAAGAGTTAAGACCTTAGCTATTAGGCTAGAGTAAGAGTTAAGACCTTAGCTATTAGGCCATAGTAAGAGTTAAGACCTTAACCAGTAGGAAAGAGTAAGAGTTAAGACCTTAACCATTATGCCAGAGTACGAGTCTAAGACCTTAGCTATTAGGCCAGAGTAAGAGTTAAGACCTTAGCTATTAGGCCAGAGTAAGAGTGAAGACCTTAACCAGTAGGCCAGAGTACGAGTCTAAGACCTTAGCTATTAGGCCAGAGTAAGAGTTAAGACCTTAACCAGTAGGCCAGAGTAAGAGTTAAGACCTTAACCTGTTGGCCATTGCACGAGTCTAAGACCTTAGCTATTAGGCCAGAGTACGAGTCTAAGACCTTAGCTATTAGGCCAGAGTAAGAGTTAAGACCTTAGCTATTAGGCTAGAGTAAGAGTTAAGACCTTAGCTATTAGGCCAGAGTAAGAGTTAAGACCTTAACCAGTAGGAAAGAGTAAGAGTTAAGACCTTAACCATTATGCCAGAGTACGAGTCTAAGACCTTAGCTATTAGGCCAGAGTAAGAGTTAAGACCTTAGCTATTAGGCCAGAGTTAGAGTGAAGACCTTAACCAGTAGGCCAGAGTACGAGTCTAAGACCTTAGCTATTAGGCCAGAGTAAGAGTTAAGACCTTACCCAGTAGGCCAGAGTAAGAGTTAAGACCTTAACCTGTTGGCCATTGCACGAGTCTAAGACCTTAGCTATTAGGCCAGAGTACGAGTCTAAGACCTTAGCTATTAGGCCAAAGTAAGAGTTAAGACCGTAACCATTAGGCCAGAGTACGAGTCTAAGACCTCAGCTATTAGGCCAAAGTAAGAGTTAAGACCTTAACCAGTAGGCCAGAGTAAGAGTTAAGACCTTAACCAGTAGGCCAGAGTAAGAGTTAAGACCTTAGCTATTTGGCCAGAGTAAGAGTTAAGACCTTAACCAGTAGGCCAGAGTACGAGTCTAAGACCTTAGCTATTAGGCCAGAGTAAGAGTTAAGACCTTAACCATTAGGCCAGAGTAAGAGTTAAGACCTTAGCTATTTGGCCAGAGTAAGAGTTAAGACCTTAACCAGTAGGCCAGAGTATGAGTCTAAGACCTTAGCTATTAGGCCAGAGTAAGAGTTAAGACCTTAGCTATTAGGCCAGAGTAAGAGTTAAGACCCTAACCATTAGGCCAGAGTATGAGTCTAAGACCTCAGCTATTAGGCCAAAGTAAGAGTTAAGACCTTAACCATTGGGCCAGAGTACGAGTCTAAGACCTTAGCTATTAGGCCAGAGTAAGATTTAAGACCTAAACCAGTAGGCCAGAGTAAGAGTTAAGACCTTAACCAGTAGGCCAGAGTAAGAGTTAAGACCTTAGCTATTTGGCCAGAGTAAGAGTTAAGACCTTAACCAGTAGGCCAGAGTACAAGTCTAAGACCTTAGCTATTAGGCCAGAGTAAGAGTTAAGACCTTATCCATTAGGCCAGAGTAAGAGTTAAGACCTTAGCTATTTGGCCAGAGTAAGAGTTAAGACCTTAACCAGTAGGCCAGAGTATGAGTCTAAGACCTTAGCTATTAGGCCAGAGTAAGAGTTAAGACCTCAGCTATTAGGCCAGAGTAAGAGTTAAGACCTTAACCATTAGGCCAGAGTATGAGTCTAAGACCTTAGCTATTAGGCCAAAGTAAGAGTTAAGACCATAACCATTAGGCCAGAGTACGAGTCTAAGACCTCAGCTATTAGGCCAAAGTAAGAGTTAAGACCTTAACAATTAGGCCAGAGTACGCATCTAAGACCTTAGCTATTAGGCCAGAGTAAGAGTTAAGACCTTAACCAGTAGGCCAGAGTAAGAGTTAAGACCTTAACCATTAGGCCAGAGTACGAGTCTAAGACCTTAGTTATTAGGCCAGAGTAAGAGTTAAGACCTTAACCTGTAGGCCATAGTACAATTCTAAGACCTTAGCTATTAGGCCAGAGTAAGAGTTAAGACCTTAACCAGTAGGCCAGAGTATGAGTCTAAGACCTTAACCATTAGGCCAGAGTACGAGTCTAAGACCTTAGCTATTAGGCCAGAGTAAGAGTTAAGACCTTAGCTATTAGGCCAGAGTAAGAGTTAAGACCTTAACCTGTAGTCCAAAGTACGAGTCTAAGACCTTAGCTATTAGGCCAGAGTAAGTGTTAAGACCTTAACCATTAGGCCAGAGTACAAGTCTAAGACCTTAGCTATTAGGCCAGAGTAGGAGTTAAGACCTTAACCATTAGGCCAGAGTACGAGTCTAATACCTTAGCTATTAGGCCAGAGTAAGAGTTAAGACCTTAGCTATTAGGCCAGAGTAAGAGTTAAGACCTTAACCATTAGGCCAGAGTATGAGTCTAAGACCTTAGCTATTCGGCCAAAGTAAGAGTTAAGACCATAACCATTAGGCCAGAGTACGAGTCTAAGACCTCAGCTATTAGGCCAAAGTAAGAGTTAAGACCTTAACAATTAGGCCAGAGTACGCATCTAAGACCTTAGCTATTAGGCCAGAGTAAGAGTTAAGACCTTAACCAGTAGGCCAGAGTAAGAGTTAAGACCTTAACCATTAGGCCAAAGTACGAGTCTAAGACCTTAGTTATTAGGCCAGAGTAAGAGTTAAGACCTTAACCTGTAGGCCATAGTACAATTCTAAGACCTTAGCTATTAGGCCAGAGTAAGAGTTAAGACCTTAACCAGTAGGCCAGAGTATGAGTCTAAGACCTTAACCATTAGGCCAGAGTACGAGTCTAAGACCTTAGCTATTAGGCCAGAGTAAGAGTTAAGACCTTAGCTATTAGGCCAGAGTAAGAGTTAAGACCTTAACCTGTAGTCCCCAGTATGAGTCTAAGACCTTAGCTATTAGGCCAGAGTAAGAGTTAAGACCTTAACCATTAGGCCAGAGTACAAGTCTAAGACCTTAGCTATTAGGCCAGAGTAGGAGTTAAGACCTTAACCATTAGGCCAGAGTACGAGTCTAATACCTTAGCTATTAGGCCAGAGTAAGAGTTAAGACCTTAACCAGTAGGCCAGAGTACGAGTCTAAGACCTTAGCTATTAGGCCAGAGTACGAGTCTAAGACCTTAGCTATTAGGCCAGAGTAAGAGTTAAGACCTTAACCATTAGGCCAGAGTACAAGTCTAAGATCTTAGCTTATAGGCCAGAGTACGAGTCTCAGACCTTAGCTATTATGCCAGAGGAGGAGTTAAGACCTTAACCATTAGGCCAGAGTATGAGTCTAAGACCTTAGCTATTAGGCCAGAGTAGGTGTTAAGACCTTACTATTAGGCCAGAGTAAGATTTAAGACCTTAACCATTAGGCCAGAGTACGAGTCTAAGACCTTAGCTATTAGGCCAGAGTAAGAGTTAAGACCTTAGCTATTAGGCTAGAGTAAGAGTTAAGACCTTAGCTATTAGGCCAGAGTAAGAGTTAAGACCTTAACCAGTAGGAAAGAGTAAGAGTTAAGACCTTAACCATTATGCCAGAGTACGAGTCTAAGACCTTAGCTATTAGGCCAGAGTAAGAGTTAAGACCTTAGCTATTAGGACAGAGTAAGAGTGAAGACCTTAACCAGTAGGCCAGAGTACGAGTCTAAGATCTTAGCTATTAGGCCAGAGTAAGAGTTAAGACCTTAACCAGTAGGCCAGAGTAAGAGTTAAGACCTTAACCTGTTGGCCATTGCACAAGTCTAAGACCTTAGCTATTAGGCCAGAGTACGAGTCTAAGACCTTAGCTATTAGGCCAAAGTAAGAGTTAAGACCGTAACCATTAGGCCAGAGTACGAGTCTAAGACCTCAGCTATTAGGCCAAAGTAAGAGTTAAGACCTTAACCATTAGGCCAGAGTACGAGTCTAAGACCTTAGCTATTAGGCCAGAGTAAGATTTAAGACCTTAACCAGTAGGCCAGAGTAAGAGTTAAGACCTTAACCAGTAGGCCAGAGTAAGAGTTAAGACCTTAGCTATTAGGCCAGAGTAAGAGTTAAGACCTTAACCATTAGGCCAGAGTAAGAGTTAAGACCTTAGCTATTTGGCCAGAGTAAGAGTTAAGACCTTAACCAGTAGGCCAGAGTATGAGTCTAAGACCTTAGCTATTAGGCCAGAGTAAGAGTTAAGACCTTAGCTATTAGGCCAGAGTAAGAGTTAAGACCTTAACCATTAGGCCAGAGAACGAATCTAATACCTTAGCTATTAGGCCAGAGTAAGAGTTAAGACCTTAACCAGTAGGCCAGAGTACGAGTCTAAGACCTTAGCTATTAGGCCAGAGTACGAGTCTAAGACCTTAGCTATTAGGCCAGAGTAAGAGTTAAGACCTTAACCATTAGGCCAGAGTACAAGTCTAAGATCTTAGCTATTAGGCCAGAGTACGAGTCTCAGACCTTAGCTATTATGCCAGAGGAGGAGTTAAGACCTTAACCATTAGGCCAGAGTATGAGTCTAAGACCTTAGCTATTAGGCCAGAGTAGGTGTTAAGACCTTACTATTAGGCCAGAGTAAGATTTAAGACCTTAACCATTAGGCCAGAGTACGAGTCTAAGACCTTAGCTATTAGGCCAGAGTAAGAGTTAAGACCTTAGCTATTAGGCTAGAGTAAGAGTTAAGACCTTAGCTATTAGGCCAGAGTAAGAGTTAAGACCTTAACCAGTAGGAAAGAGTAAGAGTTAAGACCTTAACCATTATGCCAGAGTACGAGTCTAAGACCTTAGCTATTAGGCCAGAGTAAGAGTTAAGACCTTAGCTATTAGGCCAGAGTAAGAGTGAAGACCTTAACCAGTAGGCCAGAGTACGAGTCTAAGACCTTAGCTATTAGGCCAGAGTAAGAGTTAAGACCTTAACCAGTAGGCCAGAGTAAGAGTTAAGACCTTAACCTGTTGGCCATTGCACGAGTCTAAGACCGAAGCTATTAGGCCAGAGTACGAGTCTAAGACCTTAGCTATTAGGCCAGAGTAAGAGTTAAGACCTTAGCTATTAGGCTAGAGTAAGAGTTAAGACCTTAGCTATTAGGCCAGAGTAAGAGTTAAGACCTTATCCAGTAGGAAAGAGTAAGAGTTAAGACCTTAACCATTATGCCAGAGTACGAGTCTAAGACCTTAGCTATTAGGCCAGAGTAAGAGTTAAGACCTTAGCTATTAGGCCAGAGTAGAGTGAAGACCTTAACCAGTAGGCCAGAGTACGAGTCTAAGATCTTAGCTATTAGGCCAGAGTAAGAGTTAAGACCTTAACCAGTAGGCCAGAGTAAGAGTTAAGACCTTAACCTGTTGGCCATTGCACAAGTCTAAGACCTTAGCTATTAGGCCAGAGTACGAGTCTAAGACCTTAGCTATTAGGCCAAAGTAAGAGTTAAGACCGTAACCATTAGGCCAGAGTACGAGTCTAAGACCTCAGCTATTAGGCCAAAGTAAGAGTTAAGACCTTAACCATTAGGCCAGAGTACGAGTCTAAGACCTTAGCTATTAGGCCAGAGTAAGATTTAAGACCTTAACCAGTAGGCCAGAGTAAGAGTTAAGACCTTAACCAGTAGGCCAGAGTAAGAGTTAAGACCTTAGCTATTAGGCCAGAGTAAGAGTTAAGACCTTAACCAGTAGGCCAGAGTAAGAGTTAAGACCTTAGCTATTTGGCCAGAGTAAGAGTTAAGACCTTAACCAGTAGGCCAGAGTATGAGTCTAAGACCTTAGCTATTAGGCCAGAGTAAGAGTTAAGACCTTAGCTATTAGGCCAGAGTAAGAGTTAAGACCTTAACCATTAGGCCAGAGTATGAGTCTAAGACCTTAGCTATTAGGCCAAAGTAAGAGTTAAGACCGTAACCATTAGGCCAGAGTACGAGTCTAAGACCTCAGCTATTAGACCAGAGTAGGAGTTAAGACCTTAACCATTAGGCCAGAGAATGAGCCTAAGACCTTAGCTATTAGGCCAGAGTAAGTTTTAAGACCTTACTATTAGGCCAGAGTAAGATTTAAGACCTTAACCATTAGGCCAGAGTACGAGTATAAGACCTTAGCTATTAGGCCAGAGTAAGAGTTAAGACCTTAGCTATTAGGCTAGAGTAAGAGTTAAGACCTTAGCTATTAGGGCAGAGTAAGAATTAAGACCTTAACCATTAGGCCAGAGTACGAGTCTAAGACCTTAGCTATTAGGCCAGAGTAAGAGTTAAGACCTTAACCAGTAGGCCAGAGTAAGAGTTAAGACCTTAACCATTAGGCCAGAGTACGAGTCTAAGACCTTAGCTATTAGGCCAGAGTAAGAGTTAAGACCTTAGCTATTAGGCCAGAGTAAGAGTTAAGATCTTAACCAGTAGGCCAGAGTACGAGTCTAAGACCTTAGCTATTAGGCCAGAGTAAGAGTTAAGACCTTAACCAGTAGGCCAGAGTAAGAGTTAAGACCTTAACCTGTTGGCCATAGCATGAGTCTAAGACCTTAGCTATTAGGCCAGAGTAAGAGTTAAGACCTTAGCTATTAGGCCAGAGTAAGAGTTAAGACCTTAACCATTAGGCCAGAGTATGAGTCTAAGACCTTAGCTATTAGGGCAAAGTAAGAGTTAAGACCGTAACCATTAGGCCAGAGTACGAGTCTAAGACCTCAGCTATTAGGCCAAAGTAAGAGTTAAGACCTTAACCATTGGGCCAGAGTACGAGTCTAAGACCTTAGCTATTAGGCCAGAGTAAGATTTAAGACCTTAACCAGTAGGCCAGAGTAAGAGTTAAGACCTTAACCAGTAGGCCAGAGTAAGAGTTAAGACCTTAGCTATTTGGCCAGAGTAAGAGTTAAGACCTTAACCAGTAGGCCAGAGTTCGAGTCTAAGACCTTAGCTATTAGGCCAGAGTAAGAGTTAAGACCTTAACCAGTAGGCCAGAGTAAGAGTTAAGACCTTAACCATTAGGCCAGAGTACGAGTCTAAGACCTTAGTTATTAGGCCAGAGTAAGAGTTAAGACCTTAACCTGTAGGCCATAGTACAATTCTAAGACCTTAGCTATTAGGCCAGAGTAAGAGTTAAGACCTTAACCAGTAGGCCAGAGTATGAGTCTAAGACCTTAACCATTAGGCCAGAGTACGAGTCTAAGACCTTAGCTAATAGGCCAGAGTAAGAGTTAAGACCTTAGCTATTAGGCCAGAGTAAGAGTTAAGACCTTAACCTGTAGTCCCCAGTACGAGTCTAAGACCTTAGCTATTAGGCCAGAGTAAGAGTTAAGACCTTAACCATTAGGCCAGAGTACAAGTCTAAGACCTTAGCTATTAGGCCAGAGTAGGAGTTAAGACCTTAACCATTAGGCCAGAGTACGAGTCTAATACCTTAGCTATTAGGCCAGAGTAAGAGTTAAGACCTTAACCAGTAGGCCAGAGTACGAGTCTAAGACCTTAGCTATTAGGCCAGAGTACGAGTCTAAGACCTTAGCTATTAGGCCAGAGTAAGAGTTAAGACCTTAACCATTAGGCCAGAGTACAAGTCTAAGATCTTAGCTATTAGGCCAGAGTACGAGTCTCAGACCTTAGCTATTATGCCAGAGGAGGAGTTAAGACCTTAACCATTAGGCCAGAGTATGAGTCTAAGACCTTAGCTATTAGGCCAGAGTAGGTGTTAAGAACTTACTATTAGGCCAGAGTAAGATTTAAGACCTTAACCATTAGGCCAGAGTACGAGTCTAAGACCTTAGCTATTAGGCCAGAGTAAGAGTTAAGACCTTAGCTATTAGGCTAGAGTAAGAGTTAAGACCTTAGCTATTAGGCCAGAGTAAGAGTTAAGACCCTAACCAGTAGGAAAGAGTAAGAGTTAAGACCTTAACCATTATGCCAGAGTACGAGTCTAAGACCTTAGCTATTAGGCCAGAGTAAGAGTTAAGACCTTAGCTATTAGGACAGAGTAAGAGTGAAGACCTTAACCAGTAGGCCAGAGTACGAGTCTAAGATCTTAGCTATTAGGCCAGAGTAAGAGTTAAGACCTTAACCAGTAGGCCAGAGTAAGAGTTAAGACCTTAACCTGTTGGCCATTGCACAAGTCTAAGACCTTAGCTATTAGGCCAGAGTACGAGTCTAAGACCTTAGCTATTAGGCCAAAGTAAGAGTTAAGACCGTAACCATTAGGCCAGAGTACGAGTCTAAGACCTCAGCTATTAGGCCAAAGTAAGAGTTAAGACCTTAACCATTAGGCCAGAGTACGAGTCTAAGACCTTAGCTATTAGGCCAGAGTAAGATTTAAGACCTTAACCAGTAGGCCAGAGTAAGAGTTAAGACCTTAACCAGTAGGCCAGAGTAAGAGTTAAGACCTTAGCTATTAGGCCAGAGTAAGAGTTAAGACCTTAACCATTTGGCCAGAGTAAGAGTTAAGACCTTAGCTATTTGGCCAGAGTAAGAGTTAAGACCTTAACCAGTAGGCCAGAGTATGAGTCTAAGACCTTAGCTATTAGGCCAGAGTAAGAGTTAAGACCTTAGCTATTAGGCCAGAGTAAGAGTTAAGACCTTAACCATTAGGCCAGAGTATGAGTCTAAGACCTTAGCTATTAGGCCAAAGTAAGAGTTAAGACCGTAACCATTAGGCCAGAGTACGAGTCTAAGACCTCAGCTATTAGGCCAGAGTAGGAGTTAAGACCTTAACCATTAGGCCAGAGAATGAGCCTAAGACCTTAGCTATTAGGCCAGAGTAAGTTTTAAGACCTTACTATTAGGCCAGAGTAAGATTTAAGACCTTAACCATTAGGCCAGAGTACGAGTCTAAGACCTTAGCTATTAGGCCAGAGTAAGAGTTAAGACCTTAGCTATTAGGCTAGAGTAAGAGTTAAGACCTTAGCTATTAGGCCAGAGTAAGAGTTAAGACCTTAACCATTAGGCCAGAGTACGAGTCTAAGACCTTAGCTATTAGGCCAGAGTAAGAGTTAAGACCTTAACCAGTAGGCCAGAGTAAGAGTTAAGACCTTAACCATTAGGCCAGAGTACGAGTCTAAGACCTTAGCTATTAGGCCAGAGTAAGAGTTAAGACCTTAGCTATTAGACCAGAGTAAGAGTTAAGATCTTAACCAGTAGGCCAGAGTACGAGTCTAAGACCTTAGCTATTAGGCCAGAGTAAGAGTTAAGACCTTAACCAGTAGGCCAGAGTAAGAGTTAAGACCTTAACCTGTTGGCCATAGCATGAGTCTAAGACCTTAGCTATTAGGCCAGAGTAAGAGTTAAGACCTTAGCTATTAGGCCAGAGTAAGAGTTAAGACCTTAACCATTAGGCCAGAGTATGAGTCTTAGACCTTAGCTATTAGGGCAAAGTAAGAGTTAAGACCGTAACCATTAGGCCAGAGTACGAGTCTAAGACCTCAGCTATTAGGCCAAAGTAAGAGTTAATACCTTAATCATTGGCCAGAGTACGAGTCTAAGACCTTAGCTATTAGGCCAGAGTAAGATTTAAGACCTTAACCAGTAGGCCAGAGTAAGAGTTAAGACCTTAACCAGTAGGCCAGAGTACGAGTTAAGACCTTAGCTATTTGGCCAGAGTAAGAGTTAAGACCTTAACCAGTAGGCCAGAGTTCGAGTCTAAGACCTTAGCTATTAGGCCAGAGTAAGAGTTAAGACCTTAACCATTAGGCCAGAGTAAGAGTTAAGACCTTAGCTATTTGGCCAGAGTAAGAGTTAAGACCTTAACCAGTAGGCCAGAGTATGAGTCTAAGACCTTAGCTATTAGGCCAGAGTAAGAGTTAAGTCCTTAGCTATTAGGCCAGAGTAAGAGTTAAGACCTTAACCATTAGGCCAGAGTATGAGTCTAAGACCTTAGCTATTAGGCCAAAGTAAGAGTTAAGACCATAACCATTAGGCCAGAGTACGAGTCTAAGACCTCAGCTATTAGGCCAAAGTAAGAGTTAAGACCCTAACAATTAGGCCAGAGTACGCATCTAAGACCTTAGCTATTAGGCCAGAGTAAGAGTTAAGACCTTAACCAGTAGGCCAGAGTAAGAGTTAAGACCTTAACCATTAGGCCAGAGTACGAGTCTAAGACCTTAGTTATTAGGCCAGAGTAAGAGTTAAGACCTTAACCTGTAGGCCATAGTACAATTCTAAGACCTTAGCTATTAGGCCAGAGTAAGAGTTAAGACCTTAACCAGTAGGCCAGAGTATGAGTCTAAGACCTTAACCATTAGGCCAGAGTACGAGTCTAAGACCTTAGCTATTAGGCCAGAGTAAGAGTTAAGACCTTAGCTATTAGGCCAGAGTAAGAGTTAAGACCTTAACCTGTAGTCCACAGTACGAGTCTAAGACCTTAGCTATTAGGCCAGAGTAAGAGTTAAGACCTTAACCATTAGGCCAGAGTACAAGTCTAAGACCTTAGCTATTAGGCCAGAGTAGGAGTTAAGACCTTAACCATTAGGCCAGAGTACGAGTCTAATACCTTAGCTATTAGGCCAGAGTAAGAGTTAAGACCTTAACCAGTAGGCCAGAGTACGAGTCTAAGACCTTAGCTATTAGGCCAGAGTACGAGTCTAAGACCTTAGCTATTAGGCCAGAGTAAGAGTTAAGACCTTAACCATTAGGCCAGAGTACAAGTCTAAGATCTTAGCTATTAGGCCAGAGTACGAGTCTCAGACCTTAGCTATTATGCCAGAGGAGGAGTTAAGACCTTAACCATTAGGCCAGAGTATGAGTCTAAGACCTTAGCTATTAGGCCAGAGTAGGTGTTAAGACCTTACTATTAGGCCAGAGTAAGATTTAAGACCTTAACCATTAGGCCAGAGTAAGAGTTAAGACCTTAGCTATTAGGCCAGAGTAAGAGTTAAGACCTTAGCTATTAGGCTAGAGTAAGAGTTAAGACCTTAGCTATTAGGCCAGAGTAAGAGTTAAGACCTTAACCAGTAGGAAAGAGTAAGAGTTAAGACCTTAACCATTATGCCAGAGTACGAGTCTAAGACCTTAGCTATTAGGCCAGAGTAAGAGTTAAGACCTTAGCTATTAGGCCAGAGTAAGAGTGAAGACCTTAACCAGTAGGCCAGAGTACGAGTCTAAGACCTTAGCTATTAGGCCAGAGTAAGAGTTAAGACCTTAACCAGTAGGCCAGAGTAAGAGTTAAGACCTTAACCTGTTGGCCATTGCACAAGTCTAAGACCGAAGCTATTAGGCCAGAGTACGAGTCTAAGACCTTAGCTATTAGGCCAGAGTAAGAGTTAAGACCTTAGCTATTAGGCTAGAGTAAGAGTTAAGACCTTAGCTATTAGGCCAGAGTAAGAGTTAAGACCTTATCCAGTAGGAAAGAGTAAGAGTTAAGACCTTAACCATTATGCCAGAGTACGAGTCTAAGACCTTAGCTATTAGGCCAGAGTAAGAGTTAAGACCTTAGCTATTAGGCCAGAGTTAGAGTGAAGACCTTAACCAGTAGGCCAGAGTACGAGTCTAGGACCTTAGCTATTAGGCCAGAGTAAGAGTTAAGACCTTAACCAGTAGGCCAGAGTAAGAGTTAAGACCTTAACCTGTTGGCCATTGCACGAGTCTAAGACCTTAGCTATTAGGCCAGAGTACGAGTCTAAGACCTTAGCTATTAGGCCAAAGTAAGAGTTAAGACCGTAACCATTAGGCCAGAGTACGAGTCTAAGACCTCAGCTATTAGGCCAAAGTAAGAGTTAAGACCTTAACCAGTAGGCCAGAGTAAGAGTTAAGACCTTAACCAGTAGGCCAGAGTAAGAGTTAAGACCTTAGCTATTTGGCCAGAGTAAGAGTTAAGACCTTAACCAGTAGGCCAGAGTACGAGTCTAAGACCTTAGCTATTAGGCCAGAGTAAGAGTTAAGACCTTAACCATTAGGCCAGAGTAAGAGTTAAGACCTTAGCTATTTGGCCAGAGTAAGAGTTAAGACCTTAGCTATTAGGCCAGAGTAAGAGTTAAGACCTTAACCTGTAGTCCACAGTACGAGTCTAAGACCTTAGCTATTAGGCCAAAGTAAGAGTTAAGACCGTAACCATTAGGCCAGAGTACGAGTCTAAGACCTCAGCTATTAGGCCAAAGTAAGATTTAAGACCTTAACCAGTAGGCCAGAGTAAGAGTTAAGACCTTAACCAGTAGGCCAGAGTAAGAGTTAAGACCTTAGATATTTGGCCAGAGTAGGAGTTAAGACCTTAACCAGTAGGCCAGAGTACGAGTCTAAGACCTTAGCTATTAGGCCAGAGTAAGAGTTAAGACCTTAACCATTAGGCCAGAGTAAGAGTTAAGACCTTAGCTATTTGGCCAGAGTAAGAGTTAAGACCTTAACCAGTAGGCCAGAGTATGAGTCTAAGACCTTAGCTATTAGGCCAGAGTAAGAGTTAAGACCTTAGCTATTAGGCCAGAGTAAGAGTTAAGACCTTAACCATTAGGCCAGAGTATGAGTCTAAGACCTTAGCTATTAGGCCAAAGTAAGAGTTAAGACCATAACCATTAGGCCAGAGTACGAGTCTAAGACCTCAGCTATTAGGCCAAAGTAAGAGTTAAGACCTTAACAATTAGGCCAGAGTACGCATCTAAGACCTTAGCTATTAGGCCAGAGTAAGAGTTAAGACCTTAACCAGTAGGCCAGAGTAAGAGTTAAGACCTTAACCATTAGGCCAGAGTACGAGTCTAAGACCTTAGTTATTAGGCCAGAGTAAGAGTTAAGACCTTAACCTGTAGGCCATAGTACAATTCTAAGACCTTAGCTATTAGGCCAGAGTAAGAGTTAAGACCTTAACCAGTAGGCCAGAGTATGAGTCTAAGACCTTAACCATTAGGCCAGAGTACGAGTCTAAGACCTTAGCTATTAGGCCAGAGTAAGAGTTAAGACCTTAGCTATTAGGCCAGAGTAAGAGTTAAGACCTTAACCTGTAGTCCACAGTACGAGTCTAAGACCTTAGCTATTAGGCCAGAGTAAGAGTTAAGACCTTAACCATTAGGCCAGAGTACAAGTCTAAGACCTTAGCTATTAGGCCAGAGTAGGAGTTAAGACCTTAACCATTAGGCCAGAGTACGAGTCTAATACCTTAGCTATTAGGCCAGAGTAAGAGTTAAGACCTTAGCTATTAGGCCAGAGTAAGAGTTAAGACCTTAACCATTAGGCCAGAGTATGAGTCTAAGAACTTAGCTATTAGGCCAAAGTAAGAGTTAAGACCATAACCATTAGGCCAGAGTACGAGTCTAAGACCTCAGCTATTAGGCCAAAGTAAGAGTTAAGACCTTAACAATTAGGCCAGAGTACGCATCTAAGACTTAGCTATTAGGCCAGAGTAAGAGTTAAGACCTTAACCAGTAGGCCAGAGTAAGAGTTAAGACCTTAGCTATTTGGCCAGAGTAAGAGTTAAGACCTTAACCAGTAGGCCAGAGTATGAGTCTAAGACCTTAGCTATTAGGCCAGAGTAAGAGTTAAGACCTTAGCTATTAGGCCAGAGTAAGAGTTAAGACCTTAACCATTAGGCCAGAGTATGAGTCTAAGACCTTAGCTATTAGGCCAAAGTAAGAGTTAAGACCGTAACCATTAGGCCAGAGTACGAGTCTAAGACCTCAGCTATTAGACCAGAGTAGGAGTTAAGACCTTAACCATTAGGCCAGAGAATGAGCCTAAGACCTTAGCTATTAGGCCAGAGTAAGTTTTAAGACCTTACTATTAGGCCAGAGTAAGATTTAAGACCTTAACCATTAGGCCAGAGTACGAGTCTAAGACCTTAGCTATTAGGCCAGAGTAAGAGTTAAGACCTTAGCTATTAGGCTAGAGTAAGAGTTAAGACCTTAGCTATTAGGGCAGAGTAAGAATTAAGACCTTAACCATTAGGCCAGAGTACGAGTCTAAGACCTTAGCTATTAGGCCAGAGTAAGAGTTAAGACCTTAACCAGTAGGCCAGAGTAAGAGTTAAGACCTTAACCATTAGGCCAGAGTACGAGTCTAAGACCTTAGCTATTAGGCCAGAGTAAGAGTTAAGACCTTAGCTATTAGGCCAGAGTAAGAGTTAAGATCTTAACCAGTAGGCCAGAGTACGAGTCTAAGACCTTAGCTATTAGGCCAGAGTAAGAGTTAAGACCTTAACCAGTAGGCCAGAGTAAGAGTTAAGACCTTAACCTGTTGGCCATAGCATGAGTCTAAGACCTTAGCTATTAGGCCAGAGTAAGAGTTAAGACCTTAGCTATTAGGGCAAAGTAAGAGTTAAGACCGTAACCATTAGGCCAGAGTACGAGTCTAAGACCTCAGCTATTAGGCCAAAGTAAGAGTTAAGACCTTAACCATTGGGCCAGAGTACGAGTCTAAGACCTTAGCTATTAGGCCAGAGTAAGATTTAAGACCTTAACCAGTAGGCCAGAGTAAGAGTTAAGACCTTAACCAGTAGGCCAGAGTAAGAGTTAAGACCTTAACCTGTTGGCCATAGCATGAGTTAAGACCTTAACCATTAGGCCAGAGTATGAGTCTAAGACCTTAGCTATTAGGGCAAAGTAAGAGTTAAGACCGTAACCATTAGGCCAGAGTACGAGTCTAAGACCTCAGCTATTAGGCCAAAGTAAGAGTTAAGACCTTAACCATTGGGCCAGAGTACGAGTCTAAGACCTTAGCTATTAGGCCAGAGTAAGATTTAAGACCTTAACCAGTAGGCCAGAGTAAGAGTTAAGACCTTAACCAGTAGGCCAGAGTAAGAGTTAAGACCTTAGCTATTTGGCCAGAGTAAGAGTTAAGACCTTAACCAGTAGGCCAGAGTTCGAGTCTAAGACCTTAGCTATTAGGCCAGAGTAAGAGTTAAGACCTTAACCAGTAGGCCAGAGTAAGAGTTAAGACCTTAACCATTAGGCCAGAGTACGAGTCTAAGACCTTAGTTATTAGGCCAGAGTAAGAGTTAAGACCTTAACCTGTAGGCCATAGTACAATTCTAAGACCTTAGCTATTAGGCCAGAGTAAGAGTTAAGACCTTAACCAGTAGTCCAGAGTATGAGTCTAAGACCTTAACCATTAGGCCAGAGTACGAGTCTAAGACCTTAGCTAATAGGCCAGAGTAAGAGTTAAGACCTTAGCTATTAGGCCAGAGTAAGAGTTAAGACCTTAACCTGTAGTCCCCAGTACGAGTCTAAGACCTTAGCTATTAGGCCAGAGTAAGAGTTAAGACCTTAACCATTAGGCCAGAGTACAAGTCTAAGACCTTAGCTATTAGGCCAGAGTAGGAGTTAAGACCTTAACCATTAGGCCAGAGTACGAGTCTAATACCTTAGCTATTAGGCCAGAGTAAAAGTTAAGACCTTAACCAGTAGGCCAGAGTACGAGTCTCAGACCTTAGCTATTAAGCCAGAGTAAGAGTTAAGACCTTAGCTATTAGGCCAGAGTAAGAGTTAAGACCTTAACCAGAAGGCCAGAGTAAAAGTTAAGACCTTAACCAGTAGGCCAGAGTACGAGTCTAAGACCTTAGCTATTAGGTCAGAGTAAGAGTTAAGACCTTAGCTATTAGGCCAGAGTAAGAGTTAAGACCTTAACCATTAGGCCAGAGTACAAGTCTAAGATCTTAGCTATTAGGCCAGAGTACGAGTCTCAGACCTTAGCTATTATGCCAGAGGAGGAGTTAAGACCTTAACCATTAGGCCAGAGTATGAGTCTAAGACCTTAGCTATTAGGCCAGAGTAGGTGTTAAGAACTTACTATTAGGCCAGAGTAAGATTTAAGACCTTAACCATTAGGCCAGAGTACGAGTCTAAGACCTTAGCTATTAGGCCAGAGTAAGAGTTAAGACCTTAGCTATTAGGCTAGAGTAAGAGTTAAGACCTTAGCTATTAGGCCAGAGTAAGAGTTAAGACCCTAACCAGTAGGAAAGAGTAAGAGTTAAGACCTTAACCATTATGCCAGAGTACGAGTCTAAGACCTTAGCTATTAGGCCAGAGTAAGAGTTAAGACCTTAGCTATTAGGACAGAGTAAGAGTGAAGACCTTAACCAGTAGGCCAGAGTACGAGTCTAAGATCTTAGCTATTAGGCCAGAGTAAGAGTTAAGACCTTAACCAGTAGGCCAGAGTAAGAGTTAAGACCTTAACCTGTTGGCCATTGCACAAGTCTAAGACCTTAGCTATTAGGCCAGAGTACGAGTCTAAGACCTTAGCTATTAGGCCAAAGTAAGAGTTAAGACCGTAACCATTAGGCCAGAGTACGAGTCTAAGACCTCAGCTATTAGGCCAAAGTAAGAGTTAAGACCTTAACCATTAGGCCAGAGTACGAGTCTAAGACCTTAGCTATTAGGCCAGAGTAAGATTTAAGACCTTAACCAGTAGGCCAGAGTAAGAGTTAAGACCTTAACCAGTAGGCCAGAGTAAGAGTTAAGACCTTAGCTATTAGGCCAGAGTAAGAGTTAAGACCTTAACCATTTGGCCAGAGTAAGAGTTAAGACCTTAGCTATTTGGCCAGAGTAAGAGTTAAGACCTTAACCAGTAGGCCAGAGTATGAGTCTAAGACCTTAGCTATTAGGCCAGAGTAAGAGTTAAGACCTTAGCTATTAGGCCAGAGTAAGAGTTAAGACCTTAACCATTAGGCCAGAGTATGAGTCTAAGACCTTAGCTATTAGGCCAAAGTAAGAGTTAAGACCGTAACCATTAGGCCAGAGTACGAGTCTAAGACCTCAGCTATTAGGCCAGAGTAGGAGTTAAGACCTTAACCATTAGGCCAGAGAATGAGCCTAAGACCTTAGCTATTAGGCCAGAGTAAGTTTTAAGACCTTACTATTAGGCCAGAGTAAGATTTAAGACCTTAACCATTAGGCCAGAGTACGAGTCTAAGACCTTAGCTATTAGGCCAGAGTAAGAGTTAAGACCTTAGCTATTAGGCTAGAGTAAGAGTTAAGACCTTAGCTATTAGGCCAGAGTAAGAGTTAAGACCTTAACCATTAGGCCAGAGTACGAGTCTAAGACCTTAGCTATTAGGCCAGAGTAAGAGTTAAGACCTTAACCAGTAGGCCAGAGTAAGAGTTAAGACCTTAACCATTAGGCCAGAGTACGAGTCTAAGACCTTAGCTATTAGGCCAGAGTAAGAGTTAAGACCTTAGCTATTAGGCCAGAGTAAGAGTTAAGATCTTAACCAGTAGGCCAGAGTACGAGTCTAAGACCTTAGCTATTAGGCCAGAGTAAGAGTTAAGACCTTAACCAGTAGGCCAGAGTAAGAGTTAAGACCTTAACCTGTTGGCCATAGCATGAGTCTAAGACCTTAGCTATTAGGCCAGAGTAAGAGTTAAGACCTTAGCTATTAGGCCAGAGTAAGAGTTAAGACCTTAACCATTAGGCCAGAGTATGAGTCTTAGACCTTAGCTATTAGGGCAAAGTAAGAGTTAAGACCGTAACCATTAGGCCAGAGTACGAGTCTAAGACCTCAGCTATTAGGCCAAAGTAAGAGTTAATACCTTAATCATTGGCCAGAGTACGAGTCTAAGACCTTAGCTATTAGGCCAGAGTAAGATTTAAGACCTTAACCAGTAGGCCAGAGTAAGAGTTAAGACCTTAACCAGTAGGCCAGAGTACGAGTTAAGACCTTAGCTATTTGGCCAGAGTAAGAGTTAAGACCTTAACCAGTAGGCCAGAGTTCGAGTCTAAGACCTTAGCTATTAGGCCAGAGTAAGAGTTAAGACCTTAACCATTAGGCCAGAGTAAGAGTTAAGACCTTAGCTATTTGGCCAGAGTAAGAGTTAAGACCTTAACCAGTAGGCCAGAGTATGAGTCTAAGACCTTAGCTATTAGGCCAGAGTAAGAGTTAAGTCCTTAGCTATTAGGCCAGAGTAAGAGTTAAGACCTTAACCATTAGGCCAGAGTATGAGTCTAAGACCTTAGCTATTAGGCCAAAGTAAGAGTTAAGACCATAACCATTAGGCCAGAGTACGAGTCTAAGACCTCAGCTATTAGGCCAAAGTAAGAGTTAAGACCTTAACAATTAGGCCAGAGTACGCATCTAAGACCTTAGCTATTAGGCCAGAGTAAGAGTTAAGACCTTAACCAGTAGGCCAGAGTAAGAGTTAAGACCTTAACCATTAGGCCAGAGTACGAGTCTAAGACCTTAGTTATTAGGCCAGAGTAAGAGTTAAGACCTTAACCTGTAGGCCATAGTACAATTCTAAGACCTTAGCTATTAGGCCAGAGTAAGAGTTAAGACCTTAACCAGTAGGCCAGAGTATGAGTCTAAGACCTTAACCATTAGGCCAGAGTACGAGTCTAAGACCTTAGCTATTAGGCCAGAGTAAGAGTTAAGACCTTAGCTATTAGGCCAGAGTAAGAGTTAAGACCTTAACCTGTAGTCCACAGTACGAGTCTAAGACCTTAGCTATTAGGCCAGAGTAAGAGTTAAGACCTTAACCATTAGGCCAGAGTACAAGTCTAAGACCTTAGCTATTAGGCCAGAGTAGGAGTTAAGACCTTAACCATTAGGCCAGAGTACGAGTCTAATACCTTAGCTATTAGGCCAGAGTAAGAGTTAAGACCTTAACCAGTAGGCCAGAGTACGAGTCTAAGACCTTAGCTATTAGGCCAGAGTACGAGTCTAAGACCTTAGCTATTAGGCCAGAGTAAGAGTTAAGACCTTAACCATTAGGCCAGAGTACAAGTCTAAGATCTTAGCTATTAGGCCAGAGTACGAGTCTCAGACCTTAGCTATTATGCCAGAGGAGGAGTTAAGACCTTAACCATTAGGCCAGAGTATGAGTCTAAGACCTTAGCTATTAGGCCAGAGTAGGTGTTAAGACCTTACTATTAGGCCAGAGTAAGATTTAAGACCTTAACCATTAGGCCAGAGTAAGAGTTAAGACCTTAGCTATTAGGCCAGAGTAAGAGTTAAGACCTTAGCTATTAGGCTAGAGTAAGAGTTAAGACCTTAGCTATTAGGCCAGAGTAAGAGTTAAGACCTTAACCAGTAGGAAAGAGTAAGAGTTAAGACCTTAACCATTATGCCAGAGTACGAGTCTAAGACCTTAGCTATTAGGCCAGAGTAAGAGTTAAGACCTTAGCTATTAGGCCAGAGTAAGAGTGAAGACCTTAACCAGTAGGCCAGAGTACGAGTCTAAGACCTTAGCTATTAGGCCAGAGTAAGAGTTAAGACCTTAACCAGTAGGCCAGAGTAAGAGTTAAGACCTTAACCTGTTGGCCATTGCACAAGTCTAAGACCGAAGCTATTAGGCCAGAGTACGAGTCTAAGACCTTAGCTATTAGGCCAGAGTAAGAGTTAAGACCTTAGCTATTAGGCTAGAGTAAGAGTTAAGACCTTAGCTATTAGGCCAGAGTAAGAGTTAAGACCTTATCCAGTAGGAAAGAGTAAGAGTTAAGACCTTAACCATTATGCCAGAGTACGAGTCTAAGACCTTAGCTATTAGGCCAGAGTAAGAGTTAAGACCTTAGCTATTAGGCCAGAGTTAGAGTGAAGACCTTAACCAGTAGGCCAGAGTACGAGTCTAGGACCTTAGCTATTAGGCCAGAGTAAGAGTTAAGACCTTAACCAGTAGGCCAGAGTAAGAGTTAAGACCTTAACCTGTTGGCCATTGCACGAGTCTAAGACCTTAGCTATTAGGCCAGAGTACGAGTCTAAGACCTTAGCTATTAGGCCAAAGTAAGAGTTAAGACCGTAACCATTAGGCCAGAGTACGAGTCTAAGACCTCAGCTATTAGGCCAAAGTAAGAGTTAAGACCTTAACCAGTAGGCCAGAGTAAGAGTTAAGACCTTAACCAGTAGGCCAGAGTAAGAGTTAAGACCTTAGCTATTTGGCCAGAGTAAGAGTTAAGACCTTAACCAGTAGGCCAGAGTACGAGTCTAAGACCTTAGCTATTAGGCCAGAGTAAGAGTTAAGACCTTAACCATTAGGCCAGAGTAAGAGTTAAGACCTTAGCTATTTGGCCAGAGTAAGAGTTAAGACCTTAGCTATTAGGCCAGAGTAAGAGTTAAGACCTTAACCTGTAGTCCACAGTACGAGTCTAAGACCTTAGCTATTAGGCCAAAGTAAGAGTTAAGACCGTAACCATTAGGCCAGAGTACGAGTCTAAGACCTCAGCTATTAGGCCAAAGTAAGATTTAAGACCTTAACCAGTAGGCCAGAGTAAGAGTTAAGACCTTAACCAGTAGATCAGAGTAAGAGTTAAGACCTTAGATATTTGGCCAGAGTAGGAGTTAAGACCTTAACCAGTAGGCCAGAGTACGAGTCTAAGACCTTAGCTATTAGGCCAGAGTAAGAGTTAAGACCTTAACCATTAGGCCAGAGTAAGAGTTAAGACCTTAGCTATTTGGCCAGAGTAAGAGTTAAGACCTTAACCAGTAGGCCAGAGTATGAGTCTAAGACCTTAGCTATTAGGCCAGAGTAAGAGTTAAGACCTTAGCTATTAGGCCAGAGTAAGAGTTAAGACCTTAACCATTAGGCCAGAGTATGAGTCTAAGACCTTAGCTATTAGGCCAAAGTAAGAGTTAAGACCATAACCATTAGGCCAGAGTACGAGTCTAAGACCTCAGCTATTAGGCCAAAGTAAGAGTTAAGACCTTAACAATTAGGCCAGAGTACGCATCTAAGACCTTAGCTATTAGGCCAGAGTAAGAGTTAAGACCTTAACCAGTAGGCCAGAGTAAGAGTTAAGACCTTAACCATTAGGCCAGAGTACGAGTCTAAGACCTTAGTTATTAGGCCAGAGTAAGAGTTAAGACCTTAACCTGTAGGCCATAGTACAATTCTAAGACCTTAGCTATTAGGCCAGAGTAAGAGTTAAGACCTTAACCAGTAGGCCAGAGTATGAGTCTAAGACCTTAACCATTAGGCCAGAGTACGAGTCTAAGACCTTAGCTATTAGGCCAGAGTAAGAGTTAAGACCTTAGCTATTAGGCCAGAGTAAGAGTTAAGACCTTAACCTGTAGTCCACAGTACGAGTCTAAGACCTTAGCTATTAGGCCAGAGTAAGAGTTAAGACCTTAACCATTAGGCCAGAGTACAAGTCTAAGACCTTAGCTATTAGGCCAGAGTAGGAGTTAAGACCTTAACCATTAGGCCAGAGTACGAGTCTAATACCTTAGCTATTAGGCCAGAGTAAGAGTTAAGACCTTAGCTATTAGGCCAGAGTAAGAGTTAAGACCTTAACCATTAGGCCAGAGTATGAGTCTAAGAACTTAGCTATTAGGCCAAAGTAAGAGTTAAGACCATAACCATTAGGCCTGAGTACGAGTCTAAGACCTCAGCTATTAGGCCAAAGTAAGAGTTAAGACCTTAACAATTAGGCCAGAGTACGCATCTAAGACCTTAGCTATTAGGCCAGAGTAAGAGTTAAGACCTTAACCAGTAGGCCAGAGTAAGAGTTAAGACCTTAACCATTAGGCCAGAGTACGAGTCTAAGACCTTAGTTATTAGGCCAGAGTAAGAGTTAAGACCTTAACCTGTAGGCCATAGTACAATTCTAAGACCTTAGCTATTAGGCCAGAGTAAGAGTTAAGACCTTAACCAGTAGGCCAGAGTATGAGTCTAAGACCTTAACCATTAGGCCAGAGTACGAGTCTAAGAC
The DNA here is from genome assembly GCF_964204655.1 of Triturus cristatus. NCBI lineage: Eukaryota > Metazoa > Chordata > Amphibia > Caudata > Salamandridae > Triturus > Triturus cristatus. The sequence continues at coordinate 716,812,508 of NC_140593.1, read as the reverse complement.
CTTAGCTATTAGGCCAGAGTAAGAGTTAAGACCTTAGCTATTAGGCCAGAGTAAGAGTTAAGACCTTAACCTGTAGTCCACAGTACGAGTCTAAGACCTTAGCTATTAGGCCAGAGTAAGAGTTAAGACCTTAACCATTAGGCCAGAGTACAAGTCTAAGACCTTAGCTATTAGGCCAGAGTAGGAGTTAAGACCTTAACCATTAGGCCAGAGTACGAGTCTAATACCTTAGCTATTAGGCCAGAGTAAGAGTTAAGACCTTAACCAGTAGGCCAGAGTACGAGTCTAAGACCTTAGCTATTAGGCCAGAGTACGAGTCTAAGACCTTAGCTATTAGGCCAGAGTAAGAGTTAAGACCTTAACCATTAGGCCAGAGTACAAGTCTAAGATCTTAGCTATTAGGCCAGAGTACGAGTCTCAGACCTTAGCTATTATGCCAGAGGAGGAGTTAAGACCTTAACCATTAGGCCAGAGTATGAGTCTAAGACCTTAGCTATTAGGCCAGAGTAGGTGTTAAGACCTTACTATTAGGCCAGAGTAAGATTTAAGACCTTAACCATTAGGCCAGAGTACGAGTCTAAGACCTTAGTTTTTAGGCCAGAGTAAGAGTTAAGACCTTAGCTATTAGGCTAGAGTAAGAGTTAAGACCTTAGCTATTAGGCCAGAGTAAGAGTTAAGACCTTAACCAGTAGGAAAGAGTAAGAGTTAAGACCTTAACCATTATGCCAGAGTACGAGTCTAAGACCTTAGCTACTAGGCCAGAGTAAGAGTTAAGACCTTAGCTATTAGGCCAGAGTAAGAGTGAAGACCTTAACCAGTAGGCCAGAGTACGAGTCTAAGACCTTAGCTATTAGGCCAGAGTAAGAGTTAAGACCTTAACCAGTAGGCCAGAGTAAGAGTTAAGACCTTAACCTGTTGGCCATTGCACAAGTCTAAGACCTTAGCTATTAGGCCAGAGTACGAGTCTAAGACCTTAGCTATTAGGCCAGAGTAAGAGTTAAGACCTTAGCTATTAGGCTAGAGTAAGAGTTAAGACCTTAGCTATTAGGCCAGAGTAAGAGTTAAGACCTTAACCAGTAGGAAAGAGTAAGAGTTAAGACCTTAACCATTATGCCAGAGTACGAGTCTAAGACCTTAGCTATTAGGCCAGAGTAAGAGTTAAGACCTTAGCTATTAGGCCAGAGTAAGAGTGAAGACCTTAACCAGTAGGCCAGAGTATGAGTCTAAGACCTTAGCTATTAGGCCAGAGTAAGAGTTAAGACCTTAACCAGTAGGCCAGAGTAAGAGTTAAGACCTTAACCTGTTGGCCATTGCACAAGTCTAAGACCTTAGCTATTAGGCCAGAGTACGAGTCTAAGACCTTAGCTATTAGGCCAAAGTAAGAGTTAAGACCGTAACCATTAGGCCAGAGTACGAGTCTAAGACCTCAGCTATTAGGCCAAAGTAAGAGTTAAGACCTTAACCAGTAGGCCAGAGTAAGAGTTAAGACCTTAACCAGTAGGCCAGAGTAAGAGTTAAGACCTTAGCTATTTGGCCAGAGTAAGAGTTAAGACCTTAACCAGTAGGCCAGAGTACGAGTCTAAGACCTTAGCTATTAGGCCAGAGTAAGAGTTAAGACCTTAACCATTAGGCCAGAGTAAGAGTTAAGACCTTAGCTATTTGGCCAGAGTAAGAGTTAAGACCTTAACCAGTAGGCCAGAGTATGAGTCTAAGACCTTAGCTATTAGGCCAGAGTAAGAGTTAAGACCTTAGCTATTAGGCCAGAGTAAGAGTTAAGACCCTAACCATTAGGCCAGAGTATGAGTCTAAGACCTTAGCTATTAGGCCAAAGTAAGAGTTAAGACCGTAACCATTAGGCCAGAGTACGAGTCTAAGACCTCAGCTATTAGGCCAAAGTAAGAGTTAAGACCTTAACCAGTAGGCCAGAGTAAGAGTTAAGACCGTAACCAGTAGGCCAGAGTAAGAGTTAAGACCTTAGCTATTTGGCCAGAGTAAGAGTTAAGACCTTAACCAGTAGGCCAGAGTACGAGTCTAAGACCTTAGCTATTAGGCCAGAGTAAGAGTTAAGACCTTAACCATTAGGCCAGAGTAAGAGTTAAGACCTTAGCTATTTGGCCAGAGTAAGAGTTAAGACCTTAACCAGTAGGCCAGAGTATGAGTCTAAGACCTTAGCTATTAGACCAGAGTAAGAGTTAAGACCTTAGCTATTAGGCCAGAGTAAGAGTTAAGACCCTAACCATTAGGCCAGAGTATGAGTCTAAGACCTTAGCTATTAGGCCAAAGTAAGAGTTAAGACCGTAACCATTAGGCCAGAGTACGAGTCTAAGACCTCAGCTATTAGACCAAAGTAAGAGTTAAGACCTTAACAATTAGGCCAGAGTACGCATCTAAGACCTTAGCTATTAGGCCAGAGTAAGAGTTAAGACCTTAGCTATTATGCCAGAGTAAGAGTTAAGACCTTAACCTGTAGGCCACAGTACGAGTCTAAGACCTTAGCTATTAGGCCAGAGTAAGAGTTAAGACCTTAACCATTAGGCCAGAGTACGAGTCTAAGACCTTAGCTATTAGGCCAGAGTAAGAGTTAAGACCTTAACCATTAGGCCAGAGTACGAGTCTAAGACCTTAGCTATTAGGCTAGAGTAAGAGTTAAGACCTTAACCAGTAGGCGAGAGTATGAGTCTAAGACCTTAGCTATTAGGCCAGAGTACGAGTCTAAGACCTTAGCTATTAGGCCAGAGTAAGAGTTAAGACCTTAACCAGTAGGCCAGAGTAAGAGTTAAGACCTTAACCATTAGGCCAGAGTACGAGTCTAAGACCTTAGCTATTAGGCCAGAGTAAGAGTTAAGACCTTAGCTATTAGGCCAGAGTAAGAGTTAAGATCTTAACCAGTAGGAAAGAGTAAGAGTTAAGACCTTAACCATTATGCCAGAGTACGAGTCTAAGACCTTAGCTATTAGGCCAGAGTAAGAGTTAAGACCTTAGCTATTAGGCCAGAGTAAGAGTGAAGACCTTAACCAGTAGGCCAGAGTACGAGTCTAAGACCTTAGCTATTAGGCCAGAGTAAGAGTTAAGACCTTAACCAGTAGGCCAGAGTAAGAGTTAAGACCTTAACCTGTTGGCCATTGCACGAGTCTAAGACCTTAGCTATTAGGCCAGAGTACGAGTCTAAGACCTTAGCTATTAGGCCAAAGTAAGAGTTAAGACCGTAACCATTAGGCTAGAGTACGAGTCTAAGACCTCAGCTATTAGGCCAAAGTAAGAGTTAAGACCTTAACCAGTAGGCCAGAGTAAGAGTTAAGACCTTAACCAGTAGGCCAGAGTAAGAGTTAAGACCTTAGCTATTTGGCCAGAGTAAGAGTTAAGACCTTAACCAGTAGGCCAGAGTACGAGTCTAAGACCTTAGCTATTAGGCCAGAGTAAGAGTTAAGACCTTAACCATTAGGCCAGAGTAAGAGTTAAGACCTTAGCTATTTGGCCAGAGTAAGAGTTAAGACCTTAACCAGTAGGCCAGAGTATGAGTCTAAGACCTTAGCTATTAGGCCAGAGTAAGAGTTAAGACCTTAGCTATTAGGCCAGAGTAAGAGTTAAGACCCTAACCATTAGGCCAGAGTATGAGTCTAAGACCTCAGCTATTAGGCCAAAGTAAGAGTTAAGACCGTAACCATTAGGCCAGAGTACGAGTCTAAGACCTCAGCTATTAGGCCAAAGTAAGAGTTAAGACCTTAACAATTAGGCCAGAGTACGCATCTAAGACCTTAGCTATTAGGCCAGAGTAAGAGTTAAGACCTTAGCTATTAGGCCAGAGTAAGAGTTAAGACCTTAACCTGTAGGCCACAGTACGAGTCTAAGACCTTAGCTATTAGGCCAGAGTAAGAGTTAAGACCTTAACCATTAGGCCAGAGTACGAGTCTAAGACCTTAGCTATTAGGCCAGAGTAAGAGTTAAGACCTTAACCATTAGGCCAGAGTACGAGTCTAAGACCTTAGCTATTAGGCTAGAGTAAGAGTTAAGACCTTAACCAGTAGGCCAGAGTATGAGTCTAAGACCTTAGCTATTAGGCCAGAGTACGAGTCTAAGACCTTAGCTATTAGGCCAGAGTAAGAGTTAAGACCTTAACCAGTAGGCCAGAGTAAGAGTTAAGACCTTAACCATTAGGCCAGAGTACGAGTCTAAGACCTTAGCTATTAGGCAAGAGTAAGAGTTAAGACCTTAACCATTAGGCCAGAGTACGAGTCTAAGACCTTAGCTATTAGGCCAGAGTAAGAGTTAAGACCTTAACCAGTAGGCCAGAGTAAGAGTTAAGACCTTAACCATTAGGCCAGAGTACGAGTCTAAGACCTTAGCTATTAGGCCAGAGTAAGAGTTAAGACCTTAGCTATTAGGCCAGAGTAAGAGTTAAGATCTTAACCAGTAGGCCAGAGTACGAGTCTAAGACCTTAGCTATTAGGCCAGAGTAAGAGTTAAGACCTTAACCAGTAGGCCAGAGTAAGAGTTAAGACCTTAAACTGTTGGCCATAGCATGAGTCTAAGACCTTAGCTATTAGGCCAGAGTAAGAGTTAAGACCTTAGCTATTAGGCCAGAGTAAGAGTTAAGACCTTAACCATTAGGCCAGAGTATGAGTCTAAGACCTTAGCTATTAGGGCAAAGTAAGAGTTAAGACCGTAACCATTAGGCCAGAGTACGAGTCTAAGACCTCAGCTATTAGGCCAAAGTAAGAGTTAAGACCTTAACCATTGGGCCAGAGTACGAGTCTAAGACCTTAGCTATTAGGCCAGAGTAAGATTTAAGACCTTAACCAGTAGGCCAGAGTAAGAGTTAAGACCTTAACCAGTAGGCCAGAGTAAGAGTTAAGACCTTAGCTATTTGGCCAGAGTAAGAGTTAAGACCTTAACCAGTAGGCCAGAGTTCGAGTCTAAGACCTTAGCTATTAGGCCAGAGTAAGAGTTAAGACCTTAACCAGTAGGCCAGAGTAAGAGTTAAGACCTTAACCATTAGGCCAGAGTACGAGTCTAAGACCTTAGTTATTAGGCCAGAGTAAGAGTTAAGACCTTAACCTGTAGGCCATAGTACAATTCTAAGACCTTAGCTATTAGGCCAGAGTAAGAGTTAAGACCTTAACCAGTAGGCCAGAGTATGAGTCTAAGACCTTAACCATTAGGCCAGAGTACGAGTCTAAGACCTTAGCTATTAGGCCAGAGTAAGAGTTAAGACATTAGCTATTAGGCCAGAGTAAGAGTTAAGACCTTAACCTGTAGTCCCCAGTATGAGTCTAAGACCTTAGCTATTAGGCCAGAGTAAGAGTTAAGACCTTAACCATTAGGCCAGAGTACAAGTCTAAGACCTTAGCTATTAGGCCAGAGTAGGAGTTAAGACCTTAACCATTAGGCCAGAGTACGAGTCTAATACCTTAGCTATTAGGCCAGAGTAAGAGTTAAGACCTTAACCAGTAGGCCAGAGTACGAGTCTAAGACCTTAGCTATTAGGCCAGAGTACGAGTCTAAGACCTTAGCTATTAGGCCAGAGTAAGAGTTAAGACCTTAACCATTAGGCCAGAGTATGAGTCTAAGACCTTAGCTATTAGGCCAGAGTAGGTGTTAAGACCTTACTATTAGGCCAGAGTAAGATTTAAGACGTTAACCATTAGGCCAGAGTACGAGTCTAAGACCTTAGCTATTAGGCCAGAGTAAGAGTTAAGACCTTAGCTATTAGGCTAGAGTAAGAGTTAAGACCTTAGCTATTAGGCCAGAGTAAGAGTTAAGACCTTAACCAGTAGGAAAGAGTAAGAGTTAAGACCTTAACCATTATGCCAGAGTACGAGTCTAAGACCTTAGCTATTAGGCCAGAGTAAGAGTTAAGACCTTAGCTATTAGGACAGAGTAAGAGTGAAGACCTTAACCAGTAGGCCAGAGTACGAGTCTAAGATCTTAGCTATTAGGCCAGAGTAAGAGTTAAGACCTTAACCAGTAGGCCAGAGTAAGAGTTAAGACCTTAACCTGTTGGCCATTGCACAAGTCTAAGACCTTAGCTATTAGGCCAGAGTACGAGTCTAAGACCTTAGCTATTAGGCCAAAGTAAGAGTTAAGACCGTAACCATTAGGCCAGAGTACGAGTCTAAGACCTCAGCTATTAGGCCAAAGTAAGAGTTAAGACCTTAACCATTAGGCCAGAGTACGAGTCTAAGACCTTAGCTATTAGGCCAGAGTAAGATTTAAGACCTTAACCAGTAGGCCAGAGTAAGAGTTAAGACCTTAACCAGTAGGCCAGAGTAAGAGTTAAGACCTTAGCTATTAGGCCAGAGTAAGAGTTAAGACCTTAGCTATTTGGCCAGAGTAAGAGTTAAGACCTTAACCAGTAGGCCAGAGTTTGAGTCTAAGATCTTAGCTATTAGGCCAGAGTAAGAGTTAAGACCTTAGCTATTAGGCCAGAGTAAGAGTTAAGACCTTAACCATTAGGCCAGAGTATGAGTCTAAGACCTTAGCTATTAGGCCAAAGTAAGAGTTAAGACCGTAACCATTAGGCCAGAGTACGAGTCTAAGACCTCAGCTATTAGACCAGAGTAGGAGTTAAGACCTTAACCATTAGGCCAGAGAATGAGCCTAAGACCTTAGCTATTAGGCCAGAGTAAGTTTTAAGACCTTACTATTAGGCCAGAGTAAGATTTAAGACCTTAACCATTAGGCCAGAGTACGAGTCTAAGACCTTAGCTATTAGGCCAGAGTAAGAGTTAAGACCTTAGCTATTAGGCTAGACTAAGAGTTAAGACCTTAGCTATTAGGGCAGAGTAAGAATTAAGACCTTAACCATTAGGCCAGAGTACGAGTCTAAGACCTTAGCTATTAGGCCAGAGTAAGAGTTAAGACCTTAACCAGTAGGCCAGAGTAAGAGTTAAGACCTTAACCATTAGGCCAGAGTACGAGTCTAAGACCTTAGCTATTAGGCCAGAGTAAGAGTTAAGACCTTAGCTATTAGGCCAGAGTAAGAGTTAAGATCTTAACCAGTAGGCCAGAGTACGAGTCTAAGACCTTAGCTATTAGGCCAGAGTAAGAGTTAAGACCTTAACCAGTAGGCCAGAGTAAGAGTTAAGACCTTAACCTGTTGGCCATAGCATGAGTCTAAGACCTTAGCTATTAGGCCAGAGTAAGAGTTAAGACCTTAGCTATTAGGCCAGAGTAAGAGTTAAGACCTTAACCATTAGGCCAGAGTATGAGTCTAAGACCTTAGCTATTAGGGCAAAGTAAGAGTTAAGACCGTAACCATTAGGCCAGAGTACGAGTCTAAGACCTCAGCTATTAGGCCAAAGTAAGAGTTAAGACCTTAACCATTGGGCCAGAGTACGAGTCTAAGACCTTAGCTATTAGGCCAGAGTAAGATTTAAGACCTTAACCAGTAGGCCAGAGTAAGAGTTAAGACCTTAACCAGTAGGCCAGAGTAAGAGTTAAGACCTTAGCTATTTGGCCAGAGTAAGAGTTAAGACTAGGGGTGGGCGGAATTTGCGGAATTAACCTTCGCAAATTATCGCGAGAATGTTTAAAATTATCGCAAACAAGCAGAAATATCGCGAAGATGCGGAAGTTTTTTTCCGGCATGTTCGCGCGATTTTCTGCATGGTTGCGGGTCGCCAACTTACCCATGTGGCTGCTTGCGGGCGCGGCCATCTTGTTTTGAGTTGTTCTCGCGGTGCATGATCGCGAGAAGAAAGACGTGATCGCGCGACGCATGACGTCACTGCGGGCGCGAACTGTCGCGAGACAGCGCAAATGGCTAAAAACAATACAACATCTCATGGAGAACGCGACCGGATCAAGAAAACTTGTCGGCGAACGCAGGGAATCAGGTAAGGCGATCGCGCGCGCGCGAGAATGTATCATTTTACAGCGCGAGCAAGAAACAAATTATCGCCAAGCTGCGGAAACCGGAATTTTTGACATCTTCGCGCTCTCCGCGGAACGCAAAAATGTCAAATTATCGCAATTTCCGCGAACGGAACGAAATTTTTGCCCAGGCCTAGTTAAGACCTTAACCAGTAGGCCAGAGTTCGAGTCTAAGACCTTAGCTATTAGGCCAGAGTAAGAGTTAAGACCTTAACCAGTAGGCCAGAGTAAGAGTTAAGACCTTAACCATTAGGCCAGAGTACGAGTCTAAGACCTTAGTTATTAGGCCAGAGTAAGAGTTAAGACCTTAACCTGTAGGCCATAGTACAATTCTAAGACCTTAGCTATTAGGCCAGAGTAAGAGTTAAGACCTTAACCAGTAGGCCAGAGTATGAGTCTAAGACCTTAACCATTAGGCCAGAGTACGAGTCTAAGACCTTAGCTAATAGGCCAGAGTAAGAGTTAAGACCTTAGCTATTAGGCCAGAGTAAGAGTTAAGACCTTAACCTGTAGTCCCCAGTACGAGTCTAAGACCTTAGCTATTAGGCCAGAGTAAGAGTTAAGACCTTAACCATTAGGCCAGAGTACAAGTCTAAGACCTTAGCTATTAGGCCAGAGTAGGAGTTAAGACCTTAACCATTAGGCCAGAGTACGAGTCTAATACCTTAGCTATTAGGCCAGAGTAAGAGTTAAGACCTTAACCAGTAGGCCAGAGTACGAGTCTAAGACCTTAGCTATTAGGCCAGAGTACGAGTCTAAGACCTTAGCTATTAGGCCAGAGTAAGAGTTAAGACCTTAACCATTAGGCCAGAGTACAAGTCTAAGATCTTAGCTATTAGGCCAGAGTACGAGTCTCAGACCTTAGCTATTATGCCAGAGGAGGAGTTAAGACCTTAACCATTAGGCCAGAGTATGAGTCTAAGACCTTAGCTATTAGGCCAGAGTAGGTGTTAAGAACTTACTATTAGGCCAGAGTAAGATTTAAGACCTTAACCATTAGGCCAGAGTACGAGTCTAAGACCTTAGCTATTAGGCCAGAGTAAGAGTTAAGACCTTAGCTATTAGGCTAGAGTAAGAGTTAAGACCTTAGCTATTAGGCCAGAGTAAGAGTTAAGACCCTAACCAGTAGGAAAGAGTAAGAGTTAAGACCTTAACCATTATGCCAGAGTACGAGTCTAAGACCTTAGCTATTAGGCCAGAGTAAGAGTTAAGACCTTAGCTATTAGGACAGAGTAAGAGTGAAGACCTTAACCAGTAGGCCAGAGTACGAGTCTAAGATCTTAGCTATTAGGCCAGAGTAAGAGTTAAGACCTTAACCAGTAGGCCAGAGTAAGAGTTAAGACCTTAACCTGTTGGCCATTGCACAAGTCTAAGACCTTAGCTATTAGGCCAGAGTACGAGTCTAAGACCTTAGCTATTAGGCCAAAGTAAGAGTTAAGACCGTAACCATTAGGCCAGAGTACGAGTCTAAGACCTCAGCTATTAGGCCAAAGTAAGAGTTAAGACCTTAACCATTAGGCCAGAGTACGAGTCTAAGACCTTAGCTATTAGGCCAGAGTAAGATTTAAGACCTTAACCAGTAGGCCAGAGTAAGAGTTAAGACCTTAACCAGTAGGCCAGAGTAAGAGTTAAGACCTTAGCTATTAGGCCAGAGTAAGAGTTAAGACCTTAACCATTAGGCCAGAGTAAGAGTTAAGACCTTAGCTATTTGGCCAGAGTAAGAGTTAAGACCTTAACCAGTAGGCCAGAGTATGAGTCTAAGACCTTAGCTATTAGGCCAGAGTAAGAGTTAAGACCTTAGCTATTAGGCCAGAGTAAGAGTTAAGACCTTAACCATTAGGCCAGAGTATGAGTCTAAGACCTTAGCTATTAGGCCAAAGTAAGAGTTAAGACCGTAACCATTAGGCCAGAGTACGAGTCTAAGACCTCAGCTATTAGGCCAGAGTAGGAGTTAAGACCTTAACCATTAGGCCAGAGAATGAGCCTAAGACCTTAGCTATTATGCCAGAGTAAGTTTTAAGACCTTACTATTAGGCCAGAGTAAGATTTAAGACCTTAACCATTAGGCCAGAGTACGAGTCTAAGACCTTAGCTATTAGGCCAGAGTAAGAGTTAAGACCTTAGCTATTAGGCTAGAGTAAGAGTTAAGACCTTAGCTATTAGGCCAGAGTAAGAGTTAAGACCTTAACCATTAGGCCAGAGTACGAGTCTAAGACCTTAGCTATTAGGCCAGAGTAAGAGTTAAGACCTTAACCAGTAGGCCAGAGTAAGAGTTAAGACCTTAACCATTAGGCCAGAGTACGAGTCTAAGACCTTAGCTATTAGGCCAGAGTAAGAGTTAAGACCTTAGCTATTAGGCCAGAGTAAGAGTTAAGATCTTAACCAGTAGGCCAGAGTACGAGTCTAAGACCTTAGCTATTAGGCCAGAGTAAGAGTTAAGACCTTAACCAGTAGGCCAGAGTAAGAGTTAAGACCTTAACCTGTTGGCCATAGCATGAGTCTAAGACCTTAGCTATTAGGCCAGAGTAAGAGTTAAGACCTTAGCTATTAGGCCAGAGTAAGAGTTAAGACCTTAACCATTAGGCCAGAGTATGAGTCTTAGACCTTAGCTATTAGGGCAAAGTAAGAGTTAAGACCGTAACCATTAGGCCAGAGTACGAGTCTAAGACCTCAGCTATTAGGCCAAAGTAAGAGTTAATACCTTAACCATTGGCCAGAGTACGAGTCTAAGACCTTAGCTATTAGGCCAGAGTAAGATTTAAGACCTTAACCAGTAGGCCAGAGTAAGAGTTAAGACCTTAACCAGTAGGCCAGAGTACGAGTTAAGACCTTAGCTATTTGGCCAGAGTAAGAGTTAAGACCTTAACCAGTAGGCCAGAGTTCGAGTCTAAGACCTTAGCTATTAGGCCAGAGTAAGAGTTAAGACCTTAACCATTAGGCCAGAGTAAGAGTTAAGACCTTAGCTATTTGGCCAGAGTAAGAGTTAAGACCTTAACCAGTAGGCCAGAGTATGAGTCTAAGACCTTAGCTATTAGGCCAGAGTAAGAGTTAAGTCCTTAGCTATTAGGCCAGAGTAAGAGTTAAGACCTTAACCATTAGGCCAGAGTATGAGTCTAAGACCTTAGCTATTAGGCCAGAGTAAGAGTTAAGACCTTAACCATTAGGCCAGAGTAAGAGTTAAGACCTTAACCAGTAGGCCAGAGTAAGAGTTAAGACCTTAACCTGTTGGCCATAGCATGAGTCTAAGACCTTAGCTATTAGGCCAGAGTAAGAGTTAAGACCTTAGCTATTAGGCCAGAGTAAGAGTTAAGACCTTAACCATTAGGCCAGAGTATGAGTCTAAGACCTTAGCTATTAGGGCAAAGTAAGAGTTAAGACCGTAACCATTAGGCCAGAGTACGAGTCTAAGACCTCAGCTATTAGGCCAAAGTAAGAGTTAAGACCTTAACCATTGGGCCAGAGTACGAGTCTAAGACCTTAGCTATTAGGCCAGAGTAAGATTTAAGACCTTAACCAGTAGGCCAGAGTAAGAGTTAAGACCTTAACCAGTAGGCCAGAGTAAGAGTTAAGACCTTAGCTATTTGGCCAGAGTAAGAGTTAAGACTAGGGGTGGGCGGAATTTGCGGAATTAACCTTCGCAAATTATCGCGAGAATGTTTAAAATTATCGCAAACAAGCAGAAATATCGCGAAGATGCGGAAGTTTTTTTCCGGCATGTTCGCGCGATTTTCTGCATGGTTGCGGGTCGCCAACTTACCCATGTGGCTGCTTGCGGGCGCGGCCATCTTGTTTTGAGTTGTTCTCGCGGTGCATGATCGCGAGAAGAAAGACGTGATCGCGCGACGCATGACGTCACTGCGGGCGCGAACTGTCGCGAGACAGCGCAAATGGCTAAAAACAATACAACATCTCATGGAGAACGCGACCGGATCAAGAAAACTTGTCGGCGAACGCAGGGAATCAGGTAAGGCGATCGCGCGCGCGCGAGAATGTATCATTTTACAGCGCGAGCAAGAAACAAATTATCGCCAAGCTGCGGAAACCGGAATTTTTGACATCTTCGCGCTCTCCGCGGAACGCAAAAATGTCAAATTATCGCAATTTCCGCGAACGGAACGAAATTTTTGCCCAGGCCTAGTTAAGACCTTAACCAGTAGGCCAGAGTTCGAGTCTAAGACCTTAGCTATTAGGCCAGAGTAAGAGTTAAGACCTTAACCAGTAGGCCAGAGTAAGAGTTAAGACCTTAACCATTAGGCCAGAGTACGAGTCTAAGACCTTAGTTATTAGGCCAGAGTAAGAGTTAAGACCTTAACCTGTAGGCCATAGTACAATTCTAAGACCTTAGCTATTAGGCCAGAGTAAGAGTTAAGACCTTAACCAGTAGGCCAGAGTATGAGTCTAAGACCTTAACCATTAGGCCAGAGTACGAGTCTAAGACCTTAGCTAATAGGCCAGAGTAAGAGTTAAGACCTTAGCTATTAGGCCAGAGTAAGAGTTAAGACCTTAACCTGTAGTCCCCAGTACGAGTCTAAGACCTTAGCTATTAGGCCAGAGTAAGAGTTAAGACCTTAACCATTAGGCCAGAGTACAAGTCTAAGACCTTAGCTATTAGGCCAGAGTAGGAGTTAAGACCTTAACCATTAGGCCAGAGTACGAGTCTAATACCTTAGCTATTAGGCCAGAGTAAGAGTTAAGACCTTAACCAGTAGGCCAGAGTACGAGTCTAAGACCTTAGCTATTAGGCCAGAGTACGAGTCTAAGACCTTAGCTATTAGGCCAGAGTAAGAGTTAAGACCTTAACCATTAGGCCAGAGTACAAGTCTAAGATCTTAGCTATTAGGCCAGAGTACGAGTCTCAGACCTTAGCTATTATGCCAGAGGAGGAGTTAAGACCTTAACCATTAGGCCAGAGTATGAGTCTAAGACCTTAGCTATTAGGCCAGAGTAGGTGTTAAGAACTTACTATTAGGCCAGAGTAAGATTTAAGACCTTAACCATTAGGCCAGAGTACGAGTCTAAGACCTTAGCTATTAGGCCAGAGTAAGAGTTAAGACCTTAGCTATTAGGCTAGAGTAAGAGTTAAGACCTTAGCTATTAGGCCAGAGTAAGAGTTAAGACCCTAACCAGTAGGAAAGAGTAAGAGTTAAGACCTTAACCATTATGCCAGAGTACGAGTCTAAGACCTTAGCTATTAGGCCAGAGTAAGAGTTAAGACCTTAGCTATTAGGACAGAGTAAGAGTGAAGACCTTAACCAGTAGGCCAGAGTACGAGTCTAAGATCTTAGCTATTAGGCCAGAGTAAGAGTTAAGACCTTAACCAGTAGGCCAGAGTAAGAGTTAAGACCTTAACCTGTTGGCCATTGCACAAGTCTAAGACCTTAGCTATTAGGCCAGAGTACGAGTCTAAGACCTTAGCTATTAGGCCAAAGTAAGAGTTAAGACCGTAACCATTAGGCCAGAGTACGAGTCTAAGACCTCAGCTATTAGGCCAAAGTAAGAGTTAAGACCTTAACCATTAGGCCAGAGTACGAGTCTAAGACCTTAGCTATTAGGCCAGAGTAAGATTTAAGACCTTAACCAGTAGGCCAGAGTAAGAGTTAAGACCTTAACCAGTAGGCCAGAGTAAGAGTTAAGACCTTAGCTATTAGGCCAGAGTAAGAGTTAAGACCTTAACCATTAGGCCAGAGTAAGAGTTAAGACCTTAGCTATTTGGCCAGAGTAAGAGTTAAGACCTTAACCAGTAGGCCAGAGTATGAGTCTAAGACCTTAGCTATTAGGCCAGAGTAAGAGTTAAGACCTTAGCTATTAGGCCAGAGTAAGAGTTAAGACCTTAACCATTAGGCCAGAGTATGAGTCTAAGACCTTAGCTATTAGGCCAAAGTAAGAGTTAAGACCGTAACCATTAGGCCAGAGTACGAGTCTAAGACCTCAGCTATTAGGCCAGAGTAGGAGTTAAGACCTTAACCATTAGGCCAGAGAATGAGCCTAAGACCTTAGCTATTATGCCAGAGTAAGTTTTAAGACCTTACTATTAGGCCAGAGTAAGATTTAAGACCTTAACCATTAGGCCAGAGTACGAGTCTAAGACCTTAGCTATTAGGCCAGAGTAAGAGTTAAGACCTTAGCTATTAGGCTAGAGTAAGAGTTAAGACCTTAGCTATTAGGCCAGAGTAAGAGTTAAGACCTTAACCATTAGGCCAGAGTACGAGTCTAAGACCTTAGCTATTAGGCCAGAGTAAGAGTTAAGACCTTAACCAGTAGGCCAGAGTAAGAGTTAAGACCTTAACCATTAGGCCAGAGTACGAGTCTAAGACCTTAGCTATTAGGCCAGAGTAAGAGTTAAGACCTTAGCTATTAGGCCAGAGTAAGAGTTAAGATCTTAACCAGTAGGCCAGAGTACGAGTCTAAGACCTTAGCTATTAGGCCAGAGTAAGAGTTAAGACCTTAACCAGTAGGCCAGAGTAAGAGTTAAGACCTTAACCTGTTGGCCATAGCATGAGTCTAAGACCTTAGCTATTAGGCCAGAGTAAGAGTTAAGACCTTAGCTATTAGGCCAGAGTAAGAGTTAAGACCTTAACCATTAGGCCAGAGTATGAGTCTTAGACCTTAGCTATTAGGGCAAAGTAAGAGTTAAGACCGTAACCATTAGGCCAGAGTACGAGTCTAAGACCTCAGCTATTAGGCCAAAGTAAGAGTTAATACCTTAACCATTGGCCAGAGTACGAGTCTAAGACCTTAGCTATTAGGCCAGAGTAAGATTTAAGACCTTAACCAGTAGGCCAGAGTAAGAGTTAAGACCTTAACCAGTAGGCCAGAGTACGAGTTAAGACCTTAGCTATTTGGCCAGAGTAAGAGTTAAGACCTTAACCAGTAGGCCAGAGTTCGAGTCTAAGACCTTAGCTATTAGGCCAGAGTAAGAGTTAAGACCTTAACCATTAGGCCAGAGTAAGAGTTAAGACCTTAGCTATTTGGCCAGAGTAAGAGTTAAGACCTTAACCAGTAGGCCAGAGTATGAGTCTAAGACCTTAGCTATTAGGCCAGAGTAAGAGTTAAGTCCTTAGCTATTAGGCCAGAGTAAGAGTTAAGACCTTAACCATTAGGCCAGAGTATGAGTCTAAGACCTTAGCTATTAGGCCAAAGTAAGAGTTAAGACCATAACCATTAGGCCAGAGTACGAGTCTAAGACCTCAGCTATTAGGCCAAAGTAAGAGTTAAGACCTTAACAATTAGGCCAGAGTACGCATCTAAGACCTTAGCTATTAGGCCAGAGTAAGAGTTAAGACCTTAACCAGTAGGCCAGAGTAAGAGTTAAGACCTTAACCATTAGGCCAGAGTACGAGTCTAAGACCTTAGTTATTAGGCCAGAGTAAGAGTTAAGACCTTAACCTGTAGGCCATAGTACAATTCTAAGACCTTAGCTATTAGGCCAGAGTAAGAGTTAAGACCTTAACCAGTAGGCCAGAGTATGAGTCTAAGACCTTAACCATTAGGCCAGAGTACGAGTCTAAGACCTTAGCTATTAGGCCAGAGTAAGAGTTAAGACCTTAGCTATTAGGCCAGAGTAAGAGTTAAGACCTTAACCTGTAGTCCACAGTACGAGTCTAAGACCTTAGCTATTAGGCCAGAGTAAGAGTTAAGACCTTAACCATTAGGCCAGAGTACAAGTCTAAGACCTTAGCTATTAGGCCAGAGTAGGAGTTAAGACCTTAACCATTAGGCCAGAGTACGAGTCTAATACCTTAGCTATTAGGCCAGAGTAAGAGTTAAGACCTTAACCAGTAGGCCAGAGTACGAGTCTAAGACCTTAGCTATTAGGCCAGAGTACGAGTCTAAGACCTTAGCTATTAGGCCAGAGTAAGAGTTAAGACCTTAACCATTAGGCCAGAGTACAAGTCTAAGATCTTAGCTATTAGGCCAGAGTACGAGTCTCAGACCTTAGCTATTATGCCAGAGGAGGAGTTAAGACCTTAACCATTAGGCCAGAGTATGAGTCTAAGACCTTAGCTATTAGGCCAGAGTAGGTGTTAAGACCTTACTATTAGGCCAGAGTAAGATTTAAGACCTTAACCATTAGGCCAGAGTAAGAGTTAAGACCTTAGCTATTAGGCCAGAGTAAGAGTTAAGACCTTAGCTATTAGGCTAGAGTAAGAGTTAAGACCTTAGCTATTAGGCCAGAGTAAGAGTTAAGACCTTAACCAGTAGGAAAGAGTAAGAGTTAAGACCTTAACCATTATGCCAGAGTACGAGTCTAAGACCTTAGCTATTAGGCCAGAGTAAGAGTTAAGACCTTAGCTATTAGGCCAGAGTAAGAGTGAAGACCTTAACCAGTAGGCCAGAGTACGAGTCTAAGACCTTAGCTATTAGGCCAGAGTAAGAGTTAAGACCTTAACCAGTAGGCCAGAGTAAGAGTTAAGACCTTAACCTGTTGGCCATTGCACAAGTCTAAGACCGAAGCTATTAGGCCAGAGTACGAGTCTAAGACCTTAGCTATTAGGCCAGAGTAAGAGTTAAGACCTTAGCTATTAGGCTAGAGTAAGAGTTAAGACCTTAGCTATTAGGCCAGAGTAAGAGTTAAGACCTTATCCAGTAGGAAAGAGTAAGAGTTAAGAACTTAACCATTATGCCAGAGTACGAGTCTAAGACCTTAGCTATTAGGCCAGAGTAAGAGTTAAGACCTTAGCTATTAGGCCAGAGTTAGAGTGAAGACCTTAACCAGTAGGCCAGAGTACGAGTCTAGGACCTTAGCTATTAGGCCAGAGTAAGAGTTAAGACCTTAACCAGTAGGCCAGAGTAAGAGTTAAGACCTTAACCTGTTGGCCATTGCACGAGTCTAAGACCTTAGCTATTAGGCCAGAGTACGAGTCTAAGACCTTAGCTATTAGGCCAAAGTAAGAGTTAAGACCGTAACCATTAGGCCAGAGTACGAGTCTAAGACCTCAGCTATTAGGCCAAAGTAAGAGTTAAGACCTTAACCAGTAGGCCAGAGTAAGAGTTAAGACCTTAACCAGTAGGCCAGAGTAAGAGTTAAGACCTTAGCTATTTGGCCAGAGTAAGAGTTAAGACCTTAACCAGTAGGCCAGAGTACGAGTCTAAGACCTTAGCTATTAGGCCAGAGTAAGAGTTAAGACCTTAACCATTAGGCCAGAGTAAGAGTTAAGACCTTAGCTATTTGGCCAGAGTAAGAGTTAAGACCTTAGCTATTAGGCCAGAGTAAGAGTTAAGACCTTAACCAGTAGGCCAGAGTTCGAGTCTAAGACCTTAGCTATTAGGCCAGAGTAAGAGTTAAGACCTTAACCATTAGGCCAGAGTAAGAGTTAAGACCTTAGCTATTTGGCCAGAGTAAGAGTTAAGACCTTAACCAGTAGGCCAGAGTATGAGTCTAAGACCTTAGCTATTAGGCCAGAGTAAGAGTTAAGTCCTTAGCTATTAGGCCAGAGTAAGAGTTAAGACCTTAACCATTAGGCCAGAGTATGAGTCTAAGACCTTAGCTATTAGGCCAAAGTAAGAGTTAAGACCATAACCATTAGGCCAGAGTACGAGTCTAAGACCTCAGCTATTAGGCCAAAGTAAGAGTTAAGACCTTAACAATTAGGCCAGAGTACGCATCTAAGACCTTAGCTATTAGGCCAGAGTAAGAGTTAAGACCTTAACCAGTAGGCCAGAGTAAGAGTTAAGACCTTAACCATTAGGCCAGAGTACGAGTCTAAGACCTTAGTTATTAGGCCAGAGTAAGAGTTAAGACCTTAACCTGTAGGCCATAGTACAATTCTAAGACCTTAGCTATTAGGCCAGAGTAAGAGTTAAGACCTTAACCAGTAGGCCAGAGTATGAGTCTAAGACCTTAACCATTAGGCCAGAGTACGAGTCTAAGACCTTAGCTATTAGGCCAGAGTAAGAGTTAAGACCTTAGCTATTAGGCCAGAGTAAGAGTTAAGACCTTAACCTGTAGTCCACAGTACGAGTCTAAGACCTTAGCTATTAGGCCAGAGTAAGAGTTAAGACCTTAACCATTAGGCCAGAGTACAAGTCTAAGACCTTAGCTATTAGGCCAGAGTAGGAGTTAAGACCTTAACCATTAGGCCAGAGTACGAGTCTAATACCTTAGCTATTAGGCCAGAGTAAGAGTTAAGACCTTAACCAGTAGGCCAGAGTACGAGTCTAAGACCTTAGCTATTAGGCCAGAGTACGAGTCTAAGACCTTAGCTATTAGGCCAGAGTAAGAGTTAAGACCTTAACCATTAGGCCAGAGTACAAGTCTAAGATCTTAGCTATTAGGCCAGAGTACGAGTCTCAGACCTTAGCTATTATGCCAGAGGAGGAGTTAAGACCTTAACCATTAGGCCAGAGTATGAGTCTAAGACCTTAGCTATTAGGCCAGAGTAGGTGTTAAGACCTTACTATTAGGCCAGAGTAAGATTTAAGACCTTAACCATTAGGCCAGAGTAAGAGTTAAGACCTTAGCTATTAGGCCAGAGTAAGAGTTAAGACCTTAGCTATTAGGCTAGAGTAAGAGTTAAGACCTTAGCTATTAGGCCAGAGTAAGAGTTAAGACCTTAACCAGTAGGAAAGAGTAAGAGTTAAGACCTTAACCATTATGCCAGAGTACGAGTCTAAGACCTTAGCTATTAGGCCAGAGTAAGAGTTAAGACCTTAGCTATTAGGCCAGAGTAAGAGTGAAGACCTTAACCAGTAGGCCAGAGTACGAGTCTAAGACCTTAGCTATTAGGCCAGAGTAAGAGTTAAGACCTTAACCAGTAGGCCAGAGTAAGAGTTAAGACCTTAACCTGTTGGCCATTGCACAAGTCTAAGACCGAAGCTATTAGGCCAGAGTACGAGTCTAAGACCTTAGCTATTAGGCCAGAGTAAGAGTTAAGACCTTAGCTATTAGGCTAGAGTAAGAGTTAAGACCTTAGCTATTAGGCCAGAGTAAGAGTTAAGACCTTATCCAGTAGGAAAGAGTAAGAGTTAAGACCTTAACCATTATGCCAGAGTACGAGTCTAAGACCTTAGCTATTAGGCCAGAGTAAGAGTTAAGACCTTAGCTATTAGGCCAGAGTTAGAGTGAAGACCTTAACCAGTAGGCCAGAGTACGAGTCTAGGACCTTAGCTATTAGGCCAGAGTAAGAGTTAAGACCTTAACCAGTAGGCCAGAGTAAGAGTTAAGACCTTAACCTGTTGGCCATTGCACGAGTCTAAGACCTTAGCTATTAGGCCAGAGTACGAGTCTAAGACCTTAGCTATTAGGCCAAAGTAAGAGTTAAGACCGTAACCATTAGGCCAGAGTACGAGTCTAAGACCTCAGCTATTAGGCCAAAGTAAGAGTTAAGACCTTAACCAGTAGGCCAGAGTAAGAGTTAAGACCTTAACCAGTAGGCCAGAGTAAGAGTTAAGACCTTAGCTATTTGGCCAGAGTAAGAGTTAAGACCTTAACCATTATGCCAGAGTACGAGTCTAAGACCTTAGCTATTAGGCCAGAGTAAGAGTTAAGACCTTAACCATTAGGCCAGAGTACAAGTCTAAGACCTTAGCTATTAGGCCAGAGTAGGAGTTAAGACCTTAACCATTAGGCCAGAGTACGAGTCTAATACCTTAGCTATTAGGCCAGAGTAAGAGTTAAGACCTTAGCTATTAGGCCAGAGTAAGAGTTAAGACCTTAACCATTAGGCCAGAGTATGAGTCTAAGAACTTAGCTATTAGGCCAAAGTAAGAGTTAAGACCATAACCATTAGGCCAGAGTACGAGTCTAAGACCTCAGCTATTAGGCCAAAGTAAGAGTTAAGACCTTAACAATTAGGCCAGAGTACGCATCTAAGACCTTAGCTATTAGGCCAGAGTAAGAGTTAAGACCTTAACCAGTAGGCCAGAGTAAGAGTTAAGACCTTAACCATTAGGCCAGAGTACGAGTCTAAGACCTTAGTTATTAGGCCAGAGTAAGAGTTAAGACCTTAACCTGTAGGCCATAGTACAATTCTAAGACCTTAGCTATTAGGCCAGAGTAAGAGTTAAGACCTTAACCAGTAGGCCAGAGTATGAGTCTAAGACCTTAACCATTAGGCCAGAGTACGAGTCTAAGACCTTAGCTATTAGGCCAGAGTAAGAGTTAAGACCTTAGCTATTAGGCCAGAGTAAGAGTTAAGACCTTAACCTGTAGTCCACAGTACGAGTCTAAGACCTTAGCTATTAGGCCAGAGTAAGAGTTAAGACCTTAACCATTAGGCCAGAGTACAAGTCTAAGACCTTAGCTATTAGGCCAGAGTAGGAGTTAAGACCTTAACCATTAGGCCAGAGTACGAGTCTAATACCTTAGCTATTAGGCCAGAGTAAGAGTTAAGACCTTAACCAGTAGGCCAGAGTACGAGTCTAAGACCTTAGCTATTAGGCCAGAGTACGAGTCTAATACCTTAGCTATTAGGCCAGAGTAAGAGTTAAGACCTTAACCATTAGGCCAGAGTACAAGTCTAAGATCTTAGCTATTAGGCCAGAGTACGAGTCTCAGACCTTAGCTATTATGCCAGAGGAGGAGTTAAGACCTTAACCATTAGGCCAGAGTATGAGTCTAAGACCTTAGCTATTAGGCCAGAGTAGGTGTTAAGACCTTACTATTAGGCCAGAGTAAGATTTAAGACCTTAACCATTAGGCCAGAGTACGAGTCTAAGACCTTAGTTTTTAGGCCAGAGTAAGAGTTAAGACCTTAGCTATTAGGCTAGAGTAAGAGTTAAGACCTTAGCTATTAGGCCAGAGTAAGAGTTAAGACCTTAACCAGTAGGAAAGAGTAAGAGTTAAGACCTTAACCATTATGCCAGAGTACGAGTCTAAGACCTTAGCTACTAGGCCAGAGTAAGAGTTAAGACCTTAGCTATTAGGCCAGAGTAAGAGTGAAGACCTTAACCAGTAGGCCAGAGTACGAGTCTAAGACCTTAGCTATTAGGCCAGAGTAAGAGTTAAGACCTTAACCAGTAGGCCAGAGTAAGAGTTAAGACCTTAACCTGTTGGCCATTGCACAAGTCTAAGACCTTAGCTATTAGGCCAGAGTACGAGTCTAAGACCTTAGCTATTAGGCCAGAGTAAGAGTTAAGACCTTAGCTATTAGGCTAGAGTAAGAGTTAAGACCTTAGCTATTAGGCCAGAGTAAGAGTTAAGACCTTAACCAGTAGGAAAGAGTAAGAGTTAAGACCTTAACCATTATGCCAGAGTACGAGTCTAAGACCTTAGCTATTAGGCCAGAGTAAGAGTTAAGACCTTAGCTATTAGGCCAGAGTAAGAGTGAAGACCTTAACCAGTAGGCCAGAGTATGAGTCTAAGACCTTAGCTATTAGGCCAGAGTAAGAGTTAAGACCTTAACCAGTAGGCCAGAGTAAGAGTTAAGACCTTAACCTGTTGGCCATTGCACAAGTCTAAGACCTTAGCTATTAGGCCAGAGTACGAGTCTAAGACCTTAGCTATTAGGCCAAAGTAAGAGTTAAGACCGTAACCATTAGGCCAGAGTACAAGTCTAAGACCTCAGCTATTAGGCCAAAGTAAGAGTTAAGACCTTAACCAGTAGGCCAGAGTAAGAGTTAAGACCTTAACCAGTAGGCCAGAGTAAGAGTTAAGACCTTAGCTATTTGGCCAGAGTAAGAGTTAAGACCTTAACCAGTAGGCCAGAGTACGAGTCTAAGACCTTAGCTATTAGGCCAGAGTAAGAGTTAAGACCTTAACCATTAGGCCAGAGTAAGAGTTAAGACCTTAGCTATTTGGCCAGAGTAAGAGTTAAGACCTTAACCAGTAGGCCAGAGTATGAGTCTAAGACCTTAGCTATTAGGCCAGAGTAAGAGTTAAGACCTTAGCTATTAGGCCAGAGTAAGAGTTAAGACCCTAACCATTAGGCCAGAGTATGAGTCTAAGACCTTAGCTATTAGGCCAAAGTAAGAGTTAAGACCGTAACCATTAGGCCAGAGTACGAGTCTAAGACCTCAGCTATTAGGCCAAAGTAAGAGTTAAGACCTTAACCAGTAGGCCAGAGTAAGAGTTAAGACCTTAACCAGTAGGCCAGAGTAAGAGTTAAGACCTTAGCTATTTGGCCAGAGTAAGAGTTAAGACCTTAACCAGTAGGCCAGAGTACGAGTCTAAGACCTTAGCTATTAGGCCAGAGTAAGAGTTAAGACCTTAACCATTAGGCCAGAGTAAGAGTTAAGACCTTAGCTATTTGGCCAGAGTAAGAGTTAAGACCTTAACCAGTAGGCCAGAGTATGAGTCTAAGACCTTAGCTATTAGACCAGAGTAAGAGTTAAGACCTTAGCTATTAGGCCAGAGTAAGAGTTAAGACCCTAACCATTAGGCCAGAGTATGAGTCTAAGACCTTAGCTATTAGGCCAAAGTAAGAGTTAAGACCGTAACCATTAGGCCAGAGTACGAGTCTAAGACCTCAGCTATTAGACCAAAGTAAGAGTTAAGACCTTAACAATTAGGCCAGAGTACGCATCTAAGACCTTAGCTATTAGGCCAGAGTAAGAGTTAAGACCTTAGCTATTATGCCAGAGTAAGAGTTAAGACCTTAACCTGTAGGCCACAGTACGAGTCTAAGACCTTAGCTATTAGGCCAGAGTAAGAGTTAAGACCTTAACCATTAGGCCAGAGTACGAGTCTAAGACCTTAGCTATTAGGCCAGAGTAAGAGTTAAGACCTTAACCATTAGGCCAGAGTACGAGTCTAAGACCTTAGCTATTAGGCTAGAGTAAGAGTTAAAACCTTAACCAGTAGGCGAGAGTATGAGTCTAAGACCTTAGCTATTAGGCCAGAGTACGAGTCTAAGACCTTAGCTATTAGGCCAGAGTAAGAGTTAAGACCTTAACCAGTAGGCCAGAGTAAGAGTTAAGACCTTAACCATTAGGCCAGAGTACGAGTCTAAGACCTTAGCTATTAGGCCAGAGTAAGAGTTAAGACCTTAGCTATTAGGCCAGAGTAAGAGTTAAGATCTTAACCAGTAGGAAAGAGTAAGAGTTAAGACCTTAACCATTATGCCAGAGTACGAGTCTAAGACCTTAGCTATTAGGCCAGAGTAAGAGTTAAGACCTTAGCTATTAGGCCAGAGTAAGAGTGAAGACCTTAACCAGTAGGCCAGAGTACGAGTCTAAGACCTTAGCTATTAGGCCAGAGTAAGAGTTAAGACCTTAACCAGTAGGCCAGAGTAAGAGTTAAGACCTTAACCTGTTGGCCATTGCACGAGTCTAAGACCTTAGCTATTAGGCCAGAGTACGAGTCTAAGACCTTAGCTATTAGGCCAAAGTAAGAGTTAAGACCGTAACCATTAGGCTAGAGTACGAGTCTAAGACCTCAGCTATTAGGCCAAAGTAAGAGTTAAGACCTTAACCAGTAGGCCAGAGTAAGAGTTAAGACCTTAACCAGTAGGCCAGAGTAAGAGTTAAGACCTTAGCTATTTGGCCAGAGTAAGAGTTAAGACCTTAACCAGTAGGCCAGAGTACGAGTCTAAGACCTTAGCTATTAGGCCAGAGTAAGAGTTAAGACCTTAACCATTAGGCCAGAGTAAGAGTTAAGACCTTAGCTATTTGGCCAGAGTAAGAGTTAAGACCTTAACCAGTAGGCCAGAGTATGAGTCTAAGACCTTAGCTATTAGGCCAGAGTAAGAGTTAAGACCTTAGCTATTAGGCCAGAGTAAGAGTTAAGACCCTAACCATTAGGCCAGAGTATGAGTCTAAGACCTCAGCTATTAGGCCAAAGTAAGAGTTAAGACCGTAACCATTAGGCCAGAGTACGAGTCTAAGACCTCAGCTATTAGGCCAAAGTAAGAGTTAAGACCTTAACAATTAGGCCAGAGTACGCATCTAAGACCTTAGCTATTAGGCCAGAGTAAGAGTTAAGACCTTAGCTATTAGGCCAGAGTAAGAGTTAAGACCTTAACCTGTAGGCCACAGTACGAGTCTAAGACCTTAGCTATTAGGCCAGAGTAAGAGTTAAGACCTTAACCATTAGGCCAGAGTACGAGTCTAAGACCTTAGCTATTAGGCCAGAGTAAGAGTTAAGACCTTAACCATTAGGCCAGAGTACGAGTCTAAGACCTTAGCTATTAGGCTAGAGTAAGAGTTAAGACCTTAACCAGTAGGCCAGAGTATGAGTCTAAGACCTTAGCTATTAGGCCAGAGTACGAGTCTAAGACCTTAGCTATTAGGCCAGAGTAAGAGTTAAGACCTTAACCAGTAGGCCAGAGTAAGAGTTAAGACCTTAACCATTAGGCCAGAGTACGAGTCTAAGACCTTAGCTATTAGGCAAGAGTAAGAGTTAAGACCTTAGCTATTAGGCCAGAGTAAGAGTTAAGATCTTAACCAGTAGGCCAGAGTACGAGTCTAAGACCTTAGCTATTAGGCCAGAGTAAGAATTAAGACCTTAACCAGTAGGCCAGAGTAAGAGTTAAGACCTTAACCTGTTGGCCATAGCATGAGTCTAAGACCTTAGCTATTAGGCCAGAGTAAGAGTTAAGACCTTAGCTATTAGGCCAGAGTAAGAGTTAAGACCTTAACCTGTAGTCCACAGTACGAGTCTAAGACCTTAGCTATTAGGCCAGAGTAAGAGTTAAGACCTTAACCTGTAGGCCATAGTACAATTCTAAGACCTTAGCTATTAGGCCAGAGTAAGAGTTAAGACCTTAACCAGTAGGCCAGAGTATGAGTCTAAGACCTTAACCATTAGGCCAGAGTACGAGTCTAAGACCTTAGCTATTAGGCCAGAGTAAGAGTTAAGACCTTAGCTATTAGGCCAGAGTAAGAGTTAAGACCTTAACCTGTAGTCCACAGTACGAGTCTAAGACCTTAGCTATTAGGCCAGAGTAAGAGTTAAGACCTTAACCATTAGGCCAGAGTACAAGTCTAGGACCTTAGCTATTAGGCCAGAGTAGGAGTTAAGACCTTAACCATTAGGCCAGAGTACGAGTGTAGGAGAGTGGCATCGACTGCATAGTTGCCCCCAACTTTTTGCTGATGTTTTGACTGTTTTTATGACTTTAGCCAGGCTGTGGCCCTGCTATCCAGGACCCCAGCCTATCTGCTTCCTCTGGTAAACTACGTGAGTACCCTAGGTACCAACCAATTGGATGCTGGGCATGCCCTACCAGTCCCTTGTAGATGGTACCCTAGGTACCCAGGGCATGGGTCCCCCAGTAGGCCTACCAGGGCTGCAGCACTTATTGTGCCACCCTGGGACAGCCACCCAAACTGACACCACCAGGCCACTACTGTAGTCTGGGTAAGGTGGTGCTAGCACCCCTTACAGGGATGTAGGTACCCTATGTCCCATACCATTACAACACATATACTCTCATAGGTCACCCCTATGGCAGGCCCTGGTAATCCTACAGGGCTGGGTGCTGAGGTATGTGTGAGGGGGGACCCCCTACCTGAGTAGGACCTATCTGCAACCCTCGTAAAATCGTTACTGGGTTGTTTGTAGTGCAGCCATACCATATACTCTTAACCGCATTATAAGTTATTGCGTCATCGCTGTAACTTGGGAATGGCTACACAGAACCATATCGTGTTTGGTGTCAAACCTGAAGGAATCATACCCCCAGTCCAGCCATGGGCATGGGGGCACGATTCCCCCTTGCTAGGAGGGTGATATGGGAAAAGCGGTAGAATTTAGACACCAATTTAAAAGTGCACATGTACCACAAAATGGCTACTGTCCGCCACCTACACGACTCTGGCTGGCTGTTGCTGGGGAAAACCCCAGCCTCGCCAGCTGGACAATAGGGCTCCTGTGGCAGGGAGGTGCCAGCACCTCCCCAGACAGGATAATGTGGATTGGAACAGGGTGGGTGCACCAAATGTCCTTTCAGAGTTGCACGTAGGCAGCTGCAGAGCCCCAATTCTGCATACACCGCCTGGAACCGGTTCAGGGGCATCCTGCCCCTCGCCCAGGCGGGAAACACACAAAGGGGAGTGGGTGTAGCCACCCTTTCCCGCCTCTACTCTGATTGGTAGGCTCTATTTTGGACCATCCCCTAATCTTGGGGATATATGGGAATAACTTTGCCCTAGAGCCTTAGATTTGTACAGGACTTCACAGAACTGACCTTCGATGAGCTGCTGCCCAGCTGACTGAAGAAATCTCCCTTGGGATAAAGGAGTTATCCCCCTGCTTAGCAGGCACCTAAAAGACTGCAAGATACCCGGTTGGATCTTCGCTGCTCTCATGAACTTCGACGCCTTCCATCAACCTTGAGGTGGGTCTCCAGTGCATCCCAGAGTCCTGTGAGCGTGCCCAGCAAGTCTGAGCACCATGGACCACGTGGGTGCCGAGATCCCTGCATACCCCGAGACCCCGGCCACCTCTTGCATAGTACACGACCCCGACCAGTGGGGAAGTTGTGCTTTAGCCCATTTCTGAGCCAACCTTCAAGCAGCATCCGTGCCAAAGCTCAGCCCCCTAGTCCACTCCGGTGGCCCGTGTGAGCCCTTTTACGCACTCCATTTTGCTGCCTTCCGCGGTCCCTTGTCTCTCGACTTGTGGGCCTTGACGGAGAACAATCTACTTTTCCAAGAGTTTCCCTGGTTGCGCCAGGCCTGCTCTACGCTCCCTGCAAAGGAGAGCACCCTCAGACCTCGTGGGTCTGCACCAGCAGCTGCTTTGTACATCTCGCGTGGGTTGCGGTTGCCAATGCTTAGTGGATCCAATCGGGACACTAACACCGCAGCGACCCTCATCCAATGTGGGACAGTCGCCCTCCAGAAGCTGGCCTTCCTTGAAGCCTCCCGGAGCCCGTGACTGCAGAGCCCAGCTGTACCTTCCACACCTGAAGCACCCGACATCCACGAGCTCCTTCCTGTGAGCTCCCTGGTCACTGTGCTGTGACCCAGACTCTGTCCCCTCTGCTTTCAGGTTCATCTTTATCTTCTCTTCAACTTTAATCTTCACGACTTCAACGACGCTTTCAGCTAGCAGCAGTTTGGACTACTTTTCCATAGAAAATCAGCCCGCGACCCGACACCAGAATCGACCTATGCACCCGGCTTCCCTGGGGCAGGTAACAGTGGTACTTCGGTACTCCAGTGGTGGTGGGCTCTCCAAAGCCTTAAGTCTCAAGCCTTAACTTTGTACTGTTGCTAGAAGTGTCCTTAAACTTTAAATATTCAACTGCGACATTCTCCATAGGCTAACATTGCGATCCCGATAGCAGCTCTTCGCACTGCACGCGTCTCCCGTGGGTCCCCTTCCTCTTAACTGTGGGTGGATTCTGAAGGGGCAAGCGATCCTGAATGCCCTAGGCATTGCCTGTAGAATTGTCGTGGTTCTTATACCACTATTTTAGTATATGGTTTGGTCCCCCCCTGGGGCCCATTGATTTCTGTGCTATTTATTGTGTTTATAAATGCTTGTTTGAAATGTAACTTTGCCACTAGCCACATAAAGTGACTGTGGGATTCTGTCTAGAATAAATACATATATTTTATATATATACCTGTGTGGGCTACTCTTTCATTTGGTTATTCAAGAGGTTATTATGGTACAACAATAAGCTTAACACTCCTTCAAGACTTAGCCTGAAGGCTGCTCTCCACAGCTACCACTAGGATAGCTTTCTTTAAAGGTTGTCTTAAACCTATCATCAATAGGAGTCGAATTGGACTGGTGCAAGGTGTCCCTATAACTAGGAACAGCATATGCCAGGCCAACTTCTCACATTGGTGTGCAGCGGTTGGATTCAAGCTTGCCATTGTTTTACCAGATAACAAATTGAATTTCTAAAGTGAAAGCCACAAGGTACCAAAGGTACATATAAATTCAAGCTAGAATACAATAAGTTCTACTGAACTTAGAGTTGTGTGTAGAGGGTTTAGCACACCTTGACTACAACTCAAGAGAGGGTTCAGTAGGCCACACTTAGTGTAGGTAGATACATCACTATCACTACACTAAACATGTCTTCAGGTGCAGGTGCCACTAAGGCTATGGAAGGACCCCAAAGGGTCCCAGTTGATAAGTATGATCATCTCTCCTTTGCAGAGCTCAGGGAGATGTGCACCCTCAGAAAACTGAAGACAAACAAGGGTGCTAACACCCAACGCCTTAGGGAAATCCTGCTCATTGCAGACTTTATGGAAAGCATAGGGTCTAGTGGGACTGACAGGCGGGGTGGGCATCCATCAGAAGAGGACCCTCCAGTAGGGGACTCTGATGAGGATCAGGAAGAGGATGAAGATCCTGACCTGGAAGAAACAAACCACTCACAACATGGAGGTGATGGCTCAAGAGGCACTCCCTCCAATCTTAAAAGGAGAGGGGTGGATCCAAGAAGGAACAGATCCCCCTCAGTGGGATCCAACCATTCTGGGAGATCCAAAGGGTTCTCTGCCTCTTCTCAGAGAAGAGAATCCTCCCATGAGAGGAAATGCAGACTGATCAAATTTGAGCAGGCTAAGCTTCAGCTTAAAAGAGAACAGTTAGCATTGGACAGGGAAGCCCTGGAGCTTCAGAAAGCTTCAATAAAGTGGGGTCTAGAGACCCCTGGTGGCAGTAAGGAAACCCCTAGAGTTAGAGAGAAAGTCCCTGACAATAGGAACCTCCACAAGATTGTGCCCCCCTATCAGAATGGGGATGATATCCACAAATGGATATCTGCTCTTGAAAGGGCCTGTAGAGTACAGAGGGTCCCAGTAGAGCAGTGGGCAGCAATCCTGTGGCTCTCCTTTTCAGATAAAGGAAGAGACAAGCTCCTCTCTGTAAGAGAAGAGGATGCTGATGACTATTATATCTTGAAAGCTGCTTTAATAGATGGGTTTGGCTTAACCACTGATCAGTACAGACTTAAGTTCAGAGACACCCAGAAAGCACAAAATCAGGATTGGGTAGACTTTGTGGATTGTGCAACCAAGGCACTGGAAGGTTGGTTAACTGGCAGCAAAGTAAATGATTATACAGGATTATACATTCTCATAATGAGGGAGCAGATCCTTAATAATTGTCAGAATCAGCTCTTACATCAGCACCTGGTTGACTCTGATCTGACCTCTCCCCAAGAATTGGGAAAGAAGGCAGACAAATGGGTCAAATGGGTCAGAACCAGGATTAAGCAAAAGGTCCAGCCCTTGGGAGGTGCAACTAAAAAGGAAGATGCCAAAAACTCTGACAAGGGTGGGGAAAAGGGAAAAGACCAGCAGTCTTCAACAGGCCCCCAAAAAGCAGCATCAGAGAATACCAAGAATAGCAAACCCAAACAACCAAGGAAACCATGGTGTAAATACTGTAAACAGGCTACCCATTGGACTTCAGACTGTAATAAGGCCAAAGACTCCAAAAGCACCACACCTGCCCCTAAGGCTCCTGTTCCCCCTAGTACAGTTATAGGTGTTGGTGCACAGAACAAGGGCATAGTAGGGTTGACCCTGGGATCTGGAGAGGACTCTGGCCTAGTCAGAACTCCTACTCAGGCTGTTCTAGTTTGTGATGGGGACTTGTCCCTGTTTGTGAGCCCCAGTGGTCTGGGCAAATACAGACAACAGACAACCATAAATGGAAGGGAGTCACTAGCTTACAGGGATACAGGGGCTAGTGTCACTATGGTGACTAAGGACCTTGTAGACCCTAGCCAGATCATACTTGGAGAGACATACCAAGTGACCAATGCTAGCAACGTTAGTACAGACCATGCTCTAGCTGTTGTGAACTTCTCCTGGGGAGGGGTAACTGGCCTCAAGAAAGTTGTGGTGAGTGCAGACCTACCTGTTGAATGTTTACTAGGGAATGATTTGGAGACCTCAGCATGGGCTGAGGTGGAGCTAAGTACCCATGCAGCAATGTTGGGTATACCAGCAGAAGTATTTGTCCTGACAAGGTCAAAAGCAAAGCTGACAGGAACTGAACAGGCCTTGGATCCTGGAAAAATGGACCAAGGGCCTTCCAAGAGGAGGAGTAGCAGGGGTAAGGCAGAGCCTTCCCCCCAGGATCAGTCTGTAGAGACTCTTTTAGCAGAAGAGGATCTTGCTCCTGAAGAAGGAACTGCCCCAGAGGAACTGGGACCTGATCAGGTTGAGTTCTTGGGGGCAGGGGGACCTTCTAGGGCAGACTTGAGCCTGGAGCAGCAGAGCTGCCCCACTCTTGAACCCCTCAGACAGCAAGCTGCTGCTGAGGCTGCAGGGGATGCCAGTGGGACCCATAAGATTTATTGGGATGAAGGGCTCCTTTACTCTGAGGGTCGAGACCCCAAGCCTGGTGCAGCCAGGAGGTTGGTCATACCTCAGAAGTTTAGGAGCTTCCTGCTCACACTGGCCCATGATATCCCCTTAGCAGGACACCTGGGCCAAAATAAGACTTGGGACAGAATTGTCCCACACTTTCATTGGCCCCACATGAGTGAAGACTGTAAGAGCTTTTGCAGCTCTTGCATTACCTGCCAGGCAAGTGGCAAGGCAGGTAAATCCACAAAGGCCCCCCTGATACCATTGCCTGTGGTGGGGGTGCCATTTGAGCGGGTGGGGATTGACATTGTTGGTCCCTTGGACCCACCAACAGCATCTGGGCACAGGTTCATTTTAGTGGTAGTGGATCATGCCACTAGATACCCAGAAGCTATTCCCCTTAGGACCATCACAGCTCCTTGGAGTCTTCTCCAGGGTGGGGTTTCCTAAGGAGGTATTGTCTGACAGAGGTACAAACTTTATGAGTAGTTACCTGAAGGCAATGTGGAAGGAGTGTGGTGTCAACTACAAGTTCACCACCCCTTACCATCCTCAATGCAATGGTCTTGTTGAAAGGTTCAACAAGACCTTAAAGGGTATGATTAAAGGACTACCAGAAAAGCTTAGGCGAAAATGGGATGTTCTTCTGCCCTGCCTTCTCTTTGCATACAGAGAGGTGCCACAGAAGGGGGTTGGCTACAGCCCTTTTGAACTTTTGTTTGGCCATCCTGTTAGAGGGCCACTTTGTCTAGTGAAGGAGGGATGGGAGCAACCTCTCAAACCCCCTAAACAGGACATAGTGGACTACGTACTTGGTCTCCGCTCCCGGATGGCTGAGTATATGAAGAAGGCAACTAAAAACCTGGAGGCAAGTCAGGAATTACAGAAAGCCTGGCATGACCAAAAGGCTGTCCTGGTGGTGTACCAGCCAGGACAGAATGTATGGGTGTTGGAGCCAGTGGCCCCAGCAGCTCTCCAAGATAAGTGGAGTGGACCCCATACCATTTTGGAGAAAAAGGGAGAGGTTACCTACCTGGTAGACCTTGGCACTCCCAGAAGTCCCCACAGGGTACTTCATGTGAATAGATTGAAAGCATATGTGGACAGGGCTGACATGGGCTTGCTCATGGCAACAGATGAGGGACAGGAGGAAGAGAGTGACCTTCTCCCAGACCTGCTCTCTCAGAACCCTGACGATGGGTCAGTTGATGGAGTAGCCTTGGCAGGCAGCCTCACTGACCAGCAGCAAGCAGACTGTAGACAGGTTCTACAAGCTTACAGACATATGTTTTCTCTGACTCCTAGTCAGACCACCTGGTGCACTCACGAAGTGGACACTGGGGACAGTCTGCCTGTCAAGAATAAGATCTACAGGCAACCTGACCATGTCAGGGACTGCATAAGGACTGAAGTCCAAAAGATGTTGGAGTTGGGAGTAATTGAGCCCTCAGATAGCCCTTGGGCTAGCCCAGTAGTCCTAGTACCAAAACCTCACACCCAGGGTGGTAAGAGAGAGATGAGGTTCTGTGTAGACTACAGGGGTCTCAATGCAGTCACTAAGACTGATGCTCATCCAATTCCCAGAGCAGATGAGCTCATAGATAGGTTGGCCTCAGCCAAATATCTGAGCACATTTGATCTGACAGCTGGCTACTGGCAGATAAGGTTAGTTGAGTCTGCAAAAGCCAAAACTGCATTTTCTACCCCTAGTGGGCATTATCAATTTATTGTGATGCCCTTTGGTTTGAAAAATGCACCTGCCACTTTTCAAAGGTTGGTGAACCAAGTCCTCTCAGGCCTGGAAGACTTTATTGCAGCATATCTGGATGATATTGCTGTCTTTAGCTCCACCTGGGAAGATCACCTGATCCACCTGAGGAAAGTTTTAGAAGCCCTGCAAAAGTCTGGGCTCACTATCAAGGCTACTAAGTGCCAGATAGGGCAGAGTCAGGTTGTATACCTGGGACACCTTGTAGGTGGAGGCCAGGTTCAACCTTTACAGAGCAAAATCCAGACCATCATGGACTGGGTTGCTCCAACCACCCAGACTCAGGTTCGAGCTTTCTTGGGCCTGACTGGTTATTATAGGAGATTTGTAAAAGGATATGGATCCATAGTGACCCCCTTGAATGATCTCACCTCCAAGAGGATGCCGAAAAAGGTTCAGTGGACTGTCAGCTGTCAGAAAGCTTTTGATGACCTTAAACAGGCAATGTGCTCTGCTCCAGTGCTCCAAAGCCCCAACTACTCCAAAGAATTCATAGTTCAAACTGATGCTTCAGAGGTGGGGGTAGGTGCTGTGTTATCACAACTGAATGAGGAGGGCCAGGATCAACCAGTAGCTTTTATTAGCAGAAGGTTGACCCCCAGAGAGAAACGTTGGTCAGCCATAGAGAGGGAGGCCTTTGCTGTGGTCTGGGCCCTGAAGAAGCTGAGGCCATACTTGTTTGGCACTCACTTCATTGTTCAGACAGACCATAAGCCCCTCCTATGGCTAAAACAGATGAAGGGTGAAAACCCCAAACTACTCAGGTGGTCCATTTCCCTACAGGGGATGGACTATACAGTGGAACATAGACCTGGGAGCAACCATGCCAATGCAGATGGCCTCTCCAGATATTTCCACTTAGAACATGAAGACTCAACTGGTCAAGGTTAGTTTAATGTCCCTGCGTTTGGGGGGGGGGGTTGTGTAGGAGAGTGGCATCGACTGCATAGTTGCCCCCAACTTTTTGCTGATGTTTTAACTGTTTTTATGACTTTAGCCAGGCTGTGGCCCTGCTATCCAGGACCCCAGCCTATCTGCTTCCTCTGGTAAAATACGTGAGTACCCTAGGTACCAACCAATTGGATGTTGGGCATGCCCTACCAGTCCCTTGTAGATGGTACCCTAGGTACCCAGGGCATGGGTCCCCCAGTAGGCCTACCAGGGCTGCAGCACTTATTGTGCCACCCTGGGACAGCCACCCAAACTGACACCACCAGGCCACTACTGTAGTCTGGGTAAGGTGGTGCTAGCACCCCTTACAGGGATGTAGGTACCCTATGTCCCATACCATTACAACACATATACTCTCATAGGTCACCCCTATGGCAGGCCCTGGTAATCCTACAGGGCTGGGTGCTGAGGTATGTGTGAGGGGGGACCCCTACCTGAGTAGGACCTCTCTGCAACCCTCGTAAAATCGTTACTGGGTTGTTTGTAGTGCAGCCATACCATATACTCTTAACCGCATTATAAGTTATTGCGTCATCGCTGTAACTTGGGAATGGCTACACAGAACCATATCGTGTTTGGTGTCAAACACGAAGGAATCATACCCCCAGTCCAGCCATGGGCATGGGGGCACGATTCCCCCTTGCTAGGAGGGTGATATGGGAAAAGCGGTAGAATTTAGACACCAATTTAAAAGTGCACATGTACCACAAAATGGCTACTGTCCGCCACCTACACGACTCTGGCTGGCTGTTGCTGGGGAAAACCCCAGCCTCGCCAGCTGGACAATAGGGCTCCTGTGGCAGGGAGGTGCCAGCACCTCCCCAGACAGGATAATGTGGATTGGAACCGGGGGGGTGCACCAAATGTCCTTTCAGAGTTGCACGTAGGCAGCTGCAGAGCCCCAATTCTGCATACACCGCCTGGAACCGGTTCAGGGGCATCCTGCCCCTCGCCCAGGCGGGAAACACACAAAGGGGAGTGGGTGTAGCCACCCTTTCCCGCCTCTACTCTGATTGGTAGGCTCTATTTTGGACCATCCCCTAATCTTGGGGATATATGGGAATAACTTTGCCCTAGAGCCTTAGATTCGTACAGGACTTCACAGAACTGACTTTCGATGAGCTGCTGCCCAGCTGACTGAAGAAATCTCCCTTGGGATAAAGGAGTTATCCCCCTGCTTGGCAGGCACCTAAAAGACTGCAAGATACCCGGTTGGAACTTCGCTGCTCTCACGAACTTCGACGCCTTCCATCAACCTTGAGGTGGGTCTCCAGCGCATCCCAGAGTCCTGTGAGCGTGCCCAGCAAGTCTGAGCACCGTGGACCACGTGGGTGCCGAGATCCCTGCATACCCCGAGACCCCAGCCACCTCTTGCATAGCACACGACCCCGACCAGTGGGGAAGTTGTACTTTGGCCCATTTCTGAGCCAACCTTCAAGCAGCATCCGTGCCAAAGCTCAGCCCCCTAGTCCACTCCGGTAGCCCGTGGGAGCCCTTTTACGCACTCCATTTTGCTGCCTTCCGCGGTCCCTTGTCTCTCGACTTGTGGGCCCTGACGGAGGACAATCTACTTTTCCAAGAGTTCCCCTGGTTGCTCCAGGCCTGCTCTACGCTCCCTGCAAAGGAGAGCACCCTCAGACCTCGTGGGTCTGCACCAGCAGCTGCTTTGTACATCTTGCGTGGGTTGCGGTTGCCAATGCTTAGTGGATCCAATCGGGACACTAACACCGCAGCGACCCTCATCCGATGTGGGACAGTCGCCCTCCAGAAGCTGGCCTTCCTTGAAGCCTCCCGGAGCCCGTGACTGCAGAGCCCAGCTGTACCTTCCACACCTGAAGCACCCAACATCCATGAGCTCCTTCCTGTGAGCTCCCTGGTCAATGTGCTGTGACCCAGACTCTGTCCCCTCTGCTTTCAGGTTCATCTTTATCTTCTCTTCATCTTTAATCTTCACGACTTCAACGACGCTTTCAGCTAGCAGCAGTTTGGACTACTTTTCCATAGAAAATCAGCCCGCGACCCAACACCAGAATCGACCTATGCACCCGGCTTCCCTGGGGCAGGTAACAGTGGTACTTCGGTACTCCAGTGGTGGTGGGCTCTCCAAAGCCTTAAGTCTCAAGCCTTAACTTTGTACTGTTGCTAGAAGTGTCCTTAAACTTTAAATATTCAACCGCGACATTCTCCATAGGCTAACATTGCGATCCCGATAGCAGCTCTTCGCACTGCACGCGTCTCCCGTGGGTCCCCTTCCTCTTAACCGTGGGTGGATTCTGAAGGGGCAAGCGATCCTGAATGCCCTAGGCATTGCCTGTAGAATTGTCGTGGTTCTTATACCACTATTTTAGTATATGGTTTGGTCCCCCCCTGGGGCCCATTGATTTCCGTGCTATTTATTGTGTTTATAAATGCTTGTTTGAAATGTAACTTTGCCACTAGCCACATAAAGTGACTGTGGGATTCTGTCTAGAATAAATACATATATTTTATATATATACCTGTGTGGGCTACTCTTTCATTTGGTTATTCAAGAGGTTATTATGGTAAAACAATAATCTTAACACTCCTTCAAGACTTAGCCTGAAGGCTGCTCTCCACAGCTACCACTAGGATAGCTTTCTTTAAAGGTTGTCTTAAACCTATCATCAATAGGAGTCGAATTGGACTGGTGCAAGGTGTCCCTATAACTAGGAACAGCATATGCCAGGCCAACTTCTCACAACGAGTCTAATACCTTAGCTATTAGGCCAGAGTAAGAGTTAAGACCTTAACCAGTAGGCCAGAGTACGAGTCTAAGACCTTAGCTATTAGGCCAGAGTACGATTCTAAGACCTTAGCTATTAGGCCAGAGTAAGAGTTAAGACCTTAACCATTAGGCCAGAGTACAAGTCTAAGATCTTAGCTATTAGGCCAGAGTACGAGTCTCAGACCTTAGCTATTATGCCAGAGTAGGAGTTAAGACCTTAACCATTAGGCCAGAGTATGAGTCTAAGACCTTAGCTATTAGGCCAGAGTAGGTGTTAAGACCTTACTATTAGGCCAGAGTAAGATTTAAGACCTTAACCATTAGGCCAGAGTACGAGTCTAAGACCTTAGCTATTAGGCCAGAGTAAGAGTTAAGACCTTAGCTATTAGGCTAGAGTAAGAGTTAAGACCTAAGCTATTAGGCCAGAGTAAGAGTTAAGACCTTAACCAGTAGGAAAGAGTAAGAGTTAAGACCTTAACCATTATGCCAGAGTACGAGTCTAAGACCTTAGCTATTAGGCCAGAGTAAGAGTTAAGACCTTAGCTATTAGGCCAGAGTAAGAGTTAAGACCTTAACCAGTAGGCCAGAGTACGAGTCTAAGACCTTAGCTATTAGGCCAGAGTAAGAGTTAAGACCTTAACCAGTAGGCCAGAGTAAGAGTTAAGACCTTAACCTGTTGGCCATTGCACGAGTCTAAGACCTTAGCTATTAGGCCAGAGTAAGAGTTAAGACCTTAGCTATTAGGCCAGAGTAAGAGTTAAGACCTTAACCATTAGGCAATAGTACGAGTCTAAGACCTTAGCTATTAGGCCAGAGTAAGAGTTAAGACCTAAGTTATTAGGCCAGAGTAAGAGTTAAGACCTTAACTTGTAGGCCATAGTACGAGTCTAAGACCTTAGCTATTAGGGCAGAGTAAGAGTTAAGACCTTAACCAGTAGGCCAGAGTAAGAGTTAAGACCTTAACCATTAGGCCAGAGTACGAGTCTAAGACCTTAGATATTAGGCCATAGTACGAGTCTAAGACCTTAGCTATTAGGCCAGAGTAAGAGTTAAGACCTTAACCATTAGGCCAGAGTACGGGTCTAAGACCTTAGCTATTAGGCCAGAGTAAAAGTTAAGACCTTAGCTATTAGGCCAGAGTAAGAGTTAAGACCTTAACCTGTAGGCCACAGTACGATTCTAAGACCTTAGCTATTGGGCCAGAGTAAGAGTTAAGACCTTAACCATTAGGCCAGAGTACGAGTCTAAGACCTTAGCTATTAGGCCAGAGTAAGAGTTAAGACCTTAACCAGTAGGCCAGAGTATGAGTCTAAGACCTTAGCTATTAGGCCAGAGTACGAGTCTAGGACCTTAGCTATTAGGCCAGAGTAAGAGATAAGACCTTAACCAGTAGGCCAGAGTACGAGTCTAAGACCTTAGCTATTAGGCCAGAGTACGAGTCTAAGACCTTAGCTATTAGGCCAGAGTAAGATTTAAGACCTTAACTAGTAGGCCAGAGTAAGAGTTAAGACCTTAACCAGTAGGCCAGAGTAAGAGTTAAGACCTTAGCTATTTGGCCAGAGTAAGAGTTAAGACCTTAACCAGTAGGCCAGAGTACGAGCCTAAGACCTTAGCTATTAGGCCAGAGTAAGAGTTAAGACCTTAACCATTAGGCCAGAGTAAGAGTTAAGACCTTAGCTATTTGGCCAGAGTAAGAGTTAAGACCTTAACCAGTAGGCCAGAGTACGAGTCTAAGACCTTAGCTATTAGGCCAGAGTAAGAGTTAAGACCTTAGCTATTAGGCCAGAGTAAGAGTTAAGACCTTAACCATTAGGCCAGAGTATAGGTCTAAGACCTTAGCTATTAGGCCAAAGTAAGAGTTAAGACCGTAACCATTAGGCCAGAGTACGAGTCTAAGACCTCAGCTATTAGGCCAAAGTAAGAGTTAAGACCTTAACAATTAGGCCAGAGTACGCATCTAAGACCTTAGCTATTAGGCAAGAGTAAGAGTTAAGACCTTAACCAGTAGGCCAGAGTAAGACTTAAGACCTTAACCATTAGGCCAGAGTACGAATCTAAGACCTTAGTTATTAGGCCAGAGTAAGAGTTAAGACCTTAACCTGTAGGCCATAGTACAATTCTAAGACCTTAGCTATTAGGCCAGAGTAAGAGTTAGGACCTTAACCTGTAGGCCATAGTACAATTCTAAGACCTTAGCTATTAGGCCAGAGTAAGAGTTAGGACCTTAACCAGTAGGCCAGAGTATGAGTCTAAGACCTTAACCATTAGGCCAGAGTACGAGTCTAAGACCTTAGCTATTAGGCCAGAGTAAGAGTTAAGACCTTAGCTATTAGGCCAGAGTAAGAGTTAAGACCTTAACCTGTAGTCCACAGTACGAGTCTAAGACCTTAGCTATTAGGCCAGAGTAAGAGTTAAGACCTTAACCATTAGTCCAGAGTACAAGTCTAAGACCTTAGCTATTAGGCCAGAGTAGGAGTTAAGACCTTAACCATTAGGCCAGAGTACGAGTCTAAGACCTTAGCTATTATGCCAGAGTACGAGTCTAAGACCTTAGCTATTAGGCCAGAGTAAGAGTTAAGACCTTAACCATTAGGCCAGAGTACAAGTCTAAGATCTTAGCTATTAGGCCAGAGTACGAGTCTCAGACCTTAGCTATTATGCCAGAGTAAGAGTTAAGACCTTAACCAGAAGGCCAGAGTAAAAGTTAAGACCTTAACCAGTAGGCCAGAGTACGAGTCTAAGACCTTAGCTATTAGGCCAGAGTAAGAGTTAAGACCTTAGCTATTAGGCCAGAGTAAGAGTTAAGACCTTAACCAGAAGGCCAGAGTAAAAGTTAAGACCTTAACCAGTAGGCCAGAGTATGAGTCTAAGACCTTAACCATTAGGCCAGAGTATGAGTCTAAGACCTTAGATATTAGGCCATAGTACGAGTCTAAGACCTTAGCTATTAGGCCAGAGTAAGAGTTAAGACCTTAACCATTAGGCCAGAGTACGAGTCTAAGACCTTAGCTATTAGGCCAGAGTAAGAGTTAAGACCTTAACCATTAGGCCAGAGTATGAGTCTAAGACCTTAGCTATTAGGCCAGAGTAGGTGTTAAGACCTTACTATTAGGCCAGAGTAAGATTTAAGACCTTAACCATTAGGCCAGAGTACGAGTCTAAGACCTTAGCTATTAGGCCAGAGTAAGAGTTAAGACCTTAGCTATTAGGCTAGAGTAAGAGTTAAGACCTTAGCTATTAGGCCAGAGTAAGAGTTAAGACCTTAACCAGTAGGCCAGAGTAAGAGTTAAGACCTTAACCATTAGGCCAGAGTACGAGTCTAGGACCTTAGCTATTAGGCTAGAGTAAGAGTTAAGACCTTAGCTATTAGGGCAGAGTAAGAGTTAAGACCTTAACCAGTAGGCCAGAGTACGAGTCTAAGACCTTAGCTATTAGGCCAGAGTAAGAGTTAAGACCTTAACCAGTAGGCCAGAGTAAGAGTTAAGACCTTAACCTGTTGGCCATAGCACGAGTCTAAGACCTTAGCTATTAGGCCAGAGTAAGAGTTAAGACCTTAGCTATTAGGCCAGAGTAAGAGTTAAGACCTTAACCATTAGGCCATAGTACGAGTCTAAGACCTTAGCTATTAGGCCACAGTAAGAGTTAAGACCTAAGTTATTAGGCCAGAGTAAGAGATAAGACCTTAACTTGTAGGCCATAGAACGAGTCTAAGACCTTAGCTATTAGGCCAGAGTAAGAGTTAAGACCTTAACCAGTAGGCCAGAGTAAGAGTTAAGACCTTAACCATTAGGCCAGAGTACGAGTCTAAGACCTTAGCTATTAGGCCAGAGAAAGAGTTAAGACCTTAGCTATTAGGCTAGAGTAAGAGTTAAGACCTTAGCTATTAGGCCAGAGTAAGAGTTAAGACCTTAACCAGTAGGCCAGAGTAAGAGTTAAGACCTTAACCATTAGGCCAGAGTACGAGTCTAGGACCTTAGCTATTAGGCTAGAGTAAGAGTTAAGACCTTAGCTATTAGGGCAGAGTAAGAGTTAAGACCTTAACCAGTAGGCCAGAGTACGAGTCTAAGACCTTAGCTATTAGGCCAGAGTAAGAGTTAATACCTTAACCAGTAGGCCAGAGTAAGAGTTAAGACCTTAACCTGTTGGCCATAGCACGAGTCTAAGACCTTAGCTATTAGGCCAGAGTAAGAGTTAAGACCTTAGCTATTAGGCCAGAGTAAGAGTTAAGACCTTAACCATTAGGCCATAGTACGAGTCTAAGACCTTAGCTATTAGGCCACAGTAAGAGTTAAGACCTAAGTTATTAGGCCAGAGTAAGAGTTAAGACCTTAACTTGTAGGCCATAGAACGAGTCTAAGACCTTAGCTATTAGGCCAGAGTAAGAGTTAAGACCTTAACCAGTAGGCCAGAGTAAGAGTTAAGACCTTAACCATTAGGCCAGAGTACGAGTCTAAGACCTTAGCTATTAGGCCAGAGAAAGAGTTAAGACCTTAGCTATTAGGCCAGAGTAAGAGTTAATACCTTAACCATTAGGCCAGAGTACAAGTCTAAGACCTTAGCTATTAGGCCAGAGTAAGAGTTAAGACCTTAAGCATTAGGCCAGAATACGAGTCTAATACCTTAGCTATTAGGCCAGAGTAAGAGTTAAGACCTTCACCAGTAGGCCAGAGTACGAGTCTAACACCTTAGCTATTAGGCCAGAGTATGAGTCTAAGACCTTAGCTATTAGGCCAGAGTAAGTGTTAAGACCTTAACCAGTAGGCCAGAGTGCAAGTCTAAGATCTTAGCTATTAGGCCAGAGTAGAAGTCTAAGACCTTAGGTATTATGCCAGAGTAGGAGTTAAGACCTTAACCATTAGGCCAGAGTATGAGCCTAAGACCTTAGCTATTAGGCCAGAGTAAGTTTTAAGACCTTACTATTAGGCCAGAGTAAGATTTAAGACCTTAACCATTAGGCCAGAGTACGAGTCTAAGACCTTAGCTATTAGGCCAGAGTAAGAGTTAAGACCTTAACCAGTAGGCCAGAGTAAGAGTTAAGACCTTAACCATTAGGCCAGAGTACGAGTCTAAGACCTTAGCTATTAGGCCAGAGTAAGAGTTAAGATCTTAACCAGTAGGCCAGAGTACGAGTCTAAGACCTTAGCTATTAGGCCAGAGTAAGAGTTAAGACCTTAACCAGTAGGCCAGAGTAAGAGTTAAGACCTTAACCTGTTGGCCATAGCATGAGTCTATGACCTTAGCTATTAGGCCAGAGTAAGAGTTAAGACCTTAGCTATTAGGCCAGAGTAAGAGTTAAGACCTTAACCATTAGGCTAGAGTACGAGTCTAAGACCTTAGCTATTAGGCCAAAGTAAGAGTTAAGACCGTAACCATTAGGCCAGAGTACGAGTCTAAGACCTCAGCTATTAGGTCAAAGTAAGAGTTAAGACCTTAACCATTAGGCCAGAGTACGAGTCTAAGACCTTAGCTATTAGGCCAGAGTAAGAATTAAGACCTTAGCTATTAGGCTAGAGTAAGAGTTAAGACCTTAGCTATTAGGCCAGAGTAAGAGTTAAGACCTTAACCAGTAGGCCAGAGTAAGAGTTAAGACCTTAACCATTAGTCCAGAGTACGAGTCTAGGACCTTAGCTATTAGGCTAGAGTAAGAGTTAAGACCTTAGCTATTAGGGCAGAGTAAGAGTTAAGACCTTAACCAGTAGGCCAGAGTACGAGTCTAAGACCTTAGCTATTAGGCCAGAGTAAGAGTTAAGACCTTAACCAGTAGGCCAGAGTAAGAGTTAAGACCTTAACCTGTTGGCCATAGCACGAGTCTAAGACCTTAGCTATTAGGCCAGAGTAAGAGTTAAGACCTTAGCTATTAGGCCAGAGTAAGAGTTAAGACCTTAACCATTAGGCCATAGTACGAGTCTAAGACCTTAGCTATTAGGCCACAGTAAGAGTTAAGACCTAAGTTATTAGGCCAGAGTAAGAGTTAAGACCTTAACTTGTAGGCCATATAACGAGTCTAAGACCTTAGCTATTAGGCTAGAGTAAGAGTTAAGACCTTAACCAGTAGGCCAGAGTAAGAGTTAAGACCTTAACCATTAGGCCAGAGTACGAGTCTAAGACCTTAGCTATTAGGCCAGAGAAAGAGTTAAGACCTTAGCTATTAGGCCAGAGTAAGAGTTAATACCTTAACCATTAGGCCAGAGTACAAGTCTAAGACCTTAGCTATTAGGCCAGAGTAAGAGTTAAGACCTTAAGCATTAGGCCAGAATACGAGTCTAATACCTTAGCTATTAGGCCAGAGTAAGAGTTAAGACCTTCACCAGTAGGCCAGAGTACGAGTCTAACACCTTAGCTATTAGGCCAGAGTATGAGTCTAAGACCTTAGCTATTAGGCCAGAGTAAGTGTTAAGACCTTAACCAGTAGGCCAGAGTGTAAGTCTAAGATCTTAGCTATTAGGCCAGAGTAGAAGTCTAAGACCTTAGGTATTATGCCAGAGTAGGAGTTAAGACCTTAACCTGTTGGCCATAGCATGAGTCTATGACCTTAGCTATTAGGCCAGAGTAAGAGTTAAGACCTTAGCTATTAGGCCAGAGTAAGAGTTAAGACCTTAACCATTAGGCTAGAGTACGAGTCTAAGACCTTAGCTATTAGGCCAAAGTAAGAGTTAAGACCGTAACCATTAGGCCAGAGTACGAGTCTAAGACCTCAGCTATTAGGTCAAAGTAAGAGTTAAGACCTTAACCATTAGGCCAGAGTACGAGTCTAAGACCTTAGCTATTAGGCCAGAGTAAGATTTAAGACCTTAACCAGTAGGCCAGAGTAAGAGTTAAGACCTTAACCAGTAGGCCAGAGTAAGAGCTAAGACCTTAGCTATTTGGCCAGAGTAAGAGTTAAGACCTTACCCAGTAGGCCAGAGTACGAGTCTAAGACCTTAGCTATTAGGCCAGAGTAAGAGTTAAGACCTTAACCATTAGGCCAGAGTAAGAGTTAAGACCTTAGCTATTTGGCCAGAGTAAGAGTTAAGACCTTAACCAGTAGGCCAGAGTATGAGTCTAAGACCTTAGCTATTAGGCCAGAGTAAGAGTTAAGACCTTAGCTATTAGGCCAGAGTAAGAGTTAAGACCTTAACCATTAGGCCAGAGTATGAGTCTAAGACCTTAGCAATTAGGCCAAAGTAAGAGTTAAGACCGTAACCATTAGGCCAGAGTACGAGTCTTAGACCTCAGCTATTAGGCCAAAGTAAGAGTTAAGACCTTAACAATTAGGCCAGAGTACGCATCTAAGACCTTAGCTATCAGGCCAGAGTAAGAGTTAAGACCTTAACCAGTAGGCCAGCGTAAGAGTTAAGACCTTAACAATTAGGCCAGAGTACGAGTCTATGACCTTAGTTATTAGGCCAGAGTAAGAGTTAAGACCTTAACCTGTAGGCCATAGTACAATTCTAAGACCTTAGCTATTAGGCCAGAGTAAGAGTTAAGACCTTAACCAGTAGGCCAGAGTATGAGTCTAAGACCTTAACCATTAGGGCAGAGTACGAGTCTAAGACCTTAGCTATTAGGCCAGAGTAAGAGTTAAGACCTTAGCTATTAGGCCAGAGTAAGAGTTACGACCTTAACCTGTAGTCCACAGTATGAGTCTAAGACCTTAGCTATTAGGCCAGAGTAAGAGTTAAGACCTTAACCATTAGGCCAGAGTACAAGTCTAAGACCTTAGCTATTAGGCCAGAGTAGGAGTTAAGACCTTAACCATTAGGCCAGAGTACGAGTCTAATACCTTAGCTATTAGGCCAGAGTAAGAGTTAAGACCTTAACCATTAGGCCAGAGTACGAGTCTAATACCTTAGCTATTAGGCCAGAGTTAGAGTTAAGACCTTAACCAGTAGGCCAGAGTACGAGTCTAAGACCTTAGCTATTAGGCCAGAGTACGAGTCTAAGACCTTAGCTATTAGGCCAGAGTAAGAGTTAGGACCTTAACCATTAGGCCAGAGTACAAGTCTAAGATCTTAGCTATTAGGCCAGAGTACGAGTCTCAGACCTTAGCTATTATGCCAGAGTAGGAGTTAAGACCTTAACCATTAGGCCAGAGTATGAGTCTAAGACCTTAGCTATTAGGCCAGAGTAGGTGTTAAGACTTTACTATTAGGCCAGAGTAAGATTTAAGACCTTAACCATTAGGCCAGAGTACGAGTCTAAGACCTTAGCTATTAGGCCAGAGTAAGAGTTAAGACCTTAGCTATTAGGCTAGAGTAAGAGTTAAGACCTTAGCTATTAGGCCAGAGTAAGAGTTAAGACCTTAACCAGTAGGAAAGAGTAAGAGTTAAGACCTTAACCATTATGCCAGAGTACGAGTCTAAGACCTTAGCTATTAGGCCAGAGTAAGAGTTAAGACCTTAGCTATTAGGCCAGAGTAAGAGTTAAGACCTTAACCAGTAGGCCAGAGTACGAGTCTAAGACCTTAGCTATTAGGCCAGAGTAAGAGTTAAGACCTTAACCAGTAGGCCAGAGTAAGAGTTAAGACCTTAACCTGTTGGCCATTGCACGAGTCTAAGACCTTAGCTATTAGGCCAGAGTAAGAGTTAAGACCTTAGCTATTAGGCCAGAGTAAGAGTTAAGACCTTAACCATTAGGCCATAGTACGAGTCTAAGACCTTAGCTATTAGGCCAGAGTAAGAGTTAAGACCTAAGTTATTAGGCCAGAGTAAGAGTTAAAACCTTAACTTGTAGGCCATAGTACGAGTCT
Source organism: Triturus cristatus (assembly GCF_964204655.1). Taxonomy (NCBI): domain Eukaryota; kingdom Metazoa; phylum Chordata; class Amphibia; order Caudata; family Salamandridae; genus Triturus; species Triturus cristatus. Next base: position 716,768,276 of record NC_140593.1, on the reverse strand, counting down.
AAGACCTTAGCTATTAGGCCAGAGTAAGAGTTAAGACCTTAACCAGAAGGCCAGAGTAAGAGTTAAGACCTTAACCAGTAGGCCAGAGTATGAGTCTAAGACCTTAACCATTAGGCCAGAGTACGAGTCTAAGAACTTAACCATTAGGCCAGAGTACGAGTCTAAGACCTTAGCTATTAGGCCAGAGTACGAGTCTAAGACCTTAGCTATTAGGCCAGAGTAAGAGATAAGACCTTAACCAGTAGGCCAGAGTACGAGTCTAAGATCTTAGCTATTAGGCCAGAGTACGAGTCTAAGACCTTAGCTATTAGGCCAGAGTACGAGTCTAAGACCTTAGCTATTAGGCCAGAGTAAGAGATAAGACCTTAACCAGTAGGCCAGAGTACGAGTCTAAGACCTTAGCTATTAGGCCAGAGTACGAGTCTAAGACCTTAGCTATTAGGCCAGAGTACGAGTCTAAGACCTTAGCTATTAGGCCAGAGTAAGATTTAAGACCTTAACCAGTAGGCCAGAGTAAGAGTTAAGACCTTAACCAGTAGGCCAGAGTAAGAGTTAAGACCTTAGCTATTTGGCCAGAGTAAGAGTTAAGACCTTAACCAGTAGGCCAGAGTACGAGTCTAAGACCTTAGCTATTAGGCCAGAGTAAGAGTTAAGACCTTAACCATTAGGCCAGAGTAAGAGTTAAGACCTTAGCTATTTGGCCAGAGTAAGAGTTAAGACCTTAACCAGTAGGCCAGAGTACGAGTCTAAGACCTTAGCTATTAGGCCAGAGTAAGAGTTAAGACCTTAGCTATTAGGCCAGAGTAAGAGTTAAGACCTTAACCATTAGGCCAGAGTATAGGCCTAAGACCTTAGCTATTAGGCCAAAGTAAGAGTTAAGACCGTAACCATTAGGCCAGAGTACGAGTCTAAGACCTCAGCTATTAGGCCAAAGTAAGAGTTAAGACCTTAACAATTAGGCCAGAGTACGCATCTAAGACCTTAGCTATTAGGCAAGAGTAAGAGTTAAGACCTTAACCAGTAGGCCAGAGTAAGAGTTAAGACCTTAACCATTAGGCCAGAGTACGAATCTAAGACCTTAGTTATTAGGCCAGAGTAAGAGTTAAGACCTTAACCTGTAGGCCATAGTACAATTCTAAGACCTTAGCTATTAGGCCAGAGTAAGAGATAAGACCTTAACCAGTAGGCCAGAGTACGAGTCTAAGACCTTAGCTATTAGGCCAGAGTACGAGTCTAAGACCTTAGCTATTAGGCCAGAGTACGAGTCTAAGACCTTAGCTATTAGGCCAGAGTAAGATTTAAGACCTTAACCAGTAGGCCAGAGTAAGAGTTAAGACCTTAACCAGTAGGCCAGAGTAAGAGTTAAGACCTTAGCTATTTGGCCAGAGTAAGAGTTAAGACCTTAACCAGTAGGCCAGAGTACGAGTCTAAGACCTTAGCTATTAGGCCAGAGTAAGAGTTAAGACCTTAACCATTAGGCCAGAGTAAGAGTTAAGACCTTAGCTATTTGGCCAGAGTAAGAGTTAAGACCTTAACCAGTAGGCCAGAGTACGAGTCTAAGACCTTAGCTATTAGGCCAGAGTAAGAGTTAAGACCTTAGCTATTAGGCCAGAGTAAGAGTTAAGACCTTAACCATTAGGCCAGAGTATAGGTCTAAGACCTTAGCTATTAGGCCAAAGTAAGAGTTAAGACCGTAACCATTAGGCCAGAGTACGAGTCTAAGACCTCAGCTATTAGGCCAAAGTAAGAGTTAAGACCTTAACAATTAGCCCAGAGTACGCATCTAAGACCTTAGCTATTAGGCAAGAGTAAGAGTTAAGACCTTAACCAGTAGGCCAGAGTGAGAGTTAAGACTTTAACCATTAGGCCAGAGTACGAATCTAAGACCTTAGTTATTAGGCCAGAGTAAGAGTTAAGACCTTAACCTGTAGGCCATAGTACAATTCTAAGACCTTAGCTATTAGGCCAGAGTAAGAGTTAGGACCTTAACCAGTAGGCCAGAGTATGAGTCTAAGACCTTAACCATTAGGCCAGAGTACGAGTCTAAGACCTTAGCTATTAGGCCAGAGTAAGAGTTAAGACCTTAGCTATTAGGCCAGAGTAAGAGTTAAGACCTTAACCTGTAGTCCACAGTACGAGTCTAAGACCTTAGCTATTAGGCCAGAGTAAGAGTTAAGACCTTAACCATTAGGCCAGAGTACAAGTCTAAGACCTTAGCTATTAGGCCAGAGTAGGAGTTAAGACCTTAACCATTAGGCCAGAGTACGAATCTAATACCTTAGCTATTAGGCCAGAGTAAGAGTTAAGACCTTAACCAGTAGGCCAGAGTACGAGTCTAAGACCTTAGCTATTAGGCCAGAGTAAGAGTTAAGACCTTAACCATTAGGCCAGAGTACAAGTCTAAGATCTTAGCTATTAGGCCAGAGTACGAGTCTCAGACCTTAGCTATTATGCCAGAGTAAGAGTTAAGACCTTAGCTATTAGGCCAGAGTAAGAGTTAAGACCTTAACCAGAAGGCCAGAGTAAAAGTTAAGACCTTAACCAGTAGGCCAGAGTACGAGTCTAAGACCTTAGCTATTAGGCCAGAGTAAGAGTTAAGACCTTAGCTATTAGGCCAGAGTAAGAGTTAAGACCTTAACCAGAAGGCCAGAGTAAAAGTTAAGACCTTAACCAGTAGGCCAGAGTATGAGTCTAAGACCTTAACCATTAGGCCAGAGTATGAGTCTAAGACCTTAGATATTAGGCCATAGTACGAGTCTAAGACGTTAGCTATTAGGCCAGAGTAAGAGTTAAGACCTTAACCATTAGGCCAGAGTACGAGTCTAAGACCTCAGCTATTAGGCCAGAGTAAGAGTTAAGACCTTAACCATTAGGCCAGAGTATGAGTCTAAGACCTTAGCTATTAGGCCAGAGTAGGTGTTAAGACCTTACTATTAGGCCAGAGTAAGATTTAAGACCTTAACCATTAGGCCAGAGTACGAGTCTAAGACCTTAGCTATTAGGCCAGAGTAAGAGTTAAGACCTTAGCTATTAGGCTAGAGTAAGAGTTAAGACCTTAGCTATTAGGCCAGAGTAAGAGTTAAGACCTTAACCAGTAGGCCAGAGTAAGAGTTAAGACCTTAACCATTAGGCCAGCGTACGAGTCTAAGACCTTAGCTATTAGGCTAGAGTAAGAGTTAAGACCTTAGCTATGTGGAAATATGGATTTTTCTGGTCAGTTATGTCCCCTATCTTGGACCCCAACGGTTCTATGTGCATGTTACAAGTACATGTATATTCCCTCCAGTTCCAGTTATGAAGACGCAAACACATGTGCGTCCACCGTCAACATGTCCTCTGTCAGATCCGCCAATGAATAGGCCGGATATTCCATTCCTAAGTATGAAAAGCCACCGGCTTTATATGGTTCACCTATGCCATTTTACAGTCCAGGCAAGTAGGCCCTGATTCTGTCATCAAGCTCTTCTTGCCTTCTGCCTCTGAAAACTCCAGTCTGAGCCTGCATCTGTGACCATGAACTTTGTCTCATTCTCTGCGCGGCTCACGAAGCCTGACATCAGCCTATTCTCTGCCAAGAACTGTATTTCACCTTCGAGTTATCTGCTTCCCCCTCAGCCAATGCATTCCTGCCTAGTAGTTTAAGTAAACATTCTTCCAGCTACCGAGCAAAAGGCCCGGCTTCTCTGTCCTCATGCAAGTAATTCATAGCCCTGTTACCATGGAATATTCCTACCCCCTCGCATTTAGTGTAGACACTTAGACGCTTGTACACGCACGCACGGTCAGTATAGAATAGATTCTGTCCGAGAGTCCTTCTTTTATGGATAACATAGTTCTTTAAACATAGGATGTTAGATATGATTTGGGATTAGGTTGACTTGACCCCCCAGACTTTTCGTCTCCACATGTAGAGCTAAATGTCAAGTCCCCTTCACCCCCTAGTTGCACGTCAATCACACGTCATGCTGCTGCGCGCGCATCTATGCCAAGTATTATCTTATAGATCCACCTATATATGACATCATAACCAATTATGTTCCTTTTTACTCCTTATTACACCCATTTTCGGTTACGCATATGAATCGTCATTTTCCTTATCAATTGTTACGCCTACTGCATTCGCTTCATTGTAATGTATGTACTATAAAAGTCATTTCTTGTCAATAAAGTATGTACTTCACTTCCTGAACCTCCGTGGTGATGGAACTTGGAGCAACCGATTATAATCGATCATTGGAATAAAGCCCATTCCGAACCTCTAATACCACGGATTCTGCCTCTTATTTACTGAGCTGTTTTATTATGTTTCCGTATCAAATTAAGTCCCGGTAAAGGAATTTTATTTACCACATGAATGGCGCCCGAACAGGGACACTTTCTCATCTCACGCGCCGGCGGTGAGTTGCAGGCCCGGTCTCCTGCCACAGCTGGACGGACCATAACGCGTACCAGCAGGATTTCCTGTATCTCCCTCCGGTCAAGCGGGGGCGACTGAGGCTGCGATCAACACCCAGACGAGGCGGTGAGAAGTGCGAAGTATCCCGACCAGAGCCTAGCTGAGAGAGCAAGATCCGAGGTATACAGAGGCCCACCAGTTTCCGAAGTCCCAAGTCGAGTCCAGTTTCCGACGAGTCGAGTCGAGTCCAGTCCGGTCCAAGTTCAGTCTCCGAGGCCTTCCGTTTCCGAAGCTACCCGGTGAGTACCATTACTGGGGAGGCATTTCTGACGTGCACATAGGTTGTGCCGGTCAAGACGGGTTTGGGTACACAAATCCGGTCTGCACTGTTTTAGCAGTGTATCTGTACTGTTTAGCAGTATATCAAGTATTCCGAAGTATCTAGTTATTGTCAAAGAATTATGCTTGGTGATTAGTTATGCAGACGATCATCATTGTTGGTTACTTTAAAGGTTAAAAAAATGTTTAATGTTTAATGTTTAATGTGTTAAACGTCCTGCATATTGTGGTATGAATGGTTGTTCATTATTGTGCTTTTGTACTAAGTGTGTTCAAGATTAAGTATCAGATCAGTTCTCAATATGCCGCTCTTTTCAAAACTAAGACAGATCACTACAAGAAAAGGGGTACTCGAAGAAGCCGTTCCTATTCCTCCTAGGGACACTCCAGGGTACTTCATGTATCATAAACATGGCTTAGACGCTATATTATTTCTTGATTTATGGGTAGACTACACCAAGGAATTACCAGAAAGTCAGAGGTGGCCCACAGCGGGAACCTGGGATGCAGAGTGCATCATGAAAGTCGAGGAAGAGTTATGGAAAAGGAAAGTCAGACAATCACAGAAAGATGCCGTTGAGTTATGGCGTAAAGAATCTCATAGACGTACAGAAAAAGCACGTAGACAGGAAGAGAAGAGTAAAGAGAATTCCAATAAAGTTCGAGAAAATCTATTAATTGAGGAAGGGATCCGAGTGAAATCAGAACAAGTAGACAGACAAAGAAATGCCCTTATGAATGGTATGTATCCCCTTCTGGCCGAAGGATTACCTAAAGCTACTCCAGAAATACCGAAAGACTTGCCGCCCCCATTATTTCCAATAAAGGTACATCCTAAGGGGCATCCTAGAACCGCAGAAGATGTTTTTCTTTCTTCATATTTAGATGACGCAGCTCCCGAGTATGCTAATTCCGCCCCACATAGACCGCCTATCAGGGAGGTTCAACGCCAAGATCCAGTGCCCGTATCCCTACAGCAACAGATCGTGTCACAAGTTCCGGCAAGCACATCTGTTTCTACATCTGTTCCTACAGCTGCTTCTATAGCTGTGTCCACACCTATAGTTGCTGTGTCACGTTCAACGAATCCTTTCACACCCGACACCCCAGATGGGGCTACGGGAGGTGCTAGTAACATTTTTTCTACGCCACCCAGAATAAATAAACTTACTTTTCAAGAGTCAGCACATTCACGTACCCCCAAACTCATAAATGCCCGTACGCTTAAGGAACTTCTTATAGATTGCAGACATGACCCTGTGCCCGGCAAAGAGGACGAAATGATCCTGGCATCCTTGCGTATCAGACGAGCCGCAGTGTACTTAGGGAAGTTACCAGGAATGACTGCGCATCTAGATAAAATATACCATTTTGTCCAAACAGGGCGAGATCCAGAATGTATTAACAGAGCTATGGAATACCAGAAAGTAGAGATACAGGGGGAACTGTTACGTTTCCTCATAAATTGTGTGATCAGAAATGAAGACCGACCGGGGGTAGACCCGGAAGCAATGCAAATTCTTACCAGATGGAGCCAGAATATATCAGAAGGTAGACATGATAAACAAAATTGTATAATAGCCATGTGCCGAAAGATCCGTAAAGAAATAGAACGCCTACACGAAGAAAGATTAGCGGTAGACGAGTTCGAACAAAACGAGGAGGAAGGGTCAGGACTGCCCGCAGGACAGTCAGACACCATAGCCTATGTAGGTAAAGGAAGATCTTGTAATAGTAATAGATGTCCTACTGACCCGATACGTCCGATATGTCCAGATAATAACAGGAATTTCCAAATACCTATAATTAACATCAGGTCTAACGAGCATTCGTTCCAAGCCGCCGACAAACTACTCCGAGAACGAAGGGGTTATCATTTCCTCGATTCTATGGATGAACAAGATTTAGCTAGGGCAGCTGTCCATTGGGTGGACAGTCCCGGAAAATATAGTGATGATACAGTAGCACGCGCATTTTTGAATCTCACCCCAGATGAACAGCGGTTAGCTGGGATTTATATGATTCAACAACTCATTATACTATATCAGAGTCAGCATTCGGACCCTGGTCCCTTACCTGACATATTGACTGAATTGCTTATGAATAGATGGAGAGGTTCAGGTACTAAATTAATTAAAGAAATTCTAGAATCAAGAAAGCAGTATATTCTTTTTGTATGTTCAGACCGTGTCTCATTGCCCATCAAGGAAAGAACCACGTATTACTTGGATAGACAGAATCCCTTACGAGAAGTGCACCCAATAAAGGGCGAGGACAATGAGTTTAAACGCGTATTTGTATATACGCCCATATCAAAAATAGAATTGTTAGAAATGAAGAAAGTGGTACCCAGTCATGACAAAGATCCAGCGGGTTTTCACCGAGAAATTAAAGACATGTTACTCATGGGAGAGTATACCTATCCCGACATTATGACAATATTAAAGGTATTGATGCCTGCTGGCATTTATGAGAAACTCAGGGAAAAGGAGTGGGAGGTAGGAGACCAAAAGATAGAATGGTCAGTATTAGAAGCAGAAGAAAAGGCCCGAACTGCAGGAGCAGGACTCGGGGATAAAACTAAAGCACTACCAGGTTTATTAGTACAGGTACTGCCACGTTTATTAACTACGAAAAAGGAAGATTGGGGTACAATTTCAGCCTGTAAGCAGAAGCAAGATGAAGACACTAGTGATTACTATGCCCGATTTGAAAAATGTTTTGGTATAAATAGTGGCCTAAAAGCAAGTAGCGAATCATACCCACATCTGTTCGTAACAAAATTAGTAGAAAATGCCCTGCCCCAAGTAAAGAATAGAGTATTAAAATTCGAGAGTACCTGGCAAGGTAACACTCCATCACAAATGTTACAAATGTTACAATACCATCACAATAGAATTAGAGAGGAACAAGAACATGAACACAGACGCATGAAAGACACGAAAATGAAAATGCTAGTTTCTCAGACAGTTCCAGCTGAAGGACATAAGAAGGGTATGACACATTCCGGTGATTCAGCAGGACCTGTAAAAGGGACATGCAATTATTGTAAAAAGCCAGGTCATTACGTACACGATTGTCCAGTTTTGAAACATAATATCAGCATAGGTAAAACACAAGAAAGACCACGGCCACCTAGACAGGACCAGAATGAACAAGGAGCTCCGCAGCATGCACAGGCCATGCCAGCTCCACCACAGTCTATACAGTTTGTGCCAGCTGCACCAGCGCTGCCTGTTGCTGCCACACAAACCACGACACGACAACTGTACCAGACCGCACAGTACGACTATCCTGATTATCAACGATACGCATGAACAAGCCTAGAGAGGGAAGTTGACTTACCCCTTATCGAGATCCCGGTAGATCAAGAAGGACCTTATGTACATAGTGAATTATTAGGCCAAGACAGAAAATTTTTACTCGATACAGGGGCAAGTCGAACAACCATAAAACGTAGTGAAGTTCCAGGGGCACCCCTCTCAGGCTCACAGAATATTTCCCTTGGTTTTTCAGGAAAACCTATTGTTAATGAAGTGTCACAGCCTCTTCCACTTACGATAGGACCTCTGACCCGAACTACAGATTTATTGCTTACTAAATCATGTCCAGAAAATCTGTTAGGAATAAAGACACTGAAAGCTCTAGGAGCTATAATATGTTGTTCTCCGGAAGGAGTAAGATTGTTTTTACGTGATTTTAAAGGTCATTATGTGTCTAGAGACATGGATCCCCGACTGCAGACTTTACCTACACATCTATGGGCACAAGGCCCTACTGATGTTGGATGCATGAATATTACACCATATCGAGTCACATTAAAGGCAGGAGTGGTACTACCACGAATGCGACAATACAAGTTACCACCAGATGCTGTAGTGGCTTTACTACAAATCATTGACGAGCTCATTACCCAAGGAGTAGTTGTAGAAACAGACTCCAATGTATGTAATTCACCGATAATTCCGATTCTTAAACAAACAGATCCAAAGGCCCCGCCAGTATATCGATTGGTTATTGATCTGCGCGAATTAAACAAATGCATTGTGCCGCAATTTCCTGTGGTCCCAGATATCTCGTCATTACTGACAGCTATTGATTCCGAAGCGACATTCTTTACTGTAATCGATCTCAAGAATGCCTTTTTCAGCGTCCCAATAGATCCGGAAAGCCAATATTTGTTCGGATTTAGTTTAAATGGACGTAGCTTTAAATTCTCACGCGCACCTCAAGGATTTACAGAAAGCCCCAGCATCTATAGCCAAGCACTGAAACGAGAACTCGACAGTATCCACATGCCAGTTAACACTGCTCTGCTTCAATACGTCGATGATCTGTTGATCACCGCGAGAAGTGAACCGGAATGTGAAAAAGCATCACTGACAGTTTTACAATTTCTAGCCGAAAAGGGGCACAAGGTGTCCCCTTCTAAGCTGCAATTCTGTGTCCAGCGAGTTATTTATCTTGGACACTCGCTGTCCAAGGAGGGAAGGCAGCTTACACCCGACCGCATTCAGTTAATAGCTAACATGCCAATACCCAAGACACAAAAGGAGGTGCGGGCTTTCATAGGCCTCACGTCATATTGCAGGCAGTGGATCCCTCAGTACGCATTTCTAGCAAAACCACTCATTCAGTTGACAACACAGGAGGCAGCCACATCGACTGTTCTCCCTTGGACTCAGGAACATGCACAAGCTTTTGAAAGCCTAAAGAAAGCTTTATGTCAAGCACCTGTTTTAGCAACGCCATGTTACAGAAAACAGTTTACACTCTTTGTTACAGAACGCGAAGGTACTGCCTTGTCAGTACTCACACAGGAACAAGCAGGAGCACACAAACCATGTGCTTATTTTTCTAGTACATTAGATCCCGTAGCTCAGGCTTTGCCTGCATGCCTAAAATCAGTGGCAGCGACAGCTTTAGCAATCAGACAAAGCGATGCCATAGTGTTAGGACATCCATTGACAGTTCAAGTACCACATGCAGTAGAGGTTCTTGTAAATAGAACGCAAACACAACACTTGACTATAGCGCGACTTACAGGGTACGAACTTACATTGTTTCAGCCACACATAGAAATCAGACGCTGTAACACATTGAATCCTGCCACACTTTTGCCAGTAACCGGAACAGACCCACTAGCCCATGACTGTATTGAAGTTATTACAATAACGACGAAACCTAGACAAGACTTAACCGATGTCCCATTGTCAGACCCAGACCTGACATTGTATGTAGATGGTTCATGTATGAGAACAAATACAGGAGAGTTGGTGGCTGCTTACGCAGTCACAACAGATACTGAAGTCATTGAAACTAATCGTATAAATATTTTGTCAGCTCAAGCCGCAGAGCTTATTGCTCTGACACAAGCCTGTATTCAAGCCACAAATAAAAAAATCAACATATACACTGATTCACGTTATGCATTCGGAGTTGTACATGACTTCGGCGTGCTATGGCGAGAGAGAGGTTATTTAACTTCCCACGGTGCCCACATTCAGCACGGACCCCTCATTCATGCCTTATTAGATGCAATACATCTACCTACTGCAATATCAATTATGAAATGTAAGGCTCATACGAAGGTTACTGATATCATTTCTCAAGGCAATGATCTAGCCGACAGAACAGCTAAACAGACTGCTCAAACCCAAACATCCGACATGACAAAGACAATAGTCCCGATGCCGACACATTGTATGACAGTTAAAGATCCTACCCTTGACGTAATTGACATACAGACACATGCTACACCAGACGAAATAAAGAAATGGACTGAATTAGGAGGGATCCAAACGGACCAAGGATGGATGATGAAGGAAAAGTCTGTGTGGTTCCTTCCTGATTCAATGGTCCAAGTTATAATTAACACTATACATAGTCCAGCACATCTAGGAGAAAAAGCTATGCTAGACAGCATTCAACACATTTGGTTCAATAAACATTTACGAGCAGCAGCCAAACAAAAGGTCCGTACCTGTATGATCTGTTGCCAGTTCAACCCAGGAAAAAGTGTTCCCGTAGAGCAAGGTGGATTTCATCCTCCTAATCACCCTTTTGAAGTACTCCAGATGGATTATATCCAGATGGAACGATGTCGAGGATTCAAATATGTTCTCGTAGTTGTCTGCGCTCTGTCCCGCTGGACGGAGGCATACCCGGTTTCAGATTACACTGCCCCGACTACTGCCAAACAGTTAGTTCGAGAATTCTTCCCACGATACGGTTTACCACGTGTTGTTCACTCAGATAACGGCCAGCCGTTCTCATCCGAATTAATGAAACATGTTTCACTTCTGTTAGGTTATCAGTGGAAATTTCACTGTGTCCGACACCCCGAAGCAGCAGGTCTCGTAGAAAGACATAATCAGATACTGAAAATCAGATTGTCCAAAATATGCAGAGAGAAAGGTGTCGACTGGGTAGTAGCGTTACCAGTTGCACTCTTCTACATGAGAATGGTAGCACACTCTCGAACAGGGCTATCCCCGTATGAGGTGATCTTCGGCAGACCACCAAATATGTGGGGGACGCCTATACCACGCAAAATAACTGATATTGACTGTAATATGCTGACAGATTACTTGGCTTCCTTGATGTCTGCACTACAATCTTGTCGTTCACAGGTAGCTGCAGCCTTTCCCGACAATACTGAGGTGAAACCCCATGACGTAATTCCGGGGGACCTCGTCCTTGTGAGGAATTTCGACCGAAAGACTCAGCTGGAGCACAGGTGGAAGACACCCAAGTTGGTCTTGCTGACCACAAGGACAGCCGTGAAGATCGAGGGCAAGAAAGGATGGGTGCATTCAAGTCATATCAAGAAATTTCATGGACTTCCTTCAGATGTAAACAGCCCACCTCGTGTGTCCTCACCAATTGACTCAAAACTACCTCTGGCTGAGGCCGACAGTAAAGAACTTTATAGACTAAAATTAAGGCCTAGGCCGTCGGACGATTTGATTGTTTAAGTCCTCTCCTAGGTGAAGCGGTTGAATCTGTTTCCGACATGTATTGCCTAGACCTGAATCATGGACAGTCGCGAAAAATAATGAAACGACAGGCGTATTGTAAATCACTGCGTAGCCATTGCATAGTGGCATTATTAATCTTGTTTTTCTTAAGTCTTTTAATAATTACTGCAAGTATATTGTTGCACATATATTACCCTATTGCCAGAAACGTGTACAATGTTACTGCTGAACATTCTTTTAGTGACTTACCCCCGCATGAATTGTCTTATAGACTTGCGCTGCGCAATAACACTTTCATTAGTATGTTACATCATTCCCATCAGACTAGTAATGCAACTAATTGTTGGGTGTGTTGCCGGCTCCCTCCCTATCAGAATTATGAAGGAGTCCTGCCTTTCTTTCCACATCCGTTTACACATAATGGCTCCTGTGGAGCATGGTTTAGTTTAATAAATTCCATAGACTCAGATACAGCCGTTTACCAAGACCAGTGGGTATGGGGAAATCTGAACCTAGTTTTATTCAAAGTCTGTTACCCTGACAAGGAGGGTCGCCCCAAAGGAACAGGAACTGATCTAGAAAATGAAGTATATGGATTAGGTAACTTTACTCCTAATCTCATGGTTCTAAATGTCGAATCCGAAGTTGAACTAGTTTTACCAACCATGTCAGTATTCCCAGCGAAAGGTGAATTATGTGTAAGAAAAGTTGGTTCCATACATATGGGCCATAGTAAATGCACTACTACAGTAGAATTCAGTGATCAAGGCAAATCTTCATTTAGAGCTTATCGCCACTCCTACTTTATATGTGGTCAGACTGCATATATGCGTCTACCTCTAGATTGGGATGGTACCTGCTACATTGCATTCCTTTTGCCACCTGTTTTCCTAGCTCCTCCTGATTATTATAGAAATATTCATTTAGTACACAACAGAGAGCGGAGAGATCTCCCAATTGTCGATTACACTGAAACAGCATGGGAAAAATACACAGATTTCAATAAAGGCATCTTTCCCTATATAGGTACTGTTACTAATAGTAAGCTGATACGTAGATTAACTAGAACCATTGAAGCGGTAGTGAATGAAACTATTTCCGCCCTAGGCAATTTAACAGAAGAGCAGTCTGCTATGCGGATTGTTGTGCTTCAAAATCGTCTTGTCCTTGACGTCATCCTGGCTGATAGGGGCGGAGCTTGTAGGGTCATCGGATCAAGCTGCTGCGTATTCATACCAGAAAATTCGCCATCTGTATATAAAGCTATAACTCGCCTTCATAAGATTGTAAGCCAGATACACCAGAACCCAGGCACTTGGACTTGGTCCGGTTGGTTTTGGAGTGTGATATCAGCCTGGGGATGGAGAGTTCTATCATTCCTAGGTATTGGCCTTCTCATACTATTCAGTTGCTGTCTATGTCTACAATGTGGACCAGCGATCTGTGGCCTGTGTGCCACATCGTGTATTCCACCACCAAGATCTCATTCGTCATGGAAGAAGAAAGAAGAACAAATGATGTTATACGAACAGATCAATGGATTAATGAAGATTGATATCTCTTGACGGGCAAGTAGGGGACAAGGAGGGAATGTGGAAATATGGATTTTTCTGGTCAGTTATGTCCCCTATCTTGGACCCCAACGGTTCTATGTGCATGTTACAAGTACATGTATATTCCCTCCAGTTCCAGTTATGAAGACGCAAACACATGTGCGTCCACCGTCAACATGTCCTCTGTCAGATCCGCCAATGAATAGGCCGGATATTCCATTCCTAAGTATGAAAAGCCACCGGCTTTATATGGTTCACCTATGCCATTTTACAGTCCAGGCAAGTAGGCCCTGATTCTGTCATCAAACTCTTCTTGCCTTCTTCCTCTGAAAACTCCAGTCTGAGCCTGCATCTGTGACCATGAACTTTGTCTCATTCTCTGCGCGGCTCACGAAGCCTGACATCAGCCTATTCTCTGCCAAGAACTGTATTTCACCTTCGAGTTATCTGCTTCCCCCTCAGCCAATGCATTCCTGCCTAGTAGTTTAAGTAAACATTCTTCCAGCTACCGAGCAAAAGGCCCGGCTTCTCTGTCCTCATGCAAGTAATTCATAGCCCTGTTACCATGGAATATTCCTACCCCCTCGCATTTAGTGTAGACACTTAGACGCTTGTACACGCACGCATTGTCAGTATAGAATAGATTTTGTCCGAGAGTCCTTCTTTTATGGATAACATAGTTCTTTAAACATAGGATGTTAGATATGATTTGGGATTAGGTTGACTTGACCCCCCAGACTTTTCGTCTCCACATGTAGAGCTAAATGTCAAGTCCCCTTCACCCCCTAGTTGCACGTCAATCACACGTCATGCTGCTGCGCGCGCATCTATGCCAAGTATTATCTTATAGATCCACCTATATATGACATCATAACCAATTATGTTCCTTTTTACTCCTTATTACACCCATTTTCGGTTACGCATATGAATCGTCATTTTCCTTATCAATTGTTACGCCTACTGCATTCGCTTCATTGTAATGTATGTACTATAAAAGTCATTTCTTGTCAATAAAGTATGTACTTCACTTCCTGAACCTCCGTGGTGATGGAACTTGGAGCAACCGATTATAATCGATCATTGGAATAAAGCCCATTCCGAACCTCTAATACCACTGATTCTGCCTCTTATTTACTGAGCTGTTTTATTATGTTTCCGTATCAAATTAAGTCCCGGTAAAGGAATTTTATTTACCACAGGCAGAGTAAGAGTTAAGACCTTAACCAGTAGGCCAGAGTACGAGTCTAAGACCTTAGCTATTAGGCCAGAGTAAGAGTTAAGACCTTAACCAGTAGGCCAGAGTAAGAGTTAAGACCTTAACCTGTTGGCCATAGCACGAGTCTAAGACCTTAGCTATTAGGCCAGAGTAAGAGTTAAGACCTTAGCTATTAGGCCAGAGTAAGAGTTAAGACCTTAACCATTAGGCCATAGTACGAGTCTAAGACCTTAGCTATTAGGCCACAGTAAGAGTTAAGACCTTAACTTGTAGGCCATAGAACGAGTCTAAGACCTTAGCTATTAGGCCAGAGTAAGAGTTAAGACCTTAACCAGTAGGCCAGAGTAAGAGTTAGGACCTTAACCATTAGGCCAGAGTACGAGTCTAAGACCTTAGCTATTAGGCCAGAGAAAGAGTTAAGACCTTAGCTATTAGGCCAGAGTAAGAGTTAATACCTTAACCATTAGGCCAGAGTACAAGTCTAAGACCTTAGCTATTAGGCCAGAGTAAGAGTTAAGACCTTAAGCATTAGGCCAGAGTACGAGTCTAATACCTTAGCTGTTAGGCCAGAGTAAGAGTTAAGACCTTCACCAGTAGGCCAGAGTACGAGTCTAACACCTTAGCTATTAGGCCAGAGTACGAGTCTAAGACCTTACCTATTAGGCCAGAGTAAGTGTTAAGACCTTAACCAGTAGGCCAGAGTGCAAGTCTAAGATCTTAGCTATTAGGCCAGAGTAGAAGTCTAAGACCTTAGGTATTATGCCAGAGTAGGAGTTAAGACCTTAACCATTAGGCCAGAGTATGAGCCTAAGACCTTAGCTATTAGGCCAGAGTAAGTTTTAAGACCTTACTATTAGGCCAGAGTAAGATTTAAGACCTTAACCATTAGGCCAGAGTACGAGTCTAAGACCTTAGCTATTAGGCCAGAGTAAGAGTTAAGACCTTAACCAGTAGGCCAGAGTAAGAGTTAAGACCTTAACCATTAGGCCAGAGTAAGAGTCTAAGACCTTAGCTATTAGGCCAGAGTAAGAGTTAAGACCTTAGCTATTAGGCCAGAGTAAGAGTTAAGATCTTAACCAGTAGGCCAGAGTACGAGTCTAAGACCTTAGCTATTAGGCCAGAGTAAGAGTTAAGACCTTAACCAGTAGGCCAGAGTAAGAGTTAAGACCTTAACCTGTTGGCCATAGCATGAGTCTAAGACCTTAGCTATTAGGCCAGAGTAAGAGTTAAGACCTTAGCTATTAGGCCAGAGTACGAGTCTAAGACCTTAGCTATTAGGCCAGAGTACAAGTCTAAGATCTTAGCTATTAGGCCAGAGTACGAGTCTCAGACCTTAGCTATTATGCCAGAGTAAGAGTTAAGACCTTAGCTATTAGGCCAGAGTAAGAGTTAAGACCTTAACCAGAAGGCCAGAGTAAAAGTTAAGACCTTAACCAGTAGGCCAGAGTACGAGTCTAAGACCTTAGCTATTAGGCCAGAGTAAGAGTTAAGACCTTAGCTATTAGGCCAGAGTAAGAGTTAAGACCTTAACCAGAAGGCCAGAGTAAAAGTTAAGACCTTAACCAGTAGGCCAGAGTATGAGTCTAAGACCTTAACCATTAGGCCAGAGTATGAGTCTAAGACCTTAGATATTAGGCCATAGTACGAGTCTAAGACCTTAGCTATTAGGCCAGAGTAAGAGTTAAGACCTTAACCATTAGGCCAGAGTACGAGTCTAAGACCTTAGCTATTAGGCCAGAGTAAGAGTTAAGACCTTAACCATTAGGCCAGAGTATGAGTCTAAGACCTTAGCTATTAGGCCAGAGTAGGTGTTAAGACCTTACTATTAGGCCAGAGTAAGATTTAAGACCTTAACCATTAGGCCAGAGTACGAGTCTAAGACCTTAGCTATTAGGCCAGAGTAAGAGTTAAGACCTTAGCTATTAGGCTAGAGTAAGAGTTAAGACCTTAGCTATTAGGCCAGAGTAAGAGTTAAGACCTTAACCAGTAGGCCAGAGTAAGAGTTAAGACCTTAACCATTAGGCCAGCGTACGAGTCTAAGACCTTAGCTATTAGGCTAGAGTAAGAGTTAAGACCTTAGCTATTAAGGC
This sequence comes from Triturus cristatus, assembly GCF_964204655.1. Taxonomy (NCBI): domain Eukaryota; kingdom Metazoa; phylum Chordata; class Amphibia; order Caudata; family Salamandridae; genus Triturus; species Triturus cristatus. The sequence goes on along the minus strand of NC_140593.1, from coordinate 716,751,702 downwards.
AGAGTAAGAGTTAAGACCTTAACCAGTAGGCCAGAGTACGAGTCTAAGACCTTAGCTATTAGGCCAGAGTAAGAGTTAAGACCTTAACCAGTAGGCCAGAGTAAGAGTTAAGACCTTAACCTGTTGGCCATAGCACGAGTCTAAGACCTTAGCTATTAGGCCAGAGTAAGAGTTAAGACCTTAGCTATTAGGCCAGAGTAAGAGTTAAGACCTTAACCATTAGGCCATAGTACGAGTCTAAGACCTTATCTATTAGGCCACAGTAAGAGTTAAGACCTAAGTTATTAGGCCAGAGTAAGAGTTAAGACCTTAACTTGTAGGCCATAGAACGAGTCTAAGACCTTAGCTATTAGGCCAGAGTAAGAGTTAAGACCTTAACCAGTAGGCCAGAGTAAGAGTTAAGACCTTAACCATTAGGCCAGAGTACGAGTCTAAGACCTTAGCTATTAGGCCAGAGAAAGAGTTAAGACCTTAGCTATTAGGCCAGAGTAAGAGTTAATACCTTAACCATTAGGCCAGAGTACAAGTCTAAGACCTTAGCTATTAGGCCAGAGTAAGAGTTAAGACCTTAAGCATTAGGCCAGAGTACGAGTCTAATACCTTAGCTGTTAGGCCAGAGTAAGAGTTAAGACCTTCACCAGTAGGCCAGAGTACGAGTCTAACACCTTAGCTATTAGGCCAGAGTACGAGTCTAAGACCTTAGCTATTAGGCCAGAGTAAGTGTTAAGACCTTAACCAGTAGGCCAGAGTGCAAGTCTAAGATCTTAGCTATTAGGCCAGAGTAGAAGTCTAAGACCTTAGGTATTATGCCAGAGTAGGAGTTAAGACCTTAACCATTAGGCCAGAGTATGAGCCTAAGACCTTAGCTATTAGGCCAGAGTAAGTTTTAAGACCTTACTATTAGGCCAGAGTAAGATTTAAGACCTTAACCATTAGGCCAGAGTACGAGTCTAAGACCTTAGCTATTAGGCCAGAGTAAGAGTTAAGACCTTAGCTATTAGGCCAGAGTAAGAGTTAAGACCTTAGCTATTAGGCCAGAGTAAGAGTTAAGATCTTAACCAGTAGGCCAGAGTACGAGTCTAAGACCTTAGCTATTAGGCCAGAGTAAGAGTTAAGACCTTAACCAGTAGGCCAGAGTAAGAGTTAAGACCTTAACCTGTTGGCCATAGCATGAGTCTAAGACCTTAGCTATTAGGCCAGAGTAAGAGTTAAGACCTTAGCTATTAGGCCAGAGTACGAGTCTAAGACCTTAGCTATTAGGCCAGAGTAAGTGTTAAGACCTTAACCAGTAGGCCAGAGTGCAAGTCTAAGATCTTAGCTATTAGGCCAGAGTAGAAGTCTAAGACCTTAGGTATTATGCCAGAGTAGGAGTTAAGACCTTAACCATTAGGCCAGAGTATGAGCCTAAGACCTTAGCTATTAGGCCAGAGTAAGTTTTAAGACCTTACTATTAGGCCAGAGTAAGATTTAAGACCTTAACCATTAGGCCAGAGTACGAGTCTAAGACCTTAGCTATTAGGCCAGAGTAAGAGTTAAGACCTTAACCAGTAGGCCAGAGTAAGAGTTAAGACCTTAACCATTAGGCCAGAGTACGAGTCTAAGACCTTAGCTATTAGGCCAGAATAAGAGTTAAGACCTTAGCTATTAGGCCAGAGTAAGAGTTAAGATCTTAACCAGTAGGCCAGAGTACGAGTCTAAGACCTTAGCTATTAGGCCAGAGTAAGAGTTAAGACCTTAGCTATTAGGCCAGAGTAAGAGTTAAGACCTTAGCTATTAGGCCAGAGTAAGAGTTAAGACCTTAACCAGTAGTCCAGAGTAAGAGTTAAGACCTTAACCATTAGGCCAGAGTACGAGTCTAAGACCTTAGCTATTAGGCCAAAGTAAGAGTTAAGACAGTAACCATTAGGCCAGAGTACGAGTCTAAGACCTCAGCTATTAGGTCAAAGTAAGAGTTAAGACCTTAACCATTAGGCCAGAGTACGAATCTAAGACCTTAGCTATTAGGCCAGAGTAAGATTTAAGACCTTAACCAGTAGGCCAGAGTAAGAGTTAAGACCTTAACCAGTAGGCCAGAGTAAGAGTTAAGACCTTAGCTATTTGGCCAGAGTAAGAGTTAAGACCTTAACCAGTAGGCCAGAGTATGAGTCTAAGACCTTCGCTATTAGGCCAGAGTAAGAGTTAAGACCTTAGCTATTAGGCCAGAGTAAGAGTTAAGACCTTAACCATTAGGCCAGAGTATGAGTCTAAGACCTTAGCTATTAGGCCAAAGTAAGAGTTAAGACCGTAACCATTAGGCCAGAGTACGAGTCTAAGACCTCAGCTATTAGGCCAAAGTAAGAGTTAAGACCTTAACAATTAGGCCAGAGTACGCATCTAAGACCTTAGCTATCAGGCCAGAGTAAGAGTTAAGACCTTAACCAGTAGGCCAGAGTAAGAGTTAAGACCTTAACCATTAGGCCAGAGTACGAGTCTATGACCTTAGTTATTAGGCCAGAGTAAGAGTTAAGACCTTAACCTGTAGGCCATAGTACAATTCTAAGACCTTAGCTATTAGGCCAGAGTAAGAGTTAAGACCTTAACCAGTAGGCCAGAGTATGAGTCTAAGACCTTAACCATTAGGCCAGAGTACGAGTCTAAGACCTTAGCTATTAGGCCAGAGTAAGAGTTAAGACCTTAGCTATTAGGCCAGAGTAAGAGTTAAGACCTTAACCTGTAGTCCACAGTACGAGTCTAAGACCTTAGCTATTAGGCCAGAGTAAGAGTTAAGACCTTAACCATTAGGCCAGAGTACAAGTCTAAGACCTTAGCTATTAGGCCAGAGAAGGAGTTAAGACCTTAACCATTAGGCCAGAGAACGAATCTAATACCTTAGCTATTAGGCCAGAGTAAGAGTTAAGACCTTAACCAGTAGGCCAGAGTACGAGTCTAAGACCTTAGCTATTAGGCCAGAGTACGAGTCTAAGACCTTAGCTATTAGGCCAGAGTAAGAGTTAAGACCTTAACCATTAGGCCAGAGTACAAGTCTAAGATCTTAGCTATTATGCCAGAGTACGAGTCTCAGACCTTAGCTATTAAGCCAGAGTAAGAGTTAAGACCTTAGCTATTAGGCCAGAGTAAGAGTTAAGACCTTAACCAGAAGGCCAGAGTAAAAGTTAAGACCTTAACCAGTAGGCCAGAGTACGAGTCTAAGACCTTAGCTATTAGGTCAGAGTAAGAGTTAAGACCTTAGCTATTAGGCCAGAGTAAGAGTTAAGACCTTAACCAGAAGGCCAGAGTAAAAGTTAAGACCTTAACCAGTAGGCCAGAGTATGAGTCTAAGACCTTAACCATTAGGCCAGAGTATGAGTCTAAGACCTTAGATATTAGGCCATAGTACGAGTCTAAGACCTTAGCTATTAGGCCAGAGTAAGAGTTAAGACCTTAACCATTAGGCCAGAGTACGAGTCTAAGACCTTAGCTATTAGGCCAGAGTAAGAGTTAAGACCTTAACCATTAGGCCAGAGTATGAGTCTAAGACCTTAGCTATTAGGCCAGAGTAGGTGTTAAGACCTTACTATTAGGCCCGAGTAAGATTTAAGACCTTAACCATTAGGCCAGAGTACGAGTCTAAGACCTTAGCTATTAGGCCAGAGTAAGAGTTAAGACCTTAGCTATTAGGCTAGAGTAAGAGTTAAGACCTTAGCTATTAGGCCAGAGTAAGAGTTAAGACCTTAACCAGTAGGCCAGAGTAAGAGTTAAGACCTTAACCATTAGGCCAGAGTACGAGTCTAAGACCTCAGCTATTAGGCCAAAGTAAGAGTTAAGACCTTAACAATTAGGCCAGAGTACGCATCTAAGACCTTAGCTATTAGGCAAGAGTAAGAGTTAAGACCTTAACCAGTAGGCCAGAGTAAGAGTTAAGACCTTAACCATTAGGCCAGAGTACGAATCTAAGACCTTAGTTATTAGGCCAGAGTAAGAGTTAAGACCTTAACCTGTAGGCCATAGTACAATTCTAAGACCTTAGCTAATAGGCCAGAGTAAGAGTTAGGACCTTAACCAGTAGGCCAGAGTATGAGTCTAAGACCTTAACCATTAGGCCAGAGTACGAGTCTAAGACCTTAGCTATTAGGCCAGAGTAAGAGTTAAGACCTTAGCTATTAGGCCAGAGTAAGAGTTAAGACCTTAACCTGTAGTCCACAGTACGAGTCTAAGACCTTAGCTATTAGGCCAGAGTAAGAGTTAAGACCTTTACCATTAGGCCAGAGTACAAGTCTAAGACCTTAGCTATTAGGCCAGAGTAGGAGTTAAGACCTTAACCATTAGGCCAGAGTACGAATCTAATACCTTAGCTATTAGGCCAGAGTAAGAGTTAAGACCTTAACCAGTAGGCCAGAGTACGAGTCTAAGACCTTAGCTATTAGGCCAGAGTACGAGTCTAAGACCTTAGCTATTAGGCCAGAGTAAGAGTTAAGACCTTAACCATTAGGCCAGAGTAGAAGTCTAAGATCTTAGCTATTAGGCCAGAGTACGAGTCTCAGACCTTAGCTATTATGCCAGAGTAAGAGTTAAGACCTTAGCTATTAGGCCAGAGTAAGAGTTAAGACCTTAACCAGAAGGCCAGAGTAAAAGTTAAGACCTTAACCAGTAGGCCAGAGTATGAGTCTAAGACCTTAGCTATTAGGCCAGAGTAAGAGTTAAGACCTTAGCTATTAGGCCAGAGTAAGAGTTAAGACCTTAACCAGAAGGCCAGAGTAAAAGTTAAGACCTTAACCAGTAGGCCAGAGTATGAGTCTAAGACCTTAACCATTAGGCCAGAGTATGAGTCTAAGACCTTAGATATTAGGCCATAGTACGAGTCTAAGACCTTAGCTATTAGGCCAGAGTAAGAGTTAAGACCTTAACCATTAGGCCAGAGTACGAGTCTAAGACCTTAGCTATTAGGCCAGAGTAAGAGTTAAGACCGTAACCATTAGGCCAGAGTATGAGTCTAAGACCTTAGCTATTAGGCCAGAGTAAGATTTAAGACCTTAACCATTAGGCCAGAGTACGAGTCTAAGACCTTAGCTATTAGGCCAGAGTAAGAGTTAAGACCTTAGCTATTAGGCTAGAGTAAGAGTTAAGACCTTAGCTATTAGGCCAGAGTAAGAGTTAAGACCTTAACCAGTAGGCCAGAGTAAGAGTTAAGACATTAACCATTAGGCCAGAGTACGAGTCTAAGACCTTAGCTATTAGGCTAGAGTGAGAGTTAAGACCTTAGCTATTAGGGCAGAGTAAGAGTTAAGACCTTAACCAGTAGGCCAGAGTACGAGTCTAAGACCTTAGCTATTAGGCCAGAGTAAGAGTTAAGACCTTAACCAGTAGGCCAGAGTAAGAGTTAAGACCTTAACCTGTTGGCCATAGCACGAGTCTAAGACCTTAGCTATGAGGCCAGAGTAAGAGTTAAGACCTTAGCTATTAGGCCAGAGTAAGAGTTAAGACCTTAACCATTAGGCCATAGTACGAGTCTAAGACCTTAGCTATTAGGCCACAGTAAGAGTTAAGACCTAAGTTATTAGGCCAGAGTAAGAGTTAAGACCTTAACTTGTAGGCCATAGAACGAGTCTAAGACCTTAGCTATTAGGCCAGAGTAAGAGTTAAGACCTTAACCAGTAGGCCAGAGTAAGAGTTAAGACCTTAACGATTAGGCCAGAGTACGAGTCTAAGACCTTAGCTATTAGGCCAGAGAAAGAGTTAAGACCTTAGCTATTAGGCCAGAGTAAGAGTTAATCCCTTAACCATTAGGCCAGAGTACAAGTCTAAGACCTTAGCTATTAGGCCAGAGTAAGAGTTAAGACCTTAAGCATTAGGCCAGAGTACGAGTCTAATACCTTAGCTATTAGGCCAGAGTAAGAGTTAAGACCTTCACCAGTAGGCCAGAGTACGAGTCTAACACCTTAGCTATTAGGCCAGAGTACGAGTCTAAGACCTTAGCTATTAGGCCAGAGTAAGTGTTAAGACCTTAACCAGTAGGCCAGAGTGCAAGTCTAAGATCTTAGCTATTAGGCCAGAGTAGAAGTCTAAGACCTTAGGTATTATGCCAGAGTAGGAGTTAAGACCTTAACCATTAGGCCAGAGTATGAGCCTAAGACCTTAGCTATTAGGCCAGAGTAAGTTTTAAGACCTTACTATTAGGCCAGAGTAAGATTTAAGACCTTAACCATTAGGCCAGAGTACGAGTCTAAGACCTTAGCTATTAGGCCAGAGTAAGAGTTAAGACCTTAACCAGTAGGCCAGAGTAAGAGTTAAGACCTTAACCATTAGGCCAGAGTACGAGTCTAAGACCTTAGCTATTAGGCCAGAGTAAGAGTTAAGACCTTAGCTATTAGGCCAGAGTAAGAGTTAAGATCTTAACCAGTAGGCCAGAGTACGAGTCTAAGACCTTAGCTATTAGGCCAGAGTAAGAGTTAAGACCTTAACCAGTAGGCCAGAGTAAGAGTTAAGACCTTAACCTGTTGGCCATAGCATGAGTCTAAGACCTTAGCTATTAGGCCAGAGTAAGAGTTAAGACCTTAGCTATTAGGCCAGAGTAAGAGTTAAGACCTAACCATTAGGCCAGAGTACGAGTCTAAGACCTTAGCTATTAGGCCAAAGTAAGAGTTAAGACCGTAACCATTAGGCCAGAGTACAAGTCTAAGACCTCAGCTATTAGGTCAAAGTAAGAGTTAAGACCTTAACCATTAGGCCAGAGTACGAGTCTAAGACCTTAGCTATTAGGCCAGAGTAAGATTTAAGACCTTAACCAGTAGGCCAGAGTAAGAGTTAAGACCTTAACCAGTAGGCCAGAGTAAGAGTTAAGACCTTAGCTATTTGGCCAGAGTAAGAGTTAAGACCTTAACCAGTAGGCCAGAGTACGAGTCTAAGACCTTAGCTATTAGGCCAGAGTAAGAGTTAAGACCTTAACCATTAGGCCAGAGTAAGAGTTAAGACCTTAGCTATTTGGCCAGAGTAAGAGTTAAGACCTTAACCAGTAGGCCAGAGTATGAGTCTAAGACCTTCGCTATTAGTCCAGAGTAAGAGTTAAGGCCTTAGCTATTAGGCCAGAGTAAGAGTTAAGACCTTAACCATTAGGCCAGAGTATGAGTCTAAGACCTTAGCTATTAGGCCAAAGTAAGAGTTAAGACCGTAACCATTAGGCCAGAGTACGAGTCTAAGACCTCAGCTATTAGGCCAAAGTAAGAGTTAAGACCTTAACAATTAGGCCAGAGTACGCATCTAAGACCTTAGCTATCAGGCCAGAGTAAGAGTTAAGACCTTAACCAGTAGGCCAGAGTAAGAGTTAAGACCTTAACCATTAGGCCAGAGTACGAGTCTATGACCTTAGTTATTAGGCCAGAGTAAGAGTTAAGACCTTAACCTGTAGGCCATAGTACAATTCTAAGACCTTAGCTATTAGGCCAGAGTAAGATTTAAGACCTTAACCATTAGGCCAGAGTACGAGTCTAAGACCTTAGCTATTAGGCCAGAGTAAGAGTTAAGACCTTAGCTATTAGGCTAGAGTAAGAGTTAAGACCTTAGCTATTAGGCCAGAGTAAGAGTTAAGACCTTAACCAGTAGGCCAGAGTAAGAGTTAAGACCTTAACCATTAGGCCTGAGTACGAGTCGAAGACCTTAGCTATTAGGCTAGAGTAAGAGTTAAGACCTTAGCTATTAGGGCAGAGTAAGAGTTAAGACCTTAACCAGTAGGCCAGAGTACGAGTCTAAGACCTTAGCTATTAGGCCAGAGTAAGAGTTAAGACCTTAACCAGTAGGCCAGAGTAAGAGTTAAGACCTTAACCTGTTGGCCATAGCACGAGTCTAAGACCTTAGCTCTTAGGCCAGAGTAAGAGTTAAGACCTTAGCTATTAGGCCAGAGTAAGAGTTAAGACCTTATCCATTAGGCCATAGTACGAGTCTAAGACCTTAGCTATTAGGCCACAGTAAGAGTTAAGACCTAAGTTATTAGGCCAGAGTAAGAGTTAAGACCTTAACTTGTAGGCCATAGAACGAGTCTAAGACCTTAGCTATTAGGCCAGAGTAAGAGTTAAGACCTTAACCAGTAGGCCAGAGTAAGAGTTAAGACCTTAACCATTAGGCCAGAGTACGAGTCTAAGACCTTAGCTATTAGGCCAGAGAAAGAGTTAAGACCTTAGCTATTAGGCCAGAGTAAGAGTTAATCCCTTAACCATTAGGCCAGAGTACAAGTCTAAGACCTTAGCTATTAGGCCAGGGTAAGACCTTAAGCATTAGGCCAGAGTACGAATCTAATACCTTAGCTATTAGGCCAGAGTAAGAGTTAAGACCTTCACCAGTAGGCCAGAGTACGAGTCTAACACCTTAGCTATTAGGCCAGAGTACGAGTCTAAGACCTTAGCTATTAGGCCAGAGTAAGTGTTAAGACCTTAACCAGTAGGCCAGAGTGCAAGTCTAAGATCTTAGCTATTAGGCCAGAGTAGAAGTCTAAGACCTTAGGTATTATGCCAGAGTAGGAGTTAAGACCTTAACCATTAGGCCAGAGTATGAGCCTAAGACCTTAGCTATTAGGCCAGAGTAAGTTTTAAGACCTTACTATTAGGCCAGAGTAAGATTTAAGACCTTAACCATTAGGCCAGAGTACGAGTCTAAGACCTTAGCTATTAGGCCAGAGTAAGAGTTAAGACCTTAACCAGTAGGCCAGAGTAAGAGTTAAGACCTTAACCATTAGGCCAGAGTACGAGTCTAAGACCTTAGCTATTAGGCCAGAGTAAGAGTTAAGACCTTAGCTATTAGGCCAGAGTAAGAGTTAAGACCTTAACCATTAGGCCAGAGTATGAGTCTAAGACCTTAGCTATTAGGCCAAAGTAAGAGTTAAGACCGTAACCATTAGGCCAGAGTACGAGTCTAAGACCTCAGCTATTAGGCCAAAGTAGGAGTTAAGACCTTAACAATTAGGCCAGAGTACGCATATAAGACCTTAGCTATCAGGCCAGAGTAAGAGTTAAGACCTTAACCAGTAGGCCAGAGTAAGAGTTAAGACCTTAACCATTAGGCCAGAGTACGAGTCTATGACCTTAGTTCTTAGGCCAGAGTAAGAGTTAAGACCTTAACCTGTAGGCCATAGTACAATTCTAAGACCTTAGCTATTAGGCCAGAGTAAGAGTTAAGACCTTAACCAGTAGGCCAGAGTATGAGTCTAAGACCTTAACCATTAGGCCAGAGTACGAGTTAAGACCTTAACCAGTAGGCCAGAGTAAGAGTTAAGACCTTAACCTGTTGGCCATAGCACAAGTCTAAGACCTTAGCTATTAGGCCAGAGTTAGAGTTAAGACCTTAACCATTAGGCCAGAGTACGAGTCTAAGACCTTAGCTATTAGGCCAGAGTAAGAGTTAAGACCTTAACCATTAGGCCAGAGTACGAGTCTATGACCTTAGCTATTAGGCCAGAGTAAGATTTAAGACCTTAACCAGTAGGCCAGAGTAAGAGTTAAGACCTTAGCTATTTGTCCAGAGTAAGAGTTAAGACCTTAACCAGTAGGCCAGAGTACAAGTCTAAGACCTTAGCTATTAGGCCAGAGTAAGAGTTAAGACCTTAACCAATAGGCCAGAGTAAGAGTTAAGACCTTAGCTATTTGGCCAGAGTAAGAGTTAAGACCTTAACCAGTAGGCCAGAGTACGAGTCTAAGACCTTAGCTATTAGGCCAGAGTACGAGTCTAAGACCTTAGCTATTAGGCCAGAGTAAGAGTTAAGACCTTAGCTATTAGGCCAGAGTAAGAGTTAAGACCTTAACCATTAGGCCAGAGTATGAGTCTAAGACCTTAGCTATTAGGCCAAAGTAAGAGTTAAGACCTTAACAATTAGGCCAGAGTACGATTCTAAGACCTTAGCTATTAGGCCAGAGTAAGAGTTAAGACCTTAACCAGTAGGCCAGAGTAAGAGTTAAGACCTTAACCTCTTGGCCCTAGCACTAGTCTAAGACCTTAGCTATTAGGTCAGAGTAAGAGTTAAGACCTTAGCTATTAAGCCAGAGTAAGAGTTAAGACCTTAACCATTAGGCCAGAGTACGAGTCTAAGACCTTAGCTATTAGGCCAGAGTAAGAGTTAAGACCTTAACCATTAGGCCAGAGTACGAGTCTAAGACCTTAGCTATTAGGCCAGAGTAAGATTTAAGACCTTAACCTGTAGGCCAGAGTAAGAGTTAAGACCTTAACCAGTAGGCCAGAGTAAGAGTTAAGACCTTAGCTATTTGGCCAGAGTAAGAGTTAAGACCTTAACCAGTAGGCCAGAGTACGAGTCTAAGACCTTAGCTATTAGGCCAGAGTAAGAGTTAAGACCTTAACCATTAGGCCAGAGTAAGAGTTAAACCTTAGCTATTTGGCCAGAGTAAGAGTTAAGATCTTAACCAGTAGGCCAGAGTACGAGTCTAAGACCTTAGCTATTAGGCCAGAGTAAGAGTTAAGACCTTATCTATTAGGCCAGAGTAAGAGTTAAGACCGTAACCATTAGGCCAGAGTATGAGTCTAAGACCTTAGCTATTAGGCCAAAGTAAGAGTTAAGACCTTAACCATTAGGCCAGAGTACGAGTCTAAGACCTCAGCTATTAGGCCAAAGTAAGAGTTAAGACCTTAACAATTAGGCGAGAGTACGCGTCTAAGACCTTAGCTATTAGGCCAGAGTAAGAGTTAAGACCTTAACCAGTAGGCCAGAGTAAGAGTTAAGACCTTAACCATTAGGCCAGAGTACGAGTCTAAGACCTTAGTTATTAGGCCAGAGTAAGAGTTAAGACCTTAACCTGTAGGCCATAGTACAATTCTAAGACCTTAGCTATTAGGCCAGAGTAAGAGTTAAGACCTTAGCTATTAGGCCAGAGTAAGAGTTAAGACCTTAACCTGTAGGCCACAGAACGAGTCTAAGACCTTAGCTATTAGGCCAGAGTAAGAGTTAAGACCTTAACCATTAGGCCAGAGTACAAGTCTAAGACCTTTGCTATTAGGCCAGAGTAAGAGTTAAGACCTTAACCATTAGGCCAGAGTACGAGTCTAATACCTTAGCTATTAGGCCAGAGTAAGAGTTAAGACCTTAACCAGTAGGCCAGAGTACGAGTCTAAGACCTTAGCTATTAGGCCAGAGTACGAGTCTAAGACCTTAGCTATTAGGCCAGAGTAAGAGTTAAGAGCTTAACCAGTAGGCCAGAGTACAAGTCTAAGATCTTAGCTATTAGGCCAGAGTACGAGTCTAAGACCTTAGCTATTATGCCAGAGTAGGAGTTATGACCTTAACCATTAGGCCAGAGTATGAGTCTAAGACCTTAGCTATTAGGCCAGAGTAGGTGTTAAGACCTTACTATTAGGCCAGAGTAAGATTTAAGACCTTAACCATTAGGCCAGAGTACGAGTCTAAGACCTTAGCTATTAGGCCAGAGTACGAGTTAAGACCTTAGCTATTAGGCTAGAGTAAGAGTTAAGACCTTAGCTATTAGGCCAGAGTAAGAGTTAAGACCTTAACCAGTAGGCCAGAGTAAGAGTTAAGACCTTAACCATTAGGCCAGAGTACGAGTTTAAGACCTTAGCTATTAGGCCAGAGTAAGAGTTAAGACCTTAGCTATTAGGCCAGAGTAAGAGTTAAGACCTTAACCAGTAGGCCAGTGTACGAGTCTAAGACCTTAGCTATTAGGCCAGAGTACGAGTTAAGACCTTAACCAGTAGGCCAGAGTAAGAGTTAAGACCTTAACCTGTTGGCCATAGCACGAGTCTAAGACCTTAGTTATTAGGCCAGAGTAAGAATTAAGACCTTAACCTGTAGGCCATAGTACGAGTCTAAGACCTTAGCTATTAGGCCAGACTAAGAGTTAAGACCTTAGCTATTAGGCCAGAGTAAGAGTTAAGACCTTAACCATTAGGCCAGAGTACGAGTCTAAGACCTTAGCTATTAGGCCAGAGTAAGAGTTAAGACCTTAACCATTAGGCCAGAGTACGAGTCTAAGACCTTAACTATTAGGCCAGAGTAAGATTTAAGACCTTAACCAGTAGGCCAGAGTAAGAGTTAAGACCTTAACCAGTAGGCCAGAGTAAGAGTTAAGACCTTAGCTATTTGTCCAGAGTAAGAGTTAAGACCTTAGCTATTAGGCCAGAGTACGACTTAAGACCTTAGCTATTAGGCCAGAGTAAGAGTTAAGACCTTAACCAGTATGCCAGAGTAAGAGTTAAGACCTTAACCAGTAGGCAGAGTAAGAGTTAAGACCTTAACCATTAGGCCAGAGCACGATTCTAAGACCTTAGCTATTAGGCCAGTGTAAGAGTTAAGACCTTAACCAGTAGGCCAGAGTACGAGTCTAGGACCTTAGCTATTAGGCCAGAGTAAGAATTAAGACCTTAGCTATTAGGCCAGAGTAAGAGTTAAGACCTTAACCAGTAGTCCAGAGTATGAGTCTAAGACCTTAGCTATTAGGCCAGAGTAAGAGTTAAGACCTTAACCAGTAGGCCAGCGTAAGAGTTAAGACCTTAACCTGTAGGCCATAGTACGAGTCTAAGACCTTAGCTATTAGGCCAGAGTAAGAGTTAAGACCTTAGTTATTAGGCCAGAGTAAGAGTTAAGACCTTAACTTGTATGCCATAGTACAAGTCTAAGACCTTAGCTATTAGGCCGGAGTAAGAGTTAAGACCTTAACCAGTAGGCCAGAGTAAGAGTTAAGACCTTAACCTGTAGGCCATAGTACAAGTATAAGACCTTAGCTATTAGGTTAGAGTAAGAGTTAAGACCATAGCTATTAGGCCAGAGTAAAAGAGTTAAGACCTTAACCAGTAGGCCAGAGTACGAGTCTAAGACCTTAGCTATTAGGCCAGAGTAAGAATTAAGACCTTAACCTGTAGGCCATAGTACGAGTCTAAGACCTTAGCTATTAGGCCAGACTAAGAGTTAAGACCTTAGCTATTAGGCCAGAGTAAGAGTTAAGACCTTAACCATTAGGCCAGAGTACAAGTCTAAGACCTTAGCTATTAGGCCAGAGTAAGAGTTAAGACCGTAGATATTAGGCCAGTGTAAGAGTTAAGACCTTAACCTGTAGGCCATAGTACGAGTCTAAGACCTTAGCTATTAGGCCAGAGTAAGAGTTAAGACCTTAACCATTAGGCCAGAGTACGAGTCGAAGACCTTAGCTATTAGGCTAGAGTAAGAGTTAAGACCTTAGCTATTAGGGCAGAGTAAGAGTTAAGACCTTAACCAGTAGGCCAGAGTACGAGTCTAAGACCTTAGCTATTAGGCCAGAGTAAGAGTTAAGACCTTAACCAGTAGGCCAGAGTAAGAGTTAAGACCTTAACCTGTTGGCCATAGCACGAGTCTAAGACCTTAGCTCTTAGGCCAGAGTAAGAGTTAAGACCTTAGCTATTAGGCCAGAGTAAGAGTTAAGACCTTATCCATTAGGCCATAGTACGAGTCTAAGACCTTAGCTATTAGGCCACAGTAAGAGTTAAGACCTAAGTTATTAGGCCAGAGTAAGAGTTAAGACCTTAACTTGTAGGCCATAGAACGAGTCTAAGACCTTAGCTATTAGGCCAGAGTAAGAGTTAAGACCTTAACCAGTAGGCCAGAGTAAGAGTTAAGACCTTAACCATTAGGCCAGAGTACGAGTCTAAGACCTTAGCTATTAGGCCAGAGAAAGAGTTAAGACCTTAGCTATTAGGCCAGAGTAAGAGTTAATCCCTTAACCATTAGGCCAGAGTACAAGTCTAAGACCTTAGCTATTAGGCCAGGGTAAGACCTTAAGCATTAGGCCAGAGTACGAATCTAATACCTTAGCTATTAGGCCAGAGTAAGAGTTAAGACCTTCACCAGTAGGCCAGAGTACGAGTCTAACACCTTAGCTATTAGGCCAGAGTACGAGTCTAAGACCTTAGCTATTAGGCCAGAGTAAGTGTTAAGACCTTAACCAGTAGGCCAGAGTGCAAGTCTAAGATCTTAGCTATTAGGCCAGAGTAGAAGTCTAAGACCTTAGGTATTATGCCAGAGTAGGAGTTAAGACCTTAACCATTAGGCCAGAGTATGAGCCTAAGACCTTAGCTATTAGGCCAGAGTAAGTTTTAAGACCTTACTATTAGGCCAGAGTAAGATTTAAGACCTTAACCATTAGGCCAGAGTACGAGTCTAAGACCTTAGCTATTAGGCCAGAGTAAGAGTTAAGACCTTAACCAGTAGGCCAGAGTAAGAGTTAAGACCTTAACCATTAGGCCAGAGTACGAGTCTAAGACCTTAGCTATTAGGCCAGAGTAAGAGTTAAGACCTTAGCTATTAGGCCAGAGTAAGAGTTAAGACCTTAACCATTAGGCCAGAGTATGAGTCTAAGACCTTAGCTATTAGGCCAAAGTAAGAGTTAAGACCGTAACCATTAGGCCAGAGTACGAGTCTAAGACCTCAGCTATTAGGCCAAAGTAGGAGTTAAGACCTTAACAATTAGGCCAGAGTACGCATATAAGACCTTAGCTATCAGGCCAGAGTAAGAGTTAAGACCTTAACCAGTAGGCCAGAGTAAGAGTTAAGACCTTAACCATTAGGCCAGAGTACGAGTCTATGACCTTAGTTCTTAGGCCAGAGTAAGAGTTAAGACCTTAACCTGTAGGCCATAGTACAATTCTAAGACCTTAGCTATTAGGCCAGAGTAAGAGTTAAGACCTTAACCAGTAGGCCAGAGTATGAGTCTAAGACCTTAACCATTAGGCCAGAGTACGAGTTAAGACCTTAACCAGTAGGCCAGAGTAAGAGTTAAGACCTTAACCTGTTGGCCATAGCACAAGTCTAAGACCTTAGCTATTAGGCCAGAGTTAGAGTTAAGACCTTAACCATTAGGCCAGAGTACGAGTCTAAGACCTTAGCTATTAGGCCAGAGTAAGAGTTAAGACCTTAACCATTAGGCCAGAGTACGAGTCTATGACCTTAGCTATTAGGCCAGAGTAAGATTTAAGACCTTAACCAGTAGGCCAGAGTAAGAGTTAAGACCTTAGCTATTTGTCCAGAGTAAGAGTTAAGACCTTAACCAGTAGGCCAGAGTACAAGTCTAAGACCTTAGCTATTAGGCCAGAGTAAGAGTTAAGACCTTAACCAATAGGCCAGAGTAAGAGTTAAGACCTTAGCTATTTGGCCAGAGTAAGAGTTAAGACCTTAACCAGTAGGCCAGAGTACGAGTCTAAGACCTTAGCTATTAGGCCAGAGTACGAGTCTAAGACCTTAGCTATTAGGCCAGAGTAAGAGTTAAGACCTTAGCTATTAGGCCAGAGTAAGAGTTAAGACCTTAACCATTAGGCCAGAGTATGAGTCTAAGACCTTAGCTATTAGGCCAAAGTAAGAGTTAAGACCTTAACAATTAGGCCAGAGTACGATTCTAAGACCTTAGCTATTAGGCCAGAGTAAGAGTTAAGACCTTAACCAGTAGGCCAGAGTAAGAGTTAAGACCTTAACCTCTTGGCCCTAGCACTAGTCTAAGACCTTAGCTATTAGGTCAGAGTAAGAGTTAAGACCTTAGCTATTAAGCCAGAGTAAGAGTTAAGACCTTAACCATTAGGCCAGAGTACGAGTCTAAGACCTTAGCTATTAGGCCAGAGTAAGAGTTAAGACCTTAACCATTAGGCCAGAGTACGAGTCTAAGACCTTAGCTATTAGGCCAGAGTAAGATTTAAGACCTTAACCTGTAGGCCAGAGTAAGAGTTAAGACCTTAACCAGTAGGCCAGAGTAAGAGTTAAGACCTTAGCTATTTGGCCAGAGTAAGAGTTAAGACCTTAACCAGTAGGCCAGAGTACGAGTCTAAGACCTTAGCTATTAGGCCAGAGTAAGAGTTAAGACCTTAACCATTAGGCCAGAGTAAGAGTTAAACCTTAGCTATTTGGCCAGAGTAAGAGTTAAGATCTTAACCAGTAGGCCAGAGTACGAGTCTAAGACCTTAGCTATTAGGCCAGAGTAAGAGTTAAGACCTTATCTATTAGGCCAGAGTAAGAGTTAAGACCGTAACCATTAGGCCAGAGTATGAGTCTAAGACCTTAGCTATTAGGCCAAAGTAAGAGTTAAGACCTTAACCATTAGGCCAGAGTACGAGTCTAAGACCTCAGCTATTAGGCCAAAGTAAGAGTTAAGACCTTAACAATTAGGCGAGAGTACGCGTCTAAGACCTTAGCTATTAGGCCAGAGTAAGAGTTAAGACCTTAACCAGTAGGCCAGAGTAAGAGTTAAGACCTTAACCATTAGGCCAGAGTACGAGTCTAAGACCTTAGTTATTAGGCCAGAGTAAGAGTTAAGACCTTAACCTGTAGGCCATAGTACAATTCTAAGACCTTAGCTATTAGGCCAGAGTAAGAGTTAAGACCTTAGCTATTAGGCCAGAGTAAGAGTTAAGACCTTAACCTGTAGGCCACAGAACGAGTCTAAGACCTTAGCTATTAGGCCAGAGTAAGAGTTAAGACCTTAACCATTAGGCCAGAGTACAAGTCTAAGACCTTTGCTATTAGGCCAGAGTAAGAGTTAAGACCTTAACCATTAGGCCAGAGTACGAGTCTAATACCTTAGCTATTAGGCCAGAGTAAGAGTTAAGACCTTAACCAGTAGGCCAGAGTACGAGTCTAAGACCTTAGCTATTAGGCCAGAGTACGAGTCTAAGACCTTAGCTATTAGGCCAGAGTAAGAGTTAAGAGCTTAACCAGTAGGCCAGAGTACAAGTCTAAGATCTTAGCTATTAGGCCAGAGTACGAGTCTAAGACCTTAGCTATTATGCCAGAGTAGGAGTTATGACCTTAACCATTAGGCCAGAGTATGAGTCTAAGACCTTAGCTATTAGGCCAGAGTAGGTGTTAAGACCTTACTATTAGGCCAGAGTAAGATTTAAGACCTTAACCATTAGGCCAGAGTACGAGTCTAAGACCTTAGCTATTAGGCCAGAGTACGAGTTAAGACCTTAGCTATTAGGCTAGAGTAAGAGTTAAGACCTTAGCTATTAGGCCAGAGTAAGAGTTAAGACCTTAACCAGTAGGCCAGAGTAAGAGTTAAGACCTTAACCATTAGGCCAGAGTACGAGTTTAAGACCTTAGCTATTAGGCCAGAGTAAGAGTTAAGACCTTAGCTATTAGGCCAGAGTAAGAGTTAAGACCTTAACCAGTAGGCCAGTGTACGAGTCTAAGACCTTAGCTATTAGGCCAGAGTACGAGTTAAGACCTTAACCAGTAGGCCAGAGTAAGAGTTAAGACCTTAACCTGTTGGCCATAGCACGAGTCTAAGACCTTAGTTATTAGGCCAGAGTAAGAATTAAGACCTTAACCTGTAGGCCATAGTACGAGTCTAAGACCTTAGCTATTAGGCCAGACTAAGAGTTAAGACCTTAGCTATTAGGCCAGAGTAAGAGTTAAGACCTTAACCATTAGGCCAGAGTACGAGTCTAAGACCTTAGCTATTAGGCCAGAGTAAGAGTTAAGACCTTAACCATTAGGCCAGAGTACGAGTCTAAGACCTTAGCTATTAGGCCAGAGTAAGATTTAAGACCTTAACCAGTAGGCCAGAGTAAGAGTTAAGACCTTAACCAGTAGGCCAGAGTAAGAGTTAAGACCTTAGCTATTTGTCCAGAGTAAGAGTTAAGACCTTAGCTATTAGGCCAGAGTACGACTTAAGACCTTAGCTATTAGGCCAGAGTAAGAGTTAAGACCTTAACCAGTATGCCAGAGTAAGAGTTAAGACCTTAACCAGTAGGCAGAGTAAGAGTTAAGACCTTAACCATTAGGCCAGAGCACGATTCTAAGACCTTAGCTATTAGGCCAGTGTAAGAGTTAAGACCTTAACCAGTAGGCCAGAGTACGAGTCTAGGACCTTAGCTATTAGGCCAGAGTAAGAATTAAGACCTTAGCTATTAGGCCAGAGTAAGAGTTAAGACCTTAACCAGTAGTCCAGAGTATGAGTCTAAGACCTTAGCTATTAGGCCAGAGTAAGAGTTAAGACCTTAACCAGTAGGCCAGCGTAAGAGTTAAGACCTTAACCTGTAGGCCATAGTACGAGTCTAAGACCTTAGCTATTAGGCCAGAGTAAGAGTTAAGACCTTAGTTATTAGGCCAGAGTAAGAGTTAAGACCTTAACTTGTATGCCATAGTACAAGTCTAAGACCTTAGCTATTAGGCCGGAGTAAGAGTTAAGACCTTAACCAGTAGGCCAGAGTAAGAGTTAAGACCTTAACCTGTAGGCCATAGTACAAGTATAAGACCTTAGCTATTAGGTTAGAGTAAGAGTTAAGACCATAGCTATTAGGCCAGAGTAAAAGAGTTAAGACCTTAACCAGTAGGCCAGAGTACGAGTCTAAGACCTTAGCTATTAGGCCAGAGTAAGAATTAAGACCTTAACCTGTAGGCCATAGTACGAGTCTAAGACCTTAGCTATTAGGCCAGACTAAGAGTTAAGACCTTAGCTATTAGGCCAGAGTAAGAGTTAAGACCTTAACCATTAGGCCAGAGTACAAGTCTAAGACCTTAGCTATTAGGCCAGAGTAAGAGTTAAGACCGTAGATATTAGGCCAGTGTAAGAGTTAAGACCTTAACCTGTAGGCCATAGTACGAGTCTAAGACCTTAGCTATTAGGCCAGAGTAAGAGTTAAGACCTTAACCATTAGGCCAGAGTACGACAATAAGACCTTAGCTATTAGGCCAGAGTAAGAGTTAAGTCCTTAATCATTAGGCCATAGTACGAGTCTAAGACCTTAGCTATTAGGCCAGAGTAAGAGTTAAGACCTTAGCTATTAGGCTAGAGTAAGAGTTAAGACCTTAGCTATTAGGCCAGAGTAAGAGTTAGGACCTTAACCAGAAGGCCAGAGTAAGAGTTAAGACCTTAACCAGTAGGCCAGAGTATGAGTCTAAGACCTTAACCATTAGGCCAGAGTACGAGTCTAAGACCTTAGATATTAGGCCATAGTACGAGTCTAAGACCTTAGCTATTAGGCCAGAGTAAGAGTTAAGACCTTAACCATTAGGCCAGAGTACGAGTCTAAGACCTTAGCTATTAGGCCAGAATAAGAGTTAAGACTTTAGCTATTAGGCCAGAGTAAGAGTTAAGACCTTAACCTGTAGGCCACAGTACGAGTCTAAGACCTTAGCTATTGGGCCAGAGTAAGAGTTCAGACCTTAACCATTAGGCCAGAGTACGAGTCTAAGACCTTAGCCATTAGGCCAGAGTAAGAGTTAAGACCTTAACCATTAGGCCAGAGTACGACTCTAAGACCTTAGCTATTAGGCCAGAGTAAGAGTTAAGACCTTAACCAGTAGGCCAGAGTACGAGTCTAAGACCTTAGCTATTAGGCTAGAGTAAGAGTTAAGACCTTAGCTATTATGCCAGAGTAAGAGTTAAGACCTTAACCAGTAGGCCAGAGTAAGAGTTAAGACCTTAACCATTAGGCCAGAGTACGAGTTTAAGACCTTAGCTATTAGGCCAGAGTAAGAGTTAAGACCTGAGGTATTAGGCCAGAGTAAGAGTTAAGACCTTAACCAGTAGGCCAGAGTACGAGTCTAAGACCTTACCTTTTAGGCCAGAGTACGAGTTAAGACCTTAACCAGTAGGCCAGAGTAAGAGTTAAGACCTTAACCTGTTGGCCATAGCACGAGTCTAAGACCTTAGTTATTAGGCCAGAGTAAGAATTAAGACCTTAACCTGTAGGCCATAGTACGAGTCTAAGACCTTAGCTATTAGGCCAGACTAAGAGTTAAGACCTTAGCTATTAGGCCAGAGTAAGAGTTAAGACCTTAACCATTAGGCCAGAGTACGAGTCTAAGACCTTAGCTATTAGGCCAGAGTAAGAGTTAAGACCTTAACCATTAGGCCAGAGTACGAGTCTAAGACCTTAGCTATTAGGCCAGAGTAAGATTTAAGACCTTAACCAGTAGGCCAGAGTAAGAGTTAAGACCTTAACCAGTAGGCCAGAGTAAGAGTTAAGACCTTAGCTATTTGTCCAGAGTAAGAGTTAAGACCTTAGCTATTAGGCCAGAGTACGACTTAAGACCTTAGCTATTAGGCCAGAGTAAGAGTTAAGACCTTAACCAGTATGCCAGAGTAAGAGTTAAGACCTTAACCAGTAGGCAGAGTAAGAGTTAAGACCTTAACCATTAGGCCAGAGCACGATTCTAAGACCTTAGCTATTAGGCCAGTGTAAGAGTTAAGACCTTAACCAGTAGGCCAGAGTACGAGTCTAGGACCTTAGCTATTAGGCCAGAGTAAGAATTAAGACCTTAGCTATTAGGCCAGAGTAAGAGTTAAGACCTTAACCAGTAGTCCAGAGTATGAGTCTAAGACCTTAGCTATTAGGCCAGAGTAAGAGTTAAGACCTTAACCAGTAGGCCAGCGTAAGAGTTAAGACCTTAACCTGTAGGCCATAGTACGAGTCTAAGACCTTAGCTATTAGGCCAGAGTAAGTGTTAAGACCTTAGTTATTAGGCCAGAGTAAGAGTTAAGACCTTAACTTGTATGCCATAGTACAAGTCTAAGACCTTAGCTATTAGGCCGGAGTAAGAGTTAAGACCTTAACCAGTAGGCCAGAGTAAGAGTTAAGACCTTAACCTGTAGGCCATAGTACAAGTATAAGACCTTAGCTATTAGGTTAGAGTAAGAGTTAAGACCATAGCTATTAGGCCAGAGTAAAAGAGTTAAGACCTTAACCAGTAGGCCAGAGTACGAGTCTAAGACCTTAGCTATTAGGCCAGAGTAAGAATTAAGACCTTAACCTGTAGGCCATAGTACGAGTCTAAGACCTTAGCTATTAGGCCAGACTAAGAGTTAAGACCTTAGCTATTAGGCCAGAGTAAGAGTTAAGACCTTAACCATTAGGCCAGAGTACAAGTCTAAGACCTTAGCTATTAGGCCAGAGTAAGAGTTAAGACCGTAGATATTAGGCCAGAGTAAGAGTTAAGACCTTAACCATTAGGCCAGAGTACGACAATAAGACCTTAGCTATTAGGCCAGAGTAAGAGTTAAGTCCTTAATCATTAGGCCATAGTACGAGTCTAAGACCTTAGCTATTAGGCCAGAGAAAGAGTTAAGACCTTAGCTATTAGGCTAGAGTAAGAGTTAAGACCTTAGCTATTAGGCCAGAGTAAGAGTTAGGACCTTAACCAGAAGGCCAGAGTAAGAGTTAAGACCTTAACCAGTAGGCCAGAGTATGAGTCTAAGACCTTAACCATTAGGCCAGAGTACGAGTCTAAGACCTTAGATATTAGGCCATAGTACGAGTCTAAGACCTTAGCTATTAGGCCAGAGTAAGAGTTAAGACCTTAACCATTAGGCCAGAGTACGAGTCTAAGACCTTAGCTATTAGGCCAGAGTAAGAGTTAAGACTTTAGCTATTAGGCCAGAGTAAGAGTTAAGACCTTAACCTGTAGGCCACAGTACGAGTCTAAGACCTTAGCTATTGGGCCAGAGTAAGAGTTCAGACCTTAACCATTAGGCCAGAGTACGAGTCTAAGACCTTAGCCATTAGGCCAAAGTAAGAGTTAAGACCTTAACCATTAGGCCAGAGTACGACTCTAAGACCTTAGCTATTAGGCCAGAGTAAGAGTTAAGACCTTAACCAGTAGGCCAGAGTATGAGTCTAAGACCTTAGCTATTAGGCCAGAGTACGAGTCTAAGACCTTAGCTATTAGGCCAGAGTAAGAGTTAAGACCTTAACCAGTAGGCCAGAGTACGAGCTTAAGACCTTAGCTATTAGGCCAGAGTACGAGCCTAAGACCTTAGCTATTAGGCCAGAGTACGAGTCTAAGACCTTAGCTATTAGGCCAGAGTACGAGTTTAAGACCTTAGCTATTATGCCAGAGTAGGAGTTAAGACCTTAACCATTAGGCCAGAGTACGAGTCTAAGACCTTAGCTATTAGGCCAGAGTAAGAGTTAAGACCTTACTATTAGGCCAGAGTAAGATTTAAGACCTTAACCATTAGGCCAGAGTACAAGTCTAAGACCTTAGCTATTAGGCCAGAGTAAGAGTTAAGACCTTAGCAATTAGGCTAGAGTAAGAGTTAAGACCTAGCTATTAGGCCAGAGTAAGAGTTAAGACCTTAACCAGTAGGCCAGAGTAAGAGTTAAGACCTTAACCATTAGGCCAGAGTACAAGTCTAAGACCTTAGCTATTAGGCCAGAGTAAGAGTTAAGACCTTAACCAGTAGTCCAGAGTAAGAGTTAAGACCTTAACCATTAGGCCAGAGTACGAGTCTAAGACCTCAGCTATTAGGCCAAAGTAAGAGTTAAGACCTTAACAATTAGGCGAGAGTACGCGTCTAAGACCTTAGCTATTAGGCCAGAGTAAGAGTTAAGACCTTAACCAGTAGGCCAGAGTAAGAGTTAAGACCTTAACCATTAGGCCAGAGTACGAGTCTAAGACCTTAGTTATTAGGCCAGAGTAAGAGTTAAGACCTTAACCTGTAGGCCATAGTACAATTCTAAGACCTTAGCTATTAGGCCAGAATAAGAGTTAAGACCTTAGCTATTAGGCCAGAGTAAGTGTTAAGACCTTAACCTGTAGGCCACAGTACGAGTCTAAGACCTTAGCTATTAGGCCAGAGTAAGAGTTAAGACCTTAACCATTAGGCCAGAGTACAAGTCTAAGACCTTTGCTATTAGGCCAGAGTAAGAGTTAAGACCTTAACCATTAGGCCAGAGTACGAGTCTAATACCTTAGCTATTAGGCCAGAGTAAGAGTTAAGACCTTAACCAGTAGGCCAGAGTACGAGTCTAAGACCTTAGCTATTAGGCCAGAGTACGAGTCTAAGACCTTAGCTATTAGGCCAGAGTAAGAGTTAAGAGCTTAACCAGTAGGCCAGAGTACAAGTCTAAGATCTTAGCTATTAGGCCAGAGTACGAGTCTAAGACCTTAGCTATTATGCCAGAGTAGGAGTTATGACCTTAACCATTAGGCCAGAGTATGAGTCTAAGACCTTAGCTATTAGGCCAGAGTAGGTGTTAAGACCTTACTATTAGGCCAGAGTAAGATTTAAGACCTTAACCATTAGGCCAGAGTACGAGTCTAAGACCTTAGCTATTAGGCCAGAGTACGAGTTAAGACCTTAGCTATTAGGCAAGAGTAAGATTTAAGACCTTAGATATTAGGCCAGAGTAAGAGTTAAGACCTTAACCAGTAGGCCAGAGTAAGAGTTAAGACCTTAACCATTAGGCCAGAGTACGAGTCTAAGACCTTAGCTATTAGGCCAGAGTAAGAGTTAAGACCTTAGCTATTAGGCCAGAGTAAGAGTTAAGACCTTAACCAGTAGGCCAGAGTACGAGTCTAAGACCTTAGCTATTAGGCCAGAGTACGAGTTAAGACCTTAACCAGTAGGCCAGAGTAAGAGTTAAGACCTTAACCTGTTGGCCATAGCACGAGTCTAAGACCTTAGTTATTAGGCCAGAGTAAGAATTAAGACCTTAACCTGTAGGCCATAGTACGAGTCTAAGACCTTAGCTATTAGGCCAGACTAAGAGTTAAGACCTTAGCTATTAGGCCAGAGTAAGAGTTAAGACCTTAACCATTAGGCCAGAGTACGAGTCTAAGACCTTAGCTATTAGGCCAGAGTAAGAGTTAAGACCTTAACCATTAGGCCAGAGTACGAGTCTAAGACCTTAGCTATTAGGCCAGAGTAAGATTTAAGACCTTAACCAGTAGGCCAGAGTAAGAGTTAAGACCTTAACCAGTAGGCCAGAGTAAGAGTTAAGACCTTAGCTATTTGTCCAGAGTAAGAGTTAAGACCTTAGCTATTAGGCCAGAGTACGAGTTAAGACCTTAACCAGTAGGCCAGAGTAAGAGTTAAGACCTTAACCTGTTGGCCATAGCACGAGTCTAAGACCTTAGTTATTAGGCCAGAGTAAGAATTAAGACCTTAACCTGTAGGCCATAGTACGAGTCTAAGACCTTAGCTATTAGGCCAGACTAAGAGTTAAGACCTTAGCTATTAGGCCAGAGTAAGAGTTAAGACCTTAACCATTAGGCCAGAGTACGAGTCTAAGACCTTAGCTATTAGGCCAGAGTAAGAGTTAAGACCTTAACCATTAGGCCAGAGTACGAGTCTAAGACCTTAGCTATTAGGCCAGAGTAAGATTTAAGACCTTAACCAGTAGGCCAGAGTAAGAGTTAAGACCTTAACCAGTAGGCCAGAGTAAGAGTTAAGACCTTAGCTATTTGTCCAGAGTAAGAGTTAAGACCTTAGCTATTAGGCCAGAGTACGACTTAAGACCTTAGCTATTAGGCCAGAGTAAGAGTTAAGACCTTAACCAGTATGCCAGAGTAAGAGTTAAGACCTTAACCAGTAGGCAGAGTAAGAGTTAAGACCTTAACCATTAGGCCAGAGCACGATTCTAAGACCTTAGCTATTAGGCCAGTGTAAGAGTTAAGACCTTAACCAGTAGGCCAGAGTACGAGTCTAGGACCTTAGCTATTAGGCCAGAGTAAGAATTAAGACCTTAGCTATTAGGCCAGAGTAAGAGTTAAGACCTTAACCAGTAGTCCAGAGTATGAGTCTAAGACCTTAGCTATTAGGCCAGAGTAAGAGTTAAGACCTTAACCAGTAGGCCAGCGTAAGAGTTAAGACCTTAACCTGTAGGCCATAGTACGAGTCTAAGACCTTAGCTATTAGGCCAGAGTAAGAGTTAAGACCTTAGTTATTAGGCCAGAGTAAGAGTTAAGACCTTAACTTGTATGCCATAGTACAAGTCTAAGACCTTAGCTATTAGGCCGGAGTAAGAGTTAAGACCTTAACCAGTAGGCCAGAGTAAGAGTTAAGACCTTAACCTGTAGGCCATAGTACAAGTATAAGACCTTAGCTATTAGGTTAGAGTAAGAGTTAAGACCATAGCTATTAGGTCAGAGTAAAAGAGTTAAGACCTTAACCAGTAGGCCAGAGTACGAGTCTAAGACCTTAGCTATTAGGCCAGAGTAAGAATTAAGACCTTAACCTGTAGGCCATAGTACGAGTCTAAGACCTTAGCTATTAGGCCAGACTAAGAGTTAAGACCTTAGCTATTAGGCCAGAGTAAGAGTTAAGACCTTAACCATTAGGCCAGAGTACAAGTCTAAGACCTTAGCTATTAGGCCAGAGTAAGAGTTAAGACCGTAGATATTAGGCCAGAGTAAGAGTTAAGACCTTAACCATTAGGCCAGAGTACGACAATAAGACCTTAGCTATTAGGCAAGAGTAAGAGTTAAGTCCTTAATCATTAGGCCATAGTACGAGTCTAAGACCTTAGCTATTAGGCCAGAGTAAGAGTTAAGACCTTAGCTATTAGGCTAGAGTAAGAGTTAAGACCTTAGCTATTAGGCCAGAGTAAGAGTTAGGACCTTAACCAGAAGGCCAGAGTAAGAGTTAAGACCTTAACCAGTAGGCCAGAGTATGAGTCTAAGACCTTAACCATTAGGCCAGAGTACGAGTCTAAGACCTTAGATATTAGGCCATAGTACGAGTCTAAGACCTTAGCTATTAGGCCAGAGTAAGAGTTAAGACCTTAACCATTAGGCCAGAGTACGAGTCTAAGACCTTAGCTATTAGGCCAGAGTAAGAGTTAAGACTTTAGCTATTAGGCCAGAGTAAGAGTTAAGACCTTAACCTGTAGGCCACAGTACGAGTCTAAGACCTTAGCTATTGGGCCAGAGTAAGAGTTCAGACCTTAACCATTAGGCCAGAGTACGAGTCTAAGACCTTAGCCATTAGGCCAAAGTAAGAGTTAAGACCTTAACCATTAGGCCAGAGTACGACTCTAAGACCTTAGCTATTAGGCCAGAGTAAGAGTTAAGACCTTAACCAGTAGGCCAGAGTATGAGTCTAAGACCTTAGCTATTAGGCCAGAGTACGAGTCTAAGACCTTAGCTATTAGGCCAGAGTAAGAGTTAAGACCTTAACCAGTAGGCCAGAGTACGAGCTTAAGACCTTAGCTATTAGGCCAGAGTACGAGCCTAAGACCTTAGCTATTAGGCCAGAGTACGAGTCTAAGACCTTAGCTATTAGGCCAGAGTACGAGTTTAAGACCTTAGCTATTATGCCAGAGTAGGAGTTAAGACCTTAACCATTAGGCCAGAGTACGAGTCTAAGACCTTAGCTATTAGGCCAGAGTAAGAGTTAAGACCTTACTATTAGGCCAGAGTAAGATTTAAGACCTTAACCATTAGGCCAGAGTACAAGTCTAAGACCTTAGCTATTAGGCCAGAGTAAGAGTTAAGACCGTAGCAATTAGGCTAGAGTAAGAGTTAAGACCTAGCTATTAGGCCAGAGTAAGAGTTAAGACCTTAACCAGTAGGCCAGAGTAAGAGTTAAGACCTTAACCATTAGGCCAGAGTACAAGTCTAAGACCTTAGCTATTAGGCCAGAGTAAGAGTTAAGACCTTAACCAGTAGTCCAGAGTAAGAGTTAAGACCTTAACCATTAGGCCAGAGTACGAGTCTAAGACCTCAGCTATTAGGCCAAAGTAAGAGTTAAGACCTTAACAATTAGGCGAGAGTACGCGTCTAAGACCTTAGCTATTAGGCCAGAGTAAGAGTTAAGACCTTAACCAGTAGGCCAGAGTAAGAGTTAAGACCTTAACCATTAGGCCAGAGTACGAGTCTAAGACCTTAGTTATTAGGCCAGAGTAAGAGTTAAGACCTTAACCTGTAGGCCATAGTACAATTCTAAGACCTTAGCTATTAGGCCAGAGTAAGAGTTAAGACCTTAGCTATTAGGCCAGAGTAAGAGTTAAGACCTTAACCTGTAGGCCACAGTACGAGTCTAAGACCTTAGCTATTAGGCCAGAGTAAGAGTTAAGACCTTAACCATTAGGCCAGAGTACAAGTCTAAGACCTTTGCTATTAGGCCAGAGTAAGAGTTAAGACCTTAACCATTAGGCCAGAGTACGAGTCTAATACCTTAGCTATTAGGCCAGAGTAAGAGTTAAGACCTTAACCAGTAGGCCAGAGTACGAGTCTAAGACCTTAGCTATTAGGCCAGAGTACGAGTCTAAGACCTTAGCTATTAGGCCAGAGTAAGAGTTAAGAGCTTAACCAGTAGGCCAGAGTACAAGTCTAAGATCTTAGCTATTAGGCCAGAGTACGAGTCTAAGACCTTAGCTATTATGCCAGAGTAGGAGTTATGACCTTAACCATTAGGCCAGAGTATGAGTCTAAGACCTTAGCTATTAGGCCAGAGTAGGTGTTAAGACCTTACTATTAGGCCAGAGTAAGATTTAAGACCTTAACCATTAGGCCAGAGTACGAGTCTAAGACCTTAGCTATTAGGCCAGAGTACGAGTTAAGACCTTAGCTATTAGGCAAGAGTAAGATTTAAGACCTTAGATATTAGGCCAGAGTAAGAGTTAAGACCTTAACCAGTAGGCCAGAGTAAGAGTTAAGACCTTAACCATTAGGCCAGAGTACGAGTCTAAGACCTTAGCTATTAGGCCAGAGTAAGAGTTAAGACCTTAGCTATTAGGCCAGAGTAAGAGTTAAGACCTTAACCAGTAGGCCAGAGTACGAGTCTAAGACCTTAGCTATTAGGCCAGAGTACGAGTTAAGACCTTAACCAGTAGGCCAGAGTAAGAGTTAAGACCTTAACCTGTTGGCCATAGCACGAGTCTAAGACCTTAGTTATTAGGCCAGAGTAAGAATTAAGACCTTAACCTGTAGGCCATAGTACGAGTCTAAGACCTTAGCTATTAGGCCAGACTAAGAGTTAAGACCTTAGCTATTAGGCCAGAGTAAGAGTTAAGACCTTAACCATTAGGCCAGAGTACGAGTCTAAGACCTTAGCTATTAGGCCAGAGTAAGAGTTAAGACCTTAACCATTAGGCCAGAGTACGAGTCTAAGACCTTAGCTATTAGGCCAGAGTAAGATTTAAGACCTTAACCAGTAGGCCAGAGTAAGAGTTAAGACCTTAACCAGTAGGCCAGAGTAAGAGTTAAGACCTTAGCTATTTGTCCAGAGTAAGAGTTAAGACCTTAGCTATTAGGCCAGAGTACGACTTAAGACCTTAGCTATTAGGCCAGAGTAAGAGTTAAGACCTTAACCAGTATGCCAGAGTAAGAGTTAAGACCTTAACCAGTAGGCAGAGTAAGAGTTAAGACCTTAACCATTAGGCCAGAGCACAAGTCTAAGACCTTAGCTATTAGGCCAGTGTAAGAGTTAAGACCTTAACCAGTAGGCCAGAGTATGAGTCTAGGACCTTAGCTATTAGGCCAGAGTAAGAATTAAGACCTTAGCTATTAGGCCAGAGTAAGAGTTAAGATCTTAACCAGTAGTCCAGAGTATGAGTCTAAGACCTTAGCTATTAGGCCAGAGTAAGAGTTAAGACCTTAACCAGTAGGCCAGCGTAAGAGTTAAGACCTTAACCTGTAGGCCATAGTACGAGTCTAAGACCTTAGCTATTAGGCCAGAGTAAGAGTTAATACCTTAGTTATTAGGCCAGAGTAAGAGTTAAGACCTTAACTTGTATGCCATAGTACAAGTCTAAGACCTTAGCTATTAGGCCGGAGTAAGAGTTAAGACCTTAACCAGTAGGCCAGAGTAAGAGTTAAGACCTTAACCTGTAGGCCATAGTACAAGTATAAGACCTTAGCTATTAGGTTAGAGTAAGAGTTAAGACCATAGCTATTAGGCCAGAGTAAAAGAGTTAAGACCTTAACCAGTAGGCCAGAGTATGAGTCTAAGACCTTAGCTATTAGGCCAGAGTAAGAATTAAGACCTTAACCATTAGGCCAGAGTACAAGTCTAAGACCTTAGCTATTAGGCCAGAGTAAGAGTTAAGACCGTAGATATTAGGCCAGTGTAAGAGTTAAGACCTTAACCTGTAGGCCATAGTACGAGTCTAAGACCTTAGCTGTTAGGCCAGAGTAAGAGTTAAGACCTTAACCATTAGGCCAGAGTACGACAATAAGACCTTAGCTATTAGGCCAGAGTAAGAGTTAAGTCCTTAATCATTAGGCCATAGTACGAGTCTAAGACCTTAGCTATTAGGCCAGAGTAAGAGTTAAGACCTTAGCTATTAGGCTAGAGTAAGAGTTAAGACCTTAGCTATTAGGCCAGAGTAAGAGTTAGGACCTTAACCAGAAGGCCAGAGTAAGAGTTAAGACCTTAACCAGTAGGCCAGAGTATGAGTCTAAGACCTTAACCATTAGGCCAGAGTACGAGTCTAAGACCTTAGATATTAGGCCATAGTACGAGTCTAAGACCTTAGCTATTAGGCCAGAGTAAGAGTTAAGACCTTAACCATTAGGCCAGAGTACGAGTCTAAGACCTTAGCTATTAGGCCAGAGTAAGAGTTAAGACTTTAGCTATTAGGCCAGAGTAAGAGTTAAGACCTTAACCTGTAGGCCACAGTACGAGTCTAAGACCTTAGCTATTGGGCCAGAGTAAGAGTTCAGACCTTAACCATTAGGCCAGAGTACGAGTCTAAGGCCTTAGCCATTAGGCCAGAGTAAGAGTTAAGACCTTAACCATTAGGCCAGAGTACGACTCTAAGACCTTAGCTATTAGGCCAGAGTAAGAGTTAAGAAATTAACCAGTAGGCCAGAGTACGAGTCTAAGACCTTAGCTATTAGGCCAGAGTACGAGTCTAAGACCTTAGCTATTAGGCCAGAGTAAGAGTTAAGACCTTAACCAGTAGGCCAGAGTACGAGCTTAAGACCTTAGCTATTAGGCCAGAGTACGAGCCTAAGACCTTAGCTATTAGGCCAGAGTACGAGTCTAAGACCTTAGCTATTAGGCCAGAGTACGAGTTTAAGACCTTAGCTATTATGCCAGAGTAGGAGTTAAGACCTTAACCATTAGGCCAGAGTACGAGTCTAAGACCTTAGCTATTAGGCCAGAGTAAGAGTTAAGACCTTACTATTAGGCCAGAGTAAGATTTAAGACCTTAACCATTAGGCCAGAGTACAAGTCTAAGACCTTAGCTATTAGGCCAGAGTAAGAGTTAAGATCTTAGCAATTATGCTAGAGTAAGAGTTAAGACCTAGCTATTAGGCCAGAGTAAGAGTTAAGACCTTAACCAGTAGGCCAGAGTAAGAGTTAAGACCTTAACCATTAGGCCAGAGTACAAGTCTAAGACCTTAGCTATTAGGCCAGAGTAAGAGTTAAGACCTTAACCAGTAGTCCAGAGTAAGAGTTAAGACCTTAACCATTAGGCCAGAGTACGAGTCTAAGACCTTAGATATTATGCCAGAGTAGGAGTTAAGACCCTAACCATTAGGCCAGAGTATGAGCCTAAGACCTTAGCTATTAGGCCAGAGTAAGTGTTAAGACCTTACTATTAGGCCAGAGTAAGATTTAAGACCTTAACCATTAGGCCAGAGTACGAGTCTAAGACCTTAGCTATTAGGCCAGAGTAAGAGTTAAGACCTTAGCTATTAGGCCAGAGTAAGAGTTAAGACCTTAACCAGTAGGCCAGAGTAAGAGTTAAGACCTTAACCATTAGGCCAGAGTACGAGTCTAAGACCTTAGCTATTAGGCCAGAGTAAGAGTTAAGACCTTAACCAGTAGACCAGAGTAAGAGTTAAGACCTTAGCTATTTGTCCAGAGTAAGAGTTAAGACCTTAGCTATTAGGCCAGAGTACGACTTAAGACCTTAGCTATTAGGCCAGAGTAAGAGTTAAGACCTTAACCAGTATGCCAGAGTAAGAGTTAAGACCTTAACCAGTAGGCAGAGTAAGAGTTAAGACCTTAACCATTAGGCCAGAGCACGAGTCTAAGACCTTAGCTATTAGGCCAGTGTAAGAGTTAAGACCTTAACCAGTAGGCCAGAGTACGAGTCTAGGACCTTAGCTATTAGGCCAGAGTTAGAATTAAGACCTTAGCTATTAGGCCAGAGTAAGAGTTAAGACCTTAACCAGTAGTCCAGAGTATGAGTCTAAGACCTTAGCTATTAGGCCAGAGTAAGAGTTACGACCTTAACCAGTAGGCCATCGTAAGAGTTAAGACCTTAACCTGTAGGCCATAGTACGAGTCTAAGACCTTAGCTATTAGGCCAGAGTAAGAGTTAAGACCTTAGTTATTAGGCCAGAGTAAGAGTTAAGACCTTAACTTGTATGCCATAGTACAAGTCTAAGACCTTAGCTATTAGGCCGGAGTAAGAGTTAAGACCTTAACCAGTAGGCCAGAGTAAGAGTTAAGACCTTAACCTGTAGGCCATAGTACGAGTATAAGACCTTAGCTATTAGGTTAGAGTAAGAGTTAAGACCATAGCTATTAGGCCAGAGTAAAAGAGTTAAGACCTTAACCAGCAGGCCAGAGTACGAGTCTAAGACCTTAGCTATTAGGCCAGAGTAAGAATTAAGACCTTAACCTGTAGGCCATAGTACGAGTCTAAGACCTTAGCTATTAGGCCAGACTAAGAGTTAAGACCTTAGCTATTAGGCCAGAGTAAGAGTTAAGACCTTAACCATTAGGCCAGAGTACAAGTCTAAGACCTTAGCTATTAGGCCAGAGTAAGAGTTAAGACCGTAGATATTAGGCCAGTGTAAGAGTTAAAACCTTAACCTGTAGGCCATAGTACGAGTCTAAGACCTTAGCTATTAGGCCAGAGTAAGAGTTAATACCTTAACCATTAGGCCAGAGTACGACAATAAGACCTTAGCTATTAGGCCAGAGTAAGAGTTAAGTCCTTAATCATTAGGCCATAGTACGAGTCTAAGACCTTAGCTATTAGGCCAGAGTAAGAGTTAAGACCTTAGCTATTAGGCTAGAGTAAGAGTTAAGACCTTAGCTATTAGGCCAGAGTAAGAGTTAAGACCTTAACCAGAAGGCCAGAGTAAGAGTTAAGACCTTAACCAGTAGGCCAGAGTATGAGTCTAAGACCTTAACCATTAGGCCAGAGTACGAGTCTAAGACCTTAGATATTAGGCCATAGTACGAGTCTAAGACCTTAGCTATTAGGCCAGAGTAAGAGTTAAGACCTTAACCATTAGGCCAGAGTACGAGTCTAAGACCTTAGCTATTAGGCCAGAGTAAGAGTTAAGACCTTAGCTATTAGGCCAGAGTAAGAGTTAAGACCTTAACCTGTAGGCCACAGTACGAGTCTAAGACCTTAGCTATTGGGCCAGAGTAAGAGTTCAGACCTTAACCATTAGGCCAGAGTACGAGTCTAAGACCTTAGCTATTAGGCCAGAGTAAGAGTTAAGACCTTAACCATTAGGCCAGAGTACGACTCTAAGACCTTAGCTATTAGGCCAGAGTAAGAGTTAAGACCTTAACCAGTAGGCCAGAGTACGAGTCTAAGACCTTAACCATTAGGCCAGAGTACGAGTCTAAGACCTTAGCTATTAGGCCAGAGTAAGAGTTAAGACCTTAGCTATTAGGCCAGAGTAAGAGTTAAGACCTTAACCTGTAGTCCACAGTACGAGTCTAAGACCTTAGCTATTAGGCCAGAGTAAGAGTTAAGACCTTAACCATTAGGCCAGAGTACAAGTCTAAGACCTTAGCTATTAGGCCAGAGTAGGAGTTAAGACCTTAACCATTAGGCCAGAGTACGAGTCTAATACCTTAGCTATTAGGCCAGAGTAAGAGTTAAGACCTTAACCAGTAGGCCAGAGTACGAGTCTAAGACCTTAGCTATTAGGCCAGAGTACGAGTCTAAGACCTTAGCTATTAGGCCAGAGTAAGAGTTAGGACCTTAACCATTAGGCCAGAGTACAAGTCTAAGATCTTAGCTATTAGGCCAGAGTACGAGTCTCAGACCTTAGCTATTATGCCAGAGTAGGAGTTAAGACCTTAACCATTAGGCCAGAGTATGAGTCTAAGACCTTAGCTATTAGGCCAGAGTAGGTGTTAAGACCTTACTATTAGGCCAGAGTACGATTTAATACCTTAACCATTAGGCCAGAGTACGAGTCTAAGACCTTAGCTATTAGGCCAGAGTAAGAGTTAAGACCTTAGCTATTAGGCTAGAGTAAGAGTTAAGACCTTAGCTATTAGGCCAGAGTAAGAGTTAAGACCTTAACCAGTAGGAAAGAGTAAGAGTTAAGACCTTAACCATTATGCCAGAGTACGAGTCTAAGACCTTAGCTATTAGGCCAGAGTAAGAGTTAAGACCTTAGCTATTAGGCCAGGGTAAGAGTTAAGACCTTAACCAGTAGGCCAGAGTACGAGTCTAAGACCTTAGCTATTAGGCCAGAGTAAGAGTTAAGACCTTAACCAGTAGGCCAGAGTAAGAGTTAAGACCTCAACCTGTTGGCCATTGCACGAGTCTAAGACCTTAGCTATTAGGCCACAGTAAGAGTTAAGACCTTAGCTATTAGGCCAGAGTAAGAGTTAAGACCTTAACCATTAGGCCATAGTACGAGTCTAAGACCTTAGCTATTAGGCCAGAGTAAGAGTTAAGACCTAAGTTATTAGGCCAGAGTAAGAGTTAAAACCTTAACTTGTAGGCCATAGTACGAGTCTAAGACCTTAGCTATTAGGCCAGAGTAAGAGTTAAGACCTTAACCAGTAGGCCAGAGTAAGAGTTAAGACCTTAACCTGTAGGCCATAGTACGAGTATAAGACCTTAGCTATTAGGTTAGAGTAAGAGTTAAGACCATAGCTATTAGTCCAGAGTAAGAGTTAAGACCTTAACAAGTAGGCCAGAGTACGAGTCTAAGACCTTAGTTATTAGGCCAGAGTAGAATTAAGACCTTAGCTATTAGGCCAGAGTAAGAGTTAAGACCTTAACCATTAGGCCAGAGTACGAGTCTAAGACCTTAGCTAATAGGCCAGAGTAAGAGTTAAGACCTTAGAAATTAGGCCAGTGTAAGAGTTAAGACCTTAACCTGTAGGCCATAGTACGAGTCTAAGACCTTAGCTATTAGGCCAGAGTAAGAGTTAAGACCTTAACCATTAGGCAAGAGTACGACAATAAGACCTTAGCTATTAGGCCAGAGTAAGAGTTAAGACCTTAACCATTAGGCCATAGTACGAGTCTAAGACCTTAGCTATTAGGCCAGAGTAAGAGTTAAGACCTTAGCTATTAGGCTAGAGTAAGAGTTAAGACCTTAGCTATTAGGCCAGAGTAAGAGTTAAGACCTTAACCAGAAGGCCAGAGTAAGAGTTAAGACCTTAACCAGTAGGCCAGAGTATGAGTCTAAGACCTTAACCATTAGGCCAGAGTACGAGTCTAAGACCTTAGATATTAGGCCATAGTACGAGTCTAAGGCCTTAGCTATTAGGCCAGAGTAAGAGTTAAGAACTTAAGCATTAGGCCAGAGTACGAGTCTAAGACCTTAGCTATTAGGCCAGAGTACGAGTCTAAGACCTTAGCTATTAGGCCATAGTAAGAGATAAGACCTTAACCAGTAGGCCAGAGTACGAGTCTAAGACCTTAGCTATTAGGCCAGAGTACGAGTCTAAGATCTTAGCTATTAGGCCAGAGTACGAGTCTAAGACCTTAGCTATTAGGCCAGAGTACGAGTCTAAGACCTTAGCTTAGCTAATATGCCAGAGTAGGAGTTAAGACCTTAACCATTAGGCCAGAGTACGAGTCTAAGACCTTAGCTATTAGGCCAGAGTAAGAGTTAAGACCTTAGCTATTAGGCCAGAGTAAGAGTTAAGACCTTAACCAGTAGGCCAGAGTACGAGTCTAAGACCTTAGCTATTAGGCCAGAGTAAGAGTTAAGACCTTAACCAGTAGGCCAGAGTAAGAGTTAAGACCTTAACCTGTTGGCCATAGCACAAGTCTAAGACCTTAGCTATTAGGCCAGAGTAAGAGTTAAGACCTTAGCTATTAGGCCAGAGTAAGAGTTAAGACCTTAACCATTAGGCCAGAGTACGAGTCTAAGACCTTAGCTATTCGGCCAGAGTAAGAGTTAAGACCTTAACCATTAGGCCAGAGTACGAGTCTATGACCTTAGCTATTAGGCCAGAGTAAGATTTAAGACCTTAACCAGTAGGCCAGAGTAAGAGTTAAGACCTTAGCTATTTGTCCAGAGTAAGAGTTAAGACCTTAACCAGTAGGCCAGAGTACAAGTCTAAGACCTTAGCTATTAGGCCAGAGTAAGAGTTAAGACCTTAACCAATAGGCCAGAGTAAGAGTTAAGACCTTAGCTATTTGGCCAGAGTAAGAGTTAAGACCTTAACCAGTAGGCCAGAGTACGAGTCTAAGACCTTAGCTATTAGGCCAGAGTACGAGTCTAAGACCTTAGCTATTAGGCCAGAGTAAGAGTTAAGACCTTAGCTATTAGGCCAGAGTAAGAGTTAAGACCTTAACCATTAGGCCAGAGTATGAGTCTAAGACCTTAGCTATTAGGCCAAAGTAAGAGTTAAGACCTTAACAATTAGGCCAGAGTACGATTCTAAGACCTTAGCTATTAGGCCAGAGTAAGAGTTAAGATCTTAACCAGTAGGCCAGAGTACGAGTCTAAGACCTTAGCTATTAGGCCAGAGTAAGAGTTAAGACCTTAACCAGTAGGCCAGAGTAAGAGTTAAGACCTTAACCTGTTGGCCCTAGTACTAGTCTAAGACCTTAGCTATTAGGTCAGAGTAAGAGTTAAGACCTTAGCTATTAGGCCAGAGTAAGAGTTAAGACCTTAACCATTAGGCCAGAGTACGAGTCTAAGACCTTAGCTATTAGGCCAGAGTAAGAGTTAAGACCTTAACCATTAGGCCAGAGTACGAGTCTAAGACCTTAGCTATTAGGCCAGAGTAAGATTTAAGACCTTAACCAGTAGGCCAGAGTAAGAGTTAAGACCTTAACCAGTAGGCCAGAGTAAGAGTTAAGACCTTAGCTATTTGTCCAGAGTAAGAGTTAAGACCTTAACCAGTAGGCCAGAGTACGAGTCTAAGACCTTAGCTATTAGGCCAGAGTAAGAGTTAAGACCTTAACCATTAGGCCAGAGTAAGAGTTAAACCTTAGCTATTTGGCCAGAGTAAGAGTTAAGATCTTAACCAGTAGGCCAGAGTACGAGTCTAAGACCTTAGCTATTAGGCCAGAGTAAGAGTTAAGACCTTATCTATTAGGCCAGAGTAAGAGTTAAGACCGTAACCATTAGGCCAGAGTATGAGTCTAAGACCTTAGATATTAGGCCAAAGTAAGAGTTAAGATCTTAACCATTAGGCCAGAGTACGAGTCTAAGACCTCAGCTATTAGGCCAAAGTAAGAGTTAAGACCTTAACAATTAGGCGAGAGTACGCGTCTAAGACCTTAGCTATTAGGCCAGAGTAAGAGTTAAGACCTTAACCAGTAGGCCAGAGTAAGAGTTAAGACCTTAACCATTAGGCCAGAGTACGAGTCTGAGACCTTAGTTATTAGGCCAGAGTAAGAGTTAAGATCTTAACCTGTAGGCCATAGTACAATTCTAAGACCTTAGCTATTAGGCCAGAGTAAGAGTTAAGACCTTAGCTATTAGGCCAGAGTAAGAGTTAAGACCTTAACCTGTAGGCCACAGTACGAGTCTAAGACCTTAGCTATTAGGCCAGAGTAAGAGTTAAGACCTTAACCATTAGGCCAGAGTACAAGTCTAAGACCTTTGCTATTAGGCCAGAGTAAGAGTTAAGACCTTAACCATTAGGCCAGAGTACGAGTCTAATACCTTAGCTATTAGGCCAGAGTAAGAGTTAAGACCTTAACCAGTAGGCCAGAGTACGAGTCTAAGACCTTAGCTATTAGGCCAGAGTACGAGTCTAAGACCTTAGCTATTATGCCAGAGTAGGAGTTATGACCTTAACCATTAGGCCAGAGTATGAGTCTAAGACCTTAGCTATTAGGCCAGAGTAGGTGTTAAGACCTTACTATTAGGCCAGAGTAAGATTTAAGACCTTAACCATTAGGCCAGAGTACGAGTCTAAGACCTTAGCTATTAGGCCAGAGTACGAGTTAAGACCTTAGCTATTAGGCTAGAGTAAGAGTTAAGACCTTAGCTATTAGGCCAGAGTAAGAGTTAAGACCTTAACCAGTAGGCCAGAGTAAGAGTTAAGACCTTAACCATTAGGCCAGAGTACGAGTTTAAGACCTTAGCTATTAGGCCAGAGTAAGAGTTAAGACCTTAGCTATTAGGCCAGAGTAAGAGTTAAGACCTTAACCAGTAGACCAGAGTACGAGTCTAAGACCTTAGCTATTAGGCCAGAGTACGAGTTAAGACCTTAACCAGTAGGCCAGAGTAAGAGTTAAGACCTTAACCTGTTGGCCATAGCACAAGTCTAAGACCTTAGTTATTAGGCCAGAGTAAGAATTAAGACCTTAACCTGTAGGCCATAGTACGAGTCTAAGACCTTAGCTATTAGGCCAGACTAAGAGTTAAGACCTTAGCTATTAGGCCAGAGTAAGAGTTAAGACCTTAACCATTAGGCCAGAGTACGAGTCTAAGACCTTAGCTATTAGGCCAGAGTAAGAGTTAAGACCTTAACCATTAGGCCAGAGTACGAGTCTAAGACCTTAGCTATTAGGCCAGAGTAAGATTTAAGACCTTAACCAGTAGGCCAGAGTAAGAGTTAAGACCTTAACCAGTAGGCCAGAGTAAGAGTTAAGACCTTAGCTATTTGTCCAGAGTAAGAGTTAAGACCTTAGCTATTAGGCCAGAGTACGATTTAAGACCTTAGCTATTAGGCCAGAGTAAGAGTTAAGACCTTAACCAGTATGCCAGAGTAAGAGTTAAGACCTTAACCAGTAGGCAGAGTAAGAGTTAAGACCTTAACCATTAGGCCAGAGCACGATTCTAAGACCTTAGCTATTAGGCCAGTGTAAGAGTTAAGACCTTAACCAGTAGGCCAGAGTACGAGTCTAGGACCTTAGCTATTAGGCCAGAGTAAGAATTAAGACCTTAGCTATTAGGCCAGAGTAAGAGTTAAGACCTTAACCAGTAGTCCAGAGTATGAGTCTAAGACCTTAGCTATTAGGCCAGAGTAAGAGTTAAGACATTAACCAGTAGGCCAGCGTAAGAGTTAAGACCTTAACCTGTAGGCCATAGTACGAGTCTAAGACCTTAGCTATTAGGCCAGAGTAAGAGTTAAGACCTTAGTTATTAGGCCAGAGTAAGAGTTAAGACCTTAACTTGTATGCCATAGTACAAGTCTAAGACCTTAGCTATTAGGCCGGAGTAAGAGTTAAGACCTTAACCAGTAGGCCAGAGTAAGAGTTAAGACCTTAACCTGTAGGCCATAGTACAAGTATAAGACCTTAGCTATTAGGTTAGAGTAAGAGTTAAGACCATAGCTATTAGGCCAGAGTAAAAGAGTTAAGACCTTAACCAGTAGGCCAGAGTACGAGTCTAAGACCTTAGCTATTAGGCCAGAGTAAGAATTAAGACCTTAACCTGTAGGCCATAGTACGAGTCTAAGACCTTAGCTATTAGGCCAGACTAAGAGTTAAGACCTTAGCTATTAGGCCAGAGTAAGAGTTAAGACCTTAACCATAAGGCCAGAGTACAAGTCTAAGACCTTAGCTATTAGGCCAGAGTAAGAGTTAAGACCGTAGATATTAGGCCAGTGTAAGAGTTAAGACCTTAACCTGTAGGCCATAGTACGAGTCTAAGACCTTAGCTATTAGGCCAGAGTAAGAGTTAAGACCTTAACCATTAGGCCAGAGTACGACAATAAGACCTTAGCTATTAGGCCAGAGTAAGAGTTAAGTCCTTAATCATTAGGCCATAGTACGAGTCTAAGACCTTAGCTATTAGGCCAGAGTAAGAGTTAAGACCTTAGCTATTAGGCTAGAGTAAGAGTTAAGACCTTAGCTATTAGGCCAGAGTAAGAGTTAGGACCTTAACCAGAAGGCCAGAGTAAGAGTTAAGACCTTAACCAGTAGGCCAGAGTATGAGTCTAAGACCTTAACCATTAGGCCAGAGTACGAGTCTAAGACCTTAGCTATTAGGCCAGAGTAAGAGTTAAGACCTTAGCTATTAGGCCAGAGTAAGAGTTAAGACCTTAACCTGTAGTCCACAGTACGAGTCTAAGACCTTAGCTATTAGGCCAGAGTAAGAGTTAAGACCTTAACCATTAGGCCAGAGTACAAGTCTAAGACCTTAGCTATTAGGCCAGAGTAGGAGTTAAGACCTTAACCATTAGGCCAGAGTACGAGTCTAATACCTTAGCTATTAGGCCAGAGTAAGAGTTAAGACCTTAACCAGTAGGCCAGAGTACGAGTCTAAGACCTTAGCTATTAGGCCAGAGTACGAGTCTAAGACCTTAGCTATTAGGCCAGAGTAAGAGTTAAGACCTTAACCATTAGGCCAGAGTACAAGTCTAAGATCTTAGCTATTAGGCCAGAGTACGAGTCTCAGACCTTAGCTATTATGCCAGA
The DNA here is from genome assembly GCF_964204655.1 of Triturus cristatus. Taxonomy (NCBI): domain Eukaryota; kingdom Metazoa; phylum Chordata; class Amphibia; order Caudata; family Salamandridae; genus Triturus; species Triturus cristatus. Next base: position 716,712,534 of record NC_140593.1, on the reverse strand, counting down.
GGAGGAGTTAAGACCTTAACCATTAGGCCAGAGTATGAGTCTAAGACCTTAGCTATTAGGCCAGAGTAGGTGTTAAGACCTTACTATTAGGCCAGAGTAAGATTTAAGACCTTAACCATTAGGCCAGAGTAAGAGTTAAGACCTTAGCTATTAGGCCAGAGTAAGAGTTAAGACCTTAGCTATTAGGCTAGAGTAAGAGTTAAGACCTTAGCTATTAGGCCAGAGTAAGAGTTAAGACCTTAACCAGTAGGAAAGAGTAAGAGTTAAGACCTTAACCATTATGCCAGAGTACGAGTCTAAGACCTTAGCTATTAGGCCAGAGTAAGAGTTAAGACCTTAGCTATTAGGCCAGAGTAAGAGTGAAGACCTTAACCAGTAGGCCAGAGTACGAGTCTAAGACCTTAGCTATTAGGCCAGAGTAAGAGTTAAGACCTTAACCAGTAGGCCAGAGTAAGAGTTAAGACCTTAACCTGTTGGCCATTGCACAAGTCTAAGACCGAAGCTATTAGGCCAGAGTACGAGTCTAAGACCTTAGCTATTAGGCCAGAGTAAGAGTTAAGACCTTAGCTATTAGGCTAGAGTAAGAGTTAAGACCTTAGCTATTAGGCCAGAGTAAGAGTTAAGACTTTAGCTATTAGGCCAGAGTAAGAGTTAAGACCTTAACCTGTAGGCCACAGTACGAGTCTAAGACCTTAGCTATTGGGCCAGAGTAAGAGTTCAGACCTTAACCATTAGGCCAGAGTACGAGTCTAAGACCTTAGCCATTAGGCCAGAGTAAGAGTTAAGACCTTAACCATTAGGCCAGAGTATGACTCTTAGACCTTAGCTATTAGGCCAGAGTAAGAGTTAAGACCTTAACCAGTAGGCCAGAGTACGAGTCTAAGACCTTAGCTATTAGGCCAGAGTACGAGTCTAAGACCTTAGCTATTAGGCCAGAGTAAGAGTTAAGACCTTAACCAGTAGGCCAGAGTACGAGCTTAAGACCTTAGCTATTAGGCCAGAGTACGAGCCTAAGACCTTAGCTATTAGGCCAGAGTACGAGTCTAAGACCTTAGCTATTAGGCCAGAGTACGAGTTTAAGACCTTAGCTATTATGCCAGAGTAGGAGTTAAGACCTTAACCATTAGGCCAGAGTACGAGTCTAAGACCTTAGCTATTAGGCCAGAGTAAGAGTTAAGACCTTACTATTAGGCCAGAGTAAGATTTAAGACCTTAACCATTAGGCCAGAGTACAAGTCTAAGACCTTAGCTATTAGGCCAGAGTAAGAGTTAAGACCTTAGCAATTAGGCTAGAGTAAGAGTTAAGACCTAGCTATTAGGCCAGAGTAAGAGTTAAGACCTTAACCAGTAGGCCAGAGTAAGAGTTAAGACCTTAACCATTAGGCCAGAGTACAAGTCTAAGACCTTAGCTATTAGGCCAGAGTAAGAGTTAAGACCTTAACCAGTCGTCCAGAGTAAGAGTTAAGACCTTAACCATTAGGCCAGAGTACGAGTCTAAGACCTCAGCTATTAGGCCAAAGTAAGAGTTAAGACCTTAACAATTAGGCGAGAGTACGCGTCTAAGACCTTAGCTATTAGGCCAGAGTAAGAGTTAAGACCTTAACCAGTAGGCCAGAGTAAGAGTTAAGACCTTAACCATTAGGCCAGAGTACGAGTCTAAGACCTTAGTTATTAGGCCAGAGTAAGAGTTAAGACCTTAACCTGTAGGCCATAGTACAATTCTAAGACCTTAGCTATTAGGCCAGAGTAAGAGTTAAGACCTTAGCTATTAGGCCAGAGTAAGAGTTAAGACCTTAACCTGTAGGCCACAGTACGAGTCTAAGACCTTAGCTATTAGGCCAGAGTAAGAGTTAAGACCTTAACCATTAGGCCAGAGTACAAGTCTAAGACCTTTGCTATTAGGCCAGAGTAAGAGTTAAGACCTTAACCATTAGGCCAGAGTATGAGTCTAATACCTTAGCTATTAGGCCAGAGTAAGAGTTAAGACCTTAACCAGTAGGCCAGAGTACGAGTCTAAGACCTTAGCTATTAGGCCAGAGTACGAGTCTAAGACCTTAGCTATTAGGCCAGAGTAAGAGTTAAGAGCTTAACCAGTAGGCCAGAGTACAAGTCTAAGATCTTAGCTATTAGGCCAGAGTACGAGTCTAAGACCTTAGCTATTCTGCCAGAGTAGGAGTTATGACCTTAACCATTAGGCCAGAGTATGAGTCTAAGACCTTAGCTATTAGGCCAGAGTAGGTTTTAAGACCTTACTATTAGGCCAGAGTAATATTTAAGACCTTAACCATTAGGCCAGAGTACGAGTCTAAGACCTTAGCTATTAGGCCAGAGTACGAGTTAAGACCTTAGCTATTAGGCAAGAGTAAGAGTTAAGACCTTAGCTATTAGGCCAGAGTAAGAGTTAAGACCTTAACCAGTAGGCCAGAGTAAGAGTTAAGACCTTAACCATTAGGCCAGAGTACGAGTCTAAGACCTTAGCTATTAGGCCAGAGTAAGAGTTAAGACCTTAGCTATTAGGCCAGAGTAAGAGTTAAGACCTTAACCAGTAGGCCAGAGTACGAGTCTAAGACCTTAGCTATTAGGCCAGAGTACGAGTTAAGACCTTAACCAGTAGGCCAGAGTAAGAGTTAAGACCTTAACCTGTTGGCCATAGCACGAGTCTAAGACCTTAGTTATTAGGCCAGAGTAAGAATTAAGACCTTAACCTGTAGGCCATAGTACGAGTCTAAAACCTTAGCTATTAGGCCAGACTAAGAGTTAAGACCTTAGCTATTAGGCCAGAGTAAGAGTTAAGACCTTAACCATTAGGCCAGAGTACGAGTCTAAGACCTTAGCTATTAGGCCAGAGTAAGAGTTAAGACCTTAACCATTAGGCCAGAGTACGAGTCTAAGACCTTAGCTATTAGGCCAGAGTAAGATTTAAGACCTTAACCAGTAGGCCAGAGTAAGAGTTAAGACCTTAACCAGTAGGCCAGAGTAAGAGTTAAGACCTTAGCTATTTGTCCAGAGTAAGAGTTAAGACCTTAGCTATTAGGCCAGAGTACGACTTAAGACCTTAGCTATTAGGCCAGAGTAAGAGTTAAGACCTTAACCAGTATGCCAGAGTAAGAGTTAAGACCTTAACCAGTAGGCAGAGTAAGAGTTAAGACCTTAACCATTAGGCCAGAGCACGAGTCTAAGACCTTAGCTATTAGGCCAGTGTAAGAGTTAAGACCTTAACCAGTAGGCCAGAGTACGAGTCTAGGACCTTAGCTATTAGGCCAGAGTAAGAATTAAGACCTTAGCTATTAGGCCAGAGTAAGAGTTAAGATCTTAACCAGTAGTCCAGAGTATGAGTCTAAGACCTTAGCTATTAGGCCAGAGTAAGAGTTAAGACCTTAACCAGTAGGCCAGCGTAAGAGTTAAGACCTTAACCTGTAGGCCATAGTACGAGTCTAAGACCTTAGCTATTAGGCCAGAGTAAGAGTTAATACCTTAGTTATTAGGCCAGAGTAAGAGTTAAGACCTTAACTTGTATGCCATAATACAAGTCTAAGACCTTAGCTATTAGGCCGGAGTAAGAGTTAAGACCTTAACCAGTAGGCCAGAGTAAGAGTTAAGACCTTAACCTGTAGGCCATAGTACAAGTATAAGACCTTAGCTATTAGGTTAGAGTAAGAGTTAAGACCATAGCTATTAGGCCAGAGTAAAAGAGTTAAGACCTTAACCAGTAGGCCAGAGTACGAGTCTAAGACCTTAGCTATTAGGCCAGAGTAAGAATTAAGACCTTAACCTGTAGGCCATAGTACGAGTCTAAGACCTTAGCTATTAGGCCAGACTAAGAGTTAAGACCTTAGCTATTAGGCCAGAGTAAGAGTTAAGACCTTAACCATTAGGCCAGAGTACAAGTCTAAGACCTTAGCTATTAGGCCAGAGTAAGAGTTAAGACCGTAGATATTAGGCCAGTGTAAGAGTTAAGACCTTAACCTGTAGGCCATAGTACGAGTCTAAGACCTTAGCTATTAGGCCAGAGTAAGAGTTAAGACCTTAACCATTAGGCCAGAGTACGACAATAAGACCTTAGCTATTAGACCAGAGTAAGAGTTAAGTCCTTAATCATTAGGCCATAGTACAAGTCTAAGACCTTAGCTATTAGGCCAGAGTAAGAGTTAAGACCTTAGCTATTAGGCTAGAGTAAGAGTTAAGACCTTAGCTATTAGGCCAGAGTAAGAGTTAGGACCTTAACCAGAAGGCCAGAGTAAGAGTTAAGACCTTAACCAGTAGGCCAGAGTATGAGTCTAAGACCTTAACCATTAGGCCAGAGTACGAGTCTAAGACCTTAGAAATTAGGCCAAAGTACGAGTCTAAGACCTTAGCTATTAGGCCAGAGTAAGAGTTAAGACCTTAACCATTAGGCCAGAGTACGAGTCTAAGACCTTAGCTATTAGGCCAGAGTAAGAGTTAAGACTTTAGCTATTAGGCCAGAGTAAGAGTTAAGACCTTAACCTGTAGGCCACAGTACGAGTCTAAGACCTTAGCTATTGGGCCAGAGTAAGAGTTCAGACCTTAACCATTAGGCCAGAGTACGAGTCTAAGACCTCAGCCATTAGGCCAGAGTAAGAGTTAAGACCTTAACCATTAGGCCAGAGTACGACTCTAAGACCTTAGCTATTAGGCCAGAGTAAGAGTTAAGAAATTAACCAGTAGGCCAGAGTACGAGTCTAAGACCTTAGCTATTAGGCCAGAGTACGAGTCTAAGACCTTAGCTATTAGGCCAGAGTAAGAGTTAAGACCTTAACCAGTAGGCCAGAGTACGAGCTTAAGACCTTAGCTATTAGGCCAGAGTACGAGCCTAAGACCTTAGCTATTAGGCCAGAGTACGAGTCTAAGACCTTAGCTATTAGGCCAGAGTACGAGTTTAAGACCTTAGCTATTATGCCAGAGTAGGAGTTAAGACCTTAACCATTAGGCCAGAGTACGAGTCTAAGACCTTAGCTATTAGGCCAGAGTAAGAGTTAAGACCTTACTATTAGGCCAGAGTAAGATTTAAGACCTTAACCATTAGGCCAGAGTACAAGTCTAAGACCTTAGCTATTAGGCCAGAGTAAGAGTTAAGACCTTAGCAATTATGCTAGAGTAAGAGTTAAGACCTAGCTATTAGGCCAGAGTAAGAGTTAAGACCTTAACCAGTAGGCCAGAGTAAGAGTTAAGACCTTAACCATTAGGCCAGAGTACAAGTCTAAGACCTTAGCTATTAGGCCAGAGTAAGAGTTAAGACCTTAACCAGTAGTCCAGAGTAAGAGTTAAGACCTTAACCATTAGGCCAGAGTACGAGTCTAAGACCTTAGATATTATGCCAGAGTAGGAGTTAAGACCCTAACCATTAGGCCAGAGTATGAGCCTAAGACCTTAGCTATTAGGCCAGAGTAAGTGTTAAGACCTTACTATTAGGCCAGAGTAAGATTTAAGACCTTAACCATTAGGCCAGAGTACGAGTCTAAGACCTTAGCTATTAGGCCAGAGTAAGAGTTAAGACCTTAGCTATTAGGCCAGAGTAAGAGTTAAGACCTTAACCAGTAGGCCAGAGTAAGAGTTAAGACCTTAACCATTAGGCCAGAGTACGAGTCTAAGACCTTAGCTATTAGGCCAGAGTAAGAGTTAAGACCTTAACCAGTAGGCCAGAGTAAGAGTTAAGACCTTAGCTATTTGTCCAGAGTAAGAGTTAAGACCTTAGCTATTAGGCCAGAGTACGACTTAAGACCTTAGCTATTAGGCCAGAGTAAGAGTTAAGACCTTAACCAGTATGCCAGAGTAAGAGTTAAGACCTTAACCAGTAGGCAGAGTAAGAGTTAAGACCTTAACCATTAGGCCAGAGCACGAGTCTAAGACCTTAGCTATTAGGCCAGTGTAAGAGTTAAGACCTTAGCCAGTAGGCCAGAGTACGAGTCTAGGACCTTAGCTATTAGGCCAGAGTAAGAATTAAGACCTTAGCTATTAGGCCAGAGTAAGAGTTAATACCTTAACCATTAGGCCATCGTAAGAGTTAAGACCTTAACCTGTAGGCCATAGTACGAGTCTAAGACCTTAGCTATTAGGCCAGAGTAAGAGTTAAGACCTTAGTTATTAGGCCAGAGTAAGAGTTAAGACCTTAACTTGTATGCCATAGTACAAGTCTAAGACCTTAGCTATTAGGCCGGAGTAAGAGTTAAGACCTTAACCAGTAGGCCAGAGTAAGAGTTAAGACCTTAACCTGTAGGCCATAGTACGAGTATAAGACCTTAGCTATTAGGTTAGAGTAAGAGTTAAGACCATAGCTATTAGGCCAGAGTAAAAGAGTTAAGACCTTAACCAGCAGGCAAGAGTACGAGTCTAAGACCTTAGCTATTAGGCCAGAGTAAGAATTAAGACCTTAACCTGTAGGCCATAGTACGAGTCTAAGACCTTAGCTATTAGGCCAGACTAAGAGTTAAGACCTTAGCTATTAGGCCAGAGTAAGAGTTAAGACCTTAACCATTAGGCCAGAGTACAAGTCTAAGACCTTAGCTATTAGGCCAGAGTAAGAGTTAAGACCGTAGATATTAGGCCAGTGTAAGAGTTAAAACCTTAACCTGTAGGCCATAGTACGAGTCTAAGACCTTAGCTATTAGGCCAGAGTAAGAGTTAAGACCTTAACCATTAGGCCAGAGTACGACAATAAGACCTTAGCTATTAGGCCAGAGTAAGAGTTAAGTCCTTAATCATTAGGCCATAGTACGAGTCTAAGACCTTAGCTATTAGGCCAGAGTAAGAGTTAGGACCTTAGCTATTAGGCTAGAGTAAGAGTTAAGACCTTAGCTATTAGGCCAGAGTAAGAGTTAGTACCTTAACCAGAAGGCCAGAGTAAGAGTTAAGACCTTAACCAATAGGCCAGAGTATGAGTCTAAGACCTTAACCATTAGGCCAGAGTACGAGTCTAAGACCTTAGATATTAGGCCATAGTACGAGTCTAAGACCTTAGCTATTAGGCCAGAGTAAGAGTTAAGACCTTAACCATTAGGCCAGAGTACGAGTCTAAGACCTTAGCTATTAGGCCAGAGTAAGAGTTAAGACCTTAGCTATTAGGCCAGAGTAAGAGTTAAGACCTTAACCTGTAGGCCACAGTACGAGTCTAAGACCTTAGCTATTGGGCCAGAGTAAGAGTTCAGACCTTAACCATTAGGCCAGAGTACGAGTCTAAGACCTTAGCTATTAGGCCAGAGTAAGAGTTAAGACCTTAACCATTAGGCCAGAGTACGACTCTAAGACCTTAGCTATTAGGCCAGAGTAAGAGTTAAGACCTTAACCAGTAGGCCAGAGTACGAGTCTAAGACCTTAGCTATTAGGCCAGAGTACGAGTCTAAGACCTTAGCTATTAGGCCAGAGTAAGAGTTAAGACCTAACCCAGTAGGCCAGAGTACGAGCTTAAGACCTTAGCTATTAGGCCAGAGTACGAGCCTAAGACCTTAGCTATTAGGCCAGAGTACGAGTCTAAGACATTAGCTATTAGGCCAGAGTACGAGTTTAAGACCTTAGCTATTATGCCAGAGTAGGAGTTAAGACCTTAACCATTAGGCCAGAGTACGAGTCTAAGACCTTAGCTATTAGGCCAGAGTAAGAGTTAAGACCTTACTATTAGGCCAGAGTAAGATTTAAGACCTTAACCATTAGGCCAGAGTACGAGTCTAAGACCTTAGCTATTAGGCCAGAGTAAGAGTTAAGACCTTAGCAATTAGGCTAGAGTAAGAGTTAAGACCTAGCTATTAGGCCAGAGTAAGATTTAAGACCTTAACTAGTAGGCCAGAGTAAGAGTTAAGACCTTAACCATTAGGCCGGAGTACGAGTCTAAGACCTTAGCTATTAGGCAAGAGTAAGAGTTAAGACCTTAACCAGTAGGCCAGAGTAAGAGTTAAGACCTTAACCATTAGGCCAGAGTACGAGTCTAAGACCTTAGATATTATGCCAGAGTAGGAGTTAAGACCCTAACCATTAGGCCAGAGTATGAGCCTAAGACCTTAGCTATTAGGCCAGAGTAAGTGTTAAGACCTTACTATTAGGCCAGAGTAAGATTTAAGACCTTAACCATTAGGCCAGAGTACGAGTCTAAGACCTTAGCTATTAGGCCAGAGTAAGAGTTAAGACCTTAGCTATTAGGCCAGAGTAAGAGTTAAGAACTTAACCAGTAGGCCAGAGTAAGAGTTAAGACCTTAACCATTAGGCCAGAGTACGAGTCTAAGACCTTAGCTATTAGGCCAGAGTAAGATTTAAGCCCTTAACCAGTAGGCCAGAGTAAGAGTTAAGACCTTAACCAGTAGGCCAGAGTAAGAGTTAAGACCTTAACCAGTAGGCAAGAGTAAGAGTTAAGACCTTAACCAGTAGGCCAGAGTACGAGTCTAAGACCTTAGCTATTAGGCCAGAGTAAGAGTTAAGACCTTAACCATTAGGCCAGAGTAAGAGTTAAGACCTTAGCTATTTGGCCAGAGTAAGAGTTAAGACCTTAACCAGTAGGCCAGAGTACAAGTCTAAGACCTTAGCTATTAGGCCAGAGTAAGAGTTAAGACCTTAGCTATTAGGCCAGAGTAAGAGTTAAGACCTTAACCATTAGACCAGAGTATGAGTCTAAGACCTTAGCTATTAGGCCAAAGTGAGAGTTAAGACCTTAACCATTATGCCAGAGTACGAGTCTAAGACCTCAGCTATTAGGCCAAAGTAAGAGTTAAGACCTTAACAATTAGGCCAGAGTACGTGTCTAAGACATTAGCTATTAGGGCAGAGTAAGAGTTAAGACCTTAACCAATAGGCCAGAGTAAGAGTTAAGACCTTAACCATTAGGCCAGAGTACGAGTCTAAGACCTTAGTTATTAGGCCAGAGTAAGAGTTAAGACCTTAACCTGTAGGCCATAGTACAATTCTAAGACCTTAGCTATTAGGCCAGAGTAAGAGTTAAGACCTTAACCAGTAGGCAGGAGTATGAGTCTAAGACCTTAACCAATAGGCCAGAGTACGATTCTAAGACCTTAGATATTAGGCAATAGTACGAGTCTAAGACCTTAGCTATTAGGCCAGAGTAAGAGTTAAGACCTTAACCATTAGGCCAGAGTACGAGTCTAAGACCTTAGCTATTAGGCCAGAGTAAGAGTTAACACCTTAGCTATTAGGCTAGAGTAAGAGTTAAGACCTTACCTATTCGGCCAGAGTAAGAGTTACGACCTTAACTTGTAGGCCACAGTACGAGTCTAAGACCTTAGCTATTAGGCCAGAGTAAGAGTTAAGACCTTAACCATTAGGCCATAGTAAGAGTCTAAGACGTTAACGATTAGGCCAGAGTAAGAGTTAAGACCTTAACCATTGGGCCAGAGTATGAGTCTAAGAGCTTAGCTATTAGGCCAAAGTAAGAGTTAAGACCTTAACCATTAGGCCAGAGTATGCGTCTAAGACCATAGCTATTAGGCCAGAGTAAGAGTTAAGACCTTAACCAATAGGCCAGTGTAAGAGTTAAGACCTTAACCAGTAGGCCAGAGTACGAGTCTAAGACCTTAGCTATTAGGCCATAGTACGAGTCTAAGACCTTAGCTATTAGGCCAGAGTAAGAGTTAAGACCTTACCTATTAGGCCAGAGTAAGATTTAAGACCTTAACTTGTAGGCCACAGTACGAGTCTAAGACCTTAGCTATTAGGCCAGAGTAAGAGTTAAGACCTTAACCATTAGGCCATAGTAAGAGTCTAAGACGTTAACGATTAGGCCAGAGTAAGAGTTAAGACCTTAACCATTAGGCCAGAGTATGAGTCTAAGAGCTTAGCTATTAGGCCAAAGTAAGAGTTAAGACCTTAACAATTAGGCCAGAATATGCGTCTAAGACCTTAGCTATTAGGCCAGAGTAAGAGTTAAGACCTTAACCAATAGGCCAGAGTAAGAGTCTAAGACGTTAACGATTAGGCCAGAGTAAGAGTTAAGACCTTAACCAGTAGGCCAGAGTACGAGTCTAAGACCTTAGCTATTAGGCCATAGTACGAGTCTAAGACCTTAGCTATTAGGCCAGACTAAGAGTTAAGACCTTAGCTATTAGGCCAGAGTAAGAGTGAAGACCTTAACCATTATGACAGAGTACGAGTCCAAGACCTTAGCTATTAGGCCAGAGTAAGAGTTAAGACCTTAGCTATTAGGCCAGAGTAAGAGTTAAGACCTTAACCATTAGGCCAGAGTACGACTCTAAGACCTTAGCTATTAGGCCAGAGTAAGAGTTAAGACCTTAACCATTAGGCCAGAGTACGAGTCTAAGACCTTAGCTATTAGGCCAGAGTAAGAGTTAAGACCTTAACCATTAGGCCAGAGTACGACTCTAAGACCTTAGCTATTAGGCCAGAGTAAGAGTTAAGACCTTAACCAGTAGGCCAGAGTACGAGTCTAAGACCTTAGCTATTAGGCAAGAGTACGAGTCTAAGACCTTAGCTATTAGGCCAGAGTAAGAGTTAAGACCTAACCCAGTAGGCCAGAGTACGAGCTTAAGACCTTAGCTATTAGGCCAGAGTACGAGCCTAAGACCTTAGCTATTAGGCCAGAGTACGAGTCTAAGACATTAGCTATTAGGCCAGAGTACGAGTTTAAGACCTTAGCTATTATGCCAGAGTAGGAGTTAAGACCTTAACCATTAGGCCAGAGTACGAGTCTAAGACCTTAGCTATTAGGCCAGAGTAAGAGTTAAGACCTTACTATTAGGCCAGAGTAAGATTTAAGACCTTAACCATTAGGCCAGAGTACGAGTCTAAGACCTTAGCTATTAGGCCAGAGTAAGAGTTAAGACCTTAGCAATTAGGCTAGAGTAAGAGTTAAGACCTAGCTATTAGGCCAGAGTAAGATTTAAGACCTTAACCAGTAGGCCAGAGTAAGAGTTAAGACCTTAACCATTAGGCCGGAGTACGAGTCTAAGACCTTAGCTATTAGGCAAGAGTAAGAGTTAAGACCTTAACCAGTAGGCCAGAGTAAGAGTTAAGACCTTAACCATTAGGCCAGAGTACGAGTCTAAGACCTTAGATATTATGCCAGAGTAGGAGTTAAGACCCTAACCATTAGGCCAGAGTATGAGCCTAAGACCTTAGCTATTAGGCCAGAGTAAGTGTTAAGACCTTACTATTAGGCCAGAGTAAGATTTAAGACCTTAACCATTAGGCCAGAGTACGAGTCTAAGACCTTAGCTATTAGGCCAGAGTAAGAGTTAAGACCTTAGCTATTAGGCCAGAGTAAGAGTTAAGAACTTAACCAGTAGGCCAGAGTAAAAGTTAAGACCTTAACCATTAGGCCAGAGTACGAGTCTAAGACCTTAGCTATTAGGCCAGAGTAAGATTTAAGCCCTTAACCAGTAGGCCAGAGTAAGAGTTAAGACCTTAACCAGTAGGCCAAAGTAAGAGTTAAGACCTTAGCTATTTGGCCAGAGTAAGAGTTAAGACCTTAACCATTAGGCCAGAGTACGAGTCTAAGACCTTAGCTATTAGGCCAGAGTAAGAGTTAAGACCTTAGCTATTAGGCCAGAGTAAGAGTTAAGACCTTAACCTGTAGGCCACAGTACGACTCTAAGACCTTAGCTATTAGGCCAGAGTAAGAGTTAAGACCTTAACCATTAGGCCAGAGTACGAGTCTAAGACCTTAGCTATTAGGCCAGAGTAAGAGTTAAGACCTTAACTATTAGGCCAGAGTACGACTCTAAGACCTTAGCTATTAGGCCAGAGTAAGAGTTAAGACCTTAACCAGTAGGCCAGAGTACGAGTCTAAGACCTTAGCTATTAGGCCAGAGTACGAGTCTAAGACCTTAGCTATTAGGCCAGAGTAAGAGTTAAGACCTAACCCAGTGGTCCAGAGTACGAGCTTAAGACCTTAGCTATTAGGCCAGAGTATGAGCCTAAGACCTTAGCTATTAGGCCAGAGTACGAGTCTAAGACATTAGCTATTAGGCCAGAGTACGAGTTTAAGACCTTAGCTATTATGCCAGAGTAGGAGTTAAGACCTTAACCATTAGGCCAGAGTACGAGTCTAAGACCTTAGCTATTAGGCCAGAGTAAGAGTTAAGACCTTACTATTAGGCCAGAGTAAGATTTAAGACCTTAACCATTAGGCCAGAGTACGAGTCTAAGACCTTAGCTATTAGGCCAGAGTAAGAGTTAAGACCTTAGCAATTAGGCTAGAGTAAGAGTTAAGACCTAGCTATTAGGCCAGAGTAAGATTTAAGACCTTAACCAGTAGGCCAGAGTAAGAGTTAAGACCTTAACCATTAGGCCGGAGTACGAGTCTAAGACCTTAGCTATTAGGCAAGAGTAAGAGTTAAGACCTTAACCAGTAGGCCAGAGTAAGAGTTAAGACCTTAACCATTAGGCCAGAGTACGAGTCTAAGACCTTAGATATTATGCCAGAGTAGGAGTTAAGACCCTAACCATTAGGCCAGAGTATGAGCCTAAGACCTTAGCTATTAGGCCAGAGTAAGTGTTAAGACCTTACTATTAGGCCAGAGTAAGATTTAAGACCTTAACCATTAGGCCAGAGTACGAGTCTAAGACCTTAGCTATTAGGCCAGAGTAAGAGTTAAGACCTTAGCTATTAGGCCAGAGTAAGAGTTAAGAACTTAACCAGTAGGCCAGAGTAAGAGTTAAGACCTTAACCATTAGGCCAGAGTACGAGTCTAAGACCTTAGCTATTAGGCCAAAGTAAGAGTTAAGACCTTAACAATTAGGCCAGAGTATGCGTCTAAGACCTTAGCTATTAGGCCAGAGTTCGAGTTAAGACCTTAACCAATAGGCCAGAGTAAGAGTTAAGACCTTAACCAGTAGGCCAGAGTACGAGTCTAAGACCTTAGCTATTAGGCCATAGTACGAGTCTAAGACCTTAGCTATTAGGCCAGAGTAAGAGTTAAGACCTTACCTATTAGGCCAGAGTAAGAGTTAAGACCTTAACTTGTAGGCCATAGTACGAGTCTAAGACCTTAGCTATTAGGCCAGAGTAAGTGTTAAGACCTTACTATTAGGCCAGAGTAAGATTTAAGACCTTAACCATTAGGCCAGAGTACGAGTCTAAGACCTTAGCTATTAGGCCAGAGTAAGAGTTAAGACCTTAGCTATTAGGCCAGAGTAAGAGTTAAGAACTTAACCAGTAGGCCAGAGTAAGAGTTAAGACCTTAACCATTAGGCCAGAGTACGAGTCTAAGACCTTAGCTATTAGGCCAGAGTAAGATTTAAGCCCTTAACCAGTAGGCCAGAGTAAGAGTTAAGACCTTAACCAGTAGGCCAGAGTAAGAGTTAAGACCTTAACCAGTAGGCAAGAGTAAGAGTTAAGACCTTAACCAGTAGGCCAGAGTACGAGTCTAAGACCTTAGCTATTAGGCCAGAGTAAGAGTTAAGACCTTAACCATTAGGCCAGAGTAAGAGTTAAGACCTTAGCTATTTGGCCAGAGTAAGAGTTAAGACCTTAACCAGTAGGCCAGAGTACAAGTCTAAGACCTTAGCTATTAGGCCAGAGTAAGAGTTAAGACCTTAGCTATTAGGCCAGAGTAAGAGTTAAGACCTTAACCATTAGACCAGAGTATGAGTCTAAGACCTTAGCTATTAGGCCAAAGTAAGAGTTAAGACCTTAACCATTATGCCAGAGTACGAGTCTAAGACCTCAGCTATTAGGCCAAAGTAAGAGTTAAGACCTTAACAATTAGGCCAGAGTACGTGTCTAAGACATTAGCTATTAGGGCAGAGTAAGAGTTAAGACCTTAACCAATAGGCCATAGTAAGAGTTAAGACCTTAACCATTAGGCCAGAGTACGAGTCTAAGACCTTAGTTATTAGGCCAGAGTAAGAGTTAAGACCTTAACCTGTAGGCCATAGTACAATTCTAAGACCTTAGCTATTAGGCCAGAGTAAGAGTTAAGACCTTAACCAGTAGGCAGGAGTATGAGTCTAAGACCTTAACCAATAGGCCAGAGTACGATTCTAAGACCTTAGATATTAGGCAATAGTACGAGTCTAAGACCTTAGCTATTAGGCCAGAGTAAGAGTTAAGACCTTAACCATTAGGCCAGAGTACGAGTCTAAGACCTTAGCTATTAGGCCAGAGTAAGAGTTAACACCTTAGCTATTAGGCTAGAGTAAGAGTTAAGACCTTACCTATTCGGCCAGAGTAAGAGTTAAGACCTTAACTTGTAGGCCACAGTACGAGTCTAAGACCTTAGCTATTAGGCCAGAGTAAGAGTTAAGACCTTAACCATTAGGCCATAGTAAGAGGCTAAGACGTTAACGATTAGGCCAGAGTAAGAGTTAAGACCTTAACCATTGGGCCAGAGTATGAGTCTAAGAGCTTAGCTATTAGGCCAAAGTAAGAGTTAAGACCTTAACCATTAGGCCAGAGTATGCGTCTAAGACCTTAGCTATTAGGCCAGAGTAAGAGTTAAGACCTTAACCAATAGGCCAGTGTAAGAGTTAAGACCTTAACCAGTAGGCCAGAGTACGAGTCTAAGACCTTAGCTATTAGGCCATAGTACGAGTCTAAGACCTTAGCTATTAGGCCAGAGTAAGAGTTAAGACCTTACCTATTAGGCCAGAGTAAGATTTAAGACCTTAACTTGTAGGCCACAGTACGAGTCTAAGACCTTAGCTATTAGGCCAGAGTAAGAGTTAAGACCTTAACCATTAGGCCATAGTAAGAGTCTAAGACGTTAACGATTAGGCCAGAGTAAGAGTTAAGACCTTAACCATTAGGCCAGAGTATGAGTCTAAGAGCTTAGCTATTAGGCCAAAGTAAGAGTTAAGACCTTAACAATTAGGCCAGAGTATGCGTCTAAGACCTTAGCTATTAGGCCAGAGTAAGAGTTAAGACCTTAACCAATAGGCCAGAGTAAGAGTCTAAGACGTTAACGATTAGGCCAGAGTAAGAGTTAAGACCTTAACCAGTAGGCCAGAGTACGAGTCTAAGACCTTAGCTATTAGGCCATAGTACGAGTCTAAGACCTTAGCTATTAGGCCAGACTAAGAGTTAAGACCTTAGCTATTAGGCCAGAGTAAGAGTGAAGACCTTAACCATTATGACAGAGTACGAGTCCAAGACCTTAGCTATTAGGCCAGAGTAAGAGTTAAGACCTTAGCTATTAGGCCAGAGTAAGAGTTAAGACCTTAACCATTAGGCCAGAGTACGACTCTAAGACCTTAGCTATTAGGCCAGAGTAAGAGTTAAGACCTTAACCATTAGGCCAGAGTACGAGTCTAAGACCTTAGCTATTAGGCCAGAGTAAGAGTTAAGACCTTAACCATTAGGCCAGAGTACGACTCTAAGACCTTAGCTATTAGGCCAGAGTAAGAGTTAAGACCTTAACCAGTAGGCCAGAGTACGAGTCTAAGACCTTAGCTATTAGGCAAGAGTACGAGTCTAAGACCTTAGCTATTAGGCCAGAGTAAGAGTTAAGACCTAACCCAGTAGGCCAGAGTACGAGCTTAAGACCTTAGCTATTAGGCCAGAGTACGAGCCTAAGACCTTAGCTATTAGGCCAGAGTACGAGTCTAAGACATTAGCTATTAGGCCAGAGTACGAGTTTAAGACCTTAGCTATTATGCCAGAGTAGGAGTTAAGACCTTAACCATTAGGCCAGAGTACGAGTCTAAGACCTTAGCTATTAGGCCAGAGTAAGAGTTAAGACCTTACTATTAGGCCAGAGTAAGATTTAAGACCTTAACCATGAGGCCAGAGTACGAGTCTAAGACCTTAGCTATTAGGCCAGAGTAAGAGTTAAGACCTTAGCAATTAGGCTAGAGTAAGAGTTAAGACCTAGCTATTAGGCCAGAGTAAGATTTAAGACCTTAACCAGTAGGCCAGAGTAAGAGTTAAGACCTTAACCATTAGGCCGGAGTACGAGTCTAAGACCTTAGCTATTAGGCAAGAGTAAGAGTTAAGACCTTAACCAGTAGGCCAGAGTAAGAGTTAAGACCTTAACCATTAGGCCAGAGTACGAGTCTAAGACCTTAGATATTATGCCAGAGTAGGAGTTAAGACCCTAACCATTAGGCCAGAGTATGAGCCTAAGACCTTAGCTATTAGGCCAGAGTAAGTGTTAAGACCTTACTATTAGGCCAGAGTAAGATTTAAGACCTTAACCATTAGGCCAGAGTACGAGTCTAAGACCTTAGCTATTAGGCCAGAGTAAGAGTTAAGACCTTAGCTATTAGGCCAGAGTAAGAGTTAAGAACTTAACCAGTAGGCCAGAGTAAAAGTTAAGACCTTAACCATTAGGCCAGAGTACGAGTCTAAGACCTTAGCTATTAGGCCAGAGTAAGATTTAAGCCCTTAACCAGTAGGCCAGAGTAAGAGTTAAGACCTTAACCAGTAGGCCAAAGTAAGAGTTAAGACCTTAACCATTAGGCCAGAGTACGAGTCTAAGACCTTAGCTATTAGGCCAGAGTAAGAGTTAAGACCTTAGCTATTAGGCCAGAGTAAGAGTTAAGACCTTAACCTGTAGGCCACAGTACGACTCTAAGACCTTAGCTATTAGGCCAGAGTAAGAGTTAAGACCTTAACCATTAGGCCAGAGTACGAGTCTTAGACCTTAGCTATTAGGCCAGAGTAAGAGTTAAGACCTTAACCATTAGGCCAGAGTACGACTCTAAGACCTTAGCTATTAGGCCAGAGTAAGAGTTAAGACCTTAACCAGTAGGCCAGAGTACGAGTCTAAGACCTTAGCTATTAGGCCAGAGTACGAGTCTAAGACCTTAGCTATTAGGCCAGAGTAAGAGTTAAGACCTAACCCAGTAGGCCAGAGTACGAGCTTAAGACCTTAGCTATTAGGCCAGAGTACGAGCCTAAGACCTTAGCTATTAGGCCAGAGTACGAGTCTAAGACATTAGCTATTAGGCCAGAGTACGAGTTTAAGACCTTAGCTATTATGCCAGAGTAAGAGTTAAGACTTTAGCTATTAGGCCAGAGTAAGAGTTAAGACCTTAACCTGTAGGCCACAGTACGAGTCTAAGACCTTAGCTATTGGGCCAGAGTAAGAGTTCAGACCTTAACCATTAGGCCAGAGTACGAGTCTAAGACCTCAGCCATTAGGCCAGAGTAAGAGTTAAGACCTTAACCATTAGGCCAGAGTACGACTCTAAGACCTTAGCTATTAGGCCAGAGTAAGAGTTAAGAAATTAACCAGTAGGCCAGAGTACGAGTCTAAGACCTTAGCTATTAGGCCAGAGTACGAGTCTAAGACCTTAGCTATTAGGCCAGAGTAAGAGTTAAGACCTTAACCTGTAGGCCAGAGTACGAGCTTAAGACCTTAGCTATTAGGCCAGAGTACGAGCCTAAGACCTTAGCTATTAGGCCAGAGTACGAGTCTAAGACCTTAGCTATTAGGCCAGAGTACGAGTTTAAGACCTTAGCTATTATGCCAGAGTAGGAGTTAAGACCTTAACCATTAGGCCAGAGTACGAGTCTAAGACCTTAGCTATTAGGCCAGAGTAAGAGTTAAGACCTTACTATTAGGCCAGAGTAAGATTTAAGACCTTAACCATTAGGCCAGAGTACAAGTCTAAGACCTTAGCTATTAGGCCAGAGTAAGAGTTAAGACCTTAGCAATTATGCTAGAGTAAGAGTTAAGACCTAGCTATTAGGCCAGAGTAAGAGTTAAGACCTTAACCAGTAGGCCAGAGTAAGAGTTAAGACCTTAACCATTAGGCCAGAGTACAAGTCTAAGACCTTAGCTATTAGGCCAGAGTAAGAGTTAAGACCTTAACCAGTAGTCCAGAGTAAGAGTTAAGACCTTAACCATTAGGCCAGAGTACGAGTCTAAGACCTTAGATATTATGCCAGAGTAGGAGTTAAGACCCTAACCATTAGGCCAGAGTCTGAGCCTAAGACCTTAGCTATTAGGCCAGAGTAAGTGTTAAGACCTTACTATTAGGCCAGAGTAAGATTTAAGACCTTAACCATTAGGCCAGAGTACGAGTCTAAGACCTTAGCTATTAGGCCAGAGTAAGAGTTAAGACCTTAGCAATTAGGCTAGAGTAAGAGTTAAGACCTAGCTATTAGGCCAGAGTAAGATTTAAGACCTTAACCAGTAGGCCAGAGTAAGAGTTAAGACCTTAACCATTAGGCCGGAGTACGAGTCTAAGACCTTAGCTATTAGGCCAGAGTAAGAGTTAAGACCTTAACCAGTAGGCCAGAGTACGAGCTTAAGACCTTAGCTATTAGGCCAGAGTACGAGCCTAAGACCTTAGCTATTAGGCCAGAGTACGAGTCTAAGACCTTAGCTATTAGGCCAGAGTAAGAGTTAAGACCTTAGCTATTAGGCCAGAGTAAGAGTTAAGACCTTAACCAGTAGGCCAGAGTAAGAGTTAAGACCTTAACCATTAGGCCAGAGTACGAGTCTAAGACCTTAGCTATTAGGCCAGAGTAAGAGTTAAGACCTTAACCAGTAAGCCAGAGTAAGAGTTAAGACCTTAGCTATTTGTCCAGAGTAAGAGTTAAGACCTTAGCTATTAGGCCAGAGTACGACTTAAGACCTTAGCTATTAGGCCAGAGTAAGAGTTAAGACATTAACCAGTATGCCAGAGTAAGAGTTAAGACCTTAACCAGTAGGCAGAGTAAGAGTTAAGACCTTAACCATTAGGCCAGAGCACGAGTCTAAGACCTTAGCTATTAGGCCAGTGTAAGAGTTAAGACCTTAGCCAGTAGGCCAGAGTACGAGTCTAGGACCTTAGCTATTAGGCCAGAGTAAGAATTAAGACCTTAGCTATTAGGCCAGAGTAAGAGTTAAGACCTTAACCAGTAGTCCAGAGTATGAGTCTAAGACCTTAGCTATTAGGCCAGAGTAAGAGTTAAGACCTTAACCAGTAGGCCATCGTAA
Organism: Triturus cristatus; assembly: GCF_964204655.1. NCBI lineage: Eukaryota > Metazoa > Chordata > Amphibia > Caudata > Salamandridae > Triturus > Triturus cristatus. The sequence goes on along the minus strand of NC_140593.1, from coordinate 716,693,692 downwards.
GAGTTAAGACCTTAACCTGTAGGCCATAGTACGAGTCTAAGACCTTAGCTATTAGGCCAGAGTAAGAGTTAAGACCTTAGTTATTAGGCCAGAGTAAGAGTTAAGACCTTAACTTGTATGCCATAGTACAAGTCTAAGACCTTAGCTATTAGGCCGGAGTAAGAGTTAAGACCTTAACCAGTAGGCCAGAGTAAGAGTTAAGACCTTAACCTGTAGGCCATAGTACGAGTATAAGACCTTAGCTATTAGGTTAGAGTAAGAGTTAAGACCATAGCTATTAGGCCAGAGTAAAAGAGTTAAGACCTTAACCAGCAGGCCAGAGTACGAGTCTAAGACCTTAGCTATTAGGCCAGAGTAAGAATTAAGACCTTAACCTGTAGGCCATAGTACGAGTCTAAGACCTTAGCTATTAGGCCAGACTAAGAGTTAAGACCTTAGCTATTAGGCCAGAGTAAGGGTTAAGACCTTAACCATTAGGCCAGAGTACAAGTCTAAGACCTTAGCTATTAGGCCAGAGTAAGAGTTAAGACCGTAGATATTAGGCCAGTGTAAGAGTTAAAACCTTAACCTGTAGGCCATAGTACGAGTCTAAGACCTTAGCTATTAGGCCAGAGTAAGAGTTAAGACCTTAACCATTAGGCCAGAGTACGACAATAAGACCTTAGCTATTAGGCCAGAGTAAGAGTTAAGTCCTTAATCATTAGGCCATAGTACGAGTCTAAGACCTTAGCTATTAGGCCAGAGTAAGAGTTAAGACCTTAGCTATTAGGCTAGAGTAAGAGTTAAGACCTTAGCTATTAGGCCAGAGTAAGAGTTAGGACCTTAACCAGAAGGCCAGAGTAAGAGTTAAGACCTTAACCAATAGGCCAGAGTATGAGTCTAAGACCTTAACCATTAGGCCAGAGTACGAGTCTAAGACCTTAGATATTAGGCCATAGTACGAGTCTAAGACCTTAGCTATTAGGCCAGAGTAAGAGTTAAGACCCTAACCATTAGGCCAGAATACAAGTCTAAGACCTTAGCTATTAGGCCAGAGTAAGAGTTAAGACCTTAGCTATTAGGCCAGAGTAAGAGTTAAGACCTTAACCTGTAGGCCACAGTACGAGTCTAAGACCTTAGCTATTGGGCCAGAGTAAGAGTTCAGACCTTAACCATTAGGCCAGAGTACGAGTCTAAGACCTTAGCTATTAGGCCAGAGTAAGAGTTAAGACCTTAACCATTAGGCCAGAGTACGACTCTAAGACCTTAGCTATTAGGCCAGAGTAAGAGTTAAGACCTTAACCAGTAGGCCAGAGTACGAGTCTAAGACCTTAGCTATTAGGCCAGAGTACGAGTCTAAGACCTTAGCTATTAGGCCAGAGTAAGAGTTAAGACCTAACCCAGTAGGCCAGAGTACGAGCTTAAGACCTTAGCTATTAGGCCAGAGTACGAGCCTAAGACCTTAGCTATTAGGCCAGGGTACGAGCTTAAGACCTTAGCTATTAGGCCAGAGTACGAGCCTAAGACCTTAGCTATTAGGCCAGAGTACGAGTCTAAGACATTAGCTATTAGGCCAGAGTACGAGTTTAAGACCTTAGCTATTATGCCAGAGTAGGAGTTAAGACCTTAACCATTAGGCCAGAGTACGAGTCTAAGACCTTAGCTATTAGGCCAGAGTAAGAGTTAAGACCTTACTATTAGGCCAGAGTAAGATTTAAGACCTTAACCATTAGGCCAGAGTACGAGTCTAAGACCTTAGCTATTAGGCCAGAGTAAGAGTTAAGACCTTAGCAATTAGGCTAGAGTAAGAGTTAAGACCTAGCTATTAGGCCAGAGTAAGATTTAAGACCTTAACCAGTAGGCCAGAGTAAGAGTTAAGACCTTAACCATTAGGCCGGAGTACGAGTCTAAGACCTTAGCTATTAGGCAAGAGTAAGAGTTAAGACCTTAACCAGTAGGCCAGAGTAAGAGTTAAGACCTTAACCATTAGGCCAGAGTACGAGTCTAAGACCTTAGATATTATGCCAGAGTAGGAGTTAAGACCCTAACCATTAGGCCAGAGTATGAGCCTAAGACCTTAGCTATTAGGCCAGAGTAAGTGTTAAGACCTTACTATTAGGCCAGAGTAAGATTTAAGACCTTAACCATTAGGCCAGAGTACGAGTCTAAGACCTTAGCTATTAGGCCAGAGTAAGAGTTAAGACCTTAGCTATTAGGCCAGAGTAAGAGTTAAGAACTTAACCAGTAGGCCAGAGTAAGAGTTAAGACCTTAACCATTAGGCCAGAGTACGAGTCTAAGACCTTAGCTATTAGGCCAGAGTAAGATTTAAGCCCTTAACCAGTAGGCCAGAGTAAGAGTTAAGACCTTAACCAGTAGGCCAAAGTAAGAGTTAAGACCTTAGCTATTTGGCCAGAGTAAGAGTTAAGACCTTAACTTGTAGGCCACAGTACGAGTCTAAGACCTTAGCTATTAGGCCAGACTAAGAGTTAAGACCTTAACCATTAGGCCATAGTAAGAGTCTAAGACGTTAACGATTAGGCCAGAGTAAGAGTTAAGACCTTAACCATTGGGCCAGAGTATGAGTCTAAGAGCTTAGCTATTAGGCCAAAGTAAGAGTTAAGACCTTAACAATTAGGCCAGAGTATGCGTCTAAGACCTTAGCTATTAGGCCAGAGTTCGAGTTAAGACCTTAACCAATAGGCCAGAGTAAGAGTTAAGACCTTAACCAGTAGGCCAGAGTACGAGTCTAAGACCTTAGCTATTAGGCCATAGTACGAGTCTAAGACCTTAGCTATTAGGCCAGAGTAAGAGTTAAGACCTTACCTATTAGGCCAGAGTAAGAGTTAAGACCTTAACTTGTAGGCCATAGTACGAGTCTAAGACCTTAGCTATTAGGCCAGAGTAAGAGTTAAGACCTTAACCAGTAGGCCAGAGTAAGAGTTAAGACCTTAACCTGTAGGCCATAGTACGAGTATAAGACCTTAGCTATTAGGTTAGAGTAAGAGTTAAGACCATAGCTATTAGGCCAGAGTAAGAGTTAAGACCTTAACCAGTAGGCCAGAGTACGAGTCTAAGACCTTAGCTATTAGGCCAAAGTAAGAGTTAAGACCTTAACCATTAGGCCAGAGTATGCGTCTAAGACCTTAGCTATTAGGCCAGAGTAAGAGTTAAGACCTTAACCAATAGGCCAGAGTAAGAGTTAAGACCTTAACCAGTAGGCCAGAGTACGAGTCTAAGACCTTAGCTATTAGGCCATAGTACGAGTCTAAGACCTTAGCTATTAGGCCAGAGTAAGAGTTAAGACCTTACCTATTAGGCCAGAGTAAGATTTAAGACCTTAACTTGTAGGCCACAGTACGAGTCTAAGACCTTAGCTATTAGGCCAGAGTAAGAGTTAAGACCTTAACCATTAGGCCATAGTAAGAGTCTAAGACTTTAACGATTAGGCCAGAGTAAGAGTTAAGACCTTAACCATTAGGCCAGAGTATGAGTCTAAGAGCTTAGCTATTAGGCCAAAGTAAGAGTTAAGACCTTAACAATTAGGCCAGAGTATGCGCCTAAGACCTTAGCTATTAGGCCAGAGTAAGAGTTAAGACCTAACCCAGTAGGCCAGAGTACGAGCTTAAGACCTTAGCTATTAGGCCAGAGTACGAGCCTAAGATCTTAGCTATTAGGCCAGAGTACGAGTCTAAGACCTTAGCTATTAGGCCAGAGTACGAGTTTAGGACCTTAGCTATTATGCCAGAGTAGGAGTTAAGACCTTAACCATTAGGCCAGAGTACGAGTCTAAGACCTTAGCTATTAGGCCAGAGTAAGAGTTAAGACCTTACTATTAGGCCAGAGTAAGATTTAAGACCTTAACCATTAGGCCAGAGTACGAGTCTAAGACCTTAGCTATTAGGCCAGAGTAAGAGTTAAGACCTTAGCAATTAGGCTAGAGTAAGAGTTAAGACCTAGCTATTAGGCCAGAGTAAGAGTTAAGACCTTAACCAGTAGGCCAGAGTAAGAGTTAAGACCTTAACCATTAGGCCAGAGTACGAGTCTAAGACCTTACCTATTAGGCAAGAGTAAGAGTTAAGACCTTAACCAGTAGGCCAGAGTAAGAGTTAAGACCTTAACCATTAGGCCAGAGTACGAGTCTAAGACCTTAGATATTATGCCAGAGTAGGAGTTAAGACCCTAACCATTAGGCCAGAGTATGAGCCTAAGACCTTAGCTATTAGGCCAGAGTAAGTGTTAAGACCTTACTATTAGGCCAGAGTAAGATTTAAGACCTTAACCATTAGGCCAGAGTACGAGTCTAAGACCTTAGCTATTAGGCCAGAGTAAGAGTTAAGACCTTAGCTATTAGGCCAGAGTAAGAGTTAAGAACTTAACCAGTAGGCCAGAGTAAGAGTTAAGACCTTAACCATTCGGCCAGAGTACGAGTCTAAGACCTTAGCTATTAGGCCAGAGTAAGAGTTAAGACCTTAACCAGTAGGCCAGAGTAAGAGTTAAGACCTTAACCATTAGGCCAGAGTACGAGTCTAAGACCTTAGCTATTAGGGCAGAGTAAGAGTTAAGACCTTAGCTATTAGGCCAGAGTAAGAGTTAAGACCTTAACCAGTAGGCCAGAGTACGAGTCTAAGACCTTAGCTATTAGGCCAGAGTAAGAGTTAAGACCTTAACCAGTAGGCCAGAGTAAGAGTTAAGACCTTAACCTGTTGGCCATAGCACGAGTCTAAGACCTTAGCTATTAGGCCAGAGTAAGAGTTAAGACCTTAGCTATTAGGCCAGAGTAAGAGTTAAGACCTTAACCATTAGGCCAGAGTACGAGTCTAAGACCTTAGCTATTAGGCCAGAGTAAGAGTTAAGACCTTAACCATTAGGCCAGAGTACGAGTCTAAGACCTTAGCTATTAGGCCAGAGTAAGATTTAAGACCTTAACCAGTAGGCCAGAGTAAGAGTTAAGACCTTAACCAGTAGGCCAGAGTAAGAGTTAAGACCTTAGCTATTTGGCCAGAGTAAGAGTTAAGACCTTAATCAGTAGGCCAGAGTACGAGTCTAAGACCTTAGCTATTAGGCCAGAGTAAGAGTTAAGACCTTAACCATTAGGCCAGAGTAAGAGTTAAGACCTTAGCTATTTGGCCAGAGTAAGAGTTAAGACCTTAACCAGTAGGCCAGAGTACAAGTCTAAGACCTTAGCTATTAGGCCAGAGTAAGAGTTAAGACCTTAACCAGTAGGCCAGAGTAAGAGTTAAGACCTTAACCATTAGGCCAGAGTACGAGTCTAAGACCTTAGATATTATGCCAGAGTAGGAGTTAAGACCCTAACCATTAGGCCAGAGTATGAGCCTAAGACCTTAGCTATTAGGCCAGAGTAAGTGTTAAGACCTTACTATTAGGCCAGAGTAAGAGTTAAGAACTTAACCAGTAGGCCAGAGTAAGAGTTAAGACCTTAACCATTCAGCCAGAGTACGAGTCTAAGACCTTAGCTATTAGGCCAGAGTAAGAGTTAAGACCTTAACCAGTAGGCCAGAGTAAGAGTTAAGACCTTAACCATTAGGCCAGAGTACGAGTCTAAGACCTTAGCTATTAGGGCAGAGTAAGAGTTAAGACCTTAGCTATTAGGCCAGAGTAAGAGTTAAGACCTTAACCAGTAGGCCAGAGTACGAGTCTAAGACCTTAGCTATTAGGCCAGAGTAAGAGTTAAGACCTTAACCAGTAGGCCAGAGTAAGAGTTAAGACCTTAACCTGTTGGCCATAGCACGAGTCTAAGACCTTAGCTATTAGGCCAGAGTAAGAGTTAAGACCTTAGCTATTAGGCCAGAGTAAGAGTTAAGACCTTAACCATTAGGCCAGAGTACGAGTCTAAGACCTTAGCTATTAGGCCAGAGTAAGAGTTAAGACCTTAACCATTAGGCCAGAGTACGAGTCTAAGACCTTAGCTATTAGGCCAGAGTAAGATTTAAGACCTTAACCAGTAGGCCAGAGTAAGAGTTAAGACCTTAACCAGTAGGCCAGAGTAAGAGTTAAGACCTTAGCTATTTGGCCAGAGTAAGAGTTAAGACCTTAATCAGTAGGCCAGAGTACGAGTCTAAGACCTTAGCTATTAGGCCAGAGTAAGAGTTAAGACCTTAACCATTAGGCCAGAGTAAGAGTTAAGACCTTAGCTATTTGGCCAGAGTAAGAGTTAAGACCTTAACCAGTAGGCCAGAGTACAAGTCTAAGACCTTAGCTATTAGGCCAGAGTAAGAGTTAAGACCTTAGCTATTAGGCCAGAGTAAGAGTTAAGACCTTAACCATTAGACCAGAGTATGAGTCTAAGACCTTAGCTATTAGGCCAAAGTAAGAGTTAAGACCTTAACCATTATGCCAGAGTACGAGTCTTATACCTCAGCTATTAGGCCAAAGTAAGAGTTAAGACCTTAACAATTAGGCCAGAGTACGCGTCTAAGACTTTAGCTATTAGGCCAGAGTAAGAGTTAAGACCTTAACCAATAGGCCAGAGTAAGAGTTAAGACCTTAACCTGTAGGCCATAGTACAATTCTAAGACCTTAGCTATTAGGCCAGAGTAAGAGTTAAGACCTTAACGAGTAGGCAGGAGTATGAGTCTAAGACCTTAACCAATAGGCCAGAGTACGATTCTAAGACCTTAGATATTAGGCAATAGTACGAGTCTAAGACCTTAGCTATTAGGCCAGAGTAAGAGTTAAGACCTTAACCATTAGGCCAGAGTACGAGTCTAAGACCTTAGCTATTAGGCCAGAGTAAGAGTTAACACCTTAACCATTAGGCCATAGTAAGAGTCTAAGACGTTAACGATTAGGCCAGAGTAAGAGTTAAGACCTTAACCATTAGGCCAGAGTATGAGTCTAAGAGCTTAGCTATTAGGCCAAAGTAAGAGTTAAGACCTTAACAATTAGGCCAGAGTATGCGTCTAAGACCTTAGCTATTAGGCCAGAGTAAGAGTTAAGACCTTAACCAATAGGCCAGAGTAAGAGTTAAGACCTTAACCAGTAGGCCAGAGTACGAGTCTAAGACCTTAGCTATTAGGCCATAGTACGAGTCTAAGACCTTAGCTATTAGGCCAGAGTAAGAGTTAAGACCTTACCTATTAGGCCAGAGTAAGAGTTAAGACCTTAACTTGTAGGCCATAGTACGAGTCTAAGACCTTAGCTATTAGGCCAGAGTAAGAGTTAAGACCTTAACCAGTAGGCCAGAGTAAGAGTTAAGACCTTAACCTGTAGGCCATAGTACGAGTATAAGACCTTAGCTATTAGGTTAGAGTAAGAGTTAAGACCATAGCTATTAGGCCAGAGTAAGAGTTAAGACCTTAACCAGTAGGCCAGAGTACGAGTCTAAGACCTTAGCTATTAGGCCAAAGTAAGAGTTAAGACCTTAACAATTAGGCCAGAGTATGCGTCTAAGACCTTAGCTATTAGGCCAGAGTAAGAGTTAAGACCTTAACCAATAGGCCAGAGTAAGAGTTAAGACCTTAACCAGTAGGCCAGAGTACGAGTCTAAGACCTTAGCTATTAGGCCATAGTACGAGTCTAAGACCTTAGCTATTAGGCCAGAGTAAGAGTTAAGACCTTACCTATTAGGCCAGAGTAAGAGTTAAGACCTTAACTTGTAGGCCACAGTACGAGTCTAAGACCTTAGCTATTAGGCCAGAGTAAGAGTTAAGACCTTAACCATTAGGCCATAGTAAGAGTCTAAGACGTTAACGATTAGGCCAGAGTAAGAGTTAAGACCTTAACCATTAGGCCAGAGTATGAGTCTAAGAGCTTAGCTATTAGGCCAAAGTAAGAGTTAAGACCTTAACAATTAGGCCAGAGTATGCGTCTAAGACCTTAGCTATTAGGCCAGAGTAAGAGTTAAGACCTTAACCAATAGGCCAGAGTAAGAGTCTAAGACGTTAACGATTAGGCCAGAGTAAGAGTTAAGACCTTAACCATTAGGCCAGAGTACGAGTCTAAGACCTTAGCTATTAGGCCATAGTACGAGTCTAAGACCTTAGCTATTAGGCCAGACTAAGAGTTAAGACCTTAGCTATTAGGCCAGAGTAAGAGTGAAGACCTTAACCATTATGACAGAGTACGAGTCCAAGACCTTAGCTATTAGGCCAGAGTAAGAGTTAAGACCTTAGCTATTAGGCCAGAGAAAGAGTTAAGACCTTAACCAGTAGGCCATTGTACAAGTCTAAGACCTTAGCTATTAGGCCAGAGTAAGAGTTAAGACCTTAACCATTAGGCCAGAGTACGAGTCTTAGACCTTAGCTATTAGGCCAGAGTAAGAGTTAAGACCTTAAACATTAGGCCAGAGTACGAGTCTAAGACCTTAGCTATTAGGCCAGAGTACGAGTCTAAGACCTTAGCTATTAGGCCAGAGTAAGAGTTAAGACCTTAACCAGTAGGTCAGAGTACAAGTCTAAGACCTTAGCTATTATTCCAAAGTACGAGTCTAAGACCTTAGCTATTAGGCCAGAGTAAGAGTTAAGACCTTAACCATTATGCCAGAGTACGAGTCTAAGACCTTAGCTATTAGGCCAGAGTAAGAGTTAAGACCGTAGCTATTAGGCCAGAGTAAGAGTTAAGACCTTAGCAATTAGGCTAGAGTAAGAGTTAAGACCTTAACCTGTAGTCCACAGTATGAGTCTAAGACCTTAGCTATTAGGCCAGAGTAAGAGTTAAGACCTTAACCAGTAGGCCAGAGTAAGAGTTAAGACCTTAACCATTAGGCCAGAGTACGAGTCTAAGACCTTAGCTATTAGGCCAGAGTAAGAGTTAAGACCTTAGCTATTAGGCCAGAGGAAGAATGAAGACCTTAACCAGTAGGCCAGAGTATGAGTCTAAGACATTAGCTATTAGGCCAGAGTAAGAGTTAAGACCTTAACCAGTAGGCCAGAGTAAGAGTTAAGACCTTAACCAATAGGCCAGAGTAGGAGTCTAAGATGTTAACGATTAGGCCAGAGTAAGAGTTAAGACCTTAACCATTAGGCCAGAGTACGAGTCTAAGACATTAGCTATTAGGCCATAGTACGAGTCTAAGACCTTAGCTATTAGGCCAGAGTAAGAGTTAAGACCTTAACCATTAGGCCAGAGTATGAGTCTAATACCTTAGCTATTAGGCCAGAGTAAGAGTTAAGACCTTAACCAGTAGGCCAGAGTACGAGTCTAAGACCTTAGCTATTAGGCCAGAGTACGAGTCTAAGACCTTAGCTATTAGACCAGAGTAAGAGTTAAGACCTTAACCAGTAGGCCAGAGTACAAGTCTAAGATCTTAGCTATTAGGCCAGAGTAAGAGTTAAGACTTTAGCTATTAGGCCAGAGTAGGTGTTAAGACCTTACTATTAGGCCAGAGTAAGATTTAAAACCTTAGCTATTAGGCTAGAGTAAGATTTAAGACCCTAACCATTAGGCAAGAGTACGAGTCTAAGACCTTAGCTATTAGGCCAGAGTAAGAGTTAAGACCTTAGCTATTAGGCTAGAGTAAGAGTTAAGACCGTAGCTATTAGGCCAGAGTAAGAGTTAAGACCTTAACCAGTAGGCCAGAGTAAGAGTTAAGACCTTAACCATTAGGCCAGAGTACGAGTCTAAGACCTTAGCTATTAGGCCAGAGTAAGAGTTAAGACCTTAACCAGTAGGCCAGAGTAAGAGTTAAGACCGTAGCTATTAGGCCAGAGTAAGAGTTAAGACCTTAACCAGTAGGCCAGAGTAAGAGTTAAGACCTTAACCATTAGGCCAGAGTACGAGTCTAAGACCTTAGCTATTAGGCCAGAGTAAGAGTTAAGACCTTAACCATTAGGCCAGAGTATGAGTCTAATACCTTAGCTATTAGGCCAGAGTAAGAGTTAAGACCTTAACCAGTAGGCCAGAGTACGAGTCTAAGACCTTAGCTATTAGGCCAGAGTACGAGTCTAAGACCTTAGCTATTAGACCAGAGTAAGAGTTAAGACCTTAACCAGTAGGCCAGAGTACAAGTCTAAGATCTTAGCTATTAGGCCAGAGTAAGAGTTAAGACTTTAGCTATTAGGCCAGAGTAGGTGTTAAGACCTTACTATTAGGCCAGAGTAAGATTTAAAACCTTAGCTATTAGGCTAGAGTAAGATTTAAGACCCTAACCATTAGGCCAGAGTACGAGTCTAAGACCTTAGCTATTAGGCCAGAGTAAGAGTTAAGACCTTAGCTATTAGGCTAGAGTAAGAGTTAAGACCGTAGCTATTAGGCCAGAGTAAGAGTTAAGACCTTAACCAGTAGGCCAGAGTAAGAGTTAAGACCTTAACCATTAGGCCAGAGTACGAGTCTAAGACCTTAGCTATTAGGACAGAGTAAGAGTTAAGACCTTAACCAGTAGGCCAGAGTAAGAGTTAAGACCTTAACCATTAGACCAGAGTACGAGTCTAAGACCTTAGCTATTAGGCCAGAGTAAGAGTTAAGACCTTAGCTATTAGGCCAGAGTAAGAGTTAAGACCTTAACCAGTAGGCCAGAGTATGAGTCTAACACCTTAGCTATTAGGCCAGAGTAAGAGTTAAGACCTTAACCAGTAGGCCAGAGTAAGAGTTAAGAACTTAACCTGTTGGCCATAGCACAAGTCTAAGACCTTAGCTATTAGGCCAGAGTAAGAGTTAAGACCTTAGCTATTATGCCAGAGTAAGAGTTAAGACCTTAACCAGTAGGCTAGAGTAAGAGTTAAGACCTTAACCATTAGGCCAGAGTATGAGTCTAAGACCTTAGCTAATAGGCCAGAGTAAGAGTTAAGACCTTAACCAGTAGGCCAGAGTAAGAGTTAAGACCATAACCATTAGGCCAGAATACGAGTCTAAGACCTTAGCTATTAGGCCAGAGAAAGAGTTAAGACCTTAGCTATTAGGCCAGAGTAAAAGTTAAGACCTTAACCATTAGGCCAGAGTACAAGTCTAAGACCTTAGCTATTAGGCCAGAGTAAGAGTTAAGACCTTAACCATTAGGCCAGAGTACGAGTCTAATACCTTAGCTATTAGGCCAGAGTAAGAGTTAAGACCTTAACCAGTAGGCCAGAGTACGAGTCTAAGACCTTAGCTATTAGGCCAGAGTACGAGTCTAAGACCTTAGCTATTAGGCCAGAGTAAGAGTTAAGACCTTAACCAGTAGGCCAGAGTAGAAGTCTAAGACCTTAGGTATTATGCCAGAGTAGGAGTTAAGACCTTAACCATTAGGCCAGAGTAAGATTTAAGACCTTAACCATTAGGCCAGAGTACAAGTCTAAGACCTTAGCTATTAGGCCAGAGTAAGAGTTAAGACCTTAGCTATCAGGCTAGATTAAGAGTTAAGACCTTAGCTATTAGGCCAGAGTAAGAGTTAAGACCTTAACCAGTAGGCCAGAGTAAGAGTTAAGACCTTAACCATTAGGCCAGAGTACGAGTCTAAGACCTTAGCTATTAGGCCAGAGTAAGAGTTAAGACCTTAGCTATTAGGCCAGAGTAAGAGTTAAGATCTTAACCAGTAGGCCAGAGTACGAGTCTAAGACCTTAGCTATTAGGCCAGAGTAAGAGTTAAGACCTTAACCAGTAGGCCAGAGTAAGAGTTAAGACCTTAACCTGTTGGCCATAGCATGAGTCTAAGACCTTAGCTATTAGGCCAGAGTAAGAGTTAAGACCTTAGCTATTAGGCCAGAGTAAGAGTTAAGACCTTAACCATTAGGCCAGAGTACGAGTCTAAGACCTTAACCATTAGGCCAGAGTACGAGTCTAAGACCTTAGCTATTAGGCCAGAGTAAGATTTAAGACCTTAACCAGTAGGCCAGAGTAAGAGTTAAGACCTTAACCAGTAGGCCAGAGTAAGAGTTAAGACCTTAGCTATTTGGCCAGAGTAAGAGTTAAGACCTTAACCATTAGGCCAGAGTAAGAGTTAAGACCTTAGCTATTTGGCCAGAGTAAGAGTTAAGACCTTAACCAGTAGGCCAGAGTAAGAGTTAAGACCTTAACCATTAGGCCAGAGTACGAGTCTAAGACCTTAGCTATTAGGCCAGAGAAAGAGTTAAGACCTTAGCTATTAGGCCAGAGTAAGAGTTAAGACCTTAACCATTAGGCCAGAGTACAAGTCTAAGACCTTAGCTATTAGGCCAGAGTAAGAGTTAAGACCTTAACCATTAGGCCAGAGTACGAGTCTAATACCTTAGCTATTAGGCCAGGGTAAGAGTTAAGACCTTAACCAGTAGGCCAGAGTGCGAGTCTAACACCTTAGCTATTAGGCCAGAGTACGAGATTAAGGCCTTAGCTATTAGGCCAGAGTAAGTGTTAAGACCTTAACCAGTAGGCCAGAGAACAAGTCTAAGATCTTAGCTATTAGGCCAGAGTAGAAGTCTAAGACCTTAGGTATTATGCCAGAGTAGGAGTTAAGACCTAAACCATTAGGCCAGAGTATGAGCCTAAGACCTTAGCTATTAGGCCAGAGTAAGTGTTAAGACCTTACCATTAGGCCAGAGTAAGATTTAAGACCTTAACCATTAGGCCAGAGTACGAGTCTAAGACCTTAGCTATTAGGCCAGAGTAAGAGTTAAGACCTTAACCAGTAGGCCAGAGTAAGAGTTAAGACCTTAACCATTAGGCCAGAGTACGAGTCTAAGACCTTAGCTATTAGGCCAGAGTAAGAGTTAAGACCTTAACCAGTAGGCCAGAGTAAGAGTTAAGACCTTAACCATTAGACCAGAGTACGAGTCTAAGACCTTAGCTATTAGGCCAGAGTAAGAGTTAAGACCTTAGCTATTAGGCCAGAGTAAGAGTTAAGACCTTAACCAGTAGGCCAGAGTACGAGTCTAAGACCTTAGCTATTAGGCCAGAGTATGAGTTAAGACCTTAACCAGTAGGCCAGAGTAAGAGTTAAGACCTTAACCTGTTGGCCATAGCATGAGTCTAAGACCTTAGCTATTAGGCCAGAGTAAGAGTTAAGACCTTACCTATTAGGCCAGAGTAAGATTTAAGACCTTAACTTGTAGGCCACAGTACGAGTCTAAGACCTTAGCTATTAGGCCAGAGTAAGAGTTAAGACCTTAACCATTAGGCCATAGTAAGAGTCTAAGACGTTAACGATTAGGCCAGAGTAAGAGTTAAGACCTTAACCATTAGGCCAGAGTATGAGTCTAAGAGCTTAGCTATTAGGCCAAAGTAAGAGTTAAGACCTTAACAATTAGGCCAGAGTATGCGTCTAAGACCTTAGCTATTAGGCCAGAGTAAGAGTTAAGACCTTAACCAATAGGCCAGAGTAAGAGTCTAAGACGTTAACGATTAGGCCAGAGTAAGAGTTAAGACCTTAACCAGTAGGCCAGAGTACGAGTCTAAGACCTTAGCTATTAGGCCATAGTACGAGTCTAAGACCTTAGCTATTAGGCCAGACTAAGAGTTAAGACCTTAGCTATTAGGCCAGAGTAAGAGTGAAGACCTTAACCATTATGACAGAGTACGAGTCCAAGACCTTAGCTATTAGGCCAGAGTAAGAGTTAAGACCTTAGCTATTAGGCCAGAGTAAGAGTTAAGACCTTAACCATTAGGCCAGAGTACGACTCTAAGACCTTAGCTATTAGGCCAGAGTAAGAGTTAAGACCTTAACCATTAGGCCAGAGTACGAGTCTAAGACCTTAGCTATTAGGCCAGAGTAAGAGTTAAGACCTTAACCATTAGGCCAGAGTACGACTCTAAGACCTTAGCTATTAGGCCAGAGTAAGAGTTAAGACCTTAACCAGTAGGCCAGAGTACGAGTCTAAGACCTTAGCTATTAGGCAAGAGTACGAGTCTAAGACCTTAGCTATTAGGCCAGAGTAAGAGTTAAGACCTAACCCAGTAGGCCAGAGTACGAGCTTAAGACCTTAGCTATTAGGCCAGAGTACGAGCCTAAGACCTTAGCTATTAGGCCAGAGTACGAGTCTAAGACATTAGCTATTAGGCCAGAGTACGAGTTTAAGACCTTAGCTATTATGCCAGAGTAGGAGTTAAGACCTTAACCATTAGGCCAGAGTACGAGTCTAAGACCTTAGCTATTAGGCCAGAGTAAGAGTTAAGACCTTACTATTAGGCCAGAGTAAGATTTAAGACCTTAACCATGAGGCCAGAGTACGAGTCTAAGACCTTAGCTATTAGGCCAGAGTAAGAGTTAAGACCTTAGCAATTAGGCTAGAGTAAGAGTTAAGACCTAGCTATTAGGCCAGAGTAAGATTTAAGACCTTAACCAGTAGGCCAGAGTAAGAGTTAAGACCTTAACCATTAGGCCGGAGTACGAGTCTAAGACCTTAGCTATTAGGCAAGAGTAAGAGTTAAGACCTTAACCAGTAGGCCAGAGTAAGAGTTAAGACCTTAACCATTAGGCCAGAGTACGAGTCTAAGACCTTAGATATTATGCCAGAGTAGGAGTTAAGACCCTAACCATTAGGCCAGAGTATGAGCCTAAGACCTTAGCTATTAGGCCAGAGTAAGTGTTAAGACCTTACTATAAAGCCAGAGTAAGATTTAAGACCTTAACCATTAGGCCAGAGTACGAGTCTAAGACCTTAGCTATTAGGCCAGAGTAAGAGTTAAGACCTTAGCTATTAGGCCAGAGTAAGAGTTAAGAACTTAACCAGTAGGCCAGAGTAAAAGTTAAGACCTTAACCATTAGGCCAGAGTACGAGTCTAAGACCTTAGCTATTAGGCCAGAGTAAGATTTAAGCCCTTAACCAGTAGGCCAGAGTAAGAGTTAAGACCTTAACCAGTAGGCCAAAGTAAGAGTTAAGACCTTAACCATTAGGCCAGAGTACGAGTCTAAGACCTTAGCTATTAGGCCAGAGTAAGAGTTAAGACCTTAGCTATTAGGCCAGAGTAAGAGTTAAGACCTTAACCTGTAGGCCACAGTACGACTCTAAGACCTTAGCTATTAGGCCAGAGTAAGAGTTAAGACCTTAACCATTAGGCCAGAGTACGAGTCTTAGACCTTAGCTATTAGGCCAGAGTAAGAGTTAAGACCTTAACCATTAGGCCAGAGTACGACTCTAAGACCTTAGCTATTAGGCCAGAGTAAGAGTTAAGACCTTAACCAGTAGGCCAGAGTACGAGTCTAAGACCTTAGCTATTAGGCCAGAGTACGAGTCTAAGACCTTAGCTATTAGGCCAGAGTAAGAGTTAAGACCTAACCCAGTAGGCCAGAGTACGAGCTTAAGACCTTAGCTATTAGGCCAGAGTACGAGCCTAAGACCTTAGCTATTAGGCCAGAGTACGAGTCTAAGACATTAGCTATTAGGCCAGAGTACGAGTTTAAGACCTTAGCTATTATGCCAGAGTAGGAGTTAAGACCTTAACCATTAGGCCAGAGTACGAGTCTAAGACCTTAGCTATTAGGCCAGAGTAAGAGTTAAGACCTTACTATTAGGCCAGAGTAAGATTTAAGACCTTAACCATTAGGCCAGAGTACGAGTCTAAGACCTTAGCTATTAGGCCAGAGTAAGAGTTAAGACCTTAGCAATTAGGCTAGAGTAAGAGTTAAGACCTAGCAATTAGGCCAGAGTAAGATTTAAGACCTTAACCAGTAGGCCAGAGTAAGAGTTAAGACCTTAACCATTAGGCCGGAGTACGAGTCTAAGACCTTAGCTATTAGGCAAGAGTAAGAGTTAAGACCTTAACCAGTAGGCCAGAGTAAGAGTTAAGACCTTAACCATTAGGCCAGAGTACGAGTCTAAGACCTTAGATATTATGCCAGAGTAGGAGTTAAGACCCTAACCATTAGGCCAGAGTATGAGCCTAAGACCTTAGCTATTAGGCCAGAGTAAGTGTTAAGACCTTACTATTAGGCCAGAGTAAGAGTTAAGAACTTAACCAGTAGGCCAGAGTAAGAGTTAAGACCTTAACCATTAGGCCAGAGTACGAGTCTAAGACCTTAGCTATTAGGCCAAAGTAAGAGTTAAGACCTTAACAATTAGGCCAGAGTATGCGTCTAAGACCTTAGCTATTAGGCCAGAGTTCGAGTTAAGACCTTAACCAATAGGCCAGAGTAAGAGTTAAGACCTTAACCAGTAGGCCAGAGTACGAGTCTAAGACCTTAGCTATTAGGCCATAGTACGAGTCTAAGACCTTAGCTATTAGGCCAGAGTAAGAGTTAAGACCTTACCTATTAGGCCAGAGTAAGAGTTAAGACCTTAACTTGTAGGCCATAGTACGAGTCTAAGACCTTAGCTATTAGGCCAGAGTAAGAGTTAAGACCTTAACCATTAGGCCAGAGTACGAGTCTAAGACCTTAGCTATTAGGCCAGAGTAAGAGTTAAGACCATAGCTATTAGGCCAGAGTAAGAGTTAAGACCTCAACCAGTAGGCCAGAGTACGAGTCTAAGACCTTAGCTATTAGGCCAGAGTAAGAGTTAAGACCTTAACCATTAGGCCAGAGTACGAGTCTAAGACCTTAGCTATTAGGCCAGAGTAAGAGTTAAGACTTTAGCTATTAGGCCAGAGTAAGAGTTAAGACCTTAACCTGTAGGCCACAGTACGAGTCTAAGACCTTAGCTATTGGGCCAGAGTAAGAGTTCAGACCTTAACCATTAGGCCAGAGTACGAGTCTAAGACCTCAGCCATTAGGCCAGAGTAAGAGTTAAGACCTTAACCATTAGGCCAGAGTACGACTCTAAGACCTTAGCTATTAGGCCAGAGTAAGAGTTAAGAAATTAACCAGTAGGCCAGAGTACGAGTCTAAGACCTTAGCTATTAGGCCAGAGTACGAGTCTAAGACCTTAGCTATTAGGCCAGAGTAAGAGTTAAGACCTTAACCTGTAGGCCAGAGTACGAGCTTAAGACCTTAGCTATTAGGCCAGAGTACGAGCCTAAGACCTTAGCTATTAGGCCAGAGTACGAGTCTAAGACCTTAGCTATTAGGCCAGAGTACGAGTTTAAGACCTTAGCTATTATGCCAGAGTAGGAGTTAAGACCTTAACCATTAGGCCAGAGTACGAGTCTAAGACCTTAGCTATTAGGCCAGAGTAAGAGTTAAGACCTTACTATTAGGCCAGAGTAAGATTTAAGACCTTAACCATTAGGCCAGAGTACAAGTCTAAGACCTTAGCTATTAGGCCAGAGTAAGAGTTAAGACCTTAACCAGTAGTCCAGAGTAAGAGTTAAGACCTTAACCATTAGGCCAGAGTACGAGTCTAAGACCTTAGATATTATGCCAGAGTAGGAGTTAAGACCCTAACCATTAGGCCAGAGTCTGAGCCTAAGACCTTAGCTATTAGGCCAGAGTAAGTGTTAAGACCTTACTATTAGGCCAGAGTAAGATTTAAGACCTTAACCATTAGGCCAGAGTACGAGTCTAAGACCTTAGCTATTAGGCCAGAGTAAGAGTTAAGACCTTAGCTATTAGGCCAGAGTAAGAGTTAAGACCTTAACCAGTAGGCCAGAGTAAGAGTTAAGACCTTAACCATTAGGCCAGAGTACGAGTCTAAGACCTTAGCTATTAGGCCAGAGTAAGAGTTAAGACCTTAACCAGTAAGCCAGAGTAAGAGTTAAGACCTTAGCTATTTGTCCAGAGTAAGAGTTAAGACCTTAGCTATTAGGCCAGAGTACGACTTAAGACCTTAGCTATTAGGCCAGAGTAAGAGTTAAGACCTTAACCAGTATGCCAGAGTAAGAGTTAAGACCTTAACCAGTAGGCAGAGTAAGAGTTAAGACCTTAACCATTAGGCCAGAGCACGAGTCTAAGACCTTAGCTATTAGGCCAGTGTAAGAGTTAAGACCTTAGCCAGTAGGCCAGAGTACGAGTCTAGGACCTTAGCTATTAGGCCAGAGTAAGAATTAAGACCTTAGCTATTAGGCCAGAGTAAGAGTTAAGACCTTAACCAGTAGTCCAGAGTATGAGTCTAAGACCTTAGCTATTAGGCCAGAGTAAGAGTTAAGACCTTAACCAGTAGGCCATCGTAAGAGTTAAGACCTTAACCTGTAGGCCATAGTACGAGTCTAAGACCTTAGCTATTAGGCCAGAGTAAGAGTTAAGACCTTAGTTATTAGGCCAGAGTAAGAGTTAAGACCTTAACTTGTATGCCATAGTACAAGTCTAAGACCTTAGCTATTAGGCCGGAGTAAGAGTTAAGACCTTAACCAGTAGGCCAGAGTAAGAGTTAAGACCTTAACCTGTAGGCCATAGTACGAGTATAAGACCTTAGCTATTAGGTTAGAGTAAGAGTTAAGACCATAGCTATTAGGCCAGAGTAAAAGAGTTAAGACCTTAACCAGCAGGCCAGAGTACGAGTCTAAGACCTTAGCTATTAGGCCAGAGTAAGAATTAAGACCTTAACCTGTAGGCCATAGTACGAGTCTAAGACCTTAGCTATTAGGCCAGACTAAGAGTTAAGACCTTAGCTATTAGGCCAGAGTAAGAGTTAAGACCTTAACCATTAGGCCAGAGTACAAGTCTAAGACCTTAGCTATTAGGCCAGAGTAAGAGTTAAGACCGTAGATATTAGGCCAGTGTAAGAGTTAAAACCTTAACCTGTAGGCCATAGTACGAGTCTAAGACCTTAGCTATTAGGCCAGAGTAAGAGTTAAGACCTTAACCATTAGGCCAGAGTACGACAATAAGACCTTAGCTATTAGGCCAGAGTAAGAGTTAAGTCCTTAATCATTAGGCCATAGTACGAGTCTAAGACCTTAGCTATTAGGCCAGAGTAAGAGTTAAGACCTTAGCTATTAGGCTAGAGTAAGAGTTAAGACCTTAGCTATTAGGCCAGAGTAAGAGTTAGGACCTTAACCAGAAGGCCAGAGTAAGAGTTAAGACCTTAACCAATAGGCCAGAGTATGAGTCTAAGACCTTAACCATTAGGCCAGAGTACGAGTCTAAGACCTTAGATATTAGGCCATAGTACGAGTCTAAGACCTTAGCTATTAGGCCAGAGTAAGAGTTAAGACCCTAACCATTAGGCCAGAGTACAAGTCTAAGACCTTAGCTATTAGGCCAGAGTAAGAGTTAAGACCTTAGCTATTAGGCCAGAGTAAGAGTTAAGACCTTAACCTGTAGGCCACAGTACGAGTCTAAGACCTTAGCTATTGGGCCAGAGTAAGAGTTCAGACCTTAACCATTAGGCCAGAGTACGAGTCTAAGACCTTAGCTATTAGGCCAGAGTAAGAGTTAAGACCTTAACCATTAGGCCAGAGTACGACTCTAAGACCTTAGCTATTAGGCCAGAGTAAGAGTTAAGACCTTAACCAGTAGGCCAGAGTACGAGTCTAAGACCTTAGCTATTAGGCCAGAGTACGAGTCTAAGACCTTAGCTATTAGGCCAGAGTAAGAGTTAAGACCTAACCCAGTAGGCCAGAGTACGAGCTTAAGACCTTAGCTATTAGGCCAGAGTACGAGCCTAAGACCTTAGCTATTAGGCCAGAGTACGAGCTTAAGACCTTAGCTATTAGGCCAGAGTACGAGCCTAAGACCTTAGCTATTAGGCCAGAGTACGAGTCTAAGACATTAGCTATTAGGCCAGAGTACGAGTTTAAGACCTTAGCTATTATGCCAGAGTAGGAGTTAAGACCTTAACCATTAGGCCAGAGTACGAGTCTAAGACCTTAGCTATTAGGCCAGAGTAAGAGTTAAGACCTTACTATTAGGCCAGAGTAAGATTTAAGACCTTAACCATTAGGCCAGAGTACGAGTCTAAGACCTTAGCTATTAGGCCAGAGTAAGAGTTAAGACCTTAGCAATTAGGCTAGAGTAAGAGTTAAGACCTAGCTATTAGGCCAGAGTAAGATTTAAGACCTTAACCAGTAGGCCAGAGTAAGAGTTAAGACCTTAACCATTAGGCCGGAGTACGAGTCTAAGACCTTAGCTATTAGGCAAGAGTAAGAGTTAAGACCTTAACCAGTAGGCCAGAGTAAGAGTTAAGACCTTAACCATTAGGCCAGAGTACGAGTCTAAGACCTTAGATATTATGCCAGAGTAGGAGTTAAGACCCTAACCATTAGGCCAGAGTATGAGCCTAAGACCTTAGCTATTAGGCCAGAGTAAGTGTTAAGACCTTACTATTAGGCCAGAGTAAGATTTAAGACCTTAACCATTAGGCCAGAGTACGAGTCTAAGACCTTAGCTATTAGGCCAGAGTAAGAGTTAAGACCTTAGCTATTAGGCCAGAGTAAGAGTTAAGAACTTAACCAGTAGGCCAGAGTAAGAGTTAAGACCTTAACCATTAGGCCAGAGTACGAGTCTAAGACCTTAGCTATTAGGCCAGAGTAAGATTTAAGCCCTTAACCAGTAGGCCAGAGTAAGAGTTAAGACCTTAACCAGTAGGCCAAAGTAAGAGTTAAGACCTTATCTATTTGGCCAGAGTAAGAGTTAAGACCTTAACTTGTAGGCCACAGTACGAGTCTAAGACCTTAGCTATTAGGCCAGACTAAGAGTTAAGACCTTAACCATTAGGCCATAGTAAGAGTCTAAGACGTTAACGATTAGGCCAGAGTAAGAGTTAAGACCTTAACCATTGGGCCAGAGTATGAGTCTAAGAGCTTAGCTATTAGGCCAAAGTAAGAGTTAAGACCTTAACAATTAGGCCAGAGTATGCGTCTAAGACCTTAGCTATTAGGCCAGAGTTCGAGTTAAGACCTTAACCAATAGGCCAGAGTAAGAGTTAAGACCTTAACCAGTAGGCCAGAGTACGAGTCTAAGACCTTAGCTATTAGGCCATAGTACGAGTCTAAGACCTTAGCTATTAGGCCAGAGTAAGAGTTAAGACCTTACCTATTAGGCCAGAGTAAGAGTTAAGACCTTAACTTGTAGGCCATAGTACGAGTCTAAGACCTTAGCTATTAGGCCAGAGTAAGAGTTAAGACCTTAACCAGTAGGCCAGAGTAAGAGTTAAGACCTTAACCTGTAGGCCATAGTACGAGTATAAGACCTTAGCTATTAGGTTAGAGTAAGAGTTAAGACCATAGCTATTAGGCCAGAGTAAGAGTTAAGACCTTAACCAGTAGGCCAGAGTACGAGTCTAAGACCTTAGCTATTAGGCCAAAGTAAGAGTTAAGACCTTAACCATTAGGCCAGAGTATGCGTCTAAGACCTTAGCTATTAGGCCAGAGTAAGAGTTAAGACCTTAACCAATAGGCCAGAGTAAGAGTTAAGACCTTAACCAGTAGGCCAGAGTACGAGTCTAAGACCTTAGCTATTAGGCCATAGTACGAGTCTAAGACCTTAGCTATTAGGCCAGAGTAAGAGTTAAGACCTTACCTATTAGGCCAGAGTAAGATTTAAGACCTTAACTTGTAGGCCACAGTACGAGTCTAAGACCTTAGCTATTAGGCCAGAGTAAGAGTTAAGACCTTAACCATTAGGCCATAGTAAGAGTCTAAGACTTTAACGATTAGGCCAGAGTAAGAGTTAAGACCTTAACCATTAGGCCAGAGTATGAGTCTAAGAGCTTAGCTATTAGGCCAAAGTAAGAGTTAAGACCTTAACAATTAGGCCAGAGTATGCGCCTAAGACCTTAGCTATTAGGCCAGAGTAAGAGTTAAGACCTAACCCAGTAGGCCAGAGTACGAGCTTAAGACCTTAGCTATTAGGCCAGAGTACGAGCCTAAGATCTTAGCTATTAGGCCAGAGTACGAGTCTAAGACCTTAGCTATTAGGCCAGAGTACGAGTTTAGGACCTTAGCTATTATGCCAGAGTAGGAGTTAAGACCTTAACCATTAGGCCAGAGTACGAGTCTAAGACCTTAGCTATTAGGCCAGAGTAAGAGTTAAGACCTTACTATTAGGCCAGAGTAAGATTTAAGACCTTAACCATTAGGCCAGAGTACGAGTCTAAGACCTTAGCTATTAGGCCAGAGTAAGAGTTAAGACCTTAGCAATTAGGCTAGAGTAAGAGTTAAGACCTAGCTATTAGGCCAGAGTAAGAGTTAAGACCTTAACCAGTAGGCCAGAGTAAGAGTTAAGACCTTAACCATTAGGCCAGAGTACGAGTCTAAGACCTTACCTATTAGGCAAGAGTAAGAGTTAAGACCTTAACCAGTAGGCCAGAGTAAGAGTTAAGACCTTAACCATTAGGCCAGAGTACGAGTCTAAGACCTTAGATATTATGCCAGAGTAGGAGTTAAGACCCTAACCATTAGGCCAGAGTATGAGCCTAAGACCTTAGCTATTAGGCCAGAGTAAGTGTTAAGACCTTACTATTAGGCCAGAGTAAGATTTAAGACCTTAACCATTAGGCCAGAGTACGAGTCTAAGACCTTAGCTATTAGGCCAGAGTAAGAGTTAAGACCTTAGCTATTAGGCCAGAGTAAGAGTTAAGAACTTAACCAGTAGGCCAGAGTAAGAGTTAAGACCTTAACCATTCGGCCAGAGTACGAGTCTAAGACCTTAGCTATTAGGCCAGAGTAAGAGTTAAGACCTTAACCAGTAGGCCAGAGTAAGAGTTAAGACCTTAACCATTAGGCCAGAGTACGAGTCTAAGACCTTAGCTATTAGGGCAGAGTAAGAGTTAAGACCTTAGCTATTAGGCCAGAGTAAGAGTTAAGACCTTAACCAGTAGGCCAGAGTAAGAGTTAAGACCTTAACCATTAGGCCAGAGTACGAGTCTAAGACCTTAGCTATTAGGCCAGAGTATGAGTCTAAGACCTTAGCTATTAGGCCAAAGTAAGAGTTAAGACCGTAACCAGTAGGCCAGAGTACGAGTCTAAGACCTTAGCTATTAGGCCAGAGTAAGAGTTAAGACCTTAACCAGTAGGCCAGAGTAAGAGTTAAGACCTTAACCTGTTGGCCATAGCACGAGTCTAAGACCTTAGCTATTAGGCCAGAGTAAGAGTTAAGACCTTAGCTATTAGGCCAGAGTAAGAGTTAAGACCTTAACCATTAGGCCAGAGTACGAGTCTAAGACCTTAGCTATTAGGCCAGAGTAAGAGTTAAGACCTTAACCATTAGGCCAGAGTACGAGTCTAAGACCTTAGCTATTAGGCCAGAGTAAGATTTAAGACCTTAACCAGTAGGCCAGAGTAAGAGTTAAGACCTTAACCAGTAGGCCAGAGTAAGAGTTAAGACCTTAGCTATTTGGCCAGAGTAAGAGTTAAGACCTTAATCAGTAGGCCAGAGTACGAGTCTAAGACCTTAGCTATTAGGCCAGAGTAAGAGTTAAGACCTTAACCATTAGGCCAGAGTAAGAGTTAAGACCTTAGCTATTTGGCCAGAGTAAGAGTGAAGACCTTAACCAGTAGGCCAGAGTACAAGTCTAAGACCTTAGCTATTAGGCCAGAGTAAGAGTTAAGACCTTAACCAGTAGGCCAGAGTAAGAGTTAAGACCTTAACCATTAGGCCAGAGTACGAGTCTAAGACCTTAGATATTATGCCAGAGTAGGAGTTAAGACCCTAACCATTAGGCCAGAGTATGAGCCTAAGACCTTAGCTATTAGGCCAGAGTAAGTGTTAAGACCTTACTATTAGGCCAGAGTAAGAGTTAAGAACTTAACCAGTAGGCCAGAGTAAGAGTTAAGACCTTAACCATTCAGCCAGAGTACGAGTCTAAGACCTTAGCTATTAGGCCAGAGTAAGAGTTAAGACCTTAACCAGTAGGCCAGAGTAAGAGTTAAGACCTTAACCATTAGGCCAGAGTACGAGTCTAAGACCTTAGCTATTAGGGCAGAGTAAGAGTTAAGACCTTAGCTATTAGGCCAGAGTAAGAGTTAAGACCTTAACCAGTAGGCCAGAGTACGAGTCTAAGACCTTAGCTATTAGGCCAGAGTAAGAGTTAAGACCTTAACCAGTAGGCCAGAGTAAGAGTTAAGACCTTAACCTGTTGGCCATAGCACGAGTCTAAGACCTTAGCTATTAGGCCAGAGTAAGAGTTAAGACCTTAGCTATTAGGCCAGAGTAAGAGTTAAGACCTTAACCATTAGGCCAGAGTACGAGTCTAAGACCTTAGCTATTAGGCCAGAGTAAGAGTTAAGACCTTAACCATTAGGCCAGAGTACGAGTCTAAGACCTTAGCTATTAGGCCAGAGTAAGATTTAAGACCTTAACCAGTAGGCCAGAGTAAGAGTTAAGACCTTAACCAGTAGGCCAGAGTAAGAGTTAAGACCTTAGCCATTTGGCCAGAGTAAGAGTTAAGACCTTAATCAGTAGGCCAGAGTACGAGTCTAAGACCTTAGCTATTAGGCCAGAGTAAGAGTTAAGACCTTAACCATTAGGCCAGAGTAAGAGTTAAGACCTTAGCTATTTGGCCAGAGTAAGAGTTAAGACCTTAACCAGTAGGCCAGAGTACAAGTCTAAGACCTTAGCTATTAGGCCAGAGTAAGAGTTAAGACCTTAGCTATTAGGCCAGAGTAAGAGTTAAGACCTTAACCATTAGACCAGAGTATGAGTCTAAGACCTTAGCTATTAGGCCAAAGTAAGAGTTAAGACCTTAACCATTATGCCAGAGTACGAGTCTTATACCTCAGCTATTAGGCCAAAGTAAGAGTTAAGACCTTAACAATTAGGCCAGAGTACGCGTCTAAGACTTTAGCTATTAGGCCAGAGTAAGAGTTAAGACCTTAACCAATAGGCCAGAGTAAGAGTTAAGACCTTAACCATTAGGCCAGAGTACGAGTCTAAGACCTTAGTTATTAGGCCAGAGTAAGAGTTAAGACCTTAACCTGTAGGCCATAGTACAATTCTAAGACCTTAGCTATTAGGCCAGAGTAAGAGTTAAGACCTTAACGAGTAGGCAGGAGTATGAGTCTAAGACCTTAACCAATAGGCCAGAGTACGATTCTAAGACCTTAGATATTAGGCAATAGTACGAGTCTAAGACCTTAGCTATTAGGCCAGAGTAAGAGTTAAGACCTTAACCATTAGGCCAGAGTACGAGTCTAAGACCTTAGCTATTAGGCCAGAGTAAGAGTTAACACCTTAACCATTAGGCCATAGTAAGAGTCTAAGACGTTAACGATTAGGCCAGAGTAAGAGTTAAGACCTTAACCATTAGGCCAGAGTATGAGTCTAAGAGCTTAGCTATTAGGCCAAAGTAAGAGTTAAGACCTTAACAATTAGGCCAGAGTATGCGTCTAAGACCTTAGCTATTAGGCCAGAGTAAGAGTTAAGACCTTAACCAATAGGCCAGAGTAAGAGTTAAGACCTTAACCAGTAGGCCAGAGTACGAGTCTAAGACCTTAGCTATTAGGCCATAGTACGAGTCTAAGACCTTAGCTATTAGGCCAGAGTAAGAGTTAAGACCTTACCTATTAGGCCAGAGTAAGAGTTAAGACCTTAACTTGTAGGCCATAGTACGAGTCTAAGACCTTAGCTATTAGGCCAGAGTAAGAGTTAAGACCTTAACCAGTAGGCCAGAGTAAGAGTTAAGACCTTAACCTGTAGGCCATAGTACGAGTATAAGACCTTAGCTATTAGGTTAGAGTAAGAGTTAAGACCATAGCTATTAGGCCAGAGTAAGAGTTAAGACCTTAACCAGTAGGCCAGAGTACGAGTCTAAGACCTTAGCTATTAGGCCAAAGTAAGAGTTAAGACCTTAACAATTAGGCCAGAGTATGCGTCTAAGACCTTAGCTATTAGGCCAGAGTAAGAGTTAAGACCTTAACCAATAGGCCAGAGTAAGAGTTAAGACCTTAACCAGTAGGCCAGAGTACGAGTCTAAGACCTTAGCTATTAGGCCATAGTACGAGTCTAAGACCTTAGCTATTAGGCCAGAGTAAGAGTTAAGACCTTACCTATTAGGCCAGAGTAAGAGTTAAGACCTTAACTTGTAGGCCACAGTACGAGTCTAAGACCTTAGCTATTAGGCCAGAGTAAGAGTTAAGACCTTAACCATTAGGCCATAGTAAGAGTCTAAGACGTTAACGATTAGGCCAGAGTAAGAGTTAAGACCTTAACCATTAGGCCAGAGTATGAGTCTAAGAGCTTAGCTATTAGGCCAAAGTAAGAGTTAAGACCTTAACAATTAGGCCAGAGTATGCGTCTAAGACCTTAGCTATTAGGCCAGAGTAAGAGTTAAGACCTTAACCAATAGGCCAGAGTAAGAGTCTAAGACGTTAACGATTAGGCCAGAGTAAGAGTTAAGACCTTAACCATTAGGCCAGAGTACGAGTCTAAGACCTTAGCTATTAGGCCATAGTACGAGTCTAAGACCTTAGCTATTAGGCCAGACTAAGAGTTAAGACCTTAGCTATTAGGCCAGAGTAAGAGTGAAGACCTTAACCATTATGACAGAGTACGAGTCCAAGACCTTAGCTATTAGGCCAGAGTAAGAGTTAAGACCTTAGCTATTAGGCCAGAGAAAGAGTTAAGACCTTAACCAGTAGGCCAGAGAAAGAGTTAAGACCTTAGCTATTAGGCCAGAGTAAGAGTTAAGACCTTAACCATTAGGCCAGAGTACGAGTCTTAGACCTTAGCTATTAGGCCAGAGTAAGAGTTAAGACCTTAAACATTAGGCCAGAGTACGAGTCTAAGACCTTAGCTATTAGGCCAGAGTACGAGTCTAAGACCTTAGCTATTAGGCCAGAGTAAGAGTTAAGACCTTAACCAGTAGGTCAGAGTACAAGTCTAAGACCTTAGCTATTAGTCCAAAGTACGAGTCTAAGACCTTAGCTATTAGGCCAGAGTAAGAGTTAAGACCTTAACCATTATGCCAGAGTACGAGTCTAAGACCTTAGCTATTAGGCCAGAGTAAGAGTTAAGACCGTAGCTATTAGGCCAGAGTAAGAGTTAAGACCTTAGCAATTAGGCTAGAGTAAGAGTTAAGACCTTAACCTGTAGTCCACAGTATGAGTCTAAGACCTTAGCTATTAGGCCAGAGTAAGAGTTAAGACCTTAACCAGTAGGCCAGAGTAAGAGTTAAGACCTTAACCATTAGGCCAGAGTACGAGTCTAAGACCTTAGCTATTAGGCCAGAGTAAGAGTTAAGACCTTAGCTATTAGGCCAGAGGAAGAATGAAGACCTTAACCAGTAGGCCAGAGTATGAGTCTAAGACATTAGCTATTAGGCCAGAGTAAGAGTTAAGACCTTAACCAGTAGGCCAGAGTAAGAGTTAAGACCTTAACCAATAGGCCAGAGTAGGAGTCTAAGATGTTAACGATTAGGCCAGAGTAAGAGTTAAGACCTTAACCATTAGGCCAGAGTACGAGTCTAAGACATTAGCTATTAGGCCATAGTACGAGTCTAAGACCTTAGCTATTAGGCCAGAGTAAGAGTTAAGACCTTAACCATTAGGCCAGAGTATGAGTCTAATACCTTAGCTATTAGGCCAGAGTAAGAGTTAAGACCTTAACCAGTAGGCCAGAGTACGAGTCTAAGACCTTAGCTATTAGGCCAGAGTACGAGTCTAAGACCTTAGCTATTAGACCAGAGTAAGAGTTAAGACCTTAACCAGTAGGCCAGAGTACAAGTCTAAGATCTTAGCTATTAGGCCAGAGTAAGAGTTAAGACTTTAGCTATTAGGCCAGAGTAGGTGTTAAGACCTTACTATTAGGCCAGAGTAAGATTTAAAACCTTAGCTATTAGGCTAGAGTAAGATTTAAGACCCTAACCATTAGGCAAGAGTACGAGTCTAAGACCTTAGCTATTAGGCCAGAGTAAGAGTTAAGACCTTAGCTATTAGGCTAGAGTAAGAGTTAAGACCGTAGCTATTAGGCCAGAGTAAGAGTTAAGACCTTAACCAGTAGGCCAGAGTAAGAGTTAAGACCTTAACCATTAGGCCAGAGTACGAGTCTAAGACCTTAGCTATTAGGCCAGAGTAAGAGTTAAGACCTTAACCAGTAGGCCAGAGTAAGAGTTAAGACCGTAGCTATTAGGCCAGAGTAAGAGTTAAGACCTTAACCAGTAGGCCAGAGTAAGAGTTAAGACCTTAACCATTAGGCCAGAGTACGAGTCTAAGACCTTAGCTATTAGGCCAGAGTAAGAGTTAAGACCTTAACCATTAGGCCAGAGTATGAGTCTAATACCTTAGCTATTAGGCCAGAGTAAGAGTTAAGACCTTAACCAGTAGGCCAGAGTACGAGTCTAAGACCTTAGCTATTAGGCCAGAGTACGAGTCTAAGACCTTAGCTATTAGACCAGAGTAAGAGTTAAGACCTTAACCAGTAGGCCAGAGTACAAGTCTAAGATCTTAGCTATTAGGCCAGAGTAAGAGTTAAGACTTTAGCTATTAGGCCAGAGTAGGTGTTAAGACCTTACTATTAGGCCAGAGTAAGATTTAAAACCTTAGCTATTAGGCTAGAGTAAGATTTAAGACCCTAACCATTAGGCCAGAGTACGAGTCTAAGACCTTAGCTATTAGGCCAGAGTAAGAGTTAAGACCTTAGCTATTAGGCTAGAGTAAGAGTTAAGACCGTAGCTATTAGGCCAGAGTAAGAGTTAAGACCTTAACCAGTAGGCCAGAGTAAGAGTTAAGACCTTAACCATTAGGCCAGAGTACGAGTCTAAGACCTTAGCTATTAGGACAGAGTAAGAGTTAAGACCTTAACCAGTAGGCCAGAGTAAGAGTTAAGACCTTAACCATTAGGCCAGAGTACAAGACTAAGACCTTAGCTATTAGGCCAGAGTAAGAGTTAAGACCTTAGCTATTAGGCCAGAGTAAGAGTTAAGACCTTAACCAGTAGGCCAGAGTATGAGTCTAACACCTTAGCTATTAGGCCAGAGTAAGAGTTAAGACCTTAACCAGTAGGCCAGAGTAAGAGTTAAGAACTTAACCTGTTGGCCATAGCACAAGTCTAAGACCTTAGCTATTAGGCCAGAGTAAGAGTTAAGACCTTAGCTATTATGCCAGAGTAAGAGTTAAGACCTTAACCAGTAGGCTAGAGTAAGAGTTAAGACCTTAACCATTAGGCCAGAGTATGAGTCTAAGACCTTAGCTAATAGGCCAGAGTAAGAGTTAAGACCTTAACCAGTAGGCCAGAGTAAGAGTTAAGACCATAACCATTAGGCCAGAATACGAGTCTAAGACCTTAGCTATTAGGCCAGAGAAAGAGTTAAGACCTTAGCTATTAGGCCAGAGTAAAAGTTAAGACCTTAACCATTAGGCCAGAGTACAAGTCTAAGACCTTAGCTATTAGGCCAGAGTAAGAGTTAAGACCTTAGATATTAGGCCAGAGTAAGAGTTAATACCTTAGCTATTAGGCCAGAGGAAGAGTTAAGACTTTAACCAGTAGGCCAGAGTAAGAGTTAAGACCTTAACCAGTAGACCAGAGTATGATTCTAAGACCTTAGCTATTAGGCCAGAGTAAGAGTTAAGACCTTAACCAGTAGGCCAGAGTAAGAGTTAAGACCTTAACCAGTAGGAGAAGAGTAAGAGTTAAGACCTTAACCAGTAGGCCATAGTACGAGTCTAAGACCTTAGCTATTAGGCCAGAGTAAGAGTTAAGACCTTACTATTAGGCCAGAGTAAGATTTAAGACCTTAACCATTAGGCCAGAGTACGAGTCTAATACCTTAGCTATTAGGCCAGAGTAAGAGTTAAGACCTTAACCAGTAGGCCAGAGTACGAGTCTAAGACCTTAGCTATTAGGCCAGAGTACGAGTCTAAGACCTTAGCTATTAGGCCAGAGTAAGAGTTAAGACCTTAACCAGTAGGCCAGAGTAGAAGTCTAAGACCTTAGGTATTATGCCAGAGTAGGAGTTAAGACCTTAACCATTAGGCCAGAGTAAGATTTAAGACCTTAACCATTAGGCCAGAGTACAAGTCTAAGACCTTAGCTATTAGGCCAGAGTAAGAGTTAAGACCTTAGCTATCAGGCTAGATTAAGAGTTAAGACCTTAGCTATTAGGCCAGAGTAAGAGTTAAGACCTTAACCAGTAGGCCAGAGTAAGAGTTAAGACCTTAACCATTAGGCCAGAGTACGAGTCTAAGACCTTAGCTATTAGGCCAGAGTAAGAGTTAAGACCTTAGCTATTAGGCCAGAGTAAGAGTTAAGATCTTAACCAGTAGGCCAGAGTACGAGTCTAAGACCTTAGCTATTAGGCCAGAGTAAGAGTTAAGACCTTAACCAGTAGGCCAGAGTAAGAGTTAAGACCTTAACCTGTTGGCCATAGCATGAGTCTAAGACCTTAGCTATTAGGCCAGAGTAAGAGTTAAGACCTTAGCTATTAGGCCAGAGTAAGAGTTAAGACCTTAACCATTAGGCCAGAGTACGAGTCTAAGACCTTAACCATTAGGCCAGAGTACGAGTCTAAGACCTTAGCTATTAGGCCAGAGTAAGATTTAAGACCTTAACCAGTAGGCCAGAGTAAGAGTTAAGACCTTAACCAGTAGGCCAGAGTAAGAGTTAAGACCTTAGCTATTTGGCCAGAGTAAGAGTTAAGACCTTAACCATTAGGCCAGAGTACGAGTTAAGACCTTAGCTATTTGGCCAGAGTAAGAGTTAAGACCTTAACCAGTAGGCCAGAGTACGAGTCTAAGACCTTAGCTATTAGGCCAGAGTACGAGTCTAAGACCTTAGCTATTAGGCCAGAGTAAGAGTTAAGACCTTAACCAGTAGGCCAGAGTAGAAGTCTAAGACCTTAGGTATTATGCCAGAGTAGGAGTTAAGACCTTAACCATTAGGCCAGAGTAAGATTTAAGACCTTAACCATTAGGCCAGAGTACAAGTCTAAGACCTTAGCTATTAGGCCAGAGTAAGAGTTAAGACCTTAGCTATCAGGCTTGATTAAGAGTTAAGACCTTAGCTATTAGGCCAGAGTAAGAGTTAAGACCTTAACCAGTAGGCCAGAGTAAGAGTTAAGACCTTAACCATTAGGCCAGAGTACGAGTCTAAGACCTTAGCTATTAGGCCAGAGTAAGAGTTAAGACCTTAGCTATTAGGCCAGAGTAAGAGTTAAGATCTTAACCAGTAGGCCAGAGTACGAGTCTAAGACCTTAGCTATTAGGCCAGAGTAAGAGTTAAGACCTTAACCAGTAGGCCAGAGTAAGAGTTAAGACCTTAACCTGTTGGCCATAGCATGAGTCTAAGACCTTAGCTATTAGGCCAGAGTAAGAGTTAAGACCTTAGCTATTAGGCCAGAGTAAGAGTTAAGACCTTAACCATTAGGCCAGAGTACGAGTCTAAGACCTTAACCATTAGGCCAGAGTACGAGTCTAAGACCTTAGCTATTAGGCCAGAGTAAGATTTAAGACCTTAACCAGTAGGCCAGAGTAAGAGTTAAGACCTTAACCAGTAGGCCAGAGTAAGAGTTAAGACCTTAGCTATTTGGCCAGAGTAAGAGTTAAGACCTTAACCATTAGGCCAGAGTAAGAGTTAAGACCTTAGCTATTTGGCCAGAGTAAGAGTTAAGACCTTAACCAGTAGGCCAGAGTAAGAGTTAAGACCTTAACCATTAGGCCAGAGTACGAGTCTAAGACCTTAGCTATTAGGCCAGAGAAAGAGTTAAGACCTTAGCTATTAGGCCAGAGTAAGAGTTAAGACCTTAACCATTAGGCCAGAGTACAAGTCTAAGACCTTAGCTATTAGGCCAGAGTAAGAGTTAAGACCTTAACCATTAGGCCAGAGTACGAGTCTAATACCTTAGCTATTAGGCCAGGGTAAGAGTTAAGACCTTAACCAGTAGGCCAGAGTGCGAGTCTAACACCTTAGCTATTAGGCCAGAGTACGAGATTAAGACCTTAGCTATTAGGCCAGAGTAAGTGTTAAGACCTTAACCAGTAGGCCAGAGTACAAGTCTAAGATCTTAGCTATTAGGCCAGAGTAGAAGTCTAAGACCTTAGGTATTATGCCAGAGTAGGAGTTAAGACC
The DNA here is from genome assembly GCF_964204655.1 of Triturus cristatus. Taxonomy (NCBI): domain Eukaryota; kingdom Metazoa; phylum Chordata; class Amphibia; order Caudata; family Salamandridae; genus Triturus; species Triturus cristatus. The sequence goes on along the minus strand of NC_140593.1, from coordinate 716,662,055 downwards.
TTAACCATTAGGCCAGAGTATGAGCCTAAGACCTTAGCTATTAGGCCAGAGTAAGTGTTAAGACCTTACCATTAGGCCAGAGTAAGATTTAAGACCTTAACCATTAGGCCAGAGTACGAGTCTAAGACCTTAGCTATTAGGCCAGAGTAAGAGTTAAGACCTTAACCAGTAGGCCAGAGTAAGAGTTAAGACCTTAACCATTAGGCCAGAGTACGAGTCTAAGACCTTAGCTATTAGGCCAGAGTAAGAGTTAAGACCTTAACCAGTAGGCCAGAGTAAGAGTTAAGACCTTAACCATTAGACCAGAGTACGAGTCTAAGACCTTAGCTATTAGGCCAGAGTAAGAGTTAAGACCTTAGCTATTAGGCCAGAGTAAGAGTTAAGACCTTAACCAGTAGGCCAGAGTACGAGTCTAAGACCTTAGCTATTAGGCCAGAGTATGAGTTAAGACCTTAACCAGTAGGCCAGAGTAAGAGTTAAGACCTTAACCTGTTGGCCATAGCATGAGTCTAAGACCTTAGCTATTAGGCCAGAGTAAGAGTTAAGACCGTAGCTATTAGGCCAGAGTAAGAGTTAAGACCTTAACCATTAGGCCAGAGTACGAGTCTAAGACCTTAACCATTAGGCCAGAGTACGAGTCTAAGACCTTAGCTATTAGGCCAGAGTAAGATTTAAGACCTTAACCAGTAGGCCAGAGTAAGAGTTAAGACCTTAACCAGTAGGCCAGAGTAAGAGCTAAGACCTTAGCTATTTGGCCAGAGTAAGAGTTAAGACCTTAACCAGTAGGCCAGAGTACGAGTCTAAGACCTTAGCTATTAGGCCAGAGTAAGAGTTAAGACCTTAGCTATTAGGCCAGAGTAAGAGTTAAGACCTTAACCATTAGGCCAGAGTATGAGTCTAAGACCTTAGCTATTAGGCCAAAGTAAGAGTTAAGACCGTAACCATTAGGCCAGAGTACGAGTCTAAGACCTCAGCTATTAGGCCAAAGTTAGAGTTAAGACCTTAACAATTAGGCCAGAGTACACATCTAAGACCTTAGCTATTAGGCCAGAGTAAGAGTTAAGACCTTAACCAGTAGGCCAGAGTAAGAGTTAAGACCTTAACCATTAGGCCAGAGTACAAGTCTAAGACCTTAGCTATTAGGCCAGAGTAAGAGTTAAGACCTTAACCATTAGGCCAGAGTACGAGTCTAATACCTTAGCTATTAGGCCAGGGTAAGAGTTAAGACCTTAACCAGTAGGCCAGAGTGCGAGTCTAACACCTTAGCTATTAGGCCAGAGTACGAGATTAAGACCTTAGCTATTAGGCCAGAGTAAGTGTTAAGACCTTAACCAGTAGGCCAGAGTACAAGTCTAAGATCTTAGCTATTAGGCCAGAGTAGAAGTCTAAGACCTTAGGTATTATGCCAGAGTAGGAGTTAAGACCTTAACCATTAGGCCAGAGTATGAGCCTAAGACCTTAGCTATTAGGCCAGAGTAAGTGTTAAGACCTTACCATTAGGTTAGAGTAAGATTTAAGACCTTAACCATTAGGCCAGAGTACGAGTCTAAGACCTTAGCTATTAGGCCAGAGTAAGAGTTAAGACCTTAACCAGTAGGCCAGAGTAAGAGTTAAGACCTTAACCATTAGGCCAGAGTACGAGTCTAAGACCTTAGCTATTAGGCCAGAGTAAGAGTTAAGACCTTAACCAGTAGGCCAGAGTAAGAGTTAAGACCTTAACCATTAGACCAGAGTACGAGTCTAAGACCTTAGCTATTAGGCCAGAGTAAGAGTTAAGACCTTAGCTATTAGGCCAGAGTAAGAGTTAAGACCTTAACCAGTAGGCCAGAGTACGAGTCTAAGACCTTAGCTATTAGGCCAGAGTATGAGTTAAGACCTTAACCAGTAGGCCAGAGTAAGAGTTAAGACCTTAACCTGTTGGCCATAGCATGAGTCTAAGACCTTAGCTATTAGGCCAGAGTAAGAGTTAAGACCGTAGCTATTAGGCCAGAGTAAGAGTTAAGACCTTAACCATTAGGCCAGATGACAAGTCTAAGACCTTAACCATTAGGCCAGAGTACGAGTCTAAGACCTTAGCTATTAGGCCAGAGTAAGATTTAAGACCTTAACCAGTAGGCCAGAGTAAGAGTTAAGACCTTAACCAGTAGGCCAGAGTAAGAGCTAAGACCTTAGCTATTTGGCCAGAGTAAGAGTTAAGACCTTAACCAGTAGGCCAGAGTACGAGTCTAAGACCTTAGCTATTAGGCCAGAGTAAGAGTTAAGACCTTAGCTATTAGGCCAGAGTAAGAGTTAAGACCTTAACCATTAGGCCAGAGTATGAGTCTAAGACCTTAGCTATTAGGCCAAAGTAAGAGTTAAGACCGTAACCATTAGGCCAGAGTACGAGTCTAAGACCTCAGCTATTAGGCCAAAGTTAGAGTTAAGACCTTAACAATTAGGCCAGAGTACACATCTAAGACCTTAGCTATTAGGCCAGAGTAAGAGTTAAGACCTTAACCAGTAGGCCAGAGTAAGAGTTAAGACCTTAACCATTAGGCCAGAGTACGAGTCTAAGACCTTAGTTATTAGGCCAGAGTAAGAGTTAAGACCTTAACCTGTAGGCCATAGTACAATTATAAGACCTTAGCTATTAGGCCAGAGTAAGAGTTAGGACCTTAACCAGAAGGCCAGAGTAAGAGTTAAGACCTTAACCAGTAGGCCAGAGTATGAGTCTAAGACCTTAACCATTAGGCCAGAGTACGAGTCTAAGACCTTAGATATTAGGCCATACTAGAGTCTAAGACCTTAGCTATTAGGCCAGAGTAAGAGTTAAGACCTTAACCATTAGGCCAGAGTAAGAGTCTAAGACCTTAGCTATTAGGCCAGAGTAAGAGTTAAGACCTTAGCTATTAGGCCAGAGTAAGAGTTAAGACCTTAACCTGTAGGCCACAGTACGAGTCTAAGACCTTAGCTATTGGGCCAGAGTAAGAGTTCAGACCTTAACCATTAGGCCAGAGTACGAGTCTAAGACCTTAGCCATTAGGCCAGAGTAAGAGTTAAGACCTTAACCATTAGGCCAGAGTACGACTCTAAGACCTTAGCTATTAGGCCAGAGTACGAGCCTAAGACCTTAGCTATTAGGCCAGAGTACGAGTCTAAGACCTTAGCTATCAGGCCAGAGTACGAGTTTAAGACCTTAGCTATTATGCCAGAGTAGGAGTTAAGACCTTAACCATTAGGCCAGAGTACGAGTCTAAGACCTTAGCTATTAGGCCAGAGTAAGAGTTAAGACCTTACTATTAGGCCAGAGTAAGATTTAAGACCTTAACCATTAGGCCAGAGTACGAGTCTAAGACCTTAGCTATTAGGCCAGAGTAAGAGTTAAGACCTTAGAAATTAGGCTAGAGTAAGAGTTAAGACGTAGCTATTAGGCCAGAGTAAGAGTTAAGACCTTAACTAGTAGGCCAGAGTAAGAGTTAAGACCTTAACCATTAGGCCAGAGTACAAGTCTAAGACCTTAGCTATTAGGCCAGAGTAAGAGTTAAGACCTTAACCAGTAGGCCAGAGTAAGAGTTAAGACCTTAACCATCAGGCCAGAGTACGAGTCTAAGACCTTAGATATTATGCCAGAGTAGGAGTTAAGACCCTAACCATTAGGCCAGAGTATGAGCCTAAGACCTTAGCTATTAGGCCAGAGTAAGTGTTAAGACCTTACTATTAGGCCAGAGTAAGATTTAAGACCTTAACCATTAGGCCAGAGTACGAGTCTAAGACCTTAGCTATTAGGCCAGAGTAAGAGTTAAGACCTTAGCTATTAGGCCAGAGTAAGAGTTAAGACCTTAACCAGTAGGCCAGAGTACGAGTCTAAGACCTTAGCTATTAGGCCATAGTACGAGTCTAAGACCTTAGCTATTAGGCCAGACTAAGAGTTAAGACCTTAGCTATTAGGCCAGAGTAAGAGTGAAGACCTTAACCATTATGACAGAGTACGAGTCCAAGACCTTAGCTATTAGGCAAGAGTAAGAGTTAACACCTTAGCTATTAGGCCAGAGTAAGAGTTAAGACCTTAACCAGTAGGCCATTGTACAAGTCTAAGACCTTAGCTATTAGGCCAGAGTAAGAGTTAAGACCTTAACCATTAGGCCAGAGTACGAGTCTTAGACCTTAGCTATTAGGCCAGAGTAAGAGTTAAGACCTTAAACATTAGGCCAGAGTACGAGTCTAAGACCTTAGCTATTAGGCCAGAGTACGAGTCTAAGACCTTAGCTATTAGGCCAGAGTAAGAGTTAAGACCTTAACCTGTAGGCCACTGTACGAGTCTAAGACCTTAGCTATTAGGCCGGAGTAAGAATTAAGACCTTAACCATTAGGCCAGAGTACAAGTCTAAGACCTTAGCTATTAGGCCAGAGTAAGAGTTAAGACCTTAACCATTAGGCCAGAGTATGAGTCTAATACCTTAGCTATTAGGCCAGAGTAAGAGTTAAGACCTTAACCAGTAGGCCAGAGTACGAGTCTAAGACCTTAGCTATTAGGCCAGAGTACGAGTCTAAGACCTTAGCTATTAGACCAGAGTAAGAGTTAAGACCTTAACCAGTAGGCCAGAGTACAAGTCTAAGATCTTAGCTATTAGGCCAGAGTAAGAGTTAAGACTTTAGCTATTAGGCCAGAGTAGGTGTTAAGACCTTACTATTAGGCCAGAGTAAGATTTAAAACCTTAGCTATTAGGCTAGAGTAAGATTTAAGACCCTAACCATTAGGCCAGAGTACGAGTCTAAGACCTTAGCTATTAGGCCAGAGTAAGAGTTAAGACCTTAGCTATTAGGCTAGAGTAAGAGTTAAGACCGTAGCTATTAGGCCAGAGTAAGAGTTAAGACCTTAACCAGTAGGCCAGAGTAAGAGTTAAGACCTTAACCATTAGGCCAGAGTACGAGTCTAAGACCTTAGCTATTAGGCCAGAGTAAGAGTTAAGACCTTAACCAGTAGGCCAGAGTAAGAGTTAAGACCGTAGCTATTAGGCCAGAGTAAGAGTTAAGACCTTAACCAGTAGGCCAGAGTAAGAGTTAAGACCTTAACCATTAGGCCAGAGTACGAGTCTAAGACCTTAGCTATTAGGCCAGAGTAAGAGTTAAGACCTTAACCATTAGGCCAGAGTATGAGTCTAATACCTTAGCTATTAGGCCAGAGTAGGAGTTAAGACCTTAACCAGTAGGCCAGAGTACGAGTCTAAGACCTTAGCTATTAGGCCAGAGTACGAGTCTAAGACCTTAGCTATTAGACCAGAGTAAGAGTTAAGACCTTAACCAGTAGGCCAGAGTACAAGTCTAAGATCTTAGCTATTAGGCCAGAGTAAGAGTTAAGACTTTAGCTATTAGGCCAGAGTAGGTGTTAAGACCTTACTATTAGGCCAGAGTAAGATTTAAAACCTTAGCTATTAGGCTAGAGTAAGATTTAAGACCCTAACCATTAGGCCAGAGTACGAGTCTAAGACCTTAGCTATTAGGCCAGAGTAAGAGTTAAGACCTTAGCTATTAGGCTAGAGTAAGAGTTAAGACCGTAGCTATTAGGCCAGAGTAAGAGTTAAGACCTTAACCATTAGGCCAGAGTACAAGTCTAAGACCTTAGCTATTAGGCCAGAGTAAGAGTTAAGACCTTAACCAGTAGGCCAGAGTAAGAGTTAAGACCTTAACCATTAGGCCAGAGTACAAGACTAAGACCTTAGCTATTAGGCCAGAGTAAGAGTTAAGACCTTAGCTATTAGGCCAGAGTAAGAGTTAAGACCTTAACCAGTAGGCCAGAGTATGAGTCTAACACCATAGCTATTAGGCCAGAGTAAGAGTTAAGACCTTAACCAGTAGGCCAGAGTTAAGAACTTAACCTGTTGGCCATAGCACGAGTCTAAGACCTTAGCTATTAGGCCAGAGTAAGAGTTAAGACCTTAGCTATTATGCCAGAGTGAGAGTTAAGACCTTAACCAGTAGGCTAGAGTAAGAGTTAAGACCTTAACCATTAGGCCAGAGTATGAGTCTAAGACCTTAGCTAATAGGCCAGAGTAAGAGTTAAGACCTTAACCAGTAGGCCAGAGTAAGAGTTAAGACCATAACCATTAGGCCAGAGTACGAGTCTAAGACCTTAGCTATTAGGCCAGAGAAAGAGTTAAGACCTTAGCTATTAGGCCAGAGTAAGAGTTAAGACCTTAACCATTAGGCCAGAGTACAAGTCTAAGACCTTAGCTATTAGGCCAGAGTAAGAGTTAAGACCTTAACCATTAGGCCAGAGTACGAGTCTAATACCTTAGCTATTAGGCCAGAGTAAGAGTTAAGACCTTAACCAGTAGGCCAGAGTACGAGTCTAAGACCTTAGCTATTAGGCCAGAGTACGAGTCTAAGACCTTAGCTATTAGGCCAGAGTAGGAGTTAAGACCTTAACCATTAGGCCAGAGTAAGATTTAAGACCTTAACCATTAGGCCAGAGTACAAGTCTAAGACCTTAGCTATTAGGCCAGAGTAAGAGTTAAGACCTTAGCTATTAGGCTAGATTAAGAGTTAAGACCTTAGCTATTAGGCCAGAGTAAGAGTTAAGACCTTAACCAGTAGGCCAGAGTAAGAGTTAAGACCTTAACCATTAGGCCAGAGTACGAGTCTAAGACCTTAGCTATTAGGCCAGAGTAAGAGTTAAGACCTTAGCTATTAGGCCAGAGTAAGAGTTAAGATCTTAACCAGTAGGCCAGAGTACGAGTCTAAGACCTTAGCTATTAGGCCAGAGTAAGAGTTAAGACCTTAACCAGTAGGCCAGAGTAAGAGTTAAGACCTTAACCTGTTGGCCATAGCATGAGTCTAAGACCTTAGCTATTAGGCCAGAGTAAGAGTTAAGACCTTAGCTATTAGGCCAGAGTAAGAGTTAAGACCTTAACCATTAGGCCAGAGTACGAGTCTAAGACCTTAACCATTAGGCCAGAGTACGAGTCTAAGACCTTAGCTATTAGGCCAGAGTAAGATTTAAGACCTTAACCAGTAGGCCAGAGTAAGAGTTAAGACCTTAACCAGTAGGCCAGAGTAAGAGCTAAGACCTTAGCTATTTGGCCAGAGTAAGAGTTAAGACCTTAACCAGTAGGCCAGAGTACGAGTTAAGACCTTAACCATTAGACCAGAGTATGAGCCTAAGACCTTAGCTATTAGGCCAGAGTAAGTGTTAAGACCTTACCATTAGGCCAGAGTAAGATTTAAGACCTTAACCATTAGGCCAGAGTACGAGTCTAAGACCTTAGCTATTAGGCCAGAGTAAGAGTTAAGACCTTACCATTAGGCCAGAGTAAGATTTAAGACCTTAACCATTAGGCCAGAGTACGAGTCTAAGACCTTAGCTATTAGGCCAGAGTAAGAGTTAAGACCTTAACCAGTAGGCCAGAGTAAGAGTTAAGACCTTAACCATTAGGCCAGAGTACGAGTCTAAGACCTTAGCTATTAGGCCAGAGTAAGAGTTAAGACCTTAACCAGTAGGCCAGAGTAAGAGTTAAGACCTTAACCATTAGACCAGAGTACGAGTCTAAGACCTTAGCTATTAGGCCAGAGTAAGAGTTAAGACCTTAGCTATTAGGCCAGAGTAAGAGTTAAGACCTTAACCAGTAGGCCAGAGTACGAGTCTAAGACCTTAGCTATTAGGCCAGAGTATGAGTTAAGACCTTAACCAGTAGGCCAGAGTAAGAGTTAAGACCTTAACCTGTTGGCCATAGCATGAGTCTAAGACCTTAGCTATTAGGCCAGAGTAAGAGTTAAGACCGTAGCTATTAGGCCAGAGTAAGAGTTAAGACCTTAACCATTAGGCCAGAGTACGAGTCTAAGACCTTAACCATTAGGCCAGAGTACGAGTCTAAGACCTTAGCTATTAGGCCAGAGTAAGATTTAAGACCTTAACCAGTAGGCCAGAGTAAGAGTTAAGACCTTAACCAGTAGGCCAGAGTAAGAGCTAAGACCTTAGCTATTTGGCCAGAGTAAGAGTTAAGACCTTAACCAGTAGGCCAGAGTACGAGTCTAAGACCTTAGCTATTAGGCCAGAGTAAGAGTTAAGACCTTAGCTATTAGGCCAGAGTAAGAGTTAAGACCTTAACCATTAGGCCAGAGTATGAGTCTAAGACCTTAGCTATTAGGCCAAAGTAAGAGTTAAGACCGTAACCATTAGGCCAGAGTACGAGTCTAAGACCTCAGCTATTAGGCCAAAGTTAGAGTTAAGACCTTAACAATTAGGCCAGAGTACACATCTAAGACCTTAGCTATTAGGCCAGAGTAAGAGTTAAGACCTTAACCAGTAGGCCAGAGTAAGAGTTAAGACCTTAACCATTAGGCCAGAGTACGAGTCTAAGACCTTAGTTATTAGGCCAGAGTAAGAGTTAAGACCTTAACCTGTAGGCCATAGTACAATTATAAGACCTTAGCTATTAGGCCAGAGTAAGAGTTAGGACCTTAACCAGAAGGCCAGAGTAAGAGTTAAGACCTTAACCAGTAGGCCAGAGTATGAGTCTAAGACCTTAACCATTAGGCCAGAGTACGAGTCTAAGACCTTAGATATTAGGCCATACTAGAGTCTAAGACCTTAGCTATTAGGCCAGAGTAAGAGTTAAGACCTTAACCATTAGGCCAGAGTAAGAGTCTAAGACCTTAGCTATTAGGCCAGAGTAAGAGTTAAGACCTTAGCTATTAGGCCAGAGTAAGAGTTAAGACCTTAACCTGTAGGCCACAGTACGAGTCTAAGACCTTAGCTATTGGGCCAGAGTAAGAGTTCAGACCTTAACCATTAGGCCAGAGTACGAGTCTAAGACCTTAGCCATTAGGCCAGAGTAAGAGTTAAGACCTTAACCATTAGGCCAGAGTACGACTCTAGGACCTTAGCTATTAGGCCAGAGTACGAGCCTAAGACCTTAGCTATTAGGCCAGAGTACGAGTCTAAGACATTAGCTATTAGGCCAGAGTACGAGTTTAAGACCTTAGCTATTATGCCAGAGTAGGAGTTAAGACCTTAACCATTAGGCCAGAGTACGAGTCTAAGACCTTAGCTATTAGGCCAGAGTAAGAGTTAACACCTTACTATTAGGCCAGAGTAAGATTTAAGACCTTAACCATTAGGCCAGAGTACGAGTCTAAGACCTTAGCTATTAGGCCAGAGTAAGAGTTAAGACCTTAGAAATTAGGCTAGAGTAAGAGTTAAGACGTAGCTATTAGGCCAGAGTAAGAGTTAAGACCTTAACCAGTAGGCCAGAGTAAGAGTTAAGACCTTAACCATTAGGCCAGAGTACAAGTCTAAGACCTTAGCTATTAGGCCAGAGTAAGAGTTAAGACCTTAACCAGTAGGCCAGAGTAAGAGTTAAGACCGTAACCATTAGGCCAGAGTACGAGTCTAAGACCTTAGATATTATGCCAGAGTAGGAGTTAAGACCCTAACCATTAGGCCAGAGTATGAGCCTAAGACCTTAGCTATTAGGCCAGAGTAAGTGTTAAGACCTTACTATTAGGCCAGAGTAAGATTTAAGACCTTAACCATTAGGCCAGAGTACGAGTCTAAGACCTTAGCTATTAGGCCAGAGTAAGAGTTAAGACCTTAGCTATTAGGCCAGAGTAAGAGTTAAGACCTTAACCAGTAGGCCAGAGTACGAGTCTAAGACCTTAGCTATTAGGCCATAGTACGAGTCTAAGACCTTAGCTATTAGGCCAGACTAAGAGTTAAGACCTTAGCTATTAGGCCAGAGTAAGAGTGAAGACCTTAACCATTATGACAGAGTACGAGTCCAAGACCTTAGTTATTAGGCCAGAGTAAGAGTTAAGACCTTAACCTGTAGGCCATAGTACAATTATAAGACCTTAGCTATTAGGCCAGAGTAAGAGTTAGGACCTTAACCAGAAGGCCAGAGTAAGAGTTAAGACCTTAACCAGTAGGCCAGAGTATGAGTCTAAGACCTTAACCATTATGCCAGAGTACGAGTCTAAGACCTTAGATATTAGGCCATACTAGAGTCTAAGACCTTAGCTATTAGGCCAGAGTAAGAGTTAAGACCTTAACCATTAGGCCAGAGTAAGAGTCTAAGACCTTAGCTATTAGGCCAGAGTAAGAGTTAAGACCTTAGCTATTAGGCCAGAGTAAGAGTTAAGACCTTAACCTGTAGGCCACAGTACGAGTCTAAGACCTTAGCTATTGGGCCAGAGTAAGAGTTCAGACCTTAACCATTAGGCCAGAGTACGAGTCTAAGACCTTAGCCATTAGGCCAGAGTAAGAGTTAAGACCTTAACCATTAGGCCAGAGTACGACTCTAAGACCTTAGCTATTAGGCCAGAGTAAGAGTTAAGACCTTAACCAGTAGGCCAGAGTACGAGTCTAAGACCTTAGCTATTAGGCCAGAGTACGAGTCTAAGACCTTAGCTATTAGGCCAGAGTAAGAGTTAAGACCTTAACCAGTAGGCCAGAGTACGAGCTTAAGACCTTAGCTATTAGGCCAGAGTACGAGCCTAAGACCTTAGCTATTAGGCCAGAGTACGAGTCTAAGACCTTAGCTATTAGGCCAGAGTACGAGTTTAATACCTTAGCTATTATGCCAGAGTAGGAGTTAAGACCTTAACCAGTAGGCCAGAGTAAAAGTCTAAGACCTTAGCTATTAGGCCAGAGTAAGAGTTAAGACCTTAGCTATTAGGCCAGAGTAAGAGTTAAGACCTTAACCATTAGACCAGAGTATGAGTCTAAGACCTTAGCTATTAGGCCAAAGTAAGAGTTAAGACCTTAACCATTATGCCAGAGTACGAGTCTAAGACCTCAGCTATTAGGCCAAAGTAAGAGTTAAGACCTTAACAATTAGTCCAGAGTACGCGTCTAAGACCTTAGCTATTAGGCCAGAGTAAGAGTTAAGACCTTAACCAATAGGCCAGAGTAAGAGTTAAGACATTAACCATTAGGCCAGAGTACGAGTCTAAGACCTTAGTTATTAGGCCAGAGTAAGAGTTAAGACCTTAACCTGTAGGCCATAGTACAATTCTAAGACCTTAGCTATTAGGCCAGAGTAAGAGTTAAGACCTTAACCAGTAGGCAGGAGTATGAGTCTAAGACCTTAACCAATAGGCCAGAGTACGATTCTAAGACCTTAGATATTAGGCCATAGTACGAGTCTAAGACCTTAGCTATTAGGCCAGAGTAAGAGTTAAGACCTTAACCATTAGGCCAGAGTACGAGTCTAAGACCTTAGCTATTAGGCCAGAGTAAGAGTTAAGACCTTAGCTATTAGGCTAGAGTAAGAGTTAAGACCTTAACCTGTAGGCCACAGTACGAGTCTAAGACCTTAGCTATTAGGCCAGAGTAAGAGTTAAGACCTTAACCAATTGGCCATAGTAAGAGTCTAAGACGTTAACGATTAGGCCAGAGTAAGAGTTAAGACCTTAACCAGTAGGCCAGAGTAAGAGTTAAGACCTTAACCATTAGGCCAGAGTACGAGTCTAAGACCTTAGCTATTAGGCCAGAGTAAGAGTTAAGACCTTAGCTATTAGGCCAGAGTAAGAGTTAAGACCTTAACCAGTAGGCCAGAGTACGAGTCTAAGACCTTAGCTATTAGGCCAGAGTAAGAGTTAAGACCTTAACCAGTAGGCCAGAGTAAGAGTTAAGACCTTAACCTGTTGGCCATAGCATGAGTCTAAGACCTTAGCTATTAGGCCAGAGTAAGAGTTAAGACCGTAGCTATTAGGCCAGAGTAGGAGTTAAGACCTTAACCATTAGGCCAGAGTACGAGTCTAAGACCTTAACCATTAGGCCAGAGTACGAGTCTAAGACCTTAGCTAGTAGGCCAGAGTAAGATTTAAGACCTTAACCAGTAGGCCAGAGTAAGAGTTAAGACCTTAACCAGTAGGCCAGAGTAAGAGCTAAGACCTTAGCTATTTGGCCAGAGTAAGAGTTAAGACCTTAACCAGTAGGCCAGAGTACGAGTCTAAGACCTTAGCTATTAGGCCAGAGTAAGAGTTAAGACCTTAACCATTAGGCCAGAGTAAGAGTTAGGACCTTAGCTATTTGGCCAGAGTAAGAGTTAAGACCTTAACCAGTAGGCCAGAGTACGAGTCTAAGACCATAGCTATTAGGCCAGAGTAAGAGTTAAGACCTTAGCTATTAGGCCAGAGTAAGAGTTAAGACCTTAACCATTAGGCCAGAGTATGAGTCTAAGACCTTAGCTATTAGGCCAAAGTAAGAGTTAAGACCGTAACCATTAGGCCAGAGTACGAGTCTAAGACCTCAGCTATTAGGCCAAAGTAAGAGTTAAGACCTTAACAATTAGGCCAGAGTACACATCTAAGACCTTAGCTATTAGGCCAGAGTAAGAGTTAAGACCTTAACCAGTAGGCCAGAGTAAGAGTTAAGACCTTAACAATTAGGCCAGAGTACGAGTCTAAGACCTTAGTTATTAGGCCAGATTAAGAGTTAAGACCTTAACCTGTAGGCCATAGTACAATTCTAAGACCTTAGCTATTAGGCCAGAGTAAGAGTTAGGACCTTAACCATAAGGCCAGAGTAAGAGTTAAGACCTTAACCAGTAGGCCAGAGTATGAGTCTAAGACCTTAACCATTAGGCCAGAGTAAGAGTCTAAGACCTTAGATATTAGCCCATAGTACGAGTCTAAGACCTTAGCTATTAGGCCAGAGTAAGAGTTAAGACCATAACCATTAGGCCAGAGTACGAGTCTAAGACCTTAACCTGTAGGCCACAGTACGAGTCTAAGACCTTAGCTATTGGGCCAGAGTAAGAGTTCAGACCTTAACCATTAGGCCAGAGTACGAGTCTAAGACCTTAGCCATTATGCCAGAGTAAGAGTTAAGACCTTAACCAATAGGCCAGAGTACGACTCTAAGACCTTAGCTATTAGGCCAGAGTAAGAGTTAAGACCTTAACCAGTAGGCCAGAGTACGAGTCTAAGACCTTAGCTATTAGGCCAGAGTAAGAGTTAAGACCTTAACCAGTAGGCAGGAGGATGAGTCTAAGACCTTAACCAATAGGCCAGAGTACGATTCTAAGACCTTAGATATTAGGCCATAGTACGAGTCTAAGACCTTAGCTATTAGGCCAGAGTAAGAGTTAAGACCTTAACCATTAGGCCAGAGTACGAGTCTAGGACCTTAGCTATTAGGCCAGAGTAAGAGTTAAGACCTTAGCTATTAGGCTAGAGTAAGAGTTAAGACCTTAACCTGTAGGCCACAGTACGAGTCTAAGACCTTAGCTATTAGGCCAGAGTAAGAGTTAAGACCTTAACCAATTGGCCATAGTAAGAGTCTAAGACGTTAACGATTAGGCCAGAGTAAGAGTTAAGACCTTAACCAGTAGGCCAGAGTAAGAGTTAAGACCTTAACCATTAGGCCAGAGTACGAGTCTAAGACCTTAGCTATTAGGCCAGAGTAAGAGTTAAGACCTTAGCTATTAGGCCAGAGTAAGAGTTAAGACCTTAACCAGTAGGCCAGAGTACGAGTCTAAGACCTTAGCTATTAGGCCAGAGTAAGAGTTAAGACCTTAACCAGTAGGCCAGAGTAAGAGTTAAGACCTTAACCTGTTGGCCATAGCATGAGTCTAAGACCTTAGCTATTAGGCCAGAGTAAGAGTTAAGACCGTAGCTATTAGGCCAGAGTAGGAGTTAAGACCTTAACCATTAGGCCAGAGTACGAGTCTAAGACCTTAACCATTAGGCCAGAGTATGAGTCTAAGACCTTAGCTAGTAGGCCAGAGTAAGATTTAAGACCTTAACCAGTAGGCCAGAGTAAGAGTTAAGACCTTAACCAGTAGGCCAGAGTAAGAGCTAAGACCTTAGCTATTTGGCCAGAGTAAGAGTTAAGACCTTAACCAGTAGGCCAGAGTACGAGTCTAAGACCTTAGCTATTAGGCCAGAGTAAGAGTTAAGACCTTAACCATTAGGCCAGAGTAAGAGTTAGGACCTTAGCTATTTGGCCAGAGTAAGAGTTAAGACCTTAACCAGTAGGCCAGAGTACGAGTCTAAGACCTTAGCTATTAGGCCAGAGTAAGAGTTAAGACCTTAGCTATTAGGCCAGAGTAAGAGTTAAGACCTTAACCATTAGGCCAGAGTATGAGTCTAAGACCTTAGCTATTAGGCCAAAGTAAGAGTTAAGACCGTAACCATTAGGCCAGAGTACGAGTCTAAGACCTCAGCTATTAGGCCAAAGTAAGAGTTAAGACCTTAACAATTAGGCCAGAGTACACATCTAAGACCTTAGCTATTAGGCCAGAGTAAGAGTTAAGACCTTAACCAGTAGGCCAGAGTAAGAGTTAAGACCTTAACAATTAGGCCAGAGTACGAGTCTAAGACCTTAGTTATTAGGCCAGATTAAGAGTTAAGACCTTAACCTGTAGGCCATAGTACAATTCTAAGACCTTAGCTATTAGGCCAGAGTAAGAGTTAGGACCTTAACCATAAGGCCAGAGTAAGAGTTAAGACCTTAACCAGTAGGCCAGAGTATGAGTCTAAGATCTTAACCATTAGGCCAGAGTAAGAGTCTAAGACCTTAGATATTAGCCCATAGTACGAGTCTAAGACCTTAGCTATTAGGCCAGAGTAAGAGTTAAGACCATAACCATTAGGCCAGAGTACGAGTCTAAGACCTTAACCTGTAGGCCACAGTACGAGTCTAAGACCTTAGCTATTGGGCCAGAGTAAGAGTTCAGACCTTAACCATTAGGCCAGAGTACGAGTCTAAGACCTTAGCCATTATGCCAGAGTAAGAGTTAAGACCTTAACCAATAGGCCAGAGTACGACTCTAAGACCTTAGCTATTAGGCCAGAGTAAGAGTTAAGACCTTAACCAGTAGGCCAGAGTACGAGTCTAAGACCTTAGCTATTAGGCCAGAGTAAGAGTTAAGACCTTAACCAGTAGGCAGGAGTATGAGTCTAAGACCTTAACCAATAGGCCAGAGTACGAGTCTAGGACCTTAGCTATTAGGCCAGAGTAAGAGTTAAGACCTTAGCTATTAGGCTAGAGTAAGAGTTAAGACCTTAACCTGTAGGCCACAGTACAAGTCTAAGACCTTAGCTATTAGGCCAGAGTAAGAGTTAAGACCTTAACCAATTGGCCATAGTAAGAGTCTAAGACGTTAACGATTAGGCCAGAGTAAGAGTTAAGACCTTAACCAGTAGGCCAGAGTAAGAGTTAAGACCTTAACCATTAGGCCAGAGTACGAGTCTAAGACCTTAGCTATTAGGCCAGAGTAAGAGTTAAGACCTTAGCTATTAGGCCAGAGTAAGAGTTAAGACCTTAACCAGTAGGCCAGAGTACGAGTCTAAGACCTTAGCTATTAGGCCAGAGTAAGAGTTAAGACCTTAACCAGTAGGCCAGAGTAAGAGTTAAGACCTTAACCTGTTGGCCATAGCATGAGTCTAAGACCTTAGCTATTAGGCCAGAGTAAGAGTTAAGACCGTAGCTATTAGGCCAGAGTAGGAGTTAAGACCTTAACCATTAGGCCAGAGTACGAGTCTAAGACCTTAACCATTAGGCCAGAGTACGAGTCTAAGACCTTAGCTAGTAGGCCAGAGTAAGATTTAAGACCTTAACCAGTAGGCCAGAGTAAGAGTTAAGACCTTAACCAGTAGGCCAGAGTAAGAGCTAAGACCTTAGCTATTTGGCCAGAGTAAGAGTTAAGACCTTAACCAGTAGGCCAGAGTACGAGTCTAAGACCTTAGCTATTAGGCCAGAGTAAGAGTTAAGACCTTAACCATTAGGCCAGAGTAAGAGTTAGGACCTTAGCTATTTGGCCAGAGTAAGAGTTAAGACCTTAACCAGTAGGCCAGAGTACGAGTCTAAGACCTTAGCTATTAGGCCAGAGTAAGAGTTAAGACCTTAGCTATTAGGCCAGAGTAAGAGTTAAGACCTTAACCATTAGGCCAGAGTATGAGTCTAAGACCTTAGCTATTAGGCCAAAGTAAGAGTTAAGACCGTAACCATTAGGCCAGAGTACGAGTCTAAGACCTCAGCTATTAGGCCAAAGTAAGAGTTAAGACCTTAACAATTAGGCCAGAGTACACATCTAAGACCTTAGCTATTAGGCCAGAGTAAGAGTTAAGACCTTAACCAGTAGGCCAGAGTAAGAGTTAAGACCTTAACCATTATGCCAGAGTACGAGTCTAAGACCTTAGTTATTAGGCCAGAGTAAGAGTTAAGACCTTAACCTGTAGGCCATAGTACAATTCTAAGACCTTAGCTATTAGGCCAGAGTAAGAGTTAGGACCTTAACCAGAAGGTCAGAGTAAGAGTTAAGACCTTAACCAGTAGGCCAGAGTATGAGTCTAAGACCTTAACCATTAGGCCAGAGTATGAGTCTAAGACCTTAGATATTAGGCCATAGTACGAGTCTAAGACCTTAGCTATTAGGCCAGAGTAAGAGTTAAGACCATAACCATTAGGCCAGAGTACGAGTCTAAGACCTTAACCTGTAGGCCACAGTACGAGTCTAAGACCTTAGCTATTGGGCCAGAGTAAGAGTTCAGACCTTAACCATTAGGCCAGAGTACGAGTCTAAGACCTTAGCCATTATGCCAGAGTAAGAGTTAAGACCTTAATCATTAGGCCAGAGTACGACTCTAAGACCTTAGCTATTAGGCCAGAGTGAGAGTTAAGACCTTAACCAGTAGGCCAGAGTACGAGTCTAAGACCTTAGCTATTAGGCCAGAGTACGAGTCTAAGACCTTAGCTATTAGGCCAGAGTAAGAGTTAAGACCTTAACCAGTAGGCCAGAGTACTAGCTTAAGACCTTAGCTATTAGGCCAGAGTACAAGCCTAAGACCTTAGCTATTAGGCCAGAGTACGAGTCTAAGACCTTAGCTATTAGGCCAGAGTACGAGTTTAAGACCTTAGCTATTATGCCAGAGTAGGAGTTAAGACCTTAACCATTAGGCCAGAGTACGAGTCTAAGACCTTAGCTATTAGGCCAGAGTAAGAGTTAAGACCTTACTATTAGGCCAGAGTAAGATTTAAGACCTTAACCATTGGGCCAGAGTACGAGTCTAAGACCTTAGCTATTAGGCCAGAGTAAGAGTTAAGACCTTAGCAATTAGGCTAGAGTAAGAGTTAAGACCTAGCTATTAGGCCAGAGTAAGAGTTAAGACCTTAACCAGTAGGCCAGAGTAAGAGGTAAGACCTTAACCATTAGGCCAGAGTACAAGTCTAAGACCTTAGCTATTAGGCCAGAGTAAGAGTTAAGACCTTAACCAGTAGGCCAGAGTATGAGTCTAAGACCTTAGCTATTAGGCCAGAGTAAGAGTTAAGACCTTAGCTATTAGGCCAGAGTAAGAGTTAAGACCTTAACCAGTAGGCCAGAGTAAGAGTTAAGACCTTAACCATTAGGCCAGAGTACGAGTCTAAGACCTTAGCTATTAGGCCAGAGTACGAGTCTAAGACCTCAGCTATTAGGCCAAAGTAAGAGTTAAGACCTTAACAATTAGGCCAGAGTACACATCTAAGACCTTAGCTATTAGGCCAGAGTAAGAGTTAAGACCTTAACCAGTAGGCCAGAGTAAGAGTTAAGACCTTAACCATTAGGCCAGAGTACGAGTCTAAGACCTTAGTTATTAGGCCAGAGTAAGAGTTAAGACCTTAACCTGTAGGCCATAGTACAATTCTAAGACCTTAGCTATTAGGCCAGAGTAAGAGTTAGGACCTTAACCAGAAGGCCAGAGTAAGAGTTAAGACCTTAACCAGTAGGCCAGAGTATGAGTCTAAGACCTTAACCATTAGGCCAGAGTACGAGTCTAAGACCTTGGATATTAGGCCTTAGTACGAGTCTAAGACCTTAGCTATTAGGCCAGAGTAAGAGTTAAGACCATAACCATTAGGCCAGAGTACGAGTCTAAGACCTTAACCTGTAGGCCACAGTACGAGTCTAAGACCTTAGCTATTGGGCCAGAGTAAGAGTTCAGACCTTAACCATTAGGCCAGAGTACGAGTCTAAGACCTTAGCCATTATGCCAGAGTAAGAGTTAAGACCTTAACCATTAGGCCAGAGTACGACTCTAAGACCTTAGATATTAGGCCAGAGTAAGAGTTAAGACCTTAACCAGTAGGCCAGAGTACGAGTCTAAGACCTTAGCTATTAGGCCAGAGTAAGAGTTAAGACCTTAACCAGTAGGCAGGAGTATGAGTCTAAGACCTTAACCAATAGGCCAGAGTACGATTCTAAGACCTTAGATATTAGGCCATAGTACGAGTCTAAGACCTTAGCTATTAGGCCAGAGTAAGAGTTAAGACCTTAACCATTAGGCCAGAGTATGAGTCTAAGACCTTAGCTATTAGGCCAGAGTAAGAGTTAAGACCTTAGCTATTAGGCTAGAGTAAGAGTTAAGACCTTAACCTGTAGGCCACAGTACGAGTCTAAGACCTTAGCTATTAGGCCAGAGTAAGAGTTAAGACCTTAACCAATTGGCCATAGTAAGAGTCTAAGACGTTAACGATTAGGCCAGAGTAAGAGTTAAGACCTTAATCAGTAGGCCAGAGTAAGAGTTAAGACCTTAACCATTAGGCCAGAGTACGAGTCTAAGACCTTAGCTATTAGGCCAGAGTAAGAGTTAAGACCTTAGCTATTAGGCCAGAGTAAGAGTTAAGACCTTAACCAGTAGGCCAGAGTACGAGTCTAAGACCTTAGCTATTAGGCCAGAGTAAGAGTTAAGACCTTAACCAGTAGGCCAGAGTAAGAGTTAAGACCTTAACCTGTTGGCCATAGCATGAGTCTAAGACCTTAGCTATTAGGCCAGAGTAAGAGTTAAGACCGTAGCTATTAGGCCAGAGTAGGAGTTAAGACCTTAACCATTAGGCCAGAGTACGAGTCTAAGACCTTAACCATTAGGCCAGAGTACGAGTCTAAGACCTTAGCTAGTAGGCCAGAGTAAGATGTAAGACCTTAACCAGTAGGCCAGAGTAAGAGTTAAGACCTTAACCAGTAGGCCAGAGTAAGAGCTAAGACCTTAGCTATTTGGCCAGAGTAAGAGTTAAGACCTTAACCAGTAGGCCAGAGTACGAGTCTAAGACCTTAGCTATTAGGCCAGAGTAAGAGTTAAGACCTTAACCATTAGGCCAGAGTAAGAGTTAGGACCTCAGCTATTTGGCCAGAGTAAGAGTTAAGACCTTAACCAGTAGGCCAGAGTACGAGTCTAAGACCTTAGCTATTAGGCCAGAGTAAGAGTTAAGACCTTAGCTATTAGGCCAGAGTAAGAGTTAAGACCTTAACCATTAGGCCAGAGTATGAGTCTAAGACCTTAGCTATTAGGCCAAAGTAAGAGTTAAGACCGTAACCATTAGGCCAGAGTACGAGTCTAAGACCTCAGCTATTAGGCCAAAGTAAGAGTTAAGACCTTAACAATTAGGCCAGAGTACACATCTAAGACCTTAGCTATTAGGCCAGAGTAAGAGTTAAGACCTTAACCAGTAGGCCAGAGTAAGAGTTAAGACCTTAACCATTAGGCCAGAGTACGAGTCTAAGACCTTAGTTATTAGGCCAGAGTAAGAGTTAAGACCTTAACCTGTAGGCCATAGTACAATTCTAAGACCTTAGCTATTAGGCCAGAGTAAGAGTTAGGACCTTAACCAGAAGGCCAGAGTAAGAGTTAAGACCTTAACCAGTAGGCCAGAGTATGAGTCTAAGACCTTAACCATTAGGCCAGAGTACGAGTCTAAGACCTTAGATATTAGGCCATAGTACGAGTCTAAGACCTTAGCTATTAGGCCAGAGTAAGAGTTAAGACCATAACCATTAGGCCAGAGTACGAGTCTAAGACCTTAACCTGTAGGCCACAGTACGAGTCTAAGACCTTAGCTATTGGGGCAGAGTAAGAGTTCAGACCTTAACCATTAGGCCAGAGTACGAGTCTAAGACCTTAGCCATTATGCCAGAGTAAGAGTTAAGACCTTAACCATTAGGCCAGAGTACGACTCTAAGACCTTAGCTATTAGGCCAGAGTAAGAGTTAAGACCTTAACCAGTAGGCCAGAGTACGAGTCTAAGACCTTAGCTATTAGGCCAGAGTACGTGTCTAAGACCTTAGCTATTAGGCCAGAGTAAGAGTTAAGACCTTAACCAGTAGGCCAGAGTACTAGCTTAAGACCTTAGCTATTAGGCCAGAGTACTGAAGTATTACGGGGTTCCCAAGGCCTACACACTCCAGAGATTACCCACATACACAAAAGAACTGTTGGCACGGAAGCTGTAAAAGGCAAAGAACAAGTTTATTAAGACCCCATGGGGTGGTGGTACACTCAAACAGCACCCTTCGGTATTGCAAAAGGTATCACACCGAACACCGGTGTGACCCCGTTTATATACAATTTTGGGGCAATAAAAGATAGGCGGCACAAGTTAAGACGCAGTTTTAGAGACATACATAGTCATGTTTTGGAATACTGCCAGCTCATTGGAGGGTTTCAAACCCGCTGGTCAGTTAGCGGCACATTCCTGAAGGTATACGGGTCAGTGAGAACTGCGCATGTGTGGCTTGACCAGTACTAAAAATATCCTGTTGCTGGGCAGATGTGAGTGGTCAGTGGAATGGACAAAGGACTAAAGGGCACGTCGGCCACGAGGCCGCTCATGATCTAAGATGGCCGCCACAGTATTCAAAATGGCGTTTATCATATACAGCCAAGTTAAGGAGGACAACGTGTAGGTTCAGCTAATCGCTAACACGGACGGGCCAATTACGACAGACGACCCTTTTAGCGTTTAGCTGAATCTACCTCATAATGAACATAGTCTGGATGTTCGTCCTCGATGTCAATTAACATAATTTGTGTCACCTCCTTATGTAGCATCATTTTATCGTGGACAAGAGCTCGTCTCGATGGCAAACAGGCCGATAGGCACATTGAACATAATGCAGGACCACATTGGATAAACAAACAGATAAAAAACATTGTTCCCACAAGTATACAGAAAATTGTCAACAGTTTCCAGCCCCAAGTTGCAATCATGGACCAGAACCATCCAGAAAGTGTCCAAGTTCCATTGTCCGGTTGTATTTCGGCAGCTATTTTATGCAGCTTTGAAATCGCATCATACACAGATGGAGAATTATCAGGCACGTAAACGCAACAGCTGCTTCCAATGATCCTACATGCCCCCCCACGATCAGCCAAAACAACATCCAGCACCATCCGGTTTTGGAGGGTGACAATTCTGGAAATCTGCAGTTCTTCGGTAATATTCCCCAGGGCAATAGCAGTGTCATTTGCAACAGCCTCAACAACACGTGTCAGGCGTCTGATCTTCCGACTGTTCAGTGCGGCCCCCACAAAGGAGAATAGTCCCAGATTGAAATCCACATATTGTTGCAACGCAGTGTCCGTTTGATCAATGTCCTCTAGTGCAACAGTTCGCTTAACCCTGTTTAAAACAAAGTCATGGTACAGAGTATAGTCGTTGTGATACATCGGTGGGGCAATGAATACAGGAGGTAGCACAAACGATACATAACATGTGCCCAACCACCCCACTGGAAGCTGATGGTACCCCTTCGTTCCACAGATGAAGTAGGTGTTTCTGGATGCAACAAATGAAATGCCATTCGGGCTATCGAACGTGAGAGTAACGTTACATTCACTTTTCCCCACTGCAATCGTGCCCTTATTTCGGATACATAAATCAGCTTTCGTAGCAATGACATTTATAACATGAGCACTTGATACATTCACATTTCTCTGATTGCTGTATATTCGTGGAGCAGACACATTGTCGGGCTTATACTCTTCCCATTCAAAACGTGTACCCTCAGCCCGTGGAAACCCATCCTTGTCATGGGGACATTCTTTATTTAGGCGGAAAAGCACCCCCCCTTTGGTTGGCCATCTCAAGGTAAAGAGGAGGGTGTACCAGGCATTGCAAGACCCATTATGCGAAAACGGGAGTGGAATAAGTGGGGTGCCCCCTCTCTTCTGGTGCCCAGGCAACATTCCACACACCCAGCAATTAGAGGTATTGGTCATATTATGTGTGTGGTGAAGAATCTGAATGAAGCTGTTATTTAAATACGTTTGACGGTGGCGTTCTTCATGAAAAGGCAAGGTAAAGTGAAAATGTTCAGACGGTGCCGGGGTAGTCGGCAGCAAATGTTCACGTACAGGCACCACAAGTTCGACTACCCAGGCAATAACAGCTATCACCACAATCGTGAAAACAAAAAGAAAGGCACCCAGTATTTTCTTATCTCGCGATGCCATCGATGCCATAGTTCAAGAAAGTTTTGTGCAAAGTCTCAAAGAAAACAAATCGTTCACAGTTTCTCACAAATAATCTCTGATACACGTACGCGTATACCTGAAAAAAAAGAAAAATGCGGTGCTGAACTCCGAGGTAGCCGTTGTTTTCTTCTCCGGGCCAAGACGGGTGTCGCTACTCTGGCAGAACTGATCCCCCCCCCTTGGAATTCCCGGTTTCCGTTTCACAAACCTGGAGCGGTTACCAACCAGTTCAAAAAGGGAAAAATCTTCTTTATCGCGGTCGTAGATTGTAGCGCTCTCTTCCAGCAGCAGCTTGGTCCGGGAAGGCTCCCTCTACTTCGGCCGACGTCACAGCTGGGCTCTTTTCTTTCTCCAAGATCTCTTTATAATCAGTAAGCACAGCAGGAGTCACCAGATCCGGAGAGACTCGGCGACAGTGAGTCGAATGCACCCACCGCTTCCTGTTGGTCACTCGTACTGCGGTGCGGGTTGCCAGAAGGACCTGCTCGGGGCCCTTCCACCTGGGCTCCAGACTGCTTGCTCTTTCAAACGAACGGATCATCACACGATCCCCAGGACGAAGATCGTGGCCCTCTCCAGTAGAGTTATCAGGGAGCGCTTCTCGAACCTGTTGGTGAATGGAGAGCAAATCATTTGTTAATCGTGCCAAATAATCATTCATCATAACACAAGGCACATCATGTATTAATCGCGGCTTGGGCACTCCCCAAATATTCATGGGGCGGCCAAACACCACCTCATAAGGTGTAAGGCCAGTTCGTGAATGGGGCACTGATCTAAGAGACAGTAGTGCTAGCGGCAACGCATCTGGCCACTTCAATGATGTAGACGCCACAATTTTGGCCAACTTAAGCTTCAACGTCGCATTATACCGCTCGACCAAACCTGCTGACTGAGGGTGGAATACAGCGTGGAACTTTTGCTGAATCCCCAACCCCTTCAGTACATACTCCACAATCTTTCCGACAAAATGGGGCCCATTATCGCTCCACAAAAATTTGCAAACTCCAAAGCGAGGAAAGAATTCCTTAAGCAACACCTTAGCTGTTGTCAAAGCCGTATTGTCTTTCGTGGGGTAGGCCTCAACCCATTTGCTAAAGGCACACACCACCACTAAAACGTACTTCAGGTTATTGCAGCGCTCGAGTTGGATGTAATCCATTTGAAGGACTTCAAACGGTGCAGAAGGTGGAACGAACCCTCCTTTCGGAGTATAGGCCCCCTTTCCAGGATTGTGTTGCAAACATACCAGGCAGGTCTGCACTACTCTCTTTGCAGTGTTCGCAATCTCGGGATGTTCCCAAACTCGTGTTAAAAGCTGAGTTATTGCAAGAGCTCCGACATGCGCCAATCCATGCGTCATCTGGACCATCGCCTGTAAGTAAGCCGCAGGCAATTTCCACTTCTCCATGTCTTTGCTTCTCCAACATCCCTCATCATCTAGCACCCCATCTACTGCCCAAGCCGCAAGCTCAGATTCTGTAGCTGAATTTTGTATATCCCGTATCTCTACTCTAGCATCACTCCATCGTTCAGCCTGCGATTGTACCACGTACATGGGGGAGCTAGTTTGGGACATAGCCGTTTGCCTTGCTATGCTGTCTGCAAAGGCATTTCCTTGGCCCACCTTATCCGTAATTTTCTTATGGGCACTGCACTTCACTATCGCTACTTTTTTAGGGCCAAGCAGCGCATTTAGGAGATCACGCACTAACTCTCCGTGCATAATGTGCTCCCCATGTGACGTCAGAAACCCGCGTTCCCTCCAAAGAAGCCCGAAGTCATGGGCCACTCCAAAGGCGTACCGGCTGTCTGTGTATATGTTCACACATAGGCCAGCACTCAATTCGCAGGCTCTTGTTAAAGCTATCAGCTCTGCTGCCTGAGCCGATTTTTGTGGTATTCTAGCTGTTTCTACCACCGTCTTAAGAGTCGTGATCGCATATGCTGCGGAAGTCGTGCCATCTGGCAGCCTCAAACACGATCCATCAACCCACAGTTCCCCATCCACATCCGGAAGTGGCACATCCTGTAAGTCAACCCGACCCTTTGTCTGTTCCTCAGTCAGGAAAACACAATCATGATGTTTTTCTTCCTGACCCTCCTCGCCCGGATAGGGCAATAAAGTCGCAGGGTTCAAAGTAGCGCATCTCTTCAATGTTATGTGCGGCGCTAAAAGTGTCAGCTCATATCCTGTAAGTCGTGCACTCGTGAGGTATTGGGTCTTTGTTTGATTTAACAGGGCGTCTACCGCGTGAGGAACCAACACCAGCAATTTGTGTGATAACACTATGCCCTCACTCTGTCGTACGGCTACTGCTGTTGCCGCTACTGCTCGAAAACACCCAGGCAGCCCTCGTGCTACAGGATCCAAAATGGCAGAGAAGTATGCACATGGTCTCTGCTTATCCCTGTGTAACTGCACTAACACTGACAACGCGCACCCATCATTCTCGTGCACGTACAATGTGAAAAGTTTCGTGTAGTCTGGTGTTCCTAACACGGGTGCAGAACAAAGGGCCTGTCTCAACTGTTCAAAGGCTTTCTGACATTCGTCTGTCCATTCAAGAGGCATTGGTGTAGTTTTGGACAATAATGCTAGCAGAGGTTTTATGATATGTGAGAAACCCATGATCCATTGTCTACAAAAAGATGTCAACCCTATAAAGGCACGCACATCTCTCTGCGTGCGGGGGACTGGTGTATCTAAAATCGCCTGAATTCGATCAGATGTTAATGCCCTCCCCTCCTTAGACAACAGATGACCGAGGTAGGTCACCTGGGGTCTACAGTATTGAAGCTTTTTCTTAGAGACCTTGTGGTTGTTTTGTGCCAAAAAGGACAGCAACGCAAGCGTGCTCTGTTCACATTGTATATAGGAGTCAGCAGCAAGCAAAAGGTCATCCACATACTGGATGAGCGCAACGCCAGACTGCAATTCGAAGGAATCTAGTTGTCGTTTCAAAGCCTGGCTGTAGATGCTAGGGCTCTCAGTATAACCTTGGGGAACACGACAAAATCTATACGATTTATTATTGAGCGTAAAACCAAACAGATATCTGCTATCTGGGTGAACAGGGATAGAAAAGAACGCATTCTTTAGATCGATAACGCTAAAAGTGGTGGCTGTCGGTGGAACCAAAGTAAGCAAAGTCGTGATATCAGACACCACTGGGTATTGGGGAATGACAATTTTATTTATTTCACGCAAATCAATAATAAATCGATAGATCCTGCCATCTGAATCTCTCTTAAGAATTGGTAGAATAGGGCTGTTACAGACATTATAAGGGACCTCCTCCACTACCCTCACAGAAATCAAATCCTGAACAATATGTGTTAGTGCAATTTCACCTTCCTTCGAGATCTTATACTGTGGCACTCGTGGTAGAGGGGCCCCCTCCTTAACAGTGATATGTATTGGTGGAATACGCATCTCTCCCACATCCGTATCTGATGTCGCCCACAACGTGTGCGGCAGAGAGGCCAAAGCGGGAATATCTAAAATGACACAAAATCTGTCACGTGTAGGGCAGTCATCAGGATCAGGGTAGTTGTCATTCAGAATAACCCGCACTCCTTCTGGAGCGCAGCGTATTGTTGCTCGAAAATATTTGAGTAAATCAATGCCCAAGATATTATCTGGGGTATGGGGCGATAACAAAAATTGGCCAAAACTAAAGTACTTGTCAATACATAGTGCAAGGGGCTTGGACAATGGGCTGGGGGAGGGTGTGCCATCAAACCCTACACACGTAACCATTTCGCCAGACAGGGGAGCCCTCGGAACCAAGTTTTTCGACAAAGCGCTACGAGTAGCTCCTGTGTCGACTAGAAACTGATCAGTAGAACCCAAAATACCCGCTGTTACATATGGACCTTGCTGATCTACTGGCACTTCGACTGATTCCTTACCCCATCCTACGCGATCCTATGCATGCACATAATCCTGATGTTCCACATTCTCTCCTTCCAAAATCTGATATTGATTCCGTCTATCAAACGTATTTCGTTCGTCCTGACCACGGCCCCTCTCCTCAACCTGTCTACGATCACCTCCGCCACCTCTCGCTCCAGTATAACCTCCTCTTGACCTTCCACTGCCTCGACCACGCTGACTACGCTGTTCACGAAGTACCGGACAATCATCGGCCCAATGCCCAAACTCCTTACAATAAGCACACTGATCCTCCGCAATGTCCGTACGGCCATACGACGCATTTCCTCCACCTCGTCTACCTCTATCATTCCCTCTACTCTGTGTTCCCCGAACCTGTGCCAACATCACCTTCGTTTTCAATTCCTTCGTCTTTTTCTCTACATTTTCTTTAGCCTCCACTTCCTGCCGCTCATAGTACTGAGCCATAGTTAATAAGGACGCAGGGGTCGCCGTGGCCCAGGAACTCTCACTCGACTTCAATCGCTTTGCAATCTCTGGTAGGAGATTAGCCACATACTTATCTACAAACAAATGCCGACCCGTATCGTCAGTTAAAGATTGACCACTGTAATCATGAAATGCCTCCTCAAAGCGTGTAAAGAAATCTGAGACTGTTTCATCTGGTTTCTGCTTGCACGACGTTAACATGGTCCAATCTATCTTTTTGGCAGGAACAAGCGTTTTCAATTTATGCAAAATAGCTGCCGGAAGATCTAGAATTAGCTGACAAGGCTTACATGCTGGTTCTCTATCTAAATCTGCAGCATTTATCTCTTTCCAGGTCCCCCCCAAAATCGTTTCATCATTAGTTTTACGAATTTGCCTCCACATATCAGGCGGTAAAATCAACCCAAAAAACAAATCTATATCTACAAGAGTCATCACACAAGACGATATAGCCCCCTCTACCCCCTCATAGAATGCCGCTGGGTTCTTTCGGAGATCAGGTAAAGAGTTTTTAAGTGCCATGACATCTGCTCTATTCCATGGTGTATACACCCAATTGTACACAAAATATCCCTTCGCATCCTTTGACAATTTATCATCATCCGTACCTTCCCCTTTTGGTGGAACATACAAAGGCGCGGCTTCACGCATAGGCATAACATGCAACGCAGAGCTCTTATCTGAACCACGAAGAGAACACTCCTTAACCGCCCCGTCGTTTCCCGGCTCGGATTCCTTTTTCCTCCGTTTCAGTTCCTGGCGCAAATACGTCGTCTCATCCCGCAGCGCGATCAAATGTTTGAACAGGTCATCCACATCTGTAAGATCAAAATCCCCTTTAGCTAAATTCTCACGATATACCGACAAAGCTTTAGGTTCTAACGTTTCAGAAACTTCACGATATGCATTTACAACTTCATCCGCTAAAATGGACAAGAAATACATTAATTCAAGATCCGACCACCCCTGTTTCTCCGCTACCACCTGTTCCTGAGTAACACAATGCTTATTCACTTTACGAGCCCAACTGCGCAAATGAGCGGACCTCTCCGCAGTAAACCTGAGAGCCGATACCCCTTTCTGGCTCACTTGAATCTGCCCATCATCCTCGGAGTCCGCAGCCGGAGCCGTCGGTGAAACGTACGGAGGCGGTGACCGATCTAACAAAGAAAAATCATCAATTTCATCATTAAGGACAGGATAAAGCGGTCGGCGAATAGGAAACTGCCCAGTCATTTGCAATTTACGTTCCCGTTCCTCCCTCTCTTTCTTCTCCTGCGCCTCCTTCTCCTCGAGCTGTAAAGCCTTATCCCGAGCAGCCTTACGCTGCTCTTTATCCGCCAAGGCAACCTCACGCTTCATTCGTTCACGCGCCGCTTTCTCCCACATTCGTACACAATCAAACATATTTTGTCTAGACCTACGTTGAAACATACATTGCTCGACAAATTGGATTTTACTCAAATCGTATGACCCGTGTAGGGGCCATTGCAATTCAGAATCGGCCTTAGTGTACTTATGCCATAATTTACTGTACATAATAGGTGGAAGGCCGTGCTTGATATACATGTCCCTATTTGGTGTTCCCTCTGGGGGAGCCGGCTGTGATTCCGCTAACCTAATTGATGCATCATCTCCTAAGCAACACATTCCCCGGAGCTTGCTGAAAACAGGCATGTTCGAAAAGTATCACAAAAGCGTGACACCAGACCAAATGGCACTTACAGTTCTTCACACGATTGTGCCGCTCAAATGAAAAAACAAGGTTAGAGAAACATCTCTACATGCCTGCCTATGTGAAGTGCACTACACATATAAGTTCAAAGATCACAAATTCAAAATGTTAGCTAACTCAGATCAAAGTTCACAAAATTCGGCGAGCGTCCGAAGACTGCCTCACCGATCACAAATCTCAAGACTTCAGTAAGCGTCCGAAGACTACCTTACCGAACACAAAGCTTACCAATTCTCAAAAGTCCAGATTCCAACTGCCAAGGTCTTGTAAGCCAAATCAGCCAAACGGCACTTTCTCAGTGAAGCGGACACTCGAAAACTCAGTCGGAGACCGGCGCCACCTGGAAGGTCAGATCGGAAGGAAAGGAAAAAACACCTTGGCAGCCAAGACTCGGGTCACTCGTGGCAGTGCGCGTCCATGGCGAGTTTCCAAGCCTTCGTCACGACCTCTCCTTCGGGCATCCGAGTCGCCGATGAGTCCCTTCGTGGTCGCCAATTGAAGTATTACGGGGTTCCCAAGGCCTACACACTCCAGAGATTACCCACATACACAAAAGAACTGTTGGCACGGAAGCTGTAAAAGGCAAAGAACAAGTTTATTAAGACCCCATGGGGTGGTGGTACACTCAAACAGCACCCTTCGGTATTGCAAAAGGTATCACACCGAACACCGGTGTGACCCCGTTTATATACAATTTTGGGGCAATAAAAGATAGGCGGCACAAGTTAAGACGCAGTTTTAGAGACATACATAGTCATGTTTTGGAATACTGCCAGCTCATTGGAGGGTTTCAAACCCGCTGGTCAGTTAGCGGCACATTCCTGAAGGTATACGGGTCAGTGAGAACTGCGCATGTGTGGCTTGACCAGTACTAAAAATATCCTGTTGCTGGGCAGATGTGAGTGGTCAGTGGAATGGACAAAGGACTAAAGGGCACGTCGGCCACGAGGCCGCTCATGATCTAAGATGGCCGCCACAGTATTCAAAATGGCGTTTATCATATACAGCCAAGTTAAGGAGGACAACGTGTAGGTTCAGCTAATCGCTAACACGGACGGGCCAATTACGACAGTACGAGCCTAAGACCTTAGCTATTGGGCCAGAGTACGAGTCTAAGACCTTAGCTATTAGGCCAGAGTACGAGTTTAAGACCTTAGCTATTATGCCAGAGTAGGAGTTAAGACCTTAACCATTAGGCCAGAGTACGAGTCTAAGACCTTAGCTATTAGGCAAGAGTAAGAGTTAAGACCTTACTATTAGGCCAGAGTAAGATTTAAGACCTTAACCATTAGGCCAGAGTACGAGTCTAAGACCTTAGCTATTAGGCCAGAGTAAGAGTTAAGACCTTAGCAATTAGGCTAGAGTAAGAGTTAAGACCTAGCTATAAGCCAGAGTAAGAGTTAAGACCTTAACCAGTAGGCCAGAGTAAGAGGTAAGACCTTAACCATTAGGCCAGAGTACAAGTCTAAGACCTTAGCTATTAGGCCAGAGTAAGAGTTAAGACCTTAACCAGTAGGCCAGAGTAAGAGTTAAGACCTTAACCATTAGGCCAGAGTACGAGTCTAAGACCTTAGATATTATGCCAGAGTAGGAGTTAAGACCCTAACCATTAGGCCAGAGTATGAGCCTAAGACCTTAGCTATTAGGCCAGAGTAAGTGTTAAGACCTTACTATTAGGCCAGAGTAAGATTTAAGACCTTAACCATTAGGCCAGAGTACGAGTCTAAGACCTTAGCTATTAGGCCAGAGTAAGAGTTAAGACCTTAGCTATTAGGCCAGAGTAAGAGTTAAGACCTTAACCAGTAGGCCAGAGTAAGAGTTAAGACCTTAACCATTAGGCCAGAGTACGAGTCTAAGACCTTAGCTATTAGGCCAGAGTATGAGTCTAAGACCTTAGCTATTAGGCCAAAGTAAGAGTTAAAACCGTAACCATTAGGCCAGAGTACGAGTCTAAGACCTCAGCTATTAGGCCAAAGTAAGAGTTAAGACCTTAACAATTAGGCCAGAGTACACATCTAAGACCTTAGCTATTAGGCCAGAGTAAGAGTTAAGACCTTAACCAGTAGGCCAGAGTAAGAGTTAAGACCTTAACCATTAGGCCAGAGTACGAGTCTAAGACCTTAGTTATTAGTCCAGAGTAAGAGTTAAGACCTTAACCTGTAGGCCATAGTACAATTCTAAGACCTTAGCTATTAGGCCAGAGTAAGAGTTAGGACCTTAACCAGAAGGCCAGAGTAAGAGTTAAGACCTTAACCAGTAGGCCAGAGTACGAGTCTAAGACCTTAGCTATTAGGCCAGAGTACGAGTCTAAGACCTTAGCTATTAGGCCAGAGTAAGAGTTAAGACCTTAACCAGTAGGCCAGAGTACTAGCTTAAGACCTTAGCTATTAGGCCAGAGTACGAGCCTAAGACCTTAGCTATTAGGCCAGAGTACGAGTCTAAGACCTTAGCTATTAGGCCAGAGTACGAGTTTAAGACCTTAGCTATTATGCCAGAGTAGGAGTTAAGACCTTAACCATTAGGCCAGAGTACGAGTCTAAGACCTTAGCTATTAGGCAAGAGTAAGAGTTAAGACCTTACTATTAGGCCAGAGTAAGATTTAAGACCTTAACCATTAGGCCAGAGTACGAGTCTAAGACCTTAGCTATTAGGCCAGAGTAAGAGTTAAGACCTTAGCAATTAGGCTAGAGTAAGAGTTAAGACCTAGCTATAAGCCAGAGTAAGAGTTAAGACCTTAACCAGTAGGCCAGAGTAAGAGGTAAGACCTTAACCATTAGGCCAGAGTACAAGTCTAAGACCTTAGCTATTAGGCCAGAGTAAGAGTTAAGACCTTAACCAGTAGGCCAGAGTAAGAGTTAAGACCTTAACCATTAGGCCAGAGTACGAGTCTAAGACCTTAGATATTATGCCAGAGTAGGAGTTAAGACCCTAACCATTAGGCCAGAGTATGAGCCTAAGACCTTAGCTATTAGGCCAGAGTAAGTGTTAAGACCTTACTATTAGGCCAGAGTAAGATTTAAGACCTTAACCATTAGGCCAGAGTACGAGTCTAAGACCTTAGCTATTAGGCCAGAGTAAGAGTTAAGACCTTAGCTATTAGGCCAGAGTAAGAGTTAAGACCTTAACCAGTAGGCCAGAGTAAGAGTTAAGACCTTAACCATTAGGCCAGAGTACGAGTCTAAGACCTTAGCTATTAGGCCAGAGTATGAGTCTAAGACCTTAGCTATTAGGCCAAAGTAAGAGTTAAGACCGTAACCATTAGGCCAGAGTACGAGTCTAAGACCTCAGCTATTAGGCCAAAGTAAGAGTTAAGACCTTAACAATTAGGCCAGAGTACACATCTAAGACCTTAGCTATTAGGCCAGAGTAAGAGTTAAGACCTTAACCAGTAGGCCAGAGTAAGAGTTAAGACCTTAACCATTAGGCCAGAGTACGAGTCTAAGACCTTAGTTATTAGGCCAGAGTAAGAGTTAAGACCTTAACCTGTAGGCCATAGTACAATTCTAAGACCTTAGCTATTAGGCCAGAGTAAGAGTTAGGACCTTAACCAGAAGGCCAGAGTAAGAGTTAAGACCTTAACCAGTAGGCCAGAGTATGAGTCTAAGACCTTAACCATTAGGCCAGAGTACGAGGGTAGGAGAGTGGAATCTGACTAATGGTTGCCCCCAACTTTTTGCCTGGTATTTAAGTGGTTTTTGACTAGTCTGGCTGGGATCCTGCTGTCCAGGACCCCAGCCTATCTGCTTTCTCCCTAAAACTGTTGTGAGTACTCTAGGTACAAACATAATTGGATGCTGGGCATGCCCTACCAGTCCCTTGTAGATGGTACCCTAGGTACCCAGGGCATGGGTCCCCCAGTAGGCCTACCAGGGCTGCAGCACCTATTGTGCCACCCTGGGACAGCCACCCAAACTGACACCACCAGGCCACTACTGTAGCCTGGGTAAGGTGGTGCTAGCACCCCTTACAGGGATGTAGGTACCCTATGTCCCATACCATTACAACACATATACTCTCATAGGTCACCCCTATGGCAGGCCCTGGTAATCCTACAGGGCTGGGTGCTGAGGTATGTGTGAGGGGGGACCCCTACGTGAGTAGGACCTCCCTGCAACCTTCGTAAAATCGTTACTGGGTTGTTTGTAGTGTAGCCATACCATATACTCTAAACCGCATTATAAGTGAATCGCGTCATCATGATAACTTGGGAATGGCTACACAGAACCATATCGTGTTTGGTGTCAAACATGAAGTAATCATACCCCCAGTCCAGCCATGGGCATGGGGGCACGATTCCCCCTTGCTAGGAGGGTGATATGGGAAAAGCGGTAGATTTTAGACACCAATTTAAAAGTGCACGTGTACCACAAAATGGCTACTGTCCGCCACCTACACGACTCTGGCTGGCTGTTGCTGGGGAAAATCCCAGCCTCGCCAGCTGGACAATAGGGCTCCTGTGGCAGGGAGGTGCCAGCACCTCCCCAGACAGGATAATGTGGATTGGAACAGGGTGGGTGCACCAAATGTCCATTCAGAGTTGCACGT
Organism: Triturus cristatus; assembly: GCF_964204655.1. Classification (NCBI taxonomy): domain Eukaryota; kingdom Metazoa; phylum Chordata; class Amphibia; order Caudata; family Salamandridae; genus Triturus; species Triturus cristatus. The sequence goes on along the minus strand of NC_140593.1, from coordinate 716,629,179 downwards.
AGGCAGCTGCAGAGCCCCAATTCTGCATACACCGCCTGGAACCGGTTCAGGGGCATCCTGCCCCTCGCCCAGGCGGGAAACACACAAAGGGGAGTGGGTGTAGCCACCCTTTCCCGCCTCTACTCTCTATTTTGGACCATCCCCTAATCTTGGGGATATATGGGAATAACTTTGCCCTAGAGCCTTAGATTCGTCCAGAACTTCACAGAACTGACCTTCGACGAGCTGCTGCCCAGCTGACAGAAGAAATCTCCCTTGGGATAAAGGAGTTATCCCCCTGCTTGGCAGGCACCTAAAAGACTACAAGATACCCGGTTGGAACTTCGTGGCTCTCCCGACCTTCGACGCCTTCCAGCACCCTCGAGGTGGGTCTCCAGTGCATCCCAGCATCCTGTGAGTGTGCCCAGCAAGTCTGAGCACCCTGGACCACGTGGGTGTCGAGATCCCCGCATACCCCGAGACACCGGCCACCTCTTGTCCAGCACACGACCCCGACCAGTGGGGAAGTTGTGCTTTCGCCCATTTCTGAGCCAACCATCCAGCAGCATTTGTGCTGACCCTCAGCTCCCTGGCCCGCTCCGGTGGCCCATGGGAGCCCTTTTACGCACTCCATTTTGCTGCCTTCCGCGGTCCCTTGTCCCTCGACTTGTGGGCCCTGACGGAGGACAATCTTTGTTTCTCAGAGTTCCCCTGGTTGCTCCAGGCCTGCTCTACGCTCCCTGCAAAAGATAGCACCCTCAGACCTCGTGGGTCTGCACCAGCAGCTGCTTTGTCTATCTTGCGTGGGTTGCGGTTGCCAAGGCTTAGTGGATCCAATCGGGACACTAACACCGCAGCGACCCTCAGCCGACGTGGGACAGTCGCCCTCCAGAAGCTGGCCTTCCTTGAAGCCTCCCGGAGCCCGTGACTGCAGAGCCCAGCTGTACTTCCCACACCTGAAGCACCCGACTTCCACGAGCTCCTTGCTGTGAGCTCCCTGGTCACTTGCTGTGACCCAGACTCTGTCCCCTCTGCTTTCAGGTTCATCTTTATCTTCTCTTCAACTTCAATCTTCACGACTTCAGCGACACTCGCAGCTAGCAGCAGTTTGGACTACTTTTCCATAGAGAATCAGCCCGCGACCCGACACCAGAATCGACCTATGCACCCGGCTTCCCTGGGGCAGGTAACAGTGGTACTTCGGTACTCCCGTGGTGGTGGGCTCTCCAAAGCCTTAAGTCTCAAGCCTTAACTTTGTACTGTTGCTAGAAGTGTCCTTTAACTTTAAATATTCAACCGCGACATTCTCCATAGGCTAACATAGCGATCCCGATAGCAGCTCTTTGCACTGCACGCGTCTCCCGTGGGTCCCCTTCCTCTTAACTGTGGGTGGATTCTGAAGGGGCAAGCGATCCTGAATGCCCTAGGCATTGCCTGTAGAATTGTCGTGGTTCTTATACCACTATTTTAGTATATGGTTTGGTCCCCCCTGGGGCCCATTGATTTCTGTGCTATTTATTGTGTTTATAAATGCTTGTTTGAATTGTAACTTTGCCACTAGCCACATAAAGTGACTGTGGGATTCTGTCTAGAATAAATACATATATTTTATATATATATACCTGTGTGGGCTACTCTTTCATTTGGTTATTCAAGAGGTTATTATGGTAAAACAATAAGCTTAACACTCCTTCAAGACTTAGCCTGAAGGCTGCTCTCCACAGCTACCACTAGGATAGCTTTCTTTAAAGGTTGTCTTAAACCTATCATCAATAGGAGTCGAATTGGACTGGTGCAAGGTGTCCCTATAACTAGGAACAGCATATGCCAGGCCAACTTCTCACATTGGTGTGCAGCGGTGGGATTCAAGCTTGCCATTGTTTTACCAGATAACAAATTGAATTTCTAAAGTGAAAGCCACTTGGTACCAAAGGTACATATAAATTCAAGCTAGAATACAATAAGTTCTACTGAACTTAGAGTTGTGTGTAGAGGGTTTAGCACACCTTGACTACAACTCAAGAGAGGGTTCAGTAGGCCACACTTAGTGTAGGTAGATACATCACTACACTAAACATGTCTTCAAGTGGCACTAAGGCTATGGAAGGACCCCAGAGGGTCCCAGTAGATAAGTATGATAATTTCACCTTTGCTGAGCTCAGGGAAATGTGCACCCTTAGGAGACTGAAGACAGAAAGAGGTGCCAACACAAAACGTCTCAAGGAGATCCTGCTCATAGCAGACTTTATGGAGTCCATAGGATCCAGAGGGACGGACAACGTGGGTGGGCACCCCTCAGAAGAGGACACTCCCAGAGTGGAATCTGAAGAGGAACAGGAAGAGGATGAAAATCCTGACCTGGAAGAAACAGACCACTCACAGCATGGAGGTGATGGCCCAAGAGGCACTCCCTCTACCCTTAAAAGGGGAGTGGTGGGCCCCAGAAGGAACAGATCCCCCTCAGTGGGATCCAACCATTCTAGGGGATCCAAAGGGTCCTCTGCCTCTTCTCAGAGAAGAGAAACCTCTCATGAGAGGAAATGCAGACTGATCAAATTTGAACAGGCTAAGCTTCAGCTTAAAAGAGAACAGTTAGCATTAGACAGGGAAACCCTGGAGCTTCAGAAAGCTTCAAAGAAATGGGGTCTAGAGATCCCTGGTGGCAGTAATGAAACCCCTAGAGTTAGAGAGAGAGTCCCTGACAATAGGAACCTTCACAAGATTGTGCCCCCCTATCAGAATGGGGATGATATCCACAAATGGATATCTGCTCTTGAAAGGGCCTGTAGAGTACAGAGGGTCCCTGTAGAGCAGTGGGCAGCAATCCTGTGGCTCTCCTTTTCAGATAAAGGGAGAGACAAGCTCCTCTCTGTAAGAGAAGAGGATGCTGATGATTATTATATCTTGAAAGCTGCTTTAATAGATGGGTTTGGCTTAACCACTGATCAATACATACTTAAGTTCAGAGACACCCAGAAAGCACAGAATCAAGATTGGGTAGACTTTGTGGATTGTGCAACCAAGGCACTGGAAGGTTGGTTAAATGGCAGTAAAGTTAATGATTATCAAGGATTGTATAATCTCATTATGAGGGAGCAGATTCTTAATAATTGTCAGAACCAACTTTTACACCAGCACCTGGTGGACTCTGATCTGACCTCTCCCCAAGAATTGGGAAAGAAGGCAGACAAATGGGTCAGAACCAGGATCAGGCCTAAGAACCAAGTTGGTGACCAGAAGAAGGATTCCACTAAGCCCAAAGAGAAAGGTGGGGATGATAAACAAGAAAAGTCCTCTGAAGGGCCCCAACAAACCAGTGCTGGGGGTGGGTCCCAAAATCCTTCCTCTAATACCAAGAAGCCATATTGCCATGTGTATAAGAAACCTGGCCACTGGAAAACTGACTCCAGCTGTCCAAAGAATGGCAATAAAGAAAATGTTCCTCCAAAACCAGCTCCAACACCTCCTGTTACTACTAGTAGTAATCCCCCAGGTGGTGGGAGTGCACCCAAAAACTTAGTTAGGTTCTCTTTGGGGACACCAGTGGACTCTGGCCTAGCCAGGTCCCCTGCATTAGCAACTATGGTCTGTGATGGTGGCATGGGGTTTGCCAACTTTACCATGAGCCCCAGTATTCTGGGCAGGTACAGACAAGAACCAATAATCAATGGTCAGAAGGCTGTGGCCTATAAGGACACAGGGGCCAGTGTCACCATGGTGACCAAGAGGCTAGTGCCCCTAGATCAGCTTTTACCTGGGTTTAGCTATCAGGTGACCAACATTGATGGAATCAGGACAGATCATCCCATGGCAGTGATAAATCTCAGCTGGGGAGGAGTCACTGGCCCCAAGAGAGTGGCAGTGTCCCCAAACTTGCCTGTAGATTGTCTACTGGGGAATGATCTAGAAATCTCGGCCTGGGCTGAGGTTGACCACAAGGCCCATTTGAAAATGGTAGGAATTCCTGAGAGAGTGGATGAGACCCTGAGGGCCTCACCTCCACCCCAGGAGGAAATAGAAAGAGTGAAGCCTGAAACTATGGATCACTCTACCCAAACAGAGAGCATAGGGGAGGAGGAGCAGTCTTCCCCCCACCAGACTACAGGTAAAGGTCCAGTTTCTCAGGGAACTGATCCTGCCCCTTGTGAAGTAACTGCCCCAGAAGTGGTCAGGCCTGGCCTGCTCACCTCTCTGATGGCAGGGGACCCTTCCAAGGTGGTGCCCAGTCTGGAGCAGGTATCCTGCCCCTCTCTACCCTGCCTCAGTCAGCCCAGGGCTGCAGAGGTCAGGGAGGTCAGTGGACCCTTATTGGGCCCCTGCCCAGAGGAACCCCCTCATCAACAGATTAGGGACACCCAGCAGAGTAGTTTCAGCCAGGTGAATATTCCTCTACAAACTGAGGGATCCCCCTTACCCCTAGGTATAGGCACCCCTCAAATGGATCTTGTTGAGCACAGGGAAACCTGGGGCCTAGCTGCCCCAACCCTTCCAGTGCCCTCCACTATTCCAGCCAAAGGGATCCAACCCCCAGCTGTAGGCAGCCAGAGGTTGACACTTAGGGCCAGATATGACACCGTCATGGGCAGAAAGGCTTCCATAGTGGCCAGTGATCTGAGGAGGTTGAGACCAACCCAAGTAGGGTCTCACTTCCAGACTCAGACACCCCACCAGCCCACCTCTGACCCAAAAACCAATACAGGTAATTTCCCTAGACTTTGGAGAAACTCTAGAACCCCTTGGGGTAGGATTTCCCAAGTGGACCATGACACAGGGAGCAACCATGTTAGTACAGGTTCTTCCTTATATGGCCACTCAGGAAATAAAGGCTTATCTGGACAAGGTTAGCCTTATCTCCTTTCGTTTGGGGGGGGGTTATGTAGGAGAGTGGAATCTGACTAATGGTTGCCCCCAACTTTTTGCCTGGTATTTAAGTGGTTTTTGACTAGTCTGGCTGGGATCCTGCTGTCCAGGACCCCAGCCTATCTGCTTTCTCCCTAAAACTGTTGTGAGTACTCTAGGTACAAACATAATTGGATGCTGGGCATGCCCTACCAGTCCCTTGTAGATGGTACCCTAGGTACCCAGGGCATGGGTCCCCCAGTAGGCCTACCAGGGCTGCAGCACCTATTGTGCCACCCTGGGACAGACACCCAAACTGACACCACCAGGCCACTACTGTAGCCTGGGTAAGGTGGTGCTAGCACCCCTTACAGGGATGTAGGTACCCTATGTCCCATACCATTACAACACATATACTCTCATAGGTCACCCCTATGGCAGGCCCTGGTAATCCTACAGGGCTGGGTGCTGAGGTATGTGTGAGGGGGGACCCCTACGTGAGTAGGACCTCCCTGCAACCTTCGTAAAATCGTTACTGGGTTGTTTGTAGTGTAGCCATACCATATACTCTAAACCGCATTATAAGTGAATCGGGTCATCGTGATAACTTGGGAATGGCTACACAGAACCATATCGTGTTTGGTGTCAAACATGAAGGAATCATACCCCCAGTCCAGCCATGGGCATGGGGGCACGATTCCCCCTTGCTAGGAGGGTGATATGGGAAAAGCGGTAGATTTTAGACACCAATTTAAAAGTGCACGTGTACCACAAAATGGCTACTGTCCGCCACCTACACGACTCTGGCTGGCTGTTGCTGGGGAAAATCCCAGCCTCGCCAGCTGGACAATAGGGCTCCTGTGGCAGGGAGGTGCCAACACCTCCCCAGACAGGATAATGTGGATTGGAACAGGGTGGGTGCACCAAATGTCCATTCAGAGTTGCACGTAGGCAGCTGCAGAGCCCCAATTCTGCATACACCACCTGGAACCGGTTCAGGGGCATCCTGCCCCTCGCCCAGGCGGGAAACACACAAAGGGGAGTGGGTGTAGCCACCCTTTCCCGCCTCTACTCTGATTGGTAGGCTCTATTTTGGACCATCCCCTAATCTTGGGGATATATGGGAATAACTTTGCCCTAGAGCCTTAGATTCGTCCAGAACTTCACAGAACTGACCTTCGACGAGCTGCTGCCCAGCTGACAGAAGAAATCTCCCTTGGGATAAAGGAGTTATCCCCCTGATTGGCAGGCACCTAAAAGACTACAAGATACCCGGTTGGAACTTCGTGGCTCTCCCGACCTTCGACGCCTTCCAGCACCCTCGAGGTGGGTCTCCAGTGCATCCCAGCGTCCTGTGAGTGTGCCCAGCAAGTCTGAGCACCCTGGACCACGTGGGTGTCGAGATCCCCGCATACCCCGAGACACCGGCCACCTCTTGTCCAGCACACGACCCCGACCAGTGGGGAAGTTGTGCTTTGGCCCATTTCTGAGCCAACCATCCAGCAGCATTTGTGCCGACCCTCAGCTCCCTGGCCCGCTCCGGTGGCCCGTGGGAGCCCTTTTACGCACTCCATTTTGCTGCCTTCCGCGGTCCCTTGTCCCTCGACTTGTGGGCCCTGACGGAGGACAATCTTTGTTTCTCAGAGTTCTCCTAGTTGCTCCAGGCCTGCTCTACGCTCCCTGCAAAAGAGAGCACCCTCAGACCTCGTGGGTCTGCACCAGCAGCTGCTTTGTCTATCTTGCGTGGGTTGCGGTTGCCAAGGCTTAGTGGATCCAATCGGGACACTAACACTGCAGCGACCCTCAGCCAACGTGGGACAGTCGCCCTCCAGAAGCTGGCTTTCCTTGACGCCTCCCGGAGCCCGTGACTGCAGAGCCCAGCTGTACTTCCCACACCTGAAGCACCCGACTTCCACGAGCTCCTTGCTGTGAGCTCCCTGGTCACTTGCTGTGACCCAGACTCTGTCCCCTCTGCTTTCAGGTTCATCTTTATCTTCTCTTCAACTTCAATCTTCACGACTTCAGCGACACTCGCAGCTAGCAGCAGTTTGGACTACTTTTCCATAGAGAATCAGCCCGCGACCCGACACCAGAATCGACCTATGCACCCGGCTTCCCTGGGGCAGGTAACAGTGGTACTTCGGTACTCCCGTGGTGGTGGGCTCTCCAAAGCCTTAAGTCTCAAGCCTTAACTTTGTACTGTTGCTAGAAGTGTCCTTTAACTTTAAATATTCAACCGCGACATTCTCCATAGGCTAACATAGCGATCCCGATAGCAGCTCTTTGCACTGCACGCGTCTCCCGTGGGTCCCCTTCCTCTTAACTGTGGGTGGATTCTGAAGGGGCAAGCGATCCTGAATGCCCTAGGCATTGCCTGTAGAATTGTCGTGGTTCTTATACCACTATTTTAGTATATGGTTTGGTCCCCCCCTGGGGCCCATTGATTTCTGTGCTATTTATTGTGTTTATAAATGCTTGTTTGAATTGTAACTTTGCCACTAGCCACATAAAGTGACTGTGGGATTCTGTCTAGAATAAATACATATATTTTATATATATACCTGTGTGGGCTACTCTTTCATTTGGTTATTCAAGAGGTTATTATGGTAAAACAATAAGCTTAACACTCCTTCAAGACTTAGCCTGAAGGCTGCTCTCCACAGCTACCACTAGGATAGCTTTCTTTAAAGGTTGTCTTAAACCTATCATCAATAGGAGTCGAATTGGACTGGTGCAAGGTGTCCCTATAACTAGGAACAGCATATGCCAGGCCAACTTCTCACAACGAGTCTAAGACCTTAGATATTAGGCCATAGTACGAGTCTAAGACCTTAGCTATTAGGCCAGAGTAAGAGTTAAGACCATAACCATTAGGCCAGAGTACGAGTCTAAGACCTTAACCTGTAGGCCACAGTACGAGTCTAAGACCTTAGCTATTGGGCCAGAGTAAGAGTTCAGACCTTAACCATTAGGCCAGAGTACGAGTCTAAGACCTTAGCCATTATGCCAGAGTAAGAGTTAAGACCTTAACCATTAGGCCAGAGTACGACTCTAAGACCTTAGCTATTAGGCCAGAGTAAGAGTTAAGACCTTAACCAGTAGGCCAGAGTACGAGTCTAAGACCTTAGCTATTAGGCCAGAGTACGAGTCTAAGACCTTAGCTATTAGGCCAGAGTAAGAGTTAAGACCTTAACCAGTAGGCCAGAGTACTAGCTTAAGACCTTAGCTATTAGGCCAGAGTACGAGCCTAAGACCTTAGCTATTAGGCCAGAGTACGAGTCTAAGACCTTAGCTATTAGGCCAGAGTACGAGTTTAAGACCTTAGCTATTATGCCAGAGTAGGAGTTAAGTCCTTAACCATTAGGCCAGAGTACGAGTCTAAGACCTTAGCTATTAGGCCAGAGTAAGAGTTTAGACCTTACTATTAGGCCAGAGTAAGATTTAAGACCTTAACCATTAGGCCAGAGTACGAGTGGGGCCCATTGATTTCTGTGCTATTTATTGTGTTTATAAATGCTTGTTTGAATTGTAACTTTGCCACTAGCCACATAAAGTGACTGTGGGATTCTGTCTAGAATAAATACATATATTTTATATATATACCTGTGTGGGCTACTCTTTCATTTGGTTATTCAAGAGGTTATTATGGTAAAACAATAAGCTTAACACTCCTTCAAGACTTAGCCTGAAGGCAGCTCTCCACAGCTACCACTAGGATAGCTTTCTTTAAAGGTTGTCTTAACCTATCATCAATAGGAGTCGAATTGGACTGGTGCAAGGTGTCCCTATAACTAGGAACAGCATATGCCAGGCCAACTTCTCACAACGAGTCTAAGACCTTAGATATTAGGCCATAGTACGAGTCTAAGACCTTAGCTATTAGGCCAGAGTAAGAGTTAAGACCATAACCATTAGGCCAGAGTACGAGTCTAAGACCTTAACCTGTAGGCCACAGTACGAGTCTAAGACCTTAGCTATTGGGCCAGAGTAAGAGTTCAGACCTTAACCATTAGGCCAGAGTACGAGTCTAAGACCTTAGCCATTATGCCAGAGTAAGAGTTAAGACCTTAACCATTAGGCCAGAGTACGACTCTAAGACCTTAGCTATTAGGCCAGAGTAAGAGTTAAGACCTTAACCAGTAGGCCAGAGTACGAGTCTAAGACCTTAGCTATTAGGCCAGAGTACGAGTCTAAGACCTTAGCTATTAGGCCAGAGTAAGAGTTAAGACCTTAACCAGTAGGCCAGAGTACTAGCTTAAGACCTTAGCTATTAGGCCAGAGTACGAGCCTAAGACCTTAGCTATTAGGCCAGAGTACGAGTCTAAGACCTTAGCTATTAGGCCAGAGTACGAGTTTAAGACCTTAGCTATTATGCCAGAGTAGGAGTTAAGACCTTAACCATTAGGCCAGAGTACGAGTCTAAGACCTTAGCTATTAGGCCAGAGTAAGATTTAAGACCTTAACCATTAGGCCAGAGTATGAGTCTAAGACCTTAGCTATTAGGCCAGAGTAAGAGTTAAGACCTTAGCAATTAGGCTAGAGTAAGAGTTAAGACCTTAACCAGTAGGCCAGAGTAAGAGGTAAGACCTTAACCATTAGGCCAGAGTACAAGTCTAAGACCTTAGCTATTAGGCCAGAGTAAGAGTTAAGACCTTAACCAGTAGGCCAGAGTAAGAGTTAAGACCTTAACCATTAGGCCAGAGTACGAGTCTAAGACCTTAGATATTATGCCAGAGTAGGAGTTAAGACCCTAACCATTAGGCCAGAGTATGAGCCTAAGACCTTAGCTATTAGGCCAGAGTAAGTGTTAAGACCTTACTATTAGGCCAGAGTAAGATTTAAGACCTTAACCATTAGGCCAGAGTACGAGTCTAAGACCTTAGCTATTAGGCCAGAGTAAGAGTTAAGACCTTAGCTATTAGGCCAGAGTAAGAGTTAAGACCTTAACCAGTAGGCCAGAGTAAGAGTTAAGACCTTAACCATTAGGCCAGAGTACAAGTCTAAGACCTTAGATATTAGGCCAGAGTATGAGTCTAAGACCTTAGCTATTAGGCCAAAGTAAGAGTTAAGACCGTAACCATTAGGCCAGAGTACGAGTCTAAGACCTCAGCTATTAGGCCAAAGTAAGAGTTAAGACCTTAACAATTAGGCCAGAGTACACATCTAAGACCTTAGCTATTAGGCCAGAGTAAGAGTTAAGACCTTAACCAGTAGGCCAGAGTAAGAGTTAAGACCTTAACCATTAGGCCAGAGTACGAGTCTAAGACCTTAGTTATTAGGCCAGAGTAAGAGTTAAGACCTTAACCTGTAGGCCATAGTACAATTCTAAGACCTTAGCTATTAGGCCAGAGTAAGAGTTAGGACCTTAACCAGAAGGCCAGAGTAAGAGTTAAGACCTTAACCAGTAGGCCAGAGTATGTGTCTAAGACCTTAACCATTAGGCCAGAGTACGAGGGTAGGAGAGTGGAATCTGACTAATGGTTGCCCCCAACTTTTTGCCTGGTATTTAAGTGGTTTTTGACTAGTCTGGCTGGGATCCTGCTGTCCAGGACCCCAGCCTATCTGCTTTCTCCCTAAAACTGTTGTGAGTACTCTAGGTACAAACATAATTGGATGCTGGGCATGCCCTACCAGTCCCTTGTAGATGGTACCCTAGGTACCCAGGGCATGGGTCCCCCAGTAGGCCTACCAGGGCTGCAGCACCTATTGTGCCACCCTGGGACAGGCACCCAAACTGACACCACCAGGCCACTACTGTAGCCTGGGTAAGGTGGTGCTAGCACCCCTTAGAGGGATGTAGGTACCCTATGTCCCATACCATTACAACACATATACTCTCATAGGTCACCCCTATGGCAAGCCCTGGTAATCCTACAGGGCTGGGTGCTGAGGTATGTGTGAGGGGGGACCCCTACGTGAGTAGGACCTCCCTGCAACCTTCGTAAAATCGTTACTGGGTTGTTTGTAGTGTAGCCATACCATATACTCTAAACCGCATTATAAGTGAATCGCGTCATCATGATAACTTGGGAATGGCTACACAGAACCATATCGTGTTTGGTGTCAAACATGAAGGAATCATACCCCCAGTCCAGCCATGGGCATGGGGGCACGATTCCCCCTTGCTAGGAGGGTGATATGGGAAAAGCGGTAGATTTTAGACACCAATTTAAAAGTGCACGTGTACCACAAAATGGCTACTGTCCGCCACCTACACGACTCTGGCTGGCTGTTGCTGGGGAAAATCCCAGCCTCGCCAGCTGGACAATAGGGCTCCTGTGGCAGGGAGGTGCCAGCACCTCCCCAGACAGGATAATGTGGATTGGAACAGGGTGGGTGCACCAAATGTCCATTCAGAGTTGCACGTAGGCAGCTGCAGAGCCCCAATTCTGCATACACCGCCTGGAACCGGTTCAGGGGCATCCTGCCCCTCGCCCAGGCGGGAAACACACAAAGGGGAGTGGGTGTAGCCACCCTTTCCCGCCTCTACTCTCTATTTTGGACCATCCCCTAATCTTGGGGATATATGGGAATAACTTTGCCCTAGAGCCTTAGATTCGTCCAGAACTTCACAGAACTGACCTTCGACGAGCTGCTGCCCAGCTGACAGAAGAAATCTCCCTTGGGATAAAGGAGTTATCCCCCTGCTTGGCAGGCACCTAAAAGACTACAAGATACCCGGTTGGAACTTCGTGGCTCTCCCGACCTTCGACGCCTTCCAGCACCCTCGAGGTGGGTCTCCAGTGCATCCCAGCGTCCTGTGAGTGTGCCCAGCAAGTCTGAGCACCCTGGACCACGTGGGTGTCGAGATCCCCGCATACCCCGAGACACCGGCCACCTCTTGTCCAGCACACGACCCCGACCAGTGGGGAAGTTGTGCTTTGGCCCATTTCTGAGCCAACCATCCAGCAGCATTTGTGCCGACCCTCAGCTCCCTGGCTCGCTCCGGTGGCCCGTGGGAGCCCTTTTACGCACTCCATTTTGCTGCCTTCCGCGGTCCCTTGTCCCTCGACTTGTGGGCCCTGACGGAGGACAATCTTTGTTTCTCAGAGTTCCCCTGGTTGCTCCAGGCCTGCTCTACGCTCCCTGCAAAAGAGAGCACCCTCAGACCTCGTGGGTCTGCACCAGCAGCTGCTTTGTCTATCTTGCGTGGGTTGCGGTTGCCAAGGCTTAGTGGATCCAATCGGGACACTAACACCGCAGCGACCCTCAGCCAACGTGGGACAGTCGCCCTCCAGAAGCTGGCCTTCCTTGAAGCCTCCCGGAGCCCGTGACTGCAGAGCCCATCTGTACTTCCCACACCTGAAGCACCCGACTTCCACGAGCTCCTTGCTGTGAGCTCCCTGGTCACTTGCTGTGACCCAGACTCTGTCCCCTCTGCTTTCAGGTTCATCTTTATCTTCTCTTCAACTTCAATCTTCACGACTTCAGCGACACTCGCAGCTAGCAGCAGTTTGGACTACTTTTCCATAGACAATCAGCCCGCGACCCGACACCAGAATCGACCTATGCACCCGGCTTCCCTGGGGCAGGTAACAGTGGTACTTCGGTACTCCCGTGGTGGTGGGCTCTCCAAAGCCTTAAGTCTCAAGCCTTAACTTTGTACTGTTGCTAGAAGTGTCCTTTAACTTTAAATATTCAACCGCGACATTCTCCATAGGCTAACATAGCGATCCCGATGGCAGCTCTTTGCACTGCACGCGTCTCCCGTGGGTCCCCTTCCTCTTAACTGTGGGTGGATTCTGAAGGGGCAAGCGATCCTGAATGCCCTAGGCATTGCCTGTAGAATTGTCGTGGTTCTTATACCACTATTTTAGTATATGGTTTGGTCCCCCCCTGGGGCCCATTGATTTCTGTGCTATTTATTGTGTTTATAAATGCTTGTTTGAATTGTAACTTTGCCACTAGCCACATAAAGTGACTGTGGGATTCTGTCTAGAATAAATACATATATTTTATATATATACCTGTGTGGGCTACTCTTTCATTTGGTTATTCAAGAGGTTATTATGGTAAAACAATAAGCTTAACACTCCTTCAAGACTTAGCCTGAAGGCTGCTCTCCACAGCTACCACTAGGATAGCTTTCTTTAAAGGTTGTCTTAAACCTATCATCAATAGGAGTCGAATTGGACTGGTGCAAGGTGTCCCTATAACTAGGAACAGCATATGCCAGGCCAACTTCTCACAACGAGTCTAAGACCTTAGATATTAGGCCATAGTACGAGTCTAAGACCTTAGCTATTAGGCCAGAGTAAGAGTTAAGACCATAACCATTAGGCCAGAGTACGAGTCTAAGACCTTAACCTGTAGGCCACAGTACGAGTCTAAGACCTTAGCTATTGGGCCAGAGTAAGAGTTCAGACCTTAACCATTAGGCCAGAGTACGAGTCTAAGACCTTAGCCATTATGCCAGAGTAAGAGTTAAGACCTTAACCATTAGGCCAGAGTACGACTCTAAGACCTTAGCTATTAGGCCAGAGTAAGAGTTAAGACCTTAACCAGTAGGCCAGAGTACGAGTCTAAGACCTTAGCTATTAGGCCAGAGTACGAGTCTAAGACCTTAGCTATTAGGCCAGAGTAAGAGTTAAGACCTTAACCAGTAGGCCAGAGTACTAGCTTAAGACCTTAGCTATTAGGCCAGAGTACGAGCCTAAGACCTTAGCTATTAGGCCAGAGTACGAGTCTAAGACCTTAGCTATTAGGCCAGAGTACGAGTTTAAGACCTTAGCTATTATGCCAGAGTAGGAGTTAAGTCCTTAACCATTAGGCCAGAGTACGAGTCTAAGACCTTAGCTATTAGGCCAGAGTAAGAGTTTAGACCTTACTATTAGGCCAGAGTAAGATTTAAGACCTTAACCATTAGGCCAGAGTACGAGTGGGGCCCATTGATTTCTGTGCTATTTATTGTGTTTATAAATGCTTGTTTGAATTGTAACTTTGCCACTAGCCACATAAAGTGACTGTGGGATTCTGTCTAGAATAAATACATATATTTTATATATATACCTGTGTGGGCTACTCTTTCATTTGGTTATTCAAGAGGTTATTATGGTAAAACAATAAGCTTAACACTCCTTCAAGACTTAGCCTGAAGGCTGCTCTCCACAGCTACCACTAGGATAGCTTTCTTTAAAGGTTGTCTTAACCTATCATCAATAGGAGTCGAATTGGACTGGTGCAAGGTGTCCCTATAACTAGGAACAGCATATGCCAGTCCAACTTCTCACAACGAGTCTAAGACCTTAGATATTAGGCCATAGTACGAGTCTAAGACCTTAGCTATTAGGCCAGAGTAAGAGTTAAGACCATAACCATTAGGCCAGAGTACGAGTCTAAGACCTTAACCTGTAGGCCACAGTACGAGTCTAAGACCTTAGCTATTGGGCCAGAGTAAGAGTTCAGACCTTAACCATTAGGCCAGAGTACGACTCTAAGACCTTAGCTATTAGGCCAGAGTAAGAGTTAAGACCTTAACCAGTAGGCCAGAGTACGAGTCTAAGACCTTAGCTATTAGGCCAGAGTACAAGTCTAAGACCTTAGCTATTAGGCCAGAGTAAGAGTTAAGACCTTAACCAGTAGGCCAGAGTACTAGCTTAAGACCTTAGCTATTAGGCCAGAGTACGAGCCTAAGACCTTAGCTATTAGGCCAGAGTACGAGTCTAAGACCTTAGCTATTAGGCCAGAGTACGAGTTTAAGACCTTAGCTATTATGCCAGAGTAGGAGTTAAGACCTTAACCATTAGGCCAGAGTACGAGTCTAAGACATTAGCTATTAGGCCAGAGTAAGATTTAAGACCTTAACCATTAGGCCAGAGTATGAGTCTAAGACCTTAGCTATTAGGCCAGAGTAAGAGTTAAGACCTTAGCAATTAGGCTAGAGTAAGAGTTAAGACCTAGCTATTAGGCCAGAGTAAGAGTTAAGACCTTAACCAGTAGGCCAGAGTAAGAGGTAAGACCTTAACCATTAGGCCAGAGTACAAGTCTAAGACCTTAGCTATTAGGCCAGAGTAAGAGTTAAGACCTTAACCAGTAGGCCAGAGTAAGAGTTAAGACCTTAACCATTAGGCCAGAGTACGAGTCTAAGACCTTAGATATTATGCCAGAGTAGGAGTTAAGACCCTAACCATTAGGCCAGAGTATGAGCCTAAGACCTTAGCTATTAGGCCAGAGTAAGTGTTAAGACCTTACTATTAGGCCAGAGTAAGATTTAAGACCTTAACCATTAGTCCAGAGTAAGAGTTAAGACCTTAACCATTAGTCCAGAGTAAGAGTTAAGACCTTAACCATTAGTCCAGAGTAAGAGTTAAGACCTTAACCATGATGCTAGAGTAAGAGTTAAGACCTTAACCATGATGCCAGAGTAAGAGTTAAGACCTTAACCATTAGTCGAGAGTAAGAGTTAAGACCTTAACCATTAGTCCAGAGTAAGAGTTACGACCTTAACCATGATGCCAGAGTAAGAGTTAAGACCTTAACCATGATGCCAGAGTTAGAGTTAAGACCTTAACCATGATGCCAGAGTAAGAGTTAAGACCTTAACCATTAGTCCAGAGTAAGAGATAAGACCTTAACCATGATGCCAGAGTAAGAGTTAAGACCTTAAACTTTAGTCCACAGTAAGAGTTAAGACCTTAACCATGATGCCAGAGTAAGAGTCTAAGACCTTAACCATTAGTCCAGAGTAAGAGTTAAGACATTAACCATTAGTCCAGAGTAAGAGTTAAGACCTTAACCATTAGTCCAGAGTAAGAGTTAAGACCTTAACCATGATGCTAGAGTAAGAGTTAAGACCTTAACTATGATGCCAGAGTAAGAGTGAAGACCTTAACCATTAGTCGAGAGTAAGAGTTAAGACCTTAACCATTAGTCCAGAGTAAGAGTTACAACCTTAACCATGATGCCAGAGTAAGAGTTAAGACCTTAACCATGATGCTAGAGTTAGAGTTAAGACCTTAACCATGATGCCAGAGTAAGAGTTAAGACCTTAACCATGATGCCAGAGTGAGAGTCTAAAACCTTAACCATTAGTCCAGAGTAAGAGTAAAGACCTTAACCATGATGCCAGATTAAGAGTTAAGACCTTAACCATTAGTCCGAAGTAAGAGTTAAGACCTTAACCATGATGCCAGAGTAAGAGTTAAGACCTAAACCATGATGCCAGAGTAAGAGTTAAGACCTTAACCATTAGTCCAGATTAAGAGTTAAGACCTTAACCATTAGTCCAGAGTAAGACTTAAGACATTAACCATGATGCCAGAGTAAGAGTTAAGACCTTAACCATGATGCCAGAGTAAGAGTCTAAAACCTTAACCATTAGTCCAGAGTAAGAGTTAAGACATTAACCATTAGTCCAGAGTAAGAGTTAAGACCTTAACCATTAGTCCAGAGTAAGAGTTAAGACCTTAACCATGATGCTAGAGTAAGAGTTAAGACCTTAACCATGATGCCAGAGTAAGAGTTAAGACCTTAACCATTAGTCGAGAGTAAGAGTTAAGACCTTAACCATTAGTCCAGAGTAAGAGTTACGACCTTAACTATGATGCCAGAGTAAGAGTTAAGACCTTAACCATGATGCCAGAGTTAGAGTTAAGACCTTAGCCATGATGCCAGAGTAAGAGTTAAGACCTTAACCATGATGCCAGAGTGAGAGTCTAAAACCTTAACCATTAGTCCAGAGTAAGAGTAAAGACCTTAACTATGATGCCAGAGTAAGAGTTAAGACCTTAACCATTAGTCCAGAGTAAGAGTTAAGACCTTAACCATGATGCCAGAGTAAGAGTTAAGACCTAAACCATGATGCCAGAGTAAGAGTTAAGACCTTAACCATTAGTCCAGAGTAAGAGTTAAGACCTTAGCCATGATGCCAGAGTAAGACTTAAGACATTAACCATGATGCCAGAGTAAGAGTTAAGACCTTAACCATTAGTCCAGAGTAAGAGTTACAACCTTAACCATGATGCCAGAGTAAAAGTTAAGACCTTAACCATGATGCCAGAGGTAGAGTTAAGACCTTAACCATGATGCCAGAGTAAGAGTTAAGACCTTAACCATTAGTCCAGAGTATGAGTTAAGACCTTAACCATGATGCCAGAGTGAGAGTCTAAAACCTTAACCATTAGTCCAGAGTAAGAGTTAAGACCTTAACGATTAGTCCAGAGTAAGAGTCTAAGACCTTAACCATTAGTCCAGAGTAAGAGTTAAGACCTTAACCATGATGCCAGAGTAAGACTTAAGACATTAACCATGATGCCAGAGTAAGAGTTAAGACCTTAACCATTAGTCCAGAGTAAGAGTTACGACCTTAACCATGATGCCAGAGTAAGAGTTAAGACCTTAACCATGATGCCAGAGGTAGAGTTAAGACCTTAACTATGATGCCAGAGTAAGAGTTAAGACCTTAACCATTAGTCCAGAGTAAGAGTTAAGACCTTAACCATGATGCCAGAGTGAGAGTCTAAAACCTTAACCATTAGTCCAGAGTAAGAGTTAAGACCTTAACCATGATGCCAGAGTAAGAGTTAAGACCTTAACCATTAGTCCAGAGTAAGAGTTAAGACCTTAACCATTAGTCCAGAGTAAGAGTTAAGACCTTAACCATGATGCTAGAGTAAGAGTTAAGACCTTAACCATGATGCCAGAGTAAGAGTTAAGACCTAAACCATGATGCCAGAGTAAGAGTTAAGACCTTAACCATTAGTCCAGAGTAAGAGTTAAGACCTTAACCATGATGCCAGAGTAAGACTTAAGACATTAACCATGATGCCAGAGTAAGAGTTAAGACCTTAACCATGATGCCAGAGTAAGAGTCTAAGACCTTAACCATTAGTCCAGAGTTAGAGTTAAGACATTAACCATTAGTCCAGAGTAAGAGTTAAGACCTTAACCATTAGTCCAGAGTAAGAGTTAAGACCTTAACCATGATGCTAGAGTAAGAGTTAAGACCTTAACCATGATGCCAGAGTAAGAGTTAAGACCTTAACCATTAGTCGAGAGTAAGAGTTAAGACCTTAACCATTAGTCCAGAGTAAGAGTTACGACCTTAACCATGATGCCAGAGTAAGAGTTAAGACCTTAACCATGATGCCAGAGTTAGAGTTAAGACCTTAACCATGATGCCAGAGTAAGAGTTAAGACCTTAACCATTAGTCCAGAGTAAGAGATAAGACCTTAACCATGATGCCAGAGTAAGAGTTAAGACCTTAAACTTTAGTCCACAGTAAGAGTTAAGACCTTAACCATGATGCCAGAGTAAGAGTCTAAGACCTTAACCATTAGTCCAGAGTAAGAGTTAAGACATTAACCATTAGTCCAGAGTAAGAGTTAAGACCTTAACCATTAGTCCAGAGTAAGAGTTAAGACCTTAACCATGATGCTAGAGTAAGAGTTAAGACCTTAACTATGATGCCAGAGTAAGAGTGAAGACCTTAACCATTAGTCGAGAGTAAGAGTTAAGACCTTAACCATTAGTCCAGAGTAAGAGTTACAACCTTAACCATGATGCCAGAGTAAGAGTTAAGACCTTAACCATGATGCCAGAGTTAGAGTTAAGACCTTAACCATGATGCCAGAGTAAGAGTTAAGACCTTAACCATGATGCCAGAGTGAGAGTCTAAAACCTTAACCATTAGTCCAGAGTAAGAGTAAAGACCTTAACCATGATGCCAGATTAAGAGTTAAGACCTTAACCATTAGTCCGAAGTAAGAGTTAAGACCTTAACCATGATGCCAGAGTAAGAGTTAAGACCTAAACCATGATGCCAGAGTAAGAGTTAAGACCTTAACCATTAGTCCAGATTAAGAGTTAAGACCTTAACCATTAGTCCAAAGTAAGACTTAAGACATTAACCATGATGCCAGAGTAAGAGTTAAGACCTTAACCATGATGCCAGAGTAAGAGTCTAAAACCTTAACCATTAGTCCAGAGTAAGAGTTAAGACATTAACCATTAGTCCAGAGTAAGAGTTAAGACCTTAACCATTAGTCCAGAGTAAGAGTTAAGACCTTAACCATGATGCTAGAGTAAGAGTTAAGACCTTAACCATGATGCCAGAGTAAGAGTTAAGACCTTAACCATTAGTCGAGAGTAAGAGTTAAGACCTTAACCATTAGTCCAGAGTAAGAGTTACGACCTTAACTATGATGCCAGAGTAAGAGTTAAGACCTTAACCATGATGCCAGAGTTAGAGTTAAGACCTTAGCCATGATGCCAGAGTAAGAGTTAAGACCTTAACCATGATGCCAGAGTGAGAGTCTAAAACCTTAACCATTAGTCCAGAGTAAGAGTAAAGACCTTAACTATGATGCCAGAGTAAGAGTTAAGACCTTAACCATTAGTCCAGAGTAAGAGTTAAGACCTTAACCATGATGCCAGAGTAAGAGTTAAGACCTAAACCATGATGCCAGAGTAAGAGTTAAGACCTTAACCATTAGTCCGAAGTAAGAGTTAAGACCTTAACCATGATGCCAGAGTAAGAGTTAAGACCTAAACCATGATGCCAGAGTAAGAGTTAAGACCTTAACCATTAGTCCAGATTAAGAGTTAAGACCTTAACCATTAGTCCAGAGTAAGACTTAAGACATTAACCATGATGCCAGAGTAAGAGTTAAGACCTTAACCATGATGCCAGAGTAAGAGTCTAAAACCTTAACCATTAGTCCAGAGTAAGAGTTAAGACATTAACCATTAGTCCAGAGTAAGAGTTAAGACCTTAACCATTAGTCCAGAGTAAGAGTTAAGACCTTAACCATGATGCTAGAGTAAGAGTTAAGACCTTAACCATGATGCCAGAGTAAGAGTTAAGACCTTAACCATTAGTCGAGAGTAAGAGTTAAGACCTTAACCATTAGTCCAGAGTAAGAGTTACGACCTTAACTATGATGCCAGAGTAAGAGTTAAGACCTTAACCATGATGCCAGAGTTAGAGTTAAGACCTTAGCCATGATGCCAGAGTAAGAGTTAAGACCTTAACCATGATGCCAGAGTGAGAGTCTAAAACCTTAACCATTAGTCCAGAGTAAGAGTAAAGACCTTAACTATGATGCCAGAGTAAGAGTTAAGACCTTAACCATTAGTCCAGAGTAAGAGTTAAGACCTTAACCATGATGCCAGAGTAAGAGTTAAGACCTAAACCATGATGCCAGAGTAAGAGTTAAGACCTTAACCATTAGTCCAGAGTAAGAGTTAAGACCTTAGCCATGATGCCAGAGTAAGACTTAAGACATTAACCATGATGCCAGAGTAAGAGTTAAGACCTTAACCATTAGTCCAGAGTAAGAGTTACAACCTTAACCATGATGCCAGAGTAAAAGTTAAGACCTTAACCATGATGCCAGAGGTAGAGTTAAGACCTTAACCATGATGCCAGAGTAAGAGTTAAGACCTTAACCATTAGTCCAGAGTATGAGTTAAGACCTTAACCATGATGCCAGAGTGAGAGTCTAAAACCTTAACCATTAGTCCAGAGTAAGAGTTAAGACCTTAACGATTAGTCCAGAGTAAGAGTCTAAGACCTTAACCATTAGTCCAGAGTAAGAGTTAAGACCTTAACCATGATGCCAGAGTAAGAGTTAAGACCTTAACCATGATGCCAGAGTAAGACTTAAGACATTAACCATGATGCCAGAGTAAGAGTTAAGACCTTAACCATTATTCCAGAGTAAGAGTTACGACCTTAACCATGATGCCAGAGTAAGAGTTAAGACCTTAACCATGATGCCAGAGGTAGAGTTAAGACCTTAACTATGATGCCAGAGTAAGAGTTAAGACCTTAACCATTAGTCCAGAGTAAGAGTTAAGACCTTAACCATGATGCCAGAGTGAGAGTCTAAAACCTTAACCATTAGTCCAGAGTAAGAGTTAAGACCTTAACCATGATGCCAGAGTAAGAGTTAAGACCTTAACCATTAGTCCAGAGTAAGAGTTAAGACCTTAACCATGATGCCAGAGTAAGAGTTAAGACCTAAACCATGATGCCAGAGTAAGAGTTAAGACCTTAACCATTAGTCCAGAGTAAGAGTTAAGACCTTAACCATGATGCCAGAGTAAGACTTAAGACATTAACCATGATGCCAGAGTAAGAGTTAAGACCTTAACCATGATGCCAGAGTAAGAGTCTAAGACCTTAACCATTAGTCCAGAGTTAGAGTTAAGACATTAACCATTAGTCCAGAGTAAGAGTTAAGACCTTAACCATTAGTCCAGAGTAAGAGTTAAGACCTTAACCATGATGCTAGAGTAAGAGTTAAGACCTTAACCATGATGCCAGAGTAAGAGTTAAGACCTTAACCATTAGTCGAGAGTAAGAGTTAAGACCTTAACCATTAGTCCAGAGTAAGAGTTACGACCTTAACCATGATGCCAGAGTAAGAGTTAAGACCTTAACCATGATGCCAGAGTTAGAGTTAAGACCTTAACCATGATGCCAGAGTAAGAGTTAAGACCTTAACCATTAGTCCAGAGTAAGAGATAAGACCTTAACCATGATGCCAGAGTAAGAGTTAAGACCTTAAACTTTAGTCCACAGTAAGAGTTAAGACCTTAACCATGATGCCAGAGTAAGAGTCTAAGACCTTAACCATTAGTCCAGAGTAAGAGTTAAGACATTAACCATTAGTCCAGAGTAAGAGTTAAGACCTTAACCATTAGTCCAGAGTAAGAGTTAAGACCTTAACCATGATGCTAGAGTAAGAGTTAAGACCTTAACTATGATGCCAGAGTAAGAGTGAAGACCTTAACCATTAGTCGAGAGTAAGAGTTAAGACCTTAACCATTAGTCCAGAGTAAGAGTTACAACCTTAACCATGATGCCAGAGTAAGAGTTAAGACCTTAACCATGATGCCAGAGTTAGAGTTAAGACCTTAACCATGATGCCAGAGTAAGAGTTAAGACCTTAACCATGATGCCAGAGTGAGAGTCTAAAACCTTAACCATTAGTCCAGAGTAAGAGTAAAGACCTTAACCATGATGCCAGATTAAGAGTTAAGACCTTAACCATTAGTCCGAAGTAAGAGTTAAGACCTTAACCATGATGCCAGAGTAAGAGTTAAGACCTAAACCATGATGCCAGAGTAAGAGTTAAGACCTTAACCATTAGTCCAGATTAAGAGTTAAGACCTTAACCATTAGTCCAGAGTAAGACTTAAGACATTAACCATGATGCCAGAGTAAGAGTTAAGACCTTAACCATGATGCCAGAGTAAGAGTCTAAAACCTTAACCATTAGTCCAGAGTAAGAGTTAAGACATTAACCATTAGTCCAGAGTAAGAGTTAAGACCTTAACCATTAGTCCAGAGTAAGAGTTAAGACCTTAACCATGATGCTAGAGTAAGAGTTAAGACCTTAACCATGATGCCAGAGTAAGAGTTAAGACCTTAACCATTAGTCGAGAGTAAGAGTTAAGACCTTAACCATTCGTCCAGAGTAAGAGTTACGACCTTAACTATGATGCCAGAGTAAGAGTTAAGACCTTAACCATGATGCCAGAGTTAGAGTTAAGACCTTAGCCATGATGCCAGAGTAAGAGTTAAGACCTTAACCATGATGCCAGAGTGAGAGTCTAAAACCTTAACCATTAGTCCAGAGTGAGAGTCTAAAACCTTAACCATTAGTCCAGAGTAAGAGTAAAGACCTTAACTATGATGCCAGAGTAAGAGTTAAGACCTTAACCATTAGTCCAGAGTAAGAGTTAAGACCTTAACCATGATGCCAGAGTAAGAGTTAAGACCTAAACCATGATGCCAGAGTAAGAGTTAAGACCTTAACCATTAGTCCAGAGTAAGAGTTAAGACCTTAGCCATGATGCCAGAGTAAGACTTAAGACATTAACCATGATGCCAGAGTAAGAGTTAAGACCTTAACCATTAGTCCAGAGTAAGAGTTACAACCTTAACCATGATGCCAGAGTAAAAGTTAAGACCTTAACCATGATGCCAGAGGTAGAGTTAAGACCTTAACCATGATGCCAGAGTAAGAGTTAAGACCTTAACCATTAGTCCAGAGTATGAGTTAAGACCTTAACCATGATGCCAGAGTGAGAGTCTAAAACCTTAACCATTAGTCCAGAGTAAGAGTTAAGACCTTAACCATGATGCCAGAGTAAGAGTTAAGACCTTAACCATTAGTCCAGAGTAAGAGTTAAGACCTTAACCATGATGCCAGAGTAAGAGTTAAGACCTTAACCATTAGTCCAGAGTAAGAGTTAAGACCTTAACCATGATGCCAGAGGAAGAGTTAAGACCTTAACCATTAGTCCAGAGTAAGAGTTAAGACCTTAACCATGATGCCAGAGTAAGAGTTAAGACCAAGACCTTAACCATTAGTCCAGAGTAAGAGTTAAGACCTTAACCATGATGCCAGAGTAAGAGTTAAGACCTTAACCATTAGTCCAGAGTAAGAGTTAAGCCCTTAACCATTAGTCCAGAGTAAGATTTAGGACCTTATCCATGATGGCAGAGTAAGAGTCTAAGACCTTAACCATGATGCCAGAGTATGAGTTAAGACCTTAACCATTAGTCCAGAGTAAGAGTTAAGACCATAACCATTAGTCCAGAGTAGGAGTTAGGACCTTAACCATGATGCCAGAGTAAGAGTTAAGACCTTAACCATGATGCCAGAGTAAGAGTTAAGAACTTAACCATGATGCCAGAGTAAGAGTTTAGACCTTAACCATTAGTCCAGAGTAGGAGTTAAGACCTTAACCATGATGCCAGAGTAGGAGTTAAGACCGTAAACATTAGTCCAGAGTAAGAGTTAAGACCTTAACCATGATGCCAGAGTAAGAGTTAAGACCTTAACCATTAGTCCAGAGTAAGAGTTAAGCCTGTAACCATTAGTCCAGAGTAAGATTTAAGACCTTAACCATGATGCCAGAGTAAGAGTCTAAGACCTTAACCATGATGCCAGAGTAAGAGTTAAGATCTTAACCATTAGTCCAGAGTAAAAGTTGAGACCATAACCATTAGTCCAGAGTAAGAGTTAAGACCATAACCATGATGCCAGAGTAAGAGTTAAGACCTTAACCATGATGCCAGAGTAAGAGTTAAGACCTTAACCATTAGTCCAGAGTAAGAGTTAAGACCTTAACCATGATGCCAGAGTAAGAATTAAGACCTTAACCATTAGTCCAGAGTAAGAGTTAAGACCATAACCATTAGTCCAGAGTAAGAGTTAAGACCTTAACCATGATGCCAGAGTAAGAGTTAACACCTTAACCATTAGTCCAGAGTAAGATGTTGAGACCTTAACCATGATGCCAGGGTAAGAGTTAAGACCTTAAACATTAGTCCAGAGTAAGAGTTAAGACCTTAACCATGATGCCAGAGTAAGAGTCTAAGACCTTAACCATTAGTCCAGAGTAAGAGTTAAGACCTTAACCATTAGTCCAGAGTAAGAGTTAAGACCTTAACCATTAGTCTAGAGTAAGAGTTAAGACCTTAACCATGATGCTAGAGTAAGAGTTAAGACCTTAACCATAATGCCAGAGTAAGAGTTAAGACCTTAACCATTAGTCCAGAGTAAGAGTTAAGACCTTAACCATTAGTCCAGAGTAAGAGTTACGACCTTAACCATGATGCCAGAGTAAGAGTTAAGACCTTAACCATGTTCCCAGAGTTAGAGTTAAGACCTTAACCATGATGCCAGAGTAAGAGTTACGACCTTAACCATGATGCCAGAGTAAGAGTTAAGACCTTAACCATTAGTCCAGAGTAAGAGTTAAGACCTTAACCATGATGCCAGAGTAAGAGTTAAGACCAAGACCTTAACCATTAGTCCAGAGTTAGAGTTAAGACCTTAACCATGATGCCAGAGTAAGAGTTAAGACCTTAACCATTAGTCCAGAGTAAGAGTTAAGCCCGTAACCATTAGTCCAGAGTAAGATTTAAGACCTTAACCATGATGCCAGAGTAAGAGTCTAAGACCTTAACCATGATGCCAGAGTAAGAGTTAAGACCTTAACCATTAGTCCAGAGTAAGAGTTAAGACCATAACCATTAGTCCAGAGTAAGAGTTAAGACCTTAACCATTAGTCCAGAGTAAGAGTTAAGACCTTAACCATTAGTCCAGAGTAAGAGTTACGAACTTAAACATTAGTCCAGAGTAAGAGTTAAGACCTTAACCATGATCCCAGAGTTAGAGTTAAGACCTTAACCATGATGCCAGAGTAAGAGTTACGACCTTAACCATTAGTCCAGAGTAAGAGTTAAGACCTTAACCATGATGCCAGAGTAAGAGTTAAGACATTAACCATGATGCCAGAGTAAGAGTTAAGACCTTAACCATTAGTCCAGAGTAAGAGATAAGACCTTAACCATGATGCCAGAGTAAGAGTTAAGACCTTAAACTTTAGTCCAGAGTAAGAGTTAAGACCTTAACCATGATGCCAGAGTAAGAGTCTAAGATCTTAACCATTAGTCCAGAGTAAGAGTTAAGACATTAACCATTAGTCCAGAGTAAGAGTTAAGACCTTAACCATTAGTCCAGAGTAAGAGTTAAGACCTTAACCATGATGCTAGAGAAAGAGTTAAGACCTTAACCATGATGCCAGAGTAAGAGTTAAGACCTTAACCATTAGTCGAGAGTAAGAGTTAAGACCTTAACCATTAGTCCAGAGTAAGAGTTACAACCTTAACCATGATGCCAGAGTAAGAGTTAAGACCTTAACCATGATGCCAGAGTTAGAGTTAAGACCTTAACCATGATGCCAGAGTAAGAGTTAAGACCTTAACCATGATGCCAGAGTGAGAGTCTAAAACCTTAACCATTAGTCCAGAGTAAGCGTAAAGACCTTAACCATGATGCCAGAGTAAGAGTTAAGACCTTAACCATTAGTCCAGAGTAAGAGTTAAGACCTTAACCATGATGCCAGAGTAAGAGTTAAGACCTAAACCATGATGCCAGAGTAAGAGTTAAGACCTTAACCATTAGTCCAGAGTAAGATTTAAGACCTTAACCATGATGCCAGAGTAAGACTTAAGACATTAACCATGATGCCAGAGTAAGAGTTAAGACCTTAACCATTAGTCCAGAGTAAGAGTTACAACCTTAACCATGATGCCAGAGTAAGAGTTAAGACCTTAACCATGATGCCAGAGGTAGAGTTAAGACCTTAACCATGATGCCAGAGTAAGAGTTAAGACCTTAACCATTAGTCCAGAGTAAGAGTTAAGACCTTAACCATGATGCCAGAGTGAGAGTCTAAAACCTTAACCATTAGTCCAGAGCAAGAGTTAAGACCTTAACCATGATGCCAGAGTAAGAGTTAAGACCTTAACCATTAGTCCAGAGTAAGAGTTAAGACCTTAATCATGATGCCAGAGTAAGAGTTAAGACCTTAACCATTAGTCCAGAGCAAGAGTTAAGACCTTAACCATGATGCCAGAGTAAGACTTAAGACATTAACCATGATGCCAGAGTAAGAGTTAAGACCTTAACCATGATGCCAGAGTAAGAGTCTAAGACCTTAACCATTAGTCCAGAGTAAGAGTTAAGACATTAACCATTAGTCCAGAGTAAGAGTTAAGACCTTAACCATTAGTCCAGAGTAAGAGTTAAGACCTTAACCATGATGCTAGAGTAAGAGTTAAGACCTTAACCATTAGTCGAGAGTAAGAGTTAAGACCTTAACAATTAGTCCAGAGTAAGAGTTACGACCTTAACCATGATGCCAGAGTAAGAGTTAAGACCTTAACCATGATGCCAGAGTTAGAGTTAAGACCTTAACCATGATGCCAGAGTAAGAGTAAAGACCTTAACCATGATGCCAGAGTAAGAGTTAAGACCTTAACCATTAGTCCAGAGTAAGAGTTAAGACCTTAGCCATGATGCCAGAGTAAGACTTAAGACATTAACCATGATGCCAGAGTAAGAGTTAAGACCTTAACCATTAGTCCAGAGTAAGAGTTACGACCTTAACCATGATGCCAGAGTAAGAGTTAAGACCTTAACCATGATGCCAGAGGTAGAGTTAAGACCTTAACCATGATGCCAGAGTAAGAGTTAAGACCTTAACCATTAGTCCAGAGTATGAGTTAAGACCTTAACCATAATGCCAGAGTGAGAGTCTAAAACCTTAACCATTAGTCCAGAGTAAGAGTTAAGACCTTAACCATGATGCCAGAGTAAGAGTTAAGACCTTAACCATTGGTCCAGAGTAAGAGTTAAGACCTTAACCATGATGCCAGAGTAAGAGTTAAGACCTTAACCATGATGCCAGAGTAAGAGTTAAGACCTTAACCATTAGTCCAGAGTAAGAGTTAAGACCTTAACCATGATGCCAGAGTAAGAGTTAAGACCTTAACCATTAGTCCAGAGTAAGAGTTAAGACCTTAACCATGATGCCAGAGTAAGAGTTAAGACCAATACCTTAACCATAAGTCCAGAGTAAGAGTTAAGACCTTAACCATGATGCCAGAGTAAGAGTTAAGACCTTAACCATTAGTCCAGAGTAAGAGTTAAGCCCTTAACCATTAGTCCAGAGTAAGATTTAGGACCTTATCCATGATGGCAGAGTAAGAGTCTAAGACCTTAACCATGATGCCAGAGTATGAGTTAAGACCTTAACCATTAGTCCAGAGTAAGAGTTAAGACCATAACCATTAGTCTAGAGTAAGAGTTAAGACCTTAACCATGATGCCAGAGTAAGAATTAAGACCTTAACCATGATGCCAGAGTAAGAGTTAAGAACTTAACCATGATGCCAAAGTAAGAGTTAAGACCTTAACCATTAGTCCAGAGTAGGAGTTAAGACGTTAACCATGATGCCAGAGCAGGAGTTAAGACCGTAAACATTAGTCCAGAGTAAGAGTTAAGACCTTAACCATGATGATAGAGTAAGAGTCTAAGACCTTAACCATTAGTCCAGAGTAAGAGTCTAAGACCTTAACCATTAGTCCAGAGTAAGAGTTAAGACCTTAACCATGATGCTAGAGTAAGAGTTAAGACATTAACCATAATGCCAGAGTAAGAGTTAAGACCTTAACCATTAGTCGAGAGTAAGAGTTAAGACCTTAACCATTAGTCCAGAGTAAGAGTTACAACCTTAACCATGATGCCAGAGTAAGAGTTAAGACCTTAACCATGATGCCAAAGTTAGAGTTAAGACCTTAACCATGATGCCAGAGTAAGAGTTAAGACCTTAACCATGATGCCAGAGTGAGAGTCTAAAACCTTAACCATTAGTCCAGAGTAAGAGTAAAGACCTTAACCATGATGCCAGAGTAAGAGTTAAGACCTTAACCATTAGTCCAGAGTAAGAGTTAAGACCTTAACCATGATGCCAGAGTAAGAGTTAAGACCTAAACCATGATGCCAGAGTAAGAGTTAAGACCTTAACCATTAGTCCAGAGTAAGAGTTAAGACCTTAACCATGATGCCAGAGTAAGACTTAAAACATTAACCATGATGCCAGAGTAAGAGTTAAGACCTTAACCATTAGTCCAGAGTAAGAGTTACAACCTTAACCATGATGCCAGAGTAAGAGTTAAGACCTTAACCATGATGCCAGAGTTAGAGTTAAGACCTTAACCATGATGCCAGAGTAAGAGTTAAGACCTTAACCATGATGCCAGAGTGAGAGTCTAAAACCTTAACCATTAGTCCAGAGTAAGAGTAAAGACCTTAACCATGATGCCAGAGAAAGAGTTAAGACCTTAACCATTAGTCCAGAGTAAGAGTTAAGACCTTAACCATGATGCCAGAGTAAGAGTTAAGACCTAAACCATGATGCCAGAGTAAGAGTTAAGACCTTAACCATTAGTCCAGAGTAAGAGTTTAGACCTTAACCATGATGCCAGAGTAAGACTTAAGACATTAACCATGATGCCAGAGTAAGAGTTAAGACCTTAACCATTAGTCCAGAGTAAGAGTTACGACCTTAACCATGATGCCAGAGTAAGAGTTAAGACCTTAACCATGATGCCAGAGGTAGAGTTAAGACCTTAACCATGATGCCAGAGTAAGAGTTAAGACCTTAACCATTAGTCCAGAGTAAGAGTTAAGACCTTAACCATGATGCCAGAGTGAGAGTCTAAAACCTTAACCATTAGTCCAGAGCAAGAGTTAAGACCTTAACCATGATGCCAGAGTAAGAGTTAAGACCTTAACCATTAGTCCAGAGTAAGAGTTAAGACCTTAATCATGATGCCAGAGTAAGAGTTAAGACCTTAACCATTAGTCCAGAGTAAGAGTTAAGACCTTAACCATGATGCCAGAGTTAGAGTTAAGACCTTAACCATGATGCCAGAGTAAGAGTTAAGACCTTAACCATGATGCCAGAGTGAGAGTCTAAAACCTTAACCATTAGTCCAGAGTAAGACTTAAGACATTAACCATGATTCCAGAGTAAGAGTTAAGACCTTAACCATGATGCCAGAGTAAGAGTCTAAGACCTTAACCATTAGTCCAGAGTAAGAGTTAAGACATTAACCATTAGTCCAGAGTAAGAGTTAAGACCTTAACCATTAGTCCAGAGTAAGAGTTAAGACCTTAACCATGATGCTAGAGTAAGAGTTAAGACCTTAACCATTAGTCGAGAGTAAGAGTTAAGACCTTAACCATTAGTCCAGAGTAAGAGTTACGACCTTAACCATGATGCCAGAGTAAGAGTTAAGACCTTAACCATGATGCCAGAGTTAGAGTTAAGACCTTAACCATGATGCCAGAGTCAGAGTTAAGACCTTAACCATGATGCCAGAGTGAGAGTCTAAAACCTTAACCATTAGTCCAGAGTAAGAGTAAAGACCTTAACCATGATGCCAGAGTAAGAGTT
This sequence comes from Triturus cristatus, assembly GCF_964204655.1. Taxonomy (NCBI): domain Eukaryota; kingdom Metazoa; phylum Chordata; class Amphibia; order Caudata; family Salamandridae; genus Triturus; species Triturus cristatus. The sequence goes on along the minus strand of NC_140593.1, from coordinate 716,599,592 downwards.
AAGACCTTAACCATTTGTCCAGAGTAAGAGTTAAGACCTTAACCATGATGCCAGAGTAAGAGTTAAGACCTAAACCATGATGCCAGAGTAAGAGTTAAGACCTTAGCCATGATGCCAGAGTAAGAGTTAAGACCTTAGCCATGATGCCAGAGTAAGACTTAAGACATTAACCATGATGCCAGAGTAAGAGTTAAGACCTTAACCATTAGTCCAGAGTAAGAGTTACGACCTTAACCATGATGCCAGAGTAAGAGTTAAGACCTTAACCATGATGCCAGAGGTAGAGTTAAGACCTTAACCATGATGCCAGAGTAAGAGTTAAGACCTTAACCATTAGTCCAGAGTATGAGTTAAGACCTTAACCATAATGCCAGAGTGAGAGTCTAAAACCTTAACCATTAGTCCAGAGTAAGAGTTAAGACCTTAACCATGATGCCAGAGTAAGAGTTAAGACCTTAACCATTGGTCCAGAGTAAGAGTTAAGACCTTAACCATGATGCCAGAGTAAGAGTTAAGACCTTAACCATGATGCCAGAGTAAGAGTTAAGACCTTAACCATTAGTCCAGCATAAGAGTTAAGACCTTAACCATGATGCCAGAGTAAGAGTTAAGACCTTAACCATTAGTCCAGAGTAAGAGTTAAGACCTTAACCATGATGCCAGAGTAAGAGTTAAGACCAAGACCTTAACCATAAGTCCAGAGTAAGAGTTAAGACCTTAATCATGATGCCAGAGTAAGAGTTAAGACCTTAACCATTAGTCCAGAGTAAGAGTTAAGCCCTTAACCATTAGTCGAGAGTAAGAGTTAAGACCTTAACCATTAGTCCAGAGTAAGAGTTACAACCTTAACCATGATGCCAGAGTAAGAGTTAAGACCTTAGCCATGATGCCAGAGTAAGAGTTAAGACCTTAGCCATGATGCCAGAGTAAGACTTAAGACATTAACCATGATGCCAGAGTAAGAGTTAAGACCTTAACCATTAGTCCAGAGTAAGAGTTACGACCTTAACCATGATGCCAGAGTAAGAGTTAAGACCTTAACCATGATGCCAGAGGTAGAGTTAAGACCTTAACCATGATGCCAGAGTAAGAGTTAAGACCTTAACCATTAGTCCAGAGTATGAGTTAAGACCTTAACCATAATGCCAGAGTGAGAGTCTAAAACCTTAACCATTAGTCCAGAGTAAGAGTTAAGACCTTAACCATGATGCCAGAGTAAGAGTTAAGACCTTAACCATTGGTCCAGAGTAAGAGTTAAGACCTTAACCATGATGCCAGAGTAAGAGTTAAGACCTTAACCATGATGCCAGAGTAAGAGTTAAGACCTTAACCATTAGTCCAGCGTAAGAGTTAAGACCTTAACCATGATGCCAGAGTAAGAGTTAAGACCTTAACCATTAGTCCAGAGTAAGAGTTTAGACCTTAACCATGATGCCAGAGTAAGAGTTAAGACCAAGACCTTAACCATAAGTCCAGAGTAAGAGTTAAGACCTTAATCATGATGCCAGAGTAAGAGTTAAGACCTTAACCATTAGTCTAGAGTAAGAGTTAAGCCCTTAACCATTAGTCGAGAGTAAGAGTTAAGACCTTAACCATTAGTCCAGAGTAAGAGTTACAACCTTAACCATGATGCCAGAGTAAGAGTTAAGACCTTAACCATGATGCCAGAGTTAGAGTTAAGACCTTAACCATGATGCCAAAGTTAGAGTTAAGACCTTAACCATTAGTCCAGAGTAGGAGTTAAGACCTTAACCATGATGCCAGAGTAGGAGTTAAGACTGTAAACATTAGTCCAGAGTAAGAGTTAAGACCTTAACCATGATGCCAGAGTAAGAGTCTAAGACCTTAACCATTAGTCCAGTGTAAGAGTTAAGACCTTAACCATTAGTCCGGAGTAAGAGTTAAGACCTTAACCATTAGTCTAGAGTAAGAGTTAAGACCTTAACCATGATGCCAGAGTAAGAGTTAAGACCTTCACCATTAGTCCAGAGTAAGAGTTAAGACCTTAACCATTAGTCCAGAGTAAGAGTTATGAACTTAACCATTAGTCCAGAGTAAGAGTTAAGACCTTAACCATGATCCCAGAGTTAGAGTTAAGACCTTAACCATGATGCCAGAGTAAGAGTTACGACCTTAACCATGATGCCAGAGTAAGAGTTAAGACCATAACCATTAGTCCAGAGTAAGAGTTAAGACCTTAACCATGATGCCAGAGTAAGAGTTAAGACCTTAACCATTAGTCCAGAGTAAGAGTTAAGCCTGTAACCATTAGTCCAGAGTAAGATTTAAGACCTTAACCATGATGCCAGAGTAAGAGTCTAAGACCTTAACCATGATGCCAGAGTAAGAATTAAGATCTTAACCATTAGTCCAGAGTAAAAGTTAAGACCATAACCATTAGTCCAGAGTAAGAGTTAAGACCATAACCATGATGCCAGAGTAAGAGTTAAGACCTTAACCATGATGCCAGAGTAAGAGTTAAGACCTTAACCATGATGCCAGAGTAAGAGTTAAGACCTTAACCATTAGTCCAGAGTAAGAGTTAAGACCTTAACCATGATGCCGGAGTAAGAGTTAAGACCTTAACCATTAGTCCAGAGTAAGAGTTAAGACCATAACCATTAGTCCAGAATAAGAGTTAAGACCTTAACCATGATGCCAGAGTAAGAGTTAACACCTTAACCATTAGTCCAGAGTAAGAGTTAAGACCTTAACCATGATGCCAGGGTAAGAGTTAAGACCTTAAACATTAGTCCAGAGTAAGAGTTAAGACCTTATCCATGATGCAGGAGTAAGAGTCTAAGACCTTAACCATTAGTCCAGAGTAAGAGTTAAGACCTTAACCATTAGTCTATAGTAAGAGTTAAGACCTTAACCATGATGCTAGAGTAAGAGTTAAGACCTTAACCATAATGCCAGAGTAAGAGATAAGACCTTAACCATTAGTCCAGAGTAAGAGTTAAGACCTTAACCATTAGTCCAGAGTAAGAGTTATGACCTTAACCATGATGCCAGAGTAAGAGTTAAGACCTTAACCATGTTCCCAGAGTTAGAGTTAAGACCTTAACCATGATGCCAGAGTAAGAGTTACAACCTTAACCATGATGCCAGAGTAAGAGTTAAGACCTTAACCATTAGTCCAGAGTAAGAGTTAAGACCTTAACCATGATGCTAGAGTAAGAGTTAAGACCAAGACCTTAACCATTAGTCCAGAGTTAGAGTTAAGACCTTAACCATGATGCCAGAGTAAGAGTTAAGACCTTAACCATTAGTCCAGAGTAAGAGTTAAGACCTTAACCATGATGCCAGAGTAAGAGTCTAAGACCTTAACCATTAGTCCAGAGTAAGAGTTAAGACCTTAACCATAAGTCCAGAGTAAGAATTAAGACCTTAACCATGATGCTAGAGTAAGAGTTAAGACCTTAACCATGATGCCAGAGTAAGAGTTAAGACCTTAACCATTAGTCGAGAGTAAGAGTTAAGACCTTAACCATTAGTCCAGAGTAAGAGTTACAACCTTAACCATGATGCCAGAGTAAGAGTTAAGACCTTAACCATAATGCCAGAGTAAGAGTTAAGACCTTAACCATTAGTCCAGAGTAAGAGTTAAGACCTTAACCATTAGTCCAGAGTAAGAGTTATGACCTTAACCATGATGCCAGAGTAAGAGTTAAGACCTTAACCATGTTCCCAGAGTTAGAGTTAAGACCTTAACCATGATGCCAGAGTAAGAGTTACGACCTTAACCATGATGCCAGAGTAAGAGTTAAGACCTTAACCATTAGTCCAGAGTAAGAGTTAAGACCTTAACCATGATGCCAGAGTAAGAGTTAAGACCAAGACCTTAACCATTAGTCCAGAGTTAGAGTTAAGACCTTAACCATGATGCCAGAGTAAGAGTTAAGACCTTAACCATTAGTCCAGAGTAAGAGTTAAGACCTTAACCATGATGCCAGAGTAAGAGTCTAAGACCTTAACCATTAGTCCAGAGTAAGAGTTAAGACCTTAACCATAAGTCCAGAGTAAGAATTAAGACCTTAACCATGATGCTAGAGTAAGAGTTAAGACCTTAACCATGATGCCAGAGTAAGAGTTAAGACCTTAACCATTAGTCGAGAGTAAGAGTTAAGACCTTAACCATTCGTCCAGAGTAAGAGTTACAACCTTAACCATGATGCCAGAGTAAGAGTTAAGACCTTAACCATGATGCCAGAGTTAGAGTTAAGACCTTAACCATGATGCCAGAGTAAGAGTTAAGACCTTAACCATGATGCCAGAGTGAGAGTCTAAAACCTTAACCATTAGTCCAGAGTAAGAGTAAAGACCTTAACCATGATGCCAGAGTAAGAGTTAAGACCTTAACTATTAGTCCAGAGTAAGAGTTAAGACATTAACCATGATGCCAGAGTAAGAGTTAAGACCTAAACCATGATGCCAGAGTAAGAGTTAAGACCTTAACCATTAGTCCAGAGTAAGAGTTAAGACCTTAACCATGATGCCAGAGTAAGACTTAAGACATTAACCATGATGCCAGAGTAAGAGTTAAGACCTTAACCATTAGTCCAGAGTAAGAGTTACGACCTTAACCATGATGCCAGAGTAAGAGTTAAGACCTTAACCATGATGCCAGAGGTAGAGTTAAGTCCTTAACCATGATGCCAGAGTAAGAGTTAAGACCTTAACCATTAGTCCAGAGTAAGAGTTAAGACCTTAACCATGATGCCAGAGTGAGAGTCTAAAACCTTAAACATTAGTCCAGAGTAAGAGTTAAGACCTTAACCATTAGTCCAGAGTAAGAGTTAAGACCTTAACCATTAGTCCAGAGTAAGAGTTAAGACCTTAACCATGATGCCAGAGTAAGAGTTAAGATCTAAACCATGATGCCAGAGTAAGAGTTAAGACCTTAACCATTAGTCCAGAGTAAGAGTTAAGACCTTAACCATGATGCCAGAGTAAGACTTAAGACATTAACCATGATGCCAGAGTAAGAGTTAAGACCTTAACCATGATGCCAGAGTAAGAGTCTAAGACCTTAACCATTAGTCCAGAGTTAGAGTTAAGACATTAACCATTAGTCCAGAGTAAGAGTTAAGACCTTAACCATTAGTCCAGAGTAAGAGTTAAGACCTTAACCATGATGCTAGAGTAAGAGTTAAGACCTTAACCATGATGCCAGAGTAAGAGTTAAGACCTTAACCATTAGTCGAGATTAAGAGTTAAGACCTTAACCATTAGTCCAGAGTAAGAGATACGACCTTAACCATGATGCCAGAGTAAGAGTTAAGACCTTAACCATGATGCCAGAGTTAGAGTTAAGACCTTAACCATGATGCCAGAGTAAGAGTTAAGACCTTAACCATTAGTCCAGAGCAAGAGATAATACCTTAACCATGATGCCAGAGTAAGAGTTAAGACCTTAAACTTTAGTCCACAGTAAGAGTTAAGACCTTAACCATGATGCCAGAGTAAGAGTCTAAGACCTTAACCATTAGTCCAGAGTAAGAGTTAAGACCTTAACCATTAGTCCAGAGTAAGAGTTAAGACCTTAACCATGATGCTAGAGTAAGAGTTAAGACCTTAACCATTAGTCGAGAGTAAGAGTTAAGACCTTAACCATTAGTCCAGAGTAAGAGTTACAACCTTAACCATGATGCCAGAGTAAGAGTTAAGACCTTAACCATGATGCCAGAGTTAAGACCTTAACCATGATGCCAGAGTAAGAGTTAAGACCTTAACCATGATGCCAGAGTGAGAGTCTAAAACCTTAACCATTAGTCCAGAGTAAGAGTAAAGACCTTAACCATGATGCCAGATTAAGAGTTAAGACCTTAACCATTAGTCCAGAGTAAGAGTTAAGACCTTAACCATGATGCCAGAGTAAGAGTTAAGACCTAAACCATGATGCCAGAGTAAGAGTTAAGACCTTAACCATTAGTCCAGATTAAGAGTTAAGACCTTAACCATTAGTCCAGAGTAAGAGTTAAGACCTTAACCATGATGCCAGAGTAAGACTTAAGACATTAACCATGATGCCAGAGTAAGAGTTAAGACCTTAACCATTAGTCCAGAGTAAGAGTTACGACCTTAACCATGATGCCAGAGTAAGAGTTAAGACCTTAACCATGATGCCAGAGGTAGAGTTAAGACCTTAACCATGATGCCAGAGTAAGAGTTAAGACCTTAACCATTAGTCCAGAGTAAGAGTTAAGACCTTAACCATGATGCCAGAGTGAGAGTCTAAAACCTTAACCATTAGTCCAGAGTAAGAGTTAAGACCTTAACCATGATGCCAGAGTAAGAGTTAAGACCTTAACCATTAGTCCAGAGAAAGAGTTAAGACCTTAACCATGATGCCAGAGTAAGAGTTAATACCTAAACCATGATGCCAGAGTAAGAGTTAAGACCTTAACCATTAGTCCAGAGTAAGAGTTAAGACCTTAACCATGATGCCAGAGTAAGACTTAAGACATTAACCTTGATGCCAGAGTAAGAGTTAAGACCTTAACCATGATGCCAGAGTAAGAGTTTAAGACCTTAACCATTAGTCCAGAGTAAGAGTTAAGACATTAACCATTAGTCCAGAGTTAGAGTTAAGACCTTAACCATTAGTCCAGAGTAAGAGTTAAGACCTTAACCATGATGCTAGAGTAAGAGTTAAGACCTTAACCATGATGCCAGAGTAAGAGTTAAGACCTTAACCATTAGTCGAGAGTAAGAGTTAAGACCTTAACCATTAGTCCAGAGTAAGAGTTACGACCTTAACCATGATGCCAGAGTAAGAGTTAAGACCTTAACCATGATGCCAGAGTTAGAGTTAAGACCTTAACCATTATGCCAGAGTAAGAGTTAAGACCTTAACCATGATGCCAGAGTAAGAGTTAAGACCTAAACCATGATGCCAGAGTAAGAGTTAAGACCTTAACCATTAGTCCAGGGTAAGAGTTAAGACCTTAGCCATGATGCCAGAGTAAGACTTAAGAAATTAACCATGATGCCAGAGTAAGAGTTAAGACCTTAACCATTAGTCCAGAGTAAGAGTTACGACCTTAACCATGATGCCAGAGTAAGAGTTAAGACCTTAACCATGATGCCAGAGTAAGAGTTAAGACCTCAACCATTAGTCCAGAGTATGAGTTAAGACCTTAACCATGATGCCAGAGTGAGAGTCTAAAACCTTAACCATTAGTCCAGAGTAAGAGTTAAGACCTTAACCATGATGCCAGAGTAAGAGTTAAGACCTTAACCATTAGTCCAGAGTAAGAGTTAAGACCTTAACCATGATGCCAGAGTAAGAGTTAAGACCTTAACCATGATGCCAGAGTAAGAGTTAAGACCTTAACCATTAGTCCAGAGTAAGAGTTAAGACCTTAACTATGATGCCAGAGTAAGAGTTAAGACCTTAACCATTAGTCCAGAGTAAGAGTTAAGACCTTAACCATGATGCCAGAGTAAGAGTTAAGACCAAGACCTTAACCATTAGTCCAGAGTAAGAGTGAAGACCTTAACCATGATGCCAGAGTAAGAGTTAAGACCTTAACCATTAGTCCAGAGTAAGAGTTAAGCCCTTAACCATTAGTCCAGAGTAAGATTTAGGACCTTATCCATGATGGCAGAGTAAGAGTCTAAGACCTTAACCATGATGCCAGAGTATGAGTTAAGACCTTAACCATTAGTCCAGAGTAAGAGTTAAGACCATAACCATTAGTCCAGAGTAAGAGTTAGGACCTTAACCATGATGCCAGAGTAAGAGTTAAGACCTTAACCATGATGCCAGTGTAAGAGTTAAGAACTTAACCATGATGCCAGAGTAAGAGTCTAAGACCTTAACCATTAGTCCAGTGTAAGAGTTAAGACCTTAACCATTAGTCCAGAGTAAGAGTTAAGACCTTAACCATTAGTCTAGAGTAAGAGTTAAGACCTTAACCATGATGCTAGAGTAAGAGTTAAGACCTTAACCATTAGTCCAGAGTAGGAGTTAAGACCGTAAACATTAGTCCAGAGTAAGAGTTAAGACCTTAACTATGATGCCAGAGTAAGAGTCTAAGACCTTAACCATTAGTCCAGTGTAAGAGTTAAGACCTTAACCATTAGTCCAGAGTAAGAGTTAAGACCTTAACCATTAGTCTAGAGTAAGAGTTAAGACCTTAACCATGATGCTAGAGTAAGAGTTAAGACCTTAACCATTAGTCCAGAGTAAGAGTTAAGACCTTAACCATTAGTCCAGAGTAAGAGTTATGAACTTAACCATTAGTCCAGAGTAAGAGTTAAGACCTTAACCATGATCCCAGAGTTAGAGTTAAGACCTTAACCATCATGCCAGAGTAAGAGTTACAACCTTAACCATGATGCCAGAGTAAGAATTAAGACCATAACCATTAGTCCAGAGTAAGAGTTAAGACCTTAACCATGATGCCAGAGTAAGAGTTAAGACCTTAACCATGATGCCAGAGTAAGAGTTAAGATCTTAACCATTAGTCCAGAGTAAAAGTTAAGACCATAACCATTAGTCCAGAGTAAGAGTTAAGACCTTAACCATGATGCCAGACTAAGAGTTAAGACCTTAACCATGATGCCAGAGTAAGAGTTAAGAACTTAACCATGATGCCAAAGTAAGAGTTAAGACCTTAACCATGTTCCCAGAGTTAGAGTTAAGACCTTAACCATGATGCCAGAGTAAGAGTTAAGACCTTAACCATTAGTCGAGAGTAAGAGTTAAGACCTTAACCATTAGTCCAGAGTAAGAGTTACAACCTTAACCATGATGCCAGAGTAAGAGTTAAGACCTTAACCATGATGCCAGAGTGAGAGTCTAAAACCTTAACCATTAGTCCAGAGTAAGAGTAAAGACCTTAACCATGATGCCAGAGTAAGAGTTAAGACCTTAACCATTAGTCCAGAGTAAGAGTTAAGACCTTAACCATGATGCCAGAGTAAGAGTTAAGACCTAAACCATGATGCCAGAGTAAGAGTTAAGACCTTAACCATTAGTCCAGAGTAAGAGTTAAGACCTTAACCATGATGCCAGAGTAAGACTTAAGACATTAACCATGATGCCAGAGTAAGAGTTAAGACCTTAACCATTAGTCCAGATTAAGAGTTACGACCGTAACCATGATGCCAGAGTAAGAGTTAAGACCTTAACCATGATGCCAGAGGTAGAGTTAAGACCTTAACCATGATGCCAGAGTAAGAGTTAAGACCTTAACCATTAGTCCAGAGTAAGAGTTAAGACCTTAACCATGATGCCAGAGTGAGAGTCTAAAACCTTAACCATTACTCCAGAGTAAGAGTTAAGACCTTAACCATGATGCCAGAGTAAGAGTTAAGACCTTAACCATTAGTCCAGAGTAAGAGTTAAGACCTTAACCATGATGCCAGAGTAAGAGTTAAGACCTTAACCATGTTCCCAGAGTTAGAGTTAAGACCTTAACCATGATGCCAGAGTAAGAGTTACGACCTTAACCATGATGCCAGAGTAAGAGTTAAGACCTTAACCATTAGTCCAGAGTAAGATTTAAGACCTTAACCATGATGCCAGAGTAAGAGTCTAAGACCTTAACCATGATGCCAGAGTAAGAGTTAAGACCTTAACTATTAGTCCAGAGTAAGAGTTAAGACCATAACCATTAGTCCAGAGTAAGAGTTAAGACCTTAACCATTAGTCTAGAGTAAGAGTTAAGACCTTAACCATGATGCTAGAGTAAGAGTTAAGACCTTAACCATTAGTCCAGAGTAAGAGTTAAGACCTTAACCATTAGTCCAGAGTAAGAGTTACGAACTTAACCATTAGTCCAGAGTAAGAGTTAAGACCTTAACCATGATCCCAGAGTTAGAGTTAAGACCTTAACCATGATGCCAGAGTAAAAGTTACGACCTTAACCATTAGTCCAGAGTAAGAGTTAAGACCTTAACCATGATGCCAGAGTAAGAGTTAAGACCTTAACCATGATGCCAGAGTTAGAGTTAAGACCTTAACCATGATGCCAGAGTAAGAGTTAAGACCTTAACCATTAGTCCAGAGTAAGAGATAAGACCTTAACCATGATGCCAGAGTAAGAGTTAAGACCTTAAACTTTAGTCCAGAGTAAGAGTTAAGACCTTAACCATGATGCCAGAGTAAGAGTCTAAGACCTTAACCATTAGTCCAGAGTAAGAGTTAAGACATTAACCATTAGTCCAGAGTAAGAGTTAAGACCTTAACCATTAGTCCAGAGTAAGAGTTAAGACCTTAACCATGATGCTAGAGTAAGAGTTAAGACCTTAACCATGATGCCAGAGTAAGAGTTAAGACCTTAACCATTAGTCGAGAGTAAGAGTTAAGACCTTAACCATTAGTCCAGAGTAAGAGTTACAACCTTAACCATGATGCCAGAGTAAGAGTTAAGACCTTAACCATGATGCCAGAGTTAGAGTTAAGACCTTAACCATGATGCTAGAGTAAGAGTTAAGACCTTAACCATTAGTCCAGAGTAGGAGTTAAGACCGTAAACATTAGTCCAGAGTAAGAGTTAAGACCTTAACTATGATGCCAGAGTAAGAGTCTAAGACCTTAACCATTAGTCCAGTGTAAGAGTTAAGACCTTAACCATTAGTCCAGAGTAAGAGTTAAGACCTTAACCATTAGTCTAGAGTAAGAGTTAAGACCTTAACCATGATGCTAGAGTAAGAGTTAAGACCTTAACCATTAGTCCAGAGTAAGAGTTAAGACCTTAACCATTAGTCCAGAGTAAGAGTTATGAACTTAACCATTAGTCCAGAGTAAGAGTTAAGACCTTAACCATGATCCCAGAGTTAGAGTTAAGACCTTAACCATCATGCCAGAGTAAGAGTTACAACCTTAACCATGATGCCAGAGTAAGAATTAAGACCATAACCATTAGTCCAGAGTAAGAGTTAAGACCTTAACCATGATGCCAGAGTAAGAGTTAAGACCTTAACCATGATGCCAGAGTAAGAGTTAAGATCTTAACCATTAGTCCAGAGTAAAAGTTAAGACCATAACCATTAGTCCAGAGTAAGAGTTAAGACCTTAACCATGATGCCAGAGTAAGAGTTAAGACCTTAACCATGAAGCCAGAGTAAGAGTTAAGAACTTAACCATGATGCCAAAGTAAGAGTTAAGACCTTAACCATGTTCCCAGAGTTAGAGTTAAGACCTTAACCATGATGCCAGAGTAAGAGTTAAGACCTTAACCATTAGTCGAGAGTAAGAGTTAAGACCTTAACCATTAGTCCAGAGTAAGAGTTACAACCTTAACCATGATGCCAGAGTAAGAGTTAAGACCTTAACCATGATGCCAGAGTGAGAGTCTAAAACCTTAACCATTAGTCCAGAGTAAGAGTAAAGACCTTAACCATGATGCCAGAGTAAGAGTTAAGACCTTAACCATTAGTCCAGAGTAAGAGTTAAGACCTTAACCATGATGCCAGAGTAAGAGTTAAGACCTAAACCATGATGCCAGAGTAAGAGTTAAGACCTTAACCATTAGTCCAGAGTAAGAGTTAAGACCTTAACCATGATGCCAGAGTAAGACTTAAGACATTAACCATGATGCCAGAGTAAGAGTTAAGACCTTAACCATTAGTCCAGATTAAGAGTTACGACCGTAACCATGATGCCAGAGTAAGAGTTAAGACCTTAACCATGATGCCAGAGGTAGAGTTAAGACCTTAACCATGATGCCAGAGTAAGAGTTAAGACCTTAACCATTAGTCCAGAGTAAGAGTTAAGACCTTAACCATGATGCCAGAGTGAGAGTCTAAAACCTTAACCATTAGTCCAGAGTAAGAGTTAAGACCTTAACCATGATGCCAGAGTAAGAGTTAAGACCTTAACCATTAGTCCAGAGTAAGAGTTAAGACCTTAACCATGATGCCAGAGTAAGAGTTAAGACCTTAACCATGTTCCCAAAGTTAGAGTTAAGACCTTAACCATGATGCCAGAGTAAGAGTTACGACCTTAACCATGATGCCAGAGTAAGAGTTAAGACCTTAACCATTAGTCCAGAGTAAGAGTTAAGACCTTAACCATGATGCCAGAGTAAGAGTTAAGACCAAGACCTTAACCATTAGTCCAGAGTTAGAGTTAAGACCTTAACCATGATGCCAGAGTAAGAGTTAAGACCTTAACCATTAGTCCAGAGTAAGAGTTAAGCCCGTAACCATTAGTCCAGAGTAAGATTTAAGACCTTAACCAGGATGCCAGAGTAAGAGTCTAAGACCTTAACCATGATGCCAGAGTAAGAGTTAAGACCTTAACTATTAGTCCAGAGTAAGAGTTAAGACCATAACCATTAGTCCAGAGTAAGAGTTAAGACCTTAACCATTAGTCTAGAGTAAGAGTTAAGACCTTAACCATGATGCTAGAGTAAGAGTTAAGACCTTAACCATTAGTCCAGAGTAAGAGTTAAGACCTTAACCATTAGTCCAGAGTTAGAGTTACGAACTTAACCATTAGTCCAGAGTAAGAGTTAAGACCTTAACCATGATCCCAGAGTTAGAGTTAAGACCTTAACCATGATGCCAGAGTAAAAGTTACGACCTTAACCATTAGTCCAGAGTAAGAGTTAAGACCTTAACCATGATGCCAGAGTAAGAGTTAAGACCTTAACCATGATGCCAGAGTTAGAGTTAAGACCTTAACCATGATGCCAGAGTAAGAGTTAAGACCTTAACCATTAGTCCAGAGTAAGAGATAAGACCTTAACCATGATGCCAGAGTAAGAGTTAAGACCTTAAACTTTAGTCCAGAGTAAGAGTTAAGACCTTAACCATGATGCCAGAGTAAGAGTCTAAGACCTTAACCATTAGTCCAGAGTAAGAGTTAAGACATTAACCATTAGTCCAGAGTAAGAGATAAGACCTTAACCATTAGTCCAGAGTAAGAGTTAAGACCTTAACCATGATGCTAGAGTAAGAGTTAAGACCTTAACCATGATGCCAGAGTAAGAGTTAAGACCTTAACCATTAGTCGAGAGTAAGAGTTAAGACCTTAACCATTAGTCCAGAGTAAAAGTTAAGACCATAACCATTAGTCCAGAGTAAGAGTTAAGACCATAACCATGATGCCAGAGTAAGAGTTAAGACCTTAACCATGATGCCAGAGTAAGAGTTAAGACCTTAACCATGATGCCAGAGTAAGAGTTAAGACCTTAACCATTAGTCCAGAGTAAGAGTTAAGACCTTAACCATGATGCCGGAGTAAGAGTTAAGACCTTAACCATTAGTCCAGAGTAAGAATTAAGACCATAACCATTAGTCCAGAGTAAGAGTTAAGACCTTAACCATGATGCCAGAGTAAGAGTTAAGACCTTAACCATGATGCCAGAGTAAGAGTTAAGATCTTAACCATTAGTCCAGAGTAAAAGTTAAGACCATAACCATTAGTCCAGAGTAAGAGTTAAGACCTTAACCATGATGCCAGAGTAAGAGTTAAGACCTTAACCATGATGCCAGAGTAAGAGTTAAGAACTTAACCATGATGCCAAAGTAAGAGTTAAGACCTTAACCATGTTCCCAGAGTTAGAGTTAAGACCTTAACCATGATGCCAGAGTAAGAGTTAAGACCTTAACCATTAGTCGAGAGTAAGAGTTAAGACCTTAACCATTAGTCCAGAGTAAGAGTTACAACCTTAACCATGATGCCAGAGTAAGAGTTAAGACCTTAACCATGATGCCAGAGTGAGAGTCTAAAACCTTAACCATTAGTCCAGAGTAAGAGTAAAGACCTTAACCATGATGCCAGAGTAAGAGTTAAGACCTTAACCATTAGTCCAGAGTAAGAGTTAAGACCTTAACCATGATGCCAGAGTAAGAGTTAAGACCTAAACCATGATGCCAGAGTAAGAGTTAAGACCTTAACCATTAGTCCAGAGTAAGAGTTAAGACCTTAACCATGATGCCAGAGTAAGACTTAAGACATTAACCTTGATGCCAGAGTAAGAGTTAAGACCTTAACCATTAGTCCAGAGTAAGAGTTACGACCTTAACCATGATGCCAGAGTAAGAGTTAAGACCTTAACCATGATTCCAGAGGTAGAGTTAAGACCTTAACCATGATGCCAGAGTAAGAGTTAAGACCTTAACCATTAGTCCAGAGTAAGAGTTAAGACCTTAACCATGATGCCAGAGTGAGAGTCTAAAACCTTAACCATTAGTCCAGAGCAATAGTTAAGACCTTAACCATGATGCCAGAGTAAGAGTTAAGACCTTAACCATTAGTCCAGAGTAAGAGTTAAGACCTTAATCATGATGCCAGAGTAAGAGTTAAGACCTTAACCATTAGTCCAGAGTAAGAGTTAAGACCTTAACCATGATGCCAGAGTAAGACTTAAGACATTAACCATGATGCCAGAGTAAGAGTTAAGACCTTAACCATGATGCCAGAGTAAGAGTCTAAGACCTTAACCATTAGTCCAGAGTAAGAGTTAAGACATTAACCATTAGTCCAGAGTAAGAGATAAGACCTTAACCATTAGTCCAGAGTAAGAGTTAAGACCTTAACCATGATGCTAGAGTAAGAGTTAAGACCTTAACCATTAGTCGAGAGTAAGAGTTAAGACCTTAACCATTAGTCCAGAGTAAGAGTTACGACCTTAACCATGATGCCAGAGTAAGAGTTAAGACCTTAACCATGATGCCAGAGTTAGAGTTAAGACCTTAACCATGATGCCAGAGTAAGAGTTAAGACCTTAACCATGATGCCAGAGTGAGAGTCTAAAACCTTAACCATTAGTCCAGAGTAAGAGTAAAGACCTTAACCATGATGCCAGAGTAAGAGTTAAGACCTTAACCATTAGTCCAGAGTAAGAGTTAAGACCTTAACCATGATGCCAGAGTAAGAGTTAAGACCTAAACCATGATGCCAGAGTAAGAGTTAAGACCTTAACCATTAGTCCAGAGTAAGAGTTAAGACCTTAACCAATAGTCTAGAGTAAGAGTTAAGACCTTAACCATGATGCTAGAGTAAGAGTTAAGACCTTAACCATTAGTCCAGAGTAAGAGTTAAGACCTTAACCATTAGTCCAGAGTAAGAGTTACGAACTTAACCATTAGTCCAGAGTAAGAGTTAAGACCTTAACCATGATCCCAGAGTTAGAGTTAAGACCTTAACCATGATGCCAGAGTAAGAGTTACGACCTTAACCATTAGTCCAGAGTAAGAGTTAAGACCTTAACCATGATGCCAGAGTAAGAGTTAAGACCTTAACCATGATGCCAGAGTTAGAGTTAAGACCTTAACCATGATGCCAAAGTAAGAGTTAAGACCTTAACCATTAGTCCAGAGTAAGAGTTAAGACCTTAACCATGATGCCAGAGTAAGAGTCTAAGACCTTAACCATTAGTCCAGAGTAAGAGTTAAGACATTAACCATTAGTCCAGAGTAAGAGTTAAGACCTTAACCATTAGTCCAGAGTAAGAGTTAAGACCTTAACCATGATGCTAGAGTAAGAGTTAAGACCTTAACCATGATGCCAGAGTAAGAGTTAAGACCTTAACCATTAGTCGAGAGTAAGAGTTAAGACCTTAACCATTAGTCCAGAGTAAGAGTTACGACCTTAACCATGATGCCAGAGTAAGAGTTAAGACCTTAACCATGATGCCAGAGTAAGAGTTAAGACCTTAACCATGATGCCAGAGGTAGAGTTAAGACCTTAACCATGATGCCAGAGTAAGAGTTAAGACCTTAACCATTAGTCCAGAGTAAGATTTAAGACCTTAACCATGATGCCAGAGTGAGAGCCTAAAACCTTAACCATTAGTCCAGAGCAAGAGTTAAGACCTTAACCATGATGCCAGAGTAAGAGTTAAGACCTTAACCATTAGTCCAGAGTAAGAGTTAATACCTTAATCATGATGCCAGAGTAAGAGTTAAGACCTTAACCATTAGTCCAGAGTAAGAGTTAAGACCTTAACCATGATGCCAGAGTAAGACTTAAGACATTAACCATGATGCCAGAGTAAGAGTTAAGACATTAACCATGATGCCAGAATAAGAGTCTAAGACCTTAACCATTAGTCCAGAGTAAGAGTTAAGACATTAACCATTAGTCCAAAGTAAGAGTTAAGACCTTAACTATTAGTCCAGAGTAAGAGTTAAGACCTTAACCATGATGCTAGAGTAAGAGTTAAGACCTTAACCATTAGTCGAGAGTAAGAGTTAAGACCTTAACCATTATTCCAGAGTAAGAGTTACGACCTTAACCATGATGCCAGAGTAAGAGTTAAGACCTTAACCATGATGCCAGAGTTAGAGTTAAGACCTTAACCATGATGCCAGAGTAAGAGTTAAGACCTTAACCATGATGCCAGAGTGAGAGTCTAAAACCTTAACCATTAGTCCAGAGTAAGAGTAAAGACCTTAACCATGATGCCAGAGTAAGAGTTAAGACCTTAACCATTAGTCCAGAGTAAGAGTTAAGACCTTAACCATGATGCCAGAGTAAGAGTTAAGACCTAAACCATGATGCCATAGTAAGAGTTAAGACCTTAACCATTAGTCCAGAGTAAGAGTTAAGACCTTAGCCATGATGCCAGAGTAAGACTTAAGACATTAACCATGATGCCAGAGTAAGAGTTAAGACCTTAACCATTAGTCCAGAGTAAGAGTTACGACCTTAACTATGATGCCAGAGTAAGAGTTAAGACCTTAACCATGATGCCAGAGGTAGAGTTAAGACCTTAACCATGATGCCAGAGTAAGAGTTAAGACCTTAACCATTAGTCCAGAGTATGAGTTAAGACCTTAACCATGATGCCAGAGTGAGAGTCTAAAACCTTAACCATTAGTCCAGAGTAAGAGTTAAGACCTTAACCATTAGTCCAGAGTAAGAGTTAAGACCTTAACCATGATGCTAGAGTAAGAGTTAAGACCTTAACCATGATGCCAGAGTAAGAGTTAAGACCTTAACCATTAGTCGAGAGTAAGAGTTAAGACCTTAACCATTAGTCCAGAGTAAGAGTTAAGACCTTAACTATTAGTCCAGAGTAAGAGTTAAGACCTTAACCATGATGCTAGAGTAAGAGTTAAGACCTTAACCATTAGTCGAGAGTAAGAGTTAAGACCTTAACCATTATTCCAGAGTAAGAGTTACGACCTTAACCATGATGCCAGAGTAAGAGTTAAGACCTTAACCATGATGCCAGAGTTAGAGTTAAGACCTTAACCATGATGCCAGAGTAAGAGTTAAGACCTTAACCATGATGCCAGAGTGAGAGTCTAAAACCTTAACCATTAGTCCAGAGTAAGAGTAAAGACCTTAACCATGATGCCAGAGTAAGAGTTAAGACCTTAACCATTAGTCCAGAGTAAGAGTTAAGACCTTAACCATGATGCCAGAGTAAGAGTTAAGACCTAAACCATGATGCCAGAGTAAGAGTTAAGACCTTAACCATTAGTCCAGAGTAAGAGTTAAGACCTTAACCATGATGCCAGAGTAAGACTTAAGACATTAACCATGATGCCAGAGTAAGAGTTAAGACCTTAACCATTAGTCCAGATTAAGAGTTACGACCGTAACCATGATGCCAGAGTAAGAGTTAAGACCTTAACCATGATGCCAGAGGTAGAGTTAAGACCTTAACCATGATGCCAGAGTAAGAGTTAAGACCTTAACCATTAGTCCAGAGTAAGAGTTAAGACCTTAACCATGATGCCAGAGTGAGAGTCTAAAACCTTAACCATTAGTCCAGAGTAAGAGTTAAGACCTTAACCATGATGCCAGAGTAAGAGTTAAGACCTTAACCATTAGTCCAGAGTAAGAGTTAAGACCTTAACCATGATGCCAGAGTAAGAGTTAAGACCTTAACCATGTTCCCAAAGTTAGAGTTAAGACCTTAACCATGATGCCAGAGTAAGAGTTACGACCTTAACCATGATGCCAGAGTAAGAGTTAAGACCTTAACCATTAGTCCAGAGTAAGAGTTAAGACCTTAACCATGATGCCAGAGTAAGAGTTAAGACCAAGACCTTAACCATTAGTCCAGAGTTAGAGTTAAGACCTTAACCATGATGCCAGAGTAAGAGTTAAGACCTTAACCATTAGTCCAGAGTAAGAGTTAAGCCCGTAACCATTAGTCCAGAGTAAGATTTAAGACCTTAACCAGGATGCCAGAGTAAGAGTCTAAGACCTTAACCATGATGCCAGAGTAAGAGTTAAGACCTTAACTATTAGTCCAGAGTAAGAGTTAAGACCATAACCATTAGTCCAGAGTAAGAGTTAAGACCTTAACCATTAGTCTAGAGTAAGAGTTAAGACCTTAACCATGATGCTAGAGTAAGAGTTAAGACCTTAACCATTAGTCCAGAGTAAGAGTTAAGACCTTAACCATTAGTCCAGAGTTAGAGTTACGAACTTAACCATTAGTCCAGAGTAAGAGTTAAGACCTTAACCATGATCCCAGAGTTAGAGTTAAGACCTTAACCATGATGCCAGAGTAAAAGTTACGACCTTAACCATTAGTCCAGAGTAAGAGTTAAGACCTTAACCATGATGCCAGAGTAAGAGTTAAGACCTTAACCATGATGCCAGAGTTAGAGTTAAGACCTTAACCATGATGCCAGAGTAAGAGTTAAGACCTTAACCATTAGTCCAGAGTAAGAGATAAGACCTTAACCATGATGCCAGAGTAAGAGTTAAGACCTTAAACTTTAGTCCAGAGTAAGAGTTAAGACCTTAACCATGATGCCAGAGTAAGAGTCTAAGACCTTAACCATTAGTCCAGAGTAAGAGTTAAGACATTAACCATTAGTCCAGAGTAAGAGATAAGACCTTAACCATTAGTCCAGAGTAAGAGTTAAGACCTTAACCATGATGCTAGAGTAAGAGTTAAGACCTTAACCATGATGCCAGAGTAAGAGTTAAGACCTTAACCATTAGTCGAGAGTAAGAGTTAAGACCTTAACCATTAGTCCAGAGTAAAAGTTAAGACCATAACCATTAGTCCAGAGTAAGAGTTAAGACCATAACCATGATGCCAGAGTAAGAGTTAAGACCTTAACCATGATGCCAGAGTAAGAGTTAAGACCTTAACCATGATGCCAGAGTAAGAGTTAAGACCTTAACCATTAGTCCAGAGTAAGAGTTAAGACCTTAACCATGATGCCGGAGTAAGAGTTAAGACCTTAACCATTAGTCCAGAGTAAGAATTAAGACCATAACCATTAGTCCAGAGTAAGAGTTAAGACCTTAACCATGATGCCAGAGTAAGAGTTAAGACCTTAACCATGATGCCAGAGTAAGAGTTAAGATCTTAACCATTAGTCCAGAGTAAAAGTTAAGACCATAACCATTAGTCCAGAGTAAGAGTTAAGACCTTAACCATGATGCCAGAGTAAGAGTTAAGACCTTAACCATGATGCCAGAGTAAGAGTTAAGAACTTAACCATGATGCCAAAGTAAGAGTTAAGACCTTAACCATTAGTCGAGAGTAAGAGTTAAGACCTTAACCATTAGTCCAGAGTAAGAGTTACAACCTTAACCATGATGCCAGAGTAAGAGTTAAGACCTTAACCATGATGCCAGAGTGAGAGTCTAAAACCTTAACCATTAGTCCAGAGTAAGAGTAAAGACCTTAACCATGATGCCAGAGTAAGAGTTAAGACCTTAACCATTAGTCCAGAGTAAGAGTTAAGACCTTAACCATGATGCCAGAGTAAGAGTTAAGACCTAAACCATGATGCCAGAGTAAGAGTTAAGACCTTAACCATTAGTCCAGAGTAAGAGTTAAGACCTTAACCATGATGCCAGAGTAAGACTTAAGACATTAACCTTGATGCCAGAGTAAGAGTTAAGACCTTAACCATTAGTCCAGAGTAAGAGTTACGACCTTAACCATGATGCCAGAGTAAGAGTTAAGACCTTAACCATGATTCCAGAGGTAGAGTTAAGACCTTAACCATGATGCCAGAGTAAGAGTTAAGACCTTAACCATTAGTCCAGAGTAAGAGTTAAGACCTTAACCATGATGCCAGAGTGAGAGTCTAAAACCTTAACCATTAGTCCAGAGCAATAGTTAAGACCTTAACCATGATGCCAGAGTAAGAGTTAAGACCTTAACCATTAGTCCAGAGTAAGAGTTAAGACCTTAATCATGATGCCAGAGTAAGAGTTAAGACCTTAACCATTAGTCCAGAGTAAGAGTTAAGACCTTAACCATGATGCCAGAGTAAGACTTAAGACATTAACCATGATGCCAGAGTAAGAGTTAAGACCTTAACCATGATGCCAGAGTAAGAGTCTAAGACCTTAACCATTAGTCCAGAGTAAGAGTTAAGACATTAACCATTAGTCCAGAGTAAGAGATAAGACCTTAACCATTAGTCCAGAGTAAGAGTTAAGACCTTAACCATGATGCTAGAGTAAGAGTTAAGACCTTAACCATTAGTCGAGAGTAAGAGTTAAGACCTTAACCATTAGTCCAGAGTAAGAGTTACGACCTTAACCATGATGCCAGAGTAAGAGTTAAGACCTTAACCATGATGCCAGAGTTAGAGTTAAGACCTTAACCATGATGCCAGAGTAAGAGTTAAGACCTTAACCATGATGCCAGAGTGAGAGTCTAAAACCTTAACCATTAGTCCAGAGTAAGAGTAAAGACCTTAACCATGATGCCAGAGTAAGAGTTAAGACCTTAACCATTAGTCCAGAGTAAGAGTTAAGACCTTAACCATGATGCCAGAGTAAGAGTTAAGACCTAAACCATGATGCCAGAGTAAGAGTTAAGACCTTAACCATTAGTCCAGAGTAAGAGTTAAGACCTTAACCAATAGTCTAGAGTAAGAGTTAAGACCTTAACCATGATGCTAGAGTAAGAGTTAAGACCTTAACCATTAGTCCAGAGTAAGAGTTAAGACCTTAACCATTAGTCCAGAGTAAGAGTTACGAACTTAACCATTAGTCCAGAGTAAGAGTTAAGACCTTAACCATGATCCCAGAGTTAGAGTTAAGACCTTAACCATGATGCCAGAGTAAGAGTTACGACCTTAACCATTAGTCCAGAGTAAGAGTTAAGACCTTAACCATGATGCCAGAGTAAGAGTTAAGACCTTAACCATGATGCCAGAGTTAGAGTTAAGACCTTAACCATGATGCCAAAGTAAGAGTTAAGACCTTAACCATTAGTCCAGAGTAAGAGTTAAGACCTTAACCATGATGCCAGAGTAAGAGTCTAAGACCTTAACCATTAGTCCAGAGTAAGAGTTAAGACATTAACCATTAGTCCAGAGTAAGAGTTAAGACCTTAACCATTAGTCCAGAGTAAGAGTTAAGACCTTAACCATGATGCTAGAGTAAGAGTTAAGACCTTAACCATGATGCCAGAGTAAGAGTTAAGACCTTAACCATTAGTCGAGAGTAAGAGTTAAGACCTTAACCATTAGTCCAGAGTAAGAGTTACGACCTTAACCATGATGCCAGAGTAAGAGTTAAGACCTTAACCATGATGCCAGAGTAAGAGTTAAGACCTTAACCATGATGCCAGAGGTAGAGTTAAGACCTTAACCATGATGCCAGAGTAAGAGTTAAGACCTTAACCATTAGTCCAGAGTAAGATTTAAGACCTTAACCATGATGCCAGAGTGAGAGCCTAAAACCTTAACCATTAGTCCAGAGCAAGAGTTAAGACCTTAACCATGATGCCAGAGTAAGAGTTAAGACCTTAACCATTAGTCCAGAGTAAGAGTTAATACCTTAATCATGATGCCAGAGTAAGAGTTAAGACCTTAACCATTAGTCCAGAGTAAGAGTTAAGACCTTAACCATGATGCCAGAGTAAGACTTAAGACATTAACCATGATGCCAGAGTAAGAGTTAAGACATTAACCATGATGCCAGAATAAGAGTCTAAGACCTTAACCATTAGTCCAGAGTAAGAGTTAAGACATTAACCATTAGTCCAAAGTAAGAGTTAAGACCTTAACTATTAGTCCAGAGTAAGAGTTAAGACCTTAACCATGATGCTAGAGTAAGAGTTAAGACCTTAACCATTAGTCGAGAGTAAGAGTTAAGACCTTAACCATTATTCCAGAGTAAGAGTTACGACCTTAACCATGATGCCAGAGTAAGAGTTAAGACCTTAACCATGATGCCAGAGTTAGAGTTAAGACCTTAACCATGATGCCAGAGTAAGAGTTAAGACCTTAACCATGATGCCAGAGTGAGAGTCTAAAACCTTAACCATTAGTCCAGAGTAAGAGTAAAGACCTTAACCATGATGCCAGAGTAAGAGTTAAGACCTTAACCATTAGTCCAGAGTAAGAGTTAAGACCTTAACCATGATGCCAGAGTAAGAGTTAAGACCTAAACCATGATGCCATAGTAAGAGTTAAGACCTTAACCATTAGTCCAGAGTAAGAGTTAAGACCTTAGCCATGATGCCAGAGTAAGACTTAAGACATTAACCATGATGCCAGAGTAAGAGTTAAGACCTTAACCATTAGTCCAGAGTAAGAGTTACGACCTTAACTATGATGCCAGAGTAAGAGTTAAGACCTTAACCATGATGCCAGAGGTAGAGTTAAGACCTTAACCATGATGCCAGAGTAAGAGTTAAGACCTTAACCATTAGTCCAGAGTATGAGTTAAGACCTTAACCATGATGCCAGAGTGAGAGTCTAAAACCTTAAC
The DNA here is from genome assembly GCF_964204655.1 of Triturus cristatus. Taxonomy (NCBI): domain Eukaryota; kingdom Metazoa; phylum Chordata; class Amphibia; order Caudata; family Salamandridae; genus Triturus; species Triturus cristatus. Next base: position 716,576,968 of record NC_140593.1, on the reverse strand, counting down.
CATTAGTCCAGAGTAAGAGTTAAGACCTTAACCATTAGTCCAGAGTAAGAGTTAAGACCTTAACCATGATGCTAGAGTAAGAGTTAAGACCTTAACCATGATGCCAGAGTAAGAGTTAAGACCTTAACCATTAGTCGAGAGTAAGAGTTAAGACCTTAACCATTAGTCCAGAGTAAGAGTTAAGACCTTAACTATTAGTCCAGAGTAAGAGTTAAGACCTTAACCATGATGCTAGAGTAAGAGTTAAGACCTTAACCATTAGTCGAGAGTAAGAGTTAAGACCTTAACCATTATTCCAGAGTAAGAGTTACGACCTTAACCATGATGCCAGAGTAAGAGTTAAGACCTTAACCATGATGCCAGAGTTAGAGTTAAGACCTTAACCATGATGCCAGAGTAAGAGTTAAGACCTTAACCATGATGCCAGAGTGAGAGTCTAAAACCTTAACCATTAGTCCAGAGTAAGAGTAAATACCTTAACCATGATGCCAGAGTAAGAGTTAAGACCTTAACCATTAGTCCAGAGTAAGAGTTAAGACCTTAACCATGATGCCAGAGTAAGAGTTAAGACCTAAACCATGATGCCATAGTAAGAGTTAAGACCTTAACCATTAGTCCAGAGTAAGAGTTAAGACCTTAGCCATGATGCCAGAGTAAGACTTAAGACATTAACCATGATGCCAGAGTAAGAGTTAAGACCTTAACCATTAGTCCAGAGTAAGAGTTACAACCTTAACTATGATGCCAGAGTAAGAGTTAAGACCTTAACCATGATGCCAGAGGTAGAGTTAAGACCTTAACCATGACGCCAGAGTAAGAGTTAAGACCTTAACCATTAGTCCAGAGTATGAGTTAAGACCTTAACCATGATGCCAGAGTGAGAGTCTAAAACCTTAACCATTAGTCCAGAGTAAGAGTTAAGACCTTAACCATTAGTCCAGAGTAAGAGTTAAGACCTTAACCATGATGCTAGAGTAAGAGTTAAGACCTTAACCATGATGCCAGAGTAAGAGTTAAGACCTTAACCATTAGTCGAGAGTAAGAGTTAAGACCTTAACCATTAGTCCAGAGTAAGAGTTACAACCTTAACCATGATGCCAGAGTAAGAGTTAAGACCTTAACCATGATGCCAGAGTAAGAGTTAAGACCTTAACCATTAGTCCAGTGTAAGAGTTAAGACCTTAACCATTAGTCCAGAGTAAGAGTTAAGACCTTAACCATTAGTCCAGAGTAAGAGTTATGAACTTAACCATTAGTCCAGAGTAAGAGTTAAGACCTTAACCATGATCCCAGAGTTAGAGTTAAGACCTTAACCATGATGCCAGAGTAAGAGTTACGACCTTAACCATGATGCCAGAGTAAGAATTAAGACCATAACCATTAGTCCAGAGTAAGAGTTAAGACCTTAACCATGATGCCAGAGTAAGAGTTAAGACCTTAACCATTAGTCCAGAGTAAGAGTTAAGCCTGTAACCATTAGTCCAGAGTAAGTTTTAAGACCTTAACCATGATGCCAGAGTAAGAGTCTAAGACCTTAACCATGATGCCAGAGTAAGAGTTAAGATCTTAACCATTAGTCCAGAGTAAAAGTTAAGACCATAACCATTAGTCCAGAGTAAGAGTTAAGACCATAACCATGATGCCAGAGTAAGAGTTAAGACCTTAACCATGATGCCAGAGTAAGAGTTAAGACCTTAACCATGATGCCAGAGTAAGAGTTAAGACCTTATCCATTAGTCCAGAGTAAGAGTTAAGACCTTAACCATTAGTCCAGAGTAAGAGTTAAGACCATATCCATTAGTCCAGAGTAAGAGTTATGACCTTAACCATGATGCCAGAGTAAGAGTTAACACCTTAACCATTAGTCCAGAGTAATATGTTAAGACCTTAACCATGATGCCAGGGTAAGAGTTAAGACCTTAAACATTAGTCCAGAGTAAGAGTTAAGACCTTAACCATGATGCCAGAGTAAGAGTCTAAGACCTTAACCATTAGTCCAGAGTAAGAGTTAAGACCTTAACCATTAGTCCAGAGTAAGAGTTAAGACCTTAACCATTAGTCTAGAGTAAGAGTTAAGACCTTAACCATGATGCTAGAGTAAGAGTTAAGACCTTAACCATAATGCCAGAGTAAGAGTTAAGACCTTAACCATTAGTCCAGAGTAAGAGTTACGACCTTAACCATGATGCCAGAGTAAGAGTTAAGACCTTAACCATGTTCCCAGAGTTAGAGTTAAGACCTTAACCATGATGCCAGAGTAAGAGTTACGACCTTAACCATGATGCCAGAGTAAGAGTTAAGACCTTAACCATTAGTCCAGAGTAAGAGTTAAGACCTTAACCATGATGCCAGAGTAAGAGTTAAGACCAAGACCTTAACCATAAGTCCAGAGTTAGAGTTAAGACCTTAACCATGATGCCAAAGTAAGAGTTAAGACTTTAACCATTAGTCCAGAGTAAGAGTTAAGCCCGTAACCATTAGTCCAGAGTAAGATTTAAGACCTTAACCATGATGCCAGAGTAAGAGACTAAGACCTTAACCATGATGCCAGAGTAAGAGTTAAGACCTTAACCATTAGTCCAGAGTAAGAGTTAAGACCATAACCATTAGTCCAGAGTAAGAGTTAAGACCTTAACCATTAGTCTAGAGTAAGAGTTAAGACCTTAACCATGATGCTAGAGTAAGAGTTAAGGCCTTAACCATTAGTCCAGAGTAAGAGTTAAGACCTTAACCATTAGTCCAGAGTAAGAGTTACGAACTTAACCATTAGTCCAGAGTAAGAGTTAAGACCTTAACCATTATCCCAGAGTTAGAGTTAAGACCTTAACCATGATGCCAGAGTAAGAGTTACGACCTTAACCATTAGTCCAGAGTAAGAGTTAAGACCTTAACCATGATGCCAGAGTAAGAGTTAAGACCTTAACCATGATGCCAGAGTTAGAGTTAAGACCTTAACCATGATGCCAGAGTAAGAGTTCAGACCTTAACCATTAGTCCAGAGTAAGAGATAAGACCTTAACCATGATGCCAGAGTAAGAGTTAAGACCTTAAACTTTAGTCCAGAGTAAGAGTTAAGACCTTAACCATGATGCCAGAGTAAGAGTCTAAGACCTTAACCATTAGTCCAGAGTAAGAGTTAAGACATTAACCATTAGTCCAGAGTAAGAGTTAAGACCTTAACCATTAGTCCAGAGTAAGAGTTAAGACCTTAACCATGATGCTAGAGTAAGAGTTAAGACCTTAACCATGATGCCAGAGTAAGAGTTAAGACCTTAACCATTAGTCGAGAGTAAGAGTTAAGACCTTAACCATTAGTCCAGAGTAAGAGTTACAACCTTAACCATGATGCCAGAGTAAGAGTTAAGACCTTAACCATGATGCCAGAGTTAGAGTTAAGACCTTAACCATGATGCCAGAGTAAGAGTTAAGACCTTAACCATGATGCCAGAGTGAGAGTCTAAAACCTTAACCATTAGTCCAGAGTAAGAGTAAAGACCTTAACCATGATGCCAGAGTAAGAGTTAAGACCTTAACCATTAGTCCAGAGTAAGAGTTAAGACCTTAACCATGATGCCAGAGTAAGAGTTAAGACCTAAACCATGATGCCAGAGTAAGAGTTAAGACCTTAACCATTAGTCCAGAGTAAGAGTTAAGACCTTAACCATGATGCCAGAGTAAGACTTAAGACATTAACCTTGATGCCAGAGTAAGAGTTAAGACCTTAACCATTAGTCCAGAGTAAGAGTTACGACCTTAACCATGATGCCTGAGTAAGAGTTAAGACCTTAACCATGATGCCAGAGGTAGAGTTAAGACCTTAACCATGATGCCAGAGTAAGAGTTAAGACCTTAACCATTAGTCCAGAGTAAGAGTTAAGACCTTAACCATGATGCCAGAGTGAGTGTCTAAAACCTTAACCATTAGTCCAGAGCAAGAGTTAAGACCTTAACCATGATGCCAGAGTAAGAGTTAAGACCTTAACCATTAGTCCAGAGTAAGAGTTAAGACCTTAATCATGATGCCAGAGTAAGAGTTAAGACCTTAACCATTAGTCCAGAGTAAGAGTTAAGACCTTAACCATGATGCCAGAGTAAGACTTAAGACATTAACCATGATGCCAGAGTAAGAGTTAAGACCTTGACCATGATGCCAGAGTAAGAGTCTAAGACCTTAACCATTAGTCCAGAGTAAGAGTTAAGAAATTAACCATTAGTCCAGAGTAAGAGATAAGACCTTAACCATTAGTCCAGAGTAAGAGTTAAGACCTTAACCATGATGCTAGAGTAAGAGTTAAGACCTTAACCATTAGTCGAGAGTAAGAGTTAAGACCTTAACCATTAGTCCAGAGTAAGAGTTACGACCTTAACCATGATGCCAGAGTAAGAGTTAAGACCTTAACCATGATGCCAGAGTTAGAGTTAAGACCTTAACCATGATGCCAGAGTAAGAGTTAAGACCTTAACCATGATGCCAGAGTGAGAGTCTAAAACCTTAAACATTAGTCCAGAGTAAGAGTAAAGACCTTAACCATGATGCCAGAGTAAGAGTTAAGACCTTAACCATTAGTCCAGCGTAAGAGTTAAGACCTTAACCATGATGCCAGAGTAAGAGTTAAGACCTTAACCATTAGTCCAGAGTAAGAGTTAAGACCTTAACCAATAGTCTAGAGTAAGAGTTAAGACCTTAACCATGATGCTAGAGTAAGAGTTAAGACCTTAACCATTAGTCCAGAGTAAGAGTTAAGACCTTAACCATTAGTCCAGAGTAAGAGTTACAAACTTAACCATTAGTCCAGAGTAAGAGTTAAGACCTTAACCATGATCCCAGAGTTAGAGTTAAGACCTTAACCATGATGCCAGAGTAAGAGTTACGACCTTAACCATTAGTCCAGAGTAAGAGTTAAGACCTTAACCATGATGCCAGAGTAAGAGTTAAGACCTTAACCTTGATGCCAGAGTTAGAGTTAAGACCTTAACCATGATGCCAGATTAAGAGTTAAGACCTTAACCATTAGTCCAGAGTAAGAGTTAAGACCTTAACCATGATGCCAGAGTAAGAGTCTAAGACCTTAACCATTAGTCCAGAGTAAGAGTTAAGACATTAACCATTAGTCCAGAGTAAGAGTTAAGACCTTAACCATTAGTCCAGAGTAAGAGTTAAGACCTTAACCATGATGCTAGAGTAAGAGTTAAGACCTTAACCATGATGCCAGAGTAAGAGTTAAGACCTTAACCATTAGTCGAGAGTAAGAGTTAAGACCTTAACCATTAGTCCAGAGTAAGAGTTACAACCTTAACCATGATGCCAGAGTAAGAGTTAAGACCTTAACCATGATGCCAGAGTTAGAGTTAAGACCTTAACCATGATGCCAGAGTAAGAGTTAAGACCTTAACCATGATGCCAGAGTGAGAGTCTAAAACCTTAACCATTAGTCCAGAGGAAGAGTAAAGACATTAACCATGATGCCAGAGTAAGAGTTAAGACCTTAACCATTAGTCCAGAGTAAGAGTTAAGACCTTAACCATGATGCCAGAGTAAGAGTTAAGACCTAAACCATGATGCCAGAGTAAGAGTTAAGACCTTAACCATTAGAACAGAGTAAGAGTTAAGACCTTAACCATGATGCCAGAGTAAGACTTAAGACATTAACCATGATGCCAGAGTAAGAGTTAAGACCTTAACCATGATGCCAGAGTAAGAGTTAAGACCTAAACCATGATGCCAGAGTAAGAGTTAAGACCTTAACCATTAGTCCAGAGTAAGAGTTAAGACCTTAACCATGATGCCAGAGTAAGACTTAAGACATTAACCATGATGCCAGAGTAAGAGTTAAGACCTTAACCATGATGCCAGAGTAAGAGTCTAAAACCTTAACCATTAGTCCAGAGTAAGAGTTAAGACATTAACCATTAGTCCAGAGTAAGAGTTAAGACCTTAACCATTAGTCCAGAGTAAGAGTTAAGACCTTAACCATGATGCTAGAGTAAGAGTTAAGACCTTAACCATGATGCCAGAGTAAGAGTTAAGACCTTAACCATTAGTCGAGAGTAAGAGTTAAGACCTTAACCATTAGTCCAGAGTAAGAGTTACGACCTTAGCCATGATGCCAGAGTAAGAGTTAAGACCTTAACCATGATGCCAGAGTAAGAGTTAAGACCTTAACCATTAGTCCAGAGTAAGATTTAAGACCTTAACCATGATGCCAGAGTGAGAGTCTAAAACCTTAACCATTAGTCCAGAGCAAGAGTTAAGACCTTAACCATGATGCCAGAGTAAGAGTTAAGACCTTAACCATTAGTCCAGAGTAAGAGTTAAGACCTTAATCATGATGCCGGAGTAAGAGTTAAGACCTTAACCATTAGTCCAGAGTAAGAGTTAAGACCTTAACCATGATGCCAGAGTAAGACTTAAGACATTAACCATGATGCCAGAGTAAGAGTTAAGACATTAACCATGATGCCAGAATAAGAGTCTAAGACCTTAACCATTAGTCCAGAGTAAGAGTTAAGACATTAACCATTAGTCCAAAGTAAGAGTTAAGACCTTAACCATTAGTCCAGAGTAAGAGTTAAGACCTTAACCATGATGCTAGAGTAAGAGTTAAGACCTTAACCATTAGTCGAGAGTAAGAGTTAAGACCTTAACCATTAGTCCAGCGTAAGAGTTACGACCTTAACCATGATGCCAGAGTAAGAGTTAAGACCTTACCCATGATGCCAGAGTTAGAGTTAAGACCTTAACCATGATGCCAGAGTAAGAGTTAAGACCTTAACCATGATGCCAGAGTGAGAGTCTAAAACCTTAACCATTAGTCCAGAGTAAGAGTAAAGACCTTAACCATGATGCCAGAGTAAGAGTTAAGACCTTAACCATTAGTCCAGAGTAAGAGTTAAGACCTTAACCATGATGCCAGAGTAAGAGTTAAGACCTAAACCATGATGCCAGAGTAAGAGTTAAGACCTTAACCATTAGTCCAGAGTAAGAGTTAAGACCTTAGCCATGATGCCAGAGTAAGACTTAAGACATTAACCATGATGCCAGAGTAAGAGTTAAGACCTTAACCATTAGTCCAGAGTAAGAGTTACGACCTTAACTATGATGCCAGAGTAAGAGTTAAGACCTTAACCATGATGCCAGAGGTAGAGTTAAGACCTTAACCATGACGCCAGAGTAAGAGTTAAGACCTTAACCATTAGTCCAGAGTATGAGTTAAGACCTTAACCATGATGCCAGAGTGAGAGTCTAAAACCTTAACCATTAGTCCAGAGTAAGAGTTTAGACCTTAACCATTAGTCCAGAGTAAGAGTTTAGACCTTAACCATGATGCTAGAGTAAGAGTTAAGACCTTAACCATGATGCCAGAGTAAGAGTTAAGACCTTAACCATTAGTCGAGAGTAAGAGTTAAGACCTTAACCATTAGTCCAGAGTAAGAGTTACAACCTTAATCATGATGCCAGAGTAAGAGTTAAGACCTTAACCATGATGCCAGAGTTAGAGTTAAGACCTTAACCATGATGCCAGAGTAAGAGTTAAGACCTTAACCATGATGCCAGAGTGAGAGTCTAAAACCTTAACCATTAGTCCAGAGTAAGAGTAAAGACCTTAACCATGATGCCAGATTAAGAGTTAAGACCTTAACCATTAGTCCAGAGTAAGAGTTAAGACCTTAACCATGATGCCAGAGTAAGAGTTAAGACCCAAACCATTAGTCCAGAGTAAGAGTTAAGACCTTAACCATGATACCAGAGTAAGACTTAAGACATTAACCATGATGCCAGAGTAAGAGTTAGGACCTTAACCATTAGTCCAGAGTAAGAGTTACGACCTTAACCATGATGCCAGAGTAAGAGTTAAGACCTTAACCATGATGCCAGAGGTAGAGTTACGACCTTAACCATGATGCCAGAGTAAGAGTTAAGACCTTAACCATTAGTCCAGAGTAAGAGTTAAGACCTTAACCATGATGCCAGAGTGAGAGTCTAAAACCTTAACCATTAGTCCAGAGTAAGAGTTAAGACCTTAACCATGATGCCAGAGTAAGAGTTAAGACCTTAACCATTAGTCCAGAGTAAGAGTTAAGACCTTAACCATGATGCCAGAGTAAGAGTTAAGACCTAAACGATGATGCCAGAGTAAGAGTTAAGACATTAACCATTAGTCCAGAGTAAGAGTTAAGACCTTAACCATGATGCCAGAGTAAGACTTAAGACATTAACCATGATGCCAGAGTAAGAGTTAAGACCTTAACCATGATGCCAGAGTAAGAGTCTAACACCTTAACCATTAGTCCAGAGTAAGAGTTAAGACATTAACCATTAGTCCAGAGTAAGAGTTAAGACCTTAACCATTAGTCCAGAGTAAGAGTTAAGACCTTAACCATGATGCTAGAGTAAGAGTTAAGACCTTAACCATGATGCCAGAGTAAGAGTTAAGACCTTAACCATTAGTCGAGAGTAAGAGTTAAGACCTTAACCATTAGTCCAGAGTAAGAGTTACAACCTTAACCATGATGCCAGAGTAAGAGTTAAGACCTTAACCATGATGCCAGAGTTAGAGTTAAGACCTTAACCATGATGCCAGAGTAAGAGTTAAGACCTTAACCATGATGCCAGAGTAAGAGTTAAGACCTTAACCATTAGTCCAGAGTAAGATTTAAGACCTTAACCATGATGCCAGAGTGAGAGTCTAAAACCTTAACCATTAGTCCAGAGCAAGAGTTAAGACCTTAACCATGATGCCAGAGTAAGAGTTAAGACCTTAACCATTAGTCCAGAGTAAGAGTTAAGACCTTAATCATGATGCCGGATTAAGAGTTAAGACCTTAACCATTAGTCCAGAGTAAGAGTTAAGACCTTAACCATGATGCCAGAGTAAGACTTAAGACATTAACCATGATGCCAGAGTAAGAGTTAAGACATTAACCATGATGCCAGAATAAGAGTCTAAGACCTTAACCATTAGTCCAGAGTAAGAGTTAAGACATTTACCATTAGTCCAAAGTAAGAGTTAAGACCTTAACCATTAGTCCAGAGTAAGAGTTAAGACCTTAACCATGATGCTAGAGTAAGAGTTAAGACCTTAACCATTAGTCGAGAGTAAGAGTTAAGACCTTAACCATTAGTCCAGCGTAAGAGTTACGACCTTAACCATGATGCCAGAGTAAGAGTTAAGACCTTACCCATGATGCCAGAGTTAGAGTTAAGACCTTAACCATGATGCCAGAGTAAGAGTTAAGACCTTAACCATGATGCCAGAGTGAGAGTCTAAAACCTTAACCATTAGTCCAGAGTAAGAGTAAAGACCTTAACCATGATGCCAGAGTAAGAGTTAAGACCTTAACCATTAGTCCAGAGTAAGAGTTAAGACCTTAACCATGATGCCAGAGTAAGAGTTAAGACCTAAACCATGATGCCAGAGTAAGAGTTAAGACCTTAACCATTAGTCCAGAGTAAGAGTTAAGACCTTAGCCATGATGCCAGAGTAAGACTTAAGACATTAACCATGATGCCAGAGTAAGAGTTAAGACCTTAACCATTAGTCCAGAGTAAGAGTTACGACCTTAACTATGATGCCAGAGTAAGAATTAAGACCTTAACCATGATGCCAGAGGTAGAGTTAAGACCTTAACCATGACGCCAGAGTAAGAGTTAAGACCTTAACCATTAGTCCAGAGTATGAGTTAAGACCTTAACCATGATGCCAGAGTGAGAGTCTAAAACCTTAACCATTAGTCCAGAGTAAGAGTTTAGACCTTAACCATTAGTCCAGAGTAAGAGTTTAGACCTTAACCATGATGCTAGAGTAGGAGTTAAGACCTTAACCATGATGCCAGAGTAAGAGTTAAGACCTTAACCATTAGTCGAGAGTAAGAGTTAAGACCTTAACCATTAGTCCAGAGTAAGAGTTACAACCTTAATCATGATGCCAGAGTAAGAGTTAAGACCTTAACCATGATGCCAGAGTTAGAGTTAAGACCTTAACCATGATGCCAGAGTAAGAGTTAAGACCTTAACCATGATGCCAGAGTGAGAGTCTAAAACCTTAACCATTAGTCCAGAGTAAGAGTAAAGACCTTAACCATGATGCCAGATTAAGAGTTAAGACCTTAACCATTAGTCCAGAGTAAGAGTTAAGACCTTAACCATGATGCCAGAGTAAGAGTTAAGACCCAAACCATTAGTCCAGAGTAAGAGTTAAGACCTTAACCATGATACCAGAGTAAGACTTAAGACATTAACCATGATGCCAGAGTAAGAGTTAGGACCTTAACCATTAGTCCAGAGCAAGAGTTACGACCTTAACCATGATGCCAGAGTAAGAGTTAAGACCTTAACCATGATGCCAGAGGTAGAGTTACGACCTTAACCATGATGCCAGAGTAAGAGTTAAGACCTTAACCATTAGTCCAGAGTAAGAGTTAAGACCTTAACCATCATGCCAGAGTGAGAGTCTAAAACCTTAACCATTAGTCCAGAGTAAGAGTTAAGACCTTAACCATGATGCCAGAGTAAGAGTTAAGACCTTAACCATTAGTCCAGAGTAAGAGTTAAGACCTTAACCATGATGCCAGAGTAAGAGTTAAGACCTAAACGATGATGCCAGAGTAAGAGTTAAGACATTAACCATTAGTCCAGAGTAAGAGTTAAGACCTTAACCATGATGCCAGAGTAAGACTTAAGACATTAACCATGATGCCAGAGTAAGAGTTAAGACCTTAACCATGATGTCAGAGTAAGAGTCTAACACCTTAACCATTAGTCCAGAGTAAGAGTTAAGACATTAACCATTAGTCCAGAGTAAGAGTTAAGACCTTAACCATTAGTCCAGAGTAAGAGTTAAGACCTTAACCATGATGCTAGAGTAAGAGTTAAGACCTTAACCATGATGCCAGAGTAAGAGTTAAGACCTTAACCATTAGTCGAGAGTAAGAGTTAAGACCTTAACCATTAGTCCAGAGTAAGAGTTACGACCTTAACCATGATGCCAGAGTAAGAGTTAAGACCTTAACCATGATGCCAGAGTAAGAGTTAAGACCTTAACCATGATGCCAGAGGTAGAGTTAAGACCTTAACCATGATGCCAGAGTAAGAGTTAAGACCTTAACCATTAGTCCAGAGTAAGATTTAAGACCTTAACCATGATGCCAGAGTGAGAGCCTAAAACCTTAACCATTAGTCCAGAGCAAGAGTTAAGACCTTAACCATGATGCCAGAGTAAGAGTTAAGACCTTAACCATTAGTCCAGAGTAAGAGTTAATACCTTAATCATGATGCCAGAGTAAGAGTTAAGACCTTAACCATTAGTCCAGAGTAAGAGTTAAGACCTTAACCATGATGCCAGAGTAAGACTTAAGACATTAACCATGATGCCAGAGTAAGAGTTAAGACATTAACCATGATGCCAGAATAAGAGTCTAAGACCTTAACCATTAGTCCAGAGTAAGAGTTAAGACATTAACCATTAGTCCAAAGTAAGAGTTAAGACCTTAACTATTAGTCCAGAGTAAGAGTTAAGACCTTAACCATGATGCTAGAGTAAGAGTTAAGACCTTAACCATTAGTCGAGAGTAAGAGTTAAGACCTTAACCATTATTCCAGAGTAAGAGTTACGACCTTAACCATGATGCCAGAGTAAGAGTTAAGACCTTAACCATGATGCCAGAGTTAGAGTTAAGACCTTAACCATGATGCCAGAGTAAGAGTTAAGACCTTAACCATGATGCCAGAGTGAGAGTCTAAAACCTTAACCATTAGTCCAGAGTAAGAGTAAAGACCTTAACCATGATGCCAGAGTAAGAGTTAAGACCTTAACCATTAGTCCAGAGTAAGAGTTAAGACCTTAACCATGATGCCAGAGTAAGAGTTAAGACCTAAACCATGATGCCATAGTAAGAGTTAAGACCTTAACCATTAGTCCAGAGTAAGAGTTAAGACCTTAGCCATGATGCCAGAGTAAGACTTAAGACATTAACCATGATGCCAGAGTAAGAGTTAAGACCTTAACCATTAGTCCAGAGTAAGAGTTACGACCTTAACTATGATGCCAGAGTAAGAGTTAAGACCTTAACCATGATGCCAGAGGTAGAGTTAAGACCTTAACCATGATGCCAGAGTAAGAGTTAAGACCTTAACCATTAGTCCAGAGTATGAGTTAAGACCTTAACCATGATGCCAGAGTGAGAGTCTAAAACCTTAACCATTAGTCCAGAGTAAGAGTTAAGACCTTAACCATTAGTCCAGAGTAAGAGTTAAGACCTTAACCATGATGCTAGAGTAAGAGTTAAGACCTTAACCATGATGCCAGAGTAAGAGTTAAGACCTTAACCATTAGTCGAGAGTAAGAGTTAAGACCTTAACCATTAGTCCAGAGTAAGAGTTAAGACCTTAACTATTAGTCCAGAGTAAGAGTTAAGACCTTAACCATGATGCTAGAGTAAGAGTTAAGACCTTAACCATTAGTCGAGAGTAAGAGTTAAGACCTTAACCATTATTCCAGAGTAAGAGTTACGACCTTAACCATGATGCCAGAGTAAGAGTTAAGACCTTAACCATGATGCCAGAGTTAGAGTTAAGACCTTAACCATGATGCCAGAGTAAGAGTTAAGACCTTAACCATGATGCCAGAGTGAGAGTCTAAAACCTTAACCATTAGTCCAGAGTAAGAGTAAATACCTTAACCATGATGCCAGAGTAAGAGTTAAGACCTTAACCATTAGTCCAGAGTAAGAGTTAAGACCTTAACCATGATGCCAGAGTAAGAGTTAAGACCTAAACCATGATGCCATAGTAAGAGTTAAGACCTTAACCATTAGTCCAGAGTAAGAGTTAAGACCTTAGCCATGATGCCAGAGTAAGACTTAAGACATTAACCATGATGCCAGAGTAAGAGTTAAGACCTTAACCATTAGTCCAGAGTAAGAGTTACAACCTTAACTATGATGCCAGAGTAAGAGTTAAGACCTTAACCATGATGCCAGAGGTAGAGTTAAGACCTTAACCATGACGCCAGAGTAAGAGTTAAGACCTTAACCATTAGTCCAGAGTATGAGTTAAGACCTTAACCATGATGCCAGAGTGAGAGTCTAAAACCTTAACCATTAGTCCAGAGTAAGAGTTAAGACCTTAACCATTAGTCCAGAGTAAGAGTTAAGACCTTAACCATGATGCTAGAGTAAGAGTTAAGACCTTAACCATGATGCCAGAGTAAGAGTTAAGACCTTAACCATTAGTCGAGAGTAAGAGTTAAGACCTTAACCATTAGTCCAGAGTAAGAGTTACAACCTTAACCATGATGCCAGAGTAAGAGTTAAGACCTTAACCATGATGCCAGAGTAAGAGTTAAGACCTTAACCATTAGTCCAGTGTAAGAGTTAAGACCTTAACCATTAGTCCAGAGTAAGAGTTAAGACCTTAACCATTAGTCCAGAGTAAGAGTTATGAACTTAACCATTAGTCCAGAGTAAGAGTTAAGACCTTAACCATGATCCCAGAGTTAGAGTTAAGACCTTAACCATGATGCCAGAGTAAGAGTTACGACCTTAACCATGATGCCAGAGTAAGAATTAAGACCATAACCATTAGTCCAGAGTAAGAGTTAAGACCTTAACCATGATGCCAGAGTAAGAGTTAAGACCTTAACCATTAGTCCAGAGTAAGAGTTAAGCCTGTAACCATTAGTCCAGAGTAAGATTTAAGACCTTAACCATGATGCCAGAGTAAGAGTCTAAGACCTTAACCATGATGCCAGAGTAAGAGTTAAGATCTTAACCATTAGTCCAGAGTAAAAGTTAAGACCATAACCATTAGTCCAGAGTAAGAGTTAAGACCATAACCATGATGCCAGAGTAAGAGTTAAGACCTTAACCATGATGCCAGAGTAAGAGTTAAGACCTTAACCATGATGCCAGAGTAAGAGTTAAGACCTTATCCATTAGTCCAGAGTAAGAGTTAAGACCTTAACCATTAGTCCAGAGTAAGAGTTAAGACCATATCCATTAGTCCAGAGTAAGAGTTATGACCTTAACCATGATGCCAGAGTAAGAGTTAACACCTTAACCATTAGTCCAGAGTAATATGTTAAGACCTTAACCATGATGCCAGGGTAAGAGTTAAGACCTTAAACATTAGTCCAGAGTAAGAGTTAAGACCTTAACCATGATGCCAGAGTAAGAGTCTAAGACCTTAACCATTAGTCCAGAGTAAGAGTTAAGACCTTAACCATTAGTCCAGAGTAAGAGTTAAGACCTTAACCATTAGTCTAGAGTAAGAGTTAAGACCTTAACCATGATGCTAGAGTAAGAGTTAAGACCTTAACCATAATGCCAGAGTAAGAGTTAAGACCTTAACCATTAGTCCAGAGTAAGAGTTACGACCTTAACCATGATGCCAGAGTAAGAGTTAAGACCTTAACCATGTTCCCAGAGTTAGAGTTAAGACCTTAACCATGATGCCAGAGTAAGAGTTACGACCTTAACCATGATGCCAGAGTAAGAGTTAAGACCTTAACCATTAGTCTAGAGTAAGAGTTAAGACCTTAACCATGATGCCAGAGTAAGAGTTAAGACCAAGACCTTAACCATAAGTCCAGAGTTAGAGTTAAGACCTTAACCATGATGCCAAAGTAAGAGTTAAGACTTTAACCATTAGTCCAGAGTAAGAGTTAAGCCCGTAACCATTAGTCCAGAGTAAGATTTAAGACCTTAACCATGATGCCAGAGTAAGAGACTAAGACCTTAACCATGATGCCAGAGTAAGAGTTAAGACCTTAACCATTAGTCCAGAGTAAGAGTTAAGACCATAACCATTAGTCCAGAGTAAGAGTTAAGACCTTAACCATTAGTCTAGAGTAAGAGTTAAGACCTTAACCATGATGCTAGAGTAAGAGTTAAGTCCTTAACCATTAGTCCAGAGTAAGAGTTAAGACCTTAACCATTAGTCCAGAGTAAGAGTTACGAACTTAACCATTAGTCCAGAGTAAGAGTTAAGACCTTAACCATTATCCCAGAGTTAGAGTTAAGACCTTAACCATGATGCCAGAGTAAGAGTTACGACCTTAACCATTAGTCCAGAGTAAGAGTTAAGACCTTAACCATGATGCCAGAGTAAGAGTTAAGACCTTAACCATGATGCCAGAGTTAGAGTTAAGACCTTAACCATGATGCCAGAGTAAGAGTTCAGACCTTAACCATTAGTCCAGAGTAAGAGATAAGACCTTAACCATGATGCCAGAGTAAGAGTTAAGACCTTAAACTTTAGTCCAGAGTAAGAGTTAAGACCTTAACCATGATGCCAGAGTAAGAGTCTAAGACCTTAACCATTAGTCCAGAGTAAGAGTTAAGACATTAACCATTAGTCCAGAGTAAGAGTTAAGACCTTAACCATTAGTCCAGAGTAAGAGTTAAGACCTTAACCATGATGCTAGAGTAAGAGTTAAGACCTTAACCATGATGCCAGAGTAAGAGTTAAGACCTTAACCATTAGTCGAGAGTAAGAGTTAAGACCTTAACTATTAGTCCAGAGTAAGAGTTACAACCTTAACCATGATGCCAGAGTAAGAGTTAAGACCTTAACCATGATGCCAGAGTTAGAGTTAAGACCTTAACCATGATGCCAGAGTAAGAGTTAAGACCTTAACCATGATGCCAGAGTGAGAGTCTAAAACCTTAACCATTAGTCCAGAGTAAGAGTAAAGACCTTAACCATGATGCCAGAGTAAGAGTTAAGACCTTAACCATTAGTCCAGAGTAAGAGTTAAGACCTTAACCATGATGCCAGAGTAAGAGTTAAGACCTAAACCATGATGCCAGAGTAAGAGTTAAGACCTTAACCATTAGTCCAGAGTAAGAGTTAAGACCTTAACCATGATGCCAGAGTAAGACTTAAGACATTAACCTTGATGCCAGAGTAAGAGTTAAGACCTTAACCATTAGTCCAGAGTAAGAGTTACGACCTTAACCATGATGCCTGAGTAAGAGTTAAGACCTTAACCATGATGCCAGAGGTAGAGTTAAGACCTTAACCATGATGCCAGAGTAAGAGTTAAGACCTTAACCATTAGTCCAGAGTAAGAGTTAAGACCTTAACCATGATGCCAGAGTGAGTGTCTAAAACCTTAACCATTAGTCCAGAGCAAGAGTTAAGACCTTAACCATGATGCCAGAGTAAGAGTTAAGACCTTAACCATTAGTCCAGAGTAAGAGTTAAGACCTTAATCATGATGCCAGAGTAAGAGTTAAGACCTTAACCATTAGTCCAGAGTAAGAGTTAAGACCTTAACCATGATGCCAGAGTAAGACTTAAGACATTAACCATGATGCCAGAGTAAGAGTTAAGACCTTGACCATGATGCCAGAGTAAGAGTCTAAGACCTTAACCATTAGTCCAGAGTAAGAGTTAAGAAATTAACCATTAGTCCAGAGTAAGAGATAAGACCTTAACCATTAGTCCAGAGTAAGAGTTAAGACCTTAACCATGATGCTAGAGTAAGAGTTAAGACCTTAACCATTAGTCGAGAGTAAGAGTTAAGACCTTAACCATTAGTCCAGAGTAAGAGTTACGACCTTAACCATGATGCCAGAGTAAGAGTTAAGACCTTAACCATGATGCCAGAGTTAGAGTTAAGACCTTAACCATGATGCCAGAGTAAGAGTTAAGACCTTAACCATGATGCCAGAGTGAGAGTCTAAAACCTTAAACATTAGTCCAGAGTAAGAGTAAAGACCTTAACCATGATGCCAGAGTAAGAGTTAAGACCTTAACCATTAGTCCAGCGTAAGAGTTAAGACCTTAACCATGATGCCAGAGTAAGAGTTAAGACCTTAACCATTAGTCCAGAGTAAGAGTTAAGACCTTAACCAATAGTCTAGAGTAAGAGTTAAGACCTTAACCATGATGCTAGAGTAAGAGTTAAGACCTTAACCATTAGTCCAGAGTAAGAGTTAAGACCTTAACCATTAGTCCAGAGTAAGAGTTACAAACTTAACCATTAGTCCAGAGTAAGAGTTAAGACCTTAACCATGATCCCAGAGTTAGAGTTAAGACCTTAACCATGATGCCAGAGTAAGAGTTACGACCTTAACCATTAGTCCAGAGTAAGAGTTAAGACCTTAACCATGATGCCAGAGTAAGAGTTAAGACCTTAACCTTGATGCCAGAGTTAGAGTTAAGACCTTAACCATGATGCCAGATTAAGAGTTAAGACCTTAACCATTAGTCCAGAGTAAGAGTTAAGACCTTAACCATGATGCCAGAGTAAGAGTCTAAGACCTTAACCATTAGTCCAGAGTAAGAGTTAAGACATTAACCATTAGTCCAGAGTAAGAGTTAAGACCTTAACCATTAGTCCAGAGTAAGAGTTAAGACCATAACAATGATGCTAGAGTAAGAGTTAAGACCTTAACCATGATGCCAGAGTAAGAGTTAAGACCTTAACCATTAGTCGAGAGTAAGAGTTAAGACCTTAACCATTAGTCCAGAGTAAGAGTTACAACCTTAACCATGATGCCAGAGTAAGAGTTAAGACCTTAACCATGATGCCAGAGTTAGAGTTAAGACCTTAACCATGATGCCAGAGTAAGAGTTAAGACCTTAACCATGATGCCAGAGTGAGAGTCTAAAACCTTAACCATTAGTCCAGAGGAAGAGTAAAGACATTAACCATGATGCCAGAGTAAGAGTTAAGACCTTAACCATTAGTCCAGAGTAAGAGTTAAGACCTTAACCATGATGCCAGAGTAAGAGTTAAGACCTAAACCATGATGCCAGAGTAAGAGTTAAGACCTTAACCATTAGAACAGAGTAAGAGTTAAGACCTTAACCATGATGCCAGAGTAAGACTTAAGACATTAACCATGATGCCAGAGTAAGAGTTAAGACCTTAACCATGATGCCAGAGTAAGAGTTAAGACCTAAACCATGATGCCAGAGTAAGAGTTAAGACCTTAACCATTAGTCCAGAGTAAGAGTTAAGACCTTAACCATGATGCCAGAGTAAGACTTAAGACATTAACCATGATGCCAGAGTAAGAGTTAAGACCTTAACCATGATGCCAGAGTAAGAGTCTAAGACCTTAACCATTAGTCCAGAGTAAGAGTTAAGACATTAACCATTAGTCCAGAGTAAGAGTTAAGACCTTAACCATTAGTCCAGAGTAAGAGTTAAGACCTTAACCATGATGCTAGAGTAAGAGTTAAGACCTTAACCATGATGCCAGAGTAAGAGTTAAGACCTTAACCATTAGTCGAGAGTAAGAGTTAAGACCTTAACCATTAGTCCAGAGTAAGAGTTACGACCTTAGCCATGATGCCAGAGTAAGAGTTAAGACCTTAACCATGATGCCAGAGTAAGAGTTAAGACCTTAACCATTAGTCCAGAGTAAGATTTAAGACCTTAACCATGATGCCAGAGTGAGAGTCTAAAACCTTAACCATTAGTCCAGAGCAAGAGTTAAGACCTTAACCATGATGCCAGAGTAAGAGTTAAGACCTTAACCATTAGTCCAGAGTAAGAGTTAAGACCTTAATCATGATGCCGGAGTAAGAGTTAAGACCTTAACCATTAGTCCAGAGTAAGAGTTAAGACCTTAACCATGATGCCAGAGTAAGACTTAAGACATTAACCATGATGCCAGAGTAAGAGTTAAGACATTAACCATGATGCCAGAATAAGAGTCTAAGACCTTAACCATTAGTCCAGAGTAAGAGTTAAGACATTAACCATTAGTCCAAAGTAAGAGTTAAGACCTTAACCATTAGTCCAGAGTAAGAGTTAAGACCTTAACCATGATGCTAGAGTAAGAGTTAAGACCTTAACCATTAGTCGAGAGTAAGAGTTAAGACCTTAACCATTAGTCCAGCGTAAGAGTTACGACCTTAACCATGATGCCAGAGTAAGAGTTAAGACCTTACCCATGATGCCAGAGTTAGAGTTAAGACCTTAACCATGATGCCAGAGTAAGAGTTAAGACCTTAACCATGATGCCAGAGTGAGAGTCTAAAACCTTAACCATTAGTCCAGAGTAAGAGTAAAGACCTTAACCATGATGCCAGAGTAAGAGTTAAGACCTTAACCATTAGTCCAGAGTAAGAGTTAAGACCTTAACCATGATGCCAGAGTAAGAGTTAAGACCTAAACCATGATGCCAGAGTAAGAGTTAAGACCTTAACCATTAGTCCAGAGTAAGAGTTAAGACCTTAGCCATGATGCCAGAGTAAGACTTAAGACATTAACCATGATGCCAGAGTAAGAGTTAAGACCTTAACCATTAGTCCAGAGTAAGAGTTACGACCTTAACTATGATGCCAGAGTAAGAGTTAAGACCTTAACCATGATGCCAGAGGTAGAGTTAAGACCTTAACCATGACGCCAGAGTAAGAGTTAAGACCTTAACCATTAGTCCAGAGTATGAGTTAAGACCTTAACCATGATGCCAGAGTGAGAGTCTAAAACCTTAACCATTAGTCCAGAGTAAGAGTTTAGACCTTAACCATTAGTCCAGAGTAAGAGTTTAGACCTTAACCATGATGCTAGAGTAAGAGTTAAGACCTTAACCATGATGCCAGAGTAAGAGTTAAGACCTTAACCATTAGTCGAGAGTAAGAGTTAAGACCTTAACCATTAGTCCAGAGTAAGAGTTACAACCTTAATCATGATGCCAGAGTAAGAGTTAAGACCTTAACCATGATGCCAGAGTTAGAGTTAAGACCTTAACCATGATGCCAGAGTAAGAGTTAAGACCTTAACCATGATGCCAGAGTGAGAGTCTAAAACCTTAACCATTAGTCCAGAGTAAGAGTAAAGACCTTAACCATGATGCCAGATTAAGAGTTAAGACCTTAACCATTAGTCCAGAGTAAGAGTTAAGACCTTAACCATGATGCCAGAGTAAGAGTTAAGACCCAAACCATTAGTCCAGAGTAAGAGTTAAGACCTTAACCATGATACCAGAGTAAGACTTAAGACATTAACCATGATGCCAGAGTAAGAGTTAGGACCTTAACCATTAGTCCAGAGTAAGAGTTACGACCTTAACCATGATGCCAGAGTAAGAGTTAAGACCTTAACCATGATGCCAGAGGTAGAGTTACGACCTTAACCATGATGCCAGAGTAAGAGTTAAGACCTTAACCATTAGTCCAGAGTAAGAGTTAAGACCTTAACCATGATGCCAGAGTGAGAGTCTAAAACCTTAACCATTAGTCCAGAGTAAGAGTTAAGACCTTAACCATGATGCCAGAGTAAGAGTTAAGACCTTAACCATTAGTCCAGAGTAAGAGTTAAGACCTTAACCATGATGCCAGAGTAAGAGTTAAGACCTAAACGATGATGCCAGAGTAAGAGTTAAGACATTAACCATTAGTCCAGAGTAAGAGTTAAGACCTTAACCATGATGCCAGAGTAAGACTTAAGACATTAACCATGATGCCAGAGTAAGAGTTAAGACCTTAACCATGATGCCAGAGTAAGAGTCTAACACCTTAACCATTAGTCCAGAGTAAGAGTTAAGACATTAACCATTAGTCCAGAGTAAGAGTTAAGACCTTAACCATTAGTCCAGAGTAAGAGTTAAGACCTTAACCATGATGCTAGAGTAAGAGTTAAGACCTTAACCATGATGCCAGAGTAAGAGTTAAGACCTTAACCATTAGTCGAGAGTAAGAGTTAAGACCTTAACCATTAGTCCAGAGTAAGAGTTACAACCTTAACCATGATGCCAGAGTAAGAGTTAAGACCTTAACCATGATGCCAGAGTTAGAGTTAAGACCTTAACCATGATGCCAGAGTAAGAGTTAAGACCTTAACCATGATGCCAGAGTAAGAGTTAAGACCTTAACCATTAGTCCAGAGTAAGATTTAAGACCTTAACCATGATGCCAGAGTGAGAGTCTAAAACCTTAACCATTAGTCCAGAGCAAGAGTTAAGACCTTAACCATGATGCCAGAGTAAGAGTTAAGACCTTAACCATTAGTCCAGAGTAAGAGTTAAGACCTTAATCATGATGCCGGAGTAAGAGTTAAGACCTTAACCATTAGTCCAGAGTAAGAGTTAAGACCTTAACCATGATGCCAGAGTAAGACTTAAGACATTAACCATGATGCCAGAGTAAGAGTTAAGACATTAACCATGATGCCAGAATAAGAGTCTAAGACCTTAACCATTAGTCCAGAGTAAGAGTTAAGACATTTACCATTAGTCCAAAGTAAGAGTTAAGACCTTAACCATTAGTCCAGAGTAAGAGTTAAGACCTTAACCATGATGCTAGAGTAAGAGTTAAGACCTTAACCATTAGTCGAGAGTAAGAGTTAAGACCTTAACCATTAGTCCAGCGTAAGAGTTACGACCTTAACCATGATGCCAGAGTAAGAGTTAAGACCTTACCCATGATGCCAGAGTTAGAGTTAAGACCTTAACCATGACGCCAGAGTAAGAGTTAAGACCTTAACCATGATGCCAGAGTGAGAGTCTAAAACCTTAACCATTAGTCCAGAGTAAGAGTAAAGACCTTAACCATGATGCCAGAGTAAGAGTTAAGACCTTAACCATTAGTCCAGAGTAAGAGTTAAGACCTTAACCATGATGCCAGAGTAAGAGTTAAGACCTAAACCATGATGCCAGAGTAAGAGTTAAGACCTTAACCATTAGTCCAGAGTAAGAGTTAAGACCTTAGCCATGATGCCAGAGTAAGACTTAAGACATTAACCATGATGCCAGAGTAAGAGTTAAGACCTTAACCATTAGTCCAGAGTAAGAGTTACGACCTTAACTATGATGCCAGAGTAAGAATTAAGACCTTAACCATGATGCCAGAGGTAGAGTTAAGACCTTAACCATGACGCCAGAGTAAGAGTTAAGACCTTAACCATTAGTCCAGAGTATGAGTTAAGACCTTAACCATGATGCCAGAGTGAGAGTCTAAAACCTTAACCATTAGTCCAGAGTAAGAGTTTAGACCTTAACCATTAGTCCAGAGTAAGAGTTTAGACCTTAACCATGATGCTAGAGTAGGAGTTAAGACCTTAACCATGATGCCAGAGTAAGAGTTAAGACCTTAACCATTAGTCGAGAGTAAGAGTTAAGACCTTAACCATTAGTCCAGAGTAAGAGTTACAACCTTAATCATGATGCCAGAGTAAGAGTTAAGACCTTAACCATGATGCCAGAGTTAGAGTTAAGACCTTAACCATGATGCCAGAGTAAGAGTTAAGACCTTAACCATGATGCCAGAGTGAGAGTCTAAAACCTTAACCATTAGTCCAGAGTAAGAGTAAAGACCTTAACCATGATGCCAGATTAAGAGTTAAGACCTTAACCATTAGTCCAGAGTAAGAGTTAAGACTTTAACCATGATGCCAGAGTAAGAGTTAAGACCCAAACCATTAGTCCAGAGTAAGAGTTAAGACCTTAACCATGATACCAGAGTAAGACTTAAGACATTAACCATGATGCCAGAGTAAGAGTTAGGACCTTAACCATTAGTCCAGAGCAAGAGTTACGACCTTAACCATGATGCCAGAGTAAGAGTTAAGACCTTAACCATGATGCCAGAGGTAGAGTTACGACCTTAACCATGATGCCAGAGTAAGAGTTAAGACCTTAACCATTAGTCCAGAGTAAGAGTTAAGACCTTAACCATCATGCCAGAGTGAGAGTCTAAAACCTTAACCATTAGTCCAGAGTAAGAGTTAAGACCTTAACCATGATGCCAGAGTAAGAGTTAAGACCTTAACCATTAGTCCAGAGTAAGAGTTAAGACCTTAACCATGATGCCAGAGTAAGAGTTAAGACCTAAACGATGATGCCAGAGTAAGAGTTAAGACATTAACCATTAGTCCAGAGTAAGAGTTAAGACCTTAACCATGATGCCAGAGTAAGACTTAAGACATTAACCATGATGCCAGAGTAAGAGTTAAGACCTTAACCATGATGTCAGAGTAAGAGTCTAACACCTTAACCATTAGTCCAGAGTAAGAGTTAAGACATTAACCATTAGTCCAGAGTAAGAGTTAAGACCTTAACCATTAGTCCAGAGTAAGAGTTAAGACCTTAACCATGATGCTAGAGTAAGAGTTAAGACCTTAACCATGATGCCAGAGTAAGAGTTAAGACCTTAACCATTAGTCGAGAGTAAGAGTTAAGACCTTAACCATTAGTCCAGAGTAAGAGTTACAACCTTAACCATGATGCCAGAGTAAGAGTTAAGACCTTAACCATGATGCCAGAGTTAGAGTTAAGACCTTAACCATGATGCCAGAGTAAGAGTTAAGACCTTAACCATGATGCCAGAGTGAGAGTCTAAAACCTTAACCATTAGTCCAGAGTAAGAGTAAAGACCTTAACCATGATGCCAGAGTAAGAGTTAAGACCTTAACCATTAGTCCAGAGTAAGAGTTAAGACCTTAACCATGATGCCAGAGTAAGAGTTAAGACCTAAACCATGATGCCAGAGTAAGAGTTAAGACCTTAACCATTAGTCCAGAGTAAGAGTTAAGACCTTAGCCATGATGCCAGAGTAAGACTTAAGACATTAACCATGATGCCAGAGTAAGAGTTAAGACCTTAACCATTAGTCCAGAGTAAGAGTTACGACCTTAACCATGATGCCAGAGTAAGAGTTAAGACCTTAACCATGATGCCAGAGGTAGAGTTAAGACCTTAACCATGATGCCAGAGTAAGAGTTAGGACCTTAACCATTAGTCCAGAGTATGAGTTAAGACCTTAACCATGATGCCAGAGTGAGAGTCTAAAACCTTAACCATTAGACCAGAGTAAGAGTTAAGACCTTAACCATGATGCCAGAGTAAGAGTTAAGACCTTAACCATTAGTCCAGAGTAAGAGTTAAGACCTTAACCATGATGCCAGAGTAAGAGTTAAGACCTTAACCATGATGCCAGAGTAAGAGTTAAGACCTTAACCATTAGTCCAGAGTAAGAGTTAAGACCTTAACCATGATGCCACAGTAAGAGTTAAGACCTTAACTATTAGTCCAGAGTAAGAGTTAAGACATTAACCATGATGTCAGAGTAAGAGTTAAGAACAAGACCTTAACCATTAGTCCAGAGTAAGAGTTAAGACCTTAACCATGATGCCAGAGTAAGAGTTAAGACCTTAACCATTAGTCCAGAGTAAGAGTTAAGCCCTTAACCATTAGTCCAGAGTAAGATTTAGGACCTTATCCATAATGGCAGAGTAAGAGTCTAAGACCTTAACCATGATGCCAGAGTAAGAGTTAAGAACTTAACCATGATGCCAGAGTAAGAGTTAAGACCTTAACCATTAGTCCAGAGTAGGAGTTAAGACCTTAACCATGATTCCAGAGTAGGAGTTATGACCGTAAACATTAGTCCAGTGTAAGAGTTAAGACCTTAACCATTAGTCCAGAGTAAGAGTTAAGACCTTAACCATTAGTCTAGAGTAAGAGTTAAGACCTTAACCATGATGCTAGAGTAAGAGTTAAGACCTTAACCATTAGTCCAGAGTAAGAGTTAAGACCTTAACCATTAGTCCAGAGTAAGAGTTATGAACTTAACCATTAGTCCAGAGTAAGAGTTAAGACCTTAATCATGATCCCAGAGTTAGAGTTAAGACCTTAACCATGATGCCAGAGTAAGAGTTACGACCTTAACCATGATGCCAGAGTAAGAGTTAAGACCATAACCATTAGTCCAGAGTAAGAGTTAAGACCTTAACCATGATGCCAGAGTAAGAGTTAAGACCTTAACCATTAGTCCAGAGTAAGAGTTAAGCCTGTAACCATTAGTCCAGTGTAAGATTTAAGACCTTAACCATGATGCCAGAGTAAGAGTCTAAGACCTTAACCATGATGCCATAGTAAGAGTTAAGACCTTAACCATAATGCCAGAGTAAGAGTTAAGACCTTAACCATTAGTCCAGAGTAAGAGTTAAGACCTTAACCATTAGTCCAGAGTAAGAGTTACGACCTTAACCATGATGCCAGAGTAAAAGTTAAGACCTTAACCATGTTCCCAGAGTTAGAGTTAAGACCTTAACCATGATGCCAGAGTAAGAGTTACGACCTTAACCATGATGCCAGAGTAAGAGTTAAGACCAAGACCTTAACCATTAGTCCAGAGTTAGAGTCAGGACCTTAACCATGATGCCAGAGTTAGAGTTAAGACCTTAACCATTAGTCCAGAGTAAGAGTTAAGCCCGTAACCATTAGTCCAGAGTAAGATTTAAGACCTTAACCATGATGCCAGAGTAAGAGTCTAAGACCTTAACCATGATGCCAGAGTAAGAGTTAAGACCTTAACCATTAGTCCAGAGTAAGAGTTAAGACCATAACCATTAGTCCAGAGTAAGAGTTAAGACCTTAACCATTAGTCTAGAGTAAGAGTTAAGACCTTAACCATGATGCTAGAGTAAGAGTTAAGACCTTAACCATTAGTCCAGAGTAAGAGTTACGAACTTAACCATTAGTCCAGAGTAAGAGTTAAGACCTTAACCATGATCCCAGAGTTAGAGTTAAGACCTTAACCATGATGCCAGAGTAAGAGTTACGACCTTAACCATTAGTCCAGAGTAAGAGTTAAGACCTTAACCATGATGCCAGAGTAAGAGTTAAGACCTTAACCATGATGCCAGAGTTAGAGTTAAGACCTTAACCATGATGCCAGAGTAAGAGTTAAGACCTTAACTATTAGTCCAGAGTAAGAGATAAGACCTTAACGATGATGCCAGAGTAAGAGTTAAGACCTTAAACTTTAGTCCAGAGTAAGAATTAAGACCTTAACCATGATGCCAGAGTAAGAGTCTAAGACCTTAACCATTAGTCCAGAGTAAGAGTCAAGACCTTAACCATTAGTCCAGAGTAAGAGTTAAGACCTTAACCATGATGCCAGAGTAAGAGTTAAGACCTTAACCATGATGCCAGAGGTAGAGTTAATACCTTAACCATGATGCCAGAGTAAGAGTTAAGACCTTAACCATTAGTCCAGAGTAAGAGATAAGACCTTAACCATGATGCCAGAGTAAGAGTTAAGACCTTAAACATTAGTCCAGAGTAAGAGTTAAGACCTTAACCATGATGCCAGAGTAAGAGTCTAAGACCTTAACCATTAGTCCAGAGTAAGAGTTAAGACATTAACCATTAGTCCAGAGTAAGAGTTAAGACCTTAACCATTAGTCCAGAGTAAGAGTTAAGACCTTAACCATGATGCTAGAGTAAGAGTTAAGACCTTAACCATGATGCCAGAGTAAGAGTTAAGACCTTAACCATTAGTCGAGAGTAAGAGTTAAGACCTTAGCCATTAGTCCAGAGTAAGAGTTACAACCTTAACCATGATGCCAGAGTAAGAGTTAAGACCTTAACCATGATGCCAGAGTTAGAGTTAAGACCTTAACCATGATGCCAGAGTAAGAGTTAAGACCTTTACCATGATGCCAGAGTGAGAGTCTAAAACCTTAACCATTAGTCCAGAGTAAGAGTAAAGACCTTAACCATGATGCCAGAGTAAGAGTTAAGACCATAACCATTAGTCCAGAGTAAGAGTTAGGACCTTAACCATGATGCCAGAGTAAGAGTTAAGACCTAAACCATGATGCCAGAGTAAGAGTTAAGACCTTAACCATGATGCCAGAGTAAGAGTTAAGACCTTAACCATGATGCCAGAGTAAGACTTAAGACATTAACCATGATGCCAGAGTAAGAGTTAAGACCTTAACCATTAGTCCAGAGTAAGAGTTACGACCTTAACCATGATGCCAGAGTAAGAGTTAAGACCTTAACCATTAATCCAGAGTAAGAGTCTAAAACCTTAACCATTAATCCAGAGTAAGAGTTAAGACCTTAACCATGATGCCAGAGTAAGAGTTAAGACCTTAACCATTAGTCCAGAGTAAGAGTTAAGACCTTAACCATGATGCCAGAGTAAGACTTAAGACATTAACCATGATGCCAGAGTAAGAGTTAAGACCTTAACCATTAGTCCAGAGTAAGAGTTAATACATTAACCATTATTCCAGAGTAAGAGTTAAGACCTTAACCATTAGTCCAGAGTAAGAGTTAAGACCTTAACCATGATGCTAGAGTAAGAGTTAAGACCTTAAGCATTAGTCGAGAGTAAGAGTTAAGACCTTAACCATTAGTCCAGAGTAAGAGTTACGACCTTAACCATGATGCCAGAGTAAGAGTTAAGACCTTAACCATGATGCCAGAGTTAGAGTTAAGACCTTAACCATGATGCCAGAGTAAGAGTTAAGACCTTAACCATGATGCCAGAGTGAGAGTCTAAAACCTTAACCATTAGTCCAGAGTAAGAGTAAAGACCTTAACCATGATGCCAGAGTAAGAGTTAAGACCTTAACCATTAGTCCAGAGTAAGAGTTAAGACCTTAACCATGATGCCAGAGTAAGAGTTAAGACCTAAACCATGATGCCAGAGTAAGAGTTAAGACCTTAACCATTAGTCCAGAGTAAGAGTTAAGACCTTAACCATGATGCCAGAGTAAGAGTTAAGACCTTAACCATGATGCCAGAGTAAGAGTTAAGACCTTAACCATGATGCCAGAGTAAGAGTTAAGACCTTAACCATGATGCCAGAGGTAGAGTTAAGACCTTAACCATGATGCCAGAGTAATAGTTAAGACCTAAACCATTAGTCCAGAGTAGGAGTTAAGACCTTAACCATGATGCCAGAGTGAGAGTCTAAAACCTTAACCATTAGTCCAGAGTAAGATTTAAGACCTTAACCATGATGCCAGAGTAAGAGTTAAGACCTTAACCATTAGTCCAGAGTAAGAGTTAAGACCTTAACCATGATGCCAGAGTAAGAGTTAAGACCTTAACCATGATGCCAGAGTAAGAGTTAAGACCTTAACCATTAGTCCTGAGTAAGAGTTAAGACCTTAACCATGATGCCAGAGTAAGAGTTAAGACCTTAACCATTAGTCCAGAGTAAGAGTTAAGACCTTAACCATGATGCCAGAGTAAGAGTTAAGACCAAGACCTTAACCATTAGTCCAGAGTAAGAGTCTAAGACCTTAACCATGATGCCAGAGTATGAGTTAAGACCTTAACCATGATGCCAGAGTAAGAGTTAAGACCTTAACCATGATGCCAGAGTAAGAGTTAAGAACTTAACCATGATGCCAGAGTAAGAGTTAAGACCTTAACCATTAGTCCAGAGTAGGAGTTAAGACCTTAACCATGATGCCAGAGTAGGAGTTAAGACCGTAAACATTAGTCCAGAGTAAGAGATAAGACCTTAACCATGATGCCAGAGTAAGAGTCTAAGACCTTAACCATTAGTCCAGTGTAAGAGTTAAGACCTTAACCATTAGTCTAGAGTAAGAGTTAAGACCTTAACCATGATGCTAGAGTAAGAGTTAAGACCTTAAACATTAGTCCAGAGTAAGAGTTAAGACCTTAACCATTAGTCCAGAGTAAGAGTTATGAACTTAGCCATTAGTCCAGAGTAAGAGTTAAGACCTTAACCATGATCCCAGAGTTAGAGTTAAGACCTTAACCATGATGCCAGAGTAAGAGTTACGACCTTAACCATGATGCCAGAGTAAGAGTTAAGACCATAACCATTAGTCCAGAGTAAGAGTTAAGACCTTAACCATGATGCCAGAGTAAGAGTTAAGACCAAGACCTTAACCATTAGTCCAGAGTAAGAGTTAAGACCTTAACCTTGATGCCAGAGTAAGAGTTAAGACCTTAACCATTAGTCCAGAGTAAGAGTTAAACCTGTAACCATTAGTCCAGAGTAAGATTTAAGACCTTAACCATGATGCCAGAGTAAGAGTCTAAGACCTTAACCATGATGCCAGAGTAAGAGTTAAGACATTAACCATTAGTCCAGAGTAAGAGTTAAGACCTTAACCATTAGTCCAGAGTAAGAGTTAAGACCTTAACCATGATGCTAGAGTAAGAGTTAAGACCTTAACCATGATGCCAGAGTAAGAGTTAAGACCTTAACCATTAGTCGAGAGTAAGAGTTAAGACCTTAACCATTAGTCCAGAGTAAGAGTTACAACCTTAACCATGATGCCAGAGTAAGAGTTAAGACCTTAACCATGATGCCAGAGTTAGAGTTAAGACCTTAACCATGATGCCAGAGTAATAGTTAAGTCCTTAACCATGATGCCAGAGTGAGAGTCTAAAACCTTAACCATTAGTCCAGAGTAAGAGTAAAGACCTTAACCATGATGCCAGAGTAAGAGTTAATACCTTAACCATTAGTCCAGAGTAAGAGTTAAGACCTTAACCATGATGCCAGAGTAAGAGTTAAGACCTAAACCATGATGCCAGAGTAAGAGTTAAGACCTTAACCATTAGACCAGAGTAAGAGTTAAGACCTTAACCATGATGCCAGAGTAAGACTTAAGACATTAACCATGATGCCAGAGTAAGAGTTAAGACCTTAACCATTAGTCCAGAGTAAGAGTTACGACCTTAACCATGATGCCAGAGTAAGAGTTAAGACCTTAACCATGATGCCAGAGGTAGAGTTAAGACCTTAACCATGATGCCAGAGTAAGAGTTAAGACCTTAACCATTAGTCCAGAGTAAGAGTTAAGACCTTAACCATGATGCCAGAGTGAGAGTCTAAAACCTTAACCATTAGTCCAGAGTAAGAGTTAAGACCTTAACCATGATGACAGAGTAAGAGTTAAGACCTTAACCATTAGTCCACAGTTAGAGTTAAGACCTTAATCATGATGCCAGAGTAAGAGGTAAGACCTTAACCATTAGTCCAGATTAAGAGTTAAGACCTTAACCATAATGCCAGAGTAAGACTTAAGACATTAACCATGATGCCAGAGTAAGAGTTAAGACCTTAACCATGATGCCAGAGTAAGAGTCTAAGACCTTAACCATTAGTCCAGAGTAAGAGTTAAGACATTAACCATTAGTCCAGAGTAAGAGTTAAGACCTTAACCATTAGTCCAGAGTAAGAGTTAAGACCTTAACCATGATGCTAGAGTAAGATGTTAAGACCTTAACCATTAGTCGAGAGTAAGAGTTAAGACCTTAACCATTAGTCCAGAGTAAGAGTTACGACCTTAACCATGATGCCAGAGTAAGAGTTAAGACCTTAACCATGATGCCAGAGTTAGAGTTAAGACCTTAACCATGATGCCAGAGTGAGAGTCTAAAACCTTAACCATTAGTCCAGAGTAAAAGTAAAGACCTTAACCATGATGCCAGAGTAAGAGATAAGACCTTAACCATTAGTCCAGAGTAAGAGTTAAGACCTTAACCATGATGCCAGAGTAAGAGTTAAGACCTAAACCATGATGCCAGAGTAAGAGTTAAGACCTTAACCATTAGTCCAGAGTAAGAGTTAAGACCTTAACCATGATGCCAGAGTAAGACTTAAGACATTAACCATGATGCCAGAGTAAGAGTTAAGACCTTACCCATTAGTCCAGAGTAAGAGTTAAGACCTTAGCCATGATGCCAGAGTAAGACTTAAGACATTAACCATGATGCCAGAGTAAGAGTTAAGACCTTAACCATTAGTCCAGAGTAAGAGTCACGACCTTAACTATGATGCCAGAGTAAGAGTTAAGACCTTAACCATGATGCCAGAGGTAGAGTTAAGACCTTAACCATTAGTTCAGAGTATGAGTTAAGACCTTAACCATGATGCCAGAGTGAGAGTCTAAAACCTTAACCATTAGTCCAGAGTAAGAGTTGAGACCTTAACCATGATGCCAGAGTAAGAGTTAAGACCTTAACCATTAGTCCAGAGTAAGAGTTAAGACCTTAACCATGATGCCAGAGTAAGAGTTAAGACCTTAACCATGATGCCAGAGTAAGAGTTAAGACCTTAACCATTAGTCCAGAGTAAGAGTTAAGACCTTGACCATGATGCCAGAGTAAGAGTTAAGATCTTAACCATTAGTCCAGAGTAAGAGTTAAGACCTTAACCATGATGCCAGAGTAAGAGTTAAGACCAAGACCTTAACCATTAGTCCAGAGTAAGAGTCTAAGACCTTAACCATGATGCCAGAGTATGAGTTACGACCTTAACCATGATGCCAGAGTAAGAGTTAAGACCTTAACCATGATGCCAGAGTAAGAGTTAAGAACTTAACCATGATGCCAGAGTAAGAGTTAAGACCTTAACCATTAGTCCAGAGTAGGAGTTAAGACCTTAACCATGATGCCAGAGTAGGAGTTAAGACCGTAAACATTAGTCCAGAGTAAGAGTTAAGACCTTAACCATGATGCCAGAGTAAGAGTCTAAGACCTTAACCATTAGTCCAGTGTAAGAGTTAAGACCTTAACCATTAGTCCAGAGTAAGAGTTAAGACCTTAACCATTAGTCTAGAGTAAGAGTTAAGACCTTAACCATGATGCTAGAGTAAGAGTTAAGACCTTAACCATTAGTCCAGAGTAAGAGTTAAGACCTTAACCATTAGTCCAGAGTAAGAGTTATGAACTTAACCATTAGTCCAGAGTAAGAGTTAAGACCTTAACCATGATCCCAGAGTTAGAGTTAAGACCTTAACCATGATGCCAGAGTAAGACTTACGACCTTAACCATGATGCCAGAGTAAGAGTTAAGACCATAACCATTAGTCCAGAGTAAGAGTTAAGACCTTAACCATGATGCCAGAGTAAGAGTTAAGACCAAGACCTTAACCATTAGTCCAGAGTAAGAGTTAAGACCTTAACCATGATGCCAGAGTAAGAGTCTAAGACCTTAACCATTAGTCCAGAGTAAGAGTTAAGATCTTAACCATTAGTCCAGAGTAAGAGTTAAGACCATAACCATTAGTCCAGAGTAAGAGTTAAGACCATAACCATGATGCCAGAGTAAGAGTTAAGACCTTAACAATGATGCCAGAGTAAGAGTTAAGACCTTAACCATGATGCCAGAGTAAGAGTTAAGACCTTAACCATTAGTCCAGAGTAAGAGTTAGGACCTTAACCATGATGCCAGAGTAAGAGTTAACACCTTAACCATTAGTCCAGAGTAAGAGTTAAGACCATAACCATTAGTCCAGAGTAAGAGTTAACACCTTAACCATGATGCCAGAGTAAGAGTTAACACCTTAACCATTAGTCCAGAGTAAGAGTTAAGACCTTAACCATAATGCCAGGGTAAGAGTTAAGACCTTAAACATTAGTCCAGAGTAAGAGTTAAGACCTTAAACATTAGTCCAGAGTAAGAGTTAAGACCTTAACCATTAGTCCAGAGTAAGAGTTAAGACCTTAACCATTAGTCTAGAGTAAGAGTTTAGACCTTAACCATGATGCTAGAGTAAGAGTTAAGACCTTAACCATAATGCCAGAGTAAGAGTTAAGACCTTAACCATTAGTCCATAGTAAGAGTTAAGACCTTAACCATTAGTCCAGAGTAAGAGTTACGACCTTAACCATGATGCCAGAGTAAGAGTTAAGACCTTAACCATGTTCCCAGAGTTAGAGTTAAGACCTTAACCATGATGCCAGAGTAAGAGTTAAGACCAAGACCTTAACCATTAGTCCAGAGTTAGAGTTAAGACCTTAACCATGATGCCAGAGTAAGAGTTAAGACCTTAACCATTAGTCCAGAGTAAGAGTTAAGCCTGTAACCATTAGTCCAGAGTAAGATTTAAGACCTTAAACATGATGCCAGAGTAAGAGTCTAAGACCTTAACCATGATGCCAGAGTAAGAGTTAAGACCTTAACCATTAGTCCAGAGTAAGAGTTAAGACCTTAACCATTAGTCTAGAGTAAGAGTTAAGACCTTAACCATGATGCTAGAGTAAGAGTTAAGACCTTAACCATTAGTCCAGAGTAAGAGTTAAGACCTTAACCATTAGTCCAGAGTAAGAGTTACGAACTTAACCATTAGTCCAGAGTAAGAGTTAAGACCTTAACCACGATCCCAGAGTTAGAGTTAAGACCTTAACCATGATGCCAGAGTACGAGTTACGACCTTAACCATTAGTCCAGAGTAAGAGTTAAGGCCTTAACCATGATGCCAGAGTAAGAGTTAACACCTTAACCATTAGTCCAGAGTAAGAGTTAAGACCTTAACCATGATGCCAGGGTAAGAGTTAAGACCTTAAACATTAGTCCAGAGTAAGAGTTAAGACCTTAACCATGATGCCAGAGTAAGAGTCTAAGACCTTAACCATTAGTCCAGAGTAAGAGGTAAGACCTTAACCATTAGTCCAGAGTAAGAGTTAAGACCTTAACCATTAGCCTAGAGTAAGAGTTAAGACCTTAACCATGATGCTAGAGTAAGAGTTAAGACCTTAACCATGATGCCAGAGTAAGAGTTAAGACCTTAACCATTAGTTCAGAGTAAGAGTTAAGACCTTAACCATTAGTCCAGAGTAAGAGTTACGACCTTAACCATGATGCCAGAGTAAGAGTTAAGACCTTAACCATGTTCCCAGAGTTAGAGTTAAGACCTTAACCATGATGCCAGAGTAAGAGTTACGACCTTAACCATGATGCCAGAGTAAGAGTTAAGACCTTAACCATTAGTCCAGAGTAAGAGTTAAGACCTTAACCATGATGCCAGAGTAAGAGTTAAGACCAAGACCTTAACCATTAGTCCAGAGTTAGAGTTAAGACCTTAACCATGATGCCAGAGTAAGAGTTAAGACCTTAACCATTAGTCCAGAGTAAGAGTTAAGCCTGTAACCATTAGTCCAGAGTAAGATTAAAGACCTTAACCATGATGCCAGAGTAAGAGTCTAAGACCTTAACCATGATGCCAGAGTAAGAGTTAAGACCAAGACCTTAACCATTAATCCAGAGTTAGAGTTAAGACCTTAACCATGATGCCAGAGTAAGAGTTAAGACCTTAACCATTAGTCCAGAGTAAGAGTTAAGCCTGTAACCATTAGTCCAGAGTAAGATTAAAGACCTTAACCATGATGCCAGAGTAAGAGTCTAAGACCTTAACCATGATGCCAGAGTAAGAGTTAAGACCTTAACCATTAGTCCAGAGTAAGAGTTAAGACCATAACCATTAGTCCAGAGTAAGAGTTAAGACCTTCACCATTAGTCTAGAGTAAGAGTTAAGACCTTAACCATGATGCTAGAGTAAGAGTTAAGACCTTAACCATTAGTCCAGAGTAAGAGTTAAGACCTTAACCATCAGTCCAGAGTAAGAGTTACGAACTTAACCATTAGTCCAGAGTAAGAGTTAAGACCTTAACCATGATGCCAGAGTAAGAGTAAAGACCTTAACCATGATGCCAGAGTAAGAGTCTAAGACCTTAACCATGATGCCAGAGGTAGAGTTAAGACCTTAACCATGATGCCAGAGTAATAGTTAAGACCTAAACCATTAGTCCAGAGTAGGAGTTAAGACCTTAACCATGATGCCAGAGTGAGAGTCTAAAACCTTAACCATTAGTCCAGAGTAAGAGTTAAGACCTTAACCATGATGCCAGAGTAAGAGTTAAGACCTTAACCATTAGTCCAGAGTAAGAGTTAAGACCTTAACCATGATGCCAGAGTAAGAGTTAAGACCTTAACCATGATGCCAGAGTAAGAGTTAAGACCTTAACCATTAGTCCTGAGTAAGAGTTAAGACCTTAACCATGATGCCAGAGTAAGAGTTAAGACCTTAACCATTAGTCCAGAGTAAGAGTTAAGACCTTAACCATGATGCCAGAGTAAGAGTTAAGACCAAGACCTTAACCATTAGTCCAGAGTAAGAGTCTAAGACCTTAACCATGATGCCAGAGTATGAGTTAAGACCTTAACCATGATGACAGAGTAAGAGTTAAGACCTTAACCATGATGCCAGAGTAAGAGTTAAGAACTTAACCATGATGCCAGAGTAAGAGTTAAGACCTTAACCATTAGTCCAGAGTAGGAGTTAAGACCTTAACCATGATGCCAGAGTAGGAGTTAAGACCGTAAACATTAGTCCAGAGTAAGAGTTAAGACCTTAACCATGATGCCAGAGTAAGGGTCTAAGACCTTAACCATTAGTCCAGTGTAAGAGTTAAGACCTTAACCATTAGTCCAGAGTAAGAGTTAAGACCTTAACCATTAGTCTAGAGTAAGAGTTAAGACCTCAACCATGATGCTAGAGTAAGAGTTAAGACCTTAAACATTAGTCCAGAGTAAGAGTTAAGACCTTAACCATTAGTCCAGAGTAAGAGTTATGAACTTAACCATTAGTCCAGAGTAAGAGTTAAGAACTTAACCATGATCCCAGAGTAAGAGTTAAGACCTTAACCATGATGCCAGAGTAAGAGTTACGACCTTAACCATGATGCCAGAGTAAGAGTTAAGACCATAACCATTAGTCCAGAGTAAGAGTTAAGACCTTAACCATGATGCCAGAGTAAGAGTTAAGACCAAGACCTTAACCATTAGTCCAGAGTAAGAGTTAAGACCTTAACCTTGATGCCAGAGTAAGAGTTAAGATCTTAACCATTAGTCCAGAGTAAGAGTTAAACCTGTAACCATTAGTCCAGAGTAAGATTTAAGACCTTAACCATGATGCCAGAGTAAGAGTCTAAGACCTTAACCATGATGCCAGAGTAAGAGTTAAGACATTAACCATTAGTCCAGAGTAAGAGTTAAGACCTTAACCATTAGTCCAGAGTAAGAGTTAAGACCTTAACCATGATGCTAGAGTAAGAGTTAAGACCTTAACCATGATGCCAGAGTAAGAGTTAAGACCTTAACCATTAGTCGAGAGTAAGAGTTAAGACATTAACCATTAGTCCAGAGTAAGAGTTACAACCTTAACCATGATGCCAGAGTAAGAGTTAAGACCTTAACCATGATGCCAGAGTTAGAGTTAAGACCTTAACCATGATGCCAGAGTAATAGTTAAGTCCTTAACCATGATGCCAGAGTGAGAGTCTAAAACCTTAACCATTAGTCCAGAGTAAGAGTAAAGACCTTAACCATGATGCCAGAGTAAGAGTTAAGACCTTAACCATTAGTCCAGAGTAAGAGTTAAGACCTTAACCATGATGCCAGAGTAAGAGTTAAGACCTAAACCATGATGCCAGAGTAAGAGTTAAGACCTTAACCATTAGTC
This sequence comes from Triturus cristatus, assembly GCF_964204655.1. Taxonomy (NCBI): domain Eukaryota; kingdom Metazoa; phylum Chordata; class Amphibia; order Caudata; family Salamandridae; genus Triturus; species Triturus cristatus. The sequence goes on along the minus strand of NC_140593.1, from coordinate 716,540,981 downwards.
CAGAGTAAGAGTTAAGACCTTAACCATGATGCCAGAGTAAGACTTAAGACATTAACCATGATGCCAGAGTAAGAGTTAAGACCTTAACCATTAGTCCAGAGTAAGAGTTATGACCTTAACCATGATGCCAGAGTAAGAGCTAAGACCTTAACCATGATGCCAGAGGTAGAGTTAAGACCTTAACCATGATGCCAGAGTAAGAGTTAAGACCTTAACCATTAGTCCAGAGTAAGAGTTAAGACCTTAACCATGATGCCAGAGTGAGAGTCTAAAACCTTAACCATTAGTCCAGAGTAAGAGTTAAGACCTTAACCATGATGCCAGAGTAAGAGTTAAGACCTTAACCATTAGTCCAGAGTAAGAGTTAAGACCTTAATCATGATGCCAGAGTAAGAGGTAAGACCTTAACCATTAGTCCAGATTAAGAGTTAAGACCTTAACCATGATGCCAGAGTAAGACTTAAGACATTAACCATGATGCCAGAGTAAGAGTTAAGACCTTAACCATGATGCCAGAGTAAGAGTCTAAGACCTTAACCATTAGTCCAGAGTAAGAGTTAAGACATTAACCATTAGTCCAGAGTAAGAGTTAAGACCTTAACCATTAGTCCAGAGTAAGAGTTAAGACCTTAACCATGATGCTAGAGTAAGAGTTAAGACCTTAACCATTAGTCGAGAGTAAGAGTTAAGACCTTAACCATTAGTCCAGAGTAAGAGTTACGACCTTAACCATGATGCCAGAGTAAGAGTTAAGACCTTAACCATGATGCCAGAGTTAGAGTTAAGACCTTAACCATGATGCCAGAGTGAGAGTCTAAAACCTTAACCATTAGTCCAGAGTAAAAGTAAAGACCTTAACCGTGATGCCAGAGTAAGAGATAAGACCTTAACCATTAGTCCAGAGTAAGAGTTAAGACCTTAACCATGATGCCAGAGTAAGAGTTAAGACCTAAACCATGATGCCAGAGTAAGAGTTAAGACCTTAACCATTAGTCCAGAGTAAGAGTTAAGACCTTAACCATGATGCCAGAGTAAGACTTAAGACATTAACCATGATGCCAGAGTAAGAGTTAAGACCTTAACCATTAGTCCAGAGTAAGAGTTAAGACCTTAGCCATGATGCCAGAGTAAGACTTAAGACATTAACCATGATGCCAGAGTAAGAGTTAAGACCTTAACCATTAGTCCAGAGTAAGAGTCACGACCTTAACTATGATGCCAGAGTAAGAGTTAAGACCTTAACCATGATGCCAGAGGTAGAGTTAAGACCTTAACCATGATGCCAGAGTAAGAGTTAAGACCTTAACCATTAGTTCAGAGTATGAGTTAAGACCTTAACCATGATGCCAGAGTGAGAGTCTAAAACCTTAACCATTAGTCCAGAGTAAGAGTTGAGACCTTAACCATGATGCCAGAGTAAGAGTTAAGACCTTAACCATTAGTCCAGAGTAAGAGTTAAGACCTTAACCATGATGCCAGAGTAAGAGTTAAGACCTTAACCATGATGCCAGAGTAAGAGTTAAGACCTTAACCATTAGTCCAGAGTAAGAGTTAAGACCTTGACCATGATGCCAGAGTAAGAGTTAAGATCTTAACCATTAGTCCAGAGTAAGAGTTAAGACCTTAACCATGATGCCAGAGTAAGAGTTAAGACCAAGACCTTAACCATTAGTCCAGAGTAAGAGTCTAAGACCTTAACCATGATGCCAGAGTATGAGTTACGACCTTAACCATGATGCCAGAGTAAGAGTTAAGACCTTAACCATGATGCCAGAGTAAGAGTTAAGAACTTAACCATGATGCCAGAGTAAGAGTTAAGACCTTAACCATTAGTCCAGAGTAGGAGTTAAGACCTTAACCATGATGCCAGAGTAGGAGTTAAGACCGTAAACATTAGTCCAGAGTAAGAGTTAAGACCTTAACCATGATGCCAGAGTGAGAGTCTAAAACCTTAACCATTAGTCCAGAGTAAGAGTTAAGACCTTAACCATGATGACAGAGTAAGAGTTAAGACCTTAACCATTAGTCCAGAGTTAGAGTTAAGACCTTAATCATGATGCCAGAGTAAGAGGTAAGACCTTAACCATTAGTCCAGATTAAGAGTTAAGACCTTAACCATGATGCCAGAGTAAGACTTAAGACATTAACCATGATGCCAGAGTAAGAGTTAAGACCTTAACCATGATGCCAGAGTAAGAGTCTAAGACCTTAACCATTAGTCCAGAGTAAGAGTTAAGACATTAACCATTAGTCCAGAGTAAGAGTTAAGACCTTAACCATTAGTCCAGAGTAAGAGTTAAGACCTTAACCATGATGCTAGAGTAAGAGTTAAGACCTTAACCATTAGTCGAGAGTAAGAGTTAAGACCTTAACCATTAGTCCAGAGTAAGAGTTACGACCTTAACCATGATGCCAGAGTAAGAGTTAAGACCTTAACCATGATGCCAGAGTTAGAGTTAAGACCTTAACCATGATGCCAGAGTGAGAGTCTAAAACCTTAACCATTAGTCCAGAGTAAAAGTAAAGACCTTAACCATGATGCCAGAGTAAGAGATAAGACCTTAACCATTAGTCCAGAGTAAGAGTTAAGACCTTAACCATGATGCCAGAGTAAGAGTTAAGACCTAAACCATGATGCCAGAGTAAGAGTTAAGACCTTAACCATTAGTCCAGAGTAAGAGTTAAGACCTTAACCATGATGCCAGAGTAAGACTTAAGACATTAACCATGATGCCAGAGTAAGAGTTAAGACCTTACCCATTAGTCCAGAGTAAGAGTTAAGACCTTAGCCATGATGCCAGAGTAAGACTTAAGACATTAACCATGATGCCAGAGTAAGAGTTAAGACCTTAACCATTAGTCCAGAGTAAGAGTCACGACCTTAACTATGATGCCAGAGTAAGAGTTAAGACCTTAACCATGATGCCAGAGGTAGAGTTAAGACCTTAACCATGATGCCAGAGTAAGAGTTAAGACCTTAACCATTAGTTCAGAGTATGAGTTAAGACCTTAACCATGATGCCAGAGTGAGAGTCTAAAACCTTAACCATTAGTCCAGAGTAAGAGTTGAGACCTTAACCATGATGCCAGAGTAAGAGTTAAGACCTTAACCATTAGTCCAGAGTAAGAGTTAAGACCTTAACCATGATGCCAGAGTAAGAGTTAAGACCTTAACCATGATGCCAGAGTAAGAGTTAAGACCTTAACCATTAGTCCAGAGTAAGAGTTAAGACCTTGACCATGATGCCAGAGTAAGAGTTAAGATCTTAACCATTAGTCCAGAGTAAGAGTTAAGACCTTAACCATGATGCCAGAGTAAGAGTTAAGACCAAGACCTTAACCATTAGTCCAGAGTAAGAGTCTAAGACCTTAACCATGATGCCAGAGTATGAGTTACGACCTTAACCATGATGCCAGAGTAAGAGTTAAGACCTTAACCATGATGCCAGAGTAAGAGTTAAGAACTTAACCATGATGCCAGAGTAAGAGTTAAGACCTTAACCATTAGTCCAGAGTAGGAGTTAAGACCTTAACCATGATGCCAGAGTAGGAGTTAAGACCGTAAACATTAGTCCAGAGTAAGAGTTAAGACCTTAACCATGATGCCAGAGTAAGAGTCTAAGACCTTAACCATTAGTCCAGTGTAAGAGTTAAGACCTTAACCATTAGTCCAGAGTAAGAGTTAAGACCTTAACCATTAGTCTAGAGTAAGAGTTAAGACCTTAACCATGATGCTAGAGTAAGAGTTAAGACCTTAACCATTAGTCCAGAGTAAGAGTTAAGACCTTAACCATTAGTCCAGAGTAAGAGTTATGAACTTAACCATTAGTCCAGAGTAAGAGTTAAGACCTTAACCATGATCCCAGAGTTAGAGTTAAGACCTTAACCATGATGCCAGAGTAAGACTTACGACCTTAACCATGATGCCAGAGTAAGAGTTAAGACCATAACCATTAGTCCAGAGTAAGAGTTAAGACCTTAACCATGATGCCAGAGTAAGAGTTAAGACCAAGACCTTAACCATTAGTCCAGAGTAAGAGTTAAGACCTTAACCATGATGCCAGAGTAAGAGTTAAGACCTTAACCATTAGTCCAGAGTAAGAGTTAAGCCTGTAACCATTAGTCCAGAGTAAGATTTAAGACCTTAACCATGATGCCAGAGTAAGAGTCTAAGACCTTAACCATTAGTCCAGAGTAAGAGTTAAGATCTTAACCATTAGTCCAGAGTAAGAGTTAAGACCATAACCATTAGTCCAGAGTAAGAGTTAAGACCATAACCATGATGCCAGAGTAAGAGTTAAGACCTTAACAATGATGCCAGAGTAAGAGTTAAGACCTTAACCATGATGCCAGAGTAAGAGTTAAGACCTTAACCATTAGTCCAGAGTAAGAGTTAAGACCTTAACCATGATGCCAGAGTAAGAGTTAACACCTTAACCATTAGTCCAGAGTAAGAGTTAAGACCATAACCATTAGTCCAGAGTAAGAGTTAACACCTTAACCATGATGCCAGAGTAAGAGTTAACACCTTAACCATTAGTCCAGAGTAAGAGTTAAGACCTTAACCATAATGCCAGGGTAAGAGTTAAGACCTTAAACATTAGTCCAGAGTAAGAGTTAAGACCTTAAACATTAGTCCAGAGTAAGAGTTAAGACCTTAACCATTAGTCCAGAGTAAGAGTTAAGACCTTAACCATTAGTCTAGAGTAAGAGTTTAGACCTTAACCATGATGCTAGAGTAAGAGTTAAGACCTTAACCATAATGCCAGAGTAAGAGTTAAGACCTTAACCATTAGTCCAGAGTAAGAGTTAAGACCTTAACCATTAGTCCAGAGTAAGAGTTACGACCTTAACCATGATGCCAGAGTAAGAGTTAAGACCTTAACCATGTTCCCAGAGTTAGAGTTAAGACCTTAACCATGATGCCAGAGTAAGAGTTAAGACCAAGACCTTAACCATTAGTCCAGAGTTAGAGTTAAGACCTTAACCATGATGCCAGAGTAAGAGTTAAGACCTTAACCATTAGTCCAGAGTAAGAGTTAAGCCTGTAACCATTAGTCCAGAGTAAGATTTAAGACCTTAAACATGATGCCAGAGTAAGAGTCTAAGACCTTAACCATGATGCCAGAGTAAGAGTTAAGACCTTAACCATTAGTCCAGAGTAAGAGTTAAGACCTTAACCATTAGTCTAGAGTAAGAGTTAAGACCTTAACCATGATGCTAGAGTAAGAGTTAAGACCTTAACCATTAGTCCAGAGTAAGAGTTAAGACCTTAACCATTAGTCCAGAGTAAGAGTTACGAACTTAACCATTAGTCCAGAGTAAGAGTTAAGACCTTAACCACGATCCCAGAGTTAGAGTTAAGACCTTAACCATGATGCCAGAGTAAGAGTTACGACCTTAACCATTAGTCCAGAGTAAGAGTTAAGGCCTTAACCATGATGCCAGAGTAAGAGTTAACACCTTAACCATTAGTCCAGAGTAAGAGTTAAGACCTTAACCATGATGCCAGGGTAAGAGTTAAGACCTTAAACATTAGTCCAGAGTAAGAGTTAAGACCTTAACCATGATGCCAGAGTAAGAGTCTAAGACCTTAACCATTAGTCCAGAGTAAGAGTTAAGACCTTAACCATTAGTCCAGAGTAAGAGTTAAGACCTTAACCATTAGCCTAGAGTAAGAGTTAAGACCTTAACCATGATGCTAGAGTAAGAGTTAAGACCTTAACCATGATGCCAGAGTAAGAGTTAAGACCTTAACCATTAGTTCAGAGTAAGAGTTAAGACCTTAACCATTAGTCCAGAGTAAGAGTTACGACCTTAACCATGATGCCAGAGTAAGAGTTAAGACCTTAACCATGTTCCCAGAGTTAGAGTTAAGACCTTAACCATGATGCCAGAGTAAGAGTTACGACCTTAACCATGATGCCAGAGTAAGAGTTAAGACCTTAACCATTAGTCCAGAGTAAGAGTTAAGACCTTAACCATGATGCCAGAGTAAGAGTTAAGACCAAGACCTTAACCATTAGTCCAGAGTTAGAGTTAAGACCTTAACCATGATGCCAGAGTAAGAGTTAAGACCTTAACCATTAGTCCAGAGTAAGAGTTAAGCCTGTAACCATTAGTCCAGAGTAAGATTAAAGACCTTAACCATGATGCCAGAGTAAGAGTCTAAGACCTTAACCATGATGCCAGAGTAAGAGTTAAGACCAAGACCTTAACCATTAATCCAGAGTTAGAGTTAAGACCTTAACCATGATGCCAGAGTAAGAGTTAAGACCTTAACCATTAGTCCAGAGTAAGAGTTAAGCATGTAACCATTAGTCCAGAGTAAGATTAAAGACCTTAACCATGATGCCAGAGTAAGAGTCTAAGACCTTAACCATGATGCCAGAGTAAGAGTTAAGACCTTAACCATTAGTCCAGAGTAAGAGTTAAGACCATAACCATTAGTCCAGAGTAAGAGTTAAGACCTTCACCATTAGTCTAGAGTAAGAGTTAAGACCTTAACCATGATGCTAGAGTAAGAGTTAAGACCTTAACCATTAGTCCAGAGTAAGAGTTAAGACCTTAACCATCAGTCCAGAGTAAGAGTTACGAACTTAACCATTAGTCCAGAGTAAGAGTTAAGACCTTAACCATGATGCCAGAGTAAGAGTAAAGACCTTAACCATGATGCCAGAGTAAGAGTCTAAGACCTTAACCATGATGCCAGAGGTAGAGTTAAGACCTTAACCATGATGCCAGAGTAATAGTTAAGACCTAAACCATTAGTCCAGAGTAGGAGTTAAGACCTTAACCATGATGCCAGAGTGAGAGTCTAAAACCTTAACCATTAGTCCAGAGTAAGAGTTAAGACCTTAACCATGATGCCAGAGTAAGAGTTAAGACCTTAACCATTAGTCCAGAGTAAGAGTTAAGACCTTAACCATTAGTCCAGAGTAAGAGTTAAGACCTTAACCATGATGCCAGAGTAAGAGTTAAGACCTTAACCATGATGCCAGAGTAAGAGTTAAGACCTTAACCATTAGTCCTGAGTAAGAGTTAAGACCTTAACCATGATGCCAGAGTAAGAGTTAAGACCTTAACCATTAGTCCAGAGTAAGAGTTAAGACCTTAACCATGATGCCAGAGTAAGAGTTAAGACCAAGACCTTAACCATTAGTCCAGAGTAAGAGTCTAAGACCTTAACCATGATGCCAGAGTATGAGTTAAGACCTTAACCATGATGCCAGAGTAAGAGTTAAGACCTTAACCATGATGCCAGAGTAAGAGTTAAGACCTTAACCATTAGTCCAGAGTAGGAGTTAAGACCTTAACCATGATGCCAGAGTAGGAGTTAAGACCGTAAACATTAGTCCAGAGTAAGAGTTAAGACCTTAACCATGATGCCAGAGTAAGGGTCTAAGACCTTAACCATTAGTCCAGTGTAAGAGTTAAGACCTTAACCATTAGTCCAGAGTAAGAGTTAAGACCTTAACCATTAGTCTAGAGTAAGAGTTAAGACCTCAACCATGATGCTAGAGTAAGAGTTAAGACCTTAAACATTAGTCCAGAGTAAGAGTTAAGACCTTAACCATTAGTCCAGAGTAAGAGTTATGAACTTAACCATTAGTCCAGAGTAAGAGTTAAGAACTTAACCATGATCCCAGAGTAAGAGTTAAGACCTTAACCATGATGCCAGAGTAAGAGTTACGACCTTAACCATGATGCCAGAGTAAGAGTTAAGACCATAACCATTAGTCCAGAGTAAGAGTTAAGACCTTAACCATGATGCCAGAGTAAGAGTTAAGACCAAGACCTTAACCATTAGTCCAGAGTAAGAGTTAAGACCTTAACCTTGATGCCAGAGTAAGAGTTAAGATCTTAACCATTAGTCCAGAGTAAGAGTTAAACCTGTAACCATTAGTCCAGAGTAAGATTTAAGACCTTAACCATGATGCCAGAGTAAGAGTCTAAGACCTTAACCATGATGCCAGAGTAAGAGTTAAGACATTAACCATTAGTCCAGAGTAAGAGTTAAGACCTTAACCATTAGTCCAGAGTAAGAGTTAAGACCTTAACCATGATGCTAGAGTAAGAGTTAAGACCTTAACCATGATGCCAGAGTAAGAGTTAAGACCTTAACCATTAGTCGAGAGTAAGAGTTAAGACATTAACCATTAGTCCAGAGTAAGAGTTACAACCTTAACCATGATGCCAGAGTAAGAGTTAAGACCTTAACCATGATGCCAGAGTTAGAGTTAAGACCTTAACCATGATGCCAGAGTAATAGTTAAGTCCTTAACCATGATGCCAGAGTGAGAGTCTAAAACCTTAACCATTAGTCCAGAGTAAGAGTAAAGACCTTAACCATGATGCCAGAGTAAGAGTTAAGACCTTAACCATTAGTCCAGAGTAAGAGTTAAGACCTTAACCATGATGCCAGAGTAAGAGTTAAGACCTAAACCATGATGCCAGAGTAAGAGTTAAGACCTTAACCATTAGTCCAGAGTAAGAGTTAAGACCTTAACCATGATGCCAGAGTAAGACTTAAGACATTAACCATGATGCCAGAGTAAGAGTTAAGACCTTAACCATTAGTCCAGAGTAAGAGTTATGACCTTAACCATGATGCCAGAGTAAGAGTTAAGACCTTAACCATGATGCCAGAGGTAGAGTTAAGACCTTAACCATGATGCCAGAGTAAGAGTTAAGACCTTAACCATTAGTCCAGAGTAAGAGTTAAGACCTTAACCATGATGCCAGAGTGAGAGTCTAAAACCTTAACCATTAGTCCAGAGTAAGAGTTAAGACCTTAACCATGATGCCAGAGTAAGAGTTAAGACCTTAACCATTAGTCCAGAGTAAGAGTTAAGACCTTAATCATGATGCCAGAGTAAGAGGTAAGACCTTAACCATTAGTCCAGATTAAGAGTTAAGACCTTAACCATGATGCCAGAGTAAGACTTAAGACATTAACCATGATGCCAGAGTAAGAGTTAAGACCTTAACCATGATGCCAGAGTAAGAGTCTAAGACCTTAACCATTAGTCCAGAGTAAGAGTTAAGACATTAACCATTAGTCCAGAGTAAGAGTTAAGACCTTAACCATTAGTCCAGAGTAAGAGTTAAGACCTTAACCATGATGCTAGAGTAAGAGTTAAGACCTTAACCATTAGTCGAGAGTAAGAGTTAAGACCTTAACCATTAGTCCAGAGTAAGAGTTACGACCTTAACCATGATGCCAGAGTAAGAGTTAAGACCTTAACCATGATGCCAGAGTTAGAGTTAAGACCTTAACCATGATGCCAGAGTGAGAGTCTAAAACCTTAACCATTAGTCCAGAGTAAAAGTAAAGACCTTAACCGTGATGCCAGAGTAAGAGATAAGACCTTAACCATTAGTCCAGAGTAAGAGTTAAGACCTTAACCATGATGCCAGAGTAAGAGTTAAGACCTAAACCATGATGCCAGAGTAAGAGTTAAGACCTTAACCATTAGTCCAGAGTAAGAGTTAAGACCTTAACCATGATGCCAGAGTAAGACTTAAGACATTAACCATGATGCCAGAGTAAGAGTTAAGACCTTAACCATTAGTCCAGAGTAAGAGTTAAGACCTTAGCCATGATGCCAGAGTAAGACTTAAGACATTAACCATGATGCCAGAGTAAGAGTTAAGACCTTAACCATTAGTCCAGAGTAAGAGTCACGACCTTAACTATGATGCCAGAGTAAGAGTTAAGACCTTAACCATGATGCCAGAGGTAGAGTTAAGACCTTAACCATGATGCCAGAGTAAGAGTTAAGACCTTAACCATTAGTTCAGAGTATGAGTTAAGACCTTAACCATGATGCCAGAGTGAGAGTCTAAAACCTTAACCATTAGTCCAGAGTAAGAGTTGAGACCTTAACCATGATGCCAGAGTAAGAGTTAAGACCTTAACCATTAGTCCAGAGTAAGAGTTAAGACCTTAACCATGATGCCAGAGTAAGAGTTAAGACCTTAACCATGATGCCAGAGTAAGAGTTAAGACCTTAACCATTAGTCCAGAGTAAGAGTTAAGACCTTGACCATGATGTCAGAGTAAGAGTTAAGATCTTAACCATTAGTCCAGAGTAAGAGTTAAGACCTTAACCATGATGCCAGAGTAAGAGTTAAGACCAAGACCTTAACCATTAGTCCAGAGTAAGAGTCTAAGACCTTAACCATGATGCCAGAGTATGAGTTACGACCTTAACCATGATGCCAGAGTAAGAGTTAAGACCTTAACCATGATGCCAGAGTAAGAGTTAAGAACTTAACCATGATGCCAGAGTAAGAGTTAAGACCTTAACCATTAGTCCAGAGTAGGAGTTAAGACCTTAACCATGATGCCAGAGTAGGAGTTAAGACCGTAAACATTAGTCCAGAGTAAGAGTTAAGACCTTAACCATGATGCCAGAGTAAGAGTCTAAGACCTTAACCATTAGTCCAGTGTAAGAGTTAAGACCTTAACCATTAGTCCAGAGTAAGAGTTAAGACCTTAACCATTAGTCTAGAGTAAGAGTTAAGACCTTAACCATGATGCTAGAGTAAGAGTTAAGACCTTAACCATTAGTCCAGAGTAAGAGTTAAGACCTTAACCATTAGTCCAGAGTAAGAGTTATGAACTTAACCATTAGTCCAGAGTAAGAGTTAAGACCTTAACCATGATCCCAGAGTTAGAGTTAAGACCTTAACCATGATGCCAGAGTAAGAGTTACGACCTTAACCATGATGCCAGAGTAAGAGTTAAGACCATAACCATTAGTCCAGAGTAAGAGTTAAGACCTTAACCATGATGCCAGAGTAAGAGTTAAGACCAAGACCTTAACCATTATCCAGAGTAAGAGTTAAGACCTTAACCATGATGCCAGAGTAAGAGTTAAGACCTTAACCATTAGTCCAGAGTAAGAGTTAAGCCTGTAACCATTAGTCCAGAGTAAGATTTAAGACCTTAACCATGATGCCAGAGTAAGAGTCTAAGACCTTAACCATTAGTCCAGAGTAAGAGTTAAGATCTTAACCATTAGTCCAGAGTAAGAGTTAAGACCATAACCATTAGTCCAGAGTAAGAGTTAAGACCATAACCATGATGCCAGAGTAAGAGTTAAGACCTTAACCATGATGCCAGAGTAAGAGTTAAGACCTTAACCATGATGCCAGAGTAAGAGTTAAGACCTTAACCATTAGTCCAGAGTAAGAGTTAAGACCTTAACCATGATGCCAGAGTAAGAGTTAACACCTTAACCATTAGTCCAGAGTAAGAGTTAAGACCATAACCATTAGTCCAGAGTAAGAGTTAACACCTTAACCATGATGCCAGAGTAAGAGTTAACACCTTAACCATTAGTCCAGAGTAAGAGTTAAGACCTTAACCATAATGCCAGGGTAAGAGTTAAGACCTTAAACATTAGTCCAGAGTAAGAGTTAAGACCTTAAACATTAGTCCAGAGTAAGAGTTAAGACCTTAACCATTAGTCCAGAGTAAGAGTTAAGACCTTACCATTAGTCTAGAGTAAGAGTTTAGACCTTAACCATGATGCTAGAGTAAGAGTTAAGACCTTAACCATAATGCCAGAGTAAGAGTTAAGACCTTAACCATTAGTCCAGAGTAAGAGTTAAGACCTTAACCATTAGTCCAGAGTAAGAGTTACGACCTTAACCATGATGCCAGAGTAAGAGTTAAGACCTTAACCATGTTCCCAGAGTTAGAGTTAAGACCTTAACCATGATGCCAGAGTAAGAGTTAAGACCAAGACCTTAACCATTAGTCCAGAGTTAGAGTTAAGACCTTAACCATGATGCCAGAGTAAGAGTTAAGACCTTAACCATTAGTCCAGAGTAAGAGTTAAGCCTGTAACCATTAGTCCAGAGTAAGATTTAAGACCTTAAACATGATGCCAGAGTAAGAGTTAAGACCTTAACCATTAGTCCAGAGTAAGAGTTAAGACCTTAACCATTAGTCTAGAGTAAGAGTTAAGACCTTAACCATGATGCTAGAGTAAGAGTTAAGACCTTAACCATTAGTCCAGAGTAAGAGTTAAGACCTTAACCATTAGTCCAGAGTAAGAGTTACGAACTTAACCATTAGTCCAGAGTAAGAGTTAAGACCTTAACCACGATCCCAGAGTTAGAGTTAAGACCTTAACCATGATGCCAGAGTAAGAGTTATGACCTTAACCATTAGTCCAGAGTAAGAGTTAAGGCCTTAACCATGATGCCAGAGTAAGAGTTAACACCTTAACCATTAGTCCAGAGTAAGAGTTAAGACCTTAACCATGATGCCAGGGTAAGAGTTAAGACCTTAAACATTAGTCCAGAGTAGGAGTTAAGACCTTAACCATGATGCCAGAGTAAGAGTCTAAGACCTTAACCATTAGTCCAGAGTAAGAGTTAAGACCTTAACCATGATGCCAGAGTAAGAGTTAAGACCTTAACCATTAGTCCAGAGTAAGAGTTAAGACCTTAACCATGATGCCAGAGTAAGAGTTAAGACCTTAACCATGATGCCAGAGTAAGAGTTAAGACCTTAACCATTAGTCCTGAGTAAGAGTTAAGACCTTAACCATGATGCCAGAGTAAGAGTTAAGACCTTAACCATTAGTCCAGAGTAAGAGTTAAGACCTTAACCATGATGCCAGAGTAAGAGTTAAGACCAAGACCTTAACCATTAGTCCAGAGTAAGAGTCTAAGACCTTAACCATGATGCCAGAGTATGAGTTAAGACCTTAACCATGATGCCAGAGTAAGAGTTAAGACCTTAACCATGATGCCAGAGTAAGAGTTAAGAACTTAACCATGATGCCAGAGTAAGAGTTAAGACCTTAACCATTAGTCCAGAGTAGGAGTTAAGACCTTAACCATGATGCCAGAGTAGGAGTTAAGACCGTAAACATTAGTCCAGAGTAAGAGTTAAGACCTTAACCATGATGCCAGAGTAAGGGTCTAAGACCTTAACCATTAGTCCAGTGTAAGAGTTAAGACCTTAACCATTAGTCCAGAGTAAGAGTTAAGACCTTAACCATTAGTCTAGAGTAAGAGTTAAGACCTCAACCATGATGCTAGAGTAAGAGTTAAGACCTTAAACATTAGTCCAGAGTAAGAGTTAAGACCTTAACCATTAGTTCAGAGTAAGAGTTATGAACTTAACCATTAGTCCAGAGTAAGAGTTAAGAACTTAACCATGATCCCAGAGTAAGAGTTAAGACCTTAACCATGATGCCAGAGTAAGAGTTACGACCTTAACCATGATGCCAGAGTAAGAGTTAAGACCATAACCATTAGTCCAGAGTAAGAGTTAAGACCTTAACCATGATGCCAGAGTAAGGGTTAAGACCAAGACCTTAACCATTAGTCCAGAGTAAGAGTTAAGACCTTAACCTTGATGCCAGAGTAAGAGTTAAGATCTTAACCATTAGTCCAGAGTAAGAGTTAAACCTGTAACCATTAGTCCAGAGTAAGATTTAAGACCTTAACCATGATGCCAGAGTAAGAGTCTAAGACCTTAACCATGATGCCAGAGTAAGAGTTAAGACATTAACCATTAGTCCAGAGTAAGAGTTAAGACCTTAACCATTAGTCCAGAGTAAGAGTTAAGACCTTAACCATGATGCTAGAGTAAGAGTTAAGACCTTAACCATGATGCCAGAGTAAGAGTTAAGACCTTAACCATTAGTCGAGAGTAAGAGTTAAGACCTTAACCATTAGTCCAGAGTAAGAGTTACAACCTTAACCATGATGCCAGAGTAAGAGTTAAGACCTTAACCATGATGCCAGAGTTAGAGTTAAGACCTTAACCATGATGCCAGAGTAATAGTTAAGTCCTTAACCATGATGCCAGAGTGAGAGTCTAAAACCTTAACCATTAGTCCAGAGTAAGAGTAAAGACCTTAACCCTGATGCCAGAGTAAGAGTTAAGACCTTAACCATTAGTCCAGAGTAAGAGTTAAGACCTTAACCATGATGCCAGAGTAAGAGTTAAGACCTAAACCATGATGCCAGAGTAAGAGTTAAGACCTTAACCATTAGTCCAGAGTAAGAGTTAAGACCTTAACCATGATGCCAGAGTAAGACTTAAGACATTAACCATGATGCCAGAGTAAGAGTTAAGACCTTAACCATTAGTCCAGAGTAAGAGTTATGACCTTAACCATGATGACAGAGTAAGAGTTAAGACCTTAACCATGATGCCAGAGGTAGAGTTAAGACCTTAACCATGATGCCAGAGTAAGAGTTAAGACCTTAACCATTAGTCCAGAGTAAGAGTTAAGACCTTAACCATGATGCCAGAGTGAGAGTCTAAAACCTTAACCATTAGTCCAGAGTAAGAGTTAAGACCTTAACCATGATGCCAGAGTAAGAGTTAAGACCTTAACCATTAGTCCAGAGTAAGAGTTAAGACCTTAATCATGATGCCAGAGTAAGAGGTAAGACCTTAACCATTAGTCCAGATTAAGAGTTAAGACCTTAACCATGATGCCAGAGTAAGACTTAAGATATTAACCATGATGCCAGAGTAAGAGTTAAGACCTTAACCATGATGCCAGAGTAAGAGTCTAAGACCTTAACCATTAGTCCAGAGTAAGAGTTAAGACATTAACCATTAGTCCAGAGTAAGAGTTAAGACCTTAACCATTAGTCCAGAGTAAGAGTTAAGACCTTAACCATGATGCTAGAGTAAGAGTTAAGACCTTAACCATTAGTCGAGAGTAAGAGTTAAGACCTTAACCATTAGTCCAGAGTGAGAGTTACGACCTTAACCATGATGCCAGAGTAAGAGTTAAGACCTTAACCATGATGCCAGAGTTAGAGTTAAGACCTTAACCATGATGCCAGAGTGAGAGTCTAAAACCTTAACCATTAGTCCAGAGTAAAAGTAAAGACCTTAACCATGATGCCAGAGTAAGAGATAAGACCTTAACCATTAGTCCAGAGTAAGAGTTAAGACCTTAACCATGATGCCAGAGTAAGAGTTAAGACCTAAACCATGATGCCAGAGTAAGAGTTAAGACCTTAACCATTAGTCCAGAGTAAGAGTTAAGACCTTAACCATGATGCCAGAGTAAGACTTAAGACATTAACCATGATGCCAGAGTAAGAGTTAAGACCTTAACCATTAGTCCAGAGTAAGAGTTAAGACCTTAGCCATGATGCCAGAGTAAGACTTAAGACATTAACCATGATGCCAGAGTAAGAGTTAAGACCTTAACCATTAGTCCAGAGTAAGAGTCACGACCTTAACTATGATGCCAGAGTAAGAGTTAAGACCTTAACCATGATGCCAGAGGTAGAGTTAAGACCTTAACCATGATGCCAGAGTAAGAGTTAAGACCTTAACCATTAGTTCAGAGTATGAGTTAAGACCTTAACCATGATGCCAGAGTGAGAGTCTAAAACCTTAACCATTAGTCCAGAGTAAGAGTTGAGACCTTAACCATGATGCCAGAGTAAGAGTTAAGACCTTAACCATTAGTCCAGAGTAAGAGTTAAGACCTTAACCATGATGCCAGAGTAAGAGTTAAGACCTTAACCATGATGCCAGAGTAAGAGTTAAGACCTTAACCATTAGTCCAGAGTAAGAGTTAAGACCTTGACCATGATGCCAGAGTAAGAGTTAAGATCTTAACCATTAGTCCAGAGTAAGAGTTAAGACCTTAACCATGATGCCAGAGTAAGAGTTAAGACCAAGACCTTAACCATTAGTCCAGAGTAAGAGTCTAAGACCTTAACCATGATGCCAGAGTATGAGTTACGACCTTAACCATGATGCCAGAGTAAGAGTTAAGACCTTAACCATGATGCCAGAGTAAGAGTTAAGAACTTAACCATGATGCCAGAGTAAGAGTTAAGACCTTAACCATTAGTCCAGAGTAGGAGTTAAGACCTTAACCATGATGCCAGAGTAGGAGTTAAGACCGTAAACATTAGTCCAGAGTAAGAGTTAAGACCTTAACCATGATGCCAGAGTAAGAGTCTAAGACCTTAACCATTAGTCCAGTGTAAGAGTTAAGACCTTAACCATTAGTCCAGAGTAAGAGTTAAGACCTTAACCATTAGTCTAGAGTAAGAGTTAAGACCTTAACCATGATGCTAGAGTAAGAGTTAAGACCTTAACCATTAGTCCAGAGTAAGAGTTAAGACCTTAACCATTAGTCCAGAGTAAGAGTTATGAACTTAACCATTAGTCCAGAGTAAGAGTTAAGACCTTAACCATGATCCCAGAGTTAGAGTTAAGACCTTAACCATGATGCCAGAGTAAGAGTTACGACCTTAACCATGATGCCAGAGTAAGAGTTAAGACCATAACCATTAGTCCAGAGTAAGAGTTAAGACCTTAACCATGATGCCAGAGTAAGAGTTAAGACCAAGACCTTAACCATTAGTCCAGAGTAAGAGTTAAGACCTTAACCATGATGCCAGAGTAAGAGTTAAGACCTTAACCATTAGTCCAGAGTAAGAGTTAAGCCTGTAACCATTAGTCCAGAGTAAGATTTAAGACCTTAACCATGATGCCAGAGTAAGAGTCTAAGACCTTAACCATTAGTCCAGAGTAAGAGTTAAGATCTTAACCATTAGTCCAGAGTAAGAGTTAAGACCATAACCATTAGTCCAGAGTAAGAGTTAAGACCATAACCATGATGCCAGAGTAAGAGTTAAGACCTTAACCATGATGCCAGAGTAAGAGTTAAGACCTTAACCATGATGCCAGAGTAAGAGTTAAGACCTTAACCATTAGTCCAGAGTAAGAGTTAAGACCTTAACCATGATGCCAGAGTAAGAGTTAACACCTTAACCATTAGTCCAGAGTAAGAGTTAAGACCATAACCATTAGTCCAGAGTAAGAGTTAACACCTTAACCATGATGCCAGAGTAAGAGTTAACACCTTAACCATTAGTCCAGAGTAAGAGTTAAGACCTTAACCATAATACCAGGGTAAGAGTTAAGACCTTAAACATTAGTCCAGAGTAAGAGTTAAGACCTTAAACATTAGTCCAGAGTAAGAGTTAAGACCTTAACCATTAGTCCAGAGTAAGAGTTAAGACCTTACCATTAGTCTAGAGTAAGAGTTTAGACCTTAACCATGATGCTAGAGTAAGAGTTAAGACCTTAACCATAATGCCAGAGTAAGAGTTAAGACCTTAACCATTAGTCCAGAGTAAGAGTTAAGACCTTAACCATAAGTCCAGAGTAAGAGTTACGACCTTAACCATGATGCCAGAGTAAGAGTTAAGACCTTAACCATGTTCCCAGAGTTAGAGTTAAGACCTTAACCATGATGCCAGAGTAAGAGTTAAGACCAAGACCTTAACCATTAGTCCAGAGTTAGAGTTAAGACCTTAACCATGATGCCAGAGTAACAGTTAAGACCTTAACCATTAGTCCAGAGTAAGAGTTAAGCCTGTAACCATTAGTCCAGAGTAAGATTTAAGACCTTAAACATGATGCCAGAGTAAGAGTTAAGACCTTAACCATTAGTCCAGAGTAAGAGTTAAGACCTTAACCATTAGTCTAGAGTAAGAGTTAAGACCTTAACCATGATGCTAGAGTAAGAGTTAAGACCTTAACCATTAGTCCAGAGTAAGAGTTAAGACCTTAACCATTAGTCCAGAGTAAGAGTTACGAACTTAACCATTAGTCCAGAGTAAGAGTTAAGACCTTAACCACGATCCCAGAGTTAGAGTTAAGACCTTAACCATGATGCCAGAGTAAGAGTTATGACCTTAACCATTAGTCCAGAGTAAGAGTTAAGGCCTTAACCATGATGCCAGAGTAAGAGTTAACACCTTAACCATTAGTCCAGAGTAAGAGTTAAGACCTTAACCATCATGCCAGGGTAAGAGTTAAGACCTTAAACATTAGTCCAGAGTAAGAGTTAAGACCTTAACCATGATGCCAGAGTAAGAGTCTAAGACCTTAACCATTAGTCCAGAGTAAGAGTTAAGACCTTAAACATTAGTCCAGAGTAAGAGTTAAGACCTTAACCATTAGCCTAGAGTAAGAGTTAAGACCTTAACCATGATGCTAGAGTAAGAGTTAAGACCTTAACCATGATGCCAGAGTAAGAGTTAAGACCTTAACCATTAGTTCAGAGTAAGAGTTAAGACCTTAACCATTAGTCCAGAGTAAGAGTTACGACCTTAACCATGATGCCAGAGTAAGAGTTAAGACCTTAACCATGTTCCCAGAGTTAGAGTTAAGACCTTAACCATGATGCCAGAGTAAGAGTTACGACCTTAACCATGATGCCAGAGTAAGAGTTAAGACCTTAACCATTAGTCCAGAGTAAGAGTTAAGACCTTAACCATGATGCCAGAGTAAGAGTTAAGACCAAGACCTTAACCATTAGTCCAGAGTTAGAGTTAAGACCTTAACCATGATGCCAGAGTAAGAGTTAAGACCTTAACCATTAGTCCAGAGTAAGAGTTAAGCCTGTAACCATTAGTCCAGAGTAAGATTAAAGACCTTAACCATGATGCCAGAGTAAGAGTCTAAGACCTTAACCATGATGCCAGAGTAAGAGTTAAGACAAAGACCTTAACCATTAATCCAGAGTTAGAGTTAAGACCTTAACCATGATGCCAGAGTAAGAGTTAAGACCTTAACCATTAGTCCAGAGTAAGAGTTAAGCCTGTAACCATTAGTCCAGAGTAAGATTAAAGACCTTAACCATGATGCCAGAGTAAGAGTCTAAGACCTTAACCATGATGCCAGAGTAAGAGTTAAGACCTTAACCATTAGTCCAGAGTAAGAGTTAAGACCATAACCATTAGTCCAGAGTAAGAGTTAAGACCTTCACCATTAGTCTAGAGTAAGAGTTAAGAACTTAACCATGATGCTAGAGTAAGAGTTAAGACCTTAACCATTAGTCCAGAGTAAGAGTTAAGACCTTAACCATCAGTCCAGAGTAAGAGTTACGAACTTAACCATTAGTCCAGAGTAAGAGTTAAGACCTTAACCATGATCCCAGAGTTAGAGTTAAGACCTTAACCATGATGCCAGAGTAAGAGTTACGACCTTAATCATGATGCCAGAGTAAGAGTTAAGACCTTAACCATTAGTCCAGAGTAAGAGTTAAGACCTTAACCATGATGCCAGAGTAAGAGTTAAGACCAAGACCTTAACCATTAGTCCAGAGTAAGAGTTAAGACCTTAACCATGATGCCAGAGTAAGAGTCTAAGACCTTAACCATGATGCCAGAGTAAGAGTTAAGACCTTAACCATTAGTCCAGAGTAAGAGTTAAGACCATAACCATTAGTCCAGAGTAAGAGTTAGGACCGTAACCATGATGCCAGAGTAAGAGTTAAGACCTTAACCATGATGCCAGATTAAGAGTTAAGACCTTAACCATGATGCCAGAGTAAGAGTTAAGACCTTAACCATTAGTCCAGAGTAAGAGTTAAGACCATAACCATTAGTCCAGAGTAAGAGTTAAGACCTTAACCATTAGTCCAGAGTAAGAGTTAAGACCTTAACCATGATGCCAGGGTAAGAGTTAAGACCTTAAACATTAGTCCAGAGTAAGAGTTAAGACCTTAACCATGATGCCATAGTAAGAGTCTAAGACCTTAACCATTAGTCCAGAGTAAGAGTTAAGACCTTAACCATTAGTCCAGAGTAAGAGTTAAGACCTTAACCATTAGTCTAGAGTAAGAGTTAAGACCTTAACCATGATGCCAGAGTAAGAGTTAAGACCTTAACCATGATGCCAGAGTAAGAGTTAAGACCTTAACCATTAGTCCAGAGTAAGAGTTAAGACCTTAACCATTAGTCCAGAGTAAGAGTTACGACCTTAACCATGATGCCAGAGTAAGAGTTAAGGCCTTAACCATGTTCCCAGAGTTAGAGTTAAGACCTTAACCATGATGCCAGAGTAAGAGTTACAACCTTAACCATGATGCCAGAGTAAGAGTTAAGACCTTAACCATTAGTCCAGAGTAAGAGTTAAGACCTTAACCATGATGCCAGAGTAAGAGTTTAGACCAAGACCTTAACCGTTAGTCCAGAGTAAGAGTTAAGACCTTAACCATGATGCCAGAGTAAGAGTTAAGACCTTAACCATTAGTCCAGAGTAAGAGTTAAGCCTGTAACCATTAGTCCAGAGTAAGATATAAGACCTTAACCATGATGCCAGAGTAAGAGTCTAAGACTTTAACCATGGTGCCAGAGTAAGAGTTAAGACCTTAACCATTAGTCCAGAGTAAGAGTTAAGACCATAACCATTAGTCCAGAGTAAGAGTTAAGACCTTAACCATGATGCCAGAGTAAGATTTAAGACCTTAACCATGATGCCAGAGTAAGAGTTAAGACCTTAACCATTAGTCCAGAGTAAGAGTTAAGACCTTAACCATGATGCAAGAGTAAGAGTTAAGACCTTAAACATTAGTCCAGAGTAAGAGTTAAGACCTTAACCATGATGCCAGAGTAAGAGTCTAAGACCTTAACCATTAGTCCAGAATAAGAGTTAGGACATTAACCATTAGTCCAGAGTAAGAGTTAAGACCTTAACCATTAGTCCAGAGTAAGAGTTAAGACCTTAACCATGATGCTAGAGTAACAGTTAAGACCTTAACCATGATGCCAGAGTAAGAGTTAAGACGTTAACCATTAGTCCAGAGTAAGAGTTACGACCTTAACCATGATGCCAGAGTAAGAGTTAAGACCTTAACCATGATGCCAGAGTTAGAGTTAAGACATTAACCATGATGCCAGAGTAAGAGCTAAGACCTTAACCATTAGTCCAGAGTAAGAGTTAAGACCTTAACCATGATGCCAGAGTGAGAGTCTAAAACCTTAACCATTAGTCCAGAGTAAGAGTTAAGACCTTAACCATGATGCCAGAGTAAGAGTTAAGACCTTAACCATGATGCCAGAGTAAGAGTTAAGACCTTAACCATTAGTCCAGAGTAAGAGTTAAGACCTTAACGATGATGCCAGAGTAAGAGTTAACACCTTAACCATTAGTCCAGAGTAAGAGTTAAGACCATAACCATTAGTCCAGAGTAAGAGTTAAGACCTTAACCATGATGCCAGAGTAAGAGTTAACACCTTAACCATTAGTCCAGAGTAAGAGTTAAGACCTTAACCATAATGCCAGGGTAAGAGTTAAGACCTTAAACATTAGTCCAGAGTAAGAGTTAAGACCTTAAACATTAGTCCAGAGTAAGAGTTAAGACCTTAACCATTAGTCCAGAGTAAGAGTTAAGACCTTAACCACTAGTCTAGAGTAAGAGTTAAGACCTTAACCATGATGCTAGAGTAAGAGTTAAGACCTTAACCATAATGCCAGAGTAAGAGTTAAGACCTTAACCATTAGTCCAGAGTAAGAGTTAAGACCTTAACCATTAGTCCAGAGTAAGAGTTACAACCTTAACCATGATGCCAGAGTAAGAGTTAAGACCTTAACCATGTTCCCAGAGTTAGAGTTAAGACCTTAACCATGATGCCAGAGTAAGAGTTAAGACCAAGACCTTAACCATTAGTCCAGAGTTAGAGTTAAGACCTTAACCATGATGCCAGAGTAAGAGTTAAGACCTTAACCATTAGTCCAGAGTAAGAGTTAAGCCCGTAACCATTAGTCCAGAGTAAGATTTAAGACCTTAACCATGATGCCAGAGTAAGAGTTAAGACCTTAACCATTAGTCCAGAGTAAGAGTTAAGACCTTAACCATTAGTCTAGAGTAAGAGTTAAGACCTTAACCATGATGCTAGAGTAAGAGTTAAGACCTTAACCATTAGTCCAGAGTAAGAGTTAAGACCTTAACCATTAGTCCAGAGTAAGAGTTACGAACTTAACCATTAGTCCAGAGTAATAGTTAAGACCTTAACCACGATCCCAGAGTTAGAGTTAAGACCTTAACCATGATGCCAGAGTAAGAGTTACGACCTTAACCATTAGTCCAGAGTAAGAGTTAAGGCCTTAACCATGATGCCAGAGTAAGAGTTAACACCTTAACCATTAGTCCAGAGTAAAAGTTAAGACCTTAACCATGATGCCAGGGTAAGAGTTAAGACCTTAAACATTAGTCCAGAGTAAGAGTTAAGACCTTAACCATGATGCCAGAGTAAGAGTCTAAGACCTTAACCATTAGTCCAGAGTAAGAGTTAAGACCTTAACCATTAGTCCAGAGTAAGAGTTAAGACCTTAACCATTAGCCTAGAGTAAGAGTTAAGACCTTAACCATGATGCTAGAGTAAGAGTTAAGACCTTAACCATGATGCCAGAGTAAGAGTTAAGACCTTAACCATTAGTTCAGAGTAAGAGTTAAGACCTTAACCATTAGTCCAGAGTAAGAGTTACGACCTTAACCATGATGCCAGAGTAAGAGTTAAGACCTTAACCATGTTCCCAGAGTTAGAGTTAAGACCTTAACCATGATGCCAGAGTAAGAGTTACGACCTTAACCATGATGCCAGAGTAAGAGTTAAGACCTTAACCATTAGTCCAGAGTAAGAGTTAAGACCTTAACCATGATGCCAGAGTAAGAGTTAAGACCAAGACCTTAACCATTAGTCCAGAGTTAGAGTTAAGACCTTAACCATGATGCCAGAGTAAGAGTTAAGACCTTAACCATTAGTCCAGAGTAAGAGTTAAGCCTGTAACCATTAGTCCAGAGTAAGATTAAAGACCTTAACCATGATGCCAGAGTAAGTGTCTAAGACCTTAACCATTAGTCCAGAGTAAGAGTTAAGACCTTAACCATTAGTCCAGAGTAAGAGTTAAGACCATAACCATTAGTCCAGAGTAAGAGTTAAGACCTTAACCATTAGTCTAGAGTAAGAGTTAAGACCTTAACCATGATGCTAGAGTAAGAGTTAAGACCTTAACCATTAGTCCAGAGTAAGAGTTAAGACCTTAACCATTAGTCCAGAGTAAGAGTTACGAACTTAACCATTAGTCCAGAGTAAGAGTTAAGACCTTAACCATGATCCCAGAGTTAGAGTTAAGACCTTAACCATGATGCCAGAGTAAGAGTTACGACCTTAATCATGATGCCAGAGTAAGAGTTAAGACCTTAACCATTAGTCCAGAGTAAGAGTTAAGACCTTAACCATGATGCCAGAGTAAGAGTTAAGACCAAGACCTTAACCATTAGTCCAGAGTAAGAGTTAAGACCTTAACCATGATGCCAGAGTAAGAGTCTAAGACCTTAACCATGATGCCAGAGTAAGAGTTAAGACCTTAACCATTAGTCCAGAGTAAGATTAAAGACCTTAACCATGATGCCAGAGTAAGAGTCTAAGACCTTAACCATGATGCCAGAGTAAGAGTTAAGACCAAGACCTTAACCATTAGTCCAGAGTTAGAGTTAAGACCTTAACCATGATGCCAGAGTAAGAGTTAAGACCTTAACCATTAGTCCAGAGTAAGAGTTAAGCCTGTAACCATTAGTCCAGAGTAAGATTAAAGACCTTAACCATGATGCCAGAGTAAGAGTCTAAGACCTTAACCATGATGCCAGAGTAAGAGTTAAGACCAAGACCTTAACCATTAATCCAGAGTTAGAGTTAAGACCTTAACCATGATGCCAGAGTAAGAGTTAAGACCTTAACCATTAGTCCAGAGTAAGAGTTAAGCATGTAACCATTAGTCCAGAGTAAGATTAAAGACCTTAACCATGATGCCAGAGTAAGAGTCTAAGACCTTAACCATGATGCCAGAGTAAGTGTCTAAGACCTTAACCATTAGTCCAGAGTAAGAGTTAAGACCTTAACCATTAGTCCAGAGTAAGAGTTAAGACCATAACCATTAGTCCAGAGTAAGAGTTAAGACCTTAACCATTAGTCTAGAGTAAGAGTTAAGACCTTAACCATAATGCCAGGGTAAGAGTTAAGACCTTAAACATTAGTCCAGAGTAAGAGTTAAGACCTTAACCATTAGTCCAGAGTAAGAGTTAAGACCTTAACCATTAGCCTAGAGTAAGAGTTAAGACCTTAACCATGATGCTAGAGTAAGAGTTAAGACCTTAACCATGATGCCAGAGTAAGAGTTTAGACCAAGACCTTAACCGTTAGTCCAGAGTAAGAGTTAAGACCTTAACCATGATGCCAGAGTAAGAGTTAAGACCTTAACCATTAGTCCAGAGTAAGAGTTAAGCCTGTAACCATTAGTCCAGAGTAAGATATAAGACCTTAACCATGATGCCAGAGTAAGAGTCTAAGACTTTAACCATGGTGCCAGAGTAAGAGTTAAGACCTTAACCATTAGTCCAGAGTAAGAGTTAAGACCATAACCATTAGTCCAGAGTAAGAGTTAAGACCTTAACCATGATGCCAGAGTAAGATTTAAGACCTTAACCATGATGCCAGAGTAAGAGTTAAGACCTTAACCATTAGTCCAGAGTAAGAGTTAAGACCTTAACCATGATGCAAGAGTAAGAGTTAAGACCTTAAACATTAGTCCAGAGTAAGAGTTAAGACCTTAACCATGATGCCAGAGTAAGAGTCTAAGACCTTAACCATTAGTCCAGAATAAGAGTTAGGACATTAACCATTAGTCCAGAGTAAGAGTTAAGACCTTAACCATTAGTCCAGAGTAAGAGTTAAGACCTTAACCATGATGCTAGAGTAACAGTTAAGACCTTAACCATGATGCCAGAGTAAGAGTTAAGACGTTAACCATTAGTCCAGAGTAAGAGTTACGACCTTAACCATGATGCCAGAGTAAGAGTTAAGACCTTAACCATGATGCCAGAGTTAGAGTTAAGACATTAACCATGATGCCAGAGTAAGAGCTAAGACCTTAACCATTAGTCCAGAGTAAGAGTTAAGACCTTAACCATGATGCCAG
This sequence comes from Triturus cristatus, assembly GCF_964204655.1. Taxonomy (NCBI): domain Eukaryota; kingdom Metazoa; phylum Chordata; class Amphibia; order Caudata; family Salamandridae; genus Triturus; species Triturus cristatus. Next base: position 716,516,191 of record NC_140593.1, on the reverse strand, counting down.
AGTGAGAGTCTAAAACCTTAACCATTAGTCCAGAGTAAGAGTTAAGACCTTAACCATGATGCCAGAGTAAGAGTTAAGACCTTAACCATGATGCCAGAGTAAGAGTTAAGACCTTAACCATTAGTCCAGAGTAAGAGTTAAGACCTTAACGATGATGCCAGAGTAAGAGTTAACACCTTAACCATTAGTCCAGAGTAAGAGTTAAGACCATAACCATTAGTCCAGAGTAAGAGTTAAGACCTTAACCATGATGCCAGAGTAAGAGTTAACACCTTAACCATTAGTCCAGAGTAAGAGTTAAGACCTTAACCATAATGCCAGGGTAAGAGTTAAGACCTTAAACATTAGTCCAGAGTAAGAGTTAAGACCTTAAACATTAGTCCAGAGTAAGAGTTAAGACCTTAACCATTAGTCCAGAGTAAGAGTTAAGACCTTAACCACTAGTCTAGAGTAAGAGTTAAGACCTTAACCATGATGCTAGAGTAAGAGTTAAGACCTTAACCATAATGCCAGAGTAAGAGTTAAGACCTTAACCATTAGTCCAGAGTAAGAGTTAAGACCTTAACCATTAGTCCAGAGTAAGAGTTACAACCTTAACCATGATGCCAGAGTAAGAGTTAAGACCTTAACCATGTTCCCAGAGTTAGAGTTAAGACCTTAACCATGATGCCAGAGTAAGAGTTAAGACCAAGACCTTAACCATTAGTCCAGAGTTAGAGTTAAGACCTTAACCATGATGCCAGAGTAAGAGTTAAGACCTTAACCATTAGTCCAGAGTAAGAGTTAAGCCCGTAACCATTAGTCCAGAGTAAGATTTAAGACCTTAACCATGATGCCAGAGTAAGAGTTAAGACCTTAACCATTAGTCCAGAGTAAGAGTTAAGACCTTAACCATTAGTCTAGAGTAAGAGTTAAGACCTTAACCATGATGCTAGAGTAAGAGTTAAGACCTTAACCATTAGTCCAGAGTAAGAGTTAAGACCTTAACCATTAGTCCAGAGTAAGAGTTACGAACTTAACCATTAGTCCAGAGTAATAGTTAAGACCTTAACCACGATCCCAGAGTTAGAGTTAAGACCTTAACCATGATGCCAGAGTAAGAGTTACGACCTTAACCATTAGTCCAGAGTAAGAGTTAAGGCCTTAACCATGATGCCAGAGTAAGAGTTAACACCTTAACCATTAGTCCAGAGTAAAAGTTAAGACCTTAACCATGATGCCAGGGTAAGAGTTAAGACCTTAAACATTAGTCCAGAGTAAGAGTTAAGACCTTAACCATGATGCCAGAGTAAGAGTCTAAGACCTTAACCATTAGTCCAGAGTAAGAGTTAAGACCTTAACCATTAGTCCAGAGTAAGAGTTAAGACCTTAACCATTAGCCTAGAGTAAGAGTTAAGACCTTAACCATGATGCTAGAGTAAGAGTTAAGACCTTAACCATGATGCCAGAGTAAGAGTTAAGACCTTAACCATTAGTTCAGAGTAAGAGTTAAGACCTTAACCATTAGTCCAGAGTAAGAGTTACGACCTTAACCATGATGCCAGAGTAAGAGTTAAGACCTTAACCATGTTCCCAGAGTTAGAGTTAAGACCTTAACCATGATGCCAGAGTAAGAGTTACGACCTTAACCATGATGCCAGAGTAAGAGTTAAGACCTTAACCATTAGTCCAGAGTAAGAGTTAAGACCTTAACCATGATGCCAGAGTAAGAGTTAAGACCAAGACCTTAACCATTAGTCCAGAGTTAGAGTTAAGACCTTAACCATGATGCCAGAGTAAGAGTTAAGACCTTAACCATTAGTCCAGAGTAAGAGTTAAGCCTGTAACCATTAGTCCAGAGTAAGATTAAAGACCTTAACCATGATGCCAGAGTAAGTGTCTAAGACCTTAACCATTAGTCCAGAGTAAGAGTTAAGACCTTAACCATTAGTCCAGAGTAAGAGTTAAGACCATAACCATTAGTCCAGAGTAAGAGTTAAGACCTTAACCATTAGTCTAGAGTAAGAGTTAAGACCTTAACCATGATGCTAGAGTAAGAGTTAAGACCTTAACCATTAGTCCAGAGTAAGAGTTAAGACCTTAACCATTAGTCCAGAGTAAGAGTTACGAACTTAACCATTAGTCCAGAGTAAGAGTTAAGACCTTAACCATGATCCCAGAGTTAGAGTTAAGACCTTAACCATGATGCCAGAGTAAGAGTTACGACCTTAATCATGATGCCAGAGTAAGAGTTAAGACCTTAACCATTAGTCCAGAGTAAGAGTTAAGACCTTAACCATGATGCCAGAGTAAGAGTTAAGACCAAGACCTTAACCATTAGTCCAGAGTAAGAGTTAAGACCTTAACCATGATGCCAGAGTAAGAGTCTAAGACCTTAACCATGATGCCAGAGTAAGAGTTAAGACCTTAACCATTAGTCCAGAGTAAGATTAAAGACCTTAACCATGATGCCAGAGTAAGAGTCTAAGACCTTAACCATGATGCCAGAGTAAGAGTTAAGACCAAGACCTTAACCATTAGTCCAGAGTTAGAGTTAAGACCTTAACCATGATGCCAGAGTAAGAGTTAAGACCTTAACCATTAGTCCAGAGTAAAAGTTAAGCCTGTAACCATTAGTCCAGAGTAAGATTAAAGACCTTAACCATGATGCCAGAGTAAGAGTCTAAGACCTTAACCATGATGCCAGAGTAAGAGTTAAGACCAAGACCTTAACCATTAGTCCAGAGTTAGAGTTAAGACCTTAACCATGATGCCAGAGTTAGAGTTAAGACCTTAACCATTAGTCCAGAGTAAGAGTTAAGCCTGTAACCATTAGTCCAGAGTAAGATTAAAGACCTTAACCATGATGCCAGAGTAAGTGTCTAAGACCTTAACCATTAGTCCAGAGTAAGAGTTAAGACCTTAACCATTAGTCCAGAGTAAGAGTTAAGACCATAACCATTAGTCCAGAGTAAGAGTTAAGACCTTAACCATTAGTCTAGAGTAAGAGTTAAGACCTTAACCATAATGCCAGGGTAAGAGTTAAGACCTTAAACATTAGTCCAGAGTAAGAGTTAAGACCTTAACCATTAGTCCAGAGTAAGAGTTAAGACCTTAACCATTAGTCCAGAGTAAGAGTTAAGACCTTAACCATTAGCCTAGAGTAAGAGTTAAGACCTTAACCATGATGCTAGAGTAAGAGTTAAGACCTTAACCATGATGCCAGAGTAAGAGTTAAGACCTTAACCATTAGTTCAGAGTAAGAGTTAAGACCTTAACCATTAGCCTAGAGTAAGAGTTAAGACCTTAACCATTAGTCCAGAGTAAGAGTTACGACCTTAACCATGATGCCAGAGTAAGAGTTAAGACCTTAACCATGTTCCCAGAGTTAGAGTTAAGACCTTAACCATGATGCCAGAGTAAGAGTTACGACCTTAACCATGATGCCAGAGTAAGAGTTAAGACCTTAACCATTAGTCCAGAGTAAGAGTTAAGACCTTAACCATGATGCCAGAGTAAGAGTTAAGACCAAGACCTTAACCATTAGTCCAGAGTTAGAGTTAAGACCTTAACCATGATGCCAGAGTAAGAGTTAAGACCTTAACCATTAGTCCAGAGTAAGAGTTAAGCCTGTAACCATTAGTCCAGAGTAAGATTAAAGACCTTAACCATGATGCCAGAGTAAGTGTCTAAGACCTTAACCATTAGTCCAGAGTAAGAGTTAAGACCTTAACCATTAGTCCAGAGTAAGAGTTAAGACCATAACCATTAGTCCAGAGTAAGAGTTAAGACCTTAACCATTAGTCTAGAGTAAGAGTTAAGACCTTAACCATGATGCTAGAGTAAGAGTTAAGACCTTAACCATTAGTCCAGAGTAAGAGTTAAGACCTTAACCATTAGTCCAGAGTAAGAGTTACGAACTTAACCATTAGTCCAGAGTAAGAGTTAAGACCTTAACCATGATCCCAGAGTTAGAGTTAAGACCTTAACCATGATGCCAGAGTAAGAGTTACGACCTTAATCATGATGCCAGAGTAAGAGTTAAGACCTTAACCATTAGTCCAGAGTAAGAGTTAAGACCTTAACCATGATGCCAGAGTAAGAGTTAAGACCAAGACCTTAACCATTAGTCCAGAGTAAGAGTTAAGACCTTAACCATGATGCCAGAGTAAGAGTCTAAGACCTTAACCATGATGCCAGAGTAAGAGTTAAGACCTTAACCATTAGTCCAGAGTAAGATTAAAGACCTTAACCATGATGCCAGAGTAAGAGTCTAAGACCTTAACCATGATGCCAGAGTAAGAGTTAAGACCAAGACCTTAACCATTAGTCCAGAGTTAGAGTTAAGACCTTAACCATGATGCCAGAGTAAGAGTTAAGACCTTAACCATTAGTCCAGAGTAAGAGTTAAGCCTGTAACCATTAGTCCAGAGTAAGATTAAAGACCTTAACCATGATGCCAGAGTAAGAGTCTAAGACCTTAACCATGATGCCAGAGTAAGAGTTAAGACCAAGACCTTAACCATTAGTCCAGAGTTAGAGTTAAGACCTTAACCATGATGCCAGAGTTAGAGTTAAGACCTTAACCATTAGTCCAGAGTAAGAGTTAAGCCTGTAACCATTAGTCCAGAGTAAGATTAAAGACCTTAACCATGATGCCAGAGTAAGTGTCTAAGACCTTAACCATTAGTCCAGAGTAAGAGTTAAGACCTTAACCATTAGTCCAGAGTAAGAGTTAAGACCATAACCATTAGTCCAGAGTAAGAGTTAAGACCTTAACCATTAGTCTAGAGTAAGAGTTAAGACCTTAACCATAATGCCAGGGTAAGAGTTAAGACCTTAAACATTAGTCCAGAGTAAGAGTTAAGACCTTAACCATTAGTCCAGAGTAAGAGTTAAGACCTTAACCATTAGCCTAGAGTAAGAGTTAAGACCTTAACCATGATGCTAGAGTAAGAGTTAAGACCTTAACCATGATGCCAGAGTAAGAGTTAAGACCTTAACCATTAGTTCAGAGTAAGAGTTAAGACCTTAACCATTAGCCTAGAGTAAGAGTTAAGACCTTAACCATTAGTCCAGAGTAAGAGTTACGACCTTAACCATGATGCCAGAGTAAGAGTTAAGACCTTAACCATGTTCCCAGAGTTAGAGTTAAGACCTTAACCATGATGCCAGAGTAAGAGTTACGACCTTAACCATGATGCCAGAGTAAGAGTTAAGACCTTAACCATTAGTCCAGAGTAAGAGTTAAGACCTTAACCATGATGCCAGAGTAAGAGTTAAGACCAAGACCTTAACCATTAGTTCAGAGTTAGAGTTAAGACCTTAACCATGATGCCAGAGTAAGAGTTAAGACCTTAACCATTAGTCCAGAGTAAGAGTTAAGCCTGTAAACATTAGTCCAGAGTAAGATTAAAGACCTTAACCATGATGCCAGAGTAAGAGTCTAAGACCTTAACCATGATGCCAGAGTAAGAGTTAAGACCAAGACCTTAACCATTAATCCAGAGTTAGAGTTAAGACCTTAACCATGATGCCAGAGTAAGAGTTAAGACCTTAACCATTAGTCCAGAGTAAGAGTTAAGCCTGTAACCATTAGTCCAGAGTAAGATTAAAGACCTTAACCATGATGCCAGAGTAAGAGTCTAAGACCTTAACCATGATGCCAGAGTAAGAGTTAAGACCTTAACCATTAGTCCAGAGTAAGAGTTAAGACCATAACCATTAGTCCAGAGTAAGAGTTAAGACCTTCACCATTAGTCTAGAGTAAGAGTTAAGACCTTAACCATGATGCTAGAGTAAGAGTTAAGACCTTAACCATTAGTCCAGAGTAAGAGTTAAGACCTTAACCATCAGTCCAGAGTAAGAGTTACGAACTTAACCATTAGTCCAGAGTAAGAGTTAAGACCTTAACCATGATCCCAGAGTTAGAGTTAAGACCTTAACCATGATGCCAGAGTAAGAGTTACGACCTTAATCATGATGCCAGAGTAAGAGTTAAGACCTTAACCATTAGTCCAGAGTAAGAGTTAAGACCTTAACCATGATGCCAGAGTAAGAGTTAAGACCAAGACCTTAACCATTAGTCCAGAGTAAGAGTTAAGACCTTAACCATGATGCCAGAGTAAGAGTCTAAGACCTTAACCATGATGCCAGAGTAAGAGTTAAGACCTTAACCATTAGTCCAGAGTAAGAGTTAAGACCATAACCATTAGTCCAGAGTAAGAGTTAGGACCGTAACCATGATGCCAGAGTAAGAGTTAAGACCTTAACCATGATGCCAGATTAAGAGTTAAGACCTTAACCATGATGCCAGAGTAAGAGTTAAGACCTTAACCATTAGTCCAGAGTAAGAGTTAAGACCATAACCATGATGCCAGGGTAAGAGTTAAGACCTTAAACATTAGTCCAGAGTAAGAGTTAAGACCTTAACCATGATGCCAGAGTAAGAGTCTAAGACCTTAACCATTAGTCCAGAGTAAGAGTTAAGACCTTAACCATTAGTCCAGAGTAAGAGTTAAGACCTTAACCATTAGTCTAGAGTAATAGTTAAGACCTTAACCATGATGCCAGAGTAAGAGTTAAGACCTTAACCATGATGCCAGAGTAAGAGTTAAGACCTTAACCATTAGTCCAGAGTAAGAGTTAAGACCTTAACCATTAGTCCAGAGTAAGAGTTACGACCTTAACCATGATGCCAGAGTAAGAGTTAAGGCCTTAACCATGTTCCCAGAGTTAGAGTTAAGACCTTAACCATGATGCCAGAGTAAGAGTTACAACCTTAACCATGATGCCAGAGTAAGAGTTAAGACCTTAACCATTAGTCCAGAGTAAGAGTTAAGACCTTAACCATGATGCCAGAGTAAGAGTTTAGACCAAGACCTTAACCGTTAGTCCAGAGTAAGAGTTAAGACCTTAACCATGATGCCAGAGTAAGAGTTAAGACCTTAACCATTAGTCCAGAGTAAGAGTTAAGCCTGTAACCATTAGTCCAGAGTAAGATATAAGACCTTAACCATGATGCCAGAGTAAGAGTCTAAGACTTTAACCATGGTGCCAGAGTAAGAGTTAAGACCTTAACCATTAGTCCAGAGTAAGAGTTAAGACCATAACCATTAGTCCAGAGTAAGAGTTAAGACCTTAACCATGATGCCAGAGTAAGATTTAAGACCTTAACCATGATGCCAGAGTAAGAGTTAAGACCTTAACCATTAGTCCAGAGTAAGAGTTAAGACCTTAACCATGATGCAAGAGTAAGAGTTAAGACCTTAAACATTAGTCCAGAGTAAGAGTTAAGACCTTAACCATGATGCCAGAGTAAGAGTCTAAGACCTTAACCATTAGTCCAGAATAAGAGTTAGGACATTAACCATTAGTCCAGAGTAAGAGTTAAGACCTTAACCATTAGTCCAGAGTAAGAGTTAAGACCTTAACCATGATGCTAGAGTAACAGTTAAGACCTTAACCATGATGCCAGAGTAAGAGTTAAGACGTTAACCATTAGTCCAGAGTAAGAGTTACGACCTTAACCATGATGCCAGAGTAAGAGTTAAGACCTTAACCATGATGCCAGAGTTAGAGTTAAGACATTAACCATGATGCCAGAGTAAGAGCTAAGACCTTAACCATTAGTCCAGAGTAAGAGTAAAGACCTTAACCATGATGCCAGAGTGAGAGTCTAAAACCTTAACCATTAGTCCAGAGTAAGAGTTAAGACCTTAACCATGATGCCAGAGTAAGAGTTAAGACCTTAACCATTAGTCCAGAGTAAGAGTTAAGACCTTAACCATGATGCCAGAGTAGGAGTTAAGACCGTAAACATTAGTCCAGAGTAAGAGTTAAGACCTTAACCATGATGCCAGAGTAAGAGTCTAAGACCTTAACCATTAGTCCAGTGTAAGAGTTAAGACCTTAACCATTAGTCCAGAGTAAGAGTTAAGACCTTAACCATTAGTCTAGAGTAAGAGTTAAGACCTTAACCATGATGCTAGAGTAAGAGTTAAGACCTTAACCATTAGTCCAGAGTAAGAGTTAAGACCTTAACCATTAGTCCAGAGCAAGAGTTATGAACTTAACCATTAGTCCAGACTAAGAGTTAAGACCTTAACCATGATCCCAGAGTTAGAGTTAAGACCTTAACCATGATGCCAGAGTAAGAGTTACGACCTTAACCATGATGCCAGAGTAAGAGTTAAGACCATAACCATTCGTCCAGAGTAAGAGTTAAGACCTTAACCATGATGCCAGAGTAAGAGTTAAGACCAAGACCTTAACCATTAGTCCAGAGTAAGAGTTAAGACCTTAACCATGATGCCAGAGTAAGAGTTAAGACCTTAACCATTAGTCCAGAGTAAGAGTTAAGCCTGTAACCATTAGTCCAGAGTAAGATTTAAGACCTTAACCATGATGCCAGAGTAAGAGTCTAAGACCTTAACCATTAGTCCAGAGTAAGAGTTAAGATCTTAACCATTAGTCCAGAGTAAGAGTTAAGACCATAACCATTAGTCCAGAGTAAGAGTTAAGACCATAACCATGATGCCAGAGTAAGAGTTAAGACCTTAACCATGATGCCAGAGTAAGAGTTAAGACCTTAACCATTAGTCCAGAGTAAGAGTTAAGACCTTAACGATGATGCCAGAGTAAGAGTTAACACCTTAACCATTAGTCCAGAGTAAGAGTTAAGACCATAACCATTAGTCCAGAGTAAGAGTTAAGACCTTAACCATGATGCCAGAGTAAGAGTTAACACCTTAACCATTAGTCCAGAGTAAGAGTTAAGACCTTAACCATAATGCCAGGGTAAGAGTTAAGACCTTAAACATTAGTCCAGAGTAAGAGTTAAGACCTTAAACATTAGTCCAGAGTAAGAGTTAAGACCTTAACCATTAGTCCAGAGTAAGAGTTAAGACCTTAACCATTAGTCTAGAGTAAGAGTTAAGACCTTAACCATGATGCTAGAGTAAGAGTTAAGACCTTAACCATAATGCCAGAGTAAGAGTTAAGACCTTAACCATTAGTCCAGAGTAAGAGTTAAGACCTTAACCATTAGTCCAGAGTAAGAGTTACAACCTTAACCATGATGCCAGAGTAAGAGTTAAGACCTTAACCATGTTCCCCCCAGAGTTAGAGTTAAGACCTTAACCATGATGCCAGAGTAAGAGTTAAGACCAAGACCTTAACCATTAGTCCAGAGTTAGAGTTAAGACCTTAACCATGATGCCAGAGTAAGAGTTAAGACCTTAACCATTAGTCCAGAGTAAGAGTTAAGCCCGTAACCATTAGTCCAGAGTAAGATTTAAGACCTTAAACATGATGCCAGAGTAAGAGTCTAAGACCTTAACCATGATGCCAGAGTAAGAGTTAAGACCTTAACCATTAGTCCAGAGTAAGAGTTAAGACCTTAACCATTAGTCTAGAGTAAGAGTTAAGACCTTAACCATGATGCTAGAGTAAGAGTTAAGACCTTAACCATTAGTCCAGAGTAAGAGTTAAGACCTTAACCATTAGTCCAGAGTAAGAGTTACGAACTTAACCATTAGTCCAGAGTAAGAGTTAAGACCTTAACCACGATCCCAGAGTTAGAGTTAAGACCTTAACCATGATGCCAGAGTAAGAGTTACGACCTTAACCATTAGTCCAGAGTAAGAGTTAAGGCCTTAACCATGATGCCAAAGTAAGAGTTAACACCTTAACCATTAGTCCAGAGTAAAAGTTAAGATCTTAACCATGATGCCAGGGTAAGAGTTAAGACCTTAAACATTAGTCCAGAGTAAGAGTTAAGACCTTAACCATGATGCCAGAGTAAGAGTCTAAGACCTTAACCATTAGTCCAGAGTAAGAGTTAAGACCTTAACCATTAGTCCAGAGTAAGAGTTAAGACCTTAACCATTAGCCTAGAGTAAGAGTTAAGACCTTAACCATGATGCTAGAGTAAGAGTTAAGACCTTAACCATGATGCCAGAGTAAGAGTTAAGACCTTAACCATTAGTTCAGAGTAAGAGTTAAGACCTTAACCATTAGTCCAGAGTAAGAGTTACGACCTTAACCATGATGCCAGAGTAAGAGTTAAGACCTTAACCATGTTCCCAGAGTTAGAGTTAAGACCTTAACCATGATGCCAGAGTAAGAGTTACGACCTTAACCATGATGCCAGAGTAAGAGTTAAGACCTTAACCATTAGTCCAGAGTAAGAGTTAAGACCTTAACCATGATGCCAGAGTAAGAGTTAAGACCAAGACCTTAACCATTAGTCCAGAGTTAGAGTTAAGACCTTAACCATGATGCCAGAGTAAGAGTTAAGACCTTAACCATTAGTCCAGAGTAAGAGTTAAGCCTGTAACCATTAGTCCAGAGTAAGATTAAAGACCTTAACCATGATGCCAGAGTAAGTGTCTAAGACCTTAACCATTAGTCCAGAGTAAGAGTTAAGACCTTAACCATTAGTCCAGAGTAAGAGTTAAGACCATAACCATTAGTCCAGAGTAAGAGTTAAGACCTTAACCATTAGTCTAGAGTAAGAGTTAAGACCTTAACCATGATGCTAGAGTAAGAGTTAAGACCTTAACCATTAGTCCAGAGTAAGAGTTAAGACCTTAACCATTAGTCCAGAGTAAGAGTTACGAACTTAACCATTAGTCCAGAGTAAGAGTTAAGACCTTAACCATGATCCCAGAGTTAGAGTTAAGACCTTAACCATGATGCCAGAGTAAGAGTTACGACCTTAATCATGATGCCAGAGTAAGAGTTAAGACCTTAACCATTAGTCCAGAGTAAGAGTTAAGACCTTAACCATGATGCCAGAGTAAGAGTTAAGACCAAGACCTTAACCATTAGTCCAGAGTAAGAGTTAAGACCTTAACCATGATGCCAGAGTAAGAGTCTAAGACCTTAACCATGATGCCAGAGTAAGAGTTAAGACCTTAACCATTAGTCCAGAGTAAGATTAAAGACCTTAACCATGATGCCAGAGTAAGAGTCTAAGACCTTAACCATGATGCCAGAGTAAGAGTTAAGACCAAGACCTTAACCATTAGTCCAGAGTTAGAGTTAAGACCTTAAGCATGATGCCAGAGTAAGAGTTAAGACCTTAACCATTAGTCCAGAGTAAGAGTTAAGCCTGTAACCATTAGTCCAGAGTAAGATTAAAGACCTTAACCATGATGCCAGAGTAAGAGTCTAAGACCTTAACCATGATGCCAGAGTAAGAGTTAAGACCAAGACCTTAACCATTAGTCCAGAGTTAGAGTTAAGACCTTAACCATGATGCCAGAGTTAGAGTTAAGACCTTAACCATTAGTCCAGAGTAAGAGTTAAGCCTGTAACCATTAGTCCAGAGTAAGATTAAAGACCTTAACCATGATGCCAGAGTAAGTGTCTAAGACCTTAACCATTAGTCCAGAGTAAGAGTTAAGACCTTAACCATTAGTCCAGAGTAAGAGTTAAGACCATAACCATTAGTCCAGAGTAAGAGTTAAGACCTTAACCATTAGTCTAGAGTAAGAGTTAAGACCTTAACCATGATGCTAGAGTAAGAGTTAAGACCTTAACCATTAGTCCAGAGTAAGAGTTAAGACCTTAACCATTAGTCCAGAGTAAGAGTTACGAACTTAACCATTAGTCCAGAGTAAGAGTTAAGACCTTAACCATGATCCCAGAGTTAGAGTTAAGACCTTAACCATGATGCCAGAGTAAGAGTTACGACCTTAATCATGATGCCAGAGTAAGAGTTAAGACCTTAACCATTAGTCCAGAGTAAGAGTTAAGACCTTAACCATGATGCCAGAGTAAGAGTTAAGACCAAGACCTTAACCATTAGTCCAAAATAAGAGTTAAGACCTTAACCATGATGCCAGAGTAAGAGTCTAAGACCTTAACCATGATGCCAGAGTAAGAGTTAAGACCTTAACCATTAGTCCAGAGTAAGAGTTAAGACCATAACCATTAGTCCATAGTAAGAGTTAGGACCGTAACCATGATGCCAGAGTAAGAGTTAAGACCTTAACCATGATGCCAGATTAAGAGATAAGACCTTAACCATGATGCCAGAGTAAGAGTTAAGACCTTAACCATTAGTCCAGAGTAAGAGTTAAGACCATAACCATTAGTCCAGAGTAAGAGTTAAGACCTTAACCATTAGTCCAGAGTAAGAGTTAAGACCTTAACCATGATGCCAGGGTAAGAGTTAAGACCTTAAACATTAGTCCAGAGTAAGAGTTAAGACCTTAACCATGATGCCAGAGTAAGAGTCTAAGACCTTAACCATTAGTCCAGAGTAAGAGTTAAGACCTTACCCATTAGTCCAGAGTAAGAGTTAAGACCTTAACCATTAGTCTAGAGTAAGAGTTAAGACCTTAACCATGATGCCAGAGTAAGAGTTAAGACCTTAACCATGATGCCAGAGTAAGAGTTAAGACCTTAACCATTAGTCCAGAGTAAGAGTTAAGACCTTAACCATTAGTCCAGAGTAAGAGTTACGACCTTAACCATGATGCCAGAGTAAGAGTTAAGGCCTTAACCATGTTCCCAGAGTTAGAGTTAAGACCTTAACCATGATGCCAGAGTAAGAGTTAAGACCTTAACCATTAGCCTAGAGTAAGAGTTAAGACCTTAACCATGATGCTAGTGTAAGAGTTAAGACCTTAACCATGTTGCCAGAGTAAGAGTTAAGACCTTAACCATTAGTTCAGAGTAAGAGTTAAGACCTTAACCATTAGTCCAGAGTAAGAGTTACGACCCTAACCATGATGCCAGAGTAAGAGTTAAGACCTTAACCATGTTCCCAGAGTTAGAGTTAAGACCTTAACCATGATGCGAGAGTAAGAGTTACGACCTTAACCATGATGCCAGAGTAAGAGTTAAGACCTTAACCATTAGTCCAGAGTAAGAGTTAAGACCTTAACCATGATGCCAGAGTAAGAGTTAACACCTTAACCATTAGTCCAGAGTAAGAGTTAAGACCTTAACCATAATGCCAGGGTAAGAGTTAAGACCTTAAACATTAGTCCAGAGTAAGAGTTAAGACCTTAAACATTAGTCCAGAGTAAGAGTTAAGACCTTAACCATTAGTCCAGAGTAAGAGTTAAGACCTTAACCATTAGTCTAGAGTAAGAGTTAAGACCTTAACCATGATGCTAGAGTAAGAGTTAAGACCTTAACCATAATGCCAGAGTAAGAGTTAAGACCTTAACCATTAGTCCAGAGTAAGAGTTAAGACCTTAACCATTAGTCCAGAGTAAGAGTTACAACCTTAACCATGATGCCAGAGTAAGAGTTAAGACCTTAACCATGTTCCCCCCAGAGTTAGAGTTAAGACCTTAACCATGATGCCAGAGTAAGAGTTAAGACCAAGACCTTAACCATTAGTCCAGAGTTAGAGTTAAGACCTTAACCATGATGCCAGAGTAAGAGTTAAGACCTTAACCATTAGTCCAGAGTAAGAGTTAAGCCCGTAACCATTAGTCCAGAGTAAGATTTAAGACCTTAAACATGATGCCAGAGTAAGAGTCTAAGACCTTAACCATGATGCCAGAGTAAGAGTTAAGACCTTAACCATTAGTCCAGAGTAAGAGTTAAGACCTTAACCATTAGTCTAGAGTAAGAGTTAAGACCTTAACCATGATGCTAGAGTAAGAGTTAAGACCTTAACCATTAGTCCAGAGTAAGAGTTAAGACCTTAACCATTAGTCCAGAGTAAGAGTTACGAACTTAACCATTAGTCCAGAGTAAGAGTTAAGACCTTAACCACGATCCCAGAGTTAGAGTTAAGACCTTAACCATGATGCCAGAGTAAGAGTTACGACCTTAACCATTAGTCCAGAGTAAGAGTTAAGGCCTTAACCATGATGCCAAAGTAAGAGTTAACACCTTAACCATTAGTCCAGAGTAAAAGTTAAGATCTTAACCATGATGCCAGGGTAAGAGTTAAGACCTTAAACATTAGTCCAGAGTAAGAGTTAAGACCTTAACCATGATGCCAGAGTAAGAGTCTAAGACCTTAACCATTAGTCCAGAGTAAGAGTTAAGACCTTAACCATTAGTCCAGAGTAAGAGTTAAGACCTTAACCATTAGCCTAGAGTAAGAGTTAAGACCTTAACCATGATGCTAGAGTAAGAGTTAAGACCTTAACCATGATGCCAGAGTAAGAGTTAAGACCTTAACCATTAGTTCAGAGTAAGAGTTAAGACCTTAACCATTAGTCCAGAGTAAGAGTTACGACCTTAACCATGATGCCAGAGTAAGAGTTAAGACCTTAACCATGTTCCCAGAGTTAGAGTTAAGACCTTAACCATGATGCCAGAGTAAGAGTTACGACCTTAACCATGATGCCAGAGTAAGAGTTAAGACCTTAACCATTAGTCCAGAGTAAGAGTTAAGACCTTAACCATGATGCCAGAGTAAGAGTTAAGACCAAGACCTTAACCATTAGTCCAGAGTTAGAGTTAAGACCTTAACCATGATGCCAGAGTAAGAGTTAAGACCTTAACCATTAGTCCAGAGTAAGAGTTAAGCCTGTAACCATTAGTCCAGAGTAAGATTAAAGACCTTAACCATGATGCCAGAGTAAGTGTCTAAGACCTTAACCATTAGTCCAGAGTAAGAGTTAAGACCTTAACCATTAGTCCAGAGTAAGAGTTAAGACCATAACCATTAGTCCAGAGTAAGAGTTAAGACCTTAACCATTAGTCTAGAGTAAGAGTTAAGACCTTAACCATGATGCTAGAGTAAGAGTTAAGACCTTAACCATTAGTCCAGAGTAAGAGTTAAGACCTTAACCATTAGTCCAGAGTAAGAGTTACGAACTTAACCATTAGTCCAGAGTAAGAGTTAAGACCTTAACCATGATCCCAGAGTTAGAGTTAAGACCTTAACCATGATGCCAGAGTAAGAGTTACGACCTTAATCATGATGCCAGAGTAAGAGTTAAGACCTTAACCATTAGTCCAGAGTAAGAGTTAAGACCTTAACCATGATGCCAGAGTAAGAGTTAAGACCAAGACCTTAACCATTAGTCCAGAGTAAGAGTTAAGACCTTAACCATGATGCCAGAGTAAGAGTCTAAGACCTTAACCATGATGCCAGAGTAAGAGTTAAGACCTTAACCATTAGTCCAGAGTAAGATTAAAGACCTTAACCATGATGCCAGAGTAAGAGTCTAAGACCTTAACCATGATGCCAGAGTAAGAGTTAAGACCAAGACCTTAACCATTAGTCCAGAGTTAGAGTTAAGACCTTAAGCATGATGCCAGAGTAAGAGTTAAGACCTTAACCATTAGTCCAGAGTAAGAGTTAAGCCTGTAACCATTAGTCCAGAGTAAGATTAAAGACCTTAACCATGATGCCAGAGTAAGAGTCTAAGACCTTAACCATGATGCCAGAGTAAGAGTTAAGACCAAGACCTTAACCATTAGTCCAGAGTTAGAGTTAAGACCTTAACCATGATGCCAGAGTTAGAGTTAAGACCTTAACCATTAGTCCAGAGTAAGAGTTAAGCCTGTAACCATTAGTCCAGAGTAAGATTAAAGACCTTAACCATGATGCCAGAGTAAGTGTCTAAGACCTTAACCATTAGTCCAGAGTAAGAGTTAAGACCTTAACCATTAGTCCAGAGTAAGAGTTAAGACCATAACCATTAGTCCAGAGTAAGAGTTAAGACCTTAACCATTAGTCTAGAGTAAGAGTTAAGACCTTAACCATGATGCTAGAGTAAGAGTTAAGACCTTAACCATTAGTCCAGAGTAAGAGTTAAGACCTTAACCATTAGTCCAGAGTAAGAGTTACGAACTTAACCATTAGTCCAGAGTAAGAGTTAAGACCTTAACCATGATCCCAGAGTTAGAGTTAAGACCTTAACCATGATGCCAGAGTAAGAGTTACGACCTTAATCATGATGCCAGAGTAAGAGTTAAGACCTTAACCATTAGTCCAGAGTAAGAGTTAAGACCTTAACCATGATGCCAGAGTAAGAGTTAAGACCAAGACCTTAACCATTAGTCCAAAATAAGAGTTAAGACCTTAACCATGATGCCAGAGTAAGAGTCTAAGACCTTAACCATGATGCCAGAGTAAGAGTTAAGACCTTAACCATTAGTCCAGAGTAAGAGTTAAGACCATAACCATTAGTCCATAGTAAGAGTTAGGACCGTAACCATGATGCCAGAGTAAGAGTTAAGACCTTAACCATGATGCCAGATTAAGAGATAAGACCTTAACCATGATGCCAGAGTAAGAGTTAAGACCTTAACCATTAGTCCAGAGTAAGAGTTAAGACCATAACCATTAGTCCAGAGTAAGAGTTAAGACCTTAACCATTAGTCCAGAGTAAGAGTTAAGACCTTAACCATGATGCCAGGGTAAGAGTTAAGACCTTAAACATTAGTCCAGAGTTAGAGTTAAGACCTTAACCATGATGCCAGAGTAAGAGTTACGACCTTAATCATGATGCCAGAGTAAGAGTTAAGACCTTAACCATTAGTCCAGAGTAAGAGTTAAGACCTTAACCATGATGCCAGAGTAAGAGTTAAGACCAAGACCTTAACCATTAGTCCAGAGTAAGAGTTAAGACCTTAACCATGATGCCAGAGTAAGAGTCTAAGACCTTAACCATGATGCCAGAGTAAGAGTTAAGACCTTAACCATTAGTCCAGAGTAAGATTAAAGACCTTAACCATGATGCCAGAGTAAGAGTCTAAGACCTTAACCATGATGCCAGAGTAAGAGTTAAGACCAAGACCTTAACCATTAGTCCAGAGTTAGAGTTAAGACCTTAAGCATGATGCCAGAGTAAGAGTTAAGACCTTAACCATTAGTCCAGAGTAAGAGTTAAGCCTGTAACCATTAGTCCAGAGTAAGATTAAAGACCTTAACCATGATGCCAGAGTAAGAGTCTAAGACCTTAACCATGATGCCAGAGTAAGAGTTAAGACCAAGACCTTAACCATTAGTCCAGAGTTAGAGTTAAGACCTTAACCATGATGCCAGAGTTAGAGTTAAGACCTTAACCATTAGTCCAGAGTAAGAGTTAAGCCTGTAACCATTAGTCCAGAGTAAGATTAAAGACCTTAACCATGATGCCAGAGTAAGTGTCTAAGACCTTAACCATTAGTCCAGAGTAAGAGTTAAGACCTTAACCATTAGTCCAGAGTAAGAGTTAAGACCATAACCATTAGTCCAGAGTAAGAGTTAAGACCTTAACCATTAGTCTAGAGTAAGAGTTAAGACCTTAACCATGATGCTAGAGTAAGAGTTAAGACCTTAACCATTAGTCCAGAGTAAGAGTTAAGACCTTAACCATTAGTCCAGAGTAAGAGTTACGAACTTAACCATTAGTCCAGAGTAAGAGTTAAGACCTTAACCATGATCCCAGAGTTAGAGTTAAGACCTTAACCATGATGCCAGAGTAAGAGTTACGACCTTAATCATGATGCCAGAGTAAGAGTTAAGACCTTAACCATTAGTCCAGAGTAAGAGTTAAGACCTTAACCATGATGCCAGAGTAAGAGTTAAGACCAAGACCTTAACCATTAGTCCAAAATAAGAGTTAAGACCTTAACCATGATGCCAGAGTAAGAGTCTAAGACCTTAACCATGATGCCAGAGTAAGAGTTAAGACCTTAACCATTAGTCCAGAGTAAGAGTTAAGACCATAACCATTAGTCCATAGTAAGAGTTAGGACCGTAACCATGATGCCAGAGTAAGAGTTAAGACCTTAACCATGATGCCAGATTAAGAGATAAGACCTTAACCATGATGCCAGAGTAAGAGTTAAGACCTTAACCATTAGTCCAGAGTAAGAGTTAAGACCATAACCATTAGTCCAGAGTAAGAGTTAAGACCTTAACCATTAGTCCAGAGTAAGAGTTAAGACCTTAACCATGATGCCAGGGTAAGAGTTAAGACCTTAAACATTAGTCCAGAGTAAGAGTTAAGACCTTAACCATGATGCCAGAGTAAGAGTCTAAGACCTTAACCATTAGTCCAGAGTAAGAGTTAAGACCTTACCCATTAGTCCAGAGTAAGAGTTAAGACCTTAACCATTAGTCTAGAGTAAGAGTTAAGACCTTAACCATGATGCCAGAGTAAGAGTTAAGACCTTAACCATGATGCCAGAGTAAGAGTTAAGACCTTAACCATTAGTCCAGAGTAAGAGTTAAGACCTTAACCATTAGTCCAGAGTAAGAGTTACGACCTTAACCATGATGCCAGAGTAAGAGTTAAGGCCTTAACCATGTTCCCAGAGTTAGAGTTAAGACCTTAACCATGATGCCAGAGTAAGAGTTAAGACCTTAACCATTAGCCTAGAGTAAGAGTTAAGACCTTAACCATGATGCTAGTGTAAGAGTTAAGACCTTAACCATGTTGCCAGAGTAAGAGTTAAGACCTTAACCATTAGTTCAGAGTAAGAGTTAAGACCTTAACCATTAGTCCAGAGTAAGAGTTACGACCCTAACCATGATGCCAGAGTAAGAGTTAAGACCTTAACCATGTTCCCAGAGTTAGAGTTAAGACCTTAACCATGATGCGAGAGTAAGAGTTACGACCTTAACCATGATGCCAGAGTAAGAGTTAAGACCTTAACCATTAGTCCAGAGTAAGAGTTAAGACCTTAACCATGATGCCAGAGTAAGAGTTAAGACCAAGACCTTAACCATTAGTCCAGAGTAAGAGTTAAGACCTTAACCATGATGCCAGAGTAAGAGTTAAGACCTTAACCATTAGTCCAGAGTAAGAGTTAAGCCCTTAACCATTAGTCCAGAGTAAGATTTAGGACCTTATCCATGATGGCAGAGTAAGAGTCTAAGACCTTAACCATGATGCCAGAGTAAGAGTTAAGAACTTAACCATGATGCCAGAGTAAGAGTTAAGACCTTAACCATTAGTCCAGAGTAGGAGTTAAGACCTTAACCATGATGCCAGAGTAGGAGTTATGACCGTAAACATTAGTCCAGAGTAAGAGTTAAGACCTTAACCATGATGCCAGAGTAAGAGTCTAAGACCTTAACCATTAGTCCAGTGTAAGAGTTAAGACCTTAACCATTAGTCCAGAGTAAGAGTTAAGACCTTAACCATTAGTCTAGAGTAAGAGTTAAGACCTTAACCATGATGCTAGAGTAAGAGTTAAGACCTTAACCATTAGTCCAGAGTAAGAGTTAATTCCTTAACCCTTAGTCCAGAGTAAGAGTTATGAACTTAACCATTAGTCCAGAGTAAGAGTTAAGACCTTAACCATGATCCCAGAGTTAGAGTTAAGACCTTAACCATGATGCCAGAGTAAGAGTTACGACCTTAAGCACGATGCCAGAGTGAGAGTTAAGACCATAACCATTAGTCCAGAGTAAGAGTTAAGACCTTAACCATGATGCCAGAGTAAGAGTTAAGGCCTTAACCATGTTCCCAGAGTTAGAGTTAACCCCTTAACCATGATGCCAGAGTAAGAGTTACGACCTTAACCATGATGCCAGAGTAAGAGTTAAGACCTTAACCATTAGTCCAGAGTAAGAGTTAAGACCTTAACCATGATGCCAGAGTAAGAGTTAAGACCAAGACCTTAACCGTTAGTCCAGAGTAAGAGTTAAGACCTTAACCATGATGCCAGAGTAAGAGTTAAGACCTTAGCCATTAGTCCAGAGTAAGAGTTAAGCCCGTAACCATTAGTCCAGAGTAAGATATAAGACCTTAACCATGATGCCAGAGTAAGAGTCTAAGACTTTAACCATGGTGCCAGAGTAAGAGTTAAGACCTTAACCATTAGTCCAGAGTAAGAGTTAAGACCATAACCATTAGTCCAGAGTAAGAGTTAAGACCTTAACCATGATGCCAGAGTAAGATTTAAGACCTTAACCATGATGCCAGAGTAAGAGTTAAGACCTTAACCATTAGTCCAGAGTAAGAGTTAAGACCTTAACCATGATGCAAGAGTAAGAGTTAAGACCTTAAACATTAGTCCAGAGTAAGAGTTAAGACCTTAACCATGATGCCTGAGTAAGAGTCTAAGACCTTAACCATTAGTCCAGAATAAGAGTTAAGACATTAACCATTAGTCCAGAGTAAGAGTTAAGACCTTAACCATTAGTCCAGAGTAAGAGTTAAGACCTTAACCATGATGCTAGAGTAACAGTTAAGACCTTAACCATGATGCCAGAGTAAGAGTTAAGACGTTAACCATTAGTCCAGAGTAAGAGTTACGACCTTAACCATGATGCCAGAGTAAGAGTTAAGACCTTAACCATGATGCCAGAGTTAGAGTTAAGACATTAACCATGATGCCAGAGTAAGAGCTAAGACCTTAACCATTAGTCCAGAGTAAGAGTTAAGACCTTAACCATGATGCCAGAGTGAGAGTCTAAAACCTTAACCATTAGTCCAGAGTAAGAGTTAAGACCTTAACCATGATGCCAGAGTAAGAGTTAAGACCTTAACCATTAGACAAGAGTAAGAGTTAAGACCTTAACCATGATGCCAGAGTAATAGTTAAGACCTAAACCATGATGCCAGAGTAAGAGTTAAGACCTTAACCATTAGTCCAGAGTAAGAGTTAAGACCTTAATCATTAGTCCAGAGTAAGAGTTAAGACCATAACCATTAGTCCAGAGTAAGAGTTAATACATTAACCATTAGTCCAGAGTAAGAGTTAAGACCTTAACCATGATGCCAGAGTGAGAGTCTAAAACCTTAACCATTAGTCCAGAGTAAGAGTAAAGACCTTAACCATGATGCCAGAGTAAGAGTTAAGACCTTAACCATTAGTCCAGAGTAAGAGTTAAGACCTTAACCATGATGCCAGAGTAAGAGTTAAGACCTAAACCATGATGCCAGAGTAAGAGTTAAGACCTTAACCATTAGTCCAGAGTAAGAGTTAAGACCTTAGCCATGATGCCAGAGTAAGACTTAAGACATTAACCATGATGCCAGAGTAAGAGTTAAGACCTTAACCATTAGTCCAGAGTAAGAGTTACGACCTTAACTATGATGCCAGAGTAAGAGTTAAGACCTTAACCATGATGCCAGAGGTAGAGTTAAGACCTTAACCATGATGCCAGAGTAAGAGTTAAGACCTTAACCATTAGTCCAGAGTATGAGTTAAGACCTTAACCATGATGCCAGAGTGAGAGTCTAAAACCTTAACCATTAGTCCAGAGTAAGAGTTGAGACCTTAACCATGATGCCAGAGTAAGAGTTAAGACCTTAACCATTAGTCCAGAGTAAGAGTTAAGACCTTAACCATGATGCCAGAGTAAGAGTTAAGACCTTAACCATGATGCCAGAGTAAGAGTTAAGACCTTAACCATTAGTCCAGAGTAAGAGTTAAGACCTTGGCCATGATGCCAGAGTAAGAGTTAAGACCTTAACCATTAGTCCAGAGTAAGAGTTAAGACCTTAACCATGATGCCAGAGTAAGAGTTAAGACCTTAACCATGATGCCAGAGTAAGAGTTAAGAACTTAACCATGATGCCAGAGTAAGAGTTAAGACCTTAACCATTAGTCGAGAGTAGGAGTTAAGACCTTAACCATGATGCCAGAGTAGGAGTTAAGACCGTAAACATTAGTCCAGAGTAAGAGTTAAGACCTTAACCATGATGCCAGAGTAAGAGTCTAAGACCTTAACCATTAGTCCAGTGTAAGAGTTAAGACCTTAACCATTAGTCCAGAGTAAGAGTTAAGACCTTAACCATTAGTCTAGAGTAAGAGTTAAGACCTTAACCATGATGCTAGAGTAAGAGTTAAGACCTTAACCATTAGTCCAGAGTAAGAGTTAAGACCTTAACCATTAGTCCAGAGTAAGAGTTATGAACTTAACCATTAGTCCAGAGTAAGAGTTAAGACCTTAACCATGATCCCAGAGTTAGAGTTAAGACCTTAACCATGATGCCAGAGTAAGAGTTACGACCTTAACCATGATGCCAGAGTAAGAGTTAAGACCATAACCATTAGTCCAGAGTAAGAGTTAAGACCTTAACCATGATGTCAGAGTAAGAGTTAAGACCAAGACCTTAACCATTAGTCCAGAGTAAGAGTTAAGACCTTAACCATGATGCCAGAGTAAGAGTTAAGACCTTAACCATTAGTCCAGAGTAAGAGTTAAGCCTGTAACCATTAGTCCAGAGTAAGATTTAAGACCTTAACCATGATGCCAGAGTAAGAGTCTAAGACCTTAACCATTAGTCCAGAGTAAGAGTTAAGATCTTAACCATTAGTCCAGAGTAAGAGTTAAGACCATAACCATTAGTCCAGAGTAAGAGTTAAGACCATAACCATGATGCCAGAGTAAGAGTTAAGACCTTAACCATGATGCCAGAGTAAGAGTTAAGACCTTAACCATGATGCCAGAGTAAGAGTTAGGACCTTAACCATTAGTCCAGAGTAAGAGTTAAGACCTTAACCATGATGCCAGAGTAAGAGTTAAGACCTTAACCATTAGTCCAGAGTAAGAGTTAAGACCATAACCATTAGTCCAGAGTAAGAGTTAAGACCTTAACCATGATGCCAGAGTAAGAGTTAACACCTTAACCATTAGTCCAGAGTAAGAGTTAAGACCTTAACCATAATGCCAGGGTAAGAGTTAAGACCTTAAACATTAGTCCAGAGTAAGAGCTAAGACCTTAAATATTAGTCCAGAGTAAGAGTTAAGACCTTAACCATTAGTCCAGAGTAAGAGTTAAGACCTTAACCATTAGTCTAGAGTAAGAGTTAAGACCTTAACCATGATGCTAGAGTAAGAGTTAAGACCTTAACCATTAGTCCAGAGTAAGATTATTAACCATAATGCCAGAGTAAGAGTTAAGACCTTAACCATTATTCCAGAGTAAGAGTTAAGACCTTAACCATTAGTCCAGAGTAAGAGTTACGACCTTAAAAATGATGCCAGAATAAGAGTTAAGACCTTAACCATGTTCCCAGAGTTAGAGTTAAGACCCTAACCATGATGCCAGAGTAAGAGTTAAGACCAAGACCTTAACCATTAGTCCAGAGTTAGAGTTAAGACCTTAACCATGATGCCAGAGTAAGAGTTAAGACCTTAACCATTAGTCCAGAGTAAGAGTTAAGCCCGTAACCATTAGTCCAGAGTAAGATTTAAGACCTTAACCATGATGCCAGAGTAAGAGTCTAAGACCTTAACCATGATGCCAGAGTAAGAGTTAAGACCTTAACCATTAGTCCAGAGTAAGAGTTAAGACCTTAACCATTAGTCCAGA
This sequence comes from Triturus cristatus, assembly GCF_964204655.1. NCBI lineage: Eukaryota > Metazoa > Chordata > Amphibia > Caudata > Salamandridae > Triturus > Triturus cristatus. The sequence goes on along the minus strand of NC_140593.1, from coordinate 716,493,020 downwards.
GTAAGAGTTACGAACTTAACCATTAGTCCAGAGTAAGAGTTAAGACCTTAACCACGATCCCAGAGTTAGAGTTAAGACCTTAACCATGATGCCAGAGTAAGAGTTACGACCTTAACCATTAGTCCAGAGTAAGAGTTAAGGCCTTAACCATGATGCCAGAGTAAGAGTTAACACCTTAACCATTAGTCCAGAGTAAGAGTTAAGACCTTAACCATGATGCTAGAGTAAGAGTTAAGACCTTAACCATTAGTCCAGAGTAAGAGTTAAGACCTTAACCATTAGTCCAGAGTAAGAGTTACGAACTTAACCATTAGTCCAGAGTAAGAGTTAAGACCTTAACCACGATCCCAGAGTTAGAGTTAAGACCTTAACCATGATGCCAGAGTAAGAGTTATGACCTTATCCATTAGTCCAGAGTAAGAGTTAAGGACTTAACCATGATGCCAGAGTAAGAGTTAACACCTTAACCATTAGTCCAGAGTAAGAGTTAAGACCTTAACCATGATGCCAGGGTAAGAGTTAAGACCTTAAACATTAGTCCAGAGTAAGAGTTAAGACCTTAACCATGATGCCAGAGTAAGAGTCTAAGACCTTAACCATTAGTCCAGAGTAAGAGTTAAAACCTTAACCATTAGTCCAGAGTAAGAGTTAAGACCTTAACCATTAGCCTAGAGTAAGAGTTAAGACCTTAACCATGATGCTAGTGTAAGAGTTAAGACCTTAACCATGTTGCCAGAGTAAGAGTTAAGACCTTAACCATTAGTTCAGAGTAAGAGTTAAGACCTTAACCATTAGTCCAGAGTAAGAGTTACGACCCTAACCATGATGCCAGAGTAAGAGTTAAGACCTTAACCATGTTCCCAGAGTTAGAGTTAAGACCTTAACCATGATGCCAGAGTAAGAGTTACGACCTTAACCATGATGCCAGAGTAAGAGTTAAGACCTTAACCATTAGTCCAGAGTAAGAGTTAAGACCTTAACCATGATGCCAGAGTAAGAGTTAAGACCAAGACCTTAACCATTAGTCCAGAGTAAGAGTTAAGACCTTAACCATGATGCCAGAGTAAGAGTTAAGACCTTAACCATTAGTCCAGAGTAAGAGTTAAGCCCTTAACCATTAGTCCAGAGTAAGATTTAGGACCTTATCCATGATGGCAGAGTAAGAGTCTAAGACCTTAACCATGATGCCAGAGTAAGAGTTAAGAACTTAACCATGATGCCAGAGTAAGAGTTAAGACCTTAACCATTAGTCTAGAGTAGGAGTTAAGACCTTAACCATGATGCCAGAGTAGGAGTTATGACCGTAAACATTAGTCCAGAGTAAGAGTTAAGACCTTAACCATGATGCCAGAGTAAGAGTCTAAGACCTTAACCATTAGTCCAGTGTAAGAGTTAAGACCTTAACCATTAGTCCAGAGTAAGAGTTAAGACCTTAACCATTAGTCTAGAGTAAGAGTTAAGACCTTAACCATGATGCTAGAGTAAGAGTTAAGACCTTAACCATTAGTCCAGAGTAAGAGTTAATTCCTTAACCCTTAGTCCAGAGTAAGAGTTATGAACTTAACCATTAGTCCAGAGTAAGAGTTAAGACCTTAACCATGATCCCAGAGTTAGAGTTAAGACCTTAACCATGATGCCAGAGTAAGAGTTACGACCTTAACCACGATGCCAGAGTAAGAGTTAAGACCATAACCATTAGTCTAGAGTAAGAGTTAAGACCTTAACCATGATGCCAGAGTAAGAGTTAAGACCTTAACCATGATGCCAGAGTTAGAGTTAATACCTTAACCACAATGCCAGAGTAAGAGTTAAGACCATAACCATTAGTCCAGAGTAAGAGTTAAGACCTTAACCATTAGTCCAGAGTAAGAGTTAAGCCTGTAACCATTAGTCCAGAGTAAGATTTAAGACCTTAACCATGATGCCAGAGTAAGAGTCTAAGACCTTAACCATGATGCCAGAGTAAGAGTTAAGACCTTAACCATTAGTCCAGAGTAAGAGTTAAGACCATAACCATTAGTCCAGAGTAAGAGTTAAGACCTTAACCATTAGTCTAGAGTAAGAGTTAAGACCTTAACCATGATGCTAGAGTAAGAGTTAAGACCTTAACCATTAGTCCAGAGTAAGAGTTAAGACCTTAACCATTAGTCCAGAGTAAGAGTTACGAACTTAACCATTAGTCCAGAGTAAGAGTTAAGACCTTAACCATGATCCCAGAGTTAGAGTTAAGACCTCAACCATGATGCCAGAGTAAGAGTTACGACCTTAACCATTAGTCCAGAGTAAGAGTTAAGACCTTAACCATGATGCCAGAGTAAGAGTTAAGACCTTAACCATGATGCCAGAGTTAGAGTTAAGACCTTAACCATGATGCCAGAGTAAGAGTTAACACCTTAACCATTAGTCCAGAGTAAGAGTTAAGACCTTAACCATGATGCCAGGGTAAGAGTTAAGACCTTAAACATTAGTCCAGAGTAAGAGTTAAGACCTTAACCATGATGCCAGAGTAAGAGTCTAAGACCTTAACCATTAGTCCAGAGTAAGAGTTAAAACCTTAACCATTAGTCCAGAGTAAGAGTTAAGACCTTAACCATTAGCCTAGAGTAAGAGTTAAGACCTTAACCATGATGCTAGTGTAAGAGTTAAGACCTTAACCATGTTGCCAGAGTAAGAGTTAAGACCTTAACCATTAGTTCAGAGTAAGAGTTAAGACCTTAACCATTAGTCCAGAGTAAGAGTTACGACCCTAACCATGATGCCAGAGTAAGAGTTAAGACATTAACCATGTTCCGAGAGTTAGAGTTAAGACCTTAACCATGATGCCAGAGTAAGAGTTACGACCTTAACCATGATGCCAGAGTAAGAGTTAAGACCTTAACCATTAGTCCAGAGTAAGAGTTAAGATCTTAACCATGATGCCAGAGTAAGAGTTAAGACCAAGACCTTAACCATTAGTCCAGAGTAAGAGTTAGGACCTTAACCATGATGCCAGAGTAAGAGTTAAGACCTTAACCATTAGTCCAGAGTAAGAGTTAAGCCCTTAACCATTAGTCCAGAGTAAGATTTAGGACCTTATCCATGATGGCAGAGTAAGAGTCTAAGACCTTAACCATGATGCCAGAGTAAGAGTTAAGAACTTAACCATGATGCCAGAGTAAGAGTTAAGACCTTAACCATTAGTCCAGAGTAGGAGTTAAGACCTTAACCATGATGCCAGAGTAGGAGTTATGACCGTAAACATTAGTCCAGAGTAAGAGTTAAGACCTTAACCATGATGCCAGAGTAAGAGTCTAAGACCTTAACCATTAGTCCAGTGTAAGAGTTAAGACCTTAACCATTAGTCCAGAGTAAGAGTTAAGACCTTAACCATTAGTCTAGAGTAAGAGTTAAGACCTTAACCATGATGCTAGAGTAAGAGTTAAGACCTTAACCATTAGTCCAGAGTAAGAGTTAAGACCTTAACCCTTAGTCCAGAGTAAGAGTTATGAACTTAACCATTAGTCCAGAGTAAGAGTTAAGACCTTAACCATGATCCCAGAGTTAGAGTTAAGACCTTAACCATGATGCCAGAGTAAGAGTTACGACCTTAACCACGATGCCAGAGTAAGAGTTAAGACCATAACCATTAGTCCAGAGTAAGAGTTAAGACCTTAACCATGATGCCAGAGTAAGAGTTAAGACCTTAACCATGATGCCAGAGTTAGAGTTAAGACCTTAACCACGATGCCAGAGTAAGAGTTAAGACCATAACCATTAGTCCAGAGTAAGAGTTAAGACCTTAACCATTAGTCCAGAGTAAGAGTTAAGCCTGTAACCATTAGTCCAGAGTAAGATTTAAGACCTTAACCATGATGCCAGAGTAAGAGTCTAAGACCTTAACCATGATGCCAGAGTAAGAGTTAAGATCTTAACCATTAGTCCAGAGTAAAAGTTAAGACCATAACCATTAGTCCAGAGTAAGAGTTAAGACCATAACCATGATGCCAGAGTAAGAGTTAAGACCTTAACCATGATGCCAGAGTAAGAGTTAAGACCTTAACCATGATGCCAGAGTAAGAGTTAAGACCTTAACCATTAGTCCAGAGTAAGAGTTATGACCTTAACCATGATGCCAGAGTAAGAGTTAAGACCTTAACCATTAGTCCAGAGTAAGAGTTAAGACCATAACCATTAGTCCAGAGTAAGAGTTAATACCTTAACTATGATGCCAGAGTAAGAGTTCACACCTTAACCATTAGTCCAGAGTAAGAGTTAAGACCTTAACCATGATGCCAGGGTAAGAGTTAAGACCTTAAACATTAGTCCAGAGTAAGAGTTAAGACCTCAACCATGATGCCAGAGTAAGAGTCTAAGACCTTAACCATTAGTCCAGAGTAAGAGTTAAGACCTTAACCATTAGTCCAGAGTAAGAGTTAAGACCTTAACCATTAGTCTAGAGTAAGAGTTAAGACCTTAACCATGATGCTAGAGTAAGAGTTAAGACCTTAACCATAATGCCAGAGTAAGAGTTAAGACCTTAACCATTAGTCCAGAGTAAGAGTTAACACCTTAACCATTAGTCCAGAGTAAGAGTTACGACCTTAACCATGATGCCAGAGTAAGAGTTAAGACCTTAACCATGTTACCAGAGTTAGAGTTAAGACCTTAACCATGATGCCAGAGTAAGAGTTACGACCTTAACCATGATGCCAGAGTAAGAGTTAAGACCTTAACCATTAGTCCAGAGTAAGAGTTAATACCTTAACCATGATGCCAGAGTAAGAGTTAAGACCAAGACCTTAACCATTAGTCCAGAGTTAGAGTTAAGACCTTAACCATGATGCCAGAGTTAGAGTTAAGACCTTAACCATTAGTCCAGAGTAAGAGTTAAGCCCGTAACCATTAGTCCAGAGTAAGATTTAAGACCTTAACCATGATGCCAGAGTAAGAGTCTAAGACCTTAACCATGATGCCAGAGTAAGAGTTAAGACCTTAACCATTAGTCCAGAGTAAGAGTTAAGACCATAACCATTAGTCCAGAGTAAGAGTTAAGACCTTAACCATTAGTCTAGATTAAGAGTTAAGACCTTAACCATGATGCTAGAGTAAGAGTTAAGACCTTAACCATTAGTCCAGAGTAAGAGTTAAGACCTTAACCATTAGTCCAGAGTAAGAGTTACGAACTTAACCATTAGTCCAGAGTAAGAGTTAAGACCTTAACCATGATCCCAGAGTTAGAGTTAAGACCTTAACCATGATGCCAGAGTAAGAGTTACGACCTTAACCATTAGTCCAGAGTAAGAGTTAAGACCTTAACCATGATGCCAGAGTAAGAGTTAAGACCTTAACCATGATGCCAGAGTTAGAGTTAAGACCTTAACCATGATGCCAGAGTAAGAGTTAAGACCTTAACCATGATGCCAGAGTAAGAGTTAAGACCTTAAACTTTAGTTCAGAGTAAGAGTTAAGACCTTAACCATGATGCCAGAGTAAGAGTCTAAGACCTTAACCATTAGTCCAGAGTAAGAGTCAAGACATTAACCATTAGTCCAGAGTAAGAGTTAAGACCTTAACCATTAGTCCAGAGTAAGAGTTAAGACCTTAACCATGATGCTAGATTAAGAGTTAAGACCTTAACCATGATGCCAGAGTAAGAGTTAAGACCTTATCCATTAGTCGAGAGTAAGAGTTAAGACCTTAACCATTAGTCCAGAGTAAGAGTTACAACCTTAACCATGATGCCAGAGTAAGAGTTAAGACCTTAACCATGATGCCAGAGTTAGAGTTAAGACCTTAACCATGATGCCATAGTAAGAGTTAAGACCTTAACCATGATGCCAGAGTGAGAGTCTAAAACCTTAACCATTAGTCCAGAGTAAGAGTAAAGACCTTAACCATGATGCCAGAGTAAGAGTTAAGACCTTAACCATTAGTCCAGAGTAAGAGTTAAGACCTTAACCATGATGCCAGAGTAAGAGTTAAGACCTAAACCATGATGCCAGAGTTAGAGTTAAGACCTTAACCATTAGTCCAGAGTAAGAGTTAAGACGTTAACCATGATGCCAGAGTAAGACTTAAGACATTAACCATGATGCAAGAGTAAGAGTTAAGACCTTAACCATTAGTCCAGAGTAAGAGTTACGACCTTAACCATGATGCCAGAGTAAGAGTTAAGACCTTAACCATGATGCCAGAGGTAGAGTTAATACCTTAACCATGATGCCAGAGTAAGAGTTAAGACCTTAACCATTAGTCCAGAGTAAGAGTTAAGACCTTAACCATGATGCCAGAGTAAGAGTTAAGACCTTAACCATTAGTCCAGAGTAAGAGTTAAGCCTGTAACCATTAGTCCAGAGTAAGATTTAAGACCTTAACCATGATGCCAGAGTAAGAGTCTAAGACCTTAACCATTAGTCCAGAGTAAGAGTTAAGATCTTAACCATTAGTCCAGAGTAAGAGTTAAGACCATAACCATTAGTCCAGAGTAAGAGTTAAGACCATAACCATGATGCCAGAGTAAGAGTTAAGACCTTAACCATGATGCCAGAGTAAGAGTTAAGACCTTAACCATTAGTCCAGAGTAAGAGTTAAGACCTTAACGATGATGCCAGAGTAAGAGTTAACACCTTAACCATTAGTCCAGAGTAAGAGTTAAGACCATAACCATTAGTCCAGAGTAAGAGTTAAGACCTTAACCATGATGCGAGAGTAAGAGTTAACACCTTAACCATTAGTCCAGAGTAAGAGTTAAGACCTTAACCATAATGCCAGGGTAAGAGTTAAGACCTTAAACATTAGTCCAGAGTAAGAGTTAAGACCTTAAACATTAGTCCAGAGTAAGAGTTAAGACCTTAACCATTAATCCAGAGTAAGAGTTAAGACCTTAACCATTAGTCTAGAGTAAGAGTTAAGACCTTAACCATGATGCTAGAGTAAGAGTTAAGACCTTAACCATAATGCCAGAGTAAGAGTTAAGACCTTAACCATTAGTCCAGAGTAAGAGTTAAGACCTTAACCATTAGTCCAGAGTAAGAGTTACAACCTTAACCATGATGCCAGAGTAAGAGTTAAGACCTTAACCATGTTCCCAGAGTTAGAGTTAAGACCTTAACCATGATGCCAGAGTAAGAGTTAAGACCAAGACCTTAACCATTAGTCCAGAGTTAGAGTTAAGACCTTAACCATGATGCCAGAGTAAGAGTTAAGACCTTAACCATTAGTCCAGAGTAAGAGTGAAGCCCGTAACCATTAGTCCAGAGTAAGATTTAAGACCTTAAACATGATGCCAGAGTAAGAGTCTAAGACCTTAACCATGATGCCAGAGTAAGAGTTAAGACCTTAACCATTAGTCCAGAGTAAGAGTTAAGACCTTAACCATTAGTCTAGAGTAAGAGTTAAGACCTTAACCATGATGCTAGAGTAAGAGTTAAGACCTTAACCATTAGTCCAGAGTAAGAGTTAAGACCTTAACCATTAGTCCAGAGTAAGAGTTACGAACTTAACCATTAGCCCAGAGTAAGAGTTAAGACCTTAACCACGATCCCAGAGTTAGAGTTAAGACCTTAACCATGATGCCAGAGTAAGAGTTACGACCTTAACCATTAGTCCAGAGTAAGAGTTAAGGCCTTAACCATGATGCCAGAGTAAGAGTTAACACCTTAACCATTAGTCCAGAGTAAAAGTTAAGACCTTAACCATGATGCCAGGGTAAGAGTTAAGACCTTAAACATTAGTCCAGAGTAAGAGTTAAGACCTTAACCATGATGCCAGAGTAAGAGTCTAAGACCTTAACCATTAGTCCAGAGTAAGAGTTAAGACCTTAACCATTAGTCCAGAGTAAGAGTTAAGACCTTAACCATTAGCCTAGAGTAAGAGTTAAGACCTTAACCATGATGCTAGAGTAAGAGTTAAGACCTTAACCATGATGCCAGAGTAAGAGTTAAGACCTTAACCATTAGTTCAGAGTAAGAGTTAAGACCTTAACCATTAGTCCAGAGTAAGAGTTACGACCTTAACCATGATGCCAGAGTAAGAGTTAAGACCTTAACCATGTTCCCAGAGTTAGAGTTAAGACCTTAACCATGATGCCAGAGTAAGAGTTACGACCTTAACCATGATGCCAGAGTAAGAGTTAAGACCTTAACCATTAGTCCAGAGTAAGAGTTAAGACCTTAACCATGATGCCAGAGTAAGAGTTAAGACCAAGACCTTAACCATTAGTCCAGAGTTAGAGTTAAGACCTTAACCATGATGCCAGAGTAAGAGTTAAGACCTTAACCATTAGTCCAGAGTAAGAGTTAAGCCTGTAACCATTAGTCCAGAGTAAGATTAAAGACCTTAACCATGATGCCCGAGTAAGAGTCTAAGACCTTAACCATGATGCCAGAGTAAGAGTTAAGACCAAGACCTTAACCATTAGTCCAGAGTTAGAGTTAAGACCTTAACCATGATGCCAGAGTAAGAGTTAAGACCTTAACCATTAGTCCAGAGTAAGAGTTAAGCCTGTAACCATTAGTCCAGAGTAAGATTAAAGACCTTAACCATGATGCCAGAGTAAGTGTCTAAGACCTTAACCATGATGCCAGAGTAAGAGTTAAGACCTTAACCATTAGTCCAGAGTAAGAGTTAAGACCATAACCATTAGTCCAGAGTAAGAGTTAAGACCTTAACCATTAGTCTAGAGTAAGAGTTAAGACCTTAACCATGATGCTAGAGTAAGAGTTAAGACCTTAACCATTAGTCCAGAGTAAGAGTTAAGACCTTAACCATTAGTCCAGAGTAAGAGATACGAACTTAACCATTAGTCCAGAGTAAGAGTTAAGACCTTAACCATGATCCCAGAGTTAGAGTTAAGACCTTAACCATGATGCCAGAGTAAGAGTTACGACCTTAATCATGATGCCAGAGTAAGAGTTAAGAACTTAACCATTAGTCCAGAGTAAGAGTTAAGACCTTAACCATGATGCCAGAGTAAGAGTTAAGACCAAGACCTTAACCATTAGTCCAGAGTAAGAGTTAAGACCTTAACCATGATGCCAGAGTAAGAGTCTAAGACCTTAACCATGATGCCAGAGTAAGAGTTAAGACCTTAACCATTAGTCCAGAGTAAGAGTTAAGACCATAACCATTAGTCCAGAGTAAGAGTTAGGACCGTAACCATGATGCCAGAGTAAGAGTTAAGACCTTAACCATGATGCCAGATTAAGAGATAAGACCTTAACCATGATGCCAGAGTAAGAGTTAAGACCTTAACCATTAGTCCAGAGTAAGAGTTAAGACCATAACCATTAGTCCAGAGTAAGAGTTAAGACCTTAACCATTAGTCCAGAGTAAGAGTTAAGACCTTAACCATGATGCCAGGGTAAGAGTTAAGACCTTAAACATTAGTCCAGAGTAAGAGTTAAGACCTTAACCATGATGCCAGAGTAAGAGTCTAAGACCTTAACCATTAGTCCAGAGTAAGAGTTAAGACCTTAACCATTAGTCCAGAGTAAGAGTTAAGACCTTAACCATTAGTCCAGAGTAAGAGTTAAGACCTTAACCATTAGTCTAGAGTAAGAGTTAAGACCTTAACCATGATGCCAGAGTAAGAGTTAAGACCTTAACCATGATGCCAGAGTAAGAGTTAAGACCTTAACCATTAGTCCAGAGTAAGAGTTAAGACCTTAACCATTAGTCCAGAGTAAGAGTTACGACCTTAACCATGATGCCAGAGTAAGAGTTAAGGCCTTAACCATGTTCCCAGAGTTAGAGTTAAGACCTTAACCATGATGCCAGAGTAAGAGTTACGACCTTAACCATGATGCCAGAGTAAGAGTTAAGACCTTAACCATTAGTCCAGAGTAAGAGTTAAGACCTTAACCATGATGCCAGAGTAAGAGTTAAGACCAAGACCTTAACCGTTAGTCCAGAGTAAGAGTTAAGACCTTAACCATGATGCCAGAGTAAGAGTTAAGACCTTAACCATTAGTCCAGAGTAAGAGTTAAGCCCGTAACCATTAGTCCAGAGTAAGATATAAGACCTTAACCATGATGCCAGAGTAAGAGTCTAAGACTTTAACCATGGTGCCAGAGTAAGAGTTAAGACCTTAACCATTAGTCCAGAGTAAGAGTTAAGACCATAACCATTAGTCCAGAGTAAGAGTTAAGACCTTAACCATGATGCCAGAGTAAGATTTAAGACCTTAACCATGATGCCAGAGTAAAAGTTAAGACCTTAACCATTAGTCCAGAGTAAGAGTTAAGACCTTAACCATGATGCAAGAGTAAGAGTTAAGACCTTAAACATTAGTCCAGAGTAAGAGTTAAGACCTTAACCATGATGCCAGAGTAAGAGTCTAAGACCTTAACCATTAGTCCAGAATAAGAGTTAAGACATTAACCATTAGTCCAGAGTAAGAGTTAAGACCTTAACCATTAGTCCAGAGTAAGAGTTAAGACCTTAACCATGATGCTAGAGTAACAGTTAAGACCTTAACCATGATGCCAGAGTAAGAGTTAAGACGTTAACCATTAGTCCAGAGTAAGAGTTACGACCTTAACCATGATGCCAGAGTAAGAGTTAAGACCTTAACCATGATGCCAGAGTTAGAGTTAAGACATTAACCATGATGCCAGAGTAAGAGCTAAGACCTTAACCATTAGTCCAGAGTAAGAGTTAAGACCTTAACCATGATGCCAGAGTGAGAGTCTAAAACCTTAACCATTAGTCCAGAGTAAGAGTTAAGACCTTAACCATGATGCCAGAGTAAGAGTTAAGACCTTAACCATTAGTCCAGAGTAAGAGTTAAGACCTTAACCATGATGCCAGAGTAATAGTTAAGACCTAAACCATGATGCCAGAGTAAGAGTTAAGACCTTAACCATTAGTCCAGAGTAAGAGTTAAGACCTTAATCATTAGTCCAGAGTAAGAGTTAAGACCATAACCATTAGTCCAGAGTAAGAGTTAATACATTAACCATTAGTCCAGAGTAAGAGTTAAGACCTTAACCATGATGCCAGAGTGAGAGTCTAAAACCTTAACCATTAGTCCAGAGTAAGAGTAAAGACCTTAACCATGATGCCAGAGTAAGAGTTAAGACCTTAACCATTAGTCCAGAGTAAGAGTTAAGACCTTAACCATGATGCCAGAGTAAGAGTTAAGACCTAAACCATGATGCCAGAGTAAGAGTTAAGACCTTAACCATTAGTCCAGAGTAAGAGTTAAGACCTTAGCCATGATGCCAGAGTAAGACTTAAGACATTAACCATGATGCCAGAGTAAGAGTTAAGACCTTAACCATTAGTCCAGAGTAAGAGTTACGACCTTAACTATGATGCCAGAGTAAGAGTTAAGACCTTAACCATGATGCCAGAGGTAGAGTTAAGACCTTAACCATGATGCCAGAGTAAGAGTTAAGACCTTAACCATTAGACCAGAGTATGAGTTAAGACCTTAACCATGATGCCAGAGTGAGAGTCTAAAACCTTAACCATTAGTCCAGAGTAAGAGTTGAGACCTTAACCATGATGCCAGAGTAAGAGTTAAGACCTTAACCATTAGTCCAGAGTAAGAGTTAAGACCTTAACCATGATGCCAGAGTAAGAGTTAAGACCTTAACCATGATGCCAGAGTAAGAGTTAAGACCTTAACCATTAGTCCAGAGTAAGAGTTAAGACCTTGGCCATGATGCCAGAGTAAGAGTTAAGACCTTAACCATTAGTCCAGAGTAAGAGTTAAGACCTTAACCATGATGCCAGAGTAAGAGTTAAGACCAAGACCTTAACCATTAGTCCAGAGTAAGAGTCTAAGACCTTAACCATGATGCCAGAGTATGAGTTAAGACCTTAACCATGATGCCAGAGTAAGAGTTAAGACCTTAACCATGATGCCAGAGTTAGAGTTAAGACATTAACCATGATGCCAGAGTAAGAGCTAAGACCTTAACCATTAGTCCAGAGTAAGAGTTAAGACCTTAACCATGATGCCAGAGTGAGAGTCTAAAACCTTAACCATTAGTCCAGAGTAAGAGTTAAGACCTTAACCATGATGCCAGAGTAAGAGTTAAGACCTTAACCATTAGTCCAGAGTAAGAGTTAAGACCTTAACCATGATGCCAGAGTAATAGTTAAGACCTAAACCATGATGCCAGAGTAAGAGTTAAGACCTTAACCATTAGTCCAGAGTAAGAGTTAAGACCTTAATCATTAGTCCAGAGTAAGAGTTAAGACCATAACCATTAGTCCAGAGTAAGAGTTAATACATTAACCATTAGTCCAGAGTAAGAGTTAAGACCTTAACCATGATGCCAGAGTGAGAGTCTAAAACCTTAACCATTAGTCCAGAGTAAGAGTAAAGACCTTAACCATGATGCCAGAGTAAGAGTTAAGACCTTAACCATTAGTCCAGAGTAAGAGTTAAGACCTTAACCATGATGCCAGAGTAAGAGTTAAGACCTTAACCATGATGCCAGAGTAAGAGTTAAGACCTTAACCATTAGTCCAGAGTAAGAGTTAAGACCTTGGCCATGATGCCAGAGTAAGAGTTAAGACCTTAACCATTAGTCCAGAGTAAGAGTTAAGACCTTAACCATGATGCCAGAGTAAGAGTTAAGACCAAGACCTTAACCATGATGCCAGAGTAAGAGTCTTAGACCTTAACCATGATGCCAGAGTATGAGTTAAGACCTTAACCATGATGCCAGAGTAAGAGTTAAGACCTTAACCATGATGCCAGAGTAAGAGTTAAGACCTTAACCATGATGCCAGAGTAAGAGTTAAGACCTTAACCATTAGTCCAGAGTAAGAGTTAAGACCTTAACCATTAGTCCAGAGTAGGAGTTAAGACCTTAACCATGATGCCAGAGTAGGAGTTAAGACCGTAAACATTAGTCCAGAGTAAGAGTTAAGACCTTAACCATGATGCCAGAGTAAGAGTCTAAGACCTTAACCATTAGTCCAGTGTAAGAGTTAAGACCTTAACCATTAGTCCAGAGTAAGAGTTAAGACCTTAACCATTAGTCTAGAGTAAGAGTTAAGACCTTAACCATGATGCTAGAGTAAGAGTTAAGACCTTAACCATTAGTCCAGAGTAAGAGTTAAGACCTTAACCATTAGTCCAGAGTAAGAGTTATGAACTTAACCATTAGTCCAGAGTAAGAGTTAAGACCTTAACCATGATCCCAGAGTTAGAGTTAAGACCTTAACCATGATGCCAGAGTAAGAGTTACGACCTTAACCATGATGCCAGAGTAAGAGTTAAGACCATAACCATTAGTCCAGAGTAAGAGTTAAGACCTTAACCATGATGTCAGAGTAAGAGTTAAGACCAAGACCTTAACCATTAGTCCAGAGTAAGAGTTAAGACCTTAACCATGATGCCAGAGTAAGAGTTAAGACCTTAACCATTAGTCCAGAGTAAGAGTTAAGCCTGTAACCATTAGTCCAGAGTAAGATTTAAGACCTTAACCATGATGCCAGAGTAAGAGTCTAAGACCTTAACCATTAGTCCAGAGTAAGAGTTAAGATCTTAACCATTAGTCCAGAGTAAGAGTTAAGACCATAACCATTAGTCCAGAGTAAAAGTTAAGACCATAACCATGATGCCAGAGTAAGAGTTAAGACCTTAACCATGATGCCAGAGTAAGAGTTAAGACCTTAACCATGATGCCAGAGTAAGAGTTAGGACCTTAACCATTAGTCCAGAGTAAGAGTTAAGACCTTAACCATGATGCCAGAGTAAGAGTTAAGACCTTAACCATTAGTCCAGAGTAAGAGTTAAGACCATAACCATTAGTCCAGAGTAAGAGTTAAGACCTTAACCATGATGCCAGAGTAAGAGTTAACACCTTAACCATTAGTCCAGAGTAAGAGTTAAGACCTTAACCATAATGCCAGGGTAAGAGTTAAGACCTTAAACATTAGTCCAGAGTAAGAGTTAAGACCTTAAATATTAGTCCAGAGTAAGAGTTAAGACCTTAACCATTAGTCCAGAGTAAGAGTTAAGACCTTAACCATTAGTCTAGAGTAAGAGTTAAGACCTTAACCATGATGCTAGAGTAAGAGTTAAGACCTTAACCATAATGCCAGAGTAAGAGTTAAGACCTTAACCATTATTCCAGAGTAAGAGTTAAGACCTTAACCATTAGTCCAGAGTAAGAGTTACGACCTTAACCATGATGCCAGAATAAGAGTTAAGACCTTAACCATGTTCCCAGAGTTAGAGTTAAGACTCTAACCATGATGCCAGAGTAAGAGTTAAGACCAAGACCTTAACCATTAGTCCAGAGTTAGAGTTAAGACCTTAACCATGATGCCAGAGTAAGAGTTAAGACCTTAACCATTAGTCCAGAGTAAGAGTTAAGCCCGTAACCATTAGTCCAGAGTAAGATTTAAGACCTTAACCATGATGCCAGAGTAAGAGTCTAAGACCTTAACCATGATGCCAGAGTAAGAGTTAAGACCTTAACCATTAGTCCAGAGTAAGAGTTAAGACCTTAACCATTAGTCTAGAGTAAGAGTTAAGACCTTAACCATGTTGCTAGAGTAAGAGTTAAGACCTTAACCATTAGTCCAGAGTAAGAGTTACGAACTTAACCATTAGTCCAGAGTAAGAGTTAAGACCTTAACCACGATCCCAGAGTTAGAGTTAAGACCTTAACCATGATGCCAGAGTAAGAGTTACGACCTTAACCATTAGTCCAGAGTAAGAGTTAAGGCCTTAACCATGATGCCAGAGTAAGAGTTAACACCTTAACCATTAGTCCAGAGTAAGAGTTAAGACCTTAACCATGATGCTAGAGTAAGAGTTAAGACCTTAACCATTAGTCCAGAGTAAGAGATAAGACCTTAACCATTAGTCCAGAGTAAGAGTTACGAACTTAACCATTAGTCCAGAGTAAGAGTTAAGACCTTAACCACGATCCCAGAGTTAGAGTTAAGACCTTAACCATGATGCCAGAGTAAGAGTTATGACCTTATCCATTAGTCCAGAGTAAGAGTTAAGGCCTTAACCATGATGCCAGAGTAAGAGTTAACACCTTAACCATTAGTCCAGAGTAAGAGTTAAGACCTTAACCATGATGCCAGGGTAAGAGTTAAGACCTTAAACATTAGTCCAGAGTAAGAGTTAAGACCTTAACCATGATGCCAGAGTAAGAGTCTAAGACCTTAACCATTAGTCCAGAGTAAGAGTTAAAACCTTAACCATTAGTCCAGAGTAAGAGTTAAGACCTTAACCATTAGCCTAGAGTAAGAGTTAAGACCTTAACCATGATGCTAGTGTAAGAGTTAAGACCTTAACCATGTTGCCAGAGTAAGAGTTAAGACCTTAACCATTAGTTCAGAGTAAGAGTTAAGACCTTAACCATTAGTCCAGAGTAAGAGTTACGACCCTAACCATGATGCCAGAGTAAGAGTTAAGACCTTAACCATGTTCCCAGAGTTAGAGTTAAGACCTTAACCATGATGCCAGAGTAATAGTTACGACCTTAACCATGATGCCAGAGTAAGAGTTAAGACCTTAACCATTAGTCCAGAGTAAGAGTTAAGACCTTAACCATGATGCCAGAGTAAGAGTTAAGACCAAGACCTTAACCATTAGTCCAGAGTAGGAGTTAAGACCTTAACCATGATGCCAGAGTAGGAGTTATGACCGTAAACATTAGTCCAGAGTAAGAGTTAAGACCTTAACCATGATGCCAGAGTAAGAGTCTAAGACCTTAACCATTAGTCCAGTGTAAGAGTTAAGACCTTAACCATTAGTCCAGAGTAAGAGTTAAGACCTTAACCATTAGTCTAGAGTAAGAGTTAAGACCTTAACCATGATGCTAGAGTAAGAGTTAAGACCTTAACCATTAGTCCAGAGTAAGAGTTAAGACCTTAACCCTTAGTCCAGAGTAAGAGTTATGAACTTAACCATTAGTCCAGAGTAAGAGTTAAGACCTTAACCATGATCCCAGAGTTAGAGTTAAGACCTTAACCATGATGCCAGAGTAAGAGTTACGACCTTAACCACGATGCCAGAGTAAGAGTTAAGACCATAACCATTAGTCCAGAGTAAGAGTTAAGACCTTAACCATGATGCCAGAGTAAGAGTTAAGACCTTAACCATGATGCCAGAGTTAGAGTTAAGACCTTAACCACGATGCCAGAGTAAGAGTTAAGACCATAACCATTAGTCCAGAGTAAGATTTAAGACCTTAACCATTAGTCCAGAGTAAGAGTTAAGCCTGTAACCATTAGTCCAGAGTAAGATTTAAGACCTTAACCATGATGCCAGAGTAAGAGTCTAAGACCTTAACCATGATGCCAGAGTAAGAGTTAAGATCTTAACCATTAGTCCAGAGTAAAAGTTAAGACCATAACCATTAGTCCAGAGTAAGAGTTAAGACCATAACCATGATGCCAGAGTAAGAGTTAAGACCTTAACCATGATGCCAGAGTAAGAGTTAAGACCTTAACCATGATGCCAGAGTAAGAGTTAAGACCTTAACCATTAGTCCAGAGTAAGAGTTATGACCTTAACCATGATGCCAGAGTAAGAGTTAAGACCTTAATCATTAGTCCAGAGTAAGAGTTAAGACCATAACCATTAGTCCAGAGTAAGAGTTAAGACCTTAACTATGATGCCAGAGTAAGAGTTCACACCTTAACCATTAGTCCAGAGTAAGAGTTAAGACCTTAACCATGATGCCAGGGTAAGAGTTAAGACCTTAAACATTAGTCCAGAGTAAGAGTTAAGACCTTAACCATGATGCCAGAGTAAGAGTCTAAGACCTTAACCATTAGTCCAGAGTAAGAGTTAAGACCTTAACCATTAGTCCAGAGTAAGAGTTACGACCTTAACCATTAGTCTAGAGTAAGAGTTAAGACCTTAACCATGATGCTAGAGTAGGAGTTAAGACCTTAACCATAATGCCAGAGTAAGAGTTAAGACCTTAACCATTAGTCCAGAGTAAGAGTTAAGACCTTAACCATTAGTCCAGAGTAAGAGTTACGACCTTAACCATGATGCCAGAGTAAGAGTTAAGACCTTAACCATGTTCCCAGAGTTAGAGTTAAGACCTTAACCATGATGCCAGAGTAAGAGTTACGACCTTAACCATGATGCCAGAGTAAGAGTTAAGACCTTAACCATTAGTCCAGAGTAAGAGTTAATACCTTAACCATGATGCCAGAGTAAGAGTTAAGACCAAGACCTTAACCATTAGTCCAGAGTTAGAGTTAAGACCTTAACCATGATGCCAGAGTTAGAGTTAAGACCTTAACCATTAGTCCAGAGTAAGAGTTAAGCCCGTAACCATTAGTCCAGAGTAAGATTTAAGACCTTAACCATGATGCCAGAGTAAGAGTCTAAGACCTTAACCATGATGCCAGAGTAAGAGTTAAGACCTTAACCATTAGTCCAGAGTAAGAGTTAAGACCATAACCATTAGTCTAGAGTAAGAGTTAAGACCTTAACCATTAGTCTAGAGTAAGAGTTAAGACCTTAACCATGATGCTAGAGTAAGAGTTAAGACCTTAACCATTAGTCCAGAGTAAGAGTTAAGACCTTAACCATTAGTCCAGAGTAAGAGTTACGAACTTAACCATTAGTCCAGAGTAAGAGTTAAGACCTTAACCATGATCCCAGAGTTAGAGTTAAGACCTCAACCATGATGCCAGAGTAAGAGTTACGACCTTAACCATTAGTCCAGAGTAAGAGTTAAGACCTTAACCATGATGCCAGAGTAAGAGTTAAGACCTTAACCATGATGCCAGAGTTAGAGTTAAGACCTTAACCATGATGCCAGAGTAAGAGTTAACACCTTAACCATTAGTCCAGAGTAAGAGTTAAGACCTTAACCATGATGCCAGGGTAAGAGTTAAGACCTTAAACATTAGTCCAGAGTAAGAGTTAAGACCTTAACCATGATGCCAGAGTAAGAGTCTAAGACCTTAACCATTAGTCCAGAGTAAGAGTTAAAACCTTAACCATTAGTCCAGAGTAAGAGTTAAGACCTTAACCATTAGCCTAGAGTAAGAGTTAAGACCTTAACCATGATGCTAGTGTAAGAGTTAAGACCTTAACCATGTTGCCAGAGTAAGAGTTAAGACCTTAACCATTAGTTCAGAGTAAGAGTTAAGACCTTAACCATTAGTCCAGAGTAAGAGTTACGACCCTAACCATGATGCAAGAGTAAGAGTTAAGACCTTAAACATTAGTCCAGAGTAAGAGTTAAGACCTTAACCATGATGCCAGAGTAAGAGTCTAAGACCTTAACCATTAGTCCAGAATAAGAGTTAAGACATTAACCATTAGTCCAGAGTAAGAGTTAAGACCTTAACCATTAGTCCAGAGTAAGAGTTAAGACCTTAACCATGATGCTAGAGTAACAGTTAAGACCTTAACCATGATGCCAGAGTAAGAGTTAAGACGTTAACCATTAGTCCAGAGTAAGAGTTACGACCTTAACCATGATGCCAGAGTAAGAGTTAAGACCTTAACCATGATGCCAGAGTTAGAGTTAAGACATTAACCATGATGCCAGAGTAAGAGCTAAGACCTTAACCATTAGTCCAGAGTAAGAGTTAAGACCTTAACCATGATGCCAGAGTGAGAGTCTAAAACCTTAACCATTAGTCCAGAGTAAGAGTTAAGACCTTAACCATGATGCCAGAGTAAGAGTTAAGACCTTAACCATTAGTCCAGAGTAAGAGTTAAGACCTTAACCATGATGCCAGAGTAATAGTTAAGACCTAAACCATGATGCCAGAGTAAGAGTTAAGACCTTAACCATTAGTCCAGAGTAAGAGTTAAGACCTTAATCATTAGTCCAGAGTAAGAGTTAAGACCATAACCATTAGTCCAGAGTAAGAATTAATACATTAACCATTAGTCCAGAGTAAGAGTTAAGACCTTAACCATGATGCCAGAGTGAGAGTCTAAAACCTTAACCATTAGTCCAGAGTAAGAGTAAAGACCTTAACCATGATGCCAGAGTAAGAGTTAAGACCTTAACCATTAGTCCAGAGTAAGAGTTAAGACCTTAACCATGATGCCTGAGTAAGAGTTAAGACCTAAACCATGATGCCAGAGTAAGAGTTAAGACCTTAACCATTAGTCCAGAGTAAGAGTTAAGACCTTAGCCATGATGCCAGAGTAAGACTTAAGACATTAACCATGATGCCAGAGTAAGAGTTAAGACCTTAACCATTAGTCCAGAGTAAGAGTTACGACCTTAACTATGATGCCAGAGTAAGAGTTAAGACCTTAACCATGATGCCAGAGGTAGAGTTAAGACCTTAACCATGATGCCAGAGTAAGAGTTAAGACCTTAACCATTAGTCCAGAGTATGAGTTAAGACCTTAACCATGATGCCAGAGTGAGAGTCTAAAACCTTAACCATTAGTCCAGAGTAAGAGTTGAGACCTTAACCATGATGCCAGAGTAAGAGTTAAGACCTTAACCATTAGTCCAGAGTAAGAGTTAAGACCTTAACCATGATGCCAGAGTAAGAGTTAAGACCTTAACCATGATGCCAGAGTAAGAGTTAAGACCTTAACCATTAGTCCAGAGTAAGAGTTAAGACCTTGGCCATGATGCCAGAGTAAGAGTTAAGACCTTAACCATTAGTCCAGAGTAAGAGTTAAGACCTTAACCATGATGCCAGAGTAAGAGTTAAGACCAAGACCTTAACCATTAGTCCAGAGTAAGAGTCTAAGACCTTAACCATGATGCCAGAGTATGAGTTAAGACCTTAACCATGATGCCAGAGTAAGAGTTAAGACCTTAACCATGATGCCAGAGTAAGAGTTAAGAACGTAACCATGATGCCAGAGTAAGAGTTAAGACCTTAACCATTAGTCCAGAGTAGGAGTTAAGACCTTAACCATGATGCCAGAGTAGGAGTTAAGACCGTAAACATTAGTCCAGAGTAAGAGTTAAGACCTTAACCATGATGCCAGAGTAAGAGTCTAAGACCTTAACCATTAGTCCAGTGTAAGAGTTAAGACCTTAACCATTAGTCCAGAGTAAGAGTTAAGACCTTAACCATTAGTCTAGAGTAAGAGTTAAGACCTTAACCATGATGCTAGAGTAAGAGTTAAGACCTTAACCATTAGTCCAGAGTAAGAGTTAAGACCTTAACCATTAGTCCAGAGTAAGAGTTATGAACTTAACCATTAGTCCAGAGTAAGAGTTAAGACCTTAACCATGATCCCAGAGTTAGAGTTAAGACCTTAACCATGATGCCAGAGTAAGAGTTACGACCTTAACCATGATGCCAGAGTAAGAGTTAAGACCATAACCATTAGTCCAGAGTAAGAGTTAAGACCTTAACCATGATGTCAGAGTAAGAGTTAAGACCAAGACCTTAACCATTAGTCCAGAGTAAGAGTTAAGACCTTAACCATGATGCCAGAGTAAGAGTTAAGACCTTAACCATTAGTCCAGAGTAAGAGTTAAGCCTGTAACCATTAGTCCAGAGTAATATTTAAGACCTTAACCATGATGCCAGAGTAAGAGTCTAAGACCTTAACCATTAGTCCAGAGTAAGAGTTAAGATCTTAACCATTAGTCCAGAGTA
Source organism: Triturus cristatus (assembly GCF_964204655.1). Classification (NCBI taxonomy): domain Eukaryota; kingdom Metazoa; phylum Chordata; class Amphibia; order Caudata; family Salamandridae; genus Triturus; species Triturus cristatus. Next base: position 716,472,493 of record NC_140593.1, on the reverse strand, counting down.
AGAGTTAAGACCATAACCATTAGTCCAGAGTAAAAGTTAAGACCATAACCATGATGCCAGAGTAAGAGTTAAGACCTTAACCATGATGCCAGAGTAAGAGTTAAGACCTTAACCATGATGCCAGAGTAAGAGTTAGGACCTTAACCATTAGTCCAGAGTAAGAGTTAAGACCTTAACCATGATGCCAGAGTAAGAGTTAAGACCTTAACCATTAGTCCAGAGTAAGAGTTAAGACCATAACCATTAGTCCAGAGTAAGAGTTAAGACCTTAACCATGATGCCAGAGTAAGAGTTAACACCTTAACCATTAGTCCAGAGTAAGAGTTAAGACCTTAACCATAATGCCAGGGTAAGAGTTAAGACCTTAAACATTAGTCCAGAGTAAGAGTTAAGACCTTAAATATTAGTCCAGAGTAAGAGTTAAGACCTTAACCATTAGTCCAGAGTAAGAGTTAAGACCTTAACCATTAGTCTAGAGTAAAAGTTAAGACCTTAACCATGATGCTAGAGTAAGAGTTAAGACCTTAACCATAATGCCAGAGTAAGAGTTAAGACCTTAACCATTATTCCAGAGTAAGAGTTAAGACCTTAACCATTAGTCCAGAGTAAGAGTTACGACCTTAACCATGATGCCAGAATAAGAGTTAAGACCTTAACCATGTTCCCAGAGTTAGAGTTAAGACCCTAACCATGATGCCAGAGTAAGAGTTAAGACCAAGACCTTAACCATTAGTCCAGAGTTAGAGTTAAGACCTTAACCATGATGCCAGAGTAAGAGTTAAGACCTTAACCATTAGTCCAGAGTAAGAGTTAAGCCCGTAACCATTAGTCCAGAGTAAGATTTAAGACCTTAACCATGATGCCAGAGTAAGAGTCTAAGACCTTAACCATGATGCCAGAGTAAGAGTTAAGACCTTAACCATTAGTCCAGAGTAAGAGTTAAGACCTTAACCATTAGTCTAGAGTAAGAGTTAAGACCTTAACCATGTTGCTAGAGTAAGAGTTAAGACCTTAACCATTAGTCCAGAGTAAGAGTTAAGACCTTAACCATTAGTCCAGAGTAAGAGTTACGAACTTAACCATTAGTCCAGAGTAAGAGTTAAGACCTTAACCACGATCCCAGAGTTAGAGTTAAGACCTTAACCATGATGCCAGAGTAAGAGTTACTACCTTAACCATTAGTCCAGAGTAAGAGTTAAGGCCTTAACCATGATGCCAGAGTAAGAGTTAACACCTTAACCATTAGTCCAGAGTAAGAGTTAAGACCTTAACCATGATGCTAGAGTAAGAGTTAAGACCTTAACCATTAGTCCAGAGTAAGAGATAAGACCTTAACCATTAGTCCAGAGTAAGAGTTACGAACTTAACCATTAGTCCAGAGTAAGAGTTAAGACCTTAACCACGATCCCAGAGTTAGAGTTAAGACCTTAACCATGATGCCAGAGTAAGAGTTATGACCTTATCCATTAGTCCAGAGTAAGAGTTAAGGCCTTAACCATGATGCCAGAGTAAGAGTTAACACCTTAACCATTAGTCCAGAGTAAGAGTTAAGACCTTAACCATGATGCCAGGGTAAGAGTTAAGACCTTAAACATTATATCAGAGTAAGAGTTAAGACCTTAACCATGATGCCAGAGTAAGAGTCTAAGACCTTAACCATTAGTCCAGAGTAAGAGTTAAAACCTTAACCATTAGTCCAGAGTAAGAGTTAAGACCTTAACCATTAGCCTAGAGTAAGAGTTAAGACCTTAACCATGATGCTAGTGTAAGAGTTAAGACCTTAACCATGTTGCCAGAGTAAGAGTTAAGACCTTAACCATTAGTTCAGAGTAAGAGTTAAGACCTTAACCATTAGTCCAGAGTAAGAGTTACGACCCTAACCATGATGCCAGAGTAAGAGTTAAGACCTTAACCATGTTCCCAGAGTTAGAGTTAAGACCTTAACCATGATGCCAGAGTAAGAGTTACGACCTTAACCATGATGCCAGAGTAAGAGTTAAGACCTTAACCATTAGTCCAGAGTAAGAGTTAAGACCTTAACCATGATGCCAGAGTAAGAGTTAAGACCAAGACCTTAACCATTAGTCCAGAGTAAGAGTTAAGACCTTAACCATGATGCCAGAGTAAGAGTTAAGACCTTAACCATTAGTCCAGAGTAAGAGTTAACCCCTTAACCATTAGTCCAGAGTAAGATTTAGGACCTTATCCATGATGGCAGAGTAAGAGTCTAAGACCTTAACCATGATGCCAGAGTAAGAGTTAAGAACTTAACCATGATGCCAGAGTAAGAGTTAAGACCTTAACCATTAGTCCAGAGTAGGAGTTAAGACCTTAACCATGATGCCAGAGTAGGAGTTATGACCGTAAGCATTAGTCCAGAGTAAGAGTTAAGACCTTAACCATGATGCCAGAGTAAGAGTCTAAGACCTTAACCATTAGTCCAGTGTAAGAGTTAAGACCTTAACCATTAGTCCAGAGTAAGAGTTAAGACCTTAACCATTAGTCTAGAGTAAGAGTTAAGACCTTAACCATGATGCTAGAGTAAGAGTTAAGACCTTAACCATTAGTCCAGAGTAAGAGTTAAGACCTTAACCCTTAGTCCAGAGTAAGAGTTATGAACTTAACCATTAGTCCAGAGTAAGAGTTAAGACCTTAACCATGATCCCAGAGTTAGAGTTAAGACCTTAACCATGATGCCAGAGTAAGAGTTACGACCTTAACCACGATGCCAGAGTAAGAGTTAAGACCATAACCATTAGTCCAGAGTAAGAGTTAAGACCTTAACCATGATGCCAGAGTAAGAGTTAAGACCTTAACCATGATGCCAGAGTTAGAGTTAAGACCTTAACCACGATGCCAGAGTAAGAGTTAAGACCATAACCATTAGTCCAGAGTAAGATTTAAGACCTTAACCATTAGTCCAGAGTAAGAGTTAAGCCTGTAACCATTAGTCCAGAGTAAGATTTAAGACCTTAACCATGATGCCAGAGTAAGAGTCTAAGACCTTAACCATGATGCCAGAGTAAGAGTTAAGATCTTAACCATTAGTCCAGAGTAAAAGTTAAGACCATAACCATTAGTCCAGAGTAAGAGTTAAGACCATAACCATGATGCCAGAGTAAGAGTTAAGACCTTAACCATGATGCCAGAGTAAGAGTTAAGACCTTAACCATGATGCCAGAGTAAGAGTTAAGACCTTAACCATTAGTCCAGAGTAAGAGTTATGACCTTAACCATGATGCCAGAGTAAGAGTTAAGACCTTAACCATTAGTCCAGAGTAAGAGTTAAGACCATAACCATTAGTCCATAGTAAGAGTTAAGACCTTAACTATGATGCCAGAGTAAGAGTTCACACCTTAACCATTAGTCCAGAGTAAGAGTTAAGACCTTAACCATGATGCCAGGGTAAGAGTTAAGACCTTAAACATTAGTCCAGAGTAAGAGTTAAGACCTTAACCATGATGCCAGAGTAAGAGTCTAAGACCTTAACCATTAGTCCAGAGTAAGAGTTAAGACCTTAACCATTAGTCCAGAGTAAGAGTTAAGACCTTAACCATTAGTCTAGAGTAAGAGTTAAGACCTTAACCATGATGCTAGAGTAGGAGTTAAGACCTTAACCATAATGCCAGAGTAAGAGTTAAGACCTTAACCATTAGTCCAGAGTAAGAGTTAAGACCTTAACCATTAGTCCAGAGTAAGAGTTACGACCTTAACCATGATGCCAGAGTAAGAGTTAAGACCTTAACCATGTTCCCAGAGTTAGAGTTAAGACCTTAACCATGATGCCAGAGTAAGAGTTACGACCTTAACCACGATGCCAGAGTAAGAGTTAAGACCATAACCATTAGTCCAGAGTAAGAGTTAAGACCTTAACCATGATGCCAGAGTAAGAGTTAAGACCTTAACCATGATGCCAGAGTTAGAGTTAAGACCTTAACCACGATGCCAGAGTAAGAGTTAAGACCATAACCATTAGTCCAGAGTAAGAGTTAAGACCTTAACCATTAGTCCAGAGTAAGAGTTAAGCCTGTAACCATTAGTCCAGAGTAAGATTTAAGACCTTAACCATGATGCCAGAGTAAGAGTCTAAGACCTTAACCATGATGCCAGAGTAAGAGTTAAGATCTTAACCATTAGTACAGAGTAAAAGTTAAGACCATAACCATTAGTCCAGAGTAAGAGTTAAGACCATAACCATTATGCCAGAGTAAGAGTTAAGACCTTAACCATGATGCCAGAGTAAGAGTTAAGACCTTAACCATGATGCCAGAGTAAGAGTTAAGACCTTAATCATTAGTCCAGTGTAAGAGTTAAGACCATAACCATTAGTCCAGAGTAAGAGTTAAGACCTTAACTATGATGCCAGAGTAAGAGTTCACACCTTAACCATTAGTCCAGAGTAAGAGTTAAGACCTTAACCATGATGCCAGGGTAAGAGTTAAGACCTTAAACATTAGTCCAGAGTAAGAGTTAAGACCTTAACCATGATGCCAGAGTAAGAGTCTAAGACCTTAACCATTAGTCCTGAGTAAGAGTTAAGACCTTAACCATTAGTCTAGAGTAAGAGTTAAGACCTTAACCATGATGCTAGAGTAAGAGTTAAGACCTTAACCATAATGCCAGAGTAAGAGTTAAGACCTTAACCATTAGTCCAGAGTAAGAGTTAAGACCTTAACCATTAGTCCAGAGTAAGAGTTACGACCTTAACCATGATGCCAGAGTAAGAGTTAAGACCTTAACCATGTTCCCAGAGTTAGAGTTAAGACCTTAACCATGATGCCAGAGTAAGAGTTACGACCTTAACCATGATGCCAGAGTAAGAGTTAAGACCTTAACCATTAGTCCAGAGTAAGAGTTAAGACCTTAACCATTAGTCTAGAGTAAGAGTTAAGACCTTAACCATGATGCTAGAGTAAGAGTTAAGACCTTAACCATAATGCCAGAGTAAGAGTTAAGACCTTAACCATTATTCCAGAGTAAGAGTTAAGACCTTAACCATTAGTCCAGAGTAAGAGTTACGACCTTAACCATGATGCCAGAATAAGAGTTAAGACCTTAACCATGTTCCCAGAGTTAGAGTTAAGACCCTAACCATGATGCCAGAGTAAGAGTTAAGACCAAGACATTAACCATTAGTCCAGAGTAAGAGTTAAGACCTTAACCATTAGTCCAGAGTAAGAGTTAAGACCTTAACCATGATGCTAGAGTAACAGTTAAGACCTTAACCATGATGCCAGAGTAAGAGTTAAGACGTTAACCATTAGTCCAGAGTAAGAGTTACTACCTTAACCATGATGCCAGAGTAAGAGTTAAGACCTTAACCATGATGCCAGAGTTAGAGTTAAGACATTAACCATGATGCCAGAGTAAGAGCTAAGACCTTAACCATTAGTCCAGAGTAAGAGTTAAGACCTTAACCATGATGCCAGAGTGAGAGTCTAAAACCTTAACCATTAGTCCAGAGTAAGAGTTAAGACCTTAACCATGATACCAGAGTAAGAGTTAAGACCTTAACCATTAGTCCAGAGTAAGAGTTAAGACCTTAACCATGATGCCAGAGTAATAGTTAAGACCTAAACCATGATGCCAGAGTAAGAGTTAAGACCTTAACCATTAGTCCAGAGTAAGAGTTAAGACCTTAATCATTAGTCCAGAGTAAGAGTTAAGACCATAACCATTAGTCCAGAGTAAGAGTTAATACATTAACCATTAGTCCAGAGTAAGAGTTAAGACCTTAACCATGATGCCAGAGTGAGAGTCTAAAACCTTAACCATTAGTCCAGAGTAAGAGTAAAGACCTTAACCATGATGCCAGAGTAAGAGTTAAGACCTTAACCATTAGTCCAGAGTAAGAGTTAAGACCTTAACCATGATGCCAGAGTAAGAGTTAAGACCTAAACCATGATGCCAGAGTAAGAGTTAAGACCTTAACCATTAGTCCAGAGTAAGAGTTAAGACCTTAGCCATGATGCCAGAGTAAGACTTAAGACATTAACCATGATGCCAGAGTAAGAGTTAAGACCTTAACCATTAGTCCAGAGTAAGAGTTACGACCTTAACTATGATGCCAGAGTAAGAGTTAAGACCTTAACCATGATGCCAGAGGTAGAGTTAAGACCTTAACCATGATGCCAGAGTAAGAGTTAAGACCTTAACCATTAGTCCAGAGTATGAGTTAAGACCTTAACCATGATGCCAGAGTGAGAGTCTAAAACCTTAACCATTAGTCCAGAGTAAGAGTTGAGACCTTAACCATGATGCCAGAGTAAGAGTTAAGACCTTAACCAATAGTCCAGAGTAAGAGTTAAGACCTGAACCATGATGCCAGAGTAAGAGTTAAGACCTTAACCATGATGCCAGAGTAAGAGTTAAGACCTTAACCATTAGTCCAGAGTAAGAGTTAAGACCTTGGCCATGATGCCAGAGTAAGAGTTAAGACCTTAACCATTAGTCCAGAGTAAGAGTTAAGACCTTAACCATGATGCCAGAGTAAGAGTTAAGACCAAGACCTTAACCATTAGTCCAGAGTAAGAGTCTAAGACCTTAACCATGATGCCAGAGTATGAGTTAAGACCTTAACCATGATGCCAGAGTAAGAGTTAAGACCTTAACCATGATGCCAGAGTAAGAGTTAAGAACTTAACCATGATGCCAGAGTAAGAGTTAAGACCTTAACCATTAGTCCAGAGTAGGAGTTAAGACCTTAACCATGATGCCAGAGTAGGAGTTAAGACCGTAAACATTAGTCCAGAGTAAGAGTTAAGACCTTAACCATGATGCCAGAGTAAGAGTCTAAGACCTTAACCATTAGTCCAGTGTAAGAGTTAAGACCTTAACCATTAGTCCAGAGTAAGAGTTAAGACCTTAACCATTAGTCTAGAGTAAGAGTTAAGACCTTAACCATGATGCTAGAGTAAGAGTTAAGACCTTAACCATTAGTCCAGAGTAAGAGTTAAGACCTTAACCATTAGTCCAGAGTAAGAGTTATGAACTTAACCATTAGTCCAGAGTAAGAGTTAAGACCTTAACCATGATCCCAGAGTTAGAGTTAAGACCTTAACCATGATGCCAGAGTAAGAGTTACGACCTTAACCATGTCGCCAGAGTAAGAGTTAAGACCATAACCATTAGTCCAGAGTAAGAGTTAAGACCTTAACCATGATGTCAGAGTAAGAGTTAAGACCAAGACCTTAACCATTAGTCCAGAGTAAGAGTTAAGACCTTAACCATGATGCCAGAGTAAGAGTTAAGACCTTAACCATTAGTCCAGAGTAAGAGTTAAGCCTGTAACCATTAGTCCAGAGTAATATTTAAGACCTTAACCATGATGCCAGAGTAAGAGTCTAAGACCTTAACCATTAGTCCAGAGTAAGAGTTAAGATCTTAACCATTAGTCCAGAGTAAGAGTTAAGACCATAACCATTAGTCCAGAGTAAAAGTTAAGACCATAACCATGATGCCAGAGTAAGAGTTAAGACCTTAACCATGATGCCAGAGTAAGAGTTAGGACCTTAACCATTAGTCCAGAGTAAGAGTTAAGACCATAACCATGATGCCAGAGTAAGAGTTAAGACCTTAACCATTAGTCCAGAGTAAGAGTTAAGACCATAACCATTAGTCCAGAGTAAGAGTTAAGACCTTAACCATGATGCCAGAGTAAGAGTTAACACCTTAACCATTAGTCCAGAGTAAGAGTTAAGACCTTAACCATAATGCCAGGGTAAGAGTTAAGACCTTAAACATTAGTCCAGAGTAAGAGTTAAGACCTTAAATATTAGTCCAGAGTAAGAGTTAAGACCTTAACCATTAGTCCAGAGTAAGAGTTAAGACCTTAACCATTAGTCTAGAGTAAGAGTTAAGACCTTAACCATGATGCTAGAGTAAGAGTTAAGACCTTAACCATAATGCCAGAGTAAGAGTTAAGACCTTAACCATTATTCCAGAGTAAGAGTTAAGACCTTAACCATTAGTCCAGAGTAAGAGTTACGACCTTAACCATGATGCCAGAATAAGAGTTAAGACCTTAACCATGTTCCCAGAGTTAGAGTTAAGACCCTAACCATGATGCCAGAGTAAGAGTTAAGACCTTAACCATGATGCCAGAGTAAGAGTTAGGACCTTAACCATTAGTCCAGAGTAAGAGTTAAGACCATAACCATGATGCCAGAGTAAGAGTTAAGACCTTAACCATTAGTCCAGAGTAAGAGTTAAGACCATAACCATTAGTCCAGAGTAAGAGTTAAGACCTTAACCATGATGCCAGAGTAAGAGTTAACACCTTAACCATTAGTCCAGAGTAAGAGTTAAGACCTTAACCATAATGCCAGGGTAAGAGTTAAGACCTTAAACATTAGTCCAGAGTAAGAGTTAAGACCTTAAATATTAGTCCAGAGTAAGAGTTAAGACCTTAACCATTAGTCCAGAGTAAGAGTTAAGACCTTAACCATTAGTCTAGAGTAAGAGTTAAGACCTTAACCATGATGCTAGAGTAAGAGTTAAGACCTTAACCATAATGCCAGAGTAAGAGTTAAGACCTTAACCATTATTCCAGAGTAAGAGTTAAGACCTTAACCATTAGTCCAGAGTAAGAGTTACGACCTTAACCATGATGCCAGAATAAGAGTTAAGACCTTAACCATGTTCCCAGAGTTAGAGTTAAGACCCTAACCATGATGCCAGAGTAAGAGTTAAGACCAAGACCTTAACCATTAGTCCAGAGTTAGAGTTGAGACCTTAACCATCATGCCAGAGTGATAGTTAAGACCTTAACCATTAGTCCCGAGTAAGAGTTAAGCCCGTAACCATTAGTCCAGAGTAAGATTTAAGACCTTAACCATGATGCCAGAGTAAGAGTCTAAGACCTTAACCATGATGCCAGAGTAAGAGTTAAGACCTTAACCATTAGTCCAGAGTAAGAGTTAAGACCTTAACCATTAGTCTAGAGTAAGAGTTAAGACCTTAACCATGTTGCTAGAGTAAGAGTTAAGACCTTAACCATTAGTCCAGAGTAAGAGTTAAGACCTTAACCATTAGTCCAGAGTAAGAGTTACGAACTTAACCATTAGTCCAGACTAAGAGTTAAGACCTTAACCACGATCCCAGAGTTAGAGTTAAGACCTTAACCATGATGCCAGAGTAAGAGTTATGACCTTAACCATTAGTCCAGAGTAAGAGTTAAGGCCTTAACCATGATGCCAGAGTAAGAGTTAACACCTTAACCATTAGTCCAGAGTAAGAGTTAAGACCTTAACCATGATGCTAGAGTAAGAGTTAAGACCTTAACCATTAGTCCAGAGTAAGAGATAAGACCTTAACCATTAGTCCAGAGTAAGAGTTACGAACTTAACCATTAGTCCAGAGTAAGAGTTAAGACCTTAACCACGATCCCAGAGTTAGAGTTAAGACCTTAACCATGATGCCAGAGTAAGAGTTATGACCTTATCCATTAGTCCAGAGTAAGAGTTAAGGCCTTAACCATGATGCCAGAGTAAGAGTTAACACCTTAACCATTAGTCCAGAGTAAGAGTTAAGACCTTAACCATGATGCCAGGGTAAGAGTTAAGACCTTAAACATTAGTCCAGAGTAAGAGTTAAGACCTTAACCATGATGCCAGAGTAAGAGTCTAAGACCTTAACCATTAGTCCAGAGTAAGAGTTAAAACCTTAACCATTAGTCCAGAGTAAGAGTTAAGACCTTAACCATTAGCCTAGAGTAAGAGTTAAGACCTTAACCATGATGCTAGTGTAAGAGTTAAGACCTTAACCATGTTGCCAGAGTAAGAGTTAAGACCTTAACCATTAGTTCAGAGTAAGAGTTAAGACCTTAACCATTAGTCCAGAGTAAGAGTTACGACCCTAACCATGATGCCAGAGTAAGAGTTAAGACCTTAACCATGTTCCCAGAGTTAGAGTTAAGACCTTAACCATGATGCCAGAGTAAGAGTTACGACCTTAACCATGATGCCAGAGTAAGAGTTAAGACCTTAACCATTAGTCCAGAGTAAGAGTTAAGACCTTAACCATGATGCCAGAGTAAGAGTTAAGACCAAGACCTTAACCATTAGTCCAGAGTAAGAGTTAAGACCTTAACCATGATGCCAGAGTAAGAGTTAAGACCTTAACCATTAGTCCAGAGTAAGAGTTAAGCCCTTAACCATTAGTCCAGAGTAAGATTTAGGACCTTATCCATGATGGCAGAGTAAGAGTCTAAGACCTTAACCATGATGCCAGAGTAAGAGTTAAGAACTTAACCATGATGCCAGAGTAAGAGTTAAGACCTTAACCATTAGTCCAGAGTAGGAGTTAAGACCTTAACCATGATGCCAGAGTAGGAGTTATGACCGTAAACATTAGTCCAGAGTAAGAGTTAAGACCTTAACCATGATGCCAGAGTAAGAGTCTAAGACCTTAACCATTAGTCCAGTGTAAGAGTTAAGACCTTAACCATTAGTCCAGAGTAAGAGTTAAGACCTTAACCATTAGTCTAGAGTAAGAGTTAAGACCTTAACCATGATGCTAGAGTAAGAGTTAAGACCTTAACCATTAGTCCAGAGTAAGAGTTAAGACCTTAACCCTTAGTCCAGAGTAAGAGTTAGGAACTTAACCATTAGTCCAGAGTAAGAGTTAAGACCTTAACCATGATCCCAGAGTTAGAGTTAAGACCTTAACCATGATGCCAGAGTAAGAGTTACGACCTTAACCACGATGCCAGAGTAAGAGTTAAGACCATAACCATTAGTCCAGAGTAAGAGTTAAGACCTTAACCATGATGCCAGAGTAAGAGTTAAGACCTTAACCATGATGCCAGAGTTAGAGTTAAGACCTTAACCACGATGCCAGAGTAAGAGTTAAGACCATAACCATTAGTCCAGAGTAAGATTTAAGACCTTAACCATTAGTCCAGAGTAAGAGTTAAGCCTGTAACCATTAGTCCAGAGTAAGATTTAAGACCTTAACCATGATGCCAGAGTAAGAGTCTAAGACCTTAACCATGATGCCAGAGTAAGAGTTAAGATCTTAACCATTAGTCCAGAGTAAAAGTTAAGACCATAACCATTAGTCCAGAGTAAGAGTTAAGACCATAACCATGATGCCAGAGTAAGAGTTAAGACCTTAACCATGATGCCAGAGTAAGAGTTAAGACCTTAACCATGATGCCAGAGTAAGAGTTAAGACCTTAACCATTAGTCCAGAGTAAGAGTTATGACCTTAACCATGATGCCAGAGTAAGAGTTAAGACCTTAACCATTAGTCCAGAGTAAGAGTTAAGACCATAACCATTAGTCCAGAGTAAGAGTTAAGACCTTAACTATGATGCCAGAGTAAGAGTTCACACCTTAACCATTAGTCCAGAGTAAGAGTTAAGACCTTAACCATGATGCCAGGGTAAGAGTTAAGACCTTAAACATTAGTCCAGAGTAAGAGTTAAGACCTTAACCATGATGCCAGAGTAAGAGTCTAAGACCTTAACCATTAGTCCAGAGTAAGAGTTAAGACCTTAACCATTAGTCCAGAGTAAGAGTTAAGACCTTAACCATTAGTCTAGAGTAAGAGTTAAGACCTTAACCATGATGCTAGAGTAGGAGTTAAGACCTTAACCATAATGCCAGAGTAAGAGTCAAGACCTTAACCATTAGTCCAGAGTAAGAGTTAAGACCTTAACCATTAGTCCAGAGTAAGAGTTACGACCTTAACCATGATGCCAGAGTAAGAGTTAAGACCTTAACCATGTTCCCAGAGTTAGAGTTAAGACCTTAACCATGATGCCAGAGTAAGAGTTACGACCTTAACCATGATGCCAGAGTAAGAGTTAAGACCTTAACCATTAGTCCAGAGTAAGAGTTATTACCTTAACCATGATGCCAGAGTAAGAGTTAAGACCAAGACCTTAACCATTAGTCCAGAGTTAGAGTTAAGACCTTAACCATGATGCCAGAGTTAGAGTTAAGACCGTAACCATTAGTCCAGAGTAAGAGTTAAGCCCGTAACCATTAGTCCAGAGTAAGATTTAAGACCTTAACCATGATGCCAGAGTAAGAGTCTAAGACCTTAACCATGATGCCAGAGTAAGAGTTAAGACCTTAACCATTAGTCCAGAGTAAGAGTTAAGACCATAACCATTAGTCCAGAGTAAGAGTTAAGACCTTAACCATTAGTCTAGAGTAAGAGTTAAGACCTTAACCATGATGCTAGAGTAAGAGTTAAGACCTTAACCATTAGTCCAGAGTAAGAGTTAAGACCTTAACCATTAGTCCAGAGTAAGGGTTACGAACTTAACCATTAGTCCAGAGTAAGAGTTAAGACCTTAACCATGATCCCAGAGTTAGAGTTAAGACCTCAACCATGATGCCAGAGTAAGAGTTACGACCTTAACCATTAGTCCAGAGTAAGAGTTAAGACCTTAACCATGATGCCAGAGTAAGAGTTAAGACCTTAACCATGATGCCAGAGTTAGAGTTAAGACCTTAACCATGATGCCAGAGTAAGAGTTAACACCTTAACCATTAGTCCAGAGTAAGAGTTAAGACCTTAACCATGATGCCAGGGTAAGAGTTAAGACCTTAAACATTAGTCCAGAGTAAGAGTTAAGACCTTAACCATGATGCCAGAGTAAGAGTCTAAGACCTTAACCATTAGTCCAGAGTAAGAGTTAAAACCTTAACCATTAGTCCAGAGTAAGAGTTAAGACCTTAACCATTAGCCTAGAGTAAGAGTTAAGACCTTAACCATGATGCTAGTGTAAGAGTTAAGACCTTAACCATGTTGCCAGAGTAAGAGTTAAGACCTTAACCATTAGTTCAGAGTAAGAGTTAAGACCTTAACCATTAGTCCAGAGTAAGAGTTACGACCCTAACCATGATGCCAGAGTAAGAGTTAAGACCTTAACCATGTTCCGAGAGTTAGAGTTAAGACCTTAACCATGATGCCAGAGTAAGAGTTACGACCTTAACCATGATGCCAGAGTAAGAGTTAAGACCTTAACCATTAGTCCAGAGTAAGAGTTAAGACCTTAACCATGATGCCAGAGTAAGAGTTAAGACCAAGACCTTAACCATTAGTCCAGAGTAAGAGTTAAGACCTTAACCATGATGCCAGAGTAAGAGTTAAGACCTTAACCATTAGTCCAGAGTAAGAGTTAAGCCCTTAACCATTAGTCCAGAGTAAGATTTAGGACCTTATCCATGATGGCAGAGTAAGAGTCTAAGACCTTAACCATGATGCCAGAGTAAGAGTTAAGAACTTAACCATGATGCCAGAGTAAGAGTTAAGACCTTAACCATTAGTCCAGAGTAGGAGTTAAGACCTTAACCATGATGCCAGAGTAGGAGTTATGACCGTAAACATTAGTCCAGAGTAAGAGTTAAGACCTTAACCATGATGCCAGAGTAAGAGTCTAAGACCTTAACCATTAGTCCAGTGTAAGAGTTAAGACCTTAACCATTAGTCCAGAGTAAGAGTTAAGACCTTAACCATTAGTCTAGAGTAAGAGTTAAGACCGTAACCATGATGCTAGAGTAAGAGTTAAGACCTTAACCATTAGTCCAGAGTAAGAGTTAAGACCTTAACCCTTAGTCCAGAGTAAGAGTTATGAACTTAACCATTAGTCCAGAGTAAGAGTTAAGACCTTAACCATGATCCCAGAGTTAGAGTTAAGACCTTAACCATGATGCCAGAGTAAGAGTTACGACCTTAACCACGATGCCAGAGTAAGAGTTAAGTCCATAACCATTAGTCCAGAGTAAGAGTTAAGACCTTAACCATGATGCCAGAGTAAGAGTTAAGACCTTAACCATGATGCCAGAGTTAGAGTTAAGACCTTAACCACGATGCCAGAGTAAGAGTTAAGACCATAACCATTAGTCCAGAGTAAGAGTTAAGACCTTAACCATTAGTCCAGAGTAAGAGTTAAGCCTGTAACCATTAGTTCAGAGTAAGATTTAAGACCTTAACCATGATGCCAGAGTAAGAGTCTAAGACCTTAACCATGATGCCAGAGTAAGAGTTAAGATCTTAACCATTAGTCCAGAGTAAAAGTTAAGACCATAACCATTAGTCCAGAGTAAGAGTTAAGACCATAACCATGATGCCAGAGTAAGAGTTAAGACCTTAACCATGATGCCAGAGTAAGAGTTAAGACCTTAACCATGATGCCAGAGTAAGAGTTAAGACCTTAACCATTAGTCCAGAGTAAGAGTTATGACCTTAACCATGATGCCAGAGTAAGAGTTAAGACCTTAACCATTAGTCCAGAGTAAGAGTTAAGACCATAACCATTAGTCCAGAGTAAGAGTTAATACCTTAACTATGATGCCAGAGTAAGAGTTCACACCTTAACCATTAGTCCAGAGTAAGAGTTAAGACCTTAACCATGATGCCAGGGTAAGAGTTAAGACCTTAAACATTAGTCCAGAGTAAGAGTTAAGACCTTAACCATGATGCCAGAGTAAGAGTCTAAGACCTTAACCATTAGTCCAGAGTAAGAGTTAAGACCTTAACCATTAGTCCAGAGTAAGATTTAAGACCTTAACCATTAGTCTAGAGTAAGAGTTAAGACCTTAACCATGATGCTAGAGTAAGAGTTAAGACCTTAACCATAATGCCAGAGTAAGAGTTAAGACCTTAACCATTAGTCCAGAGTAAGAGTTAAGACCTTAACCATTAGTCCAGAGTAAGAGTTACGACCTTAACCATGATGCCAGAGTAAGAGTCTAAGACCTTAACCATTAGTCCAGAGTAAGAGTTAAGACCTTAACCATTAGTCCAGAGTAAGAGTTAAGACCTTAACCATTAGTCTAGAGTAAGAGTTAAGACCTTAACCATAATGCCAGAGTAAGAGTTAAGACCTTAACCATTAGTCCAGAGTAAGAGTTAAGACCTTAACCATTAGTCCAGAGTAAGAGTTACGACCTTAACCATGATGCCAGAGTAAGAGTTAAGACCTTAACCATGTTCCCAGAGTTAGAGTTAAGACCTTAACCATGATGCCAGAGTAAGAGTTACGACCTTAACCATGATGCCAGAGTAAGAGTTAAGACCTTAACCATTAGTCCAGAGTAAGAGTTAAGACCTTAACCATTAGTCTAGAGTAAGAGTTAAGACCTTAACCATGATGCTAGAGTAAGAGTTAAGGCCTTAACCATGATGCCAGAGTTAGAGTTAACACCTTAACCA
The DNA here is from genome assembly GCF_964204655.1 of Triturus cristatus. NCBI lineage: Eukaryota > Metazoa > Chordata > Amphibia > Caudata > Salamandridae > Triturus > Triturus cristatus. The sequence continues at coordinate 716,457,321 of NC_140593.1, read as the reverse complement.
TTAGTCCAGAGTAAGAGTTAACACCTTAACCATGATGCTAGAGTAAGAGTTAAGACCTTAACCATTAGTCCAGAGTAAGAGATAAGACCTTAACCATTAGTCCAGAGTAAGAGTTACGAACTTAACCATTAGTCCAGAGTAAGAGTTAAGACCTTAACCACGATCCCAGAGTTAGAGTTAAGACCTTAACCATGATGCCAGAGTAAGAGTTATGACCTTATCCATTAGTCCAGAGTAAGAGTTAAGGCCTTAACCATGATGCCAGAGTAAGAGTTAACACCTTAACCATTAGTCCAGAGTAAGAGTTAAGACCTTAACCATGATGCCAGGGTAAGAGTTAAGACCTTAAACATTAGTCCAGAGTAAGAGTTAAGACCTTAACCATGATGCCAGAGTAAGAGTCTAAGACCTTAACCATTAGTCCAGAGTAAGAGTTAAAACCTTAACCATTAGTCCAGAGTAAGAGTTAAGACCTTAACCATTAGCCTAGAGTAAGAGTTAAGACCTTAACCATGATGCTAGTGTAAGAGTTAAGACCTTAACCATGTTGCCAGAGTAAGAGTTAAGACCTTAACCATTAGTTCAGAGTAAGAGTTAAGACCTTAACCATTAGTCCAGAGTAAGAGTTACGACCCTAACCATGATGCCAGAGTAAGAGTTAAGACCTTAACCATGTTCCCAGAGTTAGAGTTAAGACCTTAACCATGATGCCAGAGTAAGAGTTACGACCTTAACCATGATGCCAGAGTAAGAGTTAAGACCTTAACCATTAGTCCAGAGTAAGAGTTAAGACCTTAACCATGATGCCAGAGTAAGAGTTAAGACCAAGACCTTAACCATTAGTCCAGAGTAAGAGTTAAGACCTTAACCATGATGCCAGAGTAAGAGTTAAGACCTTAACCATTAGTCCAGAGTAAGAGTTAAGCCCTTAACCATTAGTCCAGAGTAAGATTTAGGACCTTATCCATGATGGCAGAGTAAGAGTCTAAGACCTTAACCATGATGCCAGAGTAAGAGTTAAGAACTTAACCATGATGCCAGAGTAAGAGTTAAGACCTTAACCATTAGTCCAGAGTAGGAGTTAAGACCTTAACCATGATGCCAGAGTAGGAGTTATGACCGTAAACATTAGTCCAGAGTAAGAGTTAAGACCTTAACCATGATGCCAGAGTAAGAGTCTAAGACCTTAACCATTAGTCCAGTGTAAGAGTTAAGACCTTAACCATTAGTCCAGAGTAAGAGTTAAGACCTTAACCATTAGTCTAGAGTAAGAGTTAAGACCTTAACCATGATGCTAGAGTAAGAGTTAAGACCTTAACCATTAGTCCAGAGTAAGAGTTAAGACCTTAACCCTTAGTCCAGAGTAAGAGTTATGAACTTAACCATTAGTCCAGAGTAAGAGTTAAGACCTTAACCATGATCCCAGAGTTAGAGTTAAGACCTTAACCATGATGCCAGAGTAAGAGTTACGACCTTAACCACGATGCCAGAGTAAGAGTTAAGACCATAACCATTAGTCCAGAGTAAGAGTTAAGACCTTAACCATGATGCCAGAGTAAGAGTTAAGACCTTAACCATGATGCCAGAGTTAGAGTTAAGACCTTAACCACGATGCCAGAGTAAGAGTTAAGACCATAACCATTAGTCCAGAGTAAGATTTAAGACCTTAACCATTAGTCCAGAGTAAGAGTTAAGCCTGTAACCATTAGTCAAGAGTAAGATTTAAGACCTTAACCATGATGCCAGAGTAAGAGTCTAAGACCTTAACCATGATGCCAGAGTAAGAGTTAAGATCTTAACCATTAGTCCAGAGTAAAAGTTAAGACCATAACCATTAGTCCAGAGTAAGAGTTAAGACCATAACCATGATGCCAGAGTAAGAGTTAAGACCTTAACCATGATGCCAGAGTAAGAGTTAAGACCTTAACCATGATGCCAGAGTAAGAGTTAAGACCTTAACCATTAGTCCAGAGTAAGAGTTATGACCTTAACCATGATGCCAGAGTAAGAGTTAAGACCTTAACCATTAGTCCAGAGTAAGAGTTAAGACCATAACCATTAGTCCAGAGTAAGAGTTAAGACCTTAACTATGATGCCAGAGTAAGAGTTCACACCTTAACCATTAGTCCAGAGTAAGAGTTAAGACCTTAACCATGATGCCAGGGTAAGACTTAAGACCTTAAACATTAGTCCAGAGTAAGAGTTAAGACCTTAACCATGATGCCAGAGTAAGAGTCTAAGACCTTAACCATTAGTCCAGAGTAAGAGTTAAGACCTTAACCATTAGTCCAGAGTAAGAGTTAAGACCTTAACCATTAGTCTAGAGTAAGAGTTAAGACCTTAACCATGATGCTAGAGTAGGAGTTAAGACCTTAACCATAATGCCAGAGTAAGAGTTAAGACCTTAACCATTAGTCCAGAGTAAGAGTTAAGACCTTAACCATTAGTCCAGAGTAAGAGTTACGACCTTAACCATGATGCCAGAGTAAGAGTTAAGACCTTAACCATGTTCCCAGAGTTAGAGTTAAGACCTTAACCATGATGCCAGAGTAAGAGTTACGACCTTAACCATGATGCCAGAGTAAGAGTTAAGACCTTAACCATTAGTCCAGAGTAAGAGTTAATACCTTAACCATGATGCCAGAGTAAGAGTTAAGACCAAGACCTTAACCATTAGTCCAGAGTTAGAGTTAAGACCTTAACCATGATGCCAGAGTTAGAGTTAAGACCTTAACCATTAGTCCAGAGTAAGAGTTAAGCCCGTAACCATTAGTCCAGAGTAAGATTTAAGACCTTAACCATGATGCCAGAGTAAGAGTCTAGGACCTTAACCATGATGCCAGAGTAAGAGTTAAGACCTTAACCATTAGTCCAGAGTAAGAGTTAAGACCATAACCATTAGTCCAGAGTAAGAGTTAAGACCTTAACCATTAGTCTAGAGTAAGAGTTAAGACCTTAACCATGATGCTAGAGTAAGAGTTAAGACCTTAACCATTAGTCCAGAGTAAGAGTTAAGACCTTAACCATTAGTCCAGAGTAAGGGTTACGAACTTAACCATTAGTCCAGAGTAAGAGTTAAGACCTTAACCATGATCCCAGAGTTAGAGTTAAGACCTCAACCATGATGCCAGAGTAAGAGTTACGACCTTAACCATTAGTCCAGAGTAAGAGTTAAGACCTTAACCACGATGCCAGAGTAAGAGTTAAGACCTTAACCATGATGCCAGAGTTAGAGTTAAGACCTTAACCATGATGCCAGAGTAAGAGTTAACACCTTAACCATTAGTCCAGAGTAAGAGTTAAGACCTTAACCATGATGCCAGGGTAAGAGTTAAGACCTTAAACATTAGTCCAGAGTAAGAGTTAAGACCTTAACCATGATGCCAGAGTAAGAGTCTAAGACCTTAACCATTAGTCCAGAGTAAGAGTTAAAACCTTAACCATTAGTCCAGAGTAAGAGTTAAGACCTTAACCATTAGCCTAGAGTAAGAGTTAAGACCTTAACCATGATGCTAGTGTAAGAGTTAAGACCTTAACCATGTTGCCAGAGTAAGAGTTAAGACCTTAACCATTAGTTCAGAGTAAGAGTTAAGACCTTAACCATTAGTCCAGAGTAAGAGTTACGACCCTAACCATGATGCCAGAGTAAGAGTTAAGACCTTAACCATGTTCCGAGAGTTAGAGTTAAGACCTTAACCATGATGCCAGAGTAAGAGTTACGACCTTAACCATGATGCCAGAGTAAGAGTTAAGACCTTAACCATTAGTCCAGAGTAAGAGTTAAGACCTTAACCATGATGCCAGAGTAAGAGTTAAGACCAAGACCTTAACCATTAGTCCAGAGTAAGAGTTAAGACCTTAACCATGATGCCAGAGTAAGAGTTAAGACCTTAACCATTAGTCCAGAGTAAGAGTTAAGCCCTTAACCATTAGTCCAGAGTAAGATTTAGGACCTTATCCATGATGGCAGAGTAAGAGTCTAAGACCTTAACCATGATGCCAGAGTAAGAGTTAAGAACTTAACCATGATGCCAGAGTAAGAGTTAAGACCTTAACCATTAGTCCAGAGTAGGAGTTAAGACCTTAACCATGATGCCAGAGTAGGAGTTATGACCGTAAACATTAGTCCAGAGTAAGAGTTAAGACCTTAACCATGATGCCAGAGTAAGAGTCTAAGACATTAACCATTAGTCCAGTGTAAGAGTTAAGACCTTAACCTTTAGTCCAGAGTAAGAGTTAAGACCTTAACCATTAGTCTAGAGTAAGAGTTAAGACCGTAACCATGATGCTAGAGTAAGAGTTAAGACCTTAACCATTAGTCCAGAGTAAGAGTTAAGACCTTAACCCTTAGTCCAGAGTAAGAGTTATGAACTTAACCATTAGTCCAGAGTAAGAGTTAAGACCTTAACCATGATCCCAGAGTTAGAGTTAAGACCTTAACCATGATGCCAGAGTAAGAGTTACGACCTTAACCACGATGCCAGAGTAAGAGTTAAGTCCATAACCATTAGTCCAGAGTAAGAGTTAAGACCTTAACCATGATGCCAGAGTAAGAGTTAAGACCTTAACCATGATGCCAGAGTTAGAGTTAAGACCTTAACCACGATGCCAGAGTAAGAGTTAAGACCATAACCATTAGTCCAGAGTAAGAGTTAAGACCTTAACCATTAGTCCAGAGTAAGAGTTAAGCCTGTAACCATTAGTTCAGAGTAAGATTTAAGACCTTAACCATGATGCCAGAGTAAGAGTCTAAGACCTTAACCATGATGCCAGAGTAAGAGTTAAGATCTTAACCATTAGTCCAGAGTAAAAGTTAAGACCATAACCATTAGTCCAGAGTAAGAGTTAAGACCATAACCATGATGCCAGAGTAAGAGTTAAGACCTTAACCATGATGCCAGAGTAAGAGTTAAGACCTTAACCATGATGCCAGAGTAAGAGTTAAGACCTTAACCATTAGTCCAGAGTAAGAGTTATGACCTTAACCATGATGCCAGAGTAAGAGTTAAGACCTTAACCATTAGTCCAGAGTAAGAGTTAAGACCATAACCATTAGTCCAGAGTAAGAGTTAATACCTTAACTATGATGCCAGAGTAAGAGTTCACACCTTAACCATTAGTCCAGAGTAAGAGTTAAGACCTTAACCATGATGCCAGGGTAAGAGTTAAGACCTTAAACATTAGTCCAGAGTAAGAGTTAAGACCTTAACCATGATGCCAGAGTAAGAGTCTAAGACCTTAACCATTAGTCCAGAGTAAGAGTTAAGACCTTAACCATTAGTCCAGAGTAAGATTTAAGACCTTAACCATTAGTCTAGAGTAAGAGTTAAGACCTTAAGCATGATGCTAGAGTAAGAGTTAAGACCTTAACCATAATGCCAGAGTAAGAGTTAAGACCTTAACCATTAGTCCAGAGTAAGAGTTAAGACCTTAACCATTAGTCCAGAGTAAGAGTTACGACCTTAACCATGATGCCAGAGTAAGAGTCTAAGACCTTAACCATTAGTCCAGAGTAAGAGTTAAGACCTTAACCATTAGTCCAGAGTAAGAGTTAAGACCTTAACCATTAGTCTAGAGTAAGAGTTAAGACCTTAACCATGATGCTAGAGTAAGAGTTAAGACCTTAACCATAATGCCAGAGTAAGAGTTAAGACCTTAACCATTAGTCCAGAGTAAGAGTTAAGACCTTAACCATTAGTCCAGAGTAAGAGTTACGACCTTAACCATGATGCCAGAGTAAGAGTTAAGACCTTAACCATGTTCCCAGAGTTAGAGTTAAGACCTTAACCATGATGCCAGAGTAAGAGTTACGACCTTAACCATGATGCCAGAGTAAGAGTTAAGACCTTAACCATTAGTCCAGAGTAAGAGTTAAGACCTTAACCATTAGTCTAGAGTAAGAGTTAAGACCTTAACCATGATGCTAGAGTAAGAGTTAAGACCTTAACCATAATGCCAGAGTAAGAGTTAAGACCTTAACCATTATTCCAGAGTAAGAGTTAAGACCTTAACCATTAGTCCAGAGTAAGAGTTACGACCTTAACCATGATGCCAGAATAAGAGTTAAGACCTTAACCATGTTCCCAGAGTTAGAGTTAAGACCCTAACCATGATGCCAGAGTAAGAGTTAAGACCAAGACATTAACCATTAGTCCAGAGTAAGAGTTAAGACCTTAACCATTAGTCCAGAGTCAGAGTTAAGACCTTAACCATGATGCTAGAGTAACAGTTAAGACCTTAACCATGATGCCAGAGTAAGAGTTAAGACGTTAACCATTAGTCCAGAGTAACAGTTACTACCTTAACCATGATGCCAGAGTAAGAGTTAAGACCTTAACCATGATGCCAGAGTTAGAGTTAAGACATTAACCATGATGCCAGAGTAAGAGCTAAGACCTTAACCATTAGTCCAGAGTAAGAGTTAAGACCTTAACCATGATGCCAGAGTGAGAGTCTAAAACCTTAACCATTAGTCCAGAGTAAGAGTTAAGACCTTAACCATGATGCCAGAGTAAGAGTTAAGACCTTAACCATTAGTCCAGAGTAAGAGTTAAGACCTTAACCATGATGCCAGAGTAATAGTTAAGACCTAAACCATGATGCCAGAGTAAGAGTTAAGACCTTAACCATTAGTCCAGAGTAAGAGTTAAGACCTTAATCATTAGTCCAGAGTAAGAGTTAAGACCATAACCATTAGTCCAGAGTAAGAGTTAATACATTAACCATTAGTCCAGAGTAAGAGTTAAGACCTTAACCATGATGCCAGAGTGAGAGTCTAAAACCTTAACCATTAGTCCAGAGTAAGAGTAAAGACCTTAACCATGATGCCAGAGTAAGAGTTAAGACCTTAACCATTAGTCCAGAGTAAGAGTTAAGACCTTAACCATGATGCCAGAGTAAGAGTTAAGACCTAAACCATGATGCCAGAGTAAGAGTTAAGACCTTAACCATTAGTCCAGAGTAAGAGTTAAGACCTTAGCCATGATGCCAGAGTAAGACTTAAGACATTAACCATGATGCCAGAGTAAGAGTTAAGACCTTAACCATTAGTCCAGAGTAAGAGTTACGACCTTAACTATGATGCCAGAGTAAGAGTTAAGACCTTAACCATGATGCCAGAGGTAGAGTTAAGACCTTAACCATGATGCCAGAGTAAGAGTTAAGACCTTAACCATTAGTCCAGAGTATGAGTTAAGACCTTAACCATGATGCCAGAGTGAGAGTCTAAAACCTTAACCATTAGTCCAGAGTAAGAGTTGAGACCTTAACCATGATGCCAGAGTAAGAGTTAAGACCTTAACCATTAGTCCAGAGTAAGAGTTAAGACCTGAACCATGATGCCAGAGTAAGAGTTAAGACCTTAACCATGATGCCAGAGTAAGAGTTAAGACCTTAACCATTAGTCCAGAGTAAGAGTTAAGACCTTGGCCATGATGCCAGAGTAAGAGTTAAGACCTTAACCATTAGTCCAGAGTAAGAGTTAAGACCTTAACCATGATGCCAGAGTAAGAGTTAAGACCAAGACCGTAACCATTAGTCCAGAGTAAGAGTATAAGACCTTAACCATGATGCCAGAGTATGAGTTAAGACCTTAACCATGATGCCAGAGTAAGAGTTAAGACCTTAACCATGATGCCAGAGTAAGAGTTAAGAACTTAACCATGATGCCAGAGTAAGAGTTAAGACCTTAACCATTAGTCCAGAGTAGGAGTTAAGACCTTAACCATGATGCCAGAGTAGGAGTTAAGACCGTAAACATTAGTCCAGAGTAAGAGTTAAGACCTTAACCATGATGCCAGAGTAAGAGTCTAAGACCTTAACCATTAGTCCAGTGTAAGAGTTAAGACCTTAACCATTAGTCCAGAGTAAGAGTTAAGACCTTAACCTTTAGTCTAGAGTAAGAGTTAAGACCTTAACCATGATGCTAGAGTAAGAGTTAAGACCTTAACCATTAGTCCAGAGTAAGAGTTAAGACCTTAACCATTAGTCCAGAGTAAGAGTTATGAACTTAACCATTAGTCCAGAGTAAGAGTTAAGACCTTAACCATGATCCCAGAGTTAGAGTTAAGACCTTAACCATGATGCCAGAGTAAGAGTTACGACCTTAACCATGATGCCAGAGTAAGAGTTAAGACCATAACCATTAGTCCAGAGTAAGAGTTAAGACCTTAACCATGATGTCAGAGTAAGAGTTAAGACCAAGACCTTAACCATTAGTCCAGAGTAAGAGTTAAGACCTTAACCATGATGCCAGAGTAAGAGTTAAGACCTTAACCATTAGTCCAGAGTAAGAGTTAAGCCTGTAACCATTAGTCCAGAGTAATATTTAAGACCTTAACCATGATGCCAGAGTAAGAGTCTAAGACCTTAACCATTAGTCCAGAGTAAGAGTTAAGATCTTAACCATTAGTCCAGAGTAAGAGTTAAGACCATAACCATTAGTCCAGAGTAAAAGTTAAGACCATAACCATGATGCCAGAGTAAGAGTTAAGACCTTAACCATGATGCCAGAGTAAGAGTTAAGACCTTAACCATGATGCCAGAGTAAGAGTTAGGACCTTAACCATTAGTCCAGAGTAAGAGTTAAGACCTTAACCATGATGCCAGAGTAAGAGTTAAAACCTTAACCATTAGTCCAGAGTAAGAGTTAAGACCATAACCATTAGTCCAGAGTAAGAGTTAAGACCTTAACCATGATGCCAGAGTAAGAGTTAACACCTTAACCATTAGTCCAGAGTAAGAGTTAAGACCTTAACCATAATGCCAGGGTAAGAGTTAAGACCTTAAACATTAGTCCAGAGTAAGAGTTAAGACCTTAAATATTAGTCCAGAGTAAGAGTTAAGACCTTAACCATTAGTCCAGAGTTAGAGTTAAGACCTTAACCATTAGTCTAGAGTAAGAGTTAAGACCTTAACCATGATGCTAGAGTAAGAGTTAAGACCTTAACCATAATGCCAGAGTAAGAGTTAAGACCTTAACCATTATTCCAGAGTAAGAGTTAAGACCTTAACCATTAGTCCAGAGTAAGAGTTACGACCTTAACCATGATGCCAGAATAAGAGTTAAGACCTTAACCATGTTCCCAGAGTTAGAGTTAAGACCCTAACCATGATGCCAGAGTAAGAGTTAAGACCAAGACCTTAACCATTAGTCCAGAGTTAGAGTTAAGACCTTAACCATGATGCCAGAGTAATAGTTAAGACCTTAACCATTAGTCCAGAGTAAGAGTTAAGCCCGTAACCATTAGTCCAGAGTAAGATTTAAGACCTTAACCATGATGCCAGAGTAAGAGTCTAAGACCTTAACCATGATGCCAGAGTAAGAGTTAAGACCTTAACCATTAGTCCAGAGTAAGAGTTAAGACCTTAACCATTAGTCTAGAGTAAGAGTTAAGACCTTAACCATGTTGCTAGAGTAAGAGTTAAGACCTTAACCATTAGTCCAGAGTAAGAGTTAAGACCTTAACCATTAGTCCAGAGTAAGAGTTACGAACTTAACCATTAGTCCAGAGTAAGAGTTAAGACCTTAACCACGATCCCAGAGTTAGAGTTAAGACCTTAACCATGATGCCAGAGTAAGAGTTACGACCTTAACCATTAGTCCAGAGTAAGAGTTAAGGCCTTAACCATGATGCCAGAGTAAGAGTTAACACCTTAACCATTAGTCCAGAGTAAGAGTTAAGACCTTAACCATGATGCTAGAGTAAGAGTTAAGACCTTAACCATTAGTCCAGAGTAAGAGATAAGACCTTAACCATTAGTCCAGAGTAAGAGTTACGAACTTAACCATTAGTCCAGAGTAAGAGTTAAGACCTTAACCACGATGCCAGAGTTAGAGTTAAGACCTTAACCATGATGCCAGAGTAAGAGTTATGACCTTATCCATTAGTCCAGAGTAAGAGTTAAGGCCTTAACCATGATGCCAGAGTAAGAGTTAACACCTTAACCATTAGTCCAGAGTAAGAGTTAAGACCTTAACCATGATGCCAGGGTAAGAGTTAAGACCTTAAACATTAGTCCAGAGTAAGAGTTAAGACCTTAACCATGATGCCAGAGTAAGAGTCTAAGACCTTAACCATTAGTCCAGAGTAAGAGTTAAAACCTTAACCATTAGTCCAGAGTAAGAGTTAAGACCTTAACCATTAGCCTAGAGTAAGAGTTAAGACCTTAACCATGATGCTAGTGTAAGAGTTAAGACCTTAACCATGTTGCCAGAGTAAGAGTTAAGACCTTAACCATTAGTTCAGAGTAAGAGTTAAGACCTTAACCATTAGTCCAGAGTAAGAGTTACGACCCTAACCATGATGCCAGAGTAAGAGTTAAGACCTTAACCATGTTCCCAGAGTTAGAGTTAAGACCTTAACCATGATGCCAGAGTAAGAGTTACGACCTTAACCATGATGCCAGAGTAAGAGTTAAGACCTTAACCATTAGTCCAGAGTAAGAGTTAAGACCTTAACCATGATGCCAGAGTAAGAGTTAAGACCAAGACCTTAACCATTAGTCCAGAGTAAGAGTTAAGACCTTAACCATGATGCCAGAGTAAGAGTTAAGACCTTAACCATTAGTCCAGAGTAAGAGTTAAGCCCTTAACCATTAGTCCAGAGTAAGATTTAGGACCTTATCCATGATGGCAGAGTAAGAGTCTAAGACCTTAACCATGATGCCAGAGTAAGAGTTAAGAACTTAACCATGATGCCAGAGTAAGAGTTAAGACCTTAACCATTAGTCCAGAGTAGGAGTTAAGACCTTAACCATGATGCCAGAGTAGGAGTTATGACCGTAAACATTAGTCCAGAGTAAGAGTTAAGACCTTAACCATGATGCCAGAGTAAGAGTCTAAGACCTTAACCATTAGTCCAGTGTAAGAGTTAAGACCTTAACCATTAGTCCAGAGTAAGAGTTAAGACCTTAACCATTAGTCTAGAGTAAGAGTTAAGACCTTAACCATGATGCTAGAGTAAGAGTTAAGACCTTAACCATTAGTCCAGAGTAAGAGTTAAGACCTTAACCCTTAGTCCAGAGTAAGAGTTATGAACTTAACCATTAGTCCAGAGTAAGAGTTAAGACCTTAACCATGATCCCAGAGTTAGAGTTAAGACCTTAACCATGATGCCAGAGTAAGAGTTACGACCTTAACCACGATGCCAGAGTAAGAGTTAAGACCATAACCATTAGTCCAGAGTAAGAGTTAAGACCTTAACCATGATGCCAGAGTAAGAGTTAAGACCTTAACCATGATGCCAGAGTTAGAGTTAAGACCTTAACCACGATGCCAGAGTAAGAGTTAAGACCATAACCATTAGTCCAGAGTAAGATTTAAGACCTTAACCATTAGTCCAGAGTAAGAGTTAAGCCTGTAACCATTAGTCCAGAGTAAGATTTAAGACCTTAACCATGATGCCAGAGTAAGAGTCTAAGACCTTAACCATGATGCCAGAGTAAGAGTTAAGATCTTAACCATTAGTCCAGAGTAAAAGTTAAGACCATAACCATTAGTCCAGAGTAAGAGTTAAGACCATAACCATGATGCCAGAGTAAGAGTTAAGACCTTAACCATGATGCCAGAGTAAGAGTTAAGACCTTAACCATGATGCCAGAGTAAGAGTAAAGACCTTAACCATTAGTCCAGAGTAAGAGTTATGACCTTAACCATGATGCCAGAGTAAGAGTTAAGACCTTAACCATTAGTCCAGAGTAAGAGTTAAGACCATAACCATTAGTCCAGAGTAAGAGTTAAGACCTTAACTATGATGCCAGAGTAAGAGTTCACACCTTAACCATTAGTCCAGAGTAAGAGTTAAGACCTTAACCATGATGCCAGGGTAAGAGTTAAGACCTTAAACATTAGTCCAGAGTAAGAGTTAAGACCTTAACCATGATGCCAGAGTAAGAGTCTAAGACCTTAACCATTAGTCCAGAGTAAGAGTTAAGACCTTAACCATTAGTCCAGAGTAAGAGTTAAGACCTTAACCATTAGTCTAGAGTAAGAGTTAAGACCTTAACCATGATGCTAGAGTAGGAGTTAAGACCTTAACCATAATGCCAGAGTAAGAGTTAAGACCTTAACCATTAGTCCAGAGTAAGAGTTAAGACCTTAACCATTAGTCCAGAGTAAGAGTTACGACCTTAACCATGATGCCAGAGTAAGAGTTAAGACCTTAACCATGTTCCCAGAGTTAGAGTTAAGACCTTAACCATGATGCCAGAGTAAGAGTTACGACCTTAACCATGATGCCAGAGTAAGAGTTAAGACCTTAACCATTAGTCCAGAGTAAGAGTTAATACCTTAACCATGATGCCAGAGTAAGAGTTAAGACCAAGACCTTAACCATTAGTCCAGAGTTAGAGTTAAGACCTTAACCATGATGCCAGAGTTAGAGTTAAGACCTTAACCATTAGTCCAGAGTAAGAGTTAAGCCCGTAACCATTAGTCCAGAGTAAGATTTAAGACCTTAACCATGATGCCAGAGTAAGAGTCTAAGACCTTAACCATGATGCCAGAGTAAGAGTTAAGACCTTAACCATTAGTCCAGAGTAAGAGTTAAGACCATAACCATTAGTCCAGAGTAAGAGTTAAGACCTTAACCATTAGTCTAGAGTAAGAGTTAAGACCTTAACCATGATGCTAGAGTAAGAGTTAAGACCTTAACCATTAGTCCAGAGTAAGAGTTAAGACCTTAACCATTAGTCCAGAGTAAGGGTTACGAACTTAACCATTAGTCCAGAGTAAGAGTTAAGACCTTAACCATGATCCCAGAGTTAGAGTTAAGACCTCAACCATGATGCCAGAGTAAGAGTTACGACCTTAACCATTAGTCCAGAGTAAGAGTTAAGACCTTAACCATGATGCCAGAGTAAGAGTTAAGACCTTAACCATGATGCCAGAGTTAGAGTTAAGACCTTAACCATGATGCCAGAGTAAGAGTTAACACCTTAACCATTAGTCCAGAGTAAGAGTTAAGACCTTAACCATGATGCCAGGGTAAGAGTTAAGACCTTAAACATTAGTCCAGAGTAAGAGTTAAGACCTTAACCATGATGCCAGAGTAAGAGTCTAAGACCTTAACCATTAGTCCAGAGTAAGAGTTAAAACCTTAACCATTAGTCCAGAGTAAGAGTTAAGACCTTAACCATTAGCCTAGAGTAAGAGTTAAGACCTTAACCATGATGCTAGTGTAAGAGTTAAGACCTTAACCATGTTGCCAGAGTAAGAGTTAAGACCTTAACCATTAGTTCAGAGTAAGAGTTAAGACCTTAACCATTAGTCCAGAGTAAGAGTTACGACCCTAACCATGATGCCAGAGTAAGAGTTAAGACCTTAACCATGTTCCGAGAGTTAGAGTTAAGACCTTAACCATGATGCCAGAGTAAGAGTTATGACCTTAACCATGATGCCAGAGTAAGAGTTAAGACCTTAACCATTAGTCCAGAGTAAGAGTTAAGACCTTAACCATGATGCCAGAGTAAGAGTTAAGACCAAGACCTTAACCATTAGTCCAGAGTAAGAGTTAAGACCTTAACCATGATGCCAGAGTAAGAGTTAAGACCTTAACCATTAGTCCAGAGTAAGAGTTAAGCCCTTAACCATTAGTCCAGAGTAAGATTTAGGACCTTATCCATGATGGCAGAGTAAGAGTCTAAGACCTTAACCATGATGCCAGAGTAAGAGTTAAGAACTTAACCATGATGCCAGAGTAAGAGTTAAGACCTTAACCATTAGTCCAGAGTAGGAGTTAAGACCTTAACCATGATGCCAGAGTAGGAGTTATGACCGTAAACATTAGTCCAGAGTAAGAGTTAAGACCTTAACCATGATCCCAGAGTTAGAGTTAAGACCTTAACCATGATGCCAGAGTAAGAGTTACGACCTTAACCACGATGCCAGAGTAAGAGTTAAGACCATAACCATTAGTCCAGAGTAAGAGTTAAGACCTTAACCATGATGCCAGAGTAAGAGTTAAGACCTTAACCATGATGCCAGAGTTAGAGTTAAGACCTTAACCACGATGCCAGAGTAAGAGTTAAGACCATAACCATTAGTCCAGAGTAAGATTTAAGACCTTAACCATTAGTCCAGAGTAAGAGTTAAGCCTGTAACCATTAGTCCAGAGTAAGATTTAAGACCTTAACCATGATGCCAGAGTAAGAGTCTAAGACCTTAACCATGATGCCAGAGTAAGAGTTAAGATCTTAACCATTAGTCCAGAGTAAAAGTTAAGACCATAACCATTAGTCCAGAGTAAGAGTTAAGACCATAACCATGATGCCAGAGTAAGAGTTAAGACCTTAACCATGATGCCAGAGTAAGAGTTAAGACCTTAACCATGATGCCAGAGTAAGAGTTAAGACCTTAACCATTAGTCCAGAGTAAGAGTTATGACCTTAACCATGATGCCAGAGTAAGAGTTAAGACCTTAACCATTAGTCCAGAGTAAGAGTTAAGACCATAACCATTAGTCCAGAGTAAGAGTTAAGACCTTAACTATGATGCCAGAGTAAGAGTTCACACCTTAACCATTAGTCCAGAGTAAGAGTTAAGACCTTAACCATGATGCCAGGGTAAGAGTTAAGACCTTAAACATTAGTCCAGAGTAAGAGTTAAGACCTTAACCATGATGCCAGAGTAAGAGTCTAAGACCTTAACCATTAGTCCAGAGTAAGAGTTAAGACCTTAACCATTAGTCCAGAGTAAGAGTTAAGACCTTAACCATTAGTCTAGAGTAAGAGTTAAGACCTTAACCATGATGCTAGAGTAGGAGTTAAGACCTTAACCATAATGCCAGAGTAAGAGTTAAGACCTTAACCATTAGTCCAGAGTAAGAGTTAAGACCTTAACCATTAGTCCAGAGTAAGAGTTACGACCTTAACCATGATGCCAGAGTAAGAGTTAAGACCTTAACCATGTTCCCAGAGTTAGAGTTAAGACCTTAACCATGATGCCAGAGTAAGAGTTACGACCTTAACCATGATGCCAGAGTAAGAGTTAAGACCTTAACCATTAGTCCAGAGTAAGAGTTAATACCTTAGCCATGATGCCAGAGTAAGAGTTAAGACCAAGACCTTAACCATTAGTCCAGAGTTAGAGTTAAGACCTTAACCATGATGCCAGAGTTAGAGTTAAGACCTTAACCATTAGTCCAGAGTAAGAGTTAAGCCCGTAACCATTAGTCCAGAGTAAGATTTAAGACCTTAACCATGATGCCAGAGTAAGAGTCTAAGACCTTAACCATGATGCCAGAGTAAGAGTTAAGACCTTAACCATTAGTCCAGAGTAAGAGTTAAGACCATAACCATTAGTCCAGAGTAAGAGTTAAGACCTTAACCATTAGTCTAGAGTAAGAGTTAAGACCTTAACCATGATGCTAGAGTAAGAGTTAAGACCTTAACCATTAGTCCAGAGTAAGAGTTAAGACCTTAACCATCAGTCCAGAGTAAGGGTTACGAACTTAACCATTAGTCCAGAGTAAGAGTTAAGACCTTAACCATGATCCCAGAGTTAGAGTTAAGACCTCAACCATGATGCCAGAGTAAGAGTTACGACCTTAACCATTAGTCCAGAGTAAGAGTTAAGACCTTAACCATGATGCCAGAGTAAGAGTTAAGACCTTAACCATGATGCCAGAGTTAGAGTTAAGACCTTAACCATGATGCCAGAGTAAGAGTTAACACCTTAACCATTAGTCCAGAGTAAGAGTTAAGACCTTAACCATGATGCCAGGGTAAGAGTTAAGACCTTAAACATTAGTCCAGAGTAAGAGTTAAGACCTTAACCATGATGCCAGAGTAAGAGTCTAAGACCTTAACCATTAGTCCAGAGTAAGAGTTAAAACTAGGGGTGGGCGGAATTTGCGTAATCGCGTTACGCAAATCTCCGCGAAACGGTAAAAAATCTCCGCGAACATGCAGAAATTCCGCGAACACGCGGAATTGCTTGTTCGCGATACTTTTTTCCTGTTCGCGATCGCTGTTTGCGTGCTCGGGGTGAAATATCTCGCGAACACGCATTTGAGAACGCGAACAAGCAAAAAATTTCGCGAAGTTGCGGAACGTAGATTTTTTTGCAATTTCGCGTTCTCCGCGGAACGCGAAATTACCCAAATTTCGCAAATTCCGCGAACGGAACGGAATTTACCGCCCAGGCCTAGTTAAAACCTTAACCATTAGTCCAGAGTAAGAGTTAAGACCTTAACCATTAGCCTAGAGTAAGAGTTAAGACCTTAACCATGATGCTAGTGTAAGAGTTAAGACCTTAACCATGTTGCCAGAGTAAGAGTTAAGACCTTAACCATTAGTTCAGAGTAAGAGTTAAGACCTTAACCATTAGTCCAGAGTAAGAGTTACGACCCTAACCATGATGCCAGAGTAAGAGTTAAGACCTTAACCATGTTCCCAGAGTTAGAGTTAAGACCTTAACCATGATGCCAGAGTAAGAGTTACGACCTTAACCATGATGCCAGAGTAAGAGTTAAGACCTTAACCATTAGTCCAGAGTAAGAGTTAAGACCTTAACCATGATGCCAGAGTAAGAGTTAAGACCAAGACCTTAACCATTAGTCCAGAGTAAGAGTTAAGACCTTAACCATGATGCCAGAGTAAGAGTTAAGACCTTAACCATTAGTCTAGAGTAAGAGTTAAGCCCTTAACCATTAGTCCAGAGTAAGATTTAGGACCTTATCCATGATGGCAGAGTAAGAGTCTAAGACCTTAACCATGATGCCAGAGTAAGAGTTAAGAACTTAACCATGATGCCAGAGTAAGAGTTAAGACCTTAACCATTAGTCCAGAGTAGGAGTTAAGACCTTAACCATGATGCCAGAGTAGGAGTTATGACCGTAAACATTAGTCCAGAGTAAGAGTTAAGACCTTAACCATGATGCCAGAGTAAGAGTCTAAGACCTTAACCATTAGTCCAGTGTAAGAGTTAAGACCTTAACCATTAGTCCAGAGTAAGAGTTAAAAAGTTAAGACCTTAACCATTAGTCTAGAGTAAGAGTTAAGACCTTAACCATGATGCTAGAGTAAGAGTTAAGACCTTAACCATTAGTCCAGAGTAAGAGTTAAGACCTTAACCCTTAGTCCAGAGTAAGAGTTATGAACTTAACCATTAGTCCAGAGTAAGAGTTAAGACCTTAACCATGATCCCAGAGTTAGAGTTAAGACCTTAACCATGATGCCAGAGTAAGAGTTACGACCTTAACCACGATGCCAGAGTAAGAGTTAAGACCATAACCATTAGTCCAGAGTAAGAGTTAAGACCTTAACCATGATGCCAGAGTAAGAGTTAAGACCTTAACCATGATGCCAGAGTTAGAGTTAAGACCTTAACCACGATGCCAGAGTAAGAGTTAAGACCATAACCATTAGTCCAGAGTAAGAGTTAAGACCTTAACCATTAGTCCAGAGTAAGAGTTAAGCCTGTAACCATTAGTTCAGAGTAAGATTTAAGACCTTAACCATGATGCCAGAGTAAGAGTCTAAGACCTTAACCATGATGCCAGAGTAAGAGTTAAGATCTTAACCATTAGTCCAGAGTAAAAGTTAAGACCATAACCATTAGTCCAGAGTAAGAGTTAAGACCATAACCATGATGCCAGAGTAAGAGTTAAGACCATAACCATTAGTCCAGAGTAAGAGTTAAGACCTTAACCATTAGTCCAGAGTAAGAGTTAAGCCTGTAACCATTTGTCCAGAGTAAGATTTAGGACCTTATCCATGATGGCAGAGTAAGAGTCTAAGACCTTAACCATGATGCCAGAGTAAGAGTTAAGAACTTAACCATGATGCCAGAGTAAGAGTTAAGACCTTAACCATTAGTCCAGAGTAGGAGTTAAGACCTTAACCATGATGCCAGAGTAGGAGTTATGACCGTAAACATTAGTCCAGAGTAAGAGTTAAGACCTTAACCATGATCCCAGAGTTAGAGTTAAGACCTTAACCATGATGCCAGAGTAAGAGTTACGACCTTAACCACGATGCCAGAGTAAGAGTTAAGACCATAACCATTAGTCCAGAGTAAGAGTTAAGACCTTAACCATGATGCCAGAGTAAGAGTTAAGACCTTAACCATGATGCCAGAGTTAGAGTTAAGACCTTAACCACGATGCCAGAGTAAGAGTTAAGACCATAACCATTAGTCCAGAGTAAGATTTAAGACCTTAACCATTAGTCCAGAGTAAGAGTTAAGCCTGTAACCATTAGTCCAGAGTAAGATTTAAGACCTTAACCATGATGCCAGAGTAAGAGTCTAAGACCTTAACCATGATGCCAGAGTAAGAGTTAAGATCTTAACCATTAGTCCAGAGTAAAAGTTAAGACCATAACCATTAGTCCAGAGTAAGAGTTAAGACCATAACCATGATGCCAGAGTAAGAGTTAAGACCTTAACCATGATGCCAGAGTAAGAGTTAAGACCTTAACCATGATGCCAGAGTAAGAGTTAAGACCTTAACCATTAGTCCAGAGTAAGAGTTATGACCTTAACCATGATGCCAGAGTAAGAGTTAAGACCTTAACCATTAGTCCAGAGTAAGAGTTAAGACCATAACCATTAGTCCAGAGTAAGAGTTAAGACCTTAACTATGATGCCAGAGTAAGAGTTCACACCTTAACCATTAGTCCAGAGTAAGAGTTAAGACCTTAACCATGATGCCAGGGTAAGAGTTAAGACCTTAAACATTAGTCCAGAGTAAGAGTTAAGACCTTAACCATGATGCCAGAGTAAGAGTCTAAGACCTTAACCATTAGTCCAGAGTAAGAGTTAAGACCTTAACCATTAGTCCAGAGTAAGAGTTAAGACCTTAACCATTAGTCTAGAGTAAGAGTTAAGACCTTAACCATGATGCTAGAGTAGGAGTTAAGACCTTAACCATAATGCCAGAGTAAGAGTTAAGACCTTAACCATTAGTCCAGAGTAAGAGTTAAGACCTTAACCATTAGTCCAGAGTAAGAGTTACGACCTTAACCATGATGCCAGAGTAAGAGTTAAGACCTTAACCATGTTCCCAGAGTTAGAGTTAAGACCTTAACCATGATGCCAGAGTAAGAGTTACGACCTTAACCATGATGCCAGAGTAAGAGTTAAGACCTTAACCATTAGTCCAGAGTAAGAGTTAATACCTTAACCATGATGCCAGAGTAAGAGTTAAGACCAAGACCTTAACCATTAGTCCAGAGTTAGAGTTAAGACCTTAACCATGATGCCAGAGTTAGAGTTAAGACCTTAACCATTAGTCCAGAGTAAGAGTTAAGCCCGTAACCATTAGTCCAGAGTAAGATTTAAGACCTTAAACATGATGCCAGAGTAAGAGTCTAAGACCTTAACCATGATGCCAGAGTAAGAGTTAAGACCTTAACCATTAGTCCAGAGTAAGAGTTAAGACCATAACCATTAGTCCAGAGTAAGAGTTAAGACCTTAACCATTAGTCTAGAGTAAGAGTTAAGACCTTAACCATGATGCTAGAGTAAGAGTTAAGACCTTAACCATTAGTCCAGAGTAAGAGTTAAGACCTTAACCATCAGTCCAGAGTAAGGGTTACGAACTTAACCATTAGTCCAGAGTAAGAGTTAAGACCTTAACCATGATCCCAGAGTTAGAGTTAAGACCTCAACCATGATGCCAGAGTAAGAGTTACGACCTTAACCATTAGTCCAGAGTAAGAGTTAAGACCTTAACCATGATGCCAGAGTAAGAGTTAAGACCTTAACCATGATGCCAGAGT
The DNA here is from genome assembly GCF_964204655.1 of Triturus cristatus. NCBI lineage: Eukaryota > Metazoa > Chordata > Amphibia > Caudata > Salamandridae > Triturus > Triturus cristatus. The sequence continues at coordinate 716,437,599 of NC_140593.1, read as the reverse complement.
TAGAGTTAAGACCTTAACCATGATGCCAGAGTAAGAGTTAACACCTTAACCATTAGTCCAGAGTAAGAGTTAAGACCTTAACCATGATGCCAGGGTAAGAGTTAAGACCTTAAACATTAGTCCAGAGTAAGAGTTAAGACCTTAACCATGATGCCAGAGTAAGAGTCTAAGACCTTAACCATTAGTCCAGAGTAAGAGTTAAAACCTTAACCATTAGTCCAGAGTAAGAGTTAAGACCTTAACCATTAGCCTAGAGTAAGAGTTAAGACCTTAACCATGATGCTAGTGTAAGAGTTAAGACCTTAACCATGTTGCCAGAGTAAGAGTTAAGACCTTAACCATTAGTTCAGAGTAAGAGTTAAGACCTTAACCATTAGTCCAGAGTAAGAGTTACGACCCTAACCATGATGCCAGAGTAAGAGTTAAGACCTTAACCATGTTCCCAGAGTTAGAGTTAAGACCTTAACCATGATGCCAGAGTAAGAGTTACGACCTTAACCATGATGCCAGAGTAAGAGTTAAGACCTTAACCATTAGTCCAGAGTAAGAGTTAAGACCTTAACCATGATGCCAGAGTAAGAGTTAAGACCAAGACCTTAACCATTAGTCCAGAGTAAGAGTTAAGACCTTAACCATGATGCCAGAGTAAGAGTTAAGACCTTAACCATTAGTCTAGAGTAAGAGTTAAGCCCTTAACCATTAGTCCAGAGTAAGATTTAGGACCTTATCCATGATGGCAGAGTAAGAGTCTAAGACCTTAACCATGATGCCAGAGTAAGAGTTAAGAACTTAACCATGATGCCAGAGTAAGAGTTAAGACCTTAACCATTAGTCCAGAGTAGGAGTTAAGACCTTAACCATGATGCCAGAGTAGGAGTTATGACCGTAAACATTAGTCCAGAGTAAGAGTTAAGACCTTAACCATGATGCCAGAGTAAGAGTCTAAGACCTTAACCATTAGTCCAGTGTAAGAGTTAAGACCTTAACCATTAGTCCAGAGTAAGAGTTAAAGAGTTAAGACCTTAACCATTAGTCTAGAGTAAGAGTTAAGACCTTAACCATGATGCTAGAGTAAGAGTTAAGACCTTAACCATTAGTCCAGAGTAAGAGTTAAGACCTTAACCCTTAGTCCAGAGTAAGAGTTATGAACTTAACCATTAGTCCAGAGAAAGAGTTAAGACCTTAACCATGATCCCAGAGTTAGAGTTAAGACCTTAACCATGATGCCAGAGTAAGAGTTACGACCTTAACCACGATGCCAGAGTAAGAGTTAAGACCATAACCATTAGTCCAGAGTAAGAGTTAAGACCTTAACCATGATGCCAGAGTAAGAGTTAAGACCTTAACCATGATGCCAGAGTTAGAGTTAAGACCTTAACCACGATGCCAGAGTAAGAGTTAAGACCATAACCATTAGTCCAGAGTAAGAGTTAAGACCTTAACCATTAGTCCAGAGTAAGAGTTAAGCCTGTAACCATTAGTTCAGAGTAAGATTTAAGACCTTAACCATGATGCCAGAGTAAGAGTCTAAGACCTTAACCATGATGCCAGAGTAAGAGTTAAGATCTTAACCATTAGTCCAGAGTAAAAGTTAAGACCATAACCATTAGTCCAGAGTAAGAGTTAAGACCATAACCATGATGCCAGAGTAAGAGTTAAGACCTTAACCATGATGCCAGAGTAAGAGTTAAGACCTTAACCATGATGCCAGAGTAAGAGTTAAGACCTTAACCATTAGTCCAGAGTAAGAGTTATGACCTTAACCATGATGCCAGAGTAAGAGTTAAGACCTTAACCATTAGTCCAGAGTAAGAGTTAAGACCATAACCATTAGTCCAGAGTAAGAGTTAATACCTTAACTATGGTGCCAGAGTAAGAGTTCACACCTTAACCATTAGTCCAGAGTAAGAGTTAAGACCTTAACCATGATGCCAGGGTAAGAGTTAAGACCTTAAACATTAGTCCAGAGTAAGAGTTAAGACCTTAACCATGATGCCAGAGTAAGAGTCTAAGACCTTAACCATTAGTCCAGAGTAAGAGTTAAGACCTTAACCATTAGTCCAGAGTAAGAGTTAAGACCTTAACCATTAGTCTAGAGTAAGAGTTAAGACCTTAACCATGATGCTAGAGTAAGAGTTAAGACCTTAACCATAATGCCAGAGTAAGAGTTAAGACCTTAACCATTAGTCCAGAGTAAGAGTTAAGACCTTAACCATTAGTCCAGAGTAAGAGTTACGACCTTAACCATGATGCCAGAGTAAGAGTTAAGACCTTAACCATGTTCCCAGAGTTAGAGTTAAGACCTTAACCATGATGCCAGAGTAAGAGTTACGACCTTAACCATGATGCCAGAGTAAGAGTTAAGACATTAACCATTAGTCCAGAGTAAGAGTTAATACCTTAACCATGATGCCAGAGTAAGAGTTAAGACCAAGACCTTAACCATTAGTCCAGAGTTAGAGTTAAGACCTTAACCATGATGCCAGAGTTAGAGTTAAGACCTTAACCATTAGTCCAGAGTAAGAGTTAAGCCCGTAACCATTAGTCCAGAGTAAGATTTAAGACCTTAACCATGATGCCAGAGTAAGAGTCTAAGACCTTAACCATGATGCCAGAGTAAGAGTTGAGACCTTAACCATTAGTCCAGAGTAAGAGTTAAGACCATAACCATTAGTCCAGAGTAAGAGTTAAGACCTTAACCATTAGTCTAGAGTAAGAGTTAAGACCTTAACCATGATGCTAGAGTAAGAGTTAAGACCTTAACCATTATCCAGAGTAAGAGTTAAGACCTTAACCGTTAGTCCAGAGTACGAGTTACGAACTTAACCATTAGTCCAGAGTAAGAGTTAAGACCTTAACCATGATCCCAGAGTTAGAGTTAAGACCTTAACCATGATGCCAGAGTAAGAGTTACGACCTTAACCATTAGTCCAGAGTAAGAGTTAAGACCTTAACCATGATGCCAGAGTAAGAGTTAAGACCTTAACCATGATGCCAGAGTTAGAGTTAAGACCTTAACCATGATGCCAGAGTAAGAGTTAAGACCTTAACCATGATGCCAGAGTAAGAGTTAAGACCTTAAACTTTAGTCCAGAGTAAGAGTTAAGACCTTAACCATGATGCCAGAGTAAGAGTCTAAGACCTTAACCATTAGTCCAGAGTAAGAGTCAAGACATTAACCATTAGTCCAGAGTAAGAGTTAAGACCTTATCCATTAGTCAAGAGTAAGAGTTAAGACCTTAACCATTAGTCCAGAGTAAGAGTTACAACCTTAACCATGATGCCAGAGTAAGAGTTAAGACCTTAACCATGATGCCAGAGTTAGAGTTAAGACCTTAACCATGATGCCATAGTAAGAGTTAAGACCTTAACCATGATGCCATAGTAAGAGTTAAGACCTTAACCATGATGCCATAGTAAGAGTTAAGACCTTAACCATGATGCCAGAGTTAGAGTTAAGACCTTAACCATGATGCCATAGTAAGAGTTAAGACCTTAACCATGATGCCAGAGTGAGAGTCTAAAACCTTAACCATTAGTCCAGAGTAAGAGTAAAGACCTTAACCATGATGCCAGAGTAAGAGTTAAGACCTTAACCATTAGTCCAGAGTAAGAGTTAAGACCTTAACCATGATGCCAGAGTAAGAGTTAGGACCTAAACCATGATGCCAGAGTAAGAGTTAAGACCTTAACCATTAGTCGAGAGTAAGAGTTAAGACCTTAACCATGATGCCAGAGTAAGACTTAAGACATTAACCATGATGCAAGAGTAAGAGTTAAGACCTTAACCATTAGTCCAGAGTAAGAGTTACGACCTTAACCATGATGCCAGAGTAAGAGTTAAGACCTTAACCATGATGCCAGAGGTAGAGTTAATACCTTAACCATGATGCCAGAGTAAGAGTTAAGACCTTAACCATTAGTCCAGAGTAAGAGTTAAGACCTTAACCATGATGCCAGAGTGAGAGTCTAAAACCTTAACCATTAGTCCAAAGTAAGAGTTAAGACCTTAACCATTAGTCCAGAGTAGGAGTTAAGACCTTAACCATGATGCCAGAGTAAGAGTTAAGACCTTAACCATTAGTCCAGAGTAAGAGTTAAGACCTTAACCATGATGCCAGAGTAAGAGTTAAGACCTTAACCATTAGTCGAGAGTAAGAGTTAAGACCTTAACCATTAGTCCAGAGTAAGAGTTACAACCTTAACCATGATGCCAGAGTAAGAGTTAAGACCTTAACCATGATGCCAGAGTTAGAGTTAAGACCTTAACCATGATGCCAGAGTAATAGTTAAGACCTTAACCATGATGCCAGAGTGAGAGTCTAAAACCTTAACCATTAGTCCAGAGTAAGAGTAAAGACCTTAACCATGATGCCAGAGTAAGAGTTAAGACCTTAACCATTAGTCCAGAGTAAGAGTTAAGACCTTAACCATGATGCCAGAGTAAGAGTTAAGACCTTAACCATTAGTCCAGAGTAAGAGTTAAGACCTTAACCATGATGCCAGAGTAAGACTTAAGACATTAACCATGATGCCAGAGTAAGAGTTAAGACCTTAACCATTAGTCCAGAGTAAGAGTTACGACCTTAACCATGATGCCAGAGTAAGAGTTAAGACCTTAACCATGATGCCAGAGGTAGAGTTAAGACCTTAACCATGATGCCAGAGTAAGAGTTAAGACCTTAACCATTAGTCCAGAGTAAGAGTTAAGACCTTAACCATGATGCCAGAGTGAGAGTCTAAAACCTTAACCATTAGTCCAGAGTAAGAGTTAAGACCTTAACCATGATGCCAGAGTAAGAGTTAAGACCTTAACCATTAATCCAGAGTAAGAGTTAAGACCTTAATCATGATGCCAGAGCAAGAGGTAAGACCTTAACCATTAGTCTAGAGTAAGAGTTAAGACCTTAACCATGATGCCAGAGTAAGACTTAAGACATTAACCATGATGCCAGAGTAAGAGTTAAGACCTTAACCATGATGCCAGAGTAAGAGTTAAGACCTTAACCATTAGTCGAGAGTAAGAGTTAAGACCTTAACCATTAGTCCAGAGTAAGAGTTACGACCTTAACCATGATGCCAGAGTAAGAGTTAAGACCTTAACCATGATGCCAGAGTTAGAGTTAAGACCTTAACCATGATGCCAGTGTAAGAGTTAAGACCTTAACCATGATGCCAGAGTGAGAGTCTAAAACCTTAACCATTAGTCCAGAGTAAGAGTAAAGACCTTAACCATGATGCCAGAGTAAGAGTTAAGACCTTAACCATTAGTCCAGAGTAAGAGTTAAGACCTTAACCATGATGCCAGAGTAAGAGTTAAGACCTAAACCATGATGCCAGAGTAAGAGTTAAGACCTTAACCATTAGTCCAGAGTAAGAGTTAAGACCTTAGCCATGATGACAGAGTAAGACTTAAGACATTAACCATGATGCCAGAGTAAGAGTTAAGACCTTAACCATTAGTCCAGAGTAAGAGTTACGACCTTAACCATTAGTCCAGAGTAAGAGTTAAGACCTTAACCATGATGCCAGAGTAAGAGTTAAGACCTTAACCATGATGCCAGAGTTAGAGTTAAGACCTTAACCATGATGCCAGAGTAAGAGTTAACACCTTAACCATTAGTCCAGAGTAAGAGTTAAGACCTTAACCATGATGCCAGGGTAAGAGTTAAGACCTTAAACATTAGTCCAGAGTAAGAGTTAAGACCTTAACCATGATGCCAGAGTAAGAGTCTAAGACCTTAACCATTAGTCCAGAGTAAGAGTTAAAACCTTAACCATTAGTCCAGAGTAAGAGTTAAGACCTTAACCATTAGCCTAGAGTAAGAGTTAAGACCTTAACCATGATGCTAGTGTAAGAGTTAAGACCTTAACCATGTTGCCAGAGTAAGAGTTAAGACCTTAACCATTAGTTCAGAGTAAGAGTTAAGACCTTAACCATTAGTCCAGAGTAAGAGTTACGACCCTAACCATGATGCCAGAGTAAGAGTTAAGACCTTAACCATGTTCCGAGAGTTAGAGTTAAGACCTTAACCATGATGCCAGAGTAAGAGTTATGACCTTAACCATGATGCCAGAGTAAGAGTTAAGACCTTAACCATTAGTCCAGAGTAAGAGTTAAGACCTTAACCATGATGCCAGAGTAAGAGTTAAGACCAAGACCTTAACCATTAGTCCAGAGTAAGAGTTAAGACCTTAACCATGATGCCAGAGTAAGAGTTAAGACCTTAACCATTAGTCCAGAGTAAGAGTTAAGCCCTTAACCATTAGTCCAGAGTAAGATTTAGGACCTTATCCATGATGGCAGAGTAAGAGTCTAAGACCATAACCATGATGCCAGAGTAAGAGTTAAGACCATAACCATTAGTCCAGAGTAAGAGTTAAGACCTTAACCATTAGTCCAGAGTAAGAGTTAAGCCTGTAACCATTAGTTCAGAGTAAGATTTAAGACCTTAACCATGATGCCAGAGTAAGAGTCTAAGACCTTAACCATGATGCCAGAGTAAGAGTTAAGATCTTAACCATTAGTCCAGAGTAAAAGTTAAGACCATAACCATTAGTCCAGAGTAAGAGTTAAGACCATAACCATGATGCCAGAGTAAGAGTTAAGACCTTAACCATGATGCCAGAGTAAGAGTTAAGACCTTAACCATGATGCCAGAGTAAGAGTTAAGACCTTAACCATTAGTCCAGAGTAAGAGTTGTGACCTTAACCATGATGCCAGAGTAAGAGTTAAGACCTTAACCATTAGTCCAGAGTAAGAGTTAAGACCATAACCATTAGTCCAGAGTAAGAGTTAATACCTTAACTATGGTGCCAGAGTAAGAGTTCACACCTTAACCATTAGTCCAGAGTAAGAGTTAAGACCTTAACCATGATGCCAGGGTAAGAGTTAAGACCTTAAACATTAGTCCAGAGTAAGAGTTAAGACCTTAACCATGATGCCAGAGTAAGAGTCTAAGACCTTAACCATTAGTCCAGAGTAAGAGTTAAGACCTTAACCATTAGTCTAGAGTAAGAGTTAAGACCTTAACCATGATGCTAGAGTAAGAGTTAAGACCTTAACCATAATGCCAGAGTAAGAGTTAAGACCTTAACCATTAGTCCAGAGTAAGAGTTAAGACCTTAACCATTAGTCCAGAGTAAGAGTTACGACCTTAACCATGATGCCAGAGTAAGAGTTAAGACCTTAACCATGTTCCCAGAGTTAGAGTTAAGACCTTAACCATGATGCCAGAGTAAGAGTTACGACCTTAACCATGATGCCAGAGTAAGAGTTAAGACATTAACCATTAGTCCAGAGTAAGAGTTAATACCTTAACCATGATGCCAGAGTAAGAGTTAAGACCAAGACCTTAACCATTAGTCCAGAGTTAGAGTTAAGACCTTAACCATGATGCCAGAGTTAGAGTTAAGACCTTAACCATTAGTCCAGAGTAAGAGTTAAGCCCGTAACCATTAGTCCAGAGTAAGATTTAAGACCTTAACCATGATGCCAGAGTAAGAGTCTAAGACCTTAACCATGATGCCAGAGTAAGAGTTGAGACCTTAACCATTAGTCCAGAGTAAGAGTTAAGACCATAACCATTAGTCCAGAGTAAGAGTTAAGACCTTAACCATTAGTCTAGAGTAAGAGTTAAGACCTTAACCATGATGCTAGAGTAAGAGTTAAGACCTTAACCATTATCCAGAGTAAGAGTTAAGACCTTAACCGTTAGTCCAGAGTACGAGTTACGAACTTAACCATTAGTCCAGAGTAAGAGTTAAGACCTTAACCATGATCCCAGAGTTAGAGTTAAGACCTTAACCATGATGCCAGAGTAAGAGTTACGACCTTAACCATTAGTCCAGAGTAAGAGTTAAGACCTTAACCATGATGCCAGAGTAAGAGTTAAGACCTTAACCATGATGCCAGAGTTAGAGTTAAGACCTTAACCATGATGCCAGAGTAAGAGTTAAGACCTTAACCATGATGCCAGAGTAAGAGTTAAGACCTTAAACTTTAGTCCAGAGTAAGAGTTAAGACCTTAACCATGATGCCAGAGTAAGAGTCTAAGACCTTAACCATTAGTCCAGAGTAAGAGTCAAGACATTAACCATTAGTCCAGAGTAAGAGTTAAGACCTTAACCATTAGTCCAGAGTAAGAGTTAAGACCTTAACCATGATGCTAGATTAAGAGTTAAGACCTTAACCATGATGCCAGAGTAAGAGTTAAGACCTTATCCATTAGTCAAGAGTAAGAGTTAAGACCTTAACCATTAGTCCAGAGTAAGAGTTACAACCTTAACCATGATGCCAGAGTAAGAGTTAAGACCTTAACCATGATGCCAGAGTTAGAGTTAAGACCTTAACCATGATGCCATAGTAAGAGTTAAGACCTTAACCATGATGCCATAGTAAGAGTTAAGACCTTAACCATGATGCCATAGTAAGAGTTAAGACCTTAACCATGATGCCAGAGTTAGAGTTAAGACCTTAACCATGATGCCATAGTAAGAGTTAAGACCTTAACCATGATGCCAGAGTGAGAGTCTAAAACCTTAACCATTAGTCCAGAGTAAGAGTAAAGACCTTAACCATGATGCCAGAGTAAGAGTTAAGACCTTAACCATTAGTCCAGAGTAAGAGTTAAGACCTTAACCATGATGCCAGAGTAAGAGTTAAGACCTAAACCATGATGCCAGAGTAAGAGTTAAGACCTTAACCATTAGTCGAGAGTAAGAGTTAAGACCTTAACCATGATGCCAGAGTAAGACTTAAGACATTAACCATGATGCAAGAGTAAGAGTTAAGACCTTAACCATTAGTCCAGAGTAAGAGTTACGACCTTAACCATGATGCCAGAGTAAGAGTTAAGACCTTAACCATGATGCCAGAGGTAGAGTTAATACCTTAACCATGATGCCAGAGTAAGAGTTAAGACCTTAACCATTAGTCCAGAGTAAGAGTTAAGACCTTAACCATGATGCCAGAGTGAGAGTCTAAAACCTTAACCATTAGTCCAAAGTAAGAGTTAAGACCTTAACCATTAGTCCAGAGTAGGAGTTAAGACCTTAACCATGATGCCAGAGTAAGAGTTAAGACCTTAACCATTAGTCCAGAGTAAGAGTTAAGACCTTAACCATGATGCCAGAGTAAGAGTTAAGACCTTAACCATTAGTCGAGAGTAAGAGTTAAGACCTTAACCATTAGTCCAGAGTAAGAGTTACAACCTTAACCATGATGCCAGAGTAAGAGTTAAGACCTTAACCATGATGCCAGAGTTAGAGTTAAGACCTTAACCATGATGCCAGAGTAATAGTTAAGACCTTAACCATGATGCCAGAGTGAGAGTCTAAAACCTTAACCATTAGTCCAGAGTAAGAGTAAAGACATTAACCATGATGCCAGAGTAAGAGTTAAGACCTTAACCATTAGTCCAGAGTAAGAGTTAAGACCTTAACCATGATGCCAGAGTAAGAGTTAAGACCTTAACCATGATGCCAGAGTTAGAGTTAAGACCTTAACCATGATGCCAGAGTAAGAGTTAAGACCTTAACCATGATGCCAGAGTAAGAGTTAAGACCTTAAACTTTAGTCCAGAGTAAGAGTTAAGACCTTAACCATGATGCCAGAGTAAGAGTCTAAGACCTTAACCATTAGTCCAGAGTAAGAGTCAAGACATTAACCATTAGTCCAGAGTAAGAGTTAAGACCTTAACCATTAGTCCAGAGTAAGAGTTAAGACCTTAACCATGATGCTAGATTAAGAGTTAAGACCTTAACCATGATGCCAGAGTAAGAGTTAAGACCTTATCCATTAGTCAAGAGTAAGAGTTAAGACCTTAACCATTAGTCCAGAGTAAGAGTTACAACCTTAACCATGATGCCAGAGTAAGAGTTAAGACCTTAACCATGATGCCAGAGTTAGAGTTAAGACCTTAACCATGATGCCATAGTAAGAGTTAAGACCTTAACCATGATGCCAGAGTTAGAGTTAAGACCTTAACCATGATGCCATAGTAAGAGTTAAGACCTTAACCATGATGCCAGAGTGAGAGTCTAAAACCTTAACCATTAGTCCAGAGTAAGAGTAAAGACCTTAACCATGATGCCAGAGTAAGAGTTAAGACCTTAACCATTAGTCCAGAGTAAGAGTTAAGACCTTAACCATGATGCCAGAGTAAGAGTTAAGACCTAAACCATGATGCCAGAGTAAGAGTTAAGACCTTAACCATTAGTCGAGAGTAAGAGTTAAGACCTTAACCATGATGCCAGAGTAAGACTTAAGACATTAACCATGATGCAAGAGTAAGAGTTAAGACCTTAACCATTAGTCCAGAGTAAGAGTTACGACCTTAACCATGATGCCAGAGTAAGAGTTAAGACCTTAACCATGATGCCAGAGGTAGAGTTAATACCTTAACCATGATGCCAGAGTAAGAGTTAAGACCTTAACCATTAGTCCAGAGTAAGAGTTAAGACCTTAACCATGATGCCAGAGTAAGAGTTAAGACCTTAACCATTAGTCCAGAGTAAGAGTTAAGACCTTAACCATGATGCCAGAGTAAGAGTTAAGACCTTAACCATTAGTCCAGAGTAAGAGTTAAGACCTTAACCATGATGCCAGAGTAAGACTTAAGACATTAACCATGATGCCAGAGTAAGAGTTAAGACCTTAACCATTAGTCCAGAGTAAGAGTTACGACCTTAACCATGATGCCAGAGTAAGAGTTAAGACCTTAACCATGATGCCAGAGGTAGAGTTAAGACCTTAACCATGATGCCAGAGTAAGAGTTAAGACCTTAACCATTAGTCCAGAGTAAGAGTTAAGACCTTAACCATGATGCCAGAGTGAGAGTCTAAAACCTTAACCATTAGTCCAGAGTAAGAGTTAAGACCTTAACCATGATGCCAGAGTAAGAGTTAAGACCTTAACCATTAATCCAGAGTAAGAGTTAAGACCTTAATCATGATGCCAGAGCAAGAGGTAAGACCTTAACCATTAGTCTAGAGTAAGAGTTAAGACCTTAACCATGATGCCAGAGTAAGACTTAAGACATTAACCATGATGCCAGAGTAAGAGTTAAGACCTTAACCATGATGCCAGAGTAAGAGTCTAAGACCTTAACCATTAGTCCAGAGTAAGAGTTAAGACATTAACCATTAGTCCAGAGTAAGAGTTAAGACCTTAACCATTAGTCGAGAGTAAGAGTTAAGACCTTAACCATGATGCTAGAGTAAGAGTTAAGACCTTAACCATTAGTCGAGAGTAAGAGTTAAGACCTTAACCATTAGTCCAGAGTAAGAGTTACGACCTTAACCATGATGCCAGAGTAAGAGTTAAGACCTTAACCATGATGCCAGAGTTAGAGTTAAGACCTTAACCATGATGCCAGTGTAAGAGTTAAGACCTTAACCATGATGCCAGAGTGAGAGTCTAAAACCTTAACCATTAGTCCAGAGTAAGAGTAAAGACCTTAACCATGATGCCAGAGTAAGAGTTAAGACCTTAACCATTAGTCCAGAGTAAGAGTTAAGACCTTAACCATGATGCCAGAGTAAGAGTTAAGACCTAAACCATGATGCCAGAGTAAGAGTTAAGACCTTAACCATTAGTCCAGAGTAAGAGTTAAGACCTTAGCCATGATGACAGAGTAAGACTTAAGACATTAACCATGATGCCAGAGTAAGAGTTAAGACCTTAACCATTAGTCCAGAGTAAGAGTTACGACCTTAACTATGATGCCAGAGTAAGAGTTAAGACCTTAACCATGATGCCAGAGGTAGAGTTAAGACCTTAACCATGATGCCAGAGTAAGAGTTAAGACCTTAACCATTAGTCCAGAGTATGAGTTAAGACCTTAACCATGATGCCAGAGTGAGAGTCTAAAACCTTAACCATTAGTCCAGAGTAAGAGTTGAGACCTTAACCATGATGCCAGAGTAAGAGTTAAGACCTTAACCATTAGTCCAGAGTAAGAGTTAAGACCTTAACAATGATGCCAGAGTAAGAGTTAAGACCTTAACCATGATGCCAGAGTAAGAGTTAAGACCTTAACCATTAGTCCAGAATAAGAGTTAAGACCTTGACCATGATGCCAGAGAAAGAGTTAAGACCTTATCCATTAGTCCAGAGTAAGAGTTCAGACCTTAACCATGATGCCAGAGTAAGAGTTAAGACCAAGACCTTAACCATTAGTCCAGAGTAAGAGTCTAAGACCTTAACCATGATGCCAGAGTAAGAGTTAAGACCTTAACCATGATGCCAGAGTAAGAGTTAAGAACTTAACCATGATGCCAGAGTAAGAGTTAAGACCTTAACCATTAGTCCAGAGTAGGAGTTAAGACCTTAACCATGATGCCAGAGTAGGAGTTAAGACCGTAAACATTAGTCCAGAGTAAGAGTTAAGACCTTAACCATGATGCCAGAGTAAGAGTCTAAGACCTTAACCATTAGTCCAGTGTAAGAGTTAAGATCTTAACCATTAGTCCAGAGTAAGAGTTAAGACCTTAACCATGATGCTAGAGTAAGAGTTAAGACCTTAACCATTAGTCCAGAGTAAGAGTTAAGACCTTAACCATTAGTCCAGAGTAAGAGTTATGAACTTAACCATTAGTCCAGAGTAAGAGTTAAGACCTTAACCATTAGTCCAGAGTAAGAGGTAAGACCTTAGCCATGATGACAGAGTAAGACTTAAGACATTAACCATGATGCCAGAGTAAGAGTTAAGACCTTAACCATCAGTCCAGAGTAAGAGTTACGACCTTAACTATGATGCCAGAGTAAGAGTTAAGACCTTAACCATGATGCCAGAGGTAGAGTTAAGACCTTAACCATGATGCCAGAGTAAGAGTTAAGACCTTAACCATTAGTCCAGAGTATGAGTTAAGACCTTAACCATGATGCCAGAGTGAGAGTCTAAAACCTTAACCATTAGTCCAGAGTAAGAGTTGAGACCTTAACCATGATGCCAGAGTAAGAGTTAAGACCTTAACCATTAGTCCAGAGTAAGAGTTAAGACCTTAACAATGATGCCAGAGTAAGAGTTAAGACCTTAACCATGATGCCAGAGTAAGAGTTAAGACCTTAACCATTAGTCCAGAGTAAGAGTTAAGACCGTGACCATGATGCCAGAGTAAGAGTTAAGACCTTATCCATAATGCCAGAGTAAGAGTTCAGACCTTAACCATTAGTCCAGAGTAAGAGTTAAGACATTAACCATTAGTCCAGAGTAAGAGTTACGACCTTAACCATGATGCCAGAGTAAGAGTTAAGACCTTAACCATTAGTCCAGAGTAAGAGTTAAGACCTTAACCATGATGCCAGAGTAAGAGTTAAGACCTAAACCATGATGCCAGAGTAAGAGTTAAGACCTTAACCATGATCCCAGAGTTAGAGTTAAGACCTTAACCATGATGCCAGAGTAAGAGTTACGACCTTAACCATGATGCCAGAGTAAGAGTTAAGACCATAACCATTAGTCCAGAGTAAGAGTTAAGACCTTAACCATGATGCCAGAGTAAGAGTTAAGACCAAGACCTTAACCATTAGTCCAGATTAAGAGTTAAGACCTTAACCATGATGCCAGAGTAAGAGTTAATACCTTAACCATTAGTCCAGAGTAAGAGTTAAGCCTGTAACCATTAGTCCAGAGTAAGATTTAAGACCTTAACCATGATGCCAGAGTAAGAGTCTAAGACCTTAACCATTAGTCCAGAGTAAGAGTTAAGATCTTAACCATTAGTCCAGAGTAAGAGTTAAGACCATAACCATTAGTCCAGAGTAAGAGTTAAGACCATAACCATGATGCCAGAGTAAGAGTTAAGACCTTAACCATTAGTCCAGAGTAAGAGTTAAGACCATAACCATTAGTCCAGAGTAAGAGTTAAGACCTTAACCATGATGCCAGAGTAAGAGTTAAGACCTTAACCATGATGCCAGAGTAAGAGTTAAGACCTTAACCATTAGTCCAGAGTAAGAGTTAAGACCATAACCATTAGTCCAGAGTAAGAGTTAAGACCTTAACCATGATGCCAGAGTAAGAGTTAACACCTTAACCATTAGTCCAGAGTAAGAGTTAAGACCTTAACCATAATGCCAGGGTAAGAGTTAAGACCTTAAACATTAGTCCAGAGTAAGAGTTAAGACCTTAAACATTAGTCCAGAGTAAGAGTTAAGACCTTGACCATTAGTCCAGAGTAAGAGTTAAGACCTTAACCATTAGTCTAGAGTAAGAGTTAAGACCTTAAACATGATGCTAGAGTAAGAGTTAAGACCTTAACCATAATGCCAGAGTAAGAGTTAAGACCTTAACCATTAGTCCAGAGTAAGAGTCAAGACCTTAACCATTAGTCCAGAGAAAGAGTTACGACCTTAACCATGATGCCAAAGTAAGAGTTAAGACCTTAACCATGTTCCCAGAGTTAGAGTTAAGACCTTAACCATGATGCCAGAGTAAGAGTTAAGACCAAGACCTTAACCATTAGTCCAGAGTTAGAGTTAAGACCTTAACCATGATGCCTGAGTAAGAGTTAAGACCTTAACCATTAGTCCAGAGTAAGAGTTAAGCCCGTAACCATTAGTCCAGAGTAAGATTTAAGACCTTAAACATGATGCCAGAGTAAGAGTCTAAGACCTTAACCATGATGCCAGAGTAAGAGTTAAGACCTTAACCATTAGTCCAGAGTAAGAGTTAAGACCTTAACCATTAGTCTAGAGTAAGAGTTAAGACCTTAACCATGATGCTAGAGTAAGAGTTAAGACCTTAACCATTAGTCCAGAGTAAGAGTTAAGACCTTAACCATTAGTCCAGAGTAAGAGTTACGAACTTAACCATTAGTCCAGAGTGAGAGTTAAGACCTTAACCACGATCCCAGAGTTAGAGTTAAGACCTTAACCATGATGCCAGAGTAAGAGTTACGACCTTAACCATTAGTCCAGAGTAAGAGTTAAGGCCTTAACCATGATGCCAGAGTAAGAGTCTAAGACCTTAACCATTAGTCCAGAGTAGGAGTTAAGACCTTAACCATTAGTCCAGAGTAAGAGTTAAGACCTTAACCATTAGCCTAGAGTAAGAGTTAAGACCTTAACCATGATGCTAGAGTAAGAGTTAAGAGCTTAACCATGATGCCAGAGTAAGAGTTAAGACCTTAACCATTAGTTCAGAGTAAGAGTTAAGACCTTAACCATTAGTCCAGAGTAAGAGTTACGACCTTAACCATGATGCCAGAGTAAGAGTTAAGACCTTAACCATGTTCCCAGAGTTAGAGTTAAGACCTTAACCATGATGCCAGAGTAAGAGTTACGACCTTAACCATGATGCCAGAGTAAGAGTTAAGACCTTAACCATTAGTCCAGAGTAAGAGTTAAGACCTTAACCATGATGCCAGAGTAAGAGTTAAGACCAAGACCTTAACCATTAGTCCAGAGTTAGAGTTAAGACCTTAACCATGATGCCAGAGTAAGAGTTAAGACCTTAACCATTAGTCCAGAGTAAGAGTTAAGCCTGTAACCATTAGTCCAGAGTAAGATTAAAGACCTTATTCATGATGCCAGAGTAAGAGTTAAGACCTTAACCATGATGCCAGAGTAAGAGTTAAGACCTTAACCAGTAGTCCAGAGTAAGAGTTAAGACCATAACCATTAGTCCAGAGTAAGAGTTAAGACCTTAACCATTAGTCTAGAGTAAGAGTTAAGACCTTAACCATGATGCTAGAGTAAGAGTTAAGACCTTAACCATTAGTCCAGACTAAGAGTTACGAACTTAACCATTAGTCCAGAGTAAGAGTTAAGACCTTAACCATGATCCCAGAGTTAGAGTTAAGACCTTAACCATGATGCCAGAGTAAGAGTTATTACCTTAATCATGATGCCAGAGTAAGAGTTAAGACCTTAACCATTAGTCCAGAGTAAGAGTTAAGACCTTAACCATTAGTCCAGAGTAAGAGTTAAGACCTTAACCATTAGTCTAGAGTAAGAGTTAAGACCTTAACCATGATGCTAGAGTAAGAGTTAAGACCTTAACCATAATGCCAGAGTAAGAGTTAAGACCTTAACCATTAGTCCAGAGTAAGAGTCAAGACCTTAACCATTAGTCCAGAGTAAGAGTTACGACCTTAACCATGATGCCAGAGTAAGAGTTAAGACCTTAACCATGTTCCCAGAGTTAGAGTTAAGACCTTAACCATGATGCCAGAGTAAGAGTTAAGACCAAGACCTTAACCATTAGTCCAGAGTTAGAGTTAAGACCTTAACCATGATGCCTCAGTAAGAGTTAAGACCTTAACCATTAGTCCAGAGTAAGAGTTAAGACCTTAACCATTAGTCTAGAGTAAGAGTTAAGACCTTAACCATGATGCTAGAGTAAGAGTTAAGACCTTAACCATTAGTCCAGAGTAAGAGTTAAGACCTTAACCATTAGTCCAGAGTAAGAGTTACGAACTTAACCATTAGTCCAGAGTGAGAGTTAAGACCTTAACCACGATCCCAGAGTTAGAGTTAAGACCTTAACTATGATGCCAGAGTAAGAGTTACGACCTTAACCATTAGTCCAGAGTAAGAGTTAAGGCCTTAACCATGATGCCAGAGTAAGAGTTAACACCTTAACCATTAGTCCAGAGTAAGAGTTAAGACCTTAACCCTGATGCCAGGGTAAGAGTTAAGACCTTAAACATTAGTCCAGAGTAAGGGTTAAGACCTTAACCATGATGCCAGAGTAAGAGTCTAAGACCTTAACCATTAGTCCAGAGTAGGAGTTAAGACCTTAACCATTAGTCCAGAGTAAGAGTTAAGACCTTAACCATTAGTCCAGAGTAAGAGTTAAGACCTTAACCATGATGCTAGAGTAACAGTTAAGACCTTAACCATGATGCCAGAGTAAGAGTTAAGACGTTAACCATTAGTCCAGAGTAAGAGTTACGACCTTAACCATGATGCCAGAGTAAGAGTTAAGACCTTAACCATGATGCCAGAGTTAGAGTTAATGAAATTGATTTGGTACGTGCACAACCTGATAATTCAGTGGTGGTTTGTGGTTTGTATCGTGCTCCGGGGTCCGTCCTCCGAACTAGGGCGTGAATAAATGTAGAAAAGCACCCCCCAACAACATGGGGTGTGTCCCCCAGGCGCGTGACTTGTCCTCAGAAATAGGTTTCAAAAGATTGTGCTAGATTCTTCAATGTTCAATGTTGAAAAACTTTATTTGTTATTCAGAATTCATCATGAGCGTTTTTTTTCACTTCAAACGCATTACGAAGATTATAGCGTTGATTATAAATTCCCAATGCATTTCGGCATAAGCCTTCATCAGGGGAACTAGAAAAACAATAAAGATGACGATAAGCGCTATGTATGAGGTCTATTGGTTACTCATGTGTTAAAAAGATGGGTGAAAGTGAAAAAAAGTGATAAGAAACCGATCAGATGTAACGTGTATGGCTGTGGTTAAAATAAAAAGAGTTTTTATGCGCAAATGATTCCGTGCTCGTGAGGATTATGGGGAGCTGTTTCAGCAGCCAAAAGTGAATGACAACGGTTAAATCAACGTGTTATTACGACTATAGATTGATTCAAACGTGATTTCAAGTGAAAACGGTAACAGACGATGTGGTTTATATCAAAGTTTACATTCGGTGATAAAGTTAGTAAGAAGCGTGAAAGCATTCTGAAATGGTGACAAAAGTTATTCTTACCCAGTGTAGAAAAACGAAGGTGTGTGCTCTCGCGTTCGGTCACGAACGTGATGGTGGTTGTGAATCAAAGTCTAAGGCGGAAGTAAAAAAGCTAAAGGCGTGTGACGTGATAAAAAATGGTGCGCATAGAAATAGGACGGATGTTAGATTACGGGCAACCAGAGAGGACTAATCTAACAAACTTAAAATTGATAATCACAGTAAGGAATTATTAAACGCAAGTCTGAGGGACCTCAAAAAAGATATAGGAATGCATGTTAATGCTATGTTAAAGTATTTCAACACAATTTCACATGTTAACATGAGAGAACAGAAACGTCAATGTAGATGTTATTAACGATGTTAATACTATATACAAAAATATAAAGAGAATATGAAAAAACTGCGTGTTAGAAACAAGGCAATTGGTGACTATACAAGAAATATAAACCACATTAAAGATCAACAGTACTTAGGACAATTACAGATAACATAAAAATTCTGTGCGGTCATTTAAACCGTCAGGTTTCATCGAGTTCAACAAATATATCCAATGATTCTCTCTTTTAAGAAGAAAGTTGTGATTGTCTCTTCCTTGGATTTTAGCAATAGTCTCTAGAATACAAAATTTCAATTGGCTGATGTTATGCCCGGCTTCCAAAAAATGTTGTGCGACCGATGATTTCTGTTGTTTGGTCCTAATATTAGACTTATGTTCATTCAGTCTGATTTTGATCTTCCTTTCGGTTTGCCCGACGTAAACTTTGCCACAAGGGCATTTGAGCATATATACAACATTAGAGGTGTCACAGGTAGCCGTGGTTTTGATTCTAATTTTGTGCCCTTTCATTGGGTGAGTGATGTATTCACCTTTCATGACATTGTTGCAGCTGTTACAGTTTAGACAAGGAATGGTTCCTTTGAATGATAAATTTGAAAAGGGTTGGTTTGGTTGATTGAGTATTTCACCTATGTTTTTATTTCTTGTATAAGCGAAAATTGGTTCTTGGTCAAAAATGTGGTTGAACTCCTGCTCCAGTTTAAGTAATTGCCAATGCTTTTTTATGATACGTTTAAAGTTGAGACTAACGGTAGAATATTTGGATACTACCGTGATTTGATTTTTGATGGGTTTGGGTTGAATGGCAAGTAGTTCATCACGATTTTTACTGGATGATCTTTCTTGAGCCGTTTGTAGTACTTGGTCAGGATAGCCACGGGATTTGAATCTTTGTACAAGTTGGTTGAGTTGATGAATGGATTCGTACGGGTTAGATACAATTCTCTTTATTCGGAGCATTTGTGAATAAGGAAGATGTTGCTTGAGAGGTGGAGGATGAAAGCTTTGATAGTGAAGAGTATTATTTCTATCAGTACTTTTCCTGTATAGATTTGTTTCAAATCCTGTTGATGTTTTGGTGATAGTGACATCCAAGAAGTTGATAGTATCTGTGTGGATGTTAAAAGTGAATTGTAAGCGTTGATCTATTTGATTGAGGTTGTTGAGTTGATCTTTGAGGATGTGAATAGGGCCGTTCCATATCATGATGATGTCATCTATGAATCTGAGGTATAGTTTTAAATGATTGGTCCATGCTGGTGTGTTAAAAATATGATCTTCCTCAAATTGATTCATGAAGATGTTGGCATATGCTGGGGCAGCGCAATTCCCCATAGATGTACCAGTTAACTGTTGATACCACTCATTGCTATGTTGAAAATAGCTGTGCATCAGAGTGAACTCCATTAATTCCATCAGAAAGACTTGCAGGTTTTGTGTGTACTGGGAATGTAATAACGCTTGTTCAATGGCTTCCAAGCCCATTTGATGGGGGATGGATGTGTATAACGAGTTGACATCTACTGTGCATAAGGTGATATTTTCATTTGCAGTAATGGTGATTTGATTAAGTTTGATCAAAAAATCAGTGGTATCTTTGAGAAAGGATCTCATAGAGTTGACGCTGGGTTGTAGATGACGGTCCAGGTATTTACCAACCGGTTCATGGATGCTTCCCCGGGTTGATACGATGGGGCGGCATGGAGGTTTGGTGGGGTGCTTATGAATTTTAGGCACCAAAAATATTGTAGGACTCTTGGGGTTGGGTTGAATGAGAAACTTTTGGACTTTCTCGTTGATAGTACCTTTGTCGACAGCTGTTTGTACTATGTTCTGTAAAACCTCTTTGTATTGTGATGTAGGGTTGTTCTCCAGTCTCATGTAAGTACTTGAATCTTGAATGTGAGCTGTTATTTGTGAGTCGTAGTAGCTGGTGTTAAGTATCACTAATGCTCCACCTTTGTCTGCTTTAGTGCAAGTTATGTCTGGTTTACTTGCGATGTTTCTTAGAATGCCCTTCTCTTTATTGGTTAGGTTGTTATGTTTTGGACTTGTTTTGTTGTAGTTGAGTTTTGCTAAGTCTTGTTTTACTGCAGATTCAAATAGATCCAAACATTTGTGACTGATTGGTGCCATAAATGTACTTCTCAATTGTAAACCCAATAAGGGATCCTCATCTTTTTCTTGGGTTGATGTTATGATATTGTCAAAAAAGTGGCGTAATCTTAATTTTCTCATCAATTTAAAAAAACTGATGTGAAGTTCAAGAAGGTTGCTTGCTGCAGTCGGAACGAAAGATGTGCCCTTCTGTAAAATTTTTAACTCAATGTCACTAAAATGGTAATCAGAGATGTTAATAACTAAATTATCCATTAGTTCCCTTTCTTGGATCGTTCCTTCTTGCCCATGGCTGTACGTGTTTGTGGTGGATCCTTGTCCTTTTCTTTGACTCTTTCTGCGGCCCCTCCTGGGTCGTCTTGTTGCATGTGGCCTACCTCTAAAAAAGGGACCTCTTCAGTATTTGGGGGAGTGGTTGATGTAGATGGTATGTTCTCAGGTGTCGTTGCAGGTACTTTGTCTTTGCTCAGAAATCTTTTGGGTTGTTGTGTGCGATCACTATCGGACGACGAAGTATCAGTGTTGATAGTATAGGGTCTGTTTTGTCTTCGCCTGGCATAAATTTCTGCCCAAGAATATACTTCCCCCATTTTATAGTCAATCGTGTCTCTACGAAACTTGTGAATTTTTCGCTCGTTGACTTCCGCTGTGTGTTTAGCCAGCTGTGTGTTGATATCCTCCAGTATATTGTTGAGTTCCTCAGTTGATAAAGATTTTTCAAGTTCCGCTTTGATGTTATGAATATCTTTGGTTAATTCCTCCAAGATACTTGATAATTCTTCTATGATCAAGAGGATCAAATCTAAAGAACATTTATTAAGGATTGCAAACCATTTATCCTTGAACTTCTGTTGGTTTTTACACAAAGATGGTTTCAACGGTATTCTAAGACCCCTCGGTATTCGTTGAGCTTTGTGGTACCTGATCATAGTACTAGCATGTAGGCGTTGATTAATCTCTTTTTTAGAAAGATGTAGTAATTGACGGATATTCTGTTCTTTGGTGTTGGTACTAGAGATGGTTGTTGCGTCCTCATGTATAAGCGCGTAAATTCTAGAAACTTCATCTTGGCCAAATGCAAATGTATCCGCTCTTGTTTCCGTTAAGTTGGAGATTTCATCGAATTGCATGGTGGTTTAGCTGGTGTGCTACGTATCCGGATTCGGAATGACGTATTATGAAAATGAAATTGATTTGGTACGTGCACAACCTGATGATTCAGTGGTGGTTTGTGGTTTGTATCGTGCTCCGGGGTCCGTCCTCCGAACTAGGGCGTGAATAAATGTAGAAAAGCACCCCCCAACAACATGGGGTGTGTCCCCCAGGCGCGTGACTTGTCCTCAGAAATAGGTTTCAAAAGATTGTGCTAGATTCTTCAATGTTCAATGTTGAAAAACTTTATTTGTTATTCAGAATTCATCATCAGCGTTTTTTTTCACTTCAAACGCATTACGAAGATTATAGCGTTGATTATAAATTCCCAATGCATTTCGGCATAAGCCTTCATCAGGGGAACTCTAGAAAAACAATAAAGATGACGATAAGCGCTATGTATGAGGTCTATTGGTTACTCATGTGTTAAAAAGATGGGTGAAAGTGAAAAAAAGTGATAAGAAACCGATCAGATGTAACGTGTATGGCTGTGGTTAAAATAAAAAGAGTTTTTATGCGCAAATGATTCCGTGCTCGTGAGGATTATGGGGAGCTGTTTCAGCAGCCAAAAGTGAATGACAACGGTTAAATCAACGTGTTATTACGACTATAGATTGATTCAAACGTGATTTCAAGTGAAAACGGTAACAGACGATGTGGTTTATATCAAAGTTTACATTCGGTGATAAAGTTAGTAAGAAGCGTGAAAGCATTCTGAAATGGTGACAAAAGTTATTCTTACCCAGTGTAGAAAAACGAAGGTGTGTGCTCTCGCGTTCGGTCACGAACGAAGTCTAGAGTAAGAGTTAAGACCTTAACCATGATGCTAGAGTTAGAGTTAAGACATTAACCATGATGCCAGAGTAAGAGCTAAGACCTTAACCATTAGTCCAGAGTAAGAGTTAAGACCTTAACCATGATGCCAGAGTGAGAGTCTAAAACCTTAACCATTAGTCCAGAGTAAGAGTTAAGACCTTAACCATGATGCCAGAGTAAGAGTTAAGACCTTAACCATTAGTCCAGAGTAAGAGTTAAGACCTTAACCATGATGCCAGAGTAATAGTTAAGACCTAAACCATGATGCCAGAGTAAGAGTTAAGACCTTAACCATTAGTCCAGGGTAAGAGTTAAGACCTTAATCATTAGTCCAGAGTAAGAGTTAAGACCATAACCATTAGTCCAGAGTAAGAGTTAATACATTAACCATTAGTCCAGAGTAAGAGTTAAGACCTTAACCATGATGCCAGAGTGAGAGTCTAAAACCTTAACCATTAGTCCAGAGTAAGAGTAAAGACCTTAACCATGATGCCAGAGTAAGAGTTAAGACCTTCACCATTAGTCCAGAGTAAGAGTTAAGACCTTAACCATGATGCCAGAGTAAGAGTTAAGAAATAAACCATGATGCCAGAGTAAGAGTTAAGACCTTAACCATTAGTCCAGGGTAAGAGTTAAGACCTTAATCATTAGTCCAGAGTAAGAGTTAAGACCATAACCATTAGTCCAGAGTAAGAGTTAATACATTAACCATTAGTCCAGAGTAAGAGTTAAGACCTTAACCATGATGCCAGAGTGAGAGTCTAAAACCTTAACCATTAGTCCAGAGTAAGAGTAAAGACCTTAACCATGATGCCAGAGTAAGAGTTAAGACCTTCACCATTAGTCCAGAGTAAGAGTTAAGACCTTAACCATGATGCCAGAGTAAGAGTTAAGAAATAAACCATGATGCCAGAGTAAGAGTTAAGACCTTAACCATTAGTCCAGAGTAAGAGTTAAGACCTTAGCCATGATGCCAGAGTAAGACTTAAGACATTAACCATGATGCCAGAGTAAGAGTTAAGACCTTAACCATTAGTCCAGAGTAAGAGTTACAACCTTAACTATGATGCCAGAGTAAGAGTTAAGACCTTAACCATGATGCCAGAGGTAGAGTTAAGACCTTAACCATGATGCCAGAGTAAGAGTTAAGACCTTAACCATTAGTCCAGAGTATGAGTTAAGACCTTAACCATGATGCCAGAGTGAGAGTCTAAAACCTTAACCATTAGTCCAGAGTAAGAGTTGAGACCTTAACCATGATGCCAGAGTAAGAGTTAAGACCTTAACCATTAGTCCAGAGTAAGAGTTAAGACCTTAACCATGATGCCAGAGTAAGAGTTAAGACCTTATCCATGATGCCAGAGTAAGAGTTAAGACCTTAACCATTAGTCCAGAGTAAGAGTTAAGACCTTGACTATGATGCCAGAGTAAGAGTTAAGACCTTAACCATTAGTCCAGAGTAAGAGTTAGGACCTTAACCATGATGCCAGAGTAAGAGTTAAGACCAAGACCTTAACCATTAGTCCAGAGTAAGAGTCTAAGACCTTAACCATGATGCCAGAGTATGAGTTAAGACCTTAACCATGATGCCAGAGTAAGAGTTAAGACCTTAACCATGATGCCAGAGTAAGAGTTAAGAACTTAACCATGATGCCAGAGTAAGAGTTAAGACCTTAACCATTAGTCCAGAGTAGGAGTTAAGACCTTAACCATGATGCCAGAGTAGGAGTTCAGACCGTAAACATTAGTCCAGAGTAAGAGTTAAGACCTTAACCATGATGCCAGAGTAAGAGTCTAAGACCTTAACCATTAGTCCAGTGTAAGAGTTAAGACCTTAACCATTAGTCCAGAATAAGAGTTGAGACCTTAACCATTAGTCTAGAGTAAGAGTTAAGACCTTAAGCATGATGCTAGAGTAAGAGTTAAGACCTTAACCATAAGTCCAGAGTAAGAGTTAAGACCTTAACCATTAGTCCAGAGTAAGAGTTATGAACTTAACCATTAGTCCAGAGTAAGAGTTAAGACCTCAACCATGATCCCAGAGTTAGAGTTAAGACCTTAACCATGATGCCAGAGTAAGAGTTAAGACCATAACCATTAGTCCAGAGTAAGAGTTAAGACCTTAACCATGATGCCAGAGTAAGAGTTAAGACCAAGACCTTAACCATTAGTCCAGAGTAAGAGTTAAGACCTTAACCATGATGCCAGAGTAAGAGTTAAGACCTTAACCATTAGTCCAGAGTAAGAGTTAAGCCTGTAACCATTAGTCCAGAGTAAGATTTAAGACCTTAACCATGATGCCAGAGTAAGAGTCTAAGACCTTAACCATTAGTCCAGAGTAAGAGTTAAGATCTTAACCATTAGTCCAGAGTAAGAGTTAAGACCATAACCATTAGTCCAGAGTAAGAGTTAAGACCTTAACCATGATGCCAGAGTAAGAGTTAACACCTTAACCATTAGTCCAGAGTAAGAGTTAAGACCTTAACCATAATGCCAGGGTAAGAGTTAAGACCTTAAACATTAGTCCAGAGTAAGAGTTAAGACCTTAAACATTAGTCCAGAGAAAGAGTTAAGACCTTAACCATTAGTCCAGAGTAAGAGTTAAGACCTTAACCATTAGTCTAGAGTAAGAGTTAAGACCTTAACCATGATGCTAGAGTAAGAGTTAAGACCTTAACCATAATGCCAGAGTAAGAGTTAAGACCTTAACCATTAGTCCAGAGTAAGAGTTAAGACCTTAACCATTAGTCCAGAGTAAGAGTTACGACCTTAACCATGATGCCAGAATAAGAGTTAAGACCTTAACCAGGTTCCCAGAGTTAGAGTTAAGACCTTAACCATGATGCCAGAGTAAGAGTTAAGACCAAGACCTTAACCATTAGTCCAGAGTTAGAGTTAAGACCTTAACCATGATGCCAGAGTAAGAGTTAAGACCTTAACCATTAGTCCAGAGTAAGAGTTAAGCCCGTAACCATTAGTCCAGAGTAAGATTTAAGAACTTAAACATGATGCCAGAGTAAGAGTCTAAGACCTTAACCATGATGCCAGAGTAAGAGTTAAGACCTTAACCATTAGTCCAGAGTAAGAGTTAAGACCTTAACCATTAGTCTAGAGTAAGAGTTAAGACCTTAACCATGATGCTAGAGTAAGAGTTAAGACCTTAACCATTAGTCCAGAGTAAAAGTTAAGACCTTAACCATTAGTCCAGAGTAAGAGTTACGAACTTAACCATTAGTCCAGAGTAAGAGTTAAGACCTTAACCACGATCCCAGAGTTAGAGTTAAGACCTTAACCATGATGCCAGAGTAAGAGTTACGACCTTAACCATTAGTCCAGAGTAAGAGTTAAGGCCTTAACCATGATGCCAGAGTAAGAGTTAACACCTTAACCATTAGTCCAGAGTAAGAGTTAAGACCTTAACCATGATGCCAGGGTAAGAGTTAAGACCTTAACCATTAGTCCAGAGTAAGAGTTAAGACCTTAACCATTAGTCCAGAGTAAGAGTTAAGACCTTAACCATTAGCCTAGAGTAAAAGTTAAGACCTTAACCATGATGCTAGAGTAAGAGTTAAGACCTTAACCATGATGCCAGAGTAAGAGTTAAGACCTTAACCATTAGTTCAGAGTAAGAGTTAAGACATTAACCATTAGTCCAGAGTAAGAGTTAAGACCTTAACCATTAGTTCAGAGTAAGAGTTAAGACATTAACCATTAGTCCAGAGTAAGAGTTACGACCTTAACCATGATGCCAGAGTAAGAGTTAAGACCTTAACCATGTTCCCAGAGTTAGAGTTAAGACCTTAACCATGATGCCAGAGTAAGAGTTACGACCTTAACCATGATGCCAGAGTAAGAGTTAAGACCTTAACCATTAGTCCAGAGTAAGAGTTAAGACCTTAACCATGATGCCAGAGTAAGAGTTAAGACCAAGACCTTAACCATTAGTCCAGAGTTAGAGTTAAGACCTTAACCATGATGCCAGAGTAAGAGTTGAGACCTTAACCATTAGTCCAGAGTAAGAGTTAAGCCTGTAACCATTAGTCCAGAGTAAGATTAAAGACCTTAACCATGATGCCAGAGTAAGAGTCTAAGACCTTAACCATGATGCCAGAGTAAGAGTTAAGACCTTAACCATTAGTCCAGAGTAAGAGTTAAGACCATAACCATTAGTCCAGAGTAAGAGTTAAGACCTTAACCATTAGTCTATAGTAAGAGTTAAGACCTTAACCATGATGCTAGAGTAAGAGTTAAGACCTTAACCATTAGTCCAGAGTAAGAGTTACAACCTTAACCATGATGCCAGAGTAAGAGTTAAGACCTTAACCATGATGCCAGAGTTAGAGTTAAGACCTTAACCATGATGCCAGAGTAAGAGTTAAGACCTTAACCATGATGCCAGAGTGAGAGTCTAAAACCTTAACCATTAGTCCAGAGGAAGAGTAAAGACCTTAACCATGATGCCAGAGTAAGAGTTAAGACCTTAACCATTAGTCCAGAGTAAGAGTTAAGACCTTAACCATGATGCCAGAGTAAGAGTTAAGACCTAAACCATGATGCCAGAGTAAGAGTTAAGACCTTAACCATTAGTCCAGAGTAAGAGTTAAGACCTTAACCATGATGCCAGAGTAAGACTTAAGACATTAACCATGATGCCAGAGTAAGAATTAAGACCTTAACCATTAGTCCAGAGTAAGAGTTAAGACCTTAACCATGATGCCAGAGTAAGAGTTAAGACCTAAACCATGATGCCAGAGTAAGAGTTAAGACCTTAACCATTAGTCCAGAGTAAGAGTTAAGACCTTAACCATGATGCCAGAGTAAGACTTAAGACATTAACCATGATGCCAGAGTAAGAGTTAAGACCTTAACCATGATGCCAGAGTAAGAGTCTAAGACCTTAACCATTAGTCCAGAGTAAGAGTTAAGACATTAACCATTAGTCCAGAGTAAGAGTTAAGACCTTAACCATTAGTCCAGAGTAAGAGTTAAAACCTTAACCATGATGCTAGAGTAAGAGTTAAGACCTTAACCATGATGCCAGAGTAAGAGTTAATACCTTAACCATTAGTCGAGAGTAAGAGTTAAGACCTTAACCATTAGTCCAGAGTAAGAGTTACAACCTTAACCATGATGCCAGAGTAAGAGTTAAGACCTTAACCATGATGCCAGAGTAAGAGTTAAGACCTTAACCATGATGCCAGAGGTAGAGTTAAGACCTTAACCATGATGCCAGAGTAAGAGTTAAGACCTTAACCATTAGTCCAGAGTAAGATTTAAGACCTTAACCATGATGCCCGAGTGAGAGTCTAAAACCTTAACCATTAGTCCAGAGCAAGAGTTAAGACCTTAACCATGATGCCAGAGTAAGAGTTAAGACCTTAACCATTATTCCAGAGTAAGAGTTAAGACCTTAATCATGATGCCAGAGTAAGAGTTAAGACCTTAACCATTAGTCCAGAGTAAGAGTTAAGACCTTAACCATGATGCCAGAGAAAGACTTAAGACATTAACCATGATGCCAGAGTAAGAGTTAAGACATTAACCATGATGCCAGAGTAAGAGTCTAAGACCTTAACCATTAGTCCAGAGTAAGAGTTAAGACATTAACCATTAGTCCAAAGTAAGAGTTAAGACCTTAACCATTTGTCCAGAGTAAGAGTTAAGACCTTAACCATGATGCTAGAGTAAGAGTTAAGACCTTAACCATTAGTCGAGAGTAAGAGTTAAGACCTTAACCATTAGTCCAGAGTAAGAGTTACAACCTTAACCATGATGCCAGAGTAAGAGTTAAGACCTTAACCATGATGCCAGAGTTAGAGTTAAGACCTTAACCATGATGCCAGAGTAAGAGCTAAGACCTTAACCATGATACCAGAGTGAGGGTCTAAAACCTTAACCATTAGTCCAGAGTAAGAGTAAAGACCTTAACCATGATGCCAGAGTAAGAGTTAAGACCTTAACCATTAGTCCAGAGTAAGAGTTAAGACCTTAACCATGATGCCAGAGTAAGAGTTAAGACCTAAACCATGATGCCAGAGTAAGAGTTAAGACCTTAACGATTAGTCCAGAGTAAGAGTTAAGACCTTAGCCATGATGCCAGAGTAAGACTTAAGACATTAACCATGATGCCAGAGTAAGAGTTAAGACCTTAACCATTAGTCCAGAGTAAGAGTTACGACCTTAACTATGATGCCAGAGTAAGAGTTAAGACCTTAACCATGATGCCAGAGGTAGAGTTAAGACCTTAACCATGACGCCAGAGTAAGAGTTAAGACCTTAACCATTAGTCCAGAGTATGAGTTAAGACCTTAACCTTGATGCCAGAGTGAGAGTCTAAAACCTTAACCATTAGTCCAGAGTAAGAGTTAAGACCTTAACCATTAGTCCAGAGTAAGAGTTAAGACCTTAACCATGATGCTAGAGTAAGAGTTAAGACCTTAACCATGATGCCAGAGTTAGAGTCTAAGACCTTAACCATTAGTCCAGTGTAAGAGTTAAGACCTTAACCATTAGTCCAGAGTAAGAGTTAAGACCTTAACCATTAGTCTAGAGTAAGAGTTAAGACCTTAACCATGATGCTAGAGTAAGAGTTAAGACATTAACCATTAGTCCAGAGTAAGAGTTAAGACCTTAACCATTAGTCCAGAGTAAGAGTTATGAACTTAACCATTAGTCCAGAGTAAGAGTTAAGACCTTAACCATGATCCCAGAGTTAGAGTTAAGACCTTAACCATGATTCCAGAGTAAGAGTTACGACCTTAACCATGATGCCAGAGTAAGAGTTAAGATCTTAACCATTAGTCCAGAGTAAAAGTTAAGACCATAACCATTAGTCCAGAGTAAGAGTTAAGACCATAACCATTAGTCCAGAGTAAGAGTTAAGACCTTAACCATGATGCCAGAGTAAGAGTTAAGACCTTAACCATTAGTCCAGAGTAAGAGTTAAGCCTGTAACCATTAGTCCAGAGTAAGATTTAAGACCTTAACCATGATGCCAGAGTAAGAGTCTAAGACCTTAACCTTGATGCCAGAGTAAGAGTTAAGATCTTAACCATTAGTCCAGAGTAAAAGTTAAGACCATAACCATTAGTCCAGAGTAAGAGTTAAGACCATAACCATGATGCCAGAGTAAGAGTTAAGACCTTAACCATGATGCCAGAGTAAGAGTTAAGACCTTAACCATGATGCCAGAGTAAGAGTTAAGACCTTAACCATTAGTCCAGAGTAAGAGTTATGACCTTAACCATGATGCCAGAGTAAGAGTTAAGACCTTAACCATTAGTCCAGAGTAAGAGTTAAGACCATAACCATTAGTCCAGAGTAAGAGTTAAGACCTTAACCATGATGCCAGAGTAAGAGTTCACACCTTAACCATTAGTCCAGAGTAAGAGTTAAGACCTTAACCATGATGCCAGGGTAAGAGTTAAGACCTTAAACATTAGTCCAGAGTAAGAGTTAAGACCTTAACCATGATGCCAGAGTAAGAGTCTAAGACCTTAACCATTAGTCCAGAGTAAGAGTTAAGACCTTAACCATTAGTCCAGAGTAAGAGTTAAGACCTTAACCATTAGTCTAGAGTAAGAGTTAAGACCTTAACCATGATGCTAGAGTAAGAGTTAAGACCTTAACCATAATGCCAGAGTAAGAGTTAAGACCTTAACCATTAGTCCAGAGTAAGAGTTAAGACCTTAACCATTAGTCCAGAGTAAGAGTTACGACCTTAACCATGATGCCAGAGTAAGAGTTAAGACCTTAACCATGTTCCCAGAGTTAGAGTTAAGACCTTAACCATGATGCCAGAGTAAGAGTTACGACCTCAACCATGATGCCAGAGTAAGAGTTAAGACCTTAACCATTAGTCCAGAGTAAGAGTTAATACCTTAACCATGATGCCAGAGTAAGAGTTAAGACCAAGACCTTAACCATTAGTCCAGAGTAAGAGTTAAGACCTTAACCATTAGTCCAGAGTAAGAGTTAAGCCTGTAACCATTAGTCCAGAGTAAGATTTAAGACCTTAACCATGATGCCAGAGTAAGAGTCTAAGACCTTAACCATGATGCCAGAGTAAGAGTTAAGATCTTAACCATTAGTCCAGAGTAAAAGTTAAGACCATAACCATTAGTCCAGAGTAAGAGTTAAGACCATAACCATGATGCCAGAGTAAGAGTTAAGACCTTAACCATGATGCCAGAGTAAGAGTTAAGACCTTAACCATGATGCCAGAGTAAGAGTTAAGACCTTAACCATTAGTCCAGAGTAAGAGTTATGACCTTAACCATGATGCCAGAGTAAGAGTTAAGACCTTAACCATTAGTCCAGAGTAAGAGTTAAGACCATAACCATTAGTCCAGAGTAAGAGTTAAGACCTTAACCATGATGCCAGAGTAAGAGTTCACACCTTAACCATTAGTCCAGAGTAAGAGTTAAGACCTTAACCATGATGCCAGGGTAAGAGTTAAGACCTTAAACATTAGTCCAGAGTAAGAGTTAAGACCTTAACCATGATGCCAGAGTAAGAGTCTAAGACCTTAACCATTAGTCCAGAGTAAGAGTTAAGACCTTAACCATTAGTCCAGAGTAAGAGTTAAGACCTTAACCATTAGTCTAGAGTAAGAGTTAAGACCTTAACCATGATGCTAGAGTAAGAGTTAAGACCTTAACCATAATGCCAGAGTAAGAGTTAAGACCTTAACCATTAGTCCAGAGTAAGAGTTAAGACCTTAACCATTAGTCCAGAGTAAGAGTTACGACCTTAACCATGATGCCAGAGTAAGAGTTAAGACCTTAACCATGTTCCCAGAGTTAGAGTTAAGACCTTAACCATGATGCCAGAGTAAGAGTTACGACCTTAACCATGATGCCAGAGTAAGAGTTAAGACCTTAACCATTAATCCAGAGTAAGAGTTAATACCTTAACCATGATGCCAGGGTAAGAGTTAAGACCAAGACCTTAACCATTAGTCCAGAGTTAGAGTTAAGACCTTAACCATGATGCCAGAGTTAGAGTTAAGACCTTAACCATTAGTCCAGAGTAAGAGTTAAGCCCGTAACCATTAGTCCAGAGTAAGATTTAAGACCTTAACCATGATGCCAGAGTAAGAGTCTAAGACCTTAACCATGATGCCAGAGTAAGAGTTAAGACCTTAACCATTAGTCCAGAGTAAGAGTTAAGACCATAACCATTAGTCCAGAGTAAGAGTTAAGACCTTAACCATTAGTCTAGAGTAAGAGTTAAGACCTTAACCATGATGCTAGAGTAAGAGTTAAGACCTTAACCATTAGTCCAGAGTAAGAGTTAAGACCTTAACCATTAGTCCAGAGTAAGAGTTACGAACTTAACCATGAGTCCAGAGTAAGAGTTAAGACCTTAACCATGATCCCAGAGTTAGAGTTAAGACCTTAACCATGATGCCAGAGTAAGAGTTACGACCTTAACCATTAGTCCAGAGTAAGAGTTAAGACCTATACCATGATGCCAGAGTAAGAGTTAAGACCTTAACCATGATGCCAGAGTTAGAGTTAAGACCTTAACCATGATGCCAGAGTAAGAGTTAAGACCTTAACCATTAGTCCAGAGTAAGAGATAAGACCTTAACCATGATGCCAGATTAAGAGTTAAGACCTTAAACTTTAGTCCAGAGTAAGAGTTAAGACCTTAACCATGATGCCAGAGTAAGAGTCTAAGACCTTAACCATTAGTCCAGAGTAAGAGTCAAGACATTAACCATTAGTCCAGAGTAAGAGTTAAGACCTTAACCATTAGTCCAGAGTAAGAGTTAAGACCTTAACCATGATGCTAGATTAAGAGTTAAGACCTTAACCATGATGCCAGAGTAAGAGTTAAGACCTTATCCATTAGTCGAGAGTAAGAGTTAAGACCTTAACCATTAGTCCAGAGTAAGAGTTACAACCTTAACCATGATGCCAGAGTAAGAGTTAAGACCTTAACCATGATGCCAGAGTTAGAGTTAAGACCTTAACCATGATGCCAGAGTAAGAGTTAAGACCTTAACCATGATGCCAGAGTGAGAGTCTAAAACCTTAACCATTAGTCCAGAGTAAGAGTAAAGACCTTAACCATGATGCCAGAGTAAGAGTTAAGACCTTAACCATTAGTCCAGAGTAAGAGTTAAGACCTTAACCATGATGCCAGAGTAAGAGTTAAGACCTAAACCATGATGCCAGAGTAAGAGTTAAGACCTTAACCATTAGTCCAGAGTAAGAGTTAAGACCTTAAACATGATGCCAGAGTAAGACTTAAGACATTAACCA
Organism: Triturus cristatus; assembly: GCF_964204655.1. NCBI lineage: Eukaryota > Metazoa > Chordata > Amphibia > Caudata > Salamandridae > Triturus > Triturus cristatus. The sequence goes on along the minus strand of NC_140593.1, from coordinate 716,405,247 downwards.
TGATGCCAGAGTAAGAGTTAAGACCTTAACCATTAGTCCAGAGTAAGAGTTACGACCTTAACCATGATGCCAGAGTAAGAGTTAAGACCTTAACCATGATGCCAGAGGTAGAGTTAAGACCTTAACCATGATGCCAGAGTAAGAGTTAAGACCTTAACCATTAGTCCAGAGTAAGAGTTAAGACCTTAACCATGATGCCAGAGTGAGAGTCTAAAACCTTAACCATTAGTCCAGAGTAAGAGTTAAGACCTTAACCATGATGCCAGAGTAAGAGTTAAGACCTTAACCATTAGTCCAGAGTAAGAGTTACGACCTTAACCATGATGCCAGAGTAAGAGTTAAGACCTTAACCATGTTCCCAGAGTTAGAGTTAAGACCTTAACCATGATGCCAGAGTAAGAGTTACGACCTTAACCATGATGCCAGAGTAAGAGTTAAGACCTTAACCATGTTCCCAGAGTTAGAGTTAAGACCTTAACCATGATGCCAGAGTAAGAGTTACGACCTTAACCATGATGCCAGAGTAAGAGTTAAGACCAAGACCTTAACCATTAGTCCAGAGTTAGAGTTAAGACCTTAACCATGATGCCAGAGTTAGAGTTAAGACCTTAACCATTAGTCCAGAGTAAGAGTTAAGCCCGTAACCATTAGTCCAGAGTAAGATTTAAGACCTTAACCATGATGCCAGAGTAAGAGTCTAAGACCTTAACCATGATGCCAGAGTAAGAGTTAAGACCTTAACCATTAGCCCAGAGTAAGAGTTAAGACCATAACCATTAGTCCAGAGTAAGAGTTAAGACCTTAACCATTAGTCCAGAGTAAGAGTTACGAACTTAACCATGAGTCCAGAGTAAGAGTTAAGACCTTAACCATGATCCCAGAGTTAGAGTTAAGACCTTAACCATGATGCCAGAGTAAGAGTTACGACCTTAACCATTAGTCCAGAGTAAGAGTTAAGACCTATACCATGATGCCAGAGTAAGAGTTAAGACCTTAACCATGATGCCAGAGTTAGAGTTAAGACCTTAACCATGATGCCAGAGTAAGAGTTAAGACCTTAACCATTAGTCCAGAGTAAGAGATAAGACCTTAACCATGATGCCAGATTAAGAGTTAAGACCTTAAACTTTAGTCCAGAGTAAGAGTTAAGACCTTAACCATGATGCCAGAGTAAGAGTCTAAGACCTTAACCATTAGTCCAGAGTAAGAGTCAAGACATTAACCATTAGTCCAGAGTAAGAGTTAAGACCTTAACCATTAGTCCAGAGTAAGAGTTAAGACCTTAACCATGATGCTAGATTAAGAGTTAAGACCTTAACCATGATGCCAGAGTAAGAGTTAAGACCTTATCCATTAGTCGAGAGTAAGAGTTAAGACCTTAACCATTAGTCCAGAGTAAGAGTTACAACCTTAACCATGATGCCAGAGTAAGAGTTAAGACCTTAACCATGATGCCAGAGTTAGAGTTAAGACCTTAACCATGATGCCAGAGTAAGAGTTAAGACCTTAACCATGATGCCAGAGTGAGAGTCTAAAACCTTAACCATTAGTCCAGAGTAAGAGTAAAGACCTTAACCATGATGCCAGAGTAAGAGTTAAGACCTTAACCATTAGTCCAGAGTAAGAGTTAAGACCTTAACCATGATGCCAGAGTAAGAGTTAAGACCTAAACCATGATGCCAGAGTAAGAGTTAAGACCTTAACCATTAGTCCAGAGTAAGAGTTAAGACCTTAAACATGATGCCAGAGTAAGACTTAAGACATTAACCATGATGCCAGAGTAAGAGTTAAGACCTTAACCATTAGTCCAGAGTAAGAGTTACGACCTTAACCATGATGCCAGAGTAAGAGTTAAGACCTTAACCATGATGCCAGAGGTAGAGTTAAGACCTTAACCATGATGCCAGAGTAAGAGTTAAGACCTTAACCATTAGTCCAGAGTAAGAGTTAAGACCTTAACCATGATGCCAGAGTGAGAGTCTAAAACCTTAACCATTAGTCCAGAGTAAGAGTTAAGACCTTAACCATGATGCCAGAGTAAGAGTTAAGACCTTAACCATTAGTCCAGAGTAAGAGTTACGACCTTAACCATGATGCCAGAGTAAGAGTTAAGACCTTAACCATGTTCCCAGAGTTAGAGTTAAGACCTTAACCATGATGCCAGAGTAAGAGTTACGACCTTAACCATGATGCCAGAGTAAGAGTTAAGACCTTAACCATGTTCCCAGAGTTAGAGTTAAGACCTTAACCATGATGCCAGAGTAAGAGTTACGACCTTAACCATGATGCCAGAGTAAGAGTTAAGACCAAGACCTTAACCATTAGTCCAGAGTTAGAGTTAAGACCTTAACCATGATGCCAGAGTTAGAGTTAAGACCTTAACCATTAGTCCAGAGTAAGAGTTAAGCCCGTAACCATTAGTCCAGAGTAAGATTTAAGACCTTAACCATGATGCCAGAGTAAGAGTCTAAGACCTTAACCATGATGCCAGAGTAAGAGTTAAGACCTTAACCATTAGTCCAGAGTAAGAGTTAAGACCATAACCATTAGTCCAGAGTAAGAGTTAAGACCTTAACCATTAGTCTAGAGTAAGAGTTAAGACCTTAACCATGATGCTAGAGTAAGAGTTAAGACCTTAACCATTAGTCCAGAGTAAGAGTTAAGACCTTAACCATTAGTCCAGAGTAAGAGTTACAAACTTAACCATTAGTCCAGAGTAAGAGTTAAGACCTTAACCATGATCCCAGAGTTAGAGTTAAGACCTTAACCATGATGCCAGAGTAAGAGTTACGACCTTAACCATTAGTCCAGAGTAAGAGTTAAGACCTTAACCATGATGCTAGAGTAAGAGTTAAGACCTTAACCATGATGCCAGAGTTAGAGTTAAGACCTTAACCATGATGCCAGAGTAAGAGTTAAGACCTTAACCATTAGTCCAGAGTAAGAGATAAGACCTTAACCATGATGCCAGATTAAGAGTTAAGACCTTAAACTTTAGTCCAGAGTAAGAGTTAAGACCTTAACCATGATGCCAGAGTAAGAGTCTAAGACCTTAACCATTAGTCCAGAGTAAGAGTCAAGACATTAACCATTAGTCCAGAGTAAGAGTTAAGACCTTAACCATTAGTCCAGAGTAAGAGTTAAGACCTTAACCATGATGCTAGATTAAGAGTTAAGACCTTAACCATGATGCCAGAGTAAGAGTTAAGACCTTATCCATTAGTCGAGAGTAAGAGTTAAGACCTTAACCATTAGTCCAGAGTAAGAGTTACAACCTTAACCATGATGCCAGAGTAAGAGTTAAGACCTTAACCATGATGCCAGAGTTAGAGTTAAGACCTTAACCATGATGCCAGAGTAAGAGTTAAGACCTTAACCATGATGCCAGAGTGAGAGTCTAAAACCTTAACCATTAGTCCAGAGTAAGAGTAAAGACCTTAACCATGATGCCAGAGTAAGAGTTAAGACCTTAACCATTAGTCCAGAGTAAGAGTTAAGACCTTAACCATGATGCCAGAGTAAGAGTTAAGACCTAAACCATGATGCCAGAGTAAGAGTTAAGACCTTAACCATTAGTCCAGAGTAAGAGTTAAGACCTTAAACATGATGCCAGAGTAAGACTTAAGACATTAACCATGATGCCAGAGTAAGAGTTAAGACCTTAACCATTAGTCCAGAGTAAGAGTTACGACCTTAACCATGATGCCAGAGTAAGAGTTAAGACCTTAACCATGATGCCAGAGGTAGAGTTAAGACCTTAACCATGATGCCAGAGTAAGAGTTAAGACCTTAACCATTAGTCCAGAGTAAGAGTTAAGACCTTAACCATGATGCCAGAGTGAGAGTCTAAAACCTTAACCATTAGTCCAGAGTAAGAGTTAAGACCTTAACCATGATGCCAGAGTAAGAGTTAAGACCTTAACCATTAGTCCAGAGTAAGAGTTACGACCTTAACCATGATGCCAGAGTAAGAGTTAAGACCTTAACCATGTTCCCAGAGTTAGAGTTAAGACCTTAACCATGATGCCAGAGTAAGAGTTACGACCTTAACCATGATGCCAGAGTAAGAGTTAAGACCTTAACCATTAATCCAGAGTAAGAGTTAATACCTTAACCATGATGCCAGAGTAAGAGTTAAGACCAAGACCTTAACCATTAGTCCAGAGTTAGAGTTAAGACCTTAACCATGATGCCAGAGTTAGAGTTAAGACCTTAACCATTAGTCCAGAGTAAGAGTTAAGCCCGTAACCATTAGTCCAGAGTAAGATTTAAGACCTTAACCATGATGCCAGAGTAAGAGTCTAAGACCTTAACCATGATGCCAGAGTAAGAGTTAAGACCTTAACCATTAGTCCAGAGTAAGAGTTAAGACCATAACCATTAGTCCAGAGTAAGAGTTAAGACCTTAACCATTAGTCTAGAGTAAGAGTTAAGACCTTAACCATGATGCTAGAGTAAGAGTTAAGACCTTAACCATTAGTCCAGAGTAAGAGTTAAGACCTTAACCATTAGTCCAGAGTAAGAGTTACGAACTTAACCATTAGTCCAGAGTAAGAGTTAAGACCTTAACCATGATCCCAGAGTTAGAGTTAAGACCTTAACCATGATGCCAGAGTAAGAGTTACGACCTTAACCATTAGTCCAGAGTAAGAGTTAAGACCTTAACCATGATGCCAGAGTAAGAGTTAAGACCTTAACCATGATGCCAGAGTTAGAGTTAAGACCTTAACCATGATGCCAGAGTAAGAGTTAAGACCTTAACCATTAGTCCAGAGTAAGAGATAAGACCTTAACCATGATGCCAGAGTAAGAGTTAAGACCTTAAACTTTAGTCCAGAGTAAGAGTTAAGACCTTAACCATGATGCCAGAGTAAGAGTCTAAGACCTTAACCATTAGTCCAGAGTAAGAGTCAAGACATTAACCATTAGTCCAGAGTAAGAGTTAAGACCTTAACCATTAGTCCAGAGTAAGAGTTAAGACCTTAACCATGATGCTAGATTAAGAGTTAAGACCTTAACCATGATGCCAGAGTAGGAGTTAAGACCTTATCCATTAGTCGAGAGTAAGAGTTAAGACCTTAACCATTAGTCCAGAGTAAGAGTTACAACCTTAACCATGATGCCAGAGTAAGAGTTAAGACCTTAACCATGATGCCAGAGTTAGAGTTAAGACCTTAACCATGATGCCAGAGTAAGAGTTAAGACCTTAACCATGATGCCAGAGTGAGAGTCTAAAACCTTAACCATTAGTCCAGAGTAAGAGTAAAGACCTTAACCATGATGCCAGAGTAAGAGTTAAGACCTTAACCATTAGTCCAGAGTAAGAGTTAAGACCTAAACCATGATGCCAGAGTAAGAGTTAAGACCTTAACCATTAGTCCAGAGTAAGAGTTAAGACCTTAACCATGATGCCAGAGTAAGACTTAAGACATTAACCATGATGCCAGAGTAAGAGTTAAGACCTTAACCATTAGTCCAGAGTAAGAGTTACGACCTTAACCATGATGCCAGAGTAAGAGTTAAGACCTTAACCATGATGCCAGAGGTAGAGTTAAGACCTTAACCATGATGCCAGAGTAAGAGTTAAGACCTTAACCATTAGTCCAGAGTAAGAGTTAAGACCTTAACCATGATGCCAGAGTGAGAGTCTAAAACCTTAACCATTAGTCCCGAGTAAGAGTTAAGACCTTAACCATGATGCCAGAGTAAGAGTTAAGACCTTAATCATTAGTCCAGAGTAAGAGTTAAGACCTTAATCATGATGCCAGAGTAAGAGGTAAGACCTTAACCATTAGTCTAGAGTAAGAGTTAAGACCTTAACCATGATGCCAGAGTAAGACTTAAGACATTAACCATGATGCCAGAGTAAGAGTTAAGACCTTAACCATTAGTCCAGAGTAAGAGTTAAGGCATTAACCATTAGTCCAGAGTAAGAGTTAAGACCTTAACCATTAGTCCAGAGTAAGAGTTAAGACCTTAACCATGATGCTAGAGTAAGAGTTAAGACCTTAACCATTAGTCGAGAGTAAGAGTTAAGACCTTAACCATTAGTCCAGAGTAAGAGTTACGACCTTAACCATGATGCCAGAGTAAGAGTTAAGACCTTAACCATGATGCCAGAGTTAGAGTTAAGACCTTAACCATGATGCCAGAGTGAGAGTCTAAAACCTTAACCATTAGTCCAGAGTAAGAGTAAAGACCTTAACCATGATGCCAGAGTAAGAGTTAAGACCTTAACCATTAGTCCAGAGTAAGAGTTAAGACCTTAACCATGATGCCAGAGTAAGAGTTAAGACCTAAACCATGATGCCAGAGTAAGAGTTAAGACCTTAACCATTAGTCCAGAGTAAGAGTTAAGACCTTAGCCATGATGCCAGAGTAAGACTTAAGACATTAACCATGATGCCAGAGTAAGAGTTAAGACCTTAACCATGATGCCAGAGTTAGAGTTAAGACCTTAACCATGATGCCAGAGTAAGAGTTAAGACCTTAACCATGATGCCAGAGTGAGAGTCTAAAACCTTAACCATTAGTCCAGAGTAAGAGTAAAGACCTTAACCATGATGCCAGAGTAAGAGTTAAGACCTTAACCATTAGTCCAGAGTAAGAGTTAAGACCTTAACAATGATGCCAGAGTAAGAGTTAAGACCTAAACCATGATGCCAGAGTAAGAGTTAAGACCTTAACCATTAGTCCAGAGTAAGAGTTAAGACCTTAACCATGATGCCAGAGTAAGACTTAAGACATTAACCATGATGCAAGAGTAAGAGTTAAGACCTTAACCATTAGTCCAGAGTAAGAGTTACGACCTTAACCATGATGCCAGAGTAAGAGTTAAGACCTTAACCATGATGCCAGAGGTAGAGTTAATACCTTAACCATGATGCCAGAGTAAGAGTTAAGACCTTAACCATTAGTCCAGAGTAAGAGTTAAGACCTTAACCATGATGCCAGAGTGAGAGTCTAAAACCTTAACCATTAGTCCAAAGTAAGAGTTAAGACCTTAACCATTAGTCCAGAGTAAGAGTTAAGACCTTAACCATGATGCCAGAGTAAGAGTTAAGACCTTAACCATTAGTCGAGAGTAAGAGTTAAGACCTTAACCATGATGCCAGAGTAAGAGTTAAGACCTTAACCATTAGTCGAGAGTAAGAGTTAAGACCTTAACCATTAGTCCAGAGTAAGAGTTACAACCTTAACCATGATGCCAGAGTAAGAGTTAAGACCTTAACCATGATGCCAGAGTTAGAGTTAAGACCTTAACCATGATGCCAGAGTAATAGTTAAGACCTTAACCATGATGCCAGAGTGAGAGTCTAAAACCTTAACCATTAGTCCAGAGTAAGAGTAAAGACCTTAACCATGATGCCAGAGTAAGAGTTAAGACCTTAACCATTAGTCCAGAGTAAGAGTTAAGACCTTAACCATGATGCCAGAGTAAGAGTTAAGACCTAAACCATGATGCCAGAGTAAGAGTTAAGACCTTAACCATTAGTCCAGAGTAAGAGTTAAGACCTTAACCATGATGCCAGAGTAAGACTTAAGACATTAACCATGATGCCAGAGTAAGAGTTAAGACCTTAACCATTAGTCCAGAGTAAGAGTTACGACCTTAACCATGATGCCAGAGTAAGAGTTAAGACCTTAACCATGATGCCAGAGGTAGAGTTAAGACCTTAACCATGATGCCAGAGTAAGAGTTAAGACCTTAACCATTAGTCCAGAGTAAGAGTTAAGACCTTAACCATGATGCCAGAGTGAGAGTCTAAAATTTTAACCATTAGTCCAGAGTAAGAGTTAAGACCTTAACCATGATGCCAGAGTAAGAGTTAAGACCTTAACCATTAGTCCAGAGTAAGAGTTAGGACCTTAATCATGATGCCAGAGTAAGAGGTAAGACCGTAACCATTAGTCTAGAGTAAGAGTTAGGACCTCAACCATGATGCCAGAGTAAGACTTAAGACATTAACCATGATGCCAGAGTAAGAGTTAAGACCTTAACCATGATGCCAGAGTAAGAGTCTAAGACCTTAACCATTAGTCCAGAGTAAGAGTTAAGACATTAACCATTAGTCCAGAGTAAGAGTTAAGACCTTAACCATTAGTCCAGAGTAAGAGTTAAGACCTTAACCATGATGCTAGAGTAAGAGTTAAGACCTTAACCATTAGTCGAGAGTAAGAGTTAAGACCTTAACCATTAGTCCAGAGTAAGAGTTACGACCTTAACCATGATACCAGAGTAAGAGTTAAGACCTTAACCATGATGCCAGAGTTAGAGTTAAGACCTTAACCATGATGCCAGAGTGAGAGTCTAAAACCTTAACCATTAGTCCAGAGTAAGAGTAAAGACCTTAACCATGATGCCAGAGTAAGAGTTAAGACCTTAACCATTAGTCCAGAGTAAGAGTTAAGACCTTAACCATGATGCCAGAGTAAGAGTTAAGACCTAAACCATGATCCCAGAGTAAGAGTTAAGACCTTAACCATTAGTCCAGAGTAAGAGTTAAGACCTTAGCCATGATGCCAGAGTAAGACTTAAGACATTAACGATGATGCCAGAGTAAGAGTTAAGACCTTAACCATTAGTCCAGAGTAAGAGTTACGACCTTAACTATGATGCCAGAGTAAGAGTTAATACCTTAACCATGATGCCAGAGTAAGAGTTAAGACCAAGACCTTAACCATTAGTCCAGAGTTAGAGTTAAGACCTTAACCATGATGCCAGAGTTAGAGTTAAGACCTTAACCATTAGTCCAGAGTAAGAGTTAAGCCCGTAACCATTAGTCCAGAGTAAGATTTAAGACCTTAACCATGATGCCAGAGTAAGAGTCTAAGACCTTAACCATGATGCCAGAGTAAGAGTTAAGACCTTAACCATTAGTCCAGAGTAAGAGTTAAGACCATAACCATTAGTCCAGAGTAAGAGTTAAGACCTTAACCATTAGTCTAGAGTAAGAGTTAAGACCTTAACCATGATGCTAGAGTAAGAGTTAAGACCTTAACCATTAGTCCAGAGTAAGAGTTAAGACCTTAACCATTAGTCCAGAGTAAGAGTTACGAACTTAACCATTAGTCCAGAGTAAGAGTTAAGACCTTAACCATGATCCCAGAGTTAGAGTTAAGACCTTAACCATGATGCCAGAGTAAGAGTTACGACCTTAACCATTAGTCCAGAGTAAGAGTTAAGACCTTAACCATGATGCCAGAGTAAGAGTTAAGACCTTAACCATGATGCCAGAGTTAGAGTTAAGACCTTAACCATGATGCCAGAGTAAGAGTTAAGACCTTAACCATTAGTCCAGAGTAAGAGATAAGACCTTAACCATGATGCCAGATTAAGAGTTAAGACCTTAAACTTTAGTCCAGAGTAAGAGTTAAGACCTTAACCATGATGCCAGAGTAAGAGTCTAAGACCTTAACCATTAGTCCAGAGTAAGAGTCAAGACATTAACCATTAGTCCAGAGTAAGAGTTAAGACCTTAACCATTAGTCCAGAGTAAGAGTTAAGACCTTAACCATGATGCTAGATTAAGAGTTAAGACCTTAACCATGATGCCAGAGTAAGAGTTAAGACCTTATCCATTAGTCGAGAGTAAGAGTTAAGACCTTAACCATTAGTCCAGAGTAAGAGTTACAACCTTAACCATGATGCCAGAGTAAGAGTTAAGACCTTAACCATGATGCCAGAGTTAGAGTTAAGACCTTAACCATGATGCCAGAGTAAGAGTTAAGACCTTAACCATGATGCCAGAGTGAGAGTCTAAAACCTTAACCATTAGTCCAGAGTAAGAGTAAAGACCTTAACCATGATGCCAGAGTAAGAGTTAAGACCTTAACCATTAGTCCAGAGTAAGAGTTAAGACCTTAACCATGATGCCAGAGTAAGAGTTAAGACCTAAACCATGATGCCAGAGTAAGAGTTAAGACCTTAACCATTAGTCCAGAGTAAGAGTTAAGACCTTAAACATGATGCCAGAGTAAGACTTAAGACATTAACCATGATGCCAGAGTAAGAGTTAAGACCTTAACCATTAGTCCAGAGTAAGAGTTACGACCTTAACCATGATGCCAGAGTAAGAGTTAAGACCTTAACCATGATGCCAGAGGTAGAGTTAAGATCTTAACCATGATGCCAGAGTAAGAGTTAAGACCTTAACCATTAGTCCAGAGTAAGAGTTAAGACCTTAACCATGATGCCAGAGTGAGAGTCTAAAACCTTAACCATTAGTCCAGAGTAAGAGTTAAGACCTTAACCATGATGCCAGAGTAAGAGTTAAGACCTTAACCATTAGTCCAGAGTAAGAGTTACGACCTTAACCATGATGCCAGAGTAAGAGTTAAGACCTTAACCATGTTCCCAGAGTTAGAGTTAAGACCTTAACCATGATGCCAGAGTAAGAGTTACGACCTTAACCATGATGCCAGAGTAAGAGTTAAGACCTTAACCATTAATCCAGAGTAAGAGTTAATACCTTAACCATGATGCCAGAGTAAGAGTTAAGACCAAGACCTTAACCATTAGTCCAGAGTTAGAGTTAAGACCTTAACCATGATGCCAGAGTTAGAGTTAAGACCTTAACCATTAGTCCAGAGTAAGAGTTAAGCCCGTAACCATTAGTCCAGAGTAAGATTTAAGACCTTAACCATGATGCCAGAGTAAGAGTCTAAGACCTTAACCATGATGCCAGAGTAAGAGTTAAGACCTTAACCATTAGTCCAGAGTAAGAGTTAAGACCATAACCATTAGTCCAGAGTAAGAGTTAAGACCTTAACCATTAGTCTAGAGTAAGAGTTAAGACCTTAACCATGATGCTAGAGTAAGAGTTAAGACCTTAACCATTAGTCCAGAGTAAGAGTTAAGACCTTAACCATTAGTCCAGAGTAAGAGTTACGAACTTAACCATTAGTCCAGAGTAAGAGTTAAGACCTTAACCATGATCCCAGAGTTAGAGTTAAGACCTTAACCATGATGCCAGAGTAAGAGTTACGACCTTAACCATTAGTCCAGAGTAAGAGTTAAGACCTTAACCATGATGCCAGAGTAAGAGTTAAGACCTTAACCATGATGCCAGAGTTAGAGTTAAGACCTTAACCATGATGCCAGAGTAAGAGTTAAGACCTTAACCATTAGTCCAGAGTAAGAGATAAGACCTTAACCATGATGCCAGAGTAAGAGTTAAGACCTTAAACTTTAGTCCAGAGTAAGAGTTAAGACCTTAACCATGATGCCAGAGTAAGAGTCTAAGACCTTAACCATTAGTCCAGAGTAAGAGTCAAGACATTAACCATTAGTCCAGAGTAAGAGTTAAGACCTTAACCATTAGTCCAGAGTAAGAGTTAAGACCTTAACCATGATGCTAGATTAAGAGTTAAGACCTTAACCATGATGCCAGAGTAAGAGTTAAGACCTTATCCATTAGTCGAGAGTAAGAGTTAAGACCTTAACCATTAGTCCAGAGTAAGAGTTACAACCTTAACCATGATGACAGAGTAAGAGTTAAGACCTTAACCATGATGCCAGAGTTAGAGTTAAGACCTTAACCATGATGCCAGAGTAAGAGTTAAGACCTTAACCATGATGCCAGAGTGAGAGTCTAAAACCTTAACCATTAGTCCAGAGTAAGAGTAAAGACCTTAACAATGATGCCAGAGTAAGAGTTAAGACCTTAACCATTAGTCCAGAGTAAGAGTTAAGACCTTAACCATGATGCCAGAGTAAGAGTTAAGACCTAAACCATGATGCCAGAGTAAGAGTTAAGACCTTAACCATTAGTCCAGAGTAAGAGTTAAGACCTTAACCATGATGCCAGAGTAAGACTTAAGACATTAACCATGATGCCAGAGGTAGAGTTAAGACCTTAACCATGATGCCAGAGTAAGAGGTAAGACCTTAACCATTAGTCTAGAGTAAGAGTTAAGACCTTAACCATGATGCCAGAGTAAGAGTTAAGACCTTAACCATTAGTCCAGAGTAAGAGTTAAGACCTTAACCATTAGTCCAGAGGCAGAGTTAAGACCTTAACCATGATGCCAGAGTGAGAGTCTAAAACCTTAACCATTAGTCCAGAGTAAGAGTTAAGACCTTAACCATGATGCCAGAGTAAGAGTTAAGACCTTAACCATTAGTCCAGAGTAAGAGTTAAGACCTTAATCATGATGCCAGAGTAAGAGGTAAGACCTTAACCATTAGTCTAGAGTAAGAGTTAAGACCTTAACCATGATGCCAGAGTAAGACTTAAGACATTAACCATGATGCCAGAGTAAGAGTTAAGACCTTAACCATTTGTCCAGAGTAAGAGTTAAGGCATTAACCATTAGTCCAGAGTAAGAGTTAAGACCTTAACCATTAGTCCAGAGTAAGAGTTAAGACCTTAACCATGATGCTAGAGTAAGAGTTAAGACCTTAACCATTAGTCGAGAGTAAGAGTTAAGACCTTAACCATTAGTCCAGAGTAAGAGTTACGACCTTAACCATGATGCCAGAGTAAGAGTTAAGACCTTAACCATGATGCCAGAGTTAGAGTTAGGACCTTAACCATGATGCCAGAGTGAGAGTCTAAAACCTTAACCATTAGTCCAGAGTAAGAGTAAAGACCTTAACCATGATGCCAGAGTAAGAGTTAAGACCTTAACCATGATGCCAGAGTAAGAGTTAAGACCTTAACCATTAGTCCAGAGTAAGAGTTAAGACCTTAACCATGATGCCAGAGTAAGAGTTAAGACCTAAACCATGATGCCAGAGTAAGAGTTAAGACCTTAACCATTAGTCCAGAGTAAGAGTTAAGACCTTAACCATGATGCCAGAGTAAGACTTAAGACATTAACCATGATGCCAGAGGTAGAGTTAAGACCTTAACCATGATGCCAGAGTAAGAGGTAAGACCTTAACCATTAGTCTAGAGTAAGAGTTAAGACCTTAACCATGATGCCAGAGTAAGAGTTAAGACCTTAACCATTAGTCCAGAGTAAGAGTTAAGACCTTAACCATTAGTCCAGAGTAAGAGTTAAGACCTTAACCATGATGCCAGAGTGAGAGTCTAAAACCTTAACCATTAGTCCAGAGTAAGAGTTAAGACCTTAACCATGATGCCAGAGTAAGAGTTAAGACCTTAACCATTAGTCCCGAGTAAGAGTTAAGACCTTAATCATGATGCCAGAGTAAGAGGTAAGACCTTAACCATTAGTCTAGAGTAAGAGTTAAGACCTTAACCATGATGCCAGAGTAAGACTTAAGACATTAACCATGATGCCAGAGTAAGAGTTAAGACCTTAACCATTTGTCCAGAGTAAGAGTTAAGGCATTAACCATTAGTCCAGAGTAAGAGTTAAGACCTTAACCATTAGTCCAGAGTAAGAGTTAAGACCTTAACCATGATGCTAGAGTAAGAGTTAAGACCTTAACCATTAGTCGAGAGTAAGAGTTAAGACCTTAACCATTAGTCCAGAGTAAGAGTTACGACCTTAACCATGATGCCAGAGTAAGAGTTAAGACCTTAACCATGATGCCAGAGTTAGAGTTAGGACCTTAACCATGATGCCAGAGTGAGAGTCTTAAACCTTAACCATTAGTCCAGAGTAAGAGTAAAGACCTTAACCATGATGCCAGAGTAAGAGTTAAGACCTTAACCATTAGTCCAGAGTAAGAGTTAAGACCTTAACCATGATGCCAGAGTAAGAGTTAAGACCTAAACCATGATGCCAGAGTAAGAGTTAAGACCTTAACCATTAGTCCAGAGTAAGAGTTAAGACCTTAGCCATGATGCCAGAGTAAGACTTAAGACATTAACCATGATGCCAGAGTAAGAGTTAAGACCTTAACCATGATGCCAGAGTTAGAGTTAAGACCTTAACCATGATGCCAGAGTAAGAGTTAAGACCTTAACCATGATGCCAGAGTGAGAGTCTAAAACCTTAACCATTAGTCCAGAGTAAGAGTAAAGACCTAACCATGATGCCAGAGTAAGAGTTAAGACCTTAACCATTAGTCCAGAGTAAGAGTTAAGACCTTAACCATGATGCCAGAGTAAGAGTTAAGACCTAAACCATGATGCCAGAGTAAGAGTTAAGACCTTAACCATTAGTCCAGAGTAAGAGTTAAGACCTTAACCATGATGCCAGAGTAAGACTTAAGACATTAACCATGATGCAAGAGTAAGAGTTAAGACCTTAACCATTAGTCCAGAGTAAGAGTTACGACCTTAACCATGATGCCAGAGTAAGAGTTAAGACCTTAACCATGATGCCAGAGGTAGAGTTAATACCTTAACCATGATGCCAGAGTAAGAGTTAAGACCTTAACCATTAGTCCAGAGTAAGAGTTAAGACCTTAACCATGATGCCAGAGTGAGAGTCTAAAACCTTAACCATTAGTCCAAAGTAAGAGTTAAGACCTTAACCATTAGTCCAGAGTAAGAGTTAAGACCTTAACCATGATCCCAGAGTAAGAGTTAAGACCTTAACCATTAATCGAGAGTAAGAGTTAAGACCTTAACCATGATGCCAGAGTAAGAGTTAAGACCTTAACCATTAGTCGAGAGTAAGAGTTAAGACCTTAACCATTAGTCCAGAGTAAGAGTTACAACCTTAACCATGATGCCAGAGTAAGAGTTAAGACCTTAACCATGATGCCAGAGTTAGAGTTAAGACCTTAACCATGATGCCAGAGTAATAGTTAAGACCTTAACCATGATGCCAGAGTGAGAGTCTAAAACCTTAACCATTAGTCCAGAGTAAGAGTAAAGACCTTAACCATGATGCCAGAGTAAGAGTTAAGACCTTAACCATTAGTCCAGAGTAAGAGTTAAGACCTTAACCATGATGCCAGAGTAAGAGTTAAGACCTAAACCATGATGCCAGAGTAAGAGTTAAGACCTTAACCATTAGTCCAGAGTAAGAGTTAAGACCTTAACCATGATGCCAGAGTAAGACTTAAGACATTAACCATGATGCCAGAGTAAGAGTTAAGACCTTAACCATTAGTCCAGAGTAAGAGTTACGACCTTAACCATGATGCCAGAGTAAGAGTTAAGACCTTAACCATGATGCCAGAGGTAGAGTTAAGACCTTAACCATGATGCCAGAGTAAGAGTTAAGACCTTAACCATTAGTCCAGAGTAAGAGTTAAGACCTTAACCATGATGCCAGAGTGAGAGTCTAAAACCTTAACCATTAGTCCAGAGTAAGAGTTAAGACCTTAACCATGATGCCAGAGTAAGAGTTAAGACCTTAACCATTAGTCCAGAGTAAGAGTTAGGACCTTAATCATGATGCCAGAGTAAGAGGTAAGACCTTAACCATTAGTCTAGAGTAAGAGTTAGGACCTCAACCATGATGCCAGAGTAAGACTTAAGACATTAACCATGATGCCAGAGTAAGAGTTAAGACCTTAACCATGATGCCAGAGTAAGAGTCTAAGACCTTAACCATTAGTCCAGAGTAAGAGTTAAGACATTAACCATTAGTCCAGAGTAGGAGTTAAGACCTTAACCATTAGTCCAGAGTAAGAGTTAAGACCTTAACCATGATGCTAGAGTAAGAGTTAAGACCTTAACCATTAGTCGAGAGTAAGAGTTAAGACCTTAACCATTAGTCCAGAGTAAGAGTTACGACCTTAACCATGATGCCAGAGTAAGAGTTAAGACCTTAACCATGATGCCAGAGTTAGAGTTAAGACCTTAACCATGATGCCAGAGTGAGAGTCTAAAACCTTAACCATTAGTCCAGAGTAAGAGTAAAGACCTTAACCATGATGCCAGAGTAAGAGTTAAGACCTTAACCATTAGTCCAGAGTAAGAGTTAAGACCTTAACCATGATGCCAGAGTAAGAGTTAAGACCTAAACCATGATGCCAGAGTAAGAGTTAAGACCTTAACCATTAGTCCAGAGTAAGAGTTAAGACCTTAGCCATGATGCCAGAGTAAGACTTAAGACATTAACCATGATGCCAGAGTAAGAGTTAAGACCTTAACCATTAGTCCAGAGTAAGAGTTACGACCTTAACTATGATGCCAGAGTAAGAGTTAAGACCTTAACCATGATGCCAGAGGTAGAGTTAAGACCTTAACCATGATGTCAGAGTAAGAGTTAAGACCTTAACCATTAGTCCACAGTATGAGTTAAGACCTTAACCATGATGCCAGAGTGAGAGTCTAAAACCTTAACCATTAGTCCAGAGTAAGAGTTGAGACCTTAACCATGATGCCAGAGTAAGAGTTAAGACCTTAACCATTAGTCCAGAGTAAGAGTTAAGACCTTAACAATGATGCCAGAGTAAGAGTTAAGACCTTAACCATGATGCCAGAGTAAGAGTTAAGACCTTAACCATTAGTCCAGAGTAAGAGTTAAGACCTTGACCATGATGCCAGAGTAAGAGTTAAGACCTTATCCATTAGTCCAGAGTAAGAGTTAAGACCTTAACCATGATGCCAGAGTAAGAGTTAAGACCAAGA
Organism: Triturus cristatus; assembly: GCF_964204655.1. NCBI lineage: Eukaryota > Metazoa > Chordata > Amphibia > Caudata > Salamandridae > Triturus > Triturus cristatus. Next base: position 716,388,799 of record NC_140593.1, on the reverse strand, counting down.
CCTTAACCATTAGTCCAGAGTAAGAGTCTAAGACCTTAACCATGATGCCAGAGTATGAGTTAAGACCTTAACCATGATGCCAGAGTAAGAGTTAAGACCTTAACCATGATGCCAGAGTAAGAGTTAAGAACTTAACCATGATGCCAGAGTAGGAGTTAAGACCGTAAACATTAGTCCAGAGTAAGAGTTAAGACCTTAACCATGATGCCAGAGTAAGAGTCTAAGACCTTAACCATTAGTCCAGTGTAAGAGTTAAGACCTTAACCATTAGTCCAGAGTAAGAGTTAAGACCTTAACCATTAGTCTAGAGTAAGAGTTAAGACCTTAACCATGATGCTAGAGTAAGAGTTAAGACCTTAACCATTAGTCCAGAGTAAGAGTTAAGACCTTAACCATTAGTCCAGAGTAAGAGTTATGAACTTAACCATTAGTCCAGAGTAAGAGTTAAGACCTTAACCATGATCCCAGAGTTAGAGTTAAGACCTTAACCATGATGCCAGAGTAAGAGTTACGACCTTAACCATGATGCCAGAGTAAGAGTTAAGACCAAGACCTTAACCATTAGTCCAGAGTAAGAGTTAAGACCTTAACCATGATGCCAGAGTAAGAGTTAAGACCAAGACCTTAACCATTAGTCCAGATTAAGAGTTAAGACCTTAACCATGATGCCAGAGTAAGAGTTAAGACCTTAACCATTAGTCCAGAGTAAGAGTTAAGCCTGTAACCATTAGTCCAGAGTAAGATTTAAGACCTTAACCATGATGCCAGAGTAAGAGTCTAAGACCTTAACCATTAGTCCAGAGTAAGAGTTAAGATCTTAACCATTAGTCCAGAGTAAGAGTTATGAACTTAACCATTAGTCCAGAGTAAGAGTTAAGACCTTAACCATGATCCCAGAGTTAGAGTTAAGACCTTAACCATGATGCCAGAGTAAGAGTTACGACCTTAACCATGATGCCAGAGTAAGAGTTAAGACCATAACCATTAGTCCAGAGTAAGAGTTAAGACCTTAACCATGATGCCAGAGTAAGAGTTAAGACCTTAACCATTAGTCCAGAGTAAGAGTTAAGACCTTAACAATGATGCCAGAGTAAGAGTTAAGACCTTAACCATGATGCCAGAGTAAGAGTTAAGACCTTAACCATTAGTCCAGAGTAAGAGTTAAGACCTTGACCATGATGCCAGAGTAAGAGTTAAGACCTTATCCATTAGTCCAGAGTAAGAGTTAAGACCTTAACCATGATGCCAGAGTAAGAGTTAAGACCAAGACCTTAACCATTAGTCCAGAGTAAGAGTCTAAGACCTTAACCATGATGCCAGAGTATGAGTTAAGACCTTAACCATGATGCCAGAGTAAGAGTTAAGACCTTAACCATGATGCCAGAGTAAGAGTTAAGAACTTAACCATGATGCCAGAGTAGGAGTTAAGACCGTAAACATTAGTCCAGAGTAAGAGTTAAGACCTTAACCATGATGCCAGAGTAAGAGTCTAAGACCTTAACCATTAGTCCAGTGTAAGAGTTAAGACCTTAACCATTAGTCCAGAGTAAGAGTTAAGACCTTAACCATTAGTCTAGAGTAAGAGTTAAGACCTTAACCATGATGCTAGAGTAAGAGTTAAGACCTTAACCATTAGTCCAGAGTAAGAGTTAAGACCTTAACCATTAGTCCAGAGTAAGAGTTATGAACTTAACCATTAGTCCAGAGTAAGAGTTAAGACCTTAACCATGATCCCAGAGTTAGAGTTAAGACCTTAACCATGATGCCAGAGTAAGAGTTACGACCTTAACCATGATGCCAGAGTAAGAGTTAAGACCAAGACCTTAACCATTAGTCCAGAGTAAGAGTTAAGACCTTAACCATGATGCCAGAGTAAGAGTTAAAACCAAGACCTTAACCATTAGTCCAGATTAAGAGTTAAGACCTTAACCATGATGCCAGAGTAAGAGTTAAGACCTTAACCATTAGTCCAGAGTAAGAGTTAAGCCTGTAACCATTAGTCCAGAGTAAGATTTAAGACCTTAACCATGATGCCAGAGTAAGAGTCTAAGACCTTAACCATTAGTCCAGAGTAAGAGTTAAGATCTTAACCATTAGTCCAGAGTAAGAGTTATGAACTTAACCATTAGTCCAGAGTAAGAGTTAAGACCTTAACCATGATCCCAGAGTTAGAGTTAAGACCTTAACCATGATGCCAGAGTAAGAGTTACGACCTTAACCATGATGCCAGAGTAAGAGTTAAGACCATAACCATTAGTCCAGAGTAAGAGTTAAGACCTTAACCATGATGCCAGAGTAAGAGTTAAGACCAAGACCTTAACCATTAGTCCAGATTAAGATTTAAGACCTTAACCATGATGCCAGAGTAAGAGTTAAGACCTTAACCATTAGTCCAGAGTAAGAGTTAAGCCTGTAACCATTAGTCCAGAGTAAGATTTAAGACCTTAACCATGATGCCAGAGTAAGAGTCTAAGACCTTAACCATTAGTCCAGAGTAAGAGTTAAGATCTTAACCATTAGTCCAGAGTAAGAGTTAAGACCATAACCATTAGTCCAGAGTAAGAGTTAAGACCATAACCATGATGCCAGAGTAAGAGTTAAGACCTTAACCATGATGCCAGAGTAAGAGTTAAGACCTTAACCATGATGCCAGAGTAAGAGTTAAGACCTTAACCATTAGTCCAGAGTAAGAGTTAAGACCTTAACCATGATGCCAGAGTAAGAGTTAAGACCTTAACCATTAGTCCAGAGTAAGAGTTAAGACCATAACCATTAGTCCAGAGTAAGAGTTAAGACCTTAACCATGATGCCAGAGTAAGAGTTAACACCTTAACCATTAGTCCAGAGTAAGAGTTAAGACCTTAAACATTAGTCCAGAGTAAGAGTTAAGACCTTAAACATTAGTCCAGAGTAAGAGTTAAGACCTTAACCATTAGTCCAGAGTAAGAGTTAAGACCTTAACCATTAGTCTAGAGTAAGAGTTAAGACCTTAACCATGAAGCTAGGGTAAGAGTTAAGACCTTAACCATAATGCCAGAGTAAGAGTTAAGACCTTAACCATTAGTCCAGAGTAAGAGTTAAGACCTTAACCATTAGTCCAGAGTAAGAGTTACGACCTTAACCATGATGCCAGAGTAAGAGTTAAGACCTTAACCATGTTCCCAGAGTTAGAGTTAAGACCTTAACCATGATGCCAGAGTAAGAGTTAAGACCAAGACCTTAACCATTAGTCCAGAGATAGAGTTAAGACCTTAACCATGATGCCAGAGTAAGAGTTAAGACCTTAACCATTAGTCCAGAGTAAGAGTTAAGCCCGTAACCATTAGTCCAGAGTAAGATTTAAGACCTTAAACATGATGCCAGAGTAAGAGTCTAAGACCTTAACCATGATGCCAGAGTAAGAGTTAAGACCTTAACCATTAGTCCAGAGTAAGAGTTAAGACCTTAACCATTAGTCTAGAGTAAGAGTTAAGACCTTAACCATGATGCTAGAGTAAGAGTTAAGACCTTAACCATTAGTCCAGAGTAAGAGTTAAGACCTTAACCATTAGTCCAGAGTAAGAGTTACGAACTTAACCATTAGTCCAGAGTAAGAGTTAAGACCTTAACCACGATCCCAGAGTTAGAGTTAAGACCTTAACCATGATGCCAGAGTAAGAGTTAATACCTTAACCATTAGTCCAGAGTAAGAGTTAAGGCCTTAACCATGATGCCAGAGTAAGAGTTAACACCTTAACCATTAGTCCAGAGAAAGAGTTAACACCTTAACCATGATGCCAGGTTAAGAGTTAAGACCTTAAACATTAGTCCAGAGTAAGAGTTAAGACCTTAACCATGATGCCAGAGTAAGAGTCTAAGACCTTAACCATTAGTCCAGAGTAAGAGTTAAGACCAAGACCTTAACCATTAGTCCAGAGTAAGAGTCTAAGACCTTAACCATGATGCCAGAGTATGAGTTAAGACCTTAACCATGATGCCAGAGTAAGAGTTAAGACCTTAACCATGATGCCAGAGTAAGAGTTAAGAACTTAACCATGATGCCAGAGTAGGAGTTAAGACCGTAAACATTAGTCCAGAGTAAGAGTTAAGACCTTAACCATGATGCCAGAGTAAGAGTCTAAGACCTTAACCATTAGTCCAGTGTAAGAGTTAAGACCTTAACCATTAGTCCAGAGTAAGAGTTAAGACCTTAACCATTAGTCTAGAGTAAGAGTTAAGACCTTAACCATGATGCTAGAGTAAGAGTTAAGACCTTAACCATTAGTCCAGAGTAAGAGTTAAGACCTTAACCATTAGTCCAGAGTAAGAGTTATGAACTTAACCATTAGTCCAGAGTAAGAGTTAAGACCTTAACCATGATCCCAGAGTTAGAGTTAAGACCTTAACCATGATGCCAGAGTAAGAGTTACGACCTTAACCATGATGCCAGAGTAAGAGTTAAGACCAAGACCTTAACCATTAGTCCAGAGTAAGAGTTAAGACCTTAACCATGATGCCAGAGTAAGAGTTAAGACCAAGACCTTAACCATTAGTCCAGATTAAGAGTTAAGACCTTAACCATGATGCCAGAGTAAGAGTTAAGACCTTAACCATTAGTCCAGAGTAAGAGTTAAGCCTGTAACCATTAGTCCAGAGTAAGATTTAAGACCTTAACCATGATGCCAGAGTAAGAGTCTAAGACCTTAACCATTAGTCCAGAGTAAGAGTTAAGATCTTAACCATTAGTCCAGAGTAAGAGTTATGAACTTAACCATTAGTCCAGAGTAAGAGTTAAGACCTTAACCATGATCCCAGAGTTAGAGTTAAGACCTTAACCATGATGCCAGAGTAAGAGTTACGACCTTAACCATGATGCCAGAGTAAGAGTTAAGACCATAACCATTAGTCCAGAGTAAGAGTTAAGACCTTAACCATGATGCCAGAGTAAGAGTTAAGACCAAGACCTTAACCATTAGTCCAGATTAAGAGTTAAGACCTTAACCATGATGCCAGAGTAAGAGTTAAGACCTTAACCATTAGTCCAGAGTAAGAGTTAAGCCTGTAACCATTAGTCCAGAGTAAGATTTAAGACCTTAACCATGATGCCAGAGTAAGAGTCTAAGACCTTAACCATTAGTCCAGAGTAAGAGTTAAGATCTTAACCATTAGTCCAGAGTAAGAGTTAAGACCATAACCATTAGTCCAGAGTAAGAGTTAAGACCATAACCATGATGCCAGAGTAAGAGTTAAGACCTTAACCATGATGCCAGAGTAAGAGTTAAGACCTTAACCATGATGCCAGAGTAAGAGTTAAGACCTTAACCATTAGTCCAGAGTAAGAGTTAAGACCTTAACCATGATGCCAGAGTAAGAGTTAAGACCTTAACCATTAGTCCAGAGTAAGAGTTAAGACCATAACCATTAGTCCAGAGTAAGAGTTAAGACCTTAACCATGATGCCAGAGTAAGAGTTAACACCTTAACCATTAGTCCAGAGTAAGAGTTAAGACCTTAAACATTAGTCCAGAGTAAGAGTTAAGACCTTAAACATTAGTCCAGAGTAAGAGTTAAGACCTTAACCATTAGTCCAGAGTAAGAGTTAAGACCTTAACCATTAGTCTAGAGTAAGAGTTAAGACCTTAACCATGATGCTAGGGTAAGAGTTAAGACCTTAACCATAATGCCAGAGTAAGAGTTAAGACCTTAACCATTAGTCCAGAGTAAGAGTTAAGACCTTAACCATTAGTCCAGAGTAAGAGTTACGACCTTAACCATGATGCCAGAGTAAGAGTTAAGACCTTAACCATGTTCCCAGAGTTAGAGTTAAGACCTTAACCATGATGCCAGAGTAAGAGTTAAGACCAAGACCTTAACCATTAGTCCAGAGATAGAGTTAAGACCTTAACCATGATGCCAGAGTAAGAGTTAAGACCTTAACCATTAGTCCAGAGTAAGAGTTAAGCCCGTAACCATTAGTCCAGAGTAAGATTTAAGACCTTAAACATGATGCCAGAGTAAGAGTCTAAGACCTTAACCATGATGCCAGAGTAAGAGTTAAGACCTTAACCATTAGTCCAGAGTAAGAGTTAAGACCTTAACCATTAGTCTAGAGTAAGAGTTAAGACCTTAACCATGATGCTAGAGTAAGAGTTAAGACCTTAACCATTAGTCCAGAGTAAGAGTTAAGACCTTAACCATTAGTCCAGAGTAAGAGTTACGAACTTAACCATTAGTCCAGAGTAAGAGTTAAGACCTTAACCACGATCCCAGAGTTAGAGTTAAGACCTTAACCATGATGCCAGAGTAAGAGTTAAGACCTTAACCATTAGTCCAGAGTAAGAGTTAAGGCCTTAACCATGATGCCAGAGTAAGAGTTAACACCTTAACCATTAGTCCAGAGAAAGAGTTAACACCTTAACCATGATGCCAGGTTAAGAGTTAAGACCTTAAACATTAGTCCAGAGTAAGAGTTAAGACCTTAACCATGATGCCAGAGTAAGAGTCTAAGACCTTAACCATTAGTCCAGAGTAAGAGTTAAGACCTTAACCATTAGTCCAGAGTAAGAGTTAAGACCTTAACCATTAGCCTAGAGTAAGAGTTAAGACCTTAACCATGATGCTAGAGTAAGAGCTAAGACCTTAACCATGATGCCAGAGTAAGAGTTAAGACCTTAACCATTAGTTCAGAGTAAGAGTTAAGACCTTAACCATTAGTCCAGAGTAAGAGTTACGACCTTAACCATGATGCCAGAGTTAGAGTTAAGACCTTAACCATGTTCCCAGAGTTAGAGTTAAGACCTTAACCATGATGCCAGAGTAAGAGTTACGACCTTAACCATGATGCCAGAGTAAGAGTTAAGACCTTAACCATTAGTCCAGAGTAAGAGTTAAGACCTTAACCATGATGCCAGAGTAAGAGTTAAGACCAAGACCTTAACCATTAGTCCAGAGTTAGAGTTAAGACCTTAACGATGATGCCAGAGTAAGAGTTAAGACCTTAACCATTAGTCCAGAGTAAGAGTTAAGCCTGTAACCATTAGTCCAGAGTAAGATTAAAGACCTTAACCATGATGCCAGAGTAAGAGTCTAAGACCTTAACCATGATTCCAGAGTAAGAGTTAAGACCTTAACCATTAGTCCAGAGTAAGAGTTAAGACCATAACCATTAGTCCAGAGTAAGAGTTAAGACCTTAACCATTAGTCTAGAGTAAGAGTTAAGACCTTAACCATGATGCTAGAGTAAGAGTTAAGACCTTAACCATTAGTCCAGAGTAAGAGTTAAGACCTTAACCATTAGTCCAGAGTAAGAGTTACGAACTTAACCATTAGTCCAGAGTAAGAGTTAAGACCTTAACCATGATCCCAGAGTTAGAGTTAAGACCTTAACCATGATGCCAGAGTAAGAGTTATGACCTTAATCATGATGCCAGAGTAAGAGTTAAGACCTTAACCATTAGTCCAGAGTAAGAGTTAAGACCTTAACCATGATGCCAGAGTAAGAGTTAAGACCAAGACCTTAACCATTAGTCCAGAGTAAGAGTTAAGACCTTAACCATGATGCCAGAGTAAGAGTCTAAGACCTTAACCATGATGCCAGAGTAAGAGTTAAGACCTTAACCATTAGTCCAGAGTAAGAGTTAAGACCATAACCATTAGTCCAGAGTAAGAGTTAGGACCGTAACCATGATGCCAGAGTAAGAGTTAAGACCTTAACCATGATGCCAGATTAAGAGTTAAGACCTTAACCATGATGCCAGAGTAAGAGTTAAGACCTTAACCATTAGTCCAGAGTAAGAGTTAAGACCATAACCATTAGTCCAGAGTAAGAGTTAAGACCTTAACCATTAGTCCAGAGTAAGAGTTAAGACCTTAACTATTAGTCCAGAGTAAGAGTAAAGACCTTAACCATTAGCCTAGAGTAAGAGTTAAGACCTTAACCATGATGCTAGAGTAAGAGCTAAGACCTTAACCATGATGCCAGAGTAAGAGTTAAGACCTTAACCATTAGTTCAGAGTAAGAGTTAAGACCTTAACCATTAGTCCAGAGTAAGAGTTACGACCTTAACCATGATGCCAGAGTTAGAGTTAAGACCTTAACCATGTTCCCAGAGTTAGAGTTAAGACCTTAACCATGATACCAGAGTAAGAGTTACGACCTTAACCATGATGCCAGAGTAAGAGTTAAGACCTTAACCATTAGTCCAGAGTAAGAGTTAAGACCTTAACCATGATGCCAGAGTAAGAGTTAAGACCAAGACCTTAACCATTAGTCCAGAGTTAGAGTTAAGACCTTAACGATGATGCCAGAGTAAGAGTTAAGACCTTAACCATTAGTCCAGAGTAAGAGTTAAGCCTGTAACCATTAGTCCAGAGTAAGATTAAAGACCTTAACCATGATGCCAGAGTAAGAGTCTAAGACCTTAACCATGATGCCAGAGTAAGAGTTAAGACCTTAACCATTAGTCCAGAGTAAGAGTTAAGACCATAACCATTAGTCCAGAGTAAGAGTTAAGACCTTAACCATTAGTCTAGAGTAAGAGTTAAGACCTTAACCATGATGCTAGAGTAAGAGTTAAGACCTTAACCATTAGTCCAGAGTAAGAGTTAAGACCTTAACCATTAGTCCAGAGTAAGAGTTACGAACTTAACCATTAGTCCAGAGTAAGAGTTAAGACCTTAACCATGATCCCAGAGTTAGAGTTAAGACCTTAACCATGATGCCAGAGTAAGAGTTATGACCTTAATCATGATGCCAGAGTAAGAGTTAAGACCTTAACCATTAGTCCAGAGTAAGAGTTAAGACCTTAACCATGATGCCAGAGTAAGAGTTAAGACCAAGACCTTAACCATTAGTCCAGAGTAAGAGTTAAGACCTTAACCATGATGCCAGAGTAAGAGTCTAAGACCTTAACCATGATGCCAGAGTAAGAGTTAAGACCTTAACCATTAGTCCAGAGTAAGAGTTAAGACCATAACCATTAGTCCAGAGTAAGAGTTAGGACCGTAACCATGATGCCAGAGTAAGAGTTAAGACCTTAACCATGATGCCAGATTAAGAGTTAAGACCTTAACCATGATGCCAGAGTAAGAGTTAAGACCTTAACCATTAGTCCAGAGTAAGAGTTAAGACCATAACCATTAGTCCAGAGTAAGAGTTAAGACCTTAACCATTAGTCCAGAGTAAGAGTTAAGACCTTAACCATGATGCCAGGGTAAGAGTTAAGACCTTAAACATTAGTCCAGAGTAAGAGGTAAGACCTTAACCATGATGCCAGAGTAAGAGTCTAAGACCTTAACCATTAGTCCAGAGTAAGAGTTAAGACCTTAACCATTAGTCCAGAGTAAGAGTTAAGACCTTAACCATTAGTCTAGAGTAAGAGTTAAGACCTTAACCATGATGCCAGAGTAAGAGTTAAGACCTTAACCATGATGCCAGAGTAAGAGTTAAGACCTTAACCATTAGTCCAGAGTAAGAGTTAAGACCTTATCCATTAGTCCAGAGGAAGAGTTACGACCTTAACCATGATGCCAGAGTAAGAGTTAAGGCCTTAACCATGTTCCCAGAGTTAGAGTTAAGACCTTAACCATGATGCCAGAGTAAGAGTTACGACCTTAACCATGATGCCAGAGTAAGAGTTAAGACCTTAACCATTAGTCCAGAGTAAGAGTCAAGACCTTAACCATGATGCCAGAGTAAGAGTTAAGACCAAGACCTTAACCGTTAGTCCAGAGTAAGAGTTAAGACCTTAACCATGATGCCAGAGTAAGAGTTAAGACCTTAACCATTAGTCCAGAGTAAGAGTTAAGCCCGTAACCATTAGTCCAGAGTAAGATATAAGACCTTAACCATGATGCCAGAGTAAGAGTCTAAGACTTTAACCATGGTGCCAGAGTAAGAGTTAAGACCTTAACCATTAGTCCAGAGTAAGAGTTAAGACCATAACCATTAGTCCAGAGTAAGAGTTAAGACCTTAACCATGATGCCAGAGTAAGATTTAAGACCTTAACCATGATGCCAGAGTAAGAGTTAAGACCTTAACCATTAGTCCAGAGTAAGAGTTAAGACCTTAACCATGATGCAAGAGTAAGAGTTAAGACCTTAAACATTAGTCCAGAGTAAGAGTTAAGATCTTAACCATGATGCCAGAGTAAGAGTCTAAGACCTTAACCATTAGTCCAGAATAAGAGTTAAGACCTTAACCATTAGTCCAGAGTAAGAGTTAAGACCTTAACCATGATGCTAGAGTAACAGTTAAGACCTTAACCATGATGCCAGAGTAAGAGTTAAGACGTTAACCATTAGTCCAGAGTAAGAGTTACGACCTTAACCATGATGCCAGAGTAAGAGTTAATACCTTAACCATGATGCCAGAGTTAGAGTTAAGACATTAACCATGATGCCAGAGTAAGAGCTAAGACCTTAACCATTAGTCCAGAGTAAGAGTTAAGACCTTAACCATGATGCCAGAGTGAGAGTCTAAAACCTTAACCATTAGTCCAGAGTAAGAGTTAAGACCTTAACCATGATGCCAGAGTAAGAGTTAAGACCTTAACCATTAGTCCAGAGTAAGAGTTAAGACCTTAACCATGATGCCAGAGTAATAGTTAAGACCTAAACCATGATGCCAGAGTAAGAGTTAAGACCTTAACCATTAGTCCAGAGTAAGAGTTAAGACCTTAATCATTAGTCCAGAGTAAGAGTTAAGACCATAACCATTAGTCCAGAGTAAGAGTTAATACATTAACCATTAGTCCAGAGTAAGAGTTAAGACCTTAACCATGATGCCAGAGTGAGAGTCTAAAACCTTAACTATTAGTCCAGAGTAAGAGTAAAGACCTTAACCATGATGCCAGAGTAAGAGTTAAGACCTTAAGCATTTAGTCCAGAGTAAGAGTTAAGACCTTAACCATGATGCCAGAGTAAGAGTTAAGACCTTAACCATTAGTCGAGAGTAAGAGTTAAGACCTTAACCATTAGTCCAGAGTAAGAGTTACAACCTTAACCATGATGCCAGAGTAAGAGTTAAGACCTTAACCATGATGCCAGAGTTAGAGTTAAGACCTTAACCATGATGCCAGAGTAATAGTTAAGACCTTAACCATGATGCCAGAGTGAGAGTCTAAAACCTTAACCATTAGTCCAGAGTAAGAGTAAAGACCTTAACCATGATGCCAGAGTAAGAGTTAAGACCTTAACCATTAGTCCAGAGTAAGAGTTAAGACCTTAACCATGATGCCAGAGTAAGAGTTAAGACCTAAACCATGATGCCAGAGTAAGAGTTAAGACCTTAACCATTAGTCCAGAGTAAGAGTTAAGACCTTAACCATGATGCCAGAGTAAGACTTAAGACATTAACCATGATGCCAGAGTAAGAGTTAAGACCTTAACCATTAGTCCAGAGTAAGAGTTACGACCTTAACCATGATGCCAGAGTAAGAGTTAAGACCTTAACCATGATGCCAGAGGTAGAGTTAAGACCTTAACCATGATGCCAGAGTAAGAGTTAAAACCTTAACCATTAGTCCAGAGTAAGAGTTAAGACCTTAACCATGATGCCAGAGTGAGAGTCTAAAACCTTAACCATTAGTCCAGAGTAAGAGTTAAGACCTTAACCATGATGCCAGAGTAAGAGTTAAGACCTTAACCATTAGTCCAGAGTAAGAGTTAGGACCTTAATCATGATGCCAGAGTAAGAGGTAAGACCTTAACCATTAGTCTAGAGTAAGAGTTAGGACCTCAACCATGATGCCAGAGTAAGACTTAAGACATTAACCATGATGCCAGAGTAAGAGTTAAGACCTTAACCATGATGCCAGAGTAAGAGTCTAAGACCTTAACCATTAGTCCAGAGTAAGAGTTAAGACATTAACCATTAGTCCAGAGTAAGAGTTAAGACCTTAACCATTAGTCCAGAGTAAGAGTTAAGACCTTAACCATGATGCTAGAGTAAGAGTTAAGACCTTAACCATTAGTCGAGAGTAAGAGTTAAGACCTTAACCATTAGTCCAGAGTAAGAGTTACGACCTTAACCATGATGCCAGAGTAAGAGTTAAGACCTTAACCATGATGCCAGAGTTAGAGTTAAGACCTTAACCATGATGCCAGAGTGAGAGTCTAAAACCTTAACCATTAGTCCAGAGTAAGAGTAAAGACCTTAACCATGATGCCAGAGTAAGAGTTAAGACCTTAACCATTAGTCCAGAGTAAGAGTTAAGACCTTAACCATGATGCCAGAGTAAGAGTTAAGACCTTAATCATTAGTCCAGAGTAAGAGTTAAGACCATAACCATTAGTCCAGAGTAAGAGTTAATACATTAACCATTAGTCCAGAGTAAGAGTTAAGACCTTAACCATGATGCCAGAGTGAGAGTCTAAAACCTTAACTATTAGTCCAGAGTAAGAGTAAAGACCTTAACCATGATGCCAGAGTAAGAGTTAAGACCTTAAGCATTTAGTCCAGAGTAAGAGTTAAGACCTTAACCATGATGCCAGAGTAAGAGTTAAGACCTTAACCATTAGTCGAGAGTAAGAGTTAAGACCTTAACCATTAGTCCAGAGTAAGAGTTACAACCTTAACCATGATGCCAGAGTAAGAGTTAAGACCTTAACCATGATGCCAGAGTTAGAGTTAAGACCTTAACCATGATGCCAGAGTAATAGTTAAGACCTTAACCATGATGCCAGAGTGAGAGTCTAAAACCTTAACCATTAGTCCAGAGTAAGAGTAAAGACCTTAACCATGATGCCAGAGTAAGAGTTAAGACCTTAACCATTAGTCCAGAGTAAGAGTTAAGACCTTAACCATGATGCCAGAGTAAGAGTTAAGACCTAAACCATGATGCCAGAGTAAGAGTTAAGACCTTAACCATTAGTCCAGAGTAAGAGTTAAGACCTTAACCATGATGCCAGAGTAAGACTTAAGACATTAACCATGATGCCAGAGTAAGAGTTAAGACCTTAACCATTAGTCCAGAGTAAGAGTTACGACCTTAACCATGATGCCAGAGTAAGAGTTAAGACCTTAACCATGATGCCAGAGGTAGAGTTAAGACCTTAACCATGATGCCAGAGTAAGAGTTAAGACCTTAACCATTAGTCCAGAGTAAGAGTTAAGACCTTAACCATGATGCCAGAGTGAGAGTCTAAAACCTTAACCATTAGTCCAGAGTAAGAGTTAAGACCTTAACCATGATGCCAGAGTAAGAGTTAAGACCTTAACCATTAGTCCAGAGTAAGAGTTAGGACCTTAATCATGATGCCAGAGTAAGAGGTAAGACCTTAACCATTAGTCTAGAGTAAGAGTTAGGACCTCAACCATGATGCCAGAGTAAGACTTAAGACATTAACCATGATGCCAGAGTAAGAGTTAAGACCTTAACCATGATGCCAGAGTAAGAGTCTAAGACCTTAACCATTAGTCCAGAGTAAGAGTTAAGACATTAACCATTAGTCCAGAGTAAGAGTTAAGACCTTAACCATTAGTCCAGAGTAAGAGTTAAGACCTTAACCATGATGCTAGAGTAAGAGTTAAGACCTTAACCATTAGTCGAGAGTAAGAGTTAAGACCTTAACCATTAGTCCAGAGTAAGAGTTACGACCTTAACCATGATGCCAGAGTAAGAGTTAAGACCTTAACCATGATGCCAGAGTTAGAGTTAAGACCTTAACCATGATGCCAGAGTGAGAGTCTAAAACCTTAACCATTAGTCCAGAGTAAGAGTAAAGACCTTAACCATGATGCCAGAGTAAGAGTTAAGACCTTAACCATTAGTCCAGAGTAAGAGTTAAGACCTTAACCATGATGCCAGAGTAAGAGTTAAGACCTAAACCATGATGCCAGAGTAAGAGTTAAGACCTTAACCATTAGTCCAGAGTAAGAGTTAAGACCTTAGCCATGATGCCAGAGTAAGACTTAAGACATTAACCATGATGCCAGAGTAAGAGTTAAGACCTTAACCATTAGTCCAGAGTAAGAGTTACGACCTTAACTATGATGCCAGAGTAAGAGTTAATACCTTAACCATGATGCCAGAGTAAGAGTTAAGACCAAGACCTTAACCATTAGTCCAGAGTTAGAGTTAAGACCTTAACCATGATGCCAGAGTTAGAGTTAAGACCTTAACCATTAGTCCAGAGTAAGAGTTAAGCCCGTAACCATTAGTCCAGAGTAAGATTTAAGACCTTAACCATGATGCCAGAGTAAGAGTCTAAGACCTTAACCATGATGCCAGAGTAAGAGTTAAGACCTTAACCATTAGTCCAGAGTAAGAGTTAAGACCATAACCATTAGTCCAGAGTAAGAGTTAAGACCTTAACCATTAGTCTAGAGTAAGAGTTAAGACCTTAACCATGATGCTAGAGTAAGAGTTAAGACCTTAACCATTAGTCCAGAGTAAGAGTTAAGACCTTAACCATTAGTCCAGAGTAAGAGTTACGAACTTAACCATTAGTCCAGAGTAAGAGTTAAGACCTTAACCATGATCCCAGAGTTAGAGTTAAGACCTTAACCATGATGCCAGAGTAAGAGTTACGACCTTAACCATTAGTCCAGAGTAAGAGTTAAGACCTTAACCATGATGCCAGAGTAAGAGTTAAGACCTTAACCATGATGCCAGAGTTTGAGTTAAGACCTTAACCATGATGCCAGAGTAAGAGTTAAGACCTTAACCATTAGTCCAGAGTAAGAGATAAGACCTTAACCATGATGCCAGATTAAGAGTTAAGACCTTAAACTTTAGTCCAGAGTAAGAGTTAAGACCTTAACCATGATGCCAGAGTAAGAGTCTAAGACCTTAACCATTAGTCCAGAGTAAGAGTCAAGACATTAACCATTAGTCCAGAGTAAGAGTTAAGACCTTAACCATTAGTCCAGAGTAAGAGTTAAGACCATAACCATGATGCTAGATTAAGAGTTAAGACCTTAACCATGATGCCAGAGTAAGAGTTAAGACCTTATCCATTAGTCGAGAGTAAGAGTTAAGACCTTAACCATTAGTCCAGAGTAAGAGTTACAACCTTAACCATGATGCCAGAGTAAGAGTTAAGACCTTAACCATGATGCCAGAGTTAGAGTTAAGACCTTAACCATGATGCCAGAGTAAGAGTTAAGACCTTAACCATGATGCCAGAGTGAGAGTCTAAAACCTTAACCATTAGTCCAGAGTAAGAGTAAAGACCTTAACCATGATGCCAGAGTAAGAGTTAAGACCTTAACCATTAGTCCAGAGTAAGAGTTAAGACCTTAACCATGATGCCAGAGTAAGAGTTAAGACCTAAACCATGATGCCACAGTAAGAGTTAAGACCTTAACCATTAGTCCAGAGTAAGAGTTAAGACCTTAAACATGATGCCAGAGTAAGACTTAAGACATTAACCATGATGCCAGAGTAAGAGTTAAGACCTTAACCATTAGTCCAGAGTAAGAGTTACGACCTTAACCATGATGCCAGAGTAAGAGTTAAGACCTTAACCATGATGCCAGAGGTAGAGTTAAGACCTTAACCATGATGCCAGAGTAAGAGTTAAGACCTTAACCATTAGTCCAGAGTAAGAGTTAAGACCTTAACCATGATGCCAGAGTGAGAGTCTAAAACCTTAACCATTAGTCCAGAGTAAGAGTTAAGACCTTAACCATGATGCCAGAGTAAGAGTTAAGACCTTAACCATTAGTCCAGAGTAAGAGTTACGACCTTAACCATGATGCCAGAGTAAGAGTTAAGACCTTAACCATGTTCCCAGAGTTAGAGTTAAGACCTTAACCATGATGCCAGAGTAAGAGTTACGACCTTAACCATGATGCCAGAGTAAGAGTTAAGACCTTAACCATTAATCCAGAGTAAGAGTTAATACCTTAACCATGATGCCAGAGTAAGAGTTAAGACCAAGACCTTAACCATTAGTCCAGAGTTAGAGTTAAGACCTTAACCATGATGCCAGAGTTAGAGTTAAGACCTTAACCATTAGTCCAGAGTAAGAGTTAAGCCCGTAACCATTAGTCCAGAGTAAGATTTAAGACCTTAACCATGATGCCAGAGTAAGAGTCTAAGACCTTAACCATGATGCCAGAGTAAGAGTTAAGACCTTAACCATTAGTCCAGAGTAAGAGTTAAGACCATAACCATTAGTCCAGAGTAAGAGTTAAGACCTTAACCATTAGTCTAGAGTAAGAGTTAAGACCTTAACCATGATGCTAGAGTAAGAGTTAAGACCTTAACCATTAGTCCAGAGTAAGAGTTAAGACCTTAACCATTAGTCCAGAGTAAGAGTTACGAACTTAACCATTAGTCCAGAGTAAGAGTTAAGACCTTAACCATGATCCCAGAGTTAAAGTTAAGACCTTAACCATGATGCCAGAGTAAGAGTTACGACCTTAACCATTAGTCCAGAGTAAGAGTTAAGACCTTAACCATGATGCCAGAGTAAGAGTTAAGACCTTAACCATGATGCCAGAGTTAGAGTTAAGACCTTAACCATGATGCCAGAGTAAGAGTTAAGACCTTAACCATTAGTCCAGAGTAAGAGATAAGACCTTAACCATGATGCCAGAGTAAGAGTTAAGACCTTAAACTTTAGTCCAGAGTAAGAGTTAAGACCTTAACCATGATGCCAGAGTAAGAGTCTAAGACCTTAACCATTAGTCCAGAGTAAGAGTCAAGACATTAACCATTAGTCCAGAGTAAGAGTTAAGACCTTAACCATTAGTCCAGAGTAAGAGTTAAGACCTTAACCATGATGCTAGATTAAGAGTTAAGACCTTAACCATGATGCCAGAGTAAGAGTTAAGACCTTATCCATTAGTCGAGAGTAAGAGTTAAGACCTTAACCATTAGTCCAGAGTAAGAGTTACAACCTTAACCATGATGCCAGAGTAAGAGTTAAGACCTTAACCATGATGCCAGAGTTAGAGTTAAGACCTTAACCATGATGCCAGAGTAAGAGTTAAGACCTTAACCATGATGCCAGAGTGAGAGTCTAAAACCTTAACCATTAGTCCAGAGTAAGAGTAAAGACCTTAACCATGATGCCAGAGTAAGAGTTAAGACCTTAACCATTAGTCCAGAGTAAGAGTTAAGACCTTAACTATGATGCCAGAGTAAGAGTTAAGACCTAAACCATGATGCCAGAGTAAGAGTTAAGACCTTAACCATTAGTCCAGAGTAAGAGTTAAGACCTTAACCATGATGCCAGAGTAAGACTTAAGACATTAACCATGATGCCAGAGTAAGAGTTAAGACCTTAACCATTAGTCCAGAGTAAGAGTTACGACCTTAACCATGATGCCAGAGTAAGAGTTAAGACCTTAACCATGATGCCAGAGGTAGAGTTAAGACCTTAACCATGATGCCAGAGTAAGAGTTAAGACCTTAACCATTAGTCCAGAGTAAGAGTTAAGACCTTAACCATGATGCCAGAGTGAGAGTCTAAAACCTTAACCATTAGTCCAGAGTAAGAGTTAAGACCTTAACCATGATGCCAGAGTAAGAGTTAAGACCTTAACCATTAGTCCAGAGTAAGAGTGAAGACCTTAATCATGATGCCAGAGTAAGAGGTAAGACCTTAACCATTAGTCTAGAGTAAGAGTTAAGACCTTAACCATGATGCCAGAGTAAGACTTAAGACATTAACCATGATGCCAGAGTAAGAGTTAAGACCTTAACCATTAGTCCAGAGTAAGAGTTAAGGCATTAACCATTAGACCAGAGTAAGAGTTAAGACCTTAACCATTAGTCCAGAGTAAGAGTTAAGACCTTAACCATGATGCTAGAGTAAGAGTTAAGACCTTAACCATTAGTCGAGAGTAAGAGTTAAGACCTTAACCATTAGTCCAGAGTAAGAGTTACGACCTTAACCATGATGCCAGAGTAAGAGTTAAGACCTTAACCATGATGCCAGAGTTAGAGTTAAGACCTTAACCATGATGCCAGAGTGAGAGTCTAAAACCTTAACCATTAGTCCAGAGTAAGAGTAAAGACCTTAACCATGATGCCAGAGTAAGAGTTAAGACCTTAACCATTAGTCCAGAGTAAGAGTTAAGACCTTAACCATGATGCCAGAGTAAGAGTTAAGACCTAAACCATGATGCCAGAGTAAGAGTTAAGACCTTAACCATTAGTCCAGAGTAAGAGTTAAGACCTTAGCCATGATGCCAGAGTAAGACTTAAGACATTAACCATGATGCCAGAGTAAGAGTTAAGACCTTAACCATGATGCCAGAGTTAGAGTTAAGACCTTAACCATGATGCCAGAGTAAGAGTTAAGACCTTAACCATGATGCCAGAGTGAGAGTCTAAAACCTTAACCATTAGTCCAGAGTAAGAGTAAAGACCTTAACCATGATGCCAGAGTAAGAGTTAAGACCTTAACCATTAGTCCAGAGTAAGAGTTAAGACCTTAACCATGATGCCAGAGTAAGAGTTAAGACCTAAACCATGATGCCAGAGTAAGAGTTAAGACCTTAACCATTAGTCCAGAGTAAGAGTTAAGACCTTAACCATGATGCCAGAGTAAGACTTAAGACATTAACCATGATGCAAGAGTAAGAGTTAAGACCTTAACCATTAGTCCAGAGTAAGAGTTACGACCTTAACCATGATGCCAGAGTAAGAGTTAAGACCTTAACCATGATGCCAGAGGTAGAGTTAATACCTTAACCATGATGCCAGAGTAAGAGTTAAGACCTTAACCATTAGTCCAGAGTAAGAGTTAAGACCTTAACCATGATGCCAGAGTGAGAGTCTAAAACCTTAACCATTAGTCCAAAGTAAGAGTTAAGACCTTAACCATTAGTCCAGAGTAAGAGTTAAGACCTTAACCATGATCCCAGAGTAAGAGTTAAGACCTTAACCATTAGTCGAGAGTAAGAGTTAAGACCTTAACCATTAGTCCAGAGTAAGAGTTACAACCTTAACCATGATGCCAGAGTAAGAGTTAAGACCTTAACCATGATGCCAGAGTTAGAGTTAAGACCTTAACCATGATGCCAGAGTAATAGTTAAGACCTTAACCATGATGCCAGAGTGAGAGTCTAAAACCTTAACCATTAGTCCAGAGTACGAGTAAAGACCTTAACCATGATGCCAGAGTAAGAGTTAAGACCTTAACCATTAGTCCAGAGTAAGAGTTAAGACCTTAACCATGATGCCAGAGTAAGAGTTAAGACCTAAACCATGATGCCAGAGTAAGAGTTAAGACCTTAACCATTAGTCCAGAGTAAGAGTAAAGACCTTAACCATGATGCCAGATCAAGAGTTAAGACCTTAACCATTAGTCCAGAGTAAGAGTTAAGACCTTAACCATGATGCCAGAGTAAGAGTTAAGACCTAAACCATGATGCCAGAGTAAGAGTTAAGACCTTAACCATTAGTCCAGAGTAAGAGTTAAGACCTTAGCCATGATGCCAGAGTAAGACTTAAGACATTAACCATGATGCCAGAGTAAGAGTTAAGACCTTAACCATTAGTCCAGAGTAAGAGTTACGACCTTAACTATGATGCCAGAGTAAGAGTTAATACCTTAACCATGATGCCAGAGTAAGAGTTAAGACCAAGACCTTAACCATTAGTCCAGAGTTAGAGTTAAGACCTTAACCATGATGCCAGAGTTAGAGTTAAGACCTTAACCATTAGTCCAGAGTAAGAGTTAAGCCCGTAACCATTAGTCCAGAGTAAGATTTAAGACCTTAACCATGATGCCAGAGTAAGAGTCTAAGACCTTAACCATGATGCCAGAGTAAGAGTTAAGACCTTAACCATTAGTCCAGAGTAAGAGTTAAGACCATAACCATTAGTCCAGAGTAAGAGTTAAGACCTTAACCATTAGTCTAGAGTAAGAGTTAAGACCTTAACCATGATGCTAGAGTAAGAGTTAAGACCTTAACCATTAGTCCAGAGTAAGAGTTAAGACCTTAACCATTAGTCCAGAGTAAGAGTTACGAACTTAACCATTAGTCCAGAGTAAGAGTTAAGACCTTAACCATGATCCCAGAGTTAGAGTTAAGACCTTAACCATGATGCCAGAGTAAGAGTTACGACCTTAACCATTAGTCCAGAGTAAGAGTTAAGACCTTAACCATGATGCCAGAGTAAGAGTTAAGACCTTAACCATGATGCCAGAGTTTGAGTTAAGACCTTAACCATGATGCCAGAGTAAGAGTTAAGACCTTAACCATTAGTCCAGAGTAAGAGATAAGACCTTAACCATGATTCCAGATTAAGAGTTAAGACCTTAAACTTTAGTCCAGAGTAAGAGTTAAGACCTTAACCATGATGCCAGAGTAAGAGTCTAAGACCTTAACCATTAGTCCAGAGTAAGAGTCAAGACATTAACCATTAGTCCAGAGTAAGAGTTAAGACCTTAACCATTAGTCCAGAGTAAGAGTTAAGACCATAACCATGATGCTAGATTAAGAGTTAAGACCTTAACCATGATGCCAGAGTAAGAGTTAAGACCTTATCCATTAGTCGAGAGTAAGAGTTAAGACCTTAACCATTAGTCCAGAGTAAGAGTTACAACCTTAACCATGATGCCAGAGTAAGAGTTAAGACCTTAACCATGATGCCAGAGTTAGAGTTAAGACCTTAACCATGATGCCAGAGTAAGAGTTAAGACCTTAACCATGATGCCAGAGTGAGAGTCTAAAACCTTAACCATTAGTCCAGAGTAAGAGTAAAGACCTTAACCATGATGCCAGAGTAAGAGTTAAGACCTTAACCATTAGTCCAGAGTAAGAGTTAAGACCTTAACCATGATGCCAGAGTAAGAGTTAAGACCTAAACCATGATGCCACAGTAAGAGTTAAGACCTTAACCATTAGTCCAGAGTAAGAGTTAAGACCTTAAACATGATGCCAGAGTAAGACTTAAGACATTAACCATGATGCCAGAGTAAGAGTTAAGACCTTAACCATTAGTCCAGAGTAAGAGTTACGACCTTAACCATGATGCCAGAGTAAGAGTTAAGACCTTAACCATGATGCCAGAGGTAGAGTTAAGACCTTAACCATGATGCCAGAGTAAGAGTTAAGACCTTAACCATTAGTCCAGAGTAAGAGTTAAGACCTTAACCATGATGCCAGAGTGAGAGTCTAAAACCTTAACCATTAGTCCAGAGTAAGAGTTAAGACCTTAACCATGATGCCAGAGTAAGAGTTAAGACCTTAACCATTAGTCCAGAGTAAGAGTTACGACCTTAACCATGATGCCAGAGTAAGAGTTAAGACCTTAACCATGTTCTCAGAGTTAGAGTTAAGACCTTAACCATGATGCCAGAGTAAGAGTTACGACCTTAACCATGATGCCAGAGTAAGAGTTAAGACCTTAACCATTAATCCAGAGTAAGAGTTAATACCTTAACCATGATGCCAGAGTAAGAGTTAAGACCAAGACCTTAACCATTAGTCCAGAGTTAGAGTTAAGACCTTAACCATGATGCCAGAGTTAGAGTTAAGACCTTAACCATTAGTCCAGAGTAAGAGTTAAGCCCGTAACCATTAGTCCAGAGTAAGATTTAAGACCTTAACCATGATGCCAGAGTAAGAGTCTAAGACCTTAACCATGATGCCAGAGTAAGAGTTAAGACCTTAACCATTAGTCCAGAGTAAGAGTTAAGACCATAACCATTAGTCCAGAGTAAGAGTTAAGACCTTAACCATTAGTCTAGAGTAAGAGTTAAGACCTTAACCATGATGCTAGAGTAAGAGTTAAGACCTTAACCATTAGTCCAGAGTAAGAGTTAAGACCTTAACCATTAGTCCAGAGTAAGAGTTACGAACTTAACCATTAGTCCAGAGTAAGAGTTAAGACCTTAACCATGATCCCAGAGTTAAAGTTAAGACCTTAACCATGATGCCAGAGTAAGAGTTACGACCTTAACCATTAGTCCAGAGTAAGAGTTAAGACCTTAACCATGATGCCAGAGTAAGAGTTAAGACCTTAACCATGATGCCAGAGTTAGAGTTAAGACCTTAACCATGATGCCAGAGTAAGAGTTAAGACCTTAACCATTAGTTCAGAGTAAGAGATAAGACCTTAACCATGATGCCAGAGTAAGAGTTAAGACCTTAAACTTTAGTCCAGAGTAAGAGTTAAGACCTTAACCATGATGCCAGAGTAAGAGTCTAAGACCTTAACCATTAGTCCAGAGTAAGAGTCAAGACATTAACCATTAGTCCAGAGTAAGAGTTAAGACCTTAACCATTAGTCCAGAGTAAGAGTTAAGACCTTAACCATGATGCTAGATTAAGAGTTAAGACCTTAACCATGATGCCAGAGTAAGAGTTAAGACCTTATCCATTAGTCGAGAGTAAGAGTTAAGACCTTAACCATTAGTCCAGAGTAAGAGTTACAACCTTAACCATGATGCCAGAGTAAGAGTTAAGACCTTAACCATGATGCCAGAGTTAGAGTTAAGACCTTAACCATGATGCCAGAGTAAGAGTTAAGACCTTAACCATGATGCCAGAGTGAGAGTCTAAAACCTTAACCATTAGTCCAGAGTAAGAGTAAAGACCTTAACCATGATGCCAGAGTAAGAGTTAAGACCTTAACCATTAGTCCAGAGTAAGAGTTAAGACCTTAACTATGATGCCAGAGTAAGAGTTAAGACCTAAACCATGATGCCAGAGTAAGAGTTAAGACCTTAACCATTAGTCCAGAGTAAGAGTTAAGACCTTAACCATGATGCCAGAGTAAGACTTAAGACATTAACCATGATGCCAGAGTAAGAGTTAAGACCTTAACCATTAGTCCAGAGTAAGAGTTACGACCTTAACCATGATGCCAGAGTAAGAGTTAAGACCTTAACCATGATGCCAGAGGTAGAGTTAAGACCTTAACCATGATGCCAGAGTAAGAGTTAAGACCTTAACCATTAGTCCAGAGTAAGAGTTAAGACCTTAACCATGATGCCAGAGTGAGAGTCTAAAACCTTAACCATTAGTCCAGAGTAAGAGTTAAGACCTTAACCATGATGCCAGAGTAAGAGTTAAGACCTTAACCATTAGTCCAGAGTAAGAGTTAAGACCTTAATCATGATGCCAGAGTAAGAGGTAAGACCTTAACCATTAGTCTAGAGTAAGAGTTAAGACCTTAACCATGATGCCAGAGTAAGACTTAAGACATTAACCATGATGCCAGAGTAAGAGTTAAGACCTTAACCATTAGTCCAGAGTAAGAGTTAAGGCATTAACCATTAGACCAGAGTAAGAGTTAAGACCTTAACCATTAGTCCAGAGTAAGAGTTAAGACCTTAACCATGATGCTAGAGTAAGAGTTAAGACCTTAACCATTAGTCGAGAGTAAGAGTTAAGACCTTAACCATTAGTCCAGAGTAAGAGTTACGACCTTAACCATGATGCCAGAGTAAGAGTTAAGACCTTAACCATGATGCCAGAGTTAGAGTTAAGACCTTAACCATGATGCCAGAGTGAGAGTCTAAAACCTTAACCATTAGTCCAGAGTAAGAGTAAAGACCTTAACCATGATGCCAGAGTAAGAGTTAAGACCTTAACCATTAGTCCAGAGTAAGAGTTAAGACCTTAACCATGATGCCAGAGTAAGAGTTAAGACCTAAACCATGATGCCAGAGTAAGAGTTAAGACCTTAACCATTAGTCCAGAGTAAGAGTTAAGACCTTAGCCATGATGCCAGAGTAAGACTTAAGACATTAACCATGATGCCAGAGTAAGAGTTAAGACCTTAACCATGATGCCAGAGTTAGAGTTAAGACCTTAACCATGATGCCAGAGTAAGAGTTAAGACCTTAACCATGATGCCAGAGTGAGAGTCTAAAACCTTAACCATTAGTCCAGAGTAAGAGTAAAGACCTTAACCATGATGCCAGAGTAAGAGTTAAGACCTTAACCATTAGTCCAGAGTAAGAGTTAAGACCTTAACCATGATGCCAGAGTAAGAGTTAAGACCTAAACCATGATGCCAGAGTAAGAGTTAAGACCTTAACCATTAGTCCAGAGTAAGAGTTAAGACCTTAACCATGATGCCAGAGTAAGACTTAAGACATTAACCATGATGCAAGAGTAAGAGTTAAGACCTTAACCATTAGTCCAGAGTAAGAGTTACGACCTTAACCATGATGCCAGAGTAAGAGTTAAGACCTTAACCATGATGCCAGAGGTAGAGTTAATACCTTAACCATGATGCCAGAGTAAGAGTTAAGACCTTAACCATTAGTCCAGAGTAAGAGTTAAGACCTTAACCATGATGCCAGAGTGAGAGTCTAAAACCTTAACCATTAGTCCAAAGTAAGAGTTAAGACCTTAACCATTAGTCCAGAGTAAGAGTTAAGACCTTAACCATGATCCCAGAGTAAGAGTTAAGACCTTAACCATTAGTCGAGAGTAAGAGTTAAGACCTTAACCATGATGCCAGAGTAAGAGTTAAGACCTTAACCATTAGTCGAGAGTAAGAGTTAAGACCTTAACCATTAGTCCAGAGTAAGAGTTACAACCTTAACCATGATGCCAGAGTAAGAGTTAAGACCTTAACCATGATGCCAGAGTTAGAGTTAAGACCTTAACCATGATGCCAGAGTAATAGTTAAGACCTTAACCATGATGCCAGAGTGAGAGTCTAAAACCTTAACCATTAGTCCAGAGTACGAGTAAAGACCTTAACCATGATGCCAGAGTAAGAGTTAAGACCTTAACCATTAGTCCAGAGTAAGAGTTAAGACCTTAACCATGATGCCAGAGTAAGAGTTAAGACCTAAACCATGATGCCAGAGTAAGAGTTAAGACCTTAACCATTAGTCCAGAGTAAGAGTTAAGACCTTAACCATGATGCCAGAGTAAGACTTAAGACATTAACCATGATGCCAGAGTAAGAGTTAAGACCTTAACCATTAGTCCAGAGTAAGAGTTACGACCTTAACCATGATGCCAGAGTAAGAGTTAAGACCTTAACCATGATGCCAGAGGTAGAGTTAAGACCTTAACCATGATGCCAGAGTAAGAGTTAAGACCTTAACCATTAGTCCAGAGTAAGAGTTAATACCTTAACCATGATGCCAGAGTGAGAGTCTAAAACCTTAACCATTAGTCCAGAGTAAGAGTTAAGACCTTAACCATGATGCCAGAGTAAGAGTTAAGACCTTAACCATTAGTCCAGAGTAAGAGTTAGGACCTTAATCATGATGCCAGAGTAAGAGGTAAGACCTTAACCATTAGTCTAGAGTAAGAGTTAGGACCTCAACCATGATGCCAGAGTAAGACTTAAGACATTAACCATGATGCCAGAGTAAGAGTTAAGACCTTAACCATGATGCCAGAGTAAGAGTCTAAGACCTTAACCATTAGTCCAGAGTAAGAGTTAAGACATTAACCATTAGTCCAGAGTAAGAGTTAAGACCTTAACCATGATGCTAGAGTAAGAGTTAAGACCTTAACCATTAGTCGAGAGTAAGAGTTAAGACCTTAACCATTAGTCCAGAGTAAGAGTTACGACCTTAACCATGATGCCAGAGTAAGAGTTAAGACCTTAACCATGATGCCAGAGTTAGAGTTAAGACCTTAACCATGATGCCAGAGTGAGAGTCTAAAACCTTAACCATTAGTCCAGAGTAAGAGTAAAGACCTTAACCATGATGCCAGAGTAAGAGTTAAGACCTTAACCATTAGTCCAGAGTAAGAGTTAAGACCTTAACCATGATGCCAGAGTAAGAGTTAAGACCTTAACCATTAGTCCAGAGTAAGAGTTAAGACCTTAGCCATGATGCCAGAGTAAGACTTAAGACATTAACCATGATGCCAGAGTAAGAGTTAAGACCTTAACCATTAGTCCAGAGTAAGAGTTACGACCTTAACTATGATGCCAGAGTAAGAGTTAAGACCTTAACCATGATGCCAGAGGTAGAGTTAAGACCTTAACCATGATGTCAGAGTAAGAATTAAGACCTTAACCATTAGTCCACAGTATGAGTTAAGACCTTAACCATGATGCCAGAGTGAGAGTCTAAAACCTTAACCATTAGTCCAGAGTAAGAGTTGAGACCTTAACCATGATGCCAGAGTAAGAGTTAAGACCTTAACCATTAGTCCAGAGTAAGAGTTAAGACCTTAACAATGATGCCAGAGTAAGAGTTAAGACCTTAACCATGATGCCAGAGTAAGAGTTAAGACCTTAACCATTAGTCCAGAGTAAGAGTTAAGACCTTGACCATGATGCCAGAGTAAGAGTTAAGACCTTATCCATTAGTCCAGAGTAAGAGTTAAGACCTTAACCATGATGCCAGAGTAAGAGTTAAGACCAAGACCTTAACCATTAGTCCAGAGTAAGAGTCTAAGACCTTAACCATGATGCCAGAGTATGAGTTAAGACCTTAACCATGATGCCAGAGTAAGAGTTAAGACCTTAACCATGATGCCAGAGTAAGAGTTAAGAACTTAACCATGATGCCAGAGTAGGAGTTAAGACCGTAAACATTAGTCCAGAGTAAGAGTTAAGACCTTAACCATGATGCCAGAGTAAGAGTCTAAGACCTTAACCATTAGTCCAGTGTAAGAGTTAAGACCTTAACCATTAGTCCAGAGTAAGAGTTAAGACCTTAACCATTAGTCTAGAGTAAGAGTTAAGACCTTAACCATGATGCTAGAGTAAGAGTTAAGACCTTAACCATTAGTCCAGAGTAAGAGTTATGAACTTAACCATTAGTCCAGAGTAAGAGTTAAGACCTTAACCATGATCCCAGAGTTAGAGTTAAGACCTTAACCATGATGCCAGAGTAAGAGTTACGACCTTAACCATGATGCCAGAGTAAGAGTTAAGACCATAACCATTAGTCCAGAGTAAGAGTTAAGACCTTAACCATGATGCCAGAGTAAGAGTTAAGACCAAGACCTTAACCATTAGTCCAGATTAAGAGTTAAGACCTTAACCATGATGCCAGAGTAAGAGTTAAGACCTTAACCATTAGTCCAGAGTAAGAGTTAAGCCTGTAACCATTAGTCCAGAGTAAGATTTAAGACCTTAACCATGATGCCAGAGTAAGAGTCTAAGACCTTAACCATTAGTCCAGAGTAAGAGTTAAGATCTTAACCATTAGTCCAGAGTAAGAGTTAAGACCATAACCATTAGTCCAGAGTAAGAGTTAAGACCATAACCATGATGCCAGAGTAAGAGTTAAGACCTTAACCATGATGCCAGAGTAAGAGTTAAGACCTTAACCATGATGCCAGAGTAAGAGTTAAGACCTTAACCATTAGTCCAGAGTAAGAGTTAAGACCTTAACCATGATGCCAGAGTAAGAGTTAAGACCTTAACCATTAGTCCAGAGTAAGAGTTAAGACCATAACCATTAGTCCAGAGTAAGAGTTAAGACCTTAACCATGATGCCAGAGTAAGAGTTAACACCTTAACCATTAGTCCAGAGTAAGAGTTAAGACCTTAAACATTAGTCCAGAGTAAGAGTTAAGACCTTAAACATTAGTCCAGAGTAAGAGTTAAGACCTTAACCATTAGTCCAGAGTAAGAGTTAAGACCTTAACCATTAGTCTAGAGTAAGAGTTAAGACCTTAACCATGATGCTAGGGTAAGAGTTAAGACCTTAACCATAATGCCAGAGTAAGAGTTAAGACCTTAACCATTAGTCCAGAGTAAGAGTTAAGACCTTAACCATTAGTCCAGAGTAAGAGTTACGACCTTAACCATGATGCCAGAGTAAAAGTTAAGACCTTAACCATGTTCCCAGAGTTAGAGTTAAGACCTTAACCATGATGCCAGAGTAAGAGTTAAGACCAAGACCTTAACCATTAGTCCAGAGATAGAGTTAAGACCTTAACCATGATGCCAGAGTAAGAGTTAAGACCTTAACCATTAGTCCAGAGTAAGAGTTAAGCCCGTAACCATTAGTCCAGAGTAAGATTTAAGACCTTAAACATGATGCCAGAGTAAGAGTCTAAGACCTTAACCATGATGCCAGAGTAAGAGTTAAGACCTTAACCATTAGTCCAGAGTAAGAGTTAAGACCTTAACCATTAGTCTAGAGTAAGAGTTAAGACCTTAACCATGATGCTAGAGTAAGAGTTAAGACCTTAACCATTAGTCCAGAGTAAGAGTTAAGACCTTAACCATTAGTCCAGAGTAAGAGTTACGAACTTAACCATTAGTCCAGAGTAAGAGTTAAGACCTTAACCACGATCCCAGAGTTAGAGTTAAGACCTTAACCATGATGCCAGAGTAAGAGTTAAGACCTTAACCATTAGTCCAGAGTAAGAGTTAAGGCCTTAACCATGATGCCAGAGTAAGAGTTAACACCTTAACCATTAGTCCAGAGAAAGAGTTAACACCTTAACCATGATGCCAGGGTAAGAGTTAAGACCTTAAACATTAGTCCAGAGTAAGAATTAAGACCTTAACCATGATGCCAGAGTAAGAGTCTAAGACCTTAACCATTAGTCCAGAGTAAGAGTTAAGACCTTAACCATTAGTCCAGAGTAAGAGTTAAGACCTTAACCATTAGCCTAGAGTAAGAGTTAAGACCTTAACCATGATGCTAGAGTAAGAGCTAAGACCTTAACCATTAGTTCAGAGTAAGAGTTAAGACCTTAACCATTAGTTCAGAGTAAGAGTTAAGACCTTAACCATTAGTCCAGAGTAAGAGTTACGACCTTAACCATGATGCCAGAGTTAGAGTTAAGACCTTAACCATGTTCCCAGAGTTAGAGTTAAGACCTTAACCATGATGCCAGAGTAAGAGTTACGACCTTAACCATGATGCCAGAGTAAGAGTTAAGACCTTAACCATTAGTCCAGAGTAAGAGTTAAGACCTTAACCATGATGCCAGAGTAAGAGTTAAGACCAAGACCTTAACCATTAGTCCAGAGTTAGAGTTAAGACCTTAACGATGATGCCAGAGTAAGAGTTAAGACCTTAACCATTAGTCCAGAGTAAGAGTTAAGCCTGTAACCATTAGTCCAGAGTAAGATTAAAGACCTTAACCATGATGCCAGAGTAAGAGTCTAAGACCTTAACCATGATGCCAGAGTAAGAGTTAAGACCTTAACCATTAGTCCAGAGTAAGAGTTAAGACCATAACCATTAGTCCAGAGTAAGAGTTAAGACCTTAACCATTAGTCTAGAGTAAGAGTTAAGACCTTAACCATGATGCCAGAGTAAGAGTTAAGACCTTAACCATTAGTCCAGAGTAAGAGTTAAGACCTTAAACATTAGTCCAGAGTAAGAGTTAAGACCTTAACCATTAGTCCAGAGTAAGAGTTAAGACCTTAACCATTAGTCTAGAGTAAGAGTTAAGACCTTAACCATGATGCTAGGGTAAGAGTTAAGACCTTAACCATAATGCCAGAGTAAGAGTTAAGACCTTAACCATTAGTCCAGAGTAAGAGTTAAGACCTTAACCATTAGTCCAGAGTAAGAGTTACGACCTTAACCATGATGCCAGAGTAAAAGTTAAGACCTTAACCATGTTCCCAGAGTTAGAGTTAAGACCTTAACCATGATGCCAGAGTAAGAGTTAAGACCAAGACCTTAACCATTAGTCCAGAGATAGAGTTAAGACCTTAACCATGATGCCAGAGTAAGAGTTAAGACCTTAACCATTAGTCCAGAGTAAGAGTTAAGCCCGTAACCATTAGTCCAGAGTAAGATTTAAGACCTTAAACATGATGCCAGAGTAAGAGTCTAAGACCTTAACCATGATGCCAGAGTAAGAGTTAAGACCTTAACCATTAGTCCAGAGTAAGAGTTAAGACCTTAACCATTAGTCTAGAGTAAGAGTTAAGACCTTAACCATGATGCTAGAGTAAGAGTTAAGACCTTAACCATTAGTCCAGAGTAAGAGTTAAGACCTTAACCATTAGTCCAGAGTAAGAGTTACGAACTTAACCATTAGTCCAGAGTAAGAGTTAAGACCTTAACCACGATCCCAGAGTTAGAGTTAAGACCTTAACCATGATGCCAGAGTAAGAGTTAAGACCTTAACCATTAGTCCAGAGTAAGAGTTAAGGCCTTAACCATGATGCCAGAGTAAGAGTTAACACCTTAACCATTAGTCCAGAGAAAGAGTTAACACCTTAACCATGATGCCAGGGTAAGAGTTAAGACCTTAAACATTAGTCCAGAGTAAGAATTAAGACCTTAACCATGATGCCAGAGTAAGAGTCTAAGACCTTAACCATTAGTCCAGAGTAAGAGTTAAGACCTTAACCATTAGTCCAGAGTAAGAGTTAAGACCTTAACCATTATCCTAGAGTAAGAGTTAA
Source organism: Triturus cristatus (assembly GCF_964204655.1). Lineage (NCBI taxonomy): Eukaryota > Metazoa > Chordata > Amphibia > Caudata > Salamandridae > Triturus > Triturus cristatus. Next base: position 716,358,590 of record NC_140593.1, on the reverse strand, counting down.
GACCTTAACCATGATGCTAGAGTAAGAGCTAAGACCTTAACCATTAGTTCAGAGTAAGAGTTAAGACCTTAACCATTAGTTCAGAGTAAGAGTTAAGACCTTAACCATTAGTCCAGAGTAAGAGTTACGACCTTAACCATGATGCCAGAGTTAGAGTTAAGACCTTAACCATGTTCCCAGAGTTAGAGTTAAGACCTTAACCATGATGCCAGAGTAAGAGTTACGACCTTAACCATGATGCCAGAGTAAGAGTTAAGACCTTAACCATTAGTCCAGAGTAAGAGTTAAGACCTTAACCATGATGCCAGAGTAAGAGTTAAGACCAAGACCTTAACCATTAGTCCAGAGTTAGAGTTAAGACCTTAACGATGATGCCAGAGTAAGAGTTAAGACCTTAACCATTAGTCCAGAGTAAGAGTTAAGCCTGTAACCATTAGTCCAGAGTAAGATTAAAGACCTTAACCATGATGCCAGAGTAAGAGTCTAAGACCTTAACCATGATGCCAGAGTAAGAGTTAAGACCTTAACCATTAGTCCAGAGTAAGAGTTAAGACCATAACCATTAGTCCAGAGTAAGAGTTAAGACCTTAACCATTAGTCTAGAGTAAGAGTTAAGACCTTAACCATGATGCTAGAGTAAGAGTTAAGACCTTAACCATTAGTCCAGAGTAAGAGTTAAGACCTTAACCATTAGTCCAGAGTAAGAGTTACGAACTTAACCATTAGTCCAGAGTAAGAGTTAAGACCTTAACCATGATCCCAGAGTTAGAGTTAAGACCTTAACCATGATGCCAGAGTAAGAGTTATGACCTTAATCATGATGCCAGAGTAAGAGTTAAGACCTTAACCATTAGTCCAGAGTAAGAGTTAAGACCTTAACCATGATGCCAGAGTAAGAGTTAAGACCAAGACCTTAACCATTAGTCCAGAGTAAGAGTTAAGACCTTAACCATGATGCCAGAGTAAGAGTCTAAGACCTTAACCATGATGCCAGAGTAAGAGTTAAGACCTTAACCATTAGTCCAGAGTAAGAGTTAAGACCATAACCATTAGTCCAGAGTAAGAGTTAGGACCGTAACCATGATGCCAGAGTAAGAGTTAAGACCTTAACCATGATGCCAGATTAAGAGTTAAGACCTTAACCATGATGCCAGAGTAAGAGTTAAGACCTTAACCATTAGTCCAGAGTAAGAGTTAAGACCATAACCATTAGTCCAGAGTAAGAGTTAAGACCTTAACCATTAGTCCAGAGTAAGAGTTAAGACCTTAACTATTAGTCCAGAGTAAGAGTTAAGACCTTAACCATTAGCCTAGAGTAAGAGTTAAGACCTTAACCATGATGCTAGAGTAAGAGCTAAGACCTTAACCATGATGCCAGAGTAAGAGTTAAGACCTTAACCATTAGTTCAGAGTAAGAGTTAAGACCTTAACCATTAGTCCAGAGTAAGAGTTACGACCTTAACCATGATGCCAGAGTTAGAGTTAAGACCTTAACCATGTTCCCAGAGTTAGAGTTAAGACCTTAACCATGATGCCAGAGTAAGAGTTACGACCTTAACCATGATGCCAGAGTAAGAGTTAAGACCTTAACCATTAGTCCAGAGTAAGAGTTAAGACCTTAACCATGATGCCAGAGTAAGATTTAAGACCAAGACCTTAACCATTAGTCCAGAGTTAGAGTTAAGACCTTAACGATGATGCCAGAGTAAGAGTTAAGACCTTAACCATTAGTCCAGAGTAAGAGTTAAGCCTGTAACCATTAGTCCAGAGTAAGATTAAAGACCTTAACCATGATGCCAGAGTAAGAGTCTAAGACCTTAACCATGATGCCAGAGTAAGAGTTAAGACCTTAACCATTAGTCCAGAGTAAGAGTTAAGACCATAACCATTAGTCCAGAGTAAGAGTTAAGACCTTAACCATTAGTCTAGAGTAAGAGTTAAGACCTTAACCATGATGCTAGAGTAAGAGTTAAGACCTTAACCATTAGTCCAGAGTAAGAGTTAAGACCTTAATCATGATGCCAGAGTAAGAGTTAAGACCTTAACCATTAGTCCAGAGTAAGAGTTAAGACCTTAACCATGATGCCAGAGTAAGAGTTAAGACCAAGACCTTAACCATTAGTCCAGAGTAAGAGTTAAGACCTTAACCATGATGCCAGAGTAAGAGTCTAAGACCTTAACCATGATGCCAGGGTAAGAGTTAAGACCTTAACCATTAGTCCAGAGTAAGAGTTAAGACCATAACCATTAGTCCAGAGTAAGAGTTAGGACCGTAACCATGATGCCAGAGTAAGAGTTAAGACCTTAACCATGATGCCAGATTAAGAGTTAAGACCTTAACCATGATGCCAGAGTAAGAGTTAAGACCTTAACCATTAGTCCAGAGTAAGAGTTAAGACCATAACCATTAGTCCAGAGTAAGAGTTAAGACCTTAACCATTAGTCCAGAGTAAGAGTTAAGACCTTAACCATGATGCCAGGGTAAGAGTTAAGACCTTAAACATTAGTCCAGAGTAAGAGGTAAGACCTTAACCATGATGCCAGAGTAAGAGTCTAAGACCTTAACCATTAGTCCAGAGTAAGAGTTAAGACCTTAACCATTAGTCCAGAGTAAGAGTTAAGACCTTAACCATTAGTCTAGAGTAAGAGTTAAGACCTTAACCATGATGCCAGAGTAAGAGTTAAGACCTTAACCATGATGCCAGAGTAAGAGTTAAGACCTTAACCATTAGTCCAGAGTAAGAGTTAAGACCTTATCCATTAGTCCAGAATAAGAGTTACGACCTTAACCATGATGCCAGAGTAAGAGTTAAGGCCTTAACCATGTTCCCAGAGTTAGAGTTAAGACCTTAACCATGATGCCAGAGTAAGAGTTACGACCTTAACCATGATGCCAGAGTAAGAGTTAAGACCTTAACCATTAGTCCAGAGTAAGAGTCAAGACCTTAACCATGATGCCAGAGTAAGAGTTAAGACCAAGACCTTAACCGTTAGTCCAGAGTAAGAGTTAAGACCTTAACCATGATGCCAGAGTAAGAGTTAAGACCTTAACCATTAGTCCAGAGTAAGAGTTAAGCCCGTAACCATTAGTCCAGAGTAAGATATAAGACCTTAACCATGATGCCAGAGTAAGAGTCTAAGACTTTAACCATAGTGCCAGAGTAAGAGTTAAGACCTTAACCATTAGTCCAGAGTAAGAGTTAAGACCATAACCATTAGTCCAGAGTAAGAGTTAAGACCTTAACCATGATGCCAGAGTAAGATTTAAGACCTTAACCATGATGCCAGAGTAAGAGTTAAGACCTTAACCATTAGTCCAGAGTAAGAGTTAAGACCTTAACCATGATGCAAGAGTAAGAGTTAAGACCTTAAACATTAGTCCAGAGTAAGAGTTAAGATCTTAACCATGATGCCAGAGTAAGAGTCTAAGACCTTAACCATTAGTCCAGAATAAGAGTTAAGACATTAACCATTAGTCCAGAGTAAGAGTTAAGACCTTAACCATTAGTCCAGAGTAAGAGTTAAGACCTTAACCATGATGCTAGAGTAACAGTTAAGACCTTAACCATGATGCCAGAGTAAGAGTTAAGACGTTAACCATTAGTCCAGAGTAAGAGTTACGACCTTAACCATGATGCCAGAGTAAGAGTTAAGACCTTAACCATGATGCCAGAGTTAGAGTTAAGACATTAACCATGATGCCAGAGTAAGAGCTAAGACCTTAACCATTAGTCCAGAGTAAGAGTTAAGACCTTAACCATGATGCCAGAGTGAGAGTCTAAAACCTTAACCATTAGTCCAGAGTAAGAGTTAAGACCTTAACCATGATGCCAGAGTAAGAATTAAGACCTTAACCATTAGTCCAGAGTAAGAGTTAAGACCTTAACCATGATGCCAGAGTAATAGTTAAGACCTAAACCATGATGCCAGAGTAAGAGTTAAGACCTTAACCATTAGTCCAGAGTAAGAGTTAAGACCTTAATCATTAGTCCAGAGTAAGAGTTAAGACCATAACCATTAGTCCAGAGTAAGAGTTAATACATTAACCATTAGTCCAGAGTAAGAGTTAAGACCTTAACCATGATGCCAGAGTGAGAGTCTAAAACCTTAACTATTAGTCCAGAGTAAGAGTAAAGACCTTAACCATGATGCCAGAGTAAGAGTTAAGACCTTAAGCATTTAGTCCAGAGTAAGAGTTAAGACCTTAACCATGATGCCAGAGTAAGAGTTAAGACCTAAACCATGATGCCAGAGTAAGAGTTAAGACCTTAACCATTAGTCCAGAGTAAGAGTTAAGACCTTAGCCATGATGCCAGAGTAAGACTTAAGACATTAACCATGATGCCAGAGTAAGAGTTAAGACCTTAACCATTAGTCCAGAGTAAGAGTTACGACCTTAACTATGATGCCAGAGTAAGAGTTAAGACCTTAACCATGATGCCAGAGGTAGAGTTAAGACCTTAACCATGATGCCAGAGTAAGAGTTAAGACCTTAACCATTAGTCCAGAGTATGAGTTAAGACCTTAACCATGATGCCAGAGTGAGAGTCTAAAACCTTAACCATTAGTCCAGAGTAAGAGTTGAGACCTTAACCATGATGCCAGAGTAAGAGTTAAGACCTTAACCATTAGTCCAGAGTAAGAGTTAAGACCTTAACCATGATGCCAGAGTAAGAGTTAAGACCTTAACCATGATGCCAGAGTAAGAGTTAAGACCTTAACCATTAGTCCAGAGTAAGAGTTAAGACCTTGACCATGATGCCAGAGTAAGAGTTAAGACCTTAACCATTAGTCCAGAGTAAGAGTTAAGACCTTAACCATGATGCCAGAGTAAGAGTTAAGACCAAGACCTTAACCATTAGTCCAGAGTAAGAGTCTAAGACCTTAACCATTATGCCAGAGTATGAGTTAAGACCTTAACCATGATGCCAGAGTAAGAGTTAAGACCTTAACCATGATGCCAGAGTAAGAGTTAAGAACTTAACCATGATGCCAGAGTAAGAGTTAAGACCTTAACCATTAGTCCAGAGTAGGAGTTAAGACCTTAACCCTGATGCCAGAGTAGGAGTTAAGACCGTAAACATTAGTCCAGAGTAAGAGTTAAGACCTTAACCATGATGCCAGAGTAAGAGTCTAAGACCTTAACCATTAGTCCAGTGTAAGAGTTAAGACCTTAACCATTAGTCCAGAGTAAGAGTTAAGACCTTAACCATGATGCTAGAGTAAGAGTTAAGACCTTAACCATTAGTCCAGAGTAAGAGTCAAGACCTTAACCATTAGTCCAGAGTAAGAGTTATGAACTTAACCATTAGTCCAGAGTAAGAGTTAAGACCTTAACCATGATCCCAGAGTTAGAGTTAAGACCTTAACCATGATGCCAGAGTAAGAGTTACGACCTTAACCATGATGCCAGAGTAAGAGTTAAGACCATAACCATTAGTCCAGAGTAAGAGTTAAGACCTTAACCATGATGCCAGAGTAAGAGTTAAGACCAAGACCTTAACCATTAGTCCAGAGTAAGAGTTAAGACCTTAACCATGATGCCAGAGTAAGAGTCTAAGACCTTAACCATTAGTCCAGAGTAAGAGTTAAGATCTTAACCATTAGTCCAGAGTAAGAGTTAAGACCATAACCATTAGTCCAGAGTAAGAGTTAAGACCATAACCATGATGCCAGAGTAAGAGTTAAGACCTTAACCATGATGCCAGAGTAAGAGTTAAGACCTTAACCATGATGCCAGAGTAAGAGTTAAGACCTTAACCATGATGCCAGAGTAAGAGTTAAGACCTTAACCATTAGTCCAGAGTATGAGTTAAGACCTTAACCATGATGCCAGAGTGAGAGTCTAAAACCTTAACCATTAGTCCAGAGTAAGAGTAAAGACCTTAACCATAATGCCAGGGTAAGAGTTAAGACCTTAAACATTAGTCCAGAGTAAGAGTTAAGACCTTAAACATTAGTCCAGAGTAAGAGTTAAGACCTTAACCATTAGTCCAGAGTAAGAGTTAAGACCTTAACCATTAGTCTAGAGTAAGAGTTAAGACCTTAACCATGATGCTAGAGTAAGAGTTAAGACCTTAACCATAATGCCAGAGTAAGAGTTAAGACCTTAACCATTAGTCCAGAGTAAGAGTTAAGACCTTAACCATTAGTCCAGAGTAAGAGTTACGACCTTAACCATGATGCCAGAATAAGAGTTAAGACCTTAACCATGTTCCCAGAGTTAGAGTTAAGACCTTAACCATGATGCCAGAGTAAGAGTTAAGACCAAGACCTTAACCATTAGTCCAGAGTTAGAGTTAAGACCTTAACCATGATGCCAGAGTAAGAGTTAAGACCTTAACCATTAGTCCAGAGTAAGAGTTAAGCCCGTAACCATTAGTCCAGAGTAAGATTTAAGACCTTAAACATGATGCCAGAGTAAGAGTCTAAGACCTTAACCATGATGCCAGAGTAAGAGTTAAGACCTTAACCATTAGTCCAGAGTAAGAGTTAAGACCTTAACCATTAGTCTAGAGTAAGAGTTAAGACCTTAACCATGATGCTAGAGTAAGAGTTAAGACCTTAACCATTAGTCCAGAGTAAGAGTTAAGACCTTAACCATTAGTCCAGAGTAAGAGTTACGAACTTAACCATTAGTCCAGAGTAAGAGTTAAGACCTTAACCACGATCCCAGAGTTAGAGTTAAGACCTTAACCATGATGCCAGAGTAAGTGTTACGACCTTAACCATTAGTCCAGAGTAAGAGTTAAGGCCTTAACCATGATGCCAGAGTAAGAGTTAACACCTTAACCATTAGTCCAGAGTAAGAGTTAAGACCTTAACCATGATGCTAGAGTAAGAGTTAAGACCTTAACCATTAGTCCAGAGTAAGAGTTAAGACCTTAACCATTAGTCCAGAGTAAGAGTTACGAACTTAACCATTAGTCCAGAGTAAGAGTTAAGACCTTAACCACGATCCCAGAGTTAGAGTTAAGACCTTAACCATGACGCCAGAGTAAGAGTTACGACCTTAACCATTAGTCCAGAGTAAGAGTTAAGGCCTTAACCATGATGCCAGAGTAAGAGTTAACACCTTAACCATTAGTCCAGAGTAAGAGTTAAGACCTTAACCATGATGCCAGAGTAAGAGTTAAGACCTTAACCATTAGTCCAGAGTAAGAGTTAAGACCTTAACCATTAGCCTAGAGTAAGAGTTAAGACCTTAACCATGATGCTAGAGTAAGAGTTAAGACCTTAACCATGATGCCAGAGTAAGAGTTAAGACCTTAACCATTAGTTCAGAGTAAGAGTTAAGACCTTAACCATTAGTCCAGAGTAAGAGTTACGACCTTAACCATGATGCCAGAGTAAGAGTTAAGACCTTAACCATGTTCCCAGAGTTAGAGTTAAGACCTTAACCATGATGCCAGAGTAAGAGTTACGACCTTAACCATGATGCCAGAGTAAGAGTTAAGACCTTAACCATTAGTCCAGAGTAAGAGTTAAGACCTTAACCATGATGCCAGAGTAAGAGTTAAGACCAAGACCTTAACCATTAGTCCAGAGTTAGAGTTAAGACCTTAACCATGATGCCAGAGTAAGAGTTAAGACCTTAACCATTAGTCCAGAGTAAGAGTTAAGCCTGTAACCATTAGCCCAGAGTAAGATTAAAGACCTTAACCATGATGCCAGAGTAAGAGTCTAAGACCTTAACCATGATGCCAGAGTAAGAGTTAAGACCTTAACCATTAGTCCAGAGTAAGAGTTAAGACCATAACCATTAGTCCAGAGTAAGAGTTAAGACCTTAACCATTAGTCTAGAGTAAGAGTTAAGACCTTAACCATGATGCTAGAGTAAGAGTTAAGACCTTAACCATTAGTCCAGAGTAAGAGTTAAGACCTTAACCATTAGTCCAGAGTAAGAGTTACGACCTTAACCATGATGCCAGAGTAAGAGTTAAGACCTTAACCATGTTCCCAGAGTTAGAGTTAAGACCTTAACCATGATGCCAGAGTAAGAGTTAAGACCAAGACCTTAACCATTAGTCCAGAGTTAGAGTTAAGACCTTAACCATGATGCCTGAGTAAGAGTTAAGACCTTAACCATTAGTCCAGAGTTAGAGTTAAGACATTAACCATGATGCCAGAGTAAGAGCTAAGACCTTAACCATTAGTCCAGAGTAAGAGTTAAGACCTTAACCATGATGCCAGAGTGAGAGTCTAAAACCTTAACCATTAGTCCAGAGTAAGAGTTAAGACCTTAACCATGATCCCAGAGTTAGAGTTAAGACCTTAACCATGATGCCAGAGTAAGAGTTACGACCTTAATCATGATGCCAGAGTAAGAGTTAAGACCTTAACCATTAGTCCAGAGTAAGAGTTAAGACCTTAACCATGATGCCAGAGTAAGAGTCTAAGACCTTAACCATGATGCCAGAGTAAGAGTTAAGACCTTAACCATTAGTCCAGAGTAAGAGTTAAGACCATAACCATTAGTCCAGAGTAAGAGTTAGGACCGTAACCATGATGCCAGAGTAAGAGTTAAGACCTTAACCATGATGCCAGATTAAGAGTTAAGACCTTAACCATGATGCCAGAGTAAGAGTTAAGACCTTAACCATTAGTCCAGAGTAAGAGTTAAGACCATAACCATTAGTCCAGAGTAAGAGTTAAGACCTTAACCATTAGTCCAGAGTAAGAGTTAAGACGTTAACCATGATGCCAGGGTAAGAGTTAAGACCTTAAACATTAGTCCAGAGTAAGAGTTAAGACCTTAACCATGATGCCAGAGTAAGAGTCTAAGACCTTAACCATTAGTCCAGAGTAAGAGTTAAGACCTTAACCATTAGTCCAGAGTAAGAGTTAAGACCTTAACCATTAGTCTAGAGTAAGAGTTAAGACCTTAACCATGATGCCAGAGTAAGAGTTAAGACCTTAACCATGATGCCAGAGTAAGAGTTAAGACCTTAACCATTAGTCCAGAGTAAGAGTTAAGACCTTAACCATTAGTCCAGAGTAAGAGTTACAACCTTAACCATGATGCAAGAGTAAGAGTTAAGGCCTTAACCATGTTCCCAGAGTTAGAGTTAAGACCTTAACCATGATGCCAGAGTAAGAGTTACGACCTTAACCATGATGCCAGAGTAAGAGTTAAGACCTTAACCATTAGTCCAGAGTAAGAGTTAAGACCTTAACCATGATGCCAGAGTAAGAGTTAAGACCAAGACCTTAACCGTTAGTCCAGAGTAAGAGTTAAGACCTTAACCATGATGCCAGAGTAAGAGTTAGGACCTTAACCATTAGTCCAGAGTAAGAGTTAAGACCTTAACCATGATGCCAGAGTAAGAGTTAAGACCAAGACCTTAACCGTTAGTCCAGAGTAAGATATAAGACCTTAACCATTATGCCAGAGTAAGAGTCTAAGACTTTAACCATGGTGCCAGAGTAAGAGTTAAGACCTTAACCATTAGTCCAGAGTAAGAGTTAAGACCATAACCATTAGTCCAGAGTAAGAGTTAAGACCTTAACCATGATGCCAGAGTAAGATTTAAGACCTTAACCATGATGCCAGAGTAAGAGTTAAGACCTTAACCATTAGTCCAGAGTAAGAGTTAAGACCTTAACCATGATGCAAGAGTAAGAGTTAAGACCTTAAACATTAGTCCAGAGTAAGAGTTAAGACCTTAACCGTGATGCCAGAGTAAGAGTCTAAGACCTTAACCATTAGTCCAGAATAAGAGTTAAGACATTAACCATTAGTCCAGAGTAAGAGTTAAGACCTTAACCATTAGTCCAGAGTAAGAGTTAAGACCTTAACCATGATGCTAGAGTAACAGTTAAGACCTTAACCATGATGCCAGAGTAAGAGTTAAGACCTTAACCATGATGCCAGAGTTAGAGTTAAGACATTAACCATGATGCCAGAGTAAGAGCTAAGACCTTAACCATTAGTCCAGAGTAAGAGTTATGACCTTAACCATGATGCCAGAGTGAGAGTCTAAAACCTTAACCATTAGTCCAGAGTAAGAGTTAAGACCTTAACCATGATGCCAGAGTAAGAGTTAAGACCTTAACCATTAGTCCAGAGTAAGAGTTAAGACCTTAACCATGATGCCAGAGTAATAGTTAAGACCTAAACCATGATGCCAGAGTAAGAGTTAAGACCTTAACCATTAGTCCAGAGTAAGAGTTAAGACCTTAATCATTAGTCCAGAGTAAGAGTTAAGACCATAACCATTAGTCCAGAGTAAGAGTTAATACATTAACCATTAGTCCAGAGTAAGAGTTAAGACCTTAACCATGATGCCAGAGTGAGAGTCTAAAACATTAACCATTAGTCCAGAGTAAGAGTAAAGACCTTAACCATGATGCCAGAGTAAGAGTTAAGACCTTAACCATTAGTCCAGAGTAAGAGTTAAGACCTTAACCATGATTCCAGAGTAAGAGTTAAGACCTAAACCATGATGCCAGAGTAAGAGTTAAGACCTTAACCATTAGTCCAGAGTAAGAGTTAAGACCTTAGCCATGATGCCAGAGTAAGACTTAAGACATTAACCATGATGCCAGAGTAAGAGTTAAGACCTTAACCATTAGTCCAGAGTAAGAGTTACAACCTTAACTATGATGCCAGAGTAAGAGTTAAGACCTTAACCATGATGCCAGAGGTAGAGTTAAGACCTTAACCATGATGCCAGAGTAAGAGTTAAGACCTTAACCATTAGTCCAGAGTATGAGTTAAGACCTTAACCATGATGCCAGAGTGAGAGTCTAAAACCTTAACCATTAGTCCAGAGTAAGAGTTGAGACCTTAACCATGATGCCAGAGTAAGAGTTAAGACCTTAACCATTAGTTCAGAGTAAGAGTTAAGACCTTAACCATGATGCCAGAGTAAGAGTTAAGATCTTAACCATGATGCCAGAGTAAGAGTTAAGACCTTAACCATTAGTCCAGAGTAAGAGTTAGGACCTTGACCATGATGCCAGAGTAAGAGTTAAGACCTTAACCATTAGTCCAGAGTAAGAGTTAAGACCTTAACCATGATGCCAGAGTAAGAGTTAAGACCAAGACCTTAACCATTAGTCCAGAGTAAGAGTCTAAGACCTTAACCATGATGCCAGAGTATGAGTTTTTTTTTTTTTTTTTTTTTTTTTTTTTAGTTTTTCAAAACCTTTATTCAGCATAAACATGTAATACACAGCTCTATGCCTACAACCAACCTGTGGCCGGCAGCGCAGTACAAGGAGGAGAATGAATGTTAAACACAGCTGCCTGCCTACAACCCACCAAGGGCCGGCCGCGGCATAGGAAACAAGATAATTAGCATGCCAGTACAAGGGACCATCACCCCAAGACATCTGCATTGAAACAGTCGACCCGCAATAACATGTAGCAGTGGTATAAAGGCATCTATCTGTAGCTCCCAGGGGGTCGTCCCAACTCTCGTCTCAGTTCGCTGCCTGGCCAAGGGGCAAAAGGCGAGTCACTACCGCGGGAGCGGTGTCTAGGAAGGTTAAGGGGAAAGCGGGAAGAGAGCCCGCTATGTCTGTGGATGTGACAGCAGGTATATCTGTAAGGGATCCCAGATGTCAGTTGGCCGTGAAGCAGAAGGCAGGAGTTCAGCATATCTAAGTAAAGTGTCCTGACAGTGTACCATATCATCGATCCAATCTTTAAACCTGGGAGTTCTGCCCCGTCCCCATCTACAGGCTATCAGACGTTTCGCCATAAGAAAGGCGATAGTGGCAAATCTGCGGACTGGTTTTTGTATAGTCTTTGTATATCCCAGGAGTGCCTGTGCTGGAGAGGGTGTCAATGGGACATCTTTCATTTCGGAAACGCCTGAAAAGACTCGCTGCCAATAGTCCGCAATTTCCCGGCATCCCCAAGCCATGTGGAGAAAGTCCGCCCCTGGAGCGTGGCAGCGCGAGCATAGATCGTCCTCTCGAAGGCCCACCCTATGCATATGTGCTGGAGTACAGTAGAGCCTATGTAAGAACCGATAATGAATCACTCTAAATCTGCTACTGGAGGAGATCTGTTCTGTTTGTAAGCAGCAGTAACTCCAGAAGTCGTCATCTACGGGGAGCCCTAGGTCCTCCGCCCATTTTATACGTGCCCTGCAAGGCGAGAGGTCTAGGTTAGCGTGGAGCGAGTGGTATAGAGTAGAGACTGCATGAGCCGGAGTGGTAGCCTTAAGTAGGCGATGTAAGGGTTCCAGCGTGGGCGGCTCACCAGGGAAGTCCCCTGTCAAGGCACGAATACCACTCCGAAGCCTGGTATAAAGGAAGGTGTCCATGAAAGTGGGTGTAGAGTGAGTGAGCATGTGTGATTGGGAACGGAATTGTCCATTATGATAGAGGTCCCCCCATGTCGTAATGTGGAATTTGGCCATAAAGTTTTTAAACAGCTGTTCCTGTAAAAGGGGCAGCCGGGGATGGTATGCTAGGGGAAGCAGTGGGGAATAGATAAGCGGTGTGCATGCCACCTTCGCAATGTATCGCCATGCTAGAATGGAGCTCGAGATTGTGGTGTGGTATGTCGTATTCCTCTCTGGTGTACTAAGTATCGTTCCTTCTAGCGGAATAGGCGCAGTCAGCCAATGTTCCACAGCCGTCTGCGGCAGGAAGGGCGTGGGGCGAATCCAGTGATAAACGTAGTGGGCCTGCGCGCTGTGATAATACAGTTCAAAATCAGGAAGGTCGAGCCCCCCCTGCGCGAATGGACGAGTCAACACCTCCCAACGAAGACGCGGCCTCTTCCCTCCCCAGACCAGACGAATGAGCTCAGACCTCAAAAGACGAAAAAAGGATCTCCCCGGGTAATATGGGATGTTCATGAACAGGTACAGGAGTTTGGGAAGAACCACCATCTTGATTAAGGAAGCGCGGCCCGCCAAGGAAAGGGGCAGCGTGATCCATCTAGACACGCATGCCTGGAGATAATCAAACGTGCGGCCATAGTTCATCCGCATCAGCTCTTCTCGGTCATGGGAGAGGACTATGCCCAGGTAACGGACCTCCTCCATTTCCCACCGTAGAGGGTAGTCCAGAGGGAAAGGCTTGGCGGCCGCAGTCAGTGGAAATACAGTGGATTTACCCCAATTGATATGGACACCAGACAGACCCGCAAAGCGGATAAACTCACGGAGGATAGGATTGAGATTGGTAGCGGGATCACGTATGTAAAGTGTGATGTCATCCGCGTAGAGGGAGATGAGAACCTCTCGCTGAAGACAGCGCAGCGCCTTGTCTCGGTGGTGTTGGCGGAGACGGGCCGCCAGAGGCTCCATCGCTATCGCGAACAGCAGCGGGGATAGTGGGCAGCCTTGCCGGGTGCCCCTCGACACCACAAAGGCGTCCGATATGCGCCCGTTCAATCCCACCCTAGCGACCGGTCGGTCATACAGGAGATCAATCCAGCGCGTGAAGCCCAGCGGCATTCCCATGTTGCGCAAAATACAATGGAGATAGTCCCATTCCAGGGAGTCGAAGGCCTTGGTGGCGTCCAAGAAAACAGCCACCAATGGCAAATCCGGAGTTACATTATGCAGGATGGAGAATAGCGTCCGGAGATTATTGGAGGTGGCCCTGCCAGGGACGAATCCCGCTTGATCAGATAGCACCAGGCCTCCCAGTAGCAACTGCAGCCGGTTAGCAAGAATTTTTGTCAGGATTTTTGCGTCACAATTAATGAGCGAGAGCGGGCGGTACGAGTCGCAGCTGCGAGGCGGCTTCCCAGGCTTCAACAAGAAGGTAATCAGCGCCTCCTGCATGGATGGAGGAAGTGTGCCCGATTCATGAGCCTCCATGAAAACCTCACGGAGCACCGGAGCAAGGATGTCGATATACGCCTTATAGAAGTCCATAGGCAACCCGTCCAGGCCAGGGGCCTTTCCCGGAGCCATCTGTTTAATCGCGTCTTTAACCTCCTCCAGGCCTACCGGCTCCGCCAGGAACTCTCTGTGACGGTCAGAGAGCCATCCCAGTGTAAGCTCCCTAAGGTAGTCGTCAATGTCGAGTGCGCCCACCCTGGTAGTGGAGTATAGCTTCGAATAGTGTGTGGTAAAGGCCGCCAGAATCGAGCGCGTGTCTCGCAACGGAGTCCCATCCTCCCCCTCCAGCTCCAGCACAAAATTAGAACCTCGCGGAGGTCGGATCGCTCCCGCCAAGGATTTACCGGGTCGTTCCCCTTCCCCGTACGTACGGGCCTTGAAGTATTTGCCCCGGAAATTCACCTCTCTTGCAGCAGTGGACATATAGTCCGATAGTGTTTCGCGGTACTTTGCCTGCGCATCTGCATCGGTGTGGTAGTCAGGGCTGCGTTCCAGAGTGTGGAGTGTAGTTTCCAGTTTGCGCAATGTATCTCTTAAAGACCGTAGTACCCCAGAGCCCTTGGAAATGCAGAAGCCCCGTATCGTTACCTTTAGCGCCTCCCAGAGAGTGGCCACCCGGTCCACCGTTCCCCTATTGCGGGATAGGAAATCGTCTAGTTCTTGACCCAATTCCGTTCTAAATAGTTCGTCAAGTAAGATGGTGGGTTGGAGTCTCCAAGTCGGAGGTCTGCCCATGATGTCGGGTAACCGGAACTCGGCTAATACCGGAGAGTGATCGGAGTATGTGCGGCTCAAGTGTCGCACCCCTACCAAGGAGGGGGCCAAGGCCCTATCCACCATTATGTAATCTAGTCTAGCCCAAGTTTCATGTGCATGATTCCAGTGTGTGCCTTCCATAGAAGTCGGGTGTAAGTGCCGCCAGGTATCCACTATCTCATGGGTGACGCATATGTCCCGCAGGTATCTGTGTGTGTTAGTGTAGTGGTGCGGTGAGGGGTTCGACCTATCCAGCGCGGGGTCCAGGACAGCATTGAAATCCCCTCCCCAGAGGAGGTGTGTGGACCCCACCTCCCTGACCTTGTTCCAGAGAGCAATGAAACTACTCGGATTATCACAGTTGGGGCCATAAGAGCAGGCGAAGGTGATGGTCTCGGCCCCTATCCTACCCCATGTTATGCAATAACGACCCTCGCGATCAGTGGCGGTGCCCATGGGAACGTAGGGAACTCCCCTTTTAACTAGGATAGTGACGCCTCTTGCATAGGACGAGTAAGGTGCATGAAGAGAGTGGGCAGCCCAACGGGTAGCAAAGGTGGCATTATGACGAGGGTCCATGTGAGTCTCCTGAAGAAACACAACCTGAGCATGCAACCTGTCCAGGGTGCCCAAGATCTGCCTGCGTTTCCTGGGATCCCCCAGGCCCCGAACATTCCAGGTGACGGCAGTGAGCAGGGCTTCCCCCCCTATCTCAGGGCACGCGGTGCGGGCCATATGAGCCGAGGTATAACTGATGGGTGATGAGGTGTAACTGGCAGCAGGGCCATAAGTGTAACGGTCGAAAAATGGCGGCACATTGCTATTCCAACAGACATATGCGCACCGTTCATGCTGAATATCAACAACAACCCCAACAAAGTCCCTAGGACTCCCACCCCCGCGCTTATATCAACATCCCAATCATGTCGAACAGACCAAACCCCCATCCCACCCCCTCCCACCACTGCAGCCCAATCCTGCCGGAATGCAGAACCCCTCCCAATCTTAATAACAAACATAGATGCAAAGGTGGGGTACACCCTACAGGGGACTCGCCGGTGCGCCGGACCCGCCCTTCCCAATCCCTTTTTTTTCACCCACCATGCCATCACCCCATAGGGGGAGGAGTACGGGTGGGACAGGGGGGGAGTGCCAGGGCGAAGTTTTAATTGTCAATGTCCAGACCAGTACCTTGTTAACAATATACGATGGCATATTCAGGGCCCCAAACCGCAAGGACCGTGCCTCCCGCACAGCTGGGCGAGAGGGTCAGTGT
The DNA here is from genome assembly GCF_964204655.1 of Triturus cristatus. Taxonomy (NCBI): domain Eukaryota; kingdom Metazoa; phylum Chordata; class Amphibia; order Caudata; family Salamandridae; genus Triturus; species Triturus cristatus. The sequence goes on along the minus strand of NC_140593.1, from coordinate 716,342,744 downwards.
AGCCCCATAGTGACCGAAGGAAGTAGCCCCCCCAAAAAAAGACCTGAGCCTTCCAAGTTCCATAGGTAAAGTACAGGGCACTCAAAGAGTGGGCCCAAGAGTAAGGGGGGAGTAGGGAATGCCAAGGCACCAGGAAAAACACAAGAAGGGAAGAGAGACCAAACAGAAACATAGCAGCGATACTCATCAGTCAGGAGCAGTCGTCGGAGAGCTGGAGCCTGATCTCGTTCCAGGACCTCGTCGCCGAGGGGCCGCAGAAGACTGTTCCTTCAGAAAGTCCTCAACTTGTTGCGGAGTGCCAAAGAAGATGGACTTGCCATGATGTGTGACCTTGAGCTTGGCCGGATATTGCATGGAGTAGGGGATTTCTCGTTGCTGTAGCTTCTTCTTTACTCTGGTAAATTTCCGGCGGGCATCCTGCACTGCTTGTGTAAAATCCGGGTAGAAGGAGATGGTGACATTTTCGTGGAGGATCGGTTGTTTCTCCCTAGCTAAGCGCAATACGGTGTCACGGTCCCTGTAGTTCAGAAATTTTATGATAACAGGACGTGGTGGGGCCCCAGGAATTGGACGAGGCCCCAGGGAGCGGTGGGCACGCTCCACCACCAGTTGCGGCGAGAAAGAGTCCCTTCCAAATTTGTCGATCAGCAGCTTCTCCATAAAATCCTCCATACGACCCCCACCGCTGGATTCCGCAAGGCCAATCAGGCGGACGTTGTTTCGGCGGGAGCGTGCCTCTAAATCTTCATTTTTGTCGGCAATGACCTTGAGCAGCCGGTCCATCTGAGTCAGCTTAGTTGCTCCGGCCACCGCGCCATCTTCTAGCTCCGATATTCGTCCCTCCGCCTCTTTCAGGCGCTCTCCGTGTTGGTCCAGCCGATGTACCACTGCCTCCAATCGTGTGTTCATGTTGTCGATTTTGGTGTCAATGGACGTTAGGCTCGCCTGAAGTCCGAGGAGGATAGCCTTCCAGTCCACTTCCTCCTCCTCGCCGGGCCCTGCCTCGCCACTCTCCGTAGGCGGGGTGCGCGTCTTCTTTTTTGGGGGGTTGAATTGTAGAGTCGCCTGTTTGGCGTCCGTTTTACCCATGACGATGCCGGGCAGGGTCGAGGGGAGCTGGTCCGCCAAAAAATATAATATTGTAGGCGCGTTTTGGAGCCTCAAGTCGATGCCAACCCTCAGGAGAGGCAGTCCCTTCCAGGCCGCAGGGCGCCCCGAATTACCACAGCACCCCCTCAGCCTCCGCAGGTATGGGAGCACGCACCTCCGCAACGAGGGCAGACCAGGAGAGATGTCCGGAGGGCACGGGTCGCCGCCAGTCCCAAACGCCAGCCGAGGTGCTCCGCAGGCGGTCCTCCCTCGATGCGGCTCGCGGAGCCCACAGCCACGGTACCTCCGCAGTGTACAGGTCTAGGAGCGCGCGCCTCCGCTTCAGTGTGGTTCGGCTGGGCGGGCAGGGCCTCTACATGTACGACATCCGCAGCCCGGAGGCAGCAGGGTCCATCTCACGCCGCGAGCCCGCCCGGCGTTGCAACGGAGGGGATGTCAGGCCCGCCGCGGTCTTCACGAAAGTGGCGACCGCGTCAGCCACCGTCCGCAGGTCCCTCGCGGCCTGCAGGGCCGAAGAATCCCCGGTCTCGCGTTGTGTGGAGCCCTCGAGCCGCAGGTACGCCCCTCTCGCTGCCTCGTCCAGGATGGGCAATATCCGTGCCGCCAGGGCACCTACGGACCTGAAACTTGCGTCGAGTGGACTCGAGACCCTCAGCTGTCCGTCGGCATCGGTTTGGTATAGGTAGCTGGCCTGTAGGATGGATTTGCAGGGTGTATTAACGCCCGGCTGGCGAGAGCCTCACTAAAGCGCGGCCATGACGGTCCAGCGCCACCTAGCGCCCCATGCCAGAGTATGAGTTAAGACCTTAACCATGATGCCAGAGTAAGAGTTAAGACCTTAACCATGATGCCAGAGTAAGAGTTAAGAACTTAACCATGATGCCAGAGTAAGAGTTAAGACCTTAACCATTAGTCCAGATTAGGAGTTAAGACCTTAACCATGATGCCAGAGTAAGAGTCTAAGACCTTAACCATTAGTCCAGTGTAAGAGTTAAGACCTTAACCATTAGTCCAGAGTAAGAGTTAAGACCTTAACCATTAGTCTAGAGTAAGAGTTAAGACCTTAACCATGATGCTAGAGTAAGAGTTAAGACCTTAACCATTAGTCCAGAGTAAGAGTTAAGACCTTAACCATTAGTCCAGAGTAAGAGTTATGAACTTAACCATTAGTCCAGAGTAAGAGTTAAGACCTTAACCATGATCCCAGAGTTAGAGTTAAGACCTTAACCATGATGCCAGAGTAAGAGTTACGACCTTAACCATGATGCCAGAGTAAGAGTTAAGACCATAACCATTAGTCCAGAGTAAGAGTTAAGACCTTAACCATGATGCCAGAGTAAGAGTTAAGACCAAGACCTTAAGCATTAGTACAGAGTAAGAGTTAAGACCTTAACCATGATGCCAGAGTAAGAGTTAAGACCTTAACCATTAGTCCAGAGTAAGAGTTAAGCCTGTAACCATTAGTCCAGAGTAAGATTTAAGACCTTAACCATGATGCCAGAGTAAGAGTCTAAGACCTTAACCATTAGTCCAGAGTAAGAGTTAAGATCTTAACCATTAGTCCAGAGTAAGAGTTAAGACCATAACCATTAGTCCAGAGTAAGAGTTAAGACCATAACCATGATGCCAGAGTAAGAGTTAAGACCTTAACCATGATGCCAGAGTAAGAGTTAAGACCTTAACCATGATGCCAGAGTAAGAGTTAAGACCTTAACCATTAGTCCAGAGTAAGAGTTAAGACCTTAACCATGATGCCAGAGTAAGAGTTAAGACCTTAACCATTAGTCCAGAGTAAGAGTTAAGACCATAACCATTAGTCCAGAGTAAGAGTTAAGACCTTAACCATGATGCCAGAGTAAGAGTTAACACCTTAACCATTAGTCCAGAGTAAGAGTTAAGACCTTAACCATAATGCCAGGGTAAGAGTTAAGACCTTAAACATTAGTCCAGAGTAAGAGTTAAGACCTTAAACATTAGTCCAGAGTAAGAGTTAAGACCTTAACCATGATGCTAGAGTAAGAGTTAAGACCTTAACCATAATGCCAGAGTAAGAGTTAAGACCTTAACCATTAGTCCAGAGTAAGAGTTAAGACCTTAACCATTAGTCCAGAGTAAGAGTTACGACCTTAACCATGATGCCAGAATAAGAGTTAAGACCTTAACCATGTTCCCAGAGTTAGAGTTAAGACCTTAACCATGATGCCAGAGTAAGAGTTAAGACCAAGACCTTAACCATTAGTCCAGAGTTAGAGTTAAGACCTTAACCATGATGCCAGAGTAAGAGTTAAGACCTTAACCATTAGTCCAGAGTAAGAGTAAAGCCCGTAACCATTAGTCCAGAGTAAGATTTAAGACCTTAAACATGATGCCAGAGTAAGAGTCTAAGACCTTAACCATTAGTCCAGAGTAAGAGTTGAAACCTTAACCATTAGTCTAGAGTAAGAGTTAAGACCTTAACCATGATGCTAGAGTAAGAGTTAAGACCTTAACCATTAGTCCAGAGTAAGAGTTAAGACCTTAACCATTAGTCCAGAGTAAGAGTTACGAACGTAACCATTAGTCCAGAGTAAGAGTTAAGACCTTAACCACGATCCCAGAGTTAGAGTTAAGACCTTAACCATGATGCCAGAGTAAGAGTTACAACCTTAACCATTAGTCCAGAGTAAGAGTTAAGGCCTTAACCATGATGCCAGAGTAAGAGTTAACACCTTAACCATTAGTCCAGAGTAAGAGTTAAGACCTTAACCATGATGCCAGGGTAAGAGTTAAGACCTTAAACATTAGTCCAGAGTAAGAGTTAAGACCTTAACCATGATGCCAGAGTAAGAGTCTAAGACCTTAACCATTAGTCCAGAGTAAGAGTTAAGACCTTAACCATTAGTCCAGAGTAAGAGTTAAGACCTTAACCATTAGCCTAGAGTAAGAGTTAAGACCTTAACCATGATGCTAGAGTAAGAGTTAAGACCTTAACCATGATGCCAGAGTAAGAGTTAAGACCTTAACCATTAGTTCAGAGTAAGAGTTAAGACAATAACCATTAGTCCAGAGTAAGAGTTACGACCTTAACCATGATGCCAGAGTAAGAGTTAAGACCTTAACCATGTTCCCAGAGTTAGGGTTAAGACCTTAACCATGATGCCAGAATAAGAGTTACTACCTTAACCATGATGCCAGAGTAAGAGTTAAGACCTTAACCATTAGTCCAGAGTAAGAGTTAAGACCTTAACCATGATGCCATAGTAAGAGTTAAGACCAAGACCTTAACCATTAGTCCAGAGTTAGAGTTAAGACCTTAACCATGATGCCAGAGTAAGAGTTAAGACCTTAACCATTAGTCCAGAGTAAGAGTTAAGCCTGTAACCATTAGTCCAGAGTAAGATTAAAGACCTTAACCATGATGCCAGAGTAAGAGTCTAAGACCTTAACCATGATGCCAGAGTAAGAGTTAAGACCTTAACCATTAGTCCAGAGTATGAGTTAAGACCTTAACCATGATGCCAGAGTGAGAGTCTAAAACCTTAACCATTAGTCCAGAGTAAGAGTTAAGACCTTAACCATGATGCCAGAGTAAGAGTTAAGACCTTAACCATTAGTCCAGAGTAGGAGTTAAGACCTTAACCATGATGCCAGAGTAAGAGTTAAGACCTTAACCATGATGCCAGAGTAAGAGTTAAGACCTTAACCATTAGTCCAGAGTAAGAGTTAAGACCTTAACCATGATGCCACAGTAAGAGTTAAGACCTTAACCATTAGTCCAGAGTAAGAGTTAAGACCTTAACCATGATGTAAGAGTAAGAGTTAAGACCAAGACCTTAACCATTAGTCCAGAGTAAGAGTTAAGACCTTAACCATGATGCCAGAGTAAGAGTTAAGACCTTAACCATTAGTCCAGAGTAAGAGTTAAGCCCTTAACCATTAGTCCAGAGTAAGATTTAGGACCTTATCCATGATGGCAGAGTAAGAGTCTAAGACCTTAACCATGATGTCAGAGTAAGAGTTAAGACCTTAACCATTAGTCCAGAGTAGGAGTTAAGACCTTAACCATGATGCCAGAGTAAGAGTTAAGACCTTAACCATGATGCCAGAGTAAGAGTTAAGACCTTAACCATTAGTCCAGAGTAAGAGTTAAGACCTTAACCATGATGCCACAGTAAGAGTTAAGACCTTAACCATTAGTCCAGAGTAAGAGTTAAGACCTTAACCATGATGTAAGAGTAAGAGTTAAGACCAAGACCTTAACCATTAGTCCAGAGTAAGAGTTAAGACCTTAACCATGATGCCAGAGTAAGAGTTAAGACCTTAACCATTAGTCCAGAGTAAGAGTTAAGACCTTAACCATTAGTCCAGAGTAGGAGTTAAGACCTTAACCATGATGCCAGAGTAAGAGTCTAAGACCTTAACCATTAGTCCAGTGTAAGAGTTAAGACCTTAACCATTAGTCCAGAGTAAGAGTTAAGACCTTAACCATTAGTCTAGAGTAAGAGTTAAGACCTTAACCATGATGCTAGAGTAAGAGTTAAGACCTTAACCATTAGTCCAGAGTAAGAGTTAAGACCTTAACCATTAGTCCAGAGTAAGAGTTATGAACTTAACCATTAGTCCAGAGTAAGAGTTAAGCCTGTAACCATTAGTCCAGAGTAAGATTTAAGACCTTAACCATGATGCCAGAGTAAGAGTCTAAGACCTTAACCATGATGCCAGAGTAAGAGTTAAGATCTTAACCATTAGTCCAGAGTAAAAGTTAAGACCATAACCATTAGTCCAGAGTAAGAGTTAAGACCATAACCATGATGCCAGAGTAAGAGTTAAGACCTTAAGCATGATGCCAGAGTAAGAGTTAAGACCTTAACCATGATGCCAGAGTAAGAGTTAAGACCTTAACCATTAGTCCAGAGTAAGAGTTATGACCTTAACCATGATGCCAGAGTAAGAGTTAAGACCTTAACCATTAGTCCAGAGTAAGAGTTAAGACCATAACCATTAGTCCAGAGTAAGAGTTAAGACCTTAAACATGATGCCAGAGTAAGAGTTCACACCTTAACCATTAGTCCAGAGTAAGAGCTAAGACCTTAACCATGATGCCAGGGTAAGAGTTAAGACCTTAAACATTAGTCCAGAGTAAGAGTTAAGACCTTAACCATGATGCCAGAGTAAGAGTCTAAGACCTTAACCATTAGTCTAGAGTAAGAGTTAAGGCCTTAACCATGATGCTAGAGTAAGAGTTAAGACCTTAACCATAATGCCAGAGTAAGAGTTAAGACCTTAACCATTAGTCCAGAGTAAGAGTTAAGACCTGAACCATTAGTCCAGAGTAAGAGTTACGACCTTAACCATGATGCCAAAGTAAGAGTTAAGACCTTAACCATGTTCCCAGAGTTAGAGTTAGGACCTTAACCATGATGCCAGAGTAAGAGTTACGACCTTAACCATGATGCCAGAGTAAGAGTTAAGACCTTAACCATTAGTCCAGAGTAAGAGTTAATACCTTAACCATGATGCCAGAGTAAGAATTAAGACCAAGACCTTAACCATTAGTCCAGAGTTAGAGTTAAGACCTTAACCATGATGCCAGAGTTAGAGTTAAGACCTTAACCATTAGTCCAGAGTAAGAGTTAAGCCCGTAACCATTAGCCCAGAGTAAGATTTAAGACCTTAACCATGATGCCAGAGTAAGAGTCTAAGACCTTAACCATGATGCCAGAGTAAGAGTTAAGACCTTAACCACTAGTCCAGAGTAAGAGTTAAGACCATAACCATTAGTCCAGAGTAAGAATTAAGACCTTAACCATTAGTCTAGAGTAAGAGTTAAGACCTTAACCATGATGCTAGAGTAAGAGTTAAGACCTTAACCATTAGTCCAGAGTAAGAGTTAAGACCTTAACCATTAGTCCAGAGTAAGAGTTACGAACTTAACCATTAGTCCAGAGTAAGAGTTAAGACCTTAACCATGATCCCAGAGTTAGAGTTAAGACCTTAACCATGATGCCAGAGTAAGAGTTACGACCTTAACCATTAGTCCAGAGTAAGAGTTAAGACCTTAACCATGATGCCAGAGTAAGAGTTAAGACCTTAACCATGATGCCAGAGTTAGAGTTAAGACCTTAACCATGATGCCAGAGTAAGAGTTAAGACCTTAACCATTAGTCCAGAGTAAGAGATAAGACCTTAACCATGATGCCAGAGTAAGAGTTAAGACCTTAAACTTTAGTCCAGAGTAAGAGTTAAGACCTTTACCATGATGCCAGAGTAAGAGTCTAAGACCTTAACCATTAGTCCAGAGTAAGAGTCAAGACATTAACCATTAGTCCAGAGTAAGAGTTAAGACCTTAACCATTAGTCCAGAGTAAGAGTTAAGACCTTAACCATGATGCTAGATTAAGAGTTAAGACCTTAACCATGATGCCAGAGTAAGAGTTAAGACCTTAACCATTAGTCGAGAGTAAGAGTTAAGACCTTAAGCATTAGTCCAGAGTAAGAGTTACAACCTTAACCATGATGCCAGAGTAAGAGTTAAGACCTTAACCATGATGCCAGAGTTAGAGTTAAGACCTTAACCATGATGCCAGAGTAAGAGTTAAGACCTTAACCATGATGCCAGAGTGAGAGTCTAAAACCTTAACCATTAGTCCAGAGTAAGAGTAAAGACCTTAACCATGATGACAGAGTAAGAGTTAAGACCTTAACCATTAGTCCAGAGTAAGAGTTAAGACCTTAACCATGATGCCAGAGTAAGAGTTAAGACCTAAACCATGATGCCAGAGTAAGAGTTAAGACCTTAACCATTAGTCCAGAGTAAGAGTTAAGACCTTAACCATGATGCCAGAGGTAGAGTTAATACCTTAACCATGATGCCAGAGTAAGAGTTAAGACCTTAACCATTAGTCCAGAGTAAGAGTTAAGACCTTAACCATGATGCCAGAGTGAGAGTCTAAAACCTTAACCATTAGTCCAAAGTAAGAGTTAAGACCTTAACCATGATGCCAGAGTAAGAGTTAAGACCTTAACCATTAGTCCAGAGTAAGAGTTAAGACCTTAATCATGATGCCAGAGTAAGAGTTAAGACCTTAACCATTAGTCCAGAGTAAGAGTTAAGACCTTAACCATGATGCCAGAGTAAGAGTTAAGACCTTAACCATGATGCCAGAGGTAGAGTTAATACCTTAACCATGATGCCAGAGTAAGAGTTAAGACCTTAACCATTAGTCCAGAGTAAGAGATAAGACCTTAACCATGATGCCAGAGTAAGAGTCTAAGACCTTAACCATTAGTCCAGAGTAAGAGTTAAGACATTAACCATTAGTCCAGAGTAAGAGTTAAGACCTTAACCATTAGTCCAGAGTAAGAGTTAAGACCTTAACCATGATGCTAGAGTAAGAGTTAAGACCTTAACCATGATGCCAGAGTAAGAGTTAAGACCTTAACCATTAGTCGAGAGTAAGAGTTAAGACCTTAACCATTAGTCCAGAGTAAGAGTTACAACCTTAACCATGATGCCAGAGTAAGAGTTAAGACCTTAACCATGATGCCAGAGTTAGAGTTAAGACCTTAACCATGATGCCAGAGTAAGAGTTAAGACCTTAACCATGATGCCAGAGTGAGAGTCTAAAACCTTAACCATTAGTCCAGAGTAAGAGTAAAGACCTTAACCATGATGCCAGAGTAAGAGTTAAGACCTTAACCATTAGTCCAGAGTAAGAGTTAGGACCTTAACCATGATGCCAGAGTAAGAGTTAAGACCTAAACCATGATGCCAGAGTAAGGGTTAAGACCTTAACCATGATGCCAGAGTAAGAGTTAAGACATTAACCATGATGCCAGAGTAAGAGTTAAGACCTTAACCATTAGTCCAGAGTAAGAGTTACGACCTTAACCATGATGCCAGAGTAAGAGTTAAGACCTTAACCATGATGCCAGAGGCAGAGTTAATACCTTAACCATGATGCCAGAGTAAGAGTTAAGACCTTAACCATTAGTCCAGAGTAAGAGTTAAGACCTTAACCATTAATCCAGAGTAAGAGTCTAAAACCTTAACCATTAATCCAGAGTAAGAGTTAAGACCTTAACCATGATGCCAGAGTAAGAGTTAAGACCTTAACAATTAGTCCAGAGTAAGAGTTAAGACCTTAACCATGATGCCAGAGTAAGACTTAAGACATTAACCATGATGCCAGAGTAAGAGTTAAGACCTTAACCATTAGTCCAGAGTAAGAGTTAAGACATTAACCATTATTCCAGAGTAAGAGTTAAGACCTTAACCATTAGTCCAGAGTAAGAGTTAAGACCTTAACCATGATGCTAGAGTAAGAGTTAAGACCTTAAGCATTAGTCGAGAGTAAGAGTTAAGACCTTAACCATTAGTCCAGAGTAAGAGTTACGACCTTAACCATGATGCCAGAGTAAGAGTTAAGACCTTAACCATGATGCCAGAGTTAGAGTTAAGACCTTAACCATGATGCCAGAGTAAGAGTTAAGACCTTAACCATGATGCCAGAGTGAGAGTCTAAAACCTTAACCATTAGTCCAGAGTAAGAGTAAAGACCTTAACCATGATGCCAGAGTAAGAGTTAAGACCTTAACCATTAGTCCAGAGTAAGAGTTAAGACCTTAACCATGATGCCAGAGTAAGAGTTAAGACCTAAACCATGATGCCAGAGTAAGAGTTAAGACCTTAACCATTAGTCCAGAGTAAGAGTTAAGACCTTAACCATGATGCCAGAGTAAGAGTTAAGACCTTAACCATGATGCCAGAGTAAGAGTAAAGACCTTAACCATGATGCCAGAGTAAGAGTTAAGACCTTAACCATGATGCCAGAGGTAGAGTTAATACCTTAACCATGATGCCAGAGTAAGAGTTAAGACCTTAACCATTAGTCCGGAGTATGAGTTAAGACCTTAACCATGATGCCAGAGTGAGAGTCTAAAACCTTAACCATTAGTCCAGAGTAAGAGTTAAGACCTTAACCATGATGCCAGAGTAAGAGTTAAGACCTTAACCATTAGTCCAGAGTAAGAGTTAAGACCTTAACCATGATGCCAGAGTAAGAGTTAAGACCTTAACCATTAGTCCAGAGTAAGAGTTAAGACCTTAACCATGATGCCAGAGTAAGAGTTAAGACCTTAACCATTAGTCCAGAGTAAGAGTTAAGACCTTAACCATGATGCCAGAGTAAGAGTTAAGACCAAGACCTTAACCATTAGTCCAGAGTAAGAGTCTAAGACCTTAACCATGATGCCAGAGTATGAGTTAAGACCTTAACCATGATGCCAAAGTAAGAGTTAAGACCTTAACCATGATGCCAGAGTAAGAGTTGAGAACTTAACCATGATGCCAGAGTAAGAGTTAAGACCTTAACCATTAGTCCAGAGTAGGAGTTAAGACCTTAACCATGATGCCAGAGTAGGAGTTAAAACCGTAAACATTAGTCCAGAGTAAGAGTTAAGACCTTAACCATGATGCCAGAGTAAGAGTCTAAGACCTTAACCATTAGTCCAGTGTAAGTGTTAAGACCTTAACCATTAGTCCAGAGTAAGAGTTAAGACCTTAACCATGATGCCAGAATAAGAGTCTAAGACCTTAACCATTAGTCCAGTGTAAGAGTTAAGACCTTAACCATTAGTCCAGAGTAAGAGTTAAGACCTTAACCATGATGCCAGAGTAAGAGTTAAGACCTTAACCATTAGTCTAGAGTAAGAGTTAAGACCTTAACCATGATGCTAGAGTAAGAGTTAAGACCTTAACCATTAGTCCAGAGTAAGAGTTAAGACCTTAACCATTAGTCCAGAGTAAGAGTTATGAACTTAACCATTAGTCCAGAGTAAGAGTTAAGACCTTAACCATGATCCCAGAGTTAGAGTTAAGACCTTAACCATGATGCCAGAGTAAGAGTTACGACCTTAACCATGATGCCAGAGTAAGAGTTAAGACCATAACCATTAGTCCAGAGTAAGAGTTAAGACCTTAACCATGATGCCAGAGTAAGAGTTAAGACCAAGACCTTAACCATTAGTCCAGAGTAAGAGTTAAGACCTTAACCTTGATGCCAGAGTAAGAGTTAAGACCTTAACCATTAGTCCAGAGTAAGAGTTAAACATGTAACCATTAGTCCAGAGTAAGATTTAAGACCTTAACCATGATGCCAGAGTAAGAGTCTAAGACCTTAACCATGATGCCAGAGTAAGAGTTAATACATTAACCATTAGTCCAGAGTAAGAGTTAAGACCTTAACCATTAGTACAGAGTAAGAGTTAAGACCTTAACCATGATGCTAGAGTAAGAGTTAAGACCTTAACCATGATGCCAGAGTAAGAGTTAAGACCTTAACCATTAGTCGAGAGTAAGAGTTAAGACCTCAACCATTAGTCCAGAGTAAGAGTTAAGACCTTAACCATTAGTCCAGAGTAAGAGTTAAGACCTTAACCATGATGCCAGAGTAAGAGTAAAGACCTTAACCATGATGCCAGAGTAAGAGTTAAGACCTTAACCATGATGCCAGAGGTAGAGTTAATACCTTAACCATGATGCCAGAGTAAGAGTTAAGACCTTAACCATTAGTCCGGAGTATGAGTTAAGACCTTAACCATGATGCCAGAGTGAGAGTCTAAAACCTTAACCATTAGTCCAGAGTAAGAGTTAAGACCTTAACCATGATGCCAGAGTAAGAGTTAAGACCTTAACCATTAGTCCAGAGTAAGAGTTAAGACCTTAACCATGATGCCAGAGTAAGAGTTAAGACCTTAACCATGATGCCAGAGTAAGAGTTAAGACCTTAACCATTAGTCCAGAGTAAGAGTTAAGACCTTAACCATGATGCCAGAGTAAGAGTTAAGACCTTAACCATTAGTCCAGAGTAAGAGTTAAGACCTTAACCATGATGCCAGAGTAAGAGTTAAGACCAAGACCTTAACCATTAGTCCAGAGTAAGAGTCTAAGACCTTAACCATGATGCCAGAGTATGAGTTAAGACCTTAACCATGATGCCAGAGTAAGAGTTAAGACCTTAACCATGATGCCAGAGTAAGAGTTAAGAACTTAACCATGATGCCAGAGTAGGAGTTAAGACCGTAAACATTAGTCCAGAGTAAGAGTTAAGACCTTAACCATGATGCCAGAGTAAGAGTCTAAGACCTTAACCATTAGTCCAGTGTAAGAGTTAAGACCTTAACCATTAGTCCAGAGTAAGAGTTAAGACCTTAACCATGATGCCAGAGTAAGAGTCTAAGACCTTAACCATTAGTCCAGTGTAAGAGTTAAGACCTTAACCATTAGTCCAGAGTAAGAGTTAAGACCTTAACCATTAGTCTAGAGTAAGAGTTAAGACCTTAACCATGATGCTAGAGTAAGAGTTAAGACCTTAACCATTAGTCCAGAGTAAGAGTTAAGACCTTAACCATTAGTCCAGAGTAAGAGTTATGAACTTAACCATTAGTCCAGAGTAAGAGTTAAGACCTTAACCATGATCCCAGAGTTAGAGTTAAGACCTTAACCATGATGCCAGAGTAAGAGTTACGACCTTAACCATGATGCCAGAGTAAGAGTTAAGACCATAACCATTAGTCCAGAGTAAGAGTTAAGACCTTAACCATGATGCCAGAGTAAGAGTTAAGACCAAGACCTTAACCATTAGTCCAGAGTAAGAGTTAAGACCTTAACCTTGATGCCAGAGTAAGAGTTAAGACCTTAACCATTAGTCCAGAGTAAGAGTTAAACCTGTAACCATTAGTCCAGAGTAAGATTTAAGACCTTAACCATGATGCCAGAGTAAGAGTCTAAGACCTTAACCATGATGCCAGAGTAAGAGTTAATACATTAACCATTAGTCCAGAGTAAGAGTTAAGACCTTAACCATTAGTACAGAGTAAGAGTTAAGACCTTAACCATGATGCTAGAGTAAGAGTTAAGACCTTAACCATGATGCCAGAGTAAGAGTTAAGACCTTAACCATTAGTCCAGAGTAAGAGTTAAGACCTTAACCATTAGTCCAGAGTAAGAGTTACAACCTTAACCATGATGCCAGAGTAAGAGTTAAGACCTTAACCATGATGCCAGAGTTAGAGTTAAGACCTTAACCATGATGCCAGAGTAATAGTTAAGACCTTAACCATGATGCCAGAGTGAGAGTCTAAAACCTTAACCATTAGTCCAGAGTAAGAGTAAAGACCTTAACCATGATGCCAGAGTAAGAGTTAAGACCTTAACCATTAGTCCAGAGTAAGAGTTAAGACCTTAACCATGATGCCAGAGTAAGAGTTAAGACCTAAACCATGATGCCAGAGTAAGAGTTAAGACCTTAACCATTAGTCCAGAGTAAGAGTTAAGACCTAAACCATGATGCCAGAGTAAGACTTAAGACATTAACCATGATGCCAGAGTAAGAGTTAAGACCTTAACCATTAGTCCAGAGTAAGAGTTACGACCTTAACCATGATGCCAGAGTAAGAGTTAAGACCTAAACCATGATGCCAGAGTAAGAGTTAAGACCTTAACCATGATGCCAGAGTAAGAGTTAAGACCTTAACCATTAGTCCAGAGTAAGAGTTACGACCTTAACCATGATGCCAGAGTAAGAGTTAAGACCTTAACCATGATGCCAGAGGCAGAGTTAATACCTTAACCATGATGCCAGAGTAAGATTTAAGACCTTAACCATTAGTCCAGAGTAAGAGTTAAGACCTTAACCATTAATCCAGAGTAAGAGTCTAAAACCTTAACCATTAATCCAGAGTAAGAGTTAAGACCTTAACCATGATGCCAGAGTAAGAGTTAAGACCTTAACCATTAGTCCAGAGTAAGAGTTAAGACCTTAACCATGATGCCAGAGTAAGACTTAAGACATTAACCATGATGCCAGAGTAAGAGTTAAGACCTTAACCATTAGTCCAGAGTAAGAGTTAAGACGTTAACCATTATTCCAGAGTAAGAGTTAAGACCTTAACCATTAGTCCAGAGTAAGAGTTAAGACCTTAACCATGATGCTAGAGTAAGAGTTAAGACCTTAAGCATTAGTCGAGAGTAAGAGTTAAGACCTTAACCATTAGTCCAGAGTAAGAGTTACGACCTTAACCATGATGCCAGAGTAAGAGTTAAGACCTTAACCATGATGCCAGAGTTAGAGTTAAGACCTTAACCATGATGCCAGAGTAAGAGTTAAGACCTTAACCATGATGCCAGAGTGAGAGTCTAAAACCTTAACCATTAGTCCAGAGTAAGAGTAAAGACCTTAACCATGATGCCAGAGTAAGAGTTAAGAACTTAACCATTAGTCCAGAGTAAGAGTTAAGACCTTAACCATGATGCCAGAGTAAGAGTTAAGACCTAAACCATGATGCCAGAGTAAGAGTTAAGACCTTAACCATTAGTCCAGAGTATGAGTTAAGACCTTAACCATGATGCCAGAGTGAGAGTCTAAAACCTTAACCATTAGTCCAGAGTAAGAGTTAAGACCTTAACCATGATGCCAGAGTAAGAGTTAAGACCTTAACCATTAGTCCAGAGTAAGAGTTAAGACCTTAACCATGATGCCAGAGTAAGAGTTAGGACCTTAACCATGATGCCAGAGTAAGAGTTAAGACCTTAACCATTAGTCCAGAGTAAGAGTTAAGACCTTAACCATGATGCCAGAGTAAGAGTTAAGACCTTAACCATTAGTCCAGAGTAAGAGTTAAGACCTTAACCATGATGCCAGAGTAAGAGTTAAGACCAAGACCTTAACCATGAGTCCAGAGTAAGAGTCTAAGACCTTAACCATGATGCCAGAGTATGAGTTAAGACCTTAACCATGATGCCAGAGTAAGAGTTAATACCTTAACCATGATGCCAGAGTAAGAGTTAAGAACTTAACCATGATGCAAGAGTAAGAGTGAAGACCTTAACCATTAGTCCAGAGTAGGAGTTAAGACCTTAACCATGATGCCAGAGTAGGAGTTAAGACCGTAAACATTAGTCCAGAGTAAGAGTTAAGACCTTAACCATGATGCCAGAGTAAGAGTCTAAGACCTTAACCATTAGTCCAGTGTAAGAGTTAAGACCTTAACCATTAGTCCAGAGTAAGAGTTAAGACCTTAACCATTAGTCTAGATTAAGAGTTAAGACCTTAACCATGATGCTAGAGTAAGAGTTAAGACCTTAACCATTAGTCCAGAGTAAGAGTTAAGACCTTAACCATTAGTCCAGAGTAAGAGTTATGAACTTAACCATTAGTCCAGAGTAAGAGTTAAGACCTTAACCATGATCCCAGAGTTAGAGTTAAGACCTTAACCATGATGCCAGAGTAAGAGTTACGACCTTAACCATGATGCCAGAGTAAGAGTTAAGACCATAACCATTAGTCCAGAGTAAGAGTTAAGACCTTAACCATGATGCCAGAGTAAGAGTTAAGACCAAGACCTTAACCATTAGTCCAGAGTAAGAGTTAAGACCTTAACCTTGATGCCAGAGTAAGAGTTAAGACCTTAACCATTAGTCCAGAGTAAGAGTTAAACCTGTAACCATTAGTCCAGAGTAAGATTTAAGACCTTAACCATGATGCCAGAGTAAGAGTCTAAGACCTTAACCATGATGCCAGAGTAAGAGTTAATACATTAACCATTAGTCCAGAGTAAGAGTTAAGACCTTAACCATTAGTACAGAGTAAGAGTTAAGACCTTAACCATGATGCTAGAGTAAGAGTTAAGACCTTAACCATGATGCCAGAGTAAGAGTTAAGACCTTAACCATTAGTCAAGAGTAAGAGTTAAGACCTTAACCATTAGTCCAGAGTAAGAGTTACAACCTTAACCATGATGCCAGAGTAAGAGTTAAGACCTTAACCATGATGCCAGAGTTAGAGTTAAGACCTTAACCATGATGCCAGAGTAATAGTTAAGACCTTAACCATGATGCCAGAGTGAGAGTCTAAAACCTTAACCATTAGTCCAGAGTAAGAGTAAAGACCTTAACCATGATGCCAGAGTAAGAGTTAAGACCTTAACCATTAGTCCAGAGTAAGAGTTAAGACCTTAACCATGATGCCAGAGTAAGAGTTAAGACCTAAACCATGATGCCAGAGTAAGAGTTAAGACCTTAACCATTAGTCCAGAGTAAGAGTAAAGACCTTAACCATGATGCCAGAGTAAGAGTTAAGACCTTAACCATTAGTCCAGAGTAAGAGTTAAGACCTTAACCATGATGCCAGAGTAAGACTTAAGACATTAACCATGATGCCAGAGTAAGAGTTAAGACCTTAACCATTAGTCCAGAGTAAGAGTTACGACCTTAACCATGATGCCAGAGTAAGAGTTAAGACCTTAACCATGATGCCAGAGGTAGAGTTAAGACCTTAACCATGATGCCAGAGTAAGAGTTAAGACCTTAACCATTAGTCCAGAGTAAGAGTTAAGACCTTAACCATGATGCCAGAGTGAGAGTCTAAAACCTTAACCATTAGTCCAGAGTAAGAGTTAAGACCTTAACCATGATGCCAGAGTAAGAGTTAAGACCTTAACCATTAGTCCACAGTAAGAGTTAAGACCTTAATCATGATGCCAGAGTAAGAGGTAAGACCTTAACCATTAGTCCAGAGTAAGAGTTAAGACCTTAACCATGATGCCAGAGTAAGACTTAAGACATTAACCATGATGCCAGAGTAAGAGTTAAGACCTTAACCATGATGCCAGAGTAAGAGTCTAAGACCTTAACCATTAGTCCAGAGTAAGAGTTAAGACCTTAACCATTAGTCCAGAGTAAGAGTTAAGACCTTAACCATGATGCTAGAGTAAGAGTTAAGACCTTAACCATTAGTCGAGAGTAAGAGTTAAGACCTTAACCATTAGTCCAGAGTAAGAGTTACGACCTTAACCATGATGCCAGAGTAAGAGTTAAGACCTTAACCATGATGCCAGACTTAGAGTTAAGACCTTAACCATGATGCCAGAGTAAGAGTTAAGACCTTAACCATGATGCCAGAGTGAGAGTCTAAAACCTTAACCATTAGTCCAGAGTAAGAGTAAAGACCTTAACCATGATGCCAGAGTAAGAGTTAAGACCTTAACCATTAGTCCAGAGTAAGAGTTAAGACCTTAACCATGATGCCAGAGTAAGAGTTAAGACCTAAACCATGATGCCAGAGTAAGACTTAAGACATTAACCATGATGCCAGAGTAAGAGTTAAGACCTTAACCATTAGTCCAGAGTAAGAGTTACGACCTTAACTATGATGCCAGAGTAAGAGTTAAGACCTTAACCATGATGCCAGAGGTAGAGTTAAGACCTTAACCATGATGCCAGAGTAAGAGTTAAGACCTTAACCATTAGTCCAGAGTATGAGTTAAGACCTTAACCATGATACCAGAGTGAGAGTCTAAAACCTTAACCATTAGTCCAGAGTAAGAGTTGAGACCTTAACCATGATGCCAGAGTAAGAGTTAAGACCTTAACCATTAGTCCAGAGTAAGAGTTAAGACCTTAACCATGATGCCAGAGTAAGACTTAAGACATTAACCATGATGCCAGAGTAAGAGTTAAGACCTTAACCATTAGTCCAGAGTAAGAGTTACGACCTTAACCATGATGCCAGAGTAAGAGTTAAGACCTTAACCATGATGCCAGAGGCAGAGTTAATACCTTAACCATGATGCCAGAGTAAGATTTAAGACCTTAACCATTAGTCCAGAGTAAGAGTTAAGACCTTAACCATTAATCCAGAGTAAGAGTCTAAAACCTTAACCATTAATCCAGAGTAAGAGTTAAGACCTTAACCATGATGCCAGAGTAAGAGTTAAGACCTTAACCATTAGTCCAGAGTAAGAGTTAAGACCTTAACCATGATGCCAGAGTAAGACTTAAGACATTAACCATGATGCCAGAGTAAGAGTTAAGACCTTAACCATTAGTCCAGAGTAAGAGTTAAGACATTAACCATTATTCCAGAGTAAGAGTTAAGACCTTAACCATTAGTCCAGAGTAAGAGTTAAAACCTTAACCATGATGCTAGAGTAAGAGTTAAGACCTTAAGCATTAGTCGAGAGTAAGAGTTAAGACCTTAACCATTAGTCCAGAGTAAGAGTTACGACCTTAACCATGATGCCAGAGTAAGAGTTAAGACCTTAACCATGATGCCAGAGTTAGAGTTAAGTCCTTAACCATGATGCCAGAGTAAGAGTTCAGACCTTAACCATGATGCCAGAGTGAGAGTCTAAAACCTTAACCATTAGTCCAGAGTAAGAGTAAAGACCTTAACCATGATGCCAGAGTAAGAGTTAAGACCTTAACCATTAGTCCAGAGTAAGAGTTAAGACCTTAACCATGATGCCAGAGTAAGAGTTAAGACCTAAACCATGATGCCAGAGTAAGAGTTAAGAACTTAACCATTAGTCCAGAGTAAGAGTTAAGACCTTAACCATGATGCCAGAGTAGGAGTTAAGACCTTAACCATAATGCCAGAGTAAGAGTAAAGACCTTAACCATGATGCCAGAGTAAGAGTTAAGACCGTAACCATGATGCCAGAGGTAGAGTTAAGACCTTAACCATGATGCCAGAGTAAGAGTTAAGACCTTAACCATTAGTCCAGAGTATGAGTTAAGACCTTAACCATGATGCCAGAGTGAGAGTCTAAAACCTTAACCATTAGTCCAGAGTAAGAGTTAAGACCTTAACCATGATGCCAGAGTAAGAGTTAAGACCTTAACCATTAGTCCAGAGTAAGAGTTAAGACCTTAACCATGATGCCAGAGTAAGAGTTAGGACCTTAACCATGATGCCAGAGTAAGAGTTAAGACCTTAACCATTAGTCCAGAGTAAGAGTTAAGACCTTAACCATGACGCCAGAGTAAGAGTTAAGACCTTAACCATTAGTCCAGAGTAAGAGTTAAGACCTTAACCATGATGCCAGAGTAAGAGTTAAGACCAAGACCTTAACCATGAGTCCAGAGTAAGAGTCTAAGACCTTAACCATGATGCCAGAGTATGAGTTAAGACCTTAACCATGATGCCAGAGTAAGAGTTAAGACCTTAACCATGATGCCAGAGTAAGAGTTAAGAACTTAACCATGATGCCAGAGTAAGAGTTAAGACCTTAACCATTAGTCCAGAGTAGGAGTTAAGACCTTAACCATGATGCCAGAGTAGGAGTTAAGACCGTAAACATTAGTCCAGAGTAAGAGTTAAGACCTTAACCATGATGCCAGAGTAAGAGTCTAAGACCTTAACCATTAGTCCAGTGTAAGAGTTAAGACCTTAACCATTAGTCCAGAGTAAGAGTTAAGACCTTAACCATTAGTCTAGAGTAAGAGTTAAGACCTTAACCATGATGCTAGAGTAAGAGTTAAGACCTTAACCATTAGTCCAGAGTAAGAGTTAAGACCTTAACCATTAGTCCAGAGTAAGAGTTATGAACTTAACCATTAGTCCAGAGTAAGAGTTAAGACCTTAACCATGATCCCAGAGTTAGAGTTAAGACCTTAACCATGATGCCAGAGTAAGAGTTACGACCTTAACCATGATGCCAGAGTAAGAGTTAAGACCATAACCATTAGTCCAGAGTAAGAGTTAAGACCTTAACCATGATGCCAGAGTAAGAGTTAAGACCAAGACCTTAACCATTAGTCCAGAGTAAGAGTTAAGACCTTAACCTTGATGCCAGAGTAAGAGTTAAGACCTTAACCATTAGTCCAGAGTAAGAGTTAAACCTGTAACCATTAGTCCAGAGTAAGATTTAAGACCATAACCATGATGCCAGAGTAAGAGTCTAAGACCTCAACCATGATGCCAGAGTAAGAGTTAATACATTAACCATTAGTCCAGAGTAAGAGTTAAGACCTTAACCATTAGTACAGAGTAAGAGTTAAGACCTTAACCATGATGCTAGAGTAAGAGTTAAGACCTTAACCATGATGCCAGAGTAAGAGTTAAGACCTTAACCATTAGTCGAGAGTAAGAGTTAAGACCTTAACCATTAGTCCAGAGTAAGAGTTACAACCTTAACCATGATGCCAGAGTAAGAGTTAAGACCTTAACCATGATGCCAGAGTTAGAGTTAAGACCTTAACCATGATGCCAGAGTAATAGTTAAGACCTTAACCATGATGCCAGAGTGAGAGTCTAAAACCTTAACCATTAGTCCAGAGTAAGAGTAAAGACCTTAACCATGATGCCAGAGTAAGAGTTAAGACCTTAACCATTAGTCCAGAGTAAGAGTTAAGACCTTAACCATGATGCCAGAGTAGGAGTTAAGACCTAAACCATGATGCCAGAGTAAGAGTTAAGACCTTAACCATTAGTCCAGAGTAAGAGTTAAGACCTTAACCATGATGCCAGAGTAAGACTTAAGACATTAACCATGATGCCAGAGTAAGAGTTAAGACCTTAACCATTAGTCCAGAGTAAGAGTTACGACCTTAACCATGATGCCAGAGTAAGAGTTAAGACCTAAACCATGATGCCAGAGTAAGAGTTAAGACCTTAACCATGATGCCAGAGTAAGAGTTAAGACCTTAACCATGATGCCAGAGTAAGACTTAAGACATTAACCATGATGCCAGAGTAAGAGTTAAGACCTTAACCATTAGTCCAGAGTAAGAGTTAAGACCTTAACCATGATGCCAGAGTAAGACTTAAGACATTAACCATGATGCCAGAGTAAGAGTTAAGACCTTAACCATTAGTCCAGAGTAAGAGTTACGACCTTAACCATGATGCCAGAGTAAGAGTTAAGACCTAAACCATGATGCCAGAGTAAGAGTTAAGACCTTAACCATGATGCCAGAGTAAGAGTTAAGACCTTAACCATGATGCCAGAGTAAGACTTAAGACATTAACCATGATGCCAGAGTAAGAGTTAAGACCTTAACCATTAGTCCAGAGTAAGAGTTACGACCTTAACCATGATGCCAGAGTAAGAGTTAAGACCTTAACCATGATGCCAGAGGCAGAGTTAATACCTTAACCATGATGCCAGAGTAAGATTTAAGACCTTAACCATTAGTCCAGAGTAAGAGTTAAGACCTTAACCATTAATCCAGAGTAAGAGTCTAAAACCTTAACCATTAATCCAGAGTAAGAGTTAAGACCTTAACCATGATGCCAGAGTAAGAGTTAAGACCTTAACCATTAGTCCAGAGTAAGAGTTAAGACCTTAACCATGATGCCAGAGTAAGACTTAAGACATTAACCATGATGCCAGAGTAAGAGTTAAGACCTTAACCATTAGTCCAGAGTAAGAGTTAAGACATTAACCATTATTCCAGAGTAAGAGTTAAGACCTTAACCATTAGTCCAGAGTAAGAGTTAAGACCTTAACCATTATGCTAGAGTAAGAGTTAAGACCTTAAGCATTAGTCGAGAGTAAGAGTTAAGACCTTAACCATTAGTCCAGAGTAAGAGTTACGACCTTAACCATGATGCCAGAGTAAGAGTTAAGACCTTAACCATGATGCCAGAGTTAGAGTTAAGACCTTAACCATGATGCCAGAGTAAGAGTTAAGACCTTAACCATGATGCCAGAGTGAGAGTCTAAAACCTTAACCATTAGTCCAGAGTAAGAGTAAAGACTTTAACCATGATGCCAGAGTAAGAGTTAAGACCTTAACCATTAGTCCAGAGTAAGAGTTAAGACCTTAACCATGATGCCAGAGTAAGAGTTAAGACCTAAACCATGATGCCAGAGTAAGAGTTAAGAACTTAACCATTAGTCCAGAGTAAGAGTTAAGACCTTAACCATGATGCCAGAGTAGGAGTTAAGACCTTAACCATGATGCCAGAGTAAGAGTAAAGACCTTAACCATGATGCCAGAGTAAGAGTTAAGACCTTAACCATGATGCCAGAGGTAGAGTTAAGACCTTAACCATGATGCCAGAGTAAGAGTTAAGACCTTAACCATTAGTCCAGAGTATGAGTTAAGACCTTAACCATGATGCCAGAGTGAGAGTCTAAAACCTTAACCATTAGTCCAGAGTAAGAGTTAAGACCTTAACCATGATGCCAGAGTAAGAGTTAAGACCTTAACCATTAGTCCAGAGTAAGAGTTAAGACCTTAACCATGATGCCAGAGTAAGAGTTAGGACCTTAACCATGATGCCAGAGTAAGAGTTAAGACCTTAACCATTAGTCCAGAGTAAGAGTTAAGACCTTAACCATGATGCCAGAGTAAGAGTTAAGACCTTAACCATTAGTCCAGAGTAAGAGTTAAGACCTTAACCATGATGCCAGAGTAAGAGTTAAGACCAAGACCTTAACCATTAGTCCAGAGTAAGAGTTAAGACCTTAACCTTGATGCCAGAGTAAGAGTTAAGACCTTAACCATTAGTCCAGAGTAAGAGTTAAACCTGTAACCATTAGTCCAGAGTAAGAGTTAAGACCTTAACCATGATGCCAGAGTAAGAGTTAAGACCAAGACCTTAACCATTAGTCCAGAGTAAGAGTCTAAGACCTTAACCATGATGCCAGAGTATGAGTTAAGACCTTAACCATGATGCCAGAGTAAGAGTTAAGACCTTAACCATGATGCCAGAGTAAGAGTTAAGAACTTAACCATGATGCCAGAGTAAGAGTTAAGACCTTAACCATTAGTCCAGAGTAGGAGTTAAGACCTTAACCATGATGCCAGAGTAGGAGTTAAGACCGTAAACATTAGTCCAGAGTAAGAGTTAAGACCTTAACCATTAGTCCAGAGTAAGAGTTATGAACTTAACCATTAGTCCAGAGTAAGAGTTAAGACCTTAACCATGATCCCAGAGTTAGAGTTAAGACCTTAACCATGATGCCAGAGTAAGAGTTAAGACCTTAACCATGATGCCAGAGTAAGAGTCTAAGACCTTAACCATTAGTCCAGTGTAAGAGTTAAGACCTTAACCATTAGTCCAGAGTAAGAGTTAAGACCTTAACCATTAGTCTAGAGTAAGAGTTAAGATCTTAACCATGATGCTAGAGTAAGAGTTAAGACCTTAACCATTAGTCCAGAGTAAGAGTTAAGACCTTAACCATTAGTCCAGAGTAAGAGTTATGAACTTAACCATTAGTCCAGAGTAAGAGTTAAGACCTTAACCATGATCCCAGAGTTAGAGTTAAGACCTTAACCATGATGCCAGAGTAAGAGTTACGACCTTAACCATGATGCCAGAGTAAGAGTTAAGACCATAACCATTAGTCCAGAGTAAGAGTTAAGACCTTAACCATGATGCCAGAATAAGAGTTAAGACCAAGACCTTAACCATTAGTCCAGAGTAAGAGTTAAGACCTTAACCTTGATGCCAGAGTAAGAGTTAAGACCTTAACCATTAGTCCAGAGTAAGAGTTAAACCTGTAACCATTAGTCCAGAGTAAGATTTAAGACCTTAACCATGATGCCAGAGTAAGAGTCTAAGACCTTAACCATGATGCCAGAGTAAGAGTTAATACATTAACCATTAGTCCAGAGTAAGAGTTAAGACCTTAACCATTAGTCCAGAGTAAGAGTTAAGACCTTAACCATGATGCTAGAGTAAGAGTTAAGACCTTAACCATGATGCCAGAGTAAGAGATAAGACCTTAACCATTAGTCGAGAGTAAGAGTTAAGACCTTAACCATTAGTCCAGAGTAAGAGTTACAACCTTAACCATGATGCCAGAGTAAGAGTTAAGACCTTAACCATGATGCCAGAGTTAGAGTTAAGACCTTAACCATGATGCCAGAGTAATAGTTAAGACCTTAACCATGATGCCAGAGTGAGAGTCTAAAACTTTAACCATTAGTCCAGAGTAAGAGTAAAGACCTTAACCATGATGCCAGAGTAAGAGTTAAGACCTTAACCATTAGTCCAGAGTAAGAGTTAAGACCTTAACCATGATGCCAGAGTAAGAGTTAAGACCTAAACCATGATGCCAGAGTAAGAGTTAAGACCTTAACCATTAGTCCAGAGTAAGAGTTAAGACCTTAACCATGATGCCAGAGTAAGACTTAAGACATTAACCATGATGCCAGAGTAAGAGTTAAGACCTTAACCATTAGTCCAGAGTAAGAGTTACGACCTTAACCAATAGTCCAGAGTAAGAGTTAAGACCTTAACCATTAGTCCAGAGTAAGAGTTAAGACCTTAACCATGATGCTAGAGTAAGAGTTAAGACCTTAACCATGATGCCAGAGTAAGAGTTAAGACCTTAACCATTAGTCGAGAGTAAGAGTTAAGACCTTAACCATTAGTCCAGAGTAAGAGTTACAACCTTAACCATGATGCCAGAGTAAGAGTTAAGACCTTAACCATGATGCCAGAGTTAGAGTTAAGACCTTAACCATGATGCCAGAGTAATAGTTAAGACCTTAACCATGATGCCAGAGTGAGAGTCTAAAACCTTAACCATTAGTCCAGAGTAAGAGTAAAGACCTTAACCATGATGCCAGAGTAAGAGTTAAGACCTTAACCATTAGTCCAGAGTAAGAGTTAAGACCTTAACCATGATGCCAGAGTAAGAGTTAAGACCTAAACCATGATGCCAGAGTAAGAGTTAAGACCTTAACCATTAGTCCAGAGTAAGAGTTAAGACCTTAACCATGATGCCAGAGTAAGACTTAAGACATTAACCATGATGCCAGAGTAAGAGTTAAGACCTTAACCATTAGTCCAGAGTAAGAGTTACGACCTTAACCATGATGCCAGAGTAAGAGTTAAGACCTTAACCATGATGCCAGAGGTAGAGTTAAGACCTTAACCATGATGCCAGAGTAAGAGTTAAGACCTTAACCATTAGTCCAGAGTAAGAGTTAAGACCTTAACCATGATGCCAGAGTGAGAGTCTAAAACCTTAACCATTAGTCCAGAGTAAGAGTTAAGACCTTAACCATGATGCCAGAGTAAGAGTTAAGACCTTAACCATTAGTCCAGAGTAAGAGTTAAGACCTTAATCATGATGCCAGAGTAAGAGGTAAGACCTTAACCATTAGTCCAGAGTAAGAGTTAAGACCTTAACCATGATGCCAGAGTAAGACTTAAGACATTAACCATGATGCCAGAGTAAGAGTTAAGACCTTAACCATGATGCCAGAGTAAGAGTCTAAGACCTTAACCATTAGTCCAGAGTAAGAGTTAAGACATTAACCATTAGTCCAGAGTAAGAGTTAAGACCTTAACCATTAGTCCAGAGTAAGAGTTAAGACCTTAACCATGATGCTAGAGTAAGAGTTAAGACCTTAACCATTAGTCGAGAGTAAGAGTTAAGACCTTAACCATTAGTCCAGAGTAAGAGTTACGACCTTAACCATGATGCCAGAGTAAGAGTTAAGACCTTAACCATGATGCCAGAGTTAGAGTTAAGACCTTAACCATGATGCCAGAGTAAGAGTTAAGACCTTAACCATGATGCCAGAGTGAGAGTCTAAAACCTTAACCATTAGTCCAGAGTAAGAGTAAAGACCTTAACCATGATGCCAGAGTAAGAGTTAAGACCTTAACCATTAGTCCAGAGTAAGAGTTAAGACCTTAACCATGATGCCAGAGTAAGAGTTAAGACCTAAACCATGATGCCAGAGTAAGAGTTAAGACCTTAACCATTAGTCCAGAGTAAGAGTTATGACCTTAACTATGATGCCAGAGTAAGAGTTAAGACCTTAACCATGATGCCAGAGTGAGAGTCTAAAACCTTAACCATTAGTCCAGAGTAAGAGTAAAGACCTTAACCATGATGCCAGAGTAAGAGTTAAGACCTTAACCATTAGTCCAGAGTAAGAGTTAGGACCTTAACCATGATGCCAGAGTAAGAGTTAAGACCTAAACCATGATGCCAGAGTAAGAGTTAAGACCTTAACCATGATGCCAGAGTAAGAGTTAAGACCTTAACCATGATGCCAGAGTAAGACTTAAGACATTAACCATGATGCCAGAGTAAGAGTTAAGACCTTAACCATTAGTCCAGAGTAAGAGTTACGACCTTAACCATGATGCCAGAGTAAGAGTTAAGACCTTAACCATGATGCCAGAGGCAGAGTTAATACCTTAACCATGATGCCAGAGTAAGATTTAAGACCTTAACCATTAGTCCAGAGTAAGAGTTAAGACCTTAACCATTAATCCAGAGTAAGAGTCTAAAACCTTAACCATTAATCCAGAGTAAGAGTTAAGACCTTAAACATGATGCCAGAGTAAGAGTTAAGACCTTAACCATTAGTCCAGAGTAAGAGTTAAGACCTTAACCATGATGCCAGAGTAAGACTTAAGACATTAACCATGATGCCAGAGTAAGAGTTAAGACCTTAACCATTAGTCCAGAGTAAGAGTTAAGACATTAACCATTATTCCAGAGTAAGAGTTAAGACCTTAACCATTAGTCCAGAGTAAGAGTTAAAACCTTAACCATGATGCTAGAGTAAGAGTTAAGACCTTAAGCATTAGTCGAGAGTAAGAGTTAAGACCTTAACCATTAGTCCAGAGTAAGAGTTACGACCTTAACCATGATGCCAGAGTAAGAGTTAAGACCTTAACCATGATGCCAGAGTTAGAGTTAAGACCTTAACCATGATGCCAGAGTAAGAGTTAAGACCTTAACCATGATGCCAGAGTGAGAGTCTAAAACCTTAACCATTAGTCCAGAGTAAGAGTAAAGACCTTAACCATGATGCCAGAGTAAGAGTTAAGACCTTAACCATTAGTCCAGAGTAAGAGTTTAGACCTTAACCATGATGCCAGAGTAAGAGTTAAGACCTAAACCATGATGCCAGAGTAAGAGTTAAGAACTTAACCATTAGTCCAGAGTAAGAGTTAAGACCTTAACCATGATGCCAGAGTAGGAGTTAAGACCTTAACCATGATGCCAGAGTAAGAGTAAAGACCTTAACCATGATGCCAGAGTAAGAGTTAAGACCTTAACCATGATGCCAGAGGTAGAGTTAAGACCTTAACCATGATGCCAGAGTAAGAGTTAAGACCTTAACCATTAGTCCAGAGTATGAGTTAAGACCTTAACCATGATGCCAGAGTGAGAGTCTAAAACCTTAACCATTAGTCCAGAGTAAGAGTTAAGACCTTAACCATGATGCCAGAGTAAGAGTTAAGACCTTAACCATTAGTCCAGAGTAAGAGTTAAGACATTAACCATGATGCCAGAGTAAGAGTTAGGACCTTAACCATGATGCCAGAGTAAGAGTTAAGACCTTAACCATTAGTCCAGAGTAAGAGTTAAGACCTTAACCATGATGCCAGAGTAAGAGTTAAGACCTTAACCATTAGTCCAGAGTAAGAGTTAAGACCTTAACCATGATGCCAGAGTAAGAGTTAAGACCAAGACCTTAACCATGAGTCCAGAGTAAGAGTCTAAGACCTTAACCATGATGCCAGAGTATGAGTTAAGACCTTAACCATGATGCCAGAGTAAGAGTTAAGACCTTAACCATGATGCCAGAGTAAGAGTTAAGAACTTAACCATGATGCCAGAGTAAGAGTTAAGACCTTAACCATTAGTCCAGAGTAGGAGTTAAGACCTTAACCATGATGCCAGAGTAGGAGTTAAGACTGTAAACATTAGTCCAGAGTAAGAGTTAAGACCTTAACCATGATGCCAGAGTAAGAGTCTAAGACCTTAACCATTAGTCCAGTGTAAGAGTTAAGACCTTAACCATTAGTCCAGAGTAAGAGTTAAGACCTTAACCATTAGTTTAGAGTAAGAGTTAAGACCTTAACCATGATGCTAGAGTAAGAGTTAAGACCTTAACCATTAGTCCAGAGTAAGAGTTAAGACCTTAACCATTAGTCCAGAGTAAGAGTTATGAACTTAACCATTAGTCCAGAGTAAGAGTTAAGACCTTAACCATGATCCCAGAGTTAGAGTTAAGACCTTAACCATGATGCCAGAGTAAGAGTTACGACCTTAACCATGATGCCAGAGTAAGAGTTAAGACCATAACCATTAGTCCAGAGTAAGAGTTAAGACCTTAACCATGATGCCAGAGTAAGAGTTAAGACCAAGACCTTAACCATTAGTCCAGAGTAAGAGTTAAGACCTTAACCTTGATGCCAGAGTAAGAGTTAAGACCTTAACCATTAGTCCAGAGTAAGAGTTAAACCTGTAACCATTAGTCCAGAGTAAGATTTAAGACCTTAACCATGATGCCAGAGTAAGAGTCTAAGACCTTAACCATGATGCCAGAGTAAGAGTTAATACATTAACCATTAGTCCAGAGTAAGAGTTAAGACCTTAACCATTAGTACAGAGTAAGAGTTAAGACCTTAACCATGATGCTAGAGTAAGAGTTAAGACCTTAACCATGATGCCAGAGTAAGAGTTAAGACCTTAACCATTAGTCGAGAGTAAGAGTTAAGACCTTAACCATTAGTCCAGAGTAAGAGTTAGAACCTTAACCATGATGCCAGAGTAAGAGTTAAGACCTTAACCATGATGCCAGAGTTAGAGTTAAGACCTTAACCATGATGCCAGAGTAATAGTTAAGACCTTAACCATGATGCCAGAGTAAGAGTTAAGACCTTAACCATTAGTCCAGAGTAAGAGTTAAGACCTTAACCATGATGCCAGAGTAAGAGTTAGGACCTTAACCATGATGCCAGAGTAAGAGTTAAGACCTTAACCATTAGTCCAGAGTAAGAGTTAAGACCTTAACCATGATGCCAGAGTAAGAGTTAAGACCTTAACCATTAGTCCAGAGTAAGAGTTAAGACCTTAACCATGATGCCAGAGTAAGAGTTAAGACCAAGACCTTAACCATGAGTCCAGAGTAAGAGTCTAAGACCTTAACCATGATGCCAGAGTATGAGTTAAGACCTTAACCATGATGCCAGAGTAAGAGTTAAGACCTTAACCATGATGCCAGAGTAAGAGTTAAGAACTTAACCATGATGCCAGAGTAAGAGTTAAGACCTTAACCATTAGTCCAGAGTAGGAGTTAAGACCTTAACCATGATGCCAGAGTAGGAGTTAAGACTGTAAACATTAGTCCAGAGTAAGAGTTAAGACCTTAACCATGATGCCAGAGTAAGAGTCTAAGACCTTAACCATTAGTCCAGTGTAAGAGTTAAGACCTTAACCATTAGTCCAGAGTAAGAGTTAAGACCTTAACCATTAGTTTAGAGTAAGAGTTAAGACCTTAACCATGATGCTAGAGTAAGAGTTAAGACCTTAACCATTAGTCCAGAGTAAGAGTTAAGACCTTAACCATTAGTCCAGAGTAAGAGTTATGAACTTAACCATTAGTCCAGAGTAAGAGTTAAGACCTTAACCATGATCCCAGAGTTAGAGTTAAGACCTTAACCATGATGCCAGAGTAAGAGTTACGACCTTAACCATGATGCCAGAGTAAGAGTTAAGACCATAACCATTAGTCCAGAGTAAGAGTTAAGACCTTAACCATGATGCCAGAGTAAGAGTTAAGACCAAGACCTTAACCATTAGTCCAGAGTAAGAGTTAAGACCTTAACCTTGATGCCAGAGTAAGAGTTAAGACCTTAACCATTAGTCCAGAGTAAGAGTTAAACCTGTAACCATTAGTCCAGAGTAAGATTTAAGACCTTAACCATGATGCCAGAGTAAGAGTCTAAGACCTTAACCATGATGCCAGAGTAAGAGTTAATACATTAACCATTAGTCCAGAGTAAGAGTTAAGACCTTAACCATTAGTACAGAGTAAGAGTTAAGACCTTAACCATGATGCTAGAGTAAGAGTTAAGACCTTAACCATGATGCCAGAGTAAGAGTTAAGACCTTAACCATTAGTCGAGAGTAAGAGTTAAGACCTTAACCATTAGTCCAGAGTAAGAGTTAGAACCTTAACCATGATGCCAGAGTAAGAGTTAAGACCTTAACCATGATGCCAGAGTTAGAGTTAAGACCTTAACCATGATGCCAGAGTAATAGTTAAGACCTTAACCATGATGCCAGAGTGAGAGTCTAAAACCTTAACCATTAGTCCAGAGTAAGAGTAAAGACCTTAACCATGATGCCAGAGTAAGAGTTAAGACCTTAACCATTAGTCCAGAGTAAGAGTTAAGACCTTAACCATTAGTACAGAGTAAGAGTTAAGACCTTAACCATGATGCTAGAGTAAGAGTTAAGACCTTAACCATGATGCCAGAGTAAGAGTTAAGACCTTAACCATTAGTCGAGAGTAAGAGTTAAGACCTTAACCATTAGTCCAGAGTAAGAGTTAGAACCTTAACCATGATGCCAGAGTAAGAGTTAAGACCTTAACCATGATGCCAGAGTTAGAGTTAAGACCTTAACCATGATGCCAGAGTAATAGTTAGGACCTTAACCATGATGCCAGAGTAAGAGTTAAGACCTTAACCATTAGTCCAGAGTAAGAGTTAAGACCTTAACCATGATGCCAGAGTAAGAGTTAAGACCTTAACCATTAGTCCAGAGTAAGAGTTAAGACCTTAACCATGATGCCAGAGTAAGAGTTAAGACCAAGACCTTAACCATGAGTCCAGAGTAAGAGTCTAAGACCTTAACCATGATGCCAGAGTATGAGTTAAGACCTTAACCATGATGCCAGAGTAAGAGTTAAGACCTTAACCATGATGCCAGAGTAAGAGTTAAGAACTTAACCATGATGCCAGAGTAAGAGTTAAGACCTTAACCATTAGTCCAGAGTAGGAGTTAAGACCTTAACCATGATGCCAGAGTAGGAGTTAAGACTGTAAACATTAGTCCAGAGTAAGAGTTAAGACCTTAACCATGATGCCAGAGTAAGAGTCTAAGACCTTAACCATTAGTCCAGTGTAAGAGTTAAGACCTTAACCATTAGTCCAGAGTAAGAGTTAAGACCTTAACCATTAGTTTAGAGTAAGAGTTAAGACCTTAACCATGATGCTAGAGTAAGAGTTAAGACCTTAACCATTAGTCCAGAGTAAGAGTTAAGACCTTAACCATTAGTCCAGAGTAAGAGTTATGAACTTAACCATTAGTCCAGAGTAAGAGTTAAGACCTTAACCATGATCCCAGAGTTAGAGTTAAGACCTTAACCATGATGCCAGAGTAAGAGTTACGACCTTAACCATGATGCCAGAGTAAGAGTTAAGACCATAACCATTAGTCCAGAGTAAGAGTTAAGACCTTAACCATGATGCCAGAGTAAGAGTTAAGACCAAGACCTTAACCATTAGTCCAGAGTAAGAGTTAAGACCTTAACCTTGATGCCAGAGTAAGAGTTAAGACCTTAACCATTAGTCCAGAGTAAGAGTTAAACCTGTAACCATTAGTCCAGAGTAAGATTTAAGACCTTAACCATGATGCCAGAGTAAGAGTCTAAGACCTTAACCATGATGCCAGAGTAAGAGTTAATACATTAACCATTAGTCCAGAGTAAGAGTTAAGACCTTAACCATTAGTACAGAGTAAGAGTTAAGACCTTAACCATGATGCTAGAGTAAGAGTTAAGACCTTAACCATGATGCCAGAGTAAGAGTTAAGACCTTAACCATTAGTCGAGAGTAAGAGTTAAGACCTTAACCATTAGTCCAGAGTAAGAGTTAGAACCTTAACCATGATGCCAGAGTAAGAGTTAAGACCTTAACCATGATGCCAGAGTTAGAGTTAAGACCTTAACCATGATGCCAGAGTAATAGTTAAGACCTTAACCATGATGCCAGAGTGAGAGTCTAAAACCTTAACCATTAGTCCAGAGTAAGAGTAAAGACCTTAACCATGATGCCAGAGTAAGAGTTAAGACCTTAACCATTAGTCCAGAGTAAGAGTTAAGACCTTAACCATGATGCCAGAGTAAGAGTTAAGACCTAAACCATGATGCCAGAGTAAGAGTTAAGACCTTAACCATTAGTCCAGAGTAAGAGTTAAGACCTTAACCATGATGCCAGAGTAAGACTTAAGACATTAACCATGATGCCAGAGTAAGAGTTAAGACCTTAACCATTAGTCCAGAGTAAGAGTTACGACCTTAACCATGATGCCAGAGTAAGAGTTAAGACCTAAACCATGATGCCAGAGTAAGAGTTAAGACCTTAACCATGATGCCAGAGTAAGAGTTAAGACCTTAACCATGATGCCAGAGTAAGACTTAAGACATTAACCATGATGCCAGAGTAAGAGTTAAGACCTTAACCATTAGTCCAGAGTAAGAGTTACGACCTTAACCATGATGCCAGAGTAAGAGTTAAGACCTTAACCATGATGCCAGAGGCAGAGTTAATACCTTAACCATGATGCCAGAGTAAGATTTAAGACCTTAACCATTAGTCCAGAGTAAGAGTTAAGACCTTAACCATTAATCCAGAGTAAGAGTCTAAAACCTTAACCATTAATCCAGAGTAAGAGTTAAGACCTTAACCATGATGCCAGAGTAAGAGTTAAGACCTTAACCATTAGTCCAGAGTAAGAGTTAAGACCTTAACCATGATGCCAGAGTAAGACTTAAGACATTAACCATGATGCCAGAGTAAGAGTTAAGACCTTAACCATTAGTCCAGAGTAAGAGTTAAGACATTAACCATTATTCCAGAGTAAGAGTTAAGACCTTAACCATTAGTCCAGAGTAAGAGTTAAGACCTTAACCATGATGCTAGAGTAAGAGTTAAGACCTTAAGCATTAGTCGAGAGTAAGAGTTAAGACCTTAACCATTAGTCCAGAGTAAGAGTTACGACCTTAACCATGATGCCAGAGTAAGAGTTAAGACCTTAACCATGATGCCAGAGTTAGAGTTAAGACCTTAACCATGATGCCAGAGTAAGAGTTAAGACCTTAACCATGATGCCAGAGTGAGAGTCTAAAACCTTAACCATTAGTCCAGAGTAAGAGTAAAGACCTTAACCATGATGCCAGAGTAAGAGTTAAGACCTTAACCATTAGTCCAGAGTAAGAGTTAAGACCTTAACCATGATGCCAGAGTAAGAGTTAAGACCTAAACCATGATGCCAGAGTAAGAGTTAAGAACTTAACCATTAGTCCAGAGTAAGAGTTAAGACCTTAACCATGATGCCAGAGTAGGAGTTAAGACCTTAACCATGATGCCAGAGTAAGAGTAAAGACCTTAACCATGATGCCAGAGTAAGAGTTAAGACCTTAACCATGATGCCAGAGGTAGAGTTAAGACCTTAACCATGATGCCAGAGTAAGAGTTAAGACCTTAACCATTAGTCCAGAGTATGAGTTAAGACCTTAACCATGATGCCAGAGTGAGAGTCTAAAACCTTAACCATTAGTCCAGAGTAAGAGTTAAGACCTTAACCATGATGCCAGAGTAAGAGTTAAGACCTTAACCATTAGTCCAGAGTAAGAGTTAAGACCTTAACCATGATGCCAGAGTAAGAGTTAGGACCTTAACCATGATGCCAGGGTAAGAGTTAAGACCTTAACCATTAGTCCAGAGTAAGAGTTAAGACCTTAACCATGATGCCAGAGTAAGAGTTAAGACCTTAACCATTAGTCCAGAGTAAGAGTTAAGACCTTAACCATGATGCCAGAGTAAGAGTTAAGACCAAGACCTTAACCATGAGTCCAGAGTAAGAGTCTAACACCTTAACCATGATGCCAGAGTATGAGTTAAGACCTTAACCATGATGCCAGAGTAAGAGTTAAGACCTTAACCATGATGCCAGAGTAAGAGTTAAGAACTTAACCATGATGCCAGAGTAAGAGTTAAGACCTTAACCATTAGTCCAGAGTAGGAGTTAAGACCTTAACCATGATGCCAGAGTAGGAGTTAAGACTGTAAACATTAGTCCAGAGTAAGAGTTAAGACCTTAACCATGATGCCAGAGTAAGAGTCTAAGACCTTAACCATTAGTCCAGTGTAAGAGTTAAGACCTTAACCATTAGTCCAGAGTAAGAGTTAAGACCTTAACCATTAGTCTAGAGTAAGAGTTAAGACCTTAACCATGATGCTAGAGTAAGAGTTAAGACCTTAACCATTAGTCCAGAGTAAGAGTTATGAACTTAACCATTAGTCCAGAGTAAGAGTTAAGACCTTAACCATGATCCCAGAGTTAGAGTTAAGACCTTAACCATGATGCCAGAGTAAGAGTTACGACCTTAACCATGATGCCAGAGTAAGAGTTAAGACCATAACCATTAGTCCAGAGTAAGAGTTAAGAATTTAACCATGATGCCAGAGTAAGAGTTAAGACCAAGACCTTAACCATTAGTCCAGAGTAAGAGTTAAGACCTTAACCTTGATGCCAGAGTAAGAGTTAAGACCTTAACCATTAGTCCAGAGTAAGAGTTAAACCTGTAACCATTAGTCCAGAGTAAGATTTAAGACCTTAACCATGATGCTAGAGTAAGAGTTAAGACCTTAACCATGATGCCAGAGTAAGAGTTAAGACCTTAACCATTAGTCGAGAGTAAGAGTTAAGACCTTAACCATTAGTCCAGAGTAAGAGTTACAACCTTAACCATGATGCCAGAGTAAGAGTTAAGACCTTAACCATGATGCCAGAGTTAGAGTCTAAAACCTTAACCATTAGTCCAGAGTAAGAGTAAAGACCTTAACCATGATGCCAGAGTAAGAGTTAAGACCTTAACCATTAGTCCAGAGTAAGAGTTAAGACCTTAACCATGATGCCAGAGTAAGAGTTAAGACCTAAACCATGATGCCAGAGTAAGAGTTAAGACCTTAACCATTAGTCCAGAGTAAGAGTTAAGACCTTAACCATGATGCCAGAGTAAGACTTAAGACATTAACCATGATGCCAGAGTAAGAGTTAAGACCTTAACCATTAGTCCAGAGTAAGAGTTACGACCTTAACCATGATGCCAGAGTAAGAGTTAAGACCTTAACCATGATGCCAGAGGTAGAGTTAAGACCTTAACCATGATGCCAGAGTAAGAGTTAAGACCTTAACCATTAGTCCAGAGTAAGAGTTAAGACCTTAACCATGATGCCAGAGTGAGATTCTAAAACCTTAACCATTAGTCCAGAGTAAGAGTTAAGACCTTAACCATGATGCCAGAGTAAGAGTTAAGACCTTAACCATTAGTCCAGAGTAAGAGTTAAGACCTTAATCATGATGCCAGAGTAAGAGGTAAGACCTTAACCATTAGTCCAGAGTAAGAGTTAAGACCTTAACCATGATGCCAGAGTAAGAGTCTAAGACCTTAACCATTAGTCCAGAGTAAGAGTTAAGACATTAACCATTAGTCCAGAGTAAGAGTTAAGACCTTAACCATTAGTCCAGAGTAAGAGTTAAGACCTTAACCATGATGCTAGAGTAAGAGTTAAGACCTTAACCATTAGTCGAGAGTAAGAGTTAAGACCTTAACCATTAGTCCAGAGTAAGAGTTACGACCTTAACCATGATGCCAGAGTAAGAGTTAAGACCTTAACCATGATGCCAGAGTTAGAGTTAAGACCTTAACCATGATGCCAGAGTAAGAGTTAAGACCTTAACCATGATGCCAGAGTGAGAGTCTAAAACCTTAACCATTAGTCCAGAGTAAGAGTAAAGACCTTAACCATGATGCCAGAGTAAGAGTTAAGACCTTAACCATTAGTCCAGAGTAAGAGTTAAGACCTTAACCATGATGCCAGAGTAAGAGTTAAGACCTAAACCATGATGCCAGAGTAAGAGTTAAGACCTTAACCATTAGTCCAGAGTAAGAGTTAAGACCTTAACCATGATGCCAGAGTAAGACTTAAGACATTAACCATGATGCCAGAGTAAGAGTTAAGACCTTAACCATTAGTCCAGAGTAAGAGTTATGACCTTAACTATGATTCCAGAGTAAGAGTTAAGACCTTAACCATGATGCCAGAGTGAGAGTCTAAAACCTTAACCATTAGTCCAGAGTAAGAGTAAAGACCTTAACCATGATGCCAGAGTAAGAGTTAAGACCTTAACCATTAGTCCAGAGTAAGAGTTAGGACCTTAACCATGATGCCAGAGTAAGAGTTAAGACCTAAACCATGATGCCAGAGTAAGAGTTAAGACCTTAACCATGATGCCAGAGTAAGAGTTAAGACCTTAACCATGATGCCAGAGTAAGACTTAAGACATTAACCATGATGCCAGAGTAAGAGTTAAGACCTTAACCATTAGTCCAGAGTAAGAGTTACGACCTTAACCATGATGCCAGAGTAAGAGTTAAGACCTTAACCATGATGCCAGAGGCAGAGTTAATACCTTAACCATGATGCCAGAGTAAGATTTAAGACCTTAACCATTAGTCCAGAGTAAGAGTTAAGACCTTAACCATTAATCCAGAGTAAGAGTCTAAAACCTTAACCATTAATCCAGAGTAAGAGTTAAGACCTTAAACATGATGCCAGAGTAAGAGTTAAGACCTTAACCATTAGTCCAGAGTAAGAGTTAAGACCTTAACCATTATGCCAGAGTAAGACTTAAGACATTAACCATGATGCCAGAGTAAGAGTTAAGACCTTAACCATTAGTCCAGAGTAAGAGTTAAGACATTAACCATTATTCCAGAGTAAGAGTTAAGACCTTAACCATTAGTCCAGAGTAAGAGTTAAAACCTTAACCATGATGCTAGAGTAAGAGTTAAGACCTTAAGCATTAGTCGAGAGTAAGAGTTAAGACCTTAACCATTAGTCCAGAGTAAGAGTTACGACCTTAACCATGATGCCAGAGTAAGAGTTAAGACCTTAACCATGATGCCAGAGTTAGAGTTAAGACCTTAACCATGATGCCAGAGTAAGAGTTAAGACCTTAACCATGATGCCAGAGTGAGAGTCTAAAACCTTAACCATTAGTCCAGAGTAAGAGTAAAGACCTTAACCATGATGCCAGAGTAAGAGTTAAGACCTTAACCATTAGTCCAGAGTAAGAGTTTAGACCTTAACCATGATGCCAGAGTAAGAGTTAAGACCTAAACCATGATGCCAGAGTAAGAGTTAAGAACTTAACCATTAGTCCAGAGTAAGAGTTAAGACCTTAACCATGATGCCAGAGTAGGAGTTAAGACCTTAACCATGATGCCAGAGTAAGAGTAAAGACCTTAACCATGATGCCAGAGTAAGAGTTAAGACCTTAACCATGATGCCAGAGGTAGAGTTAAGACCTTAACCATGATGCCAGAGTAAGAGTTAAGACCTTAACCATTAGTCCAGAGTATGAGTTAAGACCTTAACCATGATGCCAGAGTGAGAGTCTAAAACCTTAACCATTAGTCCAGAGTAAGAGTTAAGACCTTAACCATGATGCCAGAGTAAGAGTTAAGACCTTAACCATTAGTCCAGAGTAAGAGTTAAGACCTTAACCATGATGCCAGAGTAAGAGTTAGGACCTTAACCATGATGCCAGAGTAAGAGTTAAGACCTTAACCATTAGTCCAGAGTAAGAGTTAAGACCTTAACCATGATGCCAGAGTAAGAGTTAAGACCTTAACCATTAGTCCAGAGTAAGAGTTAAGACCTTAACCATGATGCCAGAGTAAGAGTTAAGACCAAGACCTTAACCATGAGTCCAGAGTAAGAGTCTAAGACCTTAACCATGATGCCAGAGTATGAGTTAAGACCTTAACCATGATGCCAGAGTAAGAGTTAAGACCTTAACCATGATGCCAGAGTAAGAGTTAAGAACTTAACCATGATGCCAGAGTAAGAGTTAAGACCTTAACCATTAGTCCAGAGTAGGAGTTAAGACCTTAACCATGATGCCAGAGTAGGAGTTAAGACTGTAAACATTAGTCCAGAGTAAGAGTTAAGACCTTAACCATGATGCCAGAGTAAGAGTCTAAGACCTTAACCATTAGTCCAGTGTAAGAGTTAAGACCTTAACCATTAGTCCAGAGTAAGAGTTAAGACCTTAACCATTAGTTTAGAGTAAGAGTTAAGACCTTAACCATGATGCTAGAGTAAGAGTTAAGACCTTAACCATTAGTCCAGAGTAAGAGTTAAGACCTTAACCATTAGTCCAGAGTAAGAGTTATGAACTTAACCATTAGTCCAGAGTAAGAGTTAAGACCTTAACCATGATCCCAGAGTTAGAGTTAAGACCTTAACCATGATGCCAGAGTAAGAGTTACGACCTTAACCATGATGCCAGAGTAAGAGTTAAGACCATAACCATTAGTCCAGAGTAAGAGTTAAGACCTTAACCATGATGCCAGAGTAAGAGTTAAGACCAAGACCTTAACCATTAGTCCAGAGTAAGAGTTAAGACCTTAACCTTGATGCCAGAGTAAGAGTTAAGACCTTAACCATTAGTCCAGAGTAAGAGTTAAACCTGTAACCATTAGTCCAGAGTAAGATTTAAGACCTTAACCATGATGCCAGAGTAAGAGTCTAAGACCTTAACCATGATGCCAGAGTAAGAGTTAATACATTAACCATTAGTCCAGAGTAAGAGTTAAGACCTTAACCATTAGTACAGAGTAAGAGTTAAGACCTTAACCATGATGCTAGAGTAAGAGTTAAGACCTTAACCATGATGCCAGAGTAAGAGTTAAGACCTTAACCATTAGTCGAGAGTAAGAGTTAAGACCTTAACCATTAGTCCAGAGTAAGAGTTAGAACCTTAACCATGATGCCAGAGTAAGAGTTAAGACCTTAACCATGATGCCAGAGTTAGAGTTAAGACCTTAACCATGATGCCAGAGTAATAGTTAAGACCTTAACCATGATGCCAGAGTAAGAGTTAAGACCTTAACCATTAGTCCAGAGTAAGAGTTAAGACCTTAACCATGATGCCAGAGTGAGAGTTAGGACCTTAACCATGATGCCAGAGTAAGAGTTAAGACCTTAACCATTAGTCCAGAGTAAGAGTTAAGACCTTAACCATGATGCCAGAGTAAGAGTTAAGACCTTAACCATTAGTCCAGAGTAAGAGTTAAGACCTTAACCATGATGCCAGAGTAAGAGTTAAGACCAAGACCTTAACCATGAGTCCAGAGTAAGAGTCTAAGACCTTAACCATGATGCCAGAGTATGAGTTAAGACCTTAACCATGATGCCAGAGTAAGAGTTAAGACCTTAACCATGATGCCAGAGTAAGAGTTAAGAACTTAACCATGATGCCAGAGTAAGAGTTAAGACCTTAACCATTAGTCCAGAGTAGGAGTTAAGACCTTAACCATGATGCCAGAGTAGGAGTTAAGACTGTAAACATTAGTCCAGAGTAAGAGTTAAGACCTTAACCATGATGCCAGAGTAAGAGTCTAAGACCTTAACCATTAGTCCAGTGTAAGAGTTAAGACCTTAACCATTAGTCCAGAGTAAGAGTTAAGACCTTAACCATTAGTTTAGAGTAAGAGTTAAGACCTTAACCATGATGCTAGAGTAAGAGTTAAGACCTTAACCATTAGTCCAGAGTAAGAGTTAAGACCTTAACCATTAGTCCAGAGTAAGAGTTATGAACTTAACCATTAGTCCAGAGTAAGAGTTAAGACCTTAACCATGATCCCAGAGTTAGAGTTAAGACCTTAACCATGATGCCAGAGTAAGAGTTACGACCTTAACCATGATGCCAGAGTAAGAGTTAAGACAATAACCATTAGTCCAGAGTAAGAGTTAAGACCTTAACCATGATGCCAGAGTAAGAGTTAAGACCAAGACCTTAACCATTAGTCCAGAGTAAGAGTTAAGACCTTAACCTTGATGCCAGAGTAAGAGTTAAGACCTTAACCATTAGTCCAGAGTAAGAGTTAAACCTGTAACCATTAGTCCAGAGTAAGATTTAAGACCTTAACCATGATGCCAGAGTAAGAGTCTAAGACCTTAACCATGATGCCAGAGTAAGAGTTAATACATTAACCATTAGTCCAGAGTAAGAGTTAAGACCTTAACCATTAGTACAGAGTAAGAGTTAAGACCTTAACCATGATGCTAGAGTAAGAGTTAAGACCTTAACCATGATGCCAGAGTAAGAGTTAAGACCTTAACCATTAGTCGAGAGTAAGAGTTAAGACCTTAACCATTAGTCCAGAGTAAGAGTTAGAACCTTAACCATGATGCCAGAGTAAGAGTTAAGACCTTAACCATGATGCCAGAGTTAGAGTTAAGACCTTAACCATGATGCCAGAGTAATAGTTAAGACCTTAACCATGATGCCAGAGTGAGAGTCTAAAACCTTAACCATTAGTCCAGAGTAAGAGTAAAGACCTTAACCATGATGCCAGAGTAAGAGTTAAGACCTTAACCATTAGTCCAGAGTAAGAGTTAAGACCTTAACCATGATGCCAGAGTAAGAGTTAAGACCTAAACCATGATGCCAGAGTAAGAGTTAAGACCTTAACCATTAGTCCAGAGTAAGAGTTAAGACCTTAACCATGATGCCAGAGTAAGACTTAAGACATTAACCATGATGCCAGAGTAAGAGTTAAGACCTTAACCATTAGTCCAGAGTAAGAGTTACGACCTTAACCATGATGCCAGAGTAAGAGTTAAGACCTAAACCATGATGCCAGAGTAAGAGTTAAGACCTTAACCATGATGCCAGAGTAAGAGTTAAGACCTTAACCATGATGCCAGAGTAAGACTTAAGACATTAACCATGATGCCAGAGTAAGAGTTAAGACCTTAACCATTAGTCCAGAGTAAGAGTTACGACCTTAACCATGATGCCAGAGTAAGAGTTAAGACCTTAACCATGATGCCAGAGGCAGAGTTAATACCTTAACCATGATGCCAGAGTAAGATTTAAGACCTTAACCATTAGTCCAGAGTAAGAGTTAAGACCTTAACCATTAATCCAGAGTAAGAGTCTAAAACCTTAACCATTAATCCAGAGTAAGAGTTAAGACCTTAACCATGATGCCAGAGTAAGAGTTAAGACCTTAACCATTAGTCCAGAGTAAGAGTTAAGACCTTAACCATGATGCCAGAGTAAGACTTAAGACATTAACCATGATGCCAGAGTAAGAGTTAAGACCTTAACCATTAGTCCAGAGTAAGAGTTAAGACATTAACCATTATTCCAGAGTAAGAGTTAAGACCTTAACCATTAGTCCAGAGTAAGAGTTAAGACCTTAACCATGATGCTAGAGTAAGAGTTAAGACCTTAAGCATTAGTCGAGAGTAAGAGTTAAGACCTTAACCATTAGTCCAGAGTAAGAGTTACGACCTTAACCATGATGCCAGAGTAAGAGTTAAGACCTTAACCATGATGCCAGAGTTAGAGTTAAGACCTTAACCATGATGCCAGAGTAAGAGTTAAGACCTTAACCATGATGCCAGAGTGAGAGTCTAAAACCTTAACCATTAGTCCAGAGTAAGAGTAAAGACCTTAACCATGATGCCAGAGTAAGAGTTAAGACCTTAACCATTAGTCCAGAGTAAGAGTTAAGACCTTAACCATGATGCCAGAGTAAGAGTTAAGACCTAAACCATGATGCCAGAGTAAGAGTTAAGAACTTAACCATTAGTCCAGAGTAAGAGTTAAGACCTTAACCATGATGCCAGAGTAGGAGTTAAGACCTTAACCATGATGCCAGAGTAAGAGTAAAGACCTTAACCATGATGCCAGAGTAAGAGTTAAGACCTTAACCATGATGCCAGAGGTAGAGTTAAGACCTTAACCATGATGCCAGAGTAAGAGTTAAGACCTTAACCATTAGTCCAGAGTATGAGTTAAGACCTTAACCATGATGCCAGAGTGAGAGTCTAAAACCTTAACCATTAGTCCAGAGTAAGAGTTAAGACCTTAACCATGATGCCAGAGTAAGAGTTAAGACCTTAACCATTAGTCCAGAGTAAGAGTTAAGACCTTAACCATGATGCCAGAGTAAGAGTTAGGACCTTAACCATGATGCCAGAGTAAGAGTTAAGACCTTAACCATTAGTCCAGAGTAAGAGTTAAGACCTTAACCATGATGCCAGAGTAAGAGTTAAGACCTTAACCATTAGTCCAGAGTAAGAGTTAAGACCTTAACCATGATGCCAGAGTAAGAGTTAAGACCAAGACCTTAACCATGAGTCCAGAGTAAGAGTCTAAGACCTTAACCATGATGCCAGAGTATGAGTTAAGACCTTAACCATGATGCCAGAGTAAGAGTTAAGACCTTAACCATGATGCCAGAGTAAGAGTTAAGAACTTAACCATGATGCCAGAGTAAGAGTTAAGACCTTAACCATTAGTCCAGAGTAGGAGTTAAGACCTTAACCATGATGCCAGAGTAGGAGTTAAGACTGTAAACATTAGTCCAGAGTAAGAGTTAAGACCTTAACCATGATGCCAGAGTAAGAGTCTAAGACCTTAACCATTAGTCCAGTGTAAGAGTTAAGACCTTAACCATTAGTCCAGAGTAAGAGTTAAGACCTTAACCATTAGTCTAGAGTAAGAGTTAAGACCTTAACCATGATGCTAGAGTAAGAGTTAAGACCTTAACCATTAGTCCAGAGTAAGAATTATGAACTTAACCATTAGTCCAGAGTAAGAGTTAAGACCTTAACCATGATCCCAGAGTTAGAGTTAAGACCTTAACCATGATGCCAGAGTAAGAGTTACGACCTTAACCATGATGCCAGAGTAAGAGTTAAGACCATAACCATTAGTCCAGAGTAAGAGTTAAGAATTTAACCATGATGCCAGAGTAAGAGTTAAGACCAAGACCTTAACCATTAGTCCAGAGTAAGAGTTAAGACCTTAACCTTGATGCCAGAGTAAGAGTTAAGACCTTAACCATTAGTCCAGAGTAAGAGTTAAACCTGTAACCATTAGTCCAGAGTAAGATTTAAGACCTTAACCATGATGCTAGAGTAAGAGTTAAGACCTTAACCATGATGCCAGAGTAAGAGTTAAGACCTTAACCATTAGTCGAGAGTAAGAGTTAAGACCTTAACCATTAGTCCAGAGTAAGAGTTACAACCTTAACCATGATGCCAGAGTAAGAGTTAAGACCTTAACCATGATGCCAGAGTTAGAGTCTAAAACCTTAACCATTAGTCCAGAGTAAGAGTAAAGACCTTAACCATGATGCCAGAGTAAGAGTTAAGACCTTAACCATTAGTCCAGAGTAAGAGTTAAGACCTTAACCATGATGCCAGAGTAAGAGTTAAGACCTAAACCATGATGCCAGAGTAAGAGTTAAGACCTTAACCATTAGTCCAGAGTAAGAGTTAAGACCTTAACCATGATGCCAGAGTAAGACTTAAGACATTAACCATGATGCCAGAGTAAGAGTTAAGACCTTAACCATTAGTCCAGAGTAAGAGTTACGACCTTAACCATGATGCCAGAGTAAGAGTTAAGACCTTAACCATGATGCCAGAGGTAGAGTTAAGACCTTAACCATGATGCCAGAGTAAGAGTTAAGACCTTAACCATTAGTCCAGAGTAAGAGTTAAGACCTTAACCATGATGCCAGAGTGAGATTCTAAAACCTTAACCATTAGTCCAGAGTAAGAGTTAAGACCTTAACCATGATGCCAGAGTAAGAGTTAAGACCTTAACCATTAGTCCAGAGTAAGAGTTAAGACCTTAATCATGATGCCAGAGTAAGAGGTAAGACCTTAACCATTAGTCCAGAGTAAGAGTTAAGACCTTAACCATGATGCCAGAGTAAGAGTCTAAGACCTTAACCATTAGTCCAGAGTAAGAGTTAAGACATTAACCATTAGTCCAGAGTAAGAGTTAAGACCTTAACCATTAGTCCAGAGTAAGAGTTAAGACCTTAACCATGATGCTAGAGTAAGAGTTAAGACCTTAACCATTAGTCGAGAGTAAGAGTTAAGACCTTAACCATTAGTCCAGAGTAAGAGTTACGACCTTAACCATGATGCCAGAGTAAGAGTTAAGACCTTAACCATGATGCCAGACTTAGAGTTAAGACCTTAACCATGATGCCAGAGTAAGAGTTAAGACCTTAACCATGATGCCAGAGTGAGAGTCTAAAACCTTAACCATTAGTCCAGAGTATGAGTAAAGACCTTAACCATGATGCCAGAGTAAGAGTTAAGACCTTAACCATTAGTCCAGAGTAAGAGTTAAGACCTTAACCATGATGCCAGAGTAAGAGTTAAGACCTAAACCATGATGCCAGAGTAAGAGTTAAGACCTTAACCATTAGTCCAGAGTAAGAGTTAAGACCTTAGCCATGATGCCAGAGTAAGACTTAAGACATTAACCATGAT
The DNA here is from genome assembly GCF_964204655.1 of Triturus cristatus. Classification (NCBI taxonomy): domain Eukaryota; kingdom Metazoa; phylum Chordata; class Amphibia; order Caudata; family Salamandridae; genus Triturus; species Triturus cristatus. Next base: position 716,298,705 of record NC_140593.1, on the reverse strand, counting down.
GCCAGAGTAAGAGTTAAGACCTTAACCATTAGTCCAGAGTAAGAGTTACGACCTTAACTATGATGCCAGAGTAAGAGTTAAGACCTTAACCATGATGCCAGAGGTAGAGTTAAGACCTTAACCATGATGCCAGAGTAAGAGTTAAGACCTTAACCATTAGTCCAGAGTATCAGTTAAGACCTTAACCATGATGCCAGAGTGAGAGTCTAAAACCTTAACCATTAGTCCAGAGTAAGAGTTGAGACCTTAACCATGATGCCAGAGTAAGAGTTAAGACCTTAACCATTAGTCCAGAGTAAGAGTTAAAACCTTAACCATGATGCCAGAGTAAGAGTTAAGACCTTAACCATGATGCCAGAGTAAGAGTTAAGACCTTAACCATTAGTCCAGAGTAAGAGTTAAGACCTTAACCATGATGCCAGAGTAAGACTTAAGACATTAACCATGATGCCAGAGTAAGAGTTAAGACCTTAACCATTAGTCCAGAGTAAGAGTTACGACCTTAACCATGATGCCAGAGTAAGAGTTAAGACCTTAACCATGATGCCAGAGGCAGAGTTAATACCTTAACCATGATGCCAGAGTAAGATTTAAGACCTTAACCATTAGTCCAGAGTAGGAGTTAAGACCTTAACCATGATGCCAGAGTAGGAGTTAAGACTGTAAACATTAGTCCAGTGTAAGAGTTAAGACCTTAACCATTAGTCCAGAGTAAGAGTTAAGACCTTAACCATTAGTCTAGAGTAAGAGTTAAGACCTTAACCATGATGCTAGAGTAAGAGTTAAGACCTTAACCATTAGTCCAGAGTAAGAGTTAAGACCTTAACCATTAGTCCAGAGTAAGAGTTATTAACTTAACCATTAGTCCAGAGTAAGAGTTAAGACCTTAACCATGATCCCAGAGTTAGAGTTAAGACCTTAACCATGATGCCAGAGTAAGAGTTACGACCTTAACCATGATGCCAGAGTAAGAGTTAAGACCATAACCATTAGTCCAGAGTAAGAGTTAAGACCTTAACCATGATGCCAGAGTAAGAGTTAAGACCAAGACCTTAACCATTAGTCCAGAGTAAGAGTTAAGACCTTAACCTTGATGCCAGAGTAAGAGTTAAGACCTTAACCATTAGTCCAGAGTAAGAGTTAAACCTGTAACCATTAGTCCAGAGTAAGATTTAAGACCTTAACCATGATGCCAGAGTAAGAGTCTAAGACCTTAACCATGATGCCAGAGTAAGAGTTAATACATTAACCATTAGTCCAGAGTAAGAGTTAAGACCTTAACCATTAGTACAGAGTAAGAGTTAAGACCTTAACCATGATGCTAGAGTAAGAGTTAAGACCTTAACCATGATGCCAGAGTAAGAGTTAAGACCTTAACCATTAGTCGAGAGTAAGAGTTAAGACCTTAACCATTAGTCCAGAGTAAGAGTTACAACCTTAACCATGATGCCAGAGTAAGAGTTAAGACATTAACCATGATGCCAGAGTTAGAGTTAAGACCTTAACCATGATTCCAGAGTAATAGTTAAGACCTTAACCATGATGCCAGAGTGAGAGTCTAAAACCTTAACCATTAGTCCAGAGTAAGAGTAAAGACCTTAACCATGATGCCAGAGTAAGAGTTAAGACCTTAACCATTAGTCCAGAGTAAGAGTTAAGACCTTAACCATGATGCCAGAGTAAGAGTTAAGACCTAAACCATGATGCCAGAGTAAGAGTTAAGACCTTAACCATTAGTCCAGAGTAAGAGTTAAGACCTTAACCATGATGCCAGAGTAAGACTTAAGACATTAACCATGATGCCAGAGTAAGAGTTAAGACCTTAACCATTAGTCCAGAGTAAGAGTTACGACCTTAACCATGATGCCAGAGTAAGAGTTAAGACCATAACCATTAGTCCAGAGTAAGAGTTAAGACCTTAACCATGATGCCAGAGTAAGAGTTAAGACCAAGACCTTAACCATTAGTCCAGAGTAAGAGTTAAGACCTTAACCTTGATGCCAGAGTAAGAGTTAAGACCTTAACCATTAGTCCAGAGTAAGAGTTAAACCTGTAACCATTAGTCCAGAGTAAGATTTAAGACCTTAACCATGATGCCAGAGTAAGAGTCTAAGACCTTAACCATGATGCCAGAGTAAGAGTTAATACATTAACCATTAGTCCAGAGTAAGAGTTAAGACCTTAACCATTAGTACAGAGTAAGAGTTAAGACCTTAACCATGATGCTAGAGTAAGAGTTAAGACCTTAACCATGATGCCAGAGTAAGAGTTAAGACCTTAACCATTAGTCGAGAGTAAGAGTTAAGACCTTAACCATTAGTCCAGAGTAAGAGTTACAACCTTAACCATGATGCCAGAGTAAGAGTTAAGACCTTAACCATGATGCCAGAGTTAGAGTTAAGACCTTAACCATGATTCCAGAGTAATAGTTAAGACCTTAACCATGATGCCAGAGTGAGAGTCTAAAACCTTAACCATTAGTCCAGAGTAAGAGTAAAGACCTTAACCATGATGCCAGAGTAAGAGTTAAGACCTTAACCATTAGTCCAGAGTAAGAGTTAAGACCTTAACCATGATGCCAGAGTAAGAGTTAAGACCTAAACCATGATGCCAGAGTAAGAGTTAAGACCTTAACCATTAGTCCAGAGTAAGAGTTAAGACCTTAACCATGATGCCAGAGTAAGACTTAAGACATTAACCATGATGCCAGAGTAAGAGTTAAGACCTTAACCATTAGTCCAGAGTAAGAGTTACGACCTTAACCATGATGCCAGAGTAAGAGTTAAGACCTAAACCATGATGCCAGAGTAAGAGTTAAGACCTTAACCATGATGCCAGAGTAAGAGTTAAGACCTTAACCATGATGCCAGAGTAAGACTTAAGACATTAACCATGATGCCAGAGTAAGAGTTAAGACCTTAACCATTAGTCCAGAGTAAGAGTTACGACCTTAACCATGATGCCAGAGTAAGAGTTAAGACCTTAACCATGATGCCAGAGGCAGAGTTAATACCTTAACCATGATGCCAGAGTAAGATTTAAGACCTTAACCATTAGTCCAGAGTAAGAGTTAAGACCTTAACCATTAATCCAGAGTAAGAGTCTAAAACCTTAACCATTAATCCAGAGTAAGAGTTAAGACCTTAACCATGATGCCAGAGTAAGAGTTAAGACCTTAACCATTAGTCCAGAGTAAGAGTTAAGACCTTAACCATGATGCCAGAGTAAGACTTAAGACATTAACCATGATGCCAGAGTAAGAGTTAAGACCTTAACCATTAGTCCAGAGAAAGAGTTAAGACATTAACCATTATTCCAGAGTAAGAGTTAAGACCTTAACCATTAGTCCAGAGTAAGAGTAAAGACCTTAACCATGATGCCAGAGTAAGAGTTAAGACCTTAACCATTAGTCCAGAGTAAGAGTTAAGACCTTAACCATGATTCCAGAGTAAGAGTTAAGACCTAAACCATGATGCCAGAGTAAGAGTTAAGAACTTAACCATTAGTCCAGAGTAAGAGTTAAGACCTTAACCATGATGCCAGAGTAGTAGTTAAGAACTTAACCATTAGTCCAGAGTAAGAGTTAAGACCTTAACCATGATGCCAGAGTAGGAGTTAAGACCTTAACCATGATGCCAGAGTAAGAGTAAAGACCTTAACCATGATGCCAGAGTAAGAGTTAAGACCTTAACCATGATGCCAGAGGTAGAGTTAAGACCTTAACCATGATGCCAGAGTAAGAGTTAAGACCTTAACCATTAGTCCAGAGTATGAGTTAAGACCTTAACCATGATGCCAGAGTGAGAGTCTAAAACCTTAACCATTAGTCCAGAGTAAGAGTTAAGACCTTAACCATGATGCCAGAGTAAGAGTTAAGACCTTAACCATTAGTCCAGAGTAAGAGTTAAGACCTTAACCATGATGCCAGAGTAAGAGTTAGGACCTTAACCATGATGCCAGAGTAAGAGTTAAGACCTTAACCATTAGTCCAGAGTAAGAGTTAAGACCTTAACCATGATGCCAGAGTAAGAGTTAAGACCTTAACCATTAGTCCAGAGTATGAGTTAAGACCTTAACCATGATGCCAGAGTAAGAGTTAAGACCAAGACCTTAACCATGAGTCCAGAGTAAGAGTCTAAGACCTTAACCATGATGCCAGAGTATGAGTTAAGACCTTAACCATGATGCCAGAGTAAGAGTTAAGACCTTAACCATGATGCCAGAGTAAGAGTTAAGAACTTAACCATGATGCCAGAGTAAGAGTTAAGACCTTAACCATTAGTCCAGAGTAGGAGTTAAGACCTTAACCATGATGCCAGAGTAGGAGTTAAGACTGTAAACATTAGTCCAGAGTAAGAGTTAAGACCTTAACCATGATGCCAGAGTAAGAGTCTAAGACCTTAATCATTAGTCCAGTGTAAGAGTTAAGACCTTAACCATTAGTCCAGAGTAAGAGTTAAGACCTTAACCATGATGCCAGAGTAAGAGTTAAGACCTAAACCATGATGCCAGAGTAAGAGTTAAGAACTTAACCATTAGTCCAGAGTAAGAGTTAAGACATTAACCATGATGCCAGAGTAAGAGTTAAGACCTTAACCATTAGTCCAGAGTAAGAGTTACGACCTTAACCATGATGCCAGAGTAAGAGTTAAGACCTAAACCATGATGCCAGAGTAAGAGTTAAGACCTTAACCATGATGCCAGAGTAAGAGTTAAGACCTTAACCATGATGCCAGAGTAAGACTTAAGACATTAACCATGATGCCAGAGTAAGAGTTAAGACCTTAACCATTAGTCCAGAGTAAGAGTTACGACCTTAACCATGATGCCAGAGTAAGAGTTAAGACCTTAACCATGATGCCAGAGGCAGAGTTAATACCTTAACCATGATGCCAGAGTAAGATTTAAGACCTTAACCATTAGTCCAGAGTAAGAGTTAAGACCTTAACCATTAATCCAGAGTAAGAGTCTAAAACCTTAACCATTAATCCAGAGTAAGAGTTAAGACCTTAACCATGATGCCAGAGTAAGAGTTAAGACCTTAACCATTAGTCCAGAGTAAGAGTTAAGACCTTAACCATGATGCCAGAGTAAGACTTAAGACATTAACCATGATGCCAGAGTAAGAGTTAAGACCTTAACCATTAGTCCAGAGTAAGAGTTAAGACATTAACCATTATTCCAGAGTAAGAGTTAAGACCTTAACCATTAGTCCAGAGTAAGAGTTAAGACCTTAACCATGATGCTAGAGTAAGAGTTAAGACCTTAAGCATTAGTCGAGAGTAAGAGTTAAGACCTTAACCATTAGTCCAGAGTAAGAGTTACGACCTTAACCATGATGCCAGAGTAAGAGTTAAGACCTTAACCATGATGCCAGAGTTAGAGTTAAGACCTTAACCATGATGCCAGAGTAAGAGTTAAGACCTTAACCATGATGCCAGAGTGAGAGTCTAAAACCTTAACCATTAGTCCAGAGTAAGAGTAAAGACCTTAACCATGATGCCAGAGTAAGAGTTAAGACCTTAACCATTAGTCCAGAGTAAGAGTTAAGACCTTAACCATGATGCCAGAGTAAGAGTTAAGACCTAAACCATGATGCCAGAGTAAGAGTTAAGAACTTAACCATTAGTCCAGAGTAAGAGTTAAGACCTTAACCATGATGCCAGAGTAGGAGTTAAGAACTTAACCATTAGTCCAGAGTAAGAGTTAAGACCTTAACCATGATGCCAGAGTAGGAGTTAAGACCTTAACCATGATGCCAGAGTAAGAGTAAAGACCTTAACCATGATGCCAGAGTAAGAGTTAAGACCTTAACCATGATGCCAGAGGTAGAGTTAAGACCTTAACCATGATGCCAGAGTAAGAGTTAAGACCTTAACCATTAGTCCAGAGTATGAGTTAAGACCTTAACCATGATGCCAGAGTGAGAGTCTAAAACCTTAACCATTAGTCCAGAGTAAGAGTTAAGACCTTAACCATGATGCCAGAGTAAGAGTTAAGACCTTAACCATTAGTCCAGAGTAAGAGTTAAGACCTTAACCATGATGCCAGAGTAAGAGTTAGGACCTTAACCATGATGCCAGAGTAAGAGTTAAGACCTTAACCATTAGTCCAGAGTAAGAGTTAAGACCTTAACCATGATGCCAGAGTAAGAGTTAAGACCTTAACCATTAGTCCAGAGTAAGAGTTAAGACCTTAACCATGATGCCAGAGTAAGAGTTAAGACCAAGACCTTAACCATGAGTCCAGAGTAAGAGTCTAAGACCTTAACCATGATGCCAGAGTATGAGTTAAGACCTTAACCATGATGCCAGAGTAAGAGTTAAGACCTTAACCATGATGCCAGAGTAAGAGTTAAGAACTTAACCATGATGCCAGAGTAAGAGTTAAGACCTTAACCATTAGTCCAGAGTAGGAATTAAGACCTTAACCATGATGCCAGAGTAGGAGTTAAGACTGTAAACATTAGTCCAGAGTAAGAGTTAAGACCTTAACCATGATGCCAGAGTAAGAGTCTAAGACCTTAACCATTAGTCCAGTGTAAGAGTTAAGACCTTAACCATTAGTCCAGAGTAAGAGTTAAGACCTTAACCATTAGTCTAGAGTAAGAGTTAAGACCTTAACCATGATGCTAGAGTAAGAGTTAAGACCTTAACCATTAGTCCAGAGTAAGAGTTAAGACCTTAACCATTAGTCCAGAGTAAGAGTTATGAACTTAACCATTAGTCCAGAGTAAGAGTTAAGACCTTAACCATGATCCCAGAGTTAGAGTTAAGACCTTAACCATGATGCCAGAGTAAGAGTTACGACCTTAACCATGATGCCAGAGTAAGAGTTAAGACCATAACCATTAGTCCAGAGTAAGAGTTAAGACCTTAACCATGATGCCAGAGTAAGAGTTAAGACCAAGACCTTAACCATTAGTCCAGAGTAAGAGTTAAGACCTTAACCTTGATGCCAGAGTAAGAGTTAAGACCTTAACCATTAGTCCAGAGTAAGAGTTAAACCTGTAACCATTAGTCCAAAGTAAGATTTAAGACCTTAACCATGATGCTAGTGTAAGAGTTAAGACCTTAACCATGATGCCAGAGTAACAGTTAAGACCTTAACCATTAGTCGAGAGTAAGAGTTAAGACCTTAACCATTAGTCCAGAGTAAGAGTTACAACCTTAACCATGATGCCAGAGTAAGAGTTAAGACCTTAACCATGATGCCAGAGTTAGAGTTAAGACCTTAACCATGATGCCAGAGTAATAGTTAAGACCTTAACCATGATGCCAGAGTGAGAGTCTAAAACCTTAACCATTAGTCCAGAGTAAGAGTAAAGACCTTAACCATGATGCCAGAGTAAGAGTTAAGACCTTAACCATTAGTCCAGAGTAAGAGTTAAGACCTTAACCATGATGCCAGAGTAAGAGTTAAGACCTAAACCATGATGCCAGAGTAAGAGTTAAGACCTTAACCATTAGTCCAGAGTAAGAGTTAAGACCTTAACCATGATGCCAGAGTAAGACTTAAGACATTAACCATGATGCCAGAGTAAGAGTTAAGACCTTAACCATTAGTCCAGAGTAAGAGTTACGACCTTAACCATGATGCCAGAGTAAGAGTTAAGACCTTAACCATGATGCCAGAGGTAGAGTTAAGACCTTAACCATGATGCCAGAGTAAGAGTTAAGACCTTAACCATTAGTCCAGAGTAAGAGTTAAGACCTTAACCATGATGCCAGAGTGAGAGTCTAAAACCTTAACCATTAGTCCAGAGTAAGAGTTAAGACCTTAACCATGATTCCAGAGTAAGAGTTAAGACCTTAACCATTAGTCCAGAGTAAGAGTTAAGACCTTAATCATGATGCCAGAGTAAGAGGTAAGACCTTAACCATTAGTCCAGAGTAAGAGTTAAGACCTTAACCATGATGCCAGAGTAAGACTTAAGACATTAACCATGATGCCAGAGTAAGAGTTAAGACCTTAACCATGATGCCAGAGTAAGAGTCTAAGACCTTAACCATTAGTCCAGAGTAAGAGTTAAGACACTAACCATTAGTCCAGAGTAAGAGTTAAGACCTTAACCATTAGTCCAGAGTAAGAGTTAAGACCTTAACCATGATGCTAGAGTAAGAGTTAAGACCTTAACCATTAGTCGAGAGTAAGAGTTAAGACCTTAACCATTAGTCCAGAGTAAGAGTTACGACCTTAACCATGATGCCAGAGTAAGAGTTAAGACCTTAACCATGATGCCAGACTTAGAGTTAAGACCTTAACCATGATGCCAGAGTAAGAGTTAAGACCTTAACCATGATGCCAGAGTGAGAGTCTAAAACCTTAACCATTAGTCCAGAGTAAGAGTAAAGACCTTAACCATGATGCCAGAGTAAGAGTTAAGACCTTAACCATTAGTCCAGAGTAAGAGTTAAGACCTTAACCATGATGCCAGAGTAAGAGTTAAGACCTAAACCATGATGCCAGAGTAAGAGTTAAGACCTTAACCATTAGTCCAGAGTAAGAGTTAAGACCTTAACCATGATGCCAGAGTAAGACTTAAGACATTAACCATGATGCCAGAGTAAGAGTTAAGACCTTAACCATTAGTCCAGAGTAAGAGTTACGACCTTAACTATGATGCCAGAGTAAGAGTTAAGACCTTAACCATGATGCCAGAGGTAGAGTTAAGACCTTAACCATGATGCCAGAGTAAGAGTTAAGACCTTAACCATTAGTCCAGAGTATCAGTTAAGACCTTAACCATGATGCCAGAGTGAGAGTCTAAAACCTTAACCATTAGTCCAGAGTAAGAGTTGAGACCTTAACCATGATGCCAGAGTAAGAGTTAAGACCTTAACCATTAGTCCAGAGTAAGAGTTAAAACCTTAACCATGATGCCAGAGTAAGAGTTAAGACCTTAACCATGATGCCAGAGTAAGAGTTAAGACCTTAACCATTAGTCCAGAGTAAGAGTTAAGACCTTAACCATGATGCCAGAGTAAGACTTAAGACATTAACCATGATGCCAGAGTAAGAGTTAAGACCTTAACCATTAGTCCAGAGAAAGAGTTACGACCTTAACCATGATGCCAGAGTAAGAGTTAAGACCTTAACCATGATGCCAGAGGCAGAGTTAATACCTTAACCATGATGCCAGAGTAAGATTTAAGACCTTAACCATAAGTCCAGAGTAGGAGTTAAGACCTTAACCATGATGCCAGAGTAGGAGTTAAGACTGTAAACATTAGTCCAGTGTAAGAGTTAAGACCTTAACCATTAGTCCAGAGTAAGAGTTAAGACCTTAACCATTAGTCTAGAGTAAGAGTTAAGACCTTAACCATGATGCTAGAGTAAGAGTTAAGACCTTAACCATTAGTCCAGAGTAAGAGTTAAGACCTTAACCATTAGTCCAGAGTAAGAGTTATTAACTTAACCATTAGTCCAGAGTAAGAGTTAAGACCTTAACCATGATCCCAGAGTTAGAGTTAAGACCTTAACCATGATGCCAGAGTAAGAGTTACGACCTTAACCATGATGCCAGAGTAAGAGTTAAGACCATAACCATTAGTCCAGAGTAAGAGTTAAGACCTTAACCATGATGCCAGAGTAAGAGTTAAGACCAAGACCTTAACCATTAGTCCAGAGTAAGAGTTAAGACCTTAACCTTGATGCCAGAGTAAGAGTTAAGACCTTAACCATTAGTCCAGAGTAAGAGTTAAACCTGTAACCATTAGTCCAGAGTAAGATTTAAGACCTTAACCATGATGCCAGAGTAAGAGTCTAAGACCTTAACCATGATGCCAGATTAAGAGTTAATACATTAACCATTAGTCCAGAGTAAGAGTTAAGACCTTAACCATTAGTACAGAGTAAGAGTTAAGACCTTAACCATGATGCTAGAGTAAGAGTTAAGACCTTAACCATGATGCCAGAGTAAGAGTTAAGACCTCAACCATTAGTCGAGAGTAAGAGTTAAGACCTTAACCATTAGTCCAGAGTAAGAGTTACAACCTTAACCATGATGCCAGAGTAATAGTTAAGACCTTAACCATGATGCCAGAGTGAGAGTCTAAAACCTTAACCATTAGTCCAGAGTAAGAGTAAAGACCTTAACCATGATGCCAGAGTAAGAGTTAAGACCTTAACCATTAGTCCAGAGTAAGAGTTAAGACCTTAACCATGATGCCAGAGTAAGAGTTAAGACCTAAACCATGATGCCAGAGTAAGAGTTAAGACCTTAACCATTAGTCCAGAGTAAGAGTTAAGACCTTAACCATGATGCCAGAGTAAGACTTAAGACATTAACCATGATGCCAGAGTAAGAGTTAAGACCTTAACCATTAGTCCAGAGTAAGAGTTACGACCTTAACCATGATGCCAGAGTAAGAGTTAAGACCTAAACCATGATGCCAGAGTAAGAGTTAGGACCTTAACCATGATGCCAGAGTAAGAGTTAAGACCTTAACCATGATGCCAGAGTAAGACTTAAGACATTAACCATGATGCCAGAGTAAGAGTTAAGACCTTAACCATTAGTCCAGAGTAAGAGTTACGACCTTAACCATGATGCCAGAGTAAGAGTTAAGACCTTAACCATGATGCCAGAGGCAGAGTTAATACCTTAACCATGATGCCAGAGTAAGATTTAAGACCTTAACCATTAGTCCAGAGTAAGAGTTAAGACCTTAACCATTAATCCAGAGTAAGAGTCTAAAACCTTAACCATTAATCCAGAGTAAGAGTTAAGACCTTAACCATGATGCCAGAGTAAGAGTTAAGACCTTAACCATTAGTCCAGAGTAAGAGTTAAGACCTTAACCATGATGCCAGAGTAAGACTTAAGACATTAACCATGATGCCAGAGTAAGAGTTAAGACCTTAACCATTAGTCCAGAGTAAGAGTTAAGACATTAACCATTATTCCAGAGTAAGAGTTAAGACCTTAACCATTAGTCCAGAGTAAGAGTTAAGACCTTAACCATGATGCTAGAGTAAGAGTTAAGACCTTAAGCATTAGTCGAGAGTAAGAGTTAAGACCTTAACCATTAGTCCAGAGTAAGAGTTACGACCTTAACCATGATGCCAGAGTAAGAGTTAAGACCTTAACCATGATGCCAGAGTTAGAGTTAAGACCTTAACCATGATGCCAGAGTAAGAGTTAAGACCTTAACCATGATGCCAGAGTGAGAGTCTAAAACCTTAACCATTAGTCCAGAGTAAGAGTAAAGACCTTAACCATGATGCCAGAGTAAGAGTTAAGACCTTAACCATTAGTCCAGAGTAAGAGTTAAGACCTTAACCATGATGCCAGAGTAAGAGTTAAGACCTAAACCATGATGCCAGAGTAAGAGTTAAGAACTTAACCATTAGTCCAGAGTAAGAGTTAAGACCTTAACCATGATGCCAGAGTAGGAGTTAAGACCTTAACCATGATGCCAGAGTAAGAGTAAAGACCTTAACCATGATGCCAGAGTAAGAGTTAAGACCTTAACCATGATGCCAGAGGTAGAGTTAAGACCTTAACCATGATGCCAGAGTAAGAGTTAAGACCTTAACCATTAGTCCAGAGTAAGAGTTAAGACCTTAACCATGATGCCAGAGTAAGAGTTAGGACCTTAACCATGATGCCAGAGTAAGAGTTAAGACCTTAACCATTAGTCCAGAGTAAGAGTTAAGACCTTAACCATGATGCCAGAGTAAGAGTTAAGACCTTAACCATTAGTCCAGAGTAAGAGTTAAGACCTTAACCATGATGCCAGAGTAAGAGTTAAGACCAAGACCTTAACCATGAGTCCAGAGTAAGAGTCTAAGACCTTAACCATGATGCCAGAGTATGAGTTAAGACCTTAACCATGATGCCAGAGTAAGAGTTAAGACCTTAACCATGATGCCAGAGTAAGAGTTAAGAACTTAACCATGATGCCAGAGTAAGAGTTAAGACCTTAACCATTAGTCCAGAGTAGGAGTTAAGACCTTAACCATGATGCCAGAGTAGGAGTTAAGACTGTAAACATTAGTCCAGAGTAAGAGTTAAGACCTTAACCATGATGCCAGAGTAAGAGTCTAAGACCTTAACCATTAGTCCAGTGTAAGAGTTAAGACCTTAACCATTAGTCCAGAGTAAGAGTTAAGACCTTAACCATTAGTCTAGAGTAAGAGTTAAGACCTTAACCATGATGCTAGAGTAAGAGTTAAGACCTTAACCATTAGTCCAGAGTAAGAGTTAAGACCTTAACCATTAGTCCAGAGTAAGAGTTATGAACTTAACCATTAGTCCAGAGTAAGAGTTAAGACCTTAACCATGATCCCAGAGTTAGAGTTAAGACCTTAACCATGATGCCAGAGTAAGAGTTAAGACCTTAACCATGATGCCAGAGTAAGAGTTAAGACCATAACCATTAGTCCAGAGTAAGAGTTAAGACCTTAACCATGATGCCAGAGTAAGAGTTAAGACCAAGACCTTAACCATTAGTCCAGAGTAAGAGTTAAGACCTTAACCTTGATGCCAGAGTAAGAGTTAAGACCTTAACCATTAGTCCAGAGTAAGAGTTAAACCTGTAACCATTAGTCCAGAGTAAGATTTAAGACCTTAACCATGATGCTAGTGTAAGAGTTAAGACCTTAACCATGATGCCAGAGTAAGAGTTAAGACCTTAACCATTAGTCGAGAGTAAGAGTTAAGACCTTAACCATTAGTCCAGAGTAAGAGTTACAACCTTAACCATGATGCCAGAGTAAGAGTTAAGACCTTAACCATGATGCCAGAGTTAGAGTTAAGACCTTAACCATGATGCCAGAGTAATAGTTAAGACCTTAACCATGATGCCAGAGTGAGAGTCTAAAACCTTAACCATTAGTCCAGAGTAAGAGTAAAGACCTTAACCATGATGCCAGAGTAAGAGTTAAGACCTTAACCATTAGTCCAGAGTAAGAGTTAAGACCTTAACCATGATGCCAGAGTAAGAGTTAAGACCTAAACCATGATGCCAGAGTAAGAGTTAAGACCTAAACCATTAGTCCAGAGTAAGAGTTAAGACCTTAACCATGATGCCAGAGTAAGACTTAAGACATTAACCATGATGCCAGAGTAAGAGTTAAGACCTTAACCATTAGTCCAGAGTAAGAGTTACGACCTTAACCATGATGCCAGAGTAAGAGTTAAGACCTTAACCATGATGCCAGAGGTAGAGTTAAGACCTTAACCATGATGCCAGAGTAAGAGTTAAGACCTTAACCATTAGTCCAGAGTAAGAGTTAAGACCTTAACCATTAGTCCAGAGTAAGAGTTATGAACTTAACCATTAGTCCAGAGTAAGAGTTAAGACCAAGACCTTAACCATTAGTCCAGAGTAAGAGTTAAGACCTTAACCATGATGCCAGAGTAAGAGTTAAGACCTTAACCATTAGTCCAGAGTAAGAGTTAAGCCTGTAACCATTAGTCCAGAGTAAGATTTAAGAACTTAACCATGATGCCAGAGTAAGAGTCTAAGACCTTAACCATTAGTCCAGAGTAAGAGTTAAGATCTTAACCATTAGTCCAGAGTAAGAGTTAAGACCATAACCATTAGTCCAGAGTAAGAGTTAAGACCATAACCATGATGCCAGAGTAAGAGTAAAGACCTTAACCATGATGCCAGAGTAAGAGTTAAGACCTTAACCATGATGCCAGAGTAAGAGTTAAGACCTTAACCATTAGTCCAGAGTAAGAGTTAAGACCTTAACCATGATGCCAGAGTAAGAGTTAAGACCTTAACCATTAGTCCAGAGTAAGAGTTAAGACCATAACCATTAGTCCAGAGTAAGAGTTAAGACCTTAACCATGATGCCAGAGTAAGAGTTAAGACCAAGACCTTAACCATTAGTCCAGAGTAAGAGTTAAGACCTTAACCTTGATGCCAGAGTAAGAGTTAAGACCTTAACCATTAGTCCAGAGTAAGAGTTAAACCTGTAACCATTAGTCCAGAGTAAGATTTAAGACCTTAACCATGATGCCAGAGTAAGAGTCTAAGACCTTAACCATGATGCCAGAGTAAGAGTTAATACATTAACCATTAGTCCAGAGTAAGAGTTAAGACCTTAACCATTAGTACAGAGTAAGAGTTAAGACCTTAACCATGATGCTAGAGTAAGAGTTAAGACCTTAACCATGATGCCAGAGTAAGAGTTAAGACCTTAAACATTAGTCGAGAGTAAGAGTTAAGACCTTAACCATTAGTCCAGAGTAAGAGTTACAACCTTAACCATGATGCCAGAGTAAGAGTTAAGACCTTAACCATGATGCCAGAGTTAGAGTTAAGACCTTAACCATGATGCCAGAGTAATAGTTAAGACCTTAACCATGATGCCAGAGTGAGAGTCTAAAACCTTAACCATTAGTCCAGAGTAAGAGTAAAGACCTTAACCATGATGCCAGAGTAAGAGTTAAGACCTTAACCATTAGTCCAGAGTAAGAGTTAAGACCTTAACCATGATGCCAGAGTAAGAGTTAAGACCTAAACCATGATGCCAGAGTAAGAGTTAAGACCTTAACCATTAGTCCAGAGTTAGAGTTAAGACCTTAACCATGATGCCAGAGTAAGACTTAAGACATTAACCATGATGCCAGAGTAAGAGTTAAGACCTTAACCATTAGTCCAGAGTAAGAGTTACGACCTTAACCATGATGCCAGAGTAAGAGTTAAGACCTTAACCATGATGCCAGAGGTAGAGTTAAGACCTTAACCATGATGCCAGAGTAAGAGTTAAGACCTTAACCATTAGTCTAGAGTAAGAGTTAAGACCTTAACCATGATGCCAGAGTGAGAGTCTAAAACCTTAACCATTAGTCCAGAGTAAGAGTTAAGACCTTAACCATGATGCCAGAGTAAGAGTTAAGACCTTAACCATTAGTCCAGAGTAAGAGTTAAGACCTTAATCATGATGCCAGAGTAAGAGGTAAGACCTTAACCATTAGTCCAGAGTAAGAGTTAAGACCTTAACCATGATGCCAGAGTAAGACTTAAGACATTAACCATGATGCCAGAGTAAGAGTTAAGACCTTAACCATGATGCCAGAGTAAGAGTCTAAGACCTTAACCATTAGTCCAGAGTAAGAGTTAAGACATTAACCATTAGTCCAGAGTAAGAGTTAAGACCTTAACCATTAGTCCAGAGTAAGAGTTAAGACCTTAAACATGATGCTAGAGTAAGAGTTAAGACCTTAACCATTAGTCGAGAGTAAGAGTTAAGACCTTAACCATTAGTCCAGAGTAAGAGTTACGACCTTAACCATGATGCCAGAGTAAGAGTTAAGACCTTAACCATGATGCCAGACTTAGAGTTAAGACCTTAACCATGATGCCAGAGTAAGAGTTAAGACCTTAACCATGATGCCAGAGTGAGAGTCTAAAACCTTAACCATTAGTCCAGAGTAAGAGTAAAGACCTTAACCATGATGCCAGAGTAAGAGTTAAGACCTTAACCATTAGTCCAGAGTAAGAGTTAAGACCTTAACCATGATGCCAGAGTAAGAGTTAAGACCTAAACCATGATGCCAGAGTAAGAGTTAAGACCTTAACCATTAGTCCAGAGTAAGAGTTAAGACCTTAGCCATGATGCCAGAGTAAGACTTAAGACATTAACCATGATGCCAGAGTAAGAGTTAAGACCTTAACCATTAGTCCAGAGTAAGAGTTACGACCTTAACTATGATGCCAGAGTAAGAGTTAAGACCTTAACCATGATGCCAGAGGTAGAGTTAAGACCTTAACCATGATGCCAGAGTAAGAGTTAAGACCTTAACCATTAGTCCAGAGTATCAGTTAAGACCTTAACCATGATGCCAGAGTGAGAGTCTAAAACCTTAACCATTAGTCCAGAGTAAGAGTTGAGACCTTAACCATGATGCCAGAGTAAGAGTTAAGACCTTAACCATTAGTCCAGAGTAAGAGTTAAAACCTTAACCATGATGCCAGAGTAAGAGTTAAGACCTTAACCATGATGCCAGAGTAAGAGTTAAGACCTTAACCATTAGTCCAGAGTAAGAGTTAAGACCTTAACCATGATGCCAGAGTAAGACTTAAGACATTAACCATGATGCCAGAGTAAGAGTTAAGACCTTAACCATTAGTCCAGAGTAAGAGTTACGACCTTAACCATGATGCCAGAGTAAGAGTTAAGACCTTAACCATGATGCCAGAGGCATAGTTAATACCTTAACCATGATGCCAGAGTAAGATTTAAGACCTTAACCATTAGTCCAGAGTAAGAGTTAAGACCTTAACCATTAATCCAGAGTAAGAGTCTAAAACCTTAACCATTAATCCAGAGTAAGAGTTAAGACCTTAACCATGATGCCAGAGTAAGAGTTAAGACCTTAACCATTAGTCCAGAGTAAGAGTTAAGACCTTAACCATGATGCCAGAGTAAGACTTAAGACATTAACCATGATGCCAGAGTAAGAGTTAAGACCTTAACCATTAGTCCAGAGTAAGAGTTAAGACATTAACCATTATTCCAGAGTAAGAGTTAAGACCTTAACCATTAGTCCAGAGTAAGAGTTAAAACCTTAACCATGATGCTAGAGTAAGAGTTAAGACCTTAAGCATTAGTCGAGAGTAAGAGTTAAGACCTTAACCATTAGTCCAGAGTAAGAGTTACGACCTTAACCATGATGCCAGAGTAAGAGTTAAGACCTTAACCATGATGCCAGAGTTAGAGTTAAGACCTTAACCATGATGCCAGAGTAAGAGTTAAGACCTTAACCATGATGCCAGAGTGAGAGTCTAAAACCTTAACCATTAGTCCAGAGTAAGAGTAAAGACCTTAACCATGATGCCAGAGTAAGAGTTAAGACCTTAACCATTAGTCCAGAGTAAGGGTTAAGACCTTAACCATGATGCCAGAGTAAGAGTTAAGACCTAAACCATGATGCCAGAGTAAGAGTTAAGAACTTAACCATTAGTCCAGAGTAAGAGTTAAGACCTTAACCATGATGCCAGAGTAGGAGTTAAGACCTTAACCATGATGCCAGAGTAAGAGTAAAGACCTTAACCATGATGCCAGAGTAAGAGTTAAGACCGTAACCATGATGCCAGAGGTAGAGTTAAGACCTTAACCATGATGCCAGAGTAAGAGTTAAGACCTTAACCATTAGTCCAGAGTATGAGTTAAGACCTTAACCATGATGCCAGAGTGAGAGTCTAAAACCTTAACCATTAGTCCAGAGTAAGAGTTGAGACCTTAACCATGATGCCAGAGTAAGAGTTAAGACCTTAACCATTAGTCCAGAGTAAGAGTTAAAACCTTAACCATGATGCCAGAGTAAGAGTTAAGACCTTAACCATGATGCCAGAGTAAGAGTTAAGACCGTAACCATTAGTCCAGAGTAAGAGTTAAGACCTTGACCATGATGCCAGAGTAAGAGTTAAGACCTTAACCATTAGTCCAGAGTAAGAGTTAAGACCTTAACCATGATGCCAGAGTAAGAGTTAAGACCTTAACCATTAGTCCAGAGTAAGAGTCTAAGACCTTAACCATGATGCCAGAGTATGAGTTAAGACCTTAACCATGATGCCAGAGTAAGAGTTAAGACCTTAACCATGATGCCAGAGTAAGAGTTAAGAACTTAACCATGATGCCAGAGTAAGAGTTAAGACCTTAACCATTAGTCCAGAGTAGGAGTTAAGACCTTAACCATGATGCCAGAGTAGGAGTTAAGACCGTAAACATTAGTCCAGAGTAAGAGTTAAGACCTTAACCATGATGCCAGAGTAAGAGTCTAAGACCTTAACCATTAGTCCAGTGTAAGAGTTAAGACCTTAACCATTAGTCCAGAGTAAGAGTTAAGACCTTATCCATTAGTCTAGAGTAAGAGTTAAGACCTTAACCATGATGCTAGAGTAAGAGTTAAGACCTTAACCATTAGTCCAGAGTAAGAGTTAAGACCTTAACCATTAGTCCAGAGTAAGAGTTATGAACTTAACCATTAGTCCAGAGTAAGAGTTAAGACCAAGACCTTAACCATTAGTCCAGAGTAAGAGTTAAGACCTTAACCATGATGCCAGAGTAAGAGTTAAGACCTTAACCATTAGTCCAGAGTAAGAGTTAAGCCTGTAACCATTAGTCCAGAGTAAGATTTAAGAACTTAACCATGATGCCAGAGTAAGAGTCTAAGACCTTAACCATTAGTCCAGAGTAAGAGTTAAGATCTTAACCATTAGTCCAGAGTAAGAGTTAAGACCATAACCATTAGTCCAGAGTAAGAGTTAAGACCATAACCATGATGCCAGAGTAAGAGTAAAGACCTTAACCATGATGCCAGAGTAAGAGTTAAGACCTTAACCATGATGCCAGAGTAAGAGTTAAGACCTTAACCATTAGTCCAGAGTAAGAGTTAAGACCTTAACCATGATGCCAGAGTAAGAGTTAAGACCTTAACCATTAGTCCAGAGTAAGAGTTAAGACCATAACCATTAGTCCAGAGTAAGAGTTAAGACCTTAACCATGATGCCAGAGTAAGAGTTAACACCTTAACCATTAGTCCAGTAAGAGTTAAGACCTTAACCATAATGCCAGGGTAAGAGTTAAGACCTTAAACATTAGTCCAGAGTAAGAGTTAAGACCTTAAACATTAGTCCAGAGTAAGAGTTAAGACCTTAACCATTAGTCCAGAGTAAGAGTTAAGACCTTAACCATTAGTCTAGAGTAAGAGTTAAGACCTTAACCATGATGCTAGAGTAAGAGTTAAGACCTTAACCATAATGCCAGAGTAAGAGTTAAGACCTTAACCATTAGTCCAGAGTAAGAGTTAAGACCTTAACCATTAGTCCAGAGTAAGAGTTACGACCTTAACCATGATGCCAGAGTAGGAGTTAAGACCTTAACCATGTTCCCAGAGTTAGAGTTAAGACCTTAACCATGATGCCAGAGTAAGAGTTAAGACCAAGACCTTAACCATTAGTCCAGAGTTAGAGTTAAGACCTTAACCATGATGCCAGAGTAAGAGTTAAGACCTTAACCATTAGTCCAGAGTAAGAGTTAAGCCCGTAACCATTAGTCCAGAGTAAGATTTAAGACCTTAAACATGATGCCAGAGTAAGAGTCTAAGACCTTAACCATGATGCCAGAGTAAGAGTTAAGACCTTAACCATTAGTCCAGAGTAAGAGTTAAGACCTTAACCATTAGTCTAGAGTAAGAGTTAAGACCTTAACCATGATGCTAGAGTAAGAGTTAAGACCTTAACCATTAGTCCAGAGTAAGAGTTAAGACCTTAACCATTAGTCCAGAGTAAGAGTTACGAACTTAACCATTAGTCCAGAGTAAGAGTTAAGACCTTAACCACGATCCCAGAGTTAGAGTTAAGACCTTAACCATGATGCCAGAGTAAGAGTTACGACCTTAACCATTAGTCCAGAGTAAGAGTTAAGGCCTTAACCATGATGCCAGAGTAAGAGTTAACACCTTAACCATTAGTCCAGAGTAAGAGTTAAGACCTTAACCATGATGCCAGGGTAAGAGTTAAGACCTTAAACATTAGTCCAGAGTAAGAGTTAAGACCTTAACCATGATGCCAGAGTAAGAGTCTAAGACCTTAACCATTAGTCCAGAGTAAGAGTTAAGACCTTAACCATTAGTCCAGAGTAAGAGTTAAGACCTTAACCATGATGCTAGAGTAAGAGTTAAGACCTTAACCATGATGCCAGAGTAAGAGTTAAGACCTTAACCATTAGTTCAGAGTAAGAGTTAAGACCTTAACCATTAGTCCAGAGTAAGAGTTACGACCTTAACCATGATGCCAGAGTAAGAGTTAAGACCTTAACCATGTTCCCAGAGTTAGAGTTAAGACCTTAACCATGATGCCAGAGTAAGAGTTACGACCTTAACCATGATGCCAGAGTAAGAGTTAAGACCTTAACCATTAGTCCAGAGTAAGAGTTAAGACCTTAACCATGATGCCAGAGTAAGAGTTAAGACCAAGAACTTAACCATTAGTCCAGAGTTAGAGTTAAGACCTTAACCATGATGCCAGAGTAAGAGTTAAGACCTTAACCATTAGTCCAGAGTAAGAGTTAAGCCTGTAACCATTAGTCCAGAGTAAGATTAAAGACCTTAACCATGATGCCAGAGTAAGAGTTAAGACCCAAACCATTAGTCCAGAGTAAGAGTTAAGACCTTAACCATGATACCAGAGTAAGACTTAATTAAGACATTAACCATGATGCCAGAGTAAGAGTTAGGACCTTAACCATTAGTCCAGAGTAAGAGTTACGACCTTAACCATGATGCCAGAGTAAGAGTTAAGACCTTAACCATGATGCCAGAGGTAGAGTTAAGACCTTAACCATGATGCCAGAGTAAGAGTTAAAACCTTAACCATTAGTCCAGAGTAAGAGTTAAGACCTTAACCATGATGCTAGAGTAAGAGTTAAGACCTTAACCATGATGCCAGAGTAAGAGTTAAGACCTTAACCATTAGTCGAGAGTAAGAGTTAAGACCTTAACCATTAGTCCAGAGTAAGAGTTACAACCTTAACCATGATGCCAGAGTAAGAGTTAAGGCCTTAACCATGATGCCAGAGTTAGAGTTAAGACCTTAACCATGATGCCAGAGTAATAGTTAAGACCTTAACCATGATGCCAGAGTGAGAGTCTAAAACCTTAACCATTAGTCCAGAGTAAGAGTAAAGACCTTAACCATGATGCCAGAGTAAGAGTTAAGACCCTAACCATTAGTCCAGAGTAAGAGTTAAGACCTTAACCATGATGCCAGAGTAAGAGTTAAGACCTAAACCATGATGCCAGAGTAAGAGTTAAGACCTTAACCATTAGTCCAGAGTAAGAGTTAAGACCTTAACCATGATGCCAGAGTAAGACTTAAGACATTAACCATGATGCCAGAGTAAGAGTTAAGACCTTAATCATTAGTCCAGAGTAAGAGTTACGACCTTAACCATGATGCCAGAGTAATAGTTAAGACCTTAACCATGATGCCAGAGGTAGAGTTAAGACCTTAACCATGATGCCAGAGTAAGAGTTAAGACCTTAACCATTAGTCCAGAGTAAGAGTTAAGACCTTAACCATGATGCCAGAGTGAGAGTCTAAAACCTTAACCATTAGTCCAGAGTAAGAGTTAAGACCTTAACCATGATGCCAGAGTAAGAGTTAAGACCTTAACCATTAGTCCAGAGTAAGAGTTAAGACCTTAATCATGATGCCAGAGTAAGAGGTAAGACCTTAACCATTAGTCCAGAGTAAGAGTTAAGACCTTAACCATGATGCCAGTGTAAGACTTAAGACCTTAACCATGATGCCAGATTAAGAGTTAAGACCTTAACCATGATGCCAGAGTAAGAGTCTAAGACCTTAACCATTAGTCCAGAGTAAGAGTTAAGACATTAACCATTAGTCCAGAGTAAGAGTTAAGACCTTAACCATTAGTCCAGAGTAAGAGTTAAGACCTTAACCATTAGTCGAGAGTAAGAGTTAAGACCTTAACCATTAGTCCAGAGTAAGAGTTAAGACCTTAACCATTAGTCCAGAGTAAGAGTTACGACCTTAACCATGATGCCAGAGTAAGAGTTAAGACCTTAACCATGATGCCAGAGTTAGAGTTAAGACCTTAACCATGATGCCAGAGTAAGAGTTAAGACCTTAACCATGATGCCAGAGTGAGAGTCTAAAACCTTAACCATTAGTCCAGAGTAAGAGTAAAGACCTTAACCATGATGCCAGAGTAAGAGTTAAGACCTTAACCATTAGTCCAGAGTAAGAGTTAAGACCTTAACCATGATGCCAGAGTAAGAGTTAAGACCTAAACCATGATGCCAGAGTAAGAGTTAAGACCTTAACCATTAGTCCAGAGTAAGAGTTAAGACCTTAACCATGATGCCAGAGTAAGACTTAAGACATTAACCATGATGCCAGAGTAAGAGTTAAGACCTTAATCATTAGTCCAGAGTAAGAGTTACGACCTTAACCATGATGCCAGAGTAAGAGTTAAGACCTTAACCATGATGCCAGAGGTAGAGTTAAGACCTTAACCATGATGCCAGAGTAAGAGTTAAGACCTTAACCATTAGTCCAGAGTAAGAGTTAAGACCTTAACCATGATGCCAGAGTGAGAGTCTAAAACCTTAACCATTAGTCCAGAGTAAGAGTTAAGACCTTAACCATGATGCCAGAGTAAGAGTTAAGACCTTAACCATTAGTCCAGAGTAAGAGTTAAGACCTTAATCATGATGCCAGAGTAAGAGGTAAGACCTTAACCATTAGTCCAGAGTAAGAGTTAAGACCATAACCATGATGCCAGTGTAAGACTTAAGACCTTAACCATGATGCCAGAGTAAGAGTTAAGACCTTAACCATGATGCCAGAGTAAGAGTCTAAGACCTTAACCATTAGTCCAGAGTAAGAGTTAAGACATTAACCATTAGTCCAGAGTAAGAGTTAAGACCTTAACCATTAGTCCAGAGTAAGAGTTAAGACCTTAACCATTAGTCGAGAGTAAGAGTTAAGACCTTAACCATTAGTCCAGAGTAAGAGTTAAGACCTTAACCATTAGTCCAGAGTAAGAGTTACGACCTTAACCATGATGCCAGAGTAAGAGTTAAGACCTTAACCATGATGCCAGAGTAAGAGTTAAGACCTTAACCATGATGCCAGAGTGAGAGTCTAAAACCTTAACCATTAGTCCAGAGTAAGAGTAAAGACCTTAACCATGATGCCAGAGTAAGAGTTAAGACCTTAACCATTAGTCCAGAGTAAGAGTTAAGACCTTAACCATGATGCCAGAGTAAGAGTTAAGACCTAAACCATGATGCCAGAGTAAGAGTTAAGACCTTAACCATTAGTCCAGAGTAAGAGTTAAGACCTTAACCATGATGCCAGAGTAAGACTTAAGACATTAACCATGATGCCAGAGTAAGAGTTAAGACCTTAATCATTAGTCCAGAGTAAGAGTTACGACCTTAACCATGATGCCAGAGTAAGAGTTAAGACCTTAACCATGATGCCAGAGGTAGAGTTAAGACCTTAACCATGATGCCAGAGTAAGAGTTAAGACCTTAACCATTAGTCCAGAGTAAGAGTTAAGACCTTAACCATGATGCCAGAGTGAGAGTCTAAAACCTTAACCATTAGTCCAGAGTAAGAGTTAAGACCTTAACCATGATGCCAGAGTAAGAGTTAAGACCTTAACCATTAGTCCAGAGTAAGAGTTAAGACCTTAATCATGATGCCAGAGTAAGAGGTAAGACCTTAACCATTAGTCCAGAGTAAGAGTTAAGACCTTAACCATGATGCCAGTGTAAGACTTAAGACCTTAACCATGATGCCAGAGTAAGAGTTAAGACCTTAACCATGATGCCAGAGTAAGAGTCTAAGACCTTAACCATTAGTCCAGAGTAAGAGTTAAGACATTAACCATTAGTCCAGAGTAAGAGTTAAGACCTTAACCATTAGTCCAGAGTAAGAGTTAAGACCTTAACCATTAGTCGAGAGTAAGAGTTAAGACCTTAACCATTAGTCCAGAGTAAGAGTTAAGACCTTAACCATTAGTCCAGAGTAAGAGTTACGACCTTAACCATGATGCCAGAGTAAGAGTTAAGACCTTAACCATGATGCCAGAGTTAGAGTTAAGACCTTAACCATGATGCCAGAGTAAGAGTTAAGACCTTAACCATGATGCCAGAGTGAGAGTCTAAAACCTTAACCATTAGTCCAGAGTAAGAGTAAAGACCTTAACCATGATGCCAGAGTAAGAGTTAAGACCTTAACCATTAGTCCAGAGTAAGAGTTAAGACCTTAACCATGATGCCAGAGTAAGAGTTAAGACCTAAACCATGATGCCAGAGTAAGAGTTAAGACCTTAACCATTAGTCCAGAGTAAGAGTTACGACCTTAACCATGATGCCAGAGTAAGAGTTAAGACCTTAACCATGATGCCAGAGTAAGATTTAAGACCTTAACCATTAGTCCAGAGTAAGAGTTAAGACCTTAACCATTAATCCAGAGTAAGAGTCTAAAACCTTAACCATTAATCCAGAGTAAGAGTTAAGACCTTAACCATGATGCCAGAGTAAGAGTTAAGACCTTAACCATTAGTCCAGAGTAAGAGTTAAGACCTTAACCATGATGCCAGAGTAAGACTTAAGACATTAACCATGATGCCAGAATAAGAGTTAAGACCTTAACCATTAGTCCAGAGTAAGAGTTAAGACATTAACCATTATTCCAGAGTAAGAGTTAAGACCTTAACCATTAGTCCAGAGTAAGAGTTAAAACCTTAACCATGATGCTAGAGTAAGAGTTAAGACCTTAAGCATTAGTCGAGAGTAAGAGTTAAGACCTTAACCATTAGTCCAGAGTAAGAGTTACGACCTTAACCATGATGCCAGAGTAAGAGTTAAGACCTTAACCATTAGTCCAGAGTAAGGGTTAAGACCTTAACCATGATGCCAGAGTAAGAGTTAAGACCTAAACCATGATGCCAGAGTAAGAGTTAAGAACTTAACCATTAGTCCAGAGTAAGAGTTAAGACCTTAACCATGATGCCAGAGTAGGAGTTAAGACCTTAACCATGATGCCAGAGTAAGAGTAAAGACCTTAACCATGATGCCAGAGTAAGAGTTAAGACCGTAACCATGATGCCAGAGGTAGAGTTAAGACCTTAACCATGATGCCAGAGTAAGAGTTAAGACCTTAACCATTAGTCCAGAGTATGAGTTAAGACCTTAACCATGATGCCAGAGTGAGAGTCTAAAACCTTAACCATTAGTCCAGAGTAAGAGTTGAGACCTTAACCATGATGCCAGAGTAAGAGTTAAGACCTTAACCATTAGTCCAGAGTAAGAGTTAAAACCTTAACCATGATGCCAGAGTAAGAGTTAAGACCTTAACCATGATGCCAGAGTAAGAGTTAAGACCGTAACCATTAGTCCAGAGTAAGAGTTAAGACCTTGACCATGATGCCAGAGTAAGAGTTAAGACCTTAACCATTAGTCCAGAGTAAGAGTTAAGACCTTAACCATGATGCCAGAGTAAGAGTTAAGACCTTAACCATTAGTCCAGAGTAAGAGTCTAAGACCTTAACCATGATGCCAGAGTATGAGTTAAGACCTTAACCATGATGCCAGAGTAAGAGTTAAGACCTTAACCATGATGCCAGAGTAAGAGTTAAGAACTTAACCATGATGCCAGAGTAAGAGTTAAGACCTTAACCATTAGTCCAGAGTAGGAGTTAAGACCTTAACCATGATGCCAGAGTAGGAGTTAAGACCGTAAACATTAGTCCAGAGTAAGAGTTAAGACCTTAACCATGATGCCAGAGTAAGAGTCTAAGACCTTAACCATTAGTCCAGTGTAAGAGTTAAGACCTTAACCATTAGTCCAGAGTAAGAGTTAAGACCTTATCCATTAGTCTAGAGTAAGAGTTAAGACCTTAACCATGATGCTAGAGTAAGAGTTAAGACCTTAACCATTAGTCCAGAGTAAGAGTTAAGACCTTAACCATTAGTCCAGAGTAAGAGTTATGAACTTAACCATTAGTCCAGAGTAAGAGTTAAGACCTTAACCATGATGCCAGAGTAAGAGTTAAGACCAAGACCTTAATCATTAGTCCAGAGTAAGAGTTAAGACCTTAACCATGATGCCAGAGTAAGAGTTAAGACCTTAACCATTAGTCCAGAGTAAGAGTTAAGCCTGTAACCATTAGTCCAGAGTAAGATTTAAGAACTTAACCATGATGCCAGAGTAAGAGTCTAAGACCTTAACCATTAGTCCAGAGTAAGAGTTAAGATCTTAACCATTAGTCCAGAGTAAGAGTTAAGACCATAACCATTAGTCCAGAGTAAGAGTTAAGACCATAACCATGATGCCAGAGTAAGAGTAAAGACCTTAACCATGATGCCAGAGTAAGAGTTAAGACCTTAACCATGATGCCAGAGTAAGAGTTAAGACCTTAACCATTAGTCCAGAGTAAGAGTTAAGACCTTAACCATGATGCCAGAGTAAGAGTTAAGACCTTAACCATTAGTCCAGAGTAAGAGTTAAGACCATAACCATTAGTCCAGAGTAAGAGTTAAGACCTTAACCATGATGCCAGAGTAAGAGTTAACACCTTAACCATTAGTCCAGTAAGAGTTAAGACCTTAACCATAATGCCAGGGTAAGAGTTAAGACCTTAAACATTAGTCCAGAGTAAGAGTTAAGACCTTAAACATTAGTCCAGAGTAAGAGTTAAGACCTTAACCATTAGTCCAGAGTAAGAGTTAAGACCTTAACCATTAGTCTAGAGTAAGAGTTAAGACCTTAACCATGATGCTAGAGTAAGAGTTAAGACCTTAACCATAATGCCAGAGTAAGAGTTAAGACCTTAACCATTAGTCCAGAGTAAGAGTTAAGACCTTAACCATTAGTCCAGAGTAAGAGTTACGACCTTAACCATGATGCCAGAGTAGGAGTTAAGACCTTAACCATGTTCCCAGAGTTAGAGTTAAGACCTTAACCATGATGCCAGAGTAAGAGTTAAGACCAAGACCTTAACCATTAGTCCAGAGTTAGAGTTAAGACCTTAACCATGATGCCAGAGTAAGAGTTAAGACCTTAACCATTAGTCCAGAGTAAGAGTTAAGCCCGTAACCATTAGTCCAGAGTAAGATTTAAGACCTTAAACATGATGCCAGAGTAAGAGTCTAAGACCTTAACCATGATGCCAGAGTAAGAGTTAAGACCTTAACCATTAGTCCAGAGTAAGAGTTAAGACCTTAACCATTAGTCTAGAGTAAGAGTTAAGACCTTAACCATGATGCTAGAGTAAGAGTTAAGACCTTAACCATTAGTCCAGAGTAAGAGTTAAGACCTTAACCATTAGTCCAGAGTAAGAGTTACGAACTTAACCATTAGTCCAGAGTAAGAGTTAAGACCTTAACCACGATCCCAGAGTTAGAGTTAAGACCTTAACCATGATGCCAGAGTAAGAGTTACGACCTTAACCATTAGTCCAGAGTAAGAGTTAAGGCCTTAACCATGATGCCAGAGTAAGAGTTAACACCTTAACCATTAGTCCAGAGTAAGAGTTAAGACCTTAACCATGATGCCAGGGTAAGAGTTAAGACCTTAAACATTAGTCCAGAGTAAGAGTTAAGACCTTAACCATGATGCCAGAGTAAGAGTCTAAGACCTTAACCATTAGTCCAGAGTAAGAGTTAAGACCTTAACCATTAGTCCAGAGTAAGAGTTAAGACCTTAACCATGATGCTATAGTAAGAGTTAAGACCTTAACCATGATGCCAGAGTAAGAGTTAAGACCTTAACCATTAGTTCAGAGTAAGAGTTAAGACCTTAACCATTAGTCCAGAGTAAGAGTTACGACCTTAACCATGATGCCAGAGTAAGAGTTAAGACCTTAACCATGTTCCCAGAGTTAGAGTTAAGACCTTAACCATGATGCCAGAGTAAGAGTTACGACCTTAACCATGATGCCAGAGTAAGAGTTAAGACCTTAACCATTAGTCCAGAGTAAGAGTTAAGACCTTAACCATGATGCCAGAGTAAGAGTTAAGACCAAGAACTTAACCATTAGTCCAGAGTTAGAGTTAAGACCTTAACCATGATGCCAGAGTAAGAGTTAAGACCTTAACCATTAGTCCAGAGTAAGAGTTAAGCCTGTAACCATTAGTCCAGAGTAAGATTAAAGACCTTAACCATGATGCCAGAGTAAGAGTTAAGACCCAAACCATTAGTCCAGAGTAAGAGTTAAGACCTTAACCATGATACCAGAGTAAGACTTAAGACATTAACCATGATGCCAGAGTAAGAGTTAGGACCTTAACCATTAGTCCAGAGTAAGAGTTACGACCTTAACCATGATGCCAGAGTAAGAGTTAAGACCTTAACCATGATGCCAGAGGTAGAGTTAAGACCTTAACCATGATGCCAGAGTAAGAGTTAAGACCTTAACCATTAGTCCAGAGTAAGAGTTAAGACCTTAACCATGATGCTAGAGTAAGAGTTAAGACCTTAACCATGATGCCAGAGTAAGAGTTAAGACCTTAACCATTAGTCGAGAGTAAGAGTTAAGACCTTAACCATTAGTCCAGAGTAAGAGTTACAACCTTAACCATGATGCCAGAGTAAGAGTTAAGGCCTTAACCATGATGCCAGAGTTAGAGTTAAGACCTTAACCATGATGCCAGAGTAATAGTTAAGACCTTAACCATGATGCCAGAGTGAGAGTCTAAAACCTTAACCATTAGTCCAGAGTAAGAGTAAAGACCTTAACCATGATGCCAGAGTAAGAGTTAAGACCCTAACCATTAGTCCAGAGTAAGAGTTAAGACCTTAACCATGATGCCAGAGTAAGAGTTAAGACCTAAACCATGATGCCAGAGTAAGAGTTAAGACCTTAACCATTAGTCCAGAGTAAGAGTTAAGACCTTAACCATGATGCCAGAGTAAGACTTAAGACATTAACCATGATGCCAGAGTAAGAGTTAAGACCTTAATCATTAGTCCAGAGTAAGAGTTACGACCTTAACCATGATGCCAGAGTAATAGTTAAGACCTTAACCATGATGCCAGAGGTAGAGTTAAGACCTTAACCATGATGCCAGAGTAAGAGTTAAGACCTTAACCATTAGTCCAGAGTAAGAGTTAAGACCTTAACCATGATGCCAGAGTGAGAGTCTAAAACCTTAACCATTAGTCCAGAGTAAGAGTTAAGACCTTAACCATGATGCCAGAGTAAGAGTTAAGACCTTAACCATTAGTTCAGAGTAAGAGTTAAGACCTTAATCATGATGCCAGAGTAAGAGGTAAGACCTTAACCATTAGTCCAGAGTAAGAGTTAAGACCTTAACCATGATGCCAGTGTAAGACTTAAGACCTTAACCATTATGCCAGAGTAAGAGTTAAGACCTTAACCATGATGCCAGAGTAAGAGTCTAAGACCTTAACCATTAGTCCAGAGTAAGAGTTAAGACATTAACCATTAGTCCAGAGTAAGAGTTAAGACCTTAACCATTAGTCCAGAGTAAGAGTTAAGACCTTAACCATTAGTCGAGAGTAAGAGTTAAGACCTTAACCATTAGTCCAGAGTAAGAGTTAAGACCTTAACCATTAGTCCAGAGTAAGAGTTACGACCTTAACCATGATGCCAGAGTAAGAGTTAAGACCTTAACCATGATGCCAGAGTTAGAGTTAAGACCTTAACCATGATGCCAGAGTAAGAGTTAAGACCTTAACCATGATGCCAGAGTGAGAGTCTAAAACCTTAACCATTAGTCCAGAGTAAGAGTAAAGACCTTAACCATGATGCCAGAGTAAGAGTTAAGACCTTAACCATTAGTCCAGAGTAAGAGTTAAGACCTTAACCATGATGCCAGAGTAAGAGTTAAGACCTAAACCATGATGCCAGAGTAAGAGTTAAGACCTTAACCATTAGTCCAGAGTAAGAGTTAAGACCTTAACCATGATGCCAGAGTAAGACTTAAGACATTAACCATGATGCCAGAGTAAGAGTTAAGACCTTAATCATTAGTCCAGAGTAAGAGTTACGACCTTAACCATGATGCCAGAGTAAGAGTTAAGACCTTAACCATGATGCCAGAGGTAGAGTTAAGACCTTAACCATGATGCCAGAGTAAGAGTTAAGACCTTAACCATTAGTCCAGAGTAAGAGTTAAGACCTTAACCATGATGCCAGAGTGAGAGTCTAAAACCTTAACCATTAGTCCAGAGTAAGAGTTAAGACCTTAACCATGATGCCAGAGTAAGAGTTAAGACCTTAACCATTAGTCCAGAGTAAGAGTTAAGACCTTAATCATGATGCCAGAGTAAGAGGTAAGACCTTAACCATTAGTCCAGAGTAAGAGTTAAGACCTTAACCATGATGCCAGTGTAAGACTTAAGACCTTAACCATGATGCCAGAGTAAGAGTTAAGACCTTAACCATGATGCCAGAGTAAGAGTCTAAGACCTTAACCATTAGTCCAGAGTAAGAGTTAAGACATTAACCATTAGTCCAGAGTAAGAGTTAAGACCTTAACCATTAGTCCAGAGTAAGAGTTAAGACCTTAACCATTAGTCCAGAGTAAGAGTTAAGACCTTAACCATTAGTCCAGAGTAAGAGTTAAGACCTTAACCATTAGTCCAGAGTAAGAGTTACGACCTTAACCATGATGCCAGAGTAAGAGTTAAGACCTTAACCATGATGCCAGAGTTAGAGTTAAGACCTTAACCATGATGCCAGAGTAAGAGTTAAGACCTTAACCATGATGCCAGAGTGAGAGTCTAAAACCTTAACCATTAGTCCAGAGTAAGAGTAAAGACCTTAACCATGATGCCAGAGTAAGAGTTAAGACCTTAACCATTAGTCCAGAGTAAGAGTTAAGACCTTAACCATGATGCCAGAGTAAGAGTTAAGACCTAAACCATGATGCCAGAGTAAGAGTTAAGACCTTAACCATTTGTCCAGAGTAAGAGTTAAGACCTTAGCCATGATGCCAGAGTAAGACTTAAGACATTAACCATGATGCCAGAGTAAGAGTTAAGACCTTAACCATTAGTCCAGAGTAAGAGTTACGACCTTAACTATGATGCCAGAGTAAGAGTTAAGACCTTAACCATGATGCCAGAGGTAGAGTTAAGACCTTAACCATGATGCCAGAGTAAGAGTTAAGACCTTAACCATTAGTCCAGAGTATGAGTTAAGACCTTAACCATGATGCCAGAGTGAGAGTCTAAAACCTTAACCATTAGTCCAGAGTAAGAGTTGAGACCTTAACCATGATGCCAGAGTAAGAGTTAAGACCTTAACCATTAGTCCAGAGTAAGAGTTAAAACCTTAACCATGATGCCAAAGTAAGAGTTAAGACCTTAACCATGATGCCAGAGTAAGAGTTAAGACCTTAACCATTAGTCCAGAGTAAGAGTTAAGACCTTGACCATGATGCCAGAGTAAGAGTTAAGACCTTAACCATTAGTCCAGAGTAAGAGTTAAGACCTTAACCATGATGCCAGAGTAAGAGTTAAGACCTTAACCATTAGTCCAGAGTAAGAGTCTAAGACATTAACCATGATGCCAGAGTATGAGTTAAGACCTTAACCATGATGCCAGAGTAAGAGTTAAGACCTTAACCATGATGCCAGAGTAAGAGTTAAGAACTTAACCATGATGCCAGAGTAAGAGTTAAGACCTTAACCATTAGTCCAGAGTAGGAGTTAAGACCTTAACCATGATGCCAGAGTAGGAGTTAAGACCGTAAACATTAGTCCAGAGTAAGAGTTAAGACCTTAACCATGATGCCAGAGTAAGAGTCTAAGACCTTAACCATTAGTCCAGTGTAAGAGTTAAGACCTTAACCATTAGTCCAGAGTAAGAGTTAAGACCTTATCCATTAGTCTAGAGTAAGAGTTAAGACCTTAACCATGATGCTAGAGTAAGAGTTAAGACCTTAACCATTAGTCCAGAGTAAGAGTTAAGACCTTAACCATTAGTCCAGAGTAAGAGTTATGAACTTAACCATTAGTCCAGAGTAAGAGTTAAGACCTTAACCATGATCCCAGAGTTAGAGTTAAGACCTTAACCATGATGCCAGAGTAAGAGTTACGACCTTAACCATGATGCCAGAGTAAGAGTTAAGACCATAACCATTAGTCCAGAGTAAGAGTTAAGACCTTAACCATGATGCCAGAGTAAGAGTTAAGACCAAGACCTTAACCATTAGTCCAGAGTAAGAGTTAAGACCTTAACCATGATGCCAGAGTAAGAGTTAAGACCTTAACCATTAGTCCAGAGTAAGAGTTAAGCCTGTAACCATTAGTCCAGAGTAAGATTTAAGACCTTAACCATGATGCCAGAGTAAGAGTCTAAGACCTTAACCATTAGTCCAGAGTAAGAGTTAAGATCTTAACCATTAGTCCAGAGTAAGAGTTAAGACCATAACCATTAGTCCAGAGTAAGAGTTAAGACCATAACCATGATGCCAGAGTAAGAGTTAAGACCTTAACCATGATGCCAGAGTAAGAGTTAAGACCTTAACCATGATGCCAGAGTAAGAGTTAAGACCTTAACCATTAGTCCAGAGTAAGAGTTAAGACCTTAACCATGATGCCAGAGTAAGAGTTAAGAACTTAACCATTAGTCCAGAGTAAGAGTTAAGACCATAACCATTAGTCCAGAGTAAGAGTTAAGACCTTAACCATGATGCCAGAGTAAGAGTTAACACCTTAACCATTAGTCCAGAGTAAGAGTTAAGACCTTAACCATAATGCCAGGGTAAGAGTTAAGACCTTAACCATTAGTCCAGAGTAAGAGTTAAGACCTTAACCATAATGCCAGGGTAAGAGTTAAGACCTTAAACATTAGTCCAGAGTAAGAGTTAAGACCTTAAACATTAGTCCAGAGTAAGAGTTAAGACCTTAACCATTAGTCCAGAGTAAGAGTTAAGACCTTAACCATTAGTCTAGTGTAAGAGTTAAGACCTTAACCATGATGCTAGAGTAAGAGTTAAGACCTTAACCATAATGCCAGAGTAAGAGTTAAGACCTTAACCATTAGTCCAGAGTAAGAGTTAAGACCTTAACCATTAGTCCAGAGTAAGAGTTACGACCTTAACCATGATGCCAGAGTAAGAGTTAAGACCTTAACCATGTTCCCAGAGTTAGAGTTAAGACCTTAACCATGATGCCAGAGTAAGAGTTAAGACCAAGACCTTAACCATTAGTCCAGAGTTAGAGTTAAGACCTTAACCATGATGCCAGAGTAAGAGTTAAGACCTTAACCATTAGTCCAGAGTAAGAGTTAAGCCCGTAACCATTAGTCCAGAGTAAGATTTAAGACCTTAAACATGATGCCAGAGTAAGAGTCTAAGACCTTAACCATGATGCCAGAGTAAGAGTTAAGACCTTAACCATTAGTCCAGAGTAAGAGTTAAGACCTTAACCATTAGTCTAGAGTAAGAGTTAAGACCTTAACCATGATGCTAGAGTAAGAGTTAAGACCTTAACCATTAGTCCAGAGTAAGAGTTAAGACCTTAACCATTAGTCCAGAGTAAGAGTTACGAACTTAACCATTAGTCCAGAGTAAGAGTTAAGACCTGAACCACGATCCCAGAGTTAGAGTTAAGACCTTAACCATGATGCCAGAGTAAGAGTTACGCCCTTAACCATTAGTCCAGAGTAAGAGTTAAGGCCTTAACCATGATGCCAGAGTAAGAGTTAACACCTTAACCATTAGTCCAGAGTAAGAGTTAAGACCTTAACCATGATGCCAGGGTAAGAGTTAAGACCTTAAACATTAGTCCAGAGTAAGAGTTAAGACCTTAACCATGATGCCAGAGTAAGAGTCTAAGACCTTAACCATTAGTCCAGAGTAAGAGTTAAGACCTTAACCATTAGTCCAGAGTAAGAGTTAAGACCTTAACCATTAGCCTAGAGTAAGAGTTATGACCTTAACCATGATGCTAGAGTAAGAGTTAAGACCTTAACCATGATGCCAGAGTAAGAGTTAAGACCTTAACCATTAGTTCAGAGTAAGAGTTAAGACCTTAACCATTAGTCCAGAGTAAGAGTTACGACCTTAACCATGATGCCAGAGTAAGAGTTAAGACCTTAACCATGTTCCCAGAGTTAGAGTTAAGACCTTAACCATGATGCCAGAGTAAGAGTTACGACCTTAACCATGATGCCAGAGTAAGAGTTAAGACCTTAACCATTAGTCCAGAGTAAGAGTTAAGACCTTAACCATGATGCCAGAGTAAGAGTTAAGACCTTAACCATTAGTCCAGAGTAAGAGTTAAGCCTGTAACCATTAGTCCAGAGTAAGATTAAAGACCTTAACCATGATGCCAGAGTAAGAGTCTAAGACCTTAACCATGATGCCAGAGTAAGAGTTAAGACCTTAACCATTAGTCCAGAGTAAGAGTTAAGACCTTTACCATTAGTATAGAGTAAGAGTTAAGACCTTAACCATGATGCTAGAGTAAGAGTTAAGACCTTAACCATTAGTCCAGAGTAAGAGTTAAGACCTTAAACATTAGTCCAGAGTAAGAGTTACGAACTTAACCATTAGTCCAGAGTAAGAGTTAAGACCTTAACCATGATCCCAGAGTTAGAGTTAAGACCTTAACCATGATGCCAGAGTAAGAGTTACGACCTTAATCATGATGCCAGAGTAAGAGTTAAGACCTTAACCATTAGTCCAGAGTAAGAGTTAAGACCTTAACCATGATGCCAGAGTAAGAGTTAAGACCAAGACCTTAACCATTAGTCCAGAGTAAGAGTTAAGACCTTAACCATGATGCCAGAGTAAGAGTCTAAGACCTTAACCATGATGCCAGAGTAAGAGTTAAGACCTTAACCATTAGTCCAGAGTAAGAGTTAAGACCATAACCATTAGTCCAGAGTAAGAGTTAGGACCGTAACCATGATGCCAGAGTAAGAGTTAAGACCTTAACCATGATGCCAGATTAAGAGTTAAGACCTTAACCATGATGCCAGAGTAAGAGTTAAGACCTTAACCATTAGTCCAGAGTAAGAGTTAAGACCATAACCATTAGTCCAGAGTAAGAGTTAAGACCTTAACCATTACTCCAGAGTAAGAGTTAAGACCTTAACCATGATGCCAGGGTAAGAGTTAAGACCTTAAACATTAGTCCAGAGTAAGAGTTAAGACCTTAACCATGATGCCAGAGTAAGAGTCTAAGACCTTAACCATTAGTCCAGAGTAAGAGTTAAGACCTTAACCATTAGTCCAGAGTAAGAGTTAAGACCTTAACCATTAGTCTAGAGTAAGAGTTAAGACCTTAACCATGATGCCAGAGTAAGAGTTAAGACCTTAACCATGATGCCAGAGTAAGAGTTAAGACCTTAACCATTAGTCCAGAGTAAGAGTTAAGACCTTAACCATTAGTCCAGAGTAAGAGTTACGACCTTAACCATGATGCCAGAGTAAGAGTTAAGGCCTTAACCATGTTCCCAGAGTTAGAGTAAAGACCTTAACCATGATGCCAGAGTAAGAGTTACGACCTTAACCATGATGCCAGAGTAAGAGTTAAGACCTTAACCATTAGTCCAGAGTAAGAGTTAAGACCTTAACCATGATGCCAGAGTAAGAGTTAAGACCAAGACCTTAACCGTTAGTCCAGAGTAAGAGTTAAGACCTTAACCATGATGCCAGAGTAAGAGTTAAGACCTTAACCATTAGTCCAGAGTAAGAGTTAAGCCCGTAACCATTAGTCCAGAGTAAGATATAAGACCTTAACCATGATGCCAGAGTAAGAGTCTAAGACTTTAACCATGGTGCCAGAGTAAGAGTTAAGACCTTAACCATTAGTCCAGAGTAAGAGTTAAGACCATAACCATTAGTCCAGAGTAAGAGTTAAGACCTTAACCATGATGCCAGAGTAAGATTTAAGACCTTAACCATGATGCCAGAGTAAGAGTTAAGACCTTAACCATTAGTCCAGAGTAAGAGTTAAGACCTTAACCATGATGCAAGAGTAAGAGTTAAGACCTTAAACATTAGTCCAGAGTAAGAGTTAAGACCTTAACCATGATGCCAGAGTAAGAGTCTAAGACCTTGACCATTAGTCCAGAATAAGAGTTAAGACATTAACCATTAGTCCAGAGTAAGAGTTAAGACCTTAACCATTAGTCCAGAGTAAGAGTTAAGACCTTAACCATGATGCTAGAGTAACAGTTAAGACCTTAACCATGATGCCAGAGTAAGAGTTAAGACGTTAACCATTAGTCCAGAGTAAGAGTTACGACCTTAACCATGATGCCAGAGTAAGAGTTAAGACCTTAACCATAATGCCAGAGTTAGAGTTAAGGCATTAACCATGATGCCAGAGTAAGAGCTAAGACCTTAACCATTAGTCCAGAGTAAGAGTTAAGACCTTAACCATGATGCCAGAGTGAGAGTCTAAAACCCTTACCATTAGTCCAGAGTAAGAGTTAAGACCTTAACCATGATGCCAGAGTAAGAGTTAAGACCTTAACCATTAGTCCAGAGTAAGAGTTAAGACCTTAACCATGATGCCAGAGTGAGAGTCTAAAACCTTAACCATTAGTCCAGAGTAAGAGTTAAGACCTTAACCATGATGCCAGAGTAAGAGTTAAGACCTTAACCATTAGTCCAGAGTAAGAGTTAAGACCTTAACCATGATGCCAGAGTAATAGTTAAGACCTTAACCATGATGCCAGAGTGAGAGTCTAAAACCTTAACCATTAGTCCAGTGTAAGAGTTAAGACCTTAACCATTAGTCCAGAGTAAGAGTTAAGACCCTAACCATTAGTCTAGAGTAAGAGTTAAGACCTTAACCATGATGCTAGAGTAAGAGTTAAGACCTTAACCATTAGTCCAGAGTAAGAGTTAAGACCTTAACCATTAGTCCGGAGTAAGAGTTATGAACTTAACCATTAGTCCAGAGTAAGAGTTAAGACCTTAACCATGATCCCAGAGTTAGAGTTAAGACCTTAACCATGATGCCAGAGTAAGAGTTACGACCTTAACCATGATGCCAGAGTAAGAGTTAAGACCATAACCATTAGTCCAGAGTAAGAGTTAAGACCTTAACCATGATGCCAGAGTAAGAGTTAAGACCAAGACCTTAACCATTAGTCCAGAGTAAGAGTTAAGACCTTAACCATGATGCCAGAGTAAGAGTTAAGACCTTAACCATTAGTCCAGAGTAAGAGTTAAGCCTGTAACCATTAGTCCAGAGTAAGATTTAAGACCTTAACCATGATGCCAGAGTAAGAGTCTAAGACCTTAACCATTAGTCCAGAGTAAGAGTTAAGATCTTAACCATTAGTCCAGAGTAAGAGTTAAGACCATAACCATTAGTCCAGAGTAAGAGTTAAGACCATAACCATGATGCCAGAGTAAGAGTAAGACCTTAACCATGATGCCAGAGTAAGAGTTAAGACCTTAACCATGATGCCAGAGTAAGAGTTAAGACCTTAACCATTAGTCCAGAGTAAGAGTTAAGACCTTAACCATGATGCCAGAGTAAGAGTTAAGACCTTAACCATTAGTCCAGAGTAAGAGTTAAGACCATAACCATTAGTCCAGAGTAAGAGTTAAGACCTTAACCATGATGCCAGAGTAAGAGTTAACACCTTAACCATTAGTCCAGAGTAAGAGTTAAGACCTTAACCATAATGCCAGGGTAAGAGTTAAGACCTTAAACATTAGTCCAGAGTAAGAGTTAAGACCTTAAACATTAGTCCAGAGTAAGAGTTAAGACCTTAACCATTAGTCCAGAGTAAGAGTTAAGACCTTAACCATTAGTCTAGAGTAAGAGTTAAGACCTTAACCATGATGCTAGAGTAAGAGTTAAGACCTTAACCATAATGCCAGAGTAAGAGTTAAGACCTTAACCATTAGTCCAGAGTAAGAGTTAAGACCTTAACCATTAGTCCAGAGTAAGAGTTACGACCTTAACCATGATGCCAGAGTAAGAGTTAAGACCTTAACCATGTTCCCAGAGTTAGAGTTAAGACCTTAACCATGATGCCAGAGTAAGAGTTAAGACCAAGACCTTAACCATTAGTCCAGAGTTAGAGTTAAGACCTTAACCATGATGCCAGAGTAAGAGTTAAGACCTTAACCATTAGTCCAGAGTAAGAGTTAAGCCCGTAACCATTAGTCCAGAGTAAGATTTAAGACCTTAAACATGATGCCAGAGTAAGAGTCTAAGACCTTAACCATGATGCCAGAGTAAGAGTTAAGACCTTAACCATTAGTCCAGAGTAAGAGTTAAGACCTTAACCATTAGTCT
Organism: Triturus cristatus; assembly: GCF_964204655.1. Taxonomy (NCBI): domain Eukaryota; kingdom Metazoa; phylum Chordata; class Amphibia; order Caudata; family Salamandridae; genus Triturus; species Triturus cristatus. Next base: position 716,260,954 of record NC_140593.1, on the reverse strand, counting down.
AGAGTAAGAGTTAAGACCTTAACCATGATGCTAGAGTAAGAGTTAAGACCTTAACCATTAGTCCAGAGTAAGAGTTAAGACCTTAACCATTAGTCCAGAGTAAGAGTTACGAACTTAACCATTAGTCCAGAGTAAGAGTTAAGACCTTAACCACGATCCCAGAGTTAGAGTTAAGACCTTATCGATGATGCCAGAGTAGGAGTTAAGACCGTAAACATTAGTCCAGAGTAAGAGTTAAGACCTTAACCATGATGCCAGAGTAAGAGTCTAAGACCTTAACCATTAGTCCAGTGTAAGAGTTAAGACCTTAACCATTAGTCCAGAGTAAGAGTTAAGACCTTATCCATTAGTCTAGAGTAAGAGTTAAGACCTTAACCATGATGCTAGAGTAAGAGTTAAGACCTTAACCATTAGTCCAGAGTAAGAGTTAAGACCTTAACCATTAGTCCAGAGTAAGAGTTATGAACTTAACCATTAGTCCAGAGTAAGAGTTATGACCTTAACCATGATCCCAGAGTTAGAGTTAAGACCTTAACCATGATGCCAGAGTAAGAGTTACGACCTTAACCATGATGCCAGAGTAAGAGTTAAGACCATAACCATTAGTCCAGAGTAAGAGTTAAGACCTTAACCATGATGCCAGAGTAAGAGTTAAGACCAAGACCTTAACCATTAGTCCAGAGTAAGAGTTAAGACCTTAACCATGATGCCAGAGTAAGAGTTAAGACCTTAACCATTAGTCCAGAGTAAGAGTTAAGCCTGTAACCATTAGTCCAGAGTAAGATTTAAGACCTTAACCATGATGCAAGAGTAAGAGTCTAAGACCTTAACCATTAGTCCAGAGTAAGAGTTAAGATCTTAACCATTAGTCCAGAGTAAGAGTTAAGACCATAACCATTAGTCCAGAGTAAGAGTTAAGACCATAACCATGATGCCAGAGTAAGAGTTAAGACCTTAACCATGATGCCAGAGTAAGAGTTAAGACCTTAACCATGATGCCAGAGTAAGAGTTAAGACCTTAACCATTAGTCCAGAGTAAGAGTTAAGACCTTAACCATGATGCCAGAGTAAGAGTTAAGACCTTAACCATTAGTCCAGAGTAAGAGTTAAGACCATAACCATTAGTCCAGAGTAAGAGTTAAGACCTTAACCATGATGCCAGAGTAAGAGTTAACACCTTAACCATTAGTCCAGAGTAAGAGTTAAGACCTTAACCATAATGCCAGGGTAAGAGTTAAGACCTTAACCATTAGTCCAGAGTAAGAGTTAAGACCTTAACCATAATGCCAGGGTAAGAGTTAAGACCTTAAACATTAGTCCAGAGTAAGAGTTAAGACCTTAACCATTAGTCCAGAGTAAGAGTTAAGACCTTAACCATTAGTCTAGAGTAAGAGTTAAGACCTTAACCATGATGCTAGAGTAAGAGTTAAGACCTTAACCATAATGCCAGAGTAAGAGTTAAGACCTTAACCATTAGTCCAGAGTAAGAGTTAAGACCTTAACCATTAGTCCAGAGTAAGAGTTACGACCTTAACCATGATGCCAGAGTAAGAGTTAAGACCTTAACCATGTTCCCAGAGTTAGAGTTAAGACCTTAACCATGATGCCAGAGTAAGAGTTAAGACCAAGACCTTAACCATTAGTCCAGAGTCAGAGTTAAGACCTTAACCATGATGCCAGAGTAAGAGTTAAGACCTTAACCATTAGTCCAGAGTAAGAGTTAAGCCCGTAACCATTAGTCCAGAGTAAGATTTAAGACCTTAAACATGATGCCAGAGTAAGAGTCTAAGACCTTAACCATGATGCCAGAGTAAGAGTTAAGACCTTAACCATTAGTCCAGAGTAAGAGTTAAGACCTTAACCATTAGTCTAGAGTAAGAGTTAAGACCTTAACCATGATGCTAGAGTAAGAGTTAAGACCTTAACCATTAGTCCAGAGTAAGAGTTAAGACCTTAACCATTAGTCCAGAGTAAGAGTTACGAACTTAACCATTAGTCCAGAGTAAGAGTTAAGACCTTAACCATGATGCCAGAGTAAGAGTTACGACCTTAACCATTAGTCCAGAGTAAGAGTTAAGGCCTTAACCATGATGCCAGAGTAAGAGTTAACACCTTAACCATTAGTCCAGAGTAAGAGTTAAGACCTTAACCATGATGCCAGGGTAAGAGTTAAGACCTTAAACATTAGTCCAGAGTAAGAGTTAAGACCTTAACCATGATGCCAGAGTAAGAGTCTAAGACCTTAACCATTAGTCCAGAGTAAGAGTTAAGACCTTAACCATTAGTCCAGAGTAAGAGTTAAGACCTTAACCATTAGCCCAGAGTAAGAGTTAAGACCTTAACCATGATGCTAGAGTAAGAGTTAAGACCTTAACCATGATGCCAGAGTAAGAGTTAGGACCTTAACCATTAGTTCAGAGTAAGAGTTAAGACCTTAACCATTAGTCCAGAGTAAGAGTTACGACCTTAACCATGATGCCAGAGTAAGAGTTAAGACCTTAACCATGTTCCCAGAGTTAGAGTTAAGACCTTAACCATGATGCCAGAGTAAGAGTTACGACCTTAACCATGATGCCAGAGTAAGAGTTAAGACCTTAACCATTAGTCCAGAGTAAGAGTTAAGACCTTAACCATGATGCCAGAGTAAGAGTTAAGACCAAGACCTTAACCATTAGTCCAGAGTTAGAGTTAAGACCTTAACCATGATGCCAGAGTAAGAGTTAAGACCTTAACCATTAGTCAAGAGTAAGAGTTAAGCCTGTAACCATTAGTCCAGAGTAAGATTAAAGACCTTAACCATGATGCCAGAGTAAGAGTCTAAGACCTTAACCATGATGCCAGAGTAAGAGTTAAGACCTTAACCATTAGTCCAGAGTAAGAGTTAAGACCATAACCATTAGTCCAGAGTAAGAGTTAAGACCTTAACCATTAGTATAGAGTAAGAGTTAAGACCTTAACCATGATGCTAGAGTAAGAGTTAAGACCTTAACCATTAGTCCAGAGTAAGAGTTAAGACCTTAACCATTAGTCCAGAGTAAGAGTTACGAACTTAACCATTAGTCCAGAGTAAGAGTTAAGACCTTAACCATGATCCCAGAGTTAGAGTTAAGACCTTAACCATGATGCCAGAGTAAGAGTTACGACCTTAATCATGATACCAGAGTAAGAGTTAAGACCTTAACCATTAGTCCAGAGTAAGAGTTAAGACCTTAACCATGATGCCAGAGTAAGAGTTAAGACCAAGACCTTAACCATTAGTCCAGAGTAAGAGTTAAGACCTTAACCATGATGCCAGAGTAAGAGTCTAAGACCTTAACCATGATGCCAGAGTAAGAGTTAAGACCTTAACCATTAGTCCAGAGTAAGAGTTAAGACCATAACCATTAGTCCAGAGTAAGAGTTAGGACCGTAACCATGATGCCAGAGTAAGAGTTAAGACCTTAACCATGATGCCAGATTAAGAGTTAAGACCTTAACCATGATGCCAGAGTAAGAGTTAAGACCTTAACCATTAGTCCAGAGTAAGAGTTAAGACCATAACCATTAGTCCAGAGTAAGAGTTAAGACCTAAACCATTAGTCCAGAGTAAGAGTTAAGACCTTAACCATGATGCCAGGGTAAGAGTTAAGACCTTAAACATTGGTCCAGAGTAAGAGTTAAGACCTTAACCATGATGCCAGAGTAAGAGTCTAAGACCTTAACCATTAGTCCAGAGTAAGAGTTAAGACCTTAACCATTAGTCCAGAGTAAGAGTTAAGACCTTAACCATTAGTCTAGAGTAAGAGTTAAGACCTTAACCATGATGCCAGAGTAAGAGTTAAGACCTTAACCATGATGCCAGAGTAAGAGTTAAAACCTTAACCATTAGTCCAGAGTAAGAGTTAAGACTTTAACCATTAGTCCAGAGTAAGAGTTACGACCTTAACCATGATGCCAGAGTAAGAGTTAAGGCCTTAACCATGTTCCCAGAGTTAGAGTAAAGACCTTAACCATGATGCCAGAGTAAGAGTTACGACCTTAACCATGATGCCAGAGTAAGAGTTAAGACCTTAACCATTAGTCCAGAGTAAGAGTTAAGACCTTAACCATGATGCCAGAGTAAGAGTTAAGACCAAGACCTTAACCGTTAGTCCAGAGTAAGAGTTAAGACCTTAACCATGATGCCAGAGTAAGAGTTAAGACCTTAACCATTAGTCCAGAGTAAGAGTTAAGCCCGTAACCATTAGTCCAGAGTAAGATATAAGACCTTAACCATGATGCCAGAGTAAGAGTCTAAGACTTTAACCATGGTGCCAGAGTAAGAGTTAAGACCTTAACCATTAGTCCAGAGTAAGAGTTAAGACCATAACCATTAGTCCAGAGTAAGAGTTAAGACCTTAACCATGATGCCAGAGTAAGATTTAAGACCTTAACCATGATGCCAGAGTAAGAGTTAAGACCTTAACCATTAGTCCAGAGTAAGAGTTAAGACCTTAACCATGATGCAAGAGTAAGAGTTAAGACCTTAAACATTAGTCCAGAGTAAGAGTTAAGACCTTAACCATGATGCCAGAGTAAGAGTCTAAGACCTTAACCATTAGTCCAGAATAAGAGTTAAGACATTAACCATTAGTCCAGAGTAAGAGTTAAGACCTTAACCATTAGTCCAGAGTAAGAGTTAAGACCTTAACCATGATGCTAGAGTAACAGTTAAGACCTTAACCATGATGCCAGAGTAAGAGTTAAGACGTTAACCATTAGTCCAGAGTAAGAGTTACGACCTTAACCATGATGCCAGAGTAAGAGTTAAGACCTTAACCATGATGCCAGAGTTAGAGTTAAGGCATTAACCATGATGCCAGAGTAAGAGCTAAGACCTTAACCATTAGTCCAGAGTAAGAGTTAAGACCTTAACCATGATGCCAGAGTGAGAGTCTAAAACCCTTACCATTAGTCCAGAGTAAGAGTTAAGACCTTAACCATGATGCCAGAGTAAGAGTTAAGACCTTAACCATTAGTCCAGAGTAAGAGTTAAGACCTTAACCATGATGCCAGAGTGAGAGTCTAAAACCTTAACCATTAGTCCAGAGTAAGAGTTAAGACCTTAACCATGATGCCAGAGTAAGAGTTAAGACCTTAACCATTAGTCCAGAGTAAGAGTTAAGACCTTAACCATGATGCCAGAGTAATAGTTAAGACCTTAACCATGATGCCAGAGTGAGAGTCTAAAACCTTAACCATTAGTCCAGAGTAAGAGTTAAGACCTTAACCATGATGCCAGAGTAAGAGTTAAGACCTTAACCATTAGTCCAGTGTAAGAGTTAAGACCTTAACCATTAGTCCAGAGTAAGAGTTAAGACCTTAACCATTAGTCTAGAGTAAGAGTTAAGACCTTAACCATGATGCTAGAGTAAGAGTTAAGACCTTAACCATTAGTCCAGAGTAAGAGTTAAGACCTTAACCATTAGTCCAGAGTAAGAGTTATGAACTTAACCATTAGTCCAGAGTAAGAGTTAAGACCATAACCATTAGTCCAGAGTAAGAGTTAGGACCGTAACCATGATGCCAGAGTAAGAGTTAAGACCTTAACCATGATGCCAGATTAAGAGTTAAGACCTTAACCATGATGCCAGAGTAAGAGTTAAGACCTTAACCATTAGTCCAGAGTAAGAGTTAAGACCATAACCATTAGTCCAGAGTAAGAGTTAAGACCTTAACCATTAGTCCAGAGTAAGAGTTAAGACCTTAACCATGATGCCAGGGTAAGAGTTAAGACCTTAAACATTAGTCCAGAGTAAGAGTTAAGACCTTAACCATGATGCCAGAGTAAGAGTCTAAGACCTTAACCATTAGTCCAGAGTAAGAGTTAAGACCTTAACCATTAGTCTAGAGTAAGAGTTAAGACCTTAACCATGATGCTAGAGTAAGAGTTAAGACCTTAACCATTAGTCCAGAGTAAGAGTTAAGACCTTAACCATTAGTCCAGAGTAAGAGTTATGAACTTAACCATTAGTCCAGAGTAAGAGTTAAGACCTTAACCATGATCCCAGAGTTAGAGTTAAGACCTTAACCATGATGCCAGAGTAAGAGTTACGACCTTAACCATGATGCCAGAGTAAGAGTTAAGACCATAACCATTAGTCCAGAGTAAGAGTTAAGACCTTAACCATGATGCCAGAGTAAGAGTTAAGACCAAGACCTTAACCATTAGTCCAGAGTAAGAGTTAAGACCTTAACCATGATGCCAGAGTAAGAGTTAAGACCTTAACCATTAGTCCAGAGTAAGAGTTAAGCCTGTAACCATTAGTCCAGAGTAAGATTTAAGACCTTAACCATGATGCCAGAGTAAGAGTCTAAGACCTTAACCATTAGTCCAGAGTAAGAGTTAAGATCTTAACCATTAGTCCAGAGTAAGAGTTAAGACCATAACCATTAGTCCAGAGTAAGAGTTAAGACCATAACCATGATGCCAGAGTAAGAGTAAGACCTTAACCATGATGCCAGAGTAAGAGTTAAGACCTTAACCATTAGTCCAGAGTAAGAGTTAAGACCTTAACCATTAGTCCAGAGTAAGAGTTACGACCTTAACCATGATGCCAGAGTAAGAGTTAAGGCCTTAACCATGTTCCCAGAGTTAGAGTAAAGACCTTAACCATGATGCCAGAGTAAGAGTTACGACCTTAACCATGATGCCAGAGTAAGAGTTAAGACCTTAACCATTAGTCCAGAGTAAGAGTTAAGACCTTAACCATGATGCCAGAGTAAGAGTTAAGACCAAGACCTTAACCGTTAGTCCAGAGTAAGAGTTAAGACCTTAACCATGATGCCAGAGTAAGAGTTAAGACCTTAACCATTAGTCCAGAGTAAGAGTTAAGCCCGTAACCATTAGTCCAGAGTAAGATATAAGACCTTAACCATGATGCCAGAGTAAGAGTCTAAGACTTTAACCATGGTGCCAGAGTAAGAGTTAAGACCTTAACCATTAGTCCAGAGTAAGAGTTAAGACCATAACCATTAGTCCAGAGTAAGAGTTAAGACCTTAACCATGATGCCAGAGTAAGATTTAAGACCTTAACCATGATGCCAGAGTAAGAGTTAAGACCTTAACCATTAGTCCAGAGTAAGAGTTAAGACCTTAACCATGATGCAAGAGTAAGAGTTAAGACCTTAAACATTAGTCCAGAGTAAGAGTTAAGACCTTAACCATGATGCCAGAGTAAGAGTCTAAGACCTTAACCATTAGTCCAGAATAAGAGTTAAGACATTAACCATTAGTCCAGAGTAAGAGTTAAGACCTTAACCATTAGTCCAGAGTAAGAGTTAAGACCTTAACCATGATGCTAGAGTAACAGTTAAGACATTAACCATGATGCCAGAGTTAGAGTTAAGGCATTAACCATGATGCCAGAGTAAGAGCTAAGACCTTAACCATTAGTCCAGAGTAAGAGTTAAGACCTTAACCATTATGCCAGAGTGAGAGTCTAAAACCCTTACCATTAGTCCAGAGTAAGAGTTAAGACCTTAACCATGATGCCAGAGTAAGAGTTAAGACCTTAACCATTAGTCCAGAGTAAGAGTTAAGACCTTAACCATGATGCCAGAGTGAGAGTCTAAAACCTTAACCATTAGTCCAGAGTAAGAGTTAAGACCTTAACCATGATGCCAGAGTGAGAGTTAAGACCTTAACCATTAGTCCAGAGTAAGAGTTAAGACCTTAACCATTAGTCCAGAGTAAGAGTTATGAACTTAACCATTAGTCCAGAGTAAGAGTTAAGACCATAACCATTAGTCCAGAGTAAGAGTTAGGACCGTAACCATGATGCCAGAGTAAGAGTTAAGACCTTAACCATGATGCCAGATTAAGAGTTAAGACCTTAACCATGATGCCAGAGTAAGAGTTAAGACCTTAACCATTAGTCCAGAGTAAGAGTTAAGACCATAACCATTAGTCCAGAGTAAGAGTTAAGACCTTAACCATTAGTCCAGAGTAAGAGTTAAGACCTTAACCATGATGCCAGGGTAAGAGTTAAGACCTTAAACATTAGTCCAGAGTAAGAGTTAAGACCTTAACCATGATGCCAGAGTAAGAGTCTAAGACCTTAACCATTAGTCCAGAGTAAGAGTTAAGACCTTAACCATTAGTCTAGAGTAAGAGTTAAGACCTTAACCATGATGCTAGAGTAAGAGTTAAGACCTTAACCATTAGTCCAGAGTAAGAGTTAAGACCTTAACCATTAGTCCAGAGTAAGAGTTATGAACTTAACCATTAGTCCAGAGTAAGAGTTAAGACCTTAACCATGATCCCAGAGTTAGAGTTAAGACCTTAACCATGATGCCAGAGTAAGAGTTACGACCTTAACCATGATGCCAGAGTAAGAGTTAAGACCATAACCATTAGTCCAGAGTAAGAGTTAAGACCTTAACCATGATGCCAGAGTAAGAGTTAAGACCAAGACCTTAACCATTAGTCCAGAGTAAGAGTTAAGACCTTAACCATGATGCCAGAGTAAGAGTTAAGACCTTAACCATTAGTCCAGAGTAAGAGTTAAGCCTGTAACCATTAGTCCAGAGTAAGATTTAAGACCTTAACCATGATGCCAGAGTAAGAGTCTAAGACCTTAACCATTAGTCCAGAGTAAGAGTTAAGATCTTAACCATTAGTCCAGAGTAAGAGTTAAGACCATAACCATTAGTCCAGAGTAAGAGTTAAGACCATAACCATGATGCCAGAGTAAGAGTAAGACCTTAACCATGATGCCAGAGTAAGAGTTAAGACCTTAACCATTAGTCCAGAGTAAGAGTTAAGACCTTAACCATTAGTCCAGAGTAAGAGTTACGACCTTAACCATGATGCCAGAGTAAGAGTTAAGGCCTTAACCATGTTCCCAGAGTTAGAGTAAAGACCTTAACCATGATGCCAGAGTAAGAGTTACGACCTTAACCATGATGCCAGAGTAAGAGTTAAGACCTTAACCATTAGTCCAGAGTAAGAGTTAAGACCTTAACCATGATGCCAGAGTAAGAGTTAAGACCAAGACCTTAACCGTTAGTCCAGAGTAAGAGTTAAGACCTTAACCATGATGCCAGAGTAAGAGTTAAGACCTTAACCATTAGTCCAGAGTAAGAGTTAAGCCCGTAACCATTAGTCCAGAGTAAGATATAAGACCTTAACCATGATGCCAGAGTAAGAGTCTAAGACTTTAACCATGGTGCCAGAGTAAGAGTTAAGACCTTAACCATTAGTCCAGAGTAAGAGTTAAGACCATAACCATTAGTCCAGAGTAAGAGTTAAGACCTTAACCATGATGCCAGAGTAAGATTTAAGACCTTAACCATGATGCCAGAGTAAGAGTTAAGACCTTAACCATTAGTCCAGAGTAAGAGTTAAGACCTTAACCATGATGCAAGAGTAAGAGTTAAGACCTTAAACATTAGTCCAGAGTAAGAGTTAAGACCTTAACCATGATGCCAGAGTAAGAGTCTAAGACCTTAACCATTAGTCCAGAATAAGAGTTAAGACATTAACCATTAGTCCAGAGTAAGAGTTAAGACCTTAACCATTAGTCCAGAGTAAGAGTTAAGACCTTAACCATGATGCTAGAGTAACAGTTAAGACATTAACCATGATGCCAGAGTTAGAGTTAAGGCATTAACCATGATGCCAGAGTAAGAGCTAAGACCTTAACCATTAGTCCAGAGTAAGAGTTAAGACCTTAACCATTATGCCAGAGTGAGAGTCTAAAACCCTTACCATTAGTCCAGAGTAAGAGTTAAGACCTTAACCATGATGCCAGAGTAAGAGTTAAGACCTTAACCATTAGTCCAGAGTAAGAGTTAAGACCTTAACCATGATGCCAGAGTGAGAGTCTAAAACCTTAACCATTAGTCCAGAGTAAGAGTTAAGACCTTAACCATGATGCCAGAGTGAGAGTTAAGACCTTAACCATTAGTCCAGAGTAAGAGTTAAGACCTTAACCATGATGCCAGAGTAATAGTTAAGACCTTAACCATGATGCCAGAGTGAGAGTCTAAAACCTTAACCATTAGTCCAGAGTAAGAGTTAAGACCTTAACCATGATGCCAGAGTAAGAGTTAAGACCTTAACCATTAGTCCAGTGTAAGAGTTAAGACCTTAACCATTAGTCCAGAGTAAGAGTTAAGACCTTAACCATTAGTCTAGAGTAAGAGTTAAGACCTTAACCATGATGCTAGAGTAAGAGTTAAGACCTTAACCATTAGTCCAGAGTAAGAGTTAAGACCTTAACCATTAGTCCAGAGTAAGAGTTATGAACTTAACCATTAGTCCAGAGTAAGAGTTAAGACCTTAACCATGATCCCAGAGTTAGAGTTAAGACCTTAACCATGATGCCAGAGTAAGAGTTACGACCTTAACCATGATGCCAGAGTAAGAGTTAAGACCATAACCATTAGTCCAGAGTAAGAGTTAAGACCTTAACCATGATGCCAGAGTAAGAGTTAAGACCAAGACCTTAACCATTAGTCCAGAGTAAGAGTTAAGACCTTAACCATGATGCCAGAGTAAGAGTTAAGACCTTAACCATTAGTCCAGAGTAAGAGTTAAGCCTGTAACCATTAGTCCAGAGTAAGATTTAAGACCTTAACCATGATGCCAGAGTAAGAGTCTAAGACCTTAACCATTAGTCCAGAGTAAGAGTTAAGATCTTAACCATTAGTCCAGAGTAAGAGTTAAGACCATAACCATTAGTCCAGAGTAAGAGTTAAGACCATAACCATGATGCCAGAGTAAGAGTAAGACCTTAACCATGATGCCAGAGTAAGAGTTAAGACCTTAACCATGATGCCAGAGTAAGAGTTAAGACCTTAACCATTAGTCCAGAGTAAGAGTTAAGACCTTAACCATGATGCCAGAGTAAGAGTTAAGACCTTAACCATTAGTCCAGAGTAAGAGTTAAGACCATAACCATTAGTCCAGAGTAAGAGTTAAGACCTTAACCATGATGCCAGAGTAAGAGTTAACACCTTAACCATTAGTCCAGAGTAAGAGTTAAGACCTTAACCATAATGCCAGGGTAAGAGTTAAGACCTTAAACATTAGTCCAGAGTAAGAGTTAAGACCTTAAACATTAGTCCAGAGTAAGAGTTAAGACCTTAACCATTAGTCCAGAGTAAGAGTTAAGACCTTAACCATTAGTCTAGAGTAAGAGTTAAGACCTTAACCATGATGCTAGAGTAAGAGTTAAGACCTTAACCATAATGCCAGAGTAAGAGTTAAGACCTTAACCATTAGTCCAGAGTAAGAGTTAAGACCTTAACCATTAGTCCAGAGTAAGAGTTACGACCTTAACCATCATGCCAGAGTAAGAGTTAAGACCTTAACCATGTTCCCAGAGTTAGAGTTAAGACCTTAACCATGATGCCAGAGTAAGAGTTAAGACCAAGACCTTAACCATTAGTCCAGAGTTAGAGTTAAGACCTTAACCATGATGCCAGAGTAAGAGTTAAGACCTTAACCATTAGTCCAGAGTAAGAGTTAAGCCCATAACCATTAGTCCAGAGTAAGATTTAAGACCTTAAACATGATGCCAGAGTAAGAGTCTAAGACCTCAACCATGATGCCAGAGTAAGAGTTAAGACCTTAACCATTAGTCCAGAGTAAGAGTTAAGACCTTAACCATTAGTCTAGAGTAAGAGTTAAGACCTTAACCATGATGCTAGAGTAAGAGTTAAGACCTTAACCATTAGTCCAGAGTAAGAGTTAAGACCTTAACCATTAGTCCGGAGTAAGAGTTACGAACTTAACCATTAGTCCAGAGTAAGAATTAAGACCTTAACCACGATCCCAGAGTTAGAGTTAAGACCTTAACCATGATGCCAGAGTAAGAGTTACGACCTTAACCATTAGTCCAGAGTAAGAGTTAAGGCCTTAACCATGATGCCAGAGTAAGAGTTAACACCTTAACCATTAGTCCAGAGTAAGAGTTAAGACCTTAACCATGATGCCAGGGTAAGAGTTAAGACCTTAAACATTAGTCCAGAGTAAGAGTTAAGACCTTAACCATGATGCCAGAGTAAGAGTCTAAGACCTTAACCATTAGTCCAGAGTAAGAGTTAGGACCTTAACCATTAGTCCAGAGTAAGAGTTAAGACCTTAACCATTAGCCTAGAGTAAGATTTAAGACCTTAACCATGATGCTAGAGTAAGAGTTAAGACCTTAACCATGATGCCAGAGTAAGAGTTAAGACCTTAACCATTAGTTCAGAGTAAGAGTTAAGACCTTAACCATTAGTCCAGAGTAAGAGTTACGACCTTAACCATGATGCCAGAGTAAGAGTTAAGACCTTAACCATGTTCCCAGAGTTAGAGTTAAGACCTTAACCATGATGCCAGAGTAAGAGTTACGACATTAACCATGATGCCAGAGTAAGAGTTAAGACCTTAACCATTAGTCCAGAGTAAGAGTTAAGACCTTAACCATGATGCCAGAGTAAGAGTTAAGACCAAGAACTTAACCATTAGTCCAGAGTTAGAGTTAAGACCTTAACCATGATGCCAGAGTAAGAGTTAAGACCTTAACCATTAGTCCAGAGTAAGAGTTAAGCCTGTAACCATTAGTCCAGAGTAAGATTAAAGACCTTAACCATGATGCCAGAGTAAGAGTTAAGACCCAAACCATTAGTCCAGAGTAAGAGTTAAGACCTTAACCATGATACCAGAGTAAGACTTAAGACATTAACCATGATGCCAGAGTAAGAGTTAGGACCTTAACCATTAGTCCAGAGTAAGAGTTACGACCTTAACCATGATGCCAGAGTAAGAGTTAAGACCTTAACCATGATGCCAGAGGTAGAGTTAAGACCTTAACCATGATGCCAGAGTAAGAGTTAAGACCTTAACCATTAGTCCAGAGTAAGAGTTAAGACCTTAACCATGATGCTAGAGTAAGAGTTAAGACCTTAACCATGATGCCAGAGTAAGAGTTAAGACCTTAACCATTAGTCGAGAGTAAGAGTTAAGACCTTAACCATTAGTTAAGAGTAAGAGTTACAACCTTAACCATGATGCCAGAGTAAGAGTTAAGACCTTAACCATGATGCCAGAGTTAGAGTTAAGACCTTAACCATGATGCCAGAGTAATAGTTAAGACCTTAACCATGATGCCAGAGTGAGAGTCTAAAAACTTTAACCATTAGTCCAGAGTAAGAGTAAAGACCTTAACCATGATGACAGAGTAAGAGTTAAGACCTTAACCATTAGTCCAGAGTAAGAGTTAAGACCTTAACCATGATGCCAGAGTAAGAGTTAAGACCTAAACCATGATGCCAGAGTAAGAGTTAAGACCTTAACCATTAGTCCAGAGTAAGAGTTAAGACCTTAACCATGATGCCAGAGTAAGACTTAAGACATTAACCATGATGCCAGAGTAAGAGTTAAGACCTTAACCATTAGTCCAGAGTAAGAGTTACGACCTTAACCATGATGCCAGAGTAAGAGTTAAGACCTTAACCATGATGCCAGAGGTAGAGTTAAGACCTTAACCATGATGCCAGAGTAAGAGTTAAGACCTTAACCATTAGTCCAGAGTAAGAGTTAAGACCTTAACCATGATGCCAGAGTGAGAGTCTAAAACCTTAACCATTAGTCCAGAGTAAGAGTTAAGACCTTAACCATGATGCCAGAGTAAGAGTTAAGACCTTAACCATTAGTCCAGAGTAAGAGTTAAGACCTTAATCATGATGCCAGAGTAAGAGGTAAGACCTTAACCATTAGTCCAGAGTAAGAGTTAAGACCTTAACCATGATGCCAGAGTAAGACTTAAGACCTTAACCATGATGCCAGAGTAAGAGTTAAGACCTTAACCATGATGCCAGAGTAAGAGTCTAAGACCTTAACCATTAGTCCAGAGTAAGAGTTAAGACATTAACCATTAGTCCAGAGTAAGAGTTAAGACCTTAACCATTAGTCCAGAGTAAGAGTTACGACCTTAACCATGATGCCAGAGTAAGAGTTAAGACCTTAACCATGATGCCAGAGTAAGAGTTAAGACCTTAACCATGATGCCAGAGTGAGAGTCTAAAACCTTAACCATTAGTCCAGAGTAAGAGTAAAGACCTTAACCATGATGCCAGAGTAAGAGTTAAGACCTTAACCATTAGTCCAGAGTAAGAGTTAAGACCTTAACCATTATGCCAGAGTAAGAGTTAAGACCTAAACCATGATGCCAGAGTAAGAGTTAAGACCTTAACCATTAGTCCAGAGTAAGAGTTAAGACCTTAGCCATGATGCCAGAGTAAGACTTAAGACATTAACCATGATGCCAGAGTAAGAGTTAAGACCTTAACCATTAGTCCAGAGTAAGAGTTACGACCTTAACTATGATGCCAGAGTAAGAGTTAAGACCTTAACCATGATGCCAGAGGTAGAGTTAAGACCTTAACCATGATGCCAGAGTAAGAGTTAAGACCTTAACCATTAGTCCAGAGTATGAGTTAAGACCTTAACCATGATGCCAGAGTGAGAGTCTAAAACCTTAACCATTAGTCCAGAGTAAGAGTTGAGACCTTAACCATGATGCCAGAGTAAGAGTTAAGACCTTAACCATTAGTCCAGAGTAAGAGTTAAAACCTTAACCATGATGCCAGAGTAAGAGTTAAGACCTTAACCATGATGCCAGAGTAAGAGTTAAGACCTTAACCATTAGTCCAGAGTAAGAGTTAAGACCTTGACCATGATGCCAGAGTAAGAGTTAAGACCTTAACCATTAGTCCAGAGTAAGAGTTAAGACCTTAACCATGATGCCAGAGTAAGAGTTAAGACCTTAACCATTAGTCCAGAGTAAGAGTCTAAGACCTTAACCATGATGCCAGAGTATGAGTTAAGACCTTAACCATGATGCCAGAGTAAGAGTTAAGACCTTAACCATGATGCCAGAGTAAGAGTTAAGAACTTAACCATGATGCCAGAGTAAGAGTTAAGACCTTAACCATTAGTCCAGAGTAGGAGTTAAGACCTTAACCATGATGCCAGAGTAGGAGTTAAGACCGTAAACATTAGTCCAGAGTAAGAGTTAAGACCTTAACCATGATGCCAGAGTAAGAGTCTAAGACCTTAACCATTAGTCCAGTGTAAGAGTTAAGACCTTAACCATTAGTCCAGAGTAAGAGTTAAGACCTTATCCATTAGTCTAGAGTAAGAGTTAAGACCTTAACCATGATGCTAGAGTAAGAGTTAAGACCTTAACCATTAGTCCAGAGTAAGATTTAAGACCTTAACCATTAGTCCAGAGTAAGAGTTATGAACTTAACCATTAGTCCAGAGTAAGAGTTAAGACCTTAACCATGATCCCAGAGTTAGAGTTAAGACCTTAACCATGATGCCAGAGTAAGAGTTACGACCTTAACCATGATGCCAGAGTAAGAGTTAAGACCATAACCATTAGTCCAGAGTAAGAGTTAAGACCTTAACCATGATGCCAGAGTAAGAGTTAAGACCAAGACCTTAACCATTAGTCCAGAGTAAGAGTTAAGACCTTAACCATGATGCCAGAGTAAGAGTTAAGACCTTAACCATTAGTCCAGAGTAAGAGTTAAGACTGTAACCATTAGTCCAGAGTAAGATTTAAGACCTTAACCATGATGCCAGAGTAAGAGTCTAAGACCTTAACCATTAGTCCAGAGTAAGAGATAAGATCTTAACCATTAGTCCAGAGTAAGAGTTAAGACAATAACCATTAGTCCAGAGTAAGAGTTAAGACCATAACCATGATGCCATAGTAAGAATTAAGACCTTAACCATGATGCCAGAGTAAGAGTTAAAACCTTAACCATGATGCCAGAGAAAGAGTTAAGACCTAAACCATTAGTCCAGAGTAAGAGTTAAGACCTTAACCATGATGCCAGAGTAAGAGTTAAGACCTTAACCATTAGTCCAGAGTAAGAGTTAAGACCATAACCATTAGTCCAGAGTAAGAGTTAAGACCTTAACCATGATGCCAGAGTAAGAGTTAACACCTTAACCATTAGTCCAGAGTAAGAGTTAAGACCTTAACCATAATGCCAGGGTAAGAGTTAAGACCTTAACCAGTAGTCCAGAGTAAGAGTTAAGACCTTAACCATAATGCCAGGGTGAGAGTTAAGACCTTAAACATTAGTCCAGAGTAAGAGTTAAGACCTTAAACATTAGTCCAGAGTAAGAGTTAAGACCTTAACCATTAGTCCAGAGTAAGAGTTAAGACATTAACCATTAGTCTAGAGTAAGAGTTAAGACCTTAACCATGATGCTAGAGTAAGAGTTAAGACCTTAACCATAATGCCAGAGTAAGAGTTAAGACCTTAACCATTAGTCCAGAGTAAGAGTTAAGACCTTAACCATTAGTCCAGAGTAAGAGTTACAACCTTAACCATGATGCCAGAGTAAGAGTTAAGACCTTAACCATGTTCCCAGAGTTAGAGTTAAGACCTTAACCATGATGCCAGAGTAAGAGTTAAGACCAAGACCTTAACCATTAGTCCAGAGTTAGAGTTAAGACCTTAACCATGATGCCAGAGTAAGAGTTAAGACCTTAACCATTAGTCCAGAGTAAGAGTTAAGCCCGTAACCATTAGTCCAGAGTAAGATTTAAGACCTTAAACATGATGCCAGAGTAAGAGTTAAGACCTTAACCATTAGTCCAGAGTAAGAGTTAAGACCTTAACCATGATGCAAGAGTAAGAGTTAAGACCTTAAACATTAGTCCAGAGTAAGAGTTAAGACCTTAACCATGATGCCAGAGTAAGAGTCTAAGACCTTAACCATTAGTCCAGAATAAGAGTTAAGACATTAACCATTAGTCCAGAGTAAGAGTTAAGACCTTAACCATTAGTCCAGAGTAAGAGTTAAGACCTTAACCATGATGCTAGAGTAACAGTTAAGACATTAACCATGATGCCAGAGTTAGAGTTAAGGCATTAACCATGATGCCAGAGTAAGAGCTAAGACCTTAACCATTAGTCCAGAGTAAGAGTTAAGACCTTAACCATTATGCCAGAGTGAGAGTCTAAAACCCTTACCATTAGTCCAGAGTAAGAGTTAAGACCTTAACCATGATGCCAGAGTAAGAGTTAAGACCTTAACCATTAGTCCAGAGTAAGAGTTAAGACCTTAACCATGATGCCAGAGTGAGAGTCTAAAACCTTAACCATTAGTCCAGAGTAAGAGTTAAGACCTTAACCATGATGCCAGAGTGAGAGTTAAGACCTTAACCATTAGTCCAGAGTAAGAGTTAAGACCTTAACCATGATGCCAGAGTAATAGTTAAGACCTTAACCATGATGCCAGAGTGAGAGTCTAAAACCTTAACCATTAGTCCAGAGTAAGAGTTAAGACCTTAACCATGATGCCAGAGTAAGAGTTAAGACCTTAACCATTAGTCCAGTGTAAGAGTTAAGACCTTAACCATTAGTCCAGAGTAAGAGTTAAGACCTTAACCATTAGTCTAGAGTAAGAGTTAAGACCTTAACCATGATGCTAGAGTAAGAGTTAAGACCTTAACCATTAGTCCAGAGTAAGAGTTAAGACCTTAACCATTAGTCCAGAGTAAGAGTTATGAACTTAACCATTAGTCCAGAGTAAGAGTTAAGACCTTAACCATGATCCCAGAGTTAGAGTTAAGACCTTAACCATGATGCCAGAGTAAGAGTTACGACCTTAACCATGATGCCAGAGTAAGAGTTAAGACCATAACCATTAGTCCAGAGTAAGAGTTAAGACCTTAACCATGATGCCAGAGTAAGAGTTAAGACCAAGACCTTAACCATTAGTCCAGAGTAAGAGTTAAGACCTTAACCATGATGCCAGAGTAAGAGTTAAGACCTTAACCATTAGTCCAGAGTAAGAGTTAAGCCTGTAACCATTAGTCCAGAGTAAGATTTAAGACCTTAACCATGATGCCAGAGTAAGAGTCTAAGACCTTAACCATTAGTCCAGAGTAAGAGTTAAGATCTTAACCATTAGTCCAGAGTAAGAGTTAAGACCATAACCATTAGTCCAGAGTAAGAGTTAAGACCATAACCATGATGCCAGAGTAAGAGTAAGACCTTAACCATGATGCCAGAGTAAGAGTTAAGACCTTAACCATGATGCCAGAGTAAGAGTTAAGACCTTAACCATTAGTCCAGAGTAAGAGTTAAGACCTTAACCATGATGCCAGAGTAAGAGTTAAGACCTTAACCATTAGTCCAGAGTAAGAGTTAAGACCATAACCATTAGTCCAGAGTAAGAGTTAAGACCTTAACCATGATGCCAGAGTAAGAGTTAACACCTTAACCATTAGTCCAGAGTAAGAGTTAAGACCTTAACCATAATGCCAGGGTAAGAGTTAAGACCTTAAACATTAGTCCAGAGTAAGAGTTAAGACCTTAAACATTAGTCCAGAGTAAGAGTTAAGACCTTAACCATTAGTCCAGAGTAAGAGTTAAGACCTTAACCATTAGTCTAGAGTAAGAGTTAAGACCTTAACCATGATGCTAGAGTAAGAGTTAAGACCTTAACCATAATGCCAGAGTAAGAGTTAAGACCTTAACCATTAGTCCAGAGTAAGAGTTAAGACCTTAACCATTAGTCCAGAGTAAGAGTTACGACCTTAACCATCATGCCAGAGTAAGAGTTAAGACCTTAACCATGTTCCCAGAGTTAGAGTTAAGACCTTAACCATGATGCCAGAGTAAGAGTTAAGACCAAGACCTTAACCATTAGTCCAGAGTTAGAGTTAAGACCTTAACCATGATGCCAGAGTAAGAGTTAAGACCTTAACCATTAGTCCAGAGTAAGAGTTAAGCCCATAACCATTAGTCCAGAGTAAGATTTAAGACCTTAAACATGATGCCAGAGTAAGAGTCTAAGACCTCAACCATGATGCCAGAGTAAGAGTTAAGACCTTAACCATTAGTCCAGAGTAAGAGTTAAGACCTTAACCATTAGTCTAGAGTAAGAGTTAAGACCTTAACCATGATGCTAGAGTAAGAGTTAAGACCTTAACCATTAGTCCAGAGTAAGAGTTAAGACCTTAACCATTAGTCCGGAGTAAGAGTTACGAACTTAACCATTAGTCCAGAGTAAGAATTAAGACCTTAACCACGATCCCAGAGTTAGAGTTAAGACCTTAACCATGATGCCAGAGTAAGAGTTACGACCTTAACCATTAGTCCAGAGTAAGAGTTAAGGCCTTAACCATGATGCCAGAGTAAGAGTTAACACCTTAACCATTAGTCCAGAGTAAGAGTTAAGACCTTAACCATGATGCCAGGGTAAGAGTTAAGACCTTAAACATTAGTCCAGAGTAAGAGTTAAGACCTTAACCATGATGCCAGAGTAAGAGTCTAAGACCTTAACCATTAGTCCAGAGTAAGAGTTAGGACCTTAACCATTAGTCCAGAGTAAGAGTTAAGACCTTAACCATTAGCCTAGAGTAAGATTTAAGACCTTAACCATGATGCTAGAGTAAGAGTTAAGACCTTAACCATGATGCCAGAGTAAGAGTTAAGACCTTAACCATTAGTTCAGAGTAAGAGTTAAGACCTTAACCATTAGTCCAGAGTAAGAGTTACGACCTTAACCATGATGCCAGAGTAAGAGTTAAGACCTTAACCATGTTCCCAGAGTTAGAGTTAAGACCTTAACCATGATGCCAGAGTAAGAGTTACGACATTAACCATGATGCCAGAGTAAGAGTTAAGACCTTAACCATTAGTCCAGAGTAAGAGTTAAGACCTTAACCATGATGCCAGAGTAAGAGTTAAGACCAAGAACTTAACCATTAGTCCAGAGTTAGAGTTAAGACCTTAACCATGATGCCAGAGTAAGAGTTAAGACCTTAACCATTAGTCCAGAGTAAGAGTTAAGCCTGTAACCATTAGTCCAGAGTAAGATTAAAGACCTTAACCATGATGCCAGAGTAAGAGTTAAGACCCAAACCATTAGTCCAGAGTAAGAGTTAAGACCTTAACCATGATACCAGAGTAAGACTTAAGACATTAACCATGATGCCAGAGTAAGAGTTAGGACCTTAACCATTAGTCCAGAGTAAGAGTTACGACCTTAACCATGATGCCAGAGTAAGAGTTAAGACCTTAACCATGATGCCAGAGGTAGAGTTAAGACCTTAACCATGATGCCAGAGTAAGAGTTAAGACCTTAACCATTAGTCCAGAGTAAGAGTTAAGACCTTAACCATGATGCTAGAGTAAGAGTTAAGACCTTAACCATGATGCCAGAGTAAGAGTTAAGACCTTAACCATTAGTCGAGAGTAAGAGTTAAGACCTTAACCATTAGTTAAGAGTAAGAGTTACAACCTTAACCATGATGCCAGAGTAAGAGTTAAGACCTTAACCATGATGCCAGAGTTAGAGTTAAGACCTTAACCATGATGCCAGAGTAATAGTTAAGACCTTAACCATGATGCCAGAGTGAGAGTCTAAAAACTTTAACCATTAGTCCAGAGTAAGAGTAAAGACCTTAACCATGATGACAGAGTAAGAGTTAAGACCTTAACCATTAGTCCAGAGTAAGAGTTAAGACCTTAACCATGATGCCAGAGTAAGAGTTAAGACCTAAACCATGATGCCAGAGTAAGAGTTAAGACCTTAACCATTAGTCCAGAGTAAGAGTTAAGACCTTAACCATGATGCCAGAGTAAGACTTAAGACATTAACCATGATGCCAGAGTAAGAGTTAAGACCTTAACCATTAGTCCAGAGTAAGAGTTACGACCTTAACCATGATGCCAGAGTAAGAGTTAAGACCTTAACCATGATGCCAGAGGTAGAGTTAAGACCTTAACCATGATGCCAGAGTAAGAGTTAAGACCTTAACCATTAGTCCAGAGTAAGAGTTAAGACCTTAACCATGATGCCAGAGTGAGAGTCTAAAACCTTAACCATTAGTCCAGAGTAAGAGTTAAGACCTTAACCATGATGCCAGAGTAAGAGTTAAGACCTTAACCATTAGTCCAGAGTAAGAGTTAAGACCTTAATCATGATGCCAGAGTAAGAGGTAAGACCTTAACCATTAGTCCAGAGTAAGAGTTAAGACCTTAACCATGATGCCAGAGTAAGACTTAAGACCTTAACCATGATGCCAGAGTAAGAGTTAAGACCTTAACCATGATGCCAGAGTAAGAGTCTAAGACCTTAACCATTAGTCCAGAGTAAGAGTTAAGACATTAACCATTAGTCCAGAGTAAGAGTTAAGACCTTAACCATTAGTCCAGAGTAAGAGTTACGACCTTAACCATGATGCCAGAGTAAGAGTTAAGACCTTAACCATGATGCCAGAGTAAGAGTTAAGACCTTAACCATGATGCCAGAGTGAGAGTCTAAAACCTTAACCATTAGTCCAGAGTAAGAGTAAAGACCTTAACCATGATGCCAGAGTAAGAGTTAAGACCTTAACCATTAGTCCAGAGTAAGAGTTAAGACCTTAACCATTATGCCAGAGTAAGAGTTAAGACCTAAACCATGATGCCAGAGTAAGAGTTAAGACCTTAACCATTAGTCCAGAGTAAGAGTTAAGACCTTAGCCATGATGCCAGAGTAAGACTTAAGACATTAACCATGATGCCAGAGTAAGAGTTAAGACCTTAACCATTAGTCCAGAGTAAGAGTTACGACCTTAACTATGATGCCAGAGTAAGAGTTAAGACCTTAACCATGATGCCAGAGGTAGAGTTAAGACCTTAACCATGATGCCAGAGTAAGAGTTAAGACCTTAACCATTAGTCCAGAGTATGAGTTAAGACCTTAACCATGATGCCAGAGTGAGAGTCTAAAACCTTAACCATTAGTCCAGAGTAAGAGTTGAGACCTTAACCATGATGCCAGAGTAAGAGTTAAGACCTTAACCATTAGTCCAGAGTAAGAGTTAAAACCTTAACCATGATGCCAGAGTAAGAGTTAAGACCTTAACCATGATGCCAGAGTAAGAGTTAAGACCTTAACCATTAGTCCAGAGTAAGAGTTAAGACCTTGACCATGATGCCAGAGTAAGAGTTAAGACCTTAACCATTAGTCCAGAGTAAGAGTTAAGACCTTAACCATGATGCCAGAGTAAGAGTTAAGACCTTAACCATTAGTCCAGAGTAAGAGTCTAAGACCTTAACCATGATGCCAGAGTATGAGTTAAGACCTTAACCATGATGCCAGAGTAAGAGTTAAGACCTTAACCATGATGCCAGAGTAAGAGTTAAGAACTTAACCATGATGCCAGAGTAAGAGTTAAGACCTTAACCATTAGTCCAGAGTAGGAGTTAAGACCTTAACCATGATGCCAGAGTAGGAGTTAAGACCGTAAACATTAGTCCAGAGTAAGAGTTAAGACCTTAACCATGATGCCAGAGTAAGAGTCTAAGACCTTAACCATTAGTCCAGTGTAAGAGTTAAGACCTTAACCATTAGTCCAGAGTAAGAGTTAAGACCTTATCCATTAGTCTAGAGTAAGAGTTAAGACCTTAACCATGATGCTAGAGTAAGAGTTAAGACCTTAACCATTAGTCCAGAGTAAGATTTAAGACCTTAACCATTAGTCCAGAGTAAGAGTTATGAACTTAACCATTAGTCCAGAGTAAGAGTTAAGACCTTAACCATGATCCCAGAGTTAGAGTTAAGACCTTAACCATGATGCCAGAGTAAGAGTTACGACCTTAACCATGATGCCAGAGTAAGAGTTAAGACCATAACCATTAGTCCAGAGTAAGAGTTAAGACCTTAACCATGATGCCAGAGTAAGAGTTAAGACCAAGACCTTAACCATTAGTCCAGAGTAAGAGTTAAGACCTTAACCATGATGCCAGAGTAAGAGTTAAGACCTTAACCATTAGTCCAGAGTAAGAGTTAAGACTGTAACCATTAGTCCAGAGTAAGATTTAAGACCTTAACCATGATGCCAGAGTAAGAGTCTAAGACCTTAACCATTAGTCCAGAGTAAGAGATAAGATCTTAACCATTAGTCCAGAGTAAGAGTTAAGACAATAACCATTAGTCCAGAGTAAGAGTTAAGACCATAACCATGATGCCATAGTAAGAATTAAGACCTTAACCATGATGCCAGAGTAAGAGTTAAAACCTTAACCATGATGCCAGAGAAAGAGTTAAGACCTAAACCATTAGTCCAGAGTAAGAGTTAAGACCTTAACCATGATGCCAGAGTAAGAGTTAAGACCTTAACCATTAGTCCAGAGTAAGAGTTAAGACCATAACCATTAGTCCAGAGTAAGAGTTAAGACCTTAACCATGATGCCAGAGTAAGAGTTAACACCTTAACCATTAGTCCAGAGTAAGAGTTAAGACCTTAACCATAATGCCAGGGTAAGAGTTAAGACCTTAACCAGTAGTCCAGAGTAAGAGTTAAGACCTTAACCATAATGCCAGGGTGAGAGTTAAGACCTTAAACATTAGTCCAGAGTAAGAGTTAAGACCTTAAACATTAGTCCAGAGTAAGAGTTAAGACCTTAACCATTAGTCCAGAGTAAGAGTTAAGACATTAACCATTAGTCTAGAGTAAGAGTTAAGACCTTAACCATGATGCTAGAGTAAGAGTTAAGACCTTAACCATAATGCCAGAGTAAGAGTTAAGACCTTAACCATTAGTCCAGAGTAAGAGTTAAGACCTTAACCATTAGTCCAGAGTAAGAGTTACAACCTTAACCATGATGCCAGAGTAAGAGTTAAGACCTTAACCATGTTCCCAGAGTTAGAGTTAAGACCTTAACCATGATGCCAGAGTAAGAGTTAAGACCAAGACCTTAACCATTAGTCCAGAGTTAGAGTTAAGACCTTAACCATGATGCCAGAGTAAGAGTTAAGACCTTAACCATTAGTCCAGAGTAAGAGTTAAGCCCGTAACCATTAGTCCAGAGTAAGATTTAAGACCTTAAACATGATGCCAGAGTAAGAGTCTAAGACCTTAACCATGATGCCAGAGTAAGAGTTAAGACCTTAACCATTAGTCCAGAGTAAGAGTTAAGACCTTAACCATTAGTCTAGAGTAAGAGTTAAGACCTTAACCATGATGCTAGAGTAAGAGTTAAGACCTTAACCATTAGTCCAGAGTAAGAGTTAAGACCTTAACCATTAGTCCAGAGTAAGAGTTACGAACTTAACCATTAGTCCAGAGTAAGAGTTAAGACCTTAACCACGATCCCAGAGTTAGAGTTAAGACCTTAACCATGATGCCAGAGTAAGAGTTACGACCTTAACCATTAGTCCAGAGTAAGAGTTAAGGCCTTAACCATGATGCCAGAGTAAGAGTTAAGACCTTAACCATTAGTCCAGAGTAAGAGTTAAGACCTTATCCATTAGTCTAGAGTAAGAGTTAAGACCTTAACCATGATGCTAGAGTAAGAGTTAAGACCTTAACCATTAGTCCAGAGTCAGAGTTAAGACCTTAACCATTAGTCCAGAGTAAGAGTTATGAACTTAACCATTAGTCCAGACTAAGAGTTAAGACCTTAACCATGATCCCAGAGTTAGAGTTAGGACCTTAACCATGATGCCAGAGTAAGAGTTACGACCTTAATCATGATGCCAGAGTAAGAGTTAAGACCTTAACCATTAGTCCAGAGTAAGAGTTAAGACCTTAACCATGATGCCAGAGTAAGAGTTAAGACCAAGACCTTAACCATTAGTCCAGAGTAAGAGTTAAGACCTTAACCATGATGCCAGAGTAAGAGTCTAAGACCTTAACCATGATGCCAGAGTAAGAGTTAAGACCTTAACCATTAGTCCAGAGTAAGAGTTAAGACCATAACCATTAGTCCAGAGTAAGAGTTAGGACCGTAACCATGATGCCAGAGTAAGAGTTAAGACCTTAACCATGATGCCAGATTAAGAGTTAAGACCTTAACCATGATGCCAGAGTAAGAGTTAAGACCTTAACCATTAGTCCAGAGTAAGAGTTAAGACCATAACCATTAGTCCAGAGTAAGAGTTAAGACCTTGACCATTAGTCCAGAGTAAGAGTTAAGACCTTAACCATGATGCCAGGGTAAGAGTTAAGACCTTAAACATTAGTCCAGAGTAAGAGTTAAGACCTTAACCATGATGCCAGAGTAAGAGTCTAAGACCTTAACCATTAGTCCAGAGTAAGAGTTAAGACCTTAACCATTAGTCCAGAGTAAGAGTTAAGACCTTAACCATTAGTCTAGAGTAAGAGTTAAGACCTTAACCATGATGCCAGAGTAAGAGTTAAGACCTTAACCATGATGCCAGAGTAAGAGTTAAGACCTTAACCATTAGTCCAGAGTAAGAGTTAAGACCTTAACCATTAGTCCAGAGTAAGAGTTACGACCTTAACCATGATGCCAGAGTAAGAGTTAAGGCCTTAACCATGTTCCCAGAGTTAGAGTAAAGACCTTAACCATGATGCCAGAGTAAGAGTTACGACCTTAACCATGATGCCAGAGTAAGAGTTAAGACCTTAACCATTAGTCCAGAGTAAGAGTTAAGCCCGTAACCATTAGTCCAGAGTAAGATATAAGACCTTAACCATGATGCCAGAGTAAGAGTCTAAGACTTTAACCATGGTGCCAGAGTAAGAGTTAAGACCTTAACCATTAGTCCAGAGTAAGAGTTAAGACCATAACCATTAGTCCAGAGTAAGAGTTAAGACCTTAACCATGATGCCAGAGTAAGATTTAAGACCTTAACCATGATGCCAGAGTAAGAGTTAAGACCTTAACCATTAGTCCAGAGTAAGAGTTAAGACCTTAACCATGATGCAAGAGTAAGAGTTAAGACCTTAAACATTAGTCCAGAGTAAGAGTTAAGACCTTAACCATGATGCCAGAGTAAGAGTCTAAGACCTTAACCATTAGTCCAGAATAAGAGTTAAGACATTAACCATTAGTCCAGAGTAAGAGTTAAGACCTTAACCATTAGTCCAGAGTAAGAGTTAAGACCTTAACCATGATGCTAGAGTAACAGTTACGACCTTAACCATGATGCCAGAGTAAGAGTTAAGACGTTAACCATTAGTCCAGAGTAAGAGTTACGACCTTAACCATGATGCCAGAGTAAGAGTTAAGACCTTAACCATGATGCCAGAGTTAGAATTAAGGCATTAACCATGATGCCAGAGTAAGAGCTAAGACCTTAACCATTAGTCCAGAGTAAGAGTTAAGACCTTAACCATGATGCCAGAGTAAGAGTTAAGACCAAGACCTTAACCATTAGTCCAGAGTAAGAGTTAAGACCTTAACCATGATGCCAGAGTAAGAGTCTAAGACCTTAACCATGATGCCAGAGTAAGAGTTAAGACCTTAACCATTAGTCCAGAGTAAGAGTTAAGACCATAACCATTAGTCCAGAGTAAGAGTTAGGACCGTAACCATGATGCCAGAGTAAGAGTTAAGACCTTAACCATGATGCCAGATTAAGAGTTAAGACCTTAACCATGATGCCAGAGTAAGAGTTAAGACCTTAACCATTAGTCCAGAGTAAGAGTTAAGACCATAACCATTAGTCCAGAGTAAGAGTTAAGACCTTGACCATTAGTCCAGAGTAAGAGTTAAGACCTTAACCATGATGCCAGGGTAAGAGTTAAGACCTTAAACATTAGTCCAGAGTAAGAGTTAAGACCTTAACCATGATGCCAGAGTAAGAGTTAAGACCTTAACCATTAGTCCAGAGTAAGAGTTAAGCCCGTAACCATTAGTCCAGAGTAAGATATAAGACCTTAACCATGATGCCAGAGTAAGAGTCTAAGACTTTAACCATGGTGCCAGAGTAAGAGTTAAGACCTTAACCATTAGTCCAGAGTAAGAGTTAAGACCATAACCATTAGTCCAGAGTAAGAGTTAAGACCTTAACCATGATGCCAGACTAAGATTTAAGACCTTAACCATGATGCCAGAGTAAGAGTTAAGACCTTAACCATTAGTCCAGAGTAAGAGTTAAGACCTTAACCATGATGCAAGAGTAAGAGTTAAGACCTTAAACATTAGTCCAGAGTAAGAGTTAAGACCTTAACCATGATGCCAGAGTAAGAGTCTAAGACCTTAACCATTAGTCCAGAATAAGAGTTAAGACATTAACCATTAGTCCAGAGTAAGAGTTAAGACCTTAACCATTAGTCCAGAGTAAGAGTTAAGACCTTAACCATGATGCTAGAGTAACAGTTAAGACCTTAACCATGATGCCAGAGTAAGAGTTAAGACGTTAACCATTAGTCCAGAGTAAGAGTTACGACCTTAACCATGATGCCAGAGTAAGAGTTAAGACCTTAACCATGATGCCAGAGTTAGAGTTAAGGCATTAACCATGATGCCAGAGTAAGAGCTAAGACCTTAACCATTAGTCCAGAGTAAGAGTTAAGACCTTAACCATGATGCCAGAGTGAGAGTCTAAAACCCTTACCATTAGTCCAGAGTAAGAGTTAAGACCTTAACCATGATGCCAGAGTAAGAGTTAAGACCTTAACCATTAGTCCAGAGTAAGAGTTAAGACCTTAACCATGATGCCAGAGTGAGAGTCTAAAACCTTAACCATTAGTCCAGAGTAAGAGTTAAGACCTTAACCATGATGCCAGAGTAAGAGTTAAGACCTTAACCATTAGTCCAGAGTAAGAGTTAAGACCATAACCATGATGCCAGAGTAATAGTTAAGACCTTAACCATGATGCCAGAGTGAGAGTCTAAAACCTTAACCATTAGTCCAGAGTAAGAGTTAAGACCTTAACCATGATGCCAGAGTAAGAGTTAAGACCTTAACCATTAGTCCAGTGTAAGAGTTAAGACCTTAACCATTAGTCCAGAGTAAGAGTTAAGACCTTAACCATTAGTCTAGAGTAAGAGTTAAGACCTTAACCATGATGCTAGAGTAAGAGTTAAGACCTTAACCATTAGTCCAGAGTAAGAGTTAAGACCTTAACCATTAGTCCAGAGTAAGAGTTATGAACTTAACCATTAGTCCAGAGTAAGAGTTAAGACCATAACCATTAGTCCAGAGTAAGAGTTAGGACCGTAACCATGATGCCAGAGTAAGAGTTAAGACCTTAACCATGATGCCAGATTAAGAGTTAAGACCTTAACCATGATGCCAGAGTAAGAGTTAAGACATTAACCATTAGTCCAGAGTAAGAGTTAAGACCATAACCATTAGTCCAGAGTAAGAGTTAAGACCTTAACCATTAGTCCAGAGTAAGAGTTAAGACCTTAACCATGATGCCAGGGTAAGAGTTAAGACCTTAAACATTAGTCCAGAGTAAGAGTTAAGACCTTAACCATGATGCCAGAGTAAGAGTCTAAGACCTTAACCATTAGTCCAGAGTAAGAGTTAAGACCTTAACCATTAGTCCAGAGTAAGAGTTAAGACCTTAACCATTAGTCTAGAGTAAGAGTTAAGACCTTAACCATGATGCCAGAGTAAGAGTTAAGACCTTAACCATGATGCCAGAGTAAGAGTTAAGACCTTAACCATTAGTCCAGAGTAAGAGTTAAGACCTTAACCATTAGTCCAGAGTAAGAGTTACGACCTTAACCATGATGCCAGAGTAAGAGTTAAGGCCTTAACCATGTTCCCAGAGTTAGAGTAAAGACCTTAACCATGATGCCAGAGTAAGAGTTACGACCTTAACCATGATGCCAGAGTAAGAGTTAAGACCTTAACCATTAGTCCAGAGTAAGAGTTAAGACCTTAACCATGATGCCAGAGTAAGAGTTAAGACCAAGACCTTAACCGTTAGTCCAGAGTAAGAGTTAAGACCTTAACCATGATGCCAGAGTAAGAGTTAAGACCTTAACCATTAGTCCAGAGTAAGAGTTAAGCCCGTAACCATTAGTCCAGAGTAAGATATAAGACCTTAACCATGATGCCAGAGTAAGAGTCTAAGACTTTAACCATGGTGCCAGAGTAAGAGTTAAGACCTTAACCATTAGTCCAGAGTAAGAGTTAAGACCATAACCATTAGTCCAGAGTAAGAGTTAAGACCTTAACCATGATGCCAGAGTAAGATTTAAGACCTTAACCATGATGCCAGAGTAAGAGTTAAGACCTTAACCATTAGTCCAGAGTAAGAGTTAAGACCTTAACCATGATGCAAGAGTAAGAGTTAAGACCTTAAACATTAGTCCAGAGTAAGAGTTAAGACCTTAACCATGATGCCAGAGTAAGAGTCTAAGACCTTAACCATTAGTCCAGAATAAGAGTTAAGACATTAACCATTGGTCCAGAGTAAGAGTTAAGACCTTAACCATTAGTCCAGAGTAAGAGTTAAGACCTTAACCATGATGCTAGAGTAACAGTTAAGACCTTAACCATGATGCCAGAGTAAGAGTTAAGACGTTAACCATTAGTCCAGAGTAAGAGTTACGACCTTAACCATGATGCCAGAGTAAGAGTTAAGACCTTAACCATGATGCCAGAGTTAGAGTTAAGGCATTAACCATGATGCCAGAGTAAGAGCTAAGACCTTAACCATTAGTCCAGAGTAAGAGTTAAGACCTTAACCATTATGCCAGAGTGAGAGTCTAAAACCCTTACCATTAGTCCAGAGTAAGAGTTAAGACCTTAACCATGATGCCAGAGTAAGAGTTAAGACCTTAACCATTAGTCCAGAGTAAGAGTTAAGACCTTAACCATGATGCCAGAGTGAGAGTCTAAAACCTTAACCATTAGTCCAGAGTAAGAGTTAAGACCTTAACCATGATGCCAGAGTGAGAGTTAAGACCTTAACCATTAGTCCAGAGTAAGAGTTAAGACCTTAACCATGATGCCAGAGTAATAGTTAAGACCTTAACCATGATGCCAGAGTGAGAGTCTAAAACCTTAACCATTAGTCCAGAGTAAGAGTTAAGACCTTAACCATGATGCCAGAGTAAGAGTTAAGACCTTAACCATTAGTCCAGTGTAAGAGTTAAGACCTTAACCATTAGTCCAGAGTAAGAGTTAAGACCTTAACCATTAGTCTAGAGTAAGAGTTAAGACCTTAACCATGATGCTAGAGTAAGAGTTAAGACCTTAACCATTAGTCCAGAGTAAGAGTTAAGACCTTAACCATTAGTCCAGAGTAAGAGTTATGAACTTAACCATTAGTCCAGAGTAAGAGTTAAGACCTTAACCATGATCCCAGAGTTAGAGTTAAGACCTTAACCATGATGCCAGAGTAAGAGTTACGACCTTAACCATGATGCCAGAGTAAGAGTTAAGACCATAACCATTAGTCCAGAGTAAGAGTTAAGACCTTAACCATGATGCCAGAGTAAGAGTTAAGACCAAGACCTTAACCAATAGTCCAGAGTAAGAGTTAAGACCTTAACCATGATGCCAGAGTAAGAGTTAAGACCTTAACCATTAGTCCAGAGTAAGAGTTAAGCCTGTAACCATTAGTCCAGAGTAAGATTTAAGACCTTAACCATGATGCCAGAGTAAGAGTCTAAGACCTTAACCATTAGTCCAGAGTAAGAGTTAAGATCTTAACCATTAGTCCAGAGTAAGAGTTAAGACCATAACCATTAGTCCGGAGTAAGAGTTAAGACCATAACCATGATGCCAGAGTAAGAGTAAGACCTTAACCATGATGCCAGAGTAAGAGTTAAGACCTTAACCATGATGCCAGAGTAAGAGTTAAGACCTTAACCATTAGTCCAGAGTAAGAGTTAAGACCTTAACCATGATGCCAGAGTAAGAGTTAAGACCTTAACCATTAGTCCAGAGTAAGAGTTAAGACCATAACCATTAGTCCAGAGTAAGAGTTAAGACCTTAACCATGATGCCAGAGTAAAAGTTAACATCTTAACCATTAGTCCAGAGTAAGAGTTAAGACCTTAACCATAATGCCAGGGTAAGAGTTAAGACCTTAAACATTAGTCCAGAGTAAGAGTTAGGACCTTAAACATTAGTCCAGAGTAAGAGTTAAGACCTTAACCATTAGTCCAGAGTAAGAGTTAAGACCTTAACCATTAGTCTAGAGTAAGAGTTAAGACCTTAACCATGATGCTAGAGTAAGAGTTAAGACCTTAACCATAATGCCAGAGTAAGAGTTAAGACCTTAACCATTAGTCCAGAGTAAGAGTTAAGACCTTAACCATTAGTCCAGAGTAAGAGTTACGACCTTAACCATGATGCCAGAGTAAGAGTTAAGACCTTAACCATGTTCCCAGAGTTAGAGTTAAGACCTTAACCATGATGCCAGAGTAAGAGTTAAGACCAAGACCTTAACCATTAGTCCAGAGTTAGAGTTAAGACCTTAACCATGATGCCAGAGTAAGAGTTAAGACCTTAACCATTAGTCCAGAGTAAGAGTTAAGCCTGTAACCATTAGTCCAGATTAAGATTTAAGACCTTAAACATGATGCCAGAGTAAGAGTATAAGACCTT
The DNA here is from genome assembly GCF_964204655.1 of Triturus cristatus. Lineage (NCBI taxonomy): Eukaryota > Metazoa > Chordata > Amphibia > Caudata > Salamandridae > Triturus > Triturus cristatus. The sequence continues at coordinate 716,229,651 of NC_140593.1, read as the reverse complement.
AACCATGATGCCAGAGTAAGAGTTAAGACCTTAACCATTAGTCCAGAGTAAGAGTTAAGACCTTAACCATTAGTCTAAAGTAAGAGTTAAGACCTTAACCATGATGCTAGAGTAAGAGTTAAGACCTTAACCATTAGTCCAGAGTAAGAGTTAAGACCTTAACCATTAGTCCGGAGTAAGAGTTACGAACTTAACCATTAGTCCAGAGTAAGAGTTAAGACCTTAACCACGATCCCAGAGTTAGAGTTAAGACCTTAACCATGATGCCAGAGTAAGAGTTACGACCTTAACCATTAGTCCAGAGTAAGAGTTAAGGCCTTAACCATGATGCCAGAGTAAGAGTTAACACCTTAACCATTAGTCCAGAGTAAGAGTTAAGACCTTAACCATGATGCCAGGGTAAGAGTTAAGACCTTAAACATTAGTCCAGAGTAAGAGTTAAGACCTTAACCATGATGCCAGAGTAAGAGTCTAAGACCTTAACCATTAGTCCAGAGTAAGAGTTAGGACCTTAACCATTAGTCCAGAGTAAGAGTTAAGACCTTAACCATTAGCCTAGAGTAAGATTTAAGACCTTAACCATGATGCTAGAGTAAGAGTTAAGACCTTAACCATGATGCCAGAGTAAGAGTTAAGACCTTAACCATTAGTTCAGAGTAAGAGTTAAGACCTTAACCATTAGTCCAGAGTAAGAGTTACGACCTTAACCATGATGCCAGAGTAAGAGTTAAGACCTTAACCATGTTCCCAGAGTTAGAGTTAAGACCTTAACCATGATGCCAGAGTAAGAGTTACGACATTAACCATGATGCCAGAGTAAGAGTTAAGACCTTAACCATTAGTCCAGAGTAAGAGTTAAGACCTTAACCATGATGCCAGAGTAAGAGTTAAGACCAAGAACTTAACCATTAGTCCAGAGTTAGAGTTAAGACCTTAACCATGATGCCAGAGTAAGAGTTAAGACCTTAACCATTAGTCCAGAGTAAGAGTTAAGCCTGTAACCATTAGTCCAGAGTAAGATTAAAGACCTTAACCATGATGCCAGAGTAAGAGTTAAGACCCAAACCATTAGTCCAGAGTAAGAGTTAAGACCTTAACCATGATACCAGAGTAAGACTTAAGACATTAACCATGATGCCAGAGTAAGAGTTAGGACCTTAACCATTAGTCCAGAGTAAGAGTTACGACCTTAACCATGATGCCAGAGTAAGAGTTAAGACCTTAACCATGATGCCAGAGGTAGAGTTAAGACCTTAACCATGATGCCAGAGTAAGAGTTAAGACCTTAACCATGATGCCAGAGTAAGAGTTAAGACCTTAACCATGATGCTAGAGTAAGAGTTAAGACCTTAACCATGATGCCAGAGTAAGAGTTAAGACCTTAACCATTAGTCGAGAGTAAGAGTTAAGACCTTAACCATTAGTTAAGAGTAAGAGTTACAACCTTAACCATGATGCCAGAGTAAGAGTTAAGACCTTAACCATGATGCCAGAGTTAGAGTTAAGACCTTAACCATGATGCCAGAGTAATAGTTAAGACCTTAACCATGATGCCAGAGTGAGAGTCTAAAAACTTTAACCATTAGTCCAGAGTAAGAGTAAAGACCTTAACCATGATGCCAGAGTAAGAGTTAAGACCTTAACCATTAGTCCAGAGTAAGAGTTAAGACCTTAACCATGATGCCAGAGTAAGAGTTAAGACCTAAACCATGATGCCAGAGTAAGAGTTAAGACCTTAACCATTAGTCCAGAGTAAGAGTTAAGACCTTAACCATGATGCCAGAGTAAGACTTAAGACATTAACCATGATGCCAGAGTAAGAGTTAAGACCTTAACCATTAGTCCAGAGTAAGAGTTACGACCTTAACCATGATGCCAGAGTAAGAGTTAAGACCTTAACCATGATGCCAGAGGTAGAGTTAAGACCAAGAACTTAACCATTAGTCCAGAGTTAGAGTTAAGACCTTAACCATGATGCCAGAGTAAGAGTTAAGACCTTAACCATTAGTCCAGAGTAAGAGTTAAGCCTGTAACCATTAGTCCAGAGTAAGATTAAAGACCTTAACCATGATGCCAGAGTAAGAGTTAAGACCCAAACCATTAGTCCAGAGTAAGAGTTAAGACCTTAACCATGATACCAGAGTAAGACTTAAGACATTAACCATGATGCCAGAGTAAGAGTTAGGACCTTAACCATTAGTCCAGAGTAAGAGTTACGACCTTAACCATGATGCCAGAGTAAGAGTTAAGACCTTAACCATGATGCCAGAGGTAGAGTTAAGACCTTAACCATGATGCCAGAGTAAGAGTTAAGACCTTAACCATTAGTCCAGAGTAAGAGTTAAGACCTTAACCATGATGCTAGAGTAAGAGTTAAGACCTTAACCATGATGCCAGAGTAAGAGTTAAGACCTTAACCATTAGTCGAGAGTAAGAGTTAAGACCTTAACCATTAGTTAAGAGTAAGAGTTACAACCTTAACCATGATGCCAGAGTAAGAGTTAAGACCTTAACCATGATGCCAGAGTTAGAGTTAAGACCTTAACCATGATGCCAGAGTAATAGTTAAGACCTTAACCATGATGCCAGAGTGAGAGTCTAAAAACTTTAACCATTAGTCCAGAGTAAGAGTAAAGACCTTAACCATGATGCCAGAGTAAGAGTTAAGACCTTAACCATTAGTCCAGAGTAAGAGTTAAGACCTTAACCATGATGCCAGAGTAAGAGTTAAGACCTAAACCATGATGCCAGAGTAAGAGTTAAGACCTTAACCATTAGTCCAGAGTAAGAGTTAAGACCTTAACCATGATGCCAGAGTAAGACTTAAGACATTAACCATGATGCCAGAGTAAGAGTTAAGACCTTAACCATTAGTCCAGAGTAAGAGTTACGACCTTAACCATGATGCCAGAGTAAGAGTTAAGACCTTAACCATGATGCCAGAGGTAGAGTTAAGACCTTAACCATGATGCCAGAGTAAGAGTTAAGACCTTAACCATTAGTCCAGAGTAAGAGTTAAGACCTTAACCATGATGCCAGAGTGAGAGTCTAAAACCTTAACCATTAGTCCAGAGTAAGAGTTAAGACCTTAACCATGATGCCAGAGTAAGAGTTAAGACCTTAACCATTAGTCCAGAGTAAGAGTTAAGACCTTAACCATGATGCCAGAGTAAGACTTAAGACCTTAACCATGATGCCAGAGTAAGAGTTAAGACCTTAACCATGATGCCAGAGTAAGAGTCTAAGACCTTAACCATTAGTCCAGAGTAAGAGTTAAGACATTAACCATTAGTCCAGAGTAAGAGTTAAGACCTTAACCATTAGTCCAGAGTAAGAGTTACGACCTTAACCATGATGCCAGAGTAAGAGTTAAGACCTTAACCATGATGCCAGAGTAAGAGTTAAGACCTTAACCATGATGCCAGAGTGAGAGTCTAAAACCTTAACCATTAGTCCAGAGTAAGAGTAAAGACCTTAACCATGATGCCAGAGTAAGAGTTAAGACCTTAACCATTAGTCCAGAGTAAGAGTTAAGACCTTAACCATTATGCCAGAGTAAGAGTTAAGACCTAAACCATGATGCCAGAGTAAGAGTTAAGACCTTAACCATTAGTCCAGAGTAAGAGTTAAGACCTTAGCCATGATGCCAGAGTAAGACTTAAGACATTAACCATGATGCCAGAGTAAGAGTTAAGACCTTAACCATTAGTCCAGAGTAAGAGTTACGACCTTAACTATGATGCCAGAGTAAGAGTTAAGACCTTAACCATGATGCCAGAGGTAGAGTTAAGACCTTAACCATGATGCCAGAGTAAGAGTTAAGACCTTAACCATTAGTCCAGAGTATGAGTTAAGACCTTAACCATGATGCCAGAGTGAGAGTCTAAAACCTTAACCATTAGTCCAGAGTAAGAGTTGAGACCTTAACCATGATGCCAGAGTAAGAGTTAAGACCTTAACCATTAGTCCAGAGTAAGAGTTAAAACCTTAACCATGATGCCAGAGTAAGAGTTAAGACCTTAACCATGATGCCAGAGTAAGAGTTAAGACCTTAACCATTAGTCCAGAGTAAGAGTTAAGACCTTGACCATGATGCCAGAGTAAGAGTTAAGACCTTAACCATTAGTCCAGAGTAAGAGTTAAGACCTTAACCATGATGCCAGAGTAAGAGTTAAGACCTTAACCATTAGTCCAGAGTAAGAGTCTAAGACCTTAATCATGATGCCAGAGTATGAGTTAAGACCTTAACCATGATGCCAGAGTAAGAGTTAAGACCTTAACCATGATGCCAGAGTAAGAGTTAAGAACTTAACCATGATGCCAGAGTAAGAGTTAAGACCTTAACCATTAGTCCAGAGTAGGAGTTAAGACCTTAACCATGATGCCAGAGTAGGAGTTAAGACCGTAAACATTAGTCCAGAGTAAGAGTTAAGACCTTAACCATGATGCCAGAGTAAGAGTCTAAGACCTTAACCATTAGTCCAGTGTAAGAGTTAAGACCTTAACCATTAGTCCAGAGTAAGAGTTAAGACCTTATCCATTAGTCTAGAGTAAGAGTTAAGACCTTAACCATGATGCTAGAGTAAGAGTTAAGACCTTAACCATTAGTCCAGAGTAAGAGTTAAGACCTTAACCATTAGTCCAGAGTAAGAGTTATGAACTTAACCATTAGTCCAGAGTAAGAGTTAAGACCTTAACCATGATCCCAGAGTTAGAGTTAAGACCTTAACCATGATGCCAGAGTAAGAGTTACGACCTTAACCATGATGCCAGAGTAAGAGTTAAGACCATAACCATTAGTCCAGAGTAAGAGTTAAGACCTTAACCATGATGCCAGAGTAAGAGTTAAGACCAAGACCTTAACCATTAGTCCAGAGTAAGAGTTAAGACCTTAACCATGATGCCAGAGTAAGAGTTAAGACCTTAACCATTAGTCCAGAGTAAGAGTTAAGACTGTAACCATTAGTCCAGAGTAAGATTTAAGACCTTAACCATGATGCCAGAGTAAGAGTCTAAGACCTTAACCATTAGTCCAGAGTAAGAGTTAAGATCTTAACCATTAGTCCAGAGTAAGAGTTAAGACAATAACCATTAGTCCAGAGTAAGAGTTAAGACCATAACCATGATGCCATAGTAAGAGTTAAGACCTTAACCATGATGCCAGAGTAAGAGTTAAGACCTTAACCATGATGCCAGAGAAAGAGTTAAGACCTTAACCATTAGTCCAGAGTAAGAGTTAAGACCTTAACCATGATGCCAGAGTAAGAGTTAAGACCTTAACCATTAGTCCAGAGTAAGAGTTAAGACCATAACCATTAGTCCAGAGTAAGAGTTAAGACCTTAACCATGATGCCAGAGTAAGAGTTAACACCTTAACCATTAGTCCAGAGTAAGAGTTAAGACCTTAACCATAATGCCAGGGTAAGAGTTAAGACCTTAACCAGTAGTCCAGAGTAAGAGTTAAGACCTTAACCATAATGCCAGGGTAAGAGTTAAGACCTTAAACATTAGTCCAGAGTAAGAGTTAAGACCTTAAACATTAGTCCAGAGTAAGAGTTAAGACCTTAACCATTAGTCCAGAGTAAGAGTTAAGACATTAACCATTAGTCTAGAGTAAGAGTTAAGACCTTAACCATGATGCTAGAGTAAGAGTTAAGACCTTAACCATAATGCCAGAGTAAGAGTTAAGACCTTAACCATTAGTCCAGAGTAAGAGTTAAGACCTTAACCATTAGTCCAGAGTAAGAGTTACAACCTTAACCATGATGCCAGAGTAAGAGTTAAGACCTTAACCATGTTCCCAGAGTTAGAGTTAAGACCTTAACCATGATGCCAGAGTAAGAGTTAAGACCAAGACCTTAACCATTAGTCCAGAGTTAGAGTTAAGACCTTAACCATGATGCCAGAGTAAGAGTTAAGACCTTAACCATTAGTCCAGAGTAAGAGTTAAGCCCGTAACCATTAGTCCAGAGTAAGATTTAAGACCTTAAACATGATGCCAGAGTAAGAGTCTAAGACCTTAACCATGATGCCAGAGTAAGAGTTAAGACCTTAACCATTAGTCCAGAGTAAGAGTTAAGACCTTAACCATTAGTCTAGAGTAAGAGTTAAGACCTTAACCATGATGCTAGAGTAAGAGTTAAGACCTTAACCATTAGTCCAGAGTAAGAGTTAAGACCTTAACCATTAGTCCAGAGTAAGAGTTACGAACTTAACCATTAGTCCAGAGTAAGAGTTAAGACCTTAACCACGATCCCAGAGTTAGAGTTAAGACCTTAACCATGATGCCAGAGTAAGAGTTACGACCTTAACCATTAGTCCAGAGTAAGAGTTAAGGCCTTAACCATGATGCCAGAGTAAGAGTTAAGACCTTAACCATTAGTCCAGAGTAAGAGTTAAGACCTTATCCATTAGTCTAGAGTAAGAGTTAAGACCTTAACCATGATGCCAGAGTAAGAGTTACGACCTTAATCATGATGCCAGAGTAAGAGTTAAGACCTTAACCATTAGTCCAGAGTAAGAGTTAAGACCTTAACCATGATGCCAGAGTAAGAGTTAAGACCAAGACCTTAACCATGATGCCAGAGTAAGAGTTAAGACCTTAACCATGATGCCAGATTAAGAGTTAAGACCTTAACCATGATGCCAGAGTAAGAGTTAAGACCTTAACCATTAGTCCAGAGTAAGAGTTAAGACCATAACCATTAGTCCAGAGTAAGAGTTAAGACCTTGACCATTAGTCCAGAGTAAGAGTTAAGACCTTAACCATGATGCCAGGGTAAGAGTTAAGACCTTAAACATTAGTCCAGAGTAAGAGTTAAGACCTTAACCATGATGCCAGAGTAAGAGTCTAAGACCTTAACCATTAGTCCAGAGTAAGAGTTAAGACCTTAACCATTAGTCTAGAGTAAGAGTTAAGACCTTAACCATGATGCCAGAGTAAGAGTTAAGACCTTAACCATGATGCCAGAGTAAGAGTTAAGACCTTAACCATTAGTCCAGAGTAAGAGTTAAGACCTTAACCATTAGTCCAGAGTAAGAGTTACGACCTTAACCATGATGCCAGAGTAAGAGTTAAGGCCTTAACCATGTTCCCAGAGTTAGAGTAAAGACCTTAACCATGATGCCAGAGTAAGAGTTACGACCTTAACCATGATGCCAGAGTAAGAGTTAAGACCTTAACCATTAGTCCAGAGTAAGAGTTAAGACCTTAACCATGATGCCAGAGTAAGAGTTAAGACCAAGACCTTAACCGTTAGTCCAGAGTAAGAGTTAAGACCTTAACCATGATGCTAGAGTAAGAGTTAAGACCTTAACCATTAGTCCAGAGTAAGAGTTAAGCCCGTAACCATTAGTCCAGAGTAAGATATAAGACCTTAACCATGATGCCAGAGTAAGAGTCTAAGACTTTAACCATGGTGCCAGAGTAAGAGTTAAGACCTTAACCATTAGTCCAGAGTAAGAGTTAAGACCATAACCATTAGTCCAGAGTAAGAGTTAAGACCTTAACCATGATGCCAGAGTAAGATTTAAGACCTTAACCATGATGCCAGAGTAAGAGTTAAGACCTTAACCATTAGTCCAGAGTAAGAGTTAAGACCTTAACCATGATGCAAGAGTAAGAGTTAAGACCTTAAACATTAGTCCAGAGTAAGAGTTAAGACCTTAACCATGATGCCAGAGTAAGAGTCTAAGACCTTAACCATTAGTCCAGAATAAGAGTTAAGACATTAACCATTAGTCCAGAGTAAGAGTTAAGACCTTAACCATTAGTCCAGAGTAAGAGTTAAGACCTTAACCATGATGCTAGAGTAACAGTTACGACCTTAACCATGATGCCAGAGTAAGAGTTAAGACGTTAACCATTAGTCCAGAGTAAGAGTTACGACCTTAACCATGATGCCAGAGTAAGAGTTAAGACCTTAACCATGATGCCAGAGTTAGAATTAAGGCATTAACCATGATGCCAGAGTAAGAGCTAAGACCTTAACCATTAGTCCAGAGTAAGAGTTAAGACCTTAACCATGATGCCAGAGTAAGAGTTAAGACCAAGACCTTAACCATTAGTCCAGAGTAAGAGTTAAGACCTTAACCATGATGCCAGAGTAAGAGTCTAAGACCTTAACCATAATGCCAGAGTAAGAGTTAAGACCTTAACCATTAGTCCAGAGTAAGAGTTAAGACCATAACCATTAGTCCAGAGTAAGAGTTAGGACCGTAACCATGATGCCAGAGTAAGAGTTAAGACCTTAACCATGATGCCAGATTAAGAGTTAAGACCTTAACCATGATGCCAGAGTAAGAGTTAAGACCTTAACCATTAGTCCAGAGTAAGAGTTAAGACCATAACCATTAGTCCAGAGTAAGAGTTAAGACCTTGACCATTAGTCCAGAGTAAGAGTTAAGACCTTAACCATGATGCCAGGGTAAGAGTTAAGACCTTAAACATTAGTCCAGAGTAAGAGTTAAGACCTTAACCATGATGCCAGAGTAAGAGTCTAAGACCTTAACCATTAGTCCAGAGTAAGAGTTAAGACCTTAACCATTAGTCCAGAGTAAGAGTTAAGATCTTAACCATTAGTCTAGAGTAAGAGTTAAGACCTTAACCATGATGCCAGAGTAAGAGTTAAGACCTTAACCATTAGTCCAGAGTAAGAGTTAAGACCTTAACCATTAGTCCAGAGTAAGAGTTACGACCTTAACCATGATGCCAGAGTAAGAGTTAAGGCCTTAACCATGTTCCCAGAGTTAGAGTAAAGACCTTAACCATGATGCCAGAGTAAGAGTTACGACCTTAACCATGATGCCAGAGTAAGAGTTAAGACCTTAACCATTAGTCCAGAGTAAGAGTTAAGACCTTAACCATGATGCCAGAGTAAGAGTTAAGACCAAGACCTTAACCGTTAGTCCAGAGTAAGAGTTAAGACCTTAACCATGATCCCAGAGTAAGAGTTAAGACCTTAACCATTAGTCCAGAGTAAGAGTTAAGCCCGTAACCATTAGTCCAGAGTAAGATATAAGACCTTAACCATGATGCCAGAGTAAGAGTCTAAGACTTTAACCATGGTGCCAGAGTAAGAGTTAAGACCTTAACCATTAGTCCAGAGGAAGAGTTAAGACCATAACCATTAGTCCAGAGTAAGAGTTAAGACCTTAACCATGATGCCAGAGTAAGATTTAAGACCTTAACCATGATGCCAGAGTAAGAGTTAAGACCTTAACCATTAGTCCAGAGTAAGAGTTAAGACCTTAACCATGATGCAAGAGTAAAAGTTAAGACCTTAAACATTAGTCCAGAGTAAGAGTTAAGACCTTAACCATGATGCCAGAGTAAGAGTCTAAGACCTTAACCATTAGTCCAGAATAAGAGTTAATACATTAACCATTAGTCCAGAGTAAGAGTTAAGACCTTAACCATTAGTCCAGAGTAAGAGTTAAGACCTTAACCATGATGCTAGAGTAACAGTTAAGACCTTAACCATGATGCCAGAGTAAGAGTTAAGACGTTAACCATTAGTCCAGAGTAAGAGTTACGACCTTAACCATGATGCCAGAGTAAGAGTTAAGACCTTAACCATGATGCCAGAGTTAGAGTTAAGGCATTAACCATGATGCCAGAGTAAGAGCTAAGACCTTAACCATTAGTCCAGAGTAAGAGTTAAGACCTTAACCATGATGCCAGAGTGAGAGTCTAAAACCCTTACCATTAGTCCAGAGTAAGAGTTAAGACCTTAACCATGATGCCAGAGTAAGAGTTAAGACCTTAACCATTAGTCCAGAGTAAGAGTTAAGACCTTAACCATGATGCCAGAGTGAGAGTCTAAAACCTTAACCATTAGTCCAGAGTAAGAGTTAAGACCTTAACCATGATGCCAGAGTAAGAGTTAAGACCTTAACCATTATTCCAGAGTAAGAGTTACGACCTTAACCATGATGCCAGAGTAATAGTTAAGACCTTAACCATGATGCCAGAGTGAGAGTCTAAAACCTTAACCATTAGTCCAGAGTAAGAGTTAAGACCTTAACCATGATGCCAGAGTAAGAGTTAAGACCTTAACCATTAGTCCAGTGTAAGAGTTAAGACCTTAACCATTAGTCCAGAGTAAGAGTTAAGACCTTAACCATTAGTCTAGAGTAAGAGTTAAGACCTTAACCATGATGCTAGAGTAAGAGTTAAGACCTTAACCATTAGTCCAGAGTAAGAGTTAAGACCTTAACCATTAGTCCAGAGTAAGAGTTATGAACTTAACCATTAGTCCAGAGTAAGAGTTAAGACCATAACCATTAGTCCAGAGTAAGAGTTAGGACCGTAACCATGATGCCAGAGTAAGAGTTAAGACCTTAACCATGATGCCAGATTAAGAGTTAAGACCTTAACCATGATGCCAGAGTAAGAGTTAAGACCTTAACCATTAGTCCAGAGTAAGAGTTAAGACCATAACCATTAGTCCAGAGTAAGAGTTAAGACCTTAACCATTAGTCCAGAGTAAGAGTTAAGACCTTAACCATGATGCCAGGGTAAGAGTTAAGACCTTAAACTTTAGTCCAGAGTAAGAGTTAAGACCTTAACCATGATGCCAGAGTAAGAGTCTAAGACCTTAACCATTAGTCCAGAGTAAGAGTTAAGACCTTAACCATTAGTCCAGAGTAAGAGTTAAGACCTTAACCATTAGTCTAGAGTAAGAGTTAAGACCTTAACCATGATGCCAGAGTAAGAGTTAAGACCTTAACCATGATGCCAGAGTAAGAGTTAAGACCTTAACCATTAGTCCAGAGTAAGAGTTAAGACCTTAACCATTTGTCCAGAGTAAGAGTTACGACCTTAACCATGATGCCAGAGTAAGAGTTAAGGCCTTAACCATGTTCCCAGAGTTAGAGTAAAGACCTTAACCATGATGCCAGAGTAAGAGTTACGACCTTAACCATGATGCCAGAGTAAGAGTTAAGACCTTAACCATTAGTCCAGAGTAAGAGTTAAGACCTTAACCATGATGCCAGAGTAAGAGTTAAGACCAAGACCTTAACCGTTAGTCCAGAGTAAGAGTTAAGACCTTAACCATGATGCCAGAGTAAGAGTTAAGACCTTAACCATTAGTCCAGAGTAAGAGTTACGCCCGTAACCATTAGTCCAGAGTAAGATATAAGACCTTAACCATGATGCCAGAGTAAGAGTCACAGACTTTAACCATGGTGCCAGAGTAAGAGTTAAGACCTTAACCATTAGTCCAGAGTAAGAGTTAAGACCATAACCATTAGTCCAGAGTAAGAGTTAAGACCTTAACCATGATGCCAGAGTAAGATTTAAGACCTTAACCATGATGCCAGAGTAAGAGTTAAGACCTTAACCATTAGTCCAGAGTAAGAGTTAAGACCATAACCATTAGTCCAGAGTAAGAGTTAAGACCTTAACCATGATGCCAGAGTAAGATTTAAGACCTTAACCATGATGCCAGAGTAAGAGTTAAGACCTTAACCATTAGTCCAGAGTAAGAGTTAAGACCTTAACCATGATGCAAGAGTAAGAGTTAAGACCTTAAACATTAGTCCAGAGTAAGAGTTAAGACCTTAACCATGATGCCAGAGTAAGAGTCTAAGACCTTAACCATTAGTCCAGAATAAGAGTTAAGACATTAACCATTACTCCAGAGTAAGAGTTAAGACCTTAACCATTAGTCCAGAGTAAGAGTTAAGACCTTAACCATGATGCTAGAGTAACAGTTAAGACCTTAACCATGATGCCAGAGTAAGAGTTAAGACGTTAACCATTAGTCCAGAGTAAGAGTTATGACCTTAACCATGATGCCAGAGTAAGAGTTAAGACCTTAACCATGATGCCAGAGTTAGAGTTAAGGCATTAACCATGATGCCAGAGTAAGAGCTAAGACCTTAACCATTAGTCCAGAGTAAGAGTTAAGACCTTAACCATTAGTCCAGAGTAAGAGTTAAGACCTTATCCATTAGTCTAGAGTAAGAGTTAAGACCTTAACCATGATGCTAGAGTAAGAGTTAAGACCTTAACCATTAGTCCAGAGTAAGAGTTAAGACCTTAACCATTAGTCCAGAGTAAGAGTTATGAACTTAACCATTAGTCCAGAGTAAGAGTTAAGACCTTAACCATGATCCCAGAGTTAGAGTTAAGACCTTAACCATGATGCCAGAGTAAGAGTTACGACCTTAACCATGATGCGAGAGTAAGAGTTAAGACCATAACCATTAGTCCAGAGTAAGAGTTAAGACCTTAACCATGATGCCAGAGTAAGAGTTAAGACCAAGACCTTAACCATTAGTCCAGAGTAAGAGTTAAGACCTTAACCATGATGCCAGAGTAAGAGTTAAGACCTTAACCATTAGTCCAGAGTAAGAGTTAAGCCTGTAACCATTAGTCCAGAGTAAGATTTAAGACCTTAACCATGATGCCAGAGTAAGAGTCTAAGACCTTAACCATTAGTCCAGAGTAAGAGTTAAGATCTTAACCATTAGTCCAGAGTAAGAGTCAAGACCATAACCATTAGTCCAGAGTAAGAGTTAAGACCATAACCATGATGCCAGAGTAAGAGTTAAGACCTTAACCATGATGCCAGAGTAAGAGTTAAGACCTTAACCATGATGCCAGAGTAAGAATTAAGACCTTAACCATTAGTCCAGAGTAAAAGTTAAGACCTTAACCATGATGCCAGAGTAAGAGTTAAGACCTTAACCATTAGTCCAGAGTAAGAGTTAAGACCATAACCATTAGTCCAGAGTAAGAGTTAAGACCTTAACCATGATGCCAGAGTAAGAGTTAACACCTTAACCATTAGTCCAGAGTAAGAGTTAAGACCTTAACCATAATGCCAGGGTAAGAGTTAAGACCTTAACCAGTAGTCCAGAGTAAGAGTTAAGACCTTAACCATAATGCCAGGGTAAGAGTTAAGACCTTAAACATTAGTCCAGAGTAAGAGTTAGGACCTTAAACATTAGTCCAGAGTAAGAGTTAAGACCTTAACCATTAGCCCAGAGTAAGAGTTAAGACATTAACCATTAGTCTAGAGTAAGAGTTAAGACCTTAACCATGATGCTAGAGTAAGAGTTAAGACCTTAACCATAATGCCAGAGTAAGAGTTAAGACCTTAACCATTAGTCCAGAGTAAGAGTTAAGACCTTAACCATTAGTCCAGAGTAAGAGTTACGACCTTAACCATGATGCCAGAGTAAGAGTTAAGACCTTAACCATGTTCCCAGAGTTAGAGTTAAGACCTTAACCATGATGCCAGAGTAAGAGTTAAGACCAAGACCTTAACCATTAGTCCAGAGTTAGAGTTAAGACCTTAACCATGATGCCAGAGTAAGAGTTAAGACCTTAACCATTAGTCCAGAGTAAGAGTTAAGCCCGTAACCATTAGTCCAGAGTAAGATTTAAGACCTTAAACATGATGCCAGATTAAGAGTCTAAGACCTTAACCATGATGCCAGAGTAAGAGTTAAGACCTTAACCATTAGTCCAGAGTAAGAGTTAAGACCTTAACCATTAGTCTAGAGTAAGAGTTAGGACCTTAACCATGATGCTAGAGTAAGAGTTAAGACCTTAACCATTAGTCCAGAGTAAGAGTTAAGACCTTAACCATTAGTCCAGAGTAAGAGTTACGAACTTAACCATTAGTCCAGAGTAAGAGTTAAGACCTTAACCACGATCCCAGAGTTAGAGTTAAGACCTTAACCATGATGCCAGAGTAAGAGTTACGACCTTAACCATTAGTCCAGAGTAAGAGTTAAGGCCTTAACCATGATGCCAGAGTAAGAGTTAAGACCTTAATCATTAGTCCAGAGTAAGAGTTAAGACCTTATCCATTAGTCTAGAGTAAGAGTTAAGACCTTAACCATGATGCTAGAGTAAGAGTTAAGACCTTAACCATTAGTCCAGAGTAAGAGTTAAGACCTTAACCATTAGTCCAGAATAAGAGTTAAGACCTTAACCATGATCCCAGAGTTAGAGTTAAGACCTTAACCATGATGCCAGAGTAAGAGTTACGACCTTAACCATGATGCCAGAGTAAGAGTTAAGACCATAACCATTAGTCCAGAGTAAGAGTTAAGACCTTAACCATGATGCCAGAGTAAGAGTTAAGACCAAGACCTTAACCATTAGTCCAGAGTAAGAGTTAAGACCTTAACCATGATGCCAGAGTAAGAGTTAAGACCTTAACCATTAGTCCAGAGTAAGAGTTAAGCCTGTAACCATTAGTCCAGAGTAAGATTTAAGACCTTAACCATGATGCCAGAGTAAGAGTCTAAGACCTTAACCATTAGTCCAGAGTAAGAGTTAAGATCTTAACCATTAGTCCAGAGTAAGAGTTAAGACCATAACCATTAGTCCAGAGTAAGAGTTAAGACCATAACCATGATGCCAGAGTAAGAGTTAAGACCTTAACCATGATGCCAGAGTAACAGTTAAGACCTTAACCATGATGCCAGAGTAAGAGTTAAGACCTTAACCATTAGTCCAGAGTAAGAGTTAAGACCTTAACCATGATGCCAGAGTAAGAGTTAAGACCTTAACCATTAGTCCAGAGTAAGAGTTAAGACCATAACCATTAGTCCAGAGTAAGAGTTAAGACCTTAACCATGATGCCAGAGTAAGAGTTAACACCTTAACCATTAGTCCAGAGTAAGAGTTAAGACCTTAACCATAATGCCAGGGTAAGAGTTAAGACCTTAACCAGTAGTCCAGAGTAAGAGTTAAGACCTTAACCATAATGCCAGGGTAAGAGTTAAGACCTTAAACATTAGTCCAGAGTAAGAGTTAAGACCTTAAACATTAGTCCAGAGTAAGAGTTAAGACCTTAACCATTAGTCCAGAGTAAGAGTTAAGACATTAACCATTAGTCTAGAGTAAGAGTTAAGACCTTAACCATGATGCTAGAGTAAGAGTTAAGACCTTAACCATAATGCCAGAGTAAGAGTTAAGACCTTAACCATTAGTCCAGAGTAAGAGTTAAGACCTTAACCATTAGTCCAGAGTAAGAGTTGCGACCTTAACCATGATGCCAGAGTAAGAGTTAAGACCTTAACCATGTTCCCAGAGTTAGAGTTAAGACCTTAACCATGATGCCAGAGTAAGAGTTAAGACCAAGTCCTTAACCATTAGTCCAGAGTTAGAGTTAAGACCTTAACCATGATGCCAGAGTAAGAGTTAAGACTTTAACCATTAGTCCAGAGTAAGAGTTAAGCCCGTAACCATTAGTCCAGAGTAAGATTTAAGACCTTAAACATGATGCCAGAGTAAGAGTCTAAGACCTTAACCATGATGCCAGAGTAAGAGTTAAGACCTTAAACATTAGTCCAGAGTAAGAGTTAAGACCTTAACCATTAGTCTAGAGTAAGAGTTAAGACCTTAACCATGATGCTAGAGTAAGAGTTAAGACCTTAACCATTAGTCCAGAGTAAGAGTTAAGACCTTAACCATTAGTCCAGAGTAAGAGTTACGAACTTAACCATTAGTCCAGAGTAAGAGTTAAGACCTTAACCACGATCCCAGAGTTAGAGTTAAGACCTTAACCATGATGCCAGAGTAAGAGTTACGACCTTAACCATTAGTCCAGAGTAAGAGTTAAGGCCTTAACCATGATGCCAGAGTAAGAGTTAACACCTTAACCATTAGTCCAGAGTAAGAGTTAAGACCTTAACCATGATGCCAGGGTAAGAGTTAAGACCTTAAACATTAGTCCAGAGTAAGAGTTAAGACCTTAACCATGATGCCAGAGTAAGAGTCTAAGACCTTAACCATTAGTCCAGAGTAAGAGTTAAGACCTTAACCATTAGTCCAGAGTAAGAGTTAAGACCTTAACCATTAGCCTAGAGTAAGAGTTAAGACCTTAACCATGATGCTAGAGTAAGAGTTAAGACCTTAACCATGATGCCAGAGTAAGAGTTAAGACCTTAACCATTAGTTCAGAGTAAGAGTTAAGACCTTAACCATGATGCCAGAGGTAGAGTTAAGACCTTAACCATGATGCCAGAGTAAGAGTTAAGACCTTAACCATTAGTCCAGAGTATGAGTTAAGACCTTAACCATGATGCCAGAGTGAGAGTCTAAAACCTTAACCATTAGTCCAGAGTAAGAGTTGAGACCTTAACCATGATGCCAGAGTAAGAGTTAAGACCTTAACCATTAGTCCAGAGTAATAGTTAAAACCTTAACCATGATGCCAGAGTAAGAGTTAAGACCTTAACCATGATGCCAGAGTAAGAGTTAAGACCTTAACCATTAGTCCAGAGTAAGAGTTAAGACCTTGACCGTGATGCCAGAGTAAGAGTTAAGACCTTAACCATTAGTCCAGAGTAAGAGTTAAGACCTTAACCATGATGCCAGAGTAAGAGTTAAGACCTTAACCATTAGTCCAGAGTAAGAGTCTAAGACCTTAACCATGATGCCAGAGTATGAGTTAAGACCTTAACCATGATGCCAGAGTAAGAGTTAAGACCTTAACCATGATGCCAGAGTAAGAGTTAAGAACTTAACCATGATGCCAGAGTAAGAGTTAAGACCTTAACCATTAGTCCAGAGTAGGAGTTAAGACCTTAACCATGATGCCAGAGTAGGAGTTAAGACCGTAAGCATTAGTCCAGAGTAAGAGTTAAGACCTTAACCATGATGCCAGAGTAAGAGTCTAAGACCTTAACCATTAGTCCAGTGTAAGAGTTAAGACCTTAACCATTAGTCCAGAGTAAGAGTTAAGACCTTATCCATTAGTCTAGAGTAAGAGTTAAGACCTTAACCATGATGCTAGAGTAAGAGTTAAGACCTTAACCATTAGTCCAGAGTAAGAGTTAAGACCTTAACCATTAGTCCAGAGTAAGAGTTAAGACCATAACCATTAGTCCAGAGTAAGAGTTAAGACCATAACCATGATGCCAGAGTAAGAGTTAAGACCTTAACCATGATGCCAGAGTAAGAGTTAAGACCTTAACCATGATGCCAGAGTAAGAGTTAAGACCTTAACCATTAGTCCAGAGTAAGAGTTAAGACCTTAACCATGATGCCAGAGTAAGAGTTAAGACCTTAACCATTAGTCCAGAGTAAGAGTTAAGACCTTAACCATGATGCCATAGTAAGAGTTAAGACCAAGACCTTAACCATTAGTCCAGAGTAAGAGTTAAGACCTTAACCATTAGTCCAGAGTAAGAGTTAAGACCTTAACCATGATGCCAGGGTAAGAGTTAAGACCTTAAACATTAGTCCAGAGTAAGAGTTAAGACCTTAACCATGATGCCAGAGTAAGAGTCTAAGACCTTAACCATTAGTCCAGAGTAAGAGTTAAGACCTTAACCATTAGTCCAGAGTAAGAGTTAAGACCTTAACCATTAGTCTAGAGTAAGAGTTAAGACCTTAACCATGATGCCAGAGTAAGAGTTAAGACCTTAACCATGATGCCAGAGTAAGAGTTAAGACCTTAACCATTAGTCCAGAGTAAGAGTTAAGACCTTAACCATTAGTCCAGAGTAAGAGTTACGACCTTAACCATGATGCCAGAGTAAGAGTTAAGGCCTTAACCATGTTCCCAGAGTTAGAGTAAAGACCTTAACCATGATGCCAGAGTAAGAGTTACGACCTTAACCATGATGCCAGAGTAAGAGTTAAGACCTTAACCATTAGTCCAGAGTAAGAGTTAAGACCTTAACCATGATGCCAGAGTAAGAGTTAAGACCAAGACCTTAACCGTTAGTCCAGAGTAAGAGTTAAGACCTTAACCATGATGCCAGAGTAAGAGTTAAGACCTTAACCATTAGTCCAGAGTAAGAGTTAAGCCCGTAACCATTAGTCCAGAGTAAGATATAAGACCTTAACCATGATGCCAGAGTAAGAGTCTAAGACTTTAACCATGGTGCCAGAGTAAGAGTTAAGACCTTAACCATTAGTCCAGAGTAAGAGTTAAGACCTTAACCATGATGCCAGAGTAAGATTTAAGACCTTAACCATGATGCCGGAGTAAGAGTTAAGACCTTAACCATTAGTCCAGAGTGAGAGTTAAGACCTTAACCATGATGCAAGAGTAAGAGTTAAGACCTTAAACATTAGTCCAGAGTAAGAGTTAAGACCTTAACCATGATGCCAGAGTAAGAGTCTAAGACCTTAACCATTAGTCCAGAATAAGAGTTAAGACATTAACCATTAGTCCAGAGTAAGAGTTAAGACCTTAACCATTAGTCCAGAGTAAGAGTTAAGACCTTAACCATGATGCTAGAGTAACAGTTAAGACCTTAACCCTGATGCCAGAGTAAGAGTTAAGACGTTAACCATTAGTCCAGAGTAAGAGTTACGACCTTAACCATGATGCCAGAGTAAGAGTTAAGACCTTAACCATGATGCCAGAGTTAGAGTTAAGGCATTAACCATGATGCCAGAGTAAGAGCTAAGACCTTAACCATTAGTCCAGAGTAAGAGTTAAGACCTTAACCATTAGTCCAGAGTAAGAGTTAAGACCTTATCCATTAGTCTAGAGTAAGAGTTAAGACCTTAACCATGATGCTAGAGTAAGAGTTAAGACCTTAACCATTAGTCCAGAGTAAGAGTTAAGACCTTAACCATTAGTCCAGAGTAAGAGTTATGAACTTAACCATTAGTCCAGAGTAAGAGTTAAGACCTTAACCATGATCCCAGAGTTAGAGTTAAGACCTTAACCATGATGCCAGAGTAAGAGTTACGACCTTAACCATGATGCCAGAGTAAGAGTTAAGACCATAACCATTAGTCCAGAGTAAGAGTTAAGACCTTAACCATGATGCCAGAGTAAGAGTTAAGACCAAGACCTTAACCATTAGTCCAGAGTAAGAGTTAAGACCTTAACCATGATGCCAGAGTAAGAGTTAAGACCTTAACCATTAGTCCAGAGTAAGAGTTAAGCCTGTAACCATTAGTCCAGAGTAAGATTTAAGACCTTAACCATGATGCCAGAGTAAGAGTCTAAGACCTTAACCATTAGTCCAGAGTAAGAGTTAAGATCTTAACCATTAGTCCAGAGTAAGAGTTAAGACCATAACCATTAGTCCAGAGTAAGAGTTAAGACCATAACCATGATGCCAGAGTAAGAGTTAAGACCTTAACCATGATGCCAGAGTAAGAGTTAAGACCTTAACCATGATGCCAGAGTAAGAGTTAAGACCTTAACCATTAGTCCAGAGTAAGAGTTAAGACCTTAACCATGATGCCAGAGTAAGAGTTAAGACCTTAACCATTAGTCCAGAGTAAGAGTTAAGACCATAACCATTAGTCCAGAGTAAGAGTTAAGACCTTAACCATGATGCCAGAGTAAGAGTTAACACCTTAACCATTAGTCCAGAGTAAGAGTTAAGACCTTAACCATAATGCCAGGGTAAGAGTTAAGACCTTAACCAGTAGTCCAGAGTAAGAGTTAAGACCTTAACCATAATGCCAGGGTAAGAGTTAAGACCTTAAACATTAGTCCAGAGTAAGAGTTAAGACCTTAAACATTAGTCCAGAGTAAGAGTTAAGACCTTAACCATTAGTCCAGAGTAAGAGTTAAGACATTAACCATTAGTCTAGAGTAAGAGTTAAGACCTTAACCATGATGCTAGAGTAAGAGTTAAGACCTTAACCATAATGCCAGAGTAAGAGTTAAGACCTTAACCATTAGTCCAGAGTAAGAGTTAAGACCTTAACCATTAGTCCAGAGTAAGAGTTACGACCTTAACCATGATGCCAGAGTAAGAGTTAAGACCTTAACCATGTTCCCAGAGTTAGAGTTAAGACCTTAACCATGATGCCAGAGTAAGAGTTAAGACCAAGACCTTAACCATTAGTCCAGAGTTAGAGTTAAGACCTTAACCATGATGCCAGAGTAAGAGTTAAGACCTTAACCATTAGTCCAGAGTAAGAGTTAAGCCCGTAACCATTAGTCCAGAGTAAGATTTAAGACCTTAAACATGATGCCAGAGTAAGAGTCTAAGACCTTAACCATGATGCCAGAGTAAGAGTTAAGACCTTAACCATTAGTCCAGAGTAAGAGTTAAGACCTTAACCATTAGTCTAGAGTAAGAGTTAAGACCTTAACCATGATGCTAGAGTAAGAGTTAAGACCTTAACCATTAGTCCAGAGTAAGAGTTAAGACCTTAACCATTAGTCCAGAGTAAGAGTTACGAACTTAACCATTAGTCCAGAGTAAGAGTTAAGACCTTAACCACGATCCCAGAGTTAGAGTTAAGACCTTAACCATGATGCCAGAGTAAGAGTTACGACCTTAACCATTAGTCCAGAGTAAGAGTTAAGGCCTTAACCATGATGCCAGAGTAAGAGTTAAGACCTTAACCATTAGTCCAGAGTAAGAGTTAAGACCTTATCCATTAGTCTAGAGTAAGAGTTAAGACCTTAACCATGATGCTAGAGTAAGAGTTAAGACCTTAACCATTAGTCCAGAGTAAGAGTTAAGACCTTAACCATTAGTCCAGAGTAAGAGTTATGAACTTAACCATTAGTCCAGAGTAAGAGTTAAGACCTTAACCATGATCCCAGAGTTAGAGTTAAGACCTTAACCATGATGCCAGAGTAAGAGTTACGACCTTAATCATGATGCCAGAGTAAGAGTTAAGACCTTAACCATTAGTCCAGAGTAAGAGTTAAGACCTTAACCATGATGCCAGAGTAAGAGTTAAGACCAAGACCTTAACCATTAGTCCAGAGTAAGAGTTAAGACCTTAACCATGATGCCAGAGTAAGAGTCTAAGACCTTAACCATGATGCCAGAGTAAGAGTTAAGCCTGTAACCATTAGTCCAGAGTAAGATTTAAGACCTTAACCATGATGCCAGAGTAAGAGTCTAAGACCTTAACCATTAGTCCAGAGTAAGAGTTAAGATCGTAACCATTAGTCCAGAGTAAGAGTTAAGACCATAACCATTAGTCCAGAGTAAGAGTTAAGACCATAACCATGATGCCAGAGTAAGAGTTAAGACCTTAACCATGATGCCAGAGTAAGAGTTAAGACCTTAACCATGATGCCAGAGTAAGAGTTAAGACCTTAACCATTAGTCCAGAGTAAGAGTTAAGACCTTAACCATGATGCCAGAGTAAGAGTTAAGACCTTAACCATTAGTCCAGAGTAAGAGTTAAGACCATAACCATTAGTCCAGAGTAAGAGTTAAGACCTTAACCATGATGCCAGAGTAAGAGTTAACACCTTAACCATTAGTCCAGAGTAAGAGTTAAGACCTTAACCATAATGCCAGGGTAAGAGTTAAGACCTTAACCGGTAGTCCAGAGTAAGAGTTAAGACCTTAACCATAATGCCAGGGTAAGAGTTAAGACCTTAAACATTAGTCCAGAGTAAGAGTTAAGACCTTAAACATTAGTCCAGAGTAAGAGTTAAGACCTTAACCATTAGTCCAGAGTAAGAGTTAAGACATTAACCATTAGTCTAGAGTAAGAGTTATGACCTTAACCATGATGCTAGAGTAAGAGTTAAGACCTTAACCATAATGCCAGAGTAAGAGTTAAGACCTTAACCATTAGTCCAGAGTAAGAGTTAAGACCTTAACCATTAGTCCAGAGTAAGAGTTACGACCTTAACCATGATGCCAGAGTAAGAGTTAAGACCTTAACCATGTTCCCAGAGTTAGAGTTAAGACCTTAACCATGATGCCAGAGTAAGAGTTAAGACCAAGACCTTAACCATTAGTCCAGAGTTAGAGTTAAGACCTTAACCATGATGCCAGAGTAAGAGTTAAGACCTTAACCATTAGTCCAGAGTAAGAGTTAAGCCCGTAACCATTAGTCCAGAGTAAGATTCAAGACCTTAAACATGATGCCAGAGTAAGAGTCTAAGACCTTAACCATGATGCCAGAGTAAGAGTTAAGACCTTAAACATTAGTCCAGAGTAAGAGTTAAGACCTTAAACATTAGTCCAGAGTAAGAGTTAAGACCTTAACCATTAGTCCAGAGTAAGAGTTAAGACATTAACCATTAGTCTAGAGTAAGAGTTATGACCTTAACCATGATGCTAGAGTAAGAGTTAAGACCTTAACCATAATGCCAGAGTAAGAGTTAAGACCTTAACCATTAGTCCAGAGTAAGAGTTAAGACCTTAACCATTAGTCCAGAGTAAGAGTTACGACCTTAACCATGATGCCAGAGTAAGAGTTAAGACCTTAACCATGTTCCCAGAGTTAGAGTTAAGACCTTAACCATGATGCCAGAGTAAGAGTTAAGACCAAGACCTTAACCATTAGTCCAGAGTTAGAGTTAAGACCTTAACCATGATGCCAGAGTAAGAGTTAAGACCTTAACCATTAGTCCAGAGTAAGAGTTAAGCCCGTAACCATTAGTCCAGAGTAAGATTCAAGACCTTAAACATGATGCCAGAGTAAGAGTCTAAGACCTTAACCATGATGCCAGAGTAAGAGTTAAGACCTTAACCATTAGTCCAGAGTAAGAGTTAAGACCTTAACCATTAGTCTAGAGTAAGAGTTAAGACCTTAACCATGATGCTAGAGTAAGAGTTAAGACCTTAACCATTAGTCCAGAGTAAGAGTTAAGACCTTAACCATTAGTCCAGAGTAAGAGTTACGAACTTAACCATTAGTCCAGAGTAAGAGTTAAGACCTTAACCACGATCCCAGAGTTAGAGTTAAGACCTTAACCATGATGCCAGAGTAAGAGTTACGACCTTAACCATTAGTCCAGAGTAAGAGTTAAGGCCTTAACCATGATGCCAGAGTAAGAGTTAAGACCTTAACCATTAGTCCAGAGTAAGAGTTAAGACCTTATCCATTAGTCTAGAGTAAGAGTTAAGACCTTAACCATGATGCTAGAGTAAGAGTTAAGACCTTAACCATTAGTCCAGAGTAAGAGTTAAGACCTTAACCATTAGTCCAGAGTAAGAGTTATGAACTTAACCATTAGTCCAGAGTAAGAGTTAAGACCTTAACCATGATCCCAGAGTTAGAGTTAAGACCTTAACCATGATGCCAGAGTAAGAGTTACGACCTTAACCATGATGCCAGAGTAAGAGTTAAGACCATAACCATTAGTCCAGAGTAAGAGTTAAGACCTTAACCATGATGCCAGAGTAAGAGTTAAGACCAAGACCTTAACCATTAGTCCAGAGTAAGAGTTAAGACCTTAACCATGATGCCAGAGTAAGAGTTAAGACCTTAACCATTAGTCCAGAGTAAGAGTTAAGCCTGTAACCATTAGTCCAGAGTAAGATTTAAGACCTTAACCATGATGCCAGAGTAAGAGTCTAAGACCTTAACCATTAGTCCAGAGTAAGAGTTAAGATCTTAACCATTAGTCCAGAGTAAGAGTTAAGACCATAACCATTAGTCCAGAGTAAGAGTTAAGACCATAACCATGATGCCAGAGTAAGAGTTAAGACCTTAACCATGATGCCAGAGTAAGAGTTAAGACCTTAACCATGATGCCAGAGTAAGAGTTAAGACCTTAACCATTAGTCCAGAGTAAGAGTTAAGACCTTAACCATGATGCCAGAGTAAGAGTTAAGACCTTAACCATTAGTCCAGAGTAAGAGTTAAGACCATAACCATTAGTCCAGAGTAAGAGTTAAGACCTTAACCATGATGCCAGAGTAAGAGTTAACACCTTAACCATTAGTCCAGAGTAAGAGTTAAGACCTTAACCATAATGCCAGGGTAAGAGTTAAGACCTTAACCAGTAGTCCAGAGTAAGAGTTAAGACCTTAACCATAATGCCAGGGTAAGAGTTAAGACCTTAAACATTAGTCCAGAGTAAGAGTTAAGACCTTAAACATTAGTCCAGAGTAAGAGTTAAGACCTTAACCATTAGTCCAGAGTAAGAGTTAAGACATTAACCATTAGTCTAGAGTAAGAGTTAAGACCTTAACCATGATGCTAGAGTAAGAGTTAAGACCTTAACCATAATGCCAGAGTAAGAGTTAAGACCTTAACCATTAGTCCAGAGTAAGAGTTAAGACCTTAACCATTAGTCCAGAGTAAGAGTTACGACCTTAACCATGATGCCAGAGTAAGAGTTAAGACCTTAACCATGTTCCCAGAGTTAGAGTTAAGACCTTAACCATGATGCCAGAGTAAGAGTTAAGACCAAGACCTTAACCATTAGTCCAGAGTTAGAGTTAAGACCTTAACCATGATGCCAGAGTAAGAGTTAAGACCTTAACCATTAGTCCAGAGTAAGAGTTAAGCCCGTAACCATTAGTCCAGAGTAAGATTTAAGACCTTAAACATGATGCCAGAGTAAGAGTCTAAGACCTTAACCATGATGCCAGAGTAAGAGTTAAGACCTTAACCATTAGTCCAGAGTAAGAGTTAAGACCTTAACCATTAGTCTAGAGTAAGAGTTAAGACCTTAACCATGATGCTAGAGTAAGAGTTAAGACCTTAACCATTAGTCCAGAGTAAGAGTTAAGACCTTAACCATTAGTCCAGAGTAAGAGTTACGAACTTAACCATTAGTCCAGAGTAAGAGTTAAGACCTTAACCACGATCCCAGAGTTAGAGTTAAGACCTTAACCATGATGCCAGAGTAAGAGTTACGACCTTAACCATTAGTCCAGAGTAAGAGTTAAGGCCTTAACCATGATGCCAGAGTAAGAGTTAAGACCTTAACCATTAGTCCAGAGTAAGAGTTAAGACCTTATCCATTAGTCTAGAGTAAGAGTTAAGACCTTAACCATGATGCTAGAGTAAGAGTTAAGACCTTAACCATTAGTCCAGAGTAAGAGTTAAGACCTTAACCATTAGTCCAGAGTAAGAGTTATGAACTTAACCATTAGTCCAGAGTAAGAGTTAAGACCTTAACCATGATCCCAGAGTTAGAGTTAAGACCTTAACCATGATGCCAGAGTAAGAGTTACGACCTTAATCATGATGCCAGAGTAAGAGTTAAGACCTTAACCATTAGTCCAGAGTAAGAGTTAAGACCTTAACCATGATGCCAGAGTAAGAGTTAAGACCAAGACCTTAACCATTAGTCCAGAGTAAGAGTTAAGACCTTAACCATGATGCCAGAGTAAGAGTCTAAGACCTTAACCATGATGCCAGAGTAAGAGTTAAGCCTGTAACCATTAGTCCAGAGTAAGATTTAAGACCTTAACCATGATGCCAGAGTAAGAGTCTAAGACCTTAACCATTAGTCCAGAGTAAGAGTTAAGATCGTAACCATTAGTCCAGAGTAAGAGTTAAGACCATAACCATTAGTCCAGAGTAAGAGTTAAGACCATAACCATGATGCCAGAGTAAGAGTTAAGACCTTAACCATGATGCCAGAGTAAGAGTTAAGACCTTAACCATGATGCCAGAGTAAGAGTTAAGACCTTAACCATTAGTCCAGAGTAAGAGTTAAGACCTTAACCATGATGCCAGAGTAAGAGTTAAGACCTTAACCATTAGTCCAGAGTAAGAGTTAAGACCATAACCATTAGTCCAGAGTAAGAGTTAAGACCTTAACCATGATGCCAGAGTAAGAGTTAACACCTTAACCATTAGTCCAGAGTAAGAGTTAAGACCTTAACCATAATGCCAGGGTAAGAGTTAAGACCTTAACCGGTAGTCCAGAGTAAGAGTTAAGACCTTAACCATAATGCCAGGGTAAGAGTTAAGACCTTAAACATTAGTCCAGAGTAAGAGTTAAGACCTTAAACATTAGTCCAGAGTAAGAGTTAAGACCTTAACCATTAGTCCAGAGTAAGAGTTAAGACATTAACCATTAGTCTAGAGTAAGAGTTATGACCTTAACCATGATGCTAGAGTAAGAGTTAAGACCTTAACCATAATGCCAGAGTAAGAGTTAAGACCTTAACCATTAGTCCAGAGTAAGAGTTAAGACCTTAACCATTAGTCCAGAGTAAGAGTTACGACCTTAACCATGATGCCAGAGTAAGAGTTAAGACCTTAACCATGTTCCCAGAGTTAGAGTTAAGACCTTAACCATGATGCCAGAGTAAGAGTTAAGACCAAGACCTTAACCATTAGTCCAGAGTTAGAGTTAAGACCTTAACCATGATGCCAGAGTAAGAGTTAAGACCTTAACCATTAGTCCAGAGTAAGAGTTAAGCCCGTAACCATTAGTCCAGAGTAAGATTCAAGACCTTAAACATGATGCCAGAGTAAGAGTCTAAGACCTTAACCATGATGCCAGAGTAAGAGTTAAGACCTTAAACATTAGTCCAGAGTAAGAGTTAAGACCTTAAACATTAGTCCAGAGTAAGAGTTAAGACCTTAACCATTAGTCCAGAGTAAGAGTTAAGACATTAACCATTAGTCTAGAGTAAGAGTTATGACCTTAACCATGATGCTAGAGTAAGAGTTAAGACCTTAACCATAATGCCAGAGTAAGAGTTAAGACCTTAACCATTAGTCCAGAGTAAGAGTTAAGACCTTAACCATTAGTCCAGAGTAAGAGTTACGACCTTAACCATGATGCCAGAGTAAGAGTTAAGACCTTAACCATGTTCCCAGAGTTAGAGTTAAGACCTTAACCATGATGCCAGAGTAAGAGTTAAGACCAAGACCTTAACCATTAGTCCAGAGTTAGAGTTAAGACCTTAACCATGATGCCAGAGTAAGAGTTAAGACCTTAACCATTAGTCCAGAGTAAGAGTTAAGCCCGTAACCATTAGTCCAGAGTAAGATTCAAGACCTTAAACATGATGCCAGAGTAAGAGTCTAAGACCTTAACCATGATGCCAGAGTAAGAGTTAAGACCTTAACCATTAGTCCAGAGTAAGAGTTAAGACCTTAACCATTAGTCTAGAGTAAGAGTTAAGACCTTAACCATGATGCTAGAGTAAGAGTTAAGACCTTAACCATTAGTCCAGAGTAAGAGTTAAGACCTTAACCATTAGTCCAGAGTAAGAGTTACGAACTTAACCATTAGTCCAGAGTAAGAGTTAAGACCTTAACCACGATCCCAGAGTTAGAGTTAAGACCTTAACCATGATGCCAGAGTAAGAGTTACGACCTTAACCATTAGTCCAGAGTAAGAGTTAAGGCCTTAACCATGATGCCAGAGTAAGAGTTAAGACCTTAACCATTAGTCCAGAGTAAGAGTTAAGACCTTATCCATTAGTCTAGAGTAAGAGTTAAGACCTTAACCATGATGCTAGAGTAAGAGTTAAGACCTTAACCATTAGTCCAGAGTAAGAGTTAAGACCTTAACCATTAGTCCAGAGTAAGAGTTATGAACTTAACCATTAGTCCAGAGTAAGAGTTAAGACCTTAACCATGATCCCAGAGTTAGAGTTAAGACCTTAACCATGATGCCAGAGTAAGAGTTACGACCTTAACCATGATGCCAGAGTAAGAGTTAAGACCATAACCATTAGTCCAGAGTAAGAGTTAAGACCTTAACCATGATGCCAGAGTAAGAGTTAAGACCAAGACCTTAACCATTAGTCCAGAGTAAGAGTTAAGACCTTAACCATGATGCCAGAGTAAGAGTTAAGACCTTAACCATTAGTCCAGAGTAAGAGTTAAGCCTGTAACCATTAGTCCAGAGTAAGATTTAAGACCTTAACCATGATGCCAGAGTAAGAGTCTAAGACCTTAACCATTAGTCCAGAGTAAGAGTTAAGATCTTAACCATTAGTCCAGAGTAAGAGTTAAGACCATAACCATTAGTCCAGAGTAAGAGTTAAGACCATAACCATGATGCCAGAGTAAGAGTTAAGACCTTAACCATGATGCCAGAGTAAGAGTTAAGACCTTAACCATGATGCCAGAGTAAGAGTTAAGACCTTAACCATTAGTCCAGAGTAAGAGTTAAGACCTTAACCATGATGCCAGAGTAAGAGTTAAGACCTTAACCATTAGTCCAGAGTAAGAGTTAAGACCATAACCATTAGTCCAGAGTAAGAGTTAAGACCTTAACCATTAGTCCAGAGTAAGAGTTACGAACTTAACCATTAGTCCAGAGTAAGAGTTAAGACCTTAACCACGATCCCAGAGTTAGAGTTAAGACCTTAACCATGATGCCAGAGTAAGAGTTACGACCTTAACCATTAGTCCAGAGTAAGAGTTAAGGCCTTAACCATGATGCCAGAGTAAGAGTTAACACCTTAACCATTAGTCCAGAGTAAGAGTTAAGACCTTAACCATGATGCCAGGGTAAGAGTTAAGACCTTAAACATTAGTCCAGAGTAAGAGTTAAGACCTTAACCATGATGCCAGAGTAAGAGTCTAAGACCTTAACCATTAGTCCAGAGTAAGAGTTAAGACCTTAACCATTAGTCCAGAGTAAGAGTTAAGACCTTAACCATTAGCCTAGAGTAAGAGTTAAGACCTTAACCATGATGCTAGAGTAAGAGTTAAGACCTTAACCATGATGCCAGAGTAAGAGTTAAGACCTTAACCATTAGTTCAGAGTAAGAGTTAAGACCTTAACCATGATGCCAGAGGTAGAGTTAAGACCTTAACCATGATGCCAGAGTAAGAGTTAACACCTTAACCATTAGTCCAGAGTAAGAGTTAAGACCTTAACCATGATGCCAGGGTAAGAGTTAAGACCTTAAACATTAGTCCAGAGTAAGAGTTAAGACCTTAACCATGATGCCAGAGTAAGAGTCTAAGACCTTAACTATTAGTCCAGAGTAAGAGTTAAGACCTTAACCATTAGTCCAGAGTAAGAGTTAAGACCTTAACCATTAGCCTAGAGTAAGAGTTAAGACCTTAACCATGATGCTAGAGTAAGAGTTAAGACCTTAACCATGATGCCAGAGTAAGAGTTAAGACCTTAACCATTAGTTCAGAGTAAGAGTTAAGACCTTAACCATGATGCCAGAGGTAGAGTTAAGACCTTAACCATGATGCCATAGTAAGAGTTAAGACCTTAACCATTAGTCCAGAGTATGAGTTAAGACCTTAACCATGATGCCAGAGTGAGAGTCTAAAACCTTAACCATTAGTCCAGAGTAAGAGTTGAGACCTTAACCATGATGCCAGGGTAAGAGTTAAGACCTTAACCATTAGTCCAGAGTAAGAGTTAAAACCTTAACCATGATGCCAGAGTAAGAGTTAAGACCTTAACCATGATGCCAGAGTAAGAGTTAAGACCTTAACCATTAGTCCAGAGTAAGAGTTAAGACCTTGACCATGATGCCAGAGTAAGAGTTAAGACCTTAACCATTAGTCCAGAGTAAGAGTTAAGACATTAACCATGATGCCAGAGTAAGAGTTAAGACCTTAACCATTAGTCCAGAGTAAGAGTCTAAGACCTTAACCATGATGCCAGAGTATGAGTTAAGACCTTAACCATGATGCCAGAGTAAGAGTTAAGACCTTAACCATGATGCCAGAGTAAGAGTTAAGAACTTAACCATGATGCCAGAGTAAGAGTTAAGACCTTAACCATTAGTCCAGAGTAGGAGTTAAGACCTTAACCATGATGCCAGAGTAGGAGTTAAGACCGTAAGCATTAGTCCAGAGTAAGAGTTAAGACCTTAACCATGATGCCAGAGTAAGAGTCTAAGACCTTAACCATTAGTCCAGTGTAAGAGTTAAGACCTTAACCATTAGTCCAGAGTAAGAGTTAAGACCTTATCCATTAGTCTAGAGTAAGAGTTAAGACCTTAACCATGATGCTAGAGTAAGAGTTAAGACCTTAACCATTAGTCCAGAGTAAGAGTTAAGACCTTAACCATTAGTCCAGAGTAAGAGTTATGAACTTAACCATTAGTCCAGAGTAAGAGTTAAGACCTTAACCATGATCCCAGAGTTAGAGTTAAGACCTTAACCATGATGCCAGAGTAAGAGTTACGACCTTAACCATGATGCCAGAGTAAGAGTTAAGACCATAACCATTAGTCCAGAGTAAGAGTTAAGACCTTAACCATGATGCCAGAGTAAGAGTTAAGACCAAGACCTTAACCATTAGTCCAGAGTAAGAGTTAAGACCTTAACCATGATGCCAGAGTAAGAGTCTAAGACCTTAACCATTAGTCCAGAGTAAGAGTTAAGATCTTAACCATTAGTCCAGAGTAAGAGTTAAGACCATAACCATTAGTCCACAGTAAGAGTTAAGACCATAACCATGATGCCAGAGTAAGAGTTAAGACCTTAACCATGATGCCAGAGTAAGAGTTAAGACCTTAACCATTAGTCCAGAGTAAGTGTTAAGACCATAACCATTAGTCCAGAGTAAGAGTTAAGACCTTAACCATGATGCCAGAGTAAGAGTTAACACCTTAACCATTAGTCCAGAGTAAGAGTTAAGACCTTAACCATAATGCCAGGGTAAGAGTTAAGACCTTAACCAGTAGTCCAGAGTAAGAGTTAAGACCTTAACCATAATGCCAGGGTAAGAGTTAAGACCTTAAACATTAGTCCAGAGTAAGAGTTAAGACCTTAAACATTAGTCCAGAGTAAGAGTTAAGACCTTAACCATTAGTCCAGAGTAAGAGTTAAGACATTAACCATTAGTCTAGAGTAAGAGTTAAGACCTTAACCATGATGCTAGAGTAAGAGTTAAGACCTTAACCATAATGCCAGAGTAAGAGTTAAGACCTTAACCATTAGTCCAGAGTAAGAGTTAAGACCTTAACCATTAGTCCAGAGTAAGAGTTACGACCTTAACCATGATGCCAGAGTAAGAGTTAAGACCTTAACCATGTTCCCAGAGTTAGAGTTAAGACCTTAACCATGATGCCAGAGTAAGAGTTAAGACCAAGACCTTAACCATTAGTCCAGAGTTAGAGTTAAGACCTTAACCATGATGCCAGAGTAAGAGTTAAGACCTTAACCATTAGTCCAGAGTAAGAGTTAAGCCCGTAACCATTAGTCCAGAGTAAGATTTAAGACCTTAAACATGATGCCAGAGTAAGAGTCTAAGACCTTAACCATGATGCCAGAGTAAGAGTTAAGACCTTAACCATTAGTCCAGAGTAAGAGTTAAGACCTTAACCATTAGTCTAGAGTAAGAGTTAAGACCTTAACCATTAGTCCAGAGTAAGAGTTAAGACCTTAACCATTAGTCCAGAGTAAGAGTTACGAACTTAACCATTAGTCCAGAGTAAGAGTTAAGACCTTAACCACGATCCCAGAGTTAGAGTTAAGACCTTAACCATGATGCCAGAGTAAGAGTTACGACCTTAACCATTAGTCCAGAGTAAGAGTTAAGGCCTTAACCATGATGCCAGAGTAAGAGTTAAGACCTTAACCATTAGTCCAGAGTAAGAGTTAAGACCTTATCCATTAGTCTAGAGTAAGAGTTAAGACCTTAACCATGATGCTAGAGTAAGAGTTAAGACCTTAACCATTAGTCCAGAGTAAGAGTTAAGACCTTAACCATTAGTCCAGAGTAAGAGTTATGAACTTAACCATTAGTCCAGAGTAAGAGTTAAGACCTTAACCATGATCCCAGAGTTAGAGTTAAGACCTTAACCATGATGCCAGAGTAAGAGTTACGACCTTAATCATGATGCCAGAGTAAGAGTTAAGACCTTAACCATTAGTCCAGAGTAAGAGTTAAGACCTTAACCATGATGCCAGAGTAAGAGTTAAGACCAAGACCTTAACCATTAGTCCAGAGTAAGAGTTAATACCTTAACCATGATGCCAGAGTAAGAGTCTAAGACCTTAACCATGATGCCAGAGTAAGAGTTAAGCCTGTAACCATTAGTCCAGAGTAAGATTTAAGACCTTAACCATGATGCCAGAGTAAGAGTCTAAGACCTTAACCATTAGTCCAGAGTAAGAGTTAAGATCTTAACCATTAGTCCAGAGTAAGAGTTAAGACCATAACCATTAGTCCAGAGTAAGAGTTAAGACCATAACCATGATGCCAGAGTAAGAGTTAAGACCTTAACCATGATGCCAGAGTAAGAGTTAAGACCTTAACCATGATGCCAGAGTAAGAGTTAAGACCTTAACCATTAGTCCAGAGTAAGAGTTAAGACCTTAACCATGATGCCAGAGTAAGAGTTAAGACCTTAACCATTAGTCCAGAGTAAGAGTTAAGACCATAACCATTAGTCCAGAGTAAGAGTTAAGACCTTAACCATGATGCCAGAGTAAGAGTTAACACCTTAACCATTAGTCCAGAGTAAGAGTTAAGACCTTAACCATAATGCCAGGGTAAGAGTTAAGACCTTAACCAGTAGTCCAGAGTAAGAGTTAAGACCTTAACCATAATGCCAGGGTAAGAGTTAAGACCTTAAACATTAGTCCAGAGTAAGAGTTAAGACCTTAAACATTAGTCCAGAGTAAGAGTTAAGACCTTAACCATTAGTCCAGAGTAAGAGTTAAGACATTAACCATTAGTCTAGAGTAAGAGTTAAGACCTTAACCATGATGCTAGAGTAAGAGTTAAGACCTTAACCATAATGCCAGAGTAAGAGTTAAGACCTTAACCATTAGTCCAGAGTAAGAGTTAAGACCTTAACCATTAGTCCAGAGTAAGAGTTACGACCTTAACCATGATGCCAGAGTAAGAGTTAAGACCTTAACCATGTTCCCAGAGTTAGAGTTAAGACCTTAACCATGATGCCAGAGTAAGAGTTAAGACCAAGACCTTAACCATTAGTCCAGAGTTAGAGTTAAGACCTTAACCATGATGCCAGAGTAAGAGTTAAGACCTTAACCATTAGTCCAGAGTAAGAGTTAAGCCCGTAACCATTAGTCCAGAGTAAGATTCAAGACCTTAAACATGATGCCAGAGTAAGAGTCTAAGACCTTAACCATGATGCCAGAGTAAGAGTTAAGACCTTAACCATTAGTCCAGAGTAAGAGTTAAGACCTTAACCATTAGTCTAGAGTAAGAGTTAAGACCTTAACCATGATGCTAGAGTAAGAGTTAAGACCTTAACCATTAGTCCAGAGTAAGAGTTAAGACCTTAACCATTAGTCCAGAGTAAGAGTTACGAACTTAACCATTAGTCCAGAGTAAGAGTTAAGACCTTAACCACGATCCCAGAGTTAGAGTTAAGACCTTAACCATGATGCCAGAGTAAGAGTTACGACCTTAACCATTAGTCCAGAGTAAGAGTTAAGGCCTTAACCATGATGCCAGAGTAAGAGTTAAGACCTTAACCATTAGTCCAGAGTAAGAGTTAAGACCTTATCCATTAGTCTAGAGTAAGAGTTAAGACCTTAACCATGATGCTAGAGTAAGAGTTAAGACCTTAACCATTAGTCCAGAGTAAGAGTTAAGACCTTAACCATTAGTCCAGAGTAAGAGTTATGAACTTAACCATTAGTCCAGAGTAAGAGTTAAGACCTTAACCATGATCCCAGAGTTAGAGTTAAGACCTTAACCATGATGCCAGAGTAAGAGTTACGACCTTAACCATGATGCCAGAGTAAGAGTTAAGACCATAACCATTAGTCCAGAGTAAGAGTTAAGACCTTAACCATGATGCCAGAGTAAGAGTTAAGACCAAGACCTTAACCATTAGTCCAGAGTAAGAGTTAAGACCTTAACCATGATGCCAGAGTAAGAGTTAAGAACTTAACCATTAGTCCAGAGTAAGAGTTAAGCCTGTAACCATTAGTCCAGAGTAAGATTTAAGACCTTAACCATGATGCCAGAGTAAGAGTCTAAGACCTTAACCATTAGTCCAGAGTAAGAGTTAAGATCTTAACCATTAGTCCAGAGTAAGAGTTAAGACCATAACCATTAGTCCAGAGTAAGAGTTAAGACCATAACCATGATGCCAGAGTAAGAGTTAAGACCTTAACCATGATGCCAGAGTAAGAGTTAAGACCTTAACCATGATGCCAGAGTAAGAGTTAAGACCTTAACCATTAGTCCAGAGTAAGAGTTAAGACCTTAACCATGATGCCAGAGTAAGAGTTAAGACCTTAACCATTAGTCCAGAGTAAGAGTTAAGACCATAACCATTAGTCCAGAGTAAGAGTTAAGGCCTTAACCATGATGCCAGAGTAAGAGTTAAGACCTTAACCATTAGTCCAGAGTAAGAGTTAAGACCTTATCCATTAGTCTAGAGTAAGAGTTAAGACCTTAACCATGATGCTAGAGTAAGAGTTAAGACCTTAACCATTAGTCCAGAGTAAGAGTTAAGACCTTAACCATTAGTCCAGAGTAAGAGTTATGAACTTAACCATTAGTCCAGAGTAAGAGTTAAGACCTTAACCATGATCCCAGAGTTAGAGTTAAGACCTTAACCATGATGCCAGAGTAAGAGTTACGACCTTAACCATGATGCCAGAGTAAGAGTTAAGACCATAACCATTAGTCCAGAGTAAGAGTTAAGACCTTAACCATGATGCCAGAGTAAGAGTTAAGACCAAGACCTTAACCATTAGTCCAGAGTAAGAGTTAAGACCTTAACCATGATGCCAGAGTAAGAGTTAAGACCTTAACCATTAGTCTAGAGTAAGAGTTAAGACCTTAACCATTAGTCCAGAGTAAGAGTTAAGACCTTAACCATTAGTCCAGAGTAAGAGTTACGAACTTAACCATTAGTCCAGAGTAAGAGTTAAGACCTTAACCACGATCCCAGAGTTAGAGTTAAGACCTTAACCATGATGCCAGAGTAAGAGTTACGACCTTAACCATTAGTCCAGAGTAAGAGTTAAGGCCTTAACCATGATGCCAGAGTAAGAGTTAAGACCTTAACCATTAGTCCAGAGTAAGAGTTAAGACCTTATCCATTAGTCTAGAGTAAGAGTTAAGACCTTAACCATGATGCTAGAGTAAGAGTTAAGACCTTAACCATTAGTCCAGAGTAAGAGTTAAGACCTTAACCATTAGTCCAGAGTAAGAGTTATGAACTTAACCATTAGTCCAGAGTAAGAGTTAAGACCTTAACCATGATCCCAGAGTTAGAGTTAAGACCTTAACCATGATGCCAGAGTAAGAGTTACGACCTTAATCATGATGCCAGAGTAAGAGTTAAGACCTTAACCATTAGTCCAGAGTAAGAGTTAAGACCTTAACCATGATGCCAGAGTAAGAGTTAAGACCAAGACCTTAACCATTAGTCCAGAGTAAGAGTTAATACCTTAACCATGATGCCAGAGTAAGAGTCTAAGACCTTAACCATGATGCCAGAGTAAGAGTTAAGCCTGTAACCATTAGTCCAGAGTAAGATTTAAGACCTTAACCATGATGCCAGAGTAAGAGTCTAAGACCTTAACCATTAGTCCAGAGTAAGAGTTAAGATCTTAACCATTAGTCCAGAGTAAGAGTTAAGACCATAACCATTAGTCCAGAGTAAGAGTTAAGACCATAACCATGATGCCAGAGTAAGAGTTAAGACCTTAACCATGATGCCAGAGTAAGAGTTAAGACCTTAACCATGATGCCAGAGTAAGAGTTAAGACCTTAACCATTAGTCCAGAGTAAGAGTTAAGACCTTAACCATGATGCCAGAGTAAGAGTTAAGACCTTAACCATTAGTCCAGAGTAAGAGTTAAGACCATAACCATTAGTCCAGAGTAAGAGTTAAGACCTTAACCATGATGCCAGAGTAAGAGTTAACACCTTAACCATTAGTCCAGAGTAAGAGTTAAGACCTTAACCATAATGCCAGGGTAAGAGTTAAGACCTTAACCAGTAGTCCAGAGTAAGAGTTAAGACCTTAACCATAATGCCAGGGTAAGAGTTAAGACCTTAAACATTAGTCCAGAGTAAGAGTTAAGACCTTAAACATTAGTCCAGAGTAAGAGTTAAGACCTTAACCATTAGTCCAGAGTAAGAGTTAAGACATTAACCATTAGTCTAGAGTAAGAGTTAAGACCTTAACCATGATGCTAGAGTAAGAGTTAAGACCTTAACCATAATGCCAGAGTAAGAGTTAAGACCTTAACCATTAGTCCAGAGTAAGAGTTAAGACCTTAACCATTAGTCCAGAGTAAGAGTTACGACCTTAACCATGATGCCAGAGTAAGAGTTAAGACCTTAACCATGTTCCCAGAGTTAGAGTTAAGACCTTAACCATGATGCCAGAGTAAGAGTTAAGACCAAGACCTTAACCATTAGTCCAGAGTTAGAGTTAAGACCTTAACCATGATGCCAGAGTAAGAGTTAAGACCTTAACCATTAGTCCAGAGTAAGAGTTAAGCCCGTAACCATTAGTCCAGAGTAAGATTCAAGACCTTAAACATGATGCCAGAGTAAGAGTCTAAGACCTTAACCATGATGCCAGAGTAAGAGTTAAGACCTTAACCATTAGTCCAGAGTAAGAGTTAAGACCTTAACCATTAGTCTAGAGTAAGAGTTAAGACCTTAACCATGATGCTAGAGTAAGAGTTAAGACCTTAACCATTAGTCCAGAGTAAGAGTTAAGACCTTAACCATTAGTCCAGAGTAAGAGTTACGAACTTAACCATTAGTCCAGAGTAAGAGTTAAGACCTTAACCACGATCCCAGAGTTAGAGTTAAGACCTTAACCATGATGCCAGAGTAAGAGTTACGACCTTAACCATTAGTCCAGAGTAAGAGTTAAGGCCTTAACCATGATGCCAGAGTAAGAGTTAAGACCTTAACCATTAGTCCAGAGTAAGAGTTAAGACCTTATCCATTAGTCTAGAGTAAGAGTTAAGACCTTAACCATGATGCTAGAGTAAGAGTTAAGACCTTAACCATTAGTCCAGAGTAAGAGTTAAGACCTTAACCATTAGTCCAGAGTAAGAGTTATGAACTTAACCATTAGTCCAGAGTAAGAGTTAAGACCTTAACCATGATCCCAGAGTTAGAGTTAAGACCTTAACCATGATGCCAGAGTAAGAGTTACGACCTTAACCATGATGCCAGAGTAAGAGTTAAGACCATAACCATTAGTCCAGAGTAAGAGTTAAGACCTTAACCATGATGCCAGAGTAAGAGTTAAGACCAAGACCTTAACCATTAGTCCAGAGTAAGAGTTAAGACCTTAACCATGATGCCAGAGTAAGAGTTAAGAACTTAACCATTAGTCCAGAGTAAGAGTTAAGCCTGTAACCATTAGTCCAGAGTAAGATTTAAGACCTTAACCATGATGCCAGAGTAAGAGTCTAAGACCTTAACCATTAGTCCAGAGTAAGAGTTAAGATCTTAACCATTAGTCCAGAGTAAGAGTTAAGACCATAACCATTAGTCCAGAGTAAGAGTTAAGACCATAACCATGATGCCAGAGTAAGAGTTAAGACCTTAACCATGATGCCAGAGTAAGAGTTAAGACCTTAACCATGATGCCAGAGTAAGAGTTAAGACCTTAACCATTAGTCCAGAGTAAGAGTTAAGACCTTAACCATGATGCCAGAGTAAGAGTTAAGACCTTAACCATTAGTCCAGAGTAAGAGTTAAGACCATAACCATTAGTCCAGAGTAAGAGTTAAGGCCTTAACCATGATGCCAGAGTAAGAGTTAAGACCTTAACCATTAGTCCAGAGTAAGAGTTAAGACCTTATCCATTAGTCTAGAGTAAGAGTTAAGACCTTAACCATGATGCTAGAGTAAGAGTTAAGACCTTAACCATTAGTCCAGAGTAAGAGTTAAGACCTTAACCATTAGTCCAGAGTAAGAGTTATGAACTTAACCATTAGTCCAGAGTAAGAGTTAAGACCTTAACCATGATCCCAGAGTTAGAGTTAAGACCTTAACCATGATGCCAGAGTAAGAGTTACGACCTTAACCATGATGCCAGAGTAAGAGTTAAGACCATAACCATTAGTCCAGAGTAAGAGTTAAGACCTTAACCATGATGCCAGAGTAAGAGTTAAGACCAAGACCTTAACCATTAGTCCAGAGTAAGAGTTAAGACCTTAACCATGATGCCAGAGTAAGAGTTAAGACCTTAACCATTAGTCCAGAGTAAGAGTTAAGCCTGTAACCATTAGTCCAGAGTAAGATTTAAGACCTTAACCATGATGCCAGAGTAAGAGTCTAAGACCTTAACCATTAGTCCAGAGTAAGAGTTAAGATCTTAACCATCAGTCCAGAGTAAGAGTTAAGACCATAACCATTAGTCCAGAGTAAGAGTTAAGACCATAACCATGATGCCAGAGTAAGAGTTAAGACCTTAACCATGATGCCAGAGTAAGAGTTAAGACCTTAACCATGATGCCAGAGTAAGAGTTAAGACCTTAACCATTAGTCCAGAGTAAGAGTTAAGACCTTAACCATGATGCCAGAGTAAGAGTTAAGACCTTAACCATTAGTCCAGAGTAAGAGTTAAGACCATAACCATTAGTCCAGAGTAAGAGTTAAGACCTTAACCATGATGCCAGAGTAAGAGTTAACACCTTAATCATTAGTCCAGAGTAAGAGTTAAGACCTTAACCATAATGCCAGGGTAAGAGTTAAGACCTTAACCATTAGTCCAGAGTAAGAGTTAAGACCTTAACCATAATTCCAGGGTAAGAGTTAAGACCTTAAACATTAGTCCAGAGTAAGAGTTAAGACCTTAAACATTAGTCCAGAGTAAGAGTTAAGACCTTAACCATTAGTCCAGAGTAAGAGTTAAGACATTAACCATTAGTCTAGAGTAAGAGTTAAGACCTTAACCATGATGCTAGAGTAAGAGTTAAGACCTTAACCATAATGCCAGAGTAAGAGTTAAGACCTTAACCATTAGTCCAGAGTAAGAGTTAAGACCTTAACCATTAGTCCAGAGTAAGAGTTACGACCTTAACCATGATGCCAGAGTAAGAGTTAAGACCTTAACCATGTTCCCAGAGTTAGAGTTAAGACCTTAACCATGATGCCAGAGTAAGAGTTAAGACCAAGACCTTAACCATTAGTCCAGAGTTAGAGTTAAGACCTTAACCATGATGCCAGAGTAAGAGTTAAGACCTTAACCATTAGTCCAGAGTAAGAGTTAAGCCCGTAACCATTAGTCCAGAGTAAGATTCAAGACCTTAAACATGATGCCAGAGTAAGAGTCTAAGACCTTAACCATGATGCCAGAGTAAGAGTTAAGACCTTAACCATTAGTCCAGAGTAAGAGTTAAGACCTTAACCATTAGTCTAGAGTAAGAGTTAAGACCTTAACCATGATGCTAGAGTAAGAGTTAAGACCTTAACCATTAGTCCAGAGTAAGAGTTAAGACCTTAACCATTAGTCCAGAGTAAGAGTTACGAACTTAACCATTAGTCCAGAGTAAGAGTTAAGACCTTAACCACGATCCCAGAGTTAGAGTTAAGACCTTAACCATGATGCCAGAGTAAGAGTTACGACCTTAACCATTAGTCCAGAGTAAGAGTTAAGGCCTTAACCATGATGCCAGAGTAAGAGTTAAGACCTTAACCATTAGTCCAGAGTAAGAGTTAAGACCTTATCCATTAGTCTAGAGTAAGAGTTAAGACCTTAACCATGATGCTAGAGTAAGAGTTAAGACCTTAACCATTAGTCCAGAGTAAGAGTTAAGACCTTAACCATTAGTCCAGAGTAAGAGTTATGAACTTAACCATTAGTCCAGAGTAAGAGTTAAGACCTTAACCATGATCCCAGAGTTAGAGTTAAGACCTTAACCATGATGCCAGAGTAAGAGTTACGACCTTAACCATGATGCCAGAGTAAGAGTTAAGACCATAACCATTAGTCCAGAGTAAGAGTTAAGACCTTAACCATGATGCCAGAGTAAGAGTTAAGACCAAGACCTTAACCATTAGTCCAGAGTAAGAGTTAAGACCTTAACCATGATGCCAGAGTAAGAGTTAAGACCTTAACCATTAGTCCAGAGTAAGAGTTAAGCCTGTAACCATTAGTCCAGAGTAAGATTTAAGACCTTAACCATGATGCCAGAGTAAGAGTCTAAGACCTTAACCATTAGTCCAGAGTAAGAGTTAAGATCTTAACCATTAGTCCAGAGTAAGAGTTAAGACCATAACCATTAGTCCAGAGTAAGAGTTAAGACCATAACCATGATGCCAGAGTAAGAGTTAAGACCTTAACCATGATGCCAGAGTAAGAGTTAAGACCTTAACCATGATGCCAGAGTAAGAGTTAAGACCTTAACCATTA
This sequence comes from Triturus cristatus, assembly GCF_964204655.1. Classification (NCBI taxonomy): domain Eukaryota; kingdom Metazoa; phylum Chordata; class Amphibia; order Caudata; family Salamandridae; genus Triturus; species Triturus cristatus. The sequence goes on along the minus strand of NC_140593.1, from coordinate 716,189,763 downwards.
GTCCAGAGTAAGAGTTAAGACCTTAACCATGATGCCAGAGTAAGAGTTAAGACCTTAACCATTAGTCCAGAGTAAGAGTTAAGACCATAACCATTAGTCCAGAGTAAGAGTTAAGACCTTAACCATGATGCCAGAGTAAGAGTTAACACCTTAATCATTAGTCCAGAGTAAGAGTTAAGACCTTAACCATAATGCCAGGGTAAGAGTTAAGACCTTAACCATTAGTCCAGAGTAAGAGTTAAGACCTTAACCATAATTCCAGGGTAAGAGTTAAGACCTTAAACATTAGTCCAGAGTAAGAGTTAAGACCTTAAACATTAGTCCAGAGTAAGAGTTAAGACCTTAACCATTAGTCCAGAGTAAGAGTTAAGACATTAACCATTAGTCTAGAGTAAGAGTTAAGACCTTAACCATGATGCTAGAGTAAGAGTTAAGACCTTAACCATAATGCCAGAGTAAGAGTTAAGACCTTAACCATTAGTCCAGAGTAAGAGTTAAGACCTTAACCATTAGTCCAGAGTAAGAGTTACGACCTTAACCATGATGCCAGAGTAAGAGTTAAGACCTTAACCATGTTCCCAGAGTTAGAGTTAAGACCTTAACCATGATGCCAGAGTACGAGTTAAGACCAAGACCTTAACCATTAGTCCAGAGTTAGAGTTAAGACCTTAACCATGATGCCAGAGTAAGAGTTAAGACTTTAACCATTAGTCCAGAGTAAGAGTTAAGCCCGTAACCATTAGTCCAGAGTAAGATTTAAGACCTTAAACATGATGCCAGAGTAAGAGTCTAAGACCTTAACCATGATGCCAGAGTAAGAGTTAAGACCTTAACCATTAGTCCAGAGTAAGAGTTAAGACCTTAACCATTAGTCTAGAGTAAGAGTTAAGACCCTAACCATGATGCTAGAGTAAGAGTTAAGACCTTAACCATTAGTCCAGAGTAAGAGTTAAGACCTTAACCATTAGTCCAGAGTAAGAGTTACGAACTTAACCATTAGTCCAGAGTAAGAGTTAAGACCTTAACCACGATCCCAGAGTTAGAGTTAAGACCTTAACCATGATGCCAGAGTAAGAGTTACGACCTTAACCATTAGTCCAGAGTAAGAGTTAAGGCCTTAACCATGATGCCAGAGTAAGAGTTAACACCTTAACCATTAGTCCAGAGTAAGAGTTAAGACCTTAACCATGATTCCAGGGTAAGAGTTAAGACCTTAAACATTAGTCCAGAGTAAGAGTTAAGACCTTAACCATGATGCCAGAGTAAGAGTCTAAGACCTTAACCATTAGTCCAGAGTAAGAGTTAAGACCTTAACCATTAGTCCAGAGTAAGAGTTAAGACCTTAACCATTAGCCTAGAGTAAGAGTTAAGACCTTAACCATGATGCTAGAGTAAGAGTTAAGACCTTAACCATGATGCCAGAGTAAGAGTTAAGACCTTAACCATTAGTTCAGAGTAAGAGTTAAGACCTTAACCATGATGCCAGAGGTAGAGTTAAGACCTTAACCATGATGCCATAGTAAGAGTTAAGACCTTAACCATTAGTCCAGAGTATGAGTTAAGACCTTAACCATGATGCCAGAGTGAGAGTCTAAAACCTTAACCATTAGTCCAGAGTAAGAGTTGAGACCTTAACCATGATGCCAGAGTAAGAGTTAAGACCTTAACCATTAGTCCAGAGTAAGAGTTAAAACCTTAACCATGATGCCAGAGTAAGAGTTAAGACCTTAACCATTAGTCCAGAGTAAGAGTTAAGACCTTGACCATGATGCCAGAGTAAGAGTTAAGACCTTAACCATTAGTCCAAAGTAAGAGTTAAGACATTAACCATAATGCCAGAGTAAGAGTTAAGACCATAACCATTAGTCCAGAGTAAGAGTCTAAGACCTTAACCATGATGCCAGAGTATGAGTTAAGACCTTAACCATGATGCCAGAGTAAGAGTTAAGACCTTAACCATGATGCCAGAGTAAGAGTTAAGAACTTAACCATGATGCCAGAGTAAGAGTTAAGACCTTAACCATTAGTCCAGAGTAGGAGTTAAGACCTTAACCATGATGCCAGAGTAGGAGTTAAGACCGTAAGCATTAGTCCAGAGTAAGAGTTAAGACCTTAACCATGATGCCAGAGTAAGAGTCTAAGACCTTAACCATTAGTCCAGTGTAAGAGTTAAGACCTTAACCATTAGTCCAGAGTAAGAGTTAAGACCTTATCCATTAGTCTAGAGTAAGAGTTAAGACCTTAACCATGATGCTAGAGTAAGAGTTAAGACCTTAACCATTAGTCCAGAGTAAGAGTTAAGACCTTAACCATTAGTCCAGAGTAAGAGTTATGAACTTAACCATTAGTCCAGAGTAAGAGTTAAGACCTTAACCATGATCCCAGAGTTAGAGTTAAGACCTTAACCATGATGCTAGAGTAAGAGTTAAGACCTTAACCATTAGTCCAGAGTAAGAGTTAAGACCTTAACCATTAGTCCAGAGTAAGAGTTACGAACTTAACCATTAGTCCAGAGTAAGAGTTAAGACCTTAACCACGATCCCAGAGTTAGAGTTAAGACCTTAACCATGATGCCAGAGTAAGAGTTACGACCTTAACCATTAGTCCAGAGTAAGAGTTAAGGCCTTAACCATGATGCCAGAGTAAGAGTTAACACCTTAACCATTAGTCCAGAGTAAGAGTTAAGACCTTAACCATGATGCCAGGGTAAGAGTTAAGACCTTAAACATTAGTCCAGAGTAAGAGTTAAGACCTTAACCATGATGCCAGAGTAAGAGTCTAAGACCTTAACCATTAGTCCAGAGTAAGAGTTAAGACCTTAACCATTAGTCCAGAGTAAGAGTTAAGACCTTAACCATTAGCCTAGAGTAAGAGTTAAGACCTTAACCATGATGCTAGAGTAAGAGTTAAGACCTTAACCATGATGCCAGAGTAAGAGTTAAGACCTTAACCATTAGTTCAGAGTAAGAGTTAAGACCTTAACCATGATGCCAGAGGTAGAGTTAAGACCTTAACCATGATGCCATAGTAAGAGTTAAGACCTTAACCATTAGTCCAGAGTATGAGTTAAGACCTTAACCATGATGCCAGAGTGAGAGTCTAAAACCTTAACCATTAGTCCAGAGTAAGAGTTGAGACCTTAACCATGATGCCAGGGTAAGAGTTAAGACCTTAACCATTAGTCCAGAGTAAGAGTTAAAACCTTAACCATGATGCCAGAGTAAGAGTTAAGACCTTAACCATGATGCCAGAGTAAGAGTTAAGACCTTAACCATTAGTCCAGAGTAAGAGTTAAGACCTTGACCATGATGCCAGAGTAAGAGTTAAGACCTTAACCATTAGTCCAGAGTAAGAGTTAAGACATTAACCATGATGCCAGAGTAAGAGTTAAGACCTTAACCATTAGTCCAGAGTAAGAGTCTAAGACCTTAACCATGATGCCAGAGTATGAGTTAAGACCTTAACCATGATGCCAGAGTAAGAGTTAAGACCTTAACCATGATGCCAGAGTAAGAGTTAAGAACTTAACCATGATGCCAGAGTAAGAGTTAAGACCTTAACCATTAGTCCAGAGTAGGAGTTAAGACCTTAACCATGATGCCAGAGTAGGAGTTAAGACCGTAAGCATTAGTCCAGAGTAAGAGTTAAGACCTTAACCATGATGCCAGAGTAAGAGTCTAAGACCTTAACCATTAGTCCAGTGTAAGAGTTAAGACCTTAACCATTAGTCCAGAGTAAGAGTTAAGACCTTATCCATTAGTCTAGAGTAAGAGTTAAGACCTTAACCATGATGCTAGAGTAAGAGTTAAGACCTTAACCATTAGTCCAGAGTAAGAGTTAAGACCTTAACCATTAGTCCAGAGTAAGAGTTATGAACTTAACCATTAGTCCAGAGTAAGAGTTAAGACCTTAACCATGATCCCAGAGTTAGAGTTAAGACCTTAACCATGATGCCAGAGTAAGAGTTACGACCTTAACCATGATGCCAGAGTAAGAGTTAAGACCATAACCATTAGTCCAGAGTAAGAGTTAAGACCTTAACCATGATGCCAGAGTAAGAGTTAAGACCAAGACCTTAACCATTAGTCCAGAGTAAGAGTTAAGACCTTAACCATGATGCCAGAGTAAGAGTCTAAGACCTTAACCATTAGTCCAGAGTAAGAGTTAAGATCTTAACCATTAGTCCAGAGTAAGAGTTAAGACCATAACCATTAGTCCACAGTAAGAGTTAAGACCATAACCATGATGCCAGAGTAAGAGTTAAGACCTTAACCATGATGCCAGAGTAAGAGTTAAGACCTTAACCATTAGTCCAGAGTAAGAGTTAAGACCATAACCATTAGTCCAGAGTAAGAGTTAAGACCTTAACCATGATGCCAGAGTAAGAGTTAACACCTTAACCATTAGTCCAGAGTAAGAGTTAAGACCTTAACCATAATGCCAGGGTAAGAGTTAAGACCTTAACCAGTAGTCCAGAGTAAGAGTTAAGACCTTAACCATAATGCCAGGGTAAGAGTTAAGACCTTAAACATTAGTCCAGAGTAAGAGTTAAGACCTTAAACATTAGTCCAGAGTAAGAGTTAAGACCTTAACCATTAGTCCAGAGTAAGAGTTAAGACATTAACCATTAGTCTAGAGTAAGAGTTAAGACCTTAACCATGATGCTAGAGTAAGAGTTAAGACCTTAACCATAATGCCAGAGTAAGAGTTAAGACCTTAACCATTAGTCCAGAGTAAGAGTTAAGACCTTAACCATTAGTCCAGAGTAAGAGTTACGACCTTAACCATGATGCCAGAGTAAGAGTTAAGACCTTAACCATGTTCCCAGAGTTAGAGTTAAGACCTTAACCATGATGCCAGAGTAAGAGTTAAGACCAAGACCTTAACCATTAGTCCAGAGTTAGAGTTAAGACCTTAACCATGATGCCAGAGTAAGAGTTAAGACCTTAACCATTAGTCCAGAGTAAGAGTTAAGCCCGTAACCATTAGTCCAGAGTAAGATTTAAGACCTTAAACATGATGCCAGAGTAAGAGTCTAAGACCTTAACCATGATGCCAGAGTAAGAGTTAAGACCTTAACCATTAGTCCAGAGTAAGAGTTAAGACCTTAACCATTAGTCTAGAGTAAGAGTTAAGACCTTAACCATTAGTCCAGAGTAAGAGTTAAGACCTTAACCATTAGTCCAGAGTAAGAGTTACGAACTTAACCATTAGTCCAGAGTAAGAGTTAAGACCTTAACCACGATCCCAGAGTTAGAGTTAAGACCTTAACCATGATGCCAGAGTAAGAGTTACGACCTTAACCATTAGTCCAGAGTAAGAGTTAAGGCCTTAACCATGATGCCAGAGTAAGAGTTAAGACCTTAACCATTAGTCCAGAGTAAGAGTTAAGACCTTATCCATTAGTCTAGAGTAAGAGTTAAGACCTTAACCATGATGCTAGAGTAAGAGTTAAGACCTTAACCATTAGTCCAGAGTAAGAGTTAAGACCTTAACCATTAGTCCAGAGTAAGAGTTATGAACTTAACCATTAGTCCAGAGTAAGAGTTAAGACCTTAACCATGATCCCAGAGTTAGAGTTAAGACCTTAACCATGATGCCAGAGTAAGAGTTACGACCTTAATCATGATGCCAGAGTAAGAGTTAAGACCTTAACCATTAGTCCAGAGTAAGAGTTAAGACCTTAACCATGATGCCAGAGTAAGAGTTAAGACCAAGACCTTAACCATTAGTCCAGAGTAAGAGTTAATACCTTAACCATGATGCCAGAGTAAGAGTCTAAGACCTTAACCATGATGCCAGAGTAAGAGTTAAGCCTGTAACCATTAGTCCAGAGTAAGATTTAAGATCTTAACCATTAGTCCAGAGTAAGAGTTAAGACCATAACCATTAGTCCAGAGTAAGAGTTAAGACCATAACCATGATGCCAGAGTAAGAGTTAAGACCTTAACCATGATGCCAGAGTAAGAGTTAAGACCTTAACCATGATGCCAGAGTAAGAGTTAAGACCTTAACCATGATGCCAGAGTAAGAGTTAAGACCTTAACCATTAGTCCAGAGTAAGAGTTAAGACCATAACCATTAGTCCAGAGTAAGAGTTAAGACCTTAACCATGATGCCAGAGTAAGAGTTAACACCTTAACCATTAGTCCAGAGTAAGAGTTAAGACCTTAACCATAATGCCAGGGTAAGAGTTAAGACCTTAACCAGTAGTCCAGAGTAAGAGTTAAGACCTTAACCATAATGCCAGGGTAAGAGTTAAGACCTTAAACATTAGTCCAGAGTAAGAGTTAAGACCTTAAACATTAGTCCAGAGTAAGAGTTAAGACCTTAACCATTAGTCCAGAGTAAGAGTTAAGACATTAACCATTAGTCTAGAGTAAGAGTTAAGACCTTAACCATGATGCTAGAGTAAGAGTTAAGACCTTAACCATAATGCCAGAGTAAGAGTTAGGACCTTAACCATTAGTCCAGAGTAAGAGTTAAGACCTTAACCATTAGTCCAGAGTAAGAGTTACGACCTTAACCATGATGCCAGAGTAAGAGTTAAGACCTTAACCATGTTCCCAGAGTTAGAGTTAAGACCTTAACCATGATGCCAGAGTAAGAGTTAAGACCAAGACCTTAACCATTAGTCCAGAGTTAGAGTTAAGACCTTAACCATGATGCCAGAGTAAGAGTTAAGACCTTAACCATTAGTCCAGAGTAAGAGTTAAGCCCGTAACCATTAGTCCAGAGTAAGATTCAAGACCTTAAACATGATGCCAGAGTAAGAGTCTAAGACCTTAACCATGATGCCAGAGTAAGAGTTAAGACCTTAACCATTAGTCCAGAGTAAGAGTTAAGACCTTAACCATTAGTCTAGAGTAAGAGTTAAGACCTTAACCATGATGCTAGAGTAAGAGTTAAGACCTTAACCATTAGTCCAGAGTAAGAGTTAAGACCTTAACCATTAGTCCCGAGTAAGAGTTACGAACTTAACCATTAGTCCAGAGTAAGAGTTAAGACCTTAACCACGATCCCAGAGTTAGAGTTAAGACCTTAACCATGATGCCAGAGTAAGAGTTACGACCTTAACCATTAGTCCAGAGTAAGAGTTAAGGCCTTAACCATGATGCCAGAGTAAGAGTTAAGACCTTAACCATTAGTCCAGAGTAAGAGTTAAGACCTTATCCATTAGTCTAGAGTAAGAGTTAAGACCTTAACCATGATGCTAGAGTAAGAGTTAAGACCTTAACCATTAGTCCAGAGTAAGAGTTAAGACCTTAACCATTAGTCCAGAGTAAGAGTTATGAACTTAACCATTAGTCCAGAGTAAGAGTTAAGACCTTAACCATGATCCCAGAGTTAGAGTTAAGACCTTAACCATGATGCCAGAGTAAGAGTTACGACCTTAACCATGATGCCAGAGTAAGAGTTAAGACCATAACCATTAGTCCAGAGTAAGAGTTAAGACCTTAACCATGATGCCAGAGTAAGAGTTAAGACCAAGACCTTAACCATTAGTCCAGAGTAAGAGTTAAGACCTTAACCATGATGCCAGAGTAAGAGTTAAGACCTTAACCATTAGTCCAGAGTAAGAGTTAAGCCTGTAACCATTAGTCCAGAGTAAGATTTAAGACCTTAACCATGATGCCAGAGTAAGAGTCTAAGACCTTAACCATTAGTCCAGAGTAAGAGTTAAGATCTTAACCATTAGTCCAGAGTAAGAGTTAAGACCATAACCATTAGTCCAGAGTAAGAGTTAAGACCATAACCATGATGCCAGAGTAAGAGTTAAGACCTTAACCATGATGCCAGAGTAAGAGTTAAGACCTTAACCATGATGCCAGAGTAAGAGTTAAGACCTTAACCATTAGTCCAGAGTAAGAGTTAAGACCTTAACCATGATGCCAGAGTAAGAGTTAAGACCTTAACCATTAGTCCAGAGTAAGAGTTAAGACCATAACCATTAGTCCAGAGTAAGAGTTAAGACCTTAACCATGATGCCAGAGTAAGAGTTAACACCTTAACCATTAGTCCAGAGTAAGAGTTAAGACCTTAACCATAATGCCAGGGTAAGAGTTAAGACCTTAACCATTAGTCCAGAGTAAGAGTTAAGACCTTAACCATAATGCCAGGGTAAGAGTTAAGACCTTAAACATTAGTCCAGAGTAAGAGTTAAGATCTTAAACATTAGTCCAGAGTAAGAGTTAAGACCTTAACCATTAGTCCAGAGTAATAGTTAAGACATTAACCATTAGTCTAGAGTAAGAGTTAAGACCTTAACCATGATGCTAGAGTAAGAGTTAAGACCTTAACCATAATGCCAGAGTAAGAGTTAAGACCTTAACCATTAGTCCAGAGTAAGAGTTAAGACCTTAACCATTAGTCCAGAGTAAGAGTTACGACCTTAACCATGATGCCAGAGTAAGAGTTAAGACCTTAACCATGTTCCCAGAGTTAGAGTTAAGAGCTTAACCATGATGCCAGAGTAAGAGTTAAGACCAAGACCTTAACCATTAGTCCAGAGTTAGAGTTAAGACCTTAACCATGATGCCAGAGTAAGAGTTAAGACTTTAACCATTAGTCCAGAGTAAGAGTTAAGCCCGTAACCATTAGTCCAGAGTAAGATTTAAGACCTTAAACATGATGCCAGAGTAAGAGTCTAAGACCTTAACCATGATGCCAGAGTAAGAGTTAAGACCTTAACCATTAGTCCAGAGTAAGAGTTAAGACCTTAACCATTAGTCTAGAGTAAGAGTTAAGACCTTAACCATGATGCTAGAGTAAGAGTTAAGACCTTAACCATTAGTCCAGAGTAAGAGTTAAGACCTTAACCATTGGTCCAGAGTAAGAGTTACGAACTTAACCATTAGTCCAGAGTAAGAGTTAAGACCTTAACCACGATCCCAGAGTTAGAGTTAAGACCTTAACCATGATGCCAGAGTAAGAGTTACGACCTTAACCATTAGTCCAGAGTAAGAGTTAAGGCCTTAACCATGATGCCAGAGTAAGAGTTAACACCTTAACCATTAGTCCAGAGTAAGAGTTAAGACCTTAACCATGATTCCAGGGTAAGAGTTAAGACCTTAAACATTAGTCCAGAGTAAGAGTTAAGACCTTAACCATGATGCCAGAGTAAGAGTCTAAGACCTTAACCATTAGTCCAGAGTAAGAGTTAAGACCTTAACCATTAGTCCAGAGTAAGAGTTAAGACCTTAACCATTAGCCTAGAGTAAGAGTTAAGACCTTAACCATGATGCTAGAGTAAGAGTTAAGACCTTAACCATGATGCCAGAGTAAGAGTTAAGACCTTAACCATTAGTTCAGAGTAAGAGTTAAGACCTTAACCATGATGCCAGAGGTAGAGTTAAGACCTTAACCATGATGCCATAGTAAGAGTTAAGACCTTAACCATTAGTCCAGAGTATGAGTTAAGACCTTAACCATGATGCCAGAGTGAGAGTCTAAAACCTTAACCATTAGTCCAGAGTAAGAGTTGAGACCTTAACCATGATGCCAGAGTAAGAGTTAAGACCTTAACCATTAGTCCAGAGTAAGAGTTAAAACCTTAACCATGATGCCAGAGTAAGAGTTAAGACCTTAACCATGATGCCAGAGTAAGAGTTAAGACCTTAACCATTAGTCCAGAGTAAGAGTTAAGACCTTGACCATGATGCCAGAGTAAGAGTTAAGACCTTAACCATTAGTCCAGAGTAAGAGTTAAGACCTTAACCATGATGCCAGAGTAAGAGTTAAGACCTTAACCATTAGTCCAGAGTAAGAGTCTAAGACCATAACCATGATGCCAGAGTATGAGTTAAGACCTTAACCATGATGCCAGAGTAAGAGTTAAGACCTTAACCATGATGCCAGAGTAAGAGTTAAGAACTTAACCATGATGCCAGAGTAAGAGTTAAGACCTTAACCATTAGTCCAGAGTAGGAGTTAAGACCTTAACCATGATGCCAGAGTAGGAGTTAAGACCGTAAGCATTAGTCCAGAGTAAGAGTTAAGACCTTAACCACGATGCCAGAGTAAGAGTCTAAGACCTTAACCATTAGTCCAGTGTAAGAGTTAAGACCTTAACCATTAGTCCAGAGTAAGAGTTAAGACCTTATCCATTAGTCTAGAGTAAGAGTTAAGACCTTAACCATGATGCTAGAGTAAGAGTTAAGACCTTAACCATTAGTCCAGAGTAAGAGTTAAGACCTTAACCATTAGTCCAGAGTAAGAGTTATGAACTTAACCATTAGTCCAGAGTAAGAGTTAAGACCTTAACCATGATCCCAGAGTTAGAGTTAAGACCTTAACCATGATGCCAGAGTAAGAGTTACCACCTTAACCATGATGCCAGAGTAAGAGTTAAGACCATAACCATTAGTCCAGAGTAAGAGTTAAGACCTTAACCATGATGCCAGAGTAAGAGTCTAAGACCTTAACCATTAGTCCAGAGTAAGAGTAAAGATCTTAACCATTAGTCCAGAGTAAGAGTTAAGACCATAACCATTAGTCCAGAGTAAGAGTTAAGACCATAACCATGATGCCAGAGTAAGAGTTAAGACCTTAACCATGATGCCAGAGTAAGAGTTAAGACCTTAACCATGATGCCAGAGTAAGAGTTAAGACCTTAACCATTAGTCCAGAGTAAGAGTTAAGACCTTAACCATGATGCCAGAGTAAGAGTTAAGACCTTAATCATTAGTCCAGAGTAAGAGTTAAGACCATAACCATTAGTCCAGAGTAAGAGTTAAGACCTTAACCATGATGCCAGAGTAAGAGTTAACACCTTAACCATTAGTCCAGAGTAAGAGTTAAGACCTTAACCATAATGCCAGGGTAAGAGTTAAGACCTTAACCAGTAGTCCAGAGTAAGAGTTAAGACCTTAACCATAATGCCAGGGTAAGAGTTAAGACCTTAAACATTAGTCCAGAGTAAGAGTTAAGACCTTAAACATTAGTCCAGAGTAAGAGTTAAGACCTTAACCATTAGTCCAGAGTAAGAGTTAAGACATTAACCATTAGTCTAGAGTAAGAGTTAAGACCTTAACCATGATGCTAGAGTAAGAGTTAAGACCTTAACCATAATGCCAGAGTAAGAGTTAAGACCTTAACCATTAGTCCAGAGTAAGAGTTAAGACCTTAACCATTAGTCCAGAGTAAGAGTTACGACCTTAACCATGATGCCAGAGTAAGAGTTAAGACCTTAACCATGTTCCCAGAGTTAGAGTTAAGACCTTAACCATGATGCCAGAGTAAGAGTTAAGACCAAGACCTTAACCATTAGTCCAGAGTTAGAGTTAAGACCTTAACCATGATGCCAGAGTAAGAGTTAAGACCTTAACCATTAGTCCAGAGTAAGAGTTAAGCCCGTAACCATTAGTCCAGAGTAAGATTTAAGACCTTAAACATGATGCCAGAGTAAGAGTCTAAGACCTTAACCATGATGCCAGAGTAAGAGTTAAGACCTTAACCATTAGTCCAGAGTAAGAGTTAAGACCTTAACCATTAGTCTAGAGTAAGAGTTAAGACCTTAACCATGATGCTAGAGTAAGAGTTAAGACCTTAACCATTAGTCCAGAGTAAGAGTTAAGACCTTAACCATTAGTCCAGAGTAAGAGTTAAGGCCTTAACCATGATGCCAGAGTAAGAGTTAAGACCTTAACCATTAGTCCAGAGTAAGAGTTAAGACCTTATCCATTAGTCCAGAGTAAGAGTTAAGACCATAACCATTAGTCCACAGTAAGAGTTAAGACCATAACCATGATGCCAGAGTAAGAGTTAAGACCTTAACCATGATGCCAGAGTAAGAGTTAAGACCTTAACCATTAGTCCAGAGTAAGAGTTAAGACCATAACCATTAGTCCAGAGTAAGAGTTAAGACCTTAACCATGATGCCAGAGTAAGAGTTAACACCTTAACCATTAGTCCAGAGTAAGAGTTAAGACCTTAACCATAATGCCAGGGTAAGAGTTAAGACCTTAACCAGTAGTCCAGAGTAAGAGTTAAGACCTTAACCATAATGCCAGGGTAAGAGTTAAGACCTTAAACATTAGTCCAGAGTAAGAGTTAAGACCTTAAACATTAGTCCAGAGTAAGAGTTAAGACCTTAACCATTAGTCCAGAGTAAGAGTTAAGACATTAACCATTAGTCTAGAGTAAGAGTTAAGACCTTAACCATGATGCTAGAGTAAGAGTTAAGACCTTAACCATAATGCCAGAGTAAGAGTTAAGACCTTAACCATTAGTCCAGAGTAAGAGTTAAGACCTTAACCATTAGTCCAGAGTAAGAGTTACGACCTTAACCATGATGCCAGAGTAAGAGTTAAGACCTTAACCATGTTCCCAGAGTTAGAGTTAAGACCTTAACCATGATGCCAGAGTAAGAGTTAAGACCAAGACCTTAACCATTAGTCCAGAGTTAGAGTTAAGACCTTAACCATGATGCCAGAGTAAGAGTTAAGACCTTAACCATTAGTCCAGAGTAAGAGTTAAGCCCGTAACCATTAGTCCAGAGTAAGATTTAAGACCTTAAACATGATGCCAGAGTAAGAGTCTAAGACCTTAACCATGATGCCAGAGTAAGAGTTAAGACCTTAACCATTAGTCCAGAGTAAGAGTTAAGACCTTAACCATTAGTCTAGAGTAAGAGTTAAGACCTTAACCATTAGTCCAGAGTAAGAGTTAAGACCTTAACCATTAGTCCAGAGTAAGAGTTACGAACTTAACCATTAGTCCAGAGTAAGAGTTAAGACCTTAACCACGATCCCAGAGTTAGAGTTAAGACCTTAACCATGATGCCAGAGTAAGAGTTACGACCTTAACCATTAGTCCAGAGTAAGAGTTAAGGCCTTAACCATGATGCCAGAGTAAGAGTTAAGACCTTAACCATTAGTCCAGAGTAAGAGTTAAGACCTTATCCATTAGTCTAGAGTAAGAGTTAAGACCTTAACCATGATGCTAGAGTAAGAGTTAAGACCTTAACCATTAGTCCAGAGTAAGAGTTAAGACCTTAACCATTAGTCCAGAGTAAGAGTTATGAACTTAACCATTAGTCCAGAGTAAGAGTTAAGACCTTAACCATGATCCCAGAGTTAGAGTTAAGACCTTAACCATGATGCCAGAGTAAGAGTTACGACCTTAATCATGATGCCAGAGTAAGAGTTAAGACCTTAACCATTAGTCCAGAGTAAGAGTTAAGACCTTAACCATGATGCCAGAGTAAGAGTTAAGACCAAGACCTTAACCATTAGTCCAGAGTAAGAGTTAATACCTTAACCATGATGCCAGAGTAAGAGTCTAAGACCTTAACCATGATGCCAGAGTAAGAGTTAAGCCTGTAACCATTAGTCCAGAGTAAGATTTAAGATCTTAACCATTAGTCCAGAGTAAGAGTTAAGACCATAACCATTAGTCCAGAGTAAGAGTTAAGACCATAACCATGATGCCAGAGTAAGAGTTAAGACCTTAACCATGATGCCAGAGTAAGAGTTAAGACCTTAACCATGATGCCAGAGTAAGAGTTAAGACCTTAACCATGATGCCAGAGTAAGAGTTAAGACCTTAACCATTAGTCCAGAGTAAGAGTTAAGACCATAACCATTAGTCCAGAGTAAGAGTTAAGACCTTAACCATGATGCCAGAGTAAGAGTTAACACCTTAACCATTAGTCCAGAGTAAGAGTTAAGACCTTAACCATAATGCCAGGGTAAGAGTTAAGACCTTAACCAGTAGTCCAGAGTAAGAGTTAAGACCTTAACCATAATGCCAGGGTAAGAGTTAAGACCTTAAACATTAGTCCAGAGTAAGAGTTAAGACCTTAAACATTAGTCCAGAGTAAGAGTTAAGACCTTAACCATTAGTCCAGAGTAAGAGTTAAGACATTAACCATTAGTCTAGAGTAAGAGTTAAGACCTTAACCATGATGCTAGAGTAAGAGTTAAGACCTTAACCATAATGCCAGAGTAAGAGTTAGGACCTTAACCATTAGTCCAGAGTAAGAGTTAAGACCTTAACCATTAGTCCAGAGTAAGAGTTACGACCTTAACCATGATGCCAGAGTAAGAGTTAAGACCTTAACCATGTTCCCAGAGTTAGAGTTAAGACCTTAACCATGATGCCAGAGTAAGAGTTAAGACCAAGACCTTAACCATTAGTCCAGAGTTAGAGTTAAGACCTTAACCATGATGCCAGAGTAAGAGTTAAGACCTTAACCATTAGTCCAGAGTAAGAGTTAAGCCCGTAACCATTAGTCCAGAGTAAGATTCAAGACCTTAAACATGATGCCAGAGTAAGAGTCTAAGACCTTAACCATGATGCCAGAGTAAGAGTTAAGACCTTAACCGTTAGTCCAGAGTAAGAGTTAAGACCTTAACCATTAGTCTAGAGTAAGAGTTAAGACCTTAACCATGATGCTAGAGTAAGAGTTAAGACCTTAACCATTAGTCCAGAGTAAGAGTTAAGACCTTAACCATTAGTCCAGAGTAAGAGTTACGAACTTAACCATTAGTCCAGAGTAAGAGTTAAGACCTTAACCACGATCCCAGAGTTAGAGTTAAGACCTTAACCATGATGCCAGAGTAAGAGTTACGACCTTAACCATTAGTCCAGAGTAAGAGTTAAGGCCTTAACCATGATGCCAGAGTAAGAGTTAAGACCTTAACCATTAGTCCAGAGTAAGAGTTAAGACCTTATCCATTAGTCTAGAGTAAGAGTTAAGACCTTAACCATGATGCTAGAGTAAGAGTTAAGACCTTAACCATTAGTCCAGAGTAAGAGTTAAGACCTTAACCATTAGTCCAGAGTAAGAGTTATGAACTTAACCATTAGTCCAGAGTAAGAGTTAAGACCTTAACCATGATCCCAGAGTTAGAGTTAAGACCTTAACCATGATGCCAGAGTAAGAGTTACGACCTTAACCATGATGCCAGAGTAAGAGTTAAGACCATAACCATTAGTCCAGAGTAAGAGTTAAGACCTTAACCATGATGCCAGAGTAAGAGTTAAGACCAAGACCTTAACCATTAGTCCAGAGTAAGAGTTAAGACCTTAACCATGATGCCAGAGTAAGAGTTAAGACCTTAACCATTAGTCCAGAGTAAGAGTTAAGCCTGTAACCATTAGTCCAGAGTAAGATTTAAGACCTTAACCATGATGCCAGAGTAAGAGTCTAAGACCTTAACCATTAGTCCAGAGTAAGAGTTAAGATCTTAACCATTAGTCCAGAGTAAGAGTTAAGACCATAACCATTAGTCCAGAGTAAGAGTTAAGACCATAACCATGATGCCAGAGTAAGAGTTAAGACCTTAACCATGATGCCAGAGTAAGAGTTAAGACCTTAACCATGATGCCAGAGTAAGAGTTAAGACCTTAACCATTAGTCCAGAGTAAGAGTTAAGACCTTAACCATGATGCCAGAGTAAGAGTTAAGACCTTAACCATTAGTCCAGAGTAAGAGTTAAGACCATAACCATTAGTCCAGAGTAAGAGTTAAGACCTTAACCATGATGCCAGAGTAAGAGTTAACACCTTAACCATTAGTCCAGAGTAAGAGTTAAGACCTTAACCATAATGCCAGGGTAAGAGTTAAGACCTTAACCATTAGTCCAGAGTAAGAGTTAAGACCTTAACCATAATGCCAGGGTAAGAGTTAAGACCTTAAACATTAGTCCAGAGTAAGAGTTAAGATCTTAAACATTAGTCCAGAGTAAGAGTTAAGACCTTAACCATTAGTCCAGAGTAATAGTTAAGACATTAACCATTAGTCTAGAGTAAGAGTTAAGACCTTAACCATGATGCTAGAGTAAGAGTTAAGACCTTAACCATAATGCCAGAGTAAGAGTTAAGACCTTAACCATTAGTCCAGAGTAAGAGTTAAGACCTTAACCATTAGTCCAGAGTAAGAGTTACGACCTTAACCATGATGCCAGAGTAAGAGTTAAGACCTTAACCATGTTCCCAGAGTTAGAGTTAAGAGCTTAACCATGATGCCAGAGTAAGAGTTAAGACCAAGACCTTAACCATTAGTCCAGAGTTAGAGTTAAGACCTTAACCATGATGCCAGAGTAAGAGTTAAGACTTTAACCATTAGTCCAGAGTAAGAGTTAAGCCCGTAACCATTAGTCCAGAGTAAGATTTAAGACCTTAAACATGATGCCAGAGTAAGAGTCTAAGACCTTAACCATGATGCCAGAGTAAGAGTTAAGACCTTAACCATTAGTCCAGAGTAAGAGTTAAGACCTTAACCATTAGTCTAGAGTAAGAGTTAAGACCTTAACCATGATGCTAGAGTAAGAGTTAAGACCTTAACCATTAGTCCAGAGTAAGAGTTAAGACCTTAACCATTGGTCCAGAGTAAGAGTTACGAACTTAACCATTAGTCCAGAGTAAGAGTTAAGACCTTAACCACGATCCCAGAGTTAGAGTTAAGACCTTAACCATGATGCCAGAGTAAGAGTTACGACCTTAACCATTAGTCCAGAGTAAGAGTTAAGGCCTTAACCATGATGCCAGAGTAAGAGTTAACACCTTAACCATTAGTCCAGAGTAAGAGTTAAGACCTTAACCATGATTCCAGGGTAAGAGTTAAGACCTTAAACATTAGTCCAGAGTAAGAGTTAAGACCTTAACCATGATGCCAGAGTAAGAGTCTAAGACCTTAACCATTAGTCCAGAGTAAGAGTTAAGACCTTAACCATTAGTCCAGAGTAAGAGTTAAGACCTTAACCATTAGCCTAGAGTAAGAGTTAAGACCTTAACCATGATGCTAGAGTAAGAGTTAAGACCTTAACCATGATGCCAGAGTAAGAGTTAAGACCTTAACCATTAGTTCAGAGTAAGAGTTAAGACCTTAACCATGATGCCAGAGGTAGAGTTAAGACCTTAACCATGATGCCATAGTAAGAGTTAAGACCTTAACCATTAGTCCAGAGTATGAGTTAAGACCTTAACCATGATGCCAGAGTGAGAGTCTAAAACCTTAACCATTAGTCCAGAGTAAGAGTTGAGACCTTAACCATGATGCCAGAGTAAGAGTTAAGACCTTAACCATTAGTCCAGAGTAAGAGTTAAAACCTTAACCATGATGCCAGAGTAAGAGTTAAGACCTTAACCATGATGCCAGAGTAAGAGTTAAGACCTTAACCATTAGTCCAGAGTAAGAGTTAAGACCTTGACCATGATGCCAGAGTAAGAGTTAAGACCTTAACCATTAGTCCAGAGTAAGAGTTAAGACCTTAACCATGATGCCAGAGTAAGAGTTAAGACCTTAACCATTAGTCCAGAGTAAGAGTCTAAGACCATAACCATGATGCCAGAGTATGAGTTAAGACCTTAACCATGATGCCAGAGTAAGAGTTAAGACCTTAACCATGATGCCAGAGTAAGAGTTAAGAACTTAACCATGATGCCAGAGTAAGAGTTAAGACCTTAACCATTAGTCCAGAGTAGGAGTTAAGACCTTAACCATGATGCCAGAGTAGGAGTTAAGACCGTAAGCATTAGTCCAGAGTAAGAGTTAAGACCTTAACCACGATGCCAGAGTAAGAGTCTAAGACCTTAACCATTAGTCCAGTGTAAGAGTTAAGACCTTAACCATTAGTCCAGAGTAAGAGTTAAGACCTTATCCATTAGTCTAGAGTAAGAGTTAAGACCTTAACCATGATGCTAGAGTAAGAGTTAAGACCTTAACCATTAGTCCAGAGTAAGAGTTAAGACCTTAACCATTAGTCCAGAGTAAGAGTTATGAACTTAACCATTAGTCCAGAGTAAGAGTTAAGACCTTAACCATGATCCCAGAGTTAGAGTTAAGACCTTAACCATGATGCCAGAGTAAGAGTTACGACCTTAACCATGATGCCAGAGTAAGAGTTAAGACCATAACCATTAGTCCAGAGTAAGAGTTAAGACCTTAACCATGATGCCAGAGTAAGAGTCTAAGACCTTAACCATTAGTCCAGAGTAAGAGTAAAGATCTTAACCATTAGTCCAGAGTAAGAGTTAAGACCATAACCATTAGTCCAGAGTAAGAGTTAAGACCATAACCATGATGCCAGAGTAAGAGTTAAGACCTTAACCATGATGCCAGAGTAAGAGTTAAGACCTTAACCATGATGCCAGAGTAAGAGTTAAGACCTTAACCATTAGTCCAGAGTAAGAGTTAAGACCTTAACCATGATGCCAGAGTAAGAGTTAAGACCTTAATCATTAGTCCAGAGTAAGAGTTAAGACCATAACCATTAGTCCAGAGTAAGAGTTAAGACCTTAACCATGATGCCAGAGTAAGAGTTAACACCTTAACCATTAGTCCAGAGTAAGAGTTAAGACCTTAACCATAATGCCAGGGTAAGAGTTAAGACCTTAACCAGTAGTCCAGAGTAAGAGTTAAGACCTTAACCATAATGCCAGGGTAAGAGTTAAGACCTTAAACATTAGTCCAGAGTAAGAGTTAAGACCTTAAACATTAGTCCAGAGTAAGAGTTAAGACCTTAACCATTAGTCCAGAGTAAGAGTTAAGACATTAACCATTAGTCTAGAGTAAGAGTTAAGACCTTAACCATGATGCTAGAGTAAGAGTTAAGACCTTAACCATAATGCCAGAGTAAGAGTTAAGACCTTAACCATTAGTCCAGAGTAAGAGTTAAGACCTTAACCATTAGTCCAGAGTAAGAGTTACGACCTTAACCATGATGCCAGAGTAAGAGTTAAGACCTTAACCATGTTCCCAGAGTTAGAGTTAAGACCTTAACCATGATGCCAGAGTAAGAGTTAAGACCAAGACCTTAACCATTAGTCCAGAGTTAGAGTTAAGACCTTAACCATGATGCCAGAGTAAGAGTTAAGACCTTAACCATTAGTCCAGAGTAAGAGTTAAGCCCGTAACCATTAGTCCAGAGTAAGATTTAAGACCTTAAACATGATGCCAGAGTAAGAGTCTAAGACCTTAACCATGATGCCAGAGTAAGAGTTAAGACCTTAACCATTAGTCCAGAGTAAGAGTTAAGACCTTAACCATTAGTCTAGAGTAAGAGTTAAGACCTTAACCATGATGCTAGAGTAAGAGTTAAGACCTTAACCATTAGTCCAGAGTAAGAGTTAAGACCTTAACCATTAGTCCAGAGTAAGAGTTACGAACTTAACCATTAGTCCAGAGTAAGAGTTAAGACCTTAACCACGATCCCAGAGTTAGAGTTAAGACCTTAACCATGATGCCAGAGTAAGAGTTACGACCTTAACCATTAGTCCAGAGTAAGAGTTAAGGCCTTAACCATGATGCCAGAGTAAGAGTTAAGACCTTAACCATTAGTCCAGAGTAAGAGTTAAGACCTTATCCATTAGTCTAGAGTAAGAGTTAAGACCTTAACCATGATCCTAGAGTAAGAGTTAAGACCTTAACCATTAGTCCAGAGTAAGAGTTAAGACCTTAACCATTAGTCCAGAGTAAGAGTTATGAACTTAACCATTAGTCCAGAGTAAGAGTTAAGACCTTAACCATGATCCCAGAGTTAGAGTTAAGACCTTAACAATGATGCCAGAGTAAGAGTTACGACCTTAACCATGATGCCAGAGTAAGAGTTAAGACCATAACCATTAGACCAGAGTAAGAGTTAAGACCTTAACCATGATGCCAGAGTAAGAGTTAAGACCAAGACCTTAACCATTAGTCCAGAGTAAGAGTTAAGACCTTAACCATGATGCCAGAGTAAGAGTTAAGACCTTAACCATTAGTCCAGAGTAAGAGTTAAGCCTGTAACCATTAGTCCAGAGTAAGATTTAAGACCTTAACCATGATGCCAGAGTAAGAGTCTAAGACCTTAACCATTAGTCCAGAGTAAGAGTTAAGATCTTAACCATTAGTCCAGAGTAAGAGTTAAGACCATAACCATTAGTCCAGAGTAAGAGTTAAGACCATAACCATGATGCCAGAGTAAGAGTTAAGACCTTAACCATGATGCCAGAGTAAGAGTTAAGACCTTAACCATGATGCCAGAGTAAGAGTTAAGACCTTAACCATTAGTCCAGAGTAAGAGTTAAGACCTTAACCATGATGCCAGAGTAAGAGTTAAGACCTTAACCATTAGTCCAGAGTAAGAGTTAAGACCATAACCATTAGTCCAGAGTAAGAGTTAAGACCTTAACCATGATGCCAGAGTAAGAGTTAACACCTTAACCATTAGTCCAGAGTAAGAGTTAAGACCTTAACCATAATGCCAGGGTAAGAGTTAAGACCTTAACCATTAGTCCAGAGTAAGAGTTAAGACCTTAACCATAATGCCAGGGTAAGAGTTAAGACCTTAAACATTAGTCCAGAGTAAGAGTTAAGACCTGAAACATTAGTCCAGAGTAAGAGTTAAGACCTTAACCATTAGTCCAGAGTAAGAGTTAAGACATTAACCATTAGTCTAGAGTAAGAGTTAAGACCTTAACCATGATGCTAGAGTAAGAGTTAAGACCTTAACCATAATGCCAGAGTAAGAGTTAAGACCTTAACCATTAGTCCAGAGTAAGAGTTAAGACCTTAACCATTAGTCCAGAGTAAGAGTTACGACCTTAACCATGATGCCAGAGTAAGAGTTAAGACCTTAACCATGTTCCCAGAGTTAGAGTTAAGACCTTAACCATGATGCCAGAGTAAGAGTTAAGACCAAGACCTTAACCATTAGTCCAGAGTTAGAGTTAAGACCTTAACCATGATGCCAGAGTAAGAGTTAAGACCTTAACCATTAGTCCAGAGTAAGAGTTAAGCCCGTAACCATTAGTCCAGAGTAAGATTTAAGACCTTAAACATGATGCCAGAGTAAGAGTCTAAGACCTTAACCATGATGCCAGAGTAAGAGTTAAGACCTTAACCATTAGTCCAGAGTAAGAGTTAAGACCTTAACCATTAGTCCAGAGTAAGAGTTAAGACCATAACCATGATGCCAGAGTAAGAGTTAAGACCTTAACCATGATGCCAGAGTAAGAGTTAAGACCTTAACCATTAGTCCAGAGTAAGAGTTAAGACCTTAACCATGATGCCAGAGTAAGAGTTAAGACCTTAACCATTAGTCCAGAGTAAGAGTTAAGACCATAACCATTAGTCCAGAGTAAGAGTTAAGACCTTAACCATGATGCCAGAGTAAGAGTTAACACCTTAACCATTAGTCCAGAGTAAGAGTTAAGACCTTAACCATAATGCCAGGGTAAGAGTTAAGACCTTAACCATTAGTCCAGAGTAAGAGTTAAGACCTTAACCATAATGCCAGGGTAAGAGTTAAGACCTTAAACATTAGTCCAGAGTAAGAGTTAAGACCTTAAACATTAGTCCAGAGTAAGAGTTAAGACCTTAACCATTAGTCCAGAGTAAGAGTTAAGACATTAACCATTAGTCTAGAGTAAGAGTTAAGACCTTAACCATGATGCTAGAGTAAGAGTTAAGACCTTAACCATAATGCCAGAGTAAGAGTTAAGACCTTAACCATTAGTCCAGAGTAAGAGTTAAGACCTTAACCATTAGTCCAGAGTAAGAGTTACGACCTTAACCATGATGCCAGAGTAATAGTTAAGACCTTAACCATGTTCCCAGAGTTAGAGTTAAGACCTTAACCATGATGCCAGAGTAAGAGTTAAGACCAAGACCTTAACCATTAGTCCAGAGTTAGAGTTAAGACCTTAACCATGATGCCAGAGTAAGAGTTAAGACCTTAACCATTAGTCCAGAGTAAGAGTTAAGCCCGTAACCATTAGTCCAGAGTAAGATTTAAGACCTTAAACATGATGCCAGAGTAAGAGTCTAAGACCTTAACCATGATGCCAGAGTAAGAGTTAAGACCTTAACCATTAGTCCAGAGTAAGAGTTAAGACCTTAACCATTAGTCTAGAGTAAGAGTTAAGACCTTAACCATGATGCTAGAGTAAGAGTTAAGACCTTAACCATTAGTCCAGAGTAAGAGTTAAGACCTTAACCATTAGTCCAGAGTAAGAGTTACGAACTTAACCATTAGTCCAGAGTAAGAGTTAAGACCTTAACCACGATCCCAGAGTTAGAGTTAAGACCTTAACCATGATGCCAGAGTAAGAGTTACGACCTTAACCATTAGTCCAGAGTAAGAGTTAAGGCCTTAACCATGATGCCAGAGTAAGAGTTAACACCTTAACCATTAGTCCAGAGTAAGAGTTAAGACCTTATCCATTAGTCTAGAGTAAGAGTTAAGACCTTAACCATGATGCCAGAGTAAGAGTTAAGACCTTAACCATTAGTCCAGAGTAAGAGTTAAGACCTTAACCATGATGCCAGAGTAAGAGTTAAGATCTTAACCATTAGTCCAGAGTAAGAGTTAAGACCTTAACCATGATCCCAGAGTTAGAGTTAAGACCTTAACCATGATGCCAGAGTAAGAGTTACGACCTTAACCATGATGCCAGAGTAAGAGTTAAGACCAAGACCTTAACCATTAGTCCAGAGTAAGAGTTAAGACCTTAACCATGATGCCAGAGTAAGAGTTAAGACCTTAACCATTAGTCCAGAGTAAGAGTTAAGCCTGTAACCATTAGTCCAGAGTAAGATTTAAGACCTTAACCATGATGCCAGAGTAAGAGTCTAAGACCTTAACCATTAGTCCAGAGTAAGAGTTAAGATCTTAACCATTAGTCCAGAGTAAGAGTTAAGACCATAACCATTAGTCCAGAGTAAGAGTTAAGACCATAACCATGATGCCAGAGTAAGAGTTAAGACCTTAACCATGATGCCAGAGTAAGAGTTAAGACCTTAACCATGATGCCAGAGTAAGAGTTAAGACTTTAACCATTAGTCCAGAGTAAGAGTTAAGACCTTAACCATGATGCCAGAGTAAGAGTTAAGACCTTAACCATTAGTCCAGAGTAAGAGTTAAGACCATAACCATTAGTCCAGAGTAAGAGTTAAGACCTTAACCATGATGCCAGAGTAAGAGTTAACACCTTAACCATTAGTCCAGAGTAAGAGTTAAGACCTTAACCATAATGCCAGGGTAAGAGTTAAGACCTTAACCAGTAGTCCAGAGTAAGAGTTAAGACCTTAACCATAATGCCAGGGTAAGAGTTAAGACCTTAAACATTAGTCCAGAGTAAGAGTTAAGGCCTTAAACATTAGTCCAGAGTAAGAGTTAAGACCTTAACCATTAGTCCAGAGTAAGAGTTAAGACATTAACCATTAGTCTAGAGTAAGAGTTAAGACCTTAACCATGATGCTAGAGTAAGAGTTAAGACCTTAACCATAATGCCAGAGTAAGAGTTAAGACCTTAACCATTAGTCCAGAGTAAGAGTTAATACCTTAACCATTAGTCCAGAGTAAGAGTTACGACCTTAACCATGATGCCAGAGTAAGAGTTAAGACCTTAACCATGTTCCCAGAGTTAGAGTTAAGACCTTAACCATGATGCCAGAGTAAGAGTTAAGACCAAGACCTTAACCATTAGTCCAGAGTTAGAGTTAAGACCTTAACCATGATGCCAGAGTAAGAGTTAAGACCTTAACCATTAGTCCAGAGTAAGAGTTAAGCCCGTAACCATTAGTCCAGAGTAAGATTTAAGACCTTAAACATGATGCCAGAGTAAGAGTCTAAGACCTTAACCATGATGCCAGAGTAAGAGTTAAGACCTTAACCATTAGTCCAGAGTAAGAGTTAAGACCTTAACCATTAGTCTAGAGTAAGAGTTAAGACCTTAACCATGATGCTAGAGTAAGAGTTAAGACCTTAACCATTAGTCCAGAGTAAGAGTTAAGACCTTAACCATTAGTCCAGAGTAAGAGTTACGAACTTAACCATTAGTCCAGAGTAAGAGTTAAGACCTTAACCACGATCCCAGAGTTAGAGTTAAGACCTTAACCATGATGCCAGAGTAAGAGTTACGACCTTAACCATTAGTCCAGAGTAAGAGTTAAGGCCTTAACCATGATGCCAGAGTAAGAGTTAAGACCTTAACCATTAGTCCAGAGTAAGAGTTAAGACCTTATCCATTAGTCTAGAGTAAGAGTTAAGACCTTAACCATGATGCTAGAGTAAGAGTTAAGACCTTAACCATGATCCCAGAGTTAGAGTTAAGACCTTAACCATGATGCCAGAGTAAGAGTTACGACCTTAACCATGATGCCAGAGTAAGAGTTAAGACCATAACCATTAGTCCAGAGTAAGAGTTAAGACCTTAACCATGATGCCAGAGTAAGAGTTAAGACCAAGACCTTAACCATTAGTCCAGAGTAAGAGTTAAGACCTTAACCATGATGCCAGAGTAAGAGTTAAGACCTTAACCATGATCCCAGAGTTAGAGTTAAGACCTTAACCATGATGCCAGAGTAAGAGTTACGACCTTAACCATGATGCCAGAGTAAGAGTTAAGACCATAACCATTAGTCCAGAGTAAGAGTTAAGACCTTAACCATGATGCCAGAGTAAGAGTTAAGACCAAGACCTTAACCATTAGTCCAGAGTAAGAGTTAAGACCTTAACCATGATGCCAGAGTAAGAGTTAAGACCTTAACCATTAGTCCAGAGTAAGAGTTAAGCCTGTAACCATTAGTCCAGAGAAAGATTTAAGACCTTAACCATGATGCCAGAGTAAGAGTCTAAGACCTTAACCATTAGTCCAGAGTAAGAGTTAAGATCTTAACCATTAGTCCAGAGTAAGAGTTAAGACCATAACCATTAGTCCAGAGTAAGAGTTAAGACCATAACCATGATGCCAGAGTAAGAGTTAAGACCTTAACCATGATGCCAGAGTAAGAGTTAAGACCTTAACCATGATGCCAGAGTAAGAGTTAAGACCTTAACCATTAGTCCAGAGTAAGAGTTAAGACCTTAACCATGATGCCAGAGTAAGAGTTAAGACCTTAACCATTAGTCCAGAGTAAGAGTTAAGACCATAACCATTAGTCCAGAGTAAGAGTTAAGACCTTAACCATGATGCCAGAGTAAGAGTTAACACCTTAACCATTAGTCCAGAGTAAGAGTTAAGACCTTAACCATAATGCCAGGGTAAGAGTTAAGACATTAACCATTAGTCCAGAGTAAGAGTTAAGACCTTAACCATAATGCCAGGGTAAGAGTTAAGACCTTAACCATTAGTCTAGAGTAAGAGTTAAGACCTTAACCATGATGCTAGAGTAAGAGTTAAGACCTTAACCATTAGTCCAGAGTAAGAGTTAAGACCTTAACCATTAGTCCAGAGTAAGAGTTACGAACTTAACCATTAGTCCAGAGTAAGAGTTAAGACCTTAACCACGATCCCAGAGTTAGAGTTAAGACCTTAACCATGATGCCAGAGTAAGAGTTACGACCTTAACCATTAGTCCAGAGTAAGAGTTAAGGCCTTAACCATGATGCCAGAGTAAGAGTTAAGACCTTAACCATTAGTCCAGAGTAAGAGTTAAGACCTTATCCATTAGTCTAGAGTAAGAGTTAAGACCTTAACCATGATGCTAGAGTAAGAGTTAAGACCTTAACCATGATCCCAGAGTTAGAGTTAAGACCTTAACCATGATGCCAGAGTAAGAGTTACGACCTTAACCATGATGCCAGAGTAAGAGTTAAGACCATAACCATTAGTCCAGAGTAAGAGTTAAGACCTTAACCATGATGCCAGAGTAAGAGTTAAGACCAAGACCTTAACCATTAGTCCAGAGTAAGAGTTAAGACCTTAACCATGATGCCAGAGTAAGAGTTAAGACCTTAACCATGATCCCAGAGTTAGAGTTAAGACCTTAACCATGATGCCAGAGTAAGAGTTACGACCTTAACCATGATGCCAGAGTAAGAGTTAAGACCATAACCATTAGTCCAGAGTAAGAGTTAAGACCTTAACCATGATGCCAGAGTAAGAGTTAAGACCAAGACCTTAACCATTAGTCCAGAGTAAGAGTTAAGACCTTAACCATGATGCCAGAGTAAGAGTTAAGACCTTAACCATTAGTCCAGAGTAAGAGTTAAGCCTGTAACCATTAGTCCAGAGAAAGATTTAAGACCTTAACCATGATGCCAGAGTAAGAGTCTAAGACCTTAACCATTAGTCCAGAGTAAGAGTTAAGATCTTAACCATTAGTCCAGAGTAAGAGTTAAGACCATAACCATTAGTCCAGAGTAAGAGTTAAGACCATAACCATGATGCCAGAGTAAGAGTTAAGACCTTAACCATGATGCCAGAGTAAGAGTTAAGACCTTAACCATGATGCCAGAGTAAGAGTTAAGACCTTAACCATTAGTCCAGAGTAAGAGTTAAGACCTTAACCATGATGCCAGAGTAAGAGTTAAGACCTTAACCATTAGTCCAGAGTAAGAGTTAAGACCATAACCATTAGTCCAGAGTAAGAGTTAAGACCTTAACCATGATGCCAGAGTAAGAGTTAACACCTTAACCATTAGTCCAGAGTAAGAGTTAAGACCTTAACCATAATGCCAGGGTAAGAGTTAAGACATTAACCATTAGTCCAGAGTAAGAGTTAAGACCTTAACCATAATGCCAGGGTAAGAGTTAAGACCTTAAACATTAGTCCAGAGTAAGAGTTAAGACCTTAAACATTAGTCCAGAGTAAGAGTTAAGACCTTAACCATTAGTCCAGAGTAAGAGTTAAGACATTAACCATTAGTCTAGAGTAAGAGTTAAGACCTTAACCATGATGCTAGAGTAAGAGTTAAGACCTTAACCATAATGCCAGAGTAAGAGTTAAGACCTTAACCATTAGTCCAGAGTAAGAGTTAAGACCTTAACCATTAGTCCAGAGTAAGAGTTACGACCTTAACCATGATGCCAGAGTAAGAGTTAAGACCTTAACCATGTTCCCAGAGTTAGAGTTAAGACCTTAACCATGTTGCCAGAGTAAGAGTTAAGACCAAGACCTTAACCATTAGTCCAGAGTTAGAGTTAAGACCTTAACCATGATGCCAGAGTAAGAGTTAAGACCTTAACCATTAGTCCAGAGTAAGAGTTAAGCCCGTAACCATTAGTCCAGAGTAAGATTTAAGACCTTAAACATGATGCCAGAGTAAGAGTCTAAGACCTTAACCATGATGCCAGAGTAAGAGTTAAGACCTTAACCATTAGTCCAGAGTAAGAGTTAAGACCTTAACCATTAGTCTAGAGTAAGAGTTAAGACCTTAACCATGATGCTAGAGTAAGAGTTAAGACCTTAACCATTAGTCCAGAGTAAGAGTTAAGACCTTAACCATTAGTCTAGAGTAAGAGTTACGAACTTAACCATTAGTCCAGAGTAAGAGTTAAGACCTTAACCACGATCCCAGAGTTAGAGTTAAGACCTTAACCATGATGCCAGAGTAAGAGTTACGACCATAACCATTAGTCCAGAGTAAGAGTTAAGGCCTTAACCATGATGCCAGAGTAAGAGTTAACACCTTAACCATTAGTCCAGAGTAAGAGTTAAGACCTTAACCATGATGCCAGGGTAAGAGTTAAGACCTCAAACATTAGTCCAGAGTAAGAGTTAAGACCTTAACCATGATGCCAGAGTAAGAGTCTAAGACCTTAACCATTAGTCCAGAGTAAGAGTTAAGACCTTAACCATTAGTCCAGAGTAAGAGTTAAGACCTTAACCATTAGCCTAGAGTAAGAGTTAAGACCGTAACCATGATGCTAGAGTAAGAGTTAAGACCTTAACCATGATGCCAGAGTAAGAGTTAAGACCTTAACCATTAGTCCAGATTAAGAGTTAATACCTTAACCATTAGTCCAGAGTAAGAGTTACGACCTTAACCATGATGCCAGAGTAAGAGTTAAGACCTTAACCATGTTCCCAGAGTTAGAGTTAAGACCTTAACCATGATGCCAGAGTAAGAGTTAAGACCAAGACCTTAACCATTAGTCCAGAGTTAGAGTTAAGACCTTAACCATGATGCCAGAGTAAGAGTTAAGACCTTAACCATTAGTCCAGAGTAAGAGTTAAGCCCGTAACCATTAGTCCAGAGTAAGATTTAAGACCTTAAACATGATGCCAGAGTAAGAGTCTAAGACCTTAACCATGATGCCAGAGTAAGAGTTAAGACCTTAACCATTAGTCCAGAGTAAGAGTTAAGACCTTAACCATTAGTCTAGAGTAAGAGTTAAGACCTTAACCATGATGCTAGAGTAAGAGTTAAGACCTTAACCATTAGTCCAGAGTAAGAGTTAAGACCTTAACCATTAGTCCAGAGTAAGAGTTACGAACTTAACCATTAGTCCAGAGTAAGAGTTAAGACCTTAACCACGATCCCAGAGTTAGAGTTAAGACCTTAACCATGATGCCAGAGTAAGAGTTACGACCTTAACCATTAGTCCAGAGTAAGAGTTAAGGCCTTAACCATGATGCCAGAGTAAGAGTTAAGACCTTAACCATTAGTCCAGAGTAAGAGTTAAGACCTTATCCATTAGTCTAGAGTAAGAGTTAAGACCTTAACCATGATGCCAGAGTAAGAGTTAAGACCTTAACCATGATCCCAGAGTTAGAGTTAAGACCTTAACCATGATGCCAGAGTAAGAGTTACGACCTTAACCATGATGCCAGAGTAAGAGTTAAGACCATAACCATTAGTCCAGAGTAAGAGTTAAGACCTTAACCATGATGCCAGAGTAAGAGTTAAGACCAAGACCTTAACCATTAGTCCAGAGTAAGAGTTAAGACCTTAACCATGATGCCAGAGTAAGAGTTAAGACCTTAACCATGATCCCAGAGTTAGAGTTAAGACCTTAACCATGATGCCAGAGTAAGAGTTACGACCTTAACCATGATGCCAGAGTAAGAGTTAAGACCATAACCATTAGTCCAGAGTAAGAGTTAAGACCTTAACCATGATGCCAGAGTAAGAGTTAAGACCAAGACCTTAACCATTAGTCCAGAGTAAGAGTTAAGACCTTAACCATGATGCCAGAGTAAGAGTTAAGACCTTAACCATTAGTCCAGAGTAAGAGTTAAGCCTGTAACCATTAGTCCAGAGAAAGATTTAAGACCTTAACCATGATGCCAGAGTAAGAGTCTAAGACCTTAACCATTAGTCCAGAGTAAGAGTTAAGATCTTAACCATTAGTCCAGAGTAAGAGTTAAGACCATAACCATTAGTCCAGAGTAAGAGTTAAGACCATAACCATGATGCCAGAGTAAGAGTTAAGACCTTAACCATGATGCCAGAGTAAGAGTTAAGACCTTAACCATGATGCCAGAGTAAGAGTTAAGACCTTAACCATTAGTCCAGAGTAAGAGTTAAGACCTTAACCATGATGCCAGAGTAAAAGTTAAGACCTTAACCATTAGTCCAGAGTAAGAGTTAAGACCATAACCATTAGTCCAGAGTAAGAGTTAAGACCTTAACCATGATGCCAGAGTAAGAGTTAACACCTTAACCATTAGTCCAGAGTAAGAGTTAAGACCTTAACCATAATGCCAGGGTAAGAGTTAAGACATTAACCATTAGTCCAGAGTAAGAGTTAAGACCTTAACCATAATGCCAGGGTAAGAGTTAAGACCTTAAACATTAGTCCAGAGTAAGAGTTAAGACCTTAAACATTAGTCCAGAGTAAGAGTTAAGACCTTAACCATTAGTCCAGAGTAAGAGTTAAGACATTAACCATTAGTCTAGAGTAAGAGTTAAGACCTTAACCATGATGCTAGAGTAAGAGTTAAGACCTTAACCATAATGCCAGAGTAAGAGTTAAGACCTTAACCATTAGTCCAGAGTAAGAGTTAAGACCTTAACCATTAGTCCAGAGTAAGAGTTACGACCTTAACCATGATGCCAGAGTAAGAGTTAAGACCTTAACCATGTTCCCAGAGTTAGAGTTAAGACCTTAACCATGTTGCCAGAGTAAGAGTTAAGACCAAGACCTTAACCATTAGTCCAGAGTTAGAGTTAAGACCTTAACCATGATGCCAGAGTAAGAGTTAAGACCTTAACCATTAGTCCAGAGTAAGAGTTAAGCCCGTAACTATTAGTCCAGAGTAAGATTTAAGACCTTAAACATGATGCCAGAGTAAGAGTCTAAGACCTTAACCATGATGCCAGAGTAAGAGTTAAGACCTTAACCATTAGTCCAGAGTAAGAGTTAAGACCTTAACCATTAGTCTAGAGTAAGAGTTAAGACCTTAACCATGATGCTAGAGTAAGAGTTAAGACCTTAACCATTAGTCCAGAGTAAGAGTTAAGACCTTAACCATTAGTCTAGAGTAAGAGTTACGAACTTAACCATTAGTCCAGAGTAAGAGTTAAGACCTTAACCACGATCCCAGAGTTAGAGTTAAGACCTTAACCATGATGCCAGAGTAAGAGTTACGACCATAACCATTAGTCCAGAGTAAGAGTTAAGGCCTTAACCATGATGCCAGAGTAAGAGTTAACACCTTAACCATTAGTCCAGAGTAAGAGTTAAGACCTTAACCATGATGCCAGGGTAAGAGTTAAGACCTCAAACATTAGTCCAGAGTAAGAGTTAAGACCTTAACCATGATGCCAGAGTAAGAGTCTAAGACCTTAACCATTAGTCCAGAGTAAGAGTTAAGACCTTAACCATTAGTCCAGAGTAAGAGTTAAGACCTTAACCATTAGCCTAGAGTAAGAGTTAAGACCTTAACCATGATGCTAGAGTAAGAGTTAAGACCTTAACCATGATGCCAGAGTAAGAGTTAAGACCTTAACCATTAGTTCAGAGTAAGAGTTAAGACCTTAACCATTAGTCCAGAGTAAGAGTTACGACCTTAACCATGATGCCAGAGTAAGAGTTAAGACCTTAACCATGTTCCCAGAGTTAGAGTTAAGACCTTAACCATGATGCCAGAGTAAGAGTTACGACCTTAACCATGATGCCAGAGTAAGAGTTAAGACCTTAACCATTAGTCCAGAGTAAGAGTTAAGACCTTAACCATGATGCCAGAGTAAGAGTTAAGACCAAGACCTTAACCATTAGTCCAGAGTTAGAGTTAAGACCTTAACCATGATGCCAGAGTAAGAGTTAAGACCTTAACCATTAGTCCAGAGTAAGAGTTAAGCCTGTAACCATTAGTCCAGAGTAAGATTAAAGACCTTAACCATGATGCCAGAGTAAGAGTCTAAGACCTTAACCATGATGCCAGAGTAAGAGATAAGACCTTAACCATTAGTCCAGAGTAAGAGTTAAGACCATAACCATTAGTCCAGAGTAAGAGTTAAGACCTTAACCATTAGTATAGAGTAAGAGTTAAGACCTTAACCATGATGCTAGAGTAAGAGTTAAGACCTTAACCATTAGTCCAGAGTAAGAGTTAAGACCTTAACCATTAGTCCAGAGTAAGAGTTACGAACTTAACCATTAGTCCAGAGTAAGAGTTAAGACCTTAACCATGATCCCAGAGTTAGAGTTAAGACCTTAACCATGATGCCAGAGTAAGAGTTACGACCTTAATCATGATGCCAGAGTAAGAGTTAAGACCTTAACCATTAGTCCAGAGTAAGAGTTAAGACCTTAACCATGATGCCAGAGTAAGAGTTAAGACCAAGACCTTAACCATTAGTCCAGAGTAAGAGTTAAGACCTTAACCATGATGCCAGAGTAAGAGTCTAAGACCTTAACCATGATGCCAGAGTAAGAGTTAAGACCTTAACCATTAGTCCAGAGTAAGAGTTAAGACCATAACCATTAGTCCAGAGTAAGAGTTAGGACCGTAACCATGATGCCAGAGTAAGAGTTAAGACCTTAACCATGATGCCAGATTAAGAGTTAAGACCTTAAACATGATGCCAGAGTAAGAGTTAAGACCTTAACCATTAGTCCAGAGTAAGAGTTAAGACCATAACCATTAGTCCAGAGTAAGAGTTAAGACCTTAACCATGATGCCAGGGTAAGAGTTAAGACCTTAAACATTAGTCCAGAGTAAGAGTTAAGACCTTAACCATGATGCCAGAGTAAGAGTCTAAGACCTTAACCATTAGTCCAGAGTAAGAGTTAAGACCTTAACCATTAGTCCAGAGTAAGAGTTAAGACCTTAACCATTAGTCTAGAGTAAGAGTTAAGACCTTAACCATGATGCCAGAGTAAGAGTTAAGACCTTAACCATGATGCCAGAGTAAGAGTTAAGACCTTAACCATTAGTCCAGAGTAAGAGTTAAGACCTTAACCATTAGTCCAGAGTAAGAGTTACGACCTTAACCATGATGCCAGAGTAAGAGTTAAGGCCTTAACCATGTTCCCAGAGTTAGAGTAAAGACCTTAACCATGATGCCAGAGTAAGAGTTACGACCTTAACCATGATGCCAGAGTAAGAGTTAAGACCTTAACCATTAGTCCAGAGTAAGAGTTAAGACCTTAACCATGATGCCAGAGTAAGAGTTAAGACCAAGACCTTAACCGTTAGTCCAGATTAAGAGTTAAGACCTTAACCATGATGCCAGAGTAAGAGTTAAGACCTTAACCATTAGTCCAGAGTAAGAGTTAAGCCCGTAACCATTAGTCCAGAGTAAGATATAAGACCTTAACCATGATGTCAGAGTAAGAGTCTAAGACTTTAACCATGGTGCCAGAGTAAGAGTTAAGACCTTAACGATTAGTCCAGAGTAAGAGTTAAGACCATAACCATTAGTCCAGAGTAAGAGTTAAGACCTTAACCATGATGCCAGAGTAAGATTTAAGACCTTAACCATGATGCCAGAGTAAGAGTTAAGACCTTAACCATTAGTCCAGAGTAAGAGTTAAGACCTTAACCATGATGCAAGAGTAAGAGTTAAGACCTTAAACATTAGTCCAGAGTAAGAGTTAAGACCTTAACCATGATGCCAGAGTAAGAGTCTAAGACCTTAACCATTAGTCCAGAATAAGAGTTAAGACATTAACCATTAGTCCAGAGTAAGAGTTAAGACCTTAACCATTAGTCCAGAGTAAGAGTTAAGACCTTAACCATGATGCTAGAGTAACAGTTAAGACCTTAACCATGATGCCAGAGTAAGAGTTAAGACGTTAACCATTAGTCCAGAGTAAGAGTTACGACCTTAACCATGATGCCAGAGTAAGAGTTAAGACCT
Source organism: Triturus cristatus (assembly GCF_964204655.1). Taxonomy (NCBI): domain Eukaryota; kingdom Metazoa; phylum Chordata; class Amphibia; order Caudata; family Salamandridae; genus Triturus; species Triturus cristatus. The sequence continues at coordinate 716,156,800 of NC_140593.1, read as the reverse complement.
TAACCATGATGCCAGGGTTAGAGTTAAGGCATTAACCATGATGCCAGAGTAAGAGCTAAGACCTTAACCATTAGTCCAGAGTAAGAGTTAAGACCTTAACCATGATGCCAGAGTGAGAGTCTAAAACCCTTACCATTAGTCCAGAGTAAGAGTTAAGACCTTAACCATGATGCCAGAGTAAGAGTTAAGGCCTTAACCATTAGTCCAGAGTAAGAGTTAAGACCTTAACCATGATGCCAGAGTGAGAGTCTAAAACCTTAACCATTAGTCCAGAGTAAGAGTTAAGACCTTAACCATGATGCCAGAGTAAGAGTTAAGACCGTAACCATTAGTCCAGAGTAAAAGAGTTAAGACCTTAACCATGATGCCAGAGTAATAGTTAAGACCTTAACCATGATGCCAGAGTGAGAGTCTAAAACCTTAACCATTAGTCCAGAGTAAGAGTTAAGACCTTAACCATGATGCCAGAGTAAGAGTTAAGACCTTAACCATTAGTCCAGAGTAAGAGTTAAGCCTGTAACCATTAGTCCAGAGTAAGATTAAAGACCTTAACCATGATGCCAGAGTAAGAGTCTAAGACCTTAACCATGATGCCAGAGTAAGAGTTAAGACCTTAACCATTAGTCCAGAGTAAGAGTTAAGACCATAACCATTAGTCCAGAGTAAGAGTTAAGACCTTAACCATTAGTATAGAGTAAGAGTTAAGACCTTAACCATGATGCTAGAGTAAGAGTTAAGACCTTAACCATTAGTCCAGAGTAAGAGTTAAGACCTTAACCATTAGTCCAGAGTAAGAGTTACGAACTTAACCATTAGTCCAGAGTAAGAGTTAAGACCTTAACCATGATCCCAGAGTTAGAGTTAAGACCTTAACCATGATGCCAGAGTAAGAGTTACGACCTTAATCATGATGCCAGAGTAAGAGTTAAGACCTTAACCATTAGTCCAGAGTAAGAGTTAAGACCTTAACCATGATGCCAGAGTAAGAGTTAAGACCAAGACCTTAACCATTAGTCCAGAGTAAGAGTTAAGACCTTAACCATGATGCCAGAGTAAGAGTCTAAGACCTTAACCATGATGCCAGAGTAAGAGTTAAGACCTTAACCATTAGTCCAGAGTAAGAGTTAAGACCATAACCATTAGTCCAGAGTAAGAGTTAGGACCGTAACCATGATGCCAGAGTAAGAGTTAAGACCTTAACCATGATGCCAGATTAAGAGTTAAGACCGTAACCATGATGCCAGAGTAAGAGTTAAGACCTTAACCATTAGTCCAGAGTAAGAGTTAAGACCATAACCATTAGTCCAGAGTAAGAGTTAAGACCTTAACCATTAGTCCAGAGTAAGAGTTAAGACCTTAACCATGATGCCAGGGTAAGAGTTAAGACCTTAAACATTAGTCCAGAGTAAGAGTTAAGACCTTAACCCTGATGCCAGAGTAAGAGTCTAAGACCTTAACCATTAGTCCAGAGTAAGAGTTAAGACCTTAACCATTAGTCCAGAGTAAGAGTTAAGACCTTAACCATTAGTCTAGAGTAAGAGTTAAGACCTTAACCATGATGCCAGAGTAAGAGTTAAGACCTTAACCATGATGCCAGAGTAAGAGTTAAGACCTTAACCATTAGTCCAGAGTAAGAGTTAAGACCTTAACCATTAGTCCAGAGTAAGAGTTACGACCTTAACCATGATGCCAGAGTATGAGTTAAGGCCTTAACCATGTTCCCAGAGTTAGAGTAAAGACCTTAACCATGATGCCAGAGTAAGAGTTACGACCTTAACCATGATGCCAGAGTAAGAGTTAAGACCTTCACCATTAGTCCAGAGTAAGAGTTAAGACCTTAACCATGATGCCAGAGTAAGAGTTAAGACCAAGACCTTAACCGTTAGTCCAGAGTAAGAGTTAAGACCTTAACCATGATGCCAGAGTAAGAGTTAAGACCTTAACCATTAGTCCAGAGTAAGAGTTAAGCCCGTAACCATTAGTCCAGAGTAAGATATAAGACCTTAACCATGATGCCAGAGTAAGAGTCTAAGACTTTAACCATGGTGCCAGAGTAAGAGTTAAGACCTTAACCATTAGTCCAGAGTAAGAGTTAAGACCATAACCATTAGTCCAGAGTAAGAGTTAAGACCTTAACCATGATGCCAGAGTAAGATTTAAGACCTTAACCATGATGCCAGAGTAAGAGTTAAGACCTTAACCATTAGTCCAGAGTAAGAGTTAAGACCTTAACCATGATGCAAGAGTAAGAGTTAAGACCTTAAACATTAGTCCAGAGTAAGAGTTAAGACCTTAACCATGATGCCAGAGTAAAAGTCTAAGACCTTAACCATTAGTCCAGAATAAGAGTTAAGACATTAACCATTAGTCCAGAGTAAGAGTTAAGACCTTAACCATTAGTCCAGAGTAAGAGTTAAGACCTTAACCATGATGCTAGAGTAACAGTTAAGACCTTAACCATGATGCCAGAGTAAGAGTTAAGACGTTAACCATTAGTCCAGAGTAAGAGTTACGACCTTAACCATGATGCCAGAGTAAGAGTTAAGACCTTAACCATGATGCCAGAGTTAGAGTTAAGGCATTAACCATGATGCCAGAGTAAGAGCTAAGACCTTAACCATTAGTCCAGAGTAAGAGTTAAGACCTTAACCATGATGCCAGAGTGAGAGTCTAAAACCCTTACCATTAGTCCAGAGTAAGAGTTAAGACCTTAACCATGATGCCAGAGTAAGAGTTAAGGCCTTAACCATTAGTCCAGAGTAAGAGTTAAGACCTTAACCATGATGCCAGAGTGAGAGTCTAAAACCTTAACCATTAGTCCAGAGTAAGAGTTAAGACCTTAACCATGATGCCAGAGTAAGAGTTAAGACCTTAACCATTAGTCCAGAGTAAGAGTTAAGACCTTAACCATGATGCCAGAGTAATAGTTACGACCTTAACCATGATGCCAGAGTGAGAGTCTAAAACCTTAACCATTAGTCCAGAGTAAGAGTTAAGACCTTAACCATGATGCCAGAGTAAGAGTTAAGACCTTAACCATTAGTCCAGTGTAAGAGTTAAGACCTTAACCATTAGTCCAGAGTAAGAGTTAAGACCTTAACCATTAGTCTAGAGTAAGAGTTAAGACCTTAACCATGATGCTAGAGTAAGAGTTAAGACCTTAACCATTAGTCCAGAGTAAGAGTTAAGACCTTAACCATTAGTCCAGAGTAAGAGTTATGAACTTAACCATTAGTCCAGAGTAAGAGTTAAGACCTTAACCATGATCCCAGAGTTAGAGTTAAGACCTTAACCATGATGCCAGAGTAAGAGTTACGACCTTAACCATGATGCCAGAGTAAGAGTTAAGACCATAACCATTAGTCCAGAGTAAGAGTTAAGACCTTAACCATGATGCCAGAGTAAGAGTTAAGACCAAGACCTTAACCATTAGTCCAGAGTAAGAGTTAAGACCTTAACCATGATGCCAGAGTAAGAGTTAAGACCTTAACCATTAGTCCAGAGTAAGAGTTAAGCCTGTAACCATTAGTCCAGAGTAAGATTTAAGACCTTAACCATGATGCCAGAGTAAGAGTCTAAGACCTTAACCATTAGTCCAGAGTAAGAGTTAAGATCTTAACCATTAGTCCAGAGTAAGAGTTAAGACCATAACCATTAGTCCAAAGTAAGAGTTAAGACCATAACCATGATGCCAGAGTAAGAGTAAGACCTTAACCATGATGCCAGAGTAAGAGTTAAGACCTTAACCATGATGCCAGAGTAAGAGTTAAGACCTTAACCATTAGTCCAGAGTAAGAGTTAAGACCTTAACCATGATGCCAGAGTAAGAGTTAAGACCTTAACCATTAGTCCAGAGTAAGAGTTAAGACCATAACCATTAGTCCAGAGTAAGAGTTAAGACCTTAACCATGATGCCAGAGTAAGAGTTAACACCTTAACCATTAGTCCAGAGTAAGAGTTAAGACCTTAACCATAATGCCAGGGTAAGAGTTAAGACCTTAAACATTAGTCCAGAGTAAGAGTTAAGACCTTAACCATTAGTCCAGAGTAAGAGTTAAGACCTTAACCATTAGTCTAGAGTAAGAGTTAAGACCTTAACCATGATGCTAGAGTAAGAGTTAAGACCTTAACCATAATGCCAGAGTAAGAGTTAAGACCTTAACCATTAGTCCAGAGTAAGAGTTAAGACCTTAACCATTAGTCCAGAGTAAGAGTTACGACCTTAACCATGATGCCAGAGTAAGAGTTAAGACCTTAACCATGTTCCCTGAGTTAGAGTTAAGACCTTAACCATGATGCCAGAGTAAGAGTTAAGACCAAGACCTTAACCATTAGTCCAGAGTTAGAGTTAAGACCTTAACCATGATGCCAGAGTAAGAGTTAAGACCTTAACCATTAGTCCAGAGTAAGAGTTAAGCCCGTAACCATTAGTCCAGAGTAAGATTTAAGACCTTAAACATGATGCCAGAGTAAGAGTCTAAGACCTTAACCATGATGCCAGAGTAAGAGTTAAGACCTTAACCATTAGTCCAGAGTAAGAGTTAAGACCTTAACCATTAGTCTAGAGTAAGAGTTAAGACTTAACCATGATGCTAGAGTAAGAGTTAAGACCTTAACCATTAGTCCAGAGTAAGAATTAAGACCTTAACCATTAGTCCAGAGTAAGAGTTACGAACTTAACCATTAGTCCAGAGTAAGAGTTAAGACCTTAACCACGATCCCAGAGTTAGAGTTACGACCTTAACCATGATGCCAGAGTAAGAGTTACGACCTTAACCATTAGTCCAGAGTAAGAGTTAAGGCCTTAACCATGATGCCAGAGTAAGAGTTAACACCTTAACCATTAGTCCAGAGTAAGAGTTAAGACCTTAACCATGATGCCAGGGTAAGAGTTAAGACCTTAAACATTAGTCCAGAGTAAGAGTTAAGACCTTAACCATGATGCCAGAGTAAGAGTTAAGATCTTAACCATGATGCCAGAGTAAGAGTTAAGACCTTAACCATTAGTCCAGAGTAAGAGTTAAGACCTTAACCATGATGCCAGAGTAAGAGTTAAGACCTTAACCATTAGTCCAGAGTAAGAGTTAAGACCATAACCATTAGTCCAGAGTAAGAGTTAAGACCTTAACCATGATGCCAGAGTAAGAGTTAACACCTTAACCATTAGTCCAGAGTAAGAGTTAAGACCTTAACCATAATGCCAGGGTAAGAGTTAAGACCTTAAACATTAGTCCAGAGTAAGAGTTAAGACCTTAAACATTAGTCCAGAGTAAGAGTTAAGACCTTAACCATTAGTCCAGAGTAAGAGTTAAGACCTTAACCATTAGTCTAGAGTAAGAGTTAAGACCTTAACCATGATGCTAGAGTAAGAGTTAAGACCTTAACCATAATGCCAGAGTAAGAGTTAAGACCTTAACCATTAGTCCAGAGTAAGAGTTAAGACCTTAACCATTAGTCCAGAGTAAGAGTTACGACCTTAACCATGATGCCAGAATAAGAGTTAAGACCTTAACCATGTTCCCAGAGTTAGAGTTAAGACCTTAACCATGATGCCAGAGTAAGAGTTAAGACCAAGACCTTAACCATTAGTCCAGAGTTAGAGTTAAGACCTTAACCATGATGCCAGAGTAAGAGTTAAGACCTTAACCATTAGTCCAGAGTAAGAGTTACGAACTTAACCATTAGTCCAGAGTAAGAGTTAAGACCTTAACCACGATCCCAGAGTTAGAGTTAAGACCTCAACCATGATGCCAGAGTAAGAGTTAAGACCTTAACCATTAGTCCAGAGTAAGAGTTAAGACCTTAACCATTAGTCCAGAGTAAGAGTTACGAACTTAACCATTAGTCCAGAGTAAGAGTTAAGACCTTAACCACGATCCCAGAGTTAGAGTTACGACCTTAACCATGATGCCAGAGTAAGAGTTACGACCTTAACCATTAGTCCAGAGTAAGAGTTAAGGCCTTAACCATGATGCCAGAGTAAGAGTTAACACCTTAACCATTAGTCCAGAGTAAGAGTTAAGACCTTAACCATGATGCCAGGGTAAGAGTTAAGACCTTAAACATTAGTCCAGAGTAAGAGTTAAGACCTTAACCATGATGCCAGAGTAAGAGTTAAGATCTTAACCATGATGCCAGAGTAAGAGTTAAGACCTTAACCATTAGTCCAGAGTAAGAGTTAAGACCATAACCATTAGTCCAGAGTAAGAGTTAAGACCTTAACCATGATGCCAGAGTAAGAGTTAACACCTTAACCATTAGTCCAGAGTAAGAGTTAAGACCTTAACCATAATGCCAGGGTAAGAGTTAAGACCTTAAACATTAGTCCAGAGTAAGAGTTAAGACCTTAAACATTAGTCCAGAGTAAGAGTTAAGACCTTAACCATTAGTCCAGAGTAAGAGTTAAGACCTTAACCATTAGTCTAGAGTAAGAGTTAAGACCTTAACCATGATGCTAGAGTAAGAGTTAAGACCTTAACCATAATGCCAGAGTAAGAGTTAAGACCTTAACCATTAGTCCAGAGTAAGAGTTAAGACCTTAACCATTAGTCCAGAGTAAGAGTTACGACCTTAACCATGATGCCAGAATAAGAGTTAATACCTTAACCATTTTCCCAGAGTTAGAGTTAAGACCTTAACCATGATGCCAGAGTAAGAGTTAAGACCAAGACCTTAACCATTAGTCCAGAGTTAGAGTTAAGACCTTAACCATGATGCCAGAGTAAGAGTTAAGACCTTAACCATTAGTCCAGAGTAAGAGTTATGACCTTAACCATTAGTCCAGAGTAAGAGTTAAGGCCTTAACCATGATGCCAGAGTAAGAGTTAACACCTTAACCATTAGTCCAGAGTAAGAGTTAAGACCTTAACCATGATGCCAGGGTAAGAGTTAAGACCTTAAACATTAGTCCAGAGTAAGAGTTAAGACCTTAACCATGATGCCAGAGTAAGAGTCTAAGACCTTAACCATTAGTCCAGAGTAAGAGTTAAGACCTTAACCATTAGTCCAGAGTAAGAGTTAAGACCTTAACCATTAGTCCAGAGTAAGAGTTAAGACCTTAACCATTAGCCTAGAGTAAGAGTTAAGACCTTAACCATGATGCCAGAGTAAGAGTTACGACCTTAACCATGATGCCAGAGTAAGAGTTAAGACCTTAACCATTAGTTCAGAGTAAGAGTTAAGACCTTAACCATTAGTCCAGAGTAAGAGTTACGACCTTAACCATGATGCCAGAGTAAGAGTTAAGACCTTAACCATGTTCCCAGAGTTAGAGTTAAGACCTTAACCATGATGCCAGAGTAAGAGTTACGACCTTAACCATGATGCCAGAGTAAGAGTTAAGACCTTAACCATTAGTCCAGAGTAAGAGTTAAGACCTTAACCATGATGCCAGAGTGAGAGTCTAAAACCCTTACCATTAGTCCAGAGTAAGAGTTAAGACCTTAACCATGATGCCAGAGTAAGAGTTAAGGCCTTAACCATTAGTCCAGAGTAAGAGTTAAGACCTTAACCATGATGCCAGAGTGAGAGTCTAAAACCTTAACCATTAGTCCAGAGTAAGAGTTAAGACCTTAACCATGATGCCAGAGTAAGAGTTAAGACCTTAACCATTAGTCCAGAGTAAAAGAGTTAAGACCTTAACCATGATGCCAGAGTAATAGTTAAGACCTTAACCATGATGCCAGAGTGAGAGTCTAAAACCTTAACCATTAGTCCAGAGTAAGAGTTAAGACCTTAACCATGATGCCAGAGTAAGAGTTAAGACCTTAACCATTAGTCCAGAGTAAGAGTTAAGCCTGTAACCATTAGTCCAGAGTAAGATTAAAGACCTTAACCATGATGCCAGAGTAAGAGTCTAAGACCTTAACCATGATGCCAGAGTAAGAGTTAAGACCTTAACCATTAGTCCAGAGTAAGAGTTAAGACCATAACCATTAGTCCAGAGTAAGAGTTAAGACCTTAACCATTAGTATAGAGTAAGAGTTAAGACCTTAACCATGATGCTAGAGTAAGAGTTAAGACCTTAACCATTAGTCCAGAGTAAGAGTTAAGACCTTAACCATTAGTCCAGAGTAAGAGTTACGAACTTAACCATTAGTCCAGAGTAAGAGTTAAGACCTTAACCATGATCCCAGAGTTAGAGTTAAGACCTTAACCATGATGCCAGAGTAAGAGTTACGACCTTAATCATGATGCCAGAGTAAGAGTTAAGACCTTAACCATTAGTCCAGAGTAAGAGTTAAGACCTTAACCATGATGCCAGAGTAAGAGTTAAGACCAAGACCTTAACCATTAGTCCAGAGTAAGAGTTAAGACCTTAACCATGATGCCAGAGTAAGAGTCTAAGACCTTAACCATGATGCCAGAGTAAGAGTTAAGACCTTAACCATTAGTCCAGAGTAAGAGTTAAGACCATAACCATTAGTCCAGAGTAAGAGTTAGGACCGTAACCATGATGCCAGAGTAAGAGTTAAGACCTTAACCATGATGCCAGATTAAGAGTTAAGACCGTAACCATGATGCCAGAGTAAGAGTTAAGACCTTAACCATTAGTCCAGAGTAAGAGTTAAGACCATAACCATTAGTCCAGAGTAAGAGTTAAGACCTTAACCATTAGTCCAGAGTAAGAGTTAAGACCTTAACCATGATGCCAGGGTAAGAGTTAAGACCTTAAACATTAGTCCAGAGTAAGAGTTAAGACCTTAACCCTGATGCCAGAGTAAGAGTCTAAGACCTTAACCATTAGTCCAGAGTAAGAGTTAAGACCTTAACCATTAGTCCAGAGTAAGAGTTAAGACCTTAACCATTAGTCTAGAGTAAGAGTTAAGACCTTAACCATGATGCCAGAGTAAGAGTTAAGACCTTAACCATGATGCCAGAGTAAGAGTTAAGACCTTAACCATTAGTCCAGAGTAAGAGTTAAGACCTTAACCATTAGTCCAGAGTAAGAGTTACGACCTTAACCATGATGCCAGAGTATGAGTTAAGGCCTTAACCATGTTCCCAGAGTTAGAGTAAAGACCTTAACCATGATGCCAGAGTAAGAGTTACGACCTTAACCATGATGCCAGAGTAAGAGTTAAGACCTTAACCGTTAGTCCAGAGTAAGAGTTAAGACCTTAACCATGATGCCAGAGTAAGAGTTAAGACCAAGACCTTAACCGTTAGTCCAGAGTAAGAGTTAAGACCTTAACCATGATGCCAGAGTAAGAGTTAAGACCTGAACCATTAGTCCAGAGTAAGAGTTAAGCCCGTAACCATTAGTCCAGAGTAAGATATAAGACCTTAACCATGATGCCAGAGTAAGAGTCTAAGACTTTAACCATGGTGCCAGAGTAAGAGTTAAGACCTTAACCATTAGTCCAGAGTAAGAGTTAAGACCATAACCATTAGTCCAGAGTAAGAGTTAAGACCTTAACCATGATGCCAGAGTAAGATTTAAGACCTTAACCATGATGCCAGAGTAAGAGTTAAGACCTTAACCATTAGTCCAGAGTAAGAGTTAAGACCTTAACCATGATGCAAGAGTAAGAGTTAAGACCTTAAACATTAGTCCAGAGTAAGAGTTAAGACCTTAACCATGATGCCAGAGTAAAAGTCTAAGACCTTAACCATTAGTCCAGAATAAGAGTTAAGACATTAACCATTAGTCCAGAGTAAGAGTTAAGACCTTAACCATTAGTCCAGAGTAAGAGTTAAGACCTTAACCATGATGCTAGAGTAACAGTTAAGACCTTAACCATGATGCCAGAGTAAGAGTTAAGATGTTAACCATTAGTCCAGAGTAAGAGTTACGACCTTAACCATGATGCCAGAGTAAGAGTTAAGACCTTAACCATGATGCCAGAGTTAGAGTTAAGGCATTAACCATGATACCAGAGTAAGAGCTAAGACCTTAACCATTAGTCCAGAGTAAGAGTTAAGACCTTAACCATGATGCCAGAGTGAGAGTCTAAAACCCTTACCATTAGTCCAGAGTAAGAGTTAAGACCTTAACCATGATGCCAGAGTAAGAGTTAAGGCCTTAACCATTAGTCCAGAGTAAGAGTTAAGACCTTAACCATGATGCCAGAGTGAGAGTCTAAAACCTTAACCATTAGTCCAGAGTAAGAGTTAAGACCTTAACCATGATGCCAGAGTAAGAGTTAAGACCTTAACCATTAGTCCAGAGTTAGAGTTAAGACCTTAACCATTAGTCCAGAGTAAGAGTTATGAACTTAACCATTAGTCCAGAGTAAGAGTTAAGACCTTAACCATGATCCCAGAGTTAGAGTTAAGACCTTAACCATGATGCCAGAGTAAGAGTTACGACCTTAACCATGATGCCAGAGTAAGAGTTAAGACCATAACCATTAGTCCAGAGTAAGAGTTAAGACCTTAACCATGATGCCAGAGTAAGAGTTAAGACCAAGACCTTAACCATTAGTCCAGAGTAAGAGTTAAGACCTTAACCATGATGCCAGAGTAAGAGTTAAGACCTTAACCATTAGTCCAGAGTAAGAGTTAAGCCTGTAACCATTAGTCCAGAGTAAGATTTAAGACCTTAACCATGATGCCAGAGTAAGAGTCTAAGACCTTAACCATTAGTCCAGAGTAAGAGTTAAGATCTTAACCATTAGTTCAGAGTAAGAGTTAAGACCATAACCATTAGTCCAGAGTAAGAGTTAAGACCATAACCATGATGCCAGAGTAAGAGTAAGACCTTAACCATGATGCCAGAGTAAGAGTTAAGACCTTAACCATGATGCCAGAGTAAGAGTTAAGACCTTAACCATTAGTCCAGAGTAAGAGTTAAGACCTTAACCATGATGCCAGAGTAAGAGTTAAGACCTTAACCATTAGTCCAGAGTAAGAGTTAAGACCATAACCATTAGTCCAGAGTAAGAGTTAAGACCTTAACCATGATGCCAGAGTAAGAGTTAACACCTTAACTATTAGTCCAGAGTAAGAGTTAAGACCTTAACCATAATGCCAGGGTAAGAGTTAAGACCTTAAACATTAGTCCGGAGTAAGAGTTAAGACCTTAACCATTAGTCCAGAGTAAGAGTTAAGACCTTAACCATTAGTCTAGAGTAAGAGTTAAGACCTTAACCATGATGCTAGAGTAAGAGTTAAGACCTTAACCATAATTCCAGAGTAAGAGTTAAGACCTTAACCATTAGTCCAGAGTAAGAGTTAAGACCTTAACCATTAGTCCAGAGTAAGAGTTACGACCTTAACCATGATGCCAGAGTAAGAGTTAAGACCTTAACCATGTTCCCAGAGTTAGAGTTAAGACCTTAACCATGATGCCAGAGTAAGAGTTAAGACCAAGACCTTAACCATTAGTCCAGAGTTAGAGTTAAGACCTTAACCATGATGCCAGAGTAAGAGTTAAGACCTTAACCATTAGTCCAGAGTAAGAGTTAAGCCCGTAACCATTAGTCCAGAGTAAGATTTAAGACCTTAAACATGATGCCAGAGTAAGAGTCTAAGACCTTAACCATGATGCCAGAGTAAGAGTTAAGACCTTAACCATTAGTCCAGAGTAAGAGTTAAGACCTTAACCATTAGTCTAGAGTAAGAGTTAAGACTTAACCATGATGCTAGAGTAAGAGTTAAGACCTTAACCATTAGTCCAGAGTAAGAGTTAAGACCTTAACCATTAGTCCAGAGTAAGAGTTACGAACTTAACCATTAGTCCAGAGTAAGAGTTAAGACCTTAACCACGATCCCAGAGTTAGAGTTAAGACCTTAACCATGATGCCAGAGTAAGAGTTACGACCTTAACCATTAGTCCAGAGTAAGAGTTAAGGCCTTAACCATGATGCCAGAGTAAGAGTTAAGACCAAGACCTTAACCGTTAGTCCAGAGTAAGAGTTAAGACCTTAACCATGATGCCAGAGTAAGAGTTAAGACCTGAACCATTAGTCCAGAGTAAGAGTTAAGCCCGTAACCATTAGTCCAGAGTAAGATATAAGACCTTAACCATGATGCCAGAGTAAGAGTCTAAGACTTTAACCATGGTGCCAGAGTAAGAGTTACGACCTTAACCATGATGCCAGAGTAAGAGTTAAGACCTTAACCATTAGTCCAGAGTAAGAGTTAAGACCTTAACCATGATGCCAGAGTGAGAGTCTAAAACCCTTACCATTAGTCCAGAGTAAGAGTTAAGACCTTAACCATGATGCCAGAGTAAGAGTTAAGGCCTTAACCATTAGTCCAGAGTAAGAGTTAAGACCTTAACCATGATGCCAGAGTGAGAGTCTAAAACCTTAACCATTAGTCCAGAGTAAGAGTTAAGACCTTAACCATGATGCCAGAGTAAGAGTTAAGACCTTAACCATTAGTCCAGAGTAAAAGAGTTAAGACCTTAACCATGATGCCAGAGTAATAGTTAAGACCTTAACCATGATGCCAGAGTGAGAGTCTAAAACCTTAACCATTAGTCCAGAGTAAGAGTTAAGACCTTAACCATGATGCCAGAGTAAGAGTTAAGACCTTAACCATTAGTCCAGAGTAAGAGTTAAGCCTGTAACCATTAGTCCAGAGTAAGATTAAAGACCTTAACCATGATGCCAGAGTAAGAGTCTAAGACCTTAACCATGATGCCAGAGTAAGAGTTAAGACCTTAACCATTAGTCCAGAGTAAGAGTTAAGACCATAACCATTAGTCCAGAGTAAGAGTTAAGACCTTAACCATTAGTATAGAGTAAGAGTTAAGACCTTAACCATGATGCTAGAGTAAGAGTTAAGACCTTAACCATTAGTCCAGAGTAAGAGTTAAGACCTTAACCATTAGTCCAGAGTAAGAGTTACGAACTTAACCATTAGTCCAGAGTAAGAGTTAAGACCTTAACCATGATCCCAGAGTTAGAGTTAAGACCTTAACCATGATGCCAGAGTAAGAGTTACGACCTTAATCATGATGCCAGAGTAAGAGTTAAGACCTTAACCATTAGTCCAGAGTAAGAGTTAAGACCTTAACCATGATGCCAGAGTAAGAGTTAAGACCAAGACCTTAACCATTAGTCCAGAGTAAGAGTTAAGACCTTAACCATGATGCCAGAGTAAGAGTCTAAGACCTTAACCATGATGCCAGAGTAAGAGTTAAGACCTTAACCATTAGTCCAGAGTAAGAGTTAAGACCATAACCATTAGTCCAGAGTAAGAGTTAGGACCGTAACCATGATGCCAGAGTAAGAGTTAAGACCTTAACCATGATGCCAGATTAAGAGTTAAGACCGTAACCATGATGCCAGAGTAAGAGTTAAGACCTTAACCATTAGTCCAGAGTAAGAGTTAAGACCATAACCATTAGTCCAGAGTAAGAGTTAAGACCTTAACCATTAGTCCAGAGTAAGAGTTAAGACCTTAACCATGATGCCAGGGTAAGAGTTAAGACCTTAAACATTAGTCCAGAGTAAGAGTTAAGACCTTAACCCTGATGCCAGAGTAAGAGTCTAAGACCTTAACCATTAGTCCAGAGTAAGAGTTAAGACCTTAACCATTAGTCCAGAGTAAGAGTTAAGACCTTAACCATTAGTCTAGAGTAAGAGTTAAGACCTTAACCATGATGCCAGAGTAAGAGTTAAGACCTTAACCATGATGCCAGAGTAAGAGTTAAGACCTTAACCATTAGTCCAGAGTAAGAGTTAAGACCTTAACCATTAGTCCAGAGTAAGAGTTACGACCTTAACCATGATGCCAGAGTATGAGTTAAGGCCTTAACCATGTTCCCAGAGTTAGAGTAAAGACCTTAACCATGATGCCAGAGTAAGAGTTACGACCTTAACCATGATGCCAGAGTAAGAGTTAAGACCTTAACCGTTAGTCCAGAGTAAGAGTTAAGACCTTAACCATGATGCCAGAGTAAGAGTTAAGACCAAGACCTTAACCGTTAGTCCAGAGTAAGAGTTAAGACCTTAACCATGATGCCAGAGTAAGAGTTAAGACCTGAACCATTAGTCCAGAGTAAGAGTTAAGCCCGTAACCATTAGTCCAGAGTAAGATATAAGACCTTAACCATGATGCCAGAGTAAGAGTCTAAGACTTTAACCATGGTGCCAGAGTAAGAGTTAAGACCTTAACCATTAGTCCAGAGTAAGAGTTAAGACCATAACCATTAGTCCAGAGTAAGATATAAGACCTTAACCATGATGCCAGAGTAAGAGTCTAAGACTTTAACCATGGTGCCAGAGTAAGAGTTAAGACCTTAACCATGATGCCAGAGTAAGATTTAAGACCTTAACCATGATGCCAGAGTAAGAGTTAAGACCTTAACCATTAGTCCAGAGTAAGAGTTAAGACCTTAACCATGATGCAAGAGTAAGAGTTAAGACCTTAAACATTAGTCCAGAGTAAGAGTTAAGACCTTAACCATGATGCCAGAGTAAAAGTCTAAGACCTTAACCATTAGTCCAGAATAAGAGTTAAGACATTAACCATTAGTCCAGAGTAAGAGTTAAGACCTTAACCATTAGTCCAGAGTAAGAGTTAAGACCTTAACCATGATGCTAGAGTAACAGTTAAGACCTTAACCATGATGCCAGAGTAAGAGTTAAGATGTTAACCATTAGTCCAGAGTAAGAGTTACGACCTTAACCATGATGCCAGAGTAAGAGTTAAGACCTTAACCATGATGCCAGAGTTAGAGTTAAGGCATTAACCATGATGCCAGAGTAAGAGCTAAGACCTTAACCATTAGTCCAGAGTAAGAGTTAAGACCTTAACCATGATGCCAGAGTGAGAGTCTAAAACCCTTACCATTAGTCCAGAGTAAGAGTTAAGACCTTAACCATGATGCCAGAGTAAGAGTTAAGGCCTTAACCATTAGTCCAGAGTAAGAGTTAAGACCTTAACCATGATGCCAGAGTGAGAGTCTAAAACCTTAACCATTAGTCCAGAGTAAGAGTTAAGACCTTAACCATGATGCCAGAGTAAGAGTTAAGACCTTAACCATTAGTCCAGAGTAAGAGTTAAGACCTTAACCATTAGTCCAGAGTAAGAGTTATGAACTTAACCATTAGTCCAGAGTAAGAGTTAAGACCTTAACCATGATCCCAGAGTTAGAGTTAAGACCTTAACCATGATGCCAGAGTAAGAGTTACGACCTTAACCATGATGCCAGAGTAAGAGTTAAGACCATAACCATTAGTCCAGAGTAAGAGTTAAGACCTTAACCATGATGCCAGAGTAAGAGTTAAGACCAAGACCTTAACCATTAGTCCAGAGTAAGAGTTAAGACCTTAACCATGATGCCAGAGTAAGAGTTAAGACCTTAACCATTAGTCCAGAGTAAGAGTTAAGCCTGTAACCATTAGTCCAGAGTAAGATTTAAGACCTTAACCATGATGCCAGAGTAAGAGTCTAAGACCTTAACCATTAGTCCAGAGTAAGAGTTAAGATCTTAACCATTAGTTCAGAGTAAGAGTTAAGACCATAACCATTAGTCCAGAGTAAGAGTTAAGACCATAACCATGATGCCAGAGTAAGAGTAAGACCTTAACCATGATGCCAGAGTAAGAGTTAAGACCTTAACCATGATGCCAGAGTAAGAGTTAAGACCTTAACCATTAGTCCAGAGTAAGAGTTAAGACCTTAACCATGATGCCAGAGTAAGAGTTAAGACCTTAACCATTAGTCCAGAGTAAGAGTTAAGACCATAACCATTAGTCCAGAGTAAGAGTTAAGACCTTAACCATGATGCCAGAGTAAGAGTTAACACCTTAACCATTAGTCCAGAGTAAGAGTTAAGACCTTAACCATAATGCCAGGGTAAGAGTTAAGACCTTAAACATTAGTCCGGAGTAAGAGTTAAGACCTTAACCATTAGTCCAGAGTAAGAGTTAAGACCTTAACCATTAGTCTAGAGTAAGAGTTAAGACCTTAACCATGATGCTAGAGTAAGAGTTAAGACCTTAACCATAATTCCAGAGTAAGAGTTAAGACCTTAACCATTAGTCCAGAGTAAGAGTTAAGACCTTAACCATTAGTCCAGAGTAAGAGTTACGACCTTAACCATGATGCCAGAGTAAGAGTTAAGACCTTAACCATGTTCCCAGAGTTAGAGTTAAGACCTTAACCATGATGCCAGAGTAAGAGTTAAGACCAAGACCTTAACCATTAGTCCAGAGTTAGAGTTAAGACCTTAACCATGATGCCAGAGTAAGAGTTAAGACCTTAACCATTAGTCCAGAGTAAGAGTTAAGCCCGTAACCATTAGTCCAGAGTAAGATTTAAGACCTTAAACATGATGCCAGAGTAAGAGTCTAAGACCTTAACGATGATGCCAGAGTAAGAGTTAAGACCTTAACCATTAGTCCAGAGTAAGAGTTAAGACCTTAACCATTAGTCTAGAGTAAGAGTTAAGACTTAACCATGATGCTAGAGTAAGAGTTAAGACCTTAACCATTAGTCCAGAGTAAGAGTTAAGACCTTAACCATTAGTCCAGAGTAAGAGTTACGAACTTAACCATTAGTCCAGAGTAAGAGTTAAGACCTTAACCACGATCCCAGAGTTAGAGTTACGACCTTAACCATGATGCCAGAGTAAGAGTTACGACCTTAACCATTAGTCCAGAGTAAGAGTTAAGGCCTTAACCATGATGCCAGAGTAAGAGTTAACACCTTAACCATTAGTCCAGAGTAAGAGTTAAGACCTTAACCATGATGCCAGGGTAAGAGTTAAGACCTTAAACATTAGTCCAGAGTAAGAGTTAAGACCTTAACCATGATGCCAGAGTAAGAGTTAAGATCTTAACCATGATGCCAGAGTAAGAGTTAAGACCTTAACCATTAGTCCAGAGTAAGAGTTAAGACCTTAACCATGATGCCAGAGTAAGAGTTAAGACCTTAACCATTAGTCCAGAGTAAGAGTTAAGACCATAACCATTAGTCCAGAGTAAGAGTTAAGACCTTAACCATGATGCCAGAGTAAGAGTTAACACCTTAACCATTAGTCCAGAGTAAGAGTTAAGACCTTAACCATAATGCCAGGGTAAGAGTTAAGACCTTAAACATTAGTCCAGAGTAAGAGTTAAGACCTTAAACATTAGTCCAGAGTAAGAGTTAAGACCTTAACCATTAGTCCAGAGTAAGAGTTAAGACCTTAACCATTAGTCTAGAGTAAGAGTTAAGACCTTAACCATGATGCTAGAGTAAGAGTTAAGACCTTAACCATAATGCCAGAGTAAGAGTTAAGACCTTAACCATTAGTCCAGAGTAAGAGTTAAGACCTTAACCATTAGTCCAGAGTAAGAGTTACGACCTTAACCATGATGCCAGAATAAGAGTTAAGCCCTTAACCATGTTCCCAGAGTTAGAGTTAAGACCTTAACCATGATGCCAGAGTAAGAGTTAAGACCAAGACCTTAACCATTAGTCCAGAGTTAGAGTTAAGACCTTAACCATGATGCCAGAGTAAGAGTTAAGACCTTAACCATTAGTCCAGAGTAAGAGTTACGAACTTAACCATTAGTCCAGAGTAAGAGTTAAGACCTTAACCACGATCCCAGAGTTAGAGTTAAGACCTCAACCATGATGCCAGAGTAAGAGTTAAGACCTTAACCATTAGTCCAGAGTAAGAGTTAAGACCTTAACCATTAGTCCAGAGTAAGAGTTACGAACTTAACCGTTAGTCCAGAGTAAGAGTTAAGACCTTAACCACGATCCCAGAGTTAGAGTTACGACCTTAACCATGATGCCAGAGTAAGAGTTACGACCTTAACCATTAGTCCAGAGTAAGAGTTAAGGCCTTAACCATGATGCCAGAGTAAGAGTTAACACCTTAACCATTAGTCCAGAGTAAGAGTTAAGACCTTAACCATGATGCCAGGGTAAGAGTTAAGACCTTAAACATTAGTCCAGAGTAAGAGTTAAGACCTTAACCATGATGCCAGAGTAAGAGTTAAGATCTTAACTATGATGCCAGAGTAAGAGTTAAGACCTTAACCATTAGTCCAGAGTAAGAGTTAAGACCTTAACCATGATGCCAGAGTAAGAGTTAAGACCTTAACCATTAGTCCAGAGTAAGAGTTAAGACCATAACCATTAGTCCAGAGTAAGAGTTAAGACCTTAACCATGATGCCAGAGTAAGAGTTAACACCTTAACCATTAGTCCAGAGTAAGAGTTAAGACCTTAACCATAATGCCAGGGTAAGAGTTAAGACCTTAAACATTAGTCCAGAGTAAGAGTTAAGACCTTAAACATTAGTCCAGAGTAAGAGTTAAGACCTTAACCATTAGTCCAGAGTAAGAGTTAAGACCTTAACCATTAGTCTAGAGTAAGAGTTAAGACCTTAACCATGATGCTAGAGTAAGAGTTAAGACCTTAACCATAATGCCAGAGTAAGAGTTAAGACCTTAACCATTAGTCCAGAGTAAGAGTTAAGACCTTAACCATTAGTCCAGAGTAAGAGTTACGACCTTAACCATGATGCCAGAATAAGAGTTAATACCTTAACCATGTTCCCAGAGTTAGAGTTAAGACCTTAACCATGATGCCAGAGTAAGAGTTAAGACCAAGACCTTAACCATTAGTCCAGAGTTAGAGTTAAGACCTTAACCATGATGCCAGAGTAAGAGTTAAGACCTTAACCATTAGTCCAGAGTAAGAGTTATGACCTTAACCATTAGTCCAGAGTAAGAGTTAAGGCCTTAACCATGATGCCAGAGTAAGAGTTAACACCTTAACCATTAGTCCAGAGTAAGAGTTAAGACCTTAACCATGATGCCAGGGTAAGAGTTAAGACCTTAAACATTAGTCCAGAGTAAGAGTTAAGACCTTAACCATGATGCCAGAGTAAGAGTCTAAGACCTTAACCATTAGTCCAGAGTAAGAGTTAAGACCTTAACCATTAGTCCAGAGTAAGAGTTAAGACCTTAACCATTAGTCCAGAGTAAGAGTTAAGACCTTAACCATTAGCCTAGAGTAAGAGTTAAGACCTTAACCATGATGCCAGAGTAAGAGTTACGACCTTAACCATGATGCCAGAGTAAGAGTTAAGACCTTAACCATTAGTTCAGAGTAAGAGTTAAGACCTTAACCATTAGTCCAGAGTAAGAGTTACGACCTTAACCATGATGCCAGAGTAAGAGTTAAGACCTTAACCATGTTCCCAGAGTTAGAGTTAAGACCTTAACCATGATGCTAGAGTAAGAGTTACGACCTTAACCATGATGCCAGAGTAAGAGTTAAGACCTTAACCATTAGTCCAGAGTAAGAGTTACGACCTTAACCATGATGCCAGAGTAAGAGTTAAGACCTTAACCATGTTCCCAGAGTTAGAGTTAAGACCTTAACCATGATGCCAGAGTAAGAGTTACGACCTTAACCATGATGCCAGAGTCAGAGTTAAGACCTTAACCATTAGTCCAGAGTAAGAGTTAAGACCTTAACCATGATGCCAGAGTAAGAGTTAAGACCAAGACCTTAACCATTAGTCCAGAGTTAGAGTTAAGCCTGTAAACATTAGTCCAGAGTAAGATTAAAGACCTTAACCATGATGCCAGAGTAAGAGTCTAAGACCTTAACCATGATGCCAGAGTAAGAGTTAAGACCTTAACCATTAGTCCAGAATAAGAGTTAAGACCATAACCATTAGTCCAGAGTAAGAGTTAAGACCTTAACCATTAGTCTAGAGTAAGAGTTAAGACCTTAACCATGATGCTAGAGTAAGAGTTAAGACCTTAACCATTAGTCCAGAGTAAGAGTTAAGACCTTAACCATTAGTCCAGAGTAAGAGTTACGACCTTAACCATTAGTCCAGAGTAAGAGTTAAGACCTTAACCATGATCCCAGAGTAAGAGTTACGACCTTAATCATGATGCCAGAGTAAGAGTTAAGACCTTAACCATTAGTCCAGAGTAAGAGTTAAGACCTTAACCATGATGCCAGAGTAAGAGTTAAGACCAAGACCTTAACCATTAGTCCAGAGTAAGAGTTAAGACCTTAACCATGAGGCCAGAGTAAGAGTTAAGACTGTAACCATTAGTCCAGAGTAAGATTTAAGACCTTAACCATGATGCCAGAGTAAGAGTCTAAGACCTTAACCATGATGCCAGAGTAAGAGTTAAGACCTTAACCATTAGTCCAGAGTAAGAGTTAAGCCCGTAACCATTAGTCCAGAGTAAGATTTAAGGCCTTAAACATGATGCCAGAGTAAGAGTCTAAGACCTTAACCATGATGCCAGAGTAAGAGTTAAGACCTTAACCATTAGTCCAGAGTAAGAGTTAAGACCTTAACCATTAGTCTAGAGTAAGAGTTAAGACCTTAACCATGATGCTAGAGTAAGAGTTAAGACCTTAACCATTAGTCCAGAGTAAGAGTTAAGACCTTAACCATTAGTCCAGAGTAAGAGTTACGAACTTAACCATTAGTCCAGAGTAAGAGTTAAGACCTTAACCACGATCCCAGAGTTAGAGTTACGACCTTAACCATGATGCCAGAGTAAGAGTTACGACCTTAACCATTAGTCCAGAGTAAGAGTTAAGGCCTTAACCATGATGCCAGAGTAAGAGTTAACACCTTAACCATTAGTCCAGAGTAAGAGTTAAGACCTTAACCATGATGCCAGGGTAAGAGTTAAGACCTTAAACATTAGTCCAGAGTAAGAGTTAAGACCTTAACCATGATGCCAGAGTAAGAGTTAAGATCTTAACCATGATGCCAGAGTAAGAGTTAAGACCTTAACCATTAGTCCAGAGTAAGAGTTAAGACCTTAACCATGATGCCAGAGTAAGAGTTAAGACCTTAACCATTAGTCCAGAGTAAGAGTTAAGACCATAACCATTAGTCCAGAGTAAGAGTTAAGACCTTAACCATGATGCCAGAGTAAGAGTTAACACCTTAACCATTAGTCCAGAGTAAGAGTTAAGACCTTAACCATAATGCCAGGGTAAGAGTTAAGACCTTAAACATTAGTCCAGAGTAAGAGTTAAGACCTCAAACATTAGTCCAGAGAAAGAGTTAAGACCTTAACCATTAGTCCAGAGTAAGAGTTAAGACCTTAACCATTAGTCTAGAGTAAGAGTTAAGACCTTAACCATGATGCTAGAGTAAGAGTTAAGACCTTAACCATAATGCCAGAGTAAGAGTTAAGACCTTAACCATTAGTCCAGAGTAAGAGTTAAGACCTTAACCATTAGTCCAGAGTAAGAGTTACGACCTTAACCATGATGCCAGAATAAGAGTTAAGACCTTAACCATGTTCCCAGAGTTAGAGTTAAGACCTTAACCATGATGCCAGAGTAAGAGTTAAGACCAAGACCTTAACCATTAGTCCAGAGTTAGAGTTAAGACCTTAACCATGATGCCAGAGTAAGAGTTAAGACCTTAACCATTAGTCCAGAGTAAGAGTTACGAACTTAACCATTAGTCCAGAGTAAGAATTAAGACCTTAACCACGATCCCTGAGTTAGAGTTAAGACCTCAACCATGATGCCAGAGTAAGAGTTAAGACCTTAACCATTAGTCCAGAGTAAGAGTTAAGACCTTAACCATTAGTCCAGAGTAAGAGTTACGAACTTAACCATTAGTCCAGAGTAAGAGTTAAGACCTTAACCACGATCCCAGAGTTAGAGTTACGACCTTAACCATGATGCCAGAGTAAGAGTTACGACCTTAACCATTAGTCCAGAGTAAGAGTTAAGGCCTTAACCATGATGCCAGAGTAAGAGTTAACACCTTAACCATTAGTCCAGAGTAAGAGTTAAGACCTTAACCATGATGCCAGGGTAAGAGTTAAGACCTTAAACATTAGTCCAGAGTAAGAGTTAAGACCTTAACCATGATGCCAGAGTAAGAGTTAAGATCTTAACCATGATGCCAGAGTAAGAGTTAAGACCTTAACCATTAGTCCAGAGTAAGAGTTAAGACCTTAACCATGATGCCAGAGTAAGAGTTAAGACCTTAACCATTAGTCCAGAGTAAGAGTTAAGACCATAACCATTAGTCCAGAGTAAGAGTTAAGACCTTAACCATGATGCCAGAGTAAGAGTTAACACCTTAACCATTAGTCCAGAGTAAGAGTTAAGACCTTAACCATTAGTCCAGAGTAAGAGTTACGAACTTAACCATTAGTCCAGAGTAAGAGTTAAGACCTTAACCACGATCCCAGAGTTAGAGTTACGACCTTAACCATGATGCCAGAGTAAGAGTTACGACCTTAACCATTAGTCCAGAGTAAGAGTTAAGGCCTTAACCATGATGCCAGAGTAAGAGTTAACACCTTAACCATTAGTCCAGAGTAAGAGTTAAGACCTTAACCATGATGCCAGGGTAAGAGTTAAGACCTTAAACATTAGTCCAGAGTAAGAGTTAAGACCTTAACCATGATGCCAGAGTAAGAGTTAAGATCTTAACCATGATGCCAGAGTAAGAGTTAAGACCTTAACCATTAGTCCAGAGTAAGAGTTAAGACCTTAACCATGATGCCAGAGTAAGAGTTAAGACCTTAACCATTAGTCCAGAGTAAGAGTTAAGACCATAACCATTAGTCCAGAGTAAGAGTTAAGACCTTAACCATGATGCCAGAGTAAGAGTTAACACCTTAACCATTAGTCCAGAGTAAGAGTTAAGACCTTAACCATAATGCCAGGGTAAGAGTTAAGACCTTAAACATTAGTCCAGAGTAAGAGTTAAGACCTTAAACATTAGTCCAGAGTAAGAGTTAAGACCTTAACCATTAGTCCAGAGTAAGAGTTAAGACCTTAACCATTAGTCTAGAGTAAGAGTTAAGACCTTAACCATGATGCTAGAGTAAGAGTTAGGACCTTAACCATAATGCCAGAGTAAGAGTTAAGACCTTAACCATTAGTCCAGAGTAAGAGTTAAGACCTTAACCATTAGTCCAGAGTAAGAGTTACGACCTTAACCATGATGCCAGAATAAGAGTTAATACCTTAACCATGTTCCCAGAGTTAGAGTTAAGACCTTAACCATGATGCCAGAGTAAGAGTTAAGACCAAGACCTTAACCATTAGTCCAGAGTTAGAGTTAAGACCTTAACCATGATGCCAGAGTAAGAGTTAAGACCTTAACCATTAGTCCAGAGTAAGAGTTATGACCTTAACCATTAGTCCAGAGTAAGAGTTAAGGCCTTAACCATGATGCCAGAGTAAGAGTTAACACCTTAACCATTAGTCCAGAGTAAGAGTTAAGACCTTAACCATGATGCCAGGGTAAGAGTTAAGACCTTAAACATTAGTCCAGAGTAAGAGTTAAGACCTTAACCATGATGCCAGAGTAAGAGTCTAAGACCTTAACCATTAGTCCAGAGTAAGAGTTAAGACCTTAACCATTAGTCCAGAGTAAGAGTTAAGACCTTAACCATTAGTCCAGAGTAAGAGTTAAGACCTTAACCATTAGCCTAGAGTAAGAGTTAAGACCTTAACCATGATGCCAGAGTAAGAGTTACGACCTTAACCATGATGCCAGAGTAAGAGTTAAGACCTTAACCATTAGTTCAGAGTAAGAGTTAAGACCTTAACCATTAGTCCAGAGTAAGAGTTACGACCTTAACCATGATGCCAGAGTTAGAGTTAAGACCTTAACCATGTTCCCAGAGTTAGAGTTAAGACCTTAACCATGATGCCAGAGTAAGAGTTACGACCTTAACCATGATGCCAGAGTAAGAGTTAAGACCTTAACCATTAGTCCAGAGTAAGAGTTACGACCTTAACCATGATGCCAGAGTAAGAGTTAAGACCTTAACCATGTTCCCAGAGTTAGAGTTAAGACCTTAACCATGATGCCAGAGTAAGAGTTACGACCTTAACCATGATGCCAGAGTCAGAGTTAAGACCTTAACCATTAGTCCAGAGTAAGAGTTAAGACCTTAACCATGATGCCAGAGTAAGAGTTAAGACCAAGACCTTAACCATTAGTCCAGAGTTAGAGTTAAGCCTGTAAACATTAGTCCAGAGTAAGATTAAAGACCTTAACCATGATGCCAGAGTAAGAGTCTAAGACCTTAACCATGATGCCAGAGTAAGAGTTAAGACCTTAACCATTAGTCCAGAATAAGAGTTAAGACCATAACCATTAGTCCAGAGTAAGAGTTAAGACCTTAACCATTAGTCTAGAGTAAGAGTTAAGACCTTAACCATGATGCTAGAGTAAGAGTTAAGACCTTAACCATTAGTCCAGAGTAAGAGTTAAGACCTTAACCATTAGTCCAGAGTAAGAGTTACGACCTTAACCATTAGTCCAGAGTAAGAGTTAAGACCTTAACCATGATCCCAGAGTAAGAGTTACGACCTTAATCATGATGCCAGAGTAAGAGTTAAGACCTTAACCATTAGTCCAGAGTAAGAGTTAAGACCTTAACCATGATGCCAGAGTAAGAGTTAAGACCAAGACCTTAACCATTAGTCCAGAGTAAGAGTTAAGACCTTAACCATGAGGCCAGAGTAAGAGTTAAGACTGTAACCATTAGTCCAGAGTAAGATTTAAGACCTTAACCATGATGCCAGAGTAAGAGTCTAAGACCTTAACCATGATGCCAGAGTAAGAGTTAAGACCTTAACCATTAGTCCAGAGTAAGAGTTAAGCCCGTAACCATTAGTCCAGAGTAAGATTTAAGGCCTTAAACATGATGCCAGAGTAAGAGTCTAAGACCTTAACCATGATGCCAGAGTAAGAGTTAAGACCTTAACCATTAGTCCAGAGTAAGAGTTAAGACCTTAACCATTAGTCTAGAGTAAGAGTTAAGACCTTAACCATGATGCTAGAGTAAGAGTTAAGACCTTAACCATTAGTCCAGAGTAAGAGTTAAGACCTTAACCATTAGTCCAGAGTAAGAGTTACGAACTTAACCATTAGTCCAGAGTAAGAGTTAAGACCTTAACCACGATCCCAGAGTTAGAGTTACGACCTTAACCATGATGCCAGAGTAAGAGTTACGACCTTAACCATTAGTCCAGAGTAAGAGTTAAGGCCTTAACCATGATGCCAGAGTAAGAGTTAACACCTTAACCATTAGTCCAGAGTAAGAGTTAAGACCTTAACCATGATGCCAGGGTAAGAGTTAAGACCTTAAACATTAGTCCAGAGTAAGAGTTAAGACCTTAACCATGATGCCAGAGTAAGAGTTAAGATCTTAACCATGATGCCAGAGTAAGAGTTAAGACCTTAACCATTAGTCCAGAGTAAGAGTTAAGACCGTAACCATGATGCCAGAGTAAGAGTTAAGACCTTAACCATTAGTCCAGAGTAAGAGTTAAGACCATAACCATTAGTCCAGAGTAAGAGTTAAGACCTTAACCATGATGCCAGAGTAAGAGTTAACACCTTAACCATTAGTCCAGAGTAAGAGTTAAGACCTTAACCATAATGCCAGGGTAAGAGTTAAGACCTTAAACATGAGTCCAGAGTAAGAGTTAAGACCTTAAACATTAGTCCAGAGTAAGAGTTAAGACCTTAACCATTAGTCCAGAGTAAGAGTTAAGACCTTAACCATGATGCTAGAGTAAGAGTTAAGACCTTAACCATAATGCCAGAGTAAGAGTTAAGACCTTAACCATTAGTCCAGAGTAAGAGTTAAGACCTTAACCATTAGTCCAGAGTAAGAGTTACGACCTTAACCATGATGCCAGAATAAGAGTTAAGACCTTAACCATGTTCCCAGAGTTAGAGTTAAGACCTTAACCATGATGCCAGAGTAAGAGTTAAGACCAAGACCTTAACCATTAGTCCAGAGTTAGAGTTAAGACCTTAACCATGATGCCAGAGTAAGAGTTAAGACCTTAACCATTAGTCCAGAGTAAGAGTTACGAACTTAACCATTAGTCCAGAGTAAGAGTTAAGACCTTAACCACGATCCCAGAGTTAGAGTTAAGACCTCAACCATGATGCCAGAGTAAGAGTTACGACCTTAACCATTAGTCCAGAGTAAGAGTTAAGGCCTTAACCATGATGCCAGAGTAAGAGTTAACACCTTAACCATTAGTCCAGAGTAAGAGTTAAGACCTTAACCATTAGTCCAGAGTAAGAGTTACGAACTTAACCATTAGTCCAGAGTAAGAGTTAAGACCTTAACCATGATCCCAGAGTAAGAGTTACGACCTTAATCATGATGCCAGAGTAAGAGTTAAGACCTTAACCATTAGTCCAGAGTAAGAGTTAAGACCTTAACCATGATGCCAGAGTAAGAGTTAAGACCAAGACCTTAACCATTAGTCCAGAGTAAGAGTTAAGACCTTAACCATGATGCCAGAGTAAGAGTTAAGACTGTAACCATTTGTCCAGAGTAAGATTTAAGACCTTAACCATGATGCCAGAGTAAGAGTCTAAGACCTTAACCATGATGCCAGAGTAAGAGTTAAGACCTTAACCATTAGTCCAGAGTAAGAGTTAAGACCATAACCATTAGTCCAGAGTAAGAGTTAGGACCGTAACCATGATGCCAGAGTAAGAGTTAAGACCTTAACCATGATGCCAGATTAAGAGTTACGACCTTAACCATGATGCAGAGTAAGAGTTAAGACCTTAACCATTAGTCCAGAGTAAGAGTTAAGACCATAACCATTAGTCCAGAGTCAGAGTTAAGACCTTAACCATTAGTCCAGAGTAAGAGTTAAGACCTTAACCATGATGCCAGGGTAAGAGTTAAGACCTTAAACATTAGTCCAGAGTAAGAGTTAAGACCTTAACCATGATGCCAGAGTAAGAGTCTAAGACCTTAACCATTAGTCCAGAGTAAGAGTTAAGACCTTAACCATTAGTCCAGAGTAAGAGTTAAGACCTTAACCATTAGTCTAGAGTAAGAGTTAAGACCTTAACCATGATGCCAGACTAAGAGTTAAGACCTTAACCATGATGCCAGAGTAAGAGTTAAGACCTTAACCATTAGTCCAGAGTAAGAGTTAAGACCTTAACCATTAGTCCAGAGTAAGAGTTACGACCTTAACCATGATGCCAGAGTAAGAGTTAAGGCCTTAACCATGTTCCCAGAGTTAGAGTTAAGACCTTAACCATGATGCCAGAGTAAGAGTTACGACCTTAACCATGATGCCAGAGTAAGAGTTAAGACCTTAACCATTAGTCCAGAGTAAGAGTTAAGACCTTAACCATGATGCCAGAGTAAGAGTTAAGACCAAGACCTTAACCGTTAGTCCAGAGTAAGAGTTAAGACCTTAACCATGATGCCAGAGTAAGAGTTAAGACCTTAACCATTAGTCCAGAGTAAGAGTTAAGCCCGTAACCATTAGTCCAGAGTAAGATATAAGACCTTAACCATGATGCCAGAGTAAGAGTCTAAGACTTTAACCATGGTGCCAGAGTAAGAGTTAAGACCTTAACCATTAGTCCAGAGTAAGAGTTAAGACCATAACCATTAGTCCAGAGTAAGAGTTAAGACCTTAACCATGATGCCAGAGTAAGATTTAAGACCTTAACCATGATGCCAGAGTAAGAGTTAAGACCTTAACCATTAGTCCAGAGTAAGAGTTAAGACCTTAACCATGATGCAAGAGTAAGAGTTAAGACCTTAAACATTAGTCCAGAGTAAGAGTTAAGACCTTAACCATGATGCCAGAGTAAGACTCTAAGACCTTAACCATTAGTCCAGAATAAGAGTTAAGACATTAACCATTAGTCCAGAGTAAGAGTTAAGACCTTAACCATTAGTCCAGAGTAAGAGTTAAGACCTTAACCATGATGCTAGAGTAACAGTTAAGACCTTAACCATGATGCCAGAGTAAGAGTTAAGACGTTAACCATTAGTCCAGAGTAAGAGTTACGACCTTAACCATGATGCCAGAGTAAGAGTTAAGACCTTAACCATGATGCCAGAGTTAGAGTTAAGACATTAACCATGATGCCAGAGTAACAGCTAAGACCTTAAGCATTAGTCCAGAGTAAGAGTTAAGACCTTAACCATGATGCCAGAGTGAGAGTCTAAAACCTTAACCATTAGTCCAGAGTAAGAGTTAAGACCTTAACCATGATGCCAGAGTAAGAGTTAAGACCTTAACCATTAGTCCAGAGTAAGAGTTAAGACCTTAACCATGATGCCAGAGTAATAGTTAAGACCTAAACCATGATGCCAGAGTAAGAGTTAAGACCTTAACCATTAGTCCAGAGTAAGAGTTAAGACCTTAATCATTAGTCCAGAGTAAGAGTTAAGACCATAACCATTAGTCCAGAGTAAGAGTTAATACATTAACCATTAGTCCAGAGTAAGAGTTAAGACCTTAACCATGATGCCAGAATAAGAGTTAAGACCTTAACCATGATGCCAGAGTAAGAGTTAAGACCTTAACCATGATGCCAGAGTAAGAGTTACGACCTTAACCATGATGCCAGAGCAAGAGTTAAGACCTTAACCATTAGTCCAGAGTAAGAGTTAAGACCTTAACCATGATGCCAGAGTAAGAGTTAAGACCTTAACCATTAGTCCAGAGTAAGAGTTAAGACCTTAACCATTAGTCCAGAGTAAGAGTTAAGACCTTAACCATGATGCCAGATTAAGAGTCTAAGACCTTAACCATGATGCCTGAGAAAGAGTTAAGACCTTAACCATTAGTCCAGAGTAAGAGTTAAGACCTTATCCATGATGCCAGAGTAAGAGTTAAGACCTTAACCATGATGCCAGAGTAAGAGTTAAGACCTTAATCATGAGGCCAGAGTAAGAGTTAAGACCTTAACCATGATGCAAGAATAAGAGTTAAGACCTTAACCATGAGTCCCGAGCAAGAGTTAAGACCTTAACCATGATGCCAGAGTAAGAGTTAAAACCTTAACCATTAGTCCAGAGTTAGAGTCTAAGACGTTAACCATTAGTCCAGAGAAAGAGTTAAGACCTTAACCATTAGTCCAGAGTAAGAGTTAAGACCTTAACCATTAGTCCAGAGTAAGAGTTAAGACCTTAACCATGATGCCAGAGTGAGAGTTAAGACCTTAACCATTAGTCCAGAGTAAGAGTTAAGACCTTAACCATTAGTCCAGAGTAAGAGTTAAGACCTTAACCATGATGCCAGAGTAAGAGTTAAGACCTTAACCATTAGTCGAGAGTAAGAGTTAAGACCTTAACCATTAGTCCAGAATAAGAGTTAAGACCTTAACCATTAGTCCAGAGTAAGAGTTAAGACCTTAACCATTAGTCCAGATTAAGAGTCTAAGACCTTAACCATGATGCCTGAGAAAGAGTTAAGACCTTAACCATTAGTCCAGAGTAAGAGTTAAGACCTTATCCATGATGCAAGAGTAAGAGTTAAGACCTTAACCATGATGCCAGAGTAAGAGTTAAGACCTTAACCATGATGCCACAGTAAGAGTTAAGACCTTAACCATGATGCAAGAATAAGATTTAAGACCTTAACCATGAGTCTCGAGCAAGAGTTAAGACCTTAACCATGATGCCAATGTAAGAGTTAAAACTTTAACGATTAGTCCAGAGTTAGAGTCTAAGACGTTAACCATTAGTCCAGAGAAAGAGTTAAGACCTTAACCATTAGTCCAGAGTAAGAGTTAAGACCTTAACCATTAGTCCAGAGTAAGAGTTAAGACCTTAAACATGATGCCAGAGTGAGAGTCTAAAACCTTAACCATTAGTCCAGAGTAAGAGTTATGACCTTAACCATGATGCCAGAGTAAGAGTTAAGACCTTAACCATTAGTCCAGAGTAAGAGTTAAGACCTTAACCATGATGCCAGAGTAATAGTTAAGACCTAAACCATGATGCCAGAGTAAGAGTTAAGACCTTAACCATTAGTCCAGAGTAAGAGTTAAGACCTTAATCATTAGTCCAGAGTAAGAGTTAAGACCATAACCATTAGTCCAGAGTAAGAGTTAAGACCTTAACCATTAGTCCAGAGTAAGAGTTAAGACCTTAACCATTGGTCCAGAGTAAGAGTTAAGACCTTAACCATGATGCCAGAGTAAGAGTTAAGACCTTAAACATTAGTCCAGAGTCAGAGTTAAGACCTTAACCATGATACCAGAGTAAGAGTCTAAGACCTTAACCATTAACCCAGAGTAAGAGTAAAGACATTAACCATTAGTCCAGAGTGAGAGTTAAGACCTTAACCATTAGTACAGAGTAAGAGTTAAGACCTTAACCATGATGCCAGAGTAAGAGTTAAGACCTTAACCATGATGCCAGAGCAAGAGTTAAGACCTTAACCATTAGTCCAGAGTAAGAGTTAAGACCTTAACCATGATGCCAGAGTAAGAGTTAAGACCTTAACCATTAGTCCAGAGTAAGGGTTAAGACCTTAACCATGATGCCAGAGTAAGAGATAAGACCTTAACCATGATGCCAGAATAAGAGTTAAGACCTTAACTATTAGTCCAGAGTAAGAGTTAAGACCTTAACCATTAGTCCAGAGTAAGAGTTAAGACCTTAACCATGATGCCAGATTAAGAGTCTAAGACCTTAACCATGATGCCTGAGAAAGAGTTAAGACCTTAACCATTAGTCCAGAATAAGAGTTAAGACCTTATCCATGATGCAAGAGTAAGAGTTAAGACCTTAACCATGATGCCAGAGTAAGAGTTAAGACCTTAACCATGATGCCAGAGTAAGAGTTAGGACCTTAACCATGATGCAAGAATAAGAGTTAAGACCTTAACCATGAGTCCCGAGCAAGAGTTAAGACCTTAACCATGATGCCAGAGTAAGAGTTAAAACCTTAACCATTAGTCCAGAGTTAGAGTCTAAGACGTTAACCATTAGTCCAGAGAAAGAGTTAAGACCTTAACCATTAGTCCAGAGTAAGAGTTAAGACCTTAACCATTAGTCCAGAGTAAGAGTTAAGACCTTAACCATGATGCCAGAGTAAGAGTTAAGACCTTAACCATTAGTCCAGAGTAAGAGTTAAGACCTTAACCATTAGTCCGAAGTAAGAGTTAAGACCTTAACCATTAAGCCAACGTAAGAGTTAAGACCTTAACCATTAGGACATGCAAACCGAAAACCCAACATATATAATGAGAGGAGTTTTTACTCTGTGGGGTAAAACATGCTTAAAAAATAACCTACCTGAACAGAATCAATAGGAGTTGAACCTGTAACGTTGAGAATAAGAGTCTCACACCTTACCCATTAGGCCACAGTGACTCTGTATAAAATGCCTTCAAAACAGATATATGACATGCAAACCGAAAACCCAACATATATAATGAGAGGAGTTTTAACTTTGTGGGGTAATACATACTTAAAAAGAGATCTAATTGAACAGAATCAATGGGAATTAAACCTGCAACCTTGAGAGTAAGAGTCTCAGACCTTAACCATTAGGCCACATTCACTCGGTGTAAAAAAGACTTCAAAACAGATATATGACATGCAAACCGAAAACCCAACATACATAATTAGAGGATTTTTTACTCTGTGGGGTAATACCTACTTAAAAAGAAAGCTAACTGAACAGAATCAATGGGAATTGAACCTGTAACATTGAGAGTTAGAGCCTCAGACCTTAACTACTAGGCCACATTCACTCTGTATAAAAGTACTTTCAAAACAGATATATGACATGCAAACCGAAAACCCAACATATATAATGAAAGGAGTTTTTACTCTGTGGGGTAATACCTTCTTAAAAAGAGATCTACCTGAACAGAATCAATGGTAATTGAACCTGTAACCTTATGAGCAAGAGTCTCAGACCTTAACCATTAGGCCACAATGACTGTACAAAAACACCTTCAAAACAGTTATATGACTTGCAAACCGAAAACCCAACATATATAATGAGAGGAGTTTTTACTCTTAGGGGTAATACATACTTAAAAAGAGATATACTTGAAGAGATTCAATGGGAATTGAACCTACAACCTTGAGAGTTAGAGCCTCACATCTTAACCATGAGGCCACAATCACTAGGTATAAAAATACTTTCAAAACAGATATATGACATGCAAACTAAAAACCCAACATATATAATGAGAGGAGTTTTTACTCTGTGGGGTAAAACAAGCTTAAAAAATAACCTACCTGAAAAGAATAAATAGGAATTGAACCTATAACCTTGAGATTAAGAGTCTCAGACCTTAACCATTAGGCCACAGTGACTCTGTACAAAATGCCTTCAAAACAGATATATGACATGTAAACCGAAAACCCAACATACATAATGAGAGGAGTTTTTACTCTGTGGGGTAATACCTACTTAAAAAGAAATCTAGCTGAACAGAATCAATGGGAATTGAACCTGTAACCCTTAGGCCACATTCACTCTGTATAAAAACCCTTTCAAAACAGATATATGACATGCCAACCGAAAACCCAACATATATAATGAGAGGAGTTTTTACTCTGTGGGGTAAAACCTACTTAAAAAGAGATCTACCTGAACAGAATCAATGGTAATTGAACCTGTAAACTTATGAGCAAGTGTCTCAGACCTTAACCATTAGGCCACAGTGACTCTGTAGCAAAACACCTTCAAAAAAGATATATGACATGCAAACCAAAAACCCAACATATATAATGAGAGGAGTTTTTACTCTGTGGGGTAACACATACTTAAAATGAGAATCGATGGGAATCAAACCTTCAACCTTGAGAATAAGAGTCTCAGACTTTAACTATTAGGCCACAGTGACTCTGTATAAAATACCTTCACAACAAATATATGACATGCAAACGGAAAACCCAACATATATAATGAGAGGAGTTTTTACCCTGTGGAGTAACACATACTTCAAAAGAGATCTAACTGTACAGAATCAATGGGAATTGAACCTGTAACCTTGAAAGTAAGAGCCTCAGACCTTAACCATTAGGCCACATTCAATCTGGAGAAAACCACCTTCAAAACAGATATATGACATGTAAACCGAAAACCCAACATATATAATGAGAGGAGTTTTTACACCGTGGGGTAATACATACTTAAAAAGAAATCTAACTGAACAGAATCAATGGGAATAGAACATGCAACCTTTAGAACAAGAGTCTCAGACCTTAACCATTAGGCCACAGTGACTCTGTATAATAATCCTTCAAAACAGATATATGACATGCAAACCGAAAACCCAACATATATGATGAGAGGAGTTTTTACTCTGTGGGGTAATACCTATTTTAAAAAAAAACCTACCTGAACAGAAGCAATGGGTATTGAACCTGTAACCTTGAGAGTAAGAGTCTCAGACCCTAACCATTAGGCCACAGTGACTCTGTATAGAATATCTTCAAAACAGATATATGACATGCACACCGAAAACGGAACATATATTACTAGAGGAGTTTTTACTCTGTGGGGTAATACCTACTTAAATAGTGATCTACCTGAACATAATTAATGGGAATTGAACCTGCAATCTTGAGAGTAAGAGTCTCAGACCTTAACCATTAGGCCACAATCACTCTGTATAAAAACACCTTCAAAACAGATATATGACATCCAAACCGAAAACCCAACATACATAATGAGAGGAGTTTTTACTCTGTGGGGTAATACCTACTTAAAAAGATATCTAACTGAACAGAATCAATGTGAATTGAACTTGTAACCTTGAAAGTTAGAGCCTCAGACTTTAGCCATTAGGCCACATTCACTCTGTATAACTAGATCTTCAAAACAGGTATATGACATGCAAATCGAAAACCCAACATACATAATGAGAGGAGTTTTTAAACGGTGGGGTAATACCTACTTAAAAAGAGATCTTCCTGAACAGAATCAATGGTAATTGAACCTGTAAACTTATGAGAAATAGTCTCAGACCTTACCCATTAAGCCACAGTGACTCTGTAACAAAACAACTTCAAAAAAGATATATGACATGCAAACCGAAAACCGAACATATATAATGAGGGGAGATTTTACTCTGTGGGGTAATACATACCTAATAAGTGATCTACCTGAACAGAATCAATGGGAATCAAACCTGTAACCTTGAGAATAAGAGTCTCAGACCTTAACCATTAGGCCACAGTGATTCTGTATAAAATACCTTTAAAACAGATATATGACATGCACAGCGAAAACCCACCATAGAGAAATTGAGGAGTTTTTACTCTGTGGGGTAATACCTACTTAAAAAGAGATCTATCTGAACAGAATCAATGGGAATCGAAACTGCAACCTTGAGAATAAGAGCCACAGACCGTAACCATTCGGCCACATTCACTCTATTTAAAAACTCCTTCAAAACAGATATATGACATTCAAACCGAAAACCCAACCTATATAATGAGAGGAGTTTTTACTCTGTGGGGTAATACCTACTTAAAAAAGAGATCTACCTGAACAGAATCAAATGGAATTGAACCTGTAAACTTGCAAGTTAGAGCCTCAGACCTTAACCATTAGGCCACATTCACTCTGTATGAAAACACTTTCAAAACAGATATATGACATGCAAACCGAAAACCCAACATATATATTGAGAGATGTTTTTACTCTGTGGGGAAAAACCTACTTAAAAAGAGATCTAACAGTCGGGGAGGAGCCTAGCGCGCAACCAAGATGGCCGCGTAGGTGCGAGGCTCCCGAGGACCTCCGTGACCTCCTACATAAATCCTGACAATATCCTGTTCTAGATGAGGGGACTGTGTTGGTGAGCCCGAGCTGAGGTGTCACCCGTTCTCCGCGTCCAAATTGGACCTCGGACACCGGCGGGAGCACCGATTGAGGTTTGCGGCCTTCTCCACGCCGGCCCCCCGGATTGGAGTTGTGGGGCGATCCGGAGACAAAGTGAACAACAGCGGCGGGCAGGGCTGGGCGACTCGCGTGCCCCGCACTTTCACTCTCGCTTTTGCACCCTCCTTGCTGTGTAGGCGAGGTTGGGTTGCGGGGCGGTGTGCGGTGGCGTGGCCTCGTTGGGGTGCCCTGCCGGCCCGCCGGCTGTGATCCATCCTGCGGACCTGTGGTTGCCCCCCCCGAAGCCCGTGAACTGGTTTGTCGGCCCTTTCCGAGGTGATTGGCACGATTGGGGGGACTGGAACCATGTCCACAAAGCAAGATGGCGACCGGGCAAAGGTGAAATCGACCCGCCGTGGCGCAGCCCATCAGTCCAACAACATGGACCGCTACACCCTCCAGAAGGGATCTCTCGAGGTGCCGCGTAGGTCCCCTGAGGGCCCGACTGATGCTCCTGCTCTGCCCGCGGATCTGACCCTGCGAGATGTCATGGGCGCTATCGCCGAGATGAAGGCCTCGGTGGACCAGCGCTTTGACACACTGGCGCAGAAGATTGACTCGGTCATCGTGGATGTTGGCCTGGTGAGGGCCGACCTATCCAAGACCAATGACCGGGTCGATTCTTTGGCCCACACCACCTCGGGCCTCACAACGGACGTGGCGGCCCTCCAAAAGGAGGTACTCCGGCTTGGCCAGGCGAGCGCCCTGATGGATCTTCGGCTGGAGGATTCCGAGGGTCGGGCCCGGAGGAATAATGTCCGTATTGTCGGGGTGCCGGAGGGACGTGAGGAGGCGGCGGCGGACCTGTTCGTGGAGGACCTGATTCTCACCCATCTCCAGCCCCGGGGGCTGAGTAAATTCTTTGCGGTGGAACGTGCCCACAGGGTTCCCGGAGGAAGACCTAAGGCCGGAGCCCCTCCGAGGCCTCTCATTGCCCGGATTTTCAACTTTCGGGACAGAGACGCTATCCTGCAGACCTCTAGGCTACAAGGACCGGTCAGACTCGACATTATGGACGTAAACTTTTATCCTGATTTCACCCCAGCGGTCCAAAAGCAGAGACTGAGCTTTCTCGGAGTCAAACGTCGTCTACGGGACCTGAACCTCAAGTATGCGATGCTTTTTCCAGCTAAGTTGCGGGTGGAAGTAAATGGCCGCACGCACTTTTTTGATCGTCCCGAAGCGGCCGGGGACTGGTTGGACACTTTGCCCGGGGATCGGGGCCGGGGGGGTGGGGGGGGCGCGGTTGGAGGGGAGGGCTCGCCGGATCAGGACTGAGGGACTAATAGTAGGCCTCGCTCTGGACAACATTGTCGTCATTTTTGACTGTTTGTGTAAGCTCCCCTCCTGTGGAGGTCGTACGGGGTCTCTTGGGGGTTCTCCCTCCTCCTCTGGGGGACTAGTTAGTTTAATCATCTATGGGGCGACAGGCACACTGCACTTTGGGGGGGCTGTTTGGGCTCATGCAGGGGTGCAGGGAGGGGGGAGTTCTGTTGGGATGGGTGGGTTGGGGTGGGGTGTTGTTCGTTTTTACCGCAAGGCAAACCCTTTATTGTATTGGTGTTTCTAAGGTGCTCTCGGGGGGACGAATGATGGCTTCTGTATGTGATGGGGGGTAGGGACCTGACTTTGTTGTCTTGGAACGTTAATGGACTGGGGGATAGGATCAAGCGAGGTGTGGTCCTGCAGTATCTGAAACGAATTTCGCCAGATGTGGTCTTTCTGCAGGAGACACACCTTATTGGTAATTCTTTTTGTGCCATGAATCGGCGTGGCTATCGTTTGGTGGCCCACTCGGGCTTCACGTCGGGCTCGCGGGGGGTGGGCATCATGGTGAAGAACTCGCTCCCGTTGGAAATAGACGAGGTGCGCCATGATGAGAGGGGACGCTACACTGCCTTGGTGGGGAGAATGGAGGGCAAAGTAGTTGTCTTTGTATCAGTGTACGTCCCACCGGGGTTACAGTCTACCACTTTTGCAGACCTGGGGCGCCTCCTCCTCGACCTTCCGGGGGGGCTTCTGGTGGTTGGGGGGGACTTCAATGCGGTGGTTTCTGGGTCCGTGGATCGTCACCCCCCTAGGGACCTCCCCCGGGCACAGGCGTGGCTGTCCGGCTTCTTAGATACACTGGGATTGGTGGACTGCTGGCGCTTAAAGCATCCCACGCAGCTGCAGTACACTTTCCACTCGGGTGCCCATGGTAGCCTCTCACGGCTTGTTTATGTCCTTGTCCCTGCGGCCTATGTTGGGAGGGTAGGAGAGGTGCGCCATTTGGCGCGGGGTATTTCAGATCACTCCCCGCTCCTGTTGCACTTTGATGTCTTCCCGAGGGGGGAGGGCAGGGCAGCTCCAATCAATGCCTGGTACCTGCGTGACCCCACCATTCGCGCAGACTTGATTAAATCCTTGCAGTGGTATTTTGATGAGAATGTGGGGTCCGTCCCTTCGGCTATCTCCCTGTGGGAAGCCTTCAAGACAGTTCTTAGAGGGGAGGCCCTCTCCTCTATCTCCCATGCCCGGAGGCGCGAGCAGGAGGAGGTGACCCGGGTGGAGGCCGAAATCGCTGAATTGGAGGGTGATTTAGAGAGTGGGGTGACGGATGCTGCACTACATGTCCTACAACTTAAGCAGGCGGCCTACAGGGCCCTCGTTACGGAGGCGGCCAGGGGCCTCAGTAGAGAGCAACAGGGGCGACTGTATGATGTGGGTGATAAGGCTGGTAAACTGCTTGCGTGGTTGGATAAAAAGGAGAGAGCGAGTCGTGTGGTCCCGCTGATTGAGAGGATGGATGGTGTGCGTGTCACCGAGCCAGAAGACATTGTCTCTTGTTTCGCGGATTATTTCCGCGAGGTGTATTCCCCGGTTTCTCCCTGCTCGGAGGAGGATTCCCATGCCCTGCTTAGGGATATCGCGCTGCCTTCCCTTTCGGTGGAGGACAGGGTGTCGTTAGATGCCGCTCCCACCTCCGACGAAATTGCCCTCGCCATACGCTCGGTCGCATCCGGCAAGGCCATGGGCCCGAACGGCATCCCTATTGAGTTGTATAAGCTGCGGCCGGATGTACTGGCACCCCACCTCCGCGCGATGTTCCT
Organism: Triturus cristatus; assembly: GCF_964204655.1. Classification (NCBI taxonomy): domain Eukaryota; kingdom Metazoa; phylum Chordata; class Amphibia; order Caudata; family Salamandridae; genus Triturus; species Triturus cristatus. Next base: position 716,119,131 of record NC_140593.1, on the reverse strand, counting down.
GGCAGCCCACTCGCTGGGCTCCCTTCGGCCGGACCAGCGTCTGGCTACAATCGTGGTGATCCACAAGGAAGGGAGACCCCGAGACCGGGTTACATCCTATCGGCCTATCTCGCTCTTGAATGCGGAGCCCAAAATCCTCGCCAAGGTGCTAGCCAACCGGCTGGTCGGCGTGGTGGGCGATCTGGTCCACCAAGACCAGTCCGGCTTTATTCCCCATCGCAACACGGCCCTTAATCTGCGGCGCTTGCACGGGGTGCTCGCGCGTGTCCCGTTTGTGCGGGAGCCGGCCATCTTGGCGTCCTTAGACGCCACCATGGCGTTTGACACGCTCGAGTGGCCATACATTTGGGCGATGCTGGCGACGTTTTGGTTTTGGCCCGGGGTTCATCAGCTGGGTCAAATTGTTGTATTCGGGCCCATTGGCGCAGGTGGTGGTGAATGGAAGAGTATCGGTCCCATTCGAGCTGGGACGGGGCACGCGACAGGGCTGCCCCTTGTCGCCGCTCCTGTTTGCACTGGCCTTGGAACCCCTGGCGGAGTGGCTGCGGTGGCACCCTTCCATCCGTGGTCTCCGTTGGACCCCCGAGTATGAGGACCGCGTGTCCCTATACGCTGACGATATCCTTTTGTACCTAGCCTCCCCGCGAAAATCACTGATTGTCCTGGTTGATGTTTTGCGCTCATTCGGCCACAACTCAGGCCTTGTCATCAACTGGGCTAAATCATGTGTGTATGTGCTTTCCGGGGAGGCTCCCGTCCTCCCGCGGGGCTGTCCGATCCAGATTGCCTCTCAGGGGTTTCGGTACCTGGGTGTCTATATTACTCTGGACCCGAAGGCCCGCTACGAGCGGAATTTGCTCCCCCCCCTCCAGCGCTTGAAGGAGGACGTCGCTCGGCCGGGCGGCATTGTTTAAGATGATGTCGTTGCCACGCTTCCTGTACGCTCTCCAGAACACTATGGACTTGGTCCCGGCGCGCTACTTCCGTGAGGTGGAGAGTCTACAGCGCCGCCTGTTCTGGGACGGGAGGCCGCGTATTGCCCTGGCGAAGTTGACGCTCCCATGGTACGACGGGGGGATTGCCCTCCCGGATATTAAACGGTATTACTGGGCCTCCCAGTTAGCTGCAATTAATCATGGCCTCTACGGGCCCGCCTTAAACCCGGCATTTGAAATGGACAAGGTGCTCCTGCCCGGTGGCGACTACAATCGAGCGCTCTACTCTGGCGCGCCCGACCCCCGCCTGACGGGACCTACGCGTGTCATGGTGCGAGTATGGCACGCGGCTAACGCAGCAATGGGGTGGAAGGACCGTTTGACCCGGGCGTCACCGTTGTACGCGTCTGAGAGGTTGGGCTCCCTGTGGACCTTGAAGGGCTTCGAGAAGTGGGACACGATAGGCATCAGTAAAGTGGGGGATCTCTGGACGAGGGAGGGATTCAAAACATTCGAGACGCTGCAGACGGAGTTTCAGCTGCAGGACTGTGGAAATATGGATTTTTCCGGTCAGTTATGTCCCCTATCTTGGACCCCAACGGTTCTATGTGCATGTCACAAGTACATATATGTTCCCTCCAGTTCCAGTTATGAAGACGCAAATACATGTGCGTCCACCGTCAACATGTCCTCTGTCAGATCCGCCATGAATAGGCCGGATATTCCATTCCTAAGTATGAAAAGCCATCGGCTTTATATGGTTCACTTATGCCACTTTACAGTCCAGGCAAGTAGGCCCTGATTCTGTCACCAAAACTCCTCTTGCCTTCTGCCTCTGAAAGCTCCAGTCCGAGCCTGCATCTGTGACCATGAACTTTGTCTCATTCTCTGCGCGGCTCACGAAGCCTGACATCAGCCTACTCTCTGCCAAGAACTGTATTTCACCTTCGAATTATCTGCCTCCCCCTCAGCCGATGCATTCCTGCCTAGTAGTTTAAGTAAACATTCTTCCAGTTACCAAGCAAAAAGGCCCATCTTCTCTGTCCTCATGCAAGTAATTCATAGCCCTGTTACCATGGAATATTCCTACCCCCTCGCATTCAGTGTAGACACTTAGACGCTTGTACACGCACGCACAGTCAGTATAGAATAGATTCTGTCCGAGAGTCCTTCTTTTGTGGATAACATAATTCTTTAAACATAGGATGTTAGATATGATTTGGGATTAGGTTGACTTGACCCCCCAGACTTCTCGTCTCCACATATAGAGCTAAATGTCAAATCCCCGTCACCCCCTAGTTACACGTCAATTACACGTCATACTGCTGCGCGCGCATTTAGGCCAAGTATTATCTTATAGATCCACCTATGTATGACATCATAACCAATCATGTTCCTTTTTACTCATTATTACACCCATTTTCTAGTTATGCAGACCAAACGTCAATGTCCTTATCAATTGTTACGCCTACTGTATTCACTTCATTATAATGTATGTACTATAAAAGTTACTTCTTGTCAATAAAGTGTGTGCTTCACTTCCTGAACCTTCGTGGTGACGGAACATTGGGAGCAACCGATTATAATCGATTATTGGAATAAAGCCCATTCCGAACCTCTAATACCACGGATTCTGCCTCTCATTTTACTGAGCTATTTTATAATGTTTCTGTATCAAATTCAGTCCCGGTAAAGGAGAAATATTTACCACAGGACAGTGAGTACTTTCGGTACTTACAGGTCCGTCACGCACTGGGCTCCGTCTTCCCAGACGTCGCCTCCATCCCGGAGTCTTCCCCCCTGGAGGATAGAGTGCTGGATGGCCACGTTCCGGACAGCACGATCTCCCTTATTTACAAAAAATTGATTAATGACCGATCGGGCTTGCTGACTGGCCTCCGCGAGGTGTGGGTTGCCGATGGCCTGGAGTTGGACGACGAGGACTGGATTTCCGCGGTGGCCTCTCCGAAGGAGGTGGCCATACAGGCTCGCCTTCGCTTCGTCCAGCTCAAGATACTCCACCGGGTTTACATGACGGGGCCAAGGCTTCTGCGTATGGGCTATGCTGAGGATGGATTGTGTAAGCGTGGGTGTGGTGCCTTGGCGACTTTTTTGCATATTTTGTTTGAATGCCCGAAGGTGGAGCGGTTCTGGCGTGGTGTGCATGAGGTCCTGCGAGTGGTTACGCATGTCGCGCTGCTGCCTGAAGCGAGGAGATGCCTGCTGAATGTGTGGGAACCAACTGACTACTCGGTTCCGCAGACGCGATGGGTGACTCTGGGATATATGATAGCTAAGCGTGACATTGCTCAACTGTGGGGATCCCAGAGGCCCCCGGCGGTGTCGGCCTGGAAAGAACACATGGATTGGTGCATGTTCCGAGAAAAGGTGGTGTATGTGGCGAGGGGTAAGCCTGGGGCATGGGTGAAAATATGGGGCCCCTGGAACGCCTACCGCGGGGGTATCTGCGCGCCACCACTGCTGCCTGCTGCCTCATCAGCCCCGTCCCCTTAGTTGACTCCTTTCCCCAGCCCCGGACACAGGGTTCCCCCAGTCCTCGATCTGTTCCCCTTCCCCTCCTTAGACTCCTGTGGATGGCTGGGGTTCCCCTTTGGGGAGCACGTGTTGTTACTTTCGATTGCGGGTTGCCTTGCGGGTGTGGTTTTTTGTGTTGTTTGTATAAAATGAAACCGTATTGTGGGGTCAGAGTGATGTGGCCCACAACTTCGATACCTCCTGATTTTGCTTCTCTGCAACGCCAAGTGTTTTTGAATGTAGGTCATATGCTCCTGACATTTTAGCGGCCGGCCGGAAGGTTGTAGGCCCATACTTGTATATTCTTGAGATTGCAATAAACGGTTTCAAAAAAAAAAAAAAAAGAGATCTACCTGAACAGAATCAATGGTAATTGAACCTGTAACCTTGAGAGTAAGAGTCTCAGATCTGAGCCATTAGGCCACAGTGACTCTGTAAAAAATGCCTTCAAAAAAGATATATGACATGCAAACCGAAAACCCAACATATATAATGAGAGGAGTTTTTACTCTGTGGGGTAATACATATTTAATAAGAGAACTACCTGAACAGAATCAATGGGAATCAAACCTGTAACCTTGAGAGTAAGAATCTCAGACCTTAACCATTAGGCAACAGTGATTCTGTTAAAGATATCTTCAAAACAGATATATGACATGCACAGCGAAAACCCACCATAGAGAAAGAGAGGAGTTTTTACTCTGTGGGCTAATACCTACTTAAAAAGAAATCTAACTGAACAGAATCAATGGGAATTGAACCTGTAACCTTGAGAGTTAGAGCCTCAGACCTTAACCATTAGGCCACATTCACTATGTATAAAACCACTTTCAAAACAGATATATGACATGCAAACCGAAAACCCAACCTATATAATGAGAGGAGTTTTTACACTGTGGGTTAATACCTACTTAAAAAGAGATCTACTTGAACAGAATAAATGGGAATTGAACCTGTAACCTTGATAGTTAGAGTCTCTGACCTTAACCATTAGGCCACAGTGACTCTGTATAAAAACACCTTCAAAACAGATATATGACATGCACAGCGAAAACCCACCATATATAATGAGAGGAGTTTTTACTCTGTGGGGTAATACCTACTTTAAAAGAAATCTAACTGAACAGAATCAATGGGAATAGAACCTGAAACCTTTAGAGTTAGAGCCTCAGACCTTAACCATTAGGCCACATTCACTCTATATGAAAACACTTTCAAAACAGATATATGACATGCAAACCGAAAACCCAACATATATATTGAGAGATGTTTTTACTCTGTGGGGTAATACCTACTTAAAAAGAGATCTAACTGAACAGAATCAATGGTAATTGAACCTGCAACCTTTAGAATAAGAGTCTCAGACCTTAACCATTAGGCCACAGTGACCCTGTATAAAAAACCTTCAAAACAGATATACGACATTCAAACCGAAAACCCAACATATATAATGAGAGGAGTTTTTACCCTGTGGGTTAATACCTACTTAAAAAGAGATCTACTTGAACAGAATAAATGGGAATTGAACCTGTAACCTTGATAGTTAGAGTCTCTGACCTTAACCATTAGGCCACAGTGACTTTGTACAAAAGCACCTTCAAAACAGATATATGACATTCAAACCGAAAACCCACCATATATAATGAGAGACGTTTTTGCTCTGTGGAGTAATACATACTTAAAAAGAGATCTAACTGAACAGAATCAATGGGAATTGAACATGCAACCTTGAGAATAAGAGTCTCAGACCTTAACCATTAGGCCACAGTGACTCTGTATAAAATACCTTCAAAACAGATATATGACATGCAAACCGAAAACCCAACATATATAATGAGAGGAGTTTTTAATCTGTGGGGTAATACCTATTTAAACAGAGATCTTCCTGAGCAGAATCAATGGGAATCAATCATGTAACCTTGAGAGTAAGGGTCTCGGCCTTAACCATTAGACAGCAGTGACTCTGTATAAAATACCTTCAAAACAGATATATGACATCCAAACCGAAAACCCAACATACATAATGAGAGGAGTTTTTACTCTGTGGGGTAATACCTACTTAAAAAGAGACCTACCTGAACAGAATCAATGGGAATCAAAACTGCAACCTTGAGAGTAAGAGTCTCAGCCCTTAACCATCAGGCAAAATTCACTCTGTATCAAAACACCTTCAAAACAGATATATGACATGCAAACCGAAAACCGAACATATATAATGAGAGGAGTTTTTACTCTGTCGGGTAATACCTACTTAAAAAAAAATCTAACAGAACAGAATCAATGGGGATTGAACCTGTAACTTTGCAAGATCAAGTCTCAGACCTTAACCATAAGCCCAAAGAGACTCTGTACAAAACACCTTGAAAACAGCTATATCACATGCAAACCGAAAACCCAACATATATAATGAGAGTAGTTTTTACTCTACGGGGTAATACCTACTTAAAAATAGAATTAATGGGTATTGAACCTGTAACCTTGAGAATAAGAGTCTCAGACCTTAACCATTAGGTCAAATTAACTATATATAAAATGCCTTCAAAACAGATATATAACATGCAAACCGAAAACCCAACATACACAATGAACAGAGTTTTCACTCTGTGGCTTAATACCTACTTAGAAAAAAATCTAACTGAACAGACTCAATGGGAATTGAACCTGTAACCTTGAGAGTTAGAGCCTCAGACCTTAACCATTAGGCCACATTCACTCTGTATAAAAACACTTTCAAAACAGATATATGACATGCAAACCGAAAACCCAACATATTTGATGAGAGGAGTTTTTACTCTGTTGGGGTAATACATTCTTAAAAAGAGATCTACCTGAACAGAATCAATGGGAATCCAACCTGTAACCTTGCGAGTAAGAGTCTCAGGCCTTAACCATTAGACAACAGTGATTCTGTATCAAATACCCTCAAAGCAGATATATAACATGCAAACTGAAAACCCAACATATATAATGAGAGGAGTTTTTACTCTGTGGGGTAATACATACTTAAAAAGAGATCTTCCTGAACAGAATCAATGGGAATCAAACCTGTAACCTTGAGAGTAAAAGTCTCAGGGCTTAACCATTAGATGGCAGAGACTCTATATAAAAACACCTTCAAAACAGATATATGACATGCAAACCGAAGACCCAACATACATAATGAGAGGAGTTTTTACTCTGTGGGGTAATACCTATTTAAAAAGAAAACTAACTGAACAGAAACAATGGGAATTGAACCTGTAACTTTGAGAGTTAGAGCCTCAGACGGTAACCATTAGGCCACATTCTCTATGTATAAAAACACTTTCAAAACAGATATATGACATGCAAACCGAAAACCCAAAATATATAATGAGAGGAGTTTTTACTCTGTGGGGTAATACCTATTTTTAAAAAAAAAAAAACTACCTGAACAGAAGAAATGGGTATTGAACCTGTAACCTTGAGAGTAAGAGTCTCAGACCTTAACAATTAGGCCACATTCACTCTGTAAAAATACAGACCTTCAAAACAGATATATGACATGCAAACCGAAAACCCAACATACATAATGAGAGGAGTTTTTACACAGTGTGGTAATACCTACTTAAATAGTGATCTACCTGAACAGAATCAATGGGAATTGAACCTGCAATATTGAGAGTAAGAGTCTCAGACCTTAACCATTAGGCCACATTCACTCTGTGAAAAAAGACCTTCAAAACAGATATATGACATGCAAACCGAAAAACCAATATACATAATGAGAGGAGTTTTTACTCTGTGGGGTAATACCTACTCAAAAATAAATATAACTGAACAGAATAAATGTGAATTGAACTTGTAACCTTGAAAGTTAGAGCCTCAGACCTTAACCATTAGGCCACATTCACTCTGTATAAAAAGACCTTCAAAACAGATATATGACATGCAAATCAAAAACCCAACATATATAATGAGAGGAGTTTTTACTCTGTGGGGTAATACATACTTAAAAAGTGATCTACCTGAACAGAATCAAGCGTAATTGAACCTGTAACCTTATGAGTAATAGTCTCAGACCTTAACCATTAGGCCACAGTGACCCTGTATCAAAGCACCTTCAAAAAAGATATATGACATGCAAACCGAAAACCCAACAGATATAATGAGAGGAGTTTTTACTCTGTGGGGTAATACATACTTAAAAAGAGATCTAACTGAACAGAATCAATGGGAATTAAACCTGCAACCTTGAGAATAAGAGTCTCAGACCTTAACCATTAGGCCACAGTGACTCTGTATAAAATACCTTCACAACAGATATATGACATGCAAACAGAAAACCCAACATATATAATGAGAGGAGTTTTTACTCTGTGGGGTAATACATACTTCAAAAGAGACCTAACTGTACAGAATCAATGGGAATGAAACCTGTAACCTTGAAAGTAAGAGCCTCAGACCTTAACCATTAGGCCACATTCAATCTGAAGAAAATCATCTTCAAAACAGATATATGACATGTAAACCGAAAACCCAACATATATAATGAGTGGAGTTTTTACTCTGTAGGGAAATACATACTTAAAAATAGATCTAACTGAACAGAATCAATGGGAATTGAACCAGCATCCTTGAGAATAAGAGACTTAGACCTTAACCATTAGGCCACAGTTACTCTGTATAAAATATCTTCAAAACAGATATATGACATTCAAACCAAAAACCAAACATATATAATGAGAGGAGTTTTTACTCTGTGGGGTAATACCTACTTAAAAAGAGATCTACCTGAACAGAATGAATGATAATTAAACCTGTAAACTTATGAGTAAGAGTCTCAGACCTTAACCATTAGGCCACAGTGACTCTGTATAAAAAGATCTTCAAAACAAATATATGACATGCAAACCAAAAACTCACCATATATAATGAGAGAAGTTTTTACTCTGTGGGGTAATACATACTTAAAATGAGGTCTAACTGAACAGAATCTATGGGAATTGAACCTGTAACCTTGAGAATATGAGTCTCAGACCATATCCATTAGGCCACAGTGACTCTTTATTAAAAACATTCAAAACAGATATATGACATGCTGACCGAAAACCCAACATATATAATGAGAGGAGTGTTTACTCTGTAGGGTAATACCTACTTAAAAAGAGATCTACCTGAACAGAATCAATGGTCATTGAACCTGTAACCTTATGAGCAAAAGTCTCAGACCTTTCACCATTAGGCCACAGTAAATCTGTGCAACTACACGTTCAAAACAGTTATATGACGTGCAAAATGAAAACCCAACACATATAATGAGAGGACTTTTTACTCTGAGGGGTTATACCGACTTAAAAAGAGATGTACCCGAAGAGAATCTATGGGAATTGAAACTGTAACCTTGAGAGTAAGAGTCTTAGACCTTACCCATTAGGCCACAATGACTCTGTATAAAATGGCTTCAAAACAGATATATGACATGCAAACCGAAAACCCAACATATATAATGAGAGGTGTTTTTACTCTGTGGGTTAATACATACTTAAAAAGAGATCTAACTGAACAGAATCAATGGGAATTGAACCTGCAACCTTGAGAATAAGAGTCTATGACCTTAACCATTAGGCCACATTGACTCTGCATGAAATACCTATAAAACAGATATATGACATGCAAACCGAAAACCCAACATATATAATGAGAGGAGTTCTCCTCTGTGGGGTAATACATACTTAAAAAGAGATCTAACTGAACAGAATCAATGGAAATTAAACCTGCAACTTTGAGAGTAAGAGTCTCAGACCTCAACAATTAAGCCACATTCACTCTGTATAAAAAGACTTTCAAAACAGATATAAGACATGCAAACCGAAAACCCAACATATATAATGAGAGGTGTTTTTAGTCTCTGGGGTAATACCTACTTAAAAAGATATCTACCTGAACAGAATCAATGGGAATTGAACCTGTAACCTTGAGAGCTAGAGTCTCAGACCTTAACCATTAGACCACAGTATAAATACACATTCAAAACAGATATATGACATGCAAACCAAAAACCCAACATATATAATGAGAGGGATTTTTGCTCTGTAGGGTAATACATACTTAAAAAGAGATCTACCTGAACAGAATCAATGGGAATCAAACCTGTAACCTTGAGAGTAAGAGTCTCAGACCTGAACCATTAGGCCACAGTGACTCTGTATAAAATACCTTCAAAACAGATATATGACATGCACAGCGAAAACCCAACGTTTAATATGAGTGGAGTTTTTACTCTGTCGGGTAATACATACTTAAAAGGAGAGCTAACTGAAGAGAATCAATGGGAATTGAAACTGCAACATTGAGAATAGGAGTCTCAGACCTTAACCATTAGGCAACAGTGACTCTGTATAAAATACCTTCAAAACAGATATATGACATGCAAACGGAAAACACAGCAGATATAATGATAGGAGTTTTCACTCTGTGGGGTAATACCTACTTAATTAGAGATCGACCTATACAGAATCAATGTGAATTGAACCTGCAACCTTGAGAGTAAAAGTCTCAGACCTTAAACATTAGGCCACAGTGACTCTGTATAAAACACCTTGAAAACAGATATATGACATGCAAACCGAAACCCAACATACATAATGAGAGGAGTTTTTACTCTGTGGGGTAATACCTACTTAAAAAGAAATCTAACTGAACAAAATTAATGGGAATTGAACCTGTAACCTTGAGAATAAGAGTCTCAGACCCTAACCATTAGGCCACAGTAATTCTGTATAAAATACCTTCACAACAGATATTTGACATGCAAACAGAAAACCCAACATATATAATGAGAGGAGGTTTTACTCTGTGGGGTAATACATACGTCAAAAGAGACCTAACTGTACAGAATCAATGGGAAAGGAACCTGTAACCTTGAAAGTAAGAGCCTCAGACCTTAACCATTAGGCCACATTCAATCTGAAGAAAACCACCTTCAAAACAGATATATGACATGTAAACCGAAAACCCAACATATATAATGAGTGGAGTTTTTACTCTGTGGGGTAATACATACTTAAAAATAGATCTAACTGAACAGAATCAATGATAATTGAAGCTGTAAACTTATGAGTAAGAGTCTCAGGCCTTAACCATTAGGCCACAGTGAATCTGTATAAAAAGATCTTCAAAACAAATATATGACATGCAAACCGAAAACCCACCATATATAATGAGAGACGTTTTTACTCTGTGGGGTAATACATACTTAAAAAGAGATATATGACATGCAAACGGAAAACCCAACAGATATAATGGGAGGAGTTTTCACTCTGTTGGGTAATACCTACTTATAAAGAGATCTACCTGAACAGAATCAATGGTCATTGAACCTGTAACCTTATGAGCAAGAGTCTCAGACCTTTCACCATTAGGCCACAGTAAATCTGTGCAAATACACGTTCAAAACAGTTATATGACGTGCAAAACGAAAACCCAACACATATAATGAGAGGAGTTTTTACTCTGAGGGGTTATACCGACTTAAAAAGAGATGTACCTGAAGAGAATCAATGGGAATTGAAACTGTATCCTTGAGAATAAGAGTCTCAGACCTTACCCATTAGGCCACAATGACTCTGTATAAAATGACTTCAAAACAGATATATGACATGCAAACCGAAAACCCAACAGATATAATGAGAGGAGTTTTTACTCTGTGGGGTAATACCTACTTAAAAAGATATCTACCTGAACAGAATCAATGGGAATTGAACCTGTAACCTTGAAATTTAGAGCCTCAGACCTCAACCATTAGGCCACAGTGACACTGTATAAATACACATTCAAAACAGATATATGACATGCAAGCCGAAAACCCAACATATATAATGAGAGGGGTTTTTGCTCTGTAGGGTAATACATACTTAAAAAGAGATCTACCTGAACAGAATCAATGGGAATCGAACCTGTAACCTTGAGAGTAAGAGTCTCAGACCTGAAGTATTATGCCACAGTGACTCTGTATAAAATATCTTCAAAACAGATATATGACATGCACAGCGAAAACCCAACGTATATAATGAGAGGATTTTTTACTCTGTGGGGTAATACCTACTTAAAAAGAGATCTACCTGAACAGAATAAATGATAATTGAACCTGTAAACTTATGAGTAAGAGCCTCAGACCTTAACCATTAGGCCACAGTGACTCTGTATATAAAGATCTTCAAAACAAATATATGACATGCAAACCGAAAACCCACCATATATAATGAGAGAAGTTTTTACTCTGTGGGGTAATACATACTTAAAAAGAGGTCTAACTGAACAGAATCAATGGTAATTGAACCTGTAACCTTGAGAATATGAGTCTCATACCATATCCATTAGGCCACAGTGACTCTTTATTAAAAACTTTCAAAACAGATATATGACATGCTAACCGAAAACCCAACATATATAATGAGAGGAGTGTTTACTCTGTAGGGTAATACCTACTTAAAAAGAGATCTACCTGAAGAGAATCAATGGTCATTGAACCTGTAACCTTATGAGCAAAAGTCTCAGACATTTCACCATTAGGCCACAGAAAATCTGTGCAAATACACGTTCAAAACAGTTATATGACGTGCAAAATGAAAACCCAACACATATAATGAGAGGACTTTTTACTCTGAGGGGTTATACCGACTTAAAAAGAGATGTACCCGAAGAGAATCAATGGGAATTGAAACTGTAACCTTGAGAATAAGAGTCTCAGACCTTACCCATTAGGCCACAATGACTCTGTATAAAATGACTTCAAAACAGATATATGACATGCAAACCGAAAACCCAACATATATAATAAGAGGAGTTCTTACTCTGTGGGGTAATACATACTTAAAAAGAGATCTAACTAAACAGAATCAATGGGAATTGAACCTGCAACCTTGAGAATAAGAGTCTAAGACCTTAACCATTAGGCCACAGTGACTCTGCATGAAAAACCTATAAAACAGATATATGACATTCAAACCGAAAACCCAACATATATAATGAGAGGAGTTCTTACTCTGTGGGGTAATACATACTTAAAAAGAGATCTAACTGAACAGAATCAATGGGAATTAAACCTACAACCTTGAGAGTAAGAGTCTCAGACCTTAACCATTAGGCCACCGTGACACTGTATAAATGCACATTCAAAACAGATATATGACATGCAAACCGAAAACCCAACATATATAATGAGAGGGGTTTTTGCTCTGTAGGGTAATACATACTTAAAAAGAGATCTAACTGAACAGAATCAATGGGAATTAAACCTACAACCTTGAGAGTAAGAGTCTCAGACCTTAACCATTAGGCCACCGTGACACTGTATAAATACACATTCAAAACAGATATATGACATGCAAACCGAAAACCCAACATATATAATGAGAGGGGTTTTTGCTCTGTAGGGTAATACATACTTAAAAAAAGATCTACCTGAACAGAATCAATGGGAATCAAACCTGTAACCTTGAGAGTAAGAGTCTCGGACCTGAACCATTAGGCCACAGTGACTCTGTATAAAATACCTTCAAAACAGATATATGACATGCACAGTGAAAACCCAACGTATATATGAGAGGAGTTTTTACTCTGTGGGGTAATACATACTTAAAAGGAGATCTAACTGAACAGAATCAATGGGAATAGAAACTGCAACATTGAGAATAAGAGTCTCAGACCTTAACCATTAGGCGACAGTGACTCTGTATAAAATACCTTCAAAACAGATATATGACATGCAAACGGAAAACCCAGCAGATATAATGATAGGAGTTTTCACTCTGTGGGGTAATACCTACTTAATTAGAGATCGACCTAAACAGAATCAATGTGAATTGAACCTGCAACCTTGAGAGTAAGAGTCTCAGACCTTAACCATTAGGCCACAGTGACTCTGTATAAAACACCTTCAAAACAGATATATGACATGCAAACCGAAACCCAACATACATAATGAGAGGAGTTTTTACTCTGTGGGGTAATACCTACTTAAAAAGAAATCTAACTGAACAAAATTAATGGGAATTGAACCTGTAACCTTGAGAATAGGAGTCTTAGACCCTAACCATTAGGCCACAGTGCCTCTGTATAAAATACCTTCACAACAGATATATGACATGCAAACAGAAAACCCAACATATATAACGAGAGGAGTGTTTACTCTGTGGGGTAATACATACTTCAAAAGAGACCTAACTGTATAGAATCAATGGGAATGGAACGAGTAACTTTGAAAGTAAGAGCCTCAGACCTTAACCATTAGGCCACATTCAATCTGAAGAAAACCACCTTCAAAACAGATATATGACATGTAAACCGAAAACCCAACATATATATTGAGTGGAGTTTTTACTCTGTGGGGTAATACATACTTAAAAATAGATCTAACTGAACAGAATCAATGATAATTGAACCTGTAAACTTATGCGTAAGAGTGTCAGACCTTAACCATTAGGCCACAGTGACTCTGTATAAAAAGATCTTCAAAACAAATATATGACATGCAAACCGAAAACCCACCATATAAAATGAGAGAAGTTTTTACTCTGTGGGGTAATACATACTTAAAAAGAGATATATGACATGCAAACCGAAATCCCATCATACATAATGAGAGGAGTTTTTACTCTGTGGGGTAATACATACTTAAAAAGAGGTCTAACTGAACAGAATCAATGGAAATTGAAAATGCAACATTGAGAATAAGAGTCTCAAACCTTAACCATTAGGCCACAGTGACTCTGTATAAAATACATTCAAAACAGATATATGACATGCAAACGGAAAACCCAACAGATATAATGGGAGGAGTTTTCACTCTGTGGGGTAATACCTACTTAAAAAGAGATCTACCTGAACAGAATCAATGGTCATTGAACCTGTAACCTTATGAGCAAGAGTCTCAGACCTTTCACCATTAGGCCACAGTAAATCTATGCAAACACATGTTCAAAACAGTTATATGACGTGCAAAACGAAAACCCAACACATATAATGAGAGGAGTTTTTACTCTGACGGGTTATACCGACTTAAAAAGAGATGTACCTGAAGAGAATCAATGGGAATTGAAACTGTATCCTTGAGAATAAGAGTCTCAGACCTTACCCATTAGGCCACAATGACTCTGTATAAAATGACTTCAAAACAGATATATGACATGCAAACCGAAAACCCAACATATATAATGAGAGGAGTTTTTACTCTGATGGGTTATACCGACTTAAAAAGAGATGTACCTGAAGAGAATCAATGGGAATTGAAACTGTATTCTTGAGAATAAGAGTCTCAGACATTACCCATTAGGCCACAATGACTCTGTATAAAATGACTTCAAAACAGATATATGACATGCAAACCGAAAACCCAACATATATAATGAGAGGTGTTTTTACTCTCTGGGGTAATACCTACTTAAAAGGATATCTACCTGAACAGAATCAATGGGAATTGAACCTGTAACCTTGAGAGTTAGAGTCTCAGACCTTAATCATTAGGCCACAGTGACACTGTATAAACACACATTCAAAACAGATATATGACATGCAAACCGAAAACCCAACATATATAATGAGTGGGTTTTTTGCTCTGTAGGGTAATACATACTTAAAAAGAGATCTACCTGAACAGAATCAATGGGAATCAAACCTGTAACCTTGAAAGTAAGAGTCTCAGACCTGAACCATTAGGCCACAGTGACTCTGTATAAAATACCTTCAAAACAGATATATGACATGCACAGCGAAAACCCAACGTATATATGAGAGGAGTTTTTACTCTGTGGGGTAATACATACTTAAAAGGAGATCTAACTGAACAGAATCAATGGGAATTGAAACTGCAACATTGAGAATAAGAGTCTCAGACCTTAACCATTAGGCGACAGTGACTCTGTATAAAATACCTTCAAAACAGATATATGACATGCAAACAGAAAACCCAACATATATAACGAGAGGAGTTTTTACTCTGTGGGGTAATACATACTTCAAAAGAGACCTAACTGTACAGAATCAATGGGAATGGAACCTGTAACCTTGAAAGTAAGAGCCTCAGAGCTTACCCATTAGGCCACATTCAATCTGAAGAAAACCACCTTCAAAACAGATATATGACATGTAAACCGAAAACCCAACATATATAATGAGTGGAGTTTTTACTCTGTGGGGTAATATATACTTAAAAATAGATCTAACTGAACAGAATCAATGATAATTGAACCTGTAAACTTATGAGTAAGAGTCGCAGACCTTAACCATTAGGCCACAGTGACTCTGTATAAAAAGATCTTCAAAACAAATATATGACATGCAAACCGAAAACCCACCATATATAATGAGAGAAGTTTTTACTCTGTGGGGTAATACATACTTAAAAAGAGATATATGACATGCAAACCGAAATCCCATCATACATAATGAGAGGAGTTTTTACTCTGTGGGGTAATACATACTTAAAAAGAGGTCTAACTGAACAGAATCAATGGAAATTGAAAATGCAACATTGAGAATAAGAGTCTCAGACCTTAACCATTAGGCCACAGTGACTCTGTATAAAATACATTCAAAACAGATATATGACATGCAAAAGGAAAACCCAACAGATATAATGGGAGGAGTTTTCACTCTGTGGGGTAATACCTACTTAAAAAGAGATCTACCTGAACAGAATCAATGGTCATTGAACCTGTAACCTTATGAGCAAGAGTCTCAGACCTTTCACCATTAGGCCACAGTAAATCTGTGCAAATACACGTTCAAAACAGTTATATGACGTGCAAAACGAAAACCCAACACATATAATGAGAGGAGTTTTTACTCTGAGGGGTTATACCGACTTAAAAAGAGGTGTACCTGAAGAGAATCAATGGGAATTGAAACTGTATCCTTGAGAATAAGAGTCTCAGACCTTACCCATTAGGCCACAATGACTCTGTATAAAAAGACTTTCAAAACAGATATATGACATGCAAACCGAAAACCCAACATATATAATGAGAGGTGTTTTTAGTCTCTGGGGTAATACCTACTTAAAAAGATATCTACCTGAACAGAATCAATGGGAATTGAACCTGTAACCTTGAGAGCTAGAGTCTCAGACCTTAACCATTAGACCACAGTATAAATACATATTCAAAACAGATATATGACATGCAAACCAAAAACCCAACATATATAATGAGAGGGATTTTTGCTCTGTAGGGTAATACATACTTAAAAAGAGATCTACCTGAACAGAATCAATGGGAATCAAACCTGTAACCTTGAGAGTAAGAGTCTCAGACCTGAACCATTAGGCCACAGTGACTCTGTTTAAAATATCTTCAAAACAGATATATGACATGCACAGCGAAAACCCAACGTATATATGAGTGGAGTTTTTACTCTGTCGGGTAATACATACTTAAAAGGAGAGCTAACTGAAGAGAATCAATGGGATTTGAAACTGCAACATTGAGAATAGGAGTCTCAGACCTTAACCATTAGGCAACAGTGACTCTGTATAAAATACCTTCAAAACAGATATATGACATGCAAACGGAAAACACAGCAGATATAATGATAGGAGTTTTCACTCTGTGGGGTAATACCTACTTAATTAGAGATCGACCTATACAGAATCAATGTGAATTGAACCTGCAACCTTGAGAGTAAAAGTCTCAGACCTTAACCATTAGGCCACAGTGACTCTATATAAAACACCTTGAAAACAGATATATGACATGCAAACCGAAACCCAACATACATAATGAGAGGAGTTTTTACTCTGTGGGGTAATACCTACTTAAAAAGAAATCTAACTGAACAAAATTAAAGGGAATTGAACCTATAACCTTGAGAATAAGAGTCTCAGACCCTAACCATTAGGCCACAGTGACTCTGTATAAAATACCTTCACAACAGATATTTGACATGCAAACAGAAAACCCAACATATATAATGAGAGGAGGTTTTACTCTGTGGGGTAATACATACGTCAAAAGAGACCTAACTGTACAGAATCAATGGGAAAGGAACCTGTAACCTTGAAAGTAAGAGCCTCAGACCTTAACCATTAGGCCACATTCAATCTGAAGAAAACCACCTTCAAAACAGATATATGACGTGTAAACCGAAAACCCAACATACATAATGAGTGGAGTTTTTACTCTGTGGGGTAATACATACTTAAAAATAGATCTAACTGAACAGAATCAATGATAATTGAAGCTGTAAACTTATGAGTAAGAGTCTCAGACCTTAACCATTAGGCCACAGTGAATCTGTATAAAAAGATCTTCAAAACAAATATATGACATGCAAACCGAAAACCCACCATATATAATGAGAGACGTTTTTACTCAGTGGGGTAATACATACTTAAAAAGAGATATATGACATGCAAACGGAAAACCCAACAGATATAATGGGAGGAGTTTTCACTCTGTTGGGTAATACCTACTTATAAAGAGATCTACCTGAACAGAATCAATGGTCATTGAACCTGTAACCTTATGAGCAAGAGTCTCAGACCTTTCACCATTAGGCCACAGTAAATCTGTGCAAATACACGTTCAAAACAGTTATATGACGTGCAAAACGAAAACCCAACACATATAATGAGAGGAGTTTTTACTCTGAGGGGTTATACCGACTTAAAAAGAGATGTACCTGAAGAGAATCAATGGGAATTGAAACTGTATCCTTGAGAATAAGAGTCTCAGACCTTACCCATTAGGCCACAATGACTCTGTATAAAATGACTTCAAAACAGATATATGACATGCAAACCGAAAACCCAACAGATATAATGAGAGGAGTTTTTACTCTGTGGGGTAATACCTACTTAAAAAGAGATCTACCTGAACAGAATCAATGGGAATCGAACCTGTAACCTTGAGAGTAAGAGTCTCAGACCTGAAGTATTAGGCCACAGTGACTCTGTATAAAATATCTTCAAAACAGATATATGACATGCACAGCGAAAACCCAACGTATATAATGAGAGGATTTTTTACTCTGTGGGGTAATACCTACTTAAAAAGAGATCTACCTGAACAGAATCAATGATAATTGAACCTGTAAACTTATGAGTAAGAGTCTCAGACCTTAACCATTAGGCCACAGTGACTCTGTATATAAAGATCTTCAAAACAAATATATGACATGCAAACCGAAAACCCACCATATATAATGAGAGAAGTTTTTACTCTGTGGGGTAATACATACTTAAAAAGAGGTCTAACTGAACAGAATCAATGGTAATTGAACCTGTAACCTTGAGAATATGAGTCTCATACCATATCCATTAGGCAACAGTGACTCTTTATTAAAAACTTTCAAAACAGATATATGACATGCTAACCGAAAACCCAACATATATAATGAGAGGAGTGTTTACTCTGTAGGGTAATACCTACTTAAAAAGAGATCTACCTGAAGAGAATCAATGGTCATTGAACCTGTAACCTTATGAGCAAAAGTCTCAGACATTTCACCATTAGGCCACAGTAAATCTGTGCAAATACACGTTCAAAACAGTTATATGACGTGCAAAATGAAAACCCAACACATATAATGAGAGGACTTTTTACTCTGAGGGGTTATACCGACTTAAAAAGAGATGTACCCGAAGAGAATCAATGGGAATTGAAACTGTAACCTTGAGAATAAGAGTCTCAGACCTTACCCAGTAGGCCACAATGACTCTGTATAAAATGACTTCAAAACAGATATATGACATGCAAACCGAAAACCCAACATATATAATAAGAGGAGTTCTTACTTTGTGGGGTAATACATACTTAAAAAGAGATCTAACTGAACAGAATCAATGGGAATTGAACCTGCTACCTTGAGAATAAGAGTCTAAGACCTTAACCATTAGGCCACAGAGACTCTGCATGAAAAACCTATAAAACAGATATATGACATTCAAACCGAAAACCCAACATATATAATGAGAGGAGTTCTTACTCTGTGGGGTAATACATACTTAAAAAGAGATCTAACTGAACAGAATCAATGGGAATTAAACCTACAACCTTGAGAGTAAGAGTCTCAGACCTTAACCATTAGGCCACCGTGACACTGTATAAATACACATTCAAAACAGATATATGACATGCAAACCGAAAACCCAACATATATAATGAGAGGGGGTTTTTGCTCTGTAGGGTAATACATACTTAAAAAGAGATCTACCTGAACAGAATCAATGGGAATCAAACCTGTAACCTTGAGAGTAAGAGTCTCGGACCTGAACCATTAGGCCACAGTGACTCTGTATAAAATACCTTCAAAACAGATATATGACATGCACAGCGAAAACCCAACGTATATATGAGAGGAGTTTTTACTCTGTGGGGTAATACATACTTAAAAGGAGATCTAACTGAACAGAATCAATGGGAATTGAAACTGCAACATTGAGAATAAGAGTCTCAGACCTTAACCATTAGGCGACAGTGACTCTGTATAAAATACCTTCAAAACAGATATATGACATGCAAACGGAAAACCCAACATATATAATGAGAGGAGTGTTTACTCTGTAGGGTAATACCTACTTAAAAAGAGATCTACCTGAAGAGAATCAATGGTCATTGAACCTGTAACCTTATGAGCAAAAGTCTCAGACATTTCACCATTAGGCCACAGTAAATCTGTGCAAATACACGTTCAAAACAGTTATATGACGTGCAAAATGAAAACCCAACACATATAATGAGAGGACTTTTTACTCTGAGGGGTTATACCGACTTAAAAAGAGATGTACCCTAAGAGAATCAATGGGAATTGAAACTGTAACCTTGAGAATAAGAGTCTCAGACCTTACCCATTAGGCCACAATGATTCTGTATAAAATGACTTCAAAACAGATATATGACATGCAAACCGAAAACCCAACATATATAATAAGAGGAGTTCTTACTTTGTGGGGTAATACATACTTAAAAAGAGATCTAACTGAACAGAATCAATGGGAATTGAACCTGCAACCTTGAGAATAAGAGTCTAAGACCTTAACCATTAGGCCACAGTGACTCTGCATGAAAAACCTATAAAACAGATATATGACATTCAAACCGAAAACCCAACATATATAATGAGAGGAGTTCTTTCTCTGTGGGGTAATACATACTTAAAAAGAGATCTAACTGAACAGAATCAATGGGAATTAAACCTACAACCTTGAGAGTAAGAGTCTCAGACCTTAACCATTAGGCCACCGTGACACTGTATAAATACACATTCAAAACAGATATATGACATGCAAACCGAAAACCCAACATATATAATGAGAGGGGGTTTTTGCTCTGTAGGGTAATACATACTTAAAAAGAGATCTACCTGAACAGAATCAATGGGAATCAAACCTGTAACCTTGAGAGTAAGAGTCTCGGACCTGAACCATTAGGCCACAGTGACTCTGTATAAAATACCTTCAAAACAGATATATGACATGCACAGCGAAAACCCAACGTATATATGAGAGGAGTTTTTACTCTGTGGGGTAATACATACTTAAAAGGAGATCTAACTGAACAGAATCAATGGGAATTGAAACTGCAACATTGAGAATAAGAGTCTCAGACCTTAACCATTAGGCGACAGTGACTCTGTATAAAATACCTTCAAAACAGATATATGACATGCAAACGGAAAACCCAGCAGATATAATGATAGGAGTTTTCACTCTGTGGGGTAATACCTACTTAATTAGAGATCGACCTAAACAGAATCAATGTGAATTGAACCTGCAACCTTGAGAGTAAGAGTCTCAGACCTTAACCATTAGGCCACAGTGACTCTGTATAAAACACCTTCAAAACAGATATATGACATGCAAACCGAAACCCAACATACATAATGAGAGGAGTTTTTACTCTGTGGGGTAATACCTACTTAAAAAGAAATCTAACTGAACAAAATTAATGGGAATTGAACCTGTAACATTGAGAATAAGAGTCTTAGACCCTAACCATTAGGCCACAGAGCCTCTGTATAAAATACCTTCACAACAGATATATGACATGCAAACAGAAAACCCAACATATATAACGAGAGGAGTGTTTACTCTGTGGGGTAATACATACTTCAAAAGAGACCTAACTGTACAGAATCAATGGGAATGGAACCTGTAACCTTGAAAGTAAGAGCCTCAGACCTTAACCATTAGGCCACATTCAATCTGAAGAAAACCACCTTCAAAACAGATATATGACATGTAAACCGAAAACCCAAAATATATATTGAGTGGAGTTTTTACTCTGTGGGGTAATACATACTTAAAAATAGATCTAACTGAACAGAATCAATGATAATTGAACCTGTAAACTTATGAGTAAGAGTGTCAGACCTTAACCATTAGGCCACAGTGACTCTGTATAAAAAGATCTTCAAAACAAATATATGACATGCAAACCGAAAACCCACCATATAAAATGAGAGAAGTTTTTACTCTGTGGGGTAATACATACTTAAAAAGAGATATATGACATGCAAACCGAAATCCCATCATACATAATGAGAGGAGTTTTTACTCTGTGGGGTAATATATACTTAAAAAGAGGTCTAACTGAACAGAATCAATGGAAATTGAAAATGCAACATTGAGAATAAGAGTCTCAAACCTTAACCATTAGGCCACAGTGACTCTGTATAAAATACATTCAAAACAGATATGTGACATGCAAACGGAAAACCCAACAGATATAATGGGAGGAGTTTTCACTCTGTGGGGTAATACCTACTTAAAAAGAGATCTACCGGAACAGAATCAATGGTCATTGAACCTGTAACCTTATGAGCAAGAGTCTCAGACCTTTCACCATTAGGCCACAGTAAATCTATGCAAACACACGTTCAAAACAGTTATATGACGTGCAAAACGAAAACCCAACACATATAATGAGAGGACTTTTTACTCTGAGGGGTTATACCGACTTAAAAAGAGATGTACCTGAAGAGAATTAATGGGAATTGAAACTGTATCCTTGAGAATAAGAGTCTCAGACCTTACCCATTAGGCCACAATGACTCTGTATAAAATGACTTCAAAACAGATATATGACATGCAAACCGAAAACCCCAACATATATAATGAGAGGAGTTTTTACTCTGAGGGGTTATACCGACTTAAAAAGAGATGTACCTGAAGAGAATCAATGGGAATTGAAACTGTATTCTTGAAAATAAGAGTCTCAAACCTTACCCATTAGGCCACAATGACTCTGTATAAAATGACTTCAAAACAGATATATGACATGCAAACCGAAAACCCAACATATATAATGAGAGGTGTTTTTACTCTCTGGGGTTATACCTACTTAAAAGGATATCTACCTGAACAGAATCAATGGGAATTGAACCTGTTACCTTGAGAGTTAGAGTCTCAGACTGTGGAAATGTGGATTTTCCTGATCAGTTATGTCCCCTATCTTGGACCCCAACGGTTCTATATGCATGTTACAAGTACATGTATGTTCCCTCCAGTTCCAGTTTCTAAGACGCGAACATATGTGTGTCTACCGTCAACATGTTCTCTGTCAGATCCGCCATCTATGGGCTGGATATTCGATTCCTAAGCATGAAAGGCCACCGACTTTATATGGCTAAGTTACTCCATTTTTACAGTTCAGGCAAGTAGGCCCGATTCTGTCCTCAAGCCTTTCCCTGCTCTCTGCCTCTGACAGCTTCAGCTTGAGCTTGCATCTGTATCCATGAACTTTGTCCTACTCCCTGTGCAGCTAACGGTGCCTGCCTCGGCTAGTTTTCGCCTGCCTGCCAAGAAGCTGTATTTCACCTTCGAATTATCTATTTTGCTCTTCAGCCGATGCATTCCTGTCTAGTGATTTAAGTAAACATTTCCTCTGCTCACAAGCAAGGGACTCAGCCTTTCCGTCCTCCTGCAAGTGATTCATAGCCCTGCTGCCATGGAAAGTTTTCTGCCCCTCGCATCTCATATAGACACTTAGACGCTTGTACACGCACACACAGTTAGTATAGAATAGATTCTGTCCGAGAGTCCTTCCTTGTGGATAACATAGTTCTCTAAACATAGGATGTTAGATATGATTTGGGATTAGGTTGACTTGACCCCTCAGACTTTTCGTCTCCATATGTAGAGTTAATGTCAAGTCCCCTTCACCCCCTAGTTGCACGTCAATTACACGTCATACTGCTGCGCGCGCATCTATGCCAAGTATTATCTTATAGATCCACCTATGTCTGATAATCCTAACCAATCATGTTTCTTTTATTCCTTATTACGCCTAGTTTCGATCACGTACCTGTCATATCACTTTTCTTATCAAATGTTACGCCTTCTACATTCGTTTCATTGTAATGTGCTTATTATAAAAATGCATGTCTGTCAATAAAGTATTGTACTTCACTTCCTGAACCCTCGTGGTGACGGAACCTGAAGGCCGTGACTCGAGTCGGCCATTTTGAATGGAATAAAGCCCATTTAGAAAACCTCTTATACCACGGATTCTGCCTCTTGTTATTTTGAGCTTTTTTACTTTATTTTAAGATTCCGTATGAAATTCAGTCCGGTATTTTATTTACCACATAATGGCGCCCGAACAGGGACACTTTCTCATCTCACGCGCCGGCGGTGCGTTGCAGGCCCGGTCTCCTGCCACAGCTGGACGGACCATAAACGCGTACCAGCAGGATTTCCTGTAAGCTCCTTCCGGTCAAGCGGGGGCGACTGAGGCTGCGATCAACCCAGACGAGGCGGTGAGAAGTGCGAAGTATCCCGACCAGAGCCTAGCTGAGAGAGCAAGATCCGAGGTATACCGAGGCCCACCAGGTTTTTCGAAATCCCGACGTCCAGAGGGTCCGCTGTCAGCAGTCATCAAGTCCTGTCCATTCTCTGAGGCCTTCCGTTTCAAGGAGCTACTCGGTGAGTACCATCGCCGGGGAGGCGTGTTGACGCGCACATAGGTTGTGCCGGTCAAGACGGATTTGGGTACACAAATCCGGTCTGCACTGTTTAGCAGTGTATATGTACTGTTTAGCAGTATATCAAGTATTCCGAAGTATTCAGTTAGTGTCAAGAATTCAGCATGGTGATTAGTTAGGCAGACTATCATCATTGTCGGTCGTTGTTAAAATGTTTAATGTTTAATGTTTAAAGTATTCAGAAATGTCTTGCATATTGTGGTATGAATGATTGTTCATTGTTCACTGTTCATTATTGTGTTTTTTTTCGTATTAAGTAAGTTCAAGAGTAAGTATCAGATCAGTTGGCAATATGCCGCTCTTCTCGAAGTTAAGACAGATTACTACCAGAAAAGGGGTGCTTGAAGAAGCAGTTCCTATTCCTCCTAGGGACACTCCAGGACATTTTATGTACCATAAGCATGGCTTAGATGCCATATTGTTTCTTGATCTATGGGTAGATTATACCAAAGGATTACCAGAAAGTCAAAGGTGGCCCGCAGCGGGAACCTGGGATGCAGAGTGCATCATGAAAGTGGAGGAAGAGTTATGGAAAAGAAAGGTCAGACAGTCACAGAAAGACGCTGTTGAGTTATGGCGTAAAGAATCTCATAGACGAACAGAAAAAGCACGTAGACAAGAAGAGAGGAGTAAAGAAAGTTCAAATAAAGTTCAAGAAAATCTATTAATTGAGGAAGGTATCCGAGTGAAATCAGAACAAATAAATAGACAAAGAAATGCTCTTATGAATGGTATGTATCCCCTTCTAGCCGAAGGACTACCTAAGGCTGCTCCAGAGATGCCAAAAGACTTGCCACCCCCATTATTTCCAATTAAGGTACATCCAAAAGGGCATCCCAGAACCGCAGAAGATGTTTTTCTCTCCTCATATCTAGACGACGCAGCTCCCGAGTATGCTAACGCCGCACCACATAGACCGTCTGGCGGAAGGGTTCAACGTCAGGATCAGGTATCTGTTCCCGTGCAACAGCAAGTCCCGACACAAGCTTCGGCAAGCACATCTGTTTCTGCATCTGTCTCCGCAGTCGACTCTACAGAGGTATCGACACCAATAGTTGCTGTGTCACGTTCAACGAACCCATTCACACCCGACGCCCCAGATGGGGCCACGGGAGGTGCTAGCAGTACCTTTACACCACCTAGAATAAATAAACTTGTCTTTCAAGAGTCAGCACATTCACGTACACCAAAATTCGTAAGTGAACGTACGCTTAAGGAACTCCTTGTTAATTGTAGATATGACCCGGTGGTTGGTAAAGAGGACGAAATGGTCCTGGCATCATTACGTATCAGGCGAGCCGCAGAGTATTTAGCAAGGTTACCAGGAATGACTACGCATCTAGATAACATATATCATTTTGTTCAAACAGGACGAGATCCAGGATGTATTAACAGAGCTATGGAATTCCAGAAAGTAGAAATACAGGGGGAACTGTTACGTTTCCTCATAAACTGTGTAATCAGAAATCAAGATCGTCCGGGGGTAGACCCGAATGCAATGCTTATTCTTACAAGATGGAGTCAGAATATATCAGAAGGGAGACACGATAAACAAAATTGTATAATAGCCATGTGCCGAAAAATCCGTAAAGAAATAGAGCGCATTCATGAAGAAAGATTGGGAACAGACGAGTTTGAGCAAGATGAAGTGTCCGAATCAGGGAATTCCGCAAGACAGTCAGAGACCATAGCCTATGTAGGCAGAGGAAGATCCTGTGAAAATACTAGATGTTTTTCTGATCCAATACACTCTGTATGTCCAAATAATAGCAGAACGTATCCGACGCCTGTAATAAATCTGAAGTCTCCTGAACATTCGTTTCAAGCCGCAGATAAAATACTACGAGAACGAAGGGGTTACCACCTCCTCGATTCCATGGATGAGCAAGAATTAGCCAGATCAGCCGTTCACTGGATTGACAGTCCTGAACAATACGGTGATGAGACCGTAGCACACACATTTTTTAATCTCAGTACAGATGAACAACGTTTAGCTGGAATCTATATGATTCAGCAACTCCTTATATTATATAAAAGCCAACATGCTGACCCTGGTCCTTTACCTGATATATTAACGGAACTGCTCACGAACAGATGGAGAGGTTCTAGTAACAAGCTAATTAAAGAGATATTAGTGTCACGTAAGCAGTATGTCCTTTTTGTAAGTTCGGATTCTCTCTCGCTGCCCCGCAGAGAAAGAGCGCCGTACTATATGGATAGACAAAATCCTTTACGAGAAGTGCACCCAATAAAAGGCGAAGACAATGAGTTTCACCGTGTATTTGTTTACACACCCATATCAAAAATGGAATTATTAGAAATGAAGAAAGTAGTACCTAGTCATGACAAAGACCCAGCGGGTTTCCACCGAGAAATTAAAGATATGTTACTGATGGGAGAGTACACCTTTCCTGATATTATGACGATATTAAAGGTGCTTTTGCCTGCTGGCATTTATGAAAAACTGAAAGAAAAAGAGTGGGAAGTGGGAGACCAAAAGATAGACTGGACAGCATTAGCAGAGGAAGAAAGGGGCCGAACTGCAGGTTCAGGGCTCGGGGATAAAGTTAAACTGTTACCAGGTTTACTAGTACAGGTACTGCCACGTTTATTAACTACAAAAAAAGAAGATTGGGGTGCAATTACAGCCTGCAAACAAAAGCAAGATGAAGACACAAGCGATTATTATGCTCGATTTGAAAAATGTTTTGGTATAAATAGTGGTATAAAAGCAAGTAGTGACTCATATCCACATTTATTTGTGACTAAATTAGTGGAAAATGCATTGCCTCCAGTAAAGAATAGAATATTGAAATTCGAGAGTACCTGGCAAAGTAACACTCCGTCGCAAATGCTACAAATGTTACAGTATCATCACAATAGAATTAGGGATGAACAAGAACACGAGCATAGACGCATGAAGGATACAAAAATGAAAATGCTAGTTTCTCAGACAGTACCAGGAGATGGTCACAAAAAGGGTGTGACACATTCTGGTGATTCCGCAGTTCCTGTAAAAGGAACCTGCAATTACTGTAAACAACTAGGCCATTATGTACACGATTGTCCTGTCCTGAAACGTAATATAGCTACAGGTATTGCAAAAGAGAGACCACGATTAGTTAGACAAGATCAGAATGAACAAGGAGCTATGCAGCATGGACAGTCCATGCCAGTTCAGCAACAGTCCATGCCAGCCTCACAGCAACCCATACAGTTTGTGCCAGCTGCACCACCGTTGCCTGCTACTGCCACACAAACCACAACACGACAAATGTATCAGACTGCACAGTATGAATACCCTGAGTATCAGCGTTACGCATGAACCAGCCTAGAGAGGGAAGTTGACTTACCGCTTATCGAGATTCCTGTAGATCAAGAAGGACCTTATGTGCATAGTGAATTATTAGGTCAAGATAGAAAATTCTTACTCGATACAGGGGCAAGTCGAACAACCATAAAACGTAGTGAAGTTCCAGGGGCACCCCTCTCAGGCTCTCAAAATGTTTCCCTTGGTTTTTCAGGAAAACCTATTATTAATGAAGTATCACAGCCTCTACCACTTACGATAGGACCTTTGACACGAACTACAGATTTATTGCTTACTAAATCATGCCCAGAAAATCTGTTAGGAATTAAAACTCTGAAAGCACTAGGAGCCATAATATGTTGTTCTCCGGAAGGAGTAAGGTTGTTTTTACGTGATTTTAAAGGTCACTATGTGTCCAGAGACATGGATCCCCGACTACAGACTTTACCAGTACATCTATGGGCACAAGGCCCTACGGATGTTGGCTGCATGAACATTACACCCTATCGAGTCACCTTGAAAGCAGGAGTGGTACTACCACGAATGCGACAATACAAGTTACCGCATGATGCTGTAGTGGCTTTGCTGAAAATCATTGATGAGCTAATTGCCCAGGGAGTGGTTGTAGAAACAGACTCAAATATATGTAATTCACCGATAATTCCGATTCTTAAACGAACTGACCCTACTGCCCCACCAGTGTACCGATTGGTTATTGATTTGCGTGAACTAAACAAGTGTATTGTACCACAATTCCCTGTGGTCCCTGATATATCATCATTGTTGACAGCAATTGATTCCGAAGCAACATTCTTTACTGTAATCGATCTCAAGAATGCCTTTTTCAGCGTCCCAATAGATCCGGAAAGCCAATACTTGTTCGGATTCAGTTTAAATGGGCGCAGCTTTAAATTCTCACGCGCTCCCCAAGGATTCACAGAAAGCCCCAGCATCTACAGCCAAGCACTGAAACGAGAACTTGACAGTATCCACATGCCAGTCAATACTGCACTGCTTCAATATGTCGATGATCTGCTGATCACCGCGAGAAGCGAGCCAGCATGTGAAAAAGCTTCTCTGACAGTTTTACATTTCCTAGCCGACAAGGGGCACAAGGTGTCCCCTTCTAAGCTGCAATTCTGTGTTCAGCGAGTTATTTATCTTGGTCACTCGCTGTCCAAGGAGGGAAGGCAGCTTGCACCAGATCGCATCCAGTTAATTGCTAACATGTCAATACCCCAGACACAAAAGGAGGTGCGAGCTTTCATAGGCCTCACTTCATATTGTAGGCAGTGGATCCCTCAGTACGCATTTCTAGCAAAACCACTCATTCAGTTAACCACACAGGAGGCAGCCACATCGACTGTTCTCCCTTGGACTCAGGAACATACACAAGCTTTTGAAAGCCTAAAGGAAGCCTTATGTCAAGCACCTGTTTTAGCAACACCATGTTATAGCAAACATTTTACACTCTTTGTTACAGAACGCGAAGGTACTGCCTTGTCAGTACTCACTCAGGATCAAGCAGGATCACGCAAGCCATGTGCTTATTTTTCCAGTACATTAGATCCCGTAGCTCAGGCTTTGCCTGCATGTCTGAAATCAGTGGCAGCGACAGCTTTAGCAATCAGACAAAGCGATGCCATAGTATTAGGACACCCATTGACAGTACAAGTACCACATGCAGTAGAGGTTCTTGTGAACCGAACACAAACACAACACTTGACCATAGCAAGACTTACCGGTTATGAACTGACATTGTTTCAACCACACATAGAGATCCGACGGTGTAATACATTGAATCCTGCTACACTATTACCTGTAAAAGGAACGGACCCACTAGCTCATGATTGTGTTGAAATCATTGAAATAAAGACGAGACCTAGACAAGACTTGACAGACGTTCCATTGTTAGATCCAGACCTGACGTTGTATGTAGACGGATCGTGCATGAGAACAAGTACAGGAGATTTAGTGGCCGCGTATGCAGTCACAACAGACACTGAAGTTATTGAGACAAATTGTATAGATACTTTGTCAGCCCAAGCAGCAGAACTTATTGCTCTAACACAAGCCTGTATTCAAGCCACAAATAAGAAAGTTAATGTATACACTGACTCACGTTATGCATTCGGAGTTGTACACGACTTCGGCGTGCTGTGGCGAGAGAGAGGTTATTTAACCTCCCATGGTGCCCACATTCAGCACGGACCCCTCATTCATGCTTTGTTAGACGCAATACATCTACCCACTGCTATATCGATTATGAAATGTAAAGCACACACGAAGGTTACTGATACCATTTCTCAAGGCAATGATTTAGCTGACAGAACAGCTAAACAGACTGCTCAGAATCGCACATTAGACATGACAAAGCCAATAGTTCAGACACCAACACAGTGTATGACAATTAAGGATCCCGCACTTGACGTAATTGACATACAGACACATGCCACAGCAGAAGAAATGAAGAAGTGGACTGAACTAGGAGGGATCCAGACAGATCAAGGATGGATGACGAAGGAGAAATCTGTATGGTTTCTCCCTGATTCCATGGTTCAAGCCATTATAGCTACAGTTCACAGTCCAGCACATTTAGGAGAGAAGGCTATGCTAGACAGCATTCAGCACATTTGGTTCAACAAACATTTACGAGCCGCAGCTAAACAAAAAGTTCGTACCTGTATGATATGTTGTCAGTTTAATCCAGGAAAGAGTGTTCCCGTAGAGCAGGGTGGATTTCAGCCTCCTGACCATCCTTTTGAAGTCCTCCAGATGGATTATATTCAGATGGAACGTTGTCGAGGATTCAAATATGTTCTCGTAGTTGTCTGCGCTCTCTCCCGTTGGACAGAGGCGTATCCCGTATCAGATTACACTGCCCCGACTACTGCCAAGCAGCTAGTTCGAGAATTCTTCCCACGGTACGGGTTACCACGTGTTGTATATTCAGATAACGGCCAGCCTTTCTCATCCGAATTAATGAAACATGTCTCACTTTTGCTGGGATATCAGTGGAAATTCCACTGTGTCCGACACCCCGAGGCAGCAGGTCTCGTGGAACGACACAATCAGCTTTTAAAAATCAGATTGTCTAAAATATGTCAGGAAAAAGGTGTGGACTGGATAGTAGCCTTACCAGTTGCACTATTTTACATGAGGATGGTAGCACACTCTCGAACAGGGCTATCCCCTTATGAAGTGATCTTTGGTAGACCACCGAATATGTGGGGGACGCCTATCCCCCGTAAAATAACTGATGTTGACTGTAATATGCTGACAGATTACCTGGCTTCTTTGATGTCTGCACTACAATCTTGTCGTTCACAGGTAGTCGCAGCTTTTCCCGACAACACCGAGGTGAAACCTCATGACGTAATTCCCGGTGATTATGTTCTCGTCAGGAATTTTGATCGGAAAACCCAACTGGAGCCAAGGTGGAGGCTTCCTAAGTTGGTCCTGCTAACGACCAGAACAGCTGTGAAGATCGAAGGGAGGAAAGGCTGGGTGCATTCCAGCCATATCAAGAAATTTCATGGACTTCCTCCTGACACAGACAGTACTGCCCGTGTGTCTTCCCCCATTGACTCAAAGCTAACCTTGGCTGAGGCCAGTAGCACCGAACTCTATAAGCAGAAACTCAGGTCCAGATCTAAACTGTCGGACGATTTGATTGTTTAAGTCCTCTCCAAGGTGAAGCGGTTGAATCTGTCCCGACATGTACCCCTTAGGTCTGAATCACGTAGAGTCCAGAATCATAATGAAACGACATGCTTATTGTAAATTACTGCGTAACCACTGTATTGTGACTTTATTAATTTTGTTTTCCTTGAGTTTTTTAATAGTTACTGCAAGTATATTGTTGCATATGTACTATCCTGTTTCTAAACGTGTTTTCAATATAACTGGTGAACATTCTTTTAGTGACCTACCCCCACATGAGTTGTCCTATAGACTTGCGCTGCGCAATAACACCTTCATTAGTATGTTACATCATTCCCATCAGACTAGTAATGCCACCAATTGTTGGGTGTGTGGCCGACTCCCTCCCTATCAGAATACCAAAGGAGTTCTGCCTTTCTTTCCACATCCGTTCACACACAATGGCTCCTGTGGAGCATGGTTTAGTTTATTAAATTCCATAGACCCAGACACAGCAGTTTATCAACAACATTGGATATGGGGAAATCTGAATCTAGTTTTATTCAAAGTCTGTCACCCCAATAAGGAGGGTCACCCCAGTAGAACAGGAACTGATTTAGAAAATGAAGTGTATAAATTAGGTAATTTTACGCCTAATCTTATGATTTTGAATGTCAAATCCGAAGTTGAACTAATTCTGCCCACTATGTCAGTATTTCCAGTTAAGGGTGAATTATGTGTAAGAAAAGTTGGTTCCATACATATGGGCCATAGCCAATGCGTTACTACAGTAGAATATAGTGATCAAGGCAAATCTTCATTTAGAGCTTCTCGCCATTCTTACTTTATATGTGGTCAGACGGCATATATGCGTCTGCCTCTAGATTGGGATGGTACCTGTTACATAGCATTCCTTTTGCCACCTGTTTTCCTAGCTCCCCCTGATTATTATCGAAATGTTCATTTAGTACACAAAAGAGAGCGTAGAGATCTCCCGGTTGTCGATTATACTGAAACGGCATGGGACAAGTATGTAGATTTCAATAAAGGTATCTTTCCCTATATAGGTACAATATCAAATAGTAAGCTGATACGTAGACTAACCAAGACTCTTGAAGCTGTAGTAAACGAGACTATAGCCGCCCTAGGCAATCTGACAGAGGAACAATCAGTGATGAGAATTGTTGTTCTCCAGAATCGTCTTGTCCTTGACGTCATCCTGGCCGATAGGGGCGGAGCTTGCAGGATCATCGGATCCAGCTGCTGCATATTCATACCAGAAAATTCGCCATCTGTATATAAAGCTATAACACGCCTTCATAAGATTGTAAGCCAGATACACGAGGATCCAGGCACTTGGACGTGGTCCGGGTGGTTTTGGAGTGTGATATCAGCCTGGGGATGGAGAGTTTTATCCTTCCTAGGTATTGGCCTTCTTATGCTCTTCAGTTGTTGTTTATGTCTGCAATGTGGACCAGCGATTTGTGGTCTGTGTGCCACATCATGCATTCCATATCAAAGTTCTCGTTCAAAATGCCGGAAGAAGAAGGAAGAAGAAATGATGCTCCATGAGCAAATCGATGGAATGATGAAGATTGATATCTCTTGAAGGGCAAGTAGGGGACAAGGAGGGAATGTGGAAATGTGGATTTTCCTGATCAGTTATGTCCCCTATCTTGGACCCCAACGGTTCTATATGCATGTTACAAGTACATGTATGTTCCCTCCAGTTCCAGTTTCTAAGACGCGAACATATGTGTGTCTACCGTCAACATGTTCTCTGTCAGATCCGCCATCTATGGGCTGGATATTCGATTCCTAAGCATGAAAGGCCACCGACTTTATATGGCTAAGTTACTCCATTTTTACAGTTCAGGCAAGTAGGCCCGATTCTGTCCTCAAGCCTTTCCCTGCTCTCTGCCTCTGACAGCTTCAGCTTGAGCTTGCATCTGTATCCATGAACTTTGTCCTACTCCCTGTGCAGCTAACGGTGCCTGCCTCGGCTAGTTTTCGCCTGCCTGCCAAGAAGCTGTATTTCACCTTCGAATTATCTATTTTGCTCTTCAGCCGATGCATTCCTGTCTAGTGATTTAAGTAAACATTTCCTCTGCTCACAAGCAAGGGACTCAGCCTTTCCGTCCTCCTGCAAGTGATTCATAGCCCTGCTGCCATGGAAAGTTTTCTGCCCCTCGCATCTCATATAGACACTTAGACGCTTGTACACGCACACACAGTTAGTATAGAATAGATTCTGTCCGAGAGTCCTTCCTTGTGGATAACATAGTTCTCTAAACATAGGATGTTAGATATGATTTGGGATTAGGTTGACTTGACCCCTCAGACTTTTCGTCTCCATATGTAGAGTTAATGTCAAGTCCCCTTCACCCCCTAGTTGCACGTCAATTACACGTCATACTGCTGCGCGCGCATCTATGCCAAGTATTATCTTATAGATCCACCTATGTCTGATAATCCTAACCAATCATGTTTCTTTTATTCCTTATTACGCCTAGTTTCGATCACGTACCTGTCATATCACTTTTCTTATCAAATGTTACGCCTTCTACATTCGTTTCATTGTAATGTGCTTATTATAAAAATGCATGTCTGTCAATAAAGTATTGTACTTCACTTCCTGAACCCTCGTGGTGACGGAACCTGAAGGCCGTGACTCGAGTCGGCCATTTTGAATGGAATAAAGCCCATTTAGAAAACCTCTTATACCACGGATTCTGCCTCTTGTTATTTTGAGCTATTTTACTTTATTTTAAGATTCCGTATGAAATTCAGTCCGGTATTTTATTTACCACATTTAACCATTAGGCCACAGTGACTCTGTATAAAATACCTTCAAAACAGATATATGACATGCACAGCGAAAACCCAACGTATATATGAGAGGAGTTTTTACTCTGTGGGGTAATACATACTTAAAAGGAGATCTAACTGAACATAATCAATGGGAATTGAAACTGCAACATTGAGAATAAGAGTCTCAGACCTTAACCATTAGGCGACAGTGACTCTGTATAAAATACCTTCAAAACAGATATATGACATGCAAACGGAAAACCCAGCAGATATAATGATAGGAGTTTTCACTCTGTGGGGTAATACCTACTTAATTAGAGATCGACCTAAACAGAATCAATGTGAATTGAACCTGCAACCTTGAGAGTAAGAGTCTCAGACCTTAACCATTAGGCCACAGTGACTCTGTACAAAACACCTTCAAAACAGATATATGACATGCAAACCGAAACCCAACATACATAATGAGAGGAGTTTTTACTCTGTGGGGTAATACTTACTTAAAAGGAGATCTAACTGAACAGAATCAATGGGAATTGAAACTGCAACATTGAGAATAAGAGACTCAGACCTTAAACATTAGGCGACAGTGACTCTGTATAAAATACCTTCAAAACAGATATATGACATGCAAACAGAAAACCCAACATATATAACGAGTGGAGTTTTTACTCTGTGGGGTAATACATACTTCAAAAGAGACCTAACTGTACAGAATCAATGGGAATGGAACCTGTAATCTTGAAAGTAAGAGCCTCAGACCTTACCCATTAGGCCACATTCAATCTGAAGAAAACCACCTTCAAAACAGATATATGACATGTAAACCGAAAACCCAACATATATAATGAGCGGAGTTTTTACTCTGTGGGGTAATATATACTTAAAAATAGATCTAACTGAACAGAATCAATGATAATTGAACCTGTAAACTTATGAGTAAGAGTCGCAGACCTTAACCATTAGGCCACAGTGACTCTGTATAAAAAGATCTTCAAAACAAATATATGACATGCAAACCGAAAACCCACCATATATAATGAGAGAAGTTTTTACTCTGTGGGGTAATACATACTTAAAAAGAGATATATGACATGCAAACCGAAATCCCATCATACATAATGAGAGGAGTTTTTACTCTGTGGGGTAATACATACTTAAAAAGAGGTCTAACTGAACAGAATCAATGGAAATTGAAAATGCAACATTGAGAATAAGAGTCTCAGACCTTAACCATTAGGCCACAGTGACTCTGTATAAAATACATTCAAAACAGATATATGACATGCAAACGGAAAACCCAACAGATATAATGGGAGGAGTTTTCACTCTGTGGGGTAATACCTACTTAAAAAGAGATCTACCTGAACAGAATCAATTGTCATTGAACCTGTAACCTTATGAGCAAGAGTCTCAGACCTTTCACCATTAGGCCACAGTAAATCTGTGCAAATACACGTTCAAAACAGTTATATGACGTGCAAAACGAAAACCCAACACATATAATGAGAGGAGTTTTTACTCTGAGGGGTTATACCGACTTAAAAAGAGGTGTACCTGAAGAGAATCAATGGGAATTGAAACTGTATCCTTGAGAATAAGAGTCTCAGACCTTACCCATTAGGCCACAATGACTCTGTATAAAATGACGTCAAAACAGATATATGACATGCAAACCGAAAACCCAACATATATAATGAGAGGAGTTTTTACTCTGTGGGGTAATACCTACTTAAAAAGAGATCTACCTGAACAGAATCAATGGGAATTAAACCTACAACCTTGAGAGTAAGAGTCTCAGACCTCAACATTTAGGCCACATTCACTCTGTATAAACTGACTTTCAAAACAGATATATGACATGCAAACCGAAAACCCAACATATATAATGAGTGGTGTTTTTACTCTGTGGGGTAATACCTACTTAAAAAGATATCCACCTGAACAGAATCAATGGGAATTGAACCTGTAACCTTGAGAATTAGAGCCTCAGACCTCAACCATTAGGCCACAGTGACACTGTATAAATACACATTCAAAACAGATATATGACATGCAAGCCGAAAACCCAACATATATAATGAGAGGGGTTTTTGCTCTGTAGAGTAATACATACTTAAAAAGAGATCTACCTGAACAGAATCAATGGGAATCGAACCTGTAACCTTGAGAGTAAGAGTCTCAGACCTGAACCATTAGGCCACAGTGACTCTGTATAAAATAACTTCAAAACAGATATATGACATGCACAGCGAAAACCCAACGTATATAATGAGAGGATTTTTTACTCTGTGGGGTAATACATACTTAAAAGGAGATCTAACTGAACAGAATCAATGGGAATTGAAACTGCAACATTGAGAATAAGAGTCTCAGACCTTAACCATTAGGCGACAGTGACTCTGTATAAAATACCTTCAAAACAGATATATGACATGCAAACGGAAAACCCAGCAGATATAATGAGAGGAGTTTACACTCTGAGGGGTAATACCTACTTAATTAGAGATCGACCTAAACAGAATCAACGTGAATTGAACCTGCAACATTGAGAATAACAGTCTCAGACCTTAACCATTAGGCCACAGTGACTCTGTGTAAAATACATTCAAAACAGATATATGACATGCAAACGAAAACCCAGCAGATATAATGAGAGGAGTTTACACTCTGTGGGGTAATACCTACTTAATTAGAGATCGACCTAAACAGAATCAACGTGAATTGAACCTGCAACCATTGAGAGAAAGAGTCTCAGACATTGACCATTAGGCCACAGTGACTCTGTATAAAACACCTTCAAAACAGATATATGACATGCACAGCGAAAACCCAACGTATATATGAGGGGACTTTTTACTCTGTGGGGTAATACATACTTAAAAGGAGATCTAACTGAACAGAATCAATGGGAATTGAAACTGCAACATTGAGAATAAGAGTCTCAGACCTTAACCATTAGGCGACAGTGACTCTGTATAAAATACCTCCAAAACAGATATATGACATGCAAACGGAAAACCCAGCAGATATAATGATAGGAGATTTCACTCTGTGGGGTAATACCTACTTAATTAGAGATCGACCTAAACAGAATCAATGTGAATTGACCCTGCAACCTTGAGAGTAAGAGTCTCAGACCTTAACCATTAGGCAACATTCACTCTGTATAAAAAGACCTTCAAAACAGATATATGACATGCAAATCAAAAACCCAACATATATAATGAGAGGAGTTTTTACTCTGTGGGGTAATACATACTTAAAAAGCGATCTACCTGAACAGAATCAAGCATAATTGAACCTGTAAACTTATGAGTAATAGTCTCAGACCTTAACCATTAGGCCACAGTGACCCTGTATCAAAACACCTTCAAAAAAGATATATGACATGCAAACCGAAAACCCAACATATATAATGAGAGGAGTTTTTACTCTGTGGGGTAATACATACTTTAAAAGAGACCCAACTGTACAGAATCAATGGGAATGAAACCTGTAACCTTGAAAGGAAGAGCCTCAGACCTTAACCATTAGGCCACATTCAATCTGAAGAAAACCACCTTCAAAACAGATATATGACATGTAAACCGAAAACCCAACATATATAATGAGTGGAGTTTTTACTCTGTGGGGTAATATATATTTAAAAATAGATCTAACTGAACAGAATCAATGGGAATTGAACCAGCATCCTTGATAATAAGAGACTTAGACCTTAACCATTAGGCCACAGTTACTCTGTATAGAATATCTTCAAAACAGATATATGACATGCAAACCGAAAACCCAACATATATAATGAGAGGAGTTTTTACTCTGTGGGGTAATACCTACTTAAAAAGAGATCTACCTGAACAGAATCAATGATAATTGAACCTGTAAACTTATGAGTAAGAGTCTCAGACCTTAACCATTAGGCCACAGTGACTCTGTATAAAATACCTTCAAAACAGATATATGACATGCAAACGGAAAACCCAGCAGATATAATGATAGAAGTTTTCACTCTGTGGGGTAATACCTACTTAATTAGAGATCGACCTAAACAGAATCAATGTGAATTGAACCTGCAACCTTGAGAGTAAGAGTCTCAGACCTTAACCATTAGGCCACAGTGAATCTGTATAAAACACCTTCAAAACAGATATATGACATGCAAACCGAAACCCAACATACATAATGAGAGGAGTTTTTACTCAGAGTGGTAATACCTACTTAACTAGTGATCTACCTGAACAGAATCAATGGGAATTGAACCTGCAATATTGAGAGTAAGAGTATCATACCCTAACCATTAGGCCACAGTGATTCTGTATAAAATACCTTCACAACAGATATATGATATGCAAACAGAAAACCCAACATATATAATGAGAGGAGGTTTTACTCTGTGGGGTAATACATACTTCAAAAGAGACCTAACTGTACAGAATCAATGGGAATGGCACCTGTAACCTTGAAAGTAAGAGCCTCAGACCTTAACCATTAGGCCACATTCACTCTGAAGAAAACCACCTTCAAAACAGATATATGACATGTAAACCGAAAACCCAACATATATAATGAGTGGAGTTTTTACTCTGTGGGGTAATACATACTTAAAAATAGATCTAACTGAACAGAATCAATGACAATTGAACCTGTAAACTTATGAGTAAGAGTCTCAGACCTTAACCATTAGGCCACAGTGACTCTGTATAAAAAGATCTTCAAAACAAATATATGACATGCAAACCGAAAACCCACCATATATAATGAGAGAAGTTTTTACTCTGTGGGGTAATACATACTTAAAAAGAGATATATGACATGCAAACCGAAATCCCATTATACATAATGAGAGGAGTTTTTACTCTGTGGGGTAATACATACTTAAAAAGAGGTCTAACTGAACAGAATCAATGGAAATTGAAAATGCAACATTGAGAATAAGAGTCTCAGACCTTAACCATTAGAACACAGTTACTCTGTATAAAATACATTCAAAACAGATATATGACATGCAAACCGAAAACCCAACATACATAATGAGAGGAGTTTTTACTCTGTGGGGTAATACCTACTTAAAAAGAAATCTAACTGAACAAAATCAAAGGGAATTGAACCTGTAACCTTGAGAATATGAGTCTCAGACCATAACCATTAGGCCACAGTGACTCTTTATTAAAAACTTTCAAAACAGATATATGACATGCTAACCGAAAACCCAACATATATAATGAGAGGAGTGTTTACTCTGTGGGGTAATACCTACTTAAAAAGAAACCTAACTGAACAGAATCAATGGGAATTGAAACTGTAACCTTGAGAGTTAGAGCCTCAGACCTTAACCATTAGGCCACATTCACTCTGTGTAAAAACACTTTCAAAACAGATATATGACATTCAAACCGAAAACCCAACATATATAATGAGAGGAGTGTTTACTCTGTAGGGTAATCCCTACTTAAAAAGAGATCTACCTGAACAGAATCAATGGTCATTGAACCTGTAACCTTATGAGCAAGAGTCTCAGACCTTTCACCATTAGGCCACAGTAAATATGTGCAAATACACGTTCAAAACAGTTATATGACGTGCAAAACGAAAACCCAACACATATAATGAGAGGAGTTTTTACTCTGAGGGGTTATTC
Source organism: Triturus cristatus (assembly GCF_964204655.1). NCBI lineage: Eukaryota > Metazoa > Chordata > Amphibia > Caudata > Salamandridae > Triturus > Triturus cristatus. The sequence continues at coordinate 716,079,320 of NC_140593.1, read as the reverse complement.
CGACTTATAAAGAGATGTACCTGAAGAGAATCAATGGGAATTGAAACTGTAACCTTGAGAATAAGAGTCTCAGACCTTACCCATTAGGCCACAATGACTCTGTATAACATGACTTCAAAACAGATATATGACATGCAAACCGAAAACCCAACCTATATAATGAGAGGAGTTTTTACTCTGTGGGGTAATACCTACTTAAAAAGAGATTTTCCTGAACAGAATCAATGGGAATTAAACCTGCAACCTTGAGAGTAAGAGTCTCAGACCTCAACAATTAGGCCACATTCACTCTGTATAAAAAGACTTTCAAAACAGATATATGACATGCAAACCGAAAACCCAACATATATAATGAGTGGTGTTTTTACTCTGTGGGGTAATACCTACTTAAAAAGATATCTACCTGAACAGAATCAATAGGAAGTGAACATGTAACCTTGAGAGTTAGAGCCTCAGACCTTAACCATTAGGCCACAGTGACACTGTATAAATATACATTCAAAACAGATATATGACATGCAAACCGAAAACCCAACATATATAATGAGCAGGGTTTTTGCTCTGTAGGGTAATACATACTTAAAATGAGATCTACCTGAACAGAATCAATGGGAATTGAACCTGTAACCTTGAGAGTAAGAGTTGCAGACCTGAACCATTAGGCCACAGTGACTCTGTATAAAATACCTTCAAAACACATATATGACATGCACAGCAAAAACCCAACGTATATAATAAGTGGATTTTTTACTCTGTGGGGTAATACATACTTAAAAGGAGATCTAACTGAACAGAATCAATGGAAATTGAAAATGCAACATTGAGAATATGAGTCTCAGACCTTAACCATTAGGCCACAGTGACTCTGTATAAAATACATTCAAAACAGATATATGACATGCAAACCGAAAACCCAACATACATAATGAGAGGAGTTTTTCTCTGTGGGGTAATACCTACTTAAAAAGAAATCTAACTGAACAAAATCAAAGGGAATTGAACCTGTAACCTTGAGAATATGAGTCTCAGACCATAACCATTAGGCCATAGTGACTCTTTATTAAAAACTTTCAAAACAGATATATGACATGCTAACCGAAAACCCAACATATATGAGAGGAGTGTTTACTCTGTGGGGTAATACCGACTTAAAAAGAGATCTAACTGAACAGAATCAATGGGAATTGAACCTGCAACCTTGAGAATAAGAGTCTAAGACCTTAACCATTAGGCCACAATGCCTCTGAATAAAATACCTATAAAACAGATATATGACATTCAAACCGAAAACCCAACATATATAATGAGAGGAGTTCTTACTCTGTGGGGTAATACATACTTAAAAAGAGATCTAACTGAACAGAATCAATGGGAATTGAACCTGCAACCTTGATAGTAAGAGTCTCAGACCTCAACAATTAGGCCACATTCACTCTGTAGAAAAAGACTTTCAAAACAGATATATGACATGCAAACCGAAAACCCAACATATATATTGAGAGTTGTTTTTACTCTGTGGGGTAATACCTACTTAAAAAGCGATCTACCTGAACAGCATCAATGGGAATTGAACCTGTAACCTTGCAAGTTAGAGGCTCAGACCTTAGGCATTAGGCCACATTCAATCTGTATAAAAACACTTTCAAAACAGATATATGACATGCAAACCGAAAACCCAACATATATAATGTGAGGAGTTTTTACTCTGTGGGGTAATACCTTCTTAAAAAGAGATCTACCTGAACAGAATCAATGGGAATTGAACCAGCAACCTTGAGAGTAAGAGCCTCAGACCTTAATCATTATGCCACATCCACTTTATATAAAACAACTTCAAAACAGATATATGACATGCAAACCGAAAACCCAACCTACATAATGAGAGGAGTTTTTACTCTGTGGGGTAATACCTACTTAAAAAGAAATCTAACTGAACAGAATCAATGGGAATTGAACCTGTAACCTTGAGAGTTAGAGCCTCAGTCCTTAACCATTAGGCCACACTCATTCTATAAAAAACAACTTTCAAAACAGATATATGACATGCAAACCGAAAACCCACCATATATAATGATGGACGTTTTTACTCTGTGGGGTAATACCTAATTAAAAAGAGATCTAACTGAACAGAATCAATGGGAATGGAATCTGCAACCTTGAGAATAAGAGTCTCCGACCTTAACCATAATGCCACAGTGACACTGTATAAAACACCTTCAAAACAGATATATGACATGCACAGCGAAAACCCAACATATATAATGAGAGGAGTGTTTACTCTGTGGGGTAATACCTACTTAAAAAGAGTTCTTTCTGAACAGAATCAATGGGGATCAAACCTGTAACTTTGAGAGTAAGAGTCTCAGGCCTTAACCATTAGACAACAGTGACTCTATATAAAACATATCTTCATAACAGATATATGACATGCAAACCGAAAACCCAACATATATAATTAGAGGAGCTTTTACTCTGTGGGGTAATACCTACTTAAAAAGAAATCTAACTGAACAGAATCAATGAGAATTGAACCTGTCACCTTGTGAGTCAGAGCCTCAGACATTACCTATTAGACCACAGTGAATCTCTATAAAATGCCTTCAAAACAGATATAGGACATGCAAACCGAAAAACCAATACATATAATGAGAAGAGTTTTTACTATGTGGGGTAATCCCTACTTAAAAAGAGATCTACCTGAACAGAATCAATGGTTATTGAACCTGTAATCTTATGAGTAAGAGTCTCAGACCTTAACCATTAGGCTATAGTGACTCTGTACAAAAACACCTTCAAAACAGATATATGACATGCAAACCGAAAACCCAACATATCTAATGAGAGGAGTTTTTACTCTGTGGGGTAATATCTACTTAAAAAAATCTTACTGGACAGAATCAATGGGAATTGAACCTGTAACCTTGAGAGTAAGAGTCTCAGACCTTACCCATTAGGTCACAGTGCCTCTGTATAAAATGCCTTAAAAACAGATATATGACATGCAAACAGAAAACCCATCATATATAATGAGAAGAGTTTTTACTGTGAGGGATAATACCTACTTAGAAATAGAATCAATGGGAATTGAAACTGTAACCTTGAGAATAAGAGTCTCAGACCTTACCCATTAGGCCACATTGACTCTGTGTAAAATGCCTTCAAAACAGATATATGACATCCAAACCGAAAACCCAACATATATAATAGGAGGAGTTTTTACTCTGTGGGGGTAATACCTACTTCAAAAAAAATCTAACCAAACACAATCAATGGGAATTGAACCTGCAAACTTGAGAGTTAGAGCCTCAGACCTTAACCATTAATGAATGAATGAATACCTTCTTATATAGTGCATGGCTACCCTAGAGCATCCCAGCGCTGTCAAGACCAAGGACATTATCAAGCATTAGAGGATGTTATTAAACAAGAATGTCTTTAGTTGCTTCCTGAAGGCAGTATGATTTAATTCATGCCTGATGTTGTCAGGGAGTTTATTCCATTCTTTAGCTGCTAGGACCGAGAGTCGACGGCCGCCCATGCGGGCCAGCCTGACCTTTGACACAACAAGCAGATTGCGTTGGTTAGATCTAAGAGATCTAACCAAATGATAACGACGAAAGAAAGGATCCGGAATGGAAGGGCCAAGGTTGTGAATGGACTTATGTGCCAAACACATAGTCTTAAACACAATCCTTTCATGGATTGGAAGCCAATGGAGCAATCGAATTGAGGGCTTTGCTGATGACCGTTTGGGGACTTTCAGGAGTAAGCGAGCTGCACAGTTCTGTACAGCTTGCAAAGTTTTTGTTGTAGTTGCTGAAGTCCCCAGATAGATAGCATTAGCATAGTCCAGTCGCGAGAGAACCAGCGACTGGACTAATATACGTCTGGCTTCAAAAGGAAGCAGGTCTAGGACTTTTTTAAGAACTCTCATAAGCCCATAACAGGTCGCGGCTACTTTGTTAGCCTGATGCTGGAAATTCAGGGCAGAGTCCAGCCAGACCCCCAAACTTTTTATTTTGGTCTTAGGCTTCGGAGGGGGTCCAAGACACTGCGGCCACCAAGGGTCCAGATTGATTGGGGCTTTATAGCCCAGCAGCACAATGTCTGTTTTGGCTCCATTTAGCTTTAAACAGGACGAGGTCATCCAGTCAAGGACATTGGAGAGACAAGGGGTAAGATTGTTAATCCCCTAATGTAAAGTATCGTCTCTCACAAGGGAAACAACCAGCTGCGTGTCATCGGCGTAGGTGACAAGCTGAATTCCCCAAGGAAGCACCACCTCAGCCAAAGGTCTCATATAGATATTAAACAAAGTGGGGCTGAGGGATGATCCCTGGGGAACGCCGTGACTCAGTTGCAGCTGGCTTGATGACACCTCATCCTCAAAGACGGAGAAATATCTATCCGATAAAAAGGAGTGAAGCCATTTAAGAGCCAATCCGGAAATCCCTGCATGGCGGAGCCTATGCAGCAGAAGAGAGTGATTTACAGTGTCGAAGGCTGCGCTGAGGTCCAGTAGGACCACCGCAGCGCAGCCTCCAGCATCTACAATAGCCCTGGTCGCCTCCACTACCACCACCAGTGCAGTTTCTGTTCCTTGCTTGGCTCTGAATCCAGTCTGGGATGAGTGTAATGCACCAGAAGACTCAACAAATGAGGAAAGAACCTGGTTGACGTGTTTTTCGGCTATTTTACTAAGGCTCGGGAGAAGCGAGATAGGCCTGTAATTCGCCAGATCTTCCGGGTCTAAATTAGGTTTTTTCAATAGGGCACGAACCTTTGCCTTCTTCCAATTGGGGGGCACTACTCCTGAAGCTAAAGAGGCATTGATGACCTGAATTATCACCGGGCATACTGTTTCAGAAACCTGCTTGGGAACAGTTGGGGGGGCAACATCCTGAGGAGAGCCCGATTTTAGGTGGTTAAGGAGCCTTTCGACATTGGCCAGATCAAGCAGCGGAAAGGTTTTGAGAGCTCCAGCTGAATTAGGGGTAACCACATCCGGCGTTTCAGGGCTAATCTCCACTTCATCTGGACTATGTAGAGTTGTTGCAAAAGTCGAATAAATATTGGAGACTTTGGACGCAAAAAAAGCGGCTAGATCCTCACAATGTTTTTGAGGATCCGAAGCCGGATTAGTAGTCCTATGAGTAGCCACCAGAGATTGGAAGATTTTAAAAATCTCTCTAGGAGCATTAGCTGCTTCTGCGATTTTACCCTGATAATATGCTGCTTGAGTAGACTTTAGTAAATTTTTATAGGATCTGAGAGAGGTTTTATATTGGGTTTTTGTAGCAGGTGCAAAGTCCTTTCTCCACTTCCTTTCTGCCCGTTTACACACCTGCTTAAGTTCCTTGAGTTTATCGGAGTACCATGGTTGTTTGTTGTGGCCCTTCCGATGGTGTATCTCTTTCTTAGGGAGAGTGGTATCTAGGGTGGAGTTAAGCCAGTTGTCAAAGGCTTCATTAGCAACCACTGGATCCTCGTGAAGAGAAGGCGGACAGCTCTTCAAGGCAGTCTCCCACTCCCCAACTGGGAGTCTAGACCACACTCGGCTAACTTTCTTAGAGAGAGTAACTCTGTGGTGTTGTGTTTCTGGCGACCACCTAAAAGAAAGTAGGGCGTGGTCTGACCAGGGGACAAAGAGGGGCTGTTCACATGCCAAGTTCGTGAGATTAGTGAAACAATGATCTAATAAGTGGCCAGCAACATGTGTAGGCTCTGTCACAATTTGTTTCAAGTGTACTAATCCCAAGGAATCAAGCAGACATTGCGAGGCAGCAGCATCGCTTTCATCAAGGTGGATGTTGAGGTCACCCAGAATGGAAAAGTTGGGGGAATTACTGATGGAGTGAGAGATTTTGTCCACAAGGTTAAGGCAGAAATTATGGTGGGCACCCGGTGGTCTATACACCAAGATCCCTGAAAAGGTACATGTGGGTGAAAGGGAAATGGAGAAACCAAGACTTTCGCAATCTAAGAGTGGGCTTTCATAGGTTCTGCATCTAAAAGAGTTTTTATGAATGATTGCAACTCCGCCTCCCCGACCTGACAGGCGATCCTGTCTGATGATCGAATAGTTGGGCGGGAGCGCCTGGACTATGTCTGGGTCCGATGACTCGGTCAGCCAGGTCTCCGTTAAGAAGAGTATATCAGGATCACATTCCTCTAGGATCAGATGGATCTCCAAGGCGTGCTTCGGAAGGGATCTACAGTTTAGCAGGGTAAATGTATAACAGACATTATTCGCTTTCCCTGGATTAGCAGGCTTACAATGGGGGCAGAAAGTGCATATGTCCTCAGGTAAAGCCTCTATCGGGCAAGTGAGCCTCTCGGCATTACTAAGTGCCTTTAACCGGTCAGCATTGTAAACGAGAGTTTTGGGAGGGATAGAATCCATTGTGCTGGCCCTATGCCCCGGTCTGGTCCTGACGGGCACAGACGGGCTTTTCTTAGGTGCTCCTTCGGCGCTCACGGCGCGTCCGCAAACGCGTACGCTAGCGCGTAGGTGGATCATATCAATTTATGTGCCTTCTGCCTGCGTGTCCCGCCCTACCTCCCAGCAACTAGCGCGCCAACCTCGTCCTCCCCAAGATGGCCGCTGTGATGAGTTGGCCCCTCTACGTCCCGGCACCAAACTGTCAGCGTTACGAGGAGCTAAGATGGCCCCAAAGGTACTGCGCTATGCGGGTGTAGAACGATGCTCGTGAGCGCGATGTGCAAAAGACAGGTAAAATTCAATTTTATCAATTTTAATTAGAACGGTGAAAGTAAAAGTAAACAAGAACAATTTCAAGGTTAAAAATTAACTAACTCCCGGCTTCCGCCTCAGGAGCAACTGACGTCCCTAGGTCTTACCAGGCTGTTCAGTCCCACTCAATTTATGTGCCTTCTGCCTGCGTGTCCCCGCCCTACCACCCAACAACTAGCACGCCAACCTCGTCCTCCCCAAGATGGCCGCTGTGATGAGTTGGCCCTTCTATGTCCCGGCACCAAACTGTCAGCGTTACGAGGAGCTAAGATGGCCCCAAAGGTAATGCGCTATGCGGGTGTAGAACGATGCTCGTGAGCGCGATGTGCAAAAGACAGGTAAAATTCAATTTTATCAATTTTAATTAGAACGGTGAAAGTAAAAGTAAACAAGAACAATTTCAAGGTTAAGTCACAGTGACTCTGTATGAAATACCTTCAAAACAGATATATGACATTCAAAACGAAAACCCAACATATATAATGGGAGGAGCTTTTACTCTGTGGGGTAATACATACTTAAAAAGAGATCTACCTGAACAGAATCAATTTAAATCAAACCTGTAACCTTAAGAGTAAGCGTCTCAGACATTAACCGTTAGGCCACAGTGACTGTATAAAATACTTTCAAAACAGATATATGACATGCAAACCGAAAACCCAACATATATAATGGGAGGAGTTTTTACTCTGTGGGGAAATACATACTTCAAAAGAGATCTAACTGAACATAATCAATGGGAAACCTGTAACCTTGAGAGTTAGAGCCTCAGATCTTAACCATTAGGCCAAATTGACTCTGTATAAAAACACTTTCAAAACAGATATATGACATGCAAACCGAAAACCCGACATATATAATGAAAGGAGTTTTTACTCTGTGGGGTAATACCTACTTAAAAAGATATCCACCTGAACAGAATCAATGGTAATTGAACCTGTAACCTTATGAGCAAGAGTCTCAGACCTTAACCATTAGGCCACAGTGACGCTGTATAAATACACCTTCAAAACAGATATATGACATGCAAAACGAAAACCCAACATATATAATGAGAGGAGTTATTACTCTGTGGGGTAACACCTACTTTATAAAAATCTAACTGAACAGAATGAATGGAAATTGAACCTGTAACCTTGATAGTAAGAGCCTCAGACCTTAACCATTAGGCCGCAGTGACTCTGTAAAAAACACCTTCAAAGCAGATATATGACATGCAAACCGAAAACCCAACATACATAATGAGAGGAGTTTTTACTCTGTGGGGTAATACCTACTTAAAAAGAAACCTAACTGAACAGAATCAATGGGAATAGAACCTGTAACCTTGAGAGTTAGAGCCTCAGACCTTAACCATTAGGACACATTCACTCTGTATAAAAATACTTTCAAAACAGATATATGACATTCAAACCGAAAACCCAACATATATAATGAGAGGAGTTTTTACTCTGTGGGGTAAAACCTACTTAAAAAGAGATCTACCTGAACAGAATCATTGATAATTGAACCTGTAACCTTATGAGCAAGAGTATCAGACCTTAACCATTAGGCCACACTGACGCTGTATAAATACTAGGCCTGTGCAAAATTTCCGTTCCGTTCGCGGAATTTGCGATAATTTGTCATTTCCGCGTTCCGCGGAGAGCGCGGAAATGTCAAAATTTCCGCATTCCGCAGCTTTGCGATAATTTGGTTCTTGCTCGCGCTGTAAAATAATACATTCTCGCGCGCGCGCGATCGCCTTACCTGAATCCCCGCGTTCGCCGACAAGTTTTCCTGATCCGGTCGCGTTCTCCATGAGATGTTGTATTGTTTTAGCCATTTGCGCTGTCTCGCGACAGTTCGCGTCCGCAGTGACGTCATGCGTCGCGCGATCACGTCTTTTTTCTCGCGATCATGCACCGCGAGACAACTGAAAACAAGATGGCCGCGCCAACAAGCAACCACATGGGTAAGTTGGCGACCCACAACCATGCAGAAAATCTCGCGAACATGCCGGAAAAAAACTTCTGCATCTTCGCGATATTTCCGCTTGTTTGCGGAGATTTTTAACATTTTCGCGATAATTTGCGAAAGTCGCTTTCGCAAATTCAGCCCACCCCTAATAAATACACCTTCAAAACAGATATATGACATGCAAAAAGAAAACCCAACATATATAATGAGAGGAGTTATTACTCTGTAGGGTAATACATACTGAAAAAGAGATCTAACTGAAGAGAATCAATGGGAATTGAACCTACACCCTTGATAATAAGAGTCTCAGACCTTAACCATCAAGCCACAGCGACTCTGTATGAAATAACTTCAAAACAGATATATGACATGCAAACCAAAAACCCAACATATATAATGAGTGGAGTTTTTACTCTGTGGGGTAATACATACTTAAAAAGAGAACACTCTGAACAGAATCAATGGGAATTGAACCTGCAACTTAGGGAATAAGAGTCTCAGACCTTAACCAATAGGCCACACTGACTCTGTATAAAATAAATTAAAAACAGATATATGACATTCATACTGAAAACCCAACATATAAAATGATTGGCGTTTTTACTCTGAGGGGTAATACATACTTAAAACGAGACCTACCTGAACAGAATCAATGGCAATCAAACCTGTAACCATGAGAGTAAGAGTCTCAGACCTGAACCATTTGGCCACAGTGACTCGGTATAAAATACTTTCAAAACTGATATATGACATGCACAGCAAAAAACCCAACATATATAATGAGAGGAGTTTTTACTATGTTGGGTAATACATACTTAAAAAGAGATCACACTGAACAGAATCAATGGTAATTGAACCTGCAATCTTGAGAATAAGAGTGCCAGACCTTAACAATTAGGCCACAGTGACTCTGTATAAAACACCTTCAAAACAGACATATGACATGCAAACCGAAAACCCAACATATATAATGAGAGGAGTTTTTAGTCTGTGGGGTAATACATACTGAAAAAGTGATCTACCTGAAAAGAATCAATGGCAATCGAACCTGTAACCTTGAGAGTAAGAGTCTCAGACCTGAACCATTAGGCCACAGTGAGTCTGTATAAAATAGATTAAAAACAGATATATGACATTCATACCGAAAACCCAACATATATAATGAGAGGAGTTTTTACTCTGTGGGGTAATACCTACTTAAAAAGAAATCTACCTGTATATAATCAATGGGAATTGAACCTGCAACCTTGAGAGTAAGAGTCTCAGACCTTAACCATTAGGTCACATTCACTCTGCATAAAAACACCTTCAAAACAGATATATGACATGCAAACCGAAAACCCAACATATATCATGAGAGATGTTTTTACTCTGAGGGGTAATACCTACTTAAAAAAAGAATCAATGGGAATTGAACTTGAAACCTTGAGAATAAGAGTCTCAGACCTTACCCATTGGGCCACAGTGACTCTGTGTACAATACCTTCAAAACAGATATATGACATGCAAACCAAAAACCCAACATATATAATGAGAGGAGTTATTACTCTGTAGGGTAATACATACTGAAAAAGAGATCTAACTGAAGAGAATCAATGGGAATTGAACCTACACCCTTGATAATAAGAGTCTCAGACCTTAACCATCAAGCCACAGCGACTCTGTATGAAATAACTTCAAAACAGATATATGACATGCAAACCAAAAACCCAACATATATAATGAGTGGAGTTTTTACTCTGTGGGGTAATACATACTTAAAAAGAGAACACTCTGAACAGAATCAATGGGAATTGAACCTGCAACTTAGGGAATAAGAGTCTCAGACCTTAACCAATAGGCCACACTGACTCTGTATAAAATAGATTAAAAACAGATATATGACATTCATACTGAAAACCCAACGTATAAAATGATTGGCGTTTTTACTCTGAGGGGTAATACATACTTAAAACGAGACCTACCTGAACAGAATCAATGGCAATCAAACCTGTAACCATGAGAGTAAGAGTCTCAGACCTGAACCATTTGGCCACAGTGACTCGGTATAACATACCTTCAAAACTGATATATGACATGCACAGCAAAAAACCCAACATATATAATGAGAGGAGTTTTTACTATGTGGGGTAATACATACTTAAAAAGATATCACACTGAACAGAATCAATGGTAATTGAACCTGCAACCTTGAGAATAAGAGTGCCAGACCTTAACAATGAGGCCACAGTGACTCTGTATAAAACACCTTCAAAACAGATATATGACATGCAAACCGAAAACCCAACATATATAATGAGAGGAGTTTTTAGTCTGTGGGGTAATACATACTGAAAAAGTGATCTACCTGAAAAGAATCAATGGCAATCGAACCTGTAACCTTGAGAGCAAGAGTCTCAGAACTGGACCATTAGGCCACAGTGAGTCTGTATAAAATTGATTAAAAACAGATCTATGACATTCATACCGAAAACCCAACATATATAATGAGAGGAGTTTTTACTCTGTGGGGTAATACCTACTTAAAAAGAAATCTACCTGTACATAATCAATGGGAATTGAACCTGCAACCTTGAGAGTAAGAGTCTCAGACCTTAACCATTAGGCCACATTCACTCTGCATAAAAACACCTTCAAAACAGATATATGACATGAAAACCGAAAACCCAACATATATAATGAGAGATGTTTTTACTCTGAGGGGTAATACCTACTTAAAAAAAGAATCAATGGGAATTGAACTTGAAACCTTGAGAATAAGAGTCTCAGACCTTACCCATTGGGCCACAGTGCCTCGGTGTACAATACCTTCAAAACAGATATATGACATTTAAACCGAAAACCCAACACATATAATGAGAGGAGTTTTCACTCTGTGGGGTAATACCTACTTAAAAAGAGATCAACTTGAACAGAATCAATGTGAATTGAACCTGCAACCTTGAGAGTAATAGTCTCAGACCTTAACCATTAGGCCACATTCACTCCGTTTAAAAAACACCTTCAAAACAGATATATGACTTTCAAACTGAAAAACCGACATATATAATGAGTTGAGTTTTTACTCTGTGGGTTGATACCTACTTAAAAAGAGATCTACCTGAACAGAATCAATGATAATTGAACCTGTAACCTTATGAGCAAGACTCTCAGACCTTAAACATTAGGCCACAGTGACGCTGTATAAATACACCTTCAAAACATATATATGACATGCAAACCGAAAACCCAACATATATAATGAGAGGAGTTTTTACTCTGTGGGGTAATACATACTTAAAAAGAGATCTACCTCAACAGAATCAATGGTAATCGAACCTGTAACCATGAGAGTAAGATTCTCAGAACGGAACCATTAGGCCACAGTGACTCTGTATAAAATACCTTCAAAACAGATATATGACATTCACAGTAAAAACCCAACATATATAATGAGAGGAGTATTTACTCTGTGGGGTAATACATACTTAAAACGAGATCACACTGAACAGAATCAATGGGAATTGAATCTGCAACCATGAGAATAAGAGTGTCAGACCTTAACCATTAGGCCACAGTGACACTGTATAAAATACATTCAAAACAGACATATGACATGCAAACCGAAAACCCAACATATATAATGAGAGGAGTTTTTACTCTGTGGGGTAATACATAATGAAAAAGAGATCTACCTGAACAGAATCAATGGCAATTGAACCTGTAACCTTGAGAGTAAGATGCTCAGACCTGAACCATTGGGCCACAGTGCGTCTTTGTAAAATAGCTTCAAAATAGATATATGACATGCACAGCAAAAACCCAACATATATAATGAGAGGAGTTTTTACTCTGTGGGGTAATACATCCTTAAAAATAGATCTAACTGGACAGAATCAAAGGGAATTGAACCTGCAACTTTGAGAATAAGAGTCTCAGACCTTATTCATTTGGCTACAGTGACGCTGTATAAATACACCTTCAAAACAGATATATGACATGCAAACCGAAAACCCAACATACAGAATGAGAGGAGTTTTTACTCTGTGGGGTTATACCTACTTCAAAAAAAATCAAACTGAACAAAATCAATGGGAATTGAACCTGCAACCTTGAGAGTAAGAGAATCATACCTTAACCATTAGGCAGCAGTGACTCTGTATAAAACACCTTCAAAACAGATATATGACATGCAAACCGAAAACCCAACATACATAATGAGACGAGTTTTTACTCTGTGGGGTAATACCTACTTAAAAAGAAACCTAACTGAACAGAATCAATGGGAATTGAAACTGTAACCTTGAGAGTTAGAGCCTCAGACCTTAACCATTAGGCCACATTCACTCTGTGTAAAAACACTTTCAAAACAGATATATGACATTCAAACCGAAAACCCAACATATATAATGAGAGGAGTTTTTACTCTGTGGGGTAATACCTACTTAAAAAAGAGATCTACCCAAACAGAATCAATGATAATTGAACCTGTAACCTTATGAACAAGAGTCTCAGACCTTAACCATTAGGCCACAGTGACTTTTTATAAATACACCTTCAAAACAGATATATGACATGTAAATCGAACACCCAACATATATAAAGAGAGGAGGTATTACTCTGTAGGGTACTGAAAAAGAGATATAACTGAACAAAATCAAAGGGAATTGAACCTGCAACCTTGAGAATAAGAGTCTCTTACCTTAACCATTAGGCCACAGTGACTCTGTATAAAACACCTTCAAAACAGATATATGACATGCAAACCGAAAACCCAACATACAAAATGAGAGGAGTTTTTACTCCTGTGGGGTAATACCTACTTAAAAAGAAATCTAACTGAACAGAATCAATGGAAATTGAACCTGCAACCTTGAGAGCAAGAGTCTCAGACCTTAACCATTAGGGCAATTTCACTCTGTATAAAAGTATCTTCAAAACAGTTATATGACATGCAAACCGAAAACCCAACATACAAAATGAGAGGAATTTTTACTCCTGTGGGGTAATACCTACTTAAAAAGAAATCTAACTGAACAGAATGAATGGAAATTGAACCTGTAACCTTGAGAGTAAGAGCCTCAGACCTTAACCATTAGGCAACAGTGACTCTGTATAAAACTCCTTCAAAACAGATATATGACATGCAAACCGAAAACCCAACATACAAAATGAGAGGAGTTTTTACTCTGTCGGGTAACACCTACTAAAAAAAATATAACTGAACAGAATGAATGGAAATTGAACCTGTAACCTTCAGAGTAATAGCTTCAGACCTTAACCATTAGGCCACGGTGACTCTGTATAAAACGCCTTCAAAACAGACATATGACATGCAAACCGAAAACCCAACATTCAAATGAGAGGAGATTTTACTCTGTGGGGTAATACCTACTTAAAAAGAAATCTAACTGAACAGAATCAATGGGAATAGAAACTGTAACCTTGAGAGTTAGAGCCTCAGACCTTAACCATTAGGCCACATTCACTCTGTATAAAAGCACTTTCAAAACAGATATATGACATTCAAACCGTAAACTCAATATATATAATGAGAGGAGTTTTTACTCTGTGGGGTAATACCTACTTAAAAAGAGATCTACCTGAACAAAATCAATAGAATTGAACCTGCAACCTTGAGAGTAAGAGAATCAGACCTTAACCATTAGGCAGCAGTGACTCTGTATAAAACACCTTCAAAACAGATATATGACATGCAAACCGAAAACCCAACATACATAATGAGACGAGTTTTTACTCTGTGGGGTAATACCTACTTAAAAAGAAACCTAACTGAACAGAATCAATGGGAATTGAAACTGTAACCTTGAGAGTTAGAGCCTCAGACCTTAACCATTAGGCCACATTCACTCTGTGTGAAAACACTTTCAAAACAGATATATGACATTCAAACCAAAAACCCAACATATATAATGAGAGGAGTTTTTACTCTGTGGGGTAATACCTACTTAAAAAAGAGATCTACCCGAACAGAATCAATGATAATTCAACCTGTAACCTTATGAACAAGAGTCTCAGACCTTAACCATTAGGCCACAGTGACTTTGTATAAATACACCTTCAAAACAGATATATGACATGTAAATTGAACACCCAACATATATAAAGAGAGGAGGTATTACTCTGTAGTGTACTGAAAAAGAGATATAACTGAACAAAATCAAAGGGAATTGAACCTGCAACCTTGAGAATAAGAGTCTCTGACCTTAACCATTAGGCCACAGTGACTCTGTATAAAACACCTTCAAAACAGATATATGACATGCAAACCGAAAACCCAACATACAAAATGAGAGGAGTTTTTACTCCTGTGGGGTAATACCTACTTAAAAAGAAATCTAACTGAACAGAATCAACGGAAATTGAACATGCAACCTTGAGAGCAAGAGTCTCAGACCTTAACCATTAGGGCAATTTCACTCTGTATAAAAGTATCTTCAAAACAGTTATATGACATGCAAACCGAAAACCCAACATACAAAATGAGAGGAATTTTTACTCCTGTGGGGTAATACCTACTTAAAAAGAAATCTAACTGAACAGAATGAATGGAAATTGAACATGTAACCTTGAGAGTAAGAGCCTCAGACCTTAACCATTAGGCAACAGTGACTCTGTATAAAACTCCTTCAAAACAGATATATGACATGCAAACCGAAAACCCAACATACAAAATGAGAGGAGTTTTTACTCTGTCGGGTAACACCTACTAAAAAAAATATAACTGAACAGAATGAATGGAAATTGAACCTGTAACCTTCAGAGTAATAGCTTCAGACCTTAACCATTAGGCCACGGTGACTCTGTATAAAACGCCTTCAAAACAGACATATGACATGCAAACCGAAAACCCAACATTCAAATGAGAGGAGTTTTTACTCTGTGGGGTAATACCTACTTAAAAAGAAATATAACTGAACAGAATCAATGGGAATAGAAACTGTAACCTTGAGAGTTAGAGCCTCAGACCTTAACCATTAGGCCACATTCACTCTGTATAAAAGCACTTTCAAAACAGATATATGACATTCAAACCGTAAACTCAATATATATAATGAGAGGAGTTTTTACTCTGTGGGGTAATACCTACTTAAAAAGAGATCTACCTGAACAAAATCAATGGGAATTGAACCTGCAACCTTGAGAGCAATAGTCTTAGACCTTAACCATTAGGCCACATTCACTCTGTATAAAAACACCTTCAAAACAGATATATGACATGCAAACCGAAAACCCAACATACATAATGAGAGGAGTTTTTACTCTGTGGGGTAATACCTACTTAAAAAGAGATCTACCTGTACAGAATCAATGGGAATTGAATCTGCAATCTTGAGAGTAAGAGTCTCAGACCTTAACCATTAGACCACAGTGCCTCTGTTTACAATACTTTCAAAACAGATATATGACATTTCGGCCGAAAACCCAACATTCATAATGAGAGGAGTTTTTACTCTGTGGGGTAATACCTACTTAAAAAGAAATCTAACTGAACAGAATCAATGATAATTGAACCTGTAACCTTGAGAGTTAGAGCCTCGGACCTTAACCATTAGGCCACATTCACTCTGTATAAAAACACTTTCAGAACAGATATATGAAATTCAAACCGAAAACCCAACATATATAATGAGAGGAGTTTTTACTCTGTGGGGTAATACCTACTTAAAAAGAGATCTACCTGAACAGAAGCAATGATAATTGAACCTGTAACCTTATGAGCAAGAGGCTCAGACCTTAACCATTAGGCCACAGTGACACTGAATAAATACACCTTCAAAACAGATGTATGACATTCAAACCAAAAACCCAACATATTTAATGAGAGGAGTTATTACTCTGTGGGGTAATACATACTGAAAAAGAGATCTAACTGAACAGAATCAAAGGGAATTGAACCTGCAACCTTGAGAATAAGAGTCTCAGACACTAACCATTAGGCCACAGTAACTCCGTATAAAATACCTTCAAAACAGATATCTGACATGCAAACCGAAAACCAAAAATATATATAATGAGAGGAGTTTTTACTCTGTGGGGTAATACATACTTAAAATAGATCTACATGAACAGAATCAATGGCAATCACACCTGTTACCATGAGAATAAGAGTCTCAGACCTGAACCATTAGGCCACAGTGACTTTGTATAAAATACCTTCAAAACAGATATATGACATGCACAGCAAAAACCCAACATATATAATGAGAGGAGTTTTTACTATGTGGGATAATACATACTTAAAAAGAGATCACACTGAACAGAATCAATGGGAATTGAATCTGCAATCTTGAGTATAAGAGTGTCAGACCTTAACCATTAGTCCACAGTGACTCTGTATAAAATATCTTCAAAACAGACATATGACATGCAAATCGAAAACCCAACATATATAATGAGAAGAGTTTTTAGTCTGTGGGGTAATACATACTGAAAAAGAGATCGACCTGAACAGAATCAATGGCAATCGAACCTGTAACCTTGAGAGTAAGAGTCTCAGACCTGAACTATTAGGCCACAGTGAGTCTGCATAAAATACCTTCAAAACAGATATATGACATGCACAGCAAAAACCCAACATATATAATGAGAGGAGATTTTACTCTGTGGGGAAATACATACTTCTAATGAGATCTAACAGAACAGAATCAATGGGAATTAAACATGTAACATTGAGAGTATGAGCCTCAGACTGTAACCATTAGGCCACCTTCACTCTGTAGAAAAGCATCTTCAAAACAGATATATGACATGCAAACCGAAAACCCAACATATATAATGAGAGGAGTTTTTACTCTGTGGGGTAATACATACTTAAAAAGAGAACACACTGAACAGAATCAATGGGAATTGAACCTGCAACTTTGAGAATAAGAGTCTCGGACCTTAACCAATAGGCCACACTGACTCTGTTAAAATTAGATTAAAAACATATATATGACATGCATACCGAAAACCCAACATATAAAATGTGAGGCGTTTTTACTCTGTGGGGTAATACATACTTAAAACAAGACCTACAACAACAGAATCAATGGGAATTGAACCTGTAATCTTCAGAATAAGAGTCTCAGACCTTAATCATTAGGCCACATTGACTCTGTATAAAATACCTTCAAAACAGATATATGACATGCACACCGAAAACCCAACATATATACTGAGAGGAGTTTTTACTTTGTGGGGTAATACCTACCTAAAAAGAGATCTACCTGAACAGAATCAATGGTAATAGAACCTGTAACCATGAGAGTAATATTCTCAGACCAGAACCATTAGGCCACAGTGACTCTGTATAAAATACCTTCAAAACAGATATATGACATGCACAGTAAAAACCCAACATATATAATGAGAGGAGTTTTTACTCTGTGGGGTAATACATACTTAAAATGAGATCACACTGAACAGAATCAATGGGAGTTGAAAATGCAACCATGAGAATAAGAGTGCCAGACCTTAATCATTAGGCCACAGTGACACTGTATAAAATACATTCAAAACAGACATATGACATGCAAACCGAAAACCCAATATATATAATGAGAGGCGTTTTTACTCTGTGGGGTAATACATACTGAAAAAGAGATCTACCTGAACAGAATCAATGGCAATTGAACCTGTAACCTTGAGAGTAAGATTCTCAGACCTGAACCATTAGGCCACAGTTCATCTGTGTAAAATAGCTTCAAAATAGATATATGACATGCACAGCAAAAACCCAACATATATAATGAGAGGAGTGTTTACTCTGTGGGGTAATACATCCTTAAAAAGAGATCTAACTGGACAGAATCAATGGGAATTGAACCTGCAACTTTGAGAATAAGAGTCTCAGACCTTAACCATTTGGCCACAGAGACTCTGTATAAAATACCTTCAAAACAGATATTTGACATGCAAACCGAAAACCCAACATATATAATGAGAGGAGTTTTTACTCTGTGGGGTAATACATACGTAAAAATAGATCTACCTGAACAGAATCAATGGGATTCAAACCTGCAACCTTGAGAGTAAGATTCACAGAACCTAACCATTAGGCCACTTTCACTCTGTATAAAAACACTTTCAAAACAGATATATGACATGCAAACCGAAAACCCAACATACAGAATGAGAGGAGTTTTTACTCTGTGGGGTAATACCTACTTAAAAAAAATCTAACTGAACAGAATCAATGGGAATTGAACCAGCAACCTTGAGGGTAATAGTCTCAGACCTTAACCATTAGGCCACACTCTCTACATATAAAAACACCTTCAAAACAGATATATGACATTCAAACGGAAAACCCAACATATATAATGAGAGGAGTTTTTACTCTGTGGGGTTATACCTACTTCAAAAAAAATCTAACTGAACAAAATCAATGGGAATTGAACCTGCAACCTTGAGAGTAAGAGAATCAGACCTTCACCATTAGGCAGCAGTGACTCTGTATAAAACACCTTCAAAACAGATATATGACATGCAAACCGAAAACCCAACATACATAATGAGAGGAGTTTTTACTCTGTGGGGTAATACCTACTTAAAAAGAAACCTAACTGAACAGAATCAATGGGAATTGAACCTGTAACCTTGAGAGTTAGAGCCTCAGACCTTAACCATTAGGCCACATTCACTCTGTATAAAAACGCTTTCAAAACAGATATATGACATTCAAACCGAAAACCCAACATATATAATGAGAGGAGTTTTTACTCTGTGGGGTAATACCTACTTAAAAAAGAGATCTACCTGAACAGAATCAATGATAATTGAACCTGTAACCTTATGAGCAAGAGTCTCAGACCTTAACCATTAGGCCACAGTGACTCAGTATAAATATACCTTCAAAACAGATATATGACATGTAAACCGAAAACCCAATATATATAAAGAGAGGAGTTATTACTCTGTGGGGTACTGAAAAAGAGATCTAACTGAACAAAATCAAAGGGAATTGAACCTGCAACCTTGAGAATAAGAGTCTCTGACCTTACCCATTAGGCCACAGTGACTCTGTATAAAACACCTTCAAAACAGATATATGACATTCAAACCGAAAACCCAACATACAAAATGAATGGAGTTTTTACTCCTGTGGGCTAATACCTACTTAAAAAGAAATCTAACTGAACAGAATGAATGGAAATTGAACCTGTAACCTTGAGAGTAAGAGCCTCAGACATTAACCATTAGGCCACAGTGACTCTGTATAAAAGTCCTTCAAAACAGATATATGACATGCAAACCGAAAACCCAACATACAAAATGAGAGGAGTTTTTACTCTGTGGGGTAATACCTACTTAAAAAGAAATCTAACTTAACAGAATCAATGGAAATTGAACCTGCAACCTTGAGAGCAAGAGTCTCAGACCTTAACCATTAGAGCAATTTCACTCTGTATAAAAATATCTTCAAAACAGTTATATGACATGCAAACCGAAAACCCAACATACATAATGAGAGGAGTTTTTACTCTGTGGGGTAACACCTACTAAAAAAAATCTAACTGAACAGAATGAATGGAAATTGAACCTGTAACCTTCAGAGTAATAGCTTCAGACCTTAACCATTAGGCCACGGTGACTCAATATAAAACACCTTCAAAACAGATAAATGACATACAAACCGAAAACCCAACATTCAAATGAGAGGAGTTTTTACTCTGTGGGGTAATACCTACTTAAAAAGAAATCTAACTGAACAGAATCAATGGGAATAGAAACTGTAACCTTGAGAGTTAGAGCCTCAGACCTTAACCATTAGGCCACATTCACTCTGTATAAAAGCACTTTCAAAAAAGATATATGACATTCAAACCGAAAACTCAACATATATAATGAGAGGAGTTTTTACTCTGTGGGGTAATACCTACTTAAAAAGAGATATACCTGAACAAAAACAATGATAATTGAACCTGTAACCTTATGAGCAAGAGTCTCAGACCTTAACCATTAGGCCACAGTGACTCTATATAAAATAACTTCAAAACAGATATCTGACATGCAATCCGAAAACCCAACATATATAATGAGAGGAGTTTTTACTCTGTGGGGTAATTCATACTTAAAAAGAGATCTACCTGAACAGAAACAATGGTAATCGAACTTGTAACCATGAGAGTAAGAGTCTCAGACCTGAACCATTAGGCCACAATGACACTGTATAAAATGCCTTCAAAACAGACATATGACATGCAATCCGAAAACCCAACATATATAATGAGAGGAGTTTTTACTCTGTGGGGTAATTCATACTTAAAAAGAGATCTACCTGAACAGAAACAATGGTAATCGAACTTGTAACCATGAGAGTAAGAGTCTCAGACCTGAACCATTAGGCCACAGTGACACTGTATAAAATGCCTTCAAAACAGACATATGACATGCAAACCGAAAACCCAACATATATAATGAGAGGAGTTTTTACTCTGTGGGATAATACATACTGAAAAAGAAATCTACCTGAACAGAATCAATGGGAATTGAACCTGCAACCTTGAGAGTAAGAGTCTCAGACCTTAACCATTAGGCCACATTCACTCTATATAAAAAAAACCTTCAAAACAGATATATGACATGCAAACCGAAAACCCAACATACATAATGAGAGGAGTTTTTACTCTGTGGGGTAACACCTACTTTAAAAAAATCTAACTGAACAGAATAAATGGAAATTGAACCTTTAACCTTGAGAGTAAGAGCCTCAGACCGTAACCATTAGGCAGCAGTCACTCTGTATAGAACACCTTCAAAACAGATATATGACATGTAAACCGAAAACCCAACATACATAATGAGAGGAGTTTTTACTCTGTGGGGTAATACCTACTTAAAAAGAAATCTAACTGACCAGAATCAATGATAATTGAACCTGTAACCTTGAGAGTTAGAGCCTCAGACCTTAACCATTAGGCCACATTCACTCTGTATAAAAGCACTTTCAAAAAAGATATATGACATTCAAACCGAAAACTCAACATATATAATGAGAGGAGTTTTTACTCTGTGGGGTAATACCTACTTAAAAAGAGATATACCTGAACAAAATCAATGATAATTGAACCTGTAACCTTATGAGCAAGAGTCTCAGACCTTAACCATTAGGCCACAGTGACTCCATGTAAAATAACTTCAAAACAGATATCTGACATGCAATCCGAAAACCCAACATATATAATGAGAGGAGTTTTTACTCTGTGGGGTAATTCATACTTAAAAAGAGATCTACCTGAACAGAAACAATGGTAATCGAACTTGTAACCATGAGAGTAAGAGTTTCAGACCTGAACGATTAGGCCACAGTGACACTGTATAAAATGCCTTCAAAACAGACATATGACATGCAAACCGAAAACCCAACATATATAATGAGAGGAGTTTTTACTCTGTGGGATAATACATACTGAAAAAGAAATCTACCTGAACAGAATCAATGGGAATTGAACCTGCAACCTTGAGAGTAAGAGTCTCAGACCTTAACCATTAGGCCACATTCACTCTATATAAAAAAAACCTTCAAAACAGATATATGACATGCAAACCGAAAACCCAACATACATAATGAGAGGAGTTTTTACTCTGTGGGGTAACACCTACTTTAAAAAAATCTAACTGAACAGAATAAATGGAAATTGAACCTTTAACCTTGAGAGTAAGAGCCTCAGACCGTAACCATTAGGCAGCAGTCACTCTGTATAGAACACCTTCAAAACAGATATATGACATGTAAACCGAAAACCCAACATACATAATGAGAGGAGTTTTTACTCTGTGGGGTAATACCTACTTAAAAAGAAATCTCACTGACCAGAATCAATGATAATTGAACCTGTAACCTTGAGAGTTAGAGCCTCGGACCTTAACCATTAGGCCACATTCACTCTGTATAAAAACACTTTCAAAACAGATATATGAAATTCAAACCGAAAACCCAACATATATAATGAGAGGAGTTTTTACTCTGTGGGGTAATACCTACTTAAAAAGAGATATACCTGAACAAAATCAATGATAATTGAACCTGTAACCTTATGAGCAAGAGTCTCAGACCTTAACCATTAGGCCACAGTGACGCTGTATACATACACCTTCAAAACAGATATATGACATGCACAGCAAAAACCCAACATATATAATGAGCGGAGTTATTACTCTGAGGGGTAATACATACTGATAAAGAGATCTAACTGAACAGAATCAAAGGGAATGGAACCTGCAATCTTGAGAATAAGAGTGTCAGACCTTAACCATTAGGCCACAGTGACTCTGTATAAAATATCTTCAAAACAAATATCTGACATGCAAACCGAAAACCCAACATATATAATGAGAGGAGTGTTTAGTCTGTGGGGTAATACATACTGAAAAAGAGATCTACCTGAACAGAATCAAGGGCAATCGAACCTGTAACCTTGAGAGTAAGAGTCTCAGACCTGAACTATTAGGCCACAGTGAGTCTGCATAAAATACCTTCAAAACAGATATATGACATGCACAGCAAAAACCCAACATATATAATGAGAGGAGATTTTACTCTGTGGGGAAATACATACTTCTAATGAGATCTAACAGAACAGAATCAATGGGAATTGAACATGTAACATTGAGAGTATGAGCCTCAGATTGTAACCATTAGGCCACCTTCACTCTGTAGAAAAGCATCTTCAAAACAGATATATGACATGCAAACCGAAAACCCAACATATATAATGAGAGGAGTTTTTACTCTGTGGGGTAATACATACTTAAAAAGAGAACACACTGAACAGAATCAATGGGTATTGAACCTGCAACTTTGAGAATAAGAGTCTCAGACCTTAACCAATTGGCCACACTGACTCTGTATAAATTAGATTAAAAACATATATATGACATGCATACCGAAAACCCAACATATAAAATGAAAGGCGTTTTTACTCTGTGGGGTAATACATACTTAAAACGAGACCTACAAGAACAGAATCAATGGGAATTGAACCTTTAATCTTCAGTATAAGAATCTCAGACCTTAATCATTAGGCCACAGTGACTCTGTATAAAATACCTTCAAAACAGATATATGACATGCACACCGAAAACCCAACATATATACTGAGAGGAGTTCTTACTTTGTGGGGTAATACCTACTTAAAAAGAGATCTATCTGTACAGAATCAATGGGAATTGAAGCTGCAACCTTGAGAGCAAGAGTCTTAGACATTAACTATTAGGCCACATTCACTCTGTAGAAAAACACCTTCAAAACAGATATATGACATGCAAACCGAAAACCCAACATACATAATGAGAGGAGTTTTTACACTGTGGGGTAATACCTACTTAAAAAGAGATCTACCTGTACAGAATCAATGGGAATTGAATCTGCAAACTTGAGAGTAAGAGTCTCAGACCTTAACCATTAGGCCACAGTGCCTCTGTTTACAATACCTTCAAAACAGATATATGACATTTAAGCCAAAAACCCAACACATATAATGAGAGGAGTTTTCACTCTGTGGGGTAATAACTACTTAAAAAGAGATCAACCTGAACAGAATCAATGGGAATTGAACCTGCAACCTTGAGAGTAAGAGTCTCAGACCTTAACCATTAGGACATTGTGACTCTGTATAAAACACCTTCAAAACAGATATATGACATGCAAACCAAAAACCCAACATACATGATGAGAGGAGTTTTACTCTGTGGGTTCATACCTACTGAAAAAGAAATCTAACTGAACAGAATGAATGGGAATTGAACCTGTAACCTTGAGAGTAAGAGCCTCAGACCTTAACCTTTAGGCCACAGTGACTCTCTATAAACCACCTTCAAAACAGATATATGACATTCAAACTGAAAACCCAACATACATAATGAGAGGAGTTTTTACTCTGTGGGGTAATACCTACTTAAAAAGAAATCTAACTGAACAAAATCAATGGGAATTGAACCTGTAACCTTGAGAGTTAGAGCCTCAGACCTTAACCATTAGGCCACAGGGACCCTTTATAAACCACCTTCAAAACAGATATATGACATGCAAACCGAAAACCCAACACATATAATGAGAGGAGTTTTCAGTCTGTGGGGTAATAACTACTTAAAAAGAGATCAACCTGAACAGAAACAATGGGAATTGAACCTGCAATCTTGAGAGTAAGAGTCTCAGACCTTAACCATTAGGCCACAGTGACTCTGTATAAAATACCTTCAAATCAGATATATGACATTCAAACCGAAAAAACAACATATATAATGAGAGGAGTTTTTACTCTGTGAGGTAATACATACTTAAAAAAGAGACCTAACTGAACAGAATCAATGGGAATTGAACCTGCAACCTTGAGAATAAGAGTCTCAGACGTTAACCATTAGGCCACAGTGACTCTGTATAAAATACCTTCAAATCAGATATATGACATTCAAACTGAAAAAACAACATATATAATGAGAGGAGTTTTTACTCTGTGGGGTAATACATACTTAAAAAAGAGACCTAACTGAACAGAATCAATGAGAATTGAACCTGCAACCTTGAGAATAAGAGTCTCAGACGTTAACCATTAGGCCACAGTGACTCTGTATAAAATAACTTCAAACAGATATATGACATGCAAACCGAAAACCCAACATATATTATGAGAGGAGTTTTCACTCTGTGGGGTAATAACTACTTAAAAAGTGATCTACCTGAACAGAATATTTGGGAATTGAACATGTAACCTTGAGAGTTAGAGCCTCAGACCTTAACCATTAGGCCACATTCCCTCTGTATAAAATAACTTCAAACAGATATATGACATGCAAACCGAAAACCCAACATATATTATGAGAGGAGTTTTCACTCTGTGGGGTAATACATACTTAAAAAAGAGACCTAACTGAACAGAATCAATGGGAATTGAACCTGCAATCTTGAGAGTAAGAGTCTCAGACTTTAACCATTAGGCCACAGTGACTCTGTATAAAATACCTTCAAATCAGATATATGACATTCAAACCGAAAAAACAACATATATAATGAGAGGAGTTTTTACTCTGTGGGGTAATACATACTTAAAAAAGAGACCTAACTGAACAGAATCAATGGGAATTGAACCTGCAACCTTGAAAATAAGAGTCTCAGACGTTAACCATTAGGCCACAGTGACTCTGTATAAAATAACTTCAAACAGATATATGACATGCAAACCGAAAACCCAACATATATTATGGGAGGAGTTTTCACTCTGTGGGGTAATACCTACTTAAAAAGTGATCTACCTGAACAGAATATTTGGGAATTGAACATGTAACCTTGAGAGTTAGAGCCTCAGACCTTAACCATTAGGCCACATTCCCTCTGTATAAAAACACCTTCAAAACAGATATATGACAAGCAAACCGAAAACCCAACATATATAATGAGAGAAGTTTTTACTCTGTGGGGTAATACATACTTAAAAATAGATCTACTTGAACAGAATCAATGGTTATTGAACCTGTAACCTTGAGAATAAGAGTCTCAGACCTTACCCATTAGGCCACAGTGACTCTCTACAACATACCTTCAAAACAGATATATGACATGCAGACCGAAAACCCAACATCCATAATGAGAGGAGATTTTACTCTGTGGGGTAATAACTACTTGAAAAGAAATGTAACTGAACAGAATCAATGATAATTGAACCTGTAACCTTGAGAGTTAGAGCCTCGGACCTTACCCATTGGGCCACATTCACTCTGTATAAAAACACTTTCAGAACAGATATATGAAATTCAAACCGAAAACCCAACATATATAATGAGAGGAGTTTTTACTCTGTGGGGTAATACCTACTTAAAAAGAGATCTACCTGAACAGAAGCAATGATAATTGAACCTGTAACCTTATGAGCAAGAGTCTCAGACCTTAACCATTAAGCCAGACTGACACTGTATAAATACACCTTCAAAACAGATATATGACATTCAAACCAAAAACCCAACATATATAATGAGAGGAGTTATTACTCTGTGGGGTAATACATACTGAAAAAGAGATCTAACTGAACAAAATCAAAGGGAATTGAACCTGCAACCTTGAGAATAAGAGTCTCAGACCCTAACCTTTAGGCCACAGTGACTCCGTATAAAATACCTTCAAAACAGATATCTGACATGCAAACCGAAAACCCAACATATATAATGAGAGGAGTTTTTACTCTGTGGGGTAATACATACTTAAAAAGAGATCTACATGAACAGAATCAATGGCAATCGAACCTGTTACCATGAGAAGAAGAGTCTCAGACCTGAACCATTAGGGCACAGTGACTTTCTATAAAATAGTTAAACGGAAAGGGTATACAGTTCCTCTATTTGTATAGGAGAGTGTAGAGCACACTCTCCTTGGAATTTAGACTAAGTGGGGGGTAATGTTTAGTAAGCCTGAAGGGTATAGGACTGTGTGGGGTGGGGGAACCCACATTGGTGGAACTAAAACCCTCACACACCCAGCAAGCTAGGTGTCATGCTTCATCATCTGGGTTTTGCTCCTCGTCGGGTCGGCGCTGCAATTCCCGACGGGCACCCAGGGATGGGGCTCTTTGGCGGAGATCTTTTGTTCCTTGCCGAGGGTGAGTGCAAGTGAGGGCCAGGTAGGTGTAGATGTTTGTGAGTGTGGTTAAAAAGGGGTTGGTTAGTCTGAATATATGATTTTATTCGGTCAGTAAACCACCCTGTTAAAAATGAAATGAGAGGCGGTAGTCTTGACTAAATGGGTCAGGGACTACTCTACTCTGCTCAGGTGGTCAACATGTTTCATGCCTACAAGGTCAGGGGGATCCAGCGGCAATTCATCAGGACCAGTGATTTCAACTATCTACAAGATTGTGAGGGTGTGTTACTAATTATTTACAGTGATGTATAAAACTACCCTAAGTAAGTGTCGGAAAAACTAGACTCTTACTTGCTGGATTGGCCTATAGAAAAGGGAAAAAGGAAACAAAACAGGCACCAGCGTACATTAAGACGCACACTTAGTCAAAACTATACATTACAAAGACAGGAGCCTGAGACTCCTCATATGCATCTTCACTGGGAAAACAATTTACGCTACATACTGGTGATCATGCACAGGTGGATGCATGGTGCAGGTACGTGTCAGGTGATCAAATCTAAAATTATAAAACACTCAGAATCTTACGTTAAATGCGGTTATGCTCACCCAACGTATTAGAAAGTGCCACTCGAGTCGGTACTTGGCGAGCCTCTTGGGGATGCGTGATAGCCTACTGTAAATAATGGTACAGAGTAAAGAGGCGAGAGGCTCATGCTTGAAGGAGATGCATACTCCCTATTCGCTATGTCCAATCAGGGCAAAAGGTGGCAAAATACCCCTCGGGTCCCGTGACAAGCGAGAGGCTCATGCTTGAAGGAGATGCATACTCCCTAATCGCTATGTCCAATCAGGACAAAAGGTGGCAAAATACCCCTTGGGGCCCGTGACAGGAGAACCAACGACCGTAGAACGCCCCGTCCCCCCGTCCCAAGTGTCTCACGGGAGAGACAGGAAGGAGTCTAGGGACCGGGCCGCTGCCACAGCCGCGGTACGCCGATCACCGAGACCGAGTAAGTCTCAGCTCAAGAAGTGGAGTCTTAAGAACGGGATGCAACTACTCACAGTTTTGTCGCCCAAGGGTGGTTTGTAGACCTACCCCGCTCCGCCGAAACCGGGAAGTGAGGTCTGCTTCCCGCTGCTCAGTTAAGAGTAAATCCTATGAGGCTAGGCGGGTACTGATTGGTCACTGGACACCGGCGAGAAAGTTTAGACAGGCAGTCTTGTTTCCAGGGTGATCATGGGTGCCATCTTGGAGAGGGGTATATCACTATGTGGTGGATAGTGTATTGGGCATGAGGGGGTCAAGGGGTCCTTTAAAGATCACAATGTGCTGACAAAATTAATCATCTAATGTGTCCCTATCAACAGCCTTGAGTAGTCATGTTTCGTATGTATGGTCGTATGGATGAGACTCAGATACATATATGGGAATGCGTCTTATAACAAAGTGATGTAGGAGGTGTGGCGGGTTTAATTACCACTTATCATCTAGATGCCAATACCGTCAGATCTGAAAGTAATGATAAGTGTATTAGGGACTGACATAATGCTACCGACGGCAGTCTCATCATAGAGGTTGATTATAGGTGCCATCTTGAGATGGGAAAATGCGTGATGTGATAGTCCTGAAAAGTAGCAAGGGGCTGCAGGACGTCGTTCTCCGATATAAAACTCACGACTAGTGTACTAATGTCATGGGAGGAAAGCGCTTAGAAAAACATGTGAGGTGACTCCGACATGTCGGTGTATGCCAGAGAAATATAGTAAGGGTTGCTGGATATGCCCAGTCACTATCACTATTTAGGAGATGGTGCCCCTCCCTTGCTTGGGTTTTACTTACTGATTGGGATTACAGTGAAGTGTAGGTATCATAAGAGTCTAGGGATATGCCCAATCACTATCAATATTATGGGATGATGTCCCTCCCTTGCTTGGGTTTAACTTGCTAATAGGGACTATAATGAAGTGTAGGTATCATCTAGGTTTCAGTGAGTTAAAGAAACCCATGGTATGTCATCATTTAGACCCCGTGTATCCGAAGCCAGTTTGTGGACCCATCTTTGTTCCAGTCTGAACAAAGTTTGTGGTGGCATGCCTGGATGTGATTCAAGAACAACCCATCTTAAGGAGTCTGCTGTGTGGTGGAGATTTTTGAAATGACAATACAATTTTGTGGTCTCCTTAGAGCATCTGATGTTACTTTTGTGCTCTGTGATGCGTGTCTTGATTGATCGTGTCGTCATCCCTATGTAATACAAAGCGCAAGGGCATTGTAATAGATAGATGCAATTCTTTGAATTACAATTTGTGTGACGTCCCAATTTCCAGGTCAAATTATCAGATAAAACCAATTCCTTTACGGTCATCGTCTGATAGCAAGATGTGCAATTGCCACACGGGAAATGTCCTGTGACTGGTGGAAGACCCCAAAGGGTCGCCTGGGTGTTCTGCGCTGTTTTTTTGGGTCTAGTATGGATCAGAATATCTTTAAGGTTTTGCGTTCTCTTAAAGGCAAACCTTGGTTGTGGTAGAGTTAGATCCCCAGCCGCCAGAATCCCCCAGTGTTTCTTAATGACTTTTTTTATGTTGTTGGAAGATGGGGTAAAAGAAGTCACACATGTCAAGGTTTCGGTTTGTTCACGGGTCTTAGTCTCTAGTAAAACCTCTCTAGGGTTATTCCTTGCACGTTTCATGGCGTTATTAATAGTAGCGGGGGGGTACCCTCTCTCTTGTAAATTATTGGCCAGGGTATCTGCCTCTTTCTTGTAGTCCGACACAGAACTACAATTTCTCCTTAATCGGAGAAACTGGCCAAACGGAAGGTTATCCCTCAGTGCTTTGGGGTGGTGACTGCTATACAACAACAGGCTGTTTCTGTCCGTTGGTTTTTTGTAGAGACTAGTGGTTAAGACTCCTGACTCCAGTCTGATGTCTAGGTCCAGGAAGGCAATGTGTGAGGGGGAGATGTGGTTGGTAAATCTCAGGTAAGGATTCTGGATATTAATCCATTGGCAGAACTCTTCACATCTGTTCATAGAACCCTTCCAAAGGATAAGGATGTCGTCAATGAATCGCCTCCACAAAATCAGACTCTCATTAAAGGGGTTAGTTGGGCTCTGAATGATTTCCTCCTCGAAGGCTGCCATATAAAGGCAGGCTAAGCTAGGGGCAAATGTACTGCCCATAGAAGTCCCTTGGCATTGATGGAACAGTTCATTCCTGAATTCGAAAAAGTTCTCAGTTAATGCCAAGGATGCTAGGTCCATAATGAAAGACACCGGAGTGGGTGATGTCCATTCTTCCTTACGTAGGACCTCTTCGATCACAGTTAGGGTGGCTTGTTGTGGGATATTTGTGTAGAGTGCCTCCACGTCTAAAGTGACGAGGAGGCTGATATCCCCATTAGGTGCCAACCCTTCAATTGTTCTTAAGATGTCACTAGTATCTTTGATATAAGATGGTATCCTTTGGACCAGGGGTTGCAGGTAATGATCCACAAATCTGGATAGAGGCTCCAGGACCGAGCCAATTCCGGACACAATGGGCCTACCTGGGGTGGGAAAGGTTCCCTTGTGGACTTTTGGCAAGGTGTAGAAATATGGTGTTACGGGATTCAGTGTGTTGAGGAAGTCAGCCTCTTTCTTTGAGATCCATCCATTTGTCTCAGCCTCCAGCGTGAGGCTATTGATGGTGTCCTTCAGCCTAGGAGTGGGGTCTAAAGTGATCGGGGTATAGTATTTCCGATCACCTAGTTGTCTCCGACACTCTCTCTCATAGTCAAGGGTGGACTGGATGACTGTAGCCCCACCCTTATCTGCTTGTTTGATGGTGATTGAGGGGTCATCTGCCAGGGCCCTGGCTGCATTCATTTCCTCCTTTGAGAGATTATAGAAGGTGTTGGACCTATCTCGTGTCATGGCTAAATCCTTTAGTATTGCTTTTTCAAAGGTTAGGACTTCTGGGGGGACCATGCCAGCGTTGGGAGTAAAGGTTGAGGGATTGTGTAGCCCAGTGTCTGTATATTCTGTATCGTCATTAGATTTGTTGTGAAAAAAGGCTTTGAGGCGAATCTTTCTGAAGAAACTGTGCAATTCGCATGCTTCCCTGAATTTATCAACCTTAGGAGTTGGTACAAAGCCTAATCCTTTGCGAATCACTCGTAATTCAATGTTGTCGAGTGGTCTTTCAGAGAGGTTGATCACTAGGTCCTTCTGCCCCTGCGTTGGCTCCGGGTTTCCATTGGTGGCTGAACTTGATCTTGCCACTGAACATGTTGTGTTCCTCGCCTTCGCCCTCTTCCTCTGCCCCAGCCTCTGCCTAAAAAAGGTTGGGGATTGGTTCCTGGGTAGAATTGGGGAGGACACGGGGGAAACATGGGGTATTGCCAAAATTGAGTTTGTGGTGGTGGACCAGGGAATATCGGTTCCCCTCGATTATAGAAGGAACGGTTATTCTTTCTTCTCTGGGTTGAAAAATCCCAGCTACCAGAGCTTGAGTTGCTGTTGTTGGAGCCCCTCCTGCTATTGTTGCTAGATTCTTCATCGCTCGAATAATTGTTCCTGTTAGGTGTGAAGTCTGGTTTCAGGTAGGGGAAGATTTTTTCCCTATCAAACCTAGAGATGTCCTTCTGCAGTTTAGCAATCTTCTGTTTAAGAAGATACTCCCTATTCTCCGTTATTTCTGAGTTGATTTCAGCTAACTTGGTTTTGTATGTGCTGTTAGGCACTGCAGATTTCATATTGGACTCAGCAGTTTGTATCCGTAGTAACAAAGCATCAGCGAGTCTTTTTGCAGTGTTAATTATAAGAACTAGGAGGTCACGAGTACATTTCCAAGAGACTGAAGACCAATCTTTCTTGAATGGGGGATCCTCCAGAAATAAACGGGGAAAAATGTTCACGATCAGTCCATTGGGGGCAATGTTAGCCCTCAAATACTCAGTCATAACAGCACCATGCATTGTTATTCTGAGCCATATTTTTTTGAGGGATACCAGATTAGACCAGTCATCTGAGTGGGACACGTTTGCTGTTGCACCGTCTACTCCTAGGAGTGATGGTGTTCTGAGGATGTCTGAGACTGCATCCTCGCCATAGCTAATCCCTAATTCTCCCTCCATTGTGTGGAAGACGGGAAACAATGGCCACTAACCCAACGTGGGGGGTTAGTTGGTTGTGGGGTGGGCCTACCAGTGTAGATTGACACTGTAGGTAACCTCAGTCTTTTCCTACGGTTTTCCAACCGCGCAAGGAATCGCAATCAAATGAAGGAAGAATAAAATGTTAAAGACAAGTGGGCTATATTTAATGAGGTCCAGTATACAAGCCCTGAAATAGTTAAACGGAAAGGGTATACAGTTCCTCTATTTGTATAGGAGAGTGTAGAGCACACTCTCCTTGGAATTTAGACTAAGTGGGGGGTAATGTTTAGTAAGCCTGAAGGGTATAGGACTGTGTGGGGTGGGGGAACCCACATTGGTGGAACTAAAACCCTCACACAACCAGCAAGCTAGGTGTCATGCTTCATCATCTGGGTTTTGCTCCTCGTCGGGTCGGCGCTGCAATTCCCGACGGGCACCCAGGGATGGGGCTCTTTGGCGGAGATCTTTTGTTCCTTGCCGAGGGTGAGTGCAAGTGAGGGCCAGGTAGGTGTAGATGTTTGTGAGTGTGGTTAAAAAGGGGTTGGTTAGTCTGAATATATGATTTTATTCGGTCAGTAAACCACCCTGTTAAAAATGAAATGAGAGGCGGTAGTCTTGACTAAATGGGTCAGGGACTACTCTACTCTGCTCAGGTGGTCAACATGTTTCATGCCTACAAGGTCAGGGGGATCCAGCGGCAATTCATCAGGACCAGTGATTTCAACTATCTACAAGATTGTGAGGGTGTGTTACTAATTATTTACAGTGATGTATAAAACTACCCTAAGTAAGTGTCGGAAAAACTAGACTCTTACTTGCTGGATTGGCCTATAGAAAAGGGAAAAAGGAAACAAAACAGGCACCAGCGTACATTAAGACGCACACTTAGTCAAAACTATACATTACAAAGACAGGAGCCTGAGACTCCTCATATGCATCTTCACTGGGAAAACAATTTACGCTACATACTGGTGATCATGCACAGGTGGATGCATGGTGCAGGTACGTGTCAGGTGATCAAATCTAAAATTATAAAACACTCAGAATCTTACGTTAAATGCGGTTATGCTCACCCAACGTATTAGAAAGTGCCACTCGAGTCGGTACTTGGCGAGCCTCTTGGGGATGCGTGATAGCCTACTGTAAATAATGGTACAGAGTAAAGAGGCGAGAGGCTCATGCTTGAAGGAGATGCATACTCCCTATTCGCTATGTCCAATCAGGGAAAAAGGTGGCAAAATACCCCTCGGGTCCCGTGACAAGCGAGAGGCTCATGCTTGAAGGAGATGCATACTCCCTAATCGCTATGTCCAATCAGGACAAAAGGTGGCAAAATACCCCTTGGGGCCCGTGACAGGAGAACCAACGACCGTAGAACGCCCCGTCCCCCCGTCCCAAGTGTCTCACGGGAGAGACAGGAAGGAGTCTAGGGACCGGGCCGCTGCCACAGCCGGGGTACGCCGATCACCGAGACCGAGTAAGTCTCAGCTCAAGAAGTGGAGTCTTAAGAACGGGATGCAACTACTCACAGTTTTGTCGCCCAAGGGTGGTTTGTAGACCTACCCCGCTCCGCCGAAACCGGGAAGTGAGGTCTGCTTCCCGCTGCTCAGTTAAGAGTAAATCCTATGAGGCTAGGCGGGTACTGATTGGTCACTGGACACCGGCGAGAAAGTTTAGACAGGCAGTCTTGTTTCCAGGGTGATCATGGGTGCCATCTTGGAGAGGGGTATATCACTATGTGGTGGATAGTGTATTGGGCATGAGGGGGTCAAGGGGTCCTTTAAAGATCACAATGTGCTGACAAAATTAATCATCTAATGTGTCCCTATCAACAGCCTTGAGTAGTCATGTTTCGTATGTATGGTCGTATGGATGAGACTCAGATACATATATGGGAATGCGTCTTATAACAAAGTGATGTAGGAGGTGTGGCGGGTTTAATTACCACTTATCATCTAGATGCCAATACCGTCAGATCTGAAAGTAATGATAAGTGTATTAGGGACTGACATAATGCTACCGACGGCAGTCTCATCATAGAGGTTGATTATAGGCACCATCTTGAGATGGGAAAATGCGTGATGTGATAGTCCTGAAAAGTAGCAAGGGGCTGCAGGACGTCGTTCTCCGATATAAAACTCACGACTAGTGTACTAATGTCATGGGAGGAAAGCGCTTAGAAAAACATGTGAGGTGACTCCGACATGTCGGTGTATGCCAGAGAAATATAGTAAGGGTTGCTGGATATGCCCAGTCACTATCACTATTTAGGAGATGGTGCCCCTCCCTTGCTTGGGTTTTACTTACTGATTGGGATTACAGTGAAGTGTAGGTATCATAAGAGTCTAGGGATATGCCCAATCACTATCAATATTATGGGATGATGTCCCTCCCTTGCTTGGGTTTAACTTGCTAATAGGGACTATAATGAAGTGTAGGTATCATCTAGGTTTCAGTGAGTTAAAGAAACCCATGGTATGTCATCATTTAGACCCCGTGTATCCGAAGCCAGTTTGTGGACCCATCTTTGTTCCAGTCTGAACAAAGTTTGTGGTGGCATGCCTGGATGTGATTCAAGAACAACCCATCTTAAGGAGTCTGCTGTGTGGTGGAGATTTTTGAAATGACAATACAATTTTGTGGTCTCCTTAGAGCATCTGATGTTACTTTTGTGCTCTGTGATGCGTGTCTTGATTGATCGTGTCGTCATCCCTATGTAATACAAAGCGCAAGGGCATTGTAATAGATAGATGCAATTCTTTGAATTACAATTTGTGTGACGTCCCAATTTCCAGGTCAAATTATCAGATAAAACCAATTCCTTTACGGTCATCGTCTGATAGCAAGATGTGCAATTGCCACACGGGAAATGTCCTGTGACTGGTGGAAGACCCCAAAGGGTCGCCTGGGTGTTCTGCGCTGTTTTTTTGGGTCTAGTATGGATCAGAATATCTTTAAGGTTTTGCGTTCTCTTAAAGGCAAACCTTGGTTGTGGTAGAGTTAGATCCCCAGCCGCCAGAATCCCCCAGTGTTTCTTAATGACTTTTTTTATGTTGTTGGAAGATGGGGTAAAAGAAGTCACACATGTCAAGGTTTCGGTTTGTTCACGGGTCTTAGTCTCTAGTAAAACCTCTCTAGGGTTATTCCTTGCACGTTTCATGGCGTTATTAATAGTAGTATAAAATACCTTCAAAACAGATATATGACATGCACAGCAAAAACCCAACATATATAATGAGAGGAGTTTTCACTATGTGGGGTAATACATACTTAAAAAGAGATCACACTGAACAAAATCAATGGGAACTGAACCTGCAATCTTGAGAATAAGAGTGTCAGACCTTAACCATTAGGCCACAGTGACTCTGTATAAAATATCTTCAAAACAGACATATGACATGCAAACCGAAAACCCAACATATATAATGAGAAGAGTTTTTAGTCTGTGGGGTAAGACATACTGAAAAAGAGATCTACCTGAACAGAATCAATGGCAATCGAACCTATAACCTTGAGAGTAAGAGTCTCAGACCTGAACTATTAGGCCACAGTGAGTCTGCATAAAATACCTTCAAAACAGATATATGACATGCACAGCAAAAACGCAACATATATAATGAGAGGAGATTTTACTCTGTGGGGAAATACAAACTTCTAATGAAATCTAACGGAACAGAATCAATGGGAATTGAACATGTAACATTGAGAGTATGAGCCTCAGATTGTAACCATTAGGCCACCTTCACTCTGTAGAAAATCATCTTCAAAACAGATATATGACATGCAAACCGAAAACCCAACATATATAATGAGAGGAGTTTTTACTCTGTGGGGTAATACATACTTAAAAAGAGAACACACTGAACAGAATCAATGGGTATTGAACCTGCAACTTTGAGAATAAGAGTCTCAGACCTTAACCAATAGGCCACACTAACTCTGTATAAATTAGATTAAAAACATATATATGACATGCATACCGAAAACCCAACATATAAAATGAGAGGCATTTTTTTACTGTGTGATGTAATACATACTTAAAACGAGACCTACAAGAACAGAATCTATGGGAATTGAACCTGTAATCTTCAGAATAAGAGTCTCAGACCTTAATCATTAGGCCACAGTGACTCTGTATAAAATACCTTCAAAACAGATATATGACATGCACACCAAAAACCCAACATATAAACCGAGAGGAGTTTTTACTTTGTGGGGTAATACCTACTTAAAAAGAGATCTATCTTTACAGAATCAATGGGAATTGAAGCTGCAACCTTGAGAGCAAGAGTCTTAGACCATAACCATTAGGCCACATTCACTCTGTATAAAAACACCTTCAAAACAGATATATGACATGCAAACCGAAAACCCAACATACATAATGAGAGGAGTTTTTACTCTGTGGGGTAATACCTACTTAAAAAGAATTCTACCTGTACAGAACCAATGGGAATTGAATCTGCAACCATGAGAGTAAGAGTCTCAGACCTTAACCATTAGGCCACAGTGCCTCTGTTTACAATACCTTCAAAACAGATATATGACATTTAAGCCGAAAACCCAACACATATAATGAGAGGAGTTTTCACTCTGTGGGGTAATAACTACTTAAAAAGAGATCAACCTGAACAGAATCAATAGGAATTGAACCTGCAACCTTGAGAGTAAGAGTCTCAGACCTTAACCATTAGGACATTGTGACTCTGTACAAAACACCTTCAAAACAGATATATGACATGAAAACCAAAAACCCAACATACATAATGAGAGAAGTTTTACTCTGTGGGGTAATACCTACTGAAAAAGAAATCTAACTGAACAGAATGAACGGGAATTGGACCTGTAACCTTGAGAGTAAGAGCCTCAGACCTTAACCTTTAGGCCACAGCGATTCTCTATAAACCACCTTCAAAACAGATATATGATGTTCAAACTGAAAACACAACATACATAATGAGAGGAGTTTTTATTCTGTGGGGTAATACCCACTTAAAAAGAAATCTAACTGAACAGAATCAATGGGAATTGAACCTGTAACCTTGAGAGTTAGAGCCTCAGACCTTAACCATTAGGCCACAGGGACCCTTTATAAACCACCTTCAAAACAGATATATGACATGCAAACCGAAAACCCAACACATATAATGAGAGGAGTTTTCACTCTGTGGGGTAATACCTACTTAAAAAGTGATCTACCTGAACAGAATATATGGGAATTCAACACGTAACCTTGAGAGTTAGAGCCTCAGACCTTAACCATTAGGCCACATTCACTCTGTATGAAAACACCTTCAAAACAGATATATGACATGCAAACCGAAAACCCAACATATATAATGAGAGAAGTTTTTACTCTGTGGGGTAATACATACTTAAAAATAGATCTACTTGAACAGAATCAATGGTTATTGAACCTGTAACCTTGAGAATAAAAGTCTCAGACCTTACCCATTAGGCCACAGTGACTCTCTACAACATACCTTCAAAACAGATATATGACATGCAGACCGAAAACCCAACATACATAATGAGAGGAGATTTTACTCTGTGGGGTAATAACTACTTGAAAAGAAATCTAACCGAACAGAATCAATGGGGATTGAACCTGTAACCTTGAGAGTTAGCGTCTCAGACCTTAACCATTAGGCCAAGGTGACTCTGTATAAAAAACATCTTCAAAACAGATATATCACATGCAAACCGAAAACCCAACATATATAATGATTGAAGTTTTTTCTCTTTCGGTTAATACATACTTAAAAAGAGATCTACCTTAACAGAATCAATGGGAATTGAACCTGCAACCTTGAGAATAAGAGTCTCAGACCTTAACCATTAGGCCACAGTGCCTCTGTTTACAATACCTTCAAAACAGATATATGACATTTAAGCCGAAAACCCAACACATATAATGAGAGGAGTTTTCACTCTGTGGGGTAATAACTACTTAAAAAGAGATCAACCTGAACAGAATCAATAGGAATTGAACCTGCAACCTTGCGAGTAAGAGTCTTAGACCTTAACCATTAGGACATTGTGACTCTGTATAAAACACCTTCAAAACAGATATATGACATGCAAACCAAAAACCCAACATACATAATGAGAGGAGTTTTACTCTGTGGGGTAATACCTACTGAAAAAGAAATCTAACTGAACAGAATGAACGGGAATTGAACCTGTAACCTTGAGAGTAAGAGCCTCAGACCTTAACCTTTAGGCCACAGTGACTCTCTATAAACCACCTTCAAAACAGATATATGACATTCAAACTGAAAACACAACATACATAATGAGAGGAGTTTTTATTCTGTGCGGTAATACCTACTTAAAAAGAAATCTAACTGAACAGAATCAATGGGAATTGAACCTGTAACCTTGAGAGTTAGAGCCTCAGACCTTAACCATTAGGCCACAGGGACCCTTTATAAACCACCTTCAAAACAGATATATGACATGCAAACCGAAAACCCAACACATATAATGAGAGGAGTTTTCACTCTGTGGGGAAATAACTTCTTAAAAAGAGATCAACCTGAACAGAAACAATGGGAATTGAACCTGCAATCTTGAGAGTAAGAGTCTCAGACGTTAACCATTAGGCCACATTGACTCTGTATAAAATAACTTCAAACAGATATATGACATGCAAACCGAAAACCCAACATATATTATGAGAGGAGTTTTCACTCTGTGGGGTAATACCTACTTAAAAAGTGATCTACCTGAACAGAATATATGGGAATTGAACATGTAACCTTGAGAGTTAGAGCCTCAGACCTTAACCATTAGGCCACATTCACTCTGTATAAAAACCCCTTCAAAACAGATATATGACATGCAAACCGAAAACCCAACATATGTAATGAGAGAAGTTTTTACTCTGTGGGGTAATACATACTTAAAAATAGATCTACTTGAACAGAATCAATGGTTAATAAACCTGTAACCTTGAGAATAAAAGTCTAAGACCTTACCCATTAGGCCACAGTGACTCTCTACAACATACTTTCAAAACAGATATATGACATGCAGACCGAAAACCCAACATACATAATGAGAGGAGATTTTACTCTGTGGGGTAATAACTACTTGAAAAGAAATCTAACCGAACAGAATCAATGGGGATTGAACCTGTAACCTTGAGAGTTAGCGTCTCAGACCTTAACCATTAGGCCAAGGTGCCTCTGTATAAAAAACATTTTCAACACAGATATATCACATGCAAACCGAAAACCCAACATATATAATGATTGAAGTTTTTTCTCTTTCGGTTAATACATACTTAAAAAGAGATCTACCTTAACAGAATCAATGGGAATTGAACCTGCAACCTTGAGAATAAGAGTCTCAGACCTTAACCTTTAGGCCACAGTGACACTGTGTAAAACTCATTCAAAACAGATATATGACATGCAAACCGAAAACCCAACATATATAATGAGAGGAGTTTTTACTCTGCGGGTTAATACCTACTTAAAAAGAGATCTACCTGAACAGAATCAATGGGAATCGAACTTGTAACCTTGAGAGTAAGAGTCTCAGAACTTAACCATTAGGCCACAGTGACTCTGTAAAAAATGCCTTCAAAACAGATATATGACATGCACAACAAAAACCCAACATATATCATGAGTGGAGTTTTTACTCTGTGGGGTAATACCTACTTAAAAAGAGATCTTGTAGTAATCAAAATAGTAATCCCAAGGGCCACACTTACCAGTGGCCCGCAATATCAAGTCAATAATAAGCAGTTGGCAACGTAGAAGGTTCAAGCGTTTATTGGCCACAACAGAACTCTACATAGAGGAGCCTCATCGATCTTCACCCATCAGGTGCGCCAAGGAAGACTGCTGGCCCCTTGACAAGATCACACTTATATACATATCAGAATCAGCATACAAAGCATTGCAAGTGGAAAAGTACCAGTTAGCCCTAGAGCTCCTAAAATGAGCTCATACCATCTGCACACATAAGGTTACTATCTTCTGGAGGGAAGGTCGGCG
The DNA here is from genome assembly GCF_964204655.1 of Triturus cristatus. Taxonomy (NCBI): domain Eukaryota; kingdom Metazoa; phylum Chordata; class Amphibia; order Caudata; family Salamandridae; genus Triturus; species Triturus cristatus. The sequence goes on along the minus strand of NC_140593.1, from coordinate 716,038,899 downwards.
GGATGACTCCCTTTCGTCTCGGGCTCAGAGGAATTTCGCTTGACACTCCCTACTGCAGATGTGACCTTGGGCCTCAGTCGTAAATACAATGCACCCTGTCTCTAGGCTGGTACGAACTAAATCATACAGATGGTGTTCAAAGAGAATCACGTGATCTGAGGTCATAATCCAAGATGGCCACAGTATGGCTTTTCGGCCCTTTCTATCATGCAGGACACAGAGAACGAATAGGTCATCTTATAAAGTAGTTCTTGAAGTATATAATATAGGAATCCGATCCTAGATACGTTATGCTAACTTTTCATATTGACCTAAATCCCACAATCTACCTGAACACAATCAATGGGAATTGAACCTGCAACCTTGAGAGTAAGAGTCTAAGACCTTAACAATCAGGCCACATTCAATCTGTATAAAAACACCTTCAAAACAGATATATGACATGCAAACCGAAAACCCAACATGCATAATGAAAGGAGTTTTTACTCTGTGGGGTAATACCTACTTAAAAAGAAATCTAACTGAACAGAATCAATTGGAATCAAACCTGTAACCGTGAAAGTTAGAGCCTCAGACCTTACCCATTAGGCCACAGTGACTCTATATAGAATGTCTTCAAAACAGATATATGACATGCAAACCGAAAAACCAACACATATAATGAGAGGAGGTTTCACTCTGTGGGGTAATACCTACTTAAAAAGAGATCTACCTTGACAGAATCAATGGGAATTGAACCTGCAACCTTGAGAGTAAGAGTCTCAGACCTTAACCATTAGGCCACATTAACTATGCATAAAATCACCTTCAAAACAGATATATGACATGCAAACTGAAAACCCAACATACATAATGAGAGGAGTTTTTACTCTGTATGGTAATACTTACTCAAAACAAAATCTAACTGAACAGAATCAATGGGAATTGACCCTGTTATCTTGAGAGTTAGAGCCTCAGACCATAACCATTAGGCTATACTCTCTCTGTGAAAAAACACCTTCAAAACAGATATATGAAATGCAAACCGAACACCCAACATACAGAATGAGAGGAGTTTTTACTCTGTGGGGTAATACCTACTTAATAAGAGAATCCATGGGAATCGACCCTGTAACCTTGAGAGTAAGAGTCTCAGACCTTAACCATTAGGCCACAGTGACTTGGGATAAAATATCTTCAAAACAGATGTATGACATGCACAACGAATACCCAACATATATAATGAGAGGAGTGTTTACTCTGTGGGGTAATACCTACTTAAAAAGAGACCTACCTGAACATAATCAATGGTAATTGAACTTGCAACCTTGAGAGTAAGAGTCTCAGTCTGCTGATATCTGATGAGGGTTCTGAGCCTCGCTGGGTAAATAATTGTGGGCTGACCGAGCTGAAATGTGGGATTATCATCATGACTTTGCTGTTTCTTTGAAGCGAAAATATGTGAATGACCACTTGTAAAATAGGGGCGGTGTTGCCCAGAGCGTAATATTTTGTATATATGAAAAGACTGTTTTTTGGTTGGGAGCAGTCTCCTGAGAACATACATCGTGTTGTACTTCTCGGATACCTGTGATTGGTCTGCAGCCAATAAATACGATCTTTGACTTCACCTAGAAGACTCTGTGTTTCTGTAGTCTGAAACAGGAAGAACTTGAAGTCTTCGGGTGTGTCCCCTGGCACCGCTGGGTTGGTTCTGAAAACCCAGTACTTCAACCTACCTAAATAGAGATCTACCTGAACAGAATCAATGGGAATTGAACATGTAACCTTGAGAGTTAGAGCTTCAGACCTTCACCATTAAGCCACCTTCACTCTGTATCAAAACACCTTCAAAACAGATATATGACATGCAAACCGAAAACCCAACATATATAATGAGATGAGTTTTTACTCTGTGGGGTAATACATACTTAAAAATAGATCTAACTAAACAGAATGAATGGGAATTGAACCTGCAACCTTGAGAATAAGAGTCTCATACATTAACCATTAGGCCACAGTGACTCTGTATAAAATGCTTTCAAAACAGATATCTGACATGCAAACCGAAAACCCAACATATATAATGAGAGGAGTTTTTACTCTGTCGGGTAATATATACTTAAAAAGAGATCTACCTGAACAGAATCAATGGCAATCAAACCTGTAAAATTGAGAGTAAGAGTCTCAGACCTGAACCATTAGGCCACAGTGACTCTGTATAAAGTGCCTTCAAAACAGATATATGACATGCAAACCGAAAACCCAACATATATAATGAGAGGAGTTTTTACTCTGTGGGGTAATACATACTTAAAAAGAGATCACACTAAACAGAATCAATGGGAATTGAACCTGCAACCTTGAGAATAAGAGTAGCAGACCTTAACCATTAGACCACAGTCACTCTGTATAAAATATCTTTAAAACAGATATCTGACATGCAGACCGAAAACCCAACATATATAATGAGAGGAGTTTTCACTCTGTGGGGTAATACCTACCTAAAAAAAGATCTATCTGAACAGAATGAATGGGAATTGAACATGTAACCTCAAGAGTTAGAGCCTCAGACCTTAACCATTAAGCCATATTCACCCTGTATCAAAACACCTTCAAAACCGATATATGACATGCAAACCGAAAACCCAACATATATCATGAGAGGAGTTTTTACTCTGTGGGGTAATACATACTTAAAAATAGATCTAACTAAACAGAATGATTGGGAATTGAACCTGCAACCTTGAGAATAAGAGTCGCAGACATTAACCTTTAGGCCACAATCACTCTCTAGAAAATACTTTCAAAACAGATATCTGACAGGCAAACCGAAAACCCAACATATATAATGAGAGCAGTTTTTACTCTGGCGGGTAATATATACTTAAAAAGAGATCTACCTGAACAGAATCAATGGCAATCAAACCTGTAACCTTGAGAGTAAGAGTCTCAGACCTATACAATTAGGCCATAGTGACACTGGATAAAGAATCTTCAAAATAGATATATGACATGCAAACCGAAAACACAACATATATAATGAGAGGAGTTTTTACTCTTTGGAGTAATACATACTTAAAAATGAGATCTAACTGAACAGAATAAATGGGAATTGAACCTGTAACCTTGAGAGTAAGAGTCTCAGACCTTAATCATTAGGAAACAGTGATTATTTATAAAATATCTTCAAAACAGATATATGACATTCAAACCGAACACCTAACATATATAATGAGAGGGGTTTTAACTCTGTGGGGTAATACATACTTAAAAAGAGATCTAACTGAACGGAATCTATGGGAATTGAGCCTGCAACCTTCAGAGTAAGAGTCTCAGACCTTAACCATTAAGCCACAGTGCCTGTGTGTAAAGCTCCTTCAAAACAGATATATGACAGGCAAAACGAAAACCCAACAGATATATAATGGGACAAGTGTTTACACTGTGGGGAAATACCTACTTAAATAGAAATCTAACTGAACAGAATCAATGGGAATTGACCCGGCAACATTGACAGTAAGAGTCTCAGACCTTAACCATTAGGCCATATTCACACTGTATTAAAACATCTTCAAAAGAGATATATGACATGCAAACCAAAAACCCAACATAGATAATGAGAGGAGTTTTTACTGTGTGTGGAAATACCTACTTAAAAAAAATCTAACTGAACAAAATCAATTGGAATTGAACCTGTAACCTTGAAAGTAAGTGTCTCAGACCTTAACCATTAGACCACAGTGACTCTGTACAAAAATAACTTCAAAACAGTTATATGACATGCAAACCGAAAACCCAACATATATAATGAGAGGCGTTTTTACTCTGTGGGGTAATACATACTTAAAAAGAGATCTAACTGAACAGAATCAATGGAAATTGAACCTGTAATCTTGAGAGTAAGAGTCTCTGACCTTACCTATTAGCCCACAGTAACTCTGTATGAAACCCCTTCAAAACAGATATATGACATGCAAACCGAAAACCCAACATATATAATGAGAGAAGTTTTTACTCTGTGGGGTAATACCTTCTTAAAAAGAGATCTACCTGCATAGAATCAATGGGAATTGAACATATAACCTTGCAAGTAAGAGTGTCATATCTTAACAATTAGTACACAATGCCTCTGTAAAAAACACCTTCAAAACAGATATATGACATGCAAACCGAAAACGCAACATATATATTGAGAGTAGTTTTTACTCTGTGCGGTAATACATACTTAAAAACAGATCTAACTGAACAAAATCAATAGGAATTGAACATGTAACCTTGAGTGTAAATGTCTGGGAACTTACCCATTAAGCCACAGTGACTCTATGTAAAAGTTCTTCAAAACAGATATATTACATGCAAACCGAAAACCCAACATATATTATGAAAGGAGTTTTTACTCTGTGGGGTAATACATGCTTAAAAAGAGAGCTAAATGAACAGAAACAATGGGAATTGAACCTGTAAAATTGAGAGTTAGAGTCTCAGACATTAACCATAAGGCCACAGTGACGCTTTTTGAAATATCTTCAAAACAGATATATGACATGCAAACCGAAAACCCAACATATATGACGAGAGAAGTTTTTACTCTGTGGGGTAATACATACTTATAAAGAGAGATAACTGAACAGAATCCATGGGAATTGAATATGTTACCGTGCGAGTAAGAGTCTCAGACCTTAACCATTAGGCCACAGTGACTTTGTACAAAAACACCTTTAAAACAGTTATATGACATTCATACCAAAAACCTAACATATACATTGTGAGGAGTTTTACTCTGTCAGGTAATGCATACTTAAAAAGAGATCTAACTGAACAGAATCAATGGGAATTGAACCTGCTACCTTGAGAATAAGAGTTGCAGACCTTACCCATTAGGCCACAGATACTCTATGTGAAATACCTTCAAAACAGATATATGACATGCAAACGGAAAACCCATCATATATCATGAGAGGAGTTTTTACTCTGTGGGGAAATACCCACTTTAAAAAAAAATGCTATCTGAACAGACTCAATTGGAATTGAACCTGTAACCTTGTAAGTAAGAGTCTCAGATCTTAACCATTAGGCCACAGTGACTCTTTAAAAATGCCTTCAAAACAGATATATGACATGCAAACCGAAAACCCAACACCTATAATGAGAGGAGATTTTTATTTTGTGGGGTAATACCTATTTAAAAAGAGATCTACCTGAACAGAATCAATGCGAATTGAACATGCAACCTTGAGAATAAGAGTCTCAGACCTTAACCATAAGGCCACATTCACTCTGCTTAAAAAGACACCTTCAAAACAGATATATGACAAGTAAACCGAAAACCCAACATACATAATGAGAGGAGATTTGTGGGGTAATACCTACTTCAAAAAAAATCTAACTGAAGTGAATCAATTGGAATTGAACCTTTAGAATAGGAGTCTCAGACCTTTAGCATTAGGCCACAGTGACTCTATTTAAAGTGCCTTCAAAACAGATATATGACAGCCAAACCGAAAACCCAACATATATAATGAGAGGAGTTTTTACTCTGTGGGGAAATACCTACTTTAAAAAAAAATGCTATCTGAACAGACTCAATTGGAATTGAACCTGTAACTTTGTAAGTAAGAGTCTCCGATCTTAACCATTAGGCCACAGTGACTCTGTACAAAATGCCTTCAAAACAGATATATGACATGCAAACCGAAAACCCAACACATATAATGAGAGGAGATTTTTATTTTGTGGGGTAATACCTACTTAAAAAAAGATCTACCTGAACAGAATCAATGGGAATTGAACCTGCAACCTTGAGAATAAGAGTCTCAGACCTTAACCATAAGGCCACATTCACTCTGTTTGAAAAGACACCTTCAAAACAGATATATGACATGTAAACCGAAAACCCAACATACATAATGAGAGGAGATTTGTGGGGTAATACCTACTTCAAAAAAAATCTAACTGAAGAGAATCAATGGGAATTGAACCTTTAGAGTAGGAGTCTCAGACCTTTACCATTAGGCCACAGTGACTCTATTTAAAGTGCCTTCAAAACAGATATATGACATGCAAACCGAACACCTAACATATATAATTAGGGGAGTTTTCACTCTAAGGGGTAATACCTACTTAAACAGAGATCTAACTGAACAGGATCCATGGGAATTGAACCTGTAACCAAACGTCTCAGACCTTACTCACTAGGCCATAGTGACTGTGTATAAAACATCTTCAAAACAGATATATGACAGCCAAACCGAAACCCCAACATATATAATGAGAGGAGTTTTTACTCTGTGGGGTAATACATATTTCAAAAGAGATCTAACTGAACGAAATCAATGGGAATTAAACATGAAATCTGGAGAGTAAGTGTCTCACACCTTAACCATTAGGCCACTGTGACTCTGTATAAAATACTTTCATAACAGATATATGACATGCAAACCGAAAACCCAACATATATAATGAGAGGAGTTTTTACTCTGAAGGGTAATACCTACTTAAAAAGAGATGTGCCTGAACAGAATCAATGGGAACTGAACTTGTAATCTGGAGAATAACAGTCTCTGACCTTAACCATTAGGCCACAGTGACTCTTTTTATATTACCTTCAAAACAGATATATGACATGCAAACCAATCACCTAACATATATAATTAGGGGAGTTTTCACTCTAATGGGTAATACCTTCTTAAAAAGAGATCTACCTGCATAGAATCAATGGGAATTGAACATATAACCTTGCACGTAAGAATGTCATATCTTAACAATTAGTACACAATGCCTCTGTAAAAAACACCTTCAAAACAGATATATGACATGCAAACCGAAAACCCAACATATATATTGAGAGTAGTTTTTACTCTGTGCGGTAATACATACTTAAAAACAGATCTAACTGAACAAAATCAATAGGAATTGAACATGTAACCTTGAGTGTAAATGTCTGGGAACTTACCCATTAAGCCACAGTGACTCTATGTAAAAGTCCTTCAAAACAGATATATTACATGCAAACCGAAAACCCAACATATATTATGAAAGGAGTTTTTACTCTGTGGGGTAATACATGCTTAAAAAGAGAGCTAAATGAACAGAAACAATGGGAATTGAACCTGTAAAATTGAGAGTTAGAGTCTCAGACATTAACCATAAGGCCACAGTGACGCTTTTTGAAATATCTTCAAAACAGATATATGACATGCAAACCAAAAACCCAACATATATGACGAGCGAAGTTTTTACTCTGTGGGGTAATACATACTTATAAAGAGAGCTAACTGAACAGAATCCATGGGAATTGAATATGTTACCGTGCGAGTAAGAGTCTCAGACCTTAACCATTAGGCCACAGTGACTTTGTACAAAAACACCTTTAAAACAGTTATATGACATTCAAACCAAAAACCTAACATATACATTGTGAGGAGTTTTACTCTGTCAGGTAAAGCATACTTAAAAAGAGATCTAACTGAACAGAATCAATGGGAATTGAACCTGCTATCTTGAGAATAAGAGTTGCAGACCTTACCCATTAGGCCACAGATACTCTATGTGAAATACCTTCAAAACTGATATATGACATGCAAACGGAAAACCCAACATATATCATGAGAGGAGTTTTTACTCTGTGGGGAAATACCCACTTTAAAAAAAAATGCTATCTGAATAGACTCAATTGGAATTGAACCTGTAACCTTGTAAGTAAGAGTCTCAGATCTTAACCATTAGGCCACAGTGACTCTGTATAAAATGTCTTCAAAACAGATATATGACATGCAAACCGAAAACCCAACACCTATAATGAGAGGAGATTTTTATTTTGTGGGGTAATACCTATTTAAAAAGAGATCTACCTGAACAGAATCAATGCGAATTGAACATGCAACCTTGAGAATAAGAGTCTCAGACCTTAACCATAAGGCCACATTCACTCTGTTTAAAAAGACACCTTCAAAACAGATATATGACATGTAAACCGAAAACCCAACATACATAATGAGAGGAGATTTGTGGGGTAATACCTACTTCAAAAAAAATCTAACTGAAGAGAATCAATTGGAATTGAACCTTTAGAGTAGGAGTCTCAGACCTTAACCATTAGGCCACAGTGACTCTTTTTAAATTACCTTCAAAACAGATATATGACATGCAAACCGATCACCTAACATATATAATTAGGGAAGTTTTCACTCTAAGGGGTAATACCTACTTAAAAAGTGATCTACCTGAACAGAATCAATGGGAATAGAATCTGTAACCTTGCGAGTAAGAGTCTCAGACCTCAACCATTAGGCCACAATGCATCTGTATAAAACACCTTCAAAACAGATATATGACATTCAAACCGAAAACCCAACATATATAATGAGTGGAGTTTTTACTCTGTGGGGTAATACATATTTCAAAAGGGATCTAACTGAACGAAATCAATGGGAATTGAACATGAAACCTTGAGAGTAAGAGTCTCACACCTTAACCATTAGGCCACATTGACTCTGTATAACATGCTTTCAAAACAGATATATGACATTCAAAACAAAAACCCAACATATATTATGAGAGGAGTTTTTACTCTGTGGGGTAATACCTACTTAAAAAGAGATCTACCTGAACAGAATCAATGGCAATTGAAAATGTAACCTAGAAAGTAAGAGTCTCAGACCTTAACCATTAGGCCACAGTGACTCTGTATAAAATACCTTCAAAACAGATATATGACATGCAAACCGAAAACCCAACATATGATGAGAGTAGTGTTTACTCTCTGGGGTAATACATACTTAAAAAAAACTAACTGAAGAGAATCAATTGGAATTGAACCTGTAAACTTGTGAGTAAAAGTCTCAGACATTAACCATTAGGCCACAGTGACAGTGTATAGAACACCTTCAAAACAGATATATCACAGGCAAACTGAAAATCCAACATATATAATGAGACGAGTGTTTACTCTGTGGGGTAATACCTAGTTAAAAAGAGATCTACTTGCACATAATCAATGGGAATTGAACCTGTAACTTTGATAATAAGAGTCTCAGACCTCAACCGTTAGGCCAGAGAAACTCTGTGCAAAGCACCTTCAAAATAGATATATGACATGCTAACCGAAATATCAACATACATAATGAGAGTTGTGTTTACTCTGTGGGGTAATACCTACTTAAAAAGAAACCACCTTCAAAACAGATATATGACATGCAAACCAAAAACCCAACATATATCACGAGAGTAGTTTTTACTCTGTGGGGTAATAAATACTTAAAAAGAGATCTAATTGAACAGAATCAATGGGAATTGCAGATGTAACCTTGAGAGTAAGAGTCTCTGACCTTAACCATTAGGCCACAGTGACTCTGTACAAAATATCTTCAAAACAGATATATGACATGCAAACCGAAAACCCAACATATATGATGAGTGGAGTTTTTCCTCTGTGGGGTAATACCTACTGAAATAGAGATCTACCTGAACAGAATCAATGAGAAGCGAACAGGTATCCTGGATAGTAAGAATCTCAGATCTTAACCATTAGGCCACATTCATTCTGTATAACAGCACTTTCAAAACAGATATATGATATTCAAACCGAAAACCCAACATTATAATGAGAGGAGTTATTACTCTGGGGAGTAATACCTACGTAAAAAAAAATCTAACTGAACAGAATCAATGGGATTTAAACCTGTAACTTTGAGAGTATTAGCCCCAGACCTTAACCATTAGGCCACATTCAATCTGTATAAATCACCTTCAAAAGAGATATATGACATGCAAACCGAAAACCCAACATATATAATGAGCGGAGTGTTTACTCTGTGGAGTAATACATACTTAAAAAGAGATCTAACTTAATAGAATCAATGGGAATTGAAACTGTAACGTTAATTTCGCAGACCTTACCTTTTAGGCCATAGTGACTCTGAATAAAGTACCTTTAAAACAGATATATGACAAACCGAATACCCAACATATATAATGAGAGTAGTTTTTACTCTGTGGGGTAATACCTCCTTAAAAATAGATCTAACTGAACAAAATCTATGGGAATTGAAAGTGTAACCTTGAGAGTAGGAGTCTCAGACCTTAACCATTAGGCCTCAGTGACTTTGTACAAAAACATCTTCAAAACAGATATATGACATGCAAACTGACAACCCAACTTATATAATGAGAGTGGTTTTTACTCTGTGGGGTAATACATACTTAAAAAGAGTTCTATCTAAACAGAGGCAATGGGTATTGAACCTGTAACCTTGAGAGTAAGAGTCTCAGAACGTACCCATTAGGCCACAGTGACTCCGTATAAAAAATCTTCAAAACAGATATATGACATGCAAACCGAAAACCCAACATATATAATGAGAGGAGTTTTTACTCTGTGGGGTAATACCTCCTTAAAAAGAGATCTAACTGAACAAAATCAATAGGAATTGAACCTGTAACCATGCGAATAAGCATCTCAGACCTTAACCATTAGGCCACAGTGACGCTGTATAAAACACCTTCAAAAAAGATATATTAGATTCAAACCGAAAACCCAACATATATAATGAGAGGAGTTTTTACTCTGTGGAGTAATACATACTTAAAAAGAGATCTAACTGAACAAAATCAATGGGAATTGAAACTGGAACGTTAATGTCTCAGACCTTAACCATTAGGCCACAATGAGTCTGTATACAGTACCTTCATAACTGATATATGACATGCAAACCGAAAACCCCACATATATAATGAGAGGAGTGTTTACTCTGTGGGGTAATACATATTTCTAAATAGATCTAACAACATCAATGGGAATTAAACATGAAACCTTGAGAGTAAGAGTCTCACACCTTAACCTTTAGGCCACATTGATTCTGTAAAAATACTTTAAAAACAGATATATGACATTCAAATAAATAACCCAACATATATAATGAGAGGAGTTTTCAATCTGTGGGGTAATACCTACTTAAAAAGAGATCTACATGAGCACAATCAATGGTAATTGAACCTGTAACCTAGAGAGTAAGAGTCTCAGACCTTAACCATTAGGCCACAGTGACTCTGTATAACATACCTTCAAAACAGATATATGATATGCAAATCGAAAACCCAACATATATAATGAGAGTTGTGTTTACTCTGTGGGGTAATACCTACTTAAAAAGAGATCTAGCTGAACAGAATCAATGGGAAGTAGACCTGTAACCTTGAGAGTAAGAGTCTCAGACCTTAACCATTAGGCCACAGTGACTCTGTATAAACCACCTTCAAAATAGATATATGACATTCAAACCGAAAACCCAACATATATAATGAGAGTTGTGTTTACTCTGTGGGGTAATACCTACTTAAAAATAGATCTAGCTGAACAGAATCAATGGGAAGTGGACCTGTAACCTTGAGAGTAAGAGTCTCAGACCTTAACCATTAGGCCACAGTGACTCTGTACAAAGACACCTTCAAAACAGATATATGACATGCAACCCTAAAACCCAACATAAATAATGAGAGGAGGTTTTACTCTGTGGAGTAATACATACTTAAAAAGAGTTCTAGCTTAACAGAATCAAGGGGAATTGAAACTGTAACGTTAATGTCTCAGACCTTAAGCATTAGGCCATAGTGACTCTGTATAAAGTACCTTCAAAACAGATATATGACATGCAAACCGAATACCCAACATATATAATGAGAGGGGTTTTTACTCTGTGGAGTAATACACACTTAAAAAGTGTTCTAGCTTAACAGAATCAAGGGGAATTGAAACTGTAACGTTAATGTCTCGGACCTTAACCATTAGGCCATAGTGACTCTGTATAAAGTACCTTCAAAACAGATATATGACATGCAAACCGAATACCCAACATAGATAATGAGAGGGGTTTTTACTCTGTGGGGTAATACATACTTAAAAAGAGTTCTACCTGAACAGAATCAATGGGAATTGAACCTGTATCCCTGAGAGAAATAGTCACATACCTTAACCATTAGGCCACAGCGACTCTGTATAAAACACCTTCAAAACAGATATATGACATTCAAATCAAAAACCCAACATATATAAAGAGAGGGGTTTTTACTCTGTGGAGTAATACATACTTAAAAAGAGATCTAACTTAACAGAATGAATGGGAATTGAAACTGTAAAGTTAATGTCTCAGACCTTAAGCATTAGGCCATAGTGACTCTGTATAAAGTACCTTCAAAACAGATATATGCCATGCAAACCGAAAACCCAACATATAATGTGAGGGGTTTTTACTCTGTGGGGTAATACATACTTAAAAAGAGATCTAACTGAACAGAATCAATGAGAATTGAGCCTTTAACCTTGAGAGTAAGAGTCTCAGAACTTACCCATTAGGACACAGTGACTCTGTATAAAACACCTTCAAAACAGATATATGACATGCAAACCGAAAGGGGAACAACCTTTACAACGCAACTTTTACAACGCACTACCTTTACAACGCATTTTTTACAACGCATAATCCATTACAACGCATGACATTACAACGCATGACACTACAACGCATTTTTAAAAACTACCTTTACAACGCATTCCATTACAACGCATACTACCATTACAACGCATACCATTACAACGCATAATATTACACTACACTATCCAACACTTACACTACTGATGCACCCCCTGGAGTTAGAATAGTAATTTTTACCCCTATACTATCCAACACTTACCCTACTGTTGCACCCCCTGGAGTTAGAATAGTAATTTTTACCCCTATACTATCCAACACTTACCCTACTGTTGCACCCCCTGGAGTTAGAATAGTAATTTTTACCCCTATACTATCCAACACTTACCCTACTGTTGCACCCCCTGTAGTTAGAATAGTAATTTTTACCCCTATACTATCCAACACTTACCCTACTGTTGCACCCCCTGTAGTTAGAATAGTAATTTTTACCCCTATACTATCCAACACTTACCCTACTGTTGCACCCCCTGGAGTTAGAATAGTAATTTTTACCCCTATACTATCCAACACTTACCCTACTGTTGCACCCCCTGGAGTTAGAATAGTAATTTTTACCCCTATTCTATCCAACACTTACCCTACTGTTGCACCCCCTGGAGTTAGAATAGTAATTTTTACCCCTATACTATCCAACACTTACCCTACTGTTGCACCCCCTGGAGTTAGAATAGTAATTTTTAACCCTATACTATCCAACACTTACCCCACTGTTGCACCCCCTGGTGTTAGAATAGTAATTTTTACCCCTATACTATCTAATACTTACCTTAAATGTAATTTAATATTATGCGTTGTAATGATATGCGTTGTAAAGGTAGTATGCGTTGTAATGGAAATGCGTTGTAAAGGTATTTTTTAAAAATGCGTTGTAGTGTCATGCGTTGTAATGTCATGCGTTGTAATGGATTATGCGTTGTAAAAAATGCGTTGTAAGTGCATGCGTTGTAAAAGTGTGCGTTGTAACGTCATACATCCAAACCGAAAACCCAACATATATAATGCGAGTTGTGTTTAGTCTGTGGGGTAATACCTACTTAAAAAGAGATCTACCTAAACAGAATCAATGGGAAGTGAACCTGTAACCATGAGTGTAAGAGTCTCAGACATTAACCATTAGGCCACAGTGACACTGTATAAGACACCTTAAAAATAGATATACAACATGCAAACTGAAAACCCAACATATATAATGAGATGTGTTTTTACTCTCTGGGGTAACACATACTTAAAAAGAGATCTAACTGAACAGAATCAATGGGAATTAAACATATCACCTTGACAGTAAGAGTCTCAGACCTTAACCATTAGGTCACAGTAACTCTGTACAAAAAGACCTTCAAAATAGTTATATGACATGCAAACCGAAAACCCAACATATATAATGAGAGGAGTTTTTACTCTGTGGGAAAATACCTACTTAAAAATAGATCTACCTGAACAGAAACACTGGGAATTGAACATGTAATCTTGAGTGTAATAGTCTCAGACCTTAACCATTAGGCCATAGTGACACTGGATAAAACATCTTCAAAATAGATATATGACATGCAAACCGAAAACACAACATATATAATGAGAGGAGTTTTTACTCTGTGGAGTAATACATACTTGAAAATGAGATCTAACTGAACAGAATAAAAGGGAATTGAACCTGTAACCTTGAGAGTAAGAGTCTCAGACCTTAATCATTAGGAAACAGTGATTATGTATAAAATATCTTCAAAACAGATATATGACATTCAAACCGAAAACCTAACATATATAATGAGAGGGGTTTTTACTCTGTGGGGTAATACATACTTAAAAAGAGATCTAACTTAACAGTATCTATGGGAATTGACCCTGTAACCTTCAGAGTAAGAGTCTCAGACCTTAACCATTAAGCCACAGTGCCTGTGGGTAAAGCACCTTCAAAACAGATATATGACAGGCAAAACGAAAACCCAACAGATATATAATGTGAGAAGTGTTTACACTGTGGGGTAATACCTACTTAAATAGAGATCGAACTGAACAGAATCAATGGGAATTGACCCAGCAACATTGACAGTAAGAGTCTCAGACCTTAACCATTAGGCCATATTCAAACTGTATAAAAACATCCTCAAAAGAGATATATGACATGCTAATCAAAAACCCAACATAGATAATGAGAGGAGTTTTTACTGTGTGTGGAAATACCTACTTAAAAAAAATCTAACTGAACAAAATCAATTGGAACTGAACCTGCAACCTTGAAAGTAAGAGTCTCAGACCTTAACCATTAGACCACAGTGACTCTGTACAAAAGTACCTTCAAAACAGTTATATGACATGCAAGCCGAAAACCCAACATATATAATGAGAGGAGTTTTTACTCTGTGGGATAATACCTACTTAAAAATAGATCTACCTGAACAGAAACACTGGGAATTGAACCTGTAATCTTGAGTGTAAGAGTCTCAGACCTTAACCATTAGGCCATAGTGACACTGGATAAAACATGTTCAAAATAGATATATGACATGCAAACCGAAAACACAACATATATAATGAGAGGAGTTTTTACTCTGTGGAGTAATACATACTTGAAAATGAGATCTAACTGAACAGAATAAATGGGAATTGAACCTTTAACTTTGAGAGTAAGAGTCTCAGACCTTAATCATTAGGAAACAGTGATTATGTATAAAATATCTTCAAAACAGTTATATGACATTCAAACTGAAAACCTAACATATATAATGAGAGGGGTTTTTACTCTGTGGGGTAATACATACTTTAAAAGTGATCTAACTGAACAGAATCAATGGGAATTGACCCAGCAACATTGACAGTAAAAGTCTCAGACCTTAACCATTAGGCCATATTATAACTGTGTAAAAACATCCTCAAAA
Organism: Triturus cristatus; assembly: GCF_964204655.1. NCBI lineage: Eukaryota > Metazoa > Chordata > Amphibia > Caudata > Salamandridae > Triturus > Triturus cristatus. The sequence continues at coordinate 716,023,553 of NC_140593.1, read as the reverse complement.
GAGATTAATGACATGCTAACCAAAAACCCAACATAGATAATGAGAGGAGTTTTTACTGTGTGTGGAAATACCTACTTAAAAAAAATCTAATCGAACAAAATCAATTGGAACTGAACCTGCAAAGTAAGAGTCTCAGACCTTAACCATTAGACCACAGTGACTCTGTACAAAAGTACCTTCAAAACAGTTATATGACATGCAAGCCGAAAACCCAACATATATAATGAGAGGAGTTTTTACTCTGTGAGGTAATACATACTTAAAAAGAGATCTAACTGAACAGAATCAATGGGAATTGAACCAGTAATCTTGAGGGTAAGAGTCTCTGACCTTACCTATTAGCCCACAGTAACTCTGTATAAAACCCCTTCAAAACAGATATATGACATGCAAACCGAAAACCCAACATATATAATGAGAGGAGTTTTTACTCTGTGGGGTAATACCTTCTTAAAAAGAGATCTACCTGCATAGAATCAATGGGAATTGAACATGTAACCTTGCAAGTAAGAGTGTCATATCTTAACAATTAGTACACAATGCCTCTGTAAAAAACACCTTCAAAACAGATATATGACATGCGAACCGAAAACCCAACATATATAATGAGAGTAGTTTTTACTCTGTGCGGTAATACATACTTAAAAAGAGATCTAACTGAACAAAATCAATGGGAATTGAAAATGTAACCTTGAGCGTAAATGTCTGGGAACTTAGCCATTAAGCCACAGTGACTCTATGTAAAAGTCCTTCAAAACAGATATATTACTTGCAAACCGAAAACCCAACATATATTTTGAAAGGAGTTTTTACTCTGTGGGGTAATACATGCTTAAAAAGAGAGCTAAATGAACTGAAACAATGGGAATTGAACCTGTAAAATTGAGAGTTAGAGTCTCAGACATTAACCATTAGGCCACAGTGAAACTTTTTGAAATATCTTCAAAACAGATATATGACATGCAAACCGAAAACCCAACATCTATGAAGAGAGGAGTTTTTACTCTGTGGGGTAATACATACTTAAAAAGAGAGCTAACTGAACAGAATCCATGGGAATTGAATCTGTTAACGTGCGAGTAAGAGTCTCAGACCTTAACCATTAGGCCACAGTGACTTTGTACAAAAACACCTTTAAAATAGTTATATGACATTCAAACCAAAAACCTAACATATATATTGAGAGGAGTTTTACTCTGTCAGGTAATACATACTTAAAAAGAGATCTAACTCAACAGAATCAATGGGAATTGAACCTGTAACCTTGAGAATAAGAGTTGCAGACCTTACCCATTAGGCCACAGATACTCTATGTGAAATAACTTCAAAACAGATATATGACATGCAAACCGAAAACCCAACAAATATAATGAGAGTAGTTTTTACTCTGTGGGTTAATAGCTACTTAAAAAAAAATCTAACTGAAATGAACCAATGGGAATTAAACCTGTAACTTTGAGAGTAAGAGCCTCAGACCTTAACCATTAGGACACATTCACTCTGTATAAAACCACCTTCAAAACAGATATATGACATGCAAACCTAAAACCCAACATATATCATGAGAGGAGTTTTTACTCTGTGGGGAAATACCTACTTTAAAAAAAAATGCTATCTGAACAGACTCAATTGGAATTGAACCTGTAACCTTGTAAGGAAGAGTCTCAGATCTTAACCATTAGGCCACAGTGACTCTGTGCAAAACAACCCTTCAAAACCGTTATATGACTTTCAAACCGAAAACCCAACATATACAATGAGAAGACTTTTTACTCTGCAGGGTAATACATACTTAAAAAGAGACCTAACGGAACAGAAATACTGGGAAATGAACCTGTAACCTTGAGAATAAGAGTTGCAGACCTTACCCATTAGGCCACAGTGACTCTGTATAAAATTCCTTCAAAACAGATATATGACATGCAAACCGAAAACCCAACACATATAATGAGTGGAGATTTTTATTTTGTGGGGTAATACCTACTTAAAAAGAGATCTACCTGAACAGGATCAATCGGAATTGAACCTGCAACCTTGAGAATAAGAGTCTCAGACCTTAACCATAAGGCCACATTCACTCTGTATGAAAAGACACCTTCAAAACAGATATATGACATGTAAACCGAAAACCCAACATACATAATGAGAGGAGATTTTACTCTGTGGGGTAATACCTACTTCAAAAAAAATCTAACTGAAGAGAATCAATGGGAATTGAACCTTTAGAGTAGGAGTCTCAGACCTTTACCGTTAGGCCACAGTGACTATATTTAAAGTGCCTTCAAAACAGATATATGACATGCAAACCGAACACATATAATTAGGTGAGTTTTCACTCTAAGGGGTAATACCTACTCAAACAGAAATCTAACTGAACAGGATCAATGGGAATTGAACCTGTAACCATGAAAGTAAACGTCTCAGACCTTACTCATTAGGCCACAGTGACTGTGTATAAAACATCTTCAAAACAGATATATGACAGCCAAACCGAAAACCCAACATATATAATGAGAGGAGTTTTTACTCTGTGGGGTAATACATATTTCAAAAGAGATCTATCTGAACGAAATCAATGGGAATTGAACATGAAATCTTGAGAGTAAGTGTCTCACATCTTAACCATTAGGCCACTGTGACTCTGTATAAAGTACCTTCAAAACAGATATATGACATGCAAACCGAAAACCCAACATATAATGTGAGGGGTTTTTACTCTGTGGGGTAATACATACTTAAAAAGAGATCTAACTGAAGAGAATCAATGAGAATTGAACCTTTAACCTTGAGAGTAAGAGTCTCAGAACTTACCCATTAGGACACAGTGACTCTGTATAAAACACCTTCAAAACAGATATATGACATGTAAACCGAAAACCCAACATATATAATGCGAGTTGTGTTTAGTCTGTGGGGTAATACCTACTTAAAAAGAGATCTACCTAAACAGAATCAATGGCAAGTGAACCTGTAACCAATTGTGTAAGAGTCTCAGACATTAACCATTAGGCCACAGTGACACTGTATAAGACACCTTAAAAATAGATATACAACATGCAAACCGAAAACCCAACATATATAATGAGATGTGTTTTTACTCTCTGGGGTAACACATACTTAAAAAGAGATCTAACTGGACAGAATCAATGGGAATTAAACATATCACCTTGACAGTAAGAGTCTCAGACCTTAACCATTAGGTCACAGTAACTCTGTACAAAAACACCTTCAAAATAGTTATATGACATGCAAACCGAAAACCCAACATATATAATGAGAGGAGTTTTTACTCTGTGGGATAATACCTACTTAAAAATAGATCTACCTGAACAGAAACACTGGGAATTGAACCTGTAATCTTGAGTGTAAGAGTCTCAGACCTTAACCATTAGGCCATAGTGACACTGGATAAAACATGTTCAAAATAGATATATGACATGCAAACCGAAAACACAACATATATAATGAGAGGAGTTTTTACTCTGTGGAGTAATACATACTTGAAAATGAGATCTAACTGAACAGAATAAATGGGAATTGAACCTTTAACTTTGAGAGTAAGAGTCTCAGACCTTACTCATTAGGAAACAGTGATTATGTATAAAATATCTTCAAAACAGTTATATGACATTCAAACTGAAAACCTAACATATATAATGAGAGGGGTTTTTACTCTGTGGGGTAATACATACTTAAAAAGTGATCTAACTGAACAGAATCAATGGGAATTGACCCAGCAACATTGACAGTAAAAGTCTCAGACCTTAACCATTAGGCCATATTATAACTGTATAAAAACATCCTCAAAAGAGATATATGACATGCTAACCAAAAACCCAACATAGATAATGAGAGGAGTTTTTACTGTGTGTGGAAATACCTACTTTAAAAAAATCTAATCGAACAAAATCAATTGGAACTGAACCTGCAACCTTGAAAGTAAGAGTCTCAGACCTTAACCATTAGACCACAGTGACTCTGTACAAAAGTACCTTCAAAACAGTTATATGACATGCAAGCCGAAAACCCAACATATATAATGAGAGGAGTTTTTACTCTGTGGGGTAATACATACTTAAAAAGAGATCTAACTGAACAGAATCAATGGGAATTGAACCAGTAATCTTGAGGGTAAGAGTCTCTGACCTTACCTATTAGCCCACAGTAACTCTGTATAAAACCCCTTCAAAACAGATATATGACATGCAAACCGAAAACCCAACATATATAATGAGAGGAGTTTTTACTCTGTGGGGTAATACCTTCTTAAAAAGAGATCTACCTGCATAGAATCAATGGGAATTGAACATGTAACCTTGCAAGTAAGAGTGTCATATCTTAACAATTAGTACACAATGCCTCTGTAAAAAACACCTTCAAAACAGATATATGACATGCGAACCGAAAACCCAACATATATAATGAGAGTAGTTTTTACTCTGTGCGGTAATACATACTTAAACAGAGATCTAACTGAACAAAATCAATGGGAATTGAACATGTAACCTTGAGCGTAAATGTCTGGGAACTTAGCCATTAAGCCACAGTGACTCTATTTAAAAGTCCTTCAAAACAGATATATTACATGCAAACCGAAAACCCAACATATATTTTGAAAGGAGTTTTTACTCTGTGGGGTAATACATGCTTAAAAAGAGAGCTATATGAACAGAAACAATGGGAATTGAACCTGAAAAATTGAGATTTAGAGTCTCAGACATTAACCATTAGGCCACAGTGACACTTATTGAAATATCTTCAAAACAGATATATGACATGCAAACCGAAAACCCAACATCTATGATGAGAGGAGTTTTTACTCTGTGGGGTAATACATACTTAAAAAGAGAGCTAACTGAACAGAATCCATGGGAATTGAATCTGTTACCGTGCGAGTAAGAGTCTCAGACCTTAACCATTAGGCCACAGTGACTTTGTACAAAAACACCTTTAAAACAGTTATATGACATTCAAACCAAAAACCTAACATATATATTGAGAGGAGTTTTACTCTGTCAGGTAATACATACTTAAAAAGAGATCTAACTCAACAGAATCAAGGGGAATTGAACCTGTAACCTTGAGAATAAGAGTTGCAGACCTTACCCATTAGGCCACAGATACTCTATGTGAAATAACTTCAAAACAGATATATGACATGCAAACCGAAAACCCAACAAATATAATGAGAGGAGTTTTTACTCTGTGGGTTAATAGCTACTTAAAAAAAATCTAACTGAAATGAACCAATGGGAATTAAACCTGTAACTTTGAGAGTAAGACCCTCAGACCTTAACCATTAGGACACATTCACTCTGTATAAAAACACCTTCATATATATGACATATGATATATGACATGCAAACCTAAAACCCAACATATATCATGAGAGGAGTTTTTACTCTGTGGGGAAATACCTACTTTAAAAACAAATGCTATCTGAACAGACTCAATTGGAATTGAACCTGTAACCTTGTAAGTAAGAGTCTCAGATCTTAACCATTAGGCCACAGTGACTCTGTGCAAAAAAGCCCTTCAAAACCGTTATATGACTTTCAAACCGAAAACCCAACATATACAATGAGAAGACTTTTTACTCTGCAGGGTAATACATACTTAAAAAGAGACCTAACGGAAAAGAAACAATGGGAATTGAACCTGTAACCTTGAGAATAAGAGTTGCAGACCTTACCCATTAGGCCACAGTGACTCTCTAGAAAATTCCTTCAAAACAGATATATGACATGCAAACCGAAAACCCAACACATATAATGAGTGGAGATTTTTATTTTGTGGGGTAATACCTACTTAAAAAGAGATCTACCTGAACAGGATCAATCGGAATTGAACCTGCAACCTTGAGAATAAGAGTCTCAGACCTTAACCATAAGGCCACATTCACTCTGTATGATAAGACACCTTCAAAAAAGATATATGACATGTAAACCGAAAACCCAACATACATAATGAGAGGAGATTTTACTCTGTGGGGTAATACCTACTTCAAAAAAAATCTAACTGAAGAGAATCAATGGGAATTGAACCTTTAGAGTAGGAGTCTCAGACCTTTACCGTTAGGCCACAGTGACTGTGTATAAAACATCTTCAAAACAGATATATGACAGCCAAACCGAAAACCCAACATATATAATGAGAAGAGTTTTTACTCTGTGGGGTAATACATATTTCAAAAGAGATCTAACTGAACGAAATCAATGGGAATTGAACATGAAATCTTGAGAGTAAGTGTCTCACACCTTAACCATTAGGCCACTGTGACTCTGTATAAAATACTTTCATAACAGATATATGACATGCAAACCGAAAACCCAACATATATAATGAGAGGAGTTTTTAGTCTGTGGGGTAATTTATACTTAAAAAGAGATCTAACTGAACAGAACCAATAGGAATTGAATCAGTAACCTTGAGAGTAAGAGTCTCAGACTTTACCCATTAGCCCACAATGCCTCTGTTTAAAACACCTTCAAAACAGATAAATGACATTCAAACCGAAAACCCACCATATATAATGAGAGGAGTTTTTACTCTGAAGGGTAATACCTACTTAAAAAGAGATGTACCTGAACCTGTAACCTTGAGAATAAGAGTCTCAGACCTTAACCATTAGGCCACAGTGCCTCTATTTAAATCACCTTCAAAACAGATATATGACATTCAAACTGAAAACCCACCATATATAATGAGAGGAGTTTTTACTCTGAAGGGTAATACCTACTTAAAAAGAGATCTACCTGAACAGAATCAATGGAAATTGAACCTGCAACCTTGAGAATAAGAGTCTCAGACCTTAACCATAAGGCCACATTCACACTGTATGAAAAGATACCTTCAAAACAGATATATGACATGTAAACCGAAAACCCAACATACATAATGAGAGGAGATTTTACTCTGTGGGGTAATACCTACTTCAAAAAAAATCTAACTGAAGAGAATCAATGGGAATTGTACCTTTAGAGTAGGAGTCTCATACCTTAACCATTAGGCCACAGTGACTCTGTTTAAAGTTCCTTCAAAACAGATATATGACATGCAAACCGAACACATATAATTAGAGGAGTTTGCACTCTAAGGGGTAATACCTGCTTAAACAGAAATCTAACTGAACAGGATCAATGGGAATTGAACCTGTAACCTTGAAAATAAACGTCTCAGACCTTACTCATTAGGCCACAGTCACTGTGTATAAAACATCTTCAAAACAGATATATGACAGCCAAACTGAAAACCCAACATATATAATTAGAGGAGTTTTTACTCTGTGGGGTAATACATATTTCAAAAGAGATCTAACTGAACGAAATCAATGGGAATTGAACATGAAATCTTTAGAGTAAGTGTCTCACACCTTAACCATTAGGCCACTGTGCCTCTGTATAAAATACTTTCATAACAGATATATGACATGCAAACCGAAAACCCAACATATATAATGAGAGGAGTTTTTAGTCTGTGGGGTAATTTATACTTAAAAAGAGATCTAACTAAACAGAACCAATAGGAATTGAATCAGTAACCTTGAGAGTAAGAGTCTCAGACCTTACCCATTAGCCCACAATGCCTCTGTTTAAAACACCTTCAAAACAGATATATCACATTCAAACCAAAAACCCACTATATATAATGAGAGGAGTTTTTACTCTGAAGGGTAATACCTACTTAAAAAGAGATGTACCTGAAAAGAATCAATGGGAATTGAACCTGTAACCTTGAGAATAAGAGTCTCAGACCTTAACCATTAGGCCACAGTGACTCTGTTTAAACTGCCTTCAAAACAGATATATGACATGCAAACCGATCACCTAACATATATAATTAGGGGAGATTTCACTCTAAGGGGTAATACCTACTTAAAAAGAGATCTAACTGATCAGGATCAATGGGAATTGAACCTGTAACCTTGAGAGTAAGAGTCTCAGACCTTAACCATTAGGCCACAGTGACTGTGTAAAAAACACCTTCAAAACACATATATGACAGCCAAACCGAAAACCCAAAATATATAATGAGTGGAGTGTTTACTCTGTGGGGTAATACCTACTTAAAAAGTGATCTACCTGAATAGAATCAATGGAAATAGAATTTGTAACCTTGCGAGTAAGAGTCTCAGACCTCAACCATTAGGCCACAGTGACTCTGTATAAAATACTTTCATAACAGATATATGACATTCAAACCGAAAACCCAACATATATAATGAGAGGCGTTTTTACTCTGTGGGGTAATACATATTTCAAAAGAGATCAAACTGAACGAAATCAATGGGCATTGAACATGAAACCTTGAGAGAAAGAATCTCAGACCTCAACCATTAGACCACAGTGACTCTGTATAAAAAACCTTCAAAACAGATATATGACATGCAAACCCAAAACCCAACATATATAATGAGAGGAGTGTTTACTCTGTGGGGTAATACCTACTTAAAAAGAGATCTACCTGAACAGAATCAATGGTAATTGAAAATGTAACCTAGAAAGTAAGAGTCTCAGACCTTAACCATTAGGCCACAGTGACTCTGTATAAAATACCTTCAAAACAGATATATGACATGCAAACCGAAAACCCAACATATAATGAGAGTAGTGTTTACTCTCTGGGGTAATACATACTTAAAAAAAACTAACTGAACAGAATCCATTGGAATTGAACCTGTAAACTTGTGAGTAAGAGTCGCAGACCTTAACCATTAGGCCACAGTGACTGTGTATAAAACACCTTCAAAACAGATATATCACAGGCAAACTGAAAACCCAACATATATAATGAGACGAGTGTTTACTCTGTGGGGTAATACCTAGTTAAAAAGAGATCTACCTGAACAGAATCAATGGGAATTGAACCTGTAACTTTGATAATAAGAGTCTCAGACCTCAACCGTTAGGCCAGAGAAACTCTGTGCAAAGCACCTTCAAAATAGATATATGACATGCAAACCAAAAACCCAACATACATAATGAGAGTTGTGTTTACTCTGTGGGGTAATACCTACTTAAAAAGAGATCTACCTGAACAGACTCAATGGGAAGTGAAGCTGTAACCTTGCGAGTAAGTGTCTCAGACCTTAACCATTAGGCCACAGTGACTCTATAAAAACCACCTTCAAAACAGATATATGACATGCAAACCAAAAACCCAACATATATCATGAGAGTAGTTTTTACTCTGTCGGGTAATAAATACTTAAAAAGAGATCTAATTGAACAGAATCAATGGGAATTGCAGCTGTAACCTTGAGAGTAAGAGTCTCTGACCTTAACCATTAGGACACAGTGACTCTGTACAAAATATCTTCAAACAGATATATGACATGCAAACCGAAAACCCAACATATATGATGAGTGGAGTTTTTACTCTGTGGGGTAATACCTACTGAAATAGAGATCTACCTGAACAGAATCAATGAGAAGCGAACAGGTATCCTGGAGAGTAAGAATCTCAGATCTTAACCATTAGGCCACATTCATTCTGTATAACAGCACTTTCAAAACAGATATATGATATTCAAACCGAAAACCCAACATTATAATGAGAGGAGTTTTTACTCTGTGGAGTAATACCTACGTAAAAAAAAAATATAACTGAACAGAATCAATGGGATTTGAACCTGTAACTTTGAGAGTAACAGCCTCAGACCTTAACCATTAGGCCACATTCAATCTGTATAAAACACCTTCAAAAGAGATATATGACATGCAAACCGAAAACCCAACATATATAATGAGAGGAGTGTTTACTCTGTAGAGTAATACCTACTGAAAAAGAGATCTACCTGAGCAGAATTAATGGGAAACACACCGGTATCCTGGAGAGTAGGAGTCTCAGATATTAACCATTAGGCCACATTCACTCTGTATAATAACACTTTCAAAACAGATATATGACATTCAAACCGAAAACCCAACATATATAATGAGCGGAGTGTTTACTCTGTGGAGTAATACATACTTAAAAAGAGATCTAACTTGACAGAATCAATGGGAATTGAAACTGTAACGTTAATGTCGCAGACCTTAACTTTTAGGCCATAGTGACTCTGTATAAAGTACCTTCAAAACAGATATATGACAAACTGAATACCCAACATATATAATGAGAGTAGTTTTTACTCTGTGGGGTAATACCTCCTTAAAAAGAGATCTAAGTGAACAAAATCTATGGAAATTAAACCTGTAACCTTGAGAGTAGGAGTCTCAGACCTTAACCATTAGGCCTCAGTGACTTTGTATAAAAACACCTTCAAAACAGATATATGACATGCAAACTGACAACCCAACATATATAATGAGAGTGGTTTTTACTCTGTGGGGTAATACATACTTAAAAAGAGATCTAACTGAACAGATGCAATGGGAATTGAACCTGTAACCTTGAGAGTAAGAGTCTCAGAACATACCCATTAGGCCACAGTGACGCTGTACAAAAGATATTCAAAACAGATATATGACATGCAAACCGAAAACCCAACATATATAATAAGAGGAGTTTTTACTCTGCGGGGTAATACCTCCTTAAAAAGAGATCTAACTTAACAGAATGAATGGGAATTGAAACTGTAACGTTAATGTCTCAGACCTTAAGCATTAGGCCATAGTGACTCTGTATAAAGTACCTTCAAAACAGATATATGACATGCAAACCGAAAACCCAACATATATAATGAGAGTTGCGTTTACTCTGTGGAGTAATACCTACTTAAAAAGAGATCTACCTGAACAGAATAAAAGGGTATTGCATCTGTAACCTTGAGAGTAAGAGTCTCAGACCTTAACCATTAGGCCACAGTGACTCTGTACAAAGACACCTTCAAAACAGTTATATGACATGCAACCCTAAAACCCAACATATATAATGAGAGGAGTTTTTACTCTGTGGAGTAATACATACTTAAAAAGAGATCTAACTTAACAGAATCAATGGGAATTGAAACTGTAACGTTAATGTCTCAGACCTTAACCATTAGGCCATAGTGACTCTGTATAAAGTACCTTCAAAACAGATATATGACATGCAAACCGAATACCCAACATATATAATGAGAGGGGTTTTTACTCTGTGGGGTAATACATACTCAAAATCCCGCATCGTCACAGAGCTCACCTGTTGTTCCTTCGTGGTTGCTGTACCCGCCCTGGGAAGGGCTTTGAGGATTGCTGATTGCTGATTTCTGCGAGTGGCAGGACTAACGCGGGGAGCAGGCTTAGCACGGGACTCCGGTTCCCAGGAGCCCGTGCGCGGTTACACCTGTGCTTCTCCCCGCCTACCGCCCCAGGAACATTCATAACGCCTCGCGGAACCCGCTGGCGCGGGTCCCGCATCGTCACAGAGCTCACCTGTTGTTCCTTCGTGGTTGCTGTACCCGCCCTGGGAAGGGCTTTGAGGATTGCTGATTGCTGATTTCTGCGAGTGGCAGGACTAACGCGGGGAGCAGGCTTAGCACGGGACTCCGGTTCCCAGGAGCCCGTGCGCGGTTACACCTGTGCTTCTCCCCGCCCACCGCCCCAGCTATACTTAAGTTCTGACGGTTTCCGCTTCACGGTACGCGCCGGACGAAGCCCGGACAAAGGGCGGGCCCTCTGTGGCCCTCAGAGGCCAGAGGAGACAGGGCAGGGCCACGGATCGCGGATACAACTACAGCCTATATTTTCAAATATAACGCTGCGGTTTTTATTGTGTTCACCCCCACGTGTAAGTAGAAGTTAGAAATACAACAGGGACACCTGGACAAAACCGCATTTGTTGCCTGTACTACCTAGATTGCACGTGGATTCCTTGTATTGTGTTTAACGCTCGGCCGAACTCGTTGCATAGGTCCCGCCTCACAGAGGGGTGCTCTTCGTTGTGGGCTGCTAGCTGTAGCAGGGGAAAGTTAGGGGCAGAGGGCTGCGAGCAAGAGGGCTGGGACTACATTTCCTAGGAGTCCCAGTAACCCCGCCTGTTCCACCCGGCCTGCTCTCCCTCCCCGCCCCCGACCCCAACAACCGGGTAGCCTCTGTTAGAGTCATAAATTAACACGTGAACACGTTGTGCGGGAGCGCGACGGAGTTTGCCGGGGGCTACAGTTATAGTTTCCTTTATAGTAAGTGAATTTCTTTGTACCCTGCATTGGCGTGAAGTAGGGCAATGTCTGCCATAACAAGTACTGCCAGCGCCCGTTCAACTACCTTACCGACTGAGATTGGTCTATTGGCTATCGGCCCTTTAGATAAATTCTTTTTTAATCGTTCATCTTTAATTGATAAAGAGTTAACCTTGGCCGAGAGGCGCGCAGAGCGCAGACAATCAATTGAATTGCTTAAAAATTCCACGGACAAGTATTTAACTCAAACATATCCCACTCTGGTGACTCCATTATCTTCAGTAAACTTTCCAGTTGCCAACGAACAATCTGAAGGACAGACACAAATAATAAATGAGGAAACTGTTACAGATTTGAATAGATCCAGTGGGAGTCACAACAGTCTCATATTGCTTCCTGAACCAGATGCTCAGGTTATTCCGACCCGACCTAAGCTTGGGTCTAAGAGAAAAAGAACAGCCCCACAAAGAAAATGTAAAAATGTGGTCAAACCCCCTTTTAAGCAAAGGAAGCTACACAAAACTGTGGGTACAAGAGAGGCTGTTATTGAAGAAAATCACAGTACAGGAAGTGTTCAGAACTCAAACCCTGTTCCCTTGGGTATTCTAGACTCACAAGAGAAAACTTGTCTCGAGTCTACCGCATTAAGCAACGATAAATTGTTATCACCTGCAAACCTGCTCCCTGAGCTAGAAAGATTACTCAGACTAATACTTATCCCGATAGAGAATAGAATTGCCAAGCTCTCTGATAGGTTAAACCACTTTGAGCAGGCAACACTAGATAATTTTTATTCTACAAAATCACTGATTAAATCTAATGCAAGGGTGGATTCAAGTATAAAGCCCCAAGATAATACTAATCTTGTCATTCAAGATAAGGGTAGAAGGTCTCAAAACAACTCTCCTTCACTCCCGAAGACAAGTAACACCATTGTCAAAACAACTACCAAATCTACTGATTTGGTATATTTAGGCCCTGTCCAACTCCAGCCTAATACTACTAATACCACAAATCCACCCCAGTCGATGGTATTTCAGTCACAAAATCCATCACCCGTGGCTGGTTTAGGGGTTACTGTACGTTCTCCAGTGGGTAAAGCTTCAGTTTCCACAAAAATAACCAATAAGCAGTTAGTTCGTAACAATCTTGCGGTTGGGACAGGGGACAATGTATGTCTCCCAGCAGGTAAAGTTTTAGTTCCAACTCAACCAACTAATATTCAGTTGGTGTCGAAACCCGCACCCTGTCCTGATCCTATAGTTTCCAAATTAATCCCACCTCCCGTGATAAAGCCACACCACAGAAAAACCCCAGTAAACCTTACTCCGGATTCCTTCCCCTATGTAGCAGTCCTTACAAACGTCCCATCACTCCCCATAGGGCAGAGAGAAACCTTCCAGATGCTTAAAAATAAAACCATGCACTGGTTAAGGGAGAATAGACCTCTCCCAGGAGATCTTGATGGGTTAATCATAGGGGTAAGGAGAATAGATTGGATAGGGTATACACCAAAAAGCTTGGGTGGGGATTGTGTTGTGGTCAATTTTCAAGATCCAAGGGTGGCGGGATGGATAACTAGGCAGGGATGGGGTGAAAACAAGGGAGATATTAGAATTGTAGATCTCACCTTCTTCTACCCCCGTCCAACCAGTGCACTGACTAGCCTGCGTAACGAACCCCTGAACCCTTCTGCTGTATCCTGGCCAATTACTTCCATACCAGCTTTATTATTAGGCCAGAATTATACCACATGTACTAGTCATAATCTCCAAGCTGGACGGCTGGACTCAGGGTGGGGATATTGACAAATTACTAGAGAGTGGAGTAGTAGTATTGGAGGGATTAATAATGAGTCCAAGGGGGCCTGTGAAGATCATGTTAGTTCTATTGACACAATCTTAACTGCTGGTTACACAGCGAAGGGGAATTTTGTTGTAGAGGGAGGTACCGGGATGGAAAATATAAATGTTAGTACTGAGAACCTTCCTGACCCCATTGACAATCTGGGGAAGGTAGTCACTAACATCAAAGGCTCAATGATTTCCGGAGTGTCTTCTTATACTAATAATCATGATGGGTCTGAGTTTAGCTTTGGTACGCTTTTATCCTGGAATGTGGCAGGGTTGAGTAGCAAGTTAGACTCCCAACTCTGGGTAGAATATATCTGTGGGTTCGATGTATGTTGCTTCCAAGAAACCTGGGCCTGCGACCCCCTGTTTTGTTGTGGCTATTTAAACTTTTCGATACCAGCATCGAAAGGTGGTAGGGGTCGGCCCAAGGGAGGTCTTACTGTATGGGTAAAACAAGATTTGGACATTACCATCAAAATATTGGACCTGGGAAGTAGCGACTTACAACTGATAAGAATCTCAGCAGATAAGGGTCCATCATTGGACTTGTATAATGTTTATATAAGAGGCAGTAACACAACCAATTCCTCGACCTTAGAACTGTTGTCTGCCTGCTTAGAGACAAAGTCCCAAGATAGCAGGGTAATTATAGCCGGGGACCTTAATAGGACTTTTGAACCTTTAGATTCCACAAATGATCCCCTAGGGATGGACGAGGACAACCTATGGGGAGTACCATCTTTGTGTTTAAACCCCGTCCCAAGGTGGACAAAAGACATCCTATTACTAAATGCTATTTGTATGGAACATGGTTTAAGAGCACTGAATGGGAGAACTACAGGGGACAAGGAGGGTAGCTGTACCTTCGATAATGGTAATAGCAGGAGCAGAATTGATTATATAATATGTAGTCTTCAGTTGTGGCAGGGGGTTATTGATATGGCCATTAGGCCCAGAGTAGAAAGTGATCATAATCCCCTTTGTGTGACTCATAGGTGGTGGCACCCAGGAGTGGGAAATTTGTTTTTAAAGAACGATCAGATTCCAGTCATGAGTAACGACGAACGTAGGTTGAAATGGCCAAGGGTATTGGCTAACGAAGAAACTATGACCTACATCTACAATAAGGTTGATAGCGCAATCATAGCAATGGAGGCGGTTGATCCAACAGTCCCCGGGGTTAGGGATATCACCGATATCCACAATAAGTTATTTTCCCTCCTCAAACCAGGTTTTTTGACCAAGAGTAAGAAAGGGAAGAAAACCCAGGAAGTTGGAAGGTGGTTCAATCACCAATGTAGATCAGCACGTCTAGTACTGGGACAAGCTATTAGGAACAGGGACCGCGTCGCAATAAAAGAGGCAAGGAAACTGTATAAACTGGCCATTTTCCAAGCGAAAAAGAAATGGGATGAAGACCACTGGGCCGAGTTGAAAGAGGCCTCTAACAAGAAGGACTCTCGGTCCTTTTGGAAAATTATTAAGTGGGGTAGAGGAGGTGGCCCAGCAAAGCCAGATAATAATGTAGCTGAAGAAGCCTGGGTTGACTACTTCAGACCACAATATGCCGAAGTCATGCATTCCGGGGTAGGTGAAGGCATAGCGCCAGTCTATGCTATTGACAACATGTTCTCCCCCAAAGAAGTAGAAATCGCGATTAGATCTGTGAAAAGTGGGAGAGCCCCAGGGTTAGATGGGATACCCCCGGATATTTTTAAGTATGATATGACGAGATGGGTGAGGTATATTTTTTTAGTAGCAAATGCCCTAGCCAAGGGCGCGGTGGTCCCCGACCTTTGGAAAGGTGCAATTATAATTCCCATCCATAAGAAGGGAGATCGCTCATCGCCGGCCAACTATAGGCCCATAAGCTTAATAGCAACCATACAAAAAGTAGTGGGAAGAATGGTTGCAAACCAGCTTATGGACTGGGTTGATGCCAACAATGCCCTTTCCATATACCAAGCAGGATTTAGACGAGCTACCAGTACCATTGATCAGGTCTTCCGCTTTACCATACTGCGGTGGAAGACGGTTTTACTGGGAAGAGGATGCCTATATGTCGCGTTTGTCGACCTGCGGGCGGTATTTGATTTAGTCCCCAGGTTTAAGCTATGGTTGGTCTTGCAAAAAATGGGAATTCCTATTGATTTGCTTACATTAATTATGCGTCTCCACGAATCCAATTTCGCAAGAATACAGTGGGGTGGGAATGGCGAGTTTACTTCGGACTTTCCCGTGGAAAGGGGTGTCCGACAAGGCTGCTCCATGGCTCCCTTACTCTTCTCATTATTTATTAATGGGATTGTTGGGCGAATGTTGGAAGCAAGCGTAGACGCACCCTCGTTAGCGGACGCCAGGGTTCCGATCCTGATGTTCGCTGACGATACTCTTATCTTGTCAAAAACCCCTGCAGGGCTGCAACGTGCATTAAATATTTTTGATACCTTTTGCACAGAGCACGGGCTTGAGGTAAACGTGGGGAAAACAAAATTAATGGCCTTTACCCCAAACCGTAGAATCTATCCCAAGGTAACCCTAAATAATTGTAAGTTAGACACCGTTAAGGAGTTTACATATTTGGGGGTACAGATAGCAGAGAGCGCTGTCTGGTCGCATCATTTGGAAAAAGTGGTCATAAAACATCAACAAGTTTCAGGTGCTCTGAGGGGAGAACACCGCAAATCAAAAACAAAGCCGATTAAACCCGCACTTATAGTGTATGATGCCAAGGTCTTAGGTGCCACTTTATATGGTGCGGAGTTATGGGCCTGGGACAATCTTGCGGCCTTACAGATATCCGAGAATAAGTTCCTCAGAGGGATTACAGGACTTCCTCAGAGCACCCCCCTAATACCATTGTTCCTGGAGTTGGGTAAACGCCCAATTAATGATAGAGCGCGATTGCGCCCTGTTCTCTATTGGAGGCGTCTTTGGACAACTCCAGAGATTAGACAATATGCAGAGGGTTTTCTCTGGATAATTAAGGAAGACATTTTTCACAAGATAACTTGGCTTAAAAATCTAAGGGCAATGCTAATTGATCTGGGGTTTTCCAATCTTTGGAATAACCCAGCGGGTGAAGAGTTCCCAAGTAAAGAAGACCTCAAATCACGTTATTGGGATTGGGTGGGTGGCAATTTGCTGAACGGCGTCAGGTCCGACTCTATGGCTGGTCATTTTTTGGAGACAAAAATTTTTCCTATCCTAGAAAACTATTGGGATACTATTACGGTACCAATGGATAGGAAGCTAGTCTTCCAGCTAAGATCCGGATCTATTCCCTTAAAAAAACTTACGTCACGTTGGCAAAAGTCGAGCAACAGGTTATGTCCCGCCTGTGGTAATGCAGAGGAGAGTGTAGGTCACTTTCTATTCGTATGCAAAGCCTACTCTTCACCCAGGAGACTATGGCTCTCCCCTGTATGTAAAAACCTGGGGACACGTGATAGCACTGTGGCTTTAAGAATTGTGTGTACAGCAACCCATGAATCGATAGTCATTGGGGTAGCTAAATACTTGGGTTGGGCCTGGGCCATTAGGCAACGTTTAATGGGCGGGACCAGTTAATCAGGTTTTTCTTTTATTTGGCTAAAAATGTAAAATTACTTGTCAAATGTAAACATTTCTATGCCAATATTGTATGAGCTGCACAGAACGCCTATATGAATTTATATTTGTAAATATCTTGTTTTTTTAACCTCTAATGTTTTTATGTTGTGCTATATGAATTTGTATTTGTAAATATTTTGTTTTTTAATCTTTAAATGTTTTTATGCTGTGCTTTTATGAGAAATATCTCGAATAAAGCTTGTACAACAACGGTATACCACTTTACATACTCAAAAAGAGATCTAACTGAACAGAATCAACAGGAATTGAACCTGTAACTTTGAGAGTAAGAGTTTCAGAACTTACACATTAGGCCATAGTGACTCTGTACAAAAGATATTCAAAACAGATATATGACATGCAAACCGAAAACCCAACATATATAATAAGAGGAGTTTTTACTCTGCGGGGTAATACCTCCTTAAAAAGAGATCTAACTTAACAGAATGAATGGGAATTGAAACTGTAACGTTAATGTCTCAGACCTTAAGCATTAGGCCATAGTGACTCTGTATAAAGTACCTTCAAAACAGATATATGACATGCAAACCGAAAACCCAACATATAATGAGAGGGGTTTTTACTCTGTGGGGTAATACATACATAAAAAGAGATCTAACTGAACAGGATTATTGGGAATTGAACCATTAACCTTGAGAGTAAGAGTCTCAGAACTTACCCATTAGAACACAGTGACTCTGTATAGAACATCTTCAAAACAGATATATGACAGGCAAACCGAAAACCCAACATATATAATGAGAGTTGTGCTTTGTCTGTGGGGTAATACCTACTTAAAAAGAGATCAACCTGAACAGAATCAATGGGAAGTGAACCTGTAACCATGAGAGTAAGAGTAACAGACCTTAACCATTAGGCCACAGTGACACTGTATAAGACACCTTAAAAATAGATATACAACATGCAAACCGAAAACCCAACATATATAATGAGATGTGTTTTTACTCTCTCGGGTAACACATACTTAAAAAGAGATCTAACTGAACAGAATCAATGGGAATTAAACATATCACCT
The DNA here is from genome assembly GCF_964204655.1 of Triturus cristatus. Taxonomy (NCBI): domain Eukaryota; kingdom Metazoa; phylum Chordata; class Amphibia; order Caudata; family Salamandridae; genus Triturus; species Triturus cristatus. Next base: position 716,004,949 of record NC_140593.1, on the reverse strand, counting down.
TGACAGTAAGAGTCTCAGACCTTAACCATTAGGTCACAGTAACTCTGTACAAAAACACCTTCAAAATAGTTATATGACATGCAAACCGAAAACCCAACATATATAATGAGAGGAGTTTTTACTCTGTGGGGTAATACCTACTTAAAAATAGATCTACCTGAACAGAAACACTGGGAATTGAGCCTGTAATCTTCAGAGTAGGAGTCTCAGACCTTAACCATTAGGCCATAGTGATACTGGATAAGACATCTTCAAAATAGATATATGACATGCAAACCGAAAACTCAACATATATAATGAGAGGAGTTTTTACTCTGTGGAATAATACATACTTGAAAATGAGATCTAACTGAACAGAATAAATGGGAATTGAACCTGTAACCTTGAGAGTAAGAGTCTCAGCCCTTAATCATTAGGAAACAGTGATTATGTATAAAATATCTTCAAAACAGATATATGACAGGAAAAACGAAAACCCAACAGATATATCATGAGAGAAGTGTTTACACTGTGGGGTAATACCTACTTAAATAGAGATCTAACGAAACAGAATCAATGGGAATTGACCCGGCAACATTGACAGTAAGAGTCTCAGACCTTAACCATTAGGCCATATTCACACTGTATAAAAACATCTTCAAAAGAGATATATGACATGCAAACCAAAAACCCAACATAGATAATGAGAGGAGTTTTTACTGTGTGTGGAAATACCTACTTTAAAAAAATCTAACTGAACAAAATCAATTGGAATTTAACCTGTAACCTTGAAAGTAAGAGTCTCAGACCTGAACTATTAGGCCACAGTGAGTCTGCATAAAATACCTTCAAAACAGATATATGACATGCAAACCGAAAACCCAACATATATAATGAGCGGAGTTTTTACTCTGTGGGGTAATACGTTCTTAAAAAGAGATCTACCTGCATAGAATCAATGGGAATTGAACATGTAACCTTGCAAGTAAGAGTGTCATATCTTAACAATTAGTACACAATGCCTCTGTAAAAAACACCTTCAAAACAGATATATGACATGGAAACCGAAAACCCAACATATATAATGAGAGTGGTTTTTACTCTGTGCGGTAATACATATTTAAAAAGAGATCTTACTGAACAAAATCAATGGGAATTGAACATGTAACCTTGAGACTAAATGTCTGGGAACTTACCCATTAAGCCACAGTGACTTTATGTAAAAGTCCTTCAAAACAGATATATTTAATGGAAACCGAAAACCCAACATGTATTATGAGAGGAGTTTTTAGTCAGTGGGGTAATACATACTTAAAAAGAGAGCTAACTGAACAGAATCCATAGGAATTGAATCTGTTACCGTGCGAGTAAGAGTCTCAGACCTTAACCATTAGGCCCCCCGTGACTCTGTATAAAATACTTTCATTACAGATATATGACATGCAAACCGAAAACCCAACATATATATTGAGATGAGTTTTTACTCTGTGGGGTAATACATACTTAAAATGAGAGCAAACTGAACAGAACCAATGGGAATAGAATCTGTAACCTTGAGAGTAAGAGTCTCAGACCTTCCCCATTAGCCCACACTGCCTCTGTATAAAACACCTTCAAAACAGATATATGACATGAAAACCGAAAACCCAACATATATAACAAGAGGAGTTTTTACTCTGTGGGGTAAAACATACTTAAAAAGAGATCTAACTGAACAGAATAAACGAAAATTGAACCTGTAACCTTGAGAGAAAGAATCTCAGACCTTAACCATTAGACCACAGTGACTCTGTATAAAATACCTTCAAAACAGATATATGACATGCAAACCCAAAACCCAACATATATAATGAGAGGAGTGTTTACTCTGTGGGGTAATACCTACTTAAGAAGAGATCTACCTGAACAGAATCAATGGGAATTGAACCTGCAACCTTGGAAGTAAGAGACTCAGACCTTAACCATTAGGCCACAATTCCTCTGTAAAAAAACACCTTCAAAATAGATATATGACATGCAAACCGAAAACCCAACATATATAATGAGAGTAGTTTTTACTCTTAGCGGTAATACATACTTAAAAAGAGATCTAACTGAACAAAATCAATGAGAATTGAACTTGTAACCTTGAGAGTAAAAAGCTGGGAACTTACCCATTAGGCCAGAGTGACTATATAAAAAATCCCTTCAAAACAGATATATTACATGCAAACCGAAAACCCAACTTATATTATGAAAGGAGTTTTTACTCTGTGGGGTAAAACATACCTAAAAAGAGATCTAACTGAACCGAATCAATGGAAATTGAATCTGTAACACTGCGAGTAAGAGTCTCCGACCTTAACCATTAGGCCACAGTGACTATGTATAAAACACCTTCAAATCAGATATATGACATGCAAGCCGAAAACCCAACATATATAATGAGAGGAGTTTTTACTCTGTGGGGTAATATCTACTTAAAAAGAGATCTATCTGAACAGAAAAAATGGGAATTGAACCTGTAACCTTGAGAGTAAGAGTCTTAGACATTAACCATTTGGCCACAGTGACTCTGTATAAAACACCTTCAAAACAGATATATGACATGCAAGCCGAAAACCCAACATATATAATGAGAGTAGTTTTTACTCCGTGCGGTAATACATACTTAAAAAGAGATCTAACTGAACAAAATCAATGGGAATTGAACTTGTAACCTTGAGAGTAAATCTCTGGGAACTTACCCATTAATTTATCAAAAAAAGATTCCTTTCTGTGTATTACTCTTTTAGTTGGTGGCCATGAGGCCTACACATTTAGATCAATAACCTTTGATTTTTGACTGTGACACTGGACATATATTATTACTCCAGACTAGAATATACTTTTTGTTACTCTCAAAATTTATTTTTCATAGGAAAACACTTATATTCAATAAAATCATATTTTAAAATTGCATTCAATATATACTCTGATTGGGTGCTCTGGTACCAGTTGCGGTGGAAGAAGGACGTTGTGACAAGCAGGCTCGCCGATTTTTAAAGGTTGGGAGTAAAAGTAAAAACACCCCCAAGAAAACCTACAGTGTGGCTGACAGCGCTTAAAGAAAAGAAGACAGCGTTGTCAAGATTCAGGCTGCCACAAGATATTGCAGGCTCTAACTGGTATCAGGACACCACTTGAAAAGGTGCAGGGAAGGACAGCCTGAACTTAAACATTAGGCGAAAAACCTATTGGCACAGCTAAACAACTGAATACAGGCGGTGCATATCGAAAGACGTACCTGCTTTAAGACACCATTGAACATGTGTCAACGTGACTTTTTAAAAAATTCTATGACTCAACTGACTATGATGCAAGTGTTCTAAAATCACAAAAGTTGAGAGGTGATAAAGTCGTCCTGAACACCCACAGAAGGACTTCAACACCTACACTTAAAAAAGAAGAACAAAACTTTGGTTTTAAATTCTTGTCGTCCTGAGGAAGGTGCTACTATTGTAACCTATGCACCGAAACGCGTCGACAGTGGGACTTTTTAAAGCATATGAAATGTATTTGTGTAGTATTTAATTTGCAATTTTGAAAGTACATGATTTGAACTGTGTGTGACTCTGAGATAGATACCGTAATACGGAATTGTTAGATAGCATATATAAGAGTGTACCAGAGCACCCAATCAGAGTATATATTGAATGCAATTTTAAAATATGATTTTATTGAATATAAGTGTTTTCCTATGAAAAATAAATTTTGAGAGTAACAAAAAGTATATTCTAGTCTGGAGTAATAATATATGTCCAGTGTCACAGTCAAAAATCAAAGGTTATTGATCTAAATGTGTAGGCCTCATGGCCACCAACTAAAAGAGTAATACACAGAAAGGAATCTTTTTTTGATAAATATCTGACACCCAGTCCTTTCTGGTCCCTGGGAAACTCTCTTTTTTTTTAGATTGAACTTACCCATTAAGCCACAGTGACTCGATGTAAAAGTCCTTCAAAACAGATATATTACATGCAAACCGAAAACCCAACTTATATTATGAAAGGAGTTTTTAGTCTGTGGGGTAATACATGCTTAAAAAGAGAGCTAAATGAACAGAAACAATGGGAATTGAACCTTTAAAATTGAGAGTAAGAGTCTCATACCTTAACCATTAGGCCACAGTGGCTCTTTTTGAAATTTTTTCAAAAGAGACATATGACATGCAAACCGAAAACCCAACATATATGATGAGAGGAGTTTTTACTCTGTGGGGTAATACATACTTAAAAAGAGAGCTAACTGAACAGAATCCATGGGCATTGAATCTGTTACCATGCGAGTAAGAGTCTCAGACCTTAACCATTAGGCCACAGTGACTCTGTATAAAATACTTTCATTACAGATATATGACATGCAAACCGAAAAACCAACATATATAATGAGAGGAGTTTTTACTCTGTGGCGTAATACATACTTAAAAAGAGAGCTAACTGAACAGAACGAATGGGAATTGAATCTGTAACCTTGAGAGTAAAAGTCTCAGAACTTACCCATTAGGCCACAATGACACTGCATGAAATATCTTCAAAACAGATATATGACATGTAAACCGAAAACCCAACATATATGATGAGAGGAGTTTTTACTCTGTGGGGTAATACATACTTAAAAAGAGAGCTAACTGAACAGAATCAATGGGAATTGAATCTATAACCTTGCAAGTAAGAGTCCCAGACCTTAACAATTAGGCCACATTCACTATGTATGAAAACCCCTTCAAAACAGATATATGACATGCAAACCGAAAACCCAACATATATAATGAGAGGAGTTTTTACTCTGTGGGGTAATACCTACTTTAAAAAAAAGCAAACTGAACAGAAACAATGGGAATTGAACCTGTAACCTTGCAAGAAGTAGAGTCTCATACCTTAACCATTAGGCCACAATGCCTCTGTAGAAAAGCTTCTTAAAAACAGATATATGACATGCAAACCGAAAACCCAACATTTATAATGAGAGTAGTTTTTACTCTGTGCGGTAAAATATACTTAAAAAGTGTTCTAACTAAACAGAATTAATGGGAATTGAACCTGTAACCTTGAAAGTAAAAGTCTCAGAACATACACATTAGGCAACAGTGATTCTATATAAAATTCCTTCAAAACAGATATATTACATGCAGACCGAAAACCCACCATATATTATGAAAGGAGTTTTTACTCTGTGTGGTAATACATACTTAAAAAGAGATCTGCATGAACAGAATTAATGGGAATTGAACTTGTAACCTTGCGAGGAAGAGTTTCAGACCTTAACAATTAGGCCAGAGTCACTCTGTACAAAAACACCTTCAAAACAGTTATATAACATGCAAACCGAAAACCCAACTGATATTGAGTGGGGTTTTTACTCTGTGGGGTAATACCTACTTAAAAAGAGATCTACCTTAACAGAATCATTGGGAATTGAACCTGTAACCTTGAGTGTAAGAGTCTCTGACCTTAACCATTAGGCAATGGTGACTCTTTATGAAATACCTTCAAAACAGATATATGACATGCAAACCGAAAACCCAACATACATAAGGAGATGAGTTTTTACTCTGTCAAGTGATACATACTTAAAAAACAACCTAACTGAACAGAATCAATGGGAATTGAACCTTTAACCATGAGAGCAGGCGTCACAGATATTAACCATTAGGCCACAGTGACTCTGTATAAAAACACCTTCAAAACAGTTATATGACATGCAAACCGAAAACCCAACATATATAATGAGAAGAGTTTTTACTCTGTGGAGTGATACCTACTTAAAAGAGATCTATCCGAACAGAATCAATGGGCATTGAACTTGAAACCTTGAGAATAAAAGTCTCAGACCTTAACCATTAGGCCACGAAGACTCTACATATAACAACTTCAAAACAGATATATGACATTCAAACCGAAAACCCAACATATTTATTGAGAGGAGTTTTTACTTTGTGGAGTAATACATACTTAAAAAGAGATTGAACTAAATAGAATAAATAGGGATTAAACCTGTAACTTTGCGAGCAAGAGTCTCAGACCTTAACCATTAGGCCACAGTGGCTCTGTACAAATTACATTCAAAACTGATATATGACATGCAAACCGAAACCCCAACATATATAATGAGAGGCGTTTTTACTCTGTGGGGTAATACATACTTAAAAAAAAATCTAACTGATCAGACTCTCTTAGCGATGAACATGTAACCTTGAGAGCAAGAGTAGCAGACCTTAACCATTAGGCCACAGTGACTCTATATAAATTACCTTCAAAATAGATATATGACATGCAAACCGATAAACCAGCACATATAATGAGAGGAGTTTTTACTCTGTGGCGTAATACATTCTTTAAAAAAAAGCTAACTCTACAAAATCAATGGTAAATTTACCTGTAACCTTGAGAGTAAGAGTCTCAGACCTTAACCATTAGTCTACAGTGACTCTATATAAAATACCTTCAAAACAGATATATGACATGCAAACCGAAAACCCAACATATATAATGAGAGGAGTGTTTACTCTATTCAGTAATACCTACTTAAAAAGAGACCTAACTGAACAAAGTCAATGGGAATTGAACCTGTAACCTTCGGAATAACAATCTCAGAGATTAACCGATAGGCCACAATGTCTCTGTACAAAACACCTTAAAAACAGATATATGACAGGTAAAACGAAAACCCAACATATATAATGAGAGGAGTGTTTTCTCTGTGGGGTAATACCTACTTAAAAAGAGATCTACCTGAACAGAATCAATGGGAATTGTACCTGCAACATTGGGAGTAAGAGTCTCAGACCTTAACCATTAGGCCACAGTGAGTTTGTACAAAGTACCTTCAAAACAGATATATGACATGCAAACCGAAAACTCAACATATATAAAGAGCGGAGTTTTTACTCTGTGGGTAATACATACTTAAAAAGAGATCTAACTGAACAGAATCAATGGGAATTAAACCTGTAACCTAAGTACCTCAGACCTTACCCATTAGGCCACAGTGACTCTGCATAAAACATCTTCAAAACAGATATATGACATGTAAACCGAAAACCCAACACATATTATGAGAGGAGTGTTTACTCTGTGGGGTAATACCTACTTAAAAAGAGATCTAGCTGAACAGAATCAATGGGAATTGATCCTATAATCTTGAGAGTAAATATCTCAGACCTTAACCATTAGGCCAGAGTGACTCTGTAGAAAGTACCTTCACAACAGATATATGACATGCAAACCGAAAACCCAACATATATAATGAGAGTAGTTTTTACTCCGTGCGGTAATACATACTTAAAAAGAGATCTAACTGAACAAAATCAATGGGAATTGAACTTGTAACCTTGAGAGTAAATCTCTGGGAACTTACCCATTAATTTATCAAAAAAATATTCCTTTCTGTGTATTACTCTTTTAGTTGGTGGCCATGAGGCCTACACATTTAGATCAATAACCTTTGATTTTTGACTGTGACACTGGACATATATTATTACTCCAGACTAGAATATACTTTTTGTTACTCTCAAAATTTATTTTTCATAGGAAAACACTTATATTCAATAAAATCATATTTTAAAATTGCATTCAATATATACTCTGATTGGGTGCTCTGGTACCAGTTGCGGTGGAAGAAGGACGTTGTGACAAGCAGGCTCGCCGATTTTTAAAGGTTGGGAGTAAAAGTAAAAACACCCCCAAGAAAACCTACAGTGTGGCTGACAGCGCTTAAAGAAAAGAAGACAGCGTTGTCAAGATTCAGGCTGCCACAAGATATTGCAGGCTCTAACTGGTATCAGGACACCACTTGAAAAGGTGCAGGGAAGGACAGCCTGAACTTAAACATTAGGCGAAAAACCTATTGGCACAGCTAAACAACTGAATACAGGCGGTGCATATCGAAAGACGTACCTGCTTTAAGACACCATTGAACATGTGTCAACGTGACTTTTTAAAAAATTCTATGACTCAACTGACTATGATGCAAGTGTTCTAAAATCACAAAAGTTGAGAGGTGATAAAGTCGTCCTGAACACCCACAGAAGGACTTCAACACCTACACTTAAAAAAGAAGAACAAAACTTTGGTTTTAAATTCTTGTCGTCCTGAGGAAGGTGCTACTATTGTAACCTATGCACCGAAACGCGTCGACAGTGGGACTTTTTAAAGCATATTAAATGTATTTGTGTAGTATTTAATTTGCAATTTTGAAAGTACATGATTTGAACTGTGTGTGACTCTGAGATAGATACCGTAATACGGAATTGTTAGATAGCATATATAAGAGTGTACCAGAGCACCCAATCAGAGTATATATTGAATGCAATTTTAAAATATGATTTTATTGAATATAAGTGTTTTCCTATGAAAAATAAATTTTGATAGTAACAAAAAGTATATTCTAGTCTGGAGTAATAATATATGTCCAGTGTCACAGTCAAAAATCAAAGGTTATTGATCTAAATGTGTAGGCCTCATGGCCACCAACTAAAAGAGTAATACACAGAAAGGAATCTTTTTTTGATAAATATCTGACACCCAGTCCTTTCTGGTCCCTGGGAAACTCTCTTTTTTTTTAGATTGAACTTACCCATTAAGCCACAGTGACTCGATGTAAAAGTCCTTCAAAACAGATATATTACATGCAAACCGAAAACCCAACTTATATTATGAAAGGAGTTTTTAGTCTGTGGGGTAATACATGCTTAAAAAGAGAGCTAAATGAACAGAAACAATGGGAATTGAACCTTTAAAATTGAGAGTAAGAGTCTCATACCTTAACCATTAGGCCACAGTGGCTCTTTTTGAAATTTTTTCAAAAGAGACATATGACATGCAAACCGAAAACCCAACATATATGATTAGAGGAGTTTTTACTCTGTGGGGTAATACATACTTAAAAAGAGAGTTAACTGAACAGAATCAATGGGAATAGAATCTGTAATTTTGCGAGTAAGAGGGTCAGACCTTAACCATTAGGCCACAGTAACTCTGTATAATATACATTCATAACAGATATATGACATGCAAACCGAAAACCCAACATATATAATGAGAGGAGTTTTTACTCTGTGGGGTAATACATACTTAAAAAGAAATCTAACTGAACAGAATAAATGGCAATTGAACCTGTAATCTTGAGAGTAAGAGTCTCAGACCTTACCCGTTAGCCCACTGTGACTGTATACAATACCTTCAAAACAGATATATGACATGCAAACCCAAAACCGAACATATATAATGAGAGGAGGGTTCACTCTGTGGGTTAATACCTACTTAAGAAGAGATCTACCTGAACAGAATCAATGGGAATGGAACCTGCAACTTTGGAAGTAAGAGTCTCAGACCTTAACCATTAGACCACAGTGTCTCGGTACAAAAAAACCTTCAAAACAGTTATATGACATGCAAACCGAAAACCAAACATATATAATGAGAGGAGTTTTTTCTCTGTGGGGAAATACATACTTAAAAAGAGATCTAACTGAACAGAATCAATGGGAATTGAACCTGTAATCTTGAGAGTAATGGTCTCTGACCTTACCTATAAGCCCACAGAAACTCTGTATAAAACCTCTTCAAAACAGATATATGACATGCAAACCAAAAACCCAACATATATAATGAGAAGAGTTTTTACACTGTGCGGTAATACATACTTAAAAAGAGATCTAACTGAACAAAATCAATTGGAATTGAACCTGTAGCCTTGAGAGTAAATGTCTGGGAACTTACCCATTAAGCCACAGTGACTCTATGTAAAATTCCTTCAAAACAGATATATTACATGCAAACCGAAAACCCAACATATATGATGAGAGGAGTTTTTACTCTGTGGGGTAATACATACTTAAAAAGAGAGCTAACTGAACAGAATCCATGGGCATTGAATCTGTTACCATGCGAGTAAGAGTCTCTGACCTTAACCATTAGGCCACAGTGACTCTGTATAAAATACTTTCATTACAGATATATGACATGCAAACCGAAAAACCAACATATATAATGAGAGGAGTTTTTACTCTGTGGCGTAATACATACTTAAAAAGAGAGCTAACTGAACAGAACGAATGGGAATTGAATCTGTAACCTTGAGAGTAAAAGTCTCAGAACTTACCCATTAGGCCACAATGACACTGCATGAAATATCTTCAAAACAGATATATGACATGTAAACCGAAAACCCAACATATATGATGAGAGGAGTTTTTACTCTGTGGGATAATACATACTTAAAAAGAGAGCTAACTGAACAGAATCAATGGGAATTGAATCTATAACCTTGCAAGTAAGAGTCTCAGACCTTAACAATTAGGCCACATTCACTATGTATGAAAACCCCTTCAAAACAGATATATGACATGCAAACCGAAAACCCAACATATATAATGAGAGGAGTTTTTACTCTGTGGGGTAATACCTACTTTAAAAAAAAGCAAACTGAACAGAAACAATGGGAATTGAACCTGTAACCTTGCAAGTAAGAGTCTCATACCTTAACCACTAGGCCGCAATGCCTCTGTAGAAAAGCACCTTAAAAACAGATATATGACATTCAAACCGAAAACCCAACATATATAATGAGAGTAGTTTTTACTCTGTGCGGTAAAATATACTTAAAAAGTGTTCTAACTAAACAGAATTAATGGGAATTGAACCTGTAACCTTGAAAGTAAAAGTCTCAGAACATACACATTAGGCAACAGTGATTCTATATAAAATTCCTTCAAAACAGATATATTACATGCAGACCGAAAACCCACCATATATTATGAAAGGAGTTTTTACTCTGTGTGGTAATACATACTTAAAAAGAGATCTGCATGAACAGAATTAATGGGAATTGAACTTGTTACCTTGCGAGGAAGAGTTTCAGACCTTAACAATTAGGCCAGAGTCACTCTGTACAAAAACACCTTCAAAACAGTTATATAACATGCAAACCGAAAACCCAACTGATATTGAGTGGGGTTTTTACTCTGTGGGGTAATACCTACTTAAAAATAGATCTACCTTAACAGAATCATTGGGAATTGAACCTGTAACCTTGAGTGTAAGAGTCTCTGACCTTAACCATTAGGCAATGGTGACTCTTTATGAAATACCTTCAAAACAGATATATGACATGCAAACCGAAAACCCAACATACATAAGGAGATGAGTTTTTACTCTGTCGGGTGATACATACTTAAAAAAAAACCTAACTGAACAGAATCAATGGGAATTGAACCTTTAACCATGAGAGCAGGCGTCACAGATATTAACCATTAGGCAACAGTGACTCTGTATAAAAACACCTTCAAAACAGTTATATGACATGCAAACCGAAAACCCAACATATATAATGAGAAGAGTTTTTACTCTGTGGAGTGATACCTACTTAAAAGAGATCTATTTGAACAGAATCAATGGGCATTGAACTTGAAACCTTGAGAATAAAAGTCTCAGACCTTAACCATTAGGCCACAAAGACTCTATATATGACAACTTCAAAACAGATATATGACATTCAAACCGAAAACCCAACATATTTATTGAGAGGAGTTTTTACTTTGTGGAGTAATACATACTTAAAAAGAGATTGAACTAAATAGAATAAATGGGGATTAAACCTGTAACTTTGCGAGCAAGAGTCTCAGACCTTAACCATTAGGCCACAGTGGCTCTGTACAAATTACATTCAAAACTGATATATGACATGCAAACCGAAACCCCAACATATATAATGAGAGGCGTTTTTACTCTGTGGGGTAATACATACTTAAAAAGAGATCTAACTGATCAGACTCTCTTAGCGATGAACGTGTAACCTTGAGAGCAAGAGTAGCAGACCTTAACCATTAGGCCACAGTGACTCTATATAAATTACCTTCAAAATAGATATATGACATGCAAACCGATAAACCAGCACATATAATGAGAGGAGTTTTTACTCTGTGGCGTAATACATTCTTTAAAAAAAAGCTAACTCTACAAAATCAATGGTAAATTTACCTGTAACCTTGAGAGTAAGAGTCTCAGACCTTAACCATTAGTCTACAGTGACTCTATATAAAATACCTTCAAAACAGATATATGACATGCAAACCGAAAACCCAACATATATAATGAGAGGAGTGTTTACTCTATTCAGTAATACCTACTTAAAAAGAGACCTAACTGAACAAAATCAATGGGAATTGAACCTGTAACCTTCGGAATAACAATCTCAGAGATTAACCGATAGGCCACAGTGTCTCTGTACAAAACACCTTAAAAACAGATATATGACAGGTAAAACGAAAACCCAACATATATAATGAGAGGAGTGTTTTCTCTGTGGGGTAATACCTACTTAAAAAGAGATCTACCTGAACAGAATCAATGGGAATTGTACCTGCAACATTGGGAGTAAGAGTCTCAGACCTTAACCATTAGGCCACAGTGAGTTTGTACAAAGTACCTTCAAAACAGATATATGACATGCAAACCGAAAACTCAACATATATAAAGAGCGGAGTTTTTACTCTGTGGGTAATACATACTTAAAAAGAGATCTAACTGAACAGAATCAATGGGAATTAAACCTGTAACCTAAGAACCTCAGACCTTACCCATTAGGCCACAGTGACTCTGCATAAAACATCTTCAAAACAGATATATGACATGCAAACCGAAAACCCAACACATATTATGAGAGGAGTGTTTACTCTGTGGGGTAATACCTACTTAAAAAGAAATCTAGCTGAACAGAATCAATGGGAATTGATCCTATAATCTTGAGAGTAAATATCTCAGACCTTAACCATTAGGCCAGAGTGACTCTGTAGAAAGTACCTTCACAACAGATATATGACATGCAAACCGAAAACCCAACATATATAATGAGAGTAGTTTTTACTCCGTGCGGTAATACATACTTAAAAAGAGATCTAACTGAACAAAATCAATGGGAATTGAACTTGTAACCTTGAGAGTAAATCTCTGGGAACTTACCCATTAATTTATCAAAAAAATATTCCTTTCTGTGTATTACTCTTTTAGTTGGTGGCCATGAGGCCTACACATTTAGATCAATAACCTTTGATTTTTGACTGTGACACTGGACATATATTATTACTCCAGACTAGAATATACTTTTTGTTACTCTCAAAATTTATTTTTCATAGGAAAACACTTATATTCAATAAAATCATATTTTAAAATTGCATTCAATATATACTCTGATTGGGTGCTCTGGTACCAGTTGCGGTGGAAGAAGGACGTTGTGACAAGCAGGCTCGCCGATTTTTAAAGGTTGGGAGTAAAAGTAAAAACACCCCCAAGAAAACCTACAGTGTGGCTGACAGCGCTTAAAGAAAAGAAGACAGCGTTGTCAAGATTCAGGCTGCCACAAGATATTGCAGGCTCTAACTGGTATCAGGACACCACTTGAAAAGGTGCAGGGAAGGACAGCCTGAACTTAAACATTAGGCGAAAAACCTATTGGCACAGCTAAACAACTGAATACAGGCGGTGCATATCGAAAGACGTACCTGCTTTAAGACACCATTGAACATGTGTCAACGTGACTTTTTAAAAAATTCTATGACTCAACTGACTATGATGCAAGTGTTCTAAAATCACAAAAGTTGAGAGGTGATAAAGTCGTCCTGAACACCCACAGAAGGACTTCAACACCTACACTTAAAAAAGAAGAACAAAACTTTGGTTTTAAATTCTTGTCGTCCTGAGGAAGGTGCTACTATTGTAACCTATGCACCGAAACGCGTCGACAGTGGGACTTTTTAAAGCATATGAAATGTATTTGTGTAGTATTTAATTTGCAATTTTGAAAGTACATGATTTGAACTGTGTGTGACTCTGAGATAGATACCGTAATACGGAATTGTTAGATAGCATATATAAGAGTGTACCAGAGCACCCAATCAGAGTATATATTGAATGCAATTTTAAAATATGATTTTATTGAATATAAGTGTTTTCCTATGAAAAATAAATTTTGAGAGTAACAAAAAGTATATTCTAGTCTGGAGTAATAATATATGTCCAGTGTCACAGTCAAAAATCAAAGGTTATTGATCTAAATGTGTAGGCCTCATGGCCACCAACTAAAAGAGTAATACACAGAAAGGAATCTTTTTTTGATAAATATCTGACACCCAGTCCTTTCTGGTCCCTGGGAAACTCTCTTTTTTTTTAGATTGAACTTACCCATTAAGCCACAGTGACTCGATGTAAAAGTCCTTCAAAACAGATATATTACATGCAAACCGAAAACCCAACTTATATTATGAAAGGAGTTTTTAGTCTGTGGGGTAATACATGCTTAAAAAGAGAGCTAAATGAACAGAAACAATGGGAATTGAACCTTTAAAATTGAGAGTAAGAGTCTCATACCTTAACCATTAGGCCACAGTGGCTCTTTTTGAAATTTTTTCAAAAGAGACATATGACATGCAAACCGAAAACCCAACATATATGATGAGAGGAGTTTTTACTCTGTGGGGTAATACATACTTAAAAAGAGAGCTAACTGAACAGAATCCATGGGCATTGAATCTGTTACCATGCGAGTAAGAGTCTCAGACCTTAACCATTAGGCCACAGTGACTCTGTATAAAATACTTTCATTACAGATATATGACATGCAAACCGAAAAACCAACATATATAATGAGAGGAGTTTTTACTCTGTGGCGTAATACATACTTAAAAAGAGAGCTAACTGAACAGAACGAATGGGAATTGAATCTGTAACCTTGAGAGTAAAAGTCTCAGAACTTACCCATTAGGCCACAATGACACTGCATGAAATATCTTCAAAACAGATATATGACATGTAAACCGAAAACCCAACATATATGATGAGAGGAGTTTTTACTCTGTGGGGTAATACATACTTAAAAAGAGAGCTAACTGAACAGAATCAATGGGAATTGAATCTATAACCTTGCAAGTAAGAGTCTCAGACCTTAACAATTAGGCCACATTCACTATGTATGAAAACCCCTTCAAAACAGATATATGACATGCAAACCGAAAACCCAACATATATAATGAGAGGAGTTTTTACTCTGTGGGGTAATACCTACTTTAAAAAAAAGCAAACTGAACAGAAACAATGGGAATTGAACCTGTAACCTTGCAAGAAGTAGAGTCTCATACCTTAACCATTAGGCCACAATGCCTCTGTAGAAAAGCTTCTTAAAAACAGATATATGACATGCAAACCGAAAACCCAACATTTATAATGAGAGTAGTTTTTACTCTGTGCGGTAAAATATACTTAAAAAGTGTTCTAACTAAACAGAATTAATGGGAATTGAACCTGTAACCTTGAAAGTAAAAGTCTCAGAACATACACATTAGGCAACAGTGATTCTATATAAAATTCCTTCAAAACAGATATATTACATGCAGACCGAAAACCCACCATATATTATGAAAGGAGTTTTTACTCTGTGTGGTAATACATACTTAAAAAGAGATCTGCATGAACAGAATTAATGGGAATTGAACTTGTAACCTTGCGAGGAAGAGTTTCAGACCTTAACAATTAGGCCAGAGTCACTCTGTACAAAAACACCTTCAAAACAGTTATATAACATGCAAACCGAAAACCCAACTGATATTGAGTGGGGTTTTTACTCTGTGGGGTAATACCTACTTAAAAAGAGATCTACCTTAACAGAATCATTGGGAATTGAACCTGTAACCTTGAGTGTAAGAGTCTCTGACCTTAACCATTAGGCAATGGTGACTCTTTATGAAATACCTTCAAAACAGATATATGACATGCAAACCGAAAACCCAACATACATAAGGAGATGAGTTTTTACTCTGTCAAGTGATACATACTTAAAAAACAACCTAACTGAACAGAATCAATGGGAATTGAACCTTTAACCATGAGAGCAGGCGTCACAGATATTAACCATTAGGCCACAGTGACTCTGTATAAAAACACCTTCAAAACAGTTATATGACATGCAAACCGAAAACCCAACATATATAATGAGAAGAGTTTTTACTCTGTGGAGTGATACCTACTTAAAAGACATCTATCCGAACAGAATCAATGGGCATTGAACTTGAAACCTTGAGAATAAAAGTCTCAGACCTTAACCATTAGGCCACGAAGACTCTATATATAACAACTTCAAAACAGATATATGACATTCAAACCGAAAACCCAACATATTTATTGAGAGGAGTTTTTACTTTGTGGAGTAATACATACTTAAAAAGAGATTGAACTAAATAGAATAAATGGGGATTAAACCTGTAACTTTGCGAGCAAGAGTCTCAGACCTTAACCATTAGGCCACAGTGGCTCTGTACAAATTACATTCAAAACTGATATATGACATGCAAACCGAAACCCCAACATATATAATGAGAGGCGTTTTTACTCTGTGGGGTAATACATACTTAAAAAAAAATCTAACTGATCAGACTCTCTTAGCGATGAACATGTAACCTTGAGAGCAAGAGTAGCAGACCTTAACCATTAGGCCACAGTGACTCTATATAAATTACCTTCAAAATAGATATATGACATGCAAACCGATAAACCAGCACATATAATGAGAGGAGTTTTTACTCTGTGGCGTAATACATTCTTTAAAAAAAAGCTAACTCTACAAAATCAATGGTAAATTTACCTGTAACCTTGAGAGTAAGAGTCTCAGACCTTAACCATTAGTCTACAGTGACTCTATATAAAATACCTTCAAAACAGATATATGACATGCAAACCGAAAACCCAACATATATAATGAGAGGAGTGTTTACTCTATTCAGTAATACCTACTTAAAAAGAGACCTAACTGAACAAAGTCAATGGGAATTGAACCTGTAACCTTCGGAATAACAATCTCAGAGATTAACCGATAGGCCACAATGTCTCTGTACAAAACACCTTAAAAACAGATATATGACAGGTAAAACGAAAACCCAACATATATAATGAGAGGAGTGTTTTCTCTGTGGGGTAATACCTACTTAAAAAGAGATCTACCTGAACAGAATCAATGGGAATTGTACCTGCAACATTGGGAGTAAGAGTCTCAGACCTTAACCATTAGGCCACAGTGAGTTTGTACAAAGTACCTTCAAAACAGATATATGACATGCAAACCGAAAACTCAACATATATAAAGAGCGGAGTTTTTACTCTGTGGGTAATACATACTTAAAAAGAGATCTAACTGAACAGAATCAATGGGAATTAAACCTGTAACCTAAGAACCTCAGACCTTACCCATTAGGCCACAGTGACTCTGCATAAAACATCTTCAAAACAGATATATGACATGTAAACCGAAAACCCAACACATATTATGAGAGGAGTGTTTACTCTGTGGGGTAATACCTACTTAAAAAGAGATCTAGCTGAACAGAATCAATGGGAATTGATCCTATAATCTTGAGAGTAAATATCTCAGACCTTAACCATTAGGCCAGAGTGACTCTGTAGAAAGTACCTTCACAACAGATATATGACATGCAAACCGAAAACCCAACATATATAATGAGAGTAGTTTTTACTCCGTGCGGTAATACATACTTAAAAAGAGATCTAACTGAACAAAATCAATGGGAATTGAACTTGTAACCTTGAGAGTAAATCTCTGGGAACTTACCCATTAATTTATCAAAAAAATATTCCTTTCTGTGTATTACTCTTTTAGTTGGTGGCCATGAGGCCTACACATTTAGATCAATAACCTTTGATTTTTGACTGTGACACTGGACATATATTATTACTCCAGACTAGAATATACTTTTTGTTACTCTCAAAATTTATTTTTCATAGGAAAACACTTATATTCAATAAAATCATATTTTAAAATTGCATTCAATATATACTCTGATTGGGTGCTCTGGTACCAGTTGCGGTGGAAGAAGGACGTTGTGACAAGCAGGCTCGCCGATTTTTAAAGGTTGGGAGTAAAAGTAAAAACACCCCCAAGAAAACCTACAGTGTGGCTGACAGCGCTTAAAGAAAAGAAGACAGCGTTGTCAAGATTCAGGCTGCCACAAGATATTGCAGGCTCTAACTGGTATCAGGACACCACTTGAAAAGGTGCAGGGAAGGACAGCCTGAACTTAAACATTAGGCGAAAAACCTATTGGCACAGCTAAACAACTGAATACAGGCGGTGCATATCGAAAGACGTACCTGCTTTAAGACACCATTGAACATGTGTCAACGTGACTTTTTAAAAAATTCTATGACTCAACTGACTATGATGCAAGTGTTCTAAAATCACAAAAGTTGAGAGGTGATAAAGTCGTCCTGAACACCCACAGAAGGACTTCAACACCTACACTTAAAAAAGAAGAACAAAACTTTGGTTTTAAATTCTTGTTGTCCTGAGGAAGGTGCTACTATTGTAACCTATGCACCGAAACGCGTCGACAGTGGGACTTTTTAAAGCATATTAAATGTATTTGTGTAGTATTTAATTTGCAATTTTGAAAGTACATGATTTGAACTGTGTGTGACTCTGAGATAGATACCGTAATACGGAATTGTTAGATAGCATATATAAGAGTGTACCAGAGCACCCAATCAGAGTATATATTGAATGCAATTTTAAAATATGATTTTATTGAATATAAGTGTTTTCCTATGAAAAATAAATTTTGAGAGTAACAAAAAGTATATTCTAGTCTGGAGTAATAATATATGTCCAGTGCCACAGTCAAAAATCAAAGGTTATTGATCTAAATGTGTAGGCCTCATGGCCACCAACTAAAAGAGTAATACACAGAAAGGAATCTTTTTTTGATAAATATCTGACACCCAGTCCTTTCTGGTCCCTGGGAAACTCTCTTTTTTTTTAGATTGAACTTACCCATTAAGCCACAGTGACTCGATGTAAAAGTCCTTCAAAACAGATATATTACATGCAAACCGAAAACCCAACTTATATTATGAAAGGAGTTTTTAGTCTGTGGGGTAATACATGCTTAAAAAGAGAGCTAAATGAACAGAAACAATGGGAATTGAACCTTTAAAATTGAGAGTAAGAGTCTCATACCTTAACCATTAGGCCACAGTGGCTCTTTTTGAAATTTTTTCAAAAGAGACATATGACATGCAAACCGAAAACCCAACATAGATGATTAGAGGAGTTTTTACTCTGTGGGGTAATACATACTTAAAAAGAGAGTTAACTGAACAGAATCAATGGGAATAGAATCTGTAATTTTGCGAGTAAGAGGGTCAGACCTTAACCATTAGGCCACAGTAACTCTGTATAATATACTTTCATAACAGATATATGACATGCAAACCGAAAACCCAACATATATAATGAGAGGAGTTTTTACTCTGTGGGGTAATACATACTTAAAAAGAAATCTAACTGAACAGAATAAATGGCAATTGAACCTGTAATCTTGAGAGTAAGAGTCTCAGACCTTACCCGTTAGCCCACTGTGACTGTATACAATACCTTCAAAACAGATATATGACATGCAAACCCAAAACCGAACATATATAATGAGAGGAGGGTTCACTCTGTGGGTTAATACCTACTTAAGAAGAGATCTACCTGAACAGAATCAATGGGAATGGAACCTGCAACTTTGGAAGTAAGAGTCACATACCTTAACCATTAGACCACAGTGTCTCGGTACAAAAAAACCTTCAAAACAGTTATATGACATGCAAACCGAAAACCAAACATATATAATGAGAGGAGTTTTTTCTCTGTGGGGAAATACATACTTAAAAAGAGATCTAACTGAACAGAATCAATGGGAATTGAACCTGTAATCTTGAGAGTAATGGTCTCTGACCTTACCTATAAGCCCACAGTAACTCTGTATAAAACCTCTTCAAAACAGATATATGACATGCAAACCAAAAACCCAACATATATAATGAGAAGAGTTTTTACACTGTGCGGTAATACATACTTAAAAAGAGATCTAACTGAACAAAATCAATTGGAATTGAACCTGTAGCCTTGAGAGTAAATGTCTGGGAACTTACCCATTAAGCCACAGTGACTCTATGTAAAATTCCTTCAAAACAGATATATTACATGCAAACCGAAAACCCAACATATATGATGAGAGGAGTTTTTACTCTGTGGGGTAATACATACTTAAAAAGAGAGCTAACTGAACAGAACGAATGGGAATTGAATCTGTAACCTTGAGAGTAAAAGTCTCAGAACTTACCCATTAGGCCACAATGACACTGCATGAAATATCTTCAAAACAGATATATGACATGTAAACCGAAAACCCAACATATATGATGAGAGGAGTTTTTACTCTGTGGGATAATACATACTTAAAAAGAGAGCTAACTGAACAGAATCAATGGGAATTGAATCTATAACCTTGCAAGTAAGAGTCTCAGACCTTAACAATTAGGCCACATTCACTATGTATGAAAACCCCTTCAAAACAGATATATGACATGCAAACCGAAAACCCAACATATATAATGAGAGGAGTTTTTACTCTGTGGGGTAATACCTACTTTAAAAAAAAGCAAACTGAACAGAAACAATGGGAATTGAACCTGTAACCTTGCAAGTAAGAGTCTCATACCTTAACCACTAGGCCGCAAAGCCTCTGTAGAAAAGCACCTTAAAAACAGATATATGACATTCAAACCGAAAACCCAACATATATAATGAGAGTAGTTTTTACTCTGTGCGGTAAAATATACTTAAAAAGTGTTCTAACTAAACAGAATTAATGGGAATTGAACCTGTAACCTTGAAAGAAAAAGTCTCAGAACATACACATTAGGCAACAGTGATTCTATATAAAATTCCTTCAAAACAGATATATTACATGCAGACCGAAAACCCACCATATATTTTGAAAGGAGTTTTTACTCTGTGTGGTAATACATACTTAAAAAGAGATCTGCATGAACAGAATTAATGGGAATTGAACTTGTTACCTTGCGAGGAAGAGTTTCAGACCTTAACAATTAGGCCAGAGTCACTCTGTACAAAAACACCTTCAAAACAGTTATATAACATGCAAACCGAAAACCCAACTGATATTGAGTGGGGTTTTTACTCTGTGGGGTAATACCTACTTAAAAATAGATCTACCTTAACAGAATCATTGGGAATTGAACCTGTAACCTTGAGTGTAAGAGTCTCTGACCTTAACCATTAGGCAATGGTGACTCTTTATGAAATACCTTCAAAACAGATATATGACATGCAAACCGAAAACCCAACATACATAAGGAGATGAGTTTTTACTCTGTCGGGTGATACATACTTAAAAAAAAACCTAACTGAACAGAATCAATGGGAATTGAACCTTTAACCATGAGAGCAGGCGTCACAGATATTAACCATTAGGCAACAGTGACTCTGTATAAAAACACCTTCAAAACAGTTATATGACATGCAAACCGAAAACCCAACATATATAATGAGAAGAGTTTTTACTCTGTGGAGTGATACCTACTTAAAAGAGATCTATTCGAACAGAATCAATGGGCATTGAACTTGAAACCTTGAGAATAAAAGTCTCAGACCTTAACCATTAGGCCACAAAGACTCTATATATGACAACTTCAAAACAGATATATGACATTCAAACCGAAAACCCAACATATTTATTGAGAGGAGTTTTTACTTTGTGGAGTAATACATACTTAAAAAGAGATTGAACTAAATAGAATAAATGGGGATTAAACCTGTAACTTTGCGAGCAAGAGTCTCAGACCTTAACCATTAGGCCACAGTGGCTCTGTACAAATTACATTCAAAACTGATATATGACATGCAAACCGAAACCCCAACATATATAATGAGAGGCGTTTTTACTCTGTGGGGTAATACATACTTAAAATGAGATCTAACTGATCAGACTCTCTTAGCGATGAACGTGTAACCTTGAGAGCAAGAGTAGCAGACCTTAACCATTAGGCCACAGTGACTCTATATAAATTACCTTCAAAATAGATATATGACATGCAAACCGATAAACCAGCACATATAATGAGAGGAGTTTTTACTCTGTGGCGTAATACATTCTTTAAAAAAAAGCTAACTCTACAAAATCAATGGTAAATTTACCTGTAACCTTGAGAGTAAGAGTCTCAGACCTTAACCATTAGTCTACAGTGACTCTATATAAAATACCTTCAAAACAGATATATGACATGCAAACCGAAAACCCAACATATATAATGAGAGGAGTGTTTACTCTATTCAGTAATACCTACTTAAAAAGAGACCTAACTGAACAAAATCAATGGGAATTGAACCTGTAACCTTCGGAATAACAATCTCAGAGATTAACCGATAGGCCACAGTGTCTCTGTACAAAACACCTTAAAAACAGATATATGACAGGTAAAACGAAAACCCAACATATATAATGAGAGGAGTGTTTTCTCTGTGGGGTAATACCTACTTAAAAAGAGATCTACCTGAACAGAATCAATGGGAATTGTACCTGCAACATTGGGAGTAAGAGTCTCAGACCTTAACCATTAGGCCACAGTGAGTTTGTACAAAGTACCTTCAAAACAGATATATGACATGCAAACCGAAAACTCAACATATATAAAGAGCGGAGTTTTTACTCTGTGGGTAATACATACTTAAAAAGAGATCTAACTGAACAGAATCAATGGGAATTAAACCTGTAACCTAAGAACCTCAGACCTTACCCATTAGGCCACAGTGACTCTGCATAAAACATCTTCAAAACAGATATATGACATGCAAACCGAAAACCCAACACATATTATGAGAGGAGTGTTTACTCTGTGGGGTAATACCTACTTAAAAAGAAATCTAGCTGAACAGAATCAATGGGAATTGATCCTATAATCTTGAGAGTAAATATCTCAGACCTTAACCATTAGGCCAGAGTGACTCTGTAGAAAGTACCTTCACAACAGATATATGACATGCAAACCGAAAACCCAACATATATAATGAGAGTAGTTTTTACTCCGTGCGGTAATACATACTTAAAAAGAGATCTAACTGAACAAAATCAATGGGAATTGAACTTGTAACCTTGAGAGTAAATCTCTGGGAACTTACCCATTAATTTATCAAAAAAATATTCCTTTCTGTGTATTACTCTTTTAGTTGGTGGCCATGAGGCCTACACATTTAGATCAATAACCTTTGATTTTTGACTGTGACACTGGACATATATTATTACTCCAGACTAGAATATACTTTTTGTTACTCTCAAAATTTATTTTTCATAGGAAAACACTTATATTCAATAAAATCATATTTTAAAATTGCATTCAATATATACTCTGATTGGGTGCTCTGGTACCAGTTGCGGTGGAAGAAGGACGTTGTGACAAGCAGGCTCGCCGATTTTTAAAGGTTGGGAGTAAAAGTAAAAACACCCCCAAGAAAACCTACAGTGTGGCTGACAGCGCTTAAAGAAAAGAAGACAGCGTTGTCAAGATTCAGGCTGCCACAAGATATTGCAGGCTCTAACTGGTATCAGGACACCACTTGAAAAGGTGCAGGGAAGGACAGCCTGAACTTAAACATTAGGCGAAAAACCTATTGGCACAGCTAAACAACTGAATACAGGCGGTGCATATCGAAAGACGTACCTGCTTTAAGACACCATTGAACATGTGTCAACGTGACTTTTTAAAAAATTCTATGACTCAACTGACTATGATGCAAGTGTTCTAAAATCACAAAAGTTGAGAGGTGATAAAGTCGTCCTGAACACCCACAGAAGGACTTCAACACCTACACTTAAAAAAGAAGAACAAAACTTTGGTTTTAAATTCTTGTTGTCCTGAGGAAGGTGCTACTATTGTAACCTATGCACCGAAACGCGTCGACAGTGGGACTTTTTAAAGCATATGAAATGTATTTGTGTAGTATTTAATTTGCAATTTTGAAAGTACATGATTTGAACTGTGTGTGACTCTGAGATAGATACCGTAATACGGAATTGTTAGATAGCATATATAAGAGTGTACCAGAGCACCCAATCAGAGTATATATTGAATGCAATTTTAAAATATGATTTTATTGAATATAAGTGTTTTCCTATGAAAAATAAATTTTGAGAGTAACAAAAGTATATTCTAGTCTGGAGTAATAATATATGTCCAGTGTCACAGTCAAAAATCAAAGGTTATTGATCTAAATGTGTAGGCCTCATGGCCACCAACTAAAAGAGTAATACACAGAAAGGAATCTTTTTTTGATAAATATCTGACACCCAGTCCTTTCTGGTCCCTGGGAAACTCTCTTTTTTTTTAGATTGAACTTACCCATTAAGCCACAGTGACTCGATGTAAAAGTCCTTCAAAACAGATATATTACATGCAAACCGAAAACCCAACTTATATTATGAAAGGAGTTTTTAGTCTGTGGGGTAATACATGCTTAAAAAGAGAGATAAATGAACAGAAACAATGGGAATTGAACCTTTAAAATTGAGAGTAAGAGTCTCATACCTTAACCATTAGGCCACAGTGGCTCTTTTTGACATTTTTTCAAAAGAGACATATGACATGCAAACCGAAAACCCAACATATATGATTATAGGAGTTTTTACTCTGTGGGGTAATACATACTTAAAAAGAGAGCTAACTGAACAGAATCAATGGGAATAGAATCTGTAATTTTGAGAGTAAGAGGGTCAGACCTTAACCATTAGGCCACAGTAACTCTGTATAATATACTTTCATAACAGATATATGACATGCAAACCGAAAACCCAACATATATAATGAGAGGAGTTTTTACTCTGTGGGGTAATACATATTTAAAAAGAGATCTAACTGAACAGAATAAATGGCAATTGAACCTGTAATCCTGAGAGTAAGAGTCTCAGACCTTACCCATTAGCCCACTGTGACTGTATTCAATACCTTCAAAACAGATATATGACATGCAAACCCAAAACTGAACATATATAATGAGAGGAGGGTTCACTCTGTGGGTTAATACCTACTTAAGAAGAGATCTACCTGAACAGAATCAATGGGAATTGAACCTGCAACTTTGGAAGTAACAGTCTCAGACCTTAACCATTAGACCACAGTGACTCGGTACAAAAATATCTTCAAAACAGTTATATGACATGCAAACCGAAAACCAAACATATATAATGAGAGGAGTTTTTTCTCTGTGGGGAAATACATACTTAAAAAGAGATCTAACTGAACAGAATCAATGGGAATTGAACCTGTAATCTTGAGAGTAATGGTCTCTGACCTTACCTATAAGCCCACAGTAACTCTGTATAAAACCTCTTCAAAACAGATATATGACATGCAAACCAAAAACCCAACATATATAATGAGAAGAGTTTTTACACTGTGCGGTAATACATACTTAAAAAGAGATCTAACTGAACAGAATCAATGGGAATTGAATCTATAACCTTGCAAGTAAGAGTCTCAGACCTTAACAATTAGGCCACATTCACTATGTATGAAAACCCCTTCAAAACAGATATATGACATGCAAACCGAAAACCCAACATATATAATGAGAGGAGTTTTTACTCTGTGGGGTAATACCTACTTTAAAAAAAAGCAAACTGAACAGAAACAATGGGAATTGAACCTGTAACCTTGCAAGTAAGAGTCTCATACCTTAACCATTAGGCCGCAATGCCTCTGTAGAAAATCACCTTAAAAACAGATATATGACATTCAAACCGAAAACCCAACATATATAATGAGAGTAGTTTTTACTCTGTGCGGTAAAATATACTTAAAAAGTGTTCTAACTAAACAGAATTAATGGGAATTGAACCTGTAACCTTGAAAGTAAAAGTCTCAGAACATACACATTAGGCAACAGGGATTCTATATAAAATTCCCTCAAAACAGATATATTACATGCAGACCGAAAACCCACCATATATTATGAAAGGAGTTTTTACTCTGTGTGGTAATACATACTTAAAAAGAGATCTGCATGAACAGAATCAATGGGAATTGAACTTGTAACCTTGCGAGGAAGAGTTTCAGACCTTAACAATTAGGCCACAGTCACTCTGTACAAAAACACCTTCAAAACAGTTATATAACATGCAAACCGAAAACCCAACTGATATTGAGTGGGGTTTTTACTCTGTGGGGTAATACCTACTTAAAAAGAGATCTACCTTAACAGAATCATTGGGAATTGAACCTGTAACCTTGAGAGAAAGAGTCTCTGACCTTAACCATTAGGCAATGGTGACTCTTTATGAAATACCTTCAAAACAGATATATGACATGCAAACCGAAAACCCAACATACATAATGAGATGAGTTTTTACTCTGTCGGGTGATACATACTTAAAAAAAAACCTAACTGAACAGAATCAATGGGAATTGAACTTGAAACCTTGAGAATAAAAGTCTCAGACCTTAACCATTAGGCCACAAAGACTCTATATATAATAACTTCAAAACAGATATATGACATTCAAACCGAAAACCCAACATATTTATTGAGAGGAGTTTTTACTTTGTGGAGTAATACATACTTAAAAAGAGATTGAACTAAACAGAATAAATGGGGATTAAACCTGTAACTTTGCGAGCAAGAGTCTCAGACCTTAACCATTAGGCCACAGTGGCTCTGTACAAATTACATTCAAAACTGATATATGACATGCAAACCGAAACCCCAACATATAGAGGCGTTTTTACTCTGTGGGGTAATACATACTTAAAAAGAGATCTAACTGATCAGACTCTCTTAGCGATGAACGTGTAACCTTGAGAGCAAGAGTAGCAGACCTTAACCATTAGGCCACAGTGACTCTATATAAATTACCTTCAAAATAGATATATGACATGCAAACCGATAAACCAGCACATATAATGAGAGGAGTTTTTACTCTGTGGCGTAATACATTCTTTAAAAAAAAGCTAACTCTACAAAATCAATGGTAAATTTACCTGTAACCTTGAGAGTAAGAGTCTCAGACCTTAACCATTAGTCTACAGTGACTCTATAAAATACCTTCAAAACAGATATATGACATGCAAACCGAAAACCCAACATATATAATGAGAGGAGTGTTTACTCTATTCAGTAATACCTACTTAAAAAGAGACCTAACTGAACAAAATCAATGGGAATTGAACCTGTAACCTTCAGAATAACAATCTCTGAGATTAACCGATAGGCCACAGTATTTCTGTACAAAACACCTTAAAAACAGATATATGACAGGTAAAACGAAAACCCAACATATATAATGAGAGGAGTGTTTTCTCTCTGGGGTAATACCTACTTAAAAAGAGATCTACCTGAACAGAATCAATGGGAATTGTACCTGCAACATTGGGAGTAAGAGTCTCAGACCTTAACCATTAGGCCACAGTGAGTTTGTACAAAGTACCTTCAAAACAGATATATGACATGCAAACCGAAAACTCAACATATATAAAGAGCGGAGTTTTTACTCTGTGGGTAATACATACTTAAAAAGAGATCTAACTGAACAGAATCAATGGGAATTAAACCTGTAACCTAAGAACCTCAGACCTTACCCATTAGGCCACAGTGACTCTGCATAAAACATCTTCAAAACAGATATATGACATGCAAACCGAAAACCCAACACATATTATGAGAGGAGTGTTTACTCTGTGGGGTAATACCTACTTAAAAAGAGATCTACCTGAACAGAATCAATGGTAATTGAACCTGTAACCTTGAGAGTACGAGTCTCTGACCTTAACCATTAGGCCACAGTGCCTCTGTATGAAACACCTTCAAAACAGATATATGACATGTAAACCGAAAACCCAACATATATAATGAGAGGAGTTTTTACTCTGTGGAGTAATACATACTTAAAAAGAGATCTAACTGAACAGAATCGATGGGAATTTAACCTGTAACCTTAAGAATAAGAGTCTCAGACCTTACCCATTAGGCCACAGTGACTCTGCCTAAAATACTTTCAAAACAGATATATGTATTTTTAGTTCCACAATGAAAAAGATCCACTGGAGTCCCAGAGATATTGATTTAACAAGGTACAGTAAATATGCACTGTATACTCAACAAGCATTGGCAAATTCAACACATTTGACACTTAGAAACTTTTTGAGCAAAACTTTGGCTAATTATAATGCAATCGGTTAGAGTTACTTTGCACAACCACCTCCAACATGGAGCCAATCAGGAGGACCATCAAAACCTTCATAAACAGTTACATTGGTCAGGGGAGCAGTATTCAGTCATTTCCACCCATTTTTCTCCTTTGCCGTATGTTTCTATGGAAGTGGTTCTGCTGCTCCATGGGATACAGGCTGCTCAAGGACGTTGTGGATATGATGCAGTTGATGGGGTCTTCCTGCTGATACTCCTTGGTCCATGGGGAGGGTGAGTCGGTCCTGAGGCACCGGGTCAACATCCCTTGAAGTCTTCTCGGTCCTGGCATAGTCCAGTTCCCACTGGACTATCAATCACCTGGTATCATTGTCTGCCAAATCCTTCTCTGGGCGAAAACTTGCCTTCTGGGTGACCCAGCTGCACTCCTATGACACTCCTGGGTTCAGCAGACTCGGGTGCAACTTTGAGCGTTGGGTCCTTGTCTCTTGTGCTGCACTGTGGTGGTTTGCAGCGGTGTGAAGATTTTTAACTACTAACTTTCGCCAGCAGGCTTCTTCAGCTGTTTCGGCACTGTGGTACAAACAGTAGGTCAGCCAACTGACCCATGGACTCTCTTGCATTGGCTCAGTTTTGGAGATGACTTCTCAAAGAGGAGGATACAGCAGGCACAATCCCTTCTCCTTTGCTAGGCACCAGGTTCAGCAGATGCAATCCATGCTGGTGCAGCTCTCTTTGTAGTATCCCTGGTTCAGCAAAGCAGTCCTACTTTTGTCCTTTTTCAAGTTGAGTAGAGATCTGACTTTGGGATGTCAAGGGTGCCCGTTTATGCACAGAAAATGCCCTCAGGGTAGTGTGTGGTCGGTTGCCAATAGGCTATCAGGTTCCTTCTCTCCTGATGACCATTTGTGAAGTGTGGCATTTGGTTATCCTTAGATGCACCATTCTGCCCAACATCACAGACTCCTCTATTGATGCCCAGAGCTCCCTAGCCCAACTCATAGATGTGGCTACCAAGGGGACTACATGCCCCCGAAAAATAGTTAGACAACTGGTTTCCCCATCCCTAGTGCCAGCCTGTCTATCTAGACATTGGAGCAGCCCCTCTCCCAAGTGTTACCCATTTGTCCTTCAAAGGCCGCTCCTCCTCTGAAGTATTCCTTTTGAGCCAACACCTGCGTGGCTTCCTTCAGGTTTGAGGTAACACCTCTCTTCAATGCAGGCTTATTTTGTCTCCTTTCCTGGGAGTTGATAGCACGTCTTCTCAGGAGGGCAGAAAACTGTTTCAGAGACAGCCTCCTTGTGCAACCGTTAAGGACCCAGGGGACTAATGGAAACAAATTGGCAACTTTGTAAAAGTTGCAACCTGCACATATCACATTAATTTTGACTTCAGAATAAATTCGGGCTTAATACAACGGGTTGTTTGATATTTTGGAATATCAACTTTGATCGTACCGCTAATCAATTAGCACAACTGAGGGGGCAGAGTGTAACGCTGTACTCACCAATGGGATGACCAAGTCTTTACACAGTAAAAACAACAGTTTCACGTTTTTACTTATTGAACATGTAAAATACATGCTCTGCTCATGAAATATGCTGAACCCTGCCTTAGGGCTCAGTAGGCCTGCTAAAGGGGTGACTTACACATATTGCAGAGAGAAATTGGGCTTTGAGATTGGTCTAAATGGCAAAGTTGGTTTGGCTTTGCCAGTGCTTCAAATGGCAAAGTTGGGATAGCAGTTTTAAACTGCTCTTCCAGCGTGCAATGTCAGACTGAGAGGCTCGTTTTACTTGTGTCGCACCCAGGGTGACACACCCAGTGCTGCAATCCCTTGGAGGTCCATCTAACTTACAATCCGGGGTACCCTGAGTAACATATACTAGGGACTTATAGGTAAGTTAGCCTATGCCAATTGGGTATAGCCAATTTCACACTCACACTTTGGGGTCAGGGCACTGAAGTCTGGTTAGCAGACCTCAGTGCACTTTCAGAGTCAAATCAGCAGAATCAGTCAAAAACATAGGGTGACCATACCCAAAGGGGCATTTCCTTACATACACACAAAATGAAAATGAGCATAGAACACGTGATCGCTGTAGCCTCTCTAGTCCCATCCCAGCTAGAGATCTGAGCCCAAATGTCTGTCTAGCGCTTAGGTGCTGGGCACTTTATTCTTGTCAGTATTACTTCAGCGGTAGTGTCTTTGCCATGTTACTCACAAATACTAGGTCCTTGCTCCAGATTAGTGAACCTGGCAATCAATTATGAAGCAGCACACTTTGGCTCAGATTTACTAGCATTTTGTACCGGGTTCGCATCACAAAAGTGACGGAAACCCCAGCACAAAATGTTGTGTTGTGATTAACTTTCCAATGCAAATCCTGATTTGTGTTGTAAAGTTGCCTAAAGTAATGGAAAGTAGCCCTATACACTACTTTGGATCAAGGGGACAGTCCATGGAACCATCTGTGGGTTTGACTCAAATCCCTATCTAGACAGATTTGCGCGAAAAATGTATGTCTTCTTGAGGCAGGTGTAACCGTGGAGTAAGTTTCAAAACGCTCCACATTTTTCCTACTCTGTATGTTTGATGTACTGCTTGGCACATATACAAAGTGGGAAAAGTTATAACACATAGGTTTTGTCTTGGAAGACTAGCTTTCCAGTACAAAACCTATGCTTGACAAAAGGCACATCTTTGCACTACAGTGAAATGGTGTGTGCATTGGCACAAGGCAGACAAAAATGCACTAGTGCAAGGGAAGAGAAAAACAACACCATATTGTAATAGATATGGAACTGTTTTTCTCGCTACTTTTGAAGCAATGCCGCCCTGGAACTTTGTTTGCTGTGCTGTGTTGCATCAAAAGTCGTTGTCCAATCAGTGCTTTCATTTTATATGTAGAAAAGTGCTTTCTTACACACAGACCCTCATTCTACATTACAAACTGAAGATGAGCAACAAAAACAAGACCTCTTTAGCCTCACCAGTCCCATCCCAGCTAGAGATCCGAGTCCAAATGTCTAGGTCGTAGGTGTTAGGCACAATATTCCTGTCACTGTTACTTCAGTAGTAGTGTCTTTTCCATGGTGTTCATAATTACTGGATCCTCAAACCAGGTCAGTGAACCTGGCATCAAATGTGCAGCAGAACACTACTTTTTTAGGTTGAAGCATATCTGGTTTGCTAATGACTTCTTGTGGGCATTTTGTAAGCTTCCCTGGGAATACATTCCGCCCATTGCTTGCCATTGGCTTTGTGGTCTGTAATTCACAGCTGCTTGATTTCTATTTGCTGGCTTTATTAGCTTTAGGCTGTCCAGTATCAGTGTGCAACCCTGTTATCCATACCCTGCTAACTGTATTCTTCCACAAACTCTCTTTCTGGAAATAGGTCTTTAAATCTTGTTCTTATCCAGTCGTGGCCGCTGCAGGTAAGAGAGGTGGGGCGGTGGGGCTGAGTGAAGAGGGATTTAGAGAGACGACCATGAGGAAAAATTATTTATTTATTTATATTTAATTTTCCCTCGTGGTCATCTCTCGACATCCCTCCTAGCCCCATCGCCCCACCACTCTTACCAGCAGCGGCCGCGGTTGTTCTTATCTTGTCACATTTGGACATTCAAATGTCAAATGTCAGGCTCTGTCTTCAGAGAGAGCTTGGTGTTTTCTTTCACAGCAAGTTTGTCACATACATTCTCTCACTTTGAAGTCAGAGAAAGAAAAGTAAAGTTTTTTTTCTAGCACACAACAAAATTAAAATGTCTGTAAATGAACTGTGCTGATATTTCAGAAGATATCAGAATTAGGAACATATAAATGAAGCCATTTTTTTGCAATTCTGAAGTGTACTGGAAACAAATAGTTGAATACGATCAAAACACATCAATACACTAGGTGCTAACATTTACACATATTATCATTTGTGTTCAGTAAAACTATATGTCTTTGCAAATTTAATGGTCATTTCGATATTATTTTTTTGCCTATAATGGCAGTGTGCTACCATAGCATGCATACTCCATACTACACCACTCCCCTCTACACCACTCTACTCTATGCCCCTCCACTCTACGCCATTCCATTCTACGACATTCAATCAATCAATCAATCAATCAATCAAATTTATATAGCGCGCTACTCACTCGCTAGGGTCTCAAGGCGCTGGGGGGAGGGGTCCGTTTTTGCTCGAAAAGCCAGGTCTTGAGTTGCTTCCTGAAGGAGAGATGGTCCTGGGTCAGCCGTGGGTGGATGGGGAGGGACATTCCATTCCACTCTACAAGTCCCTCCATGTTACTCCACTCTAGGACATACCCCTACACTCCATGCCCCTCCACTTTACTCTCCTTCACTCCACAACACTTACCCCACTCCACTCCTCCAATCTACCCCTCTGCAGTCCACTGCAATCTACTCCACTCCACTCCAATCTTCCCCACTCCACTCCTCCCCAATCTACCCCCTACACTCTACTCCAACCCACTCCCCTCTAATCCAGTCCACTCCAATCTACCCACTCCATTGCAATCTACCCCACTCCAGTCTACCCCAAACGACTCCACTTCACTCCAGTCTACCCCAGTCTAATCTAATCTACCCCACTCTACTCCACTCCTTTCTTCCCATGTCCACCACAATCCAATTCTACCCCAATTACCCCATTCTACCCCAATCTACCCCATCCCATTCCACTCCACTCCAGTCTAACTCAGTTGATTCCAATGTATCCACTCCAATCTACTCCACTCCAAACCAATCTACCCCACTCCACTCTGGTCTACCCCACTCTAGACCAATCTACCACACTCAAATCTACCCCAACCCCACTCCAATCTACCCCACTCCACTCCACTCTACTCCACTCTACTCCATTCCACCACATTCTGCTCCATTCTACCCCACTTCAGTCCAATCTATCCCACTCCAATGTACCCAATCTACCCCACTCCAGTCTACCCCACTCCAATGTACCCCCGATCTAGCCCACTCCAAACTACCCCAATCTACCCCTCTCCACTCCAATCTACCCTACTCTACCCCACTCCAATTTACTCCACTCTACCCAAATCTACCCCACTCTACCCCACTCCACTCTATCCCAATATATACCACTCCCCTTGATTCCAATCTACCCCACTGCACTATTCTTCAATCTACTCCGGGCCACTCTATCCCAATATACCCACTTCAGTCTACCCCCAAACTCCCACACTTCAATTGACCCCGCTACAATCTATCCCACTTCACTCTATCGCAACCTACCCCACATCACCCCATCCCACTAACTTTTAGCCATGGTGAAAGCAGCCACACTGGTGTGCAATATGGCCAAAATACATTAGCAAAGCCAATGGCTCTTACAGAAATGAGGCCTATTGGCTTTTCTAATGCTTGGTTTTCAGATGCAGTCAGTGCGCACATGTTCACTGATCTAAGGGGAGGGTCTTTACATCTCTTCAAGCGACGCACTGTGATACATGGGTTCTGTGTCCACGCACAGACACTCCTAGGTTGAACCAAAACTTGCTGCCGCTCCCCAAAATGGCACAAGAGCCCACATTAATTTTTTGAGAGGTTGCTTCAAACACATAAAGAGGATTGTAAATGCTAATACAGGCCCCCAGAACCCTGGACACAGCTCATAATATCCATTGTTAGGTGACGATTTAATATATGGATGGGAAAGGGCATGCTCAGGAGACGCCAGTTGGGTCTATTATTTTGTAAAGTGAACTACACAGTAGCAGCTGGTGTTGTAGAAGCGAGACGGGGCAGGGTGAGGTGGAAAGGGGTCGGGGGACAAAATAAAAAAATAAATGAAAAAAATCTTACCTGCAGCCTGCCACGTCATGCTCCTCTGCTCGTCTTTTCGCAGGCTCAGGCTCCCAGACTCAACTGTGGCCAATCCTGATGTTGCTCTCACGTCATGAGAGAAGCATCAATTGGCCTGAGGGCTCTGGATTTACACTCCCAGGGAGACAGGAAGTCTGCACCTGCTCTCTCCAACCCAGCAATGCAGCTTGGATTAGAGACAGCTTCAGTGCTCATGACTTATTTGCTAGCCTGAGACAGCCGGCCAAACCGTCATGCACACTTATCACAGTGCACTATTACTCCTTCTGCGCCAGTCGTCTCCCATTGCCCCGCCCCCAAAGTCTCCGCAGGAAAGGAAAAATAAAACATTAATAAAACATGTTTATTTTTGTTTCATTTTTCTTTTCATGCCATTTTGAGGCAGCTGGCAGGGGGCCCATGCTCTTCTATCATAGAAGAGGAGTCGCAGCTGGAACTAAATGTGTTTAAATGGAGTGTGCATATATCCAACATTCATTTATACATACAGTTCTTGAAATAGATAAATTATAAAAGAGTGTCACAAATAATGAATCTTACAAGTCCATTTATTAGTTTTCTTTTAACATCTCTTGCTTATAAAGTTGTCTTCTCTGTGGTCCATTGATGCAATTAATTCATATAAAGGCCATATGACTGCGGCATGTATGCACAAAGCTTCTCCCAAGAAGTTTTTTCAGCCGACACCACTGTTACCCTTATACTGTTAGTAGGCCTCGGGCTTTTTCAAGGCTGGAATTTTCTTCAAGTAGTATGTATTAATGGATATTCTAAATCAGTTTCCACTTGTGTGGTATTCAGTCCTGATGCACAGCAAATGTAACGTCATTATAAAACTCTAAGGACTGGAGGTCGTGAGTGGTGAAACCAAAACCTTAGTGAAACTAAACTGAATGAATGAAAGAACTTTTTTGTATAACTTAGACAGCTGCCACAAATGGCGTCCGGGCGCTCGCATGAACAGGTCTCTGCACCCACCCACTTCCAAAGATTAAGGAGATGTGAACAGCCAGGTTTTGAGCTGCTTTCTAAAATGTAAGCCGTTCACCAGCTGGCACAAAATCAAAGAGAGACTGTTCCTTGCTCTCAATGCCACAAGGGTATAAGAGCTTCCACCTTGGCCTGCCTTAATCACCTTCAGGGCCTTCACCTGGAGTATCCCTGATGACCTCAGTATTCTAGTGGCATTACAAGCCAGAAGAATATTTAAAAGATATATGGAACCAGCACCATGTGCCAGAACTAGAGACTTACACAGAATACGCTCTGACACTGACACCCAATATAATAGTTTGAGCTGTTGGGAGATAGATACATGGTAGGGAAGACTCAGAATGAGGCGAGCTGCCGGATACTGTACAAGTTGCAGACGCTTAAGTCGACATTCAGGGAGCCATTGATAGAGACTGCCCCCAAGTCCAATCTCGACGTGATGAAGGCATGCACTGAAGCCACAGAAGAAGATCCAGGAATCTCCGGAAAGTGCAAAGTAGTGCTAAACATGATCAATGCACTGCCAGGATCCAGGGGCGGGAAGACAATTCCTTGTCAAGTTTTACACCAAATGTGTCAGTCTAGAAGAGGACTCCGGGGATGGGGCCACACTGTAGGCCACAAGATTTTATCCCAGGTCTCCTCCATCTTGCCGAAGAACACCAGACCTTGTTAGGGAAAATTTGAATTATTGCAAGAAACAAAATCAGAACCTAGTTCAACAGGTTGCAGTATTTGAAAATGAGAGTTTTAACCCCAACACTTCTGAATTTACCAAGTCCATTGTGAAAGCAGTGGAAGGTCCAGACTTAGTTGCAGGAGTTTTAAACAAAGAAATTACAAACCCAGTTTTAGAAGAATTTTCACCAAAAATAGGCCCATTTGAGGAAAGTTTCCATTTTGTTGTTTGTGACTCTGGCCTGGCAGGAAACCAATTGTTTTGCAAATTAAACAGCACAACTTACTGTACACCAGATGATGATAATGATCAGATTCCTGATGAGGATGTACATTTTAAAATGGCCCAACAAGAGACAGCTGTAGCATTGTTTTAAAAAAAGACAGTTGAAACATTACCTTCTGTTTGAAAGAAATATTAACAACAGAAGTAAGGGAGTTCACAGAGAAAGATGTCAGATTAATAAACTGTGCAGGACAGTCTTATTCAAATTAGAATCAGATAACATGTGTTCAAGAACACCATCAGTTGCAGAAAGTTTACCCATAATTGGAGATAAACTGAGTATAAGATTTTTGATGGAATTGATTGGAAGTTTATGTAACTTTCTAATCACAGGTTCACAGAAACTAAATGAAAAGAACAGATTAGTGCAGGAGATTAAAAGCATCACTTTTCTATGTTGTCCTGTGGTACTGAATCCAGCCACTATATTTTTTCGCATTTCATGTGCTGAAGAATGGCTTACTGTTGTTGATTTTTGTCAAGTTCATGTCACAGAGCCATTGCATGAGAAGAGTCCGGAGTACTGTCAAAAAGAAAATGAATGTCTGGGACACATAATTGGAAAGGGAGGTAAAAAGGTGTCACCAGAGAGAGTGGAAATAATTCACCAGATGAATCCACCTCAAATTCAGAAAGAAGTCTAGATGTTTTTGGGAATGGTTAGCTGCTGGAGAGAGTGGTTACTAAACCTTTCTCTAGTGACTAAGCCTTTACTGAGGCTGACACACAAGAATGTGTCTGATCCACTTCCATTGGGCAAAAATTGCACAAAAGCATTCCTAGAGTTGAAAGAGAAAAAGTGTCCCGCCCCGGCACAAGGAATGAAAGTTCATTTAAAAGAAAATACACCAATTTGCAGTGAGAGGGAGGGCTGCGCACTCTCAGTGCTTGTTCAAAAACATGAATGTGTTCAAAGGTCTGTGATGTATTTCCCAAAGACCTTTGACCCCAACATCAATGAAAATGAATATGAGTGTCTAGATGTCATGAAAATATGCATAAAGCCAAGATCAGACTTTAAGGATGAACGTCTGATTCAGGCCAACAATGTCCATTTTGTAGAAGGCCCATATTTGAAAGGTAATGATGACACATTAAAATCAGCACATGCTGTGCTCCTAATACATTATGTTGTCAAAGCTTCATGGCTTTCAGTAGTTACCTTAGCCCAAAATTGATTGCCCTTACCATATCATGCAGTATAGCTGCTCAAATGGGAGTCACTGTTGTCATGAGAGCGAGAAATGTTAATTCAGTTGCACAATATTATTTTCTGTTAGCATATACTTTCAATGGAATCTTCACAGGTGAATTAATAGAGGCTCAAGAAATTGTTTCAGAAGCAGAACAACAGGGTTGTATCAGAACTGTTTTTGAGAAAAGTGACAACTGCATAGTAGCAAATGTGTTATTGCAAAAACTGATGCCCAGGTATAGATTGCAAGTTTCTCTGAAATCAGATCATAATGAGGTCTCAAAAATGATGTGTGTAGAATGACAGATTGGACAAAGAAGATTCGATTGTAGCCATCAGCCTGAAGTTTCAAGCATAATAAAGCAACAACAAATAGCACAGAGTTACACTTTGCAAAAGACTGTGTTTCAGCATCACCGAAGTGGCTTGAGTATTTACATGCAAAAGCACTTGTAAAAAACACTGGTGAAAACACTAGCCATTGCTCTGTAGGTCTGGTTGATGTAGAGCGTGCAGTTTCTCACCAGATTGCAGCTGCTACACAAGATCTGCATAATGGATGGTGCAAAGACTTTGATCTGAGAGATGTAATGTAATGTAATGTAATGTAATGTAATGTAATGTAAGTGCCAATTTGTATCGCGCGGCAATCGCTCCAAGGAGCATCTAGGCGCCCAGAAAGGACCACCAGATGTTAGGTAGTCCCTATGCTTACTTGACCGAGACCCGAATTACACTAGGCTTCTGGCAGTTATATCTTGGAGATTAAGGATCCAGGTTTTTAGATGTTTACGGAAGTCTATTTCTTTATCCAGTAATCTCAACTGGGGGGGAAGAGTATTCCATGCTTTTGCTCCCAGTACCGCCAGGGATTTGCCCCCTCGAGTTTTGAGTCTGAAACTCGGGACGGTAAGCAGGTTGGCCGTTGAAGAACGCAGTGCTCTGGTTGGACAGTATCTGCTGAATTTTTTCCTCAGATAGGACGGGCCTAGGTTGTGAACAGCTCTAAAAGTAATTAACAGTACTTTAAACAAAACCCTTTTTGTAATGGGCAGCCAATGTAATGCCTTGAGGGCTTTGGTTGCAGATGATCTTTTCGGCCATTTTAGAACCAGCCTCGCTGCTGCATGTTGCACCATCTGAAGTTTGTGTGTGACAACTTTATTTGTACCAGCATAGAGGCTGTTGCAGTAATCGATGCGCGATGTTACAAGTGCAACCGTAACTGTTTTCCTTGCTTCAAGGGGCAAAAGATCAAAGAACTTTCTCAGTCCCTTTATTACCCCAAAGCACATGCCTGCCACTCTAGCTGCTTGTTGTCTAAAAGACAGGTCAGAGTCAAAATGCACCCCCAGATTACGGGCCGAGTTGGTTGTATGAGGTGGTATTTCAGCTTTTTCTGGCCACCATAATCGTGGGATGAACTCATTTTTTGGGCCTATAGGCATGATCTCTGTTTTACCTGTGTTGCATTTCAGGTGATTTAGGCGCATCCATTCAAAGGTGGCCGTTAGGCAACCTTTGAGCTTATCCTCCCAGGCTTGGTTATCCTTATCCATTACCAGGATAAGTTGTGTGTCATCGGCATAGGCTATAGCGTCTATGCCAAATGACGAGATCAGTTTTATCAGGGGTGCAGTATAAACATTAAACAGGGTCGGGCTCAGGCTCGAACCCTGCGGAACTCCCGTCAACAGCGCTTTTTCACTGGAGCAGAATTCCCCCAGGGTCACCACTTGCCTCCTGTCACTTAAAAAGTTTCTTATCCACTCAAGCACTGTCCCTGTGACACCAGATGTTATTAACCGGTCTAATAGGATGGCATGTGAGACCGTGTTGAAGGCCGCCGATAGGTCTAATAAAATCAGGGCGGCCTTCTTGCCTTGGTCTAGGGCTGAGCGGATAGTTTCTGTAGTGAACAGGAGGGCCGATTCGGTGGAATGTTGGGCCCTGAAACCTGCCTGGTTGGGGTGCCATACATCACTATCTTCCAAGAAACGAGTAAGTTGTTTATTTACAATTGACTCTGTGACTTTGCACAGGGCCGGAAGTAGTGAGATGGGTCGTAGGTTCGACAATGTGGTGGGGTCAGGGAGTTGTTTTTTTTGCAGTGGTTTCACCGCTGCCAGTTTCCACTCTGGGGGGACTTTGGCTGTGGACAGTGAGGTGTTGACAATGGCATTTATTATTGGATTGGCAATGTCCACAATGAGGTGTAAAAGTCTAACTGGGCATGGGTCGAAGGGGGATCCAGATTTTGTTGCCAGAATTCCTCTTTTGGTATCCTCCAGGCTAACTGGAAGGAAAGTTGTCAACTGCGTGGCCCCTTGCCTCACTATATCATCCTCTGTTCTTGACTCTAATATAGGGACATCGAAGTCCTTCGTCAGCCCCTGTACTTTTCCCTCAAAGAAATCTGCGATCTTGTCACAGAGTGCCTGCGAGGGCGGGATATCCTGCGCTAAACATTTAGGCTTATTAAAGCCGTTTACAATTTTAAATATTTCCTTTTGTTTGCTGCTGGCTGTTTCTATTGCGAACGAGAAGTACCTTTTTTTAGCCTGTTTAATTAGCGCATGATAGGCATTTTTTATCCTTTTGTATTTGCTACGTTCTAGGCTAGAGTAGGTTTTCCGCCAGCTTCGTTCAGCTCTTCTAAGCTCCCCTTGTTTATCTTTGAGATCTCGATCGAACCAGGGTGCAGATGTTTTCTTTCTACCCTGCCTCGTTCTGTTTTTTTCACCCGGCCCAACTGTACCTTTCAGATCATTCATCCATGTTCTGAAACTGATGGGATTTACAGGTACTACCAGCTGGGGTCTACAGTTCCTGGCTATAGTTATAAGTTCTGGGTGGGACAGTATCGTTTTCCATTCATCCCTTGTGACCTTGCTGTGTTCCTTTTTATGATCGTTTTCTCGGTAGGACATAAGGGGAAGCATAAAAGGAATCAGCATATGGTCAGTCCAAATTTGGGGTCTAAGGGGGTTAGTTGTCAAAGTGTCTAGGTTAGTGGCAATGCAGTCTATTGTATGCCCTGCCTCATGGGTGGCTAGGGTGTCTCGAATAGTGAGGCCCAAGACCTCCATGGTTTCCCGATAGGAGGCAGCAGGTGCATCGGTTGTGGACTCTAGGTGGATGTTTATGTCACCCATCAGAGTGAAATTAGAATATCTAAGTATCAATGGGCTGAGCACCTCTCCGATGTTACCCAGGAAGCCAGCACAGGGTCCTGGTGGGCGATAGATTAAAGCCCCCGAGAAGGAGAAGTTATCATTAATTTTAATTATGAAACCCATCCCTTCTGCATCTGTTAGCTCTTGCAGTGGTATCGTCGAGCAGCTGAGGGAGTCCCTATATATAATGGCCACTCCTCCACCACATTGTTCATTCTCTCTATCTACTCTTTGTATTCCATATCCAGGAGGCAGGGTGTGAACCACATCAGGGGTGCACCAGGGTACTGAAACATCTGAATCTGATCAAAGTGAAAATAAAAGTGAAAGGCTTGAGTTGAAAAAGTGCAAAGAATTGATGGTGCTCTGTCAGAGTTTCACAGCAAAAACCAAAGGAAATGATGGACGGAGTGTTGAACATTGCAAGCACTCACCCCCAGTCAACTGATCTGGGTTTAATCCATCACCGTTCTTTAGCCCACTCTGCCACCCCAGTTCAGACATGGCCATATGCAAATCAGTCTGACCCTGTGCCTCATGGGAACAGTCCAGCCCGAACTGCCAAGCCATGTCTTCCCTGGATCGAAAACAAGCTTCCTAGGACCGGTTTCTGGCATTTCAGCCATCTTCAGCCAGGCTTGCTTGAATCCAGTGGCAATGTGAGCAAGGGACTCACGTCTGAGCATACCTTGCCAACTTATGGCGAACAAAGCAAAAACCAAAGGAAATGGGTGTGAGTGTTTGATTGGTTCTGATGCTCCGTCCATCACCACCCTCTTTTATACCGCTTTGTTCACCATAAGTTGGCAGGGTATGCTCAGAAACCGGTCCTAGGAAGCTTGTTTCCGGTCCAGGGAAGGCATGGCTTGCAGTTCGGGCTGGACTGTTCCCATGAGGCACAGGGTCAGACTGATTTGCATATGGCCATGTCTGAACTGGGGTGGCAGAGTGAGCTAACGAACGGTGATGGATCAAACCCTGATCTGTTGACAGGGTGTGAGTGTTTGATTGGTTCTGATGCTCCCTCCATCACCACCCTCTTTTATACCGCTGTCAGAGTTTCACAGCACCTAAGGGGTCAAATTTGCATGGAAAAAGTACAGAATGTCATACTGATGGCAAGCTGATGACAAAGAGCAAAGGAATGCTGAAACTGTCCTGTTGAATTTCCCTTTTATTATTTAAGTTACTTATTTTAGAAAAGACTAACAGTTCCAAGAAGCTACTTACAGAACTCTGCACTAAACTTTGAGCTTGGCTATATATGATCTGATTGCAGACAAAAACGTGTGTTTGCCTTAGAAATAGAGGTAACATTGTTATATGCTCAGCTTTTGCCACAAAAATGTCACTTGTGAAAATAAATATGTGTGATGATTTACAAATCATTTGAGCTATCATGATTTGTTATCATCAACGGGTGAGTTGAGAGAGCTAGATTTCTCAAGACTAAGAATTGCTCTGTTTTGTGTTTCAGATAGACTGCATTTAAAAATAACATGCAGATTTTGGTGCAAGTAAAACATATGCACATGAAATATAAAATTAGGCCTAGTCTATGGCTTTTTAAAAGGGACACTTTTGGTGCTTGCAAAGTGAAAGACATAAAATCAGGCCTGGTCAAAAGGCTTTCAGTCAAAATGCTAGTGCTGAATTAACATGTATTTTTGCAGTGTAGAGAAACTCGTTATTGCAGTTTTCCTCATTAGCTTTGAAGATAAAATGGAATGTGTTCTCTACTCCCAGCTCCTTTCCCCTATAATCTACACTCCCTGTTTCAGTGTCAAGAGACTTTGGCTTTGTTGCATAGTTAGACAATACATAGTCAGTTCATAGCACATCTTTTTATAATGTGTATTAATTTATGCACCAACACTACACGTGGGTCAAAAGCATTTTGCATGAAAAGCTATCTAAAACATTAGAGGATGTTGATGTATTAACTGCTTGCGCTTTGAAAATTTGCACTGGTGCATGTTTTATGCTATGTTGTACATTGCACATTTTTACAAATAATAGAAAAGCTGAT
The DNA here is from genome assembly GCF_964204655.1 of Triturus cristatus. Classification (NCBI taxonomy): domain Eukaryota; kingdom Metazoa; phylum Chordata; class Amphibia; order Caudata; family Salamandridae; genus Triturus; species Triturus cristatus. Next base: position 715,962,694 of record NC_140593.1, on the reverse strand, counting down.
TTTAATGAATAGCTTTTGCTAGGTAATAAATAATACAGGGTAATAGTATGGGGAAAGGTAAACATAATGGATTTTATTTCATAAATTAATACTTTTTTGTGTTTGTTTTGTTTTTGGCCTACCATTAAATGGCTGCCTGGGAATCCAGCATGGCTGAGAACTGTGCTGAATGAGAAACACATGTGCAGAACCAGCTACATACTGCCATGTGCCTCAAGTGAAGACACAATGGGTCAAGGGCACCGTGAACTGTAAATTCTTGTTATCATGCCAATGTACCACTGGTTGTGGGATGTGAAAGGAAGGAAGAAATGGACTGATACATTTCTCTGCCTTAATGTTGCATATTTGTATAATTATTGATGGTGAAATATATGATTGTATTAAGCATTAACGCTTCCTTTGTTAAAACCGGATTTGCAATGAGAACAGGATGGTGAGACCCTCATGTCATCTATGCTAACCAATCACAGTACGAGTTTCTAAGGAAACTGCAACATTATGAGTGTAGTCAGCCAAGAATTAGAGTATAAATAATGACCTCTTTGGAGGCGTTTTAGCTTTAGAAGTTTTAGAAGCTTTAGGGGGCGTGTGAGCTTTTGGGGACTAGAAGAGATAGGAGGAGGAGAGGAGAGGGAGCAGATGAGGCCAGACATCATATGGGTTAGGGACGTGAACGTGGCGGGTGCAGCTTGGGAGGAGATTGCATCCAAGGAGAGACAAAGGGAGGTGGGGTCTTTGCTCATATATTTTCAGAGAGTCCTTGCACGTCATTTTTTTTGCAAGGCAGATCACATTCCTCTGTGGTCTTGTGAAGGGCGGGCTGTTTCTCTGAAGGGCGGGCTGTTTCTCTCTGTGAAGCACAGAGACGCAGATGAACAGACCAGGGCAGAGAGTGTAGCTGATAGAAAAGGTTTAGATTTAAATGCTAAAACTCTAAGTTTATGCTTTGACTAATTAACTAGTTTTTAAAAGATTTATTTGTCTTATGCATTTATTTCTTTATATGGGAGATTTTTGCCAATTATTAATTATTGATTAGCCTTGCAAACTCACTCTTGAATCATATTTTTCCTGAAACTCTTTAAAGAGTTCTGACTGATATAGAATTAGTTTTTTTACCTCCTGTTTGCAACCTATAATATGTTTGTATTAATTCTATTTTTCCTATTTTTAATTCTGTAACCTGATTGATATTTGACTAATGAATAAAGGGTCAGAGTATTTTTAATTTTAACTAGAAAATAAAACCCTTTAAAAATACTCACAACTCTCTTTATTGGCTTAAATATTATTTGCATTTTTGATTTTTCATGTTCATGTAAAGTCTCCTGAAGGTAATATACAGTGGCAAGGGTCCAGTACCATTACAGCGGTTAATTAGAGGTAAATGAGGTTTTGCATTGAGAAATTACCGTGAAATTACAGCTGGATCACTACAATGCATGTAAGATAATTTTGCTTTATCCACAAAATGATGCTCCTGAGACAAGCTTTAGAAGTAACCTGTCAAGACATATAGTTATTCTCAATAGACAGAAACAGCTGTGTATCACCAGCGTAAGAGATCACCTTTGATGGTTACTGAAGGTTGATACGTTACAAATCAGTTTGATGACATTACTATACAGTGCTGTGGCAAGTAATGTAATGCACCGCGCAGACACACTAAATGTATCATTGCACCTCAAATGCTTGAAAAGCCAGGCGGGACCCCCATCTTCAGATGTTACCACCAGATGTGAAGGAGGAGACCATCACAGACTGAGCTCTGTCATGAAAGAATGAGTGTAGCCACCTTAAGGCTAATCCACCGATGCCTATGTCCATCAGACACTGTAGCAGGGGTGGACTCTCTGCCGAGCCCCGGCATTAGGGTGCGCTTATTGGGTATCTGTATGGACAGTTTTAAAACTTTTTAAACCAACTTTTATGTAAAATTGAATTGTTGCACTTATATTTCTGCTTGTGTCGCATTTGTATATAATACTCTAAATACTTACTTCTACCTGCTGCCAGCTGCCCTCAGTCCGCCACGGCTTGTGCCAGATGTGCGGAAGGGCGAACTTATTTTGGCCAAATTTCCTGCGCATGACCGGAATTGAGGTCAGTGCACTAGTCTTTTCGCGATATCCCCCCAGGGCCTACATAAGGCGAGGAAGGGAGCGGACGCGTGGTGGACTCTCTGCCAATCCCCGGCATTAGGGTGCGCTTATTCGGTATCTCTATGGACAGTTTTAAAACATTTTAAACTAACTTTTATGTAAAATTGAATTGTTGCACTTATATTTCTGCTCGTGTCGCATTTGTATATAACACTCTAAATACTCTAAATACTTACTTCTACCTGCTGGCAGCTACCCTCGGTCCGCCACGGCTTGTGCCGGTTGTGCGGAAGGGCAAACTTCTTCTGGTCGAATTTTCCTGCGCATACCCGGAATTGAGGTCAGCACACTAGTCTTTTCGCGATATCCCCCCAGGCCTACATAAGGCGAGGAAGGAAGCAGACGCTCGCAGCGGTGCACTGGCAGCGTGCCACAGGAAAGCCCGTATGCGCCCGTCCGCACCAGACCACGACCAGCACCAGGACACCTGCTCGTTTTCCAGTCTGGCTTTGCTTTTCCGGGGTGAAAAGGTGATTGGCAAGCCATGGCAACATTGCACTACTCTAGTGAAGAGCTCAAAAATGTAAACAATAATCTGGGGGGAAAAACAATTATACCGGGTGATATAGGAATCGACAGAACACCAGGGAATCTTAGTTTAAAAACCTCTTTATGTGATCTTATGGCAAAAAATAACAACAATTCCAAACTGTTAAAGGGTATCTATTTAAACGCCCGCTCTATTCCAAAGCAGGCCATTGAAATATGGAACCTTCTGGATATGGAAAGGACCGATATCTGTTTGATAACGGAATCTTGGCTCCACGTACATGCTTCCTCTGATGTGGTAAACGCCTTCCCTCCCCAATATAACATAACCAGAGTAGATAGGAATGCTAGAAGAGGGGGAGATCTTCTCATAGCCACAGTCAAAGGCTTGGAAATCACCCCCTTGGAATCTATCAGCTCAGAGGAACTGGAACTATGCATTTTTAGAATAGATGGGCTATGCAAGGGCACCTGGAGAGGAGCCTTAGTATAAAGACCTCCTGGGCCGAGAAAGGATTTTACACATGTTTTGCTCAAGATAATTGCCCTTCATGTCCTTGCCGCAGAGAATTTCCTGTTAATAGGAGACTTTAATCACCATGCAAAAATGCTATCAGACCCAGACACAAACATATTGATCACTAGTATGGGCACTCTGGGGTTAGTCCAAATGGTGACTGGCTCCACACACTCTGCAGGACATACTTTGGACCTGTTGTTTTCCAACTCCAAAGACATCTTGGTTGAACCTTCGCTTCCACTCTGTGGACAGATCATGGTCTATTGAAATTTACCATCCCAGTGCACATTATTAAAAATGAGACTGGAAAGGAAACTTTATGGAGAAGGTCTTGGCGGAAAGTCACTCCCTCTTCATTCTCGGCACACTTTAAGTTTCCTCTGGGGAACTTCCTCTCACAGGTAAGCCTGGGAGTTGAACTATGCTCCGTTCACAGAGCTTGCGAAGTTTGGGCAACTTTGCGATTCACGTAGAGCGCAAAGTTGCAGATTGCTACGCTTGAAATGCTAAATGTGACTGTGGTGTATTTCACTGTTTGTGTGTGTGTGTACTGTGAAATACCTTTGTTGGATGTGTGTGCTTGATGTGTAACTTCTTTCCAATCCTTTCGTAGCCCTGTTGATTTTCATTTTTGTATTAAAGCTGTGTTGTTTAGCAGGCCTCCTTTGTCCAATCATATATAGGCCTGCTTCAGTTCATTGTTTTCCATGGCCTGTTGTGACTGTGAGTGGCCATGTGGCTTGTGGCAATTTTGTGGTAGTAGTTTAGTAGTGTGTGCTTCTTATTCCATAAAGGCCTGCATTTCTTTTCTTTGTTCCCCATGGCTTATGCTTGTTGTTGTGTCCTGGCCATGTGTGTGGCGGCCATTTTGTGAAGGCAGGCATTGTGCTTTTGCCAGAGGCTTACATTGTCTGTCTTCCATTTCTTGTTGTTTTGGGTGTGTAGTGGCCATTTTGTGGAGCCATCCAAGCAGTGTGCTTGCTTTTGCCATTCTGTTCCAAGCTTGTGGTCTAGTCTGCCAGTAGGCCCAATGGTAGTCATTCTCAAATATTTGGTGCATTATTTAAATTTACAGTTTGTGTTGTCTGTTGAATTTTTTTTACACCATGGATGGCTTTGGATTGAATTGCAAAATGTGTTTTTTGGGGTGGAATAGCAGTTTTTGGGTGTGTGTTAAATAAATAGGGCTTTTCAGCCAGTAGGTAAACCTAGGGATTCAGCTTGCGTACTTTCGGTAACTCTGCACAGCGCGACAACGCGGACTTGTCATTTTCGCGCTCTCAATATGCGTGTTTGTGCACGCGATAAAGCCTTTTTGTACAGTTCGCGATCCCGAACACGCAGCATTTGCCATCTGGAAAACAATATCTCGCAAGCAACATAAATCCTTCTTGAAAACGCTGATTTTGTGCATTTTGCTAAAAAAGCTCCTCAGGTTGTCATTCTGCTGTAGTTTTGGAGCATGGAGTCACTTTTATTTTTTTAAGAATATTTTTAGGAGAGGAAGTAAGTTCCACAGAGACTACAACTTCCTGTTCCTGTCCTTTGTAATCACTTTTTGTTATTATTGTGGTGGGTGGCCTGAGCATGTGTGGTGGCCATTTTGTGGAGGCAGGCATTGTGCTTTTGCAATAGGCCTGGATTGTCTGTCTTGTATTCCTGACCTTTTCTTGTTTTTGTGAGTGGCCTGACCATATGGTGGCAGCCATTTTGTGGTACCAGCCACTGTGCTTTTTCCATAGGCCTCCAAGCTTGCGGCCTAGTCGTACAGTAGGCCCAGAGGTCCTACTCATCAATCATCACGGGTGCATGGAATTTAAACAACTGTTTTTGTGTTGTGCGTTAAATTTCAACATCATGTATGGCTTTGGATTAAATTGTAAAATGTGGGCTTTACTTTTCTTCAGGGGTACATTTCACTTTTTGGGTGTTGTAAATAAATGCCTTTAGTTTTTATGAGTATATGTTCGTTGTTGTTGCTCCCTGATGCTACATCCATCCCATAAGATGCACACATTTTTATTTAGGGCAAACAGGCTACTCTACATTTATGTTTTTGTTCTTTGCTATTCTCCTTCCTGAGTGTACACAGTACAAGTACACCAGGAGCCCTGGCCTTGTCAGTCTCATAAATAGCTATACTGTTGTTGTTCACTGACTTTATAAAATTTTATAATTGTGACCACCCACCAGACACTAAGAAGTTATATATTATATTATTGATCTTTTGACTGATGTTCTTCTGGCTTTTTTGCTTTTAGGCGCACAAAAGACGGAGGAGGTGTGTCATCATCTTCGATCGTTGTGGTGCCAGACCGACGTCCTGCTGCTGTACACAACGTGACCTATGAGTGACCTGACCAGGCATCTCTGCAACTTGTGCAACTGAGTGCTGTTTTGACATCTGAAGAAGATGCCCACCAAAGAAAGCAGGTAGCATGTCCTCCGGTACCAAGAAAGTTGCCATGGAGAAGAAGAAACAGAAGAAGAAGGAAGTGTCAAAAGTCTAGTGTGCCTCCCAAAACCTTTTTTTGGGACACCAAAAATGACGCCTGCAGCAGCGGTGTCCAGGGGCCAAGCTGGGGGCAGCACCTCCACATCAGTGGGCCCAATCCACCAACCCAGGCCCAAGCAGATGAGTGTGGAAGAGGTAGCCAGCCTTATGGTGGAAAGCAGTGATGCTGAGCCTGAACTAAACTTATCGCTATCTCAAAGTAGTACACAATCAACGCAGTAGGGAACACAGCAGATAAGTGGTCAACAGCCGCAACCACCACCCGCAATAGTAGCTGTAGTTCCTCCCGAAGTAGGGGCAGTTCAGGAAATTGAGACTCATGCAGAGGAAGAAGAGGAAGCCACTCCTTCAGAAGTTCCATTGGCTTCCAAATCCCCAGCAAGGAAAAGGAGGGTTAGTACATCAAGTTCTTCTCAAAGCCCCCCTTCTGATGATCTGGATGCCACTTGGAAGCCACAAACTGAGTCTGAGAGGGAAACACGTCACAAGAGCAGGCATGGGAAAAGGAAGGTTCCAGAAAGCCTTACACTTATGGAGGTTGATGTAGAAGAGCAGGATGATGATGATGATGATGATGATGAGCCAGTCATCACGAACATCACTCCCGGGCCTGAGGAGATGGAGACCAACATTTTTACACTATCCAAAATGGCTGCGAGGGATGTAGCACGCATACCTCCAACACAGGTAACACCAACACGACCTCCAGCTTCCATATTTACATTAGCAAAGGGCCGACAGCGTCCTACATCCAGCACAAGCACCACCTCAGCAGAAGTAGGTAGTGGTACTGCACAGAGTCAAATTCAACACACACCCTCCAGTTCATCTGGCATTGGAAGTGGCGCCTCCAGCAGGAGACAAAAGTTAAGCTCCCCAGTGTGGGACTTATTTACGGTTAGCTATATGCTCCGTTTTTCATACCTCTGTTAGTCGTGGTAAGCTTGGTACAAACTATGGTACCGGAGGCCAAATGACCCATCTGAAAAAACACCACGCAATCCAGTGGGAGGAGCACCTTAGTCGCATAAAAACTGGAACCATTGCTTTTGGGCATAAGTAGAAAGTCCGCTCACGGTGGAACAGGAAGAAGAGGGAGACATTCTCTGTGGTAGTGGTACACAAAGTAGCCGTGTCCCCAGCACTGCAGTGGTAACGCCCACATCCTCAGCCACATCTCAGTGGCACAAGAGTAAGAGTCAGCCTGAGACACCAAGGAGTACTGCTTTCCAAAAAAGTGCGACGTTGAGCACAGGAAGGAATACCATGCAGCCTACCATTCTTAGCAGGTTTACTAGGCCGGAGGGGCAGTACGAACGCAACCACCCAATAGCACGTTTGTACAATGCAAAGCTGGCTAAAATGTTAGCACTGGACCTTCTGCCTTTTTCTTTTGTTGAAGGGGTGGATTTTCTTCAATTTGTGACCACCATCTGCCCAAAATGGAAAGTTCCCAGCCGCTACTATTTCGCAAGAGTTGCTGTTCCAGCACTACATCACGACGTGCTGGAATTGCTTGGAAAAACCTTAAAACAGAGTGCTGTTCAGAGTATACACCTGACAACAGACATGTGGACCAGTTGCCAAGCCACTGATTACATGTGCATCACTGCACACTGGGTCTCTTTTTCGGGTGTTAAAGATAAGATATCTGACGGTGTTGTTGACACCGCTGAGATTTTTAAAGACACTCGCAAACATGCAACTGTAGCCATGTTTGCTATGGAGAAATCTCAAACTGCTGCAAACATTTTGGATAAGTTTAACAGCAAGGTGTTTGAGTGGCTGTGACCAAGTGGGCTTACGATTTGTTGCCACGGACAATGGCAGTAATGTGGTTAGGGCCATGAAAGATGGTGGCTATTTCAGGGTCCCGTGTTTGGCACACTGCATTAACATTGTTGTTCAAGACTTTCTGAAAAATGAAAGCAAAGTCAACAGCTTACTGACCACCTGCAGAAGAATATGCACACATTTCAACCATTCTTTTAAAGCCCGGAAGCAGCTGAGGATCATTCAACGTGAGCATAAAATGCCAGTCAAAGCATTCATCCAGGAGGTGCCAACACGTTGGAACTCAACTTATCACATGCTTGAGTGTCTGTTTGAGCAGTACATACCACTCAATGCTTATGTCATGAAAAGGTCAGGAGATCCTACTGTGAAAGGCATGACCGCAGAGATGGCCCAATGGGACCTCGTCAAATGCCTGACAGAGATGCTACTTCCTTTTGAGGTCTTCACACGTGAAGTCAGCAAGGAGGACTGTACTATGGGCCAAGCTATCCCATTGTTGTACATGCTAGAGCAAGAGCTGAAGGAGGTGTCAGAAATGTGCGCAGGTGTGGATGACAAAGTAGACGCATATTATTTGGCGGACACCTTAGCCGCTCGCTCATCTGACAATACAAGGATTCAAAATAACATTGTGTCACATCGACATTACATTACTGCCTCAATTTGGGATCCAGATTACAAATTATTGCTGAGCAGTAATCACGTAATTCCTTTTTCAGAAGTGGATATTGCCAAGAACAAAACTTTGATAGCTGAGGAAGCCACTGACTTTGAAAACGAAAGGATCTTAATTAGAGGCCTGCCACCCAGGGCAGAAAAAGTACTGCAGGGCACCCAGAGTCAAGTTCTACTTCAGAGGCCGAGAGCAGTGCGTAGGCCTCCCAGCAGTCAACAACACTGCCAGCAATAACATCAACAGCACCAACAGGTTCAGCAGCCAAATTTAAAAAAATGGCAGGTGATTGGTTTCTACGGAAAGGGTTTTGTATGTCCATGACTGATGCAAAGGCAAAAGAGGCCAAGCAAATCGGAGCACCCCTGAACATTGAGCGGATGGTTCAGGCCTATCTAGATGACACAACAGAGGTCTTCATGGAGCAAAGCCCATTGGTGTATTGGTATGGGAAAAGAAGCCAATGGCCAGTGCTCAGCAGGATGGCGATAAAGTATGTGGGTTGCCCTATTGCAAGTGTCTCTTCAGAGCGTGTTTTCAGTGCTGCTGGTGCCATTGTTACTGTGAAAAGAACCAGTCTCTCGCCCAAAAGCATGGAGAGGTTAACCATGATCAAAATGAATCAACACTTTATACCACTGGAGTACAAAATAAGTGAATCACAGCAGGAAGAGGAGAGCGACTTTGATGACATAAGTAGTGGGTTCTTACATAATGTACTTCTGTCCGAACCACCAGAGTTTGAGGACGAGCTCCTCTTCCCTGACAACTAGGCTTTCAAATTGTTCTCCCTTCCTTTATTTTTGTGTGACTGTGTATCTGTTTTTCTTGTTCAAAATCTAATCACAACAAATCCATCAACAGTCTCCTATTTTTATTTCCCTATTTGAGTTGCACGTCTGTGCATAACTGTCCACTCCACTCCTCAGGGTCCTGCTCCATCTTCCTTACTCTCCCTAAATACATTTCAAGCAAGCCAGACATTGGATGGAGATGGAGAATACTACAATACATGTTGCCTCTAACAGTCCCTCCATAAGAAGTGAAACGTGACTCCAGCTATATTCCGTTATGTTTCCAAGCCGAAAGAAGCTCATCACTGACTGTCAGAAGGCTAGGCAGGCATCAGATCTGACAGCCAAAGAGAACAGCAAGACAGGTAATGAGTGATTATTGTGAATGATGGCATGCATTGCATTGGATGCTTGCTGACTACGAATGAATGTGCATGAAGTCGAACTATACTAGTTTATCGACAAAGTAAAAGTGACTCAGGTCAGGTGACAGTCAATGTTTCCTTGTTGTTTATTAACCACATTTTACTCCTACCACTGCAGGTGCCGCCCAATACCCGTTGCAATTTTGTAATATGGAATATATTATAAACCTAATCAGTCACTACAGACTGAGTTGGTGTTGGAGAACACGTACCACACGGTCATCATGATGCTGCTGAGCATACTATCTTTGCACACAGTCAGTCAGTTGGATCGGAAATAATTGATGGAATAACTGCGTTTCATGGACTGACTTAAAACGTAAACAGTTTCAACAAGAACCACAGCAGACCTAGGCTACATGTCCGTGTATTGGTGTGGACTGGAGTAGAGTGTAGTGGTATGAGGGACAATGGTGCATTGATTTAGTCACTTCATTTGGAAAATGCTAGGTTGCTGCAGTGCATATGCCATTTGTCTGGCTCGGTCAAAATGTAAGGTAAGGGGTAGGGTGCCTGGCCTGTGCCTCGGTTCTCCTGTTCTGTGGCTGTGCTGGCTCCTGAGTCCTGTCCCGTTGTTTTTGTAGCTTAATGTTGTAGAGTAGACACTATGTATCCTATCCAAGCTGCCTCCGTCTGAAAGTGTTCTCTCAAGAGTCTTGTCTTCTCTTCTTGCACTCCACTGTAATTGAGTTTATTTTTTTTAATTCAGTTATTTTTCAATACCCCTTTTGTTTTTCCATCTACACTTACAGGCCAGCCTTTAACCTGTGCTATAGTGGGAGAAACAACTCACACTTACCTTACCAATCCGCATCAGGCAGGCAGTGGTACCCAAGATTGATGTACGGAGGGTCCATGGAAGGGAGTACCAAGAGAAATGACAAGAATGATGCAACTCCACATTTGGACCATGATAATACAGTAACTTATCATTCATCATTCATCTTTAAATTTATTTGATTCATTTTTTCTCTTCAATCATTACGCCTATGTGTTGTGGTTTGTTTGGTAATTGATCCCTACAACTATTTTTTCATTTCCTTTGCTAGCTTGAAAAATAAAAGTGAGCCCGGTACAGCATGTAATTTGGTTCAGTCTGAGCTCTGAGGGCAACAGACAGGCAAGGCAAATTTCATATTAATAATTTCTGCCCTGTACTGTCTAATTGTGTAGTAGTAGTTAGTAAGTACAACTCATTATCATTAACCATCAAGTTCTCTTCCTCAGCATGCATGCATTTCCTTTTTCTCACTTTATACTTTGATTTGTTTGATAATGGATCATGGTTGTCTTACAAGATTGTGTTTTACTTTTGTTGTGTCCATGCATACTGTTTGTTTTTCTTTCTCAAACCTTTCCCAAAACCCCACTTCCCATCTATTCATCAATCCCTAACCCTCTTCCCCCGGGCTGTGTGATTTATATTGAGGTGTGATGTGACTACATTAAATGTACACCAACAATTGATCACACGCTTGCTGGGTCAGATGTGGTGAAAGCAACACTAATTGAATTTCAACCAAGGCAGGGCAAGGATCTTCTTCTGCTTGCCCACCCATGCTGTAGTTTACTTTGTTCTACTACTCCTCCCACAGTCTCTCAGTCAAGTGACTTTCTCTTTCTTTTTTCAAAAGCTATTGCCAGTGTCTACTACTACCACCACAATAATGGCATCTTCTCCGTTCATTTGGGAAACCAACCATGCCGCCATCAGTATGCCGAACTTCATCATCATCAATTACAGGTAAGATATGTTTGGTGGGAGGTATGGACTAGGAGGAGATACTGACTATTATGACAATTAAAAATAACTCAGTGAGGGGTACTGCATCTATCGGTTTGTGTGTTACAAAATCGGCAGATCTTTTAAATCAAACACTGGCTGCGGGCATGCAGCAGCAAGACAACAAAGTAACAAACCATGTAACTTAGATTGAATTTGGAAAACAGTAACCCACCACAAAACATTAACATCGTATGTTTAAGTAAATATTATAAAATGTAATATCCCCATACAAAAATAAACTATCCAACTCTGACCTAACCCACCCCCCTCCCTAACCCCAACCAATGTCCACAACGAAAGTCCAAGTGAAAGTCCCAATGTCCGATAGTGAATCCCCAATGCCCAAAAACCCACCCACCAACAAAAGGAATTAAAAAAGGGGCAAATGACAAGGTCCTCTATAGTCGGCGGGCCTTCAGGTGTTTATCCACCAGGATTTTTATCCGCTCCTCTAAGCGGGCCATCCGGCGGAGCAGCTGGCGGTGAAATGCCCTGCAGTTATATGCAGGGTGGGGGGCAGCAGTGGTTGAGATGGAGGCGCGGCTGCTGCCGGACCACGGCGCCATGAACATGGAGGCAGGGCCTGACTGGGGCCCGGGGCATTGGAGGAGGCTGCAGCTGCAGCCGCCTCCTCCTCCTCCTCCGCCTGAGCCACCAGCCGGCGATATTCCTTGCAAATGGCGAAAGAAAGAAAAAGAACATGTTGTAGCCAATACTCTTAGCAAAACAGAAACACTAAAATCATTCAACACATAGTGTCACAGTATCACTAGCAAGCACAGTACATAACATTTGTGATTTGGTGGTAAGTATCTATACTCCTACTTCCTTGGACTCTAACATTTGTGGGAGTTTCCGACATTATACTCGTACTATGTACTCCGGTACACCAGTCGTGTTGTTCTTATCTCTAGTTTAGCGCAATTACATAACCTTGTTGTAGCCGGCATGCCAGCTCAGTCAGCTAAGCTTGCACCCAAGAGAAACAGATATGAGTCACATGATGCAGACTCACGTTAGTTTTATTTACTACTACTGTCTGCAGGTGGGGAAGCTCATATTTTTGTATCACACCTTACGACCGGTGGAACTGACCATACTCTGTCTGTTACATGAGGGCAAATGAACAATTCACTTACACCCTGCCCTGGGTACTACAAAAAGGCTGATTATTTATCTGATCCAATGATCATTGCTTATATTTATATTATAGATGGTAATACGACATCAGGTCAGTAGCGGTCCGTGGTGGGAGTGCTGCCCGGCGGTGACGTGGGAAGGTGCAAGGTGGGGGTAGTAAACTATGGATTAAGGACAATCACAGGTAATTAAACAATACATACAAAAAAATAAAAAAAATTGTTGCACGCACTGCATCGCATTCGGCGGTGCAGTGCGCACAATGAAAATAATTGTATTTATTTTTATGTTGATTACCTGTATTTGGCCGTAATACATAGTTTACTTGCCAGTGCCACCCACCCTGCCCCTCCCCATGTCACCGCCCGCCAGCACTCCCACCACCAACCGCTACTGCATAGGGTACTTTGCTTTCATTGATTGTGTAACCATAACCAACCGATGGGCCACCCTTTGCAGGCTGGCTGACCCAATCGAAAATACATTAATAGGTAGGGAGTGGTCCTCGGAGTCAGAGGAAGGGGCTTCCGCTTGATAATATATATATATATATATATACATATTATCTACTGGCGGTCGCCAGTAGATAGTTATAGTTAGGACCGTGTTTCCATAGGAAATCCGCAACATTCTATTTGGAATAAATTTGGCGCCGGTTGACGAATCCTCGCGAAATATTCAAAATAGGTGGGGCGCTCCGCTCCGCTCCTACCCTGAAAGTCTCGGGGGGATTAGTCAAGCGGGGGCTGAGAAAAAAGGGGGGTCCCAAAACGCGTTTTCCCCATGCAATTTTCCATAGGGACCTTTAGTCCAAGGTACAGCCCAAACGGTTGAACAGAATTACTTGAAATTTGGCGCAGAGGTAGTCCTCAGCTCAGGGATGTGCCTTTTGCAGATCTGGTGTCAATCTGTTCAGTAGTTCCTGAGAAAATCAAAAGTAAAATCATATATATATGTGGGCGGAGCCGAACCACACATCTCATCCTGAGATCTGATTGGCTGTCAGCAATTCATCCAAGAAGTGTTGGCAGCCATCTTGGGACCAATATACATGATAGCACCTCATTAAAAAGCATTGCAGTTAATAGAAGGTTTTAAGACTTTAGTTACATTATAAATCATTTGTTGATGGTACCATACTAATTTTAGGAATTGTGGTATGTTCTAAGGTGATTTCACCATGTGAAAAAGCCTTCTGCTGGGATATCATGATTGAGAGAAAAATATTTTCTCATGCTTTTCCCACAGAGGTTTGGAAGGTGATCTATAAGCTAAACTGAGAGCTTATTTTCTGTAAATTCACATTATCTTTCTCAGTCATGTGAGAATGAAGTCTGACATTCTCAGTAAAACATGTACATCCAACAAGGGCAGAGACTGTCAGTTGATTCCTTTGTGTTCTACTGCAGCTCCCCAGAGTGTTCCAAAGAACAACTAGAGCGCTAACAGTCCTACTTATGATAAACGTATGGCACACCTGAAGCCATCTTGCTTGGATTAAAGTGGTAACTCTTAAAACATTTAATTTAAAAAGGAACAAAATGAGGGGGTTCATTTTTCCATAAAAAGTATGATTAGTGCTGCAGAAAGAAAAATTAGGGCACATTTTGAGTGACTTCTCAAATCCTCATCTATTTCATTAAAAAATTCTGACATGCAGACTGAAACATGCACTTTCAATACCAGCAGCAGTTTTCCCTGGTGAGCAGTAGCTTTACTACAGTGATCTAATGAGCAAAAAGAGTGCTAACATTCAGAATTTTAGGCAAATGTGTGACACATCTGAATGCCTTCTTGATGGAATCAAAGTACAAAACTGAAAGTATTTCCTACTGAGGAGACTGCAGTAAATGAGGAAATTAGGAAACTTCATAACAAATAAGTCTCCCAAGATGGCCACCAGAGACAAAAGAGCTCAAATGTAGCCCAAATATCACCCAGATGTAGCCCAAGTATAGCCCAATGACAGAATGTCCCAGAGTGTTCTTAAAACCAACTAGAGCGCTTACTGTCTTCATTATGACAAAAGTATGGCACACCTGAAGCCATCTTGATTGGAATAAACTGGTAACACTTAAAACATTTAATTTAAAAAGGAACACAATGAGGGGGTTCATTTTGCCATAGAAATTATGATTAATGCTGAAGAAAGAAAATGAGGGCACATTTTGAGTGACTTCTCAAATCCTCTTCTATTTCATTAAAAAATTCTGACATGCAGACTGAAACATGCACTTTTAATACCAGGAGCAGACTTCCATGGTGAACAGTAGTTTTACTACAGTGATCTAATGAGCAACTAGAGTGCTAACATTCAGAATTTATGGTAAATGTGTGACATATCTGAATACCTTCATGATGGAATCAAAGTAAAAAACTGAAAGCATTTCCTACTGAGGAGACTGCAGTACATGAGGAAATTAGGAAACTTCATAACAAATAAATCTCCCAAGATGGCCACCGGAGACAAAAGAGCTCAAATGTAGCCAAAAATCTTCCAGATGTATCCCAAATATAGCCCAATGACAGAAGACGGTCGGTGTTTTGTACGAATCGTACGGAAATACTATTTCCGTGCGAATCGTACTTCCATGTTTGTATCTTGTTCCGACCGGGTACGCGTCGGACGGAGAATATGCTCCGTCCGACGGTTCTTACCAGGTTTTTACAGGATCGTAATCGGCACCTTATTATTTTGTGTTTTTGCAGTGTTATATAGTGCAGACTTGTCAGGTATTGGAGTGCTTTACATGAGCATTGGTTACATCACACAAGAACAAATTCATTTTGGTTGTAGACATGGGGAGACTAAGTGATTTGACCAGAATCACAGAATGTCGAGCTGAAGCAGAAACTCCAACCTGGTTCCCCAGTTGCAAAGTCTGCAGTTCTGGAAGTAACACCACATCCTCTCCCCTAAGTGCAACATTTAATCAAGTGGTCAACTGGATAAAAAAACATAAAGATAACAAATAATTTAAAAGTGCTTTGTCAATATTTGAAAACTCAGAAAATATGTCCTTATTTTAGTCTTTTAGAGCACTAACCATAATTTTGATGCCAATAAGACCCTCTCATATATGTAATTTCTAAAGGAAATGCTCTAGGTATTACAGTTTTGATTACATCAAGATGACGTCAGGCGTTCCACACTTTTGTAATAAATATAGAATGTTAGCAATCTAGTTGTTCAGGATACTGTTGAGAGGCAGAGGCCAGGGGCACGGACTCTGAAAATTGAAGGCAGGTAGGAGGGTGCCAAGCCAACAATTTAACCACACTGAGCATGCAGGAAGGGCCGTGGCAGCACAACAGACTATGGAGGGCAGTGGAAAGGGGGGCAGGGGCAACAAACCAACAATACAGGACTTGCAAGAGAGGTTGTGGCAATGTAATAGACCATTGTGGGCAGAAGGAAGAGGCAATGGTAGTACAACCATACATGCCAACAGACCCGATTCAGCCAGGAAACGTCCAATGTTTTTAAGCTCAAATGGGCTTTATTTGATCTGTCTCCTTTCTACAATCTCCTCTTTTTCAATGTAACTCAAAGGGGAAAATCAATACCCCAGTTTTTTTTCAAAATCTCCCTCTTACCAAGTTCAAAATGTTCGCATGTATGGTACATTGGATCATGGAAGGAAATGGGGTAGGGACATAGACTTGGATAACAGAGGACAGGAGGGACATGGAGAGGTGCACCAAACTGACCCTGCAGGGCAGGCATCAGGGTTTGCAGCAGCACAATACACCACACAGGGCATGCGGGACGGGAGTGCAGCACAACAATCCATAGAAAGCAAGAGGGAGGGGACAGGACCATGCACATGGGCAACAGAGAACAGAGGGGCAAGAGGCAATGGTAGCTAGCTGACCATAATGGACAGACAGGAGAGAAAGCTGCAGCATAACAGACCATAAAGGGCAGGAGGGACGGATCAGGGGCATTACAATGGAACAGACAAGCCAGGAGGGAGGGAGTAGGGGTCTGCACATGTAAACAGAGGGCTGGGGGCAAGGGGGCAGGGCAGGAGCAGCAAGATAGCCATGGAGGTCAGGCAGGATGGGCACTAGAAGCAAGACACAACATGAAGAGCAACAGTGAGACTGTGATGGCATACACACAGACCATGGAGGGAAGGTGGGAGGTGGTCAGGGGCAGCTAACTGACCACACAGGGAAGGTGGGAGGGGCCATGGCAGCACAGAAGACCATGCATGGCAAGTGGGAGGGTTAGTGGCAGCACAATGGCTATGATGGGCAAGAAGGAGGGTGCAGGGGCATGCACAAAGGACGATGGAAGATAGAAGGGAGGGTCAGGACCTGTGCACAGACAAGAAAGTTCAGGGGAAGGGGCCTCACAACAGACCGCACGGGGCAGGCAGGAGGAGCAGTTGCAGCACAACAGACCAGGGAGGGCAGAAGGGTGTGGCAGTACATTGGACCATGTAGGACAGGAGGAAGAGGATAGGGGCATGGCATGTGGACAGGCAGGGTGGAGGTGGCAGGGACAGGTTACAGTCATCTGACAATGCTAGGCAGGTGGGAGGGGAGTGGCAGCTCAACAGAACACTCAGAGTAGATAGGAGTGGCAGGTCCATGGAACATGGTGGGCAAAAAGGATGGAGCAGGGGCATGCACAAAGACATCGGAGGGCAGGGGGAAGGAGAATAGGGGCAGCAAGCTAAGCACAGAGTTTAAGCAGGAGGTCAATGATGGGGCATAGAATTGGGCAATGGAGGGCAGGAGAAGTGGACTGGTACATCATACTAAATTGACGGCAGTGGCAGCACATCAGACCATGAATGGCAGGAGGGAGGAGGCTAGTCCATGGATTCACACAACAGAGGATAGGGAGGAGGGGGATGGGGCAGCAAGCTAACTGTTCAGAGAAGGCGGGTATTAGGAACTTTATTGTTTTTAAAACGTGTGTCTGTGCGAACTACTTAAAATATGAACAAGTATGCAGCATAATCTCACTTTTATTCAGGAAGAAGAGGACGTTTGTGACTGTGACTCCGGGCTCACTTGGCAGAAACACCCCCTGACCCTCCACCCCCTATCGCAAAATGTAATGCCCGTGAAAAGCGTAGGTGAACACAGTGTTATATAGAACATAGTCCTGAGAGCACGATTGAAAATGAAAACTAGATATAGTGTATGGTATAAACTATGCACCAAAAAGTGTGATATAAGATGAACCAGGCGTGAAATATAATATGCAATACATTGTGCGCAATGACAGATTCATTGGAGAGCGCGAGATAGCACAGGCACTAGCGCGTGCTATGCGATATGCGCCTTGGAGTGTAATATGCACAGGGCAGTGTTGTGTAACCTAACTAGTCTCTAAAGTTGTAATATAAAATATGTGCTGGGGAGTGTAACGTTGCATATGCACTGTGACAAAGATATGGATCCCAGATTGTAATATGTATGGCATAGCACTGTGCGTTATAACATAGGCATCGAGGAAGGCACGTTAGATGGGGCAATATAACCCGTGCGAAGACAAGTGTGGCATGACATATTCACGGGGTGGTGTTACAGTGCACATGGGCTAGAGAGTGTCATAGCATATGCACTATCTAGTGGAATACAACACAGAGGTGTGTGGCACTCAGCAGGCAATGGTGGGTGTAACACAGCATTGGGCTCTGCCAGGAGCGTGCTGTGACTCTCATGTGATGTTCGTCCCCTTTCCAGAGAGTAAAATAAAAAGTATTACACATCCGGCAGTGGATGTGTGTTTTATTAACCGTGAGGAGGGTTTCTTGCTTAGTTTTGGTCGAATTTTTGTCGAATCCCCTTTGAATGGCTTGGTGTGCATGTGAATTAAATGTGCCCGTCAATAGCTACCCATGTTTGTATAAATAAACGACAAGGGTGTCTACCGGGATTAGCCACGGTAGGGCATCAGACATGTCAGAGCTTCACTAGTGGTGTAAATACATTCCACGTGGATTCATTGTATGCATAGTCGCCTTTTAATGAATATCACGCAAGTCGTCATGGTGATAGGTACGTACGGTTTGTCCAGCATGTCCTAGGTGTGTCTATAAATATATATTTTTTAAAAATATTAAAAAACAGTGGCCGGCCCTGGGGATTGGGGTCAAAAAAATATAATTAGAAGACAGGCCCTGGGGGATGGGGTCATCAGGGCCAATAAATTAGAATAAGAAGGGGAACCACACAGCCCCTCTTCTTAAAAAATTAAAATAAATAAAAGACTGGCATCGTGCCGGAGGCCACGCCCCCTCCTTGCAGCACTCTGCAAACGCGCCCCCTGGCGAGTTGTGAGTTGGGGAATTAATTCCTCTTCAATACTGAGGGTCCCTGAGGGCCAACTAGCCCAACAGGCATCTCCAGTATGCGCCAGGGAGCTGCGCTGCAGAGAGGTGTTCTGAGGCCAAGCCCCTTTTTACACCTCTCTGCAACGCAGCTCTGTGGCGCTTACTGGAGGTACCTAGTGGTTTAGTTTGACCCTAGGGACCCTTAGGATTCAAGGGGACTTAATCTCTCAACTTAGAACAGCCACAGGGCGCGTTTACACAGTGGTGAAGGAAGGGGATGGGGCCTGGGGTGACGTGTGCAAACACGCACTATGGCACGTTTTAAATTAGGGATATAATTTCCCTTCAATACTGAGGGCCCCTGAGGGCTAACTAGCCCACCAAGTGCTTCCAGTAAGCGCCACTGAGCTGCATTGCAGAGAGGTGGTCCAGTCCGTGCCACTTTTTACACCTCTCTGCAACACAGCTCTGTGGCACTTACTGGAGGTACCTAGTGGGCTAGTTGGACCCTAGGACCCTCAGGATTCAAATGAACTTAATCTCCCAACTAAAAACGGACACAGGGCGTGTTTACACAGTGGTGAAGGGAGGGGACGGGGCCTGAGTTAACGTGTGCAAAAACGCCCTGTGGCCTGTTTTAAGAGGTAGTTTTAATCCCCCTGCCCTATTATATACTAGGGGCTTACAGAGGAGGTCATGCTAATCACAGGGGGACCCCAACGCATAATGTTCCCTAGTGTATGTAGGTGTTTTCACTGTATTCTAAGTGTCTTTTAACATAGAACTGGCTCTAGGACTGGTTAGTCAGACTCAGTTAGCACCAGTATCCGTCTTAAAAAGTTGAGGGTACAGGATGATTTTGCAACAAGGCTTCTTTCTGCTCTTCTTTTTGTTCTTTCTGCACGTTATCCTTCTTCCTGCACTTTTCTTCGTCTTTGAGGACTTCTGTTGCTTCTTTCTGCACTTCTTTTTTTTCTTTCTGTGCATTTTTTCTTCTTTCTTCACATGTCCTATCTCTGTAGGCATAGTTAGAAATTAGCATTTAAAAAACCTTTGAAATTCACAGAAAAAACAATAGGTTTCAGGCACGTTATAGTTAGGAATTAGCATTTAAAAAACCTCAGAAATTCACTGAAAAAACCATAGGTTTCAGGGGTGTTATAGTTAGCTGGACTTTTCACTTTTACAAAACCATTGAAATTCCCCCGTTATAGTTAGTTCAGCTAACTATAACTTGCGCGCCCGCAATGCACTGCTGATGACGTCACATATTACATCACTCATGACATGGTCAGTGACATCACTCATGACATCACTGATGACATCTCAAATGACATCACTGATTACATCACTGATGACATCATCCTTGTGATAGAGTGGCAGACCTCCTCTCACCCTAATATAACCTTTGATACACACATTCAAAAATAGAGACTAAAATTTTCAAAACAATGGACATACCAATACCAGTTACAACAACCTCTTCAGTAATTCTAAGATCCACATACACATCCACTCATTCACCAACAGTCCTATACAGTCACTCATACATGTACTCACTCATCATATGTACTCATACACCTATACATCCTGTTACACAATGCCACTCATCCATAGAGTTACTCACACACATAGTCACTCATGCTAATAAAGAATCAAACATACATTTACTTGCATATACAGTTATACACACACCATCACACTTACTTCTACGGAAACTTAAACATACTTAGTCTTTTAAACAATCACTTATAGAAACACATACTTATTCATACAGGAACTCTTTCAATCTCTCACTCTCACATATACTCACTTATATACACCAATAGTCACATATACTAGTTTAAAACATATGTAGTTACTCATAAAGACACTATTGAGACAGTCATTCACTCAGTAACACACCCATGCACACACTCATCCACCCATACAGTCCTGCACACATGCTGTCTTCAACACATACAAACAGTGAGTTACTCATTCATGCACCTATGCACTACGTAATACCCCCACCGAACCATGCAGACACTCAGACTGATACTCAAAAAACCAACTAATAGCCTATATAGACACCCATGTAGCTACTCACCAACCCATGCAGCCACTTATACACAAAGTGAGAGACTGATACAGATATTTACATATTTAAACATTACTCACTAAGCCATGTATTCACTATGATACACTTAATCAGTCAGTTACACAATCAATTTTTCAAAAACAAATCATCCATTTAGACACTTATATACCCATTTATTCTTCCTTCGACCTTGAGATATACATATATAAAACATATTTAATTTTCAGAAAAACACACATTCACTGGATGATGTCATCAGTGATGTCATTTGAAATGTCATCAGTGATGTCATATATATATATATATATATATATATATTCACTGAAAAAACCATAGGTTTCACACATGTTATAGTTAGCGGAAATTTTACTGATAAAAAACCAGTGAAATTCCCCCGTTATAGTTAGTGCAGGCAACTATAACTCACGCGACCGCAATCCTCTGCTGATGCTAATACTGTATTTAGACACTTATATGCCCATGTCTTCTTCCATACATTTTTAGCTATACATATATTACAAACATTTTTTTTTCATAAAGACACATATGTCATCAGCAGAAGATTGCGGTCGCGTGAGTTATAGTTGCCTGCACTAACTATAACGGGGGAATTTCACTGGTTTTTTATCAGTAAAATTTCCGCTAACTATAACATGTGTGAAACCTATGGTTTTTTCAGTGAATTTGCAAGGTTTTTTAAATGCTAATTCCTAACTATAACGTGTGTGAAACCTATGGTTTTTTCAGTGAATTTGTACGGTTTTTTAAATGCTAAGTTACTTTACGCCATTCGAGGTGTGCGCGCCCACTTAACGCAGTTCGTTCCGTGCATGGTTTTTATCAACTTTAATAAGCCCTGTACATTTGGTGGCCTTCGGCCACCAAAAGCACAGGGGGTGGGGTCAATGTGGATAGTGTTTTTTTTATTTCAATTTTATAATTTCATGTTGCCAAAATTTAGTTTTTTTTCACCTATTAATAAGCCCTGTACATTTGGTGGCCTTCGGCCACCAAAAGCACAGGGGGTGGGGTAAGTGTGGATAGTGTTTTTTTTATTTTTATTTTTTTACCGTACGCTTACGGTAAGCGTACGGTAAGCGTACCCCGCGAAATTGCCGAAAAAAAAATAAAACCGTTTTTGCTCTTGGGGGATGTTTGTGGACTCCCTCAACATGACTATGTGGGAGGGAGTTGTCAAAACAGCCCCGTAACATGTTTTTGGCCATCATGTTTGATAAACAACACTCAGTGCGAGAGACAAAATGGCGGCCGCCGCTTCCTGTTTTCGGCCGATTCGAATGTTTACTAAGATCTAAGAGCCAATCAGAATCGCGCTCGCGCACGCCACCGTACGCTTACCGTAAGCGTACGGTAAGCGTACCGTAAGCGGGCTCAGATATATATATTGATTTAAAGGCTATTTTCTCAGAATCTACTGAACAGATTTACACCAAACCTACAAAAGGCACTTCCTTGACCTAGGGACTACCTCTCTGCCAAATTTTGAGTAATTCTGTTCAGCCGTTCGGGCTGTAGCTCGTTCTAAAGGTCCTATGGAAAAATGCATGGGAAAAACGCGTTTTGGGACCCCCCTTTTATCTCAGCCCCCGCTTGACGGATCCCCCCGAGACTTTCAGGGTAGGAGCGGAGCGTAGCGCCCCACCTATTTTGAGAAATTCGCGAGGATTCGTCGACCGGCGCCAAAGTTATTCAAAATAGAATGTTGAGTTTTTCCTATGGAAACGTGGTCCTAACTATAACTACCTACTGGCGACCGCCAGTAGGTAATATATATATATATATATATATATAAATATATATATATATGACGTGCTTGCAAACTACTGTGAGTCAACTGTATTCTGATAATACTACCTATATTCCCCTATGCTTTGCTACTGTGGCACAGTTTCTTTTACATTTTCTTCAAAGTAAGACTCTCCAGTGACACTTTCCACCTATGCTGTCTATTGATGATAGTACATCCAGGCATACATCCTTTAAAGTAAACGTTTATCCTTCTTTTTTATATAACAAACCTTACTTGGTTTCACCAACAACCACCCATGCTTCCTTCATTGCTTGCCTTGGCTTTGAGTTTGAACCAAACACCACTGATTCTTGCTATCTAGCACTATCTACCCATACTGTGTCGCCCACCCAGGCAGGCATTCTCTTTCACCTTCCACCCATCCTTCAACAACCCATGCATCTGATCTGATTACTATCAGCCACCTATGCATGCTTCCAACAACATATCCTTCTCTGCCAGTCAGTCATATTATTTATCTCGCCCGTCCTTCCACCCTTCTTTCCCTCTTTGTTCAACACATCCATCAAGGTCATCTGATCTGAGTTTGTCTTCTCCATAAAACCTTCACAGCTGATTTTGGAGTAAAATAGAAGAGGCCATTGGTTACTCAACTCACGCTGCTAATGCTAAGTAAAGTGTTTCTTCTTCAAACGTTGTATAATGTTCACTACAACTTAATAAGTCGCACAGTACAGTGAAGTAGTGAACACACTTCTGTCTAGTAGTAATGTATGTCCCCCTTACCAAATTTCCCCGCACCAGACACCACAACTCCCACAGATGGTTCTCTGGCGAACTTAAGAAACATAAACTGAAGGTGCGCCAGCTAGAACGGACGTGGAGACGCAATTACTCAGAGCCAGATAGATTACAATACACCACAGCTCGCAGAGAATACAAAAACGCAATCTCCTTAGCCAAATCGGAACATTTCTCAAACAGAATCTCTTCCGCGGACAATAAATCAAAGGAGGTCTTCAAAATCATGAACAAACTCACCTCAGACGACAGAACTCTCCCGGGTCAGACTCCCACCCAAGAGACCTGCGATGCTCTTAATCTTTTCTTTATCGAGAAAATTAATAAAATCAAGGACTCCATCCCCCCCCTCAGATACTCCCCCCAGACACCCCTCCGAACAACTCATCGATCTTCACCCACTTCCCCACCTTCAACCACAACTCACTAGCTGTACTTGCGACCCGGGTAAAATCAGGCTCTCCGAGCGACTGCTGTCCTCCTTCGGGCCTACGGGACATCTGTCTCAAACTACCCGACTGCATATTACCCCTACTGAATGGCTCTCTCCGCACCGGTATTGTCCCCAGCTCCTTCAAGGAGGCCATTTAAGTGCCTCTCCTGAAGAAACCTGGTGTGGACCCGGCGGAACTCTCTAACTACCGTCCCATATCGCTTTTGCCCTACTTTTCCAAATTAATGGAGGCCCACGTCAGCCGGTGTCTCTCCAACTTCATCGAGACCTCCTGCCACCTGGAGCCTAATCAGGCCGGCTTTAGGCCAGCCCATTCCACCGAGGCCGTCATCCTAGCAGTCTTGGACACGCTGAGGAAGAACGCTGACACAGGGATCCCCCAGGCCCTTGTACTCCTGGATCTGTCGACCGCGTTCGACACGGTTGACCACAACATCCTCCTTCACCGTGTCGAGCGGGTAGGCATCCAGGGACCTGCCCTCAAATGGACCCAGTCCTTTCTGACCGGCAGAACACAAGCCGTCCGCTTAGGCCCCTATACAGCGTCCAGAACGCCCACGACCTGTGGAGTCGTTCAGGGTTCTTCCCTGTCACCCCTATTATTCAACCTCTACCTCCGTCCCCTGATTCACTCGCTTCAGAGCTGGGACATCACAGTGTACAACTACGCTGACGACCTGCAGATCATCTTCCCACTCAACTCCTTGGACGCTGTGAACAACCTCCATTCCGCCATGATACACATGCAGGAGTGGATGAACTACAACCAACTAAAATTAAATCCTGGTAAAACTGAGCTTCTTCTCCCCGGCTCCAGCCCCTCCCACTGGGGTCCGCAGTTCTGGCCTAATACAATAGCTTCCCCCCCCGGTCCCTGTGAAATCAGTAAAAAGTCTTGGTGTGACCATCGATACCGAACTCTCCCTCAGATCTCATGTGGGCGCTGTGATCTCTTCATGTACATTCCAGCTCCGCAAAATCCGTAAAGTCAGCCACCTACTACCACCAGCTGCTTTGGTCCAGGTTACCATCTCCCTGGTACTATCTCGCCTGGATTTTTCCAATTCCCTGTACTACGGACTCCCAAAATCACTGCTGAATCGCCTTCAGGTTGTGCAGAACCAAGCAGCCCATCTCATCTACAAAACTCCCAAATGGCAGTCGGCCAAACCTCTGCTACACATACTGCACTGGCTACCTATAGAACAAAGGGCGGCCTTTAAGCTGGGCAGCCTTACGTTCAAATCCCTCCACTGTTCCAGCCCCGCCTTCCTGACAACACTCATCAATCCGCACCGTCCAACGCGCAATCTTCGTTCAGCTCTCCTCAATCTGCTTGCTGTCTCCAAAACCAAAACCAACAAATTCGGCCGCCGTCGGTTTGCCTACCTTGCCCCCAAATTTTGGAATCCTCTCCCCCTGACCATCAAAGCCAGTAGCTCCCCCCTCTATTTCAGAAAACTGCTCAAAACCTTCCTTTTTCCCCCACTCGGCTAAATTCCGCCTTCTCTGACCCCAGACTCACCTCTGTTTTACAGCGCCAGGAAACCCACGTTGCCATTGCGCTCTATAAATTCCACTTAACATAACATAACATAACATGTCAAGAAGTAAATGAATATAACTTACCACCGCCGGCCACTGCTGCTGGCTCCCCCCCTGTTGCCCCTGCAGGTGCCGCCAGTTCTCCTGCCCCCTCTGGAATGGCCGCATCGCCGCTGGCCCCGCCGGCACTGGTGGTTGGTAGTGTGCCTAGAAAAAAACATCACAAATTTTTAGATGCCTGGAAACCTCCCCCTATTTTATTAGTGTTCACTTGGAACAGTGAAAAAAAAGTCAATACAACATACATCAGCACTAGAGTAGTATATACAGTCAGTAGACAGACACTAGTAGTGATATGGTTCCTAGGGTCATCTAGTCCTACTCTACTCTTTTGAAAGTTAGCCTGAGCCATGTGTAACCATTTTAGATTCATCATGTCGACTACTACTCTTTTGGCGCATATTTAATTATACCTGGCAGCTTATTGACATGTGCAGTAGACCTTTGAGGCCACATGACTGTTGCGTACAAGTGAAGAGGTCGAAAAACAAGCCACTTTGTTATTGAGTTTGGTTAGTCCGTATTGCTTAGTCATCACATACATGTTACACTTTTTGCCATGACTGCAAAATGCTTGCATTCACCAGTATACTATCTAACGGCTAACGCGCAACATTTTTCTTATATAATAGGCGGAAGATTCCCTTCTACAAACCAGAGATTTACAGAGCTTATGATGCATGATGTAACCAATATTTCTACATTCTACGGTGAGGGGTCTTCCAGAATTCAAAAGATCTTGTCTCTTGTTCTTGTTGTCATGCACTTGTAAATGTTTACTGTTTTAATCTTAGGCTTTTTGCTGGCTTGTTGACGATGGCTGTAGTAAATTAAATTTCATATAACGACGTACAGAGTTTGTTACTTGCTTCAAATAAACCTTTTGAACTTACACATAGACTCTGTGGTATTTGGTGTGGTGGGGTGGACTTACACAAGTGAGTGAGCAAAATGGTGTTATTATGTTCTGGGTTGTCTGTCTCAGTCATCATCAACATTGTGTATCTTCTTCGTGGGGGGGGTCGGGAGTGGAACCCTAATGTGAGACACTATAGCTAGTCGGTCAGGGGATCGTGGGTTCTTCGGACTGAGGTGTGATCAGTAAGGTCCAACCTCCCATCACCAACATCCTATTTTGTTGTGCATAGTTCTGTATGTGGCTCTGCAGAATCACTACAACAATAGTAGTATCATGTACTATCTGATCCAAAATACTAGTCAAATATCTTGTTGGCCATTTTGTTTGTGGTAATTGTCAAAGCCTCAACATTGAGAAGACTAGAAGAGGACAACCCAAAGGACAGGACACAGTGGCTAGAGCTATTGGTCAATCAGAGTTTTATTATTCCAAAGAAAACCTTCAATAAAGAGTGGGCAACTGTGCAAGCTTCGCTACAGACAGAATAATAGTAGTAGTAGTAGTAGTACAGCGAGTCATAGCAGAGGCAGTTAGAAGGAACTTAGTTAGAGGCAGGGATAAACAGAATTTGGAAACAGATAGTCGAGGTCAAAGAAGCTTTTGTAAAAAATAGAATTAGAAAGTGGAACCATAATTTATAGTTCGGAAAAAAAAGATGCAGTAAAAGATAGGGAAATATAACTGTTAATATAACCACTGGAGGACTTACTGGGGCCAGCAGCAGGAGCCTCGGTAGAGGAGCGGTCCTGTGGTTCCCCCGCTGACTCCGACCCCGTCTTCTTGCCCCTGGGTGGTGCTGATGATCATGTAAAGTATAATAAAGAAAGAGACAAACATTAAGGAGTGCTGTGTAACAAATAATAATTTGGAAAAATAAGTCAAACAACATTTTAGGAAACAACAATTGCAATAAAATTGACCTATCTCATCAGATGGATCACTACTGGCTGCTTCCTGCATTCACGGATCGTCTACTTATTCATGAACAGTCTAGTGTTCCATAATCATTCTGATTACAAATACTAACGAAGCCTAGTAAGTACCACCTGACCTACACCACCTATTCCAGACGGGCCAATTGTTCACTAAGTCTGCATTTCCATTTTTTTCAGCCATCAAATGCATAGATGAGATGGAGGACACATGCATAAATTTGTGCATACATACAACAAATTGTGGGTTGGTTGCATGATTCTGATCTAGTTCTGCTACTTACTGACCATGCTAAGCCTACCACTCACTAAACAAAGTACAAAAGGTTCTACGGAGGACTAGGGTAAGCAGCACCCAGTGACAGAGGAAGCATCATGCAGACCGCATAAAACAATTATTAACAAATACTAACAAACTAAACCTAGTATCCAATATCCATCCACCACTATTTCACAGTAGGACAATGGAAGGACTAGAGTCTCTCTAGCAAATCGCATTACCTAACTTTAGTTACGTAATCAGCACAAGCTAGCGCAAACTAAGTTGCAAACAATTAAGAGTACCACCGAGCACCTGGGTCCTACAATCACAGAAGATTTTGCTTTTTGGAACGTAATTTACCAGCAACGCGTAGCACGCAGCTGTAATCTTGTTGTTCGTCAAATCTAATTTATACACAATAAGTTACTCACCAAGCCCGATGACCTCGACACCTAGCAGGTCCAACAGGTCCTGCTCCCGGTCTAGGATGTCGGACCACCGGTGGGCCAGCTGATTATGGGTGCGCCGGACCCCAGAGCACCGGAACACTGCCCGGCGCACCTTCGCCCACCGACGGTGACGCTCCTGGGTAGCGTACCCGGAGCCAGGCCTGCCGCCTGCTGCCAAGGTCAAGGGGAGGTGGCGCAGAATGAAAAAAACAAGGGCGGCCACCTCCACCTCCCCAAACAGTTGCCGGGCCTGCACACCTGCAGGACGCATTCTGCCGCAAGGCAGGCAGCCCTTGTCTGCTCCTGCAGGTCCCTTGCCGTTGGCACTAGTAGGTGTGGCCTTGGCCATGGTTCTGGGGTGGGTGGGAGGCGGAAAAGAAAAGTTAGAAGGGGAAAAAGAAGTTAGGGGAAAGAAGAAAGAAAGAACTTTATCAAAGTTAAAAAAAACACAGTAAAAGTAGAAATAAAATGCAAAATATAAACTTAGGGAAAGAGAGAGATAGATGATAACTAAAAAAAGTCAGAAAAAATGTTTTAAATACAAAGGATTACAAAGATTAAGGGAGGATAGAAAAGTAGGCCCAGAACCATAGCATAGAATGAAAAACAAGATGGCCGCACCCATTCGCGACCGCGTGGGTAAGTTTGCGCGATATTTCTCGCGAACATGCACTATTCATCTCGAACAAGTAAAATGCACTCCCGAACACGACAATGCACATCGCGAACACGCTATCCGCGACCCAGAACAGGAAATAAGGCATCGCGAGCGGGCAGGACAATTGAAAAACAAGATAGCCGTGCCCATTGACGACCGCATGGGTAAGATCGCGAGATATTATCCCCTAGCATGCAAACAGCTCCCCGAACATACTCACCGCGCTCCCGAACAAGAAAAAGCCATCGCAAACGGGCGCCCCAAGCAACTACATAAGCTTGCGAAGCTACGCGTAGCTCGCGTAGTGCAAGTACATCTTCGCGTTGCTTCTCGAAGCGCGACTACGCAAACTACGCCCAGGGTTACTCACAGGCCATAAGGTCAATATAGATCAGGCAGCCACCACCTTCGAGGTTGCAATAACTATAACATTAAACATATTTGCCCCTATCACTAAGGTTACACTTAAACTTAGATCGGCACCCTGGTTTAATGAACAACTAAAAACAGAAAAACTGTTATGTAGGATTGCAGAACGGAAATGGCAGAAAAGTAGAAAGCAGATGAATCATGATCAATATAAATGTATCCATCGCAGCTATATGGCAAATATCAGCCAAACCAAAAAACTGTTTTTCCTACATCAGATTGAAAAGGCAGCCAATTCCAATAAGGAACTTTATAAAATCATAAAAGAATTCTCGACTATCCCTGTCCAGACTGATGCCCCTGTCTCCCAGGGCTGGACAGACTCTCTTTCTGACTTTTTTGAGGACAAGATCTCGGTAATCCATTGCTCTTTTCCACCTTCAGAATTTTTAAACACTCTGGGAGAGGATGTTATCGACTCTACTAGCCCTCCTCCTCTACTGGTAGAGTTTTTCCAGTTTAATTCGGACGATGTGGAAAGGGCCATTTCGAAAATCAAATCTGGCTCACCAGTGGACTCGATGCCACCCCGCTTTCTCTCCACCATTGCCCCTTTGCTTCTTGATAACCTTACTGACCTATTTAATAGATCACTGTTACAATCAACAGTTCCTGTGATATGGAAGGCTGCTAGAGTTAGGCCAATCCTAAAAAAACCTTCTGCAGACCCTAAAATTCTGACCAACTATCGGCCGATTTTGCTACTTCCCTATTTTGGGAAAGTGCTTGAGTCTTTAATCAACAGATAACTTGAAATCCATCTTGAAAGTAATGGCCTATTGGATCCATCACAGTTGGGTTTTAGGGCTGCGCACAGCACCGAAACACCGCTGGTGGAAGCCATGGACATTATCAGACTGGCCCTGGATAAGGGACAATCATCTATCCTTGTACTGCTAGATCTGTCAGCTGCCTTCGACACCATCTCCCACAGCAGTCTGGAACAACGGCTCTGGGAGGTTGGTGTCAAAAGGAGGGCCTTGAAGTGGCTCAAGAGTTATTTACCCGATTGAGCCACCACAGTCCAGATCGGTAACGTGGTTTCATGCAGTCGACCAGTAAAGATGGGAGTACCTCCGGGCTCTATTTTGAGCCCAAAGCTTTTCAATCTCAATGTAACTCCACTGGCCAGGTTGATCAGATCATATGGTTTTGATGTAGTGTCATACGCTGATGACACTCAGATTCTGATCACCCTCGGTCCTGACCCCATGGACACAAAAACACACTTTATTAACTGCATGCTGCACGTTGACAAATGGATGAGCACTAATCATCTGCAACTTAACAGTAACAAGACCGAGGTGATACTCTTTGGGAAGGCACATGAGCACTGGTCAAAAGTCTAGTGGCCTCCCAAACTGGGCCCCTGTCCAATTCCTAGACAGACAGTGCGTAATATTGGTATTCTAATTGATGACCAACTATCAATGAAGAACCAGGTTAACCAAATGATAGGCACATGCTTTGGCATCATGCGCAGTTTGCGCAAAATCTTTAAATGGATCCCAAGAGAAGCAAGGAAACCTCTAGTACAGGAATTGATCATCAGCCGGATGGATTATGGGAATGCCTTGTTGACACCAATAAATGAAGATCTGCTGTCCAGGCTACAGGTTCTGCAAAATACCACAGCAAGGCTAGTGTTGAATCTCTCATCTAGATCACCCTCAGCACCTAGCTTAAAACTCCTTCACTGGATTCCTGTAAGGAAGAGAACCAGGTTTAAAACTCTGCCTAGAACACAAGATTATGTATGGTAGGTGCCCTAGCTACTTGGCAAAGAGACTCAGCTGGTACCAGCCTCGAAGGCCATTAAGGCCCAGTAATACATTTCTCCTTACCCCTCTCAGAGTCTGTACTGCAAAAATGGCATAAAATAATTTTCTTTCTTGGCGCCCACCCTCTGGAACAAATTGCCCACCCACCTACGCACTGCAAGAGATCACAACTGCTTCTGTAGGGAGTTAAAAACATGGCTGTTTGATCCTTAAAGCAGCAAGATCTTTTGTCTAGCCGGCAAGTCAGAGTTGTCCATCAGCGCCATGAGACCTTTGGGTGATATGTGCGCTCAATAAATATCCCTGATTTGATTTGATAGCAGTATGAGGTGGGATACAGTGACCAACACCACTGACAGATTCCGAAAAATCAAGGCGGAGTTCTCAACATGATCTAACAAGGTCTTAATAGATTCTGTTACTTTCAGGAAAACGTTTCCATGTTGTCCCTGCGTCATAAACCCGATTGGATAGGGTGAAGGAGACCTTGATGTTCCAGGTGCTCCGATAGTTTGTTATTGATTAATTTCTCTAACTTTTTCGAAGCAGCAGGAAGAAAGGAAATTGGCCTAAAATTAGCCCAAATTGCTGGGTCTGCAGAAGGTTTTTTGAGTAAGGGAAAAATTGTCGCCTGCTTCCATGCCCAGGAAACCACTGCCTTATTATCAGAAGTATTAAATAATGTGTTTAACACTGGATTAACCAAATCTGCTGTGGAAGCTAATAAACGCGCAGGGCAGCGGTCCGAAGGGGAACCTGACTTGCAGATAAGTATCGCCAGCTTTGAATCTTCTATAGAAATCCATCTAAATTCAGAGAGCATGCAGTTGACTCTTTCCGGAGAGGAAACATAAGGGCATATGTACAAGCCCCTATCGACACGGGAACATCACTTTTTGTGATGTTTCCGTGGCGATAGGGGCTTGCCTTATTTACAGGGCAGCGTTAAGCCACTTAACATGGCTTAACGCTGCCTTGTAAATAAGGCCTCCTTTCACACAATGCTTAGCGTAAAAGGGGTGGGCAGTGGGTGTTGTGGTGGCCGTTCCTCCGCAACACACATGCTGCCCCCTATTTACAAGGGCAGAGTAATTAGGAGGCAGCACCAAAATTAAGACTAGGGAAAACCTGGTCTTAAGTTGGCAAAACGAGGAGAAACGCTTTATTTCTCCTCGTTTTGCTTTTTCCACGTGTGCTGCCTTTGGATTGTTTATGTACAGGAAGGTGCCGCTTCCTCCACATAAACAATCTTAGAAAAAAATGACATTATGTGACTTTCAGGTGTGCTGCATTAAGCAGCACACATAGAAGTGATAAAATGGCATTTAAAGATTGTTTATGTACAGGAAGGGAAACCTTCCTGTACATAAACAATCTTTTCCCTGCACTATGGTGCAAGGGTGCCTGCACTGGAGCTACACTGCTAAGTGTAGCGCCAGCACAATGGGAAACACAAGGCTGCACCACATTCTCATAAATATGGTGCAGCCTTGCATTTCTGGAGTGACGGAGTGAGGCGTTAAGACGAATGTTTATTATCTTTTTTTATTAATAATATATTTAAAATTCATTATTAATTATGTTAATTATGGAAATAATATTAAATAAAAAGGTTGATGTATTTTTTTATTGGTGTGGTGTTATAGGGTAGGAAATAAAATAAATACATTTATGTTTTAAATAATTTGTTTGTGAATATTTGCTCCTTTAAAATAAATATTGTTTATAAATGTATTTGTTATTTTTTTAATCATATTTGTACTTTTTTGATATATGTAATTAACATTATTATATATGTTCTTTTTATGTTTAGTATATTTAATTGTATATTTTTAAAATATTATTTATTTGTAAGATTTTTTTTTAATTGTTTAAATGTTAATAGAAGTTTTTGTTTCCCTGCTATCCTATAGTTTCCCTACTGTTGCACTCATTAGAGTGGGAATAGTAATTATAACCCCTCCACTATCCAATACTTTCCCTACTGTTGCACTCACTGAAGTGGCAATAGTAATTTTTACCCTTCCGCTATCCAGCACTTTCCCTACTGTTACACTGACTGGAGTGTGAATAGTAATTTTTACCCCTCCACTATCCAATAATTTCCTACTGTTGCACTCACTGGAGTGGAAATAGTCATTTTTACCCTTTCGCTATCCAGCACTTTCCCTACTGTTGCACTCATTGGAATGGGAATAATACATTTTACCCCTCCGCTATCCAGCACTTTACCTACTGTTGCACTCATTGGAGTGGGAATAGTAATGTTCACCCCTCCGCTATCCAGAACTTTCTCTACTGTTGCACTCACTGGAGTGGGAATAGTAATGTTTACCCTTTCGCTATCCAACACTTTCCCCACTGCTGCACTCACTGGAGTGATAATTGTAAATTTTACCCCTCCACTATCCAACACTTTCCCTACGGTTGCACTCTTTGGAGTGGGAATAGTAATTTTTACCCCTCCACTATCTAACACTTTCCCTACTGTTGCACTCATTGCAGTTGGAATAGTACATTTAATTATTTTGCTATCCAACATTTTCTTCACTGCTGTATTTATTGGATTGCAAAATGTACGTTTAATTTTGTTTTAATAGATTCATGTTTTAGTTAATTATAGAATGTTTTTTTATTTTAAATTATTGATATATGAATATATTTTATTTTTGTATAATTTAAAAGTTTAAAAATTAAATAAATATAATAGTTAATAAATTATTTTAAAGTAAATATATGTATATGTATAAATTATTATGTGTGCATGTTTATATATTTTCTGTGTTTAATTTTTATTTGTTGTTAAAATGTAAATGTAATTCAAGTCAAGTCAAAAATGTTATTGTTTCAGTTAAATAAAACCATCACAATACAATTACTAACACAGTGAACTGCAATAAAAATGTTGTTTCCTAAAAGTCACAAAAATCTTTTGTTTAACTATTATTACATGTATAGAAATATCATTGTTTAAAAAGAAACAAAAAAAAACGCAGACCATTTCAACGTGCGTGGTTTACAATAGTGAAACTGGAGCATTGTTGACAGCTAGGCCGCTATATAAAATTAAAGAATGTTCCTCCCAGTGTTCAAATGTTCTTCTCCCTTATGTTCAGAAGTACGATCTGCCTCTGAGCAGCCCGTCTTATTTGGTGTTGGCGAGCAAGGCGCAGGGTTCCTTTTTAACGCTTGCGCATGAAGGGAGAGGAACTTTATTAATTGGCAGTTCAATGAAGTGTCCGTTGGATCCAAGGCCGCTATAATTGCCGATCTGCATGTCCTTATGCCTCTAATGTTCATGGCGTGTTTTAATAAGGTGGCTCGTGCTTGTGATAATTTAGGACAAGTGCAGACAAGTTGGACAAGGTCATCTTTGCTGCTCCCACATAGTCTACATTCTTTCGGCCCGTCATGGACCCAAGTTGACTGCTCCATAATAGATGTCAGTTTACCTAGACGCAAGGCCATTAGTTGTAGCTTTCTGTTGGCCGAAAAAGTGACGTTTAAATATGGTGCTGGGGTGAGTGTCTTGTAATTGGTCATTACCATCCAGGTGTGTTTTCTCATACTGAAAGTATTTTTATCAACTAGCAGCTAGTGAAGTTTTGCTGATTTATTTATAATTTGCTTAAAGGCAGAGTAGGGCAGATTGGTTTCCCAAAGCTCTCCTGTGCAGGTATCTAGTGGTGCCTTTTTTAGGTATTGATTATTTGGGGACTTTGCATCTTTCTCTAATTCATCCCACGGAGCCTTGTTCCGTTCCGAGACTACTATGTTTTGTTTCAGGCTGCACCATAGCTTGATGGTTGCGTACATTCTCCCCAGCGTTTTGTTGGTTACCCCAAATTCTAGTCTAGTCTGTGCTGGGGAAGCTCCCTGATGAATTTGAAAGACTCTTTTGTAGATTGTAACTTGTGCTTTGTTTAGCAGGTCAGCGTCTTTCCCGTGTAGAGCTGTACTGCCATATGATAGCGTTTGTAGCATTTTGGCTTTTATTACTGCTAGTAGGGGTTTGAATGATGGCCCCTTAAGATTTTTCGATAAAGACCTGAAGGAGAATGTTAAGGCTTTTGCTCTCTGAGTCATGTAGGCTTTTTGCTCCCGATGGTTGTGCCTGTTGTCAAAGTAGAACCCCAGATACTTGTAGCTTGGTACTACTTCTAGCTTTTTGCCCAATAGGAGGAATTGTTGTTTGGATGTCTGACGTCTGCTACTGAGCATTGTTTTGCTTTTTGAAATGATTATCTCTAGCTTGTTGTTGGCTATAAATTCCAGCATTCCTACAAGCGATCTTTGCAGACCAATCTTGGTTAGGCTCATCAAGACAACATCGCCTGTGTATGATAAATGGGTTAATGGTAAGGTACCTAATTTAGGTGGGTGGGATATGATCTTGTTGAGTTTTGGTGCAAGGTCTGCCATAAAAAGATTGAAGAGATGGGGGGCCAGGACACATTCTTGTTCGAGCCCTTTGGTGGTTTTGACTTTTCTTGATAGCCTTGCGCCATCTCCAAATTTCACTCTCATCCATGTGCTGGAGTATAAAAGCAATATTCCTCTAAGTATTTTGTCCGGAATATTCACTCTGCGCAGTTTTCCCCATAGAATGTGATGGTCCACGCAGTCAAAAGCCACCTTTAGGTCGATAAAGCAGAGATGCAGCTGTTGTTTCCTTCGGATGTATTTGTCAGCTTTCAGTGAGAGTGATAAAATATTTGTTATCGTCCTGCACCCTTTTCTGAAACCTGTTTGATTAAGTGGGATCCGTTTTGAGATGACGGACCAGGTAATCAGGTCTTCCAGTAGTAGTGAGGCATAGTACTTCGCATCCACGTCCAAAAGTGCTATCAGCCTGTAATTCTCAGGAGACGTTCTATATCCTCCTTTAAAAATCTGAGTAATTACTGAACCTTGCCAGCTTGACGGAATTTGACATTCTCTCTCCACTTCTTCAAACAGATTTTTCAGTCTTCCGCTCCAGAAATCTGGAGCTGATTTGAAGATTATTGGGGGAATGCCATTTAGGCATGGGGCCCCATTACCACGGCCCTTCAGGAGTGTTCTTCTTAACTCTTCGTCGCTGAGGCCTGAATTTCCAGATCCGGGTTCTACCCCGCAGTGTTCTCTCAGTTGTGCCTCTTCTGTGTTGTGCAATATAGGCCATCGGCAAGTTGGGGTGCTGTTTGCAATTTGTAGGACACTCCTGTCGTCGCTCAATTGTTCTTTGCGCACCTTGGATGACACTTGTATCCTCTCCCTCCATTCTAGGTGGTTCAATGGTTCAGTGTCTGTGAATCTCTTTGTTAATAGTGTGGCCCAATCAGCTTCTTCTACGCTTGAGGTAATTGAGTTCGCAGGGTGCTTTAGTCCATTTATTGTTCCTCAAAATGCACTTGAGTTGGTATTTATCGCCGTGAATAGTAATTTGGCCCAAAAGTTGTCCTCCCTTCTTCTTTTGTGTTCCCATAGTGTCTTTTTATACTTTTTCTTAAGATTCCGTCTTCGGTCCCAGTCTAGGCGTTACGTCACCGTTTTTTTCAGTATCCTTGCGTTTTTCCTTATTTCTAGCTTAAGTTTAACCAGTTCAATTGAAAGTGACTTGGTGTTTATTGACTCCCCCGCATTTTTGTGTATAACAGACATAATTGTCGGTGAAACTTTCCTAGTCTTTTATCTGGTAGTGTAGAGTTGTTTCACTTTCCATTTTAATTCTCTGAAGTTTTACTTGAAGGTTTCCAATGTTGTCGGTTGTCAATTTCAGTTGTTTCAAGTCGGTTGAGAGCGAGCTGTCTATAATTATCATACTATTTTGATGTTTAGGAAGCTTTCAATTGAAATAGATATGCTGGTATGAGTGGTCACTTTTAGTCGTAAATTCAATTAAGAACTGCTTGAGGAAAGGCAGTAACGGAAGTGATACTGCTGTGTAGTCAAGCCTAGATCGCGAGGTCCCTCTGATATGGGTGTACTTTGGAGAGTAGTCTTCTGGTGTTCTACCATTTAGGAACCTCAGACCCCGGTATTCCAGGGTTGTTACCAGTTGCTGTCCTACTAGGTCGGGGCGCTCTGAATTGAGCTGGTACTAGGGTTGTACGTTCCAGAACTCATTGTCTACTGCTAGCTTGTCGTCCTCTTCTGGACTATGGATTAAATTTGAGTTAAAGTCACCTGTTAAGATGATTTCCCAGAAGGGGTTGCTGTTTCGCATGGCATTAATTATGGTTATTAGCTGGTTTATCTGAGCTCTTTTCTCTTTCGCAGAGGGATGTATGTAAATGTTGGCTAATAGTACAGGTGTCTCTCTGCCTGGATAAGACAATTTTATTAGTTGACTGTTTGATCCAAAAGGAGCTGGTTGCTCAGATCTATGTAATTCATTTTGTTAAAGATAATATTAATATTTTATAGATTTAGTATATATTATTTTATTTTATTACATTTTTAAATCAATATTTTTTACATCAATTTTTTTAACTCAATATTTTTGATTCAATATTTTTGTACTTACCTGTTTAGGTAGAGGGAGTCGATATTTTGACTATCTATATATTTTTTTTGATATTTTTGCCATCAATGTTTTAACCATCGATATTCTATCAGTGAACCTCCTCAACCATGGTAGATGGTGAGTTTGAAAAGATAAGGTCAATGATATGCCCAGCAGAGTGGGTAGCCATCATCTCCTGGGCAAGGAAGTCATTAAAGGTGTTCTCATGGAGATCAAAATCTCAGAGTACACAGAACTGTGAGTATTGCACAAAATAATGAGCTATAACTTCCCCTATCGAAGCAACACAATTTCTGACATATGCAGGAGACTGATAATTCAGTGTGCTCTGCTGTGGGAGAACAGAACAAGGACTGCATTTGTTGATAGAGACCTGTGAAGAGACCTGAAGTCCTGGACCTGCAGGTACTTGTACTGAGGATGAAAAATGTGGGCTCCAAGGGTCCGTTGACTGACTTCTATGTGACTACAGGGATTCAACAAGCTGCAAGAGGTCTTTTCCTTGATGTGCCCAGCTGACCTATAGCAATTGGACCTGGAGTGGACCCTGTTGGTGGCCTCTTCTGAAGGACTGACCCCCAACTACAGTTTCTGAGGTCCTTGGACCCTTGGCTGTGTCTAATTTGACTTTTCCTGACAGCTCTTACAAGTTGTCACTTAAATATTTTTAAAATTCCAAACCTCTGGAAGATGGGGACCCGGCACCCAAGCCCATCCACCCAAGGCGCAGCTTTCGCTTGGCTGAAGAAACATGTTTCTCCCACTTGGAGTTTCTCCGCACAGTAAATCCATTTCAGCAGGCTTTCATCGAGAAGATATTCAACCTTGTAGACTTCATTGTCGGCTAAGTCCAGCATTGTTTTGTATTTTTCACTTGTTATCTGTTTTGGTACTTTTAAATGCTTTAAACATTTTGTTTAAGGTTAACATGGCTACTTTGTTTTACAGCTATCAAGGATTTAGCTCAGGCTTAAATTACGCAAACCTTTGACTGGACTTTACAGATTAGTGACTTTAAATAAAGTCAAAAGTAATAGTAAATAGCATGGGATACTTAATCTCTTTGTTTCCACAATTCTTTAATTTGACCAATTGCGGTTGGTGTATAAGGAGGGTGGTGGAGGGACAAAAATAATAAATATGTAAAAAAAAAAATTCTACTTACATTCCTGGCACAACGTCCTCCTCCCTTGGGTCTCATCTCCAAGCAGGCAAGCTTCAGGAAACTGCAGTATTCAATCCTGGCGCTGCTCGCTTGCTGCATGGGAGCAGCACCAGGATTGGAGGGCGTAACCTCTCTTGCCACTCCTGAGGACATTGGAGCCCTATGCTGTCTCTATCCCAGCTGTCATACATAGACTTAATTACCATTTTATTATATATACAGTGTAATGATAGTGCAGATGGCACAGTGGTCAAACAGTGAACATCAATACAAAAAACAAACATCCAGCAAGACACTGTACAAAACCCCAAAGTTGACCAATGGTTTGGAACAGTTATCATCAGAGGGTACATCGACGAAGTGTACTTTGCATGGACTGAATGTACTTTTCTATTTCTTACTATTGGTGAGTTAGATGACAAGGTCATGATGAGACCTTGAAAGTTACCATGGGTCAAAACATTAAGTATGGTGTAATTGTGGGAACAGTAAGTGGAAAAGGTTTGTCAAGGCTGGTCTTTCAGTAAAAGTCAGAACATCATAGTACCAAATAGCACCTCAAGTTGGATCCATGCTACAGAGTGCTATGATATAGCAGCAATGAGGATGCCAATGCCACATTACGGGCACTGCAGTGAAGGAATGAATAAGGCATGTTGTGCACACATGTGTGTCCTCACATTGCTCAACAGATTGCACACAAATGGCTTTTCTCACAAATGGCTTCTTTTTCATCAGACTCAAATCATGGTGAAAAGTTAATGCAGTGGAATTCGGGGTAACAGACCTGCTGTGGGATACGTGGGTCTCATTGAATGGTCACATAGGGAGATGGTCATTCCTTGACAAACTAAATATTTTGTTCACTAAAATTACCATAGGCAGGGCTATGGTGTGTTGGTTAATTGAAAAGTCAGGGCTTCAGATTATTGTGCTATTCAAGGAGAAAGGATAAGGCCCTGATGTGGAGTGGGAGGACGTTCATTGATTTCAGATGGGTGTAAGGGAATGCATGGCCTTTTGATTTGGTTCTGTGTATGTGTGAAATGTATGCGAGTAGGAGCCCTGCAGATATGACATGTCTGAGCGGTTGGTGGAAAGAGATGCAACTGTTCAGGTGGGTGGGGTCTACATTTATAGTGCCTTAAATGTGTGAGAAGAATATGAAATGGTTGTGTTCGTGTATTGGGAGCCAGTGGAGCTCCTTGAGGTGTGGTGTGATGTAAGTTCTATGAGGGAGGTTGAGGATCAGTCTGGCTGCTGAGTTCTGGATGGTTTGTAGTCCTCTAGTAAGTTGCTTGATGATCCCAGCTAAGATTGTGTCCCATAGTCCAACCTGCGTGAGTGACAGTTTTCCTGGTGTTGCTTGGGAGCAATTAGAAGATCTTCCTCAACATCTTCAGGATCTGGAGGCAGGATGCAGTGCTGACTTGTGTGGTTAAATCCAGTTTGCTGTTGATGATTACTTCGAGGCTACTGACATGGGTGCTGGGTGCAGGTCCAAGCTCCGCTGGCCACCATTCGGAGTCCCATGGTGAGGCGTTCCTGTTACAGACCACAACTTCTGTCTTGTCAGTGTTGAGTTTGAGAGAGTTGGCTTTTATCCACTTAGCGATCACGATCATGCAGGCAGTGAACTTGTTTCTTGTGATGGGGGTCCTATGAGAGAGGGGGAGTTTGAGTTACATGTCGTCAGCCTGGGAGAGGTGTGCGTGGATGACACAGTCCAGAGGGATCATGTATGCATTGAAGAGGGTGGGGTGAGCGATCAACCATGAGGCGCTCCACAGAGGAGTTTGTGGGCTTCTCTGGAGTAAGGTGCTGTGCTAACAGCTGGTGCTCTATCTGTTCAGAAGGAGCATAATCCAGCAGCAAGTGGGTCCTTGAATGCAAATCTCATGCAGGCACCTGATGAGGATAGGGTGTGAGACCCTGCCAAATGCTACAGAGAGACCCAGAAGATTGAGGGCTTTGTGCCTCCTCGGGCAAGAATCATGTGGATGTTTCCAGTGGTGGTGATGAAAGCTGTTGCATTATTGTGGTTGGATCCAAATCCAGGCGGCTTGGCGTTGAGGAGCTGTTGGTTACTGAAGTGGTCAGTGAGGCATTGTTTGATTCGTTTTACTGAGACCTTTGCTGGGTATGATAGGAGTGAGATGGGTTTGTATTTGAAAAGTGTGACTTGGTCAGCGGGTGGTTTCCTGAGCAGGGGCATGATGGTGGCTTGTTTTGAGGTGTTTGGGAATGTGGATGAGTCAAAGAAGGCATTGAGGGTGGGTGTTAGTGCTTTGCTGATTAGTAGGGGTCCTTTGGTGATGTGAAGCTGGGGTCGAGGGTCCCCAGTGGATGGTCTTCGTGGTAGCAGTGAGTTTGACAGTGGAGACGGCATGTCATGAGGTCAGGATTCGTTCTCCCGACATTATGGGAAGTTCAGTTGCAATGGTGATAGGGTCCAGTTGAGGGTCAAAGGTGCTTTATATGGAGGTCATTTTGTTACAGAATTCCGAGAGCTTGTTGCAAAGATCTTGTGAGGGGGTGATATTGCTCGAGGCAGCAGGAGGCACGGTGAAATCTAAGATGATGGTGAAGATTTCTTTGCTACTCTGTTAGTGTCAGAATCAATGTGATCTGCGAGAGCTGTGCCCTTGGTGTCCAGTATCTGCTGGTGGTAGTGTGTTAGGGCTGGTTTGAAGATGTCTTTTTCTATGATGTGTTGACTTGTTCTCCATTTGAAGTACAGTAGCTTGTACTGGCATTTCATCACCCTGAGTTCATCTTTGTACCAAGTGGCCTCTCTTCGGGCTCTTGCTGTTGAGTTGCACTTGGTGGGAGGCAGGATGTTGGTTCATGCCATGATCCAGCAGGTGAGGTTATTGATGGCTTTCAGCAAATTTCTGGCTGATGTGCATAGAGGGTGGAAGCCCACTCCTCTTCTGTGATGCTTTTCCAGCAGCAGTGGGTAGTTCCAGTGGTGGTATGTCTGGGGTAGTGTGTGATGGCTAAGATAAAACTGACAGGAATGTGGGCTGTCCAGGTCATAGTTTCTGGCTTGTACACTGTGATATTGCTGATTGTGGAGAAAATCAAGTCAAATAGGTGCTTGGTGGTGTGGGTGGGTTCGCTGACGTACTGGATGAGGCCAGGTTTGAGAGGTTTTGTAGAAGGACCGTAGATTTTCAATTGGCACGGTCTTCTTGGTGAAAGTTAAGGTCTCTGAGCAGGCTTTTGGGGGTGTCTGTGTAGGTGCTGTAGCTGATGATATCTTTGAATATGATGGTGATAATCTTGTAGCCTGAGGGAGGGATATAGCAATGTTAGGTGCAGAGATTGAGTTTAGCCAAGATTGTGTTGAAGTTGTGGTTAGCCAAGAGTGTGTTGGAGAGTGTGTTGAAGGCATACACAGTAGGGGTAGTCAGCATGGCATCTCAAGCCTGGCCTTAAGCACCAGCATCAACAGGCAACCACTGGCAGTGCAGAGTGGATAGTAGTGTATAACCTCTGGCCTGTCCCTACAACCAATCATTCATAGGTGGCTAACAGTCACCATGGACTTACATTGATTGTCTAAAGTGGGGGTGGGACCAACGTGCTCCAAGTTGTACATTGCATTGGTGGAGTGCAGGGTCTGGTAAGAATCCAGGCCATGGCCATTCGATCTCCATTGTAGACAACCTTTAGCCATGTGCAGCTGAAGTGGGCTGCAGGGTCTGGCATCTTTTCAGATCCTGCGCCGCACCCTCTGCAGGGGTCTGACCTCCATTATTCACAGCCCTTGGCCATGCACAGCCAGACCCTGCAGCCCTTGAAGCTTACCGCTGTGTTGGTATGCTGGGTGGGCAATAGCTTAGTGGTACAGTCTTATACCATGCCACCGGGCTTTGAGCATTTGTGAAGCTTTCACTTATTGATGATTTAC
Source organism: Triturus cristatus (assembly GCF_964204655.1). Classification (NCBI taxonomy): domain Eukaryota; kingdom Metazoa; phylum Chordata; class Amphibia; order Caudata; family Salamandridae; genus Triturus; species Triturus cristatus. The sequence goes on along the minus strand of NC_140593.1, from coordinate 715,920,364 downwards.
CAGGTGGGACCTACTAGCCCTTCTTCATTTGGTCCACTTAAGTGTATGAATCTTGCTCCTGGCAGTGGTGTACCGGGTTGGGGGTACTAGCATCTCTGTAGCTGGGCCTCTTGAGTCCATGCAGCATGTATCTGGTGGTGTTGTACCGGGCAGGCAGAACTAGCCCCACCGTAGGCGGGTGCCTTGAGTCTGTGAAGTGTGCGGTGTGCAGTGGTGGGTTGGACATCCAAGCAACCAGCAGGCACCAAAGTGGCCACTGCACAAGCCCTTTGGCTGTGCATTGCACGTGGTTAGGTGCAGGACCTAGCCTCTGCCCAAAACATGTGCCCATTACCCCCCTCCCGATTGCCGAAACCCTAAGGATACCCAACCTGCATTCCCTTCATCATTTTCTTTTCTTAATTGTTTTTTGGGTACCATGGAACTCCCTTGGTACCTGACACACAGGTTACCATCCAATGATACCACATTACTATGCATGCTTCCTCAATGAAGTTTGCACAGTACTGAGATACTATGGGCTGAAATCTTGCACAGTGGCTCCCGCCGGATTAACAGTATCTCTCGGGAGGCACACAATGGGTTTCCAGAGAGAGATACAATACCTGCGCCCCATAAGACAAAAAATATTTTAGCCTATGGAGAGGTCCCTCCCACAAGGGCCTGGGGGCCATGGTGCTCTCCACACACACTTTCCCCTTTATGCTCTCAAATACTAAGGCCCAGATTTACTAAGATTTCATCGAATGCAGAGCTGCAAAGGAAGTGGCTGCGTTGCATTGCGTAAAAGGTAGAGAGAGCAAAACTGTGCTTTATTTACAAAGATATGGCACAGTTCAGCTCCCTTCTTACCTGGTACACTTTGGGTTGCACAGTGCCAATACAGGCACCCTTGTGCCTTGACACAAGAGTGCCTGTATGATGATCAGGATATTTTTTGTGCAGGAAGTAATACCTTTCTGGACAAAAGCTATTCTTTGAGGTTTATTCCTCTTTATATTTGTGCTGCAGAAGGCAGCACACATGAAAAGAAGAAGCAATATGGAGAAATAAAAACATTTCTCCTTGGTGTGCCACCCTTGGATAGGCACACCATTTTGGCACAAACCCATGTTTACAAGTCTTTGTCAACATGGGTTTATGTAAAAATAAATGGGTGGATGCACGTAACACTCATGCTCCACCCGGTAAAACAAGGCAGCACTGTGCACTCTGATGCATTACTTTTTTTTAAGCCACACATTGTTAGACCTGGCATCCTTGGTGTTCTTTTCCCCCTAGCGATTTGCCTTCAACCCTCCTGTCCTGCTGATGTCATTTTTGTTGGCTTTTAGGACTCTACACATTTGTGCTCTCTCCTTAAAACATGGTACAACTGACTTATACCCAATTGGCATATTTGATTTACTTGTAAGTCCCTAGTAAAGCAGTAATACCGTGCCCAGGACCTGTAACTTAAATGCTACTAGTGGACCTGCAGCCCCATTATGCCACCCACTTAAGTAGCACTTCAAACAGGTTTCAGGTGTGCCAGAGCTCCCTGTGTGTGTAGTTTTAACCTGCCATGTTGACCTGCGAAAATATACCCTTTTGCCAGGCTCAAACCTGCCTTTTTAAAACATGTAAGTCACCACCAGGGTAGGCCCTGGACAGCCTAAAGGGCAGGCTGCAGTATTTGAAAAGGGTTGGACATCTATTTTTTAGTTTTACATGTTATGGTAGTGAAAAAAACGTAAATGTGTTTCCCCCTACTGCTAGTTATGCCTCTGCAGTTGGATAACATTGAAGTTACCTTAGTACATTTAATAAGTGATAATTTCCAAATGGTGAGCAGCTAACCAGTTTATGTCTGGTATCTTTGCAAGTGTAATGAAATGTTTTCTCTCATGCTGTAGTTGGATTTTAAATTACAATTTTGAAAGGGACAGTTTTAGAAAGTAGGCATTTTCCTTCCTGAAGCCTATCTTTGGGTCACATGACTAGGTGTAGCTGAAAGTTGAACTTTCTGTATTCCTCCTAGACAGCCACACACAATAGAGAGCTTAGGTGTGCCTGAATGGGCCATCACTGGCAGGATGGGAGGGCGATGCTTGACACAGTCCTACTTACACTTGAATATGCTGTGTTGTGCCTCCACACAGAGGGTTGCATACCACCTGTAGTTAGTCTGGAGCCAGAACAGTGTAGGCAGGATGCCAGTGGACTTCAAAGGGAAACCTTCAGAAGCTTCTCCCACTTCAAATGAAGACCCACGTATGAATATTGGACCCCAGACCCCAACTCTTTAGCACACTTCTGGACCTGCGGATACGCTGCCAGGAAGAAAGACTGCTGCTCTGCTGAAAGGTCTGCAAATCTGCTGGACTGCTGCTCTGGAGGCCTGCTTTCATACTGTGATGACCTGCTGCCCTCTTACCTGGGTGAGAAGTACTGGTTCTACATCTGTTGAACCAATGACCCCAAAGACACTCTAAGGGCAAATTGCCTGACCTCCTGACTCGAGCCTCAGGGATAGAAGGCTCCATTTACCTTGAACCCAGCACCTGGACTCTGCCATCAGTAAATCCCACTTTCCCAAGTGGTGCCACCTCATCCCTGGACCCTTGGAACTGGGCCTGAAGGTACGCTACCAGTCCATCTGTGGATTGAGCAGAACAGATGCATCTCCTTTGCTGCTCAGCGTATACCCAAGTAGAACCAATGCTTCACCTCTGCTATGAGGATTCCATCAGCGCAAAGACTCTGCATCAACCTCACAACCTGCATTGGAGACACTGCTGCGTTGAACTTTACTAACACAAGCCCTCGCATCACAAATCTCTTGTCACCAGCAGCCTCAACGATGACACATGTTCTCACATCACAGCCCTTTGGAACTGATGCATCACCTTGACTGCGTAACGCACCCTCGACGCTAGACTTTACATCACAAGCCCTCATTGATGGGATCCTCGATGACGATGCAGGACCTCGCATCGCAGCTTAGCAGCTCCTCATAACCAACATATAGCCTTGGCTGTGTGATGCATCCTTGATGCAGGACCTCGCAATGCTCCACAATCAAGATTTAAGGCCCTCTTGTTCAACAGGCCTAACTGGGTTTTTAAGTCCAATCTACATGAAAATATATTTGTATTTAGAAAATCATTTCTGATGTTACATTATTCACTTTAAACTCTTTTTGTGTGTGTGTTCCTCTAAGTACAATACAGTAACATCAAACTTCATTTCTAGTTGCCTAATTCAGACAGAATGCTTGATGCCAATATATAGGTGAGTAATGGTAAAGTACCAATTTAATTTTAAATCGCCCTTACATAAATATAATTATCCAAGCAATTCCAGACAGTTATTATTATTATTTTTAACATATTATTTTCTGAGAGAGCAAGCTAATAACCTTTTATTTTTTATTTTTTAGGCATGTGGTTTTTCATGCCACATCTATAGGCTTAAAGTGCTAAGTGCTCACATAAAACCCTAATAAGGTGCTCTACAACAACAACAACAACAATTCATTCTTATAAGACAATTTTTCATGCTTGTCTTATTGGGTTCATATGATGTACATATTCATCAAATGAGCCACAATAAAAATATGCAGATGCTTACAGATGGCCAGGCTCAAGTGCTTAAGTCTCCTCTTTATGATTAGACAATGGCTTGATATCATTTGCTGATGAAACGCCTAGATAATCTCTGTTTCTAATAATGTTGAAGTGTAGTTCTGATTCAACCAAACCGATATGGCAGATTTAAAGTGCATTATGTTGTCTTAAAGTGCTGATTTAATATGATCCCTATAGAGTGTTAGCAATTTATACTAATCTGTGTTATATAATTTAAACATAGCATATTCAAAGTGCCTCATGCTAGCTTATTTACTGATTAGGTGTTGATTTTATGAGCTGCAAAATCACTTGTGATGTACTTAATACATGGTGCACAATCAAATAAATCATTGCTGCACAATATAAATAGGTATGGCAGGTTTAAAGTGCATTGTGCTGTCTTGGGATACTGACTCAATAGAATCTATGTAAAGTGCTAACAATCTTCCCAATATGCATTGTGTAGTTTGAACATAGCAGATTTAAAGTGCCTTGTGCTAGATTATTTGCTGATAAATTAATAATTATATAAGCTTTAAAAATCACTTGTAAAGCACTTAATGAACGATAAAGAAACTAACTATTATTGCACAATGTCCACCTGATTCTACATCATCAGAACCTATCTATTAGGCTTCTAATCAGCACAAATTCATTAGCATTTATAAAATTACACCTTAACCCATTCCTTGGGAGACTTGGTACATCAGCCTATTGAGATTTATTATATCCACTACTTAGAGTTTCCAATACAGTTCAGGGCCAATGATTTCAATTATTTGTATAGTTCTTGACATCCATAGGTCATTAAAGATGCAAATACAGTTCAGTGTCTGTATTCAGTCCCCACAGATTTTCAGTACCCATTGATATAATCCATCTTGATTTTGCTCTCCGTTAATTTAGTTCTCTATCACCTCCTCTTGGCTTCAATACTACTTGTTGGATTCCATAATATACACATTTGCTAACATCTCCATTATGTCTTTCCCAAATATGTTTTTCAATCACATAGGTGAAGTCCTTTTTCGAGATTGCTTGAATATGCTGTAAAATCCGAAGCTTTAGTTTGTTGATGCTTCTCCCTATGTATGTCATTCCACACTCACATTCCAATGCATAGACTACATGGGTACTTTCACAATATGTGTGTTCCTTATTCTTTTTAACTCTCCCATCAACTTGTTTGACTTCTGTCCTATTGTCACCCCATTTGCATGCTGCATTTGGCACATTTATAGAAACCTGGATTCTTCGACAATAACCAATTACATGGTTTGTCTTGATTAGGCATGAAGCTTTAAACTAAAAAATGTCCTAGTGCATGCATCTTTTGACAGGTTATATTCGGTGTGATCCCGTACATAGTCCTTTAAATCTTCATCTTGTTCCAAAATTCTCCAGTTGCTTCTGATTAATGTTACTGAAGTCCATGATGTATCTAATGTTGTCTTCTTCATTTTGATCCTTTCTCTTCTTTGGCCGTATTAAATCATTTCTGTTTTTCTCTTTAGTTCTTTTCAAAGAATACATCAAGGCTGAAGTTGGATATCCATGTATTAAAAATATCTGTGTCATCTCCAATGCTTGTTCATCAAAATCTTTTTCTTCCAGATCACTTCCTTTTGACCCTGAGATACTGGCCATATGGTATGCTCCATTTCAGGGCTGTCGGATGTGCAATATTTGCAAAAAGGCGATTGTTCTCACTTGTGGGTTTTCTAAAAACTTTTGTGCAGATCATCCCCTAGGACACATTTAGTTGGATATCTAAAAAGGTCAATTCTATTTTAATTATTGTATACGTGAATTTGAAATTCTGAGTATTGTCATATATATATACTATATTAATACATTTAAAAAATATTACATTATAATAGAAATTAAAATTGTTAGTCTAATAATATTTGTAATTAGATATTTGCAAATAAATATAATCATGTTCCCTCCCTCTTTAAACCGGTACTTTACCTTGATTTTTAGTCACCTTAAAAAACCGATAACAATTTACAAATACTTATTTACCCCACCAACTATTTGAAATTGTGGATTAATTGTAGCAGCAAAAAGAACACTTAATTGTTTACTTTAAAAAACGATTTGTCGACCATGCCCAGTATGTCTTCACTGTCTACTCGTTAATTTGTATCAACACCTTAAATTGACACTCTGGGCCTCGAGACTCTATGGTCCAGTCGAAGGCCGAGTGCCGAAACGCGTAGACCGTCTCTTGCGTATGCCCTGTTCCATCTAAAAATAAATACTACTGGAATGTGCTTTGTGGTGCTGTGATTCTTATCGACGTACCTTCAACACTTGGAGGAGAAGCGAGAGGAACTTCTTATCGATATATATATATATATATATATATTACCTACTGGCGGTCGCCAGTAGGTAGTTATAGTTAGGACCCTCTTACCATAGGAATTCCGCAACATTCTATTTGGAATAACTTTGGCGCCGGTCGACGAATCCTCGCGAAATTTTCAAAATAGGTGGGGCGCTTCGCTCCGCTCCTACCCTGAAAGTCTCAGGGGGATTCGTCAAGCGGGGGCTGAGAAAAAAGGGGGTCCCAAAACGCGTTTTTCCCATGCATTTTTCCATAGGACCTTTAGACACAGCTACAGCCCGAACGGCTGAACAGAGTTACTTGAAATTTGGCAGAGAGGTAGTCCTCAGGTCAAGGAAGTGCCTTTTGTAGGTCTGGTGTAAATCTGTTCAGTAGTTCCTGAGAAAATAGCATTTAAATCAATATATATATCTGAGCCAGCTTACGGTGCGCTTACCGTGCGCTTACGGTAAGCTTACCGTACGCGTATGGTGACGTGCGCGAGCGCGATTCTGATTGGCTGTTAGATCTTAGTAAACATTCGAATCGGTCGAAACCAGGAAGCGGCGGACGCCATTTTGTGTGTTTCACACAGAAAAAAAAGGGTGATAACTTGAAAAGGGGGCAAGGAAGAGAGTTACAGACCCCCTAACATTTGAAAGGGGGTCAAAGAAGGACAGAAAAGTACAAAAAAACCATTTATTAATTTAAAAAAAAAATCGCGGGGTACGCGTACGGTAAGCTTACCGTAAGCTTACCGTACGCGTACGGTAGAAAAAAAAAATAAAAAAGAGAAATAAAATTCAGATTTAAGTGTTTAGATATTAGGGGGCTCTAAAAAGAGCCGTTGTGTTTATGAAGTGATTTGATTTTTTAGTGGTACCTACAAGTAAGTACCGATGCAGAGTCTAAGGTTCAAGAGGAAGACTCTGTTCCCTTCATCAGTGAAGTGTACACCATCTCCTCTATAAATGTCTTGCATGTCGTAACGCAAGTTGTTGTGGTAAATGGAACCCATACCATAGTCTCGGAGGAAAGCAGAAACAGATTTGTTGACGTGCTTTCTTGCTTTGTCAATCTGCGGACAAAAATGATTGGACCAGTTCCATTTTTGCCTTTGGCATATGTTAGAATATGCAAAGGCAGTTTTAGGGAAAAGTGAAAACAGTTGTGCAAAGGTCTCCTTCATAAGCATTTCCAGACCTACCCCAGTCAAAGTGCCTAGGTCATTGCCACCACAGTGCACTATTATGAGGTCAGGGTGTTGGATTTGCATGAAGGATTTCACCAATGGCATCAATTGGTGCCACTTTAACCCTCTCTGACCAATCCATTTAATGTCTACATTTGGCAAAGCAAGGTCTCTCACCATACCTGTTTTCTCTGCATACTTTTCACTCCAGAAGACATAGCTGTGCCCTACAATCCACACTGTGAACATCTTAAAAGGAGAACTGGATGCACTCAGGAGGTGTCTTTCAGTAGAATGGGAAAAAAAAATGAAAGACAGTTTGGAAATGGAGGCATACATATTTTTTTTTTAAAAAAGAACTGATTGGCTGTTTCATACCATTCTACACTAAAAACTAGGCTGTATGTGTAAATTTATAGAAGCATGTTTTGTATTGGTACAGAAAAATGTGTTACCAAAGAACAGTACTATGGATTTGCTGTTAGGTTTGAAAAGTCAAGCACTCCTGCTCTTTGAAAATGAAACATTGTGTGGTGAACTTCTGACCTAACTCTACACAGCAGTGTTTCAAGAGCAGTTGCTATGGTAGCAGGCAGAAGTCAAGTTGGGGGAAGGGTACTAGGCTGAAGTCAAGTTGGGGGAAGGGTACTTTTGGAAAAGGGTTGGTTTTCAACCAATAGAAATGTGTGATTACATTTGAAAAAAAGGGGAAAGCACTGAGATTTGAAATTAACATGTATATGTGTGGAAAAAGAGAGGGAAACATTGCCATTATCTGGTTCTACTGAGAGGAGAGAGGTGTACAGAACAGAGATCCTGGCTCTGATAATCTGCTGTTTGAGTGCCACATTTCTTTCACAACTAACTAATTTTAAAGGTGAGTTATGAGTTTGAGAGGGGATGTATATGGTAAATTAAGAAATGAATAATAGAATTGGAATTCCTTTTGTTGAAGTTGTGTTTCTCGTTTTGTGTTTTGGGAGAAATTTAAATGTGAGGAACATGTAAAATAATATGGACTATGTTTTCACCATAAAATAAGGTGTATTGTTATAAATGAGGAATACTTTTAGGGTTTGAGGTTGCAGTCAGTAATGCAAATACATTCAGCATCACTAAGGCTGGTTGCCTTTGCTGGAGTGTAGTCAGTCACCCAGGTTACACATGTTTCTGGTCTCAAAAAGCTGTTTGGACATGTACTTTTTTCAGAATCTGAAAAGTGGATTCAAAATGTGTCAGACTGTAAAAGTACTTATCACTTGCAAAAAAAAGAGTAGTAAGTGTGCTTTCAAATTGGCAAAGAAATTTCGTTTTCTGACTAATATGAAACCATGACTCTGTGTGCAAAGTGGAATTATAGATAGAGATTTATTGCGTATTACTCTGGTAATTTTACAGTTGCATTAGTAGGAAAGGGGGAGCTATTTTTTCTGCAGAAGCAGACTCTTAGCACACACCCAGCTGCTTATCCTGTGGAATCATGCATAGTATTCACAACAATGTGGGGTTTGAGGTTGCAGTCAGTAATGCAAATACATTCAGCATCACTAAGGCTGGTTGCCCTTGCTGGAGTGTAGTCAGTCACCCAGGTTACACATGTTTCTGGTCTGAAAAAGCTGTTTGGACGTGTGCTTTTTTAAGAATCTGAAAAGTGGATTAAAATTGTATCAGACTGTAAAAGTACTTATCACTTGCAAAAAAAAAGAGTAGTAAGTGTGCTTTTAAATTGGCAAAGAAATTTCGTTTTCTGACTAATATGAAACCATGACTCTGTGTGCAAAGAGGAATTATAGACAGAGATTTATTGCGTATTACTCTGGTAATTTTACAGTTGCATTAGTAGGAAAGGGGGAGCTATTTTTTCTGCAGAAGCAGACTCTTAGCACACACCCAGCTGCTTATCCTGTGGAATCATGCATAGTATTCACAACCGAGTGGGGTTTGAGGTTGCAGTCAGTAATGCAAATACATTCAGCATCACTAAGGCTGGTTGCCCTTGCTGGAGTGTAGTCAGTCACCCAGGTTACACATGTTTCTTGTCTGAAAAAGCTGTTTGGACATGTGCTTTTTTAAGAATCTGAAAAGTGGATTAAAAATGTGTCAGACTGTAAAAGTACTTATCACTTGCAAAAAAAAAGAGTAGTAAGTGTGCTTTCAAATTGGCAAAGAAATTTCGTTTTCTGACTAATATGAAACCATGACTCTGTGTGCAAAGAGGAATTATAGACAGAGATTTATTGCGTATTACTCTGGTAATTTTACAGTTGCATTAGTAGGAAAGGGGGAGCTATTTTTTCTGCAGAAGCAGACTCTTAGCACACACCCAGCTGCTTATCTTGTAGAATCATGCATAGTATTCACAACCGAGTGGGGTTTGAGGTTGCAGTCAGTAATGCAAATACATTCAGCTTCACTAAGGCTGGTTGCCCTTGCTGGAGTGTAGTCATTCACCCAGGTTACACATGTTCCTGGTCTGAAAAAGCTGTTTGGACATGTGCTTTTTTAAGAATCTGAAAAGTGGATTAAAAATGTGTCAGACTGTAAAAGTACTTATCACTTGCAAAAAAAAGAGTAGTAAGTGTGCTTTCAAATTGGCAAAGAAATTTCGTTTTCTGACTAATATGAAACCATGACTCTGTGTGCAAAGAGGAATAATAGACAGAGATTTATTGTGTATTACTCTGGTAATTTTACAGTTGCATTAGTAGGAAAGGGGGAGCTATTTTTTCTGCAGAAGCAGACTCTTCGCACACACCCAGCTGCTTATCCTGTGGAATCATGCATAGTATTCACAACCGAGTGGGGTTTGAGGTTGCAGTCAGTAATGCAAATACATTCAGCATCACTAAGGCTGGTTGCCCTTGCTGGAGTGTAGTCAGTCACCCAGGTTACACATGTTGCTGGTCTCAAAAAGCTGTTTGGACATGTGCTTTTTTCAGAATCTGAAAAGTGGATTCAAAATGTGTCAGACTGTATAAGTACTTATCACTTGCCAAAAAAAAGAGTAGTAAGTGTGCTTTCAAATTGGCAAAGAAATTTCGTTTTCTGCCTAATTTCAAACCATGACTCTGTGTGCAAAGAGGAATTATAGACAGAGATTTATTGCGTATTACTCTGGTAATTTTACATTTGCATTAGATGGAAACGGGGAGCTATTTTTTCTGCAGAAGCAGACTCTTAGCACACACCCAGCTGCTTATCCTGTGGAATCATGCACAGTATTCACAACCGAGTGGGGTTTGAGGTTGCAGTCAGTAATGCAAATACATTCAGCATCACTAAGGCTGGTTGCCTTTGCTGGAGTGTAGTCAGTCACCCAGGTTACACATGTTGCTGGTCTCAAAAAGCTGTTTGGACATGTGCTTTTTTCAGAATCTGAAAAGTGGATTCAAAATGTGTCAGACTGTAAAAGTACTTATCACTTGCCAAAAAAAACAGTAGGAAGTGTGCTTTCCAATTGGCAAAGAAATTTCGTTTTCAGCCTAATTTCAAACCATGACTCTGTGTGCAAAGAGGAATAATAGACAGAGATTTATTGCGTATTACTCTGGTAATTTTACAGTTGCATTAGATGGAAAGGGGGAGCTATTTTTTTCTGCAGAAGCAGACTCTTAGCACACACCCAGCTGCTTATCCTGTGGAATCATGCATAGTATTCACAACCGAGTGGGGTTTGAGGTTGCAGTCAGTAATGCAAATACATTCAGCATCACTAAGGCTGGTTGCCCTTGCTGGAGTGTAGTCAGTCACCCAGGTTACACATGTTGCTGGTCTCAAAAAGCTGTTTGGACATGTGCTTTTATCAGAATCTGAAAAGTGGATTCAAAATGTGTCAGACTGTAAAAGTACTTATCACTTGCCAAAAAAAAGAGCAGTAAGTGTGCTTTCAAATTGGCAAAGAAATTTTGTTTTCTGCCTAATTTCAAACCATGACTCTGTGTGCAAAGAGGAATTACAGACAGAGATTTATTGCGTATTACTCTGGTAATTTTACATTTGCATTAGATGGAAAGGGGGAGCTATTTTTTTCTGCAGAAGCAGACTCTTAGCACACACCCAGCTGCTTATCCTGTGGAATCATGCACAGTATTCACAACCGAGTGGGGTTTGAGGTTGCAGTCAGTAATGCAAATACATTCAGCATCACTAAGGCTGGTTGCCCTTGCTGGAGTGTAGTCAGTCACCCAGGTTACACATGTTGCTGGTCTCAAAAAGCTGTTTGGACATGTGCTTTTTTCAGAATCTGAAAAGTGGATTTAAAATGTGTCAGACTGTAAAAGTACTTATCACTTGCCAAAAAAAAGAGTAGTAAGTGTGCTTTCAAATTGGCAAAGAAATTTCGTTTTCTGCCTAATTTCAAACCATGACTCTGTGTGCAAAGAGGAATTATAGACAGAGATTTATTGCGTATTACTCTGGTAATTTTACATTTGCATTAGATGGAAAGGGGGAGCTATTTTTTTCTGCAGAAGCAGACTCTTAGCACACACCCAGCTGCTTATCCTGTGGAATCATGCATAGTATTCACAACCGAGTGGGGTTTGAGGTTGCAGTCAGTAATGCAAATACATTCAGCATCACTAAGGCTGGTTGCCCTTGCTGGAGTGTAGTCATTCACCCAGGTTACACATGTTCCTGGTCTGAAAAAGCTGTTTGGACATGTGCTTTTTTAAGAATCTGAAAAGTGGATTCAAAATGTATCAGACTGTAAAAGTACTTATCACTTGCCAAAAAAAGAGTAGTAAGTGTGCTTTCAAATTGGCAAAGAAATTTCGTTTTCTGACTAATATCAAAGCATGACTCTGTGTGCAAAGAGGAATTACACAAAGAGATTTATTGCGTATTACTCTGGTAATTTTACATTTGCATTAGATGGAAAGGGGGAGCTATTTTTTCTGCAGAAGCAGACTCTTCGCACACACCCAGCTGCTTATCCTGTGGAATCATGCACAGTATTCACAACTGAGTGGGGTTTGAGGTTGCAGTCAGTAATGCAAATACATTCAGCATCACTAAGGCTGGTTGCCCTTGCTGGAGTGTAGTCAGTCACCCAGGTTACAGATGTTGCTGGTCTCAAAAAGCTGTTTGGACATGTGCTTTTTTCAGAATCTGAAAAGTGGATTCAAAATATGTCAGACTGTAAAAGTACTTATCACTTGCCAAAAAAGCAGTAGGAAGTGTGCTTTCCAATTGGCAAAGAAATTTCGTTTTCTGCCTAATTTCAAACCATGACTCTGTGTGCACACAGGAATTGTTTTAGATATTTAATTTGTGAAGGTGTTATTGTGATTTTCACTTGTAGGAAAGGGGTACATAGTATTTTAAGATTTGAAAAGATCATAAAAAATGTAGTAATATATTTAAATAAAATAAAGGAATTTTTTTTAGTTTTTTTCAGGTATTGCTGAAGAGCAGTGAACAAAATTTAAGATGCCTACAAAATCCAGACTAAGGAAAAACCACAAAAAAACTATATTTGAAGACAACTGGAGGACCTAAGTTAGTTGGAGATGCTCATGTTGGGAAAAAGAGAAAGTCTTCTGGTAAGCAGAAAAAAGATTTTTTAAACAACATATTCAAAAAAAGGAAAAATGTACAAAATGTCTGTACTGGAAACAATGTTTTAAATAGAAAACAACAGGAAAAATTGAGCATTTAGTTAATGCAAATATACCTTCAGAAACAATAAAGATTAACTTAAAAAGAAAAACAGCGTTTAAAGAGATACGTAGAAAAATGTTTCAGAGAAGAGTTATGTCCAATTTGATAAAGGATGTGAAGAAATATAAGAAAAAGGCTACATTTTATAAGAGAAAAAAAGAAATTGAAGCCATTGCAGCAAAGGCATTAGAATTAAAAAGGAAACTATTCATTTTAATTTTGAATAGGATGCGTACATTAGATAAAATGGTCAATGTACTGAAATCACAAAGCAAAAAGAAAAGACTAGTGAAAAGAACAAACTTTTGTAAAGTGTTTTTAGGAGAATGGATGCATAGTTCAAGTAGTGAACCTTTTTTTAATGAAGAGAGTTATTTTCAAAGTAATAGTTTACTGCATGCAGTTGACACCATAGGTCGTGCTTATGAAGTGAAAAATGGTTGTATAATGGAGAAGGAGAAAATGGCTCCAAGAGATGAGGTACAAGTGATGGCGGATGAGGCTATGGGGAGACGTCCTAAAACCCCAGTGTACACTTGGAATTGTAGTAGTATTTGCACTGTGCGTCAGGAATCTATTGATAAATTTCGTGAGTTTCTAAGAGAATATAGTAAAAAAAGTGTTAAACAGAAGATTAAGGTGCTTCAAAGTCTAGATCCATGCAGAGTGAGAGAGAATACTGGTTTGCAGGGTCATTCTCTGGCTTGTCTATCTAGAAAAGTGTGTAAAAGTGTTTTTCATCATTTTAGGATGCTGGCTGTTCATCATACTGAAATGAGAAAGTTTGTGAGACGGTTGTATTTTGCTAAAAGTCCAGCAATAAAGTTAGATGAATTGAATAGGGCTCTGTTCCGTGGATCGGTATCAGATGTAGAGAAGGTTACTGATGAAATTCAGTTGTGTTACTTTGGTCCTGAACAAAGACAGTGCAGAAAAGGACACAGTAAATGAGGAAGAAGTGGAAGAGAATGTAGAACCCTCTGTAAGTAAGACATTTAATGATCACATAACAAAATTTGCAATAATCTCTAATGAAAGACTAAATATTACTTGTATTTGTTGCCGCAGAACTCATTATAGAAAACAAACCAGGAATGTTGATCTCTACAGAAAAAGTGAAAATGAAGATAATTATAAGTGGAAGGATTTTGCCACATATATATTTCTTGAAAATTGTTTTGAATTGGGTGAAGATCAGCGTATTTGTAAATACTGTTACAACAAGTTAGAGGAAAATAGAATGCCGACCAGAGCTGTACATAATAATTTGGAATTGGATGCTATTCCTGCCGAACTTTCTGAATTAAATACATATGAGTCTATACTTATTCAATGTGTTCATCCGTTCCAGACCATAGTACGTATGGAGCCCAAAACTGGTAAATTACCTCCTTCAGATTTACTGAGAGGTTTAAAAGGTAGAGTGGTGTATTTGCCCTTGGATTTGAAAAAAAATATGGAAACTATTGATGCAGATACTTTGGAAACTGAAACATTAGTTATTCTGGTTAATGGTGTACCTACAAAGAATAAGAAGATTTGGCAGGAGCTGGTAGATGTACGGAAAGTACAAAGAGCAAATTTGTATTTGAAAAGGAATAACAAATGGTATGAATCAATTTATATAGAAGAAGAAGAAGAAGATTTACAAGAAGACACAGAAACACCAACTGGACAAATTGAAAAAGTGGACAAGTCAAAGGAAGAAGAAATTTATGAACATTTTAGCATACATCCTCTTCATTCAAAAGAAGTTATGGGAGACAATATTGATCTGTTTCAGATGAAGAAAGCAAAAGGAACTCCCGTGAGTGTATGGGAGGAGAGCTTGGAAGCTCGATGTTTTCCCCAGCTGTTTCCTACAGGAAAAGGAGGACGATACGATGAACGTCCAGAACAGATTCCAGCTTCTGAGTATCAAACTACAAGACTATATGCAGAAGATCCCAGATTTCGACAAAGTATTCCTTATTTGTTCCATCTTTTATTTGAAAGCGACTTGTCTGCATTATCATATGCAGTAAATCACATTTTAAAAAGTGGAGTACATTTACAAAATGTGTCTGCTAAGGATTTTATGGAGAAAGTGCAGCACCGAGATGATCATTTGGAAACACAACTGATCAATCTGATGGCTTGTCAGCGTGGGACAAATGAATATTGGTACCGACGCCATGGTGAATTAAAATGCATGTTACGGAATTTAGGAACACCAACATGGTTCCTTACCCTAAGCTGTGCTGAGTACGCTTGGGATGATTTACTGGATTTTCTACGAGAGGCAAATTCAAACATTAAAAACATCGAATACAAGACAGCAGGAGAACTGTGCTCATTGGATCCGGTTAATGTTTGCAGATATTTCAATCATAGATTTGAGGCTATGATGTCCTTCATCTGCAATAAAAAAAATCCACCTCTTGGAGAAGTAGTGGATTTCTTTTGGAGAAAAGAGTACCAGGCAAGAGGTTCTCCTCATATTCATATGCTGTTGTGGATCAAGGATGCCCCAAAGTTTGGAACAGATACTGATGAAGCAGTGTTATCTTTCATTGAAGAATATGCAACATGTGCTATACCAAAAAGCACAGAAGAGAAAAAGTTAAAGGAGCAAGTTTTACGTTTCCAAAGTCATCGGTGTGGAAAATACTGTCGACGGAAATACAAGAGCAAAGATAAATACTACACTAAATGTCGATTTGGATTTCCTAGACCTGTTCTTTCAAATGGAAGAGTAAACAGTTTTATGTCATCTGTGAGACATACTATTACAAGAAAATCACCTAAGAATACCAACAACCTTAAAAGAAAAGAAGAATCAAAAAATATAAATGACTACAACCCAGTCATTTTATCCATGTGGAATGCTAACATGGATATACAGTATGTAGCTGACAATTCCATTGCTGTTGCTCGATATGTAACGTCTTACATTACTAAATCAGAAAAAACTGAATTGAAAGAAATGTGGGAAGAGATTTCTCACGAGAAGACTGTCAGTAAGAAGCTGTACAGTTTCAGTTTAAAGATGTTATCGCATCGAGAAATTGGATCCTACGAATGTTCAGATAGGTTATCTTCTGCAAGTCTCTACTCGAAATCAAGAAGAAGAATTTGGGCAAGTTTAGGCCTTGCAGCAATGAGAAATCGGGTACTGAAATCTGTTGGAGAAATTGAATATTTGGCCGAGAATGACCCAGAAAGTACAGATATTTTGAAATCAAACATGTTGGACACATATTATCCCAAGAGAAGTCTTCATCTAGAGAACATGTGTCTCTATGAAGTGCTGCAGAACTACATTTATTCACGGAAAGCCACAGAAGACATCAACAATGGAAAATATAAAGTCATTGGTGAGGAAGGATGTTTGGTGAAGCAAACAAAAGGAAGTTTGATAAATCACAGGAAGCTGAGTTGCGACACTACTGACAAAAAGGAATTTTACTACTTGGCTCTTTTACAGCTGTTTAAACCATGGCGAACAGAGGATGAACTACTGGGAAAATTTCAAAGCCATGAAGATTCATTTAATGCTTGCAAAGACAGCATAGAATGCAGTACATTCACAAATTATGTGCAAATGTTAAATGAAGAAATTGAACAGGAAACTACAATTGCAGCTGAAGTAGCTAGAGACAGTTCTCAAGACAGCCAAAGTTCAGGAACACTCAGTCAAGATCCCCTAGGACAACCAATCGTTGAAAATGAAGCTGCAATAGCTATGAATGAAGTGGAAACGGCTATGAATCAAGCTCAAGAAGAATTTATAGACTTACCAAATTTGGAAAGACAACTGAATGAAGAGCAGCAACAAATTTATGAAGAGATCAGAAACAAAATTGATCACGGATTACTACATGAAAAAAAAGAGTGCTCATGCACATCATTTCATCCAATCAGGATGTATGTAAGCGGACAAGCTGGAACTGGAAAAAGTTTCTTAATAAAAGTCATCAGAAGCTACCTACAGCAAAAAACAGATTCAACTTTGTCTTGTGTGGTTACTGCTCCAACTGGGTTAGCAGCATATAACATAAAAGGAATCACCTTACATCGTTTGCTAATGTTACCAGTGGAGCATGAGAACAAAATACAATACCACAAGCTAACTGGAGAAGCATGCTTGGAAGTTTCAAGAGTATTGAAGAAGATGCAAGTTCTCATTATTGATGAGGTGAGCATGGTATCAAACTTAATGCTTGCCTTTGTGCATTTAAGAATGCAGCAAATTCTAAGGACAGACTATGACGTGTTATTTGGTGGAAAACATGTCATAGTTTTTGGGGATCTTCTACAGCTTACTCCAGTTAAAGGACAACCAGTGTTTAATACTGTGACACATGAAGACACAAAGAAGTCATTGGGAAGCATTGGTAATGCAAATATTTGGTCCTTTTTTGAGTACAAGGAACTTATTACTAATATGAGGCAAGCAAACGATGAAGAATATGGAAGTATTCTGAAAGATATCAGAATTGGACTACTCACTGAAGCTGGCACAAAAGCCTTACAGAGTCGGTTGCTACATAATTTATTTCCAAAGGAAGAAATATTTGCAGAGAAGATATACAAGAACATTGCAGAAAAGAAAAGTGTCATCGGCTTAATGCCAACTCTACGTGAATGCTCAATATTCAATGAGGAGCTTTTGAAATTGGAAAAGGAAGATATCAGGAAATTGGAAGCAGTGGACAAAATTCAGGATGGAAGAATTACTATCACATTAACAGGCAAACTGAAAAATAAATTGGATTCACTAGAGAAGAACATTTCCAAAACTGCTGGATTAGAAAAAAATCTATATGTTTGCATGAACTGTAGAGTATTTTTAAGGAGAAATTTGGATGTTGAAAAAGGTTTAGTTAATGGAGCTATGGGAAGAGTTGTGGGTTTTATTAATTATCAGAAACAAGATGGAATTGAATGTTTAAAAATAAAATTTGATCAGATAGAAGAAGTTATAGACATTTGTTGTTGTACAGTTCGTTTCATGCTTGTGAAAGACTTATATGTACAAAGGAAACAGTTTCCGTTTTCTCTAGCATATGCTGTAACTATTCACAAGTCTCAAGGATTGACTGTAGATTGTGCATTTGTAAACATTGGTTCAACTGTGTTCAAAGAAGGTATGGCTTATGTAGCTTTGTCACGAGTGAAAACATTATCTGGTTTATTCATGATAGACTTTGATGATTCAAAAGTTAGTGCTGATACAAACTGTGTAAAGGAGTATAATAGATTAAGAAGAACCTATGCTCCTCATTTAGGTCAGTATCCTGTGTTAGAGAAACGTGTAGTTTCTTGTAAAAGGAGAATTGAGAATTTCTGTAATGAGGATGTAGAGAGGAGGAAAAAAAAGAGGAGTGATGTAATTGCAAGCAAAAAGAAAAGGAAAATGTTGAAGAGGTTGTAGGATGTCATTTTGAAAATAGCTCTGGTGTCAACTGCTACGCTAATGTAGTGCTGAATGTTGCATTTTATCTGGAAAGTTTGCAAGAGCAGATAATAGTAAATCAGAGAAAAAGATTCTGTTCTGAGTTGAGTCTCCTTTTTCAAAAGCTGAGTAATGATAAAACTCAAATAGAAAGTGCTACTGAAATTAGAAAACTTTTAGATGTATGTTCAGGACGAACACAGTTTTCTCAAAATGTACAGCAAGACGCACAGGAATTCTTGATGTATTTTCTTCAGGTACTGGAAGAAGAATGGGTGCCAATTGAAAATATGTTTGGTGTCTCTTATAAATGGGAACATAGTTGTGAAAACTGTTTCAATACATGTGGCTCTAATGTTGATTCTGAAAGGTTTATTTATTTAACATTGCCAGACAGTAAAACAGTCACTTTTGCTAAATTAGTTAAAGATGCTAATCATAGCATGGAATGCGGTGAGTGTAAATCTGACATGTTTTCAACGTTAATTTTAAAGGAATACGGACAGTATGTAATTTTAATGATGCAACGATGTAAAGCTGATGGTTCAAAATTGGATACTTTAATAAAGAAGTTTATAGGACAGCAATTATCAATTTCAGGAAAAACTTTTGTAACAGTTGCAATAATTTTCCATGAAGGACCTACTGTAACTTCTGGACATTACACAGTTTATCTTAAATGTGAAAAAGGCTGGACACTGTGTAATGATTCCCAATTGATTTTCAAGCAACGTTTGCCTTTTGATTTAGCAAATTCCTATCTAATCTTCCTGAAACCTAAATTTTAGAGAGACTTGGCAAGATCTGTACAAAACAATTTTACCATTTTATTGGATTAGCATTGGAATTTTCAAAAAAAAAGATTTTTCAAATTACCATTTGGCCTAAAGGAAAGGTAACCAATTGTATTGTGGACTTATTTAATTCCTAATTAATCTTTTGGAAACCAAAAATTTTAGAGAGAATTGGTAACATCTGTACAATTTAAATTTTGGAATTTTATTGGATTACCATTGGAAATTTCATCAAAAAAGATTTTTAAAAATACCGTTTGGCCTAAAGGAATGGTAATCAATTGTATTGTGGACTTATTCAATTCCTAATTAATCTTTCGGAAACCAAAATTTTAGAGAGAATCGGTAACATCTGTCCTATTTAAATTTTGGAATTTTATTGGATTACCATTGGAAATTTAATCAAAAAAGAATTTTAAAGTTACCATTTGGCCTAAAGGAAAGGTAACCAGATGTATTGTGGAGTTATTTGTGATATATTATTTTTGTGATTATGCTTCTGTAACAAAATTGTCAGACGGTATTTTAAAGAAATAGTTATTGTTATTAGATGAAATTTTTTTTGAATATTTTGCATTTCTATAATGTTATGTTTTAGTGAGAAGAGATTCTGGGCTTTTTTAAAACAATCTTTGAGATTGTTAATTTTTTTTTGCCCGCTATTAAGTGATGAATGCAATTGCTTTCACGATTTATAGTGAAATGCAATATATTCTGAAAACAGCAAAAAAAAGGCAAAAAATTGTTTTTTGGAAAATATGTAAATACGTGTACTGTATTTATTAAATATTAATACTTTTTTCTTTTTTTTCAGATTGAGAAAGAAAATTTTCGAAAAATAAAGCCATTTTTATAAGCAATTTCAAATAAATTTAAAATTATAATTAAATTTTTGGGTGGGTCAGGTAAGTCAGAAATTAGATGGTCCCTTTCTTCCACTTCTCCTCAAACAGATTTTCAGTATTTATTTATTAATCCCTCAAGGATCTTGAAATGTGGTAATTGATTTTTAGTGTTTTTAAAAAAAAAAAAAAAAAATTACGCTTACCGTACGCGTACGGTTAAAAAAAAAAAAAAAAGTTTTAAAGAAAGAATAAAAAAAAGTTTAGAGGTAAGGTTGGCTCTTAAAAGAGCCGTTGTGTTCATGCAGGGACAGAGGAAAGGAAGAATGGGAAAATTAACTGGTAGGACAAATGTGCTGGTCTATTTTGTTGTTAATGAGGGGAAGACTGGTCTCCCTATGAACAATTAGACCATGGCAAAATGAACACCGCATAGTAACCCTCGCAAACCGATGGTTCGTTTCCACAGGATCAGAAAAAGGTGAATCTGCCCCCACAGATGAAGGGCTCAGCAGAGCTGCCGTAGATGGACTCGGCTGAGCTGCTGTGGATGTGCTTGGTTGACTTACTGAAGGGTTTCCTCCAGTATGTCGAGCATGTGTCCTAGGGTGTACATCGTGAAGGTGTCTCAACATAGTGTGATTCCCGAAGGAATACTTCTTGTTGGGATTACCTCTCGAAAGTACACGCTGGCACAGCTTGCAAGTCACCAAAGCAGCATTGACTTTTTTCTCACCCTCAGGAAAACTAAAATACTCCCATATAAAAGAGCTCTTCTGTTTCCTCCTTCTCTGCCTGATGGTGGTGCTGCTAGCCTCACTCTCAGTAGAAGAGTGCTGGTCTGCCATCGTATCCCAAAGACAAGTCAGCTCCTTCTCCTAAGGGATCACAAGCAGAAATGAGGGGAATGGGTGTGGTGTAGGAGAGTTCTAGAACTGAAACAACTTTAAACCAATCAAAAGTTTTGTTTCATGATCACATGACCCACCGTGCGCGTACGTTACGCTTACGTTACGCTTACGGAGTGCTTACGGAGCGCTTACGGTAAAAGTACGCATGCGCGTAAAAAAGACACGCGCTCGCGCGCATGAGCATCACAGTCATTCCCCAACACTTCCGCGTAACGTACGCGTGTAGCGTACACGCTTACGCGCCCCATGCGCAGTACGCACGGCTACGTAAATTGCGTAACCATACGCAAAAAGAGTAGAAATATTACGAACATTACGCAAACCGTACTCTTACCGTAAGCTTACCGTACGCGCACTTAAAAAAAAAAAAAGGTAAAAAAGAATTTCTATGTTATACTAATATATCTTACCTGTTTAGTAAAAAAAAAAATGAGAAAAATTAATATATTGCAGAATTTAAAAAAATTAAGCATAGTGTTTTAAGAGAATATAAAGTAAAAAAAAAAAAAAAGAAAAAAAGAATTTGTATGTTACACTAATATATCTTACCTGTTTGGTAAAAAAAAAAGAGAAAAATTAATATATTGCAGAATTTTAAAAAAATAAACATAGTGTTTTAAGAGAATATAAAGTAAAAAAAAAAAAAAACTTGCTTTTTAAAAAAAAAAAACACATTTAATATTAGAATTTATAATAAAAAAATCATACAAAATCAATGAAAAAACCATGGAAATCACACATGTTATAGGTAAGAATTAGCATTTAAAAAACCATACAAATTCACTGAAAAAACCATGGGTTTCACACAAGTTATAGTTAGGAATTAGCATTTAAAAAACCTTGCAAATTCACTGAAAAAACCATAGGTTTCACACATGTTATAGTTAGGATTTAGCATTTAAAAAACCTTGCAAATTCAGTGAAAAAACCATAGGTTTCACACACGTTATAGTTAGCGGACATTTCACTCATAAAAATCCGTTGAAATTCCCCCGTTATAGTTAGTTAAGCTAACTATAACTCGCGCACCCACAATCCACTGCTGATGACGTAACATATTACATCACTCTTGACATGGTCAGTGACATCACTCATGACATCACTGATGACATCTCAAATGACATCACTGATGACATCATCCAGTGAATGTGTGTTTTTCTGAAAATTAAATATGTTTTATATATGTATATCTCAAGGTCGATGTAAGAATAAATGGGTATGTAAGTGTCTAAAAGGATGATTTGTTTTTGAAAAATTGATTGTGTAACTGACTGATTAAGTGTATCTTAGTGAATACATGGCTTAATGAGTAATGTTTAAATATGTAATTTTCTGTATCAGTCTCTCACTTTGTGTATAAGTGTCTGCATGGGTTGGTGAGTAGCTACATGGGTGTTTATATTGGATTTTAGGTTGTTTTTTGAGTATCAGTCTGAGTGTCTGCATGGTTCGGTGGGGGGTTTAACGTAGTGCATAGGTGCATGAATGATTGTCTCTCTGGTTGTATGTTTTGAAGACAGCATGTGTGCATGAATGTATGGTTGGATGAGTGTGTGTATGGGTGTGTTAGTGAGGGAATGACTGTCTCAATAGTGTCTTTATGAGTTACTAAATATGTTTTAAAGAAGTATATTTGACTATTGGTGTATATAAGTGAGTATGTGTGAGAGTGAGAGATTGAAATAGTTCCTGTATGAATAAGTATGTGTTTTTATTAGTGATTATTTAAAAGAGTAAGTATGTGTAAGTTTCTGTAGAAGTACGTGTTGAGGTGTGTGTATAACTGAATATGCAAGTAAATGGATGTTTGACTCTTTCTTTCTTAGCATGAGTGACTATGTGTGTGAGTAACTCTATGGATGAGTGGCAATGTGTAACAGGATGTATAGGTGTATGAGTACATATGATGAGTGAGTACATGTATGAGTGACTGTACAGGACTGTTGGTGAATGAGTGGATGTGTATGTGGATCTAAGAATTACTGAATAGGTTATTGTAACTGGTATTGGTATGTCCATTGTTTTGAAAATTGTAGTCTCTATTTTTGAATGTGTGTATCAAAGGTTATATTAGGGTGAGAGGAGGTCTACCACTCTGTCACAAGGATGATGTCATCAGTGATGTCATTTGAGATGTCATCAGTGATGTCATGAGTGATGTCACTGACCATGTCATGAGTGATGTAATATGTTACGTCATCAGATGTGGATTGCGGGTGCGCGAGTTATAGCTAGCTTAACTAACTATAACGGGGGAATTTCAATGGTTTTTTATGAGTGAAATGTCCGCTAACTATAACGTGTGTGAAACCTATGGTTTTTTCACTGAATTTGCAAGGTTTTTTAAATGCTAAATCCTAACTATAACGTGTGTGAAACCTATGGTTTTTTCAGTGAATATATATATATATATTATCTACTGGCGGTCGCCAGTAGATAGTTATAGTTAGGACCGTGTTTCCATAGGAAATCCGCAACATTCTATTTGGAATAACTTTGGCGCCGGTTGACGAATCCTCTCAAAATATTCAAAACTAATGGGGCGCTACGCTCCGCTCCTACCCTGAAAGTCTCAGGGGGATTCGTCAAGCGGGGGCTGAGAAAAAAGGGGGGTCCCAAAACGTGTTTTCCCCATGCATTTTTCCATAGGACCTTTAGTCCGAGCTACAGCCCGAACGGCTGAACAGAATTATGTGAAATTTGGCAGAGAGGTAGCCCTCAGGTCAGGGATGTGCCTTTTGCAGGTCTTGTGTAAATCTATTCAGTATTTCCTGAGAAAATAGCATTTAAATCAATATATATATCTGTGGGCGCGCTCAGTGTGCTTACGGTAAGCTTACCGTACGCGCACGGTGCCGTGCGCGAGCGCAATTCTGATTGGTTGTTAGATCAAAGTAAACATTCGAATCGGTCGAAATCAGGAAGTGTCGGCCGCCATTTTGTCTCTCGCAGTCTGAGGGGGTGAAAAACAAAGGTGGATAACGTGAAAAGGGGGCAGGCTGGACAGTTCCTGACCCCCTAGCCTTTGTCAGGGGGACTCAGAAGGACCCCCAAGGGCAAAAAATTATTTTAAATTTTTTTTTCAAAAAATCGCCGAATGCGCGCAGCGTACGCGCACGGCGTAAACGGAGAAATTCCGCAAGGAAAAATTCCGCGAACTTCACGTAATTACACGTACCGTGCGCGCACGGCAAAAAAAAATTTTCAAAAAGGAAAGCTTAAAAAAAAAAAAAAAATTGTGAGGTAAGGTTGGGCTCTTAAAAGAGCCGTTGGGTTCATACAGGGATGGAGGAAAGAAAGAATGGGAATATTATGAGCGTCTACAAACGTGCTGGTCTATCTTATTGTTAATAAGGGGAACACTGGTCTCCCCAAAAACAATAAGACCAGAACACGTTATACACCTCATTACAACCCTCCCAAATCGAGGGTTAACGTCCAGAGGAGCAGAAGAAGGTGATGCTCCCACCTCAGAGGAAGGGCTCAGCTGAGCTGCCAATGATGTACTCGGCTGAGCTTCTGAGGTTGGGCTCTGGTGACTTACTGAAGAGTTTTCTCCAGTATGTCGAGCAAAGGTCCGGGGATGTCTATCCCTAAGGTGTCTCATCATAGAGTGATTTCCAAAGGAATACTTCTTCCTTGGATTTCCTCTAGATAAAACACGGTCACAAAGTGTGCAAGTGACCAATGGAGCATTGACCTTTTTCTCCCCCTCTGGAAAAGTAAAATACTCCCATACAAAAGAATTCTTCTGTTTCCTCCTTCTCTGGATGATGGTGGTGCTGCTAGCCTCACTCTCAGAAGAGGTCTGCTGTTCTGCCATTGTATCTCAATGTCTATTCAGCTCCTTCTCCTAGGGGATCTCAAGCAGTAATGAGGGGAATGGGTGTGGTGTGGGAAGTTTCTGGAACTGAAAGTAGTTTCAACCAATGAAAAGTGTTCTTTGTGGATCACATGACCTACCGTGCGCGCTCCGTAAGCTTACGGTACGCGCTCGGAAAAAAGTACGCATGCGCGAACGTGATGCTTACGGAGCGCTTACGGAGCGCGTACGTAAGACGCACTCGCGCATGCGCATTACACGCCCCTGCGTAACCGCGACGTTGCTTCCGCGTGTACGCGTATGTCACGTACGTATCACGTAAGCGCGCTGTACTTATGACGTGCGGAGCGCGTAGCGTCAGCTTACCGTACGCGTATCCTATCACGTAAGCGCACCGTACTTATGACGTACGGAGCGCGTAGCGTCAGCTTACCGTACGCGCACGGAAAAAAATGCATAAAAAAAAAAAAAAACTTTCCATAATGCAGGATATAGTACATATATTATTTTATGAATGAAAAAACGCCACTGCCAGTGTTTCACTCGAACACAGAGACGAGAAGCGGACCCAAAAGGTATAGTGCCAATCAAAAGTGCTTTATTGGTTGCCCAGCCTGTCCGCCATAACGCGTTTCGACCCCCACTCGGGTCTTGATCACATGACACATTGCTGACGGTGCGAGTGGTATTTAAAGTGGTAAACAGGAAATGAATTTCAGGTGTCATTGCAGCCTGTTTGACATAGAAGAAATACTACAGCATGTCGACTTATATACACAGTAAAATCAAACATTATATAAATACAATGAATAAATACGTACAAAAATATATACATCTTTAAAACCTGAATATATCTAAAAGCAGATTTTCCTATGTTACTGTGTACTTGTTATTAGGATTATTTACAATATTCACAAAAAATCCTTATTTGCGACATTTACTTTGGGTGTCAAATACACCTCCCTGAGTTGATCGTATTGCTATCATAAAATTCCAGGTCAATATATAGCTGCCATTCCCCTCAGTGACTGGCTATCCTTTTCCATTCAATAAATTAGATGAATAGATTAGTTTGGTACCGCCCAAGTGGGCCGTTGTTGTTATAGCCAATGACTCCTTTGTTACAACCACAATTTAAATAACCCACTCAAAGAGTTTGTGCAAAATAGTGCAAAAATAGTGCAAAAAGGATGATATCCTTCTTAAAAAAGATATAAGTTTAAAAACCAGTTACTTTCCTTTTTTGCTAAAAAACAGTTAAAAGAAGATGTATGGGATCTAAATTCATATATAATATTACCAACTCCCGGTAATAGGTGTTTCATTTTCATTTCCTCATATTTCATATCCCTTATCTATGAACTGTTAATGATTTGAAGTTGTCACTCCCCACAAACTAGTCATGAAAAATATCCCTTATTTAAGTAATTTACTGGTCCTACAGGCAGGTAAAAAAGTCCTCACTGGCATTTAATCCGGCCGGATTTTTTGTGTTGAGCTCTAAGATGTAACGTGTCTCCAAGAGGCGTAATTTGCCCTCTCGGTTACCCCCACGCTTCATTGGTGGAACCATGTTAATAACATAGTAATGAAGAAACTTGGGGTTACACTCGTGTACTAGCTCAAAATGCCTAGCGACAGGATAAGCCTGATCCTTTCCCGTAATTGCTCTGATGTGCTGGAGTATCCTTTTGTGGACCGGTAACCTAGTGCTACCCACATATTTCAGTCCACAGGGACACTCCAGCACATACACAGCATATTCTGTCTTGCATGTGGTTCTTTTCTTTATCTGGGTGGGTTCAGACTTAAAAGGGCTAGTGTAATGGGTTTTATTCTGTCCATATTTGCAGGCTTTGCAAGTGGAACACTTTTTAAAACCCTTAATTTGTGCCATCCAGGTAGTTGGAGTGATCAGTTCAGGACAGTTGCTAACCAACTTATTACTCATTGACACTGATCTCCTAAAAGTTAGAACTGGTTTTTTGGCTACTAATTCGCCAATGACGGGGTCCCCCTGTACCAAGTTCCAATTACGGGAATAGATTCTCCTTAATTCCTGATGTTGTCGACTAAAAGTTAGAATGATCCTGGATTGCACACTCGAAGTATCCTCACTAGCATTAACTTGTTTCTGTTTGGGGACCAAAGCATCACATCTAGATATAGCTCTTGTTTTCCTAATTGCGCTATCAATGATTTTGCCTGAGTAACCCCTTTCCAAGAAACGTAGTTTACTCGCATTTTGGGCACGGATGCAGTCCGTGTCGGAGCTGCAAATCCGTCGTATACGCAGCATATCGCCATACGGGATGCTACGTATTAAATGCTGGGGATGATGGCTAGAGGCATGAAGAATTGTGTTGCCCGCAGTGGGCTTTCTGAAATGCTTGGTGACCAACTTACTGTCCTGTACATAAAGCTCCACATCAAGAAAAAATGCAGAATTCTCACTTATGGCTGATGTGAATTGTAAATTCAGGCAATTCATATTCAATTTATCCACAAACGCCTCTGCACTCTGTATAGATCCTTTCCAAATAAAAAACAGATCATCAATAAATCTCAGGTATAGTACAACATGATTAACCACAATATCCTTGAGCTCGCCCATCAGAACCTGCTCCTCCCACAGTCCCATGTGTAAGCATGAGTAACTGGGGGAGAAGCAGGCCCCCATGGCCACGCCCCGGATCTGTTGATAAACCTGGTTATTGAAAAGGAAAAGATTCTGCTCAAGGCATGCAGTTATCATATGTAGCAGCATTTTGTTATGGGACACACAGCTCATTGGTCTCAAGTTTAAAAAATGTTCCACCGCCTTCAGGCCATCACAATGTCTTATTGACGTATACAGGGAGGTTACATCAAGAGTCATAAATAACATGTCCGCCTCCCATAGTATATGTTCAACTTTGCGCAAAAAATCAGATGTGTCTTGTACATACGAGTTGAGCCCCCTCACCCACTCTTGAAGAAAAAAATCCACATATTTGGAAGTGTTTTCTAAGGCACTATTAATAGCCGAAATAATTGGCCTGCCTGGTGGTTTGGCAATGTTCTTATGCACCTTGGGGATCAGGTAGAATGTGGGGATAACAGGATGTTCCTTCTTCAGAAAACGATATTCCTCGTTGGTCAACAGGCCCCCACTTCTCCAAGCCAAGAGTTTGCGGTAGTGTTCTTCCCACGCCGCTTTGACAGAATGGATGTTACTCTTTTTATAGCAAGCTATGTCAGACAATTGTAGTTCAGCTTCCTCCATGTAAAGCTGCCGTGGCCATAAAACTACGTTGCCACCTTTGTCCGCTTGCCGCACAATTATGTCGGTGTTTTCCTCGAATTTCTTCATGAGTTGATGGTAACACAGATTCTGTTTATTTATACTGTGGTGGACTTTGTTGGTAGCACTGTATAGTTTCTTCAAGTCTTGCGCAACAAGTTCATGATAAACATCCAAATTGTCACGAAGCATGATTGGTTGAAAGGTGGATTTAGGCTTAAATGGTGTTTCAAATGCTCTGTTCGTGTTATGCTGTGAAAAGCCCCTGATGTTCGCTGCCCCTCCCTGATCGTTCTGCAGATCCCATGCTGTTTGAAAAAGATCCACATCACCAGCTGTTAATAACGGTGGACTTTCCAGAATTTCTGATGTTTGCAAATTATTTTTCCTATTGGAATGTAGGATATGAAATTTGCTTAGTTTCAGTTTCCGTACAAATCTGAATGTGTCCATTCTTGTGTCAGCATAATTAAAATTACAAGGGGGGCAGTATGATAAGCCTAATCCCAGGACTGTCATTTCCGCTGGTGTTAAGGGCAATGAGGTTAATTACTGATTTGGAACTTATGTTGGCTTCTGATCCCTGCTCTGGAATCTGTTCCATCTTCCCCTCGTTGTCCTTTTGCCCGCATTTCTGTTTCCTTTTGCGGCATTTTCGTCTCTGGTTTCGCTTATAGTTGAGCTTTTGTTTGTTGCTCCAGGTAACACTCGTGGCCTCAGAGTGTCGCGTCTGTCTTGGCACAGGCAGTCTACCTCCTGTGCTAGGGATAGCTTCATAAACCCCAATTGCTGTGTTCTAGTGCTTTCCCCTTCTGGGTCACTTTCTGCAGCTGAGCTCAATTCCGAAGTTGATGTCGACAAGGCTGCTGCTTCACTCAACTTCCCTTGTGGCGGTTTATTGGCTCGTGCTTTTACTGCATCGTATTTACGAGCGTAGGTAAAGATTTGGCCATTAACATAATCAATCCGATCCCTTTCAAATTTAAATGTTTTTCTCCTTTTTATAACCTCTTCATCCTTCTTAAGACGTATCAACATGTCGTCCCTCAGTTTTTTCATCTGTTCTGTGCTCTCCATTTTGCTGATTTCCCCCTCTAAGAGCTCTATTTGTATTTGCAGTTTGGCGCGATCACTCTCCGCATATTTAATTAAGATCTTCATAAGCCTGCTGGATGACTCGAGGTTGGATTCTGCCCACTCAGCGAGCATATCGGGGTCCGGACTTTCATAACTCGGCGCCAATGTTATGCGCAGCCCTCTCGGCACCCTTCCAACCTCCAGGTAGCGGGATAGCGATCTATGCTCCCACCACTTAGATTGCTCTGAGCGCATAAGTTTTTCCAGTTTTTTAAATAGTTCCCGAACATTGGGGCTTCCAGACATGATTGCGGGATGTGTGACAACTTGTGGCTCCCCAGCCGGGGAGTCCAGAAACATCGAACTGGCAGCTTCCTCCCGATTTCGCAATGCGTCTGCGGACATAATGGCTGTGGTTGTGGCTTAATCCTTAATACAATATTATTTTATACATAGGTTTACAAAAAATCTCAAAAAAAAATTTGCATTTAAAAAACCGTACAAATTCACTGAAAAAACCATAGGTTTCACACATGTTATAGTTAGCTGTACATTTCACTCGTAAAAAACCAATGAAATTCCACGTTATAGTTAGATCAGGTAACTATAACTTGCGCGACCGCAATCCACAATGTGTCATTTCAGATGTCATCATTGATGTGATGAGTGATGTCACTGACCATGTCATGAGTGATGTAATATGTGACGTCATCAGCAGTTTATTGTGGGCGCGCAAGTTATAGTTACCTGATCTAACTATAACGTGGAATTTCATTGGTTTTTTACGAGTGAAATGTACAGCTAACTATAACGTGTGTGAAACCTATGGTTTTTTCAGTGAATTTGCAAGGTTTTTTAAATGCTAATTCCTAACTATAACATGTGTGAAACCTATGGTTATTTCAGTGAATATATATATATATATATATATATATATATCGAATCCTCCTTCCGAAGTACCAGCCGGTACTGCCAAAAGACACGGACACACAAATGCTGGTTCAAATTTCACGTGCTCGGTTTATTATCTCATAAACAAAGTTTGGTTCGGACGCGTTTCGACCGACACAGCGGTCTTGATCACATGATTAGCATGAACTGACCGTGACTTTTTTAAAAGGTGCCTACGCCCCCAGCTACGTGTAGACATAAACAAAATACTTATTTTCGGCTGCATTTGTCAATTGTGTAAACACACAAGAATCAATTTAAACACATAAATGTAATGTTTAAAAAATATAATAGCTATTAAGGCATATATTTGCTTGTTAGCTAGATCCAGTCCAAATTAAACAATTTGTTGTTTTTTTTCAAACCCAAGTTGTCAACCGTATCGCGCTACACTCTGTCCTTAGCTGCGATCCGGGTAATTTGCCTGCACTGCATTAAGTTACAGCAATTGCCATGGGTAGAAGTTAATCTTGAGAGAGCTCACCTCACCCATTATGTGCAAATAACGCATATCTTGTGCAAATATAGCAAAAATCAGTTATCTGTACAAATACAGAAAAATGTGCAAACTTGCAAAAATATGTGCAAATCTAGCAAACTTTTAGATATCCGTGCAAATACAGCAAAATGTGCAAACCTACAAAATAATGTGCAAGACTTGCAAAACATTAAAAAGCGACCAATTCAACATCTTAAAACAATGGACCGGAAATCAGTTAGAACATATCTAAATACATGTAAACAATATAACTACAGCCAATTCATGTCTAAAAAACGTACTGGGTATCTTGCTTCAATGACACAAATGCTAAAAAAGACTAAGTGCAACAATCATATTTGTGTGAGTATTAGCCGAGAGGTAGCCAAGTGACTAAATCACCCTTATATATATATATATAATACAGTATGATGAAGAGGAATGTAAAAGACCTCCATAGAAATATCATATAGTTCCTGAAAGACGAGGATGTACAAACATAACTCTAGTTTCCCATGCTCTAATATGCTGGAAATGAGACCTAATATACGTACTAATTCCACAATGCACAGAGTATTTACATACATTATGACAGCCTTAGGCATTTATAAAAAGTGATGTAGATCTTCCCCATTGTTCAACCCTCCTGGAATATGTGTGTCCAACTCCACTATATATTTACATTCCAGTTGCCTCAGAGCTTTTTCCCGGTTACCTCCTCTCTTCAATTTCGGTACTGAGTCTATAATATAATAGCTCAGGCAGCTCAGATTGTTATTGTGGCAAGTTTTAAAATGCCTCGCTACCGGGTAAGTTGGATCCGAGTTAACTATGGCCCTTAAGTGCTGTAAAATCCTAATGTGTGCTTGCAGTTTTGTACTACCCACATACTTCAGTTCACATGTGCATTTCAATATATATACTACATGATCAGTGCGACATGTATAGTGTCCTTTGAGATATCTAGGGCTGTCGCTAAAAGGTGTAGTGTACTGGTTAGTATTTATGCCAAATTTGCACGCTCTACAGGAAGAGCATTTAAAGAAACCTTTCACAGGGGCTAGCCAAGTGCCACTGATAGATGTTTCCGGACTACTGGAAACCAGTTCGTACCGCATAGAAAATGCTCGCCTGTATGTAATAGTTGGGGTTTTGGGAAGCACTGCCTTTAAGGTAGGATCTGTCAACACTATGGGCCATTCCTTACAAATGATGTTCTTAATAGTTTTAGCCTGCCTGCTATAAGTAGTGATAAGTCTCATTTCACTTTCATTAGACTCGTTGTCAGGGATATTATCAGTAAGCGTCAAGGCTCCCTGATTCGTAGTGTTTTTAGATATCAATAGATCACTTCTATTCCTTAGGTTAGCTTTAGTCATAGCTCTATTTAATCCTTTTTCATTATATCCACGCGCTAATAGCCTATTTTTGGCATCCAACTGATGCTCATCCCGTGCTGCTATAGTACTGCACGCTCTGTGGATACGTAAAAATTCCCCATAAGGAATACTATTGATAGTATGTTTCGGATGGAAACTTTCTGCGTGTAACACCGTGTTCCCTGATGTACTCTTACGATAGAGACTTGTTTCCAATTTACCATCTTTAAAATTGACCGTTACATCTAGAAAGTTTACAGCATTGGTGCTAATATCAGCAGAAAATTCCAAATTTAAATCATTGTCATTGATATCGTTCACAAAACCCAACGCCTCTTGTTCAGTTCCTTTCCAGATGACGAAAATGTCGTCTATGTACCGCCACCATGATATAACCTTGGTGGACCATAGCTCGGCATGGCGGACCATGAGGACATGCTTCTCCCACCAGCCTATATGTAAACATGCATAGCTGGGAGAGAAGCATGCCCCCATAGCCACGCCTCTCAGTTGTTGAAAAGTCTCATTGTTAAATAGGAACATGTAGTTACTTAAGCATATACGAATCATATTCACTAACATGGTATTATGTTTGTAAAATTCCATACTCCTTTCACCCAGAAAGTATTCTACAGCCCGCAGTCCATCGTCATGGGCTATGCTAGTATATAGCGCTGTGATGTCCATAGTCATTCAAATCACATCAGGTGGTAAAGTGAGGCTATTGAGTTTATATAGAAAGTCCATAGTATCACGTATATAACTTGGCAAATTCACCACCAAATCTTGTAGGAAAAAGTCAATATATTTAGAGGTGTTTTCAAACATACCATTAATTGCTGACACTATAGGGCGTCCTGGAATAGGCATAACCCCTTTATGCACTTTAGGAATAAAATAAATGCTAGGTACGACCAGATGTTCTTTATGCAAATATTTCACCTCATCTTTGGTAAGCAAGCCCTCTCTTTGCCAAGCCTGTAGCTCATCTTTATATAGCTTGTGTGTGTTAGCAATCAGTGTTCTAGGAATCCTGCGATAACATTCCAAGTTGTTTAAATGATGGTAGGCCTCCTCTTTGTATTCCTTTTTTCCCCATAGGACCACGTTGCCTCCTTTATCTGATTTATTAATGATGACATTGTTGTTTTTCTTCAATTTGGACATCAATTTGAAATATTCATTCATTTTGTGTATAGAAGTTCTATTTTTATTTTTCGATTGGGTTTGATGCTGTAGTTTTTTTAATTCATCAGTGATACGGTCATTGAATACATCAATAGAGTCACGTGGCATCGTCGGCATGAATGTAGACACTGGTTTAAATGGACTCTTACAGGATTTAGATATATTGATCCCTTCATAGTCTACCACCTCTTGTGTGGTGATATCCGTTTCCTGACTTCTACTAAGTGCATTTAAAATTTTAATCGCATGCATGTCCGATGCTACCAATCCCTTGATGTTACTCTCCACTGTAGATGCACTACTTGTATTTAAATCCAATACCGTCTCTTTACTTACCTCATCACTTAGTTTGTTTTTGATGGCATAATATTTTTTTAATTTGATCTTCCAGGTAAATTTGAACACATCATATATATATATATATATATATTCACTTAAAAAACCATAGGTTTCACACACGTTATAGTTAGGAATTAGCATTTAAAAGACCTTGCAAATTCACTTAAAAAACCATAGGATTCACACATGTTATAGTTAGCTGGACATTTCCCTCGGAAAAAACCAATGAAATTCCCCCGTTATAGTTAGTGCAGGCAACTATAACTCACGCGATCGCAATCCTCTGGTGATGATGTCAGATATTACATCACTGTATTTAGACACCTATTAACCCATGTCTTCTTCCATTAATCTTTAGCTATACATATATTACAAATATTTATTTTTCAGAAAGACACATATTTAATCAGTGATGTAATATCTGACGTCATCAGCAGAGGATTGCGGTCGCGTGACTAATCACCCCGAGACTTTCAGGGTAGGAGCGGAGCGGAGCGTCCCACCCATTTTGAAAAATTCACGAGGATTCGTCAACCGGCGCCAAAGTTATTCAAAATAGAATTTTCAGATTTCCTATGGAAACACGGTCCTAACTATAACTATCTACTGGCAACCGCCAGTAGATAATATACATATATATATATATTCACTGAAAAAACCAAAGGTTTCACACACGTTATAGTTAGGAATTAGCATTTAAAAAACCTTGCAAATTCACTGAAAAAACCATAGGTTTCACACATGTTATAGTTAGCTGGACATTTCTCTCATACAAAACCAATGAAATTCCCCCGTTATAGTTAGTTCAGCTAACTATAACTCGCGCGCCCGCAATGCACTGCTGATGACGTCACATATTACATCACTCATGACATGGTCAGTGACATCACTCATGACATCACTGATGACATCTCAAATGACATCACTGATGACATCATCCAGTGAATATGTGTTTTTCTGAAAATTACATATGTTTTATATATGTATATCTCAAGGTCGATGGAAGAATAAATGGGTATATAAGTGTCTAAATGGATGGTTTGTTTTTGAAAAATTGATTGTATAACTGACTGATTAAGTGTATCTTAGTGAATACATGGCTTAGTGAGTAATGTTTAAATGTGTAAATATCTGTATCAGTCTCTCACTTTGTGTATAAGTGGCTGCATGGGTTGGTGAGTAGCTACATAAGTGTCTATTTAGGTTATTAGTTGGTTTTTTGAGTATCAGTATGAGTGTCTGAGTGTCTGTATGGTTCGGTGGGGGTATTACGTAGTGCATAGGTGCATGAATGAGTGACTCACTGTTTGTATGTGTTGAAGACAGCATGTGTGCAGGACTGTATGGGTGGATGAGTGTGTGCATGGGTGTGTTAGTGAGTGATAGACTGTCTCAATAGAGTCTTTATGAGTAACTACATATGTTTTAAACTAGTATATGTGACTATTGGTGTATATAAGTGAGTATATGTGAGAGTGAGAGATTGGAAGAGTTCCTGTATGAATAAGTATGTGTTTCTATAAGTGATTGTTAAAAAGACTAAGTATGTGTGAGTTTCCGTAGAAGTAAGTGTGGTGGTGTGTGTATAACTGTATATGCAAATAAATGGATGTTTGAGTCTTTATTAGCATGAGTGACTATGTGTGTGAGTAACTCTATGGATGAGTGGCATTGTGTAACAGGATGTATAGGTGTGTGAGTACATGTGATGAGTGAGTACATGTATGAGTGACTGTATAGGACTGTTGGTGAATGATGAGTGTATGTGTATGTGGATCTTAGAATTACTGAATAGGTCATTGTAACTGGTATTGGTATGTCCATTGTTTTGAACATTGTAGTTTCTATTTTTGAATGTGTGTATCAAAGGTTATATTAGGGGGAGAGGAGGTCTGCCACTCCATCACAAGGATGATGTCATCAGTGATGTCATCAGTGATGTCATTTGAGATGTCATCAGTGATGTCATGAGTGATGTCACTGACCATGTCATGAGTGATGTAATATGTGACGTCATCAGCAGTGCATTGCGGGCGCGCGAGTTATAGTTAGCTGAACTAACTATAACGGGGGAATTTTATTGGTTTTGTATGAGAGAAATGTCCAGCTAACTATAACATGTGTGAAACCTATGGTTTTTTCAGTGAATATATATAATACATATATGTCTTTTACTAATTGAAAATAATTATAATTATATATATATTTTAAATTGCATACATTTAATTTTTATTACATTTGTGTTATTATTTAATATATTTAAAGTTTAGTATTTAAATGTATATGTAGTTAAAAAATGATATTTTATACAGCGATATTAGTGACAACGATATTTTGGTTCAATATTTTTGTAATTTTCATGGTAAATATACCATGATGATTTTTTTGACATTGATATTTATGTGACAATATTTTTGTATGGGGATATTTTGGGGGGCTCGATATTTTGTCAGTGAACCATCATCATTTTGTACTGAGATTGATGCAGGCTGTTCTGTTTGACAGTTTTGCTGTGTCGTGCCTTTTTATTATTTTTTTCTGTTGTTGTTTTGATTTTTTGGTATATTAGTGTGTTGTACTTTGTAGCGCTCTGTAGTTATGCTAGAAACTTCAACAAATGCAAATGCTGCTATATCTTTAGGGATGTTGATTCACCACAATGCCTGGGGTAGCGAAAGCGGCACCCTATACCCTTTGACCTTACTGATGTCACAGGAAGTAACATCATATGACCATTGACCCTGCATTGTCCCATGAAGTGATGTCACATAACCTTAATCCTAATGACACCACAATAATTAACATTGCTGAAGTTGCATAATTGGATAATTAATATTATATATTTTTCTAGGGGAGAACAAAGGGGCTTTACTGGTGCATTTTAATGCACAATGTTCGCATACATTTGCTAAAAAGCCATAGGCTCTATAAAACACTCACTAAATATTAAAGCCCTTTCACGGTGTGCCAAGCTACTGAAATCTGACAGTGCCCATGAGTTCACCCAAGTACTTATACATGCCCCCTTATGTCAAAAATTACCTCCATTTCTGGGACCAGCTTTTTGCCATGGTGTCCTCTTTTGCCCAAACATTACATACAATACGCTAGTGCCAGAATTTTCCTAATACTGCTTCTCTTGCCCTATGGTGGCCTCTTATGCCAAAAGGTATGTATTATATGTCAAGGACCACATTTTTTAATGAAAATGAACAGAAAAAGAGGTTACAGCCTGACTCTTAATTTGTGAGACAACCCTGTGTTCTTGTCACAGATGTTGCCACCTCTAAGGACAGGGGTTGCAAAGGCAGTTCCAGGGCTAGTAAGGAGCAAGCTAGGGGTTGCAGCTGCGACCCCTAAATTATGTCCATATATATCTTCAGCCAAAATCAGCACATTATTTTAAAGTTGAGTGACAAGCAACCATTTACCACTGTTCAACGTAATAAAATAGCACTGCTTCACTCTCCCACTGGTTAAGACACCAATCAGCTCAAAACTGGGGCACAGATCAGGTTAAGTTTGAATGACAGCAGAAGATAGCGGTCTAAACGTGTATGAATGCATGAATAGATGAAAGAATGCCATTGCTAATACTCTTGTATGTCATACTCTGATAATACTATACAAATAGATATGTGTCTTTTTAAAGAAAGATTTGCAGAGGTGTCACTGCGGAAATCTGGGTCACCCTGCTGCCCACTCTCCCTTCCTGGTAACTATTTATTATATTCCCCTCATGTATTTCAGAGAATTTACATAGCTATTTTGTTTGCCACATAAAAGGGCTACTAAACGTACGTAAAATAATAGAGAGAAACATTGCATTGAATCATATTAAGAGTGAATGAAAGAAAACGCGAATGATAAAATGACAGCTATAATCGCGAAAGACTTCGCATTACTAGACTCTATGATGGGTATAATTGTTTATGCCCCCTGTTCTGCAAATAGAAAACATTTTTTTAAAAATATTTCACCTCAAACGTACCTACAATTCACATGCTTTGTGCAGCATTTGAAAAGAATGTTCGCAGAATATTTATAAATGTGACTAACGTGGTTTATAAATAAATCTGGTACTAAACAGATTAAACATTAAAACAGAATGTTTAAATGTGATGCAATGCTGCCACCCAGTGTTACTTTGTAGATATGTACATTTCCGATTACAATTCATTCTTCCATATGGGTAAATCGCATACACGACGTCTCTTAGAATGATAAACCCTCAAGGTGTATGAAAGGGGTTTTAACACAACTAGATAAAGAACTTCATTATAACCAGTGTACAAAAAGCAGCAGAGGCAGTACCATGGTCCTCTTCTCTATCAAAAGACTTTATTCGGTTATAAAAACAATGATTACTATAAAAGTACAAAGATCATATTATTACACATTTGAAGACAATTTCAAGTATATAGGCGCAAAACATTAAAACATAATCGATTTTCTACGATAAAATACATTTCTAAGAAATACAGAGACAGATGCCACGGTAAATATATCTTCGAGTTTCCTAATAATCAGAAAAGCAGGTCGGCACTGTCTGAGATTCAAATACTTTAATATTGGCTTAATCCACCTTTCCCTAGGTAAAATATAATATTTACAAAAAAATAAAATATGAATATCCGATTGGGTGGATATGTTATCACAGGGGCATTTACTTATTCCAGCTGACCAGTCATTTTTAACGGGAAAACTCACAGACCTAAAAAGAAACCCAAGTCTGAAACGTATCAATAAATACTTTTCATGCTCCGTCAGCCTCAGGGTTGAGTATGGTTGAATAGCCTGCGAGGATAAAGTCATTTGGTGGGACATCAGTGTTTTTTTTGACAATTCAGTATATTCTCTTAATTTCACAAGACACATAATACAAAGACTTTTCAGATCTTTTCTTGTGATCTTTACCATAGACTCAGGGTCAAGATAAAATTCTGGATGGTTAATAAGATCACAGAAACTTTTAATGTACTTCAGCCATTTCACACGATACACACCCTCTAGCCTCAAAGCGTCCCTCAATATAAGATGATTCAAATGGCACTCATTTGCAGTCCATACCCTGTACCACAAAAGAACTGGCTGAATTCTAATAATGTCCTCAATATATAACATACCGAGCTCAGCATGGATATTGTAGGTGGAGGCGCTCTCTGGCGTAGTTAAGAGAAATTTCAGAAAACGATTCTCTGTCAACTGTAAGCTAGTTACATTTGAGATGCCCCATATTCCCGCACCATAAGTTGCCACAGCCACGCAGCTAGATTTATAAATACGCAGTAACTCATTGACTGGTTTCTTGCCCATCTTTTTGCTAAAAAGTTTAAGGGCCATTATAGACTTACTAAATAACATATTCCTCACCTTAACTGCTGAATTCCACTGACCTAAGCAGTCAAACAGAATTCTTAAATAAGGAAAGGTAGGGGTATGATCTAATGGTTTAGAGTCTATAAACATAACTTTTTTCCTCTGTTTTGTTTTGGTGCCACAATTCATGGAAAAGGTTTTAGAGCAATTCACCTTTAGGTCCAAACTGGTCATAAAGGTGCAAAAGGAGGTAATCATGGTTTGCATAGCAATAGGGGTCCTTGCCATCAATACAGCATCATCGGCATAAATTAATGCCGGAATATGGCGTTGTGATGCTGTAGGCATATCTATACAATCCCTCAACAGGATATCCTCAAGTTCATTAATATAGATTAGAAATAAGAACGGGGCAAGGACACATCCTTGTCTTACTCCCCTTGCAATGTTGAACATTCTAGTGCATTCACCTTTTAAACCATATCTAATTGTAGCCCTGGCCCCATTATACAATTCCCTTAAAAAACTAATAATGTTATCCTCAACTCCCAATCGTGCTAAAATTACCCATAGTTTACTGTGATTTACACAGTCAAAGGCGGAAGTTAAGTCCACAAAAGTTAAAAACAATCTACCACCTTTAGCATTAATATACTTTTCCAATAAAATGGATAAGTTCAATCCTTGATCTATGGTCCCTACCCCTTCTCTAAAACCATATTGCAGGTCACTAATAATTTTGTGCTCATCAGCCCATGACTGCAACCTGTCTAAAATAACCCTACCCACGATTTTGACAGTTGAGTCAAGTAGGGATATTGGACGGTAGCATTTACAACTTGCCCTATCACCCTTTTTATAGATAGGTACTATTATTGATTCGTACCAGGTATTAGGAAGGCCATATTTAAAGGCAGCATTTAAAAATCTAGTCAGTAGGGGGACCCATAATGTTAAGTTGTTTTTAAAGACATCAACCGGTACACCGTCTGGACCCGGAGCCTTACCCCCCTGACTCAAACTAATACCCTTCAGTACCTCACACAGAGTGAAAGAGAGATTCAAGCTCTTAAAGTTTGTGGTCATCTTGGGCATATCCTGCTTATTCAGTTCACTCAAAGGGGCAACAGGATTATAAAGGGACTCAAAGTAGCTTACCCATTCATCCTCGTCAATAGCAATCTCAATCCGTGCCTTGGTATCATCTTTAAAATAGGGTGCATTGACTGCCTTCCAAAAGACTGTCATATCTCTTTGCTCAGAAGCATCTAATAAATCCTCCCATGCTCCCCTCTTAATTCTAGCCCTCCTGTTCTTGATTGCCAATCTATAAGATTTCCGTAACTCCCTGATTTGCTTCTTATCTCTAACATGCTCCTTCAGAGCCATTTTAAGTTTAGTATGTGCCATGGTACACTCTTGGTCAAACCATCCGTTCTTTCCACTTTTATTATTATTATACTTTCCCAAGCTAACCCACAAATTTTCCTTAATACGTGTTATAATGATTCTGAAATTATTAAACACTTCAAAATCCCAGGTCGCAATGTCCAGACAAGTACTAAAGCATGAGTTGCAAGTTTTAATTAAATTTGAAAGAAAGTTAGCGGGTACAATTTTAGACCACTTTAGGGCGTATCCATTTTGTCTAGAGATAGTGATATCTCTAGATTGCAACCTAGGGACACTATCGAGAATTACACGAGGGTTAATAATTTCCACCCTAATAGGGAAGTGATCACTAAGGGATAGTACTTCGTATTTCCCAACACTTCCCCTAAAGCACGAAGTGATCAAAACATAGTCAATTACAGATGAAAGTCCCCTGCCACAAAAAGTAGCAGAGAACGAGACCTCAGGTTGACATAAAGTATTAGCAAACCCTAAATCGTTCATAAAAATAATCTCATTTAGGGCATCGCCCTTTCCATTATGTTCAAAATGTGTTAATATGGATTCCTTATCCAAGGTTAGACCACAATTTCCTTTCCCGGCTCTATCACAGATTGTACAATTAAAATCACCCCCCCATATAGCGACAAACTCCTTTCCTTTATTACAAAGGATAGAGTTAATTTCAAAATTAAGCTTTTTGAATACTAATGCCGTGTCTGCAGGGGGAACATTATTGTATAGATTAATAACCAGGATACAGGAATTTTTGTTCATATGTAGGCCAACAATATGGTAATAGGTGGTATTATAAAAAACATCAATGGTTTGGCAAATAAAACGGTTAGAAACATATGTGCAAAGCCCACCCTTGGCTCTGCCATGTGATGAGCCTATTGCCGGCGTAAAAATTGTCCTAGACCATTCAGGTGAAGCATATCCTTTGCCCACGTTTCTTGTAAACAAATAACATCGGGACATTCAGTTAATTTAAACCATAGCAAGTTATCTAGCTTAGCCCTGAGTCTGGCAATATTCCAAAAAAGGATGGTCCAGTTTCCCTCAAGCCTATCATGTACAACTTGATTATTATTAACTGTAATATTGTTGTCTGAGAGTCCCTTTTTCTTATCATGGGCCCCCATTTGTACAACATCCGCCCCGTCATTAAAAGCGGGTTCGTTGTCAACCGGGTTCTGTACTTCTTCATCTTGCAGAACCCTCTTTCCCTGGCTATCCTTTGTTAGAACAGGGTTAGAGGTTGCCCCACGGGTATCAGATACATGTTCCCATGCTGGTCAGTCCACCCCCCCCAGACCTGATAAAGAATCAAATCTGTTATAAGTTGGAACATTGAATAGATCCCCTGTATGTCGATAATAAAGGGGGTTATGTGGCAAAGAGCCACCATGCATCACAAACCCCCTATGAACATTTTGTTGGTTTCCGTAGTTTGGGGGCCTATCTTCATAACGTGCTTTGTATGGTCTCTGTCTCGCAACATCAACAGAGGTGGCAGGTGGATAGAAATAGCTCAGGTCAAAAGACAAAATTCCACCGGGGTTATTGTAATTTGGAAAACCACTAATAAATTGCACGACTCTTGGGTCTCTAAAATTTACGATGATGCAATCTCCACTGATATCTTTGACTGTGGGCCCCAACCAATTAACTCTGCGAACATTAATAATTTCTCCCCGCAGGTCAGGTCTAAGAGGTCTGTTTTTCCCTAACCGATACATAACCTTATTTTTTAGTTCAGACATGGTTTCATCCCTATTATGTCTCCACTCCGGAAGCCCTGCAAGTGCAATTACATAGGGGTAGGAGTCTGGTGGAAGATCAATTCTCCTATTATATTCTTTGATTTTAGTGTCCAATATTTTATCTATATTGTATTCAGTATTATCTGGGACCTTATTTGAACATGTTTTAAGGCTATCTGTGTTGGTACCTTCACTGGCAATATCAATCTGCGTGGGTTCATGAATTACCAACTTTCCACCTTCCTGGGATAACGGATTATTAATGTCTTGTCCAGGTTTATTTTTAGGTGGTACAAGTAGATTATTCGTTGTAATTTTGACATCCCCTAATTTTTTGAGCAAGACTGTATTCTCTCTCGTAAATTTCTCCAGTGTTTCTATCTGAGCACCTAACCGTCTGGTGCGTTCTAACAGTGGGAAAATTAAAGACCTAACTAAATGCTCGATGTTATCCAATGAGCATACAGTATTTCTACCAGTTACGGGGGGGGCTTTTTGTTATATCCACAATTGAGCTTGTATGGGTACAATCAACATTATCATCCTGAATAGAGTTTTTATCCCTATATGTAACCCCTTTGTCCTGGCGCATAGATAGAGTACATTTGCTCTTCTTATTACGCGCACCTTTATGCTGCTTTCCGCCACGTTTACGTTTTAAATTAGAAACATTACCTTCTACTAAGTCGGGGTGGATACAGTCAGATGCTAGCTCAATGTTACATGGCAAAGAACTCTTCCGCCGACCTGATTCCACAATAGGATAGGCCATAAAAAAATCTAAGATTGCATCAAAACCACTTATATCCGATACAATTGGAAGTTCTTGTTGTAAACATGGTGTATGGGTATTCAGAGTCGATAATGGATCAGGTGATGGTACCGTAGCGATTTTCCCCAAGGATGACTTTCTCATAAACACGGGATCAAGGGATAGACGTTGTTCCGTTAATGCTATCTCTTTCTCCAAGAGAGTAACTGCCTTTGTAAAGAAGGCATCTATGGTGCCCACTAAGCCAGATCCTACACCTACACAGTGCGAGTTAGTTTTCAACACCATATTTAAGGGACCCGTATCAAATGTTACAGTTCGATGAATAGCTAAACAATTACAGGCAACAGAGTTTCAATATGTCAATGGCAATATTACTAAAAAGAACATTATCTTGAAATCTTACTGCACGAATACAACGTAAGAGGGGGGGCCCAGTCCAGTCTCCTCCAGTCTTTGACGGGCTTACACGGGCCCGCCCTTGGCCCGGTCTTCGCCCGGCGCGTCCCGCGTGAGATCCCGCGACGCGGGAGGCGCGAGGTGCTTTAAGTCCGGTGCGGGAGGGAGGGAGGGAGGGGCTGCTGCTGCTTGTCACTCTGCCACCAGGCCTGCTGGAACCAGTAGTTGGGTTCACAGAAAACTCTTGTCATTCAGATGGTGTTGAATATATTCCAATTCTACATTCATGCCCAATGCATTTCGGGCCTCCCGGCCCTTCTTCAGGGGATTATATGAAAAGAGAGCACACCTGATACAAATTGCCTGCGGTTTTTCTCTGTGCCGGCGTAGAAGGGGTGTATGCATTACATGGCCGGCTTTAGAGCTGGTGGCGCTCAGTGTTGCCGCCCCCCAATGACCACTTTCTTCTGGAATTCCCTCACTATCACCTTTTAACAGTGACCATCAAGCCCTCATAACCACTCTCTCACATGCTTTTCTTTTGTTTTATAGCGCTACTCCTGGTAGTGTAAGGCGTCAGAGCAGTATCCATCACACGCACATTAAACAGAGACAATGTGTCACATGTATGTAAATCAGTGTATAGGAAATGTTACATAAAAAACGCGGACTACAAAGTATAGGAGTCAGATGCCATCCACACTGGTAGGCAGTATAGTTTAAGAGACCTTGATCTGGAGGAGCACAGACTCGGAATTTCACTATGGCTGGGGGTTGTCTTTACTCATAAGAATTGATTTCTACCTAAATGAACCCTTCTTGTAACATTAGGAGGATGAAATACTGGGGGAAAAGACATAGCACTTTAACCTATACCTTGAAGTTTTCCCGCAGCTCTTTGATGAACTCACTGTTCTATATCAGGGTTTTAAGTTATAAGTTGAAAGTAACAAAAGGATCTTGCTGACAAAAGCAGTAACCCACTAAACAATTTGCATTATAAGCAATTCTGTGATCTGCACGTACACAAGTTTTGCGGCAGGCACATTAACCCTCTGGGTTACTTTATGATGAGTCAAAACTTCAACTCTTCACCAGAGTTATCTTGACAATTTTATTGTTGCTTGAAAAGTGCTGAAGGCAAGGAACGCTGCAGCAGGGGCTTTTAAATCCACTATATATCTTACAACACTATGCCCTCAGAAGTCAGCGCCCGATGCGGTGGCACCGATTGCACCACCCTAAAGCATTAACGCACATTTGAATGCACAATTTTCACGTACATTTTCTAAAAAGCCAAAGGCTCTAAAAGAATCACTCACAAAATATTCAAGTTATTTCATGGTGTGCCAAGCTACTGAAATCTGACAGTCCCCATGAGTTCACTCAAGTAGGTTTTTTAAATGTCTTATGCATGGCCCCTTTTGTCAAAAGTTACCTCCATTGCTACGACCAGCATTTTGTCATGGTGGCCCCTTTTG
Organism: Triturus cristatus; assembly: GCF_964204655.1. Taxonomy (NCBI): domain Eukaryota; kingdom Metazoa; phylum Chordata; class Amphibia; order Caudata; family Salamandridae; genus Triturus; species Triturus cristatus. The sequence continues at coordinate 715,875,940 of NC_140593.1, read as the reverse complement.
CCCAAACATTACATACAATATGGCAGTGCCAGCATTTTACTAATACTGCTTCTCATGCACTATGGAGGTCCCTTATGCCAAAAGGTATGTCTTATATGTCAAGGACCATATTTTGTCAGGGATGGCCCCATGACCTTGCCACAGTTGTTTTCCCATATGCCAAGAATGTCCTCCATTGTGCCATCACAAGCAACTTGCCACAGGTGCCAACTATGCCAAGAATTTCCTCCAGTAGGCCAGTGTTGGCATTTTTTCATGGGTGCTCTATGCCAAGAGTGCCAGCAGTAGACTTTTATTGAGGGTATCCCATTTGTAAGTATTGCCTTCAATATTTCAGTGCCAACACTTTGTCAAGGCTGCTTCTATAAGCCAAGAAGAATATCAAGTCCAACAGTGGATCTGCAAGCATAACAACACATGCTCACTTACATTCACTTATTCACAATCATTCTATTATTAGCACTGACTTGCACTCATTCATTTTCACCTGCTCTCGTGCACTCTCACTCTGAAACTCATTTACATTCTCTCACTCACTCTTACCCTGACTAACTTTACCTACTAATTTTGACACACAGACACACACACCTCCACGATCCCATATACAAACATATATGCTCACACATATCCACGCTCTCTCACCCCAACTCACTCTCACCCACATGCACGTGATGCAGCGTGGAATTTTAAATCCTCCCTTTGTCACAGATCAAATATCACACTAGCACATTCACTCAATACATTCATTGGTGGGGCCCATAACACCAACACTCACATTTCATTGATCCGGGAGAGATAAATTGTCCAAACGCTGACATGAAAGGAATATCTTTTCAACTAAAGAACCTAATTTACCTGAACATACATTAAGTACCTTTATTAAACTCAGAACCTCGAGATATTCCCCTCATTTAGCCAATAGATCAGTTAGTTGATTTTGGATATTTGGTGACTCAATTCTTTAATCTACATTTAATCTGATTCTAGTCACTTCAAATAAATCGCCCAACACATTTGTTTGTTAAAATAATAGTTTTGTTTATCTAATCAATTGCAAATTTTATAAATCATAAACCAAACCACGGAACATCATATTTACCTAATCTGGCTATTAGTCGTCCTCTAAGTCAATCAAGTCGTGGAAAAGTCTTTAATTCATCAAAGTCAGGCAGCAATTCAGTCTGTCAAAGATTCAGGAAAACAGTTGTCCAGCAGTGTCACCGTCCTCTTCGTCAGCATTACGTCAGGAAAAAGGAAAAGGATCTTTTAAACTCCCTAGTCTACCTTCTTTTATAATGAAACTAACGTCAAAATGTAACAAAAATCAGTTTTAGGCAGTCCTGATTGGCTGGTTTAGGGTCATTCGGTAAAGTTCTCACATAGTCCTCAAACTTGCTGGTTCCGGTTTTAAAGACAGTCCTTTGTTTGGTGAATTTGGCGATTCTCCCAGTGTGACCTTGATGGGTACATCTTGTCTGGGGTCAGGACGAGGCCACTTGTTGCTGGCGGTGGCGCAGGCGCACTTCACCCAAAACTTCGTGAAACAGTAGTAGTCGCGTCGTGTGTCTTGGTTAGTCATTTTTTCTTAGGCCCAAATGGTCAACTTAAGCAAATCAAACACAAAACGTAATTAAAACATTGAAATGGCTAATAAAATCTTAAACCCTCACTAATTCCCCTATGTGTAAGTAATTATCTAGCATGATAGCAACATTTAAAGCGTTTATATTCACCAAGTGATGTCATCTGGTGCAACTTACGATTACGTCACAAAAGCAACATATATCATGCAATATTCTAATTTTCTACCATTAGTATGCATTAGTATGCGTACATATATTAGTATACAGTTAGTTTAGCCATGCAAATGCAAAATCCCACGTGTAATTCTTTCATTAATATAATTGGTGAGTTATCACTTCAAACAGATTAATAATATTACAATTAATAGATTATTCGAATTAATATAAATATGCAGAAAGGGAGGGTTATACAAAATTTTGTACTACCTGCTCCAGCAATCCCCCCTTTGGTGATTATATCACCACACGATCAACATTTTGTACCCCGTTTACGGAATTTCAAAGTGATTTCTTGCCTTTATTCATAATTCTGTCTCTTCTCTTTTTGCTGATTTATACATACTCTCTTTAATTTCCTCCAATTCTATCTCATCAAATTCTCTCTCTTGTTTTACGTCTTTTCTCCTTAAATTTTCTCTTTTTGACTTTTTCTGGTTTTTATTCTTTCTACAACAAATACACCCTAATCTTATCATTAATATTATAAAATTCACACATGTTAATGGAAATAATATCTTACCTAAAAATGTACTACCTAAATTTACTAAGAAATGTTTAATAGCTGATATCTTCCTTCCAATCTTTTCCCATACACATTCAGCCTCCAGTGGTACAATTTTGTCATGCAATTCTGTAATATTTTTAATCTAAATTTTCAAATCTTTACTTTCGTCAGGAATGTAAGTACAACAATGTTGAACTTTCACCATTCCAAATACTCCACCCTCTTTTGACAATAATATATCAAGGGCAAGTCGATTTTGCATTACCATAGCACGCATGGCAACCATTTCAGTGTTTACCAATAAAAATCCTCCAGCAGTGCTTGTTGACAAGCGATCCACTACTGTTGAAAGTCTTCTAATTTTGTTTGCATTCAGAGATATTCCCACTGCCCGTATCAATGCTCCAAAAATATCACCTACAATTTCTGCCCAAGATTCTCTCTTACTATGTACTAAATTACTACCTAAGTTATGTACACCATCTTCTCCTCTATCCATGTGAAAAATCTTTGGAAAAACCAGGCCTACATAACATGTGCCATACCAATGGTCTGGCAAACGATAATATGCCCTGTTCCCACAAATGAAATATAGTCCAGGAAAAACTGGATCTTTTCCACCTTTAAATCCCCATCCACCCATGATTCGGTATGTATCATGGCACTCGCTATTCCCTACAAAATAATTATCATATGCAGTTTGATTCCTTCTAATACACAATTTTCCTTTCTGAGGCCAATCTAAAGCAGTATTTGGACTCGTTTCCCCTTTCAAGTGTTTTTCCATCTCTACATCCCATACTGTTTTCTCCACCTTTCCTTCTGAAGCCTTTCTTTGCATTTTCAGTCTACTTTCTTCAACCATATCTAAAAATGTATTTTCCTCTTTCTTTAAACTGCAAGTCAAATTGTTTTTAAATATGTATTTTAATGTTAGTTCTTTAGTCTCTAGGAACAATTCACCTAACACCTTTGCAGGTTTTACCTTATTTAACTTGTTAATTGACAGTACTTGTGAAAATATAGTATCTACATCTGAAAAAAAATATTCTAATTTTCCTGTCTGATAAAATAAACTAGCTATTACACTACATGTTATTCCATAAGTCACTGGAAGGTGGTGATAAGTCACTCCCTCTGATGCAGACATAGCAGTCCCTTACATCCATAGTTTTAACATATTCATACAACAATTTCGAAAACACATTATTAGAAAAATTAGTTATAGACCTGTCTTTATGTAAATAGTTTTTATCTATTCTAATCGGAACTACCTTTTGAATCTTCCCTATATTAGTTATGTTTTCACTATGTCCTTCTACTGTATCTATAGTAACTTTAAATGAGATCAGGAAAGCAAGTACACTCCATAGAAGCATTAATAATACTTTACACCAACAACACATTTTACACCATCTCTTCAAAAATTTACATCTATCTTTTCTACCATCTATGTTTGCCATCTTTGCTAAAATGGACTGTGTCTTTTGACTTAGCCTCTTCTACTTCACAACTAGTTTTCTAACCCAAGGCTCTAAGCACCTACTTGGTTCTACCAGTTTTTGTCTTTTTCGGTATTTTATTGTCTTTCTCTCAGTTCTTGTCTCATTCAGTTTAGCATTTCATCATTCTTCACTTTTCCTTCGTGATTGGTATACAGAATGTCCTGAACATCCGCTTCTTCTCCAATATCGGACAAGATAACTCTCAGGATTTCCGATTCTTCGTCTTCCTCAACCACTTCTGGTACAACCACCTCTGGATTTCCTTGGCTATCTGCCTTTTCTTTTATTTCAGGCAGGGCCACATAAGTCCATTCTGGTGATTTATACTTCTGGTTAGGTTTTCTGGTTCTTTTGCTCTCTTTAATTTCAGTGGTTTCTTCGTCTTTTGATTTCACCTGACTTGTCACTTCATTCACCTGTTCAGCTCTTGGTGAAGTTACTCGTGTCAGTCGGTATCTCAACCTTTTTATTTTATTCGGCCAAACATCATCTTTTGCTGCTCTTTTCAATCTACTTCCTTTACCATTCTTTTCAGTTCTCCAAGCTCTCTTTCTTAGAACTCGACCTTCAGGTATTTCATCTTTGCTTTCTCCTGACTCTGTTTCAACTTGCTTTTTACTCTCAACAGTTTCTTTTTCCACCACTTCTTTAGTTTTTACTACTTCTGTCCCTCCTCGAATCTCCGTCACGCAATCTTCCTGCTGACTACTTGTCCCTGTTTCTAACTGGATGTTGGAGTTCCCTACACCTACTCGGGGTTCTTCCGCAGTAATCTTTCCCTCTCTCTCTGTATCTGGCACCTGTCCATCTAAAAGTGTTGTTTCAGGTGGAATTTCTCTCAATCTTTCATCTGGCACTTCTCAGCAATCTCTTTTATTGTCTCTTCACTGTCTTTTTCTTTGGTTTTCTCTCGTTTTTCCTTTGAACACTTCGCTCCTTGTTCCTTAGTCTCTGAGTCTGAACTGATATCAGAAATCTGCAACCTTCTTCTCAGGGAAATACTTCTTGGAACATGTGTTAGACTTTGTTCTGCTTCCCCCCTTTCAGGGTTTTCTTTTGTTTTTGGCTCTTCGTCATCTGACTCAGTACTGGATTCTGATTCATCAAAATACTCCTTCTCCTTGCCGTCTACTGGATTTGGAATTCTCAATGTATGGCTTGCATGGATCCAGTTTTTCAATCCAGCACACTTTACAGCTATTGTTGTGGTCAAGATGACTTGTCTTGGTTTTCCCCACCTTGGGACCAAACAGTTTCTTCTTCGGTGTACTTTTATTCTCACCCAGTCCCCTGGGCTTAGATCATGGGCTGGCTTCTTTTCAAGGGTGGTGGCATCTGCTCCAACCTGATGAAACACAGAATGAACTGCGTCAGCCAGGCTTTTACAGTATTCCAACACCATGTCATCAGTTATAGTCATCAGCTTGTTGACTGGTATAAACACGTGCCGCATGGCTCGTCCCATGATGATTTCATGGGGGCTTAACCCAGTAGTTCTATCTGGAATTGATCTAATAGTCATGAGTACCAGAGGCAAGACATCAGGCCATTTCATACATGTGGCTGAACACATTTTCCCTATCCTGTTTTTGATAGTACCATTCATCTGTTCCACCACACCAGAAGCCTCTGGTCGGTAGGCACAATGTAGTTTATGTTGTACATCCAATGCTTCATAAATCAGTTTTATGGTCTCATTATGATTCAATTGTCACTGGGAACCCAAATCTAGGGATGAATTCCCTCAAAAGTAATTTTGCCACTGTCATCCCATCATTTCTTCTTCTTGGGAATGCCTCTACCCATCTGGAAAACAGACAGACCATAACTAAAACATACCTCAGTCTGTTACAGGGAGGCATCTCAATGAAATCCACTTTCATACTGGTAAAAGGCCCTCCTTCTCGACCTATTGTTCTTAGACTCACTACTGTCTTTCTTCCTGGATTGTATTGCTGACATATTAGGCATCTCTGACAAAGACTTTCTGCTACAAGTCTGAATTTTGCATTATACCAGGTTTGTTTAAATGACCTGACCATAGCATCTCTCCCTATGTTTCCCTGACCATGATACATCCATACCATGGCAGACATCATGCTATCAGGCATGACTGGTCTTCCATCTCGATAGACCCACACCTGATCTTTCTCTCTGGGTGCACATCCTGCTTTTACCCACTGCTTCATTTCCTCTTCTCCTGCTTATTCCTGTAATTGTCTCACTTCTTCCCATGTTCCCAAAATGTTAGTAAACATCAAAGAGCAAGAAATCACCTCTCTTTCCTTAGCACGATTAATGGAATTCTGATTTCGGGCACAGTATTGTGCCATGACATTTGCATATTTGTTGCCAGTGGTGATATAATCACCACTTTGACTATGGGCAGCACACTTCACAGCAGCCAATTGCCTAGGCAACTGTATCACCTCAAGCAATTTTCCAACCACTTCAGCATTCTTAATGGGAGTTCCACTTGATGTCAAAAAGCCTCTCTGCAGCCATATTTGACCGAAGTCATGTACGACTCCGAATCCATACTGGCTGTCATTCATCACAGTCACTCTCACACTCTTTCCAATCTTACATGCTCTAGTCAAAGCGACAAGTTTGGCTACTTGTGCCGATTTTACTCCTTTCAGATATGATGCTTCCATCACTGCTGCAACCGTGCATACCGCATAGGCTGCACTTAACACTCCATCATCTGTTCTCAAACAAGACCCATCCACAAACAAAACAAAATCACTTTCTGGTGAGGGTACATCTTTTATGTCAGGTCGAGGTTTTGTACAGAAATCAAGTACATCCAGACAGTCATGATCTGCTTCATCTCTGACTTCCACATTCTCAGCATCAGGCAGTAATGTTGAAGGATTCACATTCAAACATCTCACAAGACTTACATTTGTGGCACCTAGTATAACTTTCTCATACTTAGTCAGCCGACTATGTGTCAAATACTGAGTGCGACTCCTTGTTAAAAGGATTGCCACATCATGAGGTACGAACACTTTCACAGGATTTCCCATCACAATTCCCTCACTCTGTTCCAAACTTCGGCATGTAGCAGCTACTGCTTTCAAACACCCAGGTAACGCTACAGCTACTGGGCCCAACATTGATGAAAAATATGCAATTGGTCTCCTCGGTTTTCCATGCTTCTGTATTAACACAGAGAGTGCACATCCATTTCTCTCACTGCAATACAACTCAAACTCCTTTTCATAGTCAGGCATACCTAATGCAGGTGCTTCACACAACCCATCTCTCAATCTTTTAAATGCTGCTAATTCCTCTTTGTTCAAATCAATGGGATCTTTCACTTCGCTTCTTGTCAGTCGTACCAAAGGTTTTGCAATCAACAAAAAATTGCTAATCCATTGACGACAATATCCAACCATTCCCAGAAACATTCTCACTTCTCTTTGGGTCATGGGTGCACTCATTCTTTTTATGATCTTGATTTTATCTATCGTGATTTTTCTCAGTCCTTTTTCAATGTGATGTCCTAAATATTGTACTTCTTTCTTGCAAAATTGTAATTTTGATGGTGACACTTTAAGTCCTCCATCCGCCAAATGATTCACCAAGGCTATCGTGTCAAGTTCACAAGCCTCACGGGGTTTTGACGCCACAAGAAGGTCGTTGACGTACTGGACTAATACTGAATTTTTGGGCATTTCTAGACTTTCCAAAGACTTCTTCAATAGCTGACTAAATATCGAGGGGCTTTCTGTATACCCCCGTGGAATTCGTTACCAAGCCAAAATACGCTTGCCGAAACGAAATGCAAAAATTTGCTAACTGTCATGGTGCAATGGGATGGAAAAGAAAGCATGGCATAGATCAATTACTGTATACCATTCTGCGTCATGGGGAATCTGATATAGAATCACAGATGGATTTGGTACAATGGGATAACATGACACAACAATTTTGTTTATCTTTATCAGATCTTGTACTATCCTGAACTTTCCACTAGGCTTTTTCAGTCCCATTATTGGTGAATTACATGGACTACTCATTATTTCTCTCAAAATACCTTGTTTTATCATTTTTTCAATCACAGGAGTCACTCCTTCAATTATTTCAGGTGTCAATTTATATTGAGGGAGATTTGGATAACTTACTCCTTCTTTTACTGTTATTTTTACTGGATCTACATTTCTCATTAATCCCACGTCTTCTCCTGTGAAATCCCAAACTTCTGCCTTAACAGATTGTTTTAATTCTTTAGGTAATTCATCAGGGTTAAATACAGCAAAGGTTTCAATAACCTTATTTTCCCTGTTTGTCATTGTCATTATATACAGCACATCTTCATCTGGAGTTTCAAATGCTTTCCCATCCGGGGTACAAAATATAGTGCAGTTCATTTTGCACAACAAGTCTCTACCTAACAAATTCACAGGACTGGTATCGCACATGACAAAGCGGTGCATTTCAGAACATTTCTCTATGCTAACTTTCACTGGGTCTGTAAGGTAAGTTTTAATCTGCCTGTTGGATACACCAACTACTTGGATCATTTCATCCGAGAGAGGAAGATTCTTTTTTTTTTTTTTTTTTTTAAACCTTTATTACAGAATGCAAAAGATATACAAGGATGGGCCTACAACCTTCCGGCCGGCCGCTAGCAAACAGTGGGAGCATAGACACAATTATTAAACACAAGCAACAAGTGATAACGGTCCCAGAAATCGAAGGAAGCGTTGGCGGCCACACCGTCCGGAGCCCCCAACTGGCGGTTCCATTTTTTATAAGAAACTATAAACAAATCCACAAGGCAGCAAAAGTCAAAGCAGCATTATGGGCTCCCCTGGGGAGGACCCTACCGATCCACAGGAATAGGGGGGGGGACGAGCCAGGACAAAAACAAAGTGAAAACGATACCCAGAACCAAGGGAACAAGCAAGCTAGGGAGACTGGGCCACTGCCAAATCAGGCGTCAGCGGCGGGGCACAAATCCCGCCACGATAGGAGTTCCAGGGGCCCCACACGAGGAAGATTCTTAACATCAGCTGATCTGACAGTTGATCGAGAAGCACCAGTATCAACTAGGAAAGTAATGCTTTCATCATTAATCATTCCATCTACAAATGGGCCTGACTGGTCTACTTCTAGAGTTGCGCCAAGTACGCACATTTCTTCCTCCCTTCGGCACCGTCAATAACTTTCTTCTGAATCACTCTCATCGCATTGCAGCCAATACTGCGAAGCAGTGCCAGCGCGCGGCGGTTTATTTACCTGTTCTCCGTTGTAGAATCCCGTTTCATTACTATACCTCTGGGAATTTTTGCTCTGTGGAAAAGGCGGTTTTGGCACCTGATTCTGTTGGGTAACAACCTGCTGCTGTCGCTGCAGTTGACCACTCACCTCATTCTGCACCTGTGGATTCAATGATGCATTTTCATCGTTAGTACTTGGGGGAAATTTACACTCGGATTTCCAATGCCCTATCCTACCGCAATTATTACACAGAAATTTCTTCTTAGCATCCTCTGTATTTCCTTTACCTTTCCCAGGACGAATTTTTTTTCTTGATCCTGTATTATACGCTTGTTCTGTTAATTGTGCTTCCTGTCTCTCTGCTACCTTCACTTGTGCCCACATAGCTTTTTCTTTAAATTTTCGCTGTTTAGCTTCAATTTCATCACTGAAATATTTAGCATGTCTCAATACTTCGTCTATTTTCTTATTCTGCCAGTCTACAGTATGCTGTTTTATCATCTCACTAATTTCTGGATGACGACCATATACGAATCTGTATACAAAATGACTTAGATCCTTTTCACTCAGATTTTCATCTCCACTAAACTGTTTAAAGGCCAAAATCAGCCTCTCATAATATGCATGTACTGACACTTTGCTTTCCTGATGTGTTTTGTCAATTTTTACCCAATCTGTCTCTCTAGGTGGAACCTTATTCTTCAGAAAGGCAATAACCTGTTCGTATTTCTTCATTACCTCGGGGTCTGGAGCCCCTGTTTTTGGATCTCGTGGGTATTCTTGTGTTGGCCAATCTATCATTATTTTACACTCTGTCCATAGGTCTGCTGGTACTATTATGTCAAACAGACTGTTTAGATCAATCCATAAAACTTTGGACAATTTCACAAATCTGTCTATCTGCCTATACCACTCGACGGGTTTCTCACGTAGTCGAGGGAAGTCATTTGTGAATGACAAAATATCTTGCCTAGTCCATGGGACATGTACATATATATCCTCCTCCTGGAATTTCTTTCATAGGGCATTCTGTTACTACCTTCTCTTTTTCTCTAACAGGGAAAGCTGAAAAGGTTTTATCTGAAGCATCATCTCGTTTTCGATACCATCTACTTTTCCATTTGTCCACATCTCTCCATTTTCTCAACAAAATAATTATTTCCTTAGTCTGACTCATTCTTCCTGTGGTATTCATATTTTCAATGTCCTTTTCAGTAAAATCTATTCAATATGGTTTCTGTAGGGCTTTTACCTTTTCAATATCTATACCCATTTCATTTGCCACTTCTTCTACTCTTTCATGGAGACTTTTTGCTCTCCAAGTTATGCTTTTACACAGAAATACCAACTCCTTATCCTGGTAGGTTTTTAACTTCTCCGTAGGGATAGTTCCTACTATTAACTCTTCCAGTACCATCCGTAGTTTGGCCACATCTATTGACTGAGATTCTTTGTCTTTCTTCTGCAAGCTTCTCAACCATTCACTTAATTCCTCTGTAGATGGTCCTACTGACTTCTCTACATTACCTTGTCCAGAATCCTTTTGTGTTTCTAATATTGACTCCACTGTTGTTATACGTCTTTCTGCACTATTCTGGCCTACAAACGGATTATTTGAAAACTTTTGTTCAATCATACTTATTGTCTGTCTCCATGGATTGTCATTTTGACTCAGTTTTGGCTGTTCAACCTGTTTATTGCTTTTATAAGGGACCGCTAAACAATGTTCGCCATCTTTTTGTTTATCAAAAATAGGTATTACTGGACCTATCCTTACTGGAACTGTTACAGCTTCCAGATTTTTGGTTAATTCTCTTATTTTCTCTGTTAATTCTAAGGGTGTCTTTGCTAGTTCCGATGAATTTTCACCATTTATTCTACTTCCGGACTTCCTTTCTACCTCTCTAATGGAATTGTTTTTTCCCAAATCTTGGAACTCTGGTTCCGATTTTATGATTCGTAAAGTTTCTTTCATTAGGGCACTTGGTGTTAATATTTCTGGTTCTGGCCGATATGGGGGTGGATTTTTATAGAACATGTCATCAAGAACATCATCCTCTCATTCATTCACTCCATACCCCCTCGATTCCACATTATGTCTCTTTTTTGCGCATTTTCTTCCTTCATTTTCTCCTGCGGTTCTTACGGGAAACAAACCCTCAGTCATACTTGCATTCCGCCACCTTCTCATTCGATCATCATGATTCTCATGTCCGTATGACCTACCAATCATGTACCTATACCTTCCGCCACTTCTCTGTCTTTCTCGGTCATGCATCTCATCTTCCCATTCTATCAATGCTTCAAATTGTGTCGGTCTAGGTCTTGGTTCTAAATTCATCATTTTCTCTCTTAAATTTCTCTAAACTGCCAAATTAATTGAACCATGTTCTGGAAAAGCCAAAACTCCGTCATTCTCAGTATACTTGACCCAATTGTCTAACCAAATACAGGTGTGATATCCATATTTCGCAACCATAAAGGATGCGGGGGTTTTCAGTGGAGGAAGTAATTGTCCTTCCCTAGTTACAATCGGTTTGTCCTTTTTAAACCACTTTTTAATTCTACCGAACCAGGACTTCTTCTCCTTTTCGGGTGGATCGTAATACATCTTTTCTGCCTTTTCGTGTATCTCTAGTTTCTCTTCTTGACTGTACCGCTTTTCTGTCCAATTGTAGCGCGACTCACACTAACGCACCAATCCGGAACGTCTACGTAACTCTGTAATTTCCCAATCCCAGCGCAACTCACACTAACGCACCAATCCGGAGCGTCTACGTCACCCTGTGATTCTACGTTTCCGACTGACTGGCCAATCCCAGCGCGGTCGTTCTGACGTCAGTAGCCGCTGCCGCAACTCCTGCTCCTCCTTTACAAAATTCACTCGGTAAGTTTTGTTTCAAATTTACAATTCTGTTAGTAACAACACAAAAACACCACCATTGTCTGCTTCGCTAACCAAGGAATAGCAATAGACCTTTCTCACGAGAATTCCGTCTTTCCCGAGAGCAGAGCTTACCTCTGCCCTACTACAGAATCGTTACTTCCGTTGATAAAGTAGCACACCCCTCTACCTTACCCTTCTAACAAGCATTAGCTAACCGTTTCTCCAGATTTAAGACCCAATGCTCCTGAGAAATAAAACTAGAGTTTCACAATTAACCCAAATGCCTTCACATTCACGCACTTTCACACGAGAAAATGTAGTATATTCACACAGGATCCTGTCTTTCCCAAGAACAACGAACAGTCTGTCCTACTACAGAATTATGACATACATTGATAAAGTAGCACTTCCCTCTACTTTATCCTTCTAACAAGCTTAGGGAGCACCTAGTACCTTTCTAGTGATAAGCATTATCGGAGTGCCATTTGGACTCCTGGTACCTAAGACCTAAACTTCACAGGTGACCTTCACTACCATACACTTCTTTCATACAGGAGTTATTTCTAATGGCAACACGCGATGATGTCACCGGATCAAACCCAGACAATGCATCGTGCAACTTCAATCGTTACACGTTTTTCCCTGTGTACCTACAGGGCAACACCAATTCCGTCTTTCCCGAGAGCAGCGCTTACCTCTGCTCTACTACGGAACCATTACAAACTTGCGACTTCCTACATCCCAGAAGCCGTGCAAACAACATAGAACTCGACGCAACTCAACATAGAGTGTTAATACCAAACCAATATCAATTAATAACCAATAATCAATAAGCAATTTACAAGCTATAATCACCAAACCAAAACAATAACAACCATCATCCTGCTACCAGAAAAACTGTTGCAGCGTGGAATTTTAAATCCTCCCTTTGTCACAGATCAAATATCACACTAGCACATTCACTCAATACATTCATTGGTGGGGCCCATAACACCAACACTCACATTTCATTGATCCGTTCTCACGGGAGAGATAAATTGTCCAAACGCTGACATGAAAGGAATATCTTTTCAACTAAAGAACCTAATTTACCTGAACATACATTAAGTACCTTTATTAAACTCAGAACCTTGAGATATTCCCCTCATTTAGCCGATAGATCCGTTAGTTGATTTTGGATATTTGGTGACTCAATTCTTTAATCTACATTTAATCTGATTCTAGTCTCTTCAAATAAATCACCCAACACATTTGTTTGTTAAAATAATATTTTTTTTTATCTAATCAATTGTAAATTTAATAAATCATAAACCAAACCACGGAACCTCATATTTACCTAATCTGGCTATTGGTCGTCCTCTAAGTCAATCAAGTCGTGGCAAAGTCTTTAATTCATCAAAGTCAGGCAGCAATTCATTCAGGAAAACAGCTGTCCAGCAGTGTCACCGTCCTCTTTGTCAGCATAACGTCAGGAAAAAGGAAAAGGATCTTTTAAACTCCCTAGTCTACCTTCTTTTATAATGAAACTAACGTCAAAATGTAACAAAAATCAGTTTTAGGCAGTCCTGATTGGCTGGTTTGGGGTCATTCGGTAAAATTCTCACATAGTCTGTTAGGTTAAGTCATCACACTTGCTGGTTCCGGTTTTAAAGACAGTCCTTTGTTTGGTGAATTTGGCGATTCTCCCAGTGTGACCTTGATGGGTACATCTTGTCTGGGGTCAGGACGAGGCCACTTGTTGCTGGCCGTGGCGCAGGCGCACTTCACCCAAAACCTCGTGAAACGGTAGTAGTCGCGTCATGCGTCTTGGTCAGCCATCTTTTCTTAGGCCCAAATGGTCAACTTCAGCAAATCAAACACAAAACATAATTAAAACATTGAAATGGCTAATAAAATGTTAAACCCTCACTAATTTCCCTATGTGTAAGTAATTATCTAGCATGATAGCAACATTTAAAGCGTTTATATTCACCCAGTGATGTCATCTGGTGCAACTTACGATTACGTCACAAAAGCAACATATATCATGCAATACTCTAATTTTCTACCATTAGTATGCATACATATATTAGTATACAGTTAGTTTAGCCATGCAAATGCAAATCCCAAGTGTAATTCTTTCATTAATATAATTGGTGAGTTATCACTTCAAACAGATTAATAATATTACAATTAATAGATTATTCGAATTAATATAAACATGCAGAAATGGGGGGTATACAAAATGTTGTACTACCCGCTCCAGCACACAAACCCAACATACACTAAAACCATTTTATTTTTCTTATCTAAGATGCCAGTAAAGACCCAGATTTTGCTGCTCCACTTTTTATTACACTATTAGTGAATGAAAATGATCATTCACTATTAGTGTAATGACAGGGGTCGCATGGCAGTGCCAGAGAAAGCAAGGGGCAAGCTAGTGGTTTCAACTGCAACCCCTAAGTTGCGTCTATGTATATCTTCAGCCAAAATCAGCACATTATTTTAAAGTTGAGTGACAAGCAACCACTTACTACTGAAGTAAAATAGCGCAGCTTCACTCTCCCACTGCTACAGACACCAGTCAGCCCAAAACGGGGGCGCAGATCAGGTTAAGTTTGTACGACAGCAGAAGATAGTGGTCCAAACATTGGCAAATGTTATTGTATCTTATCGTTTACACAAATATATCTCTTTGGTGTTGCTATTAGGAAACCTGAAGCACATGGAACCTTCTGTTGGGAACGCTATTTAGACCACTAGATTTATGACAAAGGATATTTTGCCATCGATATTCTAACATGCAAACCCACATTTTCACTTTCAGTGTTCATTGTGATGTGTGATATGGCTCATTATATAAGGTAAAACCCAAGGGGGTGATGGACGGAGTGTTGAATATTGTAAGCTGTTAGAATTGGGGATCACTGGTTGGCACAGGGAAGTACTTGTGACAAGCAGGGACCCTCTCCTCTAGTCAGGGTAAGGGGGTACACTCAAGCAAACCTACATTTTCACTTTCAGTGTTCATTGTGATGTGTGATATGGCTCATTATATAAGGTAAAACCCAAGGGGGTGATGGACAGAGTGTTGAATATTGTAAGCTGTTAGAATTGGGGATCTCTGGTTGGCACAGGTAAGTACATGTGACAAGCAGGGACCCTCTCCTCCAGTCAGGGTAAGGGGGTACACTCCTAAAATAATCCCGGCTCACCCTCTAGGTAGCTTGGCGCGAGCAGACAAGGCTTATCTCAGAGCGTTATAGGTTAAGCATTTGTGAACATATACAGTAACTCAGTGACAACACCACAAATGGACACCACACTAGATTTATATCAAAAATAGTGATATTTTATATAAAGACTTAGCACAAGACCAAATAACGACAAAAAGGACATACACAGTTCAAGAATATGATTTCAGAAAGAGATCTTAGGTTAGCGACAAAATCATTCACCTTAGCGTCAGTTTTAACCCACAGTACCTGGTGATGCGATAAAAGTTCTTAGCGGCGCTCCAGTGTTGAAAATCAGGGTGTAGCTTATCTGGTAGAAATTTACTCGTTAAGGCACGATGCGACAAAATTCGGCCTGCTAAAGAGCGGGGCGACAATATCACCAGCGATTATCTTGGTTGGGTCTGCGACGATTTTCGCAGCGATAAAATTACTCACGCTAATGAGCGGTGCGATGATCTTGGCTTGGTCTGGGACGATTTCACACAGCAGCGGCAGGCTCTGCGACGAAGTTCGCAGCGATAGAATTCTTCCCGCTAACAGGTGGAGCGGGGATTTTGGCTGGATGTGCGGCGATGTCCGCAGCGATCAAATTCGGCCCGCTAACGAGCGGGGCGATGATTTTTCCAGCGCTGATCTGGCTCAGCGGCAGCAGGCTCTGCGACGATGTTCGCAGCGATCGAATTCTAGCCGCTAACAGGCGGAGCGGGGATCTGGGCTGGTAGCAATCAATTTTGGCCCGCTAACGAGCGGGGGTGACGATTTTCCCAGCGCTGATCGGGCTCAGCGGCAGCAGGCTCTGCGACGATTTCCTCACTGATAAAATTCTGCACACTAACGAGCTAAGCCGGCTGTGCGTGAAAAAGTGGAGATCATTGGTTTCTTTCTTCTGGGCCAGCTTCCCAACAGCAGGCACAGCTCCCAGAGGCCCCACAACTGGTTCCAGCACTCTAGGAGGGGCAGAACTCACACAGCAGAGTTCAGGGGGAAGCTGGGGGTGAAGTTCTTTTGTTCCTGGGACTTCTTAACAGGAGGCCAGCTCAACTCAGGCTCTTGGAGATCTTTTAAGCACAAGTTGAAATAAAGTCTTTTGGAGTCTTTCTCCTCTCCTTCAGCAGCAAGGCAACCACTGCAGGCCAATCCCCCAGGTCAGGGACAGTACTCCTCCTTACAGCTTTCCCAGTTCCTTCTCCTCAGGCAGAGGTTCTTCTTGTCAAGCAGGATCTAATCTCTTGGGAGCAGGGTCCCAATACTTATACCCCTAAATCATTTGTTCCTCTGGGGTAGAGGGGCCTTTGCCCAGCCAGAACCAGTTCCTGAGCACTTTGATGACTTGTCTCTGACTTTCCATTCAGGGTGCAGGGCAGAGACATCAGCCGCTCCACAGGAGTTGGAGCCAGCATTGTGGTGGCAGAGCACAGCCCTATTCAGAGTCCAGGTGCACTCCTCCCACCCATCTGGATGTAAATCTCTCTATTCACCACCAGGCTACCTAGCCCTGCCCTCTGGAATTCCCCAGCCCTGTCACTCACAGAAACCAGACAGCAGATACACATCATAGCAGAGGTGGGCTGAAATGGTTAGGCAAGCAAATACCAGCTTTCTAAAAGTGGTATTTGCAAACACAGAATCTTAAAATAAACTTTACTAAAAGATGTATTTTATTATTCTGAGTTCAGGCATACTAAACTAAAATTTCTACCATGTTCCCTGGGTCTGTTAGGATCATAGAATGTAACAATTCTAACAGCCCATTCTGGCCTATGAGAACAGATTGCCTTGCAATAGTGAAAAACGAAAATGGCTGTAATTCACTATTAGGACATGCCATACACATCAGGGCTTGTCCTACCTTATGCTTACAATGCACCCTGCCCTTGGGCCTCCCATAGGGGTGACTCACATGAAGTAAAGGGAAGGTTTAGGGACTGGCAAGTGGGGGCACTTGCCCAGTCAGCATGACAGTACCAGACTGCACGCAGGTTCTGCATTGGCAGACCTTAGACACATATTGCAAGGCTGCTTCTGTGGGTGGCACAACCAGTGCTGCAAGCCCACTAGCAGCATTTGGATTACCAAGCCCTGGGCACTCCTGGTGCACTTTACTGGGGTCTGACAGTAAACCAAATAGCCAATCATGGAATCCAACCAACATATACATTTTATACAGGGAGCACTTGCACTGTGGCACTGGGTGGCAATGGCACAGTGCTCTGAGCAGCTAACACCAGCAAAACACATGAGGCACAGCGACAAAAAAGTGGAAGGGAGACTCACGCCAAGGTGCCAGATCTAACACGTGTCCCCTCCAGCTGAAATGTGGGGAGAACTACCCTACCCCAGGGAGTTCCTCATCACTAAGGTTGAAAAATCTGGACAGACCGTCAGCATTGGCGTGATCTGTACCAGGGCGATGTTCCACCGTGAAATCCATCCCCTGTAGGGAAATTGACCACCTCAACAGCTTAGGATTCTCACCCCTCATATGCATCAACCATCTGAGGGGTCTGTGGTCTTTCTGAACCCGGAAGTGTGACCCAAAGAGGTATGGTCTTAGCTTCTTCAGTGCCCAGACCACAGCAAATGCCTCATGCTCAATAGCACTCCATCTCTGTTCCCGTGGAAGTAACCTCCTGCTAAGGAAGGCTACAGGTTGACCTAGGGCCTCCTCGTTAATCTGTGAAAGAACAGCCCCCACACCATGCTCTGAAGCTGTCTTTGGAGAAGTTGGGAGCCAAGAGCACGGGTGCTGTGCACATAGCAGCTTTCAGGGCCTCAAAAGCTTTCTGACAGGTGTCAGTCCAAATCACTTTCCGGAGCTGCTTCCTGGAAGTCAGCGCTGTCAAGGGGGAAACAATGTTGCCATACCCCTTGACAAACCTCCTGTAGTACCTAGGAAGGCTCTCACCTCTGTCTGGGTTTTGGGCGACTCCCAATTCAGGATGGTTTCTATCTTGGGTTGCAGGGGCGCCACCTGGCCGCTCCCAACCTGGTGCCCCAAGTACACCGCGGAACCCTGCCCGATCTGGTACTTACTTGCCTTGATCGTGAGGCCTTCCCTCCGCAGCACCATCAACACTTCCCAGAGGTGGCGCAGGTGTTTTTCCCAAGTGGAGCTGAACACTGCGATGTCATCCAGGTAGGCAGCACTGAACAAATCCAGTCCGGCCAACACCTGGTTGACCAACCTCTGAAAGGTGGCAGGGGCATTCTTCATCCCAAAGGGCACAACCCGGAACTGGTAGTGCCCATCTGGGGTGGAAAATGCTGACCTCTCTTTGGCCCCATCGGTCAAGGCGATCTGCCAGTACCCAGAAGTTAAATCAAACGTGCTGAGGTAGTTGGCAGCCCCTAGCTGATCTATGAGCTCATCAGCTCTGGGGATGGGGTGTGCGTCAGTCCTGGTGACTGCATTGAGTCCTCTGTAGTCCACACAGAACCGGAGTTCTGGTGTGGCTCCCGGCGCTGCAGCCTTTGGGACCAAAACCACTGGGCTGGCCCAAGGACTGCTGGAGGACTCAAGTACCCCTAGTGCAAACATCTTGGAGACCTCCTCCTTGATGCACGCTCTCACCCTGTCAGTCACCCTGTAGGCCTTGTGCCTCACAGGTGTACTATCCCCAGTGTCTGCATCATGGATGCATCAATCAGTGACACCAGGAATCAGGGAAAACAGATCCGAAAATTGTCCCAGCAACTGGAGACAATCATTCTGTTGCTCAGGGGTCAGGGTGGAAGAGAGGATGACACCATCCACTGACCCATCTTGCTCTTGGGCTGACAGGAGGTCAGGAAGAGGCTCGGTCTCCTCTTCCATCCCAGCATCTGTTGCCAAGAGCATGCCCACTTGGGACCTCTCCAAGTGGGGCTTCAGGCGGTTGACATATAGGACCCTCAAGGGGTTCCTGGGAGACCGAAAGTCCACCAAATAGGTAACTGGACTCTTGCGCTCTACAACCTCAAAGGGACCGGTCCACTTATCCTGGAGTGCACAAGGCTCCACGGGGGCCAAGACCCACACCTTTTGTCCAGGCTGAAGCTCTACCAGAGTGGCATTCTGGTCGTACCACCGCTTCATCTTCTCCTGGCTGGCTTCCAGATTTGCCTCAGCAAGTTGCCTGAAACGCCTAGTCTGGTTCCTGAAGGCCAGCATGTAGCTATATACATTCTGGGGAGGTTTCCTGGGAGACTGCTCCCAGCCTTTTTTGACCAGACTTAGAGGTCCTCTCACTGGGTGGCCATACAGAAGCTCAAAGGGGCTGAACCCAAGAGACTTCTGCGGCACCTCGCAGTAAACAAAGAGAAGGCATTGTAAGAGGACGTCCCACTTACGCCTCATGGGTTCTTCCAGACCCATTATCATGCCTTTTAGGGTACAGTTGAATCTCTCAACCAACCCATTTCCTTGGGGGTGGTAAGGTGTGGTAAACTTGTAGGTTACACCACACTCTTGCCAAAGGGATTTCATATACTTGGATATGAAATTGGTACCCCGGTCAGACACCACCTCTAGAGGGAATCCCACTGGGGAGAAAATTCCCATCAGTGCACGTCCCACCACAGGGGCCATCACTGTCCTCAGAGGGATGGCTTCCGGGTACAGGGTGGCAAGGTCCACCAGGTCCAGTATAAACCTGTTGCCCAAGGCTGTCCTGGGGTCCAGTGGCCCCACAATCTCAATACCGACTCGCTCAAAGGGGGTACTGACCACAGGGAATGGTTGGAGAGGAGCCTTCTGCTTCCTCCCACTCTTTCCACTTGCCTGGCAAGTCTGACAGGTCCTGCAGTGAGTGTCTGAACTCCTGTGCATTTGAGGCCAATAAAAGTGGGTGACAAGCCTTTCAAAGGTCTTGACCTGCCCCAAATGTCCTGTCAATAGCACATCGTGAGCCATCCCCAGTAGGAAGGCTCTGAAGCTCTGGGGTACCACCAGCACACGGGCTGACCCAAGCTCAGCAACCTTAGGCTCTGTATACAGGAGGTCGTTCTCCCAGTAAATGAAATGTGACCCAGACTGATCACCTGCGGCCTGGTCTGCAGCCTGCTGCCCCATAAACCATGAGAGAAGGGCATTCTTTCTGCACCTTACAAAAGTCCTCCCTGGAGGGGCCTCCTTCTTGCTGCAAATGGGTCAGCTCAGGCAGGTCCCCCAGTTCGGCTATCTGTTCCCTTGTAGGCTCCAGGGCATCCCCCTCGAGGTCTGCCTCCTCCTGGACTGTGGGAACTTCAGGGGCCGGTTTCCCGTGCCCCCTGCCTCTTCTCTCTAAGGCTGGTCCCTGGTCCTCCCTCTCAGGCTCCAGGACCTCTTGAGCACTTCTACTTGCTGCCATGGACCATGTGGTGACACACGCCCAATCAGGCATACACAACATCTCCAGGTGAGCACTCCGCTCCACCTTAGCCCAAGGTGAGCTCTCCAAATCGTTCCCTAACAGACAGTCTACAGGCATGGCGGGCCTCACAGCGACCTGAAGAGTACCAGAGACCCCCCCACTCAAAGGGAACCTGAGCAACCTTGCAGTGACTCTCTGTGTTGTCAGCGGCAACAACCGGATAGAATGCTCCTGGGACCACCTGCTCTTGAGACACCAGGTGACACTTGACTGCTGTCACACTGGCTCCTGTATCTCTCAGAGCTTCAACCCTACGGCCATTGATGGTCGCCCACTGCCTGTATTTTTTAGTGTTATCAGGCAACTGGGTCTGGGGGACCACCTCACAGTCTCCTAATGAGACAAGGGACATCTCTGCGGGACCCCACCCACCTTGGACTGCCCTTTCCTCCCCCAAGGCTACAAAAGCCATCTGCTGGGCCGGAGCACCAGGGAGTGCTGGTTTACCAACTAGGGGACACTTGGGATCAGAGGCAAAATGACCCAGGTTACCACACTTGTAACATTTTGGGGGCCCCTTTTGAGTAGGGGTACTGTCGGGCCCCGGTCGGCTTCTGGGGTGGGGGAGGCTGAGAACCTTTACCTTGGTTCCCTTGGGGATTACTTTGGGGCCTTCTTGGGAACTCCCTCTGTTTACCCTTGTCCCCCCATTTTTCTGCTGGGGACCCTGCCCACCTTTGGCGGAGTCTCCCACTGGACCCTTGTGGACCCTGGTACTGACCCAACGGTCCGCCTCCTCAGCAAGCTTCCTAGGGTTAGTCAGCCTACTATCAATCAGGGGCTGGCGTAGCTCAGGAAAACAGTTACTGGACAAGTGCTCCCATGCCATTAAATCAAGAAGCCCTTGAAAATCATCAACCTTGCTACCCTTCACCCAACCATCCAGTGCTCTGCAGAAAAAAGTTACATACTCAACATACGTACTGTTTGGAATATTTGTGCAACCCCTGAACCTTTGCCTATACAACTCAGGGGTCAACCCATACCTAGACATCAAAGCTTCCTTCATATGGGGATAAGATTTATAAACATCTGAAGGCAAGTCTAGCAGTGTGTCCCGCCCCTCACTAAGGAATGGTCCCCACAACCCCGCTCCACAATCTTTCTCAGGGACCCGGTGGGAAGACATGGCTACCTCATAGGCCTTGAACCACTGCCCTAAGTCATCATTCTTTAAAAATTATTTCACCACATCTTTTGGCATGTACACCCTTGATTCTACCTGCACTGGCGGTGTGCTGCCACCAGAGGGAGTAAGCTCTAACTCTTAGCTTTTAGATCCAATTCCCTCAACTTCATTTCATGCTCCATTTGGATTTTTCTCTCTTCCAGAGCCAGCTTTTTGCTTTCCAGCTCCAGTTGCCCATTCAATTTGAGCTTTGCCATCTCCATTTCATGCATTCTGGTTTCTTTCCTGTCTGCCAACTCTTCTGGCGACAGGCCTCTGCCAAAGCTATGGACGCTTTTTGCTTGTTCAATTCCCACCACATCCTCAGGTGACCTTGACTCAATCCAGGCCCTCAACGCCTTGTGGAATTGGGACTTGTTTTTGCACCCAGACTGGGAAACTCCAAACTTTTTGCAGAAGCCCTTCAGCTGGGCTAATGAGTAGTCCTCTAATTTTTCCTCTTCCCATTCTACTCCTTCAATGTCAGAGACTACAGATGCTGCCCTTTCCCCATTGACTGAACCAGGCATGACTTTAAAAAATGGAGATTTCTTGGCAAACAAAAATCAAGAAGTATGTAGCTGCGTTATGGTCTGAACTCACTAAGTGGTGTTCACCAATCACTGTACATGAACCACAAATGCAAATTCAGAATCCCCACCGCTGACCACCAATGTTAGAATTGGGGATCTCTGGATGGCACAGGTAAGTACTTGTGACAAGCAGGGACCCTCTCCTCTAGTCAGGGTAAGGGGGTACACTCCTAAAATAACCCCTGCTCACCCTCTAGGAAGCTTGGCGCGAGCAGACAAGGCTTATCTCAGAGCGTTATAGGTTAAGCATTTGTGAACATATACAGTAACTCAGTGACAACACCACAAATGGACACCACACTAGATTTATATAAAAAATAGCGATCTTTTATATAAAGACTTAGCACAAGACCAAATAACGACAAAAAGGACATACACAGTTCAGGAATATGATTTCAAAAAGAGTTCTTAGTTTAGCGACAAAATCATTCACCTTAGCGTCAGTTTTAACCCACAGTACCTGGTGATGCGATAAATGTTCTTAGCGGCGCTCCAGCGTTGAAAATCAAGGTGTAGCTTATCCGGTAGAAATGTACTCGCTAAGGCACGATGCGACATAATTCGGCCCGCTAATGAGCGGGGCGACAATTTCACCAGCGATTATCTTGGATGGGTCTGCGACGATTTTCGCAGCGATAAAATTACTCACGCTAACAAGCGGTGCGATGATTTTGGCTTGGTCTGCGACGATTTCACACAGCAGCGGCAGGCTCTGCGACGAAGTTCGCAGCGATAGAATTCTTCCCGCTAACAGGCGGAGCGGGGATTTTGGCTGGATGTGCGGCGATGTCCGCAGCGATCAAATTCGGCCCGCTAATGAGCGGGGCGATGATTTTTCCAGCACTGATCTGGCTCAGCGGCAGCAGGCTCTGCGACGATGTTCACAGCGATCCAATTCTGCCCGCTAACAGGCAGAGCGGGGATCTGGGCTGGTAGCGATCAATTTCGGCCCGCTAACGAGCGGCGCGATGATTTTCCCAGCGCTGATCGGGCTCAGTGGCAGCAGGCTCTGCGACGATTTCCTCAGCGATATAATTCTGCACGCCAACGAGCGGTGCAACTGAAATTTTCTCGCAAAGCCGGCTGTGCGTGAAAAAGTGGAGATCTTTGGTTTCTTTCTTCTTGGCCAGCTTCCCAACAGCAGGCACAGCTCCCAGAGGCCCCACAACTGGTTCCAGCACTCTAGGAGGGGCAGAACTCACACAGCAGAGTTCAGGGGGTAGCTGGGGGTAAAGTCCTTTGGTCCTGGGACTTCTTAACAGGAGGCCAGCTCTACTCAGGCCCTTGGAGATCTTTTAAGCACAAGTTGAAATAAAGTCTTTAGTAGTCTTTCTCCTCTCCTTCAGCAGCAAGGCAACCACTGCAGGCCCATCCCCCAGGTCAGGGACAGTACTCCTCCTTACAGCTTTCCCAGTGCCTTCTCCTCAGGCAGAGGTTCTTCTTGTCAAGCAGGATCTAATCTCTTGGGAGCAGGGTCCCAATACTTATACCCCTGAATCCTTTGCTCCTCTGGGGTAGAGGGGCCTTTGCCCAGCCAGAACCAGTTCCTGAGCACTTTGTTGACATATCTCTGACTTTCCATTCAGGGTGCAGGGCAGACATCAGCCGCTCCACAGGAGGTGGAGCCAGCATTGTGGTGGCAGAGCACAGCCCTATTCAGAGTCCAGGTGCACTCCTCCCACCCATCTGGATGTAAATCTCTCTATTCACCACCAGGCCACCTAGCCCTGCCCTCTGGAATTCCCCAGCCCTGTCACTCACAGAAACCAGACAGCAGATACACATCATAGCAGAGGCAGGCTGAAATGGTTAGGCAAGCAAATACCAGCTTTCTAAAAGTGGTATTTGCAAACACAGAATATTAAAATAAACTTTACTAAAAGATGTATTTTATTATTCTGAGTTCAGGCATACTAAACTTGAATTTCTACCATGTTCCCTGGGTCTGTTAGGATCATAGAATGTAACAATTCTAACAGCCCATTCTGGCCTATGAGAACAGGTAGCCTTGCAATAGTGAAAAACGAAAATGGCTGTAATTCACTATTAGGACATGCCACACACATCAGGGCTTGTCCTACCTTATGCTTACAATGCACCCTGCCCTTGGGCCTACCATAGGGGTGACTCACATGAAGTAAAGGGAAGGTTTAGGGACTGGCAAGTGGGGGCACTTGCCCAGTCAGCATGACAGTACCAGACTGCACGCAGGTTCTGCAATGGCAGACTTTAGACACATTTTGCAAGGCTGCTTCTGTGGGTGGCACAACCAGTGCTGCAAGCCCACTAGCAGCATTTGGATTTCCAAGCCCTGGGCACTCCTGGTGCACTTTACTGGGGTCTGACAGTAAACCAAATAGCCAATCATGGAATCCAACCAACATATACATTTTATACAGGGAGCACTTGCACTGTGGCACTGGGTGGCAGTGGCACAGTGCTCTGAGCACCTAACACCAGCAAAACACATGAGGCACAGCAACAAAAAAGTGGAAGGGAGACTCACGCCAAGGTGCCAGGTCTAACATAAGCACACAACCCCAGTCAACTGATCTGGGTTTAATCCATCATCATTCTTTAGCTCACTCCGCCACCCCAGTTCAGACATGGCCATATGCAAATCAGTCTGACCCTGTGCCTCATGGGAACAGTCCAGCCCGAACTGTCAAGCCATGTCTTCCCTGGACCGGAAACAAGCATCCTGGGATCGGTTTCGGGTTCATAACCCTCATCAGCCAGGCTATCTTGAATCCAGTGGCAAAGTGAGCAAGGGACCCACATCTGGACATACCCTGTCAACATAGGGCAAACAAAGCAAAACCAAAGGGGATGATGGATGGAGTGTTGAACATTGCAAGCACTCACCCCCAGTCAACTGATCTGGGTTTATTCCATCGTCATTCTTTAGCTCCCTCCGCCACCCTAGTTCAGGCATTGCCATATGCAAATCAGTCTGACCCTGTGCCTCATGGGAACAGTACAGCTCATTATATGGCATTCAGGGCCATAACTGTCTTTGTCAAAGAATGTTTGAAAAAAGCAATGAATGGATGCAACATGTATGAATGCATGAATAGATGAAAAAATACCCTTGCTAATACTCTTGCATATAATACTCAGATAATACTATACAAATAGATACTTGTTTTCTTTCAGAAAGATTTGCAGAGGTGCCACTGCTGAAATCTGTTTCATCCTGCTGTCCAATCTCCCTTCCTGCTGACTGTCTAATTCATGCCACTCATATATTTCTGAGAATTGACATAGCTATTTTTTTGCCACATAAAAGTGCAACTAAATATTCATAAAATAATAGAGAGAAACATTGCATTGAATTAGATTAAGAGTGAATGAAAGAAAACGCAAATGTTAAAATTACAGCGATAATCGCGGAAGACTTCGCAAAACTAGACACTATGATGGTATAATTTTATATGCCTCCCTGCGCGACAAATAAAAAAAACATTTTTAAAGGATTTTGTTCACCTCAAACGTACCTACAATTCACCCGCTTTGTGCAGGATTTGAAAAGAATGTTCGCAGAATATTTATAAATGTGACTAACGTGGTTTATAAATGATCCTAGTACTAAACAGATTAAACATTAGAACAGAATGTTTAAATGTGATGCAATGCTGCCACCCAGTGTTGGCAGATTTGTACATTTCCGATTAAAATTAATTCTTCCATAACGGGAAATCGCATACACGACGTCTCTTAGAATGATAAAACCCTTAAGCTGTATGAAAGGGGTTTTATCACAACTACAAAAATAATTTTATTATAACTAGTGTACAAAACGCAGCAAGGGCATTAGAGCAGTACCATTATCCTCTTCTCTGTGCCGGCGCTGAAGGGGTCTATGCGTTTCATGCCCGGCTTTAGAGCTGGTGGTGCCCAGTGTTGGCGCCCCCCAATGACCACCTTCTTCATGAATTCCCTCACTACCAACTTTTAACAGGGACTCTCAAGCTCCCATACCCACTCTCTCACATACTTTTCTTTTGTTTTATAGCGCTACTCCATCTAGCGTAAGGCATCAGAGCAGTTTACATCACACGCACAAGAGACACGGTATCACATGTATGTAAATCAGTGTATAGGAAATGTTACATAAGAAAAAGGACAACAAAGTATAGGAGTCAGATGGCATCCATACTGGTAGGCAGTATTTTTTAATGGTCCTTGATCTGGAGAAGCACAGACTCCGAATTTAAAAGGTTACACCGTGGCTGGGGCTTGGCTTTACGAACAAGAAATCATTTCTACCCATATGAACCCTTTTGGTAACATTAGGATGATGAAACATTGATGAAAAATCATAACGCACTAATCTATACCTTGAAGTTTCCACACAGCTCTTTTGTAAACTCACTGTTCTATATTAGTGTTTTAAATTATAAACTGAAAGTATCAAAAGGATCTTGCCGACAATAGCTGTAACCCACTAAATAACTTGCATTACATGCACTTCTGTAATGTGCAGAAAACACGTTTTGTAGCAGGCACATTAACCCTTTGGGCTACTTTATGATGATTCAAGACATCCACTCATCATATGGTTAGCTTGACATTTGTATTGTTGTTTGAAAATTGCTGAAGGCAAGGAACGCTGCAGCACGTGCTTTTAAATCCACTAAATATCTGACAACACTATGCCCTCAGAGGTCAGCCCCGGGTGCGGTGGCACCGATTGTTCCGCCCTAAAGCCTGCTCTGATGCATTTCTTGTTTTCCATCTACAGCACATACAAACGGTCCGATCTACTAAAGCTTTGCATTGTCGCAGAGTGATGGAAATCAAAGCAAAGCGATGCAAGGTCTGTCAATGGCATGAACTTCCCAGACCAAAATGTGTTTAACACTGGGAAGGGGCTTTTTTTCTTAGGCCAAAACCTTGCATATCTTTGCCTTGCTTTGCAGCAGGTGGGATTACTGGGGCGTTACTGAGGCAGATCTGCAAAAATACCCATATGTTTTGATAGAAATACCCATATACTAAAATATCCTGACTGGGCTTTGTGTGAAAAATGAATACTTACTTAATGAAAGCAAATATTGATAAGGGGACATATGTTTATTTCTTATAAAAACAAAACACACAGTAAGGGAATCGTTATGATGTGGTATCAGGACCGACCTGCAGTTGATGGTCCCAAAACTGCATTTATGATGCGACTGCACATGGTGCATTCACAATCTCCCATAGAGAAATGGGACTTTCTGTTAATCTCTGCACCACGTGGCAGTCACCTCATAGTGCCTGTCACACAGTGCAGGGATTAACAGGGGGCACCATAGGTTACTCCCTCAGCCTCCAACCGAAGGCCGCAGGGAGAAGAGGACTCTGCTATGCGCCCCCAAAGTCGCTTTCCGACAGGCTTCCCATGTCGGAAAGCCTGACAGGGAAAGCCTGTGGGGAACTGACACAGCAATCCACACGGCCGAAACGCCGTCCTTAAGGGAGAACATTGTGGTTCCGACTGACCGACGGGCTCCTTGAGCCGATGGAAGCCAGTTGGAATGACCTGCCGGCTTCACTTCTGACCGCCGTCATTGTAAGACGGGGGTTAAAAGTGAAACCGAGATGTAGGTTGGAAAGCCGAAAGCCTCCGACCTGCTGTTGGAGGCTTTGCGACCGACATCATAAGAGTGCTCTAAATGTGTGCTTCAGTGAATAGCACACATCGAGTGTGTGGAATCTTTCTCAGCTTCCCCAGGCATACACATTTGTACTGGAAGAGTATGCTTCCAGTACACATTTGGAAGACACCCACGTTTATCTCTGGCTCATAGTGTGAGGACGTGGGTATAGCAAGTCGGCCATATTTAAGTCCCAGAACAGAGAATGACACCAGCAGCAGGCCAGTCTTTGTGCATATGGCACTTTGCTGCGTTATTACCCTCATGCAATGCAGCACGTTCGGTTACTGGACTTTGTTGCATGCAAAAATGTGCACATCTGCCTGATTAACACTAAAAATCTCCAAACTAGAGCATGGGTTGCAGTGAGTAGTTCTTGGAAATACAGGGCAGTAACTGCCTATTTGTGTGTACGAGCAATGCTGTCAGCAGCACATACAATAACTCACAGATGCTTTGAGTTAATGTCTGCACCGTAGACAGAAAAATTTGATTATGATATGGCCCCAAGAAAGAAACCAAATGACAGCTAGAAGAATGAACAGTTGCAAACTAAAGTGCATGGTGGCAGAATTAAATCTCAAAAAAAGTTGTCCTCAATTCACAGCTAGACTGCTGGTTGGCTCTGGTCACACAGACTATATCATGGTGTGCAAGGGAAAGAAGCAATGCTCACATTCCATGAGGGTCTGCAAAGACCCATGTGAATGCCAAACAAGCTTCAAGGATGTACCAGATCCAGCATAGATAGTAAAAGGAGAGGCTTACTGTTAGATGCACTGTTAATTCCTTATTTATCCTAAAAAGAGGTGACAGCCAGGATGCTCAGGTTAACCATTAGGGGTAAAAATAGATTCTTGAAAATTGATCCCCTCCTACACTTTCTCCGCCTTTCTCATAAACAGAATTGAAGCTACATGTCACCTGTTGCCAAAATAATGCTGTTCAATAATTTACGAATTGGAGTACCCAGGCTTCCATGACCATTATCAAACCCTGAGGTGATTTTTTTGAGAATCGGATAAATGTCCACTGCATATCCCGCATTTTACAATCAAACTAAAATGGAAGTAACTCGTTGGTAGGCCTTCTTACCAACTTTCCAATTTTCCTGCCAGAGGAGCAACTTACTCCTCCTTCAGAAACTGGTTTGTTCTTTTAGCCTAAATGCACACATGTAAAGGTGCCCCATATATATTTTAGCAAAAGGGCACAAGGATGAATGCAATTAAAATCTTGACTTGTGAGAAAGGCTCGAGGTAAATGGCACACAGGAATGAAAACAACCATTTGGGAGGTGCTTCAATTGAGGACTCGCTCATGAGATGCAGAGGAGAGCAGAGGTCACCACCAGCTCCTGATGGCTCAGCACCCTGAGGTGCTGCTCCTCGACACCCAGGGTGCTTTGCCCACACATGCGCATGATTTTCCATCAAAGATGGTGGAGGCGCTTGTAGTCCATGCACTGCAGCAGGGGCACAAGTGCCAGGCCAGCGAGGGGGCAGGTGAGCAGAGAGGATGGCGAGAGCAGGGAGGGTTCCATCTCAGAGGGTACAGATGCAGGGTGGTTGTTATGCACCTTTAACAATGGAAACTAAATTAGTTGAACAAACATGAGCAGGGTCACATGACTGAAGCCTCCTTCCCCAGTTATATTGACCTTTCTATTACAAATGCAGACTAACTCACTACTGTTACTCATATATAAATATTTATAAAACTATGGTGCATATTATCAAGGACGACGTTAAAATTATCGCCGGTTTAGCAGCAGAAAACTCCCGCTAAAGTGGCGATAATAGGCTTGAGAATATGCCCTTGAGAATTCCAATAGAAGCCCATGTTCACATCAAAACATGGACTTCTATTGGAATTCTCAAGGGCATATTATCAAGCCCATTATCGCCGCTTTAGCGGCAGTTTTCTGCCGCTAAGCCGGCGATAATTTTTAACGCCGTCCTTGATAATATTGCCCAAAGATTGCTTCATAGAACAATTTTATATTTTTGTCTCATGGGGTGTTTTTAATGGTGGTGGTGTTTAGCATGTCTATTTTATTGCACAGGTTATCGAAAATAAACTTTTTATTGGGTAGTAAAGAATACAAAAATTACAAAAGTGAAAAAATGTGATTGGGGAAAGAAGGGATGCCTGCTTGGCCATATTGTTTAATAGCCTCCAACGCATCCCTGTCTCGAGCTTCTTATGACCAGAGGTAGGTGACCCTAAAGAGATTCCAGCAGACTGTGTGTTAAAAAGCACACTGAACACAGCAACAACAGCTTGCGGCTTCTTTTATTCCACCAACATAAGGCACAGCCTGGCTAAGCTCCACTCCCTTCAACCATCAGCTCCTCTCTCCCACATAAAGTTCCATTGTAACCACGGTAGATCCATGACCTCAAATGGAACCTTTGAGTGCCATGGCTCTACACTGCATTAAGTTACAACACTGTGGCTGGCACGGTTGACTGTGATTGTGATCTGGTGAGCCATCTATTTTATTCAATGCAAGATTGTGGAAGCCACATCATGGGCTATAAAATTAACACCATAAACTCGGGGCAATTGCAGTGGTTTCAGTCACAGCAGAGGTCAAGGTCATTATAACACCAGCAGTGTCAGGAGTGGGTCACCTCTCTCCCCTTGCCATACTCTTCATAGCCAGGAGTGTGTTGGTTGGGAACGTGGACAATGTGGCGGTGCAGCCTACAAAGCCTATAAAGGAATGGGTGGAGTAAACAAGAACCTAGTACTGATAAAGCTAATGTGTCTGGCGTTGCAATATGTTAAAGTGCTTCGTTGTTGTTTAGAAAAGTTTGTGTCTGAATTTGTGTTTGTGTGGAGGGGCGAGTGGAAGAATGTGACAACGATTCAAATAATAGTTGGATTGCTGAGTGAGTGGATGGATACGTTAATGATTCAGTGCAGGGATAGATAGATGGATGAATGGGCGAGTGAGTGCATGTCTTGATGAATGAGTGCTAGCATGGTCAAATGAATAGGTAAGTTGATGAAGGAGCAGATTGATGGACAAGTTGTAAGAAATGTTTACGTAAGCTGGGTTGTGGCTTGCTATCCACCCATAAAGTAAGATGCAAAGGGACTCTGTTCCTCAACCCATCATATCTTATTTCAACGCACCGTCTACTTATTTACTTTCAGGTAACTAACAGTGCAAGTAAATGGATGACCACACTAAAAAATGCCACCCTGATGCAATGGCTAGCATTATGGCAGAAGTTGGTATTGTTTTACTATGGGAGCGAGGGCTGCTGTTATGCCAGTGATATGCAACACCATACCACTGAGGACCACTTCTGCTGAGCAAATTGTCACCATTATCTAGGGCTAGATGTCTCCAAAAATGAGTACCGTCATTCCAGGGATGCTCACATTATGCCAGAACCAGCATTATGTCAGGCGAGGGAACCTTCGTAACATGGATGCCCACGGGGTGCTAACAATTGCCATCATTATACCAAGCCCAGCATTCTGTCTGATTTGGATGTCATGGGTGTTTCACTATGTGAAGAAGGATTACCATCATAATTAGGGCTCCCGGTTTTATGGTATTTATTTTTTTAGCATTTCCGTCTGTATGTATCCATATTTATTTTTTGACCACTGTTTCTCTATTTATCCATGTTTATTTTGTGTTTTACGGATAAATGAATTTGTAAAACTGTGCATTCCCATATTTACTCAACTGATGGACGCACACTGATACTTTCAATCTGTCATGTTTTAGCTATTTATGCTGCCAAATATTACATAATGATACATCCACTGGTAAATATTAGCATTACACTACAAATGTATTTTGACCATTGCTATTATTTATAGAAATTGCATCCTGTTTTTTAAATTTCCAATGCTGTCCATATGCTCAGCTGTTGGCCTATAATCCATGAAGTACAGCACATAGATTCACTTAAAAGAAGCACAATTTTCTGTATACATCCACTTTTGAAATTAAATGCAGACAGAAAACACATTGGGGCACATGTACAAGCCCGTAGGCTAGTACATGTAGGGGCTGCGCCTTATGTACAAGGCAGCGTTAAGCCACTTAACGCGGCTTAACGCTGGCTTGTAAATAAAGCACCCTTTCATACTATGGTTAGCGTGAAAGGGGCATGCAGTGGGTGTTGTGGTGGGCGTTCCATCGCAACACCCATTGTATATGATGCTGCCCCCTATGTACAAGGGTGGCGTACATAGGAGGCAGCGCTAAAATGAAGACCAGGAAAACCCTGATCTTAAGTTGGCGAAACGAGGAGAAATGCATTATTTGTCCTAGTTTTTGCTTTTTCTATGTGTGCTGCACAAGGCTGCACACATGGAAAAAGCAACATGCCATGGTTTGTTTATGTACAGGAAAGTGTCCCTACCTGTGCATAAACAAACCTTAAAAAAATGCCATTTTGGGACTTTCATGTGTGCTGCATGAAGCTCTCCTCACCATGGAAACAGGCGGTCAGGACTGGGGGACAGCTATCACTGAAGGTATGCCCGGGGGCTTTCCCCCTCTGCCTCTGACTCTGACTGTAGCTCAGGGTGTAGAGTTTTCTTTGCCAAATGGACCGTCCAATATGCAGACCATAGAGAAGGCCGGGAAAGTCCATTACATACTCAGGAAAGGCTGATATGGTTGGGGAGGCCGAGGGGGTGCAAGACACTTCAACTACATCACCTCAAGTGCAACCATCTAGCACTGACCTCAACAATGCTCATACAAGTCAGCCTCAAGAAATCTCTAAGGCTAGTAAAGATAATATTGGGCAAGTTGATATGGATAAGGAACCTAGGGACTATTTCTTTTCCGTATGGTGGCGAATGGTCAGAGGACTCGTCAGTAGACACTACAGACTTGAGCTATAGTGCTCAGGAGGAGGTTGAGGGAAGTAAATCGAAAACTATTCTGAGGGAAAAAAAAGGAGACGGGGGAGGGATTTGGCCTGGGACAATACTCCCACAAATCAAATTACCAATCCTATGCCTATCGACCAATCTAATTTTGATCCTCCTGGGCCAACTCCTCCAACACTAGAGGCTATCTTCCAGGCTATATCAATGCATCAGGAAGAAACGCACCAGGATGGACGCAAGGCCTTATGTTGCCATGCGTAAGATGCAAGGGGTTGTGTGAAAATTGACCAAGACTTGCAGTGCATTTGGGGAATGGCTGACGAATCTCGAGTCTAGGATTGTCTCTACTGAATCTGATCTGACCACATATCAAACGCTAGTAGATTCTCATGAGGCACAGCCAGCTAACATCAAATGGAAGCTGGAGGAATTTGAGAATCGTCAGCGGAGAAATAACTTGCGGGTGCTGGAGGTTTCCGAGGGGGTGGAGGAGGCAGATGTTCGCTCATATGTGGTGGACTTGCTACGAGACTCCCTGCTGGAGCTCACTGATTGGAATTGGGCATTAGAGGTGCAACGCGCCCACGTGTCCCCTTTGTTCAGAAAGAGCCAGTAACAGCAGGGGCTCTCCCTCGTGCCATCCTGGTGTATTTTGGCAATTTTTTGCTATGTCAAGCTGTTTTCGAGAAAGCAAGGCCAGAAGCAAAAAGAACTAGGAACGAGATTTCCTATTTTGTCCGTCCCGACTTCTGTCACTCCACCGCCGAAAGGCAGTGGAAGTTGCGGCAGCTTCTTAAGCCATTCCAGGACAAAAGAGTGCAAGCCTTTTTAAATAATCCAGCCCGGCTAAAGGTGATCGGGGGGGCAAACAAAATTCCTCCTGTCAGAAATTAAGGCTAAAGAATACCTGGATGGTTTATCTGGCTAGACCCGGATCAGCTGTCATTGCCCAAAACAGTCCACAATCCACAGTCCACAATCACTCACTCACAAAGGAGAATTAAGTGGGAGGGAAAAGGATATTTTTTAAAGGAAATTTTTGTATATTCAGAATGGAATAAAAAATGAATAAAATGTTTGCTTAAGGAACAGGTGAACTTGGAGATTGGGGTTCTTGGAAAGCAGCATGTAGTTAAATACTAGAGGATGGTCTTAACTTCAGGGCTCTCGCTTTGTGTTGCACACTCATCACGAACAGACTCAAGATGGAGTCTGCACGCCTCGTGTGGGGAGGTGGGGAGCTGGGGAGGTGGGTGGGGGGGTGTTGGGGTGGAGACAGAAGGGAGGTGGGGGAAAAGGCAAGGGTGGTGGGTAAAAAGTGGGGTAAAAAAGCATTTCCAGAAACAACAACGAAATGAAGAAACAGCCAAAAGAGTAAAATGGGAGGCAGAATGAGAGACGAAAGGCG
Source organism: Triturus cristatus (assembly GCF_964204655.1). Taxonomy (NCBI): domain Eukaryota; kingdom Metazoa; phylum Chordata; class Amphibia; order Caudata; family Salamandridae; genus Triturus; species Triturus cristatus. The sequence continues at coordinate 715,841,715 of NC_140593.1, read as the reverse complement.
GAAGAGGGTAAGAACAAGAGAATACTAATAGGGGGAATCCGGGAACCCGAAGCTAAAACAAGATGGGGAGGATAACTATATGCTCATGGAATGTAGCAGGATTGAATGATAGGGCAAAGAGGATTGGATGTACTGAACTCATGCGGTTAAATTCCATAGATGTAGTATGTTTACAGGAGACACACATTCCCTGGGGGAAAAGAGAATTATTGAGGGTTGGCGGGTATAATATCCTGACTTGTACAACTCAGACCTCGAGTATTCTTGGGGTGGCCATTTTAGCAAAGACATCTTTAGGTTTAGCCAAATGCAAGGCAGCGGATGCCCTAGGGAGGTGGGCCATAGTAGAACTTGCAATGGGAGTTACGGTATGCTCAATCTACGGGTCAAACCAAGATGATGCCCAGATATTTGAAGATTTGGAAATAGAACTTGCTACATGGCCAAACCCCTTAATTTTTTGCGGAGATTTTAATATCTCTTTGGATATTGGTTCCGGGAAGCAGAGGCAAGGGGGGTATACCAGTCGAAAGCCTAGAGTTTGCAGGGCTCTAAATTCTCTTAAGAATAGACATGGCCTGGTGGACATCTGGGACACAAAAAACTCAACTAACCCTGGCTATATGTATTTCTCCTGCCCGCACAAAAAATTTGCCAGGATCGATTACTTCTATGGTACAAGGGATCTATTAGAACAAGCTGGGAATAAGATACTCCCTAAAATATTATCAGATCACAATCCTCTAGTCTTAGAAATTGAAATACCCAGCTTTAAGAGACCACGGAATAAATGGACGTTCAATAGGAAATTGCTAGTGAACAGTGAATACATTGAATTTATTAAAGAGTGGGAGCAGGAATATTTTAATTTTAACCGCTTTAGCGCTAGCAGGGGAGTTGTGTGAGAATTCTTTTAAGGCCGCCCTTAGAGGGGAAACTATTAGTTTCGATGCCAGGGCTAAGATGCAGTGGGAGACTAAGAATCAACAACTATCGTGGGATTTGGCCAGGGCTGAAGAGGAGCATGTTTCTACAATAATGCAGGGACAAGATGGGGACCAAATTCAGTATCGAATAATCGCCCTAAAAGCGGAATTAAATAGCTGGCTAACACTGAGATCAGCAGGAATAGCACTTATGAAAATGGAAGCAAGTTGGTAAGAGGTTAGCTCTTCGTACCAGGCAGAGGGTATCTTTAAACTTAATATCTTCTAGTAAAATAGAAGGGCAAGTACATACTGAGCCAGAAGATATCGTCAAAGGGTTTCAACACTATTATCAAAGCCTATACCAGGATGATATTAATGAAGATCGAGCAGAAGTTGTGCAGGGCATAGCAGGGCTGATAGCTGGCATCGAACTCGGAGGGGGTTTGGATAGACCAATTTAGAGATGAGCTAGAAGAAGAGATCACTCTAGAGGAAGTTCATTCAGCACTGCTAGGAATGGCATCGGGGAAAGCCGCCGGCCCGGACAGGATTCCGCTGGAGGTCTATAAGATCCTAGGAACAGTTATAACACCTCTTCTTCTTTACCTGTTTAAGGGAGTGCAGTATAATGGAACTCCCCCGAGTCCTAGAAAGAGACAGACATCATAATATTTCCTAAAAAAGGAAAGCCGGTGGATAATCCATCTTCATACCGGACGATCTCCTTTATCAACTCAGACACTAAAATATACTCTAAAATCCTGGCCAATCGGCTAGGGAGGGTCATAGAACTTCTGGTCTCCCCCTGGCAACACGGTTGTATCCAGGTCAAAGGAACAACTGACCATACCCGAAGAATTATCTCTCTATTTGACATCATAACAGGGGCTGGGGGCCAGATGGCTATGATCCTCCTCAATGCCAAAAAAGCCTTTGATCGGGTGTCTTGGGAGTTTTTATGGGGGATACTGGAGCTAAATGGTTTTGGGTCACAGTTTATAAAAGCAATTAAGGCAATGTATTGTCAACCAAGGGCCCGACTGCAACTTATATGGAAAGAATCTGATAATATTAACATATCAAGAGGGACCAGGCAGGGATGTCCTAGCTCCCCAATTTTATTTGCTTAATACAGCAATCCTTTAGTGGTTAAGATCTTACAGAGTCAGAAGATGAAGCCAATAATCACCGGTGGGTATGAGATCAAAGTATTGGCATACGCTGATGATGTTGCGTTGTTAACCCCGAATCCAGCTGAGGCAATCATAGAGATAAGTAAGATTGCTGAGAGCTATGGGCCTCTCTCCGGATGCGCGCTGAACAAGGGGAAAACGATTGTGCTATGCACAGATAATATAGATTTTAATGACTCTAGGAAATCATATTCAGCGGTTTATCTTGGGGTCCGAATAAGTGCTAAGGTGGATGAAATTAGTAAATGTAATTTTGAAGTTTTAACGGGCTGCATCTGTCTAATATAGGGTGGGGAAATTTTCTAAAAATGACCATGCTACTGAAGATATTGTATTTGTTTCATGCTATACCACTGGTTGTGGAAGATAGCATACTGAGGGCATTGGAGTTAACCTTCTCCAACTTTATATGGCAATAAGGGAAGGTCAGGAGGGCTATGAAATACCTAGCTCTATCACAAGACAGGGGCGACCGTGCAACCCCCAACATCACTCTATATTACTGGGCAGCTCTTCTCCATCAAATGGTTACCCTGTTTGTCGTGGATAATGATAGTGGAATAGAGCAAGGCCCAAAAATACCCACAATTTACAAACTCTCTATCGGGAAGGAAGCTTCAGGGTTGCTATTGAGACAACTGGAACCGAGCTACTACAAGATGGTACGGTTTAAAGTGATCTACAGTTCATGGAGAGTATGAAAGCAGGTCTCTAAATTTATGGCAATTCGAAAGTTTGCAGATATACCCCCCTATGGCGCTCATCTCTATTTCCACCACAGGTTAACGATGCTATGGGGAAGAAGTGGGAAAGATATGAGGTAGGAACAATTGAAGACTTCTGTGGGGGAGAGCAAGATTTTCAATTTTCCAGGCTACAACGGGTTTTTGGTATACCAGATAACCAATATTTTAAATTTGTTCAGATTAGGAGCATCCTCACCTTATGTAGCCCTAAGATTAACCTCGACAAGATACCATGCTTGGATGCCATAACTAGGAAGTCTAGCAGAATTAGGAACTTTTATAGTCTACTTATTGACAAAATCCCAGACGACCTAGAAAAATTTGAAGCATCTTGGGCAGTGAAATTGGGAAACCCCGATGTCGATATCTATATGAGCCTTTCTTTAACTTTAACTGCCAAAATACTTCTATCCTCGAACTTAAAAGCTCAACTGTACAAAACTATATTTAGGTGCCGATTACGATCCTTTAAAGACGGGTACGAACCGTCGGACGGAGCGTATTCCCCGTCCGACGCGTACCCGGTCGTAAGAAGATACAAACATGGAAGTACGATTCGCACAAAAATACTATTTCCGTACGAATCGTACAAAACACCAACCGACGAAAATATACATACAAATGTGATCCGGGAAAGCGCCGACGTGACGTCGGGACGCACGCAGCCTGCCATTCACGAACCAGGAAGTACGATTCGCACCGACGTCATCCCGCACGGCGAATATTTTCCGGCAGCCAAAAACTGCCGGGAAATCAGGACGACGCGAACAAGGTGTACCTGCACGCGACGGACAGACATGGACCCGAACCTACGTGTCATCCCGGCCCTCATAGCAGTCGACCTCCTCTACAGGTTCCGACGCAGACGCCGCAGAAGGTCAGAACAACAAAGGGAGGGGGGAAAGGGGGGGGCAGGCCACAAAACCCCCACCAAAGTCACACAGCACACATGCCCTTGACATACCTGACCCCCAGGCCCTGGTCACTACGAGGGGGTGGGGGCGTGTCCAACAAAGCCAGCGTCCGCCACAACGGAAGTGGTTGACGACGCGAACCGGTAACACAACAATACAGGTACGTCCCGTACCCACGCCTTAAGAGCGTGGGTACGAGTCGTACCACGCCCACACCTACGTCACCCCAACAATGGCGGGACGGCTGTACCCACGTGGCAAAGGCCTGGGTACGGCCCGCACAAGCATTCCACAGCGTGGGTACGGATATGTACGGACCGTACCCCCACCCCCGTATGCATGGAGCGTACCCCCCATGCCAACCGTGTATGTACGACCCGTACCCTCACCCGCGTATGCATGGAGCGTACCCCCACCCCAACCGTGTATGTATGACCCGTACCCTCACCCGCGTATGCATGGAGCGTACCCCCACCCCAACCGTGTATGTACGACCCGTACCCTCACCCGCGTATGCATGGAGCGTACCCCCACCCCAACAGTGTATGTACGACCCGTACCCTCACCCGCGTATGCATGGAGCGTACCCCCATGCCAACAGTGTATGTACGACCTGTACCCTCACCCGTGTATGCATGGAGCGTACCCCCACCCCAACAGTGTATGTATGACCCGTACCCTCACCCGCGTATGCATGGAGTGTACCCCCCATGCCAACAGTGTATGTACGACCCGTACCCTCACCCGCATATGCATGGAGCGTACCCCCACCCTAACTGTGTATGTACGACCCGTACCCTCACCCGCGTATGCATGGAGCGTACCCCCACCCCAACAGTGTATGTACGACCCGTACCCTCACCCGCGTATGCATGGAGCGTACCCCCACCCCAATAGTGTATGTACGACCCGTACCCTCACCCACATATGCATGGAGCGTACCCCCCATGCCAACAGTTATTGTTATTGTTGTTATTGTTATAGTGGGTTTGTATAGCGCCTGGGTCACCTGCAGGTCTCAGGGCGCTTTGACCACAGAACATAACATCCGGGATATCGAAAAGGGGGAGTACTTAGGCTGAGCTGAGTGCTGTTCTGAACAAATTTGTCTTCAAGGCTTTCCTGAAACGGAGTAGATTTCCCTCCTTTCGGAGTGTCTCAGGCAGGGCGTTCCAGAGGTTCGGTAGTAAAACCGAAAAGGATCTCCCTCCCATTGTGGACAGTTTAGAACGAGGACATACAAGGAGATTGGCATCAGCGGACCTGAGATTTCTTTCCGGCCTATATATCTCGATCCGCTCCTTGATATAGGTCGGGGCCTTCCCATAGATGGCTTTGTGGGCTATACAAAGGCTTTTAAAAACGGACCTCTGTCCAATTGGCAGCCAATGTAGACTTTTTAGTAGTGGAGAGGCGTGCGTTCTCCGCGGAAGGTTAAAAATAAGTCTTGCGGCGTCATTTAGGACTACCTGAAGTCTGTTTGTCAGCATTTTTGGCAGGCCTAAGTAGAGCGCATTGCCATGGTCAAGTCTAGATACTATGGTGGCTGAGACCACAGTGCGTAGCATCGACTGGGAGAGGAGAGGGACTAATTTGCGCAACTGTCTTAGAAGACCTGTACAGGTGCCAACCACGGTAGAAACCTGGTTGGTCATTGAGAGGGCACTGTCCAATTTAATACCCAGACTTTTTACCGTGGCTGCTGGCTGTGGAGTTGGGCCCAGCTCCTGGGGCCAGTACACATCACTCCAGGAGGAGCACTTGGATGGTACTACCAGCACCTCTGTCTTTTCGGGGTTAATTTTAAGCTGGTTGGTGGACATCCAGTTGACCGTGTATCTAAGAATGTCCTGAGCGTGGGACTGGGCTTGTGCTGTGTCACCTATGCCCAGCAGCAACTGTGTGTCGTCGGCATAGTTGAACACCCGGCAGCCCATCCCCGCTAGTGTATGAATCAGGGGCTGTAGATATATGTTGAACAGGAGTGGGGATAGAGCTGAACCCTGGGGGACGCCGCAAGTCAGACTTCCCACTCCTGATACATTATCAGTGTATGTACGACCCGTACCCTCACCCGCGTATGCATGGAGCATACCCCCCATGCCAACAGTGTATGTACGACCCGTACCCTCACCCACGTATGCATGGAGCGTACCCCCACCCCAACCGTGTATGTATGACCCGTACCCTCACCCGCGTATGCATGGAGCGTACCCCCCATGCCAACAGTGTATGTACGACCCGTACCCTCACCCGCGTATGCATGGAGCATACCCCCCATGCCAACAGTGTATGTACGACCCGTACCCCCCCCTGCGTATGCATGGAGCGAACCCACACCCATGTATGTTCTAAGCGTACATATCCTGAAATAGGAGGGTTGGGTGCAGAGTCCTCCCAGCAGTGCCCAGTCATAAGAGGGGTGTGTGCAGAGTCCTCCCAGCAGTGCCCAGTCATAAGAGGGGTGTGTGCAGAGTCCTCCCAGCAGTGCCCAGTCATAAGAGGGGTGTGTGCAGAGTCCTCCCAGCAGTGCCCAGTCATAAGAGGGGTGTGTGCAGAGTCCTCCCAGCAGTGCCCAGTCATAAGAGGGGTGTGCGCAGAGTCCTCCCAGCAGTGCCAAGACACAGGAGGGGTGTGTGCAGAGGCCTCCCAGCAGTGCCCAGTCATAAGAGGGGTGAATGCAGAGTCCTCCCAGCAGTGCCCAGACACAGGAGGGGTGTGTGCAGAGTCCTCCCAGCAGTGCCCAGACACAGGAGGGGTGGGTGCCTAACACTCCCAGCAGTGCCCCTGCAAAGAAAAGGGTGGAGTACCCACAGATCCAATGCCCACAAATGTCAGTCAGGTGCACAAAGATCCTGCAGTACATGTACCACATGTGTGTGAGGCTGGGAGTATACACATGAATAGCGCAGAAAAGAAAACATGTCCACATGAAGTCATGACAACAGTCTACATACACAAGTACAGTGACCACCAAGGACGGCACAAATGATGCAGGTGGAGACATCGCTCAGCATGCATGGCCCAAGTCTAACGAGTCCGTCACACACCCAGCCAATGTAGACACAGCTCAGCACCACATATTGGAATGACCCTGCAGGGAAGATGTCAGGTTACACAAAGGAAGGAGCACACCTTGGGACGATGTCACCATGCAGTAACTGCTTACATGAACCAAGTTATGTAGCCAACAGCTTGTGATGGCACACAGATACCAGGATCCACCCTATGACCAGCACAAGACTACAATTCCCACATACCCAACACATTATCACCACCCAAAATAATGGAGCAGGTCCACCAACAGCAATACCAGACAGACAGTAGTGTACTAAGGAAAAATAAATTGCTTTATTCAGCATCCAAAAATCTGTCCCTTGAAATTGCCCATAGGGCAATCCAAAGTTCAAATCCAGGTGGGGGACACAGTGGGACGCGTGTCCCCTAGCTTGCCTGCACAGTCAGACTCCTTCGTCTTCCAGAGGGGGGGGGGCATCATGTGGGGGGAAGGACCAGGCACCGCAGGGACATGAGGGCGAAGGGTAGGCGTCATGGGTGCAGGGATGGAGGATTCCACCACAGGGTTGGGGCAGCGCCAAAGGCGGAGGCCAGGATGGCGCTGCACACCTTAGCAAGGTCCTCCAGCGACTCCCCTGCACCCGAAGGAACCACAGGCCCCAAGGAGGGGGGGGTCAGAGGGATGGGTCGCAACGCCACTGGGGGAGGGTGTGGACAGGGGGGGGACTCAACCACCCTGACCGGGGACTCCCTTGACTGCTTGCAGGGTGGTGTCACTGTGGGGCTCAGGGACAGAGCGGCCATGAAGGAGACTTTGCTGGATATGTGGCCAGGAGAGCTGAGGGGAGGGGATTTGGAGGGAGTGGATCTGGTGGAATGCGGACTCCCACTCTGGCTGCATGTCTTACGTTTGCCCCCCGACCCAGTGGGTGTGCCTACTTCACCCTGTGTGTGCGTGCCAGGAGGTGTGCGTTTGACCTTCCCTGCTGGTGTGGTGCCTGTGTCTGTTGTGGTGGGTTCATGCTGACGTCTGGGTGTACGTGGGACAGGCATGGGAGTGGGAAGTGTGGATGGGTCAGGGGTAGGGGGTTGGACGTAGCGCTGCAGGAGACCCACTGCTGCAGTCAGTGTCGAGTCAATGGACCTCAGCAAGTTGCGTTGGTCAGCCTGCGATGAGAAAATGCCCTCCAAGTATGCCTCCATGTTGTTCAGCACTTGGCTGTGGCCATGGAGGACATTAAGCATCGCAGCCTGACCAACCTGCAACTGCCGCTGGATGTCCACAGACTCGGCATTGGCGGCAGCAGTGGAGACAGGGGCAGGGGGTGCGGTGCCTGGCAGGAAGGAGACATGTGGTGACCGGGCACGTTGGGAAGCGACACGAGCAAGTGGGAGGGGGCTGATGGCAATGGAGGGGGCGGGGAGAGATGTTGTGCCGCTGTCAGCTGCTGGTGCAGCCTCCGCCCACTCGGAGAGCTGATCCTCGGACCCGTCAGCTTCATATTCTGTGGTGGCACTGGACAGGTCCTCGGCCTCACTCTCCTCCGCCTCAGTTCCACTTGATGTGCCAGCCAAGATGTCACCGCTGGCACTGGTGCTCGGTCCCTCCGCTCCGTCTGTGCTGATGTCTCCCTCCGTGTCCCCCGACGATGCTGTGGGCAAGGTGAAGAGACAGCAATTAATCATACACCTGTATACATATGTCACATGAGTCCAATCTACAGAGGTTACAGTGCATAGCCTGAAAAGAAAGATGAGTAACATCTACAAAACAAGGTACATATGTAGGGCATGCAACACACAGTCGGTTGACCCACCATGCCACTGAAAAACTACGGAGAGCATGACACAATAGCAAATGACATGAAATGGATTTTGACAGAGGAGCCAGGCTCTGGGGACAATCCAGCACTGCATCTGCACCACACAGCGTTGCCGAAAATAGGGATGAGCTGGGACCATGTCCATGAACTTGAGGCACATGCTGCATAGGTAATACTGAAAACATGCCCACCATGACTGGCTGTCGGCGTGTGGGTGTGGCGGGCTGGAAAGTCAGACGAGGAGGCCAGTTATAGTGGGCTATAGTGTAGCTTTAATGAACACAAGTTCCGTTTACACGGGGTGAGGGTTTAGGGGTAGCTGGGGAAGGCTCCCTCGTCGCGGTCGTCGGGGTCGGTACTTCCGGGACGTCTCCGTTCTTGGTTGCAACCGGTGACGGTAGATCGGGCGGGTGCTCCTCGGAGGACCGGAAGAGAAAGAAAGAGGAGCCGTTAGTCCTGCAGGGACTCAGATGAAGACACTGTCCCCGAGACCAAAAGGTGAAGAGAAGGAAACAGACCGTGTGGGAAAAGGGGCAAGAAGGGGAAAGGCAAGGGGTTGGTACAGGAAGGGTGCTCTGAAAGGGTCGTGAGAAAAACCTATGTACACAGTGCAGGGTGCTGTATACAATTTACAAGGTGGCTGAATGTGATTGCAAAGAGAGAGGGACTCTATATACAAGGGGGTGTTTCGTATGTACACAGAGCACCTAACGGACTGAGGGTATGGTGGAAGGTACTCATGCGCTCCGCCGTAACTCTCCTCCGAGTTACGGCCGCTCTTCAGCTACCTCCGTGGGACTCCACCAGTCTTCCGACCACTCCTCGAGTTCTCCGCTTCCGTCTTCTCTTTCCGCGGTATCGCCAGCTGAGAGTTCCTGCCACGATCTTTCGACGCCTTCAGTCTCTTCGGTTCCGCCTTTTCTGTGGTCGTCTGGTTGCAGGTGGGCGGGACTTCCGGGGCACCGGGCGAGTCCTTCCGCTCCTTCGTCACTCCTGATTGGACCCTGAAAGAGAGAGAGGGGCGGGGACTCCGTTGTCACGGACGCTTTGGTGATCCTTCGGTTTTGTGGGTCCTGGAAGGGATAGCGCTGTAGAGGAGGTAATCCGGGTGGTGTGCGTGAGGGGTTGGGGACCGGGGGAAAGGATCCATCACACTGGCTCACTGCACCTTGAGTGTATGTCCAGACAAACATCACACACTGGCCAGACCTAGCAAGGAGATATCAGGTTTTGACATGTAGGCTTTGCCCGCACCAACCACCCCCTACATGAGACAATTTGTTGAGACACAGGAAGCATTTACATCTCTTAGTCTGGGTGAAATACACATGGGCTGGATAAATGCAAGATTGGAAACGAAATACCCAAGGTGCGCCTGTCCAAATAATCATGTACAAATGGTCATCATCAGATGATTGTAACAAGACACACAGGCACTGGCCACCGGGAGTATGAACAAGGAAAATCAGGTCAGGCTGTACAGTGGACACTTGTACTACATTTTACGTCAATATACATGGTGCCAGGGGACAATGGCACAGAGCACAACCTATGCTGTAGACACTGAGAGTGTCCACATTTTGTGATGACACACATGACACCTAGGAAAATTTGCCCCAGGGAACAGTAGTGGCCACACAACTCCATGGTCCTGAATGGGAATGACTGCAACACACACCACCATCCCTGCACCATGCGTATCGCACACTCATGCACATCATGTCACAGGCCACAACATAGGACATGCTTGCTGTAAGGCATGACACTTGAGAGACTAACTCCCATGTCTGGACTCAGCATCAGTGCCAACTGACATGGAACCCACAAGTACTGAACTGGACAGGGCACAGGCAAGGTCCCAAAACCTGTTACACACCACCCCCACACATGATGCTACAGGCATTGTTCACGTGGATAAAGTGCCAGCCTAGATGACCTTGTGAAGGAGTGACTACACACAGACCAGGGAACACATTGCAAGGAGGGGAAGGGAGGCAAGAGAGCACCCCTGTACTGTGGGTAAACGGATCTGCACAGCACCTTTAAACCCTGGCAGTGTATCCATGCAACTGTGCACTTACAAATGCTGGTGACACACAACAAACATACATTTACCTACCCCCTTCCTGCTTCTGCTTCTCCTGTAAGCGCCTGTCCAAGTCTGGAAAGACCACTGCCAGCACACGCTTGTGGATGTGGGTCAGACGGCGGCGCCCGCGGTTCTTATGGGTCTCAGGTGAGTCCCCCAGCAGGACCCGTGCGATCCTCCGCATCCAGCACCGGATATCCTGCCAGCGTTTTCTCACCAGGGCCAGGCGCCGCTTGCGACCCTCCGTCCTCCTCACGGCACTGACGGCGTTCATCCAGATCTGCTTCTTGGCAGAGGCGCCTACCTGTGAGGATGAACAAGTGACACTACATCAATACACCTGGCACATGTCACAGAGACACATATTAGAACAAATTTGCTGTTTACAACAAGGCATAGTATGCATCCAAAGCATTGCACCTTTGTCATAGGGACATGATCCTCTGGGGAAGGGCAAAAGCAGTACGTGCCATTGAAAGTACACAGGTGGAATGAGGGCAACGACACAATCAATGATCCAGGCTCACACTGTGCATCACAAGCTACACCAGGATTATGTGCAGCACCTCTAAGCAGTCACATGCCACAGGCCACTGACGCTACCTCAGCAGAGTACACAGACACACACAGGCACAGGACATTCACCTGCCATTGCCAAATGCAGCGACAAACCTCACTCTGCACATGTGCTACTAGACGGGGGGGCTCACAGGTGTGGGGCTGGCTCTGCACGTCAGACACACAGCACTGCTCCCTGCTCACATCAGATGGCCAGAGTATATCCATCCCTCATGCAGCCCGGGTGCTACACTCCACATATGCACCCACCCACATGACAGGGGACTTACACGCACACCGATGTCCAGGGTACGAACACATCATGTGGACACTCTCAGCACAGGTACACAGAACTAACACACATCTGTGGGTACAGTCACCTGTCACATTGGGCTGACCACATAATCACATGAGGACTGTAGAGGCTACATTCCCAGGAGGATAAGACAGGCAGAATGTGGCATGCACCATGCAGTGATTGTCACAGTAAACACAATGCAAGTGAGGACGGCAGACATGCACCACAGCATGCTCTGGCTGGGAGACATCAGGCATTCCCCCCCCCCGGGACCCCCCCTACAGTACATTGCATGTGTGTCACACCTGGACACAATGCCAGAAGTCACAGTCACAAGAAAGGGACACAGTCTGTGCTAGTAGACCCTGCACTCACCTGATACCCTGGTCGCCCATACAGCAGGGGGTACTGTGGGAGGATCACATCCAGCAATGCCAGGTTCTCCTCCAGGGTGAAAGGCTGTGCCCTCTCCACAGAGCTTGACATGGTTCCAGGGAATCAGGAGCAGCAGCTGGGTCGTAGAATCCAAAGATGTGCAGGCAAGTGCTCCCTCATGGGACCTGGCTGCCTTATATCTGCCTTGCTGGCCTGTTTCATGCACAGGAGTACAGAGTGATTGGTCACTCACATTTGCATCCTATGTTTCCTCCAATCCCTTCAAACCTAGCACAGTCAGTGGGTTTTTATTGTTTTTTTTCTTGAGCATGATGTCAACTCCAGAACCACATTGCAACAAAGTAGATTCATTCAAACTGACTTCTGCTGTGCACCTGCAGAAAAAATTTCATACTTTAAATTTGGTCTCCATGACAACCAGCATGCATGTAGGCCTTTATACTTGTCCCTCATGTGTCCCCTATGTAATTTGGAGTTTCACACACAGGTACGGTGCGTTCCAGGGCCCTAGGGCACCCCAAATGCATAGCAACGGCCCGTACATGACTGTATACGGTGCTACCGCTTCCCCCAACCGTTGATTGAGGAGTTGACGGCAAGGCTGGCACCACACCGCAACCGCTGCACAGGTATCCTACGGCACTGACACCCAAGCTGAAGGTAATGGCAGCCCTACATTTTCTTGCCATGGGTACCTTTCAATATACCATAGCTCATGTTGGTGGCATGTCCCAGAGCATGTTCAGCCGTGTGCTGCATGATTTCTTAGAGGCCATGTTGCTTCACCTGGATGAGTTCATCCATTTCCCAACTCCTGAACAGTTGACTAGGGTCAAGCGTGGATTCTATGCCCTGGGAGGGATGCCCCATGTCATTGGGTCCATAGATGGGACACATGTGGCTTTGGTACCACCACAGGCACAGGAGGTAGCGTACAGGAATCGCAAACACTACCACTCCATCAATGCCCTTGTGGTGTGTCTGTCCAACATGGTGATTTCACATGTCTGTGCTCGTTTTCCAGGATCAGCACACTATGCCTACATCATGAGGCGTAGCAGGGTGCCTGAAATGATGACGCAGCTGCGCAACGAACGAGCATGTGTTGTTGGTGGGTACACTCTGTCTGTCCTGTATTTTGCGTAGACTTCCAGCACGACCGCTTCTCCTGTCCTACTTATGTCCATGTGGTTTCCATGTAGGGGACGCTGGCTATCCCAACATGCCATGGCTGATCACACCTCTCCGCAACCCCATCACGCCGGCCCAGCTCCGCTACAACACCGCCCTTGGCTGGACAAGGCGAGTGATAGGGAGGACATTTAGCCTCCTGAAGAGCCGATTCAGATGCCTCCACAAGACCGGCGGCGCCCTCCCATATGCCCCGGTGAAGGTCTGCAAAATCTTCATGGTCTGCTGCATGCTGCACAACATGGCAGTTGAGAAAGCTGTGCCACTCATCCTGGATCAAGATGATCAGGACCATCCACCCGTGGAGGACGAAGGGCTTGGCAATGGGGCTAGTGATGTGGAGGATGTGGTTCCGCAAGAGGACATCCGGAGTCGGCTCATACGCGACTTCTTTGCTTAGTGGTGAGTACCAGTGTCTGAGTGTGCACGCATTGGTCCCCGTGTGGCATGTGTTGCGATGTGTGTGTCCATCTGCATGTATGCCACGTGAGTCAGAGGTGTGTGTGGATGTGTCACTGGAGTGATGGTACCAGTGATGAGTGTATTTCCCCAGTCATAATTGTGACCTAGCATGTTGTCATCCTTACATGTGTCGAGTACATGCACATGCAAGTGGCTGTGCTTTTTGTGGCTGACTTCTTGTGTGTCTCTCATCCCCAGGTACTTGCGCATGCCGTCTGCTGGTTGCATTGTTGTGGCACTGCTATTCCTCATGGACACGTCATCGTGTGCTGACTCAGCGTTACACGCACGGACACGTTTGGAAGTCTCCTTAGGGTAAGGGATGCATCAGGGGTGTATTGGGTGTGGCAGTTGTTTACGATGTGTGCACACTGCCCCTGTCGATGTTTGGTTCCTCCGCAGACATGTCGCATCACCATGGGACACATGACATGTAGCTGGGTACACCTGAATAGATGGTCAGACTTGTTGACAGTCATCTGTGATGGGATAGTGGATTGTGATGATGGCATCAATGTGTGTAACACTGCCCTCGGACACATACCGTTTGCATTGGCTTGACATGGTGTGGGACTTCCACATCAGAGGATCAATGGTGTATGGCAGCCTCTCCGTGAGCAGCAGGGGGTGTTTAGCTGTTAGCCGACACTTGTGTGCCAGTTCCATGGCTATCACGCATTTGTGCTGCAGAAGGGGGGTTCCAGTGTTGGACCCACATGTTACTCCACATGACCTGTGTATGTGTACTCTGAGTTGCCTCTGCATTCCCGAATACATGAATAATAAAGGTGTCCCTATGCCTCCAAGGTGCCTATTCTCAATCAATGCTGGTGTGTTGCCACGGTGCATACGGCATGTCTGGCATGGTTTTCCATGATAGTGGCTATGTGTCTATGTGTCGAGTAGCAAGATCAAGCTGTTTGTGTGGGATTAGACTGTGTATTGTGCATGATGTCCATGACTGTGTGGGTATTGTGACATGTGTCATCCCCATGCATCCAACGTTGGCCAGGCCACCATTCTCTGCATCCACCTGACTCAAGCTTGCAGGACATGGTTCTGCCACCTGTCCACACATACCTGGGTGCCCCCCAGGACACTCCACATGATCCCTGACTTCTGCGCATGGCTGTCGCTGTACTCAATATGTCTGTCGGCACGGTTGTGCGGCCACCCCCTCAGCTGGTTGGGCCCATCACGGGTGTGTATGGTGCTCCATGTCTGTGTTGCCTAATACATTGTGACCCATGTGTGTCCTGTGCCAGACTCAGGCCCCAGGGTGTGGATGGTTGAAGTCATATGAGAACTCAGGCATGGTTAGACTTAACAAGACACATGTAAGGTAATAATGCAAAATGTAGGCATCATCGCTTTATCGTGTAACTTTTTATTATTGTTGGGGTACGTGGGGGGGGGTATGACATGAGGGGCTTTCCGGGTGTGTGGAATCCAAAGTTCACTAGGGGAGTTGGTGTCCTTGCCATTGGAAATCCTCAGAGTCCATGCCACAGTCTTTGTCAACATTGGTCAGACAGTGACCAGCAAGTCCATGTGGCAGAGAATGTCTTTTGCTGATGCGCTGCTGTTGGTCCAGTGGGCCAGGTGCTAGGCCAGGTGTCCTGGGAGATGGTGCTGTTGCGCCGACCCTCACGGTCTTTTCCGTGGACGACCCGCCCTCCTGCGGGAACCCTCAGAAGCAGGCCGTGACGATGTTTGGGATGCTCCGTCGGATGTCTCCTCCTCCTCCTGATCCCTCCCTGTGGGTGGTGATGTTCTATGCCTGGTGGCACAGGGAGGGTTGCCCATGTTGTCGGCTATCCGACGGAGTGTACGGTGAATTCCCGTGAACACCGTCACGAGCTCAGCCTGTCTGTCCTCCATCCGCCCTTGGTGTCGCAGTAGACAGGCATGTTGCTCCGCATGTTGCTGGGCCTGCTGGGTCTTGATCTCCTCGAGGATGGACACAACCTGGGCCATGCCCGTGGTGTCCTGCCGGTATGTGTCCAGGATGTTTCTGACATGGGAATATACCGGTTCCGCAGCCAACTGGTCAGGCTCACGCCTCCACCATCCTCCACTCCCACCACCCCTGCCCACTTGCACCTGGCCTGCCCTTGTGGGCACATCGGGTCTCCGGGACCCCTGAGGGGTGGCATTAGCGTTGTCGCCTGCCTCCTCCTGGGTGCCCGGTACACCGTGTTCCTCCTGGTGAGCCTGGCTGCGTTGTGGTGGTGGGGCAGGGATCCTGGGTGTCTCCTGGGATGTGGCAGGAGTGGGGGTGGTGGTTGGCCCAGTTGTACCTGTCGCAGGTGCTGCAGGTGGTTGGACACCAGAGGGGCCAGGTTGGTCGGGGTCGTCCACAGAGTGGTGAGAGTCGTTGCTGCCGGTGGGTCCGTCATCCCGCAGAGCCGGGTCCTGTGAGTCTTCCCCCCCAGTGTTGGGGGGTGATCCACGACCTTGACCTGTGTGTGAGAGAGACAATGTTAATTTTGTTCCATGCAACATCCATGTTTCATTTGTTTCTAAGTTGGCACATTTCCTCTGGGAATTTGGATATGTCTTGCATTCCACTCACAGTGCACTTGTGCATGGGTATGTCCCTTGGCCACAGCTTTTGAGACTTTACCTATGTGTGCCACAGTCTTACTTGCTGCGTCAATTGTGACTGCAGTCAGCAGTGGAGTGAACAGGTGTGGCGAGCCATGCATTGGCGCCTTCCGTGTTGCACTGTACGTGGGCACATGGAGTAGTTCCACACACTTATATAATGCAGGTAGCTGTTGTTGTGCTCGTGCACAGGTTGAGACATGGCCCAGTGTTTTGCCATGGAGAAGAGATGGGGATTCAGGCACTGGCCACCCTTGTCTACATGCACGCAGTCCACCTGCTGATGAGCAGACATTCCGACACCCCACAAGGCTGAATTTGTCTCCCTGTGTGTCCCTTTCTCACTCCCTCTCTGTCCCCCTCTCCCTCCCTCCCTGTGTCAGCCTCCTCCCTCTGTCCGTCTCCCTGTGTCTCCCTCCCTCTCTCTCCCCCTCTCCCTCCCTCTGTGTGTCACCCTCTGTCACCTCAGCCCAGCTTCCTAGGCACACACTTTTTGCAGATCTTTGAATGGCCCTTGGCTTGTTGATGTGAGTTTATTTCTGATCTCCAGGCACCCATTGGGTGTAGTGTCTGTGTCTGCGCTGCTGCTGTGGTGGTGTGTGCTGCCACTCTTTCACAGTGTTGGCTGTTCATTAGCTGCTGTCGTGTGCAAAAACGTGCCTTCACCCCATGTCTTAATGCAAGGCGTCCGCCATTTGCTGGCAAGTCTTTCCTGTGTGGGGACACACTGTTTGTCTGGCTGTGACCTAGGCCATATGGGCAGAGGGCACTATGTGATTTTTGGGGCATACACTCCTGCCATCCGGCTTACCGTGTCCTGTGTTGGTGTTTTCTGTGGCCTGTGACTTGGCATTGTCCAGCTGGGTGCATGGGGCATGGTGGCGCTAGTGGCATGTGCGTGTTCATGGAGTGTGGTTGAGTCATGCGATAGCTTGGGGTGGTTGCGTGCCTGATTGTGAGTTTGGTTGTGGATGACGTTCCCCCCATGTGAGGTGAGTTGTTTGTGTACTCACCCGGCTCTCAGAGTCCTTCTACTCCGTCCACTGACACCACCGGCAGTATGGCCATCACCCTCTCCTCCCAGGGATGGTATTGTACGGGTCTGCGGGGCGGCCCTCCTCCAGTGATGTTGGCCTGGTTGTGTTCGTCGGTCATTTTGGCTCGGACCCTCCTCCGCAGATCGTACCACCTGGCTTGGCATTCATGCCTGGTCCTTCTGGTGGACGCAACAGCATTCACAGTATCGACAATCCTCTGCCACATGGCTGTTTTTTCGGAAATGCTGGTCTGTCTGACCAATGTTCCAAAGAGGTGTGGCTCGACTCTGAGGATTTCGTCGACAAGGACCTCCAACTCTTGGCTAGTGAACTTTGGATTCTTGTTAGTGGGCATGGTGAGGGGTGTGGGTGTGGATGGTTGTGGGGGGTGTGGGTGTGGATGGTTGTGGGTGTGTGGGTGTGGTTGTGCAGGTGTGTGTGTGTGAATGTGATGAGGGGGTGTTTGTGAAGGTGGGTGTGTGAAGGTGTGCAAGTTTAAGGTGTAGTAAAGGTTCAAGTATGGTGCTGTAGGTTGTCTGTGGGGTCTGGCAGCAGTGAGTCTGTTGCAAAGGCTCATGGTTTGTGTCTGTGGGCCCTTTTTATTGGTCCATTGGTGGGTGTGGCTGTGTTTGAACTTTGGGTGGGTGTGTTATAAGGAGTGGTTGTGTTTTGGGCCTCTGTTCAGGATTTTGGCAGTTGCAGGTCAGTGAATGTGTTGTATTTGTGCTTGTTGGACATGTTTTGTGGCTTTGTGCCATTCGAATAGTGTATTCTTGTGTTGTTGTGCTTTGTCCTGGTTGTGTATGTGCGTTTTTAGCGTGTGTACGGTGTGTACTTCGGCAATTTTGTTGTACAGTGCTGTCCTTGTGTCTGGCTTGGTATGACTCATACATGCGCGATGTTGGGTGAAGGTGCTGGTGTTGGGGCCTGGGGTGCGCTCCGTACTTAGAATGTTGGGGTGGGGGTATGCTCCATACATACGGGGGTGAGGGTACGGGTCGTACATACAAGGTTCGGGTGGGGGTACATGCCATCCATACACGGGTGAGGGTACGGGCTGTACATACATGGTTGGGGTGGGGGTACGCTCCATACATACGCGGGTGTGGGTACGGGCCATACATACACGGTTGGGGTGGGGGTACGGTCCGTACATACACTGTTGGGGTGGGGGTACGCTCCATACGTACGTGGGTGTGGGTACGGGCCGCACATACACAGTTGGGGTGGGGGTACGGTCCGTACATACACTGTTGGGGTGGGGGTACGCTCCATATGTACGCGCGTGAGGGTACGGGTCGTACATACACTGTTGGGGTGGGGGTACGCTCCATACGTATGCGGGTGTGGGTACGGGCCGTACATACACGGTTGGGGTGGGGGTACGGTCCGTACATACACTGTTGGGGTGGGGGTACGCTCCATACGTACGCGGGTGAGGGTACGGGTCATACATACACTGTTGGGGTGGGGGTACGCTCCATACGTACGCGGGTGAGGGTACGGGTCGTACATACACGGTTGGGGTGGGGGTACGCTCCATACATACACGGGTGGGGGTACGGGCCGTATGTACGGGGGTGTACATACACGGGTGTGGGTACGTCTCGTACATACACGGGTGTACATACACGGGTGTACATACACGAGTATACATTCACGGGTGGGGGTACTTCTCGTACATACACGGGTGTACATACACGGGTGTACATACACGGGTGTACATTCAGGGGTGGGGGTACGTCTCGTACATACACGGGTGTACATACACGGGTGGGGATTCGACTCGTACATAGGAGGGCTGGGGGGAGTGTTGGGCACGTATGCGGGCACATGTCTCCATGGTTGCTATGGGAGTTCGGTGCGGACGGTGTTTTTTCCATCCGGTTGTAACATCGGACGCACGGGATGGATCGTACTAGCGCGGTCGGACTTCACTTTTCACATTTGTACGGTAAATCGTCCGAGGATGTGTCGGACACATTTTCCGACCCGAGGACGTGTGGGGAATAATTCCCAATGCGATTCGTATGGACTTTTTCCCATGCGAATCGTACTTGGCAGTTTGTACGGCACTTGTACGATTCGTACGGTAAAAAGACCGGATACGAGTTGTACGGGGAATTTTTTTACAGGATCCGAATCGGCACCTTAATCTTTATTTTACACCAGCCAAATTGTACACATGGGGGAAAAGGATAGATGATAAATGCCCCAGATGTGAGTTAGGACCAGCCAACCTGATCCATATGCTGTACGACTGTGACAATCTGGCGCTATTAAAAGAAGGGCTGCTAGGTTTGTGGAAGGAACTATTTGGCCATAGACCAGAACCGGATCACTGACATAATATCGACTACCAAAATATAGACCTACAAAAATATTGATGCCAAAATATCGAATGCAAAAATATCGAATTCCTATCTTCAAACAGGTAAGTACAAAAATATTGATTCCAAAATATCGTTGTAAAAAATAAAGTCAGTCAAAATATCGAATTTTTTTAAATGTATAAAAACTAATGTAAAAATATTAAAATATTAAATATAATTAACTAAAACATATTTAAAAATACTTAAATAACCTTAAAAATAATAAATAATTAATGGAACTTAAAAAAAAAAAACTTACATTTTTATTTTTTAAAAGTTATATATAAACGTAATATTAATAAAAAATAATCAATATTTTTACCGTAGGATAGCGGCAGGGTAAAATGTACCATTACCACTCCAGTGAGTGCAACAGTAGGGAAAGCGTCAGATAGCGTAGGGGTAAAAATAACTATTCCCACTCCAAAGAGTGCAACAGTAGGGAAAGCGTTGGATAGCGGGAGGGTAAAATTTACTATTCTCACTCCAGTGAGTGCAACAATAGGGAAAGCGTTGGATAGCAGGAGGGTAAAATTTACTATTCCCACTCCAGTGAGTGCAACAATAGGGAAAACGTTGGATAGCGTAGGGGTAAAAATTACTATTCTCACTCCAAAGAATGCAAAAGTAAGGATAGCGTTGGATAGCGTAGGGGTAAAAATTACTATTCCCACTCCAAAGAGTGCAACAGTAGGGAAAGCGTTGGATAGTGGGAGGGTAAAATGTACTATTCCCACTGCAGTGAGTGCAACAATAGGGAAAGCGTTGGATAGCGTATGGGTAAAAATTACTATTCTCACTCCAAAGAATGCAACAGTAAGGATAGCGTTGGATATCGTAGGGGTAAAAATGACTATTCCCACTCCAGTGAGCGCAACAATAGGGAAAGCGTTGGAGAGCGTATGTGTAAAAATTACTATTCCCACTCCAAAGAGTGCAACAGTAGGGAAAGCGTTGGATAGCGGGAGGGTAAAATTTACTATTCCCACTCCAGTGAGAGCAACAATAGGGAAAGCGTTGGATAGCGGGAGGGTAAAATTTACTATTCCCACTCCAGTGAGTGCAACAATAGGGAAAGCGTTGGATAGCGTATGGGTAAAAATTACTATTCCCACTCCAAAGAGTGCAACAGTAGGGAAAGCGTTGGATAGCGGGAGGGTAAAATTTACTATTCCCACTCCAGTGAGTACAACAATAGGGAAAGCGTTGGATAGCGTATGGGTAAAAATTACTATTCCCACTCCAAAGAGTGCAACAGTAGGGAAAGCGTTGGATAGCGGGAGGGTCAAATTTACTATTCCCACTCCAGTGAGTGCAACAATAGGGAAAACGTTGGTTAGCGTAGGGGTAAAATTACTATTCCCACTCCAAAGAGTGCAACAGTAGGGAAAGCGTTGGATAGTGGGAGGGTAAAATGTACTATTCCCACTGCAGTGAGTGCAACAATAGGGAAAGCGTTGGATAGCGTATGGGTAAAAAGTACTATTCTCACTCCAAAGAATGCAACAGTAAGGATAGCGTTGGATAGCGTAGGGGTAAAAATTACTATTCCCAATCCAGTGAGCGCAACAATAGGGAAAGCGTTGGAGAGCGTATGTGTAAAAATTACTATTCCCACTCCAAAGAGTGCAACAGTAGGGAAAGCGTTGGATAGCGGGAGGGTCAAATTTACTATTCCCACTCCAGTGAGAACAACAATAGGGAAAGCGTTGGATAGCGGGAGGGTAAAATTTACTATTCCCACTCCAGTGAGTGCAACAATAGGGAAAGCGTTGGATAGCATATGGGTAAAAATTACTATTCCCACTCCAAAGAGTGCAACAGTAGGGAAAGCGTTGGATAGCGGGAGGGTAAAATTTACTATTCCCACTCCAGTGAGAGCAACAATAGGGAAAGCGTTGGATAGCGTAGGGGTAAAAATTACTATTCCCACTCCAAAGAGTGCAACAGTAGGGAAAGCGTTGGATAGCGGGAGGGTAAAATTTACTATTCCCACTCCAGTGAGTGCAACAATAGGGAAAGCGTTGGATAGCGTAGGGGTAAAAATTACTATTCCCACTCCAAAGAGTGCAACAGTAGGGAAAGCGTTGGATAGCGGGAGGGTCAAATTTACTATTCCCACTCCAGTGAGTGCAACAATAGGGAAAGCGTTCGATAGCGTAGGGGTAAAAGTTACTATTCCCACTCCAAAGAGTGCAACAGTAGGGAAAGCGTTGGATAGAGTAGGGGTAAAAATTACTATTCCCACTCCAATAAGTGAGTAGTAGGGAAAATAATAATTTAATATTTTTATTTAAATAATTTAATTATTAATACCAATACAACATTTTTTTAAAATTAATTACCATTCAACAAATATTTAATAATCAATTAATTATAAATACCAATAAATATTGTTTTTTAAATTAATTACCTATTAATAATTAATTAACAAACAATTAATTTTCAATACCAAAAATGAATAAATACAAGTAATACCAATTAATAATTATTTAATAGTAAATTAATTATCAATACACAAAATTAATTTCAATAATTAATTATTTACAATTAATTTACTTCTCACCATATTCCCCTATAAACCCACAACCCACTACAAATAATAAATAAAAGAATTAACATAATTATCAATTAAACTATTAATAAAAATTAATTACCAAATAATACAAATTAATTACCAATTAATAATGATTAATAATGATTAGAAAACTGCTGCTAAAGCGGCGATAAGGGGCTTGATAATATGCCCTTGTGAATTGCAATAGAAGCCCAGGTTTATGTCCTTCACACCAGAACCTGGGCTTCTATTGGAATTATCAAGCTTCTTATCGCCGCTTTAGTGGCAGTTTCCAGCCGCTAAAGCGGCGATAATGTTATCGCCATTCTTGATAGTATGGCCCACAGTTTTAGATTCTCCTATTGTTTGTAGTCATGAATATGAATAATCTTAGCGGCCAAGTTTTCATTTTTCCTATGTGTCCCATTTTCATGCTTTCAGTGCCTATGGGTAAGGCATTTTTAGAACTTATGGCCCTCATTTATGAGAAGTGTTGCACCGCTGCTTGAAAGCAGCGATGCAACACTTCTCAGTGCACCCTCCTTGCGACATGATAAATTTGTCATATTTACTATATGACACATCATGTCACAAGGAATGACAGATACATTGTATCTGTCAGTGCAAAAGTGGTGCATTGCTGGAGTTGTGTTGGAAGCGTGACGCAACTCCAGCAATTTTCCTTGCAAAAGGGCCTGTGTCACCCTTATGCCTGCCACGATACAGGTGTAAGTTATTGACGCATTGGCGTCCTAGAAGTGGCGCAATAAAATCTTATAGATTTCACTGCAAAACTCCTATGACCCTTTCTTGCGGGGGAACACCCACCCTGCATACAATATACCTGACGCAGGTATAATGTAGCATAGGGGATTACGAAATTACGCATCTGCCTAGATGCGTCACTTCATAAATATGGCGCAACATGGCGAATTATTTATGCATCTGCAGTGTCACAAAAAGGCCCTATATGTTCCACTTTGAATGACGCTGTATCACAAATAGAATAAAGCAGCCGTCTCCATGTGAGAAAATGTTAATCCAGAATTATCCCCTTTAGTATAATATAATTGCATAGAAACAGCCTTAAACAGTTCCAGCACTCCTAAGGGTTTACACGCGGTCACTCACATATACATATGCCTGTGAGAGGCCTGTATTTGTATATGTGAGAAGTTGGCCTGGCATATGCTGTCCTCTAGTTATAGGGGACACCTTGCACCAGTCCAATTCAACTCTTATTGATGATAGGTAAAGACAACCTTTAAAGAAAGCTATCCTAGTGGTAGCTGTGGAGAGCAGCCTTCAGGCTAAGTCTTGAAGGAGTGTTAAGCTTATTGTTTTACCATAGATAACCTCTTGAATGACCAAATGAAAGAGTAGTCCACACAGGTATATATATAAAATATATGTATTTATTCTAGACAGAATCCCACAAGTCTCTTTATGAGGCTAGAGGCAAAGTTACAATTCAAACAAGCATTTATATATACAATAAATAGCACTGGAATCATAGGGCCCCGAGGGGGACCAAACCATATACTAAAAAAATGGTATAAGAACCACGACAATTCTACAGACAATGCCTAGGGCATTTAGGATCGCTGGCCCCTTCAGAATCCACCCACAGTTATGAGTAAGGGGACCCACGGGAGGCGCGTGCAGTGCAAGTAGCTGCTATCGGGATCTCTATTATAGCCTATGGAGAATGTCGCAGTTTGATTTTAAAAGATTAAAGACACTTCTAGTAGGAGTTTAAAGTCAAGGGCTTAGAGTTAAGCTTTTGAAGAGCCCACTACCACAAGAGTACCGAGGTACCACTGTTACCTGCCCCAGGGAAGCCGGGTGCATAGGTCGTTTTCGATGTCGGGTCGCGGGCTGATTTTAAATGGGAAAATGTACAAAACTGCTGCTAGCCAAAAGCGTCGATGATGTCGTGAAGAATGAAGTTGTAGATCTTGAAGAGAAGAACCTGAAAGCAGAGGGGACAAAGTCTGGGTCACGGCACAGTGACCAGAGAGCTCAAAGGAAGGAGCCCTTCAATGTCGGGTGCTTCAAGTGGAAAGAGGTGTAGCTGGGATCTGCAGCCACGGGCTCCGGGAGGCTTCAAGGAAGGCCAGCTTCTGGAAGGCAACTGCAACACATTGGATGAGGGTTTCTGCGGTGTTAGTGTCTGGATTGGATCCACTAAGCCTTGGCAACCACAACCCACGCAAGATAAACAAATCAGCTACTGGTGCAGACCCACGAAATTTGTGAGAGGTCTCCTTTGGAGAGACTGTAGAGCAGGCCTAGAGCAACAAGGGGAACTCTTAGTTGTTGAGATTGTCCTCTGCTAGGGCCCACAAGTTGAGAGACAAGGGACTGCAGAAGGCAGCAAAATGGAGTGCGTAAAAGGATGCCCACGGGCAACCGAAGGGGGCTAGGGTGTTGATCTTTGGCACAAATGCTGCTTGGTGGTTGGCTCAATAATGGGCAAAAGCACAACTTCCCCACTGGTCAGGGTCGTGTGCTATGCAAGAGGTGGCTGGTGTCCTGGTGTATCAGAGAATATCGGCACCCACGCAATCCACGGTGCTCAGACTTGCTGTGCACACTCACTGGCCTCAGGGATGCTTGGAAAATCCACCTCAAGGTTTCTGGCAGTTGGTGAAGTCTGAATTATCAGCGAAGTTCTAACCAGGTCACTTGCAGTGTTTCAGGTGCCTGCCAAGCAGGGGGATAACACCTTTATCCCAAGGGATATTTCTTCAGTCAGCTGGGCAGCAGCTTGTCGAAGGTCAAGTCTGTAAAGTTCAAGATTAATCTGAGGCTCTGGGGACACAGTATTCACCTTTATCCCCAAGATTAGGGGAGGGTCCAGATCAGAGCCTACCAATGAGAGTTGAGGCGGGAAAGGGTGGCTACACCCACTTCCCTTTGTGTGTTTCCCACCTGGGAGATGGGCAGGATGCCCCTGAACCGGTTCCAGGCGGTGTATGCAGAATGTAGGCGCTGTAGCAGCCTACGTGCAACTCTGAAAGGCAACATATGGTGCACCCACCCTGTTCCAATCCACATATCCTGTCTGGGGAGGTGCTAGCACCTCCCTGCCACAGGAGCCCTATTGTCCAGCTGGCGAGGCTGGGATTTTCCCCAGCAACAGCCAGCCAGAGTCGTGTGGGTGGCAGGTAGTAGCCATTTTGTACTACTTGTGCACTTTTGAATTGGTGTCTAAATTCTGCCGCTTTTCCCATATTGCCCCTCTAGCAGGGGGGAATCGTGCCCCCATGCCCATGGCTGGACTGGGTGTATGATTCCTACATGTTTGACACCAAACACAATATGGTTCTGTGTAGCCATTCTCAAGTTATCACGCTATCGCGATAGACTTATAATGCGGTTAAGAGTATATGGTATGGCTACACTACAAACAACCCAGCAATGATTTTATGAAGGTTGCAGAGAGGCCCTACTCATGTAGGGGTCCCCCCTCACACATACCTCAGCACCCTGCCCTGTAGGATTAGCAAGGCCTGCTATAGGGTTGACCTATGAGAGTATATGTGTTGTAATGGGGTGGGATATAGGGTACCGATATCCCTGTAAGGGGTGCTAGCACCACCTTACCCAGACTACAGTAGTGGTCTGGTGGTGTCAGTTTGTATGGCTGTCTCAGGGTGGCACAATAAGTGCTGCAGCCCTGGTAGGCCTACTGGGGGACCCATGCCCTGGGTACCTAGGGTACCATCTACAAGGGACTGGTAGAGCATCCCCAGCATCCAATTAGGTTGTACCTAATGTACTCACATCATTTAATAGAGGAAACAGATAGGCTGGGGTCCTGGATAGCAGGATCCCAGCCAGACTAGTCAAAAACCACTCAAATACCAGGCAAAAAGTTGGGGGCAACAATTAGTCAGATTCCACCTTCCTACAGTATACTTAGGAGAATGTGAAGGAAGAGCTGTAGCACATTCAGAGTAATGTACAACACAGATTTAGATGCGCATTTCTAGTTAGTCATGCCTTTAAAGAGGAATGTGATCCTAAGCACATACTTCATGGAATTGCGGTAAAAGTAGCTTCTTAATGTGTGAAAGGTGTACCTTTCTTTGTTTTTTTAAAGCAAGCTATCTGCTGTATTTTGGGACATGTAGTTTTCCTTTTTGCTTTTTGTAGAAGGTATTGACTCTTGACACCAGAATGTGCTGAATGACGACAGCATCATAAGTGTGTGTCACTGCCAAACAAGGGGACCTCACAATTCAGCAAGTGTTGCTGTTGTATTTTCCATATGGGTCTAATACTGCCCTTGCATATCAACAATGACTTTAAATGGTGAACATTTGTGCATACATGTTTACCTGGGCTAACTGAGAACTCACTCACTCAGCTTCCCAGTGCAGGTAGTAGCAGTGCACATGCAGCAATATTGATGCACTGTCAATCAATCAATCAATCAATCAAGTTTCTCATAAAGCCTGACTACTCACCTGTGAGGTTCTCAAGGTACTGAGAGGGGGAGGTGGGTCTGCGGTTCAATTGAAGAACCAGGTCTTGAAGTCCTTCCTGAATTGCAACAGCGATGATGATTGTCTGTGGTGCAGAGGCAGGGAGTTCCAGGTCTTCGCAGAAAGGTAGGGGAAGGATCTTCATCCATTTGTGGTCATACAGATCCATGGAATGGTGGCCTGGGCCAGTTAGGCGGAGTGGAGATGTCTGGTGGTTGAGGTATGGAGGTCCGGCATTGTGAAGGGCTTGAAGGTCATTCTTTTGTTGCTAGGTAGCCAGTGAAGGTTTCTCAGGTGGCCGGTAATGTGGTTGCATTGTGGGATGTTAAGGATGAGTCTGGAGGAGGCAATCTGGATGTTCTGCAGTTTCGTTAGGAGTTTCTGGATGGTGCCAGCATAGAGTGCATTGCGGTAGTAGAGTCTGCTGCTGAAGATCGCATGGGTGACCGTTTTCCTGGACTTGGTGTGGATCCACTAGAAGATCTTATGAAGTAGGTGAAGCATGTGGAAGCAGGAGGATGAAACAGCATTGATTTGGTGGTTCATTGAGAGCGAGGAGTTCAGGATGATGCCAAAGCTTTGTGCGTGGTCCGTGGGTGTGTGGGGGGTTCCGAGCACTGTAGGCCACTAGGAGTCATCACAGTCACAGGGGTTGGAGCCCAGGATAAGGACTTCCATCCTGTCTGAGTTAAGCTTGAGGCAGCTGCCCTTCATCCAGGTGGCGACTGCATTCATCCCATTGTGGAGGTTGCTCCTGGTGGCTGTGGGTTCATCTGTGAGGGAGAGAATCAGCTGGGTGTCATCAACATAGGAGACAATGTTGAGTCCTTGGCTTCTACCCGTGGCTGCAAACTGGGCCATGTAGATGTTGACGAGTATGGGGCTCAGGGAGGACCCCCGAGGCACTCCGCAGCTGATCTCTGTGAGTTCTTAGTTGAATGGTGGAAGCCTAACTCTCTGAGTTCGGCCGTTGAGGAAGGAGCAAATCAATTCTACAGCTTTGTTGCAGATGCTGGTATTGTGGAGTCTTGTGCAGGGGGTGCGGTTGGAGGTGGTGTCGAAGTCAGCTGAGAGGTCCAGGAGGATGAGGGCAGCAGTTTTGTACAGTTGGGGAGGGTGCTGATGTTGTTATGGTGGCGAGGAGAGTGATCTCAGTGCTGGGATTGCTTCTGAAGCCCGATTGGGAGAGGTCCAAGATGTGGTTCATTTCGATGAACTCAGAGAGTTGGACGTTGATGGCTTTCTAGATAACTTTGGCTGGAAACAGGAGCACAGAGATGAGTCTGTAGTTCTTGAGGTCTGTCGGGTTAGCAGAGGGTTTTTTCAGCAGGGGGTTGATCTCTGCGTGATTCCAGTCTTCTTTGAAGGTGGTGGACTCAATAGAGCAGTTGATGGTGCGGCAGAGTACGGGTGTGATGGAGGTGCTGGCTCTGTTGAAGATGTGTGAGGCTAGGCGTCCGTGGGGGCTCTGGAGTGGATGCTCTTCATGGTCCTGAGGGTGTTGTCAGAGGTGAGGGTGGCCCAGTTGGGCAAGGCCTGCTTGGGTCTGGAGCCATTGGGTACGATGGTTGCTAGTGGGGAGGGTGGGTCTTGGGTTGCACAGCTGTTGTAGATCTCCTTGATCTTGTGGTGAAAGAAGGTGGTGAGGTTGTCGCAGAGGTCTTGAGAGGGAGGAATTGTCTGCTGTCTCTGTGCTGGTGAATACTTTGACAATGGTGAAGAGTTCTTTGCTGTTGTGTGCATTGGTGTTGATGCATTCCTGTATGGCTGCTTCTATTGTTGTTCTGATGAGGTCGCGGTGTGCAGTGATGGCGGTTTTGAAGGCTGCATGGTCTGCCATGATCTTGCTGCTCCTTCATTTTTTCTCGAGCCGTCAGCAGGTGCACCAGAACTCTTGGAGGGTAGGGGAGAACCAGCTGGCTTTTTTGGAGGGCTGCTTGCCTGAGGGTTCCCTGAAGGGGAGCCAGTGTGCTGGCGCAGTCCGAGATCTAGCAGTGGAGGTTGCATGCTGAGGTGTTGGCATCTGTAGATGTTAGTGGTGGGGTTTTGCTAAGGAAGGTGGTGAGCTGGTCTTCGGTGACCTTATTCCAACTTGTGCAAGGATTGCGGTGGACCTGGTGGCGTACAGTGTGTGTTGGTGAAGGAGAAGTGGTCACAGTGGGGGTTGGTCCAGTGTGGCTGACGGAGATGTTGTTGCTTGCGGAAAAGATAGGGTCATGTGTGTGTCCTGCTGAGTGGGTTGGAGCTGTGACCAGTTTTTTTAATCTGATGGTGGTGAGGTTTTCCAGTAGGGCTGAGGTGCTGTGGTTGTTGAGGTTGTCCAGGTGGAAATTAAGGTCACCAAGGAGGTTTTACTCCATTGAGGCAAGAGCATGGTGAGTGATGAAGGCACCTACTGCTTCGCTGAAGTGGGGTTGGGGTCCGGGAGGTATGTAGACAAGAGTGCCGTGGAGGGTAGCATGTGGGTTGGTCTGAATCTGGAAGTGGAGGTGCTCCATGTCGGGTGAGTGGTCGTTGGAGTTTGTTGTGAGACAGAGGGTGTTCTTGTGAACGATGACGATGCCTCCTCCCAGTCTGTTGACACAGTCCTTGTGGATGATTTTGTAGCCGTCAGGGATGGCGGTTGCGATATCTGGGGCTGAAGTGGGGTTTTATCCAGGTTTCTGTAAAGAAGGCGATGTTGGGGGCAATGGAGTCGAGCAGGTCCTAGATCTCAACAGTGTGTCTTTTAAGGGAGCGGGTATTGAGTAGGATGCATCTGAGGTGGTCAGGTTCGGTTCTTGAAGGTTGTGCGGTCGGTGGGTCTGGTGTGCGGATGGAGGAGAAGGTGCAGTTGTGGCAGGCAACAGACCTTGGGTGTCCTTCGGTGATGCGAGGTGGCAGGTGGTGATGCTGGAGCAGAGTTTTCTGTTGAAAATTTATCGAGTTTTTAGCTCCAGTTTTGTCTATTTGTTGACTAAAATTATTGATTTATAATTACTAATTATTAGTTTTGTCCTGACTAACCAACATTACTAATGAGAGAAATTACACGTGGGATGCATATATGTTGCTTAATAATAATGTGTGGTTTTAATTAAATGAATGTTGCAAAGTGCTATTTGTTTAAAGCACAAACGCTTTTAAAAATAATGTGTATTAACGCTTTATTGTGTTGCAAATGGCTAGATAATTACATACACATAAGGGTATTAGTGGGGATTAACACTGTTTAATCATTATGCTGTGGTAACGTTGTTTTGTGTTTCTTTTAATTAAGATGGTCTGTTTTGGCCTAAAACAAGATGGCTGCCATTTACAGCCTGCACTCGAGTGATTGAATTTTGACGAGAGGCCTTGCTGAACATGGTCGAGAGTCACCTGACCACAGCCTTTGCCTGGTTAGAAAATCTTCCGTGAGGACAGCAGCTCTGGGAACGATTCCAGCTGTCCTTGGACAAGGATAAAGCACAATGAACATTGTCCAGTCTGCGGTGGCTCTGCTAAGATATCAAGGAAGAACATTTACGAAAGTAACATTTGCAAACTCGAGTTTCCTTCTTCCGTCTTTTTATTTTTGTGATTTTTCCTGAGCGGAGGTTTTCTAAATGTAACTGAGAGACTTCCTTTCCTGCTCGCTCTGCTCAGCGGCTCAACGGATTTTCAACATTTGTTTGTAACTTTTATTCGCAACATTCCCTATAAATATGTTAGACTAGAGAGGGTCCATGTTCGTTCGTTCGTTCATTCATTCTTCCCTGGTGGTCATCGCGTTTGGACGTTACCCATGCTGAGGACGGCAGCTCGAGAGACTTTACCGAGAGACCTGTCCTGACCCTTTTAGCTAGAATAGGTAACTATGAGAATGACAATTTTGCTAATGATTGACTTTTCATTTGAATTAATTTAGATAAACAAGCAGTTGTTTGAATTCCAGTGTCAGGTGTTTATTCTTTGTCAATTATTGAGTTCCAAATGTATTTCCTATGTTTTAAATCATGACTCAGGACAGTAATTTTATGGTCTCATTGACCTCATTGTAGATGCAGATTGGTTTAGGTTTTCTCTCCTATATTCAGTGTGGATAGAGTAATAGCGTGAATTTAGTATGATGGGCCCTAGCGTATGATGTATGTATGTGCGTGTGACTGTAGATTTACTCTGTCCGTGGAAGCAGGGAGATTTTACATGCGCCGATCTGCAGCAGTGAAACGTCTGGGGTTGAGTCCGTGGCGGTTGCTGGAGTCGTAGTGATGGATGGTCCGAGGACCAGGGTCTGTGGCACTGTGCGCAGTCCAGGTATGAACAGGCGAAGACAGGCTTGCCTTTGGAGTGCCTTTAACAGGAAGTGGGAAAATGACACTGGAGGGGGTGAACCACGGGGGACAAGCAAGGGCACAGAAGTGGAAAAAATGCATAAAAACAAGGAGAAATTAGAGAAGTGCAATTGTTAATAAATAGGCAGTAGATAGAGGAAAAGGAATCTGAAAAGAGCAGAGGATTGGGGAGGGCTGGACAACTTGGAGGTGGGAAAACAGCATTGGAGGGGGCGGGCTGCGGGGGACAAGCAGCGGCAAGGACACAAAAGGGGAAAAATGCACATAAAGGAGGAGAAATTAGAGAATTGAAAAAACAATTACAGATAAAAAGGCAATAGATAGATAAAAAAGGAAGCATAAAAAAAGAAAAGAGGAGAAAAAGGGTATACGTCTGAAAAACAGAGGGCAGAGAGCAGCAGAGCAGAGATGCTCCTCACTGGACTACTAGGGATGAGGTGCAGGCGGGCGCCTGCGGGTGGAGGAGGGCCTCGAACCAAGGACCTGAAAGGGTCAGTGGGCAACAACCACCAGGTGGAGGTGTGTGGGGAGGGAAGCAATTTACTGACAAGGTCAGTAAGATCGCCATGTCTCAATAGGAGTCCGCCCCACACATGACTGGACGTTTGAGCAGGAACAGCTCTTTGAGTCCATTGCGCTGCTTGAGGTGAGGTAGAAGAAAAGAGAAAAAGTCAAGTGCATTGTAATTTCACTACAAATTAATTCTGAATTTTGGCATGCAGATTCCATATAGTTAAAGGTGAGGAACTTCGATTTCTGATCGCGATCGAATCGACCCGCCATTTTGTGCTCCGCCGCCATTTTATGTTGCCCTCACTCAGGCAGCATGGCGAACAAAGTCTATTCTGCTTTTCCTGCAGTTTTGTGTCAAAAATTGTCCTTCTGCCTCTATTTGGAAAGCTGGTGTTAGGTTTGGCCGAGTACACTAATCCCTGTCTGGTTTTTCTAATCCCTGTCTCAACTATCTGTTGGTTCACACTATTCTCTTCTGATTTTATCTTATCGTCTGGCCTTCGCTGTCCTCTGCTCGTATTCTCTTGTTTCACAACTGTCCTCCAACACACACAAACGCACCTCGCCACCTGTAAGTCAGTTACAGACCGTTAATACCTTAACTAGTGGGAGGGGTGACAAACACAATTGGAGAAGAGGTTTCTTCGAGTCATCTGATACTTTTGTTTTCAAACCTTTTCTATTGGTGCTGTCTTATTTTTCAACTTTTCTTATTGGCTCTCTTCTGTATGTTCTGGGTGGGTATTTAGTTAATATGTGTTTTTCATAAATGGTATATAAGATTGTGCGCCACAGAGTGAAGTGGCAGTCTCCTGAGAACCTACCTTGTGTACTTCTGGGACAACTGTACTAGCTGCAACTAATAAATCTGATCTTCTAACGCCTAACAGAGTGTCCCGTGTCTCTCTGTAGCTGAGCAGGAGAACCCAGGAGATTAAGGCGTGCCCTGCGCTGCCAGGTCCAAAAGGTCCTGGTTCTTCAACTGGCGCCCAACGTGTGTCGGCTTCAGTGGTACCGGTTCTGCCAGAAGATCGTGAGGAACGCCGCAAGAAAATTCCGGAGGGTTCGCGAGCCACATCAAGCGACCCCTGTATGTCGAAAGTGGTCCGAAGGTCTTTTGCAGCACGGTTACTCCTTCCTGACGGCTACTAACAACCGCTGCCCTGACTGCCGCCCTGCCTTGGCCCTTTCTTTGATGATGTATGGTAAGGCGAGATGATAGACGGGCCTCTGTTGGTGTGGGAAGACGTCCTTCGTTAAGTATCTTCGTGGGTCGCGCCCACAATTTTTGTCCTTTGTTTTCTTAGTATTTGTAGTCCTTAGTCTTCGACTATTGCAATAGCCGAAACCGAGGGTAAGTGCATTTGTGCTGCGCAAACTGAGTTTTACTCCCTTGAAGTTTGTGAACAGACAGGTAAAATCGTGAGATGCCTGGTCTGACTGAGTTTGGTAAATTTGGTTGCTTTGGTTGTAATAGGGATTCCCGACTTGAGGACTCTTGTCCGATTCCTTCAGTTGGAACTGCCACATATGAGCTCTATTCGAAACATGGTATTGGCCCCATTTCCTTTAACGAGGCATGGACCCGATACACGAAGAAAGATGGTGTTCTAAAATGGCCAGAAAATGGTAGCTTTGATCCCGATGTGCTAGATAATTTGGAAGCAGCCTTATTCAAAAGAAAAGCCCGGCCGGCAATGTTTGACTCTCTTCGCCTTTGGAGTAAGGGAGCCAAACAGAAAGAAATTAAGCAAGCAAAACGAGATTGGAAAGCACAGGGTATGACGATTATACAGGCTGCTCAACAATTCAAAGATGATGAAATTGATAAAGTAACTGAAATTTCAGAGAGACAGCATCGCATGGCGATAGATAAATGCTATCCGGTGTTGCCTGTTTCCCCCTCTGAAAACAAGAAAGATATAGAAGAAGATCCCTTAATGTCCCATCTATTGAGGTTGCCTCCGCCCTATGCACAAAGTGCTAATGCACCCCAATTATTACAGCTTCTCCAGCCGCCAGCGGTACCTCCGCCTGTTCCGGCTCTTCCACATTTGCCTCCTCCAGTATTACCGCCTCTGCCAGTGTTACCATTAACTTCAACTTCTTTGCCCTCATCTCCTGATCTTAGATCTCCTTTGCCTTCTGCTCCTTCTGTATTTATCGATTCTCCTCCTGTCAGTTCTCCTAATGCTTTGTCTCCAATTCTTATGTCTAATTCTCCGTCTGTGCGTAAACGTCTCACAGACACTGTCACTGGTATTCTATCTCCTTTCTTTGGAGCTTTAAGTGTGTCTCCGGCTTTTGCTCGAAGACAATCTCGTAGTCAGTTCCCAGATTTTGAAGAACGAGAAAGGTTAGACTCTCTCGCACGTAAATGGATCAAGAAGGGTCTTCAACACAGCATGTCCGATATTATGCCTACTTTTTCTCAATGGAATGCGCCTACGCAAAGATATGTTTTTAATGCAATGTGCGATACTCTCATCAAAGAATGGGAAGATGTAAATTCAAGACCAATCCCACAAGATCTGTTAGATGTTCAGGCTGATTTTGATAAAGGACTTTTTGTGGGTTCCAAGGTTGAGAAAGCTGTAAGGACACTTATTTCTTATAGATCCTTATTGTTCTCTCAGGCTTTGCTTGATTCTGATCCGTCGGTTAGACTGACTTTGAAAAACTATCCCATGAGAGAGGTTCCTCCAGTATGGAAGGAAGAGGTTCCAGCAGCAGGCAACGTACCACTTATTCCTGCTCATTTTCAGCGTATATGGGTACATGTTCCATGGAAACAATCTGAAGTCTTGGCTCTTAAGCAGACTTTACCAGATCCTCGTAAGAACCCTGCAGGTTATTACAAAGAATTATCACAGACAGTTGATGCTTGCATCATGAATTTAGCTGATATCGACATGTTGATGGGAAATGTAGTCCCACAGACAATATGGGCTAAGATTCGTAAAGAGAATCACGTACAGGAATTAGGTGCCACTTGGGATGTTATAACTACCACAGATAGAGACCAAGTGGGTGGTGCAAAACCCGAAGCTTTGATTTCGGCACTCCCTGGTAGGATTATTACATTAATGAAAACTATGATGCCTGCCTTGAGAGTTAACTGGGATAAATTAGCAGCATGCAAGCAAAAGAAAGATGAGAGTGTCTCTGACTTCTTCACTCGATTTGAGGAGACATTTATTGATCACAGTGGTCAAGATATGGCTACAGAAGGTGGACAGCGATTATTTGTGGACAAATTCGTATTTAATTTGCTTCCCGAGCTGTCACACAAATTGAAAGACTCTGAAAGTTCATGGGCTGTCTCTTCTTCTGCCCAGATATTGGCTACTGCACAATATTACGAAAATAGAGATAAAGAAGAGAAGGAAAAGCAAGAGAAAAAGATGAAAGAATTAAAAACGAAGGTTCTCTTGCAACAAGCTTATCCTCCTCGCTATGTTCAGCCTCAGTTTCAACAGCCTCCGCAGTTTCAGAGATTGTATCAAAAACCTGAGTCATATATTCCGCGACCTTTGTTAGGACCTAATCAATGTGCCTATTGTAAAGAAGAAGGTCATTTTAAGAATAGTTGTCCGGTTTTATTGCAACGCAAGGGAGCATTATCTACTCCACGAGGTCGTGCTGGCCTCCAGTCAGCAAACAGAGGTAGAGGTCGAGGTGTGTTGACTCAAGAACAGCGTGCCCTTCTTTCTCCCAATTCTGTGAACTATTTTGATCAGCAAAATGTTAGGTCTACGCAATATTATAATGAAGATTATTATGTTGAAAACGAAAATGAGAGTCTTCATGCTAACTAGGACAGCCATGGACAAAGTAAGGGAGTTGTGTCGGTCTCAGTAGATCAGAATGGACCTTATGTTAACGTCACTACGATGGGTGTTTCAGAGCCATTTCTTCCAGATACTGGTGCGATGAGAAGTTCTATCATTCATTCCAAACTCCCTGGGGCACCTTTGTCTGGCTTAACGAATGTATCTGTAGGATTTTCTGGCGCCCCTGTTCGTAATCCAGTTTCTTGTCCTTTGCCTATTTCAATTGGCCCTTATGATTTGGAAGCTCCACTTCTTTTGAAAAATGGTTGTGGTGAAAATCTGTTGGGTCCAGATCTATTGAAAAGAATGCATGCTACGATATATTGTTCTCCTTCTGGTATACTTCTTACTTTAGGACAGAAACTGACTTCTCCAATGTATTTGTCCAAGGATCAGTTTCCACCCGAATTGCTTTCTCTCCCAGCAACGCTTTGGGCCATGGGTCCGAACGATGTGGGTCGTCTTGAGATTCCACCTTATGTTGTCACTCTTAAGCCTAATATTGAATTGCCGCGTGTCCCACAGTATAGAATTTCTACTGAAGGTGAAAAAGCGCTTTTGGAAATCATTCATGACTTGATTCAGAAAGATGTGGTTGAAGAAACAAAAGGTAACACATGCAATAGTCCTATTCTTCCTGTTCTTAAATGCACTGATCCTTCTCAGCCACCTGTATATCGTTTTGTGATTGATCTCCGGGAGGTAAACAAAATTGTTGTGCCGCAGTTTCCCGTAGTATCGGATATCACTGCTTTGTTGACAATGATACCTTCTAGAGCGACCTGGTTTTCTGTTATCGATCTAAAGAATGCCTTCTTTAGTATTCCCATTGCAGAAGAGAGTAGGGACATTTTTGGCTTCTCTCTTGGAGGCCGAAGCTTCCGGTTTAAGCACGCACCTCAAGGCTATTGTGAAAGTCCCTCTATTTATAGCCAAGCTTTAAAAAGTCATCTTGATACTTTTCATTTGCCGTCTGGTGCTGCTCTTATCCAGTATATGGATGACTTATTAATAGCTGCTGATTCAGAAGATGTAGGAAGGTGGAATCTGACTAATGGTTGCCCCCAACTTTTTGCCTGGTATTTAAGTGGTTTTTGACTAGTCAGGCTGGGATCCTGATATCCAGGCCACAGCCTTATCTGCTTTCTCCCTAAAACTGATGTGAGTACCCTAGGTACAAACCTAATTGGATGCAGGGCATGCCCTAACAGTCCCTTGTAGATGGTACCCTAGGTACCCAGGGCATGGGTCACCCAGTAGGCCTACCAGGGCTTCAGCACTTATTGTGCCACCCTGGGAAAGCCATACAAACTGACACCACCAGACCACTACTGTAGTCTGGGTAAGGTGGTGCTAGCACCCCTTACAGGGATACAGGTACCCTGTATCCCACCCCATTACAACACATGTACTCCCACAGGTCACCCCTATGGCAGGCCCTGGCAATCCTACAGGGCAGGGTGCTGGGATATGTGTGAGGGGGGACCCCTATGTGAGTAGGGCCTCTCTGCAACCTTCGTAAAATCGTTACTGGGTTGTTTGTAGTGTAGCCATACCATATACTCTTAACCGCATTATAAGTCTATCGCGTCATCGCGATAACTTGAGAATGGCTAAACAGAACCATATCGTATTTGGTGTCAAACATGTAGGAATCATACCCCCAGTCCAGCCATGGGCATGAGGGAATGATTCCCCCCTGCTAGAGGGGCGATGTTGGAAAAGCGGCAGAATTTAGACACCAATTGAAAAGTGCACATGTACCACAAAATGGCTACTGTCCGCCACCTACACGACTCTGGCTGGCTGTTGCTGGGGAAAACCCCAGCCTCACCATCTGGACAATAGGGCTCCTGTGGCAGGGAGGTGCCAGCACCTCCCCAGACAGGATATGTGGATTGGAACAGGGTGGGTGCACCAAATGTCCTTTCAGAGTTGCACGTAGGCAGCTGCAGAGCCCCAATTCTGCATACACCGCCTGGAACCGGTTCAGGGGCATCCTGCCCCTCGCCCAGGTGGGAAACACACAAAGGGGAGTGGGTGTAGTCACCCTTTCCCGCCTCTACTCTGATTGGTAGGCTCTGGTTTGAACCATCCCCTAATCTTGGAGATATAAGTGAATACTGTGTCCCCAGAGCCTCAGATTAATCCAGAACTTCAAAGAACTGACCTTTGACGAGCTGCTGCCCAGCTGACTGAAGAAATCTCCCTTGGGATAAAGGAGTTATCCCCCTGCTTGGCAGGCACCTGAAACACTGCAAGTGACCCGGTTGGAACTTCGCTGCTCTAATGAACTTCGACGATATCCAGCAACCTTGAGGTGGGTTTTCAGAGCATCCCAGAGTCCTGTGAGCGTGCCAAACAAGTCTGAGCACCGTGGACCATGTGGGTGCTGAGATTCCCTCATACCCCGAGACACCAGCCATCTCTTGCCTAGCACACGACCCTGACCAGTGGGGAAGTTGTGCTTTGGCTCACCAGCGAGCCAACCACTGAGCAGCAATTGTGCCAAGAATCAGCACCCTAGCCCACTCCGGTGGCCCGTGGGCCCCTCTTTACGGACTCCATTTTGCTGCCTTCCGCGGTCCCTTGTCTCTCGACTTGTGGGCCCTGGCGGAAGACAATCTCGACATCACAGAGTTCTCCTGGTTGCTCCAGGCCTGCTCTACACTCTCCCCAAAGGAGAGCTCTCACAGATCTCGTGGGTCTGCACCAGCCGCTGCTTTGTTTATTCTGCGTGGGTTGCGGTGGCCAAGGCTTAGTGTATCCAATCCAGACACTAACACCGCTGCGACCCTCATCCAACGTGGGTCAGTCGCCCTCCAGAAGCTGGCCTTCCTTGAAGCCTCCCGGAGCCCATGACTGCAGAGCCAAGCTGCACCTTTCATCACCTGAAGCACCCGACATCGAAGGGCTCCTTGCTTTGAGCCTCCTGGTCACTGTGCCGTGACCCAGACTCTGTCCCCTCTGCTTTCAGGTCCTTCTCTACAATCTTCACATCTTTGACCTTCACAACATCATCAACGCTTTTGGCTAGCAGCACTTTTGACTATTTTCTCATTGAAAATCAGCCCGCGACCCGACACCAGAATCGACCTATGCACCCGGCTTCCCTGGGGCAGGTAAAGGTGGTACTATGGTACTCCCGAGGTGGTGGGCTCTTCAAAAGCTTAACTCTAAAGTTTTAACTTTGTACAACTGCTAGAAGTATTTTTAATCTGTTTATTTCAAACCGCGACATTCTCCATAGGCTAACATTGAGATCCCGATAGCAGCTCTTTGCACTGCACGCGTCTCCCGTGGGTCCCCTTCCTCATAACTGTGGGTGGATTCTGAAGGGGCAAGCGATCCTGAATGCCCTAGGCATTGCCTGTAGAATTGTCGTGGTTCTTATACCACTATTTTAGTATATGGTTTGGTCCCCCCCCTGGGGCCCATTGATTTCTGTGCTATTTATTGTGTTTAGAAATGCTTGGTTGAAGTGTAACTTTGCCACTAGTCTCATAAAGCGACTGTGGGATTCTGACTAGAATAAATACATATATTTTATATATATACCTGTGTGGACTACTCTTTCATTTGGTTATTCAAGAGGTTATTATGGTAAAACAATAAGCTTAACACTCCTTCAAGACTTAGCCTGAAGGCTGCTCTCCACAGCTACCACTAGGATAGCTTTCTAAAAGGTTGTCTTTACCTATCATCAATAAGAGTCGAATTGGACTGGTGCAAGGTGGCCACTATAACTAGTGACCAGCATATGCCAGGC
This sequence comes from Triturus cristatus, assembly GCF_964204655.1. Lineage (NCBI taxonomy): Eukaryota > Metazoa > Chordata > Amphibia > Caudata > Salamandridae > Triturus > Triturus cristatus. The sequence goes on along the minus strand of NC_140593.1, from coordinate 715,802,601 downwards.
CAACTTCTCACAGAAGAGATTTGCAAAAGTGTCACTGTTGCATTGTTACGCCATTTGTTTGATCTGAATCATAAGGTTTCACCCTCCAAACTACAATATGTTCGTAGAGAGGTTACCTACTTGGGTCATCTCCTATCAAAGGAGGGACGACGATTAACACCAGAACGAATTCAGGCGATTACGCAAATGTCTGTGCCATGCACACAAAGGGAGGCACGTGCCTTTCTGGGTATCACCTCTTATTGTAGGCAATGGATCCCTAACTTCTCTCTGATAGCCAAACCTTTGTTGGCCCTCACTTTAAAAGATACGCCTCACCCCCTTCCGTGGACTGATGAGTGCCAAAAGAGTTTTGCCGATTTGCGCGCTGCTCTGTGTTCCGCCCCTGTATTGGGTACTCCTGATTACAGTAAGCCTTTTACGCTCTATGATCACGAGAGAGAAGGTTGTGCGTTGTCAGTTTTAACACAGCGATTTGGAGACAAGCAGCGACCATGTGCATATTTTTCGGCTACGTTAGACCCAGTAGCTAAAGCATTGCCCAGTTGCCTCAAAGCGACAGCAGCAGCAGCAATTTCTATCCGACAGTCTGCTGGAATAGTGTTGGATAACATTCTCATTGTCATGGTACCACATTCAGTGGATACCTTACTAAATAAAACGCAGCATCTTACGAGCGCTCGTCTAACTGGATACGAGCTGACGCTGTTGGCTAGTCATGTACACATCAAATGATGTAACACCCTAAATCCAGCCACTCTGATGCCCCTTCCAGATGAGAAAAGTATTGAGGAGCAACATGATTGTTTCCTTCGTACTGAGGAAGAGACAAAAGGAAGAATTGACCTGAAAGACACACCGTTAGAAAATCCGGATGGAACTCTATGGGTAGATGGTTCTTGTTTTAAAATGCCTAATGGAGATACAGTTTCAGCCTATGCTGTGACTACTTTGCATACAGTTGTGGAAACTGCGCGTATTAGGCATAATTCAGTCAAGCAGCAGAATTGATAGCTTTAACAAGAGCATGTGTCTTGTCAAAAGGGAAGAGAGTGAACGTGTACGAAGTAGTTTTTGGACGCCCGGCTAACGTATGGGGAGTCCCTCGCCCTAAGAAATACTCAGACTTGCCATATCCAATGTTGATTGACTACCTGCATGATCTCACGACTAAATTGCGTATTCTCCATCAACAGGTTCAAAGTGCTTTACCAGAGGCTTCCACAGACCCAGGTCATTCCATCCGACCAGGTGACTGGGTCTGGACCAAAAACTTCCAGAGGAAAATAATTTGGAACCTCGTTGGCGAGAACCCCGACAGGTGCTGCTGGTTACTCGTACAGCAGTATAAGTCGAAGGAAAGAAAAATTGGATTCACGGCGTGCACTGCAAGAAGGTTCCTTTGCCTTTGCCCTTCGATCAGTGGGTCCGTAAAGGCATCAGTGACTCTGAAAGTGAGAAAGTTCCACGATTTGTACCTTTCAGTGATGCACGCCTGAATGGAACATTGTCTGAGAAAAGGGACAAAGACATTCTTCAAGAAGCAATACCATCACATCGTCGCTTGAACACGACTAATCCACGAACATTGTTCCAAAATCAAACCATATCTGGAAAAGAACAATCTGAGACCTAGATAAAAGAACATTTAAGATTTCTCTCTCCTATGTAGTATTCTGTCCCGGTTGCAGGGTCACGGTAGGAGTCTTGGTTGCGACCTGAGTAGTGGCAATAGGCCTTCAGGACTTGTATTGTCATAGGACGGCAGACGATCGTGACTAAGTGATCGAGGAAGATTGCCATGAGCATCCATTAGAAAGATGGAAACTACACTAGACAGAAGTGAGAGAAAGAATGAAATGAAGAAAGAATCCTGTAAATCAATGTACAGTCGTTTTAATATAACTTTATGTGTTATTATATTATTGTGTATTATTTTGGCATTTATAGGTTGGATTATTTATGCACTGCAGCGAAAAGTTGTCTCTCCTTCTTCCTCTTTGTCTTTCTCTACTGTTTCTCCACATCTCTTTCATACCCTTCCCCAACATGAACTCATTAGAAGAACTGAATATTACAACAATTCCTTTGTCCAGCTGTTACATCAACATCAGTTAGTGGTCAATACTACTAATTGTTGGGTGTGTGGACTTATGCCACATACCACAGAGAAAGGAATGCCATATTTAGTTCTCCAGTTCTCTTATGAGGGTTCTGCTTGGGCTTATTTTGTCATTTTCTCTAATGCCTACCAAAGTAAGTTCAAGCGCTCCATTAGTTCATATATTGGTGGTCCAGACTTTAGTCATAGCTCATTAATTAAGGGAATGGTAGCTATGGCTAAAATCATGGAAAATAGTAAGATTTCCATTGATGAAAGAAAAGCGTATACAAACTGGAACGTTACCCATTATATCACTAGTCTTAGTGATAAAGTCAAACAAAGAAAATCTCCGCCAATCTGGACGATTCCTCATCAGGGAAATTTCTGTCTGCAAATTAATGATCACTCCTCTGACACCGTACAAAGAAATAACTGTTCTCACACGTACGTTTATTCCTCTCAGAACTCGCCTCCTTTAGTGCCATCTCAGGGCACGTATTTTATCTGCCACAATAGAGCTTACACATGGTTACACACAGATATTTCTGGTACCTGCTATATAGCTTTCCTTCTTCCCCCTACGTACACCGCTTCTGCAAACTATCATCGAAACAGATATGGCAGAGGAATTATTGATTCGAAAGACACAGCAGGATAAGAGGGAGGAGATTTCCTCAAAGGATTTCTTCCTTTTTGGGGTCCAATGGCCAACAGCAGAAATATAAGGCAACTAGTCCATGTCGTAGAGACCACAATAGACATCACTGTAGGAGCCTTAAGTAATATCACGGCAGAACTACAGGCGGATCGTCTTATGACCTTACAAAACCGAGTTGCCCTAGATTTTGTTCTTGCAGATCGTGGTGGAGTGTGCAAATTGATCGGGTCAAGTTGTTGTATTTTCATACTGTGGTAAATAAAATATTACGCTCTCAGACTTTTATATTATCAATAAGATCATGCATAAAGCAAGAGGCTGAGTCTGTGGTATCAGATTCATAAAGGGCTTTATTCCAATAACTCGAGTCAAAGGGAGAATATTTCCATCACCAAAAAGGATCTGGACGGGGCTGAAAAGTATTCTCAATATTCTCAAAACATTATTCACAGAGTACAGTATATATACATTTCTCAATTGTACGTAAGCAAGAGAGCAAGAGAGAATGAGATAAGAGCATGTGGGCGTGTAAGTAGGCGTGAAGGTGGGCGTCCATGTGGGCGTCCACTTGATGATAATGGGTAATTTGTCATGTGTGGGTGGATACCTGGAGATGATTTCGCAATGTCAGCAGAAATACTTGGCAGAGATGCGCGCGCAGCAGCATGACGTGTGATAGACGTGCAACTAGAGGGAGAAAGGGACTTGACATTTAGCTCTACATGTGGAGACAAAAGTCTGGGGTTATGTCAACCTAATCCCAAATCATATCTAATATCCTATGTTTAAAGAACTGTGTTATCCACAAGGGAAGGGCTCTCGGACAAAATCTATTCTATACTGACTGTGAGTGCGTGTACAAGCGTCTAAGTGTCTATATGAGATGCAAGGGGCAGAAACTTTCCATGGTAACAGGGCTATGAATTACTTGCATGAAGACAGCGAGGCCGGGCCCTTTTGCTCGGTAGCTGGAAGAATGTTTACTTAAACTACTAGACAGGAATGCATCGGCTGAGGAGCAAAGTAGATATTTCGAAGGTGAAATACGGTTTCTTGGCAGGCAGGCAAAACTGGCCGAGGCAGGCACCGTTAGCCGCACAGGGAGTAGGACAAAGTTCATGGATACAGATGCGAGCTCAAGCTGAAGCTGTCAGAGGCAGAGAGCAGGGAAAGGCTTGAGGACAGAATCGGGCCTACTCGCCTGAACTGTAAAAATGGAGTAACTGAGCCATATAAAGTCGGTGGCCTTTCATACTTAGGAAGCGAATATCCAGCCCATTCATGGCGGATCTGACAGAGGACATGTTGACGGTGGACGCACATGTGTTTGCGTCTTCAAAACTGGAACTGGAGGGAACATACATGTACTTGTAACATGCACATAGAACCGTTGGGGTCCAAGATAGGGGACATAACTGACCAGGAAAATCCACATTTCCACATTCCCTCCTTGTCCCCTACTTGCCCTTCAAGAGATATCAATCTTCATCAATCCATTGATCTGTTCATATAGCATCATTTGTTCTTCTTTCTTCTTCCGTGATCTTGAATGAAATCTTGGTGGTGGAATACACGATGTGGCACACAGACCACAGATCGCTGGTCCACATTGTAGACATAGACAGCAACTGAATAGTATGAGAAGGCCAATACCTAGGAAGGATAAAACTCTCCATCCCCAGGCTGATATCACACTCCAAAACCAACTGGACCAAGTCCAAGTGCCTGGGTTCTGGTGTATCTGGTTTACAATCTTATGAAGGCGAGTTATGGCTTTATATACAGATGGCGAATTTTCTGGTATGAAAAATGCAATAGCTTGATCCGATGAGCCTACAAGCTCCGCCCCTATCGGCCAGGATAACGTCAAGGACAAGACTATTTTGAAGCACAACAATCCGCATAGCAGACTGCTCTTCTGTTAAATTGCCTAAGGCGGAAATAGTTTCGTTCACTACTGCTTCAAGGGTTCTGGTTAATCTACGTATCAGCTTACTATTGGTAACTGTACCTATATAGGGAAAGAAACCTTTATTGAAATCTGTGTATTTTTCCCATGCTGCTTCAGTCTAATCGACAATTGGGAGATCTCTCTGCTGTCTATTGTGTACTAAATGAGTATTTTTATGATAATCAGGAGGAGCTAGGAAAACAGGTGGTAGGAGGAATGCTATGTAACAGGTACCATCCCAATCTAGAGGTAGGCGTATATATGCGGTCTGGCCACATATAAAGTAGGAATGACGAGAAGCTCTAAATGTAGACTTGCCTTGATCACTGAATTTTATTACAGTGGTGCATTTACTATGGCCCATGTGTATGGAGCCATTCTTTCTTATACATAATTCCCCTTTTACTGGGAATACGGACATGGCGGGCAAGATTGGTGTAGCTTCAGATTCAACGTTCAGGATCATGAGGTTAAGTGTAAAATTACCTAATCCATATACTTCATTTCTTAGATCAGTTCCTGTTCTTTTGGGAAGTCCCTCCTTGTTAGGGTAGCAGACTTTAAGCAAAAACTAAATTCAGGTTTCCCCATACCCAGTTGTCTTGATAAACTGCGGAATTCGAATCTAGGGAATTAATCAAACTAAACCATGCTCCACAGGAGCCATTGTGTGTGAACGGATAGAGAAAAAGGGGCAAAAACTCCCTTATAATTCTGATAGGGGGGGAGTCGGCCACAGACCCAGCAGTCTGTAGCATTGCCAGTCTGATGTGAATGGTGCAGCATCTGAATAAAGGTATTGTTGCGTAAGGCAAGTCGATATGATAGCTCATAGGATGGCAGATCACTAAATGTGTGCTTTATGGTATCATTAGTGGAGGAGTGTAAAAGTGAGGCAATAGGAGGAAAAATAGCATGTAGTATTAAGCTGATACATATTATCGTGATGTACATAAGAGATTGAAAAATTACAGTCACTATACATCTATTTGCTTCTTATCTAGCTCTCTTATTTTTGCTTTATGTTATTGTCCAAGATCTTATGCGAGCCAGAATACATGTTCAACCGCTTCACCACCTAGTGGACTTAATTGATCAAACGGGTTCTGACTTCTTGGATCACAATTTAGCTTTGTGGAAACTTCTGGGCATTCTCCTCTAGAAAATGTTGTTCAAAATCCAAAATCCAAGTTCAAAGTTTTTTTTCCTTTGTAAAAGAGTGGTGAAGGTGCAATCATCCTTTCCGCCTTTTGACTTTAACGGCCGTCCCCGTGGTCCAGAGCACTGACTTTGGCGCCTTCCATCCAGGAGCGATGGAGTATTCTTTGACCTGGGTGTTGTCAGGCAAGGCGGCAGCAACCTGCGAACAACAAGAGAGTAGTGCAGACATCAAGGAAGCCAGGTAATCTGTCAGCATGTTACTGTCAACATAAGTAATCTTTTAGGCATTGTAGTGCCCACATATTTTGGTGGTCTACCAAAGACCACTTCATAGGGAGATAAGCCTGTTCTAGAATGAGCTACCATTCGCATGTAAAAGAGGGCAACCGGCAGGGCTACCATCCAGTCTATACCTTTGTCTGCGCAAAATTTTAATGTCTGATTATGTCTTTCTACAAGGCCTGCTGCTTCAGGATGTCGCACACAATGGAATTTCCAGGTATACCCTAACAGAAGGGACACCTGCTTCATTAGTACCAGGACATATTTGTAACCTCTACATCTGTTTATTTGGATGTAATCCATTTGGAGCACTTCAAAAGGGTGGTCAGGTGGATGGAATCCACCTTGTTCCATCGGAATGCCTTTACCTGGATTGAATTGGCAACAGATCATACATGTTCTGACCTTTTGTTTCGCTGCTGCACGCAGGTGCTTGTTGAACCATATATTCTGTAAGCTATCTATCATTGCTTTCTCTCCTAAGTGTGCAGGACTATGTGTGGTATTTATAATCACTTGTACCCTTGAATCAGAAAGAAACCATGTGGATTTGCCCTTTGTCATCCAACCTTGATCAGTCAGTACCCCTCCTTGTTCCGATCATTTCTTTAATTCGTTTACAGTAGCATGTGTCTGAATGTCTTGTACATCCCTGGAAGGATCCCTAACTGTCATGGCTTTGGACACTTATTGAACCTGTAACTTTGTCATGTCTAGTGGGGTCTGAGCTGTCTGTTTAGCTGTTCGGTCTGCCAGATCATTGCCTTGGGAAAATGGTATCTGTGGCTCTAGTATGTGCTTTACATTTTAGGATAGCTATGGCTGTTGGTAAATGTATTGCTTCCAGTAGGGCTTGAATATGGGGGCCATGCTGTATCTTGGCCCCATGGGAGGTCAAGAAACCTCTTTCTCGCCAGAGAATCGGTGTAAATGTTTACTCTCAGGTGCTTAGCTCTTATGCACGCTTGTGTCAGGGCGATGAGCTCTGCTGCTTGTGCTGACAATATGTCTATTCTTTTAGTCTCTATTATTACAGTATCAGTAGTCACTGCATATGCTGCCACTAATTCTCCCGCCCCTGTCCTCATGCATGAGCCGTCAACTTATAGTGTTAGGTCGGGGTCTGGGAGTGCAACGTCTGTCAAGTCTTGTCTTGGTTTAGTCACGGTATGTATTACTTCAACACAGTCGTGTGGTGAAACGCTTTCTGTACTGGAGGGCAAAAGGGTAGCAGGATTCAGTATGTTGCATCGTCTGATCTCTGTGTGTGGTTGAAATAACGTTGGCTCATAATCCGTCAGTCTAGCTACAGTCAGGTGTTGTGTTTGTGTCCGGTTCAAGAGAACCTCTACTGCGTGTGGTACTTGTACTGTCAGAGGGTGGCCCAGCACTATCGAGTCACTTTGTCTTATGGCTAAGGCCGTTACTGCAACTGATTTAGGCACGCAGGCAAAGCCTGTGCTACTGGGTCTAATGTACTAGAAAGATAAGCACAGGGCTCGTGTTTTCCTGCATGATCTTGTGTTAGGACAGATAGTGCTGTTCCATCCCGCTCTGTCACAAAAAGCATAAACGATTTGTTGTAATCAGGGTTTGCTAAAACTGGTGCTTGGCATAAAGCTCTCTTTAATTCTTCAAATGCCACAGTGTGTTCTTGAGGACTTTAGTCTTTTTGTGTCTTGGGCTGTGAAAAACCAGAAATCAATTGAATACGTTCCGGTGCCCACAACTAATTCCCCTGAAAGATCACAATAAAACATGAGAAAAAGGGGAAAGCACCATACCTATTTCCTCGGCTTAATTTCTAAGGGGGCTAATTTCTAAGGGGCTTAATTTCTTAAGGGGCTAGCGGGAAGCGAACCTCCTCAGGGGCCAGCAGAAAGCCAATATTCTCCTCCTTCCCCCCCTTTTTGACAGGAGGAAATCTGAAACAGATTTCACTGCTGTCAAACACTATCAAACCCTGTGTCTTGTCAACACTATTAATCCCTGTGTGTAGCTACTGGGCGTAAGCAAAATTATAGGAGATACACAGCGTATGTGAAACGGCGAGAAATCCTTCAAATTAATGTACAAACCTCATTGTGTTAGCTCATAAGCTGGCCAAATGACATCTCATATGCAAATGTCCCTATTACATGAACCTACACCAACCTGAAGTCAATATTAATGCTAGGAGGCCCTAATAGGAATGCTAAATTACCTAAATATTCGGAAAACCAAGTTTAAGAACAGTTGTTAATGTTGATAATTAATAATTTATCTGCTAAAGAAATCAGTCATTGTGCAATAATTTCCACCTATACAATAAATAGCCTAATTAAAAAACAAGTCAACTTTTGGGGCCACCACTCACAAGAATGAGCTTACTAAAGCAAACTTTAAAAAGGAAATTCTGTCAGATATTTTCTCATTACCCTAAATACCGGGCCTCATTTGTCACTCTGTGGTGGCAGTCCTTATTTAAAACAGGCCTTCAAGAGTTAAGATGCAAGTGCACAGATCATAATTGTTCCTTAATGTCCAATCTGGAAACATATGACCGAGGCTGCCTGTCTATAAGAGAAAGGCAGTCATGTGATACATATTTTAGTCTTGCATAACTTTTCCTTCTTTTATTCATCTCCAATACCAATTAGACATACACTGATAACGTGTTGTCTGCTATTTTGACAGCATGATAAAGGTAATATCACGTCTGTGAAATTTAGTAATTGTGAACAAGTTCCAGCCAAGCGCTGTGCAAAGATCGCCGTCGTCACGACTATCTCTGTACTTGCACAGGAGAACTTGGTATTAAACGCTAAACAGACTGGTCAATACAACACAAAAACAAAACATATATAAAATACATATGCCAAGCCATCAGTATACCAGGCACAGAAAGCATAGACAATTACACTAACATATATAAATGAGCAGCGATGCGCAATTACAGTACCTACAGCTCAGATGCGAACATTCTGGCCTGCTTAATTTGTCAGGTTTATAATCAATAACTGATTTACCTGCCCTATACACCTCCATCTGACAGTGGGTCATCCCAATGATGACCGCGTCAAGTCTGACACACAGGATCAGCAATAATAATCAAAAAATGACGAACACACGAACCTGTCTCTTTTTTTTTTTTTTTTTTTTTTTTTTTTTTTTTATAAAAATGAGCTATGCATCTTTGTACACAATGTACCCTTATGTCCTAGTCGAAGATGCATCTCACATCTTTCCTCACAGACCCGTAACCACTGGATCATTTATCCAATGCAACTGGTGGCAGCTTGTGGCCACAATTCAAAAATGTCTGAATTTGAAAATCGTTTTTATATAGGCACATAGCCCTTAAAATTCCAAACAAGAGCAACATTTTACTTTCTGACCAGAAGCAATATAACAATTGCTAAAAAATAAAACAAATCTTCTCCATAGACATTTCCTCGGGGCACTTGTTTTGCACAGAATAGAACAAGGGAATCTTTCTCGACTTACATTTCTCAGCTGCCCTGTCTTATCAGAGAAGTTAAAAATAGCCCCTCAGCGCGGCCTGAGCCTGGGCTGCCAGCCATCTTTTTTTTGTTTTTCCTACTCCTGGCCCCAAGGCTCTCCAGCTGCAGGCATTACACAGATGCGATGTCAGAGAAGCCTTCTAAGCAGTGCCCTGTTCTGCTCCTCTCATCGGCCCCCACCTACACTGGCTACAAGGTCAGAATCTGTCTCCGATTTCTGTATCACATTCTGCTCTACACAGCCCCCACCTTCTCCTCACTCTGAAGCTGTCAAAGACAAAAAGACTACTCAATTCCATAAAAACTGCAATAATTCGCTCAATTGAAAAATTATTTTTACATACAATTTGCACTCAGGGGGTCATAATCTTACCGACTTGACCCAGCACATTGGCTCACTGGACCACCAAGAACACAAACCTGTATTCATGAACAATTTGCAAATTCGAAATACCCACAATTCTTTTTTCAAGCTAAACTTTTCACTAATTATTTTTCCGTTGACACTTTGTACATTAGGGGTGTCATCAAATCACAGGAGTTGCTCCTTCTCTAGCTGCACCCCTCTCAATTTCCTATTGACAACGTAGTCAAATGTTGGACCATGTAAACACCAGCTATGCGCTGTTCATTTGGTGGGTGGCTCAAGAACCTTTGGGCTACTATGTAATTATTATATGTATTATAACTGGTCTTTCTACTGGGGCCACTCTTGCTAGGTCCTCTGAAAGGACGGGATAAATACCAGCAACGTCAGTATTTCTTTTTCTGTCAGCCTACGCTCATTTTACCAGCTCTAATTCCTCCTGTAACATCTCATCCTTGGCTTTTCCAGACACCAGTCCACTTCTCTCTGCTTCGTGAAACACTTACTCTGACCTTCTATGTGACGCCTTGCGCCAAAAACTCAATGGCATCCTTCCAAGCTGGTCTACATTTTCTCTTTCATAAGAGTGTTTCGTTGTCCATCTACTTGTCCTGCTTTTACTCGTATACCTTCCTCAACTAACACGTTTTCTCGGGCTTTGTCTGAATCCTCCCTACTTTTCTCTTCTTTTCTGAGCGCTTACTCTGTGCGTCTATGCTATTCTTTACGCCATAATTCAACAGCGTCTGTCTGTGACTGTCTAGCTTTCCTCTTCCACAACTCTTCTTCGACTTTCATGATACATTCGGCATCCCAGGTCCCAGCTACGGGCCATCTCTGACTTTCTGGTAACTCTTTGGTGTAGTCCACCCATAGATCAAGGAATAATATGGCGTCTAAGCCATGCTTGTGATACATAAAGTGCCCTGGAGTGTCCCTAGGAGGAATAGGAACTGCTTCTTCAAGCACCCCTTTTCTAGTAGTAATCTGTCTGAACTTCGAAAAGAGCGGCATATTGACAACTGATCTGACACCTGGTCTTGAACACACTTAATACAAAAAGCACAATAATGAACAATCATTCATACCACAATATGCAGGACATTTTAACACATTAAACATTGAACATAAAACATTTTAACCTTTAAAAATGACCAACAATGATGACAGTCTGCATAACTAATCACCAAGCAGAATTCTTGACAATAACTAGATACTTCGGAATACTTGATATACTGCTAAACAGTACATATACACTGCTAAACAGTGCAGACCGGATTTGTGTACCCAAATCCGTCTTGACCGGCACAACCTATGTGCGCGTCAACACGCCTCCCCGGCGATGGTACTCACCGGGTAGCTCCTTGAAACGGAAGGCCTCGGAGAATGGACTGGACTCGACGACTGCGGACATCGGACCCTCTGGACATCGGGACTTCGAAAACCTGGTGGGCCTCTGTATACCTCGGACACAGCTCTCTCGCAGGTGGGCTCTGGGTAGACAATCTGCGTTCCTCACCGCCTCGTATGGATGCCTGGTCGCAGTCTGTCCCCTTCATTGGCCTGAGGGAGTTGGCGGGAAAACCCGCGACGTGCGCGCTTGAAGTCCATCACGGCCATGGAAGGGGGCAAAACTGGACCTTCATCTCCGGCGTGTGGGGAAAGAGATTAAACTGTTCGGGCGCCATTCTGTGGTAAATAAAATATTACGCTCTCAGACTTTTATATTATCAATAAGATCATGCATAAAGCAAGAGGCTGAGTCTGTGGTATCAGATTCATAAAGGGCTTTATTCCAATAACTCGAGTCAAAGGGAGAATATTTCCATCACCAAAAAGGATCTGGACGGGGCTGAAAAGTATTCTCAATATTCTCAAAACATTATTCACAGAGTACAGTATATATACATTTCTCAATTGTACGTAAGCAAGAGAGCAAGAGAGAATGAGATAAGAGCATGTGGGCGTGTAAGTAGGCGTGAAGGTGGGCGTCCATGTGGGCGTCCACTTGATGATAATGGGTAATTTGTCATGTGTGGGTGGATACCTGGAGATGATTTCGCAATGTCAGCAGAAATACTTGGCAGAGATGCGCGCGCAGCAGCATGACGTGTGATAGACGTGCAACTAGAGGGAGAAAGGGACTTGACATTTAGCTCTACATGTGGAGACAAAAGTCTGGGGTTATGTCAACCTAATCCCAAATCATATCTAATATCCTATGTTTAAAGAACTGTGTTATCCACAAGGGAAGGGCTCTCGGACAAAATCTATTCTATACTGACTGTGAGTGCGTGTACAAGCGTCTAAGTGTCTATATGAGATGCAAGGGGCAGAAACTTTCCATGGTAACAGGGCTATGAATTACTTGCATGAAGACAGCGAGGCCGGGCCCTTTTGCTCGGTAGCTGGAAGAATGTTTACTTAAACTACTAGACAGGAATGCATCGGCTGAGGAGCAAAGTAGATAATTCGAAGGTGAAATACGGTTTCTTGGCAGGCAGGCAAAACTGGCCGAGGCAGGCACCGTTAGCCGCACAGGGAGTAGGACAAAGTTCATGGATACAGATGCGAGCTCAAGCTGAAGCTGTCAGAGGCAGAGAGCAGGGAAAGGCTTGAGGACAGAATCGGGCCTACTCGCCTGAACTGTAAAAATGGAGTAACTGAGCCATATAAAGTCGGTGGCCTTTCATACTTAGGAAGCGAATATCCAGCCCATTCATGGCGGATCTGACAGAGGACATGTTGACGGTGGACGCACATGTGTTTGCGTCTTCAAAACTGGAACTGGAGGGAACATACATGTACTTGTAACATGCACATAGAACCGTTGGGGTCCAAGATAGGGGACATAACTGACCAGGAAAATCCACATTTCCACAATACCTAATGACGCTTCGACAGTATACCAAGTTATCTCCAAGTTGCATATAATCTCTGAGTCGATTCACCAGGACGAAGGAGATTGGTCCTTTTCGGAGTGGTTTTGGGGACTACTGTCCAAATGGGGTTGAAAAGCATTGACATTTTTGGGAATAATTTTAACCATTATTTTCTCCTGCTGCCTTTGTATGCACTGTGGTCCCGCCATCTGTGACCTATGTGCTACTATGTGCATCCCTAAACCCAAATCGCCAAGAGTAGAAAAAATAAGAATAATGTTACAGCAACAGCTCGATGACCTCATGGCTATCGACGTTGAGTCTATCTTGCCTGAGTTCTGGCAAAAGGAGGGTCTGAGGAACTTTGATTTCTGATCGCGATCGAATCGACCCGCCATTTTGTGCTCTGCCGCCATTTTATGTTGCCCTCACTCAGGCAGCACGGCGAACAAAGTCTATTCTGCTTTTTCTGCAGTTTTGTGTCAAAAATTGTCCTTCTGCCTCTATTTGCAAAGCTGGTGTTAGGTTCTGCCGAGTACACTAATCCCTGTCTGGTTTTCCTAATCCCTGTCTCAACTATCTGTTGGTTCACACTATTCTCTTCTGATTTTATCTTATCGTCTGGCCTTCGCTGTCCTCTGCTCGTATTCTCTTGTTTCACAACTGTCCTCCAACACACACAAACGCACCTCGCCACCTGTAAGTCAGTCACAGACCGTTAATACCTTAACTAGTGGGAGGGGTGACAAACACAGTTGGAGAAGAGGTTTCTTCGAGTCATCTGATACTTTTGTTTTCAAACCTTTCCTATTGGTGCTGTCTTATTTTTCGACTTTTCTTATTGGCTCTCTTCTGTATGTTCTGGGCGGGTATTTAGTTATTATGTGTTTTTCATATATGGTATATAAGATTGTGCGCCACAGAGTGAAGTGGCAGTCTCCTGAGAACCTACCTTGTGTACTTCTGGGACAACTGTACTAGCTGCAGCTAATAAATCTGATCTTCTAACGCCTAACAGAGTGTCCTGTGTCTCTGTGTAGCTGAGCAGGACAACCCAGGAGTTAAGGCGTACCCTGCGCCGCCAGGTCCAAAAAGGTTCTGGTTCTTCAAAGGTCAAAGGTCCATATGATGCAATTAATATACTTTTAGTTTTACTCAATGTGGGAAATGGGGATATATGTTAAAGCAAATGAGGTTATAGGTAGTAAAAGGTGAGGATAATAAAGCAGGATGTTTGATTGACTTCACACCGCTAGACAAGACAACTTATGTCCAGTGATTTAAGCGTAAAAATACTACCAAATGGATGTAAAGTTATCACAGTTCAGAAGACAAAACAATGTGTAAGAAAATAAAAGGTGTCCTGATATTAGAAAAAGCCCCACTGAATGATAGAATGAATAAAGTTAAAAAAACACACCCATGCACTTAGGGAGGTGTAGGAAATCCACCTTTCCTGCGTGGTCACCCAGTATTTCCTCCTTTTGCTGGAACCTATATTTTTCCTGGCTTTATAACTCTGCGAACTCTAGACCTATTAATCAGTGGCAAAGTGAATTTGCTTCCTATTGAACATGGTCAAATTGGCATATTCCTGATTGGTATATTTAACTTACCTGTAAGTCTCTAGTATATGGTGCAAATGTACTCAGAGCATGGAAGTTAAATTTCACTAGTGAACTGCTGCTCCTATTGTGCCTTCCACTACAATGGCAGTGCATAGATGGCTTCAGGCCTACCATTGGAGCCTGACTGTGGCAATTTAAGCACTGCAATTCCACCTGTCAAAATAAACCCTTTGGACAGGCCAAAACCTCCCTTTTAAATATTACAAAGTCACCTCTATGTAAGCCATGTAGTCCACAAGGCAGTGTGCATGTTATTTAACAGCAGGAAACGTAGAAATGTAATGTTAACATGTCCTTACAGTGACTAACACCCAAAAGCTATTTTCCACTGTTGCAGGCCTAGTTGTCCTATGTGGAAAATCAGAGTACAGATTAAAATCCAAATGATGTATCTCGAGAAAGGGTCTAGCTAGAAAATGTTCAAAGAACTATTTCTAATAGTAAAGTAAAATTAATTTCAACAGTGAAGTCAGATTTTCAAGAAATATTAAGGAAACATACCTTTTACAAACATTTCATGAAGTTACATTTACCCCCCTGGAGTTCTTGGAGGCTAGTTTGCCTTTGCTCCTAAACTTCTCCCATCCAGGGATTAGCATTTGAATAGGTATGAAATGCAGGAATGGGCAGAGATGACACACGTGAACCTCACCAAATTTACGTGGGTGGGCCTGTGAGCATCCTTTTTGACATTGCATTATCAAATCCTACTTGAGTGTCAAATCCTACTTAACAGGTCTGCTGGATTTACATATAAGATTTTGGGATGCATGCAAAATACAGAGAACATGATGGTAAGACATTTCTTGTGTGTCCACTGTCTGGTCGCTGATGAACCTTGATTTGTCCTACCAGACATCCGTCTCTGGGCTTTTACACAAAACACTGGGGGTGCACGTGAAAGGAAGGGGAAATAGAATGTTAAAACTATTTTTGGGCATTCACTGTCTGGTTTCTGGAAATCCCTACCTTTGTTCAACAAGACTCCTGCCTCTGGGTTTATTGTGGATACAGTGTCTGTCTCACCCTACATTTTATTGTTGGATATGGGAGGAGACTGGGATTACCATAGCACACTCTCTGCACACCGTGAGCCAACAGAGCCCAAGGTGAGTGTGGCTAATAACTTTTGCCAGCTTGGTATGCCACAGAGACTTTAACCCTATTGGTTAGGGTGTACCCGGGAGTTATTTCAGAGGAGTAATGGTGGCTTGTGCTACCTCTTTTTTTAAAAATAACTTGATGCTAAATATATATTATCAATCTTTTTAAACTGTTGTTGTATTTGATTCTTGAAAAACCTGTACTTGTATGTGTGTGTTTTTACAAGGGGAGAGCTATTACGGAGGTCTTAGTTTGACTCCTGCACTGCTGCGTGTTGCAGGAGTGCTGACCTCATGCCTTGCATACCATTTACCTGGGTAATCGCGATTAAATAGAGCCTGCCAATGGCGAGCCAATGGCAAGCCCACCTGCGCCTGTCCGCGTCCGGACAGCGGCCAGCCCCAGCCATGCTGCCCCTTTGACCACCATGACCAATATTGCTTGGTCCAGAGATCAACTTTTAAATATGAATAAATAGGCCTGTGCAGGGAAGGCCAAATTAGGTCTGAGCATAGTGGCATGAGTACTGCTACTATTCTTACCCATTTACGCTTATGGGTAGCGGAGGGAGGGTGAATGGCAATTTAATCCTACCTATGCCACCTACAATACCCCCCATGGCCACTAACACCAACATTAAGGCCTGCCTAATCAATTGTAGGTCCCTCCAACACTCAGAAGATATGGCTTGCTTTGGAGTCAAACTCCTGGGACCTCATGTTTTTAACTGAAACATGGTTGAAGGAGAGCTCCAATCCGACCTTATGTTGACGATACCTGAGGGTTTTCAGATGTCTTATGCCAACCGAGGTGGCAACAAGATAGGAGGTAGTGTAGCTATTATCATGAGGGATGGCTGGGAGATCTCCTACAGAAGAATATAGCACGTTGGGATCATTAAGGCTCTTTCCTACTGCATCAGAATCTCACCCTCCACGTCTATGGCTGGTATTAGAAATGGGATTTCTGGTTGGCTAGGGCTTGCGCATAAGCCAGGCAGAAACCACCACTCTAGTCAGGGCAAGGGAGTTACACACTAATGATAACCCCTGCTCACACACAGCAGCAACACACTATACACACCACAAAAATAGCCTTAGTATTATCATAAACACATTAGAAACATAATCACACATTTACACTGTGCCAACTGGCACTGGGCAATATTCACAGAGTATTATATACAGGACCGGACCAATTGGGCCACGGTCAGATCCCTCAGAACAGGTAAGTAGATGTAAAACACAACCAGTAACTACTGGTACGATAATGACCTAAGCATTATCGCATCAGCATTAGACACCATCCTAAAATATCATAGCATGACGTTAGGCAATAAATCACATTAGGCCCAAACCTCATTAGCATAAACACTTTACACACTAGGCCTCACCAGCATAAACACAGTATGCAATAACCTCCTAAGCATAAATCACATTTAGGGGAAGAAATCAGGGCGCATAGATCATATTTGGTACATACCTCTCATAAATCATCTTATACAATCACCAAAACAAATTTGACCACGCTGCTCCTCTCATATCAGGAATAACCACTGAAACACTTATCAGGGAATCCACAATGCATTCCTATGGGAGGGCAGCCCCACAGTAGTGAGAAACCAAAATGGCTGTTTGTCACTACCAGGACATGTCACACACTTAAGGTACATGTCCTATCTTTCACCTACAATGCCTAGGGCATACCTTAGGGGTGACTGCCATGCAGTAAAAGGGGGGTCACAGACATGGCACACACTTTAGTTGCCACGTCACAGTGGCAGTAACACTGCGTGCACAGGCCCTGCAATGGCAGATGCCTGTGATAGGTTTGATAGGCTACTTTGGTGAGTGGCGCAATCAGTGCTGCGATCCCACCAGTAGCATTTAATTCACCAGCCCTGGGTATATGAGATACCACTTTACAAGGGACTGACAGGTAAATGAAATATGCCAAACAGATGTAGACCAATCTTACCATATTTATCACAGAGAGCACACACACTTTCCACTGAACAGCAGTGCTACAGTGCTACAGTGCTCAGAGTCCTAAAACCACCCACACCATGTCAGAAAAAACACTAGGAGAAAGGCAAAAAGTTTAAAGATGACCCTGCAAAAAGTGCCAAGTCCAACACAACCCCCTTCCAGCCAAAACACAGGGTAGACCAATCACCACCTTGATGGGCTTCCCTGCATTCGGCGATAGAACACGGACGCAGGCCCGCAACTGCAGAGGCATAGTCCAGTTCTACACCATTCTGAACCCATGTGGTTCCCTCTATCAAAGCTACCAGGACCAACTAAGCTACCCCACTGGTACTACCTAGCCGTCCTCAGCCAGGACCAGGCCCTAGGCCATCCAGATGTATCTGATCCTTGCCATATCACAGAGTGGTGGCAGTAACTCCTGGCACATTGTGACCATTCTCCACTCTACCCCTCATCAGGGCAGTGCTAAACTGCCACTGATCCTCCAGCCTAGGGTCCGCACCCTTAGGCTGACCAGAAGTCACGGGCAAGGCTCTCCTCCCCCTACCTCTCCTTCTAGGGTTCCGCACTCTCCTCCTTTGAGAGGTACCCTCAGAACACAACTCTCCCACCAGTTCAGTACCTCTCTCCAGCAACTGGTCTCCCAACCTAGTGTCTAAACCCTCAGGTTGCACCATGGTCAGAGGCGAGGACTCCCTCCCTCTGCACCCCCTTCCAGAGTGCTGCACCCTCCCACCTGAGCAATACCCATGGAAGCCAAACCGGTTAGGACACTGGTTACAGATGTCCCTCCCTCTAGGTCAGGCAGATCCCAAACCTGTCCTCCCAACCCTGGGACTGAACCCTGCGGCTGAGCACTTGCCTGGAACACCAGGACTTTTGGGGACTCACACAGTATCCCCTTGGTCAGGACACTGATTACAGATGTCCTTCCCTCCAGGTCAGGCATAACCTGAACCTGGCCTCCCAACCCAGGGACTAAACCCTGTGGTTGAACACTTGCCTGGCACACCAGGACTTCTAGGGACTCACACAGTATCCCCCCAAGGGTAACACATGACTCATGTGTCATGTGGCAGTCTGACAGGCGCAGATCTCCCGTCCCCTGTCCATCTGACAGGGGACGGGAGAATCCCCCAGGACAGATGTTGTGTCACCATGGACACTCTTAGGAGACTCCGCCCTTGTGGCTGGTCCCTGACCCACTGCTTTTTCCACTGGGTAATACGTCCCCCTCTCATCCCTCAATCTGGACTTCTGCACCCTCCCAACTGAAGCGGCACCGCCAGACACCAGAACCACAGGAGCTCCATTTACAGATGCTGCAGGTTCTCCTGACACTAGGAGATCTCCCTCAATTGGCCTACCAGTACAGCCTAGGCCTCCAAACTGGTGTTTCCTTAGGGAACCCTCCAGGCCGTGAGACTGGGTTTCGGGCATCTTGGGACACACAGTCCCACACTCACTCATTCTCCACTGAGACAGGACGTGAGCCCCTACACCCCTCCCACTACACTGGGACCTAGCTGGGCTACTCTGAACCTCTTCCACCATACAGGGCCAGAAGATACCTGAGGCACTCCTTTTGGTATCACTTCCCAATGCCTCTTCAGACCCATTGGCACACAGCCTGATGTCGGCCTCCCATGCAAGCTCCCTGGGATCAGAGAACTCACACTCCAACGGGTATTGGCACAACCCCGGAATTAATTACTGAACATGTACTCTCTGACAACCAGATTGAACAGCCCTTCAAAATCATTTGCCATGCTACTCATCACCCAACCTTCCAGTGCATCACAACATTCATCCACAAACTCCCCCCAAGACTGGTGAGACACATTGCTACTGCCCCTGAACCTCAACCTATACCCTTCAGGTGTGACACCCTCCTCTTGGGAACTAGGTACCATGCTCTGGGATCTGGGCGTGGGACTTCCTGCACTGGACCCCATATTGCTGCCACCACTGGACCCCACCCTCACAGCTGAATCCAGACAACTAAAACTACTCTCATGGGCCAATCTACCTTCCAGAGCTAGTTTCTCTCTGGCGAAGGCCCTCTCTGCCTCCTCCATCCTCTCCTGAGCTAAGACCCTCTCAGTCTCTAGCTTTTTCTCTTCAAGGCTCACTGCCCTGAGACTCATCTCCTGAGTCAACAATGCCTTTTTCTCCTCCCAGGCTCTCTGGGCCTCCCTGTGCCCCTCATCCAGCTGTGCTAGCCTCACGGCATGCTCCAGTTTGAGCTTCTCTAAAGCCAGCTGATGCTCCCTCTCCTTCTGCCTGTCCACCAACTCCTCTGGGGACCATGAAAGGTATTGGTCACCTGCACTAGACCCAGCAAGGGACTCCCTATCAATGGGGTGCTCACTCTCTACTGGCATCTCTGCCCTGTCATTTTCTTCCTCTTCTTCAGACTCTTCAGGGCTACCCTCAGAATAACCAGCCTGTATCTGGCTTCATCTATCCTGTTCCCAGGGTATCAGGGCACACCCAAGGTTTCCACGGGTGCCCTCTCCACTTGCTACTAAGCCTCTCTCATCACAGTACCCCCATAGCTCCCCTAGACTGTAGTTCAACAGGTCTTTCATGTCAAAAGTAGATTCCATTTTGGCAAGGCACTTAATACACAGGTGCAACACAAGAGACCTAGGCGTCTGAGTTGAAGCAAGAGTACACAATTTAAAAATGACACTTTTAAGGAGAAAAATAAAACTTAGGAATAATAATTCCCAAACCTGTGATTATCTAAATACAGTGTTTGTAGTGCAACCAGTGGACGCTGTGGTACTGCACAAACGCAAGTCCTATCCTCACCATTGACAACCAATGTTAGAAATGGGATTTCTGGTTGGCTAGACCTTGCGCCTAAGCCAGGCAGAAACCACCACTCTAGTCAGGGCAAGGGAGTTACACACTGATGATAACTCCTGCTCACCCCCTTGGTAGCTTGGCCCGAGCAGTCAGGCTTATCCCAGAGGCAATGTGTAAAGAGTTTGCGCAACACACTCACACAGCAGCAACGCACTCGGCACACCACAAAAGGAACTCCACACAAGGTTATATAAAAATAGCCTTTGTATTATCATAAACATCATAAACTCCGTCCATCATTTCCTTTGGTTTTGCTTTGTTCGCCATAAGTATGCTCAGACGTGAGTCCCTTGCTCACTTTGCCACTGGATTCAAGCAAGCCTGGCTGAAGACGGCTGAAATGCCAGAAACCGGTCCTAGGAAGCTTGTTTCCGGTCCAGGGAAGACATGGCTTGGCAGTTTGGGCTGGACTGTTCCCATGAGGCACAGGGTCAGACTAATTTGCATATGGCCATGTCTGAACTGGGGTGGCAGAGTGGGCTAAAGAATGGTGATGGATTAAACCCAGATCAGTTGACTGGGGGTGAGTGCTTGCAATGTTCAACACTCCGTCCATCATTTCCTTTGGTTTTGCTTTGTTCGCCATAAGTTGGCAGGGTATGCTCAGACGTGAGTCCCTTGCTCACTTTGCCACTGGATTCAAGCAAGCCTGGCTGAAGACGGCTGAAATGCCAGAAACCGGTCCTAGGAAGCTTGTTTCCGGTCCAGGGAAGACATGGCTTGGCAGTTCGGGCTGGACTGTTCCCATGAGGCACAGGGTCAGACTGATTTGCATATGGCCATGTCTGAACTGGGGTGGCAGAGTGGGCTAAAGAATGGTGATGGATTAAACCCAGATCAGTTGACTGGGGGTGAGTGCTTGCAATGTTCAACACTCCGTCCATCATTTCCTTTGGTTTTGCTTTGTTCGCCATAAGTTGGCAGGGTATGCTCAGACGTGAGTCCCTTGCTCACTTTGCCACTGGATTCAAGCAAGCCTGGCTGAAGACGGCTGAAATGCCAGAAACCGGTCCTAGGAAGCTTGTTTCCGGTCCAGGGAAGACATGGCTTGGGAGTTCGGGCTGGACTGTTCCTATGAGGCACAGGGTCAGACTGATTTGCATATGGCCATGTCTGAACTGGGGTGGCAGAGTGGGCTAAAGAATGGTGATGGATTAAACCCAGATCAGTTGACTGGGGGTGAGTGCTTGCAATGTTCAACACTCCGTCCATCATTTCCTTTGGTTTTGCTTTGTTCGCCATAAATTGGCAGGGTATGCTCAGACGTGAGTCCCTTGCTCACTTTGCCACTGGATTCAAGCAAGCCTGGCTGAAGACGGCTGAAATGCCAGAAACCGGTCCTAGGAAGCTTGTTTCCGGTCCAGGGAAGACATGGCTTGGCAGTTCGGGCTGGACTGTTCCCATGAGGCACAGGATCAGACTGATTTGCATATGGCCATGTCTGAACTGGGGTGGCAGAGTGGGCTAAAGAATGGTGATGGATTAAACCCAGATCAGTTGACTGGGGGTGAGTGCTTGCAATGTTCAACACTCCGTCCATCATTTCCTTTGGTTTTGGAGTAAATGAGGATGCCAGAGAAGAGAGACAGAATGAGTAAAAGGAGCAGGGTGACACCACAGTCAACGAGGGAAAGAACGCAGGTTGTGAATCAAACCAGGAAGGGAGGTCCGAAGTCCTGACACCTTTCAGGAAGACAATCAGGGTAGAATACATAACAACGGTAGAGAGTAAGGTCCACTCTGAGAGCAACGCAACTGAGTCCAGCGGTCCAAAAGGAGAAGCTGATGCTGGGTCTCCCAACACAACCGCTCCAGGGGGCAGTGGTCTCAGGCCAATGTCTAGCATGCTTTTTGTTTCTTTCAAATGGTGGTGGGCGGGAACGTGCGCTGCATGTAGCAATACCTAAACGCTAAATACACAGTTCACTAAAGTGTATGGCGCAATCAAAACCCACTGGTGTGGTGAAGGGTACAATAACACTAAGCCATTAACTTGAAATCTGACCCCATATCATTTTCTGACCTTTCTCGAGTGACGCACCAGAGCTGTTTCAGAGCCCAGGGGGACCGAAAGACCAACCCAGAAGAAGGAGCTGCTTTGAAACTCTGTTTAGTGAAAACTTGGCCACTACTGTAAAGTATCCAGACTACAGCTTGGTCCTTTGAATAAAGAAACAATAAATAAGAATAAGAAACAAGAACAGAAAAACGTGGAATAAAGAAAACTAAATACATTCACCTACAGACTGGGTTATTTTTTCAAGAGAGCGTCAGAGAGACTGAGAATGGGCGAAAATGCCACATAGCCCTTATTGAATTTTCATCATTTTGGTATAATTTTGTCTGCTACATTTAACTCTATATTTCTAATTTGTTTAGGACATTTTATTGTTTTGCATTTTTACTTTATTACTTTTTTGGTCCTGCATAAATACTTTAAACATTGTCCTATTTCATGCCTCTCCGCCTTGTGCCATAACTACCAGGGAGTTGATATCAGGTTAATTTAGTGACTTTGGTGGTTCACTCTAACAAAGGTTTTGACTGTTCCTTGTGGTGAGTAGTCCCCATCCTTAATAATAATGCAATTTCTTACAGGGGAACGTCCAGGCCCCAGACAGACACACAATCACATTTCCTAACTGGCTTAGATAACTTTAACCAATCAGCCCTTACCTTGACACCAGGTTGAGTGCTCTAGGAAATAGAAACAAATAGAGTTGCATGGGTGGTAATAAAGCCGCAAATATGGTGGATGGTAGATAGCATTTAAAGTACTGGGGAATAAGGGAGGGGTTGGAGGATTGACAGCCCTTCACAGAGAAAATGGAAGAAATCACGAGCAGGCTTGCAAATGTGATTACAGTAGCTAGAAGCAAAGCTGTACACTAAAATGCAGAGTTATACATAGCAAAAATAACTTAGGCAGTGTCTGTAGATATCACTCATACACACAGTAATGTATTCACAATATGCTTTATCATTAATAGTACAATTATTTTTCAAATCCTACAGTACATTGCATATATTATCAGCACAATGCTGATATGCGGGTCTGACATCTGTGCAGTAATGGCAGCACACTTAACTACCCAAAATATAATTTAGAAAAAGTGTTGAGCAATTACCAGAGGTGAGAAATCATTGGAAGGGCTCATTAACATCTCTCTGTTCTCCCGTATTAAGGTGAATGGCTTTATCTTCCCTCTCCAGCTTCTCTGTTTTTAGGTCTCGCCGAGGCAGAACATTCGCTGTCTCTTCAAAACTGCTGTTTCAACTCTGTGGGGTAAGTGTACGCCCAGGTACACACCCATTGCTGCCATTGGTCCTTTCCAGTTCCTCTCATAAATGAGTGTTTTATACTGGTCACTTAGGGCCCGATTCCGATGTCATTTGGAAGGCCTCCGAAACAGATTTTCCTTTCCCAGATCTGATTTGTAGTCCTTGTTTAGGACCGAATCGTACACAGGTTTGAACGACCAAGTACGATGTGAAGATCGTGTATGCACCGACTGAACTGTTTCCGGGACCTGAACCTGTATGTACGACTCATTCATAGCCAAATTGTGTGGCGCTATGAAGTCGTATTCCAACCGAGCAGTCTCATCGAGAAGAACCGTCTGTTGAAAGCGTACTTCATGGGGCCGTAGCAGGCCCCCCCTTCACCTAAGGCCTTCCGAATCTGTCACGGGGTTGTGCCCATGGGTCCCCCGATCCAGGCATGCACAGTGTGGCGGGCACCATGGGGTGCCCACCACAGGGTATACGCTTTTCCCCACCCACCCCTTTTCTGCTATTGGAGCCTGTGTATGCGTCTGTACACAGGCTCCAATAGAGTTCAATGGTAGTCTGAGCGAACCGAGTCCGTAAGCATACAGCAGCATCGTACTTGCTCGTTCGGACTCCCGGAGCATGTCTCGCTTGGAAAGCCCTCTGGATCCGAGATGTATAGAGGGCTTTCCTAGCGAGATGAGAATCGGGCCCTTAGTTGTATTTGTCCCTCCTTTTGTTGCTTGGTTTCCTCCCATGCAGACTGCCCATGTTACATGTACCCATACTCTATTTCTAATGTATGTGTTTGCCAGAGTACTATTTGTTTTCCAATTTTGGATTGTTTTCAGCTTCAGAAAGGCAACACAGACGCTCCCATCAAAATGGAACACAAGTACCACATCCAGCTGCTACCGCGCTCCCTCTTCTCTGCAGCATTACAGGCTTGTTCTTTTTTTACTGCTCCTGTTTCGTTTGCAGGTCCTCCTTTCTTTCGTATCAATTTTAATAGATGTTTGTGCGTTTCCTCCTAGCACTCCAGGCTAGCTCTTTTTTGCTGTTGTTGTCATTGGTTTCCTGTTGTCATTGCCGCTTTGCCGTTGCAGTTTCTTTCCCGTTCCCCCTAACCCCTCTGGTGTCATTGTTTGTATGTTGTTATTGTCCCATCCCCTGCCTCTCTTTTCATTGGGTTGCCTTTGGTGTTGGTTGTCCCATGCCCCTCCCACTCCGGCATTGTTTCATGGTTTTCTTTTTAGGAGACAGTGCCTGAAGACAGTGCTGAAAGTGTCCCCTGGGAGCCCTATTAGCTAAGTTCACAGCCGAGACTTATAGTTTAATGTCACCAAACTCCGAACAAAGACATTTCAATTCAATTCAAAATATCTTTATTTCGGCCATTCTGGCCATAAAAGTACATTAAAAAATGCATCACATTTCATTCAATTTTGTTATACAGAATGAAATAAAGTGCTGGACAGTGCAATATTTAAAAGGTCTCAGAAAAAGCATAATATATATAAAACAACTCCATTTTATGCGGTAAAAAGGATACCAATTGATAAAAAATCCACTTAAACCAGACTAGATTTTAATACAGTTAGACGGACACAGCACATGGAGAATAAGTATTGGGAAACTGAATACACAATAGGGAGGCTGGTATCATATTTTAATATCCTGTAAGCCTCCCTAAAATGAGTTGTCCCGAGATTCCGGCAGACCTGTTGAAGCCATCGGTGTCTAAACTTCTTATATACCAGACAAGCAAACAGTACATGTTGGTCCATTTCGGGGATGTTATCACAAACCGGACACCCCTTGGACTGTGCACCCCCCAATTATTTGTGAAGGCACGGAGTGGTAGTACCCCGTGCCTAAATAGCAAGTAAAGTTTTTTAGCTAGGGGGGCTGAATAACGTCAAGAACAGGTTCTAACCTATATTGATCCTTGACTTCTAAAAATTTTGCAGTCGGTATACCAGTGGTGGAATTTCCCTTGATCTGATTTATCTTATGTTCTCTGAAGAGCTTTGAAAGAGCCTTCCTGGGAATTGTGAGGCAGGATACTTCAGCGTTGGCCCATAGGTCACCCATCCTTAGAGCAACTTTAATATATGCTAACCATGGGATTTTGCCTGCCCCCTGCAAATGTAAGATCTCCTTCATCTCATCCTTGAAAGCCACTAATTCTGGTGTACACCATAGACGTCGCCAGTGGAGAAGGGGCCTGAGGGCAACTTCCTCAGCAATTGGGCAGACCCCAAGATCCATATGGAGAGGCGTCAATGGTGTACTTTTCGGGAGGCCTAGGATTTGTCTAATGAAGAAATTTTCATTCCTAGAGAGGGGATCAGGTGATTGATGGCCCCAAATTTCTGCCCCATATAGGGCTGCCCCCCTTGCTTGTGTCTTATAAATTTCCATAGCCGGGCCAACCATTTTATGGGTATTTTTCTTGAGCATCCTAGCCAGCCCCCCCGAAGTTTGGGCCAGTCTTAAGCTGGCCTTCCTAATTTGCGCATGCCACTGCATTTTATCAGTGAGGGTTAATCCTAGATATTCAAAGACTGTAACTTTTTCCAGTGGTTTCCCATCTAAGCAGGGATTTGGACGTGTGGAGTCACCTGCATTGAAAACCATATATTTGGTCTTTGAAGAGTTTATCTCCAGACCCCTACTTTTGCAGAGTGACTGGAAAATATTTAGAGCCCGCTGGATTCCCATCGGGGATTTGGATAGTAGCAAAGTGTCGTCGGTGAACATCAGGGCCAGAACCCTGCATTTCGCCAACCTGGGGGCATCTACATCTCTCCCACCAATCAAGACCTCCACAAGGCCGTTAATAAATAGACAGAAAAGAGTTAGGGGCAAAACACACCCCTGCCTTACCCCTTTGTCTATAACTATGGGATCTGTGAGCTCACCATTTTTCCCATATCTGACTTGTGCATAGTTAGATTTGTGAAGCCGCTTCATCTGATGACAGAGGTACCCCTATACTTACTAAAATGGATCATAATTTATCCCTAGGAACCAGGCCGAATGCTGATTTTAAGTCCACGAAGATCAGATAAAGGCTGCCGCCCTCCAAAATCACTGGCTTCTAATAGAGGAGTTGCAGCCTTTAAATCTGATCTATCGTGGACATCTTTGCTCTGAAGCCAGCCTGGTAGGGGCTAAGTATGGAATGCTCCTCCAGCCATCTCTCTAATCGATCCAAAAGCACTCGTGCATAGGTTTTTTGAGAAACATCTATGAGGCTAATTGGACGATAGTTAGCAGGGAGAAGTGGAGAGCCCTTCTTGTAAATCGGAATGATCTCTGCCCCCAACCAGGTCGTCGGAATTGGCATCCCCTGGAGAGTAGCATTAAATAGGCTCCAAAAGTATGGGGCCCAAATAGTAGGTTCGTTCCTTAAAACATCACCTGGGATCTTGTCTAGGCCTGGCGCTTTAGCGGGAGCTACTCTGTTCAATGCGTCCATAATCTCTTTTAAGGAGATTTCTGGGGCATTGGGGGAAGACTCCTGTAAGACATTTCACTTTCTTGGCGATGCTTTTCCTGTCACACAACCGAATGATAAGGAAGGATTCAGTCTTTAAAGGTACCTTCATGTTTTTTTATCCAGTTACTTTCTTGTATGTAAATTGGTGATTTCGCTAACTATCATCCCCATGTTTTTTTGCTTATCTAAATAGCTCTTCACATGGTACATGCTTCAGATGGAGGCATAACAGATTTTAGAGTCAAAGTTGTTTCTGTTTTCAAGTTGTGCTCAATGTTTGTTGTATAAAGTGCCTTACATAGTGCTAGGTTGCTTTGAGGCACATGGCAGGCAAGTCTACTAAAAAGGCATTGTAGCTGACTATGCATGTTTTTGAATTCTGCATCCTTCTTAAAAGATGTCTTTTGCTGCTTGTCTAACTTTTTGTTGATATTTTGGTGGCATGATAGCAGTGTACATGTGTGGAACAATACTTAGTTTTGCTGTGAATCAGCTGGTCTACCCTTTAAATCTCGTTTGGTTGCAAGTAGCAGAGCACAACTTTCTTGTAGGGAGGTATTCTCTTTATGACCCATGGAACTAAAGGTAAGCATGGTAAGCAAGGGGAAATTTGGATTATTTTGGGCACAGTTTTGATAAATGGAATACCAAATATACGGATTCTGTAACTTCCCCTCACAAAAATGGGATAAAAATATATGACTTTAACAAATGTTTGAGGTTGTCAGAGCATTATGCAAAAGAAAATATCATGGGACCAATGCAAGTCACACCTACTGAACTTTTTGCCAGAATACAGAACCTTTGTTATCAATTGAATTTCTCTGCATATTTAACTTCTAAATGAAAGTGTGCAAAGAAAGACCATATTTGGCTAAATGCCCTCTGACTCACGATAGTTTGGTTAACCCAAATTCTGAGTTGTACAAAAAAACAATACTTCTAAACACTGTATCTTGGGCACATTAAAGAAAAATAGGTTTCATTCTGACCCTGTAAGAAATTAGACCATTGGTTGAGAGAGGAGGAAGCCCCACTCAGGCTAAAAGCTCATTCCATTTCAGGGTGAAGAGCAAAAGTCACTAAATCATCCTATGCTTAACTCCCTGGTAGTTTGGCACAAAAGCAGTAAGGCTTAATTTAAAGGGAAAGTGCAAAGTATTTAATGCAGCACACAAAAAATAATAAAGTGAAAACAGAACACAAGAAAAATCTCAAACCAATTTAGGGCAATAGGATGCATTTTAATAAATAAATGGACACCAAATCAAATTTGATGGGTCCTTTGCACTTTTTGCCCTAAGTGGGATGGGTATACCCAGACGTGGGTCTCTTGCTCACGGTGCTACTAAATTCAAGCTAGGCTGGCTGATGAGGGGTAATACCCTGAAACAGGTCCCAGGATGCTTGTTTCCAGTCCAGGGAGGACCTGGCTTGGCAGATCGGGCTTGACTCTTCCCATAAGGAACAGGTTCAAGACTGATTTGCATATGGCTGGGTCTAAACCAGTGTAGCATGGTGAGCAAAGAACGATGGATTTAACCCAGATCTCTTGACTAGGGGTAAATGTATGATTTACTCAGCATTACGTCCATTAGATGTATGAGTAGCACTTTTTGCCCTAAGTGGGATGAGTATAATCAGATGTGGGTCCCTTGCTCACTGTGCCACTGGATTCAAGCTAACCTGGCTGATGATGGGTAATACCCCGAAACCGGTCCCAGGATGCTTGTTTCTGGTGCAGGGAGGACCTAATTTGGCAGTTCGGGCTGGCCTGTGCCCATATGGAACTGGGTCAAGACTGATTTCATATGGCAGGGCCTAAACTGGGTTAGCATGGTGAGCAAAAGAATAATTGATTTAACCCAGAACTCTTGACTGGGGGTGAATGTATGGTTTATTCAGCATTCCGTCCTTCATTTGTTTGCACAGCACTTTTCGCCCTACGTGAGATGGGTATACCCAGACGTGGGTCTCTTGCTCACTGTGCCACTGGACTCAAGCTAACCTGGCTGTTCAGGGTAATACCCAGAAACTGGTCCCAGGATGCTTGTTTTTGGTCCAGGGAGGACCTGGCTTGGTAGTTTGGGCTGGACTGTTCCCATAAGGAACATGGTCAAGACGGATTTGCATATGGTTGGATCTAAACTGGGGTGACATTGTGGGCAAAAGAATGATGGATTTAACCAAGATATCCTTGCTGGGGGTGAATGTATGATTTATTCAGTCAATAAGAACATTTATAAAGCGTGCTACTCACCCGTGAGGGTCTCAAGGCGCTGAAGGGAGGGGGGGGGGGGGGAACTGCTACTGCTCGAATAGCCAGGTCTTGAGGTGTTTCCTGAAGGTGAGATGGTCCTGGGTCGCTCGTAGGTGTGCGGGGAGGGAGTTCCATGTTTTGGCTGCCAGGTAGGAGAACGATCTTACTCCGGCGGTGGTTCTGCGAATCCGTGGGACGGTGGTGAGGGTGAGGCTGGTGGAGCAGAGTTGGCTGGTGGGGGTGTAGAACGGGAGGCGGCTGTTGAGGTATTCGGGGCCCATGTCGTGGAGCGCTTTGTGTGCGTGGGTGAGGAGCCTGAACGTGATCCTCTTGCTGACGGGGAACCAGTGCAGGTCTCTCAGGTGGGCGGATATGTGGCTGTGGCGAGGGATGTCGAGGATGAGTCGTGCGGAGGTGTTCTGTATGCGTTGTAGTCGTTTCTGAAGTTTAGCAGTGGTTCCTGCGTATAGGGCGTTTCCGTAGTCCAGTCGGCTGGTGACGAGGGCCTGGGTGACGGTCTTTCTGGTTTCAGTGGGGATCCACCTGAAGATTTTTCGGAGCATGCGCAGGGTGTTGAAGCAGGAGGACGAGACGGCCTTGACTTGCTTAGTCATAGTGAGGGAGGAGTCCAGGATGAATCCCAGGTTGCGTGCGTGGTCCGAGGGTGTCGGCGCGGAGCCCAGCACTGAGGGCCACCAGGAGTCGTCCCAGGCGGATGGGGATTGTCCGAGGATGAGGACCTCCATCTTGTCTGAGTTCAGCATCAGGCGACTGAGCTTCATCCATTCTGCGACGTCTTTCATTCCTTCCTGGAGGTTGGTTTTGGGGGTGGCTGGGTCTTTGGTGAGAGAGAGTATCAGCTGGGTGTCGTCGGCGTAGGAGATGATGTTGATGTTGTGTTTGCGTGCGATGGCGGCGAGGGGACTCATTTAGATATTGAAGAGGGTTGGGCTGAGCGAGGAGCCTTGGGGTACGCCGCAGATGATCTCGGTGGCCGCTGAGCAGAAGGGAGGGAGGCGGACCCTCTGGGTTCTACCGGAGAGGAATGAGGTGATCCAATCCAGGGCCTTTCCTTGGATCCCAGTGTTGAAGAGGCGGGTTGTTAGGGTGCGATGGCATACGGTATCAAAGGCTGCCGTGAGGTCCAGGAGGATGAGAGTGGTTGTTTCTCCGTTGTCCATCAGGGTCCTGATGTCGTCGGTGGCTGCGATGAGGGCGGTCTCGGTGCTGTGGTTGGCACGAAATCCGGACTGGGATGGGTCGAGCGAGTTGTTTGCCTCGAGAAATGCGGTCAGCTGTTTATTTGAGGTCTTTGGGGTCCGCTGTGGGTTTCTTCAGAAGGGCGTTGATTTCTGCGTGCTTCCAGCTCTCAGGGAAGGTGACTGACGTGAAGGAGTTGTTTATGACGTTCCGGAGGTGGGGTGCGATGATGATGTCGTCTTTGTTGAAGATGTGATGGGGGCAAGGGTCCAAGGGGGAGCCAGAGTGGATGGTGTTCATGACGTGGGTGGTGTCTTCAGTGCTGGAGGGGGTCCAGGTGCTGAGGGTGGTGGTGATGGGGGTCGTTTGGTCGGTGACTGGAGGCGGAGTCTGGGGTTTGAAGCTGTCGTGTATTTCTGCAATTTTGCGGTGGAAGTGCGTGGCGAGGGAGTTGCAGAGGTCTTGCTACGGTGTGATGTCGTTGTTGCTGGCGTTGGGGTTGGAGAGCTCTTTGACGATGTTGAAGAGTTCCTTGCTGTTGTGGGTGTTGCTGTCTAGCCGCTCTTTGAACGATGACCTTTTGGTGGTGCGGATCAGCTGGTGGTGTTCGCGAGTAGCGTTCTTCAGGGCTGTCATGTTTTCTGTTATCCGTTCGTGGCGCCAGGTTTTTGCAAAGGATACGGCAGGATTTCTTTGATTCTTTGAGGGCGTCTGTGAACCTTGAGGTTTTCCTGTTGCCGGTCTTGCCTGGGGGGTTCTTCAGTGGGGCGAGGTCGTCGGTGCAGTTGGTGATCCACTGTGCGTGGTTGTGGGCTGCGTCGTTGGTGTCAGCGGTGTCGGCTGGCGGGTTCCGGCTCAGTGATGAGAGGAGCTGGTCTGTGGTGATTTTGCTCCAGCATCTGCGGGGGGTTTGTTGCATGCGGTAGTGAGATGTATTCTTTTTGAAGGTGAAGTGGATGCATCTGTGGTTGGTCCAGTGTAGTCCGGTGGAGTGGCTGAAGGAGACGTGGTTGCTGGCGGAGAAGATGGGGTCGAGCGTGTGGCCAGCGAGGTGGGTGGGGGTGCTCACCAGTTGTTTGAGTCCGAGGTTGGCGAGGTTGTCGAGCAGGGTGGTGGTGTTGTTGTCGTTTTTCTTTAGGTGGAAGTTCAGGTCCCCTAGGAGGATGTATTCTGGTGAGGCTAGGGCGTGCGGACTGTTGAAGTCGGCGATGGTTTCGCTGAATTGTGTGCGCGGGCCCGGGGGTCTGTAGATGAGCGTTCCTCTAAGGGTGGTCTTAGGGTCGGTGTGAATCTGGAAGTGTAGGTATTCGGCGGCCGAGAGTGTGTCTTCGGCGTTAGTCGTGACACTGATGGCGTTCTTGTAGATGATGGCGATTCTTCCTCTAGTTTGGTTGACGCGGTCCTTCCGGGTGATTTTGTAGCCGTCCGGGATGGCTATGGCGATGTCGGGGGCCGAGGAAGCATTCATCCAGGTTTCCGTGAGGAAGGCGATGTCTGGTGCTATTGTGTCGAGGAGGTCCCAGAGTTCGACGGCGTGCCTGTGGATGGAGCGGGTGTTGAGGAGGATGCAATTGAGGTGGTTGTTGTTGTTGCTTGGTCCGGCGGGCGGGGGGCAGGTTTGGAGGCAGGTGAATTTGCAGGCTTGACAGGTGAAGGGTCCGTGGGTGTGCTTCGGGGTGGCTCGGTGGCAGGCCGGTGGTCGTCCGGTGTTGAGTGCATTGAGGGCGGCGGTGTCGTATCTCAGTCGGGGTTCCTGGCAATGGCTGGGGCCAGGGGTTCTGGCGCGGTCCAGGCACGGACGGGCGCAGATGGGCTTGCCTTTGGCGCGCCCTCGGCGCGCCCGCTGCGCGGCCTCCATATGAGAGGCAGAGGGAGGGAGGAGCAGCTGGCAGGTGGGAGCGGGGCGGCCAATGGGACACAAGGGGGCGGGGCTGCAGGGAGGCAGCTGCGGGTAAACACAAGGGGACAGGGAGAGGGGGGAGCGGACACGGGGTACAGAATGCAAAAAATGGGCAGAAATGGGCAAAAATGGACACAAGTGTAGAGGCACAACAAAACAAGCAGAACTTAACAGGGATGCAAGGCGGGCTATCACGGGCGGCAGTGGCAGCAATCACAAGTCACACAGGGGCTGCGTGGCGGTGAGGGGATTCAGCATCCGTCCATCATTTGTTTACATAGCACTTTTTGCCCTAAGTGGGGTGGATATATCCAGACATGGGTCCCTTGCTCACTGTGTCACTGGATTCAAGCTAGCATGGCTGATGAGGGGTAATAGCTCAAAACAGGTCTCAGAAGGCTTCTTTGCGGTCTAGGGAGGACCTTGCTTGGCAGTTCCGGCTGGACTGTTCCCATGAGGAACAGGGTCAAGACTTATTTGCATATGGCTGAGTCTAAACTGGGTGGGCACTGTGAGCAAAAGAACAATGGATTTAACCCAGATCTCTTGTCTGGGGGTGAATGTATGAATTATTCAGCATTCCGTCCATCATTTTTTTGCGTAGCACTTTTCACCCTAAGTGGGATGGGTATACCCAGACCTGGGTTCCTTGCTCATTGTGCCAATGGAGTTGAGCTAGCCTGGCTGATGAGGGGTAATACCCCGAAACTGGTCCTAGAATGCTTGTTTCTGGTCCAGAAGAACCTGGCTTGGCAGTTCGGGCTGGACTGTTCCCATAAGGAACAGGCACGAGGTTGATTTGCATATGGCTGGGTCTAACCTGAGGTGGCATTGTGAGCAAAAGAATGATGTTTTTAACCCAGATCTCTTGACTGAGGGTGAGTGTATGATTTATTCATCATTCCGTCCATCATTTGTTTGCATACCACGTTTCGACCTAAGTTTGATGGGTGTACCCAGACGCGGTTCCCTTGCTCACTGTGCCACTGGATTCAAGTTAGCCTGGCTGATGAGGGGTAATACCTCAAAACCAGTCCCAGAATGCTTGTTTCCTGTCCAGGAAGGACCTGGCTCGGCAGTTCGGGCTGGACTGTTCCTGTTATGAACAGGGTCAAGACTGATTTGCATATGGCTGTGTCTAAACTGGAGTCGCATGGTGAGCAAAAGAATGATGGATTTAACCCAGATC
Organism: Triturus cristatus; assembly: GCF_964204655.1. Lineage (NCBI taxonomy): Eukaryota > Metazoa > Chordata > Amphibia > Caudata > Salamandridae > Triturus > Triturus cristatus. The sequence continues at coordinate 715,768,772 of NC_140593.1, read as the reverse complement.
TCTTCACTGGGAAAGAATGTATAATTTCTTCAGCATTATGTCCATCTTTTGCATGGGCAGCACTTTTCACCCTAAGTGGGATGGATATAAACAGACATGGGTCCCTTGCTTACTGTGCCACTGGATTTAAGCTAAGCTGGCTGATGAGGAGTAATACCCCAAAACGGGTCCCAAGATGCTTGTTTCTGGTCCAGGAGGACCTAACTTGGCAGTTCAGTCTGGACTATTACCATAAGGAACAGGGTCAAGACTGATTTGCATATGGCTGGGTCTAAACTGGGGTGGCATGGTAAGCAAAAGAACGATTGATTCAACCCAGAACTCTTGACTGGGGTTGACTGTATGATTTCTTCAGCATTCCGTCCATCTCTTGTATGAGTAGCACTTTTCGCCCTAAGTGGGATGAGTATAACCAGAAGTGAATCCCTTGCTCACTGTGCCACTGGATTCAAGCTAGCCTGGCTGATAAGCGGTAATACCCGGAAACCGGTTCCAGGATGCTTGTTTGTGGTCCTAAGAGGACGTGGCTTGGCAGTTCGAGCTGGACTGTTCCTATATAGAACAGGGTCAAGACTGATTTGCATATGGCTGGGTCTAAACTGGGGTGGCATTGTGAACAAAACTAATGATGCATTTAACCCAGATCTCTTGACTGGGGGTGAATGTATGATCTTCAGTGAAAAATAACACATAATAGATTAAAGCGACAACCGTGGGTATCTTGTCGTTCAAGACTGGGGCAAAGTCAAAGTTAGTGTAGGAGAGTAGGATCTGCTTCACATGTTTACCCCCGCGTTTTGCTGGTGTTTCACTGTTTTTCGACTTTAGTCTGGCTGGGACCCTGCTATTCAGGGCCCCAGCCTAGCTGCTTCCTCTCTAAACTGATTGCATGTACTTTAGGTACACCACAGATTGGATCCTGAGGTACCCTTGTGAGTCCCTAGTATATGGTACACTATGTACCTAGGGTATAGGTATCCCAGAGGCCTACCAGGGGCTGAAGCATGTATTATGCCACCCCTGGAAAGCCACCCAAAATGACACCTTAGGTCTGCTACTGCAGCCTGGGTAACGTGGTGCCTGTGATGCAGCGCGGAATACTAAATCCCTCTGTACGTCACAGACCATAGATCTCTACAACTACATTCATTCACTCATTCACTGGTGGGGCCCATAACACCATACATTCACTCATTAGAGACCTACGGGTACTTGGTAGGTGATTCTTTCTATTCCATACGCTGTAATGAGAGGAAATACACAAATCCCTAATGAGCAATAGGCTTCCCTACCTCACAGGAATCTAGACATTAATACAATAAATCCTCCCATGGATAGGCCATGGATCAGCAGGTTGTTGGGTAGAGCAACGTTTACCTATCTAAACAATAAAAACCATCAATACATTACTCAAATAATAACCCGACACAATTCTTAGAATGAATAATAATGTTTATCTAAAATAAAGCATGAAGGAAATCGTAAGCATTCAGCGATTTGGTTAGCATATTTACCTATTCTGGCTAAATGTCGTCCTCTAAGTCAGATCAGATCTTTGGTCTCTGTGCCCATAAATCAATAGTTCAGTTCGCAAAAGAATTGGGCATCTGATCAGTCCATCAGAGTCTCGGGCAAACTACTGTCCAGCAGAGTCACCATCCTCTCCGTCAGCATAACGTCAGGAAATCAGGAATGTTCGTCAAGAAGGAGTTTTTGACCCTCTCTAGTTTACAACTTATATAGTAAAATTTAGCAATGAAAACGCAACATTATATGTCTTAAAGAGTTCTGATTGGTCAATTTACTGTTGTCTCTTGGTTCTCAGATGGAAAATGTTTCTAATAAAGGCAGTTCATAATTTTAATAACTATTGTAACAGTTGCGCATCCGCTTAGGTCAGTTTTAGTTCCCACACGTCTGGGTGTCCATAGTGTCATGAAATGTATTAATTTGGAGTTCATAGGTGTCCTTTGTTAAAAGGTTGGCACACATCCCGGATGTGCTTGTTGCAAGGCCAGTCTGCCTGGGGTCAGGACAGGGTGATTGCAGCTCATCTCTTTGCGCAGGCGCACTTCACCCAGGTTCTTCCTAGTCGTCAACCGTCAGTCAAGTACGAATGGCAGCCATTTTGTGGCCACTCCAGAAAGGTCAACTTAAGCAAGGAAACACAAAAACGTAATTAATACATAGAAATGACTATTAAAATGTTTTTCCCTCGCTAAATCCCTTATGTATGTGTATTTATCTAGCAGTAAGCAACACTTATTGCGGTTTACACTCATAATTAAAAGCACACTTCGCAATTACATCACAAAAGCAACATATAACATGCAATTTCTAAATGTCTATCTTTAATATGCGTACGGAAATCAGTTTACGTATTAATTGAGCCATGCAAATGCAGTTCCCACGTGTATTTTATATTAGTAATGTTGATTAATGTCAAACACAGCAAATCATTTATACTATTATTATTAATTATTAATCATTTTAATTCAAAACCCATAAATTGGAGTGGTGTACACCCTTTTTAGAACAACCCACTCCAGCAATCCCCCCTTTGGTGATTTTATCACCACATAACACTCAAATTTAGACCCTTTTACGGAATTTTTTTAAATGACTTCTTGTTCATAGTTTATAAATCAGTTTCTCCATATTCTTCTCTTTTCACTTTTTTATACATACTTTCTTTTAAATCATCTATTTTTATCTCTTCCATTTCTAAATCTTCACTTCTTTCTTTTCTTTTTAAATTTTCTCTTTTTGTTTTATTCTTTGTTTTCTTATTTCTACAACACATACACCATAATCGTAAGACTAATAATGCAACAATCACACATGTTAATGGAAGCAAAATTTTACCTATAAATGTACTACCTATTTTAACTAGAAAATTTTTAATAGCAGCGATTTTCTTTCCCATTCTTGTCCATACATCTTCAACCTCCAGTGGTACAATTTTGTCATGCAATTCAGTAATATTTTTGATATAAGCTTTTAGATCTTTGCTTTCGTCTGGAATGTAAGTGCAAAAATGTTGAACTTTCAGCATTCCACAGACTCCACCCTCTTTTTCCAATAAGATATCAAGGGCAAGTCGATTTTGCATCACCATAGCACACATGGCAACCATTTCAGTATTAACCAATAAGAATCCATTAGCAGTGCTTGAAGACAAGCGATCCACTACTGTTGACAATTTTCTAATTTTGCCTGCATTCAGAGATATTCCCACTGCTGGTATCAATGCACTAAAGATGTCACCCACAAGTTCAGCCCAAGATTCTCTCTTTCTACGCACTAAATGACTATTTAAACTATTTACACCTTCTTCTCTGTCCATGTGAAAGATCTTTGGAAATACCAGGCCTACATAACATGTGCCATACCAATGGTCTGGCAAACGATAATATGCCCTGTTCCCACAGATGAAGTATAGTCCAGGAAATACTGGATCTCTTCCACCTTTAAATCCCCATCCACCCATGATTCGGTATGTATCATGGCACTCACTATTACCTACAAAAAGATTATCATATGCAGTCTGATTCCTTCTTATGCAGAACTTCCCCTTCTGAGGCCTATCTAGAGCTATTGTTGGTGTAGAGTCTCCTTTAACTAGATGTTTTTCCATGTCTATGTCCCAAGCTGGTTTCTCAACCTTTCCTTCTGTTGCCTTTTTATGCATTTTAAGCCTTCTTTCCTCAACCATATCTAAAAATGTCTTTTCTTCTTTCTGCAAACTGCATGTCAAATTATATTTAAACACAGTGTCTAATGTTAATTCATTAGTTTCTAAGAAAAATTCCCCTAAGACTTTAGCAGGTTTCACTTTGTTTAGCTTATTATTAGCAGGTACTAACGCAAAAATACTATCTACATCTGAGAAATAATACTCTAATTTCCCTGTTTGATAAAACAGACTAGCTATTACACTACATGTTATTCCATAAGTAGCTGGAAGGTGATGATAAGTCACTCCCTCTGCCACAGAAGCAGGTAACTGCATGCAGACATAGCAGTCCCTTACATCCATAGTCTTTACATATTCATACAACAATTTTGAAAAAACATTATGAGAAAAATCGTTAATAGAGCTATCCTTATGCAAGTGAATATTTGTTTTTACAGTCGGTACTACCTTTGAAATTTTACCTATGTTAGTTGTGTTCTGACCATGTCCTTCTATTGTATCTATTGTAACTTTGAAAGAAATTACTAGAGCAAGGATGCTCCACAGAAGCATTAATAATCCTGTACAACAGCAACATGTTTTACACCATCGTGTCATGAATGTACATCTACTTTTTCTACCATCTATGTTAGTCATCTTTCCAAAATGGACCGTGTCTTTTGACTTAACCTCTTCTACGTTATGACCAGTTTCTAACCCAAGGCCTTCTAAGCACCTACAAGGTTCTACCAATTTCTACTTTTACTCAATTTATTGTTCTCCACATCAACAACTCCTTTGTTTTTATTCAGTTTGGCATCTCATCATCTTTTGCCTCCTTCTCCAAATCAGGGTACAGAATCTCCTGAATCTCCGCTTCTTCTCCAATGTCGGACAAGATAACTCTCAGGATTTCCGATTCTTCTTCCTCTCTAACCACTTCCAGCAAAGTCTCCTCTGGATTTCCTTGACTGTCTACCTCTTCCAGTTCTTCAGGCAGGGCCACGTACGTCCATTCCGGCGACTTATACTTCTGGTTTGGTTTTCTTGTCCTTCCCGACTCTTTGGCTACAACTGTTTCCTCTTTTGATTTTACCTGACTCGTGACTTCATTCACCTGTTCAGCTCTTGGTGGTTTCACTCGAGTCAATTGATATCTTAGTCTCTTTATTTTGTTCGGCCAAACTTCTGGTTTAACAGTCCTTTTCAATTTTCTTTCTTTGACATCCTTCTCATTCTTTTCATTCTTTTCCTCTCTCCAAGCTCTCTTTCTCAGAACTCAGCCTTCAGGTATCTCATGTTCACTCTCCTCAGACTCTGTCCCAACTTGCTTTTCCTTTTCACCAGTCTCTTTGTTCACCACCTGTTCTGGTTTCCCTACTTCTGTCCCTCCTCGGGTCTCCGACACGCAATCTTCCTGCTGGCTACTTGTCCCTTCACCTAGATGGATGTTGCAGTTCTCTACACCTCCTCGGGGGTCTTCCGCAATCTGTCCCTCTCTCTCTGTACCTGTCCCTTCTTCACTCAAATCTATTTCAGGTGGAATTTCTCTCAGTTTTTCATCTGGGACTTGCTTGCTTTGAATTTCTTTAACAGCTTCCTCCTTGTCTTTTCCTTCCTTTCTTCTAGGTTCCTTTCCAGGACCTTTCTTTCTTTGCTCGTCTTCAGAATCTGAGCTGTCAGAAATCTGCAATCTTCTTCTCAGAGAGACACTTCTGGGGATCAATATCTGATTTGGTTCTTTTTCCCCCCTTTCAGGATTTGCTCGTGTTTTTGGTTCTTCGTTGTCTGATTCAGTACTTGACTCTGATTCGTTGTACTACTCTTTCTCTTTGCAATCCACTGGATTTGGCATCCTCAAAGTATGGCTGGCATGGATCCAGTTTTGCTATCCAGCACACTTCATAGCTGTGGTCGTGGTCAGAATGACTTGTCTTGGTTTTCCCCACCTGGGAACCAAACAGTTTCTTCTTCTGTGGACCTTTATCCTTACCCAATCTCCTGGGCTCAGATCATGGGCTGGCTTCTTTTCAAGGGTAGTGGCATCCGCTCCAACCTGATGAAACACAGAATGAACTGTGTCAGCCAGGCCTTTACAGTACTCCAACACCATGTCATCACTTATTGTCAACAGTTTGTTGGCTGGAATAAATGCATGCCTCATGGCTCGTCCTATGATTATTTCATGAGGACTTAAGCCTGTAGTTCTATCTGGGGTTGCACGTATGGTCATCAAGACTAGAGGCAAGACATCAGGCCATTTCATTCCTGTGGCTAAACACATTTTTCCAATTCTGTTTTTAATTGTACCATTCATTTGCTCAACAACACCAGAAGCCTCTGGTCGGTAGGCACAATGCAGTTTCTGTTGTACATTCAATGCTTCACTGACCAATTTTACAATCTCATTATAGAAATGCCCTCCTCTGTCTGATTCAAGGGTCACTGGGAACCCGAACCTGGGGATGAATTCCCTCAAAAGCAGCTTTGCCACTGTCAATCCATCATTTCTCCTTGTTGGGTATGCTTCCACCCACCTGGAGAATAGGCAGACTATGACCAGAACATACCTCAGTCCATTACAAGGAGGCATCTCAATGAAGTCTATCTGCATCCTGGTGAAAGGCCCTCCCTCTCGGCCTATGGTACCTAGGCTGACCACTGTCTTCCTTCCAGGATTGTATTGCTGACAAATTAGACATCTCTGACATAGGCTCTCTGCTATGAGTATAAATTTTGGGTTGTACCAGGTCTGCTTAAACGACCTGATCATGGCATCTCTCCCTATGTGTCCCTGGCCATGATACATCCGTGCCATGGTAGACAACATGCTATCAGGCATGACTGGTCTTCCATCTCGATAGACCCACACCTGATCCTTTTCCCTTGGTGCACATCCTGCTTTTACTCACTGCCTTGATTCCTCCTCTCCTGCTTCTTCCTGCAATTGTCTCACTTCTTCCCATGTTCCCACAACGTTAGTAAACATTAAGGAATAAGAAGTCATCTCACGCTCCTTTCCCCGTTTGACTGAATATTGATTCCTGGCACAGTACTGTGCCATGTCATTGGCAAATCTATTGCCCACAGTGACATAGTCATCACCTTGTTTATGAGCAGCACATTTCACCACAGCCAATTGTCTAGGCAGCTGTATCACCTCAAGCAATTTTCCAATCACTTCAGCATTCTTTATAGGAGTTCCACCTGAGGTCATGAAACCTCTTTGCAGCCATAGTTGGCCAAAATCGTGGACAACTCCGAAGCCATACTGGCTGTCAGTTATCACAGTCACTCTCATACTCTTCCCAAGTTTGCATGCTCGAGTCAGGGCCACTAATTCTGCTACTTGAGCAGATTTCACCCCTTTCAGATAGGATGCTTCCAACACTGCTGCAACCGTGCACACTGCATATGCTGCACTCAACACTCCTTCTTCTGTTCTCAGACATGACCCATCAACAAACATTACATAGTCATTTTCTGGCAAAGGTAAATCTTTTATGTCCGGTCGTGGTTTTGTAAAATACTCAAGTACATCCAAGCAATCATGGTCTGCTTCATCTTTGACTTCCACATCCACACCATCAGACAATAGTGTTGCAGGATTCACATTCACACATCTCGCAAGGCTCACATTCGTTGCACCCAAGATAACCTTTTCATACTTAGTCAGCCGACTATGTGCCATGTACTGAGTACGACTCCTTGTTAAAAGAATCGCCAAATCATGAGGTACATACACTTTCAAAGGATATCCCATCACAATTCCCTCACTCTGTTCCAAGCTTCGACATGTTGCAGCCACTGCTTTCAAACACCCAGGTAAGCCTACAGCTACTGGATCAAGCATCGACGAGTAATATGCAATTGGTCTTCTCAACCTTCCATGTTTCTGGATCAACACAGAGAGTGCACATCCATTTCTCTCACTGCAATATAACTCAAATTCTTTCTCGTAATCAGGCATCCCCAAGGCTGGGGCTTCACACAAACTATCTTTCAACTATTTGAATGCTGCCAATTCTTCTTTGCTTAATTCAAGGGGATCCTGTACATCACTCCTTGTTAGCCGTACCAGAGGTTTTGCAATCAGCGAGAAGTTGCTGATCCACTGGCGGCAGTATCCTACCATTCCCAGAAACATTCTCACTTCTCTTTGGGTCATGGGTGCTCTCATTCCTTTTATCATTCTTATTCTGTCTATTGTTACTTTCCTCAATCCTTTCTCGATGTTATGTCCCAAATACTGTACTTCTTTTTTACAGTACTGCAGTTTGGCTGGGGACACCTTCAGCCCTCCGTCTGCCAAGTGATTTAGTAAGGCTATAGTGTCTACCTCACAAGCTTCACGTGTTTTCGACGCCACAAGAAGGTCATCAATATATTGCACTAGTACTGAACTTTCAGGCATTTGCAAACTCTCCAATGACTTTTTCAACAATTGATTAAATATTGAGGGGCTCTCTGTATACCCCTGTGGGATTCGGCACCATGCCAAAATACGGTCTCCAAAACGAAATGCAAAAATTTGCTGACTGTCGTGATGCAACGGGATGGAAAAGAAAGCATGGCACAGATCAATCACTGTATACCATTCTGCATCATGGGGAATCTGATACAAAATCACTGATGGATTTGGAACAATGGGACAACATGGTACAACAATTTTGTTCACTTTTCTCAGGTCTTGCACTATTCTGAACTTCCCATTTGGCTTTTTCAGGCCCATTATGGGTGAATTACAAGGATTGCTCATTATCTCCCTCAGAATTCCTTGTTTGATCATTTTCTCAATTATTGGAGTAACTCCTTCAATTATTTCAGGCATCAATTTGTACTGAGGAATATTTGGATAACTTACTCCTTCTTTTACGGTCATTTTGACTGGGTCTACGTTTCTCATTAGCCCTACATCTTCTCCGGTAAAATCTCAAACTTCTGCTTTTACTGATCGTTTTAACTCTTTAGGTAATTCATCTGGATTGAATACTGCATACGTCCCAACATTCTCACATTCTCTGTTAGCTAAGGTTATTTTATGCAATACATCCTCATCTGGTGTTTCAAAAGCTATTCCATCTGGAGTACAAAATATGGTGCAATTCATCTTGCACAATAGGTCTCTACCTAGTAAGTTCACAGGACTGGTGTCACACACCACAAAACGGTGCATGTCAGCAAATTTCCCTATGCTAACCTTTACTGGTTCAGTAAGATATGTTTTCAACTGTAGATTTGATACACCAACTACTTGGATCGTTTCATCCGAGAGAGGAAGATTCTTAACATCAGCTGATCTAACAGTTGATCGGGTAGCACCAGTGTCCACTAGGAAAGTAATATTCTCATCATTAACCTTCCCATCTACAAATGGTCCTGTCTGGTCTACTTCTAGAGTTCTGCCAAGTACGCACTCTTCCTCCTCCCTTCGGCACCGTCAATATCCCGTTTCTGAATCACTCTCATCGTGTTGCAGCCAGTACTGCGAAACAGCGCGAGCGCGTGATGGTTTATTTACCTGTTCTTCATTGTAGAATCCCGATTCATTACTATACTTCTGTGAGTTTCTTTTCTGTGGGAAAGGTGGTTTTGGCACCTGATTCTGGGAATTAACCACCTGCTGCTGCTGCTGCAGTTGACCACCCACCTCTTTCTGCACCTGTGGATTCAATGATCGATTTTCATTATTAGTATTGGGAGGGTTTTTACACTCGGATTTCCAATGCCCTAGCTCGCCGCAATTATGACAGGGAAACTTCTTTTTAGCTTCTTCTAAATTACCTTTCCCTTTTCCAGGACCAAATCTAGGTCTTCCTCCTGGATTATTTGCTTGTTCTACCAACTGTGCTTCCTGTCGTTCAGCTACTTTTACCTGAGCCCACATAGCCTTTTCTTTTAGTTTTCGCTGATTTGCCTCAATTTCATCACTGAAGTACTTTGCATGTCTTAACACTTCATCTATTTTCTTATTTTGCCAGTCAACCGTGTGCTGCTCTATCATGTCACCAATTTCTGGGCATAAACCATATACAAATCTGTATACGAAATGACTCAAATCTTTTTGACTCAGGTTCTCATCACCGCTGAACTGTTTAAAAGCCTGAATTAGTCTCTCATAATATGCGTGTACTGACTCCTTACTTTCCTGATGGGTTCTGTCAATCTTTACCCAATCAGTCTCTTTAGGGGGTACCTTGTTTTTCAAGAAGGCCATAACCTGTTCATATTTCTTCATTACTTCTTGGTCGGGAGCTCCTGTCTTAGGATCCCTAGGATACTCTTGAGTTGGCCAGTTGATCATCAACTTGCACTCGGTCCACAAGTCTGCTGGTACGATTATATCAAACAGACTATTCAGGTCTATCCATAATACCTTCGACAATTTCACAAACCTGCTGGTACCACTCGACGGGCTTTTCTCGTAGTCGAGGGAAATCATTTGTAAAAGACAAAATGTCCTGTCTTGTCCATGGAACATATACATACCCTCTTCCTGGAATCTCTCTCATGGGGTATTCTGCCGCTACCTTTTCTTTCTCTTTAACTGGAAATGCTGAAACTGTCTTTTCCATGACATTATCACGCTTTTTATACCACTTATTTTTCCATTTGTCCCCATCTCCCCACTTTCTTAACAAACCAATTATGTCCTTAAGCTGACCTATCCTTCCTGTAGTATTCACATTTTTTATGTCCTTCTCAGTGAAGTCAACTCGATAAGATTTTTGTAGTACTTTTATTTTGTCAAAATCTATTCCCATTTCATTTGCAATTTCCTCTAATCTTTCATGCAGGCTTTTCGCTCTCCATGTCGCACTCTTACAGAGAAACAACAATTCTTCATCTTGATCATTTTTCAATTTTTCAGTAGGGATAGTTCCTACTATTAATTCCTCTGATATCATTCGTAATTTTGCCACATCGATTGACTGGGATTCCTGATCCTTTTTCTGTAACCCTCTGAGCCCTTCGCCTAATTCGTCTACAGAGGGTCCTGCTAAACTTTCCACATTATTTTGTTCAGGGGCTTTTTGTGGTTCTAATATAGTTCCCATTGTCATTCTACTCTTTTCAGCATGAATTTGATTCACAAATGGATTATTTGAAACATTCGGTTCAAACATATTTACTGCCGGTCCCCATGGATTCTCAATCGTTCGGGGCTCTCAATTAGATTCTGATTCCAGTACGGTACTGTCAAACAATGTTCAGTATCTTTTTGTTTTTCAAATATAGGCATTACTGGACCTATTGTTACTGGGACTGTTACAGCTTCTAGATTTTTGGTCAATTCTCTTATTTTCTCAGTTAATTCTAAGGTGGTTTTAGCTAATTCTGCTGAATTTTCACAATGTACTCTGCTTTCTGTCTGCTTTTCTACCTCTTTTGCAGAGTTACTTTTCCCTAACTCTGGCGACTTAGGTGCCGATCACGATCCGGTAAAAAATGTCCCCGTACGACTCGTATCGGGTCTTTTTACCGTACGAATCGTACAAGTGCCGTACGAACTGGCAATCACGATTCGCATGGTAAAAAGTCCATACGAACCGCACTGGGAATATTTCCCCACACGTCCTCGGGTCGGAAAATGTGTCCGACACGTCCTCGTACGATTCACCGTACAAACGTGAAAGGTGAACTCCGACCGGGGAATCACGATCCATCCCGGGCGTCCGAATGTACAACCGTATGGTGAAAAGACCGTCCGCACCGAACTCCCATAACAACCATGGAGACGTCCAAACAGGTGCCCGGTACGTGCCGTACCCCCCCCAGCCCCCGTAGGTACGGGCCGACCCCCCCCAGCCCCCGTAGGTACGCGCCGACCCCCCCCCCAGCCCCCGTAGGTACGCGCCGACCCCCCCCCAGCCCCCGTAGGTACGCGCCGACCCCCCCCAGCCCCCGTAGGTACGCGCCGACCCCCCCCCAGCCCCCGTAGGTACGCGCCGACCCCCCCCCAGCCCCCGTAGGTACGCGCCGACCCCCCCTGTGTGTACACCCGTGTACGGTGCGTACCCCCCCGTGTACGCTCGAGTCGGACCCCCCCGTGTATGCTCGAGTCGAACCCCCCCGTGTACGCTCGAGTCGGACCCCCCCGTGTACGCTCGAGTCGGACCCCCCCGTGTACGCTCGAGTCGTACCCCCACCCGTGTATGTACGGTGCGTACCCCCCCGTGTACGCTCGAGTTGAACCCCCCCATGTACACTCGAGTCGAACCCCCCCGTGTACGCTCGAGTCGAACCCCCCCGTGTACGCTCGAGTCGAACCCCCCCGTGTACGCTCGAGTCGAACCCCCCGTGTACGCTCGAGTCGAACCCCCCCGTGTACGCTCGAGTCGAACCCCCCGTGTACGCTCGAGTCGAACCCCCCCGTGTACGCTCGAGTCGAACCCCCCCGTGTACGCTCGAGTCGGACCCCCCGTGTACGCTCGAGTCGAACCCCCCCGTGTACGCTCGAGTCGGACCCCCCCGTGTACGCTCGAGTCGGACCCCCCCGTGTACGCTCGAGTCGAACCCCCCCGTGTACGCTCGAGTCGGACCCCCCGTGTACGCTCGAGTCGGACCCCCCCGTGTACGCTCGAGTCGGACCCCCCCGTGTACGCTCGAGTCGGACCCCCCCGTGTACGCTCGAGTCGTACCCCCACCCGTGTATGTACGGTGCGTACCCCCCCGTGTACGCTCGAGTCGAACCCCCCCATGTACGCTCGAGTCGAACCCCCCCGTGTACGCTCGAGTCGAACCCCCCCGTGTACGCTCGAGTCGAACCCCCCCGTGTACACTCGAGTCGAACCCCCCCGTGTACGCTCGAGTCGAACCCCCCCGTGTACGCTCGAGTCGGACCCCCCCGTGTACGCTCGAGTCGAACCCCCCCGTGTACGCTCGAGTCGGACCCCCCGTGTACGCTCGAGTCGGACCCCCCCGTGTACGCTCGAGTCGAACCCCCCCGTGTACGCTCGAGTCGGACCCCCCGTGTACGCTCGAGTCGGACCCCCCCGTGTACGCTCGAGTCGGACCCCCCCGTGTACGCTCGAGTCGTACCCCCACTCGTGTATGTACGGTGCGTACCCCCAGTGCTACACGGGGGGGTTCGACTCGAGCGTACACGGGGGGGTCCGACTCGAGCGTACACGGGGGGGTTCGACTCGAGCGTACACGGGGGGGTTCGACTCGAGCGTACACGGGGGGTTCGACTCGAGCGTACACGGGGGGGTTCGACTCGAGCGTACACGGGGGGGTTCGACTCGGGGGTTCGACTCGAGCGTACACGGGGGGGTTCGACTCGAGCGTACACGGGGGGGTTCGACTCGAGCGTACACGGGGGGGTTCGACTCGAGCGTACACGGGGGGTTCGACTCGAGCGTACACGGGGGGGTTCGACTCGAGCGTACACGGGGGGGTTCGACTCGAGCGTACACGGGGGGGTACGCACCGTACATACACGGGTGGGGGTACGACTCGAGCGTACACGGGGGGGTCCGACTCGAGCGTACATGGGGGGGTTCGACTCGAGCGTACACGGGGGGGTACGCACCGTACACGGGTGTACACACAGGGGGGGTCGGCGCGTACCTACGGGGGCTGGGGGGGGGTCGGCGCGTACCTACGGGGGCTGGGGGGGGGTCGGCGCGTACCTACGGGGGCTGGGGGGGGGGTCGGCGCGTACCTATGGGGGCTGGGGGGGGGGTCGGCGCGTACCTACGGGGGCTGGGGGGGGGTCGGCGCGTACCTACGGGGGCTGGGGGGGGGGTCGGCGCGTACCTACGGGGGCTGGGGGGGGGTCGGCGCGTACCGGGCCACCTACTCTGGTCGATTCGCGCCGTACTTCGCTTTTGCGGCACTTTTTGGGTGCCGTGAAAATATTGCCGTCCGGACTGCTGTCGGTTCGAATCGTAATTCCTGGTTCGTGAACCGCTGCCTGAAAGCGTCCCGACGTCACGTCGCAGCATTCCCGGATCACATTCGTATGTATATTTTCATCGGTCGGTGTTTTTTACGATTCGTACGGAAATGGTGTTTCCGTGCGAATCGTAATTCCATGTTTGTAAAGTTTTACAACCGGGTACGAGTCGGACGGGGAATTCGCTCCGACCGACGGTTCGTACGCGGTTTTTAACGGATCGTAATCGGCACCATAGTCTCTGTTTTAATCGTTCTCAATGTTTCTCTCGTTGGGGCACTTGGTGTTAATGTTTCTGGTTCTGGTCGGTACGGTGGTGGGTTTTTATAAAACACATCATTCAAAACATCATCATCAGATTCATTCGCTTCATACCCACTCGAATTCACATTTCGCTTTTTCTCTGTGCATTTTCTCCCTTCATTCTCTCCTGCCATTCTCACAGGAAATATACCCTCAGTCATGCTTCCATTTCGCCACCTTTTCATTTGATCATCATGTGTCTCATGTCCGTATGGTCTACCGAACATATATCGGTAGCCCCTACCACTTCTCTGCCTTTCTCGCTCCTGCATTTCATCCTCCCATTCTGCCAGTGCTTCAAACTGCGTCGGTCTAGGTCTTGGCTCTAAGTCGTTCATTTTGTCTCTAAGATTTCTTAATAAAGCCAAATTAAAGGAACCATGTTCTGGAAACTCCAGGACTCCATCGTCCTTGGTGTATTTTACCCAATTGTCTAACCAAATACAAGTATGATACCCGTATTTTGCAATCATTGCAGATGCGGGTGTTTTCGGAGGAGGAAGTAACTGTCCTTCCCTAGTCTTAACTGGTTTGTCTTTCTGAAACAATTTCTTAATTTTCCCAAACCACGTTTTCTTCTTTTCTATTGGTTGGTAATACATTTTTCTCGGTTTCTGTGTACCGTTTAGACTTCTTACAATGGTACCGCTATTCTGTCCATTCACAGCACGACTCTCACTAACGCACCAATCAGGAGCGTCTATGTCACTGTCTCAATCCTCCAATCTCAGCGCGACTCACACTAACGCACCAATCAGGGAGCGTTTACGTCACTCTGTATTTCTCCATTCCTAGCGCGGCTTTACAGTAACGCACCAATCAGGAGCGTTTTACGCCTCCAACCCACTGTCCAATCCCAGCGCGGTCATTCTGACGTCAGCAGCCGCTGCGGCAGCTCTGCTCCTGCTTTGCTCTCTCCTACCCCTCCTTTACAAGGTCCGCGCAGTGAACTTTTTTGTATCAATTTCTACAATTCAGTTAGTTACAACACAAAACATCTCCATTGTCTGCTTCGCTAACCAAAGAACAGCAAAAGACCTTTCCCACGAAATTTCCGTCTTTCTCGAGAACAGCGCTTACCTCTGTTCTAATACGGAATCAATACATTCGTTGATAAAGTAGCACATCCCTCTACCTTACCCTTCTAACAAGCATCAATTAACCGCTTCTCTAATATTAATTAACACTAGAGTTTCGCCATTAATCCAAATGCCTTTTTCATACACACACTGTCATACAGGGAAAATGTAGATCATTCATACAGTTTTCTGTCTTTCTCGAGAGCAGCACTTACCTCTGCCCTACTACAGAATATAACATTCGCTAACAAAGCAAGGCTTCCTTCTTCTTTGTCCTTCTAGCAAGCTCAGAATATACCCGCTGCCATTTGGTTTCATGGTACTTAAGACCAAAATTTCACAGGTAACCCTTCGCTATCATTCACACTCTTCTCATGCCGAGAATATCACTAATGACAACACGCGACGATGCTGCCGAATCGAACTCAGACAATGCGCCGTGCAACTTCAATTGTCAGACGTTTTCCCCGTGTACCTACGGGCAACCACAACTCCGTCTTTCCCGAGAGCAGCACTTCACCTTCTGCTCTGCTACGGAACTGCTATCAATTCCCAAAACAACATATAACTCGACGCGACTCAACATAGAGTGTTAGTACATAAATCAATACCAATCAATAATCAATAAGCTATTAACAAGCGACCGTCACTAAACCCAAAACAATAGCTAACCATCATACTGCTACCAGAAAACTGATGCAGCGCGGAATACTCAGGCGCCGATCACGATCCTGTAAAAACCGGGTACGAACCGTCGGACGGAGCATATTCTCCGTCCGACGCGTACCCGGTCGTCAAAATTTACAAACATGGAATTACGATTCGCACGGGAACACCATTTCCGTACGAATCGTAAAAAACCCCGACCGAACAAAATAAACCTACAAATGCGATCCGGGAAAGCGCCGACCTGACGTCGGGACGCTCGCAGCCTGCCATTCACGAACCAGGAATTACGAGTCGCACCGACGTCATCCCGCACGGTGAATATTTTCGGGCTGCCAAAAACTGCCGGGAAATCAGGACGACGCGAACAAGGACTACCAGTACGCGGCGGACAGACAGGACGACGCAAACAAGGAGGACCAGTACGCGACGGACAGACAGGACGATGCGAACAAGGAGTACCAGTACGCGACGGACAGACAGGACGACGCGAACAAGGAGGACCAGTACGCGACGGACAGACAGGACGACGCGAACAAGGAGGACCCGTACGCGACGGACAGACATGGACCCGAACCTACGTGTCATCCCGGCCCTCATAGCAGTCGACCTCCTCTACAGGTTCGGACGCAGACGCCGCAGAAGGTCAGAACAACTAAGGGAGGGGGGAAAGTGGGGTGGGGTGGGGGTGGCAGGACCAGGGCAGGCCACAAACCCCCCACCAAAGTCACACAGCACACATGCCCTGGACATACCTGACTCCCATGCACTGGTCACTACGAGGGGGTGGGGGCGTGTCCAGCTAAGCCAGCGACCGCCACAATGGAAGTCCGTCACGACGCCAACCGGCAACACAACCAGACAGGTACGTCCTGTACCCACACCTGAAGAGCGTGGGTACGAGTCGTACCACGCCCACACCCACGTCACCCCAACAATGGCGGGACGGCTCGTACCCACGTGGCAAAGGCCTGGGTACGGGCCGCACAAGCATCACATAGCGTGGGGACGGATATGTACGGACCCTACCCCCACCCCGTATGCATGGAGCGTACCCCCACCCCAACAGTGTAAGTACGACCCGTACCCCCACCCGCGTACGTATGGAGCGTACCCCCACCCCAACAGTGTAAGTACGACCCGTACCCACACCCGCGTACGTATGGAGCGTACCCCCACCCCAACAGTGTAAGTACGACCCGTACCCACACCCGTGTACGTATGGAGTGTACCCCCACCCCAACAGTGTAAGTACGAGCCGTACCCCCACCCGCGTACGTATGGAGCGTACCCCCACCCCAACAGTGTAAGTACGACACATACCCCCACCCGTGTACGTATGGAGTGTACCCCCACCCCAACAGTGTAAGTACGACCCGTACCCCCACCCGCGTACGTATGGAGCGTACCCCCACCCCAACAGTGTAAGTATGACACGTACCCCCACCCGCGTACGTATGGAGCGTACCCTTACCCCAACAGTGTAAGTACGACACGTACCCCCACCCGCGTACGTATGGAGCGTACCCCCACCCCAACAGTGTAAGTAAGACACGTACCCCCACCCGCGTACGTATGGAGCGTACCCCCACCCCAACAGTGTAAGTACGACCGTACCCTCACCTCGAATGCATGGAGCGTACCCCCACCCCAACAGTGTAAGTACGACCCGTACCCTCACCTCGAATGCATGGAGCGTACACCCACCCCAACAGTGTAAGTACGACACGTACCCTCACCTCGAATGCATGGAGCGTACCCCCACCCCAACAGTGTAAGTACGACACGTACCCCCACCTCGAATGCATGGATCGTACCCCCACCCCAACAGTGTAAGTACGACACGTACCCCCACCTCGAATGCATGGAGCGTACCCACATCCGTGTATGCCATGAGCGTACATATTGTAAAATAGGAGGGGTGTGTGCAGAGTCCTCCCAGCAGTGCCCAGTCACAAGAGTGGTGTGTGCAGAGTCCTCCCAGCAGTGCCCAGAGACAGGAGGGGTGTGTGCAGAGTCCTCCCAGCAGTGCCCAGAGACAGGAGGGGTGGGTGCCTAACACTCCCAGCAGTGCCCAGAGACAGGAGGGGTGGGTGCAGAGTCCTCCCAGCAGTGCCCAGAGGCAGGAGGGGTGTGTGCAGAGTCCTCCCAGCAGTGCCCAGAGGCAGGAGGGGTGTGTGCAGAGTCCTCCCAGCAGTGCCCAGAGACAGGAGGGGTGGGTGCCTAACACTCCCAGCAGTGCCCAGAGACAGGAGGGGTGGGGGCCTATCACTCCCAGCAGTGCCCAGACACAGGAGGGGTGGGTGCAGAGTCCTCCCAGCAGTGCCCAGTCACAAGAGTGGTGTGTGCAGAGTCCTCCCAGCAGTGCCCAGAGACAGGAGGGGTGTGTGCAGAGTTCTCCCAGCAGTGCCCAGAGGCAGGAGGGGTGTGTGCAGAGTCCTCCCAGCAGTGCCCAGAGACAGGAGGGGTGGGTGCCTAACACTCCCAGCAGTGCCCAGAGACAGGAGGGGTGGGGGCCTAACACTCCCGGCAGTGCCCAGAGACAGGAGGGGTGGGGGCCTATCACTCCCAGCAGTGCCCAGACACAGGAGGGGTGTGTGCAGAGTCCTCCCAGCAGTGCCCAGAGGCAGGAGGGGTGTGTGCAGAGTCCTCCCAGCAGTGCCCAGAGACAGGAGGGGTGGTTGACTATCACTCCCAGCAGTGCCCAGAGACAGGAGGGGTGGGGGCCTATCACTCCCAGCAGTGCCCAGACACAGGAGGGGTGGGTGCAGAGTCCTCCCAGCAGTGCCCAGTCACAAGAGTGGTGTGTGCAGAGTCCTCCCAGCAGTGCCCAGAGACAGGAGGGGTGTGTGCAGAGTCCTCCCAGCAGTGCCCAGAGGCAGGAGGGGTGTGTGCAGAGTCCTCCCAGCAGTGCCCAGAGACAGGAGGGGTGGGTGCCCATCACTCCCAGCAGTGCCCATGGAACGCAAAGGGTGGAGTAGTCACAGATACCATGCCCACAAATGTCAGTCAGGTGCACAAAGACCCTGCAGTACATGTACCACATGTGTGCGAGGCTGGGAGTATACGCATGCATAGCGCAGAAAAGAAAACATGTACACATGAAGTCATGTCAATAGGCCACATACACAAGTACAATGACTACCAAGGATGCCACGAATGATGCAGGTGGAGACATCGCTCAGCATGCATGTGCAAAGGTGAAGGACTACGTCACACACCCAGCTAATGGACACACAGCTCTGTGCTAAAGTCAGGGGACACCCTGCAGGGAAGAAGTCAGGGTACACAGAGGAAGGAATACACCTTGGGACAATTGCAACATGCAGCAACTGCTTACATGAATGGAGAAAGGTAGCTAACACCGTGTGATGGCACACAGATCCCAGGGTCCCCCCTATGAGCAGCACACTACTACATTTCCCACACACCCAACACATGACCAACACCCACAACCATGTAGCAGCCCCACCAACAGCAATGCCAGCAATGCAGGAGTGTTCCAAGGGCAAAAAATAAATAGCTTTATTCTGCATGAGCAAAAAACTAGTATGACGTAAGTCCAATATTAACAAAGGCCATAGGGCAGTCCAGGAGTCCCAGCTGGATGGGGGACACAGTGGGATGCGTGTCCCCTAGCTTGCCTGTACAGTTACAATCCGTTGTCTTCCACAGGGGTGAGGGCATCATGTGGGGGGGAAGAAACAGGCACCGCAGGGACAGGAGGGTGAAGGGTAAGCGTCGTGGGTGCAGGGATGGAGGACTCCACCACAGGGAGTGGGGCAGGGCCAAAGGCGGAGGCCAGGATCTCGCTGCACACCTTAGCAAGGTCCTCCAGGGACTCCCCTGCACCCGAAGGAACCACAGGCCCCAAGGAGGGGGGGTCAGAGGGATGGGTCGCAGTGCCACTGGGGGAGGGTGTGGACAGGGGGGGGACTCAAGCACCCTGACCGGGGACCTCCTTGACCGCTTGCGGGGTGTTGTCACTGTGGGGCTCAAGGACAGAGCGGCCATGAAGGAGTCTTTGGGGGAGATGTGGCCAGGAGAGCTGACGGGAGGAGATTTGGAGGGAGTGGATTGGGTGGAATGCGGACTCCCACTCTGGCTGGGTGTCACACGTTTGCCCCCCGACCCAGTGGGTGTGCCTACTGCACCCTGTGTGTGCGTGTCAGGAGGTGTGCGGCGGACCTTCCCTGCTGGTGTGGTGCCTGTGTCTGTTGTGGTGGGTGCATGCTTACGTCTGGGTGTATGTGGGACAGGCATGGGAGTGGGAATTGTGGAAGGAGCAGGGGTAGGGGGTGGGACGTAGCGCTGCAGGAGACCCACTGCTGCAGTCAGTGTGGAGTCTATGGACCTCAGCAAGTTGCGTTGGTCATCAACAGGAAAATGGGGTAGTAATGTATCAGAGGTTGCACATCTTAGCAATTATCAACATCAAATTGGGTGTGTAGTAATACTTGCCGGGGAAACAGTGAAATCGGTGACAAATTGGATAAATGGTGCCGCTCGGGATTAGAAAGCACCCTACTACCTGAGTGCTGAATTATACGTATCATGCGATGCAATCCCCGTAATTAACAGATTTTATACATAAATTAATCCCGGCACTCTACGAGTACGCATACGCGAGGACACCCATAGTGATAGGGAGCGTACAGGCGTGTGTACGGCCCATACCACTACGAGTACGCATACGCGAGGACACCCATAGTGATAGGGAGCGTACAGGCGTGTGTACGGCCCGTACCACTACGAGTACGCAGACGCGAGGACACCCATAGTGATAGGGAGCGTACAGGCGTGTGTACGGCCCGTACCACTACGAGTACGCATACGCGAGGACACCCATAGTGATAGGGAGCGTACAGGCGTGCGTACGGCCCTACCACTATGGGTGTTCTTGCGTATGCGTACTCGTAGTGGTACGGGCCGTACACATGCCTGTACGCTCGCCATCACGATGGGTACACATACGGCAGCACTCCCATAGTGATATGGGAACGTACACAGGCCCTCTTAGCAGCAGTACGGCGGTTTTCACACATCACAGTGGTGACAGGCAGCACACAGGTAGGAATAGGGCGGACATACTTGTCCATGGATGGACATACTTGTCCATGAATGGACATACTTGTCCATGAATGGACATCAAGGCATCGTCTGTGCATTACTACATGTGTGGGGCACAGGTGTGACAGGCTGTGATGTGGAACATTACTCCTGAGTCGAGAAGGCACCAGATGTATGATGAGATGTGTACAGATGTACTGTGTGACGGTGCAATGTGTGCCAGGCATGCCCTTGACTCCTTTGACATGTGTGCATGTCGTACTACACACTTGGGGTGAGCGTCACTGGCATGGCACGGACACCAACACACGGAAGTGTCCCCTGATGCCCGGTACAGGGGTTACCACACCTGACTTGTCACTACCCACGGTGCACAATGTGACTATGTCATGTATGTGTGGGGGCTTCCCATCAGGTTGATGTTGGAGCACCCTCAAAAGCTGCTGCCGTTGCAGCAACCAACATGTGTCTGTGTGTAGATTGACATTGCACACTGTTCCGCACACCATGCCACATGTGGTATCGGATGTGAGGTGCAAATGTATGCATAGGACACGGAGTAGCGTGACAAGGACATGTCTGCATCCTCACAATGAATGTGTGGTGAGTCATGACATGTGCACCTTCATGGCAAGGTGTGTGGGCTGTCCTAGTGTAATGTCATGTGACCTGTGGCTCTAGTGTTCCGCTACCAGTCTCTGCAATCGGCATCCTACTTCTGCTGATGTGTGGGCGTATGTCACTCCTGTCTTGCGTCTGGCTGTTCACTTGCACTGGGACACAGCTATTCCCATGGCATGGCATGGGGAGGTTCTCAATCTCCGTGTGTAGCTGGGTCTTGGTAGGAGTGTCACCTGGCAGCCATACGTGTCCAGGGCATGTAGCACATACCTGACTCCCTATGTAGCATATGTGTATTGACAGATTAACATGTGCTCAGTACATATGAATTGTTGTCGTAGTGCACTCACTCTTCCTTGTCACTTCCAAATTACTGCAGAGCGCCGCCTCTTGCCCGACCAATTCCGGACTTGGCTGCCATGCGGGAGAATGACAGTATCCGGTGCTACCGCTTCCCCCAACCGTTGATTCTGGAGTTGACGGTGAGACTGGCACCACACCTGCAACCGCAGCACAGGTATCCTACGGCACTGACAACCCAACTGAAGGTAATGGCTGCCCTACATTTTCTTGCCACGGGTACCTTTCAATATACCATAGCTCATGTTGGTGGCACGTCCCAGAGCATGTTCTGCCGTGTGCTGCATGATTTCTTAGAGGCCATGTTGATTCACCTGGATGACTTCATCAAGTTCCCAACCCCTGAACAGTTGACTGCGGTCAAGCGTGGATTCTATGCCCTGGGAGGGATGCCCCATGTCATTGGGTCCATAGATGGGACACATGTAGCTTTGGTACCACCACACGCACGGGAGGTAGCGTACCACAATCGGAAGCACTACCACTCCATCAATGCCCTTGTGGTGTGTCAGTCCAACATGGTGATGTCACATGTCTGTGCTCGTTTTCCAGGATCAGCACACGATGCCTACATCATGAGGTGTAGCAGGATGCCTGAAATGATGATGCAGCTGCGCAACGAAAGAGCATGTGTTGTTGGTGGGTACAGTCTGTCTGTCCTGTATTTTGCATAGCCTACCAGCACGACCGCTTCACCACTTCTAACGATGTCCATGTGCTTCCCATGTAGGGGACGCTGGCTATCCCAACATGCCATGGCTGCTCACACCTCTCCGCAACCCCATCACGCCGGCCCAGCTCCGCTACAACACCGCCCATGGCCGGACAAGGCGAGTGATAGAGAGGACGTTTGGCCTGCTGAAGAGCCGATTTCGGTGCCTCCACAAGACCGGCGGCGCGCTCCCATATGCCCCTGCGAAGGTCTGCAAAATCTTCATGGTCTGCTGCATGCTGCACAACATGGCAGTTGAGAAAGCTGTGCCACTCATCCTGGATCAACATGACGAGGACCATCCACCCGTGGAGGACGAAGGGCTTGGCAATGGGGCTAGTGATGTGGAGGATGTGGAGCCGCAAGAGGACATCCGGACTCGGCTCATACGCGACTTCTTTGCTTAGTGGTGAGTACCAGTGTCTGAGTGTGCACGCATTGGTCCCCGTGTGGCATGTGTTGTGATGTGTGTCTCCACCTGCATGTATGGCACGTGAGTCAGAGGTGTGTGTGGGTGTGTCACTGGAGTGATGGTGGCAGTGATGGTTGTATTTCCCCAGTCATAATTGTGACCTAGCATGTTGTCATCCATACATGTGTCGAGTAAATGCACATGCAAGTGGCTGTGCTTTTTGTGGCTGACTTCTTGTGTGTCTCTCTTCCCCAGGTACTTGCGCATGCCGTCTGCTGGTTGCATTGTTGTGGCACTGCTATTCCTCATGGACACGTCATCGTGGGCTGACTCAGCGTTACAGGCACGGACACGTTTGGAAGTCTCCATAGGGTAAGGGATGCATCAGGGGTGTATTGGGTGTGGCAGTTGTTCACGATGTATGCACACTGCCCCTGTCGATGTTTGGTTCCTCTGCAGCCATGTAGCATCACCATGGGACACGACATGCAGCTGTGTACACCTGAATAGATGGTCTGACTGGTTGACAGTCATCAGTGATGGGATAGTGGATTGTGATGATGGCATCAATGTGTGTGACACTGCCCTCGGACACATACGGTTAGCATTGGCTTGACATGGTGTGGGACTTCCACATCAGCGGATCAATGGTGTATGGCAGTCTCTCCGTGAGCAGCTGTGGGTGTTTAGCTGTTAGCCGACAATTGTGTGCCAGTTCCATGGCTAACACGCATTTGTGCTGCAGAAGGGGGGTGCCAGTGTTGGACCCACATGTTACTCCACAAGATGTGTTCATGTGTACTTCAAGTTGCCTCTGCAATCCCGAAAACATGACTAATAAAGGTGTCCCTATGCCTCCAAGGTGCCTCTTCTCAGTCAATGCTGGTGTGTTGCCACGGTGCATCCAGCATGTCTGGCATGGTTTTCCCGGATAGTGGCTATGTGTCGATGTGTCGAGTAGCAAGATGCAAGCTGTGTGTGTGGGCTGAGACTGTGTATTGGGCATGATGTCCATGACTGTGTGGGTATTGTGACAGGTGCCATCCCCATGCATCCAACGTTGGCCAGGCCCCCATTCTCTGCATCCACCGGACTCAGGCTTGCAGGACATGGTTCTGCCACCTGTCTACACATACCTGGGTGCCCCCCAGGACACTCCACATGATCCCTGACCTCTGCGCATGACTGTTGATGTACTCAATGTGTCTGTCAGCACGGTTCTGCGGCCACCCCCTCAGCTGGTTGGGCCCATCACAGGTGTGTATGGTGCTCCATGTCTGTCTTGCCTAATACACTGTGACCCGTGTGTCCTGTGCCAGACTCAGGCCCCAGGGTGTGGATGGTTGAAGTCAAAAGAGAACTCAGGCATGTTTAGACTTTACAACACACATGTAAGGTAATAATGCAACCAGCAGGCATCTTCTCTTCATGGTGTGATTTTTTTTTTTTTTTTTGGGGGGGGGGGGGATAAAGTGAGGGGCTTTCCGGGAGTTTGGAATCCAAAGTTCAGTAGGGGAGTTGGTGTCCTTGCCATTGGAAATCCTCATAGTCCATGCCACAGTCTTTGTCAACATTGGTCAGACAGTGACCAGCAGGGCCATGTGGCAGAGAATGTCTCTTGATGCTTTGATGCTGTTGCTCCAGTGGGCCAGGTGCCAGGCCAGGTGTCCTGGGAGATGGTGATGTAGCGCCGACCCTCACGGTCCTTTCCGTGGACGACCCGGCCTCCTGCGGGGACCCTCAGCAGCAGGCCGTGACGATGTTTGGGATGCTCCGTCGGATGTCTCCTCCTCCTCCTGATCCCTCCCTGTGGGTGGTGATGTTCTACGCCGTCTGGCACAGGGAGGTTTGCCCATGTTGTCGGCCATCCGACGGAGTGTATCGTGAATCCCCTGGAACACCATCACTTGCTCAGCCTGTCTGTCCTCCATCCTCCGTTGGTGTTGCAGTAGACAGGCATGTTGCTCCGCATGTTGCTGGGCCTGCTGGGTCTTTATCTCATCGAGGGTCCCCTTGATCTCATTGAGGGTGGACACAACCTGGGCCATGCCCGTGGTGTCCTGCCGGTATGTGTCCATGATGTTACGGACATGGGCAAATACCGGTTCCCCAGCCAACTGGTCAGGCTCACGCCTCCGCCGTCCTCCACTCCCACCACCCCTGCCCACTTGCACCTGGCCTGCCCTTGTGGGTACATCGGGTCTCCGGGACCCCTGAGGGGTGGCATTGGTGTTGTCGCCTGCCTCCTCCTGGGTGCCCGGGACACCGTGTCCCTCCTGGCCAGCCTGGCTGCATTGTGGTGGTGGGGCAGGGATCCTGGGTGTCTCCTGGGATGTGGCAGGAGTGGGGGTGGTGGTTGGCACAGTTGTACCGGACGCAGGTGCTGCAGGTGGTTGGACACCAGAGGGGCCAGGTCGGTCGGGGTCGTCCACAGAGTGGTGAGAGTCGTCGCTGCCGGTGGGATCGGGCTCCCGCAGATCCGGGTCCTGTGAGTCTTCCCCCCCAGTGTTGGGGGGTGAACCATGACGTTGACCTGTGCGTGCGAGAGACAATGTTAATTTTGGTCCATGCAACATCCATGTTTCATCAGTTTCAAAGTTGGCACTTTTCCTCTTGGAATTAGGATCTGTCTTGCATTCCACTCACAGTGCACTTGTGCATGGGTGTTTCCCTTGGGCACCACTTTGGCCCCTTTAACTATGTGTGGCACAGTCTTACTTGCTGCGTCAAGTGTGACTGCAGTCAGCAGTGGAGTGGGCAGGTGTGGCGAGCCATGCATTGGCGCCTTCCGTGTAGCACTGTACATGTGCACATGGAGTGGATCCACACACTTATATAATGCAGGTAGCTGTCGTGCTCGTGAACAGGTTGTGACATGGCCCTGTGTTTTGCCATGGTGAAGAGGGGGGGTTCTGGCACTGGCCACCCTTGGCTACATGCACGCAGTCTACCTGCTGACGAGCAGACATTCCCACACACCACACGGCTGATTTGCTCTCCCTGTGTCTCCCTCCCTCTCTGTCCCCCTCTCCCTCCCTCTGTGTGTCAGCATCCTCCCTCTGTCCGTGTCCCTGTGTTTCCGTCCCTCTCTGTCCCCCTCTCCCTCCCTCTCTGTCCCCCTCTCCCTCCCTCTGTGTGTCAGCCTCCTCCCTCTGTCCGTCTCCCTGTGTCTCCCTCCCTCTCTGTCCCCCTCTCCCTCCCTCCGTGTGTCAGCCTCCTCCCTCTGTCCGAGTCCCTGTGTCTCCCTCCCTCTCTGTCCCCCTCTCCCTCCCTCTCTGTCCCCCTCTCCCTCCCTCTCTGTCCCCCTCTCCCTCCCTCTGTGTGTCAGCCTCCTCCCTCTGTCCGTCTTCCTGTGTCTCCCTCCCTCTCTGTCCCCCTCTCCCTCCCTCTGTGTGTCAGCCTCTTCCCTCTGTCTGTGTCCCTGTGTCTCCCTCCCTCTCTGTCCCCCTCTCCCTCCCTGCGTGTGTCAGCCTCCTCCCTCTGTCCATGTCCCTGTGTCTCCCTCCCTCTCTGTCCCCCTCTCCCTCCCTCTCTGTCCCCCTCTCCCTCGCTCTGTGTGTCAGCCTCCTCCCTCTGTCCGTCTTCCTGTGTCTCCCTCCCTCTCTGTCCCCCTCTCCCTCCCTCTCTGTCCCCCTCTCCCTCCCTCTGTGTGTCACCCTCTGTCACCTCAGCCCAGCTTCCTAGAGACACACTTTTTCCAGTCCTTTGAATGGCCCTTGGCTTGTTGATGTGAGTTTGTTTCTGATCTCCAGGCACCCATTGGGTGTAGTGTCTGTGTGTGCGCTGCTGCTGTGGTTGTGTGTGCTGCCACTCTTTCACAGTGTTGGCTGTTCATTAGCTGCTGTCATGTGCAAAACAGTGCCTTCACCCCCATGTGTTGATGCAAGGCGTCCGCCATTTGCTGGCGAGTCTTTCCTGTGTGGGGACACACTGTTTGTCTGGCTGTGACCTGGGCCATATGGGCAGAGGGCATTGTTGTCTGCTTCTGAGTTGCACTATGTGATTTTTGGGGCCCACCCTCCCGCCATCCGGGTTACCGTGTCATGTGTTGGTGTCTTCTGTGGCCTGTGACTTGACATTGTCCAGCTGGGTGCATGGGGCATGGTGGCGGCAGTGGCATGTGCGTGTTCATGGAGTGTGGTTGAGTCATGCGATAGGTTGGGGTGGTTGCGTGCCTGTTAGTGATTTTGGTTGTGGATGACGTCCCCCCCATGTGAGGTGCGTTGTTCGTGTACTCACCCGGGTCTTGGAGTCCTCCTAACCCTTTGACTGCCTCCACCGGCTGTATGGCCATCACCCTCTCCTCCCAGGGCTGGTAGTGTACGGGTCTGCGGGAGGGCCCTCCTCCAGTGGCGTTGGCCTGGTTGTGTTCCTCCACCATCTTGGCTCGGACCCTCCTCCGCAGATCGTACCACCTGGCTTGGCATTCCTGCCTGGTCCTTCTGGTGTCCGCAACAGCATTCACAGCATCGACGATGGTCTGCCACATGGCTGTTTTTGCTGCCATGCTGGTCTGTCTGACCAATGTTCCAAAGAGCTGTGGCTCGACTCTGAGGATTTCATCAACAAGGACCTCCAACTCTCGGTTACTGAACTTTGGATTCTTGTTAGTGGGCATGGTGAGGGGTGTGGGTGTGGATGGTGGGGGGGTGTGTGGATGGTTGTGGGTGTGTGGGTGTGGTTGTGCAGGTGTGTGTGTGTGAATGTGATGAGGGGGTGTTTGTGAAGGTGGTTGTGTGAAGGTGTGCAAGTGTAAGGTGTGGTGAAGCTTGTAGTATGGTTCTGTGGTGTCTGGCAGCAGTGAGTCTGTTGCAAAGGCTCATGGTTTGTGTGTGTGGGCCCTTTTTATTGGTCCATGGGTGGGTGTGGCTGTGTTTGAAGTTTGGGTGGGTTTGTTATAAGGAGTGGTGGTGTTTTGGGCCTCTGTTTGTTTTTGGCAGTTGCAGGTCAGTGAATTTCTTTTTTTAGTGTTTGTTGGCCATGTTTAGTGGCTTTGTGCCATTCGAATAGTGTATTCTTGTGTTGTTTTGTTTTATCCTGGTTGTGTACGTGCGTTTTGAGCGTGTGTACGGTGTGTACATGGGCCATTTGGTTGTACGGTGCTGTCCTTGTGTGTGGCTTGGTACGACTCGTACATGCGGTTGTGATGTTGGGGCCTGGGGTGCGCTCCGTACTTAGGAGGTTGTGTTGGGGGTGCGACTGGAACGTACTGGGGTGTACATTGACGGTGGTACGACACGTACAGGGGTGGGGGTAGGACTGGAACGTACTGGGGTGTACATAGACGGTGGTACGACACGTACAGGGGTGGGGGTACGACTCGAACGTACTGGGGTGTACATTGACGGTGGTACGACACGTACAGGGGTGGGGGTACGACTCGAACGTACTGGGGTGTACATTGACGGTGGTACGACACGTACAGGGGTGGGGGTGCGACTGGAACGTACTGGGGTGTACATTGACGGTGGTACGACACGTACAGGGGTGGGGGTACGACTCGAACGTACTGGGGTGTACATTGACGGTGGTACGACACGTACAGGGGTGGGGGTAGGACTGGAACGTACTGGGGTGTACATAGACGGTGGTACGACACCTACAGGGGTGGGGGTACGACTCGAACGTACTGGGGTGTACATTGACGGTGGTATGACACGTACAGGGCTGGGGGTACGACTCGAACGTACTGGGGTGTACATTGACGGTGGTACGACAGGTACAGGGGTGGGGGTGCGACTGGAACGTACTGGGGTGTACATTGACGGTGGTACGACACATACAGGGGTGGGGGTACGACTCGAACGTACTGGGGTGTACATAGACGGTGGTACGACACGTACAGGGGTGGGGGTACGACTCGAACGTACTGGGGTGTACATTGACAGTGGTACGACACGTACAGGGGTGGGGGTACGACTCGTACGTACTGGGGTGTACATACATGGGGGTCGGACACGTACAGGGGTGGGGGTACGACTCGAACGTACTGGGGTGTACATTGACGGTGGTACGACACGTACAGGGGTGGGGGTACGACTCGTACGTACTGGGGTGTACATACATGGGGTCGGACATGTACAGGGGTGGGGGTACGACTCGAACGTACTGGGGTGTACATTGACCGTGGTACGACACGTACAGGGGTGGGGGTACGACTCGTACGTACTGGGGTGTACATACATGAGGGTCGGACACGTACAGGGGTGGGGGTACGACTCGAACGTACTGGGGTGTACATAGACGGTGGTACGACACGTACAGGGGTGGGGGTAGGACTGGAACGTACTGGGGTGTACATACATGGGGGTCGGACACGTACAGGGGTGGGGGTACGACTCGAACGTACTGGGGTGTACATAGACGGTGGTACAACACGTACAGGGTTGGGGGTAGGACTGGAACATACTGGGGTGTACATAGACGGTGGTACGACACGTACAGGGGTGGGGGTAGGACTGGAACGTACTGGGGTGTACATTGACGGTGGTACGACACGTACAGGGGTGGGGGTACGACTCGAACGTACTGGGGTGTACATAGACGGTGGTACGACACGTACAGGGGTGGGGGTACGACTGGAACGTACTGGGGTGTACATTGACGGTGGTACGACACGTACAGGGGTGGGGGTACGACTGGAACGTACTGGGGTGTACATAGACGGTGGTACGACACGTACAGGGGTGGGGGTACGACTGGAACGTACTGGGGTGTACATTGACAGTGGTACGACACGTACAGGGGTGGGGGTACGAATGGAACGTACTGGGGTGTACATTGACGGTGGTACGACACGTACAGGGGTGGGGGTACGACTCGAACGTACTGGGGTGTACATTGACGGTGGTACGACACGTACAGGGGTGGGGGTAGGACTCGATCGTACTGGGGTGTACATAGACGGTGGTACGACACGTCCAGGGGTGGGGGTATGACTTGGACGTACAGGGGTGTACATACACGGGTGGGGGTGTACATACACGGGGGGTATGTCTCGGACGTACGGGGGCAGGGGGGAGTGTTGGGCGCGTATGCGGGCACATGTCTCCATGGTTGCTATGGGAGTTCGGTGCGGACGGTGTTTTTTCCATACGGTTGTAACATCGGACGCACGGGATGGATCGTGATTCCTCGCTCGGACTTCACCTTTCACATTTGTACGGTACATCGTCCGAGGACGTGTCAGACACATTTTCCGACCCGAGGACGTGTGGGAAATCATTCCCGATGCGGTTCGTATGGACTTTTTACCATGCGAATCGTGATTGCCAGTTCGTACGGCACTTGTACGATTCGTACGGTAAAAAGACCGGATACGAGTCGCACGGGGAATTTTTTTACCGGATCGTAATTGGCACCTAAATCCCTCTGTACATCACAGACCATAGATCTCTACAACTACATTCATTCACTCATTCACTGGTGGGGCCCATAACACCATACATTCACTCATTAGAGACCTACGGGTACTTGGGAGGTGATTCTTTCTATTCCATACGCTGTAATGAGAGGAAATACACAAATCCCTAATGAGCAATAGGCTTCCCTACCTCACAGGAATCTAGACATTAATGCAGTAAATCCTCCCATGGATAGGCCATGGATCAGCAGGTTTTTGGGTAGAGCAATGTTTACCTATCTAAACAATAAAAACCATCAATACATTACTCAAATAATAACCCGACACAATTCTTAGAATGAATAATAATGTTTATCTAAAATAAAGCATGAAGGAAATTGTAAGCATTCAGCGATTTGGTTAGCATATTTACCTATTCTGGCTAAATGTCGTCCTCTAAGTCAGATCAGATCTTTGGTCTCTGTGCCCATAAATCAATAGTTAAGTTCGCAAAAGAATTGGGCATCTGATCAGTCCATCAGAGTCTCGGGCAAACTACTGTCCAGCAGAGTCACCGTCCTCTCCGTCAGCATAATGTCAGGAAATCAGGAATGTTCGTCAAGAAGGAGTTTTTGACCCTCTCTAGTTTACAACTTATATAGTAAAATTTAGCAATGAAAACACAACATTATATGTCTTAAAGAGTTCTGATTGGTCAATTTACTGTCGTCTCTTGGTTCTCAGACGGAAAATGTTTCTAATAAAGGCAGTGTGAGAAGTTGGCCTGATGTATGATGTCACTATTTCTAGTGTACACCTTATATCAGTCCAAATACCCTTATGGTGATTGGTTGTAAAGTCAACCTTATAGACCAGCTATCCTAGTGGTAGCATGGACAAGAGCAGTCTTAGGCTAAACTCTGAATGGCATGTGAAGCCAGCTGTGATACCATATATAATCCCTTGAATACCAAATGAAAGGACACCACAACAGATATATATATAAAATAAAGTGTATTTATTCTAGTCAAACCCTCAGCACTCTTTATGAGATTAGAGGTAAGTACAACACAGTCTTATTTATGCATACATTAGTCACACAGGTAAGTAATACAGTTAGGCCCTAGGGGCCACGCAAACCATATACTAAGTAAGTGGTATAAGGACCACTGTCACGGAAATAGAATAGGCCTAGGCCTAGGGAATCGCTGGGGCTACACTACACTAGCGTTAGTTAGGAAGTGGGAGGCCCACGGGATACGTGTGCAGAGTGGAAACACTCACGCGTAATGCGTAAAAGTCAATAGCAATAGTACAGTTTAGAAAATGATAGATTTAGGACACTTCTGGAGTAGCTAGGAAGTCGAGACTTGAAAACTAGACACTAGGATAGTCACTATCCTGATGAGCACCGGAGTACCCAAGTTACCTAGCCCACAGGCTGCGGGTGCATAGGGGTGAAGTTGCGTCGGTTTTCGTCGTTGACTCCTATGGATGCCTGAAGAAAGATGCTGACAGGCAGTCAGTGAAGAGTGTCCGGTGGATCCCAAGGCTGGGATCAAGAAGAGAGGAGACCTGCAAGCAGAAGGGACAGAGTCAACGTCACTAGCCAGTGACCACGTGGGACCAGGAAGGAACCAGGCGATGTCGTGAAGATTGCAGGTGAAGGTGAAGCTTGTCGCTGCAGCCAGGAGGACCAGGAAGCGTCGAGGACGACCAGGACCAGGAGGCGAGCTGTCCCACGCAGGCTCTTGCTGTCGGCGGCGTCGAAGTTGGACTAGGACTCACCAAGCCTTGGCAAGCGGAACCCACGAAGAACGAAGGACTTGCTTCTGGTGCAGACCAGGAAGGTCTGGGGTGCTTCTTCTTTGCAGAGAAGCGGGAGCCAGTCTGGAGGAGCCAAACCAGCGCAGAAGATTTCAGGGTGCGTCGTCACAAAGGCCACTAGCCAGCGGGCAAGCAACCGGACAGACGCGGCAAGCAGGAAAATGCTGAAGGGCCCCACGCAGGACTCGTGGAGTGTGGGGGGCTGATCTTCGGTGCAGATGGTGCTTGGGGGTGGGGCTTCTCAATCCCCGGTGCACAACTTCGAGGGTACCTCAGAAGCTGCGCTTTAAGTTACTAGCCACTTTTTCCAGGTAGCCGGTCCCACGTCGCTCGTCGCCTCCACGGATCTCAGCTCTGCTGCAGATGTGGATGAGGGTCGGAGAAGTCTGGAAGTCAAGGCTCTGGTCGGGCTCTGCAGTCGGTTCCTCGTAGAACGTTCACAAAGCAAAGGGTAGTCTCTTGATGGCGCCTGTTTGCACAGGGTAGCCACTCCTTGGCCACAAGGGAGATTCTTCAGTCTTCTTCTTTCGTCGAATGTCGAAGGTCCAGAGTTTCTGTTCAAGTTTGCAGGTTCAGGATAATCTAAAGTCTTGAGGCCCAACTCCCACTCTTATACTAATCTGGGGGGCTGGGATACCTGCTAGGTCACGCCTTATGGGTGGGACCTGGGAGGGGGTGGTTACACCCACTTCCCTTTGTCCAGTTTCGCGCCAGAGCTGGGGCTGGAGTGCCCCAGCGCCGGTTTGAACTGGACTATGCAAGGAACACCTTGTGTGCCCCAGGCATGTCTCATTCCTTTCAGCCCACCCTGCCCCAATACACTAAAGGCTGTCTGGGGAGGTGCTAGCACCTCCCCAAGCAGGAAACCTATTGTCCAGGCCTCCCTGGCTGGGATCACTCCCAGCTGCAGGAGGTCAGACTTGTCGTGGCAGCAGCATCCATTTTGTGATGCTGAGGCTTTGGTCAGAGGCTAACAGTGAAGTATGATTTTAACATGTCTTTCCCTCTAGAAGGGGGGAATAATATCCTCATGTCCAGAAATGGCATGGGGGTATTATTCCACAGTGTTAGACACCTTACACGACATGTTTTGATAAAGCCAAACCATAGTTACCATAACCGTCTAAGATTATAAGGCACTTTAAGAGTATATGGTAGGCTATATCATAGAACAGCTATAAGGACATGGTTCCGAAAGCTGCAGACAGGCTCAGCTCATGCTAGAGCACCATCTCACATGTTACCAAGCACTCTGCCTCCAGGATTGTTAAGGCCTGCCATAGGAGTGACTGATAGGTACACATGTGTCTATATGTAAGTTTAGGTATAGGAATACTACACCTAAGCAAGGGGTGATTACACAACCTTGCCCCAGCTGAGTGATCAGCCAGTTGTGTCAAAATGGAAGGCCAGGCCAGGGGTGGCATAATACATGCTGCAGCCCCTGGTAGGCCTAGGGTACACCTATGCCCTGGGTACCTAGGGTACACTGTACAGGGGCCAATAAGGTGATCCTATCCAAATGGGTTATGCACCTAGGGTACATAGTATTAATTTAGAGAGAGAACAGCAGGGCTGTGGGTCTGATTAGCAGGCCCACAGCCACATCTAAGTCGAAAACCAGATAAGCAAAAGCAAAAAGTGGGGGTGAACATAGAAAGCAGACCCTACTCTCCTACACAACCCCCCCCAAACTTAGGGACATTAAACTAACCTTGACCAGTTGAGTCTTCATGTTCTAAGTGGAAATATCTGGAGAGTCCATCTGCATTGGCATGGTCAGTCCCAGGTCTATGTTCCACTGTGAAGTCCATCCCCTGTAGGGAAATGGACCACCTAAGAAGTTTGGGATTTTCACCCTTCATCTGATTTAGCCACAAGAGGGGCTTAAGGTCTGTCTGAATCTTGAAGTGAGTGCCAAACAAGTATGGCCTCAGCTTCTTCAGGGCCCAAACCACAGCAAAGGCCTCCCTCTCAATAGCTGACCAACGTTTCTCTCTAGGGGTCAGCCTTCTACTTATAAAAGCAATGGGCTGGTCTTGACCATCTACATTCAGTTGTGAAAGAACAGCTCCCACACCTAACTCAGAAGCATCTGTCTGGACAATGAACTCTTTGGAGTAGTCTGGACTTTTCAGAATAGGTGCACTGCACATGGCCTGCTTCAGGTCATCAAATGCTTTTTGACAGCTTACTGTCCACTGAACTTTCTTTGGCATCTTCTTGGAGGTCAAGTCATTAAGTGGTGTCACTATGGACCCATAGTTCTTAACAAACTTTCTGTAGTACCCAGTCAGGCCCAAGAAAGCTCTGACCTGAGTCTGGGTAGTTGGAGGAGCCCAGTCCTTTATGGTCTGGATCTTGCTCTCCAGTGGTTGAACCTGACCCCCACCAACTAGGTGGCCCAGGTATACAACCTTGCTCTGCCCTATCTGGCACTTAGTGGCCTTGATAGTGAGTCCTGCCTTTTGCAGGGCCTCTAAAACATTCCTCAGGTGGACCAGGTGATCCTCCCAGGTGGAGCTAAAGACAGCAATATCATCAAGATAAGCTGCACAATAATCATCCAACCCAGTAAGGACTTGATTCACCAACCTTTGGAAAGTGGCAGGTGCATTCTTCAAACCAAAGGGCATTACCACAAATTGATAATGTCCTCCTGGGGTCGAGAAAGCAGTTTTGGCCTTTGCACTCTCAGCTAGTCTGATTTGCCAGTAGCCTGCTGTCAGGTCAAATGTGCTCAAAAACTTAGCAGCTGCCAGTCTGTCAATGAGCTCATCTGCCCTAGGTATTGGGTGGGCATCTGTCCTAGTGACAGCATTGAGACCTCTGTAATCCACGCAAAACCTCATCTCTCTCTTACCATCTTGGGTGTAAGGTTTTGGCACAAGGACTACAGGACTAGCCCAAGGGCTCTCTGAAGGTTCAATGACTCCCAGCTCCAACATCTTTTGTACCTCAACTTTTATGCAGTCCCTGACATGGTCAGGTTGCCTGTAGATTTTACTCTTCACAGGCAGACTGTCACCAGTGTCAACCTCATGGGTGCACCAGTTTGTCTGACTTGGGGTCAGAGAGAACATATGTCTGTAGGATTGCAGAACTTGTCTGCAGTCCTGTTGCTGATGGACAGTGAGGCTGTCAGAAAAGACCACACCATCAACTGAGCCATCATCAGGGTTCTGAGTCAACAGGTCTGGGAGAGGGTCACTCTCTTCCTCCTGCCCCTCATCTGTAGCCATGAGTAGCCCCATGTCTGCCCTGTCAACATATGCCTTCAATCTGTTGACATGAAGCACCCTGTGGGGGCTTCTGGGAGTCCCAAGGTCCACCAAGTAGGTGACTTCTCCCTTTTTCTCAACAATAGTGTGGGGTCCAGACCATTTGTCTTGGAGTGCTGCTGGGGCCACTGGCTCCAACACCCACACTTTCTGTCCTGGCTGGTAAACAGTCAGTACAGCCTTTTGGTCATGCCAAGCTTTTTGGAGTTCTTGGCTTGCCTCAATGTTTTTAGAAGCCTTCTTCATATACTCTGCCATCCTGGAGCGGAGACCAAGTACATAATCCACTATGTCTAGTTTGGGTTGTCTGAGAGGTCTCTCCCATCCTTCCTTCACCAAACACAGGGGTCCTCTTACAGGATGCCCAAACAAAAGCTCAAAAGGGCTGTAGCCAACCCCCTTTTGTGGGACCTCTCTGTAAGCAAACAGAAGGCAGGGTAAAAGGATGTCCCATCTTCGCCTAAGCTTGTCTGGTAAACCTTTTATCATTCCCTTTAGGGTCTTGTTGAATCTCTCAACAAGCCCATTGCACTGTGGGTGATAGGGTGTGGTGAATTTGTAGTTTACACCACACTCCTTCCACATTGCAGTCAAGTATACTGACATGAAGTTGGCACCTCTGTCAGAAATGACCTCCTTTGGAAAGCCCACTCTGGAGAATACTCCAAGTAGGGCCCTTGCCACAACAGGAGCTGTTGTGGTCCTCAGGGGAATTGCTTCTGGGTACCTGGTGGCATGGTCCACTATCACCAGTATGAATCTGTGCCCAGATGCTGTTTGTGGGTCCATTGGTCCTACAATAGCTATGCCCACTCTCTCAAAGGGAACCCCCACCACAGGTAGTGGTATGAGGGGGGCCTTTGTGGTGCCACCTGATTTGCCACTGGCTTGGCAGGTGACACAGGAGCGACAAAACTCCTTAGTATCCTCTGACATATGGGGCCAGTGAAAGTGAGGGACAAGCCTGTCCCAAGTCTTGTTCTGGCCTAAATGTCCTGCAAGGGGAATATCATGGGCCAAGGTAAGAAGGAAGCCTCTGAACTTCAGTGGTATGACCAACCTCCTGGATGCACCAGGCTTGGGGTCTCTAGCCTCTGAATACAGTAGCCCTTCATCCCAATACACTCTATGGGTACCTTGAGCATTCCCTGCAGCCTCAGCAGCAGCCAGCTGTCTGAGGGGTTCAAGAGAGGGGCAGTCTAATTGAGCCTGCCTCAGATCTGCCCTTGAAGGTCCCCCTGTCCCAAGAAACTCAACCTGATCAGGTTCAAGTTCTTCTGGGACAGTTCCTTCAGGGCTCTCAGAATCATCCTCCTGGGAGGGCTGATCCACCACCTGAGGCAGGGGGGAAGGCACAGCCTGAACCCTACTGCTCTTTCTCTTGGGTTGTGACTGGTCCATAGTTTCAGGATCCAGCACTTGTTCAGTGGTGCACTTTTTGGCCTGTGACCTGGTCACAGCAAGGACATGTGCATCTATCCCCAGCATTTCTGCATGGGTCCTATACTCCACTTCAGACCAAACTGAAGTTTCAAGATCATTGCCCAGTAAACACTCTACAGGAAGGTCTGAACTAACAACAACTTTCTTGAGGCCAGTTACCCCTCCCCAGGAGAAGTTAACAATAGCCACACTATGGGAGGTAGTGGCATTGCTAGCGTTGGTCACTAGGTAATTCTCACCTAGTATGATCTGTCCAGGGTCCACAAAAGCAGGTGTCACCATTGTGACACTAGCCCCAGTGTCCCTGTAGGCCTGAGCCATTCTTTGGTTGATAAAAGGAGTCTGTCTGTACTTGCCCAGGTTACTGGGGCCTACAGTAGAGGACAAAGCTAAGTCCCCATCACAGATCAGAACAGCCTGAGTAGGTACTCTGACTAGGCCAGAATCCTCCTCAGTTCCCAGGGTTAACCCTACTACACCCTTTTGCTGGGAACCACCACTTACAGCTGGACTAGGGGGTACAGTTGCCTTAGGGGCAATGGTGGCTGGGGGCTTATCCTTTTTGGTGCACTCACTAAACCAATGTGAGTTGGACTTACAATAGTTGCACCATGGTTTCTTTTGGCCATCTTTCTTTTTATCCTTTTTGGGACCACCCTCCCCCTGAGCCTTTTGGGGGCCTGGTGAAGACTTCTGGTCTTTTGGTTTCTGATCATTACCCTTCTGGTCTGCCTTTTTCTGATCACCGCCCTGGTTCTGGTTTTTCTGCTTAACTCTAGTCCTGACCCATCTATATGCCTTCTTTCCCAATTCTTGGGGAGAAGTCAGATCAGAATCAATCAGGTGTTGATGCAATAGCTGGTTTTGACAGTTGTTAAGTATTTGTTCTCTCATGATCAAATTATACAATCCTGTATAGTCCGTAACCTTACTTCCCATTAGCCAGCCTTCCAGAGCCTTAGTGGCACAATCTACAAAGTCAGTCCAGTCCTGAGTCTGTGTCTTCTGGGTATCCCTGAACAACAACCTGTATTGTTCAGTGGTTAGGCCAAACCCATCAATCAGAGCACTCTTCAGGACAGTGTAATTATCTGCATCCTCATCACTAACTGTGAGGAGCTTGTCTCTACCTTTCTCAGAGAAGGAGAGCCACAAGATAGCTGCCCACTGACTTTGGGGTATCTGCTGTACTTTGCAAGCTCTCTCCAAAGCAGTTATCCATTTGTGGATGTCATCCCCACACTTGTAGGGAGGGACAATCTTGCTCAGGTTTCTATTATCATAGTGCCTGTCTCTATCTCTAGGAATGTTGCTGCCACCAGTGGGTTCTGACCCACTTAACTTTTGCTCTCTAGCCAGAGCAAGCTTCTCCTTGGCAAGGGCAAGTTCTTCCCTCTGAATCCTCAGATTAGCTTCCCTCATTCTGGCTTCATGCTCCTTTCTCTCAGGTGAAGTCATTCCCCTGTGAGAGGAAGCATTAGAGATGCTAGAGACATGGGAGTGGATGGATTCCCTTGAAGGGGATCTGTCCCTCCTGCTTCTCTGTGAAAGCCTACTTGTGGGTCTGTATGGGGGGACCCCATGCACACTCCCATGTAAGCTTAGGTTAGCCTGGCTAAGTCTTCCCACTTGGCCCTGGCTGTCTACCTCTTCCTCTGAAGTCCCATCTGACTCCTCTGTGGTGGGTAGACCCCCCTCTGTACCTAGGGTACCTGCCTGTGAGGCCCTAAGAGTATCATACTCCTCTAGGAGTTGTCTTAACTGAAGGAGGGTAGGGTTTGCACCCTGTTTTATTCCTCTGGAGGTACACAAATGTCTCATCTCCTGGAATGTTAAGGTATCATACCTAGAGGGGGCCTTCTGCAGACCTGCCCCTCCTGAGAGAGCATCTACTTGATCTCCTCCCAGAGGCATGATCTAGTGAGGGTGTGGTGTGTGCACCTACCTACACTAGTTGTTTCTACTAAACCTCTCTAGTAGTTGTAGTCAGGGTGTGTTATTCCCTTCAACCTACAACTACTAAGTCCAGTAGGACTTAAGCATTATAAACTATGTTATATGTACCTAGACAATATCTGTGTGATCTTTCAATTTAGTATCTCAAGATTACAATGGAATTACAACAGCAAGCTCAGATCCCAACCGCTGCTCACCAATGTGAGAAGTTGGCCTGATGTATGATGTCACTATTTCTAGTGTACACCTTATATCAGTCCAAATACCCTTATGGTGATTGGTTGTAAAGTCAACCTTATAGACCAGCTATCCTAGTGGTAGCATGGACAAGAGCAGTCTTAGGCTAAACTCTGAATGGCATGTGAAGCCAGCTGTGATACCATATATAATCCCTTGAATACCAAATGAAAGGACACCACAACAGATATATATATAAAATAAAGTGTATTTATTCTAGTCAAACCCTCAGCACTCTTTATGAGATTAGAGGTAAGTACAACACAGTCTTATTTATGCATACATTAGTCACACAGGTAAGTAATACAGTTAGGCCCTAGGGGCCACGCAAACCATATACTAAGTAAGTGGTATAAGGACCACTGTCACGGAAATAGAATAGGCCTAGGCCTAGGGAATCGCTGGGGCTACACTACACTAGCGTTAGTTAGGAAGTGGGAGGCCCACGGGATTCGTGTGCAGAGTGGAAACACTCACGCGTAATGCGTAAAAGTCAATAGCAATAGTACAGTTTAGAAAATGATAGATTTAGGACACTTCCGGAGTAGCTAGGAAGTCGAGACTTGAAAACTAGACACTAGGATAGTCACTATCCTGATGAGCACCGGAGTACCCAAGTTACCTAGCCCACAGGCTGCGGGTGCATAGGGGTGAAGTTGCGTCGGTTTTCGTCGTTGACTCCTATGGATGCCTGAAGAAAGATGCTGACAGGCAGTCAGTGAAGAGTGTCCGGTGGATCCCAAGGCTGGGATCAAGAAGAGAGGAGACCTGCAAGCAGAAGGGACAGAGTCAACGTCACTAGCCAGTGACCACGTGGGACCAGGAAGGAACCAGGCGATGTCGTGAAGATTGCAGGTGAAGGTGAAGCTTGTCCCTGCAGCCAGGAGGACCAGGAAGCGTCGAGGACGACCAGGACCAGGAGGCGAGCTGTCCCATGCAGGCTCTTGCTGTCGGCGGCGTCGAAGTTGGACTAGGACTCACCAAGCCTTGGCAAGCGGAACCCACGAAGAACGAAGGACTTGCTTCTGGTGCAGACCAGGAAGGTCTGGGGTGCTTCTTCTTTGCAGAGAAGCGGGAGCCAGTCTTGAGGAGCCAAACCAGCACAGAAGATTTCAGGGTGCGTCGTCACAAAGGCCACTAGCCAGCGGGCAAGCAACCGGACAGACGCGGCAAGCAGGAAAATGCTGAAGGGCCCCACGCAGGACTCGTGGAGTGTGGGGGGCTGATCTTCGGTGCAGATGGTGCTTGGGGGTGGGGCTTCTCAATCCCTGGTGCACAACTTCGAGGGTACCTCAGAAGCTGCGCTTTAAGTTACTAGCCACTTTTTCCAGGTAGCCGGTCCCACGTCGCTCGTCGCCTCCACGGATCTCAGCTCTGCTGCAGATGTGGATGAGGGTCGGAGAAGTCTGGAAGTCAAGGCTCTGGTCGGGCTCTGCAGTCGGTTCCTCGTAGAACGTTCACAAAGCAAAGGGTAGTCTCTTGATGGTGCCTGTTTGCACAGGGTAGCCACTCCTTGGCCACAAGGGAGATTCTTCAGTCTTCTTCTTTCGTCGAATGTCGAAGGTCCAGAGTTTCTGTTCAAGTTTGCAGGTTCAGGATAATCTAAAGTCTTGAGGCCCAACTCCCACTCTTATACTAATCTGGGGGGCTGGGATACCTGCTAGGTCACGCCTTATGGGTGGGACCTGGGAGGGGGTGGTTACACCCACTTCCCTTTGTCCATTTTCGCGCCAGAGCTGGGGCTGGAGTGCCCCAGCGCCGGTTTGAACTGGACTATGCAAGGAACACCTTGTGTGCCCCAGGCATGTCTCATTCCTTTCAGCCCACCCTGCCCCAATACACTAAAGGCTGTCTGGGGAGGTGCTAGCACCTCCCCAAGCAGCAAACCTATTGTCCAGGCCTCCCTGGCTGGGATCACTCCCAGCTGCAGGAGGTCAGACTTGTCGTGGCAGCAGCATCCATTTTGTGATGCTGAGGCTTTGGTCAGAGGCTAACAGTGAAGTATGATTTTAACATGTCTTTCCCTCTAGAAGGGGGGAATAATATCCTCATGTCCAGAAATGGCATGGGGGTATTATTCCACAGTGTTAGACACCTTACACGACATGTTTCGCTAAAGCCAAACCATAGTTACCATAACCGTCTAAGATTATAAGGCACTTTAAGAGTATATGGTAGGCTATATCATAGAACAGCTATAAGGACATGGTTCCGAAAGCTGCAGACAGGCTCAGCTCATGCTAGAGCACCATCTCACATGTTACCAAGCACTCTGCCTCCAGGATTGTTAAGGCCTGCCATAGGAGTGACTGATAGGTACACATGTGTCTATATGTAAGTTTAGGTATAGGAATACTACACCTAAGCAAGGGGTGATTACACGACCTTGCCCCAGCTGAGTGATCAGCCAGTTGTGTCAAAATGGAAGGCCAGGCCAGGGGTGGCATAATACATGCTGCAGCCCCTGGTAGGCCTAGGGTACACCTATGCCCTGGGTACCTAGGATACACTGTACAGGGGCCAATAAGGTGATCCTATCCAAATGGGTTATGCACCTAGGGTACATAGTATTAATTTAGAGAGAGAACAGCAGGGCTGTGGGTCTGATTAGCAGGCCCACAGCCACATCTAAGTCGAAAACCAGATAAGCAAAAGCAAAAAGTGGGGGTGAACATAGAAAGCAGACCCTACTCTCCTACAGGCAGTTCATAATTTTAATAAATGTTGTAACAGTTGCGCATCCGCTTAGGTCAGTTTTAGTTCCCACACGTCTGGGTGTCCATAGTGTCATCAAATGTATTGATTTGGAGTTCATAGGTGTCCTTTGTTAAAAGGTTGGCACACATCCCGGATGTGCTTGTTGCAAGGCCAGTCTGCCTGGGTTCAGGAC
Organism: Triturus cristatus; assembly: GCF_964204655.1. Classification (NCBI taxonomy): domain Eukaryota; kingdom Metazoa; phylum Chordata; class Amphibia; order Caudata; family Salamandridae; genus Triturus; species Triturus cristatus. The sequence goes on along the minus strand of NC_140593.1, from coordinate 715,726,996 downwards.
AGGGTGATTGCAGCTCATCTCTTTGCGCAGGCGCACTTCACCCAGGTTCTTCCAAGTCGTCAACCGTCAGTCAAGTACGAATGGCAGCCATTTTGTGGCCACTCCAGAAAGGTCAACTTAAGCAAGGAAACACAAAAACGTAATTAATACATAGAAATGACTATTAAAATGTTTTTCCCTCGCTAAATCCCTTATGTGTGTGTATTTATCTAGCAGTAAGCAACACTTATTGCGGTTTACACTCATAATTAAAAGCACAATTCGCAATTACATCACAAAAGCAACCTATAACATGCAATTTCTAAATGTCTATCATTAATATGCGTACGGAAATCAGTTAACGTATTAATTGAGCCATGCAAATGCAGTTCCCACGTGTATTTTATATTAGTAATGTTGATTAATGTCAAACACAGCAAATCATTAATACTAATATTATTAATTATTAATCATTTTAATTCAAAACTCATAAATTGGAGGGGTGTACACCCTTTTTAAGAAAAACCCACTCCAGCACCTGCACCCCTTACTGTGATATAGGTTACCTATATCACTCCTATGGCAGGCCTTATCAATCCTGAAGGCAGAGTGCCCCTGCATGAGCAAAGCCCCTCTGCAGCATTCGGAGACCCTTCTCTGATGCTGTTTGTAGTGCAGCCTGACCATATACTCTTAAGTGGATTATAACCAAACAGTAAATGCTAACTTTGTACTGGCTGCACGGAAACATGTCATGTTTGGTGTCAAACACATTGGAATCATACCCCCACACCAGTAACTGGTGTGGGAGTATAATCCCACCCTTCTAGAGGGAGAACCATGACATCACTGGTATACCCGGTAGAAACTTAATAGCGCCCTGGCATCACAAAATGGATGCTGCAGCCACAGACACGGGTCTGGCCTCCTACTGCTGACCGAAACTCTGCCAGGGGAGGCCTGGACAATAGGTTTCCTGTCACAGGGAGGTGTAACCACCTCCCAGACAGGCTTATGTGTATTGGGGCTGGGTGGGAGTGCTTTGAAGTCCTGCACAGGGGGCACATTTGGTGTCCCTGTGCATAGTCCAGCTCAAACTGGTCCAGGGGCTTCCAGCCCCTGCTCTGGTGTGAAAATGGACAAAGGAAATGGATGTAGCCACCCCTCTTTCCAAACCTTCCCATAGGTGGGTCCCCATAGCTAGTCTAACCCCTTCCTTGGGTATCAGTAAGAAAACCCTGTAACCAGAACTTTAGATATCCCTGGACGAAACTCGGAAGCTGAATCCTGGAACTTTGACACTCTACTCAATACTAGAGGACAGCGGAAATCTCCCTTGGGGTCAAGGAGTGACTCCCCTGCTTGGCAGGCACCAACAAAGCAATTTGACAGTCTGCATTTTCGAAGCTCCCGCCGGACTCCGAAGTATTTGCAGCCCAGGAAGAGGATTTCGAGACATCTCACAGGTCGACCCGAGTCTCCAGCAAAGCTGAGACCCGCAGCCCTCGTGAGTAGCATGGAACCTGAACTCCTGGTCACAATACACTTTTGCAATTGCATTAACTTCTCAACGTCTCTTGAAGTCGTGCTTAGGCTGACTTATAGTCCCTACCTCGAGCACTGAATCCACTGAAGATTGTTGGCCTGGTCACTCCGAGTGACCCGTGGGCCACCATTTTGTGTTTTGTCTTGAGGTCCCTTTGCGATCCCTGGTCCGTCAACTGGTGGGTCCCTGAGGGGGTAACTTTGAATTTCCTTGGGCTTCTCTGGTAGCTCTGGACGTGCCCTGACTTCCTACCAAGTGGTGAGTCCCACAGACCTTACTGGTTTGCACCGAAGCATCGTTCTTGTTTCTGCGTGGGTTGCTGTTGCCAAGGCTTGTTGTGTCCAATCCGGGCACCAACACTGCAGCACTCGACATCCTTTGTGGGACAGCTCGAATCCAGCTCCTGGTCATCCTGAACACCTCCTGGTCCTCATGGCTGAAGAGTCAAGCTTCACCTCCTTCACCTGAAATCACCCGACATCGGTGGGCATCTGCCTATTGCCTTCCTGGTCACTGGCTAGTGACCCAGACTCTGTCCCCTCTGCTTTTGGATTCTTCTCATCTTCGATCCAGGCTTGGATCTCTTCGGACACTTAGCATCTTCCCGGCAGCAGCACTTCTTCACCAGCTCCCATTGAAATCGACGACGCAACCCGACACCATTTGACACCTATGCACCCGGCTTCCCTGGGTGAGGTAACTCAAGTACTCTGGTGCTCCCGTGGGTGTTGACCCTAGAACTTCCTAAATCTCAAAGGGTTTGGTCCTGACTCAATTCTAAGTGTCTCTAATCTTTAAAAATCTAACAGTGACTTTCCCCATAGAAGCTAACGGGAGCTCGCGGCTGCGTTCACACACTGCACACGGCCCCCGTGGGTCCGCTGTGTCATTACCTTGGGTGGTTCCTTGGGGTCCCAGTGATTCTACAGGCTCTGGGCCTTGTGTCTAGTTAAGTCATGGTTCTTATACCACTATTCTAGTATATGGTTTTGCTCCCCCCTAGGGCCTGACGTGTATTTGTGCTTATTACTGTCATATTTGAAGTGTAACTTATGTGTTTTGACCTCTAGTCTCATAAAGAGACTAGGAGGGTGTGTTTAGTAATAAATACATATATTTTAAATATATACCTGGTGTGGATGTCTTTCATTTAGGCACTCAAGAGATTATAGACTGGTAAAAGAAGCTGCTTTACATTCCTTCAAGACTTAGCCTGAAGGCTGCTCTCCATAGCTACCATTAGGATAGCTTTCAATAAAGGTTGTCTTTAACCTATAACCAATAAGGGGTCATTTGGACTGGTACAGGGTGCCCACTATAACTAGTGGTCAGCATATACCAGGCCAACTTCTCACAGTTAGGGTCGACCGCGATGAAATGTGGGTCAGATACACAACACAGAGGGCCTAATTTCAGCTAACCTTTGGATTTAGAAAATGTTCATGGCTAAAGTCCAGGAAAAGGTAGAGTTCAGAGGGGCAAGGCCGTAGTCTGTGTCCGAGGAGGCATTGCTGTTGTCGGGGAGCCGCTAGACGATATCTCAGTGATGCTGTCAATGATGGCGGAATAAAGCTCCGTGCAGGAAAATTTCGATTTTCAGGCTGAGTAGTGCATTATCGTTGATGAGGAGCATTGTAATCTGGCGGTCAGTTGCTGGCTCTGAGTACTACAGTATTTTGAAAACCAGCAAACACTATATTGGTACGTTACATTTGCATTTCGGCCACTGGGGCACAAACATTACAGATAAAAATGTTGTCACCGCCTTCTATTTTCCTTCTATTTTTTCCTACTTATCTTCTTAATTATTTATTTCAATGTATAGTTTCTTTTAGATGTGTGAGAAATCTGCGTAATTTGCTAACAACAAATTAGAGCAAAATTACACATAATTATGTGAAATGCAAATCTGCCATTTTACATTATAGTTTAGCGTGAAATGCATCCTCGCTTCAATTTTTGGACGAGGTCATATTGAAGTTGCTTGAATTCTCTTGTTCCCATGCACTTGCGGCGAATTTTCACCACAATTAGTGCCATTCATACTAAGGTGCCAATTACGATCCGTTAAAAATTTTCCCCGTACGACTCGTATCGGGTCTTTTTACCGTACGAATCGTACAAGTGCCATACAAACTGCCAATTACGATTCGCATGGGAAAAAGACCGTACGAATCGCATTGGGAATAATTCCCCACACGTCCTCGAGTCAGAAAATGTGTCCGACACGTCCTCGGATGAATCTCCGTACAAATGTGAAAAGTGAAGTCCGACCGCGGAATTACGATCCATCCCGTGCGTCAGAAGTTACAATCGTATGGAAAAAACACCGTCTGCACCAAACACCCATAGCAACCATGGAGACATGTGCCCGCATACGCGCCGACCCCCCCCAGCCCCCGGACGTACGCGCCGACCCCCCCCAGCCCCCATACGTACGTGTCGAACCCCCCGTGTATGTACACCCGTGTACGTGTCGTACCCCCCGTGTATGTACACCCGTGTATGTGTCGTACCCCCGTGTCTGTACACCCCTGTACGTGTCGTACCCACGTGTATGTACACCCCTGTACGTGTCGTACCCCCGTGTATGTACACCCCTGTACGTGTCGTACCCCCGTGTATGTACACCCCTGTACGTGTCGTACCCCTCGTGTATGTTCACCCGTGTACGTGTCGTACCCCCCGTGTATGTACACCCGTGTACATTAGAGTCGTACCCCCACCCGTGTATGTACACCCGTGTACGTGTCATACCCCCGTGTATGTACACCCCTGTATGTGTCGTACCCCCCGTGTATGTACACCCGTGTACATTTGAGTCGTACCCCCACCCGTGTATGTACACCCGTGTACGTGTCGTACGCCCCGTGTATGTACACCTGTGTACGTGTCGTACCCCCATGTATGTACACCCCTGTACATTAGAGTCATACCCCCACCTGTGTATGTACACCTGTGTACGTGTCATACCCCCGTGTATGTACACCCCTGTACGTGTCGTACCCCCCGTGTATGTACACCCGTGTACATTAGAGTCGTACCCCCACCCATGTATGTACACCCGTGTACGTGTCGTACCCCCCGTGTATGTACACCCCTGTACGTGTCGTACCCCCCGTGTATGTACACCCCTGTACGTGTCGTACCCCCCGTGTATGTACACCCCTGTACGTGTCGTACCCCCCGTGTATGTACACCCCTGTACGTGTTGTACCCCCGTGTATGTACACCCCTGTATGTGTCGTACCCCCCCCGTGTATGAGGGAGGGAGACACAGGAAGACGGACAGAGGGAGGAGGCCGACACACAGAGGGAGGGAGAGGGGGACAGAGAGGGAGGGAGACACAGGAAGATGGACAGAGGGAGGAGGCTGACACACAGAGGGAGGGAGAGGGGGACAGAGAGGGAGGGAGACACAGGAAGACGGACAGAGGGAGGAGGCTGACACACAGAGGGAGGGAGAGGGGGACAGAGAGGGAGGGAGAGGGGGACAGAGAGGGAGGGAGACACAGGAAGACGGACAGAGGGAGAGGGGGACAGAGAGAGGGAGAGGGGGACAGAGAGGGAGGGAGACACAGGGAGACGGACAGAGGGAGGAGGCTGACACACAGAGGGAGGGAGACGGGGACAGAGAGGGAGGGAGACACAGGGAGACGGACAGAGGGAGGAGGCCGACACACAGAGGGAGGGAGAGGGGGACAGAGAGGGAGGGAGACACAGGAAGACGGACAGAGGGATGCGCTCCGTACTTAGGAGGTTGTGTTGGGGGTGCGACTGGAACGTACTGGGGTGTGCATTGACGGTGGTACGACACGTACAGGGGTGGGGGTAGGACTGGAACGTACTGGGGTGTACATAGACGGTGGTACGACACGTACAGGGATGGGGGTACGACTCAAACGTACTGGGGTGTACATTGACGGTGGTACGACACGTATAGGGGTGGGGGTACGACTCGAACGTACTGGGGTGTACATTGACGGTGGTACGACACGTACAGGGGTGGGGGTGCGACTGGAACGTACTGGGGTGTACATTGACGGTGGTACGACATGTACAGGGGTGGGGGTACGACTCGAACGTACTGGGGTGTACATTGACGGTGGTACGACACGTACAGGGGTGGGGGTAGGACTGGAACGTACTGGGGTGTACATAGACGGTGGTACGACACGTACAGGGGTGGGGGTATGACTCGAACGTACTGGGGTGTACATTGATGGTGGTATGACACGTACAGGGCTGGGGGTACGACTGGAACGTACTGGAGTGTACATTGACGGTGGTACGACACGTACAGGGGCTGGGGTGCGACTGGAACGTACTGGGGTGTACATTGACGGTGGTACGACACGTACAGGGGTGGGGGTACGACTCGAACGTACTGGGGTGTACATTGACGGTGGTACGACACGTACAGGGGTGGGGGTACAACTCGAACGTACTGGGGTGTACATTGACGGTGGTACGACACGTACAGGGGTGGGGGTAGGACTGGAACGTACTGGGGTGTACATTGACGGTGGTACGACACGTACAGGGGTGGGGGTACGACTCAAACGTACTGGGGTGTACATAGACGGTGGTACGACACGTACAGGGGTGGGGGTACGACTGGAACGTACTGGGGTGTACATTGACGGTGGTACGACACGTACAGGGGTGGGGGTACGACTGGAACGTACTGGGGTGTACATAGACGGTGGTACGACACGTACAGGGGTGGGGGTACGACTGGAACGTACTGGGGTGTACATTGACAGTGGTACGACACGTACAGGGGTGGGGGTACGAATGGAACGTACTGGGGTGTACATTGACGGTGGTACGACACGTACAGGGGTGGGGGTACGACTCGAACGTACTGGGGTGTACATTGACGGTGGTACGACACGTACAGGGGTGGGGGTACGACTGGAACGTACTGGGGTGTACATACATGGGGGTCGGACACGTACAGGGGTGGGGGTAGGACTCGATCGTACTGGGGTGTACATAGACGGTGGTACGACACGTCCAGGGGTGGGGGTATGACTTGGACGTACAGGGGTGTACATACACGGGTGGGGGTGTACATACACGGGGGGTATGTCTCGGACGTACGGGGGCAGGGGGGAGTGTTGGGCGCGTATGCGGGCACATGTCTCCATGGTTGCTATGGGAGTTCGGTGCGGACGGTGTTTTTTCCATACGGTTGTAACATCGGACGCACGGGATGGATCGTGATTCCTCGCTCGGACTTCACCTTTCACATTTGTACGGTACATCGTCCGAGGACGTGTCAGACACATTTTCCGACCCGAGGACGTGTGGGAAATCATTCCCGATGCGGTTCGTATGGACTTTTTACCATGCGAATCGTGATTGCCAGTTCGTACGGCACTTGTACGATTCGTACGGTAAAAAGACCGGATACGAGTCGCACGGGGAATTTTTTTACCGGATCGTAATTGGCACCTAAATCCCTCTGTACATCACAGACCATAGATCTCTACAACTACATTCATTCACTCATTCACTGGTGGGGCCCATAACACCATACATTCACTCATTAGAGACCTACGGGTACTTGGGAGGTGATTATTTCTATTCCATACGCTGTAATGAGAGGAAATACACAAATCCCTAATGAGCAATAGGCTTCCCTACCTCACAGGAATCTAGACATTAATGCAGTAAATCCTCCCATGGATAGGCCATGGATCAGCAGGTTTTTGGGTAGAGCAATGTTTACCTATCTAAACAATAAAAACCATCAATACATTACTCAAATAATAACCCGACACAATTCTTAGAATGAATAATAATGTTTATCTAAAATAAAGCATGAAGGAAATTGTAAGCATTCAGCGATTTGGTTAGCATATTTACCTATTCTGGCTAAATGTCGTCCTCTAAGTCAGATCAGATCTTTGGTCTCTGTGCCCATAAATCAATAGTTAAGTTCGCAAAAGAATTGGGCATCTGATCAGTCCATCAGAGTCTCGGGCAAACTACTGTCCAGCAGAGTCACCGTCCTCTCCGTCAGCATAATGTCAGGAAATCAGGAATGTTCGTCAAGAAGGAGTTTTTGACCCTCTCTAGTTTACAACTTATATAGTAAAATTTAGCAATGAAAACACAACATTATATGTCTTAAAGAGTTCTGATTGGTCAATTTACTGTCGTCTCTTGGTTCTCAGACGGAAAATGTTTCTAATAAAGGCAGTTCATAATTTTAATAAATGTTGTAACAGTTGCGCATCCGCTTAGGTCAGTTTTAGTTCCCACACGTCTGGGTGTCCATAGTGTCATCAAATGTATTGATTTGGAGTTCATAGGTGTCCTTTGTTAAAAGGTTGGCACACATCCCGGATGTGCTTGTTGCAAGGCCAGTCTGCCTGGGGTCAGGACAGGGTGATTGCAGCTCATCTCTTTGCGCAGGCGCACTTCACCCAGGTTCTTCCAAGTCGTCAACCGTCAGTCAAGTACGAATGGCAGCCATTTTGTGGCTACTCCAGAAAGGTCAACTTAAGCAAGGAAACACAAAAACGTAATTAATACATAGAAATGACTATTAAAATGTTTTTCCCTCGCTAAATCCCTTATGTGTGTGTATTTATCTAGCAGTAAGCAACACTTATTGCGGTTTACACTCATAATTAAAAGCACAATTCGCAATTACATCACAAAAGCAACCTATAACATGCAATTTCTAAATGTCTATCATTAATATGCGTACGGAAATCAGTTTACGTATTAATTGAGCCATGCAAATGCAGTTGCCACGTGTATTTTATATTAGTAATGTTGATTAATGTCAAACACAGCAAATCATTAATACTAATATTATTAATTATTAATCATTTTAATTCAAAACTCATAAATTGGAGGGGTGTACACCCTTTTTAAGAAAAACCCACTCCAGCACCTGCACCCCTTACTGTGATATAGGTTACCTATATCACTCCTATGGCAGGCCTTATCAATCCTGAAGGCAGAGTGCCCCTGCATGAGCAAAGCCCCTCTGCAGCGTTCGGAGACCCTTCTCTGATGCTGTTTGTAGTGCAGCCTGACCATATACTCTTAAGTGGATTATAACCAAACAGTAAATGCTAACTGTACTGGCTGCACGGAAACATGTCATGTTTGGTGTCAAACACATTGGAATCATACCCCCACACCAGTAACTGGTGTGGGAGTATGATCCCACCCTTCTAGAGGGAGAACCATGACATCACTGGTATACCTGGTAGAAACTTAATAGCGCCCTGGCATCACAAAATGGATGCTGCAGCCACAGACACGGGTCTGGCCTCCTACTGCTGACCGAAACTCTGCCAGGGGAGGCCTGGACAATAGGTTTCCTGTCACAGGGAGGTGTAACCACCTCCCAGACAGGCTTATGTGTATTGGGGCTGGGTGGGAGTGCTTTGAAGTCCTGCACAGGGGACACATTTGGTGTCCCTGTGCATAGTCCAGCTCAACCTGGTCCAGGGGCTTCCAGCCCCTGCTCTGGTGTGAAACTGGACAAAGGAAATGGATGTAGCCACCCCTCTTTCCAAACCTTCCCATAGGTGGGTCCCCATAGCTAGTCTAACCCCTTCCTTGGGTATAAGTAAGAAAACCCTGTAACCAGAACTTTAGATATCCCTGGACGAAACTCGGAGTGACTCCCCTGCTTGGCAGGCACCAACAAAGTAATTTGACAGTCTGCATTTTCGAAGCTTCCGCCGGACTCCGAAGTATTTGCAGCCCAGGAAGAGGATTTCGAGACATCTCACAGGCCGACCCGAGTCTCCAGCAAAGCTGAGACCCGCAGCCCTCGTGAGTAGCATGGAACCGGAACTCCTGGTCACAATACACTTTTGCAATTGCATTAACTTCTCAACGTCTCCTGAAGTCGTGCTTAGGCTGACTTATAGTCCCTACCTCGAGCACTGAATCCACTGAAGATTGTTGGCCTGGTCACTCCGAGTGACCCGTGGGCCACCATTTTGTGTTTTGTCTTGAGGTCCCTTTGCGATCCCTGGTCCGTCAACTGGTGGGTCCCTGAGGCGGTAACTTTGAATTTCCTTGGGCTTCTCTGGTAGCTCTGGACGTGCCCTGACTTCCTACCAAGTGGTGAGTCCCACAGACCTTACTGGTTTGCACCGAAGCATCGTTCTTGTTTCTGCGTGGGTTGCTGTTGCCAAGGCTTGTTGTGTCCAATCCGGGCACCAACACTGCAGCACTCGACATCCTTTGTGGGACAGCTCGAATCCAGCTCCTGGTCATCCTGAACACCTCCTGGTCCTCATGGCTGAAGAGTCAAGCTTCACCTCCTTCACCTGAAATCACCCGACATCGGTGGGCATCTGCCTATTGCCTTCCTGGTCACTGGCTAGTGACCCAGACTCTGTCCCCTCTGCTTTCGGATTCTTCTCATCTTCGATCCAGGCTTGGATCTCTTCGGACACTTAGCATCTTCCCGGCAGCCGCACTTCTTCACCAGCTCTTATTGAAATCGACGACGCAATCCGACACCATTTGACACCTATGCACCCGGCTTCCCTGGGTGAGGTAACTCAAGTACTCTGGTGCTCCCGTGGTGTTGACCCTAGAACTTCCTAAATCTCAAAGGGTTTGGTCCTGACTCAATTCTAAGTGTCCCTAATCTTTAAAAATCTAACAGTGACTTTCCCCATAGAAGCTAACGGGAGCTCGCGGCTGCGTTCACACACTGCACACGGCCCCCGTGGGTCCGCTGTGTCATTACCTTGGGTGGTTCCTTGGGGTCCCAGCGATTCTACAGGCTCTGGGCCTTGTGTCTAGTTAAGTCATGGTTCTTATACCACTATTCTAGTATATGGTTTTGCTCCCCCCTAGGGCCTGACGTGTATTTGTGCTTATTACTGTCATATTTGAAGTGTAACTTATGTGTTTTGACCTCTAGTCTCATAAAGAGACTAGGAGGGTGTGTTTAGTAATAAATACATATATTTTAAATATATACCTGGTGTGGATGTCTTTCATTTAGGCACTCAAGAGATTATAGACTGGTAAAAGAAGCTGCTTTACATTCCTTCAAGACTTAGCCTGAAGGCTGCTCTCCATAGCTACCATTAGGATAGCTTTCAATAAAGGTTGTCTTTAACCTATAACCAATAAGGGGTCATTTGGACTGGTACAGGGTGCCCACTATAACTAGTGGACAGCATATACCAGGCCAACTTCTCACAGTTAGGGTCGACCGCGATGAAATGTGGGTCAGATACACAACACAGAGGGCCTAATTTCAGCTAACCTTTGGATTTAGAAAATGTTCATGGCTAAAGTCCAGGAAAAGGTAGAGTTCAGAGGGGCAAGGCAGTAGTCTGTGTCCGAGGAGGCATTGCTGTTGTCGGGGAGCCGCTAGACGATATCTCAGTGATGCTGTCAATGATGGCGGAATAAAGCTCCGTGCAGGAAAATTTCGATTTTCAGGCTGAGTAGTGCATTATCGTTGATGAGGAGCATTGTAATCTGGCGGTCAGTTGCTGGCTCTGAGTACTACAGTATTTTGAAAACCAGCAAACACTATATTGGTACGTTACATTTGCATTTCGGCCACTGGGGCACAAACATTACAGATAAAAATGTTGTCACCGCCTTCTATTTTCCTTCTATTTTTTCCTACTTATCTTCTTAATTATTTATTTCAATGTATAGTTTCTTTTAGATGTGTGAGAAATCTGCGTAATTTGCTAACAACAAATTAGAGCAAAATTACACATAATTATGTGAAATGCAAATCTGCCATTTCACATTATAGTTTAGCGTGAAATGCATCCTCGCTTCAATTTTTGGACGAGGTCATATTGAAGTTGCTTGAATTCTCTTGTTCCCATGCACTTGCGGCAAATTTTCACCACAATTGGTGCCATTCATACTAAGGTGCCAATTACGATCCGTTAAAAATTTTCCCCGTACGACTCGTATCGGGTCTTTTTACCGTACGAATCGTACAAGTGCCATACAAGCTGCCAATTACGATTCGCATGGGAAAAAGACCGTACGAATCGCATTGGGAATAATTCCCCACACGTCCTCGGGTCGGAAAATGTGTCCGACACGTCCTCGGACGAATCTCCGTACAAATGTGAAAAGTGAAGTCCGACCGCGGAATCACGATCCATCCTGTGTGTCAGAAGTTACAATCGTATGGAAAAAACACCGTCTGCACCGAACACCCATAGCAACCATGGAGACATGTGCCCGCATACGTGCCGACCCCCCCCAGCCCCCGTACGTACGTGCCGACCCCCCCCAGCCCCCGTACGTACGTGTCGAACCCCCCGTGTATGTACACCCGTGTACGTGTCGTACCCCCGTGTATGTACACCTGTGTATGTGTCATACCCCCCGTGTATGTACACCCCTGTATGTGTCGTACCCCCCCGTGTATGTATACCCCTGTACGTGTCGTACCCCCGTGTATGTGCACCCCTGTACGTGTCGTACCCCCATGTATGTACACCCCTGTACGTGTCGTACCCCTTGTGTATGTACACCCGTGTACGTGTCGTACCCCCGTGTATGTACACCCGTGTACATTAGAGTCGTACCCCCACCCGTGCATGTACACCCATGTACGTGTCGTACCCCCGTGTATGTACACCCCTGTACGTGTTGTACCCCCGTGTATGTACACCCCTGTACATTAGAGTCGTACCCCCACCTGTGTATGTACACCCGTGTACGTGTCATACCCCGTGTATGTTCACCCCTGTATGTGTCGTACCCCCCGTGTATGTACACCCGTGTACATTAGAGTCGTACCCCCACCCGTGTATGTACACCCGTGCACGTGTCGTACGCCCCGTGTATGTACACCCGTGTACGTGTCGTACCCCCCATGTATGTACACCCCTGTACATTAGAGTCGTACCCCCACCCGTGTATGTACACCCGTGTACGTGTCGTACCCCCGTGTATGTACACCCCTGTACGTGTCGTACCCCCCGTGTATGTACACCCGTGTACATTAGAGTCGTACCCCCACCCGTGTATGTACACCCGTGTACGTGTCGTACCCCCGTGTATGTACACCCCTGTACATGTCGTACCCCCCGTGTATGTACACCCCTGTACGTGTCGTACCCCCCGTGTATGTACACCCCTGTACGTTAGAGTCGTACCCCCACCACAACATTCTAAGTACGGAGCGCACCCCAGGCCACAACATCACAACTGCATGTATGAGTCGTACCAAGCCACACACAAGGACAGCACTGTACAACAAAATGGCCCATGTACACACCGTACACACGCTAAAAACACACGTACACAACCAGGACAAACCAAAACAACACAAGAATACACCATTCGAATGGCACAAAGCCACTAAACATGTCCAACAACCACTAAAACAACACATTCACTGACCTGCAACTGCCAAAAACAAACAGAGGCCCAAAACACCACCACTCCTTATAACACACCCACCCAAACTTCAAACACAGCCACACCCACCAATGTACCAATAAAAAGGGCCCACACACACAAACCATGAGCCTTTGCAACAGACTCACTGCTGCCAGACCCCACAGACAACCTACAGCACCAAACTAGAACCTTTACTACACCTTACACTTGCACACCTTCACACACACACCTTCACAAACACCCCCTCATCACATTCACACACACACCTGCACAACCACACCCACACACCCACAACCATCCACACACCCCCCCACCATCCACACCCACACCCCTCACCATGCCCACTAACAAGAATCCAAAGTTCAGTAACCGAGAGTTGGAGGTCCTTGTCGATGAAATCCCCAGAGTCGAGCCACACCTCTTTGGAACATTGGTCAGACAGACCAGCATTTCAGCTAAAACAGCCATGTGGCAGACCATCGTCGATGCTGTGAATGCTGTTGCGGACACCAGAAGGAACAAGCAGGAATGCCAAGCCAGGTGGTACGATCTGCGGAGGAGGGTCCGAGCCAAGATGACGGATGAACACAACCAGGCCAACGTCACTGGAGGAGGGCCATCCCGCAGACCCGTACACTACCATCCCTGGGAGGAGAGGGTGATGGCCAAACTGCCGGTGGAGGCAGTCGAAGGATTAGGAGGACTCCAAGACCCGGGTGAGTACACAAACAACGCACCTCACATGGGGGGAACGTCATCCACAACCAAACTCACAAACAGGCACGCAAACACCCCAAGCTATCACATGACTCAACCACACTCCATGAACACGCACATGCCACTGGCGCCACCATGCCCCATGCACCCAGCTGGACAATGTCAAGTCACAGGCCACAGAAGACACCAACACATGACACGGTAACCCGGATGGCGGGAGGGTGTGCCCAAAAAATCACATAGTGCAACTCAGAAGCAGACAACAATGCCCTCTGCTCATATGGCCTAGGTCACAGCCAGACAAACAGTGTGTCCCCACACAGGAAAGACTCGCCAGCAAATGGCGGACGCCTTGCATTAACACATGGGGGTGAAGGCACTGTTTTGCACATGACAGCAGCTAATGAACAGCCAACACTGTGAAAGAGTGGCAGCACACACCACCACAGCAGCAGCGCAGACACAGACACTACACCCAATAGGTGCCTGGAGATCAGAAACAAACTCACATCAACAAGCCAAGGGCTATTCAAAGATCTGCTAACAGTGTGTGCCCAGGAAGCTGGGCTGAGGTGACAGAGGGTGACACACAGAGGGAGGGAGAGGGGGACAGAGAGGGAGGGAGACACAGGGAGACGGACAGAGGGAGGAGGCAGACACACAGAGGGAGGGAGATGGGGACAGAGAGGGAGGGAGACACAGGAAGACGGACAGAGGGAGGAGGCCGACACACAGAGGGAGGGAGAGGGGGACAGAGAGGGAGGGAGACACAGGAAGACAGACAGAGGGAGGAGGCTGACACACAGAGGGAGGGAGAGGGGGACAGAGAGGGAGGGAGACACAGGAATACGGACAGAGGGAGGAGGCTGACACACAGAGGGAGGGAGAGGGGGACAGAGAGGGATGGAGAGGGGGACAGAGAGGGAGGGAGACACAGGAAGACGGACAGAGGGAGAGGGGGACAGAGAGAGGGAGAGGGGGACAGAGAGGGAGGGAGACACAGGGAGACGGACAGAGGGAGGAGGCTGACACACAGAGGGAGGGAGACGGGGACAGAGAGGGAGGGAGACACAGGGAGACGGACAGAGGGAGGAGGCCGACACACAGAGGGAGGGAGAGGGGGACAGAGAGGGAGGGAGACACATGAAGACGGACAGAGGGAGGAGGCTGACACACAGAGGGAGGGAGAGGGGGACAGAGAGGGAGGGAGAGGGGGACAGAGAGGGAGGGAGACACAGGAAGACGGACAGAGGGAGGAGGCTGACACACAGAGGGAGGGAGAGGGGGACAGAGAGGGAGCGAGAGGGGGACAGAGAGGGAGGGAGACACAGGAAGACGGATAGAGGGAGAAGGCTGACACACAGAGGGAGGGAGAGATGGACAGAGAGGGAGAGAGAGGGGGACAGAGAGGGAGGGAGACACAGGGAGACGGACAGAGGGAGGAGGCTGACACACAGAGGGAAGGAGAGGGGGACAGAGAGGGAGGGAGAGGGGGACAGAGAGGGAGGGAAAGGGGGACAGAGAGGGAGGGAGACACAGGGAGACGGACAGAGGGAGGAGGCTGACACACAGAGGGAGGGAGAGGGGGACAGAGACGGAGGGAGACACAGGGAGAGCAAATCAGCCTTGTGGTGTGTGGGAATGTCTGCTCGTGAGTAGGTGGACTGCGTGCATGTAGACAAGGGTGGCCAGTGCCAGCACCCCCCTCTCCTCCATGGCAAAACACAGGGCCATGTCACAACCTGTGCACGAGCACAACGACAGCTACCTGCATCATTGAAGTGTGTGGAACAACTTCATGTGCCCACGTACAGTGCAACACGGAAGGCGCCAATGCACGGCTCGCCACACCTGCCCACTCCACTGCTGACTGCAGTCACACTTGACGCAGCAAGTAAGACTGTGCCACACATAGTTAAAGTCGCCAAAGCTGTGCCCAAGGGACACACCCATGCACAAGTGCACTGTGAGTGGAATGCAAGACAGATCCAAATTCCCAGAGGAAATGTTCCAACTTTGAAACTAATGAAACATGGATGTTGCATGGAACAAAATTAACATTGTCTCTCTAACACACAGGTCAACCTCGTGGTTCACCCCCCAACACTAGGGGGGAAGACTCACAGGACCCGGCTCTGTGGGAGGCCGATCCCACCGGCAGCGACGACTCTCACCACTCTGTGGACGACCCCGACCAACCTGGCCCCTCTGGTGTCCAACGACCTGCAGCACCTGCGTCAGGTACAACGGGGCCAACCACCACCCCCACTCCTGCCACATCCCAGGAGACACCCAGGATCCCTGCCCCACCACCACAAAGCAGCCAGTCTGTCCAGGAGGGACAAGGTTCTCCGGGCACCCAGGAGGAGGCAGGCAACACCGCAAATGCCATCCCTCAGGGGTCCCGGAGACCCGATGTGCCCACAACGGCAGGCCAGGCGCAAGTGGGCAGGCGTGGTGGGAGTGGAGGACAGCGGAGGCGCCAGCCTGACCAGTTGGCTGGGGAACCGGTATATTCCCATGTCCGAAACATCCTGGACACATACCGGCAGGACACCACGGGCATGGCCCAGGTTGTGTCCACCCTCAACGATATGAAGGGGACCCTCGATAAGATCAAGACCCAGCAGGCCCAGCAACATGCGGAGCAACATGCCTGTCTACTGCAACACCAACGGAGGATGGAGGACAGACAGGCTGAGCTCGTGACGGTGTGCACGGGAATTGACAGTACACTCCGTCGGATGGCCGACAACATGGGCAACCCTCCCTGTGCCAGAAGGCGTAGAACATCACCACCCACAGGGAGGGATCAGGAGGAGGAGGAGGAAACATCCGATGGAGCATCCCAAACATCGTCACGGCCTGCTTCTGAGGGTCCCCACAGGAGGGCGGGTCGTCCACGGAAAAGACTGTGAGGGTCGGCGCTACAGCACCATCTCCCAGGACACCTGGCCTGGCACCTGGCCCACTGGAGCAACAGCAGCACAGCATCAAAAGACATTCTCTGCCACATGGCCTTGCTGGTCACTGTCTGACCAATGTTGACAAAGACTGTGGCATGGACTCTGAGGATTTCCAATGGCAAGGACACCAACTCCCCTACTGAACTTTGGATTCCAAACACCCGGAAATCATGTCATACCCCCCTCACCCCCCCTCTAAAATAAAAAGTCACACCATGAAGAGAAGATGCCTGCTGGTTGCATTATTACCTTACATGTGTCTTGTAAAGTCTAAACATGCCCGAGTTCTCTTTTGACTTCAACCATCCACACCCTGGGGCCTGAGTCTGGCACAGGACACACGGGTCACAGTGTATTAGGCAAGACAGACATGGAGCACCATACACACCTGTGATGGGCCTAACCAGCTGAGGGGGTGGCCGCACAACCGTGCCGACAGACATATTGAGTACAGCAACAGCCATGCGCAGAGGTCAGGGATCATGTCCAGTGTCCTGGGGGGCACACAGATATGTGTAGACAGGTGGCAGAACCATGTCCTGCAAGCTTGAGTCCGGTGGATGCAGAGAATGGGGGCCTGGCCAACGTTGGATGCATGGGGATGGCACATGTCACAATACCCACACAGTCATGGACATCATGCACAATACACAGTCTAATCCCACACACACAGCTTGCATCTTGCTACTCTACACATAGACACATAGCCACTATCAGGGAAAACCATGCCAGACATGCCAGAGGCACCGTGGCAACACACCAGCATTGACTGAGAAGAGGCACCTTGGAGGCATAGGGACACCTTTATTAGTCATGTATTCCGGATTGCAGAGGCAACTCGGAGTACACATACACAGGTCATGTGGAGTAACATGTGGGTCCAACACTGACACCCCCCTTCTGCAGTACAAATGCGTGATAGCCATGGAACTGGCACACAAGTGTCGGCTAACAGCTAAACACCCCCAGCTGCTCACGGAGAGCCTGCCATACACCATTGATCCGCTGATGTGGAAGTCCCACAGCATGTCAATCCAATGCAAACCGTAAGTGTCCGAGGGCAGTGTTACACACATTGATGCCATCATCACAATCCACTATCCCATCACAGATGACTGTCAACAAGTCTGACCATCTATTCAGGTGTACCCAGCTGCATGTAATGTGTACCATGGTGATGCAACATGTCTGCAGAGGAACCAAACATCGACAGGGGCAGTGTGCATACATCGTGAACAACTGCCACACCCAATACACCCCTGATGCATCCCTTACCCTAAGGAGACTTCCAAACGTGTCCGTGCCTGTAATGCTGAGTCAGCACACGATGACGTGTCCATGAGGAATAGCAGTGCCACAACAATGCAAGCAGCAGACGGCATGCGCAAGTACCTGGGGAAGAGAGACACACAAGAAGTCAGCCACAAAAAGCACAGCCACTTGCATGTGCATGTACTCGACACATGTATGGTTGACAACATGCTAGGTCACAATTATGACTGGGGAAATACAACCATCACTGGCACCATCACTCCAGTGACACACCCACACACACCTCTGACTCACGTGCCATACATGCAGGTGGAGACACACATCGCAACACATGCCACACGGGGACCAATGCGTGCACACTCAGACACTGGTACTCACCACTAAGCAAAGAAGTCGCGTATGAGCCGAGTCCGAATGTCCTCTTGCGGCTCCACATCCTCCACATCACTAGCCCCATTGCCAAGCCCTTCGTCCTCCACGGGTGGATGGTCCTGGTCATCTTGATCCAGGATGAGTGGCACAGCTTTCTCAACTGCCATGTTGTGCAGCATGCAGCAGACCATGAAGATTTTGCAGACCTTCGCCGGGGCATATGGGAGTGCGCCGCCGGTCTTGTGTAGGCACCTGAATCGGCTCTTCAGGAGGCCAAACGTCCTCTCTATCACTCGCCTTGTCCGGCCATGGGCGGTGTTGTAGCGGAGCTGGGCCGGCTTGATGGGGTTGCGGAGAGGTGTGATCAGCCATGGCATGTTGGGATAGCCAGCGTCCCCTACATGGAAAGCACACGGACATAAGCAGGACAGGAGAAGCGGTCGTGCTGGAAGTCTACGCAAAATACAGGACAGACAGAGTGTACCCACCAACAACACATGCTCGTTCGTTGCGCAGCTGCGTCATCATTTCAGGCACCCTGCTACGCCTCATGATGTAGGCATCGTGTGCTGATCCTGGAAAACGAGCACAGACATGTGAAATCACCATGTTGGACAGACACACCACAAGGGCATTGATGGAGTGGTAGTGCTTGCGATTCCGGTACGCTACCTCCTGTGCCTGTGGTGGTACCAAAGCCACATGTGTCCCATCTATGGACCCAATGACATGGGGCATCCCTCCCAGGGCATAGAATCCACGCTTGACCCCAGTCAACATTTCAGGGGTAGGAAAATGGATGAAGTCATCCAGGTGAATCAACATGGCCTCTAAGAAATCATGCAGCACACGGCAGAACATGCTCTGGGACATGCCACCAACATGAGCTATGGTATTTTGAAAGGTACCCGTGGCTAGAAAATGTAGGGCTGCCATTACCTTCAGCTTGGGTGTCAGTGCCGTAGGATACCTGTGCAGCGGTTGCAGGTGTGGTGCCAGTCTCGCCGTCAAATCCAGAATCAACCGTTGGGGGAAGCGTTAGCACCAGATACAGTCATTCTCCCGCATGGCAGCCAAGTCCGGAATTGCTCGGGGAAGAGGCGGCGCTCTGCAGTAATTTGGAAGTGACAAGGAAGAGTGAGTGCACCACAACAACAATTATTTTGTACTGAGCACATGTTAATCTGTCTATACACATATGCTACATACGGAGTCAGGTATGTGCCACATGCCCTGGACACGTATGGCTGCCAGGTGACACTCCTACCAAGACCCAGCTACACACGGAGATTGTGAACCTCCACATGCCATGGCATTAGCTGTGTCCCAGTGCAAGTGAACAGCCAGACGCAAGACAGGAGTGGCATACATCCACACATCAGCAGAAGTAGGATGTCGATTGCAGAGACTGGTAGCGGAACACTAGAGCCACAGGTCACATGACATTACACTAGGACAGCCCACACACCTTGCCATGAAGGTGTACATGTCATGACTCACCACACATTTATAGAGAGGATGCAGACATGTCCTTGTTACGCTACTCCGTGTCCCATGCATACATACGCACCTCACATCCGATACCACATGTGGCATGGTGTAAGGAACAGTGTGCAATGTCAATCTACACACAGACACATGTTGGTTGCTGCAACAGCTGCAGCTTTTGAGGGAGCTCCAACATCAACCTAATGGGAACCCCCCACACATACATGACATAGTCACATCGTGCACCGTGGTTAGTGACATGTCAGGTGTGGTAACCCCTGTACCGGGCATCAGGGGACACTTCCGTGTGTTTGTGTCCGTGCCATGCCAGTGACGCTCATCACAAGTGTGCAGTACGACATGCACACATGTCAAAGGAGTCAAGGGCATGCCTGGCACACATTGCACCGTCACACATTACATGTGTACACATCTCATCATACATCTGGTGCCTTCTCGACTCAGGATTAATGTGCCACATCACAGCCTGTCACACCTGTGCCCCACACATGTAGTACCGTCCAGACAATGCCTTGATGTCCATCCATGGACAAGTATGTCAGCCCTATTCCTTCCTGTGTGCTGCCTGTCACCACTGTGATGTGTGAAAACCATTACTGCTGCTAAGAGGGCCTGTGTACGTTCCCATATCACTATGGGAGTGCTGCCGTATGTGTACCCATAGTGATGGTGAGCATACAGGCATGTGTACGGTCAGTAAGTACGCATACGCAAGAACACCCATAGTGGTACGGCCCGTACACGCGTGCGTACGTTCACTATCACTATGGGTGTCCTTGCGTATGCGTACTCGTAGTGGTACGGCCCGTACACGCGTGCGTACGTTCACTATCACTATGGGTGTCCTCGCGTATGCGTACTCGTAGTGGTACGGCCCGTACACACGCCTGTACGCTCATTATCACTATGGGTGTCCTCGCGTATGCGTACTCATAGTGATAGTGAGCGTACAGGCGTGTGTACGGGCCGTACCACTACGAGTACGCATACGCGAGGACACCCATAGTGATAGTGAACGTACGCACGTGTGTACAGGCCGTACCACTACGAGTACGCATACGCGAGGACACCCATAGTGATAGTGAACGTACGCACGCGTGTACGGGCCGTACCACTACGAGTACGCATACGCGAGGACACCCATAGTGATAGTGAACGTACGCACGCGTGTACGGGCCGTACCACTATGGGTGTTCTTGAGTATGCGTACTCATAGTGGTACGGCCCGTACACACGCCTGTACGGGCCGTTGCTATGCATTTGAGGTGCCCTAGGGCCCCGGAACGCACCGTACCTGTGTGTGAAGCTCAATTTTACATAGGGGACACATGAGGGACAAGTATTAATGCCTACATGCATGCTGGTTGTCATGGAGACCAAGTTTTAAGTTTGAATTTGTTCTGGAAGGTGCACAGCAGAAGCCAGTTGGAATGAATCTACTTTGTTGCAATGTGTTTGTGGGGTTGACATCATGCTGAAGAAAAAAACACAATAAGAACCCACTGACTGTGCTAGGTTTGAAGGGATTAGAGGAAACATAGGATGCAAATGTGAGTGACCAATCACTCTGTACTCCTGTGCATGAAACAGGCCAGCAAGGCAGATATAAGGCAGCCAGGTCCCATGAGGGATCACTTGCCTGCACATATTTCGATTCTATCACACTGCTACTGCTCCTGATTCCCTGGAACCATGTCAAGGTCTGTGGAGAGGTCACAGCCATTCACCCTGGAGGAGAACCTGGCATTGCTGGATGTGATTCTCCCACAGTACCCCCTGCTGTATGGGCGACCAGGGTATCAGGTGAGTGCAGAGGCTACTAGCACAGACTGTGTCCCTTTTTTGTGACTGTGACTTCTGCCATTGTGTCCAGGTGTGACACACATGCTATGTACTGTAGGGGGGGTCCCGGGGGGGGAATGCCTGATGTCTCCCAGCAGTGCCCAGACATAGGAGGGGTGGGTGCCTATCACTCCCAGCAGTGCCCAGAGGCAGGAGGGGTGTGTGCAGAGTCCTCCCAGCAGTGCCCAGACATAGGAGGGGTGGGTGCCTATCACTTCCAGTAGTGCCCAGACATAGGAGGGGTGTGTGCCTATCACTCCCAGCAGTGCCCAGAGACAGGAGGGGTGTGTGCCTATCACTCCCAGCAGTGCCCAGAGACAGGAGGGGTGTGTGCAGAGTCCTCCCAGCAGTGCCCAGACATAGGAGGGGTGGGTGCCTATCACTCCCAGCAGTGCCCAGAGACAGGAGGGGTGTGTGCAGAGTCCTCCCAGCAGTGCCCAGACATAGGAGGGGTGTGTGCCTATCACTCCCAGCAGTGCCCAGAGTCAGGAGGGGTGTGTGCAGAGTCCTCCCAGCAGTGCCCAGACATAGGAGGGGTGGGTGCCTATCACTCCCAGCAGTGCCCAGACATAGGAGGGGTGGGTGCAGAGTCCTCCCAGCAGTGCCCAGAGACAGGAGGGGTGGGTGTGATGCACAGTGTGAGCCTTTATAATTGATTGTGTCTTTGCCCTCATTCCACCTGTGTACTTTCACTGGCACGTACTGCTTTTGCCCTTCCCCAGAGGAGTATGTCCCTATGGCAAAGGTGCAATGCGTTTGCTGCATGACATGCCTTGTTGTAACCAGCTAATTTGTTCTCATATGTGTCTCTGTGACATGTTGCAGGTGTATTGATGTAGTGTCACTTGTTCATCCTCACAGGTAGGCGCCTCTGCCAAGGAGCAGATCTGGCTGACCGCCGTCAGTGCCGTGAGGAGTGCGGATGATCGGAAGCGGCGCCTGTCCCAGGTGAGGAAACGCTGGCAGGATATCCGGTGCTGGACGCGGAGGATCGCACGGGTCCTGCTGGGGGACTCACCTGAGAGCCATAAGAACCGCGGGCGCTGCCGTCTCTCCCACATCCACAAGCGTGTGCTGGCGGTGGTATTTCCAGACTTGGACAGGCGCTTACAGGAGATGCAGCAGCAGGAAGGGGGTAGGTACATGTGTGTTTCTTGTGTTTCACCAGCATTTGTAAGTGCACTGTTCCATGGATGCACTGCCAGGGTTTAATGGTGCTGTGCAGATCCTGTTACCCACAGTATTGCAGTGCTCTCCTGCCTCCCTTCCCCTCCTTGCAATGTGTTCCCTGGTCTGTGTGAAGTCACTCCGTCACAAGGTTATGTAGCCTGGCACCTTCTCCACGTGTGCAATGCCTGCAGCATCATGTGTGGGGGTGGTGTGTAACAGGTTTTGGGACCTTGCCTGTGCCCTGTCCAGTTCTGGTCTTGTGGGTTCCATGTCAGTTGGCACTAATGCTGAGTCCAGACATGGGAGTTAGTCTCTCAAGTGTTATGCCTTACAGCACGCATGTCCTATGTGGTGGCCTGTGACATGATGTGCATGAGTGTGCGGTACGCATAGGTGCCGATCACGATCCGGCAAAAACCTGGTACGAACCGTCGGACGGAGCACAATCTCCGCCCGACGCGTACCCGGTGGTCAATTTTCACAAACAAGGAATTACGATTCGCACGGGTACACCATTACCGTACGAATTGTAAAAAAGCCCGACCGAACAAAAAAACACCTACCAATGCGATCCGGGAAAGCGCCGACCTGACGTCGGGACGCTCGCAGCCAGCCATTCACGAACCAGGAATCACGATTCGCACCGACGTCACCCCGCACGGTGAAGATTTTGCGGCAGCCAAAAACTGCCGGGAAATCAGGACGACGCGAACAAGGACCACCAGTACGCGACGGACAGACGACGACGCGAACAAGGAGGACCAGTACGTGACGGACACACAGGACGACGCGACCAAGGAGGACCCGTACGCGACAGGACGACGCGATCAAGGAGGACCCGTACACGACAGGACGACGCGATCAAGGAGTACCAGTACGCGACGGACAGACATGGACCCGAACCTACGAGTCATCCCTGCCCTCATAGCAGTCCACCTGCTCTACAGGCACCGACGCAGATGCCGCAGAAGGTCAGAATAACTAAGGGAGGGGGGAAAGTGGGGTGGGGTGGGGGTGGCACGACCAGGGCAGGCCACAAAACAACCACATAAGTCACACATGGCCTGGACATACCTGACTCCCATGCCCTGGTCACCACGAGGGGGTGGGGGCGTGTCCTGATAAGCCAGCGACCGCCACAACGGAAGTCCGTCACCACGCGAACCGGCAACACAACCAGACAGGTACGTCCCGTACCCACACCTGAAGAGCGTGGGTACGAGTCGTACCACGCCCACACACACGTCACCCCAACAATGGGGGGACGGATCGTACCCACTTGGCAAAGGCCTGGGTACGGCCCGCACAAGCATCACATAGCGTGGGGACGGATATGTACAGACCCTACCCCCACCCCGTATGCAAGGAGCGTACCCCCCACCCCAACAGTGAAAGTACGACCCGTACCCCCACCCGCGTATGCATGGTTCGTACCCCCACCCCAACAGTGTAAGTACGACCCGTACCCCCACCCGCGTATGCATGGAGCGTACCCCCACCCCAACAGTGTAAGTACGACCCGTACCCCCACCCGCGTATGCATGGAGCGTACCCCCCATGCCAACAGTGTAAGTACGACTCGAACCCTCACCCGCGGACGTACGGACCGTACCCCCACCCCCACCAGAGTAAGTACGACCCGTACCCCCACCCGCGTATGCATGGAGCGTACCCCCATGCCAACAGTGTAAGTACGACCCGTACCCCCACCCCGTATGCAAGGAGCGTACCCCCCACCCCAACAGTGTAAGTACGACCCGTACCCCCACCCGCGTATGCATGGAGCGTACCCCCACCCCAACAGTGTAAGTACGACCCGTACCCCCACCCGCGTATGCATGGAGCGTACCCCCACCCCAACAGTGTAAGTACGACCCGTACCCCCACCCGCGTATGCATGGAGCGTACCCCCCATGCCAACAGTGTAAGTACGACTCGAACCCTCACCCGCGGACGTACGGACCGTACCCCCACCCCCACCAGAGTAAGTACGACCCGTACCCCCACCCGCGTATGCATGGAGCGTACCCCCCATGCCAACAGTGTAAGTACGACTCCTACCCCCACCCGCGGACTCACGGACCGTACCACCACCACACCAGTGTAAGTACGACTCGAACCCTCACCCGCGGACGTACGGACCGTACCCCCACCCCCACCAGTGTAAGTACGACTCCTGGACTCATGGACCGTACCCCCACCACACCAGTGTAAGTACGACTCGAACCCTCACCCGCGTATGCAAGGAGCGTACCCCCCACCCCAACAGTGTAAGTACGACCCGTACCCTCACCCGCGTATGCAAGGAGCGTACGACCCGTACCCTCACCCGCGTATGCAAGGAGCGTACCCCCCACCCCAACAGTGTAAGTACGACCCGTACCCCCAACCGCGGACTCACGCACCGTTCCCCCACCACACCAGTGTAACTAGACCCGTACCCTCACCTCGAATGCATGGAGCACACCCACACCGTGTATGTCCCAAGCGTACATATCCAGAAATTGGAGGTGTGTGTGCAGAGTCCACCCAGCAGTGCCCAGACACAGGAGGGGTGGGTGCAGAGTCCTCCCAGCAGTGCCCAGAGACAGGAGGGGTGGGTGCAGAGTCCTCCCAGCAGTGCCCAGACCCAGGAGGGGTGGGTGCAGAGTCCTCCCAGCAGTGCCCAGACACAGGAGGGGTGTGTGCAGAGTCCTCACAGCAGTGCCCTGAGACAGGAGGGGTGGGTGTGGAGTCCTCCCAGCAGTGCCCTGAGACAGGAGGGGTGTGTGCAGAGTCCTCCCAGCAGTGCCCAGAGACAGGAGGGGTGGGTGCAGAGTCCTCCCAGCAGTGCCCAGACACAGGAGGGGTGTGTGCAGAGTCCTCACAGCAGTGCCCTGAGACAGGAGGGGTGGGTGTGGAGTCCTCCCAGCAGTGCCCTGAGACAGGAGGGGTGTGTGCAGAGTCCTCCCAGCAGTGCCCAGAGATAGGAGGGGTGGGTGCAGAGTCCTCCCAGCAGTGCCCAGACCCAGGAGGGGTGGGTGCAGAGCCCTCCCAGCAGTGCCCAGACACAGGAGGGGTGTGTGCAGAGTCCTCACAGCAGTGCCCTGAGACAGGAGGGGTGGGTTTGGAGTCCTCCCAGCAGTGCCCTGAGACAGGAGGGGTGTGTGCAGAGTCCTCCCAGCAGTGCCCAGAGACAGGAGGGGTGTGTGCAGAGTCCTCCCAGCAGTGCCCAGACCCAGGAGGGGTGGGTGCAGAGTCCACCCAGCAGTGCCCAGACACAGTAGGGGTGTGTGCAGAGTCCTCACAGCAGTGCCCAGAGACAGGAGGGGTGGGTGCAGAGTCCTCATAGCAGTGCCCAGACCCAGGAGGGGTGGGTGCAGAGTCCTCCCAGCAGTGCCCAGACACAGGAGGGGTGTGTGCAGAGTCCTCACAGCAGTGCCCTGAGACAGGAGGGGTGTGTGCAGAGTCCTCACTGCAGTGCCCTGAGACAGGAGGGTGGGTGTGGAGTCCTCCCAGCAGTGCCCTGAGACAGGAGGGGTGTGTGCAGATTCCTCCCAGCAGTGCCCTGAGACAGGAGGGGTGGGTGTGGAGTCCTCCCAGCAGTGCCCAGAGACAGGAGGGGTGTAACACATGTGTGTGATGCCGGAACTACCCACATCCATACTGCCTACAAGGGAACATGTCCCCATGAACTCATGTCAACAGACTCCACACACAAGTACAGTGATCACCAAGGATGCCACGATTGTTGCAGGTGGAGACATGGCCATGCATGCATGGCCAAAGTAGAAGGGCTCCGTCACACACACAGCTCATGTAGACACAGCTCTGCGCTAAACATTGTGAACACCCTGCAGGGAAGAAACTGGGTACACAGAGGAAGGAATACACCCTGGGACAATTGAACCATGCAGTAACTGCTGACATGACCTAAGGAAGTTAGCCAACACCTTGTGATGGCACACAGATCCCAGGGTCGCCCCAATTAGCAGAACACTACTACAAATCCCACACACCCAAAGCCTTAAACACCACCCAAAACAATGTAGCAGCCCCACCAACACCAATACCACCATAGCAGGAGTGTGATAATGAAAACAAAATTAAGCTTTATTCAGCATGAGCACAATGTCCGTGGATCGCAGGCAGTTCAATTTTAACAAAGGCCATAGGGCAGTCAATGATTCCCAGCTGGATGGGGGACACAGTGGGATGTGTGTCCCCTACCTTGCCTGCACAGTCAAATGGCATCGTCTTCCATACTGGTGAGGGCATCAGGGGGGGGGAAGCAACAGGCACCGCAGGGACATCAGGGCAAAGGGGCGGCGTTGTGGGTGCAGGGATGGAGGACTCAACCACAGGGGGTGTGTCATGGCCAAAGGCGGAGGCCAGGATGGCACTACACACCTTAGCAAGGTCCTCCAGGGAGTCCCCTGCACCCGAAGTGACCTCAGGCCCCAAGGAGGGGGGGGGGTCAGAGGGATGGGTTGCAGCGCCACCGGGGGAGGGTGGAGACAGGGGGGGAGACTCAACCACCCTGACCGAGGACTTCCTTGACCGCTTGCGTGGTGGTGTCACTGTGGGGCTCAGTGTTAGAAAGGGTAGACGGACCGGGAGGGTCGGCCGGGGACAGGAGGAGAGGTCTCCGGGGAGAGCCGTCTCCAACGATCGTACAGATAAGTAACTTCCCCCCCACAGACAGATACCACACACGGATAAGGTTCAGTGTTCTTTATAAGCACTTCTTAAGGTACGGTTGAATGGTACAAGGAGGTCTGGACTCAG
Source organism: Triturus cristatus (assembly GCF_964204655.1). Taxonomy (NCBI): domain Eukaryota; kingdom Metazoa; phylum Chordata; class Amphibia; order Caudata; family Salamandridae; genus Triturus; species Triturus cristatus. The sequence goes on along the minus strand of NC_140593.1, from coordinate 715,699,468 downwards.
GGGTCCCCTCGATTCAAGTCTCTCAAAGCAGGGTAAGGGGTAGCGGGACAGTCTGTCTACCAGTCAGGTAGTTCGGGTGAGATGATGACTAGCTCAAAATCCTCGAGCTTGGTGGTTTAGGTGGTACGGGCCGCGGCAGCGCCAGCAGGTCCCGGTTGAGATGGTCGGTACACGGTCCGCGGCAGCGCCAGCAGGTCCCGGAAAGATGGTCGATGTACGGGCCGCGGCAGCGCCAGCAGGTCCCGACGAGGATGGTCGCTACAACGGGCCGCGGCAGCGCCAGCAGGTCCCGACGAGGATGGTCGTTACAACGGGCCGCGGCAGCGCCAGCAGGTCCCGACGAGGATGGAGGTTGCAGAAGGCCGCGGCAGCGCCAGCAGGCAGGACGATGGTTCACAAGAGCGGCTACGGCAGCGCCAGTAGTCCGTCAAGGCTGAGTTCTCTCGGTGTCTCTCGACTCCAGGATACAACTACTTCCTGCTCCGGAGCTGCCCCAGTTATAGGGCTGGTGCCCTTTGATGTCCGGACCCCCGCACTTGGAGGTCGGAGGGTCCGGGATGAAGGTGTCCAGACACCCAGCAGGGGGTGGAGCCAGTGCCTGGGGGAGCTGGAGGCGATCGGCACCTGGCGGGGGAGAGCCCTTGACACTTCGTTCTCCCATTGACCTGCCAAGTGGTCCGCTCACCTCCTGGGTGGATGGTGGTGCCGGGATGTCGGGGCCGGCCAGGCCCGGGGTTAGGGTCGGGGTGAGGCCACGCGGCCTCGTGGTGCAGGGCCCAAGATGGCGGCTTGACCCGGCCGGGGGAGCCGGTGGGGCTGGCCCCCGTGATGAGTAGAGGTCCGAGGGCAGAAGATCCGTCGGGAGACGGGGTACAGGTGCTTTTCGTGGGGTATGCCTGGTGGGCCGGAGCTTGGGCCCTGTCGTGCGGGGAGGGAGCAAGCCCTCTGTGTGGCCTGTCCAACATGCGTCCCCCCCAGCTGAAGGCGGGGAGAGTCACCCATCTCCTTGGGGACTCTCTTCGTCGAGGCGGAAAAAGCGGGACAGGCCATCCGCGTTGGCGTGGTCTTGGCCTGGTCGGTGCTCCACGGTGAAGTCCATTCCCTGCAGGGAAATGGACCAGCGCAAGAGTTTTGGGTTCTCCCCCCGCATCTGCATCAGCCACTGCAGGGGGCGATGGTCGGTTTGTACCCGGAAGTGGGTACCGAAGAGATAGGGTCGGAGCTTTTTGAGGGCCCACACTACTGCGAATGCCTCCCTCTCGATGGTGCTCCAACGCTGTTCTCGGGCCAGGAGACGTCGACTGATGAAGGCCACCGGCTGGTCATGACCTTCGGGGTTTAACTGAGAAAGGACGGCTCCGATGCCGTGGTCGGAGGCGTCGGTCTGCACCACAAATTCCCGACTGTAATCGGGGGCCTGGAGCACAGGGGCGGTGCACAGGGCGGCCTTCAGCTTCTCGAAGGCCGCTTGACAATCAGGAGTCCAGTTAATCCGCTTCGGTTGGTTCTTGGACGTGAGACCCGTGAGGGGCCCCACGATGCTGCCGTAGTCCTTCACGAACCGCCGGTAGTAGCCGGTGAGCCCCAAGAAGGCTCGGACCTCGGTCTGGGTGACGGGGGGCTGCCAGGACTGGATGGCAGCAATCTTAAGTTGTAGCGGGGCCACCAGCCCGCTTCCCACTTGGTGCCCAAGGTAGGTCACAGACCCTTGGCCAATTTGGCACTTGCCGGCCTTAATGGTGAGGCCGGCCCGCTGGAGGGCTTGTAGGACCTCTTGGAGGTGACGGAGGTGGTCGGACCAGTGGCGGCTGTATACAGCGATATCGTCCAGGTAGGCAGCGCTGAACTCTTCGAGCCCCGCCAAGGCCTGGTTCACAAGGCGTTGAAACGTGGCGGGGGCATTCTTCATGCCAAAGGGCATGACCTTGAATTGATAGTGGCCATCGGGGGTAGAGAAGGCTGACCGTTCCTGAGCCCTGGGTGTGAGGCCGATCTGCCAGTAGCCCGCTGTTAGGTCGAAGATACTAAGGTAGCGGGCGGCCCCCAGCCGGTCGATCAGCTCGTCTGCTCGGGGGATAGGATGAGCGTCGGTCCGGGTGACAGCGTTCAAGCCCCGGTAGTCGACGCAGAATCTCAGTTCGGGTGCGGTGCCGGGGGCAGCGGCTTTAGGAACCAATACAACCGGACTGGCCCAGGGACTGTCCGAGGGCTCGATGACCCCGATCGTGAGCATCTTGGCCACTTCCTCCTGTATGCAGGCCCGTACCCGATCTGGTACGCGGTAGGCCCGGTGTCGGACAGGGGGACTGTCCCCGGTGTCTACGTCGTGCAAACACCAAGGGGTGACCCCGGGGGTGAGGGAGAACAGGGCAGCGAACTGCAGCAGGAGGTTCCGGCAGTCCTGGCGTTGCTCCGAAGTGAGGGCGTCAGAGAGCCGGACCCCGTCCACGGAGCCGTCATTCTCCTGAGTCTTCAGGAGATCCGGGAGGGGTTCGGAGTCTTCTTCTGCACCACTGTCCGTAGCCATCAGGAGGCTAAGTTCTGAGCGCACAAAGTGTGGTTTGAGTCGGTTGGTGTGGAGGACCCGAAGGGGGTTCCGGGAGGTCCCCATGTCGATGAGGTAAGTGACGGGGCTTTTGTGCTCGACCACTTTGAAGGGCCCCGTCCACTTATCTTGCAAGGCACATGGTTCGGTGGGGGACATCACCCATACTTGTTGTCCGGGCTCGAACTCAACAGAGGAGGCATGGTGATCATACCACCTCTTCATGTCCTCCTGGCTGGCCTCGAGGTTCGCCTTGGCCATCTGTCTGAAGCGCCGGGTCTGATTGCGTAGGGCCAGGATGTATTTGAAGACGTCTGGAGGGGTCTTTAGGGGGGCCATCTCCCAACCTTCCTTTACTAGGCTGAGGGGCCCTCGCACAGGGTGCCCGTACAGGAGTTCGAAAGGGCTAAAACCGAGGGACTTCTGGGGAACTTCTCGGTAAGCGAAGAGGAGGCACGGGAGTAGTACATCCCACTGGCGACGGAGGGGCTCTTCCAATCCCCCAATCATCCCCTTGAGAGTGCGGTTAAAACGCTCCACTAGTCCGTTCCCTTGGGGGTGATAGGGGGTCGTGAATCTGTAGGTGACCCCGCATTGTTGCCAGAGGGACTTCATGTATTTGGATATAAAGTTCGTGCCTCGGTCGCTGACGATTTCTCGGGGGAAGCCTACCCGGGAGAAGATCCCCATTAGGGCCCGGCCAACCACCGGAGCTGTCACGGTCCGTAGGGGCACCGCCTCGGGGTAGCGGGTGGCATGGTCCACCAGTACTAAGATGAACCTGTGTCCTTGTGCCGTGCGGGGGTCCAGAGGCCCCACAATGTCTATCCCCACCCTCTCGAACGGGGTGGTGACCACAGGGAAGGGTTGCAGAGGGGCTTTCAGCTTCCGACCACTCTTCCCGCTGGCTTGGCATGTGGGGCAAGATCGGCAGTGGTTCAGGACGTCGTTCCTCATTTTCGGCCAGAAAAAGTGGGTTACTAGGTGGCTGTACGTTTTGTCCTGGCCCAGGTGTCCAGCCAGGGGGACATCGTGTGCCAGGTTGAGCAGAAAGTCTCTGAAGCGGAGAGGTACCACCAGTACTCGACCGGCCCCCAGCTCGGCGATTCTTTGTTCGCTGTATAGCAGGTCGTTATCCCAGTAGACCCAGTGAGTTCCGGTGGCGTCCCCTGCATTCTGGGCGCTGGCTTGTTGGCGGAGTCCCTCGAGGGAGGGACAGGTCTTTTGTTCCTGGCGGAACTGTTCTTGGGTGGGCCCCCCTTCTTGACGCCACTGAGCCAGGTCAGGAAGGTCCTGGGGTTGCGCGTCCCCTTCGGTCGTCGGGTCTGGGGGGCTGGCCTTGTCGTTGTCTTCTACTGGGGCGACCGGGGGCGGAGGTGCCGGCCATTCCGGTTCTTCTGATCGAGGGACGGCACGGGCGGCCATGGACCGGGTGGTTATGCAGGCCCAGTCCGGGAGGCCCAGCATCCCCAGGTGCTCTCTTCTCTCAACGGTGGCCCACGGGGAACTCTCGAGGTCATTCCCCAGGAGGCAGTCCACGGGGGCATCGTCCCGGACCGTCACCTTCAACAGGCCGGAAACCCCTCCCCATTCGAATGGGACGCAGGCCATTTGACACATACTCTCAGAGTTGTCTGCCGAGCGGACGGGGCAGAGAATGTTCGGCAGTATCTGCTCGGGCTTCACCAGGTGACAGCGGACGGCCGTCACACTGGCGCCTGTGTCACGCAAGGCCTCGGCTCGCTGTCCATTAATGGTCACCCACTGACCGTATTTCCTGGTGTTAGCGGGTAGGGGGGCCCGCGGGACCATGTCTCTTCCCCCTAAGCACGCCAGGACCATGGCGGCCGGCTCCCACTCTTGCTGGGCCGGCTCATACTCTTCTGGTTCCTCCGACGATCGCTCCTCCCCCAGGGCGGCGGCAGCTACCTGGCGGGGCTTGGGTGCTTGGTTCTGCGGGCAGCTCGGGTCATTGGCGTAGTGGCCGACTCGCTGGCATCGGTGGCACGTGACGTTGGCTCGGGCCCCAGGACGCCACGGGGGGTTGCCCCGGCCGGCCGGAGGCGGGGTGCTGGCCACGGGTGTTGTTGGCAAGGCGTCTCTTCCTCGCCCCTGGCCCCCTCCTCCTCCCCGAGGACGGTGCTGGCCTGGGTTGCTTCTGTTCTGTTCGTGTGGCCCCCTCCGGCCCACTCGGGTGCTTTCCCATCGGTCAGCTTCGGCGGCGAGCTGCCGGGGGTCAGTCAGCTTACTGTCGAGGAGGTGCTGCCTGAGCTCGACAAAACAGTTGTTCGACAGGTGCTCCCATACCATAAGGTTAAAGAGTTGTTCGTAAGTGGTGACATGGCTCCCCCTTATCCAACCCTCGAAGGCACGGCTGAAATAGTTCACGTATTCTACCCAAGTTGTACCTGGGATCCGGGTGCAATCTCTGAACCTCTGGCGGTACATCTCGGGTGTGAGGCCGTAGCGGGTGAGGAGGGCAGCCTTCATGTGGTCGTAGGACGACATTTGGTGATCTGGGAGCTGCAGTAGGGCATCGCGACCCTCGTTGATAAACCTCCCCCAAAGTCCGGCTCCCCAATCACTCCGGTCGATCCGGTGGGAGGTCATGGCGATCTCGTAGGCTTTAAACCACTGTTGTATGTCGTCTTCTCGGACATACTCGCGGACAACATCCTTGGGGATGTGGACTTTTTTCTCGATTGGCCCCGGGGTATGTGGTCGCTCAGGCACCCCCAGTTCTTTATTTTGTTTCCGAAGTTCTATCTCCGCTAGTTGGCGCTCGTGCTCGAGCGTTATTTTTTTCTCCTCCAGCTCCCTCTGTCTCTGCTTCTCTTCTCGTTCATCTCGGAGCCGCATATGCTCGAGGTTGAGTTTCTGTTCAGCTAACTTGAGTTCCCCATCCATCTTGAGTCGTGCCATTTCCAACTCGTGCAATCGGGTTCTTTCTCTTTCTCGGATCTCCTCCTGCGAGAGGCCCGTTCCCTGCTCCTCGGGAGCCGTGGCGTTCCCCTCTGGTGTGATGCTGCTTTGGTCGGAGGGTCCGGCGACCCCAGTTTCTGTCCACGACTCTAGGGCGTGCTTTAGATCATCCTTGGTACTCAGGCCGGTGGTAGCAATGCCAAGTTCTATGCAGAATTGTCTCAGTTCGCGGTGGTTGTATTCTTCTAATTTATCCATTTGGAAATTCTCGGTGGAGCTGCTATCTTTGGCTGACATCGTGTTTTTGTCGTGGGGTGAGCTACTCTCTGTACGATTACGCGTTGATTCGGATCGCGCCGCTGGCCACCAATGTTAGAAAGGGTAGACGGACCGGGAGGGTCGGCCGGGGACAGGAGGAGAGGTCTCCGGGGAGAGCCGTCTCCAACGATCGTACAGATAAGTAACTTCCCCCCCACAGACAGATACCACACACGGATAAGGTTCAGTGTTCTTTATAAGCACTTCTTAAGGTACGGTTGAATGGTACAAGGAGGTCTGGACTCAGGGGTCCCCTCGATTCAAGTCTCTCAAAGCAGGGTAAGGGGTAGCGGGACAGTCTGTCTACCAGTCAGGTAGTTCGGGTGAGATGATGACTAGCTCACAATCCTCGAGCTTGGTGGTTTAGGTGGTACGGGCCGCGGCAGCGCCAGCAGGTCCCGGTTGAGATGGTCGGTACACGGTCCGCGGCAGCGCCAGCAGGTCCCGGAAAGATGGTCGATGTACGGGCCGCGGCAGCGCCAGCAGGTCCCGACGAGGATGGTCGCTACAACGGGCCGCGGCAGCGCCAGCAGGTCCCGACGAGGATGGTCGTTACAACGGGCCGCGGCAGCGCCAGCAGGTCCCGACGAGGATGGTCGTTACAACGGGCCGCGGCAGCGCCAGCAGGTCCCGACGAGGATGGAGGTTGCAGAAGGCCGCGGCAGCGCCAGCAGGCAGGACGATGGTTCACAAGAGCGGCTACGGCAGCGCCAGTAGTCCGTCAAGGCTGAGTTCTCTCGGTGTCTCTCGACTCCAGGATACAACTACTTCCTGCTCCGGAGCTGCCCCAGTTATAGGGCTGGTGCCCTTTGATGTCCGGACCCCCGCACTTGGAGGTCGGAGGGTCCGGGATGAAGGTGTCCAGACACCCAGCAGGGGGTGGAGCCAGTGCCTGGGGGAGCTGGAGGCGATCGGCACCTGGCGGGGGAGAGCCCTTGACACTTCGTTCTCCCATTGACCTGCCAAGTGGTCCGCTCACCTCCTGGGTGGATGGTGGTGCCGGGATGTCGGGGCCGGCCAGGCCCGGGGTTAGGGTCGGGGTGAGGCCACGCGGCCTCGTGGTGCAGGGCCCAAGATGGCGGCTTGACCCGGCCGGGGGAGCCGGTGGGGCTGGCCCCCGTGATGAGTAGAGGTCCGAGGGCAGAAGATCCGTCGGGAGACGGGGTACAGGTGCTTTTCGTGGGGTATGCCTGGTGGGCCGGAGCTTGGGCCCTGTCGTGCGGGGAGGGAGCAAGCCCTCTGTGTGGCCTGTCCAACACTCAGGGACAGAGCGGCCATGAAGGAGTCCTTGGGGGAGATGTGGCCAGGAGAGCTGAGGGGAGGGGATTTGGAGGGAGTGGATTGTGTGGAATGCGGACTCCCACTCTGGCTGCGTGTCACACGTTTGCCCCCCGACCCAGTGGGTGTGCCTATCTCACCCTGTGTGTGCGTGTCAGGAGGAGTGCGGTGGACCTTCCCTGCTGGTGTGGTGCCTGTGTCTGTTGTGGTGGGTGCATGCCGACGTCTGGGTGTACGTGGGACAGGCATGGAAGTGGGAAGTGTGGATGGGGCAGGGGTAGGTGGGGGGAGGTCGCGCTGCAGGAGACCCACTGCTGCAGTCAGTGTGGAGTCTATGGACCTCAGCAAGTTGCGTTGGTCAGCCTGCGAAGAATGAATGCCCTCCAAGAATGCCTCGATGTTGGTGAGGGTTTTCCCGTGGGAATGGAGGACATTAAGGATCGCAGCCTGACCAACCTGCATTTGCCGCTGGATGTCCATAGACTCAGCATTGGCGGCAGCAGTGGAGACAGGGGCAGGGGGTGCGGTGCCTGGCAGGAAGGAGACATGCGGTGACCGGGCACGCTGGGAAGGGACACGAGCACGTGGGAGGCGGCTGATGGGAACTGAGGGGGCAGTGCAAGGTGTTGTTCCGCTGTCAGCTGCTGGTGCAGCCACCGCCCACTCGGATAACTCCTCCTCGGACCTGTCAGCTTCGTATTCTGACGTGCCAGTCGACAGGTCCTCGGCAGCACTATCCTCCACCTCTGTCCCACTCGATGTACCAGCCCCGATGTCACGGCTGGCACTGGTGCTCGGTCCCTCCGCCTTGCCTGTGTCCATGTCTCCCTCTGTGTCCCCCGACGATGCTGTGGGCAGGGTGGAGAGACAGAAAATAATCAGACAGCTGTACACATCAGTCACATGAGTCCAATCGACATAGGTAACATTGCATAGCCTGAAAAGGAAGATCCCTAACATCTTCAAAACAAGGTACCGATGTAGGGCATGAAACACACAGTTGGTTGAGCCACCATGCCACTGAAATACCATGGAGAGCATGAGACAATAGCTAAAGACAGGAAACGGAGTCTGACATAGCACCCAGGCCCTGGGGACAATCCAGCACTGCATCTGCACCACACAGCGTTGGTGAAAATACCGATGACCAGGGACAATATCCATGAACTTGAGACACATGCTGCATAGGTAATGCTGCAAACATGCCCAACATGACTCGGTCACTGCACCTTGCGTGTGTGTCCAGTAACATCACACACTGGCCAGACCCAGCAAGTAGAAATCAGGATTTGACACATAGGCATTGCCCGCCCCAAAAAACCCCCACACGATGCAAATTCTTGAGACACAGGTGGCACCAACATCTCATAGTCTGGGTGATAAACACAGGGGCAGGCAAAAAGCAAGATTGGACGCCAAACAGCCAAGGTGCGCCTGTACAAATAATGAGGTACCAGTGCCCATCCTCAGATGAGTATAACAAGACACACAGGCACTGGCAACTGTGAGTATGAAGAAGGACAATCAGGTCAGGCTGCACAGTGGACACCTGTACATAATAGCACGTCTATATACATGGTGACAGGGGACAATGGCACAGAGCACAACCTACGCTGTAGACAGTGAGAGTGTCCACGTTGATGATGACACATACAATACTGAGGATAAGGTGCCCCAGGGGACAGTAGTGGGCACGCAACTACATGCTACTGAATGGTAATGACTGCTACACACGTCACCATCCCTGCACTATGCGTATCGCACACTCATGCACATCATGTCACAGGCCACTACATAGGACATGCGCTATGAGGCATGACACATGAGAGACCAACTCCCATGTCTGGAGTCAGCATCAGTGCCAACTGACATGGAACCCACATGCAGTGAACTTGACAGTTCACAGGCAAGGTCCCACAACCTGTTACACACCACCACCACACATGATGCTACAGTCATTGTTCTCGTGGACAAAGCGCCAGCCTACATTACCTTGTGAAGGAGTGACTACACACAGACCAGGGAACACATTGCAAGGAGGGGAAGGGTGGCAGGGGCGCAGCGCTATACTGGGGCAAACTGGATCTGCACAGCACCTTTAAACCCTGCCAGTGAATTCATGCCACTGTGCCCTTACAAATGCCGGTGACACACAACAAACGCACATGTACCTACCCCCTTCCGGCTGCTGCATCGCCTGTAAGCGCCTCTCCAGGTCTGGAAAGACCACCGGCAGCACACGCCTGTGGAGGTGGCTCAGACGGCGGCGGCCGCGGTTCTTGTGGCTGTCAGGTGAGTCCCCCAGCAGGAGCCGTGCAATCCTCCGCGTCCAGCACCGGATATCCTGCCAGCGTTTCCTCACCTGGGACAGGCTCCGCCTCCGACCATCCACACGCCTCACGGCACTGACGGCGGTCAGCCAGATCTGCTCCTTGGCAGTGGCGCCTACCTGTGAGGAAGAACAAGTGACACCACATCAATACACCAGCCACATGTCACAGAGAGACATATGAGAACAAATTAGCTGGTTACAACAAGGCATGTCATGCAGCCAACGCATTGCACCTCTGTCATAGGGACATCATCCTCTGGTGAGGGAAAAGGCAGTACGTGCCATAGTGGGTACACAGGTGGAATGATGGCAATGTCACAATCAATGATCAAGGCTCACACTGTGCATCACACCCACCCCTCCTGTCTCAGGGCACTGCTGGGAGGAATCTGCACCCACCCCTCCTGTCTCAGGGCACTGCTGGGAGGAATCTGCACACACCCCTCCTGTCTCAGGGCACTGCTGGGAGGAATCTGCACACACCCCTCCTGTCTCAGGGCACTGCTGGGAGGAATCTGCACACACCCCTCCTGTCTCAGGGCACTGCTGGGAGGACTCCACACCCACCCCTCCTGTCTCAGGGCACTGCTGGGAGGACTCCACACCCACCCCTCCTGTCTCAGGGCACTGCTGGGAGGACTCCACACCCACCCCTCCTGTCTCAGGGCACTGCTGGGAGGAATCTGCACACACCCCTCCTGTCTCAGGGCACTGCTGGGAGGAATCTTCACACACCCCTCCTGTCTCAGGGCACTGCTGGGAGGACTCCACACCCACCCCTCCTGTCTCAGGGCACTGCTGGGAGGACTCCACACCCACCCCTCCTGTCTCAGGGCACTGCTGGGAGGACTCCACACCCACCCCTCCTGTCTCAGGGCACTGCTGGGAGGAATCTGCACACACCCCTCCTGTCTCAGGGCACTGCTGGGAGGAATCTGCACACACCCCTCCTGTCTCAGGGCACTGCTGGGAGGAATCTGCACACACCCCTCCTGTCTCAGGGCACTGCTGGGAGACATCGGGCACCCCCCCCCCCCTGGTACCCCCCCGACAGTACATGGCATGTGTGTCACACCAGGACACAATGCCGGAAGTCACAGTCACAACATAGGGACAGTCTGTGGCAGTGGCCTATGCACTCACCTGATACCCTGGTCGCCCATACAGCATGGGGTACTGTGGGAGGATCACATCCAGCAGAGCCATGTTCTCCTCCAGGGTGAATGGCTGTGACCTCTCCACAGCCCTTGACATGGTTCCAGGGAATCAGTAGCAGCAGCTTGGTCGACAAATGCAAAGATGTGCAGGCAAGTACTCCCTCATGGGACCTGGCTGCCTTATATGTGCCCTTCTGCCCAGTCTCATGCACAGGAGTACAGAGTGATTGGTCACTCACATTTGCATCCTATGTTTCCACCAATCCCTTCAAACCTAGCAGTCTGTGGGTTCTCAATCGGTTTCATTCTCCTGCATGATGTCAGCCCCACAAACACATTGCAACAAAGTAGAATAATTCCAACTGACTTCTGCTGTGCACCTTCCAGAACAATTTCGATATTTGAACTTGGTCTCCATGACAACCAGCATGCATGTAGGCCTTAATACTTGTCCCCTATGTAATTTTTAGAATCACACACAGGTACGGTACGTTTCGGGGCCCTAGGGCACCCCAAATGCATGGCAACGGCCCGTACATGCATGCCTACGTTCACTATCACTATGGGTCTGCACGCGTATGCGTACACGTAGTGGTACGGACCATACACACGCATGTACGCTCACTATCACTATGGGTCTGCACGCGTATGCGTACACGTAGTGATAGTGAGCGTACATGCGAGTGTACGGTCCGTACCACTACGTGTACGCATACGCGTGCAGACCCATAGTGAGAGGGCCGTACACTCGCATGTACGCTCACTATCACTATGGGTCTGCACGCGTATGCGTACACGTAGTGGTACGGCCCGTACACACGCATGTACGCTCACTATCACTATGGGTCTGCACGCGTATGCGTACCCGTAGTGATAGTGAGCGTACATGCGAGTGTACGGTCCGCACCACTACGTGTACGCATACGCGTGCAGACCCATAGTGATAGTGAGCGTACATGCGTGTGTACGGGCCGTACCACTACGTGTACGCATACGCGTGCAGACCCATAGTGATAGTGAGCGTACATGCGTGTGTACGGGCCGTACCACTACGTGTACGCATACGCGTGTAGACCCATAGTGATAGTGAGCGTACATGCGTGTGTACGGGCCGTACCACTACGTGTACGCATACGCGTGCAGACCCATAGTGATACTGAGCGTACATGCGAGTGTACGGCCCTCTCACTATGGGTCTGCACGCGTATGCGTACTCGTAGTGGTACGGACCGTACAAATGCCTGTACGCTCGCCATCACGATGGGTACACATACGGCAGCACTCCCACAGTGATTTGGGAACATACACAGACCCTCTTAGCAGCAGTACGGCGGTTTGTACACATCACTGTGGTGATAGGCGACACACAGGTAGGAATAGGGCGGACATACTTGTCCATGGATGGACATACTTGTCCAGGAATGGACATCAAGGCATCGTCTGTGCATTACTACATGTGTGGGGCACAGGTGTCACAGGCTGTGATGTGGAACATGCCTCCTGAGTGGAGAAGGCACCAGATGTATGATGAGATGTGTACAGGTGTACTGTGTGAGGGTGCAATGTGTGCCAGCCATGCCCTTGACTCCTTTGACATGTGTGCATGTCGTACTGCGCACTTGGTGTGAGCGTCACTGGCATGGCACGGACACCAACACACGGAAGTGTCCCATGATGCCCGGTACAGGGGTCATGACACATGACTTGTCACTACCCACAGTGCACAATGTGACTATGTCATTTATGTGTCCGGGATTTACATCAGGTTGATGTTGTAGCACCCTCAAAAGCTGCAGCCGTTGCAGCAACCAACATGTGTCTGTGTGTAGATTGTCATTGCACACTGTTCCGCACACCATGCCACATGTGTTATCGGATGTGAGGTGCACATGTATGCATGGGACACGGAGTAGCGTGACAAGGCCATGTCAGCATCCTCACAAGGAATGTGTGGTGAGTTGTTAGAAAGGTTAGACGGACCGGGAGGGTCGGCCGAGGTCAGGGGGAGAGGTCTCCGGGGAGAGCCGTCTCCAGCGATCGTACAGACAAGTAACTTCCCCCCCACAGACAGATACCACACAAGGATAAGATTCAGCGTTCTTTATAAGCACTTCTTAAGGTACGGTTGAATGGTACAAGGAGGTCTGGACTCAGGGGTCCCCTCGATTCAAGTCTTTCAAAGTAGGGAAGGGGGTAGCGGGACAGTCTGTTTACCAGTCAGGTAGTTCGGATGAGATGATGATTAGCTCAAAATCCTCGAGCTTGGTGGTTTAGCTGGTATGGGCCGCGGCAGCGCCAGCAGGTCCCGGTCGAGATGGTCGGTACACGGTCCGCGGCAGCGCCAGCAGGTCCCGGAAAGATGGTCGATGTACGGTCCGCGGCAGCGCCAGCAGGTCCCGGTGAGGATGGTCGTTACAACGGGCCGCGGCAGCGCCAGCAGGTCCCGACGAGGATAGATGTTGCAGAAGGCCGCGGCAGCGCCAGCAGGCAAGACGATGGTTCACAGGATAGGGCTACGGCAGCGCCAGTAGTCCGTCAAGGCTGAGTTCTCTCGGTGTCTCTCGACTCCAGGATACAACTGCCTTCCTGCTCCGGAGTTGCCCCAGTTATAGGGCAGGCGCCCTTTGATGTCCGGACCCTCGCACTTGGAGGTCGGAGGGCCCGGGATGAAGGTGTCCAGACACCCAGCAGGGGGTGGAGCCAGCGCCTGGGGGAGCTGGAGGCGATCAGCACCTGGCGGGGGAAGAGCTCTTGACGCTTCGTTCTCCCATTGACCTGCCAAGTGGTCCGCTCACCTCCTGGGTGGATGGTGGTGCCGGGATGTCGGGGCCGGCCAGGCCCGGGGTTAGGGTCGGGGCGAGGCCACGCGGCCTCGTGGTGCAGGGCCCAAGATGGCGGCTTGACCCGGCCGGGGAAGCCGGTGGGGCTGGGGCCCGTGATGAGTAGAGGTCCGAGGGCAGAAGATCCGTCGGGAGACGGGGTGCAGGTGCTTGTCGTGGGTTATGCCTGGCGGGCCGGAGCTCGGGCCCTGTCGTGCGGGGAGGGAGCAAGCCCTTCGTGTGGCCTGTCCAACATGAGTCATGACATGTGCACCTTCATGGCAAGGTGTGTGGGCTGGACTAGTGTAATGTCATGTGACCTGTGGCTCCAGTGTTCCGCTACCAGTCTCTGCAATCGGCATCCCACTTCTGCTGATGTGTGGGTGTATGTCACTCCTGTCTTGCGTCGGGCTGTTCACTTGCACTGGGACACAGCTATTCCCATGGCGTGGCATGGGGAGGTTCTCAATCACCGTGTGTAGCTGGGTCTTGGAAGGAGTGTCACCTTGCATCCATACGTGTCCTGGGCATGTAGCACAGACCTGACTCCATATGTTGCATATGTGTATTGACAGATTAACATGTGCTCAGTACATATGATTTGTTGTCGTAGTACACTCACTCTTCCTTGTCACTTCCTCATTACTGCAGAGCACCGCCTCTTGCCCGGATAATGCCAGACTTGGCTGCCATGCAGGAGAATGACAGCATCCGGCTCTACCGCTTCACCCAACCGTTGATTCTGGAGTTGACGGCGAGACTGGCACCACACCTGCAACCGCTGCACAGGTATCCCACGGCACTGACACCCCAGCTGAAGGTAATGGCTGCCCTACATTTCCTTGCCACGGGTACCTTTCAATATACCATAGCTCATGTTGGTGGCATGTCCCAGAGCATGTTCAGCGGTGTGCTGCATGATTTCTTAGAGGCCATGTTGATTCACCTGGATGACTTCATCAAGTTCCCAACCCCTGAACAGATGACAGAGGTCAAGCGTGGATTCTATGCCCTGGGAGGGATGCCCCATGTCATTGGGTCCATAGATGGGACACATGTAGCTTTGGTACCACCACACGCACGGGAGGTGGCGTACCGAAATCGGAAGCACTACCACTCCATCAATGCCCTTGTGGTGTGTCTGTCCAACATGGTGATTTCACATGTCTGTGCTCGTTTTCCAGGATCAGCACACGATGCCTACATCATGAGGCGTAGCGGGATGCCTGATATGATGATGCAGCTGCGCAACGAACGGGCATGTGTTGTTGGTGGGTACAGTCTGTCTCTCCTGTATTCTGTATAGCCGAGCAGCACGACCGCTTCGCCAGTTCTAACGATATCCATGTGCTTTCCATGTAGGGGACGCTGGCTATCCCAACATGCCTTGGCTGCTGACACCTCTCCGCAACCCCATCACGCCGGCCCAGCTCCGCTACAACACCGCCCATGGCCGGACAAGGCGTGTGATAGAGAGGACGTTTGGCATGCTGAAGAGCCGATTCCGGTGCCTCCACAAGACCGGCGGCGCACTCCCATATGCCCCGGCGAAGGTTTGCAAGATCTTCATGGTCTGCTGCATGCTGCACAACATGGCAGTTGAAAGATCTGTGCCACTCATCCTGAATCAACATGACGAGGACCATCCACCCGTGGAGGACGAAGGGCTTGGCAATGGGGCTAGTGATGTGGAGGATGTGGAGCCGCAAGAGGACATCCGGACTCGGCTCATACGCGACTTCTTTGCTTAGTGGTGAGTACCAGTGTCTGAGTGTGCACGCCTTGGTCCCCGTGTGGCATGTGTTGTGATGTGTGTCTCCACCTGCATGTATGGCACGTGAGTCAGAGGTGTGTGTGGGTGTGTCACTGGAGTGATGGTGGCAGTGATGGTAGTATTTCCCCACTCATAATTGTGACCTAGCATGTTGTCATCCATACATGTGTCGAGTCAATGCACATGCAAGTGGCTGTGCTTTTTGTGGCTGACTTCTTGTGTGTCTCTCTTCCCCAGGTACCTGCGCATGCCATCTGCTGGTTGCATTGTTGTGGCACTGCTATTCCTCATGGACATGGCATCGTGGGCTGACTCAGCGTTACAGGCACGGACACGTTTGGAAGTCTCCATGGGGTAAGGGATGCATCTGGGGTGTATTGGGTGTGGCAGTTGTTCACGATGTGTGCACACTGCCCCGGTCGGGGTTTGGTTCCTCTGCAGACATGTGGCATCCCCATGGGACACGACATGCAGCTGGGTACACCAGAATAGATGGGCTGCCTGGTTGTCAGTCATCAGTGATGGGATAGTGGATTGTGATGATGGCATCAATGTGTGTGACACTGCCCTCGGACACATACGGTTAACATTGGCTTGACATGGCGTGGGACTTCCACATCAGCGGATCTATGGTGTATGGCAGGCTCTCCGTGTGCAGCTGTGGGTATTTAGCTGTTAGCCGACGCTTGTGTGCCAGTACCATGGCTATCACGCATTTGTGCTGCAGAAGGGGGGTGCCAGTGTTGGACCCACATGTTACTCCACATGAAGTGTTCATGTGTACTTCAAGTTGCCTCTGCAATCCCAAAAACATGACTAATAAAGGTGTCCCTATGCCTCCAAGGTGCCTCTTCTCAGTCAATGCTGGTGTGTTGGCACGGTGCATCCTGCATGTCTGGCATGGTATTCCCTGATTGTGGCTATGTGTCAATGTGTCGAGTGGCAAGATGCAAGCTGTGTGTGTGGGCTGACACTGTGTATTGGGCATGATGTCCATGACTGCGTGGGTATAGTGACATGTGCCATCCCCATGCATCCAACGTTGGACAGGCCCCCATTCTCTGCATCCACCGGACTCAAGCTTGCAGGACATGGTTCTGCCACCTGTCTACACATACCTGGGTGCCCCCCAGGACACTGGCCAGGATCCCTGACCTCTGCGCATGACTGTTGCTGTACTAAATGTGTCTGTCAGCACGGTTGTTCGGCCACCCCCTCAGCTGGTTGTGCCCATCACGGGTGTGTATGGTGCTCCATGTCTGTCTTGCCTAATAAACTGTGACCCATGTGTCCTGTGCCAGACTCAGGCCCCAGGGTGTGGATGGTTGAAGAGAACAGATAACTCAGGCATGTTTAGACTTTACAAGACACATGTTAGGTAATAATGCTACCAGCAGGCATCTACTCTTAATAGTGTGATTTATTATTGGGGGGGGGGACAAAGTGAGGTGCTTTCCGGGATTAGGGAATCCAAAGTTCAGTAGGGGAGTTGGTGTCCTTGCCATTGGAAATCCTCAGAGTCCATGCCACAGTCTTTGGCAACATTGGTCAGCCAGTGACCAGCAGGGCCATGTGGCAGAGAATGTCTCTTGATGCTGTGATGCTGTTGCTCCAGTGGGCCAGGTGCCAGGCCAGGTGTCCTGGGAGATGGTGATGTAGCAGCCACCCTCACGGTCCTTTCCGTGGACGACCCGGCCTCCTGCGGGGAACATCACCAGCAGGCCGTGACGACGTCTGGGATGCTCCGTCGGATGTTTCCTCCTCCTCCTCCTGATCCCTCCCTGTGGGTGGTGATGTTCTCCGCCTTCTGGCACAGGGTGGGTCGGCCATGGTGTCGGCCATCCGACGGAGTGTAGCGTGAATCCCCTGGAACGACGTCACTTGCTCAGCCTGTCTGTCCTCCATCCTCCGTTGGTGTACCAGTAGACAGGCTATTAGGTCCGCATGTTGCTGGGCCTGCTGGGTCTTGATCCCCTCGAGGACGGACACAACCTGGGCCATGCCCGTGGTGTCCTGCCGGTATGAGTCCAGGATGTTACGGACATGTGAAAATACCGGATCCCCAGCCAACTGGTCAGGCTCGCGCCTCCGCCGTCCTCCACTCCCACCACCCCTGCCCACTTGCGCCTGGCCTGCACTTGTGGGCACATCGGGTCTCCGGGACCCCTGAGGGGTGGCATTGGCGTTGTCGCCTGCCTCCTCCTGGGTGCCCGGGACACCGTGTCCCTCCTGGCGAGCCTGGCTGCATTGTGGTGTTGGGGCAGGGATCCTGGGTGTCTCCTGGGATGTGGCAGGAGTGGGGGTGGTGGTTGGCACGGTTGTACCTGACGCAGGTGCTGCAGGTGGTTGGACACCAGAGGGGCCAGGTCGGTCGGGGTCGTCCGCAGAGTGGTGAGAGTGGTCGCTGCCGGTGGGATCGGTCTCCTGCAGATCCGGGTCCTGTGAGTGTTCCCCCCCAGTGTTGGGGGGTGCAGCACGACGTTGACCTGTGTGTGAGAGAGACAATGTTAAATTTGGTCCATGCAACATCCATGTTTCATCAGTTTCAAAGTTGGCACATTTCCTCTTGGAATTAGGTTCTGTCTTGCATTCCACTCACAGTGCACTTGTGCATAGGTGTGTCCCTTGGGCACCACTTTGGCCCCTTTAACTATGTGTGGCACAGTCTTACTTGCTGCGTCAAGTGTGACTGCAGTCAGCAGTGGAGTGGGCAGGTGTGGCGAGCCATGCATTTGCGCCTTCCTTGTAGCACTGTACATGTGCACATGGAGTGGATCCACACACTTATATGATGCAGGTAGCTGTCCTTGTGCTCGTGTACAGGTTGTGACATGGCCCTGCGTTTTGCCATGATGAAGAGGGGGGGTTCTGGCACAGGCCACCCTTGTCTACATGCACGCGGTCCACCTGCTGACGAGCAGACATTCCCACACACCAAAGGACTGATTTGCTCTCCCTGTGTCTCCCTCCTTCTCTGTCCCCCTCTCCCTCCCTCTGTGTCCCACTCTCCCTCCCTCTGTGTGTCAGCCTCCTCCCTCTGTCCGTCTCCCTCCCTCTCTGTCCCCCTCTCCCTCCCTCTGTGTCCCCCTCTCCCTCCCTCTGTGTGTCGGCCTCCTCCCTCTGTCCGTCTTCCTGTGTCTCCCTCCCTCTCTGTCCCCCTCTCCCTCCCTCTCTGTCCCCCTCTCCCTCCCTCTGTGTGTCAGCCTCCTCCCTCTGTCCGTCTCCCTCCCTCTCTGTCCCCCTCTCCCTCCTTCTCTGTCCCCCTTTCCCTCCCTCTGTGTGTCCCCCTCTGTCACCTCGGCCCAGCTTCCTGGGCACAGACTGTTAGCAGATCTTTGAGTGGCCCTTGGCTTGTTGATGTGAGTTTGTTTCTGATCTCCAGGCACCCATTTGGTGTGATGTGTGTCTGTGCGCTGCTGCTGTGGTGGTGTGTGCTGCCACTCTTTCACAATGTTGGCTGTTCATTAGCTGCCGTCATGTGCAAACCAGTGCCTTCACCCCCATGTGTTGATGCAAGGCGTCCGCCATTTGCTGGCAAGTCATTCCTGTGTTGGGACACACTGTTTGTCTGGCTGCGACCTAGGCCATATAGGCAGAGGGCATTGTTGTCTGCTTTGGAGTCGCACTATGTGATTTTTGGTGCCCAGCCTCCCGCCATCCGGGTTACCGTGTCATGTGTTGTTGTCTTCTGTGGCCTGTGACTTGACATTGTCCAGCTGGGTGCATGGGGCATGGTGGCAGCAGTGGCATGTGCCTGCTCATGGAGTGTGGTTGAGTCATGCGATGGCTTGTGGTGGTTGCGTGCCTGTTACTAATTTTGGTTGTGGTTGCAGTTCCCCCCATGTGAGGTGCGTTGTTTGTGTACTCACCCGGGTCTCGGAGTCCTTCTAATCCTTCAACTGCCTCCACCGGCAGTATGGCCATCACCCTCTCCTCCCAGGGATGGTAGTGTACGGGTCTGCGGGAGGGCCCTCCTCCGGTGGCGTTGGCCTGGTCGTGTTCATCCTGCCTCTTGGCTCGGACCCTCCTCCGCAGATCGTACCACCTGTTCTGGCATTCCTGCCTGGTCCGTCTGGTGTCCGCAACAGCATTCACAGCATCGACGATGGTCTGCCACATGGCTGTTTTTGCTGCCTGGCTGGTGTTTCTGACCAATGTTCCAAAGATCTGTGGCTCGACTCTGAGGATTTGATCAACAAGGACCTCCAACTCTCGGTGACTGAACTTTGGATTCTTGGTAGTGGGCATGGTGAGGGGTGTGGGTGGGGATGGTGTGGGTGTGGGGGGTGTGTGGATGGTTGTGTGTGTGTGTGAATGTGATGAGAGGGTGTTTGTGAGGGTGGTTGTGTAAAGGTGTGCAAGTGTAAGGTGTGGTGTAGCTTGTAGTCTGGTTCTGTGGTGTCTGGCAGCAGTGAGTCTGTTGCAAAGGCTCATGGTTTGTGTGTGTGGGCCCTTTTTATTGGTCCATGGGTGGGTGTGGCAGTGTTTGAAGTTTGGGTGGGTGTGTTATAAGGAGTGGTGGTGTATTGGGCCTCTGTTTGTTTTTGGCAGTTGCAGGTCAGTGATTGTGTTATTTTAGTGGTTGTTGGCCATGTTTAGTGGCTTTGTGCCTTTCGAATGGTGTATTCTTGTGTTGTTTTGTTTTGTCCTGGTTGTGTACGTGCGTTTTGAGCGTGTGTACGGTTTGTACATGGGCCATTTGGTTGTACGATGATGTCCTTGTGTGTGGCTTTGTACGACTCGTACATGCGGTTGTGATGTTGGGGCATGGGGTGCGCTCCGTACTTAGGAGGTTGTGTTGGGGGTGCGCCAGGAACGTACTGGGGTGGGGGTACGACTGGAACGTACTGGGGTGTACATGGACGGTGGTACGACACGTACAGGGGTGGGGGGGTGTACATTGACGGTGGTACGACACGTACAGGGGTGGGGGGGTGTACATTGACGGTGGTACGACACGTACAGGGGTGGGGGGGGTGTACATTGACGGTGGTACGACACGTACAGGGGTGGGGGGGTGTACATTGATGGTGGTACGACACGTACTGGGGTGGGGGGTGTACATTGACGGTGGTACGACACGTACAGGGGTGGGGGGGGTGTACATTGACGGTGGTACGACACGTACAGGGGTGGGGGGGTGTACATTGACGGTGGTACGACACATACAGGGGTGGGGGGGTGTACATTGACGGTGGTACGACACGTACTGGGGTGGGGGTACGACTGGAATGTACTGGGGTGTAGGTAGACGGGGCTATGACACGTACTGGGGTGGGGGTACGACTGGAACGTACTGGGGTGGGGGTAACATAACATAACACGTGTATTTGTAAAGCGCACGTTCACCACTACGGGTATCTTGGCGCTGAATAACAGATGTTTATTGTTACCCAACTCAATGGTACTCATTTTATCGACCTCAGATGGATGAAAGGCTGAGTGGACCCGCCGGGATTTGAACCTGTGACCATGAGGTCGAACACAGGCCCCTGCAGCAGACGCATTAGTCCACTGAGCCACCAGACCCGGCTACTGGGTACACATGGGTACGACACGTACTGGGGTGGGGGTACGACTGGAACGTACTGGGGTGTAGGTACACGGGGGTACGACACGTACTGGGGTGGGTGTACGACTGGAACGTACTGGGGTGTCGGTAGACGGGGGATATGACACGTACTGGGGTGGGGGTACGACTGGAACGTACTGGGGTGTAGGTACACGGTGGTACGACACGTACAGGGGTGGGGGGTGTACATTGACGGTGGTACGACACGTACTGGGGTGGGGGGGTGTACATTGACGGTGGTACGACACGTACAGGGGTGGGGGGGTGTACATTGACGGTGGTACGACACGTACAGGGGTGGGGGGGTGTACATTGACGGTGGTACGACACGTACAGGTGTGGGGGGGTGTACATTGACGGTGGCACGACACGTACTGGGGTGGGGGTACGACTGGAATGTACTGGGGTGTAGGTAGACGGGGCTATGACACGTACTGGGGTGGGGGTACGACTGGAACGTACTGGGGTGGGGGTACACGGGGGTACGACACGTACTGGGGTGGGGGTACGACTGGAACGTACTGGGGTGTAGGTACACGGGGGTACGACACGTACTGGGGTGGGTGTACGACTGGAACGTACTGGGGTGTCGGTAGACGGGGGATATGACACGTACTGGGGTGGGGGTACGACTGGAACGTACTGGGGTGTAGGTACACGGGGGGTACGACACGTACTGGGGTGGGTGTACGACTGGAACGTACTGGGGTGGGGGTACACGGGGGTACGACACGTACTGGGGTGGGGGTACGACTGGAACGTACTGGGGTGTAGGTAGACGGGGCTATGACACGTACTGGGGTGGGTGTACGACTGGAACGTACTGGGGTGTCGGTAGACGGGGGATATGACACGTACTGGGGTGGGGGTGGGGCTCGAACGTACTGGGGTGTAGGTACACGGTGGTACGACACGTACAGGGGTGGGGGGGTGTACATTGACGGTGGTACGACACGTACTGGGGTGGGGGTACGACTGGAACGTACTGGGGTGTAGGTACACGGGGGTATGACACGTACTGGGGTGGGGGTACGACTGGAACGTACTGGGGTGTACCTAGACGGGTGGGGGTATACATACACGGGGGGTACGTGTCGGACGTACGGGGGCTGGGGGGAGTGTTGGGCGCGTATGCGGGCACATGTCTCCATGGTTGCTATGGATGTTCGGTGCGGACGGTGTTTTTTTCCATACGGTTGTACGCTCGGACGCACGGGATGGATCGTGATTCCTCGGTCGGACTTGGCTTTTCACGTTTGTAAGGTAAATCGTCCGAGAACGTGTCGGACACATTTTCCGACCCGACGACGTGTGGGGAATGATTCCCAGTGCGGTTCGTATGGACTTTTTACCATGCGAATCGTGATTGCCAGTTCGTACGGCACTTGTACGATTCGTACGGTAAAAAGACCCGATACGAGTCGCACGGGGATATTTTTTGCCGGATCGTGATCGGCACCATAGTGCGGGGATGGTAGCGTGTGTTGCAGTCATTCCCATTCAGGAGCATGGAGTTGTGTGGCCACTACTGTCCCCAGGGGGGTGAGCAGTCTATATATCGACTTTTTAATATCGAGGGACATAAATATCGAGTCAAAAATATCTAATGTACAAAATATCGAAATAGATAATATCGATGTGAAAAATATCGTTTTTTTTTTTTTAATTATATGTCGATGTAAGTAATATCGTTAGTAATAATATCGACATGTGAAAATATCGTTATTGTGTGTTTAGTAAATATTTTGAAGTTGTTTGTATAAATAGTTAAAATGTATATAATATGAGAAATATTTATATTGTTTTAGGGGCGGGATGTTGGGTTATAGGGGATAAGGGTGGGGAGTGTTTTAAAAAAGTTAATTTTTTTTTAAATATATTGTAAAATTTAATTAGTAAATTTTATTTCAAATTTGAAATGTATATTTAATTTTAGGAGCGGGATGTTGGGTTACAGGGGATAAGGGTGGGAAGTGTTTTAAAAATGTTTATATATTTTTGAATTTTTACAAAAATTTATTTAGAAATTTTAAAATAAATTTAGAATTTTAAAATTAGTTTTAGGACCGGGATGTTGGGTTATAGGGGATAAGGGTGGGAAGTGTTTTAAAAATGTTTATATACTTTAGAATTTAAAAAAAAAATTATTTAGAAGTTTTAAATTACATTTAGAATTTTACAAATAATTTTAGGAGCGGGATGTTGGTTTATAGGAGATAAGGGTGGGAAGTGTTTTAAAAATGTTTATATATTTTGTTATTTTAAAAAAAAATTATTTAGAAATTGTAAATTAAATTTAGAATTTTACAAATAAATTTAGGAGCGGGATGTTGGTTTATAGGGGATAAGGGTGGGAAGTGTTTTAAAAATGTTTATATATTTTTTAATTTAAAAAAAAAAATATTTAGAAATTGTAAATTAAATTTAGAATTTTACAAATAATTTTAGGAGCGGGATGTTGGGTTATAGGGGATAAGGGTGGGAAGTGTTTTAAAAATGTTTATATATTTTTGAATTTTAAAAAAAATTATTTAGAAAACTTTAAATATAATTTAGAATTTTACAAATAATTTTAGGAGCGGGATGTTGGGTTATAGGGGAGAAGGTTGGGAAGTGTTTTAAAAATGTTTATATGTTTTAGAATGTTTAAAAAAATTAATGTAGAAATTGTAATTTTAATTTAGAAATTTAAAATTAATTTTAGGAGTGGGATGTTGGGTTATAGGGAATAAGGGTGGGAAGTGTTTTGCAAATGTTTATATATTTATGAATGTTTTTTTTAAAAAAAATTATAATTTTAAATGTAATTTAGAAATTTAGTTAAAATTTTCGGAGTGGGATGTTGAGTTACAGGGGATAAGGGTGGGAAGTGTTGTAAAAATTTTTTTTTAATTTGGAATATTTAATAAATTTAATTTGAAATTTGGAACACAAATATATTTTTTATATTATCTTTTAGGAGTGGGATGTTGGGTTATAGGGGATGAGGGTGGGGAGTGTTTTAAAACATTTGATTTATGTATGAATAATTTGTATATAAAATTTGGAAAATTATAATAAAATTTTGAATGTTATATTTAATTTTAGGAGTGAGATGTTGTGTTATGGGGATAAGGGTGTGGAGTTTGATAAAAATGTGTAAAATGTTGGTAATATTGTATAAAAAGTATGTATAAATTTTGATTTTGATTGTACAATTTAAAAATTTTTTGGGGCTTGGGATGTTGGCTTATAGGGGATAAGGGTGGGGAGTGTTTTAAAAATTTATTTGAAATTAGTAATATTGAGTAATTTATATTAAAAATAAATATATTATAATAAATTATTTAGGGATACATTTTAGATTGGGGATTTGGATTTGTAGAGGATAAGTGTGGGTATTGTTTTATGTACATTTTTTAATACTGATTAAAACATATTTTTTTTAAATATATTTATATTTATATATTTGTATTGCAATTACTGTAATTAAATACATATTGGAGTGGGAATATAAAATTAATTAAGATTAGTATACATGATCTAGTGTAATTAAATATATTTATGAGTGGGAATACTAAATTAATGAAGTTTAGTGTTTTGCACCTACCATAATTAAATATAGATTTGAGTGAGAATAGTAAATTAATTACGTTCAGTGTCCAGCACTTATCTTAATTAAATATAGACTGGAGTGGGAATAGTAAATTAATTAAGTTAATTGTCCAGCACCTACTGTAATTTAATATAGGTTGGAGTGAGAATAGTAAATTGATTAAGTTCAGTGTCCAGCACTTATCTTAATTAAATATAGACTGGAGTGGGAATAGTAAATTAATTCAGTTCAGTGTCCAGCACATACTACAATTAAATATAGGTTGGAGTGAGAATAGTAAATTAATTAAGTTCAGTGTCCAGCACTTATCTTAATTTAATGTAGACTGGAGTGGGAATAGTAAATTAATTTAGTTCAGTGTCCAGCACCTACACTAATTTAATATAGGTTGGAGTGAGAATAGTAAATTAATTAAGTTCAGTGTCCAGCAGTTATCTTAATTAAATATAGACTGGAGTGGGAATAGTAAATTTATTAAGTTCAGTGTCCAGCACCTACTCTAATTTAATATAGGTTGGAGTGAGAATAGTAAATTAATTATGTTCAGTGTCCAGCACCTACCCTAATTAAATATAGATTGGAGTGAGAATAGTAAATTAATTAAGTTCAGTGTCCAGCACTTATCTTAATTAAATATAGATTGGAGTGGGAATAGTAAATTAATTAAGTTCAGTGTCCAGCACATACTCTAATTAAATATAGGTTGGAGTGAGAATAGTAAATTAATTAAGTTCAGTGTCCAGCACTTATCTTAATTTAATGTAGACTGGAGTGGGAATAGTAAATTAATTTAGTTCAGTGTCCAGCACATACCCTAATTTAATATAGGTTGGAGTGAGAATAGTAAATTAATTAAGTTCAGTGTCCAGCAGTTATCTTAATTAAATATAGACTGGAGTGGGAATAGTAAATTTATTAAGTTCAGTGTCCAGCACCTACTCTAATTTAATATAGGTTGGAGTGAGAATAGTAAATTAATTAAGTTCAGTGTCCAGCACCTACCCTAATTAAATATAGATTGGAGTGAGAATAGTAAATTAATTAAGTTCAGTGTCCAGCACTTATCTTAATTAAATATAGATTGGAGTGGGAATAGTAAATTAATTAAGTTCAGTGTCCAGCACATACTTGTGGAGAAGTGTGGCTCAATGATTAGAGCGGCAGACCCTGATGCAGAGGTCTAGCCCGGGACCAGGGTTCAATTCCCCGTCTCGGCGGGTCTTGGGCTCAAAATTCCACGGACCTGATAATTCTCGCCTCGGTGCCTATTCCAATCATGGAGTCCCACTCTGCAACTCTGGGCAACAGCTTGCTTAATCTCCACAAAGGCCCCTGCAACGCTAAGGATGCCTGACCTCCACCTTGGGGGTGCCCAGGAGTGGATGCCTCACAGGGAAAGCCAGGATGGGTTCCACAGCGGTATTCGTACAAGCGCCTTGAGACCCTTGCGGGTGAGTAGTGCGCTATACAAGTATCAATTTACATTTACTCTAATTAAATATAGGTTGGAGTGAGAATAGTAAACTTATTAAGTTCAGTGTCCAGCACCTACTCAAATGTAATATAGGTTGTAGTGGGAATAGTAAATTAATTCAGTTCAGTGTCCAGCACATACTCTAATTAAATATAGGTTGGAGTGAGAATAGTAAATTTATTAAGTTCAGTGTCCAGCACTTATCTTAATTTAATATAGACTGGAGTGGGAATAATTAATTAATTCAGTTCAGTGTCCAGCATATACTCTAATTAAATATAGGTTGGAGTGAGATTAGTAAATTAATTAAGTTCAGTGTCCAGCACTTATCTTAATTTAATATAGACTGGAGTGGGAATAGTAAATTAATTAAGTTCAGTGTCCAGCAGCTACTCTAATTTAATATAGGTTGGAGTGAGAATAGTAAATTAATTAAGTTCAGTGTCCAGCACTTATCTTAATTTAATATAGACTGGAGTGGGAATAGTAAATTAATTAAGTTCAGTGTCCAGCAGCTACTCTAATTTAATATAGGTTGGAGTGAGAATAGTAAATTAATTAAGTTCAGTGTCCAGCACTTATCTTAATTAAATATAGACTGGAGTGGGAATAGTAAATAAATTTAGTTCAGTGTCCAGCACCTACCCTAATTTAATAAAGTTTGGAGTGAGAATAGTAAATTAATTAAGTTCAGTGTCCAGCACTTATCTTAATTAAATATAGACTGGAGTGGGAATAGTAAATTTATTAAGTTAAGTGTCCAGCACCTACTCTAATTTAATATAGGTTGGAGTGAGAATAGTAAATTAATTATGTTCAGTGTCCAGCACTTATCTTAATTAAATATAGACTGGAGTGGGAATAGTAAATTAATTAAGTTCAGTGTCCAGCACCTACCCTAATTAAATATAGATTGGAGTGAGAATAGTAAATTAATTAAGTTCAGTGTCCAGCACTTATCTTAATTAAATATAGATTGGAGTGGGAATAGTAAATTAATTAAGTTCAGTGTCCAGCACATACTCTAATTAAATATAGGTTGGAGTGAGAATAGTAAATTAATTAAGTTCAGTGTCCAGCACTTATCTTAATTAAATATAGACTGGAGTGGGAATAGTAAATTAATTAAGTTCAGTGTCCAGCACATACTCTAATTAAATATAGGTTGGAGTGAGAATAGTAAATTAATTATGTTCAGTGTCCAGCACTTATCTTAATTAAATATAGACTGGAGTGGGAATAGTAAATTAATTAAGTTCAGTGTCCAGCACCTACCCTAATTAAATATAGATTGGAGTGAGAATAGTAAATTAATTAAGTTCAGTGTCCAGCACTTATCTTAATTAAATATAGATTGGAGTGGGAATAGTAAATTAATTAAGTTCAGTGTCCAGCACATACTCTAATTAAATATAGGTTGGAGTGAGAATAGTAAATTAATTAAGTTCAGTGTCCAGCACTTATCTTAATTAAATATAGACTGGAGTGGGAATAGTTAATTAATTAAGTTCAGTGTCCAGCACCTACTCTAATGTAATATAGGTTGGAGTGAGAATAGTAAATTAATTAAGTTTAGTGTCCAGCACTTATCTTAATTAAATATAGACTGGAGTGGGAATAGTAAATTAATTCAGTTCAGTGTCCAGCACATACTCTAATTAAATATAGGTTGGAGTGAGAATAGTACATTTTTTAAGTTCAGTGTCCAGCACTTATCTTAATTTAATATAGAGTGGAGTGGGAATAGTAAATTAATTAAGTTCAGTGTCCAGCAGCTACTCTAATTTAATATAGGTTGGAGTGAGAATAGTAAATTAATTAAGTTCAGTGTCCAGCACTTATCTTAATTAAATATAGACTGGAGTGGGAATAGTAAATTAATTCAGTTCAGTGTCCAGCACCTACTCTAGTTTAATATAGGTTGGAGTGAGAATAGTAAATTAATTAAGTTCAGTCTGTAGTGGGAGTAGTATGTTAATTAAGTTTGGTAAATAGCAAATATTAGAATTAAATATAGAGTTGAATAGGAACAGTTAAATTAATTTGTTTTAATTTACAATAAATCTATAGATTTTAGTTTTGGTTGGATAAAAGATAGAAGTTATATCAGAATGCAAATTCCAAATTTTTGTATAAAATAGTAGAAAGGAAAATAAGATTTGTTTTATAGTTGTTGGAATGTATATTAATTAGAGAGAAAATATTGTTTATTATTACGCATATTATAATAATTAAATCATTGAAATAAACATGTAATAAAATAATTATTATTTAACATTTGTATTATTGTAATAATTTTTTTATAATGGATATATATTTGTTTAATGTATATTTTGGACATTAATATATGAACAGACAAAATAATAAAAAAAGACAATTCTGATTTTTATAGCTGTTTAATATTTTTAAATTTATATTGTGTACCCTCAATATTTTTAGACTTTATTTGAATTTATAAGAAATTGTATGTTTTGAAATATATGATAAATATATTTTAATTATTAATATTTATATTAGATCATTAATATTGAAATTGTTTACATTTTAGAATATTTATTTTTATTTTTAGTTTTGGTATGTTGTAGATACAATATATTAATTATAACATGTTCATCCATTTTTTTGGGTAATATATACAGTTTTATTATTATATTAATAAATATATTTAGTTATTATATTTATTTTTATACGTTAAATAATTTTCACTTATATAAAAAAAATAGGTATTCTTTTTGAGTATTTTATTCTAATGTTTTACTAATTTTTAAAGTAATGTGTAATGTTAAATAAATAGTTAGGTCATTTATTGGTATTTTTTTAGTTGTTATGTTTGTTTGGGTCTTTTATTTTGTAACCGCTCGCTGTTGTTTTGGGTTATTTTGGTAGAATCCAGGTCGCGGTCGGGAGCTGTTTCGCGTTTGAGAAGGTAAGAGTTATTTTCTTTATTATTAAATAGTTTTAAGTGTTTTGTGGAAGTAGTAATGTTGTAATAAGTGTGTATGGATTGATGTTTTAGAAGTTAGGGTGTTAGTAATAGTTTGTATACGGTTTTATAATTTACGTTGTGTTCCGTGTTTGTGGCTTTGTTAGTGTTTTGTTATTTAGGTGTGTTAAAGTTTTATAGTGTTTGAATAATGTTTGTAGTGATGTTTTTAGGTGCATTATGTGTGTTTGTGTGTGGGTGGGAATGTTTGTTTCTCTTTTGAAGGTTTTACGGAGAAGATATTTTCGTCTCTTTCAAACACCTTATTTTTTTTTAAAGGAAGTGTGTATTAGTTGTGTTTACTAATCTTTATTTTACATTTCCTTTATTGTTCGGGTTTCCAGGAGCGGTTATTTACCTTTTTAATATTTTTCGGGATTTTTATGGTTAATGGATTGTCGTTTTTTTGCGTAGACGTTTTTTTCGAAAAACAGTTGTATTTTTCAATTTTATTTGGATTTCTTTTTGATACCTATGGATTTTGAACTACCTGGATTTATTTGGAAGGAATGGTATTATCCCATTGGAGCAACTACACAGGTAAGTTCATTTAAATATTTTAATTGTGGGTGGGCAAATCTTATATATTTAATATTGTTGTTGTGTACTTGGTTTGTTTAATTATGTTGTCTAAATATATGTAGATATAAACTATTTATATATTTTAGACCACATAATTAAATATGTGATATAATAAAGTGGTTTATTTATGTTGTGATAGTTGTTTTAGTAGAATTGTGGGTTAATATTTTGGAAAGGGTTTAGAAGAGAGTTTGAGCTATTATATTTAAGTACTCAAGTCCTCTTGTGGATGGGTATAGCTGTACCTGTTGTTGTAGGTAATTATACATTTGAGTAGTTTGTCTAGATTGTTTTGGTTTTAATTGTAGGACAGATTGTTGCATTCTTAATTCTTGGAAACTTTGTTCCTTTTGTATGGCAATTAGTAGTTTTTGTAGTGTTGGAGTTGTTCTCCCAGTAGAAGTTAGGAATGCATTATGCCAGCCCTCGACGGCGTTGTTAGTTTTGGCTTGTTGGTTGAGTGTACTTACATATACATTCCACCAAGGTATTTGGAACTTGGGCTGACGTTTATGGCCTGATCTGTGTAGTCTCCCCACCCAGGTATCCTCAAAATAATCTAAGAGGGGAGATAACTTTACTTCATTTTGTTTGTAGAATGGACTTTCTAATAAAAGATTGTAATGTTCTGCAACATCTGTGGTTGGTACATAAGCTAGGGCTGTTAGAAGTTTTATTTGATGTGCAAAAGTTATGTTTGTGGCATATTCTACACTTAGTGAAGATTTTTGTAAATGTCTCCATATACATTGGTTTAGATGGAAGTAACATCCTTGGATAGCTGTATGGGGGTACAGTTTTAGAATGCAATTTATCATGGCTTGCTCAAAGTCTATGATAATTCTTTGAGGGTAAAAATCATTTGATTCTTGTTTTAGTTTTCCTAGCATTTCATTATATGTTGTGTTTTGTTTGTTAGGTAATAGTGCATAAATTAAAGGTATGGAAGTGTTGTGATATTGACCGTGTATTGTGTAGAGCTGGTAGAATGGTTTTGGGCATATTGTAAAGGTGCCATCCATCATCCATGTTTGGCATTGTTGGAGTTTAGTTATATTGTTTGCAGTAGCAAACATTATGATTCTTTTTTCTGTGCTTTTGTTATCAAAAAAAATAAAAGGTTCATTATTGTGGGTGATAGTTAATTCTGGTGGAATGATGATATCTTGAAAAGTTTTAGGGGATGGTATAGTTGTCGTGGTTGCTTTTTTGGTCCTAGCAATTGTTCTTTTTATAGAAGCAATTGATGGTAATTGGCCTCTTGCTTCTTTGGGCACTCTAGGTAATAGTTCTTTTAGGATTACACTTGTAGCAGTTTGTGAACCAGTGCTTAATTCTTTTATATTTTCAAGGGTTGATCTGACTTCTATTTCAGAGAGATTGGGTGGATGGTTATGCTCTCTTGTATATAGTACAGTTGTTTCTCTTGTTGTTGCTCGTCCGTAGCATTTGTTAGAATAATATTTAGAACACTTCCAGTTCACTTTTCGGTCCGTCTGCTTTTCTTGGGTGTATGTGTAACCCATGTAACACAATAGGAATTTTCCTTTCTGCGAAGTTATAAATTGGGATTCTTCTGTCATCTTGATGTGTTAGAAATCTGGAAAAAATGTATATGAAAATATATGCAATAGTACTTTATATATTTCTATAAAAATAGGAAACAAAAAACTTTTTTATATATACTTACCAAGTGTTTTTGGTTGTATTTGAATGAAGATGTTCTTTGTAGACAAAATGCTGTTTAGTTGATGTAGTCTCTGAAAGTTAAAGAACATATAGGTGCCGATCACGATCCGGTAAAAAATGTCCCCGTACGACTCGTATCGGGTCTTTTTACCGTACGAATCGTACAAGTGCCGTACGAACTGGCAATCACGATTCGCATGGTAAAAAGTCCATACGACCCGCACTGGGAATCATTCCCCACACGTCCTCTGGTCGGAAAATGTGTCCGACACGTCCTCGGACGATTTACCTTACAAACGTGAAAAGCCAAGTCCGCCCGAGGAATCACGATCCATCCCGTGCGTCCGAGCTGACAACCGTATGGAAAAAACACCGTCCGCACCGAACTCCTATAGCAACCATGGAGACATGTGCCCGCATACGCGCCCAACACTCCCCCCAGCCCCCGTACGTCTGACACGTACCCCCCGTGTATGTATACCCCCACCCGTCTGGGTACACCCCAGTACGTTCGAGCCCCACCCCCACCCCAGTACGTGTCGAACCCCCGTGTACCTACACCCCAGTACGTTCCAGTCGTACCCCCACCCCAGTACGTGTCGTACCACCGTGTACCAACACCCCAGTACGTTCCAGTCGTACCCCCACCCCAGTACGTGTCGAACCCCCGTGTACCTACACCCCAGTACGTTCCAGTCGTACCCCCACCCCAGTACGTGTCGTACCACCGTGTACCAACACCCCAGTACGTTCCAGTCGTACCCCCACCCCAGTACGTGTCGAACCCCCGTGTACCTACACCCCAGTACGTTCCAGTCGTACCCCCACCCCAGTACGTGTCGTACCACCGTGTACCAACACCCCAGTACGTTCCAGTCGTACCCCCACCCCAGTACGTGTCGTACCACCGTGTACCAACACCCCAGTATGTTCCAGTCGTACCCCCACCCCAGTACGTGTCGAACCCCCGTGTACCTACACCCCAGTACGTTCCAGTCGTACCCCCACCCCAGTACATGTCGTACCACCGTGTACCAACACCCCAGTACGTTCCAGTCATACCCCACCCCAGTACGTGTCGTACCACCGTGTACCAACACCCCAGTACGTTCCAGTCGTACCCCCACCCCAGTACGTGTCGAACCCCCGTGTACCTACACCCCAGTACGTTCCAGTCATACCCCCACCCCAGTACGTGTCGTACCACCGTGTACCAACACCCCAGTACGTTCCAGTCGTACCCCCACCCCAGTACGTGTCGTACCACCGTGTACCAACACCCCAGTACGTTCCAGTCGTACCCCCACCCCAGTACGTGTCGAACCCCTGTGTACCTACACCCCAGTACGTTCCAGTCATACCCCCACCCCAGTACGTGTCGAACCCCTGTGTACCAACACCCCAGTACGTTCCAGGCGTACCCCCACCCCAGTACGTGTCGTACCACCGTGTACCTACACCCCAGTACGTTCGAGCCCCACCCCCACCCCAGTACGTGTCATACCCCCGTGTACCAACACCCCAGTACGTTCCAGTCGTACCCCCACCCCAGTACGTGTCGAACCCCCGTGTACCTACACCCCAGTACGTTCGAGCCCCACCCCCACCCCAGTACGTGTCATACCCCCGTGTACCAACACCCCAGTACGTTCCAGTCGTACCCCCACCCCAGTACGTGTCGAACCCCCGTGTACCTACACCCCAGTACGTTCCAGTCGTACCCCCACCCCAGTACGTGTCGTACCACCGTGTACCAACACCCCAGTACGTTCCAGTCGTACCCCCACCCCAGTACGTGTCATACCACCGTCTATGTACACCCCAGTACGTTCCGGTCCTACCCCCAACACAACCTCCTAAGTACGGAGCGCACCCCAGGCCCCAACATCACAACCGCATGTACGAGTCGTACCAACCCACACACAAGGACAGCACCGTACAACCAAATGGCCCATCTACACACCGTACACACGCTCAAAACGCACGTACACAACCAGGACAAAACAAAACAACACAAGAAGACACTATTCGAATGGCACAAAGCCACTAAACATGGCCAACAAACACTACAAATACACCTTCACTGACCTGCAACTGCCAAAGACAAACAGAGGCCCAAAACACCACCACTACTTATAACACACCCACCCAAAATTCAAACACTGCCACACCCACCCATGGACCAATAAAAAGGGCCCACACACACAAACCATGAGCCTTTGCAACAGACTCACTGCTGCCAGACACCACAGAACCATACAACAAGCTACACCACACCTTACACTTGCACACCTTCACACAACCACCCTCACAAACACCCCCTCATCACATTCACACACACACACACACACAACCATCCACACCCCCCCCCAACATCCACACACACCCCCCACCATCCCCACCCACACCCCTCACCATGCCCACTACCAAGAATCCAAAGTTCAGTAACCGAGAGTTGGAGGTCCTTGTTGGTCAAATCCTCAGAGTCGAGCCACAGATCTTTGGAACATTGGTCAGAAACACCAGCCTGGCAGCAAAAACAGCCATGTGGCAGACCATCGTCGATGCTGTGAATGCTGTTGCGGACACCAGGAGGACCAGGCAGTAATGCCAGAACAGGTGGTACGATCTGCGGAGGAGGGTCAGAGCCAAGAGGCAGGAGGAACACGGCCAGGCCAACGCCACCAGAGGAGGGCCCTCCCGCAGACCCGTACAGTATCATCCCTGGGAGGAGAGGGTGATGGCCATACTGCCGGTGGAGGCAGTCGAAGGAGTAGAAGGACTCCGAGACCCGGGTGAGTACACAAACAACGCACCTCACATGGGGGGAACGGCATCCACAACCAAAATCACCAACAGGCACGCAACCACCACAAGCCATAGCATTACTCAACCACACTCCATGAGCACGCACATACCACTGCTGCCACCATGCCCCATGCACCCAGCTGGACAATGGCAAGTCACAGAAGACAACAACACATGACACGGTAACCCGGATGGCGGGAGGCTGGGCCCCAAAAATCACATAGTGCAACTCCGAAGCAGACAACAATGCACTCTGCCCATATGGCCTAGGTCACAGCCAGACAAACAGTGTGTCCCAACACAGGAATGACTTGCCAGCAAATGGCGGACGCCTTGCATCAACACATGGGGTGAAGGCACTGTTTTGCACATGACAGCAGCTAATGAACAGCCAACATTGTGAAAGAGTGGCAGCACACACCACCACAGCAGCAGCGCACAGACACACATCACACCCAATGGGTGCCTGGAGATCAGAAACAAACTCACATCAACAAGCCAAGGGTCACTCAAAGATCTGCTAACAGTGTGTGCCCAGGAAGCTGGGCTGAGGTGACAGAGGGTGACACACAGAGGGAGGGAGAGGGGGACAGAGAGGGAGGGAGAGGGGGACAGAGAGGGAGGGAGACACAGGGAGAGCAAATCAGCCGTGTGGTGTGTGGGAATGTCTGCTCGTCAGCAGGTAGACTGCGTGCATGTAGCCAAGGGTGGCCCGTGCCAGAACCCCCCCTCTTCTCCATGGCAAAACACAGGGCCATGTCATAACCTGTGCACGAGCACAATGACAGCTACCTGCATCACATAAGTGTGTGGAACAAATCCATGTGCACATGTACAGTGCTACACGGAAGGCGCCAATGCATGGCTCGCCACACCTGCCCACTCCACTGCTGACTGCAGTCACACTTGACGCAGCAAGTAAGACTGTGCCACACATAGTTAAAGGGGCCAAAGTGGTGCCCAAGGGACACACCCATGCACAAGTGCACTGTGAGTGGAATGCAAGACAGATCCTAATTCCAAGAGGAAATGTGCCAACTTATGAAATGATGAAACATGGATGTTGCATGGACCAAAATTAACATTGTCTCTCTCACACACAGGTCAACGTCGTGGTGCACCCCCCAACACTGGGGGGGAACACTCACAGGACCCGGATCTGCAGGAGCCCGATCCCACCGGCAGCGACCACTCTCACCACTCTGTGGACGACCCCGACCGACCTGGCCCCTCTGGTGTCCAACCGCCTGCAGCACCTGCGTCAGGTACAACTGTGCCAACCACCACCCCCACTCCTGCCACATCCCAGGAGACACCCAGGATCCCTGCCCCAACACCACAATGCAGCCAGGCTGGCCAGGAGGGACACGGTGTCCCGGGCACCCAGGAGGAGGCAGGCGACAACGCCAATGCCACCCCTCAGGGGTCCCGGAGACCCGATGTGCCCGCAAGGGCAGGCCAGGCGCAAGTGGGCAGGGGTGGTGGGAGTGGAGGACGGCGGAGGCACGAGCCTGACCAGTTGGCTGGGGATCCGGTATTTTCCCATGTCCGTAACATCCTGGACTCATACCGGCAGGACACCACGGGCATGGCCCAGGTTGTGTCCACCCTCAATAAGATCAAGGGGAGCCTCGATGAGATAAAGACCCAGCAGGCCCAGCAACATGCGGAGCTACATGCCTGTCTACTGGTACACCAACGGAGGATGGAGGACAGACAGGCTGAGCAAGTGACGGCATTCCAGGGGATTCACGCTACACTCCGTCGGATGGCCGACAACATGGCCGACCCTCCCTGTGCCAGAAGGCGGAGAACATCACCACCCACAGGGAGGGATCAGGAGGAGGAGGAGGAAACATCCGACGGAGCATCCCAGATGTCGTCACGGCCTGCTGGTGAGGTTCCCCGCAGGAGGCCGGGTCGTCCACGGAAAGGACCATGAGGGTCGGCGCTACATCACCATCTCCCAGGACACCTGGCCTGGCACCTGGCCCACTGGAGCAACAGCATCACAGCATCAAGAGACATTCTCTGCCACATGGCCCTGCTGGTCACTGGCTGACCAATGTTGACAAAGACTGTGGCATGGACTCTGAGGACATCCAATGGCAAGGACACCAACTCCCCTACTGAACTTTGGATTCAAACTTCCCGGAAAGACACTCACTTTGTTTCCCCCCCCCATAATAAATCACACTATGAAGAGTAGATGCCTGCTGGTAGCATTATTACCTAACATGTGTCTTGTAAAGTCAAAACATGCCTGAGTCATCTTTTGTCTTCAACCACCCACACCCTGGGGCCTGAGTCTGGCACAGGACACATGGGTCACAGTGTATTAGGCAAGACAGACATGGAGCACCATACACACCCGTGATGGGCCCAACCAGCATAGGGGGTTACCGAACAACTGTGCTGACAGACACATTGAGTACAGCAACAGTCATGCGCAGAGGTCAGGGATCCAGTCCAGTGTCCTGGGGGGCACCCAGGTATGTGTAGACAGGTGGCAGAAACATGTCCTGCAAGCTTGAGTCCGGTGGATGCAGAGAATGGGGGCCTGGCCAACGTTGGATGCATGGGGATGGCACATGTCACAATACCCACACAGTCATGGACATCATGCCCAATACACAGTCTCAGCCCACACACACAGCTTGCATATTGCCACTCGACACATTGACACATAGCCACAATCCGGGAATACCATGCCAGACAAGCAGGATGCACCATGGCAACACACCAGCATTGACTGAGAAGAGGTACCTTGGAGGCATAGGGACACCTTTATTAGTCATGTATTCGGGATTGCAGAGGCAACTCGAAGTACACATGAACACATCATGTGGAGTAACATGTGGGTCCAACACTGGCACCCCCCTTCAGCAGCACACATGCGTGTTCGCCATGGAACTGGCACACAAGCGTCGGCTAACAGCTAAATACCCACAGCTGCCCACGGCGAGCCTGCCATACACCATAGATCCGCGGATGTCGAAGTCCCACACCATGTCAAGCCAATGCTAACCGAATGTGTCCGAGGGCAGTGTCACACACATTGATGCCATCATCACAATCCCCTATCCCATCACTGATGACTGTCAACCAGGCAGACCATCTATTCAGGTGTACACAGCTGCATGTCGTGTCCCATGGGGATGCGACATGGCTGCAGAGGAACCAAACACCGACAGGGGCAGTGTGCACACATCGTGAACAACTGCCACACCCAATACACCCCAGATGCATCCCTTACCCCATGGAGACTTCCAAACGTGTCCGTGCCTGTAACGCTGAGTCAGCCCACGATGTCATGTCCATGAGGAATAGCAGTGCCACAACAATGCAACCAGCAGACGGCATGCGCAGGTACCTGGGGAAGAGAAACACACAAGAAGTCAGCCACAAAAAGCACAGGCACTTGCATGTGCATTTACTCGACACATGTATGGATGACAACATGCTAGGTCACAATTATGACTGCGGAAGTACAACCATCACTGGCACCATCACTCCAGTGACACACACACACACACCTCTGACTCACGTGCCATACATGCAGGTGGAGACACACATCACAACGCATGCCACACGGGGACCAATGCGTGCACACTCAGACACTGGTACTCACCACTATGCAAAGAAGTCGCGTATGAGCCGAGTCCGGATGTCCTCTTGCGGCTCCACATCCTCCACATCACTAGCCCCATTGCCAAGCCCTTCGTCCTCCACAGGTGGATGGTCCTCGTCATGTTGATTCAGGATGAGTGGCACTGCTCTTTCAACTGCCATGTTGTGCAGCATGCAGCAGACCATGAAGATCTTGCAGACCTTCGCCGGGGCATATGGGAGTGCGCCGCCGGTCTTGTGGAGGCATCTGAATCGGCTCTTCAGCATGTCAAACGTCCTCTCTATCACTCGCCTTGTCCGGCCATGGGCGGTGTTGTAGCGGAGCTGGGCCGGCGTGATGGGGTTGCGGAGAGGTGTGAGCAGCCAAGGCATGTTGGGATAGCCAGCGTCACCTACATGGAAAGCACATGGTCATCGTTAGAAGTGGTGAAGCGGTCGTGCTGGTAGGCTATACTGAATACAGGACAGACAGACTGTACCCACCAACAACACATGCCCGTTCGTTGCGCAGCTGCATCATCATATCAGGCATCCCGCTACGCCTCATGATGTAGGCATCGTGTGCTGATCCTGGAAAACGAGCACAGACATGTGAAATCACCATGTTGGACAGACACACCACAAGGGCATTGATGGAGTGGTAGTGCTTCCGAATGCGGTACGCCACCTCCCGTGCGTGTGGTGGTACCAAAGCTACATGTGTCCCATCTATGGACCCAATGACATGGGGCATCCCTCCCAGTGCATAGAATCCACGCTTGACCTCAGTCATCTGTTCAGGGGTTGGGAACTTGATGAAGTCATCCAGGTGAATCAACATGGCCTCTAAGAAATCATGCAGCACACCACTGAACGTGCTCTGGGACATGCCACCAACATGAGCTATGGTATTTTGAAAGGTACCCGTGGCAAGAAAATGTAGGGCAGCCATTACCTTCAGCTGGGGTGTCAGTGCCGTGGGATACCTGTGCTGCGGTTGCAGGTGTGGTGCCAGTCTCGCCGTCAACTCCAGAATCAACGGTTGGGTGAAGCGGTAGAGCCGGATGCTGTCATTATCCTGCATGGCAGCCAAGTCTGGAATTCTTCGGGCAAGAGGCGGCGCTCTGCAGTAATTTGGAAGTGACAAGGAAGAGTGAGTGCACTACGACAACAACTCATGTGTACTGAGCACATGTTAATCTGGCAATACACACATGCTACATAGGGAGTCAGGTATGTGCTACATGGCCAGGACACGTATGGATGCAAGGTGACACTCCTTCAAAGACCCAGCTACACACGGAGATTGAGAACCTCCCCATGCCACGCCATGGGAATAGCTGTGTCCCAGTGCAAGTGAACAGCCAGACGCAACACAGGAGTGACATACGCCCACACATCAGCAGCAGTAGGATGCCGATTGCAGAGATTGGTAGCGGAACACTGGAGCCACAGGTCACATGACATTACACTAGGCCAGCCCACACACCTTGCCATGAAGGTGCACATGTCATGACTCACCACACATACCTTGTGAGGATGCTGACATGTCCTTGTCACGCTACTCCGTGTCCCATGCATACATGTGCACCTCACATCCGATACCACATGTGGCATGGTGTGCGGAACAGTGTGCAATGACAATCTACACACAGACACATGTTGGTTGCTGCAATGGCTGCAGCTTTTGAGGGTGCTCCAACATCAACCTGATGTGAAGCCCCCACACATACATGACATAGTCACATTGTGCACCGTGGGTAGTGACAAGTCAGGTGTCATAACCCCTGTACCGGGCATCAGGGGACACTTCCGTGTGTTGGTGTCCGTGCCATGCCAGTGACGCACACCCCAAGTGCGCAGTACGACATGCACACATGTCAAAGGAGTCAAGGGCATGCCTGGCACACATTGCACCATCACACAGTACATCTGTACACATCTCATCATACATCTGGTGCCTTCTCGACTCAGGAGTAATGTTCCACATCACAGGCCTTTCACACCTGTGCCCCACACATGTAGTGATGCACAGACGATGCCTCAATGTCAATTAATGGACAAGTATGCCCATCCATGGACAAGTATGTCCGCCCTATCCCTACCTGTGTGCCGCCTGTCACCACTGTGATGTGTGAATACCGCTGTACTGCTGCAAAGAGGGCCTGTGTATGTTCCCATATCACTATGGGAGTGCTGCCGTATGTGTACCCATCGTGATGGCGAGCGTACAGGCATGTGTACGGCCCGTACCACTACGAGTACGCATACGCGAGGCCACAAATACTGATAGGGCGCGTACAGGCGTGTGTACGCTCCCTATCAGTATGTGTGGTTCGCGTATGCGTACTCGTAGTGGTACGGGCCGTACACACGCCTGTACGCTCCCTATCAGTATGTGTGGTTCGCGTATGCGTACTCGTAGTGATAGGGAGCATACAGGCGTGTGTACGCTCCCTATCAGTATGTGTGGTTCGCGTATGCGTACTCGTAGTGGTACGGGCCGTTCACACGCCTGTACGCTCCCTATCAGTATGTGTGGTTCGCGTATGCGTACTCGTAGTGATAGGGAGCATACAGGCGTGTGTACGCTCCCTATCAGTATGTGTGGTTCGCGTATGCGTACTGGTAGTGATAGGGAGCATACAGGCGTGTGTACGCTCCCTATCAGTATGTGTGGTTCGCGTATGCGTACTCGTAGTGATAGGGAGCAT
Source organism: Triturus cristatus (assembly GCF_964204655.1). Classification (NCBI taxonomy): domain Eukaryota; kingdom Metazoa; phylum Chordata; class Amphibia; order Caudata; family Salamandridae; genus Triturus; species Triturus cristatus. The sequence goes on along the minus strand of NC_140593.1, from coordinate 715,659,297 downwards.
ACAGGCGTGTGTACGCTCCCTATCAGTATGTGTGGTTCGCGTATGCGTACTCGTAGTGGTACGGGCCGTACACACGCCTGTACGCTCCCTATCAGTATGTGTGGTTCGCGTATGCGTACTCGTAGTGATAGGGAGCATACAGGCGTGTGTACGCTCCCTATCAGTATGTGTGGTTCGCGTATGCGTACTCGTAGTGGTACGGGCCGTACACACGCCTGTACGCTCCCTATCACTACGAGTACGCATACGCGAACCACACATACTGATAGGGAGCGTACAGGCGTGTGTACGGCCCGTACCACTACGAGTACGCATACGCGAGGAGATCCATAGTGATAGTGAGCGTACAGGGGTGTGTACGGCCCGTACCACTACGAGTACGCATACGCGAGGAGACCCATAATGATAGTGAACGTAGGCACGCGTGTAGGGGCCGTTGCAATGCATTTGGGGTGCCCTTGGGCCCCGAAACGCACCGTACCTGTGTGTGACGCTGAAAATTACATAGGGGACAAGTATTAAGGCCTACATGCATGCTGGTTGTCATGGAGACCAAGTTCAAATTTCGAAATTGTTCTGGAAGGTGCACAGCAGAAGTCACTTTGTTGCAATGTGTTTGTGGGGCTGACATCATGCAGGAGAATGAAACCGATAGAGAACCCACAGACTGCTAGGTTTGAAGGGATTGGAGGAACCATAGGATGCAAATGTGAGTGACCAATCACTCTGTACCCCTGTGCATGAGATGGGCCAGCAAGGCAGGTATAAGGCAGCCAGGTCCCATGAGGGAGCACTTGCCTGCACATCTCTGTATTCCACGACCCAGCTGCTGCTACTGATTCCCTGGAACCATGTCAAGGGCTGTGGAGAGGTCACAGCCATTCACCCTGGAGGAGAACATGGCTTTGGTGGATGTGATCCTCCCACAGTACCCCATGCTGTATGGGCGACCAGGTTATCAGGTGAGTGCAGTGTCCACTGGCACAGACTGTGCCCCTTGTTCGTGACTGTGACTTCAGCCATTGTGTCCAGGTGTGACCCACATGCTATGTACTGTAGGGGGGTCCCAGGGGTGGGAATGCCTGATGTCTCCCAGCAGTGCCCTGAGACAGGAGGGGTGGGGGCCTATCACTCCCAGCAGTGCCCTGAGACAGGAGGGGTTGGGGCCTATCACTCCCAGCAGTGCCCTGAGACAGGAGGGGTGGGGGCCTATCACTCCCAGCAGTGCCCTGAGACAGGAGGGGTGGGGGCCTATCACTCCCAGCAGTGCCCTGAGACAGGAGGGGTGGGGGCCTATCACTCCCAGCAGTGCCCTAAGACAGGAGGGGTGTGTGCAGAGTCCTCCCAGCAGTGCCCTGAGACAGGAGGGGTGGGGGCCTATCACTCCCAGCAGTGCCCTGAGACAGGAGGGGTGTGTGCAGAGTCCTCCCAGCAGTGCCCTGAGACAGGAGGGGTGTGTGCAGAGTCCTCCCAGCAGTGCCCTGAGACAGGAGGGGTGTGTGCAGAGTCCTCCCAGCAGTGCCCTGAGACAGGAGGGGTGGGGGCCTATCACTCCCAGCAGTGCCCAGAGACAGGAGGGGTGGGTGTGATGCACAGTGTGAGCCTGGATCATTGATTGTGTAGTTGCCCTCATTCCACCTGTGTCCTTTCAATGGCACGTACTGCTTTTGGCCTTCCCCGACAGGATCATGTCCCTATGACAGAGGTGAAATGCGTTGGATGCATACTAGGCCTTGTTGTAAACAGTGAATGTGTTCTAATCTGTGTCCCTGTGACATGTGCCAGGTGTAGTGATGTAGTGTCACTTGTCCATCCTCACAGGTAGACGCCTCTGCCAAGGAGAAGATATGGCTGGATGCCGTCAGCGCCGTGAGGAGTGCGGATGGCCGGAAGCGGCGCCTGCCCCAGGTGAGGAAACGCTGGCAGGATATCCGGTGCTGGACGCGGAGGATCGCACGGCTCCTGCTGGGGGACTCACCTGAGAGCCACAAGAACCGCGGGCGCCGCCGCCTCTCCCACATCCAGAAACGTGTGCTGGCGGTGGTCTTTCCTGACTTGGACAGGCGTCTACAGGAGATGCAGCAGCCGGAAAGGGGTAGGTACATGTGTGTGTTTGTTGTGTTTCACCAGCATTTGTATGTGCACTGTTCCATGGATACACTTCCAGGGTTTATGGTGCTGTGCAGATCATGTTCCCCTCAGTATTGCAGGGTTCTCCTGCCTCCCTTCCCCTCCTTGCAATGTGTTCCCTGGTCTGTGTGTAGTCACTCCATCACAAGGTTATGTTGCCTGGCACCTTCTCCTAGTGTACAATGCCTGCAGCATCATGTGTGAGGGTGGTGTGTAACTGGTTGTGTGACCTTGCCTGTGCCCTGTCCAGTTCTGGTCCTGTTGGTCCCATGTCAGTTGGCACTAATGCTGTGTCCAGACATGGGAGTTAATCTCTCGAGTGGCAGGCCTTCCAGCAGGCATGTCCCATGTGGTGGCCTGTGGCATGATGTGCATGATTGTGCGTTGGGCCTAGTGCAGGGATGTTAGCATGTGTCGCTGTCATTCCCATTCGGGAGCATGGAGTTGTGTGCCCACTACTGTCCCCAGGGGCATCTTTTCCTAGGTATCATGTGTGTAATCCCAATATGTCGACAATCTCTGTGTCTACAGCATAGGTTGTGCTCTGTGCCATTGTCCCCTGTTTATTGACGTGAGATGTATTACAAGTGTCCACTGTCCAGCCTGACCTGATTTTCCAATTAGATACTCACGGTGGCCATTGCCTTTGTGTCTTGTTGCAATCATCTGATGCTGCCCATTTGTACATGATATTTTGCACTGCCGCACCTTGGGTAGTTTGTGTGCAATATAGAAGTTTAGCATCCCATGTGTATTTCACCCAGACTAAGAGATGTACGTGCTTCCTGTGTCTACATGGATTTGTCTCATGTAGGTGGTGGGTGGTGCGGGCATGTCCGACATGTCAAGACCTGATAACTCCTTGCTAGGACTGCCCAGTGTGTGATGTTTTCCCGGACATACACTCAAGGTGCAGTGTGCCCGTCAGGGTGGCCATGTTCTCAGTATTACCTATGCTGCATGTGCCTCTAGTTCCTGGATTTTGTCCTTGCTCATCCCTATTTCCTGCCACGCTGTGTGGTGCAGATGCAGTGCTGGATTGTCCCCAGGGCCATGCTCCTCAGTCAAAAGTTCCATGTCATCTCATTTGCTATAGTGTGATGCTCTCCATGGATTTTCTATGGCATGGTGGGTCAACCCCTGCCCCATCCACACTTCCCACTCCCATGCCTGTCCCACGTACACCCAGACGTCGGCATGCACCCACATCACCAGACACAGGCACCACACCAGCAGGGAAGGTCCACCGCACTCCTCCTGACACGCACACACAGGGTGAGGTAGGCACACCCACTGGGTCGGGGGGCAAACGTGTGACACGCAGCCATAGTGGGAGTCCGCATTCCACCCAGTCCACTCCCTCCAAATCCCCTCCCCTCAGCTCTCCTGGCCACATCTCCCCCAAGGACTCCTTCATGGCCGCTCTGTCCCTGAGCCCCACAGTGACACCACCACGCAAGCGGTCAAGGAAGTCCTCGGTCAGGGTGGTTGATTCTCCCCCCCTGTCTACACCCTCCCCCGGTGGTGCTGCGACCCATCCCCCTGACCCCCCCCCCCTCCTTGGGGCCTGTGGATCCTTCGGGTGCAGGGGAATCCCTGGAGGACCTTGCAAAGGTGTGTAGTGCCATCCTGGCCTCCGCCTTTGGCCCTGCCCCACCCCCTGTGGTGGAGTCCTCCATCCCTGCACCCACAACGCCTCCCCTTTGCCCTGATGTCCCTGCGGTGCCTGTTGCTTCCCCCCCCATGATGCCCTCACCCCTGTGGAAGACGATGGCATGTAAATGTGCAGGCAAGGTAGGGGACACGCATCCCACTGTGTCCCCCATCCAGCTGAGACTCATTGACTGCCCTATGGGCTTTGTGAAAATTGAACTGCCTGCGATCCACGGACATTGTGCTCATGCTGAATAAAGCTTGATTTTCTTTTCATTATTACATTACTGCTATGCTGGTATTGGTGTTGGTGGGGCAGCTACATGGTTTTGGGTGGTGGTTATGTGTTGGGTGTGTGGGATATGTAGTAGTGTGCTGCTCATTGGGGGGACCCTGGGATCTGTGTGCCATCACAAGGTGTTAGCTACGTTTCTTTGTTCATGTAAGCAGTTACTGCATGGTGCAATTGTCCCAGGGTGTATTCCTTCCTCTGTGTACCCTGATATCTTCTCTGCAGGGTGTTCCCAATGTTTCGCGCAGGGCTGTGTCTACATGAGCTGTGTGTGTGACGGAGCCCTTCTACTTTGGCCATGCATGCAGGGCCATGTCTCCACCTGCAACATTCGTGGCATCCTTGGTGATCACTGTACTTGTGTGTGGAGTCTGTTGACATGAGTTCATGGGGACATGTTCCCTTGTAGGCAGTATGCATGTGGGTACTTCCAGCCTCACACACATGTGTTGCACTGTTGGACAGGCCACACGAAGGGCTTGCTCCCTCCCCGCACGACAGGGCCCGAGCTCCGGCCCACCAGGCATAACCCACGAAAAGCACCTGTACCCCGTCTCCCGACGGATCTTCTGCCCTCGGACCTCTACTCATCACGGGGCCCAGCCCCACCGGCTTCCCCGGCCGGGTCAAGCCGCCATCTTGGGCCCTGCACCACGAGGCCGCGTGGCCTCGCCCCGACCCTAACCCCGGGCCTGGCCGGCCCCGACATCCCGGCACCACCATCCACCCAGGAGGTGAGCGGACCACTTGGCAGGTCAATGGGAGAACGAAGCGTCAAGAGCTCTTCCCCCGCCAGGTGCCGATCGCCTTCAGCTCCCCCAGGCGCTGGCTCCACCCCCTGCTGGGTGTCTGGACACCTTCATCCCGGGCCCTCCGACCTCCAAGTGCGAGGGTCCGGACATCAAAGGGCGCCTGCCCTATAACTGGGGCAACTCCGGAGCAGGAAGGAGTTGTATCCTGGAGTCGAGAGACACCGAGAGAACTCAGCCTTGACGGACTACTGGCGCTGCCGTAGCCCGCTCTTGTGAACCATCGTCCTGCCTGCTGGCGCTGCCGCGGCCTTCTGCAACATCCATCCTCGTCGGGACCTGCTGGCGCTGCCGCGGCCCGTTGTAACGACCATCCTCACCGGGACCTGCTGGCGCTGCCGCGGACCGTACATCGACCATCTTTCCGGGACCTGCTGGCGCTGCCGCGGACCGTGTACCGACCATCTCGACCGGGACCTGCTGGCGCTGCCGCGGCCCGTACCAACTAAACCACCAAGCTCGAGGATTGTGAGCTAGTCATCATCTCATCCGAACTACCTGACTGGTAAACAGACTGTCCCGCTACCCCTTACCCTGCTTTGAGAGACTTGAATCGAGGGGACCCCTGAGTCCAGACCTCCTTGTACCATTCAACCGTACCTTAAGAAGTGCTTATAAAGAACACTGAACCTTATCCGTGTGTGGTATCTGTCTGTGGGGGGGAAAGTTGCTTGTCTGTACGATCGCTGGAGACGGCTCTCCCCGGAGACCTCTCCCCCTGACCCCGGCCGACCCTCCCAGTCCATCTACCCTTTCTAACATGCACCCCTCCTGTCTCAGGGCACTGCTGGGAGTGATAGGCGCCCACCCCTCCTGTGTCTGGGCACTGCTGGGAGGACTCTGCACACACCCCTCCTGTCTCAGGGCACTGCTGGGAGTGATAGGCGCCCACCCCTCCTGTGTCTGGGCACTGCTGGGAGGACTCTGCACACACCCCTCCTGTCTCAGGGCACTGCTGGGAGTGTTAGGCCCCCACCCCTCCTGTCTCAGGGCACTGCTGTGAGGACTCCACACCCACCCCTCCTGTCTCAGGGCACTGCTGTGAGGACTCCACACCCACCCCTCCTGTCTCAGGGCACTGCTGGGAGGACTCCACACCCACCCCTCCTGTCTCAGGGCACTGCTGGGAGGACTCTGCACACACCCCTCCTGTCTCAGGGCACTGCTGGGAGTGATAGGCGCCCACCCCTCCTGTGTCTGGGCACTGCTGGGAGGACTCCACACCCACCCCTCCTGTCTCAGGGCACTGCTGGGAGGACTCTGCACACACACCTCCTATATCTGGATATGTACGCTTGGAACATACACGGTGGGGGTACGCTCCATGCATACGCGGGTGGGGGTACGGGTCGTACTTACACTGTTGGGTAGGGGGTACGCTCCATGCATACGCGGGCGAGGGTACGGGTCGTACTTACACTGTTGGGGTGGGGGTACGCTCCATACGTACGCGGGTGGGGGTTCGAGTCGTACTTACACTGTTGGGGTGGGGGTACGCTCCATGCATACGCGGGTGGGGGTACGGGTCGTACTTACACTGTTGGGGTGGGGGTACGCTCCATGCATACGCGGGCGAGGGTACGGGTCGTACTTACACTGTTGGGGTGGGGGTACGCTCCATACATACGCGGGTGGGGGTTCGAGTCGTACTTACACTGTTGGGGTGGGGGTACGCTCCATGCATACGCGGGTGAGGGTACGGGTCGTACTTACACTGTTGGGGTGGGGGTACGCTCCATACGTACGCGGGTGGGGGTTCGAGTCGTACTTACACTGTTGGGGTGGGGGTACGCTCCATGCATACGCGGGTGGGGGTACGGGTCGTACTTACACTGTTGGGGTGGGGGTACGCTCCATGCATACGCGGGTGAGGGTACGGGTCATACTTACACTGTTGGGGTGGGGGTGCGCTCCATACGTATGCGGGTGAGGGTACGGGTCGTACTTACACTGTTGGGGTGGGGGTGCGCTCCATACGTACGCGGGTGAGGGTACGGGTCGTACTTACACTGTTGGGGTGGGGGTGCGCTCCATACGTACGCGGGTGGGGGTTCGAGTCGTACTTACACTGTTGGGGTGGGGGTAGACTCCATGCATACGGGGGTGGGGGTACGAGTCGTACTTACACTGGTGGGGTGGGTGTACGCTCCATACGTACGCGGGTGGGGGTAGGGTCCGTACATATCCGTCCCCACGCTATGTGATGCTTGTGCGGGCCGTACCCAGGCCTTTGCCACGTGGGTACGATCCGTCCCGCCATTGTTGGGGTGACGTGGGTGTGGGCGTGGTACGTCTCGTACCCACGCTCTTGAGGCGTGGGTACGGGACGTACCGGTCTGGTTGTGTTGCCGGTTCGCGTGGTGACGGACTTCCGTTGTGGCGGTCGCTGGCTTGGCTGGACACGCCACCACCCCCTCGTAGTGGCCAGGGCATGGGTGTCAGGTATGTCCTGGGCATGTGTGGTGTGTGACTTTGGTGGGGGTTTTGTGGCCTGCCCTGGTCCTGCCACCCCCACCCCCCCCCCACTTTCCCCCCTCCCTTAGTTGTTCTGACCTTCTGCGGCGTCTGCATCGGAACCTGTAGAGGAGGTGGACTGCTATGAGGGCCGGGATGACACGTAGGTTCGGGTCCATGTCTGTCCGTCGCGTACTGGTCCTCCTTGTTCGCGTCGTCCTGTCGCGTACTGGTCCTCCTTGTTCGCGTCGTGCTGTCTGTCCATCGCGTACTGGTACTCCTTGTTCGCGTCGTCCTGTCGCGTAATGGCCTCCTTGTTCGCGGCGTCCAGTCTGTCCGTCGCGTACTGGTGGTCCTTGTTCGCGTCGTCCTGATTTCCCGGCAGTTTTTGGCAGCCGGAAAATATTCGCCGTGCGGGATGACGTCGGTGCGAATCGTGATTCCTGGTTCGTGAATGGCAGGCTGCGAGCGTCCCGACGTCAGGTCGGCCCTTTTCCGGATCGCATTGGTAGGTTTTTTTTGTTCGGTCGGGCTTTCTTACGAATCGTACGGAAATGGTGTTCCGTGCGAATCGTAATTCCCTGTTTGTGAATTTTGACGACCGGGTACGCGTCGGACGGAGAATTGGCTCCGTCCGAGGGTTCGTACCCGGTTTTTACCGGATCGTGATCGGCACCATATTGTTTTGGTTGGTTTAGTTTTTTTAAGTGGGGTGGTATTGCTGTTTGGTATAGACTATATTTTTTTTGTTGAAACGTATTTTATTGTTTTACAAATCAACAACTCAACAAACATTCCCCCGCCTTCACCCGTCCCGGAAGTACCACACATTTATCATCAAGACCAATTATTCAGGAGAAGGAACAACCTTCCCACCCAGTTCTCTATCCCCCCCCCTCCCCACCCCATGTCAATGTACCCCCGTCCCCTACCCCTCTTACTATGTGCCCCTCCTCCCTAATAAATAAGATGCAGGAGCTCAACCTCTCCCTAAGCAAACGGAGCCTTCCCTCATGCCGAGTGGTATGGACTAAAGGTGTTAATTTATACAGGTTTTTAAAAACTTAAAAAAGAGAACATGGATTTGTTTAGGGGTTTAGGATGTTTTGGGGTTTGAGTAGGATTTAATTAATATTTTATAAAGTATTTTGATAGTATACTTACTTTTTAGTGAGTCCTTTCTGGCAATCTTCAATATTTTCTTTAGCTGTTTTGAGTAATATCTGTAGTGGAAACCTAAAGAGATGGAATATATAAGTTAGTTATTTATTTGAGTAAAGATAAATTAGTGTTTTAGTTTAATTTGGCAGTTTAGTTAGAAAAGATTACTTACTTACGTTTTTAGAATAGTAGTAGGATGTAGGTTTCTTCTGTTTAGCGGAGTTTCTTCTTCGTTCAATGCTTTGGTTTAAGGCACAGTAGAAGACTTGTTTTAATTGGTTTATATAGTGGTTTTAAATTGTTTCTTGAATGTTATTGGTTGTTTTCTGTATGTGGCCTTTCTATTGGATGGTTTGAATTTTTTTTAGTTAATTGGTTTCCTTTTATGGAAAATGCTAAGTAAGAGTATATTTAGTTTTAAAGGAGGAGAGTTTTAAATAATTATATATAAAAAGATTGTTTATAATGTGTTGTAATTTTTTTAAATATGTTCGAAATGCCTATGTGATAATTATTTCAGTGTTTTTTTATTATGTTGTTAAATATTTAGATCGTTATACATGTTATGTTTATGTTTAAGTAGAATATAATTGGAAAATGTATGTTTTCGGAAAATATTGTATTTATGTTGTTTAAAGTATTGGTTTTATTAGTATTAGAATTGTCGATATATTTAAAAAAACGATATTATTGATGTCTATATTTTGGTTATCGATATTTGTTACATGTGTTATATTTATTTACTTATGTCGATATTTAGTTTTGCGATATTGATGTGTGCGATTTTTGTGTGATCGATATAATTGTATTACGATATTGTAGTGTCGATATTAGTGTAGTTTTTTAATTAAGTATACAATGTCGATAATTTTGAAGTCGATATATTTGATGCAATATTTGTGTAGTTCGATAATGTGTCTTTCGATAATATGTCAGAGATCCCCCCAGGGGCATATTTTACTAGGTATCATGTGTGTAATCCGAATATGTCGACAATCTCTGTGTCTACAGTATAGGTTGTGCTCTGTGCCATTGTCCCCTGGCCAAATGTATATTGACATGAAATGTAGTACAAGTGTCCACTGTACAGCCTGACCTGATATTCCTTGTTCATACTCACGGTGGACATTGCCTGTGTGTCTTGTTACAATCATCTGATGATGCCCATTTGTACATGATTATTTGGACAGGCGCACATTGGGTATTTTGTGTGCAACCTTGATTTGTTGCATCCCATGTGTATTTCATCCAGACTAAGGGATGTAAGTGCTTCCTGTGTCTCCAAATAATAGTCTCATGTAGGGGGTGGGTGGTGCGGGCATGGCCTTCATGTCACAACCTGATATCTCCTTGCTAGGACTGGCCGGTGTGTGATGTTTGTCTGGACATGCACTCAAGGTGCAGTGGGCCAGTCATGGTGGGCATGTTTTCAGTATAACCTATGCTGCATGTGCCTCTTGTTCCTGGATATGGTCCCTGCTCATCCCTATTTCCTGCCACGCTGTGTGGTGCAGATGCAGTGCTGGATTGTCCCCAGGGCCTTGCTCCTCAGTCAAAATTCCATTCCATCTCATTTGCTATTGTGTCATGCTCTCCATAGTTTTTCAGTGGCATGGTGGGTCAAACAACTGTGTCTTGCATGCCCTACATATGTACCTTGTTTTGTAGATGTAACTCCTCTTTTGTTTTAGGCTATGCACTGTGACCTATGTAGATTGGACTCATGTGACATATGTATACAGGTGTATGATTAATTTCTGTCTCTTCACCCTGCCCACAGCATCGTCGGGGGACACAGAGGGAGACATGGGCACAGACGGAGCAGAGGGACCGAACACCAGTGCCAGCGGTGACATCGGGGCTGGCACATCAAGTGGGACTGAGGCGGAGGAGAGTGAAGCCGGGGACCTGTCGACTGGCACAACAGAGTATGAAGCTGACGGGTCCGAGGAAGATCTCTCCGAGTGGGCGGCGGCTGCACCAGCAGCTGACAGCGGCACTACATCTCGCCCCGCCCCCTCCATTGCCATCAGCCGCCTCCCACTTGCTCGTGTCCCTTCCCAACGTGCCCGGTCACCACATGTCTCCTTCCTGCCAGGCACCGCACCCCCTGCCCCTGTCTCCACTGCTGCCGCCAATGCCGAGTCTGTGGACATCCAGCGGCAGTTGCAGGTTGGTCAGGCTGCGATCCTTAATGTCCTCCATGGCCACAGCCAAGTGCTGCACAACATGGAGGCATACTTGGAGGGCATTCATTCATCGCAGGCTGACCAACGCAGCTTGCTGAGGTCGATAGACTCGACACTGACTGCAGCAGTGGGTCTCCTGCAGCGCTACGTCCCACCCCCTACCCCTGCCCCATCCACACTTCCCACTCCCATGCCTGTCCCACGTACACCCAGACGTCAGCATGCACCCACCACAACACACACAGGCACCACACCAGCAGGGAAGGTCCACCGCACACCTCCTGACACGCACACACAGGGTGAAGTAGGCACACCCACTGGGTCTGGGGGCAAACATGTGACACGCAGCCAGAGTGGGAGTCCGCATTCCACCCAATCCACTCCCTCCAAATCCCCTCCCCTCAGCTCTCCTGGCCACATCTCCCCCAAAGACTCCTTCGTGGCCGCTCTGTCCCTGAGCCCCACAGTGACACCACCACGCAAGCGGTCAAGGAAGTCCTCGGTCAGGGTGGTTGATTCCCCCCCCTGTCTACACCCTCCCCCAGTGGCGCTGCGACCCATCCCTCTGACCCCCCCCCCTCCTTGGGGCCTGTGGTTCCTTCGGGTGCAGGGGATTCCCTGGAGGACCTTGCTAAGGTGTGCAGCGAGATCCTGGCCTCCGCCTTTGGCCCTGCCCCACCCCCTGTGGTGGAGTCCTCCATCCCTGCACCCACGACGCCTACCCTTCACCCTCCTGTCCCTGCGGTGCCTGTTTCTTCCCCCCCACATGATGCCCTCACCCCTGTGGAAGACGACGGAATGTAACTGTGCAGGCAAGCTTGGGGACACGCATCCCACTGTGTCCCCCATCCAGCTGTGACTTCTGGACTGCCCTATGGGCTTTGTAAATATTGAACTTCCTACAAACAAGATTTTTTGGTTCATGCTGAATAAAGCAATTTTTTTTTTCCCCTTGGAACACTACTGCTTTGCTGGTATTGCTGTTGGTGGGGCTGCTACATGGTTTTGGGTGGTGTTCATGTGTTGGGTGTGTGGGAAATGTAGTAGTGTGCTGGTCATAGGGGGGACCCTGGGATCTGTGTGCCATCACACGGTGTTAGCTAGGTTTCTGTGTTCATGTAAGCAGTTGCTGCATGGTGAAATTGTCCAAAGGTGTATTCCTTCCTCTGTGTACCCTGACATCTTCCCTGCAGGGTGTTCCCAATATTTAGCGCTGAGCTGTGTGTACATTAGCTGGGTGTGTGACGGACTCCTTCTACTTTGCACATGCATGCAGAGCGATGTCTCCACCTGCATCATTCGTGGCATTCTTGATAGTCATTGTACTTGTGTATGTGGACTATTGACATGACTTCATGTGGACATGTTTTCTTTTCTGCGCTATGCATGCGTATACTCCCAGCCTCGCACACATGTGGTACATGTACTGCAGGGTCTTTGTGCACCTGACTGGAATTTGTGGCCATGGTATCTGTGGCTACTCCACCCTTTGCTTTCCATGGGCACTGCTGTGAGTGTTAGGCACCCACCCCTCCTGCCTCTGGGCACTGCTGGGAGGACTCTGCACCCACCCCTCCTGACTCTGGGCACTGCTGGGAGTGATAGGCACCCACCCCTCCTGCCTCTGGACACTGCTGGGAGTGATAGGCACCCACCCCTCCTGCCTCTGGGCACTGCTGGGAGGACTCTGCACCCACCCCTCCTGCGTCTGGGCACTGCTGGGAGTGATAGGCACCCACCCCTCCTGTATCTGGGCACTGCTGGGAGTGATAGGCACCCACCCCTCCTGCCTCTGGGCACTGCTGGGAGGACTCTGCACACACCCCTCCTGACTCTGGGCACTGCTGGGAGGACTCTGCACACACCCCTCCTGACTCTGGGCACTGCTGGGAGTGATAGGCACCCACCCCTCCTGCCTCTGGGCACTGCTGGGAGGACTCTGCACCCACCCCTCCTGACTGGGCACTGCTGGGAGGACTCTGCACCCACCCCTCCTGACTCTGGGCACTGCTGGGAGGACTCTGCACACACCCCTCCTGCCTCTGGGCACTGCTGGGAGTGATAGGCACCCACCCCTCCTGCCTCTGGGCACTGCTGGGAGGACTCTGCACCCACCCCTCCTGACTCTGGGCACTGCTGGGAGGACTCTGCACACACCCCTCCTGCCTCTGGGCACTGCTGGGAGTGATAGGCACCCACCCCTCCTGCCTCTGGGCATTGCTGGGAGGACTCTGCACCCACCCCTCCTGACTCTGGGCACTGCTGGGAGGACTCTGCACCCACCCCTCCTGACTCTGGGCACTGCTGGGAGTGATAGGCACCCACCCCTCCTGCCTCTGGGCACTGCTGGGAGGACTCTGTACACACCCCTCCTGACTCTGGGCACTGCTGGGAGTGATAGGCACCCACCCCTCCTGCCTATGGGCACTGCTGGGAGGACTCTGCACACACCCCTCCTGACTCTGGGCACTGCTGGGAGGACTCTGCACCCACCCCTCCTGACTCTGGGCACTGCTGGGAGGACTCTGCACACACCCCTCCTGCCTCTGGGCACTGCTGGGAGGACTCTGCACACACCCCTCCTGACTCTGGGCACTGCTGGGAGGACACCCCTCCTGCCTCTGGGCACTGCTGGGAGGACTCTGCACACACCCCTCCTGACTCTGGGCACTGCTGGGAGTGATAGGCACCCACCCCTCCTGCCTCTGGGCACTGCTTGGAGGACTCTGCACACACCCCTCCTGACTCTGGGCACTGCTGGGAGTGATAGGCACCCACCCCTCCTGCGTCTGGGCACTGCTGAGAGGACTCTGCACACACCCCTCCTGACTCTGGGCACTGCTGGGAGTGATAGGCACCCACCCCTCCTGCGTCTGGGCACTGCTGGGAGGACTCTGCACACACCCCTCCTGCCTCTGGGCACTGCTCGGAGGACTCTGCACACACCCCTCCTGACTCTGGGCACTGCTGGGAGGACTCTGCACACACCCCTCCTGACTCTGGGCACTGCTGGGAGTGATAGGCACCCACCCCTCCTGCGTCTGGGCACTGCTGGGAGGACTCTGCACACACCCCTCCTGACTCGGGACACTGCTGGGAGTGATAGGCACCCACCCCTCCTGCGTTTGGGCACTGCTGGGAGTGATAGGCACCCACCCCTCCTGCCTCTGGGCACTGCTGGTAGGACTCTGCACACACCCCTCCTGTCTCTGTGCACTGCTGGGAAGACTCTGCATCCACCCCTCCTGACTCTGGGCACTGCTGGGAGTGATAGGCACACACCCCTCCTATTTAACAATATGTACGCTTAGTACATACACGTGTGTGGGTTCGCTCCATGGGGGTAAGGTTCGTACTTACACTGTTGGGGTGGGAGTAGGCTCCATACGTACGCGGGTGGGGTACGGGTCGTACTTACACTGTTGGGGTGGAAGTACGCTCCATACGTACGTGGGTGGGGTACGGGTCGTACTTACACTGTTGGGGTGGTGGTACGGTACGTACATGCACTGTTGGGGTACGCTCCATGCATACGAGGTGGGGGTACGGGTCGTACTTACACTGTTGGGGTACGCTCCATGCATACGCGGGTGAGGGTACGGGTCGTACTTACACTGTTGGGGTGGGGGGTACGCTCCATATGTCCGCGGGTGAGGGTACGGGTCGTACTTACACTGTTGGGGTGGGGGTACGCTCCATACGTACGCGGGTGAGGGTACGGGTCGTACCTACACTGTTGGGGTGGGGGTACGCTCCATACGTACGCGGGTGAGGGTATGGGTCATACTTACACTGTTGGGGTGGGGGTACGCTCCATACGTACGTGGGTGAGGGTACGGGTCGTACTTACACTGTTGGGGTGGGGGTACGCTCCATACGTACGTGGGTGGGGTACGGGTCGTACTTACACTGTTGGGGTGAGAGTACGCTCCATACGTACGCGGGTGGGGTACGGGTCGTACTTACACTGTTGGGGTGGTGGTACAGTACGTACATGCACTGTTGGGGTACGCTCCATGCATACGAGGTGGGGGTACGGGTCGTACTTACACTGTTGGGGTACGCTCCATGCATACGCGGGTGAGGGTATGGGTCGTACTTACACTGTTGGGGTGGGGGGTACGCTCCATACGTACGCGGGTGAGGGTACGGGTCGTACTTACACTGTTGGGGTGGGGGTACGCTCCATACGTTCACGGGTGAGGGTACGGGTCGTACTTACACTGTTGGGGTGGGACGTATACGTACGTGGGTGAGGGTACGGGTCGTACTTACACTGTTGGGGTTGGGGGTACGCTCCATGCATACGGTGGTGGGGGTACAGTCCGTACATATCCGTCCCCACGCTATGTGATGCTTGTGCGACCCGTACCCGGGCCTTTGCCACGTGGGTACAGCCGTCCCACCATTGTTGGGGTGACGTAGGTGTGGGCGTGGTACGACTCGTACCCACGCTCTTAAGGCGTGGGTACGGGACGTACCTGTATAGTTGTGTTGCCGGTTCGCGTCGTCAGGCACTTCCTTTGTGGCGGACGCTGGCTTTGCTGGACACGCCCCCACCCCCTCGTAGTGACCAGGGCATGGGGGTCAGGTAAGTCCAGGGCATGTGTGCTGTGTGACATTGGTGGTGGTTTTGTGGCCTGCCCCTGGTCCTGCCCCCCCCCCTTTCCCCCCCTTCCCCCCCTCCCTTAATTGTTCTGACATTCTGCGGCGTCTGCGTCGGAACCTGTAGAGGAGGTCGACTGCTATGAGGGCCGGGATGACACGTAGGTTCGGGTCCATGTCTGTCCGTCGTGTACAGGTACTCCTTGTTCGCGTCGTCCTCATTTCCCGGCAGTTTTTGGCAGCCGGAAAATATTCACCGTGCGGGATGACGTCGGTGCGAATCGTAATTCCTGGTTCGTGAACGGCGGGCTGCGTGCGTCCCGACGTCACGTCGGCGCTTTCCCGGATCGCATTTGTATGTTTATTTTCGTCGGTCGGGGTTTTGTACGATTCGTACGGAAATGGTGTTTCCGTGCGAATCGTAATTCCATGTTTGTACATTTTGACGACCGGGTACGCGTCGGACGGAGAATTTGCTCCGTCCGACGGTTCGTACCCGGTTTTTACAGGATCGTGATCGGCACCTAAATGTTTACCATGAATTGTGCATAACGACGCGAAGTGCGTAATTTTGTGAATTTTACGTAACAACCATAAAGCAAAATTCCAGAATTTACACCAATTACACCAGCATAATTTAAATTCCCCCCAGGCCTAGTTTAATTGAGAAAACCATGAGTCAGCCATACAAATGACCACTTGATAAATTTGAAATTCTGTTTACAAATTAACTACCTCTTAGAAGAAGCCAAAAACTGTGATAATTTTTTTTTTTGTTTTTTTACCTCACTCACTGATTGATCCTGAAAGCTATAAAGATGGTGATTATGCACAGCAAACCCTTTGCTGATGCTATTCATAGAAAAAAGCGGTACAAAAGGGGGTGGTGATGGACGGAGCATCTGAACCAATCAAATACTCACACCCAGTCAACAGATCTGGGTTTGATCCATCACCGTTCTTTAGCCCACTCTGCCACCCCAGTTCAGACATGGCCATATGCAAATCAGTCTGACCCTGTGCCTCATGGGAACAGTCCAGCCCAAACTGCCAAGCCATGTCTTCTCTGGACCGGAAACAAGCTTCCTAGGACCGGTTTCTGGCATTTCAGCCGTCTTCAGCCAGGCTTGCTTGAATCCAGTGGCAAAGTGAGCAAGGGACTCACGTCTGAGCATACCCTGCCAACTTATGGCGAACAAAGCGGTACAAAAGGGGGTGGTGATGGACGGAGCATCTGAACCAATCAAATACTCACACCCAGTCAACAGATCTGGGTTTGATCCATCACCGTTCTTTAGCCCACTCTGCCACCCCAGTTCAGACATGGCCATATGCAAATCAGTCTGACCCTGTGCCTCATGGGAACAGTCCAGCCCAAACTGCCAAGCCATGTCTTCTCTGGACCGGAAACAAGCTTCCTAGGACCGGTTTCTGGCATTTCAGCCGTCTTCAGCCAGGCTTGCTTGAATCCAGTGGCAAAGTGAGCAAGGGACTCACGTCTGAGCATACCCTGCCAACTTATGGCGAACAAAGCGGTACAAAAGGGGGTGGTGATGGACGGAGCATCTGAACCAATCAAATACTCACACCCAGTCAACAGATCTGGGTTTGATCCATCACCGTTCTTTAGCCCACTCTGCCACCCCAGTTCAGACATGGCCATATGCAAATCAGTCTGACCCTGTGCCTCATGGGAACAGTCCAGCCCAAACTGCCAAGCCATGTCTTCTCTGGACCGGAAACAAGCTTCCTAGGGCCGGTTTCTGGCATTTCAGCCGTCTTCAGCCAGGCTTGCTTGAATCCAGTGGCAAAGTGAGCAAGGGACTCACGTCTGAGCATACCCTGCCAACTTATGGCGAACAAAGCGGTACAAAAGGGGGTGGTGATGGACGGAGCATCTGAACCAATCAAATACTCACACCCAGTCAACAGATCTGGGTTTGATCCATCACCGTTCTTTAGCCCACTCTGCCACCCCAGTTCAGACATGGCCATATGCAAAGCTTCCTAGGACCGGTCCTAGGATGCTTGTTTCCAGTCCAGGGAGGACCTGGCTTGGCAGTTCGGGCTGGACTGTTCCCATGGGGCACAGGGTCAAGACTGATTTGCATATGGCTGGGTTCAAACTGGAATGGCATGGTGAGCAAAAAAACGATGGATTTAGGCCCAGATCTCTGTACTGGGGTGAATGTATGACATTGTTCTGCATTCTGTCCATCAATTGTTGTTTTTGCATTTGTCACCCCGAGTGGGAAGGGTATGCTCAGACGTGAGTCCCTTGCTCTCCATGCCACTGGAATCAAGCTATCCTGGCTGACGAATTCGGGCTGAAAGCCCGAAACCGGTCCTAGGATGCTTGTTTCCAGTCCAGGGAGGACCTGGCTTGGCAGTTCGGGCTGGACTGTTCCCATGGGGCACAGGGTCAAGACTGATTTGCATATGGCTGGGTTCAAACTGGAATGGCATGGTGAGCAAAAAAACGATGGATTTAGGCCCAGATCTCTGTACTGGGGTGAATGTATGACATTGTTCTGCATTCTGTCCATCAATTGTTGTTTTTGCATTTGTCACCCCGAGTGGGAAGGGTATGCTCAGACGTGAGTCCCTTGCTCTCCATGCCACTGGAATCAAGCTATCCTGGCTGACGAGGGCTGAAAGCCCGAAACCGGTCCTAGGATGCTTGCTTCCAGTCCAGGGAGGACCTGGCTTGGCAGTTCGGGCTGGACTGTTCCCATGGGGCACAGGGTCAAGACTGATTTGCATATGGCTGGGTTCAAACTGGAATGGCATGGTGAGCAAAAAAACGATGGATTTAGGCCCAGATCTCTGTACTGGGGTGAATGTATGACATTGTTCTGCATTCTGTCCATCAATTGTTGTTTTTGCATTCATAGAAAAAACACACATATATTTTAATGAACAGCACTATATTTCCCATTTTGCTGGATTTTTGCTATTTTGTCGGTTCTCTTTAGGGGAATCCACAAACCCTGGGTATCGTTAGAACGCTAGAAAAAGGGACATAAATGTGGCCTGGATACATTTTGTGTAAAAAAGCTATAAAAGCTTAAGTGCAAAGTGCCCCAAACATTAAAAAGAGCCAGCAATGGTGGGAAAGGGGTAAGGGAGGCAGATAGGATCCTCAGCAGTTAAGGTTTTATTCTCTTTCAGAGGAACACAGGCAGCTTTGGGTCTATTTTAAAAGCAAGTCTCATCCCGCATGGATGTTAGAACACACATAGGAAAGTAGTTACCTTGTTGACCCCCTCTGTCTAGGTCATTATAGACGTTGCTTGCACTCTTGGACTGTATCTGATAGGCTAGTGCCTTCTGGGAGTTGTAGGTGTGTTTTTTTTCCATTGAGTTGACTAACATATCTGAAATCAATAATTTTCAGGTGAGAAGTTCATGACTGGAGACAGTGTCCTTAATAGCTTAGAGTGAGGTGGTCACGCTCTGTATACCCCACATGGCTGTAACTTCAATGTTACATTCTGCAATATTTAAGTTCCAAAAGCTCTCTATGAGTGGGTTGTATGGTCTAAAAGACTGTTACTGGAGCAGCTGTAAACAAAATGTTATGATTCTGAGTTACTTTGTACACGCCTCCTCTCATGATCCCACTCCTTTTCTTTTCCTTTGTCCTGCTCTTTTCTTCTAAGATCAGTACGTCCTGACATTTTAGTTGAAAACTCATTGGAAGCAGGCATTTTAAAGCTGACAGTTATAATGGTAAAAAATAACCTACGACTTTCAGAATGGTAGCAATGCTAGCTGTGCCCTCTTGTCCTAGGGTGTTAAGGGATTTAACTAAAGAGAGCCTTACAAGACCCTGAATGTAAGGCAACATCTGCCTTTAAAAGATGCATATGTTTGGAAACACTGTGAGAAACTAAATTATAAATTTGGGAGGGGATACTCCACCAACCTAATAAGACAATATTGTGTCAATGCTACAGTTCACCTGAGAAAACCCTAGTCGGTATGGAACAAGTAGAAAGTTTTCCTCAGAAAAAATCATCATAGGTTGAAGCAATCTAAACTACATTAAATTAAAGAACATCACAATAAAGATTCCAAACCGATTTAGAAAATTCAAGAATCGTTTGCTAAGCAAAATGACACAGATATAGGAATATGTTGGATTAAAGGAAACGGAGGCATGATTTGTTTGCAAATCATGGCTCTGAGGGACGATGACGAAGGAAAATTAAATCAATAATAATTTTCCTTCGTCGTCTGTCGAAACCCCACCGCCCACCACTCTTAACTGCACCAACCGCAGCTGAATATAATAGCAGTAAGATACCTCTAGTGATTAACACAGTTCTGGCAGAGTTCTGTGTTTTGTACAGTCACAGTTGTGACTCATATAGTAGCACAGGGGTTAATGTGCTTAATGGAAAGTAAGTCATGTCACACGCAGATCTGTATTCTATTTAGATAGATAAGTGGGCAACTCATTTGACACTGATATCATTTTGTAATCTTCAGTTCTTAAGTTGTCAGCCTAGTAATATAGCACAATGATCTATTTACCAGCATTAAGGAGCTACAAGCAGACTGTCAGTTATGGGTTTAGATTCTTATTGCTTTTTTCTCCACTGATCTTATTCTAAGATTGCAGAGAAGGGTTACTTTCGAAAGTAATAAAGTCTTATTAGTGCAGACAACCACAAACACTTTGTTATGTTTTATATCATGGCTGTGTGATAGTCTCGACCATTCACTCTTAACATATATAGATGATCCATGAATTCTACACATTAATACCTTCATTGTCTGATGTATCATTTTCCTGTACATTGATTTACACAGTTTTATAATGTATTGTGCCTCTGTATAATGTAACGTGTTCTGACATCCTACACTGGAATGAGCAGCAGTGTAAGATAATTCAATACAACAAATTATAGATGCAATTTACATCTATATTTATATAATTACTCATGCAGAGAGATAAATGTTGCTTTCTTACCCTGTAAGCACATCTCTTACATAGGGAGTTGAACACAGTTAAAAACCTTCCTCCAAATTATAGTTTCTCTTGAACACGTGTGAAGTGATAACAAGCAGCGGACCTTTGTTTTCTTTCATTGCACTGCAGCTATGTGTTAGGCTCCAGATGGCTCCCAGCCAGGATGAAAAGCTGATGGCCCTTTAAATTGGGCCTTTGTTTGGCCCAGCTGAAAGTGTAAATGAGAAAGCTCCAACCCTGCCTGCATGCTCCTGCTACAAACCCAACTCAAACAACGTACGGGCAATCCTGAAATGAGTCCTTGTGTCGGAAAATGACACCAGGACAAATTCAACATGTTTTCCTCAGAATCGCTGCACTGCTCACACGACAAATACACTCTCATGTAAAAACATAGGTGATGCTCCGGAACGGACCAAGGAATTTGTAACTCCTCATCTCTGCATTTCGCGTGGAAGGCCAAATTAGCAAGACCAGGCAAGCAAGGTGTACCTCAAAAAGCGTCAGAAGTGTATTTGCATTGTGCAGTGTGGTGTGATGCCCTCAGCAAAGCTCCGAGGACATCCCACCCTGTGCACTTGGTTGAGGCTGCTTTTATACCGTTTCTTACAGATTGCATATGTGGCAACAATGTTTGAGAAGTGGACAGTTTACACCATACATATAGTAAATACAAGAGAAATAGTAAAATAGTTTCTGTCATTCTTTGCGAGTTCACAAAGAGTTTGGGGCCTGCCCTTGCCTAGGGCCCTCTACCATTCAAGGCAATCTTTTTGCTTAGAGGCCTTCCTTCGGCCTTGGTAGCATCAACGATCAGAAAGGTGCGTGCGCAGGCACACGCACAGACACACACACACATAGCAAAAAGGGTCAATAGTTAATGGTAGTAAAGGCTCAGCATTCCAAGGTACAGTAAGTTGAAGAGTTCAGGAAGTCAAGAATCCAGTGTAGCCAGAGTCCAAATAGGGAAATGGTTTATTTAGCAAGAGTTAATTTGAAAAGAGTTTGGAGAGATTTTATTACATTTTCCTCGCAGTAATGTGCCCTATTTAATATGTCGCAATTAATGAGAACATGTGCTCCCCTACCAGGGAGACTGCTATTGGCCATTCTCTAGTTACACCCCAACCCCAATTTAATTTGCTTACAACCATTCATGTCTTACCTTGTGTTCTTGTCTGCTGAATCTCGTTCTGAAATTACTTGGCCGACGTACTAACTCTGGGCATAGTACTATAAAGCTATCTGTGTATTTCACCACAAAGAATGATTTTATGTTCAGCCATCTTTTGGGTGGCATTGTTTCAGATTAAAACCCAGTAATCAGAGGGTCAGCGTGCATTTTATCCTTGTTTTACCATCTATCAGGGCTAGCTTTTGACATGGGCACAAGCTTTTGACAGGACTGGGGCACCTAGATTCAGATGGGTGCACAAGTAGCTAACTTGGGGAGGTGCCTTAAATAATGCTTTTATTCCAGACTGTCAGTTCACTACCTCCTGGCTGCCTGTAAAATCTTGTTTTTTTACTCTCCATAGCCTTCTTCCGGTTCCCTTACACCCACTTCGCACTTAATTTGTGCCGGTGGTTTCCGGTGCTGCAACACCGGACATATAAAAGTCTGCCACATAGTGGCACTGTTTGTCTGAGTTAGAGATGAGCACAACAGCAGTTATTTCAAAATACATTAAAAATTACTAATACCTGCTGCCCAAGCCATTCTTATAGCTTTGGGGGTCCTGGAATTGTCTGAAATGTCACAGTTGTTGTAGTGTGATGTTTAGCAATTGTGTTGGTATTGTCCTTGGAAGAAATGGCGGAGGCAATGGTAGTGCGAGCTGTGGTAGCCTCCTGAGGAGGGCCCTGGCACTTACTGTTTTACAAATTAAGCACTGGCTCTATCTCACCTTCTCCCCTTGCGTGGACTCTCATCTCCAGTTTAGCAACTGAATAGCTGATTCAGATGAGGGGACAGATCTAGGTTCCCAGGCTATCACTGCTCTGAGGTATTGAGCCAGGACATGACCTGTAAGCACAAACCGACCCCCCATTTTGATCACCAATGGGAGTGGCGGAAGCGGTGGATATGGCGGAGGAAAATGAGGGGTGCCAAATTTTGCTTTGCCCAGAGCGCTGTCTGATGTAAGGCCGGTCACGTCTCCTATATACCGCGTTGTGTGAAGCAGTGCAACACCATTTTGCAGTCTGTTTGCAGCCTGGCAGCCCCAGTCCTCAGAAGCGTTCAAAATGCAAATAGCAGTTGGGCGACTACCTTATTGGAGGCGCTGAAATTCATGAATGCAAATTAATTACTGTTCATGCTGTGTTTTTCACAGTTTAAACGGTCGAGGTTATTAAATATATCATTCTAGAAGCATTTGCGATGCATTAGTGGCGGCGTCATTTCAGATCCGCTGTCGTCCCATTCACGGTGGCCCAAAAATAATAATGATAATAAAAAGACAATGTACTTCTAGGTAGTTCACACTGGTACCTGCCGCTCCAAATTCACACGGCTATTAAACCAAGTGGATATAATAATTGGGATTACAGAGACTGGCAGTGATGTGATGAGCTCGAGCCCGTCCTTGGAATCTGTGACCTTTTTATTATGTAATCACTTACCAGGGGAAATGAGGGTGGCGTTCAGGTAAAGCAGCATTTACGTATGAATTTTTAATTTTAGTGATAAAAGTCACTTTGAAGAAACGAGTCTCCCGAGGTCAGTTTTGCGTACCTAGGCGTGCTGTTCACGTGGCTTCAATAATGCGCACACTTTATTGCTTAAGCATCTGTCTAGCAATGAGAAACCCTCATCTCTTGGCAACCTGGAATGTTTTCTCAGAGCAACATGCATCAATTCGCATGTGTAGTCTTTAAGGAAGGGCCTTCTCAGTGTTTGTAAATTAAGATATCACACACACATATGGTAAAGAGAGGGCCCCTGGAATTTTAGGGAATATGGGGGCCAGCACAAACCACTGACAACTAGTTTGTGTGAAAAATTCCGCTTTATTGAAACAGGTGCACATCACATATAATAAAACCAGGGCCTTTGGCCTTACAAAGCTAAAGCTCACTATTCAAACGATTTACCTACTTTAAACTATGCTCTACCCCGGAACTGTCCCCCCACTCCACCCCACAAACCTAAACCTGCAATGTTCTACGTCCTCCTGGGCTAAACTTCCTCACTTGAGGCCTACAACCTGCCATACAGTTTTAATACAACTATTAACCTCTAAGTTAACTTGTTAATGAACCTTAAACTTCCTGTCTCGTCCAGGCGTGCGCTTGCCTACCCGTTCCCTTTCAACTTGGAGTGCCGCTGTCAACAACAATAAATTTGGCTAATCCCTGCCAACTTCTCGGCCAACCACCCCTGCACCTGCTTCTAGGTGACAACATGCATAATCAGTAGCCCCTGCACACCTCTTCCCTCAAAGTCGCTCCATATAAGCCAAAATGACTTAAGCAGAAACACTAATCTCCTGACCTGAGGGATGGGAGGGCAGGGAAAACCTGCTCTAACTTGAGCCAACGACCAGGTTACCACTCATGAAATGGTGGCTGGTGACGTAAAATGGCTGTATTTATAGTTCATCAACCCAAAGGATCCCAAATGCAGGCCATGGAGTCCAAGAAGCTCGCTGAGTGGATGGGCTGCACAATTCCCCAAATATACCCGGAGGCAGTCCTCCCAGTGGTGGACTGCCCCCAAGATCCCATTGGGGAATACAGGGGGCAGCGCAAACCACGGACACCGAGGTTGTGTGAAAAAGGCCGCTTTACTGAAATAGGTGCACATCACATATAATAAACCCTGGGCCTTTTGCCTTACAAAACTATACTTCACTATACAAATGATACCTAAATTAAACTGCCCCCAACACTAAACTGTCCCCCCCTCCACAAACTTAAACCTGCAATGTTCTACCTCCTCCCGGGCTAAACTTCCTCACTTGAGGCTTTCAACCTGCACAGTTTTAATGTAACTATTAACCTCTTACTAAGTTAACTTGATAATGTACCACCGCCATGTTGTATATACAAAAAAGGACCCTCTTTGGTGTCAACTGCTCCCACCATAGGGTTACTGCTACCACTAGGGGAAAAAATTCCAAAAAGCTATACTCCTCCCCCCATGCTTTCAATCCGCTGCCCACTACTCTGCTCACCACTGCCCCTGCCAACAGAAACCAAAGCCTATCCCTCCTGCCGCATTG
The DNA here is from genome assembly GCF_964204655.1 of Triturus cristatus. NCBI lineage: Eukaryota > Metazoa > Chordata > Amphibia > Caudata > Salamandridae > Triturus > Triturus cristatus. Next base: position 715,634,800 of record NC_140593.1, on the reverse strand, counting down.
GAAAATACATGTGCATCCCATTCAGCTTTACTCATGGCTGCTTACAGCACTCCATTGAAAGAGTCCAAAAAGAATTGCCACATCCTCAAATCCTCTTTTGTGCCTGCTGGCAACCTAATATGGTGGTGTGGCAAAGGTAAACCTGACAAAAACAACCCTAGCCTCCCACAATATGTCCTCCGTGCTCTCACCACTCTGCAGGCAAAATTCAGGTGGCCCAACAGAACTTGAACCTTCTTGACTGTAACTTTATTTTTTAGCAACATTGCATCTAACAGCAGCTGCATTGTTATTTTCTTGTCCTCTGGAAAACCGGGCTTCCATCGCACCCAAATCAATTTAAATGCCTAGGAAACACAGCACCGTACTGGGTCCGACTGTCTTTTCTGGTGCCAACGGGACTCCAAGGTCCCCCATGTTCTCCTGAAAATCAAGTAGAGTCATCTGACAATCCATAGCTCCAGCTTCACCCACAAAGAAAAAGTCGCCAAGATACTGTGTAACATGTGTGTAACCTGTGGGCCATTAAACGACGCACTGTAGAAATGTCTTGAAACCCTTGAATAATGCACATGAGATGGAGCACCCCATCGGTAGCGCCTTCTCCATGAACCATTTGCCTTCAAATTGACTGCCCTGCAACTGAAAGTTATCTGGTGAAATGGAAGCAACCGAAAGGCTGACTTAATGTCGCACTTTGCCATGCGCACCCCCTGTACTACCTCCTCCACAATGATCTTCTGGGATGAAATAATTAACAGAGTTGCCACCTGGCCACGACAAATGTTGAATTAAACGGAGCTCTTCCTTCTCTTTTTTTGGGCACCACTCCAATAGCTGACACCATCAAGTCTGACATGGGCCACTAAGCAAAAGGTCTGGCCATCCTACCCTCCTGAATCACTTTCCATAGCTTCTCTTGTACCACGTGCTTGAAGGGCCCTACTGATTTGAGATTATTCACACACCTGCACACCCTTGGTCCCTGGTACCCCAAGCAAATCCCGCAAGTGAAACCCGCTTCCAACGACTTGACATAGTCCCACTGCCCATATAGTGCTAACCATAACTTGAACCATTCCAGTTGAATGGGAGTACGAGCCGCCCCGCAGGTCCTTGTGCTCTACATTCACCTCTGAAGTCGGAAGACCAGCCTTGCTGATTGCCAGGCTACCCCTGTTGCTGCTGCCACTGACCCGACGAGTTACTGGATTGTCCTTCTGCCCCATAGTATTTAACGCGGGTGGGTGCTTGACTGTACATTTGGAGCATTTGTGTGGAAATTTAAAGTTCTCCCTGGTGCACGTTTCCTCATTAAAATCCCAGCATGCCCCCATCTGCCTAGGTTGTCCTCTGACTACTGACCCCACCCCTCCCCTCCCCGGGTGGGGCACCCCTGAAAAAGCCAGTAAAGAATAGGAAGTCCACTGGCCGTGAAGACTGTTTTGCCAAACTTGGCAGGACCCATTGTATGGTGCCAAAGATCTGAATCTTCTTCCCCTCATTATATTTCGGGATCCAACGCCATGCACATCCGAAACTCCATATCATATTGGGCCCAATTGTAGCCCCCGTAGTTAATCTGTGCCTTGCGTATTGTGTTCATATATTTAAACAGAGCTACACATCTCTCTGGCTGCTTCTCGCAATATACACTGGCGTAAATGATGAAAGCTGCCGTCCAATTCTTTATTGTCAATAGGCCCTTAGAACGATTAGCCAGGGGGCACAAACCTGACTGGGGCATTGTCAAGTAACCTCCGCTGCTGCCGTGAGGTGAACGGCTGGATTCCTCCATTCTCCATTCCCGGCCGTGAGGAGAACGGCTTAACGGAACTACATTTCCCAGAGGGCCCTGTACTCCCGCAGCTGACACCACGCCGGGGGGCACGATAAAACCACAGCGGCCCTCCCACAGCGTGGGGCACAAACCTGACTGGGGCATTGTCAAGCAGCCTCCGCTGCTGTCGTGAGGTGAACGGCTGGATTCCTCCATTCCCGGCCGTGAGGGGAACGGCCAAACGGAACTACATTTCCCAGAGGCCCCTGTAATCCCGCAGCTGACCCTGAGCCGGGGGGGCGATAAAACCACAGCGGCCCTCCCGCAGCGCGGAACTCTGGCAGGGGTGCCCGAGCCGAGCCCGGGCGAAGCCCAGTCCAAGGGCGGGCCCGTCTGTTCCTGTCCACAGCCGGGAGAGGCTGGGCTTGGCCAGGTCTCCTGATCCCTGTGGCCTGGAATTTGTCCCACCAGGATACGGTGTAGTGGACCAAAAGCCTGCAAGGTATCTGCATGACATTTTCCTACTGAGGTGACTGTGTCCTGTTTTAGTCATAATTAGCCATAATTCTGCATCTAATTTGAAGTGCTCTGTAGCCCCCGGGCTCTAAGTTCAAGAAGATTCCTTTGTTGCGTCTATTCTGAAGCAGGGGGGGCTCGGTTCACTTTTGGTACTGTGGGCCACATCAAGTGTTCAATAACATAAGCACTCCTTGACTAGCTGGAAATGGGTAAAAGGAAACTGGTTGTTGGGGGACCCCCAGGGACAAATGCTGCAGGTCCAGTTGGAACGATAGACTCTTTCTTAACCAGGGCAGCAGATGCCATAACAAAGGAGATAGCCCTAACTGAGAAAAGACTCTCTCTGGAGACTGAGAAAATAGTATTGGGCAACGCTGGGCATGGTTTAACTCAGGAGGAAAACAGGGACCCAACAGAAGAAATATGCTCTTCCATACCCTCATTCACAGCGTTGGAAGGTCAAATGGGTGGTCAGGACTGATTTACTGGTATTCCTGTGGCCACTCAAACAGTAGGGGATGATCTGGACTGCCCTACAACTAAGAGAAAACAAACCAGTGGAAGCAAACCCGTGAGAAAGTCCCCACGGACAAAAACAACTCCTCCACCGGCACCGGCTAAGGTAAACCTGGAATCATTGCTGGTTAGCCTCCTAAGATTAGAGACCATGACCAAAGCTCTGCTAGTACCTGTAATCTCCAAGTTAGAAGGCATAAAGTTAAAACTTGACTCCTTTGTCTCTATGCATAACAATTGTTCTGCAGGGGATGATATTGTAGCCGGTGGGAGGGGGGGCGCTCGTCAAGTCCCTACTGGCCCGGAACACATACCCCAGATCGGTAGCACACAAGTACATCAGACAACCGATACTCAAACCCCATTGGGTATGACTCATCCTAGTACTACAACTACTGATTGTGCCCCAGTGGGGGGGGTCACTGAATCACGGGCAGTCCATCAGGAAGCCGAGGAAAGTGTCAACGAGGACTTGCTATCTACACACATGTTAGCTCACCACAAATGGTTAACGTCGACAAACAAATGTATACTTGATCTCCCACCCCAATCGACGCCGTTAGTAGCTGTGCTTTTGTGGGTTCCCCCGCTTACAACCAGAACTAAGGAAACCCTATTAGATTTGATACATAAGACCATTCACTGGTGTAATAATAACGTAGCAAATGGCTCAAATATTACCCCAGATATCATCATGGCCAGAAGGGTTGGTTGGATCGGCCATGGGACTAGGAAAAATACTGAGGGGGATTGTATAATTGTTAATTTCAAGCACCCCAAGCAAGCCAAAGCATTAGTGGATTGTCAACAAAAATATGGTACTAAATCCAAAATTAGTCCCATTGCAAACTTTGTATCCCCCCAAATATTCTTTAGTAAATAGTGACTGGCATAGGCCGGGTTGGCAGAGGCCATTTAACCTGGTTACTCACCCCCAAGAAAGCAATTTAAACACTACAATACCACGAACAAATCGGTTTTTACCACTAGCAAACCCGCAAGGACTTGACGCAAATGATTGACTGGCCATGGCAGCGGGATCATCACAGGTTAAGATTTCACAACCGGAAGCTTATATAGAACCAATAACAGTCGCCCCCACACCTCAACGTTTGTTGGATAACTCCCCTAACCCTACTACTATTCCAGTTATTTCCAATGATGCCTCTTTGAAGGTATTGTCCTGGAATATAGCTGGGCTCAGACAAAAGAAGGGTGATATTTCTTGGGTACACTTTCATGCCAAACATCATATTATTGCCCTACAAGAGACATGGGAACCCAACGATTGCTTTCATCTTGATGGCTTCATCTCGTTTTGTAAACAAGCAATCCCGTCTAATATGGGCAGAGCCAAGGGAGGCCATCTTTTAATGTTCAGCCTCAAACTCTGTTATAGGGCCAAACTGATTAATTCCCCATCACCCTATATGTTCGCAGTCGAACTGTCAGGAAAGAATCTCCTCACCTTGTTAGTGGTGAATTTCTATAATTCCTTCTCTAGGAAGCACAAGACCGAACATCTTTTGGCCCTAGAAGACTTAGTAGAAAATTATGGGGAAGGCAGCCAAGTTTATTATGACACGCTAATTATGGGGGATTTTAACACTCGGAAATGTTGTCTTAACTGCTCCTTAACACTGGAGGAGGTAGACGATTCACAGGAGTTAAACCAGTTTGAGCACACATTGTCAGGAACACTCATAGAAGGACTGCTCTCTGAGTTTAATCTGAATTGTTTACAACAATCTGATAAGTCTGCCCTGGTCCCCACCTATGTAGGTAATTGTAGCGCTAGCATAATTGATCTTTTTTTTATCTGCCTTCGGCTGTACAGACTTTTAATGTTTTCTGTAATTGTTTTAGTGATCATAACCCTCTATATTGGTTCTCCTCCTCTCTTCTGTTATAATAGGGGGGGCTGCGAACCATATTACTAACACAAATATCAGGCACGAAGGCTGAGGTGGGAAAAGATCACTCCAGATAGTTTCCTGGAGAACCTGAATACTACCTGTGCATCGGAGCTCAAAGTATGTATGGACTCTGCACTACAAGATAGAGCCACCTTAGATGCCTTTGATATTAATATTAAACAGGCGGTTTGAATTTAGTGACTAAAACTAAAGTGAAATCCCCAAAACCAAAACGGTGGTTTGATGACACTTGCTCAGCTGCCCATAAGGAGCTAATGAAGGCTGTCAAGCAAAAACCGAGGGACCCAATACTAACTAGGAGCTGCAGGAAGGTGTATAAACTAGCAGTTTGCGAGAGGAAAAAACAACGAAGAGAGTATGCCTGGGAGGAGCTTGTTCAAGCTAGCATCCTGTCTGATAGTTCTAGATTGTGGTCCATAGTTAACAGTCCTCTCTTTTCAGGTGAGTCAAACTCAAGCAAGGACTGCATAATACCTGCAGAGAAATGAGTCCAGCACTTTGGCAATATTTATAGTAACACCAATCTAGCAGTATCCGTATGACACACAGTTCCCGGATTAGTTAGCTCTCCTCTCCTATTTCAGCACAGAAGAGGTCCATAAAGTCATTATATCAACATCAGGGGGGAAAGGCCCCCGGCCCTGACGGGATACCAGCTGACCTTTATAAGGCAGACCCCAAAGTCTGGGCCAAGCTTCTAACACATGTTTTTAATGATCCATGTGCTTACAGCTTCCCCCCGTCATGGGCAAAGGCAGTCATTTGCCCCATTTTTAAAAAGGGCCCTCGTGACGACCCAGCATGTTACAGTCCAATTTCGCTTTTAGATTCTGCATCTAAAATTATGGGTAAGGTAGTCCTGGATCACCTCACAGCCTGGCTTGATCACGCTAATGTTATTTCCGATCCCCAATATGGATTCAGGCAGGGGAAGAGGACACTAGACCAATGCCTGAATCTTCATTTGGTGATCGGGTTGTACACTGTTGCCATGGGAGGTGTCCTGCATCTGACCTTTATGGATCTAACCTCAGTTTTTGACCTCGTCAATAGGTCTAAGCTGTGGTTGGTCCTTCGTGATATAGGGTTAGATGCCAAATTGATCTCCTTCCTGCATACCACACATGCTTACACCACGGCCGCGGTACGGTTTATTGAAGATGGCAGCCTGACAGATTTGTGGCCAGTAGGAAGGGGGGTCCGGCAGGGGTGCATTTTGGCTCTATAACCAATGGGTGACAGCGGAAAAATCCACTGGCACCTCAGAGGGTAAGAAAGTTAGATGTATGGATACCTCCTCTCATGTAAGACTTCTCACACAATTGTATCCAAACCCAGGATGGCTCCTAAAGCCTCTAGTCACTCCTACTGGTGGTATATGCCGCAGTTGCAGAAAGGAAATAATTCCTTTTGTTGTTTACCCTCACACACCCTATTGGTGTCATGCTTCATCATCGGGTTCACCCAGACTCCAAAAGGTCTGGGTGGGCTCAACCGTCTTTCAGGGAGCACTTAGGAGATGTAGGCCAGGGGTATGTAAATATAAACAATCCTACCACCGCCCCAGGTATCACTTTATTAGCGGGGATGTAGTGGATATTAAAAAATAGTAGAAAGTGGGTCTTATCAGAGGTTATGGGCCTAAGACCCTACAGATTTGCCAACATGTTTCAGCCCACACAAGGAGGACAAACATTGGTCCGGGGCTTTCGCCAGGGCACAAAAAAGAGTTCCCTCCCTGGTTTACTTTAGACAAATTATGTTGACCTATCAATTGATTTTTGAAGGTACAGATAGCTGTCACCTTCATGAACACCATAAGTTATAGATGTTTGAATTACAAAAAACAATAAAAAACTTGATTTATATCACAGTGAGGAGAATACTTATCCTTCTTTCTTCTGTAATAGAAAAATTCCACCTGTTAGGAGAAAAAAGAGAAAAACAAAAGAATAAGACTAAAGATTGTATTTCAATAAAAGTCTTGTAGTGCCACTCCTATTCATACTTGGGTGCACATTTTCATTTCATGCAAGGTCTATGTTCGTGTAACAACAACCAACAGAGCCAAATTGAATTATGTTAATCCAAAAACACCCAATTTGGGTGGTGTGCGCAATATCACATTATGTCAATAATATTTGTCAATGATGAAAAAACCTGTTTAGAAATCACCATCTATGTTAAAAACCACTGTATTTCGTGACACAATCGTACTATTATTTGTGAGCTCCTGTATGCAAGGAACATTTCCGTGATTATCAGGTGTTTTAAATCCGTTTGTGACTTTTATGTGTCTCCCAATATGGTCTGGTGTCACTTCAGAGTATACACGCTCATGCACGCATTTACATACATCATTATTTCATGTGCAATAAATGTTAGTCATGAATTGTTCACTCGGTCACAACCTCGATTTGTCCTTACCCAATTTGAGGGAAAATTGCTTGTCTCGGGGTCGAAAAAGGGTAGGCTTGTAGTAAATTGCTGCTTGTAAACAAAAGGGAAATGAACCGCTAATCTCGTTAGGAATACGATTGTAAAAACCAAAATCTCCCCTCTCTATCATTTCAATGTCAGCGTTTCCCAACTTACTACATTACAGGTCCTGCCCGGCGGTATACAAAATCAGTATCTGCGCTCCCCGGCTCTCGCGTCTTGGTGTTCGCGGGTGCCCTCTAAATATAATTCACTCTGGGTAGCCGCTGGCATGTAGGTGGGGCTAGCTGCCATGGCGCTTGCGTGAAAACATAACTTTCGGTGCGCAAGACGCTGTTTGCTCAATAAATATAGGGATTTGTAGTTCATTGGACAGCCTTAGTAGTTTCTTTAATATAATTGGATTACATAAAGTGTTTTTTAAAAATTTTATTAATTATCTCGGGATCAAAGGGGCAGTGCCTGAATATAAATTTTCTCGCAATGAAGAATTAGAATTACGCAATAATATCACGAGATAAGAAGGTCTAAATCATGGACGCAATCCAATATAGGTGAACCAAACTCATTAAATAGGAATTCCCTATATCTTATATACAGCGTTTATCATAAGGGTGTCTTACATTGGCAATATAGTAAAGGACTGGACCCTTAGAATTATTAATGTTCAAAGCAGAGCATAATACCTTATTTTTCAGTAAAACACACCTATATTTTGGACTTGTATACATCAATCAAACTTCTGTGTTGTATTTTAATAAATGCTACAAGTAATGTTCAAAAAGTTACTACTTATCTCATCTCAGTGCATTCCAAGGTATGGAATTGTTCAAACCTTGTTTATCAGTCCCCAATCTGTATGCCCAGCGCTGTTCACATTCAAGGAGTCTTTTGGTGATATTGGGGCCATCATTAACTTTCTCAATCACTGTCTACTCTAAGTCTTTATCATTGTGTTTGTACTCCACATAATGTGCTGTTAATTTAGTGGCGATTATTCCACATCTGATTGTGCTCCTATGTTCTCCAATTCGGAGCTTTGCTTTGCGTGATGTCATTCCTATATATTTGAGTTTACATGGGCACAAGAGCAAATAAACCACATTCACTGTATTACAATCTGTGTGGTTTCGCTGTTCCCATCTAACTCAAATGCCCAGTTCAATGTCCTTGGTATGTTTAGTAAATGCGCAAACTGCACAGTTTCCACAAGGGAAATGGCCTTGTACAGGTGGTTGGTTCCATAGTGTCATTTGGGTGTCTAAAGTTGGTTCCCAGTTATCTGTATGAATTAACCTGTTTGTAATACCCTTGTTTTTTCTGAAGGAAAGCATTGTTTTTTCAAAATTTTGTTTATTGGATGTCAAAATACACCAATTATTCTGTATGATTTTTTTGATGGAGTTTGAGGATGAGTTATATGTGGTAACACAGATGATTGCTGTGTTCTCTTCCTTTGTATACTTTTGTAGTAATGCTTCCCGAGGTGTATTACGTGATCTTTTTTTCGCTTGTTCGATCACTCTTTTAGGGTAGCCTTTTTCTGCCAATTTGGTTGTCAATATTTTTGCTTCACTGTTATAATCCTTGAAATTAGAACAATTTCTTTGTATCCTTGGATATTGTCCAATCGGAAGGATTTCTCTTAAGGAGCATGGGTGCACACTATTAAAATGCAAGAGGCTGTTACAGTCAGTTGTTTTTTTATAGAGTGAACTTTCCAATTTCCCATCTTTGACCATCATGTTAATATCCAGGAACAACACCTTCATATTTGTACTAGTGTTGGTAAACTTTAGAAATGGATTAATGTTGTTGATCCATACCACGAAGTCTTTGATGCTATTGTCATCTCCATGCCAGATGACAAAAATGCCATCAATGTACCGTAGCCATTTACGTACTCTGTCAGAGAATGGGTTATTGTTCCATTTATGTTCTTCTTCTATATATCCCATATAGAGACAGGCAATACTGGGGGCAAAGGTACTGCCCATCGAAGTATGGTGGATTTGTAAATACATTTTGTCTTCGAACGTGAAGAAATTCTCCGTGAGTGCAACCCTGATAAGTTCTACAATGAGTTTTATTTGTGCATTCCAGGGTCAGTCAGTTTGTCTTAATATCATTTGTATTACCTGAATGCTATCCTCTTGAGGAATACTTGTGTACAGTGCTTCCACGTCTAAACAAAGCATAGTTTCCACTGATGGGTCATACTGGACATCTGTCAGGATATTGAGAAGATGCTTTGTATCTCTGACATAGGATTTTATTCCTGGCACCAAAGGACATAGAAAAAAGTCGGTATATTGTGAGAGTGGTTCAAGCACTGAACCTATTCCAGACACAATTGGTCTGCCTGCTGGTGGGATCTTTCCCTTATGTATTTTGGGGATTGTGTAGAAGATTGACATCCTTGGCTCTTTTTTGTTTAAAAAGACTTTTTCATTTTTGGAAATCCATTCTCTTTCAAATGCGTTCTTCGTGATCTGGATGATGGTCTTTTGCAGTCGTGAAGTAGGATCTCGCTGGATTTTCCTATAATGTCAGCCATCAGAAAGGAGGGAGATACAAGCTGATCTATATGTGTTTACCCCTTGTAGTACTATAGCTCCCCCCTTATTTGCTGGTTTTATGATTATGTCTTTCCGTTGGCCCAGTGATTCCAGCGCTTTTCGTTCAACCGCACTGAGGTTATTGAATGTATTGTAATTGGGTGCAAGTGATTCAATTTCTTTACTGACTGCCTGTTCAAAGGCTATCACCTCAGGTGGCATCGAGTAAAGTGGAGGTCGAAAGTTAGACTTCTCCCGTAATGTGGTGTATCCGGTGTCCTTTTCTTGTGGTGGTTGTTCATTAAAAAATGTCTTCACCCGGATCTTTCTGAAAAACTCTCTGAGTTGACAGTGTGCTCTGAACTTGTCTATATGTGTAGTTGGAACAAAACCCAAACCTTTATTGAGTACCATAAGTTCTGTTGGGGTGAGTACCTCATCAGTGAGATTGACCACCATGTCTACTTTGAGCTCGGGCCTGCTACTTCATCTTTCGTTTTGCTTTGTGTGTTCATCCGTTTGTCCTCTTCCCATTGGACATTTAGATTTGCACATCTTCCTCTTCTGCCTCTCCTCCAGCCCCGTCCTAAAAAATATTGTTGGCTTTGTTTGGGCTGGTAGAAGGGCATACCAAAATACTGAGGTGGTCCCTGGAAGGCTGGTTGATGGTACACACCTTGCCAAGGGAAAGGTTGTGGGGGGTACCCTTGACTATATCCCCCTCTTCTTTGTCTTTTTAGTTTGCTACGCCAGCTTTTGTTGGAATTGTCACTGGACCACTCATCCTGATCTGAATAGGATGAGTCTGAATCACTTCTATTTGAGGACCCTTTGTCGTTATCTGATTGTTTTTTATAATAATCCCGTATATACGGGTACACTCTCTCATGTGAGTACTTTTTTAGATCCTTCTGTAATTTATCGATTTTACTTTGCATCAAAAATTCTTTGTGCTCAGTAATCTCCTTGATCACCTCCTCTAGTTTATTTTTATACACCGTGTTCTTAATTTGGGTTTTCAAGGCGTCCTCACTTGTCTTTATATTTATAAGGAGTGCTTCAGATAGCCATTTGGCCGTGTTTATAATAAGGATCAACCAATCACGTGTACATCGCCATGCGAATAGAGAACACTCCTTTCTAAAGATGGGGTAATCTAGAAAGATTTGGGTTTCATTTCTAACTAGCAGACCATTCGGGGCTGCATTACCTCTTAAATATTCAGTCATGATCGCCCAGTGGATCAGGGTCCTCATGTGATTGCGTTTTAATTCTTTAAGTTCATCCCAGCTCTGATATTAACCTAGACATTGGGTTATATTAGTGTCAGGTAAAAACGACGGACCTTCCAAAATAGTGGTTGCCATATCGTCCGAAAATCCTATTCCTAGTTGTTCAGCCATATCGATATATGACGTTAGCTAGATGTGCAATTCAGTGGTATCAACTCCCAAGGAGGTGACTAACAGCAGGTTAATCCTCTTATCTTTCTATTATATGGGTGCACTTATAATAATATGAAATATGGAAATTATCCAGTACCCCACAGCTGTACGCTGCTCAAATACTATAACCAATGGGTGACAGCGGAAAAATCCACTGGCACCTCAAGGGGTAAGAAAGGTAGATGTATGGATACCTCCTCCCAAGTAAGACTTATCACCAAATTTTATCCAAACCCAGGATGGCTCCTAAAGCTTCTAAATAAACAAAGAAGGGGGTATACTTAAATGAGAGAAGGTAAAGACCTTCTGTCTGTTGGAGAGTTCTCAGAGAAGTAAAAAGAGAAATTATTTCTTTTTTATGAAACCCCTCACTCACCAACCTAGTTGGTGACATGCTTCATCATCGGGGTCCACCCGAGCAGTCGAATACCACTCGGGTGTGCTTCAACGCCTGATTACAGCGGAGCAGGTTTGTTATTATATCAGTACGTGTAAGTGACGTGTGTGAGTGAGTGAAATAAAGTTAAAAGTAATCCTACTCTACTCCCTAACAAATTTAATATGGAGCAGCAGGGTCACGGTTAAAAAAGTGGTGAAGTGTAATACTAATGTAGGTTTAATTTGACCTAAAGTATTATCCAAATATTGACGGTCTACATGTTTCAACCTTTTAGTGTAATCACAGGTTTTCGTCAGGACCTATCGACACACTGGGCGGTCTACACGCACTAAGGTGCATCCAACCCTGGAGCATCTGTGTGCCACCTACATATACTTGAGAAGGTGGTAAAAAGGGTTCAGGGAGTCCTCTGTGTACAGATGAACCTGAAAAAAGCACATAGAGTTCTGGGCAATCAGAAAATGATCTATTTAGAATTAGAATGAACAGTGCCCATTTCCGTGTGAACTCTCATTTTTGCGCATATAATCACCTCATTCTGAGCTATGCGCCCCATGTAATTACCATTGGTTGTTGGAACCGAGCATTCGTTCCATATTATGCGAAATTAGCATCAACCCACTAAATCATTGTGGAAATCGTGGGTGTCTTACGGCTACACAGCAATTGTGAGTATACTTGATGTGTGATTCTATAAAGCGGACAAAGATGCACGTGAAAAAGACTCTATTTGTGACATGCGTGCGCTAAGGAAATTATTTAAAAACAGAACACGGTGGAGAAAAGGAAAGGACTCAAGACTCACTCGCGATTCTTACTCGAATCGTGTCATGGGCTCATAAGGGAGACAGACGGTGCTGCATTACTGTTGGACAAGAAACACAAAACACGGGCGGCAATGGTCAGAATACTTAACTCTAAGTGCCTCACGTGTGCGTGGCCACCAGCTCTTCCCTACATACTCTTACCTCAGCTCACCGACTGCCTGCCACAAACCTGCGGTGCTTCCCCCAGGTGCCCGGATGTTACTGAATGGGCAGCAAGGCTTCAACTAAATACTCCTCACTTCCTGGTTATACGTCACATGACTAGTGGGCGTGGCCTGGAGTGAGGAGACAATTCTTAAAGCGACAGGTCGATTTCTGCCGGTGAATGGCCACCTACATATACTTGCGAAGGTGGTAAAAAGGGTTCAGGGAGTCCTCTGTGTACAGATGAACCTGAAAAAAGCACATACAGTTCTGGGCAATCACAAAATGATCTATTTAGAATTAGAATGAACAGTGCCCATTTCCGTGTGAACTCTCATTTTTGCGCATATAATCACCTCATTCTGAGTTATGCGCCCCATGTAATTACCATTGGTTGTTGGAGCCGAGCATTCGTTCCATATTATGCGAAATTAGCATCAACCCACTAAATCATTATGCCATGTAATTTTAACTGAACTACTGTTTTCCTTTCTGTAGCATTTCTCCTACGTGTGGAAGGCCCTATTCCATGTAAATATAATTTTAATAATCACTCTTGACTCCTTTTATTTTCTCACCTATGACTAGCCATTCACTGGCAGAAATTGACCTGTCGCTTTAAGAATTGTCTCCTCACTCCAGGCCACGCCCACTAGTCATGTGACGTATAACCAGGAAGTGAGGAGTATTTAGTTGAAGCCTTGCTGCCCATTCAGTAACATCCGGGCGCCTGGGGGAAGCACCGCAGGTTTGTGGCAGGCAGGCAGTCGGTGAGCTGAGGTAAGAGTATGTAGGGAAGAGCTGGTGGCCACGCACATGTGAGGCACTTAGAGTTAAGTGTTCTGACCATTGCCGCCCGTGTTTTGTGTTTCTTGTCCAACAGTAATGCAGCACCGTCTGTCTCCCTTATGAGCCCATGACACGATTCGAGTAAGAATCGCGAGTGAGTCTTGAGTCGTTTCCTTTTCTCCACCGTGTTCTGTTTTTAAATAATTTCCTTAGTGCACGCATGTCACAAATAGAGTCTTTTTCACGTGCGTCTTTGTCTGCTTTATGGAATCACACATCAAGTATACTCACAATTGCTGTGTAGCCGTAAGACACCCACGATTTCCACAATGATTTAGTGGGTTGATGCTAATTTCGCATAATATGGAACGAATGCTCGGTTCCAACAACCAATGGTAATTACATGGGGTGCATAACTCAGAATGAGGTGATTATATGCGCAAAAATGAGAGTTCACACGGAAATGGGCACTGTTCATTCTAATTCTAAATAGATCATTTTCTGATTGCCCAGAACTGTATGTGCTTTTTTCAGGTTCATCTGTACACAGAGGACTCCCTGAACCCTTTTTACCACCTTCGCAAGTATATGTAGGTGGCACACAGACGCTCCAGGGTTGGATGCACTTTAGTGCGTGTAGACCGCCCGGTGTGTCGATAGGTCCTGACGAAAACCTGTGATTACACTAAAAGGTTGAAACATGTAGACCGTCAATATTTGGATAATACTTTAGGTCAAATTAAACCTACATTAGTATTACACTTCACCACTTTTTTAACCGTGAAGCTGGTGCTCCATATTAAATTTGTTAGGGAGTACAGTAGGATTACTTTTAACTTTATTTCACTGACTCACACACGTCACTTACACGTACTGATATAATAACAAACCTGCTCCGCTGTAATCAGGCGTTGAAGCACACCCGAGTGGTATTCGACTGCTCGGGTGGACCCCGATGATGAAGCATGTCACCAACTAGGTTGGTGAGTGAGGGGTTTCATAAAAAAAAAAAAAAAATCTCTTTTTACTTCTCTGAGAACTCTCTAACAGACAGAAGGTCTTTACCTTCTCTCATTTAAGGATACCCCCTTCTTTGTTTATTTTGTATACCTCAGGGGACTGGGAGTACCCCTTACAACTTAGTTGTGAAATCCCTTTCTCTCTCTTTTGTTATATTGTCCTAAAGCCTCTAGTCACTCTTACTGATGGTATATGCCGCAGTTGCGGAAAGGAAATAATTCCTTTTGTTGTTTAACACTCACACACCCTATTGGTGTCATGCTTCATCATCGGGTTCACCCAGATTCCTAAATGTCTGGGTGGGCTCGACCGTCTTTCTGGGAGCACTTAGGAGATGTAGGCCAGGTGGATGTAAAGATTAAAAATCCTACTACCGCCCCAGGTATCCCTTTATTAGCGGGAATGTAGTGGATATTGAAAAATAGTAGAAAGCGGGTCTTATCAGAGGTTATGGTCCTAAGATCCTATGGATTTGCCAACATGTTTCAGCCCACAAAAAGTGGTCTGGGGATTTTGTCTGGGCACAAAAAAAAGTTCCCTCCATGGTTTATTCAAAACAAATTATGTTGACCTACCAATTGATTTTTGAAGGTGCAAATAGCTGTCACCTTCATGAACACCATAAGTTATAGATGTTTGAATGAGAAAAAATAATTAAAAACTTTATTTATATCACAGTGAGGAGAATACTTATCCTCCTTTCTTCTGTAATAGAAAAATTCCACCTGTTAGAGGAAAAAAGAGAAAAACTAAAGAAAAAGACTAAACATTGTATTTCAGTAAAAGTCTTGTAGTGCCACTCCTATTCATGCTTGGGTGCACATTTTCATTACATGCAAGGTCTATGTTCATGTAACAACAAACAACAGAGCCAAATTGAATTAAGTTAATCCAAAAACACTCAATTTGGGTGGTGTGCGCATTAACACATTCCGTCAATAATATTCGTCAATGAGGAAAAAACCTGTTTAGAAATCACCATCTACGTTAAAAACCACTGTATTTCGTACCATTATTTGTGAGCTCCTGTATGCCAGGAACATTTCCATGATTATCAGGTGATTGCAATCCGTTTGTCACTTTTATGTGTCACCCAATATGGTCCGGTGTCACTTCAGAGTATACACGCTCATGCACGCATTCACATACATCATTATTTTATGTGCAATAAATGTCAGTCATAAATTGTTCACTTGGTCACAACCTCGATTTGTCTTTACCCAATTTGAGGGAAAATTGCGTGTCTCTGGGTCGAGGAAGGGTAGGCTTGTAGTCAATTGCTGCTCGTAAACATTAGGGAAATGGACCGCTAATCTCGTTAGGAATACGATTGTAAAAACCAAAATCCCCCCTCTCTATCATTTCAATGTCAGCATTTCCCAACTTACTACATTACAGGTCCTGCCCGGCGGTATACCTAATCAGTATCTGCGCTCCCCAGCTCTCGCGTCTTGGTGTTCGCGGGTGCCCTCTAAATATAATTCACTGAGGGTAGCCGCAGGCATGTGGGTGGGGCCAGCTGCCATGGCGCTTGCGTGAAAACGTGACTTCCTGTGCGCAAGACGTCATTAGCTCAATGAATATAGGGATTTGTAGTTCATTGGACAATCTTTGTAGTTTCTTTAATATAATTGGATTACATAAATTGTTTTTTTTATTTTTCTTAATTATCTCAGGATCAAAGGGGCAGTGCCTGAATATAAATATTCTCACAATAAAGAATTAGAAATCCGCAATTATATCATGAGATAAAAAGGTCTAAATCAAGGATGCAATCCAATATAGTTGAACCAAACTCATTAAATAGGAATTCCCTATATCTTATATACAGTGTTTATCATAGGGGTGTCTTACATTGGCAATATAGTAAAGGACTGGACCCTTAGAATTATTAATGTTCAAAGCAGAGCATAATACCTTATTTTTCCGTAAAGCACACCTATATTTTGGACTTGTATACACCAATCAAACTTCTGTGTTGTATTTTAATACATGCTACAAGTAATGTTCAAAAGTTAATACTTATCTCATCTCAGTGCATTCCAAGGTATGCAATCGTTCAAACCTTGTTTATCAGTCCCCAATCTGTATACCCAGCGCTGTTCACGTTCAATGGGTCTTTTGGTGACATTGGGGCCATCTTTAACTTTCTTAATCACTGTCCACTCTAAGTCTTTTTCTAGACGTGGAGCACTGTACACAAGTATTCCTCAAGAGGAGAGCATGCAGGTAATACAAACTATATTAAGACAAACTTACTGGCCCTGGAATGCACCAGTAAAATTAATTGTAGAACTTATCTGGGTTGCACTCACAGAGAATTTCTTTAGGTTCGAAGACCAAATGTAGTTACAAATCCACGGTACTTCGATGGGCAGTACCTTTGCCCCCAGTATTGCCTGTCTCTATATGGGATATATAGAAGAAGAACATATATGGAACAATAACCCATTCTCTGACAGAGTACGTAAATGGCTACGGTACATTGATGACATTTTTGTCATCTGGCATGCAGATGACAATAGCATCAAAGACTTCATGGTATGGATCAACAACATAAATCTATTTCTAAAGTTTACCAACGCTAGTACCAATATGAAGGTGTCGTTCCTGGATATTAACATCATGGCCAAAGATGGGAAATTGGAAAGTTCACTCTATAAAAAAACAACTGACTGTAACAGCCTCTTGCATTTTAATAGTGCGCACTCACACTCCCTAAGAGAAAACCTCCCAATTGGACAAAATCTAAGGATAGAAAGAAATTGTTCTAATCTACAGGATTATAACAGTGAGGCAACAATATTAACAACCAAATTGGCAGATCACGTAATACACCTCGGGAAGCATTACTACAAACGAATACAAAGGAAGAGAACACAGCACTCATCTATGTTACCATATATAACTCATGCTCAAACTCCATCAAAAAAATCATACAGAATAATTGGCGTATTTTGACATCCAATAAACTAAATTTTGAAAAAACAATGTTTTCTTTCAGAAAAGAGAAGAGTATTTATTAGAAACAGGTTAATTCATACAGATAACCGAGAACCAACATTAGACACCCAAATGACACTATGGAACCAACCACCTGTACAAGGTCATTTCCCTTGTGGAAACTGTGCAGTTTGCGCATTTACTAAACATACCAAGAACGTTGACCTGGGCATTTGAGATAGATGGGAACAGTGAAACCACACAAATTGTAATACAGCGAATGTGGTTTATTTGATCTTGTGCCCATGCAAACTCAAATATATAGGAATGACATCACGCAAAGTCAAGCTTCGAACTGGAGAAGATAGGAGCACAATCAGACGTGGAATAATTGCCACTAAATTAACAGCACATTATGTGGAGTACAAACACAATGATAAAGACAGTGATTGAGAAAGTTAATGATGGCCCCAATATCACCAAAAGACTCCTTGAACGTGAACGGCGCTGGGCATACAGATTGGGGACTGATAAACAAGGTTTGAACGATTCCATACCTTGGAATGCACTGAGATGCGATAAGTATTAACTTTTTGAACATTACTTGTAGCATGTATTAAAATACAACCCAGAAGTTTGATTGATGTATACAAGTCCAAAATATAGGTGTGTTTTACTGAACATTAATAATTCTAAGAGTCCAGTCCTTTACTATATTGCCAATGTAAGACACCCCTATGATAAACGCTGTATATAAGATATAGAGAATTCCTATTTAATGAGTTTGGTTCACCTATATTGGATTGCATCCTTGATTTAGACTACAAAGGCTGTCCAATGAGCTACAAATCCCTATATTCATTGAGCTAACGGCGTCTTGCGCACCGGAAGTTACGTTTTCACGCAAGCGCCATGGCAGCTGGCCCCACCCGCATGTCGGTGGCTACCCAGAGTGAATTATATTTAGAGGGCACCCGCGAACACCAACACGCGAGAGCTGGGGAGCGCAGATACTGATAAGGTATACCGCCGGGCAGAACCTGTAATGTAGTAAATTGGGAAACGCTGACATTGAAATGATAGGGAGGGGGGATATTTGTTTTTATAATCGTATTCCTAACGAGATTAGGTGGAAATGCCTTAGGGAGGAGGCCGAGTTAGTTAAGCCCTCGGTGAGAAGATATGTTACATTGAGCCTAGGCCCGCAGCTACAACCATATTTATCTTATGTTAACAAACCATACCATCGTTTTACCTTAACAAGATTTCACCTAAATAAGGTTTCCTGGCTGCTGGAATTTCCGAGAGGATATCTAAATCCTGAATCATTAAAACCTTGCCCTTGTGATTACTTCCCGGAAAAGGATACCTTGCACCTAATGTTTTTCTGTGCCTACTATGAGTCTTTGCGTAGGCAGCACATCCTTCCTTTACTCAGAGAATGTCAGTTTGTCCAAGTGAGACCAGCTCTGCTCTACTTACAAATGCTGGCCTCACCTATGGTTTGCTTTGGGGTCGCAAGCTTCTTATTAGGACCAGATCACTGTTGTAATAGCAATCTTGTGTTGTTCGCTGGTTCAATTATGTCTTCCTTTTTAACCAATATGATGCATTTTTAAATGTGATATTAATTATGGACCTGGTACTCTATTCTAGCACAGTGCACTTTATATGATATGGTTTTATAAATGTTTTTTAATATGAATATTGTGACTGTTATGCGGGACCGCCATATTGTTATGTATTTAGATGGAATGTGTATTTTTTATGCAACATTGTATGCTTTTATGACTCTTGGCTGTCGAATAAAAAGTACTTTTGACTTGACTTGACTCGATTAGCCAGCTCATATTACACCTTCCTGGAACCCTCCTTCATCCTCAACTCCATATGTAACAGTTTCAACATTTCTACAAAGTTTCCAGTCCATAGTTTCTCCTTTGTTGCTAACATGTGGTGCACACCTAACAGCTCCGAAACCCCAATGTAGGGGAGCTTCTTGATTTTTAATTCCTTACTCTCTGGGCTCACCGCCTTGTCATCTGGCTGGTCCCCCCAGTACCTCCCCTACCCTTCTTCTCTGCATCCTTATACTCTGCCTCATTCGCCATATCCTTTCCTGAGCCTTTGCTCACTCAACTGACCCCATGGGGGGGCTATTACTGTTGATGGGGGGGGGGTGCTATTACTGTTGATTAACCTTAAGTTGTTATAGAAAGCAAAATTGATTGAATTATGTTCCCCCAATATTTTGGCAGTGGAACTGACAGGGAAGAATCTGCAATCTCTTCTAGTGGCAAGTGTTCATAACTCGTTCACTAGAAGTGATGAGCTAGAGCACCTGAGAGCTCTTACTGCCTTTTTGAACAATTATGCTGACAGTACTGAAACTCACTATAACATATTAGTCCTGGGAGATTTTAATATTCATGTTTGCCCTACCAATTGTTTAGTAATGGTGGAAGAGGAGTATGGCCCGCAGGGGTTAACTCATTTTGAACACACCTCTTCTGGTACCTTTTTAGAAAGTTTTTTGTCAACCCATAACCTGATCTGCCCTGCACAGTCTGAGGTTCTGTGTGGGACGGAACGACACTTTTGAGTGGTGACGAATATGGATGAGTTGGGTATCTACGAACCGCAAATGGCGAGTATAGTGGGTGTACGCAGTTTCGCTACGCAACCACGTATGGTTCGTCTTATTTTCGGGTTTGTTCATCTGAACCCTCGCGTTCCATTTTAGATACGGCATCCATTTTGGTTCTTGCCCTCAAGTAGCCAGCGAACGGACTTTGTCCGCTTCGTGACCCTGGGACTCCCAAGCTTACACGAGGGACACGTGTTCCTTTGAGTATGACTTTTATGACGAGGGAAATGACACGATGAAGGCAGATGGCCCCGCTCAAGGCTCATCTTGCCGTGCCGGTCTATTGTTTCAGTCATGCATACATTAGACATGGGGCCTCTGATCCCGTTATCAAGTTTCCTTTACTTCTCCTAACACTCTTCTCTAATCTGTTGTGCATCCTTGTCCTTTCTTTGCATCTGTTTTTGTCCCTTCTCCTAATGTGTTTACGGTCAGGATGGAATGTGTTTTATTGCAGAGAAGGTATGTTTTTACAGTTGGGAACTGGCAATACTGTTGTAATTATGTTCCGGCATCCTGAAACATGAACGCGACTCTTTTGAAGTTTATTGTGGGAACTGAGTTGTAATCTTTGTTCACCATACTGTTCTATGGGAAAAACGTGTATAAAAGGAGCGATCCACTTTTGCAATTTGAAGCAGTCTCCGAGAACCTACACGTTGTGTACTTCTTGTGACCTCTGTATCCCTGCAGTAAATAAACGCTGATCTCTGACGTCGCTGGAAGTGTCCCGTGTCTCTGTGTTTGGTACGCCAGAACAGGTAACCCACGAAGGTTTCAGGTGTTGTTCCCTGGCACCGCTGGGTCTTAGAATAACCCAGTCCTTCAGTTGGCGCCCAAAGTTGGGCGACATCAACGGTACCGGTCCAAAGCCCGACGATCGTGAGGAACTTCGTGTGAAATCTCCGAGGGAAGGTGCACCCCGCTTCATCGATCCAGTTGTCGAAATAAGTGGCCCGACGTCTTTTCCCGCGAAGATCCCCGCCTCCTGACGGCTGCGACGGACTGATGCCCTGACTGTCGACCTGTTTTAGCGCCTGGCGTAGTCCTTTGTACGGCGAGACGATAGACGGGCCTTCCTGGTGACGCCATTGTTCTCTCAGTTAAGTATTTGTGGGTCGCTCCCAGTGTTCCTTTGTTGTTTGCATGGTACCATAGCATTCGTGGTTCTTAGTTGTTGGGTTTTATTTGACGATTGCAATTGCCAAAAACCGAGGGTCTCGCAATTTTTGCGAGGATATCATAAATTCGATAGCCCTTGAAGTTTGTAAACTCGGTTAGTGTGCGCGATGCCTAGCCGTAGTACTTTGTTTGGGTTTCTCAAATGTTGCAGAATGGATTCCCGGCTGGAGGATTCATGTCCGATACCTCCGGTTGGAACTCCAATTTACGAGCTCTATAGTCGCCATGGTGTGGGTCCTATCGTGTATAATGAATATTGGGTCCGCTACACTAAAAATGATGGTGTTCTTAGTTGGCCATCTCATGGTAGTTTCGAAACTGCCGTTTTAGATAATTTGGAAGCTAAACTGTTTGAAAAGAAGGCTAGGCCGGCCATGTTTGATTCCTTCCGGTTATGGCGGAAAGAGGCCAAGCAGAAAGAAATCAAACAGAGTAAGAAAAATTAAAGAGAAGGCGTTATTACGGTGATGCGAAATGCTGAACAGTATCAGCGAGACAAAGATGAGAAAAAGCAGGAAGTTAGTGCTCGACTTCATCATATGGCGGTGGATAAATGTTATCCGGTGCTACCGTCTAATGTCGATAAGTCGGGAGAAGAACCGATAGAGGATTCGCTATTGTCTTTTCTGTTGAAGTCACCACCTCCCTATGCTCCCGATACTCTGGGCCCTGTGATTCTACCTCTTCCTCCACCTGCTGTTTTGGCGGCTGCTGGTCAGCCCGCCGTTCCTCCCGCTCTCCCGAATCCCCTTGTGCCGCAGATCGTTCATCCTCTTTTACCGGCTTCTCTTCCTACTGCGCCTTTTCAAGTCCCTCCTCAGTCTGTCGTTCCCGCTACTCCTGGTGCCGCGTCTACTTCTACTGCCTCCACCCCTACTGTTGCTGCGCCTGCATCTTCTTCCTCTTCTCCTTCTGTTCGTAGCCGTCTCCTGACTGCTGTTGCTACTCTTTATTCTCCGCTTTTTGGGCCAATACTCGGCTCGACTCTTTCAGATGTCGCTCAGAGGCGCAGCCAGCTTCCTGATGGTAGGGAACGTGAATCGCTGGTAAAAATGGCACGTAAATGGATTCGTAATCCTGTTAAATACACTTCGCGTGTAGTGTTTGAAACATTTTCTCAGTTTAATGCGCCCACTCAACGATTCGTGTTTGAGGAATTGTGTAAATCGTTGAAGGAGGAGTGGGATCATGATGTGGTAGATAATGTACCGTCTGAGGTTTCTGAGCTCCAGCATCAGTTCACAACTGGTGTGATCGTAGGTGACAAGGTTCGAGAAGCTCTAGAACGTTTGTTATCATTTCGATGTACAATGCAACCTCGAGCATTGTTTAAGGAAGAGACTGCAGAGTGGATGGCAAAACCTGGTCATTATCCGATGCGGGAAGTTCCCCCAGTATGGATGCCAGGTGATCCTAATGCTAACCCTGCTGTCCCAGGCCATTTTCAGAGAGTGTGGATACACCTCCCTTGGAAACGATCGGAAGTCTTACAGGTGATGCAAACTTTGCCTGATCCCCGTAAAAATCCAGCGGGTTATTATAAGGAGCTGTCCCAATTGGTGGATGCTACTGTTATGAACCTTGCTGATATTGACATGTTGTTTGGCAATGTAGTACCTCAGCCGATTTGGGAGAAAATTCGTCACGAGAATCACGCGGCCGAGTTAGGCGGTGACTGGGCTGCCCTTACGGCGGCAGACGCTCAGCAAGTCGGTGGGGCTAAGCCTGAGCAGCTTATTGTGGATTTGCCCCAGAGGATAATTACCCTTATGAAAACGCTTATGCCGGCGATGCGCGTCAATTGGGACAAGTTGTCCGCGTGCAAGCAAAAGAGGGATGAAAGCGTTTCCGATTTCTTTACGAGATTCGAGGAAGCATTCGTTGATCATAGTGGCCAGGACATGGGTTCAGAGGGTGGTCAGCGGCTGTTTGTTGATAAGTTTGTATCGAACTTGTTGCCCGAACTTAGCAATAAGTTGAAAAATTCTGAGAGTTCGTGGGCTGTTTCTACCACTGCTCAAATATTGGCTACGGCCCAATATTACGAAAATAGGGAAAAGGAGGAAAGTGAACGTGCAGATAAGAAAACAAAGGATCTTAAAACTAAGGTCTTATTGCAGCAAGCGTATCCTCCGCGCTCGAATTTCAGTGATTCGCAACAGCCAAATCGATCGCAATCACAGTTCTCCAGATCGCAGACGCGAAATGACTCTCCCGCACCTCGTTTTGTGTTGGGATATAATCAATGTGCGTATTGTCGAGGGGAGGGCCATTTGAAGTTTAATTGTCCGGTTCTCCGTGATAGGAATAATGGTGTGTCAGCTCGAGGAGGTCGTGGTGGTCCTCAACAAGCTTCACGTGGTAGAGGTCGTGGAGTTACTCAGAATCAGGCCGAGCGTTTTGCCACTTCCTCAGACTCGCAGAATTGTTTCGATCGACGCGAACCATCGTCCGGTAGATCTGCACAGTATCATGTGGATGACTGTTACGTCGAGCGTGATGTTGATACGGATGGTATCTACTAGGACAGCTATAGACGAAGGAAGGGAGAAGTATCAGTTCCGGTTGATCAGAGAGGGCCTTATGTTGCAGTAGCCACATTGGGCGTCGTTGAGCCTTTTCTGTTGGACACTGGTGCAGCAAAAAGTTCCATTATGCATTCGAAACTCCCTGGCGCGCCTTTGTCTGGCTTAACGAATGTTTCCGTTGGATTCTCTGGCGCCCCCGTTAGCAATCCAGTTTCTAGCCCCTTGCCCCTTACGATTGGGTCTCATGAGTTAGAAGCTCCTTTGATTTTGACTACTGGTTGTGGTGAGAATCTTTTGGGCTTGGATTTGTTGAAGAGGTTACATGCGACTTTGTACTGCTCTCCTACGGGTGTGGAGCTTACATTGGGTGAGAATGTGATTTCCCCTATGTATCTATCGATCGATAAGCTCCCACCGGAATTGAGTTCTCTTTCGGTTTCTTTGTGGGCGACAGGTCCCAATGATGTGGGCCTGCTGGATATCCCACCTTATGTTGTTCAATTGAAAGTTGATGCGCGCTTACCACGCATACCCCAGTATCGTATTTCCCTTGATGGTGAACGGGCACTATTAGCGATCATTTATGATCTGATCGGTAAAGATGTTATCGAGGAGACACGAGGTAACGTGTGTAATAGTCCCGTGTTGCCTATTCTGAAACGAACTGATCCGTCCAAGCCTCCTGTGTACTGTCTGGTTATTGACTTACGGGAAGTAAATAAAATTGTTGTCCCGCAGTTTCCTGTGGTTCCAGACATTACAGCTTTACTGACTCTGATTCTAGCCTCTGCATCATGGTTCTCGGTAATAGATCTGAAGAATGCGTTCTTTAGCATTCCGATTGCTGAGGAAAGTCGTGATTTGTTCGGATTTTCGTTAGGAGGTCGCAGTTTCCGGTTCAAACGCGCACCTCAAGGCTACTGTGAGAGCTCATCGATATACAGCCAAGCTCTTAAGAGTCAACTAGATGCATTTGTGCTGCCGACTGGTGCAGCTTTGATTCAGTACGTCGACGATCTGTTGGTAGCTGCAGATACTGAACAAGTTTGCAAGACTGCTACTGTGTCACTGTTACAGCATCTCTGTGACTTACACCACAAAGTGTCACCTTCTAAATTGCAATATTGTTGTCAAGAAGTTACCTACTTAGGTCACTTATTGTCAAAGGCGGGA
The DNA here is from genome assembly GCF_964204655.1 of Triturus cristatus. Classification (NCBI taxonomy): domain Eukaryota; kingdom Metazoa; phylum Chordata; class Amphibia; order Caudata; family Salamandridae; genus Triturus; species Triturus cristatus. Next base: position 715,609,953 of record NC_140593.1, on the reverse strand, counting down.
AGAAGGTTGACCCCTGAAAGAATTGCAGCAATTGCTCGAATGACTGTGCCGACGACCCAGAGAGATGTGCGTGCCTTTTTAGGTATCATGTCATACTGCAGACAGTGGATTCCGAATTTTTCACTGTTAGCGAAGCCATTGATAGCTCTCACGTGCAAGGACGTTTCGACTCCTTTGCCATGGACGGAGGAATGTCAGAAAAGTTTTTCTGAACTACGTGATGCACTGTGTTCGGCTCCTGTGTTAGGTACTCCTGATTACAGCAAGCCATTCACATTATACGTTCACGAGAGGGAAGGTTGTGCGTTGAGTGTTTTAACGCAACAATTTGGTGGCAAGCAGCGCCCGTGTGCATATTTTTCCTCGACCTTAGACCCGGTAGCTAGAGCGTTGCCAAGTTGCTTGAGGGCGACAGCGGCAGCAGCGGCGTCTATTCGGCAGTCCGCAGGTCTTGTTATGGATAATATGCTCATGGTGATGGTTCCGCATGCAGTTGATACTCTTTTGAATCGGACAAAGACTCAACATCTGACGAGTGCAAGGTTGTCTGGGTACGAGCTGACCCTTTTGGCAAGTCATATACAGATCAAACGTTGTAATGTACTGAATCCGGCGACATTGTTGCCGATTAATATGGAATCAGATGATGTGCCACCACATGATTGTTATTTACGATCTGAGGAAGAAACAAAAGGTCGTGTGGACCTGAAAAACACTCCCTTGACAGATCCCGATGGTACTTTGTATGTGGATGGCTCGTGCTTTAAATTGCCGAATGGCGATGTGACGACTGCGTATGCTGTAGTGACGTTGAGCACGGTTGTGGAAACTGCGAGATTGAATCAGAATTCAGCACAAGCTGCAGAGTTGATTGCATTGACAAGAGCGTGTGCTTTGTCTAAAGGAAAGCGAGTGAATGTGTTTACCGACAGTCAGTACGCGTTCGGTGTTGCGCATAACTTTGGAAGACTGTGGAGAGAAAGAGGATTTATGACATCGCATGGTACGAAGATTCAGCATGGGCAGCTCGTGAATGACCTTTTGGATGCACTTACACTGCCTAAACAAGTGGCGATTGTTAAATGTAGTGCACATCGGAAAGTGACGGATGATGTTGGTCGTGGTAATGCGTTTGCGGATGAGATTGCTAAGGAAACGGCTAAGGATCTTGCGACCCGAATGTATGTCACGAGTTCAGTGAGGTGGCCGACGGAGACTGGTATGTGTGAAAATACTATTGAGAGTGTTGAAGCAATTCAGAACGAAGCTACTAAAGCTGAAAAGACTAAGTGGAAAGAAAGTACGGGAAAGTTGGACATGCATGGATGTTGGGTTGACCTGACGGAATGTCAGAGGTGGATGTTACCAGATGCGTACGTATTAGCTGTTGTGACGATGGCTCATGGGTTGTCACATATCAGTGCGAAAGGAATATGTAGGTTCTTGTCCCCTGTATGGAGGAATGAGGGTATTGCTAAATGTGCCGAGAGAGTGGTTAAGAATTGTATGGTGTGTTTGATGCACAATCCTGGCAAGGGCACCCCCACTCCACCTGGTCATTTTGCTCCTCCTGTTTGTCCCTTTGAGGTTATCCAGCTGGACTTTATCCATATAGAGAGATGCAATAACCTGAAGTATGTTTTGGTTGTGGTTTGTGCGTTCTCCAGATGGATTGAGGCCTATCCTCTTAAGGATAACACTGCCCTGTCCACAGCAAAAATCCTGCTGAAGGAATACTTTCCTCGGTACGGAATGCCATGGATCGTGTGGTCGGATAATGGAAGCGAGTTTGTGGGAAGTGTAATGCAGAGTGTGTGTAAGGGTCTTGGAATTCGTCAAAAATTCCATAGTGCTAATCATCCTCAGGCAGCGGGTTTGGTTGAAGGGTACAATGGTACCCTAAAACTAAAACTCGCCAAGATTCAAGCTACGACTGGTCTATCATGGCCTGATGCCTTGCCTCTGGCTCTCCTATCGACCAGAGCGACCGTACACTCTCGAGTAGGGCTTAGCCCATATGAGATTGTGTTCGGCCGCCCTGCGAATATTTGGGGGGTCCCAAGACCAAGGGCTTTTGATAGTCTTGAGTATCCAATGTTAATTGATTACCTGCATGATTTGACCACTAAACTACGGTTAATCCATCAACAGGTCTTTGAAGCTCTACCAGCACAGACAGAGGGTCCTGGACACCAGCTCCGGCCAGGCGACTGGGTTGTTACCCGAAATTTCGGTCGGAAACGTAACTTGGAGCCAAGATTTGTAGGACCCTTTCAAGTCTTGTTGATAACGAGGACTGCGGTTCGACTGGAGGGCCGGAAGAACTGGGTACACGCCAGCCACACGAAAAAGGTACCGATCCCCTTACCAACGGATGGTTGGGTGAGGACTGGGATTTCGGCAACAGAAACTGAGACTCCTTTGCACTTTGTGCCGTTTAGCGACGCTCAACCTGTGGGGAATGATTTGTCACTGCCAAACCCACATGTGGAGTCATCGGTAGCAGAGAGCCCAAGGTCTGACTCGTTGTCCACTTCATCGAATACTGTTGCGCCAGCTGAACAATTGTTTGTAGAGCAAACTCGACCTGGAAGAAGTCGATACTTTCTTCGTTCAAGGACTAATAAAAATTAGTTGTATATTTGCTTTTTGATGCTATGAACATTATGGACAATTATATCCTTTCTTTTTGAGTTTTTATGTGCTGTCCCACGGCTAAGAGATTTGTAATAACACTGAACTTTTCGAGGAAACCTCTCCATCCGGGTCACCGTAGGGCCGTGCGGGTACTCCTTTCTGTTTAGCAGGTTTCTGACGCTAGGTCGGTTACTTTTGTCGATTCCTGGGAACTCCTGGGGATTGATAATCGCTACTCAGAACGAAGTGCGTCAAGTACGTCACGGACGGTTTGTAGAGGATGGCATTCTCTAAGCTGTTGGAAGTAGAAAGGATGTCGGCGCAGAGATCAGAATTAAGAAGAGTCGTACGTACAAAATGTTTTTTGTTTCAGGTGTTCCTACTGTTCCTGACCGTATCTATGTTATTGGTGGGTGGAGTGTATTTTGGAGTACAGTTGTTATTACCTTCTGTTTCACCTAACTTTTCTCCTAAACTAAGCTCCCTCACCACTGTTTCCCCACATTCTTTTCATCCTCTGCCTCAACATGAACAGGTTAGGCGTGCGGAATTTATGAATAACTCCTTCGTTCAACTTCTACATCAGCATCAGTTGGTGATGAATACTACCAATTGTTGGGTGTGTGGGTTAATGCCACATACCATGGATAGGGGTATTCCATATTTGGTCCTTCCTTACAGCTCCCAGGGTTCGGCTCGAGCATTCCAAACTATGTTCCGTAGTGCACTAGATTCCTACCCCAGTCGAGAGCCACGTTCTGCCAATTTTGGTCCTGGGCCGTATCACAAACCTTTGGCGATAGCGATAGCGGATTTAGATAGAGATGTTTTTGATGCATCGCTTATCCCAAATGAAGAGGTACAGGCTTATAAGGATCTGAGCGAGGCTGAGTATAGTACGTCAGTGGGTGATAGACAGCTTAAGAGCTCGTCCCCAATATGGATTGTACCACACCTCGGTAATTTCTGCTTGAAAGGTTTGGGTCGAAATCCGAGAGCACAACTTGGGAACAGTGCTTGCACTGACACGTAGGTTCTGCCAATGCTCTCTTCCCCTGTTTTTCTGACCGCTAAGGGCACTTATTTTGTATGTTATGAACGCGCATATACATGGTTACCCCGTGATTTTTCGGGTACCTGTTATATTGCGAATCTTTTACCACCGACTTTCACTGTCGCCTCAGATTATCACAAAACTAGAGTTGTGAGAGGCGTTATTAGCAAAGAGGATACTGCCGGTCAAGAAGCAGGAGACTTCTTTAAGGGTTTCTTGCCGTTTTGGGGACCTATGGTTAATAGTAGGAACCTAAGACAGTTGACACGTGTAGTTGAGTCGACTGCTAATATTACTGCAAGTGCCCTTGGTAATTTAACAGCTGAACTTCAGGCGGATAGACTCATGACGTTGCAGAACCGTATGGTTCTAGATGTTGTTCTCGCAGATAGAGGTGGTGTGTGTAAAGTTATCCATTCGAGTTGTTGCATTTTTATTCCTGACAATGCTCCAACTGTCTACCAAGCCATCTCGAAGTTGCACAAGATTTCCGAGTCCATACACGTGGACGAAGGTAATTGGACGCTTCTAGGATGGTTTTGGGGCCTGATGTCAACTTGGGGTTGGAAGATTCTGATGATCGTAGGGGTTGTTGTAACGTTTCTGTTCACGTGTTGTCTTTGTGTACAGTGTGGTCCTGCCTTATGTGGCCTATGTGCTACAACGTGTATAAGACGGCCATCTGTTACCAAGGAAATGTTGATGAATAGAATGATGTTCCAGCAGCAACTGAACGATCTGATGAATATTGAAATAGATTCCGATCTTGACTAATGCTTGCCTACATGAGGGCAAAAGGAGCGTCTGAGGTTCCGTGTGGGACGGAACGACACTTTTGAGTGGTGACGAATATGGATGAGTTGGGTATCTACGAACCGCAAATGGCGAGTATAGTGGGTGTACGCAGTTTCGCTACGCAACCACGTATGGTTCGTCTTATTTTCGGGTTTGTTCATCTGAACCCTCGGGTTCCATTTTAGATACGGCATCCATTTTGGTTCTTGCCCTCAAGTAGCCAGCGAACGGACTTTGTCCGCTTCGTGACCCTGGGACTCCCAAGCTTACACGAGGGACACGTGTTCCTTTGAGTATGACTTTTATGACGAGGGAAATGACACGACGAAGGCAGATGGCCCCGCTCAAGGCTCATCTTGCCGTGCCGGTCTATTGTTTCAGTCATGCATACATTAGACATGGGGTCTCTGATCCCGTTATCAAGTTTCCTTTACTACTCCTAACACTTTTCTCTAATCTGTTGTGCATCCTTGTCCTTTCTTTGCATCTGTTTTTGTCCCTTCTCCTAATGTGTTTACGGTCAGGATGGAATGTGTTTTATTGCAGAGAAGGTATGTTTTTACAGTTGGGAACTGGCAATACTGTTGTAATTATGTTCCGGCCTCCTGAAACATGAACGCGACTCTTTTGAAGTTTATTGTGGGAACTGAGTTGTAATCTTTGTTCACCATACTGTTCTATGGGAAAAACGTGTATAAAAGGAGCGATCCACTTTTGCAATTTGAAGCAGTCTCCGAGAACCTACACGTTGTGTACTTCTTGTGACCTCTGTATCCCTGCAGTAAATAAACGCTGATCTCTGACGTCGCTGGAAGTGTCCTGTGTCTCTGTGTTTGGTACGCCAGAACAGGTAACCCACGAAGGTTTCAGGTGTTGTTCCCTGGCACCGCTGGGTCTTAGAATAACCCAGTCCTTCAAGTCGGATAGGATGTCTCTTGTACCTACATATGTTGGTCATTGCCGGCAAAGTATAATTGACTTTATTTTGGTCTCCTCTTCATTGTTGTTGTCACTAGGCACATTAAGTGCAACAAATAATTGTTTAAGTGATCACAACCCGTTGAGACTGGACCTTAATATTTGTGCTGTAAACAAAGGAAGATCCAACTTGCCAATGCTAATATCGCACCCACAGAACAAGCGCGTAGAATAAGGTGGGAAATGATCACCCCTGACAGCTTTATTGACAATCTAATCACTAATTGTGCACAGGAGATTGGGATTTGCTCAGATCAAGATTCCCATCCACTAACAGTCCTTGATGCCTTTGATCGAATCACAAAGCAGGTTGCTTCAAACTTAACTGTCTCCTGCAGACCAAGGCCCCCAAAATTTAAAAAATGGTTTGATGAAATCTGTATGAGTACCCATAAGGAACTCATGCAGGAACTTAAGCAAAAACCCTGGGTAGCCACACAGGTTAAGATTGCAAGGAGGGCTTACAAACTTGCAGTGGAAAGGCGGAAAAGGCAACTAAGGGAGATGGCGTGGGAGGAGCTCAGTCAATCCAGTGTTCTGGCCAATGGTTCTAGATTCTGGTCTGTTGTAAATAGTCCAATGTTCGATGAATCACCAAACTCCAGTAAAGTCTGTTTAGTTCCTGCTGAGAGGTGGGTGCAACACTTTGGGAAAGTGTATAGTGATGTGATCACCGGAAACCCCGCAGGGATGATAGGTAGTGATTGTGTATCACATTCCTTAGTTTTTACTATGGATGAAGTAACTAAGGCTATTACATCAACCTCAGGGGGGAAAGCCCCAGGCCCAGACGGAGTACCGGCTGATCTCTATAAAGCAGATCCTAAGTTTTGGGCCAAGATTTTAACTCTTGTTTTTAATGCAGCCACCATCTCTGGTTTTCCCCTGTCTTGGGCCAAGGCGGTTATTATCCCGATCTTCAAGAAGGGAGCAAGAGACGATCCGGCCTGTTATAGGCCCATTTCGCTCCTTGACTCCGTGGGCAAAATTTTGGGGAAGTCGTCCTCGCACGCCTAACAGAGTGGCTTGATCAAGCAAGTATAGTTTCCGACCTCCAATATGGCTTTAGGCAAGGGAAAGGCATGCTGGGCCAATGCCTTAATCTCCATTTGTTGATAGGGAAGTATACAGTCGCTAAGCACTGGGATCTCCATCTGGCCTTTATGGACCTAACCTCGGCTTTTGACCTTGTGAACAGATCAAAACTTGGGCGACCCTCCAAGTCATAGGGTTAGATGCTCACTTGATTTCCTTTCTGGCGGCCATCCACGCAAATACAACAGCGGCAGTGCGCTTTAACGAAGATGATACGCTAATTGATTCTTGGCCAGTTAAAAGAGGGGTACGGCAGGGGTGCATCTTGGCCCCCTTGCTGTTTACAGTCTATATCAATAAGTTAGGGGACTCTCTGATTTCTTGCTGTAAAGATATCCCTTGAGTTGGCACCAAAATGATTCCTGCACTTTTGTATTCCGACGATGCGGTGTTGGTGGCAAGGACTGCAAGGGGGCTGCAAATGCTTTTAAATTGTTTTATAGAGTTTATGGAGTCCTTGGACTTAATCACCAATTTTAAAAAGTCACATGCTATGTCCATAGGTTCAAGGAGGGCAACAAAGGTCAAATTCTATTGCAATGATCTAGAATTAGTAAAAGTTCCTGCTTTTCCATATTTAGGGGTTATTTCTGATGACCAGCGCTCATGGTGTATACAGCGTACACACAAAAAGAACGCATTAGCCAGAGCTACAGGGGCTATTTTAGACTTTGCAAAAAGAATTGGATCAAAACCACTCCTCGCGCTTATGAAGATTTACAACGCCAAGTGTCTCCCTATGGCGACATACGGGAGCGACATCAGGGGATACACAGATGCCAGAGAAATTCAGGGGGCCGAAAACTCTTTTTTGCATAGATTGCTGTCGGTCCCGGCTTCCACGCCAATTTTTAATATACATGAGGAGCTAGGAGTAGGTTTTATTTCCGACCAGACTGCGTTTGCCCTTTTATTGTGTTGGCTGAGAATTTGGACACAACCAACACCAAATCTTAACCAATTGGTTATCCAAGACTGCCTCTCCTTAGATAAGGTGTTAGATATCCCATGGATCAGATACATTAAGAACCAGATGGAAACCCTTGGCTGCTCTCATTTATTCTTGAGAAAATGTATTATTCCTCTACTTAGAGGCTGTAACTTTGAACAAGTTAGGCCGGCGCTGGCATACTTGCAAATGCTAGCGTCACCTACGGTCTGTTTCAGGGTAGCAAGTTTTCTAACAGGAGCAATCAGGTACAGAAATAGGTTACCATTGAACCACTCTGTTGACTCTGTTTTGAACCATGTTACTTAAAAGCCTTCTTGTATGTGACACTGGATAATTTTATCTTATTTATTTAACTCCCAGGCCTAATTTTTTTATGTGTTGGTGGGTTGCATTTTTATTCCCCCTGCTATGGATTTTGGGGTGTCCTTTTCTTCGCATGAAGTGTTGTGTAACCCTATGAAGTGCATTTTAAACCATTGTAAATAATGACCCTGAGTAGAGCAAGATGCTACGTGGAGTAACAATTGTCTCATTGTTCTTTTTAAAAATGTAATGTCTGTCATACTGTCACAAGATGGGGGATTTTAATTGATTTTACATCTATGTATTTTATGGTAGTAGATTCGATCTGTCCTGTTTTGTTATTTGCACTTTGATGAATTCGTCAAAAATTCCATAGTGCTAATCATCCTCAGGCAGCGGGTTTGGTTGAAGGGTACAATGGTACCCTAAAACTAAAACTCGCCAAGATTCAAGCTACGACTGGTCTATCATGGCCTGATGCCTTGCCTCTGGCTCTCCTATCGACCAGAGCGACCGTACACTCTCGAGTAGGGCTTAGCCCATATGAGATTGTGTTCGGCCGCCCTGCGAATATTTGGGGGGTCCCAAGACCAAGGGCTTTTGATAGTCTTGAGTATCCAATGTTAATTGATTACCTGCATGATTTGACCACTAAACTACGGTTAATCTATCAACAGGTCTTTGAAGCTCTACCAGCACAGACAGAGGGTCCTGGACACCAGCTCCGGCCAGGCGACTGGGTTGTTACCCGAAATTTCGGTCGGAAACGTAACTTGGAGCCAAGATTTGTAGGACCCTTTCAAGTCTTGTTGATAACGAGGACTGCGGTTCGACTGGAGGGCCGGAAGAACTGGGTACACGCCAGCCACACGAAAAAGGTACCGATCCCCTTACCAACGGATGGTTGGGTGAGGACTGGGATTTCGGCAACAGAAACTGAGACTCCTTTGCACTTTGTGCCGTTTAGCGACGCTCAACCTGTGGGGAATGATTTGTCACTGCCAAACCCACATGTGGAGTCATCGGTAGCAGAGAGCCCAAGGTCTGACTCGTTGTCCACTTCATCGAATACTGTTGCGCCAGCTGAACAATTGTTTGTAGAGCAAACTCGACCTGGAAGAAGTCGATACTTTCTTCGTTCAAGGACTAATAAAAATTAGTTGTATATTTGCTTTTTGATGCTATGAACATTATGGACAATTATATCCTTTCTTTTTGAGTTTTTATGTGCTGTCCCACGGCTAAGAGATTTGTAATAACACTGAACTTTTCGAGGAAACCTCTCCATCCGGGTCACCGTAGGGCCGTGCGGGTACTCCTTTCTGTTTAGCAGGTTTCTGACGCTAGGTCGGTTACTTTTGTCGATTCCTGGGAACTCCTGGGGATTGATAATCGCTACTCAGAACGAAGTGCGTCAAGTACGTCACGGACGGTTTGTAGAGGATGGCATTCTCTAAGCTGTTGGAAGTAGAAAGGATGTCGGCGCAGAGATCAGAATTAAGAAGAGTCGTACGTACAAAATGTTTTTTGTTTCAGGTGTTCCTACTGTTCCTGACCGTATCTATGTTATTGGTGGGTGGAGTGTATTTTGGAGTACAGTTGTTATTACCTTCTGTTTCACCTAACTTTTCTCCTAAACTAAGCTCCCTCACCACTGTTTCCCCACATTCTTTTCATCCTCTGCCTCAACATGAACAGGTTAGGCGTGCGGAATTTATGAATAACTCCTTCGTTCAACTTCTACATCAGCATCAGTTGGTGATGAATACTACCAATTGTTGGGTGTGTGGGTTAATGCCACATACCATGGATAGGGGTATTCCATATTTGGTCCTTCCTTACAGCTCCCAGGGTTCGGCTCGAGCATTCCAAACTATGTTCCGTAGTGCACTAGATTCCTACCCCAGTCGAGAGCCACGTTCTGCCAATTTTGGTCCTGGGCCGTATCACAAACCTTTGGCGATAGCGATAGCGGATTTAGATAGAGATGTTTTTGATGCATCGCTTATCCCAAATGAAGAGGTACAGGCTTATAAGGATCTGAGCGAGGCTGAGTATAGTACGTCAGTGGGTGATAGACAGCTTAAGAGCTCGTCCCCAATATGGATTGTACCACACCTCGGTAATTTCTGCTTGAAAGGTTTGGGTCGAAATCCGAGAGCACAACTTGGGAACAGTGCTTGCACTGACACGTATGTTCTGCCAATGCTCTCTTCCCCTGTTTTTCTGACCGCTAAGGGCACTTATTTTGTATGTTATGAACGCGCATATACATGGTTACCCCGTGATTTTTCGGGTACCTGTTATATTGCGAATCTTTTACCACCGACTTTCACTGTCGCCTCAGATTATCACAAAACTAGAGTTGTGAGAGGCGTTATTAGCAAAGAGGATACTGCCGGTCAAGAAGCAGGAGACTTCTTTAAGGGTTTCTTGCCGTTTTGGGGACCTATGGTTAATAGTAGGAACCTAAGACAGTTGACACGTGTAGTTGAGTCGACTGCTAATATTACTGCAAGTGCCCTTGGTAATTTAACAGCTGAACTTCAGGCGGATAGACTCATGACGTTGCAGAACCGTATGGTTCTAGATGTTGTTCTCGCAGATAGAGGTGGTGTGTGTAAAGTTATCCATTCGAGTTGTTGCATTTTTATTCCTGACAATGCTCCAACTGTCTACCAAGCCATCTCGAAGTTGCACAAGATTTCCGAGTCCATACACGTGGACGAAGGTAATTGGACGCTTCTAGGATGGTTTTGGGGCCTGATGTCAACTTGGGGTTGGAAGATTCTGATGATCGTAGGGGTTGTTGTAACGTTTCTGTTCACGTGTTGTCTTTGTGTACAGTGTGGTCCTGCCTTATGTGGCCTATGTGCTACAACGTGTATAAGACGGCCATCTGTTACCAAGGAAACGTTGATGAATAGAATGATGTTCCAGCAGCAACTGAACGATCTGATGAATATTGAAATAGATTCCGATCTTGACTAATGCTTGCCTACATGAGGGCAAAAGGAGCGTCTGAGGTTCCGTGTGGGACGGAACGACACTTTTGAGTGGTGACGAATATGGATGAGTTGGGTATCTACGAACCGCAAATGGCGAGTATAGTGGGTGTACGCAGTTTCGCTACGCAACCACGTATGGTTCGTCTTATTTTCGGGTTTGTTCATCTGAACCCTCGGGTTCCATTTTAGATACGGCATCCATTTTGGTTCTTGCCCTCAAGTAGCCAGCGAACGGACTTTGTCCGCTTCGTGACCCTGGGACTCCCAAGCTTACACGAGGGACACGTGTTCCTTTGAGTATGACTTTTATGACGAGGGAAATGACACGACGAAGGCAGATGGCCCCGCTCAAGGCTCATCTTGCCGTGCCGGTCTATTGTTTCAGTCATGCATACATTAGACATGGGGTCTCTGATCCCGTTATCAAGTTTCCTTTACTACTCCTAACACTTTTCTCTAATCTGTTGTGCATCCTTGTCCTTTCTTTGCATCTGTTTTTGTCCCTTCTCCTAATGTGTTTACGGTCAGGATGGAATGTGTTTTATTGCAGAGAAGGTATGTTTTTACAGTTGGGAACTGGCAATACTGTTGTAATTATGTTCCGGCCTCCTGAAACATGAACGCGACTCTTTTGAAGTTTATTGTGGGAACTGAGTTGTAATCTTTGTTCACCATACTGTTCTATGGGAAAAACGTGTATAAAAGGAGCGATCCACTTTTGCAATTTGAAGCAGTCTCCGAGAACCTACACGTTGTGTACTTCTTGTGACCTCTGTATCCCTGCAGTAAATAAACGCTGATCTCTGACGTCGCTGGAAGTGTCCTGTGTCTCTGTGTTTGGTACGCCAGAACAGGTAACCCACGAAGGTTTCAGGTGTTGTTCCCTGGCACCGCTGGGTCTTAGAATAACCCAGTCCTTCAAGTCGGATAGGATGTCTCTTGTACCTACATATGTTGGTCATTGCCGGCAAAGTATAATTGACTTTATTTTGGTCTCCTCTTCATTGTTGTTGTCACTAGGCACATTAAGTGCAACAAATAATTGTTTAAGTGATCACAACCCGTTGAGACTGGACCTTAATATTTGTGCTGTAAACAAAGGAAGATCCAACTTGCCAATGCTAATATCGCACCCACAGAACAAGCGCGTAGAATAAGGTGGGAAATGATCACCCCTGACAGCTTTATTGACAATCTAATCACTAATTGTGCACAGGAGATTGGGATTTGCTCAGATCAAGATTCCCATCCACTAACAGTCCTTGATGCCTTTGATCGAATCACAAAGCAGGTTGCTTCAAACTTAACTGTCTCCTGCAGACCAAGGCCCCCAAAATTTAAAAAATGGTTTGATGAAATCTGTATGAGTACCCATAAGGAACTCATGCAGGAACTTAAGCAAAAACCCTGGGTAGCCACACAGGTTAAGATTGCAAGGAGGGCTTACAAACTTGCAGTGGAAAGGCGGAAAAGGCAACTAAGGGAGATGGCGTGGGAGGAGCTCAGTCAATCCAGTGTTCTGGCCAATGGTTCTAGATTCTGGTCTGTTGTAAATAGTCCAATGTTCGATGAATCACCAAACTCCAGTAAAGTCTGTTTAGTTCCTGCTGAGAGGTGGGTGCAACACTTTGGGAAAGTGTATAGTGATGTGATCACCGGAAACCCCGCAGGGATGATAGGTAGTGATTGTGTATCACATTCCTTAGTTTTTACTATGGATGAAGTAACTAAGGCTATTACATCAACCTCAGGGGGGAAAGCCCCAGGCCCAGACGGAGTACCGGCTGATCTCTATAAAGCAGATCCTAAGTTTTGGGCCAAGATTTTAACTCTTGTTTTTAATGCAGCCACCATCTCTGGTTTTCCCCTGTCTTGGGCCAAGGCGGTTATTATCCCGATCTTCAAGAAGGGAGCAAGAGACGATCCGGCCTGTTATAGGCCCATTTCGCTCCTTGACTCCGTGGGCAAAATTTTGGGGAAGTCGTCCTCGCACGCCTAACAGAGTGGCTTGATCAAGCAAGTATAGTTTCCGACCTCCAATTTGGCTTTAGGCAAGGGAAAGGCATGCTGGGCCAATGCCTTAATCTCCATTTGTTGATAGGGAAGTATACAGTCGCTAAGCACTGGGATCTCCATCTGGCCTTTATGGACCTAACCTCGGCTTTTGACCTTGTGAACAGATCAAAACTTGGGCGACCCTCCAAGTCATAGGGTTAGATGCTCACTTGATTTCCTTTCTGGCGGCCATCCACGCAAATACAACAGCGGCAGTGCGCTTTAACGAAGATGATACGCTAATTGATTCTTGGCCAGTTAAAAGAGGGGTACGGCAGGGGTGCATCTTGGCCCCCTTGCTGTTTACAGTCTATATCAATAAGTTAGGGGACTCTCTGATTTCTTGCTGTAAAGATATCCCTTGAGTTGGCACCAAAATGATTCCTGCACTTTTGTATTCCGACGATGCGGTGTTGGTGGCAAGGACTGCAAGGGGGCTGCAAATGCTTTTAAATTGTTTTATAGAGTTTATGGAGTCCTTGGACTTAATCACCAATTTTAAAAAGTCACATGCTATGTCCATAGGTTCAAGGAGGGCAACAAAGGTCAAATTCTATTGCAATGATCTAGAATTAGTAAAAGTTCCTGCTTTTCCATATTTAGGGGTTATTTCTGATGACCAGCGCTCATGGTGTATACAGCGTACACACAAAAAGAACGCATTAGCCAGAGCTACAGGGGCTATTTTAGACTTTGCAAAAAGAATTGGATCAAAACCACTCCCCGCGCTTATGAAGATTTACAACGCCAAGTGTCTCCCTATGGCGACATACGGGAGCGACATCAGGGGATACACAGATGCCAGAGAAATTCAGGGGGCCGAAAACTCTTTTTTGCATAGATTGCTGTCGGTCCCGGCTTCCACGCCAATTTTTAATATACATGAGGAGCTAGGAGTAGGTTTTATTTCCGACCAGACTGCGTTTGCCCTTTTATTGTGTTGGCTGAGAATTTGGACACAACCAACACCAAATCTTAACCAATTGGTTATCCAAGACTGCCTCTCCTTAGATAAGGTGTTAGATATCCCATGGATCAGATACATTAAGAACCAGATGGAAACCCTTGGCTGCTCTCATTTATTCTTGAGAAAATGTATTATTCCTCTACTTAGAGGCTGTAACTTTGAACAAGTTAGGCCGGCGCTGGCATACTTGCAAATGCTAGCGTCACCTACGGTCTGTTTCAGGGTAGCAAGTTTTCTAACAGGAGCAATCAGGTACAGAAATAGGTTACCATTGAACCACTCTGTTGACTCTGTTTTGAACCATGTTACTTAAAAGCCTTCTTGTATGTGACACTGGATAATTTTATCTTATTTATTTAACTCCCAGGCCTAATTTTTTTATGTGTTGGTGGGTTGCATTTTTATTCCCCCTGCTATGGATTTTGGGGTGTCCTTTTCTTCGCATGAAGTGTTGTGTAACCCTATGAAGTGCATTTTAAACCATTGTAAATAATGACCCTGAGTAGAGCAAGATGCTACGTGGAGTAACAATTGTCTCATTGTTCTTTTTAAAAATGTAATGTCTGTCATACTGTCACAAGATGGGGGATTTTAATTGATTTTACATCTATGTATTTTATGGTAGTAGATTCGATCTGTCCTGTTTTGTTATTTGCACTTTGATGATTTAATTAACCGAATAAAGTTAACTCTGACTGACTGACTGACCCCATAGTCCCTGACTTTTTGTCCCCAGACCCCAACCCCATTGCCATTGCGTCTCTGTCTTCCGTGCCTATCCCTGTGTCAGTCACATAGGAACCTTTTAGCAAGTGAACCGTGCCCTCTTTCTGCGATTCCGTCGCATCCACACCAATTGAAACCATTGCAGGAGCTATATAATCGCCGGCATGAGCCGTACCTTCCCAGGTTGTTTGCCTTCACCCATGCTTGGCTATGGTTAAGGTAGGCTGCCGTGATACTGAGCTACTAGGGAGATAGTTTAGATTTATGTGTAATTGGGTGTCCTCAGCCTACATGTGATATGCAGCACAAATTAATCAAGTTATTCATAGGCCCGGGTATTGTGTAGGAGTCAAAGAGCATATTAGATAGTAATAGCCACTGTGGAACTCTTCTTGAGATGCTTAAAGTGGTTAACTGACAGCTTTCTTTTTGCTAATCTGCTCTATTCCTGATTTTCAATTTACGCTCAGCATGAACAAACTTCCATTCGTTTTTATACTTTAATCTATTTGTGTAACTGCAGCATCAAAACTGTGCCCTTGAACATATATGAGTTTATATTGATGTGTTATTTTCACATGAATGGATTTTTGCAGTAGACAAATATGTTTTATTAATTACTTTGGCTGTGGGAAATGTCTGGATTCTTGGACTCAGGAAATGTACCATATTTAGGTCCAAATTACAAACTGTGCTCAGTAGTTTTCCTGCAAATTATTCACTTGAAATATAACTTTGCAGATTACAAGTATTACCGGACGAAAAATTCCATCAATTGTTACTGGGTGAGATTCTGCACCTGGTACTAACACTCCTTGTAATACCGCATGCTTTTGGTCACAACGCACCCGCTAAAAGTAGAAGACAGTGCCATAGGAAAAGTGGGATACAAAAACAAGGTGGAAGTGAAATGTATCAGGAAGTTATTAGAACAGGCTTCCTTGAAATCAAAATAGGCCTCTCCTCACCAATAAATCTCTCTGGTTCTGTTATGAGAGAACAGTCATTTTAAATTTTCATTAATTGTATAATTGCAGTCGAAGCAGCAATTTTAGCTCTGGCTGAAGATACCTTAGCCTCCTTGAAATCAAAATAGGCCTCTCCTCACTGTTAGACCTGGCATCATTGGCATGAGTCTCTCCTCCATTTTTTTCTGTTTGCCTCCTCTATTTACGATGTTTTTGCTGGATTAATGCTTTGGGCACTGTGCCACTGCTGACCAGTGCCACAGTGCAAGTGCTCCCTATGTTAAATTGTTACATTGATTGGTGTTACCATGATTGGCTTGGTTGACTTACTGTTCAGACCCTAGTCTAGTGCACTGCGTGTGCCAAGGGCATGTAAGTTGACTGCTGCTGGTGGGCTTGCAGCACTGGTTGTGCCACCCACAGAAGCAGCTTGTAAAATGTGTCTCAGGCCTGCCACTGCAGCGCCTGCGTGCAGCCCCTGACTGCCATGTCGACTTGGCAAGGAAACCTACTTGCCAGTCTCTAAACCTTCACTTTGCCACATTTCAGACACCTCTATGGTAGGCCCTAGGGCAGGGTGCATTGTTGGTAAAAGGTAGGTCATGCCCTGATGTGTGTGGCATGACCTAATAGTGAATTACAGCCATTTTCGTTTTTCACTATTGAAGGGCTACCTGCCTCCAATAGGCCAGACTGGGCAGACTGATTATTAACTCCATTATAATCTAACTGACTCAGGGAGCATGGTAGCAGGTCGAGTTTAGTATCCCTGAACTCAGAATTTAATAACACACCCTTTAGGATGGATGGTTTTTAAATTCTGTGTTTGAAAATAGCCCTTTTAGAAAGTGGCTATTTTCTTGTCCAACTATCCACCGGTCTCTGCTGGTTTGGTGTGTGTGTCAGGGGCTGGGTGGCTCCAGAGGTCTGAATGAGTCAGTGTGGGGTGAATGAGGCATTTACACATAGAGTGAGGGAAGAGTAGCCTGCCCTGCCTGACACAATGCTGGCTGCACCTCCTGCTGGGCGACTGATAGCCCTGCTCCTGCCAGTGACAATACTGGCTCCGCCTTCTGCTGGGCGGCTGAGGACTCTGCCCTGCTCAGTGAATAGGCCAGGTGCCTCTGCCTGGCAACACCCACAACGAACCTGAGATGGGGGGAATTTCCCTGCTTGGACAAAGGGAACAAAGGAGAAAAGGGGTATAAGAGAAGGACCCCTGAACCAAGAACTCAGATCACTTCTGACAAGGAAACCTGTACCAAGGACAAGAAGCCTGCTGATCTAAGGACTTGCCTCCCCTTTCTGCCAGAGTGCTGTTTTGCTGTGGAGGAACCTGAAAGCTGCTTCTTTATTTTCGCCAAGGAACAAGGAGAGAGGAACTTGGTGTGTACTCTCTAAAAGCTTGCTAGAAAATCTCCAAGGGCTGGAAGAGTGCCAGTCTCCTGTTGAAGTCACAGGGCCAAAGGACTTCACCATCTACTGAATTGCTGAATTGCTGGAAAGTGTTGTTTCCAGTACACAAGGGAAAATCTGCAGTCTCGACGCCGCCGACGCCGCCGAATCCAGCTCGACATCATGAGTAACGGCTCCAGTGTCCCGAGCCTTCGACGCCGGCCGCCGGGCCCGATCGAAGCCAGCAGCAACGCCAGTGAGCAGTGGGTATCGGCCCCGGCTCCAAGTGACCCCGTCTCGGCGCCGGTATCGACGCCAGTAAGGAGTGAGTATCGGCTCCACCTCCAAGCGACCCCGTCCCGACGCCGCTGCTTATCGCATCGACTCAACGCCCTTCTCGACGCCGTGAGTGCTGCTCCGGCCCGACATCCCTCGACGCCGCTGCGGATTGACCCGACCCCGAAGTACGATCGACGCCGATCTCGACGCCGTGAGCGCTGCTCCAGCCCTCGACGCCGCTGGGGATCGACCCGAATCCGAGGCACGATCGACGCCGACCTCGACGCCAACATCTCGACGCTGTGGATCATCGCTTTCTTCATTCCCAAAGTTAGTGTGTTTGTGGGGTCTGTTGCAACTCCAGGCTCGACGTAGCGCTCCTCGCGGTCGACGCCGAACCTTGGGAATATAGTAGACTCGACGTCGTGTGACTCCTGTGGGGGTTACATTGTTGCCAAAGAACTGTGTTTCAGAAGAATACTTAATTTTGTTGCTAAAGAACTATTTGCCAAGAAGAAACCTTACTTGAACTATTATTTTTCCTTCCAAAGAGTATTTATTAAGACTGTGGTATATTTTTGTCGTTATTTGGCCTTGTGCTAAGCCTAATATAAAAATCCTATTTTTATAATAACTTCTGTGTCGTGTCCATTTGTAGTGTATTCACTTTATTACTGTATGTGGTCATAAATGCTTAACACACTGCCTCTGAGATAAGCCTGTCTGCTCTGCCAAGCTACCAAGGGGGTAGCAGGGGTTATCTGAGTGTGTAATCCCCTTGCCCTGACTAGAGTTGGTGGGTCCCTATTTGTCAGAAGTGTATACCTCTGCCAACTAGAGACCGCCGGTTCTAACACTCACCAATAAATATCTCTGGTTCTGTTATGAGAGAACAGTCATTTTAAATTTTCATTAATTGTATAATTGCGGCCGAAGCAGCAATTTTAGCTCTAGCTAAAGATACCTTAGCCTCCTTGAAATCAAAATAGGCCTCTCCTCACCAATAAATCTCTCTGGTTCTGTTATGAGAGCACAGTCATTTTAAATTTGTATTAATTGTATAATTGCGGCCAAAGCAGCAATTTTAGCTCTAGCTGAATATACCTTAGCTTTTCTTAGCTCAATCTCTAACATAACGTGTGTGTAAAGAGCACTTTCACCCAAGGGCATCTTGGCGCAGAATAACAGATGTTTATTGTTACCCAACTCAATTGTACTCGTTTGATCAACCTCAGAAGGATGAAATGCTGACTGGACCCTCTGGGATTTTAACCTTTGGCCATAACGTCAGACACAGGCCCTTACAGTGGACACATTATACCACTAAGCCACCAGACCCTGCTAACCCAGTTTAACAGACCTGGTAAACAATAAAAGGTAGCACACCAGTGGTGACGGATGGTAGAGAGTTGCTCTGTAGGTGATTGTCAACTTACAGACATTATGGCTTATGTACTTTGAATATCATAGCGTTAGAATATCCCTTCTGAGCATTTAGTTGCTTGATCTCCAGGCTGTTGTTGCTGTGTGAAATTTGAGGTATTGTGTATGTTGGGTGGTTTTATAATGGTAACATGTGCCAAACTCCGGGTGCAAGAAGAAAATATGCATAACCCCCTCATGGGTCATCCTCGTCCCAGTCCTTACATATTGAGGCAGTCCTGCCTCCAACAAGCCAATCAAAACGCTTGAAATACAAAAAGCCAAAGGTCACATAAACCCCTCCCACCCACCGCCATGCCTGTTTTTTTCTTGCTCGCACGGCGTTCGGAACGCTGGTGCTCCGTGTCTTCTGTTGATGTCTCCGTTTTTGGCAGGAACTGTTGCGGTGCAGTGAATTTTTAATTCAAAATGCTTTATTGGTCTTGAATTGTGCTTTTGTTCACTGTATGGTTGCCCATGACATCCAGTTTTCACTTCGGCCTTCATCCCTTAAATGCTATGGTCGACATTGGGGCTCTTTTGTCTCTTGGTGTTATTCGCATGGTGTGGATCCTTTGCTTAAGGCTCCTGCTTCTGTGCTGGATTTTCTGTGTGTTGGTTTTTTAAAGGACCTTTCTCCTTCCACGTTGTCTGCTCAGTGTGCTGCGGTCCGTGCTTGTCGGGGGCCGGGGGCTTCCTTGGAGGCTGTTGCACCTTTGGTGAGTCGGCTTCTTCTGTGATCGTGCCTTCTTGGGATTTGCCTACTGTTCTGCGGGGTCTGCATTTGCCCCCTTTTGAGTCCTTGTTGGAGGCGGACTTGTTGTGGTTGTCCGCCAAGGTGGCTTTTTTGTTGGCTATCACTTCCGCTCGTTGGTTGGGTGAGTTGGCTGCCTTGCTTATTTCTTTCCCTTATTTGCAGTTTCTGCAGTATAAGGTTGTTTTGCGGCCTTACACGCCTTTTCTGCCTAAGGTTTTATTCCAGGTTCCATTTACAGCAGGTGGTGATCCTTCCTGATTTGCCTACGGAGGGGGATTCCATTGTTCCTTCTTCTTTGGATGTTTGCAGGGCTCTTCAGATTTGCCTCTAGCGTTCGCTGGGGTTTCGGCTTTCTCCTGCCCTGTTTGTCTCCTGTGGGGGTGTGGCTAAAGGAAAGAGGGTTTCTACTTCAACGATCAGTCAATGGGTGCGTTTGGTGGTCTGCCAGTCCTATAAGTCTGTGGGTCTGCCTCCTCCGTCTCAGGTGCAAGTTCGTTCGACACGTTCTGTGTCCGCTTCCTGGGCTGAGGCAGCAGGGGTCTCTATCCAGGAGATTTGTATGGTGGCCATTTGGCAGTCCCTTCATACGTTTGTTTGGCATTATCGACTTGATGTTGTATATGTGTAGTATCTTCATGTGATATTATTACTGTTCTCCTGTATCTTGTAACTAGCTGCTCAGCCAGTGTGAGTGTTCCATGTGGAATGTTGACGTGACTGGAATGTTGGTGTGGTGTGAGACAGTGTCTTATTATAAGAGGAGGATGGTGATAGTTCATTCTTATTTCTCATCCTTTTCTTATCCTTTTTCTTCCGTTTTATAGTCTGGTTCCCTTTCGTGGTATAGTTTATTCATCTTACCTTTTGGTTTTGGAATATTTATCTTTTTTTTATATTTTGTGTTTAGTTGTTTTGCATTTGTAGTATTGTTTGTTTTATGTTTCATTGTAAAGAAGGGAGATATTGTAGTATCTCCATGTGATATTATTACTGTTCTCCTGTATCTTGTAACTAGCTGCTCAGCCAGTGTGAGTGTTCCATGTGGAATGTTGATGTGACTGGAATGTTGGTGTGGTGTGAGACAGTTAGGAGAGGATGGGCTGAGCAGCTAGCAGGCTGCTCCTAATGGGGCTATTCTATGGACTTTACTAACTTAATAAATACACTTAAGATCTATCCTGGCTATGTCTGCTGTGTCACATCAACCTATGGAACCAGGTCACTTCAACATGCCTCTGTTGACAGTTTTGCTGTTGGCGCTATGAACGCTGCTGTTCGTTAATCATTTGTTTGATTTAAGTTTTGCACTTTTTGCATGGATCCCTGGTGTCCTGCGTTTTTTTTTTCTGGTTCTCTGCTTGTAGTTCCTCACTATGTAAGGACTGGAATGAGGAGGACTCATAAGGGGGTAATGTCTTGTTACTGACTGGTAATCTTCATTACCCCGATTAGGGTCCACCTCGTCCCAGTCCTCTTCCTTCCCTCCCTCCCTCCCTCCCTCCCTCCCCCGCAGTGTTTGTGTCTGGGACTTGTTGATAACAGGCATAGCGGTGGGTGGAAGGGGTTTATGTGACCTTTGGCTTTTTGTATTTCAAGCGTTTTGATTGGGTGGTTGGAGGGAGGACTGCCTTACTATGTAAGGACTGGGACAAGGAGGACCCTAATCGAGGTAATGAAGATTACCGGTAAGTAGCAAGACATTTGCTGCTTAGCACACGGCTACTGTCTTGTGTGCTGATTGATTCCGAACAAAACAATTGCAACAGTTGGAAGAGGTGGCAAATTATTTTGGGAGCTGAAGAGTGCTACATGCAATAGCTTATCCTATGTTTCTTCCCTAATGCCATGTAAAATAAAGGAATTTATGCTGGGAATGCGGTTAGTTTGCATGTGTAACACAATAATGGTAATTTTATTGAAAGGTGCTGTGTGTGGTACGTCAGTGTCTCCTCTTTGCCATCTTATTGAAAACTGCAATGGTGTTGCTGCTGGTGTGGGTGTTTGAGATTTCGCATGCAGTGATAGTAATATTGGTAATAGTGCTGTGTCTTTCTCTGCTTATTTTTACAATGAAACATTCAATCTTGAGTGAATTAATGAAACACTTAATAGTGGAAACAGTTGTAGCCATGTCCTGGCAATGAGACAGCTAGTAGCAAAGTGAACTAGTGGAAGAAAAAAGTTTTAAGGCAGTTGCAAAAGTGGTTATTTTCTGAGAGTAAGTTGAGCAGGAGGGAGTTTATTCCTTCAAATCCAAATTTCATTTATTGTTTTATTACATGCCAATCAAGCAATACAACCATTACTCAATATACGTATAAAACAATTTAAATGACAATTTCTGATGGACGTTTCTAATTGCAGATTCATTACCTTGTGACGTCAGATTGGATAAAAGGTCTCTATCTATTTTGTAATACAAAACAAAATAGACACATAGGTGTCGAATTCTACAAGACAAAAGAAAATAGGCACAGAGTAGTGTCACGTTACACAAAAAATAAGATAATACAGAATGATAACAGCCACTCCACATTTAGCTTCAGAGTCTCTCCCATTTGCCTCAGCAATGATTAATCTTCGACTCCTCCCAGGGGATGGCCCTTGTGATATCACTTTTGACATGTGTGACAATGATCCCTTTTCTTCCTTCTCCGCTGGATTGATTACACTGGTCAAATGAGTATAACTACAGGGGTGGTCTTCAGACCCTGACAGGGCATTAATGGGACTCTGCAAATACAACAGTTTTTCTTTAACGTCACACCTCTCACCCCACAAGCCCTCTCCAATCCACAGTTTAGGGTATAATCCAATAATTAGCTGTGTCTTGGCAAAATGCAGAGTACGGACTCCAGGTTTAGTGACATCTGAAGACTTCTATGGTAGAGCGTCACACACTGCTGTCTTCCAGAAAATATTAATATTTTAAGATGCCAGTCGGAACAAAAGAAATTAGCAAGGACAATGATATGTTTCTACTCTGCCACCTTTCCACATCTCAATGCGGACCACGCAGACAACACCACCACAAACTAAACCCACCACTGCTTCATTCTTAGGTTTTATTTTTTATTTTTATTTTTTATTGAACAGATGAGCAACATTATAATCAAATATCAGAATTCATCTAAATATGTTATAGAAAACAGAAATAGATATACCAAAATACAGTACACATACATTTTTCCAAGAAATATGTCATTTCAATTATAACTTTACAAAAGAGCAGGGAACAGGTTTTTACAGTAGCCTAGCTGTCATCCAAATACCAAACAAAAAGCTTTTAACAAGATATATTACTAAAATTCCAAATACTTGGAGGACTATACATTTAAAGGTTTTTAAAACATTCTATGCTAGACAGGCCTTACTATAAAGTCCTAAAGATTAAATTAAGTGCTTTATAGTCAAAAAAAGTGCTTTGATGTGTGCAAAAATACTAACAATTAAATAAAGTGCCAAACTGTTATTAAAGTCCCTCAATAAATGTGATTAATAAGAAATCTCACTGTCTCAAGTAATGAAACCAACTATTTCATGAGATTAGGCCCTACCTGATATCTATACCTATGCACACGGCACTCCAAATGAGACTGCACCTTCTCGGTTTAAGGACTCTCGAGTGTGATGAGATCTAAACTTATTCTAAACCAGACCTCCCTATCCTAACTGCTAATTAAAACCAAATATTGCCAAGAGGTGTTAAATCCCTTTAACCCACCTACCTGTTTGGCATATGATTCCTCAAAATGTTTTGTTCTGATCATTTTAGTATACCATTCTTGATACCCCGGAAAACTAGAGGTTCCCCACTTTTGAAGAATCAATGAAAGGGCAGTTGTGAAAATAATAGCCAAAAACTTCTGTCCTAATTTAGATACACTCCAGGATTGTCCATTATGTAAATAACAGAATAGTACCAAAGCTGGGTCTAAACTAAAAGGCAGACCAATAGCCGTATTGAGAGCTGCACCTAGCTTAGAACAGAAGGTAGTTAATTGAGGACAGGAATAGAAAATATGAAGCCAGCCCCCCTCCCCTCGCTGCTTACAGTGAAAGCAGCAGTTGTCGAGAACCGGGAACATTTTGTGTAATGCCTTGGGTGTATAATAGGCCATCCAGCGCAAAATGAACGACAATCTTTTAAAATGTGTTGCTCTCAAGGATTTATGGGATAAAAGTGAGATTATGTGCCAATCTCTCACAGAAAAATCGCAATGGGTTGTTAGGCGTATTTTGTCTAGGATATTGGTTAATCCCATTGGGTTGTGTCCCTAAATCGTGTATTATCCGATACCAATTCCCTATTGCAGTCAACTTTGCCCTGAACAGGGCTTGGTATGAAATATGACTCCCCTGACCAAGATCTGAGCAATAGTCTTTTAAAAAATGACATAATCTGATGATAAGAGAAAAAAAGCTGTGGGCCTAATTCACTACTGCGTGCTGAGATTTCGAGCCAGGTCATTCGTCTTCCCTGCAGAAAGAAATGAACAACCCCCCTTACCCCGGCTTGGTCCCAAAGAAGAAAAATGGGTGATGGAATTGTTAAGCCCAGATCCCCTCACTCCCTAAGCATGAGAAATGCCCAGCCCGAACTAATTTTGTTAGAACGATATAAGATCAAAAACCTGGTACTTAATTCTGCTAAAACCTTATATCTAGTCATCTTCGTAAATTTAGGAACCTCAATAAAAACTGGTAAATGGATACTAGCTTCCTGCATCATTCTGTCTGAAAAACAGGAATTCGTTCTTCCACTACTGTCCAGAATTCTTGCACAAAGATCGAGAAGAGACGCTTGATAATAAGATTGGAGATGGGGAGACGCCAATCCACCATGGAGAATATCGAGCTGGAGAATGGAATAATTTACCTTAGACACTTGCATTTAAAGCACCTGAAAAGCACATCTAAGTTAGAAAAAAAGAATTCTTGACTTTAATAGGGACGTTCGAAAATAAAAACAATAAAAGCGGGAGGACCGACAATTTGATAAGAGCTACTCTACCCACTAGGGTCAAAGGAAGCAGAGTCCATTTTTTAAGCAGAGCCTTTATCTTAAAAAAACATTGGAATGTAGTTTAGCTCGAACAGTTTAGAATAATCATGGGTAACATATACCCCCACATAATAAATCGGTGCCTGTACATGCAGAAGTAGTGGAAGGACCTCGAGAGGAGAGTTAAAAAGCAAAACTTCAGTTTTTGTTGGGTTGATCCTATACTCCTGTACATCTTTGTAAACTGATCAAACTCATCTAAAACCTGATGAACAATTCAGACTTCAGGTTTCAGATATAAGATGATATCATCTGCAAAAAAAATCAATTTAGACATACCAGAAAGAGGTGGCTCTATAATCTGAGAAGCCCTGATCCTAATCGCTAAAGGCTCTATAAAAAAGGTAAATAAAATAGGCAATAGAGGGCAGCCCTGTTGGGTCCCTCTCTTCATTGTAACCATGCAGGCTAGGTGAGAGTTAACCAAAAGACATTTTAGAGATTATTGCAACAAACCCTGAAGGAAACCCAAACTTTTGCAATCTAAAAACCAGCAACTCCCAGTTAACCAGATCAGAAGCTTTCTCTGCATCAACCATGATGACCACCGCCTTTGTCTGGTTAACTGAAAAATAATCCATTGCCTGACAAAAAAAACTTGTATTAGCAGTAATTATTCACCTGGTGACAAAATGTGCCTGATCTCTATTGATGACTGCCTGAGGCAATGGAGTAGTCTGAATGGCCCACAGCTTCATCAGTAGTTTATAATCAGCATTAAGCAAATTTATGAGCCTATACGAATTGACGTCTTGAGGATTTTTTCCCTTTATTTGGGAAGCAAACAATTGTAGATTCCCTAAAATAAGGGGATAATTGATCCCCATCCTTAATATTATTAAATAGATTGGTCAAGAAAGGGAGTAGTTTGTGTGGGTCTCAGCTGGTGTTTTCCGCAGAAACGAGATGCAAGATCCGATGCTAGGACCC
The DNA here is from genome assembly GCF_964204655.1 of Triturus cristatus. NCBI lineage: Eukaryota > Metazoa > Chordata > Amphibia > Caudata > Salamandridae > Triturus > Triturus cristatus. The sequence continues at coordinate 715,584,567 of NC_140593.1, read as the reverse complement.
AACTTCCCACACCCACCAAAGTCAGCTCAATATTGTCAAATTGTCAAAGCTAGTAATGGTGTGATGGGGGAAAAAGGCTAAACAAAACAAGGAAAGTGAAAAGGAGATGTATCACAGTCGGACGTCTCTCACACCGTTTGGATGGAGCATGTGATCTGTACTTCCTGAACAGAAAATAAAACACAAGAGTTAATCTATACTACACTAGGGAAGTGGATCTATACATATGTATGCTCCTGTAAATATGTCTCACTATGTGCTGAAGAAATACTGTAGCTAGTTATTTAGTGGCAGGCAAATTTAAAGGGAAGACATCTAACATTTGTGTCAACATGTCCACGACAACCAAAATGACAGTGTGTCCCTGAACGGTTTGCGGGAATTCAACAATGAAATCCAATGCAATGCAATGCCATGGCGCAGGAGGTGTGGGCATAGGTGTCAACTATCCCACAGGAACTTGGTCGGAGCTTTTGTTTTGTGCGCATACATGACACTGTTGAATATACAAGTGCATATCTTGAACCATAATAGGCCACTAAAAGGATCTTCTGAGTAATTCAATATTTGTTTTCATAGCCTAGCTGTCTGGATAACAAATGTGAATAACACCAATCAAGTGCTTGCAGTTGTAGGTACTTGGTACGAAGTACCAGACCTCCTTGAATATACAGAAGATCCCCCACTTTTACACCCATATGTTTTTTCTCTAAGTTCTCCATCTCTTGGTCATTGTGTGCTTGTAGCACCCCTTTCAGAAAGGTCTCCTCTGAATATATGGTTCCTCCTATTCGCTCACAAGCTAAAAGGGATATTCTTGATTCATAGAGGCTTCTGTTTCCTCATACCGTAACAGGATAAAACATCTGCCTTTCCGTGTTTTCTGGCTGCCTGGAATTGAATTACGTAATTGAAATTACTAAAGTAATGTGCCCAGCACAACTGTCGCATAGATAGGGCTCTAGCTGTTTTTAAGAATTGTACGTTCCTATGGTCAATGATCACTGTAACTTTATGTAGTGTAACTAACAAGTATGGACACCATTCTTAAAACGCTCTTTTGATGACCAACAGTGCTCTGTCTCCTACAGAATAGTTGTGTTCAGTGGGAGTTAGCTTATATGAATAGTAGGCCACAGGGTGTAACTGACCCTTCTTATTGTCTCTTTGAGATAATATTTCCCCAATGACCACTTGCAATGCATTACCCTCAACAGTAAACGGTTGGGATGGATCGACCCTTGGTAGGTTGCTCCCCACACCGCACAGCACCGCCTTTGTGCTCATGCCCTAGCCCAGCTTCCGCTGCTGCTGAAAGGGGTTTGAGGCCCTCCTTTGCTCTTGCTCGTGGTTTTGGTATCGTATTGTAATTTACTGTAAGATCATTGTTTTGTCTATTGTCTTTGTTTCCCCTTCCCACGTTTGGCACTACTGTGCCCTTTTGCCTGTTTGCTAATTTTCTCTTCTGTATCCCTCGCTGTTCATCTCTCCTGTTTCCCACCGCTGCGTCCCCTGTGGCCCCGCCCTCCCGCTCTCCCATTCGCCCGCTCCCACCTGCTCCTCCCTCCCACCTTCCCTTCTTATGGCGGCTACTGGCGCACCAAAGGCACGCCAAAGGCAAGCCCATCTGCGCCCATCCACGCCTGGACCACGCCCAGTGCCAGAACCCCTGGCCCCGGCGACCCCCAACGTCGCTACAATGCCAACACCCTCCACACACTCAACACCGGACAAGAACACGCATGCTGCCTGGCCGCCCCGAAGCGCATCCAAGGACCCTTCTCCCGCCGGAACTGCAGCTTCACCAGCATTCGACCCGCCAACCCACCAACCAGGATAGAACCCAACTACCTCAGATGCATTCTTCTCAACACCCGCTCCGCCCGCAAACAAGCCGTTGAACTCTGAGACCTTCTCGACTCAACCTTCCCATACGTTGCCTTCCTGACGGAGACCTGGCTGAACCAATCCTCGGCACCCGACATTACCATAGCCATCCCGGACAGCTACACGATCACCCGCAGGGACCGCACCAATGAAGTAGGAGGAGGAATTACCATCATCCACAGGAACACTCTCAGAGTCTCAACCAACACTGACGACACCCTCAGCACCGCCGAACACCTGAACTTCCAGATCCACACCGACCCCAACACCACCCTCAGAGGAACCCTCATCTACAGACCCCCTGGACCCCGACCACAGTTCAGCGACTCCATAGCCGACTTCATCAGCACACACGCCCTCGCCTCCACAGACTACATCCTCCTCGGGGACCTAAACTTCCACCTCGAGAACAACACCAACTCCACCACCCTGATCGCCAACCTCGGACTCACACAACTCGTCACAACACCCACCCACTCCGCTGGCCACACGCTTGACCCCATCTTCTCTGCAAGCCCCCATGTCTCCTTCAACCACACCACCAAACTCCACTGTACCGACCATCGCTGCATCCACTTCACCTTAAGGAAACCCACCACGCACCACAGCACCCAACAGATGCCTCGCCGCTGCTGGAGCATAGTCACCGAAGACCAGCTAACCACCACCCTCGCCCAGAACCCACCCGCCGACCCCACCGACCCCGACACCGCCGCCCGCAACCTCAGACAGTGGATCGAAGACTGCGCCAACACCCTCGCCCCGTTCAAGAAACCCTCCAATAGTCACACCAGCAAGAAAGCCAGCTGGTTCACTGAAGTCCTCCAGGCCTCCAAGCAAACTTGCCGAAAGCTGGAGAAGAACTGGCTCCGTGAATGAACACCGGACAGCTACGCAGCCCACATGAACGCCAGAGGGATGTATGTCGTTACAACGCACACTTTTACAACGCATGCACTTACAACGCATTTTTTACAACGCAACATCCATTACAACGCATTCCATTACATAGCATGACACTACAACGCATTTTTAAAAACTACCTTTACAACGCATTCCATTACAGACTCCTCAAGACCTGGCTTTTGGAACAGTAGCAGCATTACCCACCCCCCAGCACCTTGAGACCCTCACGGGTAAGTAGTGCGCTTTACAAATGCTATGATTGATTGATTGATTGACTGATTGATTGATCAGGATGCTTTATGATGGGTGCTAAAACAAAGGCCTTTTTAAGTTCTGTGAAAGTTTGCTCAGCAGGAGGAGTCCCCCAAAAAAAGAAACACCCTTTTTAAACAGCCGTGGTATAGGAGATGCCAGAGTTGTAAAATCGTTTATGAAACGCCTGTAAAAGTTAGCAAATCCTAGAAAATTCTGTACTTCTTTCACTGTGGTAGGGGGAGGCCAGTTTGTGATAGCTGAAATCCTTTGAGGATCCGTTGTCACTTCATCAGGGGACAATATAGATCCTAGAAAGGTCACTTTAGCGGAGTGAAATTCACATTTATTCAGTTTATCTTATAGGTTATTCTCTCATAAACATTCTAGTGTAGTTTTTACATGGCCTATATGTTCTGTAGTAGCAGAATATCACAATGCAATCTATGTCTGCTATGGCGCTAAAATCTAGCACATCTCTTAAGGCTTCATTAATAAAGTACTGGAAGGCGGCAGGGGCATTACAAAGACCAAAGGGCATTACTAGGTACTAGAAGAAGCCAAATTTTGTGCGGAAAGCTGTCTTCCACTTGTCACCCTCTTGTACTTTTACTAAATGGTAGGCTGCTCTTAGGTTCAATTTGGTGAAGATGGTGGCATCTTTCACTCAGTGCTTAATTTGTGCCGGTGCTTTCCAGTGCTTAGCACCGGCATTTATTTCTCAGGGCTGGGTCTATTGAAGTTTTCTTCAGGACACTGGTTGTGTTTGCCAGTGCTTGATGGCAGTGTAGTTAAACTGTTTTGACTATGGTCTGTTTTCTATTTCTAACATGCACCCCACTAGATTATCTCTGCTCGGAACGGAAGCGGAAGCTGAGTTAACGTGCACTGTAGTTGAACCCAGGCGGGAAGAGAAGTTCTGCTGCTCGATGACTGTGCATATTTGGGCACGCTTACTAGAAAGGTAGAGAAGGAACCATTGTTCCGTTTCATTGGTGTGTTTTGAATGGTAGGACAGGGGGAAGAAGCACAAAGTGATTAAGGTAGGTTTGAATGTTGGTGCCTCCTTGCACTGCTAGTTATTGTTAGAATAGGTGAGAACTGCCACTTTTGTTATGAGATGTTTAAATGTAGCGCGTCATTAGTGAATGAACGTAGTAAATTAGTACAAGCGACAAGGTGTGTCATTTGCTCATAACAGATGTCGTATGGCTACAGAGAATACCTTGGATTTTAATGTCTACCGCGTATTATTGTTACATATATCATATGGTAAGCCTAAAGCCCCAGCGTTGTTTTCAATTTATGCTTAGGTGTCCACCGTGCAGTCTCTCGGTCACAGCACAGTTTCAGACCGACATTCCCCGAAGTTAGTCATTTACACTTGCTTGGTATGTGTGATGTGCAGACAGAATAATGAATCTTTTGCCAGAAAGCGGAGTTTTACAGGCATCATGGTAGTGAGGAGTAAGAGTTATATTTCTGTGCTGTGGCGTGATCGTTTAAAAGGAAATATACTATGTTGTGTACGATATGTGAGGTTTTGGCCAATGATCTTGAATGTCAGTCATTGTACAGTCGTCTTCACACGAAAATGGGTGGGTTTCAGTTTGAATAATGTTAACAGTGCATATAAATTGAGGAGCATGGAAAATCAATAAAGTTAGAAGCACGGTTTTGCAGTAGCTCATAAATCTGCAAGGCTGTATGGGAATCAGGGGTACCTCTTTGACCTGTGGTAAAGGTGTGTGTGTGTGCATCGCAAACTAATTATCAGAGGCACATGGACTCGAGGTGGCCAATAAGGAAAAAACTTGTTTTTCATTTTACTTCTACCTCCATTCTCGCTGGAGCCTTCTTTTTTGTGTGCGTTTGTTTTCTGGCATTTTTCTTGCCTCAGCCTTGGTGTGTGATCTTACTTGATGTGCCCTGGTTATTTTCAGGGTAAAGACACAGAGTAAGTGCTAAAGTATAAGGCGCAGTTGTGAAGCGATAAATGAATGATTTAATTAATTTTCTTTTGTGTGGCTTCCACCTTAAGAACTTTCAGGGTAATGAGATAATGTTGGGAAACTCTAACTTCACTGGTCTTCCCCATCTCGCACGAGAGAAGGGTTGGAATGGAGACCTTACCTGGGTTCTCATCTGGGCCAGCTTTTGGCATGGGCGAGCTGGGCCAAGGCCACCATTCTTCAGATGAGTGGATGGAGCTGTCTCAATTAAAGTCCGAAAGACACCAACGTCCCTTTTGATTCTAATGATTCAAGATTAAACTGCTTTAAATCTTTTTTTTTTTTACTTGTTGCAGGCGTTGTTTTACACCCCATTAAACCCCCTCCCATCTTACTCTTACCCTCTGCGTCACGCATCAGTGCTGCTCATTATTATCCTGTCTCCTGCACTTAACGTTTTGCAATTATAAGAAAATCACTTTATTTTCCACAATTATGATACTACCCAGATTACAGCCTGATTCATTTGCTACAGGTTCTACTGCGGATGTATGACGTAACAACGAGAGTCATTACAACGTGTGCAGTTACATCGCGGTCGTTACAACAAACGCATGTAACCACGCAATGCCATTACAACGCAAGTCTTTACATCGACTTGCGCTAGATGGCGTGCTAACATTAGAAAAGCGTAATTTACTATTCCAACTCCAGTCCATTTAACAGTAGGGAAGGTGTTGGGATAGTAAACTACACTATTTGTAATGTTAGCACGCCATCTAGCGCAAGTCGATGTAAAGACTTGCGTTGTAATGGCATCGCGTGGTTACATGCGTTCGTTGTAACGACCGCGATGTAACAGCATCGCGTTGTACTGAATGCGATGTAAACGATGTTTACCTCTACTGCTCCACACACATTTCTTACACCTCATGTTTGAGAAGCAAACACTACTATAGGTGTTTTCTGTACAGCGTTTCACTGCTCTTTTGAATTAGACTTCTGTTATAGCAAGCAAAACAAAATAACCACTGACAAAACCAATAGGTTGGACTTTTGACTAGTGGAACCTCAGATGCATGCAAGCACACAATATAGATGCGCATTATAACTGAAATCACATGTTCAAGCAGACAGACCAATATCTCTACAGGTTTTTATGCATATGCAACCAACAAAAAGAGAAAGTGTACACTTTCAGCTCAGTCTGCTGGTTTTTCTCTCATGACTGGCAGCGAAGTTCCTCTGAAATGTAGTCCCAGAGCAGGGTATGACAAGAAGGCCACCCGAGGCACTATGCAGAGGGAAGTCTAAATCACCATGCTCCAGGGCCACAAAGGCCAGACGTTCTATGTCCACGCCTGTCTCTTCTCTACTTGCATGCATTTCACATGTGCCCTTTAGAGTTTTACCCATTTCAAAGAGATCTATCCAGTTCTCTTCTCATCCTCCCTCTTTCCAGATTTCGCCTAGGCCTGTGATCTTACCTCATTTGTTCACCCCACATGTGAACCTTGACAGTATTTGAATTGCCATACCAATAAAGAATCTGGGGTGAGCCTGTGACACAAAATGAGGCACTGTGATTTTTGCTGCCTCCTTGCACTTTGAGTTTTCAGCAAACACTGTGCTTTGTTTCAAAGGTGGGAACTGCCATTCTTTATTATGCAACGCTTAAATGTAGTGCTTTATGTGAGAAAGGTGTGGGCAGGACTCAGGTTCCCCTCTCCGAGGTTTAAAAATTGTGGCTTTCGTCATGAAGAGGTAGAAATAACTACCTGTGAATAAGATTGCATGAATAGGGGGGCTGTTTTTGGAACATGTGGGTTGCTACATTTTCAAGAGTAAAATACAGGCCATTTGTAGTTGTTTTAAAAGTCTTTAAAGACCCAGACATGATACTAAATAGGACTTTATGTAATGTATTCATATGTAGCCTGACTCTTGTCTTTTATTACTTAATTAGTAGTCAAGGATCCTTAACTCTGCAATCATCTATTTTAAAAGTGCTTTCTAGTTATATTTGCTGGTTGAAGTATTTACAGATAAGGGCAAAACATACCACCTTTAGGTGATTCGGCTTATTTATGTCCTGGCCAGGACATTAAAATACCATTGGTACCATTAGAAAACCGATGAGTTGGCAACCCTAGAAAGTTCCGCGAATGTGGCAATTACACTTAGGGTGGAAGTTTGTGGGGAGGGTGTTATATGCTCACATCTCAACAAGAGTGAGGCAGACTCAGCTGAAATTGGTGCTTTATTAGTTCAAAAGTACATGTGGAAGCCTCTCTGAATAGAGCTGAATGTCTGATTTCATTGAAATAGGTGGCAGTGAGATTTTGTGTCTTATAGCCTGATTGTGTAATAGAACAATTTGTTTGAAGCATGAGAGAAAGATCCTCCATCTAAGCTCAATTCCTATGGTATAACTGATACTTAATTATCTTTCTTCAGAAATAACTGTTGTGATGCCACAAAACATCATTTGATGGCACACAACGTTATCACAGTTAAAGAATAGCTATTGATTCCTGGACAGCACAGCTATGCATTGATGAAACAGGCCCAAGAATGATACAGCCCTGTCATCCCTCGACTTTACGTAATTAATTACTGTATATTGATAAAGCAGAGGTGTACTCTTTTTTTGCTCTCCCTCAGTATTGGCTTTTCTTCCCCCCTTCACACCTCACTCCTTCCCTTCTCGCCATTCTCCCTTCACTTTGACCCTACATCCGCATTTCCTGTTAATCGCTGCCCCTATCTAATTGCTTTTCATTTTTCACCTTCCCATTTTCCCTTTCACTCTCTTTTCACATGCTTCCCGCTGTCTGCTCTTCTTCCTTTGCCTTTCTCCTCTTTTCATTCTCATCATGTTCCACTCCCAATCTCTGCATTCCCCACTTCGCTACACATTAATTATCTACCTTATCCATATTTGCCCTCGGACCTCTCTGCCTTACTCACTCTCCCTTTTATGTTTTACTTTCTTGCACACATCTTAAAAATTTCCACTCCAGGAATCTGTGTTTTATCTCAGGGTCTTAAATCTTGGTGTGGCCACTCAGTCATCTTTCTGAGGTTCTTAAAATTAGTGCCATTGAGCTGGGAGGACAACATTTTTAATTTGGTGTCAAGGCATATGTCCTTTACAAACCTACACAGTGTGTTAAAGACACAGAAATGTATTTCAATCTTTTTTTGTTCAATTTCTTTGCAATATTTCACTGTCGTCATTCCATCAGTCCCATCTTGACTCAGTACCTTTCATACTCGTATCCATTCCACTGACTTTCTTTCCTTCGGCCCACCTTTTTTCCTTTCCTTTTTCTCTTCCTCAGCACCTCTAGCCATGCCTCCTTCTTTTCATTCTTGCTTCCTTACATCTTCATTCATTCTCCTTCGTTGGTGCATTTCTTCCTTCTTCCTCCATTTGTTGCTTACTTTCTTTTTTCTGCTCCTTCCTGCATCCCTTATTTAATTTTTTCATTCATTATTCTCAACCCTACCTTGTGTTTTTATTCCTTGTTTCCTTTCTTCTTTCTATTCATCACACATCGTTCACTTCCTTTGACCTTCTATCCCTTTATTTCTTCCTTTCACATTCTTCTCTTAATTCCTCCTTCCTTTGTCTCTTCCTTTCTTTTGAACAGCACAGTACAGGCACATTCTGTTTAGTTTGCAAAGCTGTCTGAAATCCTCAAACGATCTTTCCTAACTCTGCATTTTGGGATGTACACACATTCTCTAATTTATGTTCACTTTTGAGTTGTTGTCATAGGCTTTCTGTATGTTATGTTATATTGATTTGTATAGAGCACTAATCACCCGAGAGGGTATCCAGACGCTTGGGCAGGTGTGTAGGTTTGTGGTCCCAGAGGTGCTTATATGAAGAGCCAGGTCTTCAGCTTCTTGCAGAGCTCAAGAAGTAAGGAGGTGGCAGTGATGTTTTGAGACTTGTGGATGTGGATGGAGCCAATAAATGAAGTGGATGGAGCCAGTGGATGAAGTGGGCAGAGCCGTAAAGTGGGTGGGGCCTCCTAGAAAAATGTGAGCACCTGCACTTAATATTTAACAAATTAAGCACTGCTTTCAGTTAATCTAATAGTGATTGTATGAAAGGTAACGGGTATCTGTTATTGATGGTGATATCATTAAGGGCATGACAATCAATGCAACATTGAAGACCTACCTCTGTTTAGGGATGAAGAAAAGTGGAGAAGAAGCAAGGGATCTAGAGGGGGCGAATAAACCCTATCTTTAGCATGTCATCCAGCTATTCCCTTAGATAAATGTTTTCTTTTTCAAGGGGTGCATATATCTGACTGCATGGAAACATAGCTCCTGCGATCAGCTCAATACGACAGTTGTAGGGGTGATGTGGTGGTAATACTAAGGCCTTTTCTTTGCCAAAAAACCTCTCTCAAGGCGCAATAGTATGAGGGTAATTCGAATGAGATATTTTCTGTTGTAAGGGCTATGTTCTGCGATTGTGTCCATCTTTTATGGCAATGTTCTTTGCAATAATCAGAGGAGAAAACTAAGGAATGATCTCTCCAATTAATGTCTGGATAATGTTGCATTAACCAGGGAATTCCCAAAATCGCCTTAAATTGAGAAGAATGAATCAAATCAAATTGGGCTTGCATTGTATTGTTATCGTATATGCAGAGCTCTAACTCAGCAGTAGTGTGTGTGACGGGCCCTGATTTTATGGTACTACCATCAATGGTATTTACTTCTCCTGTTACTGATTTAGTTATTATAGAATGGCCATTTGCTTATCCCAATGGATGTTGCCAAAGTTTCCTGTCACCCCAGAATCTATCATGATTTGGCTGTCTACAGATAGTTTCCCCCAGAGCAACTGTGCTTGAACCATAAAATGACGAAGAGGAGGGAGAGCCGTATTTTAGGTCAACAACTTGGAGACAATAAGACCTAAATAAACCGAGGAGCCTGTCTCCTTAGTCCTCAAGCTTTCTAGTTTCCTGACTTGGTTTAACCAGGCAGTCCCACAGGTAATGTCCCAATTTGCCACAATATAGGTATTGTTGTTTTATTTCTACGTCGCTGTCTCTCTTTGTTAGTCAAAGGGCATTGGAAGCTACCTATCTACATAGGCTCAGAGTATACTGATATAGGTTTGTTTCCCTTAGCCACAAACAATTTGGGTTCAGGATGTCACTTTTCTCATTTTCTTTCATGTAATCTGAGGTCCAGTTTGACCACTAAATCTATGAGAGCACTACGTGACTCAGGAGGCTCCTCAACTTGGGCCAAAACATCTTTTAATTAATCTCTCAGCCCTTCATAAAAAAAAGAGCACTGTGTTTACCTTCAGGCCATCTGGCTTTGGCCACAAACCTGTTAAAACAAGAGATGCAGGTCATCAAATCTCTCAACCCTTGCTTTAAATTCAGACTTTCGGCCTCTACTGACTGCATGAAGGAATGCCTGTCAAATATTCAACGCGATTCCTCCTTGAACTCAGCTTAATTATATAACAGAGGATCATTGTGTGCAACCAAAAGAATATACCAAGTAGCCACCATCCCCCCTAGATATGACAATACAAAAGCTACCTTTGTCTGTGCAGTGAGGAAACAGGATGCCTTACATATAAAGTGCAATTGGCACTGATTAATGAAGGTAGCAAATTTAGCTGGATCACCTAGAAATCTTTCAGGTGGAGCTACCGGTATAGAGGAAGGTGTGGTTATATGACACACTAGAAGAACAGTACTGGAAGAGGAGGGTAGAGATGAAAATATATTACCATGAGCTCCTCTCTCAGCATCTGTAGAGGACGCGGGTACTGAAGCATGCTATAAAGCATCTACCCTAACAAAGAGCGTTTGGGTCTCTTTCTGCTAGTTGCCTATCATATGGGCTATATCGGTTAACGAGATTTGACCCTCTGATATCTCGCCCGGGCAGAAATTAAACATGGGCTTTGTGTTCTGTAGGTCTCACCTGGTGTTTTCCGCAAAAGTGAGATGCGTGATGCAATGCTAGGACCCAACTTACCACACCCACCAAAGTCAGCTCAATATTGTCAAAGCTAGCAATGCTGTGATGGGGAAAAGGGTAAACAAAATAAGGAAAGTGAAAAGGAGATGTATCACAGTTGGACATCTCTCACAGCGTTTGGATGGAGCAGGTGATCTGTACTTCCTGAACAGAAAGTAAAACACAAGAGTTATACTACACTAGGGAATGGGATCTATACATATGTATGTCCCTGTAAGTATGTCTACCTGTTTGCAGTCCCTCTTCCTCTCGTCGTATGGTATAGAAAGGCAGAAAACAGAAAAGACAGTCTTGTCGTAACTGGAAAAGGTAAACAGAAGTAGAAGCATAGATTTGTTTAACCAAGTGGTCTAATTAAAAATATCTTTAAATTATGTAATAATAAGTAGTGTAACTAACCTCAACATATGTTATGTCACTATTCAGTAAAGCCCAAAAAACTCACATCCAATGTAAACCAGGAAAAAAACAAAAAACATATTCTCCCATACTGGATAAAAATGCACACAAAAAGTTGCAGGGCTAAGTGATATAATTAATTAGCATCTTGTAACATGAGGGTACTAATAATATGTATTCTAGGATTAATTAGCACCTTGTAACATCAGGATACTAAGAATATATTATCTGTTCTATTTTTACAGCCAGGAAGAAGTTCCAGTAACTTGAACAGAATGTCCACTCACCATGAAAGGTGTACTTCAGATAAGTATTTCATAAAATGTATCATCTAATATTGCATAAACATTGTTACCATCTCTCAAGTAATGTAGGTTCTTTAGAAATTATCTGTTTTTTCACTCGTTAGTTGCAGGACACTAAGCAAGAGGTCTTTCTTGATGAAATGAGCAGGAACTGTTGAGGAGCAACTGGAGGAACTGCAGTGCCACCCAGGGAACTGACAATGACCTAGAAGGGGAAAGGGAATCGAAATGAAGGACCGTAAGCGAAGCAATCGGACACCCACCATGGGATTACTCCAGTGCATCCGACATTGGAACAGGAATCAGGTAAGTGCAAGCAAAGTGGAGACTAGACAAACACTGATGGAGAAGCAAGTTCATGATTTCTCTAGCCCTTAACATACAGGCTTGGCTCCGCCCCTCTCACATGTGCAAGAAAGAGCAAAGCATGCCCGACAGTTCGCCAGGAAAGGTTTTGTAAAATTCGATTGGAATACCATCATTACCTGCAGCCTTACCACAAGACATTGAAGCTAAAACATCTTTTAATTCACTAACTGTAATAGTTTTTATTAATTGATGTGCCTGGGCAGCCTCGATGGATAGAATTTTAACAGACTGGAAGTACTGTGCTATAGGTATCGGAGAGAAGGAATAGGTGGTCTCGTATACAGACTTATAATGATAAAGGAAATCTTAGATAACTGATCTTTATCTGTAAAGAAATTAACGGAAACAGGGTTCTTCAATTTTCTTACATAAGCAGACTCCTGTTTTTGCTGGACAGACCAGGCTAAATACCTCCTGATCTGTGGACTCTCTATTGATAAGTCCTAAAGCTAGAGATCTCCTGTACTATAAAAATAAAACTCAAGTCCTGTTCAGCTTTTTTGAAGGCAGTGGAGAATCTGTTTTCTTGTGATATCTGATCTACAGCAGCTTGTCACTAATGATTTTTTGGTGATGCTCTTTATGTTGGAATGCCTTATAAGAAATAATATGCCCCCTGGCAGTAGCTTTAAATGCCTCCCATACCGAAATAAGAGAGCCTGTATACTACTTTATTTGGAAAAATTCCTTCATAAATTCCCTCAACTCACCAACCTATTGTTTGTCTGCTAGCAACAAATGATCCAGCTGCCACCTGGAACTATCGTTGCGATTAGCCTTGACCTGAATAGTTACAGAGATGAGGGCATGATCAGAAAATGAATTGGCTCGGATAATGCAACCAGCCTTTATTACTGAATGTGAAATTAAAAAATAAAATCAATGCGGTAACCAGTACAATCCTGACTAGAGAAGCAAGTAAATTGTGCAGCCATGGGGTGGTGAACCCGCCATGGATCAATCAAATGAAGATCTTCATTGAAGGTATCGGTAACCTTTATAGTTCAAGGTTTTGGTTGTTGTTTTGTTTTATTAGAAGCATTATGCCGAAGATCCTAAATAAAATTGAAATCTACCCCCAAGATTATTGGCCCGACTGCACCAAATGCAATTTTATATATCTGTTGTAGAAGGTCAGGTACATCAGTCACTGGAGCATAGTAATTTACTAGGTTAATTAAAGGCCCATTTACCAACACCTTTACCAAAAGCCAGCGACCCTGCGGGTGCTTTATTACATCACTTAGAACCCAATCTAAGGCTCTACCCAAATAAATATAAACGCCCTTTACTGCCAAACTGGCTTAGGCATACACTGCGTGAACGTACTGTCTTGGTACAACAGAATTTGGGTAGTTATCCTTAAGACGAGTCTCTTGGAGGGATAATACTTCCTGGCTACAGTATGTAAGCCATCTAATCATTGTCCCACACTTTTGTCTATTCACCATCCCACTAACATTGCAAGATAGAATATTGATTTTATAAACCATTTTTTTGTTTTTTGATCGCAATGTATATAAGCTATATCATGATATGAACATAAAGTGAATCTGCTAATTTTTTCCAAATATGATCCTAACCCTTCTCCAAACCCCCACCACCTGCGACCCACCCATGGCCCCAAGAGGAGCTGTGAAGAGAAAAAAAACGAATAACAAACAAACAAATAAAAGAACCCTAGTGGGAGAGGAAGAGCCCACCATACCCCTCCCAGTGTGAACTTATCTAAGAGTGGTGCCATGGCATTGCACCTTTGCACCTCCCCTCCCTACTACCCCATCCACAATATAGAAGATAGCATAACAAGATTGATTATATGTATTATGCAGTCAAATATCAGACTTTAAAAAAAATGGAAGGGAAGAAAAGCAGCAAGGACATCACTATTAAGGCACTTCAGAAATGTGTTGCAATAGCTCCTGAGCCTCAGAAACATTAGAGAGCAGATGGAATTGCCCTTTCAGAAGAACCTTCAATTTAGATTGATGCGCAATGCTAGCCTGTACCCCCTGTGCTTTATAAAGATGAAGCATTTTTGCAAACAGACAGATAGGAAAAGATTTGATACAAGGGTACTTCTGGTGATGAAAACTGTCTATGCTGTATTGCTTTTGACAGTACTTGCTCTTTAATTTGATAATTCCCAAAATTTACAAGAATTGTATGTGGAAATTTTGAGGTAGCAGAACATTGTGCTAGGACACGATGGGCTCTCGTTAAGGTTAAATCGACGGAAAATCCTGGCAAAACAATGAGACTTAATGAAGACATCAACCCACAGAATCATTTGTTGACCCTCGCAGCCCTCAGAAACGCCCACAATATGCAGATTGGAACGGCGTGAATGGTTTTCCAGCTCTTCAATCTTTTTTCCTAACAGGGCCTTCTGTTTGTGAAATTGGCCAATTTCCTTCCTCATACTTCAAGATCCTGAATTCGGCCTCCTTTAGCCTTTCTGGGAGCTGTGCTATCGATTCTTCTATTTTATTGAGTCTGACAAGGAGGGATGCACTTTTCAGTAGTTGTGAGGCCCTCAAATCCCTAATTTCCTCAAGGATAAGATTGAGCATATTTCTTTCTTGCAGTTGCAGACTTGGGATTTCGGTACCCTGCTGTAAGGCTTCTTGCTGAGTCCTAGCCCCCAGAATACACCCCTCTGCCCCAGTGAATCGATCTTCCAAAGCTTTTGGCTGCAAAAAACTAAATGCAGCCACCTAAGGACCCTGTGGATATAATTGCTGTATTTGATTTTCACATGCTTGGGCTGAGGCAGGTGGCACCAGGGGAGATGACAAAACCGATGCCTGAGAGTTTTCTAGTACATCCTTGGTGACTGTAGACTTCTATTTCTGAAACAAGGGACATTCCTTGACATTAGCCGTAAGCCTCTCCAAGTCTGATTTGTGATGCACAGGTGGCTCGGCTATGTCTCCCCCATCTACTTGTTCAGAGGTAAATATCCCTATGTCCTGCAGATTTTTACGATCCGGCTAGGGAAGAGCACCTGGAGGCTCAGAATCAAAATGCTCAACAGTGTCTGGGTAAGTCAGACTATCTTCAATGTTACCCGAGCCTGGTCCTGCATTTGTGGCCATCATCTGATCCTTACATGAGAGGGAAGTGCGAATGGCTTGTGCTGCTGCCTGGCCTCCACATTTTTTTGCCCTTTGTACCAAGACTGCAGCCTCTGAGTTGGCGAAGGCACCTGATGCTTTAGCACAGTTCTGCATACTTTTCAGAGTGTCTTCCTGAACACTACCAGTGACCCCAACTGGGCAGCAGACCTAGTGCTTTTCAGAAAACCAAGGTTAAACAGAGAGCACTTACTGTCCCAGCTGGAAACCTGGCGGTCAAATGCTTTCTCCAAACATGAAAAACTGCCTTATATCAGAGCAAGACTCCAGTTTCAAACCAGTTGTTGGCCTTTCAAGCCTTTCAAGCAAATGCAAATATCCCTCCACGGGATCTAGCAGAGATAAATGCTGGCAACTGTGACTTCTTTTCACCCAAGTGCTTATTTTTTGCTTATTGCTATGCAAAGGCAACCTGGTAGCAGTGAGAGAAAAGAAAAGGGCTTAGTTCCTGTCCTCCAAGTTGTAGTTGTGTAGCCTTGTAGCCATCTGTTGATTATATTTAGGAGGTCTGGAAGAGTAGAGCACAGTGCCTCCATAATCAGCACCCGTAATCTCTCTGACCTGTGACCCACCTGGCAAACCGAGCAACGGGCTCCGTGACCCTCTGCCAGTCATAAGGAGCTCACGGGTCCATAAACGTCTGACCTTCTCTGGAGCCTTTTCCCGGGAAAGCCGGCGGTACCACCACTGAGGCTCCTAGCTCCACGTAAAGACCAGGAATCGGAATGCCACATTGGACAAAGGAAGGGGGAGGGCTGCACTACTCAGCTGCTAAGCATGTGGGATTCGCTCCAGCCACCGGTTGCAAAAATGTGCTTCATTCTTATGTGCCAGGTAGGGAATGCTACTCCAAAACTTCCTCCCTACTCTTGCCCACTGTGCTACCAGCTCTGCTGGCTCCACAAAAATAACAAGAGCAGGTAGATGTGGGGCAGAAAAATGGTTAATGCAAGAAAGTGAAAGCAGGCAATGCAGTACAGTACGACTAGGCCAAAGAGCTGTCATGAGTATGTCGAAATGGACCGAGTGCTGCTGGGAGTCTCCGTGGTGAGGGAAGGAGGAAGATCACATGTCCAAGCATCAGCGCCCAGCATTTGGAGAATGAAGATACCTACACACACATTTAGGTGCAAGATGGGAAAAGATATGCCCCTTGACATGTCCCGCCTATGTAAGGGACTGTTAAGAGTAAAACGTAAGAGAAGGGCAATTTCTGAGCAGGTACGTTGGGGACAATCCTTGGTTGTATAAAGCCTGGTACTGATTTGTTCAAAGCCATGTGACAGAATCTTAGTACTTTAAAGATAAGATGTTTCTGCAACAACAGCCAGTGTAGCTCACTCAGATGACACAAAACATAACAGTGAGGGGTCAAGCCTAGCGGGGCACAAGCAAGATACAGAATTAATTGCAAATCATAATTTGATCTTTTCGAAGTTCAATATATAAGAAATGAGAATAGAGAATCTGGGAGAAGATGATGGCTTGAACCTTGGAACCCCGTAAGTCAGAAAATAGCAGTGGGAGCACTTTGCATAACACCTGCAGACAAAAGAAATTACATGGCTATTAGTGTTTTAATCTGGTTTTAAAAATAGATAGTAATGTCAAATACAACACCCAGGTTTCTACTTGACTTGTTAACCTGTTTGCCGCCTGGCAGAACCTAAATTATGGACGCTCCTTCAAAAAAATAATAGTGCAGTTTTATCACCATTGAGTTTAAGTGAGTGCTGTTTCATCCACAAAGCTACTTCCAGCAGGCAAGCATGAAAATTATCTGGGGGTGAAGATGAATCTGTCTGCAATTGAGACAACAATTTGAGTATCATCTGCATCACAAAAGTGAGGTTATATAGATATACATAGATGAGGGTTTAATGTAGAACTCTGAGGGACTCCACACATTCATGGATTGAACCTTGAGCAGTACAATCACAAAAAGGGACTGCTTGAGAGCAAATTGACAAAAAGTATATGAGCCATTCCAATAAATGACTCTATATTCCACATGAGTGAAGCCTGTCACATTGACTTCCTGATCGAGCAGAGTATAGATAACATCTGTGATTACCAGCAATGTAGTAGTGTAAAGGCTGAAACACTGTTTGAGTAACAACCAGAATGTTCTTTATTGCATACCTGTAGCATTTATTTCACCTATAATTCATGTGTGAATATAGTTTGGTTTAAGCAAAAGGCATATTGGAAAACAATGATATGGCTGTCCTGAAGAAGTTTCTTAAGAGGGACTAAACATGTTGTCTTATGGCTGGGCGCCTGTTGACAATTGTGGAAAAATAAAGGTTTGGAACTAAAAGAACATTCAGCAAAAAACTGATGTCAGTGACTATTTTCTATGACAACTTTTGTAATTGGTTAATCACGTATGCAGAATTGAGTGCACCACAAACCAAAGTCGGCTCTAGTCCATAGCATGGCATTGACATCACAAGAACTGACAACAAACTAGATGCTCTATTTTCACTGAGGATAGTAAGCCCTCTTCCACTTTCAATTTTGATGTATTTAACCCAGGATGTTACACATTCTCTGAGGAAACCCACTCTCACACACCAGTCAACGACCTGGTCATTATGTTCAGGAACATGCACACATTCAAAATGTTGACCGCTTCTCTTTGAATCACACAAACTATTTAACCATTTATTTCTCATTTTGTCCACTCCAAAGCTGACTCTATAACATGGAACACCCGAACATTTGCCTGGGGCAGCTAGACGTAGGTGGTGTCGAAACCCTTTCATTATTCAAAACTGCTTCCTATATGCATGGAGGATCTATTGCCAATGTGCCTATTGTAGAAAGAACAGGTGTTGAATGGGTTCATATGCTCTTACTCGAGCTTCAACACCAACCATGAACTTATTTGTAAAAATGAAAGCAGCATGATTGAGTAAATCATTGTCAGTAAAAAGTGCACTTTTTACCTCAGGTTAGTTCACATTTGTTTTTAGTCATTTCTAAGCTCAATTTTCCTTTTATGTCACTTACAACAGGAGGAAATGAAAACTGAATGTTATCTCCATATTTCTATGTGTTAAAATACTTATTGTATCTATTGTTTATATATAGTGCTCAAACAATCAGGATGATGGTTCGGAGCTCTAATAAAAATGTAACATGATGAGAGCTAGGATATCAATTTGATGAATTTGACATATTTAGGAACATACGTCTTCGACATCAAGTTGATAAATTTGAATAAAAAAAACATTGATGCATAGCATCTCAAACAATCTTTTTAATTTTTACAGTTGTATTTTTTCATTATATGGAAGATACACATGTGTTCATTATTTCATTAGTACATGAATGGTCAGACTTGGAAAACAATCACTTTTGTAGAAGAAAACTCGCAGTAATACTTTGAATATTATCAGAAGTGGGGACTTTTATTTTTAAAAAGTCTATTATTTCCTACTGTGACCTTTCACATGATCTCTCCATTCCAATGCATTTCAATGAAATGTTCAACTAGGACAGCATTGTAATAAATGAAGGCCCTCTAAATCTTGAAAATAGATGACAGCTATGCATCAGGCAGAGGCATGTGAAAAGAGGTAGAGGTGTGGATATGTTTTATTGGGTGGTAGTAGCATGGGTCATATACAGGTCGTCCAGAGCCCAATCCCCTTGGCCGGGATTTATACCTGAGCAATTTCTGCAGTTTGCCAGGAGATACTCCCATGTGACCTGCTTTGAGGGAGCAGCTGAACAGCTGCTTTAGATGCACATTGTTGCCTAGAAGAGAGGAACAGCAAAAGAGCTGAGGCATGTCATACCGAGAGGGCCACTGCAAGACGAAAAAGATCTCCATTGATCACGTTGAAGAGTGAGGTCTGTGTGACACAAGTGTCTCTGAAGCAGGTAATGGACCATTTCAGTGATCATGGGCCCTTCCTGAAGATTAACAGCATGCTTTGTGGGCAACGCCACTAAGAGAAGGTAGCAACTAGAAGTATAAAGCACAGATTGACTCACAACTGAATTCAGCAGTCCTATCAAATTTTTGTGTCTCAAGAGGAATCCATCTCCTGTAATTGGAAGTGAACATCGATCAACATCAGAAAATCACCACAGCAACTCATGGGCATCTAGCATTTTTTGGGTGGTGTTTTTTGTTTGAGCCTGTGGAAGATTAGTGAAGCAAGACTCTCCAGATCATGAGTAGCAGGTCTTGCAAACAGTTGTTCCACCGCTGGTTCTGGCGCTGCTGATGCTCCCGTAACTGGGCATATGCAGACAAACTCATCCCAGAACACAATTACATTGTCTGGTCTATGGGAGAGTGCACACAATCCCAGCTTGGAGGGCCATGCAAGGAGCATACTGTTTGAGCTGTGATGCCTGCCACTTGCTTACAAGTGAAGGCCTGCACTGCTTGACTGTGTTACTCCGAGGGTCAAGTTGCCAATGGGGTGTATTTGGTACTCAGGTATGGACATTATTTTAAGCATAAATTCCAGTCCTCTGGCTATGAGTGTCACAATCTGAGCTCAGCCACCCCTCAATGCCCTAGGACTTCTTAAAAGGGGACTATTTGTGGAGCACTAAAATGTTTAGCACAAATAATTTATACTGAAAGTGTTGTCAGCTCCTCCTTCGTATTACACACACAATCAATGTGGGGAAATCATGATCCGTATTTTGAAGTGCCAGTATCAGGGCTTAAGATTCTGCCAGCTGCGCTGTACAGTCCCCTAGGGACTGTGTGTGTGTTTTTCAGGACAGAACTTTCCATCATGCATGCATCCTTTTACTATTGTGCACACTGTGGAATATTGGTGTCTTGTCCCTGCGGCAGGCTGAGCAGATACATTAGTGTAAATGATGTAATGATATTGATCTAGAGGCATTATTTCATTGGCAGAGGATATTCTTGTCCAAACTGCAATAATGCTTGTGTTTGTAATGTCGAATCAAACCTGTTATCTACATCTATAGCAGTGAGAAAGTAAGTTAGCCCATTGTATCCATCTTGGATGCAAAGCCCTGGCATTTGGAACACTCGCTTTGGTAACGACCTCTAAGTTAGGTACCCGGGCTATGACAATTATGCGTTTTCCCTGAGTTAGTGCTCTCTCTCTCACTACAGCAGTCTGTACTGCTGTCAGAATTTTTTCAGTAGGTGCAAAACACATTTCAGCATTTGTGTCCAAATGTGTCCATCGTTGAATGTATACCCAGTTGGTCCCGCAACTACCAAGTGTGTCGATATCTTGTGTTGTTTTGTATTTTTTTTCAAACAATGTTATTCATAGTGCGGCACTGTGTGAATTTTGTACTCCAAATGTGTGAGTGGATTTATTTAAATGCCGGAAGTCTAAAACTAGACAGTATGAATTGTCTGTTTTCATTACAGGCAACAAGGGGTTATATACTGATGAGGTGCAATTTTCTTACACCTTGGCCTTCAAGTTGTTCTAGGATTTCCAT
Organism: Triturus cristatus; assembly: GCF_964204655.1. Taxonomy (NCBI): domain Eukaryota; kingdom Metazoa; phylum Chordata; class Amphibia; order Caudata; family Salamandridae; genus Triturus; species Triturus cristatus. Next base: position 715,563,864 of record NC_140593.1, on the reverse strand, counting down.
AACTTGTTTTCTTGCTTCATGTTTTCTTGAGTATTGTCTCTAAGGTTGAGAAATTGATTTTAATGGCATTACATGATTAGGTGACTCATCTCACCCAACATCATTGCGGTATAGTGCAGGAGATAGCGCTAATGCCCACTCCTTGGCGTATGAATGTTGAATTGATTCCAGAACGAGGTCGGAGAAAGCTGGTTAAATTACTGTTTCCCTGTTTGGGCATTTCATTATGAACTCAGATGGGCAGTCTTTTTCAGCCAAAAGAATGTCGTAACATATGTCAGATTCTCCCAAAAGAGAGCCTTTATGTTCCTGGGTATGTCCTCCTCCAATTGGAGTGTAATTTCGTATAAACGATGGGGGACACTTACCCTTGTATCAGGAGTTTCCACCATGACATGCTCACTCAGCACTACTGGCACCAGATAATTCATCAGATTCCGGCGAGCAATCGTGACTTCTACCACTCTGTCCAGCATCGTCACTGCCCATTCCCCATTCAGAAGCAGAGTCTTCAGTAGCCTGTGCATGCCTTAGTTTAATTCAGGCTGCTTTCTTCTTTTTAAATTGAAGTTTAGCATTCTTCTGTTTGTATTCTTTTTTAATGATGTAGTCTGATGAGCATTGTGATTCCTTCTTTGGGTTCACACGCTCTTCCAATCTGCGCTCTGACTGTCCACCGCTCTACAAATGTGTATCGGATGACTCCTGAAATGTACAAGAGGAACGTGTATCAGTATCCTGATACCTGTCAGGATTCTTAATGTTACCACAGTTCCTAATTTTTTTTTTTTCTGTGGTCTCCTGTTGAGGAAAACCACCCCGTGATTGTTTTTTGTTTTTATTTTTTGATTATTGTCCCATTTCTTCTTGGAAGAATCAATTGCTTGCTTAGAGTTATACTTATCAGAAGTACTCCAAACTTGTGGATTAGAATAGAATAACTCTGTTCTGAATGCTTCATGTGCCTCAACCATGAAGGTAACGTCTCCACCCATTGCTGGGCGACGATATTGTAATAATTGTATTGTAACAGTATGTCAGCACTTTTCTGTAATGGTTAGAGCTCCTACTTCTTCTCCAATGTTTTCTTAATTTTCGCCATTTACTGACATTGTCTTTTAAAGAAGAAGGAAATTAGTAACTGAATTTATGGAGTTAGGGTTCACACAATGTGGGAAGATTTTTCTCATACTAGCTTGAATAACCCACAGCCAATATATAGGGTATACCTACTCTGCTGAGGTGGTTTTCTCTACCACCATGGACATCTCCAGTTTGGAGGTGAATAGGGGTCTCTGAGAAAAGTAATTGTCTTTGCAGGTGCTGAAGTCGTACAGAGTAGCATTGAGTCTTATTATTGATTTTGTGATTTTTGAAGCTTTTAAGGTGACCTTCAGAAAACATAAAGCAAAATAGATTCAACACATAGGTTAGTCTTAGTGCAAAAGCTATAATTGTCTCCTTTTACTCCTTATGAAAAGCAGTGTTTTATATGTTAATCCACAGTTTTATTACAACACAGATTAATAATTTACACTTCAAAGATTGCCTCTTTAAGAAAGACATAGAATGGTTTTAACAGTTTTGTTTGTGAAATATACATGGGGAATTCCATACTCAATGCATTTTTTCCTTGAAGACCAAACTGCATTGATAAATATGAAACACTGTTCCTGTCCTACAGGAACATCTCTCATATGTAAACAGATACATTTATATACAGAATACTGTGGTAAATTTAAATTACCTAGACTTAATTTATGCGGTAAAATTCAATAAGAATAACTCAGTAAAAATAAGAGGCAGAATCCGTGGTATTTGAGGTTTTAAAAAGGGATTTATTCCTTACAAAGGAATTGGTTCGAACCAGGCAATCGGATTCCGTCACCACGAAGGTTCGGGAAGGGATAGAGCGCTACTTTATTGACAGGTTATCATATATATAGTCAATGCATTACAGTGAAGACATATGCAGAAGGCGTGACAGCTGAGAAGAGAGATAAGAATACACATACGTAATGAAAAAAGGCGTTACAATAGGCGTGCATAAGGGCGTGTACAGGAAACGTCATTATGATGATGACACAGGTGGGTGGATCCATAGGAGAATCCTGTAAAGTCAGCAGAAATATATGGCAGAGATGCGCGCACAATAGCATGACGTGTGATTGACGTGTAACTGGAGGGTGAAGGGGACTTGACATTTAGCCCTACATGAGGAGACAGAAGTCTGGGATGTCAGAACAACCTAATCCCAAATCGTATCTAATATCTTGTGTTTAAGGAACTGTATTATCTGGAAGGAAAGGTCTCTCAGGCAGAGGCTATCCTATACTAACTACTAGTGCATGTATAAGCGTCTACGTGTCTACATGAGATGCGAGGGGGCATGGGCCTACCATGGTAACAGGAGCCATGAATTACTTGCACGGAGACAGTAAGGCCGGGCCCTTTGCTCTGTAGCTGGAAGGATGTTTACCTAAACTACTAGACAGGAATGCATTTCTCGAGGAGCGGAGCAGATAACTTGAAGGCTGAATACAGTCTTGGCAGGCAACAGGCCGGGCCAGGCACCGTTAGCCGCGCAGGAAGTAAGACAAAGGTCATTGATACAGATGCAGGTCCAGGCTGGAGCATTCAGAGGCAGAAGGCAGGAAAAGCTCGATGGCAGAATTCAGGGCCTAACTTGCCAGAGCTGAAAAACGTGAAAAGTATACCATATAAAGACGGTGGCAAGGCATACTTAGGAACGGAATATTCGACCCATTCATGGCGGATCTGAAAGAGGACATGTTAACGTTGGACGCATATGTATTTGCGTCTTCATAGCTTGAAGTGGAGGGAACATACATGTACTTGTAGCATGTACATGGAGCCGCTGGGGTCTAAGATAGGGGACACAATTGATCATAAAAATTCATATTTCCTCATTCCCTCCTTGTCCCCTACGGACCCTTCATGAGATATCGATCCTCAGGAATTCATCAATCTGTTCATGTAACATCATTTGCTCTTCTTTCTTCTTCCGGGATTTTGAATTAGAACTTGAACGTGGAATACATGATGTGGCACACAGGCCGCAAATCGCTGGTCCACATTGTAGACACAGGCAGCAACTGAATACTATGAGAAGGCCAATACCTAGGAAGGATAGGACTTTCCATCCCCAGGCTGACAACACACTCCAGAACCAACCGGACCACGTCCAGGTGCCTGGATTCTGATGTATCTGGCTTGCAATCTTATGAAGACGAGTTATGGCTTTATATACGGATGGCGCGTTTTCTGGAATGAAAACACAGCAACTTGATCCGATGACTCTACAGGCTCCGCCCCTATCGGCCAGGATGACGTCAAGGACAAGACGATTTTGGAGAACAACAATCCGCATCGCAGACTGCTCCTCTGTTAAGTTGCCTAGGGCAGAGGTAGTTTCATTCACTACTGCTTCAAGGGTTCTGGTTAATCTGCGTATCAGTTTACTATTAGAGACAACACCTATGTAGGGAAAGAGACCTTTATTGAAGTCTGTGTATTGTTCCCATGCTGTTTCAGTGTAGTCGACAATCGGGAGATCTCTCTGGGGTCTATTGTGTACTAGATGGGTGTTTCTATGATAATCAGGAGGGGCTAGGAAAACAGGTGGCAGAAGGAATGCAATGTAACAGGTACCATCCCAATCTAGAGGTAAACGTATATATGCGGTATGACCACAAATGAAGTAGGAATGACGGGAAGCTCTAAATGTAGACTTGCCTTTATCACTGAATTCGATCACAGTAGTAAATTTACTATGACCCAGGTGTACTGAACCATTCTTTCTTACACATAATTCACCTTTGACTGGTAATACGGACATAGCAGGCAAGACTAGTGCAGCTTCGGATTCAACATTCAGAATCATGAGGTTAAGTGTAAAGTTACCTAATCCATATACTTCATTTTCTAGATCAGTTCCTGTCCTTTTGGGAAGTCCCTCCTTGTTAGGGTAGCAGGCTTTAAGCAATACTAAGTTCAGGTTTCCCCATACCCAGTTGCTCTGGTAAACTACGGTATTTGATTCTAAAGAATTAATCAAACTAAACCATGCACCACAGGAACCATTGTGTGTGAATGGATACGGAAAGAGAGGCAGAACTCCCTTGTATTTCTGATAGGGAGGGAGTCGGCCACATATCCAACAATTTGTAGCGTTGTTGGCCTGATGGGAGTGATGTAACATACTAATGAATGTGTTGTTGCGCAGCACAAGTCTGTAGGGCAACTCATGTGGAGGTAATTCGCTAAAAGAGTGTTCGGCAGTAACATTGTAAGCAGAATGAACACGCTTGAAAATAGGATAGTATATGTGCAACAGTATACCTGCAGCAATAATCAAAAGATTTAGAAAAAACATAATCAACAATGTCACGATACAGTGACTATGAAGTGATTTACAATATGCACGTTTCTTGAGCTGTTTCTGTCTATCTCTCTCTCGATTTCGGTCTAGAGGATACATGTCAGAGACTAATTTAACCGATTCACCTAGGAGAGGACTTAAACAATCAAATTGTCTGACTTGCTAGACCTTAGTTTCAGTTTATATTCTTGGGCAGCAGTTTTCTCGACCAGGGGGAGTTTTGAATCAGTCTGTGGAGGAGGGCAGGGCTGAGAGTTCAAATCAGAAGGCAATCCATGAAATTTCTTGATGTGGCTCGAGTGTAGCCAACCCTTGCGACCCTCAATCTTCACTGCTGTTCTCATGGTCAGGAGTACTAATTTCGGCATGTGCCAGCGAGGCTCCAGCGGGCTCCTCCTGTCGAAATTTCTTATAAAAACAAAATCTCCGGGAACCACTTCATGGGGCATCACCTCGGTGTTGTCGGGAAAGGCTGCAGCTACCTGTGAACGGCAAGATTGTAGTGCAGACATCAAGGAAGCAAGGTAATCTGTCAGCATATTACAATCAACGTCAGTGATTTTACGAGGTATAGGCGTCCCCCACATATTTGGTGGCCTACCGAAGACCACCTCGTACGGGGATAGCCCTGTTCGAGAATGTGCTATCATTCTCATGTAAAAGAGTGCAACTGGTAAAGCTACTATCCAGTCGACGCCTTTCTCTCTACAGATTTTAGAAAGTCGAATTTTCAGAGTCTGGTTATGACGTTCCACGAGACCTGCTGCCTCGGGATGCCGGACACAGTGGAATTTCCATTGATAGCCTAACAGGAGTGAAATGTGTTTCATTAGCTCGGATGAGAACGGTTGGCCATTATCTGAGTACACGATACGGGGCAAACCATACCGTGGGAAGAATTCACGAACCAGCTGCTTGGCAGTGGTCGGGGCAGTGTAATCTGAGACTGGATATGCTTCTGTCCAACGAGAAAGTGCGCATACAACTACGAGAACATATTTGAATCCTCGACAACGTTCCATCTGGATATAATCCATCTGGAGGACTTCAAAAGGGTGATCGGGAGGTTGAAATCCACCTTGCTCTACAGGAACGCCTTTACCTGGGTTGAACTGACAACAAATCATGCAAGTACGCACTTTCTGTTTGGCTGTAGCTCGTAAGTGTTTATTAAACCAAATGTTTTGAATACTGTCTAACATAGCTTTCTCTCCTAGATGCGCTGGACTATGTATTGTGTTAATGATAACTTGAACCATTGAGTCGGGGAGAAACCATGTAGATTTTCCCTTAGTCATCCATCCCTGATCTGTTTGGATCCCTCCTAGTTCAGTCCATTTCTTGATTTCCTCTGGTGTAGCATGTGTCTGTATGTCAATTACATCAAGGGCGGGATCCCTAACTGTCATGCAGTGTGTCGATGTCGGAACTATTGTCTTTGTCAAGTCAGTTGCATGAATCCGATTCTGTGCTGTTTGCTTAGCTGTTCGGTCTGCTAGGTCATTACCCTGGGAAATGATATCGGTGACTTTTGTATGAGCCTTGCACTTCATGATAGATATCGAAGTAGGCAGATGTATTGCATCTAACAGAGCTTGAATGAGGGGACCGTGTTGAATGTTGGCACCGTGAGAAGTCAAATAACCTCTCTCTCGCCAAAGGACTCCGAAGTCGTGTACAACTCCGAATGCATAACGTGAATCTGTGTATATGTTGACTCTCTTATTTTTGGCTTGAATACAGGCTTGTGTCAGAGCGATGAGCTCTGCTGCTTGAGCTGACAATGTGTCAATACAATTTGTTTCAATAACTTCGGTGTCTGTCGTGACTGCGTAAGCAGCCACTAATTCTCCTGTACTTGTTCTCATGCATGAACCATCCACATAAAGTGTCAGGTCTGGATCTGGTAATGGAATGTCTGTCAAGTCTTGTCTGGGTTTCGTCGTAATAGTAATGACTTCAACGCAATCATGTGCCAATGGGTCTGTTCCACTTAAAGGCAAAAGTGTGGCAGGATTTAATGTACTACAGCGTCTGATTTCTATGTGTGGCTGAAACAATGTTAATTCGTAACCTGTCAGTTGTGCTATAGTCAAGTGCTGAGTCTGAGTTCGGTTTAAAAGAACTTCCACGGAGTGTGGAACTTGCACTGTCAATTGATGCCCTAATACTATGGAATCGCTTTGTCTGATCGCTAAAGCTGTCGCTGCGACTGATTTCAGGCACGTGGGCAGAGCCTGGGCTACTGGATCTAATGTGCTAGAAAAATAAGCACACGGTTTGTGTGAACCTGCTTCTTCCTGAGTGAGTACTGACAAGGCAGTACCTTCGCGTTCTGTAACAAAAAGTGTAAAAGGCTTACTGTAACATGGTGTCGCTAAAACAGGTGCTTGACATAAGGCTTTCTTTAAGTCTTCAAAAGCTTGTGTATGTGCCTGAGTCCAAGGGAGGACAGTCGAAGTCGCTGCCTCCTGGGTTGTCAACTGAATGAGTGGCTTTACTAGAAATGCATATTGGGGAATCCATTGTCTACAGTACGAAGTGAGACCTATGAAGGCCCGCACCTCCTTTTGTGTCTTGGGTGGTGGCATGTTTACAATTAACTGGATGCGGTCAGGTGTGAGCTGTCTCCCCCCCTTGGACAGCAAGTGCCCAAGGTACACAACTTGCTGAACACAGAATTGCAGCTTCGAAGGGGACACCTTGTGCCCCTTGTCGGCCAGAAAATGTAAAACCGTCAGTGATGCTTTTTCACATTCGGGTTCGCTTCGGGCGGTGATCAGCAGATCATCGACATACTGAAGCAAGGTAGTGTTAACAGGCATGTGGATACTGTCAAGTTGTCTTTTCAGTGCTTGTCTATAGATGCTGGGGCTTTCTGTGAATCCTTGAGGTGCGCGTGCAAATTTGAAGCTTCGTCCATTTAAACAAAATCCGAACAAATATTGGCTTTCCGGATCGATTGGGACGCTAAAGAAGGCGTTCTTGAGGTCAATTACAGTAAAGAACGTTGCTTCTGAATCTATAGCTGTCAATAATGAGGAGATATCTGGAACCACGGGATATTGTGGTACAATGCATTTATTCAATTCGCGCAGATCAATAATTAATCGATAAACTGGGGGTGCTTTTGGATCGGTTCGTTTAAGAATTGGAATAATAGGAGAATTACATACATTGGAGTCGGTTTCCACAACCACTCCTTGTGCAATGAGCTCGTCAATGATTTGCAGCAAAGCCACTACAGCATCTGGAGGTAACTTGTATTGTCGAATTCGTGGTAATACCACTCCTGCTTTGAGTGTGACTCGATATGGTGTAATATGCATACAACCTATATCAGTGGGGCCTTGTGCCCATAAATGTGCAGGGACATTCTGTAACCGGTGATCCATGTCTCTAAATACATAGTGACCTTTAAAGTCACGCAAAAATAGTCGTACCCCCTCCGGGGAACAACATATTACAGCTCCTAGAGCTTTTAGTGTCTTTATACCTAACAAGTTTTCTGGGCATGATTTTGTAAGCAATAGATCTGTAGTCCGTGTCAATGGACCAACTGCAAGAGGAAGAGGTTGCGATACTTCATTAACAATAGGCTTTCCTGAAAATCCAAGGGAAACATTCTGTGAGCCTGAGAGGGGTGCCCCTGGAACCTCGTCGTGAATTATAGTTGTTCTGCTTGCCCCTGTATCAATTAAAAACTTTCTGTCTTTCCCTAATACTTGACTATGTACATAAGGACCCTCTTGATCTACAGGAACCTCAATAAGGGGTAAGCCAACTTCCCTCTCTAGGCTGTTTCATGTGTATCGCTGATAATCGGGATAGTCATTTTGTGCATACTGGTACATCTGTTGTGTCGTGTTTTGTGTTGCGGCAATAGGCTGTGGCTGTGGGGCCGCTATGGTCTGTTGTGCAGCTTGCATAGGCTGTACATTCTGAGGTACTTGTTGTTGGATCTGATCCTGTCTAGGCGGATGCGGTCTCTCCTTGGTTTTACCCGTAGAGATATTATGTTTCAGAACTGCACAATCGTTTATATAATGACCTGGCTGTTTACAATAGTTGCATGTCCCTTTAACAGGAACCGCTGAATTATTGGACTGTGTCGCACCCTTTTTATGACTGTCAGCTGGAACCGACTGGGCAACGAGCATTTTCATTTTCGTGTCTTTCATACGTCTTTGTTCGTGTTCTTGTTCTTCTCTAATTCTATTCTGGTGGTACTGTAACATTTGTAACATTTGTGACGGGGTATTAGCTTGCCAAGAGCTCTCTACTTTCAATACTCTGTTCTTAACCTGGGGCAAGGAATTTTCGACTAGTTTCGTTACAAAAAGATGTGGATATGAATCGCTACTTGCTTTCAGGCCGCTATTAATACCAAAACATTTTTCAAATCGGGAATAAAAATCACTAGTGTCTTCATCGGGTTTCTGTTTGCAAGCTGAGATTGCTCCCCAGTCTTCCTTTTTCGTAGTTAATAAACGTGGCAATACTTGTACTAATAATCCTGGTAATGGTTTAGTTTTATCCCCAAGCCCTAGGCCTGCAGTTCGGGCATTTTCTTCGTTTTCTAATGCTGTCCAATCAATCTTTTGTTCTCCCACCTCCCATTCTTTTTCTTTGAGTTTCTCGTAAATACCGGCAGGCAATAATACTTTCAATATTTTCATAATGTCAGGATAGGTATAATCACCCATGAGTAACATGTCTTTTATTTCACGGTGAAAACCTGCTGGATCTCTGTCATGACTGGGCACTAATTTTTTCATTTCCAATAGTTCTATTTTAGTTATAGGCTTGTACACGAACACGCGTCTAAAAGTATTATCATCATTTCTAACTGGGTGCACTTCGCGTAAGGGATTCTGTCTGTCTATGTAATACGTCTTTCTTTCCATGGAGGGAGCTGGATCATGCTCTGAACACAGAAAGGCACTATATCTGTGTCGATATTCTAGAATTACTTTAATTAGATCGGTACCTAGACCTCTCCATTTATTCATCAGTTGTTCTATCAGTATATCAGGTAGGGGACCAGGATCGGAGTGTTGGCCTTTATACAATATAAGGAGGTGTTGTATCATGTATATACCAGCTAAACGCTGTTCGTCCGGTGAAAGATTCAAAAACTTATGTACTAGCGCGTCATCACTATATTTATCAGAACTGTCAGCCCATTGTACTGCTGACCTGGCTAATTCTTGTTCATCCATAGAATCGAGTACATGGTACCCCATTCGTTCTTGAAGTATTCTATCAGTAGCCTGAAACAAATGTTCAGGGGTCTTTGGGTTTGACATAGCTGCTTGAAAAATTCTCTTATTTTCTGGACGTATCGGACGTATTGAATTATTGAAGGATCTTCCCTTACCTACATAAGCTATCGTTTCTCTAGCTGATAATTGTAATTGTCCTGTTGTCATTTCTAGCTGTTCCTCCTCCCCCGAGGGCTCGGTTTTATCTGCATCTATTTCTCTTTCCGGCTGTTCTCTTTCACATATTTGTTCTACTGTTTTTCTGATCCTTCGGTACATACTTTCTATACTATTCTGTTTATCATGTTTTCCGTCTGCTATATTCTGACCCCATTTGTTAAGTACTTTCATTTCTTCCGGGTCTACACCTGGCCTATCTCTGTGTCTTATCAGGCAGTTTATGAAGAAGCGTAACAACAGTTTTTGCGTGTCCACTTTCTGGTATGCCATGGCCTCGCCAATACTTTCAGGACCTTGCCCTGTTTGGACAAAGTGATATATTTTGTCTAGATGATCAATCATTCCTGGTAGTATCATTAAATAGTTCGCAACTCGTCATAGACGTACTGATGATAGCATCATTCTGTCGTCTTTACCGGGTACTGGATCATATCTACAGTCTGTAAGAGGCTCTTTATATATGTCATAATTCGCTGTTTGAGGTGTACGTTGGTGTGCTAAATCCCTATAAGTCAATCAACGCACTGATGGCGGCGTATGAAAACTTCCTGTCGCACCTCCTGAGGTGCCAGGTCCAAAAGGATTCGTTGGGTGTAAGGTAGGAAGAATAGGTGCAGGAAGAAGTGAAGGAACGGGCGGAAGGTTTGGAACGGAAGGAGGAGTATGTTGCTGCGGAAGTGGGGGCAGATTATCTTGGGGTCGAGCGCCATTAGCAGGTGGTGTGCGTGGCGGCAGAGCATTAACATATTCGGGGGCTACATCGTCTAAATAGGAAGAAAGGAAAATGTCCTTTGCGGTCTTGGGGTGCAATTTAGTCGGAAGCAATGGAGGTGGCAGATCTTTTGGTACTTCCAGGGTGGCCTTAGGTAAACCTTCGGCCAGAAGAGGATACATACCATTCATAAGAGTGTTTCGTTGCCTGTCTACTTGTTCTGCTTTTACTCGGATACCTTCCTCAACTAATACATTTTCTCGGGCTTTGTCTGAATCCTCCCTACTTTTCTCTTCTTTTCTGAGCGCTTTCTCTGTGCGTCTATGCGATTCTTTACGCCATAATTCAATGGCATCTTTCTGTGATTGTCTTGCTTTCTTTTTCCATAATGCTTCTTCTACTCTCATGATGCAATCTGCATCCCTTGTCCCAATAGTGGGCCATCTCTGATTCTCTGCTAAATCCTTGGTATAGTCTACCCACAATTCGAGATATAATACGGCATCTAGGCCATGTTTATGGTACATAAAGTACCCTGGAGTGTCCCTTTTCTAGTTTTTATCTGTCTTAATTTTGAGAATAACGGCATCTTAACCTTGCTACCTGATTCTTACTCGGACTTGAACACAATTAATACAAAAAAACACAGTAATGAAGATCGAACAATCACTCATACCACAACATTTAAAACATATTGAAACATTTTAAAACGAACAATGATAATTAAAATAAAACTAGTTAACTGCATAATACTAGATGTACTGCTAAACAGTACAGATACACTGCTGAAACAGTGCAGACCAGGTCTGTGTACCCAAACCCGTCTTGACCGGCACAAACCAATGCGCACGTCTAGATGCGTCCCCAGCAACGGTACTCACCGGGAAGCACGGAACGGAACAGAAGGCCTCGGAAAGTCTGGACTGGACTAGACCAGACTGGACTCGACTCGACTTGTGACGTAGATACTTCGGAACTTCGGAATCTGGTGGGCCTCTGTATACCTCGGATCTTGCTCTCTCAGCTAGGCTCTGGTCGGGATCCTCCGCACTCCTCACCGCCTCGTCTGGGTGTTGATCGCAGCCTCAGTCACCTCTGTTGGCCTGAGGGAGGTACAGGAAATCCTGCGGGTACGCGTAGTTGTCTGTCCGGCTGTGGCAGGAGACCGGGTCTGCAACGCACCTCCGGCGCGTGGGGTGGGGGAGGTGTCCCTGTTCGGGCGCCAATTATGTGGTAAATTTAAATTACCTAGACTTAATTTATGCGGTAAAATTCAATAAGAATAACTCAGTAAAAATAAGAGGCAGAATCCGTGGTATTTGAGGTTTTAAAAAGGGATTTATTCCTTACAAAGGAATTGGTTCGAACCAGGCAATCGGATTCCGTCACCACGAAGGTTCGGGAAGGGATAGAGCGCTACTTTATTGACAGGTTATCATATATATAGTCAATGCATTACAGTGATGACATATGCAGAAGGCGTGACAGCTGAGAAGAGAGATAAGAATACACATACGTAATGAAAAAAGGCGTTACAATAGGCGTGCATAAGGGCGTGTACAGGAAACGTCATTATGATGATGACACAGGTGGGTGGATCCATAGGAGAATCCTGTAAAGTCAGCAGAAATATATGGCAGAGATGCGCGCACAATAGCATGACGTGTGATTGACGTGTAACTGGAGGGTGAAGGGGACTTGACATTTAGCCCTACACGAGGAGACAGAAGTCTGGGATGTCAGAACAACCTAATCCCAAATCGTATCTAATATCTTGTGTTTAAGGAACTGTATTATCTGGAAGGAAAGGTCTCTCAGGCAGAGGCTATCCTATACTAACTACTAGTGCGTGTATAAGCGTCTACGTGTCTACATGAGATGCGAGGGGGCATGGGCCTACCATGGTAACACGAGCCATGAATTACTTGCACGGAGACAGTAAGGCCGGGCCCTTTGCTCTGTAGCTGGAAGGATGTTTACCTAAACTACTAGACAGGAATGCATTTCTCGAGGAGCGGAGCAGATAACTTGAAGGCTGAATACAGTCTTGGCAGGCAACAGGCCAGGCCAGGCACCGTTAGCCGCGCAGGAAGTAAGACAAAGGTCATTGATACAGATGCAGGTCCAGGCTGGAGCATTCAGAGGCAGAAGGCAGGAAAAGCTCGATGGCAGAATTCAGGGCCTAACTTGCCAGAGCTGAAAAACGTGAAAAGTATACCATATAAAGACGGTGGCAAGGCATACTTAGGAACGGAATATTCGACCCATTCATGGCGGATCTGAAAGAGGACATGTTAACGTTGGACGCATATGTATTTGCGTCTTCATAGCTTGAAGTGGAGGGAACATACATGTACTTGTAGCATGTACATGGAGCCGCTGGGGTCTAAGATAGGGGACACAATTGATCATAAAAATTCATATTTCCTCAATACAACATAACAAATTCAAAATATATATGCAAGCTAAAGGTTTTACCGAAAGTAGAATTTATTGAAATATTTATGATAATGAAATCAGTTCACATATATGAACATTCCAAAGAAATTGCTGTTCACTAGAGGAAATTACACGTACATAGTGACTGTGAGTGAGATGATTGAGTATTGTGGTTATAAATTATATCCCCAATACAAGAAATGGTTACTGCACTTCATTAGCTAAATACTAATAAGTACTCATTTAATTATCAAGTATAATTTCATTATAATTAAGACGAGATTTAGTTCTAGAACCAGCAAGTGATTATTATGAAAGAAAAATTGCACATGCTGCAAAAAAACTAACATAGTTATTACCAACTTTGTATCCACCTTCTTTCATTGAAGGATTGAAAACTATATTCTAGATTTCTAAAAGTAGGAAGACAAACACACATTAAAACGCAGCAGGAAAAGGAATAATAGATATATTTATAAAAACCTTTTTTACAGAATTGGCTCCCATTTTTATAGTTGATACTATCATACAAATCATAATCTTGATACTGAAGAAATGTAGTAAACTCAGTAGATTGAAGAAGTTGTTCCAAATGTAGATCAGTTGACCGAAGAAATTGGTTAATGTTTAACCCTCATTAACACACAATGAGCTGACAAGCATTTGAGTGTTTCTGATCTTAGAATTGATGGTCTGTGGAACATGTGAAGGATATGACTTGGCACTCTGCTGATCCACTGCAGAATTACACAATGGAGAAATCAAGTCTGAAGTAATGAGAATCAGCTTAAACCCACTTAACTTTTCTTTTTTGCTAATGAAGTGTTTCCAATACATTACATTAGATCATAATACATAGGTATAGCTATAGGATAAATAGCTTATGGAAACATATTTGCAAAAGTAACATTGTATACAAGACGGGGGAAAATCTGATGATTATCTGACATAGGTGTAGTGTGTGGTGTGTTTCTTGGGGAATCATGTTAACAAACAAGTCAGTACTGATTGTGTGCTAGCATGAATGCACTAATGCCTTAGAGTGTGCATGTGACATCCTTAGAGCCTAGAATTGTAATGATAACAAATGTGTGATTGAGCACTATTTTTTATTCGGCGATGGATTTTGAGATTTTGAGTCGCTTTGATAATCCAGAGAACTGAAAACTTTCAGCTCTCTTAAAGCTGCAGAGCTATGTTTAAAGATTATCGACTCAAAGCCTTGTATATATCCAACTTGGAAGGAAGCCAAAATACTAACATTTGCTTGCCTTCCATGCCATTCTGCAAAAGAGACATTGTCAGTGTTCTGAAATGAACTGAGTAGGAGTGCCCCCTCTCCTCTCCATAGGAGTCATCGGAGACAAAATTATAAAGAATGATAGAATTAGGGGAGGGTGGCACATGGATCAATTGCTTAGAAGGCTAGACGGACATGCTGAGAGATTAATTTCTAACTGCTGGCCCAGTGGCACCCTATGGTATGCGGGGATACTGGTATGACTTGGCATAACAAAGTTTAATTTGATGACTGTGTTATCTGTGGAACAGTTCTGAAAACTAGGTAGGTTTTAAACTAATAGAGTAGGGATGTGCGATAAAATACTTTTAAGGGATTTCTACAAAATCTGTCCTGTTTTGGAGAGCTGGATTGATACAGCTGACTCCCATTTAGCAGAATGGATCAAGGGTGCACTGGATCAGATTGCAGCAGTTGCCAAGCATGTTGTCAGAAGACTGAAGCCTTTGGTGTAATGGTTCAGTGAAGAATTTTACATCTTTAAGAATAGCTTTTTTTTATTTTATTAGGTTTTTATTTATCTCCCGGAATAGACAACAAAAAAGAGAAGAAAAATGATGCATGTAACAAAATACAGGTGAATATGAGTACAATACATCATACAAAATACAAGTACTTAGAGAAGAAAAATGGGAGGAACATGTCAACCAAGGAAAAATTATAGATACCGGCAAATAGACACGTAGCTACTTATTAAAGAAATAGCATTTAAAGATCTAACTATCCTGCATTAACCATAGGCCCCCATATGCGATAGAATTTTAGCCCAGAGAGAACCCCCTAGTTTTCACTTTAGCCCTTTCCCTTTTACATATTTCATTTAACATTGCCCACCACTCTGATGCCTTGGCTGGTACCTTTGATATCCATGTCCTTACAATACAGAGTTGAGCTGTCACTATAAAACCAGATAAAATAAGTCTTAAACCAAGATCCGGCATATGCTTGTAGCCAAGCATTCTCGCCACTTCAGTCACTAGCAGGTCAATACCCAGTCGATCTACTACTATTTGATCAAGCTCCTTCCAAAAGAGTGTCAAATCAGAACAAGTGACAAACATATGCAGACTGTCTTCAGCAATTAATCCGCAATTAGGGCACCTACCCTTGTCACTTATGATAGCTCGATCCGGAGTATAATACAGCATACATACATGAATTGCTGCAATTTTAGGTTGGTGGAGCACACAGCCTCATCTAGCGTACCTAATGAATCCTCAATATCTACAGGGGTAATCTTCTGCCCCAATAGCTCGTGCCACTTAGATGCCAACTTCAAGCTATCATTGCCCCAGGATTGTGAGAGTAATTGGTATGCCTGGTTAATAGTTAGCTTTGTAGTTGAATGTAAATAGGTCATTGTGTTGGACTCCGCAAGTGTTTTTATACTTCTACGTCCCCACAGACAGTCTCTGACCTGAAAATCTTTATAAAACATCTGATATGGGAGGCCGAATACCCTTTGTAGTTCTTCAAAAGTACGAAACCAGTTAGTATCATATATATCCCCTAGTTGGCTTATCCCGTAACTAGCCCAAAGTTTCTCTTGCATGTCCTGAAATATATCCGGAAATTGAGGATGTCCCCCAATGGAACACTACTATGCTTCGCGGAGAGAGAGCAGTTAGAAGCTATTCCACGCCCGATATAAACTATATCACGAAGAGTCCTTAATCAAACTCTTTTGAAATAGTTGGGATCATTAATCCTGTATAAGAACATTCTGCTGTCAGTGCCAACTGCAAAATTATAGAGACAGTTTTGACTACCAGTGGAAAGAAGACTACAAAGTCGCCCAGCAAAAGAAGCCCAAAAATAACATTTTAAATCGGGTAGTTGGAGCCCTCCCTGCCTGTATGGAAGTTTTAAGTACTTTATTGCATGACGTGGCTGCTTTTAGCCCCAAATGAAGCTACGAAGTGCACCCTCTAGTTTCTTAAGAAAAAAGTTTGGAACACGTAATGGAATTGCTCGAAACAAATTAACACATTTGGGTAGAATAATCATTTTAATAATATTACAATGTCCTATAATGCTAATTGACAATTTAAGCCATACCTTCAACCTTTGAACGGCCGACTTTACGAGTGGGTCATAATTTGATCGTATAATTTGTTCCGTGTTCGGAGAGATCTGCACCCCTAAGTATGTTGCGACCGAGCATGCCCCCAACACTACCCTGTTGGTTTGATAGTTAAGAATGACCTGTGTCTTATCTATGTTTAGTTTATAGCCAGAAAAGGTGCCAAACCTTTTATCCTCTGCTTGAATTAGACCTACAGCATCCACTGGTTTTGCCGAGAAGATGGCTATATTGTCTGCATACGTCATTATTTTTATTTCGACTGATCTTAATTGAACCGGAAGTATAGATAGATTGAAAAAGAAGATGGGAAAGGGGGCAGCCCATGCGCATGCCCCTCAGTATCGTAAAGGGGGTAGATTGTGATTGTGATTGTAAATAAACCAATTTAGCTCTCGGCTGTTTATACAGAGCCCTGACCCAAGTATAAAATAGACCATGAATATTAAACCCCACCAAAGTGGCCGAGAGACACTCCTAAGTGACACGATCAAATGCTTTCTCAGCATCAAGCATGACCATTTGCATGTCAAGCTATAACTTTTTCGCAGCATCAAAAGCTATTATAGTAGCATTTACATGTGCTGTGGTGTCTCTGCCTAGTATAAAGCCGTGTTGCTGCTGTGAGACCAATTGTGACATAAAAGGTGCCAGGCGAGTTGCTAATACTTTTGCAAATGCCTTAGCATCTGCGTTGATAAGTGAGATTGGGCGACACGACCCACACTCATCTGGCGGTCTGTTCTTTTTAGGAAAAAACACAATATTTGTTGTCTCCCATGGCCTGGGTGTATCCCCATTCTCACTTATATCTTGTATGACTTTTATCATGGGGGGAATCATGCATTCCTTAAACGTTCTATAATACTCAACTGGTATGGCATCATCACCAGCCTCATTGCCCAAGGGATGTGCTGCTATTGCATCAAGTATTTCTTCGCTAGTGATAGCTATATTAAGAGACAGTGTTTGTTCTTCCTCAAGTCCAGATAGATTACACGTTTCAATATATTCAAGACATTTACTTTCATCAAACATGCCATGACTACCATATACATTTTTATAATATCGAGCAAATTGTTCTACTATTAACTCTGGTTGTGTATACAATAGGCCACTTTCACCTTTAACAACTTTTATCTCACGCCTCACACTTTTGTCAGAGATATGATGTGCTAAAACCTTCCCTACTTGTTCCCCATACTCATATTGCAGGGCCCGATTTTTATTGTATCTAGCCGCTATTTTATCTTTCAGTATCCTCCCCAACATAGCCCTTTTATTGATCAAGGACAAATATGTATGTGAGTGCTTCGGCCCTTGCAAGTGACCCCCAGCCTGGCCGCTGTAGCATGAGCTATTTTCAATTTCAGAATTGCGTCACCGATCAACCTCGTAATCTGCCGAAAGATGTACTGTTGAGTGATCCCCGTTAGATGAGCTTTGAGGGTATCCCAGACTACAAGAGGGGAGGCAGAGCCTTCGTTATCAGATAAGAAGCCCCAAATGCTGTTCTTAACAAATTCCACATAATTGGTATCAGCCAACAAATTTAGTGGGAAGGAAAACAGATGCAATTGCCTGCTGGCAGGACCTATCGAAAATGACAGTAAAATAGGATTGTCATCCAATACAATCTTGGGACATATCTCACACCTGGCCAAAGTCAGGATTCTACCATTAACAGAAAACATATAAATCCTGGAATTATGCTTATGCAGTGCACTATAGTAAGTGTAGCCGGGCTTTGCAGGAGATAATGATCGCCATACATTTTTAAGAAGAATAGCTTCAAGCTTCTAGAGCGCATTTCGCACAAAACTTTTGACCCTAATGATAAGACCAACTATCTTATAACGCCGAAGGACTATCATAGACATATCAAGTACAGCACAACTTGTGTACAGACAAAATAGAGACAGTGCAGAACTCTTCCCGTGAACTCTTCTCTATAGTTAAATCACTTTCTTCTCTTGATTGTGTCTAGGAGGCTATTCCTCCACCCGAAGACCGATGCAACACCCTTGCTCAGTATTTTTTTTGATAAGGTTGCCTCCATTTATTCCACCTTTCCTGAGGCTGTCAGAAATGCCCCTGTCTCAAAGTCTGGTTTGAGCCCATAGAGGATAGGGAAGCACTCTCGAGTTTTAAACCAATCACATCTGAGGAATTAACCCTGATCATGGCAACTGTGAAATCAGGGGCCCCCTCCGATCCCGCCTCTCCTGCTATCCTGGAGCGTGGTGCTACTTGCATAGCTCCAGTGCTATGTAATCTCTTTAATAGTTCCTTAAGGAGTGGACAGGTGCCCCTATCCTAGAAACATGCCACCATAGTGCCTCTGCTAAAGAAGTATATGCTGAACGCCACTAAGCAAGAGAACTTTAGACCAATCTCACTGCTCCCCTTAGTTTCAACGGTAGCAGAAAAATACATAAACCAACAGCTCTCCTCTTTTATTGAAGCAAGAAATCACCTGCATAAGTCTCAATTGGGTTTCTTCCCCCAATACAGCACTGAATCAGCACTATTCCTTCCCTCTAAATCCATCCGTCAAGCTGGAGACAGAGGTGACACCTCTGCATTGCTCCTGTTGGACCTAAGCGCAGCATTTGACACCGTGTCCCATAGCCTGCTTCTTGAACGATTGCACAACCACGGAATTGGTGGCAGAACTCTGCAGTGGTTGGCCTCCTTTCTTCAGCACGGCACCTTTCAGGTGGCACAAAAACCTTTTTCTTCAAAGGTTTTTAAACTGCAGCAGGGGGTGCGCCAGGTCTCCTCCCTGAGCCCAACACTACTCAATCTGTACATACACCCCTGGCTGATATCATTGAGTGGCTTTGCATTGCATCTTACACCGATGATACACAGTTAATAATCACTCTTTCCCAAAATTCCGCCAACACTGCAGCACTGCTCCACTCCTGCCTGAAAAAGGTGGCTGAATGGATGTGCCTCAGTTGTCTCAATGTAATTGCCAGAAAGATAGAGGTCCTCATCCTCGGCAAGCAGGCTTCAATCCGGTCGATTGCCTGGAGGCCTGACTCTCTTGGCCCTCTACCTTTACCAAAGCCAAAAGTAAAAAACTTGGGCATCTGGTTTGACTCAAAGTTGTCATTTGACAATCAAATCATAAGCCTAGCAGGACAATGCTTTGGTATTTTAAAATCATTCTTTTCTTGCCAGAGACCTCTAGGAAGACAGTGGTCCAGTCTCTAATCATGTCTAGACTGGACTATTGTAACATACTCTAGGGGTCTCTCAGTCCCTAGCATGTCCAGAACATGGTAGCTCGGCTGCTATTAAATCTGCCTAGATGCTTCCCCAAAGCTCCTGCTCTGGCAAAGCTGCATTGGCTTCCCCTGTAGGAACGGGTTTCCTTTTTAGGCTGTGTGATGAATACAGGCCCCAGCTAGGCCCGCAGAATACAAGGGTTCGCTCTCCTGTAACGAAAACTAGAAGGAAGTTGGCACGGAAACTGCAAATACAAAGACAGAGTTTATCAACCCTTAAGGGTGGTCCTACAACCTATACAACACTCTTCAGTATTGCATAGAGTAGCACAAAGAACTTGCGTACACGGTCCCCTTTTATACACAACAGAGGGGCTCATAAGTAGGTGGATACAACATGAGGCGAAAAGCATTACCTTTTATGGACATTTTCGATACAGTATCAATATGTGGGCGGAGTTAACACATCTCTAAGCCCGCGAAAACATGGTCAAGCGAGGACTAACATAACAGATGTGGTCAAGTCTGGGCATGCGCCAGACGGACAAAGGAGCTATTTATAGACTGTTACTAGGCAGATTACAAGAGCAACTAACACGAAGATAGGACTCTTCTCGTGCAGAGCACGTGGAGACATGACAATACAAAATGGAGTCCAGACATTGGTCAACACAAGAAGAGAAACTTGGCCTAAGGAAGGGAGATTCATGTCTTTAGTGAATGCTTAATCATATCGCTGTTTTAATTTTCAATAGACGACCCTTTCAGCATTTACTGAAGACATTCGGCTTATTGGGATAATCATCATATATATCAATTTTCATCATCTCTTCCACCTCTTTGGTTAAATGTTTCTGATAGGTGACATTGGCAATAGCTTTCTTATCAGGAATACAGAATGACACACATAGAGAACAGAGTAAAGGACCACACTGGACACAGATGCAACAAGAAAACAGAATTGCTACAATAATGCAGAGACCAGTTAAAACCTTCCATCCCCATGTAGTGATCAAGGCCCAAAACCATCCAGAAAAGGTCCAAGTGCCATTTTCTGTATGAATCTCAGCTGCGATTTTATGCAATTTATTAATAGCATTATAAACTGATGGCGTATTGTCAGGAATAAACACACAACAACTACTTCCGATAATTTTACATGCTCCACCTCTATCAGCTAACATAACATCTAATACCATACGATTCTGTAATGCAACAATTCTAGTAATTTGTAATTCTTCCGTAAGATTCCCAAGAGCAGCAGCGGTTTGATTCGTCACAGCCTCTACAACTCTCGTTAACCTTCGAACCTTCCTACTATTTAGGGCAGCTCCAACAAAGAGAAACAATCCTAAGTTAAAATCAACATACTGCTGTAAGCTAGTATCAGTTTGATCAACATCATCAATAGATAGAGTACGTTTATATCTATTTACAGTTACATTGTTCAACAATTTCAAATCTTTATGATAGGATGCAGGTGCTAAAAATACAGGGGGTAATAAAAATGCTACATAGCATACTCCGGACCAGCCGGCTGGTAAACGATAATAACCCTTATTCCCACATACAAAATATGTATTATGGGAGGCTAGGAAAGTACTATTATTTAACCCATCAATATTCAGAACAATAATACGGTCACTAACACCAACAGGAATATAACCCACACTCTGAACACACAGGTCCGCTTGAGCTTGTGCCACTTGAATCACGAATTGTTCCTTCCCTGCAGTGTCTCTGGTGTTCGTGAAAATGTAGGGGATCGATTCATTGTCTGGTCGATATTCTTCCCATTCCCATATTGTCCCATTCGCATGTGGATAGCCATCTTTATCTTGATGACATTCCCTATTAAGTCTGAAAAGTAATCGTCCCACTGTAGGTTTCCGTGTGGCAAAAAGCAAAGTGTACCATGCTCTACAAGAGCCATTATGAGAGAAAGGAAGAGGTATGAACGGCGTTCCTCCTTTCTTCTGATGAGCTGGCATCATACCACATATCCAACAGTTCATAGCATTCGTAGCAACATGGGTATGATGCAACATCTGGATGAAAGTGTTATTCAAATAAGACTGACGATGCTTCAATTCTTGATACGGAAGGGTATAAAAGTAGTGCTCCTCAGGCACTGGAGT
The DNA here is from genome assembly GCF_964204655.1 of Triturus cristatus. Classification (NCBI taxonomy): domain Eukaryota; kingdom Metazoa; phylum Chordata; class Amphibia; order Caudata; family Salamandridae; genus Triturus; species Triturus cristatus. The sequence goes on along the minus strand of NC_140593.1, from coordinate 715,542,110 downwards.
GGTTAAAACAAGCAACTCACGGGCAGGAGTCACGTCTTCAACAAACCATGTGGTTATACCAACAATAGCTACAATGATAATAAAACTCGTCGCATAAAGAATCTTCTTCTTTTCCATCTTGTAATAAAGAGTCAAAATCTTCCTGAAACTAAAAGGTTGTCAGAACTCTTCCCCTTAGGCAGCCGTTGATTTCTTCACCAGCGGGCCAAGACGGGTGTCACTACACTAATGCAGGGCTGATCCCCCCCCCCTTGCCACATTGGCTCTCCCTTTCACTAACCTAAGGTCCGTTCTGACAACGTCTTTAGATACAAAAAAGAAAATCACTTCCTCGGTCTGAGATGATATCTTCCTCCTCCAGGAATCGATTGGTCTGGGAAGAGTTCCTCAGCGTCGTTCGGTTCCACAGCACGGCCTTTCTCTGCAGTCAGGATATCTCGATGGTCGGTCAACACAGCAGGCTCCACCAATCCAGGCGGCACTTTACGACAGTGCAAAGAGTGGATCCAGTTCTTCCGATTGGAAACTCGCACAGCTGTCCTTGTTGCAAGCAAGACCTGCTCAGGACCAACCCATCTCGGCTCCAGACTGTTCGTTCTTTCGAATACTTTTATCATAACCTGATCACCAGGTCGGAGATTATGACCTTCACTTGTGGACCGATCAGGGAGCGCCTCTCGAACCTGTTGATGAATAGAAACCAAATTATCAGTTAACTGTGCCAGATAGTCATTCATCATTACACAAGGTACATCATACACTGACTTCGGTTTTGGTGGACCCCAAATATTCATTGGGCGTCCGAACACAATCTCGTAGGGTGTGAGACCGGTCTGAGAATGCGGTATCGATCTAATTGACAATAATGCCAGCGGTAAAGCGTCTGGCCAAGTCAAAGAAGTCGAAGCTTGGATCTTCGCGATCTTAAGCTTCAAAGTACCGTTATATTTCTCAACCAATCCCGCAGACTGAGGGTGAAATACTGCATGGAACTTCTGAGTAATGCCTAGGCCTTTCAGGACATACTTGATAACGTCAGCTATAAAATGAGGTCCATTATCACTCCACAACAATCTGCAAACACCATATCGAGGGAAGAACTCCTTCAATAGCATCTTGGCTGTAGTCATTGCAGTATTGTCTTTCGTAGGGTATGCCTCAACCCATTTGCTGAAGGCACAAACCACTACTAGAACATACTTCAGATTGTTACAGCGCTCAAGCTGAATGTAATCCATCTGCAAAACCTCAAAGGGTGCAGTGGGTGTCGCAAATCCTCCTGCTGGAGTTCGTGTACCCTTTCCCGGGTTATACCTCAGGCAAATCATGCAGGTCTGCACTACCCTCTTTGCCGTACTAGCGATCTCCGGATGCTCCCAAACTCGTGTGAGTAATTTAACAATTGCGGAAGCTCTGACATGCGCTAGTCCATGTGCCATCTGAACCATAGGTTGTACGAAGGCTGTGGGTATCTTCCACTTATCCCTCTGCTTACTTCTCCAACACCCTTCATCATCTAATTCTCCATCATTGGACCATTGCTCCCGTTCATTATCGGAAGCGGTCCTCTGTATTTACAGCACTTCTCTCCTTGCATCGTGCCATCTTTCTGCCTGCGACTTTACAACATACATTGCAGTAGCCCCAGGCTGCATCGCAGTCTCTCGTGCCACTCGGTCTGCCAAAGCATTCCCTTCTCCAATTTTATCAACCACCTTCTTATGGGCACTACATTTAACTATAGCAATCTTCTTTGGATATGTTAATGCAGTCAAAAGGTTGTGAACTAACTCCCCGTACATTATCTGTGCTCCATGTGACGTTAGAAAGCCTCTCTCCTTCCAGAGTAGGCCGAAATCGTGCGCTACTCCGAAGGCATAGCGGCTATCTGTATAAACATTCACACTCAATCCTGCACTAAGCTCACATGCTCGTGTTAATGCTATCAGTTCCGCTGCTTGAGCTGATTTCTGCGGTATGCGTGCTGTCTCCACTATTGTTTGTAATGTGGTAATTGCATACGCTGCTGAAGTCGTACCATCTGGTAGCTTCAGGCATGATCTGTCCACCCATTGTTCTCCATCTACATCTGTAAAGGGCGTATCCTGGAGATCAATACGACCCTTTGTCTGTTCCTCAGTCACAAGAATACAGTCATGTGCTTTTCGTGCTTCAGACTGAGTTTCCGGGAACGGCAACAATGTGGCTGGATTGAACGTTGCACACCTCTTCAACGTAATATGAGGGGCCAAAAGCGTCAACTCATATCCCGTTAAACGGGCACTGGTCAAATGTTGCGTCTTTGTCTGATTAAGCAGGGCATCAACAGCATGGGGGACTAATACCAACAGCTTATGAGATAACACAATTCCCTCGCTTTGGCGTATTGACACAGCTGTCGCCGCAACCGAGCGAAAACAACCAGGCAATGCTCGGGCAACAGGATCAAGTACAGCCGAAAAATATGCACAAGGGCGCTGCTTGTCGCCGTGCATCTGCACTAAAACTGATAGTGCACATCCATCTTTCTCATGCACGTACAGTGAAAAGGGCTTCGTATAATCAGGGGTACCTAACACTGGTGCTGAACAAAGGGCTTGTCGTAATTGCTGGAAAGCAATTTCACACTCATTTGACCAGGGAAGAGGAATTGGGGTATCTTTTGTCAAAAGTGCTAACAATGGCTTAGCTATGTGTGAAAACCCCGATATCCATTGCCTACAGAAAGAAGCAAGACCCAAAAATGCACGCACATCCTTCTGTGTGGAAGGCACTGGCGTGTCCAAAATTGCTTGAATACGATCTGGTGTGAGTGCACGCCCCTCCTTAGACAAAAGGTGACCCAAATAAGTCACCTTTGGTCTACAAAATTGCAATTTCTTCCTCGACACTTTGTGATTGTGAGATGCCAGAAAGGAAAGCAAGGATAACGTGCACTGCTCACACAACTCCGGGGTGTCGGCCGCCAACAAGATGTCGTCGACATATTGTATAAGGGCGACACCATCAGGCAGAACAAAGGAATCCAATTGTCTTTTCAATGCTTGACTGTAAATACTAGGGCTCTCTGTATAACCCTGAGGGACTCTACAAAATCTATAAGACCTATTATTCAAAGTGAAGCATTTTTCAAATCGATAACTGAAAACGTGGTCGCCGTTGGCGGGACCAAAGTAAGTAACGCCGTGATATCAGAAACCACTGGATACTTGGGTATCACAATCTTGTTCACTTCCCTTAAGTCAATGATAAACCGATAAACCCTGGTATCGGTATCTTTCTTCAAAATGGGTAAAATAGGACTGTTGCAAACATTATAGGGAACTTCTTCCACTACTCCCACCTTAATCAGATCCTGCACAATCTGTATGAGTGCCTCCTCCCCCTCCTGGGAAATACGATACTGAGGGAGGCGCAGTAACACCGCACCCTCCTGGACACTAATGTGGACAGGCGGAATCACCATCTGTCCCACATCAGTATCCGAAGTGGCCCACAAAGAATGAGGGAGGGAAGCTAATACAGTATCCTCCGTAACCACACACATCCGATCTGCCATTGGGTGATTATCGTTTAATATCACACGTACCCCAGTAGGGGAGCAGCGGATCGTAGCTCTGAAGTGCTTAAGCATATCAAGACCCATAATGTTGTCGGGCGTGTTTGGAGCGAGCAAAAATGGACAGGGTGCAGAAAAGTGGTCAACATGGAATGCAAGGGGTCGGGAAAGAGGGCTTCGAGAGAGTGTACCATCAAACCCTACCGATGTAACCATTAAGCCAGATGGGGGAGCCCTCGGAACCAATTGTTTGGACAGTGCACTGCGAGTAGCTCCTGTATCAACTAGGAACCGATCAGTAGAACCCAAAACATTTGCTGAAACATAAGGACCCTTCTGATCAACCGGTACTTCAACTGATTCCAACCCCCATCCAACGCAATCCTATGCATGCTGCAAATCATGGTACCCAGAGCGGTCATTCCCAGACATCTGATACTGATTTTGCCGATCAAATACATTAGGTCTATCTCGTTGCTGCACGTTAGGTTCAAAGCGAGCACGATCATTAGAATTCCCTCTGAAATTCGAAAAGCCCCCTCTACCTCTCGGTGGTCCCTAACCACGTCCCTGACGAGATGCATATAATACCGGACAATCTCTAGCCCAATGACCCGACTGTTTACAATACGAGCATTAATTTCTATTAACATCTGACCGACCGGAAGGGGGACCATAGAATCCTCCTCTACCTCTGTCGACACCCCGACGAGACGGACCATACACTTGTGCTAACATCACCTTTGTTTTCAAATCTTTCGATTTCTTCTCCTCATGCCCCTTCGCTTCTTGTTCCTGACGCTCATAATACTGAGCCATAGTCAGGAGGGATGCCGGAGACGAAGCAGACCAAGAACTTTCACTCGCTTTTAAACGAGCTGCTATTCCCGGTAATAAATTTGCCACATATTTATCAACAAAAAGATGTCGACCCGTATCATCCGTAAGTGACTGACCACTGAAATCATGAAATGTCTCCTCAAAGCGCGTAAAGAAATCTGAAACTGATTCATCTACCTTCTGTTTACATGAGGCTAACATATTCCGTCAATCTTTTTAGGGGGAATAATTGTTTTCAACTTGGTCAAAATAGTAGCGGGAAGATCTAAATTAATCTGGGGCGGTTTTTGCGCGGGTTTTCACTCCCTATCCTCATCCTCAATCTCAGACCACTTGGCCTTGAAAGCGGCTTGATCATCCACCTTCCGCACAGATCGCCACATATCCGGTGGTAAGATAAGCCCAAAGAACAAATCTATATCTGCTAAAGTCATAGTACAAGAATTCAAGGCCCCTTCGACTTCTTATTAAAAGGCCGCTGGATTCTTACGGGGGTCAGGCAATGCATTCTTTAATGCCATAACATCAGCCCTATGCCAGGGAGTATAAACCCAATTATACACAAAATAACCCCTAGCATTGGGGGAAGACATATCTGAGCTAGTCCCTGTTCCTTTAGGAGGAACATACAAAGGTGGCGCCTCTCGCATTGGTTTAGCATGCACTAGTTCGCTCTTATCTGAGTGGGAGGTAGATGATTGGTCGCTGCCGGTATGTGACTCCGATTGCTCCTCCTCCCCTGTCTTTAGGCGCGCTCTCTCTTTAAGTTCAAACGCCGCGTCCCGCAATGCAAACAGCCGTCGGGCCGCATCAGGTGCCTTAGAGGGACAAAAAACACCGTTACGTAATGCTTTAGCATCTGATACTACAGCATCAGGCTCGAAAACATCAGAATATTTCCGAAAGGCAGTAATCACTTCATCAGAAAAAGTTTCAAGAAAATACAACTTCGCTCTATCCTGCCACGTTTCCAAAGACTCCAATAATTCAGAAAGAGGTAGCTTGCCTTTAAGCGCACGCAAAGAAATTTTCCGAAGCTCACCCATACGCTCAACTGATAACATCGACCGCGTGTCTACCTTATCCGAAACCGATCCAGAATCCTGTGACCTCGGGGCAGACGCGCCAACATAAGGGGGCGGAGAGCGATCTAATAAATAAAAATCATCTTCAAGATTAGTAAGGACAGGATAAAGTGGCTGGCGGACAGCATATTGACCCGAGACTTGCAACCTACGCTCTTTCTCTTGTCTCTCCGCCAGTTCTCTTTCTTCCCGACGCTTCGCTTCCTGCGCTCTCACATGATCATTTTTCCGTTGCTCTTTATCAAACAGCGCTTTCTCACGTTTCTCTCGCTCACGCACTTCCTTCACCCATAACCGTACACATTCAAACATGTCTTGCCGAGCACGCCGTTTACACATACACTGTTCCACATACTCAATCTTACGCATGTCAAACGATCCATACAAAGGCCATCGTAACTCAGGATCCTTTTTGGTGTATTTCCTCCACACTGTGCTGTACATTATAGAGGAAAAACCATGCTTCACATACATATCCCTATTAGGAGTCCCCTCTGGGGGGGCTGGAGCAGATTTCTCGAGGTTTAACCGGTTTCCAAAGCAGCAGCACCACTTACGGAGTGCGCTAAAAGCAGGCATGCTCAAAAATAATGCAAAATATGCAGTATTATCAAAAATGGCACTTAAACTTTGCGCCGTTCAAATTTACACAGCTCCGGAGAAATATCTCCACATTACCTGCCTATATGTGTTGCAACGCATATATTCTCACAATAAACAATACAAAATATGACCGGTCATCACAAATCAAACTCAAATAGCCAACCCAGGCTTCAAAACTCGGAGCAAGTACCGTACAACGGTTCTTACCAATCAAGAGTGTCCAGATTCCAACTGCCAAGTTCCAAAATTCGCCCAAACGGCTGTCGCGGCAAACCGACAGAAGAGGTCTCAGTCGAGGACCGGCGCCACCCAGAAGGTCAGTTCGGAAGGGAAGGAAGAAACCACGGGATGCCAGGACTTAAAACGCCACTGGCAGTGATCACATCCCCGGCCAAATTCCTCACCTTCGTCATGACCAGTCCTTCGGGCATCCGAGTCGCCGATGAGCCCCACGTGACGGGCGCCAATTGATGAATACAGGCCCCAGCTAGGCCCGCAGAATACAAGGGTTCGCTCTCCTGTAACGAAAACTAGAAGGAAGTTGGCACGGAAACTGCAAATACAAAGACAGAGTTTATTAACCCTTAAGGGTGGTCCTACAACCTATACAACACTCTTCAGTATTGCATAGAGTAGCACAAAGAACTTGCGTACACGGTCCCCTTTTATACACAACAGAGGGGCTCTAAGTAGGTGGATACAACATGAGGCGAAAAGCATTACCTTTTATGGACATTTTCGATACAGAATCAATATGTGGGCGGAGTTAACACATCTCTAAGCCCGCGAAAACATGGTCAAGCGAGGACTAACTGATAACAGATGTGGTCAAGTCTGGGCATGCGCAAGACGGACAAAGGAGCTATTTATAGACTGTTACTAGGCAGATTACAAGAGCAACTAACACGAAGATAGGACTCTTCTCGTGCAGAGCACGTGGAGACATGTCAATACAAAATGGAGTCCAGACATTGGTCAACATAAGAAGAGAAACTTGGCCTAAGGAAGGGAGATTCATGTCTTTAGTGAATGCTTAATCATATCGCTGTTTTAATTTTCAACATGTGTGCTATTGCCATAAAATCCTCAACTGCAAAGGTGCCAGTAATCTGCATCCTCTGGTTGCATCCTACTTCCCAAAGAGAAACTTGAGATCAGCTAACACTTCCCTAGCGTGCATTCCCAGAATCAAAAGAGCTTGTATCGGAAGATGATCTTTAAGCTTCTGGCAGACAATCTGTGGAACGGCCTGCCTCTTTCACTTAGGCAGGAAAATTAGTCATCCTTCTGCAAGAAACAAAAAGTTGGCTGTTTAGATCTATTTAATTCCAGCCATTTTGGGACTTTATGCTCAGTACCATGGGAAAGAAACCTCAGCATTGGGACATGCCAGCTGACATAACTATGCGCTCTATAAAACACCATATTATTATTATTATTATTATTATTATTATTATTATTATTATTATTATTATTATTATTATGGCTTCCCGTAACTTCAGTTGTGACTGCTGAGGTTTTTATAATAATTATCATGATTCCGATATATATATATGATTTGCAGCCAAATTATGCATACTAATTAGCTAATCCTTGCAAAATACCAACTATTATGTGTGTAATCTGTTTCTAGGAACCAGGGTGAGGGTTAATCCACGAGATCTCTTGCATGGGAGAGATCCTCTGACTCCTAACACTATCTATCTAGTAGAACATAATCCATTGGAGAGAGGAGACAGCAACCTGCCTGTTCTCATTTTCTTAGTAAAGAATAACAGTTTTATTTGCCCTTGGGGCTAAGATCCACCTGGTGAGCCCCTCAGACAATGGGGAACGTGACATCACCTTCTGCTTAAATTCTAAATCATGATGCAAAAGCAGTGGCCAAGTGTTAGACCCGGCCTCGTAGCATGGCTCTTCCTGTCCTCGCACTACCTAACCTGGTACCTGGGACCCCAAGCACACGGCCCCGCCGATCCTCCCTACCAGAACACACACACGCGACCCGGGCATCCCCGTCCATGGCCTCTCTCCTTTCGGCCACCCCGGGCACGCGTGCCCACTTCATGCACCAAGATGGCCGCCCGGCCCCAGCACAACCCGGGCCTAGAGGCGCCACTCCGGCTCGAGAACATCACGCTTCCAGGGGATGAGAGAGGGAGGAGCAGTTTCTATCGCACCTCTGAACTCCCCTGGGACGATGGGTTTCGATCGGCCCTCCGGCCTCCCTGAGAGCTGGCTCCACGCCTGCTGGGTGTCTGGGACTTCTCCCGACCCGGCCCTGAAAGGATCAAAAGATAATGGCAGGAAACCTCGACAAGCGGCCCCCAGGTGACAAGACCCCTGCCTGCACAGACTCCGGACATCAAAGAGGGGTCGATCTATAACAAGGGGTGCTCTGGGACTGTCCGGCAGATTCGCCTTGGAACATCTGAGCCCTGCTGAGTGACTCGCGGCTCCCCGAAGATCGTAAGACCTCCGAACTGGTACCTGAGCCTGCTGAGTGACTCGCGGCTCCCTGAAGATCGTAAGACCTCCGAACTTGTGCTTGAGCCCTGCTGAGTGACTCGCGGCTCCCTGAAGATCGTAAGACCTCCGAACTTGTGCTTGAGCCCTGCTGAGTGACATGCGGCTCCCTGAAGATCGTAAGACCTCCGAACTTGTGCTTGAGCCCTGCTGAGTGACTCGCGGCTCCCTGAAGATCGTAAGACCTCCGAACTTGTGCTTGAGCCTGCTGAGTGACTCGCGGCTCCCCCAGACTCTCTTTGGTCCCGCCGGAACCCACGACGACAAGCGTATCCCCCAGCTCGAGGATTGTGAGCTGTGCGCCGGGTACGCTCCTGCATTTGATCCATATCCCCCAAAAGACTGTCCCGCTACCTCCTACCCCCGCCAAGACTCTGTGGGCCCACGCTCTGCTTGTAAATATCTGCCTTGCTGATCATAAAGATACTAACACTTCGATTTGATAAAGCTTGAATCCTAAGAACCCTCGGTGTGGTGTCTCTTTGTCGTGTGGTGCCGAGTGTACGATCCTAGATACGAGATTCCTCCCCTGCGGAATCTCCCGCCAGTGCCCGGCTACGATACTTTGAGGGTGGGTCTCAGGACAGTCAGGGCCCCCTCTGGGCCCCTCTGAGGTCGCCTTCTAACACCAAGGTGCCAAACCCATCCTTCAGACACTCCACTGGCTATCTATTACCATGCAAGCTGAATTGAAAACGATAACAATGATTTACAATGCATAGAAGCAAGATTGGACAGAATACTGATATACCTTGTCAAGACTAATGTCTGTCAGAGTAAAGCTTCCATCTGTAAGGCAACACCAGAGCAGCACCGTTGGGGTAAAATGACACAGGTGGTTAGGTCCTTCCCTGCAGTTAAATTCCTTTAGAACATATATATATGTGTGTGTGTGTGTGGGTTTGTGTTACTATCCTTGTGGGGACTTGGGTGTGATAACACACTCACGCTGTGGGGACTTGATTGCACTGTGGGGACCTGAAGCCAGGTCCCCACAAGGAAATGTCTTCTAAATGATAAAAAATGACTTCAGGAACATCTGTGTGAATTTTGACAACTTTTAAAAAAATTGCCTTGTGGGGACCTGTGTTTCATGAAGTGTGTTTATATTGTTGCTCAGCTCTGCCCCCGTAGACAGGAGGTGGTACTGCAGCCTTAAACACACTTTGCATTTAAACTCATTTTGCTCACCAGAAATACACACTAGCAGCAGAAAGGACAGACATTTCAAAGTAAAAGCTCTATAGCACTATGTTTTTCCATATATTTTTCATTCAAATTAACATGTTCTCTATTTATTCAAAATAAAAGTTTATTGGCATGAGGCTAATGAATTTAGATTTTTTGGGTCTAAAAACTGTTAGTGGTTTTATAACATTGCTAAAAGCAATTTGGGTCAGTCTCAAATCCCAGATTACTTCACTATTGACATTTGATCTCTTTATGCAATTAAAGAATGATGGTGCACTACAATTCTGTACAAATATAAACTGATTAGATGGTTTGGTTAAATATTAATATGCACCACGGAATATGTTCTTTTAGATGATGGCTAGATGAGGAAGAGATTAGTGTTATTTTGTGACAATAGCTACATTTTCACAGGCAGCGAGCTGAAGCAATGTTATGCCCACAGCTTGGGGAAGTTTATTTTCAAAGGAAAGGCATGTACTTATAATAATAGTCAACTTCTTAGAAGATATATTCAAATATCGCCATAATATGTAAGTACACTTAAAACATTTGTACTGCTTAATGTAAAAACTGTTCCTAAAGCTTTCCAAATTGAAATAGTTTGTTGACATTCATAAGGGTGGGTGAATCATAACAAGCATTGGCAAAGTGGAAAAATTAAGTTTCGCCAATGCCTTGCCAATGTATTTTAGCAATTTTGTACACCAACGTGGATGCTGTGCAGCATAGCGAACAGTCAGTGGTGTAGACGACAGTGGTTTGTAGTGTCAGAGTGGAGTGGTGTACAGTGGAGAGAGTGGAGTGGTGTAGAGTGTTGTGGAGTGGTGTAGAGTGAAGTAGAGGGCAGTGGAGTGGTGTAGAGTGGAGAGGAATGTTGTGGAGTGGGGTAGAGCATCACACAGTGGAGCGCCATGGAGTGAAATGTTGTAGATTGTGGTGTTGTGTAGTGTTATGGCAGAGGAAGGGTATTTGTTTTAGAAGTATTGGGGTCGGGTGTATGGTGTATAGTGCACCAGGGACCAGATTTAGGGTTTATGGTAGGGGTGAGGGAAACCTATACCACACACATGCTTTTATCATACATGCTTTTACAATGAATTTCGTTGTAAAGGCATGTGTGGTAAAGGCATATTCATTGGAAAAATATGTGTTAATAAAGTTTTGAGTTGTAATGGCGTTCATGTTGTATTGCGTACGTGATAAAGGCATGAGTTACAACGGAATATGATGTAACGTCATACATCCCTCAGCAGTAGTCTTAGTGGCAGTTGACAATATGCTGTTGTAAAGTCTATGAAATGCTTCTTCTCCTAATCATTGTGGACTGGTGCATCACTCTGAACATGTGAGCTTTGGACTATACTCAAAAATTCTATGACTCCTTATCCTTGAGTGACACAGGTGGTAATGGAATTAAGGACAAGTGAGGGACATTGCCATTTCGGCTGCGGGATTGAAAATGGTAAGCTGAATGTGGGTGATTTGTGTTTTTTCTATAGTGTATACCGAGTGATCAGCTTTAGTATGGAGGTGTGGGGTTTCTGCAGATCTTGAATTAAAATGGAGTTAAACCAGCATGTCTCAGCAGTGGTGCAGTGCTCAATTCAGGAGCCACAGAGATGGCCGCCCACCTTGGCTGGCAACCGAGGCTATGTTGGCAACCGAGAAGCCTGAGATGGCCTATCCTGCAGCAATTAGCTTGGTGTGTCTTGTAAAGAAATTTCTAATGGTTGTCAGGTAGATGGATGGGAAGTGAAAAGTAGCTCTATAAAAACAAACTCCCACCACTTCACCAAACCTTCAAGTTAATAATGATATGGCTTTCTGTTTACATACTTCTCTGACACCTTATTACCTTTGAGGTCCAGCAAATCTGTCTATTCTGCCTCCTTCCATTTTTCCAAACCCATGACCCAGGCCAGCCTGATGTGTCACTTCCCAACCTGGGTCTTGACCTGCAAGCCCTTGAACATGTAATACATCCCAGACCCACAATGAGGTTGAAATTTGCTTGGACTGAGCAGTTCCAGGTTGAAGTACTGGGTATTTTAGTCCCAGCGGTGCAGGGGCACACACCCTATGACTTCTGGGTTTCACCCTGTTCCGGACCTACAGAAACACAGAGTCTTCTGGGTGAAGTCAAAGAATCGTTTATTGGCTGCAGACCAATGACAGGTATCCTAGAAGTACAACAGCGTGTATGTTCTCAGGAGACTGCTGCAAATCATAGGAACGGACTTCTCCTTAAGTACAAAATATCATGCTCCAGGCATACATTCCTTGGTTTACGATATGGTCATATAAAGGCATACATTACAAACGAAAAAGCAGAGTCATGATGACCATCCCACATTCCAGTTCGGCCAGCCCACAATGATTTACACAGGAAGGTTCAGATCCCATGTTTGAAGTAAATAGACCCCCCAATAAATATGAGCATCTCCTGTTTTGGGAAACAAGTCATAAAGCAAGAACAAGCAGGTGTGGGAGAGATTAGCCGGGGGATTGTGTAGAGTGAAAGGGTTTTATGACGGGTCAAGCCCTGATACGAATCACAGGTGGAAGGAGGAAGGGGAGCTCGTGAGACCGGTTTGACCCGGGGCAGCAGAGCCAGCTGCCCAGGTCACAGAGAAGTCAGAGGGAAAGCCCGTGTACTGTGAGGCCCGTATTAACTCCATCATAGCCTATGTGAGGGCAATGACAAGATGGCCACTGCTTCCAAAATGGAACCCGCGTAGTTGAGCAGAATACGTGTACACAGTGCATTCGTAGCTAGAACGGCACATAAAGCACTCGTACGTGCCGCATTTACCATTTGCGGTTCGCTAATACCAGAAGAGACAGAGGGAGGGCCCTGTCCCCTACGCGGTTCCGAATACCAAAGTACGACAGACCCTCCTTTTGCCCTTACATAGGCAATCACTATACTCATCTTAATCCGAGTCTAGGTCAATGTTCACGAAGTCATGGAGATGTTGCTGTAGCATCATCCTATTACTTAGCTCGTCCCTCGATACAGGTTTCCTTACACATAAGGCAGCACAGAGGCCACATATCGCAGGAGCACACTGTATGCATAGACAGAACAGGAAAAGAATGGCTAAGATCATTCCAACGACCATCAGAACTTTCCAACCCCAGGCAGATATCAATTCCCAGAACCATCCCATCAGTGACCAATCTCCCTTATCCACGTGTATGGCTTCAGATATTTTATGGAGTTTGGAGATGGCTTGATACACTGTTGGAGCATTATCTGGTATGAAAATGCAGCAACTGGATTGGATGACCTTGCATACCCCACCGCGGTCTGCGAGAATAACGTCTAGGACCATGCGGTTCTGCAAAGTCATAAGGCGATCCGCTTGGAGCTCAGCTGTCAAATTACTAAGGGCACCAGCCGTTACATTGACGGTGGATTCAACCACACGAGTCAGCTGTCTCAGGTTCCTACTATTGACCATAGGTCCCCAAAACGGCAGGAAACCCAGGAAAAAGTCTCCTGCTTCCTGACCGGCAGTGTCCTCCTTACTAATTACACCTCTCACAACTCTGGTCTTGTGATAGTCAGAGGCAGCAGTAAATGTCGGCGGTAGCAAGTTCGCAATATAACATGTGCCCGAGAAATCAGGGGGCAACCACGTATATGCTCGGTCATGACAGATGAAATATGTGCCCTTAGCAGCCAAAAAACGCAGGGGAAAACTGTGACGGGAAAGTGTACGTTTCAGTACAGTCACTTCTTCCCAGTTGAGCCCTAGGGTTCTGACCATTACCCTGTAAGCAGAACCGACCCATGTGGGGTACGACCCAGATTGGAGATGAGATTTTTCGCTGTCTTTCACCCAGACTGATACTATACCCCGTCGCGTTCCATCCTACATAAGGTCTCAGCTCTTCTTTGGGAATGGACGAGTATGCATTAATATCCCTACTCATATCGGCAACTCCTTTCATCAAAGCCTTATTATTGGTGATGGGTCTGATGGAACGCGGTGGGCGAGGGGAGTATGTATCTAGGGCGTAGAGAAACATGGTTTGGAATGCCCATGACGATCCATTGTAACTGTACGGTAGCACCAGGTAGGGAATACCCTTGTTAGTGGTATGGGGCATTAACCCACAGACCCAGCAATTGGTCGTATTCATTACCAGTTGGTGCTGGTGCAAGAGTTGGATATACGAGTTATTTACGAACTCTGATCGTCGGGTCTGTTCGTGCTCAGGTAAAGGGTGAAAAGAGTGAGAGGGGACAGTAGAAAGAGATATAGGCTGTTGAGTGGGTGCAATGGGTTTTGGAGCAGAGAAAAACACACATCCTACAATAAACATCATGATACTACACAGTGTAACAAAGCACAAAAAGATAAAACATTTACTTTTTACAATTCTACATATCCTTGTTTGAGAGTTCATTTCCTCAATCGGTCTCTCCATCCTACAAAACTCCATCCTCTACTCGGGCCGCTCGCGGTGGATGAGTTTCTTCTGCTAAGGAGTACGCCTGTCAGTCCAGGGAAACGCCCTAGACCAACCAGAACCGTCGACCTAGCGTCTTCGGCCTGTACCCCAAAGTCTTGGCACCGCGACCCTGCGGCAGAACCCGGATGGTGGTTCGAAAAACAAAAATCAAGAAAGTCCTTCAGATGGGAGAGCAAAAAATGTCAAAAGGGAAATAATGAGGAAATCTTTATTTGTCCATGGGCCTAGGTCTCAAGTTATAGCGGAGACGGCCAGGTGCTGTTTGGTCTTGAAACAAAAGTTCAGGCTCAGTGGTGTCCAGTCGATTTGATGGCGGCACAGCTTCCTGCAGAATATTGTCACTCTCTTGGACTGAAGCTGTGTCTTTTAGGCGTGCGTCACTGAATGGTACAAAGCGAGGTACAATGTCTGTCTCTGAGTCGGCGATACCCTCGTTGACCCACTGGTCATATGGCAGAGGCAAGGGAACTACCTTGCAGTGAGTACCATGAATCCAGTGCTTCTTCCCTTTCACTCGCACTGCTGATCTTGTCGAAAGAAGAACAAGATGGGGGCCGATCCAGCGAGGTTCGTCGTTGCCCTTACGCTGGAAATTCCGGACCAGGACCCACGAGCCAGGGTTGATGGGGTGTCCAGGAGGTTCAGAGGCTTGGGGAAGAGTATCATGTACCTGTTGGTGCAAAACACGCAGTTTAACAGTCAAATCATACAGGTAATCGAGCAGTACTGGATGCTCTATTTCGCTGAACTTCGTAGGCCTTGGCACACCCCATACGTTGGCCGGGCGGCCAAAGACTACTTCATAAGGACTAAGTCCTACTCGTGAGTGTATCGTCATTCTGGTGGACAAGAGTGCTAGAGGCAGAGCGTCAGGCCATTTAAGACCAGTGCTCGCCTGGATTTTGGCTAACTTGAGCTTTAAGGCTCCATTGTAGCGTTCAACTAGTCCAGCTGATTGGGGGTGATTTGCAGCGTGGAATTTCTGCCTTATGCCTAAACCTTCACATACATTCTTCATCACTTTACCCACAAACTCACTACCATTATCACACCATACCATTCTCGGCATCCCAAACCTAGGGAAAAACTCCTTCACAAGGGCTTTGGCTGTGGATAGGGCAGTATTATCTTTCAGAGGATAAGCCTCTACCCATTTGGAAAAAGCACAAACAACCACCAATACATATTTCAGGTTGTTGCATCTTTCCATGTGAATAAAGTCCAGCTGCAAAACTTCGAATGGACATGATGGGGGTGCAAAGTGACCGGCCGGAGTTGGGGTTCCCCTACCAGGGTTGTACTTCAAGCATACTATGCAATTCTTGACCACATTCTCTGCACACTTGGGAATCCCAACATTCTGCCATACTGGAGCCAACAACTTACAGATACCTTTCGTACTGATATGCGCCATTCCATGTGCCATAGTAACCACTGGAAGCACATATGCATCAGGCAACAACCATCGTCTATGTTCTGTCAGGTCAATCCAACAACCATTCTCATCCAACTTACCCATACTCTCTCTCCACTTGCTTAACTCTTCTTCTGTAGCTTCAGCCTGAAGCGACTTCACACTCTCTATTGTGTTCTCATACATACCCACATCATTAACCCATCTTGCGGGGCCTGCAACATACATTCTAGTCTTCACATTCTGTGCTGTCTCTCTCGCGGTCTCATCAGCAAACGCATTCCCACGTCCAACATCATCTGTGACTTTCCTATGCGCACTGCATTTCATGATCGCAACTTGCAAAGGTAGGGTCAGTGACTCAAGGAGATCATTCACCAACTTGCCATTCTGAATTTAAGCTCCATGCGACGTCAGGAACCCACGCTCTTTCCACAAACGCCCAAAATTATGAGCCACGCCAAAGGCGTACTGGCTATCTGTGTATATGTTCACTCTCATTCCTTCAGACAACACACATGCTCTCGTGAGGGCGATCAATTCTGCTGCTTGGGCCGAATTATGTGGCACTCGTGCAGTTTCCACGACCGTGTGTAAAGTCGTGATAGCATATGCAGCAGTCGTGTCACCATTAGGGAGCTTGAAACATGACCCATCTACCCATAAAGTGCCATCACATTCAGTCAGGGGAGTATCCTTGAGATCTACTCTCCCTTTCGTCTCTTCTTCTGTCCTGAACAGACAGTCATGTTGCTCAATCTCATTTGAGTCTGCTGGAATCGGTAATAATGTGGCTGGATTCAGCGTATTGCATCTTTTTATGTGTATGTGATTCGCTAACAGTGTGAGTTCATACCCTGATAATCGCGCACTAGTCAAGTGTTGTGTCTTGGTTCTATTTAATAATGTGTCTACAGCGTGTGGAACCATGACAATCAATGTATTGTCCATTACCAGACCAGCAGATTGTCGGATAGACATCGCTGCAGCAGCTGTCGCTCTCAGACAGCTTGGCAATGCCCTCGCTACAGGGTCCAAGGTGGATGAAAAATACGCGCATGGGCGCGATCTGTCGCCAAAAGGCTGTGTTAACACTGACAACGCACATCCATCTTTCTCGTGAACATACAATGTAAAAGGCTTGCTATAGTCAGGAGTGCCCAACACAGGAGCTGAACATAATGCATTGCGTAATTCCACAAAACTTTTCTGACACTCTTCAGACCATGGGATAGGATTCGGTGTGTCTTTGCATGTTAATGCTAATAAAGGTTTTGCCAACAAAGAAAAACTAGGGATCCAATGCCTACAGTATGAGGTGATTCCTAAGAAAGCACGCACTTCTCTCTGTGTCTTTGGCACACTCAACTGTGCAATGGCTTGAATTCTTTCTGGGGTCAGTCTTCTTCCCTCCTTCGATAAGAGATGACCTAAGTAGGTCACTTCTTGTCGACAATATTGCAGCTTGGAGAGAGACACTTTGTGATGGTAAGCGGATAAATGGCGCAACAGTGACAATGTGGCTCCTTTACAGATCTTTTCAGTATCCGCAGCGATCAGTAAATCGTCCACGTACTGGATCAGGATAGCGCCACTAGGTAAAACAAGTGCATCAAGCTGCGCTTTCAAAGCTTGACTGTATATGGATGGACTCTCGCAGTAGCCTTGGGGAGCGCGTTTGAAGCGGAAGCTTCGGCCTCCCAGACTAAAACCAAAAATGTCTCTGCTCTCTTCTGCAATTGGGATACTAAAGAAAGCATTCTTTAAATCGATCACTGAAAACCATGCAGCAGAGGCTGGAATCATCGTTAACAAGGCAGTTATATCGGGGACAACCGGAAACTGAGGCACAACAATCTTATTAACCTCTCTAAGATCAATCACAAATCTGTAAACAGGTGGCTGTGAAGGGTCCGTTCGTTTTAAGACAGGTAAAATCGGACTATTGCAAACGTTGCCTCTTGTCTCTTCAATCACACCCTTATTAATCAAGTCGCTGACAATGTCTAACAATGCTTTCTGCCCTTCATTAGAGATCTTGTACTGGGGAATACGTGGCAGTCTGACATGGGCCTTTAAAGTCACCACATATGGTGGTATTTCCAAGAGGCCCACATCATTGGGACCAGTAGCCCAAAGGGCATCCGGAAGGGATGACAATTCAGGTGGCATCGTGTTTTTAGACAAATACATTGGAGAAATCACTTTCTTGCTTAATGTAAGTTGTACTCCTGAAGGAGAACAATACAGTGTAGCGTGCAATCTTTTCAACAAATCTAATCCCAGCAAATTCTCACCACAACCTGTTGTCAGGATCAGGGGCGCTTTCAGCTCGCAAGGTCCAACAGAAAGTGACATGGGACTGGAAATCGGGTTCCTAACCGGGGCGCCAGAAAAACCTACTGAAACATTTATATCGCCAGACAAAGGTGCGCCAGGGAGTTTGGAATGCATGATTGAACTCTTTGCAGCACCAGTGTCTAGCAGAAAAGGCTCCGTTACATTTGCTGTAGTCACCTCAACATACGGTCCACTCTGATCCACTGGCACTGAAACAACTCCCTCTCTCTGTCTATGGCTATCCTAGTAATCATTATTCTCTGCATCACCATCTTCTGCATAATAATCATTATTGTAATACTGAGCCGTATTACTAGTCGCATTAGCTTGCTGATCAAAACTATTAATGGCGCTTTGGGGCGGAAGAGGACGCGCGTTTTGGGGAACACTCCCACGCCCTCTGCCTCTAGGAGCTTGCTGACCACCTCTACCTCTTGCGCCATACGCATTACCGTTCCGTTGCATTAATTTAGGACAACTATATTTAAAATGACCTTCCTCTTTGCAGTATGAACATTGGTTGGGACCTACAGGGACACGTGGTTGATAATACCCATTCATTTGCTGATTAGTCTGAAACTGTTGGGGTTGGTGATAGACACCTTGGGGTTGTCTATAATTATTAAGGCCGCCACGTGGTGGATAGGCCTGCTGTAAAAGGACCTTTGTCTTTAGTTCCTTCGTTTTCTTCTCCGTTCTATCTTTCTCGTCTTTATCTCTGTTCTCATAATACTGTGCAGTAGCCAGTATTTGCGCTGAAGAAGAAACAGCCCAAGAACTCTCTGAATCTTTCAACTTTTTACACAGGTCAGGGAGTAAATTCTGCACAAACTTATCCACAAACAACCGTTGGCCACCCTCAGTACTCATATCTTGCCCACTGTGGTCAATAAACGTTTCCTCAAACCTAGTAAAGAAGTCTGACACTGTCTCATCTTTCTTTTGTTTACATGCAGATAACTTGTCCCAATTTACGCGCATCGCAGGCATTATTGTCTTCATATACGTGATGATTCTACCAGGCAATTCAGCTACTAAAGGTTCTGGTTTCGCACCACCCGTCTGTCTAGCATCAGCAGCAACAATGTTAGCCCAGGTATCCCCTAGTTCTGCATTGTGATCTACATTACGAATTGATCCCCGTAGAGGCTGTGGAACAACATTACCAAACAACATGTCTATGTCGGCCAGATTCATAATGCATGACCCTGCCGTCTGTGACAACTCTTTATAATAACCTGCTGGGTTTTTACGGGGATCAGGCAAGGACTGCTTAAGTGCTAACACCTCAGAGCGCTTCCATGGAACATGCACCCAAACACGTTGGAAATGCGCTGGCACAGCGGGGTTATTGCCGACAGCTGCAACTGCTTCTTTCCATACCGGGGGAACTTCTCTCATAGGGTATTGTCGCGCTTTTGCCTTTTTCCCCACAAGGACCTCTTGTTCAAACAATGACTGTTGGCAATCGTCATTCCTTAAGGACAATACAACCGCAACTGCTTTATCTACTTCGCGGTCCACAATTATACCAGTTCCAAAATCGAACCTCACTCTACACAATTCCTGCGGGTTCGGATTTCTACCACTATCCTCCAATTCTTCACAGAGAATTTCGCACATTTTCTCGAATACATATCTCTGTTTCGGGGCATCCCATTGATGGAAAGTGTTAACAACCGATTCCACATCATACAGTGAAGGAAAAACGATCCATCTACGCGCCATGTGATCTATTACCTTTTTCTCATCGGGGTTAGGCAATTGGCTGCGCAACTGCTTACGCTGTACACCAGGAGTTTCACCAGATGACCCAAAGAGAGGCGACATTAATGTAGTAACCACATTGGCTAAACGCTGTCGCGCTGAAGGAGAAGCTGAGGCGAGAACAGGGGGAAAAACAGAGGGAAGAAAAGAGGATGTAGAGACAGGTACTGGAGTGGTAGAAGGAAGAGCGTTAGGGAAGGCAGTTACTGAATTAAGCAAAGTCGCAGGAAGTGCGGGGGTAGTTGGAAGCACTACCGGAGGCGCTTGAGAGGACTGCGCTACAGGAATAGGAACTGGTTGCAAAGCAACTGGCGGTTGCGGCAAGGCTTGCAGTATATGCACTGGAGGTGGCATATTTACAAGCTGGGGAGGCGCCGTGGCAGTTTGAGCATACGGGGGTGGCGAACTCAACAAATGCGACATTAAGGGATCTTTCTCCTTTTCTTCTGACTCATCCTGCTTAGAATGTGGCAAAGCTGGGTAACATTTGTCAATCCCTAACTTACGCTGCCTGTGCAATTGCTCATTCATTTGCTCCTCTTCATTATCTTTAAATTGTACAGCTGCTTGCATTACTGACATACCTCTCTCTCTCTTATTCTTTTTCGCTAGCTTAATTTCCTTCTGTTTGGCTTCCTTTCGCCATAAGCGGAAAGAGTCAAACATCGCCGGCCGGGCTTTCTTCTTAAACAATTTAATTTCCAGGTTATCTAAAATATCGGTATCAAAACTACCATTTTGGGGCCATTTTAAAACACCGTCTTTCCTGGTGTAGTGGATCCACACTTCGTTATATGCAATGGGGCCTACGCCATGTTTCACATAGAGCTCATAAGTTGGAGTTCCAACCGGAGGAACCGGACATGATTCTTCCAGCTGGAAATCTTTTCCACAACCCAAACAGAATAATCTACCAAATAGTCCAGAACCAGGCATCTTCGCTCACTAGTCTAGATCCAAACGTCAAAGGATTATCGATTACGATATTCTCGTGAATACACGAGTCCTCTGGCTTTGGGGTTTGCAAACACCAAATCACCAATTACCAAATCAAATCAAACGATCCCGAGGGATACCAAAACAAATGGGAGACGCTCCACTTATACTTAACTGAATATTGCTGATCGATGACGTCACCAGAAGACTCTCTCGATTGTTTCGCTCTCTCAAACTCGTCAAGGGTCCAAAACAGGTCGATTAATCAGGGCAGCAGTCCTTCGTAGCCGTCGGGACGCGGAGAACCTCGCAGAAAAGACTTTCGGACCACGTCGACATGCAGGGGTCGATGAAGTGGCGGCCTTCCTCCGGAATTTCCACACGAAGCTCCTCACAAACCTCTGGCTTGGACTGGTACCGCTGAAATCGGCCCGAGTTGGGCGCCAAACTGAAGTACTGGGTATTTTAGTCCCAGCGGTGCAGGGGCACACACCCTATGACTTCTGGGTTTCACCCTGTTCCGGACCTACAGAAACACAGAGTCTTCTGGGTGAAGTCAAAGAATCGTTTATTGGCTGCAGACCAATGACAGGTATCCTAGAAGTACAACAGCGTGTATGTTCTCAGGAGACTGCTGCAAATCATAGGAACGGACTTCTCCTTAAGTACAAAATATCATGCTCCAGGCATACATTCCTTGGTTTACGATATGGTCATATAAAGGCATACATTACAAACGAAAAAGCAGAGTCATGATGACCATCCCACATTCCAGTTCGGCCAGCCCACAATGATTTACACAGGAAGGTTCAGATCCCATGTTTGAAGTAAATAGACCCCCCAATAAATATGAGCATCTCCTGTTTTGGGAAACAAGTCATAAAGCAAGAACAAGCAGGTGTGGGAGAGATTAGCCGGGGGATTGTGTAGAGTGAAAGGGTTTTATGACGGGTCAAGCCCTGATACGAATCACAGGTGGAAGGAGGAAGGGGAGCTCGTGAGACCGGTTTGACCCGGGGCAGCAGAGCCAGCTGCCCAGGTCACAGAGAAGTCAGAGGGAAAGCCCGTGTACTGTGAGGCCCGTATTAACTCCATCATAGCCTATGTGAGGGCAATGACAAGATGGCCACTGCTTCCAAAATGGAACCCGCGTAGTTGAGCAGAATACGTGTACACAGTGCATTCGTAGCTAGAACGGCACATAAAGCACTCGTACGTGCCGCATTTACCATTTGCGGTTCGCTAATACCAGAAGAGACAGAGGGAGGGCCCTGTCCCCTACGCGGTTCCGAATACCAAAGTACGACAAGGTGCACTGAATGAAAAGCTGGACACTCAGTTCTTATGGATAGCACGGCATACAATTTTCTTTCTCTGGTGCCCCTTTAAAGCCATAATTCTGAAGCTCATGTACCTGGTATTGATAAAAAAGGCTTCAAAAGGCAAGGATACATTTCAAACCAGACCTATAGGCCCTTTTAAATGCATGTTTAAATTATTATTGTGAGACTCTGAAGTGAAAAAAATTCAAGTTACGGAAAAATGTGCTGAAAGTTTTAATTTATTATATTTCAACCTCTAATGTGCTAGCATCTTTCCTATCAAGCATAATTATAGATTTGCTGCATCTGCCACGTAATCCATCATCTTCTGCATAATCTGAAGAATTTACTGAAAAACAATACTTTTCTGGCACGAATGGAACAAAAGTTAATAAAAACACTGCCACATCTTTTGCTGCACAGTTTCAAGCCCTTTTCTGTGCAGTCACCTTTGTTTGTTGACTGCTGTATTTAAGTATTAACCCCTTCTATGCCCATGACGAGATAGTCTCGTCATGGAGCGCGGTTGCGCTGTGCCCATGATGAGACTATCTCGTCATGGACCCCACCCACTAATGAAAGGCCCGGCACAGGAGGGGGAAAGGGTTAAACGGACACCACTGAGGTGAAACCTTTGCTCACTCCGTGTTAGAATGAGTAAAAATAATAAAATAGTTATTTAATACTGCTACAAAATGTGCATCATTATGTCATTTCATTTTCCCTTTCTTACTTTATAATATAATCAACCTTGCTGCTCGCTTTGGTCCTGCCCTGCTGCAATATTCCAGCGGCGTGGTCACAGATGATGCAAAACCAAATCAAGCAGGTGTAAACTACAGTGAGGATCAACTTTTTAGTGCAGAAATTCCTGTGTATGCCACATTTTACATGAGCTACACTGTTAAATCCCACTTCTATGATTTCACGTAAAGGCAGACCTACTAAACTAACCTGATCAGGCTTTGGGTAAAATCCTGGCAGCAAATAAAACCCAATGCAAACAATGAGCAAGCAAAATGAAGCGTGACCCTCCCTAAACATAACTAGTAATGTGTGCTTTCGATGGCTGTTTGGCTTCACAAAACTCTTTACTTGATGGTGTACTTTAAGTACGAATGTCGTGTAAGACACCCCTGTCTGATCTTTGTACGTGAAAATGCTTAGCAGTAGCGCTGCACGCTTTCACGCAGTGGTATGTAGTCTGTCGTTTGGTAAATTAGGGTTGAAGAGGAATAGAATGTTTTGGATAATCCGTTTTTTTGGGGTATTTTCACAACAATTACAAAAAACAGAACGTTTATTAACCTTTAGTTAATACTGTGCACCTTTTATCCCCTTCATTTCGCACAGACTAGTCATGTTGTTTCCTCCCTGGAGGTTTCCAATTGCTCCAGAATGCGGGCCCCGGGGGAAGTGAAGGTCGCAGACCAGTCTTCCCCCGGGGAATTCGCGGAACGGCCGGAAGGACATGGTGGGGGTGGGATCATAGGAAGGAGAGGGGCGGGAGTTGGGAGGGTATATAGGTGTCAGGAGAGGAGTATCCGGCGTCTTCCTGACACCTGAGCACCACCGGGGGGGAGAGAGAAAAATTTGTCGGAGATTCGCGTTGTGCCCTGGCTGGGATAGTGAGAGCGTCTCGGTTGCGAGGCCCCCGGGAGACGATACAGCACGGTGGCTGGCTGGGCAGTAAGGCGAGCGCGAGTCCGGGCGGCCGGGCGTGTACAGCGGACGCAGGCCTGGAGTGTCGCGCTGAGGGTGGCGTGGACGTGCGAGGACCAGATCTGCTGCGGTGGGCACCGGAACATGGGCTGTGGCCGGTAAGGTGGGGCATCCTGAGCTGGGGAGAGGGAGCGGGAGTCCGGCTGCGTGCCCGCCGGCGGGTTTTGTGTAATGCTGCCTTCGCCCGCGGGAGGAAGAGGGGGGGGGCCTGGAGCCAGTGCGTGCGTCTGCGGTGGGCCCTGTAGTGGTGGCGGGCGGTTTGAGGCGGGGACGGCGAGATCGGCTGCGACGCCGCGTCTGTTGCTGGGAACCTGGGTTTGAGCCTCGCGGTCGTGTTCCTACCTTATGTCTGGGCTAATCACTTCACCCCATGCTGGCATGTGTAACGTGCATGCGGGGCCCTGTACGCGATCCATTACTTTCGGGTCGAGTTTCGCGGCCGCGTCGGATCCTGGGCAAACATTTTTTCACCCCCCATGCCTGTTTGGGTACTGTCAACAGGGATACATGTAAGGCACTCCAATACCTTCGGGTCGCGTTGCTCTCCCGCCTCAGCCGATTTCGGGGGCGAATCGCTAATCACCAGGCATGCATGAGTGAAGGGACCATGGAGCCATGTGCAGCGTTTCCACGTCGTCGGGCCGAGTCACGCTATGTACTGCTGCGGGGATCTTTTCTTGGCGGTGTGCGGAGCC
The DNA here is from genome assembly GCF_964204655.1 of Triturus cristatus. Taxonomy (NCBI): domain Eukaryota; kingdom Metazoa; phylum Chordata; class Amphibia; order Caudata; family Salamandridae; genus Triturus; species Triturus cristatus. Next base: position 715,517,625 of record NC_140593.1, on the reverse strand, counting down.
ACCAAGGAGGCACCTATTGCGAGGTGGGGGTATGGGCACATCAATTCTTGGACCTGCGCCATTTCTTTATTTGGTCATGGTGCACTGGGGCCGCCCGGAGGCTTCGGCATAGGAGGGAGGTGGGGGGGAGGGGGGGCCAGGCGTCAGGTTGCCTTCGGTGTCGGTTGTACTGCGAGGGGTATCTGGGACAGGGGCGAGCGACTGCCAGCACGGCATGAGGCCCGGTGGTGCTTGGGCCCACCTGGTTGTGGCGACCCGGTGGGGGGGGGGGATCCAGGACCGGCGGAGATGGCCGGCGGATGTGGGATGTTGCCAGCAGGGCGCAAAACGGCTCTGAGACGCTGGCCAGAAGCAGTAGGGGGGTCCGCGGCGGCCTGCCCTCCTTCGAGGGATTTGCACATTGAGCAACGCAACCTTGTGAATCCTATAACAACGCAACCTTGTGGATCCTACCGAGTTCCGAGTATGTGTGGTGTGATGGGTGGTGTGGCTGGGGTTGGGGGTGCAGATGGAAGACTGTGACGGTGTGTGACGGAAGAGTAGTTGGTGTGCCGGATGCAGTGCGATAGACCAGCTGTCCGAGGGCTTGGTGTTATGCTGTGAAGATTGACGCCCTGGTTGGCACCGGGTGCTACTGGCTAGGTCGGTGCAAGGAGTGACAGGCGTCTCCGCTGGGGCCTTGGAGGGGGGGATTGCCAGGGGGGGGGGAGTGCAGGTAACCAGTCCATTGTGTTATTTGTTTCAGGCGAGTGCGGCCTCAGACGGCGCAGGGGCAAGGAAGAAGAGGTCCTGGACGGACGCTCAGGTACCTGACTGGGGGGAGTTTTAAGGCTTGGTGTCGTACTTTGCTGATACCGTGTCCACGCCCTGGTTGTCACCGGGGGCTCAATTTCTGAGTTTATGCAATGGTATTTTCCTTCAATAAGGTGTTCGGTGGCGCTACATGCAAAGTTTTGGTACGTCGCCAATGGGGCCTTGGAGTGGGGGGATTGCCTTGGAGGGGGGGGGGAGTGCAGGTAACCAGTCCATTTTTGTTATTTGTTCCAGGCGAGCGCGGCCGCAGACGGCGCAGGGGCAAGGTGCTCCAGTCTGGAAGAGGGGGTCCTGGACGGATGCCCAGGTTAATGGCTGGGGGGGTTTAAGTCTTGGTGTCGTACTTTTGCCGATACCGTGTCCACGCCCTGGTTGGCACCGGGTGCGCCATTTCTCAGTTATGCAATGGTATTTCCTTCAATGAGGTGGGGACAATGCTGGAGGCCTGGGGAACCCAGGGCCCACGTGACGCACAGCTGGTCGGCGGGGGAGTTCGGGGTGATACATGCGAGGATTTGTACGTCGCCAATGGGTCCTTGGAGTGGGGGATTGCCCTGGAGGGGGGGGGTGCAGGTAACCAGTCCATTCTGTTGTTTGTTTCAGGCGAGTGCGGCCTCAGACGGAGCAGGGGCAAGGAGCTCCGGCATGGAAGTGGAGGTCCTGGACGGACGCTCAGGTAAATGACTGGGGAGGGTGTACGGCTTGGTGTCGTACGTTGCCGATACCGTGTCCACGCCCTAGTTGTCACCAGGTGCTCAATTTTCTACGTGTATGGTATTTCCTTCAATAAGGTTGGGACAATGCTGGAGGCCTGGGGACCCAGGGCCCACATGACGCACAGCTGGTCAACGGGGGAGTTCAGTGGTGATACATGCTAGGATTGGTACGGCGCCAATGGGGGCCTTGGCGTGGGGGATTGCCTTGGAAAGGCGGGGGTGTGTGTAGGTAACCAGTCCATCTTGTTGTTTGTTTCAGGCGGGTGCGGCCGCAGACGGAGCGGGGACACGGAGATCCAAGGGGAATGGCAGCTCCGGTCTGGAAGAGGAGGTCCTGGGCGGACGCTCAGGTAAATGAATGGGGACGTTATTGTCTCGGAGTTATACTTGGAAGCTTAGGTTTCACGCCCTGGTTGGCACCAGGTGCTCATTCCTCGGTGTATGCAATGGTAGTCTTTCAGTAAGGTGGGGACGATGCTGGGGGCCTGGTGAACCCGGGGCCCATACGACGCGCGGGTGGGCAGGGGCCTGGGGGGCCTCAGTATCTGGAGCGTGAGGGTCGCGAGGCGTGCCGAGGGCAGTGTTCTACAGGTAGGGACTTGTATGGGGAGTGGGACTGGTAGAGGTAGTTTGTGGGCCACTTGTTATGATATTCACCTCTCGGTAGGCGTCGCAGTACAGGGGGCTGCGGGGGTGCGCCGGAGGGGTAGCGGAGGAGACGGAGAAGGCGTGGGCCGCTGCTTGAGGGACCCGGACGGGGTTGGGGGTTTTTTCGGGCACTGCAAGATGCGTGTTGGGAGCGTCACCGGGGTTGTGGCTGGCAACAATTTGGAAGCAAGGATTCTGGCTTGCGGGGTGTAGTTTCGGTAGGGGGGCCAGGACCTATGTCTCAATGGTGGGTCTTGTGCCTACTCTTGTGAAGGATCTCGTAGGACAGGGGTTCGAGTCCGCACACGCTGTCGGTGTCGTATGGTGGTAAATGTCACACTCTTCTTTAAACATCAGGGAGATGTGTTCCGTGTCTGGGGCAAGGAGCCAACATACAGTGGTCGTGTCGGAACACCGCTGACACTTTGGAGATTTCGTCGGGGGATCTGGGAGCATGGTAGTGCAGGATACAGGAGGCGAGTTGACGTGGTACCGGTGGGGCGGCGGACATGGGCGCAGTGGCTGTGGTGAGGGGGAGCGCAGGGGGGGGGACTGAGGCACCAGTGATTGGTGGTGAGCGAAAGGAGGGCTTATGGCTGGGGAATTGGGGTTGCCAAATGTGGAAGGTAGTTTACCGGCGCGGCAGACTATTTGGGTTTCGTTCGAGGACTGGGGCCGACGGGAAGTGGCTCCTTTAAGGAGTGGCACGAATCTTACGCCTGAGGGCGGGCACGGCGGTGGCATCAGGATGGCTGTTCGGGGGTGGGGGGGAAGTTGGAGATTGGGGAGATGGCAGTATAGGAGGGTGTGTGGTGCCGTTCTAGTAAACAGAAGGGATTGGGCGGGGATTTGGAGAGATTGGGGGATGGAAGGGACAGGGTCTTAATTCTTACGGGACTAATCATTCCTTTTTCTACTGCAGGTAGGGGGAGTGGCCTGGGATCCAGTGTGGTCGCATGGACAGGTGGACACTCTCCCGAACGTTGGGCAGCAACAGAGGCGACATAGCGGGTGTACGGATGTCATCTGGCGGGGGAACGCAGTCATTTGGGATGTTTGATGATTGTGGGGTGAACGGTGGAATTGACTCAGGGTGAGCCTGGCGGCCAGTGGGGCGTGACTGGGCCGTGCGATAGGGGAACTGGCTCCACTACAAGCAAAGGCATTGGAGAGAAGGTTCTTCGAAACAGGGCAGGTCTGGTTTACTCCAAGAGGCTTGGCATGGGATATGTTTCATTGCAAAGGAACTTGGGAAGCCGGTTAGGGAGAAGCGCTGCGCATTGCCATGCAGCGTCTCTGGGGGACGTCTAGCATACTTACATGACCAGGAGCTATAGCTCAATGGGAAGTCATGTGCCTGTGGTTACAAAGGATCTCACAGGACAAGGGTTCGGGTCCCGCAAACGCTGTCAAAGTGTCATAAGTTGGCAAAATTTCAAACTCTTCTTTGAGTCAGGCTGCAGTGAATGAGGCTGTTTGGGGGACACTGGTGGCCTGGTTGGGGAGGGGGGCGTTTTCTTGGATGGGGAGGCTCCTGGACATGTCTCTTGGTTACACGGGACATTGGAGTAAGGGTGGATGGTCATCCACCGATGGTGCATTGCAGAGGAGGAACTTTTTTGGGGGGCGGTTAAACATGCTTTACAACTATAAGCTCACAGGTATGGGGGACTGTTTGAGGGGACGGTTGGTTTGGGATGGAGCACTTTTCATGGCTGGATTGCTTTGGACATGTACATTGTTGGAAAAGTGCGCTGGCTTTATGGGTGGATGGTAGGCCACCGTTGGTGCTTTGCAGAGGATGGATTTTGAGGGCTGTTGGACATGCTTACGGGGGACAGGCCCGCAGGTACTGGGACTATTGGACGAGGCACAGGCGGTCTTGTTTTGGGCGGGGACGCTCTTCAGGGATGGGGGATTGGCCTGGAAGGTTACTGGATTACACCGGATAATGGCTGTACGGGTGGTTTGTCATCCACCGACTGGGCCTTGCCAAGAAAGGAGTTTGGGGTGCGATGGACAAGGATTACAGGGGGATGGTCCGCTGTTAAAGAGACGGAGGGAAGACAAGACAGGTGGTTGTTTGCTTTGGTACATTTTTGTCACGGACGGGGTTCGTGTGGGACAAGCTGCTTGTTGCCGCTGGACATAGTTTTCAGGGGTGGATGGTCATCCACCTGGTGCTGGGAGCGGTAGGATGGCAAACTGGGGACCGGTGGTCCTACTTAGAATAGGTGTGCCTTTCGCAGTCTGGAGTGTCCCGGCGCGAGAGGACGTTGTACGGGTGTCGCAAGGTAGACTGGATGGAGGCGAAAGGCGCCCTAGAACTGGGGGTGGGGCAGGGAACCACCCTCCGGGGGTTTCCCTGGTTGGCGGTACTTTGGAGGGGTGGGTAGTCACATACGGGCGGATCCACCCCTCGGCGGTACACAGGTGACTGATAGCGGGCGCGGGAAGCAATGACCAATGAAGGAAATTACACTGAGGATGCTTGGAGGGCAAGTGATGGGGAGAGGAAGGAGGTCACTGAGTGAATGGGGGAAGAGTCTAACAGGTGAGATGGTTTTGAGAATGGATGAAAGGAGAATGAGTGGGTATGGGTTGGGGAAAGTATATTTATTGCATTTATGTACTGTCGAATAAAGTCTAAATGATTGCAACCATGTCCTAATAAAATGGCCTTTTACGCTTCAAGTAACAGCGTGGAGTGTGGTTCTTGCGCGATGCGGGCCCCGGGGGAAGTGAAGGTCGCAGACCAGTCTTCCCCCGGGGAATTCGCGCAACGGCCGGAAGGACATGGTGGGGGTGGGATCATAGGAAGGAGAGGGGCGGGAGTTGGGAGGGTATATAGGTGTCAGGAGAGGAGTATCCGGCCTCTTCCTGACACCTGAGCACCACTGGGGGGGAGAGAGAAAAATGTGTCCGCCCACCCACCCTACAGACATTAAGCGAAGGGTTGGGATAGAATTTGGGCTGAGCGTGCCAGTTTAGGGCAGGGTTGCAGAGTAGAGGCGTCACGGTACTTTGGAGGGGTGGGTAGTCACATACGGGCGGATCCACCCCTCGGCGGTACACAGGTGACTGATAGCGGGCACGGGAAGCAATGACCAATGAAGGAAATTACACTGAGGATGCTTGGAGGGCAAGTGATGGGGAGAGGAAGGAGGTCACTGAGTGAATGGGGGAAGAGTCTAACAGGTGAGATGGTTTTGAGAATGGATGAAAGGAGAATGAGTCGGTATGGGTTGGGGAAAGTATATTTATTGCATTTATGTACTGTCGAATAAAGTCTAAATGATTGCAACCATGTCCTAATAAAACGGCCTTTTACGCTTCAAGTAACAGCGTGGAGTGTGGTTCTTGCGCGATGTATTTGGGACAGCAGGAAATGGGGGAGGTGCTCCGAGGCTCAGTTTCTTAACTTTAACCTCTGTCTCCTAGCCGGGGATTTAAAACACAAAGACCGCAATCTGCATACATTAACACCTTCAAGTGCACGGCCTAGAAAGCTTTGAGTTGCAAATAAAGGGATTCCTCCCTGGCTGAAAAGAGTGGGGGTTTGAATTTCCTTTATTTTGTAAACACCTGCATAGCAGTGCCTCTGCTTTCAGCGTGACCTTGCAGTACTAGTGTTTTTATAGGGAGCTTCATGCCACATTTTTGCAGTTTTTAAATTCTGTAAATAACTGGCTCGTGGTAATTTAACAGTGAAACAGGAAAACGTGGGAAACAACATTGAAGGCATCTTTTTTCCCCAGAGGATTGCCATCTAATGTTATTGTCCATTACCCATTTAATAACGGACAGCACCTTTCTGTACTTTCAGAACTGTTGCACTTTTTAAAAGTCAGCACGCTTTGGTGCATGCTCATGTGTATTCGCTTGTTACAGAATTTGACACTCCGTAGTCCTAATTCGTGAAAATAAGAGAATTAAAAAATACATTTTACCCAGTGATTGTTATCTGCATCGGCAGATTGCCACCTTTAGAATTTTTGGTTATTGACAGCATTAGTGACTCATTAGTTTATACTGCAATGCATGCTCCACAACACCTGTGACTAGTGCTTCAGGATACCCAGGAGGCAGTGTCTGCTTAATTTGTCAAGATGCCAGAGAACAGATACCTTGTTGATAAGTGAACTGGCATGCAGGTTTCAGTTTCATAACAGGCAGGTATGCAACAGATTGCCAGTGATGTTTTAGCAGGGTGAAATTAATTGTATCAGGGATAGCACTTATAACTAAAGAACAACAGTATAGAGGAATGCAGCACACATGCAAAGAGGAAAATGCCTCAGGAGATTGTTTTTGCTCAGGAAGGGGCCCCATTCTACACAAAAACAATCATACTAGCAATGCAGGAACCCATGCACCATGGTGCAAGAGTGCCTGCATTGGCGCTAGGCAGCACATTGTGCACCAGCACAGGGAAAAGCAGAAGTGTGCCGTACAATGTTAAATACAGCACATTCCTGCCTTTTCCCTATCACACAGTGCAGCAAAGTCACTTGCTGCGCTGCATGATATGATGATAAATATGTCCCAGGCTTAGGTGCTGGGCATTTTAATTATATTTTTCTGGATAGGTGCTTTAGTTCCAGACAGCACAGCTCAGAAACAGATATAGGCAACCTTTGACTACTGTTTCTGAGCTATGATATCTAAAAATAATGCAGTAACTGAGAGAAATCTGGAGTGAAGGATTTCTTTTTACTCAGTGCAGGCCCACAGGTGCTTGGCTCAGGGCACCAGAAAAGCTTGTGTAAGTCCTATGTTAAACTCAACAGAAAATAAATAAAAAATATCCACACCTGATCTAACAAAAAATACGTCTGTTTTTTCTGCACATCCCAATTGTGTCTACATGATTGTGCATATTGGAGTAGTCAGTCAGTCAAAATATCTTTATTCGACTCAATTAAAGTCATACAAAGAGATTAAAAACATTTCATACAAAGAGTTAGGAACATTTCATGCGTGTTAAAATATGACAATAAAATAATTTACATTAAAACAAATCTAGGCATACAAAAGTTAAAAAGGAATAACGATGGATCTAATGGGTGTGTTTTTTCATCCTAACTGCAGCTACCAAGAAATTGGCTATACAAAAGGTAATATGTATGTTGGGCAATGATTGTAAGAAGAGCAGAGCCGGTCTCACTTGTGTGAAGCCCGCCTCCTTCAAAGCTGATACCAGATATTTTTTCCTTGGCTCTAAATAAAACCCACAAAACATAACAAAATGCATGGTGTCTTGGGGTGAGAAATGATCGCAACTGCAGGGCGAGGCTATTTCCGGTTTTTCCCATGTTTGAAAAGTGCCTAAATAAAAATGTAACAAATTAAACCTGAACTTGGTTAAAAGAAACCTATGGAATGGAATTGTAACGAAACCAACATACGGTGCTAAAGAAAATGAATTAACAAGTAAGTAATGGCCTCTTACTGATGGTTTCACTAATTCCCTTTCTTCACGAAGTGCTCTTGCCCTCCCCATAAAATGCTTTTTGACAAGATCGATGTCTTGGACCTTGATATCTTGGGGGAAAGTAAAGAGCTCTGGTCGTCCCAAATCTGAGAATACCTTCAACAGATAGGCCAGCCAGGGGATCCTTTTACAATGGTCTAGGGACAAGACGTCGGACATGATCTTATGGTTCAGGGGGAGGTCTTCATTAAGCCACGTCTTTGACCAGAAGATCAGGGGAGCCATATTCAACCCATCAGTAAGGAAATCTAGGCCCACCTCCAAGTGTATTGAGTAAGTTGGTGTTGACTGCGGCACAGAGAGGAGTGTCCGTATGAATCTGTTCTCCGCTCTCTGGATTGGTTCCACGTTTACATAGCCCCAAATTGGTGAACCATATAACGCAACGGCGACAGGTTTACTCTTGTAAATTTTTAACAACGCTTCCATGGGCCTGGCACCTAACCTGCCCGCAAAGCCCATGAGGGCAGACGATGATCTAATAACCGCCAACCTCTTCGCTCTCACTTGAGGACCCCAAGTTCCTCTCTGGTCAAAAAGTACCCCCAAGTAGGGAAAGGTGTAAACTCTAGAAACCATATCCCCTCTACACGTAAAGGTTTTTGTTCTCCTCTTACTACTTTCTCGGCCCACCACCATGGTATGCGATTTACTAGCATTTAGTTTTTAAATCAAGCTGTTCCATGAATGTGCCAAAGGCATTTAAGAGGCGTTGAAGGCCGACACCCATGCGCGCAATTAGCACGGCGTCGTCCGCGTACAGGAGCGCTGGGATCTTAACTGCTCCCGCACGCGGAACGTCGACTTCCTTCTCCTCCAAATGTGCACCCAGACCGTTAATATAAATTGTGAAGAGCAGAGGGGCCAATATGCAGCCCTGCCTTACCCCCCTCAGGGATTTGAAAAGGGACGTGCACCTACCCTCATTTGTGACTCGTACGGCCGAAAAAAGCTCCTGGTGTAGGGAAGCCATAAATCTTACCAATGCCTCGTCGATCCCCATTTTCAGCAAGGTCATCCATAACTTAGCCCTGTTCACCAAATCGAAGGCCGAGGAGAGGTCCATGAATGCTAGAAACAAGGACCCCTCCTTGGCCACCGTATATTTTGATATGAGCAGGTGTAGGTTGGAGCATTGTTCGATTGTGCCTTTCCTCTCTCTAAACCCATACTGGATCTCTGACAACCCTCCACAACTCTCAACATTATCCCTCAGCCTGGACAAAAGGACTCTGCCTAAGATCTTCACCGACGAGTCCAAGAGGGATATGGGCCTATAACACCCGGGGTCGTCCCGCTGGCCCTTTTTAAAGATGGGGACGATGGTGGAAATGTCCCAGGAAGATGGTGTAGGGTTGCTATTAACGGCGGTAAAGACATTGGCCAATACCTCTGCCCACAACTTTGGGGCATGTATGAAAAAATCGGCTGGCACCCCGTCGGGGCCCGGGGCCTTATGCTTGGTTGTGGCCAAGATAGCTTTCTCCACTTCTGTGCTATAGAAATGAATAGGAGTGGCGTCTAAAGTGGCCAGCGACACATCCTGGGTTGCCTGATCATTATCCCCATACACATTTTTTAAATGATTCAACCACTTGTCATCTGGGATGACACAGTCCATGGCCTCGTTATTTTGGTCGGAAAAGAATGGTTGTTTAATTATTTCCCAGAATTTCCGACTGTCCTTCAGGACAGCCACGGATAGGAGATTTTCCCAGGCTTCCCGTTTGATGCTTTCTTGTCTGATTTTTACAGCTGACTTATAGGTTTTCCTCAATCTAACAATCTCGCCCCTTACCCTAGCTATTTTTTTCAAAGCTACCATCAGAGACCTGTGTGCTTTTAAACATGCGGTGTCGAACCAGCGCTTCTTATTCGGTTCTCCTTTCTTTGGTTTAGCCAGGAGATCATGCGACACCTGTCCACAGATCGACTCAAAGGCCCCTATAGTTTCACAACCCGGGGCACGAGGGTTCTGGCAAACCTCAACCTGTTCCTAAATTTTCGGGAAAACCTCAGCATAGAAGTTTTCTGGGACCACCTTAGCCCACTTAACTCTCCTACCCTGATCAGAGGTACGCAAAGTATGGTCCGACCTCACTTTCCCCGAATTTGGCCCCATGTAATCTCCCCAAGCCACTTCAAGTAAGACAGGGTTATGATCACTGTGGTGAGATAACACAGTGCAGTAGGAAAGCACCTGGTTTAGAATACCTTGTGTGGTGAAAATATAATCAATTATGGGTCCTGGATTGGTGCCCGTGAAGGTAGCTATTCTTGGGCCCCCCTCTGGTTCGTACAAGTTGAAATTTGCCAGGAAGTCGTCTAGCTCCTCTCCCTCTGTGGTATGTTCAAAGTGAGGTCCCTCGGGACCATCACCCCATTCCTTGTTACTTAAACTGCATGCTAACGTGCAGGGATGAATGTTAAAATCGCCTAGTAGGATATACTCTGTGTCAAGCTGAGTAATCTGGCTGCCTGGCCTTAATATAGCGTCTAAAGTGGCGATATTGCTACCGCTGTAGTCCCTATTCCCTGAGTTATAAAACTTGATGTATAAGGACCTCCTAGTGGGGTTAATCTCTCTCTCTACGATAAGTATGTTGTGTGAGTCAGTACTAATCTGTTTTAGGGAGCCCTTCAATTCTAGAGAGAATAACAATAACAGGCCTCCCTTAGCTCTGCCGCTGCGGCTAGGAATAGCTGCCTTGGCGAAGCTAGTGAACCCATCCCACCAAAAGTTAGCAGTTGTATTCCTGGAGGGCAATAATGTTATGTCTTACAACAAAGCTTGACCACTCCTTATCATTACGTTTGGAATTAAGTCCCGCTACATTCCAACATAGTATCTTGCATGTTTCTACAGTTCTCTTCGCCACAAAATCGGTCAAGGGGACCCGATCTTCTGCTCGTAGGTGGGGGCTTCCATTAGCCGATAAGTTGCCCACTCTCTCTACTGCATTTAACTGATCATGCGAAATATCATTATCATTAACAATAACATTCTCGTTCTCCTTAAGGGAGCCACCAACGATCACACCCACAATTTGGTCAGGAGCAGTTTCTCTTTCAGGAGCAACTTGCGCTTTGCGGCCTTCCAGATTAATTGTCTCAAACATGTTTATACCATCTATAATACCTCTGCCCCTATCTTTGGTGTGGCTTATTATGCATGGGACCCTTGATCCATTTTTTAACGTATTTGGGCCCCCATACGTCAATCGCAATCATTTAAGTTTGCCAAAACCCCATACCTATTCACTGTACCAAACCCCCAATCATAGGGTGGGGCCTCCAATCCCCATCCATTTGTTGCCACCTTGGTAATGGGGTATTGGGACGCATCCAAAACTGCTCATCAACCGGCCAAGCTCCAAACCCATTTCCACAGATCCCGGGGTCATTTCGGTCATTTACCGGGACACCTGCCCCCCACCTATTCTTTATATTCCAGTTTGATCTAGGGGTCTTAGAAAATAACACATTCTGATGATCACCTGGCCCTGCAGCGAATCTATTTGCTGGGCCAATACCATGGTCATTATGTATGGGTCCAAAACCCCCACCCCATCTGTTACTTCTTGTGACCCACCCTGGTCTTGGAATATTTGGATGGATCGCGTTTTGCAGCTCACTATAGAAAAATTTTAGGGTGAGAGGGATTATAGTTCCACTTCTTCGTTGGGGGGAAATATATTTGACAGGACATTTGGGAGCACGTCTGCGTTTAAGAAATTTAACACTATTCAGTCCCCCTTGAACTTTTTTTCCCTGTTCCCAATCCATGTCATCCTCCTCGCCATTACAATTTCCCCTGCCAACTGCTCTTTCCCATAATGTGCCATTTGCATGTTGCTTGACAGCCAGTGTAACGCCTTGCTTGTCAGAGATGAAATAGATTCTGTCTGGCCAGGGGGTAAGATGGGTACATTCCGAAGTACCAGTACCAATGGTGAAGCTTCCACTATAAATTGTGTGGGGTTATCCCCTAGGGATGGCGGAGTTGGTGCAGTAGATGGGGGTATAGGGGCCTCTCTTGCTGTTTCCTGACTAGGTACAGCAGGTGGTGCCTGACCAGGCGGAATGGTCTCTGATAAGCCTTCATCTGCTACTATATCACCCCCATTATTTCCCAACACAGTGTCTACTGGTTTAGTGACAATGGTTACTACATTCTCTATTTCTTCTACTAGCTTACGTTGCAGCCCTCCCGACCTTTTCACCTCTGCGGTAAGCTTATCAATTTTTCTAATCAGTGGCTTAATGATAGTCTTTATCTTTACATCTATCATATCCGCTATCCTGTTAAATAGATCATCATCTATAATTTGTCTAAGGTTATCTCCCTCATGCTCTTGTTTTTTTTCCTTAGACCTTGGTGGGGAAGCGGCCCTTTTCCTCCCTGACCGTGGTCCCCCGCGTTTAGGCTGACTTTTTCTGCAGGTTCTCACCGCCCTAGTCACAGGCACAGAGGGTGAGGATTCCTCTGCTATGAGTTCCGCCTGAGACTCGGGGTCAGACTCTGCGTTTGTCTCTAGGTCAACCAACAGTTCTATGCTTTGATCATGGTTTCCGACGTCAAGAGGGTAGGTGTCAGGGATGTTCGTGCTGGGGTCTTGCGATAATGTATCAGTCATTTGCGCACTAGTGGAGGGGCTTGCTAAGTGAAGGTCAAGGGATTGACTCAAACCTAGCGATTGCCTTCTGTCACTGTTTATTTTATTTACCACCTGAACCATATATTTCTGTTGGTAGTAAACACTGCTATACGATACAAACAAATAACAACAGAATAAGTGCGCGCTAACTACAATCACATGAAAACTACTTTGATAAAATAGGTGGTATAGTCTTACTTCAGCCGACTAGCTTTGACAATTGTGCGGGCAGAGTGGCGGGCCCAGTCCAGTCCCGGCTAGTCTAGGACTGTCTAAGACTGTCCCGCCCTTGTCCCGGGCTTCGCCCGCGCTGCAGTCCGCGCGCGTCCTGCTTACGCGCAAGGGAGCTGGGCTAAGTAGGAGGAGGAAGGGGGCGGGAAGAGGCACCAGGTGCGCGCGATGTCCTGGCGCAAGCACCTCTGGGCCTCGCAGTCCCGCTAATCAGAACAGCACAGCAAAGCCAGGAATGGAGCACACTGGCTCAAAGACTCCACCAGAGTTCCTTCAATTAGGGAAATGTCAAAGTAACACGGAATTCCTCCCCAGAGCACACTTGGTAGAAGCTACTGCGAGCAGCTCCCGCGAAGCGGGGGCCGCGAGGCGTTAAAAGGCCTTCAGGGAGGAGGGGGCGGGAAGAGGCACCAGGTGCACGCGATGTCCTAGCGCAAGCACCTCTGGGCCTCGCAGTCCCGCTCCCGCTAATCAGAACAGCACAGCAAAGCCAGGGATGGAGCACTGCCCGAAGACACCCATGTATTTCTTAGAAAACTTGAAAAGTAAAACACCAGCTAACGACGTTCTACAAAAGACGCTTACTCAGGCTGTATCCCAATCTGTTGCCTCAATGAATTCTAGAAAAAATGCTCATGGAACAATGGAAACACGGGAAGCAGCGACTGCTCCAAATAATGAAACCGCTCAGTAAGCCTGGAACTCACAAGTCGGACATAGCAGGCAAAGTAGGCTGGCCCCCAGCCTCAAGGACCTCGGGTGCCTCGACAGCCCGGGGATAGTCTGATATTGTTCCAGTATAATCCGGCAAAAACTCGGCAAAAAGCTTTTGAAAACAACGGAGCAAGCTTTTCCGGCATCCAGCGTCCTCGCCTGCTCCCGCTCCCGCCGATCTCCGGTCTCGGGTCAAACGCGAAACCTGGACTCGACCATGCTCTTCTGCTCCCGTCACTGCATCTGACACTGATATTGGCAGAGCAGGCACGCAAACAAAGTAATTCCTCGAAAAGCCCTCATGTGCACTCTGCAGTGATTACAAGAGACAGACCGGCCTGCTTGTGACAGCTCCTTATATTGGAGTAGCTCTTTCCATTAGGAAACAGGCCTGACAAACCTTATAGTACAATATGTATTATTGATGTTTCTGATTAGGCAGCATTATGGCTTTTCTTTTGCAGTTTATATAGGCGAACCCGACCCAAATGTTATTGGTGCGCTTACACAAGCACCAGTTACATTACACAAGTTTTAGGCATGTGGAGATTGACTGCTTAAACTCATCAGACCTTAAAAGAGAGATGTGCATGGCTAGCTTCATTTTAAACTCTAAGAGGCCTTTTGAAAAAAGTATCGAATTATCTGCTGTTTCTGTGAATCCTTCCTGCTTTTAAAGGAAACTCGAGGCAGGACTTCAGGATGTTAACTTTTTTATTCCTCCTGCAACTTTTGTGAGTTATTCTCACAATTCACTGTTATATTGTGTGTAATGCCATGCCATGGTAGTAAAAGTAAATATGGAACAGTGCAAAGGTAAAAGCTAAGTTTATTAGCATAGTCAGAGCCAAATTATCCAGCAGGGTTGAGTAAATTATGGGACAAGAAAAGGCAAGTTATGTGGCTAATGCATGATATTTTGTGATAGTATTACTTCAATATTTTTTCATTTTTACACTTATTAACATAGGTCTGGACATTGGTTGCACTTCATTAGTAACAGTTTAACACCTATATTTAGCAATGAGCAACAGAAAGATTATCAGTCAGACTTTGCAAAGGGCCTTTACTGCAAGGCAACACGTATCGCTGCATTACTAGCAACTTTTGAACCATTTGGGGTAGAATATTCTTTTGTTGAAATCCACAGTTTATGCAGCAGATGAAGGATTATATGGAAAATACAGCTAGTCTATAATTGTGGAGATTATGCAACGGCTGCACAATCACATAATTACAGTGACACTGAGTAAAGGAAAAGAGACATAAACAAAACTGTTTTACTGCCTCACAATTAATAATCTGCTATCTACTTAACGCTAAACATGGACCTCTGGGTAGTGTGCTACTTGCCTCAAAATGCATGAACGGCTCAGTAAGGGTAGTAATCGTTAAATAAATACAATTTACAATTACATGAAAAAATATGACGCCATAATCTAAATATGCAGATGTAAAAAGTAAATTATGCTATTTTATGTCATACTTAAGGGAGGGACGTCCTGACTCATGAGAACCAAAGGATAACGTTGACAGGTTGGTACCCTGTCCAAGTAGGGACCTTTCCTTCTAGTCAGGGTAAGGGGGCTTACACTTCTAAAATAACCTCTGCTCACCCCCTTGGTAGCTTGGCATGAGCAGACAGGCTTTTCTCAGAGGCAATGTGCAAAGCATTTGTACATAACGCACAGAGTAACACAGTGAAAACTCTACAAATGGACACCACACCAGTTTAGAAAAATAAAATACCTTAATCTAAACCAAACAACAACAAAAATGTAGCACACATATATCAAGATATCACTTTTAGAATGATTATTGCAAAAATAAATTATTGTAATAACATATAGCTCCAACTGGGGCTATTACGACCACTGACTGCAAGGTGTACAGGCCGGCCACGGAGTCACATTGATCCCTAAATAACAGTACCTTGGAAGTCAAAGTCACCAGACAGTGCACAGAATCACGGAGGTGTATGCGTCAATGGGCCAAGGTGAGGCCTGGCTCCTTACTGCCACAGGGGAGGCGAGGCGTTGAATCCACGAGGCATTGAGTTCGGGCAGGCGGGGAAGATGAGGCATCGCTGAGGCATCGATTCCGTTCAGCAGTTGGTGTCGATGAGTTCTGAAGTCACCCACATCAGTTATTGGCTCCGCTATGAGGATATGCAGGCGTTGGCGATGACAGGTGTCAGTGTGAGTGCTGGCATCGGGAACAACAATAACTTGTAGGTGTCTGCGGGTGTCGGAGCTGCGGTGCAGTCAGGGCAGTGCGTCATACAGTTAACAAACTGTGCCCACGGCCTTGGTGCATGTTGTGACATCACTGGCAGGATCTCTGTCCCAGGAACTGGAATTGGCACCCTTTGGCAACCAGGAGTCCAGCAGAGTAAGCCAGGTGCTGTTTAGCAAGTTGCAGGTAAAGTCTTTGTGTCCCAGAAACTTCAGAACAGGAGGCAAGCTTAGTTTCAAGCCCTTGGACAATCTTCTTAAATAGGATACCACAGCAAGGCAAAAGTCCATCCTTTCCACTGCCCACAGACAGAAGCAGCAACTGCAGGCCAACCCAACAAAGAAACATTTGTTCCCATTGCTCTGTGTGCTGCACAGATGCCAAGCATTGGATCAGCATATAATATGCACACATTTAGGACCCAATGCCATGCGATGTGGGATACTCTCACTGCCTTCATCTTCAACTACGAAGCCCTCAACTGTGCCCCATTATGAACTGCCATCCCCAACCCAAATTCACCCAGACACCTATGGGCGACTCAGTTCACAGTATGCACTAGACAAGAATTCTATGTTGCATGAAAAAACTACAGAAAAATAACAACTGGCAAAACTAAATTACACTTGGGGAATGCAGCATGAAATAAAACATGAAATGTAAACAGGAACTGCATCGCTAGCATGGTTTACTGTTGGTTCGGTGCCAAGGCTTAAACCTGGTTACCCAGTTGCACAGTCTACAGCTCTGGCCATAACACCACATCCTGGGAAGAGGGAGGAAGGCAGGCAAAAGCCACATGAAAGATCGGCTTGTTTTTGGATCAAGGTTCTAACAGAACTTCAAGCTGAGCCAGAGCCAGGATTCAGGCTCAAGCCTGACTCAAAATTTCAGTGTCCTGTCCCACATCTAGTTTGTTTGATTGGAATATCAGGTCTTCAGCTTTTTGCAGAATTCAAGAAGAGAAGAAAGAAGGAATCTCCGATGTGGAGTGGAAGTTCGTTCCGCGCTTTAGGAGTGATGTAATAGAACACCCATCATCTTAGTTCTGCGTATGCATGGAATGTATGTAGATCGGAGTCCTGCGGAACAGTGCTGTCTAGTCTGGTTGGTGGAAGAAGAGGCAACTATTCAGATACCTAGTGTTTAAGTTGTCTAGTGCCTTCAGTGAGTCTGTGAGGTGTTTGAAATAAGTGTGTTTGTGTATCAGGAGTCAGTGGAGCACCCTGAGGTGTGGTGTGATGTGAGCAGTATATGGGATGTTGTGGAGGAGTAAGACTGCTGAGTTCTGAATGGTTTGTAGTCTTCTAGTGGGTTGCTTGGTGATCTCAGAGTAGAGGCTGTTCCGGTAGCCCAACTTGCTAGTGACCGTTTTTCTAGGTTTGCTTAGGAGCCATTTTGAAGATCCTCCTTAACATTTCCAGAGTGTGGTGATGGTGCTGACTTGTGCATTTATGTCCAGTTTGCTGTTGATGATGATTTTGAGGCTCCTGGTATAGGTGCTGGGTGTGGTTGTGGGTCCGAGCATGGCTGGTCACCAGTTGGAGTCCTATGGCGAGGTGTTCTTAATGAAAATCAGTGTTAAGTTTGAGACAGTTGGCTCTCATCCATTTAGCAACTTTGATCATGCAGGCAGTGAACTTGACTCTTCTGTTGGGCTTCTTGTTCAAGAAGGAGAGTATGAGTTGTGTGTACTCGGCCAGTAGCAGTTGGTGACATTTAAAAGTAGCATTTTGTAAACGTTGGTTATGATTTTTATGCAGGGAGCGAAGAGAGCAAGCTTAATGGACAAACATGAGGTTTGAGAGATCCTCCTTCCGAGAATTAAAAAAAAAACAAATTGGCAAATGGTGCAAACAAATTTAGAGGGAAAGCAAGGCTTATAAAGCAGTGGAAACGTATAGGCTTAAAATATTAAACACATTGAAAATGTCCCCGTATCTTACTGTATTAACATGCTCAACAGTGTCTGTAATGTGAAAATTGTACAGCGCTGCAACTTCAGGCCAAGCGACTTGCACTACCATGCAGCATCGACTTGGAAGAAAATGCTCTAACCAGGTTTCGGGAAGCAACCACACCTGCTGGCTGCAATCAGTCATATGGAAATATGTGCAGACAGGTTTGAAAGTAGGATGACAAAAGTAGGGGCTCTCTAAAAAGGGAAATGTACAATATATTTCTGTTTCCCATAGTGAGCCACTCGACCAGCATTTTGGTTCCTTTCTGAGATGTTACTGTATCCTTATATATAACATAATAACTGACATACACCTAAAACCTGCCAGTACTATTGGCTTTGTCAATGGTGTTAGTTGTTCTTTAAGATAAATGAGTACCAGCAATAATTTGTAATAAATAATTAACATCGGAAATGTTTAAATTCTGAAATTGTGAGACTGCAAATTAAATATTATCGAGGCTGTGGAAGGGGCACATGACACTTATAAACATGAGGGAAGAATAGTCATGTTCAAAGCAGCCCTCAGATTCTAAATCGATTTCTTGGCTGCATTTTTTACTGTTGACAATCAGGTGCTTCTTAAAACAATGTCAGAAAGAGCAGGTGTTGTTGAACTGTACTGTTCTGCTTTGCATCAGTTCTTCCGAATGATACTCATTTAATTAAACTCCCTCCTTTGCTCTCAGATACTGCCAACATCACATGGAGAGTAACCCGTGCCTTAACTTTGTCTTCAGCACTTTTCTTTATCCACATGGCACTTTTTACCAACATTATAGACTTAGACCAGGTTGGCTATCCAATTTATGCTAATTACACCCTGTTCCATTTTATGCTAAAAAAAGGTGTTTTAAAGTGCAGTTCTGTGTTTAAGAGGCAAAGGCTACACTAACATAGATCGAGTTTTAGGACTGTCTTGGTAGTGCACCCATTGACTCACCTGATGCGATCAACAAAATAGAGCTTTCACAGTCCTACTGAGAGAGAGAGAGATTTGGGATCCACTCACATGTAGCTTTCCCTTAGTACAGGACTTGACAGGGATGAATGTGTTCACTTCTGTTACAAACTCTGCTTGAATTGCACTTTTTAGCTTGTTGCAAAATGTATGCTCATTACAGAAGTACTGAGTTCGTTATGGTGTCAAGCCAGTGATAATGATCATGGCTATGCACCTGATCTGTTTGTTATGAAATGTTATGACAAAGTCACGAGACCTGACATATTTTTGTAAAAAGCATATGAGAACACCAATAGGCATTTAAGTGTGGATCTTGATTACTCTATATTAAAACCTTCAGCTAGGCATTTTGTTAGATGGAATCTCACAGATTAGCATAGTGGGCATTTTTTTATGTTGGCCACCCAGTGTGACAAACCATGGTATGCTTTGTCAGAATCCTTGTTGGGCTGTAGGTATTTTTATTAACCAACTGTAATTTTGACCCCTTCCGAACTTTATGGCTGTTTCCGATAGTTGCCTTGTGGAAAAGCTTACGCTCAAAACTTTAGGACTGGGTTCGATTTGGACATATGTCATAGATCTAGTTTATTCATACATTTATATCCATATAAATACATAGAGGGCCTTTGGGTTAGCTTTTTGTCATTGCATTGGTCTGTCTCAGTGTTGTATACACTCTGCTTCCATTCATGTAAGCGAAGTGCGTGGGGTAAAGGTTCGGTCACCATTAGTCATTGGCTCTCTTGTGAATTTTCTGATATTGTGTGCACAGCCCCCTGAAGATGAGTGTGCATCAGTGTCAGGCCTAGTTGGTCAGTTCTTTATATTGGAATGTATTGTTCCCCTTTTATTTCTTAGTTTTTCATATTTTTATTCTAATGCTTCTTAAGAGGATTATACAGCTTTTCAGGCTATCCTAAAGGGTCACTTGCTTGCTGCTCATTTCATCTGCAGTACACTGCACCTCACTTGGCCGCTTCCTCAACACCAGCAGACCATTATGGATACCGTATATCACAGGTTTACCATTCCATGATCTGAAATACATTGGTTCTAAATGTGGTGGCCATGGGTGACCTTTGAAACAACCACATGAGCTTGATGTAAACCTAGCACACTCAGGCATGATCTGAAATACCTCCTTGAGTATGCAACTGGTAGCATAGAATTTAAAAACGGGGCTAAGCCAATACTAAACTTCATCCCATGGACACAGGACACAAATGTGTACTCTTTCCTAAAGGGTGAGGCAATCCCCAAGTGTCCAACAGATTGAAGTCTTCAACTTTGGGTAGTGCACTCTCATTATTGTTATCCAAATGTGTCAAGTATGGTATGTAGAGGCATCCACCACTTATCTTTTTTCTGTTTTCTGGAGTAGTGCACTATTTACCAAAAAGTGCTTCAATACCTCGTCAAGGATAGTAAGCACTATATAAATACAATCACAAACTTCCGATCACCTCATACTACTACACAATTCCTGATGAATTCTACAATTTAGATAACCTGAAGGCAAGGATGGCTTTAGTACCATTACTTGGGGAGACTGAGACCACAGTAATCCTGGAGCCCATGGTAATTATTTTAATAAAGATGTGTCTCGTCTCAGAGCACATCCAAGAGTTAAGAGGATTAATGGCCAAGGTGTTCATGAAAAGAGTGGTTTAACTGTTCTAAGAGAGAAGAGTGTATGACAGTGGAGGATGAAGAACGGCTTTTGCTGACTACTTCTCCCACTCAGGCCCTCAGCAAAGCAGGAGGTCTGAGCCAAAATGCCCAGAATGTATTTTTCCTTTGATATTATCAGGAGTCTCACAAATATAGATGTTTTACCATCTGTTACAATCTTCATATTCCACATAGAACCAAACATCTCCAGCCAGAGATAGAATTCAGTTGGTCCCCATAAACATTCAACCTCTGTCATATCAAGCCTAGCATGACATGGTGTGATATTAAAGCATTTTGTTGGGACTTCCTGTGACATTTTAGCGTGTCCTACACTGACAGATACTTTGTCAGATGTTCCTTCATGGTAGAGTCATGGTTTGCCTCCAGCATTTTGAGGCTAGGATTGAGACCTGATATGACCATCAGAAAACACCACCAAAAGCAAGTGTGGCCTTCAGAGTCTGGAATCAGACATCAGTATATGTCCAGACATATGCTTCAAAAATCCTGGCCAATAATCAATTTTAATATTGTCAATAGGTGTT
The DNA here is from genome assembly GCF_964204655.1 of Triturus cristatus. NCBI lineage: Eukaryota > Metazoa > Chordata > Amphibia > Caudata > Salamandridae > Triturus > Triturus cristatus. Next base: position 715,496,970 of record NC_140593.1, on the reverse strand, counting down.
AGAAATTGGGTTACTAGTTGACTGGGGTGTGAGCCCTATCCAAGCAGCAACCACAATCGTAGTCAGGGTAAGGCACAAGTAATCCACAAATTAATCTGTGCTCAACCCCCTGAAAGCTTGGCACAGAAAAGTAAGGCTTAACTTAAAGGTAATGTGTAAAGTATTTGAGGAACACTTCAAACAATAAGATCCCACACTAGATCAGAAAAATAGATCAAAATGTAATCAATAAAACAGAACCAAAATGACAAAAATCCAATCTGTAGACCTGAAGGTATGGATTTTTAAGAATAAACTGTAAAATAGCTCCTAAAAGCAATAATCTGGTCTCATTGGACCAGGTCAACATCAAAATTTCATGCAGACCATGATGAAGTGCGGTTCTGATACAGTCCCAGATTAGTGCTGCTGAAGTTTTACCTCAAGATTGTGCCAAGAGTCCTGTTTGAAGTAGAGAGGGTCACAGGGAGGAAGGAGAGTGCTGCTGGTGGTGGTCAACGTAGCGCGAAGAGCAGGCTGGGTGTTGCGGATGGGCAGGCTGGAGCTTTGCATCGGCGGTCCTCCACAGCGATTGATGTTCGCTATGCGAAAAGAGGGGCTGGTGGCTACTCACGCTGTTTTTCGAGGCAAGGGTCATGGTTCTGGTGCGAATTGTCCTGAAGAGCCCAAAGCTTTATTTTAAGAGCTCTGGAGCCACACTAAGGATCCAGGACATGAGGGGCATCACTTGAGGGTAAGGAACTCACTGACCATGGGTCCAGGAGCTGTTGTGGAGCCTTTTGTGTCCCTGATGCTGAGATTAGGAGGCCAGCAGATTAGCTCTTTTAGTCACTGTGGGGTCCTGGGTTCAGGATGAGTAGCGGGTCGGGTTCTTCTTCCCCAGGCAAGAGGGCAGCAGGCAGGAGGTTAGCACAGAAGGGCAGCAGTCACCATAGAGCAGCAGTTCCTGTAAAGTACAGCCCAGCAGAGTAGCAATACTTGGAACAACACAGTGGTGCTTCCAGGCAGAGAATCAACAGGTTCTGAAGTGGTGGTGTTGAGGTCCTTCATTTTTACATAGTTGTGCCTTTGAAGTGGGAAGAAGCCTCTAGAGACATGCATTTGCAGTGCACAGATGCCCTGCCTTCCCTTGCTCCTGACTAACCACCGGGGTTATGCAGCCCTTTGTGTGGAGACAGGACACAACCTATTCAAGTGTAAGTGGGGCTGTGCCCAGCACCTCTCTCTCATCCTGCCAGTCATGGCCCATCCAGTCATTCCTAAGCTCCCATTGCGTACATTTTGTGTGGCTGTCTAGAAGAAATACACAACACCCAACTGCCAACTACACCCAGTCATGTGACCCAGAGACAGGCTGAAGGCACAAAAGGGTAAGGCAAAAATATGCCAACTTTCTAAAGGTTAACAAAGAGTTGGGCCAGTACCACGTCAGCAATGTTAGGCCACTAACAATAAAACAACAATTGAATTGGCATTGCTGACGATCCTTTAATACATTCACTTGTTTCGTGGGCGCAAATTTCTTACTGCAACCACCATTTATTTTTTCATATTCTGATATATTCATAAATCATTTTTGCATCAAAATCTAATTGACAGTTGACCAACATACATGAAAAACAATACCAGCATATTTTTTTAAATCACATTAATAACATACAAAACATTTAACGCAAATCATAACTTACACATGTGAAAAGAAACAACAACCTATTCACACCTGTGTGTACACCTAAACAACTTTGTATCCTGGTTCTGAATTGAATAGCCCAATAGGAGCCACAGTAATGTAATCATTCACCTAGCTTCTATCAGGTGGGCAAAGCCAGAAGCGTGACAAAAATAACTTGAATTTATTGAATGGTGCTGAGAATCCATTCTTTATAATATTTCAACCTAATTGTGTTCCCTGTACACCAGTAATGTCTTTGAAGCACACAGGTGCAGCCTGTCAGTTGATACCCTTGTGTTCTACTGCAGTCTCCCAGAGTGTTCTAAAAAACAACTAGAGCGCTAACAGTCTTACTTATGACAAAACCGTGACACAATTGTAACCATGTTGATTGAATCATACTGGTAGAACTTAAAACATTTAATTTAGTATGGAACATAATGAAGGGTTCAGTTTGTTGTGGAAATTTTGGTTAGTGCTGTGAAAAGAAAAATTAGGACAAATTTTAGGTGAGTACTCAAAAATCTTCCTCTTTTATTTCATGAAAAATAATCTGACATGCAGAATGAAACATGCACTTTCAATACCAGCAGCAGAATGCCAGTTAACTCCCTGGTGACCCTAACACAGACCTCATGACCCAAAAACTCATAACGAACCCTAAACCCTAAAAAATCCTTATCACCGGAAAACTTTCACCCAACCTAAACCATAAAATTTCCCTTGCCCCCAAAACCCACTCCCACTCTAAACCTTAAAAATTCTCTTGCCACCCAAAAACCCATAACCACCCTAAACACTAAAAATTCCCTTGCCACCCAAAAACCTATACCCACCCTAAACTCTGGAATTTCCCTTGCCACCCAAAAACCCATATGCACCCTAAACCCTAAAAAGCCCAAATCACCTAAAAACCCATACCCACCCTAAAACCTAAAAAATCACTTACCGCCCAAATACCCATACCCACCCTAAACCATAAAAATTCCCTTGCCACCCAAAAACCCATACCCACCCTAAACCCTAAAAAATCATTTACAACTCAAAAACCCATACCCACCCTAAACCCTAAAATATTCTTTAACATTCAAAAACCCATACTCACTCTAAAAATTCCCTTGCCCCTCAAAAACCAATACCGACCCTAATAAATTCCTTGTCACCCAAAAACCCACACAAACACTAAACCCTAAAAGATTCATTACTACCCAAAAACCCATACCCACCCTAAACCCTAAAAGTTCCCTTGCCACTCAAAATCTATGCCCACCCTAAACCCTAAAATATCCCTTACCACCCAAATACCCATACACACCCTAAACCCTAAAAAATCCCTTACCACCCAAAAAACCTATAATCACCCTAAATCCAAAAATGAATTGCCACCTAAAAACCCATACCTGCCCAAATCCCTAAGAATTCCCTTGCCATCAAAAAACCCATACCCATCATAAACAAAAAAAATCCCTTACAACTCAAATGCCCATACCACCCAAAACCCAATAAAATGATCTTGCCAAACAAATGCTAAACCCTAATAAAATCATTATCTCCCAAAAAACCATACCCACCTTAAACCCTAAAGGCTCCCTTGTCACCCAAAACCTATACCCACCCTAAAACCTATAAAATTCCCTCCCACCCAAAAACCCATAAGCACCCTAAACTCTAAAAATTCACTTGCCACCCAAAAACCCATATGCACCCTAAGCTATAACTTACCACCCAAAAATCCCATAACCACTTTAAACACTAAAAATTCCTTATCACCCAAAAACCCATACCCACCCTAAACCATAAAATTGCCCTTGCCCCACAAAACCCAAAATCAACCCCAAACCTTAAAAATTCTCTTGCCACCAAAAATCCCACACCCATCTTAAAAGATAAAAATTCCTTGCCTCCCATAAAACCCACACCCCGTCTAAAAAATCCCTTACCACTCAAAGACCTACAACCATGTTAAACTCTAAAAATTCAACTGCCACCCAAAACCTAATACCCACCCTAAACCCTAAAATATCCTTAACCATTCAAAAACCCATACTCGCCCTAAACCCTAAAAATTCCCTTGCCACTCAAAAACCAATAACCCACCCTAAACAATTCCTTGCCACCCAAAACCCATACAAATACTAAGCCCTAAAAGATTCATTACCACCCAAAAACCCATCTCCACCCTAAAACCTAAAAATTCCCTTGCCACCCGAAAACCCACACCCACCCTAAACCCTACAAAAGCCTTTATCACCTAAAAACCTATACTCATCCTAAACCCTAAAGTACCCTACCACCAACAAATCCATACCCACCCTAAACACTAAAAATACCCTTCCCACCCAAAAACCCATACCCACCCTAAACCCTAAAAATTCCCTTTCAACCCGAAAACCCATACCGACCCTAAACCCTAGAAATTCCTTTGCCACCCAAAAACCCGTACGCACCCTAAACCCTAAAAAGCCCACATCACCATTCTTTTTGGCAACCGTGGTAATACTATAGTCACATACCATCTCTATGGGGACCTCAACATCTCTATAATTACACACTATCTCTGTGGGGACCTGGGCAAGTCTATAATCACACACTATCTCTGTGGGGACCTGGGCATGTCGATAATCACACAGTATTGCTGGAGCAGAGTTTTCTGTTGAAAATTCATCGGGTTTTGAAGCTTCAGTTGTCTAAACGTGGTAAAAATAAAATTACAAATTTTTAATCATTAATTATTTGTTTTGTGTAAATGTTTTTTATTAATCAATATGTATGTATTAACAAGAGAAAACCGACACGAGGGAACGCTTACGTGTTGCTATTGACAATGTGCATGTTTTATTAAATAAACGTTGCTGAGTGCTGTTTATTTTTAAGCACGAAACGCTTTTGAATTAATGCTTTTTTGTGTTGCTAAAGCTAGATAATTGCATACACATAAGGGTATTAGTGGGGTTAACACTGTTTAATCACTATGCTGTGGTAACGTTGTTTTGTCTCTTTTAATTAAGATGGTCTATTGTGGCCTATTGTGGCCTACTAAAAGATGGCTGACTTTTGAAGCTTGGTTTCGAGTGAGAATTTGTGATGGAAAAGGCCTTGCTGAATATGGACGCGAGTCATCTGTCCACAGTCCTTGCCTGGTTAAAACTTTCCGTGAGGACAGCAGCAGATCTGGGCATGTTTCCAGATGCATTGGGACAGCAGCCTTGGCAGCCTTGGAAAACAAAGGAGCTTTAAAGAAAGACTCTAAACTCTGAGCTCACCAGAGGAAATGTGTGGAAGTTGAGAAGAAACATTTTAAGATTTAGTTCCTGTTCTGTCTTTTTATTTTTGTGACTTTTTCTGAGCGGAGATTTTTCAAAATGTAGCGATGCTACATCCTTTCCTTCTCGCTCTGCTCAGCGGTTCGGCGGATGAAGTAATATTAAATGTTTCTTTCCTTTGTCTGAATTATTATAAATATACTAGACTAGAGAGGGTTTCATTCCATCGCGTTTTGACTGCCTTTTGCCACTTCTTCCCAAACCTGCGTTGGTGAGGATCTACACTGTGAGGACGGCAACTCGAGAGACTTTACTGAGAGACTTGTCCTGATGACCCATTCTGACATTTAGCTAGAATAGTTAATTATGAGAAAATGATTTATTCTGATTAATTTCTTTTGACTAATTTTAGATAAAGAATCATAATTTTAAATACGGTGTTGGTGATTATTTCTTGTCAATTATTGAGTACTCTATTTGATTATTAATGTATAGATTGTTTAGATTATGACAATTGCAATAGCTAGGTCTTATCGACCTCGGTGTAGATGTGGGGTTTAGGAGTTTTAGGAGGTTTCTTTCCACAGGTTCAATGCTGGTAGAGTATTTGAGTGCATGTTAGTGAAATGGGCCCTAGTGTATGGTGAATGTATGTGCGTGTAACTGTGAAATTACTCTATCCGTGGAAGTAGGGAGATTTTGTACACCCCAATCTGCATCAGTATCTCTGTGGGAACCTCAACATCTCTATAACCACACACTATCTCTGTGGGGACCTGGGCATGTCTATAATCACACACGTTCTCTTTGGCGACCGTGGTAATACTATAGTCACACACCATTTCTGTGGGGACTTCAGCATTCCTTTAATACAGGCAAGCTCTGTTTTGCCTTGAGCATCATCAGCTTCATATTCTCTGTATGGGGTTTTGTGAATACTGAAAAGTAGTAAAATTATACTTTTGGTCTAAGTTTACATTTGTGAAAGTGAAAAGTAGAAAAGTTAGATTTTTTTGTCAGACCAGCCGGGTCTGGTGGCTCAGTGGACTAATACACGTGTTATGTTTACCTTGGTGAATCGGGCCCTAATTTAATGAGAACTTAAACACAATCATCTTCATGCACTTTCTGGGGACTTAAAGATCACTATAATAACACACTACCTTTGTGGGGGCTTGAAAAAAACCATAATAAAACACTATGTGAGGACTTGAACATCAGTATAAAAACATACCATCTCTGTGGGGACTTGAACATTCCTGTAATTAAATGCAAGCTCTGTTTTGACTTGAAGCACCAGGGGGTGCCATGAGGCACTGGGTCAAGACTGATTTGCATATAGCTGGGTCTGAACTGGGGTGGCGAAGTGAGCTAAAGAACGATGATGGATTGAACCCAGATCTGTGACTGGTGGTGAGTGACTGAAATGTTTCAGCACTCCGTTCATCATCTCCGTGTGTTTGCTTCGACTTGAACATCCTCAGCTTCACATTCTCTGTATGGGGCTTTGTGAATATTGAAAAGTAGTAAAGTTGGACTTTTTGTCTAAGTTTACCTTTGTGAATCAGTCCCTATTTTAATGAGGACTTAAACACAATCACCTCCATGCGCTATCTCTGTGGGGACTTAAACATCACTATAATAACACAATATCCATGTGGGGACTTGAACATCACCGTAATAACACACTATCCATGTGGGGACTTGAACATCGCTATAATAACATACCATCTCTGTGGGGACTTGAGCATTCCTATATTTGCACACAACCTCTGTGTGGACTTGAACATCATTAGCTTCACACTCTTTATAATGGGATTTAAGCTTTGAACGTACAGACTATTTCTATGGAGACTTAAAAACAATGATCTTCACCCACTATCTCTGTGGGGACTTGAACATCTATTTTGGCAAAAATGTAAGCGGCTAATCAAGCTCTGGATTCCACTTGACCATTTTCCTTAGTTCCATATGTTAATTTCTTTGTGTGTTAGTTCCCTTATCTATTAAGATTTCAAGCACTAATAAATAGGTTAAACACAGCTTTAAGTGTCTTTCTTTAGGCATGATATGATATTTTCTGGCACAATAACATAATCTGTCTTTAATGTATACCCCTAGTATATATGCAGCAATTCATATATGAATAGATTATAATATTGTTTGTGTATATTATGGATAAAATAAACATTTAGCCACGCGTCTTCAACTCTATTCAATCACAAATAGTGATACGGACTAGGTCCCCACAAGGATGGTAGCACGTGTTCAAGTCCCCACAAGGATGGTGCTGTGCGCACGATTAAATAACAATATATTTGCAAATTTGAAGCAGGATCCTGTATCTTGAATTTTTTCTTAACATTTTTCTGTTATTAGTGAATTTTAAAAAAATTGGGAAAGGTTAGTCCCCACAAGGCAGGTATTCACACATAGTCCCCACAAGGATGGTAACACGTGTATGTGTGTGTGTGCGCGCACACGTTTGTGTGTCTGTGTGTGTGTGCACACACAGTCGCTTTGGAAGACCTGATGGTTTGTTGCGTGCTCATAGGAAATTCAATATATTGACTTTGCAATATATGTATATATTTGTGTATGTGTGTATGTCTGTGCACACAGTCGCTTTGGAAGAATAGATGGTTTGTTGCGTGCTCAAGGAGATTCTATATATTTGACTTTACAATCTGTCTTGAGCAGAGTTTCTGCTTTACTGTCCTTGCGTTGCTTTTTATTCCTTTGACCCTTTGACAGCTAAGTCACACTCTACACTCATAGACATTTGCATGAATATAAATGTTCATAAATTGCCTATTAAAGCAAGATTGCTCATTGCATAAAGGGTGTAGATGATGTCATAGTAGAAGGTGATTTATGATTGATTGATTTGGGGTGCTTACAGCATGACGACTTCTTGTTCTAGTGGAATAGTTTGACTAAAGTACATAAATGACAAAAGACCAGACTCAGACGGGGGACTACCACTTTTTTAAACAAAAAATGGCTTTATTTTAGCTGTCTACCGCCTACAATTGTCTCTGCTTCAAAATAAGTTAATGGGAAAAAAATATTCCCACAATTTTTTTTCAAACTTTCACTTTCCAGTTATAAAATGTTGGTTAACATATAAACTGCTATATAAACACCTCTTGCACTCATTCTGCAAATTTCAGAAGATGACAATCTTCCATTTATAATTCGTAGCAGTCGATCACCAACGTCCCTGCTTCTCTCGAATGCGTTTGATGCTAAAAAGAGAACTTCTATACTTAAATTGCTTTTATAGCCAGCTGAAATCGATTTCATTATTAATAAACCTTTCTGAATTATTGTTGCTCTGTGGACTATAGCGATAAAGCAGAAATTGCTGTCTGATACAGCTGAGCAGATTGAAGCCTTTCCTTCAGTCCATAAATGGTCTCATTGACTTTGGCAGCGCAACAGCAGTAGTAACCTCGGCAAACCTTAATTTAGTCAACATCGCCACAGTTCGTCTGCCTTGTCTTCATATTACAGAGAATTCCGAAAGTAGACAATTAACAGCTCCTGCTGCCGGCGTTGATAACATAACTCTCACTGCAACCCTAATTACTTACATTTTAAATCTGTCTGGTCTGGTACATTTCGTCTCTAGAGGTAGATTTCCAATTAATCTTTTCTTTCTTTTTTGGCAGAGATGTTAGCCGTGTAATTTTTATTGTTTTTAAAGAGCAGAACAATGAAACCGAGGCCTCGCGAATGCATGTCCCCTTTTGATATTTATTAGCCGAGAACAAGATGGTGCGCAGTGTTATTGACCCGCTGACGGAGGAAAACAAAGACTAACGCACAGGGTCGGCTTTAGCACTGGTGGTGCCCTGTGCGACAATGTTTGCTGGCGCCCCCCCAATGACCACCTCCACCACAGATTCTCTCACTAGCACCCTTGAACAGTGGCGCGGGGGCATATTATCTGTTTACATCATACGCACTCTGTAATCTACTTGGTACACCTTCATTGCAGCAGGCATATTAACCCTCTGCACTAACTTCACCGAAGTCAAAACCTCAACTATACAAAATGCTCATCTCTCTCCAGGAAGATAATTAATCACACGAGTTATCTTGACATTTATGTGAGGCCTGGTAATTGTCGGGGGAAAGAAACGGCGCCCCCAGGAAGCCAGCACCCGGTGCGGTGGCACCGGTCGCACCGCCCTAAAGCCGGCCCTGCTTACGCACTGTGAAGACTCCCATAGCGTGCATTTCGCTTGCGCACAAGTCAGAGGGAGACAACACCGAGATAAGAAGGAAAACTTGCCCAGATCTCCCGAGCTCCCTCTTTATTGAAGTACCAGGTGACGTGGGTACTGTGGCACGGCGCGGCCTGGGTATGCAGGGGCCTAGCACTGCGCACAAGAATGGACACCACACTCGGTCACTGTAATTGTGGCGGAAGAAGACCCCGAGCGGTCTTCCGTCCTTTATTTAACACCTGGGGCGGAAGTGCAGGCACTGCTACAATATTGAGGAGAGCCCGGGTAGCTCTCAACATCCCTCCTTTTCTTTAGCACATTTCCATTATCTGTCTTGACTTCAGGGCGATGTGCACACAAAGTCTCTGAACATTTGGCTTGGCTCAGGGTTCGGCCAGAGATCATACTTCTGACTATGGGAGCTGTAACTGGTCCCTGCTTCGGCCTGAGTACTTGGCGTTGGTGTAGCCACAATGTCTTGGTTGAGCATCCCTGGGGTCGGCGCAGCCGTGCCTACCCCAGATCCATTCAGGCCTTGATCCAAAACTGATGATCCCCGTGGACTGTTATGGAGTTGGCCACCAGCCTCTCGTGGGTCTTCGACTTCCTCCTGGTTTGCACCTTGTTTGTATGCTCTTTTAAACGAAGCCACATTTTGAGTGACCACTTGCTGACTCCTCTTCGCAGAGACCATTGTTCCTTGAACACTAATTACTGTCCACACCTCCAGCTCATATGGGGTTCAAAATTTCCAACCAGGATACCTGTCTTGGCGCCCTTGGCGAGACTTGCTTTCTCATTTGTCACTTCTCTTCCTGCTTGTACTGCCACATCATTTCTTTCAGGAGGCCACTGGGCCGGATCGGTTGGGATGCTGTCTTGTGGGGCTCACCTGAAGAGTAGGTGAGTGGGTATAAAGTGCGTGGTGCTGTGAGGGTCTGCCTATAAGTATCCAAGAACTGGTGTAGGGCTTTTTCAATGTCTTCATCCTGTTCCACTGCGATGCAGAGAGCCCGGTTGAGCGTCCTCATGAACCGCTCCACCTCACTATTTGCTTGTGGCCACTGTGGTGTGATCTTTTGTTGTTGAATGGCTTTCCCCTCAAGTGTTCTTGAAATTCTCGTCCCTGGAAGGGGGGTCCGTTGTCAGACCTGATTTCTTCAGGGAGGCCTGTGAATGCGAAAGTCCTTTAAAGAACCTTTTGGATGTGTGTGAATGCTGTGGAGGCAACCACCTACACTATTGGGAATTTGGAGAAGGAGTCCATAATCACCAGGGTGCTGCGGTCATCGGGGAAGCTGCCAAAGTCGATACTGACTTTGGACTGACTTTGGACCAGGGCCTGTCACTAGGCTTCTCAGTGATGATTTGTGCTGGTGCGGTTTCGCCTCCTGTTATGGTGCACGAGTGGCAGTGTCCACCATGGCATCCATGCCTGGAAACCATACCATGGAAAGCATGCTTGCTTGCTTCGGAGGCGTGCCTTTGGTTTTGCCATCCCTTGGTGTCCAACGTGCAGTAGCCCGATGATTCGCTTTTGCAACTCCCTTGGGATTATGATGACTTGGCCTCTCAACACGACCCCATGTTCTCCTTTGCTCAGTTCGTTGCGGACTCTCCACAGTTGCTGTCATGCGTGGTGGTCCTCCAAGGTGTTGGAGAACACCAGAATGTCGTCACTAAGGTTAATGACTCCTTGTAATCCAGACAGGGTTTCTTTGATAGCATTCTGGAAAACTTCTGCGGCTGAGGACACCCCGAAACTTAGCCTTTTGTACCTCCAAAGGCCCACATTGGGTGGAGAACGTGGTGCTGTATCGTCTCTCCGGCTCCAGTTGCATATGATGGTCTCCTGCGTTCAAATCAAGTTTTGAAAATCACATGGCTCCGTTGAGGTCCGCCACTATGTCATTCATCGTGGGGTCAGGTGTCGTTCTAGCTCGACTGCCTGATTTGGGAGGCGCATATCCACGCAGAGCCGGATGGCACCAGGTTGTTTGGGCTTCGGTGCGACAATGAGTGGTGATACACACGGGGTCGGTCCAGACACTTTCTCGATGACATCAACGTCCTCCAATTTCTTCATTTCCGCTTCGACTTGTGGGCGCTGATGGATTGGCACTCTCCGGTGTCTCAAAGCTGTCGGTCTGATGGTCGAGTCGTTATGTAATTTGAAATGTTTTTCTTTAAGTTTTCCTAATCCCACAAACAGTTTTGGGCACTATTGTAGGATGGCATCAGCGTGGGACTGGTGTACTTGATTAACAAAGAAAACCAGGCCCAAGTCTTCTGCCGTGTGACAGCTAGGAAGAGTTCCCTTTTTCCCTTCGGTGATGTGGAACCTGGCTCTCGTGGTGTACCTGTCATTGGTGACTTCTGCTTCGATCACACCTCTGAGGGGGAGTGGATGAGTCCCTCCATATGTATATATTCTGGCATTCATGGGGGTGAAAGCTGGGCTTGGAGATAGCCTCTTGTACTGTTCTGAGTCCATGACATTCACGGACGCCCCCGTGTCGATCAGTGCTTGGACAGTAGATCCGACCACCAGGATAGAACACATAGGGGGTCTCTTGTGTCAGTCAGACTGGTTCACAAAGGATATGACAAATACGTTGTCGTCATCGTCATGCATGGTGAGATAGCGCCCCTGTGTTGGACTCTCTTCCTGGGCATGTGTTTCATAAAGCGACAGTTGATGCAGGTGCTGTGTCACCCCACGCGGTTTCGTGAATGTTGGTCTGAACCTGCTACTTCTGCACACTTTGGCAAAATGATTCAGTTTCCCACACTGTGTACAGATCTCTCCTTTTGCGAAACACAGGCCAGCTGGAGGATGTTCTGTGCCACAGTTTCCGCATGTTCCGCCCATCTGCATTCTGCCAGTCACGTGTGTGGCACTTGGGCGTCGTTGGATCGCCTCTACTCTTTCCTCCTTGACTTGGTTAAACCCGAGTGTGTGATATGCTCTGGTGCCTCTGTTAAGAGTTGCCTTCATTTCCTCTGCTTGAGCGTCGGACAGCTCATGGAACCTGGCGAGAATGAGTATCTCGTCCAACGATATCCCCGGTTGATGGAGGATTAACTTCCATAGGAGGACTGAGCGACACCCCTGGATCGCCTGGGCTCGTATCTCCACCCTTTGATCTGCAAACGTACATGTCCTCACCAGCCGCCTAAGCCGTGCATAAAACATGTCTACTGACTCAGTGTCTGACTGCTTCGCTTGCCATAGTTTAAATCGCTCAAAATCGGGATTGAGCTGAGGGTCAAAGTGCCAATCGAGCACAGCAACCACTGCCTCATAGTTATTTTTGTTCCCTGTGTTTGGAAGTATCTCAAACAGGTCGTAGGTCTCCACCCCACCATAGTAGATGAGCAGCCACCTTTTTACTTTCCCATCAGTCTCCCGCGTGCCAGTGAAATAGTGGTTGAGGCGCCCTTTCCAAGCCTTCCATCATGGGGCCGCTGTCGCTGGGTCCGCTGTTTCACTGAATGGGGAAGAGGAGAGACTGCTGTATGACTGTGTACTTGGGGTGGCACTCAAGTACCTGCTTGAGGCCCTCCAGCATCCGCTTGAGGGCCCGTGGCACCAGCCTCCTGTGATGCGCTCATAGTGGTCTGGCTTGCTATGGCCCAGATGTTCGCTGAGTCGTGTCTTTGTGCTGCCTGCTCCCCTGTAGTGTGTGGTTCCTGTGCAGTGATGGTGACCTGCACTGTATCCTTAGGTGTCTCCCAAGTGTCTCTCTTTTATATATTTTAGTTTGTTCCGTATGCACTCTGAGTGATGTGGGCTTATTGTGAGGGCTGCAGTTCCCCAGCTGACCAATTAAAGGGGGGGCGCTGTGGGCACTCGACCCAGTGTCGTGGAGGTGGGCCTCTGCGCACTCACCTGCAGTGTGTGGTTTCTTTTTTTCCTTTTCTGCTAGGCCGTCTTCTGCACCATGCAGCTGTAGGCTGCCCTGGGCGTCAGAGCTTGTGGAGCAGGGCGTGGTCACTTGTCGATCTGGCTGCCTGTGGCGTCATGAGCTCTCCCGGGGAAGCGACGTACCACCTGTTGCTAGTGGCAGCATGCAGGCAGAGGCTCCAGGCTACAGAACGACGTGTTCTTGGCTGCAGGAGGAGGCTCAGGGGAGGTGGTGCGGTGGTGCCTCTGTAGGCTCCCACAGGTAGGTCGGTGATGCGCGGAGTCCGTAACCGGCCTCGTTGACAGTGTGGCGTGGCGCGGCCTGGGTATGCAGGGGCCTAGCACTGTGCACAATAATGGATACCACACTCGGTCACTGTATTTGTGCCGGAAGACCCGGAGTGGTCTTCTGTCCTTTATTTAACACCTCGGGCGTGCCTGCCCCGAGGAGTACAAGCACTGCTACAATGTTGAGGAGAGCCAGGGTGGCTCTCTACAGGTACGTGTCATGCATGTGCCCTCAACTGAATTAAAAACCCTCTACTTGTGCCTGTAAAACTATGGGCACCAGTTTCTCTTGCATGGCAAACTGCAGTCGACATATTCTATACTCTTTGAGTTTGGCTAGTCTGAGGTTGCAAATGATAGAGACATCCACGGGACGGGAGATCCACAGGGGGGGTTGGTGTCTCCACCATTCTGATGTTGACCCTAAATTTTCATCCTGATTTGGTCCATGCACTGTCTCTTCCCCTTCATCATTCAGCTCTACTAGGTCAGGCTTGTCACCATCTTTTGAGCAGCCACTTCGCCATTTTCAAAATGCAGATACGTTTCTACTGGCATATTCATTTCCCTTCTGTGCCGTCACCATGGTATCTTGTCTCTTGAGCAGCAAGAGATGGTGTCTTTCAAAAGTGAGACAGAACTTCCACCCTCCATGGTGGTTGCGCTCTACCACCAGTCACCAGCACAGACGTTTGACTCCCTCAAACGATGATGTAGACTGGCTCTGCCATCTCCACCTGTAGGTGGCTGGCTGCATGGTCTATTGGGGGCGGCTGCCATTTTTCAACATGGGGTCCACTTGCACTATGGCCTAGCCAAGCATGACCTCAGCAGGGGCTCTCCTCGTAGTGCTATGAGGTGATTGTCTGTACGAGCCAAGGAACTCATTAATTACTTCCTAGATGTGCATTAGCCTTTTGACCTCTCTAGTTGCCTGGGGTCAGCAGAGTGTCATTTCCTGAAGGGCAATATTGCAAGCTGCCAAGTAGTCCTTGAAGTCGGTGCTGTGGAAGTGGTGCCCATTGTCAGTTTTTACTGACTTGTTAAAAACAAACATGATAACGAAATTTCCCTAGTTTGTCTATTGTTTGCTCAAAGGTGGTGGAAAGCAGTATCTCTGACACTGGAAACTTGGAATATGCGTCCGAAACCACTAACATATGGCGTCCATCAGGAAGCGATTGAAAGCCAATGCTGAGGCCTTGCGCCCGCCCCTTACTTGGATCTTAGGCCATGATGGAGGCCAGCATGTTATGTAGGATAGTCACTTAACACCAAGGACAGGTCGTTACAAGGTGGTCCACATTGCCATCCATTTCCCAGAACCACACATTCCTCCAGAGTCTGGCCTTTGCCTTATTCAGCCCTTGGTGTCCTATGTGAGCAAGCGCAGTGTTCGTTGTCACAGAGTATGGTGGATGATTACCCGGTAGACCTCGGAGAAGAATGCCATCTTCTGTTATGCTGGACTCATCCCTAACTCTCCAAAGGGCTGGGAGTTCCCCACTACTGGCCTCTCACAGTCATTTACATTCCTCAGGAAATATTTCTGCTGGTGTGACTTGATACTGCAGCAGGCATGTTGTAGGCATGAGTCAGATTGTGTTGCGTCTGTGATTTTCGGCAGAATTGTCAACTCGCCGAGGCAACCCCCTCCAGATAGTCAACTGCAACTCAATCTGCGCCCCTGTATCCTATTTTTTGGCAGGATAGTGGAAAAGATAATCCACCAGATTAATTCACAATCGCTGGTACCCTAGTTTGAACTGATATTTCGGGAGTAAACTGACACACTTAGGTTTCGCCTGCACAGTACTTTTGCTCTGCTTGTGAAATGTATTGTATTCAATATAAATCTTAAAAGGGGCTTACATTTCACCCCCTTGCTTTTCATTGGTTTCTGTGCTTGCCAATCACTTTTCCTCCATTGCTATCAGCTGTAGCATACTATTTCCTGTTATTCCGCTCATGTGTTTCTCTTATCTGTGTCCAAAGGCCCAAGTACTGTTTTCATCCTCATATGTGGGACTTTTTTTTAAGCTTTTGCATGCACAGTGCTTGCCCTGTGCTTGTTTTTTGCTTTCTGCTGAGTGCATTGCTCTCTACATCCCTTATATTGCCCCCCCTTTTCCCTCCTCCCATGCACCACTTAAATGACAATCATCAACCATCTCTACACATCCCTGTCTCGGCCCTTGTGAGACTGCCACCATGTTGGAGTCAGGCATCAGTCACGCTACTAAGAAATTGGGAGACTGCACTGTTGTAGGAGTTAATATTGGCTGTGCTTGAGTGCACAGGGTTTCATAGGCTTTGTAAACTGGCTGCTGTGTGCAGGACTGTAGCGTTTCAGCAAGTATTGTCTTCCGTGTGTGCATGAATTGTACGGGGTGAGACAGCTACAGTCCTCAGGTACCTGTGCCATGAAACGCTTGTCTCGTTTGCTCATGTGTAGTCTTTTGCTATCGGTGGCCGTTAGCAGTGCTCCTTGTGTGCGCATGCGCTGTCCTTTGGTACCTGTGCCACAGGCCGTGCATCTTGTGTGCACAAGCACCATCAGTTTTTGTAGCCAACCGGATGTGTGCAGTAAATAACACTGACTCTTTTGCGATGGAGGCTTGCTTTTGGCTCCACACGGCAGTCTTTGCCCAGATGCCATGTGTGGTAGGACAGACAAGCTGTGCTTCGCCAGCAGCCGGGTGAGGTGAGCGGTGTCCAAGAAGCTGTCTCTGGTATATTAGGACACAGCATGGCCTTGCCTCATTTTGTAACTTTGCACCCCTCACCCTGCGCACTCACTCACCATTTACTCTGCACAGTCAACCTGACATTGTGCTGGCAGTCAGATACTGCTCATCCACCACTCACACAGTTCTGACTTGGCACTCACATACCATCTACATACCTCTCACCCAGCAGTCACATTCCTCTCACCCTCCACCCTCACCTCTCACCCTGAACTCAAACCATTCATCCTGCACTGATACTATTGACATACTGTTCACGCTAAACTCACATACCTCTCACCCCGTACACTCCCACGATTCTCATTCTGCACTAAGCACACATCAATCAACATGCATTGAGGCATTTTCACCCAATACTCAGACACTTGACAACCTTCATTCATGCAGCACTCACACATTCATACACTGCTCCCACACCTCTTAACTTATTATTAATCCCATCAGCGAAACTTACTGCAATTACCAATGCTTGTTTAATTCTTGGTGGTGAGTGAGGTATTGATCCTGCAATTAGGGGCTTGTGGTCTGTGGTCACCTTGATGGTGTATCCATGCAGATATACTTAAAAATGGGTGCATCACCATTTGATGGCCAGTGCTTCCTTTTCAATGTGAGCGTAATTTCTCCTAGTGCTAGTGAGTGCTCTGCATGCAAATGCAATGGGTCACCAATCGCTGCGTCCCACAATCAGTTCAGAGTGCTTGGCTGGGTCGAAATTATTATTATTTGGATTTGTAATGCCACAGCAACGAGGCGTCCCAGCGCAGCTGTCAGAATCCAAAAAACGAGAACCAGGTCAGTTGTCGGGGTTAAATGGTGGGGATGGGGAAAAGCCATGTCTTCAGGGCCTTTCGGAACGCTAGATGACTAGCAATAGCTCTAACTGAAAATGGGAGAGAGTTCCACAATTTGGCCGCTAAATGTCGAAACGAGCGCCCCCCGGCTCTGGCTCTCCACACTCGGGGGACGCAGACCAGGACCTGTTCAGCGGAGCGCAAAGAGCGCTCTGGTACATATGCCTCCAATAGATCTAGAAGGCCCGACGGGGCCTGCTTTGCTAGAATCCTGTGAGAGATACACAGTGCCTCAAATTGAATCCTCTTACACACTGGTAACCAGTGAAGTTTAGGGAGCAGCTGGGCAACCGAACAGTACTTAGGTAGTGAAACCAAGATCCGTGCCACTGCATTCTGGACCCTCTGGAGGCGGTTTACACTAGCCCGTGTGGCTCCCTGGTAGAGGCAATTTCCGTAATCTAATCTAGCGAGAACTGACGCTTGAATAATAGTCTGCCGCACTGGGGGGGGGGAAAAACCCAAGCAGTGGCTTAAGACCTCGCAGGAGGCCAATGCAGACGCCGGCAACGGCCTTGGGTTGTTTTTCGAAGGTCAGACCTCGGTCAAACCATATCCCGAGATTTTTTACAGAGTCCCTAGGGACTGTGGCAGGCTTCAGACGGTCCGGCCAATAGAGATCCGTCCATAGCTCCCTATCCTTTCCGAAAAGCAGAATTTCGGATTACCCGGAATTTAGCTGAAGGTAGTTTGCTGCCATCCAGTCAGAGATAGCCAACAAATCGTCCCTGAAGTTAGTTAAGTTGGTAGGGCTTTTCTTGGAGAAACTTATCATCAATTGAGTATCATCAGCGTATGATACCAGTGACAGCCCCCTTCCCTTAGCCAGCACCGCCAGAGGGCTGACGTAAAGATTGAATAAAAGCGGGCTTAATATAGAGCCTTGTGGAACTCCCTGGTGAAGTGCACATTTTTGTGAGGAAAAGGGAGGTGCCAAGACCTGAAAGGATCTCTCCGATAGAAATGATGTGATCCAGGCCAAGGCCATGTCCCTAACCCCGATGTCCTGTAGGCGTTTCAAAAGTATTTTGTGAGATACCGTGTCGAAAGCGGCACTTAGATACAATAGGATCAAGGCCGCTGAGTCGCCTACATCTAAATGACCTTTAATCGTTTCTGATACAACCAGAAGTGCAGATTCAGTGCTATGCCGAGGTCGAAAACCATGTTGGGTGGGGTTGAATAAGGCATGTTGCTCAACATAACCAGCCAGGATGGAGTTAACATGCGCCTCCGTAACTTTGGCCAGGAAGGGTAATTGCGAGATGGGGCGAAAATTACCTGGATCAGATGTGGCTAGAGAGGGTTTTTTTAACAGGGGGACTACTTTGGCATGTTTCCAGGCTTGTGGAACTGATGCCGTAGACAATGACCGATTGACCACGTCTAGGCACAGCTCTGAGATTGAGGAATAAAGCTGATGGAAACGGGTGGGAGTCACTGGGTCAGCTGGAGAACCCGATTTAATTTTTGAACATAGGGCCACAAACTCCAGCGACGTAATAGGAGGAAATACCCCCAGACTATGGCCGTCCATATTCACGCCCTCAACTGAATCCACCTCTGCAGACAAGGGAACTACTTGTGGGAGTCCCTGATAAATCAGTCCCACCTTATTAATAAAGTATGTGGCTAGCTCATTACATTGATTATTAGAGGTGATTGGAGAACCCCCTTTACCACCGGAATTCTTCATATCACCCAGTATGGAAAAAATAGTTTTAGCTGGGTTGGTGCTCCCCAAAATTTTGCTGGCCACAAAGTCAGCCCGGGCTCTGCGGATCTCTTTATGGTATGACTTAAGAGCTGATTGGTATTCCAGTTTGGCAGTCCCATCATATGTGCGCCTCCAAACGCGTTCCAGCCTTTTGCAACCCTTTTTGGCAAAGGAGAGGGCTTCATAAAACCACGGGTTAGATGGTCCACGTCCTTTCCTTCCCCATTTCGCAGGGATATAAGTGTCCAGGCCCGCCGTCAACCAGTCCTGGTAACACTGATTCGCTGCGTCTGCGCACATGGGTAGCTGTGGTAGATGGCTGGATAACCAAACAGAGAGAATCTCTGGGTTAAACCTATGCCAGGCGCGTTTTAGGGTCTTTAAAGGGCAGCTGGACTCAGCTTTATTAAGAGATTTTAAAGAAAAGGAGACCAAAAAATGGTCGGTCCACGCCTGAGGGATGGGAGAGCGCATTGTGATTTGAGGGAGGTTAGAGATGACAGGGTCCAAAACATGACCGGCTACATGAGTAGCTTCAAGCACATGATGCTTTAATTGAAAGGCTTCCAGGTCAGCCAAGAAACTGCCAATATCTGCCTGGTCGGTGCTCTCAAAATGGAGATTGAGATCACCCAAAATGGTGAAATTGGCTGTTTTACTAGTGAGGTGACCCACTTTATTTAGTAGGTCTTCCCTAAAGCTAGTAGCTGACCCAGGGGGTCTGTAAATCAAGAGACCAGTCCATGAAAAGTTGTGTGTTCGACTGATTTTGAATAGAGCGCATTCACAACCCATTATGGGTTCACTCTCCAAACTAGTTCGATAAACTTCCTTAACTATCATTGCCACCCCACCCCCTCTTCCCACCTCCCTGTTCACAGACTTCAATATGTAACCAGGCGGGAGAGCCAACCAGGGTATTGCTACGACATCCTGGTTAAGCCAGGTCTCTGTAAGAAAAAGAGCCTCTGGGGACTCGTCAGTTAGAAGGTCGAGGACCTCGGCATGATGTTTTACCAGAGAGCGACAATTCAGGCTCAAAAATTTGAATTGCTGAGGCCCGGAGGGGCACGAATTCCGCTGTGCTAGGGACAGTTCGAACGGGCAGGACTTACAATGAAAAGACTGCTCGTGAGGAAGCCAGGCAGATGCCGGGCGGGTAGGGGTGGGGGCCAGAGCAAAAAGATCTTCCCGTGAATATACAATGGAAACCGGCATAGTGGAATCCATAGAGCCTGCGGCCTGCACTGGCCCGGCGCGGACGGGCGCAGACGGGCTTGCCTTAGGCACGCCTTTGGCGCGCCTTTGGCGCGCCAGCTGCGCGCGTCCGCTGCACGGTCGCGGCAATGTGCTCATTTATGTCCGCGTGGGAGGATCCGGCCGGGCAACTGTACCGTCGACTTCCCCCCTGTCCAAGATGGCGGAGCTGCTCCGACCGTCTCGGGGAAGCCGGCACAAGGAACCCAGTCTCTCCCACCGCCCAAGGAACACCACAAGCTGATGCAGGTAAGTTAAAACAATAGAAAAAGTAAAACCCTGCGCCTCAGTAAAAATAAAGGTTAAAAAAGATTTTTTTTAAAAGAGCTGTAATATCGCAAAATAGCTGTAGAATAATACCAGTGACTGGCGTTTTCCCTTGCTCCCAGCTCAAGCCTCAGCAGCTGACTGCCAGCGCGGTCGCGGCAATGTGCTCATTTATGTCCGTGTGGGAGGATCCGGCCGGGCAACTGTACTGTCGACTTCCCCCCTGTCCAAGATGGCGGAGCTGCTCCGACCGTCTCGGGGAAACCGGCACAAGGAACCCAGTCTCTCCCACCGCCCAAGGAACACCACAAGCTGAAGCAGGTAAGTTAAAACAATTGAAAAAGTAAAAGTAAATAAGCCATTGTTGTGTCCAACAGGAGGGCCTCTTTAATGTTTTAGAATCCCTTCTCTTCTAGCACACCCTACTGCCATGTGCCAGATGCTTTGGTGAGCTCTCTCAGTTGGCCAGCCAAGGTGACTAAGTAGGAGATGATGCTCCCACAGAAGCTAGCAAATCCAAGGAAGCTTCTAACTTAAGAAGGTGACTGAAGTGGTTCTACGTGTGTGATATCAACCACTTCAGCCAGGTAGACTCTATTGCCTTGTGCTGAAAATATGTAGCCATAAAACTCCACTTCCTGCTGCACAAATTCGTACTTCCCTTTTTTGAGTGTCAGGTCCATGTCTGCTATCCATTGAAATGTGACTGTGAGTTGCCACTGATGTCTTCAAAGGATAATGTGTAGACAATACAGTCATCACTGACATTCAGAATGCCGTCAAGGCCTGACAACATCTCCCACTCTGCATTTTTGAAATATTTCTGCTGCTCATGAGATCCCTACATTGAGACAATGGTATCATCAAAGAACTATGTGCATTGAGAACATTGGTATATAGCAACATTTCATACGTAGCTCTGGCTGGTGATAGCCCACATTCAGGTCGAGTGCTGAAAACCAGCAGGCTGCATTGATCCCATTTATCAAGTTATGGACGGTCGGGGTGATGTGCTACTCTCGTCGTATGGCTCTGTTGGGTAGCCTCATATCTATGCAAATGCAAGCGCATCCCATCTGCTTGGGCTTGTGGGCGACCACCAACGGCGATACCGAGGGTGTTGGGCCTGATAGCTTCTTGATGACCCCTAGATCTTCTTGATTCTGCAGCTCAGGTTCCACCACCAGTTAAAGGTGGAACGGTGAACTGCGCTGTTTGAAAGCAACCAGAGGGATGGTTTTATGTAAATTTTTGTGTAAGTGGACATTAGTGACACTTGCAATTTTCTCAACCCTCTGCTTTTTTGATGAAACTGTGCCAGCACACCGTCCACATCTCTGGATTGGATTGATGCAGCAGCTTGGATTAGTTTGAGCTATACCACCGTGTTGCAGCTTAGCATCATCTCAATACTGCTGGTGGCAACAAATAACCTGGGATTGCGTGAGGTGCTTCCATGGAACAAAGAGCATTCAAACATTCCTTCCGGGAGAATAGTTCTATCACTCCATATGAGAATATCTTTGCTTTCGTGGGATGCAGGAAGAGGCTTGGCAGTAGGATGTCATATTGCTTCTTGCTCATCATGTTGACTGATGCTACGGTATCAATCAAGGATGCCACAGGCTTTCAGTCCGCCATGATGTGTCAAGTGGGCCTCAGTTGCCAGCGAATATCACGGCTCCCATTCATATATGAGAGGAGGAGTCCAACACACGGAGCACTTTGCTACAGACCCTTGCCTGAGCACATTGCACTTTCTTTTGGACCCTTGCCGGCCCTGCGAGGATGGGTTATGCTGCGTGTGGGGCGCAGGAGCACCATAAGCTCTTTGAAGCAGTCCTGCAGCACAGGAGACCAACGGACAGAGCACTTTGCTATGGACCCTTGCCTGTGCCCGAGCACCTTGCACTTTCTTTTGGACCCTTGCCGGCCTGTGAGGAGGGGCTATGCTCCGTGAGGGATGCAGGAGTGCCATAAGTTCTTTGAAGGAGTCCCACAGCGCGGGAGACCAACGCACAGAGCATTCTGATACGTACCCTTTACCGAGCATATTGCACTTTCTTTTGGACCCTTGCCGGCCCTGTGAGGAGGCGCTATGCTGCGTGAGGGGCACATGAGCACCATAAGTTCTTTGAAGCAGTCCCGTCTTAGCCAGTCATTGACCGGATAGGGCCGGGCCACCCTCCTTGACCTGTTCATTTTTCCTTGGGGGTGGAGGTGAGTTCTTGCCTTTTGCAGGCATAGCGGCCTTGCATGGTGGGGAAAATTCTTAGCTAGTGTATAGCGACAAATGACTTTGCTGACAAGACAAGGCCCTGTACATTTAAAGTAACTGTATTCTAATAACTGGCTGGAACTCAGCACATAACTTGCAGTCCAAGGGCTGTTTCTTCATACCTGATTTGACTCGAACTGCGAGACGTCATGGCCCCTGATACAGCCGGGGCCAACAAACTGATAATTAAAGTATAACTAGTTTCTTCGCTCTTCTTTGCTAGCTCAAAAGATGGGGGAAAAAAAGGCTTCGACTTTTCCAAATCCCGCAGGGGGCCCACACCAGACATTAAAGAACTATCTAACAGGGGCGATGGGGGCTATTGAAAAACAGATTAACTCTGTGGAGGAGACTTTGATTTTGGAAAAACAGAGGGGAGGGATGGTATTGAGTATTGGGACCTCAGCAGGAAAGGATGATCAGGAATGTCGGACTGAGGTCTCAAACGGCCAACTACACTTGTATGGTTGTGTCCAAAATGTGTCTAATCATATTTACGTTAGTGATCAGGAATGCTATTTCATTGCAGGACCGGAGGCTACCATTATGCAATATACTTTTATTGCTTCCC
This sequence comes from Triturus cristatus, assembly GCF_964204655.1. Classification (NCBI taxonomy): domain Eukaryota; kingdom Metazoa; phylum Chordata; class Amphibia; order Caudata; family Salamandridae; genus Triturus; species Triturus cristatus. Next base: position 715,473,914 of record NC_140593.1, on the reverse strand, counting down.
CAACTGCAGCCCTTTAAAAGAACACATTACATCATGAATAACAAAGTTCCAAACAATAGTATATAGGGCCATAGCAACAGGTCAACATCCTCTTTTATTCGCTGCACCTGGACAGTTAAGTATACTCTTTCTATACTCTCCTAACTTATTGTCATTTATGAAAAGTTTAGATTACTTATTCTTGTTTCTCTTAACCTAACAGGTATGTTACTTTAACTAGTTATAGTTAAATTTTCATATTTGTGATTTCTTTATAACCTTACTATAACTCTTCCACATTTGCGATTCCCTCAGGTAAGTAATATTACCTAATCTTACTTCAATACAACACCCCTCCAATTTATGGTTGGGTTACTCCCTTTAATCACCCATCTAATAGAAATACGATCGTTTACCTTGCTCCGGTCCTTCGATCTATCATGCCTTGAGGAGAGTTACGGTGCAAGCTTCAGCCTGCCGAGCCTCAGACGCGCTCCTCAGACGCCAAGATCTGACCCGATAGACTGATCCGGAATAGGAGCCTCTGCCCCCGAACCTCACGCTCTGCACCGGGAATACCTTTCCCTTTTTCGTGCGATGACAGCCCCTACTCGTTCGAGGAGAGCGGGCCATAACAAATCACCCGGCTCTCCTCTGACAATGACGCACACGTCAGAGGTCACATTGCGTTCGTGAGCCCTCCCCCGCAGTACCTCACCGCAATTTCCCATCAAATTAAGATGGAAAGGGGAAATATTTAACAAACAACGAGGAGAGAAATGCCAACGCTCGTGCTGTGTTCCCATAGCAACACATTGCGCGAGCAACCAAAGGCCTCCCACGACTCTCAAGTGGTAAGACAAGCTTATTATTATCACTAACTTATTATTATCACTAGCTATAAGATTAACAAATTCTCCTTATTTAAAAAAAAAAAGAGGAAGGAATGGAAAATGGCAACGATTCACATGAGGAAGATGACAATACCTTCCCTAATGAGACCATTTTAATGAATTACCTGGGGAAACATCTTAAGTCCTTATTAAAAGAGGCTGTTGACTCTATCATAAACAAAAGAAAATGAGATTGTGTAACCGAGGAGGACTCAGTGATCCTCTCTGAAGATGATGAACCCTCACCTCAAAAATGAGGAAAGGCTTAAAAAAAAACGAAACACCTTGAACCCCATGGTGCCAATGTGCTACAAAGGACCAAGCCTTCTCACTAGGTAGTCTAAGCGCTACAAAAGACCGTACTTTTCCAAAAGGCAGCCTATGCACTACAAAAGATGGATTTACTCTGAGACCAGGTGCCCAAAGCGACACAAATAGAAAGAGCAGCCTTATTGGGGCAACAAGTAGAGGTGTCCCTCGCGACAAAAGAAGACATAGTGACCCTTCTGGCACAAATGACCTCAGTCTGCACACTGATAACTATGATTTCCACTCTACTAGTAGTTTTGATGGGTACAAAGACGAATACATTTTTGACCCTCTTGAGACCTTAGACATTGACCTCCTCGACGAGGATTTAGTCGAATTATCTAAGAACAATGCAATTAAAGATCCCTCAGTAGTAGAGATGTTTAATCCTACTGTTTGAACTCAACGAAGGGGATCTGAGTGGTGGCCAATGGACCATCCAACTTCATCAAGTTCTGGATCTGTTAACCCCTTGAAAGTGATACCAGAAACCTCATGAGGGCTGAGTGCCCTAGACCTTTTCTAGAAAATAAGTGTGCCTTAACCCCTAACCTGGATCCTGAACTCCTAACCTTTCTCTTCAAAGCAGGCCGAGATCCTAGAAAAGGTCTCAAACGTTGTCTCAAGCAGTTCCAAGATAAAGTACTCGACATTCTTGGTCCTTTAGCCAAAATATTAAATTTGGCAGAAGAAGCATCCCTGAATGATACCCCAGTAGATGTAAATCTTTAAAGGGGTTGGAGCCAACGCGCACTATGCTTGCTTGGTAATGCTAAGGCAGGCCTTACTTCAGAACGTAGAAGAGCAATTCTTATGAGAATCAACCCCAAGCGGGGGGAACTCTCATTTAAAGAAGTCCAAGGTGACCCCAAGGGCCTACTATTTGGCGAAAATTTCGTTAAACTCCTAGGCAAATATGTTGCCACCTTTTCGGCCTTTAGTAAGGCACAATTCAATATGAGAAGGATGTTCGGAGGCAATAGAGTTTTTGGACGGGCTGGCAGGAGGGGACTGGCTGCCCAGCCGCGGGCAATACAGGTCCCCATATTACCAAAACCAACGTGGATATGGAAGAAGCTTCAGAGGTCATAATCCCTCCTTCTTTCTTTACACGAAGAGCAAGAAACTCCTGTACCCGTGGTGGTGGCAGAAACCGATCTCAAAGCTTTGGAGAACAAGGTAAGACCTCAAAATCTTCCTGTTTTTTCCCATATAAAGGTAGGGGGAAGACTCCAACTTTTTTAAATCAAAATTGGTTTACAATGACGAGCAATCCTTTGGTACTAGAAACCGTAAAAGGGTTCAAAATAGATTTTATTTCAACACCCTTCCAATCACGTCAACCCAGAGAGTTAATTTTGGATCAAGAACAATCCACCCTAGTAGATATGGAAGTGAGTCAGATGCTGTGAAAGAATGCTATCTGCAGGGTGTCAGACTCAAAGCAGGGTTTCATGAGCACAATTTTCTTAGTAAAAAAGAAAGACAAGGGTTGGTGACCGGTTATAAACTTAAAAGACCTGAATTCTTTCCTGGTTTACAGATACTTCAAAATGGAGGGTATTCACTTCCTAAGAGACATCCTTCAAGAGAAGGAGTGGCTTGTGAAACTGGACCTAAAGGACGCCTATTTCACAGTTCCAATGCACAAAGACTCTCAGAGGTTTCTAAGATTCTCCTGAAAAGGTATAACGTACCAATTTCAAAGCCTCCCCTTTGAACTCTCCTCAGCACCTTGGTGTTTCACCAAGATGTTAAGGCCAGTAGTCGCAGCCTTAAGAAGAAAGGGTGTCCGCTTAATAATCTATTTATTTAGACAATATCCTCTTGATGTCCTAAAACAAGGAAGACTTATTGAAACACATAAAATCGATCTCTTGGAGAGTTTGGGTTTCATTATCAATATAGAAAAATCTATTCTGATACCCTCTCAGAATTTAGAATTCTTGTGATTCCAAGTAGATACAACTACAAGCCAGTTGCAACTCCCTTCCAAGAAACTCTCCAAGATAAAGAAAGAGGTTTCTTACGTGATGTCCAAGAAGTTAGTCAGTTTACGAGTAGTTAGTCTCCTATCCTCTTCTATTCAAGTAGTTTCACCAGGCCCATTACATTACAGAGCCCTACAAAGATTGAAATCCTTAGGGTTAAGGAAGGGGCTATGGTATTCAGATACACTCCCTCTTTCGGAGGATGCTCGAGAAGATCTTCTTTGGTGGTGGAACAACCTAGACAGCTGGAATGGGAAGGCAATCTTCAGAAACACCCCCGAGCACACGGTGGAATCAGACGCCAGTAATCTAGGATGGAGTGCCAGGATGGGTTCGTTAGAAACAGGTGGGAAGTGGTCCCGATAAGAACTCCCTCTCCACATAAACTGTTTGGAGATGTTAGCTTGCCCAAACTCTCTTATGAGTTTCAAAACCACCCTGAGGAACAGTGTTGTTCTGATCAAATTAGACAATTTCACAGCAGTTTCTTATATCAACCCGTTGGGGGGCAAGATCAAAGATCCTTGCGGATCTAGCCAAAAGGATTTGGTACTTCTGTTGGAACCAGAAAATTATTTTAAAAGCAAATTTTATCCCTGGTCATCAGAATACAAGAGCAGACTGGAACTCAAGGTTCCTGAGAGACTTGAGCGATTGGAAACTGAATCCGTTTGTTTTCAGAAAGATCCAGAACCTGAGGGGTCCTTTTCAGGTAGACCTTTTTGCCAGCAGACTTATCTTTCAGATCGAAACTTATTACAGTTGGAGACCAGATCCCAACACACAAGCAGTGGATGCCCTAGCCCAATCTTGGAACAATCTGAATTGTTATGCCTTTCCCCCCTTTGCCCTAATTCAGAGAGTTTTACTGAAAGTCAGAACAGAACAGTGCATGATAGTCCTAATTACTCCCTTTTGGAATACACAAGTTTGGTTCCCGGGAGCGATGGAACTAGCAATAGATGTTCCACGTTTTATCCCCGGGAACAGTGGTCTTCTTCATGGACAAGATGAAGAACATCCTCTTCTCCTAGAAGGCAACATGAACCTTCTTGCCTGGAAGATTTCAGGAGATCCAAAAGATACTCAGGCCTTTCAGGAGAGGCTAAAGACCTTCTGGATGAGTCATGGGTACCAGGCACAAGGAGAAGATACATCGGAGTTCGGAAAAAATGGTGTAGTTCGTGCCTGGAATGGGATCTGGATCCCGTGGAAGCTCCTATAGTGGATTTGGCAAACTTCCTTGCTAGTTTATTTAATTCAGGTCTATGCTATAGAACAATCAACTGTTATAGATTGGGCATAGCTGCAGGACACTACTTAATTAATGACTGTTCAATCGGTTCAGACCCTTTGATCCGTAGAGTAATGAAAGGAATTAGACTCAAACGTCCCCCCAAGACAAGGTATGATTCCTTATGGAATGTTAACCTTGTTTTTGAACTTTTCTCTTCATAGCTAGATAATCATTCCCTTTCAAGAAAACAACTAACGACTAAACTAGCAACCTTACTCTGTTTAATGTAATTTAAAAGGGTTTCAGACGTTAAGGCTTTAGATATATCTAGTAGATTTTATGTCCCAGACAGAGTACATTTTGAAATTTGGAAAAGAACTAAAACTATGACAGAAAACATCTTTTATCCCCGTTTCCCAGATTGTAAGAAGTTATGTGTAGTTGACTGCAATAAATCGTATGATACTTTAATGCAAACCCTTAGACCTATTGATGAAAAACAACTTTTACTTTCTTTTGTAAAACCTTTCAAAGCAGTTTCCACAGCTACCATTGCTAGATGGGTTAAGTTTATAAAGTCGCAAGCAGGAATAGATTTATCTAAGTTTGGGGCTCACTCTTCTCGTGGAGCTATGGCCAGTAAAGTGTTCTGGGCTGGAGGTTCAGTAACTGATATCTTAAAGACTGCTGATTGGTCAAGTGTTTCAACTTTTTCTCAATTTTATCTTAGACCCGTGGAACATGTGAGCAATTCAGTGTTAAAAAGCTTTAAACATGCATAATGGTAGCCTCCAGTCTTGTAATGAAATGACGATTCTCCAATTATCATACAGAGAGAATCTTGATTTCATTAAAGACAACGGAGGCTAACATTATCCCACCCACCACGCCCTGGTGGAAGTCTAACTATCAATTTGCATTTGTTCTTGTGTTCTAACCTTCTTTACAGTTTTTTTTTATCAGATGAAGATATTTATGTATTTTGTATTCAATTTTAACTCCTTACCTTTCCTTCCTTGATCACAGGCTTTTAATCCGTTTGAAACGAAACTATCAATTTGATCTTTCTTTTCTTTCAGATTCTTCATCTTTGTGAAATACGTCTCTTCATCTATACATTTTAGATTGTCCGTCGCAGCTCTAGAGGATGTTGACCTGTTGCTATGGCACTATATTCTATTGTTTGGAACTTTGTTATTCATGATGTAATGCATTCATGATGTAATGTGTTCTTTAAAGGACTGCAGTTGTGGCAGCTATAAATGTATATTGCATAATGTTAGCCTCCGTTGTCTTTAATGAAATCAAGATTCTCTCTGTATGATAATTGGAGAATCGTCATTCCCTACCATCATCAAAGCGTTCCAGAAATCCAGGGATAGTCCCTAAAATTGCTGATCTCAATCGTATAGAAACCAAGCCGGAACCATAAAAAAAATACAAAAAAATGGTTAAACAAGGCGAAACAGAGCTGGGACAGAGGGAATAATCTGCAACTAATTATGAAACTACTCTGAAGCGCAATTTAAGCAAGTTAACTGACAAAATAGAGGATCTAGATAAATTCATCAGATATGCTATAAGTAACTTATCAGCAAGAGTGGCCTTAATTGAAGAGACTGTAAATAAACGTCAAGGAATTTTAACACGTTATGATAATGATAATTTATCAATTAAGCATACAGACTCAGTAAAACTCAAGACTATCGAGACAACACCCTTCAGAAAGATAAACAAGTAGTAGGGGCATTGGTAAAGAATTTTATATAAGGCTCGGTTCCATGCCTTCAACCGAATCCTCAAAGACAACAGAGGATTTCACTTTATCCAATACTAATATAGGTAACCAGAACACGGGAAAAAACTTGAGAGCGCGCACAATCATAGAGTCCAGATCTAACCGGGCCAGTCCGCTTCTACCTTTAACTAGGCAACAGTCAGAAATGACAACGCTGGATCTTCCACAAGCAGTTACAGTTTACACCGTAATCCTGCCTAATGCACCTAGATTACCACCCAAGGTGTTAGAACCCTGGGTTGCTTTGAGAAATAAAACCTTACACTGGCTGGGTACAAAAACCGGCCTAATAGAGACACTTTTTCCTGAATTTAAATTGGCAAGAAGAGTGAATTGAATTGACAGTGATAGCAAAACCCTCCAAGGCGATTGTGTTGTACTAACATTTAAAACCCCACAATTAGTCCAAGCTATCTTGAGGAGAGCAAAAAATCATTGCATTATGACTAATGACATTAACATAGTACCTTTGGGATATTTTTACCAACCTCCAAAGGAACAATACACAAGGACACATAGGAGGGTTTTTCATTAAAACATTTACCACACATATAACATCCGTTTATAATCGCTTTGATATCCTGCCCACCTTAGAGGAAGTCGACTGACTAAACAAGATAGGCACATATGCTGTACAAACAAGGGACGGAATGTCGCTCTTAACTTCTGATGTAGTTACACCTACTCCTGACCCGGTAACAACTCACGATACAGGCTATAAGCCTGACAATTCTATAAGCTCTCAAGACTTTTCTTGCCTAGAGGAAGGTACTGTGCCCCCTACACTTAGTATAATGGGTATTTTAGATACAACCTCAATTATAGAGATACCTCCTACATCAACAGACTCACCTTACAAAACAAAAGATATGCATTCCAGTCGAAGGGAACCCTGCCATGTTCTATTTTCGAACGTGGCAGATATTCGATCTAAACTTGCTAATACCCTATGGTTAGATTTTGTATGGAAATTTAACATACTGTGCTTTCAGGAAACTTAGGCAGAGAACATCACACACATTAGCAGGTATAAAACTTTTCATACTGCTGCGGTATCATCCACTTATGGGAGAAATAAGGGTGGCCTGTGCACATATGTTTCCAATTATGTTAGCGTCAACAAGATTAAACTAAAGATATCTGAAATTTTTACCCAGATTGTGATGTTTGGAGCGGATAAAATGCACAGCATAATTTTATTATAACAACGTCCTGTCAGACCAGATTGTGGGGGTATTGAGGAAAGTGAGGAATGATCTGAGCAACATACAGAACGGCACTGGAAAAGATGTGTGCGTTATTTGGGGTGGGAATTTTAATTCTGCCTTGTGCCCACACACTGAGGGGGATATTTGTGGGATAACGTCTGATGACGGTACTAATTACACCCATTTTGCACACACAACTTATGGTGAATATCTAAATGATATCATTATTTCATTTGATCTTGGTTTTGCCAACGACTTATGCTCTCCACCAGTCCCCTTCAGTTATACTTTTAATGGTAGAGGGATGTGTTTGACTATTGCTTACATCCTTCTGTTAAGTAGGTATTTTAGCAGGCTACACAGCTTTATCACTCCCAAAAACACATTGAGCGATCATTTTCCATTAGGCATTACTTTTTTATTTCCAAGTGATGTGATAAACATTAAGGGTAACTCGGATCATGTTGTTCAGAATATAGTTCTGAACAAAACAAATGGCTATTCATTACGTTGGCCGACAGTGGATTCGACTGAATTTACAAGGTCACTATTAACAAACTGCAAGCCCGCCTTTTTAGTTTGTCTCGATGAGACTACCTCCCACTCTGAAATCTCACAGTCATTTATGCAGATCACTAGAGAGGTTAAGAGCCTTACACGCGGAGAGAAAAGATCTCATAACAGAAAACAAGGTTGGTTTGATTCTAAATGCACAAAAGCCTATAGTAATCTGAAACACGCTTTACATAAGCCTATGAAAAACCCAGAAGAAATCACAATGGCCAGAGGGGTTTATAAACGTGCCCTTAAAGAACATAATGGTGCAATTAGAGATGAAATATGGTCAGCATTGCATAAAGCCACCTTAATGAGAGACAATGCGGCTTTTTGGAAGGCAGTAAATGCCCCTTTTTTGGCCCCTCGAGACATAGCAACTATAGAGATAGCCATTGATGAGGAGCAATGGGTGAATCATTATTCATAAATGTACAATGGTACCTTACACAAGATATCAAAGGTTATGGCTGAACAATTTGAGGAGATAGTGCCACCTAACTATTACCCAATTGATGTTCATTTTGGATGTATGACGTTACAACGCACGCTATTACAACGCATACCTTTACAACGCATTTTTTACAACGCTAGTACTACTACAACGCATTACTTTACAACGAATTCTCTTACAACGCAAAACCTATTAAAATACTGAAAAGTGCTGTTACAACGAAATATATTACAACGCATACCATTACAACGCGATTTTTTTTTTTTTTTAAATTAAAAGTACAATAAAATCTGGCACGGGATGCAGGGAAATTAGGGGTTTTAGGGTGGGGAAGTGTATTAAAATGTGGAGAACAACTGAGCGTAAATCAACTGAAATGCTTAACCAAATTAATACTTGAGTATTAAAATTAATACTCGAGTATTAAAATTAATACTCGAGTATTAAAATTAATACTCAAAATCCCCAATTAAATTCCGTTTTCACACATTTCAAAGATTATAAAAAAGAACGATAGTTAAAACAACAGTATTAACACAATTTTTATCATGAAAAAATCGGAAAATAAGTAAACAGAGTAAAACACACATACACATAGGCGCCATTTTAACGATCTCACTTGTAAAACTTGTCCTACCACAGTTTCTATGTAAACAATACCAAAAGACATGTTTCAAAATGGATGCCAAAACGGAGCAAATGAATCAAAACAATATTTTTTAAAAAGCATTTTTAAATTATCATTTTCCACAGTAAAACAAAGCATTTTAAAAAACACAACGAACGCAGTTTTTAAAAAAATTAATAGTGACACAGAGTAAAACTTATAAATACAAGGAAGACACCATTTTGCACTCAGTTGATTATCAACTAGCAGAGAGACCAGACGTGATAAGCTGACCCTCTGTCACCTGCACTGTGACCTCCTCAGAGAGAGCACGGAATTCACTCGTGAAAGCATAACAACAGAACAACTACTAGTAAGTCATTATTATATTTTTAAACGTTGGTTTTGAGGAAAATATATTTTCATAACCCAAAAAAAAATTACATTTAAATAAATAATAATAACTTTACAAATGTACTGTTTGCAATGTATTATCACTAAAATTAAACACAAACTTAAAACAAGTATTTTATTTTCCAAAAGCAGAAACTCGGAAGATTTTGAGATTCCACAATAGCTGAACCTATTTGGGCATCCCCACCACTTTAACGACTGACAAACACAATTGATAAGGTAAATGTTATTTATGTGTAATGATTTTACTTGTAAAATTTATTTGTAAAAATTACCTACAATGATGTATGGCAGAGGTGTTTTTTTTTAAAACTCAATCTCACCACATAATAAACGAAAAATTACCATGATGCTGGAGTAACAATTACTAATAAGACTTCAGTTAGGTACCACATCTGAAAAAGCGTTTCATTTTACTAGGGCAACAATTTTTATTCTAAGTCCATGAATGTTCAGCATTTTAGTATTTTAGTAATAGTATCGAAATTACCTTTTATGTTTTTTTTTAAAAATGCTTCAAATGTGTAGTATGTTTACTTTCACCAATTGTTACTCATACTCCTTTTTCATATCTCAAATGGATTATATATTGTATTTTTTTTCTAACCAACGTTGGCAAAGGAACAATAATTTTTTTATTTTTGTTTCCTCCAGTGAACATCTGTTCCCCAAAAAAACTTTAACCACATGCAAGCATTAGCTTAAAGGCACGAAAACAAAAAACAACTGGAAAAGGTATGTTACCTTTTCCGTATTTTTATTACTATACATTATTAATTCTTCCTTTTGCAATTATTCTTCCTCTAACGTACCAAATTAGAAAAGTAATGGATAGTTTAGAGAAACAATATACAATTTCTACTCTAGGAAGGTGCAACATTAGTGATATTGTTGTGTAGTGTAGGGGAACATATCTCTATTTCAACTGCAGTAAGGTGCATTGATTAGGACAGTCTCATGTAGTAATAGTTATATTGTATGTCAGTATTATTTTAAAGATACTCAGATTTAACATTACAATCCACCGTTAAGTTTTTTTTTTATCCTCTTTTTTTTCAAAAGATAACAATTTTGAATCGCAAATAAAATCTTGCGCCAACAAACCAAGTCATCTTCAGCCACCTCATCCATAAAAGCAAGTGCTACAAAACAAGGTATTTATTTACAGCATGGTTTCTTAACCTTCAATATATTAGACTAACTATCACATTGCTAAAGTTTTCCCAAAAAAACCAATACAATTATGGTTACATTTCCACATTACAGAATTTTTTTTCATGACTAAAGGATGGTGTAGCATTACGGAAAGTGTTATGTGCTGCAACTTATATCAAATGTGCAATTTTTGTAGAAAAATTTCTAAAAACGCATTTCTCAACATCGTTCTGTTTTCTCATTTTTTACTTTTATCACTTTTCCAGAGACTTATTTTTCCATTCGACAACAAATCAACTCTTAAGTGTCTACTGCAGCCTACACACCAATCCCACTGAACAAGAGTCAACAAGAAAAGCAAATTTGAAAGAAAAAGGTATTTTTAACCAACATTCTAAGGTGCAGCAGTTTTAAAAATGTACCATCCTGTAGGGGTAACAATTTACTATTCTAACTCCAGGAAGGTGCATCAGTAGGGAAAGTGTTGGATAGTGTTGGGGTAACAAATAACTATTCTAACTCCAGGAAGGTGCATCATTAGGGAAAGTGTTGGATAATGTAGGGGTAACAATTTACTATTCTAACTCCAGGAAGGTGCATCAGTAGGGAAAGTGTTGTATGGTGAAGGGGTGCAATTTACTATTGTAACTCCAGGAAGGTGCAGCAGTAGGGAATGTGTTGGATAGTGTTGGGGTAACAATTTACTATTCTAACTCCAGGAAGATGCATCAGTAGGGAAAGTGTTGGATAATGTAGGGGTAACAATTTACTATTCTAACTCCAGGAAGATGCATCAGTAGGGAAAGTGTTGGATAATGTAGGGGTAACAATTTACTATTCTAACTCCAGGAAGGTGCAGCAGTAGGGAAAGTGTTGGATAATGTAGGGGTAACAATTTACTATTCTAACACCAGGAAGGTGCAGCAGTAGGGAAAGTGTTGGATGGTGAAGGGGTGCAATTTACTATTCTAACTCCAGGAAGGTGCATCAGTAGGGAAAGTGTTGGATGGTGTAGGGGTATCAATTTACTATTCTAACTCAAGGAAGGTGCATCAGTAGGGAAAGTGTTGGATAGTGTTGGGGTAACAATTTACTATTCTAACTCCAGGAAGGTGCATCAGTAGAGAAAGTGTTGGATAATGTAGGGGTAACAATTTACTATTCTAACTCCAGGAAGGTGCATCAGTAGGGAAAGTGTTGGATAATGTAGAGGTAACAATTTACTATTCTAACTCCAGGAAGGTGCAGCAGTAGGGAAAGTGTTGGATAATGTAGAGGTAACAATTTACTATTCTAACTCCAGGAAGGTGCAGCAGTAGTGAAAGTGTTGGATGGTGAAGGGGTGCAATTTACTATTCTAACACCAGGAAGGTGCAGCAGTAGGGAAAGTGTTGGATAGTGTTGGGGTAACAATTTACTATTCTAACTCCAGGAAGGTGCATCAGTAGGGAAAGTGTTGGATAATGTAGGGGTAACAATTTACTATTCTAACTCCAGGAAGGTGCATCAGTAGGGAAAGTGTTGGATAATGTAGGGGTAACAATTTACTATTCTAACACCAGGAAGGTGCAGCAGTAGGGAAAGTGTTGGATGGTGAAGGGGTGCAATTTACTATTCTAACTCCAGGAAGGTGCATCAGTAGGGAAAGTGTTGGATAGTGTAGGGGTATCAATTTACTATTCTAACTCCAGGAAGGTGCAGCAGTAGGGAATGTGTTGGATAATGTAGGGGTAACAATTTACTATTCTAACTCCAGGAAGGTGCATCAGTAGGGAAAGTGTTGGATAATGTAGGGGTAACAATTTACTATTCTAACTCCAGGAAGGTGCATCAGTAGGGAAATTGTTGGATAATGTAGGGGTAACAATTTACTATTCTAACACCAGGAAGGTGCAGCAGTAGGGAAAGTGTTGGATGGTGAAGGGGTGCAATTTACTATTCTAACTCCATGAAGGTGCATCAGTAGGGAAAGTGTTGGATAGTGTAGGGGTATCAATTTACTATTCTAACTCCAGGAAGGTGCAGCAGTAGGGAATGTGTTGGATAGTGTAGGGGTAACAATTTACATTTCTAACTCCAGGAAGGTGCATCAGTAGGGAAAGTGTTGGATAGTGTTGGGGTAACATTTTACTATTCTAACTCCAGGAAGGTGCAGCAGTAGGGAAAGTGTTGGATGGTGAAGGGGTGCAATTTACTATTCTAACTCCAGGAAGGTGCAGCAGTAGGGAAAGTGTTGGATGGTGAAGGGGTGCAATTTACTATTCTAACTCCAGGAAGATGCATCAGTAGGGAAAGAGTTGGATAGTGTAGGGGTATGAATTTACTATTGTAACTCCAGGAAGGTGCATCAGTAGGGAATGTGTTGGATAGTGTAGGGGTAACAATTTACTATTCTAACTCCTGGAAGGTGCAGCAGTATGGAAATTGTTGGATAGTGTTGGGGTAACAATTTACTATTCTAACTCTAGGAAGGTGCAGCAGTAGGGAAATTAATGGATGGTGTAAATGTTATGTTATAAGAAAATTTTTAAATTTTGTAAGGCTAATTTTTTTGTCTTTTCTCCTTTTTTCAGATAATGTCTAGCCTGGGAGCTGCCAACTTCATTAAATCTAGGAAGGGCAAAAATTTGTTAAACCATGGTGGATACATATATAGTAAGGAAAGAATAAGTTTAACTAGAAATCATTGGAGGTGCGTGCAATACTACACTACCCATTGCAGTGGCAGAGCGGTTACTGTTGATAATTTGGTTGTGAACACCACAGAACATAACCACTCTGCCTCTGCAATGGATGTAGAAATCAGAGAGACAATAAATGAGATGAAAGCTATTGCAAGCACCTCCAATGATTCTACAGGATCAATTTTAAGAGAGGTTGCACAGCATGTCCCCAGTCATGTTGCTAGTAACATGCCTATAATACCCAATTTGAGAAGAATTATTCAGAGACAAAAGCAGGCAAGTAACATTCAATTGTCTACACCACATACTTTCTCTGACATTAGAATTCCTCATGATCTTTCTATTTCTTTTTCTGATGAACCTTTCCTTCTGCATGACAACGAAAACCCTCAGAAACGTATTCTAATTTTTAGTACCCCACGTAACCTTGCTAAGTTAGAAAGTAGTGAAATTTGGATGATGGATGGGACGTTTAAAAGTACACCCCATCCTTTCACTCAAATTTACACTATACATGCTAAAATTAACATTAGTGTAATTCCCTTAGTGTATAGTTTGCTACCTGATAAGACTTCTGCAACATACACTGAACTTTTAACAGTGATTAAAAGTAAAACATCTGCAAGTCCTCGAAAAATAATTATTGATTTCGAATTGAGCATGATCAATGTGATCACTAAAACGTACACGGATACCCAAATTCAGGGATGTTTTTTCCATTTTTCACAGGCATTTTGGCGTAAATTACAGAAAACATCCCTAGTTGCAGAATATTCTCGGGATAGCAAACTACAATTTGAACTTAAAAAATTAACAGCACTTTGTTTTGTTCCTCCCGATAGTGTGGACGAGTACTACACTGCTATTATAGAATCTGTTTATTATACGAGTAACGAAGAAAAATTGGCACCCATTCTAAATTATTTTGAGGACACATGGATTGGACACCTAAGCAGATCGGGTCGCAGGAGGAAGCCACGATTCCATGTGGAGTGGTGGAACTGCTACACGAGTTGTTTAGAGGGAGAAGCCAAAACAAACAATGCCATTGAGGGATGGCATAACTCCTTCAATCATACAATTGGTAAACCACATCCTAACTTCTACTCATTTTTGGAAACTTTGAAGAAGGAGCAAAGTTTCCAAGAAATGAGAATAGCACAAACACTCGCAGGTAGTCTAAACCCACGAGTAACAGTCAAAACAAGGGAAATGTCTGAGAGACTATTGGCAATTCTACAACAATTTTCGTTGTGTGTGGCTATAGACTACCTGGAAAATCTTTCTAACATTCTTTCTTTTTAAAACAATGAATTTACTTACTTTCCTGCTTTGCTTTAAATTTTACTAATTTTAAAAATTCATTTGGCATATCAAGATATTTTCCAAAAATTTTTTCAAACAAACAAGTCGGGTTATTTTTTTTTAAAAAAAAATCTTCATTTCCACCAAAAAATACCAATGTTTACAAATTTACTATCCCATAGTATTTGAAAAATTTTTCTAAATCGGAACTCCATTAATAAAATTTCCGAAAAATTTCAATTTAATTACCGTCAAAACCAATCACCAAATCTCAAACAGATGTAGAATATACAAATCAAACCATATTCCGAAATGCACTTTGCAGCTGAATCCTCATTTGTATGACAATCTTGAATTTTCAAAATTTGAAAGTACGCACATTTTTTGAACTTTGAAATGAAGATCGACAGTACGTTTTTTACTTCGTAAATAAACAAATCAACTGTCTGAACAGTAACTTTTAATTTTTAAAGAGTTACATACTTTTTATAACTAAATAAATAACTTTTTGCGACCCGACATAGGCATGCATTAATGACATTAATGTGGACATGTTTAACAACATTTAAGACATCAATTAGTTTTCCCGCAACCTCCCCTTATTCTTTCCTGACTATATATGTATCCCTTTTAAAGGTTTAATCTATAATTTCAACTGAAAATATTTCCTACCTGGACGCAGATCAGCTTCCTGCTGCTTCCTCCTCCGATGCTCTGCAAAATGGCGTATTACGTCGACGCTCACGTCCTTACGTCATCGCGTGCATCTCAATTTATAGCGGACTACTTTCTTTAAATAATCTGTAAATAAATGTTTATATATGTAAATAAAATATTTATATTTTGTTATAAAAATGTTACTTACATTGCAAAATTTAAGAAAAATATGCTTATTTTTTCATGATTTTTCAATAAATTAAAAATGTTAAAACAATAATTATTTGCTGTCATTATTTTTTAAATTGTTATTTAAACTCCAAAATTGTAATTAAATAAATGTAAATTTACTAAATATGTTCCTTACCTCGACTCTATTTTCTTTTCCCTTCAAAACTTTCTCTTTCTTCACTTTCTGAACCTTCTTTTCTTGTTCCGCGGATTGTATATTCTGAGGCTGCCAAAATAAATAAAGGACAAAGACGCTCATAGACTTCAATGGAAAAGCGTGGGATTTTTTTTTAAAAAGTAAGTAATTATTGTTTTTTCAATTTTCAAACTATTATTATTTTTAAATTGATTAAATTATTACTCTTTTAATATTTAATATTTTTTTTTTGATTAAAAAAAAAATATTTTATCTTATTTTTATAATAATTAAACCAAAAATACTCTTCCATATCCTTTAAAATAAAGTTCACTTTTTTTGGAACGTATAAATACTCTAGTATTTTCATATGTGATGACTTAAATTTTAGATAAACACTCTTGTAATTTTTTATAAAATACTCTAGTATTAAAATTTAGTTACTCACTCATATTTTTTTAAAATAAAATATTAAATACTCTTTAAATTTAGAATACTTCTAAATGATTTATTTATTTAAAAAAATACTCACTAATCACTGTAATATATTTAAAATTAAAGTTAAAGAAACTCATTCTATTTAGAGAAATACTCAAGTATTAAATTTAGTAATTATTAAGTATCAAGTTTAAATATTTAAAAAATCTAATAGTAATTTAACTATCAAACAAAAACATTCCTACTAGACAAAATAGCAAAGTATAAATATTAAAATACTCAAGTATTAATTTAACTGCTATCCTACCAAACATTTCTACTAGACAAAATACTCAAGTATTAATATTTTGATAAACTACTCACTTTTTTCAAATTTCAATTGCTTTATTAAAAATATTTAAACTAGATAAATATTTATTTTAAAGGAAAAACCAAGAAAAAAAAATGCGTTGTAATAGTATATGCGTTGTAAAAGTACTTACCATATAACATCTTGCGTTGTAAATGCATGCATTATAAATGCATGCGTTGTAAAGGCATTTTCAAATAATGCGTTGTAAAGGTATATGCGTTGTAAAAGTACTTACCATATAATGGCACGCGTTGTAAAAGCATGCGTTGTAAAAGTTTTTGCGTTGTAAAAAATGCGTTGTAATAGCATAGCGTTGTAAAAGTTGCGTTGTAAAGGTAGTTCCCCGTTCATTTTACTTTTGAGGAAGCTAATTACGCTATTAATGCAAGCTTGGGTGGGAAAGCTCCCGGCCCGATGGTGTCCCTGCAGACCTCTATGAAAAAAACTTGCCCCTATGGGGTCCCCAGTTAACACAAGTAACTATGTACGGTCGAGCAGGGACTAAACTTACATATTACAATGGGAAAGTATACATGGGCCAAGCAGGGGAGGCTATACTTGGCATTTGTAGATCTAACAGCAGCTTTTGACTGCGTCACACATGTTATACTATGGAAGATTCTAGAAGACATGGGTAATGTAAATTAAATATGTTTAAATAATATTTTAAAATATATATGAATATTTATTAATTTAAGAAAGCACACACACATATAGATCAAAGTGTGTATGTTTGCATACACATATAATGTAAACATCTACAACAAAATGTTAATTTTAACTTAAATTTGCCAATATAAAAATTATATATATATGTATGTATGTATATATAGATATGTATATATATATATATTCACTGAAAAAACCATAGGTTTTAGGGAAAGTTATAGTTAGTTGGACATTTCACTCGTATAAAACCATAGAAATTCCCCCGTTATAGTTAGTTCAGCTAACTATAACTCGCACCCCCGCAATGCACTACTGATGACGTCACATATTACATCACTCATGACATGGTCTTTTTCAGTGAATTTCTAAGGTTTTTTACATGCTAATTCCGAACTATAACGTGTCTGAAACCTATGGTTTTTCAGTGAATTTCTAAGGTTTTTTAAATGCTAATTCCTAACTATAACGTGTCTGAAACCTATGGTTTTTTCAGTGAATTTTTTAAAAAGAAACCTTTATTGCACATTAAAGAGATACAAACAAGGGCCTACAACCACACGGGCCGGCCGCTAGAAAGCTCGGGAGCCAGCAAGGCAACTCCATACATTCAAATGAACCAGAGGCAAAAGCTCCCGAAAGTTCGAAAGCACATATAACAGGCTGCGGCCATAGTCCAAGGGCAATCAAAAAAGGACGGTTTCATATTTTCTAAAAAAAGGAAGGAAAAAAACCCCAACAATAACATACAAACAAGGCAATGAGAGTCCGAAATAGCAGCGTGCGCTCCCCAGGACGGGGGAAGATCCACAGTATCTGGAATAACTCCTGACAGGAGGTGGTAGTGGGGGGCGGCGGCGAAGAGGACAAAGCATGCACAATTACGTAGAATGTGCGGCTAGGGGGGCAAAGCGACGTCGACCTCTCGCGGCAGGGGCGGAGCGCAGATATTCCCACGATAGGAATTCTATGGACCCCACACCTTAGTCCACCTCCCAGGCTTGCCTCTCGCCACATACACCGTCTTCTCCCTGAACATACACCAATCCATATTCTCCTTCCATACCGAAATCGTAGGCGGCCTCGAGGAACCCCACAACTGTGCGATATTGCGCTTAGCCACCATGTACCCCAAAGTCACCCACTGCGTCTGCGCGCAATTATAGTCATTTGGTTCCCAGACATTCAGCAAACACCTCCTGGCCTCTGGTAACAAAGCAACATGCGTGACTTCCTCCATCACAGTATGTACCCCGTTCCAAAATCGTACGACCTCCGAACATTCCCATAGGATATGAAGAAAGGTACCCAACAAGCCACAGCCACGCTTACACAGTCCATCCCTCGAATAACCCATACGTATCAAACCAGGCCCTGTGACATACACTCTATGGAGTATCTTCAGCTGCACAAATCTAAGGCGGGCCGGGATCGCCACCTCTTTCGGGGAGGCCACCGCCGATACCCAATCCTCATCATCCAGTTCCAATCCGTCGGCCGTCCACGCCTCCCGCAGATGGGTCAGCAAGTCCGTACGATCATTAATACGTTTTTTATAGGGAAATAGTGCTGTCGGGCACATAGCCGTCTAACACCCTATCTTCCAACGGGGAATATTCTGGGACAGCAGCAATATCCGGAAAAACCGAACACAGCGCATGGTGGACCTGTGCATATCGGAAGTACTCCCTATCATTTAATTGGTATTCAGTTTTGAGCATTTCAAACGTTTTAAAGGAGCCTTTCGCCCAGAGGTCACCCACCTTACTTATACCAATCATATCCCATTTCTCAAAGCCTTTCGTTTTCCACAGACAACCCAAGCGCTGGGAGGCATACAACGGCATCGCTCGAGTCAAGCGATCCCTCCTCCCCATCGCATCATTTGCCGCATGCCACACGCGTACCGCAACTTGAGTTGGTCCTGTCAACCGTGCATCCGCCGAATACAGTGCCCTATTGTAATCCCCGCCCGGAAGTAATAATTTATCCATCTCGAAGGCCGGATTCAAAGCAGGACCGTATATCCCGTGGTTCACCGCCGCCAATTGAGACGCCCAATAGTATCTTTTAATATCGGGGAGAGCAACACCCCCATCATACCAAGGGAGTGTCAACTTGGCGAGAGCGATCCTCGGTCGCCCGTCCCAAAACAGTTGGCGCTGAAGACCCTCCACCTCACGGAAGTAACGGGCCGGCACGACATCTAGCGTATTTTGTAAAGCGTACAAAAAGCGAGGCAACGACATCATTTTAAACAATGCCGCCCGTCCGAGCGGCGAGAGCGGAAGCCGTCGCCACCTCGCGACGTCGGCCTTCAATCGCTGGAGTGGAGGGAGAAGGTTTCGCTCATAGCGGACCGCGGGGTCCAGTGATATGAAGATTCCCAAATATTTGAACCCCAATGTAGCAATCTGAATAGGGCACCCCCGCGGCAGGAGAGGGGCCTCGCCCGAGAGGACGTAAACACATGACTTGGCCCAGTTGATAACCAGGCCAGAATTACGACCGAAGGAATTCAATACGTCCACCAATACAATTAGCGACTGTCGAGGAGAGGTGAGATACAGAAGAATGTCATCCGCATAAAGGGAGACACAGTCCTCAAATTCTGGCGTCCATCGAATGCCCCGCAACGACGGCTCCCAACGCAACCAGGCAGCGAGAGGTTCCAAAGAAAGTGTGAAGAGAAGGGGCGACAACGGACAGCCCTGTCGCGTATTTCTCCCCAGCGTGAAGGGAGCCGACGCCCTACCATTCACCACAACCTGCGCCAATGGGTCAGCTTACAGCAATTGTACCCACCCAATGAATTCAGGGCCAAACCCGAATTTAGCTAACGCAGCCCAAATATACGGCCACTCTAAAGTATCGAACGCCATGGTAGCGTCCAAAGACGCCAAGATGGCCGGCTCACGCATAAACTCCACTCTAGCAAGCACACCATGCAACCGCCTCAGGTTCAGGGCGGTATTACGATGAGGTATAAAACCGGACTGGTCCTGATGAATCAAGTCGCCCACGACTCGAACCAGTCGATTGGCCAATACCTTAGCCAGAATTTTGGGTTCCGCGTTCAACAACGAGATAGGCCTGTAGGAGGCACAGCAGTCTCGCGGCTTCCCCTCTTTATGTATCACAACTATGGTAGCGAGACGTTGGTCAAGGGGGAGGGAGCCCGCCGAAATTGCAGCGAGGAACATGTCACGGAGATATGGTGCTTTCTTATCTGGACGCAACCTATATAGTTCAATGGGGAGACCATTGGGACCCATGGCCTTACCAGAAGCGATTGAGCGAATGGCCAGAGCAATCTCATCCGGCGACAACTTCGCCTCCATCAATAGGCTATCAGCCTCCGAGAGGGACGGCAATGCAATATCTCTAAGTAACAGATGAGAGTCCTCCTCCGAGCACCCAGAGATCGGAGAGTATACCCCACGGAAGTAATCCGCGAAGCAGTCAACAATTTTTACTGGGTCAGTCACACACACGCCATCCACTCTCTCCACAACCGGCACCACTCTACTCGCTCTCTCCTTCCTGTCCATCCAAGCAATCAACTTTGCGGCCTTATCTCCCACATCATACAGTTGTCCTTGTTGCTCTCTACTCATCCTTTTAGCAGCATCCGTGACCAGCGCTCTATAATCTGACTGTTTAAGGCTGAGAACGTGCAATTTCTCATCCGTGACACCCCGCTCCAAATCCCCCTCCATCTCAGCTATGTCAGTTTCCAGGCGGACCACCTCTTCCCTTCCGCACCTCCTAGCATGGGAAATAAGAGACAAGGCATGCCCCCGGATCACCGTTTTATAACCTTCCCATAGGGAGACAGCAGACGACACTGACCCTACATTATCATTGAAGTAGTGATCAATGGACTTAACCAGTTCAGCGCGAACCTTAGGGTTAGGTAAATACCAGGGGTTAATTGGCGCTACTCTTCCCTCTGCCCCAGGAACAACCTCCATCTGCAACAATAGAGGGGAATGGTCAGAAATACCTCGGGCCAAATGACGCACCTCCCCGATCATTCCAGCCTGGAACGCTGGCATAAGTATATAATCAAGTCTCGAGAGACTCCCGTGGGCCCCCGAGTGGAAGGTATATTGTGCCTGTCCCGGGTGCATCAGTCTCCAGCAATCTATAAGTCCTAAAGTATCTAGGAAGCCACTCAGCCAGGCCTGGGCTCTAGGGAGATCCCTGGGGGGGTGACGGTCCTCCATACCGGATACAACAGTGTTAAAATCACCCCCTAACACCAGAACCCCCCCAGGGAGTACCAGGACCAAACGCCCCAAATCCGCAAATGTAGCTGTCTGCAATCCCGGTGGCACATAAACAGCAACGAGCGAAACAGTTCTACCCTCCCATCTCCCCACCAATGCTGCATATCGCCCTCTATTATCGTGGAGCACCTCGTCCACCTCCAACGGGAGAGAGGCCCTGACCAAGATACCCACTCCCCTAGAGCCAGAAGTGAAACCAGAGTGAACAGCAAGGCGATAGCCCCGCCTATTCAGGGCATGGAAGGAGTTCCCAATCAGATGTGTCTCCTGCAGGAAAACAATGTCGGGCGAGATCCGTTTCAAAAACTGCAACACCACCCCACGCTTAATCCTATCCCCCAGTCCGTTCACATTCCACAAAAGTATTCTCAATCCCTTACCCCCCACCCCGCTCCCGTGCATGATGCCCACATCCCGGAGAACACAACCAGGACAAATCAGCAGCTAACCTCACATTGCCCTGTGAAACAAACAAACATTCCCCAACTCCCCCCCTCCCCGCCAACCTTCCCGTTACAACTCCCCCCACCCTGCACCCCTGCGTGAGCCCATGTAGCCCCCCCAACTTGCAGTGTGCCTGTCGCCCTAACATTAACTACGCTACAAAAGAAAACCCAGAGGAGGAAAGAGCCTCACTGAGCACCTCACAACCCCCGGGCATTGAAGGATAAGGCGCTGAATAGAAACACCAAACCAAAATATGGAAGTGCCATCACAATAGTCAGTCACCGGGAACCAAAAGTCTACTCCTGTTCAGCCGAGCCCACTCCGTTCCCTTCGGTCTGTCCCTCTCTACGTCGTTGCTGAGGCAGGGTATCAAGCCAATCTCCAACATCCTCCGGCCGATCAAAGAAGTGCGTCCGATCCTCAAACTCAACCCGCAACCTGGCCGGAAAGAGCATCGCATATTTCAGGTCCATGTCTCTCAGTCGCCGTTTGGCACCCATGAACTCCTGTCGCTGCTTTTGGACCAATTGTGTGAAGTCCGGGTAGAAACTTATATGAGTGTTCTCGAACTTCGTCGGCCCACTCACCTTCGAGGCCTGCAGTATAGCATCCCTGTCCCTGAAATGAAAAATTCTGGTGATGATGGGCCGTGGGGGAGCGCCCGGTTTGGGCTTACCACCCGGAACTCTATGGGCCCGCTCAACCGCAAAGAATTTACTCAAGCCTTTGGGTGCGAGATGGTTGATCACAAGGTCTTCCACAAAGAGGTCAGCTGCAGGGACCTCCGATTTCTCCGGCACCCCGATTATGCGCACATTATTCCGCCTAGCCCTACTTTCAAAATCCTCCAGTCGACGGACAGACAAAGCAGTGGACGTCCGCAGATTACGGACCTCGGCTTGCAGGTCAGACACGTCCGTTACCAGACTCGACCCAAGGATTTGACCTTTTCATTCGTTTGGGAAAGGTCCACTCTGACTAGTTTAACATCGATCAAAACTGTGTCCAATTTATGGGCCAATGTATCGAATCGCTGGCCGACCGTCGCTTTCATCTCCTCAATGGCACCCATGACGTCCTGCAATGTTAACTCCATCGACGATCCCGGGCCATCCTTGGATCTCTCGGGCGACTTATGCGGTCCAACAGGGGAACCTCTCGACTGGGTATAGCGGTCCATGTTGTTAGCTTGGGTATGAGCTCCCCGCCTAGTCGTCTTGGGTTTTTGCTTGTCTCCGTCCAATCTAGCCGCCATTGTCTGATGGTCGTCAAGGGTGTCAGCCACCAACACGATGAGCGATCACCGGAGAACCAATCTAGGGAGCCTCGGAAACCCCAAGGGGTAGTCCCAGCTAGTGTCCAAGAGCAGGCAGGTTACCCAATCGTCCCACTATAAATGTGTGCTGACAATCCAAGGCCCCTCAGTTTCAGCGAGGAGACCCGAAACCGAAAGTGAAAGTAAGGGGTGCGCACCGGCCCAAGTCCTGCATGCCGTTGTTGTTCACTTTCTGCCAGGGCACCATGCCAACTCGAGTCCGGGGCGAGGTCCGGAGTGGGCCGCCAACTTGGAATCGATACTATTCCGGCTCCCGATGTCCGATTTGAATTTGGACAGCAGGTATCACCTCCACGTAGGTTCACCCGTAGAAGCCCGTCGATAGAATCAGGATAAATTCAGGATAGACGTAGGAGGTTGTGGAGGCCCTCGGGAGCCCTGTGCCTACGCGGCCATCTTGGTTGCGCGCTAGGCTCCTCCTTTTTTAAAGAATTTGAAGATCTTTTTGAACTGTTAATTTGTAAATATATAATTTATTAAACAATATTATATACTTTTCTGAAAATTGTTTAAAAATGTTTTTTTAAATTAAAACTGAAATATACTGTATTTTTAATTTTAATATATTTATATTATTTTCTTTTTTTTTTTAAAAAAGAAATGTTGGAGTCGCGCACCCTAAGCATACCTAACGCGACAGGTGTGCGTATTGCAGCTGCCATATTGGAAAAGTTGTGAAGGATCCGCATATGGTGTGCGACGGGTGCGTGTTTTCCAGTGACGTGATATACGGATAATATTACGTGTTGTGCGTGATAGGTATGCGACTGATGCGTGACTCCTGCTCCCGCTAATTCGCGACACATACGCATTACGGTACGCGACTCTTGCACGGTGGCGGGCCCCGCGTGATGTCATATGTCGGGCGCGCTGGGTGCGCGACTCCCGTGAAATTTTTTATGTTCTAAAATATATGTATGTGTCTTTAATACACATATTAGAGCTAAAGATTATCTAAGTATTCATAAAAATAATTTATTTCTATTTATAATAAAATTATATTACTTTTAAATATATTTTCGCAAAGTCGTGTAGGGTGTGTGCTTTGTGAGCGCACGGTGCGCGGATCCCATGTGACTAAAAAAAAAGATTTGATTGGTTCATAACATTTCCCACTGTAGCTATTGAAGGACCCCACCCATTTCAATCATTCTTGTTGGAGCCTGTTTAGAGAGACATCTCTTTTCCTTCAAGAACCCTTTTTTGCTTATTTTTTTTGGTGTTTTTCAAAAAAACAAAAAAATGGCTTCTGGACAGCAGCAGCAGGAGGAGGAAGTTTCTTCTGAAGAAGAATTTTTGGAATGGGCACCACGTCCACAGAGGCCGGTATCTATTGTATGGAAATTCTTCACTTATCCACCAGGACAGAAGAAAGTGAAAGCAACAAAGGTCACATGCAAAATATGTGACCGAGTCCTGTCTTGAGGTTGTGAAAAGAAATATTCTTGCAGCACTGCCTCAATGTATAAACATCTAAGAACCATACATCCTCTGAACCTGGCTCGGGAGGAAATGAGGCGAGCAGCTATGAACCCCTCATCTTCTGCAGCAACTACATCTGGAGCGTCCTCAGCAACACCTGCACCGGACATTAGGCCAGAATTTGCGTTTCTTGAACAACATTGTGTGAAGTGCAAGAAACTAATATGCTTCGGTGAGCAGTCAGTAAACGCAGTTTGTGCTGCGCAACGGAATCATCATTGTTAATTTTTTTGTTTTTTTTGTTTTTTGGAATGATACATAATTCCAAAAGTTTTATTCGTTCTTTTTTTTGTTCATTTTTTGAAAAAACACCCTAAAAAATCCAAAACTGTTATTTTTTTAATGCAATATAAAAGAAAAAAGAAGAAAAAAAGTTCTTATCAGAACTACCTTATCTGGCTAAAGAAAGAACTATAATTGCATGGTAATGTGTGTAAGTTTGGTTGAATATATGTGTAGAGCATGATTGAGTGAAAGAATGCATTAGTAGTGTATGGTGAATGTATAAGTGCAGATCTATCAGGAAGTACTGCAGCATGACACGGCAGGCTCTTTAGCTGCACCGCGCTGCTGCACCTCCAAAGCACAGGGATGTGACATATTTACATAAATATGTCGCAACTTTGTGCGTCTTCCTGCACTGGCACACAAACAGATGCTAAGTGCTACTGCAGGCACCCTTGCATCATGGTGCAAGGATGTTTGTGCCGTGGAGAGATTGTTTTTGTGTAGGAAGGGACACCATCCTGCACAAAAATAATCACTAAAGGCATTTTTGTCTTTCAATGTGTGCTGTGGAATGCAGCATGCATTGAAAGTTGCTAAGCCACTCTTTAAATACATTACTAGTAACTGGAATGATTACAGTGATGCAAGTACAATACATGGTCATTTTATGAATGATGAGGTATTGGCGGATTTATAGGATAAGAAGATACTGTTGGTATTGACAGAGTAAAAGGATATGTATAGTGGTGGATAAGTGATAGAGAAGTATATGGAATAGACAGGAGGGTACCTAGACTGTATAGTTAGAGTGGTGGTAGTTAACAGTTGGGTAAGTTTATAAGTTGTTGTATGTTGGCACAGTGATTAAAGAAAGATATGGTTCTGTCAAGATAATTGCAGGAGTGGACAGAGACTGATAGTCTGATTGGGGCAGTACTTGAACACTACCTGGCTTATAGCAAGGGTGAATCAGTGCTGGGGGTTAGAGGCCTGCATAGATTGTGCACATTTGATTGTAGCACTGCGTGTCTTAATACCTGAGTCATTCTACAAATGCATGCATAGTGGTTGGATACTTACACTGCTGGTAGTTGGCTGCACAGAGACTTTATAAGTGTATCTGTGTTCGCACAGAGATTAGATAAGGACATCCTTCTGACAGTATGATTGCAGGATTGGACAGAGACTGACAATCTAATTGGGGCACTGCATGAATACTACCTGGCTTTTAGCAAGGGTGAATCTGTACTCTGCTGGGGGTTAGGGGCCTGCATACATTGCACACATTTCACTGTAGCACTATGCGTCTTAATGCCTGAGGCATTCTACAGGTGTGTGGATAATGAGTAGATAATGAGAGTGCTGGTAGTTGACAGGAAGGTGAGTTTCTAAGTGCTTCTGTGTTGGCACAGAGATTAGATAAAGACATGATTCTGTGAGCATTATTGCAGGAGTGGACAGCGAATGACAGTCTGATTGGGGCACTACATGAATACTACTTGGCTTATTGGAAGGGTGAATCAGTAGTCTACTGGGATTTACAGGCCTGCATAGATTTCACTGTAGCAGTAAGTGTCTTAATGCCTGAGGCATTCTACAGGTGTATGCAGTGATTAGATATTGAGAGTGCTGGTAGTTGACATGAAGGTAAGTTTTTAAGTGCTTGTGTGTTGGCACAGAGATTAGATAAGGACATGATTCTGTCAGGATGATTGCAGGAGTGGACAGAGTCTGATAGGCTGATTGGGACACTGCATGAATACTGCCTGCTTTATAGCAAGGGTGAATCAGTACTCTGCTGGGCGTTAGAGGCCTGCATAGATTGTGCACATTTGATTGTAACACTGCGTGTCTTAATACCTGAATCATTCTACAAATGCATGCATAGTGGCTGGATACTTACACTGCTGGTAGTTATCTGCACAGAGACTTTATAAGGTCTTCTGTGTTGGCACAGAGATTAGATAAGGACATCCTTCTGACAGTATGATTGCAGGAGTGGACAGAGACTGACAATCTAATTGGGGCACTGAATGAATACTACCTGGGTTATAGCAAGGGTGAATCAGTACTCTGCTGGGGGTTAGAGGCTTGCATAGATTGTGCACATTTGATTGTAGCACTGCGTGTATTAATATCTGAGTCATTCTACAAGTGCATGCATAGTGGCTGGATACCTACACTGCTGGTAGTTGACTGCAGGGAGACTTTATAAGTGCTTCTTTGTTGGCACAGAGATTAGATAAGGACATCTTTCTGACAGTATGATTGCAGGACTGGACAGAGACTGACAATCTAATTGGGGCATTGCATGAATACTAGCTGGCTTATAGCAAGGGTGAATTAGTACTCCGCTGGGGCTTAGAGGCCTGCATATATTGTGTAAATTTGATTGTAGCAGTGTGTGTCTTAATACCTGAGTCATTCTACAAATGCATGCATAGTGGCTGGATAGT
The DNA here is from genome assembly GCF_964204655.1 of Triturus cristatus. Taxonomy (NCBI): domain Eukaryota; kingdom Metazoa; phylum Chordata; class Amphibia; order Caudata; family Salamandridae; genus Triturus; species Triturus cristatus. The sequence goes on along the minus strand of NC_140593.1, from coordinate 715,446,604 downwards.
TACACTGCTGGTAGTTGACTGCAAGGACAGTTTATAAATGCTTCTGTGTTGGCACAGAGATTAGATAAGGACATCCTTCTGACAGTATGATTGCAGGAGTAGACAGAGACTGACAATCTAATTGGGGCACTGCATGAATACTACCTGGCTTATTGCAAGGGTGAATCAGTACTCTGCTGGGGATTAGAGGCCTGCATAGATTGTGCACATTTGATTGTAGCACTGCATGTCTTAATACCTGAGTCATTCTACAAATGCATGCATAGTGTCTGGATACTTACACTGCTGGTAGTTGACTGCAGGGAGACTTTTTAAGTGCTTCTGTGTTGGCACAGAGATTAGATAAGGACATCCTTCTGACAGTATGATTGCAGGAGTGGACAGAGACCTTCAATCTAATTGGGGCACTGCATGAATACTACCTGGCTTATAGCAAGGGTGAATCAGTACTCTGCTGGGGGTTATAGGCCTGCACAGATTGTGCACATTTGATGGTAGCACTGCTTGTCTTAATACCCGAGTCATTCTACAAGTGCATGCATTGTGGCTGGATACTTACACTGCTGGTAGTTGACTGCAGGGAGACTTTATAAGTGCTTCTGTGTTGGCACAGAGATTAGATAACAACATCCTTCTGACAGTATGATTGCAGGAGTGGACAGACACTGACAATCTAATTGGCGGCACTGCATGAATACTACCTGGCTTATAGCAAGGGTGAATCACTACTCTGCTGGGTGTTAGAGGCCTGCATAGATTGTTCATATTTGACTGGACCACTTTGTATCTTAATAACTGAGTCATTGTGCGTATTTAGAATTAGGTTCTGTAAAAGAGAAGAAAAGATAAAGTTATAATATATAATCTTATAATTTTTACAACATGACATCATTTTACTATTATATAAATTATTTAGTTTGCCTTTTTTGTTGTTCTCAGAATATATTGAATTTCACTATTAATAGTGATTTCAATGTTACTCATCACATAACAGTGGGCAAAAAACCCAACAATCAATAATATTGTTTAAAAAAAAACAAATCTGTGTCAAAAATATTTTAAACATAGTCAACTATCTCTCCACATTGCATATAAATAACACCCTGAATAACATAGTATGTAATGCAACCCTCGTATATATCGAATGCTTCTTTCTAACAGAATTTTCTCAATATAATATCAAAGAAGATAAACAATAACTCAATCAACAATTATTTATAATTTCCATATACTCTAAATGATGTCATTTAAAATATTTGCTGACAGAATATCTCAAAAAAACTGCTTAATTTATATTAATATCTTTCCTGTAGGCCAAATTATATTGCTAAAATCCTTCATACTTAAATTGTCAAAAGTATTGGTATTAATACATATTAACATATTCCCAATAGGCCGAATTATATTGTTAGAACCTGGGTTTAAAAATATTAGGTATGAATTCGGTAATTCCTTAGGCAAACAATATTTAAAAACCAAATGAGCATCATTCCAAATGTCCATCCTTTAATGCATTTTAAAAGGACTGTGTAATGTCCAGATGTTGTTGAAGGTCCATTGTGGAAGATAATTGCTACTGCTACAAAAGTTCTTCCTGATATTGATAGTTGACTTGCTACAAACTTTTTAATTAAAGTTTCCAATTTTCTTCCATCAGCTGTACAACGTTGTATCATTAGAATTATATATTGTCCAAATCTTTCTATAAATAATGTTGATAACATTTCTGATTTGCATTGGCTACACTCCATGTTTTGATTTGCTGCTTTAACTAATTTGTTGAAAGATAGTGCTTTACAGTCCGGTATTGTCAAATATATGAATCTCTCAGTGTGTCTGTTAGTGGTAGAAGTAAATATACAATTTTCACATTGATGTTCCCATTTATAATGAAGTCCAAATAGATTATCAATTTTTATTCCTTCATCTTCCAATACAGCAAGAATCTACATTAGAAATTCCTGAGCATCTTGTTGCACATTCTGTGTAAATTGCGTACAACCACTACATATATCCAGAAGATTCCGAATATCAGAAACACTTTGGACTTTACTTTTATCAGTTTTCAATTTTTCAAAAATATAATGCAACAAAGAACAAAACAGTTTTTCTCGATGCTCCATAATTTGCTGTTGCAGATATTCTAAAGAAAATACAACATTTACCACTACATTTGCATAGCAGTTGATACCTGAACTATTTTCTAATTGATATCAAACAATCTCTTCAATAGTCTCCTTGTGCTTTTTGCTTGGAATCTCAACATTATCTTGATTGTTTTTCTTCTTTTTAACTTCACTACAGATATTCTCATATCCCCGTTTTCAACCAACTACACGCTTTTCATATACAGGATATTCACCTAAATTGGGAGCATATAGTCTTCCTAACCGATTATACTCTCTTACACAATTTGAATCTGCACTAATCTTTCTCTCATCAAAATCAATCAAATACAATCCAGATAAAGTTCTGACTCCTGACAAAGCAACATATGCCATACCCTCTTTAAATACGCTACTCCCAATATTTACCAAATCCCTGTCTACACTTAAACCTTGAGACTAATGAATAGTCACTGCATATGCAAAGGAAAGAGGAAACTGTTTCCTACGAACATACAAATCTTTAACTAGCAAAAAACGAGCAGAACAATGACCAATTTGCTTGACTTCTTCAATCTGATCAAATTTGATTTTTAAAGATTCAATCCCATCTCTTTTTTGATAATTGACAAATTCAACCACTTTTTCCATTGCTCCACTTGCTAAACGTTTTCCACATTCAAATTATGCCGTAAAATGACCCGACAATTTACGCATACATATAATTTTTTTTCTAAACCAGCAGTTTTAGATATAGATCTTTCTAAAGAATCCAATTTTGTTTATAATTTTTCTGTTAAAATAATAGTAACTCCTTCATGCTTTATTTTATCAATGGCTTTCATTTTTATTATTTGTTTGTTTTCAAGCTCTCATAGTGTCGGCATTAGGCAGATTACAGATGTTTTTTTCTGCAATTTTCTTGTATATTTTTTCAGTAACTATATTTTCATTTGCAAACAAGGTAGTAAGTAGCAAACTTTCCAAAGCTTGTTTGCCATGTTCTGTCAATACTCCAATTTTTATCTTGAAGAATAGTTCCATAATCTATATCATTTGCCTGTCTCATATTTTTAGTAAGTTCTTTGTATTCAAAATATGACCAAATGTTAACGTTTCCAATGCCTCCCAAAGACTTTCTGGTGACTTCATGCTGAAGTGTTTTAAATACTGGTTGTCCTTTTACAGGAGTTAGTTGAAGTTGATCACCAAAAACTATGACATGTTTTACTCCAAATAACACATCGTATTCTGTTTTTAAAATTTGCTGCATTCTTAAATGCACAAAGGCAAGCATTAAGTTTGAGACCATGCTCACCTCATCAATAATTAGTAGTTTCATTTTCTTTAGCACTCTTGAAACTTCATAACAAGCTTCTCCAGATGGCTTGTGATATTCCAATTTATTTTCATGCTCTATAGGTAGCATAAGTAAATGATGCAATGTAATTCCTTTAATGTTGTGTGCTGCCAACCCAGTTGGAGCAGTTACAACACAATACAAATCTGAGTCCGTTGTTTTCTGCAGATAACTGGTCAAAACTTTAATTAAGAAACTTTTTCCTGTACCAGCTTGACTACTGACATACATTCAGATAGGTTGAAATGATGTGCATGTACATTCTTTCTTTTCGTGAAGAAAACCATGGTCGATCTGTTCTTTCACTTGCTGGTATATTTCTTTCTGTTCAACATTTAGTTGTTCTTCCAAGATTCCCAAGTCCATCAGATCTTCTTGAGCTTGATGCATTGCTGTTTCCACTTCACTCATGGCAATGGCTTTTTCATTTTCAAGAATTGGTTGTCCTAGAGGATCCTGACACAGTGGAGCAGAACTTTGACTATCTTGAGAACTGTCTCTAGCAATCTCAGCTGCAATAGTACCTTCTTGATCAATTTCTTCATTCAACATTTTGAGATAATTTGCAAACACTGTGCATTCAATGCTACCTTTACATGCATTGAAAGAATCTTCATAGCACTCAAAATCTCCAAGTAATTCCAGTTCCGTACGCCAAGGTTTGAAGAGTTGTAAAAGTGCCAAATAGTAAAATTCTCTTTTATCAGGAGTATCACAGTTCAGTTTCCTATGATTAATCAAATTTCCTTTAGTATGTTTCACCAAACATCCTTCTGAACCAATCACTGTATATTTCCCTTCATTTATATTCTCTGTAGTATTTCTCTTTAAACTGTAATATTGCAGTACTTCATAGAGACATATGTTCTCAAGATGAGGACTTCTATTTGGATAGTATGTATCCAACATGTTTGTTTTGACTATATCTGTGTTTTCCGGTTCATTTAATGCTAAATATTCAATTTCCTGGATAGGTTTAAGTACTCGATTTCGCGTTGCAGCAAGACCTAGACTAACCCAAATAATTCCTCTTGACTTTGAAGATAAACTTGCAGACGATGACCAATCCGAACATTCGAACGATCCAATTTCTCGATGTGACTGCATCTTCAAACTAAAGCTGTACAATTTCTTACTGAGACTCTTCTCATGGGAAATTTCTTCCCACATTTTTTTCAACTCTGTCTTCTCTGATTTTGTTATGTATGATGTTACATAAAGAGCCACAGCAATGGAATTATCCGCAACATACTGAATATCCATATTAGCATTCCAAATTGACAGAATAACTGGATTTTAATCAATTATATACTTCGATTCTTCACTTCTTCTCAAATTGTATGTATTTTTGGAGATTTTCTAGTGATGACAATATTTCCTACATCGATGACTTTGGAATCGTAACACTTGTTGCCTTAAGGTGATTTCTTCTGTTCTTTTAGGTATAGCACTTGTAACATAATCTTCAATAAAAGATAAAACAGTGTCATCCGAATCAGTTCCAAATTTGGGTGTATCCTTGATCCATAGAAGCATATGTATATGAGGAGCACCTCTAGCTTGATATTCCTTTCTCCCAAAAAAATCAATAACTTCTCCAAGAGGAGGATTCTTTTTGTTGCAGATAAAAGACATCATAGCTTCAAACCTATGATTGAAATATCTGCATACAATAACAGGATCCAAAGAACACAATTCTCCAGGAGTCTTGATTTCAATGTTTTGAATGTTTGAATTTGCTTCATAAAGAAATTGAAGAAAATCATCCCATGCGTATTCAGCACAGCTTAGGGTAAGAAACCACGTTGGAGTTCCTAAATTCCTTGCCATGCATTTAATTTCTCAATGACGATGATACCAATACTCATTAGTACCACGCTGACATGCCATCAAATTTATCATTTGAGATTCCAAATGATCATCTCTCTGATGTACTTTTTCCATAAATTCCTTTGCAGAAACATTTCGAAGATGTACTGCTGTTTTTAATATATGGTTGACTGCATATGAAAGTCCAGACAAGTCACTCTCAGATGAAATATATATGGGATACATTGTCGAAATCTAGGCTCTTCTGCATACAATCTTGTTGTCTGATATTTTGATACAAGAATCTGTATTGATCGTTTGTCATATCGTCCACCTTTTCCAGTTGGGAACAGCTGGGGAAAACAACGAGCTTCCAAAGTCTGTTCCCAAACACTTAAGGGATTCCCCTTCAATTTCTTCATTTGGAATAATTCAATAGTATTCCCCAACACTTCTTTAGAATGTAAAGGATGTACACTATAATGTTCAGTTTTCGACATGTTCACTTTCTCAATCTGACCACTTGACATTTCGCTATCATCTCCTAAAAGTATTTCTTCTTTTTCAACATACACATTCTTGTACAAATCATTATTTTTTATAAGATACAATGTTGCCTTTTGCACTTTCCTGACATCCACTAATTCCTGCCAGATTTTCTTACTCTTAGTAGGAACACCATTTACTAGAATAATTAATGGTTCACTTTCTTCTTTCTCTAAACCAATAGTTTCAATAGTTTTCTTTAAATCTAGAGGTAAATATACAACTCTTCCTTTTAATCCACTCTGTAAATCTGTGGGAGGCAATTTACCTGTTTTAGGCTCCATACGAACAATAGCCTGAAACGGGTGCACAGATTGAATCAGAATACACTCATACGTGTCTAAATCCATCAGTTTTTTAGGAATATCTACCAACTCCAGATCATTATGCACAGCTCTTCCTGGCATTGTATTATCCTCTAATTTGTTATAACAATATTTACAAATAAGTAACAAATTCCTTCCACTTATCATTATTTTCTTTTTCACTTTTTAAATACAGATCAACAGTCCTAGTATGATTCTTATACTGAGTTCGTCGACAACAAATACATGTATAATTTGGCCTTTCACATGAAATTACCTTAAACTTTGAAATTTCTTCTTTAAATTTCTCTGCAGTAATCTTTTCCACGTTTTCTTCAATGCCTACTTCTATCAATGTCTCACTTTGTCTACTCTCTTCTTCAGGACCAAAGTAACAAAACTCTATTTCATCACAATTTTTTTTTACATCTGATACTGACCCATGCACAAGTGCACTGTTTAATTCATTTAAAAATATTGCTGGACTTTTTGCGTAATACAATCTTCTGACTAACTTCTGCATTTGAGAATGATGCACTGCTAACATTCTAAAATGATGAAAAACACTTTGACATACTTTTCTAGAAATACAAGCCAGAGAATGACCTTGCAAACCAGTATTTTTTCTCACTCTGCAAGGATCTAGACCTTGCAACATCTTAATCTTTTGTTTAAGACATGTTTTACTGTAAACTCGTAAGAAATTCCTTAAAATATCAATAGATTCCTAACATATACTGCATATGCTACTACAATCCCAAGTATACACTGGAGTTTTTTTACATCTCCCTAGAACTTCATCAGCTACCAGTTCCTCTACATTTCTAGGAACCATTTTTTATTTTTCTACTGGACTACTGTTTTTAACAGTATAAGCATTAACACTGGTATCAACTGCATGCAACAATGTATTGGTTTGAAAATAACTCTCTTCATTAAAAAAAGGCTCGGAACTTGAACTGTATTTCCATTCACCCACAACAAATCACAAAAGTTACTTCTGTTAATTAATCTCTTCCTTTTACTTTTGGCCTTCATAAAAGATATTGGCATATCTAATGATCGAATTCTATTTAATACTAAAATGAATAATTTCCTTTTCAGTTCAAAAGCCTTTTCAACAATAGTTTTGATCCCTTTTTTATATAAAAAGCTGATCTTTTTTTATATTTCCTCACATCTTTCAACAAATTAAAGATAACTCTATAATAAAACATTCTTTTTCTTATTTCAGTAAATTGACTCTTTCACCTTTTACCAGATATGTTTTCTTGATAACTAATTTCTCCTTTTTTCTTGTTATTGTTCTTTCTTCTTGAGGCATTGTTTCTACTTTCCACATTGTGCACACTGTTTCTAGGCTGTGAAAGTCTTTTAATAAATTCTTTGGTTCTCTTACCGCAAGATTTCTTTTTTTTCCCACATGTTGTTCTTCATCTAAATGTTGCTGTTGTGTTTTCTTCAAATAATACTCCTTTTTTGTTGTTTCCTTCTTTCTGTTTTTTTAGTCATGGTGACTTTTTTTGTAATGACGATGAAAACTATCTGTTTTGAAAAAAAAATAATATTATTAAAATAAATCTATAAAATAATTTATTGTATTATTAAACAAATATCTTCAACATAAAACATATTTATATGCTTTGTTTAGAAATCACAACACATTTTCTGCAATCCAGAGGTAGTAGTTTGAAAAATGAAGGACAAAATAAGCAGTGTTTATGTGTTTAGAGAACTGCATGAATACTGGATAGGTGTTTGTAATATTGATGTATTACTACCAGGGTCATTGCATAAATACAGAAATACTGACTGAATGATTAGAGTACTGCAACAAAAGAGAATGCTGAATTTATTAATCCCTAGGTTTTGGTACAGTGATTACATAAAGACATAGTTCTGTTAAGGTGATTGCAAGAGTGGACAGAGAATGACAGGCTGATTGGGGCACTACATGAATACTACCTGTCTTATTGCAAGGGTGATTTAGTAGTCTGCTAGTGGTTAGAGGCCTACATAGATTGTGTACATTTCACTGTAGCACTGCTTATCTTAATTCCTGAGTCACTCTACAAGTGCATGGATAGTGACTGGATATTTACACTGCTGGTAGTTGACTGCAGGGAGAGTTTATAAGTGCTTGTGTGTTGTCACAGAGAATCGATAACGACATGCTTCTGTCAGGATGACTCCAGGAGTGGACAGAGAGTGACAGTCTGAGTGGGTCACTGCCTGAATATTACCTGGCTTATTGCAAGGGTGAATCAGTACTCTTCTGGGGGTTAGGGGCCTGCATACATTGCACACATTTCACTATATCACTTAGGGCCTCATGTAGGTACCTAAATACCGGTCGGTAACGTCCGAAATTCGGTAAATATCCCATTACCGACTGGTATTTAGGCATTTGCGATGTAGGAGGCATGATTTCAGGATTCGGTAATTTACCGAATCGGTAATGGATCGGTAAATTACCGATTCGGTAAAATACAGATTCGGTAAATTACCGAATCCTGAAATCATATGTAGGGAGCACTCAAAAGAGTGAATATCAGTATTAAGAATTCGGTATTTACCACCAAATACAGGTTTGTGATAAATAACGAATACCTTTCAAACAGCTATAGTATGCTGATTTAAAAGTGCCATGTGGCAGACATGCATGCCCTTAGGGCATGTATGTGCGCCACATGTGCACACATTCACGAATCAGGGGTGCAACAGGGTGTCAATGTGACACCCTGCCACCCATGATAATGCCTCCCCTATTACCGATTCGGTATTTACCGAATCGGTAATAGTAACTGGCTTCCCATTCATTCCTATGGGCCTCCAGGACCATAGGAATGAATGGGAAGGGATGCATTATTACCGATTCGGTAAATACCGATTCATAAATACCGATATTTACCGAATTGGTAATAATTACCGAAGGTTTACCTACATACTATTTACCGATTCATAAATACCGAATCGGTAAAATTCGGTATTTATGAATCGGTAAATAGTATGTTACCTACATGAGGCCCTATGTGTCTTAATGCCTGAGGCATTCTACAGGTGTATAGACACTGACTAGATAGTGAGAGTGCTGGTAGTTGACAGAAGAGTGAGTTTTTAAGTGCTTGTGTGTTGGCACAGCGACAATATAAGGACATGCTTCCATTAGGATAATTGCAGGAGTGGACAGAGACTGATAGTCTGATTGGGGCACTGCATGAATACTACCTGGCTTATTGCATGGGTGAATCAGTAGTCTACTGAGGGTTACAGGCCTGCATACATTGAGCACATTTCACTGTACCACTATGGGGTCGATTCCGATTCCGGCCGCAAAACGAACGGACCGACACGGACCCGGACCAAATACCGACCGACATGGGACAGCGCCGAACGATGCAACACGAGTGAATTACAACCGACACGTACGGAATACAAGCCGTACGACCGAGCCGGAGGGAAAATAGTGATCCGGCCGGAAAACCGATGTGATTTTCACCGACCGACACGAACCCGGAATCAACCCGACCAACCCGTATCCGCGATGTACGATTAGCGCAGTACGATGCAATGCGTGTAAAACCAGACCGACTCGCACGGAGAACAAGCCGCACGACCGACACACACAGACAACCCGGCACACAAGCAATAGAGACTGCCGCGAACGACGCCTACCAAACACAGAAGACAGGCAGCGTGAACGAGGCGGAGAAGCCCGCACGAGACAACAGCAGCGTCCATTTCCGTCACATGAACGTCTCCTTCATGCCTACAAAACACAAAGGAAAAAACACAAAAAAAGGACCAAACAAGCAATGACTAAGCCAATAAATACCCAACACAAATTAATTGGACAAAGACACACCCAGAACTACAACTATATGAAGGACTACAATCACTACCATCATCCTTTGCAAACAGGAGACACAGCCAGCAGCAAACACCAGTACACAGCAACCACAGACACACTCACAACTCACACACCATCAGCACCTCATTCAAAAGCATACACACAGCAAAACCAACTCCAAACCAACATCACTTGCACCCTCACACACACACATCCCTCACCACCACCACCCATCACCATGCCTATAAAGAAGAATCCAAAGTTCACAGATAGTGAGTTAGAAGTGCTGGTAGACGAGATCATCAGAGTAGAGCCACATTTGTTTGGTACATTGGGTCAAAGGACCCTCATCTCACAGAAAACCAAGATGCGGGCGAGGATTGTGGACAAGGTGAACGCACAAGCACCAGCGTTGCGCACAAAGGACGATATCCAGAACAGGTGGTATGACGTGCGCAGGAGGGTCAAGAAACTCATCGAGAAAGATCACGCCTTGAGTCAGCGCACCGGCGGTGGCCCTCCTGCCAAACCAGTCTACTTCAGGACCTGGGAGGAGAAGGTGTGGGACATCCTACCACCAGAGAGCGTCCATGGCCTAACAGACATCCCAGAGACTGGTGAGTACACAAGCAACAAACCCAAGATTGTGTGGCAAGGGGACAGTGAAACCATGCACCTCAAGCAAACCTACACTAACCTATAGATAATCAACCCAAGATGTGTATGGCAGTCACACAAACACAATACCTGCCATCTCATAGTGACTGGGGACTGTGTCATGACATGCACAAACCTACAAACAAATAGAGCAAGCCACTGGCACGAAGCCAAATACATCCAGCAAGACAGTTTGCCACCACAAACACACCACCTCACAGTGCAGCTGACTGTCAGGAAGGAATAGTGGGGATGTAGGTAAAGTGAGTGAAGACAAAAGCATGATGGGGCCTGTAGTCACAGATAATGCTCCCCCTCCTGATTAGCCCATCAAGACCCATCTGAAACATGCCCACATCACAGGGAGTGGAAAATGACTGACAAGATGGCTGACACTGGGTCCTGCTGTGGGGAGCACAAGGCCCTGCTAGGGCATGTGCGCAAATCACAAGCAGGGCACCACTGACTGACATCCTGAAAGACAACTTGCACGCCCTACAATGGAAGCACGTGTCATGATGTGAAGGAGGACTGACAGCCCTGGCCAAACTAATCAGCATGGGGAGACATCCCCCCAACACAAACTCCACATAACTCACCGTGTACAATGCATTGACACACACCTCATTGAAATATCAGCAAAAGATCCCCCGTACTGGGTGCTGCTGTGTGAAGCACAGGGGCTCACTTGGGACTTGTAGCCAAACAAACTCCTGGATTTCACAGTCAGCCATCTTGCCATTGCTGTCACACCCCCTCACAGGGAAGCAGAGTCAAGAGGGAGGAAGCATGGGCATGCTGGGTAGGGGGGTGTAGCCAAGAGTATGATGGGACTCGCAGACTCAGACAGCCTACACCCACCCACATGGCCCAGCAAGATCAACCTGAACCATACTCGCCTCACAGGGAGTGGGAAGGGACCGACAATATGTCTGACACTGGGCTCTGTTGTGGGGAGCACAAGGCCATGCTGGGACTGCTAGCCAAACAAACACCAGGATTTCACAGTCAGCCATCTTGCCATTGCTGTCACACCCCCTCACCGGGAAGCAGAGTCAAGAGGGAGGAAGCATGGGCATGCTGGGAAGGGGGATGTAGCCAAGAGTATGATGGGACTCGCAGTCACAGACAGCCTACACCCACCCACATGGCCCAGCAAGATCAACCTGAACTATACTCACCTCACAGGGAGTGGGAAGGGACCAACAAGATGTCTGACACTGGGCTCTGTTGTGGGGAGCACAAGGCCATGCTGGGACTGCTAGCCAAACAAACACCAGGATTTCACAGTCAGCCATCTTGCCATTGCTGTCACACCCCCTCACAGGGAAGCAGAGTCAAGAGGGAGGAAGCATGGGCATGCTGGGAAGGGGGGTGTAGCCAAGAGTATGATGGCACTCGCAGTCACAGACAGCCTACACCCACCCACATGGCCCAGCAAGATCAACCTGAACCATACTCGCCTCACAGGGAGTGGGAAGGGACCGACAAGATGTCTGACACTGGGCTCTGTTGTGGGGAGCACAAGGCCATGCTGGCAAAGGGCCAACAACAAGATCAAACTCTGTCTGTGACAAGCTGGGAAAAAGCAGTGTACAGGCAGGCATCTGTTTGAAAAGTAGAAAATGTCATGTTTGTGAACCAACGATGCATGCAGAAACATAAATCACATTGTGTGTCTCTTCCAAACACAGGTCGTGCTGGGCACCCACTGACAAATGACGAGGATACCCAGTCCCAGACTCTGTTGGACACTGAGCTCTCTGGTCTGACTCTCTCACTGTCCTCTTTGGATGACGACGACCAACCTGGCCCCTCCGTTGTGAGCCATCATGCATCACCAGTAGCAGCAACATCTGCCCCCCCCTGTACCCACGCCTCCACCATCTGGACACCGACAGGGCACCCCTGCCAACACGGACAGACCAAGGACAATCAACACCCACAGCACAGGGACACAGGACCCCCCGGAAGCTACAGCCAACACCACCAGCAACACCACCCAAGGCATCCCAGGGTCACCTGTGTGTACCGCCGCTGGTCCTGCCCGTGTGGAGAGGGGTGCTGGGAGGAGTGGTAGGCACAGGGCACGCCTTGCAGAGGGGTCTGGACTACATGATGACCCCCAACTGGCACGCATCATAGATGCGTACCAGGATAGCACCGGAGGATTTGGCCAGGTAGTGGGGATCCTCAAGGACATAAAACAGGAGTAGGTTACCCACCATGCCCGCATGGAGGCAAAGTGGGATACCCTTACTGCGGTGCATCGGGACATACTACAATGCCTCCGCCAGATCAACACCAACCTGTCCCCACCCCCTGTGTGCCCACAACATCTGTCGCAGCACCATCTGCCAGCGCCACAGGGAGGGAGGAGGACTCTGGCGGAGAGTCCCCTGCACCGCTGAGGCCTGCACATGAGGATCCCCCCCCGGAAGAAGAGGGGTCGTCCGAAGAAGGACATGTGAGAGGCAGATGTCCCAGCACATCCCCCAGGGCCTCTAAACCTGTTCTGGACAATGTTCTTTGTGCTCAACCCGTTCACCTTGTCCAATCGCACACAACTCACCCACATGACATGGAGGGTTCATGTTGGGCCAATGTATCAGATGACTGTGGACTTTACTCTGGACATTTCATCTACCAGCACTTCCAACTCAAATGTGAACTTTGGATCCCCAAACCACTGTACAGCACCCACCATCCTGTGCACCTCACTCACACATGTTTGTAAATAAACTCACCAGTACACCATACTTGCCTCTGTTGTGATTCCAACTTGTCATGTTCAGGGCGAAGTCGATCTGCTACACAACACAGTGCATGCCAAATACTGCAACAATGTGACCAACGTAAGGTCAGTCATGGGGATGTGACACGTGAGGGAGACACACCACTATGGCAACACAAAACATACTCACCATGTCCATGTGACTCATCACACACAATGATGCAGACCTGAAACACACTGGCATGCACAGACACAACACCAAGCACAGTCAGTGGTAACAAGCCCACAGGTGAGGTAAGCAGATATCACTCAGATGTTGGAAGACAGACAACGCACATAACAAAGCGTAGCACAGGTTCATTACACATCAGCAACACGTTTATTCCACAATAGTTACACAGTAATTCTACGTAACAGTGGACACACGCTCACAATGTTTTAAAGAATGGAAGTCCAGGGATGTGTGGTACATCAGTTGATGGGAATTGTCAACTTACAGACTGGTGTTGGCTTCTGGGTGTTGGTGGTCAGTGTTGACCACACAACAGGCAAAGGACCCTGGGAAGGACAGACAAGATACAGTCAAAAGCACAGACGAACAGGAGAGAAATGCAATACACATGCACAAAACATGTTGCAAAACACCTACACAAACACTAGTTAGCAGTACTACCCTATTGTGGAGTACACACCACCTGAATGGACACATCACAGTATGCATCCAGTCAAGTGGCACACAGACACACTCAGACATCAACAGAGCTGGCTCAACACATTCCTGGCTACCTCCATACATTCACATAACAACCCTGGAAACTCACTTTCAGGTGAAGAAGTTGTTGATGAGCTGGGAGCGGACGTCACCATCATCTTCATCATCACTGGCATCTTGGCCCAGGCCGGGATCCTCCACAGGTGCCGGAAGTTGGTCGTCGTCATCTTCATCCAGAATGAGAGGCACCTCCTTCCGCACCACCATGTTGTGTAGCATGCAGCAGACCAGTATTATTTTGCACACCTTTGCAGGCTCATATGGGAGGGCCCCTCCGGTCTTGTCCAGGCACCAAAAGCGTCTCTTCAGGAGGCCGAATGTCCGCTCAATCACCCTCCTGCTCCGACCATGTGCCTCATTGTAGCGCAGCTCGGCTGGTGTCACAGGGTTCCTGAGGGGTGTCAGCAACCACGGTATGTTGGGGTATCCGGAGTCACCTACACACACAAAAATGAACAAGTAGATGAGTTTGGTAGGAGTGCGGAATACAACACTGACAAACACACACAATGAGAAACAGTCAGTACACACCGACAAGCCAGGCACGCTGAGCTGGAATCTGTGACATCAGCGTTGCAATGTGACTACTCCTCATTATGTAGGCATCGTGTGCCGAACCAGGGAACCGTGCACACCCATGTGTGATCAACATGTCATCAAGACAGACCACCAGAGCATTGATCGAATGGTAGTGCTTCCTGTTACGGTATGCCTGCTCATGTGCCTGTGGTGGTATCAGGGCAACATGTGTCCCGTCAATGGATCCAATGACGTTTGGCATCCTCCCCAGTGTATAAAAGGCATCCTTAATTTCAGGGAGTTCATCTTGGCTCGGAAACTTGATATACAGGGCGAGGAATTGCAACATCCCCTCCAAGACATCGCGTAGCACCCGACTAAACATCATTTGCGACATACCACCAGCAGTAGCTACAGTGTACTGGAAGATACCAGTAGCAAAGAAGGGCAGGGCTGCCATCATCTTAACCTCTGGGGTCAGTGATGTAGGGTATGTCCAGCCAGGTAGCAGATGTGGCGCCATCTGCTCCGCCAACTCCTCAATCAGCAGCCTGGTGAAGCGGTACCGTCTAATGCTGTGGCGTTCCTGCATGGTTGCAAAGTCTGGGAATGGATGATGCACAGCTGGCGCCCTGCAGTCCAGAGATGCACAAAGGAAGATTGTCAGTACATCCCCCATGTGGCCATGACCACAATCACTCTCACATGCTAGTTCATGACATTACACAATATACTGAGGTGTGTGCTGTTGGTCATGGACACATATGTCACCTACAAGACCACCACCTCACATCTCAAATCCACATGTCCACATGAGTCCCATGTAGTGCAATGGGCTAATCATCTGGCTGTGTCACCCAACCTATGTGCTGCTGCAACGTTCCAAAAACCCACCCCAGTGACTAATGAGGACTCATGTCTCCCAGGCATCACAGATCTTTGCCATCCAGAAACCCAGGCTCCCTGTATTGCCACATCAACACAGCAATGGACATGGCGTAGCACGTGCACACCACAAGGCAACCATAAGTCCCACAGGTAGAGGCCACTGTTGTTCATGCCAGCCCTACATGTACGTCTCTTAGACACACACCCCATCAAGGTTGATGCATATACCACATGGATGTGGAGACTGTCACCCATTGGTAACATGTGATCAGACACTTCTGAGACACAACATGCACACAGACTGTGGGTGCACATCAGTATTGGGGCTACAGGTCTCACTGTGACGTACATGCCATCACCCCCAGGACTCAGGGTGTATGTGACATGCCCCAAACATATCCAACCTGACACTGTGGCCTTCACTCATGCCCATTACTGTCCAATTGCACATCACAGTGCTAATGTGCACAACACACAAAGGACTCTGCCCCCATGTACAAGATAACAGCCTGGGAGTGGCTCCACAAAGTGCCAGACAAAAAAAACTGCTGTGGCCCCCTCAAACACCCAGGGAATGCAGCCTCACATGCCATGGGACACTGTGTGGCCAATGCTATAGTGTGGCAGGTGTGTGCAGGTATCCATGGCGAGAATATGTGTGTTGCATCCGTCTAATAGTCACATTAATGCAGTCCGACGCGGGTGACAATGCGTACGCATTGCACGGGTCATGTTCGAGCCGTGCATACGCCTTGTCATTAAATGCAATGATGTCCGACGCGGGTGAAAATGCGTACGCATTGCACGGGTCATGTACGAGCCGTGCGTACACATTGTCATTGAATGCAATGATGTCCGACGCCGGTGACAATGCGTACGCATTGCACGGGTCATGTCCGAGCCGTGCGTACGCATTGTCATTGAATGCAATGATGTCCGACGCGGTGACAATGCGTACTCATTGCACGGGTCATGTCCGAGCCGTGCGTACGCATTGTCATTAAATGCAATGATGTCCAACGCCGGTGACAATGCGTACTCATTGCACGGGTCATGTCCGAGCCGTGCGTATGCATTGTCATTGAATGCAATGATGTCCGACGCCGGTGACAATGCGTACGCATTGCACGGGTCATGTCCGAGCCGTGCGTACGCATTGTCATTGAATGCAATGATGTCCGACGCCGGTGACAATGCGTACGCATTGCACCGGTCATGTCCGAGCCGTGCGTACGCATTGTCATTAAATGCAATGATGTCCAACGCCGGTGACAATGCGTACGCATTGCACGGGTCATGTCTGAGCCGTGCGTACCAGGGTTGCACTACCTGTGTAATTATTTTCCCTTTATGATGATGACATGTATATCTAATTGTGTGCTGCACAAATCTGGGGCATGTGTGTTAATGTACTTTTCACTTTGTCCTCCTCACAGGTTGATGCCCACCAGAAGCAGGAGATCTGGCTGACCATCGCCCGGGTTGTTCGTTCTGTGGGGGTCTACAAGCGCCGCATCCGCAACTGCCAGAAGAGGTGGCAGGACCTTCGGGGCTGGACCCGGAGGATAGCTAGAGTCCAGCTGAAGCTGTCACCTCCACGCAGGAGTGGCGGACACCGGACCCTGACTCCCCACATGCTCCGGATACCGGCAGTGGTCTACCCGGACCTGGATAGGCGGCTGAAGGCCAGACAGCAGCAGGAAGGGGGTAAGTCCATGCCTGATCTGTGTACTATGTCTGACATGCAAATAGCAATCTTTTGTCTGGGTCACACTTTCACATTACGTAGGTCTTGTAGTCCCAAAATCAGGTCCCTCATCTGTGTGATGCACCCTCCTCATCTGTTCCACAGGTGTGGCCCCTACAGTCTTTTGATTGTGTCACTAGGGAAGTGTGTCCATGCAGTCAGCTATGTATCAGGTACCAGTCAGCATCAGTTCCCATGACTCTGTTGTGTGTGTCATGGGTGGGTCAATTGTTTACACAATGCCTGAGATCTGACATGTGAACTGTGTGTGCCCTTGAGATGTGTACCAATTGCTGGTCTGACTTGCAACATGTTTCTGGGGTATTCAATACAAAACCATGCAGCAGGGTACTCCAATTTTTGGGCATCAGGAGTAGGTATCGCAAGTATGCCACAATTGCTTAGCCACCTGACTACTGTCCGGGGCAAAACACTGTTTCAATTAGTCATGCCCAGTCCTGCCCCCTCAAGGGCATTCAGAAACACTCTGTAATCCCACTCCTGTGTGTGAAATTGCAGGTTGTGCTTTGTGACATGTGCCCTCAGGTGTGTGCCTCTGTGTCATTATGGTGTGGCTTGTTGCTACGTACAACTGGGGTGTCCATGATTCCGAGGGTCAGCATGACATCTGCAATGTGACTGTGGGAGACAAGACCTGTGTGACATATAGGTGTTTGAGCATCTGACAGCGCACAATGATGTATGCAACTGTGTCCCTCATGCAGCTGGGTTATATGCATGGCAGACTGTGATGTGTTAATGTACAGGGAGTTGTGTTTGCTGAGCCTCATATGTCTGATTTTCATGATGTGGGGTCTTCTAGGTCCTGGATATGTTGTTTGCATGGGATGGGCAAGTGCGCCGGTCATCTGCAGAGTCATATTTGCCCCTGAGCTAGGATTGTGAGTCAGTGCATATTGTTGTTGTCTGGATGCCCTGCCCCTGTGACAGGAGACAGTGTTGACTGACTTTCAGTGCATCCCAGTGCCATGGCATTTAACTTGCTATGAGTGATCCTGCATTGTGTTCAAGTGTGCACCATTCACCCCATTGTGGCATTGCCCATCAGGACATGAGTACATCATAGTGTGTGTTGCTGGCATGCATCATAAGCATGTGAAATGGGTCTCTGCCCATCCCTTCATCTGGACACCTGTGCTGAGTCAGTCGCAAGAGATGTGCTGTGGGTCTAGTGACATACTCCTACATGTTCACTTGCATGTACAACTAATGTGTGGGTGGTGCATGTTGGCACATTGGGGTATTAGCATCCAACATGCAACAGACATATGTGTGCAAGTCAAGGAGGGATATTTGTGCCATGGTTGATGTTGGAAATGACAATTGTCTTATTCTAAACAGTGTCGGCACTTTGAGCTGCGTTCAGCTGATGATGCCAGGGCTTGCCCTGTCATCTGATGTACTCACTGTGGTGTGTGCAGTCGGTGCAGGTGACTGATGTTGTTCTCTTACTTCCTATTCTTATCCAGATACATCCACGGCCACAAGAGGGGACAGCTGCACGGACCAGGAGGAGCCACAGAGCCTTACAGGGACAGAAGGAGAAGAGTCGGGTGGACCCAGTGGCACGGAGGGCGAGTTGAGCCACACAGAGGAGTCGTCAGCACCATCCCCCCCAGCTGAAGGCAACAGCAGCTCTGAGGATGACTCCCCTGTGGAGGCGGGTGTCAGCAGCCACCAAACCCCAGCTAGTGAGGCTGTCTCCGCCACCACCACCACCACAACCACCACCCCCCTCCCATTGGCTCCCATCCCAGAGGTCCCTGTGGGCTCCTGTGTTCGTGAGCATGTCTCCTTTGTGCCAGGCACCACACCCCCTGCCCCTGTGTGCCCTGCTGCCCTGAGTGAGGAGTCTGTGGACTTACTTCGACAGATGCATGTGGGGCAGACGTCGATGCTGAAGGTCCTCCATGCACACACAGCTCTGTTGACACAACTGGTGTCATTCATGGAGGGCGTTTCCTCAGGCATTTCTGCCCTACAGAGGACCAACCAGTCCGTGGCCTCCTCCCTGACGGCAGCAGTGTCCCTCCTCCAACAGTCCCACACCCCTCCTACCCCTGCAGCACCCACAATTCCTAGCACACTACCTGTCCAAAGCACAGAAACCCTCAAACCAAGGTCTAGACATGCACACAAGCAAGCGCAGGGGACTGATTCCACACTCACAGGGGCTGGTTTGCTGACACACAAACAGTCATCCACAACCACTCCACAGTCCTCCGAGACCTCTCCCTCCCAGCCCCCTTCCCTTGCCTCACCTGCAACCCCATCCCCAAAGAAGCTCTTCCTCTGTGACCTTGGCCTCTTTCCCACTGACCCAGCAGATCCTGATTACAAGGGGAAGAGGAAGTCCCCACACACAGAAGGGAGTGCCCCTCACATCCGGACACCCTCCCCAGGCACACTCAGACCGAGATGCCCACCCGCAAGTCCCCCCGGCGCAAGAAGAGTAAGACCCCCCCGCCAGCATGCAGCTCCAAGGCAAAGTCTCCGTCCTCCATCCCCCAGGCCACCACTGCAGAGGTTCCCCCGCCACTCCCTGCCCCGGGTTCCCCCACACACAGATACACCATCCCCAAAATGCTAAGGCCATCCCCCCTAGCACTTGCTCCTCCACACCTGGTCAGACAGTTGCTGCCACTGATGTGGGGACCTTGTCACCACCCCCTGCCCTGCAGACCTCACCTGTCCCCCATTCCGCTCCCATGGATGTAGGCACTGCTTTGGAGTCCACGCCCACCCCGTCTGACTTGGGCACTGCAGTGGTGAGCCAATCCACTCCATCTAACCTGCCCACTGGAGGTGTGCCGGCACCCACCCCATCTGACTTGTGCCACACAGTTGTGACAGCACCCACCACTTCAGTCATCTCCACTGCAGTTGCAAGTGTCTCACCTGCATCCCCCACCTCTTCACTGCCTCCTTCTGCTGCGCCCTGATCCTGTCCCTGCGGTGCCTGACCTGCCCCCATGTATGCCCCTCCGAGGGGATGACCCCGGTCCACAGCAGTGCAGGCAAGCAAGGTGTGACAGTTGTCACTCTAGTTCACTCCTTGGCAATTTGACATGGACTGGCCATTGGCCTTTTGTCTGCACAGACGTTTTGAATTTCATATACTGCATTTGTGACTCTAGTTCACTCCTTGCCCTTTGGACATGTACTGGCCATTGGCCTTTTGTTGCAACAGATGTTTCACTTTTCATATGCTGAATACAGCTTTTTACTTTGTCCCTGTGAACTTGGTTTAGCTGTACATCATGTTGAGGTTTTTTTTACATGCCCTTGCACCTGTAATGCTTGGTTTACAATATGTTGCATACTGATGTGTTGATGTGAGGTACTCCCTGTGGTCCATGACATATGTATCCTATTCAGGTGGGTATCCATGTCATCCTTTGCAGCTACCTGGGTGTGTCTGGAGCAACTATTTGTGTACATCTCTCTGTGAGCATTTCATTGCCATGGTCACATCTGTGGCTAGCACCCCTACATATATGATGTGCTTCCCATTGTCCAAATTGTCACTTCCACATACTTCGTGCTCATCACTACTGGCCCTACAGGTGTGGGCATCATTGTAATAGGAGAAACTGGGTCCTGTGTGCAACGTGCTAGACATATGTTTTGGGTATGTGCAGCTGACTTAGGGGTGACTCCCGTACCCAGGCTGTTGTGACCAGAGCCTTCAGTGTGCGGTAACTGATGGCTGACTGACCAAGTGTTCTGCAGACATGAGTGGGACTTGCGGTGAATATGTTTGGCACAGCTGGGCTCCCCCAGGATTTGTGTCCCCTCAAGTTAGTGTGTTGTCCAGTGACATGGTCTGGGCCCATGGTGTGTGTTGTATGAGCATGTGTGTGTGTCCACATCCCTGTTCATACACAGACAGTGTTCCCTTGATATGTTCCTGTTGTTGATGCTTGCAGAGTGGTACTGGGTTAATCCCACTACTTTTCCAATGGGCTACCAGATGTGTGGGTGCATGACTCACTACTGTTAATTGGTGTATCATCATTGTGATTTGTCAGTTCTGAGTGTTGATGATGTTGTCAGACACAGATGAGACACAGTGAGGGTTCCTCAAGGCACTTGTTTGTTCACAATATCATGTAGTTGTCCCTAGGTGGTAGTTGTCAGTGATTGAGTGTTAGACCCGGCCTCGTAGCATGGCTCTTCCTGTCCTCGCACTACCTAACCTGGTACCTGGGACCCCAAGCACACGGCCCAGCCGACCCTTCCCACCAGAACACACACACGCGACCCGGGCATCCCCGTCCATGGCCTCTCTCCTTTCGGCGACCCCGGGCACGCGTGCCCACTTCATGCACCAAGATGGCCGCCCGGCCCCAGCACAACCCGGGCCTAGAGGCGCCACTCCGGCTGGAGGACATCATGCTTCCAGGGGATGAGAGAGGGAGGAGCAGATTCTATCGCACCTCTGAACTCCCCTGGGACGATGGGTTTCGATCGGCCCTCCGGCCTCCCTGAGGGATGGCTCCACGCCTGCTGGGTGTCTGGGACTCCTCCCGACCCGGCCCTGAAAGGATCAAAAGACAATGGCAGGAAACCTCGACAAGCGGCCCCCAGGTGACAAGACCCCTGCCTGCACAGACTCCGGACATCAAAGAGGGGTCGACCTATAACAAGGGGTGCTCTGGGACTGTCCGGCAGATTCGCCTTGGAACATCTGAGCCCTGCTGAGTGACTCGCGGCTCCCTGAAGATCGTAAGACCTCCGAACTTGTGCTTGAGCCCTGCTGAGTGACTCGCGGCTCCCTGAAGATCGTAAGACCTCCGAACTTGTGCTTGAGCCCTGCTGAGTGACTCGCGGCTCCCTGAAGATCGTAAGACCTCCGAACTTGTGCCTGAGCCTGCTGAGTGACTCGCGGCTCCCTGAAGATCGTAAGACTTCCAAACTTGTGCTTGAGCCCTGCTGAGTGACTCGCGGCTCCCTGAAGATCGTAAGACCTCCGAACTCGTGCTTGAGCCTGCTGAGTGACTCGCGGCTTCCCCAGACTCTCTTTGGTCCCGCCGGACCCCACGTCGACAAGCGTACCCCCCGGCTCGAGGATTGTGAGCTGTGCGCCGGGTACGCTCCTGCATTTGATCCATATCCCCCCAAAGACTGTCCCGCTACCTCCTACCCCTGCCAAGACTCTGTGAGCCCACGCTCTGCTTGTAAATATCTGCCTTGCTGATCATAAAGATCCTACTACTTCGGTTTGATAAAGTTTGAATCCTAAGAACCCTCGGTGTGGTGTCTCTTTGTCGTGTGGTGCCGAGTGTACGATCCTAGATACGAGATTCCTCCCCTGCGGAGTCTCCCGCCAGTGCCCGGCTACGATACTCTGAGGGTGGGTCTCAGGACAGTCAGGGCCCCCTCCGGGCCCCTCTGAGGTCCCCTTCTAACATTGGTGGCAAGCGACGGGATTTGGGCCCATAACCTAGAGATCGTACCGTGAACGACTGACGCACTACCGACAAAGATGGCAGAAGGAAGCACCATGAGCCCCGCAGAAACCAACACCAACAGGGTGTTCCAGGTGGAACAACTAGAAGAATACACGCACAAAGAACTGAAGCAATTCTGCAAAGAACTTAAAATCGCTACCACCGGTCTCAACACCAAAGAAGATTTGCAGAAAGCACTGAAAGCTTGGGTGGATGCCGGGGCCTCCCGCCCAGAAGGCATGGGGGAGCGACACGACGAAGCAGAACCCCCCCAAGGCGAAAGCAGCAGCAATCAGGTGCGAGGCTTCGTTCCAGACGGGGGCCTTTCCCCGGAAGAACTCGCAGACAGAGAGAGAAGTCGCAATCACGAACTCGAGTTGGCCAAACTCAAAATCGAAGGCGAATTGAAATTAGCGGAAACAAAGCTAGCAGTAGAACAAATGCGCGTACAAGGCGAATTGGAAGAGAAGAAGCTCCAACGGGAGCACGAAGGAAGGAAGCTCCAACTAGAGCACGAACGCAGCTTGAAGGAGATCGAGCTCAAAGCCAGAAACGAGGAAGGGAGGCCCCCGGGGAACCGAGAGGCGGCCTCCCCGGCAGAACAGAAGGTCCACATCCCCAAGGACGTGGTCAAAGAATATTATAAAAATGATGACATTCAACAATGGTTCAGGGCCTACGAGGTCGCCATGACCTCTCATCGGGTCCCGCAGAAGGACTGGGGGCAGGGCTGTGGGGACGGTTTCTGAGCGAAGGAAGGGACACCCTGCTCGACCTACCCCTCTCCCTGCAGACCTCCTACAGCCACATGAAAGAGGCTCTCCTCACTAGGTACGGCCGCACCCCAGAGATGTACCGTCAGCGATTCCGGGACTGCAGGAAGATCCCGGGCACCACCTGGGTGGAGTATGTAAACTTTTTCAGTGGGGCCTTCGATGGGTGGATCAAGGGCAGCAAGGTCACCACCCTCGAGGAACTCACCGACCTCATGTTGTGGGAACACCTGGCTGCGAACTGCTTTGTGGAACTACGCCAGCATCTGCTCGACAGCAAACTCACCGATCCCCGGAAGCTGGCTGTGGAAGCAGACCGCTGGACCAACACCCGGGTCCCCGGAGCATTGTAGGAGAATACCCCCGAGCCAGTCAGGGACCACCCCGCCAGAGAGGGGGAGGGAACCAGGGAGGGCAGAGAGAGTCCCAGTCGAGTCCCCCGAAGGCCCAACCTCCACCTTTCCCGGCGCCCCCCCACCAGTCTCCGGACCCCCCGGGAGACGGGGGCACCGGGTAACCATCACTTGTTTCCGTTGTCAGAGGCCCGGGCACTACGCCAATGACCCGGAGTGCCCTATGGCCCCCCAGGTCCCCCCTGCTGCAAACACTGCTAGACAGATAGCCAACGTAGCCCTGGGGGAGGAGGTTGAGGACACCGGGGAGTGGGAACCCGCAGCTATGGCCCTAGTATCCCTGGGAGATAGAGAGATGGTCCCTGGTAGCCTCCTGCCCTCCAACACGAAGAAGTACGGGCAGCTCGTCAAGATCAATGGCCACCAAATAGAAGCCCTGCGAGACACCGGGGCCAGCATCACCGGTGTCCTCAGGCACTTAGTCCCCGAGGAGCAGATCCTACCCAACGTCTTTTGCCCCGTAATTTCCGCAGATAATAGAGAGAGTATGTGTCAGGTAGCCCTGGTGCCGTTTGAGTGGGGAGGGGTGATAGGTAAACTGAGGGTTGCCGTAAGAACCTCCCAGCCGGTCGACTGCCTCTTAGGGAACGACCTGGAGAGTTCTCCCTGGAAGTACGTCGAGCGCAAGGCCCACCTAGGAATGATGGGACTCCCCGAGTGGGTGTGCGCCACCACCCGATCTATGTCCGCCTGACTCACCCCCCTGGGGGAAGTCGAGGACACCCCGACCGAGGGAGTCAGAGCAGTCCCCGCCGAGGGTCCTCCCGTCCCCCCATCGGGAGGGTCAGTCGCCAGCGACGAACCCTCACCGTCCGACACCACCCCGGTCCCCGAGTTAGGCGATCTGGCAGAATTGGCCCCGTGGCGCCACGAGGTCGGGCCCACCAGGGAGGAGTTCTGCCGGCAGTAAGCCACCTGTCCTTCCCTGGTCGGACTGCGGCACCAGGCCGAGGGCCAAGCCGCAGGCGACCAAACCGAAACGCACCGAGTTTATTGGGAGAATAACCTCTTGTACAGTGAGCAGAAGTCGGTGGAGCTAGGATCCGGCCGGGTGCTGGTGGTACCCCTACGCTTCCGAGACTTCCTCCTGGGCTTGGCCCACGACGTCCCCCTCGCCGGCCACCTGGGTCAAGACAAAACCTACAGCCGTCTCGTGACTCACTTTTACTGGCCTAGGATGAAAGCAGCTGTAGAAGCCCACTGCAAGTCCTGTCCCACGTGCCAGGCTAGTGGGAAGAGTGGGGGGAGGCGCAAGGCTCCCCTCCAACCCTTCCCGGTCGTCAGTACCCCATTCGAACGAGTCGGAATCGACATCGTGGGGCCCCTGGATCCCCCCACCTCCCAAGGTCACCGTTTCATCCTGGTCCTAGTGGATCAGGCCACCCGATACCCTGAGGCGATCCCCCTACGCACCGTCACGGCTCCCGTGGTGGGCCGAGCCCTGATGGGGATCTTTTCCCGGGTGGGTTTTCCCCGCGAGGTCGTGAGCGATCGCGGCACTAATTTTATCTCAAAATACATGACGTCCCTGTGGCAACAATGTGGAGTGTCCTATAAGTTCACCACCCCGTACCATCCCCAAGGGAACGGCCTAGTAGAAAGGTTTAACCGGACTCTGAAAGGGATGATCAACGGCCTAGAAGAACCCCTCCGGCGTAAGTGGGACGTCCTGCTCCCCTGCCTCCTGTTCGCTTACCGGGAAGTCCCACAGAAGTCCTTGGGGTTCAGCCCGTTTGAATTACTATATGGACACCCCGTCCGAGGTCCCCTCAGCTTGGTTAAGGAAGGGTGGGAGGCAGCCCCCCAGACCACCCCACGAGATGTTTTCCAATACGTTCTGGCCCTCCGGAACCAGACCAGGAAGTTCCGAGAGCTGGCCGAGGCCAACCTGGAGGCAAGCCAAGAAGAGATGAAGCGCTGGTACGACCAGAATGCCACTCTGGTCGAGTTCCAGTCGGGCCAGAAGGTATGGGTCATGGCCCCCGTGAAGCCTGGCGCCCTCCAGGACAAGTGGACCGGGCCCTTCAAAGTGATTGAGCGGAAGAGTCCAGTCACGTACTTGGTGGACGTCCAGTCGCCCCGGGATCCCCTGCGGGTCCTACACGTGAACCGCCTCAAGCCTCACTTCGTGCGGACAGAACTGAGCCTCCTGCTGGCCACCGATGACGGGGCCGAAGATGAGTCCGATCCCCTCCCGGACCTCCTGTGTGTCAAGGAGAAGGATGGCTCCGTGGAAGGAGTGAACCTCTCCCCATCCCTCACTGACCAGCATCAAGCGGACTGTCGCCAGCTCCTAGGACAATTCTCCGACCTCTTCTCCCTGATCCCCCGAGTCACCGACTGGTGTGTCCATGACGTGGACACCGGGGACAGCCCGCCAGTAAGACACCGAGCCTACCGAGTCCCTGACCGGGTCCAGTCCTGCATTCAAGCTGAAGTCTCGAAGATGTTGACCCTGGGGGTGATCGAGCCATCCGATAGTCCCTGGGCCAGCCCCGTGGTCCTAGTTCCGAAGGCCGCGGCCCCCGGTGTCGCCCCCGAGCTCCGATTCTGCGTGGACTACCGGGGGCTCAATGACGTCACCCGGGCCGATGCCCATCCCATCCCCCGAGCCGACGAGCTCATTGACCGACTCGGGGCGGCCCGGTTCCTCAGCACATTCGACCTCACTTGCGGATACTGGCAGATTGCGCTCACAGAGGAAGCCAAGGAGCGGTCCGCCTTCTCCACCCCAGATGGGCATTATCGCTTCCGCGTAATGCCCTTCGGAATGAAAAACGCCCCGGCCACCTTCCAGCGACTGGTGAATAGGGTCCTGGCCGGGATGGAACAGTTCAGTGCGGCCTATCTAGACGACATCGCCGTTTTCAGTTCCGGATGGAGTGAGCACCTCCAGCACCTCCGGAGAGTGCTAACCGCCCTGCACCAGGCAGGCCTCACAGTAAAAGCCAGCAAGTGCCAGATTGGGCAAGGATCAGTAGTCTACCTGGGGCACCAGGTCGGGAGCGGTCAGGTCGCCCCTCTACAGCCAAAGATCGACGCCATCCTAGCCTGGGAACCACCCACCACCCAAACGGAGGTCCGAGCCTTCCTGGGCCTCACTGGCTACTACCGAAGATTCATCCGGGGGTATGGCAGCCTGGTTGGCCCCCTCACCGAACTCACATCCAAAAAACAGCCCAAGAGGGTGCAGTGGACGACTGCCTGCCAGGAAGCGTTCGATGCCCTAAAGAAGGCCATGTGCACGGCCCCCGTCCTCCAGGCTCCCGACTACTCCAAGGAGTTTGTAGTCCAGACCGATGCCTCCGAGCATGGCATTGGAGCCGTCCTGTCCCAGGTGAATGACCAAGGCCTAGACCAGCCCATCGCCTTCCTCAGCCGGCGGCTGTTGCCCAGAGAACAGAGGTGGAGCACCATTGAGCGCGAAGCATTTGCCGTAGTCTGGGCCCTCAAGAAGCTGCGCCCTTACCTGTTTGGCACCCATTTCAAAGTCCAAACCGACCATCGGCCCTTGCGATGGCTCATGCAGATGCGAGGAGAAAACCCCAAGCTACTGCGGTGGTCAATCTCCCTCCAGGGGATGGATTTCACCGTAGAACATCGCCCTGGTACGGACCACGCCAACGCTGATGGCCTCTCCCGGTTCTTCCGCCTCAGCGAAGAGAACCCTCCAAGATGATGGGTAGTTCTCTCCGGCTTTCAGCTGGGGGGGACGCGTGTTAGACCCGGCCTCGTAGCATGGCTCTTCCTGTCCTCGCACTACCTAACCTGGTACCTGGGACCCCAAGCACACGGCCCGGCCGATCCTTCCCACCAGAACACACACACGCGACCCGGGCATCCCCGTCCATGGCCTCTCTCCTTTCGGCGACCCCGGGCACGCGTGCCCACTTCATGCACCAAGATGGCCGCCCGGCCCCAGCACAACCCGGGCCTAGAGGCGCCACTCCGGCTGGAGGACATCACGCTTCCAGGGGATGAGAGAGGGAGGAGCAGTTTCTATCGCACCTCTGAACTCCCCTAGGACGATGGGTTTCGATCGGCCCTCCGGCCTCCCTGAGGGCTGGCTCCACGCCTGCTGGGTGTCTGGGACTCCTCCCGACCCGGCCCTGAAAGGATCAAAAGACAATGGCAGGAAACCTCGACAAGCGACCCCCAGGTGACAAGACCCCTGCCTGCACAGACTCCGGACATCAAAGAGGGGTCGACCTATAACAAGGGGTGCTCTGGGACTGTCCGGCAGATTCGCCTTGGAACATCTGAGCCCTGCTGAGTGACTCGCGGCTCCCTGAAGATCGTAAGACCTCCGAACTTGTGCTTGAGCCCTGCTGAGTGACTCGCGGCTCCCTGAAGATCGTAAGACCTCCGAACTTGTGCCTGAGCCTGCTGAGTGACTCGCGGCTCCCTGAAGATCGTAAGACCTCTGAACTTGTGCTTGAGCCCTGCTGAGTGACTCGCGGCTCCCTGAAGATCGTAAGACCTCCGAACTCGTGCTTGAGCCTGCTGAGTGACTCGCGGCTTCCCCAGACTCTCTTTGGTCCCGCCGGACCCCACGTCGACAAGCGTACCCCCCGGCTCGAGGATTGTGAGCTGTGCGCCGGGTACGCTCCTGCATTTGATCCATATCCCCCCAAAGACTGTCCCGCTACCTCCTACCCCTGCCAAGACTCTGTGAGCCCACGCTCTGCTTGTAAATATCTGCCTTGCTGATCATAAAGATCCTACTACTTCGGTTTGATAAAGTTTGAATCCTAAGAACCCTCGGTGTGGTGTCTCTTTGTCGTGTGGTGCCGAGTGTACGATCCTAGATACGAGATTCCTCCCCTGCGGAGTCTCCCGCCAGTGCCCGGCTACGATACTCTGAGGGTGGGTCTCAGGACAGTCAGGGCCCCCTCCGGGCCCCTCTGAGGTCCCCTTCTAACATTGAGACATTTGCATGTGTGTGTGACTGCTCCCACTTGTCGGGTTCACAGCAGCGATGCTGGCAGGTGTCAGCATGGGTGCCTTGTGTTCCTCCTTGGCATCTGCATAGTCCTGGGACTGTGGCAGGGATTGTGAAGGTCACATGAGTTTTGAGGTCATGGCCATGTACCGCATACTGTGCAGTGTGTCTGTCATTCCCCAAGGTTGTAAACAGTCCTTGTGTGATGTGTGTGTGCACCTTAGTTCCTGCCAACATTCCTGTGTTTGTCATGTGTGCATGTGCAATGTCACCTGTCCATGTGGACTTCACAGATACACATTGTTGCAGTTCAGGTGTGCTGTGTTGAGGGTGGACTGATGTGAATGTTTGCATGGATGGTCCCCTAGCTCCCGTTTGTCCATGGATGAGGGGCCATGCTGAGTGATTTGTGTTTGTGGCACAGGACACATGTCTGGGTTTCCCAGTTTGTACGACATCAGCCTTTGTCATCACAGTGGAGGTGTCATGCATGCTTGTGTCACACCAATGTCTTGTCCCTGGGGATTGTGCTGTTGTGTGTCAGTCTCTTGCTGTGTTAGTTGGTGTTCATTCCAGCTAGTGTCACATGTGTCTGCTGTGCTTCCTCTCATCTCCCAACGCCTGCTTGCCCACTGAGGGTGTCCCAATGATGGTTTACTTTTGTATGGCACTGTGTCCACATCTGGGTCACTATGGTGCAGCCCCCTCATGTGTTGTGTAGTTGCCTAGGGACACTGAGACACACACACACACACACACATGTTGTGTTGGATGTGCAGTGTGAGTTTGCCTGTTTGTGTTTGGGCATCTGCACCAGTGCATTGGTATTGCTGTTGTGGGCCTTTGTCTGGATGCTGTTTCTGTGATTTTGCATGCTGTCCCTATGAGTCCCTATCAGTCATTTCACATCATTGTGGTTGTTGGGTGCCATTGCTGGCATGGAATGTGAGTTAGTGAGCTGACACCTACAGTCTACACATGTTGTTTTGGTTGGTGTGTCTATTTTCGAGATGTGTGCATGCTTGGTGATGGTCACTTCTGCTGTTGTGTCATTGTACACTGTGTGCATTGTCAGCCCCCATGTGTTGTGCTTGTCTGCACATGGCCGGAAGTGTTATGTTTTCACAGCACTGTTTGCCTCAACACATCTCTGTGTGTATGGGACACAACCACTATTTCCCCCCAGAAGTGTTTGATGTGTTGGGATTAGGGATCATACATGCTGTTTGTTATTTGCAGCTTTGACCATGATGACACTTACCTTTTGGTCACTGTGTTAAGGGGGGTTGGGTCCCCATCACCAAAATGCTCCACATCTGCTGCATTTTGTGAGCCCCCACTTGACTTCTGTTCTACACAGTGAGGGGGTGTTCTTTTTACATTGCCACAGTGCTATGGTGATTCTTTGCCTGTATGTCACGCTCATGTGTTGGTCACATATGTGCTGTTACTTACATTGTATGGCCGTAGCCATATTCACTGTTGTGGACATTTGTCACAGACTACACACTGTTGTCATGATGTCGTGGGGGATGTATTTTGCGGACATAACTGATGTTTGCGTATGCTGGATGTGTTGCGCATCACCCATCCTATGGCTGGGGGTGGCAGGGGTAATGGCCAACAGGTCCCCTATGGGTGGGGGTGGCAGGGGTGATGGGCAACAGGCCCCTATGGGTGTGGGTGGCAGGGGTGATGGGAAACATAAGCTCTATGGGTGTGGGTGGCAGGGGTGATGGGCAACAGGTCCCCTGTGAGTGGGGGTGGCAGGTGTGATGGGCAACAGGTCCCCTGTGAGTGGGGGTGGCAGGGGTGATGGGCAACAGGCCCCCTATGGGTGACCGCTCAGCCCTCCACAGGGCTTGGTCGCCCCACTCACTGCTGCCGCTCCTGCCTGCCTTTGCCGCCTCCTGCCTGCAGATTCCTTCGCTCGCTGCCCGCTGCTCCTGGGAATTTCCCGCTGCTCCTGGGAATTTCCCGCTGCCCGCAGCTTCTTGGAATTTCCCGCCGCTGCCTCCCTGCGGCCCCGCCCCCCTGTGATTCCATTCGCCGCCCCGCTCCTGCCACCCAGCTGCTCCTCCCTCCCGGCTCCTTACTTATGACGCCCCCAGAGCGACCGCACAGCTGACGCACGCAGCGGGAGCGCCGATTGAGCGCCGAAGGTGCGCCAAAGGTAAGCCCGTCTGCGCCCGTCCGTGCCTGGACCGCGCCCAGCACCAGACCCCCTGGTCCTCGCCCTCGCCAGCACACCCTGCACATCTATGACGCCAAAACCCTTCACGCACTCAACGCCGGCTGAAACACCGCCTGCTACCGAGCCACCCCGAGACGGACCCTTCACCTGCCTGACCTGCAGCTTCACTGGCCTCCGACCCAACACCGCACCTGCTAAACCGAGCCCCAGCAACAAACACCTGATGTGCATCCTGCTTAACACCCGCTCCGTTCACAGGCATGCCGTCGAACTCTGGAACCTCCTTGACTCGACAGCACCAGACATCGCCTTCCTGACGGAAACCTGGATGAACGCCTCCTCAGCGCCCGACGTCGCCATCGCCGTCCCGGAAGGCTACAAAATCACCAGGAAGGACCGCGTCAACCAGACAGGAGGAGGCATCGCCATCATCCACAAGAACACCATCCGCATCACGACCAACTCCGATGACACCTTCACCTCCGCCGAACACCTCCACTTCCAGATACACACCGACCCAAGACCATGCTCAGAGGCACCCTCGTCTACAGGCCACCAGGACCACGCACACAGTTCAGCGAAGACATCACAGACTTCATCAGCCCGCACGCCATCAATTCCACCGACTACATCCTCCTGGGGGACCTCAACTTCCACCTGGAGGACAACAAGGACCACAACACCACTGCTCTGCTGGACAACCGGGCCAACCTCGGACTCAAGCAACTGGTAACCACCCCCACCCACTGCGCCGGCCACACGCTTGACCCAGTCTTCTCATCCAGCAAATACGTCACCTTCAGCCACTCCACCAATCTCCAGTGGACTGACCACAGCTGCGTCCACTTCAGCTTCAGTAAAACGACGACCCACCACCACCCTCAACAAGCCCCCCACAGGAGCTGGAACAAGATCACCAGCGACCAGCTCACCACCTTCCTCAGCCAGAACCTCCCACCAGCTCAACGGACCCCAACGAAGCCGCCAACAACCTCACACAGTGGATCACCAACTGCGCAGATGCCCTCGCACCACTGAAGAAGAACCCCCCCAGCAGACGCGGCAGCAAGAAAGCCTCCTGGTTCACCGACGAGCTCATCACCTCCAAGAAGAACTGCCGTTCCCTGGAGAGCACCTGGCGCACCAACCAGACCACATACAACATGACGGCCCTCAAACACGCCACCCGCAAACACGACCAACTGATCCGCGCCACAAAGAAGACAGCCTTCAAGGAACGACTGGACAACAACACCCACAACAGCAAGGAACTCTTCAGCATCGTCAAAGAGCTCTCCAACCCCGACGCCGGAAACAATGACATCACTCCCTCGCAAGACCTCTGCGACTCCCTCGCAGCCTTCTTCCACGACAAGATCGCCAACATTCACAACAGCTTTGACCTACCAACCACGAACCCCACCACCGAACCGATGCCCCCCACCGCCACCCTCCGCACCTGGACCCCAGTCAGCACCGAAGACACAACACGCACAATGAACACCATCAACTCCAGATCCCCTACGGACCCCTGCCCACACCACATCTTCAACACGGCCGACCACATCATCGCACCCCACCTCCGCGACATCATCAACGCCTCCTTCAACACCGCCACCTTCCCGGAGTGCTGGAAACATGCCGAGATCAGTGCCCTGCTGAAGAAACCAACTGCAGACCCTTCCGACCTCAAGAACTACCGCCCCATCTCGCTCCTCCCGTTTCCTGCCAAAGTCATCGAGAAGACCGTCAACAGACAGCTAGCCGCCTTCCTCGAGGCCAACGGATCCCTCGACCACTCGCAATCCGGCTTCCGAGCCAACCACAGCACGGAGACCGCCCTCATCGCAGCCACAGACGACATCAGATCCCTAATGGACAACGGGGAAACTGCGGCCCTCATCCTCCTGGACCTCTCCGCAGCGTTCAACACTGTCTGCCACCGCACCCTGGTACAGCGCCTGAACAACACCGGCATCCAGGAGAAGGCCCTGGAGTGGATCACCTCATTCCTCGCCGTAAGAACCCAGAGAGTCCGCCTCCCCCCGTTCCGGTCAGCGGCCACCGAAGTCATCTGCGGCGTTCCACAAGGGTCATCGCTCAGCCCCACCCTCTTCAACGTCTACATGAGCCCCCTCGCAACCATCGCACGTCAACACAACCTCAAGATCATCATCTACGCCGACGACACCCAGCTGATCCTCTCCCTCACCAGCGACCCGGACGCCACCAGAGCCAGCCTACACGAAGGGATGAAAGACGTCGCCGAATGGATGAAGAACAGCCGCATGAAACTGAACTCAGACAAGACGGAGGTCCTCATCCTGGGATCATCACCCTCCACCTGGGACGACTCCTGGTGGCCCCCCGCCCTGGGAGCCACCCCCAAGCCAACGGACCACGCACGCAACCTAGGCTTCATCCTGGACTCCTCCCTCTCGATGACCAGACAAGTCAATGCCGTCTCGTCTTCATGCTTCAACACCCTGCGCATGCTTCGAAAGATCTTCCGGTGGATCCCCACCGAGACCAGGAAGACGGTCACCCAGGCCCTCGTCACCAGTCGGCTGGACTACGGGAACGCCCTCTATGCCGGCACCGCCGCCAAACTCCAGAAGAAACTCCAACGGATCCAGAACGCCTCAGCACGACTCATCCTGGACATCCCCCGACACAGCCACATCTCCGGACACCTGAGAGACCTGCACTGGCTCCCCGTCAACAAAGGAATCACGTTCTGACTCCTCACCCACGCACACAAGGCCCTCCATGACCTGGGCCCCAAGCTCCTCAACAGCCGCCTGACCTTCCACAAGCCCACCCGCCAGCTCCGCTCCGCCAGCCTCGCTCTCGCCACCGTCCCCCGCATCCGCAGAGCCACCGCCAGAGGAGGATCCTTCTCCTACCTGGCAGCCAAGACATGGAACTCCCTCCCCATCCACCTCCGGACAACGCAAGACCATCTCGACTTCAGGAAGCAACTCAAGACCTGGCTGTTCGAGCAGTAGCGTTCCCCCCCCCCCAGCGCCTTGAGACCCTCCGGGTGAGCAGTGCGCTATACAAATGCCTATGATTGATTGATTGGGTGGCAGGGGTGATGGGCAACAGGTCCCCTATGGGTGTGGGTGGCAGGGGTGATGGGCAACATAAGCCCTGTGAGTGGGGGTGGCAGGGGTGATGGGAAACATAAGCCCTGTGAGTGGGGGTGGCAGGGGTGATGGGAAAAATAAGCCCTCTGGGTGTGGGTGGCAGTGGTGATGGGCAACAGGTCCCCTGTGAGTGGGGGTGGCAGGGGTGATGGGCAACATAAGGCCTGTGAGTGGGGGTAGCAGGGGTGATGGGCAACATAAGCCCTATTAGTGGGGGTGGCAGGGGTGATGGGCAACATAAGCCCTATGGGTGTGGGTGGCAGGGGTGATGGGCAACAGGTCCCCTGTGAGTGGGGGTGGCAGGGGTGATGGGCAACATAAGGCCTGTGAGTGGGGGTGGCAGGGGTGATGGTCAAGAGGTTCCCAATGGGTGGGGGTGGCAGGGGTGATGGGAAACATAAGCCCTATGGGTGGGGGTGGCAGCGGTGATGGGCAACTGTTCCCCTGTGAGTGTGGGTGGCAGGGGTGATGGGCAACATAAGCCCTGTGAGTGGGGGTGGCAGGGGTGATGGGCAACAGGCCCCCTATGGGTGTGGGTGACAGGGGTGATGGGCAACAGGCCCCCTATAGGTGTGGGTGGCAGGGGTGATGGGCATCATAAGCCCTGTGAGTGGGGGTGGCAGGGGTGATGGGCAACATAAGCCCTATGAGTGGGGGTGGCAGGGGTGATGGGCAACATAAGCCCTGTGAGTGGGGGTGGCAGGGGTGATGGGCAACAGGCCCCCTATAGGTGTGGGTGGCAGGGGTGATGGGCAACAGGCCCCCTATGGGTGTGGGTGGCAGGGGTGATGGGCAACATAAGCCCTGTGAGTGGGGGTGGCAGGGGTGATGGGAAACATAAGCCCTATGGGTGTGGGTGGCAGGGGTGATGGGCAATAGGTCCCCTGTGAGAGGGGGTAGCAGGGGTGATGGGCAACAGGTCCCCTGTGAGTGGGGGTGGCAGGGGTGATGGGAAACATAAGCCCTATGGGTGGGGGTGGCAGGGGTGATGGGCAACAGGCCCCCTATGGGTGTGGGTGGCAGGGGTGATGGGCAACATAAGCCCTGTGAGTGGGGGTGGCAGGGGTGATGGGAAACATAAGCCCTATGGGCGTGGGTGGCAGGGGTAATGGGCAACAGGTCCCCTGTGAGTGGGGGTGGCAGGGATGATGGGCAACATAAGGCCTGTGAGTGGGGTTGGCAGGGGTGATGGTCAACAGGTTCCCTATGGGTGGGGGTGGCAGGGGTGATGGGAAACATAAGCCCTATGGGTGGGGGTGGCAGGGGTGATGGGCAACAGGTCCCCTGTGAGTGGGGTGGCAGGGGTGATAGGCAACATAAGGCCTGTGCGTGGGGGTGGCAGGGGTGATGGGAAACATAAGGCCTGTGAGTCGGGGTGGCAGGGGTGATGGGCAACATAAGGCCTGTGAGTGGGGGTGGCAGGGTTGATGGGAAACATAAGGCTTGTGAGTGGGGGTGGCAGGGGTGATGGACAACAGGTCCCCTGTGAGTGGGGTGGCAGGGGTGATGGGCAACAGGTCCCCTGTGAGTGGGGGTGGCAGGGGTGATGGGCAACATAAGGCCTGTGAGTGGGGCTGGCAGGGGTGATGGTCAACACGTTCCCTATGGGTGGGGGTGGCAGGGATGATGGGAAACATAAGCCCTGTGAGTGGAGGTGGCAGGGGTGATGGGAAACATAAGCCCTATGGGTGTGGGTGGCAGGGGTGATGGGCAACAGGTCCCCTGTGAGTGGGGGTGGCAGGGGTGATGGGCAACATAAGGCCTGTGAGTGGGGGTGGCAGGGGTGATGGGCAACATAAGCCCTATGAGTGGGGGTGGCAGGGGTGATGGGCAACATAAGCCCTATGGGTGTGGGTGGCAGGGGTGATGGGCAACATAAGCCCTATGAGTGGGGGTGGCAGGGGTGATGGGCAACAGGACCCCTATGGGTGGTGGCTTTAGTGGTGCTGGCCATGTAACCCCTATGGTGGGCTGTTGTTAGTGGCCAGGATATGTATCTCCTGTGTGTGTGCGCTATTTTGCGGGTACGTGTCGTTTGTTTATGTGGTAGGTGTCTGACTTACCGTCTGCGCCGTCGGCGTCGGTCCCTGATCCGGTCATAGATGTAGAGTACTGGTATGACCTGCGCGATGGGATTCATGATGTGTTCGTGTCGTATACGCTGCTTGTTGCTCCGTCTCGTACCCGCTGCAAGCTGTTCCGTCTCGTAGCCGTGTATTGATTTGTGGCGCGAATCGTAGCTGATATGCTTGTTTTCCGGATGCAGTGACGTACCGTACGTGACGACCCGTCCGGCGCTTAGGAAGTACGCATCGTACTTGTCATGCCGGAAACTGCTGTGGATACTGCTTCCGGGCGACACGGTTCCTCTTTAGGAGTTACGGCTCGGACGGAGAATGGGGCTTGATTCACAGCCTACGTGTCGGTCGCATCGTACTTCCTATACAGGACGCACCGGCTCCGGGTACGTGTCGGTCACAGTGTAAGGCTACGGACAGCTGTCCGACCGGCCATCGGAATCGGTCACTATGTGTCTTAATGCCTGAGGCATTCTACAGGTGTATAGACACTAACTAGATTGTGAGAGTGCTGGTTGTTGACAGGAAGGTGACTTTTTAAGTGCTTGTGTGTTCAAACAGTGATTAGATAAGGACATGTTTCTGTCAGGATAATTGCAGGAGTGGACAGAGACTGATAGGCTGATTGAAGCACTACAAGAATACCACCTGGCTTATAGCAAGGGTGAATCAGTTCTCTGCTGGGGGTTACGGACCTGCATACATTGCACACATTTCACTGTGGCAGTATGTGTCTTAATGCCTGAGGCTTTCTACAGGTGTATGGACAGTGGCTTGATACAGAGAGTGCTGGTAGTTGACAGGAGAGTGAGTTTTTAAGTGCTTGTGTGTTGGCACAGAGATTAGATAAGGACATGGTTCTGTCAGAATGATTGCAGGAGTGGCCAGAGACTGATTGGGGCACTGCATGAATACTACCTAGTTATTGCAAGGGTGAATCAATACTCTGCTGGGGGTTACAGGCCTGCATACATTGCGCACATTTCGCTGTACCACTATGTGTCTTAATGCCTGTGACATTCTTTAAGTGCATGGATACTGAGTGGATAGTTTAAATGGTGGTAGTTGACAGCAGGGAGAGTTTATAAGTGCTTCTGTGTTGTCACAGCGATTACATAAGGACATACTTCTATCAGGATAATTGCAGGAGAGGACAAAGACTGATAGGCTGATTGGGGCACTGCATAAATACTACTGGGCTTATTGCAAGGGTGAATCAGTGGTATGTTGGGGTTTACAGGCCTACATACATCGTAAACATTTCACTTTACCTCTATGTGTCTTAATGCCTGAGACATTCTACCGGTGTATGCACAGTGACTAGATACTGAGAGTGCTGGTATTTGACAGGAGGGTGAGTTTTAACTGCTTCTGTTTTGGCACAGAAATTAGAAAAGGACATGCTTCTGTTAGGATGATTGCAGACGTGGCCAGAGACTGATTTTCTGATTGGACACTGCATGAATACTACGTGGCTTATTGCAAGGGTGAATCAGTAGTCTGCTGGTTATTACAGTCCTGCATAATTGCGCCCATTTCACTGTAGCACCATGTGTCTTAATGTCTGAGGCATTCAAAATGGACACTGACTAGATAGTGAGAGTGCTATGAGTTGACAGAAAAGTGAGTTTTTAAGTGCTTGTGTGTTGGCACAGGCAGTAGATAAGGACATGGTTCTGTCAGGATGATTGCAGGACTGGATAGAGAGTGACAGTGTAATTGGGGCACTACTTGAATAGTACCTGGCTTATAGCAAGGGTGAATTATTACTCTGTTGGGGGTTAGGGTCCTGCTTACATTGCACACATTTAACTGTAGCACTATGTGTCTTAATGCCTGAGGCATTCTACAGGTGTATGGACAGTGACTAGATAGTGAGAGTGCTGGTAGTTGACAGACGAGTGAGTTTTTAAGTGCTTCTGTGTTGGCAGAGCGATTAGATAAGGACATGCTTCTGTCAGGATAATTGCAGGATTGGACAGAGAAAGATAGGCTGATTGGAGCACTGCATGAAATCTACCTAGTTATTGCAAGGGTGAATCAGAAGTCTACTGGGGATTACAGGACTGCATTCATTGCACACATTTCACTGTACCACTATGTGTCTTAATGCCTGTGACATTATATAAGTGCATGGATACTGAGTGGATAGTTTAAACGGAGGTAGTTCACAGCAGGGAGAGTTTATAAGTTCTTCTGTGTTGTCACAGCGATTACATAAGGACATGCTTCTACCAGGATAATTGCAGGAGTGGACAGAGACTGATAGGCTGATTGGGGCACTGTGTAAATACTACTGAGCTTATTGCAAGAGTGAATCAGTAGTGGTTTGTGGGTTACAGGCCTACATAAATTGTGCACATTTCACTGTACCACTATGTGTCTCAATGCCTGAGACATTCTACCAGTGTATGCACAGTGACTAGATACTGAGAGTGCTGGTATTTGACAGAAGGGTGAGTTTTTAACTGCTTCTGTATTGGCACAGAAATTAGAAAAGGACATGCTTCTGTTAGGATGATTGTAGGAGTGGCCAGAGACTTGATACTCTGATTGGACACTGCATGACTACTACGTTGCTTATTGCAAGGGTGAATCAGTAGTCTGCTGGTTATTACAGACCTGCATACATCGCGCACATTTCACTGTTACACCATGTGTCTTAATGCCTGAGGCATTCAAAATGGACACTGACTAGATAGTGAGAGTGCTATGAGTTGACAGAAAAGTGAGTTTTTAAGTGCTTGTGTGATGGCATAGACAGTAAACAACAGTAAATAAGGACATGGTTCTGTCAGGATGATTGAAGGACTGGATAGAGAGTGACAGTGTAATTGGGGCACTACTTGAATAGTACCTGGCTTATAGCAAGGGTGAATTAGTACTCTGTTGGGGGTTAGGGGCCTGCTTACATTGCACACATTTAAGTGTAGCGCTATGTGTCTTAATGCCTGAGGCATTCTGCAGGTGTATGGACAGTGACTAGATAGTGAGAGTGCCGGTAGTTGACAGAAGAGTGAGTTTTTAAGTGCTTCTGTGTTGGCAGAGCGATTAGATAAGGACATGCTTCTGTCAGGATAGTTGCAGGATTGGACAGAGACTGATAGGCTGATTGGAGCATTGCATGAAAATAACCTAGTTATTGCAAGGGTGAATCAGAAGTCTACTGGGGATTACAGGACTGCATTTATTGCACACATTTCACTGTTCCACTATGTGTCTTAATGCCTGTGACATTCTATAAGTGTATGGATACTGAGTGGATAGTTTAAATGAAGGTAGTTCACAGCAGGGAGAGTCTATAAGTGCTTCTGTGTTGTCACAGCGATTACATAAGGACATGCTTCTACCAGGATAATTGCAGGAGTGGGCAGAGACTGATAGGCTGATTGGGGCACTGCGTAAATACTACTGAGCTTATTGCAAGTTGACAGGAGAGTGAGTTTTTAAGTCCTTGTGTGTTGGCACAGAAATTAGATAAGGTCCTGGTTCTGTCAGGATGATTGCAGGAGTGGCCAGAGACTGATAGGCTGATTGGGGCACTGCATGAATACTACCTAGTTATTGCGAGGGTAAATCAATACTCTGCTGGGGGTTACAGGCCTACATACATCGTACACATTTCACTGTACCGCTATGTGTCTTAATGCCTGAGACATTCTACTGGTGTATGCACAGTGACTAGATACTGAGAGTGCTGGTAGTTGACAGGAGGGTGAGTTTTTAACTGCTTCTGTGTTGGCACAGAAATTAGATAAGGACATGCTTCTGTTAGGATGATTGCCGGAGTGGACAGAGACTGATACTCTGATTGAACACTGCATGAATTCTACGTGGCTTATTGCAAGGGTGAATCAGTAGTCTGCTGGTTATTACAGACCTGCAGACATTGCGCTCATTTCACTGTAGCACCATGTGTCTTAATGCCTGAGGCATTCAAAAAGGTGTATGTACACTGACTAGATACTGAGAGTATTATGAGTTGACAGAAGAGTGAGTTTTAAGTGCTTGTGTGTTGGCACAGACAGTAAATAAGGACATGGTTCTGTCAGGATGATTGCAGGCCTCTATAGTGAGTGACAGTCTAATTGGAGCTCTGCTTGAATACTACCTGGCTTATAGCAAGGGAATCAGTACTCTGCTGCCGGTTAGGGGCCTGCATACATTGCGGACATTTCACTGTAGCACTATTGGCCCGATGTAAGTGGCTAAATACCGGTAAGTAACCCCGAAAATCGGTAAATTTCAGGGTTACCGACCTGTATTTAGCTATTTCTAATGTAGGTGATGATTCGGTAAATATCGAATCGGTATTTACCAAATCTGTATTTACCGAATCGGTATTTACCAAATCGGTAAATGCAATGTAGAAAGCACATGTAGAGTGCTTATGTGCTTTAAGAATTCGCTAATTACCACCAACTTCAAGTTGGTGGTAATTAACGAATTCCTTTAAAAACTCACTTATGAATTTATTTTTAAGTGCCATGTGGCACACATCCATGCCCTTAGGGCATCTATGTGAGCCACATGTGCACACATGCACATTTCAGGGGTGCAACAGGGTGTCCTTTGGACACCCTGGCACCCTTGAAATACCTCCCGGTATTACCGATTCGGTAATACCGAATCGCTAATACAGAATTGCTTTACATTCATTCCTATGGGCCTCCAAGCCCCTAGGAATGAATGGGTAGGTATTCCTTATTACCGAATCGGTATTACCGATTCGGTAATAAGGAATATTAGGGAATCAGTATTTTTTACCGATTCATTAGCTACATAAGAAATACCGATTTCTTAATACCGAATCGGTAAAATTTGTTATTAAGAATTCGGTATTTATGGATTATCTACAAATGGCCCTATGTGTCTTAACGCCTGAGGCATTCTACAGGTGTATGGAGACTGACTAGATAGTGAGAGTGCTGGTAGTTGACAGGAGAGTGAGTTTTTAAGTGCTTGTGTGTTGGCACAGCGATTAGATAAGGACATGCTTCTGTCAGGATAATTGCAGGAGTGGACAGAGACTGCTAGGCTGATTGGGGCACTGCATAAATACTACCTGGTTATTGAAAGGGTGAATCAGAAGTCTGCTGGGGGTTACAGGGCTGCATACATTGCGCACATTTCACTGTTTCACCATGTGTCCTAATGCCTGAGGCATTCTACAGGTGCATGGACAGTGACTTGATAGTCACAGTGCTGGTAGTTGACAGGAGAGTGAGTTTTCAAGTGCTTGTGTTTCAGAGAGTAGATACAGACATAGTGCTGTCAGGATGATAGGAGCAGTGGACAGGGACTGAGAGTGTGATTGCTTATCTACATGGCTACTGTATGGACTTTTACAGGAGTGAATCACTAGTGTGCTGGAGGTAAAGGTACCGCATAGATTGTGCACATTTACTTATATGCTAACTACGAAATTAGACATTATAGAAACACAAAATCACTTGTCATACACTTATAAAATCACATTTTCACCACGTGTGCAATCCTCTAATGTATCTGATACCTCTCATTAATTCATACAAATATAAATATAATGTAAACAACTTCCTGACTCATGAAATACTAACAAATACTACATACCAGAAAGAATAAAATGTACTGACTTTCTTTGCAGCTACATATTGTCCTT
Source organism: Triturus cristatus (assembly GCF_964204655.1). Taxonomy (NCBI): domain Eukaryota; kingdom Metazoa; phylum Chordata; class Amphibia; order Caudata; family Salamandridae; genus Triturus; species Triturus cristatus. The sequence goes on along the minus strand of NC_140593.1, from coordinate 715,404,648 downwards.
TAAATCTACAAATATGCAACTTCATCAAACTATACCTCTCAACAGACTAAATGAAGAAGAGTAATAAAGAACACTTTTTTATAAGGATTTTTTAAACTGTACAAACTGTACCAACTAATAACAGATTCATAATTATTACCAGCTTATATGATCATTTTACAAACAGCACAATTGCACCTCATTTTACTACACTATCCATAATAATATAATATTTGTAAACTATACCTTTTTACACAGAAGAAACAATCATGCCTAATAAACTACACCTTATAGGAATACTTTAGAAATTACACCTTCTTACTACATATTTAGCCAATTAACAATACATAAGAGCCTTCATTTAACTATATCTCCCAACACACTTAAATATATATTTTACTGTACATATTGTTTTTTAAGCAAACTTCAAATGCAATAAAGATAATCCCTATACACATCTCTGCATTTTATAATATATTTCAAACAACACAGTTTCATAAAAATGTCAAATCTTTTTTAAATTAACCTAACAAATGTGTAACTCACCTTAAAATAAATCTGTTGAATGAAAAATCTCACACTCTCACTCAGGATTTTTTTTTGCAAACAAAGAATGTAGATCAACACACTCTGCAAGGGTGAACCAGTATTGGCAATCTTTGCCTCTATTTTTCCATACATATAGACATACACAACAAATGGCATTGCTTCCCAGTGTTTTTCAAATTGAAAAACGAATTTCCATTGGTCATAGAGAATACAACTTTTCAACTGACATCTTCACCCCTTTGTCCTTAATGTCAGTGTCCATAGCAACAAGTCATACAACATTCAATTTAGCTGCCAGGTTACAAGTTCACCACACAATGTTGCAAATGATATTAGCAGGTGTGGTTGGCTTTGCAATGCTTGACCTTTTCCTTTCTGCTGTACCTTTCCAACATTTGTTAATAACCAATAAGAATCATGCTTTCTAAACAAAGTAAAATGCACCCTATATTTGAATGTAGAGTGTTGTTAAACAGCCAATCAAATCTCTACTTTGTTAAAAACAGCATCTTGTCCACCATTTTAGATAGATTTTATTCTTCCACCCGCCTACCTCAGCTGCAGACATCTTCTGATTACCTACAGAAATCCCTTCAAGATGCTTTCTGTGTGGATTATTGGACGCAGCTATATTTTCTGGTGCAAAAGGTATGCTGAAATGTAGACATTAAATGTATTGGAAAGAGAGGATTAAAGTGGTACCAATTGATGCCATTGGTTAAATCCTTTTTGCATCTCCAACCACCTGACCTCATGATTGTGCACTGTGGTGGCAATGACCTAGGCACATTGACTGGGTTAGCTCTAGAAATGCTAACGAAGGACACCTTTGCAGAATTGATGTTGCTTTTCCCCAAAACTGCCTTTGTGTACTCTAACATATGCCAAAGACAGAATTGGAAGAGGTCGAATCAATTTTGTCCACAGATTGAGAAAGTTAGAAAAAATGTCAATAAAGCTGTTTCTGCTTATCTCAGAGACCATAGTATGGGGTCTATATACAACAACAATCTGGGTTTTAATATGGATGGCATATACAGAAGAGATGGTGTACATTTCACAGATGAGGGAAACAGAGTCTTTGTCAACAACTTAAGACTCTGCATTGGCACTTACATGTAGCTACAAAAATCTCCCAATAAACACAAGGGCTCTTTTTAGAGCCACCCAATATCCTAACATCTAACCTAGGTTTTTATTAATTAAAAATAAATATTTTTGCTTGGAGTCGCGCAACCAGCGCGAATTGGATTCGCGTACCCCTCACGTGCACACTAGGGGCCGCGCTGACACTGCGCTAGGTACGCGACTCCATATTTTATCATAAAAAAATACCGTGTTTTACCTTTAATTTCTATTCACCCCGGGGACCCCATCCCCCGGGGCCCATATGACACGTTGAGGACTGTGGGGGGAGCCCCAATGTCCCCACGGTCCCGCCGGCTCCCTGCGTCCTACGGGAGCGGTAATGCTTTTTCACATGGGGAGCTGCTAACATGCAGCTCCCCATGATGAAAAGCAATCTGCTTTGCTTCATTGAAGCGAGGCTCCCGACCAGTCATTGCAAACAACAGTGTCCCGGCGGTGGGCACCCCGGGACACTGCAGGAGCCGGCCCTGGGGGCAGCCCCCCTCCAAATCTGTACAAAGCCCCGGGAGGTGGCAGTCCCCGGGGCATGTGGGGGGGGCTCAAGCTCCCCCACACATTGTTTTTTTAACAAAAAAGAAGCCCCGGAGGTGGCGGTCCCCGGGGCTGTGGGGGTCCCCCTGGGCCCCCACAAATACTATTTACACATGCCCCCAGGACTTGCCCACCCAGGGGCTAATTAATAACGAAGCGCGGGAGTCCGCTCTTCATTTTTTTCATTTTTGCGGCTGGCTCCACGCACCCTGCACATTTTCAGCCGATTTAATAAACAAAAAATGCTTTTTGTTTTGCCCTGGGGGTCCTTGTGGGACCCCCTAAGCACACCTAGGGGGTCAGGGTGTTTCTACGCTGCCCCCTTTTCTTGATTTCCACATTTGTTTTTCGAGTTTCTTCGGCCTCTGTTCTTCCGAGGCACAAAATGGCTGCCAACACTTCCTGGTTTGGAGTGTTGACAGCCAATGCAGGGTGCACGGATCCACTGTGCCTCTAGATATCACAATCTTTATTTCTTAATTTCTCAAAAACTACTGAACAGATTTACACCATTTTAAAAAAGATTGCTTTCTGAGCCAAGCAGTACCTTTTTACCAAATTTGGTGTAAATCCGTTCAGCGGTTTTTACTATAACAGTGTCTAAAGTTTTGTATGGGAAAATTATTTTTTCACCACTATTTTTTGAATTTCTCAGGAACTACTGAACGTATTTACACCATTTTAAAAAAGGGCGCTTTCTGAACCAAGGGCTACCTTTTTGCAAAATTTGGTGAAATTCCATTCAGCAGTTCGGGCTGTAGCCATGTCTAAAATTTCATATGGGAAATAACATGGGAAAAACGCATTTTGGGACCCCCCTTTTTTCTCGGCCCCCGCTTGACGAATCACCCCCAAGCTTTCAGGATAGGAGCTGACCGGAACGGGCCATTAGTTTTGATAATTTTGCGAAGATTCGTTAACCGGCGCAAAAGTTATTGGGAATAGAATGTTACGATTTTCCTATGGATAATAGGTCCTAACTATAACTACCTACTGGCGACCGCCACACAAACATATGAATATATTTATTTATACATTTGTATATTTACATACACATAAAAAAACAAATAAACTGCAAACAAGTTTCAAATATTTTTATTTTTTATTATATATGAAAAGCATCTTAAACATATCTTAAAAATTGTATAAATGTCTATATATAAAAAATATCAATCTAAATACACAAACACATATTAATAATTTACTTTAAGCAATATTATCAAAAAAAATAAACAATATAAATAATAAATATACTATTCACACTCCGATTTATACATCATCTTAATTACAAACTTTACAAAATTTATGATCAATTAATTAATTACTATAAATTAACAATAATTATTAATTCATTCGAATGTATTCACTTTCCATCCTGTACGCCGACAAACCCCACAACCTGCACTTAAAACATAACTTAAAAAATAAAACAGTTACACAATTTACATATTTAATTGTCCATTAAATAATTAATTATAATTAATAATGTATTATTAATTAATTATAATTAATTTATTTCCCACCCTGTACCCCTACAAACCCCATAACCCTCTGCAACACTAATCAGTACAATAAACAAGGAAATTACATATAAAAACAACAAAAAATGTGCAAATCATATTAAAGAAACATTACAAATAATGATATAAACAATTTATAACATATACATATAAAACATATACCAAAATGCATGCAAATAATCCAAAACTATATAAACAGCAATATTTCTGTATTCGATATTAACATAGATATTTTTAATCTTGATATTAAAAGCATAGATAATTTTATAAACAATATTAATAACATTGTTATATATTTAACATTGATATTACTTACCTTAGAAAAACCAGTCTTATCAACAATATTCCTGCATCACAATATTTGTGAATCACAATATTAAAAATTCGAATTTTCGCATCGCAATATTTTTTACTTGATATTTTGTCCGAATACCTACATTTCCCCTTCTGAACATTCAAGAGTTGGTGGCAACCTTAACTGGGACAAATGTATTTACTAAACTCGACATGACATTGGCTTATCATCAGGTGGAATTGGACCTGGCCCCACGTGATCTAACAGCAATTCTAACACTGTTGGGCGCTTATAGGCCCAAAAGGTAACCATTTGGTATTCTATTAGTGGCTTTAGTGTTCCAGAGGGTAATGTCAGGAGTTTTGAAAGGTCTTGATTGGTATTACCAAGATGACTTGCTCGTATTTGGGAAAGATAAACAAGAACATGATGTAAGGGTACAAATGGTATTTCTAAGACTAATGAAGTTAGACCCGACTATGAAAGATAACATGTGTAGGTTTTCTGTGTATGAGGTATCCTATCTAGGTCATCTCATTACAGGTTCTGGTATTGTCCAAAAAAAGGAATTGGTGGAGACCATTTGGAATCTAGAGTAGCCAAAGAGCAAAGAAGAGTTGGAGGCATATGTACAATGCCCCTGTGGCAGTTTTATGACACTAGGGCATTACTTTTTTGACAATCCGAAGGTGCAGTGTGCTGTCCCATATTTACAAGGCCACGCAAAGCCCCCCTGCGTGTCTTTTCATGCCCTTGTAAATATGGAGTCAGGCACTGCCTTACCCTGCATGTGAGGGGTGTTCCATGGTTGTTATATTGGCTGTTCCCAAACAACACCCATGGTTTTTACACTGCCCCAGATTTACAACATAGCATAAATCTGGGGAAGCACCAAAACTAACACCTTCCCAAAGCAGGTGTAACAAGGTGCAATGGTCTTACATGTACTTGGACTCAAAGAAGGAAAAATCTTTAGCGTGGGTGAACCTGGTCCCTGTATCTGACCTATATTCCTTCGGGGTTGGCCTGAACTTGTGATTTTAGCCTAGTCGAGCTCAACCAGCTAAACACAACTGGTGATTTTTGCTTTTTGACGCTATTTTCCTTCTGGTTCTATTGATTGAATTTCTGTTCTTTTGATGTAATTTTATTTATTAAAATTAAGTATTTGTTCAAAATGGCTTTGGGATTTGTCTTATGCTGTGTTTTTACTTTATTACTGTTTGGTAAGTTAAGCCTAACTGCTTCTGTACCAAGCTAGGGGAGTGTTAAGCACAGCTTAAATCAGTGACTTTTTTGGTTCACTCTGGCAATGTTTGTGTTTACTGTTTGAGGGTGGCATCTCTCCTCTCAACTAATAACCCTTACATGCATTCACTGGAAATACCAGCATAGCATTTTGGAACACTTTGATAGAAAAATAAAAACTATGGCTCTTTGAAAATCTAATTCAGCAGAAGTCTAACCTAAAGACATTTTTTTCAATGAGAATAGGTGAAATGACGTTATAAAGATGATAAGTAATTTTTATTTAGGCACTTGTACAATCGGATGTAGCTTTTAAGTCCAATGTGGAAAATACAGATACCCCATCTAACATGGAAATCTTTTAATTAACCCCTTGAATGCTCATGACGGAACCACTCCGTCGTGAGCCACGGGCGCGCTGTGCTCATGACGGAGTGGTTCCGTCATGCTGCGGCCGTTTGCTGTCGCTCCGCCCACGCGGCGCTGTTTCCCCGCCTGTGCGGGCGATCAGCGCAAGTGGGTGGAGTCATGACGGAACCACGCCGTCATGAGCACAGCTCGCCTGTGACTCATGACGGCGTGGTTCCGTCATGAGCATAGCGGCGCCGCGCTCACCCCAAACCCCCCCAGCGCTGCGGCGGAATTTGCGCCGCAGCGAAGGGGTTAACACAAGACGAGGGATGATTGTCTGTATCAATTACAATTATTTATTGCTCTAGGGTCTACATACAAATTAAGTTTGCCAGTCTCTTTCTTAGTTATGACAATAGGAGAAATCCACTTCACTTCTTCTATTACGTTATTAGCCACTATTATTCTAGCATATTTTTGCTAAGCAGGATCAGTATTGGTTCTCAATAAAAAGAGACGCCATAAATTTCCTAAATCACCTGAAAATGCTGTGATACATTTCGCAGTATCAGGCCATTTGTGATTGCAAAAAGGCTTATCTAATCTATCAAACCCAACTTTTGATTGATAACACATTACAGACTACCAATTGGGGTTTGCGATCTGATAATGATTCAGTATTTGGATGGGGTGCATTTAGGTTGTCCCTTACAAATACCAAATCGTAATGGTATGTACTAATGTTTTGTGACCGAAATGAGGTCGCAAAATATTTGTTCTTTACCACCAACTCAAAGTTGGTAGTGGTAACTCATTCGCAAATTGTAGGAGGTCCACATGGGACTCCTTTCCTTTTGAGAATATTAAAAAAAACATTTTGAAAATAGGCAGTGATCTCATGGACCACTGGCTAATCTTAAAAAATAAAAATTAAACATTTCATTTTTTATTTTTAAACACATCCCATTTTCCTTTATGGAAAATAGACCTCAGTTTAAAGAAAAAAGTTTTCTTTATTTAAAAGCGATCACAGAGATTGTGGTCTGCTGGCCCCAGCAGGTCACCATTCCTGGAATGGCAACGAATCCTAGTGGTTCACAAATTGCGACCAACCTCATTAATATTCATGACGTAGGTAGAAATGGGACCCACTAAGAATCAGTAATTTACTAAATGACCTTTTAGCACAAAGATCGCTTTGCAAATTGCCACACTGTTTCCAAAAATACAAATCAAAAATTGCGAGTTGTATTTTGTAACCAGTTGTAAGTACATCTAGCACATAGATCCTGATCCAGGGGTATATTTGAAAGACACTTTACCATCAAAGTAGCCCATGAAGTCTGTAATGTTCCTTAAAATGATACAACTTTCAAAGCCAGTTTCTGTAGTTCCTTCACTTAATTTTTAAGCTTACTGTCACAGTACAGTTGATAATTATGGTAAATGGAGATTTCAAATCTAACATTATGTCTGAGTCTTTGCCTCTAGTATGAATGATGCACATAGGAGGTCCCACTTCATCCTCCCTGTTCCACTATTTATATTCCTTACAACCGGAATCATATGTTTAAATTTCATGTATTTGGTTTACTTCAACTTTCACAGCTCTTTTTTTTCCTTTCCAGACATACGTTAGAAAAATGTTTCTTTTCTACCACAAGTTTTACAGTTCTTATTTAGTGCAGGACATCCTTTGTAGGAAGGTACGTGGAAAGAGTTCCTACATCTGGAGCAGTTTTCTCTTCCACTTTCTTCTATTTCTCAAAATATTTAACTTCCTTCCATTCCACAGTACAAACTTCAATGGGTTTCCTTTCCAACTTATCCTGATTGAGGGGACAAGCAACTCTATAGCCCACAAGTTGATCACTGGTAATCTCAGGCACTGATTCCTCAAAATTACAAATAATAGCCAACCTTCTTTTCAAAACTCAAAGAGACTGTCCCTTTTCTCTGCAGGTTCTGAGCACATCATATTGCTGATTTATATTGTATTTGCTAAATTTCTCTGTGCTTTTAGGTGTTCAGAAACGCTATGGAAAGAATTGTACAGGTTTACAACTTTTTTACTAAGTATCCCAATTTTGACAGGAAGATTTACAGAATTGTGATAGGGATCAAGTGAGCGATTGCAATCAAAATAAATGTGTGTGTATTGTTGAACCCCTCACATGTTCTTGTAACTGTATTGCTTTTGTATTGTTTTTTTGCTTGTTGTTTTTGATCATTTAGTGATCACAATCATTACATAGAGTGCATAGTCATATGCCCTCATTTAACACTATACTTTGTTTAACAACTATTGGGCTGATTCTGATGTCTGTTGGATCACAATCGACGGCCTATCGGTTGCAATCCGACCAACATCTCTACATACTGTCCGGACGCCACATTATGATGCGGTGGGTGGAGGCATCGGGTGGAGGGACCGTCCGTGGCACTTCCGACGGGTTCAAAGAGCCCATCGGTGCATCGGAAAACACCATAATCCCCTATTAAAGGCAGAGCCAGGCTCGGCTCTGCCAGTGGGATTATGGTGGCAGTTTTCGTCAGCTATTTCATGTTGGCCTTTCTGACATGAAAAGGCTGTCAGAAAGTGTCTTTGGGAGCCTCTAGGAGGGCCCTCTCCCCCCAGCACTCGCCTCCTCAACATCCCTGCACAGTGTGGCAGGCACCGCATGGTGCCTGCCACGCGGTGCAGGGAAGTTTGCAAACCTCCATTCTACAATGGAAACTTGTGCTGCGGGCCTATTCTGCCGACTGCAAAAGCTTCTATTGTAGAAAGGATGTTTCTGACTGCCCAAAGGGCCGTGACATCCAAATCAGGCAGTAGGAACCGCCGACCTACGGTTGGGTGGTTCCAATCCACAACAGTTGTTAATTGCGCAGTTTCCAATAGTTTGATTTCCATTTATATTGTATATGTACACTACATATTGTGGAATATAAAGTGCTCTGTATTCACCACTCTGTATAGCCAGTCACAATATTTTTACAACTTGATAACTCTATTGTCCTGGAGGCTTTGACTATTCAGCCACATCTATCTGGATGGGAAGGAAGCTAAGCAGACTAACTTCCCATCTCTGGTAGAATATTGAGAGTCCTAGTTAGTAGAAAACACAAGTACTCAAATTTTTAATAATGCTTGTTTGCCAATACCAAATCACAGTCAGGGAAAAAGCCTGTTGTATCAACAACCCCTTTTGTAATACTGTCTGGAAGCAATGCTTGTTCATCATTTCTGGCTCAGTTGATGCAACACTTATCAGAATTACAGTGCCTGAAAGAACAGTTTTCCATGAAGGACAGTGTGTGTTGGGGAGGAAATGCTGATCAGTTATAACATGTACTCATTTTATCAATTAATATGTTTGTGTGTAGTAGGTCAGGTCATATTGATTCAACTGAATCAGAGCAGGATACCTTCCAAGCTACTTTCTCCAATTTTTGTGATGGAAATCAATGACATAAGTAATTTTGTTTCCCTTATTGATTAGAAATCCAGTTAACCTATCTGAATCTTCATTAAATCTATCTAGAGGTATTCACTTTCTGCCAGAAAAGCAAACAGATGGGAGATCTCAGGTCAATAATTAATAATCTGGGAATTCCAGTCTTGCCCCTGATATTCCTGATCAACGTTTTAGTAGACCTGGAAGAACAAAGATAAAGAGGGAAATTGATAGATTAGAGAAGGCTGCAGCAACTCCCACAACAACCTGAGTGTGGAAGACTTTAGAAATGTCAAAGTCTTAGAATCTGTCTCAAAATATAGAAGCACATATTATTAATTAATTGGCAAAAACACCCTTTCTCTGACACATTCTTTACTTATAGCATTTAGAGGCCTAAATACTTATGAACTGTACATAGGAATAAAAAGGAATTCAACATAACATAAAATTGTAATATATATATATATATATTCACTGAAAAAAACATAGGTTTCAGGGGTGTTATAGTTAGCTGGACTTTTCACTTGTACAAAACCATTGAAATTCCCCCGTTATAGTTAGTTCAGCTAACTATAACTCGCGCGCCCGCAATGTACTGCTGATGACGTCACATATTACATCACTCATGACATGGTCAGTGACATCACTCATGACATCACTTGTTTATATTTTAATATTTTATCCGCACAGACACACGTTTTAAAAACAATAAAGTTCCTAATACCCGCCTTCTATGAACAGTTAGCTTGCTGCCCCATCCCCCTCCTCCCTATCCTCTGTTGTGTGAATCCATGGACTAGCCTCCTCCCTCCTGCCATGCATGGTCTGATGTGCTGCCACTGCCCTCAATTTAGTATGATGTACCAGTCCACTCCTCCTGCCCTCCATTGCCCAATTCTATGCCCCATCATTGACCTCCTGCTTAAACTCAGTGCTTAGCTTGCTGCCCCTATTCTCCTTCCCCCTGCCCTCCGATGTCTTTGTGCATGCCCCTGCTCCAACCTTTTTGCCCACCATGTTCCATGGACCTGCCACTCCTATCTACTCTGAGTGTTCTGCTGAGCTGCCACTCCCCTCCCACCTGCCTAGCATTGTCAGATGACTGTAACCTGTCCCTGCCACCTCCACCCTGCCTGTCCACATGCCATGCCCCTATCCTCTTCCTCCTGTCCTACATGGTCCATTGTACTGCCACACCCTTCTGCCCTCCCTGGTCTGTTGTGCTGCAACTGCTCCTTCTGCCTGCCCCGTGCGGTCTGTTGTGAGGCACCTTCCCCTGAACTTTCTTGTCTGTGCACAGGTCCTGACCCTCCCTTCTATCCTCCATCGTCCTTTGTGCATGCCCCTGCACCCTCCTTCTTGCCCATCATAGCCATTGTGCTGCCACTAACCCTCCCACTTGCCATGCATGGTCTTCTGTGCTGCCATGGCCCCTCCCACCTTCCCTGTGTGGTCAGTTAGCTGCCCCTGACCCCCTCCCACCTTCCCTCCATGGTCTGTGTGTATGCCATCACAGTCTCACTGTTGCTCTTCATGGTGTGTCTTGCTTCTAGTGCCCATCCTGCCTGACCTCCATGGCTATCTTGCTGCTCCTGCCGTGCTCCCTTGCCCCCAGCCCTCTGTTTACATGTGCAGACCCCTACTCCCTCCCTCCTGGCTTGTCTGTTCCATTGTAATGCCCCTGATCCGTCCCTCCTGCCCTTTATGGTCTGTTATGCTGCAGCTTTCTCTCCTGTCTGTCCATTATGGTCAGCTAGCTACCATTGCCTCTTGCCCCTCTGTTCTCTGTTGTCCATTTGCATGGTCCTGTCCCCTCCTTCTTGCTTTCTATGGATTGTTGTGCTGCACTCCCGTCCCGCATGTCCTGTGTGGTGTATTGTGCTGCTGCAAACCCTGATGCCTGCCCTGCAGGGTCAGTTTGGTGCACCTCTCCATGTCCCTCCTGTCCTCTGTTATCCAAGTCCATGTCCCTACCCCATTTCCTTCCATGATCCAATGTACCATACTTGCGAACATTTTGAACTTGGTAAGAGGGAGATTATGAAAAAAAACTGGGGTATTGATTTTCCCCTTTGAGTTACATTGAAAAAGAGGAGATTGTAGACAGGAGACAGATCAAATAAAGCCCATTTGAGCTTAAAAACATTGGACGTTTCCTGGCTGAATCGGATCTGTTGGCATGTATGGTTGTACTACCATTGCCTCTTCCTTCTGCCCACAGTGGTCTATTACATTGCCACAGCCTCTCTTGCAAGTCCTGTATTGTTGGTTTGTTGCCCCTGCCCCCCTTTCCACTGCCCTCCATAGTCTGTTGTGCTGCCACGGCCCTTCCTGCCTGCTCAGTGTGGTTAAATTGTTGCCTTTGCACCCTCCTACCTGCCTTCAATTTTCAGAGTCTGTGCCCCTGGCCTCTGCCTCTCAACAGTATCCTAATGAACAACTAGATTGCTAACATTCTATATTTATTACAAAAGTGTGGAACGCCTGACGTCATCTTGATGTAATCAAAACTGTAATACCTAGAGCATTTCCTTTAGAAATTACATATATGAGAGGGTCTTATTGGCATCAAAATTATGGTTAGTGCTCTAAAAGACTAAAATAAGGACATATTTTCTGAGTTTTCAAATAGCGACAAAGCACTTTTAAATTATTTGTTATCTTTATGTTTTTTTATCCAGTTGACCACTTGATTAAATGTTGTACTTAGGGGAGAGGATGGGGTGTTACTTCCAGAACTGTAGACTTTGCAACTGGGGAACCAGGTTGGAGTTTCTGCTTCAGCTCGACATTCTGTGATTCTGGTCAAATCACTTAGTCTCCCCATGTCTACAATCAAAATTAATTTGTTCTTGTGTGATGTAACCAATGCTCATGTAAAGCACTCCAATACCTGACAAGTCTGCACTATATAACACAGCAAAAACACAAAATTATAAGTGTTTTGCACACTTCTGTCATTGGGCTATATTTGGGCTACATCTGGGTGATTTTGGGCTACATTTGGGCTCTTTTGTCTCCGGTGGCCATCTTGGGAGATTTATTTGTTATGAAGTTTCCTAGTTTCCTCATGTACTGCAGTCTCCTCAGGAGGAAATGCTTTCAGTTTTTTACTTTGATTCCATCATGAAGGTATTCAGATATGTCACACATTTGCCTTAAATTCTGAATGTTAGCACTCTAGTTGCTCATTAGATCACTGTAGTAAAACTACTGTTCACCATGGAAGTCTACTCCTGGTATTAAAAGTGCATGTTTCAGTCTGCATGTCTGAATTTTTTAATGAAATAGAAGAGGATTTGAGAAGTCACTCAAAATGTGCCCTCATTTTCTTTCTTCAGCATTAATCATAATTTCTATGGCAAAATGAACCCCCTCATTGTGTTCCTTTTTAAATTAAATGTTTTAAGTGTTACCAGTTTATTCCAATCAAGATGGCTTCAGGTGTGCGATACTTTTGTCATAATGAAGACAGTAAGCGCTCTAGTTGTTTTTAAGAACACTCTGGGAAATTCTGTCATTGGGCTATACTTGGGCTACATCTGGGTGATATTTGGGCTACATTTGGGCTCTTTTGTCTCTGGTGGCCATCTTGGGAGACTTATTTGTTATGAAGTTTCCTAATTTCCTCATTTACTGCAGTCTACTCAGTAGGAAATACTTTCAGTTTTTTACTTTGATTCCATCAAGAAGGCATTCAGATGTGTCACACATTTGCCATACATTCAGAATGTTAACACTCATTTTGCTCATTAGATCACTGTAGTAAAGCTACTGCTCACCAGGGAAAACTGCTGCTGGTATTGAAAGTGCATGTTTCAGTCTGCATGTCAGAATTTTTGAATGAAATAGAAGAGGATTTGAGAAGTCACTAAAAATGTGCCCTAATTTTTCTTTCTGCAGCACTAATCATACTTTTTATGGAAAAATGAACCCCCTCATTTTGTTCCTTTTTAAATTAAATTTTTTAAGAGTTACCACTTTAATCCAAGCAAGATGGCTTCAGGTGTGCCATACGTTTATCATAAGTAGGACTGTTAGCGCTCTAGTTGTTCTTTGGAACACTCTGGGAAGCTGCAGTAGAACACAAAGGAATCAACTGACAGTCTCTGCCCTTGTTGGATGTACATGTTTTACTGAGAATGTCAGACTTCATTCTCACATAACTGAGAAAGATAATGTGAATTTACAGAAAATAAGCTCTCAGTTTAGCTTATAGATCACCTTCCAAACCTCTGTGGGAAAAGCATGAGAAAATATTTTTCTCTCAATCATGATATCCCAGCAGAAGGCTTTTTCACATGCTGAAATCACCTTAGAACATACCACAATTCCTAAAATGAGTATGGTACCATCAACAAATGATTTATAATTTAACTAAAGTCTTAAAACCTTCTATTAACTGTAATGCTTTTTAATGAGGTGCTATCATGTATATTGGTCCCAAGATGGCTGCCAACACTTCTTGGATGAAGTGCTGACAGCCAATCAGATCTCAGGATGAGATGTGTGGTTAGGCTCCGCCCACATATATATATGATTTTACTTTTGATTTTCTCAGGAACTACTGAACAGATTGACTCCATATATGCAAAAGGCACATCCCTGAGCTGAGGACTACCTCTCTGCCAAATTTCAAGTAATTCTGTTCAGCCGTTCGGGCTGTACCTTGGACTAAAGGTCCCTATGGAAAATTGCATGGGGAAAACGCGTTTTGGGACCCCCCTTTTTTCTCAGCCTCCGCTTGACGAATCCCCCCGAGACTTTCAGGGTAGGAGCGGAGCGGAGCGCCCCACCTATTTTGAGAATTTTGCGAGGATTCGTCAACCGGCGCCAAAGTTATTCCAAATAGAATGTTGCAGATTTCCTATGGAAACACGGTCCTAACTATAACTATCTACTGGAGACCGCCAGTAGATAACATATATATATATATATATATATTCACAGAAAAAAACATAGGTTTCCGGGGTGTTATAGTTAGCTGGACATTTCCCTCGTACAAAACCCTAGAAATTCCCCCGTTATAGTTAGTTCAGCTAACTATAACTCGGGCGCCCCCGCAATGCACTGCTGGTGACGTCACATATTACATCACTCATGACATGGTCAGTGACATCACTGATGACATCACTGATGACATCTCAAATGACATCACTGATGACATCATCCAGTGAGTCTGTGTTTCTGTAAAGTTTTAATATGTTTAATATATATAGGGAAAGGCCTATGGAAGAATGAGTGGGTGTATAAGTGTGTGAATGGATGATTTTCTAGGTGCGTGACTGACTCTATAAGTGAGTCATTAAATGTATCTTACTGCAGACTAGTGACTAAACTGTGTGAATGTCTGTATCTGTCTGTCTGTTGGTGTATAAGTGGCTGCATGGTTTTGTGAATAGCTATATGAGTGTCTATATGGGTTCTTGACTGGTTGTCTGAGTATCTGTATGGGTGCCTGAGTGTTTGTGTGGGTAGGGTGTGTGTGACTCTGTGCATAGATGTGTGAGTGCGGGATTCTATGGGTGCATGGTTTTAAGAGTGCATCTTTGATGGACTGTATGGTTGGGTGAGTGTATGTATGGGTGATAGTGATTGAATGTATATCTCAGTGGTACATGTGTGAGTAACTACATATGTGAAAGGCAGGTTATATGTGTGTAAGAGTATATAACTGAGCATATGTGAGAGTGTGTAATTGTGAGAGTGGCTGTATGGATGAGTGTGTGCTTGTATCAGTAATTGTATAAGAGCATAAGAATGTGGTAGTATTTTTATGAGTAAGTGAACTTGTGTGTGTATAACTGTATAGGTGAGTAAATTGGAGTGTGATTAATTATTTGCATGATTGACTAGGTGTGTGAGTATGTCTATGGATGATTGGCGGTGTCTGAGTGTCTATATAGGTGTATAAATGCATATGATAGTCCTGTACTGAGTGACTGTAAGTATGAGTGACTCTACAGGTGAGTGAGTGGAGGTGTGTGTAGACGTAAGAGTCAAAGATTGGGTATGCAGTTATTGGTATTGGAGTATCTATGGTTTTGAGAATGGCCGTCTGAAATTTTGAGTCGGTATATCAAAGGTTATATTAGGGTGTGAGAAGATGCACTAATTTATTACATGGATGAAGCCATCAGTGATGTCATTTGAGATGTCATCAGTGATGTCATCAGTGATGTCTCTGACCATGTCATGAGTGATGTAATATGTGACGTCATCAGCAGTGCATTGTGGGGGCGCGCAATTTATAGTTAGCTGAACTAACTATAACGGGGGAATTTCTAGGGTTTTGTACGAGGGAAATGTCCAGCTAACTATAACACCCCTGAAACCTATGGTTTTTTCAGTGAATTTCTAAGGTTTTTTAAATGCCAATTCCTAAGTATAACATGCATGAAACCTATGGTTTTTTCAGTGAATTTCAAAGGTTTTTTAAATGCTAATTCCTTTCTATAATTTATCTTTAAAGCTACGATTTTTAATGATTTTCATTGAATTTCTACATTTTTCAATTTCAGTGTGTCAATTCCTTTAATTATGTTTTTTTTTAATTCATTTTTATCACCTTTATGTTAAACTTATTTTTTCAATTAATTCTTTTCAAAATTAAAAAATATGATTTGTATTATTGGTTTAAAATTTTTTTTTAATGTTTTAAAATATATTTTTATATATTTTTTAAATATTTTTAAACTATATTTTCAAAACTTTATTTTTTATTTTTTTTCCATTTTTTTGGGATCCGCGCACCCTATGCGCACCCTTCTCGACCCCTACACGGAAGCATCCGCGTACGGTAAGCGTTGGGTACGTGTTTTGAGCGCGATTGCAATGCGACCGGTACGCTACTCCAAGCCAATACGCGACACGTACGATGCTCGTTATGCGACGCTTGCGCGCTTCCGCGATGCGTCATGTGCGTGCAAGACGCGGTGGGTGCGCAAATCCTGCGAAATATTTAACATTTAAACAAACATATATATATGTATTTTATGTGAATATTAATTGAAGACAAACTGTAAACTAATCATAAAAGTAATATATTTTTACATTTAATCCTATATTCTTTTTAAATTCAATTTCGTGGATGCGCGCTGGGTGCGTGCTGCGTAAGCGCACGGTGCGCGGATCCCATGTGACCTGAAAAAAAGAGATTTGATTGGTTCATTACACTTCCTGTTCTAACTATTGAAAGACCCCACCCATTTCAATCATTCTTCTTTGACCTTCTTTGGAGGAGCATCTCTTTGCAGAGAAGAAGCTTTTTTGATTAGGTTTTAACTTAGCTCAAACTTTTTTCTTAACAAACAATGGCTTGAGGGCAGCAGGCATCTCCTGGATCTCCTCATTCATCTGAGGATGATTTTTTGAAGAGCCACCACGCACACCACGTTTTTCATCTGTGGTGTGGACATTTTTCACATATCCTGAGAGGCAAACAAAGACCAATGCAACCTTGGTGACCTGCAAGATCTGCCAGAGAGTGCTGTCCCGTGGGGATCCAAACACAAAAAATATTCATGCGGAACTGCGACATGATGAAACAGTTAAGGACCCTTCATCCAGTAAACCTTGCTCGGGAGGAATGCTGAAGGATGAGAGTCGTTCCTGCTCCTTCGGATTCATCGCAGCCAAGCACTTCAAGAGTGCATCCTTCTGCACAAAATTTGGACATCCGTCCGCAGTTCCAATTTTTGAAAGTGCTCTGCATAAAATGCAATGCTTCTTTATGGTACGGGGAGCAGTCTATTGATCTGATCTGCCGCAAGCAAGAGAGTCACTATTACTAGTTTTTTTGTTTTTTTCCTGAAATTCACTGTTTTGTTCCTCAAGTTCTGTTTTTTCCTTTTTTTTTCAAGAAAATCCCCTAAAAAATCAAAATTGTTCAAAAAAACTAAATATAAAAGAAAAAAGAAGAAAAAAAAAGTTCTTCTATGAACTAACTTTCCTGGTTTAAAAAAAGAGCTATATATTTGTTTGTTGGTGTGTGAAAGTTTAGATGAATGTATGTGTAGAACGTAATTGACTGAATGAATGCATTAATAGCGTATGGTGAATGTATAAGTGCAGAACTATGAGGAAGTGCTGCAGCATCACACAGTAACCTCTTTAACTGCAATGTGCTGTAGTACTTCTGAAGCACAGGGATGCAACATATGTACATAAATATGTTGCACACCTATGCTTCTCTCGGCACGGCTGCTTAAAATGCATTCATGTGGTGACACAGGCACCCTTGCACCATAGTGGAAGGATATCTGTGTCATGTGCGGTTTGTTTTTGTGCAGAAAGACACACCTTCCTGCACAAAAACAATCAGTAAACGCATTTTTCTCTGACAATGTATGCTGAACATTTTAGCATGTATTGAAGATTTAAAAATGAGGAGAAAAGAAAACAATTCTCCTTGTGCTTTCGTACACCAGTTAGAGAATGGTGCAGCATTCACACACATATCGAGATTTATGATTTCTGATAAATCTGGAGATGTGTCTTGTTCTATGAGTATTCAGTGTAATCATGCACAACAACACTTATAGAACAACCTTTCAACGCAAAGTGGTGTGTATGATGAGGTTGTATTTACATGGAGTAGAAAAAGTACACAGAGCGCCTTTTCCTCTCTTTGTAAACATGAAAGAGTGTCTTGTGCAATAACTATGTTACAAAAAGTGACATATTTCTGTTTTAAAATTGCTTCCGAATGATAGAAGGTAAGCACAGAGTTTTGTCGGCAAAGATGCTCAAACAAGAATGATTGAAATGATTGCGGTCCTTCAATAGGCACAATGGGAAATATCATGAACCACTCAAATCTGTTTTTTTGGAGGTCACATAATATCCGGTAAGAGAGAGATTTCAAAACTACATCGGTATAAACAGAGTGTTTTTAAAAACTTGTTCAATCTTTATAGGTTCTTGCAGATCTGCCCATTCTGCATATTAATACTTAGTTAAACTTACCTTCACAGTAATAGAAATTAAAAATGGTATACATTTTTTTCAGATTTGTTTTGCAATGTAAATTGATGTAAACTGCTTATTTTAGAATTTGGATCTGTAAAGAAAAGAAAAAATAGTTATAACATGTAATAATACATTTTTTACAACACAGCATAATTTCAACAAAGTAATTTGTTTGCCTTTTTTGCTGTTCTCAGAATATATTGAATTTCACTAGAAATAGTGATTTCAATCATACTCATCACTTAACAGCGGGCAAAAAAAAAAAAAAAACAATCAAAAATATTGTTTAAAAAAAAACGACATGCTATTCTCAGTAAAATACCACAAGATACAAATCACACATATATGAAATGCTTATGTCTAACAAAATTTTATAAGTTTAACTTATAAAAACTGTAAATGTTGTCGCTTAAAAATATTCACCGAGTCAATGAGCACAAAAAAGTCCATAATTCAAACATATACCTTTCCTTGAGCCCAAATGGTATTTTTGCACTCCTTTTTATGTAAATTGTCCAATGGTAGTCCTATTAAATTATAATAATAAATTCCTCAGAGAATGAATTATCTTCCTAAAACTTTGACTTTAAAAATATTTGGTTGGAATTAGGCAATTCCCTAGGCAAACGTTGTTTAAAAACCAACTGGGAATCATTACAAAGTGTCCAGCCTTTCTCACATTTTAGATAGGCATTGTAATGTCCAGATGTGGTGGAAGGACCATCATGGAAAATTATTGCAATTGCTACAAAAGTCCTTCCTGATATTGATAGTTGTGTTGCTACAAACTGCTTTATTAAAGTATCCAATTTTCTTCCATCTGCTGTACAACGCTGCATCATTAAAATTATGTATTGTCCATATTTTGTTAAAAATAATGTGGATAACATTTCTGATTTACATTGGCTACACTCCATGTTTTGATTTGCACCTTCAACTAATTTATTGAAAGACACTGATTTACAGTCTGGTAATGTTAAATACAGAAATCTTTCAGTGTCTACATTAGTGGTACATGTATACATGCAATTTTCCCAATGATGTTCCCATTTGTAAGAAAGGCCAAAAATATTTCCTATTTCTACACCTTCATTTTAAAAAATGGTAAGCATATACATTAAAAATTCCTGAGCATCTTGTTGGATATTTTGTGTAAATTGTGTAGAACCAGAACACACATCCAAAAGATTACGAACATCTGAAACAGATTGTATTTTACTTGTATCTGTTGTCAATTTTTCATAAATAGAATGCAACAGAGTACAAAATCTTTTTTGCCGATTCTGCATAATTTGTTCTTGCAAACCTTCAAGATAAAAAACAACATTGACCACAACATTAGCATAGCAGTTGACACCTGAACTATTTTCCAACTGATAACCAACAACCTCTTCAACAGTGTCCAATTTCTTTTTACTTGCAATCACAACATTATCTTGTTCTTTTCCCTTCTCTACACCTTCAGAACAGTTATTCTCAAACCTTCTTTTTCGACCAATCACACGCTTTTCAAATACAGGATATTGACCTAAATTTGGAGCATACACCCTTCTTAACCTATTATACTCTTTTACACAGCTTGCATCTGCAGTAACCTTTGTCTCATCAAAATCAATCAAAAACAAACCAGATAATGTTCTGACTCGCGACAAAGCAACATATGCCATACCCTCTTTAAATACAGTAGATCCAATGTTCACCAATGCACTGTCTACACTTAATCCTTGAGATTTATTAATAGTCACTGCATATGCCAGAGGAAATGGAAATTGTTACCTACGGGCATATAAATCTTTAACAAGCAAAAAACGAACTGAACAACAACCAATTTCTTTAACATCTTCAATCTGATCAAATTTAATTTTTAAAAATTAAATTCCTTCTTTTTTCTGATAATTCACAAAATCCACCACTTTACCCATTGCGCCATTAACTAACCGTTTTTCTACATCCAAATTACGCCTTAAAATTACCCGACAGTTTACACACGCATATAGTGTCTTTTCTAAACCAGCTGTTTTAGATATTTTTTTTCGAAAGAATCCAGTTTTGTTTTCAACTTTCCCTTCAAAATAATAGTGATTCCTTCATGCTCTAATTTATCGATGGCTTCCATTTTTATAATTTCTTAATTTTCCAGTTTCAATAGTTCTTCGTTGAATATGGAACACTCACGCAGTGTTGGCATTAAACAGATCACTGATTTATTTTCAGCAATTTTCATGTACACTTTTGCATAAACTACATTTTCATTTGGAAAGACATTGCAAAGACATTGCAAAGTAATCGACTTTCCAAAGCTTGTTTGCCATGTTTTTTAAGAATTCCAATTCTTATATCTTGAAGAATACTTCCATATTCAGCATCATTTGCCTGTCTCATATTTGTTGTCAGTTCTTTGTATTCAAATTTTATCCAAATGTTCACATTACCAACACTACCAAGAGACTTTCTGGTATCTTCATGTGCAAGTGTTTTAAATACCGGTTGTCCTTTTACCGGTATCAGTTGCAATTGATTTGCAATTAATTGATTTAAAAATACCTGATTTGCACACTGTCCTCATTTCCACAGCAGCTGAATATTAGCTGTTAGGGAAAGGAAAACCACTCGTTCTTGGCGCCATTGACCGCCGAGGGAGAACGATAGCCACGCCCACCTCTTGCTGGCCACGCCCCCTCCGACGTCACTAGCGACCACTATAAATCATGTGTCAATACCGGAAGCGCAGCGGACGAGCGCAGCGGGCACGCCGATTGCGCACCGAAGGCGCGCTTAAGGCAAGCTCGTCTGCGCTCGTCCGCGACGAGGATGCGCCTAGCGCCATAATCCCTGCCCTACACAGCCTACTCTTCCCCTGCTATACTCGGGATGCACTGCTTAATCTCCGAGGGTTTGCGCACGAAGGTAAGCTCACCTTTGAAGAAACTGCTTCTCCTGTAACTGACTTCACCCACAAGGACCTAATTGTAAGAGGCCTTTTGAATGTCAGATCTTTACCGAAGCATGCCACTGAAATCAATCTCCTTATAGATTTACACCATCTGGATGTTCCTAACCGAGACTTGGACACATGCAAACTGTGAGACCGACTTAGCAGCTGCTTGCCCGCTAAACTTTAATATTCTTCATCTTCCCAGACCCAAAGGCCGCGGTGGCGGAGTTGGCGTCATCTTCCGAGCCTCGTGGCAAATGAACACCTTAGACATTGATCCCGTACCCGGAATCGAGCTCTTTGGTTTGACTATAAACTGCCACCAAGGAGTCACCTTTACGGTGATTATCTGCTACCGTCCACCTGGGGCCTTTTCTCTCTCGCAACAGAAAGCACTCCTCACGACTATCACCAACATGGCAACCTCTCATAATAAACTTATACTCCTAGGAGATTTCAATCTTTGGCCAAACGGCAGCCTAGACACAGGTCTAGACAACCTTCTGCTGTCCTGTGATAGTGTGGGGCTTTACCAACTGATAAAGGACCCCACTCACTCCGCAGGCAACCGGCTTGACCTTATCTTCTCGACCCCAGGTCTAACTCAAGTAGGCGACATTCTACCCATGAGCTGGACAGACCACTCGCTCATCAAACTGTACATCAATAACGCCGCAACAAGTAAGCCCAAAAATCACCCGCCAACACAACTCTCTTATCGGAACTGGAAAGCTTTAGAAAAACTCAGCATTTCCACCAAAGTCTTCGAGGTGGAGGAAAGTTTTTCCTCCACCAGCTCGGTGGAAGACAATTACAGATCCCTTAGCTCGAGAATCACTTCCATTGCGGACTCTGTTGCCCCTCCTAAACTCTGTAAACCTAAAGGTAGAGCACCCGCTCCCTGGTACAATGACTCTCTGAAAACCCTCAAATCAACCTGCAAACAGGCTGAGAGAAAGTGGAGACACGGATACTGCAACAACAATAAAATCCTCTGGAAAAAGTCACTCCGTGACTACAAATCCGCCATCGCAGAGAGTAAAACGAATTACTACTGCTCTACCATAGCCAACGCGGCCAACAGTCCAAAAAGTATATTTCAGATCCTGGACAACATCTTTCATCCCGACTGCGTTAAGAACCCCATTCCCCCATCTCAGTCCCTTTGTGACAGCCTTGCTCAGTTTTTTACTGACAAAATTGAGACCATCATCATCAATTTGGCAACGCCCCCGTCACACACTTATCCCACCCTTCCCGAAGTCAGCCCCACCAATTCTGACTCTTTGAGGTCAGCCTGTCCTCCTACGAATAGGCTACTGGCTTTCCCCCTTATTTCTCAAACCGAGTTTGAAAAAGTTGCACAGGGCATCACCTCGGGATCCCCCCTTGATCCTCTGCCTCAAAAAATCTGGAAAGCATGTGGGCACGAACTATTTGACACTCTCCGGATGATTTGTAATCAATCCCTCAGCTGCGGCTTCGTTCCCCGCCCCTGGAAGCAAGCGCTTATCACCCCGCTACTAAAGAAACCCACGCTAAACCCAGAATGTTTATCTAACTTCCGCCCCATATCACTCCTACCCTTCCCGGTGAAGGTGCTCGAACGTTGGGTCAGTAAATGCCTCTCAGCCCACCTCGAGCAGCACCACATTCTGGACGAATTCCAATTTGGTTTTCGCCCAGCCCATGGCACTGAAACTGCTGTGCTCACTGCCATGGAGGAGCTTCGAATGCGCGCAGACAGGGGCCAAGCCGTGGCCCTGATTTTATTAGACCTGTCTGCCGCATTCGATACTGTCAATCATGGGATTCTGCTCGAGCGCTTGAGAGAGGCAGGGATCGACGGCACGGCCCTGATCTGGTTTCACTCCTACCTCAGCGAAAGAAAACAGGCCGTATCCCTCCCTCCTTTCCAATCGGTCTTTTCCCCTGTCCCTCACGGTGTTCCCCAGGGTTCCTCTATCAGTCCGATTCTTTTTAATGTTTACTTGAAACCACTGGTCACGTTAATTAAATCTCATAACATGACCACAGTAAACTATGCGGACGATACCCAGCTCCTCTTCTCTTGGGAAGGCGAAGATTCCATCTCCTTGCAAGCCTTCCATGAATGTCTAAGAGACACTGCGAGCTGGTTGCATCAGAACTCCCTTCAGTTCAACGCCTCGAAAACTGAGGTGCTGTTCTGCACTGCGAGTCGCATACCCCGCCCTCTGCCCGCTGAGTTCTGGCCCCCGGAAAACTCCAACAACCCGTCACCTGTCACCACTGTTCGCAACCTGGGCGTCATGCTTAATCACCAACTGAGCATGGAAACGCAGGTCTCAAGAACAGTCGCTACCTGCTCTGGCCTTATGCGCTCGCTGCGCAAGGTCTTGCCTTTGCTACTTGCCTCCGCCAGAGCACTAGTAGTCAGGTGTACTATTCTTAGTCGCCTCGACTACTGTAATGCCCTGCTGCTTGAATCTCCTGCGACACTACTGGACAGACTCCAACGAGTTCAGTCGGCAGCAGCCAAATTGGCTCTTGGATGGACCAGGAGATCCTCGGCCACCGCTGCACTGGCCGAGCAGCACTGGCTGCCTTTGAAGCAACGCGTTGCCTTCAAGGCCCTCTGCCTGGTCTTTAAGGCACTACATGGTGCAGGACCCAGACCTCTTCAACGTCAGTTCTCTTGGTACATCCCCACCAGAACACTCAGGTCCACAACTGCCTGCCTTGTGAGAGTGCCCAGATGTAAGAAGGCCAGGACGGGGGAAGATCGTTCAGAGTAGCTGCAGCCAAGCTGTGGAACAGTCTGCCTGTCGATATCCGCCAAATCCCCCATCTCCTCCCCTTCAGGAAACGAATCAAAACATGGCTCTTTCCTCCACCCCTTTAGACCGGCCAGCCAAAGTCTTTTCCCCCCCCCGGCAATAAACCCCCGGAGTAGCTACCAGCGCCAGGATACCTGCCAGGTGACAGCCGCGCTCTATAAATATTTTAAATTAAATTAAATTAAATAGATCTCCAAAAACTATGACGTGTTTTCCTCCAAATAACACGTCATACTCTGTTTTAAGAATTTGCTGCATTCTTAAATGCACAAAGGCAAGCATCAAGTTTGAGAACATGCTCACCTAATCAATAATGAGAAGTTTCATTTTCTTCAAGACTCTTGAAACTTCACAACAAGCTTCTCCAGATAGCTTGTGGTATTCCAATTTGTTGTCATGCTCTACTGGTAGCATTAGTAAACGATGTAAAGTAATTCCTTTAATGTTATGTGCTGCAAACCAGTTGGAGCAGTGACAACACAAGACAAATGCGACTCAGTTGTTTTTTGCAGATAACTTGTAATTACTTTAATTAAGAAACTTTTTCCTGTTCCAGCTTGACCACTCACATACATTCGGATAGGTTGAAATGATGTATAGGAGCACCCTTTCTTTACATGAAGTAATCCATGGTCAATCTGCTCTTTCACTTGTTGATATATTTGTTTCTGTTCAACATTTAGCTGTTCTTCTAAGTTTCCTAACTGTATTACATCTACAATTGGATGTCCAAGTGGATCTTGACTCAGTGCAGCAGAACTTTGACTGTCTTGAGAACTGTCTCTAGCAATCTCAGCTGCAATTGTAGCTTCTTGATCAATTTCATCATACAACATTTTCACATAATTTGCAAAATCACTGCATTGTCTGCTGTCTTTACAAGCATTAAATGAATCTTCATAGCTCTGAAAATCTCCAAGTAATTCCAGTTCTGAACGCCATGGTTTGAACATTTGTAAAAGGGCCAAATAGTAAAATTCCCTTTTATCAGCAGTGTCGCACCTCAGTTTCCTGTGATTAATTAAATTTCCTTTCCTTTGTTTCACCAGACATCCTTCGGAACCAATCAGTGCATATTTTCCATCATTGATGTTCTCTGTAGTATTCCGTTTAAAAGTGTAGTTTTGCAGCACTTCATAGAGACACATGTTCTTAAGATGATGACTTCTGTTTGGGTAATATGTGTCCAACATATTCATTTTCAAAATATCTGGACTTTCTGGTTCTTTTTCTGCTAAATATTCAATTTCTTGAACAGATTTCAGTACCCGATTTTGCATTCCTGCAAGACCTAGACTCACCCAAATGATTCTTCTACTTTTGGAATATAGACTTGCAGGTGATAACCGATCTGAACATTCATATGCTCCAATTTCATGATGCGATAACATCTTCAAACTGAAACTGTATAATTTCTTACTTAGAGTCTTCTCGTGAGAAATCTCTTCCCACATTTCTTTCAATTCCGTCTTTTCTGATTTAGTAATGTAAGACGTTACATATCGAGCAACAGCAATGGAATTGTCCGCAACATACTGAATATCCATGTTAGCGTTCCACATGGATAAAATAACTGGATTGTAGTCATTTATGTATTTTGATTCTTCACTTCTTCTTAAGTTGTAGGTATTTTTCGGAGACTTTCTTGTGATGGTATGTCGCATAGCTGACATAAAACTGTTCACTCTTCGTTTGGATAATAAAGGACGTGGAAATCCAAAACGACATTTGGTATAGAACTTATCCTTTGACTTGTACTTTCGCTGACAGTATTTTGCACATCGATGGCTTTGGAATCGTAAGACTTGTTGTTTTAAGTTTTTATGTTCTCTGCTATTGGGTACAGGACATGTGGCATAATCTTCAATGAAAGACAAAACAGTTCCATCTGAATCTGTTCCAAATTTGGGGGCGTCCTTGATCCATAACAACATATGTATATGAGGAGCACCTCTTGCTTGATACTCCTTTCTCCAAAATAAATCTACAACTTCTCCAAGAGGAGGATTATTTTTATTGCAGATGAAAGACATCATAGCTTCAAATCTATGATTGAAATATCAGCATATATTAACAGGATCCAATGAGCACAATTCTCCAGGGGTCTTGTATTCAATTTTTTTTGTCTATTGGAATTAGCCTCTCGAAGAAATTCAAGTATATCATCCCAAGCATACTCAGCACAGCTTAGTGTAACAAACCATGTAGGAGTTCCCAAGTTCCGTAGCATACATTTCAGTTCTCCATGACGACGGTACCAATATTCATTAGTCCCTCGCTGACATGCCATCAGATTAATCAATTGAGATTCTAAATGATCATCTCTCTGATGCACTTTATCCATAAAATCCTTTGCAGTTATATTTTGCAGATGCATTCCAGTTTTTAAAATGTGATTTACTGCATATGAAAGTCCAGACAAGTCACTTTCAAACAGAAGATGAAACATATAAGGGATGCATTGTCTAAATCTTGGATCTTCTACATATAATCTTGTTCTCCGCTATTTAGATGCAGGAATCTTCACAGGACGTTCATCATATCGTCCACCTTTTCCTGTTGGAACCAACTGCGGGAAACAACAAGCTTCCAAGCTCTCTTCCCATACACTTGATGGAGCGGGGTTTTCTTAAATTCAGTGTACCCCCTCTATTTTATGGGTTTTAGACTAATTCGAATAATGTCTAATATTAATTATATTAATGGTTTGGAATTAACCAACATTACTAATAAGAAACTACACGTGGGAACTGCATTTGCATGGCCTAATTAATATGTAAACTGATATGCGTACGCATACTAATGATACATGATTAGAAATTACATGTTATATGTTGCTTATGTGATGTTAAATGTGATTTTGTGCTTTTAAATAAGTATTTGTTGTGATGCGCGTTGCTTATTGCTAGATAAATACAGACACATAAAGGGTTTAATGAGGGAATAACACTGTAATAGCCTTTTCCATGTATTAATTACGTTTTGTGTTCCTTTTACTTAAGTTAACATGACGCTGTGCCCACAAGATGGCTGCCGTTCCTATTCCCCTGACGAAACAACTGAGTGAATCACAGTGGGGTGATATGCGCATGAGCCGCTGCCTGAAACGGTGGTTTCTACACGAACCCGACTAGATGATGACACCCAAGGACAGCCTGGGCTGCCTGCCAGTTGACAGAAAAGAAACAAGTTGAGAAGATATCTCGGCTGAGTAAAATAAAGATGTTACAAGAAATGCCAACCAACATGTGAACCCAGACGGACTAGTGAGAAGAAATCCAAACAATGGACTGACTGATATTATGAACTGTCATGGTACGATGACATTACAAGTCACATAACTTCGCGAGGATTAGAGAAATACAACAGTTGCAACATTCACGGTCATGGATCTTGTAAAAGAGTAAATTTAAAGACAAAGGACAATCCTTAAACCAAACCAGTGTGAACCGATGACTTCATAGATATTAATGCTGGTGAAACAGAATTTGACCCGGAAGGCTGTTTAAAAATGTTACTGATGATTATTAAAAATGTATTAAACTAGGGTGCAACGTTTAGCGATGGGAAGCAAGTAGAATGATCCCAGTGAACTAATCAGCGTTGTTTAAAATATGTACTGTATCATTTGTTTCTGTTAATTTTCCTATAAAAGTCATAGACTAGAGAGGCTAAAAAACCCTTCCCTTCCATTGCTTATTGATTCCTGACACTACGCTGACGGAGTGAACGGTGACTCTGCTGGACAGTGGTCTGCCCGAGACTCTGATGGACTGATCTGAATGCCCAAAACTTCTTTGTGGACTTATGATTACTTATGGGCACAGAGACGAAAGATTTGATCCTGACTTAGATGACGACAATTAGCCAGAATAGGTAAATATACTGATAGGGATATTGAATGTATTATGACGTATTTTCAGTGCTTTCTATTAGATAAAATATTTCTTTATTATTACTAGAACTGTGTCGGAGTATTCTTATTTGAGTGATGAATTATTTCTAGCTTGTTTAGAGAAGTTAAGTGTTGCTATACCCTGCAACTCAGCAGATCCATGGCCTATCCATGGGAGGATTTACTAGGTGATGTTTAGATTCTGGTGAGGTAGAGAAGTCTATTGCTCATTAGGGATAGTGCGTATTTTCCTCCCATTCCAGCGTACGGAGTGATTATCACCATTTGTGTGACGGTAGATCTATGCGGAATGAATGTTGGTGTTATGGGCCCCACCAATGAATGAGTGTGTGAATGTTTGGAAGATCTATGGTTTGTCCTTGTAAAGAGGGATTTAGCATTCCGCGCTGCAACAGTTTTCTTGGTAGCAGAGTTATGGTTTGCTATTGTCTTGGGTTTAGCGACGATTGCATGTAAATAGTTCATTGATTATTGATTGGTATTGATTTATGCACTAACACTCTATGTTGAGTTGCGTCGAGTTTTATGTTGTTTGCACGGCTTCTGGGATGTAGGAAGTCGGAAGTAACAGTTCCGTAGTAGAGCAGAGGTAAGCGCTGCTCTCGGGAAAAACGGAATTGTGGTTGCCCGTAGGTACACGGGAAAACGTGTGACAAGTGAAGTTGCATTGCGCATTGTCTGGGTTTGATTCGACAGTGTTGTCATTAGTGGTACTCTCGGTGTGAGAGAAGTGTGAATGATAGCGAAGGGTTATCTGTGAAATTTTGGTCTTAAGTACCAGGAAACCAATTGGCATACCGATAATGCTTATTACTGAAAAGGTAGCAGGTTCATTCTGAAGCTTGTTAGAAGGACAAAGTAGAGGGAAGCGCTGCTTTGTTGGCAAATGTGATATACTGTAATAGGGCAGAGGTAAGCACTGCTTTCAGGAAAAGACAGAATCTGTGTGAGTGTACTACATTTTCCGTGTGAAAGTGCGTGAATGAAAAAGGCATTTAGGCTAGTTGTGAAACTCTGGTATCGTTGATGATCTAGAGAAGAGGGTTAGTTGATGCTTGTAAGAGGGGTAAGGTAGAGGGATGTGCTACTTTATCAACGAATGTACTGATTCCGTAGTAGGACAGAGGTAAGCACTGTTCTCGAGAAAGACGGAATTCCTGTGAAAAAGGTATTTTTCTGTCCCTTGGTTAGCGAAGCGGACAATGGAGATGTTTTAATGTTGTTACTAACAGAATTGTAGAAATTGATACGGGGAAAGATTTTCTGCGCGGAGTTTGTAAAGGAGGGGTCAGTCAGCGAGAGCGGGAGCAGGAGAACGGAGATGCCGCAGCGGCTGCTGATGTCATAATGACCGGGCTGAGATTGGACAGTAGGTCAGAGGCGTGAACGCTCCCTATTGGTGCGTTAGTGTAAAGCCGCGCTGGGAGTGGAGAAGGACAGTGTGACGTAAACGCTCTAGATTGGTGCGTTAGTGTGAGTCGCGCTGGGACTGGAGGATTGTGATAGTGACGTAGACGCTCCAGATTGGTGCATTGGAGTGAGAAGCGCTGTGAGTGGACAGACTCGGGGTACCATTTTAAAAGAACTAGGAGGTACGCGAAAAATACGAAAATGTATTACCAACCACTAGAAAAGAAGAAAACATGGTTTGGGAAAATTAAGACATTTTTTAATAAAGACAAACCAGTTAAGACTAGGGAAGGACAGTTACTTCCCCCTCCGAAAACACCCGCATCTACAATGATTGCGAAATATGGGTATCATACTTGCATTTGGTTAGACAATTGGGTAAAATACACCAAGGACGATGGAGTCCTGGCGTTCCCAGAACATGGTTCCTTTAATTTGGCCGTATTAAGAAATCTCCGAGATAAGATGAATGACTTAGAACCAAGACCTAGACCAACGCAATTTGAGGCGTTGGCAGAATGGGAAGATGAAATGCATGAACGAGAAAAGCAGAGAAGTGGTAGGGGCTACCGATATATGTTCGGTAGACCATATGGACATCAGACGCATGATGATCGAATGAAAAGGTGGCGAGATGCAAACATGACTGATGGAATGTATCCCGTAAGAATGGCAGGAGAGAATGAAGGGAAAAAATGCACAGAGAAAAGGCATAATGTGGAATCGAGTGGGTATGAAGTGAATGAATCAGATGATGATGTTCTGAATGATGTGTTTTATAAAAATCCACCACCATACCGACCAGAACCAGAAACCTTAACTCCAAGTGCCCCAATGAGTGAAACGCTGAGAACAATTAAAACAGAGATTATGTCACCAGTAGTAAGGAAATGTAACTCTACTAGAGAAGCAAAAAAACAAACCGAAAGTAGAGGGAATAGTGAAAATTCAGCAGAATTAGCCAAAACTACCCTAGAATTAACTGAGAAAATAAGGGAATTGACTAAAAATCTAGAAGCAGTGACTGTCCCAGTGACAATAGGTCCAGTGATTCCTATATTTGAAAGACAAAAAGACAGTGAAGATTGTTTGACAGTACCATATAGCAAGCAAAATGTGATCATGAGCCCAGAACGGACTCAAATTGAGAGTCCGTGGGGACCGACAGTGAATATGTTTGAATCGAGTGTTTTAAACAATTCATTTGTGAATCAGAATGGAATGACAAGGGGAATTGTACTGGACCCACAAAAAGCCCCGGAACAAGTAAATTGAGAAAGCTCGTTAGGACCCTCGGTAGAAGAATTAAGTGAATGGCTTAGAGGGTTACAGAAAACAGACCAGGAATCCCAGTCATTGGATGTGGCCAAATTACGAATGATATTGGAAGAATTAATAGTCGGAACTATTCCGGTAGAAAAATTGAAAAACTACCAGGATGAGGAAATATTATTCCTCTGCAAAAGTACAACCTGGAGAGCAAGAAATTTGCATGAAAAACTGGGGGAAATTGCAAATGAGATGGTAATAGATTTTGATAGGGTAAAGGCCTTACAAAAACCTTACAGAGTCGACTTTACGGAGAAAGATATTGAAAACCTGAACACTACAGGACGAATAGGCCAGATTAAAGAAATAGTTGGTTTACTAAGAAAATGGGGAGATGCAGACAAATGGAGGAGTAAGTGGTACAAAAGACTGGATGATACTTCAGAAAAGGCAGTCTCTGCATTTCCTGTGAGAGAGAAAGAAAGGGTAGCAACAGAATACCCCATGAGAGAGATTCCAGGAGGAGGGTATGTGCATGTTCCATGGACAAGACAGGACATTTTGTCTTTTACAAATGATTTCCCTCAACTACGCAAAAAGCCCGTCGAGTGGTACCGGCAGGTAGACAGATTCGTGAAATTGTCAAAGGTATTTTGGATAGATTTGAACAGTCTATTCGACATAATTGTACCTGCTGATTTGTGGTCTGAGTGCAAGTTGATGATCAATTGGCCAACCAATGAGTATCCTAGGGATCCAAAGATAGGAGCTCCCGATCCAGAAGTAATGAAAAAATATGAACAGGTTATAGTCTTACTGAAGAATATAGTACCCCAAAGAAACTGATTGGGTAAAGATTGACAGAACCCATCAGGAAAGCAAGGAGTCATTACATGCATACTATGAGAGGTTGATTCAGGCGTTCAAGCAGTTCAGTGGGGATGAGAACCTCAGTGAAAAGGATTTGAGCCATTTCGTGTACAGGTTTGTATATGGATTACGCCCAGAAATTGGTGACATGATTAAACAGCACACGGTAGACTGGCAGAACAAGAAAATAGATGAAGTGTTGAGACATGCCAAGTACTTCAGTGACGAGATTGCGGCAAACCAGCGAAAATTAAAAGAAAAGGCAATGTGGGCGTAGGTAAAAGTAGCTGAACGACAAGAAGCTCAAATTGTCGAGCAAGTAAATAACCCAGGTACAAAACCCAGATTCGGGAAAGGGAAAGGCAATCTGGAAGAGGCCAAAAAGAAGTTTCCATGTCATAATTGCAGCGAGCTAGGGTATTGGAAATCCGAGTTTAAAAACCCTCCAAATGTTAATAATGGAAATCAATCATTGAATCCACAGGTGCAGAAAGAGGTGGGTGGTCAACTGCAACAGTAGGTGAATGCCTCACGGAATCAGGTGCCAAAACCGCCTTTCCGCAGAGCAGAAACACACAGAAATATAGCAGTGAGTCGGGATTCTACAATGAAGAACAGGTAAACAAACCATCACGCGCTCGCGCTGTGTCACAGTATTGGCTGCAGCAAGATGGAAGCGATTCAGAGGTAGGATATTGACGGTGCCGAAAGGAGGAAGAGGAGTGCGTACTTGGCGTAACTCTAGAAGTAGACCAGACAGGACCTTTTGTGGAGGAAAGGTTAATGATGAAAACATTACCTTTTTAGTGGATACTGGTGCTACTCGATCAACTGTTAGGTCAGCTGATGTTAAAAACCTTCCTCTTTTGGATGAAACAATCCAAGTAGTTGGTGTATCTAACCAACAGTTGAAGACATACCTTACTGAACCTGTAAAGGTTAGTATAGGGAAATTTTCAGAAATGCATCGATTTGTGGTATGTGACACAAGTCCTGTTAATTTGTTAGGAAGGGATTTATTGTGCAAGATGAATTGCGCCATATTTTGTACGCCTGATGGAATAGCTTTTGAGACACCAGATGATGACGTTTTGTATAAAATGATTATAGCTAACAGAGAGTGTGAAACTGTTGGGACATATGCAGTGTTTAATCCAGATGAACTACCTCCAGAATTGAGAAGGTCAGTAAAAGCAGAAGTATGGGATTTCACAGGAGAGGATGTAGGTCTAATGAGAAATGTAGACCCAGTAAAAATAACTGTAAAAGAAGGAGTAAGTTATCCAAACATTCCCCAGTATAGACTGACACCTGACATAATTGAAGGAGTTACTCCAATAATTGAGAAAATGATCAAGCAGGGAATTCTGAGAGAGATACTGAGCAGTCCATGTATCTCACCTATAATGGGCCTGAAGAAGCCAAATGGGAAGTTCAGGATAGTGCAAGACCTGAGAAAAGTAAACAAAATTGTTATGCCTTGTTGTCCAATTGTGCCAAATCTATCAGAGATTTTGTATCAGATTCCCCATGATGCAGAATGGTACACAGTGATTGATCTGTGCCATTCATTTTTCTCTATCCCATTGCACCACGACAGTCAGCAAATTTTTGCATTTCGGTTTGGAGACCGTATTTTGGCATGGTGCCGAATCCCACAGGGGTATACAGAAAGCCCCTCAATATTTAATCAGCTATTGAAAAAGTCATTAGAGAGTCTGCAGATGCCTGAAAGCTCAGTGCTGGTGCAATACATCGATGACCTCCTTGTGGCATCAAAAACACGTGAAGCTTGTGAGGTAGATACCATAGCATTGCTGAATCATTTGGCAGATGGAGGATTGAAAGTATCCCCAGCCAAGCTACAATTTCGTAAGAAAGAAGTGCAGTATTTGGGACACAACATTGAGAAAGGGCTAAGGAAAATAACAATAGACAGAATCAGGATCATAAAAGGAATGAGAGCTCCCATGACTCAAAGAGAAGTGAGAATGTTTCTGGGAATGGTAGGGTACTGCCGCCAGTGGATCAGCAATTTTTCGCTGATAGCAAAACCTCTGGTACGGCTAACAAGGAGTGATGTAAAGGATCGCCTTGAATTGAACAAAGAAGAATTGGCTGCATTTAAGAAACTAAAGGAGAGTGTGTGCGAAGCCCCAGCCCTAGGTATGCCTGACTACGAGAAAGAGTTTGAATTGTACTCCAGTGAGAGAAATGGATGTGCATTGCCTGTGTTAATTCAAAAACACGGGAGACTGAGAAGACCGATTGCATACTATTCCTCAATGCTTGACTCAGTGGCTGCAGGTTTGCCTGGTTGTATGAAAGCAGTGGCTGCAACATGTCGAAGTTTGGAGCAGAGTGAGGGGATTGTGATGGGATATCCTTTGAAAGTGTATGTACCTCATGATGTGGCGATTCTCTTAACAAGAAGTCGTACTCAGTACATGACACACAGTCGGCTGACTAAATAAGAAAAGGTTTTCTTAGGAGCAACAAATGTGAGTCTTGCAAGATGTGTGAATGTGAATCCTGCAACACTTTTGCCTGATGGTGTGGATGTGGAAGTCAGAAACGAAGCAGATCATGATTGTTTGGATGTTCTTGACTACAGCACAAAACCCCGTCCAGACATAAAAGACATACCTTTGCCTGAAAGTGACGATGTGATGTTTGTGGATGGGTCATGTTTGAGAACAGAAGGAGTACTAAGTGCAGCGTATGCAGTGTGCACGGTTTCAGAAGTGTTGGAAGCATCCTATCTAAAGGGGGTAAAATCTGCTCAAGTGGCAGAGTTAGTGGCCCTGACCCGAGCATGTAAAATTGGGAAAAGTGAGAGAGTGACAGTGATAACTGACAGCCAATATGGCTTCGGAGTTGTCCATGATTTTGGCCAACTTTGGCTGCAAAGAGGTTTCCTGACCTCAGGTGGAACTCCAATTAAGAATGCTGAAGCGGTTGGGAAATTGATTGAGGCGATACAGCTGCCTAAACAACTGGCTGTGGTAAAATGTGCAGCACATGGCCAAGGTGGTGACTATGTCACAACTGGGAACAAATTTGCAAATGACATGGCACAATATTGTGCAAGAAATCAGAATTCGGTCAATAGGGCAAAGGAGAAGGAGATGGCTTCTTGTTCCTTAATGTTTACTAACGCTGTAGGAACATGGGAAGAGGTAAGACAACTGCAGGAAGAGGCAGGAGAAGAAGAAACTAGGCAGTGGGAAAAATCGGGATGTGCACCAAGGAAAAAGGACCAGGTATGGGTCTATCGAGATGGAAGACCAGTTATGCCTGATAGCATGATGTCTACCATGGCACGTATGTATCATGGACTGCTGGAGCAGGGTTTTTCTGTTAAAACCCGAACATCAGCTTATATTTTTGTATGTCATAATTAAAATTACTAAAGAATAATTACTAGATATTAATTTTGTCAAGTTTTCTGACTAATCAATCTTACTAATGAGATAAATACACGTGGGAATGCAATTGCATGGCTTAAATTAATGCGTGAACTAAGTTGGTGAGCAAATTAATTAAATACGTGTGGCTAAAGTGCTATTTGTTATGTGTTTGCGCTTTGAAATAATATGCTTTTAATGCTTCTTTATGTTGCAGTTGGCTAGATAATTACATACACATAAGGGTTTTAGTGGGAAATAACACTGTATAATCATTACGATGTGGTAACGTTGTTTTGTGTTTCTTTTAATTAAGATTGTCCAATCTGGCCTGGTGAAAGATGGCCAATATTTACAGCCTGCATTTGAGTAGATGAAATACGAAGAGAGGCCTTGCTGAATATGGTTGAAACTCTGACCTCGGCCTCTGACTGTATTAAAAGTTTCCGTGAGGACAGCAGCTCTGGGCTCGACTCCAGCTATCCTTGGGAAGGAACAGTAGCCACAATGAACATTTGATAATCTTGCAGTGGCTTCACTATATTCCGGAGAAGAGCATCCATGAATGTTGCATTTTTTTAGTTTGTGCTTCCTTCTTCCGTGTTTTTATTTTTGAGATATTCGAAACCGGAGGTTTTTTCTAAATGTTGCGAGTCAACATCCTTTCCTGCTCGCTCTGCTCAACGGACGCTTGGAGCTTGTTTGTAACTTTTAATGTGTAGGTTTTGCTATAAATATTGTTAGACTAGGGAGGGTCTTAGGCCACTTCTTCCCGAACTTATGCTCGAGAGGATCGATGCTGATTGAGAGGACGGCGACTCGGGAGATTTTACTGAGAGACCTGTCCTGACCCAAATACGACATTTAGCTAGAATAGGTAACTATGAGAATAATGATTTTGCTATTGAATTACTTTCATTTGAACTAATTTCGATAAAATAACCTTTTGTTTGAATCACAGTGTCGGGTGGTTATTTCTTTGTCAATTATTGAGTTTCCAAATGTGTTCCTATTGTTTAAATCATGACTCAAGACTGATCAATTAGGTTGCATTGACCTCAGTTTAGACGCAGATTGATTTAGGATTTTTCTCGTATCTTCAGTGTGGATAGAGTAATAGAATAAATGTTAGTGTGATGGGCCCTAGCGTATGATGAGTGTATGTGCGTATGACTGTGGAATTACTCTCTCCGTGGAAGTAGGGAGAATTTATATGCTCCGATCTGCAGCAGTTTCCTGGTAGCAGTATGATGGTTTTGATTATTGTCTCGATCTGATAGATTGCTTGTACATAGGCTTTTGGATTTATTGATTTATTGATTGATGTTGATATATGTACTAACACTATATGTTGAAGTCGTCGTATTGAGTTATATGTAGTGTGTACGGCTTCTGGAACGTGGGGAGCTGGTGACGGTTCCGTAGTAGGGCATAGGGAAGTGAGTGCTGCTCTCGGGAAAGACGGGATTGTTGGCCCTGTATGTATGCAGGGAAAAACGTGTGACAATTGAAGTTGCGCGTCGCATTGTCTAGTTTCAGAATCAGTGACATCGTCGTGCGTTACTATTAGAGATATATTTTCAGTATAAAAGGAGTGTGTATGGTAGCAAATGTTATCTGTGAAACTCTGGTCTTAAGTCCCAGGGATCCGTGAGGTTTGCCGTTAAAGCTTACTGCTGGAGAAGTAATAGGTATTCTCTGAGCTTGTTTGAAGGACTGGGCAGAGGTAAGCGCTGCTTGGTTAACGTGTGTTATAATTCTGTAGTGGGACAGACTGTTCGCTGTTCTCGGGAAAGCAGGATTCTGTGTAAATGTGCTACATTTTCTGGTGTGAAAGTGTGTGACTGTATGAGCATTTACTTAATTGTGAGACTCTTTGGAGCATTCCAGGAGGAAACAGTTAATGGATGCATGATAGAAGGGCAGAGTAGAGGGATGTGCTACTGTGTCAACGAAAGTAATAATTCCGTAGTGGAGCAGAGGTAAGCGCTGTTCTAGAGAGAAGCGGGATTCTTGTGAGGAAGACCTTTCTTTACTATTCTGTGGTTAGCGAAGCAGACAATGGAGATGTTTATATGTTGTAACTAATAGATTTTGTAGAATCGGAAACAGAGTCTACCAAGAAGGCTTTGTAGAGGAGGGGTAGACGAGTGACAGGAGACAGGAGTAGAAGCGACTGCAGCGACTACTGACGTCAGACAGACCGCGCTGTGAAGTTTCAATGAGTGGTGAAAAAGAAAGAGGAGAAAAAAACAATTCCACAGAGACTACACCTGAGTCAGATGAAGAGATTGAGAATCCACTTGAGATTACTCCTGAAGAAGTAGGGTCAGAAGAAGATAGAGAGGGACAGATTGCGGAAGACCCCCGAGGAGGTGTAGGGAACATTCCTAATAAGCTAGGTGAAGGGACAAGTAGACAGCAAGAAGATTGCGTGTCGGAGACCCGAGGAGGGACAGTAGTAGGGAAATCTCAATCGGTGGAGAAGAAGTCTGTGGAAAAAGAGAAGGTTGTTGATGAATCAGAGGTAAATGAAACAGAATCAGATGAGAGTGAGAATGGGAAACCAGAGGGTCGAGTTCTGAGAAAGAGTACTTGGATCGGAGAAAGAAACAACAGGGAAGTGAAACAGAAAAGGAGTGTAAAGGGAGATCTTTGGCCTAACAAGATAAAGAGGCTGAGGTATCGACTGACACGAGCGAATTCATCAAAAGCTGAACAGGTGAATGAGGTGTTGAGTCAGAATCAAGCAGAAGAGGAAGAACAAAAGAAATTAAAGGAACCAGAAGAGATCAAGAGAATCAGAAAGCCTAACCAGAAGTATAGGTCACCGGAATGGACGTATGTGGCACTGTCTGAAGAAGAAGAGGCAGAAAGTCAAGGAAATCCAGAGGAGACCTTACGGGAAGTGGTTGAGGAGGAGAAAACTGTTGGAATCCTGAAAGTTATCTTGACTGACATTGGAGAAGAGTCAGATGCTCAGGATATTGAAGATCTGATACAATTTGATGTTGTTGAAGAAGAAGTGAAAAGTGATGAAAATCCAAATTGAGTGAACTGAAGGAGTCACTTGGAGAAGAGTGAAAAGAAGAAAATCTAGAAATTAGCTGATTGAAATAATCTAGTGTTCTAGAAATTCAGTAGTGGAGTAATAGAGGCTAAGTCAAAAGACACTGCCAAAGTAATAAGATGGCTAACACAGAAAACGATCAAAGTAGATGTACCTTCTTGAAAAGATGGTGTAGAATGTGCTGCTGCTGTACAGGATTATTAATGCTACTATGGACTGTACTTGCTTTACTAGTTACTTTTAGAGTTACTATAGATACTTTTGGGATACATACCGAAAATGTGACTAACGTAGAGAGGAGTTCACAGAAAGTAGTTCCTACTAGAATTAGTAACATTTACATACATAAAGATAGGTCAATTAATGATTTTTCTAGTAATGTTTTTTCAAAGTTGTTGTACGAATACGTAAAGACAATGGAAGTAAGGGATTGCTACGTCTGTATGCAATTGCCTGCATCCGTTTCGGAGGGAGTTACTTATCACCATCTTCCGGCTACGTATGGAATTTCATGTAGTGTGTTAAGTAGTGTTTTTTATTTGTTAGGGAAAATAGATTATGAGATGTCTAATAAAGATAACATTTTTGGGCAATTGCCTATGAGTAAGAAACTGAATCCAGCAAAAGAAGCTAACATTTTTGGTGAGATTTTTATTGAAACAGAAGAATTAACATTAGATTATATTTTTAGAAACAATTTAACTTGCAGTTTGAAAGAAGAAGAAAATACTTTTCTAGATATGGTAGAGAAAAGGAGAGTGAGCATGCATGAAGAGGCAGGAGAATATAAAATGAGTGAGACAGTGTGGGATATTGAGATGGGAAAGGAGTTGAAGAGAGGGGCCAGTCCAACTTTGGCTTTAGATGCACCACAGAAGGGTAAACTATGCATTACCAGAAGGAAATCCCAATATGATAATTATTTTGTTGGGACTAGTGAGTGCCATGATACATACTTT
The DNA here is from genome assembly GCF_964204655.1 of Triturus cristatus. Taxonomy (NCBI): domain Eukaryota; kingdom Metazoa; phylum Chordata; class Amphibia; order Caudata; family Salamandridae; genus Triturus; species Triturus cristatus. Next base: position 715,365,940 of record NC_140593.1, on the reverse strand, counting down.
ATTGCAACAGGATGGGGATTCAAGGGAGGAGAAGATCCAGTTTTCCCGGGAGTGTATTATATTTGTGGGAATAAGGCTTATTACAGCTTGCCTGACCATTGGTATGGCACATGTTATGTTGGCCTGGTCTTCCCTAAGATTTTCCATATAGATAAGATAGAAGATGCAGAACAGATTAATCTACTAACACGCTTTAAGAGAGAAACTTGGTCAGAAATTGTACGAGATATTTTTGGAGCTTTGATTCCAGCAGTGGGAATTTAATTAAATGCATATGGAATTCGGAAACTGTCAACAGTAGTGGATCGCTTATCGACAAGCACCGCTGGAGGGTTTCTTTTGGTAAATACGGAGATGGTTGCCTTACGGGCCATGTCTATGCAAAATCGACTTGCCCTTGATATTCTATTGGCCAAAGAGGGTGGAGTCTGTGGAATGCTGAAGGTTCAACATTGTTGCACTTACATTCCTGACGAAAGCAGAGATCTAAAGGTCTATATCAAAAATATAACTGATTTGCATGAAGAATTAGTACCACTGGAAGCTGAAAGTATCTGGACTAAAATGGCTAATAAGATGAATGCTGTTAAGAACTTTATTGCTAAGATAGGTAGTACCATAATTGGTCAGATATTGTTTCCATTGACATGTGTGATTGTTGCTTTATTGATACTTAGATTAGGGTGTTTGTGTTGTAAAAACAGGGGAGGGAAAAAGAAAATAATAAAAGAAAATACTGAAAGGAAACGAAAGAGGTCAAAGAGAGACCCACAAGAAATAGAATTAGAAAAATTTAGGGAGAGTGTGTACCTAGAATTGAAAAGAGACGAAGAAAGAGAGACTGGTGTATAATGTATCACAAAAAGACATTTGATTTTCTCCTAAAAATGGGAACTACATTTTTGGGGTTGGATTTTTGTGGTGATGATATATCACCAAAGGGGGGATAGCTGGAGCAGGGTTTTTCTGTTAAAACCCGAACATCAGCTCATATTTGTGTATGTCATAATTAAAATTACTAAAGAATAATTACTAGATATTAATTTTGTCAAGTTTTCTGACTAATCAATCTTACTAATGAGAGAAATACACGTGGGAATGCAATTGCATGGCTTAAATTAATGCGTGAACTAAGTTGGTGAGCAAATTAATTAAATACGTGTGGCTAAAGTGCTATTTGTTATGTGTTTGCGCTTTGAAATAATACGCTTTTAATGCTTCTTTATGTTGCAGTTGGCTAGATAATTACATACACATAAGGGTTTTAGTGGGAATTAACACTGTATAATCATTACGATGTGGTAAAGTTGTTTTGTGTTTCTTTTAATTAAGATTGTCCAATCTGGCCTGGTGGAAGATGGCCGATATTTACAGCCTGCATTTGAGTAGATGAAATACGAAGAGAGGCCTTGCTGAATATGGTTGAAACTCTGACCTCGGCCTCTGACTGTATTAAAAGTTTCCGTGAGGACAGCAGCTCTGGGCTCGACTCCAGCTATCCTTGGGAAGGAACAGTAGCCACAGTGAACATTTGATAATCTTGCAGTGGCTTCACTATATTCCGGAGAAGAGCATCCATGAATGTTGCATTTTTTTAGTTTGTGCTTCCTTCTTCCGTGTTTTTATTTTTGAGATATTCGAAAACGGAGGTTTTTTCTAAATGTTGCGAGTCAACATCCTTTCCTGCTCGCTCTCCTCAACGGACGCTTGGAGCTTGTTTGTAACTTTTAATGTGTAGGTTTTGCTATAAATATTGTTAGACTAGGGAGGGTCTTAGGCCACTTCTTCCCGAACTTATGCTCGAGAGGATCGATGCTGATTGAGAGGACGGCGACTCGGGAGATTTTACTGAGAGACCTGTCCTGACCCAAATACGACATTTAGCTAGAATAGGTAACTATGAGAATAATGATTTTGCTATTGAATGACTTTCAGTTGAACTAATTTAGATAAAATAACCTTTTGTTTGAATCACAGTGTCGGGTGGTTATTTCTTTGTCAATTATTGAGTTTCCAAATGTGTTCCTATTGTTTAAATCATGACTCAATACTGATCAATTAGGTCGCATTGACCTCAGTTTAGACGCAGATTGATTTAGGATTTTTCTCGTATCTTCAGTGTAGATAGAGTAATAGAATGAATGTTAGTGTGATGGGCCCTAGCGTATGATGAGTGTATGTGCGTATGACTGTGGAATTACTCTGTCCGTGGAAGTAGGGAGAATTTATATGCTCCGATCTGCAGCAGGACAGGGACACATAGGGAGAGATGCCATGATTAGGTCATTTAAGCAGACCTGGTACAATCCAAAATTCAGGCTTATAGCAGAAAGCCTATGTCAAAGATGTCTAATCTGTCAGCAATTCAATCCTGGAAGGAGGACAGTGATGAGTCTAGGTACCATAGGTCGAGAAGGAGGGCCTTTCACCAGAATGCAGATTGATTTCATTGAGATGCCTCCTTATAACAAATTGAGGTATGTCCTAGTTGTGGTTTGTCTGTTTTCCCGGTGGGTGGAAGCATATCCAACAAGAAGAAATGATGGGTTGACAGTTGCAAAATTGCTTTTGAGGGAATTCATCCCTAGGTTCAGGTTCCCGGTGACCCTGGAATCAGACAGAGGAAGGCATTTCCATAATGAGATTGTGGGGTTGATTTGTGAAGCATTGAATGTACAACAGAAACTGCATTGCGCTTACCGCCCAGAGGCTTCTGGTGTGGTCGAACAAATGAATGGTACAATCAAGAACAGAATAGGTAAAATGTGTTTAGCCACAGGAATGAAATAGCCTGATGTCTTGCCTCTAGTTTTAATGACACTTCGAGCAACCCCAGATAGAACCACAGGGTTAAGTCCTCATGAGATCATCATGGGACGTGCTATGCGACATGCTTTTTTGTTCCAGCCAACAAGCTAATGACAATATCTGATGACAAGGTGTTGGAGTACTGTAAAGGCCTGGCTGACGCAGTTCATTCTGTGTTTCACCAGGTTGGACCGGATGACACCACCCTTGAGAGAAAGCCAGCCCACGATCTGAGCCCAGGAGATTGGGTGAGAATCAAAGTGCACAGAAGAAGAAACTGTTTGGTTCCCAGGTGGGGAAAACCAAGGCAAGTCATTTTGACAACAACCACAGCTGTGAAGTGTGCTGGACTGAAGAACTGGATTCATGCCAGCCATACCCTGAGAATACCAAATCCCGTTGGCTGTAAAGAGAAAGAGTATTACGACGAGTCAGAGTCTAATACTGAATCAGACAACGAAGAACCAGAAAAACCAGAAAGCTCTGGAAAGGGGGAGAAAGGACCAGAACAGATATTGGTTCCTCGAAGTATCCCTCTAAGGCACAGATTGCAAATCTCTGACGACAGCTCAGACTCTGAAGAGGAACAAAGAGGGTGAAGCTTCCGTGAGGAAAGGAGAAAAAGAAAAGAAAAAGAGCTTGGAGAAAAGGCCCTAAAAGAAATTAGAGAACAAGAAGTTCCAGATGAAAACTCAAGAGAAATTCCACCTGAAGTAGCAAAAGAAAGTGAACAGGGAACAGGTACAGAGAGAGAAGGACAGATTGCGGAAGACCCCCGAGGAGGTGTAGGGAACTGCAACATCCAGACAGGTGAAGGGACAAGTAATCAAGATTGCGTATCGGAGACGCGAGGAGGGACAGAAGTAGAGAAATCTACAACTGTGGTGGACAAAGAAACTGGTGAAAAGGAAAAGCAAGTTGAGACAGAGTCTGAGGAAAGTGGAAATGAAAAACCTGAAGGCCGAGCTTTGAGAAAGAGAGCTTGGAGAGAGGAAAAGAATGAAAAAGATGAAAAGGGTGCCAAAGAAAGAAAATTGAAAAAGACTGTGAAACCAGAGGTTTGGCCGAACAAGATAAGAAGACTGAGATATCGTCAGACTAGAGTAAAACCGTCAGTAGCTGAACAGGTGAATGAAGTCACAAGTCAAGATACGCCTAAGGAAGGCGAAACAGCAGAAACAGCTGTAACTCAAGAGGCTGGGAGAATAAGAAAACCTAACCAGAAGTATAAGTCACCAGAATGGACGTACTTGGCACTGCCGGAAGAAGAGAAAGAGGCAGATAGTCAAGGAAATCCAGAGAAGGCTTTGCTGAAAGTGGTTGAAGAAGAAGAAGCAGGAATCCTGAGAGTTATCTTGTCCGACATTGGAGAAGAAGAAACGGAAGTTCAGGAAATTCTGTATTCAGATTACGAGAAAGAACCAAAGGACGATGAAATGCCGAACTAAATAAAACTAAGAAGTTGTGAAAGACAATAATTGAGTAAAAGTAAGACTGGTAAAAACCCTGCAGGGGCTTCGCAGCCTAGGGATAAAACCGGTCAGAACATAGAAGAGGCTAAGTCAAAAGACACAGTTCATTTTAGTAATATGGCTAACACAGAGAATAGTACAGGTAGATGTACCTTCATGAGAAGATGGTGCAAGACATGTTGTTGTTGTACAGGATTCTTTATGCTTTTATGGAGCATTCTAGCTCTAGTAATTTCTTTCAAGGTAACAATAGACACGGTAGGAGGACATGTTGAAAATAAAACTAACATAGGTAAAATTGTAAAGGTAGTACCAACAGTTAAAACTAATGTACATTTACATAAAGATAGGTCTATTAATGATTTTTCTAACAACGTATTTTCGAAATTATTGTATGAATATGTAAAAACAATGGATGTAAGGGATTGCTACGTCTGCATGCAATTACCTGCTTCTGTGGCAGAGGGAGTGAGTTATCATCATCTTCCAGTTACTTATGGAATAACATGTAGTATGTTAGTCAGTTTTTTTATAAATCAGAGAAATTAGAATATAAATATTCAGATGTAGATAACATTCTTGGACAATTGCCTATGAATAACGAATTAAACCCAGCTAAAACCGTTAAAGTGTTAGGTGAAATTTTCATAGAAACTAATGAATTAACATTGGCATATATTTTTAGAAATAATTTAACTTGTAGTTTGAAGAAAGAAGAAAAGACATTCTTAGACATGGTTGAAGAAAGGAGATTGAAGATGTACAAGAAAGCAGAAGGAAGTAACATGGATAAAATGGTTTGGGATACTAACATAGAAAAAGAATTAGAAAATGGAGCCAGTCCAACTATGGCTATAGATGCATCACAGAAAGGGAAATTGTGTATTACAAGGGAAAGATCTCAATATGATTATTATTTTATTGGTACTAGTGAATGCCATGATACATATGTTATTGCAAGTGGATGGGGATTTAGAGGTGGAAATGATCCAGTCTTTCCTGGATTATATAATACATTTGTGGGAATAAGGTTTATTATCGTTTGCCAGACCATTGGTATGGCACATGTTATGTTGGCCTGGTCTTTCCAAAAATATTTCACATGGACAGAGCAGACGGTGTAAATAGCTTAGATACTCATGTAGTGCGCAGGAAAAGAGAATCTTGGACAGAAATTGTGGGTGATATTTTTAGTGCATTGATACAAGCAGTGGGAATAACTCTGAATGCAGGAAACATTAGAAAATTATCAACAGTAGTGGATCGCTTGTCAACAAGCACTGCTAATGGATTCTTATTGGTTAATACTGAAATGGTTGCCATGCGTGCTATGGTGATGCAAAATCGACTTGCCCTCGATATCTTATTGGCAAAAGAGGGTGGAGTCTGTGAAATGCTGAAAGTTCAACATTGTTGCACTTCCATTCCAGACGAAAGCAAAGATCTAAAGGTCTATATCAAAAATATTGCGGAATTGCATGAGGAATTAATACCACTGGAGGCTGAAAATGTATGGACGAGGGTTGGAAAGAAAATTGCTGCTATTAAAGATTTCTTAGTTAAAATAGGTAGTACATTTATAGGTAAAATTTTGTTTCCATTAACATGTATAGTTGTTGCCTTATTAATACTAAGATTAGGGTGCATATGTTGTAGAAATAGAAGATTAAAGAATAAAACAAAAAGAGAAAATTTAAAAAGAAAAGAAAGAAGTCAAGATATAGAAATGGAAGAGATTGCCTTAGATGAGTTGAAAGAGAAAATATACAAGAAAGCAAAAAGAGGAGAAGCTGAAACTAAACTATGAATAAGAAGTCATTTCAAATCTCCGCTAAAAGGTGTTAAATTTGGGTGGTATGTGGTGATTAAAGAAATCACCAAAGGGGGGATTGATGGAGCGGAGTTTTCTTAAATTCTGTGTACCCCCTCTATTTTAAGGGTTTTAGACTAATACGAATAATGTCTAATATTAATTATGTTAATGGTTTGCAGTTTGGAATTAACCAACATTACTAATAAGAAACTACACGTGGCCTAATTAATATGTAAACTGATTTGCGTACGCATACTAATGATACATGATTAGAAATTACATGCTATATGTTGCTTATGTGATGTTAAATGTGATTTTGTGCTTTTAAATAAGTATTTTTTGTGATGCGCGTTGCTTATTGCTAGATAAATACAGACACATAAAGGGTTTAATGAGGGAATAACACTGTAATAGCCTTTTCCATGTATTAATTACGTTTTGTGTTCCTTTTACTTAAGTTGAAATGACGCTGTGGCCACAAGATGGCTGCCGTTCCTATTCCCCTGACGAAACAACTGAGTGAATCACAGTGGGGTGATGTGCGCATGAGCCGCTGCCTGAAACGGTGGTTTCTACACGAACCCGACTAGATGATGACACCCAAGGACAGCCTGGGCTGCCTGCCAGTTGACAGAAAAGAAACAAGTTGAGAAGACATCTCGGCTGAGTAAAATAAAGATGTTACAAGAAATGCCAACCAACATGTGAACCCAGACGGACTAGTGAGAAGAAATCCAAACAATGGACTGACTGATATTTTGAACTGTCATGGTACGATGACATTACAAGTCACATAACTTCGCGAGGATTAGAGAAATACAACAGTTGCAACATTCACGGTCGTGGATCTTGTAAAAGAGTACATTTAAAGACAATGGACAATCCTTAAACCAAACCGGTGTGAACCGATGACTTCATAGATATTAATGCTGGTGAAACTGTATTTGACCCGGAAGGCTGTTTAAAAATGTTACTGATGATTATTAAAAATGTATTAAACTAGGGTGCAACATTTAGCGATGGGAAGCAAGTAGAATGATCCCAGTGAACCAATCAGCGTTGTTTAAAATATGTACTGTATCATTTGTTTCCGTTAATTTTCCTATAAAAGTCATAGACTAGAGAGGCTAAAAAACCCTTCCCTTCCATTGCTTATTGATTCCTGACACTAAGCTGACGGAGTGGACGGTGACTCTGCTGGACAGTGGTCTGCCTGAGACTCTGATGGACTGATCTGAATGCCCAAAACTTCTTTGCGGACTTACGATTACTTATGGGCACAGAGACGAAAGATTTGATCCTGACTTAGATGACGACAATTAGCCAGAATAGGTAAATATACTGATAGGGATATTGAATGTATTATGACGTATTTTCCATGCTTTCTATTAGATAAAATATTTCTTAATTATTACTAGAACTGTGTCGGAGTATTCTTATTTGAGTGATGAATTATTTCTAGCTTGTTTAGAGAAGTTAAGTGTTGCTATACCCTGCAACTCAGCAGATCCATGACCTATCCATGGGAGGATTTACTAGGTGATGTTTAGATTCTGGTGAGGTAGAGAAGTCTATTGCTCATTAGGGATAGTGCGTATTTTCCTCTCATTCCAGCGTACGGAGTGATTATCACCATTTGAGTGGCGGTAGATCTATGCGGAATGAATGTTGGTGTTATGGGCCCCACCAATGAATGAGTGTGTGAATGTTTGGAAGATCTATGGTTTGTCCTTGTAAAGAGGGATTTAGCATTCCACGCTGCAACACACTCATGGGACTTCCTGTTGCTTTTTTCATGTGGAACAACTCAATCGTATTCCCCATCACCTCTTTGAAATGAAGTGGATGTACACTGTAATGTTCATAGATTTCTTCACATCTGGACATGTCCACTTTTTCAATTTATCCACTTAATGTTTCAGTATCTTCTGCTAAATCTATTTCTTCTTCTCCTACAAACACATTTCTATAATACTCATTATTTTTTAACAGATACAATGATGCCGTTTGCACTTTTCTAACATCCACTAACTCTTGCCTGATTTTCTTATTCTTAGTAGGAACACCATTAACTAGAATGACTAGTGGCTCATTTTCTGCATGGTCTACACCAATAGTTTTAATATTTTTCGTTAAATCTAACGTTAAATACACAACTCTTCCTTTCAATCCTCTTTGCAACTCTGATGGAGGTCATTTACCTGTTTTAGGCTCCATACGAACAATAGCCTGAAACGGGTGAACTCATTTAATGAGAATAGACTCATTCGTATTTAATCTATCAGCTCTGGAGGAATAGCAACCAACTCTAGATTATTATGAACAGCTCTAGCAGGCATTTTATTCTCATCTAATTTGTTATAACAATATTTGAAAATACGCTGCTCAGATCCCAAATCAAAACAATCCTCTACCAACAAATAAGTTGCAAATTCCATCCACTTATCATTATCTTCTATTTCACTTTTTAAGTACATATTGACACCCCTAGTCTGATTTTTATAGTGAGTTCGCCAACAACAAATACAAGAAACATTTGGTCTTTCACCTGAAATTACCTTTAACTGTGTGATTTCATCCTCAAAATTTTTTGTAATTACGGGTTCTACATTGTCTTCAACATTTTGTTCTTCTAATGTGTCAGTTTCTGCACTCTCTTGCTGAGGACCAAAGTAACAAAACTCAATATCATCACAAACCTTCTTCACATCTGATACTGAGCCATGCAAAAGAGCACTGTTCAACTCGTTTAACTTTAGTGCTGGGCTTTTCGCATAATACAATCTTGTCACTAACTTCCGCATTTGAGTATGATGTACTGCCAGCATCCTAAAATGGTGAAAAACACTTTGACAAACTTTCCTAGAAATACAAGCCAGAGAATGACCTTGCAAACCAGTATTTTTTTCACTCTATAAGGATCTAGTCCTTGCAACACCTTAATCTTTTGTTTAACACTTTTTATACTATATGCTCGTAAAAAACTACATAATTTATCAATAGATTCCTGGCATACACTACAAATATTACTGCAATCCCAAGTGTACACAGGGTGTTTATTACGTCTCCCTAGAACTTCATCAGCTATCACTTCTTCTGCATTTCTTTCAACCATTTTCTCTTTCTCAATTGGACAACTATCTCTAACTTCATAACCTCTACCACTGGTGTCAACTGCATACAGTAATTTTTTGCTCTGTAAATAACTCTCTTCCTTAAGGAAAGGCTCTGAACTGGAACTGTGTTTCCATTCTCCCAAAAAAACATCACAACATTTTTTTCTATTAATTACTCTTTTCCTCCTACTTTTGGCCTTCATTAAATGGATTGGTTTATCTAGTGATCGAATTCTCTTTAATACTAAAATGAATAGTTTCCTTTTTACTTCAAAAGCCTTTTCAACAATGTTTTCAATATGCTTCTTCTTTTTATAAAATAGAGCTCTCTTTTTATATTTCTTCACATCTTTCAGCAAATTATGTTCTACTCTCTTGTAAAATATTTTTTTGCGTAATTCCTTACACTGATTTTGCCTTCTTTTAGCATACTTTGACTCCTTTGACTGAACATCTGCTTTTTTGCTTTTCCTCCTATTTTGATTTTTTTTTCTAGTTGAAACATTCTCAGTGGTTTCAGCATTCTGTACATTCTGTTTGCTCCTATAAACATTTTTAATACATTGCTTTGTGATCTTACCAGAAGATTTTTTCTTTTTAGCCACATTATCTTGTACATTCAATACTTGTGGTTGAGGTTTCTTCCAGTAATTCTCCTGTCTCTGTTCTTTTCTTTTTCTGGCATGATTTCTCTATTTTAACGTTGAAAAACAGTATCTGTAAAAAAGAATCACAAATAAAAGTATATTAATAACTTTCAAATATATACTATTCTATTACTGTAGAAACACATTTTATATAAAATCTGACTAAGAAACTATAGCCCTGAAGCACAAGTGTGACGATGGTTAAAACACTACATGCATAGTGCATACTACTTTGAAGCATTTCATGCCCTAAAGCCTACCTCACTAAAAGACTACATGCTAACTGACTGAATTATTACAATACTATAAGGAGACACACTGGGTGAGTGACAGGGTGTTTCCTAGAAGTGTATGAATACTGACATGGATATTGATGGTGTGAAAGACAAGTGTGTAGGTGATTAGAGACCTACATGCATAGTGGACACATGTTTGAATCCATCCATATGTTAAGACCTGTCTTAGTTCAATAGTACTTGGATACTGACTGAATGATTAGAGTACTGCAAGGAGAGTGCCTGGGTGAATTTATAAGTGTTCGGGTTTTGGCACAGTGAATGGATTAGTCCATGGTGCTGAATGGGTCACTAGAGGACTGTAAGGGGAGTGACAGGGTGTTTGCTAGAAGTGTATGAATACTGACTAGGGAATTGAAGGTGTGAAAGACACGTGTGTAGGTGGTTAGAGGACTGAATGCATAGTGGATAGGAATTTGAAGCAATCCATGTGCTAAGGCCTGGCTCACTGCATGAGTACTTGGGTACTGACTGAATGATTAGAGTACTGCATGGAGAGAGCCTGGGTGAATTTATAAATGGTTAACTTTCGGCGCAGGGAATGGATTAGTACATGGTGCTGAATGGGTCACTGGAGGAGTGCAAGGGGAGTGATAGGGTGTTTGCTGCAGTGTATGTATACTGACTGGGGAATTGAAGGTGTGAAAGACAAGTGTGTAGGTGGTTAGAGGACTGCATGCATAGTGGATAGGCGTTTGAAGCAATTCATGTGCTAAGGCCTAGCTCACTGCATGAGTACTTGGGTACTGACTGAAAGATTAGAGTACTGCAAGGAGAGTGCCTGGGTGAATTTATAAGTGGTTGGCTTTCGGCGCTGTGAATGGATTAGTACATGGTGCTGAATGGGTCACTGGAGAAGTATAAGGAGAGTGACAGAGTGTTTGTGGGAACTGTATGAATACTGTCTGGGATATTGAAGGTGTGGAAGACAAGTATGTAGGTGGCTAGAGACCTACATCCATAGTGGATAGATGTTTGAAACAGTCCATAGAGTAACACTTGGATCACTGCAAAACTACCTGAGTACTGACTGAATCATTAGAGTACTACAAAAAGTGTGACTCGGTGAATCCTTTTGAGATTTTGGATTCTAGTGCAGTGAATAGATTAGTACTTACTGCCAAATGAGTCAGTGGAGGTGTGCAATTAAAGTGACAGAGTGTTTATTGGAGTTTATAGATACTGACAGAGAAATTGAAGGTCTGAAAGGCAATTGTGTTGGTAGTTAGAGGCCTTCATGCATACTGGAAACACGTTTAAATCAATCCATGTGCTAAGCCCTGCCTCACTCCATTAGTACTTAGGTACTGACTGAATGATTAGACTATTGCAAGAAGCGTACCTGGGTAAATTTACAAGTGTTTCAGTTTTGGCGCAGTGAATGCATTACTACATGCTGCTGAATAAGTCACTGGGACACTGCAAGGGGAGTGACAGGATGTTTGCTGAAAGTACATGGATACTGACTGGGAAATTGAAGCTGTTAAAGACAAGTGTATAGTATGTTAGAAGACAGCATGCATACTGCATAGACATTTGAAGCCCTCTATGTAATGTAATGTAATGTAAATGCCAATTTGTATCGCGCGGCAATCGCTCCAAGGAGCATCTAGGCGCCCAGAAAGGACCACCAGATGTTAGGTAGTCCCTATGCTTACTTGACCGAGACCCGAATTACACTAGGCTTCTGGCAGTTATATCTTGGAGATTAAAGATCCAGGTTTTTAGATGTTTACGGAAGTCTATTTCTAATGCATGGTTCACTACATGAGTACCTGGAAACTGACTGAATCATTAGACTACTGCTAGGAGAGTGCCTGGGTAAAACTTTTAAGTTTTTCAGTTTTGGCACAGTAAAAAGAATAGTGCATGGTACTGGATCAGTCACTGGATGAGTACAAGATGAGTGACAGGATGTTTATTGAAGTATATAGATACTGACTAGTTAATTAAAGAAGTGAAAGACAAGCGTGTAGGTGACTAGAGGCCTGTATGCATACTTGATAGGGGTTTGAAGCAGTCCATGTTGTAAGGCCTGGCTCGCTGCATGAGTACTTGGATACCGACTGAATGATGAGAGTACTGCAAAGAGAGTGCCTGAGTGAATTTATAAGTGTTTGGGTTTTGGCGATATGAATGGTTTAGTATATGCTGCTGAATGGGTCACTAGAGGAGTACATGGGGAGTGACAGGGCGTTTGCTTGAAGTGTATGGATACTGACTGTGGAATTAAAGGTGTGAAAGAGAACTGTGTAGATGGTTACAGAACTGCATGCATAGTGGATAAGCATTTGAATCAATGCATGTGCGAAGGTCTGCCTCACTCCTTTACTACTTGAATATTAACTGAATGTTTACAGTATCGCAAGGGCAGTTCCTGGGTGAATACATAAGCAATGACTGTCTTCTAATTCTACCAAAACTTGAGAACAGGAAAGTTTTTAAGCAGTTATGCGTATTCAAATACATGAAGTACCCAAATGCTTCTCTCACAGTGGTTCCCAAATGCACACAGACTCACAGTGTTGAGGAAATATGAATTTTGTGATCAGTTATGTCCCCTATCGTAGACCCCAACGGCTCCATGTGCATGCTATAAGTACATGTATGTTCCCTCCAGTTCCAGTTTTGAAGACGCAAATACATGTGCGTCCACCGTCAACATGTCCTCTTTCAGATCCACCATGAATGGGTCAGATATTCCATTCCTAAGTATGAAAGGCCACCGACTTTATGTGGTTCACTTTCCACATTTTACAGATTCAGGCGAGTAGGCCCTGAATTCTGCCATCAAGCCTTTCCTGCTTTCTGCTTCTGGAAGCTCCAGCCCGAGCCTGCATCTGTATCCATGAACTTTGTCCTACTCCCTGCGCGGCTAACGGTGACTGATCCAGCCTGTTGCCTGCCAAAAACTGTATTTCACCTTCAAGATTATCTGCTCCGCTCCTCATCTGACGCATTCCTGTCTAGTAGTTTAGGTAAACATTCCTCCAGCTACCGTGCAAGGGGCCAGGCCTCACTGTCCTCGTGCAAGTAATTCATAGCCCCTGTTACCATGGAAGATTCCTGCCCCCTCGCATCTCATGTAGACACTTAGACGCTCGTACACACACTAACAGTCAGTATAGAATAGATTCCGTCCGAGAGACCTTTCCTTTTGGATAATACAGTTCTTTAAACATAAGATATTAGATATGATTTGGGATTAGGTTGACATGACCCCTCAGACTTCTGTCTCCACATGTAGAGCTAAATGTCAAGTCCCCTTCACCCTCTAGTTGCACGTCAATCACACGTCATGCGGCTGCGCCCGCATCTCTGCCAAATATTTCTGCTGACATTGCAGGATTCTCTTATGGATCCACCCACTTGTGACATCATGTATAATGACGTTTTCTAAGTTACGCCTATATGTCCGCCTTTTTGGTTACGTATGCATATTTTATCTCTCTTATCAACTGTTACGCCTCCTGCATCTGTTTCACTATAATGCATTTCTTATAAAAGTGATTACCTGTCAATAATGTATTGCCTTCCTTCCTGAACTTTCGTGGTGATGGAATTTGAAGCCTGCAATTCGAATTGTATTTCCTTTGTAAAGGAATAAAGCCTTTTAGAACCTCTAATACCAAGGATTCTGCCTCTTATATTTACTGAGTTATTCTTACTAGATTTTACCGCATAAAAAATAGTACCGGTAATGAAATATTTACCACAGAAATTGGCGCCCGAACAGGGACACTTTCTCATCTCACGCGCCGGAGGTGCGTTGCAGGCCCGGTCTCCTGCCACAGCTGAACGGACAAAAACGCGTACCTGCAGGATTTCCTGTATCTCCCTCCGGCCAAGCGGGGGTGACTGAGGCTGCGATCAACACCCAGACGAGGCGGTGAGAAGTGCGAAGTATCCCGACCAGAGCCTAGCTGAGAGAGCAAGATCCGAGGTATACAGAGGCCCACCAGGTTCCGAAGTTCCGAGTCCAGTCGAGTCGAGTCCAGTCCGGTCCAGTTTCAGTTCAGTTCCGAGGCCTTCCGTTCCGCGCTACCCGGTGAGTACCATTGTCGGGGAGGCATTTAAACGTGCACATAGTCTGTGCCGGTCAAGACGGGTTTGGGTACACAAATCCGGTCTGCACTGTTTCAGCAGTGTATCTGTACTGTTTAGCAGTATATCTAGTATGTCTTGCATATAATTAAGTATTATTTAGTGTTAGTATTATGTCAGTAACTAGTTTCTTATTAGTTATCATCGTTCGTTAAAACAGTCAAATGTTAAATGTTTAATACGTTCTATACATTGTGGTGTGAATGACTGTTCATTATTGTGTTTATTTGTATTAAGTGTGTTTAGGATTAAGTAACCAGATCTAAAAATGCCGCTCTTTTCGAAATTAAGACAGATCAAAACTAGGAAAGGGGTACTCGAAGAAGCTGTTCCCATTCCACCTAGGGACACTCCAGGATACTTTATGTATCATAAACATGGCTTAGATGCCGTGTTATTTCTTGATTTATGGGTGGACTACACCAAGGATTTACCAGAGAGTCAAAGATGGCCCGCAGCGGGGACCTGGGATGCAGACTGCATCATGAGAGTAGAAGAAGAATTATGGAAAAAGAAAGCCAGACAGTCACAGAAGGATGCCATCGAATTATGGCGTAAAGAATCATATAGACGTACAGAAAAAGCGCTCAGACAGGAAGAGAAAGGTAGAGAGAATTCAAATAAAGCCCGAGAAAATCTATTAATTGAGGAAGGTACCCGAGTTAAATCGGAACAAGTAGATAGACAAAGAAACACTCTTATGAATGGTATGTATCCTCTTCTGGCCGAAGGATTACCTAAGGCTACCCCGGAAATACCAAAAGACTTGACTCCCCCATTGCTCCCGATAAAAGCACATCCTAAAACAGCAAAGGACGTTTTCCTTTCCTCCTATTTGGATGACGTAGCTCCCGAGTATGCTAATACCACAACACACACACCGCTTGCCGATGGTGTTCAACGTCAAGATCATCCGTCTGTATCCCCGCAACAACAAACTCCTACGCCCATTCCCACAGGTTCGTCCGTTTCTACTGTTTTTCCGGCATCTACAATTTCTATCTTACGTCCAACGAATCCTTTCTTGCCCAGCACCTCAGATGGTGCTACAGGAGGTACGACAGACATGTTTGCCACACCGCCGCAAAATAAACAGACCCTTAGAGATTTAGCACTCCAACGTACACCCCAACTAGTGACATCCGACATGTTTAAAGAACATCTTGTGGATTGTAGATACGATCCAGTGCCAGGTAAACAGGATAGATTGCTAATATCATCACTACGTATACGACGAGCTACATTATATCTAATGACAATACCAGGAATGGTTGAACACCTAGACAATATATATCACTTTGTCCAAACAGGGCGAGGTCCAGAAAGTATTAACGAAGCTATGGAATACCAGAAAGTGGATGTCCAAAGACAACTACTACGTTTTTTCATAAACTGCGTGATCAGAAACCAAGACAGGCCTGGGGCAGATCATGATACCATGCAAAAACTTGCCAAATGGGGTCAGAACATATCAGAAGAAAAACATGATAAACAGGCGTGTATATAATCGCCATGTATCGAAAGATCCGCAAGGAAGTAGAACGAATACATAAAGAAAGACGAGAAGCAGACAGAATTGAATCAGAGGGAGAGGAGGAGCAAGAATCAGAACAAATAGAAACGATAGCTTACGTAGGTAGAGGAAGACCCCATAATAATACTAGAGGCTTCAATGATCCGATATGTCCGATACGTCCAGAATGTAACAGACATTTTCAAACCCCTATGTTAAATACAAGGTCCCCTGAACACCTATTCCAAGCCGCTGATAAATTACTCCGAGATCGAAGGGGGTACCATATGCTCGATTCCATGGATGAACAAGAATTAGCCAGGTCAGCAGTACAATGGGCTGACAGTCCCAGCAAATACAGTGATGATGCACTAGCACACACGTTTCTGAATCTTACCCCATACGAACAGCGTTTAGCTAGTATATACATGATTCAACACCTCCTTATATTATATAAAAGCCAACACTCCGATCCAGGACCCTTACCTGACATATTGATAGAACTACTCACGAATAAATGGAGAGGGTCAGGTACTGATTTGATTAAAGAAATTCTAGAATTTCGAAACCAGTATATAACTTTCGTGTGCCCAGAACACGTTCCAGTTCCCACTATGGGAAGAAAAATGTATCACATAGATAGACTGAATCCGTTACGCGAAGTACACCCAATCAGAGGTGAAGGTAATAACTTTACACGCGTGTTTGTGTACACGCCTATAACTAAAATTGAATTATTAGAAATGAAGAAAGTAGTACCCAGCCATGACAAGGATCCAGCAGGTTTCCACCGTGAGATAAAAGACATGCTACTCATGGGAGAGTATACCTACCCCGACATTATGAAAATACTGAAAGTGTTAATGCCTGCCGGTGTTTACGAGAAACTCAAAGAAAAGGAATGGGAGGTGGGAGACCAAAAGATAGATTGGACAGCATTAGAAAACGAAGAAAAGGCCCGAGCTGCAGGAGCAGGGCTTGGGGAAAAGACTACAGCATTACCAGGATTACTAGTGCAGGTACTGCCACGTTTATTAACTACGAAAAAAGAAGACTGGGGTGCAATCTCAGCCTGTAAACAAAAGCAAGATGAAGACACTAGTGATTTCTATTCCCGATTTGAAAAATGTTTTGGTATAAATAGTGGCATAAAAGCAAGTAGCGAGTCATATCCACATCTGTTTGTGACAAAATTAGTTGAAAATTCCCTACCGCAAGTTAAGAATAGAGTATTGAAATTTGAGAGTACCTGGCAAGGTAACACCCCGTCACAGATGTTACAGATGTTACAATATCACCACAATAGAATTAGAGAAGAACAAGAACATGAACAAAGACGTATGAAAGATACAAAAATGAAAATGCTTGTTGCTCAGTCAGTTCCAGCTGATGGTCATCAAAAGGGTGATTCCGCAGGTCCAACGAAAGGGACATGCAACTATTGTAAACAACAAGGTCATTATATACACGATTGTCCAGTCCTGAAACATAATATTGCCACAGGTAGAACTCAGGAAAGACCACGTCCACCTAGACAGGATCAGAATCAACAACAAATTCCTCAGCATGCACAACCTAGGTCAGCTCTGCAACAATTAGCTCCGCAACAGGCAGCTCCACAACAGACCGTAGCACCACCACCAGCGCAGCCTATTGCTGCCACACAAGCGACAACGCAACAGATGTACCAGTATGTACAAGCAGATTATCCCGATTATCAGCGATACACATGAAATAGCCTAGAGAGGGAAGTTGGCTTACCCCTTATTGAGGTTCCTGTAGATCAAGAGGGACCTTATGTACATAGTGAACTATTAGGGGAAGACAGAAAGTTTTTACTTGATACAGGGGCAAGCAGAACAACTATACGACGCAGTGAAGTTCCAGGGGCACCCCTCTCAGGCTCACAAAATATTTCCCTTGGATTCTCAGGAAAACCTATAATTAATGACGTAACACAACCTCTTCCACTCACGGTTGGTCCATTGACACGTACTACAGATTTATTGCTTACTAAATCATGCCCAGAAAACTTGTTAGGTATAAAAACATTGAAAGCTCTAGGAGCTATAATATGTTGTTCTCCGGAAGGAGTACGATTATTTTTACGTGATTTTAAAGGTCACTACGTGTCCAGAGACATGGATCACCGGCTGCAGAGTTTACCTACGCATTTATGGGCACAAGGCCCCACTGATGTTGGTTGCATGAACATTACACCATATCGAGTCACACTAAAAACAGGAGTAGTACTACCACGAATGCGACAATATAGGTTACCACCAGATGCTGTTGCGGCCTTACTGCAAATCATTGACGAGCTCATTGCACAAGGAGTGGTTGTCGAAACCGACTCCAATGTATGCAATTCCCCGATAATTCCGATTCTTAAAAGAACGGATCCAAAAGCACCACCAGTATATCGATTAGTTATTGATCTGCGCGAATTAAATAAATGCATTGTACCACAATATCCTGTAGTCCCAGATATCTCTTCATTACTAACTGCTATTGATTCAGAAGCAACGTTCTTCACTGTAATTGATCTCAAGAATGCTTTCTTTAGCGTCCCAATAGATCCGGAAAGTCAATATCTGTTCGGATTCAGTTTAAATGGACAAAGTTTTAAATTCACACGCGCACCTCAAGGATTTACAGAAAGTCCCAGCATCTATAGCCAAGCACTAAAACGAGAACTTGACAGTATCCACATGCCAGTCAACACTGCTTTGCTTCAATATGTCGATGATCTGCTGATCACCGCCCGAAGCGAACCTGAATGTGAAACAGCGTCACTGACGGTTTTGAAATTTCTGGCCGACAAAGGGCACAAGGTGTCCCCTTCTAAGCTGCAATTCTGTGTCCCGCGAGTTGTCTACCTTGGGCACTCGCTGTCCAAGGAGGGAAGACAGCTTACACCCGACCGCATCCAGTTAATTACTAACATGTCACCACCCAAGACACAAAAGGAGGTACGGGCTTTTATAGGTCTCACTTCATACTGTAGGCAGTGGATCCCTCAATATGCATTTCTAGCTAAACCCCTCATCCAGTTGACAACACAGGAGGCAGCCACATCGACTGTCCTCCCTTGGACTCAAGAACACACATATGCCTTTGAAAGCTTAAAGAAAGCTTTATGCCAAGCACCTGTTTTAGCAACACCATGTTACAATAAACAGTTTACACTATTTGTTACAGAACGCGAAGGTACTGCCTTGTCAGTACTCACTCAGGAACAAGCAGGATCACACAAACCATGTGCTTATTTCTCTAGTACATTAGATCCAGTAGCTCAGGCTCTTCCTGCGTGCCTGAAATCAGTGGCAGCAACAGCTTTAGCAATCAGACAAAGCGATGCCATAGTGTTAGGACATCAATTGACAGTACAAGTACCACACGCAGTAGAGGTTCTCTTGAACCGCACACAAACACAACACTTGACTATAGCGAGACTCACCGGTTATGAATTAACATTGTTTCAACCACACATAGAAATCAGACGTTGTAATACGTTAAATCCTGCCACACTGTTGCCAGTAAACGGAACAGATCCATTAGCACATGATTGTATAGAAGTCATTACTATCACGACGAAACCCAGACAAGACTTGACAGATATCCCTTTATCAGATTCGGACCTGACATTGTATGTAGATGGTTCATGTATGAGAACAAGTACAGGAGAGTTAGTGGCCGCTTACGCAGTCACAACAGACACTAAAGTCATTGAAACAAATTGTATTAACACTTTGTCAGCTCAAGCAGCAGAGCTCATCGCTCTGACACAAGCCTGTACTCAAGCAAAAGATAAGAAAGTCAACATATACACAGATTCACGTTATGCATTCGGAGTCGTCCATGACTTCGGCGTGCTGTGGCGAGAGAGAGGTTATCTAACTTCTCATGGTGCCCACATCCAACACGGACCCCTCATTCAAGCCCTATTAGATGCGATTCATTTACCTACTGCCATATCGATTATGAAATGCAAAGCCCATACAAAAGTTACCGATATCATTTCTCAGCGTAACGACCTAGCTGACAGAACAGCTAAACAGACTGCTCAGAACCAGACTCATACAACTGACGCGACAAAGACAATAGTTCCGACACCAACACATTGCATGACAGTTAAGGATCCCGCCCTTGATATAATTGACATACAGACACATGCTACACCAGAAGAAATAAAGAAATGGACTGAATTAGGAGGGATCCAAACGGATCAAGGATGGATGACGAAGGAAAAATCTATATGGTTTCTTCCCGATTCCATGGTTCAAGTCATCATTAACACAATACATAGTCCAGCGCACCTAGGAGAAAAAGCTATGCTAGACAGCATTCAACACATTTGGTTCAACAAACATTTACGAGCCGCAGCTAAACAAAAAGTTCGTACCTGTATGATATGTTGTCAGTTTAATCCAGGTAAAAGCATCCCCGTAGAGCAGGGTGGATTTCAACCTCCCGATCATGCTTTTGAAGTCCTCCAGATGGATTATATCCAGATGGAACGATGTCGAGGATTCAAATATGTTCTCGTAGTTGTCTGTGCTCTTTCCCGTTGGACAGAAGCCTACCCGGTTTCAGATTACACTGCCCCGACTACTGCCAAACAGTTAGTTCGAGAATTCTTCCCACGGTATGGTTTGCCACGTGTTGTCTACTCAGATAACGGCCAGCCATTCTCATCCGAACTAATGAAACACGTTTCACTTTTGTTAGGCTACCAATGGAAATTCCACTGTGTCCGACATCCTGAGGCAGCAGGTCTCGTGGAACGCCATAATCAAACTCTGAAAATTAGATTGTCCAAAATATGTAGAGAAAAAGGTGTCGATTGGATAGTAGCCTTACCAGTTGCACTCTTTTACATGAGAATGGTAGCACATTCTCGAACAGGGCTATCCCCGTACGAGGTGATCTTCGGTAGACCACCAAATATGTGGGGGACGCCTATACCTCGCAAAATCACTGATGTTGACTGTAATATGCTGACAGATTACCTGGCTTCCTTGATGTCTGCACTACAATCTTGTCGTTCACAGGTAGCTGCAGCTTTTCCCGATAACACTGAGGTGAAGCCCCATGACGTGGTTCCAGGTGATATGGTCCTAGTGCGGAATTTCGACCGGAAGACCCAACTGGAGCCTAGGTGGAGATCGCCAAAACTTGTTCTACTAGCAACAAGGACAGCCGTGAAGATCGAGGGACATAAAGGGTGGTTGCACTCGAGTCATATCAAGAAATTTTATGGACTACCGTCCAGTGTGAACACTCAGCCCTGCATTTCCTCACAGACAGACTCAAAGCTCCCCTTGGTTGAACCCACGAAAACGGAACTTTATAAACTGAAATGAAGGTCTAGCAAGTCAGACAATTTGATTGTTTAAGTCCTCTCCAAGGTGAATCGGTTGAATTTGTCTCTGACATGTATCCTCTAGACCGGAATAGAGAAAGAAATCAACAGATGCAGCTTAAAAAGCATGCGTATTGTAAATCACTTCGTAGTCATTGCACAGTAACACTATTAATTTTGTTTTTTCTAAGTTTTCTGATCATTATAACTAGTATATTACTTCGTATGTATTACCCTATTTCTAAACGTGCTTATAATGTTACTGCTGAACATTCTTTTAGTGAATTACCTCCGCATGAGTTGTCCTATAGATTTGCGCTGCGCAACAACACATTCATTAGTATGTTACATCATTCCCATCAGACCAGCAATGCTACAAATTGTTGGATATGTGGCCGACTCCCTCCCTATCAGAACTATAAGGGAGTTTTGCCCCTCTTTCCATATCCGTTCACACACAATGGCTCCTGTGGAGCATGGTTTAGTTTGATTAATTCCCTAGATTCAAATTCCGCAGTTTATCAAGACAACTGGGTATGGGGAAACCTGAACCTAGTTTTGCTTAAAGTCTGCTACCCTAACAAGGAGGGACTTCCCAAAAGAACAGGAACTGATCTAGAAAATGAAGTATATGGATTAGGTAATTTTACACTTAACCTCATGATCCTGAATGTTGAATCCGAAGCCACACCAATCTTGCCCGCTATGTCAGTATTCCCAGTTAAAGGGGAATTATGTGTAAGAAAGAATGGTTCCATACCCATGGGCCATAGTAAATGCACCACTGTAATAAAATTCAGTGATCAAGGCAAATCTACATTTAGAGCTTCCCGTCATTCCTACTTCATATGTGGCCAGACCGCATATATACGTCTACCTCTAGACTGGGATGGTACCTGTTACATAGCATTCCTTCTGCCACCTGTTTGCCTAGCTCCTCCTGATTATCACAGAAATACCCATTTAGTACACAATAGACAGCAGAGAGATCTCCCGATTGTCGATTACACTGAAACGGCATGGGAACAATATACAGATTTCAATAAAGGTTTCTTTCCCTATATAGGTACAGTCACTAATAGTAAGCTGATACGTAGATTAACTAGAACCCTTGAAGCAGTAGTGAACGAGACTACTTCCGCCTTAGGCAATTTAACAGAAGAGCAGTCTGCTATGCGGATTGTTGTGCTTCAAAATCGTCTTGTCCTTGACGTCATCCTGGCCGATAGGGGCGGAGCTTGTAGAGTCATCGGATCAAGTTGCTGCATTTTCATACCAGAAAATTCACCGTCAGTATATAAAGCCATAACCCGCCTTCATAAGATTATAAGCCAGATACACCAGAGCCCAGGCACCTGGACTTGGTCCGGTTGGTTCTGGAGCGTGTTGTCCGCCTGGGGATGGAGGATCCTATCCTTCCTAGGTATTGGCTTTCTCATACTATTCAGTTGCTGCTTATGTCTACAATGTGGGCCAGCGATTTGTGGCCTGTGTGCCACATCGTGTATCCCACCTCCAAGTTTTCGTTCAAAATCCCGGAAGAAGAAAGAAGAACAAATGATGCTATATGAACAGATCGATGGATTGATGAAGATCGATATCTCCTGAGGGTCCGTAGGGGACAAGGAGGGAATGAGGAAATATGAATTTTGTGATCAGTTATGTCCCCTATCGTAGACCCCAACGGCTCCATGTGCATGCTATAAGTACATGTATGTTCCCTCCAGTTCCAGTTTTGAAGACGCAAATACATGTGCGTCCACCGTCAACATGTCCTCTTTCAGATCCACCATGAATGGGTCAGATATTCCATTCCTAAGTATGAAAGGCCACCGACTTTATGTGGTTCACTTTCCACATTTTACAGATTCAGGCGAGTAGGCCCTGAATTCTGCCATCAAGCCTTTCCTGCTTTCTTCTTCTGGAAGCTCCAGCCCGAGCCTGCATCTGTATCCATGAACTTTGTCCTACTCCCTGCGCGGCTAACGGTGCCTGATCCAGCCTGTTGCCTGCCAAAAACTGTATTTCACCTTCAAGATTATCTGCTCCGCTCCTCATCTGACGCATTCCTGTCTAGTAGTTTAGGTAAACATTCCTCCAGCTACCGTGCAAGGGGCCAGGCCTCACTGTCCTCGTGCAAGTAATTCATAGCCCCTGTTACCATGGAAGATTCCTGCCCCCTCGCATCTCATGTAGACACTTAGACGCTCGTACACGCACTAACAGTCAGTATAGAATAGATTCCGTCCGAGAGACCTTTCCTTTTGGATAATACAGTTCTTTAAACATAAGATATTAGATATGATTTGGGATTAGGTTGACATGACCCCTCAGACTTCTGTCTCCACATGTAGAGCTAAATGTCAAGTCCCCTTCACCCTCTAGTTGCACGTCAATCACACGTCATGCGGCTGCGCCCGCATCTCTGCCAAATATTTCTGCTGACATTGCAGGATTCTCTTATGGATCCACCCACTTGTGACATCATGTATAATGACGTTTTCTAAGTTACGCCTATATGTCCGCCTTTTTGGTTACGTATGCATATTTTATCTCTCTTATCAACTGTTACGCCTCCTGCATCTGTTTCACTATAATGCATTTCTTATAAAAGTGATTACCTGTCAATAATGTATTGCCTTCCTTCCTGAACTTTCGTGGTGATGGAATTTGAAGCCTGCAATTCGAATTGTATTTCCTTTGTAAAGGAATAAAGCCTTTTAGAACCTCTAATACCACGGATTCTGCCTCTTATATTTACTGAGTTATTCTTACTAGATTTTACCGCATAAAAAATAGTACCGGTAATGAAATATTTACTACAGTGTGATTCTAGACGAGCAACACTATCGTTAGGAGTTTACCAAAACTCATTCACTACTGTGGAAGGGGTAAGGGGACTGCACACAATCTACATATTTCAGTACTGCACTTTACTGTCAATGCCTGATTCATTTTATCAATGCATAAGCAAAGACTGGCTTCTAATGCTACTAAAACTTGACAACATGACAGGTTTAAAACAGTTATCTGTCAGCAAATACATGATGTTACCAAATGCTTCTCTCACAGTCGTTCCCAAATGTACACAGACTCACATTGTGATTCTAGACAAGCAACACTATCCCTAGGAGTTTACCAAAACTCATTCACTACTGTGGAAGAGGTAAGGGGACTACACACAATCTACATATTTAAGTACTGCACTTTAGTGTCAAAGCCTAACTCATTTTATCAATGCATAAGCGAATACTGGCTTTTAATGCTACTAAAACTTGACAACATGACAGGTTTTAAAACAGTTGTCTGTCAACAAATACACAATGTTACCAAATGCTTCTCTCACAATCCTTACCCAAATGCACACAGACTCACAGTGTGATTTTAGACAAGCAACACTATCCTAGGAGTTTACCAAAACTCATTCACTAGTCTGGAAGGGGTAACGGTACTGCACACAATCTACATATTAAACTACTGCACTTTAGTGTGAAACCTGACTCATTTTATCAATGCATAAGCAAAGACTGGCTTTAATGCTACTAAAACGTGACAAAATGAGAGGTTTTAAAACAGTTATCTGTCAGCAAATACATGATGTTACCAAATGCTTCTCTCACAGTGGTTCCCAAATGCACACAGACTCACAGTGTGATTCTAGGCAAGCAACACTATCCCTAGGAGTTTACCAAAACTCATTCACTACTGTGGAAGAGGTAAGGGGACTACACACAATCTACATATTTAAGTACTGCACTTTAGTGTCAAAGCCTAACTCATTTTGTCAATGCATAAGCAAAGACTGGCTTCTAATGCTACTAAAACTTGACAACATGGCAGGTTTTAAAACAGTTATCTGTCAGCAAATACATGATGTTACCAATTGCTTCTCTCAGAGTGGTTCCCAAATGCACACACACTCACAGTGTGATTCTAGACAAGCAACACTATCAGTAGGAGTTTACCAAAACTAATTTACTGCTATGGAAGGGGTAAGGGGACTGCACACAATCTACATATTTAAGTACTGCACTTTAGTGTCAAAGACTGACTCATTTTATCAATGCACAAGCTAAGACTGGCTTCTAATGCTACTAAAACTTGACAACATGACAGGTTTTAAAACAATTGTCTGTCAGCAAATACATAATTAAGCCAAATGCTTCTCTCACACTGCTTACCCAAATACACACACACTCACAGTGTTATTGTAGACAGACAACTATCCCTTGTACAAAACACATTTACTACTCTACAAGATCTAAGGTGACCAAAATGTTTCTCTCAAAAGGATTCCTAAATGCACACAGACTCACTGTGTGATCCTAGACAAACAACACTATCCCTTGCACTATACCAAACACATTTCTTAATCTACTAATACTACATTTTAGTGTAGAAACATGACTCATTTTGCAAATTTATAAACAATGACTGATTTCTAATTGTACCGAAATATAAAAACAGCACAGTTATCTTTCTGCAAACACATGAAAAACACAAATGCTTATCACAGAATGATTTCTACATGCACACACACTGTCAATAAGATTGTAGACAAAAAAAGTACTCCCTGCACTTTACCAGGAGAAATACATTAGTCGTATTAAAATCAAAATACAGCACATACATCCCCTCACAATTAAATAACTCACCTTTCAAGTTGCTTTGTAGATTAAGAAGTATATCAGTCACACACCAGATTTTCTTATACAGAATCTCTGCACTGTGCACCTGTCAGCAAAACCAAAGAATGGCAAAGTTTCCCTCTCATTTTCCACACATATACATGTAAATATCAAATCACATTCCTTCCCACATAAATTCAAAAGCAAACACACATTTCTTTTGGTTAAGCATTTCAACCATTTCCAAATGACATAAGTTTGAACCCTAACCCCAATCTGTCTTCTGCCTGTTACCATAGGAACAGGTCATGGAACACTGAACTGAGCACACAGGTCACAAGTTCAGTACACAATGTTGCTAATCAAAACAGCAAGTGAGCTTGACTTTTCAGCATATCAGCTTATCATATATAATGTTCCTTTCACTCACTTTTTGTTAACCAATAAGAATCATGCGTTTAAAAAACAAAAACATGCACCCTACCTTTCAGTGTAGAAGGTTGTCAAACAACCAATGATTTCTTGTCTTTTTTCAAAACTGCATCTTAGCCACCATTTTAGAAAAATCTTACTTTTCAAACTGCCATTTCATTTACAGAGACCATCTGAGTGCATCCAGACCTCCCTTCAAGATGCTTAGAGTGTGGATTGTGGGACACAGCTATATTTTCTGGAGCCAAAGGTATGCAGAAAACAACAGCATTCACAAAGACCTAGGTTTGCCAAATGTAGACATTAAATGGATTGGACAGAGAGGGTTAAAGTGGCACCAATTGATGCCATTGGTAAAATCCTTTAT
The DNA here is from genome assembly GCF_964204655.1 of Triturus cristatus. NCBI lineage: Eukaryota > Metazoa > Chordata > Amphibia > Caudata > Salamandridae > Triturus > Triturus cristatus. The sequence continues at coordinate 715,339,379 of NC_140593.1, read as the reverse complement.
GCATAGCCAACAACCTGACCTCATAATAGTACACTGTGGTGGCAATGACCTAGGCACTTTGACTGGGGTAGGTTTGGAAATGCTTATGAAGGACACCTTTGCAGAATTGATTTCACTTTTTTCCCAAAACTGCCTTTGTGTATTCTAACATATGCCAAAGTCAGAAATGGAACTGGTCCAATCATTTTTGTCCACAAATTGAGAAAGCTAGGAAACATGTGAATAAATCTGTTTCTGCTTTTCTCCGAGACTATAGAATGGGGTCCATTTACAATAACCATCTGCGCTTTCATATGCAAGAGATGTATAGGAGTGATGGAGTACACTTTACTGATGAAGGAAACAGAGTCTTCCTAGACTCTGTATAGGTACTTGCTTATAAGTACCAAAAACTCTGAATGAACACAACGGCTCTTTTTAGAGCCACTCAAGAACAAAACACTTAAGCTTGATGTTTATCTCCCCAAAATTTCAGGTTTTTTCCTTGGATCCGCGCACCCAACGCGTTAGGAACCGCGCACCCAACGCAAGAGAAACCGTTCACCCAACACGTTAGGATGCGCGACTCCTAATTTTACCGTAAAAAAAAAATAGCCCCTATCACTAATTTTTATTATCCCCGGGGACCCCATCCCCCAGGACTTACAAAAAAACGTTGGAGACCGTGGGGGGAGCCCCCACGGTCCCAGCCGGCTCCCCGCGTCCTTCGGGAGCAGGCATTGCTTTTCCACATGGGGAGCTGCTGACATGCAGCTCCCAGTATGGAAAAGCAATATCGTTTGGATTTTGAAAGAGAGAGCAGGTTTCCCTGCTCTCTCTTTTAAAATCCTAACAAAGATTGCTATGGGAGGGCGGGAGACTCCCGCCCTCTCATAGCAAACAACAGTGTCCTGGGGTGGGCACCCCAGGACACAGTAGGAGCCGGCCCTGGGGGTGGCAGTCCCCAGGGCCCTTGAGGGCTCCAGGAGGGGGGCCACACAGCCCCCTCCCCCTATTAATTTACCAACATTTTGCCCCCAGGATTTGGGCCACCCGGGGGCTAATTATTAACGAAGCGCGGAAGCCCACGCCTCGTGGTTTTTTTTTCGGCCGGATACGCGCTCCCTGCCCGCATTTCGCCATTTTTGTTTTTTTTTTAAAAAAAGGGGGCCCCAGGGGGTCCTTCTGGGACCCCTTAAGCAACACTAGAGGGTCAGAGTATTTCTACCCTGCTCCCTTTATATGTTTTAAACACTTATTCCACTTACTTCTTCAGCCTCGCTTCTACCGAGGCACAAAATAGCTGCCAACAGTTCCTGGTTTCGAATGTAGACAGACACTTCACAGCCAATTAGCATTCAGCGCGTGATTGGGAGGGTGCGCGCTCGGTTCGGGGAGGGTGCGCTTAGGGTGCGCATAGGGTGCGCGGATCCTCCGAGGCCATAGATATATCTATCTTTTGTACTCTAATTTTCTCAGGAACTACTGAACAGATTTACACCATTTATGCAAAAGGTACGAGTCTGAACTGAGGACTACCTCTTTGCCAAATTTGGTGTAATTCCGTTCAGCAGTACGGGCTGTAGCTGCGTCAACAGGTCCTATGGGAAATTTCATGGGGAAAACGTGTTTTTGGACCCCCCTTTTTTCTCGGGTCCCACTTGACGAATCACTACGAAACTTTTAGGACAGGAGCGGACCGGAGCTGGCCAAAAGTTTGGAAAATTTCACAAAGATTCGTCAACCGGCGCCAGACTTATTGAGAACAGAATGTTGCGGATTTCCTATGGAAAATAGGTCCTAACTATAACTACCTACTGGCGACCGCCAGTAGGTAATATATATATATATATTCAGTAAAAAAAACATAGGTTTCACAGACGTTATAGTTAGCTGGACATTTCACTCATAAAAAACCAATGAAATACCCCCGTTATAGTTAGTTAAGCTAACTATAACTCGCGCACCCGCAATCCACTGCTGATGACGTCACATATAACATCACTCATGACATGGTCACTGACATCACTCATGACATCACTGATGACATCTCAAGTGACATCACTGATGACATCACTGATGACATCATCCAGTGAATGTGTGTTTTTCTGAAAATTACTTATGTTTTATATATGTATATCTGAAGGTCGATGGAAGAATAAATGGGTATATAAGTGTCTAAATGGATGATTTTTTTTTGAATAATGTATTGTGTAACTGATTAATAAAGTGTATCAAAGTGAATACATGGCTTAGTGAGTAATGTTTTAATATGTAAATATCTGTATCAGTCTCTCACTTTGTGTATAAGTGGCTGCATGGGTTGGTGAGTAGGTACATGGGTGTCTATATAGGTTATTAGTTGTTTTTTTGAGTATCAGTCTGAGTGTCTGCATGGTTCGGTGGGGGGTATTACGTAGTGCATAGGTGCATGAATGATTGACTCACTGTATGTGTTGAAGACAGCATGTGTGCAGGACTGTATGGGTGGATGAGTGTGTGTATGGGTGTGTTAGTGAGTGAATGACTGTCTCAATAGTGTCTTTATGAGTAACTACTTATGTTTTAAACTAGTATATGTGACTATTGGTGTATATAAGTGAGTATATGTGAGAGTGAGAGATTGAAAGAGTTCCTGTATGAATAAGTATGTTTTTCTATAAGTGATTTTTTAAAAGACTAAGTATGAGTAAGTTTCCATAGAAGTAAGTGTGGTGGTGTGTGTATAACTGTATATGCAAGTAAATGTATGTTTGATTCTTTATTAGCATGAGTGACTATGTGTGTGAGTAACTCTATGGATGAGTGGCATTGTGTAGAAGGATGTATATGTGTATAAGTACATATGAGTGAGTACATGTATGAGTGACTGTATAGGACTGTTGGTGAATGAGTGGATGTGTAAGTGGATCTTAGAATTACAGAAGAGATTGTTGAAACTGGTATTGGAATTTCCAATATTTTTTTAATTTTTAGTCTCTATTTTTGAATGTGTTTATTAATTGTTATATTACGGTGAGAGGAGGACTGCCACTCTATCACAAGGATGATGTCATCAGTGATGTCATCAGTGATGTCATTTGAGATGTCATGAGTGATGTCATGAGTGATGTCAGTGACCATGTCATGAGTGATGTTATATGTGACGTCATCAGCAGTGGATTGCGGGTGCGCGAGTTATAGTTAGCTTAACTAACTATAACAGGGGTATTTCATTGGTTTTTTACGAGTGAAATGTCCAGCTAACTATAACGTCTTTGAAACCTATGGTTTTTTCACTGAATTTGTATGGTTTTTTAAATGCTAATTCTTATATTTAACGTGTGTGAAACATTTTAATTTTTTCATCTTTGCAAGGTTTTTTACATTTTTTTTTTTACTTTTTTTTCCCTTTAAACACTATGGTAAAATTTAATGCATTTTGCAATATATAAATTTTCACCTTTTTTTAAAAAAACAGGTAAGATATAGTAGTATAACATAGTAAATCTTTTTTACAATTTTTTTTTTTTTTTTTTCCGTGCGTGAACGGTAAGCTTACCGTAAGCGCACGTTTTGCTTTATGTACATAATATTTCTACGCTGTTTGCGTATGGTTTCGCAATTTGCGTAGACGTCCGTACTTCCTACGTGACGCGTAAGCGCATACTTTACACACGTAGGCGCGCGCGCACGTTACGCGGAAGTGTTCGAGCGTGCCTGTTATGCGCATGCACGCGTGCGCGTGTCTTTCGTACGCGCATGCGTACTTTTACCGTAAGCGCTCCGTAAGTGCTCCGTAAGCGTAACGTACGCGCACGGTTGGTCATGTGATCAAGAAACAACACTTTTGAATGGTTTAAACTACTTTCAGTTCTAGAACCTTCCTACACCACACCCATTCCCCTCATTTCTGCTTGTGATCCCTTAGGAGAAGGAGCTGAGTTGTCTTTGTGATACGATGGCAGAACAGCAGTCCTCTTCTGAGAGTGAGCCTGGTAGCAGCATCATCAGAGAGAGAAGGAGGAAACAAAAGACTTCTTTTGTATGGGAATATTTCACCTATCCAGAGGGGCAGAAAAAGGTAAATGCTCCTTTAGTCACCTGCTCACTTTGTGAGCGTGTCTTATCTAGAGGGAATCCAAGGAAGAAGTATTCCTTTGGAAATCACTCTATGGTTAGACACATTAAGGATAAACATCCCAGGACTTATGCTCGACATACTGGAGAAACATCTCCAATAAGTCACCCAAGCACACTTGCAGAAGCTCAGCCGAGTACATCTTCGGCAGCTCAGCTGAGCCCTTCCTCTGCGGTGGGAGCATCACCCTTTTCTGCTCCTCTGGATATAAACCCTCGTTTTGGGAGGGTTCCAATGAGGTGCACAAGATGTCATGGCCTTATTGTTCATGCGGAGACCAGTGTTTCCCTCATAAACAATAGGATAGACCAGCACATCTGTGGTCCTTGTTAGTATTCCCATACTTTCTTTCCTCTTTCCCTTTATGAACACAACGGTTCTTTTAAGAGCCAACCTTACCTCTTAACTTTTTAAAAAAAAATTTTAATGACTTTTTTTTTTTCTTTACCGTACGCGCCTTTTTTTTTTTTTTTTTTAAACCAAAAATATTTTAATCACCCTACAAGGTCCATGAGGGACTACTACAGAAATGAGAAAAGCATAGAGAAGAGTAGTGAAAAAAAGTGAGCATTAAAGTAAATGTGTGATATATCCAGAAATTTCACACTTACCTGACAATGAAAATAACTTAAATAAAAATAAGTGATTTATTTAACTTTATATAAAAAAGTTTATTTTTCATATTTTTCCTTTCTCAATCTGTAAAAAAAGAAAAAGGTATTAATATTTAACAATACATTTTAGAATACAGTGCACATATTTTCATATTTCAACAAACATTTTTTTGCCCTGTTTTTGCTGTTTTCAGAATATATTGCATTTTACTGTAAATCGTAAAAGCAATTGCATGCATCACGGGCAAAAAAAAAAACAATCTGAAAGATTGTTTAAAAAAAGCCCAGAATCTCTTCTCACTAAAACATACCGTAATAGAAATGAAACATTTGCAATAAAAATCTCACTTAAGAACAATAACTAATTTCAGTAAATATCGTCTGAAAATTCTGTTGCATAAGCATAATCACCAAAATAATTTGCGTCAAAGAAGTCCACAATGCAAATTATTACCTTTCCTTTAGGCCAAATGGTAATTTTTAAAATATTTTTTGATGACATTTCCAATGGTAATCCAATTAAATTGTAATAATGTTTGGTACAGATGTTGCAATTTCTGTCTAAAATTTTGGTTTTAGAAAAATTAAATAGGAATTTGCTAAATCAAAAGGCAAACGTTGCTTGAAAACCAATTGAGAATGATTACACAGTGTCCAGCCTTTTTCACATTTAAGAAAAACTGTGTAATGACCAGAAGTTACAAAAGGCCCATCATGGAAAATTATTGCAACTGTGACAAAAGTTTTGCCAGAAATTGATAATTGCTGTCCTGTAAATTTCTTTATTAAAGTGTCCAATTTTGTTCCATCAGCTCTACAACGTTGCATCATTAAAATTACATACTGTCCATATTTCTTTAAAAATAACGTTGAAAACATGTCTGATTTACATTTAGAAAATTCCATGTTGTGATTGGCATCTTTAACTAATTTACTAAAAGTCACTGATTTAGTCTCTGGCAATGTTAAATAGATAAACCTTTCAGAATCAACATTAGAGCTGCATGTGTAGAAACAGTTTTCACAACTATGTTCCCATTTATAAGAGAGACCAAACATATTTTCTATTTCTACCCCTTCATCTTCAAGTACCAAAAGGATGTACATCAAGAATTCCTGTGCATCTTGCTGGACATTTTGAGAAAACTGTGTTCGTCCTGAACAAACATCTAATAGATTTCTAATTTCAGTCGCACTTTCTATTTTAGCTTTATCAACACTCAGCTTCTCATAAAGAAGACTTAGCACAGAACAGAATCTTTTTTCATGATTTTCTATTATCTGCTCTTGCAAACGTTCAAGATAAAATACAACATTCAGCACTACATTTGCGTAGCAGTTGACACTAGAGCTATTTTCAAAATGGCAACCAACAACCTCTTCAACATTGTCCTTTTTCTTTTTGCTTGCAATCACATCACTGTCTTTTTGTTTTCTCTTCTGTACAACCTCATTACAGAAATTCTCAATTCTCCTTTTCCGACAAACAACACGTTTCTCCAACACAGGATACTGACCTAAATGAGGAGCATAGGTTCTTCTTAATATATTATACTCCTTAACACAATTTGCATCAGCACTAACTTTTGAGTCATCAAAGTCTATCATGAATAAACCAGATAATGTTTTCACTCGTGACAAAGCAACATATGCCATACCTTCTTTGAACACAGTAGATCCAATGTTTACAAATGCACTATCAGCAGTTAATCCTTGACACTTGTGAATAGTTACAGCATATGCTAGAGAAAATGGAAACTGCTTCTTACGTACATATAAGTCTTTCACAAGCAAAAAACGGACTGAACAGCGACTAATGTCTTTTACCTCTTCAATCTGATCAAATTTTATTTTTACAAACTCAATTCCTTCTTTTTTCTGGTAGTTAACAAAACCCACAACTTTACCCATAGCTCCATTCACTAAACCTTTTTCAACATCCAAATTTCTCCTTAAAAATACTCGACAGTTCATGCAAAGATATAGATTTTTTTCTAATCCAGCTGTTTTCGAAATGTTCTTCTCTAGAGAATCCAATTTATTTTTCAGTTCGCCTGTTAATGTAATAGTAATTCTTTCATGTTGGATTTTGTCCACTGCTTCCATTTTCTTAATCTCTTCCTTTTCCAATTTCAAAAGTTCCTCATTGAATATTGAGCATTCACGTAGTGTTGGCATTAAGCAGATTACAGTATTTTTTTCTGCAATGTTCTTGTATATTTTCTCTGCAACTATTTCTTCTCTTGGAAATAAATTATGTAGCAACCGACTCTGTAATGCTTTTCTGCCAACTTCTGTGAGTAGTCCAATTCTGATATCTTTCAGAATACTTCCATATTCTTCATCATTTGCTTGCCTCATATTGGTAGTGAGTTCTTTGTACTCAAAGAATGACCAAATATTCGCATTACCAATGCTTCCTAATGACTTCTTCGTGTCCTCATGTGTCACAGTATTAAACACTGGTTGTCCTTTAACTGGAGTGAGCTGCAGTAGATCCCCAAAAACTATAACATGTTTTCCACCAAATAACACGTCATAGTCTCTTTTTAGAATTTGCTGCATTCTTAAATGCACAAAGGCAAGCATTAAGTTTGATACCATGCTTACCTCATCAATAATGAGAACTTGCATCTTCTTCAACAATCTTGAAACTTCGAAACATGCTTCGCCAGTTAGCTTGTGATATTCTATTTTGTTCTCATGCTCCACTGGTAACATTAGCAATCGATGGAGAGTAATTCCTTTTATATTATGCTGCTAACCCAGTTGGAGCAGTAACAACACAAGATAAAGTTGAATCAGTTTTTTGCTGTAGGTAGCTTCTGATGACTTTAATTAAGAAACTTTTCCCAGTTCCAGCTTGTCCACTCACATACAACCTAATTGGTTCAAATGATGTGCATGTGCACTCTTTATTTTCATGTAGTAATCCGTGATGAATTTTTTTTCTGACTTCTTCATAAATTTGTCGTTGTTCTTCATTCAGTTGTTGTTCCAAATCTGGTAATTCTATTAAATCTTCCTGAGCTTGATTCATAGCCGTTTCCACTTCAGTCATGGCTATTGCAGCTTCATTTTCTAAGATTGGTTGTCCTAGTGGATCTTGACTGAGCGTGCCAGAACTTTGGCTGTCTTGAGAACTGTCTCTAGCTACTTCAGCTGCAATTGTAGCTTCCTGTTCAATTTCTTCGTTTAACATTTGGACATAATTCCTGAAAATACTGCATTCAATGGTATCTTTATATGCATTAAATGAATCCTCATAGCTTTGAAATTCTCCAAGTAGTTCGTCCTCTGAACGCCATGGTTTAAACAGCTGTAAAAGTGCCAAGTAGTAAAATTCCTTTTTGTCAGTAGTGTCACAACTCAGCTTCCCGTGATTAATCAAACTTCCTTTTGTTTGCTTCACTAAACATCCTTCCTCACCAATGACTTTATATTTTCCATTGTTGATGTCTTCTGTGGCTTTCCGTGAAAAAATGTAGTTCTGCAGCACTTCATAGAGACACATGTTCTCAAGATGATGACTTCTTTTTGGGTAATATATGTCCAACATGTTTGTTTTCAAAATATCTGTACTTTCTGGGTCGTTCTCTGCCAAATATTCAATTTCTTCAACAGATTTCAGTACCCGATTTCGCATTCCTGCAAGGCCTAAACTGACCCAAATTATTCTTCTTGATTTCGAGTATAGACTTGCAGATGATAACCTATCTGAACATTCGTAGGATCCAATTTCTCGATGTGATAACATCTTTAAACTGAAACTGTACAGCTTCTTACTGACAGTCTTCTCGTGAGAAATCTCTTCCCACATTTCCTTCAATTCTGTTTTCTCAGATTTAGTGATGTAAGATGTGACATACCGAGCAACAGCAATAGAATTGTCTGCCACATACTGAATATGCATGTTAGCATTCCACATGGATAAAATGACTGGGCTGTAGTCATTTATATATTTTGACTCTTCTTTTCTTCTTAGGTTGTACGTCTTTTTGGGAGATTTTCTTGTAATAGTATGTCGCACAGCTGACATAAAACTGTTGATTCTTCCTTTTGAAAGAACAGGTCTAGAAAATCCAAATCGACATTTTGTGTAGAATTTATCTTTGGTCTTGTACTTCCGTTGACAGTATTTTCCACACCGATGACTTTGGAAACGTAAAACTTGCTCTTTTAACTTTTTCTCTTCTGTGCTTTTAGGTATAGCACATGTTGCATATTCTTCAATGAAAGATAACACTGTTTCATCAGCATCTGTTCCAAATTTTGGAGCATCCTTGATCCACAACAGCATATGAATGTGAGGAGCACCTCTTGCTTGGTACTCTTTTCTCCAAAAGAAATCCACTACTTCTCCAAGTGGTGGATTTTTTTTATTGCAGATAAAGGACATCATAGCCTCAAATCTATGATTGAAATATCTGCAAACATTAACCGGATCCAATGAGCACAGTTCTCCTGCTGTCTTGTATTCGATGTTTTTAATGTTTGAATTTGCCTCTCGTAGAAAATAAAGTAAATCATCCCAAGCGTACTCGGCACAGCTTAGGGTTAGGAACCATGTTGGAGTTCCTAAATTCCGTAACATACATTTCAATTCTCCATGGCGTCGGTACCAATATTCATTCGTCCCACGCTGACAAGCCATCAGATTGATCAATTGTGATTCCAAATGATCATCTCGCTGCTGCACTTTGATCATAAAATCCTTAGCAGACACATTATGTAGATGTGTTCCACTTTTTAAAATGTGGTTTACTGCATAAGATAGTGCAGACAAGTCACTTTCAAATAACAGATGGAACAAATAAGGAATACTTTGACGAAATCTGGGATCTTCTGCATATAATCTTGTAGTCCGATACTCAGAAGCAGGAATCTGGACTGGACGTTCATCATATCGTCCACCTTCTCCTGTAGGAAACAGCTGGGGAAAACAACGAGCTTCCAAACTCTCCTCCCATACACTCACGGGAGTTCCTTGTGCTTTTTTCATTTGAAACAGATCAATGGTGTTTGCCATTACTTCTTTTGAATGAAGAGGATGTATGCTGAAATGTTCATAAATTTCTTCTTCTTTTGACTTGTCAACTTTTTCAATTTGCCCAGTTGGTGTGTCTGTGTCTCCTACTAAATCTTCTTCATCCTCATCTATATAAATTGATTCATACCATTTATTATTCCTTTTCAAATATAAATGTGCTCTTTGTACTTTCCGTACATCTACCAGCTCCTGCCTTTGTAGGTACCCCATTAACCAGAATAACTAATGGTTCAGTTTCCAAAGTATCTGTATCAATAGTTTCCATATTTTTTTTCAAATCCAACGGCAAATAGACAACTCTTCCTTTTAAACCTCTCTGTAAATCTGAAGGAGGTAATTTGCTTGTTTTTGGCTCCATACGTACTATGATCTGGAACGGATGAACACATTGAATGAGTATAGACTCATACGTATTTAAATCAGAAAGATCTGCAGGAACTTCAACCAATTCTAAATTATTATGTACAGCTCTAGCTGGCATTTTATTTTCTTCTAACTTGTTGTAACAGTATTTACAAATACGATGATCTTCACCCAAATCAAAACAATTTTCAAGAAATATGTATGTTGCAAAATCCTTCCACTTATAATTATCTTCTTCTTCACTTTTTTTGTAGAGATCAACATTCCTTGTTTGGATTTTATAATGGCTTCTCCGGCAACAAATACAAGTAATATTTGGTCTTTCATTAGAGATGATAGCAAATTTTGTAATTTGATCTTCAAATTTCTTATTTATGGAGGGTTCTACATTCTCTTCCACATTTTCCTCAATAACTGTGTCATTCCCTGCTCTTTCTTGTTCTGGACCAAAGTAACAAAACTGAATCTCATCAGTAACCTTCTCAACATCTGATACAGATCCACGAAACAGAACCTTATTCAACTCATTTAACATTAGTTCTGGACTTTTAGCAAAATACAATCTTCTCACAAATTTCCTAATTTCAGTATGATGAACTGCCAGCATCCTAAAATGGTGAAAAACACTTTGACAAACTTTCCTAGATAGACAAGCCAGAGAGTGTCCTTGCAAACCAGTATTCTCTCTCACTCTGCATGGATCTAGTCCTTGAAGCAACTTAATCTTCTGTTTAACACTCTTTTTACTATATTCTCTTAAAAACTCACGTAATTTATCAATAGATTCCTGTCGCAAAGTACAAATACTACTACAATTCCAAGTATACACTGGGGCTTTAGGACGTCTCCCCATAACCTCATCTGCAATGACTTCTTCCTCATTTCTTGGAACCATTTTCTCCTTTTCCATTATACAACCATCTTTTACTTCATATGCTCGTCCACTGGTGTCAACTGCATGCAACAAACTATTACTTTGAAGATAACTCTCTTCATTAAAAAATGGTTCAGTACTTGAACTAATCATCCATTCTCCTAAAACCACTTTACAAAAGTTATTTCTTTTTACTACTCTTTTCGTTTTGCTTTGTGACTTCATTACATTAACTATTTTTTCTAATGTACGCATCCTGTTCAAAATTAAAATGAATAGTTTTCTTTTTAAATCTAAAGCCTTAGCTACAATGGCTTCAATATCTTTTTTTCTCTTGTAAAATTTAGCTCTTTTCTTATATTTTTTCACATCCTTTAGCAAATTGGACATCACTCTTCTCTGAAACATTTTCCTACGGATCTCTTTAAATGCTGATTTTCTTTTCAAGTTAATTTTTATAGCTTCTGCTTGTACATTAGCATTTAGTAAATTCTCACTATTCTCCTGTTGTTTTCTACTTGAAACAGTTTTTCCAATGGGGGCATTTTTTAAATTTTTCCTTTTTTTGAATATATTTTTAAAGAATTCCTTTGTCTGCTTACCAGAAGACTTTTTCTTTTTCCCAACATGAGCATCTTCAACTAACTTGGGTCCTCCAGTTGTCTTCAAATATACATTTTTTTCTGTTGTTTTCGCTGTCTTGATTTTATAGGCATCTTATATTTCCTTCACTGCTCTGGAGCAATACCTGAAAGAAACTAAAAAAAAATACCTTTTTGTAATTTAAATATATTACTATATTTGTTATGATCTTTTCTTTTCTTATAACACTATCTACCCCTTTCCTACAAGTGAAAAACACAAGAAAACCAACACAAATTTAATCTCTAAGAACAATTCCTGTGTGCACACAGACTCTTGGTGTAATTCTAGTCAGAACAGGATATTTCATTTGCAATTCAAAAGCACACTTACTTTTTTTTTTTGCAATTGTTAATTACTCTAACAGTCTGACACATTTTCTTTATAGTTTACAGAGGCAGAAAAGAGCACATGTCCAATCAGCTTTTTTAGAGCATGTACATGTGTAACCTGGCTGACTGACTGCACTCCTGCAAAGATAATGATCCTTGGTGATGTTGAATGCATTACCGTTTGTCAGGGGGTCCAAGAAGGCCATAAAAGACTCATGCTGTGATTTTACGCAGAAAATGAAATTTGCTTGACAATTTCAAAGCACACTTACTACTGTTTTCTGTGATTTTAGGCAGAAAATGAAATTTGCTTGCCAATTTCAAAGCACACTTACTACTGTTTTTTCCTCCAAGTGTTAAGTACTCTAACAGTCGCATACATTTTCATTACAGTTTTCAGATACAAAAAACAGCACATGTGCAAACAGCTTTTTCAGACCATGAACATGTGTGACCTTGGTGATTGACTACACTCCAGCAAAAGAAATCAGCCTTAGTGATGTTGAATGTGTTAGCGTTACTCACTTCTACCTGAAACACCACTCACTTGTGAATACTCAGCATGATTCTACAGGATAAACTGCTGGGTGTGTGCTAACAGTCTGCTTATGCAGACTGTGTATTTTCAGTTGCAAGAGACATATGCATGTATACATCCAAAAAGAACCAGAGAGACACGAAATACATCTCTGACAGCAATTCCTCTGTGCTCACAGACTCATGCTGTGATTTTACACAGAAAATGAAATTTGCTTGCCAATTTGAAGGCACACTTACTACTGTTTTCTGTGATTTTAGGTAGAAAATGACATTTGCTTGCCAATTTCAAAGCACACTTACTACTGTTTTTTCCTCCAAGTGTTAAGTACTCTAACAGTCGCATACATTTTCCTTACAGTTTTCAGATACAGAAAACAGCACATGTGCAAACAGCTTTTTCAGACCATGAACATGTGTGACCTTGATGACTGACTACACTTCAGCAAAAGAAATCAGCCTTAGTGATGTTGAATGTATTAGCGTTACTCACTGCTACCTGAAACACCACTCACTTGTGAATACTCAGCATGATTCTACAGGATAAACTGCTGGGTGTGTGCTAACAGTCTGCTTATGCAGACTGTGTATTTTCAGTTGCAAGAGACATATGCATGGTTACTTCCATAAAGAACCAGAGAGACACGAAATACATCTCTGACAGCAATTCCTCTGTGCTCACAGACTCATGCTGTGATTTTACGCAGAAATTGAAATTTGCTTGCCAATTTCAAAGCACACTTACTGCTGTTTTCTGTGATTTTAGGTAGAAAATGACATTTGCTTGCCAATTTCAAAGCACACTTACTACTGTTTTTTCCTCCAAGTGTTAAGTACTCTAACAGTTGCATACATTTTCCTTACAGTTTTCAGATACAGAAAACAGCACATGTGCAAACAGCTTTTTCAGACCATGAACATGTGTGACCTTGATGACTGACTACACTTCAGCAAAAGAAATCAGCCTTAGTGATGTTGAATGTATTAGCGTTACTCACTGCTACCTGAAACACCACTCACTTGTGAATACTCAGCATGATTCTACAGGATAAACTGTTGGGTGTGTGCTAACAGTCTGCTTATGCAGACTGTGTATTTTCAGTTGCAAGAGACATATGCATGGTTACTTCCATAAAGAACCAGAGAGACACGAAATACATCTCTGACAGCAATTCCTCTGTGCTCACAGACTCATGCTGTGATTTTACGCAGAAATTGAAATTTGCTTGCCAATTTCAAAGCACACTTACTGCTGTTTTCTGTGATTTTAGGCAGAAAATGAAATTTGCTTGCCAATTTCAAAGCACACTTACTACTGTTTTTTCCTGCAAGTGTTAATTACTCTAACAGTCGCATACATTTTCATTACAGTTTTCAGATACAGAAAACAGCACATGTGCAAACAGCTTTTTCAGACCATGAACATGTGTGACCTTGGTGACTGACTACACTCCAGCAAAAGAAATCAGCCTTAGTGATGTTGATTGTATTAGCGTTACTCACTGCTACCTGAAACACCACTCACTTGTGAATACTAAGCATGATTCTACAGGATAAACTGCTGGGTGTGTGCTAACAGTCTGCTTACGCAGACTGTGTATTTTCAGTTGCAAGAGACATATCAATGTATACATCCAAAAAGAACCAGAGAGACACAAAATACATCTCTGACAGCAATTCCTCTGTGCTCACAGACTCATGCTGTGATTTTACGCAGAAAATGAAATTTGCTTGCCAATTTGAAAGCACACTTACTACTGTTTTCTGTGATTTTAGGCAGAAAATGAAATTTGCTTGCCAATTTCAAAGCACACTTACTACTGTTTTTTCCTCCAAGTGTAAAGTACTCTAACAGTCGCATACATTTTCCTTACAGTTTTCAGATACAGAAAACAGCACATGTGCAAACAGCTTTTTCAGACCATGAACATGTGTGACCTTGATGACTGACTACACTCCAGCAAAAGAAATCAGCCTTAGTGATGTTGAATGTATTAGCGTTACTCACTGCTACCTGAAACACCACTCACTTGTGAATACTCAGCATGATTCTTCAGGATAAACTGCTGGGTGAGTGCTAAGAGTCTGCTTATGCAGACTGTGTATTTTCAGTTGCAAGAGACATATGCATGGTTACTTCCAAAAAGAACCTGAGAGACACGAAATACATCTCTGACAGCAATTCCTCTGTGCTCACAGACTCATGCTGTGATTTTACGCAGAAAATGAAATTTGCTTGCCAATTTCAAAGCACACTTACTACTGTTTTCTGTGATTTTGGGCAGAAAATGAAATTTGCTTGCCAATTTCAAAGCACACTTACTACTATTTTTTCCTGCAAGTGTTAATTACTCTAACAGTCGCATACATTTTCCTTACAGTTTTCAGATACAGAAAACAGCACATGTGCAAACAGCTTTTTCAGACCATGAACATGTGTGACCTTGGTGACTGACTACACTCCAGCAAAAGCAATCAGCCTTAGTGATGTTGAATGTATTAGCGTTACTCACTGCTACCTGAAACACCACTCACTTGTGAATACTAAGCATGATTCTACAGGATAAACTGCTGGGTGTGTGCTACAGTCTGCTTATGCAGACTGTGTATTTTCAGTTGCAAGAGACATATGCATGGTTACTTCCAAAAAGAACCAGAGAGACACAAAATACATCTCTAACAGCAATTCCTCTGTGCTCTCAGACTCATGCTGTGATTTTACCCAGAAAATGAAATTTGCTTGCCAATTTCAAAGGACACTTTCTACTGTTTTCTGTGATTTTAGGCAGAAAATGAAATTTGCTTGCCAATTTCAAAGCACACTTACTACTGTTTTTTCCTGCAAGTGTTAATTACTCTAACAGTCGCATACATTTTCATTACAGTTTTCAGATACAGAAAACAGCACATGTGCAAACAGCTTTTTCAGACCATGAACATGTGTGACCTTGGTGACTGACTACACTCCAGCAAAAGAAATCAGCCTTAGTGATGTTGAATGTATTAGCGTTACTCACTTCTACCTGAAACACCACTCACTTGTGAATACTCAGCATGATTCTACAGGATAAACTGCTGAGTGTGTGCTAACAGTCTGCTTATGCGGACTGTGTATTTTCAGTTGCAAGAGACATATGCATGTATACATCCAAAAAGAACCAGAGAGACACGAAATACATCTCTGACAGCAATTCCTCTGTGCTCACAGACTCATGCTGTGATTTTACGCAGAAAATGAAATTTGCTTGCCAATTTGAAGGCACACTTACTACTGTTTTCTGTGATTTTAGGTAGAAAATGACATTTGCTTGCCAATTTCAAAGCACACTTACTACTGTTTTTTCCTCCAAGTGTTAAGTACTCTAACAGTCGCATACATTTTCCTTACAGTTTTCAGATACAGAAAACAGCACATGTGCAAACAGCTTTTTCAGTCCATGAACACGTGTGACTTTGATGACTGACTACACTCCAGCAAAAGAAATCAGCCTTAGTGATGTTGAATGTATTAGCGTTACTCACTGCTACCTGAAACACCACTCACGTGTGAATACTCAGCATGATTCTACAGGATAAACTGCTGGGTGTGTGCTAACAGTCTGCTTATGCAGACTGTGTATTTTCAGTTGCAAGAGACATATGCATGGTTACTTCCAAAAAGAACCAGAGAGACACGAAATACATCTCTGACAGCAATTCCTCTGTGCTCACAGACTCATGCTGTGATTTTACGCAGAAAATGAAATTTGCTTGCCAATTTCAAAGCACACCTACTACTGTTTTCTGTGATTTTAGGCAGAAAATGAAATTTGCTTGCGAATTTCAAAGCACACTTACTACTGTTTTTTCCTGCAAGTGTTAATTACTCTAACAGTCGCATACATTTTCATTACAGTTTTCAGATACAGAAAACAGCACATGTGCAAACAGCTTTTTCAGACCATGAACATGTGTGACCTTGGTGACTGACTACACTCCAGCAAAAGAAATCAGCCTTAGTGATGTTGATTGTATTAGCGTTACTCACTGCTACCTGAAACACCACTCACTTGTGAATACTAAGCATGATTCTACAGGATAAACTGCTGGGTGTGTGCTAACAGTCTGCTTACGCAGACTGTGTATTTTCAGTTGCAAGAGACATATGCATGTATACATACAAAAAGAACCAGAGAGACACAAAATACATCTCTGACAGCAATTCCTCTGTGCTCACAGACTCATGCTGTGATTTTACGCAGAAAATGAAATTTGCTTGCCAATTTCAAAGCACACTTACTACTGTTTTTTCCTCCAAGTGTAAAGTACTCTAACAGGCGCATACATTTTCCTTACAGTTTTCAGATACAGAAAACAGCACATGTGCAAACAGCTTTTTCAGACCATGAACATTCGTGACCTTGATGACTGACTACACTCCAGCAAAAGAAATCAGCCTTAGTGATGTTGAATGTATTAGCGTTACTCACTGCTACCTGAAACACCACTCACTTGTGAATACTCAGCATGATTCTACAGGATAAACTGCTGGGTGTGTGCTAACAGTCTGCTTATGCAGACTGTGTATTTTAAGTTGCAAGAGACATATGCATGGTTACTTCCAAAAAGAACCTGAGAGACACGAAATACATCTCTGACAGCAATTCCTCTGTGCTCACAGACTCATGCTGTGATTTTACGCAGAAAATGAAATTTGCTTGCCAATTTCAAAGCACACTTACTACTGTTTTCTGTGATTTTGGGCAGAAAATGAAATTTGCTTGCCAATTTCAAAGCACACTTACTACTATTTTTTCCTGCAAGTGTTAATTACTCTAACAGTCGCATACATTTTCCTTACAGTTTTCAGATACAGAAAACAGCACATGTGCAAACAGCTTTTTCAGACCATGAACATGTGTGACCTTGGTGACTGACTACACTCCAGCAAAAGCAATCAGCCTTAGTGATGTTGAATGTATTAGCGTTAATCACTGCTACCTGAAACACCACTCACTTGTGAATACTAAGCATGAATCTACAGGATAAACTGCTGGGTGTGTGCTAACAGTCTGCTTATGCAGACTGTGTATTTTCAGTTGAAAGAGACATATGCATGGTTACTTCCAAAAAGAACCAGAGAGACACGAAATACATCTCTGACAGCAATTCCTCTGTGCTCACAGACTCATGCTGTGATTTTACGCAGAAAATGAAATTTGCTTGCCAATTTCAAAGCACACTTACTACTGTTTTCTGTGATTTTAGGCAGAAAATGAAATTTGCTTGCCAATTTCAAAGCACACTTACTACTGTTTTTTCCTGCAAGTGTTAATTACTCTAACAGTCGCATACATTTTCATTACAGTTTTCAGATACAGAAAACAGCACATGTGCAAACAGCTTTTTCAGACCATGAACATGTGTGACCTTG
Organism: Triturus cristatus; assembly: GCF_964204655.1. Lineage (NCBI taxonomy): Eukaryota > Metazoa > Chordata > Amphibia > Caudata > Salamandridae > Triturus > Triturus cristatus. The sequence continues at coordinate 715,321,455 of NC_140593.1, read as the reverse complement.
GTGACTGACTACACTCCAGCAAAAGAAATCAGCCTTAGTGATGTTGATTGTATTAGCGTTACTCACTGCTACCTGAAACACCACTCACTTGTGAATACTAAGCATGATTCTACAGGATAAACTGCTGGGTGTGTGCTAACAGTCTGCTTACGCAGACTGTGTATTTTCAGTTGCAAGAGACATATGCATGTATACATACAAAAAGAACCAGAGAGACACAAAATACATCTCTGACAGCAATTCCTCTGTGCTCACAGACTCATGCTGTGATTTTACGCAGAAAATGAAATTTGCTTGCCAATTTGAAAGCACACTTACTACTGTTTTCTGTGATGTTAGGCAGAAAATGAAATTTGCTTGCCAATTTCAAAGCACACTTACTACTGTTTTTTCCTCCAAGTGTAAAGTACTCTAACAGTCACATACATTTTCCTTACAGTTTTCAGATACAGAAAACAGCACATGTGCAAACAGCTTTTTCAGACCATGAACATTTGTGACCTTGATGACTGACTACACTCCAGCAAAAGAAATCAGCCTTAGTGATGTTGAATGTATAAGCGTTACTCACTGCTACCTGAAACACCACTCACTTGTGAATACTCAGCATGATTCTACAGGATAAACTGCTGGGTGTGTGCTAACAGTCTGCTTATGCAGACTGTGTATTTTCAGTTGCAAGAGACATATGCATGGTTACTTCCAAAAAGAACCAAAGAGACACGAAATACATCTCTGACAGCAATTCCTCTGTGCTCACAGACTCATGCTGTGATTTTACGCAGAAAATGAAATTTGCTTGCCAATTTCAAAGCACACTTACTACTGTTTTCTGTGATTTTGGGCAGAAAATGAAATTTGCTTTCCAATTTCAAAGCACACTTACTACTGTTTTTTCCCGCAAGTGTTAATTACTCTAACAGTCGCATACATTTTCCTTACAGTTTTCAGATACAGAAAACAGCACATGTGCAAACAGCTTTTTCAGACCATGAACATGTGTGACCTTGGTGACTGACTACACTCCAGCAAAAGAAATCAGCCTTAGTGATGTTTAATGTATTAGTGTTACTCGCTGCTACCTGAAACACCACTCACTTGTGAATTCTAAGCATGATTCTACAGGATAAACTGCTGGGTGTGTGCTAACAGTCTGTTTATGCAGACTGTGTATTTTCAGTTGCAAGAGACATATGCATGGTTACTTCCAAAAAGAACCAGAGAGACACGAAATACATCTCTAACAGCAATTCCTCTGTGCTCTCAGACTCATGCTGTGATTTTACCCAGAAAATGAAATTTGCTTGCCAATTTCAAAGCACACTTACTACTGTTTTCTGTGATTTTAGGCAGAAAATGAAATTTGCTTGCCAATTTCAAAGCACACTTACTACTGTTTTTTCCTGCAAGTGTTAATTACTCTAACAGTCACATACATTTTCATTACAGTTTTCAGATACAGAAAACAGCACATGTGCAAACATCTTTTTTAGACCATGAACATGTGTGACCTTGATGACTGACTACACTCCAGCAAAAGAAATCAGCCTTAGTGATGTTGAATGTATTAGCGTTACTCACTGCTACCTGAAACACCACTCACTTGAGAATACTAAGCATGATTCTACAGGATAAACTGCTGGGTGTGTACTAACAGTCTGCTTATGCAGACTGTGCATTTTCAGTTGCAAGAGACATATGCATGGTTACTTCCAAAAAGAACCAGAGAGACACGAAATTCATCTCTGACAGCAATTCCTCTGTGCTCCCAGACTCATGCTGTGATTTTACGCAGAAAATGAAATTTCCTTGCCTATTTCAAAGCATACTTACTACTGTTTTCTGTGATTTTAGGCAGAAAATGAAATTTGCTTGCCAATTTCAAAGAACACTTACTACTGTTTTTTCCTGAAAGTGTTAAGTACTCTAACAGTCGCATACATTTCCATTACAGTTTTCAGATACAGAAAACAGCACATGTGCAAACAGCTTTTTCAGACCATGAACATGTGTGACCTTGGTGACTGAGTACACTCCAGCAAAAGAAATCAGCCTTAGTGATGTTGAATGTATTAGCGTTACTCACTGCTACCTGAAACACCACTCACTTGTGATTTCTCAGCATGATTCTACAGGATAAACTGCTGGGTGTGTGCTAACAGTTTGCTTATGCAGACGGTGTATTTTCAGTTGCAAGAGACATATGCATGGTTACTTCCAAAAAGAACCAGAGAGACACGAAATACATCTCTGACAGCAATTCCTCTGTGCTCACAAACTCATGCTGTGATTTTACGCAGAAAATGAAATTTGCTTGCCAATTTCAAAGCACACTTACTACTGTTTTCTGTGATTTTAGGCAGAAAATTAAATTTGCTTGCCAATTTCAAAGCACACTTACTACTGTTTTTTCCTCCAAGTGTTAAGTACTCTAACAGTCATATACATTTTCATTACAGTTTTCAGATACAGAAAACAGCACATGTGCAAACAGCTTTTTCAGACCATGAACATGTGTGACCTTGATGACTGACTACACTCCAGCAAAAGAAATCAGCCTTAGTCATGTTGAATGTATTAGCGTTACTCACTGCTACCTGAAACACCACTCACTTGTGAATACTAAGCATGATTCTACAGGATAAACAGCTGGGTGTGTGTTTACAGTCTGCTTATGCAGACTGTGTATTTTCAGTTGCAAGAGACATATGCATGGTTACTTCCAAAAAGAACCAGAGAGACATGAAATACATCTCTAACAGCAATTCCTCTGTGCTCTCAGACTCATGCTGTGATTTTACCCAGAAAATGAAATTTGCTTGCCAATTTCAAAGCACACTTACTACTGTTTTCTGTGATTTTAGGCAGAAAATGAAATTTGCTTGCCAATTTCAAAGCACACTTACTACTGTTTTTTCCTGCAAGTGTTAATTACTCTAACAGTCACATACATTTTCATTACAGTTTTCAGATACAGAAAACAGCACATGTGCAAACATCTTTTTTAGACCATGAACATGTGTGACCTTGATGACTGACTACACTCCAGCAAAAGAAATCAGCCTTAGTGATGTTGAATGTATTAGCGTTACTCACTGCTACCTGAAACACCACTCACTTGAGAATACTAAGCATGATTCTACAGGATAAACTGCTGGGTGTGTACTAACAGTCTGCTTATGCAGACTGTGCATTTTCAGTTGCAAGAGACATATGCATGGTTACTTCCAAAAAGAACCAGAGAGACACGAAATTCATCTCTGACAGCAATTCCTCTGTGCTCCCAGACTCATGCTGTGATTTTACGCAGAAAATGAAATTTCCTTGCCTATTTCAAAGCACACTTACTACTGTTTTCTGTGATTTTAGGCAGAAAATGAAATTTGCTTGCCAATTTCAAAGAACACTTACTACTGTTTTTTCCTGAAAGTGTTAAGTACTCTAACAGTCGCATACATTTCCATTACAGTTTTCAGATACAGAAAACAGCACATGTGCAAACAGCTTTTTCAGACCATGAACATGTGTGACCTTGGTGACTGAGTACACTCCAGCAAAAGAAATCAGCCTTAGTGATGTTGAATGTATTAGCGTTACTCACTGCTACCTGAAACACCACTCACTTGTGATTTCTCAGCATGATTCTACAGGATAAACTGCTGGGTGTGTGCTAACAGTTTGCTTATGCAGACGGTGTATTTTCAGTTGCAAGAGACATATGCATGGTTACTTCCAAAAAGAACCAGAGAGACACGAAATACATCTCTGACAGCAATTCCTCTGTGCTCACAGACTCATGCTGTGATTTTACGCAGAAAATGAAATTTGCTTGCCAATTTCAAAGCACACTTACTACTGTTTTCTGTGATTTTAGGCAGAAAATTAAATTTGCTTGCCAATTTCAAAGCACACTTACTACTGTTTTCTGTGATTTTAGGTAGAAAATGACATTTGCTTGCCAATTTCAAAGCACACTTACTACTGTTTTTTCCTCCAAGTGTTAAGTACTCTAACAGTCGCATACATTTTCCTTACAGTTTTCAGATACAGAAAACAGCACATGTGCAAACAGCTTTTTCAGTCCATGAACACGTGTGACTTTGATGACTGACTACACTCCAGCAAAAGAAATCAGCCTTAGTGATGTTGAATGTATTAGCGTTACTCACTGCTACCTGAAACACCACTCACGTGTGAATACTCAGCATGATTCTACAGGATAAACTGCTGGGTGTGTGCTAACAGTCTGCTTATGCAGACTGTGTATTTTCAGTTGCAAGAGACATATGCATGGTTACTTCCAAAAAGAACCAGAGAGACACGAAATACATCTCTGACAGCAATTCCTCTGTGCTCACAGACTCATGCTGTGATTTTACGCAGAAAATGAAATTTGCTTGCCAATTTCAAAGCACACCTACTACTGTTTTCTGTGATTTTAGGCAGAAAATGAAATTTGCTTGCGAATTTCAAAGCACACTTACTACTGTTTTTTCCTGCAAGTGTTAATTACTCTAACAGTCGCATACATTTTCATTACAGTTTTCAGATACAGAAAACAGCACATGTGCAAACAGCTTTTTCAGACCATGAACATGTGTGACCTTGGTGACTGACTACACTCCAGCAAAAGAAATCAGCCTTAGTGATGTTGATTGTATTAGCGTTACTCACTGCTACCTGAAACACCACTCACTTGTGAATACTAAGCATGATTCTACAGGATAAACTGCTGGGTGTGTGCTAACAGTCTGCTTACGCAGACTGTGTATTTTCAGTTGCAAGAGACATATGCATGTATACATACAAAAAGAACCAGAGAGACACAAAATACATCTCTGACAGCAATTCCTCTGTGCTCACAGACTCATGCTGTGATTTTACGCAGAAAATGAAATTTGCTTGCCAATTTCAAAGCACACTTACTACTGTTTTTTCCTCCAAGTGTAAAGTACTCTAACAGGCGCATACATTTTCCTTACAGTTTTCAGATACAGAAAACAGCACATGTGCAAACAGCTTTTTCAGACCATGAACATTCGTGACCTTGATGACTGACTACACTCCAGCAAAAGAAATCAGCCTTAGTGATGTTGAATGTATTAGCGTTACTCACTGCTACCTGAAACACCACTCACTTGTGAATACTCAGCATGATTCTACAGGATAAACTGCTGGGTGTGTGCTAACAGTCTGCTTATGCAGACTGTGTATTTTAAGTTGCAAGAGACATATGCATGGTTACTTCCAAAAAGAACCTGAGAGACACGAAATACATCTCTGACAGCAATTCCTCTGTGCTCACAGACTCATGCTGTGATTTTACGCAGAAAATGAAATTTGCTTGCCAATTTCAAAGCACACTTACTACTGTTTTCTGTGATTTTGGGCAGAAAATGAAATTTGCTTGCCAATTTCAAAGCACACTTACTACTATTTTTTCCTGCAAGTGTTAATTACTCTAACAGTCGCATACATTTTCCTTACAGTTTTCAGATACAGAAAACAGCACATGTGCAAACAGCTTTTTCAGACCATGAACATGTGTGACCTTGGTGACTGACTACACTCCAGCAAAAGCAATCAGCCTTAGTGATGTTGAATGTATTAGCGTTAATCACTGCTACCTGAAACACCACTCACTTGTGAATACTAAGCATGAATCTACAGGATAAACTGCTGGGTGTGTGCTACAGTCTGCTTATGCAGACTGTGTATTTTCAGTTGCAAGAGACATATGCATGGTTACTTCCAAAAAGAACCAGAGAGACACGAAATACATCTCTAACAGCAATTCCTCTGTGCTCTCAGACTCATGCTGTGATTTTACCCAGAAAATGAAATTTGCTTGCCAATTTCAAAGCACACTTTCTACTGTTTTCTGTGATTTTAGGCAGAAAATGAAATTTGCTTGCCAATTTCAAAGCACACTTACTACTGTTTTTTCCTGCAAGTGTTAATTACTCTAACAGTCGCATACATTTTCATTACAGTTTTCAGATACAGAAAACAGCACATGTGCAAACAGCTTTTTCAGACCATGAACATGTGTGACCTTGGTGACTGACTACACTCCAGCAAAAGAAATCAGCCTTAGTGATGTTGAATGTATTAGCGTTACTCACTTCTACCTGAAACACCACTCACTTGTGAATACTCAGCATGATTCTACAGGATAAACTGCTGAGTGTGTGCTAACAGTCTGCTTATGCAGACTGTGTATTTTCAGTTGCAAGAGACATATGCATGTATACATCCAAAAAGAACCAGAGAGACACGAAATACATCTCTGACAGCAATTCCTCTGTGCTCACAGACTCATGCTGTGATTTTACGCAGAAAATGAAATTTGCTTGCCAATTTGAAGGCACACTTACTACTGTTTTCTGTGATTTTAGGTAGAAAATGACATTTGCTTGCCAATTTCAAAGCACACTTACTACTGTTTTTTCCTCCAAGTGTTAAGTACTCTAACAGTCGCATACATTTTCCTTACAGTTTTCAGATACAGAAAACAGCACATGTGCAAACAGCTTTTTCAGACCATGAACACGTGTGACCTTGATGACTGACTACACTCCAGCAAAAGAAATCAGCCTTAGTGATGTTGAATGTATTAGCGTTACTCACTGCTACCTGAAACACCACTCACTTGTGAATACTCAGCATGATTCTACAGGATAAACTGCTGGGTGTGTGCTAACAGTCTGCTTATGCAGACTGTGTATTTTCAGTTGCAAGAGACATATGCATGGTTACTTCCAAAAAGAACCAGAGAGACACGAAATACATCTCTGACAGCAATTCCTCTGTGCTCACAGACTCATGCTGTGATTTTACGCAGAAAATGAAATTTGCTTGCCAATTTCAAAGCACACTTACTACTGTTTTCTGTGATTTTAGGCAGAAAATGAAATTTGCTTGCGAATTTCAAAGCACACTTACTACTGTTTTTTCCTGCAAGTGTTAATTACTCTAACAGTCGCATACATTTTCATTACAGTTTTCAGATACAGAAAACAGCACATGTGCAAACATCTTTTTTAGACCATGAACATGTGTGACCTTGATGACTGACTACACTCCAGCAAAAGAAATCAGCCTTAGTGATGTTGAATGTATTAGCGTTACTCACTGCTACCTGAAACACCACTCACTTGAGAATACTAAGCATGATTCTACAGGATAAACTGCTGGGTGTGTACTAACAGTCTGCTTATGCAGACTGTGCATTTTCAGTTGCAAGAGACATATGCATGGTTACTTCCAAAAAGAACCAGAGAGACACGAAATTCATCTCTGACAGCAATTCCTCTGTGCTCCCAGACTCATGCTGTGATTTTACGCAGAAAATGAAATTTCCTTGCCTATTTCAAAGCACACTTACTACTGTTTTCTGTGATTTTAGGCAGAAAATGAAATTTGCTTGCCAATTTCAAAGAACACTTACTACTGTTTTTTCATGCAAGTGTTAAGTACTCTAACAGTCGCATACATTTTCCTTACAGTTTTCAGATACAGAAAACAGCACATGTGCAAACAGCTTTTTCAGACCATGAACATTTGTGACCTTGATGACTGACTACACTCCAGCAAAAGAAATCAGCCTTAGTGATGTTGAATGTATTAGCGTTACTCACTGCTACCTGAAACACCACTCACTTGTGAATACTCAGCATGATTCTACAGGATAAACTGCTGGGTGTGTGCTAACAGTCTGCTTATGCAGACTGTGTATTTTCAGTTGCAAGAGACATATGCATGGTTACTTCCAAAAAGAACCAAAGAGACACGAAATACATCTCTGACAGCAATTCCTCTGTGCTCACAGACTCATGCTGTGATTTTACGCAGAAAATGAAATTTGCTTGCCAATTTCAAAGCACACTTACTACTGTTTTCTGTGATTTTGGACAGAAAATGAAATTTGCTTGCCAATTTCAAAGCACACTTACTACTGTTTTTTCCTGCAAGTGTTAATTACTCTAACAGTCGCATACATTTTCCTTACAGTTTTCAGATACAGAAAACAGCACATGTGCAAACAGCTTTTTCAGACCATGAACATGTGTGACCTTGGTGACTGACTACACTCCAGCAAAAGAAATCAGCCTTAGTGATGTTTAATGTATTAGTGTTACTCACTGCTACCTGAAACACCACTCACTTGTGAATTCTAAGCATGATTCTACAGGATAAACTGCTGGGTGTGTGCTAACAGTCTGTTTATGCAGACTGTGTATTTTCAGTTGCAAGAGACATATGCATGGTTACTTCCAAAAAGAACCAGAGAGACACGAAATACATCTCTAACAGCAATTCCTCTGTGCTCTCAGACTCATGCTGTGATTTTACCCAGAAAATGAAATTTGCTTGCCAATTTCAAAGCACACTTACTACTGTTTTCTGTGATTTTAGGCAGAAAATGAAATTTGCTTGCCAATTTCAAAGCACACTTACTACTGTTTTTTCCTGCAAGTGTTAATTACTCTAACAGTCACATACATTTTCATTACAGTTTTCAGATACAGAAAACAGCACATGTGCAAACATCTTTTTTAGACCATGAACATGTGTGACCTTGATGACTGAATACACTCCAGCAAAAGAAATCAGCCTTAGTGATGTTGAATGTATTAGCGTTACTCACTGCTACCTGAAACACCACTCACTTGAGAATACTAAGCATGATTCTACAGGATAAACTGCTGGGTGTGTACTAACAGTCTGCTTATGCAGACTGTGCATTTTCAGTTGCAAGAGACATATGCATGGTTACTTCCAAAAAGAACCAGAGAGACACGAAATTCATCTCTGACAGCAATTCCTCTGTGCTCCCAGACTCATGCTGTGATTTTACGCAGAAAATGAAATTTCCTTGCCTATTTCAAAGCACACTTACTACTGTTTTCTGTGATTTTAGGCAGAAAATGACATTTGCTTGCCAATTTCAAAGAACACTTACTACTGTTTTTTCCTGCAAGTGTTAAGTACTCTAACAGTCGCATACATTTCCATTACAGTTTTCAGATACAGAAAACAGCACATGTGCAAACAGCTTTTTCAGACCATGAACATGTGTGACCTTGGTGACTGAGTACACTCCAGCAAAAGAAATCAGCCTTAGTGATGTTGAATGTATTAGTGTTACTCACTGCTACCTGAAACACCACTCACTTGTGAATACTCAGCATGATTCTACAGGATAAACTGCTGGGTGTGTGCTAACAGTCTGCTTATGCAGACTGTGTATTTTCAGTTGCAAGAGACATATGCATGGTTACTTCAAAAATGAACCAGAGAGACACGAAATACATCTCTAACAGCAATTCCTCTGTGCTCTCAGACTCATGCTGTGATTTTACCCAGAAAATTAAATTTGCTTGCCAATTTCAAAGCACACTTACTACTGTTTTCTGTGATTTTAGGCAGAAAATGAAATTTGCTTGCCAATTTCAAAGCACACTTACTACTGTTTTTTCCTGCAAGTGTTAATTACTCTAACAGTCGCATACATTTTCATTACAGTTTTCAGATACAGAAAACAGCACATGTGCAAACAGCTTTTTCAGACCATGAACATTTGTGACCTTGGTGACTGACTACACTCCAGCAAAAGAAATCAGCCTTAGTGATGTTGAATGTATTAGCGTTACTCACTTCTACCTGAAACACCACTCACTTGTGAATACTCAGCATGATTCTACAGGATAAACTGCTGGGTGTGTGCTAACAGTCTGCTTATGCAGACTGTGTATTTTCAGTTGCAAGAGACATATGCATGTATACATCCAAAAAGAACCAGAGAGACACGAAATACATCTCTGACAGCAATTCCTCTGTGCTCACAGACTCATGCTGTGATTTTACGCAGAAAATGAAATTTGCTTGCCAATTTGAAGGCACACTTACTACTGTTTTCTGTGATTTTAGGTAGAAAATGACATTTGCTTGCCAATTTCAAAGCACACTTACTACTGTTTTTTCCTCCAAGTGTTAAGTACTCTAACAGTCGCATACATTTTCCTTACAGTTTTCAGATACAGAAAACAGCACATGTGCAAACAGCTTTTTCAGACCATGAACACGTGTGACCTTGATGACTGACTACACTCCAGCAAAAGAAATCAGCCTTAGTGATGTTGAATGTATTAGCGTTACTCACTGCTACCTGAAACACCACTCACTTGTGAATACTCAGCATGATTCTACAGGATAAACTGCTCGGTGTGTGCTAACAGTCTGCTTATGCAGACTGTGTATTTTCAGTTGAAAGAGACATATGCATGGTTACTTCCAAAAAGAACCAGAGAGACACGAAATACATCTCTGACAGCAATTCCTCTGTGCTCACAGACTCATGCTGTGATTTTACGCAGAAAATGAAATTTGCTTGCCAATTTCAAAGCACACTTACTACTGTTTTCTGTGATTTTAGGCAGAAAATGAAATTTGCTTGCCAATTTCAAAGCACACTTACTACTGTTTTTTCCTGCAAGTGTTAATTACTCTAACAGTCGCATACATTTTCATTACAGTTTTCAGATACAGAAAACAGCACATGTGCAAACAGCTTTTTCAGACCATGAACATGTGTGACCTTGGTGACTGACTACACTCCAGCAAAAGAAATCAGCCTTAGTGATGTTGATTGTATTAGCGTTACTCACTGCTACCTGAAACACCACTCACTTGTGAATACTAAGCATGATTCTACAGGATAAACTGCTGGGTGTGTGCTAACAGTCTGCTTACGCAGACTGTGTATTTTCAGTTGCAAGAGACATATGCATGTATACATACAAAAAGAACCAGAGAGACACAAAATACATCTCTGACAGCAATTCCTCTGTGCTCACAGACTCATGCTGTGATTTTACGCAGAAAATGAAATTTGCTTGCCAATTTGAAAGCACACTTACTACTGTTTTCTGTGATGTTAGGCAGAAAATGAAATTTGCTTGCCAATTTCAAAGCACACTTACTACTGTTTTTTCCTCCAAGTGTAAAGTACTCTAACAGTCACATACATTTTCCTTACAGTTTTCAGATACAGAAAACAGCACATGTGCAAACAGCTTTTTCAGACCATGAACATTTGTGACCTTGATGACTGACTACACTCCAGCAAAAGAAATCAGCCTTAGTGATGTTGAATGTATAAGCGTTACTCACTGCTACCTGAAACACCACTCACTTGTGAATACTCAGCATGATTCTACAGGATAAACTGCTGGGTGTGTGCTAACAGTCTGCTTATGCAGACTGTGTATTTTCAGTTGCAAGAGACATATGCATGGTTACTTCCAAAAAGAACCAAAGAGACACGAAATACATCTCTGACAGCAATTCCTCTGTGCTCACAGACTCATGCTGTGATTTTACGCAGAAAATGAAATTTGCTTGCCAATTTCAAAGCACACTTACTACTGTTTTCTGTGATTTTGGGCAGAAAATGAAATTTGCTTTCCAATTTCAAAGCACACTTACTACTGTTTTTTCCCGCAAGTGTTAATTACTCTAACAGTCGCATACATTTTCCTTACAGTTTTCAGATACAGAAAACAGCACATGTGCAAACAGCTTTTTCAGACCATGAACATGTGTGACCTTGGTGACTGACTACACTCCAGCAAAAGAAATCAGCCTTAGTGATGTTTAATGTATTAGTGTTACTCGCTGCTACCTGAAACACCACTCACTTGTGAATTCTAAGCATGATTCTACAGGATAAACTGCTGGGTGTGTGCTAACAGTCTGTTTATGCAGACTGTGTATTTTCAGTTGCAAGAGACATATGCATGGTTACTTCCAAAAAGAACCAGAGAGACACGAAATACATCTCTAACAGCAATTCCTCTGTGCTCTCAGACTCATGCTGTGATTTTACCCAGAAAATGAAATTTGCTTGCCAATTTCAAAGCACACTTACTACTGTTTTCTGTGATTTTAGGCAGAAAATGAAATTTGCTTGCCAATTTCAAAGCACACTTACTACTGTTTTTTCCTGCAAGTGTTAATTACTCTAACAGTCACATACATTTTCATTACAGTTTTCAGATACAGAAAACAGCACATGTGCAAACATCTTTTTTAGACCATGAACATGTGTGACCTTGATGACTGACTACACTCCAGCAAAAGAAATCAGCCTTAGTGATGTTGAATGTATTAGCGTTACTCACTGCTACCTGAAACACCACTCACTTGAGAATACTAAGCATGATTCTACAGGATAAACTGCTGGGTGTGTACTAACAGTCTGCTTATGCAGACTGTGCATTTTCAGTTGCAAGAGACATATGCATGGTTACTTCCAAAAAGAACCAGAGAGACACGAAATTCATCTCTGACAGCAATTCCTCTGTGCTCCCAGACTCATGCTGTGATTTTACGCAGAAAATGAAATTTCCTTGCCTATTTCAAAGCATACTTACTACTGTTTTCTGTGATTTTAGGCAGAAAATGAAATTTGCTTGCCAATTTCAAAGAACACTTACTACTGTTTTTTCCTGAAAGTGTTAAGTACTCTAACAGTCGCATACATTTCCATTACAGTTTTCAGATACAGAAAACAGCACATGTGCAAACAGCTTTTTCAGACCATGAACATGTGTGACCTTGGTGACTGAGTACACTCCAGCAAAAGAAATCAGCCTTAGTGATGTTGAATGTATTAGCGTTACTCACTGCTACCTGAAACACCACTCACTTGTGATTTCTCAGCATGATTCTACAGGATAAACTGCTGGGTGTGTGCTAACAGTTTGCTTATGCAGACGGTGTATTTTCAGTTGCAAGAGACATATGCATGGTTACTTCCAAAAAGAACCAGAGAGACACGAAATACATCTCTGACAGCAATTCCTCTGTGCTCACAAACTCATGCTGTGATTTTACGCAGAAAATGAAATTTGCTTGCCAATTTCAAAGCACACTTACTACTGTTTTCTGTGATTTTAGGCAGAAAATTAAATTTGCTTGCCAATTTCAAAGCACACTTACTACTGTTTTTTCCTCCAAGTGTTAAGTACTCTAACAGTCATATACATTTTCATTACAGTTTTCAGATACAGAAAACAGCACATGTGCAAACAGCTTTTTCAGACCATGAACATGTGTGACCTTGATGACTGACTACACTCCAGCAAAAGAAATCAGCCTTAGTCATGTTGAATGTATTAGCGTTACTCACTGCTACCTGAAACACCACTCACTTGTGAATACTAAGCATGATTCTACAGGATAAACAGCTGGGTGTGTGTTTACAGTCTGCTTATGCAGACTGTGTATTTTCAGTTGCAAGAGACATATGCATGGTTACTTCCAAAAAGAACCAGAGAGACATGAAATACATCTCTAACAGCAATTCCTCTGTGCTCTCAGACTCATGCTGTGATTTTACCCAGAAAATGAAATTTGCTTGCCAATTTCAAAGCACACTTACTACTGTTTTCTGTGATTTTAGGCAGAAAATGAAATTTGCTTGCCAATTTCAAAGCACACTTACTACTGTTTTTTCCTGCAAGTGTTTATTACTCTAACAGTCACATACATTTTCATTACAGTTTTCAGATACAGAAAACAGCACATGTGCAAACATCTTTTTTAGACCATGAACATGTGTGACCTTGATGACTGACTACACTCCAGCAAAAGAAATCAGCCTTAGTGATGTTGAATGTATTAGCGTTACTCACTGCTACCTGAAACACCACTCACTTGAGAATACTAAGCATGATTCTACAGGATAAACTGCTGGGTGTGTACTAACAGTCTGCTTATGCAGACTGTGCATTTTCAGTTGCAAGAGACATATGCATGGTTACTTCCAAAAAGAACCAGAGAGACACGAAATTCATCTCTGACAGCAATTCCTCTGTGCTCCCAGACTCATGCTGTGATTTTACGCAGAAAATGAAATTTCCTTGCCTATTTCAAAGCACACTTACTACTGTTTTCTGTGATTTTAGGCAGAAAATGAAATTTGCTTGCCAATTTCAAAGAACACTTACTACTGTTTTTTCCTGAAAGTGTTAAGTACTCTAACAGTCGCATACATTTCCATTACAGTTTTCAGATACAGAAAACAGCACATGTGCAAACAGCTTTTTCAGACCATGAACATGTGTGACCTTGGTGACTGAGTACACTCCAGCAAAAGAAATCAGCCTTAGTGATGTTGAATGTATTAGCGTTACTCACTGCTACCTGAAACACCACTCACTTGTGATTTCTCAGCATGATTCTACAGGATAAACTGCTGGGTGTGTGCTAACAGTTTGCTTATGCAGACGGTGTATTTTCAGTTGCAAGAGACATATGCATGGTTACTTCCAAAAAGAACCAGAGAGACACGAAATACATCTCTGACAGCAATTCCTCTGTGCTCACAGACTCATGCTGTGATTTTACGCAGAAAATGAAATTTGCTTGCCAATTTCAAAGCACACTTACTACTGTTTTCTGTGATTTTAGGCAGAAAATTAAATTTGCTTGCCAATTTCAAAGCACACTTACTACTGTTTTTTCCTCCAAGTGTTAAGTACTCTAACAGTCATATACATTTTCATTACAGTTTTCAGATACAGAAAACAGCACATGTGCAAACAGCTTTTTCAGACCATGAACATGTGTGACCTTGATGACTGACTACACTCCAGCAAAAGAAATCAGCCTTAGTGATGTTGAATGTATTAGCGTTACTCACTGCTACCTGAAACACCACTCACTTGTGAATACTAAGCATGATTCTACAGGATAAACAGCTGGGTGTATGTTTACAGTCTGCTTATGCAGACTGTGTATTTTCAGTTGCAAGAGACATATGCATGGTTACTTCCAAAAAGAACCAGAGAGACATGAAATACATCTCTGACAGCAATTCCTCTGTGCTCACAGACTCATGCAAAAATCACCACATACATCCCCTCTCAAACTCATAACTCACCTTTAAAATTAGTTAGTTGAGAAAGAAATGTGGCACTCAAACAGCAGACTATCAGAGTCAGAATATCAGAGCTGTACACCTCTCTCCTCTGAGCAGAACCAATTAATGGCAATGTTTCCCTCTCTTTTTTCACACATATACATGTTAATTACAAATCTCAGTGCTTCCAACTTTTTTTCAAATGAAATCATACATTTCTATTGGTTGAAAACTTCAACACTTTTCCAAATGTACCCTTCCCCCAACTTGACTTCTGCCTGCTACCATAGCAACAGCTCATGGAACACTGCTGTGAGGAGAGAGGTCAGAAGTTCACCACACAATGTTTCAAATCGAAAGACCAAGAGTGCTTCACCTGTCCAACCTAACAGCAAATCCAAACTATTCTTCTGTGGGAACACAATTTTCTGAACCAATACAAAACATGCTTCTATTAATTTACACATACAGCCTAGTTTTTAGTGTAGAATGGTGTGAAACAGCCAATGAGTTCTTTTTATTTTAAAAAAATATGTATGCCTCCATTTTCAAACTGTCTTTCATTTCATATTGCCATTCTACTGAAAGACACCTTCAGAGTGCATCCAGATCTCCTTGAAAGATGTTCACAGTGTGGATTGTAGGTCACAGCTATGTCTTCTGGAGTGAAAAGTATGGTGAGAGACCTTGCTTTGCCAAATGTAGACATTACATGGATTGGTCAGAGAGGGTTAAAGTGGCACCAATTATTGCCTTTGGTGAAAACCTTTCAACATCTCCCACAGCCTAACCTTATTATTGTGCACTGTGGTGGAAATGACCTAGGCACTTTAACTGGTGTAGGTCTGGAAATGCTTATTAAGGACACCTTTGTGCAATTGATGTCGCTTTTTCCTCAATCTGCCTTTCTATATTCTAACATATGCCAAAGGCAAAAGTGGAACTGGTCCAACAAATTTTGTCCGCAGATTGACAAAGCAAGAAAGCCCATCAACAAATCTGTTTCTGCTTTCCTCAGAGACTATGGTATGGGTTCTATATACCACAACAACTTGCGTTACAACATGCAAGACATTTATAGAGGAGACGGTGTACATTTCAATGATGAAGGGAACAGAGTCTTCCTCTTCAACTTTAGACTCTGCATCGGTACTTACTTATAGGTACCAAAAAACACTCAATGAACACAACAGCTCTTTTTAGAGCCCCCTAATATCTTAACACTTAAATTTGTTTTTTTCTTCTTTTTTTTTTATTTTCTACCGTACGCGTACGGTAAGCTTACCGTACGGGCACCCCGCAATTTAAAAAAAAAAAAATTTAAATGTATTTTTCATACTTTTATGGCCTTCTTGGACCCCCTGACAAACGCTAGGGGGTCTGCAACTCTCTTCGTTGCCCCGTTTCCACGTTCTCCTCCTTTTTTTATCAGTGTGAGACACACAAAATGGAGGCCGACACTTCCTGATTTCGACCGATTCGAATGTTTACAGTCATGTAACCACCAATCAGAATTGACCTCGCGCATGGCAGCGTGCGCGTACGGTAAGCTTACGGTACGCGCTCGGAGCGCGCCTATAGATATATATATTGATTTAAATGCTATTTTCTCAGCAAATACTGAACACATTTACACCAGACCTACAAAAGGCACATCCCTGACCTGAGGACTACCTCTTTGCCAAATTTCAAGTAATTCTGTTCAGCCGTTCGGGCTGTAGCTTGGACTAAAGGTCCTATGGAAAAATGCATGGGGAAAACACGTTTTGGGACCCCCCCTTTTTCTTGGGCCCCGCTTGACAAATCCCCCCGAGTCTTTCAGGGTAGGAGCGGAGCGGAGCGCCCCACCTATTTTGAAAATTTCGCCAGGATTCGTCATTCTGCGCCAAAGTTAATCAAAATAGAATGTTGCGGATTTCCTATGGAAACACGGTCCTAACTGTAACTACCTACTGGCGACCGCCAGTAGGTAATATATATATATATATACTTGTTTCGAGTCTGGTGGAGCTGGTAGATCTGATATATGCGATCGTCTTTGGTTTCACGCGATCCACACACGGAACCCTCTCTAGCAATTGGTCGGCGCCTTAAAGTGTAACCATCTCCAGGTGTAACCCGGACGGAGTTGCTTCCGGAAGGAAGATTTGGCGCCTGACCCCCCGCAATACCGTCATTTGGCAGGTCTGTGGATACGGACTGCATAGTAGCGAAACGAAGGAGACCCTCTTCAGCTGTGATCGGACGACGCGGCAGAACCTGGATCGGAGACTTCAACCAAGTTAATATTGAGGTATTGGGGGAAATCGAGAGTATTGGTGCGGCGGTGGGCGGTTAAGGTTGATCATTCATACAACCCCATTTGACCCCCCACTTGCCAAACAAGCGAGCCCTTAACTGAGCATGTCGGCTGACAGCGTACGGGAGCGGGAAGCTGCAGCACTGTCCATGTTTTCCGACAGCCTCCCGGCATCTGTAGTCAATCGGAACGGACATACCACGGACGTGGTTACTCAAGACACTACTCTTAAGGAAAAATTTAGAATACTTGAGAAGAAACTTAAAAGCGAACAAAGTAAATGGTGGGAATCTAAATCCCTCCAAAGATACATCGAGGTCAATCGAATACCCCGTGGGCTTCGCATCTTAACGGCCCCCAGCTACGAGAATCCAAACCCTGAATTAATGCGCGAATGGGCTGATACGAACCTTGAATCATCGCGCAAATTGGTACTGATACTTATAAAATACGCTGATATCGATAGGGCCCGGTTACTCAAGGAGATTGAGGAAATCAATGAGGATCTTGATAAGATTAATAATACTGAGGAAAAAACTAAATTGAACAATGGTATGATTGCCAGGTTGAAAAAAGAGGAGACAAAAATTATGGAAAGAAAGACCTTTAAATTCCAACGGGACCGCAATGATTATCAGCTGGGTCAGATCTTTACATTTGCGAAGAAATATGACTCTTTACGTGTTTCTAAGGCAAAGGCAATTCCACCTATCAGAGGCACAAGCAAAGTTGTCTGCACTAATGACATCTCACAGTCGGACCTTAGTTCCTTGGGTGGAAGCGACTCAGAATCGGAACTGCGGGGTAATCTGGCAGCGGGCTCGATCACCAAACCCACTCCCGCTGAAGAAATGAATTTTTTATGCGTAGAGAGAAGGCAGACACTACGCCCGAGACCAGCAGCTACAGACTACGACGCAAACGAGCAAATTACAAATCAAGGCAGAGGCAGAGGGCGAGGAAGAGGAGCAACAAATCTAAACAGGAGAAGAGGAAGAGGTTACTGGACGAAGAACCAGTAATTCTTGAAGATACAAATACTATTATCAACTTGACGCCCCTGAAACTTTCTGATGATGACAAAAAAATCCTCTCCTTGGGCCTGTCATATGCACCTAAGAATGACTTTGACTATGCAGCCACTCGCCTTGACTTATACAAAGCAGTCCGCAAACTGAAACTAAAGAAATCTTTTGCTCTTCAGAATACCCGACACAGTATCTATGACAACACACAGGATATGTCCCTCCAGGATGCCATCCAAAATCTCTGGGACACGGAGGGAACTGGCGGGAGCAACGAGGCTAATCATCAGACAAGCCATAATCCACAGGGACCCATTACCCCGTTCAGACCCAAGTCTACATTCAACCCTATCCTGCCACGGGATGTTATAGATGTGTTCAATGAAAATGTTATTGCAGGGATGAAGACACTGCATATGGAAACACGTAATAAACGACGTCAATATAATCGACAAACACAGGCTTATCATCAACTTATCTCGAAACTTAAAGGCGACAAGACGATTGTGGTCCGTCAAAGTGACAAAGGAGGTAATATTGTTTTACTAACAAAGGAACATTATGATCAAGAAGCCTTTAAACAGCTTAATGACAGAGACTGTTACATCCGCACAACTACAGCTGAAATCCATAAATCTAGCAATGACTTTAAGAACAAGTTGGCCTGGTGGAAGAGACATAAACTTTTATCGGATAAGGAATATGATTTTTTGAGAAATGACAATCCTGTCATTCCTACTTTGTATTTTATCCCTAAAGTACACAAGGATTCAAGTAAACCCCCGGGCAGACCTATCATCTCAGCCAGGAATGGCATGTATGAGAAAACATCGCAATACATTGACTTTTTCTTACAGGATTTTGTAAAATCGTTGGATTCATTTGTGCAGGATACAGGTGACTTTTTGCGTAAAATTAACAAGATTGAATGGAAGGATGATTATCTTATGCTGGCACTGGATGTCACGTCACTATACACGAGCATCAGTCATAGCGATGGCATACATGCCATCAAATATTTTCTATCACGCAAACCAGCCTCCTTTGCAAGTCACAATGATATGTTAATTGAAATGCTTGAATTTTGTTTGCTTAAAAATAACTTTATGTTCAACAGCCTACTATTTCGGCAACTTAGGGGCGTAGCTATGGGGGCTAATTTTTCCCCTAGCTATGCCTGCCTCCACATGGGATACTGGGAGGAAATGTTTTTGCATAAGGAACATGCTGCATATCTCAATGAGAAAGTAGTTGTTTGGCTGCGTTTCATAGATGACCTCTTTGTCATATGGAACGGATCGTTGGAGGAGGCACATGATTTTATTAAGATTTTAAATGTCAACACCCTGAATCTCAACTTCACCGCAACTTGCAGCCAAATCAGTGTCACATTTCTTGACACTGAAGTTTACATACAGGCAGGCAAACTCGAAACTAGGTTATTCCGTAAATTGACTGCTGGCAACTCGACACTGCATGCATCTAGCTCTCATCCACCTCACCTCATTAGAAGTATACCCTATGGGGAGATGCTGCGTTTAAAACGTATATGCAGCAATGAAAAGGAGCTAGAAACAGCACAATTATTGAGTAAGCAGAGATTCAGGGAAAGAGGATACTCCATAAATGTAATTGACAGTGCCATTGCGAGATCCAACTCACTTAACCGAGATGATCTGCTTAAAATCACTAGCAATGCTATCAGTACTACCTCGGTTGTGATTAGTCAAGGGAAAAAGGCCATTGGTTCTGCTGACTCTTTCAGATTTATCATGGGGTTTAGCAACCAACAAACAGAAATACGCAAAATCATCAACAAAAATTGGCCCACTATACGGAGTGATCCAATCATTGGCCCACTACTCCCACAAAGGGCCCTTGTCACATACAGTAGGGCACCTACCATGAGAGAAGCATTGGTGGACACTAACCCTGAGACTATCAGCAAAACATCTTGGCTACAACTTAACAGTGGGTTCTACAGGTGTAAAACCTGTAAAGCCTGTGTTCATGGCACCAATACCAAAGACTACACAGATCCTTTCAATAACAAGCAATATAAGATCAACAAGGTACTAACATGTAAGACGGAATATGCAATCTATGTTCTAACCTGCCCGTGCAACCTCTGTTATATAGGCAGTACTAAGCTTGCAGCACATAAGCGTGTCTTACAACATTTGCGAGCTATCTCAAACCAAGACAACACCTACCCCGTGGCTAGACATTTCAAGGAATTCCACAAAAGTGACATTAAAGGGTTGAGCTACTTTGTTATTGATTCCATTGATCCTAGCAGAAGGGGTGGGGATCGTGAGGCCAAGCTACGTAGACTTGAAACACGCTACATTCTACAACTCAACACCAAGACACCTTCTGGCTTAAATATTACTGAGGATCTGCATACATGTTTAGGCTAATATGACCAGGATTAGGGAGTACCTTGACAATCAGCTTAATTGCTAAGTACCAACATTGCCATCCTCTTAATAATGATGTTATAGGCCATATTCATGCTTAGTGTTATTATCCTGTGTATTTTATGTATTAACTTTATGGATTTTGATACAGATGTTCATTTGGCAAATTTTAGCTTCTTTTAGTCATTTGTCTTAAATTATTTAATTGTTTTATCTTACAATTATTCATTTAGTATTTTTACTATTTATTATGACAAGTAGTACTGTATTAGTGATATTTTGCGTATTTGCTCATCTGTATTTCTATATTGTCCATTCAACACTTTGCTTGTGATAATAGCCATACCCTATAGTTGGGGCTTACCTTTGTCATTCATACCTCCCCATATTAACACGATCCAATTCAGCCATTCAACCTTTGTTGTTCATACTGCAGTGCAACCACCTTTCTGTTTGCAAGTAATGGATGGCACATAATTGATTCAGCAATAATTATTACCTGTTCTTTTCCTGAAGTATTGGACACAATTGTGTCTTTTAACTGTTTTCTTCTCTTGATATTCTAACTTTTTAAACACCCTCACACCGCACTTTATTAATGCACTTTTTTATTCTTATCTTCATTTTTTACTCCTTTAATGGGGATATCATTTTCATACTTGGTTTTATCATCAAGGACTCATAGTTATTATGACGATTTTACCTAATATTTTGTATGAAATATGAGCGGCAGGCTGTTTTATTAGTCTTATTGGTGAAGTTTTATTTAAATCTTTATTAATAATTTTGCCTCAATGAGCCCATGCATTTACGCCGATATTTTCTGTTATGTTACATTTTACCATGGTTTTATGTACAACGTTAACATATTTTTTCTAGCTCAGGCATTTACGCCGCTACCACCTGCATGTTTCAACCACATTTCATTATGGTTTTATATCTTCTATATTTTCTATTGATTTTACCAAGTGGTTGAGTATGTACTTTTAAAAGCTTTGTACTTTACTTGCCTTTTATGTCTATGATGAGTCCAACCCATGTGACTACCCCATGTGATGTTACACGTGCACAGCACTAGCACTTTAAATTTGTAGCTCTGTGAGCTTAACGCTGTCATGTGATCAAGGCTCTTGGAGAGCCGAAACGTTATGGCCGACGCTCTGGGCAAATAAAGAAAATTGCACCTTATACTGGTTCGTGTACCAACTTCTTGAAGCGTCAACACTTGTTTCGAGTCTGGTGGAGCTGGTAGATCTGATATATATATATATATATATATATATATATATATTATATATCACTAAGGAAATCTAAAGTTAAGATTTGAAAAATATATTCAGTAAGAAACAACTGTGATTCACACACAATTCTAGCAGTAGCTAGTGTATGAATAATAACAACTAGACTGCCTATTACTACTTCATTTTGGATCCTACCTTCTTTTCCTTTCTGTTAGCAATTGACTAAACACTCACCATTTTAGACTATACCTGAACTAACTAGGCCACTCCATCTGAACTAGAACTACTTTGCTGAATTCACAGTTACTCATTTGTTTCTAGTAATCTGATATTCAACTCTTTCCAAGGTTTGCTGTACTTTGCACTTGGACGTATGTAATGCACACTCATGTTGATGAGGTACAGTAGTGCTATAAAGAAATGTTTAAGAAATATATGAATATTTACACAATAATGTAATAATTCTAATCTCGGTGGATCGTGAAATGAATCACTGAAGAAGTTTATTCAATGAAAAAGAAGACAGTTGAATGAAAAACTGCTTGAATATACTGTATTCAAGACTTTGATGTTTGACATTTTGTTGTGTCATCATGCAGAGAGCTATGTTGCTTCAGAAAAAAACAATGATGACAAAAATGTCTAATTTAACAAAATGTCCCATGTGTATTAATACTCTATTGTTTAGCCCACTAACTATTACAACAGAATACACTAGAATTCCTTTTAAGTCTCTAGTTCCTATAGTGCTCATTATACTCCTATTGGTTTAGCCTACAAATCAATTGAGGAAATTACAAAATGGATATTTGGCAGAAGGCCTCATCAACATTTATGGATTACTTTTCTTATTGTCAGTGGCTTAGGTCCATAATTGCTGGGAGGGTACCTGCAACACTTACAGATAATTAAGGCACCCTGTTTTCCATTTTTACTGAGTTTTTCCAGTTACAGACAGAAACAATTTAATTTCCTGTCTGTATTTTTTTTTAAATGTGGATACAAATGGAAATTAGGTTATTTTTGATTGGTTTTAAATTCTGTCAGTCATGACTGCCATACCAATAGTTTTGTGTATCAACAGTGGAAGGTGTTAAAAAAGAAAGACATTTTAGCACTGAGGTATAAAAATCAGGATATATGTACAAGGTTGATATTAAAATTGGCATGTTTTCACATAATTGTATTGATTTGAGTGTTCCTATCATTTAAACCTGTCAGGAATTCAAGTAATAGTATACATGTATTGATTAAATTTAATGTGGAAATATATTAGCTTCTGTTTCATTCTTTCATAAAATCAGAAATGAACTTTAAAACAAATAAATGCCATAAAAAAGGGAGTCCTACATATCAATTGTCATTTTTGCCGAACATTTGTTTACCTGATTATTAAATTAGAAATATTATTTGTAATTTTTGTCACATATGGACTTACAAAGCATTTTATAGTAAGGAGCAATAAAATGCATTTGGACAACATTATAAAAAATGTGCTTTCTTCCAATCAGATTGATTTTATTCAATACGGGAAACTGAATTCATAAATATTGATTGTGCCAGCTGCTAAATATACAATAACATGACAATCGCAGGTTCATCAAAGTTCACAAGAGTGTTGCATGCGTGTCACAAGAGTTATCAGTAAAATTACCTGTTGTCAGTGAAACAGATATGAAATACCAGTGCAACACGCTAGCTAAGAATTTGTGATCCCACATGTCATATATACCGCTCTTAGCTTTCATGTGAGCTGCCTTGTGGTACTTTTTTTCCTCCACTTGAACACAGGGCAATAAACAGAGTAAAGTTTCCCAGCATATTTTCTAACATCTCTGTATCTGTTTCAAATTTCAACATGTCGTTAGACAACAGACCATTAAAAAATATGTGGGAATCACACCAAGAGGTTGTCACTTGAATGAATGTGGCCACATGCACTATTGAAATGCATCATTGACACTCGCCAAAGTGACAAGAGCACTACTGCAGAGTACATCCAGAGATGCACAGGTAAAAGCGGCAGAGGAGACCAATTAGGAAGAGGCTATTCTTTACCCGTGTATGGCAGCGCTACCTGTGATCACGCGATGACTCCTGGGGAGGAAAACTAAGGGAGCGATGCCAGACAGTGACATACAGACTCATAGAGTTCAGATGAACGGCCATTTTTGGTGGTCGCAAACAGAGATTTTGGCCGTGCGAATGCTAAAAAGGGTTGTAGCATGTATCAACCCTATTTTGCAAGTCAGTAACTTTTTACCGACTCACAAAATAGGGATTGCACGTCGCTATTAGTTATGGTCATGCCAAG
This sequence comes from Triturus cristatus, assembly GCF_964204655.1. NCBI lineage: Eukaryota > Metazoa > Chordata > Amphibia > Caudata > Salamandridae > Triturus > Triturus cristatus. The sequence goes on along the minus strand of NC_140593.1, from coordinate 715,297,227 downwards.
GGCGTCCCTTTCTAAAAGCGAGCCACAAGGCCATGTGCGATTGCTTTGTGACCGTAATGTGGTCGCAACACAATCTAACCTTACCACCTACTTCAAATAGGTGGTAAGCCAGTTGCAAATGGGAAGCAGTCCCAAGGGGACTCCTTCCCTTTTGTGTCTGGCAGAGAAAACACTTTTTAAGAGCAGGCAGTGGTCCCACGGACCACTGCCTACTCTTAAAAGATTAAACAGAAATGTTTCAGTTTTCTTTTTTAAATGCATTCCGTTTTCCTTTAAGAAAAACTGTCTGCTTTAAAAAAACAAAAATGCTTTATTTAAAAAGCAGTTACTGACATCACGGACAGCTGACCCCAGCAGGCCACCATCCCTTTGAGTGCTGGCCATTCCCAATGGTTTGCAAATTGCAACCTGCCTTATGAATAGTAATGAGGGAGGTCCCTTGTGATCCATTTGGGAACTGCGCAAACAGTGTTTGGGACACTGTTGTACATTTCTTTTTGCAAATTGGAAATTGTGAATTGTTAAGCATCGCAATTTGTGAGTTGCAAAATGAAATGGTAGTATATGTAGCCCATGTTAGCGACAAATTAAAAACAGGGATATTGTGCCAATTGGGCAATGGGCTAATATTACTGTTTGCGCCCTTCTCTGGGGAAAATGATGTTTGGGATAAGGAGATTCTAGAGAAAAGACTGCATGTCCCCATATAGATTTCAAAAAGAGCTAGCATGATTATGAATCTATGCAGGTGTTTCTCGTGTAATAGTGTCCAAGCAATGCTTGGGTGGTATGTACACTATGTGGCATGGTGTGTAAATACTTTGTTGACAATATGTACACAGTTTCTAAAAATATGTTATCAATGATCAAATGTCTTTTGCTGAAATTGACATACACAGTGGCATGCACATGAACCTTCCCAACCCAGATGCAAATAAAATATATAAACAATAGTTATTTCTTCATTTTCTTGATGAAAAATTATATTGGGCCGCATTTACAAGCCCATTGCGCCGACGGTGTGTCACTTTTTTAGACGCACCGGCAGCGCTGTGTGCCTGCCTATATTTACAAGGCCACTTAAAGTCACCCTGCGTGACTTTTCATGGCTTTTTAAATATTGACCCATTTGAAACATTATTCTGCATGAAGGGGGCGTTCCATGGGTGTTACTGTGGACATTGCCATGCAACATCCATGGAACCTGACACATTCCCAAATTTAAAAAGTGTTGGAAACCTGGGAATGTGTCAGAATCCTACATCTCTCCAGGGGAGGCGTAGGAGTGGCGCAACGATAAGAAATACTTTTATTTCTCCTCACATTATGCAGCACACATAGAAGGAGCAAAACACCATTAATGATTGTTTTTGTGCAGAAATGTGTCCCTTCCTGCTCAACAACAATCATCTCTGCAATGCAGGCACCCTTGCACTATGACGCAAGGGTGTCTGCGCTGGCGCATGGCTGCTCATTGTGCACCGGCACAGAGGATAAGGACAGGAATGCACCATATCTTGTAGATACAGCGCTTCCAAGCCTTTTTATTTTGATGCATAGCAGTTGGCAAGAAGGCTTGCTGTGCTAATGTGCATCAAAATATGGTAAATAAGGCCTTTTGTTTGCTACAGATGTGGTACTTTAGAATTTGGGACCGCGTGGGAGGCAGGGCCCTACCCCTGTCTATTCCGGTATTAGCGAACCGCGAATGGTCAATGCGGTATGTACAAGTGCTTTGTATAACGTTTTAGCTATAAATGCACTATGTATACGATATGATACAGTAACTTCGTGGGTTCCATCTTAGAGCGGTGGCCATCTTTTGGTTGCCCTCACATAGGCTACACATTATGAACAAATACGGGCCTTTAGAACACATGTGCCTTCCTTTGACTTCTCTGTGACCTGTGCAGCTTGGCTCCGCTGCCCCAGGTCAGTCCGGTCTCACGAGCTCCCCGTCCTACGGCCACCTGTGATTAGCATCAGGGTTTGACACACCATAAAGCCTTTTCATCCCACACAAGCCTCCGGCTAATCTCTTTCACACCTGACTCTTCCTGCTTTATGGCTTGTTTTCCAAACAGGAGATGTTCGTGTTTATTGGGGCCTGTTGATATCTGATGTGGGATCTGAGCCTCGCTGCGTATATAATTGTGGGCTGGCTTAACTGGAATGTGGGATGGTCATCATGACTCTGCCTTTTCGTTTGTAATGTATACATGTGAATGACCATGCCATAAAACAAGGAATGTATGCCTGAAGCATGATATTTTGTATTTAAGGAGAAGCCCGTTTCTGTAACTTTAAGCAGTCTCCTGAGAACATACATGCTGTTGTACTTCTCGGATACCTGTAATTGGTCTGCAGCCAATAAATCAATCTTTGACTTCACCTAGAAGACTCTGTGTTTCTGTAGGTCTGAAACAGGAAGAACCCGAAGTCTTAGGGTGTGTTCCCCTGCACCGCTGGGCTTAAAATTTCCAGTACTTCAGTCGGTGCCCAATGTGGGGCCGATTTCAGCGGTACCGGTCCAAGCCAGAGGTTCGTGAGGAGCTTCGTGTGGAAATTCTGGAGGAAGGCCGCCACTTCATCAACCCCTGCATGTCGACGTGGTCCGAAAGTCTTTTCTGCGAGGTTCTCTGCGTCCCGCCGGCTACGAAGGACTGCTGCCCTGATTAATCGCCCTGTTTTGGACCCTTGACGATTTTGGTAGAGCAAAACAACCGAGAGAGTCTTCTAGTGACGCCATCGATCATCGATATTCAGTTAAGTATAAGTGGAGCGTCTCTCAGTTTGTTTGGTATCCTTCGGGATTTTTGGTATCCTTCGGGATCGCTTTGATTTGGAGCTTGCAAGCGCCAAAACCAGAGGACTCATGTATTCACGAGACTATCGTAATCGATAATCCTTTGAAGTTTGAAACTAGACTAGTGAGCGAAGATGCCTGGTTCTAGTGTATTTGGAAGATTGTTTTGTTTGGGTTGTGGAAGGGATTTCCAGTTAGAGGATTCATGTCTGGTTCCTCCAATTGGAACTCCAACTTATGAGCTTTATGTAAAACATGGCGTGGGCCCCATTGCATATAATGAAGTATGGATCCGATACACCAGAAAGGACGGTGTTTTAAAATGGCCCCAAAATGGTAGTTTCGATACAGATATCTTAGATAATTTGGAAGTTAAATTGTTTAAAAAGAAAGCCCGGACGGCGATGTTTGATTCTTTCCGCCTATGGCGAAAGGAAGCCAAACAGAAGGAAATTAAGCTAGCGAAAAGAAATAAGAGAGAAAGAGGTATGTCAGTGATGCAAGCAGCTGTGCAATTTAAAGATAATGAGGAGGAACAAATGAATGAGCAATTGCACAGACAGCGCAAACTAGGGATTGATAAATGTTACCCTGTTTTGTCACCCCTTGTGCAAGATGAGACAAAAGAGAAATAGAAAGATTCCCTAATGTCCCATTTGTTAAGTTCACCACCCCCATATGCACAAAATGCCACAGCACCTCCACAGCTTGTAAATGTGCAGCCTCCAGTAATTATGCCGCAAGCCTTCCCACAGCCGCCAGCTCCTCTTCAGCTGGCTCCTATCCATGCAGTGCAGCCGCCAGTTTTGCTACCTGTTACCCCCGCACTTCCTGCGACTTTGCCTAGCACGCCAGCGGCTTCCCCTGGCGCTCCTTCTTACACTACCCAGGTACCTGTATCTGAATCTGTTTTTCTTCCCTCTGTCTTTCCCCCCGTTCAACTTCTCCTTCAGCACGACAACGACTAGCTAATGTAGTTACTAGTCTAATGTCGCCTCTCTTTGGGTCATCTAGTGCGACTCCTGCCTTACAGCGTAAGCAATTGCGCAGTCAGCTGCCTGGTCCCGACGAGAAAGAGGTGCTAGATCATCTGGCGCGTAGGTGGATTGGTTTCCCTTCGCTCTATGATGTGGAATCAGTTGTTAACGTTTTTCACCAATGGGATGCCCCAAAACAGAGGTATGTCTTTGATAAAATGTGTGAATTCCTCTGTGAGGAATTGGAGGATAATGGTGCAAACCCAAACCCACTGGAATTGTGTCAAGTGCGATTTGATTTTGAAACAGGTATAATTGTGGGCCCCAATGTAGATAAAGCAGTTGCGACTTTACTGTCCCTCAGAAATGATGATTGCCAGCAATCATTGTTCGAACAGGAACTCAATGTGGGGAAAAAGGTAAAAGCGCGCCAATATCCGATGCGTGAGGTTCCCCCAGTTTGGAGACCTGCTGATCCAAATGCTAATCCACCTGTCTTAGCACATTTTCAACGTGTTTGGGTGCATGTCCCATGGAAGCGATCTGAGGTGTTAGCGCTCAAGCAGCCATTGCCTGACCCCCGTAAGAACCCTACAGGATATTATAAGGAGTTATCCCAAACTGCAGAATCGTGTGTCATGAATTTGGCTGACATAGATATGTTATTCGGGAATGTTGTTCCACAGCCTTTTTGGGGATCCATCCGTAATACGGATCATGCTGCAGAGCTAGGGGGTACATGGGCTAATATCGTTGCTGCAGACGCTAGACAAGTTGGTGGCGCAAAGCCTGACCCTTTGGTAGCAGAACTCCCTGGTAGAATTATTACCTACATGAAAACTATAATGCCTGCGATGCGCGTAAATTGGGATAAACTATCCGCATGTAAGCAGAAGAAAGATGAGACAGTGTCTGATTTCTTCACCAGGTTTGAAGAAACGTTTATCGACCACAGTGGTCAAGACATGAGCACTGAAGGTGGCCAACGGTTATTTGTTGATAAATTTGTGCAGAATCTACTTCCCGAGTTGTGTAAAAAATTAAAAGACTCAGAAAGTTCTTCAGCTGTTTCCTCTTCAGCGCAAATACTGGCTACTGCACAGTATTATGAGAATAGAGACAAAGATGAGAAGGATAGAACAGATAAGAAAACAAAAGAACTAAAGACAAAGGTCCTCTTGCAGCAGGCTTATCCACCACGTGGAGGACAGAGTAATTATAGGCAAACACAAGGTATCTATCAGCAGCCCCAACAATTTCAGAATAACCAGCAAATGAATGGGTATTATCAACCACGAATCCCTGTAGGTCCCAACCAATGTTCATATTGCAAAGAGGAAGGTCATTTTAAATATAGTTGCCCTAAATTAATGCAGCGTAACAGTAATGCGTATGGCGCAAGAGGTAGAGGTGGTCAGCAAGCTCCTAGAGGCAGAGGGCGTGGAAATGTTACCCAGAACGCGCGTCCTCTTCCGCCTCAAAATACCATAAATAGCTTTGATCAGCAAGCCAATGTGTCTGGTAATACAGCTCAGTACTACAATACTGATTATTATGCAGAAGATGACAATGTAGAAGATAATGATTACTAGGACCGCCGTAGACAGAGAGAGGGAGTTGTTTCAGTGCCTGTGGATCAGAGCGGACCTTATGTTAAAGTAACTACAGCAAATGTAACGGAGCCCTTTCTGCTGGATACTGGTGCTGCAAAGAGTTCAATCATGCATTCAAAACTCCCTGGCGCGCCTTTGTCTGGCGAAATTAATGTCTCAGTAGGTTTTTCTGGCGCCCCAGTTAGGAACCCGATTTCTAGTCCTATGTCACTTTCTGTTGGACCTTGTGAGCTAAAAGCACCCCTCATCCTAACAACAGGTTGTGGTGAAAATTTGCTAGGCTTAGATTTGCTGAAAAGATTGCATGCAACGCTATATTGTTCTCCCTCAGGAGTACAACTTACATTAGGCAAGAAAGTGATTTCCCCAATGTATTTGTCTAAAAATGCAATGCCACCTGAATTGTCATCCCTTCCGGATGTCCTTTGGGCTACTGGTCCCAATGATGTGGGTCTTTTGGAAATACCGCCATATGTGGTCACTTTAAAAGCCAATGTCAGATTGCCACGTATTCTCCAGTACAAGATCTCCAATGAAGGTCAGAAAGCATTGTTAGCAATTGTCAGTGATTTGATTAAAAAGGGTGTAATTGAAGAGACAAGAGGCAACGTTTGCAATAGTCCTGTTTTACCTGTCTTAAAACGAACGGACCCTTCACAGCCACCTGTTTACAGATTTGTGATTGATCTTAGAGAGGTTAATAAGATTGTTGTACCACAGTTTCCAGTTGTCCCTGATATAACTGCCTTGTTAACTATGATTCCAGCCTCCGCTGCATGGTTCTCAGTGATCGATCTAAAGAATGCCTTCTTTAGCATCCCAATTGCAGAGGAGAGCAGAGACATTTTTGGCTTCAGTTTAGGAGGCCGAAGCTTCCGCTTTAAACGCGCTCCCCAGGGCTACTGTGAAAGTCCATCAATATACAGTCAGGCTTTAAAAGCACAGCTTGATGCACTGGTTTTACCCAGTGGCGCTATCCTCATTCAGTACGTCGACGATTTACTGATCGCCGCGGATACTGAGAAGATTTGCAAAAACGCTACCTTGTCATTGTTGCGTCATTTGTCTGCCTTTCATCACAAAGTGTCTCTCTCAAAACTGCAATATTGTCGACAAGAAGTGACCTACTTAGGTCATCTCTTATCGAAGGAGGGAAGGAAACTGACCTCAGAAAGAATTCAAGCCATTGCACAGTTGAGTGTGCCAAGAACACAGAGAGAAGTGCGTGCTTTCTTGGGCATTACTTCATACTGTAGGCATTGGATTCCTAATTTTTCCTTGTTGGCAAAACCGTTGTTATCATTAACATGCAAAGACACACCGAATCCTATTCCATGGTCTGAAGAGTGTCAGAAGAGTTTTGTGGAATTGCGTAATTCATTGTGTTCAGCTCCTGTATTGGGTACCCCTGACTACAGCAAGCCTTTTACATTGTATGTTCATGAGAAAGATGGTTGCGCATTATCAGTGTTAACACAACCTTTTGGCGACAGACCGCGTCCATGCGCGTATTTTTTGTCAACCTTGGACCCGGTAGCGAGGGCATTGCCAAGTTGTCTGAGAGCCACAGCCGCCACAGCCATGTCTATTCGACAGTCTGCTGGCCTAGTAATGGATCATACATTGATTGTTATGGTTCCAAATGCTGTGGACACATTGTTAAACAGGACCAAGACACAACACTTAACTAGTGCGCGATTATCTGGATATGAGCTGACACTGTTAGCAACCCATATACACATAAAGAGATGCAACATGTTGAATCCAGCTACACTATTACCAATTCCAGCAGACCTAGATGAGATTGAGCAACATGATTGTCTGTTCAGAACAGAAGAAGAGACGAAAGGAAGAGTAGATCTTAAAGATACTCCCCTGACTGAGTGTGATGGTACCTTATGGGTGGATGGTTCGTGTTTCAAGCTTCCAAATGGTGATACGACTGCTGCATATGCTATCACGACTTTGCACACGATTGTGGAAACTGCACGTGTGCCACAAAATTCGGCTCAAGCAGCAGAATTGATTGCCCTTACGAGAGCATGCGTGTTGTCTGAAGGAATGAAAGTGAACATATATACGGATATAGTACTTATGGCGTGGCTCATAGTTTTGGGCGATTGTGGAAAGAACGTGGGTTCCTGACTTCGCATGGAGCTAAGATTCAGAATGGCAAGTTGGTGAATGATCTCCTTGAGTCACTGACCCTACCGTCACAAGTTGCGATTATGAAATGCAGTGCGCACAAGAAAATCACTGATGATGTTGGTCGTGGTAATGCGTTTGCTGATGAAGTCGCGAAAGAAACAGCAAAAGATGTAAAGACTCGAATGTATGTTGCAGGCCCTGCCAGATGGGTTGGTGATGTTGGAATGTGTGAAAACACAATAGAAAGTGTAAAGTCCCTTCAAGCTGAAGCCACAGAGAAAGAGTTGAGCAAGTGGAGAGAAAGTATGGGTAAGTTGGATGAGAATGGTTGCTGGATTGATTTGTCAGAACATAGGCGATGGTTGTTACCTGATGCATATGTGCTCCCAGTGGTTACTATGGCACATGGAATGGCACATATCAGTACGAAAGGAATCTGTAAGTTGTTGGCTCCAGTATGGCAGAATGCTGGAATTCCTAAGTGTGCAGAGAATGTGGTCAAGAATTGTATGGTATGCTTGAAGTACAACCCTGGTAGGGGAACCCCAACTCCAGCTGGTCATTTTGCGCCTCCATCATATCCATTTGAAGTTTTGCAGCTAGATTTTATCCACATGGAAAGATGCAACAACCAGAAATATGTATTGGTGGTTGTTTGCGCTTTCTCAAAATGGATAGAGGCCTATCCTCTAAAAGATAACACTGCTCTGTCCACAGCCAAAGCCCTTGTGAAGGAATTTTTCCCTAGGTTTGGAATGCCAAGAATGGTGTGGAGTGATAATGGGAGTGAGTTTGTGGGCCAAGTGATGAAGAATGTGTGTGAGGGACTAGGTATAAAGCAGAAATTTCACGCTGCAAATCACCCCCAATCAGCTGGATTAGTAGAGCGCTACAATGGCGCTCTAAAACTCAAACTGGCCAAAATCCAAGCGAGCTCAGGTCTTAAATGGCCTGACGCTCTGCCTCTAGCACTCCTGTCCACCAGAATGACTGTGCATTCACGAGTGGGACTTAGTCCCTACGAGGTCGTTTTTGGCCGCCCGGCCAATGTATGGGATGTGCCAAGACCGACGAAATTCAGTGAAATCGAACACCCAGTACTGCTTGATTACTTGTATGAATTGACGGCTAAATTATGTGTTTTACACCAACAGGTGCACGATACTCTTCCCCAGGCCTCTGAGGCTCCAGGACACCCTATCGACCCTGGCACGTGGGTCTTGGTGAAAAATTTTCAGCGCAAGAGCAACGATGAGCCTCGTTGGATCGGCCCTCATCTTGTGCTCCTATCCACAAGATCAGCTGTTCGAGTAAAGGGGAAAAAGAACTGGATCCACGGCGCCCACGTGAAGAGGATCCCTTTGCCTCTGCCGTATGACCAGTGGGTCCAGGAGGGTATCGCAGACTCTGAAACAGACACTGTACCTCGTTTTGTGCCGTTCAGTGATGCACGCATAAAAGGCACAACTTCAGCACAGGAAAGTGACCGATATTTTGCAAGAAGCTGTGCCACCATCAATTCGATTGGACACCACAGAGCCTGAACTCTTGTTTCAAGATCAAACAGTACCTGGCCGTTTTCATTATAATCTAAGACTAAGGCCTATGGACAAATAAATATTCTTTCTCCTTACCCTTTTTATTTTTTGATAACCAGAGCTCTCCCATCTTAAGGACTTTCTTGATTTTTGTTTTTCGAACCACCATCCGGCTTCAGCCGCAGGGTCGCAGTGCCAAGACTTTGGGGTACAGGCCGAAGACGTTAGGTCAACGGTTCTGGTTGGTCTAGGGCGTTCCCTGGACTGACAGGCGTACTCCTTAGCAGAAGATACTCACCCGCCGCGAGCGGCACGATTAGAGGATGGAGTTTTTTAAGATGGAGAGACCCGCTGAGGAAATGAACTTTTAAAGCAAGAATGTGCAAAATAATGAAGAGCAAACGTTTTGTATTTTTATGCCTGTTTGTATTATGTAGTATGGTAGTGTTTACTGTAGGATTTGTATTCTTCTCCTCTCAAGAGCCCATTGCACCCACTGTACAGCCTATACCTCCTCCTACTATCTCCTCACACTCTTTTCACCCTCTGCCTGAACACGAACAAGCTAGACGATCAGAGTTTGTGAATAACTCGTTTCTTCAGCTCCTGCACCAGCACCAACTAGTCATGAATACAACCAATTGTTGGGTGTGTGGTTTAATGCCACATACCATTAACAAGGGTATTCCCTATCTAGTGCTGCCGTATAGTTACAATGGATCGTCATGGGCATTCCAGACCATGTTTCTCTATGCACTAGATGAGTACTCCCCGCGACAACCGCGTTCCATCAGACCTAGCACCAATAACAAAGCATTAATGAAAGGAGTTGCCGATATGAGCAGAGATATCGATGCATACTCATCTATTCCCAAAGAAGAGTTGAGAGCTTATGTAGGGTGGAACGCGACGAGGTATAGTATTAGTCTGGGTGAAAGACAGCGAAAAATCTCATCCCCAATCTGGGTCGTACCCCACATAGGTCGGTTCTGTTTACAAGGTGATGGTCAGAATCCTAGAGCTCAACTGGGAAGAAGTGACTGTACTGAAACGTACACTTTTCCGTCACAGTTTTCCCCTGCGTTTGGCTGCCAAGGGTACATATTTTATCTGCAATGACCGAGCATATTCATGGTTGCCCCCTGATTTCTCGGGCACATGTTATATTGCAAATCTGCTACCGCCAACATTTACTGCCACCTCTGACTATCACAAGACCAGAGTTGTGAGAGGCGTGATTAGTAAGGAGGATACTGCCGGTCAGGAAGCGGGAGATTTCTTTTTGGGTTTCCTGCCGTTTTGGGGACCTATGGTTAATAGTAGGAATCTGAGACAACTGACTCGTGTGGTTGAATCCACTGTTAATGTAACGGCTGGTGCCCTTGGTAATTTGACAGCTGAGCTCCAAGCGGATCGCCTCATGACTTTGCAGAACCGCATGGTTCTAGACGTCATACTTGCAGACCGCGGTGGGGTATGTAAGGTTATCCAATCTAGTTGTTGCATTTTCATACCAGACAACGCTCCAACAGTTTATCAAGCCATCTCCAAACTACATAAAATATCTGAGTCCATACACGTGGACAAAGGAGATTGGTCACTGGTGGGGTGGTTCTGGGAACTGATATCTGCCTGGGGTTGGAAAGTTCTGATGGTCATTGGAATGATCTTAGCCATCCTTTTCCTGTTCTGTCTGTGCATGCAGTGTGCTCCTGCGATATGTGGCCTCTGTGCTACATTATGTGTAAGGAAACCTGTATCGAGGGACGAGCTAAGTAATAGGATGATGCTACAGCAACATCTCCATGACTTCGTGAATATTGACCTAGACTCGGATTGAAATGAGCATAGTTATTGCCTATGTAAGGGCAAAAGGAGGGTCTGTCGTACTTTAGAATTTGGGACCGCGTAGGAGGCAGGGCCCTACCCCTGTCTATCCCGGTATTAGTGAACCGCGAATGGTTAATGCGGTATGTACAATTGCTTTGTGTAACGTTTTAGCTATGAATGAACTGTGTATACGCTATTATACATCACTACGTGGGTTCCATCTTAGAGCAGTGGCCATCTTATGGTTGCCCTCACATAGGCTACATAGCATGAAACAAATGCGGGCCTTTTAGAGCACATGTGCCTTTCCTTGACTTTTCTGTGACCTGGGCAGCTTGGCTCCGCTGCCCCAGGTCAAACTGGTCTCACGAGTTCCCCGTACTCTGGCCACCTGTGATTAGCATCAGGGCTTGACACACCATAAAGCCTCTACATTAAACAAGAGCCTCCAGCTAATCTCTTTCTCACCTGACTGTTCCTGCTTTATGGCTTGTTTTCCAAACAGGAGATGCTCATGTTTATTGGGGCCTATCGATATCTGATGTGGGATCTGAGCCTTGCTGGGTAAATAATTGCGGGCTGGCTTAACTGGAATGTGGGATGGTCATCATGACTCTGCCTTTTCGTTTGAAATGTATACATCTAAATGACCATGCCATAAACCTAGGAATGTATGCCTGAAGCAGGATATTCTGTATTTAAGAAGAAGCCCGTTTCTGTGATTTTCAGCAGTCTCCTGAGAACATACACGCTGTTGTACTTCTAGGACGCCTGTAATTGGTCTGCAGCCAATAAACTGATCTTTGACTTCACCCAGAAGACTCTGTGTTTCTGTAGGTCTGAAACAGGAAGAACCCGAAGTCATAGGGTGTGTTCCCCTACAGTACTTCAGTAGTGTAGGGTGTTGTGCTAGGGCTGATGTTTTAGTGTTTACGGTAGTACAGTGGTGTTCGGGAAGTGTAGGGGGTCATGCAGGGGGTGGTGTTTTAGGGTTCAGGGCAGTGCAGTGGTGTTCGGGCAGTGTAGGGGATCGTGCAGGGGGTGGTGTTTTAGGGTTTAGGGTATTGCAGTGGTGTTCGGGCAGTGTAGGGGGTCATGCAGGGTGTGTTGTTTTAGGGTTTAGGGCAGTGCAGTGGGTTTCGGGAAGTGTAGGGGGTCATGCAGGGTGTGTTGTTTTAGGGTTCAGGGCAGTGCAGTGGTGTTCGGGCAGTGTAGGGGATCGAGCAGGAGTGGTGTTTTAGGGTTTAGGGTATTACAGTGGTCTATGGGTAGTGTAGGGGGTCATGCTGGGATGGTGTTTTAGGGTTTAGGGAAGTTCAGTGGTGTTCGGGTAGTGTTGGGGGTCGTGTTGGGGGTGGTGTTTTTAGGGTTTAGGGTTGTGCAGTGGTGTTCGGTTAGTGTAGGGTGTCGTGCTGGAGGTGGTGTTTTAGGGTTTGGGTATTGCAGTGGTCTTTGGGTAGTGCAGGGGTTTGTGCTGGGGTAGTGTTTTAGGATTTAGGGCAGTGCAGTGGTGTTCAGGCAGTGTAGGGGGTCATGCTGGGGGTGGTGTTTTAGGGTTTAGGGTTTTGCAGTGGTCTTTGGGTAGTGTAGGGGGTCATGCTGGAGTAGTGTTTTAGGATATAGGGCAGTGCCCTGGTATTCTTGTAGTGTAGAGGGTTGTGCTAGGGGTGGTGTTTTAGTGTTTAGGGCAGGGCAATTCAGTGATGTTTCTGGCAGTGTAGGGGGCTGTGCTGGGGGTGGTGTTTTAGGGTTTAGGGTATTGCAGTGGTCTTTGGGTAGTGTAGGGGGTCATGCTGGTGTAGTGTTTTAGGGTTTAGGGCAGTGCAGTGGTGTTTGGGTAGTGTAGGAGGTTGTGATAGGGGTGGTGTTTTAGGGTTTAGGGCAGTACAGTGGTGTTCGGGTAGTGTATAGGGTTGTGCTAGGGTGGTGTTTTAGGGTTTAGGGCAGTACAGTGATGTTCGGGTAGTATATGGAGTTGTTCTGGGGTGGTGTTTTAGGGTTTATGGGAGTGCAGTGGTGTTCGGAAAGTGTAGGGGGTCATGCTGGGGTAGTGTTTTAGGGTTTAGGGCAGTGCAGTGGTGTTCGGGCAGTGTAGGGGATCGTGCAGGGGGTGGTGTTTTAGGGTTTAGGGTATTGCAGTGGTGTTCGGGCAGTGTAGGGGGTCATGCAGGGTGTGTTGTTTTAGGGTTTAGGGAAGTGCAGTGGGGTTAGGGAAGTGTAGGGGGTCATGCAGGGTGTGTTGTTTTAGGGTTCAGGGCAGTGCAGTGGTGTTCGGGCAGTGTAGGGGATCGAGCAGGGGTGGTGTTTTAGGGTTTAGGGTATTGCAGTGGTCTATGGGTAGTGTAGGGGGTCATGCTGGGATGGTGTTTTAGGGTTTAGGGAAGTTCAGTGGTGTTCGGGTAGTGTTGGGGGTCGTGTTGGGGGTGGTGTTTTTAGGGTTTAGGGTTGTGCAGTGGTGTTCGGTTAGTGTAGGGTGTCGTGCTGGAGGTGGTGTTTTAGGGTTTGGGTATTGCAGTGGTCTTTGGGTAGTGCAGGGGTTTGTGCTGGGGTAGTGTTTTAGGATTTAGGGCAGTGCAGTGGTGTTCGGGCAGTGTAGGGGGTCATGCTGGGGGTGGTGTTTTAGGGTTTAGGGTTTTGCAGTGGTCTTTGGGTAGTGTAGGGGGTCATGCTGGAGTAGTGTTTTAGGATATAGGGCAGTGCCCTGGTATTCTTGTAGTGTAGAGGGTTGTGCTAGGGGTGGTGTTTTAGTGTTTAGGGCAGGGCAATTCAGTGATGTTTCTGGCAGTGTAGGGGGCTGTGCTGGGGGTGGTGTTTTAGGGTTTGGGGTATTGCAGTGGTCTTTGGGTAGTGTAGGGGGTCATGCTGGTGTAGTGTTTTAGGGTTTAGGGCAGTGCAGTGGTGTTTGGGTAGTGTAGGAGGTTGTGATAGGGGTGGTGTTTTAGGGTTTAGGGCAGTACAGTGGTGTTCGGGTAGTGTATAGGGTTGTGCTAGGGTGGTGTTTTAGGGTTTAGGGCAGTACAGTGATGTTCGGGTAGTATATGGAGTTGTTCTGGGGTGGTGTTTTAGGGTTTATGGGAGTGCAGTGGTGTTCGGAAAGTGTAGGGGGTCATGCTGGGGTAGTGTTTTAGGGTTTAGGGCAGTGCAGTGGTGTTCAGGCAGTGTAGGGGGTCATGCAGGGGTGGTGTTTTAGTGTTTAGGGGAGTGCAGTGGTGTTCGGGCAGTGTAGGGGGCCGTGCAGAGGGTGGGGTTTTAGGGTTTAGGGCAGTGCAATGGTTTTCGGGCAGTGCAAGGGGTTGTGTTGGTGGTGGCATTTTATGGTTCAGGGCAGTGGTATTTGGGCAGTAAATGGGGTCATGCAGGGGGTGGTGTTTAAGGGTTTAAGGCTGTATTCGGGCAGTGTAGGGGGTCATGCAGGGTGTGTTGTTTTAGGGTTCAGGGCAGTGCAGTGGTGTTCGGGCAGTGTAGGGGATCATGCAGGGGTGGTGTTTTAGGGTTTAGGGTATTGCAGTGGTGTTCGGGCAGTGTAGGGGGTCATGCAGGGTGTGTTGTTTTAGGGTTTAGGGCAGTTCAGTGGTGTTCGGGAAGTGTAGGGGGTCATGCAGGGTGTGTTGTTTTAGGGTTCAGGGCAGTGCAGTGGTGTTCGGGCAGTGTAGGGGATCGAGCAGGGGTGGTGTTTTAGGGTTTAGGGTATTGCAGTGGTCTATGGGTAGTGTAGGGGGTCATGCTGGGATGGTGTTTTAGGGTTTAGGGAAGTTCAGTGGTGTTCGGGTAGTGTTGGGGGTCGTGTTGGGGGTGGTGTTTTTAGGGTTTAGGGTTGTGCAGTGGTGTTCGGGTAGTGTAGGGTGTCGTGCTGGGGGTGGTGTTTTAGGGTTTGGGTATTGCAGTGGTCTTTGGGTAGTGCAGGGGTTTGTGCTGGGGTAGTGTTTTAGGATTTAGGGCAGTGCAGTGGTGTTCGGGCAGTGTAGGGGGTCGTGCAGGGGCTGGTGTTTTAGGGTTTAGTGCAGTGCAGTGGTATTCGGGCAGTGTGGGGGGTCATGCAGGGGGTGTTGTTTTAGGATTTAGGGCAGTGCAGTGGTGTTCGGGCAGTGTAGGGGGTCGTGCAGGGGCTGGTGTTTTAGGGTTTAGTGCAGTGCAGTGGTATTCGGGCAGTGTAGGGGGTCGTGCAGAAGGTGGTTTTTAGGGTTTAGGGCAGTGCAGTGGTGTTCAGGCAGTGTAGGGGTTTGTGCAGGGTGTGTTGTTTTAGGGTTTAGGCAGTGCATTGGTTCTCAGGCAGTGTAGGGGGTCGTTCTCAGGGTGGTGTTTTAGGGTTCAGGGCAGTGAAGTGGTGTACGGGCAGTGTAGGGGGTCATTCAGGGGGTGGAATTTTAGTGTTCAGGGTAGGGCAATTCAGTGATGTTTCTGGCAGTGTAGGGGATTGTGCTGGGGGTGGTGTTTTAGGGTTTAGGGTATTGCAGTGGTCTTTGGGTAGTGGAGAGGGTCATGCTGGTGTAGTGTTTTAGGGTTTAGGGCAGTGCAGTGGTGTTCGGGTAGTGTAGGAGGTTGTGCTAGGGGTGGTGTTTTAGGGTTTAGGGCAGTACAGTGATGTTCGGGTAATATATGGGGTTGTTCTGGGGGTGGTGTTTTAGGGTTTATGGGAGTGCAGTGGTGTTCGGAAAGTATAGGGGGTCGTGCTGGGGTAGTGTTTTAGGGTTTAGGGCAGTGCAGTGGTGTTCAGGCAGTGTAGGGGGTCATGCAGGGGTGGTGTTTTAGTGTTTAGGGCAGCGCAGTGGTGTTCGGGCAGTGTAGGGGATCGTGCAGAGGGTGGGGTTTTAGGGTTTAGGGCAGTGCAATGGTTTTCGGGCAGTGTAAGGGGTTGTGTTGGTGGTGGCATTTTATGGTTCAGGGCAGTGGTATTTGGGCAGTAAAGGGGGTCATGCAGGGGGTGGTGTTTAAGGGTTTAAGGCTGTGTTCGGCCAGTGTAGGGGGTCATGCAGGGATTGGTGTTTTTGGGTTTAGGGCAGTGCAGTGGTGTTCAGGCACTGTAGGGGGTCGTGCAGGGGGGTGGTGTTAATAATAATAATAATCTTTATTCGGTTATATAAAAACAGTTATAACCATAAAAGCTTTTACAAAAAGAAAAACATATCATCCTCGGTATACACACAATGTGAAATTGTTTAGTTTAACACAAATACTTTCAACCCAAATTGGATCTATGATTATAGATACACTTTAAAAACGTAGCTACACTTTTTGTGATCAGTGTAGTATTCAGAAATTGTAGGTGCAGCATAGCAGGACGACATCTTCTAAAACCAAGCTTTCTTAACAACGGGGTCAACCATAAATTGCGATGGACAACATAAAATTTACAAAACAAAACAGTGTGCATAGTTGTTTGTGTTGAAGTTTCATCACAAGGGCACGCCACTAAAGTTCGTTCCCAGGAGTTACATTTTGGGAAGGCCACAAGCCTATGGAAGACATTCAATCTGAAACGTGTCAGCAAGAGGCGCTCAAATTGGGACTCAACATAGGTCAGGTATGGTTCAATGGTGAGAGAAGTCTCAACCATCAGAGAATGTTGGACCGATGTTTTACTTGACTCTTTTGTGATCCGTAATTCTTCCAGAAGAGAAAGGGCTCTTATTTTTAGATCTTTCTTCGAAATCTCGGACATTAATTCGGGATTATCATAATATTTAATCAGATCTAGATCATTGAAAAACTTTTTTATGTACAGTAGCCATTCTATTTTTCCTGCGTGCTCCAGCGTCATGCAATCTGCTATAATCTCCTTTGTGAGTAGATTTTTTGATGACATCCAAATACGGCGCCACAATAGAAGAGGTTGGACTTTAGCCAAGTCTTCGATGTGGGCCATACCAAGTTCGGCATGACAAGAAAAAGTAGACACACGTTTTGGGGTCATCAGGAGAAATCTCATGAAAACATTCTCTGCAATTTGGAGTACGTTCGTGCTTTTATGGCCCCACAAACCTGCCCCGTAGAGTGCGATAGAATGGCATTTTGCTGTATAAATGCGAAGAAGTTCTACGGGTGGTCTTTTCCCTAGTTTCTGTGAAAATTTTATGAGTGCCATTATTGCACGCAAAAGATAATGTTTTCTAGCATTAATGGCCGCTTTCCAATTAAGTTTTTCATCAATCAATACTCCGAGATATGAGTATTGATTAGTGGATTCCAACTTCTCTTTGTTTAGGAATATTGACTTTCCCCTTTTCCTGTCCTTTCCCGCCACCATTACATAAGTTTTTTTGATGTTTATTTTTAGGTCTAGAGTATCCATAAACTGTGCATACCTATCAAGGGATTTCTGTAACTCTCGCGGGGTGCGCGCTAAAATTACTGCGTCGTCCGCGTAAAGAAGCGCCTTTAATAAGGCGGTCTTTTATTCGAGGGAGATCCTGGGCCCCCCTCAACATTGCGACCTCCAGACCGTTGGTATACAAAGAGAAAAGGAAGGGGGCCAGGACACACCCCTGCCTCACACCGCGTTCCACCCGAAATGACTCAGATATTTCGCCCTGTGTGCCAAAACGGACCCTCGACGTAGGATTAGAGTATAATGCCCGAAGGAGGGTTACAAGGGCTGGATCTATTTCCATGTCAGTTAGGACAGACCAAAGCTTTGAGTGGGAGACGCAATCGAAGGCCGCAGAAAGATCGACATATACCATGTACAATCTGCCTTCTTTTGCTGTTACGTATTTCCCCATCAATAGGCTTAAGTTCAGTGCCTGTTCTATAGTTCCGAATCCTTCTCGGAAGCCAAACTGAATATTTGATAGTATATTGTGGTCTTCTGCCCAGTCTTGAAGTCGCTGTAAGACCACTCTACCCAGGACTTTACTGAGGGAATCCAGTAGTGATATTGGCCGATAGCAGGAGACCTCATCTCTATTTCCCTTCTTGAAGATCGGGATCATGATTGATTGGGTCCAGGTTTCAAATAGCCCATGCCTCATTGTCGCATCAAACACCCTTTTTAAAATTGGTGCCCATAGGTCAAGTTTAAATTTAAAAAAATCGACTGGGACGCCATCTGGACCGGGGGCTTTTCCTCCTTTACTTGCTTTCACTGCCTTAATTATTTCGTGTAATTCAAAGCTTAGAGGGATCGGAAATAGGATGTCTTGGGGACTATCCTCCTTCTTCTCATCTAAGTCTGTTATTTGAGTTTTACTGAACACTTTAGCAAAATGGTTTACCCATGTCGGGCCATCAATCGCTACGTCGATTGAAGGCTGGTCACTGGAGTCGGACAGGAAAGGAGTCTTCACTATCCTCCAGAACAGCTCTCCATTTTTAGACTGGGAGCTCTCGTGCAGTTGATCCCATAGGGAATCTTTTATTTTCCGCTTCCTTAATCTGCAAGCTAGACGGTAAGAGGTCCTTAGCCGGCGAATTTCGTCTTGGTCTCTTACAGATTTTGACAGTGCTTTTTTCAAAAGTTTATGAGCTACCGTGCATTCGTGACTAAACCACCCTCTTTTATCACCTTTCTTCCCTTTATTAGTACAAGTTAAAAAATTATTTACTTTCTTCAGAATTACACTAAAATTGATTAACAGTTCTTTTCGGTTGGTGTTGCTATCTAAACATTTCGTAATCGCCGGATAAACGGCTTGGACCACCTTCTTGGTTATTGTTTCTGGTTCGATCTTGCCCCAACTTATGGCATAACCATTTTGTTTTGCCAAGCGAATGTTGTTTTGGGCAAGAGCAGACATCAGCGAGTATGGTTTAAATTTCCCTGCATCAAGGGTTAGGTTAAAAACCAACGCTGCATGGTCACTTAATGCATTAATTATTAATCTAAAATTCTGTGCTCTACTGCCCAGCGTAGCTGTGATCAAAATATAATCAATTGTTGTCTCCCACCCTCTCCCCAGGTATGTAGCCTGCAATTTTCCTGATATAGTATTGGAACTATTTAGGATCATTAGACCTAGTTTCGACATCATTTCGTTAAGTAATTCTCCTAACTTTGTATGACTGAAATGGGTCTCGTAGTTATCAGTTTCTTCCCCATCCCCACAAGCGCAACAGTTTGACACATTACAGGGGTGGTGATTAAAATCACCGGCCCACACAATGCTAGGGACATCTGTCCCTTGTATTCTACTAATCAATGTAAAGAGTTTGTTACGGATGGCCTCAAGTAGTTCTGGTCTCTCTGATTCTGAAAGGTTGTCGTAGGAATTTACTAAAAAAATAACCCCCTTCCCCTCAAACGAAAGTTTTAGAATCTGATGGTTAGTGTGTAATCTCAGGGGAGTGACTCTTAGCCCAGGTATGGTATTTTTTATGAATATCATCAAACCCCCCTTCGCCCTGCCATGTAAGCCTGCAATAGCCGGTGAAAAATAAGTTTTGTATCCCAACAGATGTTGTTCGTTGGTAGACCATGTCTCTTGGAGACATATTACATGGTGATCTTCAACAAGCTTCATGAGGGTCCCATCCAATACTTTGTTTCGTACACCCGCAATGTTCCATGACATAAACTGTACATTGATACATGCGTTTCTTGAGTCTGAGCTTTTACAAGTATTAAATACTTTCTCTGCGGGCGAAATTTCTACCACTGTTAGATCTGTAACCCCCGCCTGTTCGGGTGATAATTGATGTGACCTCGTTACAAAAGAATCAGAAACCCTATGCTGTAGAGGGGTTGGTACAGAAGGGGGGGTCCTAATTTCTTTAGATCTAGTTTCCACGGGTTCAGATACATGGTCCGAAGCTTTGGAAGACGAATGGTGAGATGCAATGAATTTTCCAGTTTGGGTCTCTTTGATGTTAAGTCAATCTACATCTTCCAAACCGCACAAGGCGGCATAACGATTAGAGGTAGGAATATTAAATCTCTGATATATCTGAGAATTATTATTCCTTGGAGCCTGGTTTGGAGCTTGGAATGGTTGGTAGTTATTGCTCATAGGTCTACTATTCAGCTGCAGATAAAAAGCGTGGTTATGTGCAGCTTGGAGGGAGAAACGATGATCCATTTTACCCCAATTCATAGGAAGATCTTGTTTAACATCTGGAGTGGAGTAGGCAATCAATTCTCTAGGGTAGAAATAGTCAACCAGGTGAGTAGCAATTGCGACCTCCCCTCTAGCCTCGAACCAATCACCTATGCATCTGACCGCTCTGTGATCTCTGAAATTTATAATTATCACATCGCCCTTCTTATCTTTAGGTCTAGTACCTACCCAACATGTACGTCTCACCATAAGAATTTCCCCGTTTATGTGTGCAGGGAGGGGTCTATTTAGGTTCAACCAATGCATGACTTTATTTTTTAACGCATGGAAGTCCTCCCTTGCACCTGGTGTTAATTCTGGGACCCCTGTCATGATGACTGTGTATGGGGCTGATTCAGGCGGTAGGTCCACCCTTCTGCTTACTGGGATATTTTGTGGCTGAGTTAACCAATCACGCTTCTCATGATCTGTTACATCCTTTTTCTTCGTGATGGGTATTTCCGAAGAATGAGTTCTATTTTTACTTTTTTGTTCTTCGGTGTCCAAATGAGTGGCAAATTTCTGTCTATTACCCACCTTATTGACCCCTTCAGTGTCTCTACTATTTGTTATGAGCTGTGTCCTACCATGATCTGCGGTATTATTCGATGGTATATCCGCAGAGTTTACCCCCGAGATGGTGAGCGAATTTGTCAAGTGATCATCCGTGAGGGGTCGCGCTACCATGGGAGGAGAAACATGTTCCTTCACATTATTTTTAATCTGGGTATTGGTCGATTCAGATATAAGTAAATTATTCATTCCCACTTGTTTACTTAAATCCTCTAGGTGGAGAGTTATTAATCTGGACCTTTCAAGAAGGGGAAGTAAAAGGGATTTGACCATTGTCTCTAGTTTAGCAAGTAGGTCGCTCAAGATTTCCGGGCTGGATAACAATCCTGGAGTGTTTGTGCATGAAAGAGGGGTGTTTGTTGCTACGGAACCTACGTGATTCTGTTTTTGTGTGAGCGATTTAGCTTTTTTCTTTTTGGTCAAAAGTGGTCTAGTAAGTATGCCTCGTCTCTTTCTTGTTGGTGGTCTATTTACCACAGGGGGGGAGGAGATAGCTAAATTTGGTGAATCCGAGAGCCCCGATAAGGTAAGTGTGATAATATTATCATCAGGCTGGGGGACCTCACCAAGGGAATTAACATGTGACGTATTTTTTGTTATTCCAGGCGTTGAATAGAATCTAGAAATTCCGGTACCCACATTCACCACCTCTGGAGATAGAATTTTGCCAATTGTGCCCAGTGAGGAACGCTTGCCTGTTAGAAGGTCTAAAGATAGTCGTTTTTCCGTATCCGCTATCTCCTTCTCCAAGACAGTAGTCACACGCTTGAAGAATTGATCGATAGTGCCAGATACTGGGCCTTTAGAGGTGTTTACGGTTAGGGTACGCGACTTATCAGCACTTTGTGACATGATGTTATAATGCAGTAGAGCTACAACAACAAAGATACCACAGTGAGTCAGTGTCCGCAGCAGGTGACGGTTTCAAACAGTTTAGATCAGTATGCGATAGATACTCTCACCGTTAAATGAAGATTAAAGGGGTGGCCCGTCCCGTCCACGATCGTCCTCGGACGGCCTCAGACGGCCCACCCTTTGCCCAGGCTTCGCCCCAGTCTACGCCCCGCTCGCGTCCCGCTCACGCGAGAAGAGGCGGAAGTTAAATAGCGGGAGGAGGAGGGTCCGGGAAGAGGCACCAGGTGCGTCCTATGATGGCGAGGCAAGGCACCCTGGGCCTCGCAGTCCCAGCGCGTAGTCAGGAGCAACCTTCAAGAAGTTATTCCGCCGGCAATTTCCTTCGGCTTCCAACCACTTTAAAATCAGCGTCCTTAAAAATTTCCACGTTCTGCGCCTACGAGCGGCTCCCGCGAAGCGGGGGCCGCGAGGCGTTTAAGAAGAGAAAGGTTGATGGGAGGAGGGTCCGGGAAGAGGCACCAGGTGCGTCCTATGATGGCGAGGCAAGGCACCCTGGGCCTCGCAGTCCCAGCGCGTAGTCAGGAGCAACCTTCAAGGAGTTATTCCGCCGGCAATTTCCTTCGGCTTCCAACCACTTTAAAATCAGCGTCCTTAAAAATGTCCACGTTCTGCGCCTACGAGCGGCTCCCGCGAAGCGGGGGCCGCGAGGCGTTTAAGAAGAGAAAGGTTGATGGGAGGAGGGTCCGGGAAGAGGCACCAGGTGCGTCCTATGATGGCGAGGCAAGGCACCCTGGGCCTCGCAGTCCCAGCGCGTAGTCAGGAGCAACCTTCAAGGAGTTATTCCGCCGGCAATTTCCTTCGGCTTCCAACCACTTTAAAATCAGCGTCCTTAAAAATGTCCACGTTCTGCGCCTACGAGCGGCTCCCGCGAAGCGGGGGCCGCGAGGCGTTTAAGAAGAGAAAGGTTGATGGGAGGAGGGTCCGGGAAGAGGCACCAGGTGCGTCCTATGATGGCGAGGCAAGGCACCCTGGGCCTCGCAGTCCCAGCGCGTAGTCAGGAGCAACCTTCAAGGAGTTATTCCGCCGGCAATTTCCTTCGGCTTCCAACCACTTTAAAATCAGCGTCCTTAAAAATGTCCACGTTCTGCGCCTACGAGCGGGGGGTGGTGTTATAGGGTTCAGGGCAGTGTAGTGGTGTTCGGGCAGTGTAGGGGGTTGTGCAGGGGAGTGGTGTTTTAGGGTTCAGGGCAGTGCAGTAATGTTCGGGCACTGTAGGGGGTCTTGTAGGGGGGTGTTTTAAGGTTCAGGGCAGTGCAGTGGTGTTCGGGCAGTGTGGGGGGTCATGCTTGAGGTGGTGTTTTAGGGTTCAGGGCAGTGCACTGGTGAACGGGCAGTGTAGAGGATGTTGCTGGCGGTGGTGTTTTAGGGTTCAGAGCAATGCAGTGGTGATCAGACAGTGTAGGGGATAGTGCCTGGGGTGGTGTTTTTTTGGTTTCGAGCAGTGCAGTGGTGTTTGGGCAGTGTAGGGGGTCGTGCAGGGGGTGATGTTTTAGGGTTCAGGGCAGTGCAGTGGTTTTCGGGCATTGTAGGGGATCGTGCAGGGGTGGTGTTTTAGGGTTTAGGGTATTGCAGTGGTGTTCGGGCAGTGTAGGGGGTCATGCAGGGTGTGTTATTTTAGGGTTCAGGGCAGTGCAGTGGTGTTGGGGCAGTGTAGGGGATCGAGCAGGGGTGGTGTTTTAGGGTTTAGGGTATTGCAGTGGTCTATGGGTAGTGTAGGGGGTCATGCTGAGATGGTGTTTTAGGTTTTAGGGAAGTTCAGTGGTGTTCAGGTAGTGTTGGGGGTCGTGTTGGGGGTGGTTTTTTTAGGGTTTAGGGCAGTTCAGTGGTGTAGGGGGTCGTGCTGGGGGTGGTGCTTTTAGGGTTTAGGGCAGTGCAGTGGTGTTCGGGTAGTGTAGGGTGTCGTGCTGGGGGTAGTGTTTTAGTGTTTGGGTATTGCAGTGGTCTTTCGGTAGTGCAGGGGTTTCTGCTGGGGTAGTGTTTTAGGGTTTAGGGCTGTGCAGTGGTGTTCAGGTAGTATAGGGGTTTGTGCAGGGGTGGTGCTTTAGGGTGTAGGGCAGTGCAGTGGTGTTCGGGCAGTGTAGGGGTTCGTGCAGCGGGTGGTGTTTTAGGGTTTACGGCAGTGCAATGGTGTTCGGGCAGTGTAGGGGGTCGTGCAGGGGGTGTTGTTTTAGGATTTAGGGCAGTGCAGTGGTGTTCGGGCAGTGTAGGGGGTCGTGCAGGGGCTGGTGTTTTAGGGTTTAGTGCAGTGCAGTGGTATTCGGGCAGAGTAGGGGGTCGTGCAGAGGGTGGTTTTTAGGGTTTAGGGCAGTGCAGTGGTGTTCGGGCAGTGTAGGGGTTCGTGCAGGGTGTGTTGTTTTAGGGTTTAGGTCAGTGCATTGGTTCTCAGGCAGTGTAGGGGGTCGTTCTCGGGGTGGTGTTTTAGGGTTCAGGGCAGTGAAGTGGTGTACGGGCAGTGTAGGGGGTCATTCAGGGGGTGGCATTTTAGTGTTCAGGGTAGGGCAATTCAGTGATTTTTCTGGCAGTGTAGGGAATTGTGCTGGGGTGGTGTTTTAGGGTTTAGGGTATTGCAGTGGTCTTTGGGTAGTGTAGAGGGTCATGCTGGTGTAGTGTTTTAGGCTTTAGGGCAGTGCAGTGGTGTTCGGGTAGTGTAGGAGTTTGTGCTAGGGGTGGTGTTTTAGGGTTTAGGGCAGTACAGTGGTGTTCGGGTAGTGTATGGGGTTGTGCTAGGGGTGGTGTATTAGGGTTTAGGGCAGTACAGTGATGTTCGGGTAGTATATGGGGTTGTTCTGGGGGTGGTGTTTTAGGGTTTATGGGAGTGCAGTGGTGTTCGGAAAGTGTGGGGGTCATGCTTGAGGTGGTGTTTTAGGGTTCAGGGCAGTGCACTGGTGAACGGGCAGTGTAGAGGATGTTGCTGGCGGTGGTGTTTTAGGGTTGAGAGCAATGCAGTGGTGATCAGACAGTGTAGGGGATAGTGCCTGGGGTGGTGTTTTTGGGTTTAGAGCAGTGCAGTGGTGTTCGGGCAGTGTAGGGGGTCGTGCAGGGGGTGGTGTTTTAGGGTTCAGGGCAGTGCAGTGGTTTTCGGGCAGTGTAGGGGATCGTGCAGGGGTGGTGTTTTAGGGTTTAGGGCAGTGCAGTGGTGTTCAGGCAGTGTAGGGGGTTATGCAGGGGTGGTGTTTTAGTGTTTAGGGGAGTGCAGTGGTGTTCGGGCAGTGTAGGGGATCATGCAGAGGGTGGGGTTTTAGGGTTTAGAGCAGTGCAGTGGCTTTCGGGCAGTGTAAGGGGTTGTGTTGGTGGTGGCATTTTATGGTTCAGGGCAGGGCAGTGGTATTTGGGCAGTAAAGGGGGTCATGCAGGGTGTGTTGTTTTAGGGTTTAGGGCAGTGCAGTGTTTAAGGGTTTAAGGCTGTGTTCGGGCAGTGTAGGGGGTCATGCAGCGTGTGTTGTTTTAGGGTTCAGGGCAGTGCATTGGTGTTCGGGCAGTGTAGGGGATCATGTAGGGGTGGTGTTTTAGGAATTAGGGCATTGCAGTGGTGTTCGGGCAGTGTAGGGGGTCATGCAGGGTGTGTTGTTTTAGGGCTTAGGGCAGTGCAGTGGTGTTCGGGAAGTGTAGGGGGTCATGCAGGGGGTGGTGTTTTAGGGTTCAGGGCAGTGCAGTGGTGTTCGGGCAGTGTAGGGGATCGTGCAGGGGGTGGTGTTTTATGGTTTAGGGTATTGCAGTGGTGTTCGGGCAGTGTAGGGGGTCATGCAGGGTGTGTTGTTTTAGGGTTCAGGGCAGTGCAGTGGTGTTGGGGCAGTGTAGGGGATTGAGCAGGGGTGGTGTTTTGGGTTTAGGGTATTGCAGTGGTCTATGGGTAGTGTAGGGGGTCATGCTGGGATGGTGTTTTAGGGTTTAGGGAAGTTCAGTGGTGTTCGGGTAGTGTTGGGGGTCGTGTTGGGGGTGGTGTTTTTAGGGTTTAGGGCAGTTCAGTGGTGTAGGGGGTCGTGCTGGGGGCGGTGCTTTTAGGGTTTAGGGCAGTGCAGTGGTGTTCGGGTAGTGTAGGGTGTCGTGCTGGGGGTGATGTTTTAGGGTTTGGGTATTGCAGTGGTCTTTGGGTAGTGCAGGGGTTTGTGCTGGGGTAGTGTTTTAGGGTTTAGGGCTGTGCAGTGGTGTTCAGGTAGTATAGGGGTTCGTGCAGGGGTGGTGCTTTAGGGTGTAGGGCAGTGCAGTGGTGTTCGGGCAGTATAGGGGTTCGTGCAGCGGGTGGTGTTTTAGGGTTTATGGCAGTGCAATGGTGTTCGGGCAGTGTAGGGGGTCGTGCAGGGGGTGTTGTTTTAGGATTTAGGGCAGTGCAGTGGTGTTCGGGCAGTGTAGGGGGTCGTGCAGGGGCTGGTGTTTTAGGGTTTAGTGCAGTGCAGTGGTATTCGGGCAGTGTAGGGGGTCGTGCAGAGGGTGGTTTTTAGGGTTTAGGGCAGTGCAGTGGTGTTCGGGCAGTGTAGGGGTTCGTGCAGGGTGTGTTGTTTTAGGGTTTAGGTCAGTGCATTGGTTCTCAGGCAGTGTAGGGGGTCGTTCTCGGGGTGGTGTTTTAGGGTTCAGGGCAGTGAAGTGGTGTACGGGCAGTGTAGGTGGTCATTCAGGGGGTGGCATTTTAGTGTTCAGGGTAGGGCAATTCAGTGATTTTTCTGGCAGTGTAGGGGATTGTGCTGGGGTGGTGTTTTAGGGTTTAGGGTATTGCAGTGGTCTTTGGGTAGTGTAGAGGGTCATGCTGGTGTAGTGTTTTAGGGTTTAGGGCAGTGCAGTGGTGTTCGGGTAGTGTAGGAGGTTGTGCTAGGGGTGGTGTTTTAGGGTTTAGGGCAGTACAGTGATGTTCGGGTAGTATATGGGGTTGTTCTGGGGGTGGTGTTTTAGGGTTTATGGGAGTGCAGTGGTGTTCGGAAAGTGTAGGGGGTCATGCTGGGGTAGTGTTTTAGGGTTTAGGGCAGTGCAGTGGTGTTCAGGCAGTGTAGGGGGTCATGCAGGGGTGGTGTTTTAGTGTTTAGGACAGCACAGTGGTGTTCGGGCAGTGTAGGGGGTCGTGCAGAGGGTGGGGTTTTAGGGTTTAGGGCAGTGCAATGGTTTTCGGGCAGTGTAGGGGATCGTGCAGGGGTGGTGTTTTAGGGTTTAGGGCAGTGCAGTGGTGTTCAGGCAGTGTAGGGGGTCATGCAGGAGTGGTGTTTTAGTGTTTAGGGGAGAGCAGTGGTGTTCGGGCAGTGTAGGGGATCGTGCAGAGGGTGGGGTTTTAGGGTTTAGGGCAGTGCAATGGTTTTCGGGCAGTGTAAGGGGTTGTGTTGGTGGTGGCATTTTAGGGTTCAGGGCTGGGCAGTGGTATTTGGGCAGTAAAGGGGGTCATGCAGGGGGTGGTGTTTTAGGGTTTACGGCAGTGCAATGGTGTTTGGTCAGTGTAGGGGGTCGTGCAGGGGGTGTTGTTTTAGGATTTAGGGCAGTGCAGTGATGTTCGGGCAGTGTAGGGGATCATGCAGGGGTGGTGTTTTAGGGTTTAGGGTATTGCAGTGGTGTTCGGGCAGTGTAGGGGGTCATGCAGGGTGTGTTGTTTTAGGGTTTAGGGCAGTGCATTGGTGTTCGGGAAGTGTAGGGGGTCATGCAGGGGGTGGTGTTTTCGGGTTCAGGGCAGTGCAGTGGTGTTCGGGCAGTGTAGGGGATTGTGCAGGGGGGTGGTGTTTTAGGGTTTATGGTATTGCAGTGGTGTTCGGGCAGTGTAGGGGGACATGCAGGGTGTGTTGTTTTAGTGTGTAGGGCAGTGCAGTGGTGTTCGGGAAGTGTAGGGGGTCATGCAGGGTGTGTTGTTTTAGGGTTCAGGGCAGTGCAGTGGTGTTGGGGCAGTGTAGGGGATCGAGCAGGGGTTGTGTTTTAGGGTTTAGGGTATTGCAGTGGTCTATGGGTAGTGTAGGGGGTCATGCTGGGATGGTGTTTTAGGGTTTAGGGAAGTTCAGTGGTGTTCGGGTAGTGTTGGGGGTCGTGTTGGGGGTGGTGTTTTTAGGGTTTAGGGCAGTTCAGTGGTGTAGGGGGTCGTGCTGGGGGTGGTGCTTTTAGGGTTTAGGGCAGTGCAGTGGTGTTCGGGTAGTGTAGGGGGTCGTGCAGGGGCTGGTGTTTTAGGGTTTAGTGCAGTGCAGTGGTATTCGGGCAGTGTAGGGGGTCATGCAGAGGGTGGTTTTTAGGGTTTAGGGCAGTGCAGTGGTGTTAGGGCACTGTAGGGGTTCGTGCAGGGTGTGTTGTTTTAGGGTTTAGGTCAGTGCATTGGTTCTCAGGCAGTGTAGGGGGTCGTTCTCGGGGTGGTGTTTTAGGGTTCAGGGCAGTGAAGTGGTGTACGGGCAGTGTAGGGGGTCATTCAGGGGGTGGCATTTTAGTGTTCAGGGTAGGGCAATTCAGTGATTTTTCTGGCAGTGTAGGGGATTGTGCTGGGGTGGTGTTTTAGGGTTTAGGGTATTGCAGTGGTCTTTGGGTAGTGTAGAGGGTCATGCTGGTGTAGTG
Source organism: Triturus cristatus (assembly GCF_964204655.1). Lineage (NCBI taxonomy): Eukaryota > Metazoa > Chordata > Amphibia > Caudata > Salamandridae > Triturus > Triturus cristatus. The sequence goes on along the minus strand of NC_140593.1, from coordinate 715,269,294 downwards.
TTTTAGGGTTTAGGGCAGTGCAGTGGTGTTCGGGTAGTGTATGGGGTTGTGCTAGGGGTGGTGTTTTAGGGTTTAGGGCAGTACAGTGATGTTCGGGTAGTATATGGGGTTGTTCTGGGGGTGGTGTTTTAGGGTTTATGGGAGTGCAGTGGTGTTTGGAAAGTGTAGGGGTCGTGCTGGGGTAGTGTTTTGGGGTTTAGGGCAGTGCAGTGGTGTTCAGGCAGTGTAGGGGGTCGTGCAGGGGTGGTGTTTTAGTGTTTAGGACAGCGCAGTCGTGTTCGGGCAGTGTAGGGGGTCATGCAGAGGGTGGGGTTTTAGGGTTTAGGGCAGTGCAATGGTTTTCGGGCAGTGTAAGGGGTTGTGTTGGTGGTGGCATTGTAGGGTTCAGGGCAGGGCAGTGGTATTAGGGCAGTAAAGGGGGTCGTGCAGGGGGTGGTGTTTAAGGGTTTAAGGCTGTGTTCCGCCAGTGTAGGGGGTCATGCAGGGGTTGGTAATTTAGTGTTCAGGGCAGTGCACTGGTGAATGGGCAGTGTAGAGGATGTTGCTGGTGGTGGTGTTTTAGGGTTCAGAGCAATGCAGTGGTGATCAGACAGTGTAGGGGATAGTGCCTGGGGTGGTGTTTTTGGGTTTAAGGCAGAACGGTGGTGTTCGGGTTGTGTAGGGGGTCATGCTGGGGGTGGTGTTTTAGGGATTATGGGAGTGCAGTGGTGTTCGGGAAGTGTAGGTGGTCGTGCTGGGTAGTGTTTTAGGGTTTAGGGCAGTGCAGTGGTGTTTTGGCAGTGTAGGGGGTCGTGCAGGGGGTGTTGTTTTAGGATTTAGGGCAGTGCAGTGATGTTCGGGCAGTGTAGGGGATCATGCAGGGGTGGTGTTTTAGGGTTTAGGGTATTGCAGTGGTGTTCGGGCAGTGTAGGGGGTCATGCAGGGTGTGTTGTTTTAGGGTTTAGGGCAGTGCATTGGTGTTCGGGAAGTGTAGGGGGTCATGCAGGGGGTGGTGTTTTCGGGTTCAGGGCAGTGCAGTGGTGTTCGGGCAGTGTAGGGGATTGTGCAGGGGGGTGGTGTTTTAGGGAGTATGGTATTGCAGTGGTGTTCGGGCAGTGTAGGGGGTCATGCAGGGTGTGTTGTTTTAGTGTTTAGGGCAGTGCAGTGGTGTTCGGGAAGTGTAGGGGGTCATGCAGGGTGTGTTGTTTTGGGGTTCAGGGCAGTGCAGTGGTGTTGGGGCAGTGTAGGGGATCGAGCAGGGGTGGTGTTTTAGGGTTTAGGGTATTGCAGTGGTCTATGGGTAGTGTCGGGGTGTTAGAAAAGGTAGACGGACCGGGAGGGCCGGCCGGGGTCAGGGGGAGAGGTCTCCGGGGAGAGCCGTCTCCAGCGATCGTACAGACAAGTAACTTCCCCCCCACAGACAGAAATCACACACGGATAAGGTTCAGTGTTCTTTATAGGTACTTAGTTATGATACGGTAGAATGGTACAAGGAGGTCTGGACGCAGGGGTCCCCTCGATTAGAGTCTCGTAAGGTAGGGAAGGGGGTAGCGGGTCAGTCTATTTACCAATCAGGTAGTTCGGATGAGATGAGGATGAGCTCACAATCCTCGAGCTTGGTGTTTAGGTGGTACGGTCCGCGGCAGCGCCAGCAGGTCCCGGTAAGGATGGTTGATACAACGGGCCGCGGCAGCGCCAGCAGGTCCCCGGAAGATGTACGGTCCGCGGCAGCGCCAGCAGGTCCCGGTGAGGATGGTCGTTACAACGGGCCGCGGCAGCGCCAGCAGGTCCCAGGAAGATGGTCGTTACAACGGGCCGCGGCAGCGCCAGCAGGTCCCAGGAAGATGACGGTCCGCGGCAGCGCCAGCAGGTCCCGGTGAGGATGGTCGTTACAACGGGCCGCGGCAGCGCCAGCAGGTCCCAGGAAGATGAAGGTTGCAGAAGGCCGCGGCAGCGCCAGCAGGCAGGACGATGGTTCACAAGAGCGGGCTACGGCAGCGCCAGTAGACCGTCAGGGTTGAGTTCACTCGGTGTCTCTCGACTCCAGGATACAACTGCCTTCCTGCTCCGGAGCTGTCTTAGTTATAGGGCTGGTGCCCTTTGATGTCCGGACCCTCGCACTTGGAGGTCGGAGGGTCCGGGATGAAGGTGTCCAGACACCCAGCAGGGGGTGGAGCCAGCGCCTGGGGGCTGCTGGAGGCGATCGGCACCTGGCGGGGGAAGAGCTCTGGACGCTTCGTTCTCCCATTGACCTGCCAAGTGGTCTGCTCACCTCCTGGGTGGATGGTGGTGCCGGGATGTCGGGGCCGGCCAGGCCCGGGGTTAGGGTCGAGGTGAGGCCACGCGGCCGCGTGGTGCAGGGCCCAAGATGGCGGCTTGACCCGGCCGGGGAAGCCGGTGGGGCTGGACCCCGTGATGAGTAGGGGTCCGAGGGCAGAGGGTCCGTCGGGAGACGGAGTACAGGGGCTTGTCACGGGGGTATGCCTGGTGGGCCGGAGCTCGGGCCCTGTCGTGCGGGGGGGGAGCAAGCCCTCTGTGTGGCCTGTCCAACATGCGTCCCCCCCAGCTGAAGGCGGGGAGAGTCACCCATCTCCTTGGGGACTCTCTTCGTCGAGGCGGAAAAAGCGGGACAGGCCATCCGCGTTGGCGTGGTCTTGGCCTGGCCGGTGCTCCACAGTGAAGTCCATTCCCTGTAGGGAAATGGACCAGCGCAAGAGTTTTGGGTTCTCCCCCCGCATCTGCATCAGCCATTGCAGGGGTCGATGGTCGGTTTGTACCCGGAAGTGGGTACCGAAGAGATAGGGTCGGAGCTTTTTGAGGGCCCACACTACTGCAAATGCCTCCCTCTCGATTGTGCTCCAACGCTGTTCTCGGGCCAGGAGACGTCGACTGATGAAGGCCACCGGCTGGTCATGACCTTCGGAGTTCAGCTGAGAGAGGACGGCCCCGATGCCGTGGTCGGAGGCGTCGGTCTGCACCACAAATTCCCAACTGTAATCGGGGGCCTGGAGCACCGGGGCGGTGCACAGGGCGCCCTTCAGCTCCTCGAAGGCCGCTTGACAATCAGGAGTCCAGTGGACCCGCTTCGGTTGATTCTTGGATGTGAGTCCCGTGAGGGGCCCCACGATGCTGCCGTAGTCCTTCACGAACCGCCGGTAGTAACCGGTGAGCCCCAAGAAGGCTCGGACCTCGGTCTGGGTGACGGGGGGCTGCCAGGACTGGATGACAGCAATCTTAAGTTGTAGTGGGGCCACCAGCCCGCTTCCCACTTGGAGCCCAAGGTAGGTCACAGACCCTTGGCCGATCTGGCACTTGCCGGCTTTAATGGTGAGGCCGGCCCGCTGGAGGGCTTGGAGGACCTCTTGGAGGTGACGGAGGTGGTCGGACCAGTGGCGGCTGTATACAGCGATATCGTCCAGGTAGGCAGCGCTAAATTCTTCGAGCCCTGCCAAGACCTGGTTCACAAGATGTTGGAATGTGGCGGGGGCATTCTTCATGCCAAAGGGCATGACCTTAAATTGATAGTGGCCATCGGGGGTGGAGAAGGCTGACCGTTCCTGAGCCCTGGGTGTGAGGCCGATCTGCCAGTAGCCCGCCGTTAGGTCGAAGATACTAAGGTAGCGGGCGGCCCCCAGCCGGTCGATCAGCTCGTCTGCTCGGGGGATGGGATGAGCGTCGGTCCGGGTGACAGCGTTCAAGCCCCGGTAGTCGACGCAGAATCTCAGTTCAGGGGCGGTGCCGGGGGCAGCGGCCTTGGGAACTAATACAACCGGACTGGCCCAGGGACTGTCCGAGGGCTCGATGACCCCGATCGTGAGCATCTTGGCCACTTCCTCCTGTATGCAGGCCCGTACCCGATCTGGTACGCGGTAGGCCCGGTGCCGGACAGGGGGACTGTCCCCGGTGTCTACGTCGTGCAAACACCAAGGGGTGACCCCGGGGGTGAGGGAGAACAGGGCAGCGAACTGCAGCAGGAGGTCCCGGCAGTCCTGGCGTTGCTCCGAAGTGAGGGCGTCGGAGAGCCGGACCCCATCCACGGAGCCGTCCTTCTCCTGAGTCTTTAAGAGATCCGGGAGGGGCTCGGAGTCTTCTTCGGTACCACTGTCGGTCGCCATCAGGAGGCTTAGTTCGGAGCGCACAAAGTGTGGTTTGAGCCGGTTGGTGTGGAGGACCCGCAGGGGGTTCCGGGTGGACCCCATGTCGATGAGGTAAGTGACGGGGCTTTTACGCTCGACCACTTTGAAGGGCCCCGTCCACTTGTCTTGCAGGGCACATGGTTCGGTGGGGGACATCACCCATACTTGCTGCCCAGGCTCGAATTCAACGGAGGAGGCATTGTGATCATACCACCTCTTCATGTCCTCCTGACTGGCCTCGAGGTTCGCCTTGGCCATCTCCCTGAAGCGCCGGGTCTGGTTTCGTAGGGCCAGGATGTATTTGAAGACGTCGGGAGGGGTCGTTAAGGGGGCCATCTCCCAACCTTCCTTGACTAGGCTGAGGGGCCCTCGCACAGGGTGCCCGTACAAGAGTTCGAAAGGGCTAAAGCCGAGGGACTTCTGGGGGACTTCTCGGTAGGCGAAGAGGAGGCACGGGAGCAGCACATCCCACTGGCGACGGAGAGGCTCTTCCAATCCCCCAATCATCCCCTTGAGAGTGCGGTTAAAACGCTCCACTAGTCCGTTCCCTTGGGGGTGATAGGGGGTCGTGAATCTGTAGGTGACCCCGCATTGTTGCCAGAGGGACTTCATGTATTTAGATATGAAATTCGTACCTCGGTCGCTGACGACTTCTCGGGGGAAGCCTACCCTGGAGAAGATCCCCATCAGGGCCCGGCCAACCACCGGAGCTGTCACTGTCCGTAGGGGCACCGCCTCGGGATAGCGGGTGGCATGGTCCACTAGTACCAAGATGAACCTGTGTCCTTGTGCCGTGCGGGGGTCCAGAGGCCCCACAATGTCTATCCCCACCCTCTCGAACGGGGTGGTGACCACAGGGAAGGGTTGCAGAGGGGCCTTCAGCTTCCGACCACTCTTCCCGCTGGCTTGGCACGTGGGGCAAGATCGGCAGTGGTTCAGGACGTCATTCCTCATTTTTGGCCAGAAAAAGTGGGTCACCAGGCGACTGTATGTTTTGTCCTGGCCCAGGTGTCCAGCCAGGGGGACATCGTGGGCCAGGTTGAGCAGAAAGTCTCGGAAGCGGAGCGGTACCACCAGAACTCGACCGGCCCCCAGCTCGGCGATTCTTTGCTCGCTGTAGAGCAGGTCGTTGTCTCAGTAGACCCAGTGGGTTCCGGTGGTGTCCCCTGCGTTTTGGGTATCGGCTTGTTGGCGGAGTCCCTCGAGGGAGGGACAGGTCTTTTGTTCCTGGCGGAACTGTTCTTGGGTGGGCCCCCCCTCTTGACGCCACTGAGCCAGATCCGGAAGGTCCTGGTGTTGTGCGTCTGCTTCGATAGTCGGGTCCGGGAGGTCGGACTCGCCGTTGTCCTCGACGGGGGCAACCGGGGGCGGAGGTGCTGGCCATTCGGTTTCTTCTGATCGGGGGGTGGCCCGGGCGGCCATGGATCGGGTGGTTATGCAGGCCCAGTCCGGGAGGCCCAGCATCCCCAGGTGCTCTCTCTTCTCGACGGTGGCCCACGGGGAACTCTCGAGGTCATTCCCCAGGAGGCAGTCCACGGGGGCATCGTCCCGGACCGTCACCTTCAGTAGGCCGGAGACCCCTCCCCATTCAAACGGGACGCAGGCCATCTTCATACTCTCAGAGTTATCTGCCGAGCGGACGGGGCAGAGAATGTTCGGCAGGATCTGCTCGGGCTTCACCAGATGACAGCGGACGGCCGTCACGCTGGCGCCGGTGTCCCGCAAGGCCTCGGCTCTCTGTCCATTAATGGACACCCACTGACCGTATTTTCTGGTGTTGGCGGGTAGGGGAGCCCGCGGAACCATGTCTCTTCCCCCTAGGCATGCCAGGACCATGGCGGCCGGTTCCCACCCTTGCTGGGCCGGCTCGTACTCTTCGGGTCCCTCCGATGATTGCTCTTCCCCTAGGGCAGCGGCCGCTACCTGGCGGGGCTTGGGTGTTTGATTTAGCGGGCAGTTCGGGTCATTGGCGTAGTGGCCTAGTCGCTGGCACCGGTGGCACGTGACGTTGGCTCGGTACCCAGGCCGCAACGGGGGGTTGCCCCGGCCGGCCGGAGGCGGGGTGCTGGCCACGGGTGTTGTTGGTAAGGCGTCTCTCCCTCGCCCCTGGCCCCCTCCTCCTCCCCGAGGACGGTGCTGGCCTTGGTTGCCTCTGTTCTGGTCGTGGGGCCCTCTCCGGCCCACTCGGGTGCTTTCCCACCGGTCAGCTTCGGCGGCGAGCTGCCGGGGGTCGGTCAGCTTACTGTCGAGTAGGTGCTGCCGGAGCTCGACGAAACAGTTGTTTGCCAGGTGCTCCCATACCATAAGGTTGAAGAGTTGTTCGTAAGTGGTGACCTGACTTCCCTTGATCCACCCTTCGAATGCCCGGCTGAAATAGTTCACGTATTCTACCCAAGTTGTACCTGGGATCCTGGTGCAATCTCTGAACCTCTGGCGGTACATCTCGGGCGTGAGGCCGTAGCGGGTGAGGAGGGCAGCCTTCATGTGGTCGTAGGACGACATTTGGTGATCGGGGAGCTGCAGCAGGGCATCGCGACCCTCGTTGATAAATCTCCCCCAAAGTCCGGCTCCCCAATCACTCCGGTCGATTCGGTGGGAGGTCATTGCGATCTCATAGGCTTTAAACCACTGTTGTATGTCGTCTTCTCGGACATATTCGCGGACAACATCCTTGGGGATGTGAACTTTTTTCTCACTTGGCCCCGGGGTGTGTGGTCGCTCAGGCACCCCCAGTTCCTTATTCTGTTTGCGCAGTTCTATTTCCGCTAGTCGGCGCTCGTGCTCGAGCGTTATTTTTTTCTCTTCCAGCTCTCTCTGTCTCTGCTTTTCTTCTCGTTCCTCTCGAAGCCGCATATGCTCGAGGTTAAGTTTCTGTTCAGCTAACTTGAGTTCCCCATCCATCTTGAGTCGTGCCATCTCCAACTCGTGTAATCTGACTCTGTCTCTTTCTCGGATCTCCTCTTGCGGGAGGCCCGTTCCCCGCTCCTCGGGAGCCGTGGCGTTCCCCTCTGGTGTGATGCTGGTTTGGTCTTGTGTGACGCTGCTTTGGTCGGAGGGTCCTGTGACCCCCGTTTCTGTCCATGACTCCAGAGCGCGCTTTAGATCATCCTTGGTACTCAGGCCGGTGGTAGCAATGCCAAGTTCTATGCAAAATTGTCTCAGTTCGCGGTGGTTGTATTCTTCTAATTTCTCCATTTGGAATTTCTCGGTGGAGCTGCTATCTTTAGTCGACATCGTGTTTTTGTCGTGGGGTGAGCTACTCTCTGTACGATTACGCGTTGATTCGGATCGCACCGCTGGCTACCAATGTTAGAAAAGGTAGACGGACCGGGAGGGCCGGCCGGGGTCAGGGGGAGAGGTCTCCGGGGAGAGCCGTCTCCAGCGATCGTACAGACAAGTAACTTCCCCCCCACAGACAGAAATCACACACGGATAAGGTTCAGTGTTCTTTATAGGTACTTAGTTATGATACGGTAGAATGGTACAAGGAGGTCTGGACGCAGGGGTCCCCTCGATTAGAGTCTCGTAAGGTAGGGAAGGGGGTAGCGGGTCAGTCTATTTACCAATCAGGTAGTTCGGATGAGATGAGGATGAGCTCACAATCCTCGAGCTTGGTGTTTAGGTGGTACGGTCCGCGGCAGCGCCAGCAGGTCCCGGTAAGGATGGTTGATACAACGGGCCGCGGCAGCGCCAGCAGGTCCCCGGAAGATGTACGGTCCGCGGCAGCGCCAGCAGGTCCCGGTGAGGATGGTCGTTACAACGGGCCGCGGCAGCGCCAGCAGGTCCCAGGAAGATGGTCGTTACAACGGGCCGCGGCAGCGCCAGCAGGTCCCAGGAAGATGACGGTCCGCGGCAGCGCCAGCAGGTCCCGGTGAGGATGGTCGTTACAACGGGCCGCGGCAGCGCCAGCAGGTCCCAGGAAGATGAAGGTTGCAGAAGGCCGCGGCAGCGCCAGCAGGCAGGACGATGGTTCACAAGAGCGGGCTACGGCAGCGCCAGTAGACCGTCAGGGTTGAGTTCACTCGGTGTCTCTCGACTCCAGGATACAACTGCCTTCCTGCTCCGGAGCTGTCTTAGTTATAGGGCTGGTGCCCTTTGATGTCCGGACCCTCGCACTTGGAGGTCGGAGGGTCCGGGATGAAGGTGTCCAGACACCCAGCAGGGGGTGGAGCCAGCGCCTGGGGGCTGCTGGAGGCGATCGGCACCTGGCGGGGGAAGAGCTCTGGACGCTTCGTTCTCCCATTGACCTGCCAAGTGGTCTGCTCACCTCCTGGGTGGATGGTGGTGCCGGGATGTCGGGGCCGGCCAGGCCCGGGGTTAGGGTCGAGGTGAGGCCACGCGGCCGCGTGGTGCAGGGCCCAAGATGGCGGCTTGACCCGGCCGGGGAAGCCGGTGGGGCTGGACCCCGTGATGAGTAGGGGTCCGAGGGCAGAGGGTCCGTCGGGAGACGGAGTACAGGGGCTTGTCACGGGGGTATGCCTGGTGGGCCGGAGCTCGGGCCCTGTCGTGCGGGGGGGGAGCAAGCCCTCTGTGTGGCCTGTCCAACATGCGTCCCCCCCAGCTGAAGGCGGGGAGAGTCACCCATCTCCTTGGGGACTCTCTTCGTCGAGGCGGAAAAAGCGGGACAGGCCATCCGCGTTGGCGTGGTCTTGGCCTGGCCGGTGCTCCACAGTGAAGTCCATTCCCTGTAGGGAAATGGACCAGCGCAAGAGTTTTGGGTTCTCCCCCCGCATCTGCATCAGCCATTGCAGGGGTCGATGGTCGGTTTGTACCCGGAAGTGGGTACCGAAGAGATAGGGTCGGAGCTTTTTGAGGGCCCACACTACTGCAAATGCCTCCCTCTCGATTGTGCTCCAACGCTGTTCTCGGGCCAGGAGACGTCGACTGATGAAGGCCACCGGCTGGTCATGACCTTCGGAGTTCAGCTGAGAGAGGACGGCCCCGATGCCGTGGTCGGAGGCGTCGGTCTGCACCACAAATTCCCAACTGTAATCGGGGGCCTGGAGCACCGGGGCGGTGCACAGGGCGGCCTTCAGCTCCTCGAAGGCCGCTTGACAATCAGGAGTCCAGTGGACCCGCTTCGGTTGATTCTTGGATGTGAGTCCCGTGAGGGGCCCCACGATGCTGCCGTAGTCCTTCACGAACCGCCGGTAGTAACCGGTGAGCCCCAAGAAGGCTCGGACCTCGGTCTGGGTGACGGGGGGCTGCCAGGACTGGATGACAGCAATCTTAAGTTGTAGTGGGGCCACCAGCCCGCTTCCCACTTGGAGCCCAAGGTAGGTCACAGACCCTTGGCCGATCTGGCACTTGCCGGCTTTAATGGTGAGGCCGGCCCGCTGGAGGGCTTGGAGGACCTCTTGGAGGTGACGGAGGTGGTCGGACCAGTGGCGGCTGTATACAGCGATATCGTCCAGGTAGGCAGCGCTAAATTCTTCGAGCCCTGCCAAGACCTGGTTCACAAGATGTTGGAATGTGGCGGGGGCATTCTTCATGCCAAAGGGCATGACCTTAAATTGATAGTGGCCATCGGGGGTGGAGAAGGCTGACCGTTCCTGAGCCCTGGGTGTGAGGCCGATCTGCCAGTAGCCCGCCGTTAGGTCGAAGATACTAAGGTAGCGGGCGGCCCCCAGCCGGTCGATCAGCTCGTCTGCTCGGGGGATGGGATGAGCGTCGGTCCGGGTGACAGCGTTCAAGCCCCGGTAGTCGACGCAGAATCTCAGTTCAGGGGCGGTGCCGGGGGCAGCGGCCTTGGGAACTAATACAACCGGACTGGCCCAGGGACTGTCCGAGGGCTCGATGACCCCGATCGTGAGCATCTTGGCCACTTCCTCCTGTATGCAGGCCCGTACCCGATCTGGTACGCGGTAGGCCCGGTGCCGGACAGGGGGACTGTCCCCGGTGTCTACGTCGTGCAAACACCAAGGGGTGACCCCGGGGGTGAGGGAGAACAGGGCAGCGAACTGCAGCAGGAGGTCCCGGCAGTCCTGGCGTTGCTCCGAAGTGAGGGCGTCGGAGAGCCGGACCCCATCCACGGAGCCGTCCTTCTCCTGAGTCTTTAAGAGATCCGGGAGGGGCTCGGAGTCTTCTTCGGTACCACTGTCGGTCGCCATCAGGAGGCTTAGTTCGGAGCGCACAAAGTGTGGTTTGAGCCGGTTGGTGTGGAGGACCCGCAGGGGGTTCCGGGTGGACCCCATGTCGATGAGGTAAGTGACGGGGCTTTTACGCTCGACCACTTTGAAGGGCCCCGTCCACTTGTCTTGCAGGGCACATGGTTCGGTGGGGGACATCACCCATACTTGCTGCCCAGGCTCGAATTCAACGGAGGAGGCATTGTGATCATACCACCTCTTCATGTCCTCCTGACTGGCCTCGAGGTTCGCCTTGGCCATCTCCCTGAAGCGCCGGGTCTGGTTTCGTAGGGCCAGGATGTATTTGAAGACGTCGGGAGGGGTCGTTAAGGGGGCCATCTCCCAACCTTCCTTGACTAGGCTGAGGGGCCCTCGCACAGGGTGCCCGTACAAGAGTTCGAAAGGGCTAAAGCCGAGGGACTTCTGGGGGACTTCTCGGTAGGCGAAGAGGAGGCACGGGAGCAGCACATCCCACTGGCGACGGAGAGGCTCTTCCAATCCCCCAATCATCCCCTTGAGAGTGCGGTTAAAACGCTCCACTAGTCCGTTCCCTTGGGGGTGATAGGGGGTCGTGAATCTGTAGGTGACCCCGCATTGTTGCCAGAGGGACTTCATGTATTTAGATATGAAATTCGTACCTCGGTCGCTGACGACTTCTCGGGGGAAGCCTACCCTGGAGAAGATCCCCATCAGGGCCCGGCCAACCACCGGAGCTGTCACTGTCCGTAGGGGCACCGCCTCGGGATAGCGGGTGGCATGGTCCACTAGTACCAAGATGAACCTGTGTCCTTGTGCCGTGCGGGGGTCCAGAGGCCCCACAATGTCTATCCCCACCCTCTCGAACGGGGTGGTGACCACAGGGAAGGGTTGCAGAGGGGCCTTCAGCTTCCGACCACTCTTCCCGCTGGCTTGGCACGTGGGGCAAGATCGGCAGTGGTTCAGGACGTCATTCCTCATTTTTGGCCAGAAAAAGTGGGTCACCAGGCGACTGTATGTTTTGTCCTGGCCCAGGTGTCCAGCCAGGGGGACATCGTGGGCCAGGTTGAGCAGAAAGTCTCGGAAGCGGAGCGGTACCACCAGAACTCGACCGGCCCCCAGCTCGGCGATTCTTTGCTCGCTGTAGAGCAGGTCGTTGTCTCAGTAGACCCAGTGGGTTCCGGTGGTGTCCCCTGCGTTTTGGGTATCGGCTTGTTGGCGGAGTCCCTCGAGGGAGGGACAGGTCTTTTGTTCCTGGCGGAACTGTTCTTGGGTGGGCCCCCCCTCTTGACGCCACTGAGCCAGATCCGGAAGGTCCTGGTGTTGTGCGTCTGCTTCGATAGTCGGGTCCGGGAGGTCGGACTCGCCGTTGTCCTCGACGGGGGCAACCGGGGGCGGAGGTGCTGGCCATTCGGTTTCTTCTGATCGGGGGGTGGCCCGGGCGGCCATGGATCGGGTGGTTATGCAGGCCCAGTCCGGGAGGCCCAGCATCCCCAGGTGCTCTCTCTTCTCGACGGTGGCCCACGGGGAACTCTCGAGGTCATTCCCCAGGAGGCAGTCCACGGGGGCATCGTCCCGGACCGTCACCTTCAGTAGGCCGGAGACCCCTCCCCATTCAAACGGGACGCAGGCCATCTTCATACTCTCAGAGTTATCTGCCGAGCGGACGGGGCAGAGAATGTTCGGCAGGATCTGCTCGGGCTTCACCAGATGACAGCGGACGGCCGTCACGCTGGCGCCGGTGTCCCGCAAGGCCTCGGCTCTCTGTCCATTAATGGACACCCACTGACCGTATTTTCTGGTGTTGGCGGGTAGGGGAGCCCGCGGAACCATGTCTCTTCCCCCTAGGCATGCCAGGACCATGGCGGCCGGTTCCCACCCTTGCTGGGCCGGCTCGTACTCTTCGGGTCCCTCCGATGATTGCTCTTCCCCTAGGGCAGCGGCCGCTACCTGGCGGGGCTTGGGTGTTTGATTTAGCGGGCAGTTCGGGTCATTGGCGTAGTGGCCTAGTCGCTGGCACCGGTGGCACGTGACGTTGGCTCGGTACCCAGGCCGCAACGGGGGGTTGCCCCGGCCGGCCGGAGGCGGGGTGCTGGCCACGGGTGTTGTTGGTAAGGCGTCTCTCCCTCGCCCCTGGCCCCCTCCTCCTCCCCGAGGACGGTGCTGGCCTTGGTTGCCTCTGTTCTGGTCGTGGGGCCCTCTCCGGCCCACTCGGGTGCTTTCCCACCGGTCAGCTTCGGCGGCGAGCTGCCGGGGGTCGGTCAGCTTACTGTCGAGTAGGTGCTGCCGGAGCTCGACGAAACAGTTGTTTGCCAGGTGCTCCCATACCATAAGGTTGAAGAGTTGTTCGTAAGTGGTGACCTGACTTCCCTTGATCCACCCTTCGAATGCCCGGCTGAAATAGTTCACGTATTCTACCCAAGTTGTACCTGGGATCCTGGTGCAATCTCTGAACCTCTGGCGGTACATCTCGGGCGTGAGGCCGTAGCGGGTGAGGAGGGCAGCCTTCATGTGGTCGTAGGACGACATTTGGTGATCGGGGAGCTGCAGCAGGGCATCGCGACCCTCGTTGATAAATCTCCCCCAAAGTCCGGCTCCCCAATCACTCCGGTCGATTCGGTGGGAGGTCATTGCGATCTCATAGGCTTTAAACCACTGTTGTATGTCGTCTTCTCGGACATATTCGCGGACAACATCCTTGGGGATGTGAACTTTTTTCTCACTTGGCCCCGGGGTGTGTGGTCGCTCAGGCACCCCCAGTTCCTTATTCTGTTTGCGCAGTTCTATTTCCGCTAGTCGGCGCTCGTGCTCGAGCGTTATTTTTTTCTCTTCCAGCTCTCTCTGTCTCTGCTTTTCTTCTCGTTCCTCTCGAAGCCGCATATGCTCGAGGTTAAGTTTCTGTTCAGCTAACTTGAGTTCCCCATCCATCTTGAGTCGTGCCATCTCCAACTCGTGTAATCTGACTCTGTCTCTTTCTCGGATCTCCTCTTGCGGGAGGCCCGTTCCCCGCTCCTCGGGAGCCGTGGCGTTCCCCTCTGGTGTGATGCTGGTTTGGTCTTGTGTGACGCTGCTTTGGTCGGAGGGTCCTGTGACCCCCGTTTCTGTCCATGACTCCAGAGCGCGCTTTAGATCATCCTTGGTACTCAGGCCGGTGGTAGCAATGCCAAGTTCTATGCAAAATTGTCTCAGTTCGCGGTGGTTGTATTCTTCTAATTTCTCCATTTGGAATTTCTCGGTGGAGCTGCTATCTTTAGTCGACATCGTGTTTTTGTCGTGGGGTGAGCTACTCTCTGTACGATTACGCGTTGATTCGGATCGCACCGCTGGCTACCAATGTTAGAAAAGGTAGACGGACCGGGAGGGCCGGCCGGGGTCAGGGGGAGAGGTCTCCGGGGAGAGCCGTCTCCAGCGATCGTACAGACAAGTAACTTCCCCCCCACAGACAGAAATCACACACGGATAAGGTTCAGTGTTCTTTATAGGTACTTAGTTATGATACGGTAGAATGGTACAAGGAGGTCTGGACGCAGGGGTCCCCTCGATTAGAGTCTCGTAAGGTAGGGAAGGGGGTAGCGGGTCAGTCTATTTACCAATCAGGTAGTTCGGATGAGATGAGGATGAGCTCACAATCCTCGAGCTTGGTGTTTAGGTGGTACGGTCCGCGGCAGCGCCAGCAGGTCCCGGTAAGGATGGTTGATACAACGGGCCGCGGCAGCGCCAGCAGGTCCCCGGAAGATGTACGGTCCGCGGCAGCGCCAGCAGGTCCCGGTGAGGATGGTCGTTACAACGGGCCGCGGCAGCGCCAGCAGGTCCCAGGAAGATGGTCGTTACAACGGGCCGCGGCAGCGCCAGCAGGTCCCAGGAAGATGACGGTCCGCGGCAGCGCCAGCAGGTCCCGGTGAGGATGGTCGTTACAACGGGCCGCGGCAGCGCCAGCAGGTCCCAGGAAGATGAAGGTTGCAGAAGGCCGCGGCAGCGCCAGCAGGCAGGACGATGGTTCACAAGAGCGGGCTACGGCAGCGCCAGTAGACCGTCAGGGTTGAGTTCACTCGGTGTCTCTCGACTCCAGGATACAACTGCCTTCCTGCTCCGGAGCTGTCTTAGTTATAGGGCTGGTGCCCTTTGATGTCCGGACCCTCGCACTTGGAGGTCGGAGGGTCCGGGATGAAGGTGTCCAGACACCCAGCAGGGGGTGGAGCCAGCGCCTGGGGGCTGCTGGAGGCGATCGGCACCTGGCGGGGGAAGAGCTCTGGACGCTTCGTTCTCCCATTGACCTGCCAAGTGGTCTGCTCACCTCCTGGGTGGATGGTGGTGCCGGGATGTCGGGGCCGGCCAGGCCCGGGGTTAGGGTCGAGGTGAGGCCACGCGGCCGCGTGGTGCAGGGCCCAAGATGGCGGCTTGACCCGGCCGGGGAAGCCGGTGGGGCTGGACCCCGTGATGAGTAGGGGTCCGAGGGCAGAGGGTCCGTCGGGAGACGGAGTACAGGGGCTTGTCACGGGGGTATGCCTGGTGGGCCGGAGCTCGGGCCCTGTCGTGCGGGGGGGGAGCAAGCCCTCTGTGTGGCCTGTCCAACACGGGGGTCATGCTGGGATGGTGTTTTAGGGTTTAGGGAAGTTCAGTGGTGTTCGGGTAGTGTTGGGGGTCGTGTTGGGGGTGGTGTTTTTAGGGTTTAGAGCAGTTCAGTGGTGTAGGGGGTCGTGCTGGGGGTGGTGCTTTTAGGGTTTAGGGCAGTGCAGTGGTGTTCGGGTAGTGTAGGGTGTCGTGCTGGGGGTGGTGTTTTAGGGTTTGGGTATTGCAGTGGTCTTTGGGTAGTGCAGGGGTTTGTGCTGGGGTAGTGTTTTAGGGTTTAGGGCTGTGCAGTGGTGTTCAGGTAGTATAGGGGTTCGTGCAGGGGTGGTGCTTTAGGGTTTAGGGCAGTGCAGTGGTGTTCAGGCAGTGTAGGGGTTCGTGCAGCGGGTGGTGTTTTAGGCTTTACGGCAGTGCAATGGTGTTCGGGCAGTGTAGGGGGTCGTGCAGGGGGTGTTGTTTTAGGATTTAGGGCAGTGCAGTGGTGTTCGGGCAGTGTAGGGGGTCGTGCAGGGGCTGGTGTTTTAGGGTTTAGTGCAGTGCAGTGGTATTCGGGCAGTGTAGGGGGTCGTGCAGAGGGTGGTTTTTAGGGTTTAGGGCAGTGCAGTGGTGTTCGGGCACTGTAGGGGTTTGTGCAGGGTGTGTTGTTTTAGGGTTTAGGTCAGTGCATTGGTTCTCAGGCAGTGTAGGGGGTCGTTCTCGGGGTGGTGTTTTAGGGTTCAGGGCAGTGAAGTGGTGTACGGGCAGTGTAGGGGGTCATTCAGGGGGTGGCATTTTAGTGTTCAGGGTAGGGCAATTCAGTGATTTTTCTGGCAGTGTAGGGGATTGTGCTGGGGTGGTGTTTTAGGGTTTAGGGTATTGCAGTGGTCTTTGGGTAGTGTAGAGGGTCATGCTGGTGTAGTGTTTTAGGGTTTAGGGCAGTGCAGTGGTGTTCGGGTAGTGTATGGGGTTGTGCTAGGGGTGGTGTTTTAGGGTTTAGGGCAGTACAGTGATGTTCGGGTAGTATATGGGGTTGTTCTGGGGGTGGTGTTTTAGGGTTTATGGGAGTGCAGTGGTGTTCGGAAAGTGTAGGGGTCGTGCTGGGGTAGTGTTTTGGGGTTTAGGGCAGTGCAGTGGTGTTCAGGCAGTGTAGGGGGTCGTGCAGGGGTGGTGTTTTAGTGTTTAGGACAGCGCAGTCGTGTTCGGGCAGTGTAGGGGGTCATGCAGAGGGTGGGGTTTTAGGGTTTAGGGCAGTGCAATGGTTTTCGGGCAGTGTAAGGGGTTGTGTTGGTGGTGGCATTGTAGGGTTCAGGGCAGGGCAGTGGTATTAGGGCAGTAAAGGGGGTCGTGCAGGGGGTGGTGTTTAAGGGTTTAAGGCTGTGTTCCGCCAGTGTAGGGGGTCATGCAGGGGTTGGTAGTTTAGTGTTCAGGGCAGTGCACTGGTGAATGGGCAGTGTAGAGGATGTTGCTGGCGGTGGTGTTTTAGGGTTCAGAGCAATGCAGTGGTGATCAGACAGTGTAGGGGATAGTGCCTGGGGTGGTGTTTTTGGGTTTAGGGCAGAACGGTGGTGTTCGGGTTGTGTAGGGGGTCATGCTGGGGGTGGTGTTTTAGGGATTATGGGAGTGCAGTGGTGTTCGGGAAGTGTAGGTGGTCGTGCTGGGTAGTGTTTTAGGGTTTAGGGCAGTGCAGTGGTGTTTGGGCAGTGTAGGGGGTCGTGCAGGGGGTGTTGTTTTAGGATTTAGGGCAGTGCAGTGATGTTCGGGCAGTGTAGGGGATCATGCAGGGGTGGTGTTTTAGGGTTTAGGGTATTGCAGTGGTGTTCGGGCAGTGTAGGGGGTCATGCAGGGTGTGTTGTTTTAGGGTTTAGGGCAGTGCATTGGTGTTCGGGAAGTGTAGGGGGTCATGCAGGGGGTGGTGTTTTCGGGTTCAGGGCAGTGCAGTGGTGTTCGGGCAGTGTAGGGGATTGTGCAGGGGTGGTGTTTTAGGGAGTATGGTATTGCAGTGGTGTTCGGGCAGTGTAGGGGGTCATGCAGGGTGTGTTGTTTTAGTGTTTAGGGCAGTGCAGTGGTGTTCGGGAAGTGTAGGGGGTCATGCAGGGTGTGTTGTTTTAGGGTTCAGGGCAGTGCAGTGGTGTTGGGGCAGTGTAAGGGATCGAGCAGGGGTGGTGTTTTAGGGTTTAGGGTATTGCAGTGGTCTATGGGTAGTGTCGGGGGTCATGCTGGGATGGTGTTTTAGGGTTTAGGGAAGTTCAGTGGTGTTCGGGTAGTGTTCGGGGTCATGTTGGGGGTGGTGTTTTTAGGGTTTAGAGCAGTTCAGTGGTGTAGGGGGTCGTGCTGGGGGTGGTGCTTTTAGGGTTTAGGGCAGTGCAGTGGTGTTCGGGTAGTGTAGGGTGTCGTGCTGGGGGTGGTGTTTTAGGGTTTGGGTATTGCAGTGGTCTTTGGGTAGTGCAGGGGTTTGTGCTGGGGTAGTGTTTTAGGGTTTAGGGCTGTGCAGTGGTGTTCAGGTAGTATAGGGGTTCGTGCAGGGGTGGTGCTTTAGGGTTTAGGGCAGTGCAGTGGTGTTCAGGCAGTGTAGGGGTTCGTGCAGCGGGTGGTGTTTTAGGGTTTACGGCAGTGCAATGGTGTTCGGGCAGTGTAGGGGGTCGTGCAGGGGGTGTTGTTTTAGGATTTAGGGCAGTGCAGTGGTGTTCGGGCAGTGTAGGGGGTCGTGCAGGGGCTGGTGTTTTAGGGTTTAGTGCAGTGCAGTGGTATTCGGGCAGTGTAGGGGGTCGTGCAGAGGGTGGTTTTTAGGGTTTAGGGCAGTGCAGTGGTGTTCGGGCACTGTAGGGGTTCGTGCAGGGTGTGTTGTTTTAGGGTTTAGGTCAGTGCATTGGTTCTCAGGCAGTGTAGGGGGTCGTTCTCGGGGTGGTGTTTTAGGGTTCAGGGCAGTGAAGTGGTGTACGGGCAGTGTAGGTGGTCATTCAGGGGGTGGCATTTTAGTGTTCAGGGTAGGGCAATTCAGTGATTTTTCTGGCAGTGTAGGGGATTGTGCTGGGGTGGTGTTTTAGGGTTTAGGGTATTGCAGTGGTCTTTGGGTAGTGTAGAGGGTCATGCTGGTGTAGTGTTTTAGGGTTTAGGGCAGTGCAGTGGTGTTCGGGTAGTGTATGGGGTTGTGCTAGGGGTGGTGTTTTAGGGTTTAGGGCAGTACAGTGATGTTCGGGTAGTATATGGGGTTGTTCTGGGGGTGGTGTTTTAGGGTTTATGGGAGTGCAGTGGTGTTCGGAAAGTGTAGGGGTCGTGCTGGGGTAGTGTTTTGGGGTTTAGGGCAGTGCAGTGGTGTTCAGGCAGTGTAGGGGGTCGTGCAGGGATGGTGTTTTAGTGTTTAGGACAGCGCAGTCGTGTTCGGGCAGTGTAGGGGGTCATGCAGAGGGTGGGGTTTTAGGGTTTAGGGCAGTGCAATGGTTTTCGGGCAGTGTAAGGGGTTGTGTTGGTGGTGGCATTGTAGGGTTCAGGGCAGGGCAGTGGTATTAGGGCAGTAAAGGGGGTCGTGCAGGGGGTGGTGTTTAAGGGTTTAAGGCTGTGTTCCGCCAGTGTAGGGGGTCATGCAGGGGTTGGTAATTTAGTGTTCAGGGCAGTGCACTGGTGAATGGGCAGTGTAGAGGATGTTGCTGGCGGTGGTGTTTTAGGGTTCAGAGCAATGCAGTGGTGATCAGACAGTGTAGGGGATAGTGCCTGGGGTGGTGTTTTTGGGTTTAGGGCAGAACGGTGGTGTTCGGGTTGTGTAGGGGGTCATGCTGGGGGTGGTGTTTTAGGGTTTATGGGAGTGCAGTGGTGTTCGGGAAGTGTAGGTGGTCGTGCTGGGTAGTGTTTTAGGGTTTAGGGCAGTGCAGTGGTGTTTGGGCAGTGTAGGGGGTCGTGCAGGGGGTGTTGTTTTAGGATTTAGGGCAGTGCAGTGATGTTCGGGCAGTGTAGGGGATCATGCAGGGGTGGTGTTTTAGGGTTTAGGGTATTGCAGTGGTGTTCGGGTAGTGTAGGGGGTCATGCAGGGTGTGTTGTTTTAGGGTTTAGGGCAGTGCATTGGTGTTCGGGAAGTGTAGGGGGTCATGCAGGGGGTGGTGTTTTCGGGTTCAGGGCAGTGCAGTGGTGTTCGGGCAGTGTAGGGGATTGTGCAGGGGGGTGGTGTTTTAGGGTTTATGGTATTGCAGTGTTGTTTGGGCAGTGTAGGGGGTCATGCAGGGTGTGTTGTTTTAGTGTTTAGGGCAGTGCAGTGGTGTTCGGGAAGTGTAGGGGGTCATGCAGGGTGTGTTGTTTTAGGGTTCAGGGCAGTGCAGTGGTGTTGGGGCAGTGTAGGGGATCGAGCAGGGGTGGTGTTTTAGGGTTTAGGGTATTGCAGTGGTCTATGGGTAGTGTCGGGGGTCATGCTGGGATGGTGTTTTAGGGTTTAGGGAAGTTCAGTGGTGTTCGGGTAGTGTTGGGGGTGGTGTTTTTAGGGTTTAGGGCAGTGCAGTGGTGTTCGGGTAGTGTAGGGTGTCGTGCTGGGGGTGGTGTTTTAGGGTTTGGGTATTGCAGTGGTCTTTGGGTAGTGCAGGGGTTTGTGCTGGGGTAGTGTTTTAGTGTTTAGGGCTGTGCAGTGGTGTTCAGGTAGTATAGGGGTTCGTGCAGGGGTGGTGCTTTAGGGTTTAGGGCAGTGCAGTGGTGTTCAGGCAGTGTAGGGGTTCGTGCAGCGGGTGGTGTTTTAGGGTTTACGGCAGTGCAATGGTGTTCGGGCAGTGTAGGGGGTCGTGCAGGGGGTGTTGTTTTAGGATTTAGGGCAGTGCAGTGGTGTTCGGGCAGTGTAGGGGGTCGTGCAGGGGCTGGTGTTTTAGGGTTTAGTGCAGTGCAGTGGTATTCGGGCAGTGTAGGGGGTCATGCAGAGGGTGGTTTTTAGGGTTTAGGGCAGTGCAGTGGTGTTCGGGCACTGTAGGGGTTTGTGCAGGGTGTGTTGTTTTAGGGTTTAGGTCAGTGCATTGGTTCTCAGGCAGTGTAGGGGGTCGTTCTCGGGGTGGTGTTTTAGGGTTCAGGGCAGTGAAGTGGTGTACGGGCAGTGTAGGGGGTCATTCAGGGTGTGGCATTTTAGTGTTCAGGGTAGGGCAATTCAGTGATTTTTCTGGCAGTGTAGGGGATTGTGCTGGGGTGGTGTTTTAGGGTTTAGGGTATTGCAGTGGTCTTTGGGTAGTGTAGAGGGTCATGCTGGTGTAGTGTTTTAGGGTTTAGGGCAGTGCAGTGGTGTTCGGGTAGTGTAGGAGGTTGTGCTAGGGGTGGTGTTTTAGGGTTTAGGGCAGTACAGTGGTGTTCGGGTAGTGTATGGGGTTGTGCTAGGGGTGGTGTTTTAGGGTTTAGGGCAGTACAGTGATGTTCGGGTAGTATATGGGGTTGTTCTGGGGGTGGTGTTTTAGGGTTTATGGGAGTGCTGTGGTGTTCGGAAAGTGTAGGGGGTCGTGCTGGGGTAGTGTTTCAGGGTTTAGGGCAGTGCAGTAGTGTTCAGGCAGTGTAGGGGGTCGTGCAGGGGTGGTGTTTTAGTGTTTAGGACAGCGCAGTGGTGTTCGGGCAGTGTAGGGGGTCGTGCAGAGGGTGGGGTTTTAGGGTTTAGGGTAGTGCAATGGTTTTCGGGCAGTGTAAGGGGTTGTGTTGGTGGTGGCATTTTAGGGTTCAGGGCAGGGCAGTGGTATTAGGGCAGTAAAGGGGGTCGTGCAGGGGGTGGTGTTTAAGGGTTTAAGGCTGTGTTCCGCCAGTGTAGGGGGTCATGCAGGCGTTGGTGTTTTAGGGTTTAGGGCAGTGCAGTGGTGTTCAGGCACTGTAGGGGGTCGTGCAGGGGGGTGGTGTTATAGGGTTCAGGGCAGTGTAGTGGTGTTCGGGCAGTGTAGGGGGTTGTGCAGGGGAGTGGTGATATAGGGTTCAGGGCAGTGCAGTAATGTTCGGGCACTGTAGGGGGTCTTGTAGGGGAGGTGTTTTAAGGTTCAGGGCAGTGCAGTGGTGTTCGGGCAGTGTGGGGGGTCATTCTTGAGGTGGTGTTTTAGGGTTCAGGGCAGTGCACTGGTGAACGGGCAGTGTAGAGGATGTTGCTGGCGGTGGTGTTTTAGGGTTCAGAGCAATGCAGTGGTGAGCAGACAGTGTAGGGGATAGTGCCTGGGGTGGTGTTTTTGGGTTTAGGGCAGAACAGTGGTGTTCGGGTTGTGTAGGGGGTCATGCTAGGGCTGGTGTTTTAGGGTTTAGGGCAGTACAGTGGTGTTCGGGTAGTGTAGGGAGTCGTGCTGGGGGTGGTGTTTTAGGGTTTATGGGAGTGCAGTGGTGTTCGGGAAGTGTAGGTGGTCGTGCTGGGTAGTGTTTTAGGGTTTAGGGCACTGCAGTGGTGTTTGGGCAGTGTAGGGGGTCGTGCAGGGGGTGTTGTTTTAGGATTTAGGGCAGTGCAGTGATGTTCGGGCAGTGTAGGGGATCATGCAGGGGTGGTGTTTTAGGGTTTATGGTATTGCAGTGGTGTTTGGGCAGTGTAGGGGGTCATGTTGTTTTAGTTTTTAGGGCAGTGCAGTGGTGTTTGGGATGTGTAGGGGGTCATGCAGGGTGTGTTGTTTTAGGGTTCAGGGCAGTGCAGTGGTGTTGGGGCAGTGTAGGGGATCGAGCAGGGGTGGTGTTTTAGGGTTTAGGGTATTGCAGTGGTCTATGGGTAGTGTAGGGGGTTGTGCTGGGATGGTGTTTTAGGGTTTAGGGAAGTTTAGTGGTGTTCGGGTAGTGTTGGGGGTCGTGTTGGGGGTGGTGTTTTTAGGGTTTAGGGCAGTTCAGTGGTGTAGGGGGTCGTGCTGGGGGTGGTGCTTTTAGGGTTTAGGGCAGTTCAGTGGTGTAGGGGGTCGTGCTGGGGGTGGTGTTTTAGGGTTTGGGTATTGCAGTGGTCTTTGGTAGTGCAGGGGTGTTAGACCTGGCACCTTGGCGTGAGTTTCCCTTCCACTTTTTGATGGTGTGCCTCGATTGTTTTGCTGGTGTTGTCCGCTCAGGGCACTGCGCCACGGCTAATCCGTGCCGCAGTGCAAGTGCTCCCGAGGTAAAATGTACCTGGAATTGATGTCCATGATTGGTTTATTGGATTCACTGTCAGTCCCCAGTAAAGTGCACCAGGGGTGCCAGGGCTTGTGAATGCCAATGCTGCTGGTGGGCTTGCAGCGCTGGTTGCGCCACCCACGGAAGCGGCCTTGTAAAATGTGTCTAGGGTCTGCCACCGCAGACCCTGTGCGCGGTCCGGGACCGTCGCGCTGACTGCGCAAGTGCCCCCACTTGCCAGTCCCTAAACCTTCCCTTACCTACATATTAGCCACCCCTCTGGTAGGCCCAAGGGCAGGGTGCATTGTAGGCATAAGGTAGGACATGCCCTGATGTGTGTGGCATGTCTTAGTAGTGAATTACAGCCATTTTCGTTCTTCACTATTGAAGGCTACCTGCTCTCCATAGGCCAGAATGGGCTGCCGGGATCACGCCGACGCTGTGACCCCAGTGGACTCAGAGAGCATGGTAGAAGTGTCAAGTTTAGTATGCCTGAACTCAGGATGATAAAATACTTCTTGTAGTCAAGTCTATTTTAGTATCCTGGGTTTGTAAATACTACTTTTAGAAAGTTAGTATTTACTGACCTGACCATCTCAGTCCGCCTCTGCTGTGTGTATGTGTTCTGCCTGGCAACAGTAAGGAGCAGGGTTGGGGAATCCCCAGAGACAGGTTGGCTGCCAGGTGGTGGGTAGAGAGATTACACCTGGATGGGTGGGAGGAGTACACCTTGACTCTTGAATAGACCTGTGCTCTGCCACCACAAAGCCGGCGCCACCCCCTGTGGGGCGGCTGATGTCTCTGCCCTGCTGCTGAAAGGAAAGAGCAGAGTCACCATAACAAAGTGCTCCAGAACTGGACTGAGCCAGGCCTAGGCCCCCTGGCGCTAAAGAACAAAAGAATCATGGTATAAAAGTAGGAGCCTGGCTCCTAAGAAATCAGAATCCTGTTTACCACAAAGAACCTCTGCCCGACTAGAAGGAGAAGAAGACGCTGGAGGAGCTGGCCTGCTGCTTGCCTTGCTGAGAAAGGAGAGGAAGAGACTTACTGAAAAGACTTTGCTACTTTGTGCTTGAACATTCTCCAAGGGCTTGATCTGAGCTTGCCCCCTGAACTGAACCCCAGGACCAGTGGGTTCTCTGTGCTTTTGCTCGTCCTCCAATTCGAGCCGTGTGTGCATCCCGCTGGAAAGAGACTGCGCCCCTCATCGCCCCTCCTAGGGCCGTGACACTCAGAAGCTTGCCTGCCTCAAACCCGTGAGAGCCCCGCTCCATCCAGAGCCGCTCTCTGTCCCCGGGCCAGGCCGCCTGCATCCCTGTCACCGCCTGCTACTGGAGTGCGCTGACCGCGCTATCACCCCTCCCGCCGGAAGCCGTCCGACGACTGTGATCTACGCCGGGTCATCCAGCTGCACTGACCGTGCCCTGCGACCCCGCTTCGCTATCCCCGGACATCTCAGGCCGCGCCGCCCCCGCTGTGGAGACCCTCCTGCACCGCCGTGCTAAAGGGTCGCGGGCCGCGCCTGCCTACTTGCCCACACCTGCTGATTGAGGACCCAAGAACACTGTCCAAGCTGAGAGTCGCACCGACCTGTGCCGACTCTCCCCATCACGAAAGAAGTTCCAGTATCGGGCTCGGGGCCCGCAACGCCTTATTTCCCCGTTCGCAGGAACCGATCTCTGTGAGTACTGGAACTACAAGTAACATTTGCGAGAGACTACAAAGTATCCATTCGAAACTACGAACCAAGAACATTTGCCTGCTCTATAACCTGGTGGCCTAGCGAAAACGTTATTGGTCTTGTGATAAGTCTGCTGAGATATATATACCTATTTTTACATAAAGAAGCGTATTTTTATATATATCCAAGTCTGGTGTCCGTTTCTGGGGGGATTGATGTATTTACTGTGTGTGCGATTGTAAGTGCTTAACCAACAACGCCTGAGGAATCGCCTTGGCTGCTCACGCCACGCACCTAGAGGGTGAGCAAGGGTCATTCGCGAGGGGTTATCCTGCGCCCTGACGTGGAGGAGAGGGTTCCTGCTTGACACAAGGGCAACCTTGCGCCAACCAGAGATCCCCGACTCTAACATTGTTGGCAGCGGTTGGGATTTCGGATTTGCACTTGTAATTTGCATACAGTGAATTATTGATCACCAGATAGTGAGAGCAGACCAAATAACGCAGCCACAGGTTTTTAAATTGTTGAGACATCTGCCATTACTGCAACCATGCCTGGCTCACACTCCGCTGGGAGAGCACTCTCTGTGATTTCTGGAATCGATGAGGTGGATTGGGAGAGACTGGAAGGTTACACAACGGAGCAATTGAAAGGCTACAGTGTAAAATTCAGAGTTCCCCATGCTGGATTCAGGAAGAAGAACCAGTACCTCAAGGCGCTGAGAGCCTGGAAGGAGTCACGAGACCCACGGAATGCGGGGGACATCGTTCCACCCGACAATCTTGAGGAGCCCAGCAGAGTCCGGTCGCCAGAGGAGCTGGCAGACAGGGCAGCCGACAGGGCGCATGCAATGGAGATGGCAAAGTTGGCAGGACAAATGGAAATGGAAAAGCAGAAGTTGGCCCTGGAGGCACAACAACGCCAAATGGATCATGATATCAGATTGAAGGAGTTGGAGCTGAAGGCGAAAAGTTTGGACACCACTCCTTCTGGTGGCAGCACTCCACCAGCGCAGGTAGAGTCCAAGGTGTACATCCCCAAAGATGTAGTAAAGGAGTATTTCAGAAAGGATGACATAGGGCAGTGGTTTAGGGCCTACGAGGTGGCCATGTCCTCACACCGGGTCCCTGAGAAAGACTGGGGAGCGGGGTTGTGGGGAAGGTTCCTTGCTGAAGGGCGTGACACACTGTTAGATTTACCCTTAGATCTCCAAACCTCATACCCCCATATGAAGGAAGCTTTAATGACCAGGTATGGGTTAACTCCGGAGCTATATCGACAGAGGTTCAGGGAGACCAAGAAGATCCCTGAGAGTACGTATGTGGAATATGTGACCTTTTTCTGCAGAGCGCTGGATGGTTGGGTGAAGGGTAGCAAAGTGAATGATTATCAAGGGCTGCTTGATTTAATTGCATGGGAGCACTTGTCCAGTCAATGTTTTCCTGAGCTACGCCAGCACCTGATTGATAGCAAGCTGTCCAACCCGAGGAAGCTTGCTGAGGAGGCGGACCGCTGGCTCAGCACCAGGGTCCACAAGGGTCAAGTGGGAGACTCCGCCAAAGGTGGGCAGGGTCCCCAGCAGAAGAGTGGGGGGGACAAGGGTAAACAGAAGGGGTTCCAAAAAGGCCCCCAAAGTAATTCCCAAGGGAACCAGCAGAAGGGTTCTCAGCCTCCCCCACCCCCGCAGCAGAACGGGGCCCCGACAGGTAGACCTGTTCCAAAGGGGCCCTTCAATTGTTATAAGTGTGGTGACCCGGGTCACATTGCCTCTGATCCTAAGTGTCGCCTGTTTGGTAAGACCGCACCCACTGGTGCTCCACCCCGGCAAGTAGCTAGTGTTAACTTTGGGGAGGAGGTAGCAGTCCAGGAGGGTGGGGGTCCCGGGCAGATGACCCTAGTCTCGCTAGGAGACAGTGAGATGGTCCCTGTAACCTACCTACCCTCTAACACTAAGAAATATGGGCAGGTGGTGACCATCAATGGAAAGAAGGTTGAGGCTCTTAGAGATACAGGAGCCAGCGTGACCTCGGTGAGGCAACACCTGGTGTCTCAAGAGCAGATTGTACCCAATGCCTACTGTAGGGTTGTCAATGCTGACAACGTAGAGAGTCGTTGTCCAATGGCTCAAGTTCCCTTTGAGTGGGGGGAGGTCTCTGGTACTCTACAAGTCGCTGTGAGAACTGACATGCCTGTAGACTGTCTGCTAGGGAACGACCTGGAGAGTTCCCCTTGGGAAAAGGTGGAGAAGACCACGCATCTGAGGATGGTGGGTCTACCCGACTGGGCGTGCGTGACCACCCGGTCCATGGCAGCCAGTAGGGGTGTTGAGAGGGTCCTGGAGCCTGAGGGAGAGGTCCAGGAACCGGCCTTAGGGAGAAGGCGCAGGAGGCGCGGGAAACCGGCCCCCGAAGTTCTCACGGCCCAGGAGGAAGTAGACCCTGAGGGGGATACTCTGGAGCCTACCGGGGAACAGATTGCCGAACTGGGAGATCTGCCTGAGCTGACCCACTGGCAGCAAGAAGGAGGTCCCTCCAGGGAGGAATTCTGCAGGGAGCAGAAAGAATGCCCTTCTCTCGTAGGTATGCGGCAACAGGCTGCAGACCAGGCCAATGGTGTTCAGGCCAAAACACACTACGTGTACTGGGAGAGTGACCTCCTGTATTCCGAGCCTAAGGCTGCTGAACCTGGGTCAGCCCGTGTGCTGGTGGTACCCCAGAAGTTCAGAACCTTCCTACTGGGGCTGGCTCATGATGTGCCGTTAGCAGGACATTTGGGGATGGACAAGACCTATGACAGGCTTGTCACCCACTTTTACTGGCCCCAAATGCATAAGAATTCCGATTCCTACTGCAGAACCTGTCAGACTTGCCAGGCAAGTGGTAAGAGCGGAGGGAGGCACAAGGCTCCTCTGCAACCTTTCCCTGTGGTCGGTACGCCATTCCAACGAGTGGGTATTGATATTGTGGGGCCTCTGGATCCCAAGACAGCCCTGGGCAACAGGTTCATCCTGGTCTTGGTGGACCATGCCACCCGGTACCCTGAAGCCATCCCTCTGAGGACAGTGACGGCCCCCGTGGTGGGACGGGCACTGATGGGAATTTTCTCCCGAGTGGGATTCCCTCTAGAGGTGGTGAGCGACAGGGGGACCAATTTCATATCCACGTATATGAAATCCCTGTGGAAGGAGTGTGGGGTAACTTACAAGTTCACCACTCCTTACCACCCCCAAGGAAATGGGTTGGTTGAGAGATTCAACCGAACCCTCAAAGGCATGATCATGGGCCTGGACGGTCCAATGAGGCGTAAGTGGGACGTCCTCTTGCCATGCCTGCTCTTCGCTTACCGAGAGGTGCCGCAGAAGTCTCTAGGGTTCAGCCCCTTTGAGCTTCTGTATGGTCACCCGGTAAGAGGACCTCTGAGTTTGGTAAAGGAAGGCTGGGAGCAATCTCCCAGGAAACCTCCCCAGAATGTATATAGTTACATGCTGGCCTTCCGAAACCAGACTCGGCGTTTCAGGCAACTTGCTGAGGCAAATCTGGAAGCCAGCCAGGAGGAGATGAAGCGGTGGTACGACCGGAATGCCACTCTGGTAGAGCTTCAACCTGGACAAAAGGTGTGGGTCTTGGCCCCAGTGGAGCCGTGTGCACTTCAGGATAAGTGGACAGGTCCATTTGAGGTTGTGGAGCGCAAAAGTCCTATCACCTACTTGGTGGACATGCAGACTCCCAGGAACCCTTTGAGGGTCCTACATGTTAACCGCCTTAAGCCCCACTTAGAGAGGACCGAAGTGGGCATGCTGCTGGCCACTGATGATGGAATGGAAGAGGAGACCGAGCCTCTTCCTGACCTCTTAGTGGCCTCTGAGAAAGATGGGTCAGTGGATGGAGTTAACCTCTCACCCACCCTGACGCCCGAACAACAGGAAGATTGCCGCCACTTGCTGGGACAATTTTCCGACCGATTCTCCCTGGTTCCTGGTGTCACAGATTGGTGCGTCCATGATGTGGACACCGGAGACAGCTTACCTGTGAAGCACAAGGCTTACAGGGTAACTGACAGGGTCAGAGCTTGCATTAAGGAGGAGGTCTCCAAAATGCTTGCGCTAGGGGTGGTTGAGTCCTCCAGCAGTCCTTGGTCCAGCCCCGTGGTCTTGGTCCCAAAGGCTGCTGCGCCGGGAGCCACACCTGAACTCCGGTTCTGTGTGGACTACAGAGGACTCAATTCAGTCACGAAGACTGACGCGCACCCCATCCCCAGAGCTGATGAGCTCATTGATCGGCTGGGGGCTGCCCGGTTCCTCAGTACGTTTGATTTAACGTCTGGGTACTGGCAGATCGCCTTGACCGATGGGGCCAAAGAGAGGTCCGCATTCTCTACACCAGATGGGCACTTCCAGTTCCGAGTCATGCCATTTGGGATGAAGAATGCCCCTGCCACCTTTCAGAGGTTGGTCAACCAGGTACTGGTTGGGCTGGATGCGTTCAGTGCCGCCTACCTGGATGACATCGCAGTGTTCAGTGCCACCTGGCCTGAACACCTGCGCCACCTCTGGGAAGTGTTGATGGCGCTGCGCCGAGCAGGCCTCACGATCAAGGCAAGCAAGTGCCAGATCGGGCAGGGTTCCGTGGTGTACTTGGGACACCAAGTGGGGAGTGGCAAGGTGGCACCCTTGCAACCCAAAATTGAAACCATCCTGGCTTGGGAACCCCCCAAGACGCAGACCGCAGTGAGGGCCTTCCTGGGGCTCACTGGGTACTACAGGAGGTTTGTCAAGGGTTATGGAACGATCGTTGCCCCCTTGACAGAGCTGACTTCGAAGAAGCAGCCCAGGAACGTGATTTGGACTGACACCTGTCAGAAAGCTTTCGACACCCTGAAGACTGCCATGTGCGCGGCGCCCGTGCTCTTGGCCCCTGACTTCTCCAAGGAATTCCTAGTGCAGACAGACGCTTCAGAGCATGGTGTAGGGGCTGTTCTTTCACAGATGACTGAGGAGGGCTGGGACCAACCCGTAGCCTTCATCAGTAGGAGGTTACTTCCACGGGAAAGTAGGTGGAGTGCAATTGAGCGAGAAGCATTTGCTGTGGTCTGGGCGCTGAAGAAGCTAAGACCCTACTTGTTTGGGTCTCACTTCCGGGTTCAGACGGACCACAGGTCCCTCAGATGGTTGATGCAAATGAGGGGTGAAAACCCGAAGCTGTTGAGGTGGTCCATCTCCCTACAGGGTATGGACTTTACGGTGGAAAACCGTCCTGGTACAGATCACGCCAACGCTGACGGTCTGTCCAGGTATTTCCGCCTTAGTGACGAGGAACCCCCTGGGCAAGGGTAGTTCTCCCCACATTTCAGCTGGAGGGGACACGTGTTAGACCTGGCACCTTGGCGTGAGTTTCCCTTCCACTTTTTGATGGTGTGCCTCGATTGTTTTGCTGGTGTTGTCCGCTCAGGGCACTGCGCCACGGCTAATCCGTGCCGCAGTGCAAGTGCTCCCGAGGTAAAATGTACCTGGAATTGATGTCCATGATTGGTTTATTGGATTCACTGTCAGTCCCCAGTAAAGTGCACCAGGGGTGCCAGGGCTTGTGAATGCCAATGCTGCTGGTGGGCTTGCAGCGCTGGTTGCGCCACCCACGGAAGCGGCCTTGTAAAATGTGTCTAGGGTCTGCCACCGCAGACCCTGTGCGCGGTCCGGGACCGTCGCGCTGACTGCGCAAGTGCCCCCACTTGCCAGTCCCTAAACCTTCCCTTACCTACATATTAGCCACCCCTCTGGTAGGCCCAAGGGCAGGGTGCATTGTAGGCATAAGGTAGGACATGCCCTGATGTGTGTGGCATGTCTTAGTAGTGAATTACAGCCATTTTCGTTCTTCACTATTGAAGGCTACCTGCTCTCCATAGGCCAGAATGGGCTGCCGGGATCACGCCGACGCTGTGACCCCAGTGGACTCAGAGAGCATGGTAGAAGTGTCAAGTTTAGTATGCCTGAACTCAGGATGATAAAATACTTCTTGTAGTCAAGTCTATTTTAGTATCCTGGGTTTGTAAATACTACTTTTAGAAAGTTAGTATTTACTGACCTGACCATCTCAGTCCGCCTCTGCTGTGTGTATGTGTTCTGCCTGGCAACAGTAAGGAGCAGGGTTGGGGAATCCCCAGAGACAGGTTGGCTGCCAGGTGGTGGGTAGAGAGATTACACCTGGATGGGTGGGAGGAGTACACCTTGACTCTTGAATAGACCTGTGCTCTGCCACCACAAAGCCGGCGCCACCCCCTGTGGGGCGGCTGATGTCTCTGCCCTGCTGCTGAAAGGAAAGAGCAGAGTCACCATAACAAAGTGCTCCAGAACTGGACTGAGCCAGGCCTAGGCCCCCTGGCGCTAAAGAACAAAAGAATCATGGTATAAAAGTAGGAGCCTGGCTCCTAAGAAATCAGAATCCTGTTTACCACAAAGAACCTCTGCCCGACTAGAAGGAGAAGAAGACGCTGGAGGAGCTGGCCTGCTGCTTGCCTTGCTGAGAAAGGAGAGGAAGAGACTTACTGAAAAGACTTTGCTACTTTGTGCTTGAACATTCTCCAAGGGCTTGATCTGAGCTTGCCCCCTGAACTGAACCCCAGGACCAGTGGGTTCTCTGTGCTTTTGCTCGTCCTCCAATTCGAGCCGTGTGTGCATCCCGCTGGAAAGAGACTGCGCCCCTCATCGCCCCTCCTAGGGCCGTGACACTCAGAAGCTTGCCTGCCTCAAACCCGTGAGAGCCCCGCTCCGTCCAGAGCCGCTCTCTGTCCCCGGGCCAGGCCGCCTGCATCCCTGTCACCGCCTGCTACTGGAGTGCGCTGACCGCGCTATCACCCCTCCCGCCGGAAGCCGTCCGACGACTGTGATCTACGCCGGGTCATCCAGCTGCACTGACCGTGCCCTGCGACCCCGCTTCGCTATCCCCGGACATCTCAGGCCGCGCCGCCCCCGCTGTGGAGACCCTCCTGCACCGCCGTGCTAAAGGGTCGCGGGCCGCGCCTGCCTACTTGCCCACACCTGCTGATTGAGGACCCAAGAACACTGTCCAAGCTGAGAGTCGCACCGACCTGTGCCGACTCTCCCCATCACGAAAGAAGTTCCAGTATCGGGCTCGGGGCCCGCAACGCCTTATTTCCCCGTTCGCAGGAACCGATCTCTGTGAGTACTGGAACTACAAGTAACATTTGCGAGAGACTACAAAGTATCCATTCAAAACTACGAACCAAGAACATTTGCCTGCTGTATAACCTGGTGGCCTAGCGAAAACGTTATTGGTCTTGTGATAAGTCTGCTGAGATATATATACCTATTTTTACATAAAGAAGCGTATTTTTATATATATCCAAGTCTGGTGTCCGTTTCTGGGGGGATTGATGTATTTACTGTGTGTGCGATTGTAAGTGCTTAACCAACAACGCCTGAGGAATCGCCTTGGCTGCTCACGCCACGCACCTAGAGGGTGAGCAAGGGTCATTCGCGAGGGGTTATCCTGCGCCCTGACGTGGAAGAGAGGGTTCCTGCTTGACACAAGGGCAACCTTGCGCCAACCAGAGATCCCCGACTCTAACAAGGGGTTTGTGCTGGGGTAGTGTTTTAGGGTTTTGGGCTGTGCAGTGGTGTTCAGGTAGTATAGGGGTTCGTGCAGGGGTGGTGCTTTAGGGTTTAGGGCAGTGCAGTGGTGTTCAGGCAGTGTAGGGGTTCGTGCAGCGGGTGGCGTTTTAGGGTTTACGGCAGTGCACTGGTGTTCGGGCAGTGTAGGGGGTCGTGCAGGGGGTGTTGTTTTAGGATTTAGGGCAGTGCAGTGGTGTTCGGGCAGTGTAGGGGGTCGTGCACGGGCTGGTGTTTTAGGGTTTAGTGCCGTGCAGTGGTATTCGGGCAGTGTAGGGGGTCGTGCAGAGGGTGGTTTTTAGGGTTTAGGGCAGTGCAGTGGTGTTCGGGCACTGTAGGGGTTCGTGCAGGGTGTGTTGTTTTAGGGTTTAGGTCAGTGCATTGGTTCTCAGGCAGTGTAGGGGGTCGTTCTCGGGGTGGTGTTTTAGGGTTCAGGGCAGTGAAGTGGTGTACGGGCAGTGTAGGGGGTCATTCAGGGGGTGGCATTTTAGTGTTCAGAGTAGGGCAATTCAGTGATTTTTCTGGCAGTGTAGGGGATTGTGCTGGGGTGGTGTTTTAGGGTTTAAGGTATTGCAGTGGTCTTTGGGTAGTGTAGAGGGTCATGCTGGTGTAGTGTTTTAGGGGTTAGGGCAGTGCAGTGGTGTTCGGGTAGTGTAGGAGGTTGTGCTAGGGGTGGTGTTTTAGGGTTTAGGGCAGTACAGTGATGTTCGGGTAGTATATGGGGTTGTTCTGGGGGTGGTGTTTTAGGGTTTATGGGAGTGCAGTGGTGTTCGGAAAGTGTAGGGGGTCGTGCTGGGGTAGTGTTTTAGGGTTTAGGGCAGTGCAGTGCAGTGGTGTTTAGGCAGTGTAGGGGGTCGTGCAGGGGTGGTGTTTTAGTGTTTAGGACAGCGCAGTGGTGTTCGGGCAGTGTAGGGGGTCGTGCAGAGGGTGGGGTTTTAGGGTTTAGGGCAGTGCAATGGTTTTCGGGCAGTGTAAGGGGTTGTGTTGGTGGTGGCATTTTAGGGTTCAGGGCAGGGCAGTGGTATTAGGGCAGTAAAGGGGGTCGTGCAGGGGGTGGTGTTTAAGGGTTTAAGGCTGTGTTCCGCCAGTGTAGGGGGTCATGCAGGGGTTGGTGTTTTAGGGTTTAGGGCAGTGCAGTGGTGTTCAGGCACTGTAGGGTGTCGTGCAGGGGGGTGGTGTTATAGGGTTCAGGGCAGTGTAGTGGTGTTCGGGCAGTGTAGGGGGTTGTGCAGGGGAGTGGTGATTTAGGGTTCAGGGCAGTGCAGTAATGTTCGGGCACTGTAGGGGGTCTTGTAGGGGAGGTGTTTTAAGGTTCAGGGCAGTGCAGTGGTGTTCGGGCAGTGTGGGGGGTCATTCTTGAGGTGGTGTTTTAGGGTTCAGGGCAGTGCACTGGTGAACGGGCAGTGTAGAGGATGTTGCTGGCGGTGGTGTTTTAGGGTTCAGAGCAATGCAGTGGTGATCAGACAGTGTAGGGGATAGTGCCTGGGGTGGTGTTTTTGGGTATAGGGCAGAACAGTGGTGTTCGGGTTGTGTAGGGGGTCATGCTAGGGTTGGTGTTTTAGGGTTTAGGGCAGTACAGTGGTGTTCGGGTAGTGTAGGGAGTCGTGCTGGGGGTGGTGTTTTAGGGTTTATGGGAGTGCAGTGGTGTTCGGGAAGTGTAGGTGGTCGTGCTGGGTAGTGTTTTAGGGTTTAGGGCAGTGCAGTGGTGTTCGGGCAGTGTAGGGGTCATGCAGGGTGTGGAGTTTCAGGATTTAGAGTAGTGCAGTGATGTTCTGGCAGTGTATGGGTCATGCAAGTGGGGTGTTTTAGGGTTTAGGGCAGTGGTGATCGGGCAGTATAAGGTTTCGTTCAGGGGTGGTGTTTTAGGGTTTAGGGTAATGCAGTGGTGTTCGGGCAGTGTAGGGGTCATGCAGGGGGTAGAGTTTCATAGCTTAGGGTAGTGCAGTGGTGTTCGGGCAGTGTAGGGGTCCTGCAGGGGGGTTGGTTTGGGTTTAGGGCAGTGCAGTGGTATTCGGGCAGTATAGGGGGTTGTGCAGGGGGTGGTCTTTTAGGGTTCAGGGCAGTACACTGGTGAACGGGCAGTGTAGAGCGTGTTGCTGGGGTTGGTGTTTCAGGGTTTAGGGCAGTGCAGTGGTGTTTGTACAGTATAGGGGAAAGTGCCTGGGGTGGTGTTTTTGGGTTTAGGGCAGTACAGTGGTGTTCGGATAGTGTAGGGAGTCGTGCTGGGGGTGGTGTTTTAGGGTTTATGGGAGTGCAGTGGTGTTTCGGCAGTGTAGGGGTTCGCGCAGGGGTGGTGTTTTAGGATATAGGGCTGTGCAGTGCTGTTCGGGCAGTGAATGGGTTCGCACAGGGGTGGTGTTTTAGGGTTTAGGACAGTGCAGTAGTGTTCAGGCAGTGTAGGGGATGGTGTTTTAGGGTTCAGTGCAGGGCAGTGCAGTGTTTTTCCAACAGTGTAGGGGGTTGTGCAGGGGGTGGAGTTTGAGGGTTTAGGTTAGTGCAGTGGTGTTCGGGCAGTGTAGGGGTCGTGTAAGGGGGGTGTTTTAGGGTTTAGGACAGTGCAGTGGTGTTCGGGCAGTGTAGGGGGTTGTGCTGGGGGTGGTGTTTTAGTGTTCAGAGCAGGGCAGTGCAGTGGTGTTCAGGCACTGTAGTTGTTTGTGCAGGGGGTGGTGTTTTAGGGTTTAGGGCAGTGCAGTGGTTTTAGGGCAGTGAAGGGGGTTGTACTGGGGTGGTGTTTTAGAGTTCAGTGCAGAGCAGTGGTATTCGGGCAGGGAAGGGGGTCATGCAGGGGGTGGTGTTTTAGGGTTTAAGGTGCTGTTCGGGCAGTGTAGGGGGTCGTGCAGGGGGTGGTGTTTTAGGGTTTAGGGCAGTGCAGTGGTGTTCGGGCAGTGTAGGGGGGTCGATCAGGGGGTGGTGTTTTAGGGTTTAGGGCAGTGCAGTGGTGTTTGGGCAGTGTAGGGTTTCGTGCAGGTTGTGGTGTTTTAGGGTTTAGGGCAGTGCAGTGGTGTTCGGGCAGTGTAGGGGTCATGCTGGGGGAGGTGTTTTAGGGTTTTGGGCAGTGCAGTGGTGTTCGGGCAGTGTAGGGGGTCATGCTGGGGGTAGTGTTTTAGGTTTTAGGGTATTGCAGTGGTGTTAGGGTAGTGTAGGGTGTTGTGCTAGGGATGGTGTTTTAGTGTTTAGGGTAGTACAGTGGTGTTCGGGTAGTGTAGGGGGTCGTGCAGGTGGTGGTGTTTAAGGGTTTATGGGAGTGCAGTGGTGTTCGGGCAGTGTTGGGGGTCGTGGTGGGATAGTGTTTTACGGTTTAGGGCAGTTCCATATTGTTCGGGTAGTGTAGGGGGTCATGCAGGGGGTAGAGTTTTAGGGTTCAGCGCAGTACAGTGGTGTTTGGGCAGTGTAGGGGGTCATGCTGGGGGTGGTGTTTTAGTGTTTAGGGTTTTGCAGTAGTCTTTGGGTAGTGTAGGGGATCATGCTGGAGTAGTGTTTTAGGATATAGGGCAGTGCCCTGGTTTTCTTGTAGTGTAGGGGGTTGTGCTAGGGGTGGTGTTTTAGGGTTTAGGGTAGTACAGTGGTGTTCAGGTAGTGTAGGGGGTTGTGCTGGGGGTGGTGTTTTAGGGTTTATGGGAGTGCAGTGCTGTTCGGGCAGTGTAGGGGGTCATGGTGGGATAGTGTTTTAGGGATTAGGGCAGTGCAGTGGTGTTCGGGTAGTGTAGGGGTTCATGCAGGGATTGGAGTTTTAGGGTTTAGGGCAGTGCAGTGGTGTTTGTCTTAAAAAATAAGGGGGTTTACCCATTTAACCCTCTGGCATTTGGGTGAATAAACAAGGTTATAAAATAAGTAATGCCTAGGGATCAATACAAAACCTAATTAAATGAAGAGGTAGATTAGTTATCTCTTCATAAACATCTTATTTTTCTTGAAAAATCTATATTTATGCTTTTAAATCCAAAGTCAAAGAAAACCCAGCCAAAAAGTGTATACTGACCAGTACGTGTCAAAACAGTTTGTACTATTTATTATACCTTTTATATACATATCATGTCTTTCTTCTTTTCATCATATATATAGACAAATTATACATATATATACATATTTATACTTCAAATTTACACTTTACACTTTTTTCCTTGCCCTATTAATCAATAAGGATGCTTTCAAAAACTTTTTCACATCAGCATTCCTTTGAAACGAAGATCACTCTTCTAAAGAAACTCCAAGGTCTATTTATTTCACCATACACTTATTGACTATTCTTTTATCTATTTGATCTTATTTAGATTCAAATGAGTGTCTTCAAATTATCTGTCGACGCGTTTCAGCCTTAATCATTTCAGGCCTCTTCAGGACTAGGGCAGTTGAACGTGTAATTTCGTAATTCAACCTATAAATTAAATACACCATTTTAATCCATATATACAATATATCTATTGTTATTCACAAATATACACAAATAGGAACCACAGATTCCATGAGTCTCAACAAGATACAGTGTTCATATATTTATCTGAAGTGGCGTCCATAACACGACCTAATTTATACACCATGCCAAAAATGTACATAAAAGATTTTTTTTTTAAACGTGCCCAAAAACAAAAAGAACGTGAGGTGTAATTAGATAAGCCTCTACCAACACCTAATATTAAACAAACACCAAAAGAGTGTATACCTATTTACCACATTTTCTCCCAATTAATCACTTAATGAAGAGCGGTTTATTCACTTTCAACTCAGTGTCTATGGAGCTTCTCCTTGATCTCTTTTCTTTCTAATCAGTCTCCACCTTATTTCTGGTACGAAAATATAAAACAATTCAATCTATATTTCCTTTTTCTTCAATCCTTATATTATCTTCACCAGTGTGACACTACAATTCATACCTTTTGTCTTTCAAAAACAATCTCAATACGATTTATTCCCCTCAAGGAACCGGAAAGTTATAACTGGCAACATCACTAAATAACAAAGAGAAACAAAAAATAAAAAATATAAAATAAAAAATATATAAAAAATAATGAGCCAAACTAATCCCACTGGGTTTCTCTAATGATCTTATACTGTTTTGTAAAATCTATTTAAGTATAATATACCTATTCTGTGCAGTGGTGTTCGGGCAGTGTAGGGGTTGTGCAGGGAGTGGTGTTTTAGGGTTGTGGGCAGTGCAGTGGTGTTCGGGTAGTGTAGGTGGACATGCAGGGGGTGGTGTTTTAGGGTTTAGGGCAGTGCAGTGGTGTTTGGGTAGTGTAAGGGGTTGTGCAGGGGGTGGTGTTATAGGGTTTAGGGCAGTGCAGTGGTGTTCGGGCAGTGTAGGGGTTTGTGCAGGGGTGGTGCTTTAGGGTTTAGGGCAGGGCAGTGGTGTTCGGGCAGTGTAGGGGGTCATGCTGGGGATGGTGTTTTAGGGTTTAGGGTATTGCAGTGGTCTTTGGATAGTGTAGGGGGTCGTGCTGGGGTAGTGTTTTGAGTTTAGGGCAGTGCAGTGGTGTTCGGGTAGTGTAGGGTGTTGTGCTAGGGGTGGTGTTTTAGTGTTTAGGGTAGTACAGTGGTGTTCGGGTTGCGTAGGGGGTCGTACCGGGGGGGGGTGTTTTAGGGTTTAGGGCAGTGCAGTGCAGTAGTGTTTGGGTAGTGTAGGAGGTCATGCTGGGGTTGGTGTTTTAAGGTTTAGGGCAGTGCAGTGGTGTTCGGGCAGTGTAGGGGGTGAGGCAGAGGGTGGTGTTTTAGGGATTAGGGCAGTGCAGTGAAGTTCGGGCAGTGTAGGGGTTAGCGCAGGGGGTGGTGTTTTAGGGTTTAGGGCAATGCCGTGGTGTCCTGGCAGTGTAGGGGTCGTGCTGGGGGAGGTGTTTTAGGGTTTAGGGCAGTGCAGTGGTGTTCGGGCAGTGTAGGGGGTCATGCTGTGGGTGGTGTTTTAGCGTTTAGGGTAGTACAGTGGTGTTCGGGTAGTATAGGGGGTTGTGCTGGGGATGTTTTAGGGTTTATGGGACTGCAGTGGTGTTTGGGCAGTGTAGGGGGTCGTGGTGGAATAGTGTTTTAGGGTTTAGGGTAGTGCAGTGGTGTTCGGGAAGTGTAGGGAGTCGTGCAGGGATTGGAGTTTTAGGGTTTAGGGCAGTGCAGTGGTGTTTGGGTAGTGTAGTGGGTCAGGCAGAGGGTTGAGTTTGAGGGTTTAGGGCAGTGCAGTGGTGTTCGTGCAGTGTAGGGGTCATGCAGGGGGTGGTGTTTTAGGGTTTCGGCAGTGCAGTGGTGTTCGGGCAGTGTAGGGGGTCATGCTGGGGGTGGTGTTTTAGGGTTTAGGGTATTGCAGTGGTCTTTGGGTAGTGTAGGGGGTCGTGCTGGGGTTGTGTTTTTGGGTTTAGGGCAGTGCAGTGGTGTTCGGGTAGTGTAGGCTGTTGTGCTAGAATGGTGTTTTAGTGTTTAGGGTAGTACAGTGCTGTTCGGGTAGTGTAGGGGGTCGTGCAGGGGGTGGTGTTTAAGGGTTTATGGGAGTGCAGTGGTGTTCGGGCAGTGTTG
Organism: Triturus cristatus; assembly: GCF_964204655.1. Lineage (NCBI taxonomy): Eukaryota > Metazoa > Chordata > Amphibia > Caudata > Salamandridae > Triturus > Triturus cristatus. Next base: position 715,231,689 of record NC_140593.1, on the reverse strand, counting down.
GCGGTCGTGGTGGGATAGTGTTTTACGGTTTAGGGCAGTGCAGTATTGTTCGGGTAGTGTAGGGGGTCGTGCAGGGGGTAGAGTTTTAGGGTTTAGAGCAGTGCAGTTGTGTTCGTGTAGTGTACGTGGATGTGCTGGGGTGGTGTTTTAGGGTTAAGGGCAGTGCAGTGGTGTTCGGGCAGTGTAGGGGGTCATGCTGGGGGTGGTGTTTTAGGGTTTAGGGTTTTGCAGTGGTCTTTGGGTAGTGTAGGGGGTCATGCTGGAGTAGTGTTTTAGGATATAGGGCAGTGCCCTGGTATTCTTGTAGTGTAGGGGGTTGTGCTAGGGGCGGTGTTTTAGGGTTTAGGGTAGTACAAGGGTGTTCAGGTGGTGTAGGGGGTTGTGCTGGGGGTGGTGTTTTAGGGTTTATAGGAGTGCAGTAGTGTAGCGGCAGTGTAGGGGGTCGTGGTGGGATAGTGGTTTAGGGTTTAGGGCAGTGCAGTGGTGTTCGGGTAGTGGAGGGGTCATGCAGGGATTGGAGTTTTAGGGTTTATGGCAGTGCAGTGGTGTTCGGCTAGTGTAGGGTGTCGTGCAGGGGGTGAAGTTTTAAGGTTTAGTGCAGTGCAGTGGTGTTCGGGCATTGTAGGGTTCGTGCATTGGGTGGTGTTTTAGGGTTTAGGGCAGTGCAGTGGTGTTCCGGCAGTGTAGGGGGTCGTGCAGGGGGTGGTGTTTTTGGGTTTAGGGCAGTGCAGTGATGTTCAGGTAGTGTAGGGGGTCGTGCAGGAGGTGGTGTTTTAGGGTTTAGGGCAGTGCAGTGGTCTATGGGCAGTGTAGGGGTCGTGCAGGGAGTGGTGTTTTAGGGTTGCGGGCAGTGCAGTGGTGTTCGGGTAGTGTAGGTGGACGTGCAGGGGTGGTGTTTTAGGGTTTAGGGCAGTGCAGTTGTGTTCGGGTAGTGTAGGGGGTCATGCAGGGGGTGGTGTTTTAGAGTTTAGGGCAGTGCAGTGGTGTTCGGACAGTGTAGAGGTTTGTGCAGGGGTGGTGCTTTAGGGTTTAGGGCAGCGCAGTGGTGTTCGGGCAGTGTAGGGGGTCATGCTGGGGGTGGTGTTTTAGGGTTTAGGGTATTGCAGTTGTCTTTGGGTAGTGTAGGGGGTCGTGCTGGGGTACTGTTTTTGAGTTTAGGGCAGTGCAGTGGTGTTCGGTGTTGGAAGGCGTTCACCGGGGAGGCTGCGGAATGCGTTCCAGACCACCCGGGGACCCACCTCTCCCAGAGTTAGGCCGAGCAAGAGCGGGGAGGCCCTTCCTGGAAGGGTCTCGTACCTAGGATCGCACACGCTGCGCTTACTCTCTTCTGATAGAGGGACACCACACAGTAGTTCTTCGTAAGACAATATGCTTTATCGTTAATTGTAAGGGATCTTTATGATCCGGAAGGCAGATATAGAGTTAGTGCCACAAGCGGCGGCGATCTCGTGATGAGGGTATGGGGGTAGCGGGACAGTCTTTGAGTCAGTATCTCTGCTGAGTATCCTGCGCACAGCTCTCAATCCTCGAGCTGAGGGGATGTTGCTTCTCTCGGCAATCTCTGCCGATTCTCTTGGAGGAGGGTGCCGCGAGTCACTCAGCAGGCACAGGAGGTTCGTAGATCGGGGAGCCGCGACGGCGTCAGCAGGGCTCGGATGGTTCAGAATTCGGGGAGCCGCGACAGCGTCAGCAGGGCTCAGATGGTTCAGAGTTCGGGGAGCCGCGACAGCGTCCGCAGGACTCAGATGGTTCAGAGGTCGGGGAGCCGCGACAGCGTCAGCAAGGCTCAGATGGTTCAGAGTTCGGGGAGCCACGACAGCGTCAGCAGGGCTCAGATGGTTCAGAGTTCGGGGAGCCGCGACAGCGTCAGCAGGGCTCAGATGGTTCAGAGTTCGGGTAGCGTTCTTCGGTTCGGGGAGCGTTCGAGCCGCGACCAGGTCAGCAGGCTCTCATCAGTCCAGGTCTTCTCTGCCTCCCGTCCCATCCACACCTCTTGTTATACTTCCCCTCCTCTTTGAAGTCCGGAGTCATCGCCGAGAGGAGTCTGGGTGCCTGGGGGCGGTGTGTCGGGGCTTCCTGTCACTCGGCCCTTTGATCTGTTCAGGTGGGTCCGGGAGGGACTCCAGACGCCCAGCAGGCAAGGCGGCCGCTCACCGGGGGCCTGGTGGTTGATCGAAACCTCCCTTGGGGAAGAGACCAGAGGTGTGACAGGGTCCGCGCCTCTCTGTCTGGTTTGGCGGGTTTCACTCTCCCTCGGCCGGGCATGCGTGTTGGGGGTCTGGCCGGACATCGGGATGTTGGGCCATGGTGGCCGGAAGTCTGTGACATCGAGGATCGGTGCGGTTGCAGGGTGGCTTGCTGGTCGGGAGGGCCCAAGCCACGAGGCCGGTCTCACACGTGCCCCCCCCAGCTGAAAGGCGGGGAGAACTACCCATCCACTTGGGGGTTCTCCTCGCTGAAGCGGAAGAATAGGGACAGGCCGTCCGCGTTGGTGTGATCCGTCCTGGGGCGATGTTCCACAGTGAAATCCATCCCCTGGAGGGAGATGGACCAGCGTAGCAGCTTGGTGTTTTCCCCTCGCATCTGCATCAACCACCGCAAGGGTCGGTGATCTGTTTGCACTCGGAAGTGTGTTCCGAACAGGTAGGGCCGTAGCTTTTTGAAGGCCCAGACTACTGCGAAGGTCTCTCTTTCAATTGTGCTCCACCGCCGTTCTCGGGGCAGCAACCTTCGGCTGATGAAGGCTATGGGCTGATCTATGCCTTTGTCGTTGAACTGTGAGAGGACTGCCCCCATGCTGTGTTCCGAGGTGTCCGTCTGGACCACAAACTCCTGGGCGTAGTCGGGGGCTTTAAGCACCGGAGCAGTACATATAGCGACTTTCAAGGCGTTGAACGCTTTCTGGCATGGGGGAGTCCATTGTACTTTCTTGGGGTGTTTTTTCGAGGTTAGCTCTGTGAGGGGGCCTGCGATGCTGCCATAGTTCTTAATAAACCTCCGGTAGTAACCGGTGAGGCCCAGGAAGGCCCGGACTTCCGTTTGGGTCGTTCGGGGTTCCCAGGACAAGATGGCGTTCATCTTTGGATGGAGGGGGGGCGACCTGTCCGCTTCCCACCTGGTGCCCCAGATAGGTTACGGAGCCTTGTCCAATTTGACATTTGCTGGCCTTGATGGTGAGGCCGGCCTGGCGCAGAGCCAGCAGGACTTGTCGGAGGTGTTGGAGGTGGTCGGTCCATTGAGAGCTGAATACCGCTATATCGTCGAGGTACGCTGCGCTGAACCCCTCTAGTCCGGACAGGACCCTGTTCACCAGCCGCTGGAAGGTGGCCGGGGCATGCTTCATTCCAAACGGCATCACCCTAAAGAGGTAGTGCCCATCCGGGGTGGAGAAGGCGGAGCGCTCCTTGGCTCCCTCGGTGAGGGCAATCTGCCAGTATCCACAAGTTAGGTCGAAGGTGCTGAGGTAGCGAGCGGCCCCGAGGCGGTCAATGAGCTCGTCCGTGCGGGGGATAGGGTGAGCGTCCGCTCGGGTGACCGCATTGAGTCCTCGGTAGTCCACGCAAAACCTCAGTTCGGGGGCGACACCAGGGGCAGCCGCCTTCGGAACCAGGACTACCGGGCTGGCCCAGGGGCTGTCGGAGGGTTCAATCACCTCGAGGGCCAACATCTTGGCTACCTCGGTCTGGATGCAGGTTCGGACCCGATCAGGGACCCGGTAGGCCCGGTGTCTCACTGGCGGGCTGTCGCCGGTCTTCACGTCGTGGACACACCAGTCGGTGACCCCAGGGATTAGGGAGAAGAGGTCCGCGAACTGCCTTAGTAGCTGGCGGCAGTCGTCGGACTGTTGGACTGTGAGGGCGGTTGACAGTCTCACCCCCTCCACGGAACCATCGGTCTCTTTCGCCCCCAGGGGGTCTGGAAGGGGCTCGGTGTCTTCTTCAGCCCCATCGTCGGTGGCAAGGAGTAAACTCAACTCCGTCCTTACAAAGTGGGGTTTGAGGCGGTTCATTTGGAGGACCCGGAGGGGGTTCCGCGGGGACTGCACATCGACGAGATAGGTGACTTGGCTCTTCCGCTCGACCACCTTGAAGGGTCCAGTCCATTTATCTTGGAGGGCGCATGGTTTCACCGGGGCCATGACCCAGACTTGTTGGCCCGGCTGAAACTCGACCAGCGTAGCATTCTGGTCATACCAGCGCTTCATCTCTTCCTGGCTAGCCTCGAGGTTCGCCTCTGCGAGTTCTCGGAATTTCCGGGTCTGGTTGCGGAGCGTCAAGATGTATCGGAACACATCCGGAGGGGTCCCCCGGAGAGTCGTTTCCCAACCCTCCTTGACCAGGCTCAGGGGTCCCCGGACGGGGTGTCCGTATAGCAGTTCGAACGGGCTGAACCCCAGAGATTTTTGTGGAACCTCTCGGTAGGCGAACAGGAGGCAAGGGAGGAGGACGTCCCATCTCCGGTGTAAAGGTTCTTCGAGGCCCATGATCATTCCTTTCAGTGTCCTGTTAAATCGCTCGACTAGGCCATTCCCTTGGGGGTGGTATGGGGTGGTGAATTTGTACAATACTCCGCACTGCTGCCATAGGGACCTCATGTATTTGGAGATAAAGTTCGTGCCCCGATCACTCACGACTTCGGGAAGGAACCCCAAGCGGGAGAAGATCCCCATCAAGGCCCGGCCTACCACGGGGGCCGTCACGGTGCGGAGGGGAATGGCTTCGGGGTAGCGGGTGGCATGGTCCATCAGGACGAGGATGAACCGGTGGCCCTGGGCGGTCTTGATGCCTACCCGCTCAAAAGGGGTACTGACGACGGGGAAGGGTTGTAGCGGAGCCTTGCGCTTCCCCCCACTCTTTCCGCTGGCCTGGCACGTGAGGCAGGATTTGCAGTGGGCCTCCAGATTCGCTCGCATCTTGGGCCAATAGAAGTGAGTGACGAGTCGCTGGTAGGTCTTATCTTGGCCTAAGTGTCCGGCCAAGGGTACATCATGGGCCAAGCCCAGGAGGAGATTTCGGAAGCGCAGGGGTACCACCAGTACTCGGGCCGATCCCAACTCGGCCGACTTCTGTTCGTTGTTGAGGCCGTTTTCCCAGAATACCCAGTGGGTTCCGGTCCGGTCGCCTGCGGCTTGGGCCTCGGCCTGCTGTCGGGGTCCAATGAGAGAAGGGCAGGTGGATTGTTCTTGGCAGAATTCTTCTCGGGAGGGGCCTCCCTCGCAGGGCCACTGGGCCATTTCTGGCAGGACCCCGAGCTCGGTCAGGGATGCGGGATCTGGAGGCATGGACCCCTCGTCGGGAATGTTCGCTTCTTCCGGAGGGGGGTCGTCGGGCTCGGGTGGTGCATCCCGGACCTCGGGGATGGTGGCGGTGCTCAGCAGAATGGCCTCACCTCCCTTGGAGGAAGGCAATCTGAGAGTCTTCGAGCGCGTGGTGGTGCATACCCATTCGGGTAGGCCCATCATCTCGAGATGGGCTCTTCGTTCCACTTGTCCCCACGGGGAATTCTCAAGGTCGTTGCCCAGGAGGCAGTCTAAGGGCTGGGAGGTTCGGACTGCCACCCTCAACTTGCCGGTGACTCCCCCCCATTTGAAGGGTACCAGGGCCATCCGGCATAGGCTCTCGGAATTGTCTGACGATATGACTGGACAAAAGGCATCGGGCAGTGTTAGAAGGCGACCTCAGAGGAGCCCGGAGGGGGCCCTGACTATCCTGAGACCCACCCTCGAGGTATCGTAGCCGGGCACTGGCGGGAGACTCCTCAGGGGAGGAATCTCGTATCTAGGATCGTACACTCGGCACCACACGACAAAGAGACACCACACCGGGACTTCGTAAGAACAAATCTTTATCAGATCGGAGTTGGAGGATCTTTATGATCAGCAAGGCAAATATATACAAGTGGAGCGCAGGCTCACAGAGTCTTGGAGGGGGTAGGAGGTAGCGGGACAGTCTTTGGGGATATGGATCAAATGCAGGGGCGTACCCGGCGCCCAGCTCACAATCCTCGAGCTGGGGGATACGCTTGTCGTCGTCGGGGTCCGGCGGGACCAAGAGAGTCTGTGGGAGCCGCGAGTCACTCAGCAGGGCTCAAGCACAAGTCGGAGGTCTTACGATCTTTTCGGGGAGCCGCGAGTCACTCAGCAGGGCTCAAGCACAGGTTCGGTGGTCTTACGATCTTCAGGGAGCTGCGAGTCACTCAGCAGGGCTCAAGCACAAGTTCGGAGGTCTTACGATCTTCAGGGAGCCGCGAGTCACTCAGCAGGGCTCAGGTGTTTCCAAAGGTGAATCTGCCGGACAGTCCCTGAGCACCCCTTGTTATAGGTCGACTCCTCTTTGATGTCCGGAGTCTGTGCAGGCAGGGGTCTTGTCACCTGGGGGTCGCTTGTCGGGGTTTCCTGCCATTGTCTTTTGATCCTTTCAGGGCCGGGTCGGGAGGAGTCCCAGACACCCAGCAGGCGTGGAGCCAGCCCTCGGGGAGGCCGGCGGGCCGATCGAAACCCACCTTCCCAGGGGAGCTCAGAGGTGCGATGGAAACTGCTCCTCCCTCTCTCATCCCAATGGGAGTGCGATGTCCCCCAGCCGGAGTGGCGCCTCTAGGCCAGGGTCGCGCTGGGGCCGGGCAGCCATCATGGTGCATGAAGTGGGCACGTGGGCCCGGTGTGGCCGAAAGGAGGAAGGCCACGGACGGGGAAGTCCGGGTCGAGTGTGTGTGTGTTCTGGTGGGAAAGATCGGCTAGGCCGTGGGCTCGGGGGCTGCGTGAGGTGCATGGGTCAGGTTATGTGGTGCGGGGACAGGGATGGCTATGCTACGAGGCCGGGTCTAACAGGCAGGATCTGATCTTCGGAGACCAGGTGACAGTGAACCGCCATGACACTCGCCCCCGTGTCCCGGAGGCCCTCGACGCGGTGACCGCTGACCGTCACCTGCTGTCGATACTTCTTTGTGTTGGCGGGCAGGGACGTTCCGGGGACCATCTCTCGGTCCCCTAGGGAGACCAAGGCCATGGCGGCTGGTTCCCATTCTTTGGAGTCTTCCATCTCCTCCCCCAGGGCTACGGAGGCCATTTGTCGAGCCGGAAGGGTTGTAGTGGCGGGTCGTTGGTACATGGGACATTGAGGGTCACTGGCATAGTGTCCGGGCTGTTGGCAGCGAAAACAGGTGATCCTCACTCAGGGCCCCGACCTCCCCGGTGGCCCGGTGCCGGCCGGAGGTGGGGCTGGAAAGGGCGGAGGTTGTCCTCTGGGGGGACTTTGCTGGGATCCCCCCGGGAGTTCTCTCGGCCGGCCTTGATTCCCTCCGCCCCTCTGGCGGGGGGGTCCCTGACTGTGGCGACCGTAGTCTCCCACGGGACCCCGGGATGCCCGGGTGTTCACCCATCGGTCAGCTTCGACGGCCAGTTTTCGAGGGTCAGTGAGCTTGCTGTCCAGGAGGTGCTGGCGTAACTCTACAAAGCAATTGGCGGACAAGTGTTCCCACGCAATTAGATTGAACAGCTCCTCAAAGGTGGAGACCTTGCTGCCCTTGATCCAAGGCCCGGCTGTAAAAGTTCACGTACTCCACCCATGTGGTACCGGGTATCTTCTTGCAGTCTCTAAATCGTTGCCAGTACATTTCAGGGGTGAGCCCATACCTGGCTACTAGGGCCTCCTTCATGTGACTGTAGGAGTTCAGCACCGAGGAGGGTAGATCTAGTAGGGTATCCCTCCCCTCGCTCAGGAACCGGCCCCACAGCCCAGCCCCCCAGTCTTTCTGCGGGACTCGGTGGGAGGTCATGGCGACTTCGTAGGCTTTGAACCATTGCTGGATGTCGTTGTTCTTATAGTATTCCTTCACCACATCCTTGGGGATGTGGACCTTTGGTTTCACGACGGAGGAGAGGGGTTGAGTTCCCGAGGGTCCGGCCTCCGCATTCTTAGCCTTGAGCTCGATCTCCTTCAGGCTGCGTTCATGCTCCAGTTGGAGTTTTCTTTCTTCATGCTCTCTCTGTTGTTTCTTTTCCTCGAGTTCTCCTTGTAGGCGTAATTGTTCTACCGCCAGTTTTTTTTCGGCCAGTTTCAGCTCACCCTCGATTTTTAATTTTGCTAACTCTAGTTCGTGGTTGCGACCCCTTTCTCAGTCCGCTAGTTTCTCTGGGGATAGGCCCCCCTCGGGGGCGCCATTCCTCCCCGGGGTGCTTCGTGGTTCGTTTGGCGACTCTCCTTCTGTTTGTGTCCGGGGAGTTGCTGCCTCGACCCAGGTTTTTAATGCTCCCTGGAAGTCCTCCTTCGTGCTAAATCCGATGTTAGCGATTCCAAGGTCTTTGCAAAATTGTTTCAGTTCTCGGTGCGTATAAGATTCCAACTGGTCCTCTCGGAATGTCGTGCTCGTGTTGGTACCTGCGGCACCTAGGGAGGTTTCTCCTTCCATTTCTTCTTGGTAGTGCGTCAGCCGTTTACTGCACGATCTCTAGGTGTTGGCTCGGATCCCGTCGCTGCCACCAAATGTTGGAAGGCGTTCACCGGGGAGGCTGCGGAATGCGTTCCAGACCACCCGGGGACCCACCTCTCCCAGAGTTAGGCCGAGCAAGAGCGGGGAGGCCCTTCCTGGAAGGGTCTCGTACCTAGGATCGCACACGCTGCGCTTACTCTCTTCTGATAGAGGGACACCACACAGTAGTTCTTCGTAAGACAATATGCTTTATCGTTAATTGTAAGGGATCTTTATGATCCAGAAGGCAGATATAGAATTAGTGCCACAAGCGGCGGCGATCTCGTGATGAGGGTATGGGGGTAGCGGGACAGTCTTTGAGTAAGTGTCTCTGCGGGGTATCCTGCGCACAGCTCTCAATCCTCGAGCTGAGGGGATGTTGCTTCTCTCGGCAATCTCTGCCGATTCTCTTACAGGAGGGTGCCGCGAGTCACTCAGCAGGCACAGGAGGTTCGTAGATCGGGGAGCCGCGACGGCGTCAGAAGGGCTCGGATGGTTCAGAATTCGGGGAGCCGCGACAGCGTCAGCAGGGCTCAGATGGTTCAGATTTCGGGGAGCCGCGACAGCGTCCGCAGGGCTCAGATGGTTCAGAGGTCGGGGAGCCGTGACAGCGTCAGCAGGGCTCAGATGGTTCAGAGTTCGGGGAGCCGCGACAGCGTGAGCAGGGCTCAGATGGTTCAGAGTTCGGGGAGCCGCGACAGCGTCAGCAGGGCTCAGATGGTTCAGAGTTCGGGTAGCGTTCTTCGGTTCGGGGAGCGTTCGAGCCGTGACCAGGTCAGCAGGCTCTCGTCAGTCCAGGTCTTCTCTGCCTCCCGTCCCTTCTGCACCCCTTGTTATACTTCCGCACCTCTTTGAAGTCCGGAGTCCTCGCCGAGAGGGGTCTGGGTGCCTGGGGGCGGTGTGTCGGGGCTTCCTGTCGCTCGGCCTTTTGATCTGTTTAGGTGGGTCCGGGAGGGACTCCAGACGCCCAGCAGGCGAGGCGGCCGCTCACCAGGGGCCTGGTGGTCGATCGAAACCTCCCTTGGGGAAGAGACCAGAGGTGTGACAGGGTCGGCGCCTCTCGGTCTGGTTTGGGGGGTTTCACTCTCCCTCGGCTGGGCATGCGTGTTGGGGGTCTGGCCGGCCATCGGGATGTTGGGCCATGGTGGCCGGAAGTCTGTGACATCGAGGATCGGTGCGGTTGCAGGGTGGCTTGCTGGTCGGGAGGGCCCACGCCACGAGGCCGGTCTCACATTCGGGTAGTATAGGGTGTTGTGCTAGGGGTGGTGTCTTAGTGTTTAGGGTAGTACAGTGGTGTTTGGGTTGTGTAGGGGGTCGTGCCGGGGGTGGTGTTTTTTGGGTTCAGGGCAGTACAGTGGTGTTCGGGCAGTGTAGGGGGTCATGCTGGGGGTGGTGTTTTAGGGTTTAGGGTATTGCAGTGGTCTTTGGGTAGTGTAGGGGGTCATGCTGGGGTTGCGTTTTTGGGTTTAGGGCAGTGCAGTTCTGTTCGGGTAGTGTAGGGTGTTGTGCTAGAATGGTGTTTTAGTGTTTAGGGTATTACAGTTGGGTTCGGGTAGTGTAGGGGGTCATGCAGGGGTGGTGTTTAAGGGTTTATGGGAGTGCTGTGGTGTTCGGGCAGTATTGGCGGTCGTGGTGGGATAGTGTTTTACGGTTTAGGGCAGTGCAGTATTGTTCAGGTAGTGTAAGGGGTCATGCAGGGGGTAGAGTTTTAGGGTTTAGAGCAGTGCAGTTGTGTTCGTGTAGTGTACATGGTTGTGCTGGGGTGGTGTTTTAGGGTTCAGGGCAGTGCAGAGGTGTTCGGGCAGTGTAGGGGGTCATGCTGGGGGTGGTGTTTTAGGGTTTAGGGTTTTGCAGTGGTCTTTGGGTAGTGTAGGGGGTCATGCTGGAGTAGTGCTTTAGGATATAGGGCAGTGCCCTGGTATTCTTGTAGTATAGGGGGTTGTGCTAGGGGTGGTGTTTTAGGGTTTAGGGTAGTACAGTGGTGTTCAGGTGGTGTAGGTGGTTGTGCTGGGGGTGGTGTTTTAGGGTTTATAGGAGTGCAGTAGTGTTCGGGCAGTGTAGGGGGTCGTGGTGGGATAGTGTTTTAGGGTTTAGGGCAGTGCAGTGGTGTTCGGGTAGTGTAGGCGGTCATGCAGGGATTGGAGTTTTAGGGTTTAGGGCAGTGCAGTGGTGTTCGGCTAGTGTAGGGTGTCGTGCAGGGGGTGAAGTTTTAAGGTTTAGTGCAGTGCAGTGGTGTTCGGGCATTGTAGGGTTCGTGCATGGGGTGGTGTTTTAGGGTTTAGGGCAGTGCAGTGGTGTTCGGGCAGTGTAGGTGGTCGTGCAGGGGGTGGTGTTTTTGGGTTTAGGGCAGTGCAGTGATGTTCGGGTAGTTTTGGGGGTCGTGCAGGAGGTGGTGTTTTAGGGTTTAGGGCAGTGCAGTAGTGTTCAGGCAGTGTAGGGGTCGTGCAGGGTGTGGTGTTTTAGGGTTGCGGGCAGTGCAGTGGTGTTCGGGTAGTGTAGGTGGACGTGCAGGGGGTGGTGTTTTAGGGTTTAGGACAGTGCAGTTGGGTTCGGGTAGTGTAGGGGGTCGTGCAGGGGTGGTGTTTTAGGGTTTAGGGCAGTGCAGTGGTGTTCGGGCAGTGTAGATGTTTGTGCAGGGGTGGTGATTTAGGGTTTAGGGCAGCGCAGTGATGTTCGGGCACTGTAGGGGGTCATTCTGGGGGTGGTGTTTTAGGGTTTAGGGTATTGCAGTGGTCTTTGGGTAGTGTAGGGGGTCGTGCTGGGGTACTGTTTTTGAGTTTAGGGCAGTGCAGTGGTGTTCGGGTAGTATAGGGTGTTGTGCTAGGGGTGGTGTTTTAGTGTTTAGGGTAGTACAGTGGTGTTCGGGTTGTGTAGGGGGTCGTGCCGGGGGTGGTGTTTTAGGGTTTTGGGCAATGCAGTGCAGTAGTGTTTGGGTAGTGTAGGAGGTCATGCTGGGGTTGGTGTTTTAGGGTTTAGGGCAGTGCAGTGGTGTTCGGGCAGTGTAGGGGGTGAGGCAGAGGGTGGTGTTTTAGGGTTTAGGGCAGTGCAGTGGTATTCGGGCAGTGTAAGGAGTTGTGCTGGGGGTGGTGTTTTATGGTTTAGGGTAATGCAGTAGTCTTTGGGTAGAGTAGGGGGTCGTGCTGGGGTAGTGTTTTAGGGTTTAGGGCAGTTCAGTGGTGTTCACATAGTGTAGTGGGTCGTACTGGGTGTGGTGTTTTAGGGTTTAGGGCAGTGCAGTTGTGTTCGGGCAGTGTAGGGGGTCATGCTGTGGGTGGTGTATTAGGGTTTAGGCTATAGCAGTGGTATTTGGGTAGTGTAGAGGGTCGTGCTGGGGTAGTGTTTTTGGGTTTAGGGCAGTGCAGTGGTATTCGGGTAGAGAAGGGGGCTGTGCTAGGGGTGGTGTTTTAGCGTGTAGGGTAGTACAGTGGTGTTCGGGTAGTATAGGGGGTCGTGCTGGAGATGGTGTTTTAGGGTTTATGGGACTGCAGTGGTGTTTGGGCAGTGTAGGGGGTCGTGGTGGGATAGTGTTTTATGGTTTAGGGCAGTGCAGTGGCGTTCGGGAAGGGTAGGGAGTCGTGCAGGGATTGGAGTTTTAAGGTTTAGGGCAGTGCAGTGGTGTTCGGGTAGTGTAGTGGGTCAGGCAGAGGGATGAGTTTGAGGGTTTAGGGCAGTGCAGTGGTGTTCGGGCAGTGTAGGGGTCGTGCTGGGGGTGGTGTTTTAGGGTTTCGGCAGTGCAGTGGTGTTCGGGCAGTGTAGGGGGTCATGCTGGGGGTGGTGTTTTAGGGCTTAGGGTATTGCAGTGGTCTTTGGGTAGTGTAGATGTTTGTGCAGGGGTGGTGATTTAGGGTTTAGGGCAGCGCAGTGATGTTCGGGCAGTGTAGGGGTCGTGCAGGGTGTGGTGTTTTAGGGTTGCGGGCAGTGCAGTGGTGTTCGGGTAGTGTAGGTGGACGTGCAGGGGGTGGTGTTTTAGGGTTTAGGACAGTGCAGTTGTGTTCGGGTAGTGTAGGGGGTCGTGCAGGGGTGGTGTTTTAGGGTTTAGGGCAGTGCAGTGGTGTTCGGGCAGTGTAGATGTTTGTGCAGGGGTGGTGATTTTGGGTTTAGGGCAGCGCAGTGATGTTCGGGCACTGTAGGGGGTCATTCTGGGGGTGGTGTTTTAGGGTTTAGGGTATTGCAGTGGTCTTTGGGTAGTGTAGGGGGTCGTGCTGGGGTACTGTTTTTGAGTTTAGGGCAGTGCAGTGGTGTTCGGGTAGTATAGGGTGTTGTGCTAGGGGTGGTGTTTTAGTGTTTAGGGTAGTACAGTGGTGTTCGGGTTGTGTAGGGGGTCGTGCCGGGGGTGGTGTTTTAGGGTTTTGGGCAATGCAGTGCAGTAGTGTTTGGGTAGTGTAGGAGGTCATGCTGGGGTTGGTGTTTTAGGGTTTAGGGCAGTGCAGTGGTGTTCGGGCAGTGTAGGGGGTGAGGCAGAGGGTGGTGTTTTAGGGTTTAGGGCAGTGCAGTGGTGTTCGGGCAGTGTAAGGAGTTGTGCTGGGGGTGGTGTTTTATGGTTTAGGGTAATGCAGTAGTCTTTGGGTAGAGTAGGGGGTCGTGCTGGGGTAGTGTTTTAGGGTTTAGGGCAGTTCAGTGGTGTTCACATAGTGTAGTGGGTCGTACTGGGTGTGGTGTTTTAGGGTTTAGGGCAGTGCAGTTGTGTTCGGGCAGTGTAGGGGGTCATGCTGTGGGTGGTGTATTAGGGTTTAGGCTATAGCAGTGGTATTTGGGTAGTGTAGAGGGTCGTGCTGGGGTAGTGTTTTTGGGTTTAGGCAGTGCAGTGGTATTCGGGTAGAGAACGGGGCTGTGCTAGGGGTGGTGTTTTAGCGTGTAGGGTAGTACAGTGGTGTTCGGGTAGTGTAGGGGGTCGTGCTGGAGATGGTGTTTTAGGGTTTATGGGACTGCAGTGGTGTTTGGGCAGTGTAGGGGGTCGTGGTGGGATAGTGTTTTATGGTTTAGGGCAGTGCAGTGGCGTTCGGGAAGGGTAGGGAGTCGTGCAGGGATTGGAGTTTTAGGGTTTAGGGCAGTGCAGTGGTGTTCGGGTAGTGTAGTGGGTCAGGCAGAGGGATGAGTTTGAGGGTTTAGGGCAGTGCAGTGGTGTTCGGGCAGTGTAGGGGTCGTGCTGGTGGTGGTGTTTTAGGGTTTCGGCAGTGCAGTGGTGTTCGGGCAGTGTAGGGGGTCATGCTGGGGGTGGTGTTTTAGGGCTTAGGGTATTGCAGTGGTCTTTGGGTAGTGTAGGGGGTCATGCTGGGGTAGTGTTTTTGGGTTTAGGGCAGTGCAGTGGTGTTTGGGTAGTGTAGGGTGTTGTGCTAGGGGTGGTGTTTAAGGGTTTATGGGAGTGCAGTGGTGTTCGGGCAGTGTTGGTGGTCGTGGTGGGATAGTGTTTTACGGTTTAGGGCAGCGCAGTATTGTTCAGGTAGTGTAGGGGGTAGAGTTTTAAGGTTTAGAGCAGTGCAGTTGTGTTCGTTTAGTGTACGGGGTTGTGCTGGGGTGGTTTTTTAGGGTTCAGGGCAGTGCAGTGGTGTTCGGGCAGTGTAGGGGGTCATGCTGGGGGTGGTGTTTTAGGGTTTAGGGTTTTGCAGTGGTCTTTGTGTAGTGTAGGGGGTCATGCTGGAGTAGTGTTTTAGGATATAGGGCAGTGCCCTGGTATTCTTGTAGTGTAGGCGGTTGTGCTAGGGGTGGTGTTTTAGAGTTTAGGGTAGTACAGTGGTGTTCAGGTAGTGTAGAGGGTTGTGCTGGGGGTGGTGTTTTAGGGTTTATGGGAGTGCAGTGGTGTTCGGGCGGTGTAGAGGGTCATGGTGGGATAGTGTTTTAGGGTTTAGGGCAGTGCAGTGGTGTTCGGGTAGTGTAGGGGGTCGTGCAGGGATTGGAGTTTTAGGGTTTAGGGCAGTGCAGTGGTGTTCGGCTAGTGTTGGGTGTCGTGCAGGGGTTGAAGTTGTAGGGTTTAGGGCAGTGCAGTGGTGTTCGGGCATTGTAGGGTTCGTGGATGGGGTGGTGTTTTAGGGTTTAGAGCAGTGCAGTGGTGTTCGGGCAGTGTAGGGGGTCATGCAGTGGGTGGTGTTTTAGGGTTTAGGGCAGTGCAGTGGTGTTCCGGCAGTGTAGGGGTCTTGCAGGGAGTGGTGTTTTAGGGTTTCGGGCAGTGCAGTGGTGTTCTGGTAGTGTAGGTGGTCATGTATGGGGTGGTGTTTTACGGTTTATGGGAGTGCAGTGGTGTTTCGGCAGTGTAGGGGGTCGTGCAGGGGTGGTGTTTTAGGATTTAGGGCAGTGCAGTGGTATTCGGGCAGTGTAGGGGGTCATGCAGGGGGTGGTGTTTTAGGGTTTATCGCAGTGCAGTTATGTTCGGGTAGTGTAGGGGGTCGTGCAGGAGGAGGTGTTTTGGGGTTTAGGGCAGTGCAGTGGTGTTCCGGCAGTGTAGGGGTCTTGCAGGGAGTGGTGTTTTAGGGTTTCGGGCAGTGCAGTGGTGTTCGGGTAGTGTAGGTGGTCATGCATGGGGTGGTGTTTTACGGTTTATGGGAGTGCAGTGGTGTTTCGGCAGTGTAGGGGGTCGTGCAGGGGTGGTGTTTTAGGATTTAGGGTATTGCAGTGGTCTTTGGGTAGTGTAGGGGGTCATGCTGGGGTAGTGTTTTTGGGTTTAGGGCAGTGCAGTGGTGTTTGGGTAGTGTAGGGTGTTGTGCTAGGGGTGGTGTTTAAGGGTTTATGGGAGTGCAGTGGTGTTCGGGCAGTGTTGGTGGTCGTGGTGGGATAGTGTTTTACGGTTTAGGGCAGCGCAGTATTGTTCAGGTAGTGTAGGGGGTAGAGTTTTAAGGTTTAGAGCAGTGCAGTTGTGTTCGTGTAGTGTACGGGGTTGTGCTGGGGTGGTTTTTTAGGGTTCAGGGCAGTGCAGTGGTGTTCGGGCAGTGTAGGGGGTCATGCTGGGGGTGGTGTTTTAGGGTTTAGGGTTTTGCAGTGGTCTTTGTGTAGTGTAGGGGGTCATGCTGGAGTAGTGTTTTAGGATATAGGGCAGTGCCCTGGTATTCTTGTAGTGTAGGCGGTTGTGCTAGGGGTGGTGTTTTAGAGTTTAGGGTAGTACAGTGGTGTTCAGGTAGTGTAGAGGGTTGTGCTGGGGGTGGTGTTTTAGGGTTTATGGGAGTGCAGTGGTGTTCGGGCGGTGTAGAGGGTCATGGTGGGATAGTGTTTTAGGGTTTAGGGCAGTGCAGTGGTGTTCGGGTAGTGTAGGGGGTCGTGCAGGGATTGGAGTTTTAGGGTTTAGGGCAGTGCAGTGGTGTTCGGCTAGTGTTGGGTGTCGTGCAGGGGTTGAAGTTGTAGGGTTTAGGGCAGTGCAGTGGTGTTCGGGCATTGTAGGGTTCGTGGATGGGGTGGTGTTTTAGGGTTTAGAGCAGTGCAGTGGTGTTCGGGCAGTGTAGGGGGTCATGCAGTGGGTGGTGTTTTAGGGTTTAGGGCAGTGCAGTGGTGTTCCGGCAGTGTAGGGGTCTTGCAGGGAGTGGTGTTTTAGGGTTTCGGGCAGTGCAGTGGTGTTCTGGTAGTGTAGGTGGTCATGTATGGGGTGGTGTTTTACGGTTTATGGGAGTGCAGTGGTGTTTCGGCAGTGTAGGGGGTCGTGCAGGGGTGGTGTTTTAGGATTTAGGGCAGTGCAGTGGTATTCGGGCAGTGTAGGGGGTCATGCAGGGGGTGGTGTTTTAGGGTTTATCGCAGTGCAGTTATGTTCGGGTAGTGTAGGGGGTCGTGCAGGAGGAGGTGTTTTGGGGTTTAGGGCAGTGCAGTGGTGTTCCGGCAGTGTAGGGGTCTTGCAGGGAGTGGTGTTTTAGGGTTTCGGGCAGTGCAGTGGTGTTCAGGTAGTGTAGGTGGTCATGCATGGGGTGGTGTTATACGGTTTATGGGAGTGCAGTGGTGTTTCGGCAGTGTAGGGGGTCGTGCAGGGGTGGTGTTTTAGGATTTAGGGCAGTGCAGTGTTGTTCGGGCAGTGAAGGGGTTCGCGCAGGGGGTGGTGTTTTAGGGTTTAGGACAGTGCAGTAGTGTTCGGGCAGTGTAGGGGGTCGTGCTGGGGTTGGTGTTTTAGGGTACAGGGCAGGGAAGTGCAGTGGTGTTCGGACAGTGTAGGGGGCTGTGCAGGGGGTGGAGTTTCAGGGTTTAGGTTAGTGCAGTGGTGTTCGGGCAGTGTAGGGGTCGTGTAAGGGGGGTGTTTTATGGTTTAGGACAGTGCAGTGGTGTTCAGGCAGTGTAGGGGGTCGTGCTGGGGGTGGTGTTTTAGTTTTCAGGGCAGGGCCTTGCAGTGGTGTTCAGGCACTGTAGTTGTTTGTGCAGGGGGTGGTGTTTTAGGGTTTAGGGCAGTGCAGTGCTTTTCGGGCAGTGAAGGGGGTTGTGCTGGGGGTGGTGTTTTAGGGTTCACTGCAGAGCAGTGGTATTCGGGCAGTGAAGGGGGTCGTGCAGGGGGTGGTGTTTTAGGGTTTAAGGTGCTGTTCGGGCAGTGTAGGGGGTCGTGCAGGGGGTGGTGTTTTAGGGTTTAGGACAGTGCAGTGGTGTTTGGGCAGTGTAGGGGGGTCGTGCAGGTGGTGGTGTTTTAGGGTTTAGGGCAGTGCAGGTGTGTTCGGGCAGTGTAGGGTTTCGTGCAGGGTGAGGTGTTTTAGGGTTTAGGGCAGTGCAGTGGTGTTCGGGCAGTGTAGGGGTGGTGCTGGGGGAGGTGTTTTAGGGTTTAGGGCAGTGCAGTGGTGTTCGGGCAGTGTAGGGGGTCATGCTGGGGGTGGTGTTTTAGGGTTTAGGGTCTTGCAGTGGTCTTTGGGTAGTGTAGGGGGTCGTGCTGGGGTAGCGTTTTTGGGTTTAGGGCAGTGCAGTGGTGTTCGGGTAGTGTAGGGTGTTGTGCTTGGGGTGGTGTTTTAGTGTTTAGGGTAGTACAGTGGTATTCAGGTAGTGTAGGGGGTCGTGCAGGGGGTGGTGTTTAAGGGTTTAAGGGAGTGCAGTGGTGTTCGGGCAGTGCTGGGGGTCGTGGTGGGATAGTGTTTTACGGTTTAGGGCAGTGCAGTATTGTTCGGGTCGTGTAGGGGGTCGTGCAGGGGGTAGAGTTTTAGGGTTTAGAGCAGTGCAGTTGTGTTTGTGTAGTGTATGTGGTTGTGCTGGGGTGGTGTTTTAGGGTTCAGGGCAGTGCAGTGGTGTTCGGGCAGTGTAGGGGTCATGCTGGGGGTGGTGTTTTAGGGTTTAGGGTTTTGCAGTGGTCTTTGGGTAGTGTAGGGGGTCATGCTGGAATAGTGTTTTAGGATATAGGGCAGTGCCCTGGTATTCTTGTAGTGTAGGGGGTTGTGTTAGGGGTGGTGTTTTAGGGTTTAGGGTAGTACAGTGATGTTCAGGTAGTGAAGGGGGTTGTGCTGGGGTTGGTGTTTTAGGGTTTATGGGAGTGCAATGGTGTTCGGGCAGTGTAGGGGGTCGTGGTGGGATAGTATTTTAGGGTTTAGGGCAGTGCAGTGGTGTTCGAGTAGAGTAGGGTGTCGTGCAGGGGGTGAAGTTTTAGGGTTTAGGGCAGTGCAGTGGTGTTCGGGCATTGTAGGGTTCGTGCATGGGGTGGTGTTTTAGGGTTTAGGGCAGTGCAGTGGTGTTCGGGCAGTATAGGGGGTCGTGCAGGGAGTGGTGTTTTAGGTTTCGGGCAGTGCAGTGGTGTTCGGGTAGTGTAGGGGGTCATGCAGGAGGTGGTGTTTTAAGGTTTAGGGCAGTGCAGTGTTGTTCGGGCAGTGTAGGGGGTCATGCATGGGGTGGTGTTTTACGGTTTAGGGCAGTGCAGAGGTGTTCGGGCAGTGTAGAGGGTCATGCAGGGGGTGGTGTTTTAGGGTTTAGGGCAGTGCAGTGGTGTTCTGGTAGCGTAAGGGGTTGTGCAGGGGTGGAGTTTTATGGTTTAGGGCAGTGCAGCGGTGTTTGGGCAGTGTAGGGGTTTGTGCAGGGGTGGTGCTTTAGGGTTTAGGGCAGCGCAGTGGTGTTCGGGCAGTATAGGGGGTCATGCTGGGGGTGGTGTTTTAGGGTTTAGGGTATTGCAGTGGTCTTTGGGTTTTGTAGGGGGTCGTGCTGGGGTAGTGTTTTTGAGTTTAGGGCAGTGCAGTGGTGTTCGGGTAGTGTAGGGTGTTGTGCTAGGGGTGGTGTTTTAGTGTTTCGGGTAGTACAATGGTGTTCGGGTAGTGTAGGGGGTCATGCAGGGGGTGGTGTTTTAGGGTTTAGGGCAGTGCAGTGCAGTAGTGTTTGGGTAGTGTAGGAGGTCATGCTGGGGGTGGTGTTTTATGGTTTAGGGTATTGCAGTGGTCTTTGGGTAGTATAGGGGGTCGTGCTGCAGTAGTGTTTTAGGGTTTAGGGCAGTTCAGTGGTATTTGGGTAGAGAAGGAGGCTGTACTAGGGGTGGTGTTTTAGGGTTTAGGGTAGTACAGTGGTGTTCGGGTAGTGTAGGGGGTCGTGCTGGGGATGGTGTTTTATTGTTTATGGGAGTGCAGTGGTGTTCGAGCAGTGTAGGGGTTTGTGCTGGCATGGTGTTTTAGGGTTCAGGGCAGTGCAGTGGAGTTCGGGCAGTGTAGGGGTCATGCTGGGGGTGGTGTTTTAGGGTTTAGGGTTTTGCAGTGGTCTTTGGGTAGTGTAGGGGGTCATGCTGGAGTAGTGTTTTAAGATATAGGGCAGTGCCCTGGTATTCTTGTAGTGTAGGGTGTTGTGCTAGGGTTGTGTTTTAGGGTTTAGGGTAGTACAGTGATGTTCAGGTAGTGAAGGGGGTTGTGCTGGGGGTGGTGTTTTAGGGTTTATGGGAGTGCAATGGTGTTCGGGCAGTGTAGGGGGTCGTGGTGGGATAGTGTTTTAGGGTTTAGGGCATTGCAGTGGTGTTCGGGTAGTGTAAGGGGTTGTGCATGGATTAGAGTTTTAGGGTTTAAGGCAGTGCAGTGGTGTTCGGGTAGAGTAGGGTGTTGTGCAGGGGGTGAAGTTTTAGGGTTTAGGGCAGTGCAGTGGTGTTCTGGCATTGTAGGGTTCGTGCATGGGGTGGTGTTTTAGGGTTTAGGGCAGTGCAGTGGTGTTCGGGCAGTATAGGGGGTCATGCAGGGGGTGGTGTTTTTGGGTTTAGGGCAGTGCAGTGATGTTCGGGTAGTGTAGGGGGTCGTGCAGGAGGTGGTGTTTTAAGGTTTAGGGCAGTGCAGTGTTGTTCGGGCAGTGTAGGGGTCGTGCAGGGAGTGGTGTTTTAGGGTTTCGGGCAGTGCAGTGGTGTTCGGGTAGTGTAGGTGGTCATGCATGGGGTGGTGTTTTAGGGTTTAGGGCAGTGCAGAGGTGTTCGGGCAGTGTAGAGGGTCATGCAGGGGGTGGTGTTTTAGGGTTTAGGGCAGTGCAGTGGTGTTCTGGTAGTGTAGGGGGTTGTGCAGGGGTGGAGTTTTATGGTTTAGGGCAGTGCAGCGGTGTTTGGGCAGTGTAGGGGTTTGTGCAGGGGTGGTGCTTTAGGGTTTAGGGCAGCGCAGTGGTGTTCGGGTAGTGTAGGGTGTTGTGCTAGGGGTGGTGTTTTAGTTTTTAGGGTAGTACAGTGGTGTTCGGGTAGTGTAGGGGGTCGTGCAGGGGGTGGTGTTTTAGGGTTTAGGGCAGTGCAGTGCAGTAGTGTTTGGGTAGTGTAGGAGGTCATGCTGGGGTTGGTGTTTTAGGGTTTAGGGCACTGCAGTGGTGTTCGGGCAGTGTAGGGGGTCGGGCAGAGGGTGGTGTTTTAGGGTTTAGGGCAGTGCAGTGGTGTTCGGGCAGTGTAGGGGTTCGCACAGGGGGTGGTGTTTTAGGGTTTTGGGCAGTGCAGTGGTGTTCGGGCAGTGTAGTGGGTTGTGCTAGGGGTGGTGTTTTAGGGTTCAGGGCAGGGCAGCGCAGTGGTGTTCAGGGAATGTAGGGGTTCGTGCAGGGGTGATGTTTTAGGGTTTAGGGCAGTGCAGTGGTGTTCGGGCAGTGTAGGGAGTTTTGCTGGGGGTGGTGTTTTATGGTTTAGGGTATTGCAGTTGTCTTTGGGTAGTATAGGGGGTCGTGCTGCGGTAGTGTTTTAGGGTTTAGGGCAGTTCAGTGGTGTTCACATAGTGTAGTGGGTCGTACTGGGGGTGGTGTTTTAGGGTTTAGGGCAGTGCAGTGGTGTTCGGGCAGTGTAGGGGGTCATGCTGTGGGTGTAGTATTAGGGTTTAGGCTATTGTAGTGGTATTTGGGTAGTGTAGAGGGTCGTGCTGGGGTAGTGTTTTTGGGTTTAGGGCAGTGCAGTGGTATTCAGGTAGAGAAGGGGGCTGTGCTAGGGGTGGTGTTTTAGGGTTTAGGGTAGTACAGTAGTGTTTGGGTAGTGTAGGGGGTCGTGCTGGGGATGGTGTTTTATTGTTTATGGGAGTGCAGTGGTGTTCGAGCAGTGTAGGGGGTCGTGGTGGGATAGTGTTTTAAGGTTTAGGGCAGTGCAGTGGTTTTCGGGTAGTGTAGGGAGTCATGCAGAGATTGGAGTTTTAGCGTTTAGGGCAGTGCAGTGGTGTTCGGGTAGTGTAGGGGGTCAGGCAGAGGGTTGAGTTTGAGGGTTAAGGGCAGTGCAGTGGTGTTCGGTTAGTGTAGGGGTCATGCTTGGGGTGGTGTTTTAGGGCAGTGCAGTGGTGTTCGGGCAGTGTAGGGGGTCGTGCAGGGGGTGGTTGTTAGAAAGGGATTTCTGGTTGGCTAGGGCTTACGCCAAAGCCAGGCAGAAACCACCACTCTAGTCAGGGCTGGGGAGTTACATGCCAAAGATAACCCCTGCTCACCCCCTTGGTAGCTTGGCACGAGCAGTCAGGCTTATCCCGGAGGCAATGTGTAAAGCGTTTGCGTGCGCACACAGCAACAACACCCTAGGCCTTCCACAAACGAAACTCCACACAAGGTATTATATGAAAATAGCCTTTGTATTATACCAAAACACATTAGATAATATGCACAC
The DNA here is from genome assembly GCF_964204655.1 of Triturus cristatus. Lineage (NCBI taxonomy): Eukaryota > Metazoa > Chordata > Amphibia > Caudata > Salamandridae > Triturus > Triturus cristatus. The sequence continues at coordinate 715,210,289 of NC_140593.1, read as the reverse complement.
AATTTACACTGTGCCAACTTGCACCCGGCAGAATTTACAGGGGGGACTATTTACACCAGACAGGGCCACATGAACCACTGTCAGAATTAGTCACCAAATTGTCAATGTAGAAATTTAGAACAAATAATGAATGTAGCGCACAACCAATAACCACCTACGCAACCCTAACTACCTTAGGAAAATATTACGCAGGGAACCATGAACTCACTAGTATCACTATACTAGGTAACACAACCTCCTAGGTATAAAAATACATCTAGAGGGATACACAAAGCATTGCATAAATCACATTTAGGCAATAATTACTGTTGGACTTGGCCCTTCTGGCAGGTTCACCCCTAAACTTTTTGCTTTTACTGGTGACCTGGTGGTAGTGATTTTTGGTTTCTGCGCACTTTCCCTGTGTCCCAGAGTAAAGTGCGTGCGCACTCTGAGTGCATTTGGTGAGATAGGCCTGCCCTCCCATAGGAATGCATGGGGAATGTATGTGCCCCTGGTAGTTCCTGATGCCTGGGATGTGCAGGGTCGAGTCTGGTATGTGCGGACTCGTGTGATTAAATGCTGCGCAATGATATATGCAGCATGTATGTGTCTATTGTGGAAGTGCCACTTCTAGACATGGCTGTGCGTGTGCTGTAAAGGTGCTGGCACGTGATTGGCTGGAGCTGGCTGGTGAGCCTGGCTCCAGGAGTCTGGATGGGTCTGCCCCGGTGGTGAGTGTTGAGATCAGCAAGTGTGATGTGAGGGAGTGGTGCACCTGGGTCCTGTGAATAGGACTGGGATTTCCCCACACAATGCTGGCTCCGCCCCCTGTGGTGCGACTGATGACCCTAGCCCTGCCAGTGAATAGAGTGAGGGGCTGAGCACATCAAGGGTGCTCCCCAACCAGCTGTGACTGGTTTTCCCCCTCACCCTGAACCAAGAACAAAGGGAAAAAGTGTATAAAAATGGGGCTGTGTCCCCACAGAGGTGTTCTCTTCTAGGATCCTATCTGAGGGGGGCTGCTGCTGCTGGAGGCCAGGAGGAACCGCCACTTGGGACTGCCTTCCTGCCTGGAGGGCCCAGTGAGCTGGCCCCTGGCCCAGCCTTGCCCCCTGCCTACCTCCCTGAACCTTGCCAGGACTTTGTTGCTGGACCTTGCCTACCAGAGCCTGGGAAGCGCTGCACCTTGACCACTGAGAAGCGCCTGCAGTTGGGACCAGCAGCGCGGCGCTACGACGATTGGCAAGGGAATCCCGACGTAGGGATTCCCCCGCTTTTTGGCAGCTTTCCTAGCAGGTGCCCACCCCGCTGGATATTGTGTTTCTTATTACGAGGGAGCCCACCCCTCTTACTGCCGGAAAAATCACCGCTGCAGCCTGGTCCGGGCGATCCAGGAAGTCAGGCACTCCTCGAGGGACGTGGGCGTGGTCTAAACAGGAAGCGGACGGGAGCCCACCCCGCACTCCTGTGACAAAGACCGGGGAAAGAAGAGTACGTCGGGAGTCCGGCCGGAGGGCGGGAGCCTACCCCGCCTCCGCCGGTGAAGGTGAGCCCCGCAGCAAGAGGAAGCGGCGCGTCAAAAGGCCCAGGCGGGAGCCCACCCCGCTCTGGGACGTACTGATCCAGAGTAGCCAGCAGCTGGTCTGGAGGCGGGGCTCCCGTGACCACGGGGAGAGCCCCGCGGATGCTGCAGCCGACATCAGGAAGCAGAGCAGAATCAGCGCATCGGAAGCCCCGATAAGTGAGGGCTTCCGTGCCGGCCCCTGCCCGGTGAAAGCGCTGATGCTCCCTGGGGCACATGCTGGTGATAGGAGCGGCCCGGGGGCAGCATTCCTACCGAGCCTGTGAGGCTCCAACGTAGGGGGACATTGTTCTCTAAGAGCGCGAGTGCGCTCCAACGATTGGGGGCATTGGTACTTAAGAGTCCAGAGGGACTCCAACAATGAGGCCTAATTGTTTATGAGCCGAGAAGGCTCCAACGCAGCATCAGTTGTTTCCTGAGCCCCGAGAAGGCTCCAACGAAGGGGCAGCATTTGTTAAGAGCGCGAGGTCATTCCCAAGCAGGGCACAGTGTTGTCTAGCACCCACGAGGCTCCCACGCTGTCTTGGGGGGCAGTGTTTTCTCAGAGCCCAGTGAGGCTCCAATGTGCGGCATAATTCACTCCCAGAGAGAGCCTAGGTGGCTCCAGGGCGGGACAGTTGATTTAAAAGGCACAGTGGTGCCCAGGCTCATTTCTCCAGCTGTCCAGCACTTAGTGGGCAGCTGCAACGTTTAGGTTGTGGCCTTTGCGCCTGCCTTGACTGCGTGCTCAGTCTTGCCCTGACTCTGCTGGACACAGGGTGTTTGAGCCCCCTGCAAGGCCAAGTTGGCCTAGGGACAGTTATCTTGTGTGGTGCCCTCACCTAGGGAACCGGATTATTGTTACCGGTGTACTTTTGCGCCTGCGCAATGCCTTGATGCTATGTTTCTGTCTAGCTGTGCCTCTGCGTAGGAGAAGGTTTTTCCTGGTATAGGTTATGCTGATGTGTTCATGATTCCCTGCGTAATATTTTCCTAAGGTGGTTAGGGTTGCGTAGGTGGTACTTACCTGTTTCCAGTGGTTACTGGTTGTGCGCTACATTTTCTAATTGGTGCTACAGTGATTACATGTGCTATGTTCTAAAGTGATATTTCTACAACGTGCTAGCTCCAAAAGTGCTTATTCCTGACAGTGGTCCAGGTGGCCCTGTCTTGTACATATCCCCTGTAAATTCTGCCCGTGCCTGTTGGCACATTGTAAAGTGTGTGTTTTTATCTAATGTGTTTTGGTATAATACAAAGGCTATTTTTATATAATACCTTGTGTGGAGTTTCCTTTGTGGTGGGCCTTGGGTGTTGTTGCTGGGTGCGCGCGCAAACGCATTACACATTGCCTCCGGGATAAGCCTGACTGCTCGTGCCAAGCTACCAAGGGGGTGAGCAGGGGTTATCTTTGGCGTGCAACTCCCCAGCCCTGACTAGAGTGGTGGTTTCTGCCTGGCTTTGGCGCAAGCCCTAGCCAACCAGAAATCCCATTTCTAACAATTACACATAGCGCACAGATCACTTAGACCTGTGCCCTAGGCCAACCTGGCCTCTCAGGGGCTCAAACGCCCTTTGTCCAGCAGAGTCAGGGCTAACTGCGAATGCAGCAACGCACAGGGTGCAGGGCACCACCTAAACGTTGCAGCTGCCCACTAAGTGCTGGGCAGCTGTGAAGGAACCTGGCACCTGCGTGCCTCTTGAGCCCTCTCTGGGCTCTGTAAGGCCCAAAACAACGTGGGAGCCTCGTGGGCTCCAGATCAGCAACAGCAATATGCCCCAGTCACGTTGGAGCCTCGTGGGCTCGAAAACACCAATATGCCCCCGTATGTTGGAGCCTCAATGGGCTCTGGACTAATAATGTCCCTCAAACGTTGGAGCCAAATTGGGCTCTTGATTACTACTGCCCCCTTCGTTGGAGCGGCCCTCTGGCAGGCGGGGCCGCTCAAGCACCGTGCCTTTACTGGCACTGAACTGAGTCTGCCAATAAATGCCCCCAAGCGCTGGCACAGGTAGGTGGGCCACCCCTCTGGGGCCCTTCCAACAAAACTCACCGCCGACGTTGGAGCCTCCCAGGACCAATGGGCCCGAAAGTGGAGCTGCCGCTGCGGGCCGGGCAGCAGGGAAAGCACTGTGCGCTGTGAAGGACAGTGTAGGGGGTCGTGCAGGGGGTGGTGTTTTAGGGTTTAGGGCAGTGCAGTGGTGTTCGGGTAGTGTAGGGGGTCGTGCATGGGGCAGTGCTTTAGGGTTTAGGGCAGTGCAGTGGTGGTTGGGTAGTGTAGGGGGTCGTGCTGGGGGTGGTGTTTTAGGGTTCAGGGCAGAGAAGTAGTGTACTGGCAGTGTAGGGGTTCATGCAGGGGGTGGTGTTTTAGGGTTCAGGGCAGGGCAGTGCAGTGGTGTTCGGGCAGTGTAGGGGGTCATGCTGGGGATGGGTTTCTAGGGTTTAGGGTATTGCAGTGGTCTTTGGGTAGTGTAGGGGTCATGCAGAGGGTTGAGTTTAAGGGTTTAGGGCAGTGCAGTGGTGTTCAGGCAGTGCAAGGTCCGCGCAGGGGGTGGTGTTTTAGGGTTTCGGCAGTGCAGTGGTGTTCGGGCAGTATAGGGGGTCGTGCATGGGGTGGTGTTTTAGGGTTTAGGGAAGTGCAGTGGTGTTTGGGCAGTGTAGTGGGTCGTGCAGGGGGTGGTGTTTTAGGGTTTAGGGCAGTGCAGTGCTGTTTGGGTAGTGTAGGGGTCATGCATGGGGCAGTGCTTTAGGGTTTAGGGCAGTGCAGTGGTTTTCGGGCAGTGTGGGGTGTCGTGCTGGGGGTGGTGTTTTAGGGTTCAGGGCAGAGTAGTAGTGTACGGGCAAGGTAGGGGGTCTTGCAGGGGGTGGTGTTTTAGGGTTCAGAGCAGGGCAGTGCAGTGGTGTTCGGGCAGTGTAGGGGGTCATGCTAGGGATGGGTTTTTAGGGTTTAGGGTATTGCAGTGGTCTTTGGGTAGTGTAGGGTGTCGTGCCGGGGGTGGTGTTTTAGAGTTTAGGGTAGTGGTGTTCGGGTAGTGTAGGGGGTTGTGCTGGGGGTGGTGTTTTAGGGTTTAGGGTATTGCAGTGGTCATTTGGCAGTGTAGGGGGTCATGCCGGGGGTGGTTTTTTAGGGTTTAGGGTATTGCAGTGGTCTTTGGGTAGGTTAGGGGTTCGTGCTGAGGTAGTTTTTTAGGGTTAAGGGTAGTGCAGTTGTGTTCGGGTAGCGTACGGGGTCGTGGTTGGGGTGGTGTTTTAGGGTTTCGGCAGTGCAGTGGTGTTCAGGCAGTGTAGGGGGTCGTGCATGGGGTAGTGATTTAGGGTTTAGGGCAGTGCAGTGGTGTTTGGGCAGTGTAGGGGGTCGTGCCCGGGGTGATGTTTTAGGGTTTAGGGCAGTGCAGTGGTGTTCAGGCAGTGTAGGGGTTCGTGCAGGGGGTGGTGCTTTAGGGTTTAGGGGAGTGCAGTCATGTTCAGGCAGTGTGTTGGTTCAAGCAGGGGGTGATGCTTTAAGGTTTAGGGCAGTGCAGTGGTGTTCGGTAGGGGTGGGCGGAATTTGCGAAAGCGACTTTCGCAAATTATCGCGAAAATGTTAAAAATCTCCGCAAACAAGCGGAAATATCGTGAAGATGCGGAAGTTTTTATCCCGCCCGCTCGCGATATTTTTTGCATGGTTGCGGGTCGCTAACTTACCCCTGCGGTTGCTTGCGGGTGCGGCCATCTTGTTTTCAGTTGTCTCGCGGTGCATGATCGCGAGAAAAAAGACGTAATCGCGCGAAGCATGACGTCTCTGCGGACGCGAACTGTCGCGAGACAGCGCAAATGGCTAAAACAATACAACATCTCCGGATCGGGAAAACTTGTCGGCGAATGCGGGGATTCAGGTAAGGCGGTCGCGCGCGCGCGAGAATGTATTATTTTAAAGCGCGAGCAAGAACCAAATTATCGCAAAGCTGCGGAATGTGGAAATTTTGACATTTCTGCGCTCTCCGCGGAACGCGGAAATGCCAAATTATCGCAAATTCCGCGAACGGAACGGAAATTTTGCCCAGGCCTAGTGTTCGGGACGTGTAGGGGGTAGTGCTGGGGGGGTGTTTTAGTGTTCAGGGCAGAGCTGTGGTGTACGGGCCGTGTAGGGGGTCGTGCAGGGGGTGGTGTTTTAGGGTTTAGGGCAGTGCAGTGGTGTTCAGGTAGTGTAGGGGTTCATGCAGGGGGTGGTGTTTTAGGGTTTAGGGCAGTGCAGTGGTGTTCGGGTATTTTATGGGGTCGTGCAGGGGGTGGTGTTTTAGGGTTTAGGACAGTGCAGTGGTGTTCGGGTATTGTAGGGGGTCTTGCAGGGGGTGGTGTTTTAGGGTTTAGGGCAGTGCAGTGGTGTTCGGGTAGTGTAGGGGGTCGTGCAGAGGATAGACTTTTAAGGATAAGGGCAGTGCAGTTGTGTTCGTGTAGTGTAGGGGGTCGTGCAGGGATTCGAGTTTTAGGGTTTAGGGTTAGTGCAGTGGTGTTCAGGTAGTGTAGGGGGTTGTGCAGGGGGTGAAGTTTTAGGGTTTAGGGCAGTGCAGTGGTGTTCGGGCAGAGTAGGGATCATGCAGGGAGTGGTGTTTTAGGGTTTCGGGCAGTGCATTGGTGTTCTGGCAGTGGAGGGGGTTGTGCAGGGGGTGACGTTTTAGGGTTTAGGGCAGTGCAGTGGTGTTCGGGTAGTGTAGGGGGTCGTGCAGAGGGTAGACTTTTAGGGATATGGGCAGTGCAGTTGTGTTCGTGTAGTGTAGGGGCTTGTGCTGGGGTGGTTCTTTAGGGTTGAGGGCAGTGCAGTGGTGTTCGGGCAGTGTAGGAGGTCATGCTGGGGGTGGTGTTTTAGGTTTTAGGGTATTGCAGTGGTCTTTGGGTAGTGTAGGGGGTGGTGCTGGAGTAGTGTTTTTGGGTTTAGGGCAGTGCAGTGGTATTCAGGTAGTGTAGGGGGTTGTGCTAGGGGTAAGGTTTTAGGGTTTAGGGTAGTACAGTGGTGTTCAGGTAGTGTAGGGGGTCGTGCTGGGGGTGCTGTTTTAGGGTTTATGGGAGTGCAGTGGTGTTCAGGCAGTGTAGGGGGTCGTGGTGGGATAGTGTTTTAGGGTTTAGAACAGTGCAGTGGTGTACGGGTAGTGTAGGGGTTCGTGCAGGGATTGGTGTTTTAGGGTTTCAGGCAGTGCATTGGTGTTCCGGCAGTGTAGGGGGTCATACAGGGGGTGGTGTTTTAGGGTTTAGGGCAGTGCAGTGGTGTTCGTGTATTGTAGGGGGTCGTGCAGGGGGTGGTGTTTTAGGAATTAGGGCAGTGCAGTGGTGTTTGGGCAGTGTAGGGGGTTCGTGCAGGGGGTGGTGCTTTCGGGCTTAGGGCAGTGCAGTGGTGTTCGGGTAGTGTAGGGGGTCATGCAGGGATTGGAGTTTTAGGGTTTAGGGCAGTGCAGTGGTGTTCAGGTAGTGTAGGGGGTTGTCCAGGGGGTGAAGTTTTAGGGTTTAGGGCAGGGCAGTGGTGTTCGGGCAGTGTAGGGGTCGTGTAGGGGGTGGTGTTTTAAGGTTTCAGGCAGTGCATTGGTGTTCTGGCAGTGTAGGGGGTCATACAGGCGGTGGTGTTTTAAGGTTTAGGGCAGTGCAGTGGTGTTCGTGCATTGTAGGGGGTCGTGCAGGGTTGGTGTTTTAGGGATTAGGGCAGTGCAGTGGTGTTTGGGCAGAGTAGGGGTTCGTGCAGGGGGTGGTGCTTTATGGTTTAGGGCAGTGCAGTGGTGTTCGGGTAGTGTAGGGGGTCATGCTGGGGGTGGTGTTTTAGGGTTCTGGGCAAAGCAGTGCTGTACGGGCAGTGTAGGGGTTGTGCAGTTGGTGGTGTTTTATGGTTCAGGGCAGGGCAGTGTTGTTCGGGCAGTGTAGGTGGTCATGCGGGGGGTGGTGTTTTAGGGTTTAGGGTATTGCAGTGGTCTTTGGGTAGTGTAGTGGGTCTTGCTGGGGGTGGTGTTTTAGGGTTTAGGATAGTGCAGTGGTGTTCGGGTAGTGTAGGGGGTCGTCCTGGGGGTGGTGTTTTAGGGTTTAGGGTATTGCAGTGGTCTTTGGGCAGTGTAGGGGGTCATGCTGGGGGTGGGGATGGTGTTTTAGGGTTTAGGGTATTGCAGTGGTCTTTGGGTAGTGTAGGGGTTCGTACTGAGGTAGTGTTTTAGGGTTTAGGGCAGTGCAGTTGTGTTCGGGGAAGGTAGGGGGTCATGCTGGGGAGGTCTTTTAGGGTTTAGAGCAGTGCAGTGGTGTTCAGGTAGTGTAGGGGTCGTGCTGGGGTTGGTGTTTTAGGGTTTAGGGCAGTGCAGTGTTGTTCGAGCAGTGTAGGGGTTGTGCATGGGGTGGAGTTTTAGGGTTTAGGGCAGTGCAGTGGTGTTTGGGCCATGCAGTCAGTCGTGCAGAGGGTGGTGTTTTAGGGTTTAGGGCAGTGCAGTGATGTTCGGCCTTTTTAGGGGTTCGTGCAGGGGGTGATGTTTTAGGGTTTAGGGCAGTGCAGTGGTGTTCGGGCAGTGTAGGGGGTCATGCTAGGGGTGGTGTTTTAGGGTTCAGGCAGGGCAGTGCAGTGGTGTTCAGGCAATGTAGGGGTTCGTGCAGGGGTGATATTTTAGGGTTTAGGGCAGTGCAGTGGTGTTCGGGCAGTGTAGGGGTCGTGAAGGGAGTGGTGTTTTAGGGTTTCGGGCGGTGCAGTGGTGTTCGGGTAGTGTAGGTGGTCATGCATGGGGTGGTGTTTTAGGGTTTACGGCAGTGCAGAGGTGTTCGGGCAGTGTAGAGGGTCGTGCAGGGGGTGGTGTTTTAGGGTTTAGGGCAGTCCAGTGGTGTTTGGGTAGTGTAGGGCGTTGTGCAGGGGTGGAGTTTTAGGGTTTAGGGCAGTGCAGTGGTGTTTGGGCAGTGTAGGGGTTTGTGCAGGGGTGGTGCTTTATGGTTTAGGGCAGCACAGTGGTGTTCGGGCAGTGTAGGGGGTCATGCTGGGGTAGTGTTTTTGGGTTTAGGGCAGTGCAGTGGTGTTCGAGTAGAGTAGGGTGTTGTGCTAGGGGTGGTGTTTTAGTGTTTATGGTAGTACAGTGGTGTTCGGGTAGTGTAGGGGGTCTTGCAGGGGGTGGTGTTTTAGGGTTTAGGGCAGTGCAGTAGTGTTTGGGTAGTGTAGGAGGTTGTTAGAATGGGGAACCCCTGGTTGGCACGAGTGGTTACTAGTGGCAAGCAGTGGTCCCTTCTTCTAGTCAGGGCAAGAGAATTACTCCTTCAGAACAACCCCTGCTCACCCTAAAGGTAGTGTGGCGCGAGCAGTCAGGGCTAAACTTCAGGGCGTTACGTCAGTTAAGCATTTATGAGCACACACAGTAAATCACCAGATCCCCCACAAATGGACGCCAGGCGTAAGTTGTATCAAAAATACGTATACTTTATATAAAAGTTTCTTTGTTATACAGACTTAGTACAAGACCATAAATAACGGTTACGGAATGAGGGTCACAAGATGATAATTAGGCACTGTTTTCTTTTGTCAGCAAGTTCTTCTGTTACGGGCGCTCTGTAGCGCTCTCTCGGATCTGTCCAGCCACGGTGATACGCAGTGCGCCCAGGGTACAGTGATACGGGGAAATCAAAGCGGTGCGGACCCCGAGTCCGTGAGAGAGTTCACTGTACCTTGGTTCATGCGGCGGGTTGGACGCATCTTCGGTGGGGGGTGCAGCTTCTGCACCGTGAAGGACTCCGGATCTGGAATCAGCGGGCGGCATTCGGACGACAGGTGCGGCCCAGTGAATCTTGCTGGGAGGCGAAGCGGGGCGGTCGGATACGTTACGACGTACGGGCGGCTGTCCGGGGCTTTGAACTCGAGGTCCGAGCAGAAATCCGGCGGAAGGGCGAGAGGGCACCAAGCCCACTCCAGCAGCAGGCGGGTGACAGGGAAGCGGGGCGGCCAGACCCGAGGGGTCAAGAGCGACTCAGGTAGAGCGGGGCTCTCGGCGAGTGGAGGCGGCCAGGCTTCTGGGTGTCACGGCCCTTGGAGGGGGTGAAGGTGCTCAGAGCACTCCGGCGGGAGAAAGCACACGGCTCGATTCACAGACGAGCGGAGACACGGTGAACCCACTGGTCCTGGGGTTCAATTCAGGGGGAAAGCTCAATCAAGCCCTTGGAGATTGTTGAAACAAAGTGCAAGGTCTCTTTTACTCCTTTCCTCTCCTTTCTCAGCAAGGCACCCACTGCAGGCCAATCCCCCAGGTTAGGGAAAGTTACTCCTCCTTCAGCTTCTTCCAGGTCCTTCTAGTCGGGCAGAGTTTCTTCGTGGTTCAATCAGGATCTGATTTCTTAGGAGCAGGGCTCCTTCTTTTAAAGCGCAAATCTTTTGTTCTTTGTCGCCAGGGGTCCTGGGCCTGGCTCAGTCCAGTTTTGGAGCACTTTGTTGTGGTTACTCTGCTCTTTCCTTTCAGCAGCAGGGCAGAGACATCAGCCGCTCCACAGGGGGCGGAGCCGGCTTTGTGGTGGCAGAGCACAGGTCTATTCAAGAGTCAAGGTGTACTCCTCCCACCCATCCTGGTGTAATCTCTCTACCCACCACCTGGCAGCCAGCCTGACTCCTGGAATTCCCCAGCCCTGCTCCTACTGTTGCTAGGCAGAACACACACATAGCGCAGAGGTGGACTGAGATGGTTAGGCGCGCAAAGGCTAACTTTCTAAAAGTCGCATTTGCAAACCCAGGATATTAAAATAACCTTTACTAAAAGATGTACCTTATTATCCTGAGTTCAGGCATACTAAACATGACTCTCTACCATGCTTCCTGAGCCTGCTAGGATTATAGAGTGTTATAATCTAGCAGCCCATTCTGGCCTATGGAGAGCAGGTAGCCTTCAATAGTGAAAAACGAAAAGGGCGGTAATTCACTGTTAAGACATGCCACACACATCAGTGCATGTCCTACCTTATGCCTACAATGTACCCTGCCCGTGGGCCTACCAGAGGGGTGACTATGATGTAGTTAAGGGAAAGTTTAAGGACTGGCAAGTGGGGACACTTGCGCAGTCAGCGCGACAGTACCAAACTGCATGCAGGTTCTGCAATGGCAGACCCTAGACACATTTTACTAGGCCGCTTCTGTGGGTGGCACAACCAGTGCTGCAGGCCCACTAGCAGCATTCGCGTTTACAAGCCCTGGCACTCCTGGTGCACTTTACTAGGGGCTGATAGTAAACCGAATAAGCCAAACATGGAAGTCAATTCACATAATACATTTTACCATAGGGAGCACTTGCCCTGTGGCACTGGATGGCAGTGTCACAGGGCCCTGAGCAGCTAACACCAGCACAAAAAATACATTGAGGCACAGACAAAAAAATGGAAAGGTGACCCACGCCAGCAGGTCTAACACGTGTCCCCTCCAGCTGAAATGTGGGGAGAACTACCCTACCCCAGGGAGTTCTTCATCACTAAGGTGGAAAAATCTGGAAAGACCATCAGCGTTGGCGTGGTCTGTACCGGGGCGATGTTCCACCATGAAATCCATCCCCTGTAGGGAAATGGATCACCTCAACAACTTAGGATTCTCACCCCTCATCTGCATCAACCATCTGAGGGCCCTGTGGTCTGTTTGAACCCGGAAGTGAGACCCAAACAAGTAGGGGCTTAGCTTCTTCAATGCCCAGACCACAGCAAATGCTTCTCGCTCAATCGCACTCCACTTTTGCTCCCGGGGAAGTAACCTCCTACTCATGAATGCTACAGGTTGGTCCCAGCCCTCCTCAGTCATCTGTGAGAGAACAGCCCCTACACCATGCTCCGATGCATCTGTCTGCACAAGGAATTCTTTGGAGAAGTCAGGGGCCAAGAGCACGGGCGCCGTGCACATGGCAGTTTTCAGGGTGTCAAAGGCCTTCTGACAGGCGTCAGTCCATGTCACTTTTCTGGGCTGCTTCTTCGAAGTCAGCTCTGTCAAGGGGGCAACAATGCTGCCATACCCCTTGACAAACCTCCTGTAGTACCCTGTGAGTCCTAAAAAGGCCCTCACCTCCGTCTGGGTCTTTGGGGGCTCCCAAGCCAGGATGGTTTCAATCTTGGGTTGTAGGGGCGCCACCTGGCCGCTCCCTACTTGGTGTCCCAATTACACCACTGATCCCTGCCCGATCTGAAACTTGCTTGCCTTGATCGTGAGGCTTGCCTTGCGCAGTGCCATCAACACTTCCCAGAGATGTTGCAGGTGTTCTTCCCATGTGCCACTGAACACCGCAATGTCATCCAGGTAGGCGGCGCTGAACTCGGTCAGCCCAGCCAACACCTGGTTGACCAATCTCTGAAAGGTGGCAGGGGCATTCTTCATCCCAAAGGGCATAACCCGGAACTGGAAATGCCCATCTGGTGTGGAGAATGCGGACCTCTCTTTGGCCCCATCAGTTAAGGTGATCTGCCAGTACCCAGACGTTAAATCAAACGTGCTGAAGTACCGTGCAGCCCCTAACCGATCGATGAGCTCGTCAGCTCGGGGGATGGGGTGCGCGTCAGTCTTTGTGACTGAGTTGAGTCCTCTGTAGTCCACACAGAACCGGAGTTTGGGTGTGGCACCCGGCGAGGCAGCCTTTGGGACCAAGACCACTGGGCTGGCCCAAGGACTGCTGGAGGACTCAACCACCCCTAGAGCAAGCATCTTTGAGACCTCCTCTTTGATGCAGGCTCTGACCCTCTCAGTTACCCTGTAAGCTTTGTGTTTCACAGGTAAGCTGTCTCCTGTATCCACATCATGGACGCACCAATCAGTGATACCAGGAACCAGGAAGAACAGGTCAGGGAATTGCCCCAGTAGCTGGCGGCAGTTATCCTGTTGCTCAGGGGTCAGGGAGGGTGAGAGGTTAACTCCATCCACTGACCCGTCTTGCTCTGAGGCGACCAAGAGGTCTGGAAGAGGCTCAGACTCCTCCTCCGTCCCATCATCGGTGGCCAAGAGCATGCCCACTTCGGACCTCTCCAAGTGGGGCTTCAGTCGATTGACGTGTAGGACCCTTAAGGGGTTCCTAGGAGACTGCAAGTCCACCAAGTAGGTGACAGAACTCTTGCGCTCCACAATCTCAAAGGGTCCTGTCCACTTGTCCTGGAGTGCACAAGGCTCCACAGGGGCCAGGACCCATACCTTTTGGCCAGGTTGAAGCTCAACCAGAGTGGCGTTTTGATCATACCACCGCTTCATTTCCTCCTGGCTGGCTTCCAGATTTGCCTCAGCAAGTTGTCTGAAACGCCTAGTCTGGTTCCGAAAGGCCAGCATGTAACTGTATACATTCTGGGGAGGTTTCCTGGGAGATTGCTCCCAGCCTTCCTTGACCAGACTAAGAGGTCCTCGTACTGGGTGGCCATACAGGAGCTCAAAGGGACTGAACCCCAGAGACTTCTGTGGCACCTCACGGTACGCAAAGAGAAGGCATGGTAAGAGGACGTCCCACTTACGCCTCATGGGACCCTCAAGGCCCATAATCATGCCTCTCAACCAACCCGTTTCCTTGGGGATGGTAAGGTGTGGTGAACTTGTAGGTCACACCACACTCTTGCCAAAGGGATTTCATATATTTCGATATGAAATTGGTCCCCCTGTCGGACACCACCTCTAGAGGGAATCCTACTCGTGAGAAAATTCCCATCAGTGCCCGTCCCACCACGGGGGCCGTCACTGTCCTCAGAGGGATGGCTTCAGGGTACCGGGTGGCATGGTCCACCAAGAACAGGATAAACCTGTTGCCCATGGCTGTCTTGGGGTCCAGTGGCCCCACAATGTCAATCCCCACTCGCTCGAATGGGGTACTGACCACAGGGAAAGGTTGGAGTGGAGATTTCAGCTTCCTTCCACTCTTGCCACTTGCCTGGCAAGTCTGGCATGTCCTGCAGTGAGTGTCAGAACTCCTGCACATTTGAGGCCAATAAAAGTGGGTAACAAGCCTTTCGAAGGTCTTGTCCTTCCCCAAATGCCCTGCTAACGGAACGTCGTGAGCCAGCCCAAGTAGGAAGGCTCTGAACTTCTGGGGTACCACCAGCGCACGGGCTGACCCAGGTTCAGCAACCTTAGGCTCTGAGTATAGGAGGTCGTTCTCCCAGTAGATCAAGTGAGTACCGGACTGATCACCATTGGCCTGGGCTGCAGCCTGCTGCCGCATACCCTCTAGAGAGGGGAACTCCTTCTGCTCCCTGCAGAATTCCTCCCTGGTGGGGCCTCCTTCTTGCTGCCAATGGGTCAGCTCAGGCAGGTCCCCCAGTTCGGCTATCTGTTCCCCGGTAGGCTCCAGGGCATCCCCCTCAAGGTCTGCTTCCTTCTGGGCCGTTGGAACTACAGGAGCCGGTTTCCCATGCCTCCTGCGCCCTCTCCCTAAGGCCGGTTCCTGGGCCTCTCCTTCAGGCTCCAGGGTCCCTTCAACACCCCTACTGGCTGCCATTGACCGGGTGGTCACGCACGCCCAATCAGGCAAACCCACCATCCGCAGGTGAGTTGTCTTCTCCACCTTTTCCCGAGGGGAGCTCTCCAAATCATTTCCTAGGAGACAATCAACAGGCATGGCAGTTCTCACAGCGACTTGCAGAGTACCAGAGACCCCCCCCACTCAAAGGGAACTTGAGCCATTGGACACTGACTCTCGGTGTTGTCAGCGTTGACAACAGGGCAGAATGCGTGTGGGACCACCTGCTCTTGAGACACCAGGTGTTGCTTGACAGCAGTCACACTGGCTCCTGTATCTCTAAGAGCCCCCACCCTCTTGCCATTTATGGTCACCCACTGCCCATACTTTTGAGTATTGGGGGGCAGTTGGGCCTCAGCGACCATCTCACTGTCTCCTAATGAGACTAGGGTCATCTGTATGGGAACCCCCTCCCTTTGGACATCTACCTCCCTCCCAGAGGCTACACTAGCCACCTGCTTGGGGGGTGGAGCACCAGAGGGTGCTGGTTTACCATACATGGGGCACTTGTGATCCATGGAATAGTGCCCCAGGTTGTTACACTTGTAACATCTGGGGGCCCCTCTTTGAACAGGGTTACCTGTCGGGGCCCCAGTCTGCTTCGGGGGTGGGGGTGGCTGAGAACCTTTCCCTTGGTTCCCTTGGGAATTACTTTGGGGCCCTCTGTAGAACTCCCTCTGTTTACCCCTGACCCCCCCACTCTTCTGCTGGGGACCCTGACCACCTTTCCCACGTGACCCTTGTGGACCCTGGTGCTGATCCAGCGGTCCGCCTCCTCTGCAAGCTTCCTAGGGTTAGTCAGCTTGCTATCGATCAGGTGCTGGCGTAGCTCAGGAAAACTATTATCCGACAAGTGCTCCCATGCAATTAAATCAAACAGCCCTTGGTAATCATTCACTTTGCTACCCTTCACCCAACCATCTAGCGCTCTGGAAAAAAAAGTCACATATTCTACGTAAGTGGTACCAGGTTTCTTGGTGCAATCCCTAAACCTCTGCCTGTACAATTCAGGAGTTAACCCATACCTTGTCATCAGAGCTTCCTTCATGTGTGGATAGGATGTGTGGACATCAGGGGGGAGATCCAGCAGTGTGTCCTGCCCCTCACTCATGAACCTTCCCCACAACCCCGCTCCCCAATCCTTCTCAGGGACCCGGTGGGAGGACATGGCTACTTCATAGGCCCTGAACCACTGCCCAATATCATCCTGTTTATAATACTCTTTTACTACATCTTTAGGAATATGCACCCTTGACTCTGTTAAATTGCTGCCACCAGAGGGAGAGCGGTCTAAACTTTTGGCCTGGAGATCCAACTCCCTCATTTTTACCTCATGCTCCATGGCCAGCCTTTGCCTTTCCATTTCCATCTGTAGTTTTGCCATCTCCACTTCATGTGCTCGAGCAGCACTCCTGTCAGCCATCTCCTCTGGCGACAGGCCTCTGCTAGGCTCAGAAACACCTTCTGGGGGTATCACCTCCCGTGCATTCTCTGGGAACTTTGATTCGTGCCAGGCTCTCAGAGCCTTTATGTATTGATCCTTGTTTGTTAACCCACCTTGTTTAATTCTATACTTGGAGAGATATCCTTTCAAAACTTCGTTTGTGCACTTCCTCAGCGCCTCCTGTTCCCAATCTATGTCATCAATTCCAGAGAGTATAGGGGACGCTCCGCCTCCGTTGACTGAGCTAGGCATGGCTTCTTAAAGTGGAGATTCTTCTTTAGCAACAACTGTCAATCAATCTGTGGCTGCGTTATAGGTCTGCTCTCGCTACGTGGTGATCAATAATTCACTGTATGTAGATCATAAATGCAAATTCGGAATCCTCACCGCTGCCTTCCAAAGTTAGAATGGGGAACCCCTGGTTGGCACGAGTGGTTAAGTGTGACAAGCAGTGGTCCCTTCTTCTAGTCAGGGCAAGAGAATTACTCCTTCAGAACAACCCCTGCTCACCCTAAAGGTAGTGTGGCGCGAGCAGTCAGGGCTAAACTTCAGGGCGTTACATCAGTTAAGCATTTATGAGCACACACAGTAAATCACCAGATCCCCCACAAATGGACGCCAGGCGTAAGTTGTATCAAAAATACGTATACTTTATATAAAAGTTTCTTTGTTATGCAGACTTAGTATAAGACCATAAATAACGGTTACGGAATGGGGGCCACAAGATGATAATTAGGCACTGTTCTCTTTTGTCGGCAAGTTCTTCTGTTACGGGCGCTCTGTAGCGCTCTCTCAGATCTGTCCAGCCACGGTGATACGCAGTGCGCCCAGGGTACAGTGATATGGGGAAATCAAAGTGGTGCGGACCCCGAGTCCGTGAGAGAGTTCACTGTACCTTGGTTCATGCGGCGGGTTGGACGCGTCTTCGGTGGGGGGTGCAGCTTCTGCACCTTGAGGGACTCCGGATCTGGAATCAGCGGGCGGCTTTCGGACGACAGGCGTGGCCCAGGGCCTCCAACACGGACGGTGATAGAGGTCACTTCAGGGGGCGGTGCGGTCTGAATCTTGCTGGGAGGCGAAGCGGGGCGGCCGGATACGTTACGACGTACGGGCGGCCGTCCGGGGCTTTGAACTCGTGGTCCGAGCAGAAATCCGGCGGGAGGGCGAGAGGGCACCAAGCCCACTCCAGCAGCAGGTGGGTGACAGGGAAGCGGGGCGGCCAGACCCGAGGGGTCAAGAGCGACTCAGGTAGAGCGGGGCTCTCGGCGAGTGGAGGCGGCCAGGCTTCTGGGTGTCACGGCCCTTGGAGGGGGTGAAGGTGTGCAGAGCACTCCGGCGGGAAAAAGCACACGGCTCGATTCACAGACGAGTGGAAACAAGGTGAACCGACTGGGCCTGGGGTTCAATTCAGGGGGCAAGCTCAATCAAGCCCTTGGAGATTGTTGAAACAAAGTGCAAGGTATCTTTTAGTCCGTTCCTCTCCTTTCTCAGCAAGGCACCCACTGCAGGCCAATTCCCCAGGTTAGGGAAAGTTACTTCTCCTTCAGCTTCTTCCAGGTCCTTCTAGTCGGGCAGAGTTTCTTCGTAGTTCAATCAGGATCTGATTTCTTAGGAGCAGGGCTCCTTCTTTTAAAGCGCAAATCTTTTGTTCTTTGTCGCCAGGGGGCCTGGGCCTGGCTCAGTCCAGTTTTGGAGCACTTTGTTGTGGTGACTCTGCTCTTTCCTTTCAGCAGCAGGGCAGAGACATCAGCCGCTCCACAGGGGGCAGAGCCGGCTTTGTGGTGGCAGAGCACAGGTCTATTCAAGAGTCAAGGTGTACTCCTCCCACCCATCCTGGTGTAATCTCTCTACCCACCACCTGGCAGCCAGCCTGTCTCCTGGAATTCCCCAGCCCTGCTCCTACTGTTGCGAGGCAGAACACACACATAGCGCAGAGGTGGACTGAGATGGTTAGGCGCGCAAAGACTAACTTTCTAAAAGTCGCATTTGCAAACCCAGGATATTAAAATAATCTTTACTAAAAGATGTACCTTATTATCCTGAGTTCAGGCATACTAAACATGACTCTCTACCATGCTTCATGAGCCTGCTAGGATTATAGAGTGTTATAATCTAGCAGCCCATTCTGGCCTATGGAGAGCAGGTAGCCTTCAATAGTGAAAAACGAAAAGGGCGGTAATTCACTATTAAGACATGCCACACACATCAGTGCATGTCCTACCTTATGCCTACAATGCACCCTGCCCGTGGGCCTACCAGAGGGGTGACTAAGATGTAGCTAAGGGAAGGTTTAAGGACTGGCAAGTGGGGACACTTGCGCAGTCAGCGCGACAGTACCAGACTGCATGCAGGTTCTGCAATGGCAGACCCTAGACACATTTTACTAGGCCACTTCTGTGGGTGGCACAACCAGTGCTGCAGGCCCACTAGCAGCATTCGTGTTTACAAGCCCTGGCACTCCTGGTGCACTTTACTAGGGGCTGATAGTAAACCGAATAAGCCAAACATGGAAGTCAATTCACATAATACATTTTACCATAGGGAGCACTTGCCCTGTGGCACTGGATGGCAGTGTCACAGGGCCCTGAGCAGCTAACACCAGCACAAAAAATACATTGAGGCACAGACAAAAAAATGGAAGGGTGACCCATGCCAACGGTGCCAGGTCTAACAGAGGTCATGCTGGGGTTGGTGTTTTAGGGTTTAGGGCACTGCAGTGGTGTTCGGGCAGTGTAGGGGGTCGGGCAGAGGGTGGTGTTTTAGGGTTTAGGGCAGTGCAGTGGTGTTCGGGCAGTGTAGAGGTTCGCGCAGGGGGTGGTGTTTTAGGGTTTAGGGCAGTGCAGTGGTGTTCGGGCAGTGTAGTGGGTGGTGCTAGGGGTGGTGTTTTAGGGTTCAGGGCAGGGCAGTGGTGTTCAGGCAATGTAGGGGTTCGTGCAGTGGTGATGTTTTAGGGTTTAGGGCAGTGCAGTGGTGTTCGGGCAGTGTAGGGAGTTGTGCTGGGGGTGGTGTTTTATGGTTTAGAGTATTGCAGTGGTCTTTGGGCAGTGTAGGGGGTCGTGCTGCGGTAGTGTTTTAGGGTTTAGGGCAGTTCAGTGGTGTTCACAGAGTGTAGTGGGTCGTACTGGGGGTGGTGTTTTAGGGTTTAGGGCAGTGCAGTGGTGTTCGGGCAGTGTAGGGGGTCATGCTGTGGGTGTAGTATTAAGGTTTAGGCTATTGCAGTGGTATTTGGGTAGTGTAGAGGGTCGTGCTGGGGTAGTGTTTTTGGGTTTAGGGCAGTGCAGGGGTATTCGGGTAGAGAAGGGGGCTGTGCTAGGGGTGGTGTTTTAGGGTTTAGGGTAATACAGTCGTGTTCGGGTAGTGTAGGGGGTCGTGCTGGGGATGGTGTTTTAGGGTTTATGGGAGTGCAGTGGTGTTTGAGCAGTGTAGGGGGTCATGGTGGGATAGTGTTTTAGGGTTTAGGGCAGTGCAGTGGTGTTCGGGAAGTGTAGGGAGTCGTGCAGGGATTGGAGTTTTAGGGTTTAGGGCAGTGCAGTGGTGTTCCGGTAGTGTAGGGGGTCAGGCAGAGGGTTGAGTTTGAGGGTTAAGGGCAGTGCAGTGGTGTTCGGGCAGTGTAGGGGTTGTGCAGGGGCTGATGTTTTAGGGTTTCCGCAGTGCAGTGGTGTTCGGGCAGTATAGAGGGTCGTGCATGGGGCGGGGTTTTACGGTTTAGGGCAGTGCAGTGGTGTTTGGGCAGTGTAGGGGGTCATGCATGGGGTGGTGTTTTAGGGTTTAGGTCAGTGCAGTGGTGTTCGGGTAGTGTAGGGGGTCCGTGCAGGGGGTGGAGTTTTAGGGTTTTTGGCAGTGCAGTGGAGTTCGGGCAGTGTAGAGGTTCGTGCAGGGGGTGGTGCTTTAGGGTTTAGGGCAGTGCAGTGGTGTTCGGGCAGTGTAGGGGGTCGTGCTGGGTGTGGTGTGTTAGGGTTCAGGGCAGAGTAGTGGTGTACGAGCAGTGTAGGGGGTCGTGCAGGGGGTGGTGTTTTAGGGTTCAGGGCAGGGCAGTGTAGTGGTGTTTGGGCAGTGTAGGGGGAAATGCTGGGGGTGGTGTTTTAGGGTTTTGGGTATTGCAGTGGTCTTTGGGTAGTGTAGGGGGTCGTGCCGGGGGTGGTGTTTTAGGGTTTAAGGTAGTGCAGTGGTGTTTGGGTAGTGTAGGGGGTTGTGCTGGGGGTGATGTTTTAGGGTTTAGGGTATTGCAGTGGTCTTTGGGTAGTGTAGGGGTTTGTGCTGAGGTAGTGTTTTAGGGTTAAGGGCAGTGCAGTTGTGTTCGGTTTAGTGTAGGGGTCGTGCTTGGGGTGGTGTTTTAGGGTTTAGGGTAATACAGTCGTGTTCGGGTAGTGTAGGGGGTCGTGCTGGGGATGGTGTTTTAGGGTTTATGGGAGTGCAGTGGTGTTTGAGCAGTGTAGGGGGTCATGGTGGGATAGTGTTTTAGGGTTTAGGGCAGTGCAGTGGTGTTCCGGTAGTGTAGGGAGTCGTGCAGGGATTTGAGTTTTAGGGTTTAGGGCAGTGCAGTGGTGTTCGGGTAGTGTAGGGGGTCAGGCAGAGGGTTGAGTTTGAGGGTTAAGGGCAGTGCAGTGGTGTTCGGGCAGTGTAGGGGTTGTGCAGGGGCTGGTGTTTTAGGGTTTCCGCAGTGCAGTGGTGTTTGGGCAGTATAGAGGGTCGTGCATGGGGCGGGGTTTTACGGTTTAGGGCAGTGCAGTGGTGTTTGGGCAGTGTAGGGGGTCATGCATGGGGTGGTGTTTTAGGGTTTAGGGCAGTGCAGTGGTGTTCGGGTAGTGTAGGGGGTCCGTGCAGGGGGTGGAGTTTTAGGTTTTTTGGCAGTGCAGTGGAGTTTGGGCAGTGTAGAGGTTCATGCAGGGGGTGGTGCTTTAGGGATTAGGGCAGTGCAGTGGTGTTCGGGCAGTGTAGGGGGTAGTGCTGGGTGTGGTGTTTTAGGGTTCAGGGCAGAGTAGTGGTGTATGGGCAGTGTAGGGGGTCGTGCAGGGGGTGGTGTTTTAGGGTTCAGGGCAGGGCAGTGTAGTGGTGTTTGGGCAGTGTAGGGGGAAATGCTGGGGTGGTGTTTTAGGGTTTTGGTTATTGCAGTGGTCTTTGGGTAGTGTAGGGGGTCGTGCCGGGGGTGGTGTTTTAGGGTTTAGGGTAGTGCAGTGGTGTTTGGGTAGTGTAGGGGGTTGTGCTGGGGGTGATGTTTTAGGGTTTAGGGTATTGCAGTGGTCTTTGGGTAGTGTAGGGGTTTGTGCTGAGGTAGTGTTTTAGGGTTAAGGGCAGTGCAGTTGTGTTCGGTTAGTGTAGGGGTCGTGCTTGGGGTGGTGTTTTAGGGTTTCGGCAGTGCAGTGGTGTTCGGGCAGTGTAGGGGGTCATGCATGGGGTGGTGTTTTAGGGTTTAGGGCAGTGTAGTGGTGTTCGGGCAGTGTAGGGGGGTGTGCAGGGGTTGTTGTTAGAAATGGAATTTCTGGTTGGCTAATGCTTGCGCCAAAGCCAGGCAGAAACCACCACTCTAGTCAGGGCTGGGGAGTTACACGCCAAAGATAACCCCTGCTCACCCCCTTGGTAGCTTGGCACGAGCAGTCAGGCTTATCCCGGAGGCAATGTGTAAAGCGTTTGCACGCGCACACAGCAACAACACCCTAGGCCCACCACAAAAGAAACTCCACACAAGGTATTATAAAAAAATAGCCTTTGTATTATGCCAAAACACATTAGATAATATGCACACAATTTACACTGTGCCAACTGGCACCGGGCAGAATTTAAAGGGGGGACTATTTTCACCAGACAGGGCCACATGGACCACTGTCAGAATTAGCACAAGTCACCAAATTGTCAATGTTGAAATTTAGAACAAATAATGAATGTAGCGCACAACCAGTAACCACTGGTAACAGGTAAGTACCACCTACGCAACCCTAAATACCTTATGAAAATATTACGCAGGGAACCATGAACTCACTAGTATCACTATACTAGGTAACACAACCTCCTAGGTATAAAAATACATCTAGAGGGATACACAAAGCATTGCATAAATCACATCTAGGCAATAATTACTGTTGGACTTGGCCCTTCTGGCAGGTTCACCCCTAAACTTTTTGCTTTTACTGGTGACCTGGTGGTAGTGATTTTTGGTTTCTGCGCACTTTCCCTGTGTCCCAGAGTAAAGTGCGTGCGCACTCTGAGTGCATTTGGTGAGATAGGCCTGCCCTCCCATAGGAATGCATGGGGAATGTATGTGCCCCTGGTAGTTCCTGATGTGTGGGGTGTGCAGGGTCGAGTCTGGTATGTGCGGACTCGTGTGATTAAATGCTGCACAATGATGTATGCAGCATGTATGTGTCTAGTGTGGAAGTGCCACTTCTAGACATGGCTGTGGGCGTGCTGTAAAGGTGCTGACACGTGATTGGCTGGAGCTGGCTGGTGAGCCTGGCTCCAGGAGTCTGGATGGGTCTGCCCCTGTGGTGAGTGTTGAGATCAGCATGTGTGATGTGAGGGAGTGGTGCACCTTGGTCCTGTGAATAGGGCTGGGATTTCCCCACACAATGCTGGCTCCACCCCCTGTGGTGCGACTGATGACCCTAGCCCTGCCAGTGAATAGAGTGAGGGGCTGAGCACATCAAGGGTGCTCCCCAACCAGCTGCGACTGGTTTTCCCCCTCACCCTGAACCAAGAACAAAGGGAAAAAGTGTATAAAAATGGGTCTGTGTCCCCACAGAGGTGTTCTCTTCTAGGATCCTATCTGAGGGGGGCTGCTGCTGCTGGAGGCCAGGAGGAACCGCCACTTGGGACGCCCTTCCTGCCTGGAGGGCCCAGTGAGCTGGCCCCTGGCCCAGCCTTGCCCCCTGCCTACCTCCCTGAACCTTGCCAGGACTTTGTTGCTGGACCTTGCCTACCAGCGCCTGGGAAGCGCTGCACCTTGACTGCTGAGAAGCGCCTGCAGTTGGGACCAGCAGCGCGGCACTGCGACGATTGGCAAGGGAATCCCTACGTAGGGATTCCCCTGCTTTTTGGCAGCTTTCCTAGCAGGTGCCCACCCCGCTGGATATTGTGTTTCTTATTACGAGGGAGCCCACCCCTCTTACTGCCGGAAAAATCACCGCTGCAGCCCGGTCCGGGCGATCCAGGAAGTCAGGCACTCCTCAAGGGACGTGGGCGTGGTCTAAACAGGAAGCGGACGGGAGCCCACCCCGCGCTCCTGTGACAAAGACCGGAGAAAGAAGAGTACGTCGGGAGTCCGGCCGGAGGGCGGGAGCCTACCCCGCCTCCGCCGGTGAAGGTGAGCCCCGCAGCAAGAGGAAGCGGCGCGTCAAAAGGCCCAGGCGGGAGCCCACCCCGCTCTGGGACGTACTGATCCAGAGAAGCCAGCAGCTGGTCTGGAGGCGGGGCTCCCGTGACCACGGGGAGAGCCCCGCGGATGCTGCAGCCGACATCAGGAAGCAGAGCAGAATCGGCACGTCGGGAACCCCGGTAAGTGAGGGCTTTGGTGCCGGCCCCTGCCCGGTGAAAGCGCTGATGCTCCCTGGGGCACGTGCTGGTGATAGGAGCGGCCCGGGGGCAGCATTCCTACCGAGCCTGTGAGGCTCCAACGTAGGGGGACATTGTTCTCTAAGAGCGCGAGTGCGCTCCAACGATTGGGGGCATTGGTACTTAAGAGTCCAGAGGGACTCCAACAATGGGGCCTAATTGTTTACGAGCCGAGAAGGCTCCAACGCAGCATCAGTTGTTTCCTGAGCCCCGAGAAGGCTCCAACGAAGGGGCAGCGTTTTGTAAGAGCGCAAGGTCACTCCCAAGCAGGGCACAGTGTTGTCTAGCACCCACGAGGCTCCCACGCTGTCTTGGGGGGCAGTGTTTTCTCAGAGCCCAGTGAGGCTCCAACGTGCGGCATAATTCACTCCCAGAGAGAGCCTAGGTGGCTCCAGGGCGGGACAGTTGATTTAAAAGGCACAGTGGTGCCCAGGCTCATTTCTCCAGCTGTCCAGTACTTAGTGGGCAGCTGCGACGTTTAGGTTGTGGTCTTTGCGCCTGCCTTGACTGCGTGCGCAGTCTTGCCCTGACTCTGCTGGACACAGGGTGTTTGAGCCCCCTGCAAGGCCAAGTTGCCAAGGGACAGTTATCTTGTGTGGTGCCCTCACCTAGGGAACCGGATTATTGTTACCGGTGTACTTTTGCGCCTGTGCAATGCCTTGATGCTATGTTTCTGTCTAGCTGTGCCTATGCGTAGGAGAAGGTTTTTCCTGGTATAGGTTATGCTGATGTGTTCATGATTCCCTGCGTAATATTTTCCTAAGGTGGTTAGGGTTGCGTAGGTGGTACTTACCCGTTACCAGTGGTTACTGGTTGTGCGCTACATTTTCTAATTGGTGCTATAGTGATTATATGTGCTATGTTCTAAAGTGATATTTCTACAACGTGCTAGCTCCAAAAGTGCTTATTCCTGACAGTGGTCCAGGTGGCCCTGTCTTGTACATATCCCCTGTAAATTTTGCCCGTGCCTGTTGGCACATTGTAAAGTGTGTGTTTTTATCTAATGTGTTTTGGTATAATACAAAGGCTATTTTTATATAATACCTTGTGTGGAGTTTCCTTTGTGGTGGGCCTTGGGTGTTGTTGCTGGGTGCGCGCGCAAACGCAGTACACATTGCCTCCGGGATAAGCCTGACTGCTCGTGCCAAGCTACCAAGGGGGTGAGCAGGGGTTATCTTTGGCGTGTAACTCCCCAGCCCTGACTAGAGTGCAGGTTTCTGCCTGGCTTTGGCGCAAGCCCTAGCCAACCAGAAATCCCATTTCTAACAATTACACATAGCGCACAGATCACTTAGACCTGTCCCCTAGGCCAACCTGGCCTCTCAGGGGCTCAAACGCCCTTTGTCCAGCAGAGTCAGGGCTAGCTGCGAATGCAGCAACGCACAGGGTGCAGGGCACCACCTAAACATTGCAGCTGCCCAGTAAGTGCTGGGCAGCTGTGAAGGAACCTGGCACCGGCGTGCCTCTTGAGCCCTCTCTGGGCTCTGGAAGGCCCAAAACAACGTGGGAGCCTTGTGGGCTCTAGATCAGCAACAGAAATATGCCCCAGTCACGTTGCAGCCTCGTGGGCTCGAAAACACCAATATGCCCCCGTATGTTGGAGCCTCAATGGGCTCTGGACTAATAATGTCCCTCAAACGTTGGAGCCAAATTGGGCTCTTGATTACTACTACCCCCTTCGTTGGAGCGGCCCTCTGGCAGGCGGGGCCGCTCAAGCACCGTGCCTTCACTGGCACTGAGCTGAGTCCGCCAATAAATGCCCCCAAGCGCTGGCACAGGTAGATGGGCCCCCCTCTGGGGCCCTTCCAACAAAACTCACCCCGACGTTGGAGCCTCCCAGGAACAATGGGCCCGACGGTGGAGCTGCCGCTGTGGGCCGGGCAGCAGGGAAAGCACTGTGCGCTGCGGAGGAGGGACCCACGAGGACGCCCGCACTCACCTTCGGTTTGGGGAGGCGGCGTCTCCTCTCTCGGGTGTCACCTCTCTGCGGTGCGGACCTCTCTTCACCTGGGCCCCCCTCCTAGGACCCAGGACTTGGATGCGGAGCCTGCCGGGCTCCGGACTTCTTGCTTGCCTTTCCTCCTTCACCACCGGAGCGCGGGGTAGGCTCCCGTCTGCTTCTGGGTTTCGGGACGAGGCCCCGCCCACGTCCCAACGAGAACTGCCTGACTTCCTTTGGGAGTCCGGCTGCGGCGGTGATTTCTCCTCTGCTTTCCCCGAAGCGCGAGGTGGGCTCCCGCCTTCGTCTTAAAGTGAAAATAGGCGGAAATAGCGGGGTGGGCACCCGCCAATGCGCGCCGCAACGCGGGGGGGGCACCCGCTATAAAAATAATTAAATAAGCGGGATGGGCACCCTCCAACGAGCACCACAATGCGGGGTGGGCACCCGCTAAAATCCACGGGCAAAGCGGGGGAATCCCTACATCGGGGTTCCCTCATAAATTATTGCAGCTCAGCGCTGCTGGTCATCACGAAGGCGCTCTTCAGCAAGCCAAAAATAAAGCGCTTCTCGGACAGGGAAGACACAGCGCTCCTCCCAGGCAAGGCCCAGGAACAAAGATTTCTAGGAGGGCAGGGGGGCAAGGGCTGGGCCCAGGGGCCAGCTCACAGGGCCCTCCAGTCAGGGAGGCAGTCCCCAGTGGCGGCCTCTCCTGGCACCCAGCAGCAGCAGCAGGCCCCCCCAGTTAGGATCAGCAGAGAACATTTTGTAAGGGGTCACAGCCCCTTTTTATACACATGTTACCTTTGTCTCAAGGTGCAGGGAAGGGGCGAACCAGATGCAACTGGTTCTTGAGCACTTTGTTTTGCTCAGCCCCTCTCCCTATTCACAGAACAGGCCAGGGTCATCAGTCGCACCACAGGGGGCGGAGCCATCATTGTGTGGGGAAAGCCCAGCCCTATTCAGGTCCTAGGTGTACTCCTCCCACCCATCTGGCTGCTGACCTCCCCATTCACCACTGGGTGACTCATCCTAACTCTGGGGATTTCCTAGCCCATCACATGACCTCAGCCATCCAATCGCCAGACAAGGCACTCATCTCACACTGCACACAGAAATGCCAACTTCTAGAAGTGGCACTTCCACACTAGGAACATTGACGCCACACACATCATCGCGCAGCATTTCATCACACGAGTCGACACATATCAAACTCGACCCTGCACTCCCCACACATCAGGAACTAGCATGGTCACTCAGATCCCCCATGCATTCCTATGGGAGGGCAGGTCAGTCTCACTAAACCATGCACAGAGCGCACGCGCTTTCCACTAAGACACAGTGTGAAAGCGCCTAGAGGCCTAAAACCACTAGTACTCCATAGGGAAAAAGCTAATATACTCGCAAAAAGTTTAGGGGTGAACCTGCCAGAAGGGCCAAGTCCAACAGTGGTGTTTTAGGGTGTAGTGCAGTGCAGTGGTGTTCGAGTAGTGTAGGGGTTCATGCAGGTGGTGGTGCTTTAGGGTTTAGGGAAGTGCAGTGGTGTTAGGGCAATGTAGGGGTTTGTGCAGGGGTGATATTTTAGGGCAGTGCAGTGGTGTTCGGGCAGTGTAGGGAGTTGTGCTGGGGGTGGTGTTTTAGGGTTTAGAGTATTGCAGTGGTCTTTGGGTAGTGTAGGGGGTCGTGCTGGGGTAGAGTTTAGGGTTTAGGGCAGTTCAGTGGTGTTCGCGTAGATTAGGGGGTCGTGCTGGGGGTCGTGTTTTAGGGTTTAAGGCAGTGCAGTGGTGTACGGGCAGTGTATGGGGTCATACTGGGGGTGGTGTATTAGGGTTTAGGCTATTGCAGTGGTCTTTGGGTAGTGTAGCGGGTCGTGCTGGGGTAGTGTTTTTGGGTTTAGGGCAGTGCAGTGATATTTGGGTAGTGAAGGGGGTTGTGCTAAGGGTGGTGTTTTAGGGTTTAGGGTAGTACAGTGGTGTTCGGGTAGTGCAGGGGGTCGTGCTGGGGGTGTTGTTTTAGGGTTTATGAGAGTGCAGTGGTGTTCAGGCAGTGTAGGGGGTCGTTTTGGGATAGTGTTTTAGGGTTTAGGGCAGTGCAGTGGTGTTCGGGTAGTGTAGGGGGTCGTGCAGGGATTGGAGTTTTAGGGTTTAGGGCAGTGCAGTGGTGTTTGGGTAGTGTAGGGGGTCATGCAGCAGGTTTAGTTTTAGCGTTTAGGGCAGTGCAGTGGTGTTCGGGCAGCATAGGGGGCCGTGCATGGGGTGGTGTCTTAGGGTTTAGGGCAGTGCAGTGGTGTTTGGGCAGTTTAGGGGGTCATGCAGGGGGTGGTGTTTTAGGGTTTAGGGCAGGGCAGTGGTGTTCGGGTAGTGTAGGGGGTCGTGCATTGGTGGTGTTTTGGGGTTTAGGGCAGTGCAGTGGTGTTCAGGCAGTGTAGGGGTCGTGCAGGGGGTGGTGTTTTAGGGTTTCGGCAGTGCAGTGGTGTTCGGGCAGCATAGGGGGTCGTGCATGGGGTGGTGTTTTAGGGTTCAGGGCAGGGCACTGCAGTGGTGTTCGGGCAGTGTAGGGGGTCATGCGAGGGTGGTGTTTTAGGGTTTAGGGCAGGGCAGTGGTGTTCGGGTAGTGTAGGGGGTCGTGCAGGGGTGGTGTTTTAGGGTGTAGGGCGGTGCAGTGGTGTTCGGGCAGTGTAGGGGTTCGTGCAGGGGGTGGTGCTTTAGGGTTTAGGGCAGTGCAGTGGTTTTCGGGCAGTGTAGGGGGTCGTGCAGGGGGTGGTTTTTTAAGGTTCAGGGCAGGGCAGTGTAGTGGTTTTCGGGCAGTGTAGGGGGTCATGCTGGGGGTGGTGGATTAGGGTTTAGGGTATTGCAGTGGTCTTTGGGTAGTGTAGGGGGTCGTACTGGGGGTGGTGTTTTAGGGTTTAGGGTAGTGCAGTGGTGTTCGGATAGTGTAAGGGTTGTGCTGGGGTGGTGTTTTAGGGTTTATGGGAGTGCAGTGGTGTTCGGGCAGTGTAGGGGGTCGTGCTGGGGTAGTGTTTTAGGGTTTAGGGCAGTACAGTGATGGTCGGGCAGTGTAGGGTTCGTGCAGGGGGTGGAGTTTCAGGGTTTAGGGTAGTGCAGTGATGTTCTGGCAGTGTAGGGGTCATGCAGGCGGGTGTTTTAGGATTTATGGCAGTGCAGTGGTGTCCGCGTAGTGGAGGGGGTCATGCTGGGATGGTGTCTTAGGGTTTAGGGCAGTGCAGGTGTGTTCGGGTAGTGTAGTGGGTTGTGCTAGGGGTGGTATTTTAGGGTGTAGAGTAGTACAGTGTTGTTCGGGTAGTGTAGGGGGTCGTGCTGAGGGTGGTGTTTTAGGGTTTATGGGAGGGCAGTGGTGTTCAGGCAGTTTAGGGGGTCATGTTGGGATAGTGTTTTAGGGTTTAGGGCAGTGCAGTGGTGTTCTGGTAGTGTAGGGAGTTGTGTAGGGGGTGGTGTTTTAGGGTTTAGGGCAGTGCAGTGGTGTTCGTGTATTGTAGGGGGTTGTGCAGGGGGTGGTGTTTTAGGGATTAGGGCAGTGCAGTGGTGTTTGGGCAGTGTAGGGGTTCGTGCAGGGGGTGGTGCTTTAGGGTTTAGGGCAGTGCAGTGATGTTCGGGCAGTGTAGGGGTTCGTGCTGGTGGTGGGGTTTTAGGGTTCAGGGCAAAGCAGTGCTGTACATGCAGTGTAGGGGGTCGTGCAGTTGGTGGTGTTTTATGGTTCAGGGCTGGGCAGTGGTGTTCGGGCAGTGTAGGTGGTCATGCTGGGGGTGGTGTTTTAGGGTTTAGGGTATTGCAGTGGTCTTTGGGTAGTGTAGGGGGTCTTGCTGGGGGTGGTATTTTAGGGTTTAGGATAGTGCAGTGGTGTTTGGGTAGTGTAGGGGGTCGTCCTGGGGTGGTGTTTTAGGGTTTAGGGTATTGCAGTGGTCTTTGGACAGTGTAGGGGGTCATGCTGGGGGTGGGGATGGTGTTTTAGGGTTTAGGGTATTGCAGTGGTTAGTGGGTAGTGTAGAGGTTCGTGCTGAGGTAGTGTTTTAGGGTTTAGGGCAGTGCAGTTGTGTTCGGGTAAGGTAGGGGGTCGTGTTGGGGGAGGTGTTTTAGGGTTTAGGGCAGTGCAGTGGTGTTCAGGTAGTGTAGGGGGTCGTGCTGGGGTTGGTGTTTTAGGGTTTAGGGCAGTGCAGTGTTGTTCGAGCAGTGTAGGGGTTGTGCATGGGGTGAAGTTTTAGGGTTTAGGGCAGTGCAGTGGTGTTCGGGCAGTGTAGGGGGTCATGCAGAGGGTAGTGTTTTAGGGTTTAGGGCAGTGCAGTGATGTTCGGGCAGTGTAGGGGTTCGTGCAGGGGGTGATGTTTTAGGGTTTAGGGCAGTGCAGTGGTGTTCGGGTAGTGTAGGGGGTCGTGCTAGAGGTGGTGTTGTAGGGTTTAGGGCAGGGCAGTGCAGTGGTGTTCAGGCAATGTAGGAGTTCGTGCAGGGGTGATATTTTAGGGCAGTGCAGTGGTGTTAGGGCTGTGTAGGGAGTTGTGCTGGGGGTGGTGTTTTAGGGTTTAGGGTATTGCAGTGGTCTTTGGGTAGTGTAGGGGGTCGTGCTGGGGTGGAGTTTAGGGTTTAGGGCAGTTCAGTAGTGTTCGCGTATTTTAGGGGGTCATGCTGGGGGTGGTGTTTTAGGGTGTAGGGCAGTGTAGTGGTGTACGGGCAGTGTAGGGGGTCATACTGGGGTCGGTGTATTAGGGTTTAGGCTATTGCAGTGGTCTTTGGGTAGTGTAGCGGGTCGTGCTGGGGTAGTGTTTTTGGGTTTAGGGCAGTGCAGCAGTATTTGGGTAGTGAAGGGGGTTGTGCTAGGGGTGGTGTTTTAGGGTTTATGAGAGTGCAGTGATGTTCAGGCAGTGTAGGGGGTCGTTTTGGGATAGTGTTTTAGGGTTTAGGGCAGTGCAGTGGTGTTCGGGTAGTGTAGGGGGTTGTGCAGGGATTGGAGTTTTAGGGTTTAGGGCAGGGCAGTGGTGTTTGGGTAGTGTAGGGGGTCATGCAGCGGGTTTAGTTTTAGCGCTTAGGGCAGTGCAGTGGTGTTCGGGCAGCATAGGGGGTCGTGCATGGGGTGGTGTTTTAGGGTTAGGGCTGTGCAGTGGTGTTCGGGCAGTGTAGGGGGTCATGCAGGGGGTGGTGTTTTAGGGTTTAGGGCAGGGCAGTGGTGTTTGCGTAGTGTAGGGGGTCGTGCAGGGGTGGTGTTTTAGGGTTTAGGGCAGTGCAGTGGTGTTTAGGCAGTGTAGGGGTTATGCAGGGGGTGGTGTTTTAGGGTTTTGGCAGTGCAGTGGTGTTCGGGCAGCATAGGGGGTCGTGCATGGAGTGGTGTTTTAGGGTTTAGGGCTGTGCAGTGGTGTTCGGGCAGTGTAGGGGGTCATGCAAGGGTGGTGTTTTAGGGTTTAGGGCAGGGCAGTGGTGTTCGGGTAGTGTAGGAGGTCGTGCAGGGGTGGTATTTTAGGGTTTAGGGTGGTGCAGTGGTGTTCGGGCAGTGTAGCGGTTCGTGCAGGGGGTGGTGCTTTAGGGTTTAGGGCAGTGCAGTTGTTATCGGGCAGTGTAGGGGGTCATGCAGGGGTGGTGTTTTATGGTTCAGGGCAGGGCAGTGTAGTGGTTTTCGGGCAGTGTAGGGGGTCATGCTGGGGGTGGTGGTTTAGGGTTTAGGGTATTGCAGTGGTCTTTGGGTAGTGTAGGGGGTCGTGCTGGGGGTGGTGTTTTAGGGTTTAGGGTAGTGCAGTGGTGTTTGGATAGTGTACGGGTTGTGCTGGGGGTGGTGTTTTAGGGTTTATGGGAGTGCAGTGGTGTTCGGTCAGAGTAGGGGGTCATGCTGTGGGTGGTGTTTTAGGGTTTAGGGTATTGCAGTGGTCTGTGGGCAGTGTAGGGGGCTGTGCTGGGGTTGTGTTTTGGGTTTTAGGGCAGGGCAGTGGTGTTCGGGTAGTGTAGGGTTGTTGGACTTGGCCCTTCTGGCAGGTTCACCCCTGAACTTTTTTTGCTTTTTACTGGTGACTTGGTGTGGTAATTTTTTGGTTTCTGCGCACTTTCCCTGTGTCCCAGGGTAAAGTGCGTGCGTGCTCTGAGTGCATGTGGTGAGATAGGCCTGCCCTCCCATAGGAATGCATGGGGAATGTATGTGTCCCTAGTAGTTTCTGATGCGTGGGGTGTGCAGGCCCGAGTTTGGTATGTGCGGACTCGTGGGAGTGAATGCTGCGCGATGATGTGTGCGGCGTGCATGTACCTAGTATGGAAGTGCCACTTCTAGAGGTGGGCACTTCTGCAGTGTGTCTGTCGGGTGATTGGCTGGTCATGTCATGTGACGGGCTAGGGATTCCCCAGAGTCAGGATGAGTCACCCAGTGGTGAATGGGGAGATCAGCAGCTAGATGGGTGGGAGGAGTACACCTGGGTCCTGAATAGGACAGGGTTTTCCACACACAATGCTGGCTCCGCCCCCTGTGGTGCGACTGACGACCCTAGCCCTGCCAGTGAATAGAGTGAGGGGCTGAGCACATCAAGGGTGCTCCCCAACCAGCTGCGACTGGTTTTCCCCCTCACCCTGAACCCAGAACAAAGGGGTTTGCTGTATAAAAATGGGGCTGTGTCCCCACAGAAACTGTTCTGCTTTGGATTCTGACAGGAGGGGGCTTGCTGCTGGTGGGGCCCAGGAGGGGCCGCCATGGGGGTTGCCTCCCTGCTGGAGGGCCCTGTGTGCTGGCCCCTGGGCCCTGCCTTGCCCCCTTGATGCCTCCAGGACTTGGAGGGCGACTTGCTTTATTTCCCTTGCCCCAGGACCTCTGCAACAGCCTGCTAGCGCTCTGGGAGCGCTTTATCGCTATTTTTGCCAGGAAGAAGAGCGTGCATGCTCTGCAGCGCTCAGCTGCCATCCTTGCCCCCAGAGGGAATCCCCAGCGTAGGGATTCCCCCGTAATGGCTGTTCCGTGTGGGAGCCTACCCCGCCGCCTGTCGGCTTATGGTAATCTGATGTGATTTGGGTGCTAGGAAATGTACGGTGTAGTATGTTTTGCGCACCCTGTGTTCATGCTTTTGGTGCTAGGAAATGTACTGTATATAGCCTGTCTTGCGCACCCTGTGTCGTGTACCTCTAAATGTGGTCTTTTCTGCCTAGGAGGTTGTTTTACCTGCGTAGGTTGATGGTAGGGAGAATGTACTTCCCTGTGTTATGTACGCCCCTAGTGTAGGTATACTTAGGTGGCTAGGTCTAATGCGTTAGACTTGCGAGAAATTGCATAACGTGGTTTATGCCCCTGTGATGGATGCAGGATAGGTTTTATACCTGATGCCAGTGTGATGACGCTGAGGTCATTATTGCGCCAGTAGAGACTGGTTGTGCTCTACAGTTACTTTGTGTTATGTTCTACGTTTACTATTGGTGATTTGTGCTATGTTCTAAGTGCTAATTCCTGACAGTGGTCCATGTGGCCCTGTCCCCTGTATATATAATCCCTTGTAAATTCTGCCCGTGCCTGTTGGCACATTGTAGAGTGTGTGTTTTTATCTAATGTGTTGTGTATAATACAAAGGCTATTTTTATAGAATACCTTGTGTGGAGTTTCCTTTGTGGTGGGCCTTGGGTGTTGTTGCTGGGTGCGCGCGCGCAAACGCTTTACACATCGCCTCAGGGATAAGCCTGTCTGCTCGTGCCAAGCTACCAAGGGGGTGAGCAGGGGTTATCTTTGGCGTGTAACTTCCTTGCCCTGACTAGAGTGGTGGTTTTTGCCTGGCTTTGGCGCAAGCCCTAGCCAACCAGAAATCCCATTTCTAACAAGGGTGTTGTGCTAGGGGTGGTGTTTTAGGCTTTAGGGTAGTACTGTTTTGTTCGGGTAGTGTAGGGGGTCGTGCTGGGGGTGGTTTTTTAGGGTTTATGGGAGTGCAGTGGTGTTCGTGCAGTGTAGGGGGTCGTGGTGGGATAGTGTTTTAGGGTTCAGGGCAGTGCAGTGGTGTTCGGGTAGTGTAGGGGGTCATGCAGGGGGTGGAGTTTTAGGGTTTAGGGCAGTGCAGTGGTGTTTGGGCAGTGTAGGGGTTGTGCAAGGGTGGTGTTTTACGGTTTAGGGCATTGCAGTGGTGTTTAGGCAGTGCAGGGTTATGTGTAGGGGGTGGTGCTTTAGGGTTTAGGGCAGTGCAGTGGTTTTCGGGCAGTGTAGGGGGTCATGCTGGGGGTGCTGTTTTAGGATTCAGGGCAGAGCAGTTGTGTATGGGCAGTGTAGGGGGTAGTGCAGGGGGTGGTGTTTTAGGGTTCGGGGCAGGGCAGTGCAGTGGTGTTCGGGCAGAGTAGGTGTTCCTGCTTGGGTTGGTGTTTTAGGGTTTGTGGTATTGCAGTGGTCTTTGGGCAGTGTAGGGGGTCATGCTGGGTGTGGCGTTTTAGGGTTTAGGGGATTGCAGTGGTCTTTGGGTAGTGTAGGGGTTTGTGCTGAGGTAGTGTTTTAGGGTTTAGCGTATTGCATTGGTCTTTGGGTAGTGTAGGGGGTCGTGCTGGGGTAGTGTTTTAGGGTTTAGGGCAGTATAGTGGTGTTCGGGTAGTGTAGGGGGTCATGCTGGTGTGGTGTTTTAGGATTTAGGGTTTAGGGCAGTGGTGTTCAGGTAGTGTAGGGGCTGGTGCTGAAGGTGGTGTTTTAGGGATTTGGGTATTGCAGTGGTCTTTGGGCAGTGTAGGGGGTCGTGCTGGGGGTGGTGTTCTAGGGTTTATGGTATTGCAGTAGTCTTAGGGTACTGCAGGGGTTCATGCTGGGGTAGTGTTTTAGGGTTTAGGGCATTGCAATGGTGTTCGGGTAGTGTAGGGTGTTGGACAGGCCTCACAGACGGCTCGCGCCCTCCCCGCTCGACAAGGCCAGGACTCCGGGCCACCTGGCATAACCCCGCGACCAGCACCTGTACCCTGTCCCCCGATGGACCCTCTGCCCTCGGACCCCTACTCATCACGGGGTCCAGCCCCACCGGCTTTCCCGGCCAGGTCAAGCCGCCATCTTGGACCCTGTACCACGCGGCCGCCTGGCCTCCCCTCGACCCTAACCCCGGGCCTGGCCGGCCCCGACATCCCGGCACCACTATCCACCCAGGAGGTGAGCGGATCACTTGGCAGGTCAATGGGAGACCGAAGTGTCAAGGGCTCTCCCCCGCCAGGTGCCGATCACTCCCAGCTCCCCCGGGCACTGGCTCCACCCCCTGCTGGGTGTCTGGACACCTTCATCCCGGACCCTCCGACCTCCAAGTGCGAGGGTCCGGACATCAAAGGGCACCAGCCCTATAACTGAGGCAGCTCCGGAGCAGGAAGGCAGTTGTATCCTGGAGTCGAGAGACACCGAGTGAACTCAACCCTGACGGTCTACTGGCGCTGCCGTAGCCCGCTCTTGTGAACCATCGTCCTGCCTGCTGGCGCTGCCGCGGCCTTCTGCAACCTTCATCTTCCGGGGACCTGCTGGCGCTGCCGCGGCCCGTTGTACCGACCATCCTCACCGGGACCTGCTGGCGCTGCCGCGGCCCTCTGCAACCTTCATCTTCCTGGGACCTGCTGGCGCTGCCGCGGCCCGTTGTACCGACCATCCTCACCGGGACCTGCTGGCGCTGCCGCGGCCCTCTGCAACCTTCATCTTCCTGGGACCTGCTGGCGCTGCCGCGGCCCGTTGTAACGACCATCCTCACCGGGACCTGCTGGCGCTGCCGCGGACCGTTCATCTTCCAGGGACCTGCTGGCGCTGCCGCGGCCCACACCACCTAACCACCAAGCTCGAGGATTGTGAGCTCATCACCATCTCATCCGAATTACCTGATTGGTAAATAGACTGTCCCGCTACCCCCTTCCCTACCTTACGAGACTCTAATCGAGGGGACCCCTGAGTCCAGACCTCCTTGTACCATTTTACCGTACCTTAAATAAGTGCCTATAAAGATCACTGAACCTTCTCCGTGTGTGATATCTGTCTGTGGGGGGGGGAAGTTACTTGTCTGTACGATCGCTGGAGACGGCTCTCCCCGGAGACCTCTCCTCCTGACCCCGGCCGACCCTCCCGGTCCATCTACCTTTTCTAACATTGGTGGCCAGCGGCGCGATCCGAATCAACGCGTAATCGTACAGAGAGTAGCTCACCCCACGACAAAGCACGATGTCGACCAAAGATAGCAGCTCCACCGAGAAGTTCCAAATGGAGAAACTAGAGGAGTACAACCACCGCGAACTGAGACAATTTTGCATAGAACTTGGCATTGCTACCACTGGCCTGAGTACCAAGGATGACCTAAAGCACGCCCTTGAGTCGTGGACAGAAACGGGGGT
Organism: Triturus cristatus; assembly: GCF_964204655.1. Lineage (NCBI taxonomy): Eukaryota > Metazoa > Chordata > Amphibia > Caudata > Salamandridae > Triturus > Triturus cristatus. The sequence goes on along the minus strand of NC_140593.1, from coordinate 715,175,103 downwards.
CGCAAGACCCTCCGACCAAAACAGTGTTACACCAGAGGGGAACGCCACGACTCCCGAGGAACGGGGAACGGGCCTCTCACCGGAGGAGATACGAGAAAGAGACAGAGTCAGACTGCACGAATTAGAGATGGCACGACTCAAGATGGATGGGGAGCTCAAGTTAGCTGAACAGAAACTCAACCTCGAGCATATGCGGATTCGAGAGGAGCGAGAAGAAAAACAGAGACAGAGAGAACTGGAAGAGAAAAAGATAACGCTCGAGCACGAGCGCCAATTGGCAGAGATAGAACTGCGCAAACAGCATAAGGACTTGGGGGTGCCTGAAAGACCACACACCCCGGGACCAACTGAGAAAAAAGTTCACATCCCCAAGGATGTGGTCCGCGAGTATGTCCGAGAAGACGACATACAACAATGGTTTAAGGCCTATGAGATCGCAATGACCTCCCACCAGATCGACCGGAGTGATTGGGGAGCCGGACTTTGGGGGAGATTTATCAACGAGGGTCGCGATGCCCTGCTGCAGCTCCCCGATCACCAAATGTCGTCCTACGACCACATGAAGGCTGCCCTCCTCAACCGCTACGGCCTCACGCCCGAGATGTACCGCCAGAGGTTCAGGGATTGCACCCGGATCCCAGGTACCACTTGGGTGGAATACGTGAACTATTTCAGCCGGGCCTTCGAGGGTTGGATCAAGGGAAGTCAGGTCACCACCTACGAACAGCTCTTCAACCTCATGGTATGGGAACACCTGTCAAACAACTGCTTTGTCGAGCTCCGGCAGCACCTACTCGACAGTAAGCTGACTGACCCCCGGCAGCTCGCCGCCGAAGCTGACCGGTGGGAGAGCACCCGAGTGGGCCGGAAAGGGCCACACGACCAGAACAGAAGCAACCAAGGCCAGCACCGTCCTCGGGGAGGAGGAGGAGGCCAGGGGCGGGGGAGAGACGCCTTGCCAGCAACAACCGTGGCCAGCACCCCGCCGCCGGCCGGCCGGGGCAACCCCCCGTTGCGGCCTGGGTACCGAGCCAACGTCACGTGCCACAGATGCCAGCGACTAGGCCACTACGCCAACGATCCGAACTGCCCGCTGAACCAAACGCCCAAACCCCGCCAGGTAGCTGCCGCTGCCCTGGGGGAGGAGCAGTCGTGGGAGGGTCCCGAGGAGTGTGAGCCGGACCAGCAAGGGTGGGAACCGGCCGCCATGGTCCTGGCATGCTTAGGGGGAAGAGACATGGTTCCGCGGGCTCCCCTACCCGCCAACACCAGGAAATACGGTCAGTGGGTGACCATTAATGGACAGAGAGCTGAGGCCTTGCGCGACACCGGCGCCAGCGTGACGGCCGTCCGCTGTCACCTGGTGAAGCCCGAGCAGATCTTGCCGAACATTCTCTGCCCCGTCCGCTCGGCAGATAACTCTGAAAGCATGTGCAAGATGGCCTGCGTCCCGTTTGAATGGGGAGGGGTCTCCGGCCTACTGAAAGTGACGGTCCGGGACGATGCCCCCGTGGACTGCCTCCTGGGGAATGACCTCGAGAGTTCCCCGTGGGCCACCGTTGAGAGAAGAGAGCACTTGGGGATGCTGGGCCTCCCGGACTGGGCCTGCATGACTACCCGATCCATGGCCGGCCGGGCCGCCCCCCGATCAGAAGAAACCGAATGGCCGGCACCTCCGCCCCCGGTTGCCCCCGTAGAGGACAACGGCGAGGCCGACCTCCCAGACCCGGCCCCCGAAGAAAGCGCGCAACCCCAGGACCTTCCGGATCTGGCTCAGTGGCGGCAAGAAGGGGGGCCCACCCAAGAACAGTTCCGCCAGGAGCAAAAGACCTGTCCCTCCCTCGAGGGACTTCGCCAACAAGCCAGCACCCAAGCCGCCGGGGACACCACCGGAACCCACTGGGTCTACTGGGATAACGACCTGCTCTACAGCGAGCAAAGAATCGCCGAGCTGGGGGCCAGTCGAGTTCTGGTGGTACCGCTCCGCTTCCGAGACTTTCTACTCAACCTAGCCCACGATGTCCCCCTGGCCGGGCACCTGGGCCAAGATAAAACGTACAGTCGACTGGTGACCCACTTTTTCTGGCCAAAAATGAGGAATGACGTCCTGCACCACTGCCGATCGTGCCCCACATGCCAAGCAAGCGGGAAGAGTGGCCGGAAGCTTAAGGCTCCTCTACAACCCTTCCCGGTGGTCACCACCCCGTTCGAGAGGGTGGGGATAGACATTGTGGGGCCGCTGGACCCTCGCACGGCACAAGGACACAGGTTCATCTTGGTACTAGTGGACCATGCCACCCGCTATCCCGAGGCGGTGCCCCTACGGACCGTGACCGCTCCAGTGGTTGGCCGGGCCCTGATGGGGATCTTCTCCCGGGTAGGCTTCCCCCGAGAAGTCGTCAGCGACCGAGGTACGAACTTCATATCGAAGTACATGAAGTCCCTCTGGCAACAATGCGGGGTCACATACAGATTCACGACCCCCTATCACCCCCAAGGAAACGGACTAGTGGAACGGTTCAACCGCACTCTCAAAGGGATGATTGGGGGATTGGAAGAGCCTCTCCGTCGCCAGTGGGATGTACTGCTCCCGTGCCTCCTCTTCGCCTACCGAGAAGTACCCCAGAAGTCCCTCGGCTTTAGCCCCTTTGAACTCCTATACGGACACCCTGTGCGAAGGCCCCTCAGCCTCGTGAAGGAGGGCTGGGAGTTGGCCCCCCTAACGACCCCTCCAGACGTCTTCAAATACCTCCTGGCCTTACGAAACCAGACCCGGCGCTTCAGGGAGATTGCCAAGGCGAACCTCGAGGCCAGCCAGGAAGACATGAAGAGGTGGTATGACCACAATGCCTCCTCCGTGGAATTCGAGCCGGGGCAGCAAGTATGGGTAATGTCCCCCACCGAACCGTGTGCCCTGCAAGATAAGTGGGCGGGGCCCTTCAAAGTGGTCGAGCGCAAAAGCCCCGTCACTTATCTCATCGACCTGGGGACCTCCCGGAACCCCCTTCGGGTCCTCCACACCAACCGGCTCAAACCGCACTTTGTGCGCTCCGAACTAAGCCTCTTGATGGCTACGGACAGTGGCACCGAAGAAGACTCCGAACCCCTCCCGGATCTCCTGAAGACTCAAGAGAAGGACGGGTCCGTGGATGGGGTCCGGCTCTCGGACGCCCTCACTACGGAGCAACGACAGGACTGCCGGGACCTCCTGCTGCAGTACGCTGCCCTGTTCTCCCTCACCCCCGGGGTCACCCCCTGGTGTTTGCACGACGTAGACACCGGGGACAGTCCCCCTGTCCGGCACCGGGCCTACCTCGTACCAGATCGGGTACGGGCCTGCATACAGGAGGAAGTAGCCAAGATGCTCACGATCGGGGTCATCGAGCCCTCGGACAGTCCCTGGGCCAGCCCGGTCGTACTAGTCCCCAAAGCCGCTGCCCCCGGCACCGCACCTGAACTGAGATTCTGCGTCGACTACCGGGGCTTGAACGCTGTCACCCGGACCGACGCTCATCCCATCCCCCGAGCAGACGAGCTGATCGACCGGCTGGGGGCCGCCCGCTACCTTAGTATCTTCGACCTAACGGCGGGCTACTGGCAAATCGGCCTCACACCCAGGGCTCAGGAACGATCGGCCTTCTCCACCCCCGATGGCCACTATCAATTTAAGGTCATGCCCTTTGGCATGAAGAATGCCCCCGCCACGTTCCAACGCCTTGTGAACCAGGTCTTGGCGGGGCTTGAAGAATTCAGCGCTGCCTACCTGGACGATATCGCTGTGTACAGCCGCCACTGGTCCGACCACCTCCGTCACCTCCAAGAGGTCCTACAAGCCCTCCAGCGGGCCGGCCTCACCATTAAGGCCGGCAAGTGCCAGATTGGCCAAGGGTCTGTGACCTACCTTGGGCACCAAGTGGGGAGCGGGCTGGTGGCCCCCCTACAACTTAAGATTGCTGCCATCCAGTCCTGGCAGCCCCCCGTCACCCAGACCGAGGTCCGAGCCTTCTTGGGGCTCACCGGCTACTACCGGCGGTTCGTGAAGGAATACGGCAGCATCGTGGGGCCCCTCACGGGTCTCACATCCAAGAACTAGCCAAAGCGGGTCAATTGGACTCCTGACTGTCAAGCGGCCTTCGAGGAGCTGAAGGCCGCCCTGTGCACCGCCCCGGTGCTCCAGGCCCCCGATTACAGTCGGGAGTTTGTGGTGCAGACCGACGCCTCCGACCACGGCATCGGAGCCGTCCTCTCTCAGTTGAACCCCGAAGGTCAGGACCAGCCGGTGGCCTTCATCAGTCGACGTCTCCTGGCCCGAGAACAGCGTTGGAGCACCATCGAGAGGGAAGCCTTCGCAGTGGTGTGGGCCCTCAAAAAGCTCCGGCCCTATCTCTTCGGTACCCACTTCCGGGTACAGACCGACCATCGACCCCTGCAATGGCTGATGCAGATGCGGGGGGAGAACCCAAAACTCTTGCGCTGGTCCATTTCCCTGCAGGGAATGGACTTCACTGTGGAGCACCGACCGGGCCGAGACCACGCCAACGCGGATGGCCTGTCCCGCTTTTTCCGCCTCGACGAAGAGAGTCCCCAAGGGGATGGGTGACTCTCCCCGCCTTCAGCTGGGGGGGACGCATGTTGGACAGGCCTCACAGACGGCTCGCGCCCTCCCCGCTCGACAAGGCCAGGACTCCGGGCCACCTGGCATAACCCCGCGACCAGCACCTGTACCCTGTCCCCCGACGGACCCTCTGCCCTCGGACCCCTACTCATCACGGGGTCCAGCCCCACCGGCTTTCCCGGCCAGGTCAAGCCGCCATCTTGGACCCTGTACCACGCGGCCGCCTGGCCTCCCCTCGACCCTAACCCCGGGCCTGGCCGGCCCCGACATCCCGGCACCACTATCCACCCAGGAGGTGAGCGGATCACTTGGCAGGTCAATGGGAGACCGAAGTGTCAAGGGCTCTCCCCCGCCAGGTGCCGATCGCTCCCAGCTCCCCCGGGCACTGGCTCCACCCCCTGCTGGGTGTCTGGACACCTTCATCCCGGACCCTCCGACCTCCAAGTGCGAGGGTCCGGACATCAAAGGGCACCAGCCCTATAACTGAGGCAGCTCCGGAGCAGGAAGGCAGTTGTATCCTGGAGTCGAGAGACACCGAGTGAACTCAACCCTGACGGTCTACTGGCGCTGCCGTAGCCCGCTCTTGTGAACCATCGTCCTGCCTGCTGGCGCTGCCGCGGCCTTCTGCAACCTTCATCTTCCGGGGACCTGCTGGCGCTGCCGCGGCCCGTTGTACCGACCATCCTCACCGGGACCTGCTGGCGCTGCCGCGGCCCTCTGCAACCTTCATCTTCCTGGGACCTGCTGGCGCTGCCGCGGCCCGTTGTACCGACCATCCTCACCGGGACCTGCTGGCGCTGCCGCGGCCCTCTGCAACCTTCATCTTCCTGGGACCTGCTGGCGCTGCCGCGGCCCGTTGTAACGACCATCCTCACCGGGACCTGCTGGCGCTGCCGCGGACCGTTCATCTTCCAGGGACCTGCTGGCGCTGCCGCGGCCCACACCACCTAACCACCAAGCTCGAGGATTGTGAGCTCATCACCATCTCATCCGAATTACCTGATTGGTAAATAGACTGTCCCGCTACCCCCTTCCCTACCTTACGAGACTCTAATCGAGGGGACCCCTGAGTCCAGACCTCCTTGTACCATTTTACCGTACCTTAAATAAGTGCCTATAAAGATCACTGAACCTTCTCCGTGTGTGATATCTGTCTGTGGGGGGGGGAAGTTACTTGTCTGTACGATCGCTGGAGACGGCTCTCCCCGGAGACCTCTCCTCCTGACCCCGGCCGACCCTCCCGGTCCATCTACCTTTTCTAACATAGGGGTTCGTGCAGGGGTGGTGTTTTAGGGCTTAGAGCAGTGCAGTGGTGTTCGGGCAGTGTAGCGTGTCGTGCAGGTGGTGGTGTTTTAGGGTTTAGGGCAGTGCAGCGCAGTGGTGTTTGGGTAGTGTAGGGGGTCATGCACGGGGTGGAGTTTTAGGGTTTAGGGCAGTGCAGTGGTGTTCGGGCAGTGTAGGGGTTGTGCATGGGGTGGTGTTTTAGGGTTTCGGGTAGTGCTGTGGTGTTCGGGTAGTGTAGGGGGTCATGCATGGGGTGGTGTTTTAGGGTTTAGTGCAGTGGTGTTCGGGCAGTGTAGGGGGTCATGCAGGGGGTGGTGTTTTGGGGTTTAGGGCTGTGCAGTGGTGACGGGCAGTGTAGGGTGTTGTGCATGGGGTGGTGTTTTAAGGTTTAGGGCAGTGCAGTCGTGTTCAGGCAGTGCAGGGGTTCGTGCAGGGGGTGGTGCTTTAGGGTTTAGGGCAGTGCAGTCGTGTTTGGGCAGTGTAGGGGTTCATGCTGGGGGTGGTGTTTTAGGGTTCATGGCAGTGCAGTGGTGTTTGCGCAATGTAGGGGGTCGTCCAGGGAGTTGTGTTTTAGGGTTTAGGGCAGTGCAGTGGTGTTCAGGCAGTGTAGGGTGTCGTGCAGGTGTAGTGTTTTAGGGTTTGGGGCAGTGCAGTGGTGTTTGGGCAGTGTAGGGGGTCGTGCAGGGGGTGGTGTTTTAGGGTTTAGGGCAGTGAAGAGGTGTTCGAGCAGTGTAGGGTGTCATACTGGGGGTGTTTTAGGGTTTAGGGCAGGGCAGTGGTGTTTGGGCAGTGTAGGGGGTCGTGCAGAGGGTGGTGTTATAGGGTTTAGGGCAGTACAGTGGTGTTCAGGCAGTGTAGTGTAGGGGTTCGAGCAGGGGGTGGTGTTTTAGGGTTTAGGGCAGTGCGGTGGTGTTCGGGCACTGTAGGGGGTCATGCTTAGGATGGTGTTTTAGGTTTCAGGGCAGGGTAGTGGTAATTGGGCAGTAAAGGGGGTCGTGCAGGGGTGGTGTTTTAGGGTTTAAGGCTGTGTTCGGGCAGTGTAGGGGGTCATGCAGAGGGTGGTGTTTTAGGGTTTAGGGCAGTGCAGTGGTGTTCGGGCAGTGTAGGGGATCGTGCAGGGGGTGGTGTTTTAGTGTTCAGGGCAGTGGTGTTTGGGCAGTGTAGGGGGTTGTGCAGTGGGGTGGTGTTTTAAGGTTCAGGGCAGTGCAGTGATGTTCGGGCAGTGTAGGGGGTTGTGCAGGGGGGAGGTGTTTTAGGGTTCAGGGCAGTGCAGTTGTGTTTGGGCAGTGTAGGGGTTTGTGCTGGGGCGTTGTTTTAAGGTTCAGGGCAGTGCAATGGTATACGGGCAGTGTAGGGGGTCATGCAGGGGTTGGTGTTTTAGGGTGCAGCGCATGCAGTGGTTTTCGGGCAGTGCAGGGGGTCGTTCTGGGGGTGGTGTTTTAGGGTTTAGGGCAGTGCAGTGGTCTTTGGGCAGTGTAGTCTGTCATTCTGGGGGTGGTGTTTTAGGGTGTAGGGTATTGCAGTGATCGTTGGGTAGTGTAGTGGTTCGTGCTGAGGTAGTGTTTTGGGGTTTAGGGCAGTACAGATGTGTTCGGTTAGTGTAGGGGGTTGTGCTGGGGGTGGTGTTTTGGGGTATAGGGCAGTGCAGTGGTGTTCGGACAGAGTAGGGGGTCATGCTGTGGGTGGTGTTTTAGGGTTTAGGGTATTGCAGTGGTCTGTGGGTAGTGTAGGGGGCTGTGCTGAGGTTGTGTTTTGGGGTTTAGGGCTGTGCAGTGGTGTTAGGGCTGTGTAGGGGGTTGTGCTAGGGGTGGTGTTTTAGGCTTTAGGGTAGTACTGTGGTGTTTGGGTAGTGTAGGGGGTCATGCTGGGGGTGGTGTTTTAGGGTTTAGGGTATTGCAGTTGTCTTCAGGTAGTGTAGGGGGTCGTGCTGGGGTACTGTTTGAGGATTTAGGGCAGTGCAGTGGTGTTTGGGTAGTGTAGGGGGTGGTGCTAGGGGTGGTGTTTTAGGGTTTAGGGCAGTACAGTGGTGTTCGGGTAGTGTAGGGGGTCGTGCTGGGGGTGGTGTTTTAGGGTTTGTGGGAGTGCAGTGGTGTTTGGGCAGTGTAGGAGGTAGTGCTGGGGTAGTGTTTTAGGGTTTAGGGCAGTGCAGTGGTGTTCGGGTAGTGTAGGGGGTCATGCTGGGGTTGGTGCTTTAGGGTTTAGGGCAGTGCAGTGGTGTTCAGGCAGTGTAGGGGTCATGCGGAGGGTGGAGTTTCAGGGTATAGGGCGGTGCAGTGGTGTTCGAGCAGTGTAGGGGATCGCGCAGGGGGTGGTGTTTTATGGTTTAGGGCAGTGCAGTGGCGTTCAGGCAGTGTAGTGGCGTTCAGGCAGTGTAGGGGGTCGTGCTGGGGGTTGTGTTCTAGGGTTCAGGGCATTGCAGTGGTGTACAGGCAGTGTAGGGGGTCGTGCAGGGGGTGGTGTTTTAGGGTTCAGGGCAGAGAAGTGCAGTGGTGTTCAGGCAGTGTAGTGGGTCATGCAAGGGGTGGTGTTTTAGGGTTTAGCGCAGTGCAGTGGTATTCGGGCAGTGAAGGGGTCATGCAGGGTGTGTTTTTTTGGGGTTCAGGGCATTGCAGTCGTGTATGGGCAGTGTAGAGGGTTGTACAGGGGTTGGTGTTTTAGGGTTTAGGGCAGGGTAGTGGTATTGGGGCAGTGAAGGGGGTTTACAGGGGATGGTGTTTTAGGGTATAAGGCTGTGTTCGGGCAGTGTAGGGGGTCGTGTTGGGGGTGGTGTTTTTGGGTTTAGGGTATTGCATTTGTCTTTGGGCAGTGTAGGGGGTCATGCTGGGGGTGGTGTTTTAGGGTTTAGGGTATTGCAGTGATCTTTGGGTAGTGTAGGGGTTCTTGCTGAGGTAGTGTTATAGGGTTAAGGGCAGTGCAGTTGTGTTCAGGTAGTGTAGGGGGTCATGCTGGGGATGGTGTTTTAGGGTTTAGGGCAGTGCAGTGCTGTTCGTATAGTGTAGGGGTCGTGCTGGGTTTGGTGTTTTAGGGTTTAGGGCAGTGCAGTGGTGTTCTGGCAGTGTAGGGGTTGTGCAAGGGGTAGAGTTTTAGGGTTTAGGGCAGTGCAGTGGTGTTCAGGCAGTGTAGGGGGTCATGCAGGGGATGGTGTTTTAGGGTTTAGGGCAGTGCAGTGCAGTGGTGTTTGGGTAGTGAAGGGGGTCATGCTGGGGAGGTGTTTTAGGGTTTAGGGCAGTGCAGTGGTGTTTGGGAAGTGTAAGGGTTCGTGCAGGGGTGCTGTTCTAGGATTTAGGGCAGTGCAGTGGTGTTTGGGCAGTGTAGGGGGTCGTGCTGGGGGTGGTGCCTTAGGGTTCAGGGAAGGGCAGTGCAGTGGTGTTCAGGCAGTGTAGGAGTTCGTGCGGGGGGTGATGTTTTAGGGTTCATGGCAGTGCTGTTGTGTTCGGGCAGTGTAGGGAGTCGTGCTGGGGGAGGTGTATTAGGGTTTAGGGTATTGCAGTGGTCTTTGGGTAGTGTAGGGGGTCGTGCTGGGGTAGTGTTTTAGGGTTTAGGGCAGTTCAGTGATGTTTGCGTAGTGTAGGGGGTCGTGCTGGGGGTGGTGTTTTTGGGTTTAGGACAGTGCAGTGGTGTTCGGGCAGTGTGGGGGTCAGGCTGGGGGTGGTATATTAGGGTTTAGGGTATTGCAGTGGTCTTTGGGTAGTGTAGGGGGTCGTGCTTGGGTGGTGTTTTAGGGTTTAGGGTAGTACAGTGGTGTTCGGGTAGTGTAGGGGGTTGTACTGGGGGTGGTGTTTTAGGGTTTATGGGAGTGCAGTTGTTTTCGGGCAGTATAGGGGGTCATGGTGGGATAGTGTTTTAGGGTTTAGGGCAGAGCAGTGGTGTTCGGGCAGTGTAGGGGGTCATGTATGGGGTGGTGTTTTAGGGTTTAGTGCAGTGAAGTGTTGTTCGGGCAGTGTAGAAGGTCATGCAGGGGGTGGTGTCTTAGGGTTTAGGGAATTGCAGTGGTGTTTGGGTAGTGTAGGGGGTCGTGCATGGGGTGGTGTTTTAGGGTTTAGGGCAGTGCAGTGGTGTTGTGGCAGTGTAGGGGTTTGTGCAGGGGGTGGTGCTTTTGGGTTTAGGGCAGTACAGTGGTGTTCAGGCAGTGTAGGGAGTCATGCTGGGGTTGGTGCTTTAGGGTTTAGGGCAGTGCAGTGGTGTTCAGGCAGTGTAGGGGTCATGCGGAGGGTGGAGTTTCAGGGTTTAGGGCGGTGCAGTGGTGTTCGAGCAGTGTAGGGGATCGCGCAGGGGGTGGTGTTTTATGGTTTAGGGCAGTGCAGTGGCGTTCAGGCAGTGTAGGGGGTCGTGCTGGGGGTTGTGTTCTAGGGTTCAGGGCATTGCAGTGGTGTACAGGCAGTGTAGGGGGTCGTGCAGGGGGTTGTGTTTTAGGGTTCAGGGCAGAGAAGTGCAGTGGTGTTCAGGCAGTGTAGTGGGTCATGCAAGGGGTGGTGTTTTAGGGTTTAGCGCAGTGCAGTGGTATTCGGGCAGTGAAGGGGTCATTCAGGGTGTGGTTTTTTGGGGTTCAGGGCATTGCAGTCGTGTATGGGCAGTGTAGAGGGTCGTACAGGGGTTGGTGTTTTAGGGTTTAGGGCAGGGTAGTGGTATTGGGGCAGTGAAGGGGGTTGTACAGGGGATGGTGTTTTAGGGTATAAGGCTGTGTTCGGGCAGTGTAGGGGGTCGTGCTTGGGTGGTGTTTTAGGGTTTAGGGTAGTACAGTGGTGTTCGGGTAGTGTAGGGGGTTGTACTGGGGGTGGTGTTTTAGGGTTTATGGGAGTGCAGTTGTTTTCGGGCAGTATAGGGGGTCATGGTGGGATAGTGTTTTAGGGTTTAGGGCAGAGCAGTGGTGTTCGGGCAGTGTAGGGGGTCATGTATGGGGTGGTGTTTTAGGGTTTAGTGCAGTGAAGTGTTGTTCGGGCAGTGTAGGGGGTCATGCAGGGGGTGGTGTCTTAGGGTTTAGGGAATTGCAGTGGTGTTTGGGTAGTGTAGGGGGTCGTGCATGGGGTGGTGTTTTAGGGTTTAGGGCAGTGCAGTGGTGTTGTGGCAGTGTAGGGGTTTGTGCAGGGGGTGGTGCTTTTGGGTTTAGGGCAGTGCAGTGGTGTTCAGGCAGTGTAGGGGGTCATGCTGTGGGTGGTGTTTTAGGGTTCAGGGCAGAGCAGTGGTGTATGGGCAGTGGAGGGGGTCGTGCAGGGGGTGGTGTTTTAGGGTTCGGGGCAGGGCAGTGCAGTGGTGTTTGGGTAGTGTAGGGGGTCATGCTGGGGTTGGTGTTTAGGGTTTAGGGCAGTGCAGTGGTGTTCGGGCAGTCTAGGGATTGTGCAGGGGTGGTGTTTTAGGGTTTAGCATATTGCATTGGTCTTTGGGTAGTGTAGGGGGTCGTGCTGGGGTAGTGTTTTAGGGTTTAGGGCAGTATATTTGTGTTTGGGTAGTGTAGGGGGTCATGCTGGGGTGGTGTTTTAGGTTTAGGGTTTAGGGTACTGGTGTTCGGGTAGTGTAGGGCTTGTGCTGAATGTGGTGTTTTAGGGATTTGGGTATTGCAGTGGTCTTTGGGCAGTGTAGGGGTCGTGCTGGGGGTGGTGGTTTAGATTTTAGGGCAGTGCAATGGTGTTCGCATAGTGTAGGGGTTCGTGCAGGGGTGGTGCTTTAGGGTTTAGGGCAGTGCAGTGGTGTTCGGGCAGTGTAGGGGTTCGTGCAGGGGGTGGTGTTTTAGGGTTTAGAGCAGTTCAGTGGTGTTCGGGCAGTGTAGCGGGTCGTGCAGGGGGTGGTGTTTTAGGGTTTAGGGCAGTGCAGTGGTGTTCAGGCAGTGTAGGGGGTCGTGCTGAGGGTGGTGTTTTAGGGTTCAGGGCAGTGCAGTGGTGTACGGGCAGTTTAGGGGGTCGTGCAGGGTTGGTGTTTTAGGGATCAGGGCAGAGCTGTGCAGTGGTGTTCAGGCAGTGTAGTGGGTCATGCAAGGGGTGGTGTTTTAGGGTTTAGAGCAGTGCAGTGGTATTCGGGCAGTGAAGGGGTGGTGCAGGGTGTGGTGTTTTAGGGTTCAGGGCATTGCAGTGGTGTATGGGCAGTGTAGAGGGTCGTGCAGGGGGTGGTGTTTTAGGGTTCAGGGCAGGGTAGTGGTATTGGGGCAGTGAAAGGGGTCGTGCAGAGGGTGGTGTTTTAGGGTATAAAGCTGTGTTCGGGCAGTGTAGGGGGTCGTGCTGGGGTGGTGTTTTAGGGTTTAGGGTATTGCAGTGGTCTTTGGGCAGTGTAGGAGGTCATGCTCGGGTGGTGTTTTAGGGTTTAGGTATTGCAGTCATCTTTGGGTAGTGTAGGGTTTTGTGCTGAGGTAGTGTTTTAGGGTTTAGGGCAGTACAGTTGTGTTCAGGTAGTGTAGGGGGTCGTGCTGGGGATGGTGTTTTAGGGTTTAGGGCAGTGCAGTGGTGTTCTGGCAGTGTAGGGGTTGTGCAAGGGATGGAGTTTTAGGGTTTAGGGCAGTGCAGTGGTGTTCAGGCAGTGTAGGGGGTCATGCATGGGGTGGTGTTTTCGGGTTTAGGGCAGTGCAGTGCAGTTGTGTTTGGGTAGTGTAGGGGTCATGCTGGAGGTGGTGTTTTAGGGTTTAGGGCAGTGCAGTCGTGTTTGGGCAGTGTAGGGGGTCGTGCAGAGGGTGGTGTTTTTGGGTTAGGACAGTGCAGTGGTGTTTGGGCAGTGTAGGGGTTCGCGCAAGGGTGGTGTTTTAGGATTTAGGGCAGTGCAGTGGTTTTTGGGCAGTGTAGTGGGTCGTGGTGGGATAGTGTTTTAGGGTTTAGGGCAGTGCAGTGGTGTTCGGCTAGTGTAGGGGGTTGTGCAGGGGTGGCGTTTTAGGGTTTAGGGCAGTGCAGTGATATTCGGGCAGTGAAGGGATTGTGCGGGTGGTGGCTGTTAGAATCCGGGGTCTCTGGTTGGTGCCGGTATGCACTTGCGACAAGCAGGGACCCTTTCCTCTAAGTCAGGGCAAAGGTTTACCTCTTTAAAAATAACCCCTGCTCACCCTGTAGGTAACGTGGCGCGAGCAGTCAGGTTAGATTCCATAGGGCATTAGGTTAAGCGTTCAAGATATCTCACACAATAATCACGTCCCCACCACACAAAGACACAAGGCTGTATTTATCAAAATAAAGTTCTTTATATCAAAGATTTCTTTAGGCAGGTTGTCAAAATACAGTTCTCTTGCTTCAATAATGTTCCAGTTACTTTTAAATGCTTTCAGGCAGTCCACAGTTCTTAAAATGGCACAATTCTACTTAGCTTCTTTAGAGGTTCTGTGCGCTTCGTAGCGCCTTGCGTACGCTTCGTACAAGGTTTTGGACGTCACTTGCTGTTTCTCACGCTTCTCGCGTGAGTACGCGTACTTGGGATGTGAACCGTACAGACCGTACCTTCGTGGGTACACGTCGTACACGTCCGGTACGCCTCTTGCCAAACCTCACGCTTCTCGCGTGAGCAACGGGTAATACTTTCAATGTAATAGGGCTCGTACTTCTCCGGAGCGCTTCGGCCAGCTGGTACGATGGTTGCCAAAGCTCCCGCCTCACGCGTGAACAGCGTGTCGGGTCTCCAAAGTCAGTACGGTGCGAACAAAGCCACGGACGAGTCGCAGTCCAACGCGCTCCCACACAGTACCTTAATTCTTGTACCAGGACGATCGCAGAAGCTTCAGGGGTCCCTGCAGGAGCGTCCCACTTTGCGTTGTCGTCCCTCTGAGATAGTGTGTGGCGGTGCTTCGTGGGGCGCTTCAGGACGGTCTCGGCCACACGATCACGGGCAGAAGCAGGAGGGACAGCTCGGGGGCAATCTCTTCAGCGTGTCGCGCTGTCAGCTTCACGTAGGGGACACACAGTGCGTCGCAGGTCTTCACAGGAGCTTCTACGGCCAGGGGGGTCGGCGCTCAGAGCCTAACCAGTCTCTTCTTTGCGGTGCGAGCTATGGCTCGGGGGGCAGATGCTTGCGGTGCTTGGACCAAGTAGACAGGTCTTTGCGGTGCTCGCAGTAGCCCCGGTGGCAGATGTCGTGGTGCTCAGATGAGGGGCACACAGGTCCTCAGGGGTCAGCATCACAGGATCGCTTCCAGCAGCTTCTCCTCTTCTTGGGGAAAGGTAGCGCCCACTGTTCCTGGGGCGCAGTTCAGGGGGCAAGTTCACAAGCAAGCCCTTGGAGATTGTTCAAAGCACAAGTTGATTTAAAAGTCTTTTCCTCTAGTATTTTCCTCTCCTTCTTGCAGCAAGGCACCCACCACAGGCCAGTCTCACAGGTCAGAGACAGTAGTCCTCCATGCAGCTTTCCCAGGTCCTTCTCTTCGGGCAGAGTTTCTTCTTGGCGCAAACAGGATCTGATTTCTTAGGAGCAAGGCTCCTTCTTTTATAGCAAGTTTCTTTTGTTCTTTGTCGCCAGGGGGCCTGTTTGGCTCAGTCCAGTTTTGGAGCACTTTGTTGTGGTGACTCTGCTCTTTCCTTTCAGCAGCAGGGCAGAGACATCAGCCGCTCCACAGGGGGCGGAGCCGGCATTGTGGTGGCAGGGCACAGGTCTATTCAGAGTCAAGGTGTACTCCTCCCGCCCATCCTGGTGTAATCTCTCTACCCACCACCTGGCAGCCAGCCTGTCTCCTGCAATTCCCCAGCCCTGCTCCTTACTGTTGCTAGGCAGAACACACACACACAGCAGAGGCGGACTGAAATGGCCAGGTCAGTAAATACTAACTTTCTGAAAGTAGTATTTACAAACACAGGATATTAAAATAAACTTTACTAAAAGAAGTATTTTATTATTCTGAGTTCAGGCATACTAAACTTGACTTTCTACCATGCTCTCTGAGTCCACTGGGATTACAGCGTGTAGTAATTCCAGCAGCCCATTCTGGCCTATGGAGAGCAGGTAGCCTTCAATAGTGAAAAACGAAAATGGCTGTAATTCACTATTAAGACATGCCACACACACCAGAGCATGTCCTACCTTATGCCTACAATGCACCCTGCTCTTGAGCCTACCAGAGGGGTGACTAATATGTAGTTAAGGGAAGGTTTAGGGACTGGCAAGTGGGGGCACTTGCGCAGTCAGCGCAACAGTACCAGACTGCACGCAGGTTCTGCAGTGGCAGACCTTAGACATATTTTACTAGGCTGCTTCTGTGGGTGGCACAACCAGTGCTGCAAGCCCACCAGCAGCATTCGTATTTACAAGCCCTGGCACTCCTGGTGCACTTTACTAGGGGCTGATAGTAAACCGAATAAGCCAAACATGGAGACCAATCAATGTATACACTTTTCATATGGAGAGCATATGCACCTTAGCACTGATCAGCAGTGGTAAGGTGCCCAGAGTCATAAAACAGCCAACAACAGGTCAGAAAAAATACAGGAGGAAGGCAAAAAGTTCAGGGATGACCCTGCAGAAAGGGCCAAGTCCAACAGTGGTGTTTTAGGGTTTGCTGCAGTGCAGTGGTGTTCGGGCAGTGTAGTGGGTCATGCATGGGGTGGTGTTTTAGGGTTTAGGGCAGTGCAGTGGTGCTCAGGCAGTGTAGGGGGTCGTGCTAGGGGTGGTGTTTTAGGGTTCAGGGCAGTGCAGTGCTGTGGTGTTTGGGCAGTGTAGGGGGTCATGCTGGGGGAAGTGTTTTAGGTTTTAGGGTATTGCGGTGGTGTTGGAGCCGGCCTCGTGGCGTGGTCCTGTTCTCCCTCGCTAAGCCGCACGAGGTCCCATGCACCTCGGGGCTCCTCCATTTTGGATTGTACGTGACTCTACGTAACCACCTACGTGACCCCGCTCCACCCGGCCTCGGTCCCAGCGAGGCCCGACATCAAGGCGCCAACCCCTGGCCCGGGGGATACCACGTGAACCCTTACCACTCCCGGCGGAGGGCAGTATCGATGGGACCCCCAACCGTCCTTCCACACCTAGGTGCGATCACCCACAGCTCTCTGGGGCCTAGTGCCTCTCCTGCTGGGCGTCTGGCCGCTCCCAACCCTGCCTCGCCGCCCCCCCGGGCGCAAGGGTGTGGTATCCTGGTTTGGGTGCTATGTATCTTCCTCACTTACCTGTCTTGCTGCTCAGCCAATGTGGATGAATAATAGAATGTTGGTGTGTGTGATGCAATGTGAGAATGTTGGGGATGCTTGTGGATGGATGTCAGTTGGGAGATTGGGCTGAGCAGCAAGGGAGCTGCTCCTGGTGGGGCTTTCATTATTATTATACTTAAGAGCTGATTCTTCTGTAAACCTGAACAAGAGATCTAATAAACCTACTTAATCATCATACACCGACTACATCCATACCTATTACATTTGGCGACGATTGGATTGAACCTACATCTGAAGAAACTTAATGAAACTCCAAGATCTACAAGCAAGATAAAAGAATCCTTAAAAGGCAACTTAAGCTTACTGGCACCCCGACTAAGCCCCACCAGTGACCTTCCACCGGTCGCCCTCAACTTTGGACGTGCCAGTTACTGCCTGCATACAATTTAAGTGTGCCTGTCCCTGACTGTTCACAGCATCACGCTTCTTTCTGCCTGTCTCTACTTGCCAGTGAGACCACTACCTGTTCAATGTGGAAAAGCGTCAGGGACTACTGAAATTTCCTGCCCACAGACCTTGCGTTGCTGCCTTCCTTCAGCCTTCAGAGAGCTGTGTGACACGATTTATTTGGTGTTTGAAATAACGGAGCTGAAGGCAAGAACCGGAGAATGTAAATTTAATTTCATGTTTGTACAAGTAAAGAAGGTGTTTCAGAGGCACATTAGCCCAGCGGATTTGTCAAGGAGAGAAATGTAAACGGAGAAGTGACTTTATTGTCTGCATCTGCGGGAGAGAATGGTTTTTGAGGCCTGTTTACGTTTAATTTAATTGCCTGTATTTTCAATTGAAAAACGTCTTGTGTCAGCTCATTTTCAGCGTGGACAAGTTGAGAACACTGGCTCTGCTGCTTCGTGTTCCTGGGTGAGGCACTTTTTATATTATTTATTAAGGCAAATATCAGCAATTAATTTGCCTCTGTTAATGGAGCTCGAGCTGCGTTTAGTGTGCGCATGCTGTGGTGACAGTTCAACCGCTTTCACAGCGCGCGCAGCTTACCTGATCCTGCTCCTGCGATGCCTCTTCATTGTCTCCTGTGACGTTTCTTTTCACCGCGCCTACACAGGAATCTTTGAAGCATTTTTCCGCCGTGAGCCATCCGGTGCGACGTCACCTCTACGTCCCGTCATCTTGTGTTTGGCACACCATCTCTTCACGGATGCCATTCAAGTCATCTTTGCCAACCACGTGTTTTTGTTCTTGTGCTTCTTTCAGTAAAGTTTCTTGATAAGACGTCACTCCGCCTTTTCATCGGCACTTCAGTGAATCCTTCGTTACTTGGTGATTTGTGCTAACACGAGGCTATGGATTACGATGTTCTTGAAGGTCTGTTCTTCAGTGAAATGGATTTTAAGAAAAGAATATCGCTCCGTTCTTGTCTCCATGGTCATTTCTTCCTGACAGTTTTATAATAGTTAATTGCATTGTGGGGATAGTCACAGTTTTAGTTACGACCCCAACAGCACTTTCTAATTAATAACGTGTAATATGCATATGTCTCGGCAAAGTAGTTTCTAATTTAATGTAGTGGGAGCCATCTATGTATTTTTACTTTGGTTAAAGCGCCATCTACTGGGCATGTTAATTAATAGCTAAGTGGTATTGCTTTCAAGCATTTAATTTCAAAGGGATAACATTTTATTTATTGGTTTGCCTTTCGAATGTAATTCATTGTGATAATACATATTTTGTTTACGCTAATGTCCAATTTTTATTTAATTGTTTGCATTCGCACCTTCGTGTGAATATTTGTACGTGGAATTTTATTCACTGTTTCTGTTTAGAGTTACAGGTGTAACATGTATTTGATTGTTTCCACTTGTGCACTTATGCATATTTATAGCGCGTGGATTGGTTAAATGTTTAGATTGTGATAGCTTCACGCTTATGTGACATGCCACCGTTACGTGGATTTGTCATCTATTCTGTTTTAATGGATTTCCTTACAGCGTTTTGGTTTCGCAAGTTTTAGGAAGGACAGTGTTATGGATTTAGAATACTTTTTAATAGTCTTCTGACTATGTGATCTTTAGCGCATGAATTTAAATGTATTTAATGTACAGTGCTATGCGCGTGCATATGAGCATGTGACCGTCCACCTTTCTTTAATTTAGTGCCCGTGGATTCGTCACCCACTTGTTTTATACAAGTGATTATTTTTTTCTATAAGAACTTTGCATGTGACCTTCCACCTTTCTTTAATTTAGTGCCTGTGGATTCGTCACCCACTTGTTGTCTACAATTGATTTTTTTTTATATAGTACTTTGCATGTGACTTTCCACTTTTACTTAAAATTCTGCCCGTGGATTAGTCACCTACATGTTTCTAACATGTATGTGCACATGTTCCTTCATGGGAATTGTGATTAAGTTTGGTATGTGGTAGTAGCTATTAGCTATAATTTTCTATAGGTGTTTTTCACTTTCACATGGTACCTGTGAGTGACTTCACACCTATTTATATACTACCTATGGATTGATTTTAATGTGAGTAATTTCTTGTGCTTTTAAATTTCATTTTTTCGTTTCTCTGTTACCATCACCATACTGGTCTGGCCAACTAGTGTGTTCTGTTGGTGACTTAGAAATCAATTATTGTTATTGTTTAAAAATACTGGCGCAAGATTTATTTATTGTCAATATGATATTTAAAGGGGGAAGAGGTGGTCATGTGATGCGACATTCTTTGTTTATTTGAATTGAATTGATTTATGGTTTTACTGTATGTTTCAATTTTATAATGACCATGCTCTATCCTTGTATTTTTATTTGTTGCGTTCCTTTAAGGGGGAAGGTGTGTGGTATCCTGGTTTGGGTGCTATGTATCTTCCTCACTTACCTGTCTTGCTGCTCAGCCAATGTGGATGAATAATAGAATGTTGGTGTGTGTGATGCAATGTGAGAATGTTGGGGATGCTTGTGGATGGATGTCAGTTGGGAGATTGGGCTGAGCAGCAAGGGAGCTGCTCCTGGTGGGGCTTTCATTATTATTATACTTAAGAGCTGATTCTTCTGTAAACCTGAACAAGAGATCTAATAAACCTACTTAATCATCATACATCGACTACATCCATACTTATTACAAAGGGTCCGGACATCAAAGAGCTCCAGACCTATATCTGGGGCGACCCGGCAACAAGAGGGCAGTTGTATCCCGGAGTCAGGAGCCCTGCTGATCGGATCGCGGCTGACCCTACGGAGAAAGACTCATCCTGAAACCACACTCTGAGCCCTGCTGACGACGTCGCGGCTCCACCGTGCTTAAAGACCTTCACGAACCTTTGGAGCCCTGCTGACGCTGTCGCGGCCCGACCTTGTTGAACGTACCATCGGAGCCCAGCTGACCACGTCGCGGCTCGACCGAAGCGGAACTACCACCCGAGCCCTGCAGACGCCGTCGCGCCTCTCCACGTCCGAGCTGCGTTGAGACCCGCACGCAAGGTCTGGCACAGAGCCTCCCCGTACCGGGCTGATACTAAGACTGTCCCGCTACCCTATCCCTTCAAGGACATTGAGACTCTTTCGGGATCACTCGATCCCACTGTAAATATTGAATGTGCTACCATTGATAAAGAACCAAGATAAGTAACTGATACGGAGTCCTGTGTGGTGGTGTTACTGGGCCTAGTACGATCACAGGAGAAGGACCTCTCCTAGGAGGCTTCTCAGCGACGCTCGGCTATAACTTTGCGGTAGGAAGGTGTCCCGGAGTAGTCTCCCCGACTCCCCGGTGGTCCTCCCTCCAACATTTGGTGGCCAGCGACGGGATCCGAGCCAGACGCAATCGTACAGGCAAGTAACGCACCCACTACCTAACCAGACGGAAAAAGAAAGGGAACCATGGACGGCCAAGAAGCAACCGTGGCCGCAACCTTCCAGCCGGAAAGGCTGGAAGAATACACCCAGAAAGAACTGAAACAATTCTGCAAGGACAAAGGGATCCCAACCACAGGATTGGGCACCAAGGAAGAAATGCAGAAAGCCCTGAAAGCCTGGGCAGAATCCGAGGCCACTCCACCCCGAGCCGAAGGGACCTCGGCCCGGGACGGAAACCTGCCACCGACCATAACCCCGACAGATGGGGGGCGAAGCATCCCGGAAGCCGGCCTATCCCACGAAGAAATGCGAGAACGGGAGAGGGTCCGGACACACGAAATGGACCTCGCACGACTCCGGCTGGACGGTGAGCTCCTACTGGCGGAGAAGAAACTAGCCTTGGAGCAACTATGGCTGCAAGAGGAAATCGAAGAAAAGAAACGGCATCAGGAACTAGAAGAGAGACGGCTAACCCTCAAGCACGAGAGGAGCCTCAAGGAACTCGAACTGAAATCCAAAACGGGGGAGACCAGCAGGCCGGGACGCTCTGCCACTGACCGAGCCAAAGGTTCATATCCCCAAGGATGTCGTCAAGGAATACTACAAACACGACGACATCCAGCAGTGGTTCCGAGCCTACGAGGTAGCCATGACCTCCCATCGGGTACCCCGGAAGGATTGGGGTGCCGGCCTATGGGGGAGGTTCCTCAGCGAGGGCCGGGATACCCTGCTGCAACTCCCCGACGCGGTGATGACATCATACGACCACATGAAAGAAGCCCTACTCACCCGCTACGGACTATCAGCCGAGATGTACCGGCAGCGCTTCCGGGACTGCAAGAAGCTCCCCGGTACCACATGGGTCGAATACGTGGACTTCTTCAGCCGGGCCTTTGAAGGGTGGATAAAAGGGAGCAAGGTCACCTCGTACAATGAACTGTTCAACCTCATTGTCTGGGAGCACATCGCCAACAACTGCTTTGTTGAACTAAGGCAACACCTCCTGGACAGTAAGCTGACCGAGCCCCGGAAGCTCGCCGCCGAAGCCGACCGATGGGTCAACACCCGGGTCCCCCGGAACCCCGTGGGGGACTACCAATGGAGTACCACGGGACCTCCTCGCCAGCGGGGCGGAGGAGGGGGGTCCCACCGCAGTCGAGAATTCCCGGCCGGGCCGCCCAGAAGCCCGCCACGAGGCCAAGCCGCCAACCACACGTCCCCGACCCTGGGCCGAAGGGGGACCCCCATCGCCAGGCCTGGACCCCGACCAACAGTGACCTGCTTCGGCTGCCAACAGACAGGCCACTATGCGAGTGACCCGGTCTGCCCCGCGAACCGACGGAACGGGACCGCTGGGCCCCCTCCCCGACAAATAGCTGCCGCAGCCCTGGGGGAAGGAGAGGACGAGGAGGAAAACCGCGACGACGGGTCCCCCGAGTGGGAACCAGCTGCCATGTCACTCGTATGCCTGGGCTCCCGAGAAATGGTGCCCCGAGCTGCCATCCCAAGCAACACCCAGAAGTACCAGCAGTGGGTCACCATCAATGGACAACGGGCAGAAGCCCTCCGGGAAACTGGGCCAGTGTGACCGCTGTCCGCTGCCACCTGGTGACCCCCGAACAAATCCTGCCGCATGTCCTATGCCCTGTCCGGACCGCGGACAACACCGAAAGCATGTGCCGGATGGCCAGGATCCCCTTCGAGTGGGGAGGAGTGTCAGGCACCCTAAAAGTAACTGTCCGCGACGACGCCCCAGTGGATTGCCTCCTGGGGAACGACCTAGAGAGCTCCCCCTGGGCCCAGGTGGAGCGCCGAGAGCATCTGGGGATGCTAGGGCTGCCCGAGTGGGCCTGCGCCACCACCCGGTCCATGACCGCCCAACCAGCCGCTACAGCGGCCCCCGACGAGCCTACGGGGCAAGAACTGCCACCCTCCTCTGGCACAGAGGAGCTTGACGATGAGGCCGGGCCATCCAAACTTTCCCCCGACGAGGCCGCCTCCCTCAGCGAGATCCCCGAGCTGGCCCAGTGGCGCCACGACGGGGGCCCCACCCGCGAACAATTCCAGCAAGAGCAGAAGGCCTGCCCGTCCCTCGAGGGGGCCCGACAGCAAGCGGCCGCCCAGGCCTCGGGGGACCCCACGGGAACCCACTGGATCTATTGGGACAATGACTTGTTGTATAGCGAGCAGAAAGTCGCCGAGCTGGGAGCCGGCCGGGTGTTGGTGGTTCCCCTCCGATTCCGAGGGTTCCTCCTGAACCTGGCGCATGACGTGCCTCTCGCCGGACACCTCGGGCGAGACAAAACTTACAGCCGCCTAGTGACCCATTTCTATTGGCCCCGAATGCGGAGAGACGTGGACCACCACTGCCGGTCCTGCCAGACCTGCCAGGCTAGCGGAAAGACTGGGGGTCGAGTCAAGGCCCCCCTTCAACCGTTTCCAGCCGTCCACACCCCGTTCGAACGAGTGGGGACCGACATCGTGGGGCCCCTCGACCCCCGAACCGCCCTGGGACACCGCTTCATCCTGGTACTGGTCAACCACGCCACCCGATACCCCGAGGCCATCCCACTCTGCACTGTGACAGCTCCAGTGGTGGGCCGGGCCCTGATGGGCATCTTCTCCAGGGTGGGGTTCCCCCGAGAAGTGGTGAGCGACAGGGGTACGAACTTTATTTCGAAGTACATGAGATCCCTCTGGCAACAATGTGGGGTCACCTGCAAATTCACCACCCCTTACCACCCCCAGGGGAACGGACTGGTCGAGCGGTTCAACAGAACCTTGAAGGGGATGATCAAGGGTCTGGAAGAGCCCCTGAGGAGGAGATGGGACGTCCTGCTGCCCTGCCTCCTGTTCGCCTATCGAGAAGTACCACAGAAATCCCTGGGCTTCAGCCCCTTCGAACTGTTGTATGGGCACCCCGTCCGAGGGCCCCTCAGCCTGGTCAAGGAGGGCTGGGAGGCGAACGTCCAAGCTGCCCCCCCCGATGTCTACCGGTACCTCCTGGCCCTGCGGAACCAAACTCGGAAGTTCCGGGCCCTGGCAGAAGCCAACCTCGAAGCCAGCCAAGAAGACATGAAACGCTGGTATGACGAAAATGCCTCGATCCTCGAGTTCGAGCCGGGCCAGCAAGTCTGGGTCATGTCGCCCGTGGACCCCGGCGCCCTGCAGGACAAGTGGACCGGGCCCTTCAAGGTGATTGAGAGGAAGAGCCCCGTCACCTACCTGGTCGACATGGAGTCCCCAAGGAACCCCCTCCGGGTCCTACACGCCAACGGGCTCAAGCCCGACTTTGCCCGAACCGAACTAAGCCTGCTGCTGACTACCGACGATGGGGGCGAAAGCGACTCCGAGCCCCTACCCGACCTCCTGGGGTCCTTGGGCCAAGACGGCTCCTTGGAGGGCGTCCACCTCTCCGCCACCCTGACCCCAGAACAGCGCCATGACTGCCGGAAGCTGCTGCAACCCTTCGCTGCCCTCTTCTCTCTCACGCTCGGGGTGACCCCCTGGTGTGTCCACGATGTGGACACCATGGACAGCTCCCCTGTGCGACACCGCGCCTACAGAGTGCCCGACCGAGTCCGAGCCTGCATACAGAACGAGGTCTCCAAGATGCTCGCCCTCGGAGTCATCGAGCCATCCGACAGCCCGTGGGCCAGCCCTGTGGTCTTGGTGCCGAAGGCCGCCGCCCCCGGCACCCCCCCGGAACTCAGATTTTGTGTAGACTACCGGGGCCTGAACGCAGTCACCAAGACCGATGCCCACCCCCTGCCACGGGCAGACGAGCTGATCGATCGCTTAGGGTCCGCCCGCTACCTAAGCACCTTTGATCTTACCGCTGGGTACTGGCAGATCAAGCTCACCCCTGGCGCCCAGGAACGATCCGCTTTTTCCACCCCCGATGGGCACTACCACTTTCGGGTGATGCCCTTCGGTATGAAGAACGCCCCAGCGACCTTCCAGAGGCTGGTGAACAAGGTCCTGGCCGGGCTAGAAGCTTTTAGCGCGGCCTACCTCGACGACATTGCAGTCTTCAGCAACCACTGGGCCGCGCACCTAGAACACCTCGGAGAAGTCCTGGCCACGATTAAGGCCAGCAAGTGCCAGATCGGTCAAGGATCTGTGACCTATCTGGGCCATCAGGTGGGGAGTGGCCAGGTGGCGCCCCTCCAGTTGAAGGTCGATGCCATTCAGGCGTGGGAGCCTCCCGCGACCCAAACCGCTGTCCGGGCCTTCTTAGGCCTCACAGGCTACTACCGGCGATTTATTAACGATTATGGCAGTATTGTGGGGCCCCTCACGGAGCTCACTTCCAAGAAACAACCCAAGGCAGTGCACTGGACGCCCCGCTGTCAGACCGCTTTTGAAGCCCTCAAGGCGGCCATGTGCGCTGCCCCTGTGCTACAGGCCCCTGACTACAGCAAGGAATGTGTGGTTCAGACCGATGCCTCGGAGTACGGGGTTGGGGCGGTCCTCTCCCAGATGGACACCGAGGGCCTCGACCGACCTGTGGCCTTCATCAGCCGCCGACTGCTACCACGAGAACAGAGGTGGAGCACCATCGAGCGGGAGGCCTTCGCTGTGGTATGGGCTCTCAAGAAGCTCCGGCCCTACATTTTCGGCACCCACTTCAAAGTCCAAACTGACCACCGGCCCTTGCGGTGGCTAATGCAAATGCGGGGCGAGAACACCAAGTTGTTGCGATGGTCCATCTCGCTGCAAGGGATGGACTTCACCGTGGAGCACCGGCCCGGCAACGACCACGCCAATGCCGACGGCCTGTCCAGATTCTTCCGCCTCGGCGAGGAGAACCCCCAAGGAGATGGATGACTCTCCCTGCCTTCAGCTGGGGGGGACGCGTGTTGGAGCCAGCCTCGTGGTGTGGTCCTGTTCCCCCTCGCTAAGCCGCACGAGGTCCCATGCACCTCGGGGCTCCTCCATTTTGGATTGTATGTGACTCTACGTAACCACCTACGTGACCCCGCTCCACCCGGCCTCGGTCCCAGCGAGGCCCGACATCGAGGCGCCAACCCCTGGCCCGGGGGATACCACGTGAACCCTTACCACTCCCGGCGGAGGGCAGTATCGATGGGACCCCCAACCGTCCTTCCACACCTAGGTGCGATCGCCCACAGCTCTCTGGGGCCTGGCGCCTCTCCTGCTGGGCGTCTGGCCGCTCCCAACCCGGCCTCGCCGCCCCCCCGGGCGCAAGGGTCCGGACATCAAAGGGCTCCAGACCTATATCTGGGGCGACCCGGCAACAAGAGGGCAGTTGTATCCCGGAGTCAGGAGCCCTGCTGATCGGATCGCGGCTGACCCTACGGAGAAAGACTCATCCTGAAACCACACTCTGAGCCCTGCTGACGACGTCGCGGCTCCACCGTGCTTAAAGACCTTCACGAACCTTTGGGGCCCTGCTGATGCTGTCGCGGCCCGACCTTGTTGAACGTACCATCGGAGCCCAGCTGACCTCGTCGCGGCTCGACCGAAGCGGAACTACCACCCGAGCCCTGCAGACGCCGTCGCGGCTCTCCACGTCCGAGCTGCTTTGAGACCAGCACGCAAGGTCTGGCGCAGAGCCTCCCCGTACCGGGCTGATACTAAGACTGTCCCGCTACCCTATCCCTTCAAGGACATTGAGACTCTTTCGGGATCACTCGATCCCACTGTAAATATTGAATGTGCTACCATTGATAAAGAACCAAGATAAGTAACTGATACGGAGTCCTGTGTGGTGGTGTTACTGGGCCTAGTACGATCACAGGAGAAGGACCTCTCCTAGGAGGCTTCTCAGCGGCGCTCGGCTATAACTTTGCGGTAGGAAGGTGTCCCGGAGTAGTCTCCCCGACTCCCCGGTGGTCCTCCCTCCAACAAGTGGTCTTTGGGCAGTGTATGGAGTCGTGCTGGGGTAGTGTTTTAGGGTTTAGGGCAGTTCAGTGGTGTTCGCGTAGTGTAGGGGGTTGTGCTGGGGGTGGGGTTTTAGGGTTTAGGGTATTGCAGTGGTCTTTGTGCAGTGTAGTAGGTCATGCTTTTGTTGGTGTGTTAGGGTTTAAGGTATTGCTGTGGTTTTTGGGTAGTGTAGGGGTTCGTGCTGAGATAGTGTTTTGGGGTTTAGGGCAGTGCAGTGGTGTTCGGGTAGTGTAGAGGGTCATGCTGTGGGTGGGGTTTTAGGGTTTATGGCAGTGCAGTGGTGTTCGGGTAGTGTAGGGGGTCATGCTGGTGTTGGTGTTTTAGGATTTAGGGCAGTGCAGTGGTGTTCGGGCAGTGTAGGGGTTGTGCAGGGGGTGGCGTTTTAGGGTTTAGGGCAGTGCAGTGGTGTTTGGGCAGTGTAGGGGGTAATCCAGGGGGTGGTGTTTTAGGGTTCAGGGCAGGGCAGTGCAGTGGTGTACAGGCAGTGTAGGGGTTCGTTCAGGGGGTGATGTTTTATGGTTTAGGGCAGTGCGGTGGGGTTCGGGCAGTTTAGGGAGCCGTGTTGGGGTGGTGTTTTAGGGTTTACGGTATTGCAGTGGTCTTTGGGTAGTGTAGGGGGTCATGCTGTGGTAGTGATTTTGGGTTTAAGGCAGTGCAGTGGTTTTTGGCTAGTGTAGGGGGTCATGCTGGGAGTGGTGTTTTAGGGTTTATGAGAGTACAGTGGTGTTCGGGCAGTGTAGGGGGTCGTGGTGGGATAGTGTAGTGTTTAAGGCAGTGCAGTAGTGTTCTGGTACTGTAGGGGGTCATGCAGGGGGTGGAGTTTTAGGGTTTAGGGAAGTGCAGTGGTGTTCGGGCACTGTAGGGGTCATGCAGGGGGTGGTGTTTTTGGGTTTCCAGAAGTGCAGTGGTGTATGGGCAGTGTAGGGGGTTGTGCATGGGGTGGTGTTTTAGGGTTTATAGGAGTGCAGTGGTGTTCGGGAAGTGTAGGGATTGTGCAGGGGTGGTGTTTTAGGGTTTGCGGCAGTGCAGTGGTGTTCGGGTAGTGTAGGGGGTTGTGCAGGGGGAGGAGTTTTAGGGTTTAGGGCAGTGCAGTGGTGTTCCGGAAGCGTAGAGATTGTGCAGGGGTGGTGTTTTAGGGTTTGTGGCAGTGCAGTGGTGTTCGGGCAGTGTAGTGGGTCATGCATGGGTTGGTGTTTTAGGGTTTAGGGCACTGCAGAGGTGTTCGGGCAGTGTGGGGGTTCGTGCAGGGGTTGGTGTTTTAGGGTTTAGGGCACTGCAGTGGTGTTCGGGTAGTGTAGGGGGTTGTGCAGGGGGAGGAGTTTTAGGGTTTAGGGCAGTGCAGTGGTGTTCCGGAAGCGTAGAGATTGTGCAGGGGTGGTGTTTTAGGGTTTGTGGCAGTGCAGTGGTGTTCGGGCAGTGTAGTGGGTCATGCATGGGTTGGTGTTTTAGGGTTTAGGGCACTGCAGAGGTGTTCGGGCAGTGTGGGGGTTCGTGCAGGGGGTGGTGTTTTAGGGTTTAGGGCAGTGCAGTGGTGTTCAGGCACTATAGGGGGTCGTGCTGGGGTGGTGTTTCAGGGTTCAGGGCAGGGCAGTGCTGTGGTGTTCGGGCAGTGTAGGGGTCATGCTGGGGGAAGTGTTTTAGGGTTTAGAGTATTGCAGTGGTCTTTGGGTAGTGTAGGGAGTCGTGCTGGGGAAGTGTTGTAGGTTTTAGGGCAGTTCAGTGGTGATCGCGTAGTGTAGGGGGTTGTGCTGGGGGTGGTGTTTTAGGGTTTAGGGTATTGCAGTGGTCTTTGGGCAGTGTAGAAGGTCATGCTGGTGGTGGTGTTTTAGGGTTTAGGGTATTGCTGTGGTCTTTGGGTAGTGTAGGGGTTCGTGCTGAGGTAGTGTTTTAGGGTTTAGGGCAGTGCAGTGGTGTTAGGGTTGTGTAGGGAGTCGTGCTGGTGTTGGTGTTTTAGGGTTTAGGGCAGTGCAGTGGTGTTCGGGCAGTGTAGGGGTTGTGCAGGGGGTGGAGTTTTAGGGTTAAGGCAGTGCAGTGGTGTCTGGGCAGTGTAGGGGGTCGTGCTGGGGGTGGTGTTTTAGGGTTCAGGGCTGGACAGTGCAGTGGTGTTCAGGCAGTGTAGGGGTTCGTGCAGGGGTAATTTTTACGGTTTAGGGCAGTGCGGTGGTGTTCGGCAGTGTAGGGAGTCGTGTTGGGGGTGGTGTTTTAGGGTTTACGGTATTGCAGTTGTCTTTGGGTAGTGTAGGGGGTCGCCCTGGGGTAGTGTTTTTGGGTTTAGGGCAGTGCAGTGGTGTTCGGGTCGTGTAGGGGTTTGTGTTAGGTGTGGTGTTCTGGGTTTAGGGTAGTACAGTGGTGTTCGGGTATTCTAGGGGGTCATGCTATGAGTAGTGTTTTAGGGTTTATGGGAGTACAGTGGTGTTCGGGCAGTGTAGGGGGTCATGGTGGGATAGTGTTTTGTGGTTTAGGGCAGTGCAGTGATGTTCTGGTACTGTAGGGGGTCGTGCAGGGGGTGGAGTTTTAGGGTTTAGGGCAGTGCAGTGGTGTTCGGGCAGTGTAGGGGTCATACAGGGGGTGGTGTTTTAGGGTTCCTGGAAGTGACGTGGTGTACGGACAGTGTAGGGGGTTGTGCATGGGGTGGTGTTTTAGGGTTTAGGGCAGTGCAGTGGTGTTTGGGCAGTGTAGGGGGTCGTGCATGGGGTGGTGTTTTAGGGTTTAGGGCAGTGCAGTGGTGTTCAGGCAGTGTAGGGGGTCATGCAGGGGGTGGTGTTTTAGGGTTTAGGGCAGTGCAGTGGTGTTTGGGTAGTGTAGGGGTTCGTGCAGAGGGTGGTGCTTTAGGGTTTAGGGCAGTGCAGTGGTGTTCTGGTAGTGTAGGGGGTCGTGCTGGTGTTGGTGTTTTAGGGTTTAGGGCAGTGCAGTGGTGTTCGGACAGTGTAGGGGTTGTGCAGGGGGTGGAGTTTTAGAGTTTAGGGCAGTGCAGTGGTGGTCGGGCAGTTTAGGGGGTCGTGCAGAGGGTGTTGTTTTAGGGTTTAGGGCAGTGTAGTGCAGTGGTGTTTGGGTAGTGTAGAGGGTCATGCTGGGGGTGGTGTTTTAGGGTTTAGGGTATTGCAGTGGTCTTCGGGTAGTGTACGGCATCATGCTGGGGTAGTGTTTTAGGGTTTAGGGCAGTGCAGTGGTGTTCGGGTAGTGTAGGGGGTGGTGCTAGGGGTGGTGTTTTAGGGTTTAGGGTGGTGCAGTGGTGTTTTGGCAGTGTAGGTGTTCGCGCAGGGGATGGTGTTTTAGGGTTTAGGGAAGTGCAGTGGTGTTCGGGCAGTATAGACGCTCGTGCTGGGGGCGATGTTTTAGGGTTCAGGGCAGTGCAGTGGTGTACGGGCTGTGTAGGGGTCGTGCAGGGGGTGGTGTTTTAGGGTTCACGGCAGGGCAGTGCCTTGGTGTTCAGGCAGTGTAGGAGGTCGTGCCAGGGGTGGTGTTTTAGGGTTTAGGTCAGTGCAGTGCTATTCGGACAGTGAAGGGGTCATGCAGGGGTGGTGTTTTTGGGTTCAGGGCAGGGTAGTGGTATTGGGGAGGGAAGGGGGTCGTGCAGGGGGTGGTGTTTTAGGGTTTAGGGCAGTGCAGAGGTGTTCTGGCAGTGTAGGGGTTCGTGCAGGGTATGGTGTTTTAGGGTTTTGGACAGTGCATTGGTTTTCAGGCAGTGTAGGGGGTTGTGCTGGGGGTGATGTTTTAGGGTTCAGAGTATTGCAGTGGTCTTTGGGTAGTGTAGGGAGTCGTGCTGGGGTAGTGTTTTAGGGTTTCGGGCAGTTCAGTGGTGTTCGGGTAGTATAGGGGGTCGTGCTGGGGCTGGTGTTTTAGGGTTTAGGGCAGTGCAGTGCTTTTCGGGTAGTGTAGGGCGTCGTGCTGAAGGTGGTGTTTTAGGGTTTTGGGTATTGCAGTGGTCTTTGGGCAGTGTAGGGGGTCGTTCTGGGAGTGGTGTTTTAGGGTTTAGGGTATAGCAGTCGTCTTTGGGTAGTGCAGGGGTTCGTGTTGGGGTAGTGTTTTAGGGTTTAGGGCAGTACAGTGGTGTTTGGGTAGTGTAGGGGTTTGTGCAGGGGATGGTGCTTTAGGGTTTAGGGCAGTGCAGTGGTGTTCGGACAGTGTAGGGGGGTAGTACAGGGGGTGGTGTTTTAGGGGTTAGGGCAGTGCAGTGGTATTCGGGCAGTGTAGGGGTTTGTGCAGGGTGTGGTGTTTTGGGGTTTAGGGCAGAGCAGTGCTGTTCGGGTAGTGTAGGGGTTCATGCTGGGGGTGGTGTTTTAGGGTTTAGTGTATTGCAGTGGTCTTTGGGTAGTGTAGGGGGTCATGCTGGGGTAGTGTTTTATGGTTTAGGATAGTTGAGTGCTGTTCGGGTAGTGTAGGGGGTCGTACTGGGGGTGATGTTTTAGGGTTTAGTGTATTGCAGTGGTCTTTGGGCAGTTGTGCTGGGGGTGGTGTTTTACGGTTCAGGGCAGGGCAGTGGTATTCAGACAGTGAAGTGGGTCGTGCAGTGGGTGGTGTTTTAGGTTTGAAGGCTGTGTTCGGGAAGTGTAGTGGGTCGTGCAGGGGGTGGTGTTTTAGGGTTTAGGGCAGTGCAGTGGTGTTTGGGCAGTGTAGGGGCTTGTGCAGGGGGTGGTGTTTTAGGGTTCAGGGCAGTGCAGTGGTGTTTGGGCAGTGTAGTGCAGTGGTGTTTGGGCAGTGTAGGGGTTTGTGCAGGGGGTGGTGTTTTAGGGATCAGGGCAGTGCAGTGGTGTTTGGGCAGTGTTAGACCTGGCACCTTGGCGTGAGTCTCCCTTCCTCTTTTTGTCACTGTTCCTCATGTGTTTTTATGGTGTTGGCCGCTCAGAGCACTGTGCCACTGCCAACCAGTGCCACAGTGCAAGTGCTCCCTATGTAAAATGTATATGTTGGTTGGATTCCATGATTGGCTTATTTGGTTTACTGTCAGTCCCCAGTAAAGTGCACCAGGAGTGCCAGGGCGTGTAAATACAAATACCGCTGGTGGGCTCGCAGCACTGGTTGTGCCACCCACAGAAGCGGCCTGGTAAAATATGTCTAGGTCTGCCATTGCAGAACCTGCGTGCAGTCTGGTACTGTCATGCTGACTGGGCAAGTGCACCCACTTGCCAGTCCCTAAACCTTCCCTTAACTTCATATTAGTCACCCCTATGGTAGGCCCAAGGGCAGGGTGCATTGTAAGCATAAGGTAGGATAAGCCCTGATGTGTGTGGCATGTCCTAATAGGGAATTACAACCATTTTCGTTTTTCACTGTTGTAAGGCTACCCTGTTCTCATAGGCCAGAATGGGCTGTTAAGATTGTTACATCCTATGATCCTAACAGACCCAGGGAACATGGTAGAAAATCGAGTTTAGTATGCCTGAACTCAGAATAATAAGGTACATCTTTTAGGAGGGTTTATTTTAATATTCTGAGTTTGCAAATGCCGCTTTTAGAAAGCTGGCCTTTGCTTGCCTAACCATTTCAGCCCGCCTCTGCGTGATGTGTATCTGCTGTCTGGCTTGTGTGAGTGACAGGCGTGGGGAAACTCAGATGGGCAGGGCTAGGTAGCCTGGTGGTGAATAGGACGATTGACAGGTAGATGGGTGGGAGGAGTGTACCTGAACTCTGAATGGGACTGTGCTCTGCCACCACAATGCCGGCTCCGCCCCCTGTGGAGCGTCTGATGACTCTGCCCTGCACCCTGAATGAACAGCCTGCATCGCGTCAACAAAGTGCTCCAGAACTGGACTGAGCTATGCAAGGGCCCCCCTGGCCTGGGAGAACAAAAGAAATGTATTATAAATGTAGGAGCCCTGCTCCTAAGAAATTAGATCCTGCTACAAGACGAACCTCTGCCTGAGGAGAAAGAACCAGGAAAACTGTAGGAGGAGTATTGTCCCTGACCTGGGGGATTGGCCTGCAGTGGTTGCCCTGCTGCTGAAGAAGAGGAGAAAGATTGCTGATAAACTTTGCTTCAACTTGTGCTGTTTAAGATCTCCAAGGGCTTGTGCTGAGCTTGCCCCCTGAACGAAGTCCCAGGACCAGTGGACTTCAACGCCGTTTTCCCTGTAATCTGGAAGAGAACTGCAGCATGCGCTTCCCGAACGAAGCGTACTTTCCCTGAAGCTTGCACACGCTGTCCGGCCCGAACAACGTGATTGTGGCCCCTCTACGAGCCGTAGCTCGCACCGCAAAGGAGGGTCTCACCCAGCCTGAGCATCGTGACTATTGGCTCCTATGAGTCGCAAATCGCACCGTAACGGAAGGACTGTGACCATACTTGCTTTGCCCCCTACGAACCACATTGCCTGCGTATGCGCCATCCCTCTTCTTTGGGGACAAGCCGCGGCGCGTGTGGTGATCCTGTGCGTTTCCCCTGTGAGGAGCGTACGAGTGTTTGTGCCCCGCAGCGTGATTGTTAGACCCGGCCTCGTAGCATGGCTCTTCCTGTCCTCGCACTACCTAACGTGGTACCTGGGACCCCAAGCACACGGCCCAGCCGATCCTTCCCACCAGAACACACACACGCGACCCGGGCATCCTCGTCCATGGCCTCTCTCCTTTCGGCCACCCCGGGCACGCGTGCCCACTTCATGCCCCAAGATGGCCGCCCAGCCCCAGCACAACCCGGGCCTAGAGGCGCCACTCCGGCTGGAGGACATCACGCTTCCAGGGGATGAGAGAGGGAGGAGCCGTTTCTATCGCACCTCTGAACTCCCCTGGGACGATGGGTTTCGATCGGCCCTCCGGCCTCCCTGAGGGCTGGCTCCACGCCTGCTGGGTGTCTGGGACTCCTCCCGACCCGGCCCTGAAAGGATCAAAAGACAATGGCAGGAAACCTCGACAAGCGACCCCCAGGTGACAAGACCCCTGCCTGCACAGACTCCGGACATCAAAGGGGGGTCGACCTATAACAAGGGGTGCTCTGGGACTGTCCGGCAGTTTCGCCTTTGAACATCTGAGCCCTGCTGAGTGACTCGTGGCTCCCTGAAGATCGTAAGACCTCCGAACTTGTGCTTGAGCCCTGCTGAGTGACTCGCGGCTCCCTGAAGATCGTAAGACCTCCGAACTTGTGCCAGAGCCTGCTGAGTGACTCGCGGCTCCCTGAAGATCGTAAGACCTCCGAACTTGTGCTTGAGCCCTGCTGAGTGACTCGTGGCTCCCTGAAGATCGTAAGACCTCCAAACTTGTGCTTGAGCCTGCTGAGTGACTCGCGGCTCCCCCAGACTCTCTTTGGTCCCGCCGGACCCCACGACGACAAGCGTATCCCCCAGCTCGAGGATTGTGAGCTGTGCGCCGGGTACGCTCCTGCATTTGATCCATATCCCCCAAAGACTGTCCCGCTACCTCCTACCCCCACCAAGACTCTGTGAGCCTACGCTCTGCTTGTAAATATCTGCCTTGCTGATCATAAAGATCCTACCACTTCGATTTGATAAAACTTGAATCCTAAGAACCCTCGGTGTGGTGTCTCTTTGTCGTGTGGTGCCGAGTGTACGATCCTAGATACAAGATTCCTCCCCTGCGGAGTCTCCCGCCAGTGCCCGGCTACGATACTTTGAGGGTGGGTCTCAGGACAGTCAGGGCCCCCTCCAGGCCCCTCTGAGGTCGCCTTCTAACATTGGTGGCAAGCGACGGGATTCGGGCCCATAACCTAGAGATTGTACCGTGAACGACTGACGCACTACCGACAAAAATGGCAGAAGGAAGCGCCATGAGCCCCGCAGAAACCGACGCCAACAGGGGGTTCCAGGTGGAACAACTAGAAGAATACACGCACAAAGAACTGAAGCAATTCTGCAAAGAACTTAAAATCGCTACCACCGGTCTCAACACCAAAGAAGATTTGCAGAAAGCACTGAAAGCTTGGGTGGATGCCGGGGCCTCCCGCCCAGAAGGCATGGGGGAGCGACACGACGAAGCAGAACCCCCCCAAGGCAAAAGCAGCAGCAATCAGGTGCGAGGCTTCGTGCCAGACGGGGGCCTTTCCCCGGAAGAACTCGCAGACAGAGAGAGAAGTCACAATCACGAACTCGAGTTAGCCAAACTCAAAATCGAAGGCGAATTGAAATTAGCGGGAAAAAAGCTAGCAGTAGAGCAAATGCGCGTACAAGGCGAATTGGAAGAGAAGAAGCTCCAACGGGAGCACGGAGGAAGGAAGCTCCAACTAGAGCACGAACGCAGCTTGAAGGAGATCAAGCTCAAAGCCAGAAACGAGGAAGGGAGGCCCCCGGGGAACCGAGAGGCGGCCTCCCCGGCGGAACAGAAGGTCCATA
The DNA here is from genome assembly GCF_964204655.1 of Triturus cristatus. NCBI lineage: Eukaryota > Metazoa > Chordata > Amphibia > Caudata > Salamandridae > Triturus > Triturus cristatus. Next base: position 715,141,105 of record NC_140593.1, on the reverse strand, counting down.
TCCCCAAGGACGTGGTCAAAGAATATTATAAAAATGATGACATTCAATAATGGTTCAGGGCCTACGAGGTCGCCATGACCTCTCATCGGGTCCCGCAGAAGGACTGGGGGGCAGGGCTGTGGGGACGGTTTCTGAGCGAAGGAAGGGACACCCTGCTCGACCTACCCATCTCCCTGCAGACCTCCTACAGCCACATGAAAGAGGCTCTCCTCACCAGGTACGGCCTCTCCCCAGAGATGTACCGTCAACGATTCCGGGACTGCAGGAAGATCCCGGGCACCACCTGGGTGGAGTATGTAAACTTTTTCAGTCGGGCCTTCGATGGGTGGATCAAGGGCCTCAAGGTCACCACCCTCGAGGAGCTCACCAACCTCATGTTGTGGGAACACCTGGCTGCGAACTGCTTTGTGGAACTACGCCAGCATCTGCTCAACAGCAAACTTACCGATCCCAGGAAGCTGGCTGTGGAAGCAGACCGCTGGACCAACACCCGGGTCCCCCGGAGCATTGTAGGAGAATACCCCCGAGCCAGTCAGGGACCACCCCGCCAGAGAGGGGGAGGGAACCAGGGAGGGCAGAGAGAGTCCCAGTCGAGTCCCCCGAAGACCCAACCTCCACCTTTCCCGGCGCCCCCCCCACCAGTCTCCGGACCCCCCGGGAGACGGGGGCACCGGGTAACCATCACTTGTTTCTGTTGTCAGAAGCCCGGGCACTACGCCAATGACCCGGAGTGCCCCATGGCCCCCCAGGTCCCCCCTGCTGCAAACCCTGCTAGACAGATAGCCAACGTAGCCCTGGGGGAGGAGGTTGAGGACACCGGGGAGTGGGAACCCGCAGCTATGGCCCTAGTATCCCTGGGAGATAGAGAGATGGTCCCTGGTAGCCTCCTGCCCTCCAACACGAAGAAATACGGGCAGTTCGTCAAGATCAATGGCCACCAAATAGAAGCCCTGCGAGACACCGGGGCCAGCATCACCGGTGTCCTCAGGCACTTAGTCCCCGAGGAGCAGATCCTACCCAACGTCTTTTGCCCCGTAATTTCCGCAGATAATAGAGAGAGTATGTGTCAGGTAGCCCTGGTGCCGTTTGAGTGGGGAGGGGTGATAGGTAAACTGAGGGTTGCCGTAAGAACCTCCCAGCCGGTCGACTGCCTCTTAGGGAACGACCTGGAGAGTTCTCCCTGGAAGTACGTCGAGCACAAGGCCCACCTAGGAATGATGGGATTCCCCGAGTGGGTGTGCGCAACCACCCGATCTATGTCCGCCCGAGGACACCCCGACCGAGGGAGTCAGAGCAGTCCCCGCCGAGGGTCCTCCCGTCCCCCCATCGGGAGGGTCAGTCGCCAGCGACGAACCCTCACCGTCCGACACCACCCCGGTCCCCGAGTTAGGCGATCTGCCCGAATTGGCCCCGTGGTGCCACGAGGGCGGGCCCACCCGGGAGGAGTTCTGCCGGGAGCAAGCCACCTGTCCTTCCCTGGTCGGACTGCGGCACCAGGCAGAGGGCCAAGCCGCAGGCGACCAAACCGGAACGCACCGAGTTTATTGGGAGAATAACCTCTTGTATAGTGAGCAGAAGTCGGTGGAGCTAGGATCCGGCCGGGTGCTGGTGGTACCCCTACGCTTCCGAGACTTCCTCCTGGGCTTGGCCCACGACGTCCCCCTCGCCGGTTACCTGGGTCAGGACAAGACCTACAGCCGTCTCGTGACTCACTTTTACTGGCCTAGAATGAAAGCAGCTGTAGAAGCCCACTGCAAGTCCTGTCCCACGTGCCAGGCTAGTATGAAGAGTGGGGGGAAGCGCAAGGCTCCCCTCCAACCCTTCCCGGTCGTCAGTACCCCATTCAAACGAGTCGGGATCGACATCGTGGGGCCCCTGGATCCCCCCACCTCCCAAGGTCACCGTTTCATCCTGGTCCTAGTGGATCACGCCACCTGATACCCTGAGGCTATCCCCCTACGCACCGTCACGGCTCCCGTGGTGGGCCGAGCCCTGATGGGGATCTTTTCCCGGGTGGGTTTTCCCCGCGAGGTCGTGAGCGATCACGGCACTAATTTTATCTCAAAATACATGACGTCCCTGTGGCAACAATGTGGAGTGTCCTATAAGTTCACCACCCCGTACCATCCCCAAGGGAACGGCCTAGTAGAAAGGTTTAACTGGACTCTGAAAGGGATGATCAACGGCCTAGAAGAACCCCTCCGGCGTAAGTGGGACGTCCTGCTCCCCTGCCTCCTGTTCGCTTACCGGGAAGTCCCACAGAAGTCCTTGGGGTTCAGCCCGTTCGAATTACTCTATGGACACCCCGTCCGAGGTCCCCTCAGCTTGGTTAAGGAAGGGTGGGAGGCAGCACCCCAGACCACCCCACGAGATGTGTTCCAATACGTTCTGGCCCTCCGGAACCAGACCAGGAAGTTCCGAGAGCTGGCCGAGGCACACCTGGAGGCAAGCCAAGAAGAGATGAAGCGCTGGTACGACCAGAATGCCACTCTGGTCGAGTTCCAGCCGGGCCAGCAGGTATGGGTCATGGCCCCGTGAAGCCTGGCGCCCTCCAGGACAAGTGGACCGGGCCCGTCAAAGTGATTGAGCGGAAGAGTCCAGTCACGTACTTGGTGGACGTCCAATCGCCCCGGGATCCCCTGCAGGTCCTACACGTGAACCGCCTCAAGCCTCACTTCGTGCGGACAGAACTGAGCCTCCTGCTGGCCACCGATGACAGGGCCGAAGATGAGTCCGATCCCCTCCCGGACCTCCTGTGTGTCAAGGAGAAGGATGGCTCCGTGGAAGGAGTGAACCTCTCCCCATCCCTCACTGACCAGCAACAAGCGGACTGTCGCCAGCTCCTAGGACAATTCTCCGACCTCTTCTCCCTGATCCCCCGAGTCACCGACTGGTGTGTCCATGACGTGGATACCGGGGACAGCCCGCCAGTAAGACACCGAGCCTACCGAGTCCCTGACCGGGTCCGGTCCTGCATTCAAGCTGAAGTCTCGAAGATGTTGACCCTGGGGGTGATCGAGCCATCCGATAGTCCCTGGGCCAGCCCCGTGGTCCTAGTTCCGAAGGCAGCGGCCCCCGGTGTCGCCCCCGAGCTCCGATTCTGCGTGGACTACCGGGGGCTCAATGACGTCACCCGGGCCGATGCCCACCCCATTCCCCGAGCCGACGAGCTCATTGACCGACTCGGGGCGGCCCGGTTCCTCAGCACATTCGACCTCACCTGCGGATACTGGCAGGTTGCGCTCACAGAGGAAGCCAAGGAGCGGTCCGCCTTCTCCACCCCAGATGGGCATTATCGCTTCCGCGTAATGCCCTTCGGAATGAAAAATGCCCAGCCACCTTCCAGCGACTGGTGAATAGGGTCCTGGCCGGGATGGAACAGTTCAGTGCGGCCTATCTAGACGACATCGCCGTTTTCAGTTCCGGATGGAGTGAGCACCTCCAGCACCTCCGGAGAGTGCTAACCGCCCTGCGCCAGGCAGGCCTCACAGTAAAAGCCAGCAAGTGCCAGATCGGGCAAGGATCAGTAGTCTACCTGGGGCACCAGGTCGGGAATGGTCAGGTCGCCCCTCTACAGCCGAAGATCGATGCCATCCTAGCCTGGGAGCCACCCACCACCCAAACGGAGGTCCGAGCCTTCCTGGGCCTCACTGGCTACTACCGAAGATTCATCCGGGGGTATGGCAGCCTGGTTGGCCCCCTCACCAAACTCACATCCAAAAAACAGCCCAAGAGGGTGCAGTGGACGACTGCCTGCCAGGAAGCATTCGATGCCCTAAAGAAGGCCATGTGCACGGCCCCCGTCCTCCAGGCTCCCGACTACTCCAAGGAGTTTGTAGTCCAAACCGATGCCTCCGAGCATGGCATTGGAGCCGTCCTGTCCCAGGTGAATGACCAAGGCCTAGACCAGCCCATCGCCTTCCTCAGCCGGCGGCTGTTGCCCAGAGAACAGAGGTGGAGCACCATTGAGCGCGAAGCATTTGCCGTAGTCTGGGCCCTCAAGAAGCTGCGCCCTTACCTGTTTGGCACCCATTTCAAAGTCCAAACCGACCATCGGCCCTTGCGATGGCTCATGCAGATGCGAGGAGAAAACCCCAAGCTACTGCGGTGGTCAATCTCCCTCCAGGGGATGGATTTCACCATAGAACATCGCCCTGGTACGGACCACGCCAACGCTGACGGCCTCTCCCGGTTCTTCCGCCTCAGCGAAGAGAACCTGCCAAGATGATGGGTAGTTCTCTCCGGCTTTCAGCTGGGGGGGACGCGTGTTAGACCCGGCCTCGTAGCATGGCTCTTCCTGTCCTCGCACTACCTAACCTGGTACCTGGGACCCCAAGCACACGGCCCAGCCGATCCTTCCCACCAGAACACACACACGCGACCCGGGCATCCCCGTCCATGGCCTCTCTCCTTTCGGCCACCCCGGGCACGCGTGCCCACTTCATGCCCCAAGATGGCCGCCCGGCCCCAGCACAACCCGGGCCTAGAGGCGCCACTCCGGCTGGAGGACATCACGCTTCCAGGGGATGAGAGAGGGAGGAGCAGTTTTTATCGCACCTCTGAACTCCCCTGGGACGATGGGTTTCGATCGGCCCTCCGGCCTCCCTGAGGGCTGAATCCACGCCTGCTGGGTGTCTGGGACTCCTCCCGACCCGGCCCTGAAAGGATCAAAAGACAATGGCAGGAAACCCCGACAAGCGACCCCCAGGTGACAAGACCCCTGCCTGCACAGACTCCGGACATCAAAGGGGGGTCGACCTATAACAAGGGGTGCTCTGGGACTGTCTGGCAGTTTCGCCTTTGAACATCTGAGCCCTGCTGAGAGACTCGCGGCTCCCTGAAGATCGTAAGACCTCCGAACTTGTGCTTGAGCCCTGCTGAGTGACTCGCGGCTCCCTGAAGATCGTAAGACCTCCGAACTTGTGCCTGAGCCTGCTGAGTGACTCGCGGCTCCCTGAAGATCGTAAGACCTTCGAACTTGTGCTTGAGCCCTGCTGAGTGACTCGCGGCTCCCTGAAGATCGTAAGACCCCCGAACTTGTGCTTGAGCCTGCTGAGTGACTCGCGGCTCCCCCAGACTCTCTTTGGTCCCGCCGGACCCCACGACGACAAGCGTATCCCCCAGCTCGAGGATTGTGAGCTGTGCGCCGGGTACGCTCCTGTATTTGATCCATATCCCCCAAAGACTGTCCCGCTACCTCCTACCCCCGCCAAGACTCTGTGAGCCCACGCTCTGCTTGTAAATATCTGCCTTGCTGATCATAAAGATCCTACCACGTCGATTTGATAAAACTTGAATCCTAAGAACCCTCGGTGTGGTGTCTCTTTGTCGTGTGGTGCCGAGTGTACGATCCTAGATACGAGATTCCTCCCCTGCGGAGTCTCCCGCAAGTGCCCGGCTACGATACTTTGAGGGTGTGTCTCAGGACAGTCAGGGCCCCTTCCGGGCCCCTCTGAGGTCGCCTTCTAACAGTGATCTTCAGTTTACCCATCACCGGCACGGCGCGAAAACCGCAACCCGCTGGAAAGTGCCCCCGGATGCCCGTCCCCTGAGCCTGGACGCCCAAGATCGCCGAGTACCGTAGTACGCATCGCCAGGACGACCCCGCATCCGAGATCGTACTGAACGCCACGCAGCCTTCACGCCGACTTCCCCAAAGATAAAGGTACTGTGCCCGATCGCACCTCGAGGTGCACAGTCCTCCTTGGAGCGGCCGCCGAGCGAGTGAGACCCGTTCCCCCAACAGAACAGGGAACTAAGTGCACGGACCTTGTAACAATACGCTGAACTAAGAACTCTTTTTGCCAAGTAACATTGTGGGCCCATTTTACACGTTATTGGGTCTTGTGATAATTCTGAAATCTATAAACAAAGTATATTTTTGATACACCTAGTGTGGAGTCAATTTGTGGGGCTAACATTGGATTGTTGTATGTGATCACAAATGCTTAACCATTACGCCTAAGATAACGCCTTGTCTGCTCGCGCCAAGCTACCTAGAGGGTGAGCGGGGGTTATTATTAGAGTGTAACCCCTTACCCTGACTGGAAGAAGGACCCCCTGCTTGTCCCAGGTACTCACCTGTGCCACTCAGGGAATCCAGATTCTAACATTGGTGGTCAGCGGTGAGGATTCTGAATTTGCATTTGTGATTTATGTGCAGCAATTTTTTGTGAAACACCACATAGTGAGTTCAGACCCATAATGTAGCCACATACTTGTTTAAATTTTCGTTTTGCTGGAAATTGCCATAGTTGGAATAAACCATGCCTGATTAGGTCATTGTGGCGAGAGCAGCATCTGTTGTCTCTGAAATTGAGGATGTTGACTGGGAAGAGGAGAGACTAGAGACCTACACCAAGGCCCAGCTGAAGGGCTTCTGTAAAAAGTTCAAAGTCCCCACTGTTGGATGTAAACTCAAGGCAGATCTACTCAAGGCGCTGAGGGCCTGGATTGAGTCAAGGGCACCTGGAGATATGGTAGTTGTTGAACCAGCAGAAAGCGTCCAGAGTTTTGGAAGAGGCCTGTCGCCAGGAGAGTTGGCAGACAGAAAGGAAACCAGGATGCATGAAATGGAGATGGCAAAACTTAAATTGAATGGGCAACTGGAGCTAGAAAGCAAAAAGCTGGCTCTGGAAGAGAGAAGAATCCAAATGGAGCATGAAATGAAGTTGAGGGAATTAGATCTGAAAGCTAAAAGTTTAGAGTCTACTCCCTCTGGTGGCAGCACACCGTCAGTGAAAGCAGAATCAAGGGTGTACATACCCAAGGATGTGGTTAAGGAATTTTTTAAGAATGATGACATAGGGCAGTGGTTCAAGGCCTAAGAGGTAGCCATGTCTTCCCACCGGGTCCCTGAGAAGATTGGGGAGCTGGGTTGTGGGGACGGTTCCTTAGTGAGGGGCGGGACACACTGCTAGACTTACCTTCAGATGTTTATAATTCTTATCCCCATATTAAGGCAGCGTTGATGACTAGGTATGGGTTGACCCCTGAGCTGTATAGACAAAGGTTCAGGGGTTGCACAAAGATTCTTAACAGTACGTATGTGGAGTATGTAACTTTTTTTGCAGAGCACTGGATGGTTGGGTGAAGGGTAGCAAGGTTGATGATTTGCAAGGGCTATCATGATTTAATGGCATGGGAGCACTTATCCAGTAATTGTTTTCCTGAGCTACGCCAACACCTGATTGATAGTAGGCTGACTAACCCTAGAAAGCTTGCTGAGGAGGCGAACCGCTGGGTCAGTACCAGTGTCCACAAGGGTCACGTGGGAGATTCCACCAAAGGTGGGCAGGGTCCCCAGCAGAAGAGTTGGGGGGACAACGGTAACTAGAGGGAGTTCCCAAAAAGGCCCCAAAGTAATCCCCAAGGGAACCAAGGGAAAGGTTCTCAGCCTCCCCCACCCCAGAAACCGACCGGGGCCCCGACAGGTCCTCCTGTTCAGAAGTGGCCCATCAAATTTTACAAGTGTGGTAACATAGGGCATTATGCCTCTGATTTAAAATGTCCTTTGTTTGGTAAACCAGCACCCACTGGTGCTCCACCCCGGCAGGTGGCTAGTGTAGCCTTGGGGGAGGAGATGGGTGTCCAAGGTGGGTAGGGTCCCACAGATATGTCCCTTGTCTCATTAGGAGACTGTGAAGTGGTCCCCCAAACCCAACTGCCTGAGAACACTAAAAAATACAGGCAGTGGGTGGCCATAAATGGCCGTAGAGTGGAAGCTCTGAGAGATACAGGAGCCAGTGTGACAGCTGTCAAGTGTCACCTGGTATCTCAAGAGCAGGTTGTCCCAGGAGCATTCTATCCAGTTGTTGCCGCTGACAACACAGAGAGGCACTGCAAAGTGGCTCAGGTTCCCTTTGAGTGGGGGGGGGGGGTCTCTGGTACTCTTCAGGTAGCTGTGAGGCCCGCCATGCCTGTAGATTGTTTGTTAGGGAACGATTTGGAGAGCTCACCTTGGGCTAAGGTGGAGCGGAGTGCTCACCTGGAGATGTTGGGTATGCCGGATTGGGCGTGTGTCACCACACGGTCCATGGCAGCAAGTAGAGGTGCTCAAGAGGTACTGGAGCCTGAGAGTGAGGCCCAGGGACCGGCCTTAGAGAGAAGGAGCAGGGGGCGCGGGAAACCGGCCCCTGAAGTTCCCACGGTCCAGGAGGAAGCAGACCTTGAGGGCGATGCCCTGGAACCTACAGGGGAACAGATAGTTGAACTGGGAGACCTGCCTGAGCTGACCCATTGGCAGCAGGAAGGAGGTCCCTTCAGGGAGGACTTTTGTAAGGCACAGAAAGAGTGCCCTTCTCTCGTGGGTATGCGGCAGCAGGCTGCAGACCAGGCCGCAGGTGATCAGTCTGGGTCACATTTCATTTACTGGGAGAACCACCTCCTATATACAGAGCCCAAGGTTGCTGAGCCTGGATCAGCCCGTTCGCTGGTGGTACCCCAGGACTTCAGAGCCTTCCTACTGGGGCTGGCTCACGATGTGCCATTGGCAGGGCATTTGGGGCAAGACAAGACTTTTGAAAGGCTTGTCACCCACTTTTATTGGTCTCAAAGGCGCAGGAGTTCAGACACTCACTGCAGGACATGCAGACAATTACGAATCCTTAACAAGGCTACCAGGCAACCGGATTGTGTGGGTTTCTCACCTGGTTCTGGTTTATAGTTTACACCTCGGTGGTGCCCGGCCTGTTGCACAACTCTGCCAGAGCTGGGTCCAGGCAAAACGCTTGAGGAAGCCCGGGTTTTGGGCTCTAATCTTTCAAATGGTAAGACTACGGCTGTTTTTAAATGCCTACTACTCAATGCCCGCTCCTTGGTCAAACACAGTGTTGAGTGTGCATCACTAATTGAGGATAATAATATCAAAATAGCTTTTATCACGGAAACTTGACTGGACGAGGCTTCGGGACCTGATTTAGTGTAGGCCACGTCTCCTGGTTTTTCCTGCTATACTGTAAACAGACCCTCTAAGAAAGGGGGAGGTCTGGCTGTGCTCTATGATAGTTCCATCAAAGCCACTTTTGACAAAACCATCCACTCATGCTTTGAAGCCCTGTCCTTTGTCTTCACCCTCCATTATGGCCATACTTTTAGGGGTGTTTTAATCTACAGACCTCCCGGTCTCAGGAGCCCTTTTCTAACAGAGGTGGGAGCCTTGCTTGAGGACGGTTTGTCCAGGGAGTCTTAAACCTATCTAGGTGATTTTAATTTTCATCTGGAATTGGATGGGGACAGATACACTTGCAAGCTGCTTGATCTTATGGGTAGTTTGGAATTCAAACAACTGGTGCAGGCCCCTTCTCATCAGGCTGGACACACGCTGGATGGGATCTTATCGAACTCCACACAGATTTCGGTTACCGACATCTTTCCCCTGGCCTGGTCTGATCATTATGCAGTCAGGTTTGAGGTGAGAGGCGGAAAAGATCGGGGTAGAACCTCCACAAGGGGGGAGCCTAAGGGAATTAGATCCTGGAATAAGGTCGTAGGAAATGATCTTAGAGATCTTCTATTCTCCACACAGCAACCCCTCCCCTTAGATGTGGAAGAAGCCTCTTCGGTATATACATATTGGCTAGAGGAGGTCTGCCTCACTCTGGCTCCTAAAAAAATCATCATCCCGAAAAGGTTAAAACCCACATCCCCCTGGTATTCCTCAGTTTTGAAGTCACAAAAACTAATTTGTAAACAGCTGGAACGGGCTTGGAGGAAGGATTATCATCCATCTGCTAAAGATACTTATAAACAAAGTATCCAGTGCTATAAACTTTTACTGTTGGAAACTAAGAAAGAGTTTTTCGCACATCAGATTAAGCTTGCGATTAATTCCACTAAGGAACTTTACAACATAGTAACCAGACTGGCGCACCCACTGCCTGTTCCTTTAACGCTGACTAGAGGTTTCTGTGAGGAAATTGCCATTTTTTTTCCAGAATAAAGTGGCTAAAATTTTTGAAACCTTTAAAAACCCGGTTAATACCAACCCAGGCTCGGCGGCTTGTCTAGAGCTCAAATCCACCTTGGACATTTTTCCTCCTATAACACACTCTGAGACCCTCAACCTTCTGGTTACGGCTAAATCTGGGTTTCCTTATGACCCATGCCCTGTGGCAATAACAAAATTGGCTCCTGAACCCATAGCCTTGATACTGACTAACATCTACAATGCTATGTCTACTCTTGGCCAGTTTCCTAAACGTTGGAAGACAGCCTCGGTGCTTCCTTTGCTGAAGAAACCTAACTTGGATATGAATGACCCAAACAATTTTCGCCCCATTTCGCGTCTTCCCCTTCCGGCTAAACTGGTGGAAAAACACCTGAATAGCAAATTGAGTACCTTTTTGCGCGATACTAATGCCCTGGATCCCACCCAGTTTCGTTTTAGAGAGGGACACAGTACCGAGACTGCGCTTCTCAAATCAACGGATGAAATCAGGACAGGCTTGGATCAAGGTGGCAAGGCCGTACTGATCCTGCTTGACCTTTCCGAGGCCTTCGACACGGTCCTTCACGGAGTCCTGATGGGCCGGTTGTCGGCTTGCGGAATACGGAAGAAAGCCTGGTTTCTTTTAGAGTCCTTTCTCTCCGATAGACGTCAGTCAGTGGCTTTGGGTGAGTTCATCTCAAACCCCTTCTCACTCCCTTGTGGGGTCCCACAAGGTTCCTCCCTTAGCCCTACCCTTTTTAACGTTTATATATCCCCTCTGGCCCCTTTGATTGAATCGTTCGGCTTCTGTCTGACATCTTATGCCGACGACACTCAAATCGTAATCTCCATGCTACCAGGCCAGGAGAGGGCATCAGGGGAAAGACTACATGAATGTATGGGGGCGGTGGGTGAGTGGATGTCACAAAATTGTCTAAATCTTAATGCAAGCAAGACGGAAGTGATGCTTTTTGGCAACAATGCCAATATCTGGACCCCTAGTTGGTGGCCGGATTCCATGGGTACTCTTCCAGTCCCCTCGAGAAAAGTAAAAAATCTGGGTGTAGTTTTGGACGAATGCCTTTCCATGCAAGCTCAGGTGAATGCCGTAGTCTCCTCCACCTCGTACATTCTTAGGAACCTGAGGAAAGTGCTTCCGCTTTTACCTATAGAGTGTAAATCTAACGTAGTCACAGCATTGATTTTGTCTCGCCTTGACTACTGCAATAGTCTCTATTTGAATACGCAGGAAGGTAACCTTTATAAACTCCAGATGCTCCAGAACTCAGCAGCAAGGCTGCTTCCGGGAACGTCAAGGTCTACCTCTATTTCTGACGCCATAAGGAAATTTCATTGGCTACCTGTATTCAAAGCTCTTTGTTTAGTTTTCCGCGCTTTGCAGGATTCAGGCTCTCTACATCTAAGACAACAATTTCGCTGGTATGTTCCAGCAAGATCATTGCGCTCTCAGGGAGCAAAGCTTATCATCCTTCCCATCATAAGGAAAGCTAGATGGGGTGGGAGAAGTTTTGTGGCAGGAGCGGCCAGGGCCTGGAATCAGCTTCCTTTTGAGTTGAGGAATTCCAAGGATCTTCTTTCCTTTAGGAAAGCGCTCAAAACTTGGTTGTTCTGATTCTTTCGTTGCAAGTGTTGGGAGAACTTCAGCAAGCGCCGGGACACCCTAGGGTAGCTGTGCGCTATATAAGTTCTAATAACATTAACATTAACATTAACATGCCAGACTTGCCAGGCAAGTGGAAAGAGTGGAAGGAAGCAAAAGTCTCCACTCCAGCCATTTCCTGTGGTCGGTACCCCATTCCAGTGAGTGGGGATTGATATTGTAGGGCCACTGGACCCCAGGACAGCGATGGGCAATAGGTTCATCCTGGTCCTGGTGGACCATGCCACCCGGTACCCGGAAGCCATCCCTCTGAGGACAGTGACGGCCCTTGTGGTGGGACGTGCACTGATGGGAATTTTCTCCAGAGTGGGATTCCCTCTAGAGGTGGTGTCTGACCGGGGTACCAATTTCATGTCCAAATACATGAAATCCCTTTGGCAAGAGTGTGGTGTAACCTACAAGTTCACCACCCCTTACCACCCTCAAGGAAACGGGTTGGTTGAAAGATTCAACCGAACCTCAAAGGCATGATAATGGGCCTAGAAGGACCCATGAGGCGTAAGTGGGACGTCCTCTTACCATGCCTTCTCTTTGCTTACCGTGAGGTGCCACAGAAGTCTCTAGGGTTCAGCCCCTTTGAGCTCCTGCACGGCCACCCAGTGAGAGGACCTCTAAGTCTGGTCAAGGAAGGCTAGGAGCAATCTCCCAGGAAACCTCCCCAGAATGTATATAGTTACATGCTGGCCTTCAGGAATCAGACTAGGCGATTCAGGCAACTTGCTGAGGCAAATCTGAAAGCCAGCCAGGAGGAGATGAAGCGGTGGTACGACCAGAATGCCACTCTGGTAGAGCTTCAGCCTGGACAGAAGGTATGGGTCTTGGCCCCCGTGGAGCCTTGTGCGCTCCAGGATAAGTGGACCGGTCCCTTTGAGGTTGTGGAGCGCAAGTGTCCTGTTACCTACGTGGTGGACCTGAAGTCTCCTAGGAACCCCTTAAGGGTCCTACATGTCAACCGCCTCAAGCCCCACTTGGAGAGGTCCCAAGTGGGCATGCTCTTGGCAACAGATGCTGCGATGGAAGAGGAGACCGAGCCTCTTCCTGACCTCCTGTCAGGCCAGGAGCAAGATGGGTCAGTGGATGGTGTCATCCTCTCTTCCGCCCTGACCCCTGAGCAACAAAATGATTGTCGCCAATTGCTGTTTTCCCTGGTTCCCGATGACACTGATTGGTGTGTCCATGATGTGGACACTGGGGATAGTACACCCGTGAGGCATAAGGCCTACAGGGTGACTGACAGGGTGAGGGCCTGCATCAAGGAGGAGGTCTCCAAGATGTTTGCACTCGGGGTTATTGAGTCCTCCAGCAGTCCTTGGGCCAGCCCAGTGGTCTTGGTCCCAAATGCTGCAGCGCCGGGAGCCACACCTGAACTCCGGTTCTGTGTGGACTACAGAGAACTCAATTCAGTCACCAGGACTGACGCACACCCCATCCCCAGAGCTGATGAGCACATAGATCGGCCAGGGGCTGCCAACTACCTCAGCACGTTTGATTTAACGTGTGGGTACTGGCAGATCGCCTTGACCAATGGGGCCAAAGAGAGGTTAGCATTTTCCACCCCAGATGGGTACTACCAGTTCCGGGTTATGCCCTTTGGAATGAAGAATGCCCCAGCCACTTTCCAGAGGTTGGTCAACCAGGTGTTGGTTGGGCTGGATTTGTTCAGTGCGGCCTACCTGGATGACATCGCAGTGTTCAGCTCCACTTGGGAGGAACACCTGCGCCACCTCTGGGAAGTGTTGATGGCACTGCGCAAGGCAGGCCTCACGATCAAGGCGAGTAAGTGTCAGATCGGGCAGGGTTCAGTGGTGTACTTGGGGCACCAAGTTGGGAGTGGCCAGGTGGCACCCCTTCAACCCAAGATAGAAACTATCCTGAATTGGGAGTCGCCCAAAACCCAGACGGAGGTGATAGCCTTCCTAGGTCTCACCGGGTACTACAGAGGTTTGTCAAGGGGTATGGCAACATCGTTGCCCCCTTGACAGCGCTGACTTCTAGGAAGCAGGCCAGGAATGTGATTTGGACTGACATCTGTCAGAAAGCTTTTGAGGCCCTGAAAGCTGCTATGTGCATGGCGCCCGTGTTCTTGGCTCCCAACTTCTCCAAAGAGTTTATCGTTCAGACAGACGCTTCAGAGCATGGTGTGGGGGCTGTTCTTTCACAGATTAATGAAGTTGGCCTAGATCACCCTTTAGCCTTTCTTAGCAGGAGGTTACTTCCACAGGAACAGAAATGGAGTGCTATTGAGCGTGAGGCATTTGCTGTGGTCTGGGTGCTGAAGAAGCTAAGACCATACCTGTTTGGGTCTCACTTCCGGGTTCAAACAGACCACAGGCCCCTCAGATGGTTCATGCATATGAGGGGTGAGAATCCAAAGCTGTTGAAGTGGTCCATTTCCCTACAGGGTATGGATTTCACGGTGGAACATCGCCCTGGTACAGATCACGCCAATACTGACGGTCTTTCCAGATTTTTCCGCCTTAGTGAGGAGGAACTCCCTGGGGTAAGGTAGTTCTCCCCACTTTTCAGCTGGAGTTGACACGTGTTAGACCTGGCACCTTGGCGTGAGTCTCCCTTCCTCTTTTTGTCGCGGTGCCTCATGTGTTTTTATGGTGTTGGCCGCTCAGAGCACTGTGCCACTGCCAACCAGTGCCATAGTGCAAGTGCTACCTATGTAAAATGTATATGTTGGTTGGATTCCATGATTGGCTTATTTGGTTTACTGTCAGTCCCCAGTAAAGTGCACCAGGAGTGCCAGGGCGTGTAACTACAAATACCGCTGGTGGGCTCGCAGCACTGGTTGTGCCACCCACAGAAGCGGCCTGGCAAAATATGTCTAGGTCTGCCATTGCAGAACCTGCGTGCAGTCTGGTACTGTCATGCTGACTGGGCAAGTGCACCCACTTGCCAGTCCCTAAACCTTCCCTTAACTTCATATTAGTCACCCCTATGGTAGGCCCAAGGGCAGGGTGCATTGTAAGCATAAGGTAGGACAAGCCCTGATGTGTGTGGCATGTCCTAATAGTGAATTACAGCCATTTTGGTTTTTCACTGTTGTAAGGCTACCCTGTTCTCATAGGCCAGAATGGGCTGTTAAGATTGTTACATCCTATGATCCTAACAGGCCCAGGGAACATGGTAGAAAATCGAGTTTAGTATGCCTGAACTTAGAATAATAAGTTACATCTTTTAGGAGGGTTTATTTTAATATTCTGAGTTTGCAAATGCCGCTTTTAGAAAGTTGGCCTTTGCTTGCCTAACCATTTCAGCCCGCCTCTGCGTGATCTGTATCTGCTGTCTGGCTTGCGTGAGTGACAGGACTGGGGAAACCCAGATGGGCAGGGCTAGGTAGCCTGGTGGTGAATAGGACGATTGACAGGTAGATGGGTGGGAGGAGTGCACCTGAACTCTGAATGGGACTGTGCTCTGCCACCACAATGCCAGCTTCGCCCCCTGTGGAGCGTCTGATGACTCCGCCCTGCACCCTGAATGAAGAGCCTGCATCGCGTCAACAAAGTGCTCCAGAACTGGACGGAGCTATGCAAGGGCCCCCCTGGCCTGGGAGACCAAAATAAATGTGGTATAAATGTAGGAGCCCTGCTCCTAAGAAATTAGATCCTGCTACAAGACGAACCTCTGCCTGAGGAGAAGGAACCAGGAAAACTGTAGGAGGAGTACTGTCCCTGACCTGGGGGATTGGCCTGCAGTGGTTGCCCTGCAGCTGAAGGAGAGGAGAAAGATTGCTGATAAACTTTGATTCAACTTGTGCTGTTTAAGATCTCCAAGGGCTTGTGCTGAGCTTGCCCCCTGAAAGAAGTCCCAGGACCAGTGGACTTCACCGCCGTGTGAGAGCGCAGAAAAACGGACCATTTTCCCTGTAATCTGGAAGAGAACTGCTGCATGCGCTTCCCGAACGAAGCGTACTTTCCCTGAAGCTTGCAAGCACTGTCCGGCCTGAACAACGTGATTGTGGCCCGTCTACAAGCCGTAGCTCGCACCGCAAAGGAGGGTCTCACCCAGCCTGAGCATCGTGACTATTGGCCCCTACGAGTCGCAACTCGCACCGTAGCGGAAGGACTGTGACGTACTTGCTTTGCCCCCCTACGAACCACATTGCCTGCGTACGCGCCTTCCCTCTGCTTTGGGGACAAGCCATGGCGCGTGTGGTGATCCCGTGCATCTCCCCTGTGAGGAGCGTACGAGTGTTTGTGCCCCGCAGCGTGATCTTCAGTTTACCCATCACCGGCACGGCGCGAACGCCGCAACCCGCTGGACAGTGCCCCCAGATGCCCATCCCATGAGCCTGCACGCCCAAGGTCGGCAAGTACCTTAGTACGCATCGCCAGGATGACCCCGCATCCGAGATCGCACTGAACGCCGCGCAGTCTTCACGCCGACTTCCCCAAAGATAAAGGTACTGTGCCTGATCGCACCTCGAGGTGCACGCTCCCCCTTGGAGCGGCCGCCGAGCGAGTGAGACCCGTTCCCCCAACAGAACAGGGAACTAAGTGCACGGACCTTGTAACAATATGCTGAACTAAGAACTCTTTTTGCCAAGTAACATTGTGGGCCCGTGTTAGAAATGGGATTTCTGGTTGGCTAGGGCTTGCGCCAAAGCCAGGCAGAAACCACCACTCTAGTCAGGGCTGGGGAGTTACACGCCACAGATAACCCCTGCTCACCCCCTTGGTAGCTTGGCACGAGCAGTCAGGCTTATCCCGGAGGCAATGAGTAAAGCGTTTGCGCGCGCACCCAGCAACAACCCCCAAAGCCCACCACAAAAGAAACTCCACACAAGGTATTATATAATAAACAGTTAGGAATAAAAATAGAATAAAGGCAATGCACGTAAAAGGTAGAGCAAATCTGAACTGTAGCGCACAACCAGTAACTACTGGTCACAGTTGGGAATAGAACATAGCATACAGGCAATGCACAGGCACCAAAGTACATATGTAAAAATCCGGTACCCCAGGAGAGGGCAAAACCTAAACGTTGCAGCTGCCCACGAAGTGCTGGACAGCTGGGGGGAATGAGTCTGGGCATCACTGTGCCTTTTGACAAATATTACACGCGTTGGAGCGCACTGGGCTCTATAGGAATAACAATGGTCCTTAGACATTGGAGCCCCACTGGGCACTAAAGGAATTATGCCCCCAAAAGGTTGGAGTCCCACTTGGGGACTCAGCAAGAAAAAATGCCCCCAAGGTGCTGGAGCCTCACTCAGGCTCTAAAACATATATTGCGGTCCCGTTGGAGTCCCTCTGGACTCTACACAAAGAATGCCCCACGTCGGAGCCCTCTAGGCTCTTCAAACAAGGTGCCCCCGTCATTGGAGCTTCCGGGTTCTAGACAAACAATGCGCCCCGTCGTTGGAGCCTCCCTCGGGGCTCTAATCACAGAATGGCAGCCGTTCGCCTCACTTACCGGGACAACGTTGGAGCAGACGGTGGAGCTGCCGCCGCGGTCAGCAGCAGGGGAAGCGCTGAGCAACACGGAGGAGGGACCCAGCACTCACCGGCAGTTTGGGAGGCAACGTCTCCTCTATCGGGCGTCTCCTCGGTTCCGCGCAGACCGCTCTTCACCCGGGCCCCCTCCTGGGGCTTCCTGCTCACGCCCCGCCCATGTCCTGCAAGGACTGCCTGACTTCCTGCTAAAGCCCGGCTGCGGTGGTGATTTTCTAGACGGGGTGGGCTCCCGGTCGAAGATAGAACAAATGCGGGGTGGGCACCCGCTTGGGGGATGCACATGGTTGCGGGGTGGGCACCCGCCAAAATCACATTATAAGTGGGGTGGGCACCCGCCAACGAGCACCACAATGCGGGGTGGGCACCCACTAATAAACACGGAAAAAGCGGGGGAATCCCTACGTCGGGGTTCCCTTGCAGATTGTCGTAGCGCTGCGCTGCTTGCCACAAATGCAGGTGCTTCTTCCGTAAATCAAGGTTTAGCGCTTCCCAGGCGCTGGAAGGCAAGGTCCAGGGAAAAGTCTTTCAGGAAAGGTCTTCAGAAGCAGGGGGGCAAAGACTGGGCCCAGGGGCCAGCTCACAGGGCCCTCCAGCAGGGAGGCAGTCCCCAGTGGCGGTCTCTCCTGGCGCCCAGCAGCAGCAGGCCCCCCTCAAGTTAGGATCAGAAAGAGAACATTTTACATGGGGTCACAGCCCCTTCTTATACACAGGTTTCCTTGGTCTCAAGGAGCAGGGAAGGGGCGAACCAGTTACAACTGGTTCCTGAGCACTTTGTTTTGCTCAGCCCCTCTCCCTATTCAGAGAGCAGGCCAGGGTCATCAGTCGCACCACAGGGGGCGGAGCCAGCATTGTGTGGGGAAAGCCCGGCCCTATTCAGGTCCTAGGTGTACTCCTCCCACCCATCTGGCGGCTGATCTCCCCATTCACCACTGGGTGACTCATCCTGACTCTGGGGATTCCCTAGCCCGTCACATGACCTCAGCCAGCCAATCACGCGCCTGGCAGTCACTGCACATTTATGCCAGCGTCTAGAAGTGGCACTTCCACACAAGCTACAGTAACGCCGCACACATCATCGCGCAGCATTTCATCACACAAGTCCGCACATACCAAACTCGCACCTGCACTCCCCATGCATCAGGAACTACCAGAGACACATACATTCCTCATTCATTCCTATGGGAGGGCAGGCCAACCTCACTACACGCACGCACTTTACCCTGGGACACAGTGGTAATGTGCGCAGAAGACAAAAATCACTAACACCAGGTCACAATAAAAAGCAAAAAGTTTAGGGGTGAACCTGCCAGAAGGGCCAAGTCCAACAGCCCGTTTTACACGTTATTGGGTCTTGTGATAATTCTGAAATCTATAAACAAAGTATATTTTTGATACACCTAGTGTGGAGTCCATTTGTGGGGGTAACATTGGATTGTTGTATGTGATCACAAATGCTTAACCATTACGCCTAAGATAACGCCTTGTCTGCTCGCGCCAAGCTACCTAGAGGGTGAGCGGGGGTTATTATTAGAGTGTAACCCCTTACCCTGACTGGAAGAAGGACCCCCTGCTTGTCCCAGGTACTCACCTTTGCCACCCAGCGAATCCGGATTCTAACAGGCAGTGTAGGGGGTTGTGCAGTGGGTTGGTGTTTTAGGGTTCAGGGCAGTGCAGTGGTGTTCGGGCAGTGTAGGGGGTTGTGCAGTGGGGAGGTGTTTTAAGGTTCAGGGTAGTGCAGTGGTCTTCGGGCAGTGTAGGGGGTCGTGCTGTGGGGAGGTGTTTTATGGTTCAGGACAGTGCAGTGGTGAACAGGCAGTGTAGAGGGTCTTGCTGGGTGGTGTTTTAGGGTTCAAGGCAGTGTAGTGGTGTACGGGCAGTGTAGGGGATCGTGCCCGGGGTGGTGTTTTAGTGTTCAGGGCAGTGCAGTGGTGTTCGGGCAGTGTAGTGGGTTGTGCAGGGGTGGAGTTTTAGGGTTTAGTGCAGTGCAGTGGTGTTTGGGCAGTGTAGGGTTTGTGCATGTGGCAGTGTTTTAGGGTTTAGGGCAGGGCAGTGGAGTTGGGGCAATATAGGGGGTCATGCAGGGGTTGGTGTTTTAGGGTTTAGGTCAGTGCAGTGGTGTTTGGGCAGTGTAGGTGGTCGTGCAGGGCGTGGTGTGTTAGGGTTTAGGGCAGAGCAGTGGTGTTCGGGCAATGTGGGTGTCCTGCAGGGCGTGGTATTTTAGGGTTTAGGGCAGTGCATTGTTGTTCGGGCAGTGTAGGGGTTTGTGCAGGGGGTGGTGTTTTAGGGTTTAGGGCAGTGCAGTGGTGTTCGGGCAGTGTAGGGGTCGTGCTGGGGGTGGTGTTTTAGGGTTCAGGGCAGTGCAGTGGTGCACGGGCAGTGTAGGGGGTTGTGCAGGGCGTGGTGTTTTAGAGTTCAGGGCAGGGCATGCAGTGGTGATTGGGCAGTGTAGGGGGTCATGCCGGGGGTGGTGTTTTAGGGTTTAGTTTATTGCAGTGGTCTTAGAGTAGTGTCGGGGGTTGTGCTGGGGTAGTGTTTTAGGGTTTAGGGTAGTTTAGTGGTGTTCGGGTAGTGTAGGGGGTCATGCTGGGGCTGGTGTTTTAGGGTTTAGAGCAGTGCAGTGGTGTTCGGGTAGTGTAGGGGGTCTTGCTGGGGGTGATGTTTTAGGGTTTAGTGTATTGCAGTGGTTTTTGGGCAGTGTAGGGGGTCGTGCTGGGGGTGGTGTTTTAGAGTTTAGGGTATTGCAGTGGTCTTTGGGTAGTGTAGGGGTTAGTGCTGGGGTAGTGTTTCAGGGTTTAGGGCAGTGCAGTGGTGTTCGGGTAGTGTAGGGGGTCGAGCTGGGGGTGGTGTTCTAGGGTTTAGAGCAGTACAGTGGTGTTAGGGAAGTGTAGGGGGTCGTGCAGGGATGGAGTTTTAGGGTTTAAGGCAGTGCAGTGGTGTTCGGGCAGTGTAGGGGTTCGTGCAGGGGAAGGTGTTTTAGGGATTAGGGCAGTGCAGTGGTGTTCGGTCTGTGTAGGGGGTCGTGCTGGGGTGGTGTTTTAGGGATCAGGGCAGTCCAATGGTGTACGGGCAGGGTAGGGGGTCGTGCAGGGGGTAGTGTTTTAGGGTTCAGGGCAGGTCAGTGCAGTTGTGTTAGGGCAGTGTAGGGGGTCGTGCTGGGGGTGGTGTTTTAGGGTTTAGGGTATTGCAGTGGTCTTTGGGTAGTGTAGGGGGTCGTGCTGGGGTGGTGTTTTAGGGTTTAGGGCAGTGCAGTGGTGTTTGGGCAGTGTAGGGGTTTGTGCTGGGGTAGAGTTTTAGGGTTTAGGGCAGTGCAGTGGTGTTTGGGCAGTGTAGGGGTCGTGCAAGGGGTGGAGTTTCAGAGTTTAGGGCAGTGCAGTGGTGTTCGGGCAGTGTAGGGTCCGTGCAGGGGGTGTGTTTTTAGGTTTAGGGCAGTGCAGTGGAGTTTGGGCAGTGTAGGGGGTCGTGCAGGCGGTGGTGTTTTATGGTTTAGGGCAGTGCAGTGCAGTAGTGTTTGGGTAGTGTAGGGGGTTGTGCTGGGGCTGGTGTTTTAGGGTTTAGAGCAGTGAAGTGGTGTTCAGGTAGTGTAGGGGGTCGCACTGGGGGTGATGTTTTAGGGTTTAGTGTTTGCAATGGTCTTTGGGCAGTGTAGGGGGTCGTGCTGGGGGTGGTGTTTTAGAGTTTAGGGTATTACAGTGGTCTTTGGGTAGTGTAGGGGTTTGTGCTGTGGTAGTTGTTAGAAATGGGATTTCTGGTTGGCTAGGGCTTGCGCCAAAGCCAGACAGAAACCACCACTCTAGTCAGGGCTGGGGAGTTACACGCCAAAGATAACCCCTGCTCACCCCCTTGGTAGCTTGGCACGAGCAGACAGGCTTATCCCTGAGGCGATGTGTAAAGCGTTTGCGCGCGCACCCAGCAACAACACCCAAGGCCCACCACAAAGGAAACTCCACACAAGGTATTCTATAAAAATAGCCTTTGTATTATACACAACACATTAGATAAAAACACACACTCTACAATGTGCCATCAGGCACGGGCAGAATTTACAAGGGATTATATATACAGGGGACAGGGCCACCTGGACCACTGTCAGGAATTAGCACTCTTTAGAACATAGGAATAATACTGTAGTACAAAATAACATATGTAGCACACAACCAGTAACTACTGGTATCAGGTAAGTACCACCTACGCAACCCTAACCACCTTAGGAAAATATTGCGCAGGGAATCAGGACCTCACTAGCACCACCTGTACTAGGGAGAAAACAACCACCTAAGTATCACAATACCAGTAGGGGTAAACGCACTTTACACATGATGCATCACATTCAGAGGTGTAGAACAAGGGAAACACATGATGCATAAACTACATTCAGCGGTGTAAAGCAAAGCACATGACGCATAAACACATTCAGAGGTGCAGGAAAGGAACAATAGCGCAAAACTCACATTCGCCACCACCTGTGGCAGTCCCTAGGCCAACTGGCCTTGTCGGGGCTAGGACGCCCTATGTCCCAGCAAAGTCAGGGCGCGACTGCGCAGGCTGCGCAGACCAGGGCGCACAAAGCACAACCTACACGTAGCAGTTGCCCACTAAGTGCTGGGCAACTGGTGAAATGCTGGGGCACCACTGTGCCCTTAAACCCAATCTGTCGCACTTGGAGCCCTCTAGGCTCGAGAAATAATGCCCCCGACGTTGGAGTCCCTCTGGACTCCAAGCAATGTGCCGTCGTTGGAGTCCCGCTCGGGGGACTCGAAATCGCCAAAAGAAATGCCCCCTGGGAGCCTTCTAGGCTCCTAAAGAATACTGTGCCACCGTCGTTGGAGTCCCTCTGGACTCTAAGCAAATGTGGGGGCCAACGTTGGAGCGGCCCGCTGCCTTCCGGGGCCGCTCGTATTACAAGGCAAATGCCCCTCTAAACAACGTGGGAGCCCTTGAGGCTCTGAGCTAATATTGGCCCCGTAGCGTTGGAGCCTCGCTCGGGCTCTAGGACAAATGTCTCTCCCCTCACACGCTGCCACTGCCCACTGTCAGGCGGGGCAGCGGGAAGGAGGACCGAGCACGGCGCCCGCAGTGCCCGGACGCTGCTAAGGGGGGGCGGCACCGAGAAACGTGCCCCGTCACACCCCCAGCCACCCAACAGCTGAGCCCAACTCACCGGGGTGAAGGCGCCGGTCCTGGGCACCGGCAGCGCTACGGTGGAGTCCTGCTCTGGGACTCAGGAATCCTCCAACCGCCAGCACCACTCCCTGGATCACGCTGGCTTCCTCTGGGCGACGCGGGGCTCTCCTCACTCAGGGGAGCTCCGCTGTACTTGGCTGGTTTCTCCCGCTTCCCGGCCGGAACTTCCTCTCGCTGGGCCAAGCCCCGCCCAGGTCTTAGCGTGGGCTGCCTGGCTTCCGGTTCTCCCTCGGCCGCAGCGGTGATTTTCTTCCAGGTAATACGTGGGGTGGGCACCCGCGACAGCACTAGTATGCGGGGTGGGCTCCCGCTATAAAAACAATGAAATAAGCGGGGTAGGCACCCGCGAGGGTCGCACAAGAACAACGGCAAGGTCCCTGGCGGGGTGGGCACCCGCTAGGGATATTAATCCCCTAATAAAGCGGGGTAGGCTCCCGCGCCGTAAATGATTAGTGTTGCGAGGGAATCCTCATGCTGGGGATTCCCTTGTTGAAAGGATCGCAGCTCCGTGCTGCCACCGAAATCAGAAGCGCTCACCAGCAATTAAAGATACAGCGCTTCCCAGGCGATGAAGGCAAGTTTCAGGCGCAGTCCTTAGACGCAGGGGGGCACAAATAAAGCGCTCCTAGCGCTATAAGTGAAATAAAAGCGCTTCCAGGCGCTTGGAGCAAGTCCAGCAACCAAAGGTCCTGGCAAAGTTTTAGGAAGGTAGGCAGGGGGGCAAGGCTGGGCCAGGGGCCAGCTCACTGGGCCCTCCAGGCAGGAAGGCAGTCCTAAGTGGCGGTTCCTCCTGGCCTCCAGCAGCAGCAGCCCCCCTCAGATAGGATCCTGGAAGAGAACAGATTCTGTGGGGACACAGCCCCCTTTTTTATACAGCAAAACCCCTTTGTTCTGGGTTCAGGGTGAGGGGGAAAACCAGTCGCAGCTGGTTGGGGAGCACCCTTGATGTGCTCAGCCCCTCACTCTATTCATTGGCAGGGCTAGGGTCGTCAGTCGCACCGCAGGGGGCGGGGCCAGCATTGTGTGTGGAAAACCCTGTCCTATTCAGGACCCAGGTGTACTCCTCCCACCCATCTAGCTGCTGATCTCCCCATTCACCACTGGGTGACTCATCCTGACTCTGGGGAATCCCTAGCCCGTCACATGACATGACCAGCCAATCACGCGACAGACACACTGCACACAGAAGTGCCCACTTCTAGAAGTGGCACTTCCACACTAGGTACATGCACGCCGCACACATCATCGCGCAGCATTCACTCCCACGAGTCCGCACATACCAAACTCGGGCCTGCACACCCCATGCATCAGGAACTACTAGGGACACATACATTCCCCATGCATTCCTATGGGAGGGCAGGCCTATCTCACCACATGCACTCAGAGCACGCACGCACTTTACCCTGGGACACAGGGAAAGTGCGCAGAGACCAAACAATTACCACACCAAGTCACCAATAAAAAGCAAAAAAAGTTCAGGGGTGAACCTGCCAGAAGGGCCAAGTCCAACACAACCCCCTTCCAGCCAAAACGCAGGGCAGACCAATCACCACCGTGATGGACTTCCCTGCTTGGGGCGATAGAACACGGACGCGGGCCCGCAACTGCATGGACACCCTCCGGTTCTACGCCACGGTGAACCCATGCAATTCTTTTTAACACCACTGTCTGGACCAACTGGGCTACCCCACTGGTACTCCCAAGCTGTCCGCGGCCAAGACCAGGCCCTAGGCCACCCAGGTGCCACCGGTCTTTGCCTAACCATAGAGTGGGGGGTAGTAACCCCTGGCACATAGCGGCCATTCTCCACTCTACCCCTCATCAGGGCAGTTCTAAACTGCCACTGATCCTCCAGCCTAGGGTCTGTACCCTCAAGCTGACCAAAAGTCACGGGTGAGGCTCTCCTCCCCCTACCTCTTCTTCTGGGGTTCCGCCCTCTCTTCCTCTGAGAGGCGACCCCGTAACGCAATTCACCTACCAGCCCAGGACCCCTCCCTGAGAACTGGTCTCCCAACCTAGGGTTTAACCCCTCAGGTTGCACTGGGGTCAGAGGTGGGCTCTCCCACCCTCTGCACCCCCTTCCAGAGTCCTGCTCCCTACCAACTGGGGCGGTACCTCTGGAAGAAGAACCGGTCAGGACACTGGTTACAGTCGTCCTACCCTTCAGGTCAGGCTGATCCTGAACCTGGCCTCCCAACCTCGGGTCTAGAACTTTTGGTGGAATACTTGCCTGGCACTCCAGGACTTCGGGGGACTTCCACACCATCCCCCCAAGAGGAACATATGCCTCATATGTTGCATGACAGTCTGCCTGGCGCAGATCTCCCGTCCCCTGTCCACCTGACAGTGCGCGAAGATCCCCCAGGACAGACGTGTGGTCACCATGGTCACCTCGGGGAGACTCAGCCCTCCCGGCTGGTCCCTGACCCCCTGGCTCCTCCACCGGGGAACACCGCCCCATGCCACTCCTCTCGCTGGACTTCTGTACCCTCCCTACTGGAGCGGTACTGCCAGACATCAGAACCACTGGAGCTTTATTTACAGATGCTCCAGGTCCTCCATACACTAGGTGATCCTCCTCAAATGGACTAACAGGACAGCCTAGGTCCCAGACTTGGTGTTCCCTCATGAAACCATCCAAGTCATGAGGCAGGGTTTCGTGCGTCTGGGGACCCTCGGTCACCCACTTACTCCCGCTCCACTGAGCCAGGCCGTAAGCCCCTACACCCTCCTCGCTATCCGGGGACCTAGCTGGGCTACACTGAGCCTCCTCCACCACGCTGGGCTGGAGGATCTCTGAACCACTACTGTTGGAATCACTCTCCCATTCCTCATCAGAACTTGGGACCCCTTCCCATCGGTCTGCTCTTGTTGCAAGGTCCCAAGCATCCAAATCGTAATATCCCAACAGGTGTTGGCGCAACCCGGGGTAAAAACTACTGAGTAGCTGCTCTTTGATAACCAGAGCATACAGTCCTTCAAAATCCCGTTTCGTGTTTACTCTTACCCAGTCATCCAGTGCATCCTCGCATTCACCCACAAACGTGTCCCAAGACTGGTGAGACAGCTTCCTGCTGCCCCTGAATTTCAACCTATACTCCTCTTCTTGGGAAACAGGTACCAGACTGGGTAAACTGGGAATGGGACTTCCTGCACTGGACTTTATCTCGCTGTCACCACTGGACTCAACCCTCCCTGGGGAGCCCAGACAACTACAACTGCGCTCAGGGGACAACTTACCCTCCAGAGCTAATTTCTCTGTGGCAAAGGCCCGCTCAGCCTCCGCCATCTGTTTCTGAGCTAAGACCCTCTCGGTCTCCAGCTTGGCATGCTCTATCCTGAGCTTCTCCATGGCCAGCTGATGCTCCCTTTCTTCCCTCCTATCTACTAGGGGTGGGCGGAATTTGCGGAATTAACCTTCGCAAATTATCGCGAGAATGTTTAAAATTATCGCAAACAAGCAGAAATATCGCGAAGATGCGGAAGTTTTTTTCCGGCATGTTCGCGAGATTTTCTGCATGGTTGCGGGTCGCCAACTTACCCATGTGGTTGCTTGCGGGCGCGGCCATCTTGTTTTGAGTTGTTCTCGCGGTGCATGATCGCGAGAAGAAAGACGTGATCGCGCGACGCATGACGTCACTGCGGGCGCGAACTGTCGCGAGACAGCGCAAATGGCTAAAAACAATACAACATCTCATGGAGAACGCGACCGGATCAAGAAAACTTGTCGGCGAACGCAGGGATTCAGGTAAGGCGATCGCGCGCGCGCGAGAATGTATCATTTTACAGCGCGAGCAAGAAACAAATTATCGCCAAGCTGCGGAAACCGGAATTTTTGACATTTTCGCGCTCTCCGCGGAACGCAAAAATGCCAAATTATCGCAATTTCCGCGAACGGAACGAAATTTTTGCCCAGGCCTACTATCTACCCACTCCTCTGGGGACAGGGAAAGGGATGGGGTGCTGCTCCTGACACTGGACCCAGCAAGGGACTCCCTATCTATGGGGTCTCCACTATCTACTGGCGTCCCTGTCAGGTTACTTTCTTCCTCCTCTTCTAAATCTTCAGGGCTCCCTACAGACCCACCACCCTCCTGGTGTGAGGCCCGGGCCCTTATCCTACTGCGCTCAAGACCCCATTGACCCTTTTGCCATAGGATCAGGCTGCTTCTAAGTTCGGACTGAGAGTCTGACTCATCCACCCCTATGTCTCTCTCTTCACAGAACCTTACCAACTCCAACATACTGTACCCAAAAAGATCACAGTAATCAAAAGCTGGCTCCATTTTGGCGGACGTTCTTGAGAAAAGATCACACAGGGAACCTAGGGGTCTGAGCTTAACACAGGAGTACACAATTCGCAAAGGATTCAGCAAGCTCTCTATCCCAGAGAACTCACACTCACTTGCCTAGTGCCACACACCACTCATCCACACCCAACCCTCCCCTCGGACTGGTAAGGCAGTTTCTACCACCCCTGATTCCTCAACCTGACCACCATGTGACACAGGTACCAACTCTGGGCGCAGGGCGGGGGACAAATGTACTGGACACTATTACGCTGCCACCACTGGATCCCACCCTCTGGTGAATCCAGAAACACAATGCACTAAGGGGGATGATCTACCCTCCCGAGCTAGGGACACCTAACTCACAGTGCACAAAACCACATTTCCAAAGAAATGACAATTAAAAACAAACTTAGAACAATAATCCCTATACCATGTGATTTATCTAAATGCAGAGTTTTGTAGTGCGGCCAGTTGCCGCTGCGGTACAGCGCAAACGCAAGTCCAAATCCCACCGCTGATCACCAATGTTAGAAATGGGATTTCTGGTTGGCTAGGGCTTGCGCCAAAGCCAGACAGAAACCACCACTCTAGTCAGGGCTGGGGAGTTACACGCCAAAGATAACCCCTGCTCACCCCCTTGGTAGCTTGGCACGAGCAGACAGGCTTATCCCTGAGGCGATGTGTAAAGCGTTTGCGCGCGCACCCAGCAACAACACCCAAGGCCCACCACAAAGGAAACTCCACACAAGGTATTCTATAAAAATAGCCTTTGTATTATACACAACACATTAGATAAAAACACACACTCTACAATGTGCCATCAGGCACGGGCAGAATTTACAAGGGATTATATATACAGGGGACAGGGCCACCTGGACCACTGTCAGGAATTAGCACTCTTTAGAACATAGGAATAATACTGTAGTACAAAATAACATATGTAGCACACAACCAGTAACTACTGGTATCAGGTAAGTACCACCTACGCAACCCTAACCACCTTAGGAAAATATTGCGCAGGGAATCAGGACCTCACTAGCACCACCTGTACTAGGGAGAAAACAACCACCTAAGTATCACAATACCAGTAGGGGTAAACGCACTTTACACATGATGCATCACATTCAGAGGTGTAGAACAAGGGAAACACATGATGCATAAACTACATTCAGCGGTGTAAAGCAAAGCACATGACGCATAAACACATTCAGAGGTGCAGGAAAGGAACAATAGCGCAAAACTCACATTCGCCACCACCTGTGGCAGTCCCTAGGCCAACTGGCCTTGTCGGGGCTAGGACGCCCTATGTCCCAGCAAAGTCAGGGCGCGACTGCGCAGGCTGCGCAGACCAGGGCGCACAAAGCACAACCTACACGTAGCAGTTGCCCACTAAGTGCTGGGCAACTGGTGAAATGCTGGGGCACCACTGTGCCCTTAAACCCAATCTGTCGCACTTGGAGCCCTCTAGGCTCGAGAAATAATGCCCCCGACGTTGGAGTCCCTCTGGACTCCAAGCAATGTGCCGTCGTTGGAGTCCCGCTCGGGGGACTCGAAATCGCCAAAAGAAATGCCCCCTGGGAGCCTTCTAGGCTCCTAAAGAATACTGTGCCACCGTCGTTGGAGTCCCTCTGGACTCTAAGCAAATGTGGGGGCCAACGTTGGAGCGGCCCGCTGCCTTCCGGGGCCGCTCGTATTACAAGGCAAATGCCCCTCTAAACAACGTGGGAGCCCTTGAGGCTCTGAGCTAATATTGGCCCCGTAGCGTTGGAGCCTCGCTCGGGCTCTAGGACAAATGTCTCTCCCCTCACACGCTGCCACTGCCCACTGTCAGGCGGGGCAGCGGGAAGGAGGACCGAGCACGGCGCCCGCAGTGCCCGGACGCTGCTAAGGGGGGGAGGCACCGAGAAACGTGCCCCGTCACACCCCCAGCCACCCAACAGCTGAGCCCAACTCACCGGGGTGAAGGCGCCGGTCCTGGGCACCGGCAGCGCTACGGTGGAGTCCTGCTCTGGGACTCAGGAATCCTCCGAACGCCAGCACCACTCCCTGGATCACGCTGGCTTCCTCTGGGCGACGCGGGGCTCTCCTCACTCAGGGGAGCTCTGCTGTACTTGGCTGGTTTCTCCCGCTTCCCGGCCGGAACTTCCTCGCGCTGGGCCAAGCCCCGCCCAGGTCTTAGCGTGGGCTGCCTGGCTTCCGGTTCTCCCTCGGCCGCAGCGGTGATTTTCTTCCAGGTAATACGTGGGGTGGGCACCCGCGACAGCACCAGTATGCGGGGTGGGCTCCCGCTATAAAAACAATGAAATAAGCGGGGTAGGCACCCGCGAGGGTCGCACAAGAACAACGGCAAGGTCCCTGGCGGGGTGGGCACCCGCTAGGGATATTAATCCCCTAATAAAGCGGGATAGGCTCCCGCGCCGTAAATGATTAGTGTTGCGAGGGAATCCTCATGCTGGGGATTCCCTTGTTGAAAGGATCGCAGCTCCGTGCTGCCACCGAAATCAGAAGCGCTCACCAGCAATTAAAGATACAGCGCTTCCCAGGCGATGAAGGCAAGTTTCAGGCGCAGTCCTTAGACGCAGGGGGGCACAAATAAAGCGCTCCTAGCGCTATAAGTGAAATAAAAGCGCTTCCAGGCGCTTAGAGCAAGTCCAGCAACCAAAGGTCCTGGCAAAGTTTTAGGAAGGTAGGCAGGGGGGCAAGGCTGGGCCAGGGGCCAGCTCACTGGGCCCTCCAGGCAGGAAGGCAGTCCTAAGTGGCGGTTCCTCCTGGCCTCCAGCAGCAGCAGCCCCCCTCAGATAGGATCCTGGAAGAGAACAGATTCTG
This sequence comes from Triturus cristatus, assembly GCF_964204655.1. Taxonomy (NCBI): domain Eukaryota; kingdom Metazoa; phylum Chordata; class Amphibia; order Caudata; family Salamandridae; genus Triturus; species Triturus cristatus. The sequence goes on along the minus strand of NC_140593.1, from coordinate 715,111,732 downwards.
TGGGGACACAGCCCCATTTTTATACAGCAAAACCCCTTTGTTCTGGGTTCAGGGTGAGGGGGAAAACCAGTCGCAGCTGGTTGGGGAGCACCCTTGATGTGCTCAGCCCCTCACTCTATTCATTGGCAGGGCTAGGGTCGTCAGTCGCACCGCAGGGGGCGGGGCCAGCATTGTGTGTGGAAAACCCTGTCCTATTCAGGACCCAGGTGTACTCCTCCCACCCATCTAGCTGCTGATCTCCCCATTCACCACTGGGTGACTCATCCTGACTCTGGGGAATCCCTAGCCCGTCACATGACATGACCAGCCAATCACGCGACAGACACACTGCACACAGAAGTGCCCACTTCTAGAAGTGGCACTTCCACACTAGGTACATGCACGCCGCACACATCATCGCGCAGCATTCACTCCCACGAGTCCGCACATACCAAACTCGGGCCTGCACACCCCATGCATCAGGAACTACTAGGGACACATACATTCCCCATGCATTCCTATGGGAGGGCAGGCCTATCTCACCACATGCACTCAGAGCACGCACGCACTTTACCCTGGGACACAGGGAAAGTGCGCAGAGACCAAACAATTACCACACCAAGTCACCAATAAAAAGCAAAAAAAGTTCAGGGGTGAACCTGCCAGAAGGGCCAAGTCCAACAGTAGTGTTTCAGGGCTTAGGGCAGTGCAGTGGTGTTCACGTAGTGTAGGGGGTCGAGCTGGGGGTGGTGTTCTAGGGTTTAAAGCAGTACAGTGGTGTTCGGGAAGTGTAGGGGGTCATGCAGGGATGGAGTTTTAGGGTTTAAGGCAGTGCAGTGCTGTTCGGGCAGTGTAGGGGTTCGTGCAAGGGAAGGTGTTTTAGGGATTAGGGCAGAGCAGTGGTGTTCGGTCAGTGTAGGGGGTCGTGCAGGGGTGGTGTTTTAGGGTTCAGGACAGTCCAATGGTGTACGGGCAGGGTAGGGGTTCGTGCTGGGGTAGTGTTTTAGGGATTAGGGCAGTGCAGTGGTGTTTGGGCAGTGTAGGGGGTCGTGCTGGGGGTGGTGTTTTAGGGTTTAGGGTATTGCAGTGGTCTTTGGGTAGTGTAGGGGGTCGTGCTGGGGTGGTGTTTTAGGGTTTAGGGCAGTGCAGTGGTGTTTGGGCAGTGTAGGGGTCGTGTAGGGAGTGGAGTTTCAGGGTTTAGGGCAGTGCAGTGGTGTTCGGGCAGTGTAGGGGCCGTGCAGAGGGGGTGTTTTAGGGTTTAGGGCAGTGCAGTGGAGTTTGGGCAGTGTAGGGGGTCATGCAGGGGGTGGTGTTTTAGGGTTTAGGGCAGTGCAGTGCAGTGGTGTTTGGGTAGTGTAGTGGGTCGTGCTGGGGTGGTGTTTTAGGTTTTAGGGCAGAGCAGTGATGTTCGGGCAGTGTAGGGGTTGTGCTGGGGGTGGTGTTTTAGGGTTTGCGGCAGTGCAGTGGTGTTGGGCAGTATAGGGGGTCATGCATGGGGTCGTGTTTTAGGGTTTAGGGCAGTGCAGTTGTGTTCCGGCAGTGTAGGGGGTCATGCAGGGGGAAGTGTTTTAGAGTTTAGGGCAGTGCAGTGGTATTCGGGCAGTGAAGGGGTCGTGCAGAGGGTGGTGTTTTAGGGTTCAGGGCAGTGCAGTGGTATACGGGCAGTGTAGGAGGTCGTGCAGTGGGTGGTGTTTTAGGGTTCAGGGCAGGGCAGTGAAGGGGGTCGTGCAGGGCATGGTGTTTTAGGTTTTAAAGCTGTGTTTGGGCAGTATAGGGGGTTGTGCAGGGGGTGGTGTTTTAGGGTTTAGGGCAGTGCAGTGCTGTTCGTGCAGTGTAGGGGGTTGTGCAGGGGTGGTGGTTTAGGGTTTAGTGCAGTGCAGTGGTGTTCGGGCAGTGTAGGGGGTCGTGCAGGGGGATGTGTTTTAGGGTTTAGGGCAGTGCAGTAGTATTTGGGCAGTGAAGGGGGTTGTGCAGGAGGTGGTGTTTTAGGGTTCAGGGCAGTGCAGTGGTGTACGGGCAGTGTAGGGGGTCGTGCAGTTGGTGGTGTTTTAGGTTTCTGGGCAATGCAGTGGTGTTCGGGCAGTGTAGGGGGTCATGCAGGGGTTGGTGGTTTAGGGTTTAGGGCAGTGTAGTGGTGTTCGGGCAGTTTGGGGGGTCGTGCAAGGGGTGGAGTTTTAGGGTTCAGGGCAAGGCAGTGGTTTTCCTGCAGTGAAGAGGGTCATGCAGGGGGTGGTGTTTTAGGGTTTAAGGCTTTTTTCTGGCAGTGTAGGGGGTCGTGCAGGGGGGGTGTTTTAGGGTTTAGGACAATGCAGTGGTGTTCGGGCAGTGTAGGGGGTTGTGCAGGGTGTGGTGTTTTAGGGTTCAGGGCAGGGCAGTGGTATTCTGGCAGTGAAGGGGGTTGTTCAGGGGGTGGTGTTTTAGGGTTTAAGGCTGTGTTTGGGCAGTGTAGGGGGTCGTGCAGGGGGTGGTGTTTTAGGGTTTAGGGCAATGCAGTTGTGTTCGGGCAGAGTAAGGGGTCGTGCAGGGGGTGGTCTTTTAGGGTTCAGGGCAGTGCAGTGGTGTCCGGGCATTGTAGGGGCCGTGCTGGAGGTGGTGTTTTAGGGTTTAGGGAAGTGCAGTGGTGTTTGGGCATTGTAGGGGCCGTGGTGGGGGTGGTGTTTTAGGGTTTAGGGCAGTGCATTGGTGTTCAGGCAGTGCAGCGTGTCGTGCTGGGTGAGGTGTTTTAGGGTTCAGGAAAGTGCAGTTGTGTACAGGCAGTGTATGGGGTCATGCCGGAGGTGGTGTTTTAGGGTTCATGGCAGTGCAGTTGTGTTCGGGCAGTGTAGTGGGTCGTGCAGGGGTTGGTGTTTTAGGGTTTAAGGCTGTGTTCGGGCAGTGTAGGGGGTCGTGCAGGGGGTGGTGTTTTGGGGTTTAGGGCAGTGCAGTGGTGTTCGGGCAGTGTAGATGGTCGTGCAGCGGGGTGCTGTTTTAGGGTTCAGGGAAGTGCAGTGGTGGTCGGACAGTGTAGTGGGTCATGCAGGGGGTGGGGTTTAAGGGTTCAGGGCAGTGTAGTGGTGTTCCGGCAGTTTGCGGGGTCGTGCAGGGGGTGGTGATTTAGAGTTCAGGGCAGTGCAGTGTTGTTCGGGTAGTGTAGGGGGTCGTGCAGGCGGTGGTGTTTTAGGGTTCAGGGCAGTGCAGTGGTGTTCGAACAGTGTAGGGGGTTGTGCAGGGGGTGGTGTTTTAGGGTTCAGGGCAGTGCAGTGGTGTTCAGGCAGTGTAGGGGGTAGTGCAGTGGGTGGTGTTTTAGGATTCAGGGCAGGGCAGTGGTATTCTGGCAGTGAAGGGGGTTGTGCAGTGGATGGTGTTTTACGGTTTAAGGCTGTGTTCGGGCAGTGTAGGGGGTCATGCAGGGGGTGGTGTTTTAGGGTTTAGGGCAATGCAGTCGTGTTCGGGTAGTATAGGGGGTCATGCTGGGGGTGGTGTTTTAGGGTTCAGGGCAGTGCAGTGGTGTTTGCGCAGTGTAGGGGGTCATGCAGGGGGTGGTGTTTTTTTGGGTTCAGGGCAGTACAGTGGTATACGGGCAGTATAGGGGGTCGTGCTTGGGGTGGTGTTTTAGGGTTCAGGGCAGTGCAGTGGTGTTTGGGAAGTGTAGGGGGTCGTGCCTGGGTGGTGTTTTAGGGTTCAGGGCATTGCAGTGGTGTTCGGGCAGTGTAGGGGGTCGTGCTGGGGGTGGTGTTTTAGGGTTCAGGGCAGTGTAGTGGTGTTCAGGCAGTGTAGGGGGTTGTGCAGGGGGTGGTGTTTTAGGGTTCAGGGCAGTGCAGTGGTGTTCGGGCAGAGTAGGGGGTTGTGCTGGGGGTGGTGTTTTAGGGTACAGGGCAGTGTAGTGGTGTTCAAGCAGTGTAGGTGGTCGTGCAGGGGGTGGTGTTTTAGGGTTCAGGGCAGTGTAGTGGTGTTTAGGCAGTGTAGGGGGTCATGCAGGGGGTGGTGTTTCACGGTTCAGGGCAGTGCAGTGGTGTTTGGGAAGTGTAGGGGGTCCTGCCTGGGTGGTGTTTTAGGGTTCAGGGCATTGCAGTTGTGTTCGGGCAGTGTAGGGGGTCATGCCTGCGGAGGTGTTTTAGGGTTCAGGGCAGTGCAGTGATGTATGGGCAGTGTAAGGGGTCATGGAGAGGGTAGATTTTTAGGGTTTAGGGCAGTGCAGTGGTGTTAGGGCAGTGTATGGGTTGTGCAGGGGGTGGTGTTTTAGAGCTTAGGGCAGTGCAGTGGTGTTCGGGCAGTGTAGGGGGTCGTGCAGGGGGTTGTGTTTTAGGGTTTAGGGCAGTGCAGTGGTGTTTCAGCAGTGTAGGGGGTCATGCAGGAGAGGTGTTTTAGGGTTTAGGGCAGTGCAGTGGAGTTTGGGCAGTGTAGGGGGTCGTGCAGTGGGTGGTGTTTTAGGGTTCAAGGCAGTGCAGTGGTGTACGGGCAGTGTAGGGGATCGTGCCCGGGATGGTGTTTTAGGGTTCAGGGCAGTGCATTGTTGATCGGGCAGTGTAGGGGTTTGTGCAGGGGGTGGTGTTTCAGGGTTTAGGGCAGTGCAGTGGTGTTCGGGTAGTATAGGGGGTCGTGCTGGGGTAGTGTTTTATGGTTTAGGGTAGTACAGTGGTGTTCGGGTAGTGTAGGGGGTCATGATGGGGCTGGTGTTTTAGGGTTTAGAGTGCAGTTCTGTTTGGGTAGTGTAGAGGGTCGTACGGGGGGTGATGTTTCAGGGTTTAGTGTATTTCAGTGGTCTTTGGGCAGTGTAGGGTTTCGTGCTGGGGGTGGTGTTTTACGGTTCAGGGCAGGGCAGTGGAATTTGGGCAGTGAAGTGGATCGTGCAGTGGGTGGTGTTTTAGGGTTTAAGGCTGTGTTCAGGAAGTGTAGTGGGTCGAGCAGGGGGTGGTGTTTTAGGGTTTAGGGCAGTGCAGTGGTGTTTGGGCAGTGTAGGGGTTTGTGGAGGGGTGGTGTTTTAGGGTTCAGGGCAGTGCAGTGGTGTTTGGGCAGTGTAGTGCAGCGGTGTTTGGCCAGTGTAGGGGCTAGGGCAGGGGGTCGTGTTTTAGGGATCAGGGCAGTGCAGTGGTGTTTGGGCAGTGTAGGGGGTTGTGCAGTGGGTTGGTGTTTTAGGGTTCGGGGCCGTGCAGTGGTGAACAGGCAGTATGGAGGGTCGTGCTGGTGTGGTGTTTTAGGGTTCAAGGCAGGGCAGTGGTGTACAGGCAGTGAAAGGGATCGTGCCCGGGGTGGTGTTTTAGAGTTCAGGGTAGTACAGTGGTGTTTGGGTAGTGTAGTGGGTTGTGCAGGGGTGGAGTTTAAGGGTTTAAAGCAGTGCAGTGGTGTTTGGGCAGTGTAGGGGTCATGCAGGGGGCGGTGTTTTAGGGTTTAGGGCAGGGCAGTGGTGTTGGGGCAATGTAGGGGGTTGTGCAGGGGTTGGTGTTTTAAGGTTTAGGTCAGTGCAGTGGTGTTTGGGCAGTGTAGGTGGTCATGCAGGGCGTGGAGTTTTAGGGTTTAGGGCAGTGCAGTGGTGTTCGGGCAGTGTGGGGGGTCCTGCAGGGCATGGTGTTTTAGGGTTTGGGGCAGTGCATTGTTGTTTGGGCAGTGTAGGGTTTTGTGCAGGGGGTGGTGTTTCAGGGTTTAGGGCAGTGCAGTGGTGTTCGGGTAGTGTAGGGGGTCGTGCTGGGGTAGTGTTTTATGGTTTAGGGTAGTACAGTGGTGTTCGGGTAGTGTAGGGGGTCATGATGGGGCTGGTGTTTTAGGGTTTAGAGTGCAGTTCTGTTTGGGTAGTGTAGAGGGTCGTACTGGGGGTGATGTTTCAGGGTTTAGTGTATTTCAGTGGTCTTTGGGCAGTGTAGGGGTTCGTGTTGGGGGTGGTGTTTTACGGTTCAGGGCAGGGCAGTCGAATTTGGGCAGTGAAGTGGATCGTGCAGTGGGTGGTGTTTTAGGGTTTAAGGCTGTGTTCAGGAAGTGTAGTGGGTCGAGCAGGGGGTGGTGTTTTAGGTTTTAGGGCAGTGCAGTGGTGTTTGGGCAGTGTAGGGGTTTGTGGAGGGGTGGTGTCTTAGGGTTCAGGGCAGTGCAGTGGTGTTTGGGCAGTGTAGTGCAGCGGTGTTTGGGCAGTGTAGGGGCTAGGGCAGGGGGTGGTGTTTTAGGGTTCAGGGCAGTGCAGTGGTGTTTGGGCAGTGTAGGGGGTTGTGCAGTGGTTTGGTGTTTTAGGGTTCAGGGCAGTGCAGTGGTGAACAGGCAGTATAGAGGGTCGTGCTGGTGTGGTGTTTTAGGGTTCAAGGCAGGGCAGTGGTGTACAGGCAGTGTAAGGGATCGTGCCCGGGGTGGTGTTTTAGAGTTCAGGGTAGTACAGTGGTGTTTGGGTAGTGTAGTGGGTTGTGCAGGGGTGGAGTTTAAGGGTTTAAAGCAGTGCAGTGGTGTTTGGGCAGTGTAGGGGTCATGCAGGGGGTGGTGTTTTAGGGTTCAGGGCAGTGTAGTGGTGTTCAGGCAGTGTAGGGGGTTGTGCAGGGGGTGGTGTTTTAGGGTTCTGGGCAGTGCAGTGGTGTTCAGGCAGAGTAGGGGGTTGTGCTGGGGGTGGTGTTTTAGGGTACAGGGCAGTGTAGTGGTGTTCAAGCAGTGTAGGTGGTCGTGCAGGGGGTGGTGTTTTAGGGTTCAGGGCAGTGTAGTGGTGTTTAGGCAGTGTAGGGGGTCATGCAGGGGGTGGTGTTTCACGGTTCAGGGCAGTGCAGTGGTGTTTGGGAAGTGTAGGGGGTCCTGCCTGGGTGGTGTTTTAGGGTTCAGGGCATTGCAGTTGTGTTCGGGCAGTGTAGGGGGTCATGCCTGCGGAGGTGTTTTAGGGTTCAGGGCAGTGCAGTGATGTATGGGCAGTGTAAGGGGTCATGGAGAGGGTAGATTTTTAGGGTTTAGGGCAGTGCAGTGGTGTTAGGGCAGTGTATGGGTTGTGCAGGGGGTGGTGTTTTAGAGCTTAGGGCAGTGCAGTGGTGTTCGGGCAGTGTAGGGGGTCGTGCAGGGGGTTGTGTTTTAGGGTTTAGGGCAGTGCAGTGGTGTTTCAGCAGTGTAGGGGGTCATGCAGGAGTGGTGTTTTAGGGTTTAGGGCAGTGCAGTGGAGTTTGGGCAGTGTAGGGGGTCATGCAGTGGGTGGTGTTTTAGGGTTCAAGGCAGTGCAGTGGTGTACGGGCAGTGTAGGGGATCGTGCCCGGGATGGTGTTTTAGGGTTCAGGGCAGTGCATTGTTGATCGGGCAGTGTAGGGGTTTGTGCAGGGGGTGGTGTTTCAGGGTTTAGGGCAGTGCAGTGGTGTTCGGGTAGTATAGGGGGTCGTGCTGGGGTAGTGTTTTATGGTTTAGGGTAGTACAGTGGTGTTCGGGTAGTGTAGGGGGTCATGATGGGGCTGGTGTTTTAGGGTTTAGAGTGCAGTTCTGTTTGGGTAGTGTAGAGGGTCGTACTGGGGGTGATGTTTCAGGGTTTAGTGTATTTCAGTGGTCTTTGGGCAGTGTAGGGTTTCGTGCTGGGGGTGGTGTTTTACGGTTCAGGGCAGGGCAGTGGAATTTGGGCAGTGAAGTGGATCGTGCAGTGGGTGGTGTTTTAGGGTTTAAGGCTGTGTTCAGGAAGTGTAGTGGGTCGAGCAGGGGGTGGTGTTTTAGGGTTTATGGCAGTGCAGTGGTGTTTGGGCAGTGTAGGGGTTTGTGGAGGGGTGGTGTTTTAGGGTTCAGGGCAGTGCAGTGGTGTTTGGGCAGTGTAGTGCAGCGGTGTTTGGCCAGTGTAGGGGCTAGGGCAGGGGGTCGTGTTTTAGGGATCAGGGCAGTGCAGTGGTGTTTGGGCAGTGTAGGGGGTTGTGCAGTGGGTTGGTGTTTTAGGGTTCAGGGCCGTGCAGTGGTGAACAGGCAGTATAGAGGGTCATGCTGGTGTGGTGTTTTAGGGTTCAAGGCAGGGCAGTGGTGTACAGGCAATGTAAGGGATCGTGCCCGGGGTGGTGTTTTAGAGTTCAGGGTAGTACAGTGGTGTTTGGGTAGTGTAGTGGGTTGTGCAGGGGTGGAGTTTAAGGGTTTAAAGCAGTGCAGTGGTGTTTGGGCAGTGTAGGGGTCATGCAGGGGGCGGTGTTTTAGGGTTTAGGGCAGGGCAGTGGTGTTGGGGCAATGTAGGGGGTTGTGCAGGGGTTGGTGTTTTAAGGTTTAGGTCAGTGCAGTGGTGTTTGGGCAGTGTAGGTGGTCATGCAGGGCGTGGAGTTTTAGGGTTTAGGGCAGTGCAGTGGTGTTCGGGCAGTGTGGGGGGTCCTGCAGGGCATGGTGTTTTAGGGTTTGGGGCAGTGCATTGTTGTTTGGGCAGTGTAGGGTTTTGTGCAGGGGGTGGTGTTTCAGGGTTTAGGGCAGTGCAGTGGTGTTCGGGTAGTGTAGGGGGTCGTGCTGGGGTAGTGTTTTATGGTTTAGGGTAGTACAGTGGTGTTCGGGTAGTGCAGGGGGTCATGATGGGGCTGGTGTTTTAGGGTTTAGAGTGCAGTTCTGTTTGGGTAGTGTAGAGGGTCGTACTGGGGGTGATGTTTCAGGGTTTAGTGTATTTCAGTGGTCTTTGGGCAGTGTAGGGGTTCGTGCTGGGTGTGGTGTTTTACGGTTCAGGGCAGGGCAGTGGAATTTGGGCAGTGAAGTGGATCGTGCAGTGGGTGGTGTTTTAGGGTTTAAGGCTGTGTTCAGGAAGTGTAGTGGGTCGAGCAGGGGGTGGTGTTTTAGGTTTTAGGGCAGTGCAGTGGTGTTTGGGCAGTGTAGGGGTTTGTGGAGGGGTGGTGTCTTAGGGTTCAGGGCAGTGCAGTGGTGTTTGGGCAGTGTAGTGCAGCGGTGTTTGGGCAGTGTAGGGGCTAGGGCAGGGGGTGGTGTTTTAGGGTTCAGGGCAGTGCAGTGGTGTTTGGGCAGTGTAGGGGGTTGTGCAGTGGGTTGGTGTTTTAGGGTTCAGGGCAGTGCAGTGGTGAACTGGCAGTATAGAGGGTCGTGCTGGTGTGGTGTTTTAGGGTTCAAGGCAGGGCAGTGGTGTACAGGCAGTGTAAGGGATCGTGCCCGGGGTGGTGTTTTAGAGTTCAGGGTAGTACAGTGGTGTTTGGGTAGTGTAGTGGGTTGTGCAGGGGTGGAGTTTAAGGGTTTAAAGCAGTGCAGTGGTGTTTGGGCAGTGTAGGGGTCATGCAGGGGGCGGTGTTTTAGGGTTTAGGGCAGGGCAGTGGTGTTGGGGCAATGTAGGGGGTTGTGCAGGGGTTGGTGTTTTAAGGTTTAGGTCAGTGCAGTGGTGTTTGGGCAGTGTAGGTGGTCATGCAGGGCGTGGAGTTTTAGGGTTTAGGGCAGTGCAGTGGTGTTCGGGCAGTGTGGGGGGTCCTGCAGGGCATGGTGTTTTAGGGTTTGGGGCAGTGCATTGTTGTTTGGGCAGTGTAGGGTTTTGTGCAGGGGGTGGTGTTTCAGGGTTTAGGGCAGTGCAGTGGTGTTCGGGTAGTGTAGGGGGTCGTGCTGGGGTAGTGTTTTATGGTTTAGGGTAGTACAGTGGTGTTCGGGTAGTGTAGGGGGTCATGATGGGGCTGGTGTTTTAGGGTTTAGAGTGCAGTTCTGTTTGGGTAGTGTAGAGGGTCGTACTGGGGGTGATGTTTCAGGGTTTAGTGTATTTCAGTGGTCTTTGGGCAGTGTAGGGGTTCGTGCTGGGGGTGGTGTTTTACGGTTCAGGGCAGGGCAGTGGAATTTGGGCAGTGAAGTGGATCGTGCAGTGGGTGGTGTTTTAGGGTTTAAGGCTGTGTTCAGGAAGTGTAGTGGGTCGAGCAGGGGGTGGTGTTTTAGGTTTTAGGGCAGTGCAGTGGTGTTTGGGCAGTGTAGGGGTTTGTGGAGGGGTGGTGTCTTAGGGTTCAGGGCAGTGCAGTGGTGTTTGGGCAGTGTAGTGCAGCGGTGTTTGGGCAGTGTAGGGGCTAGGGCAGGGGGTGGTGTTTTAGGGTTCAGGGCAGTGCAGTGGTGTTTGGGCAGTGTAGGGGGTTGTGCAGTGGTTTGGTGTTTTAGGGTTCAGGGCAGTGCAGTGGTGAACAGGCAGTATAGAGGGTCGTGCTGGTGTGGTGTTTTAGGGTTCAAGGCAGGGCAGTGGTGTACAGGCAGTGTAAGGGATCGTGCCCGGGGTGGTGTTTTAGAGTTCAGGGTAGTACAGTGGTGTTTGGGTAGTGTAGTGGGTTGTGCAGGGGTGGAGTTTAAGGGTTTAAAGCAGTGCAGTGGTGTTTGGGCAGTGTAGGGGTCATGCAGGGGGCGGTGTTTTAGGGTTCAGGGCAGTGTAGTGGTGTTCAGGCAGTGTAGGGGGTTGTGCAGGGGGTGGTGTTTTAGGGTTCAGGGCAGTGCAGTGGTGTTCGGGCAGAGTAGGGGGTTGTGCTGGGGGTGGTGTTTTAGGGTACAGGGCAGTGTAGTGGTGTTCAAGCAGTGTAGGTGGTCGTGCAGGGGGTGGTGTTTTAGGGTTCAGGGCAGTGTAGTGGTGTTTAGGCAGTGTAGGGGGTCATGCAGGGGGTGGTGTTTCACGGTTCAGGGCAGTGCAGTGGTGTTTGGGAAGTGTAGGGGGTCCTGCCTGGGTGGTGTTTTAGGGTTCAGGGCATTGCAGTTGTGTTTGGGCAGTGTAGGGGGTCATGCCTGCGGAGGTGTTTTAGGGTTCAGGGCTGTGCAGTGATGTATGGGCAGTGTAAGGGGTCATGGATAGGGTAGATTTTTAGGGTTTAGGGCAGTGCAGTGGTGTTAGGGCAGTGTATGGGTTGTGCAGGGGGTGGTGTTTTAGAGCTTAGGGCAGTGCAGTGGTGTTCGGGCAGTGTAGGGGGTCGTGCAGGGGGTTGTGTTTTAGGGTTTAGGGCAGTGCAGTGGTGTTTCAGCAGTGTAGGGGGTCATGCAGGAGTGGTGTTTTAGGGTTTAGGGCAGTGCAGTGGAGTTTGGGCAGTGTAGGGGGTCATGCAGTGGGTGGTGTTTTAGGGTTCAAGGCAGTGCAGTGGTGTACGGGCAGTGTAGGGGATCGTGCCCGGGATGGTGTTTTAGGGTTCAGGGCAGTGCATTGTTGATCGGGCAGTGTAGGGGTTTGTGCAGGGGGTGGTGTTTCAGGGTTTAGGGCAGTGCAGTGGTGTTCGGGTAGTATAGGGGGTCGTGCTGGGGTAGTGTTTTATGGTTTAGGGTAGTACAGTGGTGTTCGGGTAGTGTAGGGGGTCATGATGGGGCTGGTGTTTTAGGGTTTAGAGTGCAGTTCTGTTTGGGTAGTGTAGAGGGTCGTACTGGGGGTGATGTTTCAGGGTTTAGTGTATTTCAGTGGTCTTTGGGCAGTGTAGGGTTTCGTGCTGGGGGTGGTGTTTTACGGTTCAGGGCAGGGCAGTGGAATTTGGGCAGTGAAGTGGATCGTGCAGTGGGTGGTGTTTTAGGGTTTAAGGCTGTGTTCAGGAAGTGTAGTGGGTCGAGCAGGGGGTGGTGTTTTAGGGTTTATGGCAGTGCAGTGGTGTTTGGGCAGTGTAGGGGTTTGTGGAGGGGTGGTGTTTTAGGGTTCAGGGCAGTGCAGTGGTGTTTGGGCAGTGTAGTGCAGCGGTGTTTGGCCAGTGTAGGGGCTAGGGCAGGGGGTCGTGTTTTAGGGATCAGGGCAGTGCAGTGGTGTTTGGGCAGTGTAGGGGGTTGTGCAGTGGGTTGGTGTTTTAGGGTTCAGGGCCGTGCAGTGGTGAACAGGCAGTATAGAGGGTCATGCTGGTGTGGTGTTTTAGGGTTCAAGGCAGGGCAGTGGTGTACAGGCAATGTAAGGGATCGTGCCCGGGGTGGTGTTTTAGAGTTCAGGGTAGTACAGTGGTGTTTGGGTAGTGTAGTGGGTTGTGCAGGGGTAGAGTTTAAGGGTTTAAAGCAGTGCAGTGGTGTTTGGGCAGTGTAGGGGTCATGCAGGGGGCGGTGTTTTAGGGTTTAGGGCAGGGCAGTGGTGTTGGGGCAATGTAGGGGGTTGTGCAGGGGTTGGTGTTTTAAGGTTTAGGTCAGTGCAGTGGTGTTTGGGCAGTGTAGGTGGTCATGCAGGGCGTGGAGTTTTAGGGTTTAGGGCAGTGCAGTGGTGTTCGGGCAGTGTGGGGGGTCCTGCAGGGCATGGTTTTTTAGGGTTTGGGGCAGTGCATTGTTGTTTGGGCAGTGTAGGGTTTTGTGCAGGGGGTGGTGTTTCAGGGTTTAGGGCAGTGCAGTGGTGTTCGGGTAGTGTAGGGGGTCGTGCTGGGGTAGTGTTTTATGGTTTAGGGTAGTACAGTGGTGTTCGGGTAGTGTAGGGGGTCATGATGGGGCTGGTGTTTTAGGGTTTAGAGTGCAGTTCTGTTTGGGTAGTGTAGAGGGTCGTACTGGGGGTGATGTTTCAGGGTTTAGTGTATTTCAGTGGTCTTTGGGCAGTGTAGGGGTTCGTGCTGGGGGTGGTGTTTTACGGTTCAGGGCAGGGCAGTGGAATTTGGGCAGTGAAGTGGATCGTGCAGTGGGTGGTGTTTTAGGGTTTAAGGCTGTGTTCAGGAAGTGTAGTGGGTCGAGCAGGGGGTGGTGTTTTAGGTTTTAGGGCAGTGCAGTGGTGTTTGGGCAGTGTAGGGGTTTGTGGAGGGGTGGTGTCTTAGGGTTCAGGGCAGTGCAGTGGTGTTTGGGCAGTGTAGTGCAGCGGTGTTTGGGCAGTGTAGGGGCTAGGGCAGGGGGTGGTGTTTTAGGGTTCAGGGCAGTGCAGTGGTGTTTGGGCAGTGTAGGGGGTTGTGCAGTGGGTTGGTGTTTTAGGGTTCAGGGCAGTGCAGTGGTGAACAGGCAGTATAGAGGGTCGTGCTGGTGTGGTGTTTTAGGGTTCAAGGCAGGGCAGTGGTGTACAGGCAGTGTAAGGGATCGTGCCCGGGGTGGTGTTTTAGAGTTCAGGGTAGTACAGTGGTGTTTGGGTAGTGTAGTGGGTTGTGCAGGGGTGGAGTTTAAGGGTTTAAAGCAGTGCAGTGGTGTTTGGGCAGTGTAGGGGTCATGCAGGGGGCGGTGTTTTAGGGTTTAGGGCAGGGCAGTGGTGTTGGGGCAATGTAGGGGGTTGTGCAGGGGTTGGTGTTTTAAGGTTTAGGTCAGTGCAGTGGTGTTTGGGCAGTGTAGGTGGTCATGCAGGGCGTGGAGTTTTAGGGTTTAGGGCAGTGCAGTGGTGTTCGGGCAGTGTGGGGGGTCCTGCAGGGCATGGTGTTTTAGGGTTTGGGGCAGTGCATTGTTGTTTGGGCAGTGTAGGGTTTTGTGCAGGGGGTGGTGTTTCAGGGTTTAGGGCAGTGCAGTGGTGTTCGGGTAGTGTAGGGGGTCGTGCTGGGGTAGTGTTTTATGGTTTAGGGTAGTACAGTGGTGTTCAGGTAGTGTAGGGGGTCATGATGGGGCTGGTGTTTTAGGGTTTGAGTGCAGTTCTGTTTGGGTAGTGTAGAGGGTCGTACTGGGGGTGATGTTTCAGGGTTTAGTGTATTTCAGTGGTCTTTGGGCAGTGTAGGGGTTCGTGCTGGGGGTGGTGTTTTACGGTTCAGGGCAGGGCAGTGGTGTTGGGGCAATGTAGGGGGTTGTGCAGGGGTTGGTGTTTTAAGGTTTAGGTCAGTGCAGTGGTGTTTGGGCAGTGTAGGTGGTCATGCAGGGCGTGGAGTTTTAGGGTTTAGGGCAGTGCAGTGGTGTTCGGGCAGTGTGGGGGGTCCTGCAGGGCATGGTGTTTTAGGGTTTGGGGCAGTGCATTGTTGTTTGGGCAGTGTAGGGTTTTGTGCAGGGGGTGGTGTTTCAGGGTTTAGGGCAGTGCAGTGGTGTTCGGGTAGTGTAGGGGGTCGTGCTGGGGTAGTGTTTTATGGTTTAGGGTAGTACAGTGGTGTTCGGGTAGTGTAGGGGGTCATGATGGGGCTGGTGTTTTAGGGTTTAGAGTGCAGCTCTGTTTGGGTAGTGTAGAGGGTCGTACTGGGGGTGATGTTTCAGGGTTTAGTGTATTTCAGTGGTCTTTGGGCAGTGTAGGGGTTCGTGCTGGGGGTGGTGTTTTACGGTTCAGGGCAGGGCAGTGGAATTTGGGCAGTGAAGTGGATCGTGCAGTGGGTGGTGTTTTAGGGTTTAAGGCTGTGTTCAGGAAGTGTAGTGGGTTGAGCAGGGGGTGGTGTTTTAGGTTTTAGGGCAGTGCAGTGGTGTTTGGGCAGTGTAGGGGTTTGTGGAGGGGTGGTGTCTTAGGGTTCAGGGCAGTGCAGTGGTGTTTGGGCAGTGTAGTGCAGCGGTGTTTGGGCAGTGTAGGGGCTAGGGCAGGGGGTGGTGTTTTAGGGTTCAGGGCAGTGCAGTGGTGTTTGGGCAGTGTAGGGGGTTGTGCAGTGGGTTGGTGTTTTAGGGTTCAGGGCAGTGCAGTGGTGAACAGGCAGTATAGAGGGTCGTGCTGGTGTGGTGTTTTAGGGTTCAAGGCAGGGCAGTGGTGTACAGGCAGTGTAAGGGATCGTGCCCGGGGTGGTGTTTTAGAGTTCAGGGTAGTACAGTGGTGTTTGGGTAGTGTAGTGGGTTGTGCAGGGGTGGAGTTTAAGGGTTTAAAGCAGTGCAGTGGTGTTTGGGCAGTGTAGGGGTCATGCAGGGGGCGGTGTTTTAGGGTTTAGGGCAGGGCAGTGGTGTTGGGGCAATGTAGGGGGTTGTGTAGGGGTTGGTGTTTTAAGGTTTAGGTCAGTGCAGTGGTGTTTGGGCAGTGTAGGTGGTCATGCAGGGCGTGGAGTTTTAGGGTTTAGGGCAGTGCAGTGGTGTTCGGGCAGTGTGGGGGGTCCTGCAGGGCATGGTGTTTTAGGGTTTGGGGCAGTGCATTGTTGTTTGGGCAGTGTAGGGTTTTGTGCAGGGGGTGGTGTTTCAGGGTTTAGGGCAGTGCAGTGGTGTTCGGGTAGTGTAGGGGGTCGTGCTGGGGTAGTGTTTTATGGTTTAGGGTAGTACAGTGGTGTTCAGGTAGTGTAGGGGGTCATGATGGGGCTGGTGTTTTAGGGTTTGAGTGCAGTTCTGTTTGGGTAGTGTAGAGGGTCGTACTGGGGGTGATGTTTCAGGGTTTAGTGTATTTCAGTGGTCTTTGGGCAGTGTAGGGGTTCGTGCTGGGGGTGGTGTTTTACGGTTCAGGGCAGGGCAGTGGAATTTGGGCAGTGAAGTGGATCGTGCAGTGGGTGGTGTTTTAGGGTTTAAGGCTGTGTTCAGGAAGTGTAGTGGGTCTAGCAGGGGGTGGTGTTTTAGGTTTTAGGGCAGTGCAGTGGTGTTTGGGCAGTGTAGGGGTTTGTGGAGGGGTGGTGTCTTAGGGTTCAGGGCAGTGCAGTGGTGTTTGGGCAGTGTAGTGCAGCGGTGTTTGGGCAGTGTAGGGGCTAGGGCAGGGGGTGGTGTTTTAGGGTTCAGGGCAGTGCAGTGGTGTTTGGGCAGTGTAGGGGGTTGTGCAGTGGGTTGGTGTTTTAGGGTTCAGGGCAGTGCAGTGGTGAACAGGCAGTATAGAGGGTCGTGCTGGTGTGGTGTTTTAGGGTTCAAGGCAGGGCAGTGGTGTACGGGCAGTGTAAGGGATCGTGCCCGGGGTGGTGTTTTAGAGTTCAGGGCAGTACAGTGGTGTTTGGGTAGTGTAGTGGGTTGTGCAGGGGTGGAGTTTAAGGGTTTAAAGCAGTGCAGAGGTGTTTGGGCAGTGTAGGGGTCATGCAGGGGGCGGTGTTTTAGGGTTTAGGGCAGGGCAGTGGTGTTGGGGCAATGTAGGGGGTTTTGCAGGGGTTGGTGTTTTAGGGTTTAGGTCAGTGCAGTGGTGTTCGGGCAGTGTAGGTGGTCATGCAGGGCGTGGAGTTTTAGGGTTTAGGGCAGTGCAGTGGTGTTCGGGCAGTGTGGGGGGTCCTGCAGGGCATGGTGTTTTAGGGTTTGGGGCAGTGCATTGTTGTTTGGGCAGTGTAGGGTTTTGTGCAGGGGGTGGTGTTTCAGGGTTTAGGGCAGTGCAGTGGTGTTCGGGTAGTGTAGGGGGTCGTGCTGGGGTAGTGTTTTATGGTTTAGGGTAGTACAGTGGTGTTCAGGTAGTGTAGGGGGTCATGATGGGGCTGGTGTTTTAGGGTTTGAGTGCAGTTCTGTTTGGGTAGTGTAGAGGGTCGTACTGGGGGTGATGTTTCAGGGTTTAGTGTATTTCAGTGGTCTTTGGGCAGTGTAGGGGTTCGTGCTGGGGGTGGTGTTTTACGGTTCAGGGCAGGGCAGTGGAATTTGGGCAGTGAAGTGGATCGTGCAGTGGGTGGTGTTTTAGGGTTTAAGGCTGTGTTCAGGAAGTGTAGTGGGTCTAGCAGGGGGTGGTGTTTTAGGTTTTAGGGCAGTGCAGTGGTGTTTGGGCAGTGTAGGGGTTTGTGGAGGGGTGGTGTCTTAGGGTTCAGGGCAGTGCAGTGGTGTTTGGGCAGTGTAGTGCAGCGGTGTTTGGGCAGTGTAGGGGCTAGGGCAGGGGGTGGTGTTTTAGGGTTCAGGGCAGTGCAGTGGTGTTTGGGCAGTGTAGGGGGTTGTGCAGTGGGTTGGTGTTTTAGGGTTCAGGGCAGTGCAGTGGTGAACAGGCAGTATAGAGGGTCGTGCTGGTGTGGTGTTTTAGGGTTCAAGGCAGGGCAGTGGTGTACGGGCAGTGTAAGGGATCGTGCCCGGGGTGGTGTTTTAGAGTTCAGGGCAGTACAGTGGTGTTTGGGTAGTGTAGTGGGTTGTGCAGGGGTGGAGTTTAAGGGTTTAAAGCAGTGCAGAGGTGTTTGGGCAGTGTAGGGGTCATGCAGGGGGCGGTGTTTTAGGGTTTAGGGCAGGGCAGTGGTGTTGGGGCAATGTAGGGGGTTTTGCAGGGGTTGGTGTTTTAGGGTTTAGGTCAGTGCAGTGGTGTTCGGGCAGTGTAGGTGGTCATGCAGGGCGTGGAGTTTTAGGGTTTAGGGCAGTGCAGTGGTGTTTGGGCAGTGTGGGGGGTCCTGCAGGACATGGTGTTTTAGGGTTTGGGGCAGTGCATTGTTGTTTGGGCAGTGTAGGGTTTTGTGCAGGGGGTGGTGTTTCAGGGTTTAGGGCAGTGCAGTGGTGTTCGGGCAGTGTAGGGGGTCGTGCTGGGGGTGGTGTTTTAGGGTTTAGTGCAGTGCAGTGGTGTTCGGGCAGTGTAGGGGGTCGTGCAGGGGGTGGTGTTTTAGGGTTTAGTGCAGTGCAGTGGTGTTCGGGCAGTGTAGGGGGTCATGCAGGGGGTGGTGTTTTTGGGTTTAGGGCAGTGCAGTGGTGTTCAGGCAGTGTAGGGGTTTGTGCATGGGATGGTGTTTTAGGGTTTAGGGCAGTGCAGTCGTGTTCAGGCAGTGCAGGGGTTCGTGCAGGGGGTGGTGCTTTAGGGTTTAGGGCAGTGCAGTCGTGTTCGGGCAGTGTAGGGGGTCATGCTGGGGGTGGTGTTTTAGGGTTCAGGGCAGTGCAGTGGTGTTTGCGCAGTGTAGGGGGTCATGCAGCGGGTGGTGTTTTAGGGTTCAGGGCAGTGCAGTGGTATACAGGCAGTATAGGGGGTCGTGCTTGGGGTGGTGTTTTAGGGTTCAGGGCAGTGCAGTGGTGTTTGGGAAGTGTAGGGGGTCGTGCCTGGGTGGTGTTTTAGGGTTCAGGGCATTGCAGTTTTGTTCGGGCAGTGTAGGGGGTCATGCCTGCGGAGATGTTTTAGGGTTCAGGGCAGTGCAGTGATGTATGGGCAGTTTAAGGGGTCATGGAGAGGGTGTAGTTTTAGGGTTTAGGGCAGTGCAGTGGTGTTAGGGCAGTGTATGGGTTGTGCAGGGGGTGGTGTTTTAGAGTTTAGGGCAGTGCAGTGGTGTTCGGGCAGTGTAGGGGGTTGTGCAGGGGGTGGTGTTTTAGGGTTTAGGGCAGTGCTGTTGTGTTTCAGCAGTGTAGGGGGTCATGCAGGAGTGGTGTTTTAGGGTTTAGGGCAGTGCAGTGGAGTTTGGGCAGTGTAGGGGGTCGTGCAGGGGGTGGTGTTTTAGGGTTCAAGGCAGTGCAGTGGTGTACAGGCAGTGTAGGGGATCGTGCCCGGGGTGGTGTTTTAGGGTTCAGGGCAGTGCAGTGGTGTTCGGGCAGTGTAGTGGGGTGTGCAGGGGTGGAGTTTTAGGATTTAGTAAAGTGCAGTAGTGTTTGGGCAGTGTAGGGGTCGTGCAGGGGGTGGTGTTTTAGGGTTTAGGGCAGTGCAGTGTTGTTCGGGCAATGTAGGGGGTTGTGCAGGGGTTGGTGTTTAGCGTTTAGGTCAGAGCAGTGGTGTTCGGGCAGTGTAAGTGGTTGTGCAGGGGGTGGTGTTTTAGGGTTTAGGGCAGTGCAGTGGTGTTCGGGCAGCGTGGGGAGTCCTGCAGGGGTGGTGTTTTAGGGTTTAGGACAGTGCATTGTTGTTCGGGCAGTGTCGGGGTTCGTGCAGGGGGTGGTGTTTTAGGGTTTATGGCACTGCAGTGGTGTTCGGGCAGTGTAGGGGGTCGTGGAGGGGTGGTGTTTTAGGGTTCAGGGCAAAGTAGTGGTTTTCAGGCAGTGAAGGGGGTCGTGCAGGGGTTGGTGTTTTAGGGTTTAAGGCTGTGTTCGGGCAGTGTAGGGGGTCGTGCAGGGGGTGGTGTTTGGGGTTTAGGGCGGTGCAGTGGTGTTCGGGCAGTGTAGGGGGTCGTGCCTGGGGTGGTGTTTTAGGACTCAGTGCAGTGCAGTGGTGTTCGGGCAGTGTAGTTGGTCGTGCAGCGGGGTAGTGTTTTAGGGTTCAGGGCAGTGCAGTGGTGGTTGGACAGTGTAGTGGGTCGTGCAGGGGGTGGGTTTTAGGGTTCAGGGCAGTGTAGTGGTGTTCTGGCAGTATGGGGGGTCGTGCAGGGGGTGGTGATTTAGGGTTCAGGGCAGCGCAGTGGTGTTCGGGTAGTGTAGGGGGTAGTGCAGGCGGTGGTGTTTTAGGGTTCAGGGCAGTGCAGTGGTGTTCGAACAGTGTAGGGGGTCATGCAGGGGGTGGTGTTTTAGGGTTCAGGGCAGTGCAATGGTGTTCAGGCAGTGTGGGGGTAGTGCAGTGGGTGGTGTTTTAGGGTTCAGGGCAGTGCAGTGGTATTCTGGCAGTGAAGGGGGTTGTTCAGGGGGTAGTGTTTTACAGTTTAAGGTTGTGTTCGGGCAGTGTAGGGGGTTGTGCAGGGGGTGGTGTTTTAGGGTTTAGGGCAATGCAGTTGTGTTTGGGCAGTGTAGGGGGTCGTGCAGGGGGTGGTGTTTTGGGGTTCAAGGCAGTGCAGTGGTGTTCGGGTAGTGTAGTGGGTTGTGCAGGGGTGGAGTTTTAGGGTTTAGTGCAGTGCAATTGTGTTTGGGCAGTGTAGGGGTCATGCAAGGGGCGGTGTTTTAGGGTTTAGGGCAGGACAGTGGTGTTGGGGCAATGTAGGGGGTTGTGCAGAGGTTGGTGTTTTAGGGTTTAGGTCAGTGCAGTGATGTTCGGGCAGTGTAGGTGGTCGTGCAGGGCGTGGAGTTTTAGGGTTTAGGGCAGTGCAGTGGTGTTTGGGCAGTGTGGGGGGTCCTGCAGGGCGTGGTGTTTTATGGTTTGGGGCAGTGCATTGTTGTTTGGGCAGTGTAGGGGTTTGTGCAGGGGGTGGTGTTTCAGGGTGTAGGGCAGTGCATTGGTGTTCGGGCAGTGTAGGGGGTCGTGCTGGGGGTGGTGTTTTAGGGTTTAGTGCAGTGCAGTGGTGTTCGGGCAGTGTAGGGGGTCCTGCAGGGGGTGGTGTTTTTGGGTTTAGGGCAGTGCAGTGGTGTTCGGGCAGTGTAGGGGGTTGTGCATGGGGTGGTGTTTTAGTGTTTAGGGCTGTGCAGTCGTGTTCAGGCAGTACAGGGGTTTGTGCAGGGGGTGGTGCTTTAGGGTTTAGGGCAGTGCAGTCGTGTTCGGGCAGTGTAGGGGGTCATGCTGGGGGTGGTGTTTTAGGGTTCAGGACAGTGCAGTGGTGTTTGCGCAGTGTAGGGGGTCGTGCAGGGGGTGGTGTTTTAGGGTTCAGGGCAGTGCAGTGGTGTACGGGCAGTATAGGGGGTCGTGCTTGGGGTGGTGTTTTAGGGTTCAGGACAGTGCAGTGGTGTTTGGGAAGTGTAGGGAGTCGTGCCTGGGTGGTGTTTTAGGGTTCAGGGCATTGCAGTTGTGTTCGGGCAGTGTAGGGGGTCATGGCTGCGGAGGTGTTTTAGGGTTCAGAGCAGTGCAGTGATGTATGGGCAGTGTAGGGGGTCATGGAGAGGGTGGAGTTTTAGGGTTTAGGGCAGTGCAGTGGTGTTAGGGCAGTGTATGGGTTGTGCAGGGGGTGGTGTTTTAGAGTTTAGGGCAGTGCAGTGGTGTTCGGGCAGTGTAGGGGGTTGTGCAGGGGGTGGTGTTTTAGGATTTAGGGCAGTGCAGTGGTGTTTCAGCAGTGTAGGGGGTAATGCAGGAGTGGTGTTTTAGGGTTTAGGGCAGTGCAGTGGAGTTTGGGCCGTGTAGGGGTCGTGCAGGGGGTGGTGTTTTAGGGTTCAAGGCAGTGCAGTGGTGTACGGGCAGTGTAGGGTATCGTGCACGGGGTGGTGTTTTAGGGTTCAGGGCAGTGCAGTGGTGTTCGGACAGTGTAGTGGGTTGTGCAGGGGTGGAGTTTTAGGGTTTAGGGTATTGCAGTGGTGTTCGGGCAGTGTAGGGGGTCATGCAGGGTGTGTTATTTTAGGGTTCAGGGCAGTGCAGTGGTGTTGGGGCAGTGTATGGGTTGTGCAGGGGGTGGTGTTTTAGAGTTTAGGGCAGTGCAGTGGTGTTCGGGCAGTGTAGGGGGTTGTGCAGGGGGTGGTGTTTTAGGATTTAGGGCAGTGCAGTGGTGTTTCAGCAGTGTAGGGGGTAATGCAGGAGTGGTGTTTTAGGGTTTAGGGCAGTACAGTGGAGTTTGGGCCGTGTAGGGGGTCGTGCAGGGGGTGGTGTTTTAGGGTTCAAGGCAGTGCAGTGGTGTACGGGCAGTGTAGGGTATCGTGCACGGGGTGGTGTTTTAGGGTTCAGGGCAGTGCAGTGGTGTTCGGACAGTGTAGTGGGTTGTGCAGGGGTGGAGTTTTAGGATTTAGTAAAGTGCAGTGGTGTTTGGGCAGTGTAGGGGTCGTGCAGGGGGCGGTGTTTTAGGGTTTAGGGCAGTGCAGTGTTGTTCGGGCAATATAGGGGGTTGTGCAGGGGTTGGTGTTTTACGGTTTAGGTCAGAGCAGTGGTGTTCGGGCAGTGTATGGGGTTGCGCAGGGGTGGTGTTTTAGGGTTTATGGCAGTGCAGTGGTGTTCGGGCAGCGTGGGGAGTCCTGCAGGGGTGGTGTTTTAGGTTTAGGGCAGTGCATTGTTGTTCGGGCAGTGTATGGGGCTGTGCTGGGGGTGGTGTTTAGGTTTCAGGGCAGTGCAGTGGTGTAAGGGCAGTGTAGGGGTTGTGCAGGGGGTGCTGTTTTAGAGTTCAGGGCAGGGCATGCAGTGGTGTTCGGGTAGTGTAGGAGGACATGCTGGGGTAGTGTTTTATGATTAGGGTAATTCAGTGGTGTTCGGGTAGTGTAGGGGATCATGATGGGGCTGGTGTTTTAGGTTTTAGAGTGCCGTGCTGTTCGGGTAGTGTAGAGGGTCGTACTGGGGGTGATGTTTTAGGGTTTAGTGTATTGCAGTGGTCTTTGGGCAGTGTAGGGGTTCGTGCTGGGGGTGGTGTTTTACCGTTGTTGGACTTGGCCCTTCTGGCAAGTTCACCCCTAGAACATTTTGCATTTGTCCTACCCTTTTCCCTATGGTGTATCAGTGGATTTAGGCCTCTAGGCGCTTTAACACTGTGTCCCAGTGTAAAGTGCATGTGCTCTGGGTTACATTGAGTGAGACTGACCTGCCCTCCCATAGGAATGCATGGGGGATCTGAGTGACCATGTTAGTTCCTGATGCGTGGGGAGTGCAGGGCCGAGTTTGGTATGTGTGAACTCGTGTGATTAAATGCTGCACGATGATGTGTGTGGTGTCCATGTACCTAGTGTAGAAGTGCCACTTCTAGACGCTGGCATAAATGTGCAGTGACTGTCTGGCTTGTGATTGGCTGGTGTGTCTGTCTCCAGGAGTCAGGATGGGTCTGCCCCGGTGGTGGGTGGAGAGATCTGCATGTTGATGGAGGGAGGAGTACATCTGGGACGTGAATCTGGGCTTTCCCCCACACAATGCTGGCTCCGCCCCCTGTGGTGCGTCTGATATCCCTGGGCTGTCCTGTGAATAGGGAGAGGGGCTGAGCAAAACAAAGTGCTAAGGAACCAGTTGCATCTGGTCCGCCGCTTCCCTGCACCTTTGGAAACAAAGGATTCTGTGTATAAAAGAGGGGCTGTGACCCCATGAAAATGTTCTTGTTCTGGACTTGAATCTACCAGGGGCGTACTAGTGCTGGGGCTCAGGGGAAGGCTTGCCTCCCTGGGCCCTGCCCTGCCCCTGGATGCCTGGAGGACTTTTCTTTGCTGGGAGCATTTCTGTTCCATTTCTTTATGTCCAGGACTTTTAGGACCTTTTGCTTTTCTGCAGATCCTGCTTTGTTAGAAAAGGTAGACGGACCGGGAGGGTCGGCCGGGGTCAGGAGGAGAGGTCTCCGGGGAGAGCCGTCTCCAGCGATCGTACAGACAAGTAACTTCCCCCCCACAGACAGATATCACACACGGATAAGGTTCAGCGTTCTTTATAAGCACTTATTTAAGGTACGGTTGAATGGTACAAGGAGGTCTGGACTCAGGGGTCCCCTCGATTAGAGTCTCGCAAGGTAGGGAAGGGGGTAGCGGGGCAGTCTATTTACCAATCAGGTAGTTCTGATGAGATGATGATGAGCTCACAATCCTCGAGCTTGGTGGTCAGGTGGTACGGGCCGCGGCAGCGCCAGCAGGTCCCGGTGTGGATGGTCGATACAACGGGCCGCGGCAGCGCCAGCAGGTCCCCGGAAGATATACGGTCCGCGGCAGCGCCAGCAGGTCCCGGTGAGGATGGTCGTTACAACGGGCCGCGGCAGCGCCAGCAGGTCCCCGGAAGATATACGGTCCGCGGCAGCGCCAGCAGGTCCCGGTGAGGATGGTCGTTACAACGGGCCGCGGCAGCGCCAGCAGGCCCCAGGAAGATGACTGTTGCAGAAGGCCGCTGCAGCGCCAGCAGGCAGGGCGATGGTTCACAAGAGCGGGCTACGGCAGCGCCAGTAGACCGTCAAGGTTGAGTTCACTCGGTGTCTCTCGACTCCAGGATACAACTGCCTTCCTGCTCCGGAGCTGCCTCAGTTATAGGGCTGGTGCCCTTTGATGTCCGGACCCTCGCACTTGGAGGTCGGAGGGTCCGGGATGAAGGTGTCCAGACACCCAGCAGGGGGTGGAGCCAGTGCCTGGGGGAGCTGGGGGCGATCGGCACCTGGCGGGGGAGAGCCCTTGACAGTTCGTTCTCCCATTGACTTGCCAAGTGGTCCGCTCACCTCCTGGGTGGATGGTGGTGCCGAGATGTCGGGGCCGGCCAGGCCCGGGGTTAGGGTCGAGGGGAGGCCATGCGGCCGCGTGGTGCAGGGCCCCAGATGGCGGCTTGACCCGGCCGGGGAAGCCGGTGGGGCTGGACCCCGTGATGAGTAGGGGTCCGAGGGCAGAGGGTCCGTCGGGAGACGGAGTACAGGTGCTTGTCGTGGGGATATGCCAGGTGGGCCGGAGTTCGGGCCCTGTCGGGCGGGGAGGGAGCAAGCCGTCTGTGAGGCCTGTCCAACATGCGTCCCCCCAGCTGAAGGCGGGGAGAGTCACCCATCTCCTTGGGGACTCTCTTCGTCGAGGCGGAAAAAGCGGGACAGGCCATCCGCGTTGGCGTGGTCCTGGCCTGGTCGGTGCTCCACGGTGAAGTCCATTCCCTGCAGGGAAATGGACCAGCGCAAGAGTTTTGGGTTTTCCCCCCGCATCTGCATCAGCCATTGCAGGGGTCGATGGTCGGTTTGTACCCGGAAGTGGGTACCGAAGAGATAGGGTCGGAGCTTTTTGAGGGCCCACACTACTGCAAATGCCTCCCTCTCGATGGTGCTCCAACGCTGTTCTCGGGCAAGGAGACGTCGACTGATGAAGGCCACCGGCTGGTCATGACCTTCGGGGTTCAACTGAGAGAGGACGGCTCCGATGCCGTGGTCGGAGGCGTCGGTCTGCACCACAAATTCCCGACTGTAATCGGGGGCCTGGAGCACCGGGGCGGTGCACAGGGCGGCCTTCAGCTCCTCGAAGGCCGCTTGACAATCAGGAGTCCAGTTGACCCGCTTCGGTTGGTTCTTGGATGTGAGACCCGTGAGGGGCCCCACGATGCTGCCGTAGTCCTTCACGAACCGCCGGTAGTAGCCGGTGAGCCCCAGGAAGGCTCGGACTTCGGTCTGGGTGACGGGGGGCTGCCAGGACTGGATGGCAGCAATCTTAAGTTGTAGTGGGGCCACCAGCCCGCTCCCCACTTGGTGCCCAAGGTAGGTCACAGACCCTTGGCCAATCTGGCACTTGCCGGCCTTAATGGTGAGGCCGGCCCGCTGGAGGGCGTGTAGGACCTCCTGGAGGTGACGGAGGTGGTCGGACCAGTGGCGGCTGTATACAGCGATATCGTCCAGGTAGGCAGCGCTGAATTCTTCAAGTCCCGCCAAGACCTGGTTCACAAGGCGTTGGAACGTGGCGGGGGCATTCTTCATGCCAAAGGGCATGACCTTAAATTGATAGTGGCCATCGGGGGTAGAGAAGGCTGACCGTTCCTGAGCCCTGGGTGTGAGGCCGATCTGCCAGTAGCCCGCCGTTAGGTCGAAGATACTAAGGTAGCGGGCGGCACCCAGCCGGTCGATCAGCTTGTCGGCTCGGGGGATGGGATGAGCGTCGGTCCGGGTGACAGTGTTCAAGCCCCGGTAGTCGACGCAGAATCTCAGTTCAGGGGCGGAGCCGGGGGCAGCGGCCTTGGGAACTAATACGACCGGACTGGCCCAGGGACTGTCCGAGGGCTCGATGACCCCGATCGTGAGCATCTTGGCCACTTCCTCCTGTATGCAGGCCCGTACCCGATCTGGTACGCGGTAGGCCCGGTGCCGGACAGGGGGACTGTCCCCGGTGTCTACGTCGTGCAGACACCAGGGGGTGACCCCGGGGGTGAGGGAGAACAGGGCAGCGAACTGCAGCAGGAGGTCCCGGCAGTCCTGGCGTTGCTCCGAAGTGAGGGCGTCAGAGAGCCGGACCCCGTCCACGGAGCCGTCCTTCTCCTGAGTCTTCAGGAGATCCGGGAGGGGCTCGGAGTCTTCTTCCGTGCCACTGTCTGTAGCCATCAAGAGGCTTAGTTCGGATCGCACAAAGTGTGGTTTGAGCCGGTTGGTGTGGAGGACCCGAAGGGGGTTCCGGGAGGACCCCATGTCGATGAGGTAAGTGACGGGGCTTTTGCGCTCGACCACTTTGAAGGGCCCCGTCCACTTATCCTGCAGGGCACATGGTTCGGTGGGGGACATCACCCATACTTGCTGCCCAGGCTCGAATTCAACGGAGGAGGCATTGTGATCATACCACCTCTTCATGTCCTCCTGGCTGGCCTCGAGGTTCGCCTTGGCCATCTCCCTGAAGCGCCGGGTCTGGTTTTGTAAGGCCAGGATGTATTTGAAGACGTCTGGAGGGGTCGTGAGGGGGGCCATCTCCCAACCTTCCTTGACTAGGCTGAGGGGCCCTCGCACAGGGTGCCCGTAGAGGAGTTCAAAGGGGCTAAAACCGAGGGACTTCTGGGGAACTTCCCGGTAGGCGAAGAGGAGGCACGGGAGCAGTACATCCCACTGGCGACGGAGAGGCTCTTCCAATCCCCCAATCATCCCTTTGAGAGTGCGGTTAAAACGCTCCACTAGTCCGTTCCCTTGGGGGTGATAGGGGGTCGTGAATCTGTAGGTGACCCCGCATTGTTGCCAGAGGGACTTCATGTATTTGGATATGAAATTCGTACCTCGGTCGCTGACGACTTCTCGGGGGAAGCCTACCCGGGAGAAGATCCCCATCAGGGCCCGGCCAACCACCGGAGCGGTCACTGTCCGTAGGGGCACCGCCTCGGGGTAGCGGGTGGCATGGTCCACTAGTACCAAGATGAACCTGTGTCCTTGCGCCGTGCGGGGGTCCAGAGGTCCCACAATGTCTATCCCCACCCTCTCGAACG
This sequence comes from Triturus cristatus, assembly GCF_964204655.1. Lineage (NCBI taxonomy): Eukaryota > Metazoa > Chordata > Amphibia > Caudata > Salamandridae > Triturus > Triturus cristatus. The sequence continues at coordinate 715,085,709 of NC_140593.1, read as the reverse complement.
GGGTGGTGACCACAGGGAAGGGTTGCAGAGGGGCTTTCAGCTTCCGACCACTCTTCCCGCTGGCTTGGCATGTGGGGCAAGATCGGCAGTGGTTCAGGACGTCATTCCTCATTTTCGGCCAGAAAAAGTGGGTCACCAGGCGACTGTACGTTTTGTCCTGGCCCAGGTGTCCAGCCAGGGGGACATCGTGGGCCAGGTTGAGCAGAAAGTCTCGGAAGCGGAGCGGTACCACCAGAACTCGACCGGCCCCCAGCTCGGCGATTCTTTGCTCGCTGTAGAGCAGGTCGTTATCCCAGTAGACCCAGTGGGTTCCGGTGGTGTCCCCGGCGTTTTGGGTGCTGGCTTGTTGGCGGAGTCCCTCGAGGGAGGGACAGGTCTTTTGTTCCTGGCGGAACTGTTCTTGGGTGGGCCCCCCTTCTTGCCGCCACTGAGCCAGATCCGGAAGGTCCTGGTGTTGCGCGTCTTCTTCGGTAGTCGGGTCCGGGAGGTCGGACTCGTCGTTGTCCTCTACGGGGGCAACCGGGGGCGGAGGTGCTGGCCATTCGGTTTCTTCTGATCGGGGGGCGGCACGGGCGGCCATGGATCGGGTGGTTACGCAGGCCCAGTCCGGGAGGCCCAGCATCCCCAAGTGCTCTCTTCTCTCGACGGTGGCCCACGGGGAACTCTCGAGGTCATTCCCCAGGAGGCAGTCCACGGGGGGCATCGTCCCGGACCGTCACCTTCAGTAGGCCGGAGACCCCTCCCCATTCAAACGGGACGCAGGCCATCTTACACATGCTCTCAGAGTTATCCGCCGAGCGGACGGGGCAGAGAATGTTCGACAGGATCTGCTCGGGCTTTACCAGGTGACAGCGGACGGCCGTCACGCTGGCGCCGGTGTCACGCAAGGCCTCGGCTCTCTGTCCATTAATGGTCACCCACTGACCGTATTTTCTGGTGTTGGCGGGTAGGGGAGCCCGCGGAACCATGTCTCTTCCCCCTAAGCATGCCAGGACCATGGCGGCCGGTTCCCACCCTTGCTGGGCCGGCTTATACTCTTCGGGTCCCTCCGATGATTGCTCTTCCCCGAGGGCAGCGGCAGCTACCTGGCGGGGCTTGGGTGTTTGGTTCTGCGGGCAGCTCGGGTCATTGGCGTAATGGCCGACTCGCTGGCATCGGTGGCACGTGATGTTGGCCCGGAACCCAGGACGCAACGGGGGGTTGCTCCGGCCGGCCGGAGGCGGGGTGCTGGCCACGGGGGTTGCCGGCAAGGCGTCTCTCCCTCGCCCCTGGCCTCCTCCTCCACCCCGAGGACGGTGCTGGCTTTGGTTGCTTCGATTCTGCTCGTGTGGCCCTCTCCGGCCCACTCGGGTGCTTTCCCATCGGTCAGCTTCGGCGGCGAGCTGCCGGGGGTCAGTCAGCTTACTGTCGAGTAGGTGCTGCCTGAGCTCGACGAAACAGTTGTTTGACAGGTGCTCCCATACCATAAGGTTGAAGAGTTGTTCGTAGGTGGTGACCTGACTTCCCTTGATCCAACCCTCGAAGGCCCGGCTGAAATAGTTCACGTATTCTACCCAAGTTGTACCTGGGATCCGGGTGCAGTCTCGGAACCTCTGGCGGTACATCTCGGGCGTGAGGCCGTAGCGGGCGAGGAGGGCAGCCTTCATGTGGTCGTAGGACGACATTTGGTGATCGGGGAGCTGTAGTAGGGCATCGCGACCCTCGTTGATAAATCTCCCCCAAAGTCCGGCTCCCCAATCACTCCGGTCGATCCGGTGGGAGGTCATTGCGATCTCATAGGCTTTAAACCACTGTTGTATGTCGTCTTCTCGGACATACTCGCGGACCACATCCTTGGGGATGTGAACTTTTTTCTCAATTGGCCCCGGGGTGTGTGGTCGCTCAGGCACCCCCAGTTCCTTAGTCTGTTTGCGCAGTTCTATTTCCGCCAGTCGGCGCTCGTGCTCGAGCGTTATTTTTTTCTCTTCCAGCTCTCTCTGTCTCTGCTTTTCTTCTCGTTCCTCTCGAAGCCGCATATGCTCGAGGTTGAGTTTCTGTTCAGCTAACTTGAGTTCCCCATCCATCTTGAGTCGTGCCATCTCTAATTCGTGTAATCTGACTCTGTCTCTTTCTCGTATCTCCTCCTGCGAGAGGCCCGTTCCCCGCTCCTCGGGAGCCGTGGCGTTCCCCTCTGGTGTGATGCTGTTTTGGTCTGGTGTGACGCTGCTTTGGTTGGAGGGTCCTGCGACCCCAGTTTCTGTCCATGACTCAAGAGCGCGCTTTAGATCATCCTTGGTACTCAGGCCGGTGGTAGCAATGCCAAGTTCTATGCAAAATTGTCTCAGTTCGCGGTGGTTGTATTCTTCTAATTTCTCCATTTGGAACTTCTCGGTGGAGCTGCTATCTTTGGTCGACATCGTGTTTTGTCGTGGGGTGAGCTACTCTCTGTACGATTACGCGTTGATTCGGATCGCGCCGCTGGCCACCAATGTTAGAAAAGGTAGACGGACCGGGAGGGTCGGCCGGGGTCAGGAGGAGAGGTCTCCGGGGAGAGCCGTCTCCAGCGATCGTACAGACAAGTAACTTCCCCCCCACAGACAGATATCACACACGGATAAGGTTCAGCGTTCTTTATAAGCACTTATTTAAGGTACGGTTGAATGGTACAAGGAGGTCTGGACTCAGGGGTCCCCTCGATTAGAGTCTCGCAAGGTAGGGAAGGGGGTAGCGGGGCAGTCTATTTACCAATCAGGTAGTTCTGATGAGATGATGATGAGCTCACAATCCTCGAGCTTGGTGGTCAGGTGGTACGGGCCGCGGCAGCGCCAGCAGGTCCCGGTGTGGATGGTCGATACAACGGGCCGCGGCAGCGCCAGCAGGTCCCCGGAAGATATACGGTCCGCGGCAGCGCCAGCAGGTCCCGGTGAGGATGGTCGTTACAACGGGCCGCGGCAGCGCCAGCAGGTCCCCGGAAGATATACGGTCCGCGGCAGCGCCAGCAGGTCCCGGTGAGGATGGTCGTTACAACGGGCCGCGGCAGCGCCAGCAGGTCCCAGGAAGATGACTGTTGCAGAAGGCCGCGGCAGCGCCAGCAGGCAGGGCGATGGTTCACAAGAGCGGGCTACGGCAGCGCCAGTAGACCGTCAAGGTTGAGTTCACTCGGTGTCTCTCGACTCCAGGATACAACTGCCTTCCTGCTCCGGAGCTGCCTCAGTTATAGGGCTGGTGCCCTTTGATGTCCGGACCCTCGCACTTGGAGGTCGGAGGGTCCGGGATGAAGGTGTCCAGACACCCAGCAGGGGGTGGAGCCAGTGCCTGGGGGAGCTGGGGGCGATCGGCACCTGGCGGGGGAGAGCCCTTGACAGTTCGTTCTCCCATTGACTTGCCAAGTGGTCCGCTCACCTCCTGGGTGGATGGTGGTGCCGAGATGTCGGGGCCGGCCAGGCCCGGGGTTAGGGTCGAGGGGAGGCCATGCGGCCGCGTGGTGCAGGGCCCCAGATGGCGGCTTGACCCGGCCGGGGAAGCCGGTGGGGCTGGACCCCGTGATGAGTAGGGGTCCGAGGGCAGAGGGTCCGTCGGGAGACGGAGTACAGGTGCTTGTCGTGGGGATATGCCAGGTGGGCCGGAGTTCGGGCCCTGTCGGGCGGGGAGGGAGCAAGCCGTCTGTGAGGCCTGTCCAACATGCTTGAACCACGAAGAAACTCTGCCTGACTAGAAGGACCTGGAAGAAGCTGAAGGAGGAGTAAGTTTCCCTAACCTGGGGGATTGGCCTGCAGTTGTTGCCTTGCTGAGAAAGAAGAGGAAAGGACTAAAAGAAACTTTGCACTTTGTTTTCAACAATCTCCAAGGGCTTGGAAGAGAGCTTGCCCCCTGAACTGAGTCCCAGGACCATTGGACTCATATGCCTTCCAAAGTTGAGTTGCCTGGACAATTCTTGCTTGTTTCCCGCTGGATTTGGCCCCAGTACGACACGTACCCCATCCGCCGCGAAGCCGTGTCTTTGCCGCCTGGCACTGTGTGTCTACGCTGATTTAAAAGCGTTAGTACGCACCGTATCCCTCCCGGCCGCATCGCACCTAACCTTCCCCGCCGATTCGAGTTGTACAGCCCTGGCTGCCTAATCCTGTACGCCGGACCAAAGCTTCGTTGTCCCGCAGTTACGGTCCGTACGCTGCTAACGTACTGCACCGTGCCGTACTCAGAGCCGAGAAGCTGCATCACACCGATCCTCCCCGTACGCTGTACGTCTCGCCGAGAAGTGTCGCCGCCTATCCGCACCGAAGGTACGGCTCGAACGCCGAACGCCACGGACTCTGCAAGCTGATCCGGGCCATCCGCACGTATCCCTGAAGGTCCTGTACCAACGCCGCGTCCGACGCCGCGACCCGACCAGCATCCGAATATGCTGCCGAACTACGACCCAGACCCATCAACTTATTTCGCACTGTCCATCGCGGACCCTACAACACCAAGGTACTTTGTTCTGTTCGCACCACAGCGTGCATGTCACGGACCCCGGAGTCCGCAACGATTGTTTGACTCGTACTTCCCTTCTTTTGAATGCCAACGAGTCGCACATCCAGGTACGAACCGTACAGAGCCTTGACAGAAGCGTACTTATGTGATTGAAGCGTATTTTAACTAAAAGAAGCCTATTTTTGCATTTTAAGCCTTTCTACAAGAACATTGAACTTTCAAATAATACTGTGGTCATTTTATTCGTTATTCTGGTCTTGTGCTATGCCTTATATAAAGACAACTATTTTTGATACAACCTTGACTGGTGTCCATTTGTGGTGTGTCATTGCATTACTGTATGTGTTCACAAATGCTTAACCTATGACGCTCTGAGAATAGTCTTGACTGCTTGCGCCACATTACCTAAAGGGTGAGCAGGGGTTATTTGAAAGGGTGATCCCCTTACTCTGACTTAGAAGTAAGAGTCCCTGCTTGACACAAGTGCATACCGGTGCCAATCAGAGATTCCCAATTCTAACATTGGTGGTCAGCGGTGAGGATTTGAATTTGCATTTGTGATTCATGTACAGTGATTGAGTGAACACCACGTAGTGAGTTCAGACCGATAACGCAGCCACACAGTATTGATTTTTGTTTTTGCTGAAGAATCTCCACTTTAAGAAACCATGCCTAGCTCAGTCAATGGAGGCAGAACGGCCTCTATATTCTCTGGGGTTGATGACATAGATTGGGAGGAGAAGGCACTGATGAGGTGCACAAGTGAAGTCTTGAAAGGATACCTCTCCATGTACAGAATTAACCAAACTGGATTGAAAAACAAGGAGCAGTATACAAAGGCGCTGAGGGCCTGGTACGAATCCAAGTTCCCAGAGAATGTGCTGGAGGTGATACCCCCAGAAGGTGCTTATGGGCCTGGCAGAGGCCTGTCGCCAGAGGAGATGGCCGACAGGATTGCTGCAAGAGCACATGAAGTGGAGATGGCAAAGCTTCAAGTGGAAATGTGTTTCTGGATTCACCAGTAAGGGTGGGATCCAGTGGTGGCAGCAGATGTGTGTCCAGTGCATGTATTCCCATTCTCAGTTCCCGGGGTAATGGTACCTGTGTCACGTGGTGGCCAGGTTGAGAAATCAGGGGCGGTAGAAACTGTCTTACCAGTCTTGGGAGGGGTTTGGGGATGAATGTGTAATGCGCTGGATGAATGTGAATGTCCCATTCCCAGTTCCCGGAGTAATAGTACCTCTGTCACGTGGTGGTCAGGTTGAGAAATCCGGGGCGGTAGAAACTGTCTTACTAGTCTGAGGGGGGTGTTTGTGGATGAATGGTGTGAGTTCTCTGAAATAAGGAGCTTGCTGGTTGATTGGGTGTGAGTTCTCTGGGATAGGGAGCTTGCATTGGGGAGTGATTCCAAAAGGAGTGGCTGAGGTGTCTTCCAGTTCAGCGTGGTAGGAAGAGGTTCAGAGTAGCCCAGCTAGGTCTTGGTGTAGGGGCTTACGTCCTGACTCTGCGGAGAAAGAGTGGGTAGGACTGCGTGTCTCCAGGTGCCCGAAACCCAGTCTCAGGGCCTGGATGGTTTCTTTAGGGAACATCAGGTCGGGGGCCTAGGCTGTACCAATAGGTCATTTGAGGAGGATCTCCCAGTGTCTAGAGGATGTGGAGTGTCTGTAAGCAGAGCTCCAGTAGTTCTGGTGTCTGGCGGTACCGCTCCTGTTGGGAGGGTGCGGAAGTCCAGAGGGAGGGGTGAGAGGGGGAGGGATTCCCCAGTGGGAACCAGTAGGTCAGGGACCAGCCGGGAGGGTTGAGTCGCCACTGAGTGACCGTGGTGTCGCCACTTCTGTCCTGGGGGGTCTGCAGGCACTGTCAGATGGACAGGAGGTAGTGAGATCTGCGCCAGGCAGACTGTCACACGACCCATTAGTTATGTGTCACCCTCGTTAAGTCCTGGTTCTCCAGGCATCTGACCAAAGGGTACGTCCCTCGGTTGGGGAGCCAGTAGTCGGTGTTTCCGGATCTGGAGGTAAGGGCAGCTGTAGTCCTGAGGGCAGGTGGGGCTCATCTTAAGTGAAGAGACCCTGCTCTACAGCGGAAGGGGGTGCAGAGGGAGGGAGTCCTCGCCTCTGACCCCGTGGATCCCAGGTGGTAGGCCAGTTGATGGAGAGAGGTCCTGAACTGGTGGGAGAGTTGTGTTCTGGTGGGTGCTTCCCTGGGAGGGTGCGGGACCCAAGAAGTAGAGGTAGGGTGGGGCATTCTTGCCCGTGACCTCTGGTCAGCCTGAGGGTGCGGACCCTAGGTTGAAGGATCAGTGGTAGTTTGGAACTACATTGAGAGGGAGAATGGAGAATGGCTTGTATGCCAGGGGTTACTACCTCCCACTCTGGGTTTGGCAAGGACCAGTGGTATCTGGGTGGCCTAGGGCCTGGTCCTGGCCGTGGACAACTAGGTATTACCAGTGGGGTAGCCTAGTTGGGCCTGAGTTGTTTTTTTCGGTTGTTTTTTTCAGATGGAAATGCATTGATTCAGAATGGCGTAGAACCGGAGGGTGTCCCTGCAGTGCGGGCCTGCGTCCGTGTTATATCGCCCCAAGCAGGGAAGACCATCACGGTGGTGATTGGTCTGCCCTGTGTTTTGGCTGGAAGGGGGTTGTGTTGGACTTGGCCCTTCTGGCAAGTTCACCCCTAGAACTTTTTGCATTTGTCCTAGCCTTTTCCCTATGGTGTATTAGTGGATTTAGGCCTCTAGGTGCTTTAACATTGTGTCCCAGTGTAAAGTGTGTGCGCTCTGGGTTACATTGAGTGAGACTGACCTGCCCTCCCATAGGAATGCATGGGGGATCTGAGTGACCATGTTAGTTCCTGATGCGTGGGGAGTGCAGGGCCGAGTTTGGTATGTGCGGACTCGTGTGATTAAATGCTGCGCGATGATGTGTGCGGTGTCCATGTACCTAGTGTAGAAGTACCACTTCTAGACGCTGGCATAAATGTGCAGTGACTGTCTGGCTTGTGATTGGCTGGTGTATCTGTCTCCAGGAGGCAGGATGGGTCTGCCCCAGTGGTGGGTGGAGAGATCTGCATGTTGATGGCAGGGAGGAGTACACCTGGGACGTGAATAGGGCTGGGTTTTCCCCACACAATGCTGGCTCCGCCCCCTGTGGTGCGTCTGATATCCCTGGCCTGCCCTGTGAATTGGGAGAGGGGCTGAGAAAAACAAAGTGCTAAGGAACCAGTTGCATCTGGTCCGCCCCTTCCCTGCACCTTTGGAAACAAAGGATTCTGTGTATAAAAGAGGGGCTGTGACCCCATGAAAATGTTCTTGTTCTGGACTTGAATCTACCAGGGGCGTGCTGCTGCTGGGGCTCAGGGGAAGGCTTGCCTCCCTGGGCCCTGCCCTGCCCCTGGATGCCTGGAGGACTTTTCTTTGCTGGGAGCGTTTCTGCTCCATTTCTTTATGTCCAGGACTTTTAGGACCTTTTGCTTTTTTGCAGATCCTGCTTGAACCACGAAGAAACTCTGCCTGACTAGAAGGACCTGGAAGAAGCTGAAGGAGGAGTAACTTTCCATAACCTGGGGGATTGGCCTGCAGTTGGTGCCTTGCTGAGAAAGGAGAGGAAAGGACTAAAAGAGACTTTGCACTTTGTTTTCAACAATCTCCAAGGGCTTCGAAGAGAGCTTGCCCCCTGAACTGAGTCCCAGGACCATTGGACTCATCTGCCTTCCAAAGTTGAGTTGCCTGGACAATTCTTGCTTGTTTCCCGCTGGATTTGGCCCCAGTACGACCCGTACCCCATCCGCCACGAAGCCGTGTCTTTGCCGCCAGGCACCGTGTGTCTACGCTGATTTAAAAGCGTTAGTACGCACCGTATCCCTCCCGGCTGCATCGCACCTAACCTTCCCCGCCGATTCGAGTTGTACAGCCCTGGCTGCCTAATCCTGTACGCCGGACCCAAGCTTCGTTGTCCCGCAGGTATGGTCCGTACGCTGCTAACGTACTGCACCGTGCCGTACTCAGAGCCGAGAAGCTGCATCACACCGATCCTCCCAGTACGCTGTACGGCTCGCCGAGAAGTGTGGCCGCCTATCCGCACCGAAGGTACGGCTCGAACGCCGAATGCCACGGACTCTGCAAGCTGATCCGGGCCATTCGCACGTATCCCTGAAGGTCCCGTACCAACGCCGCGTCCGATGCCGCGACCTGACCAGCATCCGAATACGCTGCCGAACTACGACCCGGACCCATCAACTTGTCCCGCACTGTCCGTCGCGGACCCTACAACACCATGGTACTTTGTTCTGTTCGCACCGCAGCGTGCATGTCACGGACCCCGGAGTCCGCAACGATTGTTTGACTCGTACTTCCCTTGTTTTGAATGCCAACGAGTCGCACATCCAGGTACAAACCGTACAGAGCCTTGACAGAAGCGTACTTATGTGAATGAAGTGTATTTTAACTAAAAGAAGCCTATTTTTGCATTTTAAGCCTTTCTACAAGAACATTGAACTTTAAAATAATACTGTGGTCATTTTATTCGTTATTCTGGTCTTGTGCTAAGCCTTATATAAAGACAACTATTTTTGATACAACCTTGACTGGTGTCCATTTGTGGTGTGTCATTGCATTACTGCATGTGTTCCCAAATGCTTAACCTATGACGCTCTGAGAATAGTCTTGACTGCTTGCGCCACACTACCTAAAGGGTGAGCATGGTTTATTTGAAAGGGTGATCCCCTTACTCTGACTTAGAAGTAAGAGTCCCTGCTTGACACAAGTGCATACCGGTGCCAACCAGAGATTCCCAATTCTAACAACGGTTCAGGGCAGGGCAGTGGAATTCGGGCACTGAAGTGGGTCGTGCAGTGGGTGGTGTTTTAGGGTTTAGGGCAGTGCAGTGGTGTTTGGGCAGTGTAGGGGTTTGTGAAGGGGTGGTGTTTTAGGGTTCAGGGCAGTGCAGTGGTGTTTGGGCAGTGTAGTGCAGCAGTGTTTGGGCAGTGTAGGGGTTAGGGCAGGGGGTGGTGTTTTAGGGATCAGGGCAGTGCAATGGTGTTTGGGCAGTGTAGGGGGTTGTGCAGTGGGTTGGTGTTTTAGGGTTCAGGGTAGTGCAGTGGTGTTCGGGCAGTGTAGGGGGCTGTGCAGTGGGGAAGTGTTTAAGGTTCAGGGCAGTGCAGTGGTCTTCAAGTAGTGTAGGGAGTCGTGCAGTGGGGAGGTGTTGTATGGTTCAGGACAGTGCAGTGGTGAACAGGCAGTGTAGAGGGTCATGCTGGGGTGGTCTTTTAGGGTTCAAGGCATTGCAGTGGTGTACGGGCAGTGTAGGTGATCGTGCCCGGGGTGGTGTTTTAGCGTTCAGGGCAGTACAGTGGTGTTCGGGTAGTGTAGTGGGTTGTGCAGGAGTGGAGTTTTAGGGTTTAGTGCAGTGCAGTGGTGTTTGGGCAGTGTAGGGGTCATGCAGGGGGCGGTGTTTTAGGGTTTAGGGCAGTGGTGTTGGGGCAATGTAGGGGGTTGTGCAGGGGTTGGTGTTTTAGGGTTTAGGTCAGTGCGGTGGTGTTTGGGCAGTGTAGGTGGTCGTGCAGGGCGTGGAGTTTTAGGGCAGTGCAGTGGTGTTCGGGCAGTGTGGGGGGTCCTGCAGAGCGTGGTGTTTTAGGGTTTGGGGCAGTTCATTGTTGATCGGGCAGTGTAGGGGTTTGTGCAGGGGTGGTGTTTCAGGGTTTAGGGCAGTGCAGTGGTGTTTGGGCAGTGTAGGGGGTCGTGCTGGGGGTGGTGTTTTAGGGTTTAGTGCAGTGCAGTGGTGTTCGGGCAGTGTAGGGGTCGTGCAGTGGGTGGTGTTTTTGGGTTTAGGGCAGTGCAGTGGTGTTCGGGCAGTGTAGGGGGTTGTGCATGGGGTGGTGTTTTAGGGTTTAGGGCAGTGCAGTCGTATTCTGGCAGTGCAGGGGTTCGTGCAGGGGGTGGTGCTTTAGGGTTTAGGGCAGTGCAGTCGTGTTCGGGCAGTGTAGGGGGTCATGCTGGGGGTGGTGTTTTAGGGTTCAGGGCAGTGCCGTGGTGTTTGCACAGTGTAGGGGGTCGTGCAGGGGGTGGTGTTTTAGGGTTTATGGCAGTGCAGTGGTGTTCAGGCAGTGTAGGGTGTCATGCAGGTGTGGTGTTTTAGGGTTTAGGGCAGTGCAGTGGTGTTTGGGCAGTGTAGGGGGTCGTGCCGAGGGTGGTGTTATAGGATTTAGGGCAGTACAGTGGTGTTCGTGCAGTGTAGGGGTTCGAGCAGGGGCTGGTGTTTTAGGGTTTAGGGCAGTGCAGAGGTGTTTGAGCAGCGTAGGGTGTCATGCCGGGGGTGTTTTTGGGTTTAGGGCAGGGCAGTGGTGTTCAGGCAGTGGAGGAGTTCGTGCAGGAGGTGGTGTTTTAGGGTTTTGGGCAGTGCGGTGGTATTCGGGCACTGTAGGGGGTCATGCTTGGGGTGGTGTTTTAGGTTTCAGGGCAGAGTAGTGGTAATCGGGCAGTGAAGGGGGTCATGTAGGGGGAGGTGTTTTAGGGTTTAAGGCTGTGTTCGGGCAGTGTAGGGGGTCGTGCAGGGGGTGGTGTTTTAGGGTTCAGGGCAGTGGTGTTTGGGCAGTGTAGGGGGTTGTGCAGTGGGGTGGTGTTTTAAGGTTCAGGGCTGTGCAGTGATGTTCGGGCAGTGTAGGGGGTTGTGCAGGGGGGAGGTGTTTTAGGGTTCAGGGCAGTGCAGTTGTGTTCGGGCAGTGTAGGGGGTGGTGCTGGGGGCGGTGTTTTAAGGTTCAGGGCAGTGCAATGGTATACGGGCAGTGTAGGGGGTCATGCAAGGGTTGGTGTTTTAGGGTGCAGGGCATGCAGTGGTTTTCGGGCAGTGCAGGGGGTCATTCTGGGGGTGGTGTTTTAGGGTTTTGGGTATTGCAGTGGTCTTTGTGGAGTGTAGGGGGTCATGCTGGGGTAGTGTTTTAGGGTTTTGGGCAGTTCCGTGGTGTTCGGGTAGTGTAGGGGGTCGTGCTGGGGCTGGTGTTTTAGGCTTTAGGGCAGTGCAGTGGTGTTCGGACAGTGTAGGGGGGTCGTACAGGGGGTGGTGTTTTAGCGTTTAGGGCAGTGCAGTGGTATTCGGGCAGTGTAGGGGTTTGTGCAGGGTGTGGTGTTTTAGGGTTTACGGCAGAGCAGTGGTGTTCGGGCAGTGTAGGTGGTCATGCTGGGGGTGGTGTTATAGGGTTTTGGGTATTGCAGTGGTCTTTTGGTAGTGTAGGGGGTCATGCTGAGGTAGTGTTTTTAGGTTTAGGGCAGTACAGTGGTGTATGGGTAGTGTAGGGGGTCGTGCTGGGGTGGTGTTTTAGGGTTTAGGGTTTAGGGCATTGGTGTTCGGGCAGTGTAATTGGTAGTGGTGGGATAGTGTTTTAGGGTTTAGGGCAGTGCAGTGGTGTTCGGGTAGTGTAGGGAGTCGTGCAGGGGGTGGAGATTTAGGGTTTAGGGCAGTGCAGTGGTGTTTGGGCAGTGTAGGGATTTGTGCAGGGTGTGGTGTTTTAGGGTTTAGGGCAGTGCAGTGGTGTTTGGGCAGTGGAGGGGTCGTGCTGGGGGTGGTGTTTCAGGGTTTAGTGCAGTGTTGTGGTGTTCGGGTAGTGTATGGGATCATGCTGGTGGTGGTGTTTTAGGGTTTATGGTATTGCAGTGGTCTTTTTGGGTAGTATTGGTGGTCGTGCTGGGGTAGTGTTTTTGGGTTTAGGGCAGTGCAGTGTTGTTTGTGTAGTGTATGGGGTTGTGCTAGGGGTGGAGTTTTAGGGATTAGGGTAGTAGAGTAGTGTTCAGGTAGTGTAGGGGGTAGGGGTGGGCGGAATTTGCGGAATTAACCTTCGCAAATTATCGCGAGAATGTTTAAAATTATCGCAAACAAGCAGAAATATCGCGAAGATGCGGAAGTTTTTTTCCGGCATGTTCGCGCGATTTTCTGCATGGTTGCGGGTCGCCAACTTACCCATGTGGCTGCTTGCGGGCGCGGCCATCTTGTTTTGAGTTGTTCTCGCGGTGCATGATCGCGAGAAGAAAGACGTGATCGCGCGACGCATGACGTCACTGCGGGCGCGAACTGTCGCGAGACAGCGCAAATGGCTAAAAACAATACAACATCTCATGGAGAACGCGACCGGATCAAGAAAACTTGTCGGCGAACGCAGGGATTCAGGTAAGGCGATCGCGCGCGCGCGAGAATGTATCATTTTACAGCGCGAGCAAGAAACAAATTATCGCCAAGCTGCGGAAACCGGAATTTTTGACATTTTCGCGCTCTCCGCGGAACGCAAAAATGTCAAATTATCGCAATTTCCGCGAACGGAACGAAATTTTTGCCCAGGCCTAGTAGGGGGTCATCCTGGGGTTGGTGTTTTAGGGTTTATGGGAGTGCAGTGGTTTTCGGGCAGTGTAGGGGGTCGTGGTGGGATAGTGTTTTAGAGTATAGGGCAGTGCAGTGGTGTTCGGGTAGTGTAGGGGGTTGTGCAGGGGGTGGAGTTTTAGGGTTTAGGGTAGTGCAGTGGTGTTCACGTAGTGTAGAGGGTTGTGCTGGGGGTGGATTATAGGGTTTAGGGCAGTGCAGTGGTGTTCGGGCAGTGAAAGGGGTCCTGCTGGGGGTGGTGTGTTAGGGTTTAGTGTATTTCAGTGGTCTTTGGGTAGTGTAGGGGGTCATGCTGGGGTAGTGTTTTGACGTTTAGGGCAGTGCAGTGGTGCTCGGGTAGTGTGGGGGGTTGTGCTAGGGGTGGTGTTTTAGGGTTTAGGGCAGTGCAGTGGTGTTCGGGTAGTGTAGGGGGTCATGCAGGGGGTGGAGTTTTAGGGTTTAGAGCAGTGCAGTGGTGTTTGGGCAGTGTAGGGGTTGTGCAGGGGTGGTGTTTTAGGGTTTAGGGCAGTGCAGTGGTGTTTAGGCAGTGCAGGGGTTGGTGCTTTAGGGTTTAGGGCAGTGCAGTGGTTTTCGGGCAGTGTAGGGGGTCATGCTGGGGGTGGTGTTTTAGCGTTCAGGGCAGAGCAGTTGTGTATGGGCAGTGTAGGGGGTCATGCAGTGGGTGGTTTTTTAGGGTTCGGGGCAGGGCAGTGCAATGGTGTTCGGGCAGTGTAGGGGGATGTACTGGGGGTGGTATTTTAGGGTTTAGGGCAGTGCAGTGGTGTTCGGGTAGTGTAGGGGGTCATGCAGGGGGTGGAGTTTTAGGGTTTAGAGCAGTGCAGTGGTGTTTGGGCAGTGTAGGGGTTGTGCAGGGGTGGTGTTTTAGGGTTTAGGGCAGTGCAGTGGTGTTTAGGCAGTGCAGGGGTTGGTGCTTTAGGGTTTAGGGCAGTGCAGTGGTTTTCGGGCAGTGTAGGGGGTCATGCTGGGGGTGGTGTTTTAGCGTTCAGGGCAGAGCAGTTGTGTATGGGCAGTGTAGGGGGTCATGCAGTGGGTGGTTTTTTAGGGTTCGGGGCAGGGCAGTGCAATGGTGTTCGGGCAGTGTAGGGGGACGTACTGGGGGTGGTATTTTAGGGTTTAGGGCAGTGCAGTGGTGTTCGGGTAGTGTAGGGGTTCCTGCTTGGGGTGGTGTTCTAGGGTTTGGGGTATTGCAGTGGTCTTTGGGCAGTGTAGGGGTTCATGCTGGGTGTGGTGTTTTATGGTTTAGGGTATTGCAGTGGTGTTTGGGTAGTGTAGGAGTTTGTGCTGAGGTAGTGTTTTAGGGTTTAGCGTAATGCATTGGTCTTTAGGTAGTGTAGGGGGTCGTGCTGGGGTAGTGTTTTAGGGTTTAGAGCAGTATAGTGGTGTTCGGGTAGTGTAGTGGGTCATGCTGGTGTGGTGTTTTAGGGTTTAGGGGTTAGGGCCGTGGTGTTCAGGTAGTGTAGGGGCTCGTGCTGAAGGTGGTGTTTTAGGGATTTGGGTATTGCAGTGGTCTTTGGGCAGTGTAGGGGCTCGTGCTGGGGGTGGTGTTTTAGGGTTTATGGTATTGCAGTAGTCTTAGGGTACTGCAGGGGTTCATGATGGGGTAGTGTTTTAGAGTTTATGGCAGTGCAGTGGTGTTTGGGCAGTGTAGTGCAGTGGTGTTTCGGCAGTGTAGGGGTTAGGTCAGGGTGTGGTGTTTTAGGGATCAGGGCAGTGCAGTGGTGTTTGGGCAGTGTAGGGGGTTGTGCAGTGGGTTGGTGTTTAGGGTTCAGGGCAGTGCAGTGGTGTTCGGGCAGTGTAGGGGGTTGTGCAGTGGGGAGGTGTTTAAGGTTCAGGGCAGTGCAGTGGTCTTCAGGTAGTGTAGGGGGTCATGCAGTGGGGAGGTGTTTTATGGTTCAGGACAGTGCAGTGGTGAACAGGCAGTGTAGTGGGTTGTGCAGTGGTGGAGTTTTAGGGTTTAGTGCAGTGCAGTGGTGTTCGGGCAGTGTAGGGGGTCATGCTGGGGGTGGTGTTTTAGGGTTTAGGGCAGGGCAGTGGTGTTGGGGCAATGTAGGGGGTTGTGCAGGGGTTGGTATTTTAGGGTTTAGGTCAGTGCAGTGGTGTTTGGGCAGTGTAGGTGGTCGTGCAGGGCGTGGAGTTTTAGGGTTTAGGGCAGTGCCATGGTGTTCGGGCAGTGTGGGGGGTCCTGCAGGGCGTGGTGTTTTAGGGTTTGGGGCAGTGCATTGTTGTTCGGGAAGTGTAGGGTTCTGTGCAGGGGGTGGTGTTTCAGGGTTTAGGGCAGTGCAGTGGTGTTCGGGCAGTGTAGGGGGTCATGCTGGGGGTGGTGTTTTAGGGTTTAGGGCAGTGCAGTGGTGTTTGGGCAGTGTAGGGGGTCGTGCTGGGGGTGGTGTTTTAGGGTTTAGTGCAGTGCAGTGGTGTTCGGGCAGTGTAGGGGTCGTGCAGTGGGTGGTGTTTTTGGGTTTAGGGCAGTGCAGTGGTGTTCGGGCAGTGTAGGGGGTTGTGCATGGGGTGGTGTTTTAGGGTTTAGGGCAGTGCAGTCGTATTCAGGCAGTGCAGGGGTTCGTGCAGGGGGTGGTGCTTTAGGGTTTAGGGCAGTGCAGTCGTGTTCGGGCAGTGTAGGGGGTCATGCTGGGGGTGGTGTTTTAGGGTTCAGGGCAGTGCCGTGGTGTTTGCACAGTGTAGGGGGTCGTGCAGGGGGTGGTGTTTTAGGGTTTATGGCAGTGCAGTGGTGTTCAGGCAGTGTAGGGTGTCATGCAGGTGTGGTGTTTTAGGGTTTAGGGCAGTGCAGTGGTGTTTGGGCAGTGTAGGGGGTCGTGCCGAGGGTGGTGTTATAGGATTTAGGGCAGTACAGTGGTGTTCGTGCAGTGTAGGGGTTCGAGCAGGGGCTGGTGTTTTAGGGTTTAGGGCAGTGCAGAGGTGTTTGAGCAGCGTAGGGTGTCATGCCGGGGGTGTTTTTGGGTTTAGGGCAGGGCAGTGGAGTTCAGGCAGTGGAGGAGTTCGTGCAGGAGGTGGTGTTTTAGGGTTTTGGGCAGTGCGGTGGTATTCGGGCACTGTAGGGGGTCATGCTTGGGGTGGTGTTTTAGGTTTCAGGGCAGAGTAGTGGTAATCGGGCAGTGAAGGGGGTCATGCAGGGGGAGGTGTTTTAGGGTTTAAGGCTGTGTTCGGGCAGTGTAGGGGGTCGTGCAGGGGGTGGTGTTTTAGGGTTTAGGGCAGTGCTGTGGTATTCGGGCAGTGTAGGGGGTCGTGCAGGGGGTGGTGTTTTAGGGTTCAGGGCAGTGGTGTTTGGGCAGTGTAGGGGGTTGTGCAGTGGGGTGGTGTTTTAAGGTTCAGGGCAGTGCAGTGATGTTCGGGCAGTGTAGGGGGTTGTGCAGGGGGGAGGTGTTTTAGGGTTCAGGGCAGTGCAGTTGTGTTCGGGCAGTGTAGGGGGTGGTGCTGGGGGCGGTGTTTTAAGGTTCAGGGCAGTGCAATGGTATACGGGCAGTGTAGGGGGTCATGCAAGGGTTGGTGTTTTAGGGTGCAGGGCATGCAGTGGTTTTCGGGCAGTGCAGGGGGTCATTCTGGGGGTGGTGTTTTAGGGTTTTGGGTATTGCAGTGGTCTTTGTGGAGTGTAGGGGGTCATGCTGGGGTAGTGTTTTAGGGTTTTGGGCAGTTCCGTGGTGTTCGGGTAGTGTAGGGGGATGTGCTGGGGCTAGTGTTTTAGGCTTTACGGCAGTGCAGTGGTGTTCGGACAGTGTAGGGGGGTCGTACAGGGGGTGGTGTTTTAGGGTTTAGGGCAGTGCAGTGGTATTCGGGCAGTGTAGGGGTTTGTGCAGGGTGTGGTGTTTTAGGGTTTACGGCAGAGCAGTGGTGTTCGGGCAGTGTAGGTGGTCATGCTGGGGGTGGTGTTTTAGGGTTTTGGGTATTGCAGTGGTCTTTTGGTAGTGTAGGGGGTCATGCTGAGGTAGTGTTTTTAGTTTTAGGGCAGTACAGTGGTGTATGGGTAGTGTAGGGGGTCGTGCTGGGGTGGTGTTTTAGGGTTTAGGGTTTAGGGCATTGGTGTTCGGGCAGTGTAATTGGTAGTGGTGGGATAGTGTTTTAGGGTTTAGGGCAGTGCAGTGGTGTTCGGGTAGTGTAGGGAGTCGTGCAGGGGGTGGAGATTTAGGGTTTAGGGCAGTGCAGTGGTGTTTGGGCAGTGTAGGGATTTGTGCAGGGTGTGGTGTTTTAGGGTTTAGGGCAGTGCAGTGGTGTTTGGGCAGTGGAGGGGTCGTGCTGGGGGTGGTGTTTCAGGGTTTAGTGCAGTGTTGTGGTGTTCGGGTAGTGTATGGGATCATGCTGGTGGTGGTGTTTTAGGGTTTATGGTATTGCAGTGGTCTTTTTGGGTAGTATTGGTGGTCGTGCTGGGGTAGTGTTTTTGGGTTTAGGGCAGTGCAGTGTTGTTTGTGTAGTGTATGGGGTTGTGCTAGGGGTGGTGTTTTAGGGATTAGGGTAGTAGAGTAGTGTTCGGGTAGTGTAGGGGGTCATCCTGGGGTTGGTGTTTTAGGGTTTATGGGAGTGCAGTGGTTTTCGGGCAGTGTAGGGGGTCGTGGTGGGATAGTGTTTTAGAGTTTAGGGCAGTGCAGTGGTGTTCGGGTAGTGTAGGGGGTTGTGCAGGGGGTGGAGTTTTAGGGTTTAGGGTAGTGCAGTGGTGTTCACGTAGTGTAGAGGGTTGTGCTGGGGGTGGATTATAGGGTTTAGGGCAGTGCAGTGGTGTTCGGGCAGTGAAAGGGGTCCTGCTGGGGGTGGTGTGTTAGGGTTTAGTGTATTTCAGTGGTCTTTGGGTAGTGTAGGGGGTCATGCTGGGGTAGTGTTTTGACGTTTAGGGCAGTGCAGTGGTGCTCGGGTAGTGTGGGGGGTTGTGCTAGGGGTGGTGTTTTAGGGTTTAGGGCAGTGCAGTGGTGTTCGGGTAGTGTAGGGGGTCATGCAGGGGGTGGAGTTTTAGGGTTTAGAGCAGTGCAGTGGTGTTTGGGCAGTGTAGGGGTTGTGCAGGGGTGGTGTTTTAGGGTTTAGGGCAGTGCAGTGGTGTTTAGGCAGTGCAGGGGTTGGTGCTTTAGGGTTTAGGGCAGTGCAGTGGTTTTCGGGCAGTGTAGGGGGTCATGCTGGGGGTGGTGTTTTAGCGTTCAGGGCAGAGCAGTTGTGTATGGGCAGTGTAGGGGGTCATGCAGTGGGTGGTTTTTTAGGGTTCGGGGCAGGGCAGTGCAATGGTGTTCGGGCAGTGTAAGGGGACGTACTGGGGGTGGTATTTTAGGGTTTAGGGCAGTGCAGTGGTGTTCGGGTAGTGTAGGGGTTCCTGCTTGGGGTGGTGTTCTAGGGTTTGGGGTATTGCAGTGGTCTTTGGGCAGTGTAGGGGTTCATGCTGGGTGTGGTGTTTTATGGGTTTAGGGTATTGCAGTGGTGTTTGGGTAGTGTAGGAGTTTGTGCTGAGGTAGTGTTTTAGGGTTTAGCGTAATGCATTGGTCTTTAGGTAGTGTAGGGGGTCGTGCTGGGGTAGTGTTTTAGGGTTTAGAGCAGTATAGTGGTGTTCGGGTAGTGTAGTGGGTCATGCTGGTGTGGTGTTTTAGGGTTTAGGGGTTAGGGTTGTGGTGTTCAGGTAGTGTAGGGGCTCGTGCTGAAGGTGGTGTTTCAGGGATTTGGGTATTGCAGTGGTCTTTGGGCAGTGTAGGGGCTCGTGCTGGGGGTGGTGTTTTAGGGTTTATGGTATTGCAGTAGTCTTAGGGTACTGCAGGGGTTCATGATGGGGTAGTGTTTTAGAGTTTATGGCAGTGCAGTGGTGTTTGGGCAGTGTAGTGCAGTGGTGTTTCGGCAGTGTAGGGGTTAGGTCAGGGTGTGGTGTTTTAGGGATCAGGGCAGTGCAGTGGTGTTTGGGCAGTGTAGGGGGTTGTGCAGTGGGTTGGTGTTTAGGGTTCAGGGCAGTGCAGTGGTGTTCGGGCAGTGTAGGGGGTTGTGCAGTGGGGAGGTGTTTAAGGTTCAGGGCAGTGCAGTGGTCTTCAGGTAGTGTAGGGGGTCATGCAGTGGGGAGGTGTTTTATGGTTCAGGACAGTGCAGTGGTGAACAGGCAGTGTAGTGGGTTGTGCAGTGGTGGAGTTTTAGGGTTTAGTGCAGTGCAGTGGTGTTCGGGCAGTGTAGGGGGTCATGCTGGGGGTGGCGTTTTAGGGTTTAGGGCAGGGCAGTGGTGTTGGGGCAATGTAGGGGGTTGTGCAGGGGTTGGTATTTTAGGGTTTAGGTCAGTGCAGTGGTGTTTGGGCAGTGTAGGTGGTCGTGCAGGGCGTGGAGTTTTAGGGTTTAGGGCAGTGCCATGGTGTTCGGGCAGTGTGGGGGGTCCTGCAGGGCGTGGTGTTTTAGGGTTTGGGGCAGTGCATTGTTGTTCGGGAAGTGTAGGGTTTTGTGCAGGGGGTGGTGTTTCAGGGTTTAGGGCAGTGCAGTGGTGTTCGGGCAGTGTAGGGGGTCATGCTGGGGGTGGTGTTTTAGGGTTTAGTGCAGTGCAGTGGTGATCGGGCAGTGTAGGGGGTCATGCTGGGGGTGGTGTTTTAGGGTTTAGTGCAGTGCAGTGGTGTTCGGGCAGTGTAGGGGTCGTGCAGGGGGTGGTATTTTTGGGTTTAGGGCAGTGCAGTGGTGTTCGGGCAGTGTAAGGGGTTGTGCATGGGGTGGTGTTTTAGGGTTTAGGTCAGTGCAGTCGTGTTCAGGCAGTGCAGGGGTTCGTGCAGGGGGTGGTGCTTTAGGGTTTAGGGCAGTGCAGTCGTGTTCGGGCAGTGTAGGGGGTCATGCTGGGGGTGGTGTTTTAGGGTTCAGGGCAGTGCAGTGGTGTTTGCGCAGTGTAGGGGGTCGTGCAGGGGGTGGTGTTTTAGGGTTTAGGGCAGTGCAGTGGTGTTCAGGCAGTGTAGGGTGTCGTGCAGGTGTGGTGTTTTAGGGTTTAGGGCAGTGCAGTGGTGTTTGGGCAGTGTAGGGGTTTGAGCAGGGGGTGGTGTTTTAGGGTTTAGGGCAGTGCAGAGGTGTTCGAGCAGTGTAGGGTGTCATGCTGGGGGTGTTTTAGGGTTTAGGGCAGGGCAGTGCAGTGGTGTTCAGGCAGTGGAGGAGTTCGTGCAGGAGGTGGTGTTTTAGGGTTTTGGGCAGTGCAGTGGTATTCGGGCAGTGAAGGGGGTCGTGCAGGGGGTGGTGTTTTAGGGTTCAGGGCAGTGGTGTTTGGGCAGTGTAGGGGGTTGTGCAGTGGGGTGGTGTTTTAAGGTTCAGGGCAGTGTAGGGGGTTGTGCAGGGGGTGGTGTTTTAGGGTTTAAGGCTGTGTTCGGGCAGTGTAGGGGGTCGTGCAGGGGGTGGTGTTTTAGGGTTTAGGGCAGTGCAGTGTTATTCGGGCAGTGTAGGGGGTCGTGCAGGGGGTGGTGTTTTAGGGTTCAGGGCAGTGGTGTTTGGGCAGTGTAGGGGGTTGTGCAGTGGGGTGGTGTTTTAAGGTTCAGGGCAGTGTAGGGGGTTGTGCAGGGGGGAGGTGTTTTAGGGTTCAGGGCAGTGCAGTTGTGTTCGGGCAGTGTAGGGGGTTGTGCTGGGGGTGGTGTTTTAAGGTTCAGGGTAGTGCAATGGTATACGGGCAGTGTAGGGGGTCATGCAAGGGTTGGTGTTTTAGGGTGCAGGGCATGCACTGGTTTTCGGGCA
This sequence comes from Triturus cristatus, assembly GCF_964204655.1. Lineage (NCBI taxonomy): Eukaryota > Metazoa > Chordata > Amphibia > Caudata > Salamandridae > Triturus > Triturus cristatus. Next base: position 715,065,239 of record NC_140593.1, on the reverse strand, counting down.
GTGCAGGGGGTCATTCTGGGGGTGGTGTTTTAGGGTTTTGGGTATTGCAGTGGTCTTTGGGGAGTGTAGGGGGTCATGCTGGGGTAGTGTTTTAGGGTTTAGGGCAGTGCAGTGGTGTTCGGACAGTGTAGGGGGGTCGTACAGGGAGTGGTGTTTTAGGGTTTAGGGCAGTGCAGTGGTATTCGGGCAGTGTAGGGGTTCGTGCAGGGTGTGGTGTTTTAGGGTTTACGGCAGAGCAGTGGTGTTCGGGTAGTGTAGGTGGTCATGCTGGGGGTGGTGTTTTAGGGTTTTGGGTTTTGCAGTGGTCTTTTGGTAGTGTAGGGGGTCATGCTGAGGTAGTGTTTTTAGGTTTAGGGCAGTACAGTGGTGTTTGGGTAGTGTAGGGGGTCGTGCTGGGGTGGTGTTTTAGGGTTTAGAGTTTAGGGCATTGGTGTTCGGGCAGTGTAATTGGTAGTGGTGGGATAGTGTTTTAAGGTTTAGGGCAGTGCAGTGGTGTTCGGGTAGTGTAGGGAGTCGTGCAGGGGGTGGAGATTTAGGGATTAGGGCAGTGCAGTGGTGTTTGGGCAGTGTAGGGATTTGTGCAGGGTGTGGTGTTTTAGGGTTTAGGGTAGTGCAGTGGTGTTCGGGCAGTGGAGGGGTCGTGCTGGGTGTGGTGTTTTAGGGTTTAGTGCAGTGTAGTGGTGTTCGGGTAGTGTTTGGGATCATGCTGGTGGTGGTGTTTTAGGGTTTATGGTATTGCAGTGGTCTTTTTGGGTAGTGTTGGGGGTCGTGCTGGGGTAGTGTTTTTGGGTTTAGGGCAGTGCAGTGTTGTTTGGGTAGTGTATGGGGTTGTGCTAAGGGTGGTGTTTTAGGGATTAGGGTAGTAGAGTGGTGTTCGGGTAGTGTCGGGGGTCATCCTGGGGTTGGTGTTTTAGGGTTTATGGGAGTGCAGTGGTGTTCGGGCAGTGTAGGGGGTTGTGCAGGGGGTGGAGTTTTAGGGTTTAGGGTAGTGCAGTGGTGTTCACGTAGTGTAGGGGGTTGTGCTGGGGGTGGACTATAGGGTTTAGGGCAGTGCAGTGGTGTTCGGGCAGTGTAAGGGGTCATGCAAGGGTTGGTGTTTTAGGGTGCAGGGCATGCACTGGTTTTCGGGCAGTGCAGGGGGTCATTCTGGGGGTGGTGTTTTAGGGTTTTGGGTATTGCAGTGGTCTTTGGGGAGTGTAGGGGGTCATGCTGGGGTAGTGTTTTAGAGTTTTGGGCAGTTCCGTGGTGTTCGGGTAGTGTAGGGGGTCGTGCTGGGGCTGGTGTTTTAGGCTTTAGGGCAATGCAGTGGTGTTTGGACAGTGTACGGGGGTCGTACAGGGGGTGGTGTTTTAGGGTTTAGGGCAGTGCAGTGGTATTGGGCAGTGTAGGGGTTCGTGCAGGGTGTGGTGTTTTAGGGTTTACGGCAGAGCAGTGGTGTTCGGGTAGTGTAGGTGGTCATGCTGGGGGTGGTGTTTTAGGGTTTTGGGTTTTGCAGTGGTCATTTGGTAGTGTAGGGGGTCATGCTGAGGTAGTGTTTTTAGGTTTAGGGCAGTACAGTGGTATTTGGGTAGTGTAGGGGGTCGTGCTGGGGTGGTGTTTTAGGGTTTAGAGTTTAGGGCATTGGTGTTCGGACAGTGTAATTGGTAGTGGTGGGTTAGTGTTTTAGGGTTTAGGGCAGTGCAGTGCTGTTCAGGTAGTGTAGGGAGTCGTGCAGGGGGTGGAGATTTAGGGATTAGGGCAGTGCAGTGGTGTTTGGGCAGTGTAGGGATTTGTGCAGGGTGTTGTGTTTTAGGGTTTAGGGCAGTGCAGTGGTGTCCGGGCAGTGGAGGGGTCGTGCTGGGTGTGGTGTTTTAGGGTTTAGTGCAGTGTAGTGGTGTTCGGGTAGTGTATGGGATCATGCTGGTGGTGGTGTTTTAGGGTTTATGGTATTGCAGTGGTCTTTTTGGGTAGTGTTGGGGGTTGTGCTGGGGTAGTGTTTTTGGGTTTAGGGCAGTGCAGTGTTGTTTGGGTAGTGTATGGGGTTGTGCTAGGGGTGGTGTTTTAGGGATTAGGGTAGTAGAGTGGTGTTCGGGTAGTGTAGGAGGTCATACTGGGGTTGGTGTTTTAGGGTTTATGGGAGTGCAGTGGTGTTCGGGCAGTGTAGGGGGTCATGGTGGGATAGTGTTTTAGAGTTTAGGGCAGTGCAGTGGTGTTCGGGTAGTGTAGGGGGTTGTGCAGGGGGTGGAGTTTTAGGGTTTAGGGTAGTGCAGTGGTGTTCACGTAGTGTAGGGGGTTGTGCTGGGGGTGGATTATAGGGTTTAGGGCAGTGCATTGGTGTTCGGGCAGTGTAAGGGGTCCTGATGGGGGTGGTGTTTTAGGGTTTAGTGTATTTCAGTGGTCTTTGGGTAGTGTAAGGGGGTCATGCTGGGGTAGTGTTTTTACGTTTAGGGCAGTGCAGTGGTGCTCGGGTAGTGCGAGGGGTTGTGCTAGGGGTGGTGTTTAAGGGTTTAGGGCAGTGCAGTGGTGTTCGGTAGTGTAGGGGGTCATGCGGGGGTGGAGTTTTAGGGTTTAGGGCAGTGCAGTGGTGTTTGGGCAGTGTAGGGGTTGTGCAGGGATGGTGTTTTAGGGTTTAGGTCAGTGCAGTGGTGTTTAGGCAGTGCAGGGGGTGGTGCTTTAGGGTTTAGGGCAGTGCAGTGGTTTTCGGGCAGTGTAGGGGGTCATGCTGGGGGTGGTGTTTTAGCGTTCAGGGCAGAGCAGTTGTGTATGGGCAGTGTAGGGGGTCATGCAGTGGGTGGTGTTTTAGGGTTTGGGGCAGGACAGTGCAGTGGTGTTCGGGCAGTGTAGGGGGACGTACTGGGGGTGGTGTTTTAGGGTTTAGGGCAGTGCAGTGGTGTTCGGGTAGTGTAGGGGTTCCTGCTTGGGGTGGTGTTTTAGGGTTTGGGGTATTGCAGTGGTCTTTGGGCAGTGTAGGGGGTCATGCTGGGTGTGGTGTTTTAGGGTTTAGGGTATTGCAGTGGTCTGTGGGTAGTGTAGGGGTTTGTGCTGAGGTAGTGTTTTAGGGTTTAGCGTATTGCATTGGTCTTTGGGTAGTGTAGGGGGTCGTGCTGGGGTAGTGTTTTAGGGTTTAGGGCAGTAAAGTGGTGTTCGGATAGTGTAGGGGGTCATGCTGGTGTGGTGTTTCAGGGTTTAGGGTTTAGGGCCGTGGTGTTGAGGTAGTGATGGGGCTCGTGCTGAAGGTGGTGTTTTAGGGATTTGGGTATTGCAGTGGTCTTTGGGCAGTGTAGGGGGTCGTGCTGGGGGTGGTGTTTTAGTGTTTATGGTTTTGCAGTAGTCTTAGGGTACTGCAGGGGTTCATGCTGGGGTAGTGTTTTAGGGCTTAGAGCAGTGCAGTGGTGTTCGGGCAGTGTAGCGGGTCGTGCAGGGGGTGGTGTTTTATGGTTTAGGGCAGTGCAGCGCAGTGGTGTTTGGGTAGTGTAGGGGGTCATGCAGGGGGTGGTGTTTTAGGGTTTAGGGCAGTGCAGTGGTGTTCGGGAAGTGTAGGGGTTGTGCAGGTTGTGGTGTTTTAGGGTTTCGGGTAGTGCTGTGGTGTTCGGGTAGTGTAGAGGGTCATGCATGGGGTGGTGTTTTAGGGTTTAGTGCAGTGCAGTGGTGTTCGGGCAGTGTAGGGGGTCGTGGAGGGTGTGGTGTTTTAGGGTTTAGGACAGTGCAGTGGTGTTCAGGCAGTGTAGGGTGTTGTGCAGGTGTGGTGTTTTAGGGTTTAGGGCAGTGCAGTGGTTTTTGGGCAGTGTAGGGGTTCGTGCAGAGGGTGGTGGTATAGGGTTTAGGGCAGTACAGTGGTGTTCGGGCAGTGTAGGGGTTCAAGCAGGGGGTGGTGTTTTAGGGTTTAGGGCAGTGCAGAGGTGTTCGAGCAGTGTAGGGTGTCATGCTGGGGGTGTTTTAGGGTTTAGGGCAGGGCAGTGCAGTGGTGTTCAGGCAGTGGAGGAGTTCATGCAGGAGGTGGTGTTTTAGGGTTTTGGGCAGTGCGGTGGTGTTCGGACACTGTAGGGGGTCATGCTTGGGGTGGTGTTTTAGGTTTCAGGGCAGGGTAGTGGTAATCGGGCAGTGAAGGGGGTCGTGCAGGGGGTGGTGTTTTAGGGTTTAAGGCTGTGTTCGGGCAGTGTAGGGGATTGTGCAGGGGGTGGTGTTTTAGGGTTTAGGGCAGTGCAGTGGTATTCGGGCCGTGTAGGGGGTCGTGCAGGGGGTGGTGTTTTAGGGTTCAGGGCATTGGTGTTTGGGCAGTGTAGGGGGTTGTGCAGTGGGGTGGTGTTTTAAGGTTCAGGGCAGTGCAGTGATGTTCGGGCAGTGTAGGGGGTTGTGCAGGGGGGAGGTGTTTTAGGGTTCAGGGCAGTGCAGTTGTGTTCTGGCAGTGTAGGGGGCTGTGCTGGGGGCAGTGCTTTAAGGTTCAGGGCAGTGCAATGGTATACGGGCAGTGTAGGGCGTCATGCAGGGGTTGGTGTTTTAGGGTGCAGGACATGCAGTGGTTTTCGGGCAGTGCAGGGGGTAATTCTGGGGGTGGTGATTTAGGGTTTTGGGCATTGCAGTGGTCTTTGGGGAGTGTAGGGGGTCATGCTGGTGTAGTGTTTTAGGGTTTAGGGCAGTTCCGTGGTGTTCGGGTAGTGTAAGGGGGTCGTGCTGGGGCTGGTGTTTTAGGTTTTAGGGCAGTGCAGTGGTGTTCGGACAGTGTAGGGGGGTCGTACAGGTGGTGGTGTTTTAGGGTTTAGGGCAGTGCAGTGGTATTCGGGCAGTGTAGGGGTTTGTGCTGGGGTGGTGTTTTAGGGTTTAGGGTATTGCAGTGGCCTTTTGGTAGTGTAGGGGGTCATGCTGGGGTAGTGTTTTTAGGTTAAGGGCAGTACAGTGGTGTTTGGGTAGTGTAGGGGGCCTTGCTGGGGTGGTGATTTAGGGTTTAGGGTTTAGGGCAGTGGTGTTCGGGCAGTGCAATTGGTAGTGGTGGTATAGTGTTTTAGGGTTTAGGGCAGTGCAGTGGTGTTCAGGCAGTGTAGGGGTCGTGCAGGGGGTGGAGATTTAGGGTTTAGGGCAGTGCAGTGGTTTGTGCAGTGTAGGGATTTGTGCAGGGTGTGGTGTTTTAGGGTTTAGGGCAGTGCAGTGGTGTTCGGGCAGTGTAGGGGTCATGCTGGGGGTGGTGTTTTAGGGTTTAGTGCAGTGTAGTGGTGTTCGGATAGTGTATGGGATCATGCTGGTGTTTTAGGGTTTAAGGTATTGCAGTGGTCTTTTTGGGTAGTGTTGGGGGTCGTGTTTTTGGGTTTAGGGCAGTGCAGTGGTGTTTGGGTAGTGTATGGGGTTATGCTAGGGGTGGTGTTTTATGGTTAAGGGTAGTAGAGTGGTGTTCGGGTAGTGTAGGGGGTCATCCTGGGGTTGGTGTTTTAGGGTTTTTGGGAGTGCAGTGATGTTCGGGCAGTGTAGGGGGTCATGGTGGGACAGTGTTTTAGAGTTTAGGAAGTGCAGTGGTGTTCGGGTAGTGTAAGGGGTTGTGCAGGGGGTGGAGTTTTAGAGTTTAGGGTAGTGCAGTGGTGTTCACGTAGTATAGGGGGTTGTTCTGGGGGTGGATTATAGGGTTTAATGCAGTGCAGTGGTGTTTGGGCAGTGTAAGGGGTCCTACTGGGGGTGGTGTTTTAGGGTTTAGTGTATTTCAGTGGTCTTTGGGTAGTGTAGGGGGTCATGCTGGGGTAGTGTTTTTACGTTTAGGGCAGTGCAGTGGTGCTCGGGTAGTGTGGGGGGTTGTGCTAGGGGTGGAGTTTTAGGGTTTAGGGTAGTACAGTGGTGTTCGGGTAGTGTAGGGGGTCGTGCTGGGGGTGGTGTTTTAGGGTTTAATGGGAGTGCAGTTTTGTTCGGGTAGTGTAGGGGGTCATGCAGGTGGTAGAGTTTTAGGGTTTAGGGCAGTGCAGTGGTGTTCGGGCAGTGTAGGGAGTCATGCAGGGGATTGAGTTTTAGGGTTTAGGGCAGTGCAGTGGTGTTCGGGCAGTGTAGGGGGTCGTGCAGGGGGGTGGTATTTTAGGGTTGAGGGCAGTGCAGTGGTGTTTGGGCAGTGTAGGGGATCATACTGGGGTTGATGTTTTAGGGTTTAGGACAGTGCAGTGGTGTTCGGGCAGTGTAGGGGCTTCGTGCAGGGGGTGGTGCTTTAGAATTTAGGGTATTGCAGTGGTCTTTGGGTAGTGTGGTGGTTTGTGCTGGGGTAGTGTTTTAGTGTTTAGGGCAGTTCAGTGGTGTTCTCGTAGTGTATGTGGTTGTGCTGGGGGTGGTGTTTTAGGGTTTAGGGCAGAGCAGTGGTCTTTGGGCAGTGTAGTGTGTCATGCTGGGGGTGGTGTTTTAGGGTTTAGGGTATTGCAGTGATCTTTGGGTAGTGTAGTGGTTCTTGCTGAGGTAGTGTTTTGGGGTTTAGGGCAGTGCAGTTGTGTTCGGTTAGTGTAGGGGGTTGTGCTGGGGGTGGTGTTTTAGGGTTTAGGGCAGTGCAGTGGTGTTCGGGTAGTGTAGGGGGTCATGCTGGGGTTGGTTCTTTAGGGTTTAGGGAAGTGCAGTGGTGTTTGGGCAGAGTAGGGGGTCATGCTGTGGGTGGTGTTTTAGGGTTTAAGGCTGTTTTTGGGCAGTGTAGGGGGTGGTGCAGGGGGTGTTTTAGGGTTTAGGGCAATGCAGTGGTGTTCGGGCAGAGCAGGGGGTCGTGCCTGGGGTGGTATTTTAGGGTTAAGGGCAGGGCAGTGGTGTTCGGGCAGTGTAGGGGGTCGTGCAGGGGGGTGGTGTTTTAGGGTTCAGGGCAGTGCAGTGGTGTTTGGGCAGTGTAGGGGGTCATGCAGGGGGTGGTGTTTTAGGGTTTAGGGCAGTTTAGTGGTGTTCGGGCAGTGTGGGGGGTCGTGCAAGGGGCGGTGATTTAGGGTTCAGGGCAGTGCAGTGGTGTTCGGGCAGTGTAGGGGTCGTGCAGGGGGTGGAGATTTAGGGTTTAGGGCAGTGCAGTGGTGTTTGTGCAGTGTATGGATTTGTGCAGGGTGTGGTGTTTTAGGGTTTAGGGCAGTGCAGTGGTGTTCGGATAGTGTATGGGATCATGCTTGTGTTTTAGGGTTTAAGGTATTGCAGTGGTCTTTTTGGGTAGTGTTGGGGGTCGTGTTTTTGGGTTTAGGGCAGTGCAGTGGTGTTTGGGTAGTGTATGGGGTTGTGCTAGGGGTGGTGTTTTATGGTTTAGGGTAGTAAAGGGGTGTTCGGGTAGTGTAGGGGGTCATCCTGGGGTTGGTGTTTTAGGGTTTATGGGAGTGCAGTGATGTTCGGGCAGTGTAGGGGGTCGTGGTGGGATAGTGTTTTAGAGTTTAGGAAGTGCAGTGGCGTTCGGGTAGTGTAGGGGGTTGTGCAGGGGGTGGAGTTTTAGGGTTTAGGGTAGTGCAGTGGTGTTCACGTAGTATAGGGGGTTGTGCTGGGGGTGGATCATAGGGTTTAATGCAGTGCAGTGGTGTTTGGGCAGTGTAAGGGGTCCTACTGGGGGTAGTGTTTTAGGGTTTAGTGTATTTCAGTGGTCTTTGGGTAGTGTAGGGGGTCATGCTGGGGTAGTGTTTTTACATTTAGTGCAGTGCAGTGGTGCTCGGGTAGTGTGGGGGGTTGTGCTAGGGGTGGAGTTTTAGGGTTTAGGGTAGTACAGTGGTGTTCGGGTAGTGTAGGGGGTCGTGCTGGGGGTGGTGTTTTAGGGTTTAATGGGAGTGCAGTGTTGTTCGGGTAGTGTAGGGGGTCATGCAGGTGGTAGAGTTTTAGGGTTTAGGGCAGTGCAGTGGTGTTCGGGCAGTGTAGGGAGTCATGCAGGGGATTGAGTTTTAGGGTTTAGGGCAGTGCAGTGGTGTTCGGGCAGTGTAGGGGGTCGTACAGGGGGTGGTATTTTAGGGTTGAGGGCAGTGCAGTGGTGTTTGGGCAGTGTAGGGGATCATACTGGGGTTGATGTTTTAGGGTTTAGGACAGTGCAGTGGTGTTCGGGCAGTGTAGGGGGTTCGTGCAGGGTGTGGTGCTTTAGAATTTAGGGTATTGCAGTGGTCTTTGGGTATTGTGGTGGTTTGTGCTGGGGTAGTGTTTTAGTGTTTAGGGCAGTTCAGTGGTGTTCTCGTAGTGTATGTGGTCGTGCTGGGGGTGGTGTTTTAGGGTTTAGGGCAGTGCAGTGGTCTTTGGGCAGTGTAGTGTGTCATGCTGGGGTTGGTATTTTAGGGTTTAGGGTATTGCAGTGATCTTTGGGTAGTGTAGTGGTTCTTGCTGAGGTAGTGTTTTGGGTTTTAGGGCAGTGCAGTGGTGTTCGGGTAGTGTAGGGGGTCATGCTGGGGTTGGTTCTTTAGGGTTTAGGGCAGTGCAGTGGTGTTCGGGCAGAGTAGGGGGTCATGCTGTGGGTGGTGTTTTAGGGTTTAAGGCTGTTTTTGGGCAGTGTAGGGGGTCGTGCAGGGGGTGTTTTAGGGTTTAGGGCAATGCAGTGGTGTTCGGGCAGAGCAGGGGGTCGTGCCTGGGGTGGTATTTTAGGGTTAAGGGCAGGGCAGTGGTGTTCGGGCAGTGTAGGGGGTCGTGCAGGGGGGTGGTGTTTTAGGGTTCAGGGCAAAGCAGTGGAATTCGGGCAGTGAAGAAGGTCATGCAGGGGTTGGTGTTTTAGGGTTTTAGGCTGTGTTCGGGCAGTGTAAGGGGTCGTGCAGGGGGTGGTGTTTTAGGGTTTAGGGCAGTGCTGTGGTGTTCAGGTAGTGTAGGGGGTCGTGCAGGCTGTGGTGTTTTAGGGTTCAGGGCATTGGTGTTTGGGCAGTGTAGGGGGTTGTGCAGTGGGTGGTGTTTTAGGGTTCAGGGCACTGCAGTTGTGTTCGGGCAGTTTAGGGGGACGTGCAGGGGGTGGTGTTTTAGGTTTCAGGGCAGGAAAGTGGTATTTGGGCAGTGAAGGGGGCTGTGCAGGGGGTGGTGTTTTAGGGTTTAAGGCTGTGTTCCGGCAGTGTAGGGGGTCGTGCAGGGGTTGGTGTTTTAGGGTTCAGGGCAGTGCAGTAGTGTTTGGGCAGTGTAGGGGGTCGAGCAGGGGGTGGTGTTTTAGGGTTCAGTGCAGTGCAGTGGTGTTCTGGCAGTGTAGGGGGTCGTGCAGGGGGTGGTGTTTTAGGGTTCACGGCAGTGCAGTGCTGTAGGGGCAGTATAGGTGGTCGTGCAGGGGGTGGTGTTTTAGTGTTCAGGGCAGTGCAGTGGTGTTCAGGCAGTGTAGTGGGCCATGCAGGGGGTGGTGTTTTAGGGTTCAGGGAAAGGCAGTATTATTTGGGCAGTGAAGGGGTCGTGCAGGGGGTGGTGTTTTAGGGTTTAAGGCTGTGTTCCGGCAGTGTAAGGGGACATACAGGGGTTGGTGTTTTAGGGTTTAGGGCAGTGAAGTAGTGTTCGGGCAGTGTAGGGGGTCGAGCAGGGTGTGGTGTTTTAGGGTTCAGGGCAGTGCAGAGGTGTTCGCGCAGTGTAGGGGGTCATGCAGGGAGTGGTATTTTAGGGTTCAGGGCAGTGCAGTGGTGTTTCGGCAGTTTAGGGGGTTGTGCAGGCGGTAGTGATTTAGGTTTCAGGGCAGGGCAGTGGTATTTGGGCAGTGAAGGGAGTTGTGTAGGGGGTGATGTTTTAGGGTTTAAGGCTGTGTTCGGGCAGTGTAGGGGGTCATGCAGGGGGTGGTGTTTTAGGGTTTAGGGCAGTGCAGTGGTGTTCCGGCAGTGTAGGGTGTCGTGCCATGGGTGGTGTTTTAGGGTTCAGGGCAGTGCAGTGGTGTTCGGGCAGTGTAGGGGGTCGTGTAGGGGGGTGGTGTTTTAGGCTTCAGGGAAAGGCAGTAGTGGTCTGGCATTGTTGGGGGTCGTTCAGGGGGTGGTGTTTTAGGGTTCAGTGCAGTGCAGTGTTGTTCAGGCAGTGAAGGGGGTTGTCTAGGGGTGGTGTTTTAGGGTTTAAGGCTGTGTTCCGGGAGTGTAGGGGGTCGTGCAGGGGTTGGTGTTTTAGGGTTCAGGGCAGTGCAGTAGTGTTTGGGCAGTGTAGGGGGTCGAGCAGGGGATGGTGTTTTAGGGTTCAGTGCAGTGCAGTGGTGTTCCAGCAGTGTAGGGGGTCGTGCAGGGGGTGGTGTTTTAGGGTTCAGGGCAGTGCAGTGGTGTTCAGGCAGTGTAGGGGGCCATGCAGGGGGTGGCGTTTAAGGGTGCAGGGCAAGGCAGAAGTATTTGGGAAGTGAAGGGGGTCATGCAGGGGGTGGTGTTTTAGGGTTTGAGGCTGTGTTCTGGCAGTGTAGGGGGTCGTGAAGGGGTTGGTGTTTTACGGTTCAGGGCAGTGAAGTAGTGTTCGGGCAGTGTAGGGGTCGAGTAGGGGATGGTGTTTTAGGGTTCAGGGCAGTGCAGTGGTGTTTGCGCAGTATAGGGGGACATGCAGGGAGTGTTGTTTTAGGGTTCAGGGCAGTGCAGTGGTGTTTGGGCAGTTCAGGGGGTTGTGCAGGGGGTAGTGATTTAGGGTTCAGGGCAGTGCAGTGGTGATGCTCAGGCAGTGTAGGGGGCCATACAGGGGTTGGTGTTTTAGGGTTTAGGTTAGTGTAGTGGTGTTTGGGCAGTGTAGGGGGTCATGCAGGTGGTGATGTTTTAGGGTTCAGGGCACTGCAGTTGTGTTCGGGCAGTTTAGGGGGACTTGCAGGGGGTGGTGTTTTAGGTTTCAGGGCAGGGCAGTGGTATTTGGGCAGTGAAGGGGGTTGTGCAGGGGGTGGTGTTTTAGGGTTTAAGGCTGTGTTCCGGCAGTGTAGGGGGTCGTGCAGGGGTTGGTGTTTTAGGGTTCAGGGCAGTGCAGTAGTGTTTGGGCAGTGTAGGGGGTCGAGCAGGGGGTGGTGTTTTAGGGTTCAGTGCAGTGCAGTGGTGTTCTGGCAGTGTAGGGGGTCATGCAGGGGGTGGTGTTTTAGGGTTCACGGCAGTGCAGTGCTGTAGGGGCAGTATAGGTGGTCGTGCAGGCGGTTGTGTTTTAGTGTTCAGGGCAGTGCAGTGGTGTTCAGGCAGTGTAGGGGGCCATACAGGGGGTGGTGTTTTAGGGTTCAGGGAAAGGCAGTATTATTTGGGCAGTGAAGGGGGTCGTGCAGGGGGTGGTGTTTTAGGGTTTAAGGCTGTGTTCCGGCAGTGTAAGGGGACATACAGGGGTTGGTGTTTTAGGGTTCAGGGCAGTGAAGTAGTGTTCGGGCAGTGTAGGGGGTCGAGCAGGGGGTGGTGTTTTAGGGTTCAGGGCAGTGCAGTGGCGGTTGCACAGTGTAGGGGGTCATGCAGGGAGTGGTCTTTTAGGGTTCAGGGCAGTGCAGTTGTGTTTGGGCAGTTTAGGGGGTTGTGCAGGGGGTAGTGATTTCGGTTTCAGGGCAGGGCATTGGTATTTGGGCAGTGAAGGGGGTTGTGTAGGGGTTGGTGTTTTAGGGTTTAAGGCTGTGTTCGGGCAGTGTAGGGGGTCATGCAGGGGGTGGTGTTTTAGGGTTTAGGGCAGTGCAGTGGTGTTCCGGCAGCGTAGGGTGTCATGCAATGGGTGGCTTTTTAGGGTTCAGGGCAGTGCAGTGGTGTTCGGGCTGTGTAGGGGGTCGTGCAGGGGGGTGGTGTTTTAGGGTACAGGGCAGTGCAGTGGTGTTCGGGCAGTGTAGGGGGTCGTGCAGGGGGGTGGTGTTTTAGGGTTCTGGGCAGTGCAATGGTGTTCGGGCTCTGTAGGGGGTTGTGCTGGGGGAGGTGTTTTAGGATTTAGGACAGTGCAGTCGTGTTAGGGCAGTGTAGGGTGTTGTGTTGGGGGAGGTGTTTTTGGGTACAGGGCAGTGCACTGGCATACGAGCAGTGTTGGCAGTCGTGCAGGGGGTGGTTTTTTAGGTTCAGGGAAGGGCAGTGGTGGTCGGGCAGTGTAGGGGGTCGTGCCTAGGGGGTGTTTTAGGGTGTAGGGCAGTGCAGTGGTGTTCAGGCAGTATAAGGGGTTGTGCTGGGGCTGGTGTTTTAGGGTTCATGGCAGTGCAGTGGTGTACGGGGCAGTGTAGGGGGTCGTGCAGGGGTGGTGTTTTAGGGTTCAGGGCAGGGCAGTGCAGTGGTGTTCAGGCAGTATAGAGGGTCATGCAGGGGAAGGTGTTTTAGGGTTTAGGGCAGTGCAGTGGTATTCAGGCAGTGAAGGGAGTCATGCAGGGGGTGGTGTTTTTGGTTTCAGGGCAGTGCACTGGCATACGAGCAGTATAGGCAGTCGTGCAGGGGGTGGTGTTTTAGGTTCAGGAAAGGGCAGTGATATTCCCAGTGATGGGGTCCTGCAGGGGTTGGTGTTTCATGGTTTAAGGCTGTGTTCAGGCAGTTTAGTGGGTCGTGCAGGGGGTGGTTGTTAGAAACTGGGGTCTCTGGTTGGCGCAGGTATGCACTTGCGACAAGCAGGGACCCTTTCCTCTAAGTCAGGGCAAAGGATCACCTCTTTAAAAATAACCTCTGCTCACCCTCTAGGTAACGTGGCGCGAGCAGTCAGGCTAGATTTCCAGAGGGCATTAGGTTAAGCGTTGCAAGTTGTCCCACACAATAATCACCACCCCACCACACAAAAGACACAAGGCTGTATTTATCAAAAATAGAAGTCTTTATATAAAAGGTATTCTTTCAGGCAGGTTGCACAAATACAGTTCTCTTGGTGAATCTTAATCCAGTTACTCTCAAATGCTTAAGGGCAGTCCACAGGTTTTAAAATGGCACAGTTCTATTCAAAATCAGCTTCTCAGGGTTTCTGGGCACTTCGTAGCGCCTTGGTTATGCTCTGGGCAAGGTTTTTAAAGTGCCTTGCCGTTTCTCACGCTTCTCGCGTGAGCACGAGTACACTTGCCGTTTCTCACACTTCCCGCATGAGCGCCGGCAATAGCTTTCACTTGGTACGGACCGTACAAGCACACGTGCGACTCGTACACGGGCAGTACGGGTCGAACTACGGCACCACAATGATTTCAAAGGCAGGTTCAACTCAAAACAAGGCACTTCAGAGGCAAGTACGAGTCGAACTAAGTACGTTAGAGGCAAGTACGAGTCGAACTACGGCACCACAATGATTTCAAAGGCAGGTTCGACTCAAAACAAAGTACTTCAGAGGCAAGTACGAGTCGAACTAAGTACGTTAGAGGCAAGTACGAGTCGAACTACGGCACCACAATGATTTCAAAGGCAGGTTTGACTCAAAACAAGGTACGTTAGAGGCAAGTACGGTTCGTACTTTTAGCGCGATCGTCACAATACCTTCTTTTCTTCATGGGGATGGTCACGGCGGCGGCCTCGGGTTTCCACGGAGCAGTGTCCCACATCGCGGTGTCGTCCCTCGCAGTCAGAGGGCGGCGGTGCTTCGTGGGGCACCCGAAGAAGGTCTCAGCCACACGACCAAGGGCAGAGGAGGGGAAGGCAGCTCCGGGGCAATTCTTAGCGCGTTGCAGCGCCGACGGCTTCGTAGTAGATCACAAGTGCGTCGCAGGTCTCTGCGGGGATCTCGGCGGCGCGGGGTCGCCAAGGCTCGGTGCACAGACACTCGGGGTCCTTTCCTTGCGGTGCGAGCTACGGCTCGATGGGGCAGGTACTTGCGGTGCTGGGACCAGACAGGTCCTGGCAGTGCTCGTGGTAGCTCCAGGTGGCAGATGTCACGGTGCTGGGAAAGGGGTAGAGGCACACAGGTTCTCTGGGAGTCAGCTTCACAGAATCGCTTCCAGGCCCTTCTCCTCTTCTTTAGGAAAGGTAGCGCCCACTGTTCCTGGGGCGCAGATCAGGGAGCAAGTTCACAAGCAAGCCCTTGGAGATTGTTTAAAAGCACAAGTTGATGCAAAATCTTTTCCTTAAGTCTTTTCCTCTCCTTCTTGCAGCAAGGCACCCACTGCAGGCCAGTCTCTCAGGCAGAGCGACAGTATTCCTCCTTCAGCTTCTCCAGGTCCTTCTCTTTGGGCAGAGTTTCTTCTTGGTGCAAACAGGATCTGATTTCTTAGGAGCCAGGCTCCTACTTTTATAGCACAATTCTTTTGTTCTTTAGCGCCAGGGGGCCTGGGCCTGGCTCAGCCCAGTTTTGGAGCACTTTGTTGTGGTGACTCTGCTCTTTCCTTTCAGCAGCAGGGCAGAGACATCAGCCGCTCCGCAGGGGGCGGAGCCAGCTTTGTGGTGGCAGAGCACAGGTCTAATCAAGAGTCAAGGTGTACTCCTCCCACCCATCCTGGTGTAATCTCTCTACCCACCACCTGGTAGCCAGCCTGTCTCCTGGAATTCCCCAGCCCTGCTCCTTACTGTTGCTAGGCAGAACACACACACACAGCAGAGGCGGACTGAAATGGCCAGGTCAGTAAATACTAACTTTCTAAAAATGGTATTTACAAACACAGGATATTAAAATAAACTTTACTAAAAGAAGTATTTTATTATTCTGAGTTCAGGCATACTAAACTTGACATTCTACCATGCTCTATGAGTCCACTGGGGTCACAGCGTGTAGTGACTCCAGCAGCCCATTCTGGCCTATGGAGAGCCGGTAGCCTTCAATAGTGAAAAACGAAAATGGCTGTAATTCACTATTAAGACATGCCACACACATCAGGGCATGTCCTACCTTATGCCTATAATGCACCCTGCCCTTGGGCCTACCAGAGGGGTGGCTAACATGTAGTTAAGGGATGGTTTAGGGACTGGCAAGTGGGGGCACTTGCGCAGTCAGCGCGACAGTACCAGACCGCACGCAGGGTCTGCGGTGGCGGACCCTAGACACATTTTACTAGGCCGCTTCCGTGGGTGGCACAACCAGTGCTGCAGGCCCACCAGCAGCATTCGCATTTACAAGCCCTGGCACTCCTGGTGCACTTTACTAGGGGCTGATAGTAAACCGAATAAGCCAAACATGGACACCAATCAATGTATACATTTTACCATAGGGAGAGCATATGCACCTTAGCACTGATCAGCAGTGGTAAGGTGCCCAGAGTCATAAAACAGCCAACCACAGGTCAGAAAAAATACAGGAGGAAGGCAAAAAGTCTAGGGATGACCCTGCAAAAAGGGCCAAGTCCAACACAATCCCCTTCCAGCCAAAACGCAGGGTAGACCAATCACCACTGTGATGGTCTTCCCTGCTTGGGGCGATAGAACAAGGACCTGGCCCGCAACTGCAGGGGCAGACTCCAGTTCTATGCCAATCTGAACCTATTGGACTCCCTCTGTCCATACTCTCAGGGCCCACCAAGCCAATCCATGGGGAACCCTTCTCCTCACCTGCGGCAGCACCTAACCTTAACTGGCCCACAGGTGTGTCCCAACAGACAGACAGCAAAATGCTACAGTGGCCACTGACTTTAGTCAGGGATGAGACCCAGGCCGTATGCCTCTCAGGGCTCTCAAACCTCTGTGGTGCCAGGGAGCGGGGGGTAGTAGCCCCAGGTGCTTGGCACCCTTTGTCCATTCTCCCTCCTGTCAGGTCAGGTATGACATCCTGGCACTGACCCACCAGCCCCAGGCCTGTACCCGGTGGCTGGACCAAAGACTGGGGTGGCCTCTCCCACACCCGGTCCTCCTCCTTGGGGCTCTGTACCCTCCCACTTGGAGTGGTACCCCCTTCCAGAATTGCCAGGGCACCTGTGGCAGGTGTCCTGCGCAATTCGCCCACCAGTTCAGGGGTCCTATCCTGCAACTGGACGTCCAGGTCAGGGGGGACACCCTGAACCTGGCCATCCAACCTAGGGTCTAAACCCTTCAGTTGAGCCGGGGTCAGAGGCGAGGACTCCCTCCCTCTGCACCCCCTTCCAGAGTACTGTCAAGTCCAACAGTGGTGTTTTAGGGTTTAGGCCAGTGCAGTGGTGTTTGGGCAGTGTAGATAGTCATGCAGGGGTGGAGTTTTAGGGTTTAGGGCAGTGCAATGGTGTTCCGGCAGAGTATGGTGTCGTGCAACGGGTGGTGTTTTAGGGTTCAGGGCAGTGCAGTGGTGTTCGGGCAGTGTAGGGGTCATGCAGGGGGGTGGTGTTTTAAGGTTCCGGGCAGTGTAGTGGTGTTCAAGCAGTGTAGGGGGTTGTGCAGGGGGTGGTGTTTTAGGATTCAGGGCAGTGCAGTGTGTTCGGGCAGTGTAGGGGGTTGTGCTGGGGAAAGTGTTTAGGGTTTAGGGCAGTGCAGTGGTGCACGGGCAGTGTAGGGGGTCGTGCTGGGGGTGGTGTTTTAGGGTTCAGGGCAGTGCAGTGGTGTTCGGGCAGTGTAGGGGGTCATACCTGGGTTGGTGTTTTCGGGTTCAGGGCAGTGCGGTGGTGTTCAGGCAGTGTAGAGGGTCATGCCTGGGGTGGTGTTTTAGGGTTCAGGGCAGTGCTGTGGTGTTCGGGCAGTGAAGGGGGTTGTGCAGGGGGTGGTGTTTTAGGGTTTAAGGCTGTGTTCGGGCAGTGTAGGGGTCGTGCAGGGGGTTGTGTTTAAAGGTTTAGGGCAGTGCAGTTGTGTTCGGGCAGTGTAGGGGGTCGTGCAGGGGATGGTGTTTTAGGGTTCAGGGCAGTGCAGAGGTGTTCAGGCAGTGTAGCGGGTTGTGCAGGGGGGTGGTGTTTTAGGGTACAGGGCAGTGCAGTGGTGTTCAGGCATTGTAGGGGGTCATGCAAGGGGGTGGTGTTTTAGGGATCAGGGCAGTGCAATGGTGTTCGGGCAGTGTAGCGGGTCATGCAGGGGGGTGGTGTTTTAGGGTACAGGGCAGTGCAGTGGTGTTCAGGCTTTGTAGGGGGTTGTGCTGGGGAAGGTGTTTTAGGATTTAGGGCAGTACAGTGGTGTTCGGGCAGTGTAGGGTGTCGTGCTGGGGGTGGTGTTTTAGGGTTTAGGACAGTGCAGTGGTGGTCGGGCAGTGTAGGGGGTCATGCCTGGGGTGGTATTTTAGGGTGTAGGGCAGTGCAGTGGTGTTCAGGCAGTATAGGGGGTCATGCTGGGGCTGGTGTCTTAGGGTTCAGGGCAGTGCAGTGGTTTACGGGCAGTGTAGGGGGTCGTGAAGGGGGTGGTGTTTTAGGGTTCAGGGCGGGGCAGTGCAGTGCAGTGGTGTTCAGGCAGTATAGGGGGTCATGCAGGGGGTAGTGTTTTAGGGTTTAGGGCAGTGCAGTGTTATTCGGGCAGTGAAGGGAGTCATGCAGGGGGTGGTGTTTTTGGGTTCAGGGCAGTGCACTGGCGTACGAGCAGTGTAGGCAGTCGTGCAGGGGGTGGTGTTTTATGGTTTAAGGCTGTGCAGTGTTGTTCGGGCAGTGTAGGAGGTCGTGCAGGGGGATGGTGTTTTAGGGTTTATGGCAGTGCAGTGGTGTTCGGGCAGTGTAGGGGTCATGCAGGGGGTGTTTTTTTAGGGTTCAGGGCAGAGCAGTGGTGTTTAGGCAGTGTAGTGGGTCATGCTGGTGTCGGTGTTTTAGGGTTCAGGGCAGTGCAGTGGTGTACGGGCATAATAGGGGTTGTGCTGGGGGTGGTGCTTTAGGGTTCAGGGCAGTGTAGTGGTGTTCGGGCAGTGTAGGGGGTCGTGCCTGGGGTGGTGTTTTAGGGTTCAGGGCAGTGCAGTGGTGTTTGGGCAGTGTAGGGGGTCGTGCCTTCAGTTTTGTTTTAGGGTTCAGGGCAGTGCAGTGGTGTTCAGGCAGTGTAGGGGGTCATGCAGTGTTGGAGTTTTAGGGTTTAGGGCAGTGCAGTGGTGTTTGGGCAGTGTAGGGATCATGCAGGGGGTGGTGTTTTAGGGTTTAGGGCATTTCAGTGGTGTTCGGGAATTGTAGGGGGTCGGGCAGGGGGTGGTGTTTTAGAGCCCATGGCAGTGCAGTGGTGTTCGGGCAGTGTAGGGGGTCATGCAGTGAGTGGTGTTTTAGGGTTCAGGGCAGTGCAGTGGTGTTTGGAGGTTTAGGGGGTCATGCAGGGTGTGGTTATTTAGGGTTCAGGGCAGTGCAGTGGTGTTCGGGCAGTGTAGGGGGTCATGCAGGGGGTGGTGTTTTAGTGTTTAGGTCAGTGCTGTGGTGTTCGGGAATTGTAGGGGGCATGCAGGCGGTGGTGTTTTAGGGTTCAGTGCAGTGCAGTTGTGTTCGGGCAGTTTAGGGGGTCGTGCAGAGGGTGGTGTTTTAGGTTTCAGGGCAGGGCAGAAGTATTTGGGCAGTGAAGGGGTTGTGCAGAAGGTGGTGTCTTAGGGTTTAAGGCTGTGTTTGGGAAGTGTAGTGGGTCGTGCAGGAGGGGTATTTTAGGGTTTAGGGCAGTGCAGTGGTGTTCCGGCAGTGTAGGGCGTCGTGCAAGGGGTGGTGTTTTAGGGTTCAGAGCAGTGCAGTGGTGTTCGGGTAGTGTAGGGGGTCGTGCAGGGGGTGGTGTTCTAGGGTTCAGGGCAGTGCAGTGGTGTTCAGGCAGTGTAGGGATACATGCAAGGGGTGGTGTTTTAGGATTCAGGGCAGTGCAGTGGTGTTCGGGCAGTGTAGGGGGTTGTGCTGGGGGAGGTGTATTAGGGTTTAAGGCAGTGCAGTGGTATACAGGCAGTATAGGGGGTCGTGCTGGGGGTGGTGTTTTAGGGTTCATGGCAGTGCAATGGTTTTCGGGCAGTGTAGGGGGTCGTACCTGGGGTGGTGTTTTAGGGTTCAGAGCAGTGCGGTGGTGTTCAGGCATTGTAGAGGGTCATGCCTGGGGTGGTGTTTTAGGGTTCAGGGCAGTGCAGTGGTGTTCGGGCAGTGAAGGGGTTTGTGCAGGGGGTGGTGTTACAGGGTTTAAGGCTGTGTTCGGGCAGTGTAGGGGGTCGTGCAGGGGGTGGTGTTTTAGGGTTTAGGGCAGTGCAGTTGTGTTCGGGCAGTGTAGGGGTTTGTGCAGGGGTGGTGTTTTAGGGTTCAGGGCAGTGCAGAGGTGTTTGGGCAGTGTAGGGGGTCGTGCAGGGGCTTGGTGTTTTAGGGTTCAGGGCAATGCAGTGGTGGTCGGGCAGTGTAGGGGGTGGTGCCTGGGCTGGTGTTTTAGGGTTTAGGGCAGTGCAGTGGTGTTCGGGCAGTGTAGAGGGTCATGCCTGGGGTGGTGTTTTAGGGTTCAGGGCAGTGCAGTGGTGTTTGGGCAGTGTGGGGGTCATGCAGAGGGTGGGGTTTTGGGGTTTAGGGCAGTGCAGTGGTGTTCATGCAGTGTAGGGGTTCGTGCAGGGGGTGGTGGATTAGGGTTTAGGGCAGTGCAGTGGTGTTCAGGCAGTGTAGGGGATCGAGCTGGGGCTGGTGTTTTAGGGTTCAGGGCAGTGCAGTGGTGTACGGGCAGTGTAGGGGGTGGTGTTTTAGGGTTTAGGGCAGTGCAGTGGTATTCGGGCAGTGAAGGGGGTCATGCAGGGGGTGGTGTTTTAGGGTTCAGGGCAGTGCAATGGTGTACGGGCAGTGTAGGGGGTTGTGCAGGGGGTGGTGTTTTGGGTTCAGGGAAGGGCAGTGGTATTCTCGCAGTGATGGGGTCGTGCAGGGGGTGCTGTTTTATGGTTTAAGGCTGTGTTAAGGCAGTGTAGGGGGTCGTGCAGGGGTTGGTGTTTTAGGAATTAGGACAGTGCAGAGGTGTTTGGGCAGTGTAGGGGGTTGTGCAGGGAGGTGGTGTTTTAGGTTTCAGGGCAGTGCAATGGTGTTCGGGCAGTGTAGGATGTTGTGCTGGGGAGGTGTTTTAGGATTTAGGGCAGTGCAGTGGTGTATGGGCAGTGTAGGGGGTCGTGCTGTGGGTGGTGTTTTAGGGTTCAGGGCAGTGCAGTGGTGATCGGGCAGTGTAGGGGGTCATGCCTGAGGTGGTGTTTTAGGGATCAGGACAGTGCAGTGGTTTTGGGGCAGTGTAAGGGATCATGCTGGGGGTGGTGTTTTAGGATTTAGGACCATGCAGTGGTGTTCAGGCAGTGTAGGGGTTCATGCTCGGGGTGGTGTTTTAGGGTTTTGGGCAGTGCAGTGGTATGTGGACAGTGAAGGGGGTCGTGCTGGGGGTGGTGTTTTAGCGTTCACTGCAGTGCAGTGGTGTTTGGGCAGTGTAGGGGGTCGTGCACGGGGTGGAGTTTTAGGGTTAAGGGCAGTGCAGTGGTGTTCGGGCAGTGTGGGGGTCATGCAGAGGGTGGTGGTTAGAATCCAGGGTCTCTGGTTGGCGCAGGTATGCACTTGCGACAAGCAGGGACCCTTTCCTCTAAGTCAGGGCAAAGGATCACCTCTTTAAAAATAACCCCTGCTCACCCTCTAGGTAACGTGGCGCGAGCAGTCAGGCTAAACTTCCAGAGGGCATATAGGTTAAGCGTTCAAATTGTCCCACACAATAATCACCTCCCCACCACACAAAGACACAAGGCTGTATTTATCAAAAATATGATTCTTTATATAAAAGGTTTTCTTTCAGGCAGGTTGCATAAATACAGTTCTCTTGGTAAAATAATCCAGTTACTCTCAAAATGCTTTAAGGGCAGTCCACAGTTGTAAAAATGGCACAGTTATAATTAAAATCAGTTCTTTGGGTCTTCTGCGCACTTCGTAGCGCCTTTGGGATGCTCTGGGCAAGGTTTTTTTCAGTACCTTGCCGTTTCTCACGCTTCTCGCGTGAGCACGAGTACGCTTGCCGTACCTCACGCTTCTCGCGTGAGCACCGGCAATGGTTTTCTATGCGGGTACGGTTCGGACTGTCAGGGACGCTCCGTACCTGGAGGGAAGCACCGGTACGGTGCGAACACGGCTTCCTCAGTACGGTGCGAACTCAGAGCGGGTCAAAAGGCAGTACAGTGCGAACCAAGCTATTATTACAGCGCGAACCAGGATATTGGTACAGTCAGTACGGGGCAAATGTACGAGGCGAACCAGGTGATTCCCGGCGTCAGTACGGTGCGAACTTGCTTCCAGGCAGTAAATACGCTCAAACTTAAAAGGCAGTACCTTCAAACTAACACTTGGACTCAACCCTGGGACGATCGGTACGGTCCGTACGAAAGCAAGTACGGGTCGTACTTTTCACGCGCTGGCACAATACCTTGTAGAATTCACGGCGAAGGTGCGTGGCGGCCTCGCGGTCCAGTCCAGGGGTGTCCCACGTCGCGCTGGCGTCCCAAGTGTCCAGGGGACAGCGGAGCTTCGTGGGGCGCTCAGGCAGGATGCAGGTCACCGCGAAGGGGGGTCAGAAGCAGGAGGGCAGTCTCGGGGGTGATTTCACAGCACAGCGCGCTGTCAGCTTCGCACGGCGAACCAGGGCACGGTCCTCACAAGAGCCTCCACAACCCGGCGGGGTCACAGGGGGCTCGGCGCTCAGACGCAGGACTCTCCTCCTTACTTTGCGAGCTACGGCTCGAGGGGGCAGCTGTTCACGGTGCTCGGGCTGTCAGGCCTTTACTTTGTTTGCAGCCACACCAGCAGCAGAAGTTGCGTTGCTCAGTGAGGTCAGGGGATGCTCAGGTTCTCAGGGGTCAGCTGGCAGAATCACTCCTTGGCACTTCTCCTCTTCTTCAGGAAGGTAGCGCCCACTGTTCCTGTGGCACAGATCAGGGGGCAAGTTCACTAGCAAGCCCTTGGAGATTGTTTTCAGCACAAGTTGATTAAAAGTCTTTTCTGTAGTCTTTTCTTCCTCTCCTTCCAGCAGCAGGCACCCACTGCAGGCCAGTCTCTTAGGCAGAGAGACAGTATTCCTCCTTCAGCTTCTCCAGGTCCTTCTCCTTCAGGCAGAGGTTCGTCTTGTCGTCAACAGGATCTGATTTCTTAGGAGCCAGGCTCCTACTTTTATACACCAATTCTTTTGTTCTTTAGCGCCAGGGGGCCTGGGCCTGGCTCAGTCCAGTTTTTGGAGCACTTTGTTGTGGTGACTCTGCGCTTTCCTATCAGCAGCAGGGCAGAGACATCAGCCGCTCCACAGGGGGCGGCGCCGGCTTTGTGCTGGCAGAGCACAGGTCTATTCAAGAGTCAGGGTGTACTCCTCCCACCCATCCTGGTGTAATCTCTCTACCCACCACCTGGCAGCCAACCTGTCTCTGGGGTTTCCCCAACCCTGATCCTTACTGTTGCTAGGCAGAACACACACACACACAGCGCAGAGGCGGACTGAATGGCCAGATCAGTAAATACTAACTTTCTAAAAGTAGTATTTACAAACACAGGATATTAAAATAAACTTTACTAAAAGAAGTATTTTATTATTCTGAGTCCAGGCATACTAAACATGACTTTCTACCATGCTCTATGAGTCCACTGGGGTCACAGCGTGTAGTGACTCCAGCAGCCCATTCTGGCCTATGGAGAGCAGGTAGCCTTCAATAGTGAAAAACGAAAATGGCTGTAATTCACTATTAAGACATGCCACACACATCAGGGCATGTCCTACCTTATGCCTACAATGCACCCTGCCCTTGGGCCTACCAGAGGGGTGACTAATATGTAGTTAAGGGAAGGTTTAGGGACTGGCAAGTGGGTGCACTTGCGCAGTCAGCGCGACAGTACCAGACCGCGCGCAGGTTCTGCAGTGGCAGATCCTAGACACATTTTACTAGGCCGCTTCTGTGGGTGGCACAACCAGTGCTGCAAGCCCACTAGCGGCATTTGTATTTACAAGCCCTGGCACTCCTGGTGCACTCTACTAGGGGCTGACAGTAAACCAAATGAACCAATCATGGACACCAATCAATGTATACATTTTACCATAGGGAGAGCATATGCACCTTAGCACTGATCAGCAGTGGTAAGGTGCCAAGAGTCATAAATCAGCCAACAACAGGTCAGGAAAAATACAGGAGGAAGCCAAAAAGTTTAGGGATGACCCCACAAAAAGGGCCAGGTCCAACACAACCCCCTTCCAGCCAAAACGCAGGGTAGACCAATCAACACCGTGATGGTCTTCCCTGCTTGGGGCGATAGAACAAGGACCTGGCCCGCAACTGCAGGGGCAGACTCCAGTTCTATGCCAATCTGAACCTATTGGACTCCCTCTGTCCATAGTCTCAGGGCCCACCAAGCCAATCCATGGGGAACCCTTCTCCTCACCTGTGGACACCACCTGTGCAGCACCTAACCTTAACTGGGCCACAGGTGTGTCCCAACAGACAGACAGCAAAATGCTACAGGGGCCACTGACAGTAGTCAGGGTTGGGGGGGCAGTAGCCCCAGGTGCTTGGCACCCTTTGTCCATTCTCCCCCTTGTCAGGTCAGGTATGACATCCTGGCACTGACCCACCAGCCCCAGGACTGTACCCGGCGGCTGGACCAAAGACTGGGGTGGCCTCTCCCACACCTGGTCCTCCTCCTTGGGGCTCTGTACCCTCCCACCTGGAGTGGTACCCCCTTCCAGAATTGCCAGGGCACCTGTGGCAGGTGTCCTGCGCAATTCGCCTACCAGTTCAGGGGTTCTATCCTGCAACTGGGCGTCCAGGTCCGGGGGGACACCCTCAACCTGGCCCTTCAACCTAGGGTCTAAACCCTTCAGTTGAACCGGGGTCAGAGGCAAGGACTCCCTCCCTCTGCACCCCCTTCCAGATGGCTGTGCCTTCCCACCTGGAGTGGTACACCTAGAAGACAGACTGGTAGGGACACTGATTACAGATGTCCCTCCCTCCAGGTCAGACAACACCTGGCTCTCCAGTCTAGGGTCTAAACCCTCAGGCTGCACCGGAGTCAGAGGCGAGGACTCCATCCCTCTGCACCCCCTTCCAGAGTACTGCCCACTCCCAACTGGAGTGGTACCCCCAGAAGCAGCATGGGTCAGGACACTGATTACAGTAGTCCCACCCTCCAGGTCAGAGAACACCTGAACCTAGCGTCCCAACCCTGGGACCAACCCATGCGGTTGAACGCTCGCCTGGCGCACCAGGACTTCCCGGGGAGCACGCATGCCCCCCCTGAGGGTGACACATAACTCCTGTGTCTTGTGACAGTCTGCCTGGCACTGATCTCCCGACCCCTGTCCATCTGACAGTGCCTGAAGATCCCCCAGGACAGAAGTGGTGTCACCATGGTCCTTCACTGATGACGCAGCCCTTCTGGCTGGCCCCTGACCCACTGGTTTTTCCACTGGGGACTCTTTCCCCCTCTCACCCCTCAATCTGGACTTCTGCACCCTCCCAACTGGAGTGGTACTGCCAGACACCAGAACTGAGGGAGGCCTGCTTACAGACACTCCCTGTTCACCAGCCACTAGGGGATCCACCTCGACGGGCGGCCCATCAGGACAGCCTAGGCTCCCTGCCTGGTGTTCTCTTAAAGAACCATCCAGGCTCTGAGACCGGGTTTCGGGCACCTGGGGGCCCGCAGCCCCACACTCACTCCTTCTCCACTGAGACAGGACGTGAGGCCCTACACCCCTCCCACTACCATGGGACCTAGCTGGGCTACTCTGCACCACTTCCACCCCTCTGGGTTGGAAGATACCTGAGCCACTCCCCACGGGGTCACTCCCCAATGCCTCTCCAGACCCTCTGGAATCCACCAAAAGGTCTGCCTCCAATGTGAGTTCTCTGCGGTCAGAGAACTCACTCCCCAACAGGCTTTGACATAGCTCTGGAAAACAGGGACTTAAAATATGCTCTCCCACAATTGGATCACACAGCCCCCTAGCAGGGTTAACCAAACTAGCCTTCACCTTACCATCCAGTGCCTCACACACGTACTCCACACCACTCTCCTGAGACTGGCAAGACAGTATCTGACTGTCTCTGTCA
Organism: Triturus cristatus; assembly: GCF_964204655.1. Taxonomy (NCBI): domain Eukaryota; kingdom Metazoa; phylum Chordata; class Amphibia; order Caudata; family Salamandridae; genus Triturus; species Triturus cristatus. The sequence goes on along the minus strand of NC_140593.1, from coordinate 715,040,675 downwards.
CACAACCCACACTCTTCTGTGCGGTCTTCACACTCACCTACCAGGACTTCAATTTTGGGGGAACCCCTCTCCCTGCACCTCTCATCTAGAGTCAGTAGAGTGTCCCTCCCGCCACTAGGACCATGAACCCCTGCGCCAGTCACCCTATTCCCTTCAGGGATACTGCGCACTACTGGAGCTACCTCATGCCCTTGAACCTCCTGGTGTATATTAACCCCCTCCTTCAAGTCAGGCGCCACATCTCTGGGTGTGCGTACTACTCTTTCAGCACTAAAATATTCACTATTGCTGCCACCATCTGAGCTGGGTTCCTCCTCCCACTCAGAAAAGCTCAACCTCTGAGCTACGCACCTTTCTTGCTGCTGGGCTGAGACACTCATGGCCTCAAGCCTCTCGAGCTCCATGTCATATTTCTTCATTAGGAAGTCATGCTTCATTTGCATTTTCTTTTCTTCCAGAGCCAGCTTCTTGCTTTCTAGCTCCAATTGGGCATTTACTTCCAGCTCTGCCAACTTCAATTCATGATCCCGGGTGGCCTGTCTGTCTGCCAGCTCCTCTGGCGACAGGCCTCTGCCAAAACTGCGAACGCTTTCCGCTGGTTTCCATGGTGTAACTTCCTTAGTTGCACCCCTTGAATCAATCCAGGCTTTGAGCGCCTTGTAGAGATCTGATCTGTTCTTGCATCCTGCATGTGGAACCTTGAGCTTCCTGCAGAAGTACTTGAGTTCAGTTCTCTTGTAGCTATCCAGTTTTGACTCATCCCATTCAACCTCTCCAGCCTCCGAGGCTTCAGACGCGGTTTTCTCTATGCTGTTTGAGCCCGGCATGGCTTCAAACGCAAGGGATCTTCTTTACTTGGCGAGCAAAATTAAATCATAAAAAGTTCTGTGGCTTAAGCTACTGGACCGTCTCCTGTGCAATGGTTAGCAATCACTGCGCAGACAATAAGAACGCAAATCCGTAAATCCGCACCGCTGCCACCAATGTTAGAATCCGGGGTCTCTGGTTGGCGCAGGTATGCACTTGCGACAAGCAGGGACCCTTTCCTCTAAGTCAGGGCAAAGGATCACCTCTTTAAAAATAACCCCTGCTCACCCTCTAGGTAACGTGGCGCGAGCAGTCAGGCTAAACTTCCAGAGGGCATATAGGTTAAGCGTTCAAATTGTCCCACACAATAATCACCTCCCCACCACACAAAGACACAAGGCTGTATTTATCAAAAATATGATTCTTTATATAAAAGGTTTTCTTTCAGGCAGGTTGCATAAATACAGTTCTCTTGGTAAAATAATCCAGTTACTCTCAAAATGCTTTAAGGGCAGTCCACAGTTGTAAAAATGGCACAGTTATAATTAAAATCAGTTCTTTGGGTCTTCTGCGCACTTCGTAGCGCCTTTGGGATGCTCTGGGCAAGGTTTTTTTCAGTACCTTGCCGTTTCTCACGCTTCTCGCGTGAGCACGAGTACGCTTGCCGTACCTCACGCTTCTCGCGTGAGCACCGGCAATGGTTTTCTATGCGGGTACGGTTCGGACTGTCAGGGACGCTCCGTACCTGGAGGGAAGCACCGGTACGGTGCGAACACGGCTTCCTCAGTACGGTGCGAACTCAGAGCGGGTCAAAAGGCAGTACAGTGCGAACCAAGCTATTATTACAGCGCGAACCAGGATATTGGTACAGTCAGTACGAAAGCAAGTACGGGTCGTACTTTTCACGCGCTGGCACAATACCTTGTAGAATTCACGGCGAAGGTGCGTGGCGGCCTCGCGGTCCAGTCCAGGGGTGTCCCACGTCGCGCTGGCGTCCCAAGTGTCCAGGGGACAGCGGAGCTTCGTGGGGCGCTCGGGCAGGATGCAGGTCGCCGCGAAGGGGGGTCAGAAGCAGGAGGGCAGTCTCGGGGGTGATTTCACAGCGCAGCGCGCTGTCAGCTTCGCACGGCGAACCAGGGCACGGTCCTCACAAGAGCCTCCACAACCCGGCGGGGTCACAGGGGGCTCGGCGCTCAGACGCAGGACTCTCCTCCTTACTTTGCGAGCTACGGCTCGAGGGGGCAGCTGTTCACGGTGCTCGGGCTGTCAGGCCTTTACTTTGTTTGCAGCCACACCAGCAGCAGAAGTCGCGTTGCTCAGTGAGGTCAGGGGATGCTCAGGTTCTCAGGGGTCAGCTGGCAGAATCACTCCTTGGCACTTCTCCTCTTCTTCAGGAAGGTAGCTGTTAGAAATGGCGATTTCTGGTTGGCTAGGGCTTGCGCCAAAGCCAGACAGAAACCACCACTCTAGTCAGGGCTGGGGAGTTACACGCCAAAGATAACCCCTGCTCACCCCCTTGGTAGCTTGGCACAAGCAGTCAGGCTTATCCCTGAGGCGATGTGTAAAGCGTTTGCGCGCGCACCCAGCAACAACACCCAAGGCCCACCACAAAGGAAACTCCACACAAGGTATTCTATAAAAATAGCCTTTGTATTATACACAACACATTAGATAAAAACACACACTCTACAATGTGCCAACAGGCACGGGCAGAATTTACAAGGGATTATATGTACAGGGGACAGGGCCACATGGACCGCTGTCCGGAATTAGCACTCTTAGAACATAGCACTTGGAACATAGGAAATAAAATTACTGTTGCACAAAATTACACCTAGCACACAACCAGTCACTACTGGTATCAGGTAAGTACCACCTACGCAACCCTAACCACCTTAGGACAGTATTGCGCAGGGAATCAGGACCTCACTAGCACCACCTGTACTAGGGAGAAAACAACCACCTAAGTATCACAATACCTGTAGGGGTCTAAGCACATAAACACATGATGCATAACATTCAGAGGTGTAAAGCAAAGCACATGACGCATAAACACATTCAGAGGTGCAGGAAAGGAACACAATTGCGCAAGAACTCACATAAGCCACCACCTGTGGCAGTCCCTAGGCCAACTGGCCTTGTCGGGGCTAGGACGCCCTATGTCCCAGCAAGGTCAGGGCGCGACTGCGCAGGTTGCGCAGACCTGGGCGCACAAAGCACAACCTACACGTAGCAGTTGCCCACTAAGTGCTGGGCAACTGGTGAAATGCTGGGGCACCACTGTGCCTTCCTAAACAGATATGGCAGGGGTTGGAGCCTCGTGGCTCTAAGAAAACACTTGTGGCCCCCTGAGCCTCGCAGGCTCTGATCAATATTGTGGGGCAAGGTGGGAGTGGCCCGCTGCCATCTGGGGCCACTCAATCGCCAAGGAAATGCCCCCAACGTTGGAGCGCTCTAAGCGCTCTGCGCAACCACTGCTGGCCTCGTTGGAGCCTCGTGGGCTCGGAACCACTGTCAGTACATTGGAGCGTCTCACGCTCAGAAACAAAGAACAATGTCCCCTAGAGCCTCGCAGGCTCTAAATAACAATGTGCTCCTTCGTTGGAGCGGCCCACTGCCTTCCGGGGCCGCTCGTAACTGAAAAGGAATGCCCCCGTAAGGTGGAGCCTCGATGGGCTCAAAGAGAAATGCCCCCGTTCGTTGGAGCGCTCTGGGCGCTCTGAGCACAAGAGTGCCCCCAACGTTGGAGTCCCGATCGGGGGACTCGAAAGAAGCAATGGGACACTGTTGGAGCCTCACGGGGCTCGTGAGCACGGCTGCCCGCACCCCCAGCACATGCGCGTAGTCCCCCCAGCCCTCTAGACACTCACCGGCTGCTTGGGGGACTCCCGCGTCGTCTCCGTTCTGCTCTTTCTGGTGCCTGCGGACTCTGGGGCTGCTTCTCGACACGGAGGGGGCAGGCACCGACAATGTGCCTCGCGCCCCCCTCCGCTCCCGCTCCGGCCGTCCTCGTGACTCTGCTCAGTACCCCGGGGCGCAGGGTAGGCTCCTGCCGGCTCCGGGGCTTGCAACAAAAACGCGAGTCCTCGGTGGGAGGCGGGGTAGGCTCCCGCCCTCCTACTTCCGGTCCTGGGTGTCCCGGAGGCCCGCCCTCGGCCGCCTGACTTCCTGTGAGCCCGGCCGCGGCGGTGATTTCCAAACTTGGCAATAAGAGGGGTAGGCTCCCTCGCGATGTGAAATATACGGCGGGGTGGGCACCCGCCGCGAAATTACAACAAATAAGCGGGGTGGGCACCCGCCAACGACCCCGGCAATGTCCCTGGCAGGGTGGGCACCTGCCAGAGGAATTCAGAAGCTGTATAGACGGGGCAAACGCCGGGTGGGCACCGGCTGTTAGAAATAAAAGCGCTCCTGAGCGCTAAAGGAAAATAAAAGCGCTTCCAAGCGCCTAGGGACACAGATAGAGCATTCCCAGCGCTCCAGCCCAAAAAGCACCACAAAGTCCAACAAAGTTCTTCCCTGCATGCAGTAGGGCAGGGGTGGGGGCAAGGCTGGACCCAGAGCCAGCTCACTGGGCCTCCAGGCAGGGAGGTAGTCCAGGTGGCGGTCCTCTGGTCCAGCAGCAGCAGCAGCCCCCCCTCAGGTAAGATCCTGGCAGAGAACAGTTTCTGTGGGGACACAGCCCCATTTTTATACAGGCAAACCCTTTGTTCTGGGTTCAGGGTGAGGGGGAAAACCCGTCGCAGCTGGTTGGGGAGCACCCTTGATGTGCTCAGCCCCTCACTCTATTCACTGACAGGGCTAGGGTCGTCAGTCGCACCACAGGGGGCGGGGCCAGCATTGTGTGTGGAAAACCCTGTCCTATTCAGGACCCAGGTGTACTCCTCCCACCCATCTAGCTGCTGATCTCCCCATTCACCACTGGGTGACTCATCCTGACTCTGGGGAATCCCTAGCCCGTCACATGACACGACCAGCCAATCACGCGACAGACACACTGCACACAGAAGTGCCCACTTCTAGAAGTGGCACTTCCCCACTAGGTACATGCACGCCGCACACATCATCGCGCAGCATTCACTCCCACGAGTCCGCACATACCAAACTCGGGCCTGCACACCCCACGCATCAGGAACTACTAGGGACACATACATTCCCCATGCATTCCTATGGGAGGGCAGGCCTATCTCACCACATGCACTCAGAGCACGCACGCACTTTACCCTGGGACACAGGGAAAGTGCGCAGAGACCAAACAATCACCATACCAAGTCACCAATAAAAAGCCAAAAAGTCCAGGAGTGAACCTGCCAGAAGGGCCAAGTCCAACACAACCCCCTTCCAGCCAAAACGCAGGGCAGACCAATCACCACCGTGATGGACTTCCCTGCTTGGGGCGATAGAACACGGACGCGGGCCCGCAACTGCATGGACACCCTCCGGTTCTACGCCACGGTGAACCCATGGAATTCTTTCTAACACCACTGTCTGGACCAACTGGGCTACCCCACTGGTACTCCCAAGCTGTCCGCGGCCAAGACCAGGCCCTAGGCCACCCAGGTGCCACTGGTCTTTGCCTAATCACAGAGTGGGGGGTAGTAACCCCTGGCACATAGCGGCCATTCTTCACTCTTCCTCTCTGAAAGACAGGACTAGACTGCCACTGGTTCTCCAGCCTAGGGTCTACACCCTCAGGCGGACCAGGAGTCTCAGGGAAAGCTCTCCTCCCCCTACCTCTTCTCCTAGGGTTCCTCCTCCTCTGGCGAGGGGTACACCTAGAACGCCATTCCAACCCAGGTTTTAACCCCTCAGGTTGTACCGGGGGCAGAGGTGGGCTCTCCCACCCTCTGCACCCCCTTCCAGAACCCTGCTCCCTACCAACTGGGGCGGTACCTCTGGAAGAAGAACTGGTCGGGACGCTGATTACAGATGTCCCACCCTTCAGGTCAGGCTGATCCTGAACCTGGCCTCCCAACCTCCGGCCTAGAACCTTTGGTGGAATAATTGCCTGGCACTCCAGGACTTCTGGGGATTTCCACTCCATCCCCCTGAGGCTATCAAAGGACACATACGTCAAGCGACTGTCTGTCTGGCGCTGATCTCCCGTCCCCTGTCCACCTGACAGTGCGCGGAGATCCCCCAGAACAGAAGTGGTGCCACCCTGGTCACTACACGGGATCCTAGCCCAACTGGGTAGTCCCTGACCCACAGGCTCTTCCACTGGTAAACTCATCCCCCAATCACTCCTCACACTGGACTCCTGTACCCTCCCTACCGGAGCGGTACTGCCAGACTCTAGAACCACAGGAGCCCTGGTTACAGGTGCTCCAGGTCCTCTACTCACCAGGAGATCTCCCTCAAATGGGCTAACAGGACAGCCTAGGTCCCCAACTTGGTGTTCCCTCATGGAACCATCCAAGTCCTGAGGCAGGGTTTCGTACGTCCGGGGACCCTCGGTCACCCTCTCACTCCTGCTCCACTGAGCCAGGCAGTGAGCCCCTACACCCTCCTCGCTATCCTGGGACCTAGCTGGGCTACACTGAGCCTCTTCCACCACGCTGGGCTGGAAGATACCTGACCCACTACTTTTGGAGTCACTCCCTACTGACTCTAGAGAACCTCTAGCCCTTTCCCAGCGCTCTGCTTCCTCCGCCAGGTCAAATGGCTCAGACAATCCACACCCCAACAGGTGTTGGCGCAGCCCCGGCACACAACAACTGAGCAGGTGTTCTTTGAGAACCAGATTACACAGTATGTCAAAATCACTTGCTGTGGAAATCCAATCAAACATTGCATCCTCACATCCATCCACAAACTCCTCCCAAGTCTGGTGAGACAGTTTCCTACTGCCCCTGAATTTCAACCTTAACTCCTCCTCCTGGGGAACAGGTACCAGACTGGGGGAACTGGGACTGGGATTTCCTACACTGGAATCTACATCGCTACTACCACTGGACTCAACCCTCCCTGGGGAGTCCAGAAAATTAAAACTGCGCGCAGGGGATAGTCTACCCTCCAGAGCTACTTTGCCTCTGGTGGAGGCCCTCTCAGCCTCCTCTACCCTCTCCCGCGCCAAGACCCACTCAGTCTCTCGCTGTTGCTTCCTGGCCTCCAGCTGCGCCATAGCCTGAGCATGCTCTAACCTGAGCTTCTCTAACGCCAGCTGGTGCTCCCTTTCTTTCCTCCTATCTTCCCACTCCTCTGGGGACAGGGAAAGGGATGAGGCGCTGCCTCCTACGCTGGACCCAGCAAGGGACGCCCTACCTATGGGGTCCTCACTCTCTACTGGCGTCCAGGTATTGTCATCCTCTACCTCCTCTTCTGACTCTTCCTCTGTACAGTACCTTTCTAACTCCTGCCTCTGGCGCCAAGCTAGCTCATAGGGATCACAAGCAGGCTCCATTCTGGCGGACGTTATGGTAACAATTATACAGGGAACCTAGGGGTCTGAGTTTCACACAGGAGCACACAATTCACAAAAAGATTCAGCAAGCTCTCTAACCCAGATAACTCACACTCACTTGCCTAGTGCCACACACCATTCATCCACACACACAACCCTCCCCTCGGACTGGTAAGGCAGTTTCTACCACCCCTGATTCCTCAACCTGACCACCACGTGACACAGGTACCAACTCTGGGCGTAGGGCGGGGGACAAATGTACAGGACACTATTACGCTGCCACCACTGGATCCCACCCTCTGGTGAATCCAGAAACACAATGCACTAAGGGGGATGATCTACCCTCCCGAGCTAGGGACACCTAACTCACAGTGCACAAAACCACATTTCCAAAGAAATGACAATTAAAAACAATTTTAAAACAATAATCCCTATACCATGTGATTTATCTAAATGCAGAGTTTTGTAGTGCGGCCCGTTGCCGCTGCGGTACAGCGCAAACGCAAGTCCAAATCCCACCGCTGATCACCAATGTTAGAAATGGCGATTTCTGGTTGGCTAGGGCTTGCGCCAAAGCCAGACAGAAACCACCACTCTAGTCAGGGCTGGGGAGTTACACGCCAAAGATAACCCCTGCTCACCCCCTTGGTAGCTTGGCACGAGCAGTCAGGCTTATCCCTGAGGCGATGTGTAAAGCGTTTGCGCGCGCACCCAGCAACAACACCCAAGGCCCACCACAAAGGAAACTCCACACAAGGTATTCTATAAAAATAGCCTTTGTATTATACACAACACATTAGATAAAAACACACACTCTACAATGTGCCAACAGGCACGGGCAGAATTTACAAGGGATTATATGTACAGGGGACAGGGCCACATGGACCGCTGTCCGGAATTAGCACTCTTAGAACATAGCACTTGGAACATAGGAAATAAAATTACTGTTGCACAAAATTACACCTAGCACACAACCAGTCACTACTGGTATCAGGTAAGTACCACCTACGCAACCCTAACCACCTTAGGACAGTATTGCGCAGGGAATCAGGACCTCACTAGCACCACCTGTACTAGGGAGAAAACAACCACCTAAGTATCACAATACCTGTAGGGGTCTAAGCACATAAACACATGATGCATAACATTCAGAGGTGTAAAGCAAAGCACATGACGCATAAACACATTCAGAGGTGCAGGAAAGGAACACAATTGCGCAAGAATTCACATAAGCCACCACCTGTGGCAGTCCCTAGGCCAACTGGCCTTGTCGGGGCTAGGACGCCCTATGTCCCAGCAAGGTCAGGGCGCGACTGCGCAGGTTGCGCAGACCTGGGCGCACAAAGCACAAACTACACGTAGCAGTTGCCCACTAAGTGCTGGGCAACTGGTGAAATGCTGGGGCACCACTGTGCCTTCCTAAACAGATATGGCAGGGGTTGGAGCCTCGTGGCTCTAAGAAAACACTTGTGGCCCCCTGAGCCTCGCAGGCTCTGATCAATATTGTGGGGCAAGGTGGGAGTGGCCCGCTGCCATCTGGGGCCACTCAATCGCCAAGGAAATGCCCCCAACGTTGGAGCGCTCTGAGCGCTCTGCGCAACCACTGCTGGCCTCGTTGGAGCCTCGTGGGCTCGGAACCACTGTCAGTACATTGGAGCGTCTCACGCTCAGAAACAAAGAACAATGCCCCCTAGAGCCTCGCAGGCTCTAAATAACAATGTGCTCCTTCGTTGGAGCGGCCCACTGCCTTCCGGGGCCGCTCGTAACTGAAAAGGAATGCCCCCGTAAGGTGGAGCCTCGATGGGCTCAAAGAGAAATGCCCCCGTTCGTTGGAGCGCTCTGGGCGCTCTGAGCACAAGAGTGCCCCCAACGTTGGAGTCCCGATCGGGGGACTTGAAAGAAGCAATGGGACACTGTTGGAGCCTCACGGGGCTCGTGAGCACGGCTGCCCGCACCCCCAGCACATGCGCGGAGTCCCCCCAGCCCTCTAGACACTCACCGGCTGCTTGGGGGACTCCCGCGTCGTCTCCGTTCTGCTCTTTCTGGTGCCGGCGGACTCTGGGGCTGCTTCTCGACACGGAGGGGGCAGGCACCGACAATGTGCCTCGCGCCCCCCTCCGCTCCCGCTCCGGCCGTCCTCGTGACTCTCCTCAGTACCCCGGGGCGCAGGGTAGGCTCCTGCCGGCTCCGGGGCTTGCAACAAAAACGCGAGTCCTCTGTGGGAGGCGGGGTAGGCTCCCGCCCTCCTACTTCCGGTCCTGGGTGTCCCGGAGGCCCGCCCTCGGCCGCCTGACTTCCTGTGAGCCCGGCCGCGGCGGTGATTTCCAAACTTGGCAATAAGAGGGGTAGGCTCCCTCGCGATGTGAAATATACGGCGGGGTGGGCACCCGCCGCGAAATTACGACAAATAAGCGGGGTGGGCACCCGCCAACGACCCCGGCAATGTCCCTGGCAGGGTGGGCACCTGCCAGAGGAATTCAGAAGCTGTATAGACGGGGCAAACACCGGGTGGGCACCGGCTGTTAGAAATAAAAGCGCTCCTGAGCGCTAAAGGAAAATAAAAGCGCTTCCAAGCGACTAGGGACACAGATAGAGCATTCCCAGCGCTCCAGCCCAAAAAGCACCACAAAGTCCAACAAAGTTCTTCCCTGCATGCAGTAGGGCAGGGGTGGGGGCAAGGCTGGACCCAGAGCCAGCTCACTGGGCCTCCAGGCAGGGAGGTAGTCCAGGTGGCGGTCCTCTGGTCCAGCAGCAGCAGCAGCCCCCCCTCAGGTAAGATCCTGGCAGAGAACAGTTTCTGTGGGGACACAGCCCCATTTTTATACAGGCAAACCCTTTGTTCTGGGTTCAGGGTGAGGGGGAAAACCAGTCGCAGCTGGTTGGGGAGCACCCTTGATGTGCTCAGCCCCTCACTCTATTCACTGACAGGGCTAGGGTCGTCAGTCGCACCACAGGGGGCGGGGCCAGCATTGTGTGTGGAAAACCCTGTCCTATTCAGGACCCAGGTGTACTCCTCCCACCCATCTAGCTGCTGATCTCCCCATTCACCACTGGGTGACTCATCCTGACTCTGGGGAATCCCTAGCCCGTCACATGACACGACCAGCCAATCACGCGACAGACACACTGCACACAGAAGTGCCCACTTCTAGAAGTGGCACTTCCCCACTAGGTACATGCACGCCGCACACATCATCGCGCAGCATTCACTCCCACGAGTCCGCACATACCAAACTCGGGCCTGCACACCCCACGCATCAGGAACTACTAGGGACACATACATTCCCCATGCATTCCTATGGGAGGGCAGGCCTATCTCACCACATGCACTCAGAGCACGCACGCACTTTACCCTGGGACACAGGGAAAGTGCGCAGAGACCAAACAATCACCATACCAAGTCACCAATAAAAAGCCAAAAAGTCCAGGGGTGAACCTGCCAGAAGGGCCAAGTCCAACAGTAGCGCCCACTGTTCCTGGGGCGCAGATCAGGGGGCAAGTTCACTAGCAAGCCCTTGGAGATTGTTTTCAGCACAAGTTGATTAAAAGTCTTTTCTGTAGTCTTTTCTTCCTCTCCTTCCAGCAGCAGGCACCCACTGCAGGCCAGTCTCTTAGGCAGAGAGACAGTATTCCTCCTTCAGCTTCTCCAGGTCCTTCTCCTTCAGGCAGAGGTTCGTCTTGGCGTCAACAGGATCTGATTTCTTAGGAGCCAGGCTCCTACTTTTATACACCAATTCTTTTGTTCTTTAGCGCCAGGGGGCCTGGGCCCGGCTCAGTCCAGTTTTTGGAGCACTTTGTTGTGGTGACTCTGCGCTTTCCTTTCAGCAGCAGGGCAGAGACATCAGCCGCTCCACAGGGGGCGGCGCCGGCTTTGTGCTGGCAGAGCACAGGTCTATTCAAGAGTCAGGGTGTACTCCTCCCACCCATCCTGGTGTAATCTCTCTACCCACCACCTGGCAGCCAACCTGTCTCTGGGGTTTCCCCAACCCTGCTCCTTACTGTTGCTAGGCAGAACACACACACACACAGCGCAGAGGCGGACTGAATGGCCAGATCAGTAAATACTAACTTTCTAAAAGTAGTATTTACAAACACAGGATATTAAAATAAACTTTACTAAAAGAAGTATTTTATTATTCTGAGTCCAGGCATACTAAACATGACTTTCTACCATGCTCTATGAGTCCACTGGGATCACAGCGTGTAGTAATTCCAGCAGCCCATTCTGGCCTATGGAGAGCAGGTAGCCTTCAATAGTGAAAAACGAAAATGGCTGTAATTCACTATTAAGACATGCCACACACATCAGGGCATGTCCTACCTTATGCCTACAATGCACCCTGCCCTTGGGCCTACCAGAGGGGTGACTAATATGTAGTTAAGGGAAGGTTTAGGGACTGGCAAGTGGGTGCACTTGCGCAGTCAGCGCGACGGTACCAGACCGCGCGCAGGTTCTGCAGTGGCAGATCCTAGACACATTTTACTAGGCCGCTTCTGTGGGTGGCACAACCAGTGCTGCAAGCCCACTAGCGGCATTTGTATTTACAAGCCCTGGCACTCCTGGTGCACTCTACTAGGGGCTGACAGTAAACCAAATGAACCAATCATGGACATCAATTAATGTATACACTTTTCAAAAGGGAGCACTTGCACTGTGGCACTGATTAGCAGTGGCACAGTGCCCTGAGCAGCTAACACCAACAAAACAAAATGAGGCACATCAGCAAAAAGTGGAAGGGAAACTCACGCCAAGGTGCCAGGTCTAACACGTGTCCCCTCCAGCTGAAATATGGGGGGAACTACCCTACCCCAGGGAGTTCCTCTTCACTAAGGCGGAAAAACCTGGACAGACCGTCAGCATTGGCGTGATTTGTGCCAGGGCGATGCTCCACTGTAAAGTCCATACCCTGTAGGGAGATGGACCACCTCAACAGTTTTGGGTTCTCACCCCTCATTTGCATCATCCATCTGAGGGGCCTGTGGTCGGTCTGAACCCGGAAGTGAGTCCCAAACAAGTAGGGCCTCAGCTTCTTCAGCGCCCAGACCACAGCAAATGCTTCTCGCTCTATCGCATTCCACCTTTGTTCCCGTGGATGTAACCTCCTACTAATAAAGGCTACAGGTTGGTCCCAGCCCTCCTCAGTCATCTGTGAGAGAACAGCCCCTACACCATGCTCTGATGCGTCTGTCTGCACTAGGAATTCTTTGGAGAAGTCAGGAGCCAAGAGCACGGGCGCCATGCACATGCCAGTTTTCAGGGTGTCAAAAGCCTTCTGACAGGTGTCAGTCCATATCACTTTCCTGGGCTGCTTCTTCGAAGTCAGCTCTGTCAATGGGGCAACGATGCTGCCATACCCCTTGACAAACCTCCTGTAGTACCCGGTGAGTCCTAAAAAGGCCCTCACCTCTGTCTGGGTCTTTGGGGGCTCCCAAGCCAGGATGGTTTCAATCTTGGGTTGCAGGGACGCCACCTGGCCGCTCCCCACTTGGTGTCCCAAGTGCACCACTTAACCCTGCCCGATCTGACACTTGCTTGCCTTGATCGTGAGGCCTGCCTTGCGCAGTGCCATCAACACTTCCCAGAGATGTTGCAGGTGTTCTTTCCATGTGCCACTGAACACTGCGATGTCATCCAGGTAGGCGGCGCTGAACTCGGTCAGCCCAGCCAACACCTGGTTGACCTACCTCTGGAAGGTGGCAGGGGCATTCTTCATCCCAAATGGCATAACCTGGAACTGGAAATGCCCATCTGGTGTGGAGAATGCGGACCTCTCTTTGGCCCCATCAGTCAAGGCGATCTGCCAGTACCCAGCCGTTAAATCAAACATGCTGAGGTACCGTGCAGCCCCTAACCGATCGATGAGCTCGTCAGCTCGGGGGATGGGGTGCGCGTCAGTCTTGGTTACTGAATTGAGTCCTCTGTAGTCCACACAGAACTGGAGTTCGGGTGTGGCTCCCGGCGCTGCAGCCTTTGGGACCAAGACCACTGGGCTGGCCCAAGGACTGCTGGAGGACTCAACCACCCCTAGAGCAAGCATCTTTGAGACCTTCTCTTTGATGCAGGCTCTGACCCTGTCAGTTACCCTGTAAGCCTTGTGCTTCTCAGATAAGCTGTCTCCTGTGTCCACATCATGGATGCACCAATCTGTGACACCAGGAATCAGGGAGAACAGGTCAGGAAACTGCCCCAGCAGCAGGCGGCAGTCATCCTGTTGCTCAGGGTCAGGGTGGGTGAGAGGCTAACTCCATCCACTGACCCGTCTCGCTCTGAGGCTACCAGGAGGTCAGGAAGAGGCTCACACTCCTCCTCCGTCCCATCATCTGTGGCAAAGAGCATGCCCACTTTGGACCTCTCCAAGTGGGGCTTCAGTCGATTGACATGGACGACCCTCAAGGGGTTCCTAGGAGACTGCAAGTCCATCAAGTAGGTGACAGAACTCTTGCGCTCCACAATCTCAAAGGGTCCTGTCCACTTGTCCTGGAGTGCACAAGGCTCCACCGGGGCCAGGACCCATACCTTTTGACCAGGTTGAAGCTCAACCAGAGTGGCATTCTGGTCATACCACCGCTTCATTTCCTCCTGGCTGGCTTCCAGGTTTGCCTCAGCAAGTTGTCTGAAACGCCGAGTCTGGTTCCGGAAGGCCAGCATGTAACTATATACATTCTGGGGAGGTTTCCTGGGAGATTGCTCCCAGCCTTCCTTGTCCAGACTCAGAGGTCCACGAACAGGGTGGCCATACAGAAGCTCAAAGGGGCTGAACCCCAGAGACTTCTGTGGCACCTCACTGTACGCAAAGAGAAGGCATGGTAAGAGGACGTCCCACTTACGCCTCATGGGTCCCTCAAGGCCCATAATCATGCCCTTTAGGGTTCGGTTGAATCGCTCAACCAACCTGTTTCCTTGGGGGTGGTAAGGGGTAGTGAATTTGTATGTCACACCACACTCTTGCCAAAGAGATTTCATATATTTCGATATGAAATTGGTCCCCCTGTCGGACACCACCTCTAAAGGGAATCCTACTCGTGAGAAAATTCCCATCAGTGCCCGTCCCACCACGGGGGCCGTCACTGTCCTCAGAGGGATGGCTTCAGGGTACCGGGTGGCATGGTCTACCAAGACCAGGATAAACCTGTTGCCCATGGCTGTCTTGGGGTCCAGTGGCCCCACAATGTCAATCCCCACTCGCTGGAATGGGGTACTGACCACAGGGAAAGGTTGGAGTGGAGATTTCAGCTTCCTTCCACTCTTGCCACTTGCCTGGCAAGTCTGGAATGTCCTGCAGTGAGTGTCAGAACTCCTGTGCATTTGAGGCCAATAGAAGTGGGTGACAAGCCTTTCGAAGGTCTTGTCCTGCCCCAAATGCCCTGCTAACGGAACGTCGTGAGCCAGCCCCAGTAGGAAGGCTCTGATTTTCTGGGGTATCACCAGCGCACGGGCTGACCCAGGTTCAGCAACCTTAGGCTCTGAGTATAGAAGGTCGTTCTCCCAGTAGATTAAGTGAGTACCGGACTGATCACCATTGGCCTGGGCTGCAGCCTGCTGCTGCATACCCACTAGAGAGGGGCACTCCTTCTGCTCCCTGCAGAATTCCTCCCTGGTGGGGCCTCCTTCTTGCTGCCAATGGGTCAGCTCAGGCAGGTCCCCCAGTTCGGCTATCTGTTCCCCGGTAGGCTCCAGGGCATCCCCCTCAAGGTCTGCTTCCTCCTGGGCCGTGGGAACTTTAGGAGCCGGTTTCCTGTGCCTCCTGCGCCCTCTCCCTAAGGCCGGTTCCTGGGCCTCTCCCACAGGCTCCAGGGTCCCTTCCACACCCCTACTGGCTGCCATCGACCGGGTGGTCACGCAGGCCTAATCAGGTAAACCCACCATCCGCAGGTGAGCTGTCTTCTCGAGTAGGTAGAGAAAGAGATAAATCTATACATAAAACATGTTTTCTGTTCTCAGGCCATAGGATTGTATCCACCGTGTACTTATCCATGAGGAGAAAAAATAGATACTCCCACTGTTTACGACCTAATTGAAATCACTCTTGAGGTTTTCGACCCATCAATTCATCTAAGGTAAATTTTATATACTATTGAGTTAGAGTCCCTGAGATATACCTAGAAAGAATCTACCCTATAATAGACGAATAAGATAGAAACATTTTTTGTCTTTTCCTTTAGACCTATTTTCCATCAAACGCACATATTTGCGTCGTAAGAACAAGGCTATAAAAGATTGTATCAGGTAATCTTTTGTGCTGTTATCATAGCTAGATTAGAGAATACATTCTAGCTTTTCGGCTACTCTAATGCCTGAAATTATCGTTCTTTATAGTATTGGGCCTGTTGAGTAATCTGGATGAGGCACAAGGAGGAGGTTAGGATCCCTTCAGTAGCCGTTGTCTACTCATCTGGTGTACATAAGGTATTCAAATATGGGACTCTATTATAACCCCGATGTGTGTGAAATCACTTTGGTGTATTGTGTGTATGAAGTATCGTATGGATGATCACCAGGAGAACAACACTTTGCCAGTTTGGCCTGTTCTATCCCTATTTTTCATTTAACACTTTTTGTTAATCTCCATATGATTTAGAAGGAGTTATCCATAACACTGTTTGGGTTTTAAATTTAATGTTTGTGTTTTAATTGATGATTTTAAGAAGTGTTTTAATATGTACACTTTATGATTTGATTTAGACTGTTTTCTGACGACATGGGAGAATATTATTAATTGTCCTGAAGAAGGTGGTCGGTTATCTTCAAATTTCCACCGAAACGCGTCGACGCATTCGTGGGAGGGAGAGTATAGATTGTTGTGACTCCCAGTTTCCGAATTACGCAAATGTTGACATAATCAACTAGGAAAATAGTAGATCATGATCATATGTCTCCTTATTCCTGATGATGAGAGATCAAATACGTTCTTTACTGAGTCTCCCTTTATTTTGCACTAATGTATGTGTAGTGTGTTCTATGTATAGGTAGGATACTGTGCATTGCTGTTTTAAACAAAAACTTTTCTCATTGTTTTATTGTGTATTTTTATGAATTTTTGTCTTACTATATGATCAATTTTATAATAATAAAAATATATGAAACTTTTTATACGCAGGTTGTTATGGAGATGATTTTTGGGTGTCTTGTCCTGGTGATCGATTGTATAAAGTTGTGAATGTGTTGACAAATTCTGCTTTTCCAAAAGGGGAATCGTTGTTTTGACTTGTGAGCTGTCTTCTCCACCTTTTCCCAAGGGGAGCTCTCCAAATCATTACCTAAGAGACAGTCTACAGGCATGGCAGTTCTCACAGCGACTTGCAGAGTACCAGAGACCCCCCCACTCAAAGGGAACTTGAGCCATTGAACAATGACTCTCCGTGTTGTCAGCATTGACAACCCGACAATAGGCATGGGGTACAACCTGCTCTTGAGATACCAGGTGCTGCCGCACTGCAGTCACGCTGGCTCCTGTGTCTCTAAGAGCCTCTACCTTCTTCCCATTGACGGTCACCACTTGCCCATATTTCTTAGTGTCAGAGGGCAAGTCGGCGTTTGGGACCATCTCACTGTCTCCTAGTGAGACTAAGGTCAGTTGGACGGGGTCCCAACCACCTGGGACTTCTACCTCCTCCCCAAAGGCTACTGTAGCCACTTGCTTCGGTCGAGCACCAGTGGGTGCTGGTTTCACATTCTGGCGACACTTGGGATCACTGGCAAAGTGACCTAGTTCACCACATTTATAACATTGAGGGGCCCCTTGGGAACAGGTTTACCTGTCGGGCCCCTGTCGGCTTCGGGGGTGGGGGAGGCTGAGAACCTTTCTGGTGGTTCCCTTGGGGATTACTTTGGGGGCCTTTTTGGAACCCTTTCTGTTTTCCCTTGTCCCCCCACTCTTCTGCTGGGGACCCTGCCCACCCTTGCCGGAGTCTCCCACGTGACCCTTGTGGACCCTGGTGCTGACCCAGCGGTCCGCCTCCTCAGCAAGCTTCCTAGGGTTAGTCAGCTTGCTATCTATCAGGTGTTGGCGTAGCTCAGGAAAACAATTAAGCGACAAGTGCTCCCATGCAATTAAATCAAAGAGACCTTAGTAATCATCTACTTTGCTACCCTTCACCCAGCCATCCAGTGCTCTGCAGAAAAAGGTCACATACTCCCCACAATCTTGGTACACCCCCTGAACCTCTGTCTATATAATTCAGGAGTTAGCCCATATCTGGTCATTAAAGCTTCTTTCATGTGGGGGTAAGAATTATACATGTCAGAGGGCAAATCTAAAAGTGTGTCCCACCCCTCACTGAGGAACCGTCCCCACAACCCCGCTCCCCAATCTCTCACAGGGACCCGGTGGGAGGACATGGCTATATCATAGGCCCGGAACCATTGCCCTATGTCATCATTCTTGTGGTACTCTTTAACTACATCTTTTGGGATGTACACCCATGACTCTACCTGCACCGGCGTTGCGCTGCCACCAGAGGGAGGGTTTTCCAAACTTTTCTCCTTTATCGCCAACTCCATCATTTTCGCGTCGTGCTCCATCAGAATCTTTCTTTCTTCCAGAGACATTCTCTTTTCTTCCAGAACCAGTTTCTTGCTCTCTAGCTCTAACTGGCCATTTAATTGCAGCTTTGCCAAAGTGACCTCTTGCTCTCTGGCGGCCTGTCTGTCTGCCAGCTCCTCTGGTGACAGGCCTCTGCCAAAACTGTGGATGCTCTCCGCTGGTTCCACTAGGTCAACCTCGGGTACAACATTGTCAGCTGCACCACTTGATTCTATCCAGGCTCTCATCGCCTTTTGGAAATCTGTTTTGAGCCGGCATCCTTTACGTGGGACCTTGAGCTTTCTGCAGAAATGCTCGAGTTGGGTTTTCGTGTAGTCATCCAGTTTCGACTCATCCCATACTAGTTCCTCTCTCTCAGAGGTTCCAGATGCTGTACTCTCTGTGCTGTTTGAGCCCGGCATGGCTTCAAACACAAGGGATCTTCTTGGCAAGCAAAATTAAAATTTAAAAGTTCTGTGGCTCAAGCTACTGGGCTGTCCTCACTGTGCAATGGTTAGTAATCACTGCGCAGACACCAAGAACGCAAATCCGTAAATCCTCACCGCTGCCACCAATGTTAGAATCCGGGGTCTCTGGTTGGTGCAGGTATGCACTTGCGACAAGCAGGGGCCCTTTCCTCTAAGTCAGGGCCAAGGATCACCTCTTTAAAAATAACCCCTGCTCACCCTCTAGGTAACGTGGCGCGAGCAGTCAGGCTAGATTTCCAGAGGGCATTAGGTTAAGCATTCAAGGCGTCCCACACAATAATCACCACCCCACCACAAAAAGACACAAGGCTGTATTTATAGCAAAATAAAGTTCTTTATAGATAAGATTTCTTTAGGCAGGTTGTCAAAATACAGTTCTCTTGCTTAAAAAAGGTTCCAGTTACTCTTGAAGGCTTTCAGGCAGTCCACAGCTCTTAAAATGGCACAATTGTACTTAAAATAACTTCTTTAGGGTATCTGTGCACTTTGTAGCGCCTTGCGTACGCTTCGTACGAGGTTTTGGACGTCGCTGGCCAAAGCTCACGCTACCCACGTGAGCGCCGTCAATGTATTTCCAGCGGGACGGTGCGAACAGCTGATTTTGGATCGTACACGGCTCCCAACACACGCGTTCATCGCGTAGCAGTCCTACAGCGCTAGTACGGCCCGAACCAAGCAGTGGGCGGGTCATACAGCAGCGCGCTCGCACACAGTACTTTATTCTTCACACAGGGGGTGATCACAGCAGCTTCAGGGGTCCTCGCAGGAGCGTCCCACGTCGCGTTGTTGTCCCGTCTTGGCAGTGGGCGGCTGTGCTTCGTGGGGTGCTCCAGGACAGTCTTGGCCACACGATCACGGGCAGGAGCAGGAGGAGCAGCTCGGGGGCAATCTCTCCAGCGCATCGCGCTGTCAGCTTCACGAAGGGGACACACAGTGCGTCACCAGTCTTCACAGGAGCTTCCACGGCCAGGGGGGTCGCAGAGGCTCAGCGCTTGGAGCCGGATAAGTTTATTTTCTTCGTGGTGCGAGCTACGGCTCGGGGGGCAGTTGCTTGCTGTGCTTGGACCAGATGGACAGGTCTTTGCGGTGCTCGCAGTAGCCCCGGTGGCAGATGTCGCGGTGCTCAGAGAAGGGGCACAAGGGCCTCAGGGGTCAGCGTCGCAGGATCGCTTCCAGCCGCTTTTCCTCTTCTGGGGAAAGGTAGCGCCCACTGTTCCTGGGGCGCAGGTCAGGGGGCAAGTTCACAAGCAAGCCCTTGGAGATTGTTCAGCACAAGTTGATGCAAAGTCTTTTCCTCTAGTCTTTTTCTCCTCTCCTTCTTGCAGCAAGGCACCCACCACAGGCCAGTCTCACAGGTCAGAGACAGTAGTCCTCCATGCAGCTTTCCCAGGTCCTTCTCTTCGGGCAGAGTTTCTTCTTGGTGCAAACAGGATCTGATTCCTTAGGAGCAGGGCTCCTTCTTTTATAGCAAGTTTCTTTTGTTCTTTGTCGCCAGGGGGCCTGGGCCTGGCTCAGTCCAGTTTTGGAGCACTTTGTTGTGGTGACTCTGCTCTTTCCTTTCAGCAGCAGGGCAGAGACATCAGCCGCTCCACAGGGGGTGGAGCCAGCATTGTGGTGGCAGGGCACAGGTCTATTCAGAGTCAAGGTGTACTCCTCCCACCCATCCTGGTGTAATCTCTCTACCCACCACCTGGCAGCCAGCCTGTCTCCTGGAATTCCCCAGCCCTGCTCCTTACTGTTGCTAAGTAGAACACACACACACAGCAGAGGCGGACTGAAATGGACAGGTCAGTAAATACTAACTTTCTAAAAGTAGTATTTACAAACACAGGATATTAAAATAAACTTTACTAAAAGAAGTATGTTATTATTCTGAGTTCAGACATACTAAACTTGACTTTCTATCATGCTCTATGAGTCCACTGGGATTACAGCGTGTAGTAATTCCAGCAGCCCATTCTGGCCTATGGAGAGCAGGTAGCCTTCAATAGTGAAAAACGAAAATGGCTGTAATTCACTATTAAGACATGCCACACACATCAGGGCATGTCCTACCTTATGCCTACAATGCACCCTGCCCTTGGGCCTACCAGAGGGGTGACTAATATATAGTTAAGGGAAGGTTTAGGGACTGGCAAGTGGGTGCACTTGCGCAGTCAGCGCGACGGTACCAGACCGCGCGCAGGTTCTGCAGTGGCAGACCTTAGACACATTTTACTAGGCCGCTTCTGTGGGTGGCACAACCAGTGCTGCGAGCCCACCAGCAGCATTCGTATTTACAAGCCCTGGCACTCCTGGTGCACTTTACTAGGGGCTGATAGTAAACCGAATAAGCCAAACATGGACACCAATTAATGTATACACTTTTCAAAAGGGAGCACTTGCACTGTGGCACTGATTAGCAGTGGCACAGTGCCCTGAGCAGCTAACACCAACAAAACACAATGAGGCACATCAGCAAAAGTGGAAGGGAAACTCACGCCAAGGTGCCAGGTCCAACAGCACTGATGTATGGGCAGTGTAGGGGTTCATGCAGGGTGTGGTGTTTTAGGTTCAGGGCAGGGCAGTGGTATTCTCGCAGTGATGGGGTCATGCAGGGGGTGGTGTTTTATGGTTTAAGGCTGTGTTCAGGCAGTGTAGGAGGTCATGCAGGGGGTGGTGTTTTATGGATTAGGGTAGTGCAGTGGTGTTCGGGCAGTGTAGGGGGTCGTGCAGGGGTGGTGTTTTAGGGTTTAGGTATTAGTGGTATTAGGGCAGTTTAGGGAGTCATGCAGGGAGGTGTTTTTTTAGGGTTCAGAGCAGTGCAGTGGTGTTTGGGCAGTGTAGTGGGTCATGCTGGGGTCGATGTTTTAGGGTCAAGGGCAGTGCAGTAGTGTATGGGCAGTATAGGGGTCGTGCTGGGGTGGTGTCTTAGGGTTCAGGGCAGTGCAGTGGTGTTCGGGCAGTGTAAGGGGTCATGCAGGGAGTGGAGTTTTAGGGTTTAGGGAAGTGCAGTGGTGTTCGGGCAGTGTAGGGGGTCATGCAGGAGAGGGTGTTTTAGGGTTTAGGGCGGTGCAGTGGTGTTCGGGCCGTAGAGGGGGTCATGCAGGGGGTGGTGTTTTAGGCTTTAGGGCAGTGCAGTGGTGTTTGGGCAGTGCTGGGGTTCGTGCAGGGGGTAGTGTTTTAGGGTTTAGGGCAGTGTAGTGGTGTTCGGGCAGTGTTGGGGGTCGTGCTGGGGGTGGTGTTTTAGGGTTTAGGGCAGTGCAGGGGTGGTCGGGTAGTGTAGGGGAGCGTGCAGGGGGTGGTGTTTTAGGGTTCAGGGCAGGGCAGTGCAATGGTTTTCAGGCAATGTAGGGGGTCGTGCGGGGGTGGTGTTTTAGGGTTTAGGGTATTGCAGTGGTCTTTGGGTAGTGTAGGGGATCGTGCTGGGGTTGTGTTTTAGGGTTTAGGGCAGAGTAATGGTATTGGGGATCATTGCGCACAAGCAGAGTTTGTCAGCATCACGCAGCACCTACCTGGGCTCCTGGGCTCCTGAGCAGAGTTTGTTGGCCCATCGCTCCGTAGCTGTTTGTCTCCCCCGCCGCCTTCCGCATCCAGAGTCCACTGTAGGGGGAGACTACAGCCCCCAGCATTCCACTTTGGCCCGCCCACTTCCGGCGGAAAGCGCGCCCGGAGGCGCTACATCATCTGAGGCTCCCTCGGCGGAGCGGGGGATCATTGCGCACAAGCAGAGTTTGTCAGCATCACGCAGCACCTACCTGGGCTCCTGAGCAGAGTTTGTTGGCCCATCGCTCCGTAGCTGTTTGTCTCCCCCGCCGCCTTCCGCATCCAGAGGCCGCTGTAGGGGGAGAGTACAGCCCCCAGCATTCCGCTTTGGCCCGCCCACTTCCGGCGGAAAGCGCGCCCGGAGGCGCTACATCATCTGAGGCTCCCTCCGCATCGCGGGACGCGCGCGGGCGGCGCCGGGCTGAGCCCCGGCAGAGGGCGGGCCGTCTGTGGCCGTCCGGGGTCACAGGAGGTCGGGCCGGGCAACCCCCCCTTGGTCCACTCAAAGTCTGGGTCCGGCTGTAAGAGATCTTCATGTGTGTGAGTATAGTACATACTGTGACCGGGAATTAATTATTTATTGTTCTGTAGTATAACCAAATATATATAGAAAAATGGGGAAAAGACCACCACCTGTGCTTAAATCTATTCGTAAGCAGCCAACATCATCTTCTACTGCCACCACCCCCACCCCATTGCCAAATCTGACCGCTATTGATAAAATGCTCCAGAAGACAATCGGTGTTGTGGCTTCTGCAATTCAAAATACCGAAAGGCGCCTCTCGCTTCCACCAAGTTTGCAACCACCTCTGCTGCAAGATAACTCACTGGACTCACTGGTTGCCACATCGGATATAACATCTTACGCGGGGCTACCAGGCATAGACTCTAATGTGAACTGCATAATCATGGACACAGTATCCCCTAACCATTGTGTAACGGATAATAGACTCTCGCTAACCCCGTCTATGTTAAGATCAAGTGCTAATAAGAGCGCTGACTCCATCCCATCCCTAGTTAATGAGCAGGCACATTCGGATGGAATAGAATTATGTTCAGATACGGATGTGTCGATTATAGATAGGGAAAAAAGTGATAGCACACCAGCACGAACAAGGGGACAGAAAGCAAGAAAACAAAAAGCAAAGCGAAAAGGGAAACAAACAGAGCCAGTAGTAGATAAACGTAGAGACAATGGTGGGCGCCCTCAACTGCGGAGGCCTCCTACTTCTGTAGAACAAAATGATGGTAATAGAGAAGTGTATCTTAGTAAAAAGGATGAACAAATTACACTAACTAATGCAATGCTGGGGAATGAAGGATTTTGGGGGAGAATGGAGACCCTGATAACCACCCTCCTAGGACCTATCAATCAACAAGTCCTTAATATTGACAAGAGGTTGAGGGCATTAGATGATCATGTGTTAAAACTAGGTACAGGGTGTAATTCCATAACTACATCACACCCTGGTACAACTAACATCAACACAGATAAATCACAACATACCAAGGCCAACAAGAAAAGTATAGTACAGACCAATGCCTCTCCCTTAACACCCAAACCGAGTACAAGTAAAGATCTATTAAACTCAGAACCCCCACCCAAACAGGTATTTGACATTAAAACAACTAAGGCAGCTAGCTCTGGAGGAAGGGAGAAATTTACTGCTAGAAGCAATGGGCCACCAACGACACAAGTGTATGATGTTGACCAACACCCCTTGACTGACAAGTCCGATATAATCGAAGCGACTAATGCGAGACAGATCCCGGCCCGCATCAGTTTACCCCCAGAGTGTGGACCGTATGTCTTGGTCTTCGCTTTAGCCAATGTTCCAAAACTGAGGGAATCCCAAGAGGAAAACCATATAAGTTTAAGAAATAGAACTCTCCACTGGCTTTCTGCAAATTGCAAATTTCCAATGGAAGGAGCAGGGGAGATTATCCACACCCAAAGAGTAGGGTGGGTGGGCCCATTGAGAAAAAAGTTTGAAGGGGATTGTATAATTATAAATTTTAGATCCCCACAATGGGTACAATCTACCCTCTCAAAAGCCCCATCGCCCTCACCTTGGGAATTCAATACTACTCTGCTTCCCCTTGGGTATTTTTATAGACATTTAATTGATTTTTATCCTAACCCTGGGTCCAACTTCTTAGTAGATCACCCTGGTATGAACCACAATATTATTAATGGTTATGGATATCCTTATCAAGATCTTAACACTAATCTTAGGAATGGTCGCCTATTAGGCCATCGGACTATACCTCCATTACATCAAATGTCATATTTACCTCTCCCCACTCCCTCTTATTTCAACCCAAGGGAGAGACCTTATGAAAGGCCCAAGCAACATTTTAATATGCCCCAGAATGAGCCAAGGTATACATATAACATACCAACGCATAATCGATTTGAATATGCTTTCTCCAACTTGGAATGTCAGGATTGACTGGGGAAAAGAGATAGAGGAAGTGAGGATGTACCTATCACGACCAGGGAAAACCCTCATTATATACAACGCAATGAAATTGAGATAATGGCACCATATGTTGCCCCGGCTATATCCCTAGTTACACATGTGAACACAACTACCCTACCAATCCAACTTAAGCAGTCCAGTGGGTATAATGTCTCTTGTGTTCCAAAACGTTCCAAATTGTCCATTCTTAGTTGGAACGTCGCTGGGTTGGAACCAAGATTGATTGACCCTCAATGGATCAAGCTACTGGACAATAAAGACATTGTTATGTTCCAGGAGACATGGGCTGTTAGCAATTTATTTATTGAGGGTTACCACTGCTTCAGCGTACCTTCAAGCAAGCCTACTTTTGGCTGTGCAGTGGGAGGATTATTCATAGGTATCAGTACATTGCTGGGAGGTACTATTAAAGATCTATCAGAAGGAAATCCGAATATCCAGGTTCTCGAGTTGAAATTAAAACCCAGGATTTTTATAATTAACTTTTATAATAATGACTTTCATTCCACACCCAACACAAACTATATAGCCCTCTCTAAGACTCTACGGAAATTGGAAATAAACTTGGAATCAGAGGAGGAGATAGGGATTTTAATCGGGGGAGATTTTAATGCCAAATTAATAAAGAAATGTTGGGCTAAGGACATTAACAATATTATAGACCAAGCTGAAAAAAGGGGGTTTGAATTGGTAAAGATATTAAGCGAACACACCCTCAGCAATGCCATGGAAGTGTCCCAATCACCTGGTATGGACTATGTCCCTACGTTTAGGGGGCGAGATTGTTGTTCAACCATTGACTTTATTTTTATGTCCCCCGATTTATTGGATTGTGTGCTGGAATCCAAGGTAATAGAGACATCATTTGGCGATCATAACCCCCTCATAGTCACTTTGCATTTAGGCTCTGGCACTGTATATGCGAAATTTAATGGCGCAAGAGACATTGCACCATCAGGTGATGGCCTGCGGCTAAAATGGAGGGGAATTGACAGCGGAGGTATTTTAGAAAATGTGCGGAATGACCATTCTGAATTAATCAATTCTTGTTTACTTTAAAATGGAAATAATAATAGAATAATTACTGATTTTGGCAAACTGTGTTTAGTCATTAAAAAATTGTTGTCAGTCCCATTGCCAAAGATAGCGAAAGAACCAAGATGGTTTGATTCCACTTGCTCTATGGCAAATAGGGAACTATGTAAAGTATTGTCCTCCAAACCAAGGTGCATATCAGAGGTACAGTTGGCCAGAAAAAATTATAAATTAAAAACAACTGAAAGGAAGGCTGCCCTGCTGACAGAAGAGTGGGAAACACTGGTTGAAAGCGCAAATTTGAAGAGCAGTGGCCCTTTCTGGTCAGCTGTCAGGAAGACGCGAGACATGGGGAAACATTTATCCCCAATTAGCTGTAACATAACTAGCAGTAGCTGGGAGGCCCATTTTGCTAAAACATATGCTACTCCTTCCAAAGAAGTAATTATTCCTACTACGGAGGAGTTATGCAGTCTCAAGATTGACCTCTCTGAGGTAGTTATAGCCATCAAAGAGAGCCTTGGTAACAAGGCCCCTGGTCCCGATGGACTTCCTATAGATATTATTAAGCATAATACGGATTTATGGGCACCAATTCTTCTTAATGTTTTTAATAGTTTACCCATGGTGCCTATGCCTGAAACTTGGGCCACTAGCACCATAGTTCCCATTTTTAAGAAGTGCGATAGGTCGGACCCAGCCAACTATCGCCCAATCTCGCTCTTGGATAATACCCTAAAAATCCTTGGACGAGTTATTTATAATAGGATGATAGAGTGGACTGAAGACACAGACTTATTGGACTCGTGCCAGATGGGATTTAGGAGTGGCGTGGGCACAGTGGAGCAATGTTTAAACTTAAAATTGATTGTTGATAAGTATAATGTTGCTCGATCAAGTCCAATCTACCTCGCATTTATGGATCTTTCATCCGCTTTTGACCTAGTTAATAGATCCAAATTATGGCTTATGCTTTCTAACTATGGTCTGGATGAAACTCTTGTAAATTTCCTGGCTTATCTTCACACAGACCTTAAAGCACAAGTCAGGATCGGGTCTGGTGGTGATGTGTCTGGACCCATAAAAATAGGCAGGGGGGTTAGGCAGGGGTGCGTTTTAGCACCTCTGCTATTTATTATTTATATTAACGGTCTTGCCAAAACCTTGAAACAAGTGACGAGAGATGTTCCGATAATTTAGGGGAACCCATTACCAGTTTTATTATACGCAGATGATGCGGTCCTCATGGGCCGCACTCCTAATGCTCTTTGCTTGCTCGTTAGAGCATTCGACCAACATATGGAGACACTAGATCTGCGTGTAAATTTAAAAAAATCTCTTATCATGTCTTGTGGACCTGGGAAAAGGAAGCTCAATACTATAAATGTAGGTTCGGATAAAGTAGAATCCGTACTTAGGGTTGGTTTTCGCTGCGAACGGCTCATGGAGTGGGCACTCTGCCCACGCCATGGGCAAGTTCTCGAAAGCCACCAATTCTATATTGAGCCTCCCACGCCCGAAGAAAATAGGTGCCACTAGAGCTATTTTAAAAATGTTTAAACTACAGTGCATTCCTGTCGCCACGTATGGGGCTGAGGTCTGGGGCTCGGGGAGAAACCCAGGGATTCAGCGTGAGGAAAACCGTTTTTGCAGGAAAATATTGGGTGCTCCTTTCTCCGCTTCTGAATTCATTTGTCATAAAGAATTAAATCTCCCCTATGTTTGTGACTTTATTAGAGCCAGACCAGCCCTATTTTGGATTAGGATTTGGACAAATGACTCAGCGACCTTAACAAAAAACATTATAATGGATTGCCTAAAATGTGATCACTGTATGTTAATACCTTGGTTAGCCGAAGTTTCCAAAACATTATGTGCCGTGGATAAAGGCGATCTTTTCTCAGAACCTACTAGAATTGAGAATAATGATAAGGTTGTAGTTAAACAAGCACTTTATGCACTTTTCAACTCAGAAAAAATGGGGAGGGAATCACTCAAATCTTCTGTTGCTGCATACATGGGGAACGACTTGTGTAGGTATCCACTACCATCCTACCTAACTCTCCCCATGTCTAATTGGGAACGATCGTTGCTCTTTTGTTTAAGGGCAGGTTCTGTAAAATTCCTGTTGGCTTTCCCTCTGGGGTATCATCATACAGTAGAATACAACCCCTGCCCATGTGATGGCACTAGCAAACAGAATGATATCCACTTCCTATTCTTCTGCAAATTTTATTTAAAATATATCAATTGGTTTTTAACTCCCTATTTTAGAAAACTAAGACCCCTCTCTTTGGGGGAATCCTGTTCATTATTATTCTCCCTGGATACAGACAAATTAATCTTCAGCACTAGCACTTTCCTGAGATTATTAGTACGCGCACGCAAAATGATGGAAAATCCCTGAAAATTATTTTATGATAGTTGCATTTTTGAAAATGAATTGTCGTGATTGTGGTGTTTTTATGGATTGTATTATTGTGTAAATGGATTGTTTTCGTTGTACTTTTATGGATTTTATGAAACCCGAATAAAGGTCTTTTGAAACTTGAAACTTGGGTATTGTAGGGGGTCGTGCTGGGGGTCGTGTTTTAGGGTTTAGGGCAGTGCAGTGGTGGTCAGGTATTGTAGGGGTCATGCTGGGTGTGGTGTTTTAGGGTTAAGGGCAGTGTCGTGGTGTTCGGGCAGTGTAGGGGGTCGTGCAGGGGGTGATGTTTTAGGGTTCAGGGCAGTGCAGTGGAGTTCAGACAGTGTAGGGGGTCGTGCAAGGGGTGGTGCTTTAGGGTTCAGGGCTGTGCAGTGGTGTTCAGGCAGTGTAAGGGGTCATGCAGGGGATCGTATTTTAGGGTTGAGGGCAGTGCAGTGGTGTTCGGGCTTTTTAGGGGGTTGTGCAGGGGGTGGTGATTTAGGGTTCAGGGCAGTGCAGAGTTGTTCAGGCAGTGTAGGGGGTTGTGTATGCTGTGGTGTTTTAGGGTTCAGGGCAGTGCAGTGGTGTTTGGTCAGTGTAGGGGTTGTGCAGTGGGTGGTGTTTTACGGTTCAGGGAAGTGCAATGGTGTTCGGGCAGTGTAGGAGGTCGTGCAGGGGGTGGTTTTGTAGGGTTCAGGGCTGTGCAGTGGTGTTCAGGCAGTATAGGGGGTCGTGCAGGGGTGGTGTTTTAGGGCAGTGCAGTTGTGTTCGGGCAGTGTAGGGGGTCATGCAGGGGGTGGTGTTTTAAGGTTTGGGGCAGTGCAGTGGTGTTCGGCAGTATAGGAGTTCGTGCAGGGGGTAGTGTTTTAGGGTTTAGGGTAGTGCAGTGGTGTTTGTGTAGTGAACAGCACATACGCTGCATCGCTAGGCGAGACCTAAAAAGCATTGCACCAAGAAGGCTGCCAACACTTCCGGGATTGAAGTGTTGGCAGCCAATTAGAACCAAGCTTATGCTTGTGTAGTTAGGTCCCGCCCAGATATAAAAAGGTTTTTATCCTTTAATATATCAAAGCTACTGAACGGATTTCCACCATTTAAAAAAAAGGACGCTTTCTGAACCAAGCACTACCTTTTTGGCAAATTTGGTGTAATTCCATTCAGCAGTTTGAGCTGTAGCCGTGTCTAAAGTTTCCTATGGGAAATTGATTTTCCGACCTCAATATTTTGAATTTCTCTGTATGTACTTATCTGATTTACACCATTTAACGAAAAAGGCTCTTTCTGAACCAAGGGCTACCTTTTAGCAACGTTTGATACAATTCCGTTCAGCCGTTCGGGCAGTAGCCTTGCCTAAAGTTTCCTATGGAAAATAACTTGGAAAAAATACGTTTTGGGACCCCTCTTTTATCTCGGCCCCCGCTTGGTGACTCACCCAAAAACTTTCAAAGCCGGAGCTGCACGGAGCGCCCCACTAGTTTTGAAAATTCCGCAATGATTTGTCAATTGACGCCAAAGTTATTGGGAAAACAAAAAGTGATTTTTCTATGGAAAGTAGGTTCTAACTGTAACTACCTACTGGCGGTCGCCAGTAGGTAGTTATAGGTAGGACCTTGTTTCTATTCCAAAAGTGTTTTTTCTTTTCCCAATAACTTTGACGCCGGTTGACGAATCATCGCGAAATTTTCAAAACGTTGGTGTCAATCCGTACAATAATTCCTGAGAAATTTAAAAAAGTAGAGGTCAAAATATAAATATACATAGGAACCTTTAGACACAATTACAGCTGAAACTGCTGAACAAAATTACACCAAATTTATCAAAAAAGGTAGTGCTTGGTTCATAAAGTGACCTTTTTTTTAAATGGTGTGAATCCGTTAAGTAGTTTTCAAGAAATTAAAGGAAAAAAATCTTTATTTATCTGGGTGGTACCTAACTACACAAGCACAAGCTTGGCTCTAATTGGCTGCCAACATTTCAATCCAGGAAGTGTTGGCAGTCATCTTGGTGCAATGCTTTTTAGGTCTCGCCCACTACACAAACACCACTGCACTGCCCTAAACTCTAAAACACTACTCCAGCATGACCCCTACACTGCACAAATAGCACTGCACTGCCTTAAACCCTGATACACAACCTCAGCATGACCCCCTATACTGCCCGGACACTACTGAACTGCCTAAACCCTGAAACACTACCCCCAGCATGACCCCCTACACTGCCTGAACACCGCTGCACTGCCCTAAACCCTGACACACCATCCCCAGCACGACAACCTACATTGCCCGAACACCACTGCACTGCCCAAAACCCTGAAACACCACCCACAGCAGGACCCCCTACACTGCCTGAACACCACGGCACTGCCCAAACCCTGAAAAACCACCCCCAGCAGGACCCCCTACAATGCCCGAACACTACTGCACTGCCCTAAACCCTGAAACATCACCCGAAGCAGGACCCACTACACTGCCCGAATACAACCCTGAAACACCACCCCCAGCATGACCCCCTACACTGCCCCAACACCACTGCTCTGCCCAAAACCCTGAAACACCAGGCCCAGAACGACCCCGTCCACTGCCCCAAACCACTGCACTGCCCTAAACCCTGATACACCAGCCCCAGCATGACCCCTACACTGCCCGAACACCACTGCACTGCCCTAAACACTGCGACACCAGCCCCACCACGAACCCCTACACTGCCCGAACACACCTGCACTGCCCTAAACCCTGCAACACCAGCCCCATAACGAACCCCTACACTGCCCGAACACCACTGCACTGCCCTAAACCCTGAAGCACCAGCCCAGCACGCCCCCTACACTGCCCTAACACCACTGCACTGCAATAAACTCTGAAACACCAGCCCCAGCACGACCCCTGCACTGCCCGAACACCACTGCACTGCTCTAAACCCTGAAACACCAGCCACAGAAAGAAACCCTACACTGCCCAAACATCACTGCACTGCCCAAAAACCTGAAACACCACCGCCTGCATGACCCCCTACACTGCCCGAACACTACTGCACTGCCCTAAACCCTGAAACACCACACCCAGCAAGAGCCCCTACAGTACCCGAACACCACTGCACTGCCCTAAACCCTTAAACACTACCCCCAGCACCCTACACTGCCCGAACACCACTGCTCTGCCATAAACCCTGAAACACTACCCCCAGCACGTCCCCCCACACTACCTGAACACAACTGCACTGCCATAAACCCTGAAACACTAGCCCCAGCACGACCCCCTATACTGCCCGAATACCACTGCACTGCCCTAAAGCCTGAAACACTAGCCCCAGCATGACCCCCTACACTGCCTAAAAACTATTTCACTGCCCTAAACCCTGAAACACCAGCCCCAGCATGACCCCCTACAAAGCCTGAACACCACTGCACAGCCCTAAACCCTGAAACACTACCCCCAGCATGACCCCCTACATGGCCCCAAAACCACTGCACTGCCCTAAACCCTGAAACACCAGCCCCAGCACGACCCCTACACTGCCCGAACACCACTGCACTTCCCTAATCACTGCAACACCAGCCCCACCACGAACCCCTACACTCCCCGAACCTCACTGCACTGCCCTAAACCCTGAAACACCAGCCCCAGCACGACCCCCTACAAAGCCCGAACACCACTGCACAGCCCTAAACCCTGAAACACCACCCCCAGCACGACCCCATACACTGCCCAAACACCACTGCACTTTCCTAATCACTGCAACACCAGCCCCACCACGAACCCCTACACTCCTCGAACCTCACTGCACTGCCCTAAACCCTGAAACACCAGCCCCAGCACGACCCCTACACTGCCCGAACACCACTGCACTTCCCTAATCACTGCAACACCACCCCCAGCAAGAACCCCTACACTGCCCGAACACAACCCTGAAACACCAGCCCCAGCACGACCCCCTACACTGCCCAAACACCACCGCACTGCATTAAACCCTGAAACACCAGCCCCAGCACCACCCCTGCACTGCCCAAACACCACTGCACTGCTCTAAACACTGAAACACCAGCCCCAGAAAGACCCCCTAGACTGCCCGAACACCACTGAATTGCCCTAAACCCTGAAACACCACCCCATTCACGACCCCCTACACTGCCCAAACACCACTGCACTGCCCTAAACCCTGAAACACCTCCCGCAGCAGGACCCCCTACACTGCCCAAACACCACTGCACAGCCTTAAACACAGAAACACCACCCCCAGCAGTCCCCCTACACTGTCCGAACACCACTGCACTGCCCTAAACCCTGAAACACCAGCACCAGCACGACCCCTACACTGCCCAAACACCACTACACTGCCCTAAACCCTGAAATACCACCCCCAGCAAGACCCCCTACACTGCCCGAACACCACTGCCCTAAACCCAGAAACACCACCCCCAGCAAGACCCCCTACACTGCCCGAACACCACTGCACTGCCGTAAACCCTGAAACATCACCCCTGCACAACCCCCTACACTGACTGAACACCACCGCACTGCCCTAAACCCTAAAACACTACCCCCAGCCGCCTACATTGCCCGAACACCACTGCTCTGCCCTAAACCCTGAAACACTACCCCCAGCACGTCCCCTCACACTACTCGAACACCACTACACTGCCATAAACCCTGAAACACTAGCCCCAGCACGACCCTATATACTGCCCGAACACCACTGCATTGCCCAAAAGCCTGAAACACTAGCCCCAGCACGACCCCCTGCACTGCCCGAACACCACTGCACTGCCCTAACCCCTGAAACACCTGCCCCAGCATCACCCCCTACACTGCCTGAACACCATTTCACTGCTCTTAACCCTGAAACACCAGCCCCAGCACGACCCCCTACAAAGCCCGAACACCACTGCACAGCCCTAAACACTGAAACACCACCCCCAGCACGACCCCATACACTGCCCAAACACCACTGCACTTTCCTAAACACTGCAACACCAGCCCCAGCACGACCCCCTACACTGCCCAAACACCACCACACTGCATTACACCCTGAAACACCAGCCCCAGCACCACCCCTGCACTGCCTGAACACCACTGCACTGCCCTAAACCCTGAAACACCTCCAGCAGCAGGACCTCTATACTGCCCAAACACCACTGCACAGCCTTAAACACAGAAACACCACCCCCAGCAGGACCCCCTACACTGCCCGAACACCAGTGCACTGCCCTAAACATAGAAACACCACTACCAGCATGACCCCCTACACTGTTCGAACACCACTGCACTGCCCTGAACCCTGAAACACCACCCCCAGCACGACCCCTACACTGCCCGAAAACCACTGCAATGCCCTAAACCGTAAAACACTACCCCCAGCAAGACGCCCTACACTGCCCGAACATTACTGCACTGCCCTAAACCCTGAAATACCAACCCAGCAAGACCCCCTACACTGCCCGAACACCACTGCTCTGCCCAAAACCCTGAAACACCAGCCCCAGCACGACCCCCTACACTGCCCAAAAACCACTGCACTGCCCTAAACCCTGAAAACCAGCCCCAGCATGACCCCCTACACTGCCCGAACACCACTGCACTGCCCTAAACACTGCAACAGCAGCCCCACCACGAACCCCTACTCTGCCTGAACACCACTGCCCTGCCCTAAACCCTGCAACACTATCCCCAACACGACCCCTACACTGCTCGAACACCACTGCACTGCCCTAAACCCTGATACACCATCCCCAGCATGACCCCCTACACTGCCCGAACACCACTGCACTGCCCTAAACACTGCGACACCAGCCCCACCACGAACCCCTACACTGCCCGAACACACCTGCACTGCCCTAAACCCTGCAACACCATCCCCATCACGAACCCCTACACTGCCCGAATACTACTGCACTGCCCTAAACCCTGAAGCACCAGCCCAGCACGCACCCTACACTGCCCGAACACCACTGCACTGCAATAAACTCTGAAACACCAGCCCCAGCACGACCCCTGCACTGCCCGAACACCACTGCACTGCTCTAAACCCTGAAACACCAGCCACAGAAATACCTCCTACACTGCCCAAACATCACTGCACTGCCCAAAAACCTGAAACACCACCGCCTGCACGACCCCCTACACTGCCCGAACACCACTTCACTGCCCTAAACCCTGAAATACCACCCCCAGCAAGACCCCCGATTCAGCCCAAACACCACTGCCCTAAACCCTGAAACACCACACCCAGCAAGAGCCCCTACTGTGCCCGAACACCACTGCACTGCCCTAAACCCTAAAACACTACCCCCAGCACCCTACACTGCCCGAACACCACTGCTCTGCCCTAAACCCTGAAACACTACCCCCAGCACCCTACACTGCCCGAACACCACTGCTCTGCCCTAAACCCTGAAACACTACCCCCAGCACGTCCCCCCACACTACCTGAACACCACTGCACTGCCATAAACCCTGAAACACTAGCCCCAGCACGACCCACTATACTGCCCGAACACCACTGCACTGCCCTAAAGCCTGAAACACTAGCCCCAGCATGACCCCCTACACTGCCTAAAAACTATTTCACTGCCCTAAACCCTGAAACAACAGCCCCAGCATGACCCCCTACAAAGCCTGAACACCACTGTACAGCCCTAAACCCTGAAACACTACCCCCAGCATGACCCCCTACACTGCCCGAACACCACTGCACTGCCCTAAACCCTAAAACACCACCCCCAGCATGACCCTCTACATGGCCCCAAAACCCCTGCACTGCCCTAAACCCTGAAACACCAGCCCCAGCACGACCCCTACACTGCCCGAACAACACTGCACTTCCCTAATCACTGCAACACCAGCCCCACCACGAACCCCTACACTCCCCGAACCTCACTGCACTGCCCTAAACCCTGCAACACCACCCCCAGCAAGAACCCCTACACTGCCCGAACACAACCCTGAAACACCAGCCCCAGCACGACCCCCTACACTACCCAAACACCACCGCACTGCATTAAACCCTGAAACACCAGCCCCAGCACCACCCCTGCACTGCCCAAACACCACTGCACTGCTCTAAACACTGAAACACCAGCCCCAGAAAGACCCCCTAGACTGCCCGAACACCACTGAACTGCCCTAAACCCTGAAACACCACCCCATTCACGACCCCCTTGTTGGACAGGCCTCACAGACGGCTTGCTCCCTCCCCGCTCGACAGGGCCCGAACTCCGGCCCACCTGGCATATCCCCACGACAAGCACCTGTACTCCGTCTCCCGACGGACCCTCTGCCCTCGGACCCCTACTCATCACGGGGTCCAGCCCCACCGGCTTCCCCGGCCGGGTCAAGCCGCCATCTGGGGCCCTGCACCACGCGGCCGCATGGCCTCCCCTCGACCCTAACCCCGGGCCTGGCCGGCCCCGACATCTCGGCACCACCATCCACCCAGGAGGTGAGCGGACCACTTGGCAAGTCAATGGGAGAACGAACTGTCAAGGGCTCTCCCCCGCCAGGTGCCGATCGCCCCCAGCTCCCCCAGGCACTGGCTCCACCCCCTGCTGGGTGTCTGGACACCTTCATCCCGGACCCTCCGACCTCCAAGTGCGAGGGTCCGGACATCAAAGGGCACCAGCCCTATAACTGAGGCAGCTCCGGAGCAGGAAGGCAGTTGTATCCTGGAGTCGAGAGACACCGAGTGAACTCAACCTTGACGGTCTACTGGCGCTGCCGTAGCCCGCTCTTGTGAACCATCGCCCTGCCTGCTGGCGCTGCCGCGGCCTTCTGCAACAGTCATCTTCCTGGGACCTGCTGGCGCTGCCGCGGCCCGTTGTAACGACCATCCTCACCGGGACCTGCTGGCGCTGCCGCGGACCGTATATCTTCCGGGGACCTGCTGGCGCTGCCGCGGCCCGTTGTAACGCCCATCCTCACCGGGACCTGCTGGCGCTGCCGCGGACCGTATATCTTCCGGGGACCTGCTGGCGCTGCCGCGGCCCGTTGTATCGACCATCCACACCGGGACCTGCTGGCGCTGCCGCGGCCCGTACCACCTGACCACCAAGCTCGAGGATTGTGAGCTCATCATCATCTCATCAGAACTACCTGATTGGTAAATAGACTGCCCCGCTACCCCCTTCCCTACCTTGCGAGACTCTAATCGAGGGGACCCCTGAGTCCAGACCTCCTTGTACCATTCAACCGTACCTTAAATAAGTGCTTATAAAGAACGCTGAACCTTATCCGTGTGTGATATCTGTCTGTGGGGGGGAAGTTACTTGTCTGTACGATCGCTGGAGACGGCTCTCCCCGGAGACCTCTCCTCCTGACCCCGGCCGACCCTCCCGGTCCGTCTACCTTTTCTAACATTGGTGGCCAGCGGCGCGATCCGAATCAACGCGTAATCGTACAGAGAGTAGCTCACCCCACGACAAAACACGATGTCGACCAAAGATAGCAGCTCCACCGAGAAGTTCCAAATGGAGAAATTAGAAGAATACAACCACCGCGAACTGAGACAATTTTGCATAGAACTTGGCATTGCTACCACCGGCCTGAGTACCAAGGATGATCTAAAGCGCGCTCTTGAGTCATGGACAGAAACTGGGGTCGCAGGACCCTCCAACCAAAGCAGCGTCACACCAGACCAAAACAGCATCACACCAGAGGGGAACGCCACGGCTCCCGAGGAGCGGGGAACGGGCCTCTCGCAGGAGGAGATACGAGAAAGAGACAGAGTCAGATTACACGAATTAGAGATGGCACGACTCAAGATGGATGGGGAACTCAAGTTAGCTGAACAGAAACTCAACCTCGAGCATATGCGGCTTCGAGAGGAACGAGAAGAAAAGCAGAGACAGAGAGAGCTGGAAGAGAAAAAAATAACGCTCGAGCACGAGCGCCGACTGGCGGAAATAGAACTGCGCAAACAGAATAAGGAACTGGGGGTGCCTGAGCGACCACACACCCCGGGGCCAATTGAGAAAAAAGTTCACATCCCCAAGGATGTGGTCCGCGAGTATGTCCGAGAAGACGACATACAACAGTGGTTTAAAGCCTATGAGATCGCAATGACCTCCCACCGGATCGACCGGAGTGATTGGGGAGCCGGACTTTGGGGGAGATTTATCAACGAGGGTCGCGATGCCCTACTACAGCTCCCCGATCACCAAATGTCGTCCTACGACCACATGAAGGCTGCCCTCCTCGCCCGCTACGGCCTCACGCCCGAGATGTACCGCCAGAGGTTCCGAGACTGCACCCGGATCCCAGGTACAACTTGGGTAGAATACGTGAACTATTTCAGCCGGGCCTTCGAGGGTTGGATCAAGGGAAGTCAGGTCACCACCTACGAACAACTCTTCAACCTTATGGTATGGGAGCACCTGTCAAACAACTGTTTCGTCGAGCTCAGGCAGCACCTACTCGACAGTAAGCTGACTGACCCCCGGCAGCTCGCCGCCGAAGCTGACCGATGGGAAAGCACCCGAGTGGGCCGGAGAGGGCCACACGAGCAGAATCGAAGCAACCAAAGCCAGCACCGTCCTCGGGGTGGAGGAGGAGGCCAGGGGCGAGGGAGAGACGCCTTGCCGGCAACCCCCGTGGCCAGCACCCCGCCTCCGGCCGGCCGGAGCAACCCCCCGTTGCGTCCTGGGTTCCGGGCCAACGTCACGTGCCACCGATGCCAGCGAGTCAGCCACTACGCCAATGACCCGAGCTGCCCGCAGAACCAAACACCCAAGCCCCGCCAGGTAGCTGCCGCTGCCCTCGGGGAAGAGCAATCATCGGAGGGACCCGAAGAGTATGAGCCGGCCCAGCAAGGGTGGGAACCGGCCGCCATGGTCCTGGCATGCTTAGGGGGAAGAGACATGGTTCCGCGGGCTCCCCTACCCGCCAACACCAGAAAATACGGTCAGTGGGTGACCATTAATGGACAGAGAGCCGAGGCCTTGCGTGACACCGGCGCCAGCGTGACGGCCGTCCGCTGTCACCTGGTAAAGCCCGAGCAGATCCTGCCGAACATTCTCTGCCCCGTCCGCTCGGCGGATAACTCTGAGAGCATGTGTAAGATGGCCTGCGTCCCGTTTGAATGGGGAGGGGTCTCCGGCCTACTGAAGGTGACGGTCCGGGACGATGCCCCCGTGGACTGCCTCCTGGGGAATGACCTCGAGAGTTCCCCGTGGGCCACCGTCGAGAGAAGAGAGCACTTGGGGATGCTGGGCCTCCCGGACTGGGCCTGCGTAACCACCCGATCCATGGCCGCCCGTGCCGCCCCCCGATCAGAAGAAACCGAATGGCCAGCACCTCCGCCCCCGGTTGCCCCCGTAGAGGACAACGGCGAGTCCGACCTCCCGGACCCGACTACC
Organism: Triturus cristatus; assembly: GCF_964204655.1. Lineage (NCBI taxonomy): Eukaryota > Metazoa > Chordata > Amphibia > Caudata > Salamandridae > Triturus > Triturus cristatus. Next base: position 715,002,659 of record NC_140593.1, on the reverse strand, counting down.
GAAGAAGACGCGCAACACCAGGACCTTCCGGATCTGGCTCAGTGGCGGCAAGAAGGGGGGCCCACCCAAGAACAGTTCCGCCAGGAACAAAAGACCTGTCCCTCCCTCGAGGGACTCCGCCAACAAGCCAGCACCCAAAACGCCGGGGACACCACCGGAACCCACTGGGTCTACTGGGATAACGACCTGCTCTACAGCGAGCAAAGAATCGCCGAGCTGGGGGCCGGTCGAGTTCTGGTGGTACCACTCCGCTTCCGAGACTTTCTGCTCAACCTGGCCCACGATGTCCCCCTGGCTGGACACCTGGGCCAGGACAAAACGTACAGTCGCCTGGTGACCCACTTTTTCTGGCCGAAAATGAGGAATGATGTCCTGAACCACTGCCGATCTTGCCCCACATGCCAAGCCAGCGGGAAGAGTGGTCGGAAGCTGAAAGCCCCTCTGCAACCCTTCCCTGTGGTCACCACCCCGTTCGAGAGGGTGGGGATAGACATTGTGGGACCTCTGGACCCCCGCACGGCGCAAGGACACAGGTTCATCTTGGTACTAGTGGACCATGCCACCCGCTACCCCGAGGCGGTGCCCCTACAGACAGTGACCGCTCCGGTGGTTGGCCGGGCCCTGATGGGGATCTTCTCCCGGGTAGGCTTCCCCCGAGAAGTCGTCAGCGACCGAGGTACGAATTTCATATCCAAATACATGAAGTCCCTCTGGCAACAATGCGGGGTCACCTACAGATTCACGACCCCCTATCACCCCCAAGGGAACGGACTAGTGGAGCGTTTTAACCGCACTCTCAAAGGGATGATTGGGGGATTGGAAGAGCCTCTCCGTCGCCAGTGGGATGTACTGCTCCCGTGCCTCCTCTTCGCCTACCGGGAAGTTCCCCAGAAGTCCCTCGGTTTTAGCCCCTTTGAACTCCTCTACGGGCACCCTGTGCGAGGGCCCCTCAGCCTAGTCAAGGAAGGTTGGGAGATGGCCCCCCTCACGACCCCTCCAGACGTCTTCAAATACATCCTGGCCTTACGAAACCAGACCCGGCGCTTCAGGGAGATGGCCAAGGCGAACCTCGAGGCCAGCCAGGAGGACATGAAGAGGTGGTATGATCACAATGCCTCCTCCGTTGAATTCGAGCCTGGGCAGCAAGTATGGGTGATGTCCCCCACCGAACCATGTGCCCTGCAGGATAAGTGGACGGGGCCCTTCAAAGTGGTCGAGCGCAAAAGCCCCGTCACTTACCTCATCGACATGGGGTCCTCCCGGAACCCCCTTCGGGTCCTCCACACCAACCGGCTCAAACCACACTTTGTGCGATCCGAACTAAGCCTCTTGATGGCTACAGACAGTGGCACGGAAGAAGACTCCGAGCCCCTCCCGGATCTCCTGAAGACTCAGGAGAAGGACGGCTCCGTGGACGGGGTCCGGCTCTCTGACGCCCTCACTTCGGAGCAACGCCAGGACTGCCGGGACCTCCTGCTGCAGTTCGCTGCCCTGTTCTCCCTCACCCCCGGGGTCACCCCCTGGTGTCTGCACGACGTAGACACCGGGGACAGTCCCCCTGTCCGGCACCGGGCCTACCGCGTACCAGATCGGGTACGGGCCTGCATACAGGAGGAAGTGGCCAAGATGCTCACGATCGGGGTCATCGAGCCCTCGGACAGTCCCTGGGCCAGTCCGGTCGTATTAGTTCCCAAGGCCGCTGCCCCCGGCTCCGCCCCTGAACTGAGATTCTGCGTCGACTACCGGGGCTTGAACACTGTCACCCGGACCGACGCTCATCCCATCCCCCGAGCCGACGAGCTGATCGACCGGCTGGGTGCCGCCCGCTACCTTAGTATCTTCGACCTAACGGCGGGCTACTGGCAGATCGGCCTCACACCCAGGGCTCAGGAACGGTCAGCCTTCTCTACCCCCGATGGCCACTATCAATTTAAGGTCATGAAGAATGCCCCCGCCACGTTCCAACGCCTTGTGAACCAGGTCTTGGCGGGACTTGAAGAATTCAGCGCTGCCTACCTGGACGATATCGCTGTATACAGCCGCCACTGGTCCGACCACCTCCGTCACCTCCAGGAGGTCCTACACGCCCTCCAGCGGGCCGGCCTCACCATTAAGGCCGGCAAGTGCCAGATTGGCCAAGGGTCTGTGACCTACCTTGGGCACCAAGTGGGGAGCGGGCTGGTGGCCCCACTACAACTTAAGATTGCTGCCATCCAGTCCTGGCAGCCCCCCGTCACCCAGACCGAAGTCCGAGCCTTCCTGGGGCTCACCGGCTACTACCGGCGGTTCGTGAAGGACTACGGCAGCATCGTGGGGCCCCTCACGGGTCTCACATCCAAGAACCAACCGAAGCGGGTCAACTGGACTCCTGATTGTCAAGCGGCCTTTGAGGAGCTGAAGGCCGCCCTGTGCACCGCCCCGGTGCTCCAGGCCCCCGATTACAGTCGGGAATTTGTGGTGCAGACCGACGCCTCCGACCACGGCATCGGAGCCGTCCTCTCTCAGTTGAACCCCGAAGGTCATGACCAGCCGGTGGCCTTCATCAGTCGACGTCTCCTGGCCCGAGAACAGCGTTGGAGCACCATCGAGAGGGAGGCATTTGCAGTAGTGTGGGCCCTCAAAAAGCTCCGACCCTATCTCTTCGGTACCCACTTCCGGGTACAAACCGACCATCGACCCCTGCAATGGCTGATGCAGATGCGGGGGGAAAACCCAAAACTCTTGCGCTGGTCCATTTCCCTGCAGGGAATGGACTTCACCGTGGAGCACCGACCAGGCCAGGACCACGCCAACGCGGATGGCCTGTCCCGCTTTTTCCGCCTCGACGAAGAGAGTCCCCAAGGAGATGGGTGACTCTCCCCGCCTTCAGCTGGGGGGGACGCATGTTGGACAGGCCTCACAGACGGCTTGCTCCCTCCCCGCTCGACAGGGCCCGAACTCCGGCCCACCTGGCATATCCCCACGACAAGCACCTGTACTCCGTCTCCTGACGGAACCTCTGACCTCGGACCCCTACTCATCACGGGGTCCAGCCCCACCGGCTTCCCCGGCCGGGTCAAGCCGCCATCTGGGGCCCTGCACCACGCGGCCGCATGGCCTCCCCTCGACCCTAACCCCGGGCCTGGCCGGCCCCGACATCTCGGCACCACCATCCACCCAGGAGGTGAGCGGACCACTTGGCAAGTCAATGGGAGAACGAACTGTCAAGGGCTCTCCCCCGCCAGGTGCCGATCGCCCCCAGCTCCCCCAGGCACTGGCTCCACCCCCTGCTGGGTGTCTGGACACCTTCATCCCGGACCCTCCGACCTCCAAGTGCGAGGGTCCGGACATCAAAGGGCACCAGCCCTATAACTGAGGCAGCTCCGGAGCAGGAAGGCAGTTGTATCCTGGAGTCGAGAGACACCGAGTGAACTCAACCTTGACGGTCTACTGGCGCTGCCGTAGCCCGCTCTTGTGAACCATCGCCCTGCCTGCTGGCGCTGCCGCGGCCTTCTGCAACAGTCATCTTCCTGGGACCTGCTGGCGCTGCCGCGGCCCGTTGTAACGACCATCCTCACCGGGACCTGCTGGCGCTGCCGCGGACCGTATATCTTCCGGGGACCTGCTGGCGCTGCCGCGGCCCGTTGTAACGACCATCCTCACCGGGACCTGCTGGCGCTGCCGCGGACCGTATATCTTCCGGGGACCTGCTGGCGCTGCCGCGGCCCGTTGTATCGACCATCCACACCGGGACCTGCTGGCGCTGCCGCGGCCCGTACCACCTGACCACCAAGCTCGAGGATTGTGAGCTCATCATCATCTCATCAGAACTACCTGATTGGTAAATAGACTGCCCCGCTACCCCCTTCCCTACCTTGCGAGACTCTAATCGAGGGGACCCCTGAGTCCAGACCTCCTTGTACCATTCAACCGTACCTTAAATAAGTGCTTATAAAGAACGCTGAACCTTATCCGTGTGTGATATCTGTCTGTGGGGGGGAAGTTACTTGTCTGTACGATCGCTGGAGACGGCTCTCCCCGGAGACCTCTCCTCCTGACCCCGGCCGACCCTCCCGGTCCGTCTACCTTTTCTAACACCCCTACACTGCCCAAACACCACTGCACTGCCCTAAACCCTGAAACACCTCCCGCAGCAGGACCCCCTACACTGCCCAAACACCACTGCACAGCCTTAAACACAGAAACACCACCCCCAGCAGGACCCGCTACACTGTCCGAACACCACTGCACTGCCCTAAACCCTGAAAAACCACCACCAGCACGACCCCTATACTGCCCGAACACCACTACACTGCCCTAAACCCTGAAATACCACCCCCAGCAAGACCCCCTACACTGCCCGAACACCACTGCCCTAAACCCAGAAACACCACCCCCAGCAAGACCCCCTACACTGCCCGAACACCACTGCACTGCCCTAAACCATGAAACATCACCCCCTGCACAACCCCCTACACTGACTGAACACCACTGCACTGCCCTAAACCCTAAAACACTACCCCAGCCCCCTACATTGCCCGAACACCACTGCTCTGCCCTAAACCCTGAAACACTACCCTCAGCACATCCCCTCACACTACTCGAACACCACTGCACTGCCATAAACCCTGAAACACTAGCCCCAGCACGACCCCATATACTGCCCGAACACCACTGCATTGCCCAAAAGCCTGAAACACTAGCCCCAGCACGACCCCCTGCACTGCCCGAACACCACTGCACTGCCCTAACCCCTGAAACACCTGCCCCAGCATCACCCCCTACACTGCCTGAACACCATTTCACTGCCCTTAACACTGAAACACCAGCCCCAGCACGACTCCCTACAAAGCCCGAACACCACTGCACAGCCCTAAACCCTGAAACACCACCCCCAGCACGACCCCCTACACTGCCCGAACACCACTGCACTTTCCTAAACACTGCAACACCAGCCCCAGCACGACCCCCTACACTGTCCAAACACCATAGCACTGCATTACACCCTGAAACACCAGCCCCAGCACCACCCATGCACTGCCTGAACACCAATGCACTGCTCTAAACACTGAAGCACCAGCCCCAGAAATACCCCCTACACTGCCTGAACACTACTGCACTGCCATAAACCCTGAAACACCACCCCCTGCACGACCCCCTACACTGCCCAAACATCACTGCACTGCCCTAAACCTAGAAATACCACCACCAGCATGACCCCCTACACTGTTCGAACACCACTGCCCTGCCCTAAACCCTGAAACACCTCCAGCAGCAGGACCCCTATACTGCTCAAACACCACTGCACAGCCTTAAACACAGAAACACCACCCCCAGCAGGACCCCCTACACTGCCTGAACACCAGTGCACTGCCCTAAACCTAGAAATACCACCACCAGCATGACCCCCTACACTGTTCGAACACCACTGCACTGCCCTAAACCCTGAAACACCACCCCCAGCACAACCCCTACACTGCCAGAACACCACTGCAATGCCCTAAACCGTAAAACACTACCCCCAGCAAGACGCCCTACACTGCCCGAACATTACTGCACTGCCCTAAACCCTAAAATACCACCCCAGCAAGACCCCCTACACTGCCCGAACACCACTGCTCTGCCCAAAACCCTGAAACACCAGCCCCAGCACGACCCCCTACACTGCCCCAAAACCACTGCACTGCCCTAAACCCTGAAAACCAGCCCCAGCATGACCCCCTACACTGCCCGAACACCACTGCACTGCCCTAAAAACTGCAACAGCAGCCCCACCACGAACCCCTACTCTGCCTGAACACCACTGCCCTGCCCTAAACCCTGCAACACCAGCCCCAACACGACCCCTACACTGCCCGAACACCACTGCACTGCATTAAACCTTGAAACACCAGCCCCAGCATGACCCCTGCACTGCCCGAACACCACTGCACTGCTCTAAACCCTGAAACACCAGCCCCAGAAAGACCCACTACACTGCCCGAACACCACTGCACTGCCCTAAACCCTGAAACACCACCCCCAGCAAGACCCCTACACTGATTGAAAACACCACTGCACTGACCAAAACCCTGAAACACCACTCCCTGCACAGCCCCCTACACTGCCCGAACAGCACTGCACTGCCCTAAACCCTAAAACACTACCCCCAGCATGACCCCTACACTGCCCGAACACCACTGCTCTGCCCTAAACCCTAATACACTACCCCAGCACGTCCCCCTACACTGCCCGAACACCACTGCACTGCCCTAAACCCTGAAACACTAGCCCCAGCACGACCCACGATACTGCCCGAACACCGCTGCACTGCCCTAACCCCTGAATCACCAGCCCCAGTATGACCCCCTACACTGCCCTAACACCACTGCACTGCCCTAAACCCTGAAACACTACCCCCAGCATGACCCCTACACTGCCCGAACACCACAGCTCTGCCCTAAATCCTGAAACACTACCCCCAGCAAGTCCCCATACACTGCCCGAACACCACTGCACTGCCCTAAACACTGCAACAGCAGCCCCACCATGAACCCCTACTCTGCCTGAACACCACTGCACTGCCCTTAACCCTGCAACACCAGCCCCAGCACGACCCCGTACACTGCCCGAACACCACTGCACTGCATTAAACCTTGAAACACCAGCCCCAGCACGACCCCTGCACTGCCCGAACACCACTGCACTGCTCTAAACCCTGAAACACCAGCCCCAGAAAGACCCACTACACTGCCCGAACACCACTGCACTGCCCTAAACCCTGAAATACCACCCACAGCAAGACCCCCTACAATGCCCGAACACCACTGCCCTAAACCCTGAAACACCACCCCCAGCAAGACCCCTACACTGATTGAAAACACCACTGCACTGACCTAAACCCTGAAACACCACTCCCTGCACAACCCCCTACACTGCCCGTACAGCACTGCACTGCCCTAAACCCTAAAATACTACCCCCAGCATGACCCCTACACTGCCCGAACACCAATGCTCTGCCCTAAACCCTGATACACTACCCCCAGAACGTCCCCCTACACTGCCCGAACACCACTGCACTGCCCTAAACCCTGAAACACTAGCCCCAGCACGACCCACGATACTGCCCGAACACCACTGCACTGCCCTAAAGCCTGAAACACTAGACCCAGCACGACCCCCTACACTGCCCAAACACCGCTGCACTGCCCTAACCCCTGAATCACCAGCACCAGTATGACCCCCTACACTGCCCTAACACCACTGCACTGCCCTAAACCCTGAAACACTAGCCCCAGCATGACCCCCTATGCTGCCTGAACACCACTGCACTGCCCTAAACACTGCAACCCAAGCCCAACCACGAACCCCTACACTGCCCGAACCTCACTGCACTGCCCTAAACCCTGTAACACCAGCCCCATCATGAACCCCTACACTGCCCGAACACCACTGCACTGCCCTAAATCCTGAAACACCAGCCCCAGCACGACCCCCTACACTGCCCGAACACCACTGCACTGCTCTAAACCCTGAAACACAAGCCTCAGAAAGACCCCCTATCCTGCCCAAACACCAATGCAATGCCCTAAACCCTGGAACACCACCCCCTGCACGACCCCCTACACTGCCCAAACAGCACTGCACTGCCATAAAACCTAAAACACTATCCCCAGCATGAGCCCTACACTGCCCGAACACCACTGCTCTGCCCTAAACCCTGAAACACTACCACCAGCAAGTCCCCATACACTGCCCGAACACCACTGCACTGCCCTAAACCCTGAAACACTAGCCCCAGCACGACCCACGATACTGCCCGAACACCTCTGCACTGCCCTAAAGCCTGAAACACTAGCCCCAGCACGACCCCCTACACTTCCCAAACACCACTGCACTGCCCTAACTCCTGAAACACCAGCCCCAGCATGACCCACTACACTGCCAGAACACCACTGCACTGCCCTAAACCCTGAAACACCAGCCCCAGCATGACCCCCTACACTGCCAGAACACCACTGCACTGCCCCAAACCCTGAAACACCAGCCCCAGCATGACCACCTACACTACCCGAACACCACTGCACTGCCCTAAACACTGCAACACCAGCCCCACCACGAACCCCTACACTGCCCGAACCTCACTGCACTGCCCTAAACCCTGCAACACCAGCCCCATCATGAACCCCTACACTGCCCGAACACCACTGCACTGTCCTAAACCCTGAAACACCAGCCCCAGAACGACCCCCTACACTGCCCAAACACCACTGCTCTGCATTAAAGCCTGAAACACCAGCCCCAGCACGACCCCTACACTGCCCGAACACCACTGCACTGCTCTAAACCTTGAAACACCAGCCCCAGAAAGACCCCCTACACTGCCCAAACACCACTGTACTGCCCTAAACCCTAAAACACCACCTCTGCATGACCCCCTACACTGCCCGAACACCACTGCACTGCCCTAAACAATGAAATACCACCCCCAGCAAGACCCCCTACACTGCCCGAACACCACTGCCATAAACCCTGAAATACCTCCCCCTGCATGACCCCCCACACTACCCGAACACCACCGCATTGCTCAAAACCCTAAAACACTACCCCCAGCATGACCCCTACACTGCCCGAACACCACTGCTCTGCCCTAAACTCTTAAACATCACCCCCCGCACTGCCTCCTACACTACCCAAACACCACTGCACTACCCTAAACCCTCAATCTACCCTCAGCACGACTCCCTACACTACCCAAACACCACTGCACAACCCTAAACCCTAAAACACTACCACCGGCACTAACCCCTACACTACATCAACACCACAGCACTACCCTAAACCCTAAAACACTACCCCAGCACGACCCCTATACCACCCAAACACAACTGCACAACCCTAAACCCTAAAACACTGCCCCCAGCATGACCCCTACAATACACAAACACCACTGCACTGCCCTAAACCCTGAAACACCAGCCCCAGCACGACCCCCTACACTGCCCTAACAGCACTGCACAGCCCTAAACCCTGAAACACCACACCCAGCAAGACCCCCTACAGTGCCCGAACACCACTCCCCTGCCCTAAACCCTTAAATACCACCCCCTGCATGATCCCCTACACTGCCCAAGCACCACTGCATTGCCCTAAACCCTGAAACACCCCCCCTGCATGACCCCCTACACTGTCCGAACATCACTGCACTGCCCTAAACCCTGAAACACCACCCCCAGCACGACCCCCTAAACTACCCGAATACTGCTGCACTGCCCTAAACCCTGAAACATCACTCCCAGCACAACCCCTTACACTGCCCAAACACCACTGCATTGCCCTACACCCTGAAACTCTACCCCCAGCACGACCCCCTACACTGCCCGAACACCACTGCACTGCCCTAAACCCTGAAATACCAGCCCCAGCAGGACCCCCTACACTGCCCAAACACCACTGCACTGCCCTAAACCCTGAAACACCACCCCCTTCATGACCCCCTACACTGCCTGAACACCAGTGCACTGCCCTAAATGCTGAAACACCAGCCCCCTGCACAACCCCCTACACTGCCCGAACACCACTGCTCTGCCCTAAACCCTGAAACACCAGCCCCCTACATGACCCCCTACACTGGCGGAACACCACTACACTGCCCTCAACCCTGAAACACCACCCCTGCACGACCCTTACACTGCCCGAATACCACTGCACTGCCCTAAACACTGAAACACCAGCCCCCTGCACAACCCACTACACCGCCCGAAAACCACTGCACTGCCCTAAACGCTGAAACACCTGCCCCCTGCACGACCCCCTATACTGCCCGAACACCACTGCACTGCCCTAAACCCTGAAACACCAGCCCCCTACACGACCCCCTACACTGCCCGAACACCACTGCACTGCCCTAAACCCTGAAACACCAGCCCCCTACACGACCACCCACACTGCCCGAAAACCACTGCACTACCCTAAACCCTAAAACACCACCCCCTTGCAGGAACCCCTACACTGCCCAAACACCACTGCACTGCCCTAAGCTCTTAAACACCACCCCTGCATGACCCCCTACACAGCCCAAACACCAATGCAATGCCCTAAACCATGAAACACCACCCCCTACACTGCCAGAACACCACTGCACTGTCCTACACCCTGAAACTCTATCCCCAGCACAACCCCCTACACTGCCCAATCACCAATGCACTGCTATAAACCCTGAAACACCAGCCCCAGCACGACCCCCTACACTGCCCGAAAAACACTGCACTGCCCTAAACACTGAAACACCAGCCCCCTGCACGACCCCTACACCGCCCGAAAACCACAGCACTGCCTTAAACCCTGAAACACCTGCCCCCTGCACGACCCCCTACACCGCCCGAAAACCATTGCACTGCCCTAAACCCTGAAACACCACCCCCTGCATGACCCCCTACACTGCCCAAACAACACTGCACTGCCCTAAACCCTGAAACACCAAACCTGCGTGACCCCCTACACTGCCCGAACACCGCTGCACTGCCCTAAACCCTGAAACACCACCCCCAGCACTTCCCCATACACTGCTTGAACACCGCTGCACTGCCTTAAACCCTGCAACACCACCCCAGCATGTCCCCTACACTGCCCGAACACCACTGCACTGCCCTAAATCCTGAAACACCACGTCCAGCATGACCCCTTACACTGCCCGAACACCACTGCACTGCCCTACACCCTGAAACTCTACCCCCACATGACCTCCTACACTGCCCGAACACCACTGCACTACCCTATACCCTGAAACACCACCCCCTGCATGACCCCCTACACTGCCAGAACACCACTGCACTGCCCTACACACTGACACTCTACCCCCAGCACAACCCCCTACACTGTCCAATCAAAACTGTACTGCTATAAACCCTGAAACACCAGCCCCAGCACAACCCCCTACACTGCCCGAATACCAATGCACTGCCCTAAACACTGAAACACCAGCCCCCTGCATGACCACCTACACTGCCCGAAAACCACTGCACTGCCCTAAACCCTGAAACACCAGCCCCCTGCATTACCCCCTACACCGCCCGAAAACCATTGCACTGCCCTAAACCCTGAAACACCACCCCCAGCACTTCCCCATACACTGCTTGAACACCGCTGCACTGCCTTAAACCCTGCAACACCACCCCAGCATGTCCCCTACACTGCCCGAACACCACTGCACTGCCCTAAATCCTGAAACACCACGTCCAGCATGACCCCTTACACTGCCCGAACACCACTGCACTGCCCTACACTCTGAAACTCTACCCCCAGCATGACCTCCTACACTGCCCGAACACCACTGCACTACCCTATACCCTGAAACACCACCCCCTGCATGACCCCTTACACTGCCAGAACACCACTGCACTGCCCTACACACTGACATTCTACCCCCAGCACAACCCCCTACACTGTCCAATCAAAACTGTACTGCTATGAACCCTGAAACACCAGCCCCAGCACGACCCCCTACACTACCCGAATACCAATGCACTGCCCTAAACACTGAAACACCAGCCCCCTGCATGACCACCTACACTGCCCGAAAACCACTGCACTGCCCTAAACCCTGAAACACCAGCCCCCTGCATTACCCCCTACACCGCCCGAAAACCATTGCACTGCCCTAAACCCTGAAACACCAGCCCCAGCACGACCCCCTACACTGCCCGAACACCACTGCACAGCCCTAAACCCTGAAACACCACACCCAGCAAGACCCCCTACAGTGCCCGAACACCACTCCACTGCCCTAAACCCTTAAATACCACCCCCTGATGATCCCCTACACTGCCCAAGCACCACTGCATTCCCCTAAACCCTGAAACACCACCCCTGCATGACCCCCTACACTGTCCGAACATCACTGCACTGCCCTAAACCCTGAAACACCACACCCAGCACGACCCCCTAAACTACCCGAACACTGCTGCACTGCCCTAAACCCTGAAACATCACTCCCAGCACAACCCCTTACACAGCCCAAACACCACTGCATTGCCCAACACCCTGAAACTCTACCCCCAGCACGACCCCCTATACTGCCCGAACACCACTGCACTGCCCTACACCCTCAAACTCTACCCCCAGCATGACCTCCTTCACTGCCCGAACACCACTGCACTACCCTATACTCTGAAACACCAGCCCCAGCATGACCCCTACACTGCCCGAACACCACTGCACTGCCCTAAACCCTGAAACACCAGCCCCCTTCACAACCCCCTACACTGCCCAAACACCACTGCACTGCCCTACACACTGAAACTCTACCCCCAGCACAACCCCCTACACTGTCCAATCAAAACTTCACTGCTATAAACCCTGAAACACCAGCCCCAGCACGACCCCCTACACTGCCCGAATACCAATGCACTGCCCTAAACACTGAAACACCAGCCCCCTGCATGCCCACCTACACTGCCCAAAAACCACTGCACTGCCCTAAACCCTGAAACACCAGCCCCCTGCATTACCCCCTACACCGCCCGAAAACCATTGCACTGCCCTAAACCCTGAAACACCAGCCCCAGCACGACCCCCTACACTGCCCGAACACCACTGCACAGCCCTAAACCCTGAAACACCACACCCAGCAAGACCCCCTACAGTGCCCGAACACCACTCCCCTGCCCTAAACCCTTAAATACCACCCCCTGCATGATCCCCTACACTGCCCAAGCACCACTGCATTGCCCTAAAACCTGAAACACCACCCCTGCATGACCCCCTACACTGTCCAAACATCACTGCACTGCCCTAAACCCTGAAACACCACCCCCAGCAGGACCCCCTAAACTACCCGAATACTGCTGCACTGCCCTAAACCCTGAAACATCACTCCCAGCACAACCCCTTACACTGCCCAAACACCACTGCATTGCCCTACACCCTGAAACTCTACCCCCAGCACGACCCCCTACACTGCCCGAACACCACTGCACTGCCCTAAACCCTGAAATACCAGCCCCAGCAGGACCCCCTACACTGCCCAAACACCACTGCACTGCCCTAAACCCTGAAACACCACCTCCTTCATGACCCCCTACACTGCCTGAACACCAGTGCACTGCCCTAAATGCTGAAACACCGGCCCCCTGCACAACCCCCTACACTGCCCGAACACCACTGCTCTGCCCTAAACCCTGAAACACCAGCCCCCTACATGACCCCCTACACTGGAGGAACACCACTGCACTGCCCTCAACCCTGAAACACCACCCCTGCACGACCCTTACACTGCCCGAATACCACTGCACTGCCCTTAACCCTGAAACACCACCCCTGCACGACCCTTACACTGCCCGAATACCACTGCACTGCCCTAAACACTGAAACACCAGCCCCCTGCACAACCCACTACACCGCCCGAAAACCACTGCACTGCCCTAAACGCTGAAACACCTGCCCCCTGCACGACCCCCTATACTGCCCGAACACCACTGCACTGCCCTAAACCCTGAAACACCAGCCACCTACACGACCCCCTACACTGCCCGAACACCACTGCACTGCCCTAAACCCTGAAACACCAGCCCCTTGCAGGAACCCCTACACTGCCCAAACACCACTGCACTGCCCTAAGCTCTTAAACACCACCCCTGCATGACCCCCTACACAGCCAGTACACCACTGCAATGCCCTAAACCATGAAACACCACCCCCTACACTGCCAGAACACCACTGCACTGTCCTACACCCTGAAACTCTATCCCCAGCACAACCCCCTACATTGCCCAATCACCAATGCACTGCTATAAAACCTGAAACACCAGCCCCAGCACGACCCCTACACTGCCCGAAAAACACTGCACTGCCCTAAACACTGAAACACCAGCCCCCTGCACGACCCCTACACCGCCCGAAAACCACAGCACTGCCTTAAACCCTGAAACACCTGCCCCCTGCACGACCCCCTACACTGCCCAAAAACCATTGCACTGCCCTAAACCCTGAAACACCACCCCCTGCATTACCCCCCTACACTGCCCGAACACCACTGAACTGCCCTAAACCCTGAAACACCAAACCTGCGTGACCCCCTACACTGCCCGAACACCGCTGCACTGCCCTAAACCCTGAAACACCACCCCTGCACTTCCCCATACACTGCTCGAACACCGCTGCACTGCCTTAAACCCTGAAACACCACCCCAGCATGTCCCCTACACTGCCCGAACACCACTGCACTGCCCTAAATCCTGAAACACCACGTCCAGCATGACCCCTTACACTGCCCGAACACCACTGCACTGCCCTACACCCTGAAACTCTACCCCCAGCATGACCCCCTACACTGCCCGAACACCATTGCACTACCCTATACCCTGAAACACCAGCCCCAGCATGACCCCTACACTGCCCGAACACCACTGCACTGCCCTAAATCCTGAAACACCAGCCCCGTTCACAACCCCCTACACTGCCCAAACACCACTGCACTTCCCTAAACCCTGAAACACCAGCCCCCTACACGACCCCCTACACTGCCCGAACACCACTGCACTGCCCTAAACCCTGAAACACCACCCCCTGCATGACCCCCTACACTGCCAGAACACCACTGCACTGCCCTACACACTGAAACTCCACCCCCAGCACAACCCCCTACACTGTCCAATCTAAACTGCACTGCTATAAACCCTGAAACACCAGCCCCAGCATGACCCCCTACACTGCCTGAATACCAATGCACTGCCCTAAACACTGAAACACCAGCCCCCTGCATGACCACCTACACTGCCCGAAAACCACTGCACTGCCCTAAACCCTGAAACACCAGCCCCCTGCATTACCCCCTACACCGCCCGAAAACCATTGCACTGCCCTAAACCCTGAAACACCACCCCCTGCATGACCCCCTACACTGCCCGAACACCACTGCACTGCCCTAAACCCTGAAACACCACCACCAGCTCTACCCCTACACTGCCCGAACACCGCTGCACTGCCCTAAACCCTAGAACACCACCCCAGCACGTCCCCTACACTGCCAAAACACCACTGCACTGCCCTAAACTCTTAAACACCACCCCCCGCACGACCCCCTACACTACCCAAACACCACTACACAACCCTAAACCCTAAAACACTACCCCCAGCACTACCCCATACACTACACCAACACCACTGCACTACCCTAAACCGTAAAACACTACCCCAGCATGACCCCTACACCACCCAAACATCACTGCACAACCCTAAACCCTAAAACACTGCCCCCAGCATGACCCCTACAATACACAAACACCACTGCACTGCCCTAAACTCTTAAACACCACCCCCGCACGACCCCCTACACTGCCCAAACACCACTGCACTGCCCTAAGCCATGAAACACCACCCCCGCATGACCCCCTACACTGCCCGAACACCACTGCACTGCCCTAAACCCTAAAACACCACTCTCAGCACTACCCCTACACTACACAAACAGCACTGCACTGCCCTAAACCCTAAAACACTACCCACAACATGACCCCCTTCACTACACAAACACCAATGCACTACCCTAAACCCTAAAACACTACCCCCAGCCTGATCCCCTACACTACCCAAACACCACTGCACTACCATCAACCCTAAAACACTACCCCATGCACGACCCCTACACTACCCAAATACCACTGCACTACCCTAATCCCTAAAACACGACCCCTACACTACACAAACACCGCTGCACTACCCTTAACCCTAAAACACTACCCCAGTACGACCACCTAAACTACATAAACACCACTGCACTACCCTAAACCTTAAAACACTACCCCTACACTACCCAAACACCACTGCACTACCCTAATCCCTAAACCACTACCCCAGCACAACCCCCTACACTACCCAAAGACCACTGCACTACCCTAAACCCTAAGCCACTACCCCCAGCATGTCCCCCTACACTACCCAAACACCACTGCACTACCTTAAACCCTAAAACACTACCCCCAGCAGTACCCCCTACACTACCCAAACACCACTGCACTACCCTAAACTCTAAAACACTCCCCCAGCATGACCCCCTACACTACCCAAACACCACTGCACTACCCTAAACCATAGAAAAGTAACCACCACCCCTTGCCCAATCCCCCTTACCTTTCACTCTCATGGTTCCCTCTCCTCGTGGTTCCTGCTTCATGTCATTTCTGAAGGGCGGTGCACGTCGTTGTGAGGAAACTGAACAGCCTCTGTTTCCTTACAACGACGTGGATCATCTACATTTTTATAGAACTCATGGTCATTTACCATACATACCTTTACAACAAAATTTGTTGAAAAGGCATGCGTGGTAAATGACCATGTGTTCTAAAAAAATACGTAGTAATGACTTCGCGATGTACAACGCATGCGTGGTAATGCATGCGTTGTAATGGTATCACAAAGTAAAAAGTCATTGTAACAGCTGTTTACCGATCGAAGCTGGGCCCTGTTCTTCAGTGAGTCATTTATTTGGTAAGTTAGGAGGAAGGAATGTGTATTTTTTACCGAAAAGTGCAGTCCCAGCTGTTGTATTGTGAAAGTGTCCACGTGGCCTGGTTTCCCTTCCGGTGAGAGAGTGGAAGAGTCTGTTTGGATCTAAAGGGGTTCTGCTGTTTTACGGGCCAGAGCGATACGTCATCAGAAAACACAGCTAATGGAAAGCGTTGTCCCCGAAGTGTGGAGCAATGCCATGAGAGGTCAACGAGTGTGCGTTCCACCGCAGTATGACCGTACCGCTTGACCCATGTACCACCTCCAGTGTACTGAAGCAGAAGCGGCATCCATCGCAGGTCCTCTTCAAGACCGTTGTAGTGGTACTTCTACATTTTGGAACTAGGGCATTTTAACCTTGTTGTTCCTGACTGATACAAAGAGAAGATCCTGTGTTATTCAGTGCCCTCGTTACCTTTTCTGTGGGAAGTGGTGCTTGTCACTTCGCTGCCCAGCCGGTGCACACAACTGGGCTCCCCACCTTGTGTGTCAACTGCAGGGCATCTGCCCTGGGATCACTTGTTTCGGTTTCTGGACTGGCAAAATAAACAGTTGCTCCCAAAGGACTAGCCTGAAAACTTAGGTGAATATCCCCTGCGCCAGCATTCCACAGAAATTCTTTCCTAGCTCTCCCACATCGACGACGATGTCATAATAGCACGGCTCCGTTCGCGACACCGTATGACTTTATAGGAGCCATAAAAGGACCTCGTCGGCGTGCTGACGTTAGTTCCACCTATTTTTTCCGTGCTACCGAGGTAAACAGGTGGACCGACACATTTTCACATGTATGCATAGTATACTATATATATATATATTACCTACTGGCGGTCGCCAGTAGGTAATTATAGTTAGGACCTATTTTCCATAGGAAATCCGCAAAAATCTATTCCCAATAAGGCTGGCGCCGGTTGACGAATCTTCGCGAAATTTTCCAAACTTTTGGCCAGCTCCGGTCCGCTCCTATCCTGAAAGTCTCGGGGTGATTCGTCAAGCGGGGGCCGAGAAAAAAGGGGGGTCCCAAAACACGTTTTCCCCATGCATTTTCCCATAGGACCTTTAGCCGCAGCTACAGCCCGAACTGCTGAACGGAATTACACCAAATTTGGCAAAGAGGTAGTCCACAGTTCAGACTCATGCCTTTTGCTTAAATGGTGTTAATCTGTTGAGTAGTTTCTGAGAAAATGACAGTTAAAAGTACACATATATCTATGGCCTCGGAGGATCCGCGCACCCTATGCGCACCCTGAGCGCACCCTCTGCGCGCACCCTCCCGATCACGCGCTGAATGCTTATTGGCTGTCAAGTGGTTGTCAACATTCGAAACCAGGAACTGTTGGCAGCCATTTTGTGCCTCGGTAGAAGCAAGGCTGAAGTAAGGGAAATAAGTGTGTAAAACATGTAAAGGGGCAGGGTAGAAATACTCTGACCCTCTAGACTTGCTTAAAGGGTCCCAGAAGGAACCCCAGGACCCCCTTTTTTTTTTTAAACAGGAAAATGCACGCAAGGTGCGTGGATTTGGCCGGAAAAAAAAACGGAGCTCGGCCTTCCACGGTTCCTTAATAATTAGCCCCCGGGGGGGCCAAATCCCGGGGGCAAACACCGTAATGTTTATTGGGGGGCCCAGGGGCCCCCAGCCCCGGGGACTGCTACCCCCCAGGGCTAGAAAATAGATGGGTGGGGGCGCTGAATGGCACCCCCAAGCCCAGGGGACCACCACACCCAGGGTCTTTATTTTTTGAGTGAGGGGTGCTGTGTGGCCCTCCTCCTCGAGTCCTCGAGGTCCCTGGGGACCGCCACCCCCCAGGGCCGGCTCCTGCAGTGTCCTTGGGTGCCCACCCCCAGTACACTATTGTTTGCTATGAGAGGGCGGGAGTCTCCCGCCCTCCCATAGCAAACTTCGTTTGGATTTTGAAAGAGAGAGCAGTGAAATCTGCTCCCTCTTTCAAAATCCAAACCATATTGCCTTTCTACACGGGGAGCTGCATGTCAGCAGCTCCCCATGTGGAAAAGCGATGCCGGCTCCGGCTCTCGGAGAAAAGCAGAAACAGATTTATTCACATGTTTCCTAACTTTCTCAACCTGTGGACAAAAATGATTGGATCAGTTCCATTTCTGCCTTTGACTAGACAAAGGCAGTTTGGGGAAAAAGTGAAGTCAATTCTGCAAAGGTGTCCTTGATAAGCATTTCAAAGTGCCTAGGTCAATGCCACCATAGTGCACAATTAGGAGGTCGTTGGAGATGCTTAAAGGATTTTATCAATGGCATCAATTGGTGCCACTTTAACCTTCTCTGTCCAATCCATTTAATGTCTACATTTGGCAAACCTAGGTCTTTGTGAATGCCTTTGTTTTCTGCATACCTTTGGCTCCAGAAAATATAGCTGTGTCCCACAATCCACACTCTAAGCATCTTGAAGGGAGGTCTGGATGCACTCAGATGGTCTCTGTAAATGAAATGGCAGTTTGAAAAGTAAGATTTTTCTAAAATGGTGGATAACATGCAGTTTTGAAAAAAGAAAAATGATTGGTTGTTTGACAACCTTCTACACTGAAAACTAGGGTGCATGTTTCTATTTTTTAAACGCATGATTCTTATTGGTTAATGAAAACTGGTTAAAACGAACATTATATAGGATGAGCTGATATGTTGAAAAGTCAAGCACACTTGCTGTTTTGATTAGCAACAGAACTTGTGACCTGTGTGCTCAGTTAAGTATTCTATGAACTGTTTCTATGGTAACAGGCAGATAGCATATTGGGGGTAGGGTTCAAATTTATGTCATTTGGAAAGGGTTGAATTGTTTAACCAAGAGAAATGTGTGTTAGCTTTTGAATTAATGTGGGAAGTAATGTGATTTAGTGTTTACATGTGTATGTGTTGAAAATGAGAGGGAAACTTTGCTATTCTTTGGTTTTGCTGACAGGTGCACAGTGCAGAGATTCTGTATAAGAAAATGTGGTGTGTGACTGACATACTTCTTAATCTACAAAACAACTTGAAAGGTGAGTTATTTAATTGTGAGGGGATGTATATGGTTTATTTTGATTTTAATCAGACTAATGTATTTCTCCTGCTAAAGTGCAGGGAGTATTTTTTTTTGTCTACAATCTTATTGTCATTGTGTGTGCATGTAGAAACCATTCTGTGATAAGCATTTGTGTTTTTCATGTGTTTGCAGACAGATAACTGTGCTGTTTTCATGTTTTGGTAGAATTAGAAACCAGTCATTGTTTATGTATTTGCAAAATAAGTCATGTTTCTTCACTAAAATCAATCAATCAAACAATCAATTTATATAGCGCGCTACTCACCCGCTAGGGTCTCAAGGCGCTGGGGGGGAGGGGTCTGGTACTGCTCAAAAAGCCAGGTCTTGAGTTGCTTCCTGAAGGACAGATGGTCCTTGGTCAGCCATAGGTGGATGGGGAGGGAGTTCCATGTCTTGGCCGCTAGGTAGGAGAAGGATCTTCCTCCGGCGGTGCTCTACGAATGCGTGGTACGGTGGCGAGGGCGAGGCTGGTCGATCGTAGCTGGCGGGTGGGCGTGTAGAAAGTGAGGCGGTTGTTGAGGTACTTGGGGCCCAGGTCATGGAGAGCCTTGTGTGCGTGGGTGAGGAGTCTGAACGTGATCCTCTTGCTGACGGGGAGCCAGTGCAGGTCTCTCAGGTGGGCGGAGATGTGGTTGTGGCGGGGGATGTCCAGGACGAGTCGTGCGGAGGCGTTCTGTATGCGCTGGAGTCTTTTCTGAAGTTTGGCTGTGGTTCCCGCGTAGAGGGTGTTCCCGTAGTCTAGTCGGCTGGTGACAAGTGCCTGGGTGACCGTCTTCCTGGTTTCGGTGGGAACCATCGAAAGATCTTTCGGAACATGCGCAGGGTGTTGAAACAGGATGACGAGACGGCGTTGACTTGTTGAAATGTAGTACTCCTTCTAGATTAAGAATGTGTTTTGGTACAGTGCAAGGGATAGTGTTGTTTGTCTAGAATCCCACAGTGAGTCTGTGTGCATTTAGGAATCATTTTGAGAGAAACATTTTGGTACTAATGTGTAGTAGAACATTTTCTGCAATGTGTTCAGTCACCTTACATCTTGTAGACTAGTAAATGTATTTTGTACAAGGGATAGTTGGTTGTCTACAATCACACTGTGAGTCTGTGTGCATTTGGGCAACTATTGTGAGAAAAGCATTTGGTAACATCATGTATTTGCTGCCAGATAACTGTTTTAAAACCTGTTTTGTTGTCAAGTTTGAGTAGCATTAGAGGCCAGTCATTGCTTATGCAATTGCAAAATGAGTCAGGTTTTCACAGTAGTGTGCAGTATTGAAATATATTGAATGTGTCCAGTCACTTTACCCTTTCTAGACTAGTGATTGTGTCTTGGTAAAGTACAAGGAAGAGTGTTGCTTGTCTAGAATCACACTGTGAGTCTGTATGCATTTGGGAACCACTGTGAGAGAAGAATTTGGGTACTTCATATCTTTGCATACACATAACTGCTTAAAAACCTTTCCTGTTCTCAGGTGTTGGTAGAATTAGAAGCCAGTCATTGCTTATGTATTTGAAAATGAGTCAGGCTTCTATGCTAAAGTGCAGTACTGAAATATGTAGAATGTGTGCAGTTACTTTACCTCTTCCAGAGTAGTGAATGTGTTTTGGTAAAGTACAGGAGATAGTGTTGCTTGTCTAGAATCACACTGTGAATCTGTCTGCATTTGGGTAACCATTGTGAGAGAAGCATTTGGTAACATTGTGTATTTGCTGACAGATAACTGTTTTAAAACCTGTCATGTTGTCAAGTTTTAGTAGCATTGGAAGCCAGTCATTGCTTATGCATTCATAAAATGAGTCAGGCTTTGACACTAGTGTGCAGTACTGAAATATGTAGATTGTGTGCAGTCCCCTTACCCCTTCCAGAGTAGTGAATGTGTTTTGGTAAAGTCTAAGGGATAGTGTTGCTTGTCTAGAATCACACTGTGAGTCTGTGTGCATTTGGGCAACCATTGTGAGAGAAGCATTTTGTTACATCATGTATTTGCTGACAGATAACGGCTTAAAAACCTGTCATGTTGTCAAGTTTCAGTAGTATTAGAAGTCAGTCATTGCTTATGCATTGATAAAATGAGGCAAGCTTGTATATTAGTGTGCACTATGGAAATATGTAGAATCTCTGCAGTCACTTCAGCCCTTCCACACTAGTGAATGTGTTTTGGTAAAATAGAGGGAATAGGGTTGTTTGTCTAGAATCACACTGTGAGTCTGTGTGCATTTGGAACTAATGTGAGAGAAGCATTTGGGGGTTTCATGTTTTTGCAGACACATAAGTGCTTAAAAACCTATCCTGTTGTTATATTTTGGTAGAAATAGAATCCATTTATTGTTTATGTGTTTGTAAAATGAGTCAGGTTTATACACTAATGAGCAGTAGTAAAATATGTGGAATGTGTGTACTCAAATTACCTCTTCAAGAATGGTAAATGTGTTTTTGTAAAATTCAAGGGATAGTGTTTGTTTTCTAGAATCACACTGTGAGTCTGTGTGCATTTAGAAACTGTACTAAGAGAAGGATTTTGGTATTTTATGTGTTTGCAGACATATAACTGGTTAAAAACCTATCCTATTCTCATACTTTGGTAGAATAAAAAACAAGTCATTGGTTAGGTATTTGTAAAAGAGTCAGGGTTCTACAATTATGTGCAATAGTACAATATGTGGATTGTGTGTACTTTGTTTACCAATTCCGGAAACGAAAATGTGATTTGGTAATATGTATGGGATAGTGTTTGTTGTCTAGAATCACACTGAGAGTCTGTATGCATTTAGGAACCATTTAGAGAGAAGGTTTTGGGTACTTTATGTCTTTGCATACATATAAGTACTTAAAAAACTCTAATCATTTAGTCAGTACCCAAGTACTCATACACTGAGCCAGGCCTTAGCACATGGACTGTTTCAAACGTCTATCCACTATGCATGCAGGCTTCTAACCACCTACACACGTGTCTTTCACACCTTCAATACCCCAGTCAGCATTCATACAGTTCCTTCAAGCACCCTGTCAATCCCCTTACACTCCTTCAGTGACTCATTCAGCACCATGTAGTAATCCATTTACTGCACCAAACCCCAAACACTTATAAATTCGACCAGGCACTCTCCTTGCAATACTCTAAACATTCAGTTACTATCCAAGTACTAATGGAGTGAGGCAGGCCTTAGCACATGGATTGATTCAAACGCCTATCCACTATGCATGCAGGCCTCTAACCACCTAAACACTTGTCTTTCACACCATCAATATCCCAGTCAGTATCCATACAGTTCTTGCAAACACCTTGTCACTCCCTTTGAACTTCTCCAGTGATTTATTCAGTATCATGCAGTAATCCATTAACTTTGCAAAAAAACAAACAATTATAAATTCATTCAGGCACTCTCCTTGCAATACTCTAAACATTCAGTCAGTACTCAAGTACTAATGGAGTGAGGCAGGCCTTAGCACATGGATTGATTCAAACGCCTATGCACTATGCATGCAGGCCTCTAACCACCTACACACTTGTCTTTCATACCTTCAATACCCCAGTTGGTATTCATACAGTTCCTGCAAACACCTTGTCACTCTCTTTACACTTCTCCAGTAACCGATTCAACACTATGTAATAATCCATTCACTGCGCCAAAACCCAACCAGCAATAAATTTACCTAGGCACTCTCCTTGAAGTACTCTAATGATTGAGTAAGTACTGAGGTACTTATGTAGTGAACCCAGCTTTAGTGCATGCACTGCTTCAAACATCTATGCACTATGTATGCAGGCCTCTAACCACCTATACACTTGTCTTTCAGACCTTCAATAAACCAGTCAGTATTCATACAGTTCCCGCAAATGTGGTAAATAATTTAATTACCGGGACTTAATTTGATACAGAAACATAATAAAATAGCTCAGTAAATAAGAGGCAGAATCCGTGGTATTAGAGGTTCGGAATGGGCTTTATTCCAATGGTCGATTATAATCGGTTGCTCCAGGTTCCATCACCACGAAGGTTCAGGAAGTGAAGTACATACGTTATTGACAATCAATTACTTTTATACAATAAGCATTACAGTGAAGCAAATACAAGAGGCGTAACAATTGATAGTGGAGATAATATATTCATACGTGGCAAAGATAGGCGTAACTGGGTGTGTTTAAAGAACGTCATCAGATGTGATGTCATAAGAGGGTGGTTACATGAAAGAATTTCGCAATGTCAGCAGAAATACTTGGTAGAAATGCGCGCGCAGCAGCATGACGTGTGATTGACGTGCAGCTAGGGGGTGAAGGGGACTTGACATTTAGCTCTACATGTGGCGACAAATGTCTGGAGGGTCAAGTCAACCTAATCCCAAATCATATCTAACATCCTATGTTTAAAGAACTATGTTATCCAAAAGAGAGGCCTTCTTGGAGTAGAATCTTATTCTATACTGACTATACTGACTGTTAGTGCGTGTACAAGCGTCTAAGTGTCTACACTAGATGCGAGGGCAGGAATCTTCCATAGTAACAGTGCTATGAATTACTTGCATAAAGACAGAGAAGCCGAGCCTTTGCTCGGTAGCTGGCAGAATGTTTACTTAAGCTACTAGACAGGAATGCATTGGGCAGGGAGCGGAGCAGATAATTTCCGAAGGTGAAATACAGTTCTTGGCAGGCAGCAAGCTGATGTCAGGCATCGTGAGCCGCGCAGAGGATGAGACAAAGTTCATGGTCACAGATGCAGGCTCGGACTGGAGCTTCAGAGACAGAAAGCAAGAAAAGCTTGATGACAGAATCAGGGCCTACTTGCCTGGACTGTAAAATGGCATAAGTGAACCATATAAAGGCGGTGGCCTTTCGTACTTAGGAATGGAATATCCGGCCCATTCATGGCGGATCAACAGAGGACATGTTAACGGTGGACGCATATGTATTTGCGTCTTCATAACTGGAACTGGAGGGATCATACATGTACTTGTAACATGCACATAGAACCGTTGGGGTCCAAGATAGGGGACATAACTGATCATAAAAATCCATATTTCCACATTCCCTCCTTGTCCCCTACTTGCCCGTCAAGAGATATCAATCTTCATTAATCCATTGATCTGTTCATATAGCATCATTTGTTCTTCTTTCTTCTTCCGGGATCTTGAATGAAAATCTTGATGTGGAATGCACGATGTGGCACACAGACCACAAATCGCTGGTCCACATTGTAGGCATAAGCAGCAACTGAATAGTATGAGAAGGCCAATACCTAGGAAGGATAGAACTCTCCATCCCCAGGCTGATAACACGCTCCAAAACCAACCGGACCAAGTCCAGGTGCCTGGATTCTGGTGTATCTGGCTTACAATCTTATGAAGGCGCGTTATAGCTTTATATACAGATGGCGAATTTTCTGGTATGAAAATGCAACAGCTTGATCCGATGACCCTACAAGCTCCGCCCCTATCGGCCAGGATGACGTCAAGGACAAGACGATTTTGAAGCACAACAATCCGCATAGCAGACTGCTCTTCTGTTAAATTGCCTAAGGCGGAAATAGTTTCGTTCACTACTGCTTCAAGGGTTCTAGTCAATCTACGTATCAGCTTACTATTAGTAACGGTACCTATATAGGGAAAGAGACCTTTATTGAAATCTGTGTATTTTTCCCATGCTGTTTCAGTGTAGTCGACTATTGGGAGATCTCTCCTTTCTCTATTGTGTACTAAATGAGTATTTCTGTGATAATCAGGAGGAGCTAGAAAAACAGGTGGCAAAAGGAATCCAATGTAGCAAGTACCATCCCAATCTAGAGGCAAACGTACGTATGCCGTCTGACCACATATAAAATAGGAATGGCGGGAAGCTCTAAATGTAGACTTGCCTTGATCACTGAATTCTATTACAGTGGTGCATCTACTATGGCCCATATGTATGGAACCATTCTTTCTTACACATAATTCTCCTTTTACTGGAAATACTGACATGGCGGGCAAACTTGGATTAGCTTCGGATTCGACATTCAAGATCAGGAGATTAAGCGTAAAATTACCTAATCCATATACTTCATTTTCTAGATCAGTTCCTGTTCGTTTGGGAAGTCCCTCCTTGTTGGGGTGGCAGACTTTAAGTAAAACTAAGTTCGGATTTCCCCATACCCCATTGTCTTGATAAACTGCAGAGTTCGAATCTTGGGAATTAATTAAACTAAACCATGCTCCACAGGAGCCGTTGTGTGTGAACGGGTATGGAAAAAGAGGTAGAATTCCTTTATAGTTCTGATAGGGAGGGAGTCGGCCACATATCCAACAATTTGTAGCATTGCTAACCTGATGGGAATGATGTAACATACTAATAAAAGTGTTATTGTGCAGCGCAAATCTGTATGACAATTCATGCGGAGGTAATTCGCTAAAAGAATGTTCAGCAGTAATATTATAAACATGTCTAGAACTAGGATAACATATGTGCAACAATATACTTGCAGTAATTATTAAAAGACTAAGGAAAAACGAAATTAATAACGTCACTGTACAATGACTACGCAGTGATTTACAGTACGCCTGTCGTTTCAGCATTTTTCGGGTGCATTCTCTATTCAGGTCCAAGGGATACATGTCAGAGACAATTCAACCGCTTCACCTCGGAGAGGACTTAAACAATCAAATTGCTTGACTGATTGGACCTGAGCTTTAGTTTATAATGTTCGGCATTACTTTTTTCAACAAAAGGAAGTTTTGAGTCAATGGGTGAAGACACACAAGGTGTAGTTTTTATATCTGATGGTAGTCCATAAAATTTCTTAATATGACTTGAATGAATCCAGCCTTTCCTGCCTTCGATCTTCACGGCTGTCCTCGTCGTTAATAACACGAGCTGAGGCGACCTCCACCTAGGATCCAGCTGAGTCTTTCGATCAAAGTTCCTCACTAAAACGAGATCCCCCGGAATTACGTCATGGGGTTTCACTTTAGTGTTGTCAGGAAAAGCTGCAGCTACCTGTGAACGACAAGATTGTAGTGCAGACATCAAGGAAGCCAAATAATCTGTCAGCATATTACAGTCAATATCAGTTATTTTACGTGGTATAGGCGTCCCCCACATATTTGGTGGTCTGCCGAAGATCACTTCATACGGGGATAGCCCTGTTCGAGAGTGTGCTACCATTCTCATGTAAAAGAGTGCAACTGGTAATGCTACTACCCAGTCGACACCTTTCTCCCTGCATATTTTGGACAGTCTGATTTTTAAAGTTTGATTATGTCGCTCCACGAGACCTGCTGCCTCGGGGTGTCGGACACAATGAAACTTCCACTGATAACCTAACAAAAGTGAAACGTGTTTCATTAGTTCGGATGAGAACGGCTGGCCGTTATCTGAGTAGACAGCACGCGGTAAACCGTATCGTGGGAAGAATTCTCGAACTAGCTGCTTGGCAGTAGTCGGGGCAGTGTAATCTGAAACCGGGTACGCTTCGGTCCAACGGGAAAGAGCACAGACAACTACGAGAACATATTTGAATCCTCAACATCGTTCCATCTGGATATAATCCATCTGGAGGACTTCAAAAGGGTGATCAGGAGGCTGAAATCCACCCTGCTCTACGGGAATGCTTTTTCCTGGGTTGAACTGACAACAGATCATACAGGTACGAACTTTTTGTTTCGCTGCTGCTCGTAAATGCTTGTTGAACCAAATATGTTGAATGCGTCTAGCATAGCTTTCTCTCCTAGATGCGCTGGACTATGGACAGTGTTAATAATGACTTGGACCATCGAATCAGGAAGGAACCACACAGATTTTTCCTTCGTCATCCATCCTTGATCTGTTTGGATCCCTCCTAATTCAGTCCATTTCTTTATTTCGTCTGGTGTAGCATGTGTCTGTATATCAATTACGTCAAGAGTAGGATCTTTAACCGTCATACAATGTGTTGGCGTCAGGACTATTGTCTTTGTCATGTCGGATGTTTGAGTTTGAGCAGTCCGTTTAGCTGTTCTGTCAGCTAAATCATTGCCTTGAGAAATGATATCAGTAATTTTCGTATGAGCTTTACATTTCATAATCGATATTGCAATGGGCAAATGTATTGCATCTAATAAGGCATGAATGAGGGGTCCGTGCTGAATGTGGGCACCGTGAGAAGTTAAATAACCTCTCTCTCGCCACAGCACGCCGAAGTCATGTACAACTCCGAATGCATAACGTGAATCAGTGTATATGTTGACTTTTTTATTTGTGGCTTGAATACAGGCCTGTGTCAGAGCGACGAGCTCTGCTGCTTGAGCGGACAAGGTATTTATACACTTGGTTTCAATAATTTTAGTGTCTGTTGTGACTGCGTAAGCGGCCACTAACTCTCCTGTACTTGTTCTCATACATGAACCATCTACATACAACGTCAGGTCTGGATCTGACAATGGAACATCTGTCAAGTCTTGTCTGGGTTTCGTCGTGATTGTAATAACATCAATACAATCATGGGCTAATGGGTCTGTTCCATTTACAGGTAAAAGTGTGGCAGGATTCAATGTGTTACAACGTCTGATTTCTATATGTGGCTGAAACAATGTTAGTTCGTATCCTGTAAGTCGCGCTACAGTCAAGTGTTGTGTTTGCGTTCGATTCACAAGAACCTCTACTGCGTGTGGTACTTGTACTGTCAATGGATGTCCTAACACTATGGCATCGCTTTGTCTGATTGCTAAAGCTGTCGCTGCCACTGATTTCAGGCACGCAGGCAGAGCCTGAGCTACGGGATCTAATGTACTAGAAAAATAAGCACACGGTTTGTGTGATCCTGCTTGTTCCTGTTTGAGTACTGACAAGGCAGTACCTTCTCGTTCTGTAACAAAGAGTATAAAATGTTTTCTGTAACATGGTGTTGCTAAAACAGGTGCTTGGCATAGAGCGTTCTTTAAGCTTTCAAAAGCTAGTGTGTGTTCCTGAGTCCAAGGGAGAACAGTCGATGTGGCTGCCTCCTGTGTTGTTAATTGAATGAGTGGTTTTGCTAGAAATGCATACTGAGGGATCCACTGCCTACAATATGAAGTGAGGCCTATGAAAGCCCGCACCTCCTTTTGTGTCTTGGGTATAGGCATGTTAGCTATTAACTGGATACGATCTGGTGTAAGCTGCCTTCCCTCCTTGGACAGCGAGTGACCAAGGTAAATAACTCGCTGGACACAGAATTGCAGCTTAGAAGGGGACACCTTGTGCCCCTTTTCGGCTAGAAATTGTAAAACCGTCAGTGATGCTTTTTCACATTCAGGTTCGCTTCGGGCGGTGATCAGCAGATCATCGACATATTGAAGCAAAGCAGTGTTAACTGGCATGTGGATACTGTCGAGTTCTCGTTTCAGTGCTTGGCTATAGATGCTGGGGCTTTCTGTAAATCCTTGAGGTGCGCGTGTGAATTTAAAGCTACGTCCATTTAAACTAAATCCGAACAAATATTGGCTTTCCGGATCTATTGGGACGCTGAAAAAGGCATTCTTGAGATCAATTACAGTAAAGAATGTTGCTTCGGAATCAATAGCTGTCAGTAATGAAGAGATGTCTGGAACTACGGGGTATTGTGGTACAATACATTTATTTAATTCGCGCAGATCAATAACCAATCGATATACTGGGGGAGCTTTTGGATCAGTTCGTTTAAGAATCGGAATTATCGGTGAATTACATACATTGGAGTCGGTCTCCACAACCACTCCTTGGCCGATAAGTTCGTCAATGATTTGCAGTAAAGCCATTACAGCATCTGGGGGCAACTTGTATTGTCGCATTCGTGGTAGTACCACTCCTGCCTTTAGTGTGACTCGATAGGGTGTAATGTTCATGCAACCAACATCGGTAGGGCCTTGTGCCCATAAATGTGTGGGTAAAGTCTGCAGTCGGGAATCCATATCTCGAGACACATAATGACCTTTGAAATCACGTAAAAACAATCTTACTCCTTCCGGAGAACAACATATTATAGCTCCTAGAGCTTTCAGTGTTTTTATTCCTAACAAGTTTTCTGGACATGATTTAGTAAGCAATAAATCTGTAGCTCTGGTCAAGGGTCCTATCGTAAGTGGAAGAGGCTGTGATACTTCATTAACAATAGGTTTTCCTGAAAAACCAAGGGAAATATTCTGTGAGCCTGAGAGAGGTGCCCCTGGAACTTCACTACGTTTTATGGTTGTTCGACTTGCCCCTGTATCGAGTAAAAATTTTCTATCTTGGCCTAATAATTCACTATGTACATAAGGTCCTTCTTGGTCTACAGGGACCTCAATAAGGGGTAAGTCAACTTCCCTCTCCAGGCTGGTTCATGCGTATCGTTGATAATCAGGATAGTCATACTGTGCGGTCTGGTACAGCTGTCGTGTCGTGGTTTGTGTGGCAGCAGCCAGCAACGCTGGTGCGGCTGGCACAAACTGTATAGACTGTTGTGGAGCTGGCATGGCCTGTGCATGCTGCGGTGCTCCTTGTTCATTCTGATCCTGTCTAAGTGGCCGTGGTCTTTCTTTTGTAATACCTGTGGCGATATTACGCTTCAGGACTGGGCAATCGTGTATGTAATGTCCTGGCTGTTTACAATAGTTGCATGTCCCTTTTACAGGTCCTGCTGAATCACCGGAATGTGTCGTACCCTTTTTATGTCCTTCAGTTGGAACTGTCTGGGAGACTAGCATTTTCATTTTTGTGTCTTTCATGCGTCTTTGTTCATGTTCTTGTTCCTCTCTAATCCTATTGTAATGGTACTGTAACATTTGTAACATTTGTGATGGGGTATTACCTTGCCATGTACTCTCGAATTTTAGTACTCTATTCTTCACTTGGGGCAAAGAATTTTCAACTAATTTTGTCACAAACAGATGTGGGTATGACTCGCTACTTGCTTTTATACCACTATTTATACCAAAACATTTTTCGAATCGGGCATAGAAATCACTAGTGTCTTCATCTTGCTTTTGTTTACAGGCTGAAATTGCACCCCAGTCTTCCTTTTTCGTAGTTAATAAACGTGGCAGTACCTGTACTAGTAAACCTGGCAGTGCTTTAGTTTTGTCCCCAAGCCCCGAACCTGGACCTCGGGCCTTTTCTTCATTTTCTAATGCTGTCCACTCTATCTTTTGGTCTCCTACCTCCCACTCTTTTTCCTTGAGTTTTTCATAAATGCCAGCAGGCATTAATACCTTTAATATTGTCATAATGTCGGGATAGGTATACTCTCCCATGAGTAACATATCTTTAATTTCTCGGTGGAAACCCGCTGGGTCTTTGTCATGACTGGGTACCACTTTCTTCATTTCTAACAATTCTATTTTCGATATGGGCGTATATACATATACACGTTTAAACTGATTATCCTCGCCCTTTATTGGGTGTACTTCTCGTAAGGGATTCTGTCTGTCCATGTAATACATCGGTCTCTCCTTGATGGGCAATGAAACATTTTCTGGACATACAAAAAGAATGTACTGTTTTCTATATTCTAGTATTTCCTTAATCAACTTAGTACCTGAACCTTTCCATCTATTCGTGAGTAATTCGGTCAATATATCAGGTAAGGGACCAGGATCTGAATGTTGGCTTTTATATAGTATAAGAAGTTGTTGAATCATATACATCCCAGCTAAACGCTGTTCATCTGGGGTGAGGTTAAAAAATGTGTGTGCTATTGTATCATCATCATACTTTCCGGGACTGTCAACCCAATGAACGGCTGACCTGGCTAATTCTTGTTCATCCATAGAATCGAGAAAATGATAACCCCTTCGTTCTCGCAGTAATTTGTCAGCGGCTTGGAACGAATGCTCGGGGGATCTCATATTTATTATAGGTGTTTGGAAATTCCTGTTATTATCTGGACATATCGGACGTATCGGGTCAGTAAAATATCTAGTACTATTACAAGATCTTCCTCTACCTACATAGGCTATGGTTTCTGACTGTCCTGTGGACGGTCCTGATCCTTCTTCCTCCTCGTCTTGTTCAAACTGGTCTACCGTTAATCTTTCTTCGTGTAGGCGTTCTATTTCTTTACGGATCTTTCTGCACATGGCTATTATACATTTTTGCCTATCATGTCTCCCTTCTGATATATTCTGGCTCCATCTGGTAAGAGTTTGCATTATTTCCGGATCTACCCCCGGTCGGTCTTGATTTCTGATCACACAATTTATAAGGAAACGTAACAGTTCCCCTTGTATCTCCACTTTCTGGTATTCCATAGCTCTGTTAATACATTCAGGGTCTCGCCCTGTTTGGACATAATGATATATATTATCTAGATGCACAGTCATTCCTGGTAACTTCCCTAAATACACCGCGGCTCGTCTGATACGTAATGATGCCATGATCATTTCGTCCTCTTTGCCGGGCACAGGGTCATATCTACAATCTACTAGAAGTTCCTTAAGCGTGCGGGCATTTATGAGTTTGGGGGTACGTGGATGTGCTGACTCTTGAAAGGTAAGTTTATTTATTCTGGGTGGCGTAGAAAAAATATTGGTAGCACCTCCGGTAGCCCCGTCTGGAGTATCGGGCGTGAAAGGATTCGTAGAACGCGATACAGCAACTATAGGTGTGGACGACACAGCTATAGAAGTAGCTGTAGGAACAGATGTGGAAACGGACGTGCTTGCCGGAACTTGTGTCAGGATTTGATGCTGTAAGGATACAGGTACAGGATCTTGGCGTTGAACCTCCCCGGCCAACGGTCTATGTGGGGCGGGGTTAGCATACTCGGGAGCTGCGTCATCTAAATATGAGGAAAGAAAAACATCTTCTGCGGTTCTAGGATGCCCCTTAGGATGTACCTTTATTGGAAATAATGGGGGTGGCAAGTCTTTTGGTATCCCCGCAGTAGCCTTAGGTAATCCCTCGGCCAGAAGGGGATACATACCCTTCATAAGGGCATGTCTTTGTCTGTCTACTTGTTCTGATTTTACTCGTGTACCTTCTTCAATTAATAGATTTTCTTGAACTTTATTTGAATTCTCTTTACTCTTCTCTTCCTGTCTACGTGCTTTTTCTGTTCGTCTATACGATTCTTTACGCCATAATTCAATGGCATCTTTCTGTGATTGTCTAGCTTTCTTTTTCCATAATTCTTCCTCTACTTTCACGATGCACTCTGCATCCCAGGTCCCAGCTGCGGGCCACCTCTGACTTTCTGGTAATTCCTTAGTGTAGTCTACCCATAAATCAAGAAATAATATAGCGTCTAGGCCGTGTTTATGATACATGAAGTACCCTGGAGTGTCCCTAGGAGGAATAGGAACAGCTTCTTCGAGTACCCCTTTTCTAGTTGTGATCTGTCTTAGTTTTGAAAAGAGCGGCATATTGACAACTGATCTGATACTTGGTTTTGAACAAACTTAATACAATAAAACACAATAATGAACAGTCATACACACCACAATATGCAGAACGTACTTAAAACATTTAACATTTAACATTTAAATGAGCAACGATGATGATGACGATGATCTAAAAAACTTTATCACTAAACATAATACTCGGCATTTAACTGAATTATTCTGAATTTATATACTTGATATACTAGATATACTGCTAAACAGTACAGATACACTGCTAAAACAGTGCAGACCGGATTTGTGTACCCAAACCCGTCTGGACCGGCACAACTTATGTGCACGCCAGAACGCCTCCCCAGTAATGGTACTCACCGGGTAGCTCGGAACGGAAGGCCTCGGAACGGATCTGAACTGAACTTGAACCGGACTGGACTCGACTTGAACACTTCGGAAACCGGACTTGACTTGAGACTTCGGAAACTGGTGGGCCTCTGTATACCTCGGATCTTGCTCTCTCAGCTAGGCTCTGGTCGGGATACTTCGCACTTCTCACCGCCTCGTCTGGGTGTTGATCGCAGCCTCAGTCGCCCCCGCTTGACCGGAGGGAGATACAGGAAATCCTGCTGGTACGCGTTGTTGTCCGTCCAGCTGTGGCAGGAGACCGGGCCTGCAACGCACCGCCGGCGCGTGAGATGAGAAAGTGTCCCTGTTCGGGCGCCATTCATGTGGTAAATAATTTAATTACCGGGACTTAATTTGATACAGAAACATAATAAAATAGCTCAGTAAATAAGAGGCAGAATCCGTGGTATTAGAGGTTCGGAATGGGCTTTATTCCAATGGTCGATTATAATCGGTTGCTCCAGGTTCCATCACCACGAAGGTTCAGGAAGTGAAGTACATACGTTATTGACAATCAATTACTTTTATACAATAAGCATTACAGTGAAGCAAATACAAGAGGCGTAACAATTGATAGTGGAGATAATATATTCATACGTGGCAAAGATAGGCGTAACTGGGTGTGTTTAAAGAACGTCATCAGATGTGATGTCATAAGAGGGTGGTTACATGAAAGAATTTCGCAATGTCAGCAGAAATACTTGGTAGAAATGCGCGCGCAGCAGCATGACGTGTGATTGACGTGCAGCTAGGGGGTGAAGGGGACTTGACATTTAGCTCTACATGTGGCGACAAATGTCTGGAGGGTCAAGTCAACCTAATCCCAAATCATATCTAACATCCCATGTTTAAAGAACTATGTTATCCAAAAGAGAGGCCTTCTTGGAGTAGAATCTTATTCTATACTGACTATACTGACTGTTAGTGCGTGTACAAGCGTCTAAGTGTCTACACTAGATGCGAGGGCAGGAATCTTCCATAGTAACAGTGCTATGAATTACTTGCATAAAGACAGAGAAGCCGAGCCTTTGCTCGGTAGCTGGCAGAATGTTTACTTAAGCTACTAGACAGGAATGCATTGGGCAGGGAGCGGAGCAGATAATTTCCGAAGGTGAAATACAGTTCTTGGCAGGCAGCAAGCTGATGTCAGGCATCGTGAGCCGCGCAGAGGATGAGACAAAGTTCATGGTCACAGATGCAGGCTCGGACTGGAGCTTCAGAGACAGAAAGCAAGAAAAGCTTGATGACAGAATCAGGGCCTACTTGCCTGGACTGTAAAATGGCATAAGTGAACCATATAAAGGCGGTGGCCTTTCGTACTTAGGAATGGAATATCCGGCCCATTCATGGCGGATCAACAGAGGACATGTTAACGGTGGACGCATATGTATTTGCGTCTTCATAACTGGAACTGGAGGGATCATACATGTACTTGTAACATGCACATAGAACCGTTGGGGTCCAAGATAGGGGACATAACTGATCATAAAAATCCATATTTCCACACAAACACCATGTCATTCCCCTTACACTCCTCCAGTGACCCTTTCAACATCATGTACTAATCCATTGACTACACCAAAACCCAACCACTTATAAATTCAGCGAGACACTCTCCTTGTAGTACTCTAATGATTTAGTCAGTACCCAGGTCCTTATGTAGTGAACCCGGCCTTAGCACATGCATTTCTTCAAATGTCTACCCACTATGCATGGAGGCCTCTAACCACCTACACACTTGTCTTTCACACCTTCATTTGTCCAGTCAGTATCTATAAATTCCCAAAAAAACCCTAACACTCCCCTTGCACACCTCCAGTGACTCATCCGACACCATGTACTAATCTATTGGCTGCGCAAAAACCCGAACCTTTAAAAGATTCATTCAGGCACTCTCCTTGCATTACTCTAATGTTTCAGTCAGTACCCAGGTACTCATGCAGTGAAGCATGCATTTTCACAAGGACTGCTTGAAACAACTATCCATTATGCATGTAGTGGTCAAACCAGTTTCACACTTGTGCCTCAGGCGTACATTTCCATAGTCACTATGCATACACTCCAGCAAACACACTGTGACTGCTGTTGTAAACCCATAGTGAGTCTTTCAGTACCATGTAGTAATCTATTCAGTAAAGTAAATCTCAAACAACTGTGAATTCACTCAAATGTCTCTCCTTATAGTACTGTAATCATTCAGTCAGTAAGCATGTAGTCTTTCAGTGAGGCAGGCTTTAGGGAATGAAGTGCTTCAAAGTAGTATACACTATGCATGTAGTAGTCTAACCACCTTCACACTTGTGCTTCAGGCCTATAATTTCTTAGTCAGTATTTATATAAAATGTGTTTGTATAGTAATAGAAAAGTATAATATATAAACATATTAATATACATTTTTTTGTGATTAAGTTTTACAGATACTGTTTATTAGCATTAAAATAGAGAAATCATGCCGGACAAAGTAAGAAAAAGAAAACAACAGAAAAAGGACAGTTACTTGAAGAAAAATCAACCACAAGTATTGAATGAACAACATAATGTGGCTAAAAATAAAAAATCTTCTGGTAAGATCACAAAGCAATTTATTAAAAATGTTTGTAGGACCAGACAGAATGTACAGAATACTGAAAACTCTGAGAATGCTTCAACTAAAAAAAATAATCAAAATAATAGGAAAAGCCAAAAAGCAAATGGACAGTCAAAGGAGACGAATTATGGTAAAAGAAGACAAAATCAGTATAAAGAAATACGCAAAAAATATTTTACAAGAAAGTAGTACATAATTTGCTGAAAGATGTGAAGAAATATAAAAAGAGAGCTCTATTTTATAAAAAAAAGAAGCATATTGAAACCATTGTTGAAAAGGCTTTTGAAGTAAAAAGGAAACTATTCATTTCAGTATTAAACAGAATTTGATCACTAGATAAACCAATCCATTTAATTTACGCCAAAGGTAAGAGGAAAAGAATAATTAGCAGAACAAATTTTTGTGATTTTTTTGGGGTGAATAGAAACACAGTTCAAGGTCAGAGCCTTTCTTTAATGAAGAGAGTTATTTACAGAGCAATAATGTATTGCATGCAGTTGACACCAGTGGTCGAGGTTATGAGGTTAGAAATGGTTGTCCAATTGACAAAGTTAAAATGGTTCAAAGAAATGCAGAAGAAGTGATAGCTGATGAAGTTCTAGGGAGACACCCTAAAGACCCTGTGTACAGTTGGGATTGCAGTAGTATTTGTAGTGTACAACAAGAATCTATTGATAAATCATGCATTTTCATACGAGCATATAGTAAAAAAAGTGTTAAACAAAAGATTAAGGTTTTGCAAGGACTATACCCTTGCAGAGTGAGAAAAAATACTGGTTTGCAAGGTAATTCTCTGGCTTGTCTTTCTAGAAAAGTTTGTCAAAGTGTTTTCACCATTTCATGATGTTGGCAGTACATCATACTCAAATGCGGAAGTTAGTGAGAAGATTGTATTATGCAAAAAGTCCAGCACTAAAGTTAAATGAGTTGAACAGTGCTCTTTTGCGTGGGTCAGTATCAGATGTGAAGAAGGTTTGTGATGATATTGAGTTTTGTTACTTTGGTCCTCAGCAAGAGAGTGCAGAAACTGACACATCAATAGAAAAAAAAATTGAAGACAATGTAGAACCCATGATTACAAAAGATTTTGAAGATCAAATCAAAAAGTTTAAGGTGATTTCAGGTGAAAGACCAAATGTTTCTTGTATTTGTTGTCGGCGAACTCACTATAAAAATCAGACTAGGAGTGTCAATCTGTATTTAAAAAGTGAAACAGAAGATAATGATAAGTGGAAGGAATTTGCAACTTATTTGTTGGTAGAGGATTGTTTTGATTAGGGATCTGAGCAGCGTTTTTGTAAATATTGTTATAACAAATTAGATGAGAATAAAATGCCTGCTAGAGCTATTCATAAGAATCTAGAGTTGGAAGTTATTCCTCCAGAGCTGATAGATTTAAATACCTATGAGTCTATTCTCATTCAATGTGTGCACCCGTTTCAGGCTACTGTTCGTATGAAGCCTAAAACAGGTAAATTGCCTCCATCAGACTTACAAAGAGGATTGAAAGGAAGAGTTGTGTATTTACCGTTAGATTTAAAGAAAAACATTGAAACTATTGGTGTAGACCGTGCAGAAAATGAACGACTAGTTATTCTAGTTAATGGTGTTCCTCCTAAGAATAAGAAAATCTGGCAAGAGTTAGTGGATGTTAGAAAAGTGCAAAAGGCAACATTGTATCTGATAAATAATAATGAGTACTATAGAAATGTGTTTGTAGGAGAAGAAGAAATAGATTTAACAGAAGATACTGAAACATTAAGTGGACAAATTGAAAAAGTGGACATTTCCAGATGTGAAGAAATCTATGAACATTACAGTGTACATCCACTTCATTCCAAAGAAGTGATGGGGAATACGATTGAGTTGTTCCAAATGAAATAAGCAAAAGGAAGTCCCATGAATGTATGGGGAGAGAGTTTGGAAGCTCGTTGTTTCCCGCAGTTGAATATTGGTACCGTCGTCATGGAGAACTGAAATGTATGCTACGGAACTTAGGAACTCCTACATGGTTCGTTACACTAAGCTGTGCTGAGTATGCTTGGGATGATTTACTTAAATTTCTTTGAGAGGCAAATTCAAATATAAAAAATATTGAATACAAGACACCTGGAGAATTGTGCTCATTGGATCCTGTTAATGTATGCAGATATTTCAATCTTAGATTTGAAGCTATGATGTCTTTCATCTGCAATAAAAAGAATCCTCCTCTTGGAGAAGTTGTGGATTTCTTTTGGAGAAAGGAGTATTAAGCAAGAGGTGCTCCTCATGACATATGTTGTTATGGATCAAGGACGCCCCCAAATTTGGAACAGATTCAGATGATACTGTTTTGTCTTTCATTGAAGAATATGCCACGTGTGCTGTACCCAATAGCAGAGAAGATAAAAACTTAAAACAACAAGTCTTACGATTCCAAAGCCATCGATGTGGAAAATACTGTCGATGAAAGTACAAGTCTAAGGATAAGTTCTATACCAAATGTCGTTTTGCATTTCCACGTCCTGTATTATCCAAAGGAAGAGTGAACAGTTTTATGTCAGCTATGCGACATACCAACACAAGAAAGGCTCTGAAAATTACCTACAACTTAAGAAGAAGCGAAGAGTCAAAATACATAAATGACTACAATCCAGTTATTTTATCCATGTGGAACGCTAACATGGATATTCAGTATTTTGCGGACAATTCCATTGCTGTTGCTCGATATGTAATGTCCTACATTACTAAATCAGAAAAGACGGAATTGAAAGAAATGTGGGAAGAGATTTCTCACGAGAAGACTCTAAGAAAAAAATATACAGTTTCAGTTTGAAGATGTTATCGCATCGAGAAATTGGAGCATATGAATGCTCAGATCAGTTATCATCTGCAAGTCTATACTCCAAAAGTAGAAGAATCATTTGGGTGAGTCTAGGTCTTGCAGCAATACGTAATCGGGTACTGAAATCTGTTCAAGAAATTGAATATTTAGCAGAAAATGAACCAGAAAGTACAGATATTTTGAAAACGAATATGTTGGACACATATTACCCAAACAGAAGTCATCATCTTGAGAACATGTGTCTCTATGAAGTGCTGCAAAACTACACTTTTAAACGGAATACTACAGAGAACATCAATGATGGAAAATATGCAGTGATTGGTTTCGAAGGATGTTTGGTGAAACAAAGGAAAGGAAATTTAATTAATCACAGGAAACTGAGTTGCGACACTGCTGATAAAAGGGAATTTTACTATTTAGCCCTTTTGCAAATGTTCAAACCGTGGCGTTCAGAACTGGAATTACTTGGAGGTTTTTAGAGCTATGAAGATTAATTTAATGTTTGTAAAGACAGCATACAATGCAGTGCTTTTGCAAATTATGTGAAAATGTTGAATGATGAAATTGATCAAGAAGCTACAATTGCAGCTGAGATTGCTAGAGACAGTTCTCAAGTCAGTCAAAGTTCTGCAGCACTGAGTCAAGATCCACTAGGACAACCACTTGTTGAAAATGAAGCAGCAATTGCCATGAATGAGGTGGAAACAATAATGCATCAAGCTCAAGAAGATGTAATGCAGTTAGGAAACTTGGAAGAACAACTAAATGTTGAACAGAAACAAATATATCAGCAAGTGAAAGAACAGATTGACCATGGATTACTTCATGAAAAGAAAGAGTGCTCATGTACATCCTTTCAACCTATCCCAATATATGTGAGCAGTCAAGCCGGAACAGGAAAAAGTTTCTTAATTAAAGTAATTACAAGTTATCTGCAGAAAACAACTGAGTCGCATTTGTCTTGTGTTGTCACTGCTCCAACTGGGTTGGCAGCACCTAACATTACAGTAATTACTTTACATCGTTTACTAATGCTACCAGTAGAGCATGAAAACAAATTGGAATATCACAAACTATCTGGAGAAGCTTGTTGTGAAGTTTCAAGAGTCCTGAAGAAAATAAAACTTCTCATTATTGATGAGGTAAGCATGGTTTCAAACTTGATGCTTGCCTTTGTGCATTTAAGAATACAGCAAATTCTTAAAACTGAGTATGACGTGTTATTTGGAGGAAAACACGTCATAGTTTTTGGAGATCTACTGCAACTGACACCTGTAAAAGGACAACCAGTATTTAAAACACTTGCGCATGAAGATACCAGAAAGTCTCTGGGTAGTGTTGGAAACGTGAACATTTGGACATATTTTGAATACAAAGAACTGACGAAAATATGTGACAGGCAAATGATGCTGAATATGGAAGTATTCTTCAAGATATAAGAATTGGACTTCTGACAGAACATGGCAAACAAGCTTTGCAGAGTCGATTACTTTCCAATTTGTTTCCAAATGAAAATGTAGTTCCTGAGAAAATATACATGAAAATTGCAGAAAATAAATCAGTGATCTCCTTAATGCCAACACTGCGCGAGTGTTCTATATTCAACGAAGAACTATTGAAACTGGAAAATGAAGAAATTATAAAAAAAGGAAGCCATCGATAAAATAGAGCGTGAAGGAATCACTATTATTTTGACGGGAAAATTGAAAACAAAACCGGATTCTTTAGAAAAAAAGATATCTAAAACTGCTGGTTTAGAAAAGACTCTATATGCATGTATAAACTGTCGGGTAATTTGAAGGCGTAATTTGGATGTAGAAAAGGGTTTAGTTAATGGAGCAATGGGTAAAGTGGTGGATTTTGTTAATTATCAGAAAAAAGATGGAATTGAATTTTTAAAAATTAAATTTGATCAGATTGAAGAAGTTAAAGAAATTGGTAGCTGTTCAGTTCGTTTTTTGCTTGTTAAAGATTTATATGTCCGTAGGAAACAATTTCCATTTTCTCTGGCATTCGCAGTGACTATTCATAAATCTCAAGGATTAAGTGTAGACAGTGCATTGGTGAACATTGGATCTACCCTGTTTAAAGAGGGTATGTCATATGTTGCTTTGTCGCGAGTCAGAACATTATATGGTTTGTTTTTGATTGATTTTGACGACACAAAGGTTACTGCAGATTCAAACTGTGTAAAAGAATATAATAGGTTAAGAAGGGCGTATGCTCCCTATTTAGGTCAAAATTCTGTATTTGAAAAGCGTGTGGTTGGTTGAAAAAGAAGGTATGAGAATATCTGTACTGAAGGTGTAGAGAAGGGAAAAGAACAAGATAATGTTGTGATTGCAAGCAAAAAGAAAAAGGACACTATTTAAGAGATTGTTGGTTATCAGTTTGAAAATAGTTCATGTGTCAACTGCTATGCTAATGTAGTGGTCAATGTTGATTTTTATCTTGAAGGTTTGCAACAACAAATTATGCAGAATTGGGAAAAAAGATTTTGTTCCTTATTGCATTCTGTTTATGAAAAATTTGAGAACAGATACAAGTAAAATACAAACTGTTTCAGATGTTCGTAATCTTTTGGATGTATGTTCTGGTTCTACACAATTTACGCAAAATATCCAACAAGATGCTCAGGAATTTTTAACCCCTTCGCTGCTAGGGCTTTTCCCCTCCTGTGCTAAGCCTTTTTTGGGCTATTTGGGGTAGTGCGCGCTTAGGCCCCTGTAACTTTTAGACCAAGTTAGGTATCCACGCCAAATTTGCGTCCTTTACTTCCAACATATTGCGGATTCTAAAGGTTCCCAGGGTTTGTGGATTCTCCTAGAGGGTTCCCAGAAATTAGTCAAAATACAGCAACATTTTGTTTTTTTTGTGAAAAATGGGGAAAAGTGGCTGCAAATGAAAGCGTCTGGGTTTTTCTCTGCAAATGATATCAAAAAAGGGTTGGTGGGTCTGAAATCACCAATTCTCCAGCCTTTAGGGAATGACAGATTTTTTGTCAGAAATCCAACTTTTGTTTACACAGTTTTGACATTTTTCTGGGACATACCCTATTTTTGCAATGTTTTGTGCTTTCAACCTCCTTCCAGATAATGGTAGAAATGGGTAAAAAGCAATAATGGATCTTGGAAAGCTATACATTTTTGAAAAGTAGACAAAATTCTGAATTCAGCAAGGGGTCATTTGTGTAGATCCATCAAGGTTTCTCTATAGAAACTAGCAGTTAAATATAGAAAAAATTAAAAATTAGTTGAAAAAAGCAGCCTTTGGTGTCAACATTTTCACCTGTAACTTCTCCTAATTATGACATCTCTTAGAAAGCAATGTACCGTTACATCCGCTGGACCTTCCTGGCTGTGGGGATATATAGGACTTGTAGGTTCACCAAGATCCCAATGAACCCAGAGTAAAAAACTGAGCAGCATTTTGTAATTTTTTTTTTTTAGTTCCGGGTATATAGCAATTATAGTGTGAAAATGTATACATGGAAAAATTGGTATGAAAGACACCTATGTATTTCTGAAATGGGAACAAATTACAAAGTTTAGAAACAGTGCATATTTGCACATTTTCGAAATTGGGAATACTCATACTTGCATGACAATTATTGGTCATTTTTCAAAATGACTTTTTTTTTACACAATGTCTTTCATTTGGAAGGGAGGAATGCATCAAAAATCAATAGGTAATAACAGTTGCTTTACACATCTGAACTACCCTAAGTCTCCCGATAAAAATGGTACCTCACTTGTGTGGGTAGGCATAGTGCCCACGA
Source organism: Triturus cristatus (assembly GCF_964204655.1). NCBI lineage: Eukaryota > Metazoa > Chordata > Amphibia > Caudata > Salamandridae > Triturus > Triturus cristatus. The sequence goes on along the minus strand of NC_140593.1, from coordinate 714,960,284 downwards.
CAGGAAGTGGCTCAAAACCTAAGGTGAACACACCACATTTTCACACTGAAAATTTACACATTTTTTGCAAAGAGTCTAGCTGTAGTTTTTGAGCCCTAGCTCTGCCGGCACCTAGGGAAACCTAGCAAACCTATACATTTTTGAAAACTAGACACCCAGGGGAATCCAGGATGGGGTGACTTGAGTGCCTCCCACCATGGTCTGTTACCCAGAATCCCTTGCAAACATAAAAAATTGACAAAAAAAACACATTTTCCCCACATTTCTGTGATGGAAAGTTCTGGAATCTGTGAGGATCCACAAATTTCCACCCACCCCGCATTCCCCAAAGTCCAAATGGTACCTCACTTGTGCGGGTCGGCCTAGTGCCCGCGACAGAAAACGGCGCAAAACGCAACGTGGTCACACCTCAATTTTGCAGTGAAAAATGACCCTTTTTTGGCAAAGTGACTAGCTGTAGTTTTTTAACCCTAGCCCTGCCGGCACCTAGGGAAACCTAGCAAACCTATACATTTTTGAAAACTAGACACCCAGGGGAATCCAGGATGAGGTGTCTTGAGTGCCTCCCACCATGGTCTGTTACCCAGAATCCCTTGCAAATGTAAAAAATAAAACATTTTCCCTACATTTCTGTGATGGAAAGTTCTGGAATCTGCGTGGTTCCACAAATTTCCACCCACCCCGCGTTCCCCAAAGTCCTACGAGAAAAATGGTACCTCACTTGTGCAGGTCGGCCTAGTGCCCGCAACAGGAAACAGCACAAAACGCAACGTGGTCACACCTCAATTTTGCAGTGAAAAATGACCCTTTTTTGGCAAAGTGACTAGCTGTAGTTTTTGAACCCTAGCCCTGCCGGCACCTAAGGAAACCTAGCAAACCTATACATTTTTGAAATCTAGACACCCAGGGGAATCCAGGATGGGGTGAATTGAGTGCCTCCCACCATGGTCTGTTACCCAGAATCCCTTGCAAACGTAAAAAATGGACAAAAAAAACACATTTTCCCCACATTTCTGTGATGGAAAGTTCTGGAATCTGCGTGGATCCACAAATTTCCACCCACCCCGCGTTCCCCAAAGTCCTACGAGAAAAATGGTACCTCACTTGTGCGGGTCGGCCTAGTGCCCGCGACAGGAAACGGCGCAAAACGCAACGTGGTCACACCTCAATTTTGCAGTGGAAAATTACCCTTTTTTGGCAAAGTGACTAGCTGTAGTTTTTGAAACCTAGTTCTGCCGGCACATAGGGAAACCTACCAAACCCACACATGGCCTATCGCAAAACCACATGGTTTTGCAAGGAGGGTCACTTGGGTTTTTGGCCCGGTGCTCGGCGGCCATCTAGGGAAACCTACCAAACCCACGCATTTCTGAAAACTAGACACCCAGCGGCTTCCAGGGAGGTATGGCTTGCGTGGATCCCCTAACGTTTCCTTACCCAGAATCCCCTGCAAACCTCAATTTTAGCTAAAAAAATCACTTTTTTCACACATTTTGATGTGGGAAAGTTGTGGCATCACCGGGCTCACACAAATTTACCACCACCCAACGTTCCCCCAGGTCTCCCGGTAAAAATGGTGCCTCACTTTTGTGGGAGGCCCAAGTACCCGCGGCAGGCAAGGGCCCAAAACGTTGTGAGGCGACATCAAAATGGCCTATCGCAAAACCACCTGGTTTTGCAAGGGGGGTCACTTGGGTTTTTGGCCCGGTGCTCGGCGGCCATCTAGGGAAACCTACCAAACCCATGCATTTCTGAAAACTAGACGCCCGGCGGCTTCCAGGGAGGTATGGCTTGCGTGGATCCCCCAACGTTTCCTTACCCAGAATCCCCTGCAAACCTCAATTTTAGCTGAAAAAATCACTTTTTTCACACATTTTGGTGTGGGAAAGTTGTGGCATCACCGGGCTCACACAAATTTACCACCACCCAGCGTTCCCCCAGGTCTCCCGGTAAAAATGGTGCTTGCAAAACCAGGTGGTTTTGCGATAGGCCATTTTGATGTCGCCAAACTACGTTTTGGGCCCTTGCCTGCCGCGGGTACTTGGGCCTCCCACACAAGTGAGGCACCATTTTTACCGGGAGACCTGGGGGAACGCTGGGTGGTGGTAAATTTGTGTGAGCCCGGTGATGCCATTCCGTCATGAGCATCGAAAGGGTTAATGTATATGCTTACTGTTTTTGAAAATGAAGGTGTAGAAATAGAAAATATTTTTGGCCTTTGTTACAAATGGGAACATCATTGTGAACATTGTATGTATACATCTAGCACTAATGTAGAAACTAAAAAATTTCTATATTTAACATTACCGGACTGTAAATCAGTGTCTTTCAATAAATTAGTTAAAGCTGCAAATCAAAACATGGAGTGTAGCCAATGTAAATCAGAAATGTTATCCACATTATTTAAAAAAAAAATATGGACAATATATAATTTTAATGATGCAACGTTGTACAGCTGATGGAAGAAAATTGGATAGTTTAATAAAGCAATTTGTAGCAACACAACTATCAATATCAGGAAGGACTTTTGTAGAAATTGCAATAATTTTCCATGATGGTCCTTCCACAACATCTGGACATTACACTGCCTATCTAAAATGTGACAAAGGCTGGACACGTTGTAATGATACCCAGTTGGGTTTCAAACAACGTTTGCCTAGTGAATTACCAAATTCCTACCTAATATTTTTAAAGCCAAAGTTTTAGGAAGATAATTCACTCTCTGAGGAATTTATTATTATAATTTATTAGGATTACCATTGGACAATTTACATAAAAAACTGTGCAAAAATACCATTTGGCCTCAAGGAAAGGTATATGTTTGAATTATGGACTTTTTCTTACTCATTGACTCAGTGAATATTTTAAAGCGACAACATTTACAGTTTTTAAAAATTGAAGTTATAAAATTTTGTTAGCAGTAAGCATTTTATATATGTGTGATTTATATTTTCTGGTATTTTACAGAGAATAGAATGTTGTTGTTTTTTAAACAATCTTTTTGATTGTTTTTTTTTGCCCGCTGTTATGTGATGAGTAAGATTGAAATCACTATTTCTAGTGAAATTCAATATATTCTGAGAACAGCAAAAAAGGCAAATAAATGACTTTGTTTAAATTATTCTGTGTTGTTAAAAATTTATTATTACATGTTCTAACATTTTTTTCTTTTATTTCACAGATCCTAATTCTAAAATAAGCAATTTACCCCAATTTACAATACAAAAAACATCTGAAAAAAATGTGTACCATTTTTTATTTCTATTACTGTGAAGATAAGTTTAATTAAGTATTAATATGCACAATGGGCAGATCTGCAAGAAGCTACAACGTTTGAATACGTTTTTCAAAACACCCTGTTTATACCTATGTAGTTTTGGAATCTCCCTGTCATAGGATATCATATGACCTGCAAAAAAACAGATTTGAGTGGTTCATAATATTTCCCATTGTACCTATTGAAGGACCGCAATGATTTCAATCATTCTTCTTTGAGCATCTTTGCAGACAAAACTCTATGCTTACCTCCTATCATTCACAAGCAATTTTCCAAACAGAAATATGTTACTTTTTTTAACATAGTTATAGCGCAAGACACTCTTTTATATTTACAAATAGAGGAAAAGGCACTCTGTGTAACTTTTTTTGTCAATGTAAATACGACCTCATCATACTCACCACTTTGCATTGAAAGGGTGTTCTATAAGTGTTGCTGTGCGTGATTGCACAGAATACTGATAGAACAAGACACATCTCCAGATTTATCAAAAATAATAAATCTGGACATGTGTGTGAATGTTGCACCATTCTCCAAATGGTGTAGCAAAGCACAACAAGGAGAATTGTTTTCATTTCACCTCATTTTTTAACCTTCAATATATGCTAAAATGCTCAGCATACATTGAAGGAGATAAATGCCTTTACTGATTGTTTTTATGCAGGAAGGTGTGTCTTCCTGCACAAAAACAAACACCACATGACACAGATATCCTTGCACCATGTTGCAAGGCTGCCTGTGTCACTACATGGCTGCAGTTTAAGCAGCCATGCAGAGAGAAACATAGACTTGCAATATATTTATGTACATATGTTGCATCCCTGTGCTTCGGAAGTACCACAGCACACTGCAGTTAAAGAGGTTACTGTGTGATGCTGCAGCACCTCCTCATAGTTCTGCACTTATACATTCACCATACACTACTAATGCATTCGTTCAGTCAATTACGCCCTACACGTACATTCATCTAAACTTTCACACACTAACATACAAATATAGCTCTTTTTTTAAACCAAGAAAGTTAGTTCTTACAAGAACTTCTTTTTTTCTTCTTTTTACCTTTATATTATTTTTTTTGGGATTTCTGAACAATTTTTCATTTTTTTGGTTTTTCTGGAAAAAAAGGAAAAAACAGAACTGGAGGAACAAAACAATGCACTTCAGGGAAAAAAATATAGTAATGATGGTTTTCTTGCTCCCTGCAAATTAAGTCAATGGACTGCTCTCTGTAGCAAAGGACGGCATTGCATTTTAGGCAGAGGACTTTCAGTGTGGCAAACTGTGGACGGATGTCCAAGTGTTGGTCTGATGGATCCACGCGCTAATTACTCGGCTGTGATGCCTGTGGAGGACCAGGAAGAACTCACATTCTTCGGCACTCTTCACATGCCAGGTTGACTGGATGCATGGTTTTGAGGTGCTTTTTCATGCTGGCTGTACCACATGAATACTTTTTAGTTGGATTGCCATGGGAGAGCACTCGTTGACATATCTTGAATGTCACTAAGGTGGCATTGGTTTTGGTTTGCCCCTCTGGAAAAGTAAAAAATTTCCAGACCACAGATGAATACCTTTCTGGGCGTGGTGGTTCAACCAGAAATTCATCTTCAGATGAATGAGCAGATGCTGGAGATGCCTGGTGCCCTGAAGCCAGTGTTTGCAAAAAAAGTTTGATCTAAGTGTAAACTTAGTCAAAAAAAGTTCTTCTCAGCAGAGAGATGCTCCTCCAAAGAAGGTCTAAGAAAAATGATTCAAATGGGTGGGGTCTTTCAATAGTTAGAATAGGAAGTCTAATGAACCAATTAAATCTCTTAGATTATGTCTTCCCTTAATATTTACATGAAATACATATATATGTTTTTTGATATTTAAGATATTTTGCAGGATTCGTGCACCCACCGCGTCAACCATGCACATGACGTTTCGCAGAAGAGCACGAGCGTCGCGTAACTTACTTTGTACATGTCGCGTATGCACTTGGAATCGCGTACCAGTCGCATGGGAATTGCAAATGAAAATACGTGCCCAACGCACACCGTACGCGGATCCTACACTACAATCGTAAAATGGCGACTATGTTCCGCGCAGGGATCGAGAAAGGTGCGCATAGGGTGCGTGTTTTGAAAATCGTATTCAAACTTTTTATCTTCTTGCAGATATGCCCATTGTGCATATTAATACTTAATTAAACTTACCTTCACAGTAATATAAATAAAAAATGGTACACATTTTTACCAGATGTTTTTTGTAGTGTAAATTGAGGTAAATTGCTTATTTAAGAATTAGGATCTGTGAAATAAAAGAAAAAATTGTTATAACATGTAATAATACATTTTTAACAACACAGTATAATTTAAACAAAGTAATTTGTTTGCCTTTTTTGCTGTTCTCAGAATATATTGAATTTCACTAGAAATAGTGATTTCAATCGTACTCATCACATAACAGCGGGCAAAAAAAAACAATCAAAAAGATTGTTTAAAAAAAACAACATTCTATTCTCAGAAAAATACCAGAAAATACAAATCACACATATATAAAATGCTTACTGCTAACAAAACTTTATAACTTCAATTTATATAAACTGTAAATATTGTTGTTTTAAGATATTCACCGAGTCAATGAGTAAGAAAAAATCCATAATTCAAACATATACCTTTCCTTGAGGCCAAATGGTATTTTTGCACTGTTTTTTATGTAAATTGTCCAATGGTAATCCTAATAAATTATAATAATAAATTCCTCAGAGAGTGAATTATCTTCCTAAAACTTTGGCTTTAAAAATATTAGGTAGGAATCTGGTAATTCACTAGGCAAACGTTGTTTGAAACCCAACTGGGTATCATTACAACGTGTCCAGCCTTTGTCACATTTTAGATAGGCAGTGTAATGTCCAGATGTTGTGGAAGGACCATCATGGAAAATTATTGCAATTTCTACAAAAGTCCTTCCTGATATTGATAGTTGTGTTGCTACAAATTGCTTTATTAAAGTATCCAATTTTCTTCCATCAGCTGTACAACGTTGCATCATTAAAATTATATATTGTCCATATTTTGTTTTAAAAATAATGTGGATAACATTTCTGATTTACATTGGCTACACTCCATGTTTTGATTTGCAGCTTTAACTAATTTATTGAAAGACACTGTTTTTCAGTCTGGTAATGTTAAATATAGAAATCTTTCAGTGTTTACATTAGTGCTAGATGTATACATACAATTTTCACAATGGTGTTCCCATTTGTAACAAAGGCCAAAAATATTTTCTATTTCTACACCTTCATTTTCAAAAACAGTATACATTAAATATTCCGGAGCATCTTGTTGGATATTTTGCGTAAATTGTGTAGAACCAGAAGATACATCCAAAAGATTACGAACATCTGAAACAGTTTGTATTTTACTTGTATCTGTTCTCAATTTTTCATAAACAGAATGCAACAAGGAACAAAGTCTTTTTTCCTGATTCTGCATAATTTGTTTCTGCAAACTTTCAAAATAAAAAAAAACATTGACCACTACATTAGCATAGCAGTTGACACCTGAACTATTTTCAAACTGATAACCAACAATCTCTGCAATAGTGTCCTTTTTCTTTTTGCTTGCAATCACAACATTATCTTGTTCTTTTCCCTTCTCTGCACCTTCAGTACAGATATTCTCACACCTTCTTTTTCTACCAACCACACGCTTTTCAAATACAGAATATTGACCTAAGTTGGGAGCATACGCCCTTCTTAACCTATTATACTCTTTTACACAGTTTACGTCTGCAGAAAACTTTGTGTCATCAAAATCAATCAAAAACAAACCAGATAATGTTCTGACTCGCGACAAAGCAACATATGCCATACCCTCTTTAAACACAGTAGATCCAATGTTCACCAATGCACTCTCTACACTTAATCCTTGATAATTATGAATAGTCACTGCGTATGCCAGAGAAAATGGAAATTGTTTCCTACGGACATATAAATCTTTAACAAGCAAAAAACGAACTGAACAACGACCAATTTCTTTAACTTCTTCAATCTGATCAAATGTAATTTTTAAAAATTCAATTCCATCTTTTTTCTGATAATAAACAAAATCCACCACTTTACCCATTGCTCCATTAACTAAACCTTTTTCTACATCCAAATTACACCTTAAAATTACCCGACAGTTTATACATGCATATAGAGTCTTTTCTAAACCAGCCGTTTTAGATATCTTTTTTTCTGAAGAATCCATTTTTGATTTCAATTTTCCTGTCAAAATAATAGTGATTCCTTCATGCTCTATTTTATCGATGGCTTCCATTTTTATAATTTCTTCATTTTCCAGTTTCAGTAGTTCTTCGTTAAATATAGAACACTCGCGCAGTGTTGGCATTAAGCAGATCACTGATTTATTTTCTGCAATTTTCATGTATATTTTATCTGGAACTATATTTTCATTTGGAAACAAATTGGAAAGTAATCAACTCTGCAAAGCTTGTTTGCCATGTTCTGTCAGAAGTCTAATTCTTATATCTTGAAGAATACTTCCATATTCAGCATCATTTGCCTGTCACATATTTTTCGTCAGTTCTTTGTATTCAAAATATGTCCAAATGTTCATATTTCCAACACTACCCAGAGACATTTTGGTATCTTCATGCGCAAGTGTTTTAAATACTGGTTGTCCTTTTACAGGAGTCAGTTGCAGTAGATCTCCAAAAACTATGACGTGTTTTCCTCCAAATAACACGTCACACTCTGTTTTAAGAATTTGCTGCATTCTTAAATGCACAAAGGCAAGCATCAAGTTTGAGACCATGCTTACCTCATCAATAATGAGAAGTTTCATTTTCTTCAGGACTCTTGAAACTTCACAACAAGCTTCTCCAGATAGTTTGTGGTATTCCAATTTGTTCTCATGCTCTACTGGTAGCATTAGTAAACAATGTAAAGTAATTCCTTTAATGTTATGTGCTGCCAACCCAGTTGGAACAGTGACAACACAAGACAAATGCGACTCAGTTGTTTTCTGCAGATAACTTGCAATTACTTTAATTAAGAAACTTTTTCCTGTTACAGCTTGACCACTCACATACATTCGTATAGGTTGAAATGATGTACATGAGCACTCTTTCTTTTCATGAAGTAATCCATTGTCAATCTGTTCTTTCACTTGCTGATATATTTGTTTCTGTTCAACATTTAGTTATTCTTCCAAGTTTCCTAACTGCATTACATCTTCTTGAGCTTGATGCATTGCTGTTTCCACCTCATTCATGGCAATTGCTGCTTCATTTTCAACAATTGGTTGTCCTAGTGGATCTTGACTCAGTGCAGCAGAACTTTGACTGTCTTGAGAACTGTCTCTAGCAATCTCAGCTGCAATTGTAGCTTCTTGATCAATTTCATCATTCAACATTTTCACATAATTTGCAAAAGCACTGCATTGTATGCTATCTTTACAAGCATTAAATGAATCTTCATAGCTCTGAAAATCTCCAAGTAATTCCAGTTCTGAATGCCACAGTTTGAACATTTGCAAAAGGGCTAAATAGTAAAATTCCCTTTTATCAGCAGTGTCACAACTCAGTTTCCTGTGATTAATTAAATTTCCTTTCCTTTGTTTCACCAAACATCCTTCGAAACCAATCACTGCATATTTTCCATCATTGATGTCCTCTGTAGTATTCCGTTTAAAAGTGTAGTTTTGCAGCACTTCATAGAGACACATGTTCTCAAGATGATGACTTCTGTTTGGGTAATATGTGTCCAACATATTCGTTTTCAAAATATCTGTACTTTCTGGTTCTTTTTTGGCTAAATATTCAATTTCTTGAACATATTTCATTACCCGATTTCGCATTGCTGCAAGACCTAGACTCACCCAAATGATTCTTCTTCTTTTGGAGTATAGACTTGCAGATGATAACCGATCTGAGCATTCATATGCTCCAATTTCTCGATGCGATAACATCTTCAAACTGAAACTGTATAATTTCTTCTCGTGAGAAATCTCTTCCCACTTTTCTTTCAATTCCGTTTTTTCTGATTTAGTAATGTAGGACGTTACATATCGAGCAACAGCAATGGAATTGTCCGCAACATACTCAATATCCATGTTAGCGTTCCACATGGATAAAATAACTGGATTGTAGTCATCTATGTATTTTGACCCTTCGCTTCTTCTTAAGTTGTAGGTATTTTTCGGAGACTTTCTTGTGATGGTATGTCGCATAGCTGACATAAAACTGTTCACTCTTCCTTTGGATAATACAGGACGTGGAAATGCAAAACGACATTTGGTATAGAACTTTTCCTTAGACTTGTACTTTCGTCTACAGTATTTTCCACATCTATGGCTTTGGAATCGTAAGACTTGTTGTTTTAAGTTTTTTTCTTCTCTGCTATTGGGTACTGCACATGTGGCATATTCTTAAATGAAAGACAAAACAGTATCATCTGAATCTGTTCCAAATTTGGGGGCGTCCTTGATCCATAACAACATATGTATATGAGAAGCACCTCTTGCTTGATACTCCTTTCTCCAAAAGAAATCCACAACTTCCCCAAGAGGAGGATTCTTTTTATTGCAGAGGAAAGACATCATAGCTTCAAATCTATGATTGAAATATCTGCATATATTAACAGGATCCAATGAGCACAATTCTCCAGGTGTCTTGTATTTAATATTTTTTATATTTGAATTTGCCTCTCGAAGAAATTCAAGTAAATCAACCCAAGCATAGTCAGCACAGCTTAGTGTAACAAACCATGTAAGAGTTCATAGGTTCCGTAGCACACATTTCAGTTCTCCATGACGACGGTACCAATAGTCATTAGTCCCACGCTGACATGCCATCAGATTAATCAACTGAGATTCTAAATGATCATCTCTCTGATGCACTTTATCCATAAAATCCTTTGCAGTTACATTTTGCAGACGCATGCCAGTTTTTAAAATGTGATTTACTGCATATGAAAGTCCAGACAAGTCACTTTCAAACAGAAGATGAAACATATAAGGGATACATTGTCGAAATCTTGGATGTTCTGCATATAATCTTGTAGTCCGATATTCAGATGCAGGAATCTGCACAGGACGTTCATCATATCGTCCACCTTTTCCTGTTGGAAACAACTGCGGGAAACAACAAGCTTCCAAACTCTCTTCCCATACATTCATGGGACTTCCTTTTGCTTTTTTCATTTGTAACAACTCAATCGTATTCCCCATCACTTCTTTGGAATGAAGTGGATGTACACTGTAATGTTCATAGATTTCTTCACATCTTGACATGTCCACTTTTTCAATTTTTCCACTTAATGTTTCAGTATCTTCTCTTAAATCTATTTCTTCTTCTCCTACAAACACATTTCTATAGTACTCATTATTTTTTATCAGATACAATGTTGCCTTTTGCACTTTTCTAACATCCACTAACTTCATACGAACAGTAGCCTGAAACGGGTGCACACATTTAATGAGAATAGACTCATAGGTATTTAATTCTATCAGCTCTGGAGGAATAGCATCCAACTCTAGATTATTATGAACAGCTCTAGCAGGCATTTTATTCTCATCTAATTTGTTATGACAATATTTACAAATACGCTGCTCAGATCCCAAATCAAAACAATCCTCTACCAACAAATAAGTTGCAAATTCCTTCCACTTATCATTATCTTCTGTTTCACTTTTTAAATACAGATTGACACTCCTAGTCTGATTTTTATAGTGAGTTCGCTGACAACAAATACAAGAAACATTTGGTCTTTCACCTGAATTCACCTTAAACTTTGTGATTTGATCTTCAAAATCTTTTGTAATCATGCGTTCTACATTGTCTTCAACTTTTTTTTCTATTGATGTGTCAGTTTCTGCACTTTCTTGCTGAGGACCAAAGTAACAAAACTCAATATCATCACAAACCTTCTTCACATCTGATACTGACCCACGCAAAAGAGCACTGTTCAACTCATTCAACTTTAGTGCTGTACTTTTTGCATAATACAATCTTCTACTAACTTCCGCATTAGAGTATGATGTACTGCCAACATCCTGAAATGGTGAACAACACTTTGACAAACTTTCCTAGAAAGACAAGCCAGAGAATGACCTTGCAAACCAGTATTTTTTCTTACTCGGCAAGGGTCTAGTCCTTGCAACACCTTAATCTTTTGTTTAACACTTTTTTTACTATATGCTCGTAAGAAACTGCATAATTTATCAATAGATTCTTGTCGTTCACTACAAATACTACTGCAATCCCAAGTGTACACAGGGTCTTTAGGGTGTCTCCCTAGAACTTCATCAGCTATCACTTCTTCTGCATTTCTTTCAACCATTTTCTCTGTCTCAATTGGACAACCATTTCTAACCTCAATACCTCAACCACTGGTGTCAACTGCATGCAATAAATTATTGCTCTGTAAATATCTCTCTTCATTAAAGAAAGGCTCTGAACTTGATCTGTGTTTCCATTCACCCAAACAAAATCACAAAGCTTTGTTCTGTTAATTACTCTTTTCCTCTTACTTTTGGCCTTCATTAAATGGATTGGTTTATCTAGTGATCGAATTCTGTTTAATACTAAAATTAATAGTTTCCTTTTTTACTTCAAAAGCCATTTCAACAATGGTTTCAATATGTTTCTTCTTTTTATAAAATAGAGCTCTCTTTTTACATTTCTTCACATCTTTCAGCAAATTATGTACTACTCTCTTGTAAAATAATTTTTTGCTTATTTCTTTTTACTGATTTTGTCTTCTTTTACCATAATTCGTCTTCTTTGATTGTCCATTTTCTTTTTGCTTTTCCTAATATTTTGAATATTTTTTCAAGTTGAAGCATTCTCAGAGGTTTCAGCATTCTGTACATTCTGCCTGGTCCTACAAACATTTTTAATAAATTGTTTTGTGATCTTACCAGAAGATTTTTTCTTTTTAGCCACATTATGTTGTTCATTCAATACTTGTGGTTGATTTTTCTTCAAGTAACTGTCCTTTTTCTGTTCTTTTCTTTTTCTTACTTTGTCCGGCATGATTTCTCTATTTTAATAGCAATAAACAGTATCTGTAAAAATTACTCACAATTTTTTTATATTAATATCTTTATATATTATACTTTTCTATTACTATACAAACACATTTTATATAAATACTGACTAAGAAATTATAGGTCCGAAGCACAAGTGTGAAGGTGGTTAGACCACTACATGCATAGTGTATACTACTTTGAAGCACTTCATTCCCTAAAGTCTGCCTCACTGAAAGACTACATGCTTACTGACTGAATGATTACAGTACTATAAATAGAGACACTGAGTGAATTCACAGTTGTTTGAGATTTACTTTACTGAATAGATTACTACATGGTACTGAAAGACTCACTATGGGTTTGCAACAGCAGTCACAGTGTGTTTGCTGGAGTGTATGCATAGTGACTGTGGAAATGTAGGCCTGAAGCACAAGTGTGAAACTGGTTAGACCACTACATGCATAATGGATAGTGGTTTCAAGCAGTCCTTGTGAAAAGGCATGATTCACTGCATGAGTACCTGGGTACTGACTGAAACATTAGAGTAATGCAAGGAGAGTGCCTGAATGAACCTTTTAAAGGTGCCGGATGAGTCACTGGAGGTGTGCAAGGGGAGTGTTAGGGTTTTTTTGGGAGTTTATAGATACTGACTGGTCAATTGAAGGTGTGAAAGACAATTGTGTAGGTGGTTAGAGGCCTCCATGCATAGTGGATAAACATTTGAAGAACTGCATGTGCTAAGGCCGGGTTCACTACATAAGTACCTGTGTACTGACTGAATCATTAGAGTACTACAAGGAGAGTGTCTCGCTGAATTTATAAGTGGTTGGGTTTTGGTGTAGTCAATGGATTAGTACATGATGTTGAATGGGTTACTGGAGGAGTGTAAGGGGACTGACAGGGTGTTTTCGGGAACTGTATGAAAACTGACTGGGTTATTGAAGGTCTGAAAGACAAGTGTATAGGTGGTTAGAGGCCTGCATGCATAGTGGATAGGCGTTTGAATCAATCCATGTGCCAAGGCCTGCCTCACTCCATTAGTACTTGGATAGTAACTGAATGTTTAGAGTATTGCAAGGAGAGTACCTGGGTGAATTTATAAGTGTTTGGGTTTTGGCACAGTAAATGGATTACTACATGGTGCTGAATGAGTCACTGAAGGAGTGTAAGGGGAGTGACAGGGTGTGTGAAGGAACTGTATGAATACTGACTGGGGTATTGAAGGTGTGAAAGACAAGTGTGTAGGTGGTTAGAAGCCTGCATGCATAGTGGATAGATGTTTGAAATAGTTCATGGGCTTAGGCCTGCCTCACTCCATTAGTACTTGGGTACTGACTGAATCATTAGAGTACTGCAAGGAGAGTGCCTGGGTGAATCTTTTTAAGTTTTTAAGTTTTGGCGCAGTGAATAGATTAGTACATGGTGCCAGATGAGTCACTAGAGGTGTGCAAGGACAGTGACAGGGTGTTAATTGGAGTTTATAGATAGTGACTGGTCAATTGCAGGTGTGAAAGACAATTTTGTAGCTGGTAAGATGCCTACATGCATAATGAATAGATGTTTGAAGTACTCCATGTGCTAAGGCCAGGTTCACTACATAAGTACCTGGGTACTGACTGAATCATTAGAGTACTACAAGGAGAGTGTCTCGCTGAATTTATACGTGGTTGGGTTTTGGTGCACTCAATGGATTAGTTCATTTATTTATTTATAAACTCTTTACAGAAGATGCACAGTACACTTTGAAACCAGAGCAACTTACATAGGTAATAGAATCATTGGTATATATCTGTCCAGGTGTACATTAAATATTAGGAGCGGGTATATCACCTAATCTCGTATCAGCATTGATGGTCTCTCACCTGAAACTGTGACCACAAAGTCCCCTTCGTTATCATGTCACTGAGAGACCTCCCCGTGGAAAGGCGCTAGTATTCCACCCACTCTCCCTAAGCGTGGTTCCATAAACAGATAGCAAACCATGGAATAATGGGCCAGAACATCAAATGCCCAATTAGGACAACAGCAAAGTCTGGCTTATGATCTAGTAACCCCTGATTCTGTCCCCTGTTCCGACCCCCCATCTCAGTGTCCCTTGTACACACTGTTTAATCGACATTGTCACATTTACTTTGCGTCCCACCTGAACAGCCAGGCCCTCAGTACAATGCTTCATGCCTCACCTCTAGGCTGGCTGGTATCTGGCCCCTCTCGGGGATGCCCACGTCGCGCTCCTGACAGATCACCACGGGTTCCCCGTCCAGTCGAACCATGGCCTGCAAGAGTGCCTCCCACTGACCCGCTATTGGCGTCTTCCTGAGGCCTAGTGTTTCTTCCCTCAAGAGGGCCGTGCCCTCCACCTTTGCCCACACTAGAAGTGAACCCCGCCATGCCCGCATGTGGGGCAGATCAGCTGCCTTCCAGCGCTTAGTGAGCAGCCACTTTGACACCACTAGCCCCAGGTCAATAAACCGAGAGGTGACTTTCGTAGAGGGAGTTCTGTGAAAGAGGTGTAACAGGTAGACCGGCCATTCAAACGGGATCTGATGGCCTGTGCATGCGTGGAGCGCCCCCTGCACCATTCGCCAGTACGAACCCAGTGCGGGACAGCTCCACAGCATGTGGACCAGTCCGGCATCCAGCTCCCCACAGCGGGGGCAGCCCGCATCCGTACGATGGAAGTATCTGTTGATGGAATTGGGCGTGAGGTACGCTCTGTGTAGAATAAAGAATTGTATTTGGCGAAAGCGCATATTCCGGGGAATCTTCGTGGGGCCCTGCAGTACTCTGTCCCATTCCTTGTCGGCCATGGGCCGGGCCTCCCACTTACGATGCAGCGGGGCCAAACTAATCGCTGCATGCGCACGCAGGGAGGCCGCAAACCACCGAATCATGTGTCTCCCGAGTCCCATTACATGGAGGATTGCATCGTGAGATGTTGTTCCGGTTCCTCTCTAAGATCACCCCATCGACTCGTCAGCGTCGCTATCAGTTACCGGTGACGCAGAAAGTGGCCGGGCGGTAGCCCCATCTCCTCCGCCAAAGAGGCAAACGGGAGGTAGACACCGTCCCGGTAAAGATCCCCCAGTGTTTGTATGTCTGCCGTATGCCAGTCCGCAAGTTCAGAGGCACCCATCACCCTCTGCCCGCTAGGAGAACCTTCAATCGGTATAGCCGGGGCATAAGGGGTTTGGGCCCGAGTGAGATAGAGAGTACGGCGATAGCATTTGCAGGCTACCACCTCGAGGAGGGGCACGGGCCTCGCCACTTTCGCGGCCGGGTGAAATAGTTTGATGATATCAGCCCAGGGGGAGGGGGGTGCTGTAGTCGCCGTGTCATCCCGTCCTCTATCCGCTAACCACCGGGCTACCCACTGCAACTGCGCGGCTAGGTAATAATGTGCAAAGCATGGCATTGCAAGTCCCCCCTGGTCACTAGGGAGGTATAGCTTGGGCAGTGCAACTATGTGGCGCGCATTACCCCATATAAAGTCCCGAAGTGATCGCTCAAGGGCTGCGAAGAAGGATGCCGGTATATAAATGGGCAAATTAGCGAAGTAGTATAAAAGCCGGGGTAAAATCACCATTTTGATTAAGGCGATTCGCCCCGTGACAGTGAGGGGAAGGGTGCCCCAAAACCGCATCTGAGTCCTGACTGCTGTCACTGCTTTGCCTAGGTTGCCCTCCACGAGATCCGCCGGTTGCCGATATATCTGGATACCCAGATAACGGAAGGTATCCGGCTGCCATTGGACCGGTACGCCCCCAAGATGGTAGTGCGGGTCCCGGATTTCGGCTCGGAACGCATAGAGGCTAGACTTAGCAGCATTCACACGGAGACCTGAAAGGTGCGCTCCAGTTCAATCGGGATGTGCGTCACATCTCTGACAAAGACCAGAAGGTCGTCCGCATAAAGCGAAACCTGATGTGTCACATCACCCAGGGGGATGCCATCCGTCAGTACCCTGCGGAGCGTGGCAGCTAGAGGCTCTATTGCAAGCGCGAACAGGAGGGGCAAGAGTGGGCACCCCTGCCTGGTACCACGGCCGATCGGGATGGCGTCGGATATGTATGGCCCGGTTTTCACCCTCACCACAGGATTCTTGTAGAGGAGGGCCGCCATCTGGAGGAACTCGAGGCCCAACCCGTAGTGTGACAGCGTCGCCACCAGGTACCCCCACTCTAGGCAGTCAAAGGCCTTTTCAAGATCGAGGACCAGACAGCCCGCCCTAGGCCAGTGTTGCACACTGTCAGTGGCCACCCGGAAAAACCGTCGCAAATTAAGAGAGGTGCTACGCTTAGGTACAAAACCGTTTTGGTCTCCATGCACCAACACCATTGGAGCCAGCCGCTGCGCCAATACCTTGGCCAGGATTTTATAGTCCGCGTTAAGCAGGGCCAGGGGGCAGTATGACCATAAATTGGTAGGGTCTCGTCCAGGCTTAAGCAGGGATACCGTATAGGCTTCTCGCATGGAAGCGGGCAAGGTGCCCTCTTCGAGGACCGCAAGATAGAGAGCATGTAGCTTGGGCACTAGTGATTCCCGATAGCCCTTATAGGATTCCGCCGGAAGCCCGTCTGGCCCCGGCGCCTTCCCAGAAGCCAGAGAGGCCACCGCGTCTCCCATCTCCTTCACGGTGAGGGGGCACTCAAGTGACTCCTGGTGCTCATCTAGGACCGTGGGTAGGAGGGCAGCCTCCAGAAACCGATCCAGGTCCTGCACCTGTCGGCACCCCGTCGAACGGTACAGGGCCGCATAATGTGCCGTCAGTACCTGATGAATCTCCCACTGCGTGTACACGAGCACTCCGTCGGGCCCACGAATAGTGTCAATCTGGGCATGCGCAGTCTCCCGCCTGAGCAGCCAGGCCAGTAACTGCCCCGTCCTGTCGGACGTGGCATGAGCCCGGGCTGAATGAGCCGCATAATTGTGACATCGCAAGCGTTCTAGTAGCTCAGCATGGCGTGTCCGGAGCCACGCCAGTCGGACCGAGTCCCGACCTCCGCCCTCGCCATGGCGTTCACACGAGAGGAGGCGAGACTCCAGGCCAACGAGCGACAGGGCAAGCCGCCTACGAATGTTCCACGACGCGCCAGACAATGTCCCCTAATGGTGGACTTATGCGCGCCCCACTCCGTCAGCTCGCTGCTCGTCGTCCCCTCATTCAGTTCAAAGAACTGCTCGATCGCCGTGCCTAGGGAAGCGCAAAATTCAGCTTCCTCCAGGGCTGTCGACTGGAGTCGCCACGTAGGGACTGAGGGCCGACCGGGTTCCCATTGAAGACGCAGTCTAAGAGGGTTGTGATCAGAGTGGGTCCGGCCCAGATATTCTGCCTGGTCTAACAGGGAAATCAGAGAGTAGGAGCCCACCATCCTGTCAAGACGGACATGAAGGTTGTGCACCACCGAATAGTACTGGATGCAGGCTGCGCCACATAGCAAACAATGCCCAATGCAACAGCCAGTCGGTAATGCTCCTCGCGTTCGAGACTGCCTGTGTGTTTCGGAGGGGCGGGAAGGACCTTTCTAGGCGTGTATCAAGGACTGAGTTAAAGTCCCCACCCAGTAGCCAGGGAAGACCCGCATATGGTGCTAGTACCGCGGACAGGTGATCCCAAAACGACGGCTGCTCAACGTTCGGGGCATACAAAGAGCCTAGTAGTATGTGCTGGCCATTAAGCCTCCCACGGGCCAAGGTGTATCGCCCTGCGGGATCAACTACTACGTCTGTGCATGTAAACGGTGTGCCCGCCCTCACCCAAATCAGTGTGCCACGGGCGTGTGCGGATTATGTGGTCCCAAAGAGCTGGCCCCTCCAATGAGTGCGCAGCCGATCAAGCTCAGGCTGTGTCATATGAGTCTCTTGAAGGAGGGCTATGGCTGCCTTATGCCGCTGCAGATAGGCAAAAACAGAATAACGACGCGCTGGCGTGTGCATACCCCGTATGTTCCATGTAATTACGTCAGTATTAGCCATCTAGAACAAGTAAGGGCTGTGTGGGCCTCGGGGCCGGGGTCGGATCGATCAAGGGGGAAGATCCAGTGTCTGAGTGTCATGCCGGTATGTTGCAACGAAAAGTCTAACAAAAGAACTTTGGTGTGCTGCTGGGTGCACATAATGAAAATGAAGAACTGTATAACTACCAGGGCAAACCCCCAAATGGGCATTCGTCCAAACTACAAGCCAAACGCTTATGGAATAAAACTAAGCCAGGTGATGGCTACCGGGTGCGTGGTGCGGCTGTACCTAACGCAAACTGCTGTTTCACTGCGTTACCCCTACATTCGCCTTATGTGCCTTCAATGATGCGAATAGTGCTGAGCATGAGCGAGTGGTCGAACTGTACCTATCTACACTGCCCGCCACTGACCTCGCATGTGAGCCCCCCCTGAGCAGCGCTTCCCGCCACCCCATTCACCCAAGTCATCCCGACGAGCCCATTTGTGCCAACACGTGGAACCATACCACTTCAAACAGAGGAACAAGAAGATCAACAGACACCACGGCACACAGTCCAGCTCATGGCACCCCACGCGCCAGCATGTGCCGCCACCTCAGCGCAACAAGCTCACACAATGTGGTCGGCAGTCTGGGGAGTCACCACTGGTAGTACTTGATCGTCTGAGAGTGTGGTGGACGGAGAAGACGATCTGCTAGTCTCAGGTTCGCTATGCTCGCGAACTGCCACGTCCCCCTGGCTGCTCATGGACCCCAGGGTTGCACCACCTCCAGGGCTCCCTGACGCTCCAGCCACATCCTCTCCGGACTGGGTGCCACAGCTAGGCCCAACCCCACATCCCTGCGGGTCTCCCTCTGCCGCCGCCGCCTCCTCTCCTGCTGTCTGCCAGCTCCCGGGTCTGGGGGCCTCTGGCCTCTGAGCAGACCCATTTCCTCCAGCCAGTCCCAAACATCTGATGGGGCGTCGCAGAATCGGGTCCCCTCCTTCGTGACCACCCTGAGGCGCAACGGGAACAGCAGTGAACATGGGATCTTCAGCTTGCGCAGCTGCCGCTTCACTGCCAGATAGTTGCTCCTCCGCTTCTGGACTGTCGCCGTGTAGTCCGGGAAAAACATCACTTGACCACTGCCCACCGTGAAGGTGTCCAGCTTCCTAGCCTCACGAAGCACCACATCCCTATCGCAATAGTTGAGCAGTCTGAAAAGGAAGGGTCGCGGCCGCGCCCCGGGCCTAGGCCTCCGCGCCGGGACCCTGTGCGCCCGCTCCACTACAAACTGTGGTGAGAGCACCCCCAGGGGAAGAATATCCCGCAGCCTTCCCTCGACAAACTGTTCCGGGTTCCGCCCCTTCTCGCCTTCCGGGAGGCACACCACTCGAACATTGTGGCGCCGAGAGCGGCCTTCCGCGTCCTCGGCCCGGTCCTCCAGGATATGGACACGGTCGATCAGGTCCTGTAAGGCTATGGTGTGGTTGCGCACCACGGGCTGGACGTCCTGGAGAGTTTGGCGTTGTTGAGTAACGGAGTCCACTAACTTGCGGTGGTCTGCATGGAGGAGGGTGAAATCCACCGTAACTTTATTGATTCGATACTCTAGGGAAGCCCTAGTCTGCTCCAAGGTGGTGCCCAGCCGTTCCTCTGCCGCCAGTACGGTGTCCATTTTGGCCTCAAGTGCTGTCGCCGGGGGCTCCACACCTCCGCCAGGACGTCCCGGCACAGAACCAGGACCCTCCGCCTGCAATCGACCCTCATTCGGGTTGTTCCGCAGCCGGCCCATAGCCAACTGTTGTGCTGACGGCATTCGCTGACCACCCCGGCACCTGTCAGGCAATCCCAACCTCCGGCCCGTCTCGCCGGGGTATAAGAGAATCAACACCACCTTCCCGCCACCGGTGCGGGGGAGAGGGAGGGAGGGAGGGGGCCACAGAAACCTCTCGATAGCAGTCGCGGCCACCGTCTAAGAAATGTCTTCTGTCCGATACCTCCAGGCGCCAGAGGCCACCAAGACCGCCCCGTATTGTACCCACATTACAATATGTCAGTGCCCCCCGCCAGATGTCTCTCCTCCGCCCTGACACTTGTGCCTCGCATCAACCGGGTCCAGCAATGATCCTCCTCTGCTATCGGCAGTCGCCACTCCTGGGCCACTAGCGAGTGGGGTCACCCCTCCGCCACCACCAGTTTGGCAGTGACCGCAGCGCAGCCCGATCGGCTCCACAGTCTCGGCTATGGCCGGGCCCACCACTCCGTCACCACCAGCTGGGATGCCCCCAGCCCATGGAGCTCCCACCGACCCGTCGCTGCCAGCTCCCACCGTCCAACATTCAGCTCTCTCACCTCCTCCGGTACGTGCCAAGTATACGGAGATGGGAGCCCCACCACATCCAGTCAAAACCCCAGGGGTACTCGCCAGCTCCAGGTGTTCTCCCCACTGCGGGACGAAGACAGCTCCCCTCTCCTCTGCAGCCACCCGCCTCAATGTCTATGTCCGTTTATCGGGCCATCGGCCACAAAGCGCACAGTTCCTGGGCCACAGGTTCGCGCTCGTCAGCGCCGGGGCGGCCCACCACACTCCAGTGGTCCGCAGCCCACCGCTTCGCCGCAGCACACGAAGAGGCCCGCTTCACTGCCCAGGCCTCCCCGCTGCGTCCTTCAATCCCGCTATTGTGCCGGGGGCCGGCTCCCCACACGACTCACACAGGCAGCTCCGGTGGGCAGTCGACCAGGCCTCACTGGGGGCCAATCCGGACCGAAGTGTCCTGCCGCTCCCCGGAGAGGTCGCTGCAGGCTCTCTTCACCGCAGTGCCACGCCGACGCGTAGTCCGCAGCACCACCTGCAGCCAGCGGACACCTCTGCGCCAATTACGCACACATCGCTTCGTCTGCTCAGCGCCTCAGACCGGCCGGCCAGCCACCGGTTCCGCCTCTCCTTGCCTTCACTGTTGCCGGCCTCCGTATCCAAGAAGCTAGAGGCCGGCCCGCCCCCGCCACGGGAGTCTCGGCCCATGCGGTGCAGTCACCTTGTGGCAAGCTGCGGGCTGGAGTGCCCCTCGCAGCCGGCCGCGGCCCGCAGCCCGCTCCGCTCTTCTCACCGGCTCTAGATACAGCGGGCCATATCAGAAGCAGCGGGCCGCCTCCGGCCCCGAATTTCTCTGTGGGGCCGCGGGAAGCGTATATGCTGCGGCTGGCGGTGTCAGCAACCTCAGCTCGCACTGCAGACAGGAGAATTCTCAGGATGATGGCACCGGGTGGCAGGAGCCTCACGCTCTGGCTACCATCTTGCCAGCACGCCACCTAGCGCCCCTCAATGGATTAGTTGATGATGTTGAATGGGTCACTGGAGGAGTGTAAGGGGACTGACAGGGTGTTTGTGGGAACTGTATGACTACTGACTGGGGTATTGAAGGTCTGAAAGACAAGTGTGTAGGTGGTTAGAGGCCTGCATGCATAGTGGATAGGCGTTTGAATCAATCCATGTGCTAAGGCCTGCCTCACTCCATTAGTACTTGGATAGTAACTGAATGTTTAGAGTATTGCAAGGAGAGTGCAAGGGTTAAATTTATAAGTGTTTGGGTTTTGGTGCAATAAATGGATTACTACATGGTGCTGAATGAGTCACTGAAGGAGTGTAAGGGGAGTGACAGGGTGTTTGCAAGAACTGTATGAATACTGTCTGGGGTATTGAAGGTGTCAAAGACAAGTGTGTAGGTGGTTAGAGGCCTGCATGCATAGTGGATAGGCGTTTGAATCAATCCATGTGCTAAGGCCTGCCTCACTCCATTAGTACTTAGATAGTAACTAAATGTTTAGAGTATTGCAAGGAGAGTGCCTGGGTGAAAATATAAGTGTTTGGGTTTTGGCACAGTAAATGGATTACTACATGGTGCTGAATGAGTCACTGAAGGAGTGTATGGGGAGTGACAGGGTGTTTGCAGGAACTGTATGAATACTGTCTGGGGTATTGAAGGTGTGAAAGACAAGTGTGTAGGTGATTAGAGGCCTGTATGCATAGTGGATAGACGTTTGAAACAGTCCATGGGCTAAGGCCTGGGTCACTGCATGATTACCTGGGTACTGACTGAATCATTAGAGTACTGCAAGGAGAGTGCCTGGGTTAATCTTTTTAAGTTTTGGGGTTTTGGCGCAGTGAATAGATTAGTACATAGTGCCGGATGAGTCACTAGAGGTGTGCAAGTGGAGTAAAAGAGTGTTTATTGGAGTTTATATATACTGACTGGGAAATTGAAGGTCTGAAAGACAATTGTGTAGGTGGTTAGAGGCCTCCATGCATAGTGGATAGGCGTTTCAATCAATCCATGTGCTAAGGCCTGCCTCACTCCATCTGTACTTGGATATTAACTGAATGTTTACAGTATTGCAAGAAGAGAGCCTGGGTGAATTTATAAGTGTTTGGGTTTTGGCGCAGTAAATGGATTACTACATGGTGCTGAATGAGTCATTGGAGGAGTGCAAGGGGACTGACAGTGTGTTTGCTGGAAGTGTATGGATACTGACTGGGGAATTCAAGGTTTTAAAGACAAGTGTATAGTAGGTTAGAGGCCTGCATGCATAGTGGATAGACATTTGAAGCAGTCCATGTGTTAATGCATGGTTCACTGCATGAGTACCTGGGTACTGACTGAACCATTAGACTACTGCTAGGCGAGTGCCTAGGTAAAACTTTTAAGATTTTCGGTTTTGGCACAGTGAATAGATTAGTACATGGTACTGGATGAGTCACTGGATGTGTGCAAGGTGAGTGACAGGGTGTTTATTGAAGTATATAGATACTGACTAGTCAATTGAAGGAGTGCAAGACAATTGTATAGGTGGTTAGATGCCTCCATGCATAGTGGCTAGGCATTTGAATCAATCCATGTGCTAAGGCCTGTGTCACTCCATTAGTACTTGGGTAATGACTGAATAATTAGAGTATTGCAAAGAGAGTGCCTGGGTGAGTTTATAAGTGTTTTTTTGTTTGGCACAGTAAATGGATTAGTACATAGTGCTGAATAAATCAGTGGAATAGTGTAAGGGGAGTGACACGGTGTTTGCAGAAACTGTATGAATACTGATTAGGGTATTGAAGGTGTGAAAGACAAGTGTGTAGGTGGTTAGAGGCCTGCATGCATAGTGGATAGACGTTTGAAACAGTCCATGTGCTAAGTCCTGGCTCAGTGAATGAGTAATTAGGTACTGACTAAATGATTAGTGTTTTTTAAGTACTTATATGCATGCAAAGACATAAAGTACCAAACACCTTCTCTCTAAATGGTTCCTAAATGCATACAGACTCTCAGTGTGATTCTAGACAACAAACACTATCGCATACACATTACCAAATCACATTTTCTTTTCCGGAATTGGTAAACAGAGTACACACAATCCACATATTGTACAACTGCACATAATTGTTGAACCTAACCAATGACTGGTTTCTTATTCTACCAAAGTATGAGAATAGGATAGGTTTTTAACCAGGTATATGTCTGCAAACACATAAAATACCCAAATCCTTCTCTTAGTACAGTTTCTAAATGCACACAGACTCACAGTGTGATTCTAGAAAACAAACAATATCCCTTGAATTTTACAAAAACACATTTACCATTCTTGAAGAGGTAATTTGAGTGCACACATTCCACATATTTTACTACTACTCATTAGTGTATAAACCTAACTAATTTTACAAACACATAAACAATAAATGAATTCTATTTCTACCAAAATATAACAACAGGTTAGGTTTTTAAGCACTTATGTGTCTGCAAAAACATGAAACCCCCAAATGCTTCTCTCACATTAGTTCCCAAATACACACAGACTCACAGTGTGATTCTAGACAAACAACCCTATTCCTTCTATTTTATCAAAACACATTCACTAGTGTGGAAGGGCTGAAGTGACTGCAGAGATGCTACATATTTCCATAGTGCACACTAATATAAAAACGTGACTCATTTTGTGAATGCATAAGCAATGAATGACTTCTAATACTACTAAAACTTGACAACAAGACAGGTTTTTAAGCCGTTATCTGTCAGGAAATACATAATGTAACCAAATGCTTCTCTCACAATGGTTGCCCAAATGCACACAGACTCACAGTGTGATTCTAGACAAGCAACACTATCCCTTAGACTTTACCAAAACACATTCACTACTCTGGAAGGGGTAAGGGGACTGCACACAATCTACATATTTCAGTACTGCACTTTAGTGTCAAAGCCTGACTCATTTTATAAATGCAAAAGCAATGACTGGCTTCTAATGCTACTAAAACTTGACAACATGACAGGTTTTAAAACAGTTATCTGTCAGCAAATACACAATGTTACCACATGCTTCTCTCACAATGGTAACCCAAATGCAGACAGACTCACAGTGTGGTTCTAGACAAGCAACACTATCTCCTGTACTTCACCAAAACACATTCACTACTCTGGAAGAGGTAAAGTAACTGCACACATTCTACATATTTCAGCACTGCACTTTAGTGTAGAAGTCTGACTCATTTTCGAATACGTAAGCAATGACTGGCTTTTAATTCTACCAAAACCTGAGAACAGGAAAGGTTTTTAAACAGTTGCGTGTATGCAAAGATATGAAGTACCCAAATGCTTCTCTCACAGTGGTTCCCAAATGCATACAGACTCACAGTGTGATTCTAGACAAACAACACTCTTCCTTGTTCTTTACCAAGACACAATCACTAGTCTAGAAGGGGTAAGGTGACTGCACACATTCTACATATTTCAATACTGCACACTACTGTGAAAGCCTGACTCATTTTGCAATTGCACAAGCAATGACTGGCCTCTAATGCTACTCAAACTTGACAACAAAACAGGTTTTAAAGCAGTTATCTGCCAGCAAATACATGATGTTACCAAGTGCTTTTCTCACAATAGTTGCCCAAATGCACACAGACTCACAGTGTGATTGTAGACAACCAACTATCCCTTGTACAAAATACATTTACTAGTCTACAAGATGTAAGGTGACTGCACATATTGCAGAAAATGTTTTACTACACATTAGTACCAAAATGTTTTTCTCAAAATGATTCCTAAATGCACACAGACTCACTGTGTGATTCTAGACAAACAACACTATCCCTTGCACAGTACCAAAACACATTTCTTAATATAGAAGGAGTACTACATTTTAGTGTAGAAACGTGACTCATTTTGCAAATACATAAACAATGACTGGTTTCTAATTCTACCAAAACATGAAAACAGCACATTTATCTGTCTGCAAACACATGAAAAACACAAATGCTTATCACAGAATGGTTTCTACATGCATACACACTGACAATACGATTGTAGACAAAAAAGGTACTCCCTGCACTTTAGCAGGAGAAATACATTAGTCTGATTAAAATCAAAATAGACCACATACATCCCCTCACAATTAAATAACTCACCTTTCAAGTTGTTTTGTAGATTAAGAAGTATGTCAGTCACACACCAGATTTTCTTATACAGAATCTCTGCACTGTGCACCTGTCAGCAAAACTAAAGAATGGCAAAGTTTCCCTCTCATTTTCAACACATATACATGTAAACACCAAATCACATTCCTTCCCACATTAATTCAAAAGCTAACACACATTTCTATTGGTTAAACAATTCAACCCTTTCCAAATGATATCAATTTGAACCCTACCCCCAATCTGCCTTCTGCCTGTTACCATAGAAACCGTTCATAGAATATTTAACTGAGCACACAGGTCACAAGTTCAGCACACAATGCTGCTTACCAAAACAGCAAGTGTGCTTGACTTTTCAACATATAAGCTTATCCTCTATAATGTTCCTTTTACTCACTTTTTGTTAACCAATAAGAATCATGCGTTTAAAAAACAGAAACATGCACCCTACCTTTCAGTGTAGAAGGTTGTCAAACAACCAATGATTTCTTGTCTTTTTTCAAAACTGCATCTTAGCCACCATTTTAGAAAAATCTTACTTTTCAAACTGCCATTTTATTTACAGAGACCATCTGAGTGCATCCAGACCTCCCTTCAAGATGCTTAGAGTGTAGATTGTGGAACACAGCTATATTTTCTGGAGCCAAAGGTATGCAGAAAACAAAGGCATTCACAAAGACCTAGGTTTGCCAAATGTAGACATTAAATGGATTGGGCAGAGAGGGTTAAAGTGGCACCAATTGATGCCATTGGTAAAATTCTTTATGCATATCCAACACCCTGACCTCATAATTGTGCACTGTGGTGGCAATGACCTAGGCACTTTGACCGGGGTAGGTCTGGAAATGATTATGAAGGACACCTTTGCAGAATTGATTTCACTTTTTCCCCAAATTGCCTTTGTCTATTCTAACATATGCCAAAGGCAGAAATGGAACTGGTCCAATCATTTTTGTCCACAGATTGAGAAAGCTAGGAAATATGTGAATAAATCTGTTTCTGCTTTTCTCCAAGACTATAGAATGGGGTCCATTTACAATATCAATCTGTGTTTTCATATGCAAGAGATGTATAGGAGAGATGGTGTACACTTTACTTATGAAGGAAACAGAGTCTTCCTCAAAAGCTTTAGACTCTGTATAGGTACTTACTTATAAGTACCTAAAACTCTCAATGAACACAACGGCTCTTTTTAGAGCCACTCAAGAACGAAACACATAAGCTTGATGTTTATCTCCCAAAAATTTCATTTTTTTTTTGCTTGGATTCGCACACCCTATGCGAGAGAAATTGTGCAACCAACGTGATAGGATTTGAGCACCCAATGCGTGCACACCAGTGGGGTGCGCTGAGAGCGGCGCTGGATGCGCGACTCCTAATTTTACCGTAAAAAAATAAAAATAGCCCCTATCACTAATTTTTATTATCCCTGGGGACCCCATCCCCTGGGGCTTATAAGAAATGTTGGGGACCGTGGGGGGAGCACCAATACCCCCACAGTCCCAGCTGGCTCCCCGCGTCCTTCGGGAGCCGGCATTTATTTTCCACATGGGGAGCTGCTGACATGGGCACCCCAGGACACTGCAGGAGCTGGCCCTGGGGGGTGGGTGTCCCCAGGGTCCTCGAGGACTCGAGGAGGGGGGCCACACAGCCCACCTCCCTCAAAAAATAAAACCCTGGGGGTGGTGGTCCCCGGGGTTTAGGGGGGCCGTTCAACTCCCCACCCATTTTTTTTCTAGCCCCGTGGGTAGCAGTCCCCGGGGCTGGGGGGCCCCTGGGCCCCCCTATAAATGGTACGGTGTTTGCCCCTGGGATTTGGCCCCCCCAGGGGCTAATTATTAAGGAACCGCGGAAGTCCGCGCTTCGTTTTCTTTTTTACGGCCGGATCCGCGCACCCTGCATGCATTTTGCCGTTTAAAAAAAAAAAGAAAGGGGTCCTGGGAGTCCTTCTGGGACCCCCTAAGCAAGTCTAGACGGTCAGAGTATTTCTACCCTGCCCCCTTTATATGTTTTACACACTTATTTCCCTTACTTCTTCAGCCTCGCTTCTACCAAGGCACAAAATGGCTGCCAACAGTTCCTGGTTTCGAATGTTGACAAGCACTTGACAGCCAATAAGCATTCAGCACGTGATCGGGAGGGTGCACGCAGGGTGCGCAGAGGTGCGCTCAGGGTGCGCATAGGGTGCTATGGGAAAATGCATGGGGAAAACGTGTTTTGGGACCCCCTTTTTTCTCGCCCCCCGCTTGACGAATCACCCCAAGACTTTCAGGATAGGAGCGGACCAGAACTGGCCAAAAGTTTGGAAAATTTCACGAAGATTCGTCAACCGGAGCCAGGCTTATTGGGAATAGAATGTTGCGGATTTCCTATGGAAAATAGGTCCTAACTATAACTACCTACTGGCGACCGCCAGTAGGTAATATATATATATATATTCACTGAAAAAAACATAGGTTTTAGGGAAAGTTATAGTTAGTTGGACATTTCACTTGTACAAAACCATAGAAATTCTCCCGTTATAGTTAGTTCAGCTAACTATAACTCGCGCGCCCGCAATGCCCTGCTAATGATGTCACATATCACATCACTCATGACATGGTCAGCGACATCACTCATGAGATCACTCATGACATCTCAAATGACATCACTGATGACATCACTGATGACATCATCCAGTGAATGTGTGTCTTTCTGAAAATTAAATATTTTTTATATATGTAGATCTCAAGGTCGATGGAAGAATAAATGGGTATATAAGTGTCTAAACGAATGATTTGTTTTTGTAAAATTGATTGTATAACAGACTGATTAAGTGTATCTTAGGGAATACATTGGTTACTGAGTTATGTTTAAATATGTAAATATCTGTATCAGTCTCTCACAGGTTGATGAGTAGCTACATGAGTGCCTATATGGGTTATTGCTTGGTTTTTCGATTATCAGTATGAGTGTCTAAGTGTCTGTATGGTTCAGTGGAGGGTATTACTTAGTGCATGGATGCATGACTGGGTATGTCACTGTTTGTATGTGTTGAAGACAGTATGTGTGCAGGACTGTATGGGAGGATGAGTGTGTGTATGGGTGTGTTACTGAATGAATGACTGTCTCAATAGTGTCTTTATAAGTAAATACATATGTTTTAAACTAGTATATGTGAGTAGTGCTGTATATAAGTGAGTATATGTGAGAGTGAGAGATTGGAAGAGTTCCTGTATGAATAAGTATGTGTTTATTCAAGTGATTTTTTAAAAGAGTAAGTATGTGTAACTTTCTGTAGAAGTAAGTGTGCTGGTGTGTGTACAACTGTATATGCAAGTAAATGGATGTTTGATTCTTTATTAGCATGAGTGACTATGTGTGTGAGTAACTCTATGGATGAGTGGCGGTGTGTAACAGGATTTAAAGGTGTATGAGTACATATGATGAGTGAGTAAATGTATGAGTGACTATATAGGACTGTTGGTGTATGAGTGGATATGTAGGTAGATCTTAGAATTACTGAATAGGTTGTTGTAACTGGTATTGGTATGACCATTGTTTAGAAAACGTTAGTTTCTATTTTTGAGTGTGTGTATCAAACGTTATATTAGGGTGAGAGGATATCTGCCACTCTATCACAAGGATGATGTCATCAGCGATGTCATCTGTGATGTCATTTGAGATGTCATTAGTGATGTCATGAGTGATGTCACTGACCATGTCATGAGTGATGTAATATGTGACATCATCAACAGTGCATTGCGGGTGCACGAGTTATAGTTAGCTGAACTAACTATAACGGGGGAATTTCTATGGTTTTGTACGAGTGAAATGTCCAACTAACTATAACTTTCCCCAAAACCTATGGTTTTTTCAGTAACTTTCTAAGGTTTTTTAAATGCTAATTCCTAACTATAACATGTCTGAAACCTATGTTTTTTTTAGTGAATTTCAAAGGTTTTGTAAATGACCATTTTTAAATGTATTAATTGTTATATTTATTTTTTTGATACTGATTTACTACATTTTTTTAAACTATTTATTTTTAGATATTTTATTTTTTAAATTACATTATAATTACATTATACATTACATTACAAAATATACTTTCTCAGAATAAATTACTTTAGTTTAAAGACTTTGCAAATAGGCAATAGTCTTTTAATGGGAATTTCTAGTTAAATGCAACTAGTTACTTTATGGATTACTTTTCTAACCACAGGACTGGATCCTAGATTCAGTCCTGGGACATCTCCTGTAAACAGTTGAGTAAAAGCTTTTTTGTTACACTAGTGATTTTTAAGGAATAATATTGTATTTTAAAAGTTGACACTTAAAAACTTTTCTGGTGAAAACCAGACAATGGATTCCTATGGAAGAAAATACAAGTTACTGGTAACTACGGTTAGAATTACTTTTCAGGATCAGTACTGGTCTCAAAGATGCAGCACTGAGGTCTCTCCTGATAACAGGTGAGTAAATCGGAATTCGTAGTTCGGCTGATTTTACTTCGGTCCAGTATATATAGAGCCACTTTTCTACACCATCCCCTCCATTCACCACTGTGCAAACACGCCCTGTGGCGTGTTTTAAGTTGGGTAAACTATTCCCCTTCAATCCTGAGGGTCCCTAGAGTCCAACTAGCCCACTAGGTACATCCAGTAAGCGCCTCAGAGCTGTGTTGCAGAGAGGTGTAAAAAGGGGCGTGGCCTCTGAACACCTGTCTGCAACGCAGCTCCCTGGCGCATACTGGAGATACCTGTTGGGCTATTTGGCCCTCAGGGACCCTCAGTATTGAAAGAGAATTATTTCTCCAACTTAAAACGCGCCACAGGGCCTGTTTGCACAGTGGTGAAGGAAGGGGGCGTGTCCTGAGGTGACATGTCTGCAAACACGCCCTGTGTCGTGTTTCAAGTTAGAGAATTAATTCCTCCTCAATCCTGTGGGTCCCTGGGGGCCAACTAGCCCACCAGGTACCTCCAGTATGCGCCAGGGGGCTGCGTTGCAGAGAGGTGTTCAGAGGCCACGCCCCTTTTTACAACACTCTGCAACGCAGCTCCTTGGCGCTTATTGGAGGTACCTGGTGGGCTAGTTGGCCCCCAGGGACCCTCAGGATTGATAGGGAAATAATTCCCCAACTTAAACCGCGCCACAGGATGTGTTTGCACACATGTGAACTAAGGACCCGCCCCCCTTCTTCACCACTGTGCAAACGCGCCCCGTGGTGCATTTTAAGTTGGGGGATTAACTCCCCTTGAATACTGAGGGTCCCTGGGGTGCAACTAGCCCACCAGCTACCTACAGTAAGTGCCACAGAGCTGCGTTGCAGAGAGGTGTAAAAAGGGGTGTGGCCTCAGACCACCTCTCTTCAACGCAGCCCCCTGGCGCATACTGGAGGTTTCTGGTGGGCTGGTTGGCCCCCAGGAACTCCCAGTATTCAAGGGGAATTTGTTCCCCCTCTGCAAATGCACCAGGGGGCGCGTTTGCAGAGTGGTACAAGAAGGGGGCGTGGCCTCCAGCATAATGCTGGTCCTTTTCTTTTTTTTGTGTTTAAGAAGGGGGCTGTGTGCCCCCCCCTTCTTTTCCTAATATTTTGGCCCTGGGGACCCCATCCCCCAGGGCCTGCCCCCGAATTGTTTTTTAAATAAAAAATTCGGGAAGGGGGCCGCGTGGCCCGCCTCCCAAGGCCATAATCGGCCCCGGGGACCCCATCCCCGGGGCATGGCCCTTATAAAAAAAAAAATTGCATATAGGAGGGGGACTGCATTGCCCCCCTCCTTAGGCCATTTATGGCCCCAAGGACCCCATCCCCGGGGCCGGCCTTTTTTTATTTGAAAAAAAATAATTACATATTAGGGAGGGGGCGCGTGGCCCCCCTCCCGGGCCACTTGTAGCCCCAGGGACCCCATCCCCCGGGGCCTGGCCTCTAGTTGGGGATCGTGGGGGTTCCCCAATCACCCACGGTCCCAGCCTGCTCCCCGAGTCCTGCAACAGCCAGCATTGCTTTTCCACAGTGGGAGCAGCTAACATGCTGCTCCCCCTGTGGAAAAGCATTTTGCTTTGCTATTTCCAATTAGCAAAGTAGTTTGCTATGACAGGGCGGGAGCTGCGAGGCTCCTGCCCTGCCATAACAAACTACAGTGTCCCGGGGTGGGCACCCCGGGACACCGCAGGAGCCGGCCCTGGAGGGTGGCAGTCGCCAGGGCCACAACAAGGCTCCAGGTGGTCTCCGGGGCTGCAGGGGGATGTGTGCCCCCTGCAAAGTTAATAAAGTTGAGCCCCGGGGGGTGGCGGTCCCCAGGGCTCGGGGGCCGTCGAGGCCCCCACATTAAACTATTAAGCCCCGGGGGTGGCGGTCCCCGGTGCTGCGGGGGGGCTGTGTGCCCCCCACATTTATTCATACTTTGCCCCGGGGTGGAGGTCCCCAGGGAAGTGTGGGGGGGATTGGGCCCCCTCCACACTTTATTTATAACATGCCCCCGGGATTTGGCCCCCCGGGGGCTAATATTCATTGAAGCGCGGAAGTCCGCGCTTCGTTTTTTTTTGGGATCGGCAGGATCCGATCACCCAGCGTGGATTTTGCCGATTTAAAAAAAAAAAGTATTTTTGGACCCTGGGGTTACTTGTGGGACCCCCTAAGCAGGCCTAGGGGGTCAATGTGTTTCTACCCTGCCCCTTTTTTGCGTTCAGCGTGTTTTTTCTTCTCTTTTCTTGTGCCTCGGTTCTACCGAGGAACAAGATGGCTGCCAACACTTCCTGGTTTGGAGTGTTGACAACCAATTAGCTTACATCTCATGCTCGGCAGGGTGCGCGGATCCACCGCGCCCATAAATATATCTATGATTTTACTTTTGATTTTCTCAGGAACTACTGAATGGATTTACACCATTTGAGCAAAAGGCATGAGTGTGAACCAAGGGCTACCTTTTTGCCAAATTTGGTGTAATTCCGTTCAGCAGTTCCAGCTGTAGCTGCGACTAATGGTCCCTATGGAAAATTGCATGGGGAAAACACGTTTTGGACCCCCCTTTTTTCTCGGCCCCCACTTGACGAATTACCCCGAGGCTTTCAGGATAGGAGTGGACCAGAGCGGGCCACGAGATTTGAAAATTTCGTGAAGATTTGTCAACCGGCGCCAAAGTTATTCCAAATAGAATGTTGCAGATTTCCTAAGGATAATAGGTCCTAACTACGCCAGTAGGTAATATATATATATATATATATATATATATATACATATATATTCACTGAAAAAACATAGGTTTCACACACGTTATAGTTAGGAATTAGCATTTAAAAAACCTTGCAAAGTCACTGAATAAACCATAGGTTTCACACATGTTATAGTTAGCTGGACATTTCACTCGTAAAAAACCATTGAAATTCCCCCGTCATAGTTAGTTCAGCTAACTATAACTCGCGCGACCGCAATCCACTGCTGATGACGTCACATATTACATCACTCATGACATGGTCAGTGACATCACTGATGACATCACTGATGACATCTCAAATGACATCACTGATGACATCACTGACAACGTCATCCAGTGAGTATGTGTTTCTGTAAAGTTTTAATATGTTTAATATATCTAGGGAAAGGCCTATTGAAGAATGAGTTGGTGTACAAGTGTGTGAATGGATGATTTTCTAGGTGTGTAACTGACTCTATAAGTGAGTCATTAAATGTATCTTACTGCAGACTAGTGACTAAACTGTGTGAATGTCTGTATGTGTCTGTGTGTTGGTGTATAAGTGGCTGCATGGTTTTGTGAATAGCTATATGAGTGTCTATATGGGTTATTGATTGGTTGTCTGAGTATCTGTATGGGTGCCAGAGTGTTTGTGTGGGTAGGGTGTGTGTGACTCTCTGCATAGATGTGTGAATGGGTGATTATATGGGTGCATGGTTTTAAGAGTGCAACTGTGATGGACTGCATGGTTGGGTGAGTGTATGTATGGGTGTGTTAGTGATTGAATGCATATCTCAGTTGTACATGTGTCAGTAACTATATATGTGAAACGCAGTGTATATGTGTGTAAGAGTATATAACTATGTATATGTGAGAGTGTGTGATTGCAGGAGTGGCTGTATGGATGAGTGTGTGCTTGTATCAGTAATTGTATAAGAGCGTCAGAATTTGTTAGTATTTTTATGAGTAAGTGAACTTGAGTGTGTTTAACTGTATAGGTGTGTAAATTGGACTGTGATTAATTATTTGCATGACAGGACTAGGTGTGTCAGTACCTCAATGGATGATTGGCGGTGTGTGATTGTCTATATAGGTGTATAAATGCATATGATAGTCCTGTACGGAGTGACTGTAAGTATGAGTGACTGCACAGGTGAGTGAGTGGAGATGTATTGAGACCTAAGAGTCAATGAGTGGGTATGTAGTTATTTGTATTGGAGTATCTATGTGTCAGGCGCGGATCTAGGGCGCCTACCGCATATACAGTCAAAGGAGGACTACATCCCCCAGAATCCCCGGCTGTAAGGAGGCGTGGCCAAGAAAGGGTAAATACGAGCGAAGCGAGCCAATCGAGGCGCGTAATACTGGAAGGTGGTTTGATGCTGATCAGGAAGCTAATCGGAGAGAAGGACGACGCGGGTGTTCGCGTCTAATACCATTGTGGAAGCAAGTACTTGGCTGTGGCAGAGGTTAGCCGCGAGGTACGCGGCTTCGGGAAGTCAGTTCCGACTTCTAGAAAACTTCACGCGGGACGCTGACGTAAGCGTCGCCGCGTTTCTCAATCGCTGGAAGCAACGAGGTTGGGAGCAGGAGCGTTCCTTCGGACGGCAAAGAAGACGCATTGGGAACCGGGAAGGAATCAGGTATCTCTGGAGCCCGGGAAGGGAGTCTCATTGCGGGACAGTATTGTTTGGCCAGAGGAGCGAGGAGGAATAGAAGTACGAGACATTTGTGTATCTATTACTTACATTCTGTCGAGAGCAGGGGAAGCCCATATCCAACTCTACATGATTTCAATGGTGGAGTAGTGACGTTGGGATTAGAGCTCAGGGGTATAAATCATATTGGCGCTTAGTAGCATCAAGGGGAAGCTGATAAGGGAACGAAGGGGAGAGAACGGTCCGACAGAGCATGCTGGTATGTGAGAGGGCTGGTCCTCTCGAGTCTGAGGTTAAGGCTCCTGAAATACAGAGTGCATGGCGTGCCTGAAGAGACACACTTGGTTCACACACTTAGTGAGACTAACTGAGAGTAGGTTACCTTGTGTTTTGTTGTGATTTCTTTCGTGTAAATTACTTTGCAGGACTCCCACCTATTCAACTGTACCCCTTGTATTCCTAGTCCCTCGCCTGATTGCCCTGGTACTCTGTGTGTCTTCGAACCAGAGCCGGGGACGTCGGGAGGTGGAACCCTTGTGCTTCATTCGAATCGGCCGGAGCCACAGTGGAACGTGACAGAATTACACGCCCAAGAAAACACTCCGGTGGGTTCGAATAAAGCACGAGCATGGCGTCGTTAGACGATGTGTTGCAGGCTCTCCTGGTAGTGCAACAGGAATTGGCCGCCTCAAAAGCAGAAACGGCCGCCCTAAGAGACAGGGTGGATCGCCAGGGTAGAAATCCGTTTGACGCCACTCTGTCTTCATCGCCTATACAGGTGAACGTGTCTCCTCCCATACCCCTGGCTAGCCCGGAGAGGTTCTCGAGGGATCCCCTCAAGATCCAAACCTTTCTGACGCAAATAGCCTTGCATTTCTCTTGCAAACCCGCTTCCTTTCCCTCTAACCATTCACGAGTGGCTTTTGCAATTTCGTATATGACGGGGGACGCCGCCAATTGGGCGGTGCCCTTGGTCAAATACGACGACCCTCTGTTATCGGATTGGAACGCATTCCGTAGCGAGTTCGAGCGGGTGTTTGATCGAAGGGCTACCACTTTCTCGGCTGACCGAGAATTGTTAACTCTCCGCCAGGGTAAACAAGATTTGGTATCATATCTGACCCATTTTAATCGGCTCATAGCTGAAACCGCATGGCCCGAGGAAAAAAGGATGTCCCTCTATTACCAAGGCTTGTGCAATGACATGAAGGACGTGGTGGCCCAGATAGATCCGCAGCCCTCCACGTACACGGATTTGATGAATCTCACGTTGCGACTAGATCATAGACTGTCGGAACGAAGGGGAGAGAGAGTGTATGCCCATGTAGAGAGACCAGAGAAGGGCAACAGACACGCTGGAACCCCTTCTGAGGTCCAGCCGGAACCCATGGAGGTGGGGGCTATCCGGGCCCCATTATCTAGGGCAGAAAGAGAATCCCGCAGACTAGCAGGGTTATGCATGTACTGCGGCAAGAAGGGACACTATGTCAGGGACTGCCCCATAAAACCCAAGAAGAGCGGGATCGCGGGTATGAAGAAAGTGGCGGTGACCACGATGCATTCCTCCCTCCCAGACGCTCTGGCTCCAGAACAGAGCGTACAGGTATCCGAACCCAGAGCGTTACAGTTGCCTTCTTTGGCGGTCATAGAATCTGTCGCTTCTGAATCACACGTTCTGTTAGCCATGCGATTGTCGGTGGGAACGCAAGACCATGAGGTCAGAGTGCTGGTTGACTCAGGGGCC
Organism: Triturus cristatus; assembly: GCF_964204655.1. Classification (NCBI taxonomy): domain Eukaryota; kingdom Metazoa; phylum Chordata; class Amphibia; order Caudata; family Salamandridae; genus Triturus; species Triturus cristatus. The sequence goes on along the minus strand of NC_140593.1, from coordinate 714,924,015 downwards.
ACCGGGAATTTCGTGGATAGCGGGTTGGTGAAGAGGCTGGGGTTGAGGCGCATCCCGAGAATTAGTCCCGAAACGGTATGGGCGGTTGATGGGAAACCTCTCATTTCTGGGCCTATCACGGAGGTTACCGAAGCACTGACCCTGACCAAACCGGGACCTCTTTGGGATCATGTGGAAGAAGTAGCCCTGAATATCATCGAGGCTCCCCAGTATGAGGTGATTCTAGGGATGCCTTGGTTAACAACTCATAATCCCAAGATAGATTGGAAGAGAAAAACGGTGGACTTCGAAACAGAGTTTTGTAAAGGGGAATGCGCTAACGCGCACCGAACACATCTCCTTGCCCTCACCCATGGGTATCACATTCTCACGGCAGCTGAGAAGGAGACGGAACTTCCCGCAGAATATGCCCAGTTTAGGGACGTATTCAGCGAGAGTAAGGCGGAAGACTTGCCACCACACCGCATTTATGACTGCCAAATAGAGCTAATCCCTGGGGCTATCATGCCCTCGTGTAGGGTGTATGCATTATCAGAGCCAGAAACAGAACATCTGCGAAAGTACTTAGAACACTTTGTAGAAATCGGGTTCATTAGACCTTCCCGCTCCCCTGCAGCGTCGCCTCTTTTCTTTATCAAGAAGGCTAACGGCGACTTGAGGACGTGCATCGATTATCGCGTCTTGAATAAAAACACGGTTCGCAACCGTTACCCTCTTCCACTCATCCCGGTATTGCTGGACCAGGTGAAGGAGGCAACCATTTATACAAGATTGGACTTGAGGGGGGCCTATCACCTGGTCCGGATACGGGAGGGGGATGAGTGGAAGACGGCGTTCAAGACGCGATACGGTCTCTTTGAGTATAGAGTAATGCCGTTTGGGCTGTGTAACGCCCCGGCGGCATTCCAATTCTTTCTCGATGACGTTCTCAAGGAGTATATCGACAAAACAGCTGTGGTATATATAGACGATATACTGATATATTCCACAGAACGAAGAACCCATAGCACACATGTTTCGCAGATACTACAGAAGTTGAGAGAGAACAATTTGTTTTGCAAGTTGAGCAAATGCGAATTTCATGTTGAGAAAGTGGAGTTCCTGGGAGTGATCCTGAGTCCTTCAGGATTGAGTATGGCTGAGAGGAAGGTGTCCGCTGTACAGGAGTGGCCTATACCAAAGACAGTGAGAGATGTACAGTGTTTCCTGGGCTTTTCTAACTATTACAGGCGATTTATCTCTCACTTCTCACAGCTCGTCTCTCCTCTTACCTGGTTGCTCCGAAAAGGTCACCAGTTTTCATGGACTCAAGAGGCTATGCAGGCGTTCTGTGAGCTAAAACAAGCATTCACCACCGCACCGATTCTACAGCATCCCAGATCCGATTCACCGTTCATAGTAGAAGCGGACGCTTCTGACATAGCAGTGGGGGCGGTTCTTTCACAACGGGAAGCGCTGTCCGGCCAACTGCACCCCATAGCATTTCTGTCTCGGAAACTGTCCCCGGCTGAAACACACTACACGATCGCCGAGAAGGAGTTGCTAGCGGTGAGAAAGGCGTTTCAGGAATGGAGGCACTACCTGTGGGGGGCTATGCACCCAGTAACGGTGTATACGGACCATCGCAATTTGCAATACCTGAAAACAGCCCGGCACCTCACGCAAAGGCAGATGCGGTGGATGCTGTTTTTTGCAGGGTTTGACTTTGTCATCACTTTCAGACCGGGTTCGGAGAACCGAAAAGCTGATTCACTATCTCGACAAAATGGGGACCATCCGGCTCGTAGGGAAGTCCTAGAGGCCATCATTCCCCCAGAAAAGGTGATATGTGGGATCAGAGCGGACACATTCTTGAACACCGTAAGAAAACAACGTACCCTGGTGCAATGGCTACAATGGGAGGAACAAGGTTCGGATCGGCGAATGAAGGGAGGATTGCCTTTTGTTAGAGACCGGTTATTTGTTCCGTCTGTGGCGCTGCAGCACCAGGCTTTCGAATGGTGTCATGAGTCGCTGATAGCGGTTCATCCAGGGTGTACAAAGACTCTTCATCTCCTACAACGTTACTTCTGGTGGGAACACATGAACGAGGACGTCCGACGGTGGATACAACAGTGCGACGTGTGCGCCCGAGCCAAGGGCGACCGCTCGAAAGCCAAGGGCAAGTTGGTTCCCATGCCAACTCCAGCAGGGCCCTGGCAGCACATCAGTATCGACTTCGTCGTGGGGCTACCGATGGACCAGGGATGCAATGCGATCATGGTGGTAGTGGACAGCCTCACCAAGCTGGGTCATTTCGTGCCGTGCAAAAACCTACCCTCGGCCAGTCAAACAGCGCAGTTATTGCTGTCTCATGTGGTGAGACTGCATGGAGTTCCTGGGGTCATCGTTTCGGACAGAGGCCCGCAGTTCATTGCACGCTTCTGGAAAACGTGGTGTACGGCCCTGCAGGTGGAGGTAGCCACGTCAACCAGCTTCCACCCCCAGACGGATGGCCAGACCGAGCGTCTTAATCAAACACTCAAGACGTATCTCCGTTGCTACTCCAAAGAAGCATGCGCTTCATGGGTATCGCTCCTCTGGTTGGCTGAACTCTCCTACAATAATGCGTGGCATAGCTCCATCAGGGAATCACCCTTCAGGGCTACCTACGGATATCACGCCAAGATTCTTCCGTTGTCTTTCCCCGCGGAGGTGCGGGACCAGCCCGCTCTGGCTGCCCAGCTGCGGGTTCTGGGGAACTTGCATAGACACCTCAAGAAGAATCTGGAGAGAGCAAAGGGCCTTTACAAGGCTTGGGCTGACCGCGGTCGACAGGACGGCCCGTCCTATCTTCCGGGCGACAAAGTGTGGTTATCCACGAAATACCTCCGCTTCAAACTGCGCAGCATCTTTCATCCTCGCTTCATCGGCCCATACCCAGTGGTTCGTCGCGTGGGTTTGGTGGCGTATCGATTGGCTTTACCTGCCTCTTTGCGCATCCACCCGGTGTTCCACTGCAGCTTACTGAAGCCGGCGGTGGGGGCCAGGAGGGTGGCAGCCCCACCGATATATCGGGATGGCCAGGTGGAGTACGAGGTACGGAAGGTGTTGGATTCCAAATTGAGGAGGGGTCGCCTGTGGTATCTTCTGTCCTGGAAGGGGTACTCGGCGGAGGAGGATTCCTGGGTCCCGGCCTCGGAAGTCCACGCTCCGGAGGCGGTCCGTTCCTTTCACGCCCGCTGCCCGGGCAAGCCTGGTCTTAGGAGGTGCACGGCGAGGGGGGCATACTGTCAGGCACGGATCTAGGGCGCCTACCGCATATACAGTCAAAGGAGGACTACATCCCCCAGAATCCCCGGCTGTAAGGAGGCGTGGCCAAGAAAGGGTAAATACGAGCGAAGCGAGCCAATCGAGGCGCGTAATACTGGAAGGTGGTTTGATGCTGATCAGGAAGCTAATCGGAGAGAAGGACGACACGGGTGTTCGCGTCTAATACCATTGTGGAAGCAAGTACTTGGCTGTGGCAGTGGTTAGCCGCGAGGTACGCGGCTTCGGGAAGTCAGTTCCGACTTCTAGAAAACTTCACGCGGGACGCTGACGTAAGCGTCGCCGCGTTTCTCAATCGCTGGAAGCAACGAGGTTGGGAGCAGGAGCGTTCCTTCGGATGGCAAAGAAGACGCATTGGGAACCGGGAAGGAATCAGGTATCTCTGGAGCCCGGGAAGGAAGTCTCATTGCGGGACAGTATTGTTTGGCCAGAGGAGCGAGGAGGAATAGAAGTACGAGACATTTGTGTATCTATTACTTACGTTCTGTCGAGAGCAGGGGAAGCCCATATCCAACTGCACATGATTTCAATGGTGGAGTAGTGACGTTGGGATTAGAGCTCAGGGGTATAAATCATATTGGCGCTTAGTAGCGTCAAGGGGAAGCTGATAAGGGAACGAAGGGGAGAGAACGGTCCGACAGAGCATGCTGGTATGTGAGAGGGCTGGTCCTCTCGAGTCTGAGGTTAAGGCTCCTGAAATACAGAGTGCATGGCGTGCCTGAAGAGACACACTTGGTTCACACACTTAGTGAGACTAACTGAGAGTAGGTTACCTTGTGTTTTGTTGTGATTTCTTTCGTGTAAATTACTTTGCAGGACTCCCACCTATTCAACTGTACCCCTTGTATTCCTAGTCCCTCGCCTGATTGCCCTGGTACTCTGTGTGTCTTCGAACCAGAGCCGGGGACGTCGGGAGGTGGAACCCTTGTGCTTCATTCGAATCGGCCGGAGCCACAGTGGAACGTGACACTATGGTTTTCAAAATGGCAGTCGAAAATTTTGAGTCGGTGTATCAAATGTTATATTAGGGTGTGAGAAGATGCACTAATTTATCACATGGATGACGTCATCAGTGATGTCATCAGTGATGTCATTTGAGATGTCATCAGTGATGTCATCAGTGACGTCACTGACCATGTCATGAGTGATATAATATGTGACGTGATCAGCAGTGGATTGCGGTCGCGCGAGTTATAGTTAGCTGAACTAACTATAACAGGGGAATTTCAATGGTTTTTTACGAGTGAAATGTCCAGCTAACTATAACATGTGTGAAACCTATGGTTTTTTCAGTGAATTTGCAAGGTTTTTTAAATGCTAATTCCTAACTATAACGTGTGTGAAACCTATGATTTTTTCAATGAATTTGCAAGGTTTTTTAAATGCTAATTCCTAACTATAACGTGTGTGAAACCTATTTTTTTTAAGTGAATTTGCTAGGTTTTTTAAATGCTAATTTATGTATGTATTATTATATTTTTTATATATTTATTTTACAATAAACTACCTATGTATATTGTGCGCGCACGGTACGCATGCATATGTGCTCCGTGTGCGCATGCGTACGTGCTCTACTTCTGCATGCGTACGTCGTACGTGCTCCGTACGCGCGCGTTCCGTACGCGCATGCGCACATGCTGCGTACGCGCGCGAACCGTACGCGCATGCGCACATGCTCCGTACGCGTGCTCCGTGCGCGCTCCGTGCACGCACGGTGCGCGCACGGCAAGTCATGTGATTAAGAAACAACACTTTTCATTGGTTTATAGTAGTTTCAGGTCATGTGATTAGGAAACAACACTTTTCATTGGTTTATATTAGTTTCAGTTCCAGAAACTTCCAACACCACACCCACTCCCCTCATTATTTCTTCTGATTCCCTGGGAGAAGGAGCTGAGCAGCTTTTCTAGTACTCCAGTAGTTGAGAATGGCAGACCAGCAGTCATCTTCTGGGAGTGAGCAGGAGACCCTTGTGCCACAGAGACAGAGGAAACAAAAAGACTCTTTAATATGGCAATTTTTTACTTTTCCAGAGGGGCCAAAGAAGGTGAATGCTCCAAAAGTCACCTGCACTCTTTGTGATTGTGTCTTATCAAGAGGAGATCCTAAAAAGAAATACTCTTTTAGTATCTTCACTATGATCAGGCACGTTAGAGATGTACATCCTATGGCTTATGCTCGACCTGCTAGAGACAACCCACCAGCAGCTCAGCCGAGCACATCCGCAGCAGCTCAGCCGAGCACATCATCGGCAGCTCTGCCGAGCACTTCATCTGCGGCGGCAGCTTCACCAGCTTCTGTTCCTCTGGATATACACCTTCTGTTTACGAGGGTGCATATACGGTGCAATACGTGCAATGCTCTTCTCACTTATGGGGAGACCAGCATTCCCCTAATAGAGAGCAAGATACAGCAGCACACGTGCGGCACCCTATAATTTTTGCCATTATTTTGTTCCTCTGTCCCTCAATTAACACAACGGCTCTTTTTAGAGCCACCTAACATCTAAACACTTATATTTTATTTTTAATTCTATTTTTTTAATGATTTTTTTCCCACCGTGCGCGCACGGTGCACGCATGGTGCGCACACGGCAAGTCATGTGATTACGAAACAACACTTTTCATTGGTTCATAGGGAGTAACAGATGAAGCGGATGAAGTACAGCAGGGTAAAGGGATTGAAAGTAAGAGAAGAGGAGTGATTATGAGATAAGGGGTATGAGGATTAGAAAAGTGGGTAAGAGAAAGTGAGAGATGGGGAGTGAGTGGATGGAGGGATTTAGGAAACTGGAGTGAGAGAAAGGAAGTCAGGATTTCAATGAGCAAAGGAGAGTGAGGGAGAGTGAAGGAAAGAATGCGAAAAGGTGAAGGGGTGTGAGATACAGACAGGAGAAAGTGAAGTAGGAGAATAGGAGTGACTATGAGTAAAGGATAGTGACAGTTAGGGAAGGAGAATGATGGAGAAGGTTACAAAATTAACATAGATGGAAAATGAGTGATGGAGAGAGGATGAGTGGTAGAAACAGAGGGGCAGATTTATAACAAACTAACGCAGCACGGTGCAGCAAGTAATTTTGCTGCGCCGTGCTGCGTTAGTTTCGAAGCACAAAGATAAAACATATTTACACGAATATGTCGCATCTCTATGCTTCCCCTGCGCTGGCGCACAAACTGCAGCCATGCGCCGGCGCAGGCTCCCTTACACCATGCTGCAAGCATGCCTGCGTGGTGGGGAGATTGTTCTTGTGCACGAAGGGACACCTTCCTGCACAGAAAGAATCACAAGAGGCTTTTTCCTCTTTCAATGCGTGCTGTAGCATGCAGCACACACTGAAAGGGGAAAAAACGAGGAGAAATGAAAACTTTTCTCCTCGTTGTGCCTCGCTACACTACCTCTAGGGTGGCGTAGCCTTCACATGCATCTCCTGAGTTACGATTTCTCGTACATCTGGAGATGTGTCTAGTTCTATGGGTGTTGCGTGGGAACACCCACAACAACACCCATTGAACGCCCCTTCAACGCACAGTGCTGCGTGTGAAGTGGCTGTATTTACGAGAAGAGGAAAAGTCACGCAGGGTGGCTTTTCCTCTCCTTGTAAATATGGAGGAGGCCCCTGTGCCACCAGTACGTCATGAAAAGTGACGTAGAGGTGGCGCAGGGGTCTTGTAAATCTGCCCCAGAGATGTTAAGGAAATTAAGGGTAAGACAGACAAATGGAGAGAGACAGAAACAGAGACAGAGAGCAAGGAGAAGGAGTAAGGCAGTTAGAATAACTCAGACATATGGAGACAGGGAGAGAAACATGGTTGAAAAAATAGTGATGGAGGCAGTAGACCTAGGGGAGTAGTAGAGAAGGAGTGAGGGAGTTACGAAAGAGCAGTAAAGGAAGAAGGGAGAGGGAAGGGGAATGAGAAAAGCAGAGTGAGGAGAAGTGAAGAAAAGGGAGCATGAAAGTGAAGGGGTGACAAATAAAGATATTTTAAACTTACCTGACCAACAAAATAACTTAATTAGAAATAAATGGGTTTTTTTAATTACAAGAAAAATTGATTCAATTTCCTAAGTTTTCTTTCTCGATCTGAAAAAAAAGAAAAAATGTAGTAATATTTATTAATACATTTTAGAATACAGTACACATATTTTCATATTTAAAAAAGTAATTTTTTGCCTTTTTTGCTGTTTTCAGAATATATTGAATTTCTCTGAAAATAGTGAGATCAATTGCATTCATCACTTAACAGCGGGCAAAAAAATAAACAATCAGAAAGATTGTTTAAAAAAGCTCTGAATCTATCCTCTGTCAAAAATACCTTGATAGAAATGTAACATATATATTAAAAATATCTTCTAAGAACAATAACTATTTACAATAAATAACGTCTGTAAATCTTGTTGCTTAAGCACATACACCAAATTAATATCTGTCAAACAAGTCCACAATAGATACAGTTACCTTTCTATGAGGCCAAATGGTAATTTTTAAATTCTTTTTTGGTGAAATATCCAATGGTAATCCAATAAAATCAAAATAAAGGTTTCTTCAGATGCTGCAATTTGTATCTAAAATTTTGGTTTTAGAAAAATTAAGTAGGAATTTGGTAATTCTGGAGGCAAACGTTGCTTGAGAATCATTACACAGTGTCCAGCCTTTTTCACATTTTAGATAAACTGTGTAATGACCAGAAGTTATAGAAGGTCCATCATGGAAAATTATTGCAACCGCAACAAAAGTCTTTCCTGATATTAATAATTGATTTCCTACAAAGTTCTTTATTAATGTGTCCAATTTTGTTCCATCAGCTCTACAACGTTGCATCATTAAAATTATATACTGTCCATTTTTCTTTAAAAATAACGTTGATAACATTTCTGATTTACATTGAGAACATTACATGTTGTGATATGCATCTTTAACTAATTTACTAAAAGTCACTGATTTACTCTCTAGTAATGTTAAATATATGAACCTTTCAGAATCAACATTAGAGCTGCATGTGTTCAAACAGTTTTCACAACAATGTCCCCATTTATAAGAAAGACCAAACATATTTTCTATTTCTACTCCTTCATCTTCCAGTACCATAAGCATATACATTAAGAATTCCTGTGCATCTTGCTGGACATTTTGTGTAAACTGTGTACATCCAGAACATACATCTAAAAGATTTCTAACATCAGAAGCACTTTCTATTTTAGTTTTATCATTACTCAACTTCTCATAAAGGAAACTCAGCAGGGAACAAAATCTTTGTTCATGATTTAGTATTATCTGCTCTTGCAAACTTTCAAAATAAAATACAACATTCAGCACTACATTAGCGTAGCAGTTGACACCAGAGCTATTTTCAAAATGACAACCAACAACCTCTTCAACATTGTCCTTTTTAGGTCGAGGACTACCGGTCTGCCGAAGGCAGAACCGGAAGTCGAGATTTAATGTTTCCTAGAGTGGCTATTTAGCCCGCCTCTCTTTTTGCTTCTCCTCCATTGGCTGGCTTCCTAAACGGAGGCCCGCCGTTGGAGGAGAGAGCCGTCCCTCCAAATAGGCTCCGTCTTTTTCAGATTCGGGGGCGTGTTCCTTGCTGTTCTTTCCACTTTTTAGCCACGCCCTTTTAGAACAGCAGGAACACGCCCCCGAATCCGAAAAAGTTTCGAAGCTTCCATCCGCCATTTTTTTGCTATAGTCTGGCCGTGAGGATCCATCCGTCCGGCGCCGTGTTGTTGTGCTGGTGGCGGCGCTGCCGGGGCAGGCTTCACCGGATAGAGTGAGCAGAAGAGCTTAGGGGTGACTTCAGCAAATAATTCTGGGCTGCTGATTCTGTTTTGGTGGTCTCTGTAACACGTGTGGTTTTGTGGCAGTTTGCAGCTCGGCGACTTTTGCGTTGTGATAGCCTGATTACGGTGACTGCTACGACTTACTTGACTCTTGGTTTAGGATGTCTAAGGCATGGGGGCTGTCACCGATGACGAAATTATCCGTAAGCGGCTCCTAGAGTGAGAGTAGACCGTGAGAAGCTGGGTGGCATTCGTTGGCGGGTGCCTACCCCGCTTATTAAGTTATTCCTACGGCGGGTGCCCACCCCGCCGTACATTGCTCTTTTACCGCTGGACACACTTCTTTAAGTGGATAGGCCCACTTTAGCCACTATTGAACATCCAGCAACGCTCCCTATGCTGCCATTGGATTGCTCATATAGTGGGTTTCCAACTTGGTTTTGGTGCGTTTCCAACTTGTGCTTGGTGCTTCTGCACAACCGATGTCGATTACGGGGCATGAAAACACCTGGGACATCTGCAGCAGACCCAGAAGGGGTTGTTCTCATTTTTGTGGAGGGAAAGGGTAGAAGTGCCTCACCACATCAGTGCTCAGCACAAAAACCAGTCCCCTCCTCTCGCATGGCATAACTGTTTAGACATTGGCAGTTCTGGTACACTTAAGATGTGGAGCACAGCTAAAACTCACGGATGACTTCAAGCCTTCCAACATAGACAACAACACTGCATTAATACACACTTCAAACCACCAGACTGTCGCATCCAACATATTATTTAATGTTGAGTACCACAAGAACACAAACGTGTCTGCATTATATTAAACTCTTTTACCGCTGTAGATCTCCGCCGCTGCCGCCCGCGAAACCGGAAGTCAGGCGCCGGAGTTGTGACAGGGGCGGGACTTAGAGGCAGGAAGCGACGGGAGCCTACCCCGCGCTCCTGCATTGGTCGCCAGGAGAGCTGCGATTCCCCGAGGAGAGGAAGACGACCGGAGCTGGTGCGGAGGGGGGCGCGAGGCACATCGTCGGTGCCTGCCCCCTCCGCGGTGCAAGACGCCTGGAGTCCTCCCTGCGCCCGGTGAGTGGGGCTCTCTCCGAGAGAGGGGGCCGGGGCAGTTTGGTCGGACACAGAGCGAGGTCGCTCCAACGGCCGCAGAGTAGTCTTTGAGAGCCTGCGTGGCTCCAAGGCTCGAGGGGGCATATTGTGCTAAAAACGCGAGGTAGCTCCCACGAGGGGTCACGTACCTGTCTAGGCTCCAAAGTCGGGGGCATTTTGCTTAATAAGAGGAGCGGCCCCGGAAGGCAGCGGGCCGCCCCAACATTGGCCCCCCATATTGGTGCAGAGTCCAACGAGACTCCAACGGTTGGGGGACATTGCTGATTCTCGAGCGCGGGTGGCGCTCCCACGAAGGGACAGTGTTTGTCCAGAGCGCGAGTACGCTCCAACGACGGGGGCAATATTTGCATAGAGCCCTGACAGGCTCTAGGGGGCATTTCGTGCTGTAGAGCCCAGAGGGGCTCAGGGGGCCACACGTGTTGCGTATTTAGAGTCCAGGAGAGGCTCCAACGACTGCCATAATTGTTCTCAGGGCCCAGAGGTGCCCAGGCTGGATTTAAGTCAGATCTGCAAGACATATTGCCCCAGTCTCGAACTTTGAGTAGACCTCGTTTGATCCAAATTGGAGACTTGACATTTGAGAGCCTGCGTGGCTCCAAGGCTCGAGGGGGCATATTGTGCTAAAAACGCGAGGTAGCTCCCACGAGGGGTCACGTACCTGTCTAGGCTCCAAAGTCGGGGGCATTTTGCTTAATAAGAGGAGCGGCCCCGGAAGGCAGCGGGCCGCCCCAACATTGGCCCCCCATATTGGTGCAGAGTCCAACGAGACTCCAACGGTTGGGGGACATTGCTGATTCTCGAGCGCGGGTGGCGCTCCCACGAAGGGACAGTGTTTGTCCAGAGCGCGAGTACGCTCCAACGACGGGGGCAATATTTGCATAGAGCCCTGACAGGCTCTAGGGGGCATTTCGTGCTGTAGAGCCCAGAGGGGCTCAGGGGGCCACACGTGTTGCGTATTTAGAGTCCAGGAGAGGCTCCAACGACTGCCATAATTGTTCTCAGGGCCCAGAGGTGCCCAGGCTGGATTTAAGTCAGATCTGCAAGACATATTGCCCCAGTCTCGAACTTTGAGTAGACCTCGTTTGATCCAAATTGGAGACTTGACACGGCGTGAGCTTAAGGACATACACTGGTGGACCAGTAGCAACAACTTGATCAATCATTTGATCATTTGTTTTCAAAATCATCTAATGATCGTATCCTAAAAAGATGGTGACACTAAGCCTAGGCTGTATAGCTAGTGTAAACAATATACACATCAGGGAAGACACATGTTGTATCTAAATAATGTATGCCTAAGGCAAAAATTGTGTTGTTTGGAGAGGGAAAGTCCAGATTCTGAACCTGCTAGTAAGCGAGGGAAAGACTGGAGACCGGCTCTGAGCCTCTTTATCCTCAGCCCAGGGCCGCCCGCCCAGCACAGCCTCTGATAACCTGACTCGGACGGCTGCCTCGCCCGAAAGCCAAATACTAATTACTCCAGTTTTGGGGCGTGGAGCTCGGCGGCTCCCTGAGGGGTGTGCCTCTCGTAACATCCCTGTGTCTGTGGCCCGGCCCTGCCTCACGGCGCTCAACTTCACCCCACGGCGTATCGATGACCGAGGGTAAATACAAACGCTTCCGGAGTCTTAATATCTTATCGGGTATATTTGTATAGCACGGCGTTCGCCAGTTATTTGACTTCTTGGCGCTTTGTGCAGGTTGTATTCTGCAGCTGTGACTCTTTCTAGCACAGATTCTCTGTGTGACGGTTTCTATTCTTGATCCGTGTTTGCGTGGGTGGGAGGATTGGGAGGGATGAGAGGGACACTGTCATGGTGTTGGGTGGTGGCGCTGTCCTGCCCTAACCCGTGTCAGTGTGCGCTGGGTTGTCCGTGCTGCGGCTCCCAGCCGGGTTCTCCCAGCACGTGTCTGCTGCTGAGTCCTCATGCTGGTTGGCTGCTTGGCTGCGCGGTCCTTCCCGGCGTCACTAGGGTGAGGTCCAGCTAGATAGTCCATCCCAGGAGGATGCGCCACTGGTGGCCTTTAACCTGCTGTTATCGGGTCCTAGTGCTTGTGTGATAGGTCTTCACAGCGCTTTAGCGAGGGGACAAGGCCGTGGAACGTTTTCCCAGTTGCGGCCTTAAAGGGAAGACTTGGCAAAGCTGTAGAGGTCGCTGTCCGTAAAGCAAGGCCTTCTTCACGCCATCGGTATCGACGCTCTCCACGGCCGTGGTTTCCCTACTAAGACGGCATGACGTCGTCGTAAGCCCTCACCCCCTGCACCCCTCCGTCCAAGAGGTCGGCTGGCACTGGGAGGGTCCTCCTAGCCCCCTTGTTTGGCTGCCCCCACTTCAGACTGTTAATGCCTCGCTATGGACTCGGCAGTGATCGCTAGATTGACCAATCTAATTGGCGCTTAGGAGCAGCAGAGGTGTGAGGAAGGGACCCACAGACCAGCGTTTATTCATGTTTTTAGGTCGAGGACTGTCCGGTCTGCCGAAGGATTTTTTTGTGTGGATAATGGTGGAAGAGCTTAAATATTGTGCTCAAGGCTTGGAGGCTGCCCCGTTCATGTTGTAGCATACCTGTAACAGATACTTCCTATCTTTGAGCGGTTGTGTGAGAAGTTATCTTGAAGCTTCTTTGGGTTCGTTTGATGTGGGTTCATTATCTGACCTCTCCGTCACTACATCACTGTTTAACTACCTCACTCTCTCTCACTATATAACTCTCTACCTCACTACTCCACTCTATCTCACTATCTCACAACTTCTCTCTCTCAAAACATCACTACCTCACTCTCTAGCTCACAACCTCACAAATTCACTCTCACTCACTACCTCAATCACTCTCTGTCTCACTACCTCACTCTTTCTATCTCACTGACTCACTTTTACTCTCTCTTTCACTACCTGTCTCTATCTCACTACATCACAACATCACTCTATGCTTATATACCACTACCTCACAACATCCCTCTCCCTCACTACCTCACTCTTTTACTACCTCACTCTCTCTATCTCACTACCTCACTCTCAATCTCACTACCTCACTCTCTCTCACTACCTCACTCTCTCTCACTACCTCACTCTCTCTCACTACCTCACTCTCTCTCACTACCTCACTCTCTCTTTCAATACCTCACTCTATCTCACTACCTCACTCTCTCTCTGCTAATGCAATAGGTATCACATATGCAAAAAAAGAGCTAATGCCAATAGAAATGACAATGCCATTTATTTAGGGATACAAAGATGATAAAAAAATAATGAGCAATACCAATAGCTCTACCTATAATATTGCCGAGACCATTGCATTGTAAATGCTTGTTCTTTTTGCTTGCAATAACATCACTCTCCTTTTGTTTTCTCTTCTGAACATCCTCATTACAGATATTCTCAATTCTCCTTTTCCGACAAACAACACGTTTTTCAAACACAGGATACTGACCTAAATGAGGAGCATAGCTTCTTCTTAATCTATTATACTCCTTTACACAATTTGCATCAGCACTAACTTTTGAGTCATCAAAGTCTATCATGAATAAACCAGATAATGTTTTCACTCGTGACAAAGCAACATATGCCATACCTTCTTTAAACATACTAGATCCAATGTTTACAAAAGCACTATCTACAGTTAATCCTTGAGATTTGTGAATAGTTACAGCATATGCTAGAGAAAACGGAAACTGCTTCCTACGTACATATAAGTCTTTCACAAGCAAAAAACGAACTGAACAACGACTAATGTCTTTAACTTCTTCAATCTGATCAAATTTTATTTTTAAAAATTCAATTCCATCTTTTTTCTGGTATTTCACAAAGCCCACAACTTTACCCATAGCTCCATTCACTAAACCTTTTTCTACATTCAAATTACGTCTTAAAAATACTCGACAGTTCATAGATTCTTTTCTAAACCAGCTGTTTTCAAAATGTTTTTCTCTAGAGAATCCAATTTATTTTTCAATTTGCCTGTCAATGTTATAGTTATTCCTTCATGCTGTATTTTGTCCACTGCTTCCAGTTTCATAATCTCTTCATTTTTCAATTTCAAAAGTTCTTCATTGAATATAGAGCATTCATGTAGTGTTGGCATTAAGCAGATTACAGTTTTTTTTTCTGCAATTTTCTTGTATATTTTCTCTGGAACGATTTGTTCTGTTGGAAACAAATTACATAGCAATCGACTCTGTAACGCCTTTCTGCCATGTTCTGTGAGTAGTCCAATTCTGATATCTTTCAGAATACTTGCATAATCTTCATCATTTGCTTGCCGCTTATTGGTAATGAGTTCTTTGTACTCAAAGAATGACCAAATATTCACATTACCTATACTTCCTAATGACTTTTTCGTGTCTTCATGTGTAACAGTATTAAATACTGGTTGTCCTTTAACTGGAGTGAGCTGGAGTAGATCCCCAAAAACTATAACATGTTTTCCGCCAAATAACACGTCATAGTCTCTCTTTAGAATTTGCTGCATTCTTAAATGCACAAAGGCAAGCATTAAGTTTGATACCATGCTTACCTAATCAATAATGAGAACTTTCATTTTCTTCAGCACTCTTGAAACTTCAAAACATGCTTCTCCTGTTAGCTTGTGATATTCTATTTTGTTCTCATGCTCTACTGGTAACATTAGCAAACGATGTAAGGTCATTCCTTTTATGTTATATGCTGCTAACCCAGTTGGAGCAGTAACAACACAAGACAAAGGTGAATCAGTTTTTTTCTGTAGGTAGCTTCTAATTACTTTAATTAAGAAACTTTTTCCAGTTCCAGCTTGTCCACTCACATACATTCCGATTGGTTCAAATGATGTGCATGAGCACTCTTTATTTTCATGTAGTAATCCATGATCAATTTGTTTTGTGACTTCTTCATAAATTTGTTGTTGTTCATCATTCAGTTGTTGTACCAAAATTGGTAAGTCTATAAAATCCTCCTGTGATGTTTCCCCTGTTCTGGGTTCTCCCCACCCCTTTTTTGCCTGACAAAACAATGTGGGCCGCTTTGGGAAGGGATACTTTTTTCCTTTTTATTGGCAGCGTTTGTTAGAGTCACACGCGCTAAATATAGCACAGTAGCCAGTCTGTAAGTCGGGGAAGGGAACCGAAGCTTCTTGCGTGGTTAATGATGTCGTTTCGGGGAGCGAGGTCTCCGTCCAGTGACCGGCACTCGAGGACCCAAAAGAAAAGAAACAATAGGGTATGCTTAGGACGGTTTCCACAATGAAAACAACAGGGGGGGGGGGAGTGCACACCGTCACCAAACTCTGGTCTCTGTGCTGTGACTATCGTGTAGGGGAATCAGTGCTTTTATCTAGGTGCGCCCCTCACGCGTGTCCAAAGCCCCTGTAATATGGAAGAGCATACGCCCCTCACTTGCCTGCTTCCACGACCCCCATGGGCCGTGGCGAGGGGAGACCCAGTCTCCTTGGCTTCCTGGAGATCAGTGGTCCCGAACACGGTGCTCCTCGAGCTGTCTTTTTCATTGTCGGCTCCCTCCCGATACGGAGGTCGATACTCCTGGGTGGTCCCTCTGCACCAGGCGACGGTCTCGTCTCTCTCGTCCTCCCCTTGGCTCGTTCTCCACTCTTCACCGGCTTCCGTCTTCTCTCTCCAACTCTCGCTCGCCGCTCCCTCCTCGCTGTTGTCCGCTTTGCTGGCACTTCCGCTCCGCCCCGTAGTCCACTAGACCGCTGCCTTCAGTTCCGGGTGTTTTGGCGGCGGCCATCTTGGGTTGGGCTTCGCCACTCTCGGACGGTCGTACTCCATCACACCTCCTGAGCTTGATTCATAGCTGTTTCCACTTCAGTCATGGCTATTGCAGCTACATTTTCTACGATTGGTTGTCCTAGGAGATCTGAGCATTCCAGAACTTTGACTGTCTTGAGAACTGTCTCTAGCTACTTCAGCTGCAATTGTCAATTTCTTCATTTAACTAATTTTGTGAAAGTACTGCATTCTATGCTATCTTTACATGCATTAAAGGAATCTTCATAGCTGTGAAAATCTCCAAGTAATTCATCCTCTGAACGCCATGGTTTAAACAGCTGTAAAAGTGCTAAGTAGTAAAATTCCTTTTTGTCAGGAGTGTCGCAACTCAGCTTCCTGTGATTAATCAAACTTCCTTTTGTTTGTTTCTCCAAACATCCTTCCTCACCAATGACTTTATATTTTCCATTGTTGATGTCTTCTGTGGCATTCCGTGTAAAAATGTAATTCTGCTGCACTTCATAGAGACACATGTTCTCACTATGATGACTTCTTTTTGGGTAATATGTGTCCAACATATTTGTTTTCAAAATGTCTGTACTTTCCGGTTCGTTCTCTGCTAAATATTCAATTTCTCAAACAGATTTCTGTACCCGATTTCGCATTCCTGCAAGACCTAAACTTACCCAAATTATTCTTCTGGATTTGGAGTACAGACTTGCAGATGATAATCTATCTGAGCATTCGTATGACCCAATTTCTCAATGCGATAACATCTTTAAACTGAAACTGTATAGCTTTTTACTGACAGTCTTCTCGTGAGAAATCTCTTCCCACATTTCTTTCAATTCCATTTTCTCAGATTTAGTGATGTAAGATGTGACATACCGAGCAACAGCAATAGAATTGTCAGCTACATACTGAATATGCATGTTAGCATTACACATGGATTAAATGAATGGGTTGTAGTCATTTATAAATTTTGACTCTTCTTTTCTTCTTAGGTTGTAAGTATTTTTCGGAGATTTTCTTGTAATGGTATGTCGCACAGCTGACATAAAACTGTTTACTCTTCCTTTTGAAAGAACAGGTCGTGGAAATCCAAATCGACATTTTGTGCAGAATTTATCTTTACTCTTGTACTTTCGTCGACAGTATTTTCTACACCGATGACTTTGGAAACGTAAAACTTGCTCTTTTAAGTTTTCTCTTCTGTGCTTTTAGGTATAACACATGTTGCATATTCTTCAATGAAAGTTAAAACTGCATCATCAGAATCTGTTCCAAATTTTGGGGCATCCTTGATCCACAACAGCATATGAATATGAGGAGCACCGCTTGCTTGGTACCCTTTTCTCCAAAAGAAATCCACAACTTCTCCAAGAGGTGGATTTATTTTATTGCAGATGAAGGACATCATAGCCTCAAATCTATGATTGAAACATCTGCAAACATTAACCGGATCCAATGAGCACAATTCTCCTGCTGTCTTGTATTGGATGTTTTCAATATTTGATTTTGCCTCTCGAAGAAAATCCAGTAAATCATCCCAAGCGTACTCAGCACAGCTTAGGGTAAGGAACCATGTAGGAGTTCCTAAATTCCGTAACGTACATTTCAATTCTCCATGGCGTCGGTACCAATATTCATTAGTTCCACGCTGACAAGCCATCAGATTAATCAATTGAGATTGCAAATGATCATCTCGCTGTTGCACTTTGTTCATAAAATCTTTTGCAGACACATTATGTAGATGTACTCCACTTTTTAAAATGTGATTTACTGCATAAGATAGTGCAGACAAGTCACTTTCAAATAAAAAATGGAACAAACAAGGAATACTTTGACGAAATCTTGGATCTTCTGCATATAATCTTGTAGTCCGATACTCAGAAGCAGGAATCTGTACTGGGCGTTCATCATATCGTCCACCTTTTCCGGTAGGGAACAGCTGGGGAAAACATCGAGCTTCCAAGCTCTCCTCCCATACACTCACAGGAGTTCCTTTTGCTTTTTTCATCTGAAACAGATCAATAGTGTTTGCCATAACTTCTTTAGAATGAAGAGGATGTTTGCTGAAATGTTCATACATTTCTTCTTCTTTTGACTTATCCACTTTTTCAATTTGTCCAGTTGGTATTTCTGTGTCTCCTAGTAAAACTTCTTCATCTTCATCCATATAAATTAATTCATAGTACTTAATATTTCTTTTCAAATATAAATTTGCTCTTTGTACTTTTCTTACATCTACTAGCTCCTGCCAAATTTTCTTATTCTTTGTAGGTACACCATTAACCAGAACAACTAATGGTTCAGTTTCCAAACTATCTGCATCAATTGTTTCAATATTTTTTTTCAAATCTAACGGCAAATAGACAACTCTTCCTTTTAAACCTCTTTGTAAATCTGAAGGAGGTAATTTACCTGTTTTGGGCTCCATACGAACTATAGTCTGAAACGGATGGACACATTGAATGAGTATGGACTCATACGTATTTGAATCTCTAAGTTCTGCAGGAATATCAACCAATTCTAAATTATTATGTACAGCTCTAGCTGGCATTTTATTTTCTTCTAACTTGTTATAACAATATTTACAAATACGCTGATCTTCACCCAAATCAAAACTATTTTCCAGAAACAAATATGTAGCAAAATCCTTCCACTCATAATTATTTTCTTTTTCACTTTTTTCATAGAGATCAACATTTCTTGTTTTAGTTTTATAATGGGTTCTCCGGCAACAAATACAAGTAATATTTGGTCTTTCATTAGAGATGATAGTAAATTTTGTCATTTGATCTTCAAAATTTTTACCAACAGTGGGTTCTACATTCTCTTCCACATTTTCTTCAATAACTGTGTCATTTCCTGCACTTTCTTGTTCTGGACCAAAGTAACAAAGCTGAATTTCATCAGTAACCTTCTCTACATCTGATACAGATCCACGGAACAGAGCCCTATTCAACTCATTTAACTTTAGTGCTGGACTTTTAGCAAAATTCAATCTTCTCACAAACTTTCTCATTTCAGTATGATGTACTGCCAGCATCCTAAAATGGTGAAAAACACTTTGACAAACTTTCCTAGAAAGACAAGCCAGAGAATGTCCTTGCAAACCAGTATTCTCTCTCACTCTGCACGGATCTAGTCTTTGAAGCAACTTAATCTTTTGTTTAACACTTTTTTTTACTATATTCTCAATCAATAGATTCTTGTCGTACAGTACAAATACTACTACAATTCCAAGTGTACACTGGGGCTTTAGGACGTCTCCCCATAACCTCATCAGCTAACACTTCTTCCTCATTTCTTGGAACCATTTTCTCCTTTTCCATTACACAACCATCTTTAACTTCATATGCACGACCTCTGGTGTCAACTGCATGCAGCAAACTATTACTTTGAAGATAACTCTCTTCATTAAAAAAATAGTTCAGTACTTGAACTATGCTTCCATTCTCCTAAGAACACATTACAAAAGTTATTTTTTTTCACTACTCTTTTCTTTTTGCTTTTTGACTTCATTACATTGACCATTTTATCAAACGAACGGATCCTGTTCAATATTAAAATGAATAGTTTTCTTTTTAATTCCAAAGCCTTTGCAACAATTGATTCAATATGTTTCTTTTTCTTATAAAATTTAGCTTTCTTCTTATATTTTTCTTATCCATTAGCAAATTGGACATCACTCTTCTCTGAAACATTTTTCTACGAATGTTTTTAATTTCTGTTTTTCTTTTTAAGTCATTCTTTATTGCTTCTGATTGTACATTGGCATTTACTATTTCCTTACTATTGTCTTGTTGTTTTCTACTTGAAACACTATTTGCAGTGGATATACTTTTAACACTTTTTCTTACTTTGAAGATATTTTTAAAAAACTCCTTAGTCTGCTTACCAGAAGACTTTTTCTTTTTTCCAACATGAGGTTCTTCAACTAATTTTTGGTGTCCAGTTGTCTTCAAATATAGATGTTTTTGCTGTTCTTTTCTCTTTCTTGATTTTATAGGCATGGTTAATTTATTTCAGTGTTGTTCAGCAATACCTGAAAGAAACTAAAAAAAAAAAAACCTTTATGTAATTTAAATATATTACTATATTTTTTTGAGCTTTTCAAATCCTATAATATTATCTGCCCCTTTCCTACGAGTGAAAAACTTACACAATAAAACCAACACGAATTAAATCTCTGACAACAATTCCTGTGTGCACACAGACTCATGGTGTGATTCTAGGCAGAAAACGATATTTCATTGGCAATTTGAAATCACATTTACTACTGTTTTGTTTGCAAGTGATAATTACTGTAACAGCCTGACACATTTTCCTTATAGTTTTAAGAAGCAGAAAAGACCACAAGTCCTAACATCTTTTTGAGACCATGAGCATGTGTAACCTGGGTGAGTGACTAGACTACAGCAAAGGAAATGAGCCTTGGTGATGTTTAATGTGTTAGCGTTACTCACTGCTATCTGAAACACCACACAGTGCTGAACAGTAAGCATGACAGTGCAGGAGAAGCAGCTGGCTGTGTGCTAAGAGTGTGCTTCTGGAGACTGTGTATTGTCAGGAGCAAGAGAGATATGCATGGACGCTTGCACAACTACATGAACACTGGAGAGATGAATGTAAGAGTACATGTGTGGTAAAGGTTAATTGGAGTTTTGAACATGTAGGAACTACCTCACCCATTGCAGGAGTGGAAGGAAAATCTACCATATTGATTTCAAATGTGTTAGCATTGGCCTCTCATTTGTGAGATATTGATTTGCGCTGAATGCTAACCATCACAGTTCAAGAAAAGAAGCACCCCTTTCCTACGAATGCAAGTCTTACAGAACCAGTCCAACACAAATTAATTCTCTGACAACAATTCCTGTGTGCACACAGACTCATGGTGTGATTCTAGGCAGAAAACGATATTTGATTGGCAATTTGAAAGCACATTTACTACTATGGTTTTGCAAGTGATAATTACTGTAACAGCCTGACACATTTTCCTTATAGTTTTCAGAAGCAGAAAAGAGCACATGTCCTAACAGCTAGTTGAGACCATGAGCAGGTGTAACCTGGGTGAGTGACTACACTACAGCAAAGGAAATGAGCCTTGGTGATGTTGAATGTATTAGCGTTACTCACTGCTATCTGAAACACCACACAGTGCTGAATAGTAAGCATGACAGTGCAGGAGAAGCTGCTGGCTGTGTGCTAAGAGTGTGCTCCTGGAGACTGTGTATTGTCAGGTGCAAGAGAGATCTGCATGGACGCTTGCACAACTGCATGAAGACTGGAGAGATGTATGTAAGAGCACATGTGTGGTAAGGGTTAATTGGAGTTTTGAACATGTAGGAACTACCTCACCCTTTGCAGGAGTGGAAGGAAAATCTACCATGTTGATTTCTAATGTGTTAGCATTGGCCTCTCATTTGTGAGATATTGATTTGGGCTGAATAATAACCATCACAGTTGAAGAAAACAAGCTGCCCCTTTCCTACGAATGCAAGTCTTACAGAACCAGTCCAACACAAATTAAATCTCTGACAACAATTCCTGTGTGCACACAGACTCATGGTGTGATTCTAGGCAGAAAACGATATTTGATTGGCAATTTGAAAGCACATTTACTACTGTGGTTTTGCAAGTGATAATTACTGTAACAGCCTGACACATTTTCCTTATAGTTTTGATAAGCAGAAAAGAGCACATGTCCTAACAGCTAGTTGAGACCATGAGCATGTGTAACCTGGGTGAGTGACTACACTACAGCAAAGGAAATGAGCCTTGGTGATGTTGAATGTATTAGCGTTACTCACTGCTATCTGAAACACCACACAGTGCTGAATAGTAAGCATGACAGTGCAGGAGAAGCTGCTGGCTGTGTGCTAAGAGTGTGCTTCTGGAGACTGTGTATTGTCAGGTGCAAGAGAGATCTGCATGGACGCTTGCACAACTGCATGAACACTGGAGAGATGTATGTAAGAGTACATGTGTAGCAAGGGTTAATTGGAGTTTTGAACATGTAGGAACTACCTCACCCATAGCAGGAGTGGAAGGAAAATCTACCATGTTGATTTCAAATGTGTTAGCATTGGCCTCTCATTTGTGAGATATTGATTTGGGCTGAATGCTAACCATCACAGTTGAAGAAAACAAGCTGCCCCTTTCCTACGAATGCAAGTCTTACAGAACCAGTCCAACAAGAATTAAATCTCTGACAACAATTCCTGTGTGCACACAGACTCATGGTGTGATTCTAGCCAGAAAACGATATTTGATTGGCAATTTGAAAGCACATTTACTACTATGGTTTTGCAAGTGATAATTACTGTAACAGCCTGACACATTTTCCTTAT
The DNA here is from genome assembly GCF_964204655.1 of Triturus cristatus. Classification (NCBI taxonomy): domain Eukaryota; kingdom Metazoa; phylum Chordata; class Amphibia; order Caudata; family Salamandridae; genus Triturus; species Triturus cristatus. The sequence goes on along the minus strand of NC_140593.1, from coordinate 714,901,749 downwards.
AGTTTTCAGAAGCAGAAAAGAGCACATGTCCTAACAGCTAGTTGAGACCATGAGCATGTGTAACCTGGGTGAGTGACTACACTACAGCAAAGGAAATGAGCCTTGGTGATGTTGAATGTATTAGCGTTACTCACTGCTATCTGAAACACCACAGAGTGCTGAATAGTAAGCATGACAGTGCAGGAGAAGCTGCTGGCTGTGTGCTAAGAGTGTGCTTCTGGAGACTGTGTATTGTCAGGTGCAAGAGAGATCTGCATGGACACTTGCACAACTGCATGAACACTGGAGAGATGTATGTAAGAGTACATGTGTGGTAAGGGTTAATTGGAGTTTTGAACATGTTGGAACTACCTCACCCATTGCAGGAGTGGAAGGAAAATCTACCATGTTGATTTCAAACGTGTTAGCATTGGCCTCTCATTTGTGAGATATTGATTTGGGCTGAATGCTAACCATCACAGTTCAAGAAAACAAGCTGCCCCTTTCCCACAAATGCAAGTCTTACAGAACCATACCAACACAAATTAAATCTCTGACAACAATTCCTTTGTGCACACAGACTCATGATGTGATTCTAGGCACAAAACAGTATTCCTCAGTGATACCAGTACACCTTAACTTATGGCGAAGACATACTCCATACTATCTTACAAGTTCAAGGCAGTTAAATATCTCCCAAAATATAAAATGTAAAACACAACTTTAAAAGAAGAATCACATTTCTATTATTTATATCAAAATGCACCACAGACATCCCCTCTCAAATTCATAACTCACTTTTAAAAGTAGTTAGTTGAGAAAGAAATGTGGCACTCACACAGCAGATTATCAGAGCCAGAATCTCTGAGCTGTACACCTCTCACCAGAACCAGTAAATGGCAAACTTTCCCTCTCTTTTTTCACACATATACATGTTAACTTCAAATCACAGTGCTTCCCACATTTTTATAAACGGAAACACACATTTCTATTGGTTGCAAATTTCAACCCTTTCCAAATGATCCCTACCCCCAACATGCCTGATACCATAGCAACAGGTCATGGAACACTGGTGTGAGCAGAGAGGTCAGAAGTTCAGCACACAAAGTTTCTAATCCAAAGAGCAAGAGTGCTTGACTTTTCAAACCTAACAGCAAATCCAAAGTAATGTTCTGTGGGAACACATTTTTCTGAACCAATACAAAACATGCTTGTAAAAATGTAAACATACAGCCTAGTTTTTAGTGTAGAATGGTGTGAAACAGCCAATGAGTTCATTTTATTTAAAAAAAGTATGTAAGCCTCCATTTTACAACTATCTTTCTTTTCATCTTGCCATTCTACTGAAAGACACCTTCTGAGTGCATCCAGATCTCCTTGAAAGATGTTCACAGTGTGGATTGTAGGTCATAGCTATGTCTTCTGGAGTGAAAAGTATGCAGAAAAAACAGGTATGTGACAGACCTTGCTTTGCCAAATGTAGACATTAAATGGATTGGTCAGAGAGGGTTAAAGTGGCACCAATTAATGCCTTTGGTGAAATCCTTTCTACATCTCCCACAGCCTGACCTTATAATTGTGCACTGTGGTAGAAATGACCTCGGCACTTTAACTGGGGTAGGTCTGGAAATGCTTGTTAAGGACAGCTTTGTGCAATTGATGTAAATGTTTCCACAAACTACCTTTGTATATTCTAATATATGCCAAAGGCAAAAGTGGAACTGGTCCAACCAATATTGTCCGCAGATTGAGAAAGCAAGAAAGCATGTCAATAAGTCTGTTTCTGCTTTCCTCAGAGACTATGGTATGGGTTCTATATACCACAACAACTTGCGTTACAACATGCAAGGCATTTATAGAGGAGACGGTGTACATTTCACAGATGAAGGCAACAGAGTCTTCCTTTTGAACTTTAGACTCTGCATCGGTACTTACTTGTAGGTACAAAAAAACACTCAATGAACACAACGGCTCTTTTTAGAGCCACCTAACATCTAAACACTTAAATTTGATTTTTAATTCTATGTTTTTAATGATTTTTTTCAGCCGTGCGTGCCCCGTGCGCGCACCGTGTGTGCCCCGTGCGCGCACCGTGCGCGCACCCCACGCGCACCCCGCGATATTTTTCAAATTTTTTTTTTTGTGACCTTTCATGGTCCCCCTGAGAAGGCCTAGGGGGTCAAGAACTCTCTACCCTGCCCCCTTTTCACGTTCTCCACCTTTCTTTTTCCCTGTCACACACAAAACACACAAAATGGCGGCCAACACTTCCTGATTTCGACCGATTCGAATGTTGACTGACATGTAACCACCAATCACAATTACGCTCGCGCACGGTGCGCGCATATTGATATATATGTACTTTTAACTGCAATTTTCTCAGGAACTACTGAACAGATTGACACCATATATGCAAAAGGCACATATCTGACCTGAGGACTACCTCGTTGCCAAATTTCAAGTAATTCTGTTCAGCCGTTCGGGCTGTACCTTGGACTAAAGGTCCTATGGGAAAATGCATGGGGAAACGCGTTTTGGGACCCCCCTTTTTTCTCAGCCCCCTCTTGACGAATCACCCCGAGACTTTCAGGGTAGGAGCTGAGCAGATCGCCCCATTAGTTTTGAAAATTTCGTGAGGATTCGTCAACCGGCGCCAAAGTTATTCAAAATAGAATTTTCAGATTTCCTATGGAAACTCGGTCCTAACTATAACTATCTACTGGTGACAGCCAGTAGATAATTTATATATTATCTACTGGCGGTCGCCAGTAGATAGTTATAGTTAGGACCGTGTTTCCATAGGAAATCCGCAACATTCTATTTGGAATAACTTTGGCGCCGGTTGACAAATCCTCGCGAAATTTTCAAAATAGGTGGGGCGCTCCGCTCCGCTCCTACCCTGAAAGTCTTGGGGGGATTCGTCAAGCGGGGGCTGAAAAAAAAGGGGGGTCCCAAAACACGTTTTCCCCATGCAATTTTCCATAGGGACCTTTAGTCCAAGGTACAGCCCGAACGGCTGAACAGAATTACTTGCAAATTTGGCAGAGAGGTAGTCCTCAGCTCAGGGAAGTGCCTTTTGCAGGTCTGGTGTCAATCTGTTCAGTAGTTCCTGAGAAAATCAAAAGTAAAATCATATATATATGTGGGCGGAGCCTAACCACACATCTCATCCTGAGATCTGATTGGCTGTCAGCACTTCATCCAAGAAGTGTTGGCAGCCATCTTGGGACCAATATACATGATAGCACCTCATTAAAAAGCATTGCAGTTAATAGAAGGTTTTAAGACTTTAGTTACATTATAAATCATTTGTTGATGGTACCATACTCATTTTAGGAATTGTGGTATGTTCTAAGGTGATTTCACCATGTGAAAAAGCCTTCTGCTGGGAGATCATGATTGATAGAAAAATATTTTCTCATGCTTTTCCCACAGAGGTTTGGAAGGTGATCTATAAGCTAAACTGAGAGCTTATTTTCTGTAAATTCACATTATCTTTCTCAGTCATGTGAGAATGAAGTCTGACATTCTCAGTAAAACATGTACATCCAACAAGGGCAGAGACTGACAGTTGATTCCTTTGTGTTCTACTGCAGCTTCCCAGAGTGTTCCAAAGAACAACTAGAGCGCTAACAGTCCTACTTATGATAAACGTATGGCACACCTGAAGCCATCTTGCTTGGATTAAAGTGGTAACTCTTAAAACATTTAATTTAAAAAGGAACAAAATGAGGGGGTTCATTTTTCCATAACAAGTATGATTAGTGCTGCAGAAAGAAAAACTAGGGCACATTTTGACTTCTGAAATCCTCTTTTATTCCATTAAAAAATTCTGACATGCAGACTGAAACATGCACTTTCAATACCAGCAGCAGTTTTCCCTGGTGAGCAGTAGCTTTACTACAGTGATCTAATGAGCAAAAAGAGTGCTAACATTCTGAATTTATGGCAAATGTGTGACACATCTGAATGCCTTCTTGATGGAATCAAAGTAAAAAGCTGAAAGTATTTCCTACTGAGGAGACTGCAGTAAATGAGGAAATTAGGAAACTTCATAACAAATAAGTCTCCCAAGATGGCCACCAGAGACAAAAGAGCCCAAATGTAACCCAAATATCACCCAGATGTAGCCCAAGTATAGCCCAATGACAGAATGTCCCAGAGTGTTCTTAAAAACAACTAGAGCGCTTACTGTCTTCATTATGACAAAAGTATGGCACACCTGAAGCCATCTTGATTGGAATAAACTGGTAACACTTAAAACATTTAATTTAAAAAGGAACACAATGAGGGGGTTCATTATGCCATAGAAATTAAGCTTAATGCTGAAGAAAGAAAATGAGGGCACATTTTGTGTGACTTCTCAAATCCTCTTCTATTTCATTAAAAAATTCTGACATGCAGACTGAAACATGCACTTTTAATACCAGGAGCAGACTTCCATGGTGAACAGTAGTTTTACTACAGTGATCTAATGAGCAACTAGAGTGCTAACTTTCAGAATTTATGGCAAATGTGTGACATATCTGAATACCTTCATGATGGAATCAAAGTAAAAAACTGAAATCATTTCCTACTGAGGAGACTGCAGTACATGAGGAAATTAGGAAACTTCATAACTAATAAATCTCCCAAGATGGCCACCGGAGACAAAAGAGCCCAAATGTAGCCCAGAATCACCCAGATGTAGCCCAAATATAGCCCAATGACAGAAGTGTGCAAAACACTTATTATTTTGTGTTTTTGCAGTGTTATATAGTGCAGACTTGTCAGGTATTGGAGTGCTTTACATGAGCATTGGTTACATCACACAAGAACAAATTCATTTTCGTTGTAGACATGGGGAGACTTAGTGATTTGACCAGAATCACAGAATGTCGAGCTGAAGCAGAAACTCCAACCTGGTTCCCCAGTTGCAAAGTCTGCAGTTCTGGAAGTAACACCACAACCTCTCCCCTAAGTGCAACATTTAATCAAGTGGTCAACTGGATAAAAAAACATAAAGATAACAAATAATTTAAAAGTGCTTTGTCGCTATTTGAAAACTCAGAAAATATGTCCTTATTTTAGTCTTTTAGAGCACTAACCATAATTTTGATGCCAATAAGACCCTCTCATATATGTAATTTCTAAAGGAAATGCTCTAGGTATTACAGTTTTGATTACATCAAGATGACGTCAGGCGTTCCACACTTTTGTAATAAATATAGAATGTTAGCAATCTAGTTGTTCATTAGGATACTGTTGAGAGGCAGAGGCCAGGGGCACGGACTCTGAAAATTGAAGGCAGGTAGGAGGGTGCAAAGGCAACAATTTAACCACACTGAGCAGGCAGGAAGGGCCGTGGCAGCACAACAGACTATAGAGGGCAGTGGAAAGGGGGGCAGGGGCAACAAACCAACAATACAGGACTTGCAAGAGAGGCTGTGGCAATGTAATAGACCATTGTGGGCAGAAGGAAGAGGCAATGGTAGTACAACCATACATGCCAACAGACCCGATTCAGCCAGGAAACGTCCAATGTTTTTAAGCTCAAATGGGCTTTATTTGATCTGTCTCCTGTCTACAATCTCCTGTTTTCCAATGTAACTCAAAGGGGAAAATCAATACCCTATTTTTTTTTCAAAATCTCCCTCTTACCAAGTTCAAAATGTTCGCAAGTATGGTACATTGGATCATGGAAGGAAATGGGGTAGGGACATGGACTTGGATAACAGAGGACAGGAGGGACATGGAGAGGTGCACCAAACTTACCCTGCAGGGCAGGCATCAGGGTTTGCAGCAGCACAATACACCACACAGGGCATGCAGGACTGGAGTGCAGCACAACAATCCATAGAAAGCAAGAGGGAGGGGACAGGACCATGCACATGGACAGCAGAGAACAGAGGGGCAAGAGGCAATGGTAGCTAGCTGACCATAATGGACAGACAGGAGAGAAAGCTGCAGCATAACAGACCATAAAGGGCAGGAGGGACGGATCAGGGGCATTACAATGGAACAGACAAGCCAGGAGGGAGAGAGTAGGGGTCTGCACATGTAAACAGAGGGCTGGGGGCAAGGGGGCAGGGCAGGAGCAGCAAGATAGCCATGGAGGTCAGGCAGGATGGGCACTAGAAGCAAGACACAACATGAAGAGCAACAGTGAGACTGTGATGGCATAACACAGACCATGGAGGGAAGGTGGGAGGGGGTCAGGGGCAGCTAACTGACCACACAGTGAAGGTGGGAGGGGCCATGGCAGCACAGAAGACCATGCATGGCAAGTGGGAGGGTTAGTGGCAGCACAATGGCTATGATGGGCAAGAAGGAGGGTGCAGGGGCATGCACAAAGGACGATGGAGGATAGAAGGGAAGGTCAGGACCTGTGCACAGACAAGAAAGTTCAGGGGATGGGGCCTCACAACAGACCACACGGGGCAGGCAGGAGGAGCAGTTGCAGCACAACAGACCAGGGAGGGCAGAAGGGTGTGGCAGTACAATGGACCATGTAGGACAGGAGGAAGAGGATAGGGGCATGGCATGTGGACAGGCAGGGTGGAGGTGGCAGGGACAGGTTACAGTCATCTGACAATGCTAGGCAGGTGGGAGGGGAGTGGCAGCTCAGCAGAACACTCAGAGTAGATAGGAGTGGCAGGTCCATGGAACATGGTGGGCAAAAAGGTTGGAGCAGGGGCATGCACAAAGACATCGGAGGGCAGGGGGAAGGAGAATAGGGGCAGCAAGCTAAGCACAGAGTTTAAGCAGGAGGTCAATGATGGGGCATAGAATTGGGCAATGGAGGGCAGGAGGAGGGGACTGGTACATCATGCTAAATTGAGGGCAGTGGCAGCACATCCGACCATGCATGGCAGGAGGGAGGAGGCTGGTTCATGGATTCACACAACAGAGGATAGGGAGGAGGGGGATGGGGCAGCAAGCTAACTGTTCAGAGAAGGCGGGTATTAGGAACATTATTGTTTTTAAAACGTGTGTCTGTGCGAACTACTTAAAATATGAACAAGTATGCAGCATAATCTCACTTTTATTCAGGAAGAAGAGGACGTTTGTGACTGTGACTCCGGGCTCACTTGGCAGAAACACCCCCTGACCCTCCACCCCCTATCGCAAAATGTAATGCCCGTGAAAAGGGTAGGTGAACACAGTGTTATATAGAACATAGTCCTGAGAGCACGATTGAAAATGAAAACTAGATATAGTGTATGGTATAAACTATGCACCAAAAAGTGTGATATAAGATGAACCGGGCGTGAAATATAATATGCAATACATTGTGCGGAATGACAGATTCATTGGAGAGCGCGAGATAGCACAGGCACTAGCGCGTGCTATGCGATTTGCGCCTTGGAGTGTAATATGCACAGGGCAGTGTTGTGTAACCTAACTAGTCTCTAAAGTTGTAATATAAAATATGTGCTGGGGAGTGTAACATTGCATATGCACTGTGACAAAGATATGGATCCCAGATTGTAATATGTATGGCATAGCACTGTGCGTTATAACATAGGCATCGAGGAAGGCACGTTAGATGGGGCAATATAACCCGTGCGAAGACAAGTGTGGCATGACATATTCACGGAGTGGTGTTACAGTGCACATGGTCTAGAGAGTGTCATAGCATATGCACTAGCTAGTGGAATACAACACAGAAGTGTGTGGCAGTCAGCAGGCAATGGTGGGTGTAACACAGCATTGGGGTCTGCCAGGAGCACGCTGTGACTCTCAAGTGATGTTCGTCCCCTTCGCAGAGAGTAAAATAAAAAGTATTACACATCCGGCAGTGGATGTGTGTTTTATTAACCATGAGGGGGGTTTCTTGCATAGTTTTGGTCGAATTTTTGTCGAATCCCCTTTGAATGGCTTGGTGTGCGTGTGTATTAAATGTACCCGTCAATAGCTACCCATGTTTGTATAAATAAACGACAAGGGTGTCTACCGGGATTAGGCACGGTAGGGCATCAGACATGTCAGAGCTTCACTTGTGGTGTAAATACATTTCACGTGGATTCATTGTATGCATAGTCGCCTTTTAATGAATATCACTCAAATCGTCATGGTAATAGGTACGTACGGTTTGTCCAGCATGTCCTAGGTGTGTCTACAAATATATATTTTTTTAAAATAATAAAAAACAGGTGCCGGCCCTGGGGATTGGGGTAAAAAAATATAATTAGGAGACAGGCCCTGGGGGATGGGGTCATCAGGGCCAATAAATTAGAATAAGAAGGGGAACCACACAGCCCCTCTTCTTAAAAAAATTAAAATAAATAAAAGACTGGCATCGTGCCGGAGGCCACGACCCCTCCTTGCAGCACTCTGCAAACGTGCCCCCTGGCGATTTGCAAGTTGGGGAATTAATTCCTCTTCAATACTGAGGGTCCCTGAGGGCCAACTAGCCCAACAGGCATCTCCAGTATGCGCCAGGGAGCTGCGCTGCAGACAGGTGTTCTGAGGCCAAGCCCCATTTTACACCTCTCTGCAACGCAGCTCTGTGGCGCTTACTGGAGGTACCTAGTGGTGTAGTTTGACCCTAGGGACCCTTAGGATTCAAGGGGACTTAATCTCTCAACTTAGAGCAGCCACAGGGCGCGTTTACACAGTGGTGAAGGGAGGGGACGGGGCCTGAGGTGACGTGTGCAAACACGCACTATGGCACGTTTTAAATTGGGGATATAATTTCCCTTCAATACTGAGGGCCCCTGGGGGCTAACTAGCCCACCAAGTGCTTCCAGTAAGCCCCACTGAGCTGCATTGCAGAGAGGGGGTCCAGGCTGTGCCACTTTTTACACCTCTCTGCAACGCAGCTCTGTGGCACTTACTGGAGGTACCTAGTGGGCTAGTTGGACCCTAGGGACCCTCAGGATTCAAATGAACTTAATCTCCCAACTAAAAACGGACACAGGGTGTGTTTACACAGTGGTGAAGGGAGGGGACGGGGCCTGAGTTAACGTGTGCAAAAACGCCCTGTGGCCTGTTTTAAGAGGTAGTTTTAATCCCCCTGCCCTATTATATACTAGGGGCTTACAGAGGAGGTCATGCTAATCACAGGTTGACCCCAACGCATAATGTTCCCTAGTGTATGTAGGTGTTTTCACTGTATTCTAAGTGTCTTTTAACATAGCACTGGCTCTAGGACTGGTTAGTCCGACTCAGTTACCACCGGTATCCGTCTGAAAAAGTTGAGGGTAAAGGATGATTTTGCAACAAGAATTCTTTCTGCTCTTCTTTTTGTTCTTTCTGCACGTTATCCTTCTTCCTGCACTTTTCTTCGTCTTTGAGGACTTCTGTTGCTTCTTTCTGCACTTCTTTTTTTTCTTTCTGTGCATTTTTTCTTCTTTCTTCACATGTCCTATCTCTGTAGGCAGAGTTAGTAATTAGCATTTAAAAAACCTTTGAAATTCACAGAAAAAAACATAGGTTTCAGGCACGTTATAGTTAGGAATTAGCATTTAAAAAACCTCAGAAATTCACTGAAAAAACCATAGGTTTCAGGGGTGTTATAGTTAGCTGGACTTTTCACTTGTACAAAACCATTGAAATTCCCCCGTTATAGTTAGTTCAGCTAACTATAACTCGCGCGCCCGCAATGCACCGCTGATGACGTCACATATTACATCACTCATGACATGGACAGTGACATCACTCATGACATCACTGATGACATCTCAAATGACATCACTGATGACATCACTAATGACATCATCCTTGTGATAGAGTGGCAGACCTCCTCTCACCCTAATATAACCTTTGATACACACTTTCAAAAATTGAGACTAAAATTTTCAAAACAATGGACATACCAATACCAGTTACAACAACCTCTTCAGTAATTCTAAGATCCACATACACATCCACTCATTCACCAACAGTCCTATACAGTCACTCATACATGTACTCACTCATCATATGTACTCATACACCTATACATCCTATTACACAATGCCACTCATCCATAGAGTTACTCACACACATAGTCACTCATGCTAATAAAGAATCAAACATACATTTACTTGCATATACAGTTATACACACACCACCACACTTACTTATACGGAAACTTACACATACATAGTCTTTTAAACAATCACTTATAGAAACACATACTTATTCATACAGGAACTCTTTCAATCTCTCACTCTCACATATTCTCACTTATATACACCAATAGTCACATATACTAGTTTAAAACATATGTAGTTACTCATAAAGACACTATTGAGACAGTCATTCACTCACTAACACACCCTTACACACACACATCCACCCATACAGTCCTGCACACATGCTGTCTTCAACACATACAAACAGTGAGTCACTCATTCATGCACCTATGCACTACGTAATACCCCCCACCGAACCATGCAGACACTCAGACTGATACTCAAAAAACCAACTTATAACCTATATAGACACCCATGTAGCTACTCACCAACCCATGCAGCCACTTATACACAAAGTGAGAGACTGATACAGATATTTACATATTTAAACATTACTCACTAAGCCATGTATTCACTATGATACACTTAATCAGTCAATTACACAATCAATTTTTCAAAAACAAATCATCCATTTAGACACTTATATACCCATTTATTCTTCCATCGACCTTGAGATATACATATATAAAACATATTTAATTTTCAGAAAAACACACATTTACTGGATGATGTCATCAGCGATGTCATTTGAGATGTCATCAGTGATGTCATGAGTGATGTCACTGACCATGTCATGAGTGATGTAATATGTGACGTCATCAGCAGTGCATTGCAGGCGCGCGAGTTATAGTTAGCTGAACTAACTATAACGGGGGAATTTCAATGGTTTTGTACAAGTGAAAAGTCCAGCTAACTATAACACCCCTGAAACCTATGTTTTTTTCAGTGAATATATATATATACAAATATATATATATGTATATATATATAAAATAAAAAAACATAGGATTGAGGTACATTAGACTTACACATTTTCATTTAAAAAACCTTTGAAATTCACTGAAAAACCCATAGGTTTCAGGCACGTTATAGTTAGAAATTAGCATTTAAAATCCAGAGAAATTAACTGAAAAAACGATAGGTTTCAGGAACGTTATAGTTAGTTGGACATTTCACTCATACAAAACCATAGAAATTCCAGCGTTATAGTTAGTTCAGCTAACTATAACTCGTGCCCCCACAACGCACTGCTGATGATGTCACATATTACATCATTCATGACATGGTCAGCGACATCACTGATGACATCACTGATGACTATAACGTTCCTGAAACCTATGGTTTTTTTCAGTTAATTTCTATGGTTTTTTAAATGCTAATTTCTAACTATAACGTGCCTGAAACCTATGGTTTTTCCAGTGAATATATATAAATATATATACATATATACATATATATATTCACTGAAAAAACCATAGATTTCAGGCCTGATATAGTTAGGAATTAGCATTTAAAAAACCTTAGACATTCACTGAAAAAACAATAGGTTTTAGGGGTGTTATAGTTAGCTGGACATTTCACTCGAACAAAACCATTGAAATTCCTCCGATATAGTTAGTTCTACTAACTACACCTTGCGAGCCCGCAATCCACTGCTGATGATGTCACATATTACATCATTCATGACATGGTCAGTGACATCACTGATGACATCTCAAATGACATCACTGATGACATCATCCAGAGAATGTGGTTTGATTCGTTATTTAAATATGTATTATATATATAGCAATTTGCATTGAAGAATGAGTGGATATATAAATATAAATATCTGGATGGAGGATTTAGTAGCAGCGTGATTGACTGTTTACTTGACTAATTTATATTGTCTCACTAAATATATTGGATAGTGACTAAAATGTGTGAATATCTGTATCAGAATCTGTATCTGTAGAGGAATATTTGTACGTTTCAAAAATGGACACTTAGAAACTTTTCTGCTGAAAAACACACAATGGATTCCTATGGAAAGAAATACAAGTTACTGGTAAGTACGCTTAGAATTACTTTTCAGGGTCAGTGCTGGTCTAAAAGATGCAGCCCTGGGTTCTTTCCTGATAACAGGTGAGTAAATCGTAATTCGTAGTTCGGCTGATTTTAGTGGAATATTTGTACGTTTCAAAAATGGACACTTAGAAACTTTTCTGCTGAAAACCACACAATGGATTCCTATGGAAGGAAATACAAGTTACTGGTAAGTGTGCTTAGAATTACTTTTCAGGGTCAGTGCTGGTCCAAAAGATGCAGCCCTGGGTTCTCTCCTGATAACAGGTGAGTAAATCGGAATTCGTAGTTCGGCTGAGTTTAGAGGAATATTTGTACAATGGTAAAGGAAGGGGGCGGGGCCTTAGGTGGTGTGTGCAAACACGCCCTGTGGCGCGTTTTAAGTTGGGGAATTAATTCCTCTTCAATCCTGCTGTCCCCTGAGGGCCAACAAGCCCACCAGGTACCTCCAATATGCGTCAGGGAGCTGCGTTGCAGAGCGGTGTTCAGAGGCCACGCCCCTTTTTACAACACTCTGCAACGCAGCTCCGTGGCGCTTCCTGGAGGTACCTGGTGGGCTAGTTGGCCCCTAGAGGACCTCTCGATTGAAGAGGAATGAATTCCCCAACTTAAAACACGCCACGGGGCATGTTTGCACAGTATCACCTCAGGCCCTGCCCCCTACCTTTACCACTGTGCAAACGCGCCCCGTGGCGTCTTTTAAGTTAGGGGATTAAGTCCCCTTGAATAATGAGGTCCCCTGGCGGTCAACTTGCCCACCAGCTACCTCCAGTATGCGCCAGGGAGCTGCGGTGCAGAGAGGTGTTCAGAGGCCACGCCCCTTTTTACAACGCTCTGCCATGCAGCTCCGTGGCGCTTACTGGAGGTACCTGGTGGGCTAGTTGGCCCCTAGAGGACCTCTTGATTGAAGAGGAATGAATTCCCCAACTTAAAACGCGCCACAGGGCGTGTTTGCACAGTATCACCTCAGGCCCTGCCCCCTACCTTCACCACTGTGCAAACGCGCCCTGTGGCACGTTTTAAGTTTGGGGATTAAGTCCCCTTGAATCCTGAGGTCCCCTAGTGGCCAACTAGGCCACCAGGTACCTCCAGTAAGCGCCACGGAGCTGCGTTGCAGAGAGGTGTAAAAAGGAGTGTTGCCTCATTACACCTCTCTGCAACGCAGCCCCCTGGCACATACTGAAGGTTCCTGGTGGGCTAGTTGGCCCCCAGGGACCCCCAGTATTCAAGGGGAATTAGTTCCCCCTCTGCAAAAGCGCCAGGGGGCGCATTTGCAGAGTGGTGTAAGGAGGGGGCGTGGCCTCCGGCCCGATCCCGGTCTTTTTTTTCTCTTTTTTTTTAGAAGGGGGCTGTGTAGCCTCCCTTCTTTTTCCATGTTTTGGCCCTGGGGACCCCATCCCCCAGGACCTGCCTTCAATTTTTGTTTATACAAAAAAAAAATCGGGAAGGGGGCCGTGTGGCCCCCCTCCCGAGGCCATAATTTGCCCCGGGGACCCCATCCCCTGGGGAATGGCCCTTTTTTTTTTTATGGAGGGGTCTGCGTAGCCCCTCTCCTCTGGCCACTTTAAGGCCCCGGGGACTCCATCCCCCGGGGCCGGCCTTTGTTTTTTTTTTTTTTAATTTTTTAATTTGGGGAGGGGGCCACGTGGCCCCCCTCCCAGGCCACTTTTGGCACCAGGGACCACATCCCCTGGGGCCTGGCCTCTGTTGGGGGCCGTGGGTGGGTCCCCAATAACCCCACCGTCCCAGCCGGCTCCCAGCATCCTGCGTGAGCCGGCATTGCTTTTCCACATGGGGAGCAGCTAACATGCTGCTCCCCATGTGGAAAAGCAATCAGCTTTGCTTCATTGAAGCGAGAGCAGGTTTCCCTGCTCTCGCTTCAATGAAGCAAAGCAGTTTGCAATCACAGGGCGGGAGCTGCAAGGTCATTGTCATTGCAAACTACATTGTCCCAGGGGTGGGCACCCCGGGACACTGCAGGAGCAGGCCCTGGGGTGTGGCGGTCCCCAGGGCCTATTCAAGGCTCCAGGAGGGGGACCACGTTTCCCCCCTCCCACACTGACAAGTTGCCCCGGGGGGTGGTGGTCCCCGGGGCTGGGGGGGCCTGAGAGCCCCCATCCCAAATAATTTCAAGCCCCGGGGGATGGCGGTCCCCGGGGCTGCGGAGGGGCCGTAACCCCCCGCATATAGTATCTTTGAGCCCAGGGGGGTGGCGGTCCCCGGGGCAGTGTGGGGGGATTGGGACCCCCCACACTTTTTTTAATTCAGCTCCCAGGATTTGGCACCCCCGGGGGCCAATTAGCAAAGAAGCGCGGGAGCCCTGCGCTTCTTTTTTAAAATTTTCAGCCGAAATTCGCGCTCGGTGCGCGAATCTCGACGATTTGTTTTTAAAAAAATGCTTTTTTTGGCCCTGGGGTTCCTTGTGGGACCCCCTGAGCAGGCCTAGGGGGTCAGGGTGTTTCCACCCTGCCCCCTTGTCGCATTTTTCGCGTTTGTTTTATAGGTTTCACAAGATGACTGCCAACACTTCCTGATCTGGAATGTTGACAGCCAATTAGAATACAGCTCGTGCACGGCAGGGTGCGCGCTGGATGCGGGGAGGGTGAGCGGATCCTCCAAGGCCATAGATATATCTATGATTTTACTTTTGGTTTTCTCAGCAACTACTGAACGGATTTACACCATTTAAGCAAAAGGCACGAGTTGAGATGTCATCAGTGATGTCATCAGTGATGTCATTGACCAAGTCATGAGTGATGTAATATGTGACGTCATCAGCAGTTATAGATAGCTGAACTAACTATAACCGGGGAATTTGTACGAGGGAAATGTCCAGCTAACTATAACGCCATTGAAACCTATGTTTTTTTCAGTGAATTTCTAAGGTTTTTTAAATGCCAATTCCCAACTATAACGTGCATGAAACCTATGCTTTTTTCAGTGAATTTCAAAGGTGTTTTAAATGCTAATTTCTATCTATAATTTATCACTAAAGCTATGATGTTTAATGATTTTCATTGGATTTCTAAATTTTTCAATTTCAGTGTGTCATTTCCTTTAATTATGTTTTTTTAAAATTCATTTTTATCACCTTCATTTTTTTACATATTTTTTCAATTAATTCTTTTAAAAATTAAAAAAAATATTTCTTTTTGTTCTTTAGGTTTTTTTTTTAATTGTTAATGTTTTAAAATATATTTTTATATATTTTTAAAATATTTTTTAAACTGTATTTTCAAAACGTAATTTTTTTATTTTCCATTTTTTGGGGATCCGCGCACCCTATGCGCACCCTTCACGACCCCTACGCGAAAGCATCCGTGTACAGTAAGCGTTTGGTACGTGTTTGGTGCACGACGATGCATGTTACGCGACGCTTGCGTGCTTCCGCGATGCGTCATATGCTTGCAGGACGCAGTGGGTGCGCGAATCCCGCGAAATATTTAACATTTAAAAAAACATATATATATGTATTTTATGTCAATATTAATTGAACACAAACTCTAAACTACTCATAAAAGTAATATTTTTTTACATTTAATACTATATTCTTTTTAAATTCAATTTTGCGGATGCGCACTGGGTGCGTGCTGCGTAAGCGCACGGTGCGCGGATCCCATGTGACCTGAAAAAAAGAGATTTGATTGGTTCATTACACTTCCTGTTGTAACTATTGAAAGACCTCACCCATTTCAATCATTCTTCTTTGACCTTCTTTGGAGGAGCATCTCTTTGCAGAGAAGAAGCTTTTTTTGGACTAAGTTTACACTTAGCTCTAACTTTTTTCAAACCAAACAATGGCTTCAGGGCAGCAGGCATCTCCTGGATCTCCTCATTCATCTGAGGATGAATTTTTGGAAGAGCCAGCAGGCACACCCCGTTTTTCATCTGTGGTGTGGAAATTTTTCACTTATCCAGAGGGGCAAACAAAGACCAATGCCACCTTGGTCACTTGCAAGATCTGCCAGAGAGTGCTGTCACGTGGAGATCCAAATAAGAAATATTCATGCGGGACGGCGAGCATGATGAAGCATCTGAGGACCCTTCATCCAGTAAATCTTGCTCGGGAGGAATGCCGAAGGATGAGAGTCGCTCCTGCTCCTACGGATTCATCAGTGCCAAGCACTTCAAGAGGGCATCCTTCTGCACAACATTTCGACATCCGTCCACAATTCCAATTTTTGAAAGTGCTCTGCACTAAATGCAATGCAACTTTATGCTACGAGGAGCAGTCTATCGATCTGATCTGCCGCAAGCAAGAAAGTCACCACTGCTAGTTTTTTTTTTTTTTCTCCCTGAAGTTCATTGTTTTGTTCCTCCAGTTCTATTTTTTCATTTTTTTTTAAAAAAAAGAAAATCCCCCAAAAATTAAAAAATTGTTCCAAAAAACAAAAAAAATATATAAAAGAAAAAAGAAGAAAAAAAAAGTTCTTCAAAGAACTAACTTTCCTGGTTTAAAAAAAGAGCTATATACTTGTTTGTTGGTGTGTGAATGTTTAGATGAATATATGTGTAGAACATAATTGACTGAATGAATGCATTAATAGTGTATGGTGAATGTAATAGTGCAGAACTATGAGGAAGTGCTGCAGCATCACACAGTAACCTCCTTAACTGCAGTGTGCTGTAGTACTTCCGAAGCACAGGGATGCAACATATGTACATAAATATGGCAGCCAAACTAGCACTGAACAGGAAACGCTGCTCCTCAACCACGTTGGCGCTACAAGAGCTCCACTGGCTCCCCATAAAAGAGAGAGTCATGTTTAAGTCTCTATGCATTGCCTTTAGAGCAGCACATGGCCTGGGCCCTATCTCCCTGCAGGAGAAACTGTCCTGGTATAGGCCTCAAAGAACCTTGCGCTCCTCGCATGCCTCTCTGCTAAATACTGGCAGAGTTAAGAAGGCTAGGATGGGGGGTAGGGCCTTTAGCACAGTGGCTACGCGTTGCTGGAATGACCTCCCTCTGAATATCAGACAAGCCAACTCCTTGATGGATTTCAGGCGGAGTCTTAAAACCTGGCTCTTTCCGAGGGAGGGACCTATGACCTCCTAGTCCTGTACCTCTGGTTTGGCGGTCCTCTTCCTCTGTTCTCCTCTGTTCTCCTCTTCTTTCCTGCCCTAAGGATGCGAACACTGGATTGGTTAAAGTTTTTCTTCCTCCATCTTAACTCTAGCGCCAAGATACCCGTAGGGTGATAGATGCGCTCTATAAGACTGTTTTACATTGCATTACATCTATGCTTCTCTCTTCACAGCTGCATAACCCCTTCCACGTGGGGTAAATTATGCCGCAGTGCGAGGGGGTGGGGCTGGGCGTGGCGCCCAGGTACTCAGGATGGCTCCCGGCCTTCATGACGGCTGGGAGCCATCCGAACTCCACCCACTGGTTAATTCACCCGCACAGGCGGGGAATTAGCTGCGCATGGGCGGAGCGGCAACGGTCAGACAGCTCCCGACCATCATCAGCACACGACTACCGTGACTCATGATGGCTGGGAGCCATCCTAAGCACAGAAGTGGTTAAATTGCAGCCATGTGGTGACACAGGCACCCTTGCACCATAGTGGAAGGATATCTGTCTCATGTGCTGTTTGTTTATGTGCAGAAAGACACACCTTCATGCATAAATACAATCAATTAACACACTTTTCTCTTTCAATGTATGCTGAACATTTTAGCATGCATTGAAGATTTAAAAATGAGGAGAAAAAAAAATTCCTCTTGTTGTGCATTCGTACACCAATTAAAGAATGGTGCAGCATTCACACACATATCGAGATTTATGATTTCTGATAAATCTAGAGATGTGTCTTGTTCTATGAGTATTCAGTGCAATCATGTACAACAACACTTATAGAACAACCTTTCAATGCAAAGTGGTGTGTATGATGAGGTTGTATTTACATGGTGTAGAAAAAGTACACAGAGCGCCTTTTCCTCTATTTGTAAATATGAAAGAGTGTCTTGCGCAATAACTATGTTTCAAAAAGTGACATATTTCTGTTTTAAAATTGCTTTTGAATGATAGAAGGTAAGCACAGAGTTTTCTCTGCAAAGATGCTCAAAGAAGAATGATTGAAATGATTGCGGTCCTTCGATAGGTACAATGGGAAATATTTTGAACCACTCAAATCTGTTTTTTTGCAGGTCACATAATATCCGGTAACAGAGAGATTTCAAAACTACATCGGTATAAACAGAGTGGTTTTAAAACGTTTTTCAATCTTTGTAGGTTCTTGCATATCTGCCCATTCTGCATATTTATATTTACTTAAACTTACCTTCACAGTAATAGAAATTAAAAATGGCATACATTTTTTTCAGATTTTTTTTGCAATAAAAATAGATGTAAACTGCTTATTTTGCAATTAGGATCTGTAAAGAAAAGAAAAGATAGTTATAACATTTAATAATACATTTTTTACAACACAGCATAATTTCAACAAAATAATTTGTTTGCTTTTTTTGCTGTTCTCAGAATATATTGAATTTCACTAGAAAAAGTGATATCAATCGTACTCATCACTTAACAGCGGGCAAAAAAAAAACAATCAAACAGATTGTTTAAAAAAACCCAACATGCTATTCTCAGTAAAATACCACAAGATACAAATCACACATATATAAAATGCTTATGGCTAACAAAATTTTATAAGTTTAACTTACAAAAACTTTAAATATTGTCGCATAAAAATATTCACAGAGTCAATGAGCACAAACAAGTCCATAATTTGAACATATACCTTTCCTTGAGGCCAAATGGTATTTTTGCACTCCTTTTTATGTAAATTGTACAATGATAGTCCTATTAAATGCTAATAAAAAATTTCTCAGAGAGTGAATTATCTTCCGAAAACTTTAACTTTAAAAATATTAGGTAGGAATTCAGTAATTCCCTAGGCAAACGTTGTTTGAAAACCAACTGGGAATCATTACAAAGTGTCCAGGCTTTGTCACATTTTAGATAGGAAGGTGCCGATTAGGATCCTGGAAAAAATTTCCCCAACCGAATTGAATCTGGACTTTTTTCCGTACAAATGGTAAAAGTGCCGTACAAACTGCCAAGTATGATTCGTATGGGAAAAAGTCCATACAAATCGCATTGGGAAAATTCCCCCACACGTCCTCGGGTCGGGAAAAGTCTCCGACACGTCCCCAGACATTTTTACGTACAAATGGGAAAACTGAAGTCCAAATGCGCAAGTACGATCCGTCCCATCCGTCCGATTGTACAACTGTATGGAAAAAAGACCGTCCGGAGCGAACTCCCATAGCAACCATGGAGATGTCCAAACAAGTGCCAGGTACGTGCCGTACCCCCCCCGCCCCCCGTATGTTCGCGCCGTACCCCCAGACCCCCCGCGGATGGGCGTGCCGTACCCCCCAGCCCCCCGTATGTATGGAGCGTACCCCCCAGCCCCCGTATGTACGGAGCGTACCCCCAGTCCCCCGTATGTACGGAGCGTACCCCCACCCCCATATGTACGGAGCGTACCCCCCTACCCCCCATTCCCCCGTATGTACGGAGTGTACCCCCGTACCCCTCAGCCCCCCGTATGTACGGAGCGTACCCCCGTACCCCCCAGCCCCCCGTATGTATGGAGCATACCCCGACCCCCGTATGTACAGTGCGGACTCCCAGCGCGTAGCGCTGGGGGTCCGCACCGTACATACGGGGGTGGGGGTACGCTCCATACATACGGGGGGCTGGGGGGTACGGGGGTACGCTCCGTACATACAGGGGTGGGGGTACGCTCCGTACATACGGGGGCTGGGGGGTACGGGGGTATGCTCCGTACATACGGGGGTGGGGGTACGCTCCGTACATACGGGGGGCTGGGGGGTATGGGGGTACGCTCCGTACATACGGGGGACTGGGGGGTACGCTCCGTACATACGGGGGGCTGGGGGGTACGCTCCGTACATACGGGGGGCTGGGGGGTACGGCGCACCCATCCGCGGGGGGGCTGGGGGTACGGCGCGAACATACGGGGGGCGGGGGGGGTACGGTGCGTACCGGGCCCCCTAATCAGCTCGCATCGCTGCGTACTTAGCTTTTCCGGCACTTTTTAGGTGCCGTAAAAATTTTCCCATCCGGACTGCAGTCGGTGCGAATCGTAATTGCTGGTACGTAAAAACATGCCTAACTCCGTCCGGACGTCACGTCCCCGGTGTCCCGGATCACATTTGTATGTATTTTTCTGTCGGTTGGTCTTTTTTCCGATTCATACGGAAATGGTGTTTCCGTACGAATCGTAATTGCATGTTTGTAAAGTTTTACAACCCGGTACGAGTCGGATGGAGAAAAAGCTCCGACCCACGGTTTCTACCGGGTTTTTCCAGGATCGTAATCGGCCCCGAAGTGTAATGTTAAGATGTGGTGGAAGGTCCATCATGGAAAATTATTGCAATTGCTACAAAAGTCCTTCCTGATATTGATGCTTGTGTTGCTACAAATTGCTTTGTTAAAGTATCCAATTTTCTTCCATCAGCTGTACAACGTTGCATCATTAAAATTATGTATTGTCCATATTTTCTTAAAAATAATGTGGATAACATTTCTGTTTTACATTCGCTACACTCCATGTTTTGATTTGCACCTTTAACTAATTTATTGAAAGAAACTGATTTACAGTCTCGTAATGTCAAATACAAAAATCTTTCAGTGTCTACATTAGTGGAACATGTATACATGCAACTTTCACAATGATGTTCCCATTTGTAAGAAAGCCCAAAAATATTTTCTATTTCTACACCTTCATTTTCAAAAATGGTAAGCATATACATTAAAAATTCCTGAGCATCTTGTTGGATATTTTGTGTAAATTGTGTAGAACCAGAACACACATCCAAAAGATTACGAACATCTGAAACAGATTGTATTTTACTTGTATCTGTTGTCAATTTTTCGAAAACAGAATGTAACAGAGAACAAAATCTTTGTTGCAGATTCTGCATAATTTGTTCTTGCAAACCTTCAAGATAAAAAACAACATTGACCACCTGAACTATTTTCAAACTGATAACCAACAACCTCTTCAACAGTGTCCAACTTCTTTTTACTTGCAATCACAACATTATCTTGTTCTTTTCCCTTCTCGACAAATTCAGAACAGATATTCTCAAACCTTCTTTTTCGACCAATCACACGCTTTTCAAATAGAGGATATTGACCTATATTTGGAGCATACACCCTTCTTAACCTATTATACTCTTTTACACAGTTTGCATCTGCAGTAACCTTTGTCTCATCAAAATCAATCAAAAACAAACCAGATAATGTTCTGACTCGCGACAAAGCAACATATGCCATACCCTCTTTAAATAGAGTAGATCCAATGTTCATCAATACACTCTCTACACTTAATCCTTGAGATTTATGAATAGTCACTGCATATGCCAGAGAAAATGGAAATTGTTCCCTACGGACATATAATTCTTTAACAAGCAAAAAACGAACTGAACAACGACCAACTTCTTTAACTTCTTCAATCAGATCAAATTTAATTTTTAAAAATTCAATTCCTTCTTTTTTCTGATAATTAACAAAATCTACTACTTTACCCATTGAGCCATTAACTAACCCTTTTTCTACATCCAAATTTCACCTTAAAATTACCCGACAGTTTACACACGCATACAGTGTCTTTTCTAAACCAGCTGTTTTAGATATTTTTTTTCTAAAGAATCCAGTTTAGTTTTCAACTTTCTCGTCAAAATAATAGTGATTCCTTCATGCTCTATTTTATTGATGGCTTCCATTTTTATAATTTCTTAATTTTCCAGTTTCAATAGTTCTTCGTTGAATATGGAATACTCTCGCAGTGTTGGCATTAAGCAGATCACTGATTTATTTTCAGAAATTTTCATGTACACTTTTGCAGGAACTACATTTTCATTTGGAAAGACATTGCAAAGTAATCGACTTTCCAAAGCTTGTTTGCCATGTTTTGTAAAAATTCCAATTCTTATATATTGAAGAATACTTCCATATTCAGCATCATTTGCCTGTCGCATATTTGTTGTCAGTTCTTTGTATTCAAAATTAGTCCAAATGTTCACATTACCTACACTAAAAAGAGACATTCTGGTATCTTCATGTGCAAGTGTTTTAAATACCGGTTGTCCTTTTACTGGAGTGAGTTGCAATAGATCTCCAAAAACTATGACGTGTTTTCCTCCAAATAACACGTCATACTCTGTTTTAAGAATTTATTGCATTCTTTAATGCACAAAGGCAAGCATCAAGTTTGAGACCATGCTCACCTCATCAATAATGAGAAGTTTCATTTTCTTCAAGACTCTTGAAACTTCACAACAAGCTTCTCCAGATAGCTTGTGGTATTCCGATTAGTTTTCATGCTCTACTGGTAGCATTAGTAAACAATGTAAAGTAATTCCTTTAATGTTATGTGCTGCCAACCCAGTTGGAGCAGTGACAACACAAGACAACTGCGACTCAGTTGTTTTCTGCAGATAACTTGTAATTACTTTAATTAAGAAACTTTTTCCTGTTCCAGCTTGACCACTCAAATACATTCGGATAGGTTGAAATGATGTACATGAGCACCCTTTCTTTTCATGAAGTAATCCATGTTCAATCTGCTCTTCAACTTGTTGATATATTTGTTTCTGTTCAACATTTAGTTGTTCTTTCAAGTTTCCTAACTGTATTACATCTTCTTGAGCTTGATACATTGTTGTTTCCACCTCATTCATGGCAGTTGCTGCTTCATTTTCACTAATTGGTTGTCCTAGTGGATCTTGACTCAGTGGAGCAGAACTTTGACTGTCTTGAGAACTGTCTCTAGCAATCTCAGCTGCAATTGTATCTTCTTAATCAATTTCATCATTCAACATTTTCACATAATTTGCAAAAGCACTGCATTGTATGCTATCTTTACAAGCATTAAATGAATCTTCATAGCTCTGAAAATCTCCAAGTAATTCCAGCTCTGAACGCCATGGTTTGAACATTTGCAAAAGGGCTAAATAGTATAATTCCCTTTTATCAGCAGTGTCGCAACTCAGTTTCCTGTGATTAATTAAATTTCCTTTCCTCTGTTTCACCAGACATCCTTCAGAAACAATAACTGCATATTTTCCATCATTGATGTTCTCTGTAGTATTCTGTTTAAAAGTGAAGTTTTGCAGCACTTCATAGAGACACATGCTCTCAAGATGACGACTTCTGTTCGGGTAATATGTGTCCAACATATTCCTTTTCAAAATATCTGTACTTTCTGGTTCTTTTTCTGCTAAATATTCAATTTCTTGAACAGATTTCAGTACCCGATTTTGTATTCCTGCAAGACCTAGACTCACCCAAATGATTCTTCTACTTTTGGAATATAGACTTGCAGATGATAACCGATCTGAACATTCATATGCTCCAATTTCACGATGCGATAACATCTTCAAACTGAAACTGTATAATTTTTTACTGAGAGTCTTCTCGTGAGAAATCTCTTCCCACATTTCTTTCAATTTCGTCTTTTCTGATTTAGTAATGTAGGACGTTACATACCGAGCGACAGCAATGGAATTGTCAGCTACATACTGAATATCCATGTTAGCATTCCACATGGATAAAATAAGTGGATTGTAGTTATTTATGTGTTTTGATTCTTCACTTCTTTTTAAGTTGTAGGTATTTTTCAGAGACTTTCTTGTGATGGTATGTTGCACAGCTGACATAAAACTGTTCACTCTTCCTTTGGATAATACAGGACGTGGAAATCCAAAACGAGAATTGGCTTAGAACTTATCCTTTGACTTCGATGGCTTTGGAATCGTAAGACTTGTTGTTTTAAGTTTTTATGTTCTTTGCTATTGGGAACACCACATGTGGCATAATCTTCAATGAAAGACAAAACAGTTTCATCTGATTCTGTTCCAAATTTGGGGGCGTCCTTGATCCATAACAACATATGTATGTGAGGAGCACCTCTTGCTTGATACTCCTTTCTCCAAAAGAAATCCACAACTTCTCCAAGAGGAGGATTCTTTTTATTGCAGATGAAAGACATCATAGCTTCAAATCTATGATTGAAATATCTGCATACTTTAACAGGATCTAAAGAGCACAATTCTCCAGGTGTCTTGTATTCAATATTTTTTATATTGCAATTTGCCTCTCGAAGAAATTCAAGTAAATCATCCCAAGCATACTCAGCACAGCTTTGTGTAACAAACCATGTAGGAGTTCCCAAGTTACGTAGCATACATTTCAGTTCTCCATGACGACGGTACCAATATTCATTAGTCCCTTGCTGACATGCCATCAGATTAATCAACTGATCATCTCTCTGATGCACTTTATCCATAAAATCCTTTGCAGTTACACTTTGCAGATGCATTCCAGTTTTTAAAATGTGATTTACTGCATATGAAAGTCCAGACAAGTCACTTTCAAACAGAAGATGAAACATATATGGGATACATTGTCGAAATCTCGGATCTTCTGCATATAACCTTGTTGTCTGATATTCAGATGCAGGAATCTGCACAGGACGTTCATCATATCGTCCACCTTTTCCTGTTGGAAACAACTGCGCGAAACAACGAGCTTCCAAACTCTCTTCGCATACGCTCATGGGACTTCCTGTTGCTTTTTTCATTTGGAACAATTCAATCGTATTCCCAATCACCTCTTTGGAATGAAGTGGATGTACACTGTAATGTTCATAGATTTCTTCACAGCTGGACATGTCCACTTTTCAATTTGTCCACTTAATGTTTCAGTATCTTCTGCTAAATCTATTTTTTCTTCTCCTACAAACACATTTCTATAGTACTCATTATTTTTTAACAGATGCAATGATGCCTTTTGCACTTTTCTAACATCCACTAACTCTTGCCAGATTTTCCTTATTCTTAGTAGGAACACCATTAACTAGAATGACTATTGTCTCATTTTCTGCATGGTCTACACCAATGGTTTCAATGTGTTTCCTTAAGTCCTTTCAATCCTCTTTGCAACTCTGATGGAGGTAATTTACCTGTTTTAGGCTCCATATGAACAATAGCCTGAAACGGGTGCACACATTGGATGAGAATAGACTCATACGTATTTAAATCTATCAGGTCTGGAAGAATAGCAACCAACTCTAGATTATTATGAACTGCTCTAGCAGGCATTTTATTCTCATCTAATTTGTTATAAAAATATTTGCAAATACGCTGCTCAGATCCCAAATCAAAACAATCCTCTACCAGCAAATAAGTTGCAAATTCCATCCATTTATCATTATCTTTTATTTCACTTTTTAAATACAGATTGACACCCCTAGTCTGATTTTTATAGTGACAACAAATACAAGAAACATTTGGTCTTTCACCTGAAATTACCTTAAACTTTGTGATTTCATCCTCAAAAATTTTTGTAATCACAGGTTCTATATTGTCTTCAACATTTTCATCTACTAATGTCACAGTTTCTCCACTCTCTTGCTGAGAACCAAAGTAACAAAACTCAATATCCTCACAAACCTTCTTCACATCTGATACTGAGCCACGTAAAAGAGCACTGTTCAACTCATTTAACTTTAGTGCTGGACTTTTCGCATAATATCATCTTCTCACTAACTTCCGCATTTGAGTATGATGTACTGCCAGCATCCTGAAATGGTGAAAAACACTTTCACAAACTTTCCTAGAAAGACAAGCCAGAGAATGACCTTGCAAACCAGTATTTTTTCTCACTCTGGAAGGGTCTAGTCCTTGCAACACCTTCATCTTTTGTTTAACACTTTTTTTAGTATATGCTCGTAAAAAACTACATAATTTATCAATAGATTCCTGTCGTACACTACAAATACTACTGCAATCCCATGTATACACAGGGTGTTTAGGACGTCTCCCTAGAACTTCATCAGCTATCACTTCTTCTGCATTTCTTTCAACCATTTTCTCTTTCTCAATTGGACAACCATCTCTAACTTCGTAACCTCTACCACTGGTGTCAACTGCAAACAGTCATTTTTTGCTCTGTAAATAACTCTCTTCATTAAAGAAAGGCTCTGAACTGGAACTGTGTTTCCATTCTCCCCAAAAAATATCAAAACATTTTTTTCTATTAATTACTCTTTTCCTCCTACTTTTGGCCTTCATTAAATTGATTGGTTTATCTAGTGGTCAAATTCTGTTTAATACTAAAATGAATAGTTTCCTTTTTACTTCTAATGCCTTTTCAACAATGTTTTCAATATGCTTCTTCTTTTTATAAAACATAGCTCTCTTTTTATATTTCTTCACATCTTTCAGCAAATTATGTACTACTCTCTTGTAAAATATATTTTTTCGTAATTCCTTATACTGATTTTGCCTTCTTTTAGCACACTTTGTCTCCTTTGACTGAATATTTGTTTTTTTGCTTTTCCTCTTATTTTGGATTTTTTTTGTAGTTGAAACATTCACAGTGGATTCAGCGTTCTGTACATTCTGTTTCCTCCTACAAACATTTGTAATAAATTGCTTTGTGATCTTACCAGAAGATTTTCTCTTTTTAGCCACATTATCTTGTACATTCAATACTTGTGGTTGACATTTCTTCAAGTAATTCTCCTGTCTCTGTCCTTTTCTTTTTCTGGCATGATTTCTCTATTTTAACGACGAAAAACAGTATCTGTAAAAAAGAATCACAAATAAAAGTATATTAATAACTTTCAAATTCATACTATTCTATTACTGTAAAAACACATTTTATATAAAAACTGACTAAGAAACTATAGCCATGAAGCACAAGTGTGACGATGGTTAAAACACTACAAGCATAGTGCATACTACTTTGAAGAAGTTCATGCCCTAAAGCATACCTCACTAAAAGAGTACATTCTAACTGACTGAATGATTACAATACTATTAGGAAACAAACTGGGTGTGTGACATGGTATTTCCTAGAAGTGTATGAATACTGACATGATTATTGATGGTGTGAAAGACAAGTGTGAAGGTGATTAGAGACCTACATGCATACTGGACACATGTTTCAATCCATTCATATGTTAAGGCCTGTCTCACTCCAATACTATTTGGATAGTGATTAAATGATTAGAGTACTGCAAGAAGAATGCCTGGGTGAGTTTATAAGTGTTCGGGTTTTGGCACTGTGAATGGATTACTCCATGGTGCTGAATGGGTCACTAGAGGACTCCAAGAGGAGTGACAGAGTATTTGCTAGAAGTGTATGAATACTGACTAGGGAATTGAAGGTGTAAAACACAAGTGTGTAGGTGGTTAGAGGACTGCATGCATAGTGGATAGGCATTTGAAGCAATTCATGTACTAAGGCCTGGCTCACTGCATGAGTACTTGGGTACTGACTAAATGATTAGAGTACTGCAAAGAGAGTGCCTGGGTGAATTTATAAGTGTTTGGGTTTTGGCGCACTGAATGGATTAGTACATGGTGCTGAATGGGTCACTGGAGGAGTACAAGAGGAGTGATAGGATGTTTGCTGCACTATATGTATACTGAGTGGGGAATTAAAGATGTGAAAGACAAGTGTTTAGGTGGTTAGAAGACTGCATGCATACTGGATAGACATTTGAAGCAATTCATGTGCTAAGGGCTGGCTCACTGCATGAGTACTTGGATACTGACTGAATGATTAAAGCACTGCAAGGGGACTACCTGGGTGAATTTATAAGTGGTTGCCTTTCAGTGCAGTGAATGCATTAGTATATGGTGCTGAACGGGTCACTGGAGTAGTATGAGGAGAGTTAGAGAGTATTTGTGGGAACTGTATGAATACTGTCTGGGATATTGAAGGTGTAAAAGACAAGTATGTAGGTGGCTAGAGACCTACATCCATAGTGGATAGACGTTTTAAACAGTCCATAGAGTAACACTTGGATCACTGCAAAACTACCTGACTACTGACTGAATCATTAGAGTACTACAAAAAAAAGTGACTCAGTGAATCTTTTTACGATTTTGGATTCTAGTGTAGTGAATAGGTTAGTACTTACTGCCAAATGAGTCAGTGGAGGTGTGCAATTAAAGTGACAGAGTGTTTA
Organism: Triturus cristatus; assembly: GCF_964204655.1. Taxonomy (NCBI): domain Eukaryota; kingdom Metazoa; phylum Chordata; class Amphibia; order Caudata; family Salamandridae; genus Triturus; species Triturus cristatus. The sequence goes on along the minus strand of NC_140593.1, from coordinate 714,873,743 downwards.
TTGGAGTTTATAAATACTGACAGAGAAATTGAACATCTGAAAGGCAATTGTGTTGGTAGTTACAGGCCTCCATGCATACTGGAAACACATTTGAATCAATCCATGTGCTAAGGCCTGCCTCACTCCATTAGTACGTAGGTACTGACTGAATGATTAGACTATTGCAAGAAGCGTACCTGGGTGAATTTACAAGTGTTTCAGTTTTGGTGCAGTGAATGCTTTACTACGTGGTGCTGAATAAGTCACTAGAACACTGCAAGGGGAGTGACAGGATGTTTGCTGAAAGTACATGGATACTCACTGGGAAATTGAAGCTATTAAAAACAAGTGTATAGTGTGTTAGAAGACTGCATGCATACTGCATAGACATGTGTACCCTCTATGTGGTAATGCATGGTTCACTGCATGAGTACCTGGAAACTGACTGAATCATTAGACAACTGCTAGAAGAGTGCCTGGGTAAAACTGTTAAGTTTTTCAGGTTTGGCACAGTAAAAAGATGAGTACATGGTACTGGATCAGTCACCGGATGAGTTCAAGATGAGTGACAAGATGTTTATTGAAGTATATAGATAGTGACTAGTTAATTAAAGAAGTGAAAGATGAATGTGTAGGTGACTAGAGGCCTGTATGCATACTGCATAGGCGTTTCAAGCAGTCCATGTTGTAAGGCTTGGCTCGCTGCATGAGCACTTGGATACTGACTGAATGATAAGAGTACTAAAAAGAGAGTGCCTGAGTGAATTTATAAGTGTTTGGGTTTTGGCAAAGTGAATGGTTTAGTATATGCTACTGAATGGGTCACTAGAGGAGTACATGGGGAGTAACAGAGTGTTTGCTTGAAGTGTATGAATACTGACTGTGGAATTAAAGGTGTGAAAGAGAACTGTGTAGATGGTTAGAGGACTACATGCATAGTGGATAGGCATTTGAATCAATGCATGTGCTAAGGCCTGCTTCACTTAGTTACTACTTGAATATTAACTGAATGTTTTCAGTATTGCAAGGACACTTCCTGGGTGATTATATAAGCAATAACTGCCTTCTAATTCTAACAGAATTTGAGAACAGGAATGTTTTTAAGCAGTTATGCATATTCAAACATATGAAGTGCCCAAATGCTTCTCTCACAGTGGTTCCCAAATGCACACAGACTCACAGTGTGATTCTAGACAAGCAACACTATCCTTAGGAGTTTACCAAAACTCATTCACTACTATGGAAGGGGTAAGGGGGCTGCACAAAATCTACATATTTCAGGACTCCACTTTAGTGTCAATGCCTGACTCATTTAATCAAAGCATAAGCAAAGACTGGCTTCTAATGCTACTAAAACTTGACAACAATACAGGTTTCAAAACAGTTATCTGTCAGCAAATACACAATGTTACCAAATCCTTGTCTCACAATCCTTACCCAAATGCACACAGACTCACAGTGTGATTTTAGGCAAGCAACACTATCATAGGAGTTTACCAAACTCATTCACTAGTGTAGAAGGTGTAAGAGTACTGTACACAATCTACATATTTAAGTACTGCACTTTAGTGTCAAAGCCTGACTCATTTTCTCAATCCATAAGCAAACACTGGCTTCTAATGCTACTAAAACTTGATGACATGACAGGTTTTAAAACAGTTCTCTGTCAGTAAATACATGATGTTACCAAATGTTTCTCTCACAGTGGTTCCCAAATGCACACAGACTCACAGTGTGATTCTAGACAAGCAACACTATTCCTAGGAGCTTACCAAAACTCATTCACTACTGTGCAAGGGGTAAGGGGACTGCACATAATCTACATATTTAAGTACTGCACTTTAGTGTCAATGCCTGACTCATTTAATCAAAGCATAAGCAAAGACTGGCTTCTAATGCTACTAAAACTTGACAACAATACAGGTTTCAAAAACGTTATCTGTCAGCAAATACATGATGTTACCAAATCCTTGTCTCACAATCCTTACCCAAATGCACACAGACTCACAGTGTGATTTTAGGCAAGCAACACTATCAAAGGAGTTTACCAAAACTCATTCACTAGTGTAGAAGGCGTAAGAGTACTGTACACAGTATACATATTTAAGTACTGCATTTTAGTGTCAAAGCCTGACTCATTTTATCAATCCATAAGCAAACACTGGCTTCTAATGCTACTAAAACTTGACAACATGACAGGTTTTAAAATAGTTATCTGTCAGCAAATACATGATGTTACCAAATGCTTCTCTCACAGTGGTTCCCAAATGCACACAGACTCACAGTGTGATTCTAGACAAGCAGCACTATTCGTAGGAGTTTACTAAAACTCATTCACTACTGTGCAAGGGGTAAGGGGACTGCACATAATCTACATATTTAAGTACTGCACTTTAGTGTCAAAGCCTAACTCATTTAATCAAAGCATAAGCAAAGACTGGCTTCTAATGCTACTAAAACTTGACAACATGACAGGTTTTAAAACACTTATCTGTCAGCAAATACATAATGTTAGCAAATACTTCTCTCACAATCCTTACCCAAATGCACACAGACTCACAGTGTGATTTTAGACAAGGAACACTATCCTAGGAGTTTACCAAAACTCATTCACTAGTGTAGAAGGCGTAAGAGTGCTGTACACAATCTACATATTTAAGTACTGCACTTTAGTGTCAAAGCCTGACTCATTTTCTCAATCCATAAGCAAACACTGGCTTCTAATGCTACTAAAACTTGACGACATGACAGGTTTCAAAACAGTTCTCTGTCAGCAAATACATGATGTTACCAAATGTTTCTCTCACAGTGGTTCCCAAATGCACACAGACTCACAGTGTGATTCTAGACAAGCAACACTATTTCTAGGAGCTTACCAAAACTCATTCACTACTGTGCAAGGGGTAAGGGGACTGCACATAATCTACATATTTAAGTACTGCACTTTAGTGTCATTTTATCAAAGCATAAGCAAAGACTGGCATCTAATGCTACTAAAACTTGACAACATGGCAGGTTTTAAAACAGTTATCTGTTCGCAAATACATGATGTTCCCAAATGCTTCTCTCACAGTGGTTCCCAAATGCACACAGACTCACAGTGTGATTCTATACAAGCAACACTATCCCTAGGAGTTTACCAAAACTCATTCACTACCATGGAAAGGGTAAGGAGACTGCACACAATCTACATGTTTCAGGACTCCACTTTAGTGACAATGCCTGACTCATTTAATCAAAGCATAAGCAAAGACTGGCTTCTAATGCTACTAAAACTTGACAACATGGCAGGTTTTAAAACAGTTATCTGTCAGCAAATACATGATGTTCCCAAATGCTTCTCTCACAGTAGTTCCCAAATGCACACAGACTCACAGTGTGATTCTATACAAGCAACACTATCCCTAGGAGTTTACCAAAATTCAATCACTACTATGGAAGGGGTAAGGAGACTGCACACAATCTACATATTTCAGGACTCCACTTTAGTGTCAATGCCTGACTTATTTAATCAAAGGATAAGCAAAGACTGGCTTCTAATGCTACTAAAACTTGACAACAATACAGGTTTCAAAACAGTTATCTGTCAGCAAATACATGATGTTACCAAATCCTTGTCTCACAATCCTTACCCAAATGCACACAGACTCACAGTGTGATTTTAGGCAAGCAACACTATCATAGGAGTTTACCAAAACTCATTCACTAGTGTAGAAGGCGTAAGAGTACTGTACACAATCTACATATTTAAGTACTGCACTTTAGTGTCAAAGCCTGACTCATTTTCTCAATCCATAAGCAAACACTGGCTTCTAATGCTACTAAAACTTGACGACATGACAGGTTTTAAAACAGTTCTCTGTCAGCAAATACATGATGTTACCAAATATTTCTCTCACAGTGGTTCCCAAATGCACACAGACTCACAGTGTTATTCTAGACAAGCAACACTATTCCTAGGAGCTTACCAAAACTCATTCACTACTGTGCAAGGGGTAAGGGGACTGCACATAATCTACATATTTAAGTACTGCACTTTAGTGTCAAAGCCTAACTCATTTTATCAAAGCATAAGCAAAGACTGGCATCTAATGCTACTAAAACTTGACAACATGGCAGGTTTTAAAACAGTTATCTGGTCGCAAATACATGATGTTTCCAAATGCTTCTCTCACAGTGGTTCCCAAATGCACACGGACTCACAGTGTGATTCTATACAAGCAACACTATCCCTAGGAGTTTACCAAAACTCATTCACTACCATGGAAAGGGTAAGGAGACTGCACACAATCTACATGTTTCAGGACTCCACTTTAGTGACAATGCCTGACTCATTTAATCAAAGCATAAGCAAAGACTGGCTTCTAATGCTACTAAAACTTGACAACATGGCAGGTTTTAAAACAGTTATCTGTCAGCAAATACATGATGTTCCCAAATGCTTCTCTCACAGTAGTTCCCAAATGCACACAGACTCACAGTGTGATTCTATACAAGCAACACTATCCCTAGGAGTTTACCAAAATTCAATCACTACTATGGAAGGGGTAAGGGGACTGCACACAATCTACATATTTCAGGACTCCACTTTAGTGTCAATGCCTGACTTATTTAATCAAAGGATAAGCAAAGACTGGCTTCTAATGCTACTAAAACTTGACAACAATACAGGTTTCAAAACAGTTATCTGTCAGCAAATACATGATGTTACCAAATCCTTGTCTCACAATCCTTACCCAAATGCACACAGACTCACAGTGTGATTTTAGGCAAGCAACACTATCATAGGAGTTTACCAAAACTCATTCACTAGTGTAGAAGGCGTAAGAGTACTGTACACAATCTACATATTTAAGTACTGCACTTTAGTGTCAAAGCCTGACTCATTTTCTCAATCCATAAGCAAACACTGGCTTCTAATGCTACTAAAACTTGACGACATGACAGGTTTTAAAACAGTTCTCTGTCAGCAAATACATGATGTTACCAAATATTTCTCTCACAGTGGTTCCCAAATGCACACAGACTCACAGTGTTATTCTAGACAAGCAACACTATTCCTAGGAGTTTACCAAAACTTATATACTACTGTGCAAGGGGTAAGTGGACTGCACATAATCTACATATTTAAGTACTGCACTTTAGTGTCAAAGCCTAACTCATTTTATCAAAGCATTAGCAAAGACTGGTTTCTAATGCTACTAAAACTTGACAACATGGCAGGTTTTAAAACAGTTATCTGTTCGCAAATACATGATGTTCCCAAATGATTCTCTCACAGTGGTTCCCAAATGCACACAGACACACAGTGTGCTTCTATACAAGCAACACTATCCCTAGGAGTTTACCAAAACTCATTCACTACTATGGAAAGGGTAAGGGGACTGCACACAATCTACATATTTCAGGACTCCACTTTAGTGTCAAAACCTGACTCATTTTATCAATCCATAAGCAAACACTGGCTTCTAATGCTACTAAAACTTGACAACATGACAGGTTTTAAAACACGTATCTGTCAGCAAATACATGATGTTCCCAAATGCTTCTCTCACAGTGCTTCCCAAATGCACACAGACTCACAGTGTGATTCTATACAAGCAACACTATCCCTAGGAGTTTACCAAAACTCATTCACTACTGTGGAAGGGCTAAGGGGACTGCACACAATCTACATATTTCAGGACTCCACTTTAGTGACAAAGCCTAACTAGTTTAATCAAAGCATAAGCAAAGACTGGCTTCTAATGCTACTAAAACTTGACAACATGACAGGTTTTAAAACACTTATCTGTCAGCGAATACATAATGTTACCAAATGCTTCTCTCACAGTGCTTCCCAAATGCACACAGACTCACAGTGTGATTCTATACAAGCAACACTATCCCTAGGAGTTTACCAAAACTCATTCACTACTGTGGAAGGGCTAAGGGGACTGCACACAATCTACACATTTCAGGACTCCACTTTAGTGTCAAAGCCTAACTCATTTAATCAAAGCATAAGCAAAGACTGGCTTCTAATGCTACATATTGAGTACAGCGACAGCCATGCGCAGAGGTCAGGGATCATGTGGAGTGTCCTGGGGGGCACCCAGGTATGTGTAGACAGGTGGCAGAACCATGTCCTGCAAGCTTGAGTCAGGTGGATGCAGAGAATGGTGGCCTGGCCAACGTTGGATGCATGGGGATGGCACATGTCACAATACCCACACAGTCATGGGCATCATGCACTATACACGGTCTAATCCCACACAAACAGCTTGCATCTTGATACTCTACACATAGACACATAGCCACTATCACGGAAAACCATGCCAGACATGCCGGATGCACCGTGGCAACACACCAGCATTGACAGAGAATAGGCACCTTGGAGGCATAGGGACACCTTTATTAGTCATGTATTTGGGATTGCAGAGGCAAGTCGGAGTACACATGAATGGGTCATGTGGAGTAACATGTGGGTCCAACACTGGCACCCCCCTTCTGCACCACAAATGCGTGATATCCATGGAACTGGCACACAAGTGTCGGCTAACAGCTAAACACCCCCTGCTGCTCACGGAGAGCCTGCCATACACCATTGATCCGCTGATGTGGAAGTCCCACAGCATGTCAAGCCAATGCAAACCGTATGTGTCCGAGGGCAGTGTTACACACATTGATGCCATCATCACATTCCACAATCCCATCACTGATGACTGTCGACAGGTCTGACCATCTATTCAGGTGTACCCATCTGCATGTCATGTGTACCATGGTGATGCAACATGTCTGCAGAGGAAACAAACATCGACAGGGGCAGTGTGCATACATCGTGAACTACTGCCACACCCAATACACCCCTGATGCATCCCTTACCCTAAGGAGACTTCCAAACTTGTCCGTGCGTGTAACGCTGAGTCAGCACACGATGACGTGTCCATGAGGAATAGCAGTGCCACAACAATGCAAGCAGCAGACGGCATGCGCAAGTACCTGGGGACGAGAGACACATAAGAAGTCAGCCACAAAAAGCACAGCCACTTGCATGTGCATGTACTCGACACATGTATGGATGACAACATGCTAGGTCACAATTATGACTGGGGAAATACACCCATCACTGGCACCATCACTCCAGTGACACATCCACACACACCTCTGACTCACGTGCCATACATGCAGATGGAGACACACATCGCAACACATGCCACACGGGGACCAATGCGTGCACACTCAGACACTGGTACTCACCACTAAGCAAAGAAGTTGCGTATGAGCCGAGTCCGGATGTCCTCTTGCGGCTCCACATCCTCCACATCACTAGCCCCATTGCCAAGCTCTTCGTCCTCCACGGGTGGATGGTCCTGGTCATCTTGATCCAGGATGAGTGGCACAGCTTTCTCAACTGCCATGTTGTGCAGCATGCAGCAGACCATGAAGATTTTGCAGACCTTCGCCGGGGCATATGGGAGGGCGCCGCCGGTCTTGTGAAGGCATCGGAATCGGCTCTTCAGTAGGCCAAACGTCCTCTCTATCACTCGCCTTGTCCGGCCATGGGCGGTGTTGTAGCGGAGCTGGGCCGGCGTGATGGGGTTGCGGAGAGGTGTGATCAGCCATGGCATGTTGGGATAGCCAGCGTCCCCTACATGGAAAGCACATGGACATAAGTAGGACAGGAGAAGCGGTTGTGCTGGAAGTCTACGCAAAATACAGGACAGACAGAGTGTACCCACCAAAAACACATGCTCGTTCATTGCGCAGCTGCGTCATCATTTCAGGCACCCTGCTATGCCTCATGATGTAAGCATTGTGTGCTGATCCTGGAAAACGAGCACAGACATGTGAAATCACCATGTTGGACAGACACACCACAAGGGCATTGATGGAGTGGTAGTGCTTGCGATTCCGGTACGCTACCTCCTGTGCCTGTGGTGGTACCAAAGCCACATGTGTCCCATCTATGGACCCAAAGACATGGAGCATCCCTCCCAGGGCATAGAATCCACGCTTGACCCCAGTCAACATTTCAGGGGTTGGAAAATGGATGAAGTCATCCAGGTGAATCAACATGGCCTCTAAGAAATCATGCAGCACACGGCAGAACATGCTCTGGGACATGCCACCAACATGAGCTATGGTATTTTGAAAGGTACCCGTGGCTAGAAAATGTAGGGCTGCCATTACCTTCAGCTTGGGTGTCAGTGCCGTAGGATACCTGTGCAGCGGTTGCAGGTGTGGTGCCAGTCTCGCCGTCAACTCCAGAATCAACCGTTGGAGGAAGCGGTAGCACCGGATACAGTCATTCTCCCGCATGGCAGCCAAGTCCTGAATTGGTCGGGGAAGAGGCGGCGCTCTGCAGTAATTTTGAAGTGATAAGGAAGAGTGAGTGCACCACAACAATAATTTATTTGTACGGAGCACATGTTAATCTGTCTATACACACATGCTACATACGGAGTCAGGTATGTGCCACATGCCCTGGATACGTATGGCTTCCAGGTGACACTCCTACCAAGACCCAGCTACACACGGAGATTGTGAACCTCCACATGCCATGGTATGGGATTAGCTGTGTCCCAGTGTAAGTGAACAGCCAGACACAACACAGGAGGGACATACATCCACACATCAGCAGAAGTAGGATGTCGATTTCAGAGACTGGTAGCGGAACACTAGAGCCACAGGTCACATGACATTACACTAGGACAGCCCACACACCTTGCCATTAAGGTGTACATGTGATGACTCACCACACATTCATAGAGAGGATGCAGACATGTCCTTGTTACACTACTCCATGTCCCATGCATACATACGCACCTCACATCCGATACCACATGTGGCATGGTGTGCGGAACAGTGTGCAATGTCAATCTACACACAGACACATGTTGGTTGCTGCAACAGCTGCAGCTTTTGAGGGAGCTCCAACATCAAGCTAATGCGAATCCCCCACACATACATGACATAGTCACATCGTGCACCGTGGGTAGTGACATGTCAGGTGTGGTAACCCCTGTGCCGGGCCTCAGGGGACACTTCCGTGTGTTGGTGTCCGTGCCATGCCAGTGACGCTCATCCCAAGTGTGCAGTACGACATGCACACATGTCAAAGGAGTCAAGGGCATGCCTGGCACACATTGCACCGTCACACATTACAGGTGTACACATCTCATTATACATCTGGTGCCTTCTCCACTCAGGAGTAATGTGCCACATCACAGCCTTTCACACCTGTGCCCACACATGTAGTACTGCCCAGACAATGCCTTGATGTCCATCCATGGACAAGTATGTCAGCCCTATTCCTTCCTGTGTGCTGCCTGTCACCACTGCGATGTGTGAAAACCACCGTACTTTTGCTAAGAGGGCCTGTGTACGTTCCCGTATCACTATGGGAGTGCTGCCGTATGTGTACCCATAGTGATGGTGAGCGTACAGGCGTGTGTACGGTCACTATCACTATGGGTACGCATACGCGAGCACACCCATAGTGGTACGGAGCGTACACGCGTGCGTACGTTCACTAGCACTATGGGTGTCCTCGCGTATGCGTACTCGTAGTGGTACGGCCCGTACACACGCCTGTACGTTCACTATCACTATGGGAGTGCTGCCGTATGCGTACCCATAGTGATAGTGAGCGTACAGGCGTGTGTACGGTCCGTACCACCGTGAGTACGCATACGCGAGCACACCCATAGTGGTACGGACCGTACACGCGTGCTTACGTTCACTATCACTATGGGTGTCCTCACGTATGCGTACTCGTAGTAGTACGGCCCGTACACACGCCTGTACGTTCACTATCACTATGGGTGTCCTCGCGTATGCGTACTCATAGTGGTACGGCCCGTACACATGCCTGTACGCTCACTATCACTACGAGTACGCATACGCGAGAACACCCATAGTGATAGTGAACGTACAGGCGTATGTACGGGCCGTACCACTACGAGTACGCATACGCGAGGACACCCATAGTGATAGTGAACGTACAGGCGTGTGTACGGGCCGTACCACTACGAGTACGCATATGCGAGGACACCCATAGTGATAGTGAACGTACGCACGCGTGTACGGTCCGTACCACTATGGGTGTTCTTGCGTATGCGTACTCATAGTGGTACGGATCGTACACACACCTGTACGGGCCGTTGCTATGCATTTGGGGTGCCCTAGGGCCCCGGAACGCACCGTACCTGTGTGTGAAGCTCAAAATTACATAGGGGACACATGAGGGACAAGTATTAAGGCCTACATGCATGCTGGTTGTCATGGAGACCAAGTTTAAAGTTTGAATTTGTTCTGGAAGGTGCACAGCAGAAGTCAGTTGGAATGAATCTACTTTGTTGCAATGTGTTTGTGGGGTTGACATCATGCTGAAGAAAAAAACCCAATAAGAACCCACTGACTGTGCTAGGTTTGAAGGGATTGGAGGAAACATAGGATGCAAATGTGAGTGACCAATCACTCTGTACTCCTGTGCATGAAACAGGCCAGCAAGGCAGATATAAGGCAGCCAGGTCCCATGAGGGAGAACTTGCCTGCACATCTCTGTATTCCATGACCCAGCTGCTGCTACTGATTCCCTGGAACCATGTCAAGGTCTGTGGAGAGGTCACAGCCCTTCACCCTGGAGGAGAACCTGGCTTTGCCGGATGTGATCCTCCCACAGTACCCCCTGCTGTTTGTGCGATCAGGGTTTCAGGTGAGTGCAGAGTCCACTGGCACAGACTGTGTCCCTTTTTTGTGACTGTGACTTGTGGCATTGTGTCCAGGTGTCTCACACATGCTATGTACTGTAGGGGGGGTCCCAGGGGGGGGAATGCCTGATGTCTCCCAGCCAGAGCATGCAGTGGTGCATGTCTGCCGTCCTCACTTGCATCGTGTTTACTGTGACAATCACTGCATGGTGCATGCCACATTCTGCCTGTCTTATCCTCCTGGGAATATTGCCTCTACAGTCCTCATGTGATTATGTGGTCAGCCCAGTGTGACAGGTGACTGTACCCACAGATGTGTGTTAGTTCTGTGTACCTGTGCTGAGAGTGTCCACATGATGTGTTCGTACCCTCGACATCGGTGTGAGTGTAATTCCCCTGTCATGTGGGTGGGTGCATATGTGGAGTGTAGCACCCCAGCTGCATGAGGGATGGATATACCCTGGCCATGTGATGTGAGCAGGGAGCAGTGCTGTGTGTCTGACGTGCAGAGCCAGCCCCACACCTGTGAGCCCCCCCCAGTCTAGTGGCACATGTGCAGAGTGAGGTTTGTCGCTGCATTTGGCAATGGCAGGTGAATGTCCTGTGCCTGTGTGTGTCTGTGTACTCTGCTGCGGTAGCGTCAGTGGCCTGTGGCATGTGACTGCTTAGAGGTGCTGCACATTATCCTGGTGTAGCTTGTGATGCACAGTGTGAGCCTGGATCATTGATTGTGTAGTTGCCCTCATTCCACCTGTGTCCTTTCAATGGCACGTACTGCTTTTGCCCTTCCCCAGAGGATCATGTCCCTATGACAAAGGTGCAATGCGTTGGATGCATACTATGCCTTGTTGTAAACAGCAAATGTGTTCTAATATGTGTCTCTGTGACATGTGCCAGGTGTATTGATGTAGTGTCACTTGTTCATCATCACAGGTAGGCGCCTCTGCCAAGGAGCAGATATGGCTGACCGCCGTCAGCGCCGTGAGGAGTGCGGATGGTCGGAAGTGGCGCCTGTCCCAGGTGAGGAAACGCTGGCAGGATATCCGGTGCTGGACGTGGAGGATCGCACGGGTCCTGCTGGGGGACTCACCTGAGAGCCATAAGAACCGCGGGCGCCGCCGACTGAGCCACATCCACAAGCGTGTGCTGCCGGTGGTCTTTCCAGACTTGGAGAGGCGCTTACAGGAGATGCAGCAGCAGGAAGGTGGTAGGTACATGTGTGCTTGTTGTGTTTCACCAGCATTTGTAAGTGCAAAGTTGCATGGATACACTGCCAGGGTTTAAAGGTGCTGTGCAGATCCAGTTACCCACTGTATAGCTGTGCTCTCCTGCCTCCCTTCCCCTCCTTGCAATGTGTTCCCTGGTCTGTGTGTAGTCACTCCTTCACAAGGTTATCTAGGCTGGCACTTTCTCCACGTGAACTATGCCTGTAGCATCATGTGTGGGGGTGGTGTGTAACAGGTTTTGGGACCTTGCCTGTGCCCTGTCCAGTTCAGTACATGTGGGTTCCATGTCAGTTGGCACTGATGCAGAGTCCAGACATGGGAGTTAGTCTCACAAGTGTCATGCCTTACAGTGCGCATGTCCTATGTTGTGGCCTGTGACATGATGTGCATGAGTGTGCGATACGCATAGTGCAGGGATGGTGGCGTGTGTTGAAGTCATTCCCATTCAGGACCATGGAGCTGTGTTGCCACTACTGTCCCCTGGGTCATATTTTCCTAGGTGTCATGTGTGTCATCACAAAACGTGGACACTCTCAGTGTCTACAGCATAGGTTGTGCTCTGTGCCATTGTCCCCTGGCACCATGTATATTGACGTGAAATGTAGTACAAGTGTCCACTGTACAGCCTGACCTGATTTTCCTGGTTCATACTCACGGTGGCCAGTGCCTGTGTGTCTTGTTACAATCATCTGATGATGACCATTTGTACATGATTATTTGGACAGGCGCACCTTGGGTATTTGGCGTCCAATCTTGCATTTATGCAGCCCCTGTGTATTTCACCCAGACTAAGAGATGTAAGTGCTTCCTGTGTCTCAACAAATTGTCTCATGTAGGGGGTGGTTGGTGCGGGCAAAGCCTACATGTCAAATCCTGATGTATCCTTGCTAGGTCTGGCCAGTGTGTGATGTTTGTCTGGACATACACTCAAGGTGCAGTGAGCCAGTCATGTTGGGCATGTTTTCAGTATTACCAATGCAGCATGTGCCTCAAGTTCATGGATATGGTCCCTGCTCATCCCTATTTTCGGCAACGCTGTGTGTTGCAGATGCAGTGCTGGATTGTCCCCAGGGCCTGGCTCCTCTGTCAAAATCCATTTCATGTCTTTTGCTATTGTGTCATGCTCTCCATAGTTTTTCAGTGGCATGGTGGGTCAACCAACTGTGTGTTGCATGCCCTACATATGTACCTTGTTTTGTAGATGTTACTGATCTTTCTTTTCAGGCTATGCACTGTAACCTATGTAGATTGGACTCATGTGACATATGTATACAGGTGTGTGATTAATTGCTGTCTCTTCACCTTGCCCACAGCATCGTCGGGGGACACGGAGGGAGACATGAGCACAGACGGAGCGGAGGGACCGAGCACCAGTGCCAGCGTTGACATCGTGGCTGGCACATTGAGTGGTACAGAGGCGGAGGAGAGTGAGGCCGAGGACCTGTCCACTGGCACCACCGAATATGAAGCGGACGGGTCTGAGGATGATCTCTCCGAGTGGGCGGAGGCTGCACCACCATCTGACAGCGGCACAACATCGCACCCCGCCCCCTCCATTGCCATCAGCCGCCTCCCACTTGCTCGTGTCCCTTCCCAACGTGCCCGGTCACCACATGTCTCCTTCCTGCCAGGCACCGCACCCCCTGCCCCTGTCTCCACTGCTGCCACCAATGCCGAGTCTGTGGACATCCAGCGGCAGTTGCAGATTGGTCAGGCTGTGATCCTTAATGTCCTCCATGGCCACAGCCAGGTCCTCAACAACATGGAGGCATACTTGGAGGGCATTCACTCATCGCAGGCTGACCAACGCAGCTTGCTGAGGTCGATAGACTCGACACTGACTGCAGCAGTGGGTCTCCTGCAGCGCTACGTCCAACCCCCTACCCCTGCCCCATCCACACCTCCCACTCCCATGCCTGTCCCACGTACACCCAGACGTCAGCATGCACCCACCACGACGGACACAGGCACCACACCAGCAGGGAAGGTCACCCGCACACCTCCTGGCATGCACACACAGGGTGAAGTAGGCACACCCACTGGGTCGGGGGGCAAACATAAGACACGCAGCCAGAGTGGGAGTCCGCATTTCACCAAATCCACTCCCTCCAAATCCCCTCCCCTCAGCTCTCCTGGCCACATATCACACAAAGACTCCTTCATGGCCGCTCTGTCCCTGAGCCCCACAGTGACACCACCCCGCAAGCGGTCAAGGGAGTCCCCGGTCAGGGTGGTTGGGTCCCCACCCCGTCTACACCCTTCCCCAGTGGCGCTGCGACCCATCCCTCTGACCCCCCCTCCTTGGGGCCTGTGGTTCCTTCGGGTGCAGGGGATTCCCTGGAGGACCTTGCTAAGGTGTGCAGCGAGATCCTGGCCTCCGCCTTTGGCCCTGCCCCACCCCCTATGGTGGAGTTCTCCATCCCTGCACACACAACGCCTACCCTTCGCCCTCCTGTCCCTGCGGTGCCTGGTTCTTCCCCCCCACATGATGCCCTCATCCCTGTGGAAGATGACGGAATCTAACTGTGCAGGCAAGCTAGGGGACACGCATCCCACTGTGTCCCCCATCCAGCTGTGACTTCTGGACTGCCCTATGGGCTTTGTAAATATTGAACTTCCTACAAACAAGATTTTTTGGTTCATGCTGAATAAAGCAATTTATTTTTTTCCCCTTGGAACACTACTGCTTTGCTGGTATTGCTGTTGGTGGGGCTGCTACATGGTTTTGGGTGGTGTTCATGTGTTGGGTGTGTGGGAAATGTAGTAGTGTGCTGGTCATAGGGGGGACCCTGGGATCTGTGTGCCATCACACGGTGTTAGCTAGGTTTCTCTGTTCATGTAAGCAGTTGCTGAATGGTGAAATTGTCCACAGGTGTATTCCTTCCTCTGTGTACCCTGCCATCTTCCCTGCAGGGTGTTCCCAATATTTAGCGCTGAGCTGTGTGTACATTAGCTGGGTGTGTGACGGACTCCTTCAACTTTGCACATGCATGCTGAGCAATGTCTCCACCTGCATCATTCGTGGCATCCTTGGTAGTCATTGTACTTGTGTATGTGGACTATTGACATGACTTCATGTGGACATGTTTTCTTTTCTGCGCTATGCATGCGTATACTCCCAGCCTCGCACACATGTGGTACATGTACTGCAGGGTCTTTGTGCACCTGACTGAAATTTGTTGGCATGGTATCTGTGGCTACTCCACCCTTTGCAATCCATAGGCACTGCTGTGAGTGTTAGGCACCCACCCCTCCAGTGTCTGGGCACTGCTGGGAGGAATCTGCACCCACCCCTCCTGTGTCTGGGCACTGCTGGGAGGAATCTGCACCCACCCCTCCTCTGTCTGGGCACTGCTGGGTGGACTCTGCATCCACCCCGCCTGTGTCTGGGCACTGCTGGGAGGACTCTGCACACACCCCTCTTATGACTGGGCACTGCTGGGAGGACTCTGCACCCACCCCTCCTCTGTCTGGGCACTGCTGGGAGGACTCTGCACCCACCCCGCCTGTGTCTGGGCACTGCTGGGAGGACTCTGCACACACCCCTCTTATGACTGGGCACTGCTGGGAGGACTCTGCACCCACCCCTCCTGTGTCTGGGCACTGCTGGGAGGACTCTGCACACACCCCTCCTGTGTCTGGGCACTGCTGGGAGGACTCTGCACCCACCCCTCCTGTGTCTGGGCACTGCTGGGAGGACTCTGCACATACCCCTCCTGTCTCTGGGCACTGCTGGGAGGACTCTGCACACACCCCTCCTGTGTCTGGGCACTGCTGGGAGGACTCTGCACACACCCCTCCTGTCTCTGGGCACTGCTGGGAGTGATAGGCACACACCCCTCCTGTCTCTGGGCACTGCTGGGAGTGTTAGGCACACACCCCTCCTGCGTCTGGGCACTGCTGGGAAGACTCTGCACACACCCCTCTTATGACTGGGCACTGCTGGGAGGACTCTGCACCCACCCCTCCTCTGTCTGTGCACTGCTGGGAGGACTCTGCACCCACCCCACCTGTGTCTGGGCACTGCTGGGAGGACTCTGCACACACCCCTCTTATGACTGGGCACTGCTGGGAGGACTCTGCACCCACCCCTCCTGTGTCTGGGCACTGCTGGGAGGACTCTGCACACACCCCTCCTGTGTCTGGGCACTGCTGGGAGGACTCTGCACCCACCCCTCCTGTGTCTGGGCACTGCTGGGAGGACTCTGCACACACCCCTCCTGTCTCTGGGCACTGCTGGGAGGACTCTGCACACACCCCTCCTGTGTCTGGGCACTGCTGGGAGGGCTCTGCACACACCCCTCCTGTCTCTGGGCACTGCTGGGAGTGATAGGCACACACCCCTCCTGTCTCTGGGCACTGCTGGGAGTGTTAGGCACACACCCCTCCTGCGTCTGGGCACTGCTGGGAGGACTCTGCACACACCCCTCTTATGACTGGGCACTGCTGGGAGGACTCTGCACCCACCCCTCCTGTGTCTGGGCACTGCTGGGAGGACTCTGCACATACCCCTCCTGTGTCTGGGCACTGCTGGGAGGACTCTGCACCCACCCCTCCTGTGTCTGGGCACTGCTGGGAGGACTCTGCACACACCCCTCCTGTCTCTGGGCACTGCTGGGAGTGATAGGCACACACCCCTCCTGTCTCTGGGCACTGCTGGGAGTGATAGGCACCCACCCCTCCTGTGTCTGGGCACTGCTGGGAGGACTCTGCACACACCCCTCCTGTGTCTGGGCACTGCTGGGAGGACTCTGCACACACCCCTCCTGTGTCTGGGCACTGCTGGGAGGACTCTGCACACACCCCTCCTGTCTCTGGGCACTGCTGGGAGGACTCTGCACCCACCCCTCCTGTGTCTGGGCACTGCTGGGAGGACTCTGCACCCACCCCTCCTGTGTCTGGGCACTGCTGGGAGGAATCTGCAACCACCCCTCCTCTGTCTGGGCATTGCTGGGAGTGATAGGCACCCACCCCTCCTGTGTCTGGGCACTGCTGGGAGGACTCTGCACACACCCCTCCTGTGTCTGGGCACTGCTGGGAGGACTCTGCACACACCCCTCCTGTCTCTGGGCACTGCTGGGAGGACTCTGCACCCACCCCTCCTGTGTCTGGGCACTGCTGGGAGGACTCTGCACCCACCCCTCCTGGGTCTGGGCACTGCTGGGAGGACTCTGCACACACCCCTCCTATTTAACAATATGTAAGCTTAGAAAACACACGTGTGTGGGTTCGCTCCATGGGGGCACAGGTCGTACTTACACTGTTGGGGTGGGAGTATGCTCCATACGTATGCGGGTGGGTTACGGGTCGTACTTACACTGTTGGGGTGGGAGTACGCTCCATGCATACGAGGTGGGGGTACGTGTCGTACATACACGGTTGGGGTGGGGGTACGCTCCATACGTCCGCGGTTGAGGGTACGGGTCGTACTTACACTGTTGGGGTGGGGGTACGCTCCATACGTACGCGGGTGGAGGTACGGGTCGTATTTACACTGTTGGGGTGGGGGTACGCTCCATACGTCAGCGGGTGAGGGTACGGGTCGTACTTACACTGTTGGCATGGGGGTACGCTCCATATGTACGCGGGTGGGGGTACGGGTCGTACTTACACTGTTAGGGTGGGAGTATGCTCCATACGTACGCGGGTGGGGTACGGGTCGTACTTACACTGTTGGGGTGGGGGTACGGTACGTACATACACTGTTGGCATGGGGGTACGCTCCGTACGTACGCGGGTGGGGTACAGGTCGTACTTACACTGTTGGGGTGGGGGTACGGTCTGTACGTACACTGTTGGCATGGGGGGTACGCTCCATACGTACGCGGGTGAGGGTACGGGTCATACTTACACTGTTGGGGTGGGGGGGTACGCTCCATGCATACGGGGTGGGGGTACGGTCCGTACGTACACTGTTGGCATGGGGGGTACACTCCATACGTACGTGGGTGAGGGTACGGGTCGTACTTACACTGTTGGGGTGGGGGGTACGCTCCATGCATACGGGGGGGTGGGGGTACGGTCCGTACATATCCGTACCCACGCTGTGGAATGCTTGTGCGGGCCGTACCCAGGCCTTTGCCACGTGGGTACAGCTGTCCTGCCATTGTTGGGGTGACGTAGGTGTGGCCGTGGTACGACTCGTACCCACGCTCTTAAGGCGTGGGTACGGGACGTACCTGTATTGTTGTGTTGCCGGTTCGCGTCGTCAGGCACTTCCGTTGTGACGGACGCTGGCTTTGCTGGACACGCACCCACCCCCTCGAAGTGACCAGGGCCTGGAGGTCAGGTATGTCTAGGGCATGTGTGCTGTGTGACTTTGGTGGGGGTTTTGTGGCCTGCCCCTGGTCCTGCCCCCCCCCTTTCCCCCCTCCCTTAGTTGTTCTGACCTTCTGCAGCGTCTGCGTCCGAACCTGTAGAGGAGGTCGACTGCTATGAGGGCCGGGATGACACGTAAGTTCGGGTCCATGTCTGTCCGTCGCGTACAGGTACTCCTTGTTCGCGTCGTACTGATTTCCCGGCAGTTTTTGGCAGCCGGAAAATATTGTCCGTGCGGGATGACGTCGGTGCGAATCGCAATTCCTGGTTCGTGAATGGCAGGCTGCGTGCGTCCCGACGTCACGTCGGCGCTTTCCCGGATCGCATTTGTATGTTTATTTTCGTTGGTCGGGGTTTTGTACGATTCGTATGGATATTGAATTTCCGTGCGAATCGTAATTCCATGTTTGTATATTGTTACGACCGGGTACGCGTCGGACGGAGAATATGCTCCGTCCGACGGTTCGTACCCGGTTTTTACAGGATCGTAATCGGCACCCTAATGTTAGCAAATACTTCTCTCACAATCCTTACCCAAATGCACACAGACTCACAGTGTTATTTTAGACAAGCAACACTATCCTAGGAGTTTACCAAAACGCATTCACTAGTCTAGAAGAAGTAAGGGTACTACACACACAATCTAAATATTTAAGTACTGCACTTTAGTGTCAAAGCCTGACTCATTTTATCAATACATATGCAAAGACTGGCTTCTAATGCTACTAAAACTTGACAACATGACAGGTTTTAAAACAGTTATCTCTCAGCAAATACATGTTAGCAAATACTTCTCTCACAATCCTTACCCAAATGCACACAGACTCACAGTGTTATTTTAGACAAGCAACACTATCCTAGGAGTTTACCAAAACTCATTCACTAGTCTAGAAGAGGTAAGGGTACTACACACACAATCTACATATTTAAGAACTGCACTTTAGTGTCAAAACCTGACTCATTTTATCAATACATATGCAAAGACCGGCTTCTAATGCTACTAAAACTTGACAACATGACAGGTTTTAAAACAGTTATCTCTCAGCAAATACATAATGTTACCAAATCCTTCTCTCACAGTGGTTCCCAAATGCACACTAACTCACAGTGTGATTCTAGACAAGCAACACTATCTCTAGGAGTTTACCAAAACACATTCACTACTGTGCAAGGGGTAAGGGGACTGCACACAATCTACATATTTAAGTACTGCACTTTAGTGTCAAAGCCTGACTCATTTTATCAATCCATAAGCAAACACTGGCTTCTAATGCTACTAAAACTTGACAACATGACAGGTTTTAAAACAGTTATCTCTCAGCAAATACATAATGTTACCAAATCCTTCTCTCACAGGGGTTCCCAAAGACACACTAACTCACAGTGTGATTCTAAACAAGCAACACTATCTCTAGGAGTTTACCAAAACTCATTCACTACTGTGCAAGGGGTAAGGGGACTGCACACAATCTACATATTTAAGTACTGCACTTTAGTGTCAAAGCCTGACTCATTTTATCAATCCATAAGCAAACACTAGCTTCTAATGCTACTAAAACTTGAGAACATGACAGGTTTTAAAACAGTTATCTGTCAGCAAATACATGATGTTCCCAAATGCTTCTCTCACAGTGGTTCCCAAATGCACACAGACTCACAGTGTGATTCTATACAAGCAACACTATCCCTAGGAGTTTACCAAAACTCATTCACTACTGTGCAAGGGGTAAGGGGACTGCACACAATCTACATATTTAAGTACTGCACTTTAGTTTCAAAGCCTGACTCATTTTATCAATACATATGCAAAGACTGGCTTCTAATGCTACTAAAACTTGACAACATGACAGGTTTTAAAACAGTTATCTCTCAGCAAATACATATTGTTACCAAATCCTTCTCTCACAGTGGTTCCCAAATGCACACTAACTCACAGTGTGATTCTAGACAAGCAACACTATCTCTAGGAGTTTACCAAAACACATTCACTACTGTGCAAGGGGTAAGGGGACTGCACACAATCTACATATTTAAGTACTGCACTTTAGTGTCAAAGCCTGACTCATTTTATCAATCCATAAGCAAAGACTGGCTTCTAATGCTACTAAAACATGACAACATGACAGGTTTTAAAACAGTTATCTCTCAGCAAATACATAATGTTACCAAATCCTTCTATCACAGTGGTTCCCAAATGCACACTAACTCACTGTGTGATTCTAGACAAGCAACACTATCTCTAGGAGTTTACCAAAACTCATTCACTACTGTGCAAGGGGTAAGGGAACTGCACTCAATCTACATATTTAAGTACTGCACTTTAGTGTCAAAGCCTGACTCATTTTATCAATCCATAAGCAAACACTGGCTTCTAATGCTACTAAAACTTGACAACATGACAGGTTTTAAAACAGTTATCTGTTCGCAAATACATGATGTTCCCAAATGCTTCTCTCACAGTGGTTCCCAAATGCACACAGACTCACAGTGTGATTCTATACAAGCAACACTATCCCTAGGAGTTTACCAAAACTCATTCACTACTATGGAAAGTGTAAGGAGACTGCACACAATCTACATATTTCAGGATTCCACTTTAGTGTCAATGCCTGACTCATTTAATTCAAAGCATAAGCAAAGACTGGCTTCTAATACTACTAAAACTTGACAACATGACAGGTTTTAAAACACTTATCTGTCAGCAAATACATAATGTTAGCAAATACTTCTCTCACAATCCTTACCCAAATGCACACAGACTCACAGTGTTATTTTAGACAAGCAACACTATCCTAGGAGTTTACCAAAACTCATTCACTAGTCTAGAAGAGGTAAGGGTACTACACACGTAATCTACATATTTAAGTACTGCACTTTAGTGTCAAAGCCTGACTCATTTCATCAATACATATGCAAAGACTGGCTTCTAATGCTACTAAAACTTGACAACATGACAGGTTTTAAAACAGTTATCTATCAGAAAATACATAATGTTACCAAATCCTTCTCTCACAGTGGTTCTCAAATGCACACTAACTCACAGTGGGATTCTAGACAAGCAACACTATCTCTAGGAATTTACCAAAACTCATTCACTACTGTGCAAGGGGTAAGGGGACTGCACACAATCTACATATTTAAGTACTGCACTTTAGTGTCAAAACCTGACTCATTTTATCAATCCATAAGCAAACACTGGCTTCTAATGCTACTAAAACTTGACAACATGACAGGTTTTAAAACACTTATCTGTCAGCAAATATATGATGTTCCCAAATGCTTCTCTCACAGTGCTTCCCAAATGCACACAGACTCACAGTGTGATTCTATACACGCAACACTATCCCTAGGAGTTTACCAAAACTCATTCACTACTGTGGAAGGGCTAAGGGGACTGCACACAATCTACATATTTCAGGACTCCACTTTAGTGACAAAGCCTAACTCATTGAATCAAAGCATAAGCAAAGACTGGCTTCTAATGCTACTAAAACTTGACAACATGACAGGTTTTAAAACACTTATCTATCAGCGAATACATAATGTTACCAAATTCTTTTCTCACAGTGCTTCCCAAATGCACACAGACTCACAGTGTGATTCTATACAAGCAACACTATCCCTAGGAGTTTACCAAAACTCATTCACTACTGTGGAAGGGCTAAGGGGACTGCACACAATCTACATATTTCAGGACTCCACTTTAGTGACAAAGCCTAACTCATTGAATCAAAGCATAAGCAAAGACTGGCTTCTAATGCTACTAAAACTTGACAACATGACAGGTTTTAAAACACTTATCTATCAGCGAATACATAATGTTACCAAATTCTTTTCTCACAGTGCTTCCCAAATGCACACAGACTCACAGTGTGATTCTATACAAGCAACACTATCCCTAGGAGTTTACCAAAACTCATTCACTAATGTGGAATTGCTAAGGGGACTGCACACAATCTACATATTTCAGGACTCCACTTTAGTGTCAAAGCCTAACTCATTTAATCAAAGCATAAACAAAGACTGGCTTCTAATGCTACTAAAACTTGACAACATGACAGGTTTTAAAACACTTATCTGTCAGCTAATACATAATGTTAGCAAATACTTCTCTCACAATCCTTACCCAAATGCACACAGACTCACAGTGTTATTTTAAACAAGCAACACTATCCTAGGAGTTTACCAAAACTCATTCACTAGTCTAGAAGAGGTAAGGGTACTACACACACAATCTACATATTTAAGTACTGCACTTTAGTGTCAAAGCCTGACTCATTTTATCAATACATATGCAAAGACTGGCTTCTAATGCTACTAAAACTTGACAACATGACAGGTTTTAAAACAGTTATCTCTCAGCAAATACATAATGTTACCAAATCCTTCTCTCACAGTGGTTCTCAAATGCACACTAACTCACAGTGTAATTCTAGACAAGCAACACTATCTCTAGGAGTTTACCAAAACTCATTCACTACTGTGCAAGGAGTAAGGGGACTGCACACAATCTACATATTGAAGTACTGCACTTTAGTGTCAAAACCTGACTCATTTTATCAATCCATAAGCAAACACTGGCTTCTAATGCTACTAAAACTTGACAACATGACAGGTTTTAAAACACTTACCTGTCAGCAAATACATGATGTTCCCAAATGCTTCTCTCACAGTGGTTCCCTAATGCACACAGACTCACAGTGTGATTCTATACAAGCAACACTATCCCTAGGAGTTTACCAAAACTCATTCACTAATATGGAAAGGGTAAGAACACTGCACACAATCTACATATTTCAGGACTCCATTTTAGTGTCAATGCCTGACTCATTTAATTCAAAGCATAAGCAAAGACTGGCTTCTAATACTACTAAAACTTGACAACATGACAGGTTTTAAAACACTTATCTGTCAGCAAATACATAATGTTAGCAAATTCTTCTCTCACAATCCTTACCCAAATGCACACAGACTCAGAGTGTGATTTTAGACAAGCAACACTATCCTAGGAGTTTACCAAAACTCATTCACTAGTCTAGAAGAGGTAAGGGTACTACACACACAATCTACATATTTAAGTACTGCACTTTAGTGTCAAAGCCTGACTCATTTTATCAATACATTTGCAAAGACTGGCTTCTAATGCTACTAAAACTTGACAACATGACAGGTTTTAAAACAGTTATCTCTCAGCAAATACATAATGTTACCAAATCCTTCTCTCACAGTGGTTCCCAAATGCACACTAACTCACAGTGTGATACTAGACAAGCAACACTATCTCTAGGGGTTTACCAAAACTCATTGACTACTATGGAAAGGGTAAAGGGACTGCACACAATCTAAATATGTAAGTACTGCACTTTAGTGTCAAAGCCTGACTCATTTTATCAATGCATAAGCAAAGACTGGCTTCCAATCCTACTAAAACTTGACAACTTGACATGTTTTAAAACAGTTATCTGTCAGCAAATACTTGATGTTAACAAATGCTTCTCTCACAGTGCTTCCCAAATGCACACAGACTCACAGTGTGATTCTATACAAGCAACACTATCCCTAGGAGTTTACCAAAACTAATTCAATACTGTGGAAGGGCTAAGGGGACTGCACACAATCTACATATTTCAGGACTCCACTTTAGTGTCAAAGCCTAACTCATTTAATCAAAGCATAAGCAAAGACTGGCTTCTAATGCTACTAAAACTTGACAACATGACAGGTTTTAAAAAACTTATCTGTCAGCGAATACATAATGTTACCAAATGCTTCTCTCACAGTGGTTCCCAAATGCACACTTACTCACAGTGTGATTCTAGACAAGCAACACTATCTCTAGGAGTTTACCAATACTCATTCACTACTGTGGAAGGCGTAAAGGGACTGCACACAATCTACATATTTCAATTCTGCACTTTACTGTCAATGCCTGACTCATTTAATTCAAAGCATAAGCAAAGACTGGCTTCTAATACTACTAAAACTTGACAACATGACAGGTTGTAAAAAACGTATCTGTCAGCAAATACATAATGTTAGTAAATACTTCTCTCACAATCCTTACCCAAATGCACACAGACTCACAGTGTGATTTTAGACAAGCAACACTATCCTAGGAGTTTACCAAAACTCATTCACTAGTCTAGAAGAGGTAAGGGTACTACACACACAATCTACATATTTAAGTACTGCACTTTAGTGTCAAAGCCTGACTCATTTTATCAATACATATGCAAAGACTGGCTTCTAATGCTACTAAAACTTGACAACATGACAGGTTTTAAAACAGTTATCTCTCAGCAAATACATAATGTTACCAAATCCTTCTCTCACAGTGGTTCCCAAATGCACACTAACTCACAGTGTGATTCTAGACAAGCAACACTATCTCTAGGGGTTTACCAAAACTCATTGACTACTGTGGAAAGGGTAAAGGGACTGCACACAATCTACATATGTAAGTACTGCACTTTAGTGTCAAAGCCTGACTCATTTTATCAATGCATAAGCAAAGACTGGCTTCTAATCCTACTAAAACTTGACAACTTGACAGGTTTTAAAACAGTTATCTGTCAGCAAATACATGATGTTCCCAAATGCTTCTCTCACAGTGCTTCCCAGATGCACACAGACTCACAGTGTGATTCTATACAAGCAACACTATCCCTAGGAGTTTACCAAAACTCATTCACTACTGTGGAAGGGCTAAGGGGACAGCACACAATCTACATATTTCAGGACTCCACTTTAGTGTCAAAGCCTAACTCATTTAATCAAAGCATAAGCAAAGACTGGCTTCTAATGCTACTAAAACTTGACAACATGACAGGTTTTAAAACACTTATCTGTCAGCAAATACATAATGTTACCAAATGCTTCTCTCACAATGGTTCCCAAATGCACACTGACTCACAGTGTGATTCTAGACAAGCAACACTATCTCTAGGAGTTTACCAAAACTCATTCACTACTATGGAAAGTGTAAGGAGACTGCACACAATCTACATATTTCAGGATTCCACTTTAGTGTCAATGCCTGACTCATTTAATTCAAAGCATACTGTGGAAGGCATAAAGGGACTGCACACAATCTACATATTTCAATACTGCACTTTACTGTCAATGCCTGACTCATTTTATCAAAGCATAAGCAAAGACTGGCTTCTAATACTACTAAAACTTGACAACATGACAGGTTTTAAAACACTTATCTGTCAGCAAATACATAATGTTAGCAAATTCTTCTCTCACAATCCTTACCCAAATGCACACAGACACAGAGTGCGATTTTAGACAAGCAACACTATCCTAGGAGTTTACCAAAACTCATTCACTAGTCTAGAAGAGGTAAGGGTACTACACACACAATCTACATATTGAAGTACTGCACTTTAGTGTCAAAACCTGACTCATTTTATCAATCCATAAGCAAACACTGGCTTCTAATGCTACTAAAACTTGACAACATGACAGGTTTTGAAACACTTACCTGTCAGCAAATACATGATGTTCCCAAATGCTTCTCTCACAGTGGTTCCCAAATGCACACAGACTCACAGTGTGATTCTATACAAGCAACACTATCCCTAGGAGTTTACCAAAACTCATTCACTAATATGGAAAGGGTAAGAACACTGCACACAATCTACATATTTCAGGACTCCATTTTAGTGTCAATGCCTGACTCATTTAATTCAAAGCATAAGCAAAGACTGGCTTCTAATACTACGAAAACTTGACAACATGACAGGTTTTAAAACACTTATCTGTCAGCAAATACATAATGTTAGCAAATTCTTCTCTCACAATCCTTACCCAAATGCACACAGACTCAGAGTGTGATTTTAGACAAGCAACACTATCCTAGGAGTTTACCAAAACTCATTCACTAGTCTAGAAGAGGTAAGGGTACTACACACACAATCTACATATTTAAGTACTGCACTTTAGTGTCAAAGCCTGACTCATTTTATCAATACATTTGCAAAGACTGGCTTCTAATGCTACTAAAACTTGACAACATGACAGGTTTTAAAACAGTTATCTCTCAGCAAATACATAATGTTACCAAATCCTTCTCTCACAGTGGTTCCCAAATGCACACTAACTCACAGTGTGATACTAGACAAGCAACACTATCTCTAGGGGTTTACCAAAACTCATTGACTACTATGGAAAGGGTAAAGGGACTGCACACAATCTAAATATGTAAGTACTGCACTTTAGTGTCAAAGCCTGACTCATTTTATCAATGCATAAGCAAAGACTGGCTTCCAATCCTACTTAAACTTGACAACTTGACATGTTTTAAAACAGTTATCTGTCAGCAAATACTTGATGTTAACAAATGCTTCTCTCACAGTGCTTCCCAAATGCACACAGACTCACAGTGTGATTCTATACAAGCAACACTATCCCTAGGAGTTTACCAAAACTCATTCACTACTGTGGAAGGGCTAAGGGGACTGCACACAATCTACATATTTCAGGACTCCACTTTAGTGTCAAAGCCTATCTCATTTAATCAAAGCATAAGCAAAGACTGGCTTCTAATGCTACTAAAACTTGACAACATGACAGGTTTTAAAAAACTTATCTGTCAGCGAATACATAATGGTACCAAATGCTTCTCTCACAGTGGTTCCCAAATGCACACTTACTCACAGTGTGATTCTAGACAAGCAACACTATCTCTAGGAGTTTACCAAAACACATTCACTACTGTGCAAGGGGTAAGGGGACTGCACACAATCTACATATTTCAATTCTGCACTTTACTTTCAATGCCTGACTCATTTTATCAATGCATAAGCAAAGACTGGCTTCTAATGCTACAAACACATGACAACATGACAGGTTTTATAACAGTCATCTGTCAGCAAATACATGATGTTACCAAATTCTTCTCTCTAAATGGTTGCCCAAATGCACACAGACTCACCGTGTGATTCTAGACAAACAACACTATCCCTAGGAGTTTACCAAAACTCATTCACTACTATGGACAGGGTACACACAATCTACATATTTCAGGACTCCACTTTAGTGTCAATGCCTGACTCATTTAATTCAAAGCATAAGCAAAGACTGGCTTCTAATGCTACTAAAACTTGACAACATGACAGGTTTGAAAACACTTATCTATCAGCAAATACATAATGTTAGCAAATACTTCTCTAACAATCCTTACCCAAATGCACACAGACTCACAGTGTTATTTTAGACAAGCAACACTATCCTAGGAGTTTACCAAAACTCATTCGCTAGTCTAGAAGAGGTAAGGGTACTACACACACAATCTACATATTTAAGTACTGCACTTTAGTGTCAAAGCCTGACTCATTTTATCAATACATATGCAAAGACTGGCTTCTAATGCTAGTAAAACTTGACAACATGACATGTTTTAAAACAGTTATCTCTCAGCAAATACATAATGTTACCAAATCCTTCTCTCACAGTGGTTCCCAAATGCACACTAACTCACAGTGTGATTCTAGACAAGCAACACTATCCCTAGGAGTTTACCAAAACTCATTCACTACTGTGGAAGGGCTAAGGGGACTGCACACAATCTACATATTTCAGGACTCCACTTTAGTGTCAAAGCCTAACTCATTTAATCAAAGCATAAGCAAAGACTGGCTTCTAATGCTACTAAAATTGACAACATGACAGGTCTTAAAACAGTTATCTCTCAGCAAATACATAATCTTACCAAATCCTTCTCTCACAGTGGTTCTCAAATGCACACTAACTCACAGTGTGATTCTATACAAGCAACACTATCCCTAGGAGTTTACCAAAACTCATTCACTAATATGGAAAGGGTAAGGGGACTACACACAATCTACATATTTCAGGACTCCACTTTAGTGTCAATGCCTGACTCATTTAATTCAAAGCATAAGCAAAGACTGGCTTCTAATGCTACTAAAACTTGACAACATGACAGGTTTTAAAACACTTATCTATCAGCAAATACATAATGTTAGCAAATATTTCTCTCACAATCCTTACCCAGACGCACACAGACTCACAGTGTTATTTTAGACAAGAAACACTATCCTAGGAGTTTACCAAAACTCATTCACTAGTCTAGAAGAGGTAAGGGTACTACACACACAATCTACATATTTAAGTACTGCACTTTAGTGTCAAAGCCTGACTCATTTTATCAATACATATGCAAAGACTGGATTCTAATGCTACTAAAACTTGACAACATGACAGGTTTTAAAACAGTTATCTCTCAGCAAATACATAATGTTACCAAATCCTTCTCTCACAGTGGTTCCCAAATGCACACTAACTCACAGTGTGATTCTAGACAAGCAACACTATCTCTAGGAGTTTACCAAAACACATTCACTACTGTGCAAGGGGTAAGGGGACTGCACACAATCTACATATTTAAGTACTGCACTTTAGTGTCATAGCCTGACTCATTTTATCAATCCATAAGCAAAGACTGGCTTCTAATGCTACTAAAACTTGACAACATAACAGGTTTTAAAACAGTTATCTCTCAGCAAATACATAATGTTACCAAATCCTTCTCTCACAGTGGTTCCCAAATGCACACTAACTCACAGTGTGATTCTAGACAAGCAACACTATCTCTAGGAGTTTACCAAAACTCATTCACTACTGTGCAAGGGGTAAGGGGACTGCACACAATCTACATATTTAAGTACCACACTTTAGTGTCAAAGCCTGACTCATTTTATCAATCCATAAGCAAACACTGGCTTCTAATGCTACTAAAACTTGACAACATGACAGGTTTTAAAACAGTTATCTCTCAGCAAATACATGATGTTCCCAAATGCTTCTCTCACAGTGGTTCCCAAATGCACACTAACTCACAGTGTGATTCTAGACAAGCAACACTATCTCTAGGAGTTTACCAAAACTCATTCACTACTGTGCAAGGGGTAAGGGGACTGCACACAATCTACATATTTAAGTACTGCACTTTAGTGTCAAAGCCTGACTCATTTTATCAATCCATAAGCAAACACTGGCTTCTAATGCTACTAAAACTTGACAACATGACAGGTTTTAAAACAGCTATCTGTCAGCAAATACATGATGTTCCCAAATGCTTCTCTCACAGTGGTTCCCAAATGCACACAGACTCACAGTGTGATTCTATACAAGCAACACTATCCCTAGGAGTTTACCAAAACTCATTCACTACTATGGAAAGGGTAAGGAGACTGCACACAATCTACATATTTCAGGACTCCACTTTAGTGTCAATGCCTGACTCATTTAATTCAAAGCATAAGCAAAGACTGGCTTCTAATACTACTAAAACTTGACAACATGACAGGTTTTAAAAAACGTATCTGTCAGCAAATACATAATGTTAGTAAATACTTCTCTCACAATCCTTACCCAAATGCACACAGACTCACAGTGTGATTTTAGACAAGCAACACTATCCTAGGAGTTTACCAAAACTCATTCACTAGTCTAGAAGAGGTAAGGGTACTACACACACAATCTACATATTTAAGTACTGCACTTTAGTGTCAAAGCCTGACTCATTTTATCAATACATATGCAAAGACTGGCTTCTAATGCTACTAAAACTTGACAACATGACAGGTTTTAAAACAGTTATCTCTCAGCAAATACATAATGTTACCAAATCGTTCTCTCACAGTGGTTCCCAAATGCACACTAACTCACAGTGTGATTCTAGACAAGCAACACTATCTCTAGTGGTTTACCAAAACTCATTGACTACTGTGGAAAGGGTAAAGGGACTGCACACAATCTACATATGTAAGTACTGTACTTTAGTGTCAAAGCCTGACTCATTTTATCAATGCATAAGCAAAGACTGGCTTCTAATCCTACTAAAACTTGACAACTTGACAGGTTTTAAAACAGTTATCTGTCAGCAAATACATGATGTTCCCAAATGCTTCTCTCACAGTGCTTCCCAGATGCACACAGACTCACAGTGTGATTCTATACAAGCAACACTATCCCTAGGAGTTTACCAAAACTCATTCACTACTGTGGAAGGGCTAAGGGGACAGCACACAATCTACATATTTCAGGACTCCACTTTAGTGTCAAAGCCTAACTCATTTAATCAAAGCAAAAGCAAAGACTGGCTTCTAATGCTACTTAAACTTGACAACATGACAGGTTTTAAAACACTTATCTGTCAGCAAATACATAATGTTACCAAATGCTTATCTCACAATGGTTCCCAAATGCACACTGACTCACAGTGTGATTCTAGACAAGCAACACTATCTCTAGGAGTTTACCAAAACTCATTCACTACTGTGGAAGGCATAAAGGGACTGCACACAATCTACATATTTCAATACTGCACTTTACTGTCAATGCCTGACTCATTTTATCAAAGCATAAGCAAAGACTGGCTTCTAATACTACTAAAACTTGACAACATGACAGGTTTTAAAACACTTATCTGTCAGCAAATACATAATGTTAGCAAATTCTTCTCTCAGAATCCTTACCCAAATGCACACAGACTCAGAGTGTGATTTTAGACAAGCAACACTATCCTAGGAGTTTACCAAAACTCATTCGCTAGTCTAGAAGAGGTAAGGGTACTACACACACAATCTACATATGTAAGTACTGCACTTTAGTGTCAAAGCCTGACTCATTTTATCAATGCATAAGCAAAGACTGGCTTCTAATCCTACTAAAACTTGACAACTTGACAGGTTTTAAAACAGTTATCTGTCAGCAAATACATGATGTTACCAAATGCTTCTCTCACAGTGCTTCCCAAATGCACACAGACTCACAGTGTGATTCTAGACAAGCAACACTATCTCTAGGAGTTTACCAAAACTCATTCACTACTGTGCAAGGGGTAAGGGGACTGCACACAATCTACATATTTAAGTACTGCACTTTAGTGTCAAAGCCTGACTCATTTTATCAATCCATAAGCAAACACTGGCTTCTAATGCTACTAATACTTGACAACATGACAGGTTTTAAAACAGCTATCTGTCAGCAAATACATGATGTTACCAAATTCTTCTCTCTAAATGGTTGCCCAAATGCACACAGACTCACCGTGTGATTCTAGACAAACAACACTATCCCTAGGAGTTTACCAAAACTCATTCACTACTATGGAAAGGGTAAGGGGACTACACACAATCTACATATTTCAGGACTCCACTTTAGTGTCAATGCCTGACTCATTTAGTTCAAAGCATAAGCAAAGACTGGCTTCTAATGCTACTAAAACTTGACAACATGACAGGTTTTAAAACACTTATCTATCAGCAAATACATAATGTTAGCAAATACTTCTCTCACAATCCTTACCCAAATGCACACAGACTCACAGTGTTATTTTAGACAAGCAACACTATCCTAGGAGTTTACAAAAACTCATTCACTAGTCTAGAAGAGGTAAGGGTACTACACACACAATCTACATATTTAAGTACTGCACTTTAGTGTCAAAGCCTGACTCATTTTATCAATACATATGCAAAGACTGGCTTCTAATGCTACTAAAACTTGACAACATGACAGGTTTTAAAACAGTTATCTCTCAGCAAATACATAATGTTACCAAATCCTTCTCTCACAGTAGTTCCCAAATGCACACTAACTCACAGTGTGATTCTAGACAAGCAACACTATCTCTAGGAGTTTACCAAAACACATTCACTACTGTGCAAGGGGTAAGGGGACTGCACACAATCTACATATTTAAGTACTGCACTTTAGTGTCAAAGCCTGACTCATTTTATCAATCCATAAGCAAAGACTGGCTTCTAATGCTACTAAAACTTGACAACATGACAGGTTTTAAAACAGTTATCTCTCAGCAAATACATAATGTTACCAAATCCTTCTCTCACAGTGGTTCCCAAATGCACACTAACTCACAGTTTGATTCTAGACAAGCAACACTATCTCTAGGAGTTTACCAAAACTCATTCACTACTGTGCAAGGGGTAAGGGGACTGCACACAATCTACATATTTAAGTACTGCACTTTAGTGTCAAAGCCTGACTCATTTTTATCAATCCATAAGCAAAGACTGGCTTCTAATGCTACTAAAACTTGACAACATGACAGGTTTTAAAACAGCTATCTGTCAGCAAATACATGATGTTCCCAAATGCTTCTCTCACAGTGGTTCCCAAATGCACACAGACTCACAGTGTGATTCTATACAAGCAACACTATCCCTAGGAGTTTACCAAAACTCATTCACTACTATGGAAAGGGTAAGGAGACTGCACACAATCTACATATTTCAGGACTCCACTTTAGTGTCAATGCCTGACTCATTTAATTCAAAGCATAAGCAAAGACTGGCGTCTAATACTACTAAAACTTGACAACATGACAGGTTTTAAAAAACGTATCTGTCAGCAAATACATAATGTTAGCAAATACTTCTCTCACAATCCTTACCCAAATGCACACAGACTCACAGTGTGATTTTAGACAAGCAACACTATCCTAGGAGTTTACCAAAACTCATTCACTAGTCTAGAAGAGGTAAGGGTACTACACACACAATCTACATATTTAAGTACTGCACTTTAGTGTCAAAGCCTGACTCATTTTATCAATACATATGCAAAGACTGGCTTCTAATGCTACTAAAACTTGACAACATGACAGGTTTTAAAACAGTTATCTCTCAGCAAATACATAATGTTACCAAATCCTTCTCTCACAGTGGTTCCCAAATGCACAGTAACTCACAGTGTGATTCTAGACAAGCAACACTATCTCTAGGAGTTTACCAAAACACATTCACTACTGTGCAAGGGGTAAGGGGACTGCACACAATCTACATATTTAAGTACTGCACTTTAGTGTCAAAGCCTGACTCATTTTATCAATCCATAAGCAAAGACTGGCTTCTAATGCTACTAAAACTTGACAACATAACAGGTTTTAAAACAGTTATCTCTCAGCAAATACATAATGTTACCAAATCCTTCTCTCACAGTGGTTCCCAAATGCACACTAACTCACAGTGTGATTCTAGACAAGCAACACTATCTCTAGGAGTTTACCAAAACTCATTCACTACTGTGCAAGGGGTAAGGGGACTGCACACAATCTACATATTTAAGTACCGCACTTTAGTGTCAAAGCCTGACTCATTTTATCAATCCATAAGCAAACACTGGCTTCTAATGCTACTAAAACTTGACAACATGACAGGTTTTAAAACAGTTATCTCTCAGCAAATACATGATGTTCCCAAATGCTTCTCTCACAGTGGTTCCCAAATGCACACTAACTCACAGTGTGATTCTAGACAAGCAACACTATCTCTAGGAGTTTACCAAAACTCATTCACTACTGTGCAAGGGGTAAGGGGACTGCACACAATCTACATATTTAAGTACTGCACTTTAGTGTCAAAGCCTGACTCATTTTATCAATCCATAAGCAAACACTGGCTTCTAATGCTACTAATACTTGACAACATGACAGGTTTTAAAACAGCTATCTGTCAGCAAATACATAATGTTAGCAAATTCTTCTCTCACAATCCTTACCCAAATGCACACAGACTCAGAGTGTGATTTTAGACAAGCAACACTATCCTAGGAGTTTACCAAAACTCATTCACTAGTCTAGAAGAGGTAAGGGTACTACACACACAATCTACATATTTAAGTACTGCACTTTAGTGTCAAAGCCTGACTCATTTTATCAATACATTTGCAAAGACTGGCTTCTAATGCTACTAAAACTTGACAACATGACAGGTTTTAAAACAGTTATCTCTCAGCAAATACATAATGTTACCAAATCCTTCTCTCACAGTGGTTCCCAAATGCACACTAACTCACAGTGTGATACTAGACAAGCAACACTATCTCTAGGGGTTTACCAAAACTCATTGACTACTATGGAAAGGGTAAAGGGACTGCACACAATCTAAATATGTAAGTACTGCACTTTAGTGTCAAAGCCTGACTCATTTTATCAATGCATAAGCAAAGACTGGCTTCCAATCCTACTAAAACTTGACAACTTGACATGTTTTAAAACAGTTATCTGTCAGCAAATACTTGATGTTAACAAATGCTTCTCTCACAGTGCTTCCCAAATGCACACAGACTCACAGTGTGATTCTATACAAGCAACACTATCCCTAGGAGTTTACCAAAACTAATTCACTACTGTGGAAGGGCTAAGGGGACTGCACACAATCTACATATTTCAGGACTCCACTTTAGTGTCAAAGCCTAACTCATTTAATCAAAGCATAAGCAAAGACTGGCTTCTAATGCTACTAAAACTTGACAACATGACAGGTTTTAAAAAACTTATCTGTCAGCGAATACATAATGTTACCAAATGCTTCTCTCACAGTGGTTCCCAAATGCACACTTACTCACAGTGTGATTCTAGACAAGCAACACTATCTCTAGGAGTTTACCAATACTCATTCACTACTGTGGAAGGCGTAAAGGGACTGCACACAATCTACATATTTCAATTCTGCACTTTACTGTCAATGCCTGACTCATTTAATTCAAAGCATAAGCAAAGACTGGCTTCTAATACTACTAAAACTTGACAACATGACAGGTTGTAAAAAACGTATCTGTCAGCAAATACATAATGTTAGTAAATACTTCTCTCACAATCCTTACCCAAATGCACACAGACTCACAGTGTGATTTTAGACAAGCAACACTATCCTAGGAGTTTACCAAAACTCATTCACTAGTCTAGAAGAGGTAAGGGTACTACACACACAATCTACATATTTAAGTACTGCACTTTAGTGTCAAAGCCTGACTCATTTTATCAATACATATGCAAAGACTGGCTTCTAATGCTACTAAAACTTGACAACATGACAGGTTTTAAAACAGTTATCTCTCAGCAAATACATAATGTTACCAAATCCTTCTCTCACAGTGGTTCCCAAATGCACACTAACTCACAGTGTGATTCTAGACAAGCAACACTATCTCTAGGGGTTTACCAAAACTCATTGACTACTGTGGAAAGGGTAAAGGGACTGCACACAATCTACATATGTAAGTACTGCACTTTAGTGTCAAAGCCTGACTCATTTTATCAATGCATAAGCAAAGACTGGCTTCTAATCCTACTAAAACTTGACAACTTGACAGGTTTTAAAACAGTTATCTGTCAGCAAATACATGATGTTCCCAAATGCTTCTCTCACAGTGCTTCCCAGATGCACACAGACTCACAGTGTGATTCTATACAAGCAACACTATCCCTAGGAGTTTACCAAAACTCATTCACTACTGTGGAAGGGCTAAGGGGACAGCACACAATCTACATATTTCAGGACTCCACTTTAGTGTCAAAGCCTAACTCATTTAATCAAAGCAAAAGCAAAGACTGGCTTCTAA
The DNA here is from genome assembly GCF_964204655.1 of Triturus cristatus. Classification (NCBI taxonomy): domain Eukaryota; kingdom Metazoa; phylum Chordata; class Amphibia; order Caudata; family Salamandridae; genus Triturus; species Triturus cristatus. The sequence continues at coordinate 714,838,126 of NC_140593.1, read as the reverse complement.
TGCTACTTAAACTTGACAACATGACAGGTTTTAAAACACTTATCTGTCAGCAAATACATAATGTTACCAAATGCTTATCTCACAATGGTTCCCAAATGCACACTGACTCACAGTGTGATTCTAGACAAGCAACACTATCTCTAGGAGTTTACCAAAACTCATTCACTACTGTGGAAGGCATAAAGGGACTGCACACAATCTACATATTTCAATACTGCACTTTACTGTCAATGCCTGACTCATTTTATCAAAGCATAAGCAAAGACTGGCTTCTAATACTACTAAAACTTGACAACATGACAGGTTTTAAAACACTTATCTGTCAGCAAATACATAATGTTAGCAAATTCTTCTCTCAGAATCCTTACCCAAATGCACACAGACTCAGAGTGTGATTTTAGACAAGCAACACTATCCTAGGAGTTTACCAAAACTCATTCGCTAGTCTAGAAGAGGTAAGGGTACTACACACACAATCTACATATGTAAGTACTGCACTTTAGTGTCAAAGCCTGACTCATTTTATCAATGCATAAGCAAAGACTGGCTTCTAATCCTATTAAAACTTGACAACTTGACAGGTTTTAAAACAGTTATCTGTCAGCAAATACATGATGTTACCAAATGCTTCTCTCACAGTGCTTCCCAAATGCACACAGACTCACAGTGTGATTCTAGACAAGCAACACTATCTCTAGGAGTTTACCAAAACTCATTCACTACTGTGCAAGGGGTAAGGGGACTGCACACAATCTACATATTTAAGTACTGCACTTTAGTGTCAAAGCCTGACTCATTTTATCAATCCATAAGCAAACACTGGCTTCTAATGCTACTAATACTTGACAACATGACAGGTTTTAAAACAGCTATCTGTCAGCAAATACATGATGTTACCAAATTCTTCTCTCTAAATGGTTGCCCAAATGCACACAGACTCACCGTGTGATTCTAGACAAACAACACTATCCCTAGGAGTTTACCAAAACTCATTCACAACTATGGAAAGGGTAAGGGGACTACACACAATCTACATATTTCAGGACTCCACTTTAGTGTCAATGCCTGACTCATTTAATTCAAAGCATAAGCAAAGACTGGCTTCTAATGCTACTAAAACTTGACAACATGACAGGTTTTAAAACACTTATCTATCAGCAAATACATAATGTTAGCAAATACTTCTCTCACAATCCTTACCCAAATGCACACAGACTCACAGTGTTATTTTAGACAAGCAACACTATCCTAGGAGTTTACAAAAACTCATTCACTAGTCTAGAAGAGGTAAGGGTACTACACACACAATCTACATATTTAAGTACTGCACTTTAGTGTCAAAGCCTGACTCATTTTATCAATACATATGCAAAGACTGGCTTCTAATGCTACTAAAACTTGACAACATGACAGGTTTTAAAACAGTTATCTCTCAGCAAATACATAATGTTACCAAATCCTTCTCTCACAGTAGTTCCCAAATGCACACTAACTCACAGTGTGATTCTAGACAAGCAACACTATCTCTAGGAGTTTACCAAAACACATTCACTACTGTGCAAGGGGTAAGGGGACTGCACACAATCTACATATTTAAGTACTGCACTTTAGTGTCAAAGCCTGACTCATTTTATCAATCCATAAGCAAAGACTGGCTTCTAATGCTACTAAAACTTGACAACATGACAGGTTTTAAAACAGTTATCTCTCAGCAAATACATAATGTTACCAAATCCTTCTCTCACAGTGGTTCCCAAATGCACACTAACTCACAGTTTGATTCTAGACAAGCAACACTATCTCTAGGAGTTTACCAAAACTCATTCACTACTGTGCAAGGGGTAAGGGGACTGCACACAATCTACATATTTAAGTACTGCACTTTAGTGTCAAAGCCTGACTCATTTTTATCAATCCATGAGCAAAGACTGGCTTCTAATGCTACTAAAACTTGACAACATGACAGGTTTTAAAACAGCTATCTGTCAGCAAATACATGATGTTCCCAAATGCTTCTCTCACAGTGGTTCCCAAATGCACACAGACTCACAGTGTGATTCTATACAAGCAACACTATCCCTAGGAGTTTACCAAAACTCATTCACTACTATGGAAAGGGTAAGGAGACTGCACACAATCTACATATTTCAGGACTCCACTTTAGTGTCAATGCCTGACTCATTTAATTCAAAGCATAAGCAAAGACTGGCGTCTAATACTACTAAAACTTGACAACATGACAGGTTTTAAAAAACGTATCTGTCAGCAAATACATAATGTTAGCAAATACTTCTCTCACAATCCTTACCCAAATGCACACAGACTCACAGTGTGATTTTAGACAAGCAACACTATCCTAGGAGTTTACCAAAACTCATTCACTAGTCTAGAAGAGGTAAGGGTACTACACACACAATCTACATATTTAAGTACTGCACTTTAGTGTCAAACCCTGACTCATTTTATCAATACATATGCAAAGACTGGCTTCTAATGCTACTAAAACTTGACAACATGACAGGTTTTAAAACAGTTATCTCTCAGCAAATACATAATGTTACCAAATCCTTCTCTCACAGTGGTTCCCAAATGCACAGTAACTCACAGTGTGATTCTAGACAAGCAACACTATCTCTAGGAGTTTACCAAAACACATTCACTACTGTGCAAGGGGTAAGGGGACTGCACACAATCTACATATTTAAGTACTGCACTTTAGTGTCAAAGCCTGACTCATTTTATCAATCCATAAGCAAAGACTGGCTTCTAATGCTACTAAAACTTGACAACATAACAGGTTTTAAAACAGTTATCTCTCAGCAAATACATAATGTTACCAAATCCTTCTCTCACAGTGGTTCCCAAATGCACACTAACTCACAGTGTGATTCTAGACAAGCAACACTATCTCTAGGAGTTTACCAAAACTCATTCACTACTGTGCAAGGGGTAAGGGGACTGCACACAATCTACATATTTAAGTACCGCACTTTAGTGTCAAAGCCTGACTCATTTTATCAATCCATAAGCAAACACTGGCTTCTAATGCTACTAAAACTTGACAACATGACAGGTTTTAAAACAGTTATCTCTCAGCAAATACATGATGTTCCCAAATGCTTCTCTCACAGTGGTTCCCAAATGCACACTAACTCAGAGTGTGATTCTAGACAAGCAACACTATCTCTAGGAGTTTACCAAAACTCATTCACTACTGTGCAAGGGGTAAGGGGACTGCACACAATCTACATATTTAAGTACTGCACTTTAGTGTCAAAGCCTGACTCATTTTATCAATCCATAAGCAAACACTGGCTTCTAATGCTACTAATACTTGACAACATGACAGGTTTTAAAACAGCTATCTGTCAGCAAATACATGATGTTACCAAATTCTTCTCTCTAAATGGTTGCCCAAATGCACACAGACTCACTGTGTGATTCTAGACAAACAACACTATCCCTAGGAGTTTACCAAAACTCATTCACTACTATGGAAAGGGTAAGGGGACTACACACAATCTACATATTTCAGGACTCCACTTTAGTGTCAATGCCTGACTCATTTAATTCAAAGCATAAGCAAAGACTGGCTTCTAATGCTACTAAAACTTGACAACATGACAGGTTTTAAAACACTTATCTATCAGCAAATACATAATGTTAGCAAATACTTCTCTCACAATCCTTACCCAAATGCACACAGACTCACAGTGTTATTTTAGACAAGCAACACTATCCTAGGAGTTTACAAAAACTCATTCACTAGTCTAGAATAGGTAAGGGTACTACACACACAATCTACATATTTAAGTACTGCACGTTAGTGTCAAAGCCTGACTCATTTTATCAATACATATGCAAAGACTGGCTTCTAATGCTACTAAAACTTGACAACATGACAGGTTTTAAAACAGTTATCTCTCAGCAAATACATAATGTTACCAAATCCTTCTCTCACAGTAGTTCCCAAATGCACACTAACTCACAGTGTGATTCTAGACAAGCAACACTATCTCTAGGAGTTTACCAAAACACATTCACTACTGTGCAAGGGGTAAGGGGACTGCACACAATCTACATATTTAAGTACTGCACTTTAGTGTCAAAGCCTGACTCATTTTATCAATCCATAAGCAAAGACTGGCTTCTAATGCTACTAAAACTTGACAACATGACAGGTTTTAAAACAGTTATCTCTCAGCAAATACATAATGTTACCAAATCCTTCTCTCACAGTGGTTCCCAAATGCACACTAACTCACAGTTTGATTCTAGACAAGCAACACTATCTCTAGGAGTTTACCAAAACTCATTCACTACTGTGCAAGGGGTAAGGGGACTGCACACAATCTACATATTTAAGTACTGCACTTTAGTGTCAAAGCCTGACTCATTTTTATCAATCCATAAGCAAAGACTGGCTTCTAATGCTACTAAAACTTGACAACATGACAGGTTTTAAAACAGCTATCTGTCAGCAAATACATGATGTTCCCAAATGCTTCTCTCACAGTGGTTCCCAAATGCACACACACTCACAGTGTGATTCTATACAAGCAACACTATCCCTAGGAGTTTACCAAAACTCATTCACTACTATGGAAAGGGTAAGGAGACTGCACACAATCTACATATTTCAGGACTCCACTTTAGTGTCAATGCCTGACTCATTTAATTCAAAGCATAAGCAAAGACTGGCGTCTAATACTACTAAAACTTGACAACATGACAGGTTTTAAAACACTTATCTGTCAGCAAATACATAATGTTAGCAAATTCTTCTCTCAGAATCCTTACCCAAATGCACACAGACTCACAGTGTTATTTTAGACAAGCAACACTATCCTAGGAGTTTACAAAAACTCATTCACTAGTCTAGAAGAGGTAAGGGTACTACACACACAATCTACATATTTAAGTACTGCACTTTAGTGTCAAAGCCTGACTCATTTTATCAATACATATGCAAAGACTGGCTTCTAATGCTACTAAAACTTGACAACATGACAGGTTTTAAAACAGTTATCTCTCAGCAAATACATAATGTTACCAAATCCTTCTCTCACAGTAGTTCCCAAATGCACACTAACTCACAGTGTGATTCTAGACAAGCAACACTATCTCTAGGAGTTTACCAAAACACATTCACTACTGTGCAAGGGGTAAGGGGACTGCACACAATCTACATATTTAAGTACTGCACTTTAGTGTCAAAGCCTGACTCATTTTATCAATCCATAAGCAAAGACTGGCTTCTAATGCTACTAAAACTTGACAACATGACAGGTTTTAAAACAGTTATCTCTCAGCAAATACATAATGTTACCAAATCCTTCTCTCACAGTGGTTCCCAAATGCACACTAACTCACAGTTTGATTCTAGACAAGCAACACTATCTCTAGGAGTTTACCAAAACTCATTCACTACTGTGCAAGCGGTAAGGGGACTGCACACAATCTACATATTTAAGTACTGCACTTTAGTGTCAAAGCCTGACTCATTTTTATCAATCCATAAGCAAAGACTGGCTTCTAATGCTACTAAAACTTGACAACATGACAGGTTTTAAAACAGCTATCTGTCAGCAAATACATGATGTTCCCAAATGCTTCTCTCACAGTGGTTCCCAAATGCACACAGACTCACAGTGTGATTCTATACAAGCAACACTATCCCTAGGAGTTTACCAAAACTCATTCACTAATATGGAAAGGGTAAGGAGACTGCACACAATCTACATATTTCAGGACTCCACTTTAGTGTCAATGCCTGACTCTTTAATTCAAAGCATAAGCAAAGACTGGCGTCTAATACTACTAAAACTTGACAACATGACAGGTTTTAAAAAACGTATCTGTCAGCAAATACATAATGTTAGCAAATACTTCTCTCACAATCCTTACCCAAATGCACACAGACTCACAGTGTGATTTTAGACAAGCAACACTATCCTAGGAGTTTACCAAAACTCATTCACTAGTCTAGAAGAGGTAAGGGTACTACACACACAATCTACATATTTAAGTACTGCACTTTAGTGTCAAAGCCTGACTCATTTTATCAATACATATGCAAAGACTGGCTTCTAATGCTACTAAAACTTGACAACATGACAGGTTTTAAAACAGTTATCTCTCAGCAAATACATAATGTTACCAAATCCTTCTCTCACAGTGGTTCCCAAATGCACAGTAACTCACAGTGTGATTCTAGACAAGCAACACTATCTCTAGGAGTTTACCAAAACACATTCACTACTGTGCAAGGGATAAGGGGACTGCACACAATCTACATATTTAAGTACTGCACTTTAGTGTCAAAGCCTGACTCATTTTATCAATCCATAAGCAAAGACTGGCGTCTAATGCTACTAAAACTTGATAACATAACAGGTTTTAAAACAGTTATCTCTCAGCAAATACATAATGTTACCAAATCCTTCTCTCACAGTGGTTCCCAAATGCACACTAACTCACAGTGTGATTCTAGACAAGCAACACTATCTCTAGGAGTTTACCAAAACTCATTCACTACTGTGCAAGGGGTAAGGGGACTGCACACAATCTACATATTTAAGTACCGCACTTTAGTGTCAAAGCCTGACTCATTTTATCAATCCATAAGCAAACACTGGCTTCTAATGCTACTAAAACTTGACAACATGACAGGTTTTAAAACAGTTATCTCTCAGCAAATACATGATGTTCCCAAATGCTTCTCTCACAGTGGTTCCCAAATGCACACTAACTCACAGTGTGATTCTAGACAAGCAACACTATCTCTAGGAGTTTACCAAAACTCATTCACTACTGTGCAAGGGGTAAGGGGACTGCACACAATCTACATATTTAAGTACTGCACTTTAGTGTCAAAGCCTGACTCATTTTATCAATCCATAAGCAAAAACTGGCTTCTAATGCTACTAATACTTGACAACATGACAGGTTTTAAAACAGCTATCTGTCAGCAAATACATGATGTTACCAAATTCTTCTCTCTAAATGGTTGCCCAAATGCACACAGACTCACTGTGTGATTCTAGACAAACAACACTATCCCTAGGAGTTTACCAAAACTCATTCACTACTATGGAAAGGGTAAGGGGACTACACACAATCTACATATTTCAGGACTCCACTTTAGTGTCAATGCCTGACTCATTTAATTCAAAGCATAAGCAAAGACTGGCTTCTAATGCTACTAAAACTTGACAACATGACAGGTTTTAAAACACTTATCTATCAGCAAATACATAATGTTAGCAAATACTTCTCTCACAATCCTTACCCAAATGCACACAGACTCACAGTGTTATTTTAGACAAGCAACACTATCCTAGGAGTTTACAAAAACTCATTCACTAGTCTAGAATAGGTAAGGGTACTACACACACAATCTACATATTTAAGTACTGCACGTTAGTGTCAAAGCCTGACTCATTTTATCAATACATATGCAAAGACTGGCTTCTAATGCTACTAAAACTTGACAACATGACAGGTTTTAAAACAGTTATCTCTCAGCAAATACATAATGTTACCAAATCCTTCTCTCACAGTAGTTCCCAAATGCACACTAACTCACAGTGTGATTCTAGACAAGCAACACTATCTCTAGGAGTTTACCAAAACACATTCACTACTGTGCAAGGGGTAAGGGGACTGCACACAATCTACATATTTAAGTACTGCACTTTAGTGTCAAAGCCTGACTCATTTTATCAATCCATAAGCAAAGACTGGCTTCTAATGCTACTAAAACTTGACAACATGACAGGTTTTAAAACAGTTATCTCTCAGCAAATACATAATGTTATCAAATCCTTCTCTCACAGTGGTTCCCAAATGCACACTAACTCACAGTTTGATTCTAGACAAGCAACACTATCTCTAGGAGTTTACCAAAACTCATTCACTACTGTGCAAGGGGTAAGGGGACTGCACACAATCTACATATTTAAGTACTGCACTTTAGTGTCAAAGCCTGACTCATTTTTATCAATCCATAAGCAAAGACTGGCTTCTAATGCTACTAAAACTTGACAACATGACAGGTTTTAAAACAGCTATCTGTCAGCAAATACATGATGTTCCCAAATGCTTCTCTCACAGTGGTTCCCAAATGCACACACACTCACAGTGTGATTCTATACAAGCAACACTATCCCTAGGAGTTTACCAAAACTCATTCACTACTATGGAAAGGGTAAGGAGACTGCACACAATCTACATATTTCAGGACTCCACTTTAGTGTCAATGCCTGACTCATTTAATTCAAAGCATAAGCAAAGACTGGCGTCTAATACTACTAAAACTTGACAACATGACAGGTTTTAAAACACTTATCTGTCAGCAAATACATAATGTTAGCAAATTCTTCTCTCAGAATCCTTACCCAAATGCACACAGACTCACAGTGTTATTTTAGACAAGCAACACTATCCTAGGAGTTTACAAAAACTCATTCACTAGTCTAGAAGAGGTAAGGGTACTACACACACAATCTACATATTTAAGTACTGCACTTTAGTGTCAAAGCCTGACTCATTTTATCAATACATATGCAAAGACTGGCTTCTAATGCTACTAAAACTTGACAACATGACAGGTTTTAAAACAGTTATCTCTCAGCAAATACATAATGTTACCAAATCCTTCTCTCACAGTAGTTCCCAAATGCACACTAACTCACAGTGTGATTCTAGACAAGCAACACTATCTCTAGGAGTTTACCAAAACACATTCACTACTGTGCAAGGGGTAAGGGGACTGCACACAATCTACATATTTAAGTACTGCACTTTAGTGTCAAAGCCTGACTCATTTTATCAATCCATAAGCAAAGACTGGCTTCTAATGCTACTAAAACTTGACAACATGACAGGTTTTAAAACAGTTATCTCTCAGCAAATACATAATGTTACCAAATCCTTCTCTCACAGTGGTTCCCAAATGCACACTAACTCACAGTTTGATTCTAGACAAGCAACACTATCTCTAGGAGTTTACCAAAACTCATTCACTACTGTGCAAGCGGTAAGGGGACTGCACACAATCTACATATTTAAGTACTGCACTTTAGTGTCAAAGCCTGACTCATTTTTATCAATCCATAAGCAAAGACTGGCTTCTAATGCTACTAAAACTTGACAACATGACAGGTTTTAAAACAGCTATCTGTCAGCAAATACATGATGTTCCCAAATGCTTCTCTCACAGTGGTTCCCAAATGCACACAGACTCACAGTGTGATTCTATACAAGCAACACTATCCCTAGGAGTTTACCAAAACTCATTCACTAATATGGAAAGGGTAAGGAGACTGCACACACTCTACATATTTCAGGACTCCACTTTAGTGTCAATGCCTGACTCATTTAATTCAAAGCATAAGCAAAGACTGGCGTCTAATACTACTAAAACTTGACAACATGACAGGTTTTAAAAAACGTATCTGTCAGCAAATACATAATGTTAGCAAATACTTCTCTCACAATCCTTACCCAAATGCACACAGACTCACAGTGTGATTTTAGACAAGCAACACTATCCTAGGAGTTTACCAAAACTCATTCACTAGTCTAGAAGAGGTAAGGGTACTACACACACAATCTACATATTTAAGTACTGCACTTTAGTGTCAAAGCCTGACTCATTTTATCAATACATATGCAAAGACTGGCTTCTAATGCTACTAAAACTTGACAACATGACAGGTTTTAAAACAGTTATCTCTCAGCAAATACATAATGTTACCAAATCCTTCTCTCACAGTGGTTCCCAAATGCACACTAACTCACAGTGTGATTCTAGACAAGCAACACTATCTCTAGGAGTTTACCAAAACTCATTCACTACTGTGCAAGGGGTAAGGGGACTGCACACAATCTACATATTTAAGTACCGCACTTTAGTGTCAAAGCCTGACTCATTTTATCAATCCATAAGCAAACACTGGCTTCTAATGCTACTAAAACTTCACAACATGACAGGTTTTAAAACAGTTATCTCTCAGCAAATAAATGATGTTCCCAAATGCTTCTCTCACAGTGGTTCCCAAATGCACACTAACTCACAGTGTGATTCTAGACAAGCAACACTATCTCTAGGAGTTTACCAAAACTCATTCACTACTGTGCAAGGGGTAAGGGGACTGCACACAATCTACATATTTAAGTACTGCACTTTAGTGTCAAAGCCTGACTCATTTTATCAATCCATAAGCAAACACTGGCTTCTAATGCTACTAATACTTGACAACATGACAGGTTTTAAAACAGCTATCTGTCAGCAAATACATGATGTTACCAAATTCTTCTCTCTAAATGGTTGCCCAAATGCACACAGACTCACTGTGTGATTCTAGACAAACAACACTATCCCTAGGAGTTTACCAAAACTCATTCACTACTATGGAAAGGGTAAGGGGACTACACACAATCTACATATTTCAGGACTCCACTTTAGTGTCAATGCCTGACTCATTTAATTCAAAGCATAAGCAAAGACTGGCTTCTAATGCTACTAAAACTTGACAACATGACAGGTTTTAAAACACTTATCTATCAGCAAATACATAATGTTAGCAAATACTTCTCTCACAATCCTTACCCAAATGCACACAGACTCACAGTGTTATTTTAGACAAGCAACACTATCCTAGGAGTTTACAAAAACTCATTCACTAGTCTAGAATAGGTAAGGGTACTACACACACAATCTACATATTTAAGTACTGCACGTTAGTGTCAAAGCCTGACTCATTTTATCAATACATATGCAAAGACTGGCTTCTAATGCTACTAAAACTTGACAACATGACAGGTTTTAAAACAGTTATCTCTCAGCAAATACATAATGTTACCAAATCCTTCTCTCACAGTAGTTCCCAAATGCACACTAACTCACAGTGTGATTCTAGACAAGCAACACTATCTCTAGGAGTTTACCAAAACACATTCACTACTGTGCAAGGGGTAAGGGGACTGCACACAATCTACATATTTAAGTACTGCACTTTAGTGTCAAAGCCTGACTCATTTTATCAATCCATAAGCAAAGACTGGCTTCTAATGCTACTAAAACTTGACAACATGACAGGTTTTAAAACAGTTATCTCTCAGCAAATACATAATGTTACCAAATCCTTCTCTCACAGTGGTTCCCAAATGCACACTAACTCACAGTTTGATTCTAGACAAGCAACACTATCTCTAGGAGTTTACCAAAACTCATTCACTACTGTGCAAGGGGTAAGGGGACTGCACACAATCTACATATTTAAGTACTGCACTTTAGTGTCAAAGCCTGACTCATTTTTATCAATCCATAAGCAAAGACTGGCTTCTAATGCTACTAAAACTTGACAACATGACAGGTTTTAAAACAGCTATCTGTCAGCAAATACATGATGTTCCCAAATGCTTCTCTCACAGTGGTTCCCAAATGCACACACACTCACAGTGTGATTCTATACAAGCAACACTATCCCTAGGAGTTTACCAAAACTCATTCACTACTATGGAAAGGGTAAGGAGACTGCACACAATCTACATATTTCAGGACTCCACTTTAGTGTCAATGCCTGACTCATTTAATTCAAAGCATAAGCAAAGACTGGCGTCTAATACTACTAAAACTTGACAACATGACAGGTTTTAAAAAACGTATCTGTCAGCAAATACATAATGTTAGCAAATACTTCTCTCACAATCCTTACCCAAATGCACACAGACTCACAGTGTGATTTTAGACAAGCAACACTATCCTAGGAGTTTACCAAAACTCATTCACTAGTCTAGAAGAGGTAAGGGTACTACACACACAATCTACATATTTAAGTACTGCACTTTAGTGTCAAAGCCTGACTCATTTTATCAATACATATGCAAAGACTGGCTTCTAATGCTACTAAAACTTGACAACATGACAGGTTTTAAAACAGTTATCTCTCAGCAAATACATAATGTTACCAAATCCTTCTCTCACAGTGGTTCCCAAATGCACACTAACTCACAGTGTGATTCTAGACAAGGAACACTATCTCTAGGAGTTTACCAAAACTCATTCACTACTGTGCAAGGGGTAAGGGGACTGCACACAATCTACATATTTAAGTACCGCACTTTAGTGTCAAAGCCTGACTCATTTTATCAATCCATAAGCAAACACTGGCTTCTAATGCTACTAAAACTTGACAACATGACAGGTTTTAAAACAGTTATCTCTCAGCAAATAAATGATGTTCCCAAATGCTTCTCTCACAGTGGTTCCCAAATGCACACTAACTCACAGTGTGATTCTAGACAAGCAACACTATCTCTAGGAGTTTACCAAAACTCATTCACTACTGTGCAAGGGGTAAGGGGACTGCACACAATCTACATATTTAAGTACTGCACTTTAGTGTCAAAGCCTGACTCATTTTATCAATCCATAAGCAAACACTGGCTTCTAATGCTACTAAAACTTGACAACATGACAGGTTTTAAAACAGCTATCTGTCAGCAAATACATAATGTTCCCAAATGCTTCTCTCACAGTGGTTCCCAAATGCACACAGACTCACAGTGTGATTCTATACAAGCAACACTATCCCTAGGAGTTTACCAAAACTCATTCACTACTATGGAAAGGGTAAGGAGACTGCACACAATCTACATATTTCAGGACTCCACTTTAGTGTCAATGCCGGACTCATTTAATTCAAAGCATAAGCAAAGACTGGCGTCTAATACTACTAAAACTTGACAACATGACAGGTTTTAAAAAACGTATCTGTCAGCAAATACATAATGTTAGCAAATACTTCTCTCACAATCCTTACCCAAATGCACACAGACTCACAGTGTGATTTTAGACAAGCAACACTATCCTAGGAGTTTACCAAAACTCATTCACTAGTCTAAAAGAGGTAAGGGTACTACACACACAATCTACATATTTAAGTACTGCACTTTAGTGTCAAAGCCTGACTCATTTTATCAATACATATGCAAAGACTGGCTTCTAATGCTACTAAAACTTGACAACATGACAGGTTTTAAAACAGTTATCTCTCAGCAAATACATAATGTTACCAAATCCTTCTCTCACAGTGGTTCCCAAATGCACACTAACTCACAGTGTTATTCTAGACAAGCAACACTATCTCTAGGAGTTTACCAAAACACATTCACTACTGTGCAAGGGGTAAGGGGACTGCACACAATCTACATATTTAAGTACTGCACTTTAGTGTCAAAGCCTGACTCATTTTATCAATCCATAAGCAAAGACTGGCTTCTAATGCTACTAAAACTTGACAACATGGCAGGTTTTAAAACAGTTATCTCTCAGCAAATACATAATGTTACCAAATCCTTCTCTCACAGTGGTTCCCAAATGCACACTAACTCACAGTGTGATTCTAGACAAGCAATACTATCTCTAGGAGTTTACCAAAACTCATTCACTACTGTGCAAGGGGTAAGGGGACTGCACACAATCTACATATTTAAGTACTGCACTTTAGTGTCAAAGCCTGACTCATTTTATCAATCCATAAGCAAACACTGGCTTCTAATGCTACTACAACTTGACACCATGACAAGTTTTAAAACAGTTATCTCTCAGCAAATACATGATGTTCTCAAATGCTTCTCTCACAGTGGTTCCCAAATGCACACTAACTCACAGTGTGATTCTAGACAAGCAACACTATCTCTAGGAGTTTACCAAAACTCATTCACTACTGTGCAAGGGGTAAGGGGACTGCACACAATCTACATATTTAAGTACTGCACTTTAGTGTCAAAGCCTGACTCATTTTATCAATCCATAAGCAAACACTGGCTTCTAATGCTACTAAAACTTGACAACATGACAGGTTTTAAAACAGCTATCTGTCAGCAAATACATGATGTTCCCAAATGCTTCTCTCACAGTGGTTCCCAAATGCACACAGACTCACAGTGTGATTCTATACAAGCAACACTATCCCTAGGAGTTTACCAAAACTCATTCACTACTATGGAAAGGGTAAGGAGACTGCACACAATCTACATATTTCAGGACTCCACTTTAGTGTCAATGCCTGACTCATTTAATTCAAAGCATAAGCAAAGACTGGCGTCTAATACTACTAAAACTTGACAATATGACAGGTTTTAAAAAACGGATCTGTCAGCAAATCCATAATGTTAGCAAATACTTCTCTCACAATTCTTACCCAAATGCACACAGACTCACAGTGTGATTTTAGACAAGCAACACTATCCTAGGAGTTTACCAAAACTCATTCACTAGTCTAGAAGAGGTAAGGGTACTACACACACAATCTACATATTTAAGTACTGCACTTTAGTGTCAAAGCCTGACTCATTTTATCAATACATATGCAAAGACTGGCTTCTAATGCTACTAAAACTTGACAACATGACATGTTTTAAAACAGTTATCTCTCAGCAAATACATAATGTTACCAAATCCTTCTCTCACAGTGGTTCTCAAATGCACACTAACTCACAGTGTAATTCTAGACAAGTAACACTATCTCTAGGAGTTTACCAAAACTCATTCACTACGGTGCAAGGGTTTAAGGGGACTGCACACAATCTACATATTTAAGTACTGCACTTTAGTGTCAAAGCCTGACTCATTTTATCAATCCATAAGCAAACACTGGCTTCTAATGCTACTAAAACTTGACAACATGACAGGTTTTAAAACAGCTATCTGTCAGCAAATACATGATGTTCCCAAATGCTTCTCTCACAATCCTTACCCAAATGCACACAGACTCACAGTGTGATTTTAGACAAGCAACACCATCCTAGGAGTTTACCAAAACTCATTCACTAGTCTAGAAGAGGTAAGGGTACTACACACACAATCTACATATTTAAGTACTGCACTTTAGTGTCAAAGCCTGACTCATTTTATCAATACATATGCAAAGACTGGCTTCTAATGCTACTAAAACTTGACAACATGACAGGTTTTAAAACAGTTATCTCTCAGCAAATACATAATGTTACCAAATCCTTATCTCACAGTTGTTCCCAAATGCACACTAACTCACAGTGTGATTCTAGACAAGCAACACTATCTCTAGGAGTTTACCAAAACACATTCACTACTGTGCAAGGGGTAAGGGGACTACACACAATCTACATATTTAAGTACTGCACTTTAGTGTCAAAGCCTGACTCATTTTATCAATCCATAAGCAAAGACTGGCTTCTAATGCTACTAAAACTTGACAACATGACAGGTTTTAAAACAGCTATCTGTCAGCAAA
The DNA here is from genome assembly GCF_964204655.1 of Triturus cristatus. Lineage (NCBI taxonomy): Eukaryota > Metazoa > Chordata > Amphibia > Caudata > Salamandridae > Triturus > Triturus cristatus. Next base: position 714,822,842 of record NC_140593.1, on the reverse strand, counting down.
TACATGATGTTCCCAAATCCTTCTCTCACAGTGGTTCCCAAATGCACACTAACTCACAGTGTGATTCTAGACAAGCAACACTATTTCTAGGAGTTTACCAAAACTCATTCACTACTGTGCAAGGGGTAAGGGGACTGCACACAATCTACATATTTAAGTACTGCACTTTAGTGTCAAAGCCTGACTCATTTTATCAATCCATAAGCAAACACTGGCTTCTAATGCTACTAATACTTGACAACATGACAGGTTTTAAAACAGCTATCTGTCAGCAAATACATGATGTTCCCAAATGCTTCTCTCACAGTGGTTCCCAAATGCACACAGACTCACAGTGTGATTCTATACAAGCAACACTATCCCTAGGAGTTTACCAAAACTCATTCACTAATATGGAAAGGGTAAGGAGACTGCACACACTCTACATATTTCAGGACTCCACTTTAGTGTCAATGCCTGACTCATTTAATTCAAAGCATAAGCAAAGACTGGCGTCTAATACTACTAAAACTTGACAACATGACAGGTTTTAAAAAACGTATCTGTCAGCAAATACATAATGTTAGCAAATACTTCTCTCACAATCCTTACCCAAATGCACACAGACTCACAGTGTGATTTTAGACAAGCAACACTATCCTAGGAGTTTACCAAAACTCATTCACTAGTCTAGAAGAGGTAAGGGTACTACACACACAATCTACATATTTAAGTACTGCACTTTAGTGTCAAAGCCTGACTCATTTTATCAATACATATGCAAAGACTGGCTTCTAATGCTACTAAAACTTGACAACATGACAGGTTTTAAAACAGTTATCTCTCAGCAAATACATAATGTTACCAAATCCTTCTCTCACAGTGGTTCCCAAATGCACACTAACTCACAGTGTGATTCTAGACAAGCAACACTATCTCTAGGAGTTTACCAAAACTCATTCACTACTGTGCAAGGGGTAAGGGGACTGCACACAATCTACATATTTAAGTACCGCACTTTAGTGTCAAAGCCTGACTCATTTTATCAATCCATAAGCAAACACTGGCTTCTAATGCTACTAAAACTTCACAACATGACAGGTTTTAAAACAGTTATCTCTCAGCAAATAAATGATGTTCCCAAATGCTTCTCTCACAGTGGTTCCCAAATGCACACTAACTCACAGTGTGATTCTAGACAAGCAACACTATCTCTAGGAGTTTACCAAAACTCATTCACTACTGTGCAAGGGGTAAGGGGACTGCACACAATCTACATATTTAAGTACTGCACTTTAGTGTCAAAGCCTGACTCATTTTATCAATCCATAAGCAAACACTGGCTTCTAATGCTACTAATACTTGACAACATGACAGGTTTTAAAACAGCTATCTGTCAGCAAATACATGATGTTACCAAATTCTTCTCTCTAAATGGTTGCCCAAATGCACACAGACTCACTGTGTGATTCTAGACAAACAACACTATCCCTAGGAGTTTACCAAAACTCATTCACTACTATGGAAAGGGTAAGGGGACTACACACAATCTACATATTTCAGGACTCCACTTTAGTGTCAATGCCTGACTCATTTAATTCAAAGCATAAGCAAAGACTGGCTTCTAATGCTACTAAAACTTGACAACATGACAGGTTTTAAAACACTTATCTATCAGCAAATACATAATGTTAGCAAATACTTCTCTCACAATCCTTACCCAAATGCACACAGACTCACAGTGTTATTTTAGACAAGCAACACTATCCTAGGAGTTTACAAAAACTCATTCACTAGTCTAGAATAGGTAAGGGTACTACACACACAATCTACATATTTAAGTACTGCACGTTAGTGTCAAAGCCTGACTCATTTTATCAATACATATGCAAAGACTGGCTTCTAATGCTACTAAAACTTGACAACATGACAGGTTTTAAAACAGTTATCTCTCAGCAAATACATAATGTTACCAAATCCTTCTCTCACAGTAGTTCCCAAATGCACACTAACTCACAGTGTGATTCTAGACAAGCAACACTATCTCTAGGAGTTTACCAAAACACATTCACTACTGTGCAAGGGGTAAGGGGACTGCACACAATCTACATATTTAAGTACTGCACTTTAGTGTCAAAGCCTGACTCATTTTATCAATCCATAAGCAAAGACTGGCTTCTAATGCTACTAAAACTTGACAACATGACAGGTTTTAAAACAGTTATCTCTCAGCAAATACATAATGTTACCAAATCCTTCTCTCACAGTGGTTCCCAAATGCACACTAACTCACAGTTTGATTCTAGACAAGCAACACTATCTCTAGGAGTTTACCAAAACTCATTCACTACTGTGCAAGGGGTAAGGGGACTGCACACAATCTACATATTTAAGTACTGCACTTTAGTGTCAAAGCCTGACTCATTTTTATCAATCCATAAGCAAAGACTGGCTTCTAATGCTACTAAAACTTGACAACATGACAGGTTTTAAAACAGCTATCTGTCAGCAAATACATGATGTTCCCAAATGCTTCTCTCACAGTGGTTCCCAAATGCACACACACTCACAGTGTGATTCTATACAAGCAACACTATCCCTAGGAGTTTACCAAAACTCATTCACTACTATGGAAAGGGTAAGGAGACTGCACACAATCTACATATTTCAGGACTCCACTTTAGTGTCAATGCCTGACTCATTTAATTCAAAGCATAAGCAAAGACTGGCGTCTAATACTACTAAAACTTGACAACATGACAGGTTTTAAAAAACGTATCTGTCAGCAAATACATAATGTTAGCAAATACTTCTCTCACAATCCTTACCCAAATGCACACAGACTCACAGTGTGATTTTAGACAAGCAACACTATCCTAGGAGTTTACCAAAACTCATTCACTAGTCTAGAAGAGGTAAGGGTACTACACACACAATCTACATATTTAAGTACTGCACTTTAGTGTCAAAGCCTGACTCATTTTATCAATACATATGCAAAGACTGGCTTCTAATGCTACTAAAACTTGACAACATGACAGGTTTTAAAACAGTTATCTCTCAGCAAATACATAATGTTACCAAATCCTTCTCTCACAGTGGTTCCCAAATGCACACTAACTCACAGTGTGATTCTAGACAAGGAACACTATCTCTAGGAGTTTACCAAAACTCATTCACTACTGTGCAAGGGGTAAGGGGACTGCACACAATCTACATATTTAAGTACCGCACTTTAGTGTCAAAGCCTGACTCATTTTATCAATCCATAAGCAAACACTGGCTTCTAATGCTACTAAAACTTGACAACATGACAGGTTTTAAAACAGTTATCTCTCAGCAAATAAATGATGTTCCCAAATGCTTCTCTCACAGTGGTTCCCAAATGCACACTAACTCACAGTGTGATTCTAGACAAGCAACACTATCTCTAGGAGTTTACCAAAACTCATTCACTACTGTGCAAGGGGTAAGGGGACTGCACACAATCTACATATTTAAGTACTGCACTTTAGTGTCAAAGCCTGACTCATTTTATCAATCCATAAGCAAACACTGGCTTCTAATGCTACTAAAACTTGACAACATGACAGGTTTTAAAACAGCTATCTGTCAGCAAATACATAATGTTCCCAAATGCTTCTCTCACAGTGGTTCCCAAATGCACACAGACTCACAGTGTGATTCTATACAAGCAACACTATCCCTAGGAGTTTACCAAAACTCATTCACTACTATGGAAAGGGTAAGGAGACTGCACACAATCTACATATTTCAGGACTCCACTTTAGTGTCAATGCCGGACTCATTTAATTCAAAGCATAAGCAAAGACTGGCGTCTAATACTACTAAAACTTGACAACATGACAGGTTTTAAAAAACGTATCTGTCAGCAAATACATAATGTTAGCAAATACTTCTCTCACAATCCTTACCCAAATGCACACAGACTCACAGTGTGATTTTAGACAAGCAACACTATCCTAGGAGTTTACCAAAACTCATTCACTAGTCTAAAAGAGGTAAGGGTACTACACACACAATCTACATATTTAAGTACTGCACTTTAGTGTCAAAGCCTGACTCATTTTATCAATACATATGCAAAGACTGGCTTCTAATGCTACTAAAACTTGACAACATGACAGGTTTTAAAACAGTTATCTCTCAGCAAATACATAATGTTACCAAATCCTTCTCTCACAGTGGTTCCCAAATGCACACTAACTCACAGTGTTATTCTAGACAAGCAACACTATCTCTAGGAGTTTACCAAAACACATTCACTACTGTGCAAGGGGTAAGGGGACTGCACACAATCTACATATTTAAGTACTGCACTTTAGTGTCAAAGCCTGACTCATTTTATCAATCCATAAGCAAAGACTGGCTTCTAATGCTACTAAAACTTGACAACATGGCAGGTTTTAAAACAGTTATCTCTCAGCAAATACATAATGTTACCAAATCCTTCTCTCACAGTGGTTCCCAAATGCACACTAACTCACAGTGTGATTCTAGACAAGCAATACTATCTCTAGGAGTTTACCAAAACTCATTCACTACTGTGCAAGGGGTAAGGGGACTGCACACAATCTACATATTTAAGTACTGCACTTTAGTGTCAAAGCCTGACTCATTTTATCAATCCATAAGCAAACACTGGCTTCTAATGCTACTACAACTTGACACCATGACAAGTTTTAAAACAGTTATCTCTCAGCAAATACATGATGTTCTCAAATGCTTCTCTCACAGTGGTTCCCAAATGCACACTAACTCACAGTGTGATTCTAGACAAGCAACACTATCTCTAGGAGTTTACCAAAACTCATTCACTACTGTGCAAGGGGTAAGGGGACTGCACACAATCTACATATTTAAGTACTGCACTTTAGTGTCAAAGCCTGACTCATTTTATCAATCCATAAGCAAACACTGGCTTCTAATGCTACTAAAACTTGACAACATGACAGGTTTTAAAACAGCTATCTGTCAGCAAATACATGATGTTCCCAAATGCTTCTCTCACAGTGGTTCCCAAATGCACACAGACTCACAGTGTGATTCTATACAAGCAACACTATCCCTAGGAGTTTACCAAAACTCATTCACTACTATGGAAAGGGTAAGGAGACTGCACACAATCTACATATTTCAGGACTCCACTTTAGTGTCAATGCCTGACTCATTTAATTCAAAGCATAAGCAAAGACTGGCGTCTAATACTACTAAAACTTGACAATATGACAGGTTTTAAAAAACGGATCTGTCAGCAAATCCATAATGTTAGCAAATACTTCTCTCACAATTCTTACCCAAATGCACACAGACTCACAGTGTGATTTTAGACAAGCAACACTATCCTAGGAGTTTACCAAAACTCATTCACTAGTCTAGAAGAGGTAAGGGTACTACACACACAATCTACATATTTAAGTACTGCACTTTAGTGTCAAAGCCTGACTCATTTTATCAATACATATGCAAAGACTGGCTTCTAATGCTACTAAAACTTGACAACATGACATGTTTTAAAACAGTTATCTCTCAGCAAATACATAATGTTACCAAATCCTTCTCTCACAGTGGTTCTCAAATGCACACTAACTCACAGTGTAATTCTAGACAAGTAACACTATCTCTAGGAGTTTACCAAAACTCATTCACTACGGTGCAAGGGTTTAAGGGGACTGCACACAATCTACATATTTAAGTACTGCACTTTAGTGTCAAAGCCTGACTCATTTTATCAATCCATAAGCAAACACTGGCTTCTAATGCTACTAAAACTTGACAACATGACAGGTTTTAAAACAGCTATCTGTCAGCAAATACATGATGTTCCCAAATGCTTCTCTCACAATCCTTACCCAAATGCACACAGACTCACAGTGTGATTTTAGACAAGCAACACCATCCTAGGAGTTTACCAAAACTCATTCACTAGTCTAGAAGAGGTAAGGGTACTACACACACAATCTACATATTTAAGTACTGCACTTTAGTGTCAAAGCCTGACTCATTTTATCAATACATATGCAAAGACTGGCTTCTAATGCTACTAAAACTTGACAACATGACAGGTTTTAAAACAGTTATCTCTCAGCAAATACATAATGTTACCAAATCCTTATCTCACAGTTGTTCCCAAATGCACACTAACTCACAGTGTGATTCTAGACAAGCAACACTATCTCTAGGAGTTTACCAAAACACATTCACTACTGTGCAAGGGGTAAGGGGACTACACACAATCTACATATTTAAGTACTGCACTTTAGTGTCAAAGCCTGACTCATTTTATCAATCCATAAGCAAAGACTGGCTTCTAATGCTACTAAAACTTGACAACATGACAGGTTTTAAAACAGCTATCTGTCAGCAAATACATGATGTTCCCAAATCCTTCTCTCACAGTGGTTCCCAAATGCACACTAACTCACAGTGTGATTCTAGACAAGCAACACTATTTCTAGGAGTTTACCAAAACTCATTCACTACTGTGCAAGGGGTAAGGGGACTGCACACAATCTACATATTTAAGTACTGCACTTTAGTGTCAAAGCCTGACTCATTTTATCAATCCATAAGCAAACACTGGCTTCTAATGCTACTAATACTTGACAACATGACAGGTTTTAAAACAGCTATCTGTCAGCAAATACATGATGTTACCAAATTCTTCTCTCTAAATGGTTGCCCAAATGCACACAGACTCACTGTGTGATTCTAGACAAACAACACTATCCCTAGGAGTTTACCAAAACTCATTCACTACTATGGAAAGGGTAAGGGGACTACACACAATCTACATATTTCAGGACTCCACTTTAGTGTCAATGCCTGACTCATTTAATTCAAAGCATAAGCAAAGACTGGCTTCTAATGCTACTAAAACTTGACAACATGACAGGTTTTAAAACACTTATCTATCAGCAAATACATAATGTTAGCAAATACTTCTCTCACAATCCTTACCCAAATGCACACAGACTCACAGTGTTATTTTAGACAAGCAACACTATCCTAGGAGTTTACAAAAACTCATTCACTAGTCTAGAATAGGTAAGGGTACTACACACACAATCTACATATTTAAGTACTGCACGTTAGTGTCAAAGCCTGACTCATTTTATCAATACATATGCAAAGACTGGCTTCTAATGCTACTAAAACTTGACAACATGACAGGTTTTAAAACAGTTATCTCTCAGCAAATACATAATGTTACCAAATCCTTCTCTCACAGTAGTTCCCAAATGCACACTAACTCACAGTGTGATTCTAGACAAGCAACACTATCTCTAGGAGTTTACCAAAACACATTCACTACTGTGCAAGGGGTAAGGGGACTGCACACAATCTACATATTTAAGTACTGCACTTTAGTGTCAAAGCCTGACTCATTTTATCAATCCATAAGCAAAGACTGGCTTCTAATGCTACTAAAACTTGACAACATGACAGGTTTTAAAACAGTTATCTCTCAGCAAATACATAATGTTACCAAATCCTTCTCTCACAGTGGTTCCCAAATGCACACTAACTCACAGTTTGATTCTAGACAAGCAACACTATCTCTAGGAGTTTACCAAAACTCATTCACTACTGTGCAAGGGGTAAGGGGACTGCACACAATCTACATATTTAAGTACTGCACTTTAGTGTCAAAGCCTGACTCATTTTTATCAATCCATAAGCAAAGACTGGCTTCTAATGCTACTAAAACTTGACAACATGACAGGTTTTAAAACAGCTATCTGTCAGCAAATACATGATGTTCCCAAATGCTTCTCTCACAGTGGTTCCCAAATGCACACACACTCACAGTGTGATTCTATACAAGCAACACTATCCCTAGGAGTTTACCAAAACTCATTCACTACTATGGAAAGGGTAAGGAGACTGCACACAATCTACATATTTCAGGACTCCACTTTAGTGTCAATGCCTGACTCATTTAATTCAAAGCATAAGCAAAGACTGGCGTCTAATACTACTAAAACTTGACAACATGACAGGTTTTAAAACACTTATCTGTCAGCAAATACATAATGTTAGCAAATTCTTCTCTCAGAATCCTTACCCAAATGCACACAGACTCACAGTGTTATTTTAGACAAGCAACACTATCCTAGGAGTTTACAAAAACTCATTCACTAGTCTAGAAGAGGTAAGGGTACTACACACACAATCTACATATTTAAGTACTGCACTTTAGTGTCAAAGCCTGACTCATTTTATCAATACATATGCAAAGACTGGCTTCTAATGCTACTAAAACTTGACAACATGACAGGTTTTAAAACAGTTATCTCTCAGCAAATACATAATGTTACCAAATCCTTCTCTCACAGTAGTTCCCAAATGCACACTAACTCACAGTGTGATTCTAGACAAGCAACACTATCTCTAGGAGTTTAACAAAACACATTCACTACTGTGCAAGGGGTAAGCGGACTGCACACAATCTACATATTTAAGTACTGCACTTTAGTGTCAAAGCCTGACTCATTTTATCAATCCATAAGCAAAGACTGGCTTCTAATGCTACTAAAACTTGACAACATGACAGGTTTTAAAACAGTTATCTCTCAGCAAATACATAATGTTACCAAATCCTTCTCTCACAGTGGTTCCCAAATGCACACTAACTCACAGTTTGATTCTAGACAAGCAACACTATCTCTAGGAGTTTACCAAAACTCATTCACTACTGTGCAAGCGGTAAGGGGACTGCACACAATCTACATATTTAAGTACTGCACTTTAGTGTCAAAGCCTGACTCATTTTTATCAATCCATAAGCAAAGACTGGCTTCTAATGCTACTAAAACTTGACAACATGACAGGTTTTAAAACAGCTATCTGTCAGCAAATACATGATGTTCCCAAATGCTTCTCTCACAGTGGTTCCCAAATGCACACAGACTCACAGTGTGATTCTATACAAGCAACACTATCCCTAGGAGTTTACCAAAACTCATTCACTACTATGGAAAGGGTAAGGAGACTGCACACAATCTACATATTTCAGGACTCCACTTTAGTGTCAATGCCTGACTCATTTAATTCAAAGCATAAGCAAAGACTGGCGTCTAATACTACTAAAACTTGACAACATGACAGGTTTTAAAAAACGTATCTGTCAGCAAATACAGAATGTTAGCAAATACTTCTCTCACAATCCTTACCCAAATGCACACAGACTCACAGTGTGATTTTAGACAAGCAACACTATCCTAGGAGTTTACCAAAACTCATTCACTAGTCTAGAAGAGGTAAGGGTACTACACACACAATCTACATATTTAAGTACTGCACTTTAGTGTCAAAGCCTGACTCATTTTATCAATACATATGCAAAGACTGGCTTCTAATGCTACTAAAACTTGACAACATGACAGGTTTTAAAACAGTTATCTCTCAGCAAATACATAATGTTACCAAATCCTTCTCTCACAGTGGTTCCCAAATGCACACTAACTCACAGTGTGATTCTAGACAAGGAACACTATCTCTAGGAGTTTACCAAAACTCATTCACTACTGTGCAAGGGGTAAGGGGACTGCACACAATCTACATATTTAAGTACCGCACTTTAGTGTCAAAGCCTGACTCATTTTATCAATCCATAAGCAAACACTGGCTTCTAATGCTACTAAAACTTGACAACATGACAGGTTTTAAAACAGTTATCTCTCAGCAAATAAATGATGTTCCCAAATGCTTCTCTCACAGTGGTTCCCAAATGCACACTAACTCACAGTGTGATTCTAGACAAGCAACACTATCTCTAGGAGTTTACCAAAACTCATTCACTACTGTGCAAGGGGTAAGAGGACTGCACACAATCTACATATTTAAGTACTGCACTTTAGTGTCAAAGCCTGACTCATTTTATCAATCCATAAGTAAACACTGGCTTCTAATGCTACTAAAACTTGACAACATGACAGGTTTTAAAACAGCTATCTGTCAGCAAATACATAATGTTCCCAAATGCTTCTCTCACAGTGGTTCCCAAATGCACACAGACTCACAGTGTGATTCTATACAAGCAACACTATCCCTAGGAGTTTACCAAAACTCATTCACTACTATGGAAAGGGTAAGGAGACTGCACACAATCTACATATTTCAGGACTCCACTTTAGTGTCAATGCCGGACTCATTTAATTCAAAGCATAAGCAAAGACTGGCGTCTAATACTACTAAAACTTGACAACATGACAGGTTTTAAAAAACGTATCTGTCAGCAAATACATAATGTTAGCAAATACTTCTCTCACAATCCTTACCCAAATGCACACAGACTCACAGTGTGATTTTAGACAAGCAACACTATCCTAGGAGTTTACCAAAACTCATTCACTAGTCTAAAAGAGGTAAGGGTACTACACACACAATCTACATATTTAAGTACTGCACTTTAGTGTCAAAGCCTGACTCATTTTATCAATACATATGCAAAGACTGGCTTCTAATGCTACTAAAACTTGACAACATGACAGGTTTTAAAACAGTTATCTCTCAGCAAATACATAATGTTACCAAATCCTTCTCTCACAGTGGTTCCCAAATGCACACTAACTCACAGTGTTATTCTAGACAAGCAACACTATCTCTAGGAGTTTACCAAAACACATTCACTACTGTGCAAGGGGTAAGGGGACTGCACACAATCTACATATTTAAGTACTGCACTTTAGTGTCAAAGCCTGACTCATTTTATCAATCCATAAGCAAAGACTGGCTTCTAATGCTACTAAAACTTGACAACATGGCAGGTTTTAAAACAGTTATCTCTCAGCAAATACATAATGTTACCAAATCCTTCTCTCACAGTGGTTCCCAAATGCACACTAACTCACAGTGTGATTCTAGACAAGCAATACTATCTCTAGGAGTTTACCAAAACTCATTCACTACTGTGCAAGGGGTAAGGGGACTGCACACAATCTACATATTTAAGTACTGCACTTTAGTGTCAAAGCCTGACTCATTTTATCAATCCATAAGCAAACACTGGCTTCTAATGCTACTACAACTTGACACCATGACAAGTTTTAAAACAGTTATCTCTCAGCAAATACATGATGTTCTCAAATGCTTCTCTCACAGTGGTTCCCAAATGCACACTAACTCACAGTGTGATTCTAGACAAGCAACACTATCTCTAGGAGTTTACCAAAACTCATTCACTACTGTGCAAGGGGTAAGGGGACTGCACACAATCTACATATTTAAGTACTGCACTTTAGTGTCAAAGCCTGACTCATTTTATCAATCCATAAGCAAACACTGGCTTCTAATGCTACTAAAACTTGACAACATGACAGGTTTTAAAACAGCTATCTGTCAGCAAATACATGATGTTCCCAAATGCTTCTCTCACAGTGGTTCCCAAATGCACACAGACTCACAGTGTGATTCTATACAAGCAACACTATCCCTAGGAGTTTACCAAAACTCATTCACTACTATGGAAAGGGTAAGGAGACTGCACACAATCTACATATTTCAGGACTCCACTTTAGTGTCAATGCCTGACTCATTTAATTCAAAGCATAAGCAAAGACTGGCGTCTAATACTACTAAAACTTGACAATATGACAGGTTTTAAAAAACGGATCTGTCAGCAAATCCATAATGTTAGCAAATACTTCTCTCACAATTCTTACCCAAATGCACACAGACTCACAGTGTGATTTTAGACAAGCAACACTATCCTAGGAGTTTACCAAAACTCATTCACTAGTCTAGAAGAGGTAAGGGTACTACACACACAATCTACATATTTAAGTACTGCACTTTAGTGTCAAAGCCTGACTCATTTTATCAATACATATGCAAAGACTGGCTTCTAATGCTACTAAAACTTGACAACATGACATGTTTTAAAACAGTTATCTCTCAGCAAATACATAATGTTACCAAATCCTTCTCTCACAGTGGTTCTCAAATGCACACTAACTCACAGTGTAATTCTAGACAAGTAACACTATCTCTAGGAGTTTACCAAAACTCATTCACTACGGTGCAAGGGTTTAAGGGGACTGCACACAATCTACATATTTAAGTACTGCACTTTAGTGTCAAAGCCTGACTCATTTTATCAATCCATAAGCAAACACTGGCTTCTAATGCTACTAAAACTTGACAACATGACAGGTTTTAAAACAGCTATCTGTCAGCAAATACATGATGTTCCCAAATGCTTCTCTCACAGTGGTTCCCAAATGCACACAAACTCACAGTGTGATTCTATACAAGCAACACTATCCCTAGGAGTTTACCAAAACTCATTCACTACTATGGAAAGGGTAAGGAGACTGCACACAATCTACATATTTCAGGACTCCACTTTAGTGTCAATGCCGGACTCATTTAATTCAAAGCATAAGCAAAGACTGGCGTCTAATACTACTAAAACTTGACAACATGACAGGTTTTAAAAAACGTATCTGTCAGCAAATACATAATGTTAGCAAATACTTCTCTCACAATCCTTACCCAAATGCACACAGACTCACAGTGTGATTTTAGACAAGCAACACTATCCTAGGAGTTTACCAAAACTCATTCACTAGTCTAGAAGAGGTAAGGGTACTACACACACAATCTACATATTTAAGTACTGCACTTTAGTGTCAAAGCCTGACTCATTTTATCAATACATATGCAAAGACTGGCTTCTAATGCTACTAAAACTTGACAACATGACAGGTTTTAAAACAGTTATCTCTCAGCAAATACATAATGTTACCAAATCCTTCTCTCACATTGGTTCCCAAATGCACACTAACTCACAGTGTGATTCTAGACAAGCAACACTATCTCTAGGAGTTTACCAAAACACATTCACTACTGTGCAAGGGGTAAGGGGACTGCACACAATCTACATATTTAAGTACTGCACTTTAGTGTCAAAGCCTGACTCATTTTATCAATCCATAAGCAAAGACTGGCTTCTAATGCTACTAAAACTTGACAACATGACAGGTTTTAAAACAGTTATCTCTCAGCAAATACATAATGTTACCAAATCCTTCTCTCACAGTGGTTCCCAAATGCACACTAACTCACAGTGTGATTCTAGACAAGCAACACTATTTCTAGGAGTTTACCAAAACTCATTCACTACTGTGCAAGGGGTAAGGGGACTGCACACAATCTACATATTTAAGTACTGCACTTTAGTGTCAAAGCCTGACTCATTTTATCAATCCATAAGCAAACACTGGCTTCTAATGCTACTAAAACTTGACACCATGACAGGTTTTAAAACAGTTATCTCTCAGCAAATACATGATGTTCCCAAATGCTTCTCTCACAGTGGTTCCCAAATGCACACTAACTCACGGTGTGATTCTAGACAAGCAACACTATCTCTAGGAGTTTACCAAAACTCATTCACTACTGTGCAAGTGGTAAGGGGACTGCACACAATCTATATATTTAAGTACTGCACTTTAGTGTCAAAGCCTGACTCATTTTATCAATCCATAAGCAAACACTGGCTTCTAATGCTACTAAAACTTGACAACATGACAGGTTTTAAAACAGCTATCTGTCAGCAAATACATGATGTTCCCAAATGCTTCTCTCACAGTGGTTCCCAAATGCACACAGACTCACAGTGTGATTCTATACAAGCAACACTATCCCTAGGAGTTTACCAAAACTCATTCACTACTATGGAAAGGGTAAGGAGACTGCACACAATCTACATATTTAAGGACTCCACTTTAGTGTCAATGCCTGACTCATTTAATTCAAAGCATAAACAAAGACTGGCGTCAAATACTACTAAAACTTGACAACATGACAGGTTTTAAAAAACGTATCTGTCAGCAAATACATAATGTTAGCAAATACTTCTCTCACAATCCTTACCCAAATGCACACAGACTCACAGTGTGATTTTAGACAAGCAACACTATCCTAGGAGTTTACCAAAACTCATTCACTAGTCTAGAAGAGGTAAGGGTACTACACACACAATCTACATATTTAAGTACTGCACTTTAGTGTCAAAGCCTGACTCATTTTATCAATACATATGCAAAGACTGGCTTCTAATGCTACTAAAACTTGACAACATGACAGGTTTTAAAACAGTTATCTCTCAGCAAATACATAATGTTACCAAATCCTTCTCTCACAGTGGTTCCCAAATGCACACTAACTCACAGTGTGATTCTAGACAAGCAACACTATCTCTAGGAGTTTACCAAAACTCATTGACTACTGTGGAAAGGGTAAAGGGACTGCACACAATCGACATATGTAAGTACTGCACTTTAGTGTCAAAGCCTGACTCATTTTATCAATGCATAAGCAAAGACTGGCTTCTAATCCTACTAAAACTTGACAACTTGACAGGTTTTAAAACAGTTATCTGTCAGCAAATACATGATGTTACCAAATGCTTCTCTCACAGTGCTTCCCAAATGCACACAGACTCACAGTGTGATTCTATACAAGCAACACTATCCCTAGGAGTTTACCAAAACTCATTCACTACTGTGGAAGGGCTAAGGGGACTGCACACAATCTACATATTTCAGGACTCCACTTTAGTGTCAAAGCCTAACTCATTTATTCAAAGCATAAGAAAAGACTGGCTTCTAATGCTACTAAAACTTGACAACATGACAGGTTTTAAAACACTTATCTGTCAGCAAATACATAATGTTACCAAATGCTTCTCTCACAATGGTTCCCAAATGCACACTGACTCACAGTGTGATTCTAGACAAGCAACACTATCTCTAGGAGTTTACCAAAACTCATTCACTACTGTGGAAGGCGTAAAGGGACTGCACACAATCTACATATTTCAATACTGCACCTTACTGTCAATGCCTGACTCATTTTATCAATGCATAAGCAAAGACTGGCTTCTAATGCTACAAAAACATGACAACATGACATGTTTTATAACAGTCATCTGTCAGCAAATACATAATGTTACCAAATTCTTCTCTCTAAATGGTTGCCCAAATGCACACAGACTCACAGTGTGATTCTAGACAAACAACACTATCCCTAGGAGTTTACCAAAACACATTTCTTAATCTACGAGTACTACATTTTAGTGTTCAAACATGACTCATTTTGCAAATTCATAAACAATGACTGATTTCGAATTGTACCAAAATAAAAAAAAAGAACAGTTATCTGTCTGCAAACACATGAAAAACACAAATGCTTATCATAGAATGATTTCTACATGCACACACACTGTCAATAAGATTGTAGACAAAAAAAAGTACTCCCTACACTTTAGCAGGAGAAATACATTAGTCTGATTAAAATTAAAATAGTCTACATACATCCCCTCACAATTAAATAACTCACCTTTCAAGTTGTTTTGTAGATTAAGAAGTATATCAGTGACACACCAGGTATCAGTCACACACCAGATTTTCTTATACAGAATCTCTGCACTGTGCACCTGTCAGCAAAACGAAAGAATGGCAAAGTTTCCCTCTAAATTTTCCATACATATACATGTAAACATCAAATCACATTCCTTCCCACATAAATTCAAAAGCAAACACACATTTCTATTGGTTAAATATTTCAACCCTTTCCAAATAATATAAATTTGAACCCTACCCCCAATCTACCTTCTGCCTGTTACCATAGCAACAGGTCATGGAACATTGAACTGAGCACACAGGTCACAAGTTCAGCACACAATGTTGCTAATCAAAACAGCAAGTGTGCTTGACTTTTCAACATATCAGCTTATCATATATAATGTTCCTTTCACGCACTTTTTGTTAACCAATAAGATTCATGCGTTTAAAAAACAGAAACATGCACCCTACCTTTCAGTGTAGAAACAACCAATGATTTCTTGTCTTTTTTCAAAACTGCATCTTAGCCACCATTTTAGAAAAATCTTACTTTTCAAACTGCCATTTTATTTACAGAGACCATCTGAGTGCATCCAGACCTCCCTTCAAGATGCTTAGAGTGTGGATTGTGGGACACAGCTATATTTTCTGGAGCCAAAGGTATGCAGAAAACAAAGGCATTCACAAAGACCTAGGTTTGCCAAATGTAGACATTAAATGGATTGGACAGAGAAGGTTAAAGTGGCACCAATTGATGCCATTGGTAAAAACCTTTATGCATATCCAAAACCCTGACCTCATAATAGTGCACTGTGGTGGCAATGACCTAGGCACTTTGACTGGGGTAGGTCTGGAAATGCTTATGAAGGACACCTTTGCAGAATTGTTTTCACTTTTTCCCAAAACTGCCTTTGTGTATTCTAACATATGCCAAAGGCAGAAGTGGAACTGGTCCAATCATTTTTGTCCACAAATTGAGAAAGCTAGGAAACATGTGAATAAATCTGTTTCTGCTTTTCACCGAGACTATAGAATGGGGTCCATTTACAATAACAATCTTTGCTTTCATATGCAGGAAATGTATACGAGAGATGGAGTACACTTTACTGATGAAGGAAACAGAGTCTTACTCAACAACTTTAGACTCTGTATAGGTACTTACTTAGAAGTACCAAAAACTCTCAATGAACACAACAGCTCTTTTTAGAGCCACTCAAGAACAAAACACTTCAGCTAGATGTTTATCTCCCCAAAATGTAAGTTTTTTTTACTTGGATCCGCGCACCCAACACGTTAGGAACCGCGCACCCAACGCGAGAGGAACCGTGCAACCACCGCGTTAGGATGCATGACTCCTAATTTTACCGTAAAAAAAATAAATAGCCCCTATCACAAATTTGTATTATCCCCGGGGACCCCATCCCCCGGGGCTTATAAAAAAACGTTGGAGACCGTGGGGGGAGCCCCAATGCCCCCACGGTCCCAGCCAGCTCCCCGCTTCCTTCGGGAGCCGGCATTGCTTTTCCACATGGGGAGCTGCTGACATGCAGCTCCCCATGTGGAAAAGCAATATCGTTTGGATTTTGAAAAAGAGAGCAGGACCTGCTCTCTCTTTCAAAATCCTAATGAAGTTTGCTATGGGAGGGCGGGAGACTCCAGCCCTCTCATAGCAAACAACAGTGTCCTGGGGTGGGTACCCCAGGACACTGTAGGAGCCGGCCCTGGGGGGTGGCGGTCCCCAGGGCCCTCGAGGGCTCCAGGAGGGGGGCCACGCAACCCCTCTCCTCTATTGATATATAAACAATTTTCCCCCGGGAGTTGGCCCACCTGGGGGCTACTTATTAACGAAGCGCGGAAGTCCGCGCTTCGTTTTTTTTAATTTTTTCATCCGGATCCGCACACCCTGCGCGCATTTCGATGATTTAAAAAAAAAAAAGGGGGCCCCAGGGGGTCCTTCTGGGACCCCCTAAGCAACACTAGAGGGTCAGAGTATTTCTACCCTGCCCCCTTTATATGTTTTAAACACTTATTCCCCTTGTAGACAGATACTCGACAGCCAATTAGCATTCAGCGTGTGATCGGGAGGGTGCGCGCTCAGTTCGGGGAGGGTGCGCTTAGGGTGCGCACAGGGTGCGCGGATCCTCAGAGGCCATAGATATATGTATCTTTTTTAGTCTAATTTTCTCAGGAACTACTGAACAGATGTACACCATTTATGCAAAAGTCATGAGTCTGAACTGAGGACTACCTCTTTGCCAAATTTGGTGTAATTCCGTTCAGCAGTTTGGGCTGTAGCTGCTTCAACAGGTCCTATGGGAAATTGCATGGGGAAAACGCGAATCAACACAAAACTTTCA
Source organism: Triturus cristatus (assembly GCF_964204655.1). Taxonomy (NCBI): domain Eukaryota; kingdom Metazoa; phylum Chordata; class Amphibia; order Caudata; family Salamandridae; genus Triturus; species Triturus cristatus. The sequence continues at coordinate 714,805,132 of NC_140593.1, read as the reverse complement.
GGATAGGAGCGGACCGGAGCTGGCCAAAAGTTTGAAACATTTCGCGAAGATTCGTTAACCAGCGCCAGACTTATTGGGAATAGAATGTTGCGGATTTCCTATGGAAAACAGGTCCTAACTATAACTACCTACTGGCGACCGCCAGTAGGTAATATATATATATATATTCAAAGAAAAAACCATAGGTTTCAGGCACGTTATAGTTAGGAAGTAGCAGTTAAAAAACCTCAGAAATTCACTGAAAAAAAACATAGGTTTCAGGGGCGTTATAGTTAGCTGGACATTTCACTCGTACAAAACCATTGAAATTCCCCCGTTATAGTTAGTTCAGCTAACTATAACTCGCATGCCCGCAATGCACTACTGATGACGTCACATAATACATCACTCATGACATGGTCAGTGACATCACTCATGACATCACTGATGACATCTCAAATGACATCACTGATGACATCACTGATGACATCATCCAGTGAATGTGTGTTTTTCTGAAAATTAAATATGTTTTATATATGTATATCTCAAGGTCGACGGAAGAATAAATGGGTATATAAGTGTCTAAATGGATGATTTGTTTTTGAAAAATTGATTGTGTAACTGACTGATTAAGTGTATCATAGTGAATACATGGCTTAGTGAGTAATGTTTAAATATGTAAATATCTGTATCAGTCTCTCACTTTGTGTATAAGTGGCTGCATGGGTTGGTGAGTAGCTACATGGGTGTCTATATAGGTTATTAGTTGGTTTTTTGAGTATCAGTCTGAGTGTCTGCATGGTTCGGTGGGGGGTATTACGTAGTGCATAGGTGCATGAATGAGTGACTCACTGTTTGTATGTGTTGAAGACAGCATGTGTGCAGGACTGTATGGGTGGATGTGTGTGTGTAAGGGTGTGTTAGTGAGTGAATGACTGTCTCAATAGTGTCTTTATGAGTAACTACATATATTTAAACTAGTATATGTGACTATTGGTGTATATAAGTGAGTATATGTGAGAGTGAGAGATTGAAAGAGTTCCTGTATGAATAAGTATGTGTTTCTATAAGTGATTGTTTAAAAGACTAAGGTGCCGATTCCGATCCATTAGAAATATTCCCCGTACGACTCGAATCCGGCTTTTTTTCCGTACGAATCGTACAAGTCCCGTACAAACTGGCAAGTACGATTCGTATGTTAAAAAATCCACACGAATCGCATTGGGAAAATTCCCCGACAATCCCTCGGGTCGGAAAAAGTGTTCGACACGTCCCCGGACAGTTTCACGTACGAATTGGGAAACTGAAGTCCGAGCGCGCAAGTACGATCCGTCCCGTCCGTCCGAATGCACAACCGTATGGAAAAAACACCGTATGGACCGAACTCCCATACCAACCATGGAGACGTCCAAACATGTGCCCGCATATGCGCCGAACACCCCCCAGCCTAACTCCCGCATGTCCGCACCGTACCCCCATGCCCCCCATGTCCACACCTGACCCCCACCCCACCCCGTAGGTACGGAGCGTACCCACAGCCCACCCCGTAGGTACGGTGCGGACCCACAGCCCACCCCATAGTTATGGTGCGGACCCCCACCCGTGTAGGTACGGAGCGAACCCCCAGCACTACGGGCTGGGGGTCCGCACCGTACCTACACGGGGTGGGGGTCCACTCCGTACCTACACGGGGTGGGGGTCTGCACCGTACCTATGGGGTGGGCTGTGGGTCCGCATCGTACCTACACGGGGTGGGGGTCTGCACCGTAACTACGGGGTGGGCTGTGGTCCGCACCGTACCTACACAGGGTGGGGGTCCGCACCGTACCTACACCGGGTGGGGGTCCGCACCGTACCTACACGGGGTGGGGGTCTGCACCGTACCTATACGGGGTGGGGGTCCGCTCCTTACCTACATGGGGTGGGGGTCCGCACCGTACCTACGGGGTGGGCTGTGGGTCCACACCGTACCTACACGGGGTGGGGGTCCGCACCGTAACAACGGGGTGGGCTGTGGGTCCGCACCGTACCTACACGGGGTGGGGTTCCGCACCGTACCTACACGGGGTGGGGGTCCGCACCGTACCTACACGGGGTGGGGGTCCGCACCGTACCTACACGGGGTGGGGGTCCGCTCCGTACCTACACGGGGTGGGGGTCCGCACCGTACCTACGAGGTGGGCTGTGGGTCCGCACCGGACCTACACGGGGTGGGGGTCCGCACCGTACCTATACAGGGTGGGGGTTCGCACCGTACCTACATGGGGTGGGGGTCCGCACCGTACCTACACGGGGTGGGGGTCCGTTCTGTACCTACACGGGGTGGGGGTCCGCACCGTACCTACGGGGTGGGCTGTGGGTCCGCACCGTACCTACACAGGGTGGGGGTCCGCACCGTACCTACACGGGGTGGGGGTCCGCACTGTACCTACACGGGGTGGGGGTCTGCTCCGTACCTACACGGGGTGGGGGTCTGCACCGTACCTACGGGGTGGGCTGTGGGTCCGCACCGTACCTACACGGGGTGGGGGTCTGCACCATACCTACATGGGGTGGGGGTCCGCTCCGTACCTACACGGGGTGGGGGTCCACACCATACCTACACGGGGTGGGGGTCCGCACCGTACCTACACGGGGTGGGGGTCCGCTCCGTACCTACACGGGGTGGGGGTCCGCACCGTACCTACACGGGGTGGGGGTCCGCACCGTACCTACATGCGGTGGGGTTCTGCACCGTACCTACACGGGGTGGGGGTCCGCACCGTACCTACATGGGTTGGGGTCCGTACCTTACCCCCAACACCCCATATGTAGGCGCCGTACCTTCGTGTCCCGGATGTACGGCATGTACCCCCAGGCCCCTACACCCTACCCCGTACGCAACCTACCCCAGGCCCCAAAACCAGCACCCTCACCCAACATTGTGCATGTACGAGTCGCACCAAGCCACAGCAAATGTGAGCACTGTACAACAACATGGCCGATGTACGCACCTTACAGATGCCAAAAACACACGTACTGAACCAGGACACAGCTAAACACCACAAGGAGAGTCCATTCGAATCAAACAACACCACAAAACACGTCCAGCAAGTCAAAATACATCTAATACACTGACCTGCAACAGCCAAACAGGGAAACAGAGGCCCAAAACACAACCACTCCTTATAACACACCCACCCAATGTTCAAACACAGCCACACCCACAAAAGGACCAATAAAAAGGTCCTACACACACAAACCATGAGCCTTTGCAACAGACCCCACAGACAACCCACAGCACCAGACTTGACCCTGACTACACCTTACACTTGCACACCTTCACTCAACCACCTTCACAAACACCCCCTCATCACATCACACACACCTTCACAACCACACACCCACACCCACAACCATCCACACCCACACCCCACACCATGCCCACAGACAAGAATCCAAAGTTCACAACAGCGGAGCTGGAGATCCTAGTCGATGAAGTCAGCAGAGTCGAGCCACAGCTCTTTGGAACAGCGGTCAGACAGACCAGCATAGCAGCAAAATCAGCCATGTGGCAGAGGATCGTTGACAGGGTGAATGCTGTTGCGCCCATCAGAAGGACCAGGCATGAATGCCAAGCCAGGTGGTACGATCTGCGGAGGACGGTCAAGAGAAAAATGAATGAAGAACATGCCCAGAGCAACATCACTGGAGGTGGGCCGCCCCGCAGACCGGTACATTTCCATCCCTGGGAGGAGAAGGTGATGCGCACGCTGCCACCGTTGGGAGTCCACGGAGTCGAAGGAGTCAACGAGCCTGGTGAGTAAACAAACAACTCACCTCACATGGGGTGAACCGCATCAACAACCCAACTCCCAATAATGCACGCAACTACCCCAAAGCCATCACCGGTCACAACCACACACCAAAAACATGCACATGCCACCAGTGGTACCATGCCCCATGCACCAAGCAAGGCCATGCCAAGTCACAGGGCACACAAAACACCAACACAAGACAGGATGTCCGTGATGCCGGGAGTGTGGGCCTCCAAAAATACATTGTGCAACTCAGAAGCAGACACCAATGCCCTCAGCCCAGATGGCCTAGGGCAGAGCCATACAAACAGTGCGTCCCGACACTGTAGAGTGTCGCCTGCACATGGTGGCTGTGTCACAGGATGACATGGGAATGAAGACCCAATTTGCACATAACAACAGCTAATGAAGAGGCATCACTGTGAGAGTGTCAGCACACACCGCCGCATCAGCGCCAGACTCAGAGACACACTGCCCAATGGGTGATGGGAGATACGAAACAAAGCCACATGAACAAGCCAATGGCCTTTGAAAGACCTGCAAAGTGTGTGTGCCCAGGAAGCTGGGCTGAGGTGACAGAGGGTGAGAGACAGACGGAGGGAGAGGGAGAGAGAGGGAGGGAGAGAGGGTGACAGAGGGCGACAGAGGGAGACAGACAGAGGGAGGAGGGTGACAGGGGGAGGGAGAGAGGGCGACAGAGGGAGACAGAGAGAGACAGACAGAGGGAGGAGGGTGACAGAGGGAGGGCGACAGAGGGTGACAGAGGGAGACAGACAGAGGGAGGAGGGTGACAGAGGGAGGGAGAGAGGGAGACAGAGGGAGACAGACAGAGGGAGGAGGGTGACAGAGGGAGGGAGAGAGGGCGACAGAGGGAGACAGACAGAGGGAGGAGGGTGACAGAGGGAGGGAGAGAGGGTGACAGAGGGAGACAAACACCCTTGGGTGGTGTGGCCATGTCGGCTCGTCAGCAGGTGGACTGTGTGCATGTTGACAAGGTCTGGCAGTGCGTCAAACACCCCTTTTACGTTTGGAAATCACTGGGCCATGTGTCAAACTGTGCATGAGTAGATCCTTGCTGCAGGCACAAACCTAACCCTACACCCAGTATACCTACTCACTGTGTTCGTGAGAACCCTGTCACAAATGCATAAGTTGCCTACATGCATTCTCCAATAGAAATGAAAAAGCACCAATTGCCCACGTACAGTGCAACACGTAAGCATGTTCTGCATCGCTCGCTACGCACGCTCGCTACACTGCTCACTGCGTACACAAATGATGCAACAAAGAGTGTTTCACACATAGGAAAAGTGATGAAAGCTGTGGCCAAGGGACACACCCATGCACCATGCACAATGCACAGGGACTCTCCAAGTACAGACACGGTACATGACACTCGGCCCTGCTGTAGACAGCACAAGCCAATCCTGTCACCACTGTACACTCAAACACAAACTCCACATGCCACCTACCTACCACAGGAACTCACATTCACTGTCATGCCAGCATGCACCATGAGGGGATAGACACATCACCTGGTAGACCCAATGACAAATCACACCACACCCAACAGCATGCCCGGTCACACACACACACCCTCACACAAGCACACCCCCCCGGGGCAGCCAACGCAAATTGCCACTCCCACAACGGATGTGTGACACAACAAGACCAATCCATAGCCAAATAAGCATCCCAACACCCATTAGACAGGCCAAATAACCAGGAGTACATATCAATCTGTGCCCCGCAACATACCCATCCACAAGTGCACTGTGAGAGGTATGCTAGACATATCCAACTACCCAGAGGAACTGTGCCAACCTGAATATGCATGAAACATGGATGTCGCATGAAACACAATTAACATTCTCTCTCCCTCACACACAGGGCAACGTCGGCGATCTCCCCCCAACAATGGGGGGGAAGAGTCACAGGACCAGGATCGGCGTGACGAGGACACCACCGTCAGCGACGACTCTCACCACCCCGTGGATGACCCCGACCAACCTGGCCCCTCTGGTGTCCCACAACCTCCAGCACCTGCGTCAGGTACAACTGTGCCAACCACCACCCCCACTCCTGCCACATCCCAGGATACACACTGGAGCCCTGCTCACACACAACCACACAGCCAGTCTGCCCAGGAGGGACAAGGTACTCCGGGCACCCAGGAGGAGGCAGGCGACCCCGCAAATGCCATCCCTCAGGGGTCCCGGAGAAACGATGTGCCCACAACGGCAGGACAGGCACATGTGGGCAGGGGTGGCAGGAGTGGAGGACGGCAGAGGCGTGAACCTGACCAGACAGCTGAGGAACCAGCCATGACACAGTTCTGCAACATCTTGGACACATACCAGCGTGACACCAGGGGCATCAGCCAGGTAGTGGAGACCCTCACAGGGAAGCAGGAGACCCTCACAGGGATGCAGGGGACCCACGATGAGATTAAGAACCTGCTGGTCGAGCATCATGCCAGTCATCAACAACACCAAGGACGGATGGAGGCAAGACTGGCTGAGCTCCTGGCGGTGCACAGGGACGTGAGCCAATCACTCCATCAGGTCGCCCAAAGCCTGGCAAACCCTCCCTGTGCCACCAGGCGTAGACCACCATCAGACACAGGGAGGGAGGAGGAGGAGGATTCATCTGACGGAGCGTCCCCAGCATCGTCCAGGCCTGCATCTGAGGGTCCCCGGAGGAAGGTGGGTCATCCATGGAAAAGATCGTGAGAGTCAGCGGACCATCCCCATCTCCCAAGTCACCTGGCCTGGCACCTGGCCCTCTGGCGCAACAGCAGCACCTCATACAATCACATTCTCTGCAACATGGACTTGCTTGTCCCAGTCTGACCAATGTTGACGAAGACTGTGGCATGGACTCTGAGGACTTCCAATTGCAAGGATCCCATCTCCCCATGTGAACTTTGGATTCTATTCCCCCAGTAGAGCACCTGATGTCACCTACCAAGACACATACACCACCGCAAATAAATACATCTTTTTTGATCTTGAGACGTTGCTGTCATTTTGCATCATTCAACAACATATGTGTGTGTAAATGTCAAACCATGCCTGAGTGTTGAAGTAACTCCAGCCATCCATACCCTGGGATCTGAGTCTGGTACAGGACACACATGGGTCACACGGTATCATCCAATACAGACATGGCGCACCATAATCACCCGTGATGGGCACAACCAGTTGAGGGGGTTCCTGCACAACTGTGCGGACAGACCAATTCCGAAGAGCAACAGTCATGCGCAGAGGTCAGGGATCATGTGGAGTGTCCTGGGGTGGGAGTCCCAGGTATGTGTAGCCAGGTGGGAGAACTAGGTCCTGCATGCTGGAGTCAGGTGGATGTCGAGAATGGTGGTCAGGTCAAGGTTGGATGCATGGAGATGGCACAATGGGGCCTTGGATGACAGTGCCACAAGGTTGTGATGGGGTCGTGGTGGTGGGCTGAATCCTGAGTGTGGGCGTGGCTTGTGAAGGTCATCATGCAGCTGACAGTGATCCATTGCAGCTATCTCTGTTGGACAGTGATGTGGCTGTGTCGCCGGATGTTGAAGCAGAGCTGTGCAGATGCACCCTGGATGTGGACAAGTATCATGGGAGTAGTAACGTACTTCTCCGTAGAGTGAAGGGTAGGATTACACACGGATGTTGTAGTTGACCTGGGGGATGGTCTGTCTTGCCTTGAGGTGGGTCGAACTGTGGATCTTGTGCATAATGCAGAGTGTGCTGAAGCCTCAGGTACAGATGCTGGTGATCAGCATAGCATATGTGAGCAAGCAAACCATGATGCACACCAGCTTGTGTGTGTGGACACTGTCTGCCTGTGCAGGGCGCTTGCGGGTGGGACACAAGCAGTTGACCCAGCTGTAAGGGGACAATACGCAGATGAACACCTCAGTCGTGTACAAGTCCAGCATCAGGTGGCCGCTGTCCAGCCATCTGCCAATGGACACCATGCATTATTCAACATGAGAACTGGCAAGGACTGCGTCTTTGGGGAGGGTGAGGAGCACCTGGCTGGCAATGGGACACCAGATGATGTTGAGATGCAGTGTGCATGCCATGGTGTAGAGGGGGATCCTGGACACATTGTAGACTGACACGCTGAGACATGATACCTGTGCCATGTGTCCCACAACGACACCATACTACATGCAGGGCCTGGAGTACCACTCCCATGGCCTTGTTGGGGCACAGAGGCGGTGGGGAGTAGGAGGGACATGACCTGGTTGGAGTGACAGGGCCTGGAAGGCGTGCCAGCGCTGTGTAGGCAGTTGGAGTTGCACACTCAGCATGCACACGTGTCGTGTGTGTGCTTAGGGTGTGTCTGACAGCACGGGGTAGATTTTCGGATGGACATTGCTAGGAGTGCGTCTGCTACTTCAGACTGTAGTGTGATGTGGGTTATGCAAGGACATGAGGGTCGTGCAATGTGCACGTTGCATGTGCAGACATTCCAGCATTTGCCACCGCAACAGTGTCACACACAAGCAGATTACAACCAACTGAACGGGTGGAGGGAGGAAGGGGGGTGCGTCCTAGAGGCGTGTGCATGAGTGCAAACATAGAAACTCTGTGTGCCCTTGCTGCAGGGCCTGCAGCAGCATGCGCCATGCCCTGAATACCATGCCACAAGTTGCACACAAACACAAGCATGCCAGTAAGGACCACTGCAAAAGGTGTATGAAAAGGAATGAGTGTCTGGTTCTACATGGCACACACACAGACAATGGATGCACATGCAGCAAAGTGGCCGTTTTGGGGACTGACATGCCAAAATACCCACACAGACATGTACATCATGTACAATACATATCATAATCCCTGACACACAGTTTGCATCTTGCTACTCTACACATAGACTCATATGCACAATCTGTGACAACTATGCCAGACCTGCCGCATGCACAGTGGCAAGAGACCTGCATTGCCAGAGATGAGGCACATTGGAGGCTGAGGGACACCTTTATTGGACATGTGTGCCGGAAGGCAAATGCATCCATATTGACAAATGCACAGGTCATGTGGATGTACATGTGGGATTTACACTGGCACCCCCCTTTGCACCACAGATGCAGGTGATCCATTGCACTGGCACACAAGTGACGGGTGTGAGGCAAACACCCCATGCTGCTCACGGAGAGGCTGCTATTCACCATTGAGCCTCTACTGGGGATGTACCACACCATGTCAACCCGGTGCATCCCGTACGTTTCCGAGGGCAGTGTTACACACATTGATGCCTTCATCACAATCCCCAATCACATGACAGATGACTGTCATCAAGTGTGACTATCACTTCAGGTGAATCCAGCTCCATGTCATGTGCCCCATGTTGATTTGACATGTATGCAACGTAACCAAACATGAACAGGAGCAGTGCATACACATTCCAAACAAATACCACATCCAAAAAGCCTTGGTGCATCCCTTACCCTAAGGAGATTTTTCTACATGTCCGTGCATGTTATGCTGATTCAGCACACATTGCTGTATTCATGAGGAATAGCAGGAGCACAACAATGTCACCAGCAGACAGCATGCGCAAAGACCTGTGGATGAGAGACACACAAGAAGTGAGCCAAAAGAAGAACATCCGCATGCATGGGCATGTACGCGACACGTATGAGGTTGTCAACATGCTAGGTGAAAATAGTGTCTCAGGAAAGACATTCGTACATTACACCATCACTGGCGTGACACATCCAAACACACCTCTGACTCACTTGCCATACATGCAGATGGACACACACATTGCAACACATGCCACACAAGGCTCAATGCGTGCACACTCCCTCCTCCTCCTCAACATCACTTGCCTCGTCACCAAGCCCCTGATCCTCCACGGGTGGATCTTCCTGCTCATCCGGATCCAGGATGAGTGGCACAGCTTTCTCCACTGCCATGTTGTGCAGCATGCAGCACACGAGGAAGATTTTGCAGACCTTCACCGGGGCATATGGGAGTGCGCCGCCGGTCTTGTGGAGGCACCGGAATCAGCTTTTCAGGAGGCCAAAGGTCCTCTCTTTCACTCGCCTGGCCCGCCCATGGGCGTTGTTGTACCGGTGATCGGCAGCCGTTCTGGGGTTGCGGAGCAGCGTGATCAGCCATGGCATGTTGGGATAGCCAGAGTCCCCTACATGGAAACATCATGGACACAAGTGGGTCAGGAGAAGCAGTAAGACAGAAAGATGACGCTAAATACAGGAGTAACAGAATATACCCACCAACAAGACATGCTCGTTCGTTGCGCAGCTGCAGCATCATTTCAGGCACCCTGCTACGCCTCATAATGTAGGCATCGTGTGCTGAACCTGGAAAACGGGCACAGACATGGGAAATCTCCATGTTAGCAAGACACACCACAAGGGCATTAATGGAGTGGTAATGTTTTCTATTGCGACATGTGTCCCATCAATAGATCCAATGACATGGGGCATCCCTCCCAGGGCATAGAAGTCACCCTTGACACGTGTCAACTGCTCAGGAGTTGGGAAATGAATGAACTCATCCAGGTAAACCAACATGGCCTCTAAAAAATCATGCAGGACACGGCTGAACATGGTCTGGGACATGCCACCAACATCAGCTATGGTATGTTGAAACGTACCCGTGGCAAAGAAATGTAGGGCTGCCATCACCTTCATCTTGGGTGTCAGTGCAGTAGGATACCTGTGTCGCGGTTGGAGGTGTGCTTCCAGCCGGGCGGTCAAGTCCTCAATCAACGGTTGGCTGAAGCGGTAGCGGCGTATACAGTCACGTTCACTCAGGGCAGCCAAGTCTGGCATTGGTCGGGGGAGAGGCGGAGCCCTGCAGTAATTTGGAAGGGACAACGAAGAGTGAGTACAGTACAACAACAATGTCAATGTACTGAGCACATGTTAAACAGCCAATACACATTTGCTACATACAGAGTCAGGTCTGTGCAACATATCCTGGACACGTATGCCAGGCAGGTGACACTCCTACTAAGAGGTCCGTACACGGTGGCGTACACGTATGGCTGCACTCCCATAGTGATACGGACCCTACACACGTGTGTATGGTCCGTACACGGTGGCGTACATGTACGGCTGCACTCCCATAGTGATACGAACCCTACACACGTGTGTACGGTCCGTACACGGTGGCGTACACATACGGCTGCACTCCCACAGTGATACGGACCCTACACACGTGTGTACGGACTGTATCACTGGAGAAGTGGTGCCCTAGGGGCGTGGAACGCGCCGTACCTGTGTGTGTATAGTGAAATTACATAGGGGACACATGAGGGACAAGTCTAAGGGCCTAAATGCATGCTGGTTGTCATGGAGACCCAGTTTCAAGTTCAAATTTTCCATCAGGTGGCCAGCAGAAGTCGGTTGGAGAAAATATACAAAGTTGCAAAGTGGTTGTTGACTTGACATCATGCTCATTTTTTATAACATGCAAAGGCAGCCACTGGGGTAGGTTTAAAGGGATTGGAGGAAACGTAGGATGCAAATGAGATTGACCAATCACTCTGTACTCCTGTACACGAAACAGGCCAGCAAGGCAAATATAAGGCAGCCAGGCCCCATGAGAGAGCACTTGCCTGCACAAACTTTCATTCATGACCACTGCTGCTGCTCGTGATTCCTCTGGCACCATGTCCAGGTCTGTGGAAAGGGCCCAGCCATTCACCATGGAGGAGGATATGGCGTTGGTGGATGTGATCCTCCCACAGTACACCATGCTGTATGGTCGACCAGGGGAGCAGGTGAGTGCAGACTCCACTAGCTTAGACTGTGCCCCTTTTTAGTGACTGTGACTTCTGGCATTGTGTCCATGTGTGACAGACATGCAGTGTTGTTTAGAGTGGGTCCCAGGGTGGGGAAGGCCTCATGTCTCCCGTGCAGAGCATGCTGTAGTTCCTGTGTGCACTCCTCACTTGCATAGTGCTTACTGTGACAATGAATGCATGGTGCATGCCACATTCTGCCTGGCTACTCCTCCTGGGAATGTTGTTTCCACAGTCCTGATGTGATTCTGTGGTCCCCCCAGTGTGACAGGTGACAGTACCCATAGATGTGTGTTTGTTTAGTGTACCTGTGCTGTGAGTGTCCAAATGATGTGTTCGTCCCCTGGACATTGGTGTGTGTGTGTAAGTCCCCTGTCATGTGGGTGAGTGCATATGGGGAGTGTTGCACACCAGCTGCATGAGGGATGGATATACCCTGCCCATCTGATGTGAGCAGGGAGCAGTGCTGTGTGACTGCCGTGCTGAGCCAGCCCCACACCTGTGACACCCCCAGTCTAGTAGCACATGGGCAGAGTGAGGTTTGTACCCGCAGTTGGCAATGGCAGGTGATTGTCCTGTGCCTGTGTGTGTCTGTGTACTCTGCTGAGGTTGCGTCAGTGGGCTGGGGCATGTGACTGCTTTGAGGTGCTGTACATAATCCTGGTGTAGCTTGTGATGCACAGTGTGATCCAGGATCATTGATTGTGTGGCACCCCTCATGCCACCTGTGTACTTTCAATGGCACGTAGTGCATTTGGCCTTCCCCAGAGGATAATGTCCCTATGACAAAGGTGCAATGAGTTGCCTGCATACCATGGCCTGTTCAAACAAGACAAATTATTATTATGTGTGTCTCTGTGTCATTGCTCAGGTGGATTAAAGTATTCTCACTTTTGCATCCTCACAGGTAGGCGTCAATGCCAAGGGGGAGATATGGAAGCAAGCCGTCAGTGCCGTGAGGGAGACCGAGGGTTGGAAGCGGCGCCTAGCCCAGGTGAGGAAACGCTGGCAGGATATCCGGTGCTGGACGAGGAGGATCGCACGGGTCCTGCTGGGGCACTCACCTGAGAGCCACAAGAACCGTGGGCGCCGGCGTCTGACCCACATCCAGAAGCGTGTGCTGGCGGTGGTCTTCCCTGACTTGGATAGGTACCTAGTGGAGAAGCAGCAGCAGGAAGGGGGTAGGTACATGCGTGTTTGTTGTGTGTCACCAGCTTTTGGAAGTGCGCAGTTGCATGGATACACTGCCAGAGTTTGAATGTGCAGTGCATAACCTGTTCCCCAAAGTAGACCGGTGCTGTTCTTCCTCCCTTCCCCTCCTTGCCATGTGTTCCCTGGTCTGTGTGTAGTCACTCTTGCACAAGGTTATCTAGGCTGCCAGTTAATCCAAGTGCCCAATGCTTGCAGCATCATGTGTGGGGGTGATGTGTCACAGGTTTGGGGACCTTGCCTGTGCCCTGGGCAGTTCAGTCATTGTGGGGTCCATGTCAGTTGGCACTGATGGTGAGTCCCGACATAGGAGTGTGTCTTAAAAGTGTACTGCCTTACAGCATGCATGTCCAATTTTGTGCCCTCTGACATCATGTGCATGAGTGGGAGTAATGCATAGTGCAGGGACGGTTGTTTCAGTTGCAGTCATATCCATCCAGGACCACGGAGGAGTGTGGCCACTACCGTGCCCTGGGGCACCTTTTCCTAGGTATCATGTGCGTCATCCAAAAATATGGACATTCACTGTGTCTTCGGCATAGGTTGGGCTCTGTGGCATTGTACCCTGGCCTCATCTGTATTTACGTAAACTGTGCTACATGTGTCCACTGTACAGGGTGACCCAATTTTGCTGGTGCATACTCACAGTGGGCAGTGCCTGTGTGTCTTGGTACAACAATCTGATGATGGTTGCTTGTCAATGATATATGTGGACAGGCGCACCAGGGGTAGTTTGTGTACAATCAGGATTTAGTGCAGGCCATGTGTTTTTATCCCAGAGTAAGAGGTGTAAGTACTTCCTCTGTCTCAATCACATTGTCTCAGGTAGGGGGTGGTTTGTGCGGACAAGGCCTACATGTCAAAATCTGAAGTCTCCTTGCTGGGTCTGGCCTGTGTGTGATGTTTGTCTGGACATACACTCAAAGCGCAGTGACCCAGTCATGTTGGGAATGGTTTAATGTATTAGCTTTGCAGCATGTGCCAAAAGTTAATAGACATGGTTCCTGCTCATCCCTTTTTTGGCAACGCTGTGTGGTGCAGATGCTGTGCACGATTGTCCCCAGAGCCTGGCTCCTCTGTCCAATTTGATGTCAAGTTATTTGCTGTTGTGCTCTCCATTGTTTCTCAGTGGCATGGTGGGTCAACCAACTGTGTGTTGCAGGGCTTACATATGTACCTTGTATTGTAGATGTTACTCATGTTGCTTTTCAGGCTATGCACTGTGACCTATGTAGATTTGACTCATGTGACATATGTATACAGGTGTCTGATTATTTCCTGTCTCTTCACCTTGCCCACAGCATCGTCGGGGGACTCCGAGGGAGACACTGGCATGGACCGTGAGGAGGGAGCGAGCACCAGTGCCAGCAGTGCTGTCTTGTCTGGCGCATCGAGTGGCACGGAGGCCGAGGGGAGTGAGGCGGAGGACCTGTCCAGTCCCACCACCGAGTATGACGCTGACGGGTCCGAGGCTGAGTTCCCAGAGGGGGCGGAGGATGCTCCCACAGCTGAGAGCAGCACTCCAAATCAACCCGCCCCCTCCATTCCCATCACCAGCCTCCCACTTGCTCAGGGCCCTTCACACTGTGCTCGGTCACCACGTGTCTCCTTCTTGCCAGGCACCGTACCCCCTGCCCCTGTCTCCACTGCTGCCGTGAATGCCGAGTCTGTGGACATCCTGCGCCAGTTGCAGGTTGGTCAGACTGCGATGCTTAATGTCCTCCATGGCAACACCCGAGTGCTCACCCAGATGGAGGCATACATGGAGGGCACCTCGGCTGCGCGGTCTGACCAACGCCAGTTGATGAGGTCCATAGACTCGACACTGACTGCAGCAGTGGATCTCCTGCAGCGCTGCATCCCCCCCTACCCCTGCACCATCCACACTTCCCACTCCCATGCCTGTCCCAAGCACACCCAGACATCCCCATACATGCACCCCACCAGACACAGGCACCACACCACCAGGAAAGGCCAAGCGCACACCTCCTCTCACGCACACACAGGGTGAAGTAGGCACACCCACTGAGTCGGGGGGCAAACGGAAGACACGCAGCCACAGTGGGAGTCCACATTCATCACAACCCACTCCCTCCCAATCCACTACCCTCAGCTCTCCTGGCCAAGATTCCAACAAAGATTCCTTCATGGCCGCTCTGTCCCTGAGCCCCAGAGTGACACCACCCCGCAAGCGGTCAAAGGAGTCCCCGGTCAGGGTAGTTGAGTTCCCCCCCCTGTCCACACCCTCCCCCAGTAGCACTGCGACCCATCCCTTCGATCCCCACCTCCTTGGGGCCTGTGGTTCCTTCGGGTGCAGGGGAGACGCTGGAGGAGCTTGCGGACGTGTGCATCGCCATTCTCACCACCACCTTTGGCGCTGCCCCACCCCCTGTGGTGGAGTCGTCCGTCCCTGCACCCACAACACCTGCCCTTGGCCATCCTGTCCCTGCGGTGCCTGGTCCTTCCCACCCACATGATGCCCCCCCCTGTGGAAGCAAAGGAGGTATGAACTGTGCAGGCAAGCTAGGGGACACGCGTCCCTATGTGTCCCCCACCAGGAATTGGACTATGGACTGCCCTATGGGCCTTGTACATATTGGACTTTTATTAACCAATTGTTTTTCATGCTGAATAAAGCAATGTTTATTTTCCTTTGAACACTACTGCTTTTCTGGTATTGCTGTTGGTGGTGCTGCTCCATGACTTGGGGTGGTGATAATGTGTTAGGTGTCTGGGAAATGTAGTAGTGTGCTGCTCATGGGGTGGACCCTGGTATCTGTGTGCCATCACAAGGTATTTGCCAAATTTCTTTGTTCATGTAAGCTCTTACTGCATGGTGACATTGCCCCAAGGTGTGTTCCTTCCTCTGTGGACCCTGACATCTTCCCTGCAGGGTGTTTCCTAAATGTTGTGTGGATGCTGTGTCTACATTTCCTTGGTGTGTGACGGATCCCTTCAACTTTGGCCATGCATGCTCAGCAATGTCTCCACCTGCATCATTTGTGGCATCCTTGGTGGTCACTGTACTTGTGTATGGAGTATATTGTCCTATGTCTGGGCACTGCTGGGAGTGATAGGCACTCACCCCACCTATGTCTGGGCACTGCTGGGAGTGTTAGGTACCCACCCCTCCTATGTCTGGGCACTGCTGGGGGGACTCTGCACCCACCCCTCCTATGTCTGGACACTGCTGGGGGACTCTGCACCCACCCCTCCTATGTCTGGGCACTGCTGGGAGGACTCTGCACCCACCCCCCCTATGTCTGGGCACTGCTGGGGGGACTCTGCACCCACCCCTCCTATGTCTGGGCACTGCTGTGAGGACTCTGCACCCACCCCTCCTATGTCTGGGCACTGCTGGGAGTGATAGGCACCCGCCCCTCCTATGTCTGGGCACTGCTGCGGGGACTCTGCACCCACCCCTCCTATGTCTGGGCACTGCTGGGGGGACTCTGCACCCACCCCTCCTATGTCTGGGCACTGCTGGGGGGACTCTGCACCCACCCCTCCTATGTCTGGGCACTGCTGGGAGTGTTAGGCACCCACCCCTCCTATGTCTGGACACTGCTGGGGGGACTCTGCACCCACACCTCCTATGTCTGGGCACTGCTGGGGGGACTCTGCACCTACCCCTCCTATGTCTGGGCACTGCTGGGGGGACTCTGCACCCACCCCTCCTATGTCTGGGCACTGCTGGGAGTGATAGGCACCCACCCCTCCTATGTCTGGGCACTGCTGGGAGTGTTAGGCACCCACCCCTCCTATGTCTGGGCACTGCTGCGGGGACTCTGCACCCACCCCTCCTATGTCTGGGCACTGCTGGGGCTGGTGGCCACACACCCCTATGTGTCTGTCCACTGGCGTGGTGCGACCCGTACCCACGTCCTATGGCCTGGGTACAGGCCGTACCACCATTGTGGCGGTGATGTAGGGGTACGTGTGGTACGGGCCATACCCACGCTTTGGGGGCTTGGGTACGGGCCGTACCACCATTGTTGGGGTGACGTAGGGGTACGCTTGTTACGAGCCGAACCCACGTCCCACAGGCATGGGTACGGGTCGTACCCCCATTGTTGGGGTGCCGTAGGGGTACGTACCGTACCCATGCCTTTGGGACGTGGGTACGGCTCGTAACAAGCGTACCCCTACGTCACCCCAACAATGGTGGTACGGCCCGTACCCAAGCCCCCAAAGCGTGGGTATGGCCCGTACCAAGCGTACCCCTACGTCACCGCCACAATGGTGGTACGGCTCGTACCCATGCCCCCAGAGCGTGGGTACGGCCCGTACCACGCGTACCTCTACGTCACCGCCACAATGGGGGTACGACCCATACCCATGCCTGTGG
Organism: Triturus cristatus; assembly: GCF_964204655.1. NCBI lineage: Eukaryota > Metazoa > Chordata > Amphibia > Caudata > Salamandridae > Triturus > Triturus cristatus. The sequence goes on along the minus strand of NC_140593.1, from coordinate 714,788,020 downwards.
GACGTGGGTTCGGCTCGTACCAAGCGTACCCCTGCGTCACCGCCACAATGGCGGTACGGCTCGTACCCATGCCTGTGGGACGTGGGTATGGGCCGTACCACCATTGTTGGGGTGCCGTAGGGGTACGCACCGTACCCACGCCTTACGAGCATGGGTACGGGACGTACCACGCCCACCCCAACAATGGCGGTACGGCCCGTACCCATGCCTTTGGGACGTGGGTACGGGCCGTACCACACCCACCCCTACGTCAGCCCAAGAATGGCGGTACAGCCCATACCCATGCCTTTGGGACGTGGGTACGGGCCGTACCAACATTGATGGGATGACGTAGGGGTGGGCGTGGTACGTCCCGTACCCACGCTCTTAAGGCGTGGGTACGGTGCCTACCACAATTGTTGTGTTGCCGGTTCGCGTCCATGTTGACTTCCGTTGTGGTGGACGCAGGCCTTGGTGGAGACGCCCCCTCCCCCGAAGTGACCAGGCCCTGGGGGTCAGGTATGTACAGGGCATGATTGATTTTGGACTTGGGTGGGGGTTATGTTTCCTGCCCCTGCCCCCCCCTTTGACCCTGGGTGTTGTTCTGACCTTCTGCGGCGTCTGCGTCGGTTCCTGTACACCAGGTGGACTGCAATGAGGGCCGGGATGACACGTAGGTTGGGGTCCATGGCTGTCCGTCGCCTCCAGGTGCTCCTTGTGCACGTCGTCCTGATTTCCCGGCAGTTTTTGGCTCCCGTAAAATATTGTCCGTGCGGAGTGACGTCGGTACAGATCGTACTTGCTGGTTCGTGGAACGCTGCCTGACTCCGTCCGGACGTCACGTCCGCAGCGTCCCGGATCAGAATTGTGGGTATTTTTTATTCAGTCGGTGGTTTTTACGATTCGTACGGAAATGGTGTTTCCGTACGAATCGTACTTGCATGTTTGTGCGATATTTCGACAGGGTACGAGTCGGACGGAGAATACGTTCCGTCCGACGGTTCGTACCCGGTTTCTCCAGGATCGGAATCGACACCTAAGTACATGTAAGTTTCCGTAGAAGTAAGTGTGGTGGTGTGTGTATAACTGTATATGCAAGTAAATGGATGTTTGATTCTTTATTAGCATGAGTGACTATTTGTGTGAGTAACTCTATGGATGAGTGGCATTGTGTAACAGGATGTATAGGTGTATGAGTACATATGATGAGTCAGTACATGTATGAGTGACTGTATAGGACTGTTGGTGAATGAGTGGATGTGTATGTGGATCTTAGAATTACTGAAAAGGTTGTTGTAACTGGTATTGGTATGTCCATTGTTTTGAAAATTTTAGTTTCTATTTTTGAATGTATGTATCAAAGGTTATATTAGGGGGAGAGGAGGTCTGCCACTGTATCACAAGGATGATGTCATCAGTGATGTCATCAGTGATGTCATTTGAGATGTCATCAGTGATGTCATGAGTGATGTCACTGACCATGTCATGAGTGATGTAATATGTGACGTCATCAGCAGTGCATTGCGGGCGCGCGTGTTATAGTTAGCTGAACTAACTATAACAGGGGAATTTCAATGGTTTTGTACGAGTGAAAAGTCCAGCTAACTATAACGCCCATGAAACCTATGTTTTTTTCAGTGAATTTCTGAGGTTTTTTTAAATGCTAATTTCTAATTATAACGTGCCTGAAACCTATGGTTTTTTCTGTGAATTTCAAAGGTTTTTTAAATGCTAATTTCTAACTATGCCTACAGAGATAGGACATGTGAAGAAAGAAGACAAAATGCACAGAAAGAAAAAAAAGAAATGCAGAAAGAAGCAACAGAAGTCCTCAAAGACGAAGAAAAGTGCAGGAAGAAGGATAACATTCAGAAAGAACAAAAAGAAGAGCAGAAAGAAGCCTAGTTGCAAAATCATCCTGTACCCTCAACTTTTTCAGACGGATACTGGTGGTAACTGAGTCTGACTAACCAGTCCTAGAGCCAGTGCTATGTTAAAAGACACTTAGAATACAGTGAAAACACCTACATTCACTAGGGAACATTATGCATTGGGGTCCCCCTGTGATTAGCATGAACTCCTCTGTAAGCCCCTAGTATATAATAGGGCAGGGGGATTAAAACTACCTCTTAAAACGGGCCACAGGGCGTTTTTGCACATGTTAACTCATGCCCCGTCCCCTCCCTTCACCACTGTGTGAACACGCCCTGTGTCAGTTTTTAGTTGGGAGATTAAGTTCATTTGAATCCTGAGGGTCACTAGGGTTCAACTAGCCCACTAGGTACCTCCAGTACATGCCACAGAGCTGTGTTGCAGAGAGGTGTAAAAAGTGGCACGGCCTGGACCACCTCTCTGCAATGCAGCTCAGTGGCGCTTACTGGAAGCACCTGGTGGGCTAGTTAGCCCCCAGGGGCCCTCAGGATTGAATGGAAATTATATTCCCAATTTAAAATGTGCCATAGTGCGTGTTTGCACACGTCACCTCAGGCCCCGTCCCCTCCCTTCACCACTGTGTAAACGCGCCCTGTGGCCGTTCTAAGTTGAGAGATTAAGTCCCCTTGAATCTTAAGGGTCCCTAGGGTCAAACTAGACCACTAGGTACCTCCAGTACGTGCCACAGAGCTGCGTTGCAGAGAGGTGTAAAAAGGGGCGTGTCCTCAGAACACCTGTCTGCAGCGCAGCTCCCTGGCACATACTGGAGATATCTGTTGGGCTAGTTGGCCCTCAGGGACCCTCAGTACTGAAGAGGAATTAATTTCCCAACTTACAACTCGCCAGGGGGCGCGTTTGCAGAGTGCTGCAAGGAGGGGGCGTGGCCTCCGGCACGATGCCAGTCTTTTATTTATTTTATTTTTTTAAGAAGGGGGGCTATGTGGTTCCCCTTTTTTTCTAATTTATTGGCCCTGATGACCCTATCCCCCAGGGCCTGTCTCCTAATTATTTTTTTTTGAGAAAATAAATTTGGAAGGTCGCCGCGTGGCCCCCCTCCCAAGGCCTTAATCGGCCCCAGGGACCCTAATCCCCAGGGCCGGCCATCGTTTTTTATTATTTGTAAAAAATATATATTTATAGAAACCCCTAGGACATGCTGGACAAACCATACGTACCTATCACCATGACGATTTGCGTGATATTCATTAAAAGGCGACTATGCATACAATGAATCCACGTGGAATGTATTTACACCGCTAGTGAAGCTCTGACGTGTCTGACGCCCTACCGTGCCTAATCCCGGTAGACACCCTTGTCGTTTATTTATACAAACATGGGTAGCTATTGACGGACACATTTAATACACACGCACACCCAGCCATTCAAAGGGGATTCGACAAAAATTCGACCAAAACTATGCAAGAAACCCCCCTCACGGTTAATAAAACACACATCCACTGTGTAATACTTTTTATTTTACTCTCTGGAAAAGAGATGAAAATCACTGGAGAGTCACAGCGCGCTCCTGGCAGAGCCCAATGCTGTGTTACACCCACCATTGCCTGCAGAGTGCCACACACCTCTGTGTTGTATTCCACCAGCTAGTGCGTATGCTATGACACTCTCTAGCTCATGTGCACTGTAACACCACCTTGTGAATATGTCATGCCACACTTGTCTTCGCACGGGTTATATTGCCCCACCTAACGTGCCTTCCTCGATGCCTATGTTATAACGCACAGCGCTAGGCCATACATATTACAATCTGGCATCCATATATTTTTCACAGTGCATATGCAACGTTACCCTCCCCAGCACATATTTTATATTACAACTTTAGAGACTACTTAGGTTACACAACATTGCCCTGTGCATATTACACTCCAAGGCGCATATCGCATAGCACGCGCTAGTGCCTGTGCTATCTCGCGCTCTCCAATGAATCTGTCATTGCGCACAATGTATTACATATTATATTTCACGCCCGGTTCATCTTATATCACACTTTTTGTTGCATAGTTTATACCATACACTATATCTAGTTTTCATTTTCAATCGTGCTCTCAGGACTATGTTCTATATAACAATACGTTCACCTACCCTTTTCACGGGCATTACATTTTGCGTTAGGGGGTGGAGGGTCAGGGGGTGTTTCTGCCAAGTGAGCCCGGAGTCACAGTGTTGGACTTGGCCCTTTTCCCTGAAATTTTTCGCTTTTAAGGGAAATCGCATGTTAAATAAGTGCGAAGATTGAAGCTGTGTGATGGTGTACGCAGACTGAGTTTCCCCATTTTAAACATGTAACTTAAAATGGATGCCATAGCTGTGTGGTTGCGCCGTTTGACTGAGCTGGGTTAACAGTCTAGTGGTTATTTCCCAGCAACCCCAGCTTTTGGAGGGAAGCCTGGCACCCAGGGTGCTCTACCCCTCCCCCTAGGCCAGTTAGAACCAGTTTCCCCAGATGCTTCTAGAAGCTTCTGGCACTGTCTGGAAGGTGGGGTGAGGGGCGTATAAAGGGCGGAGCTGGGCTGCCATGTGCTCAGTCAGAGGGTGGACCTGAGAGAGAGGGGACCTGCTGCCAGGGGTTACCGCCACATGGGCCTGTGTGCTGGGCCCTGAGCCTACCTACCCCCCTCTACTGTCCACAGGGCAAGGGAAAGTTATAGTTGGGGCAAAGCAGCCCTGGAGAAACCTACGCAGGAGTTTTAGGCAGTAGGGTTTAGTCAGGGACCTACGCTGCTGGAAGTGACAGGGCTTAGGCACTGCCTTTTAAGTGAGTGAGGGATCCTGAACTGACCCACTGATCTGGCCCGGCGGGAGGAGAACCCAGGGACGACTGGCAGAGACTGATTAAACTGCCTTTAGCCACCAACTCAACTTCCCCCCCTTAAGAAACCCTCAACCAAGGACGCAGGAACCAGCAAGCGCCTCGTGGGACCCGGACTGCAGTCCCTGTGGAGAGAGAGCGCTATTTACAAGCTGCCTGTGGAAGGAGAGCGCTATATCCGGTGAGCGCTACATTTCTAATTGACTGTGCTCTGCTGGTGAGGGCTGCAATCCCAGCTGCCAGCCCCCTCTAGCTGGTTCTGTCCCTGGCATGTGGCCTGCCGCCTCCCAGCCTACCTGCCCTGAGCTGGGGCGTCGCCGTGGGAGCAAGGGGGCGCTAGGCGCCGAACATATCGCCACCTCCTGAGTTGGGGGCCTGCCCTTAACTTCTGCCACCCCCATCGGGGAACCTAGAAAGGGATCGCTCACCGCTGCGGCCCAGGGCCGTAAAAGTTGCCCCGTTGTCACCGGGGCCCGTGGAGAAGCCCGGGGCCCTCTCGCTGCCATCGGAGGGCGGAAAGGACCGCTGGAACCCCGCCAAGGCCTCGTCAGGCCTGGAGCCATCCCGCGAGGGCCACGCAAGGCCCTGAAGATGAGGCCGGAGTCACCTGACGGGGGCGGACTGCCAAACGCCGCCCCCGCCGCTGCGCCATTGGACAAGCGGGCCGCGCCCCCGCAGACCACGCTGTCATTGGCGGCTGCGTGCGCGGGTCTCTAAAGCCAGCAAGAAGTCCCCGCGGAGCTCCCCAGCCACGTCTGGCCCGTCCGGAAGCCCCGCGCCATCCCCCTCGACCCAGACGTCGCCGGGAGGGGATCAGGAGTGCGCACTTCCCCTGCTCCGAGTGAAGGAGCCGGCTGCAGTGACCCGCGAGGGTCGAAGAACAAGGTAACCCCTGGGGGAGGCGGGCGGAAGGCCGGAGAGAGGCCCTGGACTCGCCCCTCCCCTGGGGAAGTTCTCCATGAGCCGGGGGGGGCCCCACTGACCCCGAGGAGGGAATAAGCCTGCCCGTGTCTCTTGGCCCCTTGCTGGGCCCACTAAATTGCAAGTTCGCCGGACCGTGTGAGTCCGCCCAAGTTGCCCCCCACTCGCACTGCTTGAATGTGCTACCCGGAATAGTCCCTTGACTGTTGCCCGTTTAAGGCTTGAGACACTGGCCATATTTATCGTTTTCTGCCAGGAGTAGCACTTTGATTCTGGCCCAAGGTCATGAAATGTCTCTTGCCAGTTTACTGCTAGGAATCCTGGCCATATCTAGCGCTTTGGAATAACTGCCATGAGTAGCGCTTTCAGTCTGGCCCCAGGTCATGCAATGTCTAACGCTTGAAGTGAAGGCCAGATGGTAGAGGCGCTATTGTTTTGCTATGTGCAGCGCTATGTGGAACTGCCAAATCTGAAGCGCTATTGATTCACTGAGTACCACGTTATGCCTGGGGGTCATATGTTTAGCGCTATGGTTATATGCCATGTTCTGAGCGCTATTGATGTGCTATGTTTAGCGCCATGTCTAGATGCGAGTTTTGAAGCGCTATTGGATTGCTATGTGCAGCGCTATGGTAAATGCAATGTTTTAAGGCGCTATTGAATTGCTATGTGCAGGGCTATGTTAAGTGCCAGGTGTTTAAAGCGCTATTGAATTGCTATGTGCAGCGCTATGGTAAATGCAATGCTTTAAAGCGCTATTGATTTACTATGTGCGGCGCTATGTTAAACTGCCATATTGAAAGCGCTATGGATTTGCTATGTGCTGCGCGTTGATTCCATGCCAGATTTTGATGTGTTAATGCTTTTGATCCTGATGTTGATCTAGATAAAACTGATTGGTTTTATCCAACCTACTGGTGTGGTGTCAATTATTGCGTGCGTTTCCTGTCTCAGTGGATGTGTGTGCTGTATGGTCACTTTACATGTAAGCCCTTGGATGCCTACCTGCTCGCGCCACGCTACCCCGGTCCTACACACAGTCACAAACGTCCTCTTCTTCCTGAATCAAAGTGAGATAATGCTGCATTCTTGTTCATATTTTAAGTAGTTCGCACAGACACACGTTTTAAAAGCAATAAAGTTCTTAATACCCGCCTTCTCTGAACAGTTAGCTTGCTGCCCCATCCCCCTCCTCCCTATCCTCTGTTGTGTGAATCCATGGACTAGCCTCCTCCCTCCTGCCATGCATGGTCTGATGTGCTGCTACTGCCCTCAATTTAGTATGATGTAGCAGTCCACTCCTCCTGCCCTCCATTGCCCAATTCTATGCCCCATCATTGACCTCCTGCTTAGCCTCTGTGCTTAGCTTGCTGCCCCTATTCTCTTTCCCCCTGCCCTCCGATGTCTTTGTGCATGCCCCTGCTCCATCCTTTTTACCCACCATGTTCCATGGACCTGCCACTCCTATCTACTCTGAGTGGTCTGTTGAGCTGCCACTCCCCTCCTACCTGCCTAGCATTGTCAGATGACTGTAACCTGTCCCTGCCACCTCCACCTTGCCTGTCCACATGCCATGCCTCTATTCCCTTCCTCCTGTCCTCCATGGTCCATTTTACTGCCACACCCTTCTGCCCTCCCAGGTCTGTTGTGCTACAACTGCTCCTCCTACCTGCCCCGTGCGGTCTGTTGTGAGGCCCCTTCCCCTGAACTCTCTTGTCTGTGCACAGGTCCTGATCCTCCCTTCTATCGTCCATCGTCCTTTGTGCATGCCCCTGCACCGTCCTTCTTGCCCATCATAGCCATTGTGCTGACACTAACCCTACCACTTGCCATGCATGGTCTTCTGTGCTGCCATGGCCCCTCCCACCTTCCCTGTGTGGTCAGCTAACTGCCCCTGACCCCCTCCCACCTTCCCTCCATGGTCTGTGTGTATGCCATCACAGTCTCACTGTTGCTCTTCATGATGTGTCTTGCTTCTAGTGCCCATCCTGCCTGACCTCCATGGTTCTCTTGCTGCTACTGCCCTGCCCCCTTGCCCCCAGCCCTCTGTTTCCATGTGCAGACCCCTATTCCCTCCCTCCTGGCTTGTCTGTTCCATTGTAATGCCACTGATCCGTCCCTCCTGCCCTTTATGGTCTGTTATGCTTCAGCTTTCTCTTCTGTCTGTCCATTATGGTCAGCTAGCTACCATTGCCTCTTTCCCCTCTGTTCTCTGTTGTCCATGTGCATGGTCGTGTCCCCTCCCTCTTGCTTTCTATGGATTGTTGTGTTGCACTCCCGTCCCGCATGCCCTGTGTGGTGTATTGTGCTGCTACAACCCCTGATGCCTGCCCTGCAGGGTCAGTTTGGTGCACCTCTCCATGTCCCTCCTGTCCTCTGTTATCCAAGTCCATGTCCCTACCCCATTTCCTTCCATGATCCAATGTACCATACTTGCGAACATTTTGAACTTGGTAAGAGGGAGATTTTGAAAAAAAAACTGGGGTATTGATTTTCCCTTTTGAGTTACATTGAAAAAGAGGAGATTGTAGACAGGAGACAGATCAAATAAAGCCCATTTGAGCTTTAAAACATTGGACATTTCCTGGCTGAATCGGGTCTGTTGGCATATATGATTGTACTACCACTGTCTCTTCCTTCTGCCCACAATGGTCTATTACATTGCCACAGCCTCTCTTGCCAGTCCTGTATTGTTGGTTTGTTGGCCCTGCCCCCCTTTCCACTGCCCTCCATAGTCTGTTGTGCTGCCACGGCCCTTCCTGCCTGCTCAGTGTGGTCAAATTGTTGCCTCTGCACCCTCCTACCTGCCTTCAATTTTCAGAGTCCGTGCCCCTGGCCTCTGCCTCTCAACAGTATCCTAATGAACAACTAGATTGCTAACATTCTATATTTATTACAAAAGTGTGGAACGCATGACGTCATCTTGATGTAATCAAAACTGTAATACCTAGAGCATTTCCTTTAGAAATTACAAATATGAGAGGGTCTTATTTGCATCAGAATTATGGTTAGTGCTCTAAAAGACAAAATAAGGACATATTTTCTGAGTTTTCAAATAGCGACAATGCACTTTTAAATTATTTGTTATCTTTATGTTTTTTTATCCAGTTGACCACTTGATTAAATGTTGCACTTAGGGGAGTGGATGTGGTGTTACTTCCAGAGCTGCAGACTTTGTAACTGGGGAACCAGGTTGGAGTTTCTGCTTCAGCTCGACATTCTGTGATTCTGGTCAAATCACTTAATCTCCCCATGTCTACAATGAAAATGAATTTGTTCTTGTGTGATGTAACCAATGCTCATGTAAAGCACTCCAATACCTGACAAGTCTGCACTATATAACACTGCAAAAACACAAAATAATAAGTGTTTTGCACACTTCTGTCATTGGGCTATACTTGGGCTACATCTGGGTGATTTTGGGCTACATTTGGGCTCTTTTGTCTCCGGTGGCCATCTTGGGAGATTTATTTGTTATGAAGTTTCCTAATTTCCTTATGTACTGCAGTCTCCTCAGTAGGAAATGCTTTCAGTTTTTAACTTTGATTCCATCAAGAAGGTATTGAGATATGTCACACATTTGCCATAAATTCTGAATGTTAGCACTCTAGTTGCTCATTAGATCACTGTAGTAAAGCTACTGTTCACCATGGAAATTTGCTGCTGGTATTAAAAGTCCATGTTTCAGTCTGCATGTCAGAATTTTTTATGAAATAGAAGAGGATTTGTGATGTGCCCTCATTTTTCTTTCTTCAGCACTAATCATAATTTCTATGGCAAAATGAACCCTCTCATTGTGTTACTTTTTAAATTAAATGTTTTAAGTGTTACCAGTTTATTCCAATCAAGATGGCTTCAGGTGTGCCATACTTTTGTCATAATGAAGACAGTAAGCGCTCTGGTTGTTCTTAAGAACACTCTGGGACATTCTGTCATTGGGCTATACTTGGGCTACATATGGGTGATATTTGGGCTACATTTGGGCTCTTTTGTCTCTGGTGGCCATCTTGGGAGACTTATTTGTTATTTGGGCAGAATCTTTATGAATGGAGAATCATTAGAGCAGACAGATAGCTTTAGCTATCTGGGTATCATACTGGGCTCTAGGTTACAGTGGAAGTCGCAAGTGGCTCATCTAATCTCTAAGCACGCACAACTATCCGGTGCCCTATTAAGAGAATTTAAGATGTCAGCCACTAAACCTGTAGCCCCAGTATTAAGAATATATGATTCTAAAGTAAGATCCTCCATGTTATATGGAGCGGAACTGTGGGGGTCGTCCAACATTGTAGGTTTACAAAAAGCACATAACAAATTCCTCCGCTGCATAACTGGGCTTCCACCTTCCACACCACTCGTACCCCTGTGTATGGATCTGGGCTGTCAGAGTCTAGAAAATATTTGCAGATTCAGACCAGTTGCATACTGGAGAAGACTGTGGGTGACCCCAGAATTGCATCACTATGCCTTAGCACTTCTGGAAACGCGTGATATGGATACTGGGGGAAAAATTCTATGGTTTAGAAAGGTTAAAACCCTCCTTAAGTCTTTAGGTTTGGGAGATCTCTGGGATAACCCTCAGGAGATATTATTTCCAACAAAACAACAGTTAAAAGAGGTCTATTGGTTATTTATATCCCAGGAGGAGTTTCAGTCACATACTGCTCCATCGTATACAAAAGTTTTTATGGAGCTGAAACATACTCCCAGGTATGAGTTGTACTGGGATTTGATTACAATGCCCCATGACAGGAAACTATTCCACCAGTTTAGGGTAGGTACCCTTCCGCTGAATACGGTTACCTGTAAATGGGCATCTAGTAAAAATGACCAAATGTGTCCTTTCTGTATAACACTCCGGGAAACCATTAGGCCTGGGCCAAAATTCCGTTCCGTTCGCGGAAGTTGCGATATTTTGGCATTCTCGCGTTCCGCGGAAAGCGCGAAAATGTCAAAATTTCCGCATTCCGCAGCTTAGCGATAATTTTTTTCTTGCTCGCGCTGTAAAACAATACATTCTCGCGCGCGCGCGATCGCCTTACCTGAATCCCTGCGTTCTCCGACAAGTTTTCTTGACCCGGTCGCGTTCTCCACGAGATGTTGGATTTTGGTAGCCATTTTGCGCTGTCTCGCGAGAGTTCGCGGCCGCATTCAAGTCATTTTTCACGCGATCACGTCATTTGTCGCGCGATCAGGTATTTCTTCTCGCGATCATGCACCGCGCGAGTATGAGAAGATTGAGATCTCGAACATGTCATTCTACATCGCGAGCCAGAGAATGAGGACGCGGGCACATGAAATCGAACGCGAACAGGAGAAAGAGACCGCGAACACGTCATATCCAACGCGACAGGGACAAAGAAGAGAACGCGATCATATCGTTTTCGACACGCCGGCGGAAGTAATGTGAAGCTGGAGAACTCAACAATGTAAAATTTACAATTTGGAGAGGAATATCGGCTCTAGCAGCATGAAACCATCTGCAAATACTGATTTTGGATGAAAAGAACTCCTTACATTCACATTTGGCTTTCCTTTTTTGTGCAAGGACTCCAGGATTCATTTTTTTTTTACAAAGTGGAGAGAGGGAGGAAGTGACACAGATTCTCCAACTTCCTGTTCCTGTCCAGCAGGCTCCTCCCAGTGCTTTGTCCATCTCCTGCTCATTCTGCCTTTGGATTTGGAGCTGGAAAGATCTCTCTTTTTGTCTGCTGCATCATTGCAATTGGATTTCAGGATTTTTGGAATAGGATATTTTACAAGTAAGTGGTTGTTGTGTTTGATTGTGGGCATTGCAGTTGTTGTGTAACTACAATTTATTTTTGATAATTAATTATCATCATTCCTTTTTTTTTTTTTTAATTTATTTTAATTTTGTGGGTTGTAGTAGTAGGCCCGAGCTAGCCATGGGCATGGCCTCATGGGTGTGTGTGTGCATGATGAAGCAACTGTTCCTTTTGTTTTTTGAATATATTTCATTTTCAATCACATTTAGGGCATGGATGGCATTGGATTGAGTTGGGGAAGTGTGTATTTTGGGGTGGCCTTGCTGATGTTGTTGGGGCTCTCCATGTGGCTGGTGGCCATTTTGAGGCCTAGGCCTGCAAGCTTGCCTGGCCTTGTCTGCCAGCAGGCCTGCTTTCATCCACTGCTACCAGAGCAGGTAGCCACAGCTTTAGTAATCTACTGTTTTCTGTGTGTTCTGTTGATTTTAGACATCATTTTGGGCATGGATGGCATTGGATTGAGTTGGGGAAGTGTGTATTTTGGGGTGGCCTTGCTGATGTTGTTGGGGCTCGCCATGTGGCTGGTGGCCATTTTGAGGCCTAGGCCTGCAAGCTTGCCTGGCCTTGTCTGCCAGCAGGCCTGCTTTCATCCACTGCTACCAGAGCAGGTAGCCACAGCTTTAGTAATCTACTGTTTTCTGTGTGTTCTGTTGATTTTAGACATCATTTTGGGCATGGATGCCATTGGATTGAGTTGGGGAAGTGTGTATTTTGGGGTGGCCTTGCTGATGTTGTTGGGGCTCGCCATGTGGCTGGTGGCCATTTTGAGGCCTAGGCCTGCAAGCTTGCCTGGCCTTGTCTGCCAGCAGGCCTGCTTTCATCCACTGCTACCAGAGCAGGTAGCCACAGCTTTAGTAATCTACTGTTTTCTGTGTGTTCTGTTGATTTTAGACATCATTTTGGGCATGGATGCCATTGGATTGAGTTGGGGAAGTGTGTATTTTGGGGTGGCCTTGCTGATGTTGTTGGGGCTCGCCATGTGGCTGGTGGCCATTTTGAGGCCTAGGCCTGCAAGCTTGCCTGGCCTTGTCTGCCAGCAGGCCTGCTTTCATCCACTGCTACCAGAGCAGGTAGCCACAGCTTTAGTAATCTACTGTTTTCTGTGTGTTCTGTTGATTTTAGACATCATTTTGGGCATGGATGCCATTGGATTGAGTTGGGGAAGTGTGTATTTTGGGGTGGCCTTGCTGATGTTGTTGGGGCTCTCCATGTGGCTGGTGGCCATTTTGAGGCCTAGGCCTGCAAGCTTGCCTGGCCTTGTCTGCCAGCAGGCCTGCTTTCATCCACTGCTACCAGAGCAGGTAGCCACAGCTTTAGTAATCTACTGTTTTCTGTGTGTTCTGTTGATTTTAGACATCATTTTGGGCATGGATGCCATTGGATTGAGTTGGGGAAGTGTGTATTTTGGGGTGGCCTTGCTGATGTTGTTGGGGCTCGCCATGTGGCTGGTGGCCATTTTGAGGCCTAGGCCTGCAAGCTTGCCTGCCCTTGTCTGCCAGCAGGCCTGCTTTCATCCACTGCTACCAGAGCAGGTAGCCACAGCTTTAGTAATCTACTGTTTTCTGTGTGTTCTGTTGATTTTAGACATCATTTTGGGCATGGATGGCATTGGATTGAGTTGGGGAAGTGTGTATTTTGGGGTGGCCTTGCTGATGTTGTTGGGGCTCGCCATGTGGCTGGTGGCCATTTTGAGGCCTAGGCCTGCAAGCTTGCCTGCCCTTGTCTGCCAGCAGGCCTGCTTTCATCCACTGCTACCAGAGCAGGTAGCCACAGCTTTAGTAATCTACTGTTTTCTGTGTGTTCTGTTGATTTTAGACATCATTTTGGGCATGGATGGCATTGGATTGAGTTGGGGAAGTGTGTATTTTGGGGTGGCCTTGCTGATGTTGTTGGGGCTCGCCATGTGGCTGGTGGCCATTTTGAGGCCTAGGCCTGCAAGCTTGCCTGGCCTTGTCTGCCAGCAGGCCTGCTTTCATCCACTGCTACCAGAGCAGGTAGCCACAGCTTTAGTAATCTACTGTTTTCTGTGTGTTCTGTTGATTTTAGACATCATTTTGGGCATGGATGGCATTGGATTGAGTTGGGGAAGTGTGTATTTTGGGGTGGCCTTGCTGATGTTGTTGGGGCTCGCCATGTGGCTGGTGGCCATTTTGAGGCCTAGGCCTGCAAGCTTGCCTGGCCTTGTCTGCCAGCAGGCCTGCTTTCATCCACTGCTACCAGAGCAGGTAGCCACAGCTTTAGTAATCTACTGTTTTCTGTGTGTTCTGTTGATTTTAGACATCATTTTGGGCATGGATGGCATTGGATTGAGTTGGGGAAGTGTGTTTTTTGGGGTGGCCTTGCTGATGCTGTTGGGGCTCGCCATGTGGCTGGTGGCCATTTTGAGGCCTAGGCCTGCAAGCTTGCCTGGCCTTGTCTGCCAACAGGCCTGCTTTCATCCACTGCTACCAGAGCAGGTAGCCACAGCTTTAGTAATCTACTGTTTTCTGTGTGTTCTGTTGATTTTAGACATCATTTTGGGCATGGATGGCATTGGATTGAGTTGGGGAAGTGTGTTTTTTGGGGTGGCCTTGCTGATGTTGTTGGGCCTGGACATGTGGCTGGTGGCCATTTTGAGGCCTAGGCCTGCAAGCTTGCCTGGCCTTGTCTGCCAGCAGGCCTGCTTTCATCCACTGCTACCAGAGCAGGTAGCCACAGCTTTATTGATCAAGTGTTTTCTATGTGATCTGTTGAATTTTTAGACATCACCTTCCTGAGAGTGTAGTGTGGCTGTACACAGTACTAGTAGTATAACATAGCTCTAGTTAAAAAAAATTCATAAATGGCTAGACTATCTTTTGTTTGCACTAGTACAGTACTAAGTAACTGAACCACAAAAACAAATGCAACATTTCACTGATGTTCTTCTCCTGTCTTCTTTGCTTTTAGGTGCACAAAAGACAGAGTAGGAGGTGTCATCGGCATCACCTGGCTACCCGTTGTACTGCCAGCCAGACAGAAGTCCTGCTGCGCATCACGCCCACGTGTGACCAGAACTTGTTGTGCATCTGCCTCCTGCCTGACGTCGGAATAAGATGGCCCCAAAGAAAGGTACCAGGTCCAGTACCAAGAAAGTTGCTGGTGAGAAGAAGGAACAGAAAAAGGAAGTGCCATTAACCACGACTGGTGGTGTGCCGGCCAAGGTTTTTTTTGGCACCAAAGCGTTGTCCGGGAACCAAGCTGGGAGCAGCACAGCGGTCCAGCAACCCCACCAACCTAGGCCCAAGGGCTTTACTGTCGCAGAGGTAGCCAGTCTACTAACGGGCAGCGGTGTTGAAGAAATGTCATTACCGCAAAGTAGTACACAATCAAGTTCAACGCAGGCGCAAACTCAGCAGATCAGTGTGCAGCCGGCGCAACCAGAACAGCAGCAGCAGCCGGCGCAACCAGAACAGCAGCAGCAGCCGCCGCAACCAGAACAGCAGCAGCAGCCGCCGCAACCAGACCAGCAGCAGCAGCCGCCGCAACCAGACCAGCAGCAGCAGCCGCCGCAACCAGACCAGCAGCAGCAGCCGCCGCAACCAGAACAGCAGCAGCCGCCACAACAGCCCACCATAGTAGTTGTTGCTCCTGACGTAGGGGCATTTCAGGAAATCGAGCTTCCTGCAGACAAAGCGGAGCGAAGTCAAACCACTGTTCCAGAACATCTATTGTCTTCCAGACCACCAGCAAGGAAAAGGAGGCTTAGTCCATCATCTTCTTCTTCAAGCCCCGCTTCTGATGATCGTGATGACACTTGGGTCCCACCAGCTCGGTCTGAGAGTGAAGTACGCCACAAGACATTGCTTCTGAAAAGGAAGGTCCCAGAAAAACTTAGAGTTATGGAGGTAGATGTAGAAGAGGGGGGTGATGATGTTGATGAAGACGAGCCAGTCATCACGCACATTACTCCCGCCCCAAAGGGATTGGAGACCGACATTCTAACCCTATCCAGAAAGGCTGCTACTGAGCGGGATGCAGCACGGATCTCACCAACACAGGTTACACCACCACTACCTCCAGCTGCCATATTTTCCAAGGCCCGGCAGGGACCTACATCCAGCTCAACCACCTCAGTAGGAAGTGGTAGTAAAAGTCACAGTGTAGGTGGACAGGGTCACATATTTTCAAGGACCCCCTCAAGTTCATCTGGTGTTGAAAGTGGCACATCCAGCAGTGCCAGAAAGTTCTTCTCCCCAGTTTGGGACTTCTTTTCTGTTAGCGCCAAGGAGGAGAACGTTGCTATATGCGCAATTTGTCGGCAAGGTGTTCGGCGTGGTAAGCTTGGTACAAACTATGGTACCGGAGGACAAGCAAGTCATCTCAGAACACACCACACTATTGTGTGGGAGGATCACCTACTTAAGTTAAAAGAAAGTAGGAAAACTAAACCCTTTGAAGTTGGTCAGGAATCAGGGAGCGATATTATTGTGGTGGCAGGTGAAGAACAGGGAGGCATTTCTAGCCCTGTCTCCAGTAGTGCAGTCACTGCAGTGGTAACGCCCACATCCTCCTCAGTAACATCAGAGTGGCACCGCAGTAAGAGCCATACTCAGAGTGTGGGTGAGACACCAAGGCGACCGGCGGCGAGTACCTCAATGAGACAATCTGTGTCGTTGAGCCTTAGTGGGTTAATGGCACCACTAAGGAAAGTAAGCCAGCCTACCATTGACAGCATGTTTAGGTTGGAGGGGCAGTTCCAACGCAACCACCCAACGGCACGATTGTACAATGCGAAGCTGGCTAAAATGTTAGCGCTGGACCTTCTTCCTTTTTCATTTGTGGAAGGGGTGGGTTTCCTTGAATTTGTGTCTGCCATCTGCCCGAAATGGAAAGTTCCAAGCCGGTCCTATTTCGCAAGAATTGCTGTTCCGGCACTACATCATGATGTGCTGGAATTGGTTGGACAAGCTTTGCAGAAGAGTGCTGTGCACAATATCCACCTGACAACAGACATGTGGACCAGTTGCCAAGCCACAGATTACATGTGTATCACTGCACACTGGATCTCTTTTGTGGGGGTTAAAGATCTACTATCTGCACGAGGTGTTGTTGACACAGCTGCGATTTTTGAAGGTACTCGGAAACATGCAACTGTAGCCATGTTCGCCATGGAGAAATCTCATACGGCTGAAAACATTTTAGAAGAGTTTCGCACCAAGGTTTTGGAATGGCTGCAGCCCAGAGGGCTTGGTATTGGTTTTGTTGCCACAGACAATGGCAGTAATGTACTTAAGGCCATGGAACTTGGTTCCTATTTCAGGGTTCCGTGTTTGGCACACTGCATAAACATTATAGTGCAAGACTTTCTGAAAAAAGAACCCATAGTAAGCAATTTACTGTCCATCTGCCGAAGAATATGCACTCATTTCAGCCATTCTTTTAAAGCTCGGAAGCAGCTGAGGATCTTCCAACGTGAGCGTAGGGTGCCAGTCAAGGCACTCATCCAGGAGGTGGCAACACGTTGGAACTCAACGTATTACATGCTTGATCGTCTGTACGAACAGCACAGGTCACTCAATGATTATGTCTGGTACAAAGGCAGTGATGCTAGTGTTAAAGGCATGACCCTTCAGAGGGAGCAATGGACCCTAATTCAATGCCTGACTGAGATGCTGTCTCCTTTTGAGGTCTTCACACGTGAAGTCAGCAAGGAGGACTGTACAATGGGCCAAGCGATCCCATTGTTGCAAATGCTAGAGCATGAGCTGAATAATGTGTCTGAATCCTACAAAGGTGTAGAGGACAGAAGGCAAGCCCATGACTTGGTGGAGAGCTTATCCAGGCGCTTATCAGAAAATGTAAGGATACAAAATAAAATTTTGTCACAAGACCATTACATTTGTGCCACAATTCTGGATCCACGTGCAAAATTAGGACTATTCCGTTCTTTTTCCGACACTGATGTTGCCCGCTACAAAAGTTGTATAGCTGAAGCAGCCATCAAGTTTGAAAACGAAGGGCTGCTAATTAAAAGCCCGCCACATCAACCCACAACAAGTACTGATACTGAAGCAGGCCATGCAGAATCAAGTGCAACTTCGTCGGCTGAGGGCAGTGCGGTTGGCTCACAATCGCAACACTCACCATCACCATCGACTACAAAAACAATAACTGGATCATTCGGCCGAGTACAATCATTATCAGATTGGTATGTAAAGATGGGCCGTAAGCACAGTGCTGATGCACAGAAAAAACAGCACAAAAGCTTACCAGCAGCAACCCTGAACATTGAGCGGATGGTCCAGGCCTATCTGGACGATCCAACAGAGGTGTACGTTGATCAAAACCCAGTGCAGTATTGGTATAGGAAAAGGTCTGAATGGCCACAGCTCAGCAGGCTGGCGATAAGCTATCTGGCTTGCCCTGTCGCAAGTGTCTCTTCCGAACGTGTTTTCAGTGCTGCTGGTTCCATTGTAACCTTGAGAAGGACCAGTCTATCTCCCAAAAACGTGGAGAGGTTAACAATGATCAAAATGAATCAGCACTTCATACCACCGAATTACACAATGCATGAATCAACAGAGGAAGATGAGGACAGCGGCTCAGGTGACGGTAGTATTGTGTCAGATGATTACCTACTACTGGAAGATCCCCCAGAGTTTGAGGACGAGCTATACTTCCCTGACAATTAGGCTCGCACTTACTGTCTTCCTCCCTTTTTTCCCCCTTTGTTTGTGTCTGTTGTTCCGGTTATAAACTTGTGAATCGCAACCAATGCATTATCACCGTCTTCTAATCTTCTAATTTAAGATACAAGTTTCAGGTGTCTGCCATTTGACACTACAGTCCTCAGAATCCAGCTCCTCCGCTCGATCATACTGCATCTCCTGGTCAATTCCATTTCCCTCATGAATGATGATTGGATGATGGTAACAACAAATTCAAACTTTCCTCGTCCTTCCAAAACAAGTGGACCATGAATCTGATGACTTCTATAGCTATCCTCCTTCAGAGCCGAGAGAGACTGGCCATTAACTGAAAATAAGATGCAACAGGTAATGATTGATGCCATGCATTGTCCGCAGAAAAGCAGACTGAGTGATGTAGATTTTGTTGTGTGTGTTGCGCATGAATGAATTGATGTAATTGTGCACTGCCACTAATCAACTTTCTACAGAACACACTAGTAATTACTAATTTTCCTCTTCTGGCAAACAAGAAATGTGTACTTCTCTCCTGCATCTTGGTGATACATTGCTTTTAATTCAATACAGGAAGGGCACTCACTCAATCTGCTGCGCAATGCAAATGACTGTGACTTAACAGCACCGTCCATCATGATGATGGCGAAAGAGACGGCCTGCAGCGTTAACGAGATGAGATGCAACAGGTAATGATTGATGCCATGCATTGGCCGCAGAATAGCAGACTGAATGATGTAGATTTTGTGGTGTGTTTCGCATGAATTGATGTAATTGTGCACTGCCACTAATCAACTTTCTACAGAACACACTAGTAATTACTAATTTTCCTCTTCTGGCAAACAAGAAATGTGTACTTCTCTCCTGCATCTTGGTGATACATTGCTTTTAATTCAATACAGGAAGGGCACTCACTCAATCTGCTGCGCAATGCAAATGACTGTGACTTAACAGCACCGTCCATCATGATGATGGCGAAAGAGACGGCCTGCAGCGTTAACGAGATGAGATGCAACAGGTAATGATTGATGCCATGCATTGGCCGCAGAATAGCAGACTGAATGATGTAGATTTTGTGGTGTGTTTCGCATGAATTGATGTAATTGTGCACTGCCACTAATCAACTTTCTACAGAACACACTAGTAATTACTAATTTTCCTCTTCTGGCAAACAAGAAATGTGTACTTCTCTCCTGCATCTTGGTGATACATTGCTTTTAAATCAATACAGGAAGGGCACTCACTCAATCTGCTGCGCAATGCAAATGACTGTGACTTAAACAGCACCGTCCGTCATGATGATGGCGAAAGAGACGGCCCGTTAACTTAAGATGAGAAGTAACAGGTAATAAATGATGATAATTAATGGCATGCATTGGACACCTGACTCTGAGCTATTGATCTTTGTGTTGGCGTTGTTTGTTGTGCACAAAGTGAATGATGTCAAAGTGTACTAGTGTTAATCTATCTTTCTGTACACAATAAAGAATGACTCAAGTCAGTAATATTTATATTTCTACTCTTGTTGTGTTCTAAAAATTACACTTGTACTGCAGGCCGATCTTCAGTCAGTAGAAGTATCAGAGCTGATGATGAAGTCAGGAGGATGTTTCATGAGTGGCATAAAACGGAAAAGCCTAAAGGTAAACACGTGAACCACAACCACAGCACACCCAAATGTCTGTGTAGAAGTTGAATAGAGTGTAGCGGTGGGATGACTGCAGTGCATTGATTTTACTAACTTTAACTGTAAAATGCTATGTCTGGAATGGATAATGTGCTTTGCGTTTGTCCAACTCTTTGAGAGAAAAAAAAAAGGACTCTAAAGTGGTAACGTAGGATGTGCTAATGGTAAGCACTGTGGGCCTGATCTCTCCTGTTACTGTTGAAGGTCTATGCTGGAAACAGACTACAGTAGAGATGATGCATATGCATACATGCCACCTCGGAAAGTGTTCTTGTTGCACTACACCATCACTTGTGCATTTGTTTTCACTTTCTTTCTGAATATCCCCTTTGGTTTTCAATCTAAAATTACAGGCCGGGCCTTGTCCAAAACTTTGTAAAACATTACAATGCATATTAATTACCTTACCAATCAATCACCTTTTTATTCCAGCCGGGCAGTGGCGAGTGGTGAGGCGACACACCCTAGATTGATGGACGAGAGGAGCAAGAGGAATGCCGAGATGCAAAAAACCAGTCCACATTTTTGACCAGGATAAGACAGTAACAGTATCCACTTTTCACTTCTTTTAAAAAATTTGATTAATATCTTGTATACATTCTTTACAACAGTGTGTTCTTGGAGTTGTTATTATCAATCATCATTACGTTTTCTCTGTGTTTACGATTCTTCACTACCAATATTTAAAATTTCTATTTGCTATCTGTTAAAGTTTTAAGGCCGGAACAGAACAAGAAATAGAAGTGTATGTAATCCGGGTCTCATCATGCATGCATTTCCTTTTTTATACCTTAACATATGGAATGGATATGGTATGGTAGTCTTCAATGATTGTCGTTTGTTTGTCTATGTATGCATACTGTTTTTCTATGTCAAACCTTTCCCAAAATCCCCCTTCCCATCCAATCAACGGACCCTAACCCTCTTCCCCCGGGCTGTGTGACTTATTGTCGAGGTGTAACTAAATTAAAAGTACACCAATACTTAATCACACACTTGCTGGGGCGGATGTGGTGAAAGCAACACTACTTCAATTTCAATGCAGAGCGATGATCTTCTTCTGCTTGCCCACCCATGAGTAGGATATTTCACAGGTTATTTTATTTAACAAAGGAACATATACCTCAGCATGAATTGCCGGCATTGATTTGATTTGTTTGTTGTCATTCCTCATATACAGCACTAACTGTTAGACTGTAGGCATAGCCAAGTCGACAAAACTATAGTTTGTAACTCTGTCTAGTAGGCTATCCTCATAATATCCAGCATTCATTTTTTTTGTCAAATATTTGAACATATAATTGTTGCTCGGTAAATTCTGTGATGTACTTCATTCAACTACTCCTCTAACAGTCTCTCAAAGGCGATTGACTATCTCCTTTTCTTTTTTTGGAAATGCTGCTACCCTGCCAGTGTATACTACTACTATACTACCACCACCACCCCAATCATGGCATGTATGAAAAAGGAAACCATCTTCACCATGCAGCCAGTGCTGTGCCACAGTTGGACATAAACATCAAGCACCGGTAAGAGAGAAGTTTGGGGGAGGCAGAATCAATAATGGACATGTCAATGATGTCAGTTTCAAACACCACTCCAAAGAATGCATAGTAGGACCAGTCAATGAGTGAGGTGTGTCGCATCTATCTGTTTGTGTCTTATACAGTCAGCAAATTATTGAAATCAAACACACGCTATGGGCGGCCATGCACCAGCAAAGAAACAGTGTGATGTAAAACAGTTACCCCACCTACAAAACATTAACAACATTGCATGTAACATAGAAAAATATATTTAATTGACCCTAACAAATAAACTAAACCCACAAAAGCTGACCCACCCCCCTCCCTAACCCCAACGACTGTCCATAGAAATAGAGAACGCCCAAACGAGTGAGGAAACAAACAGGAATTAAAAAAGGGGCAGTGACAGGGACTAACTGGTGGGGCGGGACTGGAGGAGGACACGAATCTGGTCCTCTAAATGGGCGACGCGGCGTCTAAGGCCGCGGCAGTTGCAACCACAGTGGGGGGGGGCACCGGAGATGGCACGGTGGCGGCGGGCAGCCGCCAGACGGTGGCGCCGTACCGCTGGAGGGCGGTGGCTGGGGCCCGGGGCACTGGAGGAGGCTTCAATTGCTGCTGCACTCTCCTCCTCCTCCTCGGCTAGGACCACCAGCCGCCGGTATTCCTGCTGGATTGCCTCCAGCTTCCGGCGCCGTGCCTTGGCGGCCAACTCCTTGCGGTTGATTTTCGGAGTAGCTGTGTATCAAAAAGAAAAAAACACGACAATTGTAAAATATAGTCTTAATAAAACAGTAGGACAAGGTAATTATTTATACACATAGTGGCATGGTAGAGTAGCACTATAAAATAAAGCACAGTAGTACATAACATTTTAAATGTCGCCCGTCCTTCTTCCTTCCACCTGTCTTACACTTTTTAGTTGAACAGTGCACCAGGTGCTCTTCTCCATAAAACTTTCAAAGCGGAGTTGAAATCAGATAGATGAGGCCATTGGTTACTCAATACTCTGGCTCCTAGTCCTATACCAATTAAAGGGAATTCTAGTCTTCTAGTTCACTCTTCAAACGTCCCCAAGAACTCATACTTACTTACGACATCGGATAGCGGGCGGACTTTGTCCGCCCGCCATCCGACTGCTAAAAAGGGTGGGGGTCCCGTGGGGACAATTAATTAGGATGATGCGCCCGGCACAGTGGCGGGCGCACCCTGTTATTTTAATTTTAA
The DNA here is from genome assembly GCF_964204655.1 of Triturus cristatus. Taxonomy (NCBI): domain Eukaryota; kingdom Metazoa; phylum Chordata; class Amphibia; order Caudata; family Salamandridae; genus Triturus; species Triturus cristatus. Next base: position 714,765,473 of record NC_140593.1, on the reverse strand, counting down.
ATTCTGGTTGGCTTTGCTGAAAGCAATGCTAAAATGTTGTGCTGCTTTTCCAAGCACAACATGACGGGCCTCGCACGGAGCCTGTCACGTTTTGCTTTGAAAGTCGGGGGGTACCATAGCATCGGTAGGTACCCTCCATGGGGGCCCCCAAGCATACTCTGCAATGTGTGCATGCCTTTCCGTGGCGGACGGTAATGCCGCCACGCAAAGGCATTCCAAAATGCAGATTATATGGCTGCCGGTGTGGTGAGAGAGACACCACCGCCATATTGAACCCTTTTCCGCCTAGACATGTCTGAATATTTTCTACAGGGATGGCGGGAGGTTTGCCCCTGCTGTGACGGCAGTGAATTCCAGCCAGCCCGGCGGGGGCAATACGCCCACCATCCTAATGGGGCCCTAATTCACAACTTTACAGTATACATAGACATACAGTACACCTTTGCAGTGAGTGTGCTGTCAAGTTCAACAATAGTTAAAGATTATGAATCTAACTTACCACCGCCTGCCACTGGTGCTGCCACTCCCCCTCCGTTGCTATCTGCAACTGCCGCATCCTCGCCCTCGGCGTCGCCTTCGCTGGCCCCAGCAATGGTGGTCGGTAGTGCGCCTAGAAAACATTACACATTTATTAGGCAACATATACACCTCCCCCCTATTGATCAGTAGCAAGGTTGAAAAATGAGTTAATACTAACATAAATCACTAGTACAAATCAGGTAGTAGTAGAGTAGACACTAAGTTATATGATCATTGTAGCATTTGCTTGATTAGCCCTAGCCATGCACATGTGACGTTACCTTTACCTTGCAGCTTCTTAAGACACCTTTGAGCCCACATGACCTGCCTCACACTGCTACTGTCTAGTCTACGCGCTGCGTACAGGCGGTCAACAAACATTAACCAGCCACTTTTTTAGGAAGAACTGGTGTACTACTGTTACTGTTAGTCCATATTGCTTATCCATAGATGCTACACTTTTTGGCACGGCTGAGAAATGCTTGCAAGTTGCAATATACTAACGCACACCATTTCTTTTTTCGCATTACAGACGCAAGATTCGCTTCTACGAACCAGAGCTTCTGAACGATGCACCAACTACCAGTACTAGGTTCTTCTGAGGTGAGGGGTCCCTTCACTCACATCTTCATTTATAAATGTATATAAACTAAATTGCTATGGGATGGTGGTGCTGCCTTCCACCACTTCAGTTATCATGATTTAATTCCCAACTGTATTAGTGTAACAATGTATTTTGTTTTAATGTTATTGATTTGCCGGTTGGTGCTGCTAAGATAACAGTGTACAGACCTTCTCAAATTGAAATAAAAATTTTAAACTTACATAGACTTCGTGGTATTTGGTGTGGAGTGGACTAACTTACACGATTGAGCAAATTAAAGTAAGGGTGTGCATGTGAATTGCTTCCACGACAGAGGTTGGGTGTGTTAATGTTCTGGGTTGTCTACTTGTTGGTTGTCTTGGGGGGAGGGTTCCGAGACCTAATAGGTATGACAAGACAGTACTATAGTCAAGCAGTGGAATTGTGGTGGGTGCGGAATTTCTGATTGAGGTGTGCAAGGAAGGTCCAACCTACCATCACCAACATCCTATTTTCTGGTGCAAATGTATGTGCAAGATCCCTACAACAGTTGTATGTCCTATAGGGTATCATATCAAAATATTAAGAAATCTGGTAGGGCTGTTGCTGTGAATTTTCAAAGCCTAAACATCAACAAGAGTAAAAAGTAGTACAAGACAACGACCCAACGGATTGTACGAGCTACTGGTGAATATGAGTTTTATATTACAACCTTTCACAAAGAGTGCCACTGGGCAAGACTAGCTACTACAGTACAGACAGACAGACTGATAGTATGTAGTAGTACTCAGTCATCGTAGCGGAGGCAGGGATAAGCTTTTTGAAACCGTACAGATCGAAGGATAATTGGTGGTAAAAAAATAGCATTTGGAAACACACTATAGTTCGGGAGAAATGGGGCAGTAAAAGTTATGGAATAAGAAATATTATTAAAAACAAGAAGACTTACTGGGGCCAGCAGAGGAGCCCTCAGCGGTGTCCTCCTCGTGGTGTTCCTGTCCCGCCGACTGCCCAGTCCCTGCCCGTCTGCCCCTGGGTGCTGATGAACAGGAAAGATATAAGAAAGACAAACATTGATGGATGGTGTCAACTTAAGCAAATACAATTTTTTTCAACAACGGTCAAAAAACACTTATCTAAACAATTGCAATAACTACATTGACCGATCTAATCTGGTCAACATGTAATATCGGGGGATTCGCAGTTCGACTACTTAAGTTACTATTTATCAACAGTAATCCATTCTTCCATTCTGATTCCAGAAAACTAAGTTACAAGTAAGCCTAAGTATTAGTACAACCTACCACCCAACCTAGCCCACCTATTCCAGGCATGCCAATTGTACATTAAGTATGCATTTCGACTGTATTCCTCAACAATGTGTATGATCCAATCATGGAGGACACATTAACATGACTACATTTTTTGTATATACACAATTTTGGTTTGATTGATGCTCATCTGCTACTGCTAAGTAACTGCAAAGCCTACCTCCACTCATTGAACAAACTAGAAAGGTTCTAAAGACTGGCGTACTAGCAGCACGTCACGTAACTGAGTGAGGGGGCATCACGCATACCACTAACCAATTAGAAGCTCATACAAAGTACCTAAACCTATGTATCAATCCGCCCCTATCTATTAGTGACAGGACAAAGTAAGGAGTGGACATGAGTCACTGTAGCATTACGTAACTTAATTTCTCTAAAATAAACTCGTAAAGAATCACGCTAAGCAAGCGCAAACGCAAAGCTGCAAACAAGTAAGATTAGTAGTAGCGCAGAAGAGCACCTGTGTCATAATCACAGAAGACTTTTAAACATTATTAACCTGGAATGTATTGCAAGCAGCAACATTCTATCTGGTTGGAAGGAAAAAAAGATATTCGCAATATATAACATAGAGCAGAAGAACAGACACAAAGTTGTAATAATTAAATAGGTACTCACCAAGCCCCGGGACCTCCACTCCTAGCAGGTCCAGCAGGTCCTGCTCACGGTCCAGGATGTCGGACCACCGGTGCGTCAGCTGTGCCTGGGTGCGCCGGACCCCAGAGATGCGAGACACTGCCCGGCGCACCTTCCCCCACCGCTGCCGACGCTCCCGGAGGCCGTACCCGGACCCAGGCCTGCCACCTGCTGCCAGGGTTGAGGGGAGGTGGCGCTGCACAAAGAAAATTAGTGCAGCCAACTCCGCCTCCCCAAATAAGGCCCGTGCATGCACCCCTTGTGGGCGCCGCCTTCCGCAAGGAAGGCGGTCGCGGCTCTGGCTGCGCCGGCGAACAGCCCTGCCCTTGGACATGGTTCTGGGGACGGGGCGGGAAAGAAAAGGTAAAATAAATAAAGGAGTAAAGGAAATAAATAGCAGGCAATACAAAGAGAAAAAGTAGCTAAAAAACAAAAAAAAAGGTACACAAAAACCAAAAATATAGAGGCAGGAAAATAGTTAGAGAAATAATAAGTAATAAAGATCCGAAAAAAGTGGCTATAAACAAAGGATTGAAAAGATTTAGGGAGGATTGAAAATCAGGCCCCAGAACCATGCAATAGAGTGGAAAACAAGATGGCCGCGCCCGTTGCGACCACGTGGGCAAGTTCGCGCGATATTTTCTCCCTGAGCAAGCAAAAAGCAACGCGATCAAGTAAAAGCGATCGCGAACAGGAAATATCGACCGCGAACATGCATTGCGCGACCCGGAACAGGAAGTAAACAACGCCAGAGGGCGGGACAAGTGAAAACAAGATGGCCGCGCCCATGAGCGACCGCATGGGTAAGTTGGCGACCCGCGAACACGCAAAAAATACCGCGAACAGGCGGCAAAAAACTTCCGCATCTTCGCGATATTTCCGGCGTGTTTGCGGAGATTTTCTGCAATCTCGCGATAATTTGCGGAGGTTAATTCCGCAAATTCCGCCCACCCCTAGAAACCATAGCTCATGTTCTGTTTATTTGCCCAGAATACAAGGTCCCCCGTTATAAATGGATAAGAGCTGTCTGCATTCAAAAGGGTATCATAACAGGGATCACTGCATTGAGAATATTTCAAACTGACTGTTTTGAATTAATGGTGATAGCGATAGCTAAATTCTTGAAATGGATGTGGATAATAAGAACTGGGAAACTGAAAGCTCTCCAGTCGCCCTAAAATTAATTCCAGTATAATTGTGGCATTCCTACTTTTAACTACTAAAGTTTTAGTATGTTTTTATGGAAAACAGATATTTATTTTTTTAAATGGCCGAGTAGTAATATTAATTATGTAGTGAACTCCCGTGGTTCCTGGTTCAAGTGAAATGCTTCTGTGTCCAACCTAAATTTGTAGCTCTAATGGTTGTATTTGATGTTGTACCGTGCTCTCTTTTTTCTTTTCTTATGTATCAGATGATGAAATGTGTGTTTTTAATTTGTCTTTTATGGCAATATGTCGAAATAAAGACTGAAATGTTATGAAGTTTCCTAATTTCCTCATTTACTGCAGTCTCTTCAGTAGGAAATACTTTCAGTTTTTTACTTTGGTTCCATCAAGAAGGCATTCAGATGTGTAACACATTTGCCATAAATTCTGAATGGTAGCACTCTAGTTCCTCATTAGATCACGGTAGTAAAGCTACTGCTCACCAGGAAAGTCTGCTGCTGGTATTCAAAGTGCATGTTTCAGTCTGCATGTCAGAATTTTTTTATGAAATAGAAGAGGATTTGAGAAGTCAAAATGTGCCCTAATTTTTCTTTCTGCAGCACTAATCATAATTTCTATGGCAAAATGAACCCCCTCATTTTATTCCTTTTCAAATTAAATGTTGTAAGTGTTACCACTTTATTCCAATCAAGATGGCTTCAGGTGTGCCATACTTTTGTCATAAGTAAGACTGTTAGCGCTCTAGTTGTTCTTTAAAACACTCTGGGACATTCTGTCATTGGGCTATACTTGTCATTTGAGATGTCATCAGTGATGTCATCAGTGATGTCACTGACCATCTCATGAGTGATGTAATATGTGACGTCATCAGTAGTGCATAGCGGGGGCGCGCGAATTATAGTTAGCTGAACTAACTATAACGGGAGAATTTCTAGGGTTTTGTACGAGGGAAATGTCCAGCTAACCCCTGAAACCTATGGTTTATTCAGTGAATTTCTAAGGTTTTTTAAATGTCAATTCCTAACTATAACGTACATGAAACCTATGGTTTTTTCAGTGAATTTCAAAGGTTTTTTAAATACTAATTCCTATCTATAATTTATCTCTAAAGCTATGATGTTTAATGATTTTCATTGAATTTCTAAATTTTTCAATTTCAGTTTGTCAATTCCTTTAATTATGTTTTTTGAAAATTAATTTTTATCACCTTTTTTTAAACTTATTTTTTCAATTAATTTAAAAATAAAAAAATATTATTTGTTTTTATTGTTTTTTTTTTTTTAAAATGGTTAATGTTTTAAAATATATTTGATTATATTTTTTAAATATTTTGTAAACTATGTTTTCAAAATGTTATTTTTTATTTATTTTTTCAATATTTGGGGGTCCGCGCACCCTATGCGCACCCTTCTCGACCCCTACGCGCAAGCATCCGCGTACGGTAATTGTTGGGTATGTGTTTGGTGCGCGATTGCAATGCGACCGATACGCGACTCCAAGCCTATACGCGACACGTACGATGCTCGTTACGCAACGCTTGCGCGCTTACGCGATGCGTCGTGTGCCTGCAAGACGAGGTGGGTGCGCGAATCCCGCAAAATATTTAACATTTAAAAAAACATATATATATATGTATTTTATGTGAATATTAATTGAAGACAAACTGTAAACTACTCATAAAAGTAATATATTTTTAAATTTAATCCTATATTCTTTTTTAATTCAATTTCGGGGATGCGCGCTGGGTGCGTGCTGCGTAAGCGCACGGTGCGTGGATCCCACGTGACCTGAAAAAAAGAGATTTGATTGGTTCATTACACTTCCTGTTCTGACTATTGAAAGACCGCACCCATTTCAATCATTCTTCTTTGACCTTCTTTGGAGGAGCATTTCTTTGCAGAGAAGAAGCTTTTTTGACTAGGTTTTAACTTAGCTCAAACTTTTTTCTTAACAAACAATGGCTTCAGGGCAGCAGGCATCTCCTGGATCTCCTCATTCATCTGAGGATGATTTTTTGGAAGAGCCACCACGCACACCACGTTTTTTATCTGTGGTGTGGAAATTTTTCACATATCCTGAGGGGCAAACAAAGACCAATGCCACCTTGGTGACCTGCAAGATCTGCCAGAGAGTGCTGTCCTGTGGGGATCCAAACAAAAAATATTCATGCGGAACTGCGAGCATGATGAAACATCTAAGGACCCTTCATCCAGTAAACCTTGCTTGGGAGGAATGCCGAAGGATGAGAGTTGTTCCTGCTCCTTCGGATTCATCGCAGCCAAGCACTTCAAGAGTGCATCCTTCTGCACAAAATTTGGACATCCATACGCAGTTCCAATTTTTGAAAGTGCTCTGCATAAAATGCAATGCTACTTTATGCTACGGGCAAGCAAGAGAGTCACCATAGCTAGTTCTTTTTTTTCCTGAAGTTCATTGTTTTGTTCCTCCAGTTCTGTTTTTTCCTCTTTTTTTTTTTCAAGAAAATCCCCCAAAATTTAAAAATTGTTCAAAAAACCCCCCAAAAATATAAAAGAAGAAAGAAGAAAAAAATAGTTCTTCTAAGAACTAACTTTCCTGGTTTAAAAAAAGAGCTATATATTTTTTTGTTGGTGTGTGAATGTTTAGATGAATGTATGTGTAGAACGTAATTGACTGAATGAATGCATTAATAGCGTATGCTGAATGTATAAGTGCAGAACTATGAGGAAGTGCTGCAGCATCACACAGTAACCTCTTTAACTGCAGTGTGCTGTAGTACTTCCGAAGCACAGGGATGCAACATATGTACATAAATATGTTGCACATCTATGCTTCTCTCTGCACGGCTGCTTAAATTGCAGCCATGTGGTGACACAGGCACCCTTGCACCATAGTGGAAGGATATCTGTGTCATGTGCTGTTTGTTTTTGTGCAGAAAGACACACCCTCCTGCACAAAAACAATCAGTAAACGCATTTTTCTCCTTCAATGTATGCTGAACATTTTAACATGCATTGAAGATTTAAAAATGAGGAGAAAAGAAAACAATTCTCCTTGTTGTGCTTTCGTACACCAATTAGAGAGTGGTGCAGCATTCACACACATATCGAGATTCATGATTTCTGATAAATCTGGAGATGTGTCTTGTTCTATGAGAAGTCAGTGCAATCATGCACAACAACACGTATAGAACAACCTTTCAATGCAAAGTGGGGTGTATGATGAGGTTGTATTTACATGGAGTGGAAAAAGTACACAGAGCGCCTTTTCCTCTCTTTGTAAATATGAAAGAGTGTCTTGTGCAATAACTATGTTACAAAAAGTGACATATTTCTGTTTTAAAATTGCTTCCGAATGATAGAAGGTAAGCACAGAGTTTTGTCTGCAAAGATGCTCAAACAAGAATGATTGAAATGATTGCGATCATTTAATAGGTACAATGGGAAATATTATGAACCACTCAAATCTGTTTTTTTGGAGGTCACATAATATCCGGTAGCAGAGAGATTTCAAAACTACATCGGTATATACAGAGTGTTTTTAAAAACTTGTTCAATCTTTGTAGGTTCTTGCAGATCTGCCCATTCTGCATATTAATACTTAGTTAAACTTACCTTCACAGTAATAGAAATTAAAAATGGTATACATTTTTTTCAGATTTTTTTTGCATTGTAAATTGATGTAAACTGCTTATTTTAGAATTAGGATCTGTATAGAAAGGAAAAATAGTTATAAAATGTAATAATACATTTTTTACAACACAGCATAATTTCAACAAAGTAATTTGTTTGCCTTTTTTGCTGTTCTCAGAATATATTGAATTTCACTAGAAATAGTGATTTCAATCGTACTCATCACTTAAAAGCGGGCAAAAAAAAAGCAATCAAAAAGATTGTTTAAAAAAACCCAACATGCTATTCTCAGTAAAATACCACAAGATACAATTCACACATATATGAAATGCTTATGGCTAACAAAATCTTATAAGTTTAACTTATAAAAACTGTAAATGTTGTCGCTTAAAAATATTCACCGAGTCAAAGAGCACAAAAAATTCCATAATTCAAACATATACCTTTCCTTGAGGCCAAATGGTATTTTTGCACTCCTTTTCATGTAAATTGTCCAATGGTAGCCCTATCAAATTATAATAATAAATTCCTCAGAAAATGAATTATCTAAAACTTTGACTTTAAAATTATTAGGTAGGAATTAGGTAATTCCCTAGGCAAACGTTGTTTGAAAACCAAATGGTAATCATTACAAAGTGTCCAGCCTTTCTCACATTTTAGATAGGCAGTGTAATGTCCAGATGTGGCGGAAGGACCATCATGGAAAATTATTGCAATTGCTACAAAAGTCCTTCCTGATATTGATAGTTGTGATGCTACAAACTGCTTTATTAAAGTATCCAATTCTCTTCCATCAGCTGTACAATGTTGCATCATTAAAATTATGTATTGTCCATATTTTGTCAAAAATAATGTGGATAACATTTCTAGTTTACATTGGCTACACTAAACGTTTTGATTTGCACCTTTAACTAATTTATTGAAAGACACTGATTTACAGTCTGGTAATGTTAAATACAGAAATCTTTCAGTGTCTACATTAGTGGAACATGTATACATTCAATTTTCACAATGATGTTCCCATTTGTAAGAAAGGCCAAAAATATTTTCTATTTCTACACCTTCATTTTCAAAAATGGTAATCATATACATTAAAAATTCCTGAGCATCTTGTTGGATATTTTGTGTAAATTGTGTAGAACCAGAACACACATCCAAAAGATTACGAACATCTGAAACAGATTGTATTTTACTTGTATTTGTTGTCAATTTTTCGAAAACAGAATGTAACAGAGAACAAAATCTTTGTTGCCGATTCTGCATAATTTGTTCTTGCAAACCTTCAAGATAAAAAACAACATTGACCACTACATTAGCATAGCAGTTGACACATGAACTATTTTCAAACTGATAACCAACAACCTCTTCAACAGTGTCCAATTTCTTTTTACTTGCAATCACAACATTATCTTGTTCTTTTTCCTTCTCGACAAATTCAGAACAGATATTCTCAAACCTTCTTTTTCGACCAATCACACGCTTTTCAAATACAGGATATTGACCTAAATTTGGAGCATACACCCTTCTTAACCTATTATACTCTTTTACACAGTTTGCATCTGCAATAACCTTTGTCTCATCAAAATCAATGAAAAACAAACCAGATTACCGGAGTGAGTTGCAATAGATCTCCAAAAACTATGACGTGTTTTCCTCCAAATAACACGCCATACTCTGTTTTAAGAATTTGCTGCATTCTTAAATGCATAAAGGCAAGCATCAAGTTTCAGACCATGCTCACCTCATCAATAATGAGATGTTTCATTTTCTTCAAGACTCTTGAAACTTCACAACAAGCTTCTCCAGATAGTTTGTGGTATTCCAATTTGTTCTCATGCTCTACTGGTAGCATTAGTAAACGATGTAAAGTAATTCCTTTAATGTTATGTGCTGCCAACCCAGTTGGAGCAGTGACAACACCAGACAAATGCAACTCAGTTGTTTTTTGCAGATAACTTGTAATTACTTTAATTAAGAAACTTTTTCCTGTTCCAGCTTGACCACTCACATACATTCAGATAGGTTGAAATGATGTACATGAGCACCCTTTCTTTTCATGAAGTAATCCATGGTCAATCTGCTCTTTCACTTGTTGATATATTTGTTTCTGTTAAACATTTAGTTGTTCTTCCAAGTTTCCTAACTGTATTACATCTTCTTGAGCTTGATACATTGCTGTTTCCACCTCATTCATGGCAGTTGCTGCTTCATTTTCAACAATTGGATGTCCAAGTGGATCTTGACTCAGTACAGCAGAACTTTGACTGTCTTGAGAACTGTCTCTAGCAATCTCAGCTGCAATTGTAGCTTCTTTATCAATTTCATCATTCAACATTTTCACATAGTTTGCAAAAGCACTGCATTGTATGCTATCTTTACAAGCATTAAATGAATCTTCATAGCTCTGAAAATCTCCAAGTAATTCCAGTTCTGAACGCCATGGTTTGAACATTTGTAAAAGGGCTAAATAGTAAAATTCCCTTTTGTAAGCAGTGTCGCAACTCAGTTTCCTGTGATTAATTAAATTTCCTTTCCTTTGATTCACCAGACATCCTTCAGGACCAATCAATGCATATTTTCCATCATTGATGTTTTCTGTAGTATTCCGTTTAAAAGTGTAGTTTTGCAGCACTTCATAGAGACACATGTTCTGAAGATGATGACTTCTGTTTGGGTAATATGTGTCCAACATATTCGTTTTCAAAATATCTGTACTTTCTGGTTCTTTTTCTGCTAAATATTCAATTTCTTGAACAGATTTCAGTACCCGATTTCGCATTCCTGCAAGACCTAGACTCACCCAAATGATTCTTCTACTTTTGGAATATAGACTTGCAGATGATAACCGATCTGAACATTCATATGCTCCAATTTCACGATGTGATAACATCTTCAAACTGAAACTGTATAATTTCTTACTTAGAGTCTTCTCGTGAGAAATCTCTTCCCACATTTCTTTCAATTCCGTCTTTTCTGATTTAGTAATGTAGGACGTTACATATCGAGCAACAGCAATGGAATTGTCCGCAACATACTGAATATCCATGTTAGCGTTCCACATGGATAAAATAACTGGATTGTAGTCGTTTATGTATTTTGATTCTTTGCTTCTTCTTAAGTTGTAGGTATTTTTCGGAGACTTTCTTGTGATGGTATGTCGCATAGCTGACATAAAACTGTTCACTCTTCCTTTGGATAATACAGGACGTGGAAATCCAAAACGAGAATTGGTTTAGAACTTATCCTTTGACTTGTACTTTCGTCGACAGTATTTTCCACATCGATGGCTTTGGAATCGTAAGACTTGTTGTTTTAAGTACTTATGTTCTCTGCTATTGGGTACAGCACATGTGGCATAATCTTCAATGAAAGACAAACAGTTTCATCTAAATCTGTTCCAAATTTGGGGGCGTCCTTGATCCATAACAACATATGTATATGAGGAGCACCTCTTGCTTGATACTCCTTTCTCCAAAAGAAATCCACAACTTCTCCAAGAGGAGAATTCTTTTTATTGCAGATGAAAGAAATCATAGCTTCAAATCTATGATTTAAATATCTGCACACTTTAACAGGATCCAATGAGCACAATTCTCCTGGTGTCTTGTATTAAATATTTTTTATATTTGAATTTGCCTCTCGAAAAAATTCAAGTAAATCATCCCAAGCATACTCAGCACAGCTTAGTGTAACAAACCATGTAGGAGTTCCCAAGTTCCGTAGCATACATTTCAGTTCTCCATGACGACGGTACCAATATTCATTAGTCCCTCGCTGACATGCCATCAGATTAATCAATTGAGATTCTAAATGATCATCTCTCTGATGCACTTTATCCATAAAATCCTTTGCAGTTACATTTTGCAGATGCATTCCAGTTTTTAAAATGTGATTTACTGCATATGAAAGTCCAGACAAGTCACTTTCAAACAGAAGATGAAACATATAGGGGATACATTGTCGAAATCTTGGATCTTCTGCATATAATCTTGTTGTCCGATATTCAGATGCAGGAATTTGCACAGGACGTTCATCATATCGTCCACCTTTTCCTGTTGGAAACAACTGCGGGAAACAAGGAGCTTCCAAGCTCTCTTCCCATACACTCATGGGACTACCTGTTGCTTTTTTCATTCGGAACAACTCAATCGTATTCCCCATCACCTCTTTGGAATGAAGTGGATGTACACTGTAATGTTCATAGATTTCTTCACATCTGGACATGTCCACTTTTTCAATTTGTCCACTTAATGTTTCAGTATCTTCTGCTAAATCTATTTCTTCTTCTCCTACAAACACATTTCTATAGTACTCATTACTTTTTAACACATACAATGATGCCTTTTGCACTTTTCTAACATCCACTAACTCTTGCCAGATTTTCTTATTCTTAGTAGGAACACCATTAACTAGAATAACTAGTGGCTCATTTTCTGCATGGTCTACACTAATGGTTTCAATATTTTTCCTTAAATCTAATGGTAAATACACAACTCTTCCTTTCAATTCTCTTTGCAACTCTGATGGAGGTAATTTACCTGTTTTAGGCTCCATATGAACAATAGACTGAAACGGGTAAACACATTGAATGAGAATAGACTCATACGTATTTAAATCTATCAGCTCTGGAGGAATAGCAACCAACTCTAGATTATTATGAACAGCTCTAGCAGGCATTTTATTCTCATCTAATTTGTTATAACAATATTTGCAAATACGCTGCTCAGATCCCAAATCAAAACAATCCTCTACCAACAAATAAGTTGCAAATTCCATCCACTTATCATTATGTTCTATTTCACTTTTTAAATACAGATTGACACCCCTAGTCTGATTTTTATAGTGAGTTCACCGACAACAAATACAAGAAACATTTGGTCTTTCACCTGAAATTACCTTAAACTTTGTGATTTCATCCCAAAATTATCTGTAATTACGGGTTCTACATTGTCTTCAACATTTTGTTCTACTAATGTGTCAGTTTCTGCACTCTCTTGCTGAGGACCAAAGTAACAAAACTCAATATCATCACAAACCTTCTTCACATCTGATACTGAGCCACTCAAAAGAGCACCGTTCAACTCATTTAACTTTAGTGCTGGACTTTTCGCATATTACAATCTTCTCACTAACTTCCGCATTTGAGTATGATGTACTGCCAGCATCCTGAAATGGTGAAAAACACTTTCACAAACTTTCCTAGAAAGACAAGCCAGAGAATGACCTTGCAAACCAGTATTTTTTCTCACTCTGCAAGGGTCTAGTCCTTGCAACACCTTAATCTTTTGTTTAACACTTTTTTTTACTATATACTCGTAAACAAGTACATAATTTATCACTAGATTCCTGTCGGACACTACAAATACTACTGCAATCCCAAGTGTACACAGGGTGTTTAGGACGTCTCCCTAGAACTTCATCAGCTATCACTCCTTCTGCATTTCTTTCAACCATTTTCTCTTTCTCAATTGGACAACCATCTCTAACTTCATAACCTCTACCACTGGTGTCAACTGCATACAGTAATTTTTTGCTCAGTAAATAACTCTCTTCATTAAAGAAAGGCTCTGAATTGGAACTGTGTTTCCATTCTCAACAAAAAACATCACAATTTTGTTTTCTATTAATTACTCTTTTCCTCCTACTTTTGGCCTTCATTAAATGGATTGGTTTATCTAGTGATCAAATTCTGTTTAATACTGACATGAATAGTTTCCTTTTTACTTCAAAAGCATTTTCAACAATGTTTTCAATATGCTTCTTCTTTTTATAAAATAGAGCTCTCTTTTTATATTTCTTCACATCTTTCAGCAAATTATGTACTACTCTCTTGCAAAATATTTTTTTGCGTAATTCCTTATACTGATTTTGCCTTCTTTTAGCATACTTTGTTTCCTTTGACTGAACCTTTGCTTTTTTGCTTTTCCTCTTATTTTGAATTTTTTTTCTAGTTGAAACATTCTCAGTGGTTTCAGCATTCTGTACATTCTGTTTGCTCCTACAAACATTTTTAATAAATTGCTTTGTGATCTTACCAGAAGATTTTTTCTTTTTAGCCACATTATCTTGTACATTCAATACTTATGGTTGATGTTTCTTCAAGTAATTCTCCTGTCTCTGTTCTTTTCCTTTTTTTTCTGGCATGATTTCTCTATTTTAAAGTTGAAAAACAGTATCTGTAAAAAAGAATCACAAATAAAAGTATATTAATACCTTTCAAATTTATACTATTCTATTACTGTAGAAACATATTTTATATAAAAACTGACTAGGAAACTATAGCCCTTAAGCACAAGTGTGACGATGGTTAAAACACTACATGCATAGTGCATACTACTTTGAAGCAGTTCATGCCCTAAAGCCTACCTCACTAAAAGACTACATGCTAACTGACTGAATGATTACAATACTATGAGGAGACACACTGGGTGAGTGACAGGGTGTTTCCTAGAAGTGTATGAATACTGACATGGATATTGATGGTGTGAAAGACAAGTCTGTAGGTGATTAGAGACCTACATGTATAGTGGACACATGTTTGAATCCATCCATATGTTAAGGCCTGTCTCAGTCCAATAGTACTAGGATACTGACTGAATGATTAGAGTACTGCAAGGAGAGTGCCTGGCTGAATTTATAAGTGTTTGGGTTTTGGCACAGTGAATGGATTAGTCCATGGTGCTGAATGGATCGCTAGAGGACTGCAAGGGGAGTGACAGGGTGTTTGCTAGAAGTGTATGAATACTGACTAGGGAATTGAAGGTGTGAAAGACAAGTGTGTAGGTGGTTAGAGGACTGCATGCATAGTGGATAGTAATTTGAAGTAATTCATGTGCTAAGGCCTGGCTCACTGCATGAGTACTTGGGTACTGACTGAATGATCAGAGTACTGCAAGGAGAGAGCCTGGGTGAATTTATAAATGGTTGATTTTCGGCGCAGTGAATGGATTAGTACATGGTGCTGAATGGGTCACTGGAGGAGTGCAAGGGGAGTGATAGGGTGTTTGCTGCAGTGTATGTATACTAACTGGGGAATTGAAGGTGTGAAAGACAAGTGTGTAGGTGGTTAGAGGACTGCATGCATACTGGATAGGCGTTTGAAGCAATTTATGTCCTAAAGCCTGGCTCACTGCATGAGTACTTGGGTACTGACTGAATGATTAGAGTACTGCAAGGAGAGTGCCTGAGTGAATTTATAAGTGGTTGGCTTTCGGCGCAGTGAATGGATTAGTACATGGTGCTGAATGAGTCACTGGTGAAGTATAAGGAGAGTGACAGAGTGTTTGCGGGAACTGTATGAATACTGTCTGGGCTATTGAAGGTGTGAAAAACAAGTATGTAGGTGGCTAGAGACCTACATCCATAGTGGATAGACGTTTGAAACAGTCCATAGAGTAACACTTGGATCACTGCAAAAGTACCTGAGTACTGACTGAATCATTAGAGTACTGCAAAAAGAGTAACTCGGTGAATCTTTTTAAGAATTTGGATTCTAGTGCAGTGAATAGATTAGTATTTACTGCCAAATGAGTCAGTGGAGGAGTGCAAATAAAGTGACAGAGTGTTTATTGGAGTTTATAGATACTGACAGAGAAATTGAAGGTCTGAAAGGCAATTGTGTTGGTAGTTAGAGGCCTCCATGCATACTGGAAACACGTTTGAATCAATCCTGTGCTAAGGCCTGCCTCACTCCATTAGTACTTAGGTACTGACTGAATGATTAGACTATTGCAAGAAGCGTACCTGGGTGAATTTACAAGTGTTTCAGTTTTGGCCCAGTGAATGCATTACTACATGGTGCTGAATAAGTCACTGGAACACTACAAGGGGAGTGACAGGATGTTTGCTGAAAGTACATGGATACTGACTGGGGAACTGAAGCTGTTAAAGACAAGTGTATAGTATGTTAGAAGACTGCATGCATACTGCATAGACATTTGAAGCCCTCTATGTGTAATGCATGGTTCACTACATGAGTACCTGGAAACTGACTGAATCATTAGACTACTGCTAGGAGAGTGCCTAGGTAATACGTTTAAGTTTTTCAGTTTTGGCGCAGTAAAAAGATTAGTACATGGTCCTGGATCAGTCACTGGATGAGTGCAAGATGAGTGACAGGATGTTTATTGAAGTATATAGATACTGACTAGTTAATTAAAGAAGTGAAAGACAAGTGTGTAGGTGACTAGAGGCCTGTATGCATACTGGATAGGGGTTTGAAGCAGTCCATGTTGTAAGGTCTGGCTCACTGCATGAGTACTTGGATACTGACTGAATGATGAGAGTACTGCAAAGAGAGTGCCTGAGTGAATTATAAGTGTTTGGGTGTTGGCGAAGTGAATGGTTTAGTATATGCTGCTGAATGGGTCACTAGAGGAGTACATGGGGAGTGACAGGGTGTTTGCTTGAAGTGTATGGATACTGACTGAGGAATTAAAGGTGTGAAAGAGAACTGTGTAGATTGTTTTCAGAACTGCATGCATAGTGGATTAGCATTTGAATCAATGCATGTGCTAAGGCCTGCCTCACTCTGTTACTACTTGAATATTAACTGAATGTTTATAATATTGCAAGGACAGTTCCTGGGTGAATACATAAGCAATGACTGCCTTCTAATTCTACCAAAACTTGAGAACAGGAAGGTTTTTAAGCAGTTATGCGTATTCAAAGATATGAAGTACCCAAATGCTTCTCTCACAGTGGCTCCCAAATGCACACAGACTTACAGTGTGATTCTAGACGAGCAACACTATCCCTAGGAGTTTACCAAAACTCATTCACTACTGTGGAAGGGGTAAGGGGACTGCACACAATCTACATATTTCAGTACTGCACTTTACTGTCAATGCCTGACTCATTTTATCAATGCATAAGCAAAGACTGGCTTCTAATGCTACTAAAACTTGACAACATGACAGGTTTTAAAACAGTTGTCTGTCAGCAAATACACGATGTTACCAAATGCTTCTCTCACAATCCTTACCTAAATACAGACAGACTCAAAGTGCGATTTTAGGCAAGCAACACTATCCTAGGAGTTTACCAAAACTCATTCACTAGTCTGTAAGGGGTAAGGGTACTGCACACAATCTACATATTTAAGTACTGCACTTTAGTGTCAAACCCTGACTCATTTTATCAATGCATAAGCAAAGACTGGCTTCTAATGCTTCTAAAACTTGACAACATGACAGGCTTTAAAACAGTTATCTCTCAGCAAATACATGATGTTATCAAATGCTTCTCTCACAGTGGTTCCCAAATGCACACTAACTCACAGTGTGATTCTAGACAAGCAACACTATCCTAGGAGTTTACCAAAACTCATTCACTAGTCTAGAAGAGGTAAGGGTACTACACACACAATCTACATATTTAAGTACTGCACTTTAGTGTCAAAGCCTGACTCAGTTTATTAATACATATGCAAAGACTGGTTTCTAATGCTACTAAAACTTGACAACATGACAGGTTTTAAAACAGTTATCTCTCAGCAAATACATAATGTTACCAAATCCTTCTCTCTCAGTGGTTCCCAAATGCACACAGACTCACAGTGTGATTCTAGACAAGCAACACTATCCCTAGGAGTTTACCAAAACTCATTCACTACTGTGCAAGGGGTAAGGGGACTGCACACAATCTACATATTTCAGTACTGCACTTTAGTGTCAAAGCCTGACTCATTTTATCAATGCGTAAGCAAAGACTGGCTTTTAATGCTACTAAAAATTTACAACATGACAGGTTTTAAAACAGTTATCTGTCAGCAAATACACGATGTTACCAAATGCTTCTCTCACAATCCTTACCCGAAAGGAATACAGATTCACAGTGTGATTTTAGACAAGCAATACTATCCTAGGAGTTTACCAAAACTCATTCACTAGTCTGGAAGGGGTAACAGTACTGCACACAATCTACATATTAAAGTACTGCACTTTAGTGTGAAACCTGACTCATTTTATCAATGCATAAGCAACGCCTGGCTTCTAATGCTACTAAATCTTGACAAAATGAGAGTTTTTAAACAGTTATCTGTCAGCAAATACATGATGTTCCCAAATGCTTCTCTCACAGTGGTTCCCAAATGCACACAGACTCACAGTGTGATTCTAGACAAGCAACACTATCACTAGGAGTTTACCAAAACTCATTCACTACTATGGAAGGGGTAAGGGGACTGCACACAATCTACATATTTAAGTACTGCACTTTAGTGTCAAAGCCTAACTCATTTTGTCAAAGCATAAGCAAATACTGGCTTCTAATGCTACTAAAACTTGACAACATGACAGGTTTTAAAACAATTGTCTGTCAGCAAATACATAATTTAACCAAATGCTTCTCTCACAATGCTTACCCAAATACACACAGACTCACAGTGTGATTGTAGACAGACAACTATCCCCTGTACAAAACACATTTACTAGTCTACAAGATCTAAGGTGACTGCACACATTGCAGAAAATCTACTACTACAGATTAGTACCAAAATGTTTCTCTCAAAATGATTCCTAAATGCACACAGACACACAGTGTGATCCTAGACAAACAACACTATCCCTTGCACTATACCAAAACACATTTCTTAATCTAAGAATACTACATTTTAGTGTAGAAACATAACTCATTTTGCAAATTTATAAACAATAACTGATTTCTAATGCTACCAAAATATAAAAACAGCACAGTTATCTTTCTGCAAACACATGAAAAACACAGATGCTTATCACAGAATTATTCTACATGCACACACACTGTCAATAAGATAGTAGACAAAAAAAGTACTCCCTGCACTTTACCAGGAGAAATACATTAACCTGATTAAAATCAAAATAAAGCACATACATACCCTCACAATTAAATAACTCACCTTTCAAGTTGTTTTGTAGATTAAGAAGTATATCAGTCACACACCAGATTTTCTTATACAGAATCTCTGCACTGTGCACCTGTCAGCAAAACCAAAGAATGGCAAAGTTTCCCTCTCATTTTCCACACATATACATGTAAACATCAAATCACATTCCTTCCCACATAAATTCAAAAGCAAACACACATTTCTATTGGTTAAACATTTCAACACTTTCCAAATGACATAACTTTTAACCCTACCCCCAATCTGCCTTTTGCCTGTTACCATAGGAACAGGTCATGGAACACTGAACTGAGCATACAGGTCACAAGTTCAGCACACAATGTTGCTAATCAAAACAGCAAGTGTGCTTGACTTTTCAACATATCAGCTAATCCTATATAATGTTCCTTTTACTCACTTTTTGTTAACCAATAAGAATCATGCGTTTAAAAAAACAGAAACATGCACCCTACCTTTCAGTGTAGAAGGTTGTCAAACAACCAATGATTTCTTGTCTTTTTTCAAAACTGCATCTTAGCCACCATTTTAGAAAAATCTTACTTTTCAAACTGCCATTTTATTTACAGAGACCATCTGAGTGCATCCAGACCTCCCTACAAGATGCTTAGAGTGTAGATTGTGGAACACAGCTATATTTTCTGGAGCCAAAGGTATGCAGAAAACAAAGGCATTCACAAAGACCTAGGTTTGCCAAATGTAGACATTAAATGGATTGGGCAGAGAGGGTTAAAGTGGCACCAATTGATGCCATTGGTAAAATTCTTTATGCATATCCAACACCCTGACCTCATAATAGTGCACTTTGGTGGCAATGACCTAGGCACTTTGACTGGGGTATGTCTGGAAATGCTTATGAAGAACACCTTTGCAGAATTGATTTCACTTTTCCCCAAAACTGCCTTTGTGTATTCTAACATATTCCTAAGGCAGAAATGGAACTGGTCCAATCATTTTTGTCCACAAATTGAGAAAGCTAGGAAACATGTGAATAAATCTGTTTCTGCTTTTCTCCGAGACTATAGAATGGGGTCCATTTACAATAACAATCTGCGCTTTCATATGCAAGAGATGTATAGGAGAGATGGAGTAAACTTTACAGATGAAGGAAACAGAGTCTTCCTCAACAACTTTAGACTCTGTATAGGTATTTACTTATAAGTACCAAAAACTCAGAATGAACACAACGGCTCTTTTTATAGCCACTCAAGAACAAAACACTTAAGCTTGATGTTTATCTCCCAAAAATGTCAGGTTTTTTTCCTTGGATCCGTGCACCCAACGCGTTAGGAACCGCGTACCCAACGTGAGAGAAACCGTGCACCCAACGCGTTAGGAGGCACGACACCTAATTTTACCATGAAAAAAAAAAAAAGCCCCTATCACTAATTTTTATTATCCCCGGGGACCCCATCCCCCGGGGCTTATAAAAAAAATGTTGGAGACCGTGGGGGGAGCCCCAACGCCCCCATGGTCCCAGTCAGCTCCCCGCCTCCTTCGGGAGCCGGCATTGCTTTTCCACATGGGGTGCTGCTGACATGCAGCTCCCCGTGTGGAAAAGCAATATCGTTTGGATTTTGAAAGAGAGAGCAGGTTTCCCTGCTCTCTCTTTCAAAATCCTAGCATGGTTTGCTATGGGAGGGCGGGAGACTCCTGCCCTCTCAAAGCAAACAACAGTGTCCTGGGGGTGGGCACCCCAGCACACTGTAGGGGCCGGCCCTGGGGGGTGGCGGTCCCCAGGGCCCTCGAGGGCACCAGGAGGGGGGGCCACACAGCCCCCTCCCCCTATTAATTTAGCAACATTTTGCCCCCGGGATTGGGCCCACCCAGGGGCTAATTATTAACGAAGCGCGGAAGCGCGGAAGCGCGGAAGCTCGAGCTTCGGGGTTTTTTTTTTCCGGCCGGATCCGCGCACCCTGCCGGCATTTCGCCGATTTTTTGGTTTTTTTAAAAAGGGGGCCCCACAGGGTCCTTCTGGGACCCCTAAGCAACACTTGAGGGTCAGAGTATTTCTACCCTGCCCCCTTTACATGTTTTAAACACTTATTCCCCTTACTTCTTCAGCCTTGCTTCTACCGAGGCACAAAATGGCTGCCACCAGTTCCTGGTTTCGAATGTAGACAGACACTTCACAGCCAATTAGCATTCAGCGCGTGATCGGGAAGGTGCACGCTCGGTTCGGGGAGGGTGCGCTTAGGGTGCGCATAGGGTGCGCGGTTGCTCCGAGGCCATAGATATATCTATCTTTTTTACTCTAATTTTCTCAGGAACTACTGAACAGATTTACACCATTTATGGAAAAGGCACAAGTCTGAACTGAGGACTACCTCTTTGCCAAATTTGGTGCAATTCTGTTCAGCAGTTCGGGCTGTAGCTGCGTCAAAAGGTCCTATGGGAAATTGCATAGGGAAAACGCGTTTTGGGACCCCCCTTTTTTCTTAGACCCCCACTTGACGAATCACCACGAAACTTTCAGGATAGGAGCGGACCGGAGCTGGCCAAAAGTTTGGAAAATTTCGCAAAGATTCGTCAACCGGCGCCAGACTTATTGGGAATAGAATGTTGCGGATTTCCTATGGAAAATAGGTCCTAACTATTACTACCTACTGGCAACTGCCAGTAGGTAATATACACATATATATATCAACGCTCCAGAGGTTACCACACAGTAGGGAAGCACTCGAACAACAGGTAGGTTCACCTCTTTAACCTTAAATCTTTGGTACAGGCAGGTTCAGCAAGCAAGTAAAATAAAGCAGTTCCAACACGTCGCCTTACGCGTTTCGAAAATCTCTTCATCAGAGGCTTTGGCGTGGATAGCGTGCAGTTGCAGACACTCCCCCATTGTTATGCTTGCATCCACATATGATGCATTATGGGAAAGACAGTCCTCTTATTTCACCGTGAATCGTTGCACTTGTATTTTCTGCTGTCCTTAAGGCTCTGCATGAGGACTGTCTTTCCCATAATGCATCATATGTGGATGCGAGCATAACAATGGGGGAGTGTCCGCAACTGCACGCTATCCAAGCCAAAGCCTCTGATGAAGAGATTTTTGAAACGCGTAAGGCGACGCGTTGGAACTGCTTTATTTTACTTGCTTGCTGAACCCGCCTGTACCAAAGATTAAAGGTTAAAGAGGTGAACCTACCTGTTGTTCGAGTGCTTCCCTACTGTGTGGTAACCTCTGGAGCGTTGATCTATAAGCGGCAGGCCAGCCGCTGGGAAGGCACCACCCCGCGATAACTGGGGGCCACTTGGGATTTGGATATACCTGTCCTGTTGTGGGACAGCGGGCTGAAGATTAAGACGGGCCGGCAGGTGAGGGGCTCATGCAAAGCCTAAAGGACAGCAGAAAATACAAGTGCAACGATTCACGGTGAAATAAGAGGACTGTCTTTCCCATAATGCTTCATATGTGGATGCGAGCATAACAATAGGGGAGTGTCCGCAACTGCACGCTATCCACGCCAAAGCCTCTGATGAAGAAATTTTCGAAACGCGTAAGGCGACGCGTTGGAACTGCTTTATTTTACTTGCTGGCTGAACCCGCCTGTACTAAAGATTAAAGGTTAAAGAGGTGAACCTACCTGTTGTTTGAGTGCTTCCCTACGGTGTGGTAACCTCTGGAGCGTTGATCTATAAGCGGCAGCCCAGCCGCTGGGAAGGCACCACCCCGCGATAACTGGGGGCCACTTGGGATTTGGATATACCTGTCCTGTTGTGGGACAGCGGGCTGAAGATTAAGATGGGCCGGCAGGTGAGGGGCTCATGCAGTGCCTTAAGGACAGCAGAAAATACAAGTGCAACGATTCACGGTGAAATAAGAGGACTGTCTTTCCCATAATGCATCATATGTGGATGCGAGCATAACAATGGGGGAGTGTCCGCAACTGCACGCTATCCACGCCAAAGCCTCTGATGAAGAGATTTTGGAAACGCGTAAGGCGACGCGTTAGAACTGCTTTATTTTACTTGCTTGCTGAACCCGCCTGTACCAAAGATTAAAGGGTAAAGAGGTGAACCTACCTGTTGTTCGAGTGCTTCCCTACTGTGTGGTAACCTCTGGAGCATTGATCTATAAGCGGCAGCCCAGCCGCTGGGAAGGCACCACCCCGCGATAACTGGGGGCCACTTGGGATTTGGATATACCTGTCCTGTTGTGGGACAGCGGGCTGAAGATTAAGACGGGCCGGCAGGTGAGGGGCTCATGCACAGCCTTAAGGACAGCAGAAAATACAAGTGTAACGATTCACGGTGGAATAAGAGGACTGTCTTTCCCATAATGCATCATATGTGGATGCGAGCATAACAATGGGGGAGTGTCCGCAACTGCACGCTATCCACGCCAAAGCCTCTGATGAAGAGATTTTCGAAACGCGTAAGGCGACGCGTTGGAACTGCTTTATTTTACTTGCTTGCTGAACCTGCCTGTACCAAAGATTAAAGGTTAAAGAGGTGAACCTACCTGTTGTTCGAGTGCTTCCCTACTGTGTGGTAACCTCTGGAGCGTTGATGTATATATATATGGATTTCGGAGAGGAAAGACGGCAGTCATGAGGTTACCCAACCCCATGTTGGGCGACGTGCATTGTCATTGTTGCCCCTGCCAGATACAATCCCTGATCTCTGAGGCTGAGGTGGTCGGGGGACCCAAGGAGGCGTGATGTTCCTTTACCTAACGGGATATTGGTTTCAAAACGAACTGTCCTGCCATTCCGCTCATCCACCAGGCATTACACCCCTCACGCATTCCCTACCTGGATTTTACCTTGCTTTCTGGGAGTTGCAGTTCTTTAACACCACTCGAACTGACAACAGGTGAGCAGTCTATCACAGGGAGTGGAGCGGGCCCTCAGCCAATAAGAGGGCAGCAGGACTCAGGATCGTGATGGGGAAGCCTCCTGGACATTATGGCGCTGACGAAGGCTGATGTGCAGCCGAAATGCATTCGCCACTTTAAGGAATAAAGCTGCTTCCCTACTGGTCCCCGGTATGGTCTCTACTCATTCGCAAGAAAGAGGTTCGTGGATATATATATATATATATATATATTCACTGAAAAAACCATGGGTTTCAGGCACGTTATAGTTAGGAATTAGCATTTAAAAAACCTTAGAAATTCACTGAAATAAACATAGGTTTCAGGGGCGTTATAGTTAGCTGGACTTTTCACTCGTACAAAACCATTGAAATTCCCCCGTTATAGTTAGTTCAGCTAACTATAACATGCACGCCCGCAATGCACTGCTGATAACATCACATATTATATCACTCATGAAATGAATGCAATATGTGACATCATCAGTAGTGCATTGCGGGCTCGTGAGTAATAGTTAGCAGAACTAACTATAACGGAGGAATTTCTATGGTTTTGTATGAGTGAAATGGGCAGCTAACTATAACGCCCCTGAAACCTATGGTTTTTTCAGTGAATATATATATATATATATTCACTGAAAAAACCATAGGTTTCAGGGGTGTTATAGTTAGCTGGACTTTTCACTTGTACAAAACCACTGAAATTCCCCCGTTATAGATAGTTCAGCTAACTATAACTCGCGCGCCCGCAATGCACTGCTGTTGACGTCACATATTACATCACTCATGACATGGTCAGTGACATCACTCATGACATCACTGATGACATCTCAAATGACATCACTGATGACATCACTGATGTCATCATCCAGTGAATGTGTGTTTTTCTGAAAATTAAATATGTTTTATATATGTATATCTCAAGGTCGATGGAAGAATAAATGGGTATATAAGTGTCTAAATGGATGATTTGTTTTTGAAAAATTGATTGTGTAACTGACTGATTAAGTGTATCATAGTGAATACATGGCTTAGTGAGTAATGTTTAAATATGTAAATATCTGTATCAGTCTCTCACTTTGTGTATAAGTGGCTGCATGGGTTGGTGAGTAGCTACATGGGTGTCTATATAGGTTATTAGTTGGTTGAGTGTCTGCATGGTTCGGTGGGGGGTATTACGTAGTGCATCGGTGCATGAATGAGTGACACACTGTTTGTATGTGTTGAAGACAGCATGTGTGCAGGACTGTATGGGTGGATGAGTGTGTGTATGGGTGTGTTAGTGAGTGAATGACTGTCTCAATGGTGTCTTTATGAGTAAATACATATGTTTTAAACTATTATATGTGACTATTGGTGTATATAAGTGAGTATATGTGAGAGTGAGAGATTGAAAGAGTTCCTGTATGAATAAGTATGTGTTTCTATAAGTGATTGTTTAAAAGAGTAAGTATGTGTAAGTTTCCATAGAAGTAAGTGTGGTGGTGAGTGTATAACTGTATATACAAGTAAATGTATGTTTGATTCTTTATTAGCATGAGTGACTATGTGTGTGAGTAACTCTATGGATGAGTGGCATTGTGTAACAGGATGTATAGGTGTATGAGTACATATGATGAGTGAGTACATGTATGAGTGACTGTATAGGACTGTTGGTGAATGAGTGGATGTGTATGTGGACCTTAGAATTACTAAAGAGGTTGTTGTAACTGGAATTGTGATGTCCATTGTTTTGAAAATTTTAGTCTCTATCTTTGAATGTGTGTATCAAAGGTTATATTAGGGTGAGAGGAGGTCTGCCACTCTATCACAAGGATGATGTCATCAGTGATGTCATTTGAGATGTCATCAGTGATGTCATGAGTGATGTCACTGAGCATGTCATGAGTGATGTAATATGTGACGTCATCAGCAGTGCATTGCGGGCACGCGAGTTATAGTTAGCTGAACTAACTATAACGGGGGAATTTCAATGGTTTTGTACAAGTGAAAAGTCCAGCTAACCATAACACCCCTGAAACCTATGGTTTTTTCAGTGAATTTCTGAGGTTTTTTAAATGCTAATTCCTAACTATAACGTGCCTGAAACCTATGGTTTTTTCTGTGACTTTCAAAGGTTTTTTAAATGCTAATTTCTAACTATGCCTACAGAGATAGGACATGTGACGAAAGAAGAAAAAATGCACAGAAACAAAAAAAAGAAGTGCAGAAAGAAGCAACAGAAGTCCTCAAAGACGAAGAAAAGTGCAGGAAGAAGGATAACGTGCAGAAAGAACAAAAAGAAGAGCAGAAAGAAGCCTTGTTGCAAAATCATCCTGTACCCTCCACTTTTTCAGACGGATACTGGTGGTAACTGAGTCTGACTAACCAGTCCTAGAGCCAGTGCTATGTTAAAAGACACTTAGAATACAGTGAAAACACCTACATACACTAGGGAACATTATGCGTTGGGGTCCCCCTGTTATTAGCATGACCTCCTCTGTAAGCCCCTAGTATATAATAGGGCAGGGGGGTTAAAACTACCTCTTAAAACAGGCCACAGGGTGTTTTTGCACACGTCACCTCAGGCCCCGTCCCCTCCCTTCACCACTGTGTAAACGCGCCCTGTGGCTGTTCTAAGTTGAGAGATTAAGTCCCCTTGAATCCTAAGGGTCCCTAGGGTCAAACTAGACCACTGGGTACCTCCAGTAAGCGCCACAGGGCTGCGTTGCAGAGAGGTGTAAAAAGGGGCTTGGCCTCAGTACACCTGTCTGCAGCGCAGCTCCCTGGTGCATACTGGAGATGCCTGTTGGGCTAGTTGGCCCTCAGGGACCCTCAGTATTGAAGAGGAATTAATTCCCCAACTTACAACTCGCCAGGGGGCGCGTTTGCAGAGTGCTGCAAGGAGGGGGCATTGCCTCCGGTACAATGCCAGTCTTTTATTTATTTTAATTTTTTTAAGAAGGGGGGCTGTGTGGTTCCCCTACTTGTTCTAATTTATTGGCCCTGATGACCCCATCCCCAAGGGCCTGTCTCCTAATTATATTTTTTTGACCCCATTCCCCAGGGCCGGCCACTGTTTTTTATTATTTTTAAAAAATATATTATTTATAGACACACCTAGGACATGCTGGACAAACCGTACGTACCTATCACCATGACGATTTGCGTGATATTCATTAAAAGGCAACTATGCATAAAATGAATCCACGTGGAATGTATTTACACCACTAGTGAAGCTCTGACATGTCTGATGCCCTACCGTGCCTAATCCCGGTAGACACCCTTGTCGTTTATTTATACAAACATGGGTAGCTATTGACGAGCACATTTAATACACATGCACACCAAGCCATTCAAAGGGGATTCGACAAAAATTCGACCAAAACTATGCAAGAAACCCCCCTCATGGTTAATAAAACACACATCCACTGCCGGATGTGTAATACTTTTTATTTTACTCTGGAAAGGGGACAAACATCACTTGAGAGTCACAGCGCGCTCCTGGCAGAGCCCAATGCTGTGTTACACCCACCATTGTCTGCTGAGTGCCACACACCTCTGTGTTTTATTCCACTAGCTAGTGCATATGCTATGACACTCTCTAGCCCATGTGCACTGTAACACCACCCCGTGAATATGTCATGCCCCACTTGTCTTCGCACGGGTTATATTGCCCCATCTAACGTGCCTTCCTCGATGCCTATGTTATAACGCACAGTGCTATGCCATACATATTACAATCTGGGATCCATATCTTTGTCACAGTGCATATGCAACGTTACACTCCCCAGCACATATTTTATATTAAAACTTTAGAGACTAGTTAGGTTACACAACACTGCCCTGTGCATATTAAACTCCAAGGCGCATATTGCATAGCACGCGCTAGTGCCTGTGCTATCTCACGCTCTCCAATGAATCTGTCATTAGCCTCCTCCCTCCTGCCATGCATGGTCTGATGTGCTGCCACTGCCCTCAATTTAGTATGATGTACCAGTCCACTCCTTCTGCCCTCCATTGCCCAATTCTATGCCCCATCATTGACCTCCTGCTTAGCCTCTGTGCTTAGCTTGCTGCCCCTATTCTCCTTCCCCCTGCCCTCCGATGTCTTTGTGCATGCCCCTGCTCCATCCTTTTTGCCCACCATGTTCCATGGACATGCCACTCCTATCTACTCTGAGTGTTCTGTTGAGCTGCCACTCCCCTCCCATCTGCCTAGCATTGTCAGATGACTGTAACCTGTCCCTGCCACCTCCACCCTGCCTGTCCACATGCCATGCCCCTATCCTCTTCCTCCTGTCCTACATGGTCCATTGTACTGCCACACCCTTCTGCCCTCCCTGGTCTGTTGTGCTGCAACTGCACCTCCTGCCTGCCCCGTGCGGTCTGTTGTGAGGCCCCTTCCCCTGAACTTTCTTGTCTGTGCACAGGTCCTGACCCTCCCTTCTATCCTCCATCGTCCTTTGTGCATGCCCCTGCACTCTCCTTCTTGACCATCATAGCCATTGTGCTGCCACTAACCCTCCCACTTGCCATGCATGGTCTTCTGTGCTGCCATGGCCCCTCCCACCTTCCCTGTGTGGTCAGTTAGCTGCCCCTGACCCCCTCCCACCATCCCTCCATGGTCTGTGTATATGCCATCACAGTCTCACTGTTGCTCTTCATGGTGTGTCTTGCTTCTAGTGCCCATCCTGCCTGACCTCCATGGCTATCTTGCTGCTCCTGCCCTGCCCCCTTGCCCCCAGCCCTCTGTTTACATGTGCAGACCCCTACTCCCTCCCTCCTGGCGTGTCTGTTCCATTGTAATGCCCCTGATCCGTCCCTCCTGCCCTTTATGGTCTGTTATGCTGCAGCTTTCTCTCCTGTCTGTCCATTATGGTCAGCTAGCTACCATTGCCTCTTGCCCCTCTGTTCTCTGTTGTCCATGTGCATGGTCCTGTCCCCTCCCTCTTGCTTTCTATGGATTGTTGTGCTGCGCTCCCGTCCCGCATGCCCTGTGGATTTGGATTTTGGATTTGGATTTGGATTTATAGAGCGCATAGCTACCCTTGGGCATCCCAGCGCTGAGAGGACTTAGTTTAATTCCCCGTGGGGGTCGGAGCAGGGAAATGTTTAGGGGAAGAGCCAGGTTTTTAATTTTTTCCGGAATGCCAGTAAATTTTGCTCACTCCTCAAGGGTAGTGGGAGGGAGTTCCATAGTTTAGGCGCGTTATAGGCGAACCTGCGGCCACCCGATCTTGCCTTTTTTATTCTCGGGATGGATGCCAGTACAAGTGAATCAGATCTTAGTTGACGACTAGCTTTGTGAGGTTTCATCAAGGAACGGAGTATTGGGGGTCCTTTATCTTGCAGAATTTTGTGCGATATGCAGAGCGTTTTGAATGTGATGCGCTCTTTTACTGGGAGCCAATGTAGCCTCTTGAGGGCAGGTTTCGCCGAATTCCGTGCTTTAGTTCCCGTGAGGACTCTAGCTGCGGCGTTTTGGGCGACCTGGAGTTTTTGAGTGACTGATGCAGGGGCTCCCAAGTATAGGATGTTACCATAATCAAGTCTTGAGTTGACCAGTCCCTGCATCAGTAGCTTCCTGGAATGGAAAGGGATCAGGTGGAGGATCTTACGGGCCATACGGATTAGGCCGAAGCAGGTCCCTGATGTTTTCCTGGCCTGGGTTTTGAAGTTAAGGTCCTGGTCAAGCCAGATGCCTAGACTTTTAACTTCTGTTTTGGGAGTAGGGTAGGTGCCCATGCAGGCAGGCCAGGAAAGGTTGACGGGTAATTTATGTTGATTGCCCAGTAGGAGGATTTCGGACTTGTCGCCGTTAAGCTTGAGTCTAGAGTCCGACATCCATTGTGAGATCTCTTCTAGGCAACTGGCCAAGTTTCCTAGGCTAGAGTCAGAGTGGTTAATGGACACGACCAACTGGGTGTCGTCAGCGTACATCACTGACTTGACACCAAAGGGAGTGATGATGTCTTCGAGAGGTGCCATATAGACATTAAAAAGTGTGGGGCTAAGGGAGGAGCCCTGAGTGACCCCACACTGCATCGGTAGGGGTTTGGACGTGGAGAAGCCGTCTGAAACCTGGAATGATCTTCCCTTGAGGAAGGATTTAATCCATGCGAGGGCCCAGTCAGTGATTCCCAGTTGGCTCAGCCGGTGGACCAAGATGGAGTGGTCCACCGTGTCGAAGGCGGCACTTAGATCGAGGAGGATCACTGCCACTGATCCTCCTGCGTCTAAGATGGCTCTCGCCTCTTCGACAACTGCGAGCAAGGCGGTGTCGGTGCCTTGACCCGGTCTAAAGCCAGTCTGGGAGTCGCGTAGTAGGTGATTGGACTCCAAAAAGGAGGATAGCTGTTTGTTAGCTATTCGTTCCGCCACTTTACTAATCCCTGGGAGGAGGGAAATCGGCCTGAAGTTGGCGGGGTCTAGGGGGTCCAGGTGGGGTTTCTTCAGGAGGGCCTTGACCGTCGCCTTTTTCCAGTTGGCTGGCACGGTGCCACTCCTGAAGGAGGCGTTTATTAGATAGGTGAAAGGTTGGGCAATGGTGGGGGCGACCAGTTTCATCTTGCTGATGGGGGCAGGGTCCGCTGGTGAGCCACTTTTAACAGCTTTCAGGGTTTCTAAGAAAGCTTCCGTGGAGATTTGATCAAAGGCTCGCAGGCAGGGAGCCTCCGGCCGATGGAGGGGTGCGATAGGATGAAGAGGAGCAGAGGGTGAGGGGAGTGAGGTGAGTATTTTGTCGATTTTTGCGGAAAAGAAGTTGGCCATTTGGCGCCTTCAGGGTCAGGAGGGGGGGGAGGGTCCTGGATTTTGGTGAGGAGCCAAACTATGCGGTATGTTTCCCTCGCTGAGTTAGCAGCTGCCGCAATCTTTCCTTCGAAGAAGGTGGCCTGGGTGGATTTAATTGCGGCTTTGTAGAGCTTGATAGCGGTTCTGTATTCGATTTTGGAGGCTGTGGACCAATTTTTCCTCCAGGCGCGTTCTAATTTTTTGCAGCTCTTTTTTAGGGAACGGAGTTCCTGGGAATACCAGGGATAGTTGGTCGATTTGTTCCTGCTAGGCATTGGTTTGGGTGGCAGAATGGCATCAAGGGATTGATGGATCCAATCCCGTAGCTGAGTTTCTGCTAAGGACGGGTCTTCGTCCAGGAGAGGGGAGGTGGAGGATAGAACCTGAGCCCAGGCGCTTTTGTCCAGTTTTCTCCACGGGAGATCTGGGGGTTGGGGAGGGGGCTTACCCATAGGTTCTGTGGATAGCAGTAGCTCGAATGGGACCAAGAAGTGGTCTGACCATGGAGTGGGGATAGGGGGCCTAGCTGTGAGACGGGGGAGGTTGGAGAACACAGGATCCAGCAGGTGACATTTGATGTGGGTCGGGAGGTTGTTAAGTAGTTCGAGACTAAGCGAACCTAGGTCGGCTTTGAGGTCCATTGCCGGTTTGTTGGAGGGGTCGTCGAGATGGAGATTTAAATCTCCCAGTATCGTAAAATTCGGCGTAGTACAGGCCAGGGAGGAGACAGAGTCAATAAGAGACTCGCAAAAGTGGCGGATTGGTCCAGGGGGGCGATAGACTAATAGTCCCGAGAGTGTGAGCGATGGTGGGCGACTCACTGAGAAAAGGATGTTTTCGCAGTCCAGTATGGGACTATCTCTGAATTGACATGCGAAATAGTCTCTGTAAATAACAGCGATTCCTCCGCCGATGCCTACAGGTCTGTTGTGAAATTTAATCAGGTAATCCGGTGGGAGTGACTGAACGATATCAGGCTCTGATCCTGCTGCGAGCCATGTTTCCGTAAGGAATAGGATTTCAATGTCGGAGTCTTTCAGGAGCAGATTAATTTCCATTTGATGCTTTGGGAGGGATCTGCAGTTAAGCAGGGCCATATTGAGGGAAGTGTGTTTCGACGTTGGCTCTGGATGGAAACTGTACGAGCATGAACGACAGCGAGAGTTCCCTTGAGCGAGCGAGATCGAGTTACTGCAGGAGGGGGTTGGGGGAGTTCGGAGTTCCAGCAAGGTGTCCCTGGAGTAAGTGGTGGTCTGGGGAGGGCGAACCAGAGGTCCGGGCCCTGGGCGCGGTCTGGCGCGGACGGGCGCAGACGGGCTTGCCTTAGGCGCGCCTTCGGCATGCAAACGGCGCTCCCGCTGCGCTCGTCCGCTGCGCTTCCTGAATAGAAACATTTTAGTAGAGAGGGGGGCGTGGTCAGCGAGGTGGGCGTGGCCTGAGTGCCCGACCAGGTGTCGTCAATTAGGCAAAGTTCCCAGCATCAGCGCTAGGGTCCGCTGCGGGGGGGTGCTCAGGGAGATAGGCAGTGGGTTAAAAACACACACAATATCAGGTGACTCCAATATTTAAAAAACAGGCAATCTCCCGGCTTCCGCCTCAGGAGCAACAAACAGTCTTCTGGGCGCGTTAGTGATCAGCGCGCCTTATGTACTGAATGCGGGGGGCGTGGTCAGCGAGGTGGGCGTGGCCTGAGTGCCCGACCAGGTGTCGTCAATTAGGCAAAGTTCCCAGCGTCAGCGCTAGGGTCCGCTGCGGGGGGGTGCTCAGGGAGATAGGCAGTGGGTTAAAAACACACACAATATCAGGTGACTCCAATATTTAAAAAACAGGCAATCTCCCGGCTTCCGCCTCAGGAGCAACAAACAGTCTTCTGTGTGGTGTATTGTGCTGCTGCAAACCCTGATGCCTGCCCTGCAGGGTCAGTTTGGTGCACCTCTCCATGTCCCTCCTGTCCTCTGTTATCCAAGTCCATGTCCCTACCCCATTTCCTTCCATGATCCAATGTACCATACTTGCGAACATTTTAAACTTGGTAAGAGGGAGATTTTGAAAAAAAACTGGGGTATTGATTTTCCCCTTTGAGTTACATTGAAAAAGAGGAGATTGTAGACAGGAGACAGATCAAATAAAGCCCATTTGAGTTTAAAAACATTGGACGTTTCCTGGCTGAATCGGGTCTGTTGGCATGTATGGTTGTACTACCATTGCCTCTTCCTTCTGCCCACAATGGTCTATTACATTGCCACAGCTTCTCTTGCAAGTCCTATATTGTTGGTTTGTTGCCCCTGCCCCACTTTCCACTGCCCTCCATAGTCTGTTGTGCTGCCACGGCCCTTCCTGCCTGCTCAGTGTGGTTAAATTGTTGCCTTTGCACCCTCCTACCTGCCTTCAATTTTCAGAGTCCGTGCCCCTGGCCTCTGCCTCTCAACAGTATCCTAATCAACAACTAGATTGCTAACATTCTATATTTATTACAAAAGTGTGGAACGCCTGACGTCATCTTGATGTAATCAAAACTGTAATACCTAGAGCATTTCCTTTAGAAATTACATATATGAGAGGGTCTTATTGGCATCAAAATTATGGTTAGCGCTCTAAAAGACTAAAATAAGGACATATTTTCTGAGTTTTCTTATAGCGACAAAGCACTTTTAAATTATTTGTTATCTTTATGTTTTTTTATCCAGTTGACCACTTGATTAAATGTTGCACTTAGGGGAGAGGTTGTGGTGTTACTTCCAGAACTGCAGACTTTGCAGCTGGGGAACCAGGTTGGAGTTTCTGCTTCAGCTCGACATTCTGTGATTCTGGTCAAATCACTTAGTCTCCCCATGTCTACAACCAAAATGAATTTGTTCTTGTGTGATGTAACCAATGCTCATGTAAAGCACTCCAATACCTGACAAGTCTGCACTATATAACACTGCAAAAACACAAAATAATAAGTGTTTTGAACACTTCTGTCATTGGGCTATATTTGGGCTACATCTGGGTGATTTTGGGCTACATTTGGGCTCTTTTGTCTCCGGTGGCCATCTTGGGAGATTTATTTGTTATGAAGTTTCCTAATTTCCTCATTTACTACAGTCTCCTCAGTAGGAAATGCTTTCAGTTTTTTACTTTGATTCCATCATGAAGCTATTCAGATATGTCACACATTTGCCATAAATTCTGAATGTTAGCACTCTAGTTGCTCATTAGATCACTGTAGTAAACCTACTGCTCACCACGGAAGTCTGCTGCTAGTATTAGAAGTGCATGTTTCAGTCTGCATATCAGAATTTTTTAATGAAATAGAAGAGGATTTGAGAAGTCACTCAAAATGTGCCCTAATTTTTCTTTCTGCAGCACTAATCATACTTTTTATGGAAAAATGAACCCCCTCATTTTGTTCCTTTTTAAATTAAATGTTTTAAGAGTTACTGCTTTAATCCAAGCAAGATGGCTTCAGGTGTGCCATACGTTTATCATAAGTAGGACTGTTATCGCTCTAGTTGTTCTTTGGAACACTCTGGGAAGCTGCAGTAGAACACAAAGGAATCAACTGACAGTCTCTGCCCTTGTTGGATGTACATGTTTTACTGAGAATGTCAGACTTCATTCTCACATGACTGAGAAAGATAATGTGAATTTACAGAAAATAAGCTCTCAGTTTAGCTTATAGATCACCTTCCAAACCTCTGTGGGAAAAGCATGAGAAAATATTTTTCTCTCAATCATGATATCCCAGCAGAAGGCTTTTTCACATGGTGAAATCACCTTAGAACATACCACAATTCCTAAAATGAGTATGGTACCATCAACAAATGATTTATAATGTAACTAAAGTCTTAAAACCTTCTATTAACTGCAATGCTTTTTAATGAGGTGCTATCATGTATATTGGTCCCAAGATGGCTGCCAACAATTCTTGGATGAAGTGCTGACAGCCAATCAGATCTCAGGATGAGATGTGTGGTTAGGCTCCGCCCACATATATATATGATTTTACTTTTGATTTTCTCAGGAACTATTGAACAGATTGACACCAGACCTGCAAAAGGCACTTCCCTGACCTGAGGACTACCTCTCTGCCAAATTTCAAGTAATTCTGTTCAGCCGTTCGGGCTGTACCTTGGACTAAAGGTCCCTATGGAAAATTGCATAGGGAAAACGCGTTTTGGGACCCCCCTTTTTTCTCAGCCCACGCTTGACGAATCCCCCCAAGACTTTTAGGGTAGGAGCGGAGCGGAGCGCCCCACCTATTTTGAAAATTTCACGAGGATTCATCAACCGGCGCCAAAGTTATTCCAAATAGAATGTTGCGGATTTCCTATGGAAACACGGTCCTAACTATAACTATCTACTGGCGACCGCCAGTAGATAATATGGTATTTCTATTGCATAAACCTAGTCGAGAGGCAGTGCAGTGGTACACGTGGTCAAACACAAGCATAAAATCAACGAGTAATAGGAGAGGAAGGTGCGTTGTGGTGTTGTGGTGTTGTGGTGGATGGTTAATGGATTGTGATGTAGTGTTCTTCAAAAAGGTGAGTCTTCAACCCTTCCCTTAAATGGAGCTGCATTGGAGCTGTCCTGCTGGATACTGTGATGTTGTTCCAGAGGCCTGCTGTCTTGCTTTTTCTTTTTTATACTTCGTAACAGAATCATCTTAATACTATGGTCACGTGCAAATGGAGAGTAAAACAAAAAAACATCATGCAAACGCAATACGAGCAAACCTCAGCCTAAACAATTATCTTGGACGTGTTGCTACCAATTCGGATGATATATGCTCATTCTTGAATCAATTGAGTGCCTGGAAATTGGCTGAACTTTAAAGTAGTCTTTTAACAAGCTTGGTGAAGCCAGTGCAGTGCTAAAGGGCAATGCTGCTTAAATGCTGTTAATGGGACTCACTTTGGAGCAGACAACATTTTTCGCCACAGGGCAGAGCTCCTTTTCTTTTTTTGTCTCTCTATTCCCGTGCTTAATTTGAGACGGTGGTTTTCAGTGCTCAGCACCGGCACTTCATTGTCTACACCAGCGCTTGTGACAGTCTGCCCCAAGGTGGCACTGGCTGGCTAATATAAAGATGGCCACAACAACAATTATGAATTCAAGATATATTAAAAATGACTATCACCTGCCGCTCAAACCATTCTAATAGCTTAGTCGGAATTGCCACACTTGCAGGAGTGTGATGGTTTGTAGTTATGTTGTTACTATCACTGGTAGGATGGCTGGGGCAATGTGTGATTCAAGTGGCAGTGACCCCCTGAATAGAGCCTGGCCCTTTTTTTTGTTTTTACAAATGAAGCACTGATTAAAACTCGCCATTTACATAGCGCACTGTCTTTTCTGACAGCTGTGCTGCTATGAACCAAATCAGAGGTAACTTTTTTCACCTAAGCTGGATGACAGCATTAATCATCCCCACAAGGATGTGATCCTGCTACTTCCAGGTGACAAGGAGAGCTCTGGAATGGGAACATAACTAAAACACTGTCCTGACCATTTTGATTTTTTGCCCGGAAAATTTAATTTGCGCTTTTTTGCTGTATTGCATGCTGGTCATGTCTGAACAGCACTGCAAGACCAACATAGGTTGCGAAACGAAAGTCCCCTGGGAGGTAGGTCATCCTAATTACTGTGTTCAGCTGTTGCAGTTATTATTTCCACTGAGATTAATGAGGTGAATTATTGTAATACAATTAGACAACACCTAATCGTTTGCATACGCTTGGGGGTAATTTGTATTCCAGTGTCATTTGAAGGTGGAATTCACTTGGCTGTTGTATGTTCAACTTCATATATAATATTTATATTGCAGATTATTCTATGTATGCTAAAAACATTAGACAATTGCTGCGTTAAAATGAAGAATACAAGATTCACTACAAAAATGCTAGAAGATAAGATAAACAGTGCCCATGAACATTGTAGCCATGAGGGAGTCGTCATTAAATGAAACTTTCTTTCAACATTTCCCAATTCAACACCAAAACACACTGGGGTGTCCTAGAGGTGGCGTAGTGAAATCTTGTAGATTTCACTGCGTCACCTTTACGAGGCTTTCGTGCATGGTAATGCCCACCCTGCATACATTATACCTGAGGCAGGTATAATGTGACGCAGGGCTTTACAACGTGCCGCTTCTCCATAGATGCGTCACGTTGTAAATGGGCTGCATTGTTAATGCCGCCACTGCATCACCATAGCGATGCAACAACGGCGAAAAAGTGTTGCAAGGGGCTTGTAAATCTGCCCCACTGGCCCTATTTTAAATATGGCATACTGAATACTCCGTCACAATAGTGGCAGATGTCATGTCCGCCATGTTACAAGTGCGTTATAGCCTGCTGCACTTTTGATACGGTGGATGGGGTATCAGTCACATTTAGAATGAGTATACCATCAGGCAAACTCTGAATGAGGCCAAATGTATTTTTACATTGTATATAACTTAACATTTGTTTTTTCTTTGCCACGTGGCAAGTGATACTTTCAATACCATCATTAAAGATTTTATCTTATATATATGATCACTGTAATCCTTGTCGCCACAGGATCCTAATGAATTTCTGAGTATTCTACAATTTCCTAAATAATTATTAAAACATATGAAATTACACCTTCAAAAGAAGGAGCATGTAGACTCATTTAGGTTAGTACAAGCCTCTTGTGCTAAACTAAGCCTTACTCCGAGAGTTCCAAAGGACAACACATGATATTGTTACATTCCAGATACAGTGGCCATAATTTATTTGAAAACTGGCCATGAGGTCTTACACCAGTACGTGATACAAATGGTTCCTCTCCTTGAAACTAGAGGTGAGAGATACATCTGGGTCAGTGTTTTTTTTAGAAGAATTTGCTGCCTTCAAAGCAAAAGACTACTGGGCCTCATTTATTCACTGCGCCACTTCTAGGACGCTACTACGTCAATATCTTACGCCTGCCTCACAGCAGGTGTAAGACTGATGCAGGCGCTTTCACACATGGGGCTTGGCCCATGTGAAAGGACACATTGCTGGAGTTGTATCTTTTTTCAGACACACCCCAGCAATGCATCGCTTTTGTGCTGACAGATACTTCAGTAATACTGACGTATCTGTCATTACTTGCAACATGATGCGTCATACAGTAAATGTGACGCATCCATCATGTCACAAGATGGGCGCAGTGAAAACTGTTGCATCGCTGTTTTCACTCAGTGACGCAACAGTTTTCATAAATGAGGCCCTCCTGTGCTTTGGACTAAGCCTGGGCAAAGCACTACACTACGCTCGCGTAGTTTGCGAGGTTTGCGCTACTTCGCACTACGCGAATTGCACGTAGCACAGTGCAAACACGCGTAGCGTAGTGTTGCGTAGTGCAGCGGTAATTTTTTGCTTGCTCCCGGTCCTCAATGTCAAGTTGACTACCGCGAGCAAGCAAAATGACATCCCGGCGAGACTTTTTTTCCTCGTTCGCGATCAGCAACATAAAGTTGGCGATCGCGAGCGTGAAAAATAAACCTCCTGGCGAGATTATCAACGCGGGGAGGTCAGGTTTCTCATTGCGAGTGGTCGCGTATGCTCGCGAGCACTCGCGATGAGAAACTACCAGTTTGCGTTGAAAAAGCTGCCGCTCGAGTAAAAATCTACTCGAGCGGCAGAAAACTACAGCTCGCACTGTGCAAGATGCTGTTTTCAATGATTGCACAGTGCCGGATGCTTGTCCGCACTGTGCAATCATTTAAAATGGCATCTGGCACAGTGAGAACAAGGTACTACGCAGTTCGCGTAGTGCGAACTGCACTTTGCGTAGCTACGCGTAGCGCAACTTCGCGAACTACGCCCAGGGTTACTTTGGACAAGCAGCTGGGGAGAGGAGTCTATAGCTCAACATCTGGCTGATACACGTCCTTTCTCACTGACTCCTGAAGGAAACAATATTATTCCTAAGAATGTTAACCCTGTGAAGCATTCGGAGGGCTAACTCCATGAATGGAACGTTCTTCATACCCACAATGAAGCTTGAGGAGGAGCAAATTGCCCCAAAACTCTTGATTGAAAACCGAATTCAGCTTTACAAAAAATGTTGAAAGCAGCTCTAAATGGCAGGAGGCCTTGACTACATGAGACATCAGGGGATATGGTTGGGTCTTGGCGGCTCATCCTGCACTGAAGGTAGCCCTGTAGCTTGCAGTCTTCCATGGAAATGCTGGAGTGGCAGTATGGCCAGCACAGACAGCCCAGGTAAACACACTTTTATCATGTTGAAATATGAAATTCCACTGAAATATACCATTGTGAATATCATATCATTATAGATTTCAAATCTACTCCTGGATATCTATTTGCCCTATCAGATCTTGTGACTCTAATAAGAAATAGGCTGAGTGTGGGATCAGAGATCATATGGTTTTGATTGACTCCACTGGATTAAGTAGACTTATTGAATTGAAGCATTTGAGAAGTGTTTGTCTAACCTTTGCAAGGCCCAAAGAACTTTCTGACTGGTTTAATATGCATCTACTGCATCTGTTGAGCAAGATTTGAAGAGTATTGGTTGAGGTAAGCCATATGAGTAGCATGTTTTGGTGGTGTACATGAGGCTCAGGGAAGCATGACGTTGTAAGGGAGAAAAGAGTAATGGGAAGACTCCCAGGTTGCTTATACAAACCAGTATTTCTTGCATCCTAGAGTCGGATGAGTCATAATTTATCAAGTCAAGTGATTTATTGTGGACAATAGAAGTGATTGTTGACTTGACTTGATTGTTGAAGTAAATTAAGCTTGAGTGTTATGGAGGGTAGTTAAATATTTATGTAAATTATAATGTTTTCAGTCTGATGATTCCTACTTCATAGAGGAACTAACTAATGGTTCAGGGTCTATTGCATAAGTAACAGAATCAAGGTCAAGCATGTGATTTCTGTGATCAGATCCTGATGTTAGAAGACCTAGCACTTCCATGTATTTATTAAAAGGCGAAGCTATGGTGGAATGACATGAACTGAATATAAAATGTGTTGTCTTCTATAAAAACCAAAGAGAATCACTTTACCTATTTGCATAAAGGAATGCTTCTCAGCCATTTACAGCTAGGCAATCCTTCTACTCATAAAGCAGGACACGTCCCTGACCTGTTTTGTAGTACTTACTGTGATCTTACAAGTGCTTGCAGATCAGGCCTTTCAGAATGAAATTATCCCTCCCACATTGCTTCTTATGTTCCAGGTCCTTCTTTGAGTAGTAGTTGAACCAAAGAACAGACTAAGGGCCTTATTTACAGTGTGGTGCATCGACTGAAGTGTTTCACTAGAGCTAATTGAGCCACATTGCAGGTTACGCAACATTGTTTTATGTCTTATCACCTGATTTAGTATGAAGCAAATAGAGCCTAAAGATGAGTTATCACATTAATACATTGAAGAATTAAGGTAGAACTGCTATAGGAAGGTACATATATTCTATTTGATGCTTCTATTGTATGCAGACCCTCTTGTAGAGGTAAACATTCACCTGTCTACTACATACATATAAGAGTACAGTATCATTTATTTGATTATATGTAGGTTGTAAAATTAATATGTATCTAAAGAAAACTGTTAAGTTAGTGTGATTGTGGGCCATAAACTTATAGCCGAGACATTTTTTTTTACCATGAAAGTTGTTTTTCTTCATGTTTTCTCCATTGTAGATGCAGACCAAAGACATCCATTAGTTAATTAAAAGCTCATTGTTTTTCAGATATAGTGAGGAGAGGAAAAATGCCAAGGTCAAATAACTTTAATGAAGAACAAATGCAGTCTTACCAGTTGGTACTATCAGATGAAGGGAGGAATCCAAGGATGCCTTGGAAGCAGAGAATAGATTATGGGAGCAGTGTTCAAAGTGCCAAGTTCTTTCATGAAAACTGGGAAAGCACTATGATGCGT
This sequence comes from Triturus cristatus, assembly GCF_964204655.1. Classification (NCBI taxonomy): domain Eukaryota; kingdom Metazoa; phylum Chordata; class Amphibia; order Caudata; family Salamandridae; genus Triturus; species Triturus cristatus. Next base: position 714,725,243 of record NC_140593.1, on the reverse strand, counting down.
ATGAGGTCATATTTCTTGAATGTGCATTTTAATTAGTGAACCCACCTTGGTTTGGCTAGATTCCCTTTAGACTTAAAGACATACAGACCTCTCTTGCGCTTAGGGTCTGTGCATCCCGCTGATGAAAAAAAAACAAAGCGCGGGCTTCCACGCTTCGTATTTATTTAGCCCCTGGGGGGGCCAAGTCCTGGGGTCAATATGTAAACGATAGCCCCGGGGACCGCCACCCCCGGAGCTTATGTGAATTATGGGGGGCTCTAAGCTCCCCCCAGCCCCGGGGACCGCCACCTCCAGGGCTTTATGGAAATGTATGCGGGGGGCTCACAGCCCCCCCACAGCCCCGGGGACCGCCACCCCCCGGGGCTTGTATTTTTTTTTTTTAACCCTGTGTGGTGGGCTTAAGCCCCCCCACACGCCCCAGGGACCACCAACCCCCGGGGCTTTAAACTAAATGGGAGGGGGGCCGTGCGGCCCCCCTCCTGGAGCCAATGATGGCCCTGAGGACCGCCACCGCCCAGGGCCGGCTCCTGCAGTGTCCCGGGGTGCCCACCCCTGGGACACTGCTGTTTGCAATGGCAGGGCGGGAGCCTCGCGGCTTCCACCCTGCCATTGCAAACTGCTTTGCTTCATTGAAGCAAGAGCAGGGAAACCTGCTCTCGCTTCAATGAAGCAAAGCAGATTGTTTTTCCACATGGGGAGCAGCATGTTAGCTGCCCTCCATGTGGAAAATCAATGCCGGCTCCCGCAGGAAGCAGGGAGCCGGCTGGGACCGTGGGGGGATTGGGGACCCCCATGGGCCCCAACGAGGTGGCCAGGCCCCGGGGATGGGGACCCCGGGGGCAGTAGTGGCCCAGGAGGGAGGGCGCACGGCCCCCCTCCTAAAAATTAAAAAAAAGTTTTTAAAAAAATGGCCAAAAGGGGCCACAGGAGGGGGGCAAGGCAGCCCCCTCCAAAAAACAAAAACAAAAATAGGGCCTTGCCCAGGGGTTGGAGTCCCCGGGGCAAATTAAGGCCTCCGGAGGGGGGCCATGCGGCCCCCTTCCCGATTTTTGTTTTAAAAAAAAAATTTGGGACAGGCCCTTGGGGATGGGGTCTCCAGGGTCAATAAATTAGAAAAAGAAGGGGGGGGCTACACAGCCCTCCTTCTAAAAAAAGCAAAAAAAAAAAAAAGAAGGGATCGGGCCGGAGGCCACGCCCCCTCTTTGCACAACTCTGTAAACGCGCCCCCTGGCACGTTTGCAGAGGGGGATCTAATTCCCCTTGAATACTGGTGGTCCCTGGGGGCCAACTAGCCCACCAGGAACCTCCAGTATGCACCAGGGGGCTGCGTTGCAGAGAGGTGTAATAAGGCCATGCTCCTTTTTACACCTCTCTGCAACGCAGCTCCGTGGCACTTACTGGAGGTACCTGGTGGGCTAGTTGGCCGCCAGGGGACTTCTGGATTCAAGGGGACTTAATCTCCCAACTTAAAACGCGCCACGGGGCGCGTTTGCACAGTGGTGAAGGTAGGGGGCGGGGCCTGAGGTGATATGTGTGCAAACACGCACTGTGGCATGTTTTAAGTTGGGGAATTCATTCCTCTTCAATCCAGAGGTCCCCTAGGGGCCAAGTAGCCCACCAGGTACTTCCAGTAAGCGCCACAGAGCTGCGTTGCAGAGTGTTGTAAAAAGGGGCTTGGCCTCTGAACACCTCTCTGCAATGCAGCCCCCTGGCGCATACTAGAGGTACCTGGTGGGCTAGTTGGCCCCCAGGGGACCTCAGGATTGAAGAGGAATTAATTCCCCAACTTAAAACGTGCCACAGTGCGTGTTTGCACAGGTCACCTCAGACCCCGCCCCCTTCCTTCACCATTGTACAAATATTCCTCTAAAATCAGCCAAACTACGAATTTGTATTTACTCACCTGTTATCAGGAGAGAACCGAGGGCTGCATCTTTTAGCCCAGCACTGACTCTGAAAAGTAATTCTAAGCGTACTTACCAGTAACTTGTATTTCCTTCCATAGGAATCCATTGTGTGGTTTTCAGCAGAAAAGTTTCTAAGTGTCCATTTTTGGAACTTACAAATATTCCTCTAAAATCAGCCGAACTATGAATTCTGATTTACTCACCTGTTATCAGGAGACAACCCAGTGCTGCATCTTTTAACCCAGCACTGACCCTGAAAAGTAAGTCTAAGCGTACTTACCAGTAACTTGTATTTCCTTCTATAGGAATCCATTGTGTGGTTTTCACCAGAAAAGTTTCTAAGTGTCCATTTTTGAAACGTACAAATATTCCTCTAAAATCAGCCGAACTACGAATTCCGATTTACTCACATGTTATCAGGAGAGAACCCAGGGCTGCATCTTTTAGCCCAACACTGACTCTGAAAAGTAATTCTAAGCGTACTTACCAGTAACTTGTATTTTCTTCCATAGGAATCCATTGTGTAGTTTTCAGCAGAAAAGTTTCTACGTGTCTATTTTCACAAACTAAAAATATTCCTAAAAAATCGTCTGTATGACTTAAACACATTCTTTCAACTGTTTACAGGAGGTTGGCCAGTGCTGGATCCAGGATCCATCACTGAGTAAGAAAAAGTAACGATAACACTACTTACCTGCTAAGTGAATTTTCTGCCATAGGATAACATTGGTGATTCTATGTGAACATTTATAAAATATAATAATATTCCTTAAAAATAACTACTGTAACCAAAACTCTTTTAGACAACTGTTTACAGGATATGTCAAAAAACTGAATCTAGGATCCAGTCCTGTGGTTAGAAAAGTAATCCATAAAGTAACTAATTGATTTAACTAGAAATTCACATTGAGCTCAATGTTGCTTTGTGTTTGAAATTGTGTTGCCCATTGCAACAACTGTAACTACTGTACTTAAAAGTCTGATGCCTATTTGCCAAGTATTTAAACTAAAGTAATTCATTCTGAGAAAGTATATTCTGTATTGTAATGTGTAATGTAATTATAAAGTAAAGAAAAAAAATATACCTAAAAATAGTTTTAAAAATGTAGTAAATCAGTATCAAAAAAATCAGTATAACAATTAATACATTAAAAATTGTCATTTACAAAACCTTTGAAATTCACTGAAAAAACCATAGGTTTCAGGCCTGATATAGTTAGGAATTAGCATTTAAAAAACCTTTGAAATTCACTGAAAAACCATAGGTTTCAGGCCTGATATAGTTAGGAATTAGCATTTAAAAAAACCTTAGAAATTCACTGAAAAAACAATAGGTTTTAGGGGTGTTATAGTTAGCTGGACATTTCACTCGAACAAAACCATTGAATTTCCTCCGATATAGTTAGTTGTACTAACTACATCTCGCGCGCCCGCAATCCACTGCTGATGATGTCACATTTTACATCATTCGTTACATGGGCAATGACATCACTGATGACATCTCATTTGAGATGTCATCAGTGATGTCACTGACCATGTCATGAATGATGTAATATGTGACATCATCAGCAGTGTATTGCGGACGCGCGAGTTATAGTTAGCAGAACTAACTATAACGGAGGAATTTCAATGGTTTTGTATGAGTGAAATGTCCAGCTAACTATAACAGCCCTGGAACCTATGGTTTTTTCAGTGAATTTCTAAGGTTTTTTAAATGCTAATTCCTAACTATAACATGTGTGAAACCTATGGTTTTTTCAGTGAATTTCAAAGGTTTTTTAAATGATAATTTTTAAATGTAATAATAGTTATATGTATTTTTTTATACTGGTTTTCTACAGTTTTATAACTGTTTATTTTTACATATTTCATTTTTTAAATTGCATTATATATATTTAAAATAAATGGAAATAAAAATGTTTTTTAAAATATTGAAACTGAAATGTTATTTTTTATCAGGGTCACTGGATGAGTACTTGGGTACTGACTGAATTATTAGAGTACAGCAAGGAGAGTGCCTGGGTAAAAGTATAAGTGTTTGGGTTTTGGTGCAGTGAATAGATTAGTACATGGTGCTTAATGGGTCACTAGAGGAGTGCAAGGGGAGTGACAGGGTGTTTGCTGGAAGTGTATCGATACTGACTTGGGAATTGAAGGTGTGAAAGACAAGTTTGTAGATGGTTAGAAGACTGCATGCATAGTGGATATGCGTTTAAAGCATTCCATGTGCTAAGGCCTGGCTCAGTGCATGAGTACTTAGGTACTGACTGAATGATTAGAGTACTGCAACGAGAGTGCCTGGGTGAATTTATAAGTTGTTGGGTTTTGGCGCAGTGAATGGATTGGTACATGGTGCTGAATGGGTCACTAGAGGAGTGTAAGGGGAGTGACAGGGTGTTTGCTGCAAGTGTATGGATACTGACTGCAGAATTGAAGGTATGAAAGACAAGTGTGTCGGTGGTTAGAAGGCTGCATGCATAGTGGATAGGGGTTTGAAGCAGTCCAAGTGCTAAGGCTTGGGTCACTGCATGAGTACTTGGGTACTGACTGAATGATTAGAGCACTGCAAGGAGAGTGTCTGGGTGAATTTGTTAGTGGTTGGGTTTTGGCACAGTGAATGGATTAGTACATGATACTTAATGGGTCACTAGAGGAGTGCAAGGGGAGTGACAGGGTGTTTGCTGGAAGTGTATGGATACTGACTGGGGAATTGAAGGTATGAAAGACAATTGTGTAGGTGGTTAGAGGATTGCATGCACAGTGGACAGGTGTTTGAAATAATCCATGTGCTAATGCCTGGCTCAGTGCATGAGTACTTGGGTACTAACTGAATGATTAGAGTACTGCAAGGAGAGTGCCTGGGTAAATTAATAAGTATTTGGGTCTCGGCGCAGTTAATTGATTAGTACATGGTGCTCAATGGATCAGTAGAGGAGTGCATGGGAAGTGACAGGGTGTTTGCTGGAAGTGTATGGATACTGACTAAGGAATTGAAGGTGTGAAAGACAAGTGTGTAGGTAGTTAGAGGACTGCATGCATAGTGGATAGGGGTTTGAAGCAATCCATGTGCTCAGGCCTGGCGCACTGCATGAGTACTTGGGTACTGACTGAATGATTAGAGTACTGCAGTGAGAGTGCCTGGGTGAATTTATAAGTGGTTGGGTTTTGGCGCAGTGAATGGATTAGTACATGGTGCTGAATGGGTCACTACAGGAGTGCAAGGGGAGTGACAGGGTGTTTGCTGGAAGTGTATGGAGACTGACTGGAGAATGGAAGGTGTGAAAGACAAGTGTGTAGGTGGTTAGCAGACTGCATGCTTAGCGGATAGGCGTTTGAAGCAGTCCATGTGCTAATGCCTGGCTCACTGCATGAGTACTTGGGTACTGACTGAATGTTTAGAGCACTGCAAGGAGAGTGCCTGGGTACATTTATTAGTGGTTGAGTTTTGGCACAGTGAATGGATTAGTACATGGTACTGAATGGGTCACTAGAGGAGTGCAAGGCGAGTGACAGGGTGTTTTCTGAAAGTGAATGGATACTGACTGGGGAATTGAAGGTGTGAAAGACAAGTGTGTAGGTGGTTAGAGGACTGAATGCATAGTGGATAGGGGTTTGAAGCAGTCTATGTGCTAAGGCCTTTCTCGCTGCATGAATACTTAGGTACTGACTGAATGATTAGAGTACTGCAAGGAGAGTGCGTGGCTGAATTTATAAGTGGTTAGGTTTTGGCGCAGTGAATGGATTAGTACATGATGCTGAATGGGTCACTAGAGGAGTGCAAGGGGAGTGACAGGGTGTTTGCTGAAAGTGTATGGATACTGACTGGGGAATTGAAGGTGTGAAAGACAAGTGTGTAGGTGGTTAGAGGACTGCATGCATAGTGGATAGGGGTGAGGGAAAAAAAAAGGTAGATTCCTCGTATACACGGAGTGTCGGACCTATATTATGTTAGCATGATGCATCTACACGTACACTCCCTGCTTGATATATATATTTGCTTGGAGGAAACTTATTTATTTCCTCCATGTATATCTGTTGTAAGAGAGTAGGCCGAGAACTAGATAGACGCCATCTTCCGAACACATGCTCGAGCGTGGACCGTGATCACGTGTTGATCACGTGCGGTTGTCAGGTCCCAGCTCATCTGAGTTACTGGTAGCAGCAGAAGGTAGGCTGTTCACTCCTCTGTTCTAAGACTCAAGGTCACATCTGGCTTTGGGGGTGATAAGCGCATTCCTGGAGGCGCCGTGTCTACACTCCCAGGCACCAAGACGAAAGGGAGTCACCCCTCCTGACCTCATCGGTAATTGATAGCCAAGCCTTTGTACTGATCTGATATGTGCCATATATGGTTTTTCACTGGAGCTCCAGGGCCAACTGGTGATTTTCCATTTACAAGTATTATATGTGTTGAACCGAAAAGTATATAACCCCATGTTTGAATGTGAGCCAGCAGTCTTCTCAGTGCACCTGATGGGTGAGGTTCGGAGAGGCTCCTCTATAGAGTATTCTGTTTAATAAACAATTGAACCTTCTTCACTGCCAGCTGACTGATTATTGGGTAATGATATTAGGACTATTGGTAGGTATAGTCCTTTAGTATATTTTTTGGTACATCAGTTGGCTCCTCCGCCGGGACTCCGTGCTAGGGTCGTCCTCCCCGTAAGCAGGTGTTAAGGACAAAATGGGGTAATTCTGGTTGAGCGGGTGGACGGAAAAAGGATCCTTTGAAATTTAGCCATTTTTGGTATGATCTTACTCCGCTCTCATTATCAGAGTATCCCCAGCTGCTAGTGACCCTTCACCGGAGTCCTACGGGCGTAACCCAGGAGCTGACCGTGTTGGTCTTCAGGAGCTGGCAGCAAAGAACATGCATTCGTACCTGTGTGCACTAGGTGAGTGGATTGTTTTGGTGTTTTCTGGAACGAACTGTTGATCAGTGCTTTTGAAGCAGTTAACTGTGTAGTATTTGGTGGTCAGTGTACCACGGAGAATCTTGGGGGTCTGACGGGGCAGCATTGTGGCTGCACATGCAGATGCTCCACGGACTTGTTTTGTGAACAATAGAGACGCCGATCGGACACCTTGGCGTGGCATGTGTGATGCGCGCCCGGCAGGACTGGTCTCGGAAAGGCCTGTGGCTGTACTGGGTAGCCTCGGGGACACATCTGAAGCGGTGCTAAGGTAGCGGGCTCAGTCAGAATAGTCCCAAGGGTGAACCAGGAAGGCTGAAGGATGGTCTGTAGGACGGTCTGTGGTTATACCTGTCTGATGGTCTCTTGGTAGTCTTTGGACTGCTTGATTTTGGTATGTGTATGGTCTTGAATCTGAACTTGATTGATTCTCCATGAACAGGAGTCGACAGGCTCTGTTCCTTGTTTGGAAAGAAAAGACGTCATTTTCAATATTTTTGTATATATATATATATATATGTTACCGTCTTGTGCATGCTCGAATAAGTGTGAGGTCATTTGTGGTGTGAGCACGTGAACATGGCCATGTTTGGAAGTTGGTTTGAATTATTGAATGGGGAACGCGTACGGACAATAATCATGCCGTGTTTTAGCAAATTGAATTGTTTTAAATATTGTTTTTGTCCAAATGATACGCGTCTGGCTGAAAGCCAACCTGCCCCGCCAGAGGGCAGCTCGAGTTATGATATGTATGTAAAGCATAGTATTACACCCCTTTTGTTTAATACTTTATGGCATAAATATACCAAGGACAATGTGGAATGGCAATGGCCCTTAACTGGGTCTTTTGATGAGAAAAAGATTCATTTTCTGCAGGATCAATTATTCTCTAGACGTAGACGACAGTCAATGTTTGACTCCCTGAACCTGTAGCAGAAGGAAGCAAAGCGTAGACGTATGAGGGAGGAGAAAGTATATAGGATGAAAGGAAATCAGACGATTACGCAAAAGGCTATAGCTTATGATAAAGCGCAAACGGAACAGGGGATTGACTGTGCAGACAGACAGTTTAGATTGCAAGTAGACAAGACCTATGTGGCTAGTATGGTGCGGATGATGAGAAAGAGGATCTATTGGATACTTGTCCACCTCCACCTTATGCTCCGCAGCGTGTATATCCTGTTGTTCCCCCGACTTCAGTACAGGCCCCTTCAGTTTCTGCCCCTGTTGACTCTTCTTTTCTTGCCCCTCTCACCCCTGCTTTGTCTCCCTCGGTGTCTGAAGCAGCTACCCTATTGCCTGCTACCCTGCCGTCTTCCGTTATGTCCCCAGTTGTTTTGTCTCCTCCCACGCCTGTGTGTGCCTCTTCCTCTGCAAGCACAACCCCATCTCCAGCTGTTTCGAATCCGTTTCGTGCTCCGGGGGATTTTGACACACGGAAGTTGTTTACTCGTTCGGCTATAGGGCATCATAAGAAACAGATGATTGAGGATCAGTCATCCCAGCCTATTTACCATATAATTGATATATGGAGCACACTCCGAGACTATGAGCCTGTTATGCAGCAGCATGCTTTGAAACACATGGCTGCACATCTCATCACTCTCTGGGAACAGTGTTTTCCAGAAGGGTTGGCCCCCCAAGTGATGTATGACATCCGGGACAGGGCTCATAAGTCTGAACTTTGCCCAGAAGAAGTATATAAAAATGTGCAAGTTTTATTAAATTATCGAGGATGGATGTATCAGAGGTGTCCCACTCAGCATCCTATGCGAGAGGTCCATCCTATCCTTTATCCCGAGATACTGGAATTAAAGGATGATCATGGTGTAGTGACTCGACCTCATGTGGAGGCTCGAGTACAGGAGCAATGGGTTTACACCCCTTGGAAGAGGAGTGAGGTCCTCTCGCTAAAATCACAGTTACCCGACCCTCGGAAAAATCCTATGGCTTATTATAAAGAGCTCACGGAGGCAGCCTCTTCGGCCGTCATGACCTTAGCAGACATAGAGCTGTTCTTTGCTTTATTAGTCCCCGTTGACATATGGCATCAGGTGCATGATCAGGATCATGCTCAAGAGTTAGGTGGAACGTGGGATCAGATTAAAGATTGGTTTAATGATCGTAAGCCTGGGGACAAGCCAAGACCTGAAATATTGGCATTACCCGGCCGTATCATCACTTATATGCATTCCCTAATTCCACCTCATAAGGTGGATTGGGTCAAATTGACCACATGTAAACAAAAGACAGATGAAAGTGTTTCTGATTTTTTCACTAAGTTTGAGGGCGTATTTATTGATTTTAGCGGACAGGATTTATCGGTGGAAGGCGATATACGATTATTTGTTAATCGTTTCGTGACTAATTTGTTACGAGAAGTTTCTGCACGGCTACAAGCATTGAAAGTACCTGGACTACTTCCACGCCCTCGGTCATATTGAGTATGGCCCAATATTATGAGCATAGAGAAAATGAGAGTAAGGATAAGACAGAAAAGAAAATGAAGGATCTTAAAACGCGGGTGTTTTGCAGCAAGTCACTCAAGGACGAGGTAGAGGAAGAGGCGGTAGAGGTTTTGTCCCGAGAGGGGCGGGAGCTGGACGAGGCAGAGGGACGACTGTTGTTTTAGGAATAAACCAATGTGCTTATTGCAATGAGGAAGGACATTAGCGGTCCGAGTGTCCATTGTTGCTAGTCCAGAATGGGGCTATAAGAAGTAGAGGAAGAGGTCGGGGAAGTGTGGATCGCAGTGACATGCGACGAGAAGAGGCGACGCAAGTTGGACAGGAGAAGAATTATTTTGATAATCCCAGAGGTAGGCAATATTTTAATCAAGAGGGCGGAATGGACAGGACCGAGGGGTATGTTTATACATTGGACAGCCATGGACAGAATGAGGGCCAGGTGTCGGTACCCGTTGATCAGCAAGGACCTTTTGTACAGGCACATTTGATGGGGACATCTGAAAAGTTTTTAGTTGATACAGGAGCAACAAACAGTTCTATCTCTCGTTCCCTGGTCCCAGGGGCTGCTCTGTCCGGGCACAATAACGTTTTGGTAGGATTCTCGGGAATTCCGGTGGTGAGCCCCATTTCTAAACCTTCTCCCTTCACGATTGGTCCCGTTACAATAGACTCCCCATTTCTTTTGACTTCTAACTGTGGTGAAAATTTGTTGGGGTTGGACCTGTTGAAGAAATTGCATTCTAAAATTCATTGTTCGCCCGATGGCATTTATTTGACCATTAATTCTTTAGGGAAACATACTTCGCAGTGTTTCATTAAAAATGAACAACTCCCTCCTGAACTTGCAGCTATTCCAGCAACGTTGTGGGCCACTGGTGACACAGACGTAGGATTATTGAAGATTCCACCCATTTCTATTACTCTAAAACATAATGCTCAGCTCCCTCATGTACCTCTTTACAAGATTTCCCCAGCTGGCGAGAGGGCTTTGCTCTCTATCATACAAGATTTGGTGAGAAAGGGTGTGGTGGAGGAAACGGCTGCTAATGTATGCAATAGCCCTATTTTGCCGATTCTAAAAAGAGCTCCTGTTGGAAGCGATCCAGATTATGTTGATACCTATCGTTTTGTGATTGATTTGCGCGAAATTAATAAAATAGTGGTGCCCCAATACCCTGTGGTCTCAGATATCACTACTATTCTTACTATGATTCACCCTACTGCTAAGTATTTTTCTGTAATTGATCTGAAGAATGCCTTCTTTAGCATTCCGATTCACCCTGATAGCTGCCATATTTTTGGCTTCTCCTTATCTGGTCACAGCTTCCGGTTCTGCCGCGCTCCCCAGGGGTATACAGAGAGTCCTAGTATTTATAGTCAAGCTTTGAAAACATTGTTGGATGATTTGGTTTTGCCCCCTGGTAATGTACTTCTGCAATATGTGGATGATTTGTTAGTGGCCTCTGATACTGAAGATGGTTGTAAGGAAGCTACTGTGCGATTATTGTCTCATTTGGCTGCTAATGGCAATAAAGTATGTCTTTCTAAACTTCAATATTGTCGACAGGAGGTGACCTATCTCGGTCATCTACTGTCGAAGGAGGGAAGGAGACTAACCCCTGAGCGCCTGTCTACCATTTTTAATATGTCTGTACCTCGTACTGAGCGTGATGTTCGTGCATTTCTTGGCATAACTTCTTACTGTCGCCAATGGATCCCTAACTTTTCCCTTCTTACTAAACCTCTTCTGTACCTAACCACTAAAGATGTGCATGAACCTCTGCCCTGGACTGATGCTTGTCAAGATGCTTTTGACTCTGAAATCTGCGCTTTGTTCTGCACCTGTTCTTGGTACTCCTGACTACCGAAAACCTTTTGTGCTTTACGTACACGAGGTGGACGGTTGCTCGCTTTCTGTGTTAACACAAGGATTTGGTGGTAAGCAAAGACCTTGTGCCTATTTTTCGGTGGTGTTGGATAACGTCGACAGAGCACTTCCTAGCTGTTTAAGGGCCACTGCGGCGGTTGCGGTGGCTATTCGACAGTCAGAAGGGCTCGTTCTGAACACTGACCTCACATTGATGGTACCGCACACTGTGAATGCATTATTGAACAAAACAAAGACCCAGAACCTTACGAGTGAGCGTCTTACTGGATATGAATTAACTTTGTTTGCTCCACACATTACGATTAAACGATGTGCCACCCTGAGCCCAGCCACGTTACTACCCCTCCCTTCGGATGCGAAAAACAATGATGTTCATGATTGTATGTTTCAGACTGAGGAAGAAATGAAGGGACGAGCAGACCTGACTGACACTCCTCTATCTGACCCTCAAGGGGAGTTGTACGTCAATGGCTCTTGTTTTAAGCTACCAGATGACATGACAACTGCTGCACATGCGATAACTACTCTTCACACTATAGTTGAGGCTTCTCGAGTACCCTATCAGTCAGCACAGGCGGCTGAATTAGTGGCATTGTTTCGGGCCTGTGAGTTAAGTGAAGGATTGAGAGTAAATATTTACACCGACAGCCAATACGCCTTCGGCATGGCTTATAGTTTCGGCCGACTGTGGACGGAAAGGGGTTTCCTCACTTCTCATGGTCAGCAGATACAGCATGGCCCTTTGATTTTGCGATTACTGACAGCATTGACATTACCAGAGATGGTGGCTGTAGTTAAGTGCAGCGCACATAAGGCACTGGTCGACGCAGTGGGGGAGGGTAATGCCTTTGCTGATCAGGTAGCTAAGGAAACTGCGAAATCCGAATTAACCTCAATGTTTGTGACTAGCTCTGCTAGGTGGGTGGCTGAAACAGAGATGTTTGATAACACGATGGAAAGTGTCTGAGAAATACAGAAAGAGGCTACCCCCGTTGAATTGGCTCACTGGAAGGAACGGATTGGGAGGTTAGATGCAGAGGGCTGATGGACTGATCTGACAGAAAAACAACGGTGGTTGTTGCCTAATGCCTTAGTGAATGCGGTGGTGACCATGGCACATGGCTCAGCCCATATTGGGGGTGAAAGATATTTGTACATTGTTAGACCCTGTATGGTACAACTCTAATATTCCTAAAACTGCTGCTCATTTGGTGCAATATTGTATGGTTTGTCTGCGACATATTCCAGGGGGCAGGGAGCCTGTTCTGCGTGGAAACTTTGCACCTCCCTCTTTGCCTTTCGAAGTGCTTCAAATGGATTATATCCAGCTGGAGCGAATTAACAATCTTAAGTATGTCCTGGTCATGGTATCTGCTTTCAGTAAAAAATGGGTGGAAGCCTACCCGACAAAAGAAAATACTGCTTTGGCAACGGCAAAGGCATTGGTAAAGGAGTATTCCTTCGTTTTGGATTGCCTCGTGTGATCTGGAGCGATAACAGAAAACATTTTAACGCAGAGCTCATCATACATATATGTAATGGACTACAGATCAGGCAAAAATTTCATGCGGCCTGACATCCTCAGTCCGCTGGGTTGGTCAAGAAGTATAATGGGATATTGAAATTAAAGTTGGCCAAGGTCCAAGAGAGCACTGGATTGAAATGGCCAGATGCTTTGCCATTAGCGCTAATGTCAATACGAGTTACTCCACATTCTCGTTCTGGTTTGTCTCCATATGAAGTCATTTTTGGGCGCCCCGCTAATGTGTGAGGCGTTCCGAGACCCAGGACGATTCGTGATACAGAATATCCTATGCTGACAGATTATTTGTATGCTTTGACTAAAGATCTCCGTTCTATCCATCAACAGGTTTCAGCAAATTTGCAGCCCCTGCCGGAGGGTCCTGGACATCGCCTGGAACCAGGCCAATGGGTTTTGGTTCGTAACTATCAACGAAAATCTAGCCTAGATCCTCGTTGGTCTGAGCCATTTCAAGTCTTGCTGGCCACACGGACGGCGGTGAAAGTGAATGGCAAACGACATTGGATCCATGTGTCGCATTTGAAGAAATTACACCTTCCACTTCCTTATGATCAGCGAATCCACGATGGGGTTCTGACTCAGGAGGGTGAGCGAGTTCCTCAATACATCCCTTCTTCTGACGCCCAGGGAATCAGAGAAGGGCAAGGAAAAGGTGCACCTGGTTTGGAAGGGGCTTCGTCGTCAGCACACTTGATTGCCCCAGATTCTGTTGTTCCTACAGCTAGCCCAGAGACTCGCAGTACTCCTGTGTCACCGGATTTGTCGACCTCTGTTTTGTTCTCTGACCAAGAAGTGCCTGGCCATACTCGATACAACCTGCGGCCCAGAAAACAGCACGGTACACCAGGTGAACACGGTAAGAGATAGGGAGAGACTTGAGTAATAGGGTACAGACTTGTGCTATGACTGTCTGTTAGATATGCTTCTGGTGTACCGAGCGAGACACTGGACTGAACGCATTGAGAGCCTTGAACATTTGTGCGCTCTGTTTAGAAAGAAGGACAGAATTTCATATTCAAAGGGGGGCTCAGGTTGTGTTTCTTCGCGGGTTGTGTGAGACAATAACTCCAACGTGAGAAGTCTGTTCTGGTACTATCTGAAGATGAACGATAGGAGACTACCTGTAAGGCTCTAAACGGACACAGGAAAGAAGCACCCTCTGGCAGGTTGGACTGCATTGCCCTAGTTTATTGTCGGACTTTTAGCTAGCATATATCCATTTGCTCGTTTTGTTCCTGAAGAGGAACGTCCTTTTGCACCACGTTATTTTCCTGCATATATGCCTGTTTTTTCTAGTTGGACTAATAGGGTTAAGGTTGCTTTTGTAGCTACTATAGCAACAGTATTGCTCATCTTAATGGGATTATTTATATATTTAGAGGTCCGCCACCCAATGCATACTGTTCTAGGAACTACTACCCCAGTTTCGGAACATGTGTTCCATACTATGGCCCCTCACAAGGAAAGACATCGTCAGACCTATGTAAAAAAATGTTTTATTGAAATGCTTCATCAGGCACACAGTACCACCAATGCTACAAATTGTTGGGTTTGTGGTCTTCTTCCATCTGTCATGCATAAGCACGATTTGTTCATATCCATGCCACTGTCTTATTTGGGAAGTTGTGAAGCTTGGCTCAAATCGCTTTCTATGATGTATATGCATTATACTGTAGACTCTCAAAGGTTTTCGGAAAAGGATTATGAAATGATTTTAGCATACATTGAGGTTTATCAAGGACTCAATCCTGATGGGAATAATGGGGAGGGGACCTTAGTTCCGAATAGTTGTATGAATATGCATGTTACACATGAAAATGCCACCTGGTTAAAGAATGAGATTTGGGACTTGGTCGAGTTTAATTTTACTCAATATTATCAACTCTTCCAGGACAGTAATGTTACCGAGAATAGGGCCATTCCGGTGCCCGTATAAAATAGTACTGCTATGTTTTGCGTTCAAGGAGCAGGGCACATATTAGTGGGAGAAAGCCCATGTAATTACACTTACCGATTGCGTACTTTTGACAGCCCTCCGCCGCTAACCCCTCCCAATGTATATTTTGTCTGTGGAGGAAGTGCCTATACTTGGCTTCCTCGAGGTTGGGCTGGGCGTTGCTACCCTGTACCCTCCGGTCTATATTGCCCCTTCTAATTATCATAAGATTCACCGACTGGATAAACATAGTGTGTTTATTAGTAGAAATAAAAGAGTGATAGATACCACGGATGTAGATCAGACCGACACTCCATTGCAGTATTTTACTGACATTATGAAGGGAGTAACACCCTTTTGGTGCCTGTGATCACTATACGTCGTTTATCTAGGGTAGTTGAAGGAGTGATTAACACCACTGCAGGAATACTGACCAATATAACGGTAGAGCTACAGGCGACCAGACTTGTTGCGCTTCAAAACCGTATGGTTTTAGACGTTATCTTGGCAGATCGAGGAGGAGCATGCCGTGTGATCGGCAGCTCTTACTGTGTCTATATTCCTGACTCCGCCCGCTCCGTTCATTTGGCTATACAGAAGCTACATCGTTTGGCTTCCGAGATACACGTAGAAACTGGTACGTGGTCTCTCTCTGGTTGGTTCTGGGGTTTGCTGTCTACTTGGGGATAGAAAATCTTGATGGTGCTGGCATGTATAGCCGGTATCATATTTACGTGTTGTGTCTGTGTACAATGTGGGCCTGCATGTTGCTCTTATTGTGCGACAAAATTCACTTCCTCTGTGTTCAGTCGCTCCCCAGCAGTGGTAAAAGCTCAGTTAGTTCAGCAAGAGCTTAAAGAACTAATGCAGATTGATGAGAGAATATTTGAAGATTAAACTGTTTTAGTTAGCTACATCATGCTAAAAGGGCCGTTCTGAGGGAAAAAAAGGTAGATTCCTCATATACACGGAGTGTTGGACCTATATTATTTTAGCATGATGCATCTACACATACACTCCCTGCTTGATATATATATTTGCTTGGAGGAAACGTATTTATTTCCTCCCTGTATATCTGTTGTAAGAGAGTAGGCCGAGAACTAGATAGACGCCATCTTCCGAACACATGCTCGAGCGTGGACCGTGATCACGTGTTGATCACGTGCGGTTGTCAGGTCCCAGCTCATCTGACTTACTGGTAGTAGCGGAAGGTAGGCTGTTCACTCCTCTGTTCTAAGACTCAAGGTCACATCTGGCTTTGGGGGTGATAAGCGCATTCCTGGAGGCGCCGTGTCTACACTCCCAGGTACCAAGACGAAAGGGAGTCAACCCTCCTGACCTCATCGGTAATTGATAGCCAAGCCTTTGTACTGATCTGATGTGTGCCATATATGTTTTTTTCCTGTAGCTCCAGGGCCAACTGGTGATTTTCCATTTACAAGCATTATATGTGTTGAACCAAAAAGTATATAACCCCATGTTTGAATGTGAGCCAGCAGTCTTCTCGGCGCACCTGATGGGTGAGGTTCGGACAGGCTCCTCTATAGAGTATTCTGTTTAATAAACAAGTGAACCTTCTTCACTGCGAGCTGACTGATTATTGGGTAAGGATATCAGGACTATTGGTAGGTATAGTACTTTAGGATATTTTGTGGTACATCAAGGGGTTTGAAGCAGTCCATGTGCTAAGGCCTGGGTCACTGGATGAGTACTTGGGTACTGACTGAATGATTAGAGTACTGCAAGCAGTGTGTCTGGGTGACTTTATAAGTGGTTGGGTATTGGTGCAGTTAATGGATTAGTACATGGTGCTGAATGGGTCAATGGAGCAGTGCAAGGGCATTGATTTGACAGGGTGTTTGCTGGAGTGTATGTATACTGACTGGGGAATTGAAGGTGTGAAACACAAGTGTGTAGGTGGTTACTGGATTGCATGCATAGTGGATAGGGGTTTGAAGCAGTCCATGTGCTAAGGTTTGGCTCACTGCATGAGTACTTGGGTACTCACTGAATAATTAGAGTACTGCAAGGAGAGTGCCTGGGTTAAATTTATAAGTGTTTGGGTTTTGGTGCAGTGAATGGATTAGTACATGGTGCTGAATGGGTCACTAGAGGAGTGCAAGGGGTGTGACAGTGTGTTTGCTGGAAGTGTTTGGATACTGACAGGGGAATTGCAGGTGTGAATGACAAGTGTGTAGGTGGTTAGAGGACTGCATGCATAGTGGATAGGTGTTTGAAGCAGTCCATGTGCTAAGGCCTGGCTCACTGCATAAGTACTTGGGTACTGACTGAATGATTAGAGTACTGCAAGAAGAGTGCCTTGGTGATTTTTTAAGTGTTTGGGTTTTTGCGCAGTGAATCGATTAGTATATGGTGCTAAATAGGTCACTAGAGGAGTGCAAGAGGAGTGACAGGGTGTTTCCTGGAAGTGTATGGATACTGACTGGGGAATTGAAGGTGTGAAAGACAAGTGTATAGGTGGTTAAAGGACTGCATGCATAGTGGATAGGCGTTTGAAGCTGTCCATGTGCTAAGGCCTGGCTCACTGTATGAGTACTTGGGTACTGACTGAATGATTAGAGTACTGCAAGGAGATTGTCTGGGTGAATTTATGTGTTTGGGTTTTGGTGCAGTGAATGGATTAGTACATGGTGCTGAATGGGACACTGGAGGAGTGCAAGGGGAGTGACAGGGTGTTTGTTAGAGTGTATAGATACTGACTGGGGAAATGAAGGTGTGAAGGACAAGTGTGTAGGTGGTTAGAGGACTGCATGCATAGTGGTTTGGGGTTTGAAGCAGTCCATGTGCTAAGGCCTTGGTCACTGGATGAGTACTTGGGTACTGACTGAATGATTAGAGTACTGCAAAGAGAGTGCCTGGGTGAATTTATAAGTGGTTGGGTTTTTGCGCAGTGAATGGATTAGTACATGGTGCTGAATTGGTCACTAGAGGTGTGCAAGAGGAGTGACATGGTGTTTCCTGGAAGTGTATGGATACTGACTGGGGAATTGAAGGTGTGAAAGACAAGTGTGTAGGTGATTAGATGACTGCATGCATAGTGGATAGGGGTTTGAAGCAGTCCATGTGCTAATGCCTGGCTCACTGCATGAGTACTTGGGTACTGACTGTATGATTAGAGTACTGCAAGGAGAGTGCCTGGGTGAATTTATACGTTTTTGGTTTGTGGCACAGTGAATGGATTAGTACATGGTGCTGAATGGGTCACTAGAGGAATGCAAGAGGAGTGACAGTGTGTTTCCTGGAAGTGTATGGATACTGACTGGGGAATTGAGGGTGTGAAAGACAAGTGTGTATATGTTTAGAGGACTGCAGGCATAGTGGATAGGCGTTTGAAGCAGTCCATGTGCTAAGGCCTGGCTCACTGCATGTGTACTTGGGTACTGACTGAATGATTAAAGTACCGCAAGGAGAGTGTCTGGGTGAATTTATAAGTGTTTGGCTTTTGGCGCAGTGAATGGATTAGTACATGCTCGTGAATGGGTCACTAGAGGAGTGCAAGGAGAGTGAAGGGAGTTTGCTGGAAGGGTATGGATACTGACTGGAGAATTGAAAGTGTGAAAGACTAGTGTGTAGGTGGTTAGAAGACTGTATGCTAAGTGGATAGGGGTTTGAAGCAGTCCATGTCCTAAGGTCTGGGTCACTGAATGAGTACTTGGGTACTGACTGAATGATTAGAGTACTGCAAGGAGTGTGCCTGGGTGAATTTATAAGTGGTTGGGTATTGGTGCAGTTAATGGATTAGTACATGGTGCTGATTGGGTCACTAGAGGAGTGCAAGGGGTGTCACAGGGTGTTTGCTGGAAGTGTATGTATACTGACTGGGGAAATGAAGGTGTGAAAGACAAGTGTGTAGGTGGTTAGAGAACTACATGCATAGTGGATAGGGGATTGAAGCAGTCCATGTGCTAAGGCCTGGCTCACTGCATGAATACTTGGGTACTGATTGAATGATTAGAGTACTGCAAGGAAAGTGCCTGGGTGAATTTCTAAGTGTTTGTGTTTTGGCGCAGTGAATGGATTAGTACATGATGCTGAATGGGTCACTAGAGGAGTGCAAGGGGAGTGACCGGGTGTTTGATGGAAGTGTATGGATACTGACTGGGGAATTGAAGGTGTGAAAGACAAGTGTGTAGGTGGTTAGGGGACTGCATGCATAGTGGATAGGCGTTTGAAGCTGTCCATGTGCTAATGCCTGGCTCACTGTATGAGTACTTGGGTACTGACTGAATGATTAGAGTACTGCAAGGAGATTGTCTGGGTGAATTTATGTGTTTGGGTTTTGGTGCAGTGAATGGATTAGTACATGGTGCTGAATGGGTCACTGGAGGAGTGCAAGGGGAGTGACAGGGTGTTTGTTAGAGTGTATAGATACTGACTGGGGAAATGAAGGTGTGAAGGACAAGTGTGTAGGTGGTTAGAGGACTGCATGCATAGTGGTTTGGGGTTTGAAGCAGTCCATGTGCTAAGGCCTTGGTCACTGGATGAGTACTTGGGTACTGACTGAATGATTAGAGTACTGCAAAGAGAGTGCCTGGGTGAATTTATAAGTGGTTGGGTTTTTGCGCAGTGAATGGATTAGTACATGGTGCTGAATTGGTCACTAGAGGTGTGCAAGAGGAGTGACATGGTGATTCCTGGAAGTGTATGGATACTGACTGGGGAATTGAAGGTGTGAAAGACAAGTGTGTAGGTGATTAGATGACTGCATGCATAGTGGATAGGGGTTTGAAGCAGTCCATGTGCTAACGCCTGGCTCACTGCATGAGTACTTGGGTACTGACTGTATGATTAGAGTACTGCAAGGAGAGTGCCTGGGTGAATTTATACGTTTTTGGTTTGTGGCACAGTGAATGGATTAGTACATGGTGCTGAATGGGTAACTAGAGGAATGCAAGAGGAGTGACAGGGTGTTTCCTGGAAGTGTATTGATACTGACTGGGGAATTGAAGGTGTGACAGACAAGTGTATAGGTGGTTAGAGGACTGCATGCATAGTGGATAGGCGTTTGAAGCAGTCCATGTGCTAAGGCCTGGCTCACTGCATGAGTACTTGGGTACTGACTGAATGATTAAAGTACCGCAAGGAGAGTGTCTGGGTGATTTTATAAGTGTTTGGCTTTAGGCGCAGTGAATGGATCAGTACATGCTCGTGAATGGGTCACTAGAGGAGTGCAAGGAGAGTGACAGGGAGTTTGCTGGAAGGGTATGGATACTGACTGGAGAATTGAAAGTGTGAAAGACTAGTGTGTAGGTGGTTAGAAGACTGCATGCAAAGTAGATAGGGGTTTGATGCAGTCCATGTGCTAAGGCCTGGCTCACTGCATGAGTACTTAGGTACTGACTGAATAATTAGAGTACTGCCAGGAGAGTGTCTGGGTGAATTTATAAGTGTTTGGGTTTTGGCGCAGTGAATGGATTAGAACATGGTGCTGCATGGGTCACTGGAGGACTGCAAGGGGAGTGACAGGGTGTTTGCTGGAGTGTATGGATACTGACTGGGGAAATGAAGGTGTGAAATACAAGTGTGTAGGTTGTTAGACGACTGCATGCATACTGGATAGGCGTTTGAAGCAGTCCATGTGCTAAGGCCTGGCTCATTGCATGTGTACTTGGGTAGTGACTGAATGATTAGAGTACTGCAAAGAGAGTGCCTGGGTGAATTTATAAGAGTTTGGGTTTTGTTGCAGTTTTTATAATTTTTTCAGATGGGTACTAGTGGTAACTGACTTATAGGGCAGGGGGATTAAAACTACCTCTTAAAACGCGCCACAGGGCACGTTTGCACACTGGTTAAGGAAGGGGGGGCTGAGCTGACTTGTGCAAACACGCCTTGTGGCCGTTTTAATTTGGGGGATAAAGTCCCCTTGAATCCTGAGTGTCCCTTGCGTCCAACTAGCCCACCAGGTATCTCCAGGTATCTCCAGTTAGTGCCACAGAGCTGCGTTGCAGAGAGGTATAAAAAGTGGCACGGCATGGACCACCTCTCTGCAATGCAGTGCAGTGGCGCTTACTGGAAGCACCCGGTTGACTAGTTGGCCCCCAAGGGCCCTCAGGATTGAAGGCGAACTATTTCCCCATCTTAAAACACGCCACAGGGTATGTTTGAATATGTATTGTATTGTATTGTATTTATATTTATATAGCGCACTGTAACCCAAAGGCATCCTGGCGCTGCGGTAAGTTTCTTCTGCCGATCTGCTTGCGGGCTAACTGATTAATGAGCTAAAGCCTGCACCCTAGGGAAAAGCCACGTTTTTAAACGTCTCCTGAACTTCAATAGATCTTGTGTCTGTCTGAGCTCCACTGGTAGGCTGTTCCATAGGCGTGCTGCAGCATAGCTGAAAGCTCTTCCTCCTGATTTAGCATTCTTAATCCGGGGTATATTAATCAGCCCGGGCGAGGAGGACCGAAGGCTGCGGGTAGAGTTGCACCAGTTGAATTTAGATTGCATCGGTAATGGTCCCATCCCATGCAGGGCCTTGAAGACGATGCAGAGTGATTTGAACTGTATCCTCTGGAATACCGGAAGCCAGTGTAGCTCCAACAATGCCAGGGATGTGGAGGATTGTGTAGGTCTGGCTAAGGCCAGCTTGGCTGCAACCGTTTGAACTCCTTGGAGTCTCCCAATCAAATACCTAGGAGACTCCAACAGTAGCGCGTTGCCATAGTCCAGGCGGCTCAGAATGACACTCCTTATTATCAGTGCACGTGCCTGATATGGGAGTAGTGGGAGGATCTTCCGGAGGACCCTAATAAGCGAGAAACTACTTCCCACAATTCTATTGACTTGGTTTTCAAGGTTCAATTTGTTATTAAACATAACCCCAAGATTGCGTACCGTTGTGACCGGTAGCAGAGGTGTCTCTGTGGGCATGGGCCAGAATCCGGGGGGGAGAGAACAGGGAACTGTTCCTGCCGCACAGCAGAGAATCTCTGTTTTTTCGCAGTTAAACTGCAGGGAGTGGTTTTTCAGCCAGCGTACTCTATCTGTCATGCAGGCATGAAATTTGTGATAAGCTGAGTGTCGTCAGCGTAATTTAGCAAGCTGACCCCGTATGATTTAATGATTGTGATCAGGGGGCTCATGTAGGCATTAAAAAGTATTGGGTTAATTGCTGAGCTCTGGGGGACCCCATGCCTGATTTCCACAAATTCCGAACGGAAGGAGTGGAGGGCCACCGCCTGGCATCTAGATGTTAGATAGGATCGAAACCACTCTAGTGCTACCCCTCCTACCCCAACTGTTTCCAGCCTGTCCAGGAGGACTGTGTGGTTGACTGTGTCGAATGCGGCAGACAGGTCCAATAAGATCAGTATGGCCGATTGTCCCCTGTCATCCCGCATCCGAAGTTCTTCCAGAACAGTCACCAACACCGTTTCGGTCCCATGATCTGGACGAAACCCGAACTGCACATCCTCCAGCTTGTTGTTGTCCTCCAAATACTGTGAGAGTGCTCTACTCACTAAGCGTTCTAGGATTTTGACTGGGTATGGAAGAAGTGATATAGGACGATATTTTTTGGGGCATGCTGGATCAAGAGTGGGTTTTTTCAGCAGTGGTGTAATCACTGCTTGTTTCCAACTAGCCGGGACCTGTCCGCTGCTCAGTGATTGGTTACACAGCTGTCGAAGTATTGGAAATAGTTCGCCTCCCAGTGCCTTCCAGGTTTTGGGAGGGATGGGGTCCAGGGGGGATCCCGACGATATTCCTAGGGCTATTTTGTTGAACTCCTCCTCAGAGGGGGGCTCGAAATAGTTCAGATGGGCTCCAAGAGCTTCCAGCTCTATCTCCCCTTTCCTGTTCTTTTCCTTACTTGCCTCTGACTGCCCATCTGTTTCTGCGGGTACGCCCATGTCCAGTCCTTCTATAATTTTCCGTATTTTTTCATCAAAAAAGGTGGCTAGTTTGTCACAGAGATCTTGACTGGGTAGAGTGCTATTATTGGTACACTAGGGGCTAGTAATATCCTTCATGATCTTAAAAATACCCCTGGTACTATTGGATGCCTTCAGGATGGTTTTGGCATAATATTCTGCCTTAGCTTTTATAATTTATTTTTTGTAGTTAGCTAATTTCTCCTTCCAGAGGGCTTTGTCTAGGTCTGTATAAGCCTTTCTCCACTGTCGCTCTGCCAATTTACAACCCCTTTTTTCTGTCCTCAGTGTTTCATTGTACCATGGGGTGGTTGGTCTCCCCGACATATGGATTTTTTTAACCGGAACAATCCGATCAAGGGTGTCAGTGATATGCCCGCAAACTGATGTATAGTTATGTCCCACCGATTTCAGGGGGTCCAGCGGGCCAATGTCCTTAAATAATGGTGAGGACTCGGCCCTCTTTAAAAGGTTCTTCCAGTTCCTATCTAGGTAGTTTCTTTCCCTAACTACCTCTGCTCGTTTAATTTTTGGGATCGTTACCTGGAATAGTATCAGATTGTGATCCGACCAGCCCACCGGTACAATGCTTTCCACCTTGACAACTTTGTCACCTCAGGCCCCATCCACTCCCTTCACCACTGTGTAAATGCGCCCTGTGGCCGTTTTAATTTGGGAGATTAAGTCCCCTTGAATCCTGAGGGTCCCTAGGGTCCAAGTAGCCCACTAGGTACCTCCAGTTATCGCCACAGAGCAGCATTGCAGAGAGTTCTAAAAAAGGGCACGGCCTGGACCATCTCTGTGCAACGCAGTGCAGTGACGCTTACTGGAAGCACCTGGTGGTCTAGTTGGCCCCCAGGGTCCCTCAGGATTGAAGGGGAATTATTTCCCCATCTTAAAACCCACTACAGGGCGTGTTTGCACACGTCACCTCAGGCCACATCCCCTCCCTTCACCACTGTGTAAACGCGCCCTGTGTCCATTTTAATTTGGAAGATTTAGTCCCCTTGAATCCTAAGGGTCTCTAGGGTCAAACTAGCCCACTAGGTACCTCCAGTAAGCTCCACAGAGCTGCGTTGCAGAGAGGTGTAAAAAGGGGCTTGGTCTTTGAACACCTGTCTGCAATGCAGCTCCGTGGCGCATACGGGAGGTGCCTGGTGGACTAGTTGGCCCTCAGGGACCCTCAGGATTCAAGGGGACTTTATCCCCCAACGTAAAACACGCTACGGGGCGCGTTTGCACAGTGGTGAAGGGAGGGGGCGGGTCCTGAGGTGACATGTGTGCAAACATGCTCTGTTGCGCTTTTTAAGTTGGGGAATTAATTCCCCTTCAATCCTGAGGATCCCTGGGGTCCAACTAGCCCACCACGTACCTCCAGTAAGCACCACAGAGCTGTGTTGCAGAGTGGTGTGTAAAAAGGGGCATGGCCTGGGCCACCTCTCTGCAACTCAGCGCAGTGGCACTTACTGGAGGAATCTGGTGGGCTAGTTGGCTAAGGACCCTCAGGATTGAAAAGGATTTAATTCCCCAACAGGTAAATGCACCCCCTGGAGCGTTGTAAGTTGGGGAATTAATTCCTCTTCCACACTAACGGTCCCTGGGGGCCAACACGCCACGGGGACCACCATCTCCCCGGGGCACTCTTTATTCAAATTTGGAGGTCCGTTATGGACCCCCAGCCCCGGGGAACACCACCTCCATGGGGCTTTCAAAACAAAGGGAGTGGGGTAGCATGGCCCTCCTACAGGAGCCCTTGATGGCCCTGGGGACCACCACCACCCTGGGCCGGCTCCTGCAATGTGCCCACCCCAGGACATTGCTGTTTGCTATGGCAGGGCGGGAGCATGGCTCCTGCCCTGTCATAACAAACGCTGCTTTGCTTGATTGAAGTGAGAGCAGGAAAACCTGCTTTCACTTCAATGAAGCAAAGCAGGATTGCTTTTGCGCAAGGGGAGCTGCATGTTAGCAGCTCCTCTTGCTCAAAAGCAATGCTGGCTCCCACAGGAGGCGGGGAGCCGGCAGGCCCGTGAGGCATCGGGGCTCCCCCCATAGTCCCCAACGGAGAGGCCAGGCCCCGTGTAATGGGGTCCCCGGGGCCAGAAGTGGCCTGAGGAGGGGGGCCATGTGGCAACCCTCCAAAAAATACAAGAATAAAAAGGCTGCCGCAGCCCCCCTCCCAAAAGTAATTTAAAAAAAAACAAGGCTGACAGGCCCCAGGGGATGGGGTCTCCGGGGCCAAAAGTGGCCCAGGTAAGGGGGGCCACACAGCCCACTCCCATAAAATAAGGAAAAAAAAAGAAACAGGCAACTTGCCGGAGCCCCGCCCCTTCCCTGCAGCACTCTGCAAACGCACCCCCTGGCACGTTCTAAGTTGGGGAATTTAGTCCCCTTGAATACTGAGGGTCCCTGGGGGCCAACTAGCCCACCAGGTATTTCCAATAAGCACCACACAGCTGGATTGCAGAGAGGTGGTCCAAGGAGACGCCCCTTTTTACAACACTCTGCAAACGCACCTCTGGTGCACTGGTGGTGAGGCGATGAGGTCCTCTTGTGTCCTGGGCACCTTAGGACACAAATGGACTTCATACCACGATCAGCAGTGCACCAAGAGGCGCGTTTGCAGAGTGGTGTAATAAGGGGGCGTAGCCTGTGTCCACCTCTCTGCAATCTAGCTGTGTGGTGCTTACTGGAGGTACCTGGTAGGCTAGTTGGCCCCCAGGGACCCTCACTATTCAAGGGGACTTGATCACCCAACTTAGAACCTGCCAGGGAGTGTGTTTGCAGAGTGGTGGAGAAAGGGGGTGTGGCCTGTGTCCACCTCTCTGCATTCGAGCTCTGTGGCACTTACTGGAGGTGCCTGGTGGAAAAGTTGGCCCCCAGGGACCCTCAGTATTCAAGGGAAATTGATCCCCCAAATTATAACGCACCAGGGGCCGTGTTTGCAGAGTGGTAGAGAAAGGGGGCATGGCCTGTGTCCACCTCTCTGCAATCCAGCTCAGTGCCAATTACTGGAGGTACCTGGCGGGCAAGTTGGCCCCCAGGAACCCTCAGTATTCAAGGGGAATTAATCCCCCAACTTAGAACGTGCCAGCGGGCATGTTTGCAGAGTGGTGGAGAAAGGGGGCATGGCCTAGTATTAGAAGTTAGCAATCCTGCTGTGTGGGACTTACCGGAGGTAATAGGAGGGGTAGTTGGCCCCCAAGGTTGATGTTAGGGCCTAACTACCCCTCCTGTTACCTCCAGTAAATCTCACACAGTGCGATTGCTAAGAGGTGTTCAGATGCCATGCTCACCTTTCTCCACCACTCTGCAAACGCGACTGCAATTTTATAGTTAGAAATTATCATTTAAAAACATTTGAAATTCACTGTAAAAACCATAGGTTTCAGGGACGTTATAGTTAGAGATTAGTATTTAAAAAAACCTTTGAAATTCACTAAAAAAAATAGATTTCAGGGACGTTATAGTTAGAAATTAGCATTTTAAAAAACCTTAGAGATTCACCGAAAAAAAAACAGGTTTCAGGGATTTATAGTTAGCTGGACACTTCACTCATAGAAAACCAGAGAAATTTGGCCGTTATAGTTAGTTGATCTAACTATAACTCATGTCATTGACCATGTCATGAATGATGTAATGTGTGACATCATCAGCAGTGCATTGCGGGGGCACGATATATAGTTAACTATAACGTCCATGAAAACTGTTTTTTTCAGTGAATTTCTAAGTTTTTTAAATGCTAATTTCTAACTATAACATCCCTGAAACCTATGTTTTTTTCAGTGAAAATATATATATTCACAGAAAAAATCATAGGTTTCAGGGGTGTTATAGTTAGCTGGACATTTCAACCGTACAAAACCATCGAAATTCCTCCATTATAGTTAGTTCTGCTAACTATAAATCGCGCGCCCACAATGCACTGCTGATGATGTCACATATTGCATCATTCATGACATGGTCAGTGACATCACTGATGACATCACTGCTGACATCTCAATTGACATAACTGATGGCATCACTGATGACATCATCCAGTGAATGTGGTTTAGTTTGAAATTTAAATATGTATTATATACATACCAATCTGTATTGAAGATTGTGTGGATATATAACTGTCTGGATGGAGGATTTAGTAGCTGTCTTACTGTCTGTTTGAGTGAGTAATTAAAAGTGTCTCATTTAATACATGAATTAGTAACTAAACTATGTGAATGTGTGCATCACTGTCTCTGTTGTTGTATAACATGCTGCATCAGTTGGTCACTAACTACATGAGTGTGTATATTAGTTATTGATTAGTTGGGTGAGTATTTGTATGGGACACTGAGTTTGTGTTTGGTTGGATGGGGTGTGCGTAACTCTATGCATAGATGTGTAAATGGTTGATTGACTAGGTGTATAGGTTTAAGAGTGCATGTGGAAACAGTTGTTTGGGTGACTGAGTGTATCTATTTGTGTTTTGGTGAGCGAATATATGTTTTAGTTGTACATCTTCAACAAAGTAAAAAATAAAAGGCATTGTATGTGAGTGTTGGTGTATATAAATAAGTATATATAAGAGTCAGTGATTGTGAGAGTAACTATATGAATGAGTGTATAATTGTAATGGTGATTTTTTAACATATTAACTATGAGTTAATATGTGTTTGAATAAATGAGGTGTTGTGTGTATAATTGTGTAAGTGAGAAAATGTAAGTGTGATTAATTTTTTTCATAAGTGAGTAGGATGACTGCATAACCGACTAAGATGACTGCTGATGTGTCCATGTCTATATATGTGTATAAGTGCATTTGATAGTGTTCTATTAATTAGTGACTGCATGTATAAGTGATTCTGTTGTTGAGTGGGTAGTTGTGTGTTTAGACTTAGTAATCAGTGTGTGGGTATGTAGTAACTGGTATTGGTGTGTCAATGGTTTCAAATATGGTACTCTGTATTTTACAGTGAGTGATGAAAGGTTATACTAGTGTATGATGAGGTGTATCAGATTCTCACGTGGATGATGTCATCAGTGATGCCATCAGTGATGTCATTTGAGATGTCATCAGTGATGTCACTGACCAGGTCATGAATGATGTAATATGTGACATCATCAGCAGTGCATTGCGGGCACGCGAGTTATAGTTAGCAGGAATTTCTATGGTTTTGTACGAGTGAAATGTCCAGCTAACTATAACACCTCTGAAACCTATGTTTTTTTCTGTGAATTTCTAAGGTTTTTTAAATGCTAATTTTTAACTGTAATGTCTCTGAAACCTATGTTTTTTTCAGTGAATTTCAAAGGTTTTTTAAATGCTAATTTCTAACTATAACGTCTCTGAAACCTGTTGTTTTTTCAGTGAATTTCAAAGGTTTTTTAAATGCTAATTTTTAAGTGTAATAGTAGTTATACCTATTTTTTGTACTGATTTTCTACAGCTTCTTAACTGTTTATTTATAAATATTGTATTCATTAAATAACATTATATATTTTTCTGAAAATTGCACACAAAAAAAAAATGTAATTAAAACTGCACTATGGTTGAATCTTTTTCAAGTTTTTTTTTCCAATTTTTTCTTCAGAGTCGCGCACCCAAAGCCTGCACATCACGGTGGGTGCGCAGATTCTAGCCGACATTTTAGAAACGTCGTGAAGGATCCACGTACGGTGTGCGACGGCTGCGTGTTTTTCAGCTACATCATATACATTTAATATTACGTGATGTGCGCGATTGGTATGCGACCAGTCTGCGACTTCTGCTCCCGTGCATTCACGACACATTAGCATTACGGTACGCGACACTTGCACGGTGGCTGGTCCCGCATGACGTCATATACGTGCTGGGGCGCGTGACTCCCGCGAACTTTTTTCATGTTTTAAATGATTTGTATGTGTGTTTAATATACATATTAGGGCAAGAGACTATCTAAGATATTCATAAAAATAATATATTTGTACTTATAATAAACTTATATTATTTTTAAATATATTTTCGCGAAGTGCGTCGATCCCATGTGACCTCAAAAAAAAAAGGATTTCATTGGTTCATAACATTTCCCACTGTAACTATTGAAGGATCCCACCCGTTTTAATCATTCTTATTGGAGCATTTTTAGAGAGACATCTCTTTTCCTACAAGAACCCTTCTTGCTTGTTTTTTTGGGTGTTTTTCAAAAAATATCAAACAAAATGGCATCTGGACAGCAGCAGGATCAGGAGGAAGTAATTTCTGAAGAATAATTCTTGCAGGAGGCACCACGTCCACAGAGGCCGGAATCTGTTGTGTGGAAATTCTTCACATTTCAACCTGGAGAGAAGAAAGTAAATGCGAGAAAGGTGACGTGCAAAATTTGTGACCGAGTCCTGTCAAGAGGCAGTGAAAAAAATACTCTTATGGCACTGCTTCTATGTACAAGCATCTCGGGACCACACATCCTCTCATTCTTGCTGGGGGAGGAAATGAGGCGAGCTGCTTTGAACACATCACCTGATCTGGCAAGTACATCTGGAGCGTCGTCAGGAACACCAAAAATGGACATTAGGCCAAGATTTGCCTTTCTCGAGCAACACTGCGTGAAGTGTAAGAAACGTATATGCTTCGGTGAGCAGTCGGTGGATGCAGTTTGTGCTGCGCAACGCAACCATTGTTGTCAATGTTTTTGTTTTTTTGTTTTTGGAATGATAAGAAATTCCAAATGTTTTCTGTTTTATTCGTTCTCTTTTTGTTCATTTTTTGAAAAAAAACAAAAAAATACAAAATTGTTCAAAAAAATTAATAAAAAATACAAAAGAAAAAAGAAGAAAAAAAAGTTCTTATCAGAACTACCTTATCTGGTTAAAGAAAGAACTATAATTGCAAGGTAATGTGTGAAAGTTTGGTTGAATATATGTATACAACATGATTGACTGAAAGAATGCATTAGTAGTGTATGGTGAATTTATAGGTGAAGATTTATGAGGAAGTACTGCAGCATGACACTGCAAACTCTTTAGCTGCACTGCACTGTGGCACTTCCGAAGCACAGGGATGCGACATATGTACATGAATATGTTGCAACTCTGTGCTTCCCTCTGTAGTGCTGCACAAACTGCAGCCATGCGGTGACACAGGCACCCTTGCACCATGGTGCAAGGATGTCTGTGTCATGTGGAGATTGTTTTTGTGCAGGAAGGAACACCTTCCTGCTCAAAAACAATCAGTAAAGGCATTTTCCTCTTTCAATGCATGCTGTGGAATGCAGCATGCATTAAAAGAGGAAAAAATGAGGAGAAATAAAAACAATTCTCCTCCTTGCACCTTGCTACACCAACTCTAGGATGGCTCAGCATTCACACACATCTCCAGATTTACGATTTCTCATAAATCTGGAGATGTGTCTTGTTCCACAGCAACATCCATGGGACGCCCCTTCAACGCAAAGTTCTGTGTATGAAGGGGTCGTATTTACAAGGAGAGGATAAACCACGCAGGGTGGCTTTTCCTCTCCTTGTAAATATGAAGGAGTGACTGGCGCCATCACTACGTTACAAAATTTTACGTACTGGTGGCGCAGGGTGCTTGTAAATCTGCCCCATAAGTGTTTAGGTATTGGCAGACCGATACAATAAGAACATAGTGCTGGATGGGTGATTGAAGAATTGCATGAGACCGACACGAGATATCCTACGCTGCATGGGTACTACTTCAGTATTTAATGGAGTGGACCAATAGTATGTATCTGCTTAGAGATTTGTAGGGATTATGCACAGAATATTCTATGTGTACTTGTGTTGGTGCCTAGGTCATTTTATAAGAGTACCACTAGTAACTGGAATGCTGACAGTGCAGCAAACAGAGTGAACATTTAATTTATAAGTGTTTACTTATTGGTGGAGTGATAGGATAAGTAGATAGTGGTAGATAAGTGATTAAAGAAGTGCATGGGACAGACTGGACGATTCCTACACTGCATGAGTACTAACTGGGTATTTAGAAGAGTGTATCAATAGTATGTAGCTAGTTATAGGTCTGATTGGATAGTGCACAGAATATTATAGATGTACTTGTGTTAGTAGCTAGGCCATTCCATAAGTTCATGACTAGTAACTAGAATAATTACAGTATTACAAACATAGTGTATAGTGAATTTATAAGTGCTTAGATATTGGTGGAATAGGATAAGTAGATAGTGCTGGGTGGGTGATTGGAGAAATGCATGGGACAGACAGGAGGATTCCAATCCAATCCAAAATGTTATTGTATCATTAATTAAAATCTTTACAATTATTCCAAAAAGGTAATAAGATTAATATCATTACAATCGCAATTTAAAAACCAGACATTAAAATCAACGTTTATAATATCTCATTGGTTATATAGTTTAAAGCGTGTGTTTAACCAACACATACTTGTTATAAATACAGTAGTAACATTTTAAATCTAATCCAGCTTCTGTGATCCTACTTACTAAATAAACTCTTAATCTTTTTTTTACATTCAATCCGTACACACACTTGACGCCTGGGGGCTCAAGACTGGACGGCCATTCTTCTCTGTTTCCTCCTGATCGGCTTGTCGTAATAGTTTTCTTACCTCAACCAGGTATTTTACTCCCCGGCAGGCCAAAATTGTGGAGGAACCATCCAACCAGCGTATCACGGCTTGCCTGCACGTGCGGATATTCAGTTTGTTAAAAATTAGTTTTAAATATCGTTTCATCATGAACATAACTGCTGGACACACACATAATAGGTGGGTTAAGGATTCCTTGGTGTATCCACACAGTCGACACTGCGCAGTTTGTTTAGTATATTTCCAGGATGGCTGTAGATCTTTTGAGTCATGTTGGCCCTTCCGAAAGTCTGTGTAGCTCTTTTTTACGTGCTGGCTGAAATGTGAGAATAAATATGCTTGTGGTTTTAATAGTTTATAAGAAGTGATGACAGTCCACCCGTGCCGACGTTTGGAAATTGCATTTTTGTCTTTCAAAAAACCTTTTCTTTTTGCTGCATCGTTGACCGCTTTACTAATACTTGCTTTGTCTGGCCAGTTTCCCATGCTGTTTGTAATCCCAGGTCGGCCAAACATGTTTTCAAATAACTTCCCCATGAACTCGTTGTTTCGTGGTCCACCTGGTACTTAATTTCTTCCCACCATAAGCTATCCATATTATCTGGTTCTACAGAACGAAATTTTTGGCATAGTTTTACGAAGCCGCTCATGCTCCGAAATTTCTGGTTTTGAAGGACGAACTCAAGACGAACTTGCGACAGAGAGGCAGATTTTGGCAGGCTGAAAACGGCCTTATAAATCTTCATCTGGAGAGTATTTATTAGGATAGCCTACTTGCAACACCAGGTGACTAACCCGTATAACAAGGTAGGCAAGATTTGTGCTGCCATCACTTTTAAAAGGTGGTTATAATTCGGGCAATCCAATCAGTCTGTATGCAAAAATTAGTGATTGCGCTTTTGCTTTTATAGCCAGTTTAGGCTCCTTATGTGTTATGCCCTGCCCTATTGTTATACCAAGATATTTATATGACCCTTGCTCTTCGACCGTTGCCCCTTTCACCGACCATTTGAATTTGGTTTTTTTTAGGATCCACTAGGCGAACGACTTTTGTTTTTGCTTTGTTTAGTTCCAAGTTTTCCTGGTCCAAGTAGGAACTAAGTTATTTATTGCTCTTTGTAGACCTATTGGAGTTTGACTTAGTACAACAATGTTGTCCGCGTATTGTAACACGGTGATCAGATTATTGGCCATTTTTCGGCGGGTGACAGTTGGCTGCTTCCATGTTTTTGCTGATATCCGAGAGAAACAAGTTAAATAGGCTTGCTTCAAACCTTGGTGCGTGTCAATACTCGGAGTTGTACTGCATCCATCGCCTAATTTCACTCTTGCCCAGGTGTCACTATACAAGGCAATTATTGCGTTTAGTAGTTGGCTTGGCAGACCCCATGCCTTTAATTTTAACCAAAGACGCTCTCTACTCACTCGATCGAAAGCCGATTTTATGCCGACAAAACATGCAGACAGCCTTGTTCTCTTTTTTAAAGCATTTTCTGTTAACAATGACAAGATTGCCAAGTTTGTTATTGTGCCCATCCCTTGCCTAAAGCCTGTTTGGAACTTGGGAATTATGTTCTTGTCATCCATCCAGTCTTGCAGCTGTACAAGGAGGCAAGAAGCATAAAGCTTTGCCTCTACATCAATTAAGGATATCAACCTATAATTCAAAGGCTTGCGATGATCTCCCTGTTTAAATATTGGGTGGATTATATTCCCTTTCCATGAATCTGGGACATCGGACTGTGCATATATCTGGTTAAAGAGAGGCGTTAGATTCTCCGACCAGAAATCTGGGTCGTTCTTAAAAAGCGCATTGGGAAGCCCACTTGGTCCTGCTACTCCCTCTGTCTTAAGTTTTTGCATTATTCCTTGTAGTTGTTTACAAGTGGTCAGGGAATATTCTTCATTACCTCTTTTCTCTTGTTCGATTTCATTGTTTTCCACCTTATCCAGACTCAGATTTGTTTTTGATTTTTTCACTACCAACGCTGGCCCACAGGAACCTACAGTGCTGCTTAATTCTGTACTGCTGTACAAATTTCGTACATGTTGAACCCTCATTTCCCCTCCAATTCCTGCTTCCTGTTGCATTCTTGCTCCTTTATTCAGGTTGTTTATAATGCCCCAGAAATCCCTGCTGTTTGGCATTTTACTTGCACACAATAGTTTGCTCCAGATGGATTCCTTGTATGCAGATTTAGCATTCGTCAACATCTTCCTATAGTTGTTCCTTATTTCCTTTAATCTACGTTTATTTGGGTTTCTTCCCATTCTTATTGCCTGCGTTTGTAATCGTACCTCTCTTGCAACCCTACTCTTTTGGTCTCGTAGGTCCGTGTTGAACCATGGTTCCCTCCTGGTGTTTATCCTTCTTCGAATACCCGGCAAGGCTGGAAACTTTCGGGTGAGGACCTGGGCCAGCTGTTCCCAGTTGTTAACGCGTTCGTCGTCTATCTGTGGCCCCAGTTTACTCACATATTCCCTTGCAGTCTCCTGAATGTTTGTCAAGTCGCTACCTCGCCATTTGAATTTTCTTAAATTACATTTTTCAGAATGTTGAATGAGGGAATTTATGTTTTGGGCCTGAGTGAGAGAGATATTCATTGTGGTTAGTTGGGGAAAGTGATCACTTTCTATACGTTCGGCGATTTCAAATGAGTCAATGCAGGGGAGTAACTTGTTACTAATAATTGTAAAGTCTATTGTTGAGCGAACCTTACCACTCAAGTATGTGATAGACACTGTTGTATCTCCCTTTATGTTTTCATTCAGGATTGTCAATCCCAGGTCTTTTAATTCGTTCGTTATTATTTGTCCTCCCCCGTTCGCTTGCTTCTTTCCTTCAACACGATCTTTGGTTATAAGATTGCAATTGAAGTCTCCTGAAATAAACATAGAGCATTGGTCATTAGATCTTTGCATTGTTTTTATCAGGGTCATTAGTGTAGACTGTTTTTCTTTCTGAGTCTTTCTCTCAGGGTGAATGTAAACATTGATCTATAGAAGTTGCCACTTAAAATTATTTGCTGGGGACTTGCCACTAATTTTAATCACTTGTACCCAGTTAACCCCTACATCCTGTTCTTCGGTTACCCAATCATATTTTTGGGCTGCATATATCGATAAACCACCTCGTGGATGACCAAACGATGAAAATCTTTCTGCGAAAATTTGGTATTCTTTAAATCCTGGAATTGAAGTTGGAGTCATATTCCAAGTTTCCTGGAGCAAGATGATGTCTTGTTGCTGGAAAAAGTTTAGGGTTTCGTGGTCCTGGTCCATTTCTTTAAAACCGTGGATATTCCATGAGCAGATCGTAACAATATTCGGCCTTTTTTCCTTCGGGATTTGGTCCTGCGTTTCCATTTCCGTTATTTGTTTTGATTCATCATTCGGTATACTTTTTGTTTAACGCCTTTGGCACCCAACACCAATCCATTTTGTCCAATACTCGACTTCCCGCGTTTTGTGTACTTGCTATTAAGTTGACCCCATTTCCAATAAGTGACGTTTCAGGTGTGGTGGATCGAGCGCCTCGTACGCAAGAAGTCTGGCTTTTCCCAACTCTATCTTCCTTCTTTGAATTTTTGTGACTATTTAGGAGAGGAGAAGGGTACCTTGGGGGGTTGTGCAACATCAGTGTAATTCCCCAGGCTCCAAATCTTGATCTTGTTAAGTATATCTTATCCACCAGATCCTTTGAGGTCCAAGTTGTCACGGTTTCTTCTATCTCTAAATTTGATTTTGTTTGTTGAAATTCCACACCTATCAAGTCTTGTGAGGCTATCCCTTTTAATTCTGGGATTTCTTTGAACAACTTTATCAAGTTCCCTTGGTTTAGAGTATCCTGCCTTCCTTTTGTGGGATACTCTGGCACGAATGTCAGTTTTAGTGCATAGGCCTCTAAATGGTTTTTGAAGCCTTCGGGAAATTGAAAAATATTATCGTTAGCAGCAGCAGAATTGCTTATTATAATGAGTCGCACATAACATGATCTTCTTGTTCCACTGGATCTTCATTCACCTTCTCGTTTTTTCTCTCTGTTTTGCTCGAGTTCCTTATTGACCTTATCCTTGGTGGTTCGGGGTCTGGTTCCGTGGTAGATAGTGTGCATCTTCGATCCTTTCCAATTATTAGAACCTTTAGTGGGCTATGTTGTGGTTTTGGATTAATTTTTTTCTCGAGAAGCTTTT
This sequence comes from Triturus cristatus, assembly GCF_964204655.1. NCBI lineage: Eukaryota > Metazoa > Chordata > Amphibia > Caudata > Salamandridae > Triturus > Triturus cristatus. Next base: position 714,689,964 of record NC_140593.1, on the reverse strand, counting down.
TGTTTGTTGAATTTTTCCGTCTTCTTTGTTCCTTCAGTGTCTTACTTTCCTCATTCCGGTGAGCAAATGCGTCTTCTATTGCTGTTTCTCAGCGATTATTTCCATTATTTGAGATGTTCCTATTTGCCCAATGTCTTTGATTGATTCAGGTTGTTCCTGCGTTTCCTGTCTAAATTTTAGATCTATTTCTTTTGTTGACGAACATCCTACATCTGTAAGGGCACGTTGATTCAACTTATTTTTTTGGAGAGTGGAATTGGTGTTAACTGCAATAGCTGAGCCTTCATCCGTTGGAATGGGTTCTAAAGTATGTTTCAGTTGAACTATGTCAGTTAATGCAGCCCCATGCGTGGAATCATTTAGTGATTTTATTTTTCCACCTCGGGGTGATTTCTTTTTAAATATTGAAAAGTTTTTTTCTGAATCTAAGCTTTGTTGCTTTTTATATTTGAGCCTAGCTTTCCTTGCACGTTTTCTTTGCCTTTTTGTCGGTTTTGCAGGAAGTGGGGTCTTGAGCGAATTCTTATTGTCTTTGTATGTTTGATCCTCCGATTTTCCCCTGTTTGTTAATAGGGACGTAATTAAGTCCATCTTCACATTTATACCTGAGATGTGACCAGCAATTAGGTTTATAAGATCTATTTGGACTTCCATTTTGCTGGATTAATAATTCAACACCCTTATTGCTCGGTCCAGTGTGCCTAGCAAAGACTGACTCCATTGTGAACTCGGGTGTTGTTCATGGCACTTCCCCGAATCCCCTGATTCATGATCAATCATACTAACGGATGAGATTGTTATTGGTACAGAAAGATTCAAGTGATTTACTTTTGTTTGAGAACGTCTGCTATCATCTAGTCCAATCTGTTGTTGCTCATTATTAGACAGCTGGCTTCGTGGAGTTGATACCGCCATTCCCTGTCTGCTCTGTTGGACTTCTGTACAAATTACTGATGGCAAGGCGTTCCCTTGAGATTCTTTTTTTTGTGTTATTGCTTCCATGAAATCTAAAAAGTTTGACCAGGGTTCCTCCTCTTGGGCTAACTGCTTTGATGATTCACTTAACTTTAACAATTTCCCCTTGAGCTCCTCCGAGTCGTCCTTTACAATGATATTTTCCTCGATTGCTGTGACTCTGATATTTGTGCATATACTTGACTTGTTTAGTTTAGTTTAGTTTTGACTTTGGTTTTTCCTCCACAAATTCCTCTACAGTTCCCTTATTTACGCTACTAGTTGTTTCCATTGCAATTGTGGGTTTGAACTGGTGCACCTGTGCTTTTACTGTTACCAGCTTACTCGATGATTGATCTGTCATTAATTTCTGTGGGGACTGCTTCCCTATTGAAGCATCGTTATTGTTTATCAAAGATTGCACGGAGGGAGCTTTTATTCTGTCTGGAAAGATAGGGCTTGGCAAATTGGAGGCCTCGGCTGTTGGTGCATAAATCTCCGCCATTGGGTCCTTTAAATAGAAAAATGTATAAATCACAGTTTTCTTTCTCAGGCTCAACGTTGTTATATCAGGTGTCGGTGCTGAGACCAATCTTTCTCTTGGTCTTGCGGTCATTCCTTTTTGATTTGAAAGTGAGCCTTCCTCAAGTGATTTTTTAGATTTACCTTTTTTTGATTTTTTACCTGTCACCAGTTGACGAATTTTCCCCGATCTCATTTCTTTATTCACTTCGCTTCTTTACTCCTTTGCACTCCTTCTATTTCACTTTTAATTTAAGCAAGCAAACTTGGAGTGGGGTTTTTTGGACCCAAGTGATCTTCTTGGCCTCCGGGCCTTGATGGGGCCCAAAGCTGAGTGACCAAGCGGTTGCCCAGTGATGAGGATAGGGGAGTAGCCAGAAGTGGCTTGAAGTCGCTAAAGATGACCGCCGATTGCGGGGGCTCGCGGACTTTTGTGAGCTTTTTCGCAGACTTCGCTGGCTGCTCTGGCTCCTCGTACTTACTGGGGCACGCAGGGCTCGTGGGCTCTTACTGGACCCTTCTTGGCCCCTTCTCAGCCCCCCGGGTTCCTGTCGCGCCGATTACCGCCCCAACTCTGCAGCTCCTGCTACCACAGCTGTTTCTCAGCTCTGATTCTCCTGACTCTCCCGCACTCGTGAGAATCGCAAAACCTAAGTACAGACCAAGTGCCAACATGCGCCAATCCTCCTGCTCACACAGCTCACACGGCTCGGGGAACACTGCCAGCACCTAAGCGCCCTTCAATGTGGTTCAGCGTAAGGTGATCTTCCAGGCAGATCAGAGCTTCGCGGGCACAGGGGGTTCAGAGGGCACGGCATGGCTCCTCGGCAACGTACCAATGAGCACTGCACGATTTCCACACCCTCAAACTCTAATACTGGCTAGTGCGGCTTCGTCCCAGGGCAGATCTCCTCTGCCACACCTGCAATGGGAGCAGCCGTATCGGCGTAGCTGCCACTGTCTGTTCCACTCCAGAAGTAATCCCTGCGCTCACCAACGGGAACTCCTGCGCAACAGTGGGCAAATCGGAATGATTTGTGGTTTTGGCCACAGTCCACAGTCCACAGCCTTGTGCCGCGATTATGCCATGCAAAACCACCTTAGAGACTATTGCCCCAGTTCATTCGCCTTCATTGTCACATAATGCATAACCCTCCTGCACCTGTGGCGCTACTGTTGAGGAAATAAAATGAGCACGCACTTGCCGCGAGGGCAGCCCCCTCACCTGATACAGGGAGTGCCGGACACGCAAAATCTCTGCCGAACCCGGTCGCGGGTCTCTGCCGTCCTCTGCAGTGCAGGCAGTCGGTGGCCGCCTGGTCTCTTTCCCCGCAGCCGCTCTGGTCACCGGGGGGGGGAGGCTCCGAACACTTCGAACACTTCGTGGCGTCCAACTGCCTCGTCTCTGCCTCGTCTCTGCCCTCCGACCTCTATCTCCGTTGCTTCTGACGAGGGGGCCGCTAGCAGCAACTCGGCGCCCCGGTGGTGCACAGAGGCACAGAGGAGTAAGCTTTTGCAAGATCAGCGGGAGGCAGGGGTACCGCGAGGCAGCAACTCGGCATCCTCGACCTCCTCCTCCTCACACACTCGCTCACTCCGGCTGGCGGTCAGCACAGAAACACGGGACGGATCTCCGGATTCAGCACAACCAATGCAATGTTGTTGATACCATTCTCCAAAGAAACTGGAGGATTCCTACACTGCATAGACACTAACTGGGTATTTAGAAGAGCGTATCAATAGTTTGTAGCTGGTGTGCATGCATAGTTTACAAAATATTGTACCTACACTTGTGTTTTTGAATACCATTCCTTAAGTATACAACTAATAACTGGAGTAATTTCAGTGTTGCAAAGAAAGTGCGTGCTGAATTTATAAGTGCTTAGGTACTGGTGGAGTGATAGGATGTGTAGATAGTGCTGGATGGGTGGATGGAGAAGTGCATGGGACAGACAGATGGATTCCTAGACTGCATAGGTACTAATTGGGTATTTAGAAGTGCATATCAATAGTATGTAGCTGGTTAGAGGTCTGCATGCATAGTGTACAAGATATTGTACATGCACTTGTGTTAGTGGCTAGGCCATTCCTTAAGTATATGACTAATAGCTGGAGTAATTTCAGTGCTGCAAAGAGAGTGCATGCTAAATTTATTAGTGCTTAGGTATTGGCAGAGTGATAGGATACGTAGATAGTGCTGGATGGTTGAATGGAGAAGTGCATGGGAAAGACAGAAGGATTCCTAGACTGTATAGGTACTAACTGAGTATTTAAATGACTGTATCAAAGCTATATAGCTGATTAGAGGTTTGCATGCAGAGTGCACAGAATATTGTAGCTGTACCAGTATTGGTGTGTCTATGGTTTCGAGAATGGTAGTCTGTATTTTAGGGTGTGAGGAGGTGCATCAGATGATAACGTAGATGATGTCATCAGTGATGTCATTTGAGATGTCATCAGTGATGTCACTGACCATGTCATGAGTGATGTAATATGTGATGTCATCAGCAGTGCATTACTTTAATCCAAAAGGCTGGCAGCTATATTGGCCTGGTCACAATGTGAAAATTCAGGAATTGATACAATAAAGAAAAGAAAACAAGTGTTAATATGCACACAATGTCATTTCAGCATATCTTGCCCTGTGACCGCCATACTCGTATGTTCGTCAACGTGACTTATTCATAATAAACATACTTAGAATTGCAAACATCAACATAAACAATGGACTACACATTACTCTAAAGCAGAGGTTTTCAAACTTATGGATGCCGAGACGCCCCTGTCAACATTTTGAAGTGCAAGGACCCCCGCCTGACAAAAATTTCTAAACCTGTAGGCAGGGCTACTGGAATTATGAGGCAGGTGAGGACCAAATTACGTGACAGGCTTGACTAAATTGTGTGGGAAGAAAATGTAAACGATGTCATGTGATGCGTATTTTGGGATAGCATTGCTTCATTATTTTGAAATTAATTTCTTACACACAGTAACACAGAGGAAAGATGTTACCCGATCAGTACCTGTTTATAACCAAAATTCAGCAATTAACATCAGAAGGATTTCTAGTCAACCTTTGTGAAGGGGCTTCCACTCCGCAGGAATACGTGCTGCCACATTGGAAGCTCACCTGGCCCGGGCCGGGAGAAGCAGGGGTGCCTTAAAACCCTGGCGGTTTTGTGCAGAGTTAAGCAGTTTACCCATGCAGCTTTCCTCTCACTCACCCCCTCCCTCCCATCCCTCTCTCCTCTCCTAACCCCGGATCCCTCTCTCACTTTGCAGGCCATTTTCTTTCACCCCTTTTTACAACTTCTGAAGTCTCCCCATTCATCCTCTCACTTCACCTTTATTCACCTCTTGCCAGTCTGTCTTTTCACTGCCCTCATCTCTAACAGTCTGTTGCATTTATCTCATGGCCTCTCTGGCCCGTCACTTCCCGTGCCCCTCAGCACTTCTCATTCACCTCGTCTCTCCATTCACATTTTTGTCTATTGCATCTTAAACCTCTCCAGTCCCCCCATTCCTCTTTCACATCTCCCCTTTGTTCTAACAGAAGCCCTCACCTTTGGCTTACACTCACTTCTTGTGTGTCCACACTTCTCTTCGGCAATTCAAATTTCTCCTCGTCCCTGACCTCTTCAATCAAATTCTCTCACTCCCTTGCTGTCCTCTCTCATCCTCTCATCTCCCCTCACCAAGCATACGGGTCAGACCCGTATGCTCCTCTCGGCAGGTGCCGCTCTGCTTATTGTTCCCTAATTCAAGAAGGCATGAGTTGTCTGTCTCGCTGTTTTGGTGCAGGCCGCGCAGTTATGGAACGTGCACCCTCCTTTGCTTCGCTCCACCAAGAATCTATTATCTTTTAGGAAGATATAAAAACCTTTCTCTATGCTCTGTAGGTCACCCCATTTGGCAGGTTCTCCTTCTCCTTCTGTGTGTTGCTCATTTGCCTTCAGGCAGCAGATGGTTATTAGCCCCAGGACACCTTTTGGTAACAGTAGCGCACTACAAATGTAAATAATAATAATAGGCAGAAGCAGGGGAGCCACTAGACCAGAACTTTGGGGCGGGGCTAACACTCCCCAGCCAGGGCTGGCCCTAACACTGGTTGCACATGGTGCAATGGTCTTTTTTGGTGCCCCACCCCCGTTTCCTTCTTTTCCATGAATTCCCTCACTACCACTTACCATCAATGCACCTCATCTCACTATAGCACCTTTCTGACAAACATTTAATTGATCTGCATGGTATATATTCTTTGTAGCAGGCACATTAACCCTCTGCACTGTGTGGGTGGCAAGAGTGCATGGTGAGCGATGCAACAGTGTGAGAGTAGGGTGAGAGGAGTGACTGCAGGGTGAGTGAGGTGCCCGTACGAATTTGGGTGCGGATGCAAGTTCACAATGGGACGAATAATAATACTGGAGCTTGTATAGCGCAAATAGCTACCTCAGCAACAGAGGTGTCCTGACGCACTAGTAGCAAGCATTGCGTGCAGGGAGGTTTAGCACTGGAGCCAGGCCGAGTCAAGACTAAAGAGCCATGTCTTCAGCGCTTTTCTGAATAGAATGAATGCATGCTTACTGATGGGCTTGTTTGAGTGAGTTTCATATTTAGCAGTGAGGGGGACAGGTGAGTGAAGTGTCACATGAGTGCAGGGTGAGTAGTGTGCTCGTGTGACTGCAGGGTGAGGTATAGGGTGAACAGTGCAAGTGCATTATGAGTGCAGAGTGATCACTGTGAGTGCAGGGTGAGCAAGGTGAATAGTGTGAGTGCATGGTGATCAATGTGAGTGCATGGTCATCAGTGTGAGTGCATTGTGATCACTGAGAGTGCAGGGTGAACGTGAAAGTGAAGGGTGAGAATGAGGAGTGAGTTGTCTGAATGCAGGGTGCATTCCGAGACACTTGCACGCCGATTCCAATCATGGAAAAATAATCCCCGTACGAATTGGATCCGGATTTTTTTCCGTCCGAATCGTACAAGTAGCGTACAAACTGCCAAGCACGATCCGTATGGGAAAAAGTCCATCCGAATCGCATTGGGAAAAGTTCCCCACACGTCCTCGGGTCGGAAAATGTGTCCGACACATCCCCGGACGAACAAACGTACCGGTCGGAAAAATAAAGTCCGACTGCGCAAGTACGATCCGTCTCGTCCTTCCGATCTTACAACCGTATGCAAAATACACCGTACGAACCGAACTCCCATAGCAACCATGGAGACATGTGCCCGCATACGTGCCGAACAACCCCCCCAGCCCCCGTATGTATGCGCCAAACGACCCCCCCCACGCCCGCGGATGTACGTGCCGAACCCCCACATGTGTATGTACGGACTGTACCCCCACCCCACCCGTGCATGTACGGACCGTACCCACACCCGTGTATGTATGGACCATACCCCCACCCCACCCGTGCATGTACGGACCGTACCCACACCCGTGTATGTACGGACCGTACCCCTACCCCACCCGTGCATGTACGGACCGTACCCACACCCGTGTATGTATGGACCGTACCCCCACCCCACCCGTGTATGTACGGAGCGTACCCCCACCCCACCCGTGTATGTACGGACCGTACCCCCACCCGTGTATGTACGGACCGTACCCACACCCCACCTGTGAATGTACGGACTGTACCCACACCCGTGTATGTACGGACCGTACCCACACCAGTGTATGTAAGTACCGTACCCCTACCCTACCCTACCCATGTATGTACGGAGCGTACCCCCACCCGTGTATGTACGGAGCGTACCCCCACCCGTGTATGTATGGACCGTACCCCCACCCCACCCGTGTATGTACGGACCGTACCCACACCCGTGTATGTACAGACGGTACCCACACCCCACCCGTGAATGAACGGACCGTACCCCCACCCGTGTATGTACAGACCGTACCCCCACCCCACTCGTGTATGTACAGAGCGTACCCCCACCCGTGTATGTACGGACCGTACCCCCACCCCACCCGTGTATGTACGGACCATACCCACACCCGTGTATGTACGGACCGTACCCCCACCCCACCCGTGTATGTACGGACCGTACCCCCACCCGTGTATGTACGGACTGTACCCACACCCGTGTATGTACGGACCGTACCCACACCCCACCCGTGAATGTACGGACCGTACCCACACCCGTGTATGTACGGACCGTACCCCCACCCCACCCGTGTATGTATGGAGCGTACCCCCACCCGTGTATGTACGGACCGTACCCCCACCCCACCCGTGTATGTACGGACCGTACCCATACCCGTGTATGTACGGACCGTACCCCCCACCCGTGTATGTACGGACCGTACCCACACCCCACCCGTGAATGTACGAAGCGTACCCCCACCCGTGTATGTACGGACCGTACCCCCACCCCACCCGTGTATGTACGGACTGTACCCACACCCGTGTATATACGGACCGTACCCCCACCCGTGTATGTACGGAGTGTACCCCCACCCATGTATGTACGGACCGTACCCACACCCGTGTATGTATGGACCGTACCCACACCCCACCCGTGAATGTACGGACCGTACCCACACCTGTGTATGTACGGCCTGTACCCCCACCCCACCCGTGTATGTATGGAGTGTACCCCCACCCGTGTATGTACGGACCGTACCCCCACCCGTGTATGTACGGACCGTACCCCCACCCGTGTATGTACGGACCGTACCCCCACCCCACCCGTGTATGTACGGACCGTACCCACACCCGTGTATGTATGCGCAGAACCCCAGGCCCCTACACCAGCACGCTCACCAAACATCGCACATGTACGAGTCACACTAAGCCATAGCAAAGGTCAGCACTGTACAACATGGCCCATGTACTCACCGTACAGACGCCCAAAACACTCCTACTGAACCAGGACAAAGCAAAACAACACAAGGAGAGTCAATTCGATTCGCACAACACCACAAAACATGACCAACAAGCCCAGAAACATCCTATACACTAACCTGCAACTGCCAAACAGCTAAACACAGGCCCAAAACACAACCACTCCTTATAACACACACACCCAAATTTCAAACACAGCCACACCCACAAATGGACCAATAAAAATGGACCACACACACAAACCATGAGCCCACAGACAACCCACACCACCATACTTTAACCTTACACTTGCATACCTTCACACAACCACCTTCACAAACACCCCCTCATAACATTCACACACACACCTCCACTACCACACTCACACACCCACAACCATCCACACCCACACCCTCACAACCATCCACACCCACACCCCACACCATGTCCACTACCAAGAATCCAAAGTTCACAAAGGAGGAGCTGGAGATCCTTGTCGACGAAATCCTCAGAGTCGAGCCACAGCTCTTTGGAACATTGGTCAGACAGACCAGCATATCCGAAAAATCGGCCATGTGGCAGAGGATTGTCGATTCTGTGAATGCTGTTGGGGTCACCAGAAGGACCAGGCATGAGTGCCAAGCCAGGTGGTACGATCTGCGGAGGACGGTCAAGAGAAAAATGGCCGACGATCACAACCAGGGGAACATCACTGGAGGAGGGCCGCCCCGCAGACGGGTAGAATACCATCGCTGGGAGGAGAAGGTGATGGCCACGCTGGCGCCGGAGGGAGTACACGGACTACATGGACTCCCAGACCCTGGTGAGTACACAAGCAACTCACCTCACATGGGGGGGAACGCCATACACAACCAAAATCAAAATCATGTACGCAACCCCCCCAAGCCAGCACCGGACACAACCACACTCCACAAACACATACATGCCACGAGCGCTTCCATGCCCCATGCACCAATCAAGGCCATGCCAAGTCACAGGCCACACAAAACACCAACACAAGACAGGATCTCCCCGATGCTGGGAGGGGGGGCATCAAAACCAACATTGAGCAACTCACAAGCACACAACAATGGCCTCAGCCCATATGGCCCAGGGCACAGCCATACAAACAGTGTGTCCCCACACAGTACTGTGTTGCCTGCAAATGGTGGCTGCGTTGCAGGATCACATGGGTATGAAGGCACAATTTGCACATAACAGCAGCCAAAGAAGATGCATCACTCTGAAAGAGTGTCAGCACACACCACCACAGCAGCAGCGCAGAGTCAGACACACTGCCCAATGGGTGCCCGGAGAATAGAAATAAAGCCACACGAACAAGCCTATGGCCATTGAAAGACCTGCAAACTGTGTGTGCCCAGGAAGCTGGCCTGAGGTGACAGAGGGTGACACACAGAGGGAGGGAGAAAGGGAGACAGAAGGAGACGGACAGAGGGAGGAGGGAGACAGAGGGAGGGAGAAAGGGAGACAGAGGGAGACAGACAGAGGGAGGAGGGAGACAGAGGGAGGGAGAGAGGGCGACAGAGGGAGGCAGACAGAGGGAGGAGGGAGACAGAGGGAGGGAGAAAGGGAGACAGAGGGAGACGGACAGAGGGAGGAGGGAGACAGAGGGAGGGAGAAAGGGAGACAGAGGGAGACAGACAGAGGGAGGAGGATGACAGAGGGAGGGAGAGGGGAGACAGAGGGAGACGGACAGAGGGAGGGAGGAGGGTGATAGAGGGAGGGAGAAAGGGAGACAGAGGGAGACAGACAGAGGGAGGAGGAAGACAGAGGGAGGGAGAAAGGGCGACAGAGGGAGACGGACAGAGGGAGGAGGGAGACAGAGGGAGGGAGAAAGGGAGACAGAGGGAGACAGACAGAGGGAGGAGGGAGACAGAGGGAGGGAGAGAGGGCGACAGAGTGAGGCAGACAGAGGGAGGAGGGTGACAGAGGGAGGGAGAGGGGAGACAGAGGGAGACAGACAGAGGGAGGAGGGAGACAGAGGGAGGAAGAGGGGGAGACAGAGGGAGACAAAATCACCCTTGGGTGGTGTGGCCATGTCCACTCGTCAGCAGGTGGACTGTGTGCATGTAGACAAGGTCTGGCAGTGCCTCAAACCCCCCTCTTTCCGTAGAGAAACACCGGTCCATGTGTCAATCTGTGCACGAGTACATCCGTGCTGCAGGCACAAACCTACCCTTACACCCAGTATACCCACCCACTGTGTTCGTAAGAACCCTGTCACAAATGCTCAAGTTACCTACCTGCATGATCAAATAGCATGGAACAAACACCATTTGGACACGTACAGTGCAACACGGAAGGCGGCTCTGCATGGCTCGCTACGCCCGATCACCACACTGCTGACTGTGTTCCAAAATAGATGCATCAACTAAGATTGTGTCACACATAGGTAAAGTGTCGAAAGCTGTGGCCAAGGGACATACCCATGCACAAGTGCACTGTGAGAGGAATGCAACACATATCCAACTACCCAGAGGAACTGTGCCAACTCAAAAATGAATGAAACATGGATGTCGCATGTAACACAATTAACATTGTCTCTCTCACACACAGGTCAACGTCGTCAATCTCCCCCCAACACTGGGGGGGAAGACTCACAGGACCGGGCTCTGCGTGATGAGGACACCACCGGCAGCGACGACTCTCACCACACCGTGGATGACCCAGACCAACCTGGCACCTCTGGTGTCCAACCACTTGCAGCACCTGCTTCAGGTACAACTGTGTCAACCACCACCCCCATTCCTGCCACATCCCAGGAGACATCTAGGAGCCCTGCCCGCACACGACAACACAGCCAGTCTGCCCAGGAGGGACACGGTCCTCCGGGCACCCAGGGGGAGGCAGGCGACACCGCAAATGCCATCCCTCAGGGGTCCCGGAGAGCCGATGTGCCCACAACGGCAGGCCAGGCACATGTGGGCAGGGGTGGCGGGACTAATACGGGCTGTACACGCGCGTGTACGGTCCGTATTACCATGGCGTACGCGTACGCGAGCACTGCCATACTAATACGGGCTGTACACGCGCGTGTACGATCCGTATTAGTATGGCAGTGCTCGCGTACGCGTACGCCATGGTAATACGGACTGTACACGCGCGTGTACAGCCCGTATTAGTATGGCAGTGCTCGCGTACCTGTACGCCATGGTAATACGGACTGTACACGCGCATGTACAGTCCGTATTACTGCATTTGGGGTGCCCTAGGGCGTGGAACGCACCGTACCTGTGTGTAAATATTGAAAACACATAGGGGACACATGAGGGACAAGTATAAGGGCCTAAGTGCATGCTGGTTGTCATGGAGACCGAGTTTTAAGTTTGAATTTGAGCAACAGGTGCCCAGCAGAAGTCAGTTGGGAAAAATATACTTTGTTGCGAAGTGGTTGTTGACTTGACATCAGGCTCAATTTTGAAATCATGCAGAGCCACACACTGGGGTAGGTTTGAAGGGATTGGATGAAACGTAGGATGCAAATGAGATTGACCAATCACTCTGTACTCCTGTACATGAAACAGGCCAGCAAGGCAAATATAAGGCAGCCAGGCCCCATGAGAGAGCACTTGCCTGCACAAACTTTCATTAATGACCACTGCTGCTGCTCGTGATTCCTCTGGCACCATGTCCAGGTCTTTGGAGAGGGCCCAGCCATTCACCATGGAGGAGAATATGGCGTTGGTGGATGTGATCCTCCCACAGTACACCATGCTGTATGGTCGACCAGGGGAGCAGGTGAGTGCAGACTCCACTAGCTTAGACTGTGCCCCTTTTATGTGACTGTGACTTCTGGCATTGTGTCCATGTGTGACAGACATGCACTGTTGTTTCGAGTGGGTCCCAGGGTGGGGAAGGCCTCATGTCTCCCCTGCATGCAGGGCATGCTGTAGTTCCTGTGTGCACTCCTCACTTGCATGGTGCCTACAGTGACAATGAATGCATGGTGCATGCCACATTCTGCCTGGCTCCTCCTCCTGGGAATGTTGATTCCACAGTCCTGATGTGATTCAGTGGTCCCCCCAGTGTGACAGGTGACAGTACCTATTGATGTGTGTTTGTTCAGTGTACCTGTGCTGTGAGTGTCCAAATGATGTGTTTTTCCCCTGGACATTGGTGTGTGTGTGTAAGTCCCCTGTCATGTGGGTGAGTGCATATGGGGAGTGTTGCACACCAGCTGCATGAGGGATGGATATACCCTGCCCATCTGATGTGAGCAGGGAGCACTGCTGTGTGACTGCCGTGCAGAGCCAGCCCCACACCTGTGACCCCCCCCAGTCTCGTGGCACATGGGCAGAGTGCTGTTAGTACCCGCAGTTGGCAATGGAAGGTGTTTGTCCTGTGCCTGTGTGTGTCTGTGTACCCTGCTGAGGTTGTGTCAGTGGGCAGGGGCATGTGACTGCTTTGAGGTGCTGTACATGATCCTGGTGTGGCTCGTGATGCACAGTGTGATCCTGGATCATTGACTGTGTGGCACCCCTCATGCCACCTGTGTATTTGCAATGGCACGTAGTGCTTTTGGCCTTCCCCAGAGGATAATGTCCCTATGACAAAGGTGCAATGAGTTGCCTGCATACCATGGCCTGTGCAAACATGACTAAATATTGATATGTGTGTCTCTGGGTCATTGCTCAGGTGGATTAACGTATTCTCACTTTTGCATCCTCACAGGTAGGCGGCTATGCCAAGGGGGAGATTTGGAAGCGAGCCGTCAGTGCCGTGAACAAGACCGAGGGTCGGAAGCGGCGCCTAGCCCAGGTGAGGAAACGCTGGCAGGATATCCGGTGCTGGACGAGGAGGATTGCACGGGTCCTGCTGGGGGACTCACCTGTGAGCCATAAGAACCGTGAGCGCCGGCGTCTGACCCACACCCAGAAGCGTGTGCTGGCGGTGGTCTTCCCCGAATTGGATAGGCACCTAGCGGACAAGCAGCAGCTGGAAGGGGGTAGGTACATATGTGTTTGTTGTGTGTCACCAGCTTTTGGAGGTGCGCAGTTGCATGGATGCACTGCCAGGGTTTGAATGTGCAGTGCATGACCTGTTCCCCAAAGTAGACCGGTGCTGTTCTTCCTCCCTTCCCCTCCTTGCCATGTGTTCCCTGGTCTTTGTGTAGTCACCCTTGCACAAGGTTATCTAGGCTGGCAGTTAATCCAAGTGCCCAATGCTTGCAGCATCATGTGTGGGGGTGATGTGTCACAGGTTTTGGGACCTTGCCTGTGCCCTGGCCAGTTCAGTCATTGTGGGGTCCATGTCAGTTGGCACTGATGGGGAGTCCCGACATAGGATTGTGTCTTAAAAGTGTACTGCCTTACAGCATGCATGTCCAATTTTGTGCCCTCTGACATGATGTGCATGAGTGGGAGTGATGCATAGTGCAGGCACGGTTGATTCAGTTGCACTCATATCCATCCAAGTCCATGGAGGAGTGTGGGCACTACCATGCCCTGGGGCACCTTTTCCTAGGTATCATTTGCGTCATCCAACAATATGGACATTCACTGTGTCTTCGGCATAGGTTGGGCTGGGTGGCAGTGTACCCTGGCCTCATCTGTATTTACGTAAAGGGTGCTACATGTGTCCACTGTACCGGGTGACCCAATTTTGCTGGTGCATACTCACAGTGGGCAGTGCCTGTGTGTCTTGGTACGACAATCTGATGATGGTTGTTTGTCAATGATATATGTGGACAGGCGCAACAGGGGTAGTCTGTGTACAGTCAGGATTTAGTGGAGGCCATGTATTTTTATCCCAGAATAAGGGGTGTAAGTACTTCCTCTGTCTCAATGACATTGTCTCCGGTGTGGGTGGTTTGTGCGGACAAGGCCTACATGTCAAAAACATAAGTGTCCTTTCTGGGTCGGACCTGTGTGTGATGTTTGTCTGGACATACACTCAAGGTGCAGTGACCCAGTCATGTTTGGCATGGTTTAATGTATTAGCTTAGCAGCATGTGCCAATAGTTAATAGACATGGTTCCTGCTCATCCCGTTTTTGGCAACGCTGTGTGGTGCAGATGCTGTGCACGATTGTCCCCAGAGGCTGGCTCCTCTGTCAAATTTGATGTAGTTATTTGCTGTTGTGTCATGCTCTCCATTGTTTCTCAGTGGCATGGTGGGTCAACAAACTGTGTGTTGCATGGCCTACATATGTACATTGTATTGTAGATGTTACTCCTGTTGCTTTTCAGGCTATGCACTGTGACCTATGTAGATTTGACTCATGTGACATATGTGTACAGGTGTCTGATTATTTCCTGTCTCTTCACCTTGCCCACAGCATCGTCGGGGGACACGGAAGGAGACACAGGCACGGACCGGGAGAAGGGAGCGAGCCCCAGTGCCAGCAGTGCTGTCCTGTCTGGCACATCGAGTGGCACGGAGGCCGAGGGGAGTGATGCGGAGGACCTGTTGACTGGCACCACCGACTATGATGCAGACGGGTCCGAGGCTGACCTCCCAGAGGTGGCGGAGGATGCCCCCCCAGCTGAAGGCAGCCCTCCACATCCCCCCGCCACCTCAATTTCCATCACCGGCCTCCCACTTGCTCGTGGCCCTTCCCTCCGTGCTCGGTCACCATATGTCTCCTTCTTGCCAGGCACCGCACCCCCTGCCCCTGTCTCCACTGCTGCCGTGAATGCCGAGTCTGTGGACATCCTGCACCAGTTGCAGGTTGGTCAGACTGCGATGCTTAATGTCCTCCATGGCCACACACGTGTGCTGACCCAGATGGAGGCATACATGGAGGGCATTTCGGCTGCGCAGTCTGACCAACGGCAGTTGCTGAGGTCCATAGACTCGACACTGACTGCAGCAGTGGATCTCCTGCAGCGCTGCGTCCCCCCCTGCCCCTGTACCATCCACACCTCCCACTCCCATGTCTGTCCCACGCACACCCAGACGTTCCCATGCACGCACCCCATCAGACACAGGCACCACACCACCAGGGAAGGCAAAGCGCACACCTCCTCGCACGCACACACAGGGTGAAGTAGGCACACCCACTGGGGCAGGGGGAAAACGTAGGACATGCAGCCACAGTGGGAGTCCACATACATCACAAACCCTCCCTCCCGATCCACTCCCCTCAGCTCTCCTGGACCAGGTACAGACAAGGAATCCTTCATGCACGCTCTGTCCCTGAGCCCCAAGGTGACACCGCCCCGCAAGCGGTCAAAGGGGTCCACGGTCAGGGGAGTTGAGTCCCCCCCCTGTCCACACCCTCCCCAAGTGGCGCTGCGACCCATCCCTCTGACCCCCCCCCCTCCTTGGGGCCTGTTGTTTTTCTGGGTGCAGGGGAGTCGCTTGACGAACTGGCAGCAGTGTGCAGCGCTGAACTCGCCTCCATCTCTGGCGCTGCACCACCCCCTGTGTCGGAGTCGTCCCTCACTGCACCCACAACACCTACCCTTGCCCCTCCTGTCCCTGCGGTGCCTGCCCCCCCCATGATGCCCCCTCTTCTGTGGATGAATAGACTGTGCAGGCAAGCTAGGGGAGACGCGTCACAGTGTCCCCCACCCACAGATTTCCAAAATGGACTGGCCTGTGTGCCTTGTAAATAGTGTCTATATATTTGTCAATTCTTTATTTGTGCTGAATAAAGCATTTTGTTTTTCTTTTCCACACAATTGCTTTTCTGGATTTGCTGTTGGTGCTGGTGCTCCATGAGTTGGGGTGGTGATAATGTGTTAGGGGTCTGGGAATTGTTGTAGTGTGCTGCTCATGGGGTGTACCCTGGTATCTGCGTGCCATCACAAGGTCTCTGCAAATAATATTTGGTCATGTTTGCTCTCACTGTATGGTGACATTGTCCCAAGGTGTGTTCCTTCCTCTGTGGACCCTGCCATTTTCCCTGCAGGGTGTCTCCCAATTGCTGTGCTGAGCTGTGTCTACATTTCCTGGGTGTGTGAGGGATCCCTTTAAGTTTTGGCATGCAGGCTCAGCAATGTCTCCACCTGCATCATGGGTGTCATCCTTGGTGGTCACTGTACTTGTGTATGGGGTATATTGTCCTATGTCTGGGCACTGCTGGGGGACTCTGCACCAACCACTCCTATGTCTGGGCACTGCTGGGGGACTCTGCACCAACCACTCCAATGTCTGGACACTGCTGGGGGACTCTGCACCAACCACTCCAATGTCTGGGCACTGCTGGGGAACTCTGCACCAACCACTCCAATGTCTGGGCACTGCTGGGGGACTCTGCACCAACCACTCCTATGTCTGGGCACTGCTGGGGGACTCTGCACCAACCACTCTTATGTCTGGGTACTGCAGGGGGTGTTAGGCACCAACCACTCCAATGTCTGAGCACTGCTGGGGGTGTTAGGCACCAACCACTCCAATGTCCGGCACTGCTGGGGGACTCTGCACCAACCACTCCTATGTCTGGGCACTGCTGGGGGTGTTAGGCACCAACCCCTCCAATGTCTGGGCACTGCTGGGGGAATCTGCACCAACCACTCCAATGTCTGGGCACTGCTGAGGGACTCTGCACCAACCACTCCTATGTCTGGGCACTGCTGGGGGACTCTGCACCAACCACGGCAATGTCTGGGCACTGCTGGGGGACTCTGCACCAACCACTCCTATGTCTGGGCACTGCTGGGGGTGTTAGGCACCAACCCTTCCAATGTCTGGGCAATGCTGGGGGACTCTGTACCAACCACTCCAATGTCTGGGCACTGCTGGGGGACTCTGCACCAACCACTCCTATGTCTGGGCACTGCTGGGTGTGTTAGCCACCAACCACTCCAATGTCTGGGCACTGATGGGGGACTCTGCACCAACCACTCCTATGTCTGGCCATGTACGCTCGGGACATACACATGTGTGGGTACGGTCCGTACATGCACGGGTGGGGTGGGGGTACGGTCCGTACATACACGGGTGGGGTGGGGGTACGGTCCATACATACACGGGTGGGGTGGGGGTACGGTCCGTACATACACCGGTGGGGTGTGGGTACAGTCCGTACATACACGGGTGTGGGTACGGTCCGTACATGCACGGGTGGGGTGGGGGTACGGTCCGTACATACACGGGTGGGGTGTGGGTACAGTCCGTACATACAAGGGTATGGGTACGGTCCATACATATACGGGTGGGGTGGGGGTACGGTCCGTACATACGCGGGTGGGGTGTGGGCCCGGTCCGTACATACACGTGTGTGGGTACGGTCCGTACATACACGGGTGGGGTGTGGGTACGGTCCGTACATACACGGGTGGGGGTACGCTCCGTACATACACGGGTGGGGTGTGGGTACGGTCCGTACATACATGGGTGTCGGTACGGTCCGTACATACATGGGTGGGGTATGGGTACGGTCCGTACATACACAGGTGTGGGTACGGTCCATACATACACGGGTGGGGTGTGGGTACGGTCCGTACATACACAGGTGGGGGTACGGTCTGTACATACACGGGTGGGGTGGGGGTACGGTCCGTACATACACAGGTGGGGTGGGGGTACGGTCCATACATACAAGGGTGGGGGTACGGTCCGTACATGCCCGTACCCACGCTCAGCAGGCCTGTGTACGGCCCGTACCCAGGCCTTCATGACTTGGGTCCGGGTCGTACTGCCATTGTTGGGGTGACGTAGGGGTGGGCGTGGTACGACCCGTACCCATGCTCTTCAGGCATGTGTACGGTACGTACCAGAATAGTTGTGTTGCAGGTTCGCGTGAACATCCACTTCCGTTGTGGCGGACGCATGCGTTGCTGGACAAGCCCCCACCCCCTCAAAGTGACCAGGCCCTGAAGGTCAGGTATATCCAGGGCATGTATGATTTGTGACTTGGGTGGGGGTTATGTGTCCTGCCCCTGCACCCCCTTTGCCCCTGGGTGTTGTTCTGACCTTCTGCGCCGTCTGCGTCGGTTCCTGTACGCCAGGTGGACTGCTATGAGGGCCGGGATGGCACGTAGGTTCGGGTCCATGGCTGTCCGTCGCGTCCAGGTGCTCCTTGTGTACGTCGTCCTGATTTCCCAGCAGTTTTTGGCTCCCGTAAAATATTGTCCGTGCGGAGTGACGTCGGTACGGATCGTACTTCCTGGTTCGTGAAACGCAGCCTGCATGCGTCCCGACGTCACGTCGGCGCTTTCCCGGATCACATTTGTCTGATTATTTTGTTCGGTCGGTGTTTTGTTCGATTCGTACGGAAATGGGGTTTCCGTCCCAATCGTTCTAGCATTTTTGTGATGTTTTGCCACCGGGTACGAGTCGGACGGAGAAAATGCTCCGACCGACGGTTCGTACCCGGTTTCTCCAGGATCGGAATCGGCACCTTGAAGTAACTCAGCATGTTATTGAGGGCGGTGTAGGGTTTAAGATCTAAGTTAAACTATTGCTATTATGGCATTAATCAGGGATCGAGGGTGGAGGAAATAAATAATGTGCCGATCCTGCAACAAACTTCCAGTCCTATGGTTAGGGTTGCCAGCAGATTATTTTGATGGCCCAGTCGGTACAGAAATAAGCAGTCACCTAAAGCTGTATTTTAAGCACTTATCTGTGCATAGAACAGCAAATATAAACAGAAACACTTTTAATTGTGTTCTATGGCTGCCTCAATGATCCATTACTGATAATTAAAGAGAACAAAGACAGAAAAGTGACAAAATAAATGAATACATTCTTTTTTATTTATAAGTCTATTTAGTGGAAAGAGGAGGCGTTTGCAGGCTCTTTAAACATGGCAGACATTTTTCTTTTGGCAACCCTACTTTATATTCCTTTTCATGAAATGCATTCTCACACTTCTGCAGTAAATGTAAAATACAAATGTACGGAATAGGCAGAGTGGGGAGCCAGGGGAGCCAGGGGGTACTGGAACCAGGAAAAAACACTAAGCCTCTGTAACCAGTTTACAAGGGCATGTAAATATGCAAATGGTCATTAAAGACCTGTGAAAAACTCGGACGGGCGTGCCAGAGATAAGACTCCAGACACTGCCCACCTGAGCCCCCAACAGCTCGAGTTGCACTGCAGTAGCCCGGACTGAGACACAGGACGGGGTAAGAGGGGGGCTGAAGCCCTTGGGCCTCAGAAGTGTCTCAGAAGTGTGACTGGGAATGCGCGACCCCCTTTGCATCGCTCCATGGCCCCCCTGGGGGTCGCGCCCCACTGTTTGAAGACCCCTGCTCTAAAGTGAGAGGCTATCGGCCATATTAATCTGGGCACTTTGCGTATTATAATGGTTCTTACATGAAAGAAAAGGAAACAAAGGGGTGTTAATATACACACACTATCCCTAAATAAAGTTCTAGCGATTATAGTTCCATTCCATTCACAGCTCATTGAGATGTCATGAGTGATGTCATGAGTGATGTAACTGGCCATGTCATGAATGATGTAATATCTGAGGTCATTAGCAGTACATTGCGGGGGCGTAATTTATAGTTAGCTCATGTAACTATAACTGCTGAATTTCACTGGTTGTGTATGAGTGAAATCTGAGTCTAACTATACCGTCCCTGTAATCTTTGTTGTTTTCAGCAAATTTCTAGGGTTTTTTTTAACGTTAAGTAAGATGCATATCACAATGGATGGTGGGGGTTGGAAGCAGGGCCTGGCATTGTGCTGCCCCCACCCAAGCTAGCTGCTCCTGCCTATCCTCCTCCTTGCCATCCATTGTCCAAGTCCATGTCCCTGCTCCCTTATTACAGACCTCTGTGGCCATTGTGCTGCCACTGGCCTTCCCGCCTTCTCTGAACAGTTATCTTGCTGCCCCATTCACCTCCTCCCTATCCTCCGTTGTCTGAATCCATGGACTAGCCTCCTCCCTCCTGCCATGCATGGTCTGATGTGCTGCCACTGCCCTCCCTTTAGCATGATGCATGATGCCCCTGCTCCAACCATTTTGCCCACTGTGAGAAGTTGGCCTGGCATATGCTGGTCGCTAGTTATAGTGGCCACCTTGCACCAGTCCAATACGACACTTATGGTAGATAGGTTTAAGACAACCATTTAAAGAAAGCTATCCTAGTGGTAGCTGTGGAGAGCAGCCTTCAGGCTAAGTCTCAGAGAAATGTAAAGCAGCTTATTTTACCTTATAATCTCTTGAATTACCAAATGAAAGGACACCACACAGGTATATATATCAAATATATATGTATTTATTTCTAGACACACTCTACTAATCTCTTTATGAGATTAGAAGTCAGGAACACATTCAAATATCAACGTTTCACAAAAAGTTAAGAACAAATATGGCTGGGGCCCTAGAGGCATACCAGACCATATACTAAAAAAGAGGTTTAGGAATGTTGACTTAAAAGGGGACAAGGCCTAGGGCCTGTAGAATCGCTGGGGCTTCACTAATCCACCCAAGGCAGGTAAGTAAAAGACCCACGGGAGACGCGGGCAGTGTGAGAACACAGCCGTGGGTTCCCTTTTGATTTCAATCGAGCAAGTCGTGGTTGGATTTTTAAAGTTTAAGGGTACTTCTAGGAAGTCTACAAGCAAGTCACTTACAAGGTAAGCAGTTCGAGGGCCAACAGCCACTAGAGCACCGGAGTGCACAACTTACCTCACCCAGGGAAGCCGGGTGCATAGGTGTATTTTGGTGTCGGGTCGCGTCGTCGTTTTCTATGGAAGCCGAAGAAGTTTTGCTGCTTGTGGAGACTGAAGAAGTGTCCGGTGGAATCCAAGGCTGGATTCAAGATGAAGAAGACCTGAAAGCAGAAGGGACAGTGTTCACAGTCACTTGCCAGTGACCCGGGGCCAGGAAGATGGATGCCCACGGAAGTCGGGTGATTTCAGGTGATCAAGGGTGGTTTGACTCTTCAGCCACGAGGTCCAGGAGGTGTCGAGGACAACCAGGAGCTGGATTCTGAGTGCACCACAAAGTCTGCAGCTTACTGATGTGTCAGCAAATGGATTGGAGCCAACAAGCCTTGGCAACATCAAGTCTCGTGGAAGTTAAAGAAAGTCAGCGTTGCAGACCAGCAAGGTCTGTGGGACTCACCCAGCAAAGGTAAGTGAGGGCAGGCCTGGAGCAACCAGCGGCACCCTTTGGTTTGATCATAAAGTCTTCAGGGGACCCACAAGCCACAGGCAAGGGATCGCAAAGACACCTCATGAGGAGCCCACGGTCACTCGTGATGGGGTAGGCCTCTGATTGTTGGTGCACAATCTGCTGGAGGCTTGACCCACAAATGGTTCACTGCACAAGTTTGTAGAACATCGTGAAGGGGTTGCACTTGACTATAGTGCACGGTACCTGGGTATTGCTGTTCCTCGTCACTCGTGGGGTCCACTCACCTCAGCTCTGCTGGGGACTCACAATGGCACTCGACAAGTCAGGAAATCCACTTCCAGGGCTGCAGGGACTAGAGACTCTGGTGGGAGCGGGAAAGTTTGCGACCGTTGATTAGAGTTTTTGGTGCCTGCCAAGCAGGGGAGTCACTCCTTGACTCCAAGAGAGATTCTTCTGTCTTCCAAAGGTAGTTGAACATCGAAGGGCCAGGATTATTCTTGTAAAGCATCGTCCAGGGATATCTCGTTTGCAATGGCAAGGGTTCCCTATCTTATACTAAAAGAAAGGGAGGGACTAGCTTTATGACCACTCCTCTGGGAGGGTCAGGGTAGGGGGTGGTTACACCCACTTTCCTTTGTCCAGTTTTGCTCCAGAGCAGGGGCAGGTAGCCCCTGAACCGGTTTGAGCTGGCATATGCACAGAGGAGCCTACTGCACTCCCAGTGCAGGACTTCAAAGCACTCTAGGATTGCACCCACCCAGCCCCAGTACACTACATCCTGTCTGGAAGGTGGTTACACCTCCCTGTGACAGGATGCTTATTGTTGGGCCTCCTCCACTGTGAGTTTCAGTCAGCAGCAGGAGGGCAGCCCAGTGTCTGTGCTGGTGGCATCCATTTTGTGATGCCAGAGCTCTTTCAGATTTCTACCGTGTTTCCACAGTGGGTACATGTCGTCACCTCTAGAAGGGTGAGATCATACTCTCACACCAGTTACTGGTGTGGGGGTATGATTCCAAGTTGTTTGACACCAAACACGACATCATTTGATGCAGTCATTCCAAAGTTAGCATTTAAAGGTAGGTTATAATGCACTTAAGAGTATATGGTTTAACCACATCCACAAACAGCCACAGAGAATAGACTCTGCCAGCTGCAGAGGAGCCCTGCTCATGCAGAGGCACCCCCTCACATTGTAAACCAAGCACCCTGCCCTCAGGATTGATAGGTCCTGCCTTCGGGGTTACTGATAGGTTTATATGTGTGTGTATGGTGAGATATGGGAACCTATACCTCAGTGAGGAGTGCTAACACTACCTCACCCAGGCTGCAGTAGCAGGCCTGTGGTGTCAGATTTAGTCTGCTTCCCAAGGGTGGCATAATACATGCTTCAGCCCCTGGTAGGCCTGTGAAGTACCTATGCCCTTGGTACCTAGGATACCGTTTACTAGGGGCTCATAAGGTACCACAGCATCCAATCACTAGTGCATCTAATATGCACTCCAAGTTGTTTAGAGAGAACATAGAGACTGGGGCCCTGATTAGCAGGGACCCAGACAGAAACCAGTGTTAACATCAGAAAAAAAGTGGGGGCAACATAAGTGCAGATCCTACTCTCCTACACAACCCCCCCAAACTCAGAGACACTAAAATAACCTTGACCAGTTGAGTCTTCGTGTTCTAAGTGGAAATACCTTGAGAGTCCATCTGCATTGGCATTTTGGGTCCCAGATCTATGTTCCACTATATAGTCCCTCCCCTGTAGGGAAATGGACCACCTTAGCAGTTTAGGATTTTCACCTTTCATCTGTTTGAGCCATAGGAGGGGCTTGTGGTCAGTCTGAACTACGAAGTGAGTGCCAAACAAGTATGGCCTCAGCCTCTTCAGGGCCCACAACACAGCAAAGGCCTCCCTCTCTATAGCTGACCAACGTTTCTCTCTAGGGGTCAGCCTTCTGCTTATAAAAGCTGCTGGCTGGTCTTGACCTTCATCATTCAGTTGAGACAGTACAGCTCCCACACCCAGCTCAGAAGCATCTGTTTGGACAATGAACTTTTTTGTGTAGTCTGGACTCTGTAAGATGGGAGCAGTGCACATGGCCTGCTTCAGGTCATCAAATGCCTTTTGACAGCTAGCTGTCCACTGAACCTTTTTTGGAATTTTCTTTGAGGTAAGATCATTTAAGGGGGTCACTATAGATCCATATCCCTTAACAAACCTCCTATAGTATCCAGTCAGGCCTAAAAAGGCTGTAACCTGTGTCTGGGTTGTGGGAGCTACCCATTCCATTATGGTTTGGATTTTGCTCTGCAGTGGTTGAACCTGGCCTCCACCTACAAGGTGGCCCAGGTACACAACCTGACTCTTCCCTATCTGGCACTTAGTGGCCTTGATAGTGAGGCCTGCTTTTTGCAGGGCCTCCAAAACATTTCTGAGGTGGACCAGGGGATCCTCCAAGGTGGAACTAAAGACAGCAATATAATCTAGATAAGCTTTGCAATAAGTTTCCATACCTGTCAGAACTTTATTCACCAACCTCTGAAAAGTGGCAGGTGCATTCTTCAAACCAAAGGGCATCACCACAAAGTGGTAGTGCCCACCAGGGGTCAAAAATGCTGTTTTGGCCTTGACAACATCCGGTAACATGATTTGCCAGTAGCCAGCTGTTAGGTCAAATGTACTCAGATATTTGGCTGAGGCCAAAGTATCAATGAACTCATCTGCCCTGGGAATTGGATAGGCATCAGTCCTGGTGACTGCATTAAAGCCTCTGTAGTCAACACAAAACCTCATTTCTTTCTTACCACCATGGGTATGAGGTTTAGGCACAAGGACTACTGGACTAGCCCAAGGGCTATTTGAAGGCTCAATCACACCTAGTTCCAACATTTTCTGGACTTCAGTGCTGATACAGCCCCTGACATAGTCAGGTTGCCTGTAGATTTTACTCTTGCCAGGCAGACTGTCTCCAGTGTCCACCTCATGGGTGCACCAGGAAGTCTGACTAGGGGTCAGGCTAAACATATGTCTTTACTGCTGCAGAACTTGTCTGCACTCAAGTTTGCTGGGGATTAGTGAGGCTACTTTCCAAAGCAACACCATCTACTGACCCAGCATCAGGGTTCATTGAGAGCAGGTCAGGGAGAGGGTCACTCTCCTCCTCCTGTTCCTCATCAGTTGCCATGAGCAAGCCCATGTCAGCCCTATCAACATATGGCTTTAATCTGTTGACATGGAGCACCCTAAGGAGGCTCCTGGGAGTTCCAAGATCCAGCAAGTAGGTGACTTCTCCCTTTTTCTCAACAATTGTATGAAGGCCCCTCCACTTGTCTTGGAGAACTGCTGGGGCCACAGGCTCCGACACCCATACGTTCTGTCCTGGCTGATAGACAGTCAGTATAGCCTTTTGGTCATGCCAAGCTTTTTGTAGCTCTTGGCTAGCCTCCAGGTTTTTGGTTGCCTTCTTCATGTATTCAGCCATCCGGGAACGGAGACCAAGTACATAGTCCATCAGATCCTGTTTGGGAGGTTTGAGGGGTAACTCCCTGCCCTCCTTCACCAAACATAATGGACCTCTTACAGGGTGCCCAAACAGAAGTACAAAAGGGCTGTAGCCAACCCCCTTCTGTGGAACCTCCCTGTATGCAAACAGAAGGCAGGGAAGTAAAATGTTCAATTTTCGCCTAAGCTTTTCTGGGAGGCCTTTAATCATTCCCTTTAGGGTTTTGTTGAACCTTTCAACTAACTCATTGCATTGTGGGTGATAGGGAGTAGTGAACTTGTAGTTTACACCACACTCCTTCCACATTGCTGTTAGATACCCTGACATGAAGTTGTTACCTCGGTCAGATATAACCTCCTTAGGGAAACCCACTCTGGAGAAAACTCCAATGAGGGATCTTGCCACCACAGGGACTGTGGTGGTCCTGAGGGGAATTGCTTCTGGGTACCTGGTGGCATGATCCACTACCACCAGGATAAACCTGTGCCCAGATGCTGTTGGAGGGTCAAGGGGATCAACAATGTCAATCCCTACACTTTCGAAGGGAACCCCCACCACAGGTAGTGGTATCAGGGGGGCCTTTGTTGTGCCACCTGACTTGTCACTGGCTTGTCAAGTGACACAGGAGCGACAAAACTCCTTTGTGTCCTCTGACATGTGTGGCCAATGAAAATGTGGAACAAGCCTATCCCAGGTCTTGTTTTCGCCCAAGTGTCCTGCCAATGGGATATCATGTGCTAGGGTCAAGAGGAACCCCCTAAACTTCTGTGTAGTTACCAACCTCCTGGTGGCTCCAGGGGTAGGATATCTAGCCTCAGAATATAGGAGTCCCTCATCCCAATAAACGTTATGGGACCCACTAGCACTCCCAGGAGCCTCAGCAGCTGCCTGCTGTCTGAGGGGTTCAAGAGAGGGGCAGAACTGTTGCTCCTTACTCAGATCTTCCCTGGAAGGTCTCCCTGCCCCCAAGAACTCAACCTGATCAGGCTCAAGTGCCTCTGGGGCAGTTCCTTCTTCAGGATCTGCTTCCCCTCCCTCAGGCGGGAAATCTGAGATCTGAGACAGAGGGGAAGGCACTGCCTTAACCATACTGCTCCTCCTCTTGGGCAGCATCTGGTCCATAGTTTCAGGATCCAGAGCTGGTGCAGCCTTATGCATTTTGGTCTGTGACCTGGTCACAGCAAATACCTCTGCAGGTATGCCCAACATTTGAGCATGAGTCCATAACTCTACATCAGACCAGGCTGAAGTCTCTAGATCATTGCCCAATAGACATTTGACAGAGAGGTCTGCACTGACTACTACCTTCTTGAGGCCAGTTACCCCTCCCCAGGAGAAATTCACAACTGCCAGACTATTGTTGGTCCTGACATTGCTTGCATTGGTAACCTGATACATTTCACCCAGAATGATCTGTGCAGGGTCCTCCAGATCCTCTGCCCCCATGGTGACACTAGCACCTGTGTCCCTGAATGCCAAAGCCTGTTTACCATTTATTATAGGCTGCTGTTTGTATTTGCCCAGATTACTGGGGCTCACTAGGAAGGACATGTCAAGGTCTCCCTCACAAACCAGCAATGCATGAGAGGTTACTCTGACTAGGCCAGAGTCCACATCAGAACCCAGGGTCAACCCTACTACACCCTTATTCTGATTACCACCTCCACCAGTACTTGTACTAGGGGGAACAGTTGCCTTAGGGGCTTGAGTGATGGTGGTTTGGTCTTTGGACTTGGTACAATCAGAAGTCCAGTGCCCTTTCTGTTTACAGAATTTGCACCAGGGCTTCTTTTGGCCGTTTCCCTTTGTAGAGTGTGAATCCCCACCAGATGCAGAGTTTTGGGGCCCTTGTGAAGACTTCTGGTCTTTTGACGTATCCCCACCTTTCTCAGAGCCTTTAGGATCCTGCTTTTTAGTGTCACCCTCTTGGTTCTGGGTTTTCTGCCTCACCCTGGTTCTGACCCATTTGTCTGCCTTCTTTCCCAATTCTTGGGGAGAGGTCAGATCAGAGTCCACCAAGTAATGATGCAACAACTGATGTTGGCAATTATTAAGGATCTGTTCTCTCATCATAAGATTATACAATCCCTTAAAATCAGTAACTCTACTACCAACCAGCCAACCCTCCAGAGCCTTGGTTGCACAATCTACAAAGTCTGGGCAGTCCTGATTCTGTGCTTTCTGGGTGTCTCTGAACTTCAACCTGTACTGTTCAGTGGTTAAGCTAAACCCATCTATTAATGTACTTTTCAGGACATCATAATCATCAGCATCCTCTTCTATAACAGTGAGGAGCTTGTCTCTACCTTTATCTGAAAAGGAGAGCCACAAGATTGCTGCCCACTGTTTCTGGGGGACCTGTTGAACTTTACAGGCCCTCTCCATAGAGGTTATCCACTTGTGGATATCATCACCACTCTGGTAGGGAGGAACAACCTTGGACAGGTTCCTATGATCTGGGATACAATCTCTGATTCTAGGAACACTGTTGATGCCACCAGGGGGTTCTAACCCCTCTTTTCTAGAATCTCTCTGGAGCTCAAAGGCTTCTTTATCTAATGCCAACTGCTTGGCCTTAAGGGTAAATCTAGCTTCCTCATACTGTAACAGTTTATACATTCTTTCAGTGGATGTCTCTCTTCTATCAAAATATGAGCTCCTCTGATGAACAGATTCTCTTCCAGTGTGATATGAGTGGTCAGATTCCCTTGAAGGGGACCTAACCCTCTCCTCTACTCAATCAGTTCTCTTAGGGAGAATTCCTCTTTTCTGTTCAGATCCTTCTGGCTCTGGCCCTTCAATCACAGAGTCCTGATCATCATGATTTTCATCATCTGAACCAGACACTGTAATTGACCCACTCCCTGATTCAGATCTGTTAGCTCCTAGAGCCAACCTCAGATCATCGGTTGTTAGCAGATCTATCAGGCCTAGTGTGGAAGGACTCTGTCCTAGCTTCAGGTGTCTTGCAACATACATGGCCTTCAGGTCAAAGAAGGCCATATCCTTGTACTGAGGCTGGGTGGACCCACTGGCTCCATCCCTTGAGGACATTCTAGTGTTATGCAGTGTTGTACTACCCACACTAGTTTGTGGCCTACTAATCCTAGCTTGAGCTGTAACAAGGGTGTACTATCCCTTCACAAACAGCTCTAAGTTCAGTAGAACTTGTTGATACTAAGCTTGACTTTTATATGTATCTTGAGTACCTTTAGGGGTTTTCAGTTAGTAATTCAAATAGAGATTTTCTGGTAAAACAATGGCAAGCTGGAAACTTGTCCTGCATGTAATTACAAAACGGAGACAGTCGCACATGTGCTGTTTTTTTGTCCTGCTTACTATGTAATCAGAAAATGTTGTTTGATTCCCATGTGCAGGAACTTGGGATTTTGTTATTTTATGCAGGCTTGTAGGTCTTTAACTTATGATACCCATCCCCATATTGTTTTTGCAGTATCTCGCTATTTATACAGTATGTGGCGCAGGAGACAAACCTTTTTAAACTGATCATTTTCTCACTGATAACTCCTAGTTTAAGCTTTTTTTTAAACTTTTAACCTTATATGCTAATTTATTGTCTTATTGTAATTGTTGATGTACTTATGTGTACTTTTATGGTCTCATGACCGAAATAAAGTTATCACTGATACTGATACTGATTCCAAGTTGTTTGACACCAAACACGACATGTTTTGATGCAGTCATTCCAAAGTTAGCATTTACCGGTAGGTTATAATGCACTTAAGAGTATATGGTTTAACCGCATCCACAAACAGACACAGAGAATAGACTCTGCCAGCTGCAGAGGGGCCCTGCTCATTCAGAGGCACCCCCTCACATTGTAAACCAAGCACCCTGCCCTCATGATTGACAGGGCCTGCCTTAGGGGTGACTGATAGGTTTATATATGTGTGTATGGTGAGATATAGGAACCTATACCTCAGTGAGGAGTGCTAACACTAACTCACCCGGGCTGCAGTAGCAGGCCTGTGGTATCAGATTTAGTCTTCTTCTCAGGGGTGGCATAATATATGCTTCAGCCCCTGGTAGGCCTGTGAAGTACCTATGCCCTTGGTACCGAGGGTACCATATACTAGGGGCTCATATGACACCACAGCATCCAATCACTAGTGCATCTAATATGCAATCCAAGTTGTTTAGAGAGAACAGAGAGACTGGGGTCCTGATTGGCAGGGACCCAGCCAGACTATAGCCATAAACCAGTGTTAACGTCAGAAAAAAGTGGGTGCAACATAAGTGCAGATCCTACTCTCCTACACCCACCATGTTTCATGGACCTGCCACTCCTATCTACTCTGAGTGTTCTGTTGAGCTGCCACTCTCCTCCCACCTGTCTAGCATTGTCAGATGACTGTAACCTGTCCCTGTCACCTCCACCCTGCCTGTCACATTCCATGCCCCTATCCCCTTCCTCCTTTCCTCCATGGTCCATTTTACTGCCACACCCTTCTTCCCTCACTGGTCTGTTGTGCTGCAACTGCTTCTCCTGCTTGACCCACGTGGTCTGTTGTGAGGTCCCTTCCCCTGAACTCTCTTGTCTGTGTCCAGGTCCTGACCCTCCCTTCTATCCTCCATGGTCCTTTGTACATGCCCCTGCACCCTCCTTCTTGCCCATCATAGCCATTGTGCTGCCACTAACCCTCCCGCTTGCCATGCATGGTCTTCTGTGCTGCCACGGCCCCTCCCTCCTTCCCTGTGTGGTCAGCTAGCTGCCCCTGACCCCCTCCCACCTTTCCTCCATGGTCTGTGTGTATGCCATCATAGTCTCACTGTTGCTCTCCATGGTGTGTCTTGCTTCTAGTGCCCATCCTGCATGACCTCCATGGTCATCTTTTTGCTCCTGCCCAGCCCCCTTGCCCCCAGCCCTCTGTTTCCATGTGCAGACCACTTTTCCCTCCCTCCTGGCTTATCTGTTCCATTGTAACGCCCCTGATCCATTCCTCCTGCCCTTTATGGTCTGTTATGCTGCAGCTTTCTCTCCTGCCTGTCCATTATGGTCAGCTAGCTACCATTGCCTCTTTCCCCACTGTTCTCTGTTGTCCATGTGCATGGTTCTATCCCCTCCCTAATGCTTGCTATGGATTGTTGTGCTGCACTCCCGTCCCGCATGCCCTGTGTGGTGTATTGTGCTGCTGCAAACCCTGATGCCTGCCCTGTAGGGTCAGTTTGGTGCACCTCTCCATGTCCCTCCTGTCCTCGGTTATCCGAATCCATGTCCCTACCCCAATTCCTCCTGCCTTCCATGATCCAATGTACCATACTTGCGAACATTTTGAACTTGGTAAGAAAGAGATTTTGAAAAAAAACTGGGGTATTGATTTTCCCCTTTGATTTACATTGAAAAAGAGGATATTGTAGACAGGAGACAGATCAAATAAAGCCCATTTGAGCTTAAAAAGATTGGACGTTTCCTGGCTGCATCGGGTCTGTTGGCATGTATGGTTGTACTACCACTGCCTCTTCCTTCTGCCCACAATGGTCTATTATATTGCCCTAGCCTCTCTTGCCAGTCCTGTATTGTTGGTTTGTTGCCCCTGCCCCCCTTTCCACTGCCCTCCATAGTCTGTTGTGCTGCCACTGCCTTTCTTGCCTGCCCAGTGTGGTCAAATTGTTACCTCTGCACACTCCTACCTGCCTTCAATTTTCAGAGTCCGTGCCCCTGGCCTCTGCCTCTCAACAGTATCCTAATGAACAATTAGATTGCTAACATTCTGGTGCCAATTACGATCCGGCAAAAACCGGGTACGAACCGTCGGACGGAGGCTTTTTTCCGTCCGACTCGTACCCGGTCGTAAAACTTTACAAACATGCAAGTACGATTCACACGGAAACACCATTTCCGTACGAGTCGTACAAAACACCGACCGACGAAAAGATACATACAAATGGGATCCGGGGAATGCGCCGACGTGACGTCGGGACGCTCTCAGGCCGCGTTTCACGACCCAGGAAGTACGATTCGAACCGACAGCAGTCCGGACGGCAATATTTTTACAGCACCCAAAAAGTGCCGGAAAAGCGAAGTACGGCGCGAAACGACCAGAGTAGGTGGCCCGGTAAGCGCCGTACCCCCCCAGCCCCTGCATGTACGCGCCGTACCCCCCCCAGCCCCCGCATGTACGCGCCGTACCCCCGCCAGCCCCCGCATGTACGCGCCGTACCCTCCGTGTATGTACACCCGAGTACGTGTCGAACCCCCCGTGTATGTACACCCGAGTACGCGTCGAACTGTACGTGTCGAACCCCCCATGTATGTTTACCCGAGTACGCGTCGAACTGTACGTGTCGAACCCCCCGTGTATGTACACCCGAGTACGCGTCGAACTGTACGTGTCGAACCCCCCCGTGTATGTACACCCATGTACGTTCGAGTCGTACCCCCACCAGTCATACCCCCACCCGTGTATGTACGGTGCGTACCCCCAGCATAGCGCCTGGGGGTACGCACCGTACATACACGGGTGGGGGTACGACTCGAACTTACACGGGTGTACATACACGGGGGGTTCGACACGTACAGTTCAACGCGTACTCGGGTGTACATACACGGGGGGTTCGACACGTACAGTTCGACGCGTACTCGGGTGTACATACACGGGGGGTTCGACACGTACTCGGGTGTACATACACGGGGGGTTCGACACGTACAGTTTGACGCGTACTCGGGTGTACATACACGGGGGGGTTCGACACGTACTCGGGTGTACATACACGGGGGTACGGCGCGTACATGCGGGGGCTGGGGGGGGTACGGCATGTACATGCGGGGGCTGGGGGGGTACGGCGCGTACATGAGGGGGCTGGGGGGTACGGCACGTACATGCGGGGGCTGGGGGGGTACGGCGCGTACATGCGGGGACTGGGGGGGTACGGCGCGTACATGCGGGGGCTGGGGGGGTACGGCGCATGCATGCGGGGGCTGGGGGGGTACGGCGCGTACCGGGCACCTGTTTGGACGTCTCCATGGTTGCTATTGGAGCTTGGTGCGAACGGTCTTTTAACCATACGGTTGTACATTCGGACGCCCGGGACGGATCGTGATTCCCCGGTCGGACTTCGCTTTTCACGTTTGTACGGTAAATCGTCCGAGGACGTGTCGGACACTTTTTCCGACCCGAGGACATGTGGGGAATTATTCCCAATGCGACTCGTATGGGCTTTTTACCATGCGAATCGGGATTGCCAGTTTGTACGGCACTTGTACGATTCATACGGTAAAAAGACCGGATACGAGTCGTACGGGAATTTTTTTTACCGGATCGTGATCGGCACCTCTATATTTATTACAAGTGTGGAACGCCTGACGTCATCTTTATGTCATCAAAACTGTAATACCTAGAGCCTTTCCTTTAGAAATTTAATATATATGAGAGGGTCTTATTTGCATCGAAATTATGGTTAGTGCTCTAAAAAACTAAAATGAGGACGTCTTTTCTGAGGTTTCAAATAGCAACAAAGCACTTTTAAATTATGTGTTATCTTTATGTTTTTTAATCCAGTTGACCACTTGATTAAATGTTGCACTTAGGGAAGAGGATGTGGTGTTACTTCCAGAGCTTCAGAATTTGCAACTGGGGAACCAGGTTGGAGTTTCTGCTTCAGCTCGACATTCTGTGATTCTGGTCAAATCACTTAATCTCCCCATGTCTACAACCAAAATCAATTTGTTCTTGTGTGATGTAACCAATGCTCATGTAAAGCACTCCACTACCTGACAAGTCTGCGCTATATAAAACTGGAAAAACACAAAAAATAAAAAGTGTTTTGCACGCTTCTGTCATTGGGCTACATCTGGGTGATATTTGTGCTGCATTTGGGCTCTTTTGTCTCTGAAGGCCATCTTGGGTCTTTTAACTGTTATGAAGTTTCCTAATTTCCTCATTTACTGCAGTCTCCTCAGTAGGAAATGCTTTCAGTTTTTTACTTTGATTCCATCAAGAAGGCATTCAGATGTGTCACACATTTGCCATAAATTCAGAATGTCAGCACTGTAGTTGCTCATTAGATCACTATAGTAAAGCTACTGCTCACCACGGAAGTCTGCTGCTGGTATTAAAAGTGCATGTTTCAGTCTGCATGTCAGAATTGTTTAATGAAATAGAAGAGAATTTGAGAAGTCACCCAAAATGTGCCCTAATTTTTCTTTCTACAGCGCTAATCATAATTTCTATGGCAAAATGAACCCCCTCATTGTGTTCCTTTTTAAATTAAATGTTTTAAGTGTTACCAGTTATTCCAATCAAGATGGCTTCAGGTGTGCCATACTTCTATCATAAGTAAGACAGTAAGCGCTCTAGTTGTTCTTAAGAACACTCTGGGACATTCTGTCA
This sequence comes from Triturus cristatus, assembly GCF_964204655.1. Lineage (NCBI taxonomy): Eukaryota > Metazoa > Chordata > Amphibia > Caudata > Salamandridae > Triturus > Triturus cristatus. Next base: position 714,656,802 of record NC_140593.1, on the reverse strand, counting down.
TTGGGCTGTACTTGGGCTACATCTGGGTGACATTTGTACTACATTTGGGCTCTTTTCTCTCTGGTGGCCATCTTGGGAGACTTATTTGTTATGAAGTTTCCTAATTTCCTCATTTACTACAGTCTCCTCAGTAGGAAATACTTTCAGTTTTTTACTTTGATTCCATCAAGAAGGCATTCAGATGTGTCACACATTTGCCATAAATTCAGAATGTTAGCACTCTAGTTGCTCATTAGATCACTGTAGTAAAGCTACTGCTCACCAGGGAAGTTTGCTGCTGGTATTGAAAGTGCATGTTTCAGTTTGCATATCAGAATTTTTTAATGAAATGGAAGTGGATTTTAGAAGTCACTCAAAATGTGCCCTAATGTTTCTTTCTGCAGCGCTAATCATACTTTCTATGGCAAAATGAACCCCCTCATTTTGTTCCTTTTTAAATTAAATGTTTGAAGAGTTACCACTTTATTCCAACCAAGATGGCTCCAGGTGTGCAATATGTTTGTCATAAGTAGGACTGTTGCGCTCTAGTTGTTCTTTAGAACAGTCTGGGAAGCTGCAGTAGAACACAAAGGAATCAACTGACAGTCTCTGCCCTTGTTGGATGTACATGTTTTACTGAGAATGTCAGACTTCATTCTCACATGACTGAGAAAGATAATGTGAATTTACAGAAAATATGCTCTCAGTTTAGCTTATAGATCACCTTCCAAACCTCTGTGGGAAAAGCATGAGAAAATAGTTTTCTCTCAAACATGATTCATGATATCCCAGCAGAAGGCTTTTTCACATGGTAAAATCACCTTAGAACACACCACAATTCCTACAATGAGTATAGTACCATCAACAAATGATTTATAAAGTAACTAAAGTCTTAAAACCGAGGATTATGCATTTCTTTCCTCACTTTTTATTAAACAGCATGTTTAAAGACACAAGTAAAATCATGACAAAACCACAACTCCCATGAGTCTTGGGAGTTACCATGGCCACCAGCAGTCCAATCATAGCCGATAATGAAGACCATAAACAGTTGCAGCCACCGTAGTCCTTCCTCTTTCTCTGCTGCAGGAAGTTAAGCCCTGTGGGTCCTATTCCGTCTTGGAGTCGGAACCTAGGATGATATATATGAGTTATTGAGAGCTGCCTATGAAACCATAACACATACCAAAGCAATCAGACTAAGTATATTATCAATACAATTGTAAAATCCTGTCAAAACAATCAGTAATAAGTATTGTACGAGAATGCAACAGCATGATATAGCATACAACCTTGAAAATGTATATACACAAAGTATTGAACATCACCAAGATTCACTGACAATAGAAGACTCAAAAGGTTACTTCCCTGATACGAAAAACTCTGAACTCACTCCGTTCTTAGAGCTGCTACCAAAACTTACAAGGGTGGGAAGGCATAAGAGAAACATGCCCGGGGGGGATAATCCTCGCCTCCGCCTCCTTATTAGAATTGAAATTTTCCATCGTGCTAACTAGGAAATTTCTCATTCTACAGCAGGAGCGGAGGCGAGGATTATGCATGTTCAAAGCCTACTTACCACCAATGCGGACGCTTCATGGATTGGTTTAAAGTAGAACTTTTTAAAAGTTGAATTTGAAGACCAATCTGCCGCATTCATAATGTCCTCCAATCTACCCCTACCTGAATGGCCTTGGAAGCCATTGCTCCCCTGGTAGAGTGTGCGCCAAATTCACTAGTGTCAATACCAGCTTCAGCCGTAATCCACCTGACCCATCTTGCAATGGTCGGTGAAGACATCGCCTTGAATGGTTTCTTAATGGCAATCAGGAGTTGCCGTTCACCCGGAGGCCGTACCTCCAATGTCATATCCTTATAGGCCTTCAGGCACCTAACAAGACACAACTTCGGGGAATCTGGGAAAGCAGGATAAGTTACTGACCTTGCACTCGTCTTGGTTCTCCTCGAGATGTTGAAGGTAACCCCTTCCGGGGTAAAAATCCGTGCGGTGAGATCCAGAGCTCTTACATCTGATGCCCTTTTACACGAAATAAGGCATAACAGCATTGCCAGTTTCGCTGAGATTTCCCAGGACCAGATTGACGACCCAGAGGCCTGCATAACGCGGCTCAGGGGGTTGAGAAATCCTAATGCCCTTCAGGAGCTTACACACCCAGGGGTGTTCCCCTACTGGATTGTTATCAATGGGAACATGGCCTGCCGAAATGGCATATCTAAAGGAGTTAATGGTGCAATAAGCAAGCCCGTCCCGTAAAAGCTCAGTTAAGAAGTTGATGACATCCGAAACACTGGAGCCCACGGGATCCAGGTGCTTCTCCATACACCAACGTACCCATCGCCTCCAAGCTGATCTGTACCTCTTGATGGTCCCCGGGGCCCATGCCTGCTGGATGAGGAATTCAGCCTCTTGCGAAAGAGATCCGTCCGACCAGCGTCGCCTGAAATCCTCCACGCCATAAGATGAAGATGGCCCTGAAGCACCAGGGGATGAGGATTGCCCAGGGGGTCCGACAAGACCTCGTCGAAGAACGGTAGACGTATCGGAAGGTCCCAACTCAGCTCTAGGAGAGAAGGGAATCACGCTTGAGAGCGCCAAATCGGGGTTATTAGGATTAAGGAGGCCTTCTGCCGACGAACCTGTGCCGCCACCCTCTGAATGAACAAGAATGGTGGGAAGGCGTAAGCCCGCATCGACAACCAGTCTTGGAGAAAAGTGTCCACCGCCTCCGCCCCGGGATCCGGTTTCCAGCTGAAGTATCTGGGAAGCTGGGCGTTCCATCTGGAAGTGAAGAGATCCACCTGGCAGGGTCCCCACGAGGCCATCAGCGATTTGAAGACTGTCGCATCCAGTCTCCAATCGCTGGCATCCCGGAAGTGCCTGGAGTTCCAGTCCGCAACCGAGTTCTGAGTTCCCGGGAGGTACTCAGCCGTCACCGGAATCTGGCGTTGAAGGCAATAATGCCAGAAGTCTTTGGCTAGTTCCACCAGAGGCCTGGACCATGTGCCACCTAAGCGGTTGATGTATTGCACCGCCGTCATGTTGTCCATCTGGAGGAGCACACAACAAGACACTTTGTCCTTCGTGAAGGACCGAATAGCAAAGGAACCCGCCAGGAGCTCCAGACAGTTGATATGAAGGGAAAGCTCCTCCTCCGTCCACCTGCCCCCTACGGAAGTCGAGCCGCATCGGGCTCCCCAACTGAGGCGACTGGTGTCCGACTCTATCACGAGATCTGGCTGCGACCCAAAGATCGCTCTGCCATTCCACGCCTCCATGTGGTCGATCCACCACTGGAGTTCCACTCTAGATTCCTGAGTCAGATAGATCAATTGAGAATAGGTAAGGCCCCTCCGCAGATGGGACGCTTTCAGTCTCTGTAGTGCATGGTAGTACAGGGGCCCTGGAAAGATGGTCTGAATCGAAGAAGATAACAAGCCAACAATCCTAGCCAGCTGCCGCAAGGAGATCCTGTCCCTCCGGAGGACCTTCCTCAACTCTTTCTTGATTTTGCCAATCTTCTGCTCTGGGAGATGTAGGATCGCCGTCCTGGAATCTATCCTGAAGCCCTTCCTCTTTCTCTGCTGCAGGAAGTTAAGCCCTGTGGGTCCTATTCCGTCTTGGAGTCGGAACCTAGGATGATATATATGAGTTATTGAGAGCTGCCTATGAAACCATAACACATACCAAAGCAATCAGACTAAGTATATTATCAATACAATTGTAAAATCCTGTCAAAACAATCAGTAATAAGTATTGTACGAGAATGCAACAGCATGATATAGCATACAACCTTGAAAATGTATATACACAAAGTATTGAACATCACCAAGATTCACTGACAATAGAAGACTCAAAAGGTTACTTCCCTGATACGAAAAACTCTGAACTCACTCCGTTCTTAGAGCTGCTACCAAAACTTACCAAGGGTGGGAAGGCATAAGAGAAACATGCCCGGGGGGGATAATCCTCGCCTCCGCCTCCTTATCAGAATTGAAACTTTCCTTTGTGCTAACTAGGAAATTTCTCATTCTACAGCAGGAGCGGAGGCGAGGATTATGCATGTTCAAAGCCTACTCACCACCAATGCGGACGCTTCATGGATTGGTTTAAAGTAGAACTTTTTAAAAGTTGAATTTGAAGGCCAATCTGCCGCATTCATAATGTCCACCAATCTACCCCCTACCTGAATGGCCTTGGAAGCCATTGCTCCCCTGGTAGAGTGTGCGCCAAATTCACTAGTGTCAATACCAGCTTCAGCCGTAATCCACCTGACCCATCTTGCAATGGTCGGTGAAGACATCACCTTGAATGGTTTCTTAATGGCAATCAGGAGTTGCCGTTCACCCGGAGGCCGTACCTCCAATGTCATATCCTTATAGGCCTTCAGGCACCTAACAAGACACAACTTCGGGGAATCTGGGAAAGCAGGATAAGTTACTGACCTTGCACTCGTCTTGGTTCTCCTCGAGATGTTGAAGGTAACCCCTTCCGGGGTAAAAATCCGTGCGGTGAGATCCAGAGCTCTTACATCTGATGCCCTTTTACACGAAATAAGGCATAACAGCATTGCCAGTTTCGCTGAGATTTCCCAGGACCAGATTGACGACCCAGAGGCCTGCATAACGAGGCTCAGGGGGTTGAGAAATCCTAATGCCCTTCAGGAGCTTACACACCCAGGGGTGTTCCCCTACTAGATTGTTATCAATGGGAACATGGCCTGCCGAAATGGCATATCTAAAGGAGTTAATGGTGCAATAAGCAAGCCCGTCCCGAAAAAGCTCAGTTAAGAAGTTGATGACATCCGAAACACTGGAGCCCACGGGATCCAGGTGCTTCTCCATACACCAACGTACCCATCGCCTCCAAGCTGATCTGTACCTCTTGATGGTCCCCGGGGCCCATGCCTGCTGGATGAGGAATTCAGCCTCTTGCGAAAGAGATCCGTCCGACCAGCGTCGCCTGAAATCCTCCACGCCATAAGATGAAGATGGCCCTGAAGCACCAGGGGATGAGGATTGCCCAGGGGGTGCGACAAGACCTCGTCGAAGAACGGTAGACGTATCGGAAGGTCCCAACTCAGCTCTAGGAGAGAAGGGAATCACGCTTGAGAGCGCCAAATCGGGGTTATTAGGATTAAGGAGGCCTTCTGCCGACGAACCTGTGCCGCCACCCTCTGAATGAACAAGAATGGTGGGAAGGCGTAAGCCCGCATCGACAACCAGTCTTGGAGAAAAGTGTCCACCGCCTCCGCCCCGGGATCCGGTTTCCAGCTGAAGTATCTGGGAAGCTGGGCGTTCCATCTGGAAGTGAAGAGATCCACCTGGCAGGGTCCCCAAGAGGCCATCAGCGATTTGAAGACTGTCGCATCCAGTCTCCAATCGCTGGCACCCCGGAAGTGCCTGGAGTTCCAGTCCGCAACCGAGTTCTGAGTTCCCGGGAGGTACTCAGCCATCACCGGAATCTGGCGTTGAAGTCAATAATGCCAGAAGTCTTTGGCTAGTTCCACCAGAGGCCTGGACCATGTGCCACCTAAGCGGTTGATGTATTGCACCGCCGTCATGTTGTCCATCCGGAGGAGCACACAACAAGACACTTTGTCCTTCGTGAAGGACCGAATAGCAAAGGAACCCGCCAGGAGCTCCAGACAGTTGATATGAAGGGAAAGCTCCTCCTCCGTACACCTGCCCCCTACGGAGGTCGAGCCGCATCGGGCTCCCCAACTGAGGCGACTGGTGTCCGACTCTATCACGAGATCTGGCTGCGACCCAAAGATCGCTCTGCCATTTCACGCCTCCATGTGGTCGATCCACCACTGGAGTTCCACTCTAGATTCCTGAGTCAGATAGATCAATTGAGAATAGGTAAGGCCCCTCCGCAGATGGGACGCTTTCAGTCTCTGTAGTGCATGGTAGTACAGGGGCCCTGGAAAGATGGTCTGAATCGAGGAAGATAACAAGCCAACAATCCTAGCCAGCTGCCGCAAGGAGATCCTGTCCCTCCGGAGGACCTTCCTCAACTCTTTCTTGATTTTGCCAATCTTCTGCTCTGGGAGATGTAGGATCGCCGTCCTGGAATCTATCCTGAAGCCCAGAAAGGTCATGCTCTATTGCGGGACTAAGTCCGACTTTTCCAGGTTGATGGTAAACCCCAAGCTCTGAAGGAGGGAGATTACAGTCTGTAAGTGGGAGAGTAGATGCAACCTGGACTGATCCATTATCAGAATGTCATCCAAATAAATGATCAACGAATGCCCAGAGTTCGGAAATGCTCCACCACCGGCTTGAGGAGCTTTGTAAAGCACCACGGAGCCGAAGACAGGCCAAATGGAAGAGTCCAAAACTCGAAAACCCGTGCTCTCCACTGAAACTGGAGGAACCTGCGTTGTGGAGGAAAAATGGGGACCGAGAGGTAGGCGTCCTTGAGGTCCAGATGCACCAACCAATCGTCCTGCAACAGAAGGTCTCTGAGGAGATGGATCCCCTCCATTTTGAAGTGGCGATAGACTAGCCACTCGTTGAAGGCCCTGAGATTGATAACCGGTCGGTAGCCCTTGTCCTTCTTTTCTACCAGGAAGATGTTGCTCAAGAAACCCGTGGGATGAAGCTCTGAAAGGCTTATTGCCGCTTTGGACAAAAGATCTTGAACCTCTTGGTCTACAAGAGACTCGTCCTTAGAAGAAAACACCATAGGCCGGGGTCTGACACCTTGAACCGGCGTTCCGTAGAACTCTATGTGAAACCCTCTGACCGTTTCCAGTACCCAAGGGTCTGATGTTATCTCTGCCCACTTGTGATAGAACAGGGAGATTCCCCCCGAACCGAACCGGGGCTAACAAGGCAACGCTTACCGTTGTATCCACTGGCGTTGTTGTGGACGCCTCCCCGGCCTCGGCTGTTCTTTCCTCTGCCACCCCGGGAGGGGTAAAAGGTCCCTTGTCGACCATCCTGCCATCCATTGTTTCGTTTGGCTTGGGCTCTATTAGGGCCTTGACCCGATTGCCGGCCGGAGGAGCGACCCCTGCCTCTTCCGGCCCCACCAAAAACCTTCCCCGGAAAAATCTTCTTCATAGAAGCCTGCGCTTTGTCCAGGGCCGAAAAAGTAGCCACAAACTTCCCTAACTCCTTGACGAATGGATCGCCAAAGAGTGAGCCCTGGGCTATCGGACCCGCTTCCGAGGAAGAGAGCTCCCCCAGCTTGGGATCAATCTTCAACAACAGAGAACGGCAGCGCTCGGCCGAGAAGGCGCAATTCGCATTGCCTAGAAGGCACATAGAGAGCTGTGCCCATCCTGCCACCTCGTCTGCAGGAAGGGGCTCCCCAGAATCTCAGGACCTCTCAGCTAACTCTATAACCTTAGTCAACGTTCCCACTACATACAAGAGCTTGTCTTGGCAAGCCCGCCACGATCTATCTATCCCCTTCTTGGGATCCTTCATATATTTTGAGAAAAAGGTACACAATCTGGGGTCAATCTCGGGGGTCAGAGTGACTCTGTTGGGAAGTGACGGTCTGGGGCATTCGGACCGAAGTCGGGCCCTAACCTCCTTATTGAGTGGTTGCCAAATCTTGTCAGCCACGTAATCAGCTACCTTCTTGTCCGGGACCCATTCCATGGACCGGGGCCTGTAGATACATAGGGGATTAAACATATCAGCCGAGGGACCTTCCCCTTCCCCTACAGATGAGGTAGAAGACTGAGGGCGCCAAGACCTGTCATGCTCCTGGTACCCATCCGAGGAATCCCCATCATCCTCACATTCCACCTCCCCCATCTCAGGAAACCCCTTCTCAGGGTCGAAATCCGTGGCGCCATCATCGCCGGTTTCACCGGGTAAGACCTCCTCCCAGTAGGGTGCATCACAAAGCGTGCGCTCACTCTTCTGAAAGACTTCCGCCAGACGACTGAAGCCCTCAAGGTGCCCCGTGTCATGCTTATGGGCCTTGCGCGGGTGAATAGTAGGCATACCGCTAGGCCCGGCTCCCCGTCCCCCAGTATTCCCATGCCCTTGAAAACACGGGCAGACAAGCGGTCAACACTTTCCTGCAAAGGGGCAAGCGCCTGGGCGATGGCCGAAGAGAGGAGCCTGTCCATCTCTGCAGGTCTGCGTGCCTGGGGAAGCCGCTCCTCCTCAGAGGACAAAGATGGGGTATAATCATGCTCTCTCTGAGCTGCATCGTAATAAGAGGTGAGGACACCAGACCAAAACGCCCCAATTTAGTTAAGGGGGGCCCTCCCCCTCGCTGGTGTCCAGGAGCTGACACCCACCGGTGAAAAACCCAACGCGTGGGGAAATCAGCACTATGTATGTATTAAAAGGGCTAAGCCCGCCAGTCTTACCGTTAAAGCAGGTGAGGGGGGGAAGGATCCGGGCACGAGTGGGAGACTGCTCCGATCACTCCGAGGTAGTTGCATCACAACAGCGCTACAACCGGCGCCGAAAACAAAGCGTTGCGCTGAAGGCGTGAAACAGAGCCACCTATAGCACCCACTCCGTATCAAAACTAATGCGCTCGGGCCGAAGTCTACCGCGCTACACACAGCGGAAGAATAACCCGCTGCAAATATACTTTAACGAAAGCAGAACAAAGTAATACAGTCCCAATGAAATCTACACACAGCCCATCAAGCCAAGACCCAAAGCCACAGTAAGGAGAGAAGGGACTTAACTGACGGGCCAGCAGTGAAGAAAGAGGAAGGCCTAAGGTGGCTGCAACTGTTTATGGTCTTCATTATCGGCTATGATTGGACTGCTGGTGGCCATGGTTACTCCTGAGCCTCATGGGAGTTGTGGTTTTGTCATGTTTTTTCTTGTGTCTTTTAACATGCTGTTTAATAAAAAGTGAGGAAAGAAATGCATAATCCTCGCCTCTGCTCCTGCTATAAAATTAGGAAACTTCATAACAAATAAGTCTCCCAAAATGGCCACCAGAGAGAAAAGAGCCCAAATGTAGCACAGATATCACCCAGATGTAGCCCAAGAATAGCCCAATGACAGAATGTCCCAGAGTGTTCTAACGAACAACTAGAGCGTTAACAGTCTTACTTATGACAAAAGTATGGCACACCTGAAGCCATTTTGATTGGAATAAAGTGGTAACACTTAAAACATTTAATTTACAAAGGAACAAAATGAGGGGGTTCATTTTGCCATAGAAATTATGATTAGTGCTGCAGAAAGAAAAATTAGGGCATGTTTTGACTTCTCTAATCCTCTTCTATTTCATAAAAATGTTATGACATGCAGACTGAAACATGCACTTTGAATACCAGCAGTAGACTTCCCTGGTGAGCAGTAGCTTTACTACAGTGATCTAATGAGCAACTAGAGTGCTAACATTCAGAATTTATGGCAAATGTGTGACACATCTGAATGCCTTCTTGATGGAACCAAAGTAAAAAACTGAAAGTATTTCCTACTGAGGAGACTGCAGTAAATGAGGAAATTAGGAAACTTCATAACAAATAAATCTCCCAAGATGGCCAACAGAGACAAAAGAGCCCAAATGTAGCCCAAATATCACCCAGATGTAGCCCAAGAATAGCCCAATGACAGAATGTCCCAGAGTGTTCTAACGAACAACTAGAGCGTTAACAGTCTTACTTATGACAAAAGTATGGCACACCTGTAGCCATTTTGATTGGAATAAAGTGGTAACACTTAAAACATTTAATTTACAAAGGAACAAAATGAGGGGGTTCATTTTGCCATAGAAATTATGATTAGTGATGCAGAAAGAAAAATTAGGGCACATTTTGACTTCTCAAATCCTCTTCTATTTCATAAAAAAATTCTGACATGCAGACTGAAACATGCACTTTGAATACCAGCAGCAGACTTCCCTGGTGAGCAGTAGCTTTACTACAGTGATCTAATGAGCAACTAGTGTGCTAACATTCAGAATTTATGGCAAGTGTGTGACATATCTGAATACCTACTTGATGGAATCAAAGTAAAAAACTGAAAGCATTTCCTACTGAGGAGACTGCAGTAAATGAGGAAATTAGGAAGCTTCATAACAAAAAAATCTCCCAAGATGGCCACCAGAGACAAAAGAGCGAAAATGCAACACAAATATCACCCATATGTAGCCCACATGTAGCCCAATGACAGAAGTGTGCAAAACACTTATTTTTTGTGTATTTGCAGTTTTATATAGTGCAGACTTGTCAGGTATTGGAGTGCTTTACATGAGCATTGGTTACATCACACAAGATCAAATTCATTTTGGTTGTAGACATGGGGAGATTAAGTGATTTGACCAGAATCACAGAATGTTGAGCTGAAGCAGAAACTCCAACCTGGTTCCCCAGTTGCAAAGTCTGCAGCTCTGGAAGAAACACCACATCCTCTCCCCTAGGTGCAACATTTAATCAAGTGGTCAACTGGATAAAAAAACATAAAGATTACAAATAATTTAAAAGTTCTTTGTCGCTATTTGAAAACTCAGAAAAGATGTCCTCATTTTAGTTTTTTAGAGCACTAACCATAATTTTGATGCAAATAAGACCCTCTCGTATATGTAATTTCTAAAGGAAATACTCTAGGTATTACAGTTTTGATTACATCAAGATGACGTCAGGCGTTCCACACTTTTGTAATAAATATAGAATGTTAGCAATCTAGTTGTTCATTGGGATACTGTTGAGAGGCTGTGGCCAGGAGCACGGACTCTGAAAATTGAAGGCAGGTAGGAGAGTGCAGAGGCAACAATTTTACCACACTGGGCAGGCAGGAATGGCAGTGGCAGCACAACAGACTATGGAGGGCAGTGGAAAGGGGAGCACGGGCAACAAACCAACAATACAGGACTGGCAAGAGAGGTTGTGGCAATATAATAGACCATTGTGGGCAGAAGGAAGAGGCAGTGGTAGTCCAACCATACATGCCAACAGACCCGTTACAGCCAGGAAACGTCCAATGCTTTAAGCTCAAATGGACTTTATTTGATCTGTCTCCTGTCTACAATCTCCTCTTTTTCAATGTAACTCAAAGGGGAAAATCAATACCCCAGTTTTTTTTCAAAATCTCCCTCTTACCAAGTTCAAAATGTTCGCAAGTATGGTACATTGGATCATGGTAGGCAGGAGGAATTGGGGTAGGGACATGGACTCGCATAACAGAGGACAGGAGGGACATGGAGAGATGCACCAAACTGACCCTACAGGGCAGGCATCAGGGTTTGCAGCAGCACAATACAACACACAGTGCATGCGGGACAGGAGTGCAGCACAACAATTCATAGAAAGCAATAGGGAGGGGACAGGGCCATACACATGGACAACAGAAAACAGAGGGGAAAGAGGCAATGGTAGCTACTTGACCATAATGGACAGACAGGAGAGAAAGCTGCAGCATAACAGACCATAAAGGGCAGGAGGGACGGATCAGGTGCATTACAATGGAACAGACAAGCCAGGAGGGAGGGAATAGGGGTCTGCACATGGAAACAGAGGGCTGGGGGCAAGGGGGCAGGGCAGGAGCAGCAAGATGACCATGGAGGTCAGGCAGGATGGGCACTAGAAACAAGACACACCATGGAGAGTAACAGTGAGACTATGATGGCATGCACACAGACCATGGAGGGAAGGTGGGAGGGGTTCAGGGGCAGCTAGCTGACCACACAGGGAAGGTGAGAGGGGCCATGGCAGCCCAGAAGACCATGCATGGCAAGCAGGAGGGTTAGTGGCAGCACAAGGGCTATGATGGGCAAGAAGGAGGGTGCAGGGGCATGCACAAAGGACCATGGAGGATAGAAGGGAGGGTCAGGACCTGGGCACAGACAAGAGATCAGGGGAAGGTGCCTCACAACAGACTGCGCGGGGCAAGCAGGAGGAGCAGTTGCAGCACAACAGACCAGGGAGGGCAGAAGGGTGTGGCAGTAAAATGGACCATGGAAGACAGGAGGAAGTGGATAGGGGCATGGCATGTGGACAGGCAGGGTGGAGGTGGCAGGGACAGGTTACAGTTATCTGACAATGCTAGGCAAGTGGGAGGGGAGTGGCAGCTCAACAGAACACTCAGAGTAGATAGGAGTGGCAGGTCCATGGAACATGGTGGGCAAAAAGGATGGAGCAGGGGCATGCACAAAGACATCGGAGGGCAGGGGGCAGGAGAATAGGGGCAGCAAGCTAAGCACAGAGGCTAAGCAGGAGGTCAATGATGGGCCATAGAATTGGGCAATGGAGGGCAGGAGTAGTGAACTGGTACATCATGCTAAATGGAGGGCAGTGGCAGCACATCAGACCATGCATGGCAGGAGGGAGGAGGCTAGTCCATGGATTCAGACAACAGAGGATAGGGAGGAGGTGGATGGGGCAGCAAGCTAACTGTTGAGAGAAGGTGGGTATTATGATCTTTATTGTTTTTAAAATGTGTGTCTGTGCGAACTATTTAAAATATGAACAAGTATGCAGCATAATCTCACTTTTATTCAGGAAGAAGACGACGTTTGTGACTGTGACTCCTGGCTTACTTGGCAGAAACACCCCCTGACCCTCCACCCCCATCGCAAAATGTAATGCCCGTGAAAAGGGTAGGTGGACGCAGTGTTATATAGAACATAGTCCTGAGAGCACGACTGAAAATAAAAACTAGATATAGTATATAGTATAAACTATGCACCAAAAAGTGTGATATAAGATGAACCGGGGCGTGAAATATAATATGCAATACATTGTGCACAATGACAGATTGATTGGGGAGCGCGCAATAGCACAGGCACTAGCGCGTGCTATGCGATACGCGCCATGGAGTGTAATATACACAGGGCAGTGTTGTGTAACCTAACTAGTCTCTAAAGTTGTAATTAATTCCCCTTTAATACTGAGGGTCCCTGAGGGCCAACTAGCCCAACAGGTATCTCCAGTATGCACCAGGGAGCTGCGTTGCAGACAGGTGTTCTGAGGCCACGCCCCTTTTTACACCTCTATGGAACGCAGCTCTGTGGCGCTTACTGGAGGTGCCTAGTGGGCTAGTTTGACCCTAGGGACCCTTAGGATTCAAGGGGACTTAATCTCTCAACTTAGAACGGCAACAGGGCGCGTTTACACAGTGGTGAAGGGAGGGGACGGGGCCTGAGGTGACGTGTGCAAACACGCCCTGTGGCGAGTTTTAAGTTGGGGAAATAATTCCCTTTCAATCCTGAGGGACCCTGGGGGCCAACTAGCCCACCAGGTGCTTCCAGTAAGTGCCACTGCTCTGCGTTGCAGAGAGGTGGTGCAGGCCATGCCCCTTTTTACACCTCTCTGCAATGGTGCTTACTGGACATACCTAGTCGGCTATTTTGCCCATACGGACCCTCAGTATTCAAGGGGACTTAATCTCCCAACTTAAAAAATGGCCACAGGACATGTTTACACAGTGGGGAAGGGAGGGGACCAAGCCTGAGGTGACGTGTGCAAACCTGCCCTGTGGTACGTATTAAGTTGGGGAAATAATTTCCCTTCAATCCTGAGGGCCAACTAGCACACCAGGTGCTTCCAGTAAGCGCCACTGTGTTGCGTTGCAGAGAGGTGGACTAGGCCGTGCCCCTTTGTACACCTCTCTGCAACGCAGCTCTGTGGCGCTTACTGGAGGTACCTAGTGGGCTAGTTGGACACTAGGGACCCTCAGGATTCAAATGAACTTAATCTCCCAATTAAAAACGGCCACAGGGAGTGTTTACACAGTGGTGAAGGGAGGGGACGGGGCCTGAGTTAACGTGTGCAAACATGCCCTCTGGCGCGTTTTAAGTTGGGGAAATAATTCCCCTTCAATCCTGAGGGCCCTGGGGGCCAACTAGCCCACCAGGTGCTTCAAGTAAGCGCCACTGTGCTGCGTTGCAGAGAGGTGGTCTAGGCCGTGCCCCTTTTCACATCTCTCTGCAACGCAGCTCTGTGGCGCTTACTGGAGGTACCTAGTGGTCTAGTTGGACCCTAGGGACCCTCAGGATTCAAGGGGACTTAATCTCCCAACTTAAAACGGCCACAGGGCGTGTTTACACAGTGGGGAAGGGACGGGACGGGGCCTGAGGTGACATGTGCAAACACGCCCTGTGTCGCGTTTTAAGAGGTAGTTTTAATCCCCTGCCCTATTATATACTAGCGGCTTACAGAGGAGGTCATGCTAATCACAGGGGGACCCCAACGCATAGTGTTCCCTAGTGTATGTAGGTGTTTTCACTGTATTCTGAGTGTCTTTTAACATATCACTGGCTCTAGGACTGGTTAGTCAGATTCAGTTACCACCAGTATCCGTCTGAAAAAGTTGAGGGTACAGGATGATTTTGCAACAAGGCTTCTTTCTGGTCTTCTGTTTGTTCTTTCTGCACGTTATCCTTCTTCCTGCACTTTTCTTCGTCTTTGAGGACTTCTGTTACTTCTTTCTGCATTCCTTTTTTTTCTTTCTGTGCGTTTTTTCTTCTTTCTTCACATGTCCTATCTCTGTAGGCATAGTTAGAAATTAGCATTTAAAAAACCTTTGAAATTCACTGAAAAAAAATAGGTTTCAGGCACGTTATAGTTAGGAATTAGCATTTAAAAAACCTTAGAAAGTCACTGAAAAAACCATAGGTTTCAGTGGCGTTATAGTTAGCTAGACTTTTCACTCGTACAAAACCATTGAAATTCCCCCGTTATAGGTAGTTCAGCTAACTATAACTCACGCGCCCGCAATGCACTGCTGATGACGTCACATATTACATCACTCATGACATGCGCGCACGGTGGGCACACGGTGATAAACCTTTAAAAAATATATATATTAATAAATACATAACTTAGCATTTAAAAAAACCTTGCAAATTCACTTAAAAAACCATAGGTTTCACACAGGTTATATTTAGGTGGACATTTCACTCGTAAAAAACCAATGAAATTCCCCCGTTATAGTTAGTTCAGATAACTATAACTCGCGCGCCCGCAGTCCACTGCTCATGACGTCACATATTACATCACTCATGACATGGTCAGTGGCATCACTCATGACATCACTGATGTCATCATCCTTGAGTGGCGGTCGCGCGAGTTATAGTTATCTGAACTAACTATAACGGGGGAATTTCATTGGTTTTTTACGAGTGAAATGTCCACCTAAATATAACCTGTGTGAAACCTATGGTTTTTTAAGTGAATTTGCAAGGTTTGTTTAAATGCTAAGTTATGTATTTATTAATATATATATTTTTTAAAGGTTTATCACCGTGTGCCCACCGTGCGCGCACCCCGCGATTTTTATAAAAAACAATAAAATGTTTATTTCACCCATGGGGGTCCTTCTGTGACCCCCTGACAAAGGCTAGGGGGTCAGGAACTCTCTTCCCTGCTCCCTTTACAGGTTTTCCACCTTTTTTCCCCCTTTCCTTTTCAGTGCGAGAGAGAAAATGGCGGCCAACACTTCCTGATTTCGACCGATTGGAATGTTGACTGACATCTAACAACCAATCAGAATTTCGCTCGCGCACGGCACGGTGAGCACACGTGCGCGCACCATGCGCGCACGTGCGCGCGTATAGATATTTATATGCTTTTAAATGCTATTATCTCAGGAAATACTGAACAGATTGACACCAGACCTGCAAAAGGCACTTCCCTGACCTGAGGACTACCTCTCTGCCAAATTTCAAGTAATTCTGTTCAGCCGTTCGGGCTGTACCTTCGACTAAACGTCCTATGGGAAAATGCATGGGGAAAACGTGTTTTGGGACCCCCCTTTTTTCTCGGCCCCCCTTGACGAATCACCCCGAGACTTTCAGGGTAGGAGCTGAGCGGAGCGCCCCATTAGTTTTGAAAATTTCGCGAAGATTCGTCAACCGACGCCAAAGTTATTCAAAATAGAATTTTGAGATTTCCTATGGAAACACGGTCCTAACTATAACTATCTACTGGCGACCGCCAGTAGATAATATATACACATATATATATTCACTGAAAAAAACATAGATTTCAGGTCTGATATAGTTAGGAATTAGCATTTAAAAAACCTTAGAAATTCACTGAAAAAACAACATGTTTTAGGGGTGTTATAGTTAGCTGAACATTTCACTCGAACAAAATCATTGAAATTCCTCCGATATAGTTAGTTGTACTAACTAAATCTCGCGCGCCCGCAATGCACTGCTGATGATGTAACATATTACATCATTCATGACATGGTCAGTGACATCACTGATGACATCTCAAATGACATCACTGATGACATCATCCAGTGAATGTGTTTTGGTTTGTTATTTAAATATGTAATATACATATATATATATATATATATATATAGCAATTTGCATTGAAGAATGAGTGGATATATAAATTTAAATATCTGTATGGAGGATTTAGTAGCAGTGTGATTGACTGTTTACTTGATAATTTATAGTGTCTCACTAAATATATTGGATAGTGACTAAACTGTGTGAATATCTGTATCACTTTGTCAGTTGTTGTGTAAACTGCTGCACCTGTTGGTTACTAGCTACGTGAAAGTCTATATTATTCATTGATTAGTTAACTGAGTATTTGTATGGGAGAGTGAATGTGTGTGTGGTTCGGTGGGGGGTCTGTGACTACCCAAAGATGTGTGAATAGTTGATTCAGTAGGTATCTGAAGTTAAAACTTCATGTTATACCAGTTGTTTGGGTGTGTGAATATCTTTATGGGTGTGGTGATGAGCCAATATATGTCTCAATGGTACATGTCCAACAAACTAGAAAAATAAAAGCCAGTGTATGTGTCAGTGGTTGTATATAAATAAGTATACATAAGACTCAGTGATTGTATGCGTGACTGAATGGATAACTGTGTACTTGTAATAGTGTTTTTATAACACAATAAGTATGAGTTATTATCTATATGAATAGATGAAGTGGTGTTTTTATAAGTGTATAGCTAAGTAAAAGTAAGTATGATCCATTGTTTGCATAAGTGAGCAGGATGACTTCATAAGTGATTAGGATGTGTGCTGGTGTGTAATGTCGATATAGGTGTGTAAGTATAGTTCTATTGATCATTGACAGCATGTATGAGTGAATCTATAGGTAAGTGATTAGATGTGTGTATAGATCTAGGAATCACTGAGTGGGTGTTTAGAAACTTATATTGGTGTGTCAATGGTTTTACATCTGACACAGTATTTTACAGTGAGTGATGAAAGGTTATACTAGTGTATGATGAGGTGTCTCTTATTGTCACATGGATGATGTCATCAGTGATGTCATCTGTGATGTAATTTGAGATGTCATCAGTGATGTCACTGACCATGTCATGAATGATGTAATATGTGACATCATCAGCAGTGGATTGCAGGCTCGCGAGATGTAGTTAGTACAACTAACTATATCGGAGGAATTTCAATGGTTTTGTTCGAGTGAAATGTCCAGTTAACTATAACACCCCTAAAACCTATTGTTTTTTCAGTGAATTTCTAAGGTTTTTTAAATGCTAATTCCTAACTATATCAGGCCTGAAACCTATGGTTTTTTCAGTGAATTTAAAAGGTTTTTTAAATGCTAATTCCTAACTATATCAGGCCTGAAACCTATGTTTTTTTCAGTGAATTTCAAAAGTTTTTTAAATGCTAATTCCTAACTATATCAGGAATGAAACCTATGGTTTTTTCAGTGAATTTCTAAGGTTTTGTAAATGACAATTTTTAATGTATTAATTGTTATACTGATTATATTGATACTGATTTTCTAAATTTTATAAACTATTTATTTGTAGATATTTTATTTTTTTAATTACATTATAATTAAATTATACATTACAATACAAAATATACTTTCTCAGAATGAATTACTTTAGTTTAAATACTTTGCAAATAGGCAATAGACTTTTCAGTAGAGGAGTTACAGTTGTTGCAATGGGCAACACAATTTCAAACACAATGCAACATTGAGCTCAATGTGAATTTCTAGTCCAATTCAATTAGTTACTATATGGATTACTTTTCTAAACACAGGACTGGATCCTAGATTTAGTCCTTTGACATCTCCTGTAAACAGTTGAGTAAAAGTGTTTTGGTTACAGTAGTGATTTTTAAGGAATATTATTGTATTTTAAAAGTTGACACTTAGAAATGTTTTCAAATAGAAGCCCCAATGTTATCCTATGGCAGGCAATTCACTTAGCGGGTAAGTAGTGTTATTGATACTTTTTCTTACTCAGTGGTGGATCCTGGATCCAGCACTGGTGAATCTCTTGTAAACAGTTGAAAGAATGTGTTTAAGTCATAAAGACGATTTTTTAGGAATATTTTAATTTGTGAAAATAGACACTTAGAAACTTTTCTGCTGAAAACCACACAATGGATTCCTATGGAAGGAAATACAAGTTACTGGTAAGTATGCTTAGAATTACTTTTCATGGTCAGTGCTGGGCTACAAGATGCAGCACTGGGTTCTCTCCTGATAACAGGTGAGTAATTCGGAATTCGTAGTTCGACTGATTTTAGAGGAATATTTGTACGTTTCAAAAATAGACACTTAGAAACTTTTCTGCTGAAAACCACACAATGGATTCGTATGGAAGGAAATACAAGTTAATGGTAAGTACGCTTAGAATTACTTTTCAAGGTCAGTACTGGGCTAAAAGATGCAGCACTGGGTTCTCTCCTGATAACAGGTGAGTAAATTGGAAATCGTCGTTCAACTGATTTTAGAGGAATATTTGTACGTTTCAAAACTGTTCACTTAGAAACATTTCTGCTGAAAACCACACGATGGATTCCTATGGAAGGAAATACAAGTTACTGGTAAGTACGCTTAGAATTACTTTTCAGGGTCAGTGCTGGGCTAAAAGATGCAGCACTGGGTTCTCTCCTGATAACAGGTGAGTAAATCGGAATTCGTACTTTGGCTGATTTTAGAGGAATATTTGTACGTTTCAAAAATAGACAGAAACTTTTCTGGTGAAAACCACACAATGGATTCAAATGGAAGGAAATACAAGTTACTGGTAAGTACGCTTAGAATTACTTTTCAGGGTGAGTGCTGGTCTAAAAGATGCAGCACTGGGTTCTCTCCTGAAAACAGGTGAGTAAATCGGAATTCGTAGTTCAGCTGACTTGAGAGGAATATTTTTACTTTTTAAAAATGGACACAAACTTTTCTGCTGAAAACAACACAATGGATTCCTATGGAAGGAAATACAAGTTACTGGTAAGTACGCTTAGAATTACTTTTCAGGGTCAGTGCAGGTCTAAAAGATGCAGCACTGGGTTCTCTCCTGATAACAGGTGAGTAAATCAGAATTCATAGTTCGGCTGATTTTAGAGGAATATTTGTATGTTTCAAAAATCGCCAGAAACTTTTCTGGTGAAAACCACACGATGGATTCCTAAGGAAGGAAATCCAAGTTACTGGTAAGTACGCTTAGAATTACTTTTCAGGGTCAGTGCTGGGCTAAAAGATGCAGCACTGGGTTCTCTCCTGATAACAGGTGAGTAATTCGGAATTCGTAGTTCGACTGATTTTAGAGGAATATTTGTACGTTTCAAAAATAGACACTTAGAAACTTTTCTGCTGAAAACCACACAATGGATTCGTATGGAAGGAAATACAAGTTAATGGTAAGTACGCTTAGAATTACTTTTCAAGGTCAGTACTGGGCTAAAAGATGCAGCACTGGGTTCTCTCCTGATAACAGGTGAGTAAATTGGAAATCGTCGTTCAACTGATTTTAGAGGAATATTTGTACGTTTCAAAAATGTTCACTTAGAAACATTTCTGCTGAAAACCACACGATGGATTCCTATGGAAGGAAATACAAGTTACTGGTAAGTACGCTTAGAATTACTTTTCAGGGTCAGTGCTGGGCTAAAAGATGCAGCACTGGGTTCTCTCCTGATAACAGGTGAGTAAATCGGAATTCGTACTTTGGCTGATTTTAGAGGAATATTTGTACGTTTCAAAAATAGACAGAAACTTTTCTGGTGAAAACCACACAATGGATTCAAATGGAAGGAAATACAAGTTACTGGTAAGTACGCTTAGAATTACTTTTCAGGGTGAGTGCTGGTCTAAAAGATGCAGCACTGGGTTCTCTCCTGAAAACAGGTGAGTAAATCGGAATTCGTAGTTCGGCTGACTTGAGAGGAATATTTTTACTTTTTAAAAATGGACACAAACTTTTCTGCTGAAAACAACACAATGGATTCCTATGGAAGGAAATACAAGTTACTGGTAAGTACGCTTAGAATTACTTTTCAGGGTCAGTGCAGGTCTAAAAGATGCAGCACTGGGTTCTCTCCTGATAACAGGTGAGTAAATCAGAATTCGTAGTTCGGCTGATTTTAGAGGAATATTTGTATGTTTCAAAAATCGCCAGAAACTTTTCTGGTGAAAACCACACGATGGATTCCTAAGGAAGGAAATCCAAGTTACTGGTAAGTACGCTTAGAATTACTTTTCAGGGTCAGTGCTGGGCTAAAAGATGCAGCACTGGGTTCTCTCCTGATAACAGGTGAGTAAATCGGAATTCATAGTTCGCCTGATTTTAGAAGAATATTTGTACGTTTCAAAAATAGACACTTTGCAACTTTTCTGCTGAAAACCACACGATGGATTCCTATGGAAGAAAATGCAAGTTACTGGTAAGTACATTTAGAATTACTTTTCAGGGTCAGTGCTGGGCTAAAAGGTGCAGCACTGGATTCTCTCCTGATAACAGGTGAGTAAATCGGAATTCGTACTTCGGCTGATTTTAGAGGAATATTTGTATGTTTCAAAAATCGACAGAAACTTTTCTGGTGAAAACCACACAATGGATTCATATGGAAGGAAATACAAGTTACTGGTAAGTACGCTTAGAATTACTTTTCAGGGTGAGTGCTGGTCTAAAAGATGCAGCACTGGGTTCTCTCCTGATAACAGGTGAGTAAATCGGAATTCGTACTTTGGCTGATTTTAGAGGAATATTTGTACGTTTCAAAAATAGACAGAAACTTTTCTGGTGAAAACCACACAATGGATTCAAATGGAAGGAAATACAAGTTACTGGTAAGTACGCTTAGAATTACTTTTCAAGGTCAGTACTGGGCTAAAAGATGCAGCACTGGGTTCTCTCCTGATAACAGGTGAGTAAATTGGAAATCGTCGTTCAACTGATTTTAGAGGAATATTTGTACGTTTCAAAAATGTTCACTTAGAAACATTTCTGCTGAAAACCACACGATGGATTCCTATGGAAGGAAATACAAGTTACTGGTAAGTACGCTTAGAATTACTTTTCAGGGTCAGTGCTGGGCTAAAAGATGCAGCACTGGGTTCTCTCCTGATAACAGGTGAGTAAATCGGAATTCGTACTTTGGCTGATTTTAGAGGAATATTTGTACGTTTCAAAAATAGACAGAAACTTTTCTGGTGAAAACCACACAATGGATTCAAATGGAAGGAAATACAAGTTACTGGTAAGTACGCTTAGAATTACTTTTCAGGGTGAGTGCTGGTCTAAAAGATGCAGCACTGGGTTCTCTCCTGAAAACAGGTGAGTAAATAGGAATTCGTAGTTCGGCTGACTTGAGAGGAATATTTTTACTTTTTAAAAATGGACACAAACTTTTCTGCTGAAAACAACACAATGGATTCCTATGGAAGGAAATACAAGTTACTGGTAAGTACGCTTAGAATTACTTTTCAGGGTCAGTGCAGGTCTAAAAGATGCAGCACTGGGTTCTCTCCTGATAACAGGTGAGTAAATCAGAATTCGTAGTTCGGCTGATTTTAGAGGAATATTTGTATGTTTCAAAAATCGCCAGAAACTTTTCTGGTGAAAACCACACGATGGATTCCTATGGAAGAAAATGCAAGTTACTGGTAAGTACATTTAGAATTACTTTTCAGGGTCAGTGCTGGGCTAAAAGGTGCAGCACTGGATTCTCTCCTGATAACAGGTGAGTAAATCGGAATTCGTACTTCGGCTGATTTTAGAGGAATATTTGTATGTTTCAAAAATCGACAGAAACTTTTCTGGTGAAAACCACACAATGGATTCATATGGAAGGAAATACAAGTTACTGGTAAGTACGCTTAGAATTACTTTTCAGGGTGAGTGCTGGTCTAAAAGATGCAGCACTGGGTTCTCTCCTGATAACAGGTGAGTAAATCGGAATTCGTACTTTGGCTGATTTTAGAGGAATATTTGTACGTTTCAAAAATAGACAGAAACTTTTCTGGTGAAAACCACACAATGGATTCAAATGGAAGGAAATACAAGTTACTGGTAAGTACGCTTAGAATTACTTTTCAAGGTCAGTACTGGGCTAAAAGATGCAGCACTGGGTTCTCTCCTGATAACAGGTGAGTAAATTGGAAATCGTCGTTCAACTGATTTTAGAGGAATATTTGTACGTTTCAAAAATGTTCACTTAGAAACATTTCTGCTGAAAACCACACGATGGATTCCTATGGAAGGAAATACAAGTTACTGGTAAGTACGCTTAGAATTACTTTTCAGGGTCAGTGCTGGGCTAAAAGATGCAGCACTGGGTTCTCTCCTGATAACAGGTGAGTAAATCGGAATTCGTACTTTGGCTGATTTTAGAGGAATATTTGTACGTTTCAAAAATAGACAGAAACTTTTCTGGTGAAAACCACACAATGGATTCAAATGGAAGGAAATACAAGTTACTGGTAAGTACGCTTAGAATTACTTTTCAGGGTGAGTGCTGGTCTAAAAGATGCAGCACTGGGTTCTCTCCTGAAAACAGGTGAGTAAATAGGAATTCGTAGTTCGGCTGACTTGAGAGGAATATTTTTACTTTTTAAAAATGGACACAAACTTTTCTGCTGAAAACAACACAATGGATTCCTATGGAAGGAAATACAAGTTACTGGTAAGTACGCTTAGAATTACTTTTCAGGGTCAGTGCAGGTCTAAAAGATGCAGCACTGGGTTCTCTCCTGATAACAGGTGAGTAAATCAGAATTCGTAGTTCGGCTGATTTTAGAGGAATATTTGTATGTTTCAAAAATCGCCAGAAACTTTTCTGGTGAAAACCACACGATGGATTCCTAAGGAAGGAAATCCAAGTTACTGGTAAGTACGCTTAGAATTACTTTTCAGGGTCAGTGCTGGGCTAAAAGATGCAGCACTGCGTTCTCTCCTGATAACAGGTGAGTAAATCGGAATTCATAGTTCGACTGATTTTAGAAGAATATTTGTACGTTTCAAAAATAGACACTTTGCAACTTTTCTGCTGAAAACCACACGATGGATTCCTATGGAAGAAAATGCAAGTTACTGGTAAGTACATTTAGAATTACTTTTCAGGGTCAGTGCTGGGCTAAAAGGTGCAGCACTGGATTCTCTCCTGATAACAGGTGAGTAAATCGAAATTCGTACTTCGGCTGATTTTAGAGGAATATTTGTATGTTTCAAAAATCGACAGAAACTTTTCTGGTGAAAACCACACGATGGATTCCTATGGAAGGAAATACAAGTTACTGGTAAGTACGCTTAGAATTACTTTTCAGGGTCAGTGCTGGGCTAAAAGATGCAGCACTGGGTTCTCTCCTGATAACAGGTGAGTAAATCGGAATTCATAGTTCGACTGATTTTAGAAGAATATTTGTACATTTCAAAAATGGACACTTTGCAACTTTTCTGCTGAAAACCACACGATGGATTCCTATGGAAGAAAATGCAAGTTACTGGTAAGTACATTTAGAATTACTTTTCAGGGTCAGTGCTGGGCTAAAAGGTGCAGCACTGGATTCTCTCCTGATAACAGGTGAGTAAATCGGAATTCGTACTTCGGCTGATTTTAGAGGAATATTTGTATGTTTCAAAAATCGACAGAAACTTTTCTGGTGAAAACCACACAATGGATTCATATAGAAGGAAATACAAGTTACTGGTAAGTACGCTTAGAATTACTTTTCAGGGTGAGTGCTGGTCTAAAAGATGCAGCACTGGGTTCTCTCCTGATAACAGGTGAGTAAATCAGAATTCGTAGTTCGGCTGGTTTTAGAGGAATATTTTTACTTTTTAAAAATGGACACAAACTTTTCTGCTGAAAACCACACAATGAATTCCTATGGAAGGAAATACAAGTTACTGGTAAGTACGCTTAGAATTACTTTTGAGGGTCAGTGCTGGGATAGAAGATGCGACACTGGGTTCTCTTCTGATAACAGGTGATTAAATCGGAATTCGTAGTTCGACTGATTTTAGAGGAATATTTGTACGTTTCAAAAATGGACACTTCGCAACTTTTCTGCTGAAAACCACACGATGGATTCCTATGGAAGGAACTGCAAGTTACTGGTAAGTACGTTTAGAATTACTTTTCAGGGTCAGTGCTGGGCTAAAAGGTGCAGCACTGGATTCTCTCCTGATAACAGGTGAGTAAATCGGAATTCGTACATCAGCTGATTTTAGAGGAATATTTTTACTTTTTAAAAATGGACACAAACTTTTCTGCTGAAAACCACACAATGGATTCCTAAGGAAGGAAATACAAGTTACTGGTAAGTACGCTTAGAATTACTTTTCAGGGTCAGTGCTGGGATAGAAAATGCGACACTGGGTTCTCTTCTGATAACAGGTGATTAAATCGGAATTTGTAGTTCGACTGATTTTAGAGGAATATTTATACATTTCAAAAATAGACACTTAGAAACTTTTCTTCTCAAAACCACACAATGGATTCCTAATGAAGGAAATACAAGTTACTGGTAAGTACGCTTAGAATTACTTTTCAGGGTCAGCGCTGTGCTAAAAGATGAAGCACAGCGTTCTCTCCTGATAACAGCTGAGTAAATCGGAAATTGTCATTCAACTGATTTTAGAGGAATATTTGTACGTTTCAAAAATGGACACTTAGAAACATTTCTGCTGAAAACCACACAATAGATTGCTAAGTAAGGAAATACAAATTACTGGTAAGTATGCTTAGAATTATTTTTCAGGGTCAGTGCTGGGCTAAAAGATGCAGCACTGGGTTCTCTCCTGATAACAGGTGAGTAAATCAGAATTCGTAGTTCGACTGATTTTAGAGGAATATTTGTACGTTTGAAAAATGGACACTTAGAAACTTTTCTGCTGAAAAACACACAATGGAATCCTATGGAAGGAAATACAAGTTACTGGTAAGTACGCTTAGAATTACTTTTCAGGGTCAGTGCTGGGTTAAAAGATGCAGCAATGGGTTCTCTCCTGATAACAGGTGAGTAAATCGGAATTCGTAGTTCGGCTGATTTTAGAGGGAACATTTGTACTTTTCAAAAATGGACACATAGAAACTTTTCTGCTGAAAACCACACAATGGATTTCTATGGAAGGAAATACAAGTTACTGGTAAGTACGCTTAGAATTACTTTTCAGGGTCAGTGCTGGGTTAAAAGATGCAGCAATGGGTTCTCTCCTGATAACAGGTGAGTAAATCGGAATTCATAGTTCGACTGATTTTAGAGGAATATTTGTACGTTTCAAAAATGGAAACTTAGAAACTTTTCTGCTGAAAACCACACAATGGATTCCTAAGGAAGGAAATACAAGTTACTAGTAAGTACGCTTAGAATTACTTTTCAGGGTCAGCGCTGGGCTAAACGATGCAGCATTGGGTTCTCTCCTGATAACAGGTGAGTAAATCGGAATTCGTAGTTTGGCTGATTTTAGAGGAATATTTGTATGTTTCAAAAATTGACAGAAACTTTTCTGGAGAAAACCACACAATGGATTCAAATGGAAGGAAATACAAGTTACTGGTAAGTACGCTTAGAATTACTTTTCAGGGTGAGTGCTATTCTAAAAGATGCAGCACTGGGTTCTCTCCTGATAAAAGGTGAGTAAGTCGGAATTCGAAGTTCGGCTGATTTTAGAGGAATATTTGTATGTTTCGAAAATCGACAGAAACTTTTCTGGTGAAAACCTCACAATCGATTCCTATGGAAGGAAATACAAGTTACTGGTAAGTACGCTTAGAATTACTTTTCAGGGTCAGTGCTGGGCTAAAAATGCAGCACTGGATATCTCCTGATAACAGGTGAGTAAATCAGAATTCGTAGTTCGATTGATTTTAGAGGAATATTTGTACGTTTCAAAAATGGACACTTAGAAACTTTTCTGCTGAAAACCACACAATGGATTCCTAAGGAAGGAAATACAAGTTACTGGTAAGTACGCTTAGAATTACTTTTCAGGGTCAGAGCTGTGCTAAAAGATGAAGCACAGCGTTCTCTCCTGGTAACAGGTGAGTAAATCGGAATTCGTAGTTCGACTGATTTTAGAGGAATATTTGTACGTTTCAAAAATGGACACTTAGAAACTTTTCTGCTGAAAACCACACAATGGATTCCTATGGAAGAAAATATAAGTTACAGGTAGGTACGCTTAGAATTACTTTTCAGGGTCAGTGCTGGGCTAAAAGATGCAGCACTGGGTTCTCTCCTGATAACAGGTGAGTAAATCGGAATTCGTATGTTCGGCTGATTTTTAGAGGAATATTTGTATGTTTCAAAAATCGACAGAAACTTTTCTGGTGAAAACCACACAATGGATTCCTATGGAAGGAAATACAAGTTACTGGTAAGTACAATTAGAATTACTTTTCAGGGTCAGTGCTGGGATAGAAGTTGCAGCACTGGGTTCTCTTCTGATAACAGGTGAGTAAATTGGAATTCATAGTTCGGCTGATTTTAGAGGAATATTTGTATGTTTCAAAAATCGACAGAAACTTTTGTGGTGAAAATCACACAATGGATTCTTATGGAAGGAAATACAAGTTACTGGTAAGTACGCTTAGAATTACTTTTCAGGGTCAGTGCTGGTCTAAAAGATGCAGCACTGGGTTGTCTCCTGATAACAGGTGAGTAAATCGGAATTCGTACTTCGGCTGATTTTAGAGGAATATTTGTACATTTCAAAAATAGACAGAAACTTTTCTGGTGAAAACCACACAATGGATTCCTATGGAAGGAATTACAAGTTACTGGTTAGTACGCTTAGAATTACTTTTCAGGGTCAGTGCTGGGATAGAAGATGCGACACTGGGTTCTCTTCCGATAAAAGGTGATTAAATCGGAATTCGTAGTTCGTCTGATTTTAGAAGAATATTTGTACGTTTCTAAAATGGACACTTAGAAACTTTTCTGCTGAAAACCACACAATGGATTCCTATGTAAGGAAATACAAGTTACTGGTAAGTACGCTTAGAATTACTTTTCAGGGCCAGTGCTGGTCTAAAAGATGCAGCACTGGGTTCTCTCCTGATAACAGGTGAGTAAATCGGAATTCGTAGTTCGGCTGATTTTAGAGGAATATTTGTGTGTTTCAAAAATCGACAGAAACTTTTCTTTTGAAAACCACACAATGGATTCCTATGGAAGGAAATACAAGTTACTGGTAAGTACGCTTGGAATTACTTTTCAGGGTCAGTGCTGGGCTAAAAGATGCAGCACTGGGTTCTCTCCTGATAACAGGTGAGTAAATCGGAATTCGTAGTTTGGTTGATTTTAGAGGATTATTTGTACATTTCAAAAATGGACACTTGGAAACTTTTCTGCTTAAAACCACACAATGGATTCCTATGGAATAAAATACAAGTTACTGGTATGTACGCTTAGAATTACTTTTCAGGGTCAGTGCTGGGCTAAAAGATGCAGCACTGCTCTCCCGATAACAGGTGAGTAAATTGGAATTCGTAGTTCGGCTGATTTTAGAGGAAAATTTGTATGTTTCAAAAATCGACACTTAGAAACTTTTCTGGTGAAAACCACACAATCTATTCCTATGGAAAGAAATACAAGTTACAGGTAAGTACGCTTAGAATTACTTTTCAGGGTCAGTGCTGGTCTAAAAGATGCAGCACTGGGTTCTCTCCTGATAACAAGTGAGAAAAACGGAATCCGTAGTTCAACTGATTTTAGAGGAATCTTTGTACGTTTCAAAAATGGCCACATACTTTTCTGCAGAAAACCACACAATGAATTCCTATGGAAGGAAATACAAGTTACTGGTAAGTACACTTAGAATTACTTTTCAGGGTCAGTGCTGGTATAGAAGTTGCAGCACTGGGTTCTCTTCTGATAACAGGTGAGTACATTGGAATTCGTAGTTCGGCTGATTTTAGAGGAATATTTGTATGTTTCAAAAATCGACAGAAACTTTTGTGGTGAAAATCACACAATGGATTCCTATGGAAAGAAATACATGTTACTGGTAAGTACGCTTAGAATTACTTTTCAGGGTCAGTGCTGGGCTAAAAATGCAGCACTGGGTTCTCTCCTGATAACAGGTGAGTAAATCAGAATTCGTAGTTCGACTGATTTTAGAGGAATATTTGTACGTTTCAAAAATGGACACTTAGAAACTTTTCTGCTGAAAACCACACAATGGATTCCTATGTAAGGAAATACAAGTTACTGGTAAGTACGCTTAGAATTACTTTTCAGGGTCAGTGCTGGTCTAAAAGATGCAGCACTGGGTTCTCTCCTGATAACAGGTTAGTAAATCGGAATTCGTAGTTCGGCTGATTTTAGAGGAATATTTGTATGTTTCAAAAATCGACAGAAACTTTTCTGGTGAAAACCACACAATGGATTCCTATGGAAGGAAATACAAGTTACTGGTAAGTACAATTAGAATTACTTTTCAGGGTCAGTGCTGGGATAGAAGTTGCAGCACTGGGTTCTCTTCTGATGACAGGTGAGTAAATTGGAATTCATAGTTCGGCTGATTTTAGAGGAATATTTGTATGTTTCAAAAATCGACAGAAACTTTTGTGGTGAAAATCACACAATGGATTCTTATGGAAGGAAATACAAGTTACTGGTAAGTACGCTTAATATTACTTTTCAGGGTCAGTGCTGGTCTAAAAGATGCAGCACTGGGTTGTCTCCTGATAACAGGTGAGTAAATCGGAATTCGTACTTCGGCTGATTTTAGAGGAATATTTGTACGTTTCAAAAATAGACAGAAACTTTTCTGGTGAAAACCACACAATGGATTCCTATGGAAGAAATTACAAGTTACTGGTTAGTACGCTTAGAATTACTTTTCAGGGTCAGTGCTGGGATAGAAGATGCAACACTGGGTTCTCTTCCGATAAAAGGTGATTAAATCGGAATTCGTAGTTCGTCTGATTTTAGAAGAATATTTGTACGTTTCTAAAATGGACACTTAGAAACTTTTCTGCTGAAAACCACACAATGGATTCCTATGTAAGGAAATACAAGTTACTGGTAAGTACGCTTAGAATTACTTTTCAGGGCCAGTGCTGGTCTAAAAGATGCAGCACTGGGTTCTCTCCTGATAACAGGTGAGTAAATCGGAATTCGTAGTTCGGCTGATTTTAGAGGAATATTTGTGTGTTTCAAAAATCGACAGAAACTTTTCTTTTGAAAACCACACAATGGATTCCTATGGAAGAAAATACAAGTTACTGGTAAGTACGCTTGGAATTACTTTTCAGGGTCAGTGCTGGGCTAAAAGATGCAGCACTGGGTTCTCTCCTGATAACAGGTGAGTAAATCGGAATTCGTAGTTTGGTTGATTTTAGAGGATTATTTGTACATTTCAAAAATGGACACTTGGAAACTTTTCTGCTTAAAACCACACAATGGATTCCTATGGAAGAAAATACAAGTTACTGGTATGTACGCTTAGAATTACTTTTCAGGGTCAGTGCTGGGCTAAAAGATGCAGCACTGGGTTCTCTCCTGATAACAAGTGAGAAAAACGGAATCCGTAGTTCAACTGATTTTAGAGGAATCTTTGTACGTTTCAAAAATGGCCACATACTTTTCTGCAGAAAACCACACAATGAATTCCTATGGAAGGAAATACAAGTTACTGGTAAGTACACTTAGAATTACTTTTCAGGGTCAGTGCTGGTATAGAAGTTGCAGCACTGGGTTCTCTTCTGATAACAGGTGAGTACATTGGAATTCGTAGTTCGGCTGATTTTAGAGGAATATTTGTATGTTTCAAAAATCGACAGAAACTTTTGTGGTGAAAATCACACAATGGATTCCTATGGAAAGAAATACATGTCACTGGTAAGTACGCTTAGAATTACTTTTCAGGGTCAGTGCTGGGCTAAAAATGCAGCACTGGGTTCTCTCCTGATAACAGGTGAGTAAATCAGAATTCGTAGTTCGACTGATTTTAGAGGAATATTTGTACGTTTCAAAAACGGAAACTTAGAAACTTTTCTGCTGAAAACCACACAATGGATTCCTAAGGAAGGAAATACAAGTTACTAGTAAGTACGCTTAGAATTACTTTTCAGGGTCAGCGCTGTGCTAAAAGATGAAGCACAGCGTTCTCTCCTGGTAACAGGTGAGTAAATCGGAATTCGTAGTTCGACTGATTTTAGAGGAATATTTGTACGTTTCAAAAATGGACACTTAGAAACTTTTCTGCTGAAAACCACACAATGGATTCCTATGTAAGGAAATACAAGTTACTGGTAAGTACGCTTAGAATTACTTTTCAGGGTCAGTGCTGGTCTAAAAGATGCAGCACTGGGTTCTCTCCTGATAACAGGTGAGTAAATCGGAATTCGTAGTTCGGCTGATTTTAGAGGAATATTTGTATGTTTCAAAAATCGACAGAAACTTTTCTGGTGAAAACCACACAATGGATTCCTATGGAAGGAAATACAAGTTACTGGTAAGTACGCTTGGAATTACTTTTCAGGGTCAGTGCTGGGCTAAAAGATGCAGCACTGGGTTCTCTCCTGATAACAGGTGAGTAAATCGGAATTCGTAGTTTGGTTGATTTTAGAGGATTATTTGTACATTTCAAAAATGGACACTTGGAAACTTTTCTGCTTAAAACCACAAAATGGATTCCTATGGAAGAAAATACAAGTTACTGGTATGTACGCTTAGAATTACTTTTCAGGGTCAGTGCTGGGCTAAAAGATGCAGCACTGCTCTCCCGATAACAGGTGAGTAAATTGGAATTCGTAGTTCGGCTGATTTTAGAGGAATATTTGTACGTTTCAAAAATCGACACTTAGAAACTTTTCTGGTGAAAACCACACAATCTATTCCTATGGAAAGAAATACAAGTTACAGGTAAGTACGCTTAGAATTACTTTTCAGGGTCAGTGCTGGTCTAAAAGATGCAGCACTGGGTTCTCTCCTGATAACAAGTGAGTAAAACGGAATCCGTAGTTCAACTGATTTTAGAGGAATCTTTGTACGTTTCAAAAATGGACACATACTTTTCTGCTGAAAACCACACAATGGATTCCTATGGAAGGAAATACAAGTTACTGGTAAGTACACTTAGAATTACTTTTCAGGGTCAGTGCTGGTATAGAAGTTGCAGCACTGGGTTCTCTTCTGATAACAGGTGAGTACATTGGAATTCGTAGTTCGGCTGATTTTAGAGGAACATTTGTATGTTTCAAAAATTGACAGAAACTTTTGTGGTGAAAATCACACAATGGATTCCTATGGAAGGAAATACATGTTACTGGTAAGTACGCTTAGAATTACTTTTCAGGGTCAGTGCTGGGCTAAAAATGCAGCACTGGGTTCTCTCCTGATAACAGGTGAGTAAATCAGAATTCGTAGTTCGACTGATTTTAGAGGAATATTTGTACGTTTCAAAAATGGAAATTTAGAAACTTTTCTGCTGAAAACCACACAATGGATTCCTAAGGAAGGAAATACAAGTTACTAGTAAGTACGCTTAGAATTACTTTTCAGGGTCAGCGCTGTGCTAAAAGATGAAGCACAGCGTTCTCTCCTGATAACAGCTGAGTAAATCGGAATTCGTAGTTCGACTGATTTTAGAGGAATATTTGTACGTTTCAAAAATGGACACTTCGCAACTTTTCTGCTGAAAACCACACGATGGATTCCTATGGAAGGAAATGCAAGTTACTGGTAAGTACGTTTAGAATTACTTTTCAGGGTCAGTGCTGGGCTAAAAGGTGCAGCACTGGATTCTCTCCTGATAACAGGTGAGTAAATCGGAATTCGTACTTCAGCTGATTTTAGAGGAATATTTGTACGTTTCAAAAATCGACAGAAACTTTTCTGGTGAAAACCACACAATGGATTCATATGGAAGGAAATACAAGTTACTGGTAAGTACGCTTAGAATTACTTTTCAGGGTGAGTGCTGGTCTAAAAGATGCAGCACTGGGTTCTCTCCTGATAACAGGTGAGTAAATCGGAATTCGTAGTTCGGCTGATTTTAGAGGAATATTTTTACTTTTTAAAAATGGACACAAACTTTTCTGCTGAAAACCACACAATGGATTCCTAAGGAAGGAAATACAAGTTACTGGTAAGTACGCTTAGAATTACTTTTCAGGGTCAGTGCTGGGATAGAAAATGCGACACTGGGTTCTCTTCTGATAACAGGTGATTAAATCGGAAATTGTAGTTCGACTGATTTTAGAGGAATATTTATACATTTCAAAAATAGACACTTAGAAACTTTTCTTCTCAAAACCACACAATGGATTCCTAAGGAAGGAAATACAAGTTACTGGTAAGTACGCTTAGAATTACTTTTCAGGGTCAGCGCTGTGCTAAAAGATGAAGCACAGCGTTCTCTCCTGATAACAGCTGAGTAAATCGGAAATTGTCATTCAACTGATTTTAGAGGAATATTTGTACATTTCAAAAATGGACACTTAGAAACATTTCTGCTGAAAACCACACAATAGATTGCTAAGTAAGGAAATACAAATTACTGGTAAGTATGCTTAGAATTATTTTTCAGGGTCAGTGCTGGGCTAAAAGATGCAGCACTGGGTTCTCTCCTAATAACAGGTGAGTAAATCAGAATTCGTAGTTCGACTGATTTTAGAGGAATATTTGTACGTTTGAAAAATGGACACTTAGAAACTTTTCTGCTGAAAAACACACAATGGAATCCTATGGAAGGAAATACAAGTTACTGGTAAGTACGCTTAGAATTACTTTTCAGGGTCAGTGCTGGGTTAAAAGATGCAGCAATGGGTTCTCTCCTGATAACAGGTGAGTAAATCGGAATTCGTAGTTCGGCTGATTTTAGAGGGAACATTTGTACTTTTCAAAAATGGACACATAGAAACTTTTCTGCTGAAAACCACACAATGGATTTCTATGGAAGGAAATACAAGTTACTGGTAAGTACGCTTAGAATTACTTTTCAGGGTCAGTGCTGGGTTAAAAGATGCAGCAATGGGTTCTCTCCTGATAACAGGTGAGTAAATCGGAATTCATAGTTCGACTGATTTTAGAGGAATATTTGTACGTTTCAAAAATGGAAACTTAGAAACTTTTCTGCTGAAAACCACACAATGGATTCCTAAGGAAGGAAATACAAGTTACTAGTAAGTACACTTAGAATTACTTTTCAGGGTCAGCGCTGGGCTAAACGATGCAGCATTGGGTTCTCTCCTGATAACAGGTGAGTAAATCGGAATTCGTAGTTTGGCTGATTTTAGAGGAATATTTGTATGTTTCAAAAATCGACAGAAACTTTTCTGGTGAAAACCACACAATGGATTCAAATGGAAGGAAATACAAGTTACTGGTAAGTACGCTTAGAATTACTTTTCAGGGTGAGTGCTATTCTAAAAGATGCAGCACTGGGTTCTCTCCTGATAAAAGGTGAGTAAGTCGGAATTCGTAGTTCGGCTGATTTTAGAGGAATATTTGTATGTTTCGAAAATCGACAGAAACTTTTCTGGTGAAAACCTCACAATCGATTCCTATGGAAGGAAATACAAGTTACTGGTAAGTACGCTTAGAATTACTTTTCAGGGTCAGTGCTGGGCTAAAAATGCAGCACTGGATCTCTCCTGATAACAGGTGAGTAAATCAGAATTCGTAGTTCGATTGATTTTAGAGGAATATTTGTACGTTTCAAAAATGGACACTTAGAAACTTTTCTGCTGAAAACCACACAATGGATTCCTAAGGAAGGAAATACAAGTTACTGGTAAGTACGCTTAGAATTACTTTTCAGGGTCAGAGCTGTGCTAAAAGATGAAGCACAGCGTTCTCTCCTGGTAACAGGTAAGTAAATCGGAATTCGTACTTCGGCTGATTTTAGAGGAATATTTGTACGTTTCAAAAATAGACAGAAACTTTTCTGGTGAAAACCACACAATGGATTCCTATGGAAGGAATTACAAGTTACTGGTTAGTACGCTTAGAATTACTTTTCAGGGTCAGTGCTGGGATAGAAGATGCGACACTGGGTTCTCTTCCGATAAAAGGTGATTAAATCGGAATTCGTAGTTCGTCTGATTTTAGAAGAATATTTGTACGTTTCTAAAATGGACACTTAGAAACTTTTCTGCTGAAAACCACACAATGGATTCCTATGTAAGGAAATACAAGTTACTGGTAAGTACGCTTAGAATTACTTTTCAGGGCCAGTGCTGGTCTAAAAGATGCAGCACTGGGTTCTCTCCTGATAACAGGTGAGTAAATCGGAATTCGTAGTTCGGCTGATTTTAGAGGAATATTTGTGTGTTTCAAAAATCGACAGAAACTTTTCTTTTGAAAACCACACAATGGATTCCTATGGAAGGAAATACAAGTTACTGGTAAGTACGCTTGGAATTACTTTTCAGGGTCAGTGCTGGGCTAAAAGATGCAGCACTGGGTTCTCTCCTGATAACAGGTGAGTAAATCGGAATTCGTAGTTTGGTTGATTTTAGAGGATTATTTGTACATTTCAAAAATGGACACTTGGAAACTTTTCTGCTTAAAACCACACAATGGATTCCTATGGAAGAAAATACAAGTTACTGGTATGTACGCTTAGAATTACTTTTCAGGGTCAGTGCTGGGCTAAAAGATGCAGCACTGCTCTCCCGATAACAGGTGAGTAAATTGGAATTCGTAGTTCGGCTGATTTTAGAGGAAAATTTGTATGTTTCAAAAATCGACACTTAGAAACTTTTCTGGTGAAAACCACACAATCTATTCCTATGGAAAGAAATACAAGTTACAGGTAAGTACGCTTAGAATTACTTTTCAGGGTCAGTGCTGGTCTAAAAGATGCAGCACTGGGTTCTCTCCTGATAACAAGTGAGAAAAACGGAATCCGTAGTTCAACTGATTTTAGAGGAATCTTTGTACGTTTCAAAAATGGCCACATACTTTTCTGCAGAAAACCACACAATGAATTCCTATGGAAGGAAATACAAGTTACTGGTAAGTACACTTAGAATTACTTTTCAGGGTCAGTGCTGGTATAGAAGTTGCAGCACTGGGTTCTCTTCTGATAACAGGTGAGTACATTGGAATTCGTAGTTCGGCTGATTTTAGAGGAATATTTGTATGTTTCAAAAATCGACAGAAACTTTTGTGGTGAAAATCACACAATGGATTCCTATGGAAAGAAATACATGTTACTGGTAAGTACGCTTAGAATTACTTTTCAGGGTCAGTGCTGGGCTAAAAATGCAGCACTGGGTTCTCTCCTGATAACAGGTGAGTAAATCAGAATTCGTAGTTCGACTGATTTTAGAGGAATATTTGTACGTTTCAAAAATGGACACTTAGAAACTTTTCTGCTGAAAACCACACAATGGATTCCTATGTAAGGAAATACAAGTTACTGGTAAGTACGCTTAGAATTACTTTTCAGGGTCAGTGCTGGTCTAAAAGATGCAGCACTGGGTTCTCTCCTGATAACAGGTTAGTAAATCGGAATTCGTAGTTCGGCTGATTTTAGAGGAATATTTGTATGTTTCAAAAATCGACAGAAACTTTTCTGGTGAAAACCACACAATGGATTCCTATGGAAGGAAATACAAGTTACTGGTAAGTACAATTAGAATTACTTTTCAGGGTCAGTGCTGGGATAGAAGTTGCAGCACTGGGTTCTCTTCTGATAACAGGTGAGTAAATTGGAATTCATAGTTCGGCTGATTTTAGAGGAATATTTGTATGTTTCAAAAATCGACAGAAACTTTTGTGGTGAAAATCACACAATGGATTCTTATGGAAGGAAATACAAGTTACTGGTAAGTACGCTTAGAATTACTTTTCAGGGTCAGTGCTGGTCTAAAAGATGCAGCACTGGGTTGTCTCCTGATAACAGGTGAGTAAATCGGAATTCGTACTTCGGCTGATTTTAGAGGAATATTTGTACGTTTCAAAAATAGACAGAAACTTTTCTGGTGAAAACCACACAATGGATTCCTATGGAAGAAATTACAAGTTACTGGTTAGTACGCTTAGAATTACTTTTCAGGGTCAGTGCTGGGATAGAAGATGCAACACTGGGTTCTCTTCCGATAAAAGGTGATTAAATCGGAATTCGTAGTTCGTCTGATTTTAGAAGAATATTTGTACGTTTCTAAAATGGACACTTAGAAACTTTTCTGCTGAAAACCACACAATGGATTCCTATGTAAGGAAATACAAGTTACTGGTAAGTACGCTTAGAATTACTTTTCAGGGCCAGTGCTGGTCTAAAAGATGCAGCACTGGGTTCTCTCCTGATAACAGGTGAGTAAATCGGAATTCGTAGTTCGGCTGATTTTAGAGGAATATTTGTGTGTTTCAAAAATCGACAGAAACTTTTCTTTTGAAAACCACACAATGGATTCCTATGGAAGAAAATACAAGTTACTGGTAAGTACGCTTGGAATTACTTTTCAGGGTCAGTGCTGGGCTAAAAGATGCAGCACTGGGTTCTCTCCTGATAACAGGTGAGTAAATCGGAATTCGTAGTTTGGTTGATTTTAGAGGATTATTTGTACATTTCAAAAATGGACACTTGGAAACTTTTCTGCTTAAAACCACACAATGGATTCCTATGGAAGAAAATACAAGTTACTGGTATGTACGCTTAGAATTACTTTTCAGGG
This sequence comes from Triturus cristatus, assembly GCF_964204655.1. Taxonomy (NCBI): domain Eukaryota; kingdom Metazoa; phylum Chordata; class Amphibia; order Caudata; family Salamandridae; genus Triturus; species Triturus cristatus. The sequence continues at coordinate 714,620,048 of NC_140593.1, read as the reverse complement.
TCAGTGCTGGGCTAAAAGATGCAGCACTGGGTTCTCTCCTGATAACAAGTGAGAAAAACGGAATCCGTAGTTCAACTGATTTTAGAGGAATCTTTGTACGTTTCAAAAATGGCCACATACTTTTCTGCAGAAAACCACACAATGAATTCCTATGGAAGGAAATACAAGTTACTGGTAAGTACACTTAGAATTACTTTTCAGGGTCAGTGCTGGTATAGAAGTTGCAGCACTGGGTTCTCTTCTGATAACAGGTGAGTACATTGGAATTCGTAGTTCGGCTGATTTTAGAGGAATATTTGTATGTTTCAAAAATCGACAGAAACTTTTGTGGTGAAAATCACACAATGGATTCCTATGGAAAGAAATACATGTTACTGGTAAGTACGCTTAGAATTACTTTTCAGGGTCAGTGCTGGGCTAAAAATGCAGCACTGGGTTCTCTCCTGATAACAGGTGAGTAAATCAGAATTCGTAGTTCGACTGATTTTAGAGGAATATTTGTACGTTTCAAAAACGGAAACTTAGAAACTTTTCTGCTGAAAACCACACAATGGATTCCTAAGGAAGGAAATACAAGTTACTAGTAAGTACGCTTAGAATTACTTTTCAGGGTCAGCGCTGTGCTAAAAGATGAAGCACAGCGTTCTCTCCTGGTAACAGGTGAGTAAATCGGAATTCGTAGTTCGACTGATTTTAGAGGAATATTTGTACGTTTCAAAAATGGACACTTAGAAACTTTTCTGCTGAAAACCACACAATGGATTCCTATGTAAGGAAATACAAGTTACTGGTAAGTACGCTTAGAATTACTTTTCAGGGTCAGTGCTGGTCTAAAAGATGCAGCACTGGGATCTCTCCTGATAACAGGTGAGTAAATCGGAATTCGTAGTTCGGCTGATTTTAGAGGAATATTTGTATGTTTCAAAAATCGACAGAAACTTTTCTGGTGAAAACCACACAATGGATTCCTATGGAAGGAAATACAAGTTACTGGTAAGTACGCTTGGAATTACTTTTCAGGGTCAGTGCTGGGCTAAAAGATGCAGCACTGGGTTCTCTCCTGATAACAGGTGAGTAAATCGGAATTCGTAGTTTGGTTGATTTTAGAGGATTATTTGTACATTTCAAAAATGGACACTTGGAAACTTTTCTGCTTAAAACCACAAAATGGATTCCTATGGAAGAAAATACAAGTTACTGGTATGTACGCTTAGAATTACTTTTCAGGGTCAGTGCTGGGCTAAAAGATGCAGCACTGCTCTCCCGATAACAGGTGAGTAAATTGGAATTCGTAGTTCGGCTGATTTTAGAGGAATAATTGTACGTTTCAAAAATCGACACTTAGAAACTTTTCTGGTGAAAACCACACAATCTATTCCTATGGAAAGAAATACAAGTTACAGGTAAGTACGCTTAGAATTACTTTTCAGGGTCAGTGCTGGTCTAAAAGATGCAGCACTGGGTTCTCTCCTGATAACAAGTGAGTAAAACGGAATCCGTAGTTCAACTGATTTTAGAGGAATCTTTGTACGTTTCAAAAATGGACACATACTTTTCTGCTGAAAACCACACAATGGATTCCTATGGAAGGAAATACAAGTTACTGGTAAGTACACTTAGAATTACTTTTCAGGGTCAGTGCTGGTATAGAAGTTGCAGCACTGGGTTCTCTTCTGATAACAGGTGAGTACATTGGAATTCGTAGTTCGGCTGATTTTAGAGGAACATTTGTATGTTTCAAAAATTGACAGAAACTTTTGTGGTGAAAATCACACAATGGATTCCTATGGAAGGAAATACATGTTACTGGTAAGTACACTTAGAATTACTTTTCAGGGTCAGTGCTGGGCTAAAAATGCAGCACTGGGTTCTCTCCTGATAACAGGTGAGTAAATCAGAATTCGTAGTTCGACTGATTTTAGAGGAATATTTGTACGTTTCAAAAATGGAAATTTAGAAACTTTTCTGCTGAAAACCACACAATGGATTCCTAAGGAAGGAAATACAAGTTACTAGTAAGTACGCTTAGAATTACTTTTCAGGGTCAGCGCTGTGCTAAAAGATGAAGCACAGCGTTCTCTCCTGATAACAGCTGAGTAAATCGGAATTCGTAGTTCGACTGATTTTAGAGGAATATTTGTACGTTTCAAAAATGGACACTTCGCAACTTTTCTGCTGAAAACCACACGATGGATTCCTATGGAAGGAAATGCAAGTTACTGGTAAGTACGTTTAGAATTACTTTTCAGGGTCAGTGCTGGGCTAAAAGGTGCAGCACTGGATTCTCTCCTGATAACAGGTGAGTAAATCGGAATTCGTACTTCAGCTGATTTTAGAGGAATATTTGTACGTTTCAAAAATCGACAGAAACTTTTCTGGTGAAAACCACACAATGGATTCATATGGAAGGAAATACAAGTTACTGGTAAGTACGCTTAGAATTACTTTTCAGGGTGAGTGCTGGTCTAAAAGATGCAGCACTGGGTTCTCTCCTGATAACAGGTGAGTAAATCGGAATTCGTAGTTCGGCTGATTTTAGAGGAATATTTTTACTTTTTAAAAATGGACACAAACTTTTCTGCTGAAAACCACACAATGGATTCCTAAGGAAGGAAATACAAGTTACTGGTAAGTACGCTTAGAATTACTTTTCAGGGTCAGTGCTGGGATAGAAAATGCGACACTGGGTTCTCTTCTGATAACAGGTGATTAAATCGGAATTTGTAGTTCGACTGATTTTAGAGGAATATTTATACATTTCAAAAATAGACACTTAGAAACTTTTCTTCTCAAAACCACACAATGGATTCCTAAGGAAGGAAATACAAGTTACTGGTAAGTACGCTTAGAATTACTTTTCAGGGTCAGCGCTGTGCTAAAAGATGAAGCACAGCGTTCTCTCCTGATAACAGCTGAGTAAATCGGAAATTGTCATTCAACTGATTTTAGAGGAATATTTGTACATTTCAAAAATGGACACTTAGAAACATTTCTGCTGAAAACCACACAATAGATTGCTAAGTAAGGAAATACAAATTACTGGTAAGTATGCTTAGAATTATTTTTCAGGGTCAGTGCTGGGCTAAAAGATGCAGCACTGGGTTCTCTCCTGATAACAGGTGAGTAAATCAGAATTCGTAGTTCGACTGATTTTAGAGGAATATTTGTACGTTTGAAAAATGGACACTTAGAAACTTTTCTGCTGAAAAACACACAATGGAATCCTATGGAAGGAAATACAAGTTACTGGTAAGTACGCTTAGAATTACTTTTCAGGGTCAGTGCTGGGTTAAAAGATGCAGCAATGGGTTCTCTCCTGATAACAGGTGAGTAAATCGGAATTCGTAGTTCGGCTGATTTTAGAGGGAACATTTGTACTTTTCAAAAATGGACACATAGAAACTTTTCTGCTGAAAACCACACAATGGATTTCTATGGAAGGAAATACAAGTTACTGGTAAGTACGCTTAGAATTACTTTTCAGGGTCAGTGCTGGGTTAAAAGATGCAGCAATGGGTTCTCTCCTGATAACAGGTGAGTAAATCGGAATTCATAGTTCGACTGATTTTAGAGGAATATTTGTACGTTTCAAAAATGGAAACTTAGAAACTTTTCTGCTGAAAACCACACAATGGATTCCTAAGGAAGGAAATACAAGTTACTAGTAAGTACACTTAGAATTACTTTTCAGGGTCAGCGCTGGGCTAAACGATGCAGCATTGGGTTCTCTCCTGATAACAGGTGAGTAAATCGGAATTCGTAGTTTGGCTGATTTTAGAGGAATATTTGTATGTTTCAAAAATCGACAGAAACTTTTCTGGTGAAAACCACACAATGGATTCAAATGGAAGGAAATACAAGTTACTGGTAAGTACGCTTAGAATTACTTTTCAGGGTGAGTGCTATTCTAAAAGATGCAGCACTGGGTTCTCTCCTGATAAAAGGTGAGTAAGTCGGAATTCGTAGTTCGGCTGATTTTAGAGGAATATTTGTATGTTTCGAAAATCGACAGAAACTTTTCTGGTGAAAACCTCACAATCGATTCCTATGGAAGGAAATACAAGTTACTGGTAAGTACGCTTAGAATTACTTTTCAGGGTCAGTGCTGGGCTAAAAATGCAGCACTGGATCTCTCCTGATAACAGGTGAGTAAATCAGAATTCGTAGTTCGATTGATTTTAGAGGAATATTTGTACGTTTCAAAAATGGACACTTAGAAACTTTTCTGCTGAAAACCACACAATGGATTCCTAAGGAAGGAAATACAAGTTACTGGTAAGTACGCTTAGAATTACTTTTCAGGGTCAGAGCTGTGCTAAAAGATGAAGCACAGCGTTCTCTCCTGGTAACAGGTAAGTAAATCGGAATTCGTACTTCGGCTGATTTTAGAGGAATATTTGTACGTTTCAAAAATAGACAGAAACTTTTCTGGTGAAAACCACACAATGGATTCCTATGGAAGGAATTACAAGTTACTGGTTAGTACGCTTAGAATTACTTTTCAGGGTCAGTGCTGGGATAGAAGATGCGACACTGGGTTCTCTTCCGATAAAAGGTGATTAAATCGGAATTCGTAGTTCGTCTGATTTTAGAAGAATATTTGTACGTTTCTAAAATGGACACTTAGAAACTTTTCTGCTGAAAACCACGCAATGGATTCCTATGTAAGGAAATACAAGTTACTGGTAAGTACGCTTAGAATTACTTTTCAGGGGCCAGTGCTGGTCTAAAAGATGCAGCACTGGGTTCTCTCCTGATAACAGGTGAGTAAATCGGAATTCGTAGTTCGGCTGATTTTAGAGGAATATTTGTGTGTTTCAAAAATCGACAGAAACTTTTCTTTTGAAAACCACACAATGGATTCCTATGGAAGGAAATACAAGTTACTGGTAAGTACGCTTGGAATTACTTTTCAGGGTCAGTGCTGGGCTAAAAGATGCAGCACTGGGTTCTCTTCTGATAACAGGTGAGTAAATCGGAATTCGTAGTTTGGTTGATTTTAGAGGATTATTTGTACATTTCAAAAATGGACACTTGGAAACTTTTCTGCTTAAAACCACACAATGGATTCCTATGGAAGAAAATACAAGTTACTGGTATGTACGCTTAGAATTACTTTTCAGGGTCAGTGCTGGTCTAAAAGATGCAGCACTGGGTTCTCTCCTGATAACAAGTGAGAAAAACGGAATCCGTAGTTCAACTGATTTTAGAGGAATCTTTGTACGTTTCAAAAATGGCCACATACTTTTCTGCAGAAAACCACACAATGAATTCCTATGGAAGGAAATACAAGTTACTGGTAAGTACACTTAGAATTACTTTTCAGGGTCAGTGCTGGTATAGAAGTTGCAGCACTGGGTTCTCTTCTGATAACAGGTGAGTACATTGGAATTCGTAGTTCGGCTGATTTTAGAGGAATATTTGTATGTTTCAAAAATCGACAGAAACTTTTGTGGTGAAAATCACACAATGGATTCCTATGGAAAGAAATACATGTTACTGGTAAGTACGCTTAGAATTACTTTTCAGGGTCAGTGCTGGGCTAAAAATGCAGCACTGGGTTCTCTCCTGATAACAGGTGAGTAAATCAGAATTCGTAGTTCGACTGATTTTAGAGGAATATTTGTACGTTTCAAAAATGGACACTTAGAAACTTTTCTGCTGAAAACCACACAATGGATTCCTATGTAAGGAAATACAAGTTACTGGTAAGTACGCTTAGAATTACTTTTCAGGGTCAGTGCTGGTCTAAAAGATGCAGCACTGGGTTCTCTCCTGATAACAGGTTAGTAAATCGGAATTCGTAGTTCGGCTGATTTTAGAGGAATATTTGTATGTTTCAAAAATCGACAGAAACTTTTCTGGTGAAAACCACACAATGGATTCCTATGGAAGGAAATACAAGTTACTGGTAAGTACAATTAGAATTACTTTTCAGGGTCAGTGCTGGGATAGAAGTTGCAGCACTGGGTTCTCTTCTGATAACAGGTGAGTAAATTGGAATTCATAGTTCGGCTGATTTTAGAGGAATATTTGTATGTTTCAAAAATCGACAGAAACTTTTGTGGTGAAAATCACACAATGGATTCTTACGGAAGGAAATACAAGTTACTGGTAAGTACGCTTAGAATTACTTTTCAGGGTCAGTGCTGGTCTAAAAGATGCAGCACTGGGTTCTCTCCTGATAACAGGTGAGTAAATCGGAATTCGTACTTCGGCTGATTTTAGAGGAATATTTGTACGTTTCAAAAATAGACAGAAACTTTTCTGGTGAAAACCACACAATGGATTCCTATGGAAGGAATTACAAGTTACTGGTTAGTACGCTTAGAATTACTTTTCAGGGTCAGTGCTGGGATAGAAGATGCGACACTGGGTTCTCTTCCGATAAAAGGTGATTAAATCGGAATTCGTAGTTCGTCTGATTTTAGAAGAATATTTGTACGTTTCTAAAATGGACACTTAGAAACTTTTCTGCTGAAAACCACACAATGGATTCCTATGTAAGGAAATACAAGTTACTGGTAAGTACGCTTAGAATTACTTTTCAGGGTCAGTGCTGGGATAGAAGATGAGACACTGGGTTCTCTTCCGATAAAAGGTGATTAAATCGGAATTCGTAGTTCGTCTGATTTTAGAGGAATATTTACACGTTTGAAAAATGGACACTTAGAAACATTTCTGCTGAAAACCACACAATGGATTCCTAAGGAAGGAAATACAAATTACTGGTAAGTATGCTTAGAATTACTTTTCAGGGTCAGTGCTGGGCTAAAAGATGCAGCACTGGGTTCTCTCCTGATAACAGGTGAGTAAATCAGAATTCGTAGTTCGACTGATTTTAGAGGAATATTTGTATGTTTGAAAAATGGACACTTAGAAACTTTTCTGCTGAAAACCACACAATGGATTCCTAAGGAAGGAAATACAAGTTACTGGTAAGTACGCTTTGAATTACTTTTCAGGGTCAGTACTGGGCTAAAAGATGCAGCACTGGGTTCTCTTCTGATAACAGGTGAGTAAATCGGAATTCGTAGTTCGACTGATTTTAGAGGAATATTTGTACGTTTCAAAAATGGACACTTAGAAACTTTTCTGCTGAAAACCACACAATGGATTCCTAAGGAAGGAAATACAAATTACTGGTAAGTATGCTTAGAATTACTTTTCAGGGTCACTGCTGGGCTAAAAGATGCAGCACTGGGTTCTCTCCTGATAACAGGTGAGTAAATCAGAATTCGTAGTTCGACTGATTTTAGAGGAATATTTGTACGTTTGAAAAATGGACACTTAGAAACTTTTCTGCTGAAAACCACACAATGGATTCCTAAGGAAGGAAATACAAGTTACTGGTAAGTACGCTTAGAATTACTTTTCAGGGTCAGCGCTGTGCAAAAAGATGAAGCACAGCGTTCTCTCCTGATAACAGGTGAGTAAATCGGAAATCGTAGTTCGACTGATTTTAGAGGAATATTTGTACGTTTCAAAAATGGACACTTAGAAACTTTTCTGCTGAAAACCACACAATGGATTCCTATGGAACAAAATATAAGTTACTGGTATGTACGCTTAGAATTACTTTTCAGGGTCAGTGCTGGGCTAAAAGATGCAGCACTGGGTTCTCTCCTGATGACAGGTGAGTAAATCGGAATTCGTAGTTCGGCTGATTTTAGAGGAACATTTGTATGTTTCAAAAATCGACGGAAACTTTTCTGGTGAAAACCACACAATGGATTCCTATGGAAGGAAATACAAGTTACTGGTATGTACGCTTAGAATTACTTTTCAGGGTCAGTGCTGGGCTAAAAATGCAGCACTGGTTTTCTCCTGATAACAGGTGAGTAAATCAGAATTCGTAGTTCGACTGATTTTAGAGGAATATTTGTACGTTTCAAAAATGGAAACTTAGAAACTTTTCTGCTGAAAACCACACAATGGATTCCTAAGGAAGGAAATACAAGTTACTCTTAAGTACGCTTAGAATTACTTTTCAGGGTCAGCGCTGTGCTAAAAGATGAAGCACAGCGTTCTCTCCTGGTAACAGGTGAGTAAATCGGAATTCGTAGTTCGACTGATTTTAGAGGAATATTTGTACGTTTCAAAAATGGACACTTAGAAACTTTTCTGCTGAAAACCACACGATGGATTCCTATGGAAGGAAATGCAAGTTACTGGTAAGTACGTTTAGAATTACTTTTCAGGGTCAGTGCTGGGCTAAAATGTGCAGCACTGGATTCTCTCCTGATAACAGGTGAGTAAATCGGAATTCGTACTTCAGCTGATTTTAGAGGAATATTTGTACGTTTCAAAAATCGACAGAAACTTTTCTGGTGAAAACCACACAATGGATTCATATGGAAGGAAATACAAGTTACTGGTAAGTACGCTTAGAATTACTTTTCAGGGTGAGTGCTGGTCTAAAAGATGCAGCACTGGGTTCTCTCCTGATAACAGGTGAGTAAATCGGAATTCGTAGTTCGGCTGATTTTAGAGGAATATTTTTACTTTTTAAAAATGGACACAAACTTTTCTGCTGAAAACCACACAATGGATTCCTAAGGAAGGAAATACAAGTTACTGGTAAGTACGCTTAGAATTACTTTTCAGGGTCAGTGCTGGGATAGAAAATGCGACACTGGGTTCTCTTCTGATAACAGGTGATTAAATCGGAAATTGTAGTTCGACTGATTTTAGAGGAATATTTATACATTTCAAAAATAGACACTTAGAAACTTTTCTTCTCAAAACCACACAATGGATTCCTAAGGAAGGAAATACAAGTTACTGGTAAGTACGCTTAGAATTACTTTTCAGGGTCAGCGCTGTGCTAAAAGATGAAGCACAGCGTTCTCTCCTGATAACAGCTGAGTAAATCGGAAATTGTCATTCAACTGATTTTAGAGGAATATTTGTACATTTCAAAAATGGACACTTAGAAACATTTCTGCTGAAAACCACACAATAGATTGCTAAGTAAGGAAATACAAATTACTGGTAAGTATGCTTAGAATTATTTTTCAGGGTCAGTGCTGGGCTAAAAGATGCAGCACTGGGTTCTCTCCTAATAACAGGTGAGTAAATCAGAATTCGTAGTTCGACTGATTTTAGAGGAATATTTGTACGTTTGAAAAATGGACACTTAGAAACTTTTCTGCTGAAAAACACACAATGGAATCCTATGGAAGGAAATACAAGTTACTGGTAAGTACGCTTAGAATTACTTTTCAGGGTCAGTGCTGGGTTAAAAGATGCAGCAATGGGTTCTCTCCTGATAACAGGTGAGTAAATCGGAATTCGTAGTTCGGCTGATTTTAGAGGGAACATTTGTACTTTTCAAAAATGGACACATAGAAACTTTTCTGCTGAAAACCACACAATGGATTTCTATGGAAGGAAATACAAGTTACTGGTAAGTACGCTTAGAATTACTTTTCAGGGTCAGTGCTGGGTTAAAAGATGCAGCAATGGGTTCTCTCCTGATAACAGGTGAGTAAATCGGAATTCATAGTTCGACTGATTTTAGAGGAATATTTGTACGTTTCAAAAATGGAAACTTAGAAACTTTTCTGCTGAAAACCACACAATGGATTCCTAAGGAAGGAAATACAAGTTACTAGTAAGTACACTTAGAATTACTTTTCAGGGTCAGCGCTGGGCTAAACGATGCAGCATTGGGTTCTCTCCTGATAACAGGTGAGTAAATCGGAATTCGTAGTTTGGCTGATTTTAGAGGAATATTTGTATGTTTCAAAAATCGACAGAAACTTTTCTGGTGAAAACCACACAATGGATTCAAATGGAAGGAAATACAAGTTACTGGTAAGTACGCTTAGAATTACTTTTCAGGGTGAGTGCTATTCTAAAAGATGCAGCACTGGGTTCTCTCCTGATAAAAGGTGAGTAAGTCGGAATTCGTAGTTCGGCTGATTTTAGAGGAATATTTGTATGTTTCGAAAATCGACAGAAACTTTTCTGGTGAAAACCTCACAATCGATTCCTATGGAAGGAAATACAAGTTACTGGTAAGTACGCTTAGAATTACTTTTCAGGGTCAGTGCTGGGCTAAAAATGCAGCACTGGATCTCTCCTGATAACAGGTGAGTAAATCAGAATTCGTAGTTCGATTGATTTTAGAGGAATATTTGTACGTTTCAAAAATGGACACTTAGAAACTTTTCTGCTGAAAACCACACAATGGATTCCTAAGGAAGGAAATACAAGTTACTGGTAAGTACGCTTAGAATTACTTTTCAGGGTCAGAGCTGTGCTAAAAGATGAAGCACAGCGTTCTCTCCTGGTAACAGGTAAGTAAATCGGAATTCGTACTTCGGCTGATTTTAGAGGAATATTTGTACGTTTCAAAAATAGACAGAAACTTTTCTGGTGAAAACCACACAATGGATTCCTATGGAAGGAATTACAAGTTACTGGTTAGTACGCTTAGAATTACTTTTCAGGGTCAGTGCTGGGATAGAAGATGCGACACTGGGTTCTCTTCCGATAAAAGGTGATTAAATCGGAATTCGTAGTTCGTCTGATTTTAGAAGAATATTTGTACGTTTCTAAAATGGACACTTAGAAACTTTTCTGCTGAAAACCACACAATGGATTCCTATGTAAGGAAATACAAGTTACTGGTAAGTACGCTTAGAATTACTTTTCAGGGCCAGTGCTGGTCTAAAAGATGCAGCACTGGGTTCTCTCCTGATAACAGGTGAGTAAATCGGAATTCGTAGTTCGGCTGATTTTAGAGGAATATTTGTGTGTTTCAAAAATCGACAGAAACTTTTCTTTTGAAAACCACACAATGGATTCCTATGGAAGGAAATACAAGTTACTGGTAAGTACGCTTGGAATTACTTTTCAGGGTCAGTGCTGGGCTAAAAGATGCAGCACTGGGTTCTCTCCTGATAACAGGTGAGTAAATCGGAATTCGTAGTTTGGTTGATTTTAGAGGATTATTTGTACATTTCAAAAATGGACACTTGGAAACTTTTCTGCTTAAAACCACACAATGGATTCCTATGGAAGAAAATACAAGTTACTGGTATGTACGCTTAGAATTACTTTTCAGGGTCAGTGCTGGGCTAAAAGATGCAGCACTGCTCTCCCGATAACAGGTGAGTAAATTGGAATTCGTAGTTCGGCTGATTTTAGAGGAAAATTTGTATGTTTCAAAAATCGACACTTAGAAACTTTTCTGGTGAAAACCACACAATCTATTCCTATGGAAAGAAATACAAGTTACAGGTAAGTACGCTTAGAATTACTTTTCAGGGTCAGTGCTGGTCTAAAAGATGCAGCACTGGGTTCTCTCCTGATAACAAGTGAGAAAAACGGAATCCGTAGTTCAACTGATTTTAGAGGAATCTTTGTACGTTTCAAAAATGGCCACATACTTTTCTGCAGAAAACCACACAATGAATTCCTATGGAAGGAAATACAAGTTACTGGTAAGTACACTTAGAATTACTTTTCAGGGTCAGTGCTGGTATAGAAGTTGCAGCACTGGGTTCTCTTCTGATAACAGGTGAGTACATTGGAATTCGTAGTTCGGCTGATTTTAGAGGAATATTTGTATGTTTCAAAAATCGACAGAAACTTTTGTGGTGAAAATCACACAATGGATTCCTATGGAAAGAAATACATGTTACTGGTAAGTACGCTTAGAATTACTTTTCAGGGTCAGTGCTGGGCTAAAAATGCAGCACTGGGTTCTCTCCTGATAACAGGTGAGTAAATCAGAATTCGTAGTTCGACTGATTTTAGAGGAATATTTGTACGTTTCAAAAATGGACACTTAGAAACTTTTCTGCTGAAAACCACACAATGGATTCCTATGTAAGGAAATACAAGTTACTGGTAAGTACGCTTAGAATTACTTTTCAGGGTCAGTGCTGGTCTAAAAGATGCAGCACTGGGTTGTCTCCTGATAACAGGTGAGTAAATCGGAATTCGTACTTCGGCTGATTTTAGAGGAATATTTGTACGTTTCAAAAATAGACAGAAACTTTTCTGGTGAAAACCACACAATGGATTCCTATGGAAGAAATTACAAGTTACTGGTTAGTACGCTTAGAATTACTTTTCAGGGTCAGTGCTGGGATAGAAGATGCAACACTGGGTTCTCTTCCGATAAAAGGTGATTAAATCGGAATTCGTAGTTCGTCTGATTTTAGAAGAATATTTGTACGTTTCTAAAATGGACACTTAGAAACTTTTCTGCTGAAAACCACACAATGGATTCCTATGTAAGGAAATACAAGTTACTGGTAAGTACGCTTAGAATTACTTTTCAGGGCCAGTGCTGGTCTAAAAGATGCAGCACTGGGTTCTCTCCTGATAACAGGTGAGTAAATCGGAATTCGTAGTTCGGCTGATTTTAGAGGAATATTTGTGTGTTTCAAAAATCGACAGAAACTTTTCTTTTGAAAACCACACAATGGATTCCTATGGAAGAAAATACAAGTTACTGGTAAGTACGCTTGGAATTACTTTTCAGGGTCAGTGCTGGGCTAAAAGATGCAGCACTGGGTTCTCTCCTGATAACAGGTGAGTAAATCGGAATTCGTAGTTTGGTTGATTTTAGAGGATTATTTGTACATTTCAAAAATGGACACTTGGAAACTTTTCTGCTTAAAACCACACAATGGATTCCTATGGAAGAAAATACAAGTTACTGGTATGTACGCTTAGAATTACTTTTCAGGGTCAGTGCTGGGCTAAAAGATGCAGCACTGGGTTCTCTCCTGATAACAAGTGAGAAAAACGGAATCCGTAGTTCAACTGATTTTAGAGGAATCTTTGTACGTTTCAAAAATGGCCACATACTTTTCTGCAGAAAACCACACAATGAATTCCTATGGAAGGAAATACAAGTTACTGGTAAGTACACTTAGAATTACTTTTCAGGGTCAGTGCTGGTATAGAAGTTGCAGCACTGGGTTCTCTTCTGATAACAGGTGAGTACATTGGAATTCGTAGTTCGGCTGATTTTAGAGGAATATTTGTATGTTTCAAAAATCGACAGAAACTTTTGTGGTGAAAATCACACAATGGATTCCTATGGAAAGAAATACATGTTACTGGTAAGTACGCTTAGAATTACTTTTCAGGGTCAGTGCTGGGCTAAAAATGCAGCACTGGGTTCTCTCCTGATAACAGGTGAGTAAATCAGAATTCGTAGTTCGACTGATTTTAGAGGAATATTTGTACGTTTCAAAAACGGAAACTTAGAAACTTTTCTGCTGAAAACCACACAATGGATTCCTAAGGAAGGAAATACAAGTTACTAGTAAGTACGCTTAGAATTACTTTTCAGGGTCAGCGCTGTGCTAAAAGATGAAGCACAGCGTTCTCTCCTGGTAACAGGTGAGTAAATCGGAATTCGTAGTTCGACTGATTTTAGAGGAATATTTGTACGTTTCAAAAATGGACACTTAGAAACTTTTCTGCTGAAAACCACACAATGGATTCCTATGTAAGGAAATACAAGTTACTGGTAAGTACGCTTAGAATTACTTTTCAGGGTCAGTGCTGGTCTAAAAGATGCAGCACTGGGATCTCTCCTGATAACAGGTGAGTAAATCGGAATTCGTAGTTCGGCTGATTTTAGAGGAATATTTGTATGTTTCAAAAATCGACAGAAACTTTTCTGGTGAAAACCACACAATGGATTCCTATGGAAGGAAATACAAGTTACTGGTAAGTACGCTTGGAATTACTTTTCAGGGTCAGTGCTGGGCTAAAAGATGCAGCACTGGGTTCTCTCCTGATAACAGGTGAGTAAATCGGAATTCGTAGTTTGGTTGATTTTAGAGGATTATTTGTACATTTCAAAAATGGACACTTGGAAACTTTTCTGCTTAAAACCACAAAATGGATTCCTATGGAAGAAAATACAAGTTACTGGTATGTACGCTTAGAATTACTTTTCAGGGTCAGTGCTGGGCTAAAAGATGCAGCACTGCTCTCCCGATAACAGGTGAGTAAATTGGAATTCGTAGTTCGGCTGATTTTAGAGGAATAATTGTACGTTTCAAAAATCGACACTTAGAAACTTTTCTGGTGAAAACCACACAATCTATTCCTATGGAAAGAAATACAAGTTACAGGTAAGTACGCTTAGAATTACTTTTCAGGGTCAGTGCTGGTCTAAAAGATGCAGCACTGGGTTCTCTCCTGATAACAAGTGAGTAAAACGGAATCCGTAGTTCAACTGATTTTAGAGGAATCTTTGTACGTTTCAAAAATGGACACATACTTTTCTGCTGAAAACCACACAATGGATTCCTATGGAAGGAAATACAAGTTACTGGTAAGTACACTTAGAATTACTTTTCAGGGTCAGTGCTGGTATAGAAGTTGCAGCACTGGGTTCTCTTCTGATAACAGGTGAGTACATTGGAATTCGTAGTTCGGCTGATTTTAGAGGAACATTTGTATGTTTCAAAAATTGACAGAAACTTTTGTGGTGAAAATCACACAATGGATTCCTATGGAAGGAAATACATGTTACTGGTAAGTACACTTAGAATTACTTTTCAGGGTCAGTGCTGGGCTAAAAATGCAGCACTGGGTTCTCTCCTGATAACAGGTGAGTAAATCAGAATTCGTAGTTCGACTGATTTTAGAGGAATATTTGTACGTTTCAAAAATGGAAATTTAGAAACTTTTCTGCTGAAAACCACACAATGGATTCCTAAGGAAGGAAATACAAGTTACTAGTAAGTACGCTTAGAATTACTTTTCAGGGTCAGCGCTGTGCTAAAAGATGAAGCACAGCGTTCTCTCCTGATAACAGCTGAGTAAATCGGAATTCGTAGTTCGACTGATTTTAGAGGAATATTTGTACGTTTCAAAAATGGACACTTCGCAACTTTTCTGCTGAAAACCACACGATGGATTCCTATGGAAGGAAATGCAAGTTACTGGTAAGTACGTTTAGAATTACTTTTCAGGGTCAGTGCTGGGCTAAAAGGTGCAGCACTGGATTCTCTCCTGATAACAGGTGAGTAAATCGGAATTCGTACTTCAGCTGATTTTAGAGGAATATTTGTACGTTTCAAAAATCGACAGAAACTTTTCTGGTGAAAACCACACAATGGATTCATATGGAAGGAAATACAAGTTACTGGTAAGTACGCTTAGAATTACTTTTCAGGGTGAGTGCTGGTCTAAAAGATGCAGCACTGGGTTCTCTCCTGATAAAAGGTGAGTAAATCGGAATTCGTAGTTCGGCTGATTTTAGAGGAATATTTTTACTTTTTAAAAATGGACACAAACTTTTCTGCTGAAAACCACACAATGGATTCCTAAGGAAGGAAATACAAGTTACTGGTAAGTACGCTTAGAATTACTTTTCAGGGTCAGTGCTGGGATAGAAAATGCGACACTGGGTTCTCTTCTGATAACAGGTGATTAAATCGGAATTTGTAGTTCGACTGATTTTAGAGGAATATTTATACATTTCAAAAATAGACACTTAGAAACTTTTCTTCTCAAAACCACACAATGGATTCCTAAGGAAGGAAATACAAGTTACTGGTAAGTACGCTTAGAATTACTTTTCAGGGTCAGCGCTGTGCTAAAAGATGAAGCACAGCGTTCTCTCCTGATAACAGCTGAGTAAATCGGAAATTGTCATTCAACTGATTTTAGAGGAATATTTGTACATTTCAAAAATGGACACTTAGAAACATTTCTGCTGAAAACCACACAATAGATTGCTAAGTAAGGAAATACAAATTACTGGTAAGTATGCTTAGAATTATTTTTCAGGGTCAGTGCTGGGCTAAAAGATGCAGCACTGGGTTCTCTCCTGATAACAGGTGAGTAAATCAGAATTCGTAGTTCGACTGATTTTAGAGGAATATTTGTACGTTTGAAAAATGGACACTTAGAAACTTTTCTGCTGAAAAACACACAATGGAATCCTATGGAAGGAAATACAAGTTACTGGTAAGTACGCTTAGAATTACTTTTCAGGGTCAGTGCTGGGTTAAAAGATGCAGCAATGGGTTCTCTCCTGATAACAGGTGAGTAAATCGGAATTCGTAGTTCGGCTGATTTTAGAGGGAACATTTGTACTTTTCAAAAATGGACACATAGAAACTTTTCTGCTGAAAACCACACAATGGATTTCTATGGAAGGAAATACAAGTTACTGGTAAGTACGCTTAGAATTACTTTTCAGGGTCAGTGCTGGGTTAAAAGATGCAGCAATGGGTTCTCTCCTGATAACAGGTGAGTAAATCGGAATTCATAGTTCGACTGATTTTAGAGGAATATTTGTACGTTTCAAAAATGGAAACTTAGAAACTTTTCTGCTGAAAACCACACAATGGATTCCTAAGGAAGGAAATACAAGTTACTAGTAAGTACACTTAGAATTACTTTTCAGGGTCAGCGCTGGGCTAAACGATGCAGCATTGGGTTCTCTCCTGATAACAGGTGAGTAAATCGGAATTCGTAGTTTGGCTGATTTTAGAGGAATATTTGTATGTTTCAAAAATCGACAGAAACTTTTCTGGTGAAAACCACACAATGGATTCAAATGGAAGGAAATACAAGTTACTGGTAAGTACGCTTAGAATTACTTTTCAGGGTGAGTGCTATTCTAAAAGATGCAGCACTGGGTTCTCTCCTGATAAAAGGTGAGTAAGTCGGAATTCGTAGTTCGGCTGATTTTAGAGGAATATTTGTATGTTTCGAAAATCGACAGAAACTTTTCTGGTGAAAACCTCACAATCGATTCCTATGGAAGGAAATACAAGTTACTGGTAAGTACGCTTAGAATTACTTTTCAGGGTCAGTGCTGGGCTAAAAATGCAGCACTGGATCTCTCCTGATAACAGGTGAGTAAATCAGAATTCGTAGTTCGATTGATTTTAGAGGAATATTTGTACGTTTCAAAAATGGACACTTAGAAACTTTTCTGCTGAAAACCACACAATGGATTCCTAAGGAAGGAAATACAAGTTACTGGTAAGTACGCTTAGAATTACTTTTCAGGGTCAGAGCTGTGCTAAAAGATGAAGCACAGCGTTCTCTCCTGGTAACAGGTAAGTAAATCGGAATTCGTACTTCGGCTGATTTTAGAGGAATATTTGTACGTTTCAAAAATAGACAGAAACTTTTCTGGTGAAAACCACACAATGGATTCCTATGGAAGGAATTACAAGTTACTGGTTAGTACGCTTAGAATTACTTTTCAGGGTCAGTGCTGGGATAGAAGATGCGACACTGGGTTCTCTTCCGATAAAAGGTGATTAAATCGGAATTCGTAGTTCGTCTGATTTTAGAAGAATATTTGTACGTTTCTAAAATGGACACTTAGAAACTTTTCTGCTGAAAACCACGCAATGGATTCCTATGTAAGGAAATACAAGTTACTGGTAAGTACGCTTAGAATTACTTTTCAGGGGCCAGTGCTGGTCTAAAAGATGCAGCACTGGGTTCTCTCCTGATAACAGGTGAGTAAATCGGAATTCGTAGTTCGGCTGATTTTAGAGGAATATTTGTGTGTTTCAAAAATCGACAGAAACTTTTCTTTTGAAAACCACACAATGGATTCCTATGGAAGGAAATACAAGTTACTGGTAAGTACGCTTGGAATTACTTTTCAGGGTCAGTGCTGGGCTAAAAGATGCAGCACTGGGTTCTCTTCTGATAACAGGTGAGTAAATCGGAATTCGTAGTTTGGTTGATTTTAGAGGATTATTTGTACATTTCAAAAATGGACACTTGGAAACTTTTCTGCTTAAAACCACACAATGGATTCCTATGGAAGAAAATACAAGTTACTGGTATGTACGCTTAGAATTACTTTTCAGGGTCAGTGCTGGTCTAAAAGATGCAGCACTGGGTTCTCTCCTGATAACAAGTGAGAAAAACGGAATCCGTAGTTCAACTGATTTTAGAGGAATCTTTGTACGTTTCAAAAATGGCCACATACTTTTCTGCAGAAAACCACACAATGAATTCCTATGGAAGGAAATACAAGTTACTGGTAAGTACACTTAGAATTACTTTTCAGGGTCAGTGCTGGTATAGAAGTTGCAGCACTGGGTTCTCTTCTGATAACAGGTGAGTACATTGGAATTCGTAGTTCGGCTGATTTTAGAGGAATATTTGTATGTTTCAAAAATCGACAGAAACTTTTGTGGTGAAAATCACACAATGGATTCCTATGGAAAGAAATACATGTTACTGGTAAGTACGCTTAGAATTACTTTTCAGGGTCAGTGCTGGGCTAAAAATGCAGCACTGGGTTCTCTCCTGATAACAGGTGAGTAAATCAGAATTCGTAGTTCGACTGATTTTAGAGGAATATTTGTACGTTTCAAAAATGGACACTTAGAAACTTTTCTGCTGAAAACCACACAATGGATTCCTATGTAAGGAAATACAAGTTACTGGTAAGTACGCTTAGAATTACTTTTCAGGGTCAGTGCTGGTCTAAAAGATGCAGCACTGGGTTCTCTCCTGATAACAGGTTAGTAAATCGGAATTCGTAGTTCGGCTGATTTTAGAGGAATATTTGTATGTTTCAAAAATCGACAGAAACTTTTCTGGTGAAAACCACACAATGGATTCCTATGGAAGGAAATACAAGTTACTGGTAAGTACAATTAGAATTACTTTTCAGGGTCAGTGCTGGGATAGAAGTTGCAGCACTGGGTTCTCTTCTGATAACAGGTGAGTAAATTGGAATTCATAGTTCGGCTGATTTTAGAGGAATATTTGTATGTTTCAAAAATCGACAGAAACTTTTGTGGTGAAAATCACACAATGGATTCTTACGGAAGGAAATACAAGTTACTGGTAAGTACGCTTAGAATTACTTTTCAGGGTCAGTGCTGGTCTAAAAGATGCAGCACTGGGTTCTCTCCTGATAACAGGTGAGTAAATCGGAATTCGTACTTCGGCTGATTTTAGAGGAATATTTGTACGTTTCAAAAATAGACAGAAACTTTTCTGGTGAAAACCACACAATGGATTCCTATGGAAGGAATTACAAGTTACTGGTTAGTACGCTTAGAATTACTTTTCAGGGTCAGTGCTGGGATAGAAGATGCGACACTGGGTTCTCTTCCGATAAAAGGTGATTAAATCGGAATTCGTAGTTCGTCTGATTTTAGAAGAATATTTGTACGTTTCTAAAATGGACACTTAGAAACTTTTCTGCTGAAAACCACACAATGGATTCCTATGTAAGGAAATACAAGTTACTGGTAAGTACGCTTAGAATTACTTTTCAGGGTCAGTGCTGGGATAGAAGATGAGACACTGGGTTCTCTTCCGATAAAAGGTGATTAAATCGGAATTCGTAGTTCGTCTGATTTTAGAGGAATATTTACACGTTTGAAAAATGGACACTTAGAAACATTTCTGCTGAAAACCACACAATGGATTCCTAAGGAAGGAAATACAAATTACTGGTAAGTATGCTTAGAATTACTTTTCAGGGTCAGTGCTGGGCTAAAAGATGCAGCACTGGGTTCTCTCCTGATAACAGGTGAGTAAATCAGAATTCGTAGTTCGACTGATTTTAGAGGAATATTTGTATGTTTGAAAAATGGACACTTAGAAACTTTTCTGCTGAAAACCACACAATGGATTCCTAAGGAAGGAAATACAAGTTACTGGTAAGTACGCTTTGAATTACTTTTCAGGGTCAGTACTGGGCTAAAAGATGCAGCACTGGGTTCTCTTCTGATAACAGGTGAGTAAATCGGAATTCGTAGTTCGACTGATTTTAGAGGAATATTTGTACGTTTCAAAAATGGACACTTAGAAACTTTTCTGCTGAAAACCACACAATGGATTCCTAAGGAAGGAAATACAAATTACTGGTAAGTATGCTTAGAATTACTTTTCAGGGTCACTGCTGGGCTAAAAGATGCAGCACTGGGTTCTCTCCTGATAACAGGTGAGTAAATCAGAATTCGTAGTTCGACTGATTTTAGAGGAATATTTGTACGTTTGAAAAATGGACACTTAGAAACTTTTCTGCTGAAAACCACACAATGGATTCCTAAGGAAGGAAATACAAGTTACTGGTAAGTACGCTTAGAATTACTTTTCAGGGTCAGCGCTGTGCAAAAAGATGAAGCACAGCGTTCTCTCCTGATAACAGGTGAGTAAATCGGAAATCGTAGTTCGACTGATTTTAGAGGAATATTTGTACGTTTCAAAAATGGACACTTAGAAACTTTTCTGCTGAAAACCACACAATGGATTCCTATGGAACAAAATATAAGTTACTGGTATGTACGCTTAGAATTACTTTTCAGGGTCAGTGCTGGGCTAAAAGATGCAGCACTGGGTTCTCTCCTGATGACAGGTGAGTAAATCGGAATTCGTAGTTCGGCTGATTTTAGAGGAACATTTGTATGTTTCAAAAATCGACGGAAACTTTTCTGGTGAAAACCACACAATGGATTCCTATGGAAGGAAATACAAGTTACTGGTATGTACGCTTAGAATTACTTTTCAGGGTCAGTGCTGGGCTAAAAATGCAGCACTGGTTTTCTCCTGATAACAGGTGAGTAAATCAGAATTCGTAGTTCGACTGATTTTAGAGGAATATTTGTACGTTTCAAAAATGGAAACTTAGAAACTTTTCTGCTGAAAACCACACAATGGATTCCTAAGGAAGGAAATACAAGTTTCTCTTAAGTACGCTTAGAATTACTTTTCAGGGTCAGCGCTGTGCTAAAAGATGAAGCACAGCGTTCTCTCCTGGTAACAGGTGAGTAAATCGGAATTCGTAGTTCGACTGATTTTAGAGGAATATTTGTACGTTTCAAAAATGGACACTTAGAAACTTTTCTGCTGAAAACCACACGATGGATTCCTATGGAAGGAAATGCAAGTTACTGGTAAGTACGTTTAGAATTACTTTTCAGGGTCAGTGCTGGGCTAAAAGGTGCAGCACTGGATTCTCTCCTGATAACAGGTGAGTAAATCGGAATTCGTACTTCAGCTGATTTTAGAGGAATATTTGTACGTTTCAAAAATCGACAGAAACTTTTCTGGTGAAAACCACACAATGGATTCATATGGAAGGAAATACAAGTTACTGGTAAGTACGCTTAGAATTACTTTTCAGGGTGAGTGCTGGTCTAAAAGATGCAGCACTGGGTTCTCTCCTGATAACAGGTGAGTAAATCGGAATTCGTAGTTCGGCTGATTTTAGAGGAATATTTTTACTTTTTAAAAATGGACACAAACTTTTCTGCTGAAAACCACACAATGGATTCCTAAGGAAGGAAATACAAGTTACTGGTAAGTACGCTTAGAATTACTTTTCAGGGTCAGTGCTGGGATAGAAAATGCGACACTGGGTTCTCTTCTGATAACAGGTGATTAAATCGGAAATTGTAGTTCGACTGATTTTAGAGGAATATTTATACATTTCAAAAATAGACACTTAGAAACTTTTCTTCTCAAAACCACACAATGGATTCCTAAGGAAGGAAATACAAGTTACTGGTAAGTACGCTTAGAATTACTTTTCAGGGTCAGCGCTGTGCTAAAAGATGAAGCACAGCGTTCTCTCCTGATAACAGCTGAGTAAATCGGAAATTGTCATTCAACTGATTTTAGAGGAATATTTGTACATTTCAAAAATGGACACTTAGAAACATTTCTGCTGAAAACCACACAATAGATTGCTAAGTAAGGAAATACAAATTACTGGTAAGTATGCTTAGAATTATTTTTCAGGGTCAGTGCTGGGCTAAAAGATGCAGCACTGGGTTCTCTCCTAATAACAGGTGAGTAAATCAGAATTCGTAGTTCGACTGATTTTAGAGGAATATTTGTACGTTTGAAAAATGGACACTTAGAAACTTTTCTGCTGAAAAACACACAATGGAATCCTATGGGAGGAAATACAAGTTACTGGTAAGTACGCTTAGAATTACTTTTCAGGGTCAGTGCTGGGTTAAAAGATGCAGCAATGGGTTCTCTCCTGATAACAGGTGAGTAAATCGGAATTCGTAGTTCGGCTGATTTTAGAGGGAACATTTGTACTTTTCAAAAATGGACACATAGAAACTTTTCTGCTGAAAACCACACAATGGATTTCTATGGAAGGAAATACAAGTTACTGGTAAGTACGCTTAGAATTACTTTTCAGGGTCAGTGCTGGGTTAAAAGATGCAGCAATGGGTTCTCTCCTGATAACAGGTGAGTAAATCGGAATTCATAGTTCGACTGATTTTAGAGGAATATTTGTACGTTTCAAAAATGGAAACTTAGAAACTTTTCTGCTGAAAACCACACAATGGATTCCTAAGGAAGGAAATACAAGTTACTAGTAAGTACACTTAGAATTACTTTTCAGGGTCAGCGCTGGGCTAAACGATGCAGCATTGGGTTCTCTCCTGATAACAGGTGAGTAAATCGGAATTCGTAGTTTGGCTGATTTTAGAGGAATATTTGTATGTTTCAAAAATCGACAGAAACTTTTCTGGTGAAAACCACACAATGGATTCAAATGGAAGGAAATACAAGTTACTGGTAAGTACGCTTAGAATTACTTTTCAGGGTGAGTGCTATTCTAAAAGATGCAGCACTGGGTTCTCTCCTGATAAAAGGTGAGTAAGTCGGAATTCGTAGTTCGGCTGATTTTAGAGGAATATTTGTATGTTTCGAAAATCGACAGAAACTTTTCTGGTGAAAACCTCACAATCGATTCCTATGGAAGGAAATACAAGTTACTGGTAAGTACGCTTAGAATTACTTTTCAGGGTCAGTGCTGGGCTAAAAATGCAGCACTGGATCTCTCCTGATAACAGGTGAGTAAATCAGAATTCGTAGTTCGATTGATTTTAGAGGAATATTTGTACGTTTCAAAAATGGACACTTAGAAACTTTTCTGCTGAAAACCACACAATGGATTCCTAAGGAAGGAAATACAAGTTACTGGTAAGTACGCTTAGAATTACTTTTCAGGGTCAGAGCTGTGCTAAAAGATGAAGCACAGCGTTCTCTCCTGGTAACAGGTAAGTAAATCGGAATTCGTACTTCGGCTGATTTTAGAGGAATATTTGTACGTTTCAAAAATAGACAGAAACTTTTCTGGTGAAAACCACACAATGGATTCCTATGGAAGGAATTACAAGTTACTGGTTAGTACGCTTAGAATTACTTTTCAGGGTCAGTGCTGGGATAGAAGATGCGACACTGGGTTCTCTTCCGATAAAAGGTGATTAAATCGGAATTCGTAGTTCGTCTGATTTTAGAAGAATATTTGTACGTTTCTAAAATGGACACTTAGAAACTTTTCTGCTGAAAACCACACAATGGATTCCTATGTAAGGAAATACAAGTTACTGGTAAGTACGCTTAGAATTACTTTACAGGGCCAGTGCTGGTCTAAAAGATGCAGCACTGGGTTCTCTCCTGATAACAGGTGAGTAAATCGGAATTCGTAGTTCGGCTGATTTTAGAGGAATATTTGTGTGTTTCAAAAATCGACAGAAACTTTTCTTTTGAAAACCACACAATGGATTCCTATGGAAGGAAATACAAGTTACTGGTAAGTACGCTTGGAATTACTTTTCAGGGTCAGTGCTGGGCTAAAAGATGCAGCACTGGGTTCTCTCCTGATAACAGGTGAGTAAATCGGAATTCGTAGTTTGGTTGATTTTAGAGGATTATTTGTACATTTCAAAAATGGACACTTGGAAACTTTTCTGCTTAAAACCACACAATGGATTCCTATGGAAGAAAATACAAGTTACTGGTATGTACGCTTAGAATTACTTTTCAGGGTCAGTGCTGGGCTAAAAGATGCAGCACTGCTCTCCCGATAACAGGTGAGTAAATTGGAATTCGTAGTTCGGCTGATTTTAGAGGAAAATTTGTATGTTTCAAAAATCGACACTTAGAAACTTTTCTGGTGAAAACCACACAATCTATTCCTATGGAAAGAAATACAAGTTACAGGTAAGTACGCTTAGAATTACTTTTCAGGGTCAGTGCTGGTCTAAAAGATGCAGCACTGGGTTCTCTCCTGATAACAAGTGAGAAAAACGGAATCCGTAGTTCAACTGATTTTAGAGGAATCTTTGTACGTTTCAAAAATGGCCACATACTTTTCTGCAGAAAACCACACAATGAATTCCTATGGAAGGAAATACAAGTTACTGGTAAGTACACTTAGAATTACTTTTCAGGGTCAGTGCTGGTATAGAAGTTGCAGCACTGGGTTCTCTTCTGATAACAGGTGAGTACATTGGAATTCGTAGTTCGGCTGATTTTAGAGGAATATTTGTATGTTTCAAAAATCGACAGAAACTTTTGTGGTGAAAATCACACAATGGATTCCTATGGAAAGAAATACATGTTACTGGTAAGTACGCTTAGAATTACTTTTCAGGGTCAGTGCTGGGCTAAAAATGCAGCACTGGGTTCTCTCCTGATAACAGGTGAGTAAATCAGAATTCGTAGTTCGACTGATTTTAGAGGAATATTTGTACGTTTCAAAAATGGACACTTAGAAACTTTTCTGCTGAAAACCACACAATGGATTCCTATGTAAGGAAATACAAGTTACTGGTAAGTACGCTTAGAATTACTTTTCAGGGTCAGTGCTGGTCTAAAAGATGCAGCACTGGGTTCTCTCCTGATAACAGGTTAGTAAATCGGAATTCGTAGTTCGGCTGATTTTAGAGGAATATTTGTATGTTTCAAAAATCGACAGAAACTTTTCTGGTGAAAACCACACAATGGATTCCTATGGAAGGAAATACAAGTTACTGGTAAGTACAATTAGAATTACTTTTCAGGGTCAGTGCTGGGATAGAAGTTGCAGCACTGGGTTCTCTTCTGATAACAGGTGAGTAAATTGGAATTCATAGTTCGGCTGATTTTAGAGGAATATTTGTATGTTTCAAAAATCGACAGAAACTTTTGTGGTGAAAATCACACAATGGATTCTTATGGAAGGAAATACAAGTTACTGGTAAGTACGCTTAGAATTACTTTTCAGGGTCAGTGCTGGTCTAAAAGATGCAGCACTGGGTTGTCTCCTGATAACAGGTGAGTAAATCGGAATTCGTACTTCGGCTGATTTTAGAGGAATATTTGTACGTTTCAAAAATAGACAGAAACTTTTCTGGTGAAAACCACACAATGGATTCCTATGGAAGAAATTACAAGTTACTGGTTAGTACGCTTAGAATTACTTTTCAGGGTCAGTGCTGGGATAGAAGATGCAACACTGGGTTCTCTTCCGATAAAAGGTGATTAAATCGGAATTCGTAGTTCGTCTGATTTTAGAAGAATATTTGTACGTTTCTAAAATGGACACTTAGAAACTTTTCTGCTGAAAACCACACAATGGATTCCTATGTAAGGAAATACAAGTTACTGGTAAGTACGCTTAGAATTACTTTTCAGGGCCAGTGCTGGTCTAAAAGATGCAGCACTGGGTTCTCTCCTGATAACAGGTGAGTAAATCGGAATTCGTAGTTCGGCTGATTTTAGAGGAATATTTGTGTGTTTCAAAAATCGACAGAAACTTTTCTTTTGAAAACCACACAATGGATTCCTATGGAAGAAAATACAAGTTACTGGTAAGTACGCTTGGAATTACTTTTCAGGGTCAGTGCTGGGCTAAAAGATGCAGCA
This sequence comes from Triturus cristatus, assembly GCF_964204655.1. Classification (NCBI taxonomy): domain Eukaryota; kingdom Metazoa; phylum Chordata; class Amphibia; order Caudata; family Salamandridae; genus Triturus; species Triturus cristatus. The sequence continues at coordinate 714,594,401 of NC_140593.1, read as the reverse complement.
CTGGGTTCTCTCCTGATAACAGGTGAGTAAATCGGAATTCGTAGTTTGGTTGATTTTAGAGGATTATTTGTACATTTCAAAAATGGACACTTGGAAACTTTTCTGCTTAAAACCACACAATGGATTCCTATGGAAGAAAATACAAGTTACTGGTATGTACGCTTAGAATTACTTTTCAGGGTCAGTGCTGGGCTAAAAGATGCAGCACTGGGTTCTCTCCTGATAACAAGTGAGAAAAACGGAATCCGTAGTTCAACTGATTTTAGAGGAATCTTTGTACGTTTCAAAAATGGCCACATACTTTTCTGCAGAAAACCACACAATGAATTCCTATGGAAGGAAATACAAGTTACTGGTAAGTACACTTAGAATTACTTTTCAGGGTCAGTGCTGGTATAGAAGTTGCAGCACTGGGTTCTCTTCTGATAACAGGTGAGTACATTGGAATTCGTAGTTCGGCTGATTTTAGAGGAATATTTGTATGTTTCAAAAATCGACAGAAACTTTTGTGGTGAAAATCACACAATGGATTCCTATGGAAAGAAATACATGTTACTGGTAAGTACGCTTAGAATTACTTTTCAGGGTCAGTGCTGGGCTAAAAATGCAGCACTGGGTTCTCTCCTGATAACAGGTGAGTAAATCAGAATTCGTAGTTCGACTGATTTTAGAGGAATATTTGTACGTTTCAAAAACGGAAACTTAGAAACTTTTCTGCTGAAAACCACACAATGGATTCCTAAGGAAGGAAATACAAGTTACTAGTAAGTACGCTTAGAATTACTTTTCAGGGTCAGCGCTGTGCTAAAAGATGAAGCACAGCGTTCTCTCCTGGTAACAGGTGAGTAAATCGGAATTCGTAGTTCGACTGATTTTAGAGGAATATTTGTACGTTTCAAAAATGGACACTTAGAAACTTTTCTGCTGAAAACCACACAATGGATTCCTATGTAAGGAAATACAAGTTACTGGTAAGTACGCTTAGAATTACTTTTCAGGGTCAGTGCTGGTCTAAAAGATGCAGCACTGGGATCTCTCCTGATAACAGGTGAGTAAATCGGAATTCGTAGTTCGGCTGATTTTAGAGGAATATTTGTATATTTCAAAAATCGACAGAAACTTTTCTGGTGAAAACCACACAATGGATTCCTATGGAAGGAAATACAAGTTACTGGTAAGTACGCTTGGAATTACTTTTCAGGGTCAGTGCTGGGCTAAAAGATGCAGCACTGGGTTCTCTCCTGATAACAGGTGAGTAAATCGGAATTCGTAGTTTGGTTGATTTTAGAGGATTATTTGTACATTTCAAAAATGGACACTTGGAAACTTTTCTGCTTAAAACCACAAAATGGATTCCTATGGAAGAAAATACAAGTTACTGGTATGTACGCTTAGAATTACTTTTCAGGGTCAGTGCTGGGCTAAAAGATGCAGCACTGCTCTCCCGATAACAGGTGAGTAAATTGGAATTCGTAGTTCGGCTGATTTTAGAGGAATAATTGTACGTTTCAAAAATCGACACTTAGAAACTTTTCTGGTGAAAACCACACAATCTATTCCTATGGAAAGAAATACAAGTTACAGGTAAGTACGCTTAGAATTACTTTTCAGGGTCAGTGCTGGTCTAAAAGATGCAGCACTGGGTTCTCTCCTGATAACAAGTGAGTAAAACGGAATCCGTAGTTCAACTGATTTTAGAGGAATCTTTGTACGTTTCAAAAATGGACACATACTTTTCTGCTGAAAACCACACAATGGATTCCTATGGAAGGAAATACAAGTTACTGGTAAGTACACTTAGAATTACTTTTCAGGGTCAGTGCTGGTATAGAAGTTGCAGCACTGGGTTCTCTTCTGATAACAGGTGAGTACATTGGAATTCGTAGTTCGGCTGATTTTAGAGGAACATTTGTATGTTTCAAAAATTGACAGAAACTTTTGTGGTGAAAATCACACAATGGATTCCTATGGAAGGAAATACATGTTACTGGTAAGTACACTTAGAATTACTTTTCAGGGTCAGTGCTGGGCTAAAAATGCAGCACTGGGTTCTCTCCTGATAACAGGTGAGTAAATCAGAATTCGTAGTTCGACTGATTTTAGAGGAATATTTGTACGTTTCAAAAATGGAAATTTAGAAACTTTTCTGCTGAAAACCACACAATGGATTCCTAAGGAAGGAAATACAAGTTACTAGTAAGTACGCTTAGAATTACTTTTCAGGGTCAGCGCTGTGCTAAAAGATGAAGCACAGCGTTCTCTCCTGATAACAGCTGAGTAAATCGGAATTCGTAGTTCGACTGATTTTAGAGGAATATTTGTACGTTTCAAAAATGGACACTTCGCAACTTTTCTGCTGAAAACCACACGATGGATTCCTATGGAAGGAAATGCAAGTTACTGGTAAGTACGTTTAGAATTACTTTTCAGGGTCAGTGCTGGGCTAAAAGGTGCAGCACTGGATTCTCTCCTGATAACAGGTGAGTAAATCGGAATTCGTACTTCAGCTGATTTTAGAGGAATATTTGTACGTTTCAAAAATCGACAGAAACTTTTCTGGTGAAAACCACACAATGGATTCATATGGAAGGAAATACAAGTTACTGGTAAGTACGCTTAGAATTACTTTTCAGGGTCAGTGCTGGGCTAAAAGATGCAGCACTGGGTTCTCTCCTGATAACAGGTGAGTAAATCGGAATTCGTAGTTTGGTTGATTTTAGAGGATTATTTGTACATTTCAAAAATGGACACTTGGAAACTTTTCTGCTTAAAACCACAAAATGGATTCCTATGGAAGAAAATACAAGTTACTGGTATGTACGCTTAGAATTACTTTTCAGGGTCAGTGCTGGGCTAAAAGATGCAGCACTGCTCTCCCGATAACAGGTGAGTAAATTGGAATTCGTAGTTCGGCTGATTTTAGAGGAATAATTGTACGTTTCAAAAATCGACACTTAGAAACTTTTCTGGTGAAAACCACACAATCTATTCCTATGGAAAGAAATACAAGTTACAGGTAAGTACGCTTAGAATTACTTTTCAGGGTCAGTGCTGGTCTAAAAGATGCAGCACTGGGTTCTCTCCTGATAACAAGTGAGTAAAACGGAATCCGTAGTTCAACTGATTTTAGAGGAATCTTTGTACGTTTCAAAAATGGACACATACTTTTCTGCTGAAAACCACACAATGGATTCCTATGGAAGGAAATACAAGTTACTGGTAAGTACACTTAGAATTACTTTTCAGGGTCAGTGCTGGTATAGAAGTTGCAGCACTGGGTTCTCTTCTGATAACAGGTGAGTACATTGGAATTCGTAGTTCGGCTGATTTTAGAGGAACATTTGTATGTTTCAAAAATTGACAGAAACTTTTGTGGTGAAAATCACACAATGGATTCCTATGGAAGGAAATACATGTTACTGGTAAGTACACTTAGAATTACTTTTCAGGGTCAGTGCTGGGCTAAAAATGCAGCACTGGGTTCTCTCCTGATAACAGGTGAGTAAATCAGAATTCGTAGTTCGACTGATTTTAGAGGAATATTTGTACGTTTCAAAAATGGAAATTTAGAAACTTTTCTGCTGAAAACCACACAATGGATTCCTAAGGAAGGAAATACAAGTTACTAGTAAGTACGCTTAGAATTACTTTTCAGGGTCAGCGCTGTGCTAAAAGATGAAGCACAGCGTTCTCTCCTGATAACAGCTGAGTAAATCGGAATTCGTAGTTCGACTGATTTTAGAGGAATATTTGTACGTTTCAAAAATGGACACTTCGCAACTTTTCTGCTGAAAACCACACGATGGATTCCTATGGAAGGAAATGCAAGTTACTGGTAAGTACGTTTAGAATTACTTTTCAGGGTCAGTGCTGGGCTAAAAGGTGCAGCACTGGATTCTCTCCTGATAACAGGTGAGTAAATCGGAATTCGTACTTCAGCTGATTTTAGAGGAATATTTGTACGTTTCAAAAATCGACAGAAACTTTTCTGGTGAAAACCACACAATGGATTCATATGGAAGGAAATACAAGTTACTGGTAAGTACGCTTAGAATTACTTTTCAGGGTGAGTGCTGGTCTAAAAGATGCAGCACTGGGTTCTCTCCTGATAACAGGTGAGTAAATCGGAATTCGTAGTTCGGCTGATTTTAGAGGAATATTTTTACTTTTTAAAAATGGACACAAACTTTTCTGCTGAAAACCACACAATGGATTCCTAAGGAAGGAAATACAAGTTACTGGTAAGTACGCTTAGAATTACTTTTCAGGGTCAGTGCTGGGATAGAAAATGCGACACTGGGTTCTCTTCTGATAACAGGTGATTAAATCGGAATTTGTAGTTCGACTGATTTTAGAGGAATATTTATACATTTCAAAAATAGACACTTAGAAACTTTTCTTCTCAAAACCACACAATGGATTCCTAAGGAAGGAAATACAAGTTACTGGTAAGTACGCTTAGAATTACTTTTCAGGGTCAGCGCTGTGCTAAAAGATGAAGCACAGCGTTCTCTCCTGATAACAGCTGAGTAAATCGGAAATTGTCATTCAACTGATTTTAGAGGAATATTTGTACATTTCAAAAATGGACACTTAGAAACATTTCTGCTGAAAACCACACAATAGATTGCTAAGTAAGGAAATACAAATTACTGGTAAGTATGCTTAGAATTATTTTTCAGGGTCAGTGCTGGGCTAAAAGATGCAGCACTGGGTTCTCTCCTGATAACAGGTGAGTAAATCAGAATTCGTAGTTCGACTGATTTTAGAGGAATATTTGTACGTTTGAAAAATGGACACTTAGAAACTTTTCTGCTGAAAAACACACAATGGAATCCTATGGAAGGAAATACAAGTTACTGGTAAGTACGCTTAGAATTACTTTTCAGGGTCAGTGCTGGGTTAAAAGATGCAGCAATGGGTTCTCTCCTGATAACAGGTGAGTAAATCGGAATTCGTAGTTCGGCTGATTTTAGAGGGAACATTTGTACTTTTCAAAAATGGACACATAGAAACTTTTCTGCTGAAAACCACACAATGGATTTCTATGGAAGGAAATACAAGTTACTGGTAAGTACGCTTAGAATTACTTTTCAGGGTCAGTGCTGGGTTAAAAGATGCAGCAATGGGTTCTCTCCTGATAACAGGTGAGTAAATCGGAATTCATAGTTCGACTGATTTTAGAGGAATATTTGTACGTTTCAAAAATGGAAACTTAGAAACTTTTCTGCTGAAAACCACACAATGGATTCCTAAGGAAGGAAATACAAGTTACTAGTAAGTACACTTAGAATTACTTTTCAGGGTCAGCGCTGGGCTAAACGATGCAGCATTGGGTTCTCTCCTGATAACAGGTGAGTAAATCGGAATTCGTAGTTTGGCTGATTTTAGAGGAATATTTGTATGTTTCAAAAATCGACAGAAACTTTTCTGGTGAAAACCACACAATGGATTCAAATGGAAGGAAATACAAGTTACTGGTAAGTACGCTTAGAATTACTTTTCAGGGTGAGTGCTATTCTAAAAGATGCAGCACTGGGTTCTCTCCTGATAAAAGGTGAGTAAGTCGGAATTCGTAGTTCGGCTGATTTTAGAGGAATATTTGTATGTTTCGAAAATCGACAGAAACTTTTCTGGTGAAAACCTCACAATCGATTCCTATGGAAGGAAATACAAGTTACTGGTAAGTACGCTTAGAATTACTTTTCAGGGTCAGTGCTGGGCTAAAAATGCAGCACTGGATCTCTCCTGATAACAGGTGAGTAAATCAGAATTCGTAGTTCGATTGATTTTAGAGGAATATTTGTACGTTTCAAAAATGGACACTTAGAAACTTTTCTGCTGAAAACCACACAATGGATTCCTAAGGAAGGAAATACAAGTTACTGGTAAGTACGCTTAGAATTACTTTTCAGGGTCAGAGCTGTGCTAAAAGATGAAGCACAGCGTTCTCTCCTGGTAACAGGTAAGTAAATCGGAATTCGTACTTCGGCTGATTTTAGAGGAATATTTGTACGTTTCAAAAATAGACAGAAACTTTTCTGGTGAAAACCATACAATGGATTCCTATGGAAGGAATTACAAGTTACTGGTTAGTACGCTTAGAATTACTTTTCAGGGTCAGTGCTGGGATAGAAGATGCGACACTGGGTTCTCTTCCGATAAAAGGTGATTAAATCGGAATTCGTAGTTCGTCTGATTTTAGAAGAATATTTGTACGTTTCTAAAATGGACACTTAGAAACTTTTCTGCTGAAAACCACGCAATGGATTCCTATGTAAGGAAATACAAGTTACTGGTAAGTACGCTTAGAATTACTTTTCAGGGGCCAGTGCTGGTCTAAAAGATGCAGCACTGGGTTCTCTCCTGATAACAGGTGAGTAAATCGGAATTCGTAGTTCGGCTGATTTTAGAGGAATATTTGTGTGTTTCAAAAATCGACAGAAACTTTTCTTTTGAAAACCACACAATGGATTCCTATGGAAGGAAATACAAGTTACTGGTAAGTACGCTTGGAATTACTTTTCAGGGTCAGTGCTGGGCTAAAAGATGCAGCACTGGGTTCTCTTCTGATAACAGGTGAGTAAATCGGAATTCGTAGTTTGGTTGATTTTAGAGGATTATTTGTACATTTCAAAAATGGACACTTGGAAACTTTTCTGCTTAAAACCACACAATGGATTCCTATGGAAGAAAATACAAGTTACTGGTATGTACGCTTAGAATTACTTTTCAGGGTCAGTGCTGGTCTAAAAGATGCAGCACTGGGTTCTCTCCTGATAACAAGTGAGAAAAACGGAATCCGTAGTTCAACTGATTTTAGAGGAATCTTTGTACGTTTCAAAAATGGCCACATACTTTTCTGCAGAAAACCACACAATGAATTCCTATGGAAGGAAATACAAGTTACTGGTAAGTACACTTAGAATTACTTTTCAGGGTCAGTGCTGGTATAGAAGTTGCAGCACTGGGTTCTCTTCTGATAACAGGTGAGTACATTGGAATTCGTAGTTCGGCTGATTTTAGAGGAATATTTGTATGTTTCAAAAATCGACAGAAACTTTTGTGGTGAAAATCACACAATGGATTCCTATGGAAAGAAATACATGTTACTGGTAAGTACGCTTAGAATTACTTTTCAGGGTCAGTGCTGGGCTAAAAATGCAGCACTGGGTTCTCTCCTGATAACAGGTGAGTAAATCAGAATTCGTAGTTCGACTGATTTTAGAGGAATATTTGTACGTTTCAAAAATGGACACTTAGAAACTTTTCTGCTGAAAACCACACAATGGATTCCTATGTAAGGAAATACAAGTTACTGGTAAGTACGCTTAGAATTACTTTTCAGGGTCAGTGCTGGTCTAAAAGATGCAGCACTGGGTTCTCTCCTGATAACAGGTTAGTAAATCGGAATTCGTAGTTCGGCTGATTTTAGAGGAATATTTGTATGTTTCAAAAATCGACAGAAACTTTTCTGGTGAAAACCACACAATGGATTCCTATGGAAGGAAATACAAGTTACTGGTAAGTACAATTAGAATTACTTTTCAGGGTCAGTGCTGGGATAGAAGTTGCAGCACTGGGTTCTCTTCTGATAACAGGTGAGTAAATTGGAATTCATAGTTCGGCTGATTTTAGAGGAATATTTGTATGTTTCAAAAATCGACAGAAACTTTTGTGGTGAAAATCACACAATGGATTCTTACGGAAGGAAATACAAGTTACTGGTAAGTACGCTTAGAATTACTTTTCAGGGTCAGTGCTGGTCTAAAAGATGCAGCACTGGGTTCTCTCCTGATAACAGGTGAGTAAATCGGAATTCGTACTTCGGCTGATTTTAGAGGAATATTTGTACGTTTCAAAAATAGACAGAAACTTTTCTGGTGAAAACCACACAATGGATTCCTATGGAAGGAATTACAAGTTACTGGTTAGTACGCTTAGAATTACTTTTCAGGGTCAGTGCTGGGATAGAAGATGCGACACTGGGTTCTCTTCCGATAAAAGGTGATTAAATCGGAATTCGTAGTTCGTCTGATTTTAGAAGAATATTTGTACGTTTCTAAAATGGACACTTAGAAACTTTTCTGCTGAAAACCACACAATGGATTCCTATGTAAGGAAATACAAGTTACTGGTAAGTACGCTTAGAATTACTTTTCAGGGTCAGTGCTGGGATAGAAGATGAGACACTGGGTTCTCTTCCGATAAAAGGTGATTAAATCGGAATTCGTAGTTCGTCTGATTTTAGAGGAATATTTACACGTTTGAAAAATGGACACTTAGAAACATTTCTGCTGAAAACCACACAATGGATTCCTAAGGAAGGATATACAAATTACTGGTAAGTATGCTTAGAATTACTTTTCAGGGTCAGTGCTGGGCTAAAAGATGCAGCACTGGGTTCTCTCCTGATAACAGGTGAGTAAATCAGAATTCGTAGTTCGACTGATTTTAGAGGAATATTTGTATGTTTGAAAAATGGACACTTAGAAACTTTTCTGCTGAAAACCACACAATGGATTCCTAAGGAAGGAAATACAAGTTACTGGTAAGTACGCTTTGAATTACTTTTCAGGGTCAGTACTGGGCTAAAAGATGCAGCACTGGGTTCTCTTCTGATAACAGGTGAGTAAATCGGAATTCGTAGTTCGACTGATTTTAGAGGAATATTTGTACGTTTCAAAAATGGACACTTAGAAACTTTTCTGCTGAAAACCACACAATGGATTCCTAAGGAAGGAAATACAAATTACTGGTAAGTATGCTTAGAATTACTTTTCAGGGTCACTGCTGGGCTAAAAGATGCAGCACTGGGTTCTCTCCTGATAACAGGTGAGTAAATCAGAATTCGTAGTTCGACTGATTTTAGAGGAATATTTGTACGTTTGAAAAATGGACACTTAGAAACTTTTCTGCTGAAAACCACACAATGGATTCCTAAGGAAGGAAATACAAGTTACTGGTAAGTACGCTTAGAATTACTTTTCAGGGTCAGCGCTGTGCAAAAAGATGAAGCACAGCGTTCTCTCCTGATAACAGGTGAGTAAATCGGAAATCGTAGTTCGACTGATTTTAGAGGAATATTTGTACGTTTCAAAAATGGACACTTAGAAACTTTTCTGCTGAAAACCACACAATGGATTCCTATGGAACAAAATATAAGTTACTGGTATGTACGCTTAGAATTACTTTTCAGGGTCAGTGCTGGGCTAAAAGATGCAGCACTGGGTTCTCTCCTGATGACAGGTGAGTAAATCGGAATTCGTAGTTCGGCTGATTTTAGAGGAACATTTGTATGTTTCAAAAATCGACGGAAACTTTTCTGGTGAAAACCACACAATGGATTCCTATGGAAGGAAATACAAGTTACTGGTATGTACGCTTAGAATTACTTTTCAGGGTCAGTGCTGGGCTAAAAATGCAGCACTGGTTTTCTCCTGATAACAGGTGAGTAAATCAGAATTCGTAGTTCGACTGATTTTAGAGGAATATTTGTACGTTTCAAAAATGGAAACTTAGAAACTTTTCTGCTGAAAACCACACAATGGATTCCTAAGGAAGGAAATACAAGTTACTCTTAAGTACGCTTAGAATTACTTTTCAGGGTCAGCGCTGTGCTAAAAGATGAAGCACAGCGTTCTCTCCTGGTAACAGGTGAGTAAATCGGAATTCGTAGTTCGACTGATTTTAGAGGAATATTTGTACGTTTCAAAAATGGACACTTAGAAACTTTTCTGCTGAAAACCACACAATGGATTCCTATGGAAGAAAATATAAGTTACTGGTATGTACGCTTAGAATTACTTTTCAGGGTCAGTGCTGGGCTAAAAGATGCAGCACTGGGTTCTCTCCTGATAACAGGTGAGTAAATCGGAATTCGTATGTTCGGCTGATTTTAAGAGGAATATTTGTATGTTTCAAAAATCGACAGAAACTTTTCTGGTGAAAACCACACAATGGATTCCTATGGAAGGAAATACAAGTTACTGGTAAGTATGCTCAGAATTACTTTTCACGGTCAGTGCTGGGCTAAAAGATGCAGCACTGGGTTCTCTCCTGATAACAGGTGAGTAAATCCGAATTCGTAGTTCGGCTGACTTTAGAGGAATATTTTTACTTTTTAAAAATGGACACAAACTTTTCTGCTGAAAACAACACAATGGATTCCTATGGAAGGAAATACAAGTTACTGGTAAGTACGCTTAGAATTACTTTTCAGGGTCAGTGCTGGGATAGAAGATGCGACACTGGGTTCTCTTCCGATAACATGTGATTAAATCGGAATTCGTAGTTCGTCTGATTTTAGAAGAATATTTGTACATTTCAAAAATGGACACTTAGAAACTTTTCTGCTGAAAACCACACGATGGATTCCTATGGAAGGAAATACAAGTTACTGGTAAGTACGTTTAGAATTACTTTTCAGGGTCAGTGCTGGGCTAAAACGTGCAGCACTGGATTCTATTCTGATAACAGGTGAGTAAATCGGAATTCATAGTTCGGCTGACTTTAGAGGAATATTTTTACTTTTTAAAAATGGACACAAACTTTTCTGCTGAAAACAACACAATGGATTCCTATGGAAGGAAATACAAGTTACTGGTAAGTACGCTTAGAATTACTTTTCAGGGTCAGTGCTGGGATAGAAGATGCAACACTGGGTTCTCTTCCGATAACATGTGATTAAATCGGAATTCGTAGTTCGTCTGATTTTAGAAGAATATTTGTACGTTTCAAAAATGGACACTTAGAAACTTTTCTGCTGAAAACCACACAATGGATTCCTATGTAAGGAAATACAAGTTACTGGTAAGTACGCTTAGAATTACTTTTCAGGGTCAGTGCTGGTCTAAAAGATGCAGCACTGGGTTCTCTCCTGATAACAGGTGAGTAAATCGGAATTCGTAGTTCGGCTGATTTTAGAGGAATATTTGTATGTTTCAAAAATCGACAGAAACTTTTCTGGTGAAAACCACACAATGGATTCCTATAAAAGGAAATACAATTTACTGGTAAGTACGCTTAGAATTACTTTTCAGGGTCAGTGCTGGGCTAAAAATGCAGCACTGGGTTCTCTCCTGATAACAGGTGAGTAAATCAGAATTCGTAGTTCGACTGATTTTAGAGGAATATTTGTACGTTTCAAAAATGGACACTTAGAAACTTTTCTGGTGAAAACCACACAATGGATTCCTATGGCAAGAAATACAATTTACAGGTAAGTACGCTTAGAATTTTTTTTCAGGGTCAGTGCTGGTCTAAAAGATGCAGCACTGGGTTCTCTCCTGATAACAAGTGAGTAAAACGGAATTCGTAGTTCAACTGATTTTAGAGGAATATTTGTACGTTTCAAAAATGGACACAAGCTTTTCTGCTGAAAACCACGCAATGGATTCCTATGGAAGGAAATACAAGTTACTGGTAAGTACAATTAGAATTACTTTTCAGGGTCAGTGCTGGGATAAAAGTTGCAGCACTGGGTTCTCTCCTGATAACAGGTGAGTAAATCGGAATTCGTAGTTCGGCTGATTTTAGAGGAATATTTTTACTTTTTCAAAATGGACACAAACTTTTCTGGTGAAAACAACACAATGGATTCCTATGGAAGGAAATACAAGTTACTGCTAAGTACGCTTAGAATTACTTTTCAGGGTCAGTGCTGGGATAGAAGATGCAACACTGGGTTCTCTTCCGATAACAGGTGATTAAATTGGAATTCGTAGTTCGTCTGATTTTAGAAGAATATTTGTACGTTTCAAAAATGGACACTTAGAAACTTTTCTGCTGAAAACCACACAATGGATTCCTATGTAAGGAAATACAAGTTACTGGTAAGGACGCTTGGAATTACTTTTCAGGGTCAGTGCTGGTCTAAAAGATGCAGCACTGGGTTCTCTCCTGATAACAGGTGAGTAAATCAGAATTTGTAGTTCGGCTGATTTTAGAGGAATATTTGTATGTTTCAAAAATCGACAGAAACTTTTCTGGTGAAAACCACACGATGGATTCCTTTGGAGGAAATACAAGTTACTGGTAAATACGCTTAGAATTACTTTTCAGGGTCAGCGCTGTGCTAAAAGATGAAGCCCAGCGTTCTCTCCTGATAACAGGTGAGTAAATCGGAATTCGTAGTTCGACTGATTTTAGAGGAATATTTGTATGTTTCAAAAATGTTCACTTAGAAACTTTTCTGCTGAAAACCACACAATGGATTCCTAAGGAAGGAAATACAAGTTACTGGTAAGTACGCTTAGAATTACTTTTCAGGGTCAGTACTGGGCTAAAAGATGCAGCACTGGGTTCTCTCCTGATAACAGGTGAGTAAATCGGAAATTGTCGTTCAACTGATTTTAGAGGAATATTTACACATTTGAAAAATGGACACTTAGAAACATTTCTGCTGAAAACCACACAATGGATTCCTAAGGAAGGAAATACAAATTACTGGTAAGTATGCTTAGAATTACTTTTCAGGGTCAGTGCTGGGCTAAAAGATGCAGCACTGGGTTCTCTCCTGATAACAGGTGAGTAAATCAGAATTCGTAGTTCGACTGATTTTAGAGGAATATTTGTACGTTTGAAAAATGGACACTTAGAAACTTTTCTGCTGAAAACCACACAATGGAATCCTACGGAAGGAAATACAAGTTACTGGTAAGTACGCTTAGAATTTCTTTTCAGGGTCAGTTATGTGCTAAAAGATGCAGGCCTGGGTTCTCTCCTGATTACAGGTGAGTAAATCGGAAATCGTACTTCGGCTGATTTTAGAGGAATATTTGTACGTTTCAAAAATGGACACTTAGAAACTTTTCTGCTGAAAACTACACAATGGATCCCTAAGGAAGGAAATACAAGTTACTGGTAAGTACGCTTAGAATTACTTTTCAGGGTCAGCGCTGTGCAAAAAGATGAAGCACAGCGTTCTCTCCTGATAACAGGTGAGTAAATCGGAAATCGTAGTTCGGCTGATTTTAGAGGAATGTTTGTACGTTGCAAAAATGGACACTTAAAAACTTTTTTGCTGAAAACCACACAATGGATTCCTAAGGAAGGAAATACAAGTTACTGGTAAGTAAGCTTAGAATTACTTTTCAGGGTCAGCGCTGTGCTAAAAGATGAAGCACAGCGTTCTCTCCTGATAACAGGTGAGTAAATCGGAATTCGTAGTTCGACTGATTTTAGAGGAATATTTGTACATTTCTAAAATGGACACTTAAAAACTTTTCTGCTGAAAACCACACAATGGATTCCTATGGAAGAAAATATAAGTTACTGGTATGTACGCATAGAATTACTTTTCAGGGTCAGTGCTCGGCTAAAAGATGCAGCACTGGGTTCTCTCCTGATAACAGGTGAGTATATCGGAAATCGTAGTTCGGCTGATTTTAGAGGAATATTTGTATGTTTCAAAAATCGACAGAAACTTTTCTGGTGAAAACCACACAATGGATTCCTATGGAAGGAAATACAAGTTACCGGTAAATACGCTTAGAATTACTTTTCAGGGTCAGTGCTGGGCTAAAAATTCAGCACTGGGTTCTCTCCTGATAACAGGTGAGTTCATCGGAAATCGTAGTTCGGCTGATTTTAGAGGAATATTTGTACGTTTCAAAAATGGACACTTAGAAACTTTTCTGCTGAAAACCACACAATGGATTCCTAAGGAAGGAAATACAAGTTACTGGTAAGTACGCTTAGAATTACTTTTCATGGTCAGCACTGTGCTAAAAGATGAAGCCCAGCGTTCTCTCCTGATAACAGGTGAGTAAATCGGAATTCGTAGTTCGGCTGATTTTAGAGTAATATTTGTACATTTCAAAAATGGACACTTGGAAACTTTTCTGCTGAAAACTACACAATGGATTCCTATGGAAGAAAATTCAAGTTACTGGTATGTACGCTTAGAATTACTTTTCAGGGTCAGTGCTGGGCTAAAAGATACAGCACTGGGTTCTCTCCTGATAACAGGTGAGTAAATCAGAATTCTTCGTTCGGCTGATTTTGGAGGAATATTTTTACTTTTTCAAAATGGACACAAACTTTTCTGCTGAAAACCACACAATCGATTCCTATGTAAGGAAATACAAGTTACTGGTAAGTACGCTTGGAATTACTTTTCAGGGTCAGTGCTGGTCTAAAAGATGCAGCACTGGGTTCTCTCCTGATAACAGGTGAGTAAATCGGAATTTGTAGTTCGGCTGATTTTAGAGGAATATTTGTATGTTTCAAAAATCAACAGAAACTTTTCTGGTGAAAACCACACAATGGATTCCTATGGAAGGAAATACATGTTACCGGTAAATACGCTTGGAATTACTTTTCAGGGTCAGTGCTGGGCTAAAAATGCAGCACTGGGTTCTCTCCTGATAACAGGTGAGTAAATAAGAATTCGTAATTTGACTTATTTTAGAGGAATATTTGTACGTTTCAAAAATGGACACTTGGAAACTTTTCTGCTGAAAACCACACAATGGATTCCTATGAAAGAAAATACAAGTTACTGGTATGTACGCTTAAAATTACTTTTCAGGGTCAGTGCTGGGCTAAAAGATGCAGCACTGGGTTCTCTCCCTATAACAGGTGAGTAAATTGGAATTCGTAGTTCAGCTGATTTTAGAGGAATATTTGTATGTTTCAAAAATCGACACTTAGAAAGTTTTCTGGTGAAAACCACACAATGGATTCCTATGGAAAGAAGTACAAGTTACAGGTAAGTACGCTTAGAATTACTTTTTAGGGTCAGTGCTGGTCTAAAAGATGCAGCACTGGGTTCTCTCCTGATAACAAGTGAGTAAAACGGAATTCGTAGTTCAACTGATTTTAGAGGAATATTTGTACGTTTCAAAAATGGACACAAACTTTTCTGCTGAAAACCACACAATGGATTCCTATGGAAGGAAATACAAGTTACTGGTCAGTACACTTAGAATTACTTTTCAGGGTCAGTACTGGGATAGAAGTTGCAGCACTGGGTTCTCTTCTGATAACAGGTGAGTAAATTGGAATTCGTAGTTCGGCTGATTTTAGAGAAATATTTGTATGTTTGAAAAATCGACAGAAACTTTTGTGGTGAAAATCACACAATGGATTCCTATGGAAGGAAATACAAGTTACTGGTAAGTACGCTTAGAATTACTTTTCAGGGTCAGTGCTGGGCTAAACATGCAGCACTGGGTTCTCTCCTGATAACAGGTGAGTAAATCAGAATTCGTAGTTCGACTGATTTTAGAGGAATATTTGTATGTTTCAAAAATAGACACTTAGAAACTTTTCTGCTGAAAACCACACAATGGATTCCTAAGGAAAGAAATACAAGTTACTGGTAAGTACGCTTAGAGTTACTTTTCAGGGTCAGCGCTGTGCTAAAAGATGAAGCACAGCGTTCTCTCCTGATAACAGGTGAGTAAATCGGAATTCGTAGTTCGACTGATTTTAGAGGAATATTTGTACGTTTAAAAAATGTACACTTAGAAACTTTTCTGCTGAAAGCCACACAATGGATTCCTATGGAAGAAAATATAAGTTACTGGTATGTACGCTTAGAATTACTTTTCAGGGTCAGTGCTGGGCTAAAAGATGCAGCACTGGATTCTCTCCTGATAACAGGTGAGTAAATCGGAATTCGTACTTCGGCTGATTTTAGATGAATATTTGTACGTTTCAAAAATAGACATAAACTTTTCTGGTGAAAACCACACAATGGATTCATATGGAAGGAAATACAAGTTACTGGTAAGTACGCTTAGAATTACTTTTCAGGGTGAGTGCTGGTCTAAAAGATGCAGCACTGGGTTCTCTCCTGAAAACAGGTGAGTAAATCGGAATTCGTAGTTTGGCTGATTTTAGAGGAATATTTTTACTTTTTAAAAATGGACACAAACTTTTCTGCTGAAAACAACAGAATGGATTCCTATGGAAGGAAATACAAGTTACTGGTAAGTACGCTTAGAATTACTTTTCAGGGTCAGTGCTGGGATAGAAGATGCGACACTGGGTTCTCTTCCGATAACAGGTGATTAAATCGGAATTCGTAGTTCGTCTGATTTTAGAAGAATATTTGTACGTTTCAAAAATGGACACTTAGAAACTTTTCTTCTGAAAACCACACAATGGATTCCTATGTAAGGAAATACAAGTTACTGGTAAGTACGCTTAGAATTACTTTTCAGGGTCAGTGCTGGTCTAAAAGATACAGCACTGGGTTCTCTCCTGATAACAGGTGGGTAAATCAGAATTCGTAGTTCGGCTGATTTTAGAGGAATATTTGTAAGTTTCAAAAATCGACAGAAACTTTTCTGGTGAAAACCACACAATGGATTCCTATGGAAAGAAATACAAGTTACTGGTAAGTACGCTTAGAATTACTTTTCAGGGTCAGCGCTGTGCTAAAGATGAAGCACAGCGTTCTCTCCTGATAACAGGTGAGTAAATCGGAATTCGTATTTCGACTGATTTTAGAGGAATATTTGTACATTTCAAAAATGGACACTTGGAAAATTTTCTGCTGAAAACCACACAATGGATTCCTATGAAAGAAAATACAAGTTACTGGTATGTAGGCTTAGAATTACTTTTCAGGGTCAGTGCTGGGCTAAAAGATGCAGCACTGGGTTCTCTCCCGATAACACGTGAGTAAATCAGAATTCGTAGTTCGGCTGATTTTAGAGTAATATTTGTACATTTCAAAAATGGACAGTTGGAAACTTTTCTGCTGAAAACTACACAATGGATTCCTATGGAAGAAAATTCAAGTTACTGGTAAGTACAATTAGAATTACTTTTCAGGGTCAGTGCTGGGCTAAAAATGCAGCACTGGGTTCTCTCCTGATAACAGGTGAGTAAATCAGAATTCGTAGTTCGACTGATTTTAGAGGAATATTTGTATGTTTCAAAAATCGACAGAAACGTTTGTGGTGAAAATCACAAAATGGATTCCTATGGAAGGAAATACAAGTTACTGGTAAGTACGCTTAGAATTACTTTTCAGGGTCAGTGCTGGGCTAAAAATGCAGCACTGGGTTCTCTCCTGATAACAGGTGAGTAAATCAGAATTCGTAGTTCGACTGATTTTAGAGGAATATTTGTACGTTTCAAAAATGGGCACTTAGAAACATTTCTGCTGAAAACCACACAATGGATTCCTAAGGAAGGAAATACAAGTTACTGGTAAGTACGCTTAGAATTACTTTTCAGGGTCAGTGCTGGGCTAAAAGATGCAGCACTGGGTTCTCTCCTGATAACAGGTGAGTAAATCGGAATTCGTAGTTCGGCTGATTTTAGAGGAATATTTGTATGTTTCAAAAATCGACAGAAACTTTTCTGGTGAAAACCACACAATGGATTCTTATGGAAGGAAATACAAGTTACTGGTAAGTACGCTTAGAATTACTTTTCAGAGTCAGCGCTGTGCTAAAAGATGAAGCAGAGGGTTCTCTCCTGATAACAGGTGAGTAAATCGGAATTCGTAGTTTGACTGATTTTAGAGGAATATTTGAACATTTCAAAAATGGACACTTAGAAACTTTTCTGCTGAAAACCACACAATGGATTCCTATGGAAGAAAATACAAGTTACTGGTATGTACGCTTAGAATTACTTTTCAGGGTCAGTGCTGGGCTAAAAGATGCAGCACTGGGTTCTCTCCCGATACCAGGTGAGTAAATTCGAATTAGTAGTTCGGCTGATTTTAGAGGAATATTTGTACGTTTCAAAAATCGACACTTAGAAACTTTTATGGTGAAAACCACACAATGGATTCCTCTGGAAAGAGATACAAGTTACAGGTAAATACGCTTAGAATTACTTTTCAGGGTCATTTCTGGTCTAAAAGATGCTGCAGTGGGTTCTCTCCTGATAACAAGTGAGTAAATCAGAATTCATAGTTCAACTGATTTTAGAGGAATATTTGTACGTTTCAAAAATGGACACAAACTTTTCTGCTGAAAACCACACAATGGATTCCTATGGAAGGAAATACAAGTTACTGGTAAGTACACTTAGAATTACTTTTCAGGGTCAGTGCTGGGATAGAAGATGCAGCACTGGGTTCTCTTCTGATAACAGGTGAGTAAATCAGAATTCGTAGTTCGACTGATTTTAGAAGAATATTTGTACATTTCAAAAAAGGACTCTTAGAAACTTTTCTGCTGAAAACCACACAATAGATTCCTATGGAAAGAAATACAAGTTACTGCTAAGTCCGCTTAGAATTACTTTTTAGGGACAGTGCTGGTCTAAAAGATGCAGCACTGGGTTCTCTCCTGATAACAGGTGAGTAAATCGGAATTCGTAGTTCGGCTGAATTTAGAGGAATATTTGTATGTTTCAAAAATTGACAGAAACTTTTCTGGTGAAAACCACAGAATGGATTCCTATGGGGAAATACAAGTTACTGGTAAGTACGCTTAGAATTACTTCTCAGGGTCAGTGCTGGGCTAAATGATGCAGCACTGGGTTCTCTCCTGATAACAGGTGAGTAAATCGGAATTCATAGTTCGACTATTTTTGAAGAATATTTGTAGGTTTCAAAAATGGACACTTCGCATCTTTTCTGCTGAAAACCACACGATGGATTCCTACGGAAGAAAACACAAGTTACTGGTAAGTACGTTTAGAATTACTTTTCAGGGTCAGTGCTGGGCTAAAAGGTGCAGCACTGGATTCTCTCCTGATAACAGGTGAGTAAATCGGAATTCGTACTTCGGCTGATTTTAGATGAATATTTGTACGTTTCAAAAATAGACAGAAACTTTTCTGGTGAAAACCACACAATGGATTCATATGGAAGGAAATACAAGTTACTGGTAAGTACGCTTAGAATGACTTTTCAGGGTGAGTGCTGGTCTAAAAGATGCAGCACTGGGTTCTCTCCTGAAAACAGGTGAGTAAATCGGAATTCGTAGTTTGGCTGATTTTAGAGGAATATTTTTACTTTTTAAAAATGGACACAAACTTTTCTGCTGAAAACAACAGAATGGATTCCTATATAAGGAAATACAAGTTACTGGTAAGTACGCTTAGAATTACATTTCAGGGTCAGTGCTGGGATAGAAGATGCGACACTGGGTTCTCTTCCGATAACAGGTGATTAAATCGGAATTCGTAGTTCGTCTGATTTTAGAAGAATATTTGTACGTTTCAAAAATTGACCCTTAGAAACTTTTCTTCTGAAAACCACACAATGGATTCCTATGTAAGGAAATACAAGTTACTGGTAAGTACGCTTAGAATTACTTTTCAGGGTCAGTGCTGGTCTAAAAGATGCAGCACTGGGTTCTCTCCTGTTAACAGGTGGGTAAATCGGAATTCGTAGTTCAGCTGATTTTAGAGGAATATTTGTATGTTTCAAAAATCGACAGAAACTTTTCTGGTGAAAACCACACAATGGATTCCTATGTAAGGAAATACAAGTTACTGGTAAGTACGCTTAGAATTACTTTTCAGGGTCAGTGCTGGGCTAAAAATGCAGCACTGGGTTCTCTCCTGATAACAGGTGAGTACATCAGAATTCATAGTTCGACTGATTTTAGAGGAATATTTGTGCGTTTCAAAAATGGACACTTAGAAACTTTTATGTTGAAAACCACACAATGGATTCCTAAGGAAGGAAATACAAGTTACTGGTAAGTACGCTTAGAATTACTTTTCAGGGTCAGCGCTGTGCTAAAAGATGAAGCACAGCGTTCTCTCCTGATAACAGGTGAGTAAATCGGAATTCGTATTTCGACTGATTTTAGAGGAATATTTGAACATTTCAAAAATGGACACTTGGAAAATTTTCTGCTGAAAACCACACAATGGATTCCTATGGAAGAAAATACAAGTTACAGGTAAGTATGCTTAGAATTACTTTTCAGGGTCAGTGCTGGTCTTAAAGATGCAGCACTGGGTTCTCTCCTGATAACAAGTGAGTAAAACGGAATTCGTAGTTCAACTGATTTTAGAGGAATATTTGTATGTTTCAAAAATGGACACAAACTTTTCTGCTGAAAACCACACAATGGATTCCTATGGAAGGAAATACAAGTTACTGGTAAGTACACTTAGAATTACTTTTCAGGGTCAGTGCTGGGATAGAAGTTGCACCACTGGGTTGTCTTCTGATAACAGGTGAGTAAATTGGAATTCGTAGTTCGGCTGATTTTAGAGGAATATTTGTATGTTTCAAAAATCGACAGAAACGTTTGTGGTGAAAATCACACAATGGATTCCTATGGAAGGAAATACAAGTTACTGGTAAGTATGCTTAGAATTACTTTTCAGGGTCAGTGCTGGGCTAAAAATGCAGCACTGGGTTCTCTCCTGATAACAGGTGAGTAAATCAGAATTCGTAGTTCGACTGATTTTAGAGGAATATTTGTACGTTTCAAAAATGGGCACTTAGAAACATTTCTGCTGAAAACCACACAATGGATTCCTAAGGAAGGAAATACAAGTTACTGGTAAGTACGCTTAGAATTACTTTTCAGGGTCAGTGCTGGGCTAAAAGATGCAGCACTGGGTTCTCTCCTGATAACAGGTGAGTAAATCGGAATTCGTAGTTCGGCTGATTTTAGAGGAATATTTGTATGTTTCAAAAATCGACAGAAACTTTTCTGGTGAAAACCACACAATGGATTCTTATGGAAGGAAATACAAGTTACTGGTAAGTAGGCTTAGAATTAGTTTTCAGAGTCAGCGCTGTGCTAAAAGATGAAGCAGAGGGTTCTCTCCTGATAACAGGTGAGTAAATCGGAATTCGTAGTTCGACTGATTTTAGAGGAATATTTGAACGTTTCAAAAATGGACACTTAGAAACTTTTCTGCTGAAAACCACACAATGGATTCCTATGGAAGAAAATACAAGTTACTGGTATGTACGCTTAGAATTACTTTTCAGGGTCAGTGCTGGGCTAAAAGATGCAGCACTGGGTTCTCTCCCGATACCAGGTGAGTAAATTCGAATTAGTAGTTCAGCTGATTTTAGAGGAATATTTGTACGTTTCAAAAATCGACACTTAGAAACTTTTATGGTGAAAACCACACAATGGATTCCCATGGAAAGAGATACAAGTTACAGGTAAATACGCTTAGAATTACTTTTCAGGGTCATTTCTGGTCTAAAAGATGCTGCAGTGGGTTCTCTCCTGATAACAAGTGAGTAAATCAGAATTCATAGTTCAACTGATTTTAGAGGAATATTTGTATGTTTCAAAAATGGACAAAAACTTTTCTGCTGAAAACCACACAATGGATTCCTATGGAAGGAAATACAAGTTACTGGTAAGTCCGCTTAGAATTACTTTTTAGGGTCAGTGCTGGGCTAAAACGTGCAGCACTGGATTCTATCCTGATTAGAGGTGAGTAAATCGGAATTCGTAGTTCGGCTGACTTTAGAGGAATATTTTTACTTTTTAAAAATGGACACAAACTTTTCTGCTGAAAACAACACAATGGATTCCTATGGAAGGAAATACAAGTTACTGGTAAGTACGCTTAGAATTACTTTTCAGGGTCAGTGCTGGGATAGAAGATGCGACACTGGGTTCTCTTCCGATAACGTGATTAAATCGGAGTTCGTAGTTCGTCTGATTTTAGAAGAATATTTGTACGTTTCAAAAATGGACACTTAGAAACTTTTCTGCTGAAAACCACACAATGGATTCCTATGTAAGGAAATACAGGTTACTGGTAAGTACGCTTAGAATTACTTTTCAGGGTCAGTGCTGGTCTAAAAGATGCAGCACTGGGTTCTCTCCTGATAACAGGTGAGTAAATCGGAATTCGTAGTTTGGCTGATTTTAGAGGAATATTTGTATGTTTCAAAAATCGACAGAAACTTTTCTGGTGAAAACCACACAATGGATTCCTATGGAAGGAAATACAAGTTACTGGTAAGTACGCTTAGAATTACTTTTCAGGGTCAGTGCTGGGCTAAAAGATGCAGCACTGGGTTCTCTCCCGATAACAGGTGAGTAAATTGGAATTCGTAGTTCGGCTGATTTTAGAGGAATATTTTACGTTTCAAAAATCGACACAAGCTTTTCTGCTGAAAACCACGCAATGGATTCCTATGGAAGGAAATACAAGTTACTGGTAAGTACAATTAGAATTACTTTTCAGGGTCAGTGCTGGGATAGAAGTTGCAGCACTGGGTTCTCTTCTGATAACAGGTGAGTAAATTGGAATTCGTAGTTCGGCTGATTTTAGAGGAATATTTGTATGTTTCAAAAATCGACAGAAACTTTTGTGGTGAAAATCACACAATGGATTCTTATGGAAGGAAATACAAGTTACTGGTAAGTACGCTTAGAATTACTTTTCAGGGTCAGTGCTGGTCTAAAAGATGCAGCACTGGGTTCTCTCCTGATAACAGGTGAGAAAATCAGAATTCGTAGTTCGACTGATTTTAGAGGAATATTTGTACGTTTCAAAAATGGACACTTAGAAACTTTTCTGCTGAAAACCACACAATGGATTCCTAAGGAAGGAAATACAAGTTACTGGTAAGTACGCTTAGAATTACTTTTCAGGGTCAGCGCTGTGCTAAAAGATGAAGCACAGCGTTCTCTCCTTATAACAGGTGAGTAAATCGGAATTCGTAGTTCGACTGATTTTAGAGGAATATTTGTACGTTTCAAAAATGGACACTTAGAAACTTTTCTGCTGAAAACCACACAATGGATTCCTATGGAAGAAAATATAAGTTACTGGTATGTACGCTTAGAATTACTTTTCAGGGTCAGTGCTGGGCTAAAAGATGCAGCACTGGGTTCTCTCCTGATAACAAGTGAGTAAATCAGAATTCGTAGTTCGGCTGATTTTAGAGGAATATTTGTATGTTTCAAAAATTAACAGAAACTTTTCTGGTGAAAACCACACAATGGATTTCTATGGAAGGAAATACAATTTACTGGTAAGTACGCTTAGAATTACTTTTCAGGGTCAGTGCTGGGCTAAAAGATGCAGCACTGGGTTCTCTCCTGATAACAGGTGAGTAAATCGGAATTCATAGTTCGACTGATTTTTGAAGAATATTTTTACTTTTTAAAAATGGACACAAACTTTTCTGCTGAAAACAACACAATGGATTCCTATGGAAGGAAATACAAGTTACTGGTAAGTACGCTTAGAATAACTTTTCAGGGTCAGTGCTGGTGTAAAAGATGCAGCACTGGTTTTTCTCCTGATAACAGGTTAGTAAATCGGAATTCGTAGTTCGGCTGATTTTAGAAGAATATTTGTACGTTTCAAAAATCGACACTTAGAAACTTTTCTGGTGAAAACCACACAATGGATTCCTATGGGGTAATACAAGTTACTGGTAAGTACGCTTAGAATTACTTTTCAGGGACAGTGCTGCTCTAAAAGATGCAGCACTGGGTTCTCTCCTGATAACAGGTGAGTAAATCGGAATTCGTAGTTCGGCTGATTTTAGAGGAATATTTGTACGTTTCAAAAATCGACACTTAGAAACTTTTCTGCTGAAAACCACACAATGGATTCCTATGGAAAGAAATACAAGTTACTGCTGAGTCCGCTTAGAATTACTTTTTAGGGTCAGTGCTGGGATAGAAGATGCGACACTGGGTTCTCTTCCGATAACATGTGATTAAATCGGAATTCGTAGTTCGTCTGATTTTAGAAGAATATTTGTACGTTTCAAAAATGGACACTTAGAAACTTTTCTGCTGAAAACCACACAATGGATTCCTATGTAAGGAAATACAGGTTACTGGTAAGTACGCTTAGAATTACTTTTCAGGGTCAGTGCTGGTCTAAAAGATGCAGCACTGGGTTCTCTCCTGATAACAGGTGAGTAAATCGGAATTCGTAGTTCGGCTGATTTTAGAGGAATGTTTGTATGTTTCAAAAATCGACAGAAACTTTTCTGGTGAAAACCACACAATGGATTCCTATGGAAGGAAATACAAGTTACTGGTAAGTACGCTTAGAATTACTTTTCAGGGTCAGTGCTGGGCTAAAAGATGCACCACTGGGTTCTCTCCCGATAACAGGTGAGTAAATTGGAATTCGTAGTTCGGCTGATTTTATAGGAATATTTGTACGTTTCAAAAATCGACACAAGCTTTTCTGCTGAAAACCACGCAATGGATTCCTATGGAAGGAAATACAAGTTACTGGTAAGTACAATTAGAATTACTTTTCAGGGTCAGTGCTGGGATAGAGGTTGCAGCACTGGGTTCTCTTCTGATAACAGGTGAGTAAATTGGAATTCGTAGTTCGGCTGATTTTAGAGGAATATTTGTATGTTTCAAAAATCGACAGAAACTTTTGTGGTGAAAATCACACAATGGATTCTTATGGAAGGAAATACAAGTTACTGGTAAGTACGCTTAGAATTACTTTTCAGGGTCAGTGCTGGGCTAAAAGATGCACCACTGGGTTCTCTCCCGATAACAGGTGAGTAAATTGGAATTCGTAGTTCGGCTGATTTTAGAGGAATATTTGTACGTTTCAAAAATCGACACAAGCTTTTCTGCTGAAAACCACGCAATGGATTCCTATGGAAGGAAATACAAGTTACTGGTAAGTACAATTAGAATTACTTTTCAGGGTCAGTGCTGGGATAGAGGTTGCAGCACTGGGTTCTCTTCTGATAACAGGTGAGTAAATTGGAATTCGTAGTTCGGCTGATTTTAGAGGAATATTTGTATGTTTCAAAAATCGACAGAAACTTTTGTGGTGAAAATCACACAATGGATTCTTATGGAAGGAAATACAAGTTACTGGTAAGTACGCTTAGAATTACTTTTCAGGGTCAGTGCTGGTCTAAAAGATGCAGCACTGGGTTCTCTCCTGATAACAGGAGAGAAAATCAGAATTCGTAGTTCGACTGATTTTAGAGGAATATTTGAACGTTTCAAAAATGGACACTTAGAAACTTTTCTGCTGAAAACCACACAATGGATTCCTAAGGAAGGAAATACAAGTTACTGGTAAGTACGCTTAGAATTACTTTTCAGGGTCAGCGCTATGCTAAAAGATGAAGCGCAGCGTTCGCACCTGATAACAGGTGAGTAAATCGGAATTCGTAGTTTGACTGATTTTAGAGGAATATTTGTACGTTTCAAAAATGGACACAAACTTTTCTGCTGAAAACCACACAATGGATTCCTATGGAAGAAAATACAAGTTACTGGTATGTACGCTTAGAATTACTTTTCAGGGTCAGTGCTGGGCTAAAAGATGCAGCACTGGGTTCTCTCCCGATACCAGGTGAGTAAATTCGAATTAGTAGTTCAGCTGATTTTAGAGGAATATTTGTACGTTTCAAAAATCGACACTTAGAAACTTTTATGGTGAAAACCACACAATGGATTCCCATGGAAAGAGATACAAGTTACAGGTAAATACGCTTAGAATTACTTTTCAGGGTCATTTCTGGTCTAAAAGATGCTGCAGTGGGTTCTCTCCTGATAACAAGTGAGTAAATCAGAATTCATAGTTCAACTGATTTTAGAGGAATATTTGTATGTTTCAAAAATGGACAAAAACTTTTCTGCTGAAAACCACACAATGGATTCCTATGGAAGGAAATACAAGTTACTGGTAAGTACACTTAGAATTACTTTTCAGGGTCAGTGCTGGGATAGAAGATGCAGCACTGGGTTCTCTTCTGATAACAGGTGAGTAAATCGGAATTCGTAGTTCGACTGATTTTAGAAGAATATTTGTACATTTCAAAAAAGGACTCTTAGAAACTTTTCTGCTGAAAACCACACAATAGATTCCTATGGAAAGAAATACAAGTTACTGCTAAGTCCGCTTAGAATTACTTTTTAGGGACAGTGCTGGTCTAAAAGATGCAGCACTGGGTTCTCTCCTGATAACAGGTGAGTAAATCGGAATTCGTAGTTCGGCTGATTTTAGAGGAATATTTGTATGTTTCAAAAATTGACAGAATCTTTTCTGGTGAAAACCACAGAATGGATTCCTATGGGGAAATACAAGTTACTGGTAAGTACGCTTAGAATTACTTCTCAGGGTCAGTGCTGGGCTAAATGATGCAGCACTGGGTTCTCTCCTGATAACAGGTGAGTAAATCGGAATTCATAGTTCGACTATTTTTTGAAGAATATTTGTAGGTTTCAAAAATGGACACTTCGCATCTTTTCTGCTGAAAACCACACGATGGATTCCTACGGAAGAAAACACAAGTTACTGGTAAGTACGTTTAGAATTACTTTTCAGGGTCAGTGCTGGGCTAAAAGGTGCAGCACTGGATTCTCTCCTGATAACAGGTGAGTAAATCGGAATTCGTACTTCGGCTGATTTTAGATGAATATTTGTACGTTTCAAAAATAGACAGAAACTTTTCTGGTGAAAACCACACAATGGATTCATATGGAAGGAAATACAAGTTACTGGTAAGTACGCTTAGAATGACTTTTCAGGGTGAGTGCTGGTCTAAAAGATGCAGCACTGGGTTCTCTCCTGAAAACAGGTGAGTAAATCGGAATTCGTAGTTTGGCTGATTTTAGAGGAATATTTTTACTTTTTAAAAATGGACACAAACTTTTCTGCTGAAAACAACAGAATGGATTCCTATATAAGGAAATACAAGTTACTGGTAAGTACGCTTAGAATTACTTTTCAGGGTCAGTGCTGGGATAGAAGATGCGACACTGGGTTCTCTTCCGATAACAGGTGATTAAATCAGAATTCGTAGTTCGTCTGATTTTAGAAGAATATTTGTACGTTTCAAAAATTGACCCTTAGAAACTTTTCTTCTGAAAACCACACAATGGATTCCTAAGGAAGGAAATACAAGTTACTGGTAAGTACGCTTAGAATTACTTTTCAGGGTCAGCGCTGTGCTAAAAGATGAAGCACAGCGTTCTCTCCTGATAACAGGTGAGTAAATCGGAATTCGTAGTTCGACTGATTTTAGAGGAATATTTGTACGTTTCAAAAATGGACACTTAGAAACTTTTCTGCTGAAAACCACACAATGGATTCCTATGGAAGAAAATATAAGTTACTGGTATGTACGCTTAGAATTACTTTTCAGGGTCAGTGCTGGGCTAAAAGATGCAGCACTGGGTTCTCTCCTGATAACAAGTGAGTAAATCAGAATTCGTAGTTCGGCTGATTTTAGAGGAATATTTGTATGTTTCAAAAATTAACAGAAACTTTTCTGGTGAAAACCACACAATGGATTTCTATGGAAGGAAATACAATTTACTGGTAAGTACGCTTAGAATTACTTTTCAGGGTCAGTGCTGGGCTAAAAGATGCAGCACTGGGTTCTCTCCTGATAACAGGTGAGTAAATCGGAATTCATAGTTCGACTGATTTTTGAAGAATATTTTTACTTTTTAAAAATGGACACAAACTTTTCTGCTGAAAACAACACAATGGATTCCTATGGAAGGAAATACAAGTTACTGGTAAGTACGCTTAGAATAACTTTTCAGGGTCAGTGCTGGTGTAAAAGATGCAGCACTGGTTTTTCTCCTGATAACAGGTTAGTAAATCGGAATTCGTAGTTCGGCTGATTTTAGAAGAATATTTGTACGTTTCAAAAATCGACACTTAGAAACTTTTCTGGTGAAAACCACACAATGGATTCCTATGGGGTAATACAAGTTACTGGTAAGTACGCTTAGAATTACTTTTCAGGGACAGTGCTGCTCTAAAAGATGCAGCACTGGGTTCTCTCCTGATAACAGGTGAGTAAATCGGAATTCGTAGTTCGGCTGATTTTAGAGCAATATTTGTACGTTTCAAAAATCGACACTTAGAAACTTTTCTGCTGAAAACCACACAATGGATTCCTATGGAAAGAAATACAAGTTACTGCTGAGTCCGCTTAGAATTACTTTTTAGGGTCAGTGCTGGGATAGAAGATGCGACACTGGGTTCTCTTCCGATAACATGTGATTAAATCGGAATTCGTAGTTCGTCTGATTTTAGAAGAATATTTGTACGTTTCAAAAATGGACACTTAGAAACTTTTCTGCTGAAAACCACACAATGGATTCCTATGTAAGGAAATACAGGTTACTGGTAAGTACGCTTAGAATTACTTTTCAGGGTCAGTGCTGGTCTAAAAGATGCAGCACTGGGTTCTCTCCTGATAACAGGTGAGTAAATCGGAATTCGTAGTTCGGCTGATTTTAGAGGAATGTTTGTATGTTTCAAAAATCGACAGAAACTTTTCTGGTGAAAACCACACAATGGATTCCTATGGAAGGAAATACAAGTTACTGGTAAGTACGCTTAGAATTACTTTTCAGGGTCAGTGCTGGGCTAAAAGATGCACCACTGGGTTCTCTCCCGATAACAGGTGAGTAAATTGGAATTCGTAGTTCGGCTGATTTTATAGGAATATTTGTACGTTTCAAAAATCGACACAAGCTTTTCTGCTGAAAACCACGCAATGGATTCCTATGGAAGGAAATACAAGTTACTGGTAAGTACAATTAGAATTACTTTTCAGGGTCAGTGCTGGGATAGAGGTTGCAGCACTGGGTTCTCTTCTGATAACAGGTGAGTAAATTGGAATTCGTAGTTCGGCTGATTTTAGAGGAATATTTGTATGTTTCAAAAATCGACAGAAACTTTTGTGGTGAAAATCACACAATGGATTCTTATGGAAGGAAATACAAGTTACTGGTAAGTACGCTTAGAATTACTTTTCAGGGTCAGTGCTGGGCTAAAAGATGCACCACTGGGTTCTCTCCCGATAACAGGTGAGTAAATTGGAATTCGTAGTTCGGCTGATTTTAGAGGAATATTTGTACGTTTCAAAAATCGACACAAGCTTTTCTGCTGAAAACCACGCAATGGATTCCTATGGAAGGAAATACAAGTTACTGGTAAGTACAATTAGAATTACTTTTCAGGGTCAGTGCTGGGATAGAGGTTGCAGCACTGGGTTCTCTTCTGATAACAGGTGAGTAAATTGGAATTCGTAGTTCGGCTGATTTTAGAGGAATATTTGTATGTTTCAAAAATCGACAGAAACTTTTGTGGTGAAAATCACACAATGGATTCTTATGGAAGGAAATACAAGTTACTGGTAAGTACGCTTAGAATTACTTTTCAGGGTCAGTGCTGGTCTAAAAGATGCAGCACTGGGTTCTCTCCTGATAACAGGAGAGAAAATCAGAATTCGTAGTTCGACTGATTTTAGAGGAATATTTGAACGTTTCAAAAATGGACACTTAGAAACTTTTCTGCTGAAAACCACACAATGGATTCCTAAGGAAGGAAATACAAGTTACTGGTAAGTACGCTTAGAATTACTTTTCAGGGTCAGCGCTGTGCTAAAAGATGAAGCACAGCGTTCTCTCCTGATAACAGGTGAGTAAATCGGAATTCGTAGTTTGACTGATTTTAGAGGAATATTTGTACGTTTCAAAAATGGACACAAACTTTTCTGCTGAAAACCACACAATGGATTCCTATGGAAGGAAATACAAGTTACTGGTAAGTACAATTAGAATTACTTTTCAGGGTCAGTGCTGGGATAGAGGTTGCAGCACTGGGTTCTCTCCCGATACCAGGTGAGTAAATTCGAATTAGTAGTTCAGCTGATTTTAGAGGAATATTTGTACGTTTCAAAAATCGACACTTAGAAACTTTTATGGTGAAAACCACACAATGGATTCCCATGGAAAGAGATACAAGTTACAGGTAAATACGCTTAGAATTACTTTTCAGGGTCATTTCTGGTCTAAAAGATGCTGCAGTGGGTTCTCTCCTGATAACAAGTGAGTAAATCAGAATTCATAGTTCAACTGATTTTAGAGGAATATTTGTATGTTTCAAAAATGGACAAAAACTTTTCTGCTGAAAACCACACAATGGATTCCTATGGAAGGAAATACAAGTTACTGGTAAGTACACTTAGAATTACTTTTCAGGGTCAGTGCTGGGATAGAAGATGCAGCACTGGGTTCTCTTCTGATAACAGGTGAGTAAATCGGAATTCGTAGTTCGACTGATTTTAGAAGAATATTTGTACATTTCAAAAAAGGACTCTTAGAAACTTTTCTGCTGAAAACCACACAATAGATTCCTATGGAAAGAAATACAAGTTACTGCTAAGTCCGCTTAGAATTACTTTTTAGGGACAGTGCTGGTCTAAAAGATGCAGCACTGGGTTCTCTCCTGATAACAGGTGAGTAAATCGGAATTCGTAGTTCGGCTGATTTTAGAGGAATATTTGTATGTTTCAAAAATTGACAGAATCTTTTCTGGTGAAAACCACAGAATGGATTCCTATGGGGAAATACAAGTTACTGGTAAGTACGCTTAGAATTACTTCTCAGGGTCAGTGCTGGGCTAAATGATGCAGCACTGGGTTCTCTCCTGATAACAGGTGAGTAAATCGGAATTCATAGTTCGACTATTTTTTGAAGAATATTTGTAGGTTTCAAAAATGGACACTTCGCATCTTTTCTGCTGAAAACCACACGATGGATTCCTACGGAAGAAAACACAAGTTACTGGTAAGTACGTTTAGAATTACTTTTCAGGGTCAGTGCTGGGCTAAAAGGTGCAGCACTGGATTCTCTCCTGATAACAGGTGAGTAAATCGGAATTCGTACTTCGGCTGATTTTAGATGAATATTTGTACGTTTCAAAAATAGACAGAAACTTTTCTGGTGAAAACCACACAATGGATTCATATGGAAGGAAATACAAGTTACTGGTAAGTACGCTTAGAATGACTTTTCAGGGTGAGTGCTGGTCTAAAAGATGCAGCACTGGGTTCTCTCCTGAAAACAGGTGAGTAAATCGGAATTCGTAGTTTGGCTGATTTTAGAGGAATATTTTTACTTTTTAAAAATGGACACAAACTTTTCTGCTGAAAACAACAGAATGGATTCCTATATAAGGAAATACAAGTTACTGGTAAGTACGCTTAGAATTACTTTTCAGGGTCAGTGCTGGGATAGAAGATGCGACACTGGGTTCTCTTCCGATAACAGGTGATTAAATCGGAATTCGTAGTTCGTCTGATTTTAGAAGAATATTTGTACGTTTCAAAAATTGACCCTTAGAAACTTTTCTTCTGAAAACCACACAATGGATTCCTATGTAAGGAAATACAAGTTACTGGTAAGTACGCTTAGAATTACTTTTCAGGGTCAGTGCTGGTCTAAAAGATGCAGCACTGGGTTCTCTCCTGTTAACAGGTGGGTAAATCGGAATTCGTAGTTCGGCTGATTTTAGAGGAATATTTGTATGTTTCAAAAATCGACAGAAACTTTTCTGGTGAAAACCACACAATGGATTCCTATGTAAGGAAATACAAGTTACTGGTAAGTACGCTTAGAATTACTTTTCAGGGTCAGTGCTGGGCTAAAAATGCAGCACTGGGTTCTCTCCTGATAACAGGTGAGTACATCAGAATTCATAGTTCGACTGATTTTAGAGGAATATTTGTGCGTTTCAAAAATGGACACTTAGAAACTTTTATGTTGAAAACCACACAATGGATTCCTAAGGAAGGAAATACAAGTTACTGGTAAGTACGCTTAGAATTACTTTTCAGGGTCAGCGCTGTGCTAAAAGATGAAGCACAGCGTTCTCTCCTGATAACAGGTGAGTAAATCGGAATTCGTATTTCGACTGATTTTAGAGGAATATTTGAACATTTCAAAAATGGACACTTGGAAAATTTTCTGCTGAAAACCACACAATGGATTCCTATGGAAGAAAATACAAGTTACAGGTAAGTATGCTTAGAATTACTTTTCAGGGTCAGTGCTGGTCTTAAAGATGCAGCACTGGGTTCTCTCCTGATAACAAGTGAGTAAAACGGAATTCGTAGTTCAACTGATTTTAGAGGAATATTTGTATGTTTCAAAAATGGACACAAACTTTTCTGCTGAAAACCACACAATGGATTCCTATGGAAGGAAATACAAGTTACTGGTAAGTACACTTAGAATTACTTTTCAGGGTCAGTGCTGGGATAGAAGTTGCACCACTGGGTTGTCTTCTGATAACAGGTGAGTAAATTGGAATTCGTAGTTCGGCTGATTTTAGAGGAATATTTGTATGTTTCAAAAATCGACAGAAACGTTTGTGGTGAAAATCACACAATGGATTCCTATGGAAGGAAATACAAGTTACTGGTAAGTATGCTTAGAATTACTTTTCAGGGTCAGTGCTGGGCTAAAAATGCAGCACTGGGTTCTCTCCTGATAACAGGTGAGTAAATCAGAATTCGTAGTTCGACTGATTTTAGAGGAATATTTGTACGTTTCAAAAATGGGCACTTAGAAACATTTCTGCTGAAAACCACACAATGGATTCCTAAGGAAGGAAATACAAGTTACTGGTAAGTACGCTTAGAATTACTTTTCAGGGTCAGTGCTGGGCTAAAAGATGCAGCACTGGGTTCTCTCCTGATAACAGGTGAGTAAATCGGAATTCGTAGTTCGGCTGATTTTAGAGGAATATTTGTATGTTTCAAAAATCGACAGAAACTTTTCTGGTGAAAACCACACAATGGATTCTTATGGAAGGAAATACAAGTTACTGGTAAGTAGGCTTAGAATTAGTTTTCAGAGTCAGCGCTGTGCTAAAAGATGAAGCAGAGGGTTCTCTCCTGATAACAGGTGAGTAAATCGGAATTTGTAGTTCGACTGATTTTAGAGGAATATTTGAACGTTTCAAAAATGGACACTTAGAAACTTTTCTGCTGAAAACCACACAATGGATTCCTATGGAAGAAAATACAAGTTACTGGTATGTACGCTTAGAATTACTTTTCAGGGTCAGTGCTGGGCTAAAAGATGCAGCACTGGGTTCTCTCCCGATACCAGGTGAGTAAATTCGAATTAGTAGTTCAGCTGATTTTAGAGGAATATTTGTACGTTTCAAAAATCGACACTTAGAAACTTTTATGGTGAAAACCACACAATGGATTCCCATGGAAAGAGATACAAGTTACAGGTAAATACGCTTAGAATTACTTTTCAGGGTCATTTCTGGTCTAAAAGATGCTGCAGTGGGTTCTCTCCTGATAACAAGTGAGTAAATCAGAATTCATAGTTCAACTGATTTTAGAGGAATATTTGTATGTTTCAAAAATGGACAAAAACTTTTCTGCTGAAAACCACACAATGGATTCCTATGGAAGGAAATACAAGTTACTGGTAAGTACGCTTAGAATTACTTTTCAGGGTCAGTGCTGGGATAGAAGATGCAGCACTGGGTTCTCTTCTGATAACAGGTGAGTAAATCGGAATTCGTAGTTCGACTGATTTTAGAAGAATATTTGTACGTTTCAAAAATGGACTCCTAGAAACTTTTCTGCTGAAAACCACACAATAGATTCCTATGTAAGAAAATAGAAGTTACTGGTATGTATGCTTAGAATAACTTTTCAGGGTCAGTGCTGGTGTAAAAGATGCAGCACTGGTTTTTCTCCTGATAACAGGTTAGTAAATCGGAATTCGTAGTTCGGCTGATTTTAGAAGAATATTTGTACGTTTCAAAAATCGACACTTAGAAACTTTTCTGGTGAAAACCACACAATGAATTCCTATGGGGTAATACAAGTTACTGGTAAGTACGCTTAGAATTACTTTTCAGGGACAGTGCTGCTCTAAAAGATGCAGCACTGGGTTCTCTCCTGATAACAGGTGAGTAAATCGGAATTCGTAGTTCGGCTGATTTTAGAGGAATATTTGTACGTTTCAAAAATCGACACTTAGAAACTTTTCTGCTGAAAACCACACAATGGATTCCTATGGAAAGAAATACAAGTTACTGCTAAGTCCGCTTAGAATTACTTTTTAGGGTCAGTGCTGGGCTAAAACGTGCAGCACTGGATTCTATCCTGATTAGAGGTGAGTAAATCGGAATTCGTAGTTCGGCTGACTTTAGAGGAATATTTTTACTTTTTAAAAATGGACACAAACTTTTCTGCTGAAAACAACACAATGGATTCCTATGGAAGGAAATACAAGTTACTGGTAAGTACGCTTAGAATTACTTTTCAGGGTCAGTGCTGGGATAGAAGATGCGACACTGGGTTCTCTTCCGATAACGTGATTAAATCGGAGTTCGTAGTTCGTCTGATTTTAGAAGAATATTTGTACGTTTCAAAAATGGACACTTAGAAACTTTTCTGCTGAAAACCACACAATGGATTCCTATGTAAGGAAATACAGGTTACTGGTAAGTACGCTTAGAATTACTTTTCAGGGTCAGTGCTGGTCTAAAAGATGCAGCACTGGGTTCTCTCCTGATAACAGGTGAGTAAATCGGAATTCGTAGTTCGGCTGATTTTAGAGGAATATTTGTATGTTTCAAAAATCGACAGAAACTTTTCTGGTGAAAACCACACAATGGATTCCTATGGAAGGAAATACAAGTTACTGGTAAGTACGCTTAGAATTACTTTTCAGGGTCAGTGCTGGGCTAAAAGATGCAGCACTGGGTTCTCTCCCGATAACAGGTGAGTAAATTGGAATTCGTAGTTCGGCTGATTTTAGAGGAATATTTGTACGTTTCAAAAATCGACACAAGCTTTTCTGCTGAAAACCACGCAATGGATTCCTATGGAAGGAAATACAAGTTACTGGTAAGTACAATTAGAATTACTTTTCAGGGTCAGTGCTGGGATAGAAGTTGCAGCACTGGGTTCTCTTCTGATAACAGGTGAGTAAATTGGAATTCGTAGTTCGGCTGATTTTAGAGGAATATTTGTATGTTTCAAAAATCGACAGAAACTTTTGTGGTGAAAATCACACAATGGATTCTTATGGAAGGAAATACAAGTTACTGGTAAGTACGCTTAGAATTACTTTTCAGGGTCAGTGCTGGTCTAAAAGATGCAGCACTGGGTTCTCTCCTGATAACAGGTGAGAAAATCAGAATTCGTAGTTCGACTGATTTTAGAGGAATATTTGTACGTTTCAAAAATGGACACTTAGAAACTTTTCTGCTGAAAACCACACAATGGATTCCTAAGGAAGGAAATACAAGTTACTGGTAAGTACGCTTAGAATTACTTTTCAGGGTCAGCGCTGTGCTAAAAGATGAAGCACAGCGTTCTCTCCTGATAACAGGTGAGTAAATCGGAATTCGTAGTTCGACTGATTTTAGAGGAATATTTGTACGTTTCAAAAATGGACACTTAGAAACTTTTCTGCTGAAAACCACACAATGGATTCCTATGGAAGAAAATATAAGTTACTGGTATGTACGCTTAGAATTACTTTTCAGGGTCAGTGCTGGGCTAAAAGATGCAGCACTGGGTTCTCTCCTGATAACAAGTGAGTAAATCAGAATTCGTAGTTCGGCTGATTTTAGAGGAATATTTGTATGTTTCAAAAATTAACAGAAACTTTTCTGGTGAAAACCACACAATGGATTTCTATGGAAGGAAATACAATTTACTGGTAAGTACGCTTAGAATTACTTTTCAGGGTCATTGCTGGGCTAAAAGATGCAGCACTGGGTTCTCTCCTGATAACAGGTGAGTAAATCGGAATTCATAGTTCGACTGATTTTTGAAGAATATTTTTACTTTTTAAAAATGGACACAAACGTTTCTGCTGAAAACAACACAATGGATTCCTATGGAAGGAAATACAAGTTACTGGTAAGTACGCTTAGAATAACTTTTCAGGGTCAGTGCTGGTGTAAAAGATGCAGCACTGGTTTTTCTCCTGATAACAGGTTAGTAAATCGGAATTCGTAGTTCGGCTGATTTTAGAAGAATATTTGTACGTTTCAAAAATCGACACTTAGAAACTTTTCTGGTGAAAACCACACAATGGATTCCTATGGGGTAATACAAGTTACTGGTAAGTACGCTTAGAATTACTTTTCAGGGACAGTGCTGCTCTAAAAGATGCAGCACTGGGTTCTCTCCTGATAACAGGTGAGTAAATCGGAATTCGTAGTTCGGCTGATTTTAGAGGAATATTTGTACGTTTCAAAAATCGACACTTAGAAACTTTTCTGCTGAAAACCACACAATGGATTCCTATGGAAAGAAATACAAGTTACTGCTGAGTCCGCTTAGAATTACTTTTTAGGGTCAGTGCTGGGATAGAAGATGCAACACTGGGTTCTCTTCCGATAACATGTGATTAAATCGGAATTCGTAGTTCGTCTGATTTTAGAAGAATATTTGTACGTTTCAAAAATGGACACTTAGAAACT
This sequence comes from Triturus cristatus, assembly GCF_964204655.1. NCBI lineage: Eukaryota > Metazoa > Chordata > Amphibia > Caudata > Salamandridae > Triturus > Triturus cristatus. The sequence goes on along the minus strand of NC_140593.1, from coordinate 714,558,254 downwards.
TTTCTGCTGAAAACCACACAATGGATTCCTATGTAAGGAAATACAGGTTACTGGTAAGTACGCTTAGAATTACTTTTCAGGGTCAGTGCTGGTCTAAAAGATGCAGCACTGGGTTCTCTCCTGATAACAGGTGAGTAAATCGGAATTCGTAGTTCGGCTGATTTTAGAGGAATGTTTGTATGTTTCAAAAATCGACAGAAACTTTTCTGGTGAAAACCACACAATGGATTCCTATGGAAGGAAATACAAGTTACTGGTAAGTACGCTTAGAATTACTTTTCAGGGTCAGTGCTGGGCTAAAAGATGCACCACTGGGTTCTCTCCCGATAACAGGTGAGTAAATTGGAATTCGTAGTTCGGCTGATTTTATAGGAATATTTGTACGTTTCAAAAATCGACACAAGCTTTTCTGCTGAAAACCACGCAATGGATTCCTATGGAAGGAAATACAAGTTACTGGTAAGTACAATTAGAATTACTTTTCAGGGTCAGTGCTGGGATAGAGGTTGCAGCACTGGGTTCTCTTCTGATAACAGGTGAGTAAATTGGAATTCGTAGTTCGGCTGATTTTAGAGGAATATTTGTATGTTTCAAAAATCGACAGAAACTTTTGTGGTGAAAATCACACAATGGATTCTTATGGAAGGAAATACAAGTTACTGGTAAGTACGCTTAGAATTACTTTTCAGGGTCAGTGCTGGGCTAAAAGATGCACCACTGGGTTCTCTCCCGATAACAGGTGAGTAAATTGGAATTCGTAGTTCGGCTGATTTTAGAGGAATATTTGTACGTTTCAAAAATCGACACAAGCTTTTCTGCTGAAAACCACGCAATGGATTCCTATGGAAAGAAATACAAGTTACTGGTAAGTACAATTAGAATTACTTTTCAGGGTCAGTGCTGGGATAGAGGTTGCAGCACTGGGTTCTCTTCTGATAACAGGTGAGTAAATTGGAATTCGTAGTTCGGCTGATTTTAGAGGAATATTTGTATGTTTCAAAAATCGACAGAAACTTTTGTGGTGAAAATCACACAATGGATTCTTATGGAAGGAAATACAAGTTACTGGTAAGTACGCTTAGAATTACTTTTCAGGGTCAGTGCTGGTCTAAAAGATGCAGCACTGGGTTCTCTCCTGATAACAGGAGAGAAAATCAGAATTCGTAGTTCGACTGATTTTAGAGGAATATTTGAACGTTTCAAAAATGGACACTTAGAAACTTTTCTGCTGAAAACCACACAATGGATTCCTAAGGAAGGAAATACAAGTTACTGGTAAGTACGCTTAGAATTACTTTTCAGGGTCAGCGCTGTGCTAAAAGATGAAGCACAGCGTTCTCTCCTGATAACAGGTGAGTAAATCGGAATTCGTAGTTTGACTGATTTTAGAGGAATATTTGTACGTTTCAAAAATGGACACAAACTTTTCTGCTGAAAACCACACAATGGATTCCTATGGAAGAAAATACAAGTTACTGGTATGTACGCTTAGAATTACTTTTCAGGGTCAGTGCTGGGCTAAAAGATGCAGCACTGGGTTCTCTCCCGATACCAGGTGAGTAAATTCGAATTAGTAGTTCAGCTGATTTTAGAGGAATATTTGTACGTTTCAAAAATCGACACTTAGAAACTTTTATGGTGAAAACCACACAATGGATTCCCATGGAAAGAGATACAAGTTACAGGTAAATACGCTTAGAATTACTTTTCAGGGTCATTTCTGGTCTAAAAGATGCTGCAGTGGGTTCTCTCCTGATAACAAGTGAGTAAATCAGAATTCATAGTTCAACTGATTTTAGAGGAATATTTGTATGTTTCAAAAATGGACAAAAACTTTTCTGCTGAAAACCACACAATGGATTCCTATGGAAGGAAATACAAGTTACTGGTAAGTACACTTAGAATTACTTTTCAGGGTCAGTGCTGGGATAGAAGATGCAGCACTGGGTTCTCTTCTGATAACAGGTGAGTAAATCGGAATTCGTAGTTCGACTGATTTTAGAAGAATATTTGTACATTTCAAAAAAGGACTCTTAGAAACTTTTCTGCTGAAAACCACACAATAGATTCCTATGGAAAGAAATACAAGTTACTGCTAAGTCCGCTTAGAATTACTTTTTAGGGACAGTGCTGGTCTAAAAGATGCAGCACTGGGTTCTCTCCTGATAACAGGTGAGTAAATCGGAATTCGTAGTTCGGCTGATTTTAGAGGAATATTTGTATGTTTCAAAAATTGACAGAATCTTTTCTGGTGAAAACCACAGAATGGATTCCTATGGGGAAATACAAGTTACTGGTAAGTACGCTTAGAATTACTTCTCAGGGTCAGTGCTGGGCTAAATGATGCAGCACTGGGTTCTCTCCTGATAACAGGTGAGTAAATCGGAATTCATAGTTCGACTATTTTTTGAAGAATATTTGTAGGTTTCAAAAATGGACACTTCGCATCTTTTCTGCTGAAAACCACACGATGGATTCCTACGGAAGAAAACACAAGTTACTGGTAAGTACGTTTAGAATTACTTTTCAGGGTCAGTGCTGGGCTAAAAGGTGCAGCACTGGATTCTCTCCTGATAACAGGTGAGTAAATCGGAATTCGTACTTCGGCTGATTTTAGATGAATATTTGTACGTTTCAAAAATAGACAGAAACTTTTCTGGTGAAAACCACACAATGGATTCATATGGAAGGAAATACAAGTTACTGGTAAGTACGCTTAGAATGACTTTTCAGGGTGAGTGCTGGTCTAAAAGATGCAGCACTGGGTTCTCTCCTGAAAACAGGTGAGTAAATCGGAATTCGTAGTTTGGCTGATTTTAGAGGAATATTTTTACTTTTTAAAAATGGACACAAACTTTTCTGCTGAAAACAACAGAATGGATTCCTATATAAGGAAATACAAGTTACTGGTAAGTACGCTTAGAATTACTTTTCAGGGTCAGTGCTGGGATAGAAGATGCGACACTGGGTTCTCTTCCGATAACAGGTGATTAAATCGGAATTCGTAGTTCGTCTGATTTTAGAAGAATATTTGTACGTTTCAAAAATTGACCCTTAGAAACTTTTCTTCTGAAAACCACACAATGGATTCCTATGTAAGGAAATACAAGTTACTGGTAAGTACGCTTAGAATTACTTTTCAGGGTCAGTGCTGGTCTAAAAGATGCAGCACTGGGTTCTCTCCTGTTAACAGGTGGGTAAATCAGAATTCGTAGTTCGGCTGATTTTAGAGGAATATTTGTATGTTTCAAAAATCGACAGAAACTTTTCTGGTGAAAACCACACAATGGATTCCTATGTAAGGAAATACAAGTTACTGGTAAGTACGCTTAGAATTACTTTTCAGGGTCAGTGCTGGGCTAAAAATGCAGCACTGGGTTCTCTCCTGATAACAGGTGAGTACATCAGAATTCATAGTTCGACTGATTTTAGAGGAATATTTGTGCGTTTCAAAAATGGACACTTAGAAACTTTTATGTTGAAAACCACACAATGGATTCCTAAGGAAGGAAATACAAGTTACTGGTAAGTACGCTTAGAATTACTTTTCAGGGTCAGCGCTGTGCTAAAAGATGAAGCACAGCGTTCTCTCCTGATAACAGGTGAGTAAATCGGAATTCGTATTTCGACTGATTTTAGAGGAATATTTGAACATTTCAAAAATGGACACTTGGAAAATTTTCTGCTGAAAACCACACAATGGATTCCTATGGAAGAAAATACAAGTTACAGGTAAGTATGCTTAGAATTACTTTTCAGGGTCAGTGCTGGTCTTAAAGATGCAGCACTGGGTTCTCTCCTGATAACAAGTGAGTAAAACGGAATTCGTAGTTCAACTGATTTTAGAGGAATATTTGTATGTTTCAAAAATGGACACAAACTTTTCTGCTGAAAACCACACAATGGATTCCTATGGAAGGAAATACAAGTTACTGGTAAGTACACTTAGAATTACTTTTCAGGGTCAGTGCTGGGATAGAAGTTGCACCACTGGGTTGTCTTCTGATAACAGGTGAGTAAATTGGAATTCGTAGTTCGGCTGATTTTAGAGGAATATTTGTATGTTTCAAAAATCGACAGAAACGTTTGTGGTGAAAATCACACAATGGATTCCTATGGAAGGAAATACAAGTTACTGGTAAGTATGCTTAGAATTACTTTTCAGGGTCAGTGCTGGGCTAAAAATGCAGCACTGGGTTCTCTCCTGTTAACAGGTGAGTAAATCAGAATTCGTAGTTCGACTGATTTTAGAGGAATATTTGTACGTTTCAAAAATGGACACTTAGAAACTTTTCTGCTGAAAACCACACAATGGATTCCTAAGGAAGGAAATACAAGTTACTGGTAAGTACGCTTAGAATTACTTTTCAGGGTCAGCGCTGTGCTAAAAGATGAAGCACAGCGTTCTCTCCTGATAACAGGTGAGTAAATCGGAATCCGTAGTTCGACTGATTTTAGAGGAATATTTGTACGTTTCAAAAATGGACACTTAGAAACTTTTCTGCTGAAAACCACACAATGGATTCCTATGGAAGAAAATATAAGTTACTGGTATGTACGCTTAGAATCACTTTTCAGGGTCAGTGCTGGGCTAAAAGATGCAGCACTGGGTTCTCTCCTGATAACAAGTGAGTAAATCAGAATTCGTAGTTCGGCTGATTTTAGAGGAATATTTGTATGTTTCAAAAATTGACAGAAACTTTTCTGGTGAAAACCACACAATGGATTTCTATGGAAGGAAATACAATTTACTGGTAAGTACGCTTAGAATTACTTTTCAGGGTCAGTGCTGGGCTAAAAGATGCAGCACTGGGTTCTCTCCTGATAACAGGTGAGTAAATCGGAATTCATAGTTCGACTGATTTTTGAAGAATATTTTTACTTTTTAAAAATGGACACAAACTTTTCTGCTGAAAACAACACAATGGATTCCTATGGAAGGAAATACAAGTTACTGGTAAGTACGCTTAGAATAACTTTTCAGGGTCAGTGCTGGTGTAAAAGATGCAGCACTGGTTTTTCTCCTGATAACAGGTTAGTAAATCGGAATTCGTAGTTCGGCTGATTTTAGAAGAATATTTGTACGTTTCAAAAATCGACACTTAGAAACTTTTCTGGTGAAAACCACACAATGGATTCCTATGGGGTAATACAAGTTACTGGTAAGTACGCTTAGAATTACTTTTCAGGGACAGTGCTGCTCTAAAAGATGCAGCACTGGGTTCTCTCCTGATAACAGGTGAGTAAATCGGAATTCGTAGTTCGGCTGATTTTAGAGGAATATTTGTATGTTTCAAAAATCGACAGAAACTTTTCTGGTGAAAACCACACAATGGATTCCTATGGAAGGAAATACAAGTTACTGGTAAGTACGCTTAGAATTACTTTTCAGGGTCAGTGCTGGGCTAAAAGATGCAGCACTGGGTTCTCTCCCGATAACAGGTGAGTAAATTGGAATTCGTAGTTCGGCTGATTTTAGAGGAATATTTGTATGTTTCAAAAATCGACAGAAACTTTTCTGGTGAAAACCACACAATGGATTCTTATGGAAGGAAATACAAGTTACTGGTAAGTACGCTTAGAATTAGTTTTCAGAGTCAGCGCTGTGCTAAAAGATGAAGCAGAGGGTTCTCTCCTGATAACAGGTGAGTAAATCAGAATTCGTAGTTCGACTGATTTTAGAGGAATATTTGAACGTTTCAAAAATGGACACTTAGAAACTTTTCTGCTGAAAACCACACAATGGATTCCTATGGAAGAAAATACAAGTTACTGGTATGTACGCTTAGAATTACTTTTCAGGGTCAGTGCTGGGCTAAAAGATGCAGCACTGGGTTCTCTCCCGATACCAGGTGAGTAAATTCGAATTAGTAGTTCAGCTGATTTTAGAGGAATATTTGTACGTTTCAAAAATCGACACTTAGAAACTTTTATGGTGAAAACCACACAATGGATTCCCATGGAAAGAAATACAAGTTACAGGTAAATACGCTTAGAATTACTTTTCAGGGTCATTTCTGGTCTAAAAGATGCTGCAGTGGGTTCTCTCCTGATAACAAGTGAGTAAATCAGAATTCATAGTTCAACTGATTTTAGAGGAATATTTGTATGTTTCAAAAATGGACAAAAACTTTTCTGCTGAAAACCACACAATGGATTCCTATGGAAGGAAATACAAGTTACTGGTAAGTACGCTTAGAATTACTTTTCAGGGTCAGTGCTGGGATAGAAGATGCAGCACTGGGTTCTCTTCTGATAACAGGTGAGTAAATCGGAATTCGTAGTTCGACTGATTTTAGAAGAATATTTGTACGTTTCAAAAATGGACTCCTAGAAACTTTTCTGCTGAAAACCACACAATAGATTCCTATGTAAGAAAATAGAAGTTACTGGTATGTATGCTTAGAATAACTTTTCAGGGTCAGTGCTGGTGTAAAAGATGCAGCACTGGTTTTTCTCCTGATAACAGGTTAGTAAATCGGAATTCGTAGTTCGGCTGATTTTAGAAGAATATTTGTACGTTTCAAAAATCGACACTTAGAAACTTTTCTGGTGAAAACCACACAATGGATTCCTATGGGGTAATACAAGTTACTGGTAAGTACGCTTAGAATTACTTTTCAGGGACAGTGCTGCTCTAAAAGATGCAGCACTGGGTTCTCTCCTGATAACAGGTGAGTAAATCGGAATTCGTAGTTCGGCTGATTTTAGAGGAATATTTGTACGTTTCAAAAATCGACACTTAGAAACTTTTCTGCTGAAAACCACACAATGGATTCCTATGGAAAGAAATACAAGTTACTGCTAAGTCCGCTTAGAATTACTTTTTAGGGTCAGTGCTGGGCTAAAACGTGCAGCACTGGATTCTATCCTGATTAGAGGTGAGTAAATCGGAATTCGTAGTTCGGCTGACTTTAGAGGAATATTTTTACTTTTTAAAAATGGACACAAACTTTTCTGCTGAAAACAACACAATGGATTCCTATGGAAGGAAATACAAGTTACTGGTAAGTACGCTTAGATTTACTTTTCAGGGTCAGTGCTGGGATAGAAGATGCGACACTGGGTTCTCTTCCGATAACGTGATTAAATCGGAGTTCGTAGTTCGTCTGGTTTTAGAAGAATATTTGTACGTTTCAAAAATGGACACTTAGAAACTTTTCTGCTGAAAACCACACAATGGATTCCTATTTAAGGAAATACAGGTTACTGGTAAGTACGCTTAGAATTACTTTTCAGGGTCAGTGCTGGTCTAAAAGATGCAGCACTGGGTTCTCTCCTGATAACAGGTGAGTAAATCGGAATTCGTAGTTCGGCTGATTTTAGAGGAATATTTGTATGTTTCAAAAATCGACAGAACTTTTCTGGTGAAAACCACACAATGGATTCCTATGGAAGGAAATACAAGTTACTGGTAAGTACGCTTAGAATTACTTTTCAGGGTCAGTGCTGGGCTAAAAGATGCAGCACTGGGTTCTCTCCCGATAACAGGTGAGTAAATTGGAATTCGTAGTTCGGCTGATTTTAGAGGAATATTTGTACGTTTCAAAAATCGACACAAGCTTTTCTGCTGAAAACCACGCAATGGATTCCTATGGAAGGAAATACAAGTTACTGGTAAGTACAATTAGAATTACTTTTCAGGGTCAGTGCTGGGATAGAGGTTGCAGCACTGGGTTCTCTTCTGATAACAGGTGAGTAAATTGGAATTCGTAGTTCGGCTGATTTTAGAGGAATATTTGTATGTTTCAAAAATCGACAGAAACTTTTGTGGTGAAAATCACACAATGGATTCTTATGGAAGGAAATACAAGTTACTGGTAAGTACGCTTAGAATTACTTTTCAGGGTCAGTGCTGGTCTAAAAGATGCAGCACTGGGTTCTCTCCTGATAACAGGAGAGAAAATCAGAATTCGTAGTTCGACTGATTTTAGAGGAATATTTGTACGTTTCAAAAATGGACACTTAGAAACTTTTCTGCTGAAAACCACACAATGGATTCCTAAGGAAGGAAATACAAGTTACTGGTAAGTACGCTTAGAATTACTTTTCAGGGTCAGCGCTGTGCTAAAAGATGAAGCACAGCGTTCTCTCCTGATAACAGGTGAGTAAATCGGAATTCGTAGTTTGACTGATTTTAGAGGAATATTTGTACGTTTCAAAAATGGACACAAACTTTTCTGCTGAAAACCACACAATGGATTCCTATGGAAGGAAATACAAGTTACTGGTAAGTACGCTTAGAATTACTTTTCAGTGTCAGTGCTGGGATAGAAGATGCAGCACTGGGTTCTCTTCTGATAACAGGTGAGTAAATCGGAATTCGTAGTTCGACTGATTTTAGAAGAATATTTGTAAGTTTCAAAAATGGACTCCTAGAAACTTTTCTGCTGAAAACCACACAATAGATTCCTATGTAAGAAAATACAAGTTACTGGTAAGTACGCTTAGAATAACTTTTCAGGGTCAGTGCTGGTGTAAAAGATGCAGCACTGGTTTTTCTCCTGATAACAGGTTAGTAAATCGGAATTCGTAGTTCGGCTGATTTTAGAAGAATAATTGTACGTTTCAAAAATCGACACTTAGAAACTTTTCTGCTGAAAACCACACAATGGATTCCTATGGGGTAATACAAGTTACCGGTAAGTACGCTTAGAATTACTTTTCAGGGACAGTGCTGCTCTAAAAGATGCAGCACTGGGTTCTCTCCTGATAACAGGTGAGTAAATCGGAATTCGTAGTTCGGCTGATTTTAGAGGAATATTTTTACTTTTTCAAAATGGACACAAACGTTTCTGCTGAAAACAACACAATGGATTCCTATGGAAGGAAATACAAGTTACTGGTAAGTACAATTAGAATTACTTTTCAGGGTCAGTGCTGGGATAGAAGTTGCAGCACTGGGTTCTCTTCTGATAACAGGTGAGTAAATTGGAATTCGTAGTTCGGCTGATTTTAGAGGAATATTTGTATGTTTCAAAAATCGACAGAAACTTTTGTGGTGAAAATCACACAATGGATTCTTATGGAAGGAAATACAAGTTACTGGTAAGTACGCTTAGAATTACTTTTCAGGGTCAGTGCTGGTCTAAAAGATGCAGCACTGGGTTCTCTCCTGATAACAGGTGAGAAAATCAGAATTCGTAGTTCGACTGATTTTAGAGGAATATTTGTACGTTTCAAAAATGGACACTTAGAAACTTTTCTGCTGAAAACCACACAATGGATTCCTAAGGAAGGAAATACAAGTTACTGGTAAGTACGCTTAGAATTACTTTTCAGGGTCAGCGCTGTGCTAAAAGATGAAGCACAGCGTTCTCTCCTGATAACAGGTGAGTAAATCGGAATCCGTAGTTCGACTGATTTTAGAGGAATATTTGTACGTTTCAAAAATGGACACTTAGAAACTTTTCTGCTGAAAACCACACAATGGATTCCTAAGGAAGGAAATACAAGTTACTGGTAAGTACGCTTAGAATTACTTTTCAGGGTCAGCGCTGTGCTAAAAGATGAAGCACAGCGTTCTCTCCTGATAACAGGTGAGTAAATCGGAATCCGTAGTTCGACTGATTTTAGAGGAATATTTGTACGTTTCAAAAATGGACACTTAGAAACTTTTCTGCTGAAAACCACACAATGGATTCCTATGGAAGAAAATATAAGTTACTGGTATGTACGCTTAGAATTACTTTTCAGGGTCAGTGCTGGGCTAAAAGATGCAGCACTGGGTTCTCTCCTGATAACAAGTGAGTAAATCAGAATTCGTAGTTCGGCTGATTTTAGAGGAATATTTGTATGTTTCAAAAATTGACAGAAACTTTTCTGGTGAAAACCACACAATGGATTTCTATGGAAGGAAATACAATTTACTGGTAAGTACGCTTAGAATTACTTTTCAGGGTCAGTGCTGGGCTAAAAGATGCAGCACTGGGTTCTCTCCTGATAACAGGTGAGTTAATCGGAATTCATAGTTCGACTGATTTTTGAAGAATATTTTTACTTTTTAAAAATGGACACAAACTTTTCTGCTGAAAACAACACAATGGATTCCTATGGAAGGAAATACAAGTTACTGGTAAGTACGCTTAGAATAACTTTTCAGGGTCAGTGCTGGTGTAAAAGATGCAGCACTGGTTTTTCTCCTGATAACAGGTTAGTAAATCGGAATTCGTAGTTCGGCTGATTTTAGAAGAATATTTGTACGTTTCAAAAATCGACACTTAGAAACTTTTCTGGTGAAAACCACACAATGGATTCCTATGGGGTAATACAAGTTACTGGTAAGTACGCTTAGAATTACTTTTCAGGGACAGTGCTGCTCTAAAAGATGCAGCACTGGGTTCTCTCCTGATAACAGGTGAGTAAATCGGAATTCGTAGTTCGGCTGATTTTAGAGGAATATTTGTACGTTTCAAAAATCGACACTTAGAAACTTTTCTGCTGAAAACCACACAATGGATTCCTAAGGAAGGAAATACAAGTTACTGGTAAGTACGCTTAGAATTACTTTTCAGGGTCAGCGCTGTGCTAAAAGATGAAGCACAGCGTTCTCTCCTGATAACAGGTGAGTAAATCGGAATCCGTAGTTCGACTGATTTTAGAGGAATATTTGTACGTTTCAAAAATGGACACTTAGAAACTTTTCTGCTGAAAACCACACAATGGATTCCTATGGAAGAAAATATAAGTTACTGGTATGTACGCTTAGAATTACTTTTCAGGGTCAGTGCTGGTCTAAAAGATGCAGCACTGGGTTCTCTCCTGATAACAGGTGAGAAAATCAGAATTCGTAGTTCGACTGATTTTAGAGGAATATTTGTACGTTTCAAAAATGGACACTTAGAAACTTTTCTGCTGAAAACCACACAATGGATTCCTAAGGAAGGAAATACAAGTTACTGGTAAGTACGCTTAGAATTACTTTTCAGGGTCAGCGCTGTGCTAAAAGATGAAGCACAGCGTTCTCTCCTGATAACAGGTGAGTAAATCGGAATCCGTAGTTCGACTGATTTTAGAGGAATATTTGTACGTTTCAAAAATGGACACTTAGAAACTTTTCTGCTGAAAACCACACAATGGATTCCTATGGAAGAAAATATAAGTTACTGGTATGTACGCTTAGAATTACTTTTCAGGGTCAGTGCTGGGCTAAAAGATGCAGCACTGGGTTCTCTCCTGATAACAAGTGAGTAAATCAGAATTCGTAGTTCGGCTGATTTTAGAGGAATATTTGTATGTTTCAAAAATTGACAGAAACTTTTCTGGTGAAAACCACACAATGGATTTCTATGGAAGGAAATACAATTTACTGGTAAGTACGCTTAGAATTACTTTTCAGGGTCAGTGCTGGGCTAAAAGATGCAGCACTGGGTTCTCTCCTGATAACAGGTGAGTTAATCGGAATTCATAGTTCGACTGATTTTTGAAGAATATTTTTACTTTTTAAAAATGGACACAAACTTTTCTGCTGAAAACAACACAATGGATTCCTATGGAAGGAAATACAAGTTACTGGTAAGTACGCTTAGAATAACTTTTCAGGGTCAGTGCTGGTGTAAAAGATGCAGCACTGGTTTTTCTCCTGATAACAGGTTAGTAAATCGGAATTCGTAGTTCGGCTGATTTTAGAAGAATATTTGTACGTTTCAAAAATCGACACTTAGAAACTTTTCTGGTGAAAACCACACAATGGATTCCTATGGGGTAATACAAGTTACTGGTAAGTACGCTTAGAATTACTTTTCAGGGACAGTGCTGCTCTAAAAGATGCAGCACTGGGTTCTCTCCTGATAACAGGTGAGTAAATCGGAATTCGTAGTTCGGCTGATTTTAGAGGAATATTTGTACGTTTCAAAAATCGACACTTAGAAACTTTTCTGCTGAAAACCACACAATGGATTCCTATGGAAAGAAATACAAGTTACTGCTGAGTCCGCTTAGAATTACTTTTTAGGGTCAGTGCTGGGCTAAAACGTGCAGCACTGGATTCTATCCTGATTAGAGGTGAGTAAATCGGAATTCGTAGTTCGGCTGATTTTAGAGGAATATTTGTATGTTTCAAAAATCGACAGAAACTTTTCTGGTGAAAACCACACAATGGATTCCTATGGAAGGAAATACAAGTTACTGGTAAGTACGCTTAGAATTACTTTTCAGGGTCAGTGCTGGGCTAAAAGATGCAGCACTGGGTTCTTTCCCGATAACAGGTGAGTAAATTGGAATTCGTAGTTCGGCTGATTTTAGAGGAATATTTGTACGGTTCAAAAATCGACACAAGCTTTTCTGCTGAAAACCACGCAATGGATTCCTATAGAAGAAAATACAAGTTACTGGTAAGTACAATTAGAATTACTTTTCAGGGTCAGCGCTGTGCTAAAAGATGAAGCACAGCGTTCTCTCCTGATAACAGGTGAGTAAATCGGAATTCGTAGTTCGGCTGATTTTAGAGGAATGTTTGTATGTTTCAAAAATCGACAGAAACTTTTGTGGTGAAAATCACACAATGGATTCTTATGGAAGGAAATACAAGTTACTGGTAAGTACGCTTAGAATTACTTTTCAGGGTCAGTGCTGGTCTAAAAGATGCAGCACTGGGTTCTCTCCTGATAACAGGGGAGAAAATCAGAATTCGTAGTTCGACTGATTTTAGAGGAATATTTGTACGTTTCAAAAATGGACACTTAGAAACTTTTCTGCTGAAAACCACACAATGGATTCCTAAGGAAGGAAATACAAGTTACTGGTAAGTACGCTTAGAATTACTTTTCAGGGTCAGCGCTGTGCTACAAGATGAAGCACAGCGTTCTCTCCTGATAACAGGTGAGTAAATCGGAATTCGTAGTTCGACTGATTTTAGAGGAATATTTGTACGTTTCAAAAATGGACACAAACTTTTCTGCTGAAAACCACACAATGGATTCCTATGGAAGGAAATACAAGTTACTGGTAAGTACGCTTAGAATTACTTTTCAGGTTCAGTGCTGGGATAGAAGATGCAGCACTGGGTTCTCTTCTGATAACAGGTGAGTAAATCGGAATTCGTAGTTCGACTGATTTTAGAAGAATATTTGTACGTTTCAAAAATGGACCCCTAGAAACTTTTCTGCTGAAAACCACACAATAGATTCCTATGTAAGAAAATACAAGTTACTGGTAAGTACGCTTAGAATAACTTTTCAGGGTCAGTGCTGGTGTAAAAGATGCAGCACTGGTTTTTCTCCTGATAACAGGTTAGTAAATCGGAATTCGTAGTTCGGCTGATTTTAGAAGAATATTTGTACGTTTCAAAAATCGACACTTAGAAACTTTTCTGGTGAAAACCACACAATGGATTCCTATGGGGTAATACAAGTTACTGGTAAGTACGCTTAGAATTACTTTTCAGGGACAGTGCTGCTCTAAAAGATGCAGCACTGGGTTCTCTCCTGATAACAGGTGAGTAAATCGGAATTCGTAGTTCGGCTGATTTTAGAGGAATATTTGTACGTTTCAAAAATCGACACTTAGAAACTTTTCTGCTGAAAACCACACAATGGATTCCTATGGAAAGAAATACAAGTTACTGCTAAGTCCGCTTAGAATTACTTTTTAGGGTCAGTGCTGGGCTAAAACGTGCAGCACTGGATTCTATCCTGATTAGAGGTGAGTAAATCGGAATTCGTAGTTCGGCTGACTTTAGAGGAATATTTTTACTTTTTAAAAATGGACACAAACTTTTCTGCTGAAAACAACACAATGGATTCCTATGGAAGGAAATACAAGTTACTGGTAAGTACGCTTAGAATTACTTTTCAGGGTCAGTGCTGGGATAGAAGATGCGACACTGGGTTCTCTTCCGATAACATGTGATTAAATCGGAATTCGTAGTTCGTCTGATTTTAGAAGAATATTTGTACGTTTCAAAAATGGACACTTAGAAACTTTTCTGCTGAAAACCACACAATGGATTCCTATGGAAGGAAATACAAGTTACTGGTAAGTACGCTTAGAATTACTTTTCAGGGTCAGTGCTGGGCTAAAAGATGCAGCACTGGGTTCTCTCCCGATAACAGGTGAGTAAATTGGAATTCATAGTTCGGCTGATTTTAGAGGAATATTTGTACGTTTCAAAAATCGACACAAGCTTTTCTGCTGAAAACCACGCAATGGATTCCTATGGAAGGAAATACAAGTTACTGGTAAGTACAATTAGAATTACTTTTCAGGGTTAGTGCTGGGATAGAAGTTGCAGCACTGGGTTCTCTTCTGATAACAGGTGAGTAAATTGGAATTCGTAGTTCGGCTGATTTTAGAGGAATATTTGTATGTTTCAAAAATCGACAGAAACTTTTGTGGTGAAAATCACACAATGGATTCTTATGGAAGGAAATACAAGTTACTGGTAAGTACGCTTAGAATTACTTTTCAGGGTCAGTGCTGGTCTAAAAGATGCAGCACTGGGTTCTCTCCTGATAACAGGTGAGAAAATCAGAATTCGTAGTTCGACTGATTTTAGAGGAATATTTGTACGTTTCAAAAATGGACACTTAGAAACTTTTCTGCTGAAAACCACACAATGGATTCCTAAGGAAGGAAATACAAGTTACTGGTAAGTACGCTTAGAAATACTTTTCAGGGTCAGCGCTGTGCTAAAAGATGAAGCACAGCGTTCTCTCCTGATAACAGGTGAGTAAATCGGAATTCGTAGTTCGACTGATTTTAGATAAATATTTGTACGTTTCAAAAATGGACACTTAGAAACTTTTCTGCTGAAAACCACACAATGGATTCCTATGGAAGAAAATATAAGTTACTGGTATGTACGCTTAGAATTACTTTTCAGGGTCAGTGCTGGGCTAAAAGATGCAGCACTGGGTTCTCTCCTGATAACAAGTGAGTAAATCAGAATTCGTAGTTCGGCTGATTTTAGAGGAATATTTGTATGTTTCAAAAATTGACAGAAACTTTTCTGGTGAAAACCACACCATGGATTTCTATGGAAGGAAATACAAGTTACTGGTAAGTACGCTTAGAATGACTTTTCAGGGTCAGTGCTGGGCTAAAAGATGCAGCACGGGGTTCTCTCCCGATAACAGGTGAGTAAATTGGAATTCGTAGTTCGGCTGATTTTAGAGGAATATTTGTACGTTTCAAAAATCGACACAAGCTTTTCTGCTGAAAACCACGCAATGGATTCCTATGGAAGGAAATACAAGTTACTGGTAAGTACGCTTAGAATTACTTTTCAGGGTCAGTGCTGGGCTAAAAGATGCAGCACTGGGTTCGCTCCCGATAACAGGTGAGTAAATTGGAATTCGTAGTTCGGCTGATTTTAGAGGAATATTTGTACGTTTCAAAAATCGACACAAGTTTTTCTGCTGAAAACCACGCAATGGATTCCTATGGAAGGAAATACAAGTTACTGGTAAGAACAATTAGAATTACTTTTCAGGGTTAGTGCTGGGATAGAAGTTGCAGCACTGGGTTCTCTTCTGATAACAGGTGAGTAAATTGGAATTCGTAGTTCGGCTGATTTTAGAGGAATATTTGTATGTTTCAAAAATCGACAGAAACTTTTGTGGTGAAAATCACACAATGGATTCTTATGGAAGGAAATACAAGTTACTGGTAAGTACGCTTAGAATTACTTTTCAGGGTCAGTGCTGGTCTAAAAGATGCAGCACTGGGTTCTCTCCTGATAACAGGTGAGAAAATCAGAATTCGTAGTTCGACTGATTTTAGAGGAATATTTGTACGTTTCAAAAATGGACACTTAGAAACTTTTCTGCTGAAAACCACACAATGGATTCCTATGGAAGGAAATACAAGTTACTGGTAAGTACGCTTAGAATTACTTTTCAGGGTCAGTCCTGGGATAGAAGATGCAGCACTGGGTTCTCTTCTGATAACAGGTGAGTAAATCGGAATTCGTAGTTCGACTGATTTTAGAAGAATATTTGTACGTTTCAAAAATGGTCTCCTAGAAACTTTTCTGCTGAAAACCACACAATAGATTCCTATGTAAGAAAATACAAGTTACTGGTAAGTACGCTTAGAATAACTTTTCAGGGTCAGTGCTGGTGTAAAAGATGCAGCACTGGTTTTTCTCCTGATAACAGGTTAGTAAATCGGAATTCGTAGTTTGGCTGATTTTAGAAGAATATTTGTACGTTTCAAAAATCGACACTTAGAAACTTTTCTGCTGAAAACCACACAATGGATTCCTATGGAAAGAAATACAAGTTACTGCTAAGTCCGCTTAGAATTACTTTTTAGGGTCAGTGCTGGGCTAAAACGTGCAGCACTGGATTCTATCCTGATTAGAGGTGAGTAAATCGGAATTCGTAGTTCGGCTGACTTTAGAGGAATATTTTTACTTTTTAAAAATGGACACAAACTTTTCTGCTGAAAACAACACAATGGATTCCTATGGAAGGAAATACAAGTTACTGGTAAGTACGCTTAGAATTACTTTTCAGGGTCAGTGCTGGGCTAAAAGATGCAGCACTGGGTTCTCTCCCAATAACAGGTGAGTAAATTGGAATTCGTAGTTCGGCTGATTTTAGAGGAATATTTGTACGTTTCAAAAATCGACACAAGCTTTTCTGCTGAAAACCACGCAATGGATTCCTATGGAAGGAAATACAAGTTACTGGTAAGTACAATTAGAATTACTTTTCAGGGTTAGTGCTGGGATAGAAGTTGCAGCACTGGGTTCTCTTCTGATAACAGGTGAGCAAATTGGAATTCGTAGTTCGGCTGATTTTAGAGGAATATTTGTATGTTTCAAAAATCGACAGAAACTTTTGTGGTGAAAATCACACAATGGATTCTTATGGAAGGAAATACAAGTTACTGGTAAGTACGCTTAGAATTACTTTTCAGGGTCAGTGCTGGTCTAAAAGATGCAGCACTGGGTTCTCTCCTGATAACAGGTGAGAAAATCAGAATTCGTAGTTCGACTGATTTTAGAGGAATATTTGTACGTTTCAAAAATGGACACTTAGAAACTTTTCTGCTGAAAACCACACAATGGATTCCTAAGGAAGGAAATACAAGTTACTGGTAAGTACGCTTAGAATTACTTTTCAGGGTCAGTGCTGGGCTAAAAGATGCAGCACTGGGTTCTCTCCTGATAACAAGTGAGTAAATCAGAATTCGTAGTTCGGCTGATTTTAGAGGAATATTTGTATGTTTCAAAAATTGACAGAAACTTTTCTGGTGAAAACCACACAATGGATTTCTATGGAAGGAAATACAAGTTACTGGTAAGTACGCTTAGAATTACTTTTCAGGGTCAGTGCTGGGCTAAAAGATGCAGCACTGGGTTCTCTCCTGATAACAGGTGAGTAAATCGGAATTCATAGTTCGACTGATTTTTGAAGAATATTTTTACTTTTTAAAAATGGACACAAACTTTTCTGCTGAAAACCACACAATGGATTCCTATGGGGTAATACAAGTTACTGGTACGTACGCTTAGAATTACTTTTCAGGGACAGTGCTGCTCTAAAAGATGCAGCACTGGGTTCTCTCCTGATAACAGGTGAGTAAATCGGAATTCGTAGTTCGGCTGATTTTAGAGGAATATTTGTACGTTTCAAAAATCGACAGAAACTTTTCTGCTGAAAACCACACAATGGATTCCTATGGAAAGAAATACAAGTTACTGGTAAGTACGCTTAGAATTACTTTTCAGGGTCAGTGCTGGGATAGAAGTTGCAGCACTGGGTTCTCTTCTGATAACAGGTGAGTAAATTGGAATTCGTAGTTCGGCTCATTTTAGAGGAATATTTGTATGTTTCAAAAATCGACAGAAACTTTTGTGGTGAAAATCACACAATGGATTCTTATGGAAGGAAATACAAGTTACTGGTAAGTACGCTTAGAATTACTTTTCAGGGTCAGTGCTGGTCTAAAAGATGCAGCACTGGGTTCTCTCCTGATAACAGGTGAGAAAATCAGAATTCGTAGTTCGACTGATTTTAGAGGAATATTTGTACATTTCAAAAATGGACACTTAGAAACTTTTCTGCTGAAAACCACACAATGGATTCCTAAGGAAGGAAATACAAGTTACTGGTAAGTACACTTAGAATTACTTTTCAGGGTCAGCGCTGTGCTAAAAGATGAAGCACAGCGTTCTCTCCTGATAACAGGTGAGTAAATCGGAATTCGTAGTTCGACTGATTTTAGAGGAATATTTGTACGTTTCAAAAATGGACACTTAGAAACTTTTCTGCTGAAAACCACACAATGGATTCCTATGGAAGAAAATATAAGTTACTGGTATGTACGCTTAGAATTACTTTTCAGGGTCAGTGCTGGGCTAAAAGATGCAGCACTGGGTTCTCTCCTGATAACAAGTGAGTAAATCAGAATTCGTAGTTCGGCTGATTTTAGAGGAATATTTGTATGTTTCAAAAATTGACAGAAACTTTTCTGGTGAAAACCACACAATGGATTTCGATGGAAGGAAATACAAGTTACTGGTAAGTACGCTTAGAATTACTTTTCAGGGTCAGTACTGGGCTAAAAGATGCAGCACTGGGTTCTCTCCTGATAACAGGTGAGTAAATCGGAATTCATAGTTCGACTGATTTTTGAATAATATTTTTACTTTTTAAAAATGGACACAAACTTTTCTGCTGAAAACCACACAATGGATTCCTATGGAAGAAAATATAAGTTACTGGTATGTACGCTTAGAATTACTTTTCAGGGTCAGTGCTGGGCTAAAAGATGCAGCACTGGGTTCTCTCCTGATAACAAGTGAGTAAATCAGAATTCGTAGTTCGGCTGATTTTAGAGGAATATTTGTATGTTTCAAAAATCGACAGAAACATTTGTGGTGAAAATCACACAATGGATTCCTATGGAAGGAAATACAAGTTACTAGTAAGTACGCTTAGAATTACTTTTCAGGGTCAGTGCTGGGCTAAAAATGCAGCACTGGGTTCTCTCCTGATAACAGGTGAGTAAATCAGAATTCGTAGTTCAACTAATTTTAGAGGAATATTTGTACGTTTCAAAAATGGACACTCAGAAACTTTTCTGCTGAAAACCACAAAATGGATTCCTAAGGAAGGAAATACAAGTTACTGGTAAGTACGCTTAGAATTACTTTTCAGGGTCAGCGCTGTGCTAAAAGATGAAGCACAGCGTTCTCTCCTGATAACAGGTGAATAAATCGGAATTCGTTGTTCGACTGATTTTAGAGGAATATTTGTACGTTTCAAAAATGGACACAAACTTTTCTGCTGAAAACCACACAATGGATTCCTATGGAAAGAAATACAAGTTACTGGTAAGTACGCTTAGAATTACTTTTCAGGGTCAGTGCTGGGATAGAAGATGCAGCACTGGGTTCTCTTCTGATAACAGGTGAGTAAATCGGAATTCGTAGTTCGACTGATTTTAGAAGAATATTTGTATGTTTCAAAAATGGACACTTAGAAACTTTTCTGCTGAAAACCACACAATGGATTCCCATGCAAGAAAATACAAGTTACTGGTAAGTACGCTTAGAATTACTTTTCAGGGTTAGTGCTGGGCTAAAAGATGCAGCACTGGGTTCTCTCCTGATAACAGGTGAGTAAATCGGAATTCGTAGTTCGGCTGATTTTAGAGGAATATTTGTACATTTCAAAAATGGACACTTAGAAACTTTTCTGCTGAAAACCACACAATGGATTCCTATGGAAGAAAATACAAGTTACTGGTATGTACGCTTAGAATTACTTTTCAGGGTCAGTGCTGGGCTAAAAGATGCAGCACTGGGTTCTCTCCTGATAACAGGTGAGTAAATCGGAATTCGTAGTTCGGCTGATTTTAGAGGAATATTTGTATGTTTCAAAAATCGACAGAAACTTTTCTGGGGAAAACCACACAATGGATTCTTATGGAAGGAAATACAAGTTACTGGTAAGTACGCTTAGAATTACTTTTCAGAGTCAGCGCTGTGCTAAAAGATGAAGCAGAGGGTTCTCTCCTGATAACAGGTGAGTAAATCGGAATTCGTAGTTCGACTGATTTTAGAGGAATATTTGAATGTTTCAAAAATGGACACTTAGAAACTTTTCTGCTGAAAACCACACAATGGATTCCCATGGAAGAAAATACAAGTTACTGGTATGTACGCTTAGAATTACTTTTCAGGGTCAGTGATGGGCTAAAAGATGCAGCACTGGGTTCTCTCCCGATAACAGGTGAGTAAATTCGAATTCGTAGTTCGGCTGATTTTAGAGGAATATTTGTACGTTTCAAAAATCGACACTTAAAAACTTTTATGGTGAAAACCACACAATGGATTCCTATGGAAAGAAATACAAGTTACAGGTAAGTACGCTTAGAATTACTTTTCAGGGTCATTTCTGGTATAAAAGATGCAGCACTGGGTTCTCTCCTGATAACAAGTGAGTAAATCAGAATTCATAGTTCAACTGATTTTAGAGGAATATTTGTACGTTTCAAAAATGGACTCAAACTTTTCTGCTGAAAACCACACAATGGATTCCTATGGAAGGAAATACAAGTTACTGGTAAGTACGCTTAGAATTACTTTTCAGGGTCAGTGCTGGGATAGAAGATGCAGCACTGGGTTCTCTTCTGATAACAGGTGAGTAAATCAGAATTTGTAGTTTGGCTGATTTTGGAAGAATATTTGTACGTTTCAAAAATCGACACTTAGAAACTTTTCTGGTGAAAACCACACAATGGATTCCAATGGGGTAATACAAGTTACTGGTAAGTACGCTTAGAATTACTTTTCAGGGACAGTGCTGGTCTAAAAGATGCAGCACTAGGTTCTCTCCTGATAACAAGTGAGTAAATCTGAATTCGTAGTTCGACTGATTTTAGAGGAATATTTGTACGTTTCAAAAATGGACCCAAACTTTTCTGCTGAAAACCACACAATGGATTCCTATGGAAGGAAATGCAAGTTACTGGTAAGTATGATTAGAATTACTTTTCATTGTCAGTGCTGGGAAAAAAGATGCAGCACTGGGTTCTCTCCTGATAACAGGTTACTAAATCGGAATTCGTAGTTCAGCTGATGTTAGAGGAATATTTGTTCGTTTCAAAAATCTACACTTAGAAACTTTTCTGCTGAAAACCTCACAATGGATTCCTATGGAAGGAAATACAAGTTACTTGTAAGTACGCTTAGAATTACTTTTCAGGGTCAGTGCTGGGCTAAAAGATGCAGCACTCGGTTGTCTCCTGATTACAGGTGAGTAAATCGGAATTCGTAGTTCAACTGATTTTAGAGGAATATTTGTATGTTTCAAAAATGGACACAAACTTTTCTGCTGAAAACTACACAATGGATTTCTATGGAAGGAAATACAAGTTACTGGTAAGTACACTTAGAATTACTTTTCAGGGTCAGTGCTGGGATAGAAGTTGCAGCACTGGGTTGTCTTCTGATAACAGGTGAGTAAATTGGAATTCGTAGTTCGGCTGATTTTAGAGGAATATTTGTATGTTTCAAAAATCGACAGAAACGTTTGTGGTAAAAATCACACAATGGATTCCTATGGAAGGAAATACAAGTTACTGGTAAGTACGCTTAGAATTACTTTTCAGGGTCAGTGCTGGGCTAAAAATGCAGCACTGGGTTCTCTCCTGATAACAGGTGAGTAAATCAGAATTCGTAGTTAGACTGATTTTAGAGGAATATTTGTACGTTTCAAAAATGGGCACTTAGAAACATTTCTGCTGAAAACCACACAATGGATTCCTAAGGTAGGAAATACAAGTTACTGGTAAGTACGCTTAGAATTACTTTTCAGGGTCATTTCTGGTATAAAAGATGCAGCACTGGGTTCTCTCCTGATAACAAGTGAGTAAATCAGAATTCATAGTTCAACTGATTTTAGAGGAATATTTGTACGTTTCAAAAATGGACACAAACTTTTCTGCTGAAAACCACACAATGGATTCCTATGGAAAGAAATACAAGTTACTGGTAAGTACGCTTAGAATTACTTTTCAGGGTCAGTGCTGGGATAGAAGATGCAGCACTGGGTTCTCTTCTGATAACAGGTGAGTAAATCGGAATTCGTAGTTCGACTGATTTTGGAAGAATATTTGTATGTTTCAAAAATGGACACTTAGAAACTTTTCTGCTGAAAACCACACAATGGATTCCCATGCAAGAAAATACAAGTTACTGGTAAGTACGCTTAGAATTACTTTTCAGGGTCAGTGCTGGGCTAAAAGATGCAGCACTGGGTTCTCTCCTGATAACAGGTGAGTAAATCGGAATTCGTAGTTCGGCTGATTTTAGAGGAATATTTGTATATTTCAAAAATGGACACTTAGAAACTTTTCTGCTGAAAACCACACAATGGATTCCTATGGAAGAAAATACAAGTTACTGGTATGTACGCTTAGAATTACTTTTCAGGGTCAGTGCTGGGCTAAAAGATGCAGCACTGGGTTCTCTCCTGATAACAGGTGAGTAAATCGGAATTCGTAGTTCGGCTGATTTTAGAGGAATATTTGTATGTTTCAAAAATCGACAGAAACTTTTCTGGGGAAAACCACACAATGGATTCTTATGGAAGGAAATACAAGTTACTGGTAAGTATGCTTAGAATTACTTTTCAGAGTCAGCGCTGTGCTAAAAGATGAAGCAGAGGGTTCTCTCCTGATAACAGGTGAGTAAATCGGAATTCGTAGTTCGACTGATTTTAGAGGAATATTTGAATGTTTCAAAAATGGACACTTAGAAACTTTTCTGCTGAAAACCACACAATGGATTCCCATGGAAGAAAATACAAGTTACTGGTATGTACGGTTAGAATTACTTTTCAGGGTCAGTGATGGGCTAAAAGATGCAGCACTGGGTTCTCTCCCGATAACAGGTGAGTAAATTCGAATTCGTAGTTCGGCTGATTTTAGAGGAATATTTGTACGTTTCAAAAATCGACACTTAGAAACTTTTATGGCGAAAACCACACAATGGATTCCTATGGAAAGAAATACAAGTTACAGGTAAGTACGCTTAGAATTACTTTTCAGGGTCATTTCTGGTATAAAAGATGCAGCACTGGGTTCTCTCCTGATAACAAGTGAGTAAATCAGAATTCATAGTTCAACTGATTTTAGAGGAATATTTGTACGTTTCAAAAATGGACTCAAACTTTTCTGCTGAAAACCACACAATGGATTCCTATGGAAGGAAATACAAGTTACTGGTAAGTACGCTTAGAATTACTTTTCAGGGTCAGTGCTGGGATAGAAAATGCAGCACTGGGTTCTCTTCTGATAACAGGTGAGTAAATCAGAATTTGTAGTTCGGCTGATTTTGGAAGAATATTTGTACATTTCAAAAATCGACACTTAGAAACTTTTCTGGTGAAAACCACACAATGGATTCCTATGGGGTAATACAAGTTACTGGTAAGTACGCTTAGAATTACTTTTCAGGGACAGTGCTGGTCTAAAAGATGCAGCACTGGGTTCTCTCCTGATAACAAGTGAGTAAATCGGAATTCGTAGTTCGGCTGATTTTAGAGGAATATTTGTACGTTTCAAAAATCGACACTTAGAAACTTTTCTGCTGAAAACCACACAGTGGATTCCTATGGAAGAAAATACAAGTTACTGCTAAGTCCGCTTAGAATTACTTTTTAGGGTCAGTGCTGGTCTAAAAGATGCAGCACTAGGTTCTCTCCTGATAACAAGTGAGTAAATCTGAATTCGTAGTTCGACTGATTTTAGAGGAATATTTGTACGTTTCAAAAATGGACACAAACTTTTCTGCTGAAAACCACACAATGGATTCCTATGGAAGGAAATGCAAGTTACTGGTAAGTATGATTAGAATTACTTTTCATTGTCAGTGCTGGGAAAAAAGATGCAGCACTGGGTTCTCTCCTGATAACAGGTTACTAAATCGGAATTCGTAGTTCAGCTGATGTTAGAGGAATATTTGTACGTTTCAAAAATCTACACTTAGAAACTTTTCTGCTGAAAACCTCACAATGGATTCCTATGGAAGGAAATACAAGTTACTTGTAAGTACGCTTAGAATTACTTTTCAGGGTCAGTGCTGGGCTAAAAGATGCAGCACTCGGTTGTCTCCTGATTACAGGTGAGTAAATCGGAATTCGTAGTTCAACTGATTTTAGAGGAATATTTGTATGTTTCAAAAATGGACACAAACTTTTCTGCTGAAAACTACACAATGGATTTCTATGGAAGGAAATACAAGTTACTGGTAAGTACACTTAGAATTACTTTTCAGGGTCAGTGCTGGGATAGAAGTTGCAGCACTGGGTTGTCTTCTGATAACAGGTGAGTAAATTGGAATTCGTAGTTCGGCTGATTTTAGAGGAATATTTGTATGTTTCAAAAATCGACAGAAACGTTTGTGGTAAAAATCACACAATGGATTCCTATGGAAGGAAATACAAGTTACTGGTAAGTACGCTTAGAATTACTTTTCAGGGTCAGTGCTGGGCTAAAAATGCAGCACTGGGTTCTCTCATGATAACAGGTGAGTAAATCAGAATTCGTAGTTAGACTGATTTTAGAGGAATATTTGTACGTTTCAAAAATGGGCACTTAGAAACATTTCTGCTGAAAACCACACAATGGATTCCTAAGGTAGGAAATACAAGTTACTGGTAAGTACGCTTAGAATTAATTTTCAGGGTCATTTCTGGTATAAAAGATGCAGCACTGGGTTCTCTCCTGATAACAAGTGAGTAAATCAGAATTCATAGTTCAACTGATTTTAGAGGAATATTTGTACGTTTCAAAAATGGACACAAACTTTTCTGCTGAAAACCACACAATGGATTCCTATGGAAAGAAATACAAGTTACTGGTAAGTACGCTTAGAATTACTTTTCAGGGTCAGTGCTGGGATAGAAGATGCAGCACTGGGTTCTCTTCTGATAACAGGTGAGTAAATCGGAATTCGTAGTTCGACTGATTTTAGAAGAATATTTGTATGTTTCAAAAATGGACACTTAGAAACTTTTCTGCTGAAAACCACACAATGGATTCCCATGCAAGAAAATACAAGTTACTGGTAAGTACGCTTAGAATTACTTTTCAGGGTCAGTGCTGGGCTAAAAGATGCAGCACTGGGTTCTCTCCTGATAACAGGTGAGTAAATCGGAATTCGTAGTTCGGCTGATTTTAGAGGAATATTTGTACATTTCAAAAATGGACACTTAGAAACTTTTCTGCTGAAAACCACACAATGGATTCCTATGGAAGAAAATACAAGTTACTGGTATGTACGCTTAGAATTACTTTTCAGGGTCAGTGCTGGGCTAAAAGATGCAGCACTGGGTTCTCTCCTGATAACAGGTGAGTAAATCGGAATTCGTAGTTCGGCTGATTTTAGAGGAATATTTGTATGTTTCAAAAATCGACAGAAA
This sequence comes from Triturus cristatus, assembly GCF_964204655.1. NCBI lineage: Eukaryota > Metazoa > Chordata > Amphibia > Caudata > Salamandridae > Triturus > Triturus cristatus. The sequence goes on along the minus strand of NC_140593.1, from coordinate 714,532,872 downwards.
CTTTTCTGGGGAAAACCACACAATGGATTCTTATGGAAGGAAATACAAGTTACTGGTAAGTATGCTTAGAATTACTTTTCAGAGTCAGCGCTGTGCTAAAAGATGAAGCAGAGGGTTCTCTCCTGATAACAGGTGAGTAAATCGGAATTCGTAGTTCGACTGATTTTAGAGGAATATTTGAATGTTTCAAAAATGGACACTTAGAAACTTTTCTGCTGAAAACCACACAATGGATTCCCATGGAAGAAAATACAAGTTACTGGTATGTACGCTTAGAATTACTTTTCAGGGTCAGTGATGGGCTAAAAGATGCAGCACTGGGTTCTCTCCTGATAACAAGTGAGTAAATCAGAATTCATAGTTCAACTGATTTTAGAGGAATATTTGTACGTTTCAAAAATGGACTCAAACTTTTCTGCTGAAAACCACACAATGGATTCCTATGGAAGGAAATACAAGTTACTGGTAAGTACGCTTAGAATTACTTTTCAGGGTCAGTGCTGGGATAGAAAATGCAGCACTGGGTTCTCTTCTGATAACAGGTGAGTAAATCAGAATTTGTAGTTCGGCTGATTTTGGAAGAATATTTGTACGTTTAAAAAATCGACACTTAGAAACTTTTCTGGTGAAAACCACACAATGGATTCCTATGGGGTAATACAAGTTACTGGTAAGTACGCTTAGAATTACTTTTCAGGGACAGTGCTGGTCTAAAAGATGCAGCACTGGGTTCTCTCCTGATAACAGGTGAGTAAATCGGAATTCGTAGTTCGGCTGATTTTAGAGGAATATTTGTACGTTTCAAAAATCGACACTTAGAAACTTTTCTGCTGAAAACCACACAGTGGATTCCTATGGAAGAAAATACAAGTTACTGCTAAGTCCACTTAGAATTACTTTTTAGGGTCAGTGCTGGTCTAAAAGATGCAGCACTAGGTTCTCTCCTGATAACAAGTGAGTAAATCTGAATTCGTAGTTCGACTGATTTTAGAGGAATATTTGTACGTTTCAAAAATGGACACAAACTTTTCTGCTGAAAACCACACAATGGATTCCTATGGAAGGAAATGCAAGTTACTGGTAAGTATGATTAGAATTACTTTTCATTGTCAGTGCTGGGAAAAAAGATGCAGCACTGGGTTCTCTCCTGATAACAGGTTACTAAATCGGAATTCGTAGTTCAGCTGATGTTAGAGGAATATTTGTACGTTTCAAAAATCTACACTTAGAAACTTTTCTGCTGAAAACCTCACAATGGATTCCTATGGAAGGAAATACAAGTTACTTGTAAGTACGCTTAGAATTACTTTTCAGGGTCAGTGCTGGGCTAAAAGATGCAGCACTCGGTTGTCTCCTGATTACAGGTGAGTAAATCGGAATTCGTAGTTCAACTGATTTTAGAGGAATATTTGTATGTTTCAAAAATGGACACAAACTTTTCTGCTGAAAACTACACAATGGATTTCTATGGAAGGAAATACAAGTTACTGGTAAGTACACTTAGAATTACTTTTCAGGGTCAGTGCTGGGATAGAAGTTGCAGCACTGGGTTGTCTTCTGATAACAGGTGAGTAAATTGGAATTCGTAGTTCGGCTGATTTTAGAGGAATATTTGTATGTTTCAAAAATCGACAGAAACGTTTGTGGTAAAAATCACCCAATGGATTCCTATGGAAGGAAATACAAGTTACTGGTAAGTACGCTTAGAATTACTTTTCAGGGTCAGTGCTGGGCTAAAAATGCAGCACTGGGTTCTCTCCTGATAACAGGTGAGTAAATCAGAATTCGTAGTTAGACTGATTTTAGAGGAATATTTGTACGTTTCAAAAATGGGCACTTAGAAACATTTCTGCTGAAAACCACACAATGGATTCCTAAGGAAGGAAATGCAAGTTACTGGTAAGTACGCTTAGAATTACTTTTCAGGGTCATTTCTGGTATAAAAGATGCAGCACTGGGTTCTCTCCTGATAACAAGTGAGTAAATCAGAATTCATAGTTCAACTGATTTTAGAGGAATATTTGTACGTTTCAAAAATGGACACAAACTTTTCTGCTGAAAACCACACAATGGATTCCTATGGAAAGAAATACAAGTTACTGGTAAGTACGCTTAGAATTACTTTTCAGGGTCAGTGCTGGGATAGAAGATGCAGCACTGGGTTCTCTTCTGATAACAGGTGAGTAAATCGGAATTCGTAGTTCGACTGATTTTAGAAGAATATTTGTATGTTTCAAAAATGGACACTTAGAAACTTTTCTGCTGAAAACCACACAATGGATTCCCATGCAAGAAAATACAAGTTACTGGTAAGTACGCTTAGAATTACTTTTCAGGGTCAGTGCTGGGCTAAAAGATGCAGCACTGGGTTCTCTCCTGATAACAGGTAAGTAAATCGGAATTCGTAGTTCGGCTGATTTTAGAGGAATATTTGTACATTTCAAAAATGGACACTTAGAAACTTTTCTGCTGAAATCCACACAATGGATTCCTATGGAAGGAAATACAAGTTACTGGTAAGTACGCTTAGAATTACTTTTCAGGGTCAGTGCTGGGCTAAAAATGCAGCACTGGGTTCTCTCCTGATAACAGGTGAGTAAATCAGAATTCGTAGTTAGACTGATTTTAGAGGAATATTTGTACGTTTCAAAAATGGGCACTTAGAAACATTTCTGCTGAAAACCACACAATGGATTCCTAAGGAAGGAAATACAAGTTACTGGTAAGTACGCTTAGAATTACTTTTCAGGGTCATTTCTGGTATAAAAGATGCAGCACTGGGTTCTCTCCTGATAACAAGTGAGTAAATCAGAATTCATAGTTCAACTGATTTTAGAGGAATATTTGTACGTTTCAAAAATGGACACAAACTTTTCTGCTGAAAACCACACAATGGATTCCTATGGAAAGAAATACAAGTTACTGGTAAGTACGCTTAGAATTACTTTTCAGGGTCAGTGCTGGGATAGAAGATGCAGCACTGGGTTCTCTTCTGATAACAGGTGAGTAAATCGGAATTCGTAGTTCGACTGATTTTAGAAGAATATTTGTATGTTTCAAAAATGGACACTTAGAAACTTTTCTGCTGAAAACCACACAATGGATTCCCATGCAAGAAAATACAAGTTACTGGTAAGTACGCTTAGAATTACTTTTCAGGGTCAGTGCTGGGCTAAAAGATGCAGCACTGGGTTCTCTCCTGATAACAGGTAAGTAAATCGGAATTCGTAGTTCGGCTGATTTTAGAGGAATATTTGTACATTTCAAAAATGGACACTTAGAAACTTTTCTGCTGAAATCCACACAATGGATTCCTATGGAAGAAAATACAAGTTACTGGTATGTACGCTTAGAATTACTTTTCAGGGTCAGTGCTGGGCTAAAAGATGCAGCACTGGGTTCTCTCCTGATAACAGGTGAGTAAATCGGAATTCGTAGTTCGGCTGATTTTAGAGGAATATTTGTATGTTTCAAAAATCGACAGAAACTTTTCTGGGGAAAACCACACAATGGATTCTTATGGAAGGAAATACAAGTTACTGGTAAGTACGCTTAGAATTACTTTTCAGAGTCAGCGCTGTGCTAAAAGATGAAGCAGAGGGTTCTCTCCTGATAACAGGTGAGTAAATCGGAATTCGTAGTTCGACTGATTTTAGAGGAATATTTGAATGTTTCAAAAATGGACACTTAGAAACTTTTCTGCTGAAAACCACACAATGGATTCCCATGGAAGAAAATACAAGTTACTGGTATGTACGCTTAGAATTACTTTTCAGGGTCAGTGATGGGCTAAAAGATGCAGCACTGGGTTCTCTCCCGATAACAGCTGAGTAAATTCGAATTCGTAGTTCGGCTGATTTTAGAGGAATATTTGTACGTTTCAAAAATCGACACTTAGAAACTTTTATGGTGAAAACCACACAATGGATTCCTAAGGAAAGAAATACAAGTTACAGGTAAGTACGCTTAGAATTACTTTTCAGGGTCATTTCTGGTATAAAAGATGCAGCACTGGGTTCTCTCCTGATAACAAGTGAGTAAATCAGAATTCATAGTTCAACTGATTTTAGAGGAATATTTGTACGTTTCAAAAATGGACACAAACTTTTCTGCTGAAAACCACACAATGTAATCCTAAGGAAGGAAATACAAATTAATGGTAAGTATGCTTAGAATTACTTTTCAGGGTCAGTGCTGGGCTAAAAGATGCAGCACTGGGTTCTCTCCTGATAACAGGTGAGTAAATCAGAATTCGTAGTTCGACTGATTTTAGAGGAATATTTGTACGTTTCAAAAATGGACACAAACCTTTCTGCTGAAAACCACACAATGGATTCCTATGGAAGGAAATGCAAGTTACTTGTAAGTATGATTAGAATTACTTTTCATTGTCAGTGCTGGGAAAAAAGATGCAGCACTGGGTTCTCTCCTGATAACAGGTTACTAAATCGGAATTCGTAGTTCAGCTGATGTTAGAGGAATATTTGTACGTTTCAAAAATCTACACTTAGAAACTTTTCTGCTGAAAACCTCACAATGGATTCCTATGGAAGGAAATACAAGTTACTTGTAAGTACGCTTAGAATTACTTTTCAGGGTCAGTGCTGGGCTAAAAGATGCAGCACTCGGTTGTCTCCTGATTACAGGTGAGTAAATCGGAATTTGTAGTTCGGCTGATGTTAGAGGAATATTTGTACGTTTCAAAAATCTACACTTAGAAACTTTTCTGCTGAAAACCTCACAATGGATTCCTATGGAAGGAAATACAAGTTACTTGTAAGTACGCTTAGAATTACTTTTCAGGGTCAGTGCTGGGCTAAAAATGCAGCACTGGGTTCTCTCCTGATAACAGGTGAGTAAATCAGAATTCGTAGATTGACTGATTTTATAGCAATATTTGTACGTTTCAAAAATCGACACTTAGAAACTTTTCTGGTGAAAACCACACAATGGATTCCTATGGGGAAATACAAGTTACTGGTAAGTACGCTTAGAATTAATTTTCAGGGTCAGTGCTGGTCTAAAAGATGCAGCACTGGGTTCTCTCCTGATAACAGGTGAGTAAATTGGAATTCGTAGTTCGGATGATTTTAGAGGAATATTTGTACGTTTCAAAAATCGACAGAAACTTTTCTGGTGAAAACCACACAATGGATTCCTATGGGGAAATACAAGTTACTGGTAAGTACGCTTAGAATTACTTTTCAGGGTCAGAGCTGGTCTAAAAGATGCAGCACTGGGTTCTCTCCTGATAACAGGTGAGTAAATTGGAATTCGTAGTTCGGATGATTTTAGAGGAATATTTGTATGTTTCAAAAATCGACAGAAACTTTTCTGGTGAAAACCACACAATGGATTCCTATGGAAGGAAATACAAGTTACTGGTAAGTACGCTTAGAATTACTTTTCAGGGTCAGTGCTGGGCTTAAAATGCAGCACTGGGTTCTCTCCTGATAACAGGTGAGTAAATCAGAATTCGTAAATTGACTGATTTTATAGCAATATTTGTACGTTTCAAAAATGAACACTTAGAAACTTTTCTGCTGAAAACCACACAATGGATTCCTATGGAAGAAAATATAAGTTACTGGTATATACGCTTAGAATTACTTTTCAGGGTCAGTGCTGGGCTAAAAGATGCAGCACTGGGTTCTCTCCTGATAACAGGTGAGTAAATCGGAAATCATCGTTCAACTGATTTTAGAGGAATATTTGTGCGTTTCAAAAATGGACACTTAGAAACATTTCTGCGGAAAACGACACAATGGAATCCTAAGGAAGGAAATACAAATTAATGGTAAGTATACTTAGAATTACTTTTCAGGGTCAGTGCTGGGCTAAAAGATGCAGCACTGGGTTCTCTCCTGATAACAGGTGAGTAAATCAGAATTCGTAGTTCGATTGATTTTAGAGGAATATTTGTACGTTTCAAAAATGGACACAAACTTTTCTGCTGAAAACCACACAATGGATTCCTATGGAAGGAAATGCAAGTTACTTGTAAGTATGATTAGAATTACTTTTCATTGTCAGTGCTGGGAAAAAAGATGCAGCACTGGGTTCTCTCCTGATAACAGGTTACTAAATCGGAATTCGTAGTTCAGCTGATTTTAGAGGAATATTTGTACGTTTCAAAAATCTACACTTAGAAACTTTTCTGCTGAAAACCTCACAATGGATTCCTATGGAAGGAAATACAAGTTACTTGTAAGTACACTTAGAATTACTTTTCAGGGTCAGTGCTGGGCTAAAAGATGCAGCACTCGGTTGTATCCTGATTACAGGTGAGTAAATCGGAATTCGTAGTTCGGCTGATTTTAGAGGAATATTTGTACGTTTCAAAAATCGACACTTAGAAACTTTTCTGGTGAAAACCACACAATGGATTCCTATGGGGAAATACAAGTTACTGGTAAGTACGCTTAGAATTAATTTTCAGGGTCAGTGCTGGTCTAAAAGATGCAGCACTGGGTTCTCTCCTGATAACAGGTGAGTAAATTGGAATTCGTAGTTCGGATGATTTTAGAGGAATATTTGTACGTTTCAAAAATCGACAGAAACTTTTCTGGTGAAAACCACACAATGGATTCCTATGGAAGGAAATACAAGTTACTGGTAAGTACGCTTAGAATTACTTTTCAGGGTCAGTGCTGGGCTAAAAATGCAGCACTGGGTACTCTCCTGATAACAGGTGAGTAAATCAGAATTCGTAGTTCGACTGATTTTAGAGGAATATTTGTACGTTTCAAAAATGGACACTTAGAAACTTTTCTGCTGAAAACCACACAATGGATTCCTATGGAAGAAAATATAAGTTACTGGTATGTAAGCTTAGAATTACTTTTCAGGGTCAGTGCTGGGCTAAAAGATGCAGCACTGTGTTCTCTCCTGATAACAGGTGAGTAAATCGGAAATCATCATTCAACTGATTTTAGAGGAATATTTGTACGTTTCAAAAATGTTCACTTAGAAACATTTCTGCTGAAAACCACACAACGGATTCCTAAGGAAGGAAATACAAGTTACTGGTAAGTACACTTAGAATTACTTTTCAGGGTCAGTACTGGGTTAAAAGATGCAGCACTGGGTTCTCTCCTGATAACAGGTGAGTAAATCGGAAATCATCGTTCAACTGATTTTTGAGGAATATTTGTACGTTTCAAAAATGGGCACTTAGAAACATTTCTGCTGAAAACCACACAATGTAATCCTAAGGAAGGAAATACAAATTAATGGTAAGTATGCTTAGAATTACTTTTCAGGGTCAGTGCTGGGCTAAAAGATGGAGCACTGGGTTCTCTCCTGATAACAAGTGAGTAAATCAGAATTCGTACTTCGACTGATTTTAGAGGAATATTTCTACGTTTGAAAAATGGACACTTTGAAACCATTCTGCTGAAAACCACACAATGGAATCCTATGGAAGGAAATACAAGTTACTGGTAAGTACGCTTAGAATTACTTTTCAGGGTCAGTGCTGGGCTAAAAGATGCAGCACTGGGTTCTCTCCTGATAACAGGTGAGTAAATCGGAATTCGTTGTTCCGCTGATTTTAGAGGAATATTTGTAGGTTTCAAAAATGGATACAGAAACTTTTCTGGTGAAAACCACACAATGGATTTCTATGGAAGGAAATACAAATTACTGGTAAGTACGCTTAGAATTACTTTTCAGGGTCAGTGCTGGGATAGAAGATGCAGCACTTGGTTCTCTTCTGATAACAGGTGAGTAAATCGGAATTTGTAGTTCGGTTGATTTTAGAGGAATATTTGTACGTTTCAAAAATCGACACTTCGAAACTTTTCTGCTGAAAACCACACAATGGATTCCTATGGAAAGAAATAGAAGTTACTGCTAAGTCTGCTTAGAATTACTTTTTAGGGTCAGTGCTGGTCTAAAAGATGCAGCACTGGGTTCTCTCCTGATAACAAGTGAGAAGATTGGAATTCGTAGTTCAACTGATTTTAGAGGAATATTTGTACGTTTCAAAAATGGACACAAACTTTTCTGCTGAAAACCACACAATGGATTCCTATGGAAGGAAATGCAAGTTACATGTAAGTATGATTAGAATTACTTTTCATTGTCAGTGCTGGGATAAAAGATGCAGCACTCGGTTGTATCCTGATAACAGGTTACTAAATCGGAATTCGTAGTTCAGCTGATTTTAGAGGAATATTTGTACGTTTCAAAAATCTACGCTTAGAAACTTTTCTGCTGAAAACCTCACAATTGATTCCTATGGAAGGAAATACAAGTTACTTGTAAGTACGCTTAGAATTACTTTTCAGGGTCAGTGCTGGGCTAAAAGATGCAGCACTCGGTTGTCTCCTGATTACAGGTGAGTAAATCGGAATTCGTAGTTCGGCTGATTTTAGAGGAATATTTGTACGTTTCAAAAATCGACACTTAGAAACTTTTCTGGTGAAAACCACACAATGGATTCCTATGGGGAAATACAAGTTACTGGTAAGTCTGCTTAGAATTACTTTTCAGGGTCAGAGCTGGTCTAAAAGATGCAGCACTGGGTTCTCTCCTGATAACAGGTGAGTAAATTGGAATTCGTAGTTCGGATGATTTTAGAGGAATATTTGTACGTTTCAAAAATCGACAGAAACTTTTCTGGTGAAAACCACACAATGGATTCCTATGGAAGGAAATACAAGTTACTGGTAAGTACACTTAGAATTACTTTTCAGGGTCAGTGCTGGGCTAAAAATGCAGCACTGGGTTCTCTCCTGATAACAGGTGAGTAAATCAGAATTCGTAGATTGACTGATTTTATAGCAATATTTGTACGTTTCAAAAATGGACACTTAGAAACTTTTCTGCTGAAAACCACACAATGGATTCCTATGGAAGGAAATACAAGTTACTGGTATATACGCTTAGAATTACTTTTCAGGGTCAGTGCTGGGCTAAAAGATGCAGCACTGGGTTCTCTCCTGATAACAGGCGAGTAAATCGGAAATCATCGTTCAACTGATTTTAGAGGAATATTTGTGCGTTTCAAAAATGGACACTTAGAAACATTTCTGCGGAAAACGACACAATGTAATCCTAAGGAAGGAAATACAAATTAATGGTAAGTATACTTAGAATTACTTTTCAGGGTCAGTGCTGGGCTAAAAGATGCAGCACTGGGTTCTCTCCTGATAACAGGTGAGTAAATCAGAATTCGTAGTTCGATTGATTTTAGAGGAATATTTGTACGTTTCAAAAATGGACACAAACTTTTCTGCTGAAAACCACACAATGGATTCCTATGGAAGGAAATGCAAGTTACTTGTAAGTATGATTAGAATTACTTTTCAGGGTCAGTGCTGGGCTAAAAGATGCAGCACTCGGTTGTCTCCTGATTACAGGTGAGTAAATCGGAATTCGTAGTTTGGCTGATTTTAGAGGAATATTTGTACGTTTCAAAAATCGACACTTAGAAACTTTTCTGGTGAAAACCACACAATGGATTCCTATGGGGAAATACAAGTTACTGGTAAGTACGCTTAGAATTAATTTTCAGGGTCAGTGCTGGTCTAAAACATGCAGCACTGGGTTCTCTCCTGATAACAGGTGAGTAAATTGGAATTCGTAGTTCGGATGATTTTAGAGGAATATTTGTACGTTTCAAAAATCGACAGAAACTTTTCTGGTGAAAACCACACAATGGATTCCTATGGGGAAATACAAGTTACTGGTAAGTACGCTTAGAATTACTTTTCAGGGTCAGTGCTGGGCTAAAAGATGCAGCACTCGGTTGTCTCCTGATTACAGGTGAGTAAATCGGAATTCGTAGTTCAACTGATTTTAGAGGAATATTTGTATGTTTCAAAAATGGACACAAACTTTTCTGCTGAAAACTACACAATGGATTTCTATGGAAGGAAATACAAGTTACTGGTAAGTACACTTAGAATTACTTTTCAGGGTCAGTGCTGGGATAGAAGTTGCAGCACTGGGTTGTCTTCTGATAACAGGTGAGTAAATTGGAATTCGTAGTTCGGCTGATTTTAGAGGAATATTTGTATGTTTCAAAAATCGACAGAAACGTTTGTGGTAAAAATCACACAATGGATTCCTATGGAAGGAAATACAAGTTACTGGTAAGTACGCTTAGAATTACTTTTCAGGGTCAGTGCTGGGCTAAAAATGCAGCACTGGGTTCTCTCCTGATAACAGGTGAGTAAATCAGAATTCGTAGTTAGACTGATTTTAGAGGAATATTTGTACGTTTCAAAAATGGGCACTTAGAAACATTTCTGCTGAAAACCACACAATGGATTCCTAAGGAAGGAAATACAAGTTACTGGTAAGTACGCTTAGAATTACTTTTCAGGGTCATTTCTGGTATAAAAGATGCAGCACTGGGTTCTCTCCTGATAACAAGTGAGTAAATCAGAATTCATAGTTCAACTGATTTTAGAGGAATATTTGTACGTTTCAAAAATGGACACAAACTTTTCTGCTGAAAACCACACAATGGATTCCTATGGAAAGAAATACAAGTTACTGGTAAGTACGCTTAGAATTACTTTTCAGGGTCAGTGCTGGGATAGAAGATGCAGCACTGGGTTCTCTTCTGATAACAGGTGAGTAAATCGGAATTCGTAGTTCGACTGATTTTAGAAGAATATTTGTATGTTTCAAAAATGGACACTTAGAAACTTTTCTGCTGAAAACCACACAATGGATTCCCATGCAAGAAAATACAAGTTACTGGTAAGTACGCTTAGAATTACTTTTCAGGGTCAGTGCTGGGCTAAAAGATGCAGCACTGGGTTCTCTCCTGATAACAGGTGAGTAAATCGGAATTCGTAGTTCGGCTGATTTTAGAGGAATATTTGTACATTTCAAAAATGGACACTTAGAAACTTTTCTGCTGAAAACCACACAATGGATTCCTATGGAAGAAAATACAAGTTACTGGTATGTACGCTTAGAATTACTTTTCAGGGTCAGTGCTGGGCTAAAAGATGCAGCACTGGGTTCTCTCCTGATAACAGGTGAGTAAATCGGAATTCGTAGTTCGGCTGATTTTAGAGGAATATTTGTATGTTTCAAAAATCGACAGAAACTTTTCTGGGGAAAACCACACAATGGATTCTTATGGAAGGAAATACAAGTTACTGGTAAGTACGCTTAGAATTACTTTTCAGAGTCAGCGCTGTGCTAAAAGATGAAGCAGAGGGTTCTCTCCTGATAACAGGTGAGTAAATCGGAATTCGTAGTTCGACTGATTTTAGAGGAATATTTGAATGTTTCAAAAATGGACACTTAGAAACTTTTCTGCTGAAAACCACACAATGGATTCCCATGGAAGAAAATACAAGTTACTGGTATGTACGCTTAGAATTACTTTTCAGGGTCAGTGATGGGCTAAAAGATGCAGCACTGGGTTCTCTCCCGATAACAGCTGAGTAAATTCGAATTCGTAGTTCGGCTGATTTTAGAGGAATATTTGTACGTTTCAAAAATCGACACTTAGAAACTTTTATGGTGAAAACCACACAATGGATTCCTAAGGAAAGAAATACAAGTTACAGGTAAGTACGCTTAGAATTACTTTTCAGGGTCATTTCTGGTATAAAAGATGCAGCACTGGGTTCTCTCCTGATAACAAGTGAGTAAATCAGAATTCATAGTTCAACTGATTTTAGAGGAATATTTGTACGTTTCAAAAATGGACACAAACTTTTCTGCTGAAAACCACACAATGTAATCCTAAGGAAGGAAATACAAATTAATGGTAAGTATGCTTAGAATTACTTTTCAGGGTCAGTGCTGGGCTAAAAGATGCAGCACTGGGTTCTCTCCTGATAACAGGTGAGTAAATCAGAATTCGTAGTTCGACTGATTTTAGAGGAATATTTGTACGTTTCAAAAATGGACACAAACTTTTCTGCTGAAAACCAGATAATGGATTCCTATGGAAGGAAATGCAAGTTACTTGTAAGTATGATTAGAATTACTTTTCATTGTCAGTGCTGGGAAAAAAGATGCAGCACTGGGTTCTCTCCTGATAACAGGTTACTAAATCGGAATTCGTAGTTCAGCTGATGTTAGAGGAATATTTGTACGTTTCAAAAATCTACACTTAGAAACTTTTCTGCTGAAAACCTCACAATGGATTCCTATGGAAGGAAATACAAGTTACTTGTAAGTACGCTTAGAATTACTTTTCAGGGTCAGTGCTGGGCTAAAAGATGCAGCACTCGGTTGTCTCCTGATTACAGATGAGTAAATCGGAATTTGTAGTTCGGCTGATTTTAGAGGAATATTTGTACGTTTCAAAAATCGACACTTAGAAACTTTTCTGGTGAAAACCACACAATGGATTCCTATGGGGAAATACAAGTTACTGGTAAGTCTGCTTAGAATTACTTTTCAGGGTCAGAGCTGGTCTAAAAGATGCAGCACTGGGTTCTCTCCTGATAACAGGTGAATAAATTGGAATTCGTAGTTCGGATGATTTTAGAGGAATATTTGTACGTTTCAAAAATCGACAGAAACTTTTCTGGTGAAAACCACACAATGGATTCCTATGGAAGGAAATACAAGTTACTGGTAAGTACGCTTAGAATTAATTTTCAGGGTCAGTGCTGGTCTAAAACATGCAGCACTGGGTTCTCTCCTGATAACAGGTGAGTAAATTGGAATTCGTAGTTCGGATGATTTTAGAGGAATATTTGTACGTTTCAAAAATCGACAGAAACTTTTCTGGTGAAAACCACACAATGGATTCCTATGGGGAAATACAAGTTACTGGTAAGTACGCTTAGAATTACTTTTCAGGGTCAGTGCTGGGCTAAAAGATGCAGCACTCGGTTGTCTCCTGATTACAGGTGAGTAAATCGGAATTCGTAGTTCAACTGATTTTAGAGGAATATTTGTATGTTTCAAAAATGGACACAAACTTTTCTGCTGAAAACTACACAATGGATTTCTATGGAAGGAAATACAAGTTACTGGTAAGTACACTTAGAATTACTTTTCAGGGTCAGTGCTGGGATAGAAGTTGCAGCACTGGGTTGTCTTCTGATAACAGGTGAGTAAATTGGAATTCGTAGTTCGGCTGATTTTAGAGGAATATTTGTATGTTTCAAAAATCGACAGAAACGTTTGTGGTAAAAATCACACAATGGATTCCTATGGAAGGAAATACAAGTTACTGGTAAGTACGCTTAGAATTACTTTTCAGGGTCAGTGCTGGGCTAAAAATGCAGCACTGGGTTCTCTCCTGATAACAGGTGAGTAAATCAGAATTCGTAGTTAGACTGATTTTAGAGGAATATTTGTACGTTTCAAAAATGGGCACTTAGAAACATTTCTGCTGAAAACCACACAATGGATTCCTAAGGAAGGAAATACAAGTTACTGGTAAGTACGCTTAGAATTACTTTTCAGGGTCATTTCTGGTATAAAAGATGCAGCACTGGGTTCTCTCCTGATAACAAGTGAGTAAATCAGAATTCATAGTTCAACTGATTTTAGAGGAATATTTGTACGTTTCAAAAATGGACACAAACTTTTCTGCTGAAAACCACACAATGGATTCCTATGGAAAGAAATACAAGTTACTGGTAAGTACGCTTAGAATTACTTTTCAGGGTCAGTGCTGGGATAGAAGATGCAGCACTGGGTTCTCTTCTGATAACAGGTGAGTAAATCGGAATTCGTAGTTCGACTGATTTTAGAAGAATATTTGTATGTTTCAAAAATGGACACTTAGAAACTTTTCTGCTGAAAACCACACAATGGATTCCCATGCAAGAAAATACAAGTTACTGGTAAGTACGCTTAGAATTACTTTTCAGGGTCAGTGCTGGGCTAAAAGATGCAGCACTGGGTTCTCTCCTGATAACAGGTGAGTAAATCGGAATTCGTAGTTCGGCTGATTTTAGAGGAATATTTGTACATTTCAAAAATGGACACTTAGAAACTTTTCTGCTGAAAACCACACAATGGATTCCTATGGAAGAAAATACAAGTTACTGGTATGTACGCTTAGAATTACTTTTCAGGGTCAGTGCTGGGCTAAAAGATGCAGCACTGGGTTCTCTCCTGATAACAGGTGAGTAAATCGGAATTCGTAGTTCGGCTGATTTTAGAGGAATATTTGTATGTTTCAAAAATCGACAGAAACTTTTCTGGGGAAAACCACACAATGGATTCTTATGGAAGGAAATACAAGTTACTGGTAAGTACGCTTAGAATTACTTTTCAGAGTCAGCGCTGTGCTAAAAGATGAAGCAGAGGGTTCTCTCCTGATAACAGGTGAGTAAATCGGAATTCGTAGTTCGACTGATTTTAGAGGAATATTTGAATGTTTCAAAAATGGACACTTAGAAACTTTTCTGCTGAAAACCACACAATGGATTCCCATGGAAGAAAATACAAGTTACTGGTATGTACGCTTAGAATTACTTTTCAGGGTCAGTGATGGGCTAAAAGATGCAGCACTGGGTTCTCTCCCGATAACAGCTGAGTAAATTCGAATTCGTAGTTCGGCTGATTTTAGAGGAATATTTGTACGTTTCAAAAATCGACACTTAGAAACTTTTATGGTGAAAACCACACAATGGATTCCTAAGGAAAGAAATACAAGTTACAGGTAAGTACGCTTAGAATTACTTTTCAGGGTCATTTCTGGTATAAAAGATGCAGCACTGGGTTCTCTCCTGATAACAAGTGAGTAAATCAGAATTCATAGTTCAACTGATTTTAGAGGAATATTTGTACGTTTCAAAAATGGACACAAACTTTTCTGCTGAAAACCACACAATGTAATCCTAAGGAAGGAAATACAAATTAATGGTAAGTATGCTTAGAATTACTTTTCAGGGTCAGTGCTGGGCTAAAAGATGCAGCACTGGGTTCTCTCCTGATAACAGGTGAGTAAATCAGAATTCGTAGTTCGACTGATTTTAGAGGAATATTTGTACGTTTCAAAAATGGACACAAACTTTTCTGCTGAAAACCAGATAATGGATTCCTATGGAAGGAAATGCAAGTTACTTGTAAGTATGATTAGAATTACTTTTCATTGTCAGTGCTGGGAAAAAAGATGCAGCACTGGGTTCTCTCCTGATAACAGGTTACTAAATCGGAATTCGTAGTTCAGCTGATGTTAGAGGAATATTTGTACGTTTCAAAAATCTACACTTAGAAACTTTTCTGCTGAAAACCTCACAATGGATTCCTATGGAAGGAAATACAAGTTACTTGTAAGTACGCTTAGAATTACTTTTCAGGGTCAGTGCTGGGCTAAAAGATGCAGCACTCGGTTGTCTCCTGATTACAGATGAGTAAATCGGAATTTGTAGTTCGGCTGATTTTAGAGGAATATTTGTACGTTTCAAAAATCGACACTTAGAAACTTTTCTGGTGAAAACCACACAATGGATTCCTATGGGGAAATACAAGTTACTGGTAAGTCTGCTTAGAATTACTTTTCAGGGTCAGAGCTGGTCTAAAAGATGCAGCACTGGGTTCTCTCCTGATAACAGGTGAGTAAATTGGAATTCGTAGTTCGGATGATTTTAGAGGAATATTTGTACGTTTCAAAAATCGACAGAAACTTTTCTGGTGAAAACCACACAATGGATTCCTATGGAAGGAAATACAAGTTACTGGTAAGTACGCTTAGAATTACTTTTCAGGGTCAGTGCTGGGCTAAAAATGCAGCACTGGGTTCTCTCCTGATAACAGGTGAGTAAATCAGAATTCGTAGATTGACTGATTTTATAGCAATATTTGTACGTTTCAAAAATGGACACTTAGAAACTTTTCTGCTGAAAACCACACAATGGATTCCTATGGAAGAAAATATAAGTTACTGGTATATACGCTTAGAATTACTTTTCAGGGTCAGTGCTGGGCTAAAAGATGCAGCACTGGGTTCTCTCCTGATAACAGGCGAGTAAATCGGAAATCATCGTTCAACTGATTTTAGAGGAATATTTGTGCGTTTCAAAAATGGACACTTAGAAACATTTCTGCGGAAAACGACACAATGTAATCCTAAGGAAGGAAATACAAATTAATGGTAAGTATACTTAGAATTACTTTTCAGGGTCAGTGCTGGGCTAAAAGATGCAGCACTGGGTTCTCTCCTGATAACAGGTGAGTAAATCAGAATTCGTAGTTCGATTGATTTTAGAGGAATATTTGTACGTTTCAAAAATGGACACAAACTTTTCTGCTGAAAACCACACAATGGATTCCTATGGAAGGAAATGCAAGTTACTTGTAAGTATGATTAGAATTACTTTTCATTGTCAGTGCTGGGAAAAAAGATGCAGCACTGGGTTCTCTCCTGATAACAGGTTACTAAATCGGAATTCGTAGTTCAGCTGATTTTAGAGGAATATTTGTACGTTTCAAAAATCTACACTTAGAAACTTTTCTGCTGAAAACCTCACAATGGATTCCTATGGAAGGAAATACAAGTTACTTGTAAGTACACTTAGAATTACTTTTCAGGGTCAGTGCTGGGCTAAAAGATGCAGCACTCGGTTGTATCCTGATTACAGGTGAGTAAATCGGAATTCGTAGTTCGGCTGATTTTAGAGGAATATTTGTACGTTTCAAAAATCGACACTTAGAAACTTTTCTGGTGAAAACCACACAATGGATTCCTATGGGGAAATACAAGTTACTGGTAAGTACGCTTAGAATTAATTTTCAGGGTCAGTGCTGGTCTAAAAGATGCAGCACTGGGTTCTCTCCTGATAACAGGTGAGTAAATTGGAATTCGTAGTTCGGATGATTTTAGAGGAATATTTGTACGTTTCAAAAATCGACAGAAACTTTTCTGGTGAAAACCACACAATGGATTCCTATGGGGAAATACAAGTTACTGGTAAGTACGCTTAGAATTACTTTTCAGGGTTAGAGCTGGTCTAAAAGATGCAGCACTGGGTTCTCTCCTGATAACAGGTGAGTAAATTGGAATTCGTAGTTCGGATGATTTTAGAGGAATATTTGTATGTTTCAAAAATCGACAGAAACTTTTCTGGTGAAAACCACACAATGGATTCCTATGGAAGGAAATACAAGTTACTGGTAAGTACGCTTAGAATTACTTTTCAGGGTCAGTGCTGGGCTAAAAATGCAGCACTGGGTTCTCTCCTGATAACAGGTGAGTAAATCAGAATTCGTAAATTGACTGATTTTATAGCAATATTTGTACGTTTCAAAAATGAACACTTAGAAACTTTTCTGCTGAAAACCACACAATGGATTCCTATGGAAGAAAATATAAGTTACTGGTATATACGCTTAGAATTACTTTTCAGGGTCAGTGCTGGGCTAAAAGATGCAGCACTGGGTTCTCTCCTGATAACAGGTGAGTAAATCGGAAATCATCGTTCAACTGATTTTAGAGGAATATTTGTGCGTTTCAAAAATGGACACTTAGAAACATTTCTGCGGAAAACGACACAATGTAATCCTAAGGAAGGAAATACAAATTAATGGTAAGTATACTTAGAATTACTTTTCAGGGTCAGTGCTGGGCTAAAAGATGCAGCACTGGGTTCTCTCCTGATAACAGGTGAGTAAATCAGAATTCGTAGTTCGATTGATTTTAGAGGAATATTTGTACGTTTCAAAAATGGACACAAACTTTTCTGCTGAAAACCACACAATGGATTCCTATGGAAGGAAATGCAAGTTACTTGTAAGTATGATTAGAATTACTTTTCATTGTCAGTGCTGGGAAAAAAGATGCAGCACTGGGTTCTCTCCTGATAACAGGTTACTAAATCGGAATTCGTAGTTCAGCTGATTTTAGAGGAATATTTGTACGTTTCAAAAATCTACACTTAGAAACTTTTCTGCTGAAAACCTCCCAATGGATTCCTATGGAAGGAAATACAAGTTACTTGTAAGTACACTTAGAATTACTTTTCAGGGTCAGTGCTGGGCTAAAAGATGCAGCACTCGGTTGTATCCTGATTACAGGTGAGTAAATCGGAATTCGTAGTTCGGCTGATTTTAGAGGAATATTTGTACGTTTCAAAAATCGACACTTAGAAACTTTTCTGGTGAAAACCACACAATGGATTCCTATGGGGAAATACAAGTTACTGGTAAGTACGCTTAGAATTAATTTTCAGGGTCAGTGCTGGTCTAAAAGATGCAGCACTGGGTTCTCTCCTGATAACAGGTGAGTAAATTGGAATTCGTAGTTCGGATGATTTTAGAGGAATATTTGTACGTTTCAAAAATCGACAGAAACTTTTCTGGTGAAAACCACACAATGGATTCCTATGGAAGGAAATACAAGTTACTGGTAAGTACGCTTAGAATTACTTTTCAGGGTCAGTGCTGGGCTAAAAATGCAGCACTGGGTACTCTCCTGATAACAGGTGAGTAAATCAGAATTCGTAGTTCGACTGATTTTAGAGGAATATTTGTACGTTTCAAAAATGGACACTTAGAAACTTTTCTGCTGAAAACCACACAATGGATTCCTATGGAAGAAAATATAAGTTACTGGTATGTAAGCTTAGAATTACTTTTCAGGGTCAGTGCTGGGCTAAAAGATGCAGCACTGTGTTCTCTCCTGATAACAGGTGAGTAAATCGGAAATCGTCATTCAACTGATTTTAGAGGAATATTTGTACGTTTCAAAAATGTTCACTTAGAAACATTTCTGCTGAAAACCACACAACGGATTCCTAAGGAAGGAAATACAAGTTACTGGTAAGTACACTTAGAATTACTTTTCAGGGTCAGTACTGGGTTAAAAGATGCAGCACTGGGTTCTCTCCTGATAACAGGTGAGTAAATCAGAAATCATCGTTCAACTGATTTTTGAGGAATATTTGTACGTTTCAAAAATGGGCACTTAGAAACATTTCTGCTGAAAACCACACAATGTAATCCTAAGGAAGGAAATACAAATTAATGGTAAGTATGCTTAGAATTACTTTTCAGGGTCAGTGCTGGGCTAAAAGATGGAGCACTGGGTTCTCTCCTGATAACAAGTGAGTAAATCAGAATTCGTACTTCGACTGATTTTAGAGGAATATTTCTACGTTTGAAAAATGGACACTTTGAAACCATTCTGCTGAAAACCACACAATGGAATCCTATGGAAGGAAATACAAGTTACTGGTAAGTACGCTTAGAATTACTTTTCAGGGTCAGTGCTGGGCTAAAAGATGCAGCACTGGGTTCTCTCCTGATAACAGGTGAGTAAATCGGAATTCGTTGTTCCGCTGATTTTAGAGGAATATTTGTAGGTTTCAAAAATGGATACAGAAACTTTTCTGGTGAAAACCACACAATGGATTTCTATGGAAGGAAATACAAATTACTGGTAAGTACGCTTAGAATTACTTTTCAGGGTCAGTGCTGGGATAGAAGATGCAGCACTTGGTTCTCTTCTGATAACAGGTGAGTAAATCGGAATTTGTAGTTCGGTTGATTTTAGAGGAATGTTTGTACGTTTCAAAAATCGACACTTCGAAACTTTTCTGCTGAAAACCACACAATGGATTCCTATGGAAAGAAATAGAAGTTACTGCTAAGTCTGCTTAGAATTACTTTTTAGGGTCAGTGCTGGTCTAAAAGATGCAGCACTGGGTTCTCTCCTGATAACAAGTGAGTAGATTGGAATTCGTAGTTCAACTGATTTTAGAGGAATATTTGTACGTTTCAAAAATGGACACAAACTTTTCTGCTGAAAACCACACAATGGATTCCTATGGAAGGAAATGCAAGTTACATGTAAGTATGATTAGAATTACTTTTCATTGTCAGTGCTGGGATAAAAGATGCAGCACTCGGTTGTATCCTGATAACAGGTTACTAAATCGGAATTCGTAGTTCAGCTGATTTTAGAGGAATATTTGTACGTTTCAAAAATCTACACTTAGAAACTTTTCTGCTGAAAACCTCACAATTGATTCCTATGGAAGGAAATACAAGTTACTTGTAAGTACGCTTAGAATTACTTTTCAGGGTCAGTGCTGGGCTAAAAGATGCAGCACTCGGTTGTCTCCTGATTACAGGTGAGTAAATCGGAATTCGTAGTTCGGCTGATTTTAGAGGAATATTTGTACGTTTCAAAAATCGACACTTAGAAACTTTTCTGGTGAAAACCACACAATGGATTCCTATGGGGAAATACAAGTTACTGGTAAGTCTGCTTAGAATTACTTTTCAGGGTCAGAGCTGGTCTAAAAGATGCAGCACTGGGTTCTCTCCTGATAACAGGTGAGTAAATTGGAATTCGTAGTTCGGATGATTTTAGAGGAATATTTGTACGTTTCAAAAATCGACAGAAACTTTTCTGGTGAAAACCACACAATGGATTCCTATGGAAGGAAATACAAGTTACTGGTAAGTACACTTAGAATTACTTTTCAGGGTCAGTGCTGGGCTAAAAATGCAGCACTGGGTTCTCTCCTGATAACAGGTGAGTAAATCAGAATTCGTAGATTGACTGATTTTATAGCAATATTTGTACGTTTCAAAAATGGACACTTAGAAACTTTTCTGCTGAAAACCACACAATGGATTCCTATGGAAGAAAATATAAGTTACTGGTATATACGCTTAGAATTACTTTTCAGGGTCAGTGCTGGGCTAAAAGATGCAGCACTGGGTTCTCTCCTGATAACAGGCGAGTAAATCGGAAATCATCGTTCAACTGATTTTAGAGGAATATTTGTGCGTTTCAAAAATGGACACTTAGAAACATTTCTGCGGAAAACGACACAATGTAATCCTAAGGAAGGAAATACAAATTAATGGTAAGTATACTTAGAATTACTTTTCAGGGTCAGTGCTGGGCTAAAAGATGCAGCACTGGGTTCTCTCCTGATAACAGGTGAGTAAATCAGAATTCGTAGTTCGATTGATTTTAGAGGAATATTTGTACGTTTCAAAAATGGACACAAACTTTTCTGCTGAAAACCACACAATGGATTCCTATGGAAGGAAATGCAAGTTACTTGTAAGTATGATTAGAATTACTTTTCATTGTCAGTGCTGGGAAAAAAGATGCAGCACTGGGTTCTCTCCTGATAACAGGTTACTAAATCGGAATTCGTAGTTCAGCTGATTTTAGAGGAATATTTGTACGTTTCAAAAATCTACACTTAGAAACTTTTCTGCTGAAAACCTCACAATGGATTCCTATGGAAGGAAATACAAGTTACTTGTAAGTACACTTAGAATTACTTTTCAGGGTCAGTGCGGGGCTAAAAGATGCAGCACTGGGTTCTCTCCTGATAACAAGTGAGTAAATCAGAATTCGTACTTCGACTGATTTTAGAGGAATATTTCTACGTTTGAAAAATGGACACTTTGAAACCATTCTGCTGAAAACCACACAATGGAATCCTATGGAAGGAAATACAAGTTACTGGTAAGTACGCTTAGAATTACTTTTCAGGGTCAGTGCTGGGCTAAAAGATGCAGCACTGGGTTCTCTCCTGATAACAGGTGAGTAAATCGGAATTCGTTGTTCCGCTGATTTTAGAGGAATATTTGTAGGTTTCAAAAATGGATACAGAAACTTTTCTGGTGAAAACCACACAATGGATTTCTATGGAAGGAAATACAAATTACTGGTAAGTACGCTTAGAATTACTTTTCAGGGTCAGTGCTGGGATAGAAGATGCAGCACTTGGTTCTCTTCTGATAACAGGTGAGTAAATCGGAATTTGTAGTTCGGTTGATTTTAGAGGAATGTTTGTACGTTTCAAAAATCGACACTTCGAAACTTTTCTGCTGAAAACCACACAATGGATTCCTATGGAAAGAAATAGAAGTTACTGCTAAGTCTGCTTAGAATTACTTTTTAGGGTCAGTGCTGGTCTAAAAGATGCAGCACTGGGTTCTCTCCTGATAACAAGTGAGTAGATTGGAATTCGTAGTTCAACTGATGTTAGAGGAATATTTGTACGTTTCAAAAATGGACACAAACTTTTCTGCTGAAAACCACACAATGGATTCCTATGGAAGGAATTGCAAGTTACATGTAAGTATGATTAGAATTACTTTTCATTGTCAGTGCTGGGATAAAATATGCAGCACTGGGTTCTCTCCTGATAACAGGTTACTAAATCGGAATTCGTAGTTCAGCTGATTTTAGAGGAATATTTGTACGTTTCAAAAATCTACACTTAGAAACTTTTCTGCTGAAAACCTCACAATTGATTCCTATGGAAGGAAATACAAGTTACTTGTAAGTACGCTTAGAATTACTTTTCAGGGTCAGTGCTGGCCTAAAAGATGCAGCACTCGGTTTTCTCCTGATTACAGGTGAGTATATCGGAATTCGTAGTTCGGCTGATTTTAGAGGAATATTTGTACGTTTCAAAAATTGACATTTGGAAACTTTTCTGGTGAAAACCACACAATGGATTCCTATGGGGAAATGCAAGTTACTGGTAAGTACGCTTAGAATTACTTTTCAGGGTCAGTGCTGGTCTAAAAGATGCAGCACTGGGTTCTCTCCTGATAACAGGTGAGTAAATTGGAATTCGTAGTTCAGATGATTTTAGAGGAATATTTGTACGATTCAAAAATCGACAGAAACTTTTCTGGTGAAAACCACACAATGGATTCCTATGGAAGGATATACAAGTTACTGGTAAGTACGCTTAGAATTACTTTTCAGGGTCAGTGCTGGTCTAAAAGATGCAGCACTGGGTTCTCTCCTGATAACAGGTGAGTAAATTGGAATTCGTAGTTCAGATGATTTTAGATGAATATTTGTACGTTTCAAAAATAGACAGAAACTTTTCTGGTGAAAACCACACAATGGATTCATATGGAAGGAAATACAAGTTACTGGTAAGTACACTTAGAATTACTTTTCAGGGTCAGCGCTGTGCTAAAAGATGAAGCACAGCGTTCTCTCCTGATAACTGGTGAGTAAATCAGAATTCGTATTTCGACTGATTTTAGAGGAATATTTGTACATTTCAAAAATGGACACTTAGAAACTTTTCTTCTAAAATCCACACAATGGATTCCTATGTAAGGAAATACAAGTTACTGGTAAGTACGCTTAGAATTACTTTTCAGGGTCAGTGCTGGTCTAAAAGATGCAGCACTGGGTTCTCTCCTGAAAACAGGTGAGTAAATCGGAATTCGTAGTTTGGCTGATTTTAGAGGAATGTTTTTACTTTTTAAAAATGTACACAAACTTTTCTGCTGAAAACAACAGAATGGATTCCTATGGAAGGAAATACAAGTTACTGGTAAGTATGCTTAGAATTACTTTTCAGGGTCAGTGCTGGGATAGAAGATGCAACACTGGGTTCTCTTCCGATAACAGGTGATTAAATCGGAATTCGTAGTTCGTCTGATTTTAGAAGAATATTTGTACGTTTCAAAAATGTACACTTAGAAACTTTTCTTCTTGAAACCACACAATGGATTCCTATGTAAGGAAATACAAGTTACTGGTAAGTACGCTTAGAATTACTTTTCAGGGTCGGTGCTGGTCTAAAAGATGCAGCAATGGGTTCTCTCCTGATAACAGGTGGGTAAATCGGAATTTGTAGTTCGGCTGATTTTAGAGGAATATTTGTATGTTTCAAAAATCGACAGAAACTTTTCTGGTGAAAACCACACAATGGATTCCTATGGAAGGAAATACAAGTTACTGGTAAGTACGCTTAGAATTACTTTTCAGGGTCAGTGCTGGGCTAAAAATGCAGCACTGGGTTCTCTCCTGATAACAGGTGAGTAAATCAGAATTCATAGTTCGACTGATTTTAGAGGAACATTTGTACGTTTCAAAAATGGACACTTAGAAACTTTTATGTTGAAAACCACACAATGGATTCCTAAGGAAGGAAATACAAGTTACTGGTAAGTACGCTTAGAATTACTTTTCAGGGTCAGCGCTTTGCTAAAAGATGAAGCACAGCGTTCTCTCCTGATAACAGGTGAGTAAATCGGAATTCGTATTTCAACTGATTTTAGAGGAATATTTGTACATTTCAAAAATGGACACTTGGAAAATTTTCTGCTGAAAACCACACAATGGATTCCTATGGAAGAAAATACAAGTTACTGGTATGTACGCTTAGAATTACTTTTCAGGGTCAGTGCTGGGCTAAAAGATGCAGCACTCGGTTGTATCCTGATTACAGGTGAGTAAATCGGAATTCGTAGTTCGGCTGATTTTAGAGGAATATTTGTACGTTTCAAAAATCGACACTTAGAAAATTTTCTGGTGAAAACCACACAATGGATTCCTATGGGGAAATACAAGTTACTGGTAAGTACGCTTAGAATTAATTTTCAGGGTCAGTGCTGGTCTAAAAGATGCAGCACTGGGTTCTCTCCTGATAACAGGTGAGTAAATTGGAATTCGTAGTTCGGATGATTTTAGAGGAATATTTGTACGTTTCAAAAATCGACAGAAACTTTTCTGGTGAAAACCACACAATGGATTCCTATGGGGAAATACAAGTTACTGGTAAGTACGCTTAGAATTACTTTTCAGGGTCAGAGCTGGTCTAAAAGATGCAGCACTGGGTTCTCTCCTGATAACAGGTGAGTAAATTGGAATTCGTAGTTCGGATGATTTTAGAGGAATATTTGTATGTTTCAAAAATCGACAGAAACTTTTCTGGTGAAAACCACACAATGGATTCCTATGGAAGGAAATACAAGTTACTGGTAAGTACGCTTAGAATTACTTTTCAGGGTCAGTGCTGGGCTAAAAATGCAGCACTGGGTTCTCTCCTGATAACAGGTGAGTAAATCAGAATTCGTAAATTGACTGATTTTATAGCAATATTTGTACGTTTCAAAAATGAACACTTAGAAACTTTTCTGCTGAAAACCACACAATGGATTCCTATGGAAGAAAATATAAGTTACTGGTATATACGCTTAGAATTACTTTTCAGGGTCAGTGCTGGGCTAAAAGATGCAGCACTGGGTTCTCTCCTGATAACAGGTGAGTAAATCGGAAATCATCGTTCAACTGATTTTAGAGGAATATTTGTGCGTTTCAAAAATGGACACTTAGAAACATTTCTGCGGAAAACGACACAATGTAATCCTAAGGAAGGAAATACAAATTAATGGTAAGTATACTTAGAATTACTTTTCAGGGTCAGTGCTGGGCTAAAAGATGCAGCACTGGGTTCTCTCCTGATAACAGGTGAGTAAATCAGAATTCGTAGTTCGATTGATTTTAGAGGAATATTTGTACGTTTCAAAAATGGACACAAACTTTTCTGCTGAAAACCACACAATGGATTCCTATGGAAGGAAATGCAAGTTACTTGTAAGTATGATTAGAATTACTTTTCATTGTCAGTGCTGGGAAAAAAGATGCAGCACTGGGTTCTCTCCTGATAACAGGTTACTAAATCGGAATTCGTAGTTCAGCTGATTTTAGAGGAATATTTGTACGTTTCAAAAATCTACACTTAGAAACTTTTCTGCTGAAAACCTCACAATGGATTCCTATGGAAGGAAATACAAGTTACTTGTAAGTACACTTAGAATTACTTTTCAGGGTCAGTGCTGGGCTAAAAGATGCAGCACTCGGTTGTATCCTGATTACAGGTGAGTAAATCGGAATTCGTAGTTCGGCTGATTTTAGAGGAATATTTGTACGTTTCAAAAATCGACACTTAGAAACTTTTCTGGTGAAAACCACACAATGGATTCCTATGGGGAAATACAAGTTACTGGTAAGTACGCTTAGAATTAATTTTCAGGGTCAGTGCTGGTCTAAAAGATGCAGCACTGGGTTCTCTCCTGATAACAGGTGAGTAAATTGGAATTCGTAGTTCGGATGATTTTAGAGGAATATTTGTACGTTTCAAAAATCGACAGAAACTTTTCTGGTGAAAACCACACAATGGATTCCTATGGAAGGAAATACAAGTTACTGGTAAGTACGCTTAGAATTACTTTTCAGGGTCAGTGCTGGGCTAAAAATGCTGCACTGGGTACTCTCCTGATAACAGGTGAGTAAATCAGAATTCGTAGTTCGACTGATTTTAGAGGAATATTTGTACGTTTCAAAAATGGACACTTAGAAACTTTTCTGCTGAAAACCACACAATGGATTCCTATGGAAGAAAATATAAGTTACTGGTATGTAAGCTTAGAATTACTTTTCAGGGTCAGTGCTGGGCTAAAAGATGCAGCACTGTGTTCTCTCCTGATAACAGGTGAGTAAATCGGAAATCGTCATTCAACTGATTTTAGAGGAATATTTGTACGTTTCAAAAATGTTCACTTAGAAACATTTCTGCTGAAAACCACACAACGGATTCCTAAGGAAGGAAATACAAGTTACTGGTAAGTACACTTAGAATTACTTTTCAGGGTCAGTACTGGGTTAAAAGATGCAGCACTGGGTTCTCTCCTGATAACAGGTGAGTAAATCGGAAATCATCGTTCAACTGATTTTAGATGAATATTTGTACGTTTCAAAAATAGACAGAAACTTTTCTGGTGAAAACCACACAATGGATTCATATGGAAGGAAATACAAGTTACTGGTAAGTACACTTAGAATTACTTTTCAGGGTCAGCGCTGTGCTAAAAGATGAAGCACAGCGTTCTCTCCTGATAACTGGTGAGTAAATCAGAATTCGTATTTCGACTGATTTTAGAGGAATATTTGTACATTTCAAAAATGGACACTTAGAAACTTTTCTTCTAAAATCCACACAATGGATTCCTATGTAAGGAAATACAAGTTACTGGTAAGTACGCTTAGAATTACTTTTCAGGGTCAGTGCTGGTCTAAAAGATGCAGCACTGGGTTCTCTCCTGAAAACAGGTGAGTAAATCGGAATTCGTAGTTTGGCTGATTTTAGAGGAATGTTTTTACTTTTTAAAAATGTACACAAACTTTTCTGCTGAAAACAACAGAATGGATTCCTATGGAAGGAAATACAAGTTACTGGTAAGTATGCTTAGAATTACTTTTCAGGGTCAGTGCTGGGATAGAAGATGCAACACTGGGTTCTCTTCCGATAACAGGTGATTAAATCGGAATTCGTAGTTCGTCTGATTTTAGAAGAATATTTGTACGTTTCAAAAATGTACACTTAGAAACTTTTCTTCTTGAAACCACACAATGGATTCCTATGTAAGGAAATACAAGTTACTGGTAAGTACGCTTAGAATTACTTTTCAGGGTCGGTGCTGGTCTAAAAGATGCAGCAATGGGTTCTCTCCTGATAACAGGTGGGTAAATCGGAATTTGTAGTTCGGCTGATTTTAGAGGAATATTTGTATGTTTCAAAAATCGACAGAAACTTTTCTGGTGAAAACCACACAATGGATTCCTATGGAAGGAAATACAAGTTACTGGTAAGTACGCTTAGAATTACTTTTCAGGGTCAGTGCTGGGCTAAAAATGCAGCACTGGGTTCTCTCCTGATAACAGGTGAGTAAATCAGAATTCATAGTTCGACTGATTTTAGAGGAACATTTGTACGTTTCAAAAATGGACACTTAGAAACTTTTATGTTGAAAACCACACAATGGATTCCTAAGGAAGGAAATACAAGTTACTGGTAAGTACGCTTAGAATTACTTTTCAGGGTCAGCGCTTTGCTAAAAGATGAAGCACAGCGTTCTCTCCTGATAACAGGTGAGTAAATCGGAATTCGTATTTCAACTGATTTTAGAGGAATATTTGTACATTTCAAAAATGGACACTTGGAAAATTTTCTGCTGAAAACCACACAATGGATTCCTATGGAAGAAAATACAAGTTACTGGTATGTACGCTTAGAATTACTTTTCAGGGTCAGTGCTGGGCTAAAAGATGCAGCACTCGGTTGTATCCTGATTACAGGTGAGTAAATCGGAATTCGTAGTTCGGCTGATTTTAGAGGAATATTTGTACGTTTCAAAAATCGACACTTAGAAACTTTTCTGGTGAAAACCACACAATGGATTCCTATGGGGAAATACAAGTTACTAGTAAGTACGCTTAGAATTAATTTTCAGGGTCAGTGCTGGTCTAAAAGATGCAGCACTGGGTTCTCTCCTGATAACAGGTGAGTAAATTGGAATTCGTAGTTCGGATGATTTTAGAGGAATATTTGTACGTTTCAAAAATCGACAGAAACTTTTCTGGTGAAAACCACACAATGGATTCCTATAGGGAAATACAAGTTACTGGTAAGTACGCTTAGAATTACTTTTCAGGGTCAGAGCTGGTCTAAAAGATGCAGCACTGGGTTCTCTCCTGATAACAGGTGAGTAAATTGGAATTCGTAGTTCGGATGATTTTAGAGGAATATTTGTATGTTTCAAAAATCGACAGAAACTTTTCTGGTGAAAACCACACAATGGATTCCTATGGAAGGAAATACAAGTTACTGGTAAGTACGCTTAGAATTACTTTTCAGGGTCAGTGCTGGGCTAAAAATGCAGCACTGGGTTCTCTCCTGATAACAGGTGAGTAAATCAGAATTCGTAAATTGACTGATTTTATAGCAATATTTGTACGTTTCAAAAATGAACACTTAGAAACTTTTCTGCTGAAAACCACACAATGGATTCCTATGGAAGAAAATATAAGTTACTGGTATATACGCTTAGAATTACTTTTCAGGGTCAGTGCTGGGCTAAAAGATGCAGCACTGGGTTCTCTCCTGATAACAGGTGAGTAAATCGGAAATCATCGTTCAACTGATTTTAGAGGAATATTTGTGTGTTTCAAAAATGGACACTTAGAAACATTTCTGCGGAAAACGACACAATGTAATCCTAAGGAAGGAAATACAAATTAATGGTAAGTATACTTAGAATTACTTTTCAGGGTCAGTGCTGGGCTAAAAGATGCAGCACTGGGTTCTCTCCTGATAACAGGTGAGTAAATCAGAATTCGTAGTTCGATTGATTTTAGAGGAATATTTGTACGTTTCAAAAATGGACACAAACTTTTCTGCTGAAAACCACACAATGGATTCCTATGGAAGGAAATGCAAGTTACTTGTAAGTATGATTAGAATTACTTTTCATTGTCAGTGCTGGGAAAAAAAGATGCAGCACTGGGTTCTCTCCTGATAACAGGTTACTAAATCGGAATTCGTAGTTCAGCTGATTTTAGAGGAATATTTGTACGTTTCAAAAATCTACACTTAGAAACTTTTCTGCTGAAAACCTCACAATGGATTCCTATGGAAGGAAATACAAGTTACTTGTAAGTACACTTAGAATTACTTTTCAGGGTCAGTGCTGGGCTAAAAGATGCAGCACTCGGTTGTATCCTGATTACAGGTGAGTAAATCGGAATTCGTAGTTCGGCTGATTTTAGAGGAATATTTGTACGTTTCAAAAATCGACACTTAGAAACTTTTCTGGTGAAAACCACACAATGGATTCCTATGGGGAAATACAAGTTACTGGTAAGTACGCTTAGAATTAATTTTCAGGGTCAGTGCTGGTCTAAAAGATGCAGCACTGGGTTCTCTCCTGATAACAGGTGAGTAAATTGGAATTCGTAGTTCGGATGATTTTAGAGGAATATTTGTACGTTTCAAAAATCGACAGAAACTTTTCTGGTGAAAACCACACAATGGATTCCTATGGAAGGAAATGCAAGTTACTGGTAAGTACGCTTAGAATTACTTTTCAGGGTCAGTGCTGGGCTAAAAATGCAGCACTGGGTACTCTCCTGATAACAGGTGAGTAAATCAGAATTCGTAGTTCGACTGATTTTAGAGGAATATTTGTACGTTTCAAAAATGGACACTTAGAAACTTTTCTGCTGAAAACCGCACAATGGATTCCTATGGAAGAAAATATAAGTTACTGGTATGTAAGCTTAGAATTACTTTTCAGGGTCAGTGCTGGGCTAAAAGATGCAGCACTGTGTTCTCTCCTGATAACAGGTGAGTAAATCGGAAATCGTCATTCAACTGATTTTAGAGGAATATTTGTACGTTTCAAAAATGTTCACTTAGAAACATTTCTGCTGAAAACCACACAACGGATTCCTAAGGAAGGAAATACAAGTTACTGGTAAGTACACTTAGAATTACTTTTCAGGGTCAGTACTGGGTTAAAAGATGCAGCACTGGGTTCTCTCCTGATAACAGGTGAGTAAATCGGAAATCATCGTTCAACTGATTTTTGAGGAATATTTGTACGTTTCAAAAATGGGCACTTAGAAACATTTCTGCTGAAAACCACACAATGTAATCCTAAGGAAGGAAATACAAATTAATGGTAAGTATGCTTAGAATTACTTTTCAGGGTCAGTGCTGGGCTAAAAGATGGAGCACTGGGTTCTCTCCTGATAACAAGTGAGTAAATCAGAATTCGTACTTCGACTGATTTTAGAGGAATATTTCTACGTTTGAAAAATGGACACTTTGAAACCATTCTGCTGAAAACCACACAATGGAATCCTATGGAAGGAAATACAAGTTACTGGTAAGTACGCTTAGAATTACTTTTCAGGGTCAGTGCTGGGCTAAAAGATGCAACACTGGGTTCTCTCCTGATAACAGGTGAGTAAATCGGAATTCGTTGTTCCGCTGATTTTAGAGGAATATTTGTAGGTTTCAAAAATGGATACAGAAACTTTTCTGGTGAAAACCACACAATGGATTTCTATGGAAGGAAATACAAATTACTGGTAAGTACGCTTAGAATTACTTTTCAGGGTCAGTGCTGGGATAGAAGATGCAGCACTTGGTTCTCTTCTGATAACAGGTGAGTAAATCGGAATTTGTAGTTCGGTTGATTTTAGAGGAATATTTGTACGTTTCAAAAATCGACACTTCGAAACTTTTCTGCTGAAAACCACACAATGGATTCCTATGGAAAGAAATAGAAGTTACTGCTAAGTCTGCTTAGAATTACTTTTTAGGGTCAGTGCTGGTCTAAAAGATGCAGCACTGGGTTCTCTCCTGATAACAAGTGAGTAGATTGGAATTCGTAGTTCAACTGATTTTAGAGGAATATTTGTACGTTTCAAAAATGGACACAAACTTTTCTGCTGAAAACCACACAATGGATTCCTATGGAAGGAAATGTAAGTTACATGTAAGTATGATTAGAATTACTTTTCATTGTCAGTGCTGGGATAAAAGATGCAGCACTCGGTTGTATCCTGATAACAGGTTACTAAATCGGAATTCGTAGTTCAGCTGATTTTAGAGGAATATTTGTACGTTTCAAAAATCTACACTTAGAAACTTTTCTGCTGAAAACCTCACAATTGATTCCTATGGAAGGAAATACAAGTTACTTGTAAGTACGCTTAGAATTACTTTTCAGGGTCAGTGCTGGGCTAAAAGATGCAGCACTCGGTTGTCTCCTGATTACAGGTGAGTAAATCGGAATTCGTAGTTCGGCTGATTTTAGAGGAATATTTGTACGTTTCAAAAATCGACACTTAGAAACTTTTCTGGTGAAAACCACACAATGGATTCCTATGGGGAAATACAAGTTACTGGTAAGTCTGCTTAGAATTACTTTTCAGGGTCAGAGCTGGTCTAAAAGATGCAGCACTGGGTTCTCTCCTGATAACAGGTGAGTAAATTGGAATTCGTAGTTCGGATGATTTTAGAGGAATATTTGTACGTTTCAAAAATCGACAGAAACTTTTCTGGTGAAAACCACACAATGGATTCCTATGGAAGGAAATACAAGTTACTGGTAAGTACACTTAGAATTACTTTTCAGGGTCAGTGCTGGGCTAAAAATGCAGCACTGGGTTCTCTCCTGATAACAGGTGAGT
Organism: Triturus cristatus; assembly: GCF_964204655.1. Taxonomy (NCBI): domain Eukaryota; kingdom Metazoa; phylum Chordata; class Amphibia; order Caudata; family Salamandridae; genus Triturus; species Triturus cristatus. The sequence goes on along the minus strand of NC_140593.1, from coordinate 714,501,158 downwards.
AAATCAGAATTCGTAGATTGACTGATTTTATAGCAATATTTGTACGTTTCAAAAATGGACACTTAGAAACTTTTCTGCTGAAAACCACACAATGGATTCCTATGGAAGAAAATATAAGTTACTGGTATATACGCTTAGAATTACTTTTCAGGGTCAGTGCTGGGCTAAAAGATGCAGCACTGGGTTCTCTCCTGATAACAGGCGAGTAAATCGGAAATCATCGTTCAACTGATTTTAGAGGAATATTTGTGCGTTTCAAAAATGGACACTTAGAAACATTTCTGCGGAAAACGACACAATGTAATCCTAAGGAAGGAAATACAAATTAATGGTAAGTATACTTAGAATTACTTTTCAGGGTCAGTGCTGGGCTAAAAGATGCAGCACTGGGTTCTCTCCTGATAACAGGTGAGTAAATCAGAATTCGTAGTTCGATTGATTTTAGAGGAATATTTGTACGTTTCAAAAATGGACACAAACTTTTCTGCTGAAAACCACACAATGGATTCCTATGGAAGGAAATGCAAGTTACTTGTAAGTATGATTAGAATTACTTTTCATTGTCAGTGCTGGGAAAAAAGATGCAGCACTGGGTTCTCTCCTGATAACAGGTTACTAAATCGGAATTCGTAGTTCAGCTGATTTTAGAGGAATATTTGTACGTTTCAAAAATCTACACTTAGAAACTTTTCTGCTGAAAACCTCACAATGGATTCCTATGGAAGGAAATACAAGTTACTTGTAAGTACACTTAGAATTACTTTTCAGGGTCAGTGCTGGGCTAAAAGATGCAGCACTGGGTTCTCTCCTGATAACAAGTGAGTAAATCAGAATTCGTACTTCGACTGATTTTAGAGGAATATTTCTACGTTTGAAAAATGGACACTTTGAAACCATTCTGCTGAAAACCACACAATGGAATCCTATGGAAGGAAATACAAGTTACTGGTAAGTACGCTTAGAATTACTTTTCAGGGTCAGTGCTGGGCTAAAAGATGCAGCACTGGGTTCTCTCCTGATAACAGGTGAGTAAATCGGAAATCATCGTTCAACTGATTTTTGAGGAATATTTGTACGTTTCAAAAATGGGCACTTAGAAACATTTCTGCTGAAAACCACACAATGTAATCCTAAGGAAGGAAATACAAATTAATGGTAAGTATGCTTAGAATTACTTTTCAGGGTCAGTGCTGGGCTAAAAGATGGAGCACTGGGTTCTCTCCTGATAACAAGTGAGTAAATCAGAATTCGTACTTCGACTGATTTTAGAGGAATATTTCTACGTTTGAAAAATGGACACTTTGAAACCATTCTGCTGAAAACCACACAATGGAATCCTATGGAAGGAAATACAAGTTACTGGTAAGTACGCTTAGAATTACTTTTCAGGGTCAGTGCTGGGCTAAAAGATGCAACACTGGGTTCTCTCCTGATAACAGGTGAGTAAATCGGAATTCGTTGTTCCGCTGATTTTAGAGGAATATTTGTAGGTTTCAAAAATGGATACAGAAACTTTTCTGGTGAAAACCACACAATGGATTTCTATGGAAGGAAATACAAATTACTGGTAAGTACGCTTAGAATTACTTTTCAGGGTCAGTGCTGGGATAGAAGATGCAGCACTTGGTTCTCTTCTGATAACAGGTGAGTAAATCGGAATTTGTAGTTCGGTTGATTTTAGAGGAATATTTGTACGTTTCAAAAATCGACACTTCGAAACTTTTCTGCTGAAAACCACACAATGGATTCCTATGGAAAGAAATAGAAGTTACTGCTAAGTCTGCTTAGAATTACTTTTTAGGGTCAGTGCTGGTCTAAAAGATGCAGCACTGGGTTCTCTCCTGATAACAAGTGAGTAGATTGGAATTCGTAGTTCAACTGATTTTAGAGGAATATTTGTACGTTTCAAAAATGGACACAAACTTTTCTGCTGAAAACCACACAATGGATTCCTATGGAAGGAAATGTAAGTTACATGTAAGTATGATTAGAATTACTTTTCATTGTCAGTGCTGGGATAAAAGATGCAGCACTCGGTTGTATCCTGATAACAGGTTACTAAATCGGAATTCGTAGTTCAGCTGATTTTAGAGGAATATTTGTACGTTTCAAAAATCTACACTTAGAAACTTTTCTGCTGAAAACCTCACAATTGATTCCTATGGAAGGAAATACAAGTTACTTGTAAGTACGCTTAGAATTACTTTTCAGGGTCAGTGCTGGGCTAAAAGATGCAGCACTCGGTTGTCTCCTGATTACAGGTGAGTAAATCGGAATTCGTAGTTCGGCTGATTTTAGAGGAATATTTGTACGTTTCAAAAATCGACACTTAGAAACTTTTCTGGTGAAAACCACACAATGGATTCCTATGGGGAAATACAAGTTACTGGTAAGTCTGCTTAGAATTACTTTTCAGGGTCAGAGCTGGTCTAAAAGATGCAGCACTGGGTTCTCTCCTGATAACAGGTGAGTAAATTGGAATTCGTAGTTCGGATGATTTTAGAGGAATATTTGTACGTTTCAAAAATCGACAGAAACTTTTCTGGTGAAAACCACACAATGGATTCCTATGGAAGGAAATACAAGTTACTGGTAAGTACACTTAGAATTACTTTTCAGGGTCAGTGCTGGGCTAAAAATGCAGCACTGGGTTCTCTCCTGATAACAGGTGAGTAAATCAGAATTCGTAGATTGACTGATTTTATAGCAATATTTGTACGTTTCAAAAATGGACACTTAGAAACTTTTCTGCTGAAAACCACACAATGGATTCCTATGGAAGAAAATATAAGTTACTGGTATATACGCTTAGAATTACTTTTCAGGGTCAGTGCTGGGCTAAAAGATGCAGCACTGGGTTCTCTCCTGATAACAGGCGAGTAAATCGGAAATCATCGTTCAACTGATTTTAGAGGAATATTTGTGCGTTTCAAAAATGGACACTTAGAAACATTTCTGCGGAAAACGACACAATGTAATCCTAAGGAAGGAAATACAAATTAATGGTAAGTATACTTAGAATTACTTTTCAGGGTCAGTGCTGGGCTAAAAGATGCAGCACTGGGTTCTCTCCTGATAACAGGTGAGTAAATCAGAATTCGTAGTTCGATTGATTTTAGAGGAATATTTGTACGTTTCAAAAATGGACACAAACTTTTCTGCTGAAAACCACACAATGGATTCCTATGGAAGGAAATGCAAGTTACTTGTAAGTATGATTAGAATTACTTTTCATTGTCAGTGCTGGGAAAAAAGATGCAGCACTGGGTTCTCTCCTGATAACAGGTTACTAAATCGGAATTCGTAGTTCAGCTGATTTTAGAGGAATATTTGTACGTTTCAAAAATCTACACTTAGAAACTTTTCTGCTGAAAACCTCACAATGGATTCCTATGGAAGGAAATACAAGTTACTTGTAAGTACACTTAGAATTACTTTTCAGGGTCAGTGCTGGGCTAAAAGATGCAGCACTGGGTTCTCTCCTGATAACAAGTGAGTAAATCAGAATTCGTACTTCGACTGATTTTAGAGGAATATTTCTACGTTTGAAAAATGGACACTTTGAAACCATTCTGCTGAAAACCACACAATGGAATCCTATGGAAGGAAATACAAGTTACTGGTAAGTACGCTTAGAATTACTTTTCAGGGTCAGTGCTGGGCTAAAAGATGCAGCACTGGGTTCTCTCCTGATAACAGGTGAGTAAATCGGAATTCGTTGTTCCGCTGATTTTAGAGGAATATTTGTAGGTTTCAAAAATGGATACAGAAACTTTTCTGGTGAAAACCACACAATGGATTTCTATGGAAGGAAATACAAATTACTGGTAAGTACGCTTAGAATTACTTTTCAGGGTCAGTGCTGGGATAGAAGATGCAGCACTTGGTTCTCTTCTGATAACAGGTGAGTAAATCGGAATTTGTAGTTCGGTTGATTTTAGAGGAACGTTTGTACGTTTCAAAAATCGACACTTCGAAACTTTTCTGCTGAAAACCACACAATGGATTCCTATGGAAAGAAATAGAAGTTACTGCTAAGTCTGCTTAGAATTACTTTTTAGGGTCAGTGCTCGTCTAAAAGATGCAGCACTGGGTTCTCTCCTGATAACAAGTGAGTAGATTGGAATTCGTAGTTCAACTGATGTTAGAGGAATATTTGTACGTTTCAAAAATGGACACAAACTTTTCTGCTGAAAACCACACAATGGATTCCTATGGAAGGAAATGCAAGTTACATGTAAGTATGATTAGAATTACTTTTCATTGTCAGTGCTGGGATAAAATATGCAGCACTGGGTTCTCTCCTGATAACAGGTTACTAAATCGGAATTCGTAGTTCAGCTGATTTTAGAGGAATATTTGTACGTTTCAAAAATCTACACTTAGAAACTTTTCTGCTGAAAACCTCACAATTGATTCCTATGGAAGGAAATACAAGTTACTTGTAAGTACGCTTAGAATTACTTTTCAGGGTCAGTGCTGGCCTAAAAGATGCAGCACTCGGTTTTCTCCTGATTACAGGTGAGTATATCGGAATTCGTAGTTCGGCTGATTTTAGAGGAATATTTGTACGTTTCAAAAATTGACATTTGGAAACTTTTCTGGTGAAAACCACACAATGGATTCCTATGGGGAAATGCAAGTTACTGGTAAGTACGCTTAGAATTACTTTTCAGGGTCAGTGCTGGTCTAAAAGATGCAGCACTGGGTTCTCTCCTGATAACAGGTGAGTAAATTGGAATTCGTAGTTCAGATGATTTTAGAGGAATATTTGTACGATTCAAAAATCGACAGAAACTTTTCTGGTGAAAACCACACAATGGATTCCTATGGAAGGATATACAAGTTACTGGTAAGTACGCTTAGAATTACTTTTCAGGGTCAGTGCTGGTCTAAAAGATGCAGCACTGGGTTCTCTCCTGATAACAGGTGAGTAAATTGGAATTCGTAGTTCAGATGATTTTAGATGAATATTTGTACGTTTCAAAAATAGACAGAAACTTTTCTGGTGAAAACCACACAATGGATTCATATGGAAGGAAATACAAGTTACTGGTAAGTACACTTAGAATTACTTTTCAGGGTCAGCGCTGTGCTAAAAGATGAAGCACAGCGTTCTCTCCTGATAACTGGTGAGTAAATCAGAATTCGTATTTCGACTGATTTTAGAGGAATATTTGTACATTTCAAAAATGGACACTTAGAAACTTTTCTTCTAAAATCCACACAATGGATTCCTATGTAAGGAAATACAAGTTACTGGTAAGTACGCTTAGAATTACTTTTCAGGGTCAGTGCTGGTCTAAAAGATGCAGCACTGGGTTCTCTCCTGAAAACAGGTGAGTAAATCGGAATTCGTAGTTTGGCTGATTTTAGAGGAATGTTTTTACTTTTTAAAAATGTACACAAACTTTTCTGCTGAAAACAACAGAATGGATTCCTATGGAAGGAAATACAAGTTACTGGTAAGTATGCTTAGAATTACTTTTCAGGGTCAGTGCTGGGATAGAAGATGCAACACTGAGTTCTCTTCCGATAACAGGTGATTAAATCGGAATTCGTAGTTCGTCTGATTTTAGAAGAATATTTGTACGTTTCAAAAATGTACACTTAGAAACTTTTCTTCTTGAAACCACACAATGGATTCCTATGTAAGGAAATACAAGTTACTGGTAAGTACGCTTAGAATTACTTTTCAGGGTCGGTGCTGGTCTAAAAGATGCAGCAATGGGTTCTCTCCTGATAACAGGTGGGTAAATCGGAATTTGTAGTTCGGCTGATTTTAGAGGAATATTTGTATGTTTCAAAAATCGACAGAAACTTTTCTGGTGAAAACCACACAATGGATTCCTATGGAAGGAAATACAAGTTACTGGTAAGTACGCTTAGAATTACTTTTCAGGGTCAGTGCTGGGCTAAAAATGCAGCACTGGGTTCTCTCCTGATAACAGGTGAGTAAATCAGAATTCATAGTTCGACTGATTTTAGAGGAACATTTGTACGTTTCAAAAATGGACACTTAGAAACTTTTATGTTGAAAACCACACAATGGATTCCTAAGGAAGGAAATACAAGTTACTGGTAAGTACGCTTAGAATTACTTTTCAGGGTCAGCGCTTTGCTAAAAGATGAAGCACAGCGTTCTCTCCTGATAACAGGTGAGTAAATCGGAATTCGTATTTCAACTGATTTTAGAGGAATATTTGTACATTTCAAAAATGGACACTTGGAAAATTTTCTGCTGAAAACCACACAATGGATTCCTATGGAAGAAAATACAAGTTACTGGTATGTACGCTTAGAATTACTTTTCAGGGTCAGTGCTGGGCTAAAAGATGCAGCACTGGGTTCTCTCCCGATAACACGTGAGTGAATTGGAATTCATAGTTCGGCTGATTTTAGAGGAATATTTGTACGTTTCAAAAATCGACACTTAGAAACTTTTCTGGTGAAAACCACACAGTGGATTGCTATGGGAAAATACAAGTTAATGGTAAGTACGCTTAGAACTACTTTTCATGGACAGTGCTGGTCTAAAAGATGCAGCACTGGGTTCTCTCCTGATAACAGGTTAGTAAATCGGAATTCGTAGTTCAGCTGATTTTAGAGGAATATTTGTACGTTTCAAAAATCGACACTTAGAAACTTTTCTGCTGAAAACCACACAATGGATTCCTATGGAAAGAAATACAAGTTACTGCTAAGTCTGCTTAGAATTACTTTTTAGGGTCAGTGCTGGTCTAAAAGATGCAGCACTAGGTTCTCTCCTGATAACAAGTGAGTAAATCGGAATTCGTAGTTCGACTGATTTTAGAGGAATATTTGTACGTTTCAAAAATGGACAGAAACTTTTCTGCTGAAAACCACACAATAGTTTCCTATGGAAGGAAATACAAGTTACTTGTAAGTACGCTTAGAATTACTTTTCAGGGTCAGTGCTGGGCTAAAAGATGCAGCACTCGGTTGTCTCCTGATTACAGGTGAGTAAATCGGAATTCGTAGTTCGGCTGATTTTAGAGGAATATTTGTACGTTTCAAAAATCGACACTTAGAAACTTTTCTGGTGAAAATCACACAATGGATTCCTATGGAAGGAAATGCAAGTTACTTGTAAGTATGATTAGAATAACTTTTCATTGTCAGTGCTGGGAAAAAAGATGCAGCACTGGGTTCTCTCCTGATAACAGGTTACTAAATCGGAATTCGTAGTTCAGCTGATTTTAGAGGAATATTTGTACGTTTCAAAAATCTACACTTAGAAACTTTTCTGCTGAAAACCTCACAATGGATTCCTATGGAAGGAAATACAAGTTACTTGTAAGTACACTTAGAATTACTTTTCAGGGTCAGTGCTGGGCTAAAAGATGCAGCACTGGGTTCTCTCCTGATAACAAGTGAGTAAATCAGAATTCGTACTTCGACTGATTTTAGAGGAATATTTCTACGTTTGAAAAATGGACACTTTGAAACCATTCTGCTGAAAACCACACAATGGAATCCTATGGAAGGAAATACAAGTTACTGGTAAGTACGCTTAGAATTACTTTTCAGGGTCAGTGCTGGGCTAAAAGATGCAGCACTGGGTTCTCTCCTGATAACAGGTGAGTAAATCGGAATTCGTTGTTCCGCTGATTTTAGAGGAATATTTGTAGGTTTCAAAAATGGATACAGAAACTTTTCTGGTGAAAACCACACAATGGATTTCTATGGAAGGAAATACAAATTACTGGTAAGTACGCTTAGAATTACTTTTCAGGGTCAGTGCTGGGATAGAAGATGCAGCACTTGGTTCTCTTCTGATAACAGGTGAGTAAATCGGAATTTGTAGTTCGGTTGATTTTAGAGGAATGTTTGTACGTTTCAAAAATCGACACTTCGAAACTTTTCTGCTGAAAACCACACAATGGATTCCTATGGAAAGAAATAGAAGTTACTGCTAAGTCTGCTTAGAATTACTTTTTAGGGTCAGTGCTGGTCTAAAAGATGCAGCACTGGGTTCTCTCCTGATAACAAGTCAGTAGATTGGAATTCGTAGTTCAACTGATGTTAGAGGAATATTTGTACGTTTCAAAAATGGACACAAACTTTTCTGCTGAAAACCACACAATGGATTCCTATGGAAGGAAATGCAAGTTACATGTAAGTATGATTAGAATTACTTTTCATTGTCAGTGCTGGGATAAAATATGCAGCACTGGGTTCTCTCCTGATAACAGGTTACTAAATCGGAATTCGTAGTACAGCTGATTTTAGAGGAATATTTGTACGTTTCAAAAATCTACACTTAGAAACTTTTCTGCTGAAAACCTCACAATTGATTCCTATGGAAGGAAATACAAGTTACTTGTAAGTACGCTTAGAATTACTTTTCAGGGTCAGTGCTGGCCTAAAAGATGCAGCACTCGGTTTTCTCCTGATTACAGGTGAGTATATCGGAATTCGTAGTTCGGCTGATTTTAGAGGAATATTTGTACGTTTCAAAAATTGACATTTGGAAACTTTTCTGGTGAAAACCACACAATGGATTCCTATGGGGAAATGCAAGTTACTGGTAAGTACGCTTAGAATTACTTTTCAGGGTCAGTGCTGGTCTAAAAGATGCAGCACTGGGTTCTCTCCTGATAACAGGTGAGTAAATTGGAATTCGTAGTTCAGATGATTTTAGAGGAATATTTGTACGATTCAAAAATCGACAGAAACTTTTCTGGTGAAAACCACACAATGGATTCCTATGGAAGGATATACAAGTTACTGGTAAGTACGCTTAGAATTACTTTTCAGGGTCAGTGCTGGTCTAAAAGATGCAGCACTGGGTTCTCTCCTGATAACAGGTGAGTAAATTGGAATTCGTAGTTCAGATGATTTTAGATGAATATTTGTACGTTTCAAAAATAGACAGAAACTTTTCTGGTGAAAACCACACAATGGATTCATATGGAAGGAAATACAAGTTACTGGTAAGTACACTTAGAATTACTTTTCAGGGTCAGCGCTGTGCTAAAAGATGAAGCACAGCGTTCTCTCCTGATAACTGGTGAGTAAATCAGAATTCGTATTTCGACTGATTTTAGAGGAATATTTGTACATTTCAAAAATGGACACTTAGAAACTTTTCTTCTAAAATCCACACAATGGATTCCTATGTAAGGAAATACAAGTTACTGGTAAGTACGCTTAGAATTACTTTTCAGGGTCAGTGCTGGTCTAAAAGATGCAGCACTGGGTTCTCTCCTGAAAACAGGTGAGTAAATCGGAATTCGTAGTTTGGCTGATTTTAGAGGAATGTTTTTACTTTTTAAAAATGTACACAAACTTTTCTGCTGAAAACAACAGAATGGATTCCTATGGAAGGAAATACAAGTTACTGGTAAGTATGCTTAGAATTACTTTTCAGGGTCAGTGCTGGGATAGAAGATGCAACACTGGGTTCTCTTCCGATAACAGGTGATTAAATCGGAATTCGTAGTTCGTCTGATTTTAGAAGAATATTTGTACGTTTCAAAAATGTACACTTAGAAACTTTTCTTCTTGAAACCACACAATGGATTCCTATGTAAGGAAATACAAGTTACTGGTAAGTACGCTTAGAATTACTTTTCAGGGTCGGTGCTGGTCTAAAAGATGCAGCAATGGGTTCTCTCCTGATAACAGGTGGGTAAATCGGAATTTGTAGTTCGGCTGATTTTAGAGGAATATTTGTATGTTTCAAAAATCGACAGAAACTTTTCTGGTGAAAACCACACAATGGATTCCTATGGAAGGAAATACAAGTTACTGGTAAGTACGCTTAGAATTACTTTTCAGGGTCAGTGCTGGGCTAAAAATGCAGCACTGGGTTCTCTCCTGATAACAGGTGAGTAAATCAGAATTCATAGTTCGACTGATTTTAGAGGAACATTTGTACGTTTCAAAAATGGACACTTAGAAACTTTTATGTTGAAAACCACACAATGGATTCCTAAGGAAGGAAATACAAGTTACTGGTAAGTACGCTTAGAATTACTTTTCAGGGTCAGCGCTTTGCTAAAAGATGAAGCACAGCGTTCTCTCCTGATAACAGGTGAGTAAATCGGAATTCGTATTTCAACTGATTTTAGAGGAATATTTGTACATTTCAAAAATGGACACTTGGAAAATTTTCTGCTGAAAACCACACAATGGATTCCTATGGAAGAAAATACAAGTTACTGGTATGTACGCTTAGAATTACTTTTCAGGGTCAGTGCTGGGCTAAAAGATGCAGCACTGGGTTCTCTCCCGATAACACGTGAGTGAATTGGAATTCATAGTTCGGCTGATTTTAGAGGAATATTTGTACGTTTCAAAAATCGACACTTAGAAACTTTTCTGGTGAAAACCACACAGTGGATTGCTATGGGAAAATACAAGTTAATGGTAAGTACGCTTAGAACTACTTTTCATGGACAGTGCTGGTCTAAAAGATGCAGCACTGGGTTCTCTCCTGATAACAGGTTAGTAAATCGGAATTCGTAGTTCAGCTGATTTTAGAGGAATATTTGTACGTTTCAAAAATCGACACTTAGAAACTTTTCTGCTGAAAACCACACAATGGATTCCTATGGAAAGAAATACAAGTTACTGCTAAGTCTGCTTAGAATTACTTTTTAGGGTCAGTGCTGGTCTAAAAGATGCAGCACTAGGTTCTCTCCTGATAACAAGTGAGTAAATCGGAATTCGTAGTTCGACTGATTTTAGAGGAATATTTGTACGTTTCAAAAATGGACAGAAACTTTTCTGCTGAAAACCACACAATAGTTTCCTATGGAAGGAAATACAAGTTACTTGTAAGTACGCTTAGAATTACTTTTCAGGGTCAGTGCTGGACTAAAAGATGCAGCACTCGGTTGTCTCCTGATTACAGGTGAGTAAATCGGAATTCGTAGTTCGGCTGATTTTAGAGGAATATTTGTACGTTTCAAAAATCGACACTTAGAAACTTTTCTGGTGAAAATCACACAATGGATTCCTATGGAAGGAAATGCAAGTTACTTGTAAGTATGATTAGAATAACTTTTCATTGTCAGTGCTGGGAAAAAAGATGCAGCACTGGGTTCTCTCCTGATAACAGGTTACTAAATCGGAATTCGTAGTTCAGCTGATTTTAGAGGAATATTTGTACGTTTCAAAAATCTACACTTAGAAACTTTTCTGCTGAAAACCTCACAATGGATTCCTATGGAAGGAAATACAAGTTACTTGTAAGTACACTTAGAATTACTTTTCAGGGTCAGTGCTGGGCTAAAAGATGCAGCACTGGGTTCTCTCCTGATAACAAGTGAGTAAATCAGAATTCGTACTTCGACTGATTTTAGAGGAATATTTCTACGTTTGAAAAATGGACACTTTGAAACCATTCTGCTGAAAACCACACAATGGAATCCTATGGAAGGAAATACAAGTTACTGGTAAGTACGCTTAGAATTACTTTTCAGGGTCAGTGCTGGGCTAAAAGATGCAGCACTGGGTTCTCTCCTGATAACAGGTGAGTAAATCGGAATTCGTTGTTCCGCTGATTTTAGAGGAATATTTGTAGGTTTCAAAAATGGATACAGAAACTTTTCTGGTGAAAACCACACAATGGATTTCTATGGAAGGAAATACAAATTACTGGTAAGTACGCTTAGAATTACTTTTCAGGGTCAGTGCTGGGATAGAAGATGCAGCACTTGGTTCTCTTCTGATAACAGGTGAGTAAATCGGAATTTGTAGTTCGGTTGATTTTAGAGGAATGTTTGTACGTTTCAAAAATCGACACTTCGAAACTTTTCTGCTGAAAACCACACAATGGATTCCTATGGAAAGAAATAGAAGTTACTGCTAAGTCTGCTTAGAATTACTTTTTAGGGTCAGTGCTGGTCTAAAAGATGCAGCACTGGGTTCTCTCCTGATAACAAGTCAGTAGATTGGAATTCGTAGTTCAACTGATGTTAGAGGAATATTTGTACGTTTCAAAAATGGACACAAACTTTTCTGCTGAAAACCACACAATGGATTCCTATGGAAGGAAATGCAAGTTACATGTAAGTATGATTAGAATTACTTTTCATTGTCAGTGCTGGGATAAAATATGCAGCACTGGGTTCTCTCCTGATAACAGGTTACTAAATCGGAATTCGTAGTTCAGCTGATTTTAGAGGAATATTTGTACGTTTCAAAAATCTACACTTAGAAACTTTTCTGCTGAAAACCTCACAATTGATTCCTATGGAAGGAAATACAAGTTACTTGTAAGTACGCTTAGAATTACTTTTCAGGGTCAGTGCTGGCCTAAAAGATGCAGCACTCGGTTTTCTCCTGATTACAGGTGAGTATATCGGAATTCGTAGTTCGGCTGATTTTAGAGGAATATTTGTACGTTTCAAAAATTGACATTTGGAAACTTTTCTGGTGAAAACCACACAATGGATTCCTATGGGGAAATGCAAGTTACTGGTAAGTACGCTTAGAATTACTTTTCAGGGTCAGTGCTGGTCTAAAAGATGCAGCACTGGGTTCTCTCCTGATAACAGGTGAGTAAATTGGAATTCGTAGTTCAGATGATTTTAGAGGAATATTTGTACGATTCAAAAATCGACAGAAACTTTTCTGGTGAAAACCACACAATGGATTCCTATGGAAGGATATACAAGTTACTGGTAAGTACGCTTAGAATTACTTTTCAGGGTCAGTGCTGGTCTAAAAGATGCAGCACTGGGTTCTCTCCTGATAACAGGTGAGTAAATTGGAATTCGTAGTTCAGATGATTTTAGATGAATATTTGTACGTTTCAAAAATAGACAGAAACTTTTCTGGTGAAAACCACACAATGGATTCATATGGAAGGAAATACAAGTTACTGGTAAGTACACTTAGAATTACTTTTCAGGGTCAGCGCTGTGCTAAAAGATGAAGCACAGCGTTCTCTCCTGATAACTGGTGAGTAAATCAGAATTCGTATTTCGACTGATTTTAGAGGAATATTTGTACATTTCAAAAATGGACACTTAGAAACTTTTCTTCTAAAATCCACACAATGGATTCCTATGTAAGGAAATACAAGTTACTGGTAAGTACGCTTAGAATTACTTTTCAGGGTCAGTGCTGGTCTAAAAGATGCAGCACTGGGTTCTCTCCTGAAAACAGGTGAGTAAATCGGAATTCGTAGTTTGGCTGATTTTAGAGGAATGTTTTTACTTTTTAAAAATGTACACAAACTTTTCTGCTGAAAACAACAGAATGGATTCCTATGGAAGGAAATACAAGTTACTGGTAAGTATGCTTAGAATTACTTTTCAGGGTCAGTGCTGGGATAGAAGATGCAACACTGGGTTCTCTTCCGATAACAGGTGATTAAATCGGAATTCGTAGTTCGTCTGATTTTAGAAGAATATTTGTACGTTTCAAAAATGTACACTTAGAAACTTTTCTTCTTGAAACCACACAATGGATTCCTATGTAAGGAAATACAAGTTACTGGTAAGTACGCTTAGAATTACTTTTCAGGGTCGGTGCTGGTCTAAAAGATGCAGCAATGGGTTCTCTCCTGATAACAGGTGGGTAAATCGGAATTTGTAGTTCGGCTGATTTTAGAGGAATATTTGTATGTTTCAAAAATCGACAGAAACTTTTCTGGTGAAAACCACACAATGGATTCCGATGGAAGGAAATACAAGTTACTGGTAAGTACGCTTAGAATTACTTTTCAGGGCCAGTGCTGGGCTAAAAATGCAGCACTGGGTTCTCTCCTGATAACAGGTGAGTAAATCAGAATTCATAGTTCGACTGATTTTAGAGGAACATTTGTACGTTTCAAAAATGGACACTTAGAAACTTTTATGTTGAAAACCACACAATGGATTCCTAAGGAAGGAAATACAAGTTACTGGTAAGTACGCTTAGAATTACTTTTCAGGGTCAGCGCTTTGCTAAAAGATGAAGCACAGCGTTCTCTCCTGATAACAGGTGAGTAAATCGGAATTCGTATTTCAACTGATTTTAGAGGAATATTTGTACATTTCAAAAATGGACACTTGGAAAATTTTCTGCTGAAAACCACACAATGGATTCCTATGGAAGAAAATACAAGTTACTGGTATGTACGCTTAGAATTACTTTTCAGGGTCAGTGCTGGGCTAAAAGATGCAGCACTGGGTTCTCTCCCGATAACACGTGAGTGAATTGGAATTCATAGTTCGGCTGATTTTAGAGGAATATTTGTACGTTTCAAAAATCGACACTTAGAAACTTTTCTGGTGAAAACCACACAGTGGATTGCTATGGGAAAATACAAGTTAATGGTAAGTACGCTTAGAACTACTTTTCATGGACAGTGCTGGTCTAAAAGATGCAGCACTGGGTTCTCTCCTGATAACAGGTTAGTAAATCGGAATTCGTAGTTCGGCTGATTTTAGAGGAATATTTGTACGTTTCAAAAATCGACACTTAGAAACTTTTCTGCTGAAAACCACACAATGGATTCCTATGGAAAGAAATACAAGTTACTGCTAAGTCTGCTTAGAATTACTTTTTAGGGTCAGTGCTGGTCTAAAAGATGCAGCACTAGGTTCTCTCCTGATAACAAGTGAGTAAATCGGAATTCGTAGTTTGACTGATTTTAGAGGAATATTTGTACGTTTCAAAAATGGACAGAAACTTTTCTGCTGAAAACCACACAATAGTTTCCTATGGAAGGAAATACAAGTTACTTGTAAGTACGCTTAGAATTACTTTTCAGGGTCAGTGCTGGGCTAAAAGATGCAGCACTCGGTTGTCTCCTGATTACAGGTGAGTAAATCGGAATTCGTAGTTCGGCTGATTTTAGAGGAATATTTGTACGTTTCAAAAATCGACACTTAGAAACTTTTCTGGTGAAAATCACACAATGGATTCCTATGGAAAGAAATACAAGTTACTGGTAAGTACGCTTAGAATTACTTTTTAGGGTCAGTGCTGGTCTAAAAGATGCAGCACTGGGTTCTCTCCTGATAACAAGTGAGTAAATCGGAATTCGTAGTTTAACTGATTTTAGAGATATTTTTGTACGTTTCAAAAATGGACACAAACTTTTCTGCTGAAAACCACACAATGGATTCCTATGGGGAAATACAAGTTACTGGTAAGTACGCTTAGAATTACTTTTCAGGGTCAGTGCTGGTCTAAAAGATTCAGCACTGGGTTCTCTCCTGATAACAGGTGAGTAAATTGGAATTCGTAGTTCAGATGATTTTAGAGGAATATTTGTACGTTTCAAAAATCGACAGAAACTTTTCTGGTGAAAACCACACAATGGATTCCTATGGAAGGAAATACAAGTTACTGGTAAGTACGCTTAGAATTACTTTTCAGGGTCAGTGCTGGGCTAAAAATGCAGCACTGGGTTCTCGCCTGATAACAGGTGAGTAAATCAGAATTCGTAGTTCGACTGATTTTAGAGGAATATTTGTACGTTTCAAAAATGGACACTTAGAAACTTTTCTGCTGAAAACCACACAATGATTCCTAAGGAAGGAAATACAAGTTACTGGTAAGTACGCTTAGAATTACTTTTCAGGGTCAGCGCTGTGCTAAAAGATGAAGCACAGCGTTCTCTCCTGATAACAGTTGAGTAAATCGGAATTCGTAGTTCGACTGATTTTAGAGGAATATTTGTACGTTTCAAAAATGGACACTTGAAACTTTTCTGCTGAAAACCACAAAATGGATTCCTATGGAAGGAAATACAAGTTACTGGTAAGTACGCTTAGAATTACTTTTCAGGGTCAGTGCTGGGCTAAAAGATGCAGCACTGGGTTCTCTCCTGATAACAGGTGAGTAAATCGGAAATCGTCATTCAACTGATTTTAGAGGAATATTTGTACGTTTCAAAAATTTTCACTTAGAAACATTTCTGCTGAAAACCACACAATGTAATCCTAAGGAAGGAAATACAAATTAATGGTAAGTATGCTTAGAATTACTTTTCAGGGTCAGTGCTGGGCTAAAAGATGCAGCACTGGGTTCTCTCCTGATAACAGGTGAGTAAATCAGAATTCGTAATTCGACTGATTTTAGAGGAATATATGTACGTTTGAAAAATGGACACTTAGAAACTTTTCTGCTGAAAACCACACAATGGAATCCTATGGAAGGAAATACAAGTTACTGGTAAGTACGCTTAGAATTACTTTTCAGGGTCAGTGCTGGGCTAAAAGATGCAGCACTGGGTTCTCTCCTGATTACAGGTGAGTAAATCGGAATTTGTAGTTCAGCTGATTTTAGAGGAATATTTTTAGGTTTCAAAAATGGATACAGAAACTTTCCTGGTGAAAACCACACAAAGAATTTCTATGGAAGGAAATACAAATTACTGGTAAGTACGCTTAGAATTACTTTTCAAGGTCAGTTATGTGCTAAAAGATGCGGCCCTGAGTTCTCTCCTGATTACAGGTGAGTAAATCAGAAATCGTAGTTTGGCTGATTTTTGAGGAATATTTGTACATTTCAAAAATGGACACTTGGAAACTTTTCTGCTGAAAACCACACAATGGATTCCTAAGGAAGCAAGTACAAGTTAATGGTAAGTAAGCTTAGAATTTCTTTTCAGGGTCAGTGCTGGTCTAAAAAATGCAGCACTGGGTTCTCTCCTGATAACAGGTGAGTAAATCGGAATTCGTAGTTCGGCTGATTTTAGAGGAATATTTGTATGTTTCAAAAATCGCAAGAAACTTTTCTGGTGAAAACCACACAATGGATTCCTATGGAAGGAAATACAAGTTACTGGTAAGTACGCTTAGAATTACTTTTCAGGGTCAGTGCTGGTCTAAAAGATTCAGCACTGGGTTCTCTCCTGATAACAGGTGAGTAAATTGGAATTCGTAGTTCAGATGATTTTAGAGGAATATTTGTACGTTTCAAAAATCGACAGAAACTTTTCTGGTGAAAACCACACAATGGATTCCTATGGAAGGAAATACAAGTTACTGGTAAGTACGCTTAGAATTACTTTTCAGGGTCAGTGCTGGGCTAAAAATGCAGCACTGGGTTCTCGCCTGATAACAGGTGAGTAAATCAGAATTCGTAGTTCGACTGATTTTAGAGGAATATTTGTACGTTTCAAAAATGGACACTTAGAAACTTTTCTGCTGAAAACCACACAATGATTCCTAAGGAAGGAATTACAAGTTACTGGTAAGTACGCTTAGAATTACTTTTCAGGGTCAGCGCTGTGCTAAAAGATGAAGCACAGCGTTCTCTCCTGATAACAGTTGAGTAAATCGGAATTCGTAGTTCGACTGCTTTTAGAGGAATATTTGTACGTTTCAAAAATGGACACTTGAAACTTTTCTGCTGAAAACCACAAAATGGATTCCTATGGAAGGAAATACAAGTTACTGGTAAGTATGCTTAGAATTACTTTTCAGGGTCAGTGCTGGGCTAAAAGATGCAGCACTGGGTTCTCTCCTGATAACAGGTGAGTAAATCGGAAATCGTCATTCAACTAATTTTAGAGGAATATTTGTACGTTTCAAAAATTTTCACTTAGAAACATTTCTGCTGAAAACCACACAATGTAATCCTAAGGAAGGAAATACAAATTAATGGTAAGTATGCTTAGAATTACTTTTCAGGGTCAGTGCTGGGCTAAAAGATGCAGCACTGGGTTCTCTCCTGATAACAGGTGAGTAAATCAGAATTCGTAATTCGACTGATTTTAGAGGAATATATGTACGTTTGAAAAATGGACACTTAGAAACTTTTCTGCTGAAAACCACACAATGAAATCCTATGGAAGGAAATACAAGTTACTGGTAAGTACGCTTAGAATTACTTTTCAGGGTCAGTGCTGGGCTAAAAGATGCAGCACTGGGTTCTCTCCTGATAACAGGTGAGTAAATCGGAATTTGTAGTTCAGCTGATTTTAGAGGAATATTTTTAGGTTTCAAAAATGGATACAGAAACTTTCCTGGTGAAAACCACACAAAGAATTTCTATGGAAGGAAATACAAATTACTGGTAAGTACGCTTAGAATTACTTTTCAAGGTCAGTTATGTGCTAAAAGATGCAGCCCTGAGTTCTCTCCTGATTACAGGTGAGTAAATCAGAAATCGTAGTTTGGCTGATTTTTGAGGAATATTTGTACATTTCAAAAATGGACACTTGGAAACTTTTCTGCTGAAAACCACACAATGGATTCCTAAGGAAGCAAGTACAAGTTACTGGTAAGTAAGCTTAGAATTTCTTTTCAGGGTCAGTGCTGGTCTAAAAAATGCAGCACTGGGTTCTCTCCTGATAACAGGTGAGTAAATCGGAATTCGTAGTTCGGCTGATTTTAGAGGAATATTTGTATGTTTCAAAAATCGCAAGAAACTTTTCTGGTGAAAACCACACAATGGATTCCTAAGGAAGGAAATACAAGTTACTGGTAAGTACGCTTAGAATTACTTTTCAGGGTCAGTGCTGGGCTAAAAGATGCAGCACTGGGTTCTCTCCTGATAACAGGTGAGTAAATCGGAATTCATAGTTCGACTGATTTTAGAAGAATATTTGTACGTTTAAAAAATGGACACTTCGCAACTTTTCTGCTGAAAACCACATGATGGATTCCTATGGAAGGAAATACAAGTTACTGGTAAGTACGTTTAGAATTACTTTTCAGGGTCAGTGCTGGGCTAAAAGGTGCAGCACTGGATTCTCTCCTGATAACAGGTGAGCAAATCGGAATTCGTACTTCGGCTGATTTTAGAGGAGTATTTGTACATTTCAAAAATAGACAGAAACTTTTCTGGTGAAAACCACACAATGGATTCCTATGGAAGGAAATACAAGTTACTGGTAAGTGCGCTTAGAATTACTTTTCAGGGTCAGTGCTGGGTAAAAGATGCGACACTGGGTTCTCTTCCGATAACAGGTGATTAAATCGGAATTCGTAGTTCGTCTGATTGTAGAAGAATATTTGTATGCTTCAAAAATGGACACTTAGAAACTTTTCTGCTGAAAACCACACAATGGATTCCTATGTAAGGAAATACAAGTTACTGGTAAGAACGCTTAGAATTACTTTTCAGGGTCAGTGCTGGTCTAAAAGATGCAGCACTGGGTTCTCTCCTGATAACAGGTGAGTAAATCGGAATTCGTAGTTCGGCTGATTTTAGTGGAATATTTGTATGTTTCAAAAATCGACAGAAACTTTTCTGGTGAAAACCACACAATGGATTCCTAAGGAAGGAAATACAAGTTACTGGTAAGTACGCTTAGAATTACTTTTCAGGGTCAGTGGTGGGCTAAAAGATGCAGCACTGGGTTCTCTCCTGATAACAGGTGTGTAAATCGGAATTTATAGTTCGACTGATTTTTGAAGAATATTTGTACGTTTCAGAAATGGACACTTCGCAACTTTTCTGCTGAAAACCACACGATGGATTCCTATGGAAGGAAATACAAGTTACTGGTAAGTATGTTTAGAATTACTTTTCAGGGTCAGTGCTGGGCGAAAAGGTGCAGCACTGGATTCTCTCCTGATAACAGGTGAGTAAATCGGAATTCGTACTTCGGCTGATTTTAGAGGAATATTTGTACGTTTCAAAAATAGACAGAAACTTTTCTGGTGAAAACCACACAATGGATTCCTATGGAAGGAAATACAAGTTACTGGTAAGTACACTTAGAATTACTTTTCAGGGTGAGTGCTGGTCTAAAAGATGAAGCACTGGGTTCTCTCCTGATAACAGGTCAGTAAATCGGAATTCGTAGTTCGGCTGAGTTTAGAGGAATATTTTTACTTTTTAAAAATGGACACAAACTTTTCTGCTGAAAACCACACAATGGATTCCTATGGAAGGAAATACAAGTTACTGGTAAGTACGCTTAGAATTACTTTTCAGGGTCAGTGCTGGGATAGAAGATGCAACACTGGGTTCTCTTCCGAAAACAGGTGATTAAATCGGAATTCGTAGTTCGTCTGATTTTAGAAAAATATTTGTATGTTTAAAAAATGGACACTTAGAAACTTTTCTGCTGAAAACCACACAATGGATTCCTATGGAAGGAAATACAAGTTACTGGTAATTACGCTTAGAATTAATTTCAGGGTCAGTGGTGGACTAAAAGATGCAGCACTGGGTTCTCTCCTGATAACAGGTGAGTAAATCGGAATTCGTGGTTCGGCTGATTTTAGAGGAAAATTTGAATGTTTCAAAAATTGACACTTAGAAACTTTTCTGGTGAAAACCACACAATGGATTCATATGGAAGGAAATACAAGTTACTGGTAAGCACGCTTACAATTACTTTTCAGGGTCAGTGCTTGTCTAAAAGATGCAGCACTGGGTTCTCTCCTGATAACAGGTGAGTAAATCGGAATTCATAGTCCGGCTGATTTTAGAGGAATATTTGTATGTTTCAAAAATTGACAGAAACTTTTCTGGTGAAAACCACACAATGGATTCCTATGGAAGGAAATACAAGTTACTGGTAAGTACGCTTAGAATTACTTTTCAGGGTCAGTGCTAGGCTAAAAATGCAGCACTGGGTTCTCTCCTGATAACAGGTGAGTAAATCAGAATTTGTAGTTCGACTGATTTTAGAGGAATATTTGTACGTTTCAAAAATTGACACTTAGAAACTTTTCTGCTAAAAACCACACAATGGATTCCTATGGAAGGAAATACAAGTTACTGGTAAGTACGCTTAGAATTACTTTTCATGGTCAGTGCTGGGCTAAAAGATGCAGCACTGGGTTCTCTCTTGATAACAGGTGAGTAAATCAGAATTCGTAGTTCGGCTGATTTTAGAGGAATATTTGTACGTTTCAAAAATCGACATGTAGAAACTTTTCTGCTGAAAACCACACAATATATTCATATGGAAGAAAATACAAGTTTCTGGTAAGTATGCGTAGAATGACTTTTCAGGGTCAGTGCTGGTCTAAAAGATGCAGCACTGGGTTCTCTCCTGATAACAGGTGAGTAAATCGGAATTCGTAGTTCGGCTGATTTTAGAGGAATATTTGTACGTTTCAAAAATTGACACTTAGAAACTTTTCTGCTGAAAACCACACAATGGATTCCTATGAAAGGAAATACAAGTTACTGGTAAGTACACTTAGAATACATTTCAGGGTCAGTGCTGGGCTAAAAGATGCAGCACTGGGTTCTCTCCTGATAACAGGTGAGTAAATCGGAATTCGTAGTTTGTCTGATTTTAGAGGAATATTTGTATGTTTCAAAAGTTGACACTTAGAAACTTTTCTGCTGAAAACCACAATGGATTCCTATGGAAGGAAATACAAGTTACTGGTAAGTACGCTTAGAATTACTTTTCAGGGTCAGTGCTGGGCTAAAAGATGCAGCACTGGGTTCTCTCCTGATAACAGGTGAGTAAATTGCAATTCGTAGTTCGGCTGATTTTAGAGGCATATTTTTACTTTTTAAAATAGACACAAACTTTTCTGCTGAAAACCACACAATGGATTCCTTTGGAAGGAAATACAAGTTACTGGTAATTACGCTTAGAATTAATTTCAGGGTCAGTGGTGGACTAAAAGATGCAGCACTGGGTTCTCTCCTGATAACAGGTGAGTAAATCGGAATTCGTGGTTCGGCTGATTTTAGAGGAAAATTTGAATGTTTCAAAAATTGACACTTAGAAACTTTTCTGGTGAAAACCACACAATGGATTCATATGGAAGGAAATACAAGTTACTGGTAAGCACGCTTACAATTACTTTTCAGGGTCAGTGCTTGTCTAAAAGATGCAGCACTGGGTTCTCTCCTGATAACAGGTGAGTAAATCGGAATTCATAGTCCGGCTGATTTTAGAGGAATTTTTGTACGTTTCAAAAATTGACACTTAGAAACTTTTCTGCTAAAAACCACACAATGGATTCCTATGGAAGGAAATACAAGTTACTGGTAAGTACGCTTAGAATTACTTTTCATGGTCAGTGCTGGGCTAAAAGATGCAGCACTGGGTTCTCTCCTGATAACAGGTGAGTAAATCGGAATTCGTAGTTCGGCTGCTTTTAGAGGAATATTTGTACGTTTCAAAAATCGACATGTAGAAACTTTTCTGCTGAAAACCACACAATATATTCATATGGAAGAAAATACAAGTTTTTGGTAAGTATGCGTAGAATGACTTTTCAGGGTCAGTGCTGGTCTAAAAGATGCAGCACTGGGTTCTCTCCTGATAACAGGTGAGTAAATCGGAATTCGTAGTTCGGCTGATTTTAGAGGAATATTTGTACGTTTCAAAAATTGACACTTAGAAACTTTTCTGCTGAAAACCACACAATGGATTCCTATGGAAGGAAATACAAGTTACTGGTAAGTACACTTAGAATAAATTTCAGGGTCAGTGCTGGGCTAAAAAATGCAGCACTGGGTTCTCTCCTGATAACAGGTGAGTAAATCGGAATTCGTAGTTTGTCTGATTTTAGAGGAATATTTGTATGTTTCAAAAGTTGACACTTAGAAACTTTTCTGCTGAAAACCACAATGGATTCCTATGGAAGGAAATACAAGTTACTGGTAAGTACGCTTAGAATTACTTTTCAGGGTCAGTGCTGGGCTAACAGATGCAGCACTGGGTTCTCTCCTGATAACAGGTGAGTAAATTGGAATTCATAGTTTGGCTGATTTTAGAGGAATATTTGCACAATGGTGAAGGAAGGGGGAGGGGCCTGAGGTGACATGTGTGCAAACTCGTCCTGTGGCGCGTTTTAAGTTGGGGAATTAATTCCTCTTCAATGCTGAGGTCCCCTGTGTGCCAACTAGTCCCCCAGGTACCTCCAGTATGCACCAGGGAGCTGTGTTGCAGAGAGGTGTTCGGAGGCCATGCCCCTTTTTACAACACTCTGCAATGCAGCTCTGTGATGATTATTGGAGGTACCTGGTGGGCTAGTTGGCCCCCAGGGGACCTCAGGATTGAAAAGGAATTAATTCCCCAATTTAAAAAGCGCCAAAGGGAGTGTTTGCACTCATATCACCTCAGGCCCCGCCCCTTACCTCCATCATTATGCAAATGCGCCCCGTGACGCATTTTAAGTTGGGGGATTAAGTCCCTTTGAATCCTGAGTGTCCCTGGGGTCCAACTAGCCCACCAGGTACCTTCAGTAAGCGCCACAAGGCTGCGTTGCAGAGAGGTGTAAAAAGGGGCGTGGCCTGGAGCACCTCTCTGCAACGCAGCCCTGTAGCTCTTACTGGAGGTACCTGGTGGGCTAGTTGGCCCCCAGGGATCCCCAGTATTGAAGGGGAATTAATTCCCCAATTTAAAATGCGCCACAGGGCGCGTTTGCAGAGTGTGCTTGTGAGGGGGCGGGTCCTAGGGATGATCACGTCTTTTTTAAAAAAAAAAAATTTCATTGGGGCTGTGTGGCTCCCCCTTCCTTTTACTTTTTTGTAGCCCCAAATTAATAAAAGAAAAAAAAATTACGGAAAGGGGCCGCGTGGTCCCCCTCCGGTGGCCAATTCCGGGCCCCGGGGACCCCATCCCCCGGGCCGACCATTGATTTTTTTTGTGCTTAATGGGGAGGGGGACCACATGGCCCCCCTACCGGGCCAATTATGGCCCCGGGGACCCCATTCCCCGGGGCCTGGCTCTCGTAGGGGATCATGGGGGTCCCCAATCCCTCCACGGTCCCAGCCTCCTGCGGGAGCCGGCATTGCTTTTACACATGGGGAGCAGCTAACATGCTGCTCTCCATGTGGAAAAGCAATCTGCTTTGCTTCATTGAAGTGAGAGCAGGTTTCCCTGCTCTCGCTTCAATGAAGCAAAGCAGTTTGCAATGGCAGGGTGGGAGCCGCAAGGCTCCTGCCCTGCCATTGCAAACAGCAGTCTCCCGGGGGTGCACACCCTGGGACACTGCAGGAGCAGGACCTGGGGGTGGTGGTCCCCATGGCCTGTACAAGGCTCCAGGAGGGGGGCCGCGCGGCCCCCCTCCAACATTTGTAAAAAGCCCCAGGGGGTGGCGGTCCCCAGGGCTGGGGGGCCTGATAGCCCTCCCACCCAATTTGAATAAGCCCCGGGGGTGGCGGTCCCCGGGACTCGGCGGGCCTGAGAGCCCCCGTACATAATTTCAAAAAGCCCCAAGGGGTGGCAGTCCCCGGGGCTGGGGGCCCCTCTGGGCCCCCCTTTACATTAATTTCATTGCCCCCGAGATTTGGGCCCCCAGGGGGTTAGATAACAAACCAGCGCGGGAACCCGCGCGTAATTTTTTTTTATCGGCAGGATGCACGCATCCAGCGCGCATCCTCCCGTTTAAAAAAAAATACATTTGGGGGCCTTGGGGGTCCTTGTGGGACCCCCTGAGCAGGCCTAGGGGGTCAGGGTGTTTCTACCCTGCCCCCTTTTCGTGTTTTGTGACATTTTTTGGGGGGGTTCTTATGCCTCGGTTCTACTGAGGCACAAATGGCTGCCAACACTTCCTGATTCAGAGTGTTAGCAGCCAATTAAAATACAGCTCGTGCACGGCAGGGTGCGCTTAGCATACGCGGCCCCTCTGAGGCCATAGATAGATATGTACTATTAACTGTCATTTTCTCTGTAACTACTGAACGGATTTACACCATTTAAGCAAAAGGCACAAGTCTGAACTAAGGACTACCTCTTTGCCAAATTAGGTGTAATTCCGTTCAGCAGTTCAGGCTGTAGCTGCGGCTAACGGTCCTATGGGAAATTGCACAGGGAAAACACGTTTTGGGCCCCCCCTTTTTTCTCGGCCACCGCTTGACGAATCACCGTGAATCTTTCAGGAAAGGAGCGGACTGGAGCTGTCCAAAAGTTTTGAAAAGTTCGCAAAGATTCGTCAATCAGCGCCAAAGATATTTCAAATAGAATGTTGTGGATTTCCCATGGAAAATAGGTCCTAACTATATCTACCTACTGGCGACCGCCAGTAGGTAATATATATATATATATTCACTTAAAAAACCATAGGTTTCACACATGTTATAGTTAGCTGGACATTTCACTCGTAAAAAACCAATGAAATTCCCCCGTTATAGTTAGTGCAGGCAACTATAACTCACGCGACCGCAATCCTCTGCTGATGACGTCAGATATTACATCACTGTATTTAGAGACTTATTTACCCATGTCTTCTTCCATTAATCTTTAGCTCTACATATATTACAAATATTTATTGTTCAGAAAGACACATATGTCATCAGTGATGTAATATCTGACGTCATCAGCAGAGGATTGCGGTCGCGTGAGTTATAGTTGCCTGCACTAACTATAACGGGGGAATTTCATTGGTTGAGTGAAATGTCCAGCTAACTATAACATGTGTGAAACCTATGGTTTTTTAAGTGAATTTGCAAGGTTTTTTAAATGCTAATTCGTAACTATAACGTGTGTGAAACCTATGGTTTTTTCAGTGAATTTGTACGGTTTTTTAAATGCTAAGTTATGTATTTATTATTTTCGCACACCGAGCGCCCACGGTGCGCAGTTCGTGCCGTGCACGTGCTGTGCGCGCACCTCGCGATTTTTTTTTTAAAAAAAAATTGTTTTTTTCTCCCTTGGGGGTCCTTCTGTGACCACCTGACCAAGGCTAGATGGTCAGGAACTGTCCACTCTGCCCCCTTTTCACGTTCTCCACCTTTGTTTTTCACCCCCTCAGACTGCGAGAGACAAAATGTCGGCTGACACTTCCTGGTTTTGACCGATTCGAATGTTTACCGACATCTAACAACCAATCAGAATTGCGCTCGCGTATAGATATTGATATGCTTTTAAATGCTATTTTCTCAGGAAATACTGAACAGATTTACACCAGACCTGCAAAAGGCACTTCCTTGACCTCATGGCTACCGCTCTGCCAAATTTCACGTAATTCTGTTCAGCC
This sequence comes from Triturus cristatus, assembly GCF_964204655.1. Lineage (NCBI taxonomy): Eukaryota > Metazoa > Chordata > Amphibia > Caudata > Salamandridae > Triturus > Triturus cristatus. The sequence continues at coordinate 714,475,332 of NC_140593.1, read as the reverse complement.
GTTCGGGCTGTAGCTGCGACTAAAGGTCCTATGGAAAAATGCATGGGGAAAACGCGTTTTGGGACCCCCCCTTTTTCTCGGCCCCCGCTTGACGAATCACCCCGAGACTTCAAGGGTAGGAGCTGAACGGAGCGCCCCATTAGTTTTAAAAATTTCGCGAGGATTGGTCAACCGGCGCCAAAGTTATTCAAAATAGAATTTGGAGATTTCCTATGGAAACTAGGTTGGAACTATAACTTTCTACTGGCGACCGCCAGTAGATAATATATTCCAAATGAGGACGCGCATTACTCCAATGACGTGAGACAAGCTCTCCATCTGATCATATTTGGCAAGTATTTATCAGCATGGAGTCTGTTACCATAACGCATTGAAACCCCTCTCAGGTCGCAATCATATGGCAATTTAAAACAGATGAGTTACTTCGCTTTTTAAAGGTAACATCTATAGACAGTAAAGGGAGACTGTAAATTAACTGACTTTAACATCAGTTTTTTTTTTCGTTTTTGTGCACATGGTGAAATTGATGTATGGGGATTCAGTGAATGTTCACAAATTGATCTTAATAACGCTGGTCATAGTCATTTGCTTTCCTGTGCAAGTCACAGAGAAACTATATTTTCACTGATATTTCCTTTCTCCCTTCTTAAGCTCATTTCTGGACTACTGTGTCCATCATGCAATGCCACTCTACACATTTGTCCCGTTATACTGTTTATTTAGATTCTATAGCCTCATGAACATCCGAATATATGCAAATCTGTACAGTGCCGGTCATGGTATGTAAATGGGATTTAGTAACAACACCTGAGATGGAACAAAGATTTTAAGGCTTTCAAAGTATTCATGATATATTGGGTCTTTTTGCCCTACATGGAATTTAGTCCTTTGTAAAAATACCGTTGTTAAAAATATCAATTTTTTATTAATGTTATGTATTATAGCATATATTTTATATGTGTGTGATGTTCGTTTTTTGTATAAGAATTGTTTGCATTTTTATTATATGTGTTACAATTTTAGCAGTTATTTATTTTATTCAAATTTAATTTTGTGATGTTAGTTCCGTAGCGGGTTATGGGTTTATAGGGGAATAGGGTGCGAAGTAATTTATTTATATCAAATGTATTAATTATTTATAGTAGTTATTAATTTTTTTTAATTGATTTATGCGTTTTTAGTTCTGTAGTGGGTTTTAGGAGAATATGGTGGGAAGTAATTTAAGTATATAAAATTTATTGATTATTCATAGTAGTTATTAATTTTTGTATTTTGAAATTAGCATTTTTAGTTCTGTAGCGGGTTGTGGGTTTATAGGGAAATAAGGTGGAAAGTAATTTAAATATATAAAATGTATGGAATAATTTTTACTAATTAATATTTGTTTAATTTTGATGTTATAGTGTTATTTTATTTAAATTAATGAATTAGTAATTAATTATGCTAATTGTGTAATTATTATTAGGTGTGTGTTGTGGTGTTTATAGGTGTAAATGGTTTGAAGGGTGGGAAGCAATTTTATTTGTGATGAATTATTAATTAGTTGTATATTAATTAATTAGTCATTAATTGTGGTAATTGTGTGATTAATTTTAGGTGTGTGTTGTGGTGGGAAGGGTGAGAAGTATTTTATTTTTTAATGATGAATTATTGATTATCTGTTAATTAATTTAAATTAATTAATTAGTCATTAATTATGGTAATTGTGTAACAAATTCTAGATGTGTGTTGTAGTGTTTAGAGGTATAAATGGTATGAGGGGTGGGAAGTATTTTATTTTTTAATGATGAATTATTGATTATCTGTTAATTAATTTAATTAATTAATTAGTAATTAATTATGGTAATTGTGTAATTAATTTTGGGTGTATGTAGTGGATATTATAGGGTTAAATAATGTGTACTCAAAGAATGTTTATTATCTTTTTTATTAATAATATATTTTAAATTCATTATTAATTATGTTAAATATGGAAATACATGTAAATAAACATGTTGATGTCTTTCATTATTGATGTGGTTTTATAGGGTAGGAAATAAAATAAATACATTTATGTTTTAAATAATTTGTTTGACAATATTTATATATAATAATTGTACTTTTTTGTTATATGTAATTAACATTATAATATGTGTTCTTTTTATATGTTTAATATATTTAATTTTATATTTTTAAAATATTGTTATTTGTTTTTGAGATTATTTAATTTGTTTTAATTGTTTAAATGTTATTAGTAATTTTTGTTTCTCTGCTATCCAATACTTTCCCTACTGTTGCACTCATTGGATTGGGAATAGTAAGTTTTTCCCCTTCCGCTATCCAAAGTTTTTCCTACTGTTGCACTCACTGGAGTGGGAATAGTAATTTTTCCCCCTCCGCTATCCAATACTTTCCCTACTGTTGCACTCACAGGAGGGGTAATAGTAATGTATACCCTTCCGCTATCCAGCACTTTCCCTACTATTGCACTCACTGGAGTGGGAATAGTAATTTTTACCGCTCAGCTATCCAATACTTTTCCTACTGTTGCACTCACTGGATTGGGAATAGTAATTTTTACCCCTCCACTATCCAACACTTTCCCTAATATTGCACTCTTTGAAGTGGGAATAGTAATTTTTACCACTTCCCTATCCAGCACTTTCCCTACCGTTGCAATCACTGGAATGGAAATAGTAATTTTTACCCCTCCGCTATCCAATACTTTCCCTACTGTTGCACTCACTGGAGTCGGAATAGTAATTTTTACCCCTCTGCTATCCAGCACTTTTCCTACTGTTGCAATCACTGGAGTGGGAAAAGTAATTTTTTCCCCTCCGCTATCCAACACTTTTCCTACTTTTGCACTCAATGGAGTGGGAATAGTACATTTTACCCCTCGGCTATCAACACTTTCTCTGCCGTTGCACTATTCGGAGTGAGAATAGTAATTTTTGCCCCTCCGCTATCCAACACTTTCCCTACTGTTGCACTAATTGCGGTTGGAATAGTAAATGTAATTATTTTGCTATCCAACATTTTCCCTACTATTGTATTTATTGTATTGCGAAATGTATGTTTTAATTTAGTTTTAATAGTCCAATTTTTAATTAATTATAGATTTTTTTATTTTAAATTATAGATATATGTATATATTTTATTTTTTATATCATTTAAAAGTTAAAAATTAAATAAAGACAATAGTTAAATTATTTTAAAGTAATATATGCATATGAATAAATTATTATGTTTGCATGTTTATATTGTTTTAATTAAGATTAATTTGTATATTTAGTTAAAATGTATATTAAATGTGATTTATTTTGTTAAAGATAATATTAATATTTTGTATATTTAATATAAAATATTTTATTTTATTTATATTTTTAAGCCAATATATTTTACATTTGTATATTTAACTTCAATAATTTTGATTCAATGTTTTTGTACTTACCTGTTTAAGTATAGGGAGTCGATATTTGTATAATCTATTTATTTTTTTCGATATTTTTACTATCGATGTTTTAGCATTAATATTCTATCAGTGAACCGTTCAATCCACAAAAATGAGCGGAGTCTACTTATTTTTTAACCATTAGTGGGACCTTGGAGGAAGGTCTCTCAAGTCACTAAGAGTGTGCTGTACTGGCCATGTTTGCTCTTCCCACAAAGAAGTCATCCAAGCAATGTGTTTTCCAAGTATTCTACATGGAGTGCCCATTCCATGAGTGTATTAAATAAAAAGTTGGTGTGAAAGTTAGAGTAGCCCGTGGGCAAGCATTTGCCCTTGAACTGAATGCCCAGCAGATGAGAGCTGTTAGGATGTACCCACAGTTGCCGAATGCAAATTCAATGTCATGATAGCATGTAAACGGAGTGAAATTCTGCCTATCTGAGGTATTATTACTTGAAGGGGTGAGTGTTCAGTTTATTCATAAATTGCAGAAGGGGTGGTGCTGAACTGATGTAAGAGGGGATAGTTTTCGAGATCCCTGCTTCATAGGCAGAGAAAGAATGTTCCCTTCTTTACTCCTTCCTCCAGTGTTTAGTCTCCTATCTAGCAATGTTGGAATGATATGGGAGGCTGGTCTGGTGTTGATCTCCACTTATTGTTAGTTTGTTAACTTGAAAGTGATGCAGCTGACCTTGAAGATGATCTGTCCTTGCATGGGTAGCCTGCATAGATTCTCAAGTGCAAGGATTATGGAGTTGGATGTCATCTGCCCATTGATGAGCTGAGCTGTTGCATGAAGAATGTCTTTCAATGAAGTAAGGGCTGTCTCTGGGATGCAGTTGATGCAGTTGAGCAGAAAATTGCCTCCATCTATGTAGAAGAGGACCAGTGCTTGAAATGTCATTCCAAATACTTCTCCTGGGAGAAAAGGTTCCACTTTTGTTCAGGAAAGAGGATTGGAACCAGGTTGTTCCAGTCTTCATAAACAAAACCAAAGGAAATGATGGACGGAGTGTTGAACATTGCAAGCACTCACCCCCAGTCAACTGATCTGGGTTTAATCCATCACCGTCCTTTAGCCCACTCTGCCACCCCAGTTCAGACATGGCCATATGCAAATCAGTCTGACCCTGTGCCTCATGGGAACAGTCCAGCCCGAACTGCCAAGCCATGTCTTTCCTGGACCGGAAACAAGCTTCCTAGGACCGGTTTCTGGCATTTCAGCTGTCTTCAGCCAGGCTTGCTTGATATGCAAATCAGTCTTGACCCTGTGCCTCATGGGAACAGTCCTGACTGAACTGCCAAGCCGGGTCCTTCCTGGACCGGAAACAAGCATCCTGGGACCAGTTTCAGGGTATATCACCCTTCTTCAGCCAGGCTAGCTTGAATCCAGTGGCACAGTGAGCAAGGAACCCACGTCTGGGAATACCCATCCCACATAGGGCAAAAAGTGCTACGCAAACAAATAATGGAAGGATTGCTGAATGAATCATACATTCACCCCCAGTCAAGAGATCTGGGTTAAATCCATCATTCTTTTGTTCACCATGCCACCCCAGTTTAGAACCAGCCATATGCAAATCAGTCTTGACCCGGTGCCTCATGGGAACAGTCCAGACCAAACTGCGAAGCCAGGTCCTCCCTGGACCGAAAACAAGCATCCTTGGACCGGTTTCAGGGTATGTCACCCTTCTTCAGCCAGGCTAGCTTCAATCCAGTGGCACAGTGAGCAAGGGACCCACGTCTGGGCATACCCATCTCACATAGGGAAAAAAGTGCTACGCAAACAAATAATGGATGGAATGCTGAATAAATCATATATTCACCCCCAGTCAAGAGATCTGGGTTAAATCCATCATTATTTTGCTCACCATGCCACCCCAGTTTAGACCCAGCCATATGCAAATCAGTCTTGACCCTATGCCTCATGGGAGCAGTCTAGACCGAACTGCCAAGCCAGGTCCTCCCTGAACTGGAAACAAGCATCCTGGGACTGGTTTCAGGGTATGTCACCCTTCTTCAGCCAGGCTAGCTTGAATCCAGTGGCACAGTGAGCAAGGGACCCACGTCTGGGCATACCCATCCCACATGCAGCAGCAGCACCCACCGCAATGCCAAAGAGGCATGTTGTGCATTGCCATGTAGAAAGTGACAGGCACCACGGAGTGCCTGCCACTTTGTGCATGGCAATGAAGGGGGGTACCATAGGTACCCCCCAGTGCAGCCACCCACCCCCCAACACCCCGGGGCCCGCAACAGGCCCATAAAGTCATTTACTGCATGCTTTCCCATGGCGGAGTCTCCTCCATGCAAAGGCATCCCCACTGCAGCCATTATAATATGGATGGCGGTGCCTTCAAGGCACTGCCACCATATTGTGGGCTTTCTCCTCCCGCCCAGCAATCGTGACAATTGCCAACAGGCAGAAAAGCAGTGGACGGTCTTTCAGTCCACCGCGGTACTCCCATAGTAATATGGCGGGGAGATAAATTGTGGTATGATGGCGGGTGAATCGCCACCGCCGGCCGTGCGGTGACGATCCGCCTACCATCATAATGGGGCCCTTAGTTTTTAATTTAATTCTCTTTCATGCTCATTTGCAGTTCTTTACTCAGCACAGGTTTTTGGAGAACCAAATGCCAACTGCCCCTGCCTAGGGGATACCTGCACAACAGTCAATTGGACAGTGATGTTCCCAACCCACGCCGTCACTGTTGGCTTTCTACTCATCTTAGCACTTTCTTCTTTAGTGCTGGGCTTGTGAAACAAAGCTGTGCTGCTCCAATCTACTTCTTCTGTTCCCCTTCACTTCATTTCTCACTGCACAAGACAAGTGGGCAGGCAGGGTGAAGGCTGAAGAATAGCTGGAGATCTCTGTGCTCATCACAGGGAACATTGTTCAGACCGAGTTCCTCCATGAGCCAGGAATCAATGCTAGGGGCCTACCCCTCCTGGCCAAGGGCCCATGAAAAATAAGTGCAACCTGCTCAATATTACCCTAGTCCTACAAGGGGACCCAACAGGCCAAGGGTAGTCCAGGGGTATATCACAATTTGATCCCAGCAACCACACAGATCTAGGGACCTGACAGGCATGCAAGGAAGCTGTCTCTTTAATTCAAGATATCAGTCATCTCAAAAAGCTGATTTTCACAGGTTTAGTTGCTCTTGGCAGCATTTTTAGGGCTCTACATTTTTCAATTACATTTCCAGGGGCCCTATTACATAGAGGGTGAACTTTCCCTATTTGCACCATGGCGCACCTTCAAACAGATGCGCCATGTGCAAACAGGGAATGTGCGCCCTATTATGTTGAATGTGCTGCAATGAAGGCAGCCACAACTTGTGCTGCCATGAGGGCAGAGTATTCAATTGAAGTATGAAGTGGCTGCTTCCAAGCTGCTCCGTGTTTCACTGTGCAAGTGGCAACCAGCCTGCACTTTTAAGAGGGGAGAAATGGAACACTTAGCAGGCGGGTGCAGTGAGTGACTATACCCACCTGCAGGGCGATGTTTTTTGGGTCCATCGGGCCCCCTTCTCCCCCTTCAGAGGGCTATCATCAGGGGGCACACTGACAGTACATCACCTTTTTGTGGCACACTGTCAGTGCGCCTCCAGACAGCTTCTTTGCCTTTTCACCCGCATCTATAATACAGCATGGGTGCAGCGGAAAATATGCCTCATTTGCCTAGGGCTCCACCCCATGCAATGAGGGAATGCACTCACACATGCACCAGTGCCAACTGTATTACAGGAGGGGGCCTAAAAGTATCTGTGGGCCCTTCAGTATTACTCAAGTACCCTGGGGGCACACAAAATAAGTGCAGTTGCCAATGGTGCCTCCCAGTGTACTTTCTATAATACGGCCCATGATGTTTCTTTAGATTGGTTGACAGAGATTGACACTTCTGCTTCCTCCTCCTAGCAGCAATAGGTTGAAAAAGCTTTGAACCTTCCCTCCGATTCTAATCCTTGTTAGTCTTCTGAACTGGGGTCTTCTTGCTGCAGCACCCCCCAAGCGTCAGACAGACAATTCTCCCTGCCTATGCTGTCCATGCACCTAAGCCTTTAGCCACTTCAATGGGGCACTGTGTATCCAATAGTAGCCTGCATAATCCCTCCTTGCACGCCCACAAGCAGGACAGGTAACAAAAGGTAATGTCTCAAATGGTAATATTTTCAAAAGACAATTAGATAGGGTGCTAAATCAATTGCAAGCAAACAGAAACAGGAAACAACACCAAGATTAGAGAGTGTGGGCTGTATTGAAACTCTTAATACAGTACATTCAGTTATGTTAGCAATATTACATCATTTGCAAGTGTAAACACCTGGCAGATGCCGGATGTAACCAAATCCCAAGATCCTAACAGATCCCGTTTTTAAACCCCTTCAGATACAGCAAGTATCACAAAATATTTGAGCCCCAGAATGGGGTCTCCATTTTGAGTTTGTCACTCTGACTCATCTTCTGATTGACCTTTTGCCGAATGTCTCCAACTTTATGCGTCTGACATGGGCCTTTCCTGGGAAGATACCACACCACATACGGAGCCACAATGTACCCCCACCTATGTCTGCTCTCACCACCGGTGCGGTCAGGGCACAAGATGCCCAGTATTTAACAATTACCAACTGGCAGGCCAGGTAATATTTCCATGGATCTGTGAGAGCGGTAAGTCTCACACATGATTGTCTCCAAAGCATTTCCAGTGCTGTTCTTGGTGTACCACCACTCCAAAGTAAGGTTCTAATTAGAAACAGAGGGGCAGATTTACAAGCCCCTTGCGCTGCCAGTACATCACTTTTTGTGACGCACTGGCAGCGCATTTCCCTGCCCCATATTTAAAACGACAGGAAAAGCCACCCAGAGTGGCTTTTCCTGTCCTTTTAAATATGCCCCCTTTATATCCAGCACTTTGTGTGAAAGGGGCGTTCCATGGGTGTTGCTGTGGGGGTTCCCATGCAACACCCATGGAATGAGACACATTTCTGGATTTATGAGGATTTGTAAACCTGGAAATGCGTTGCGAGGCGCAACGAGGAGAAATGTTTTAATTTCTCCTCGTTTCTTCCCTCTTTCAATGTGTGCTGCATTCTACAGAACATATTGAAAGAGGAAAATGCCTCTAGTGATTGTTTTTACGCAGGAAGGTTCCCCTTCCTGAACAAAAACAATCTCCCCATGGCATAGGCATCCTACGCAGGCGCATGGCAGCTGTTTGTGCGCAAGCACTGGGAGAGGCACAGGAATGCCACATATCATTCTAAATATGTCGTATTCCTGTGCTCTGAAAGTGCTGCAGCGTGGTGCAGACAAAGGGCTTGCGGTGCAGTGCTGCGGCACTTTCTTGTAGATCTGCCCCAGAGTACTTATAGAAGGTTTGGTAAAGCAATCATCTTGTAAATTAATGCCATTCTCAGCATTGAGTTTGGGAGCGGCTACAAGTGTGCCGCAGCTGTTTTTAAACTAGCCACACATTCCATCAAGTTATCTTTAGAAAACTCACCCGTATCCATATATATCCATATATATATATATATATATGGAGAGAGAGAGAGAGAGGACTTCATATTGTGTGAGGAAACACAATTGATTTTGACCAGATGATGCATAGGGCCAACCTCTCTCCAAAGTGGTTACTTAGCATCAGAATGCTTGTGATTGAAAATTCATGTGCCACCAGGTACAGTAGGATGTCAGTGGTATAAATTGAAATGATATCCTCCCATTTTCTGTACCATGTCACCACCTGGAAGAAGTGAATTCTAATTAATCTAGTTCCAAAATGGCTCAAATGCCAGTATGAACAGCAGGGGAGAAAGGGAGCAGCACTGCATTGTCCCTTCCTCATGATGGCCTTGTTAACCCCAAACCTTGCTTTGGTTCCATGTATAATGGTGTATGCAAAAATGTATGCATGTATCCTCCATCTATGCATTTTTGAGGACTAAAATAAATGGAAATGCAGACTTAGTGAACAATTGGCCGGTCTGGAATAGGTGGGCTAGGTCAGGTGGTACTTAGGCGTAGTTAGTATTCTGGAATCATAATGAAACACTGGATTAGTGTTCATAAATATTAACTAGAGGGTCCTCGAATCCCGCAATACTAGTCAACCAGATTAGATAGGTACATTATATTGCAATTGTTGTTTCCATAAATATTTTTTGAGCGTTTTAAAAAATATTCTATTTGTTTCACACCAATCATCCATGTTTGTCTCTTTCTTTCTTACATCTTTCATGATCATTCAGCACCCAGGGACTAGAAGACGGGGTCGTCGGAGTCGGCGCCTGAGGGAGTAGCTGCTGGCCAGGATCGCTCCTCTTCCGAGGGCTCTGCTGCTGGCCCCAGTAAGTCCTCCTGTTGTTAATATTAATAATTATACTTCCCTAACTTTAACTGCACCTTATGTTTTCCGAACTATTATTCCGATTTCCTAATTCTATTTTTCACAAAATCTTCTCCGATCTAGACTATCTGTTTCTAAATTCTTGTTATCCCTGCCTCTAACTGCCTCTGCTATAACTCTCTGTACTAAGCTTGCCCAGTTGACTACTCCTTGTTTAAAATGTTTTAAATAAAACTCAGATTCACCAATAGCTCTAGCCACTGAGTCCAGTCCTTTGGGTTGTCCTCTTCTAGTCTTCTATTTTTCAGTTTACAAAGCTTTATTGAGAAAATACAATTGCACCAGTAATACAGAGAAACAATATATACCAAGTATTAACAATAACAGACTGGAGTTTAAAAACAGAAGAGAAAGCTATTTAAATATTTTTAAGGGAAAAATAACAAGGGGGAGGGGAAGAAAGGAAGAAGTGAAAAGTTTAATCTATGAGGCATATAACTTGAGGTGAATAGTAAATGCAAACTTCAGAGGACAAGAGGAGTAATCTGAAACAACATAATATAACTACTAAATCATAAAAATTTTACAAATCAGAAGAACAGAGAGAACATTCAAGGAGGTTTAAAATTTGCAACATGAGATCGGGAATTAAGTGTCGACGCCAAGCTATCTAAATAGGTAGTCAAAGGCAACCAGAAAAGATCTCTATTAAAAGTTGGTTTGCAAGAAGAAGCAAATGCAACATCAAGACGGTGAAAGTGACAGATACTGTTCCACCAATGTTGTATTGAGAGCTTGTTGAGTGTTTTCCAGTTAAGTGTAATATCTTGGAAGGCTAAAGCAAGCATAAGGTCAAAGAGGCCCTGTGTGTGAGGGGAAATATCTTAAGAGTCCGACAGGCTACCAGCAAAAAGGAGAGGGTTAGAATAAGGAATAGAGATGTGAAATATACGAGAAATATAGGACCAAGCTTTCTCCCAGAAAGTAGAAACTGAAGAACAAAAGAAAAGATGATGTTTGAGATCAGCATTAGAGGAGCCACAAGACCAACAATTAGTGTCATTGGACAGAGACGAGCTAAGGAAATAGGAGTAATGTAAAGTCTATGATATAGAAAAAACATTGATTGAGTAAGAGAAGCAGAACGAGAGATTTTAAGAGAACGGGACCAAAGATGATCCCAAAAGGAAATGCTCAATGCTCCACTCACATCCCAGATCAGATTCCCATAGAAGTTCCAATTTAGTCTTAACACGCTCTGGGTTGGGGGCCGAGAAATACTTATAGATAAGAGAAGCCTTAGGGAGCGAAAAAGGGATATGTAGGAGAGAATTTGAAGGAGTATGAGAAGAGAGGGACGGAAGAGAATAAAAAGTATCTAGAATTTTCATCAGTAGAATAAAAAACGTAGGTAAGAATGAGCGAGGACATTGAAAAATAGATTGGAATTGAGGAAAAGAATAAGGAGATGTACCATCAAAAACATGTTTAACCCATATTATACCTTTCCGTCGCCAAGTTTCCAAAAAATAGGTCTATTATTCACAGTAATAAGGGAGTTATACCAAATAGACGATTCTAAAAAGGTTTCTCTGGATATAGATTTTGGAGAAGTAATAGATTTTAACAGAGAACACATATGTTTAAAGAAGGGAGGAGAAGTGTAAGAGGATTTTGCAGAAAAGGTGAGAACTTATTTAAAAGAGAAAGGCAACAACAAATCATGTTCGATGGATAGCCAAAGGGGAGTGTATTGGGAAATGTTAGAGATAAGCCATTTTGAGGCTTGGCGAAGGGTAAAAGATTTATGGTAAAGACGGAAATCAGGAAAATTAACACCTCCATTATATTTGCCTTTTGAAGTGAGGATAAGGATAATCTGGCTCTTTTACCCTTCCAAAGGAATTTGGATAAACAGGAGTCAATCCTTTTAAAATAACAAGAAGGGATGTGGATAGGAAGCATAGAGAGGGCATAAAGTAATATAGGGGAGACCATCATCTTGATTGAATCTAAACGGCCCCACCAGGATAGAAAAAGAGGATTCCAAGAGGAGAGCAGTTTGTCAATCCGAGATAGAATCCCAGACATATTTAATTTGATGGTAGAAGCAATGGAATTAGAAAACCACATACCTAAGTAATTGATTTTGGAACTACTCCAAGCAAAAGCAGTAGAAGAAAACGAGTGAGGAAGGCATGTATTAGTGAGAGGGAGTATTTCTGTCTTGTCCGAGTTAATTTTATATCCAGAGACAAGGGTAAAAGAAGTGAATTCACGCAGGAGCGAGGGGATAGAAGTATCCGGATCAGAAATAAAAAGTAAAATATCATCTGCATAAGTGGAGAGTTTTAAATGATGATCACCGTAAGGAAAACCAGAAATAGAAGAATTATTGCGAATGGAAGATAAGAAAGGTTCAAGTGCAAGAACAAAGAGCAGAGGGGAAAGAGGACAACCTTGGCGAACTCCACGACGGAGTGGAAAGTAAGAGGAAGTAGAACAGTTAATTAACACCGACACTCTAGGGGCAAAGTATAATAAGGAAATAAGCAAAATTAGTTTAGGGCCAAAACCATGCCATTTGAGAGCCGCAAATAAGAAAGATCAGTCCACTCTATCAAATGCCTTTTCGGCATCAACAGAAATAGCCACTAGAGAAACGGAAAGGGAGGGAACCTTATTTAAAACATTGAGAAAGAGGCGAGAATTATCCGAAGTTAATCTACCTTTGACAAAACCACACTGTTCTCTACCGACTAAGTGTGGCATAAGAGGATCTAAACGTAGAGCAAGTAATTTGGCAAAGAGCTTATAATCTACACTGACCAGAGAGATTGGACGAAAATGTTTACAATACATGGGATCACGCCCTTCCTTGTGAATAAGGCAGATGGTGGCTTCCTGGAAGGTGCCCTCCGTTTTCCCAGAAAGGTAAAAGGAATGAAAAAGATTTAAAAATTTTAGGAAGTAATAATGTGGAGAAATGTAAATAAAATTCAACAGAGAAACCATGAGGCCCAGGAGTTTTCCCTTTCTTTAAAAGTCTTAGAGCAGAGGACAATTCGGATAATGATAAATCTGTCTCAAGATCAGATAGGTTAAGATGGGAGGTAGATGGTGAAGGAATGTTATTTAGATAAGATTGGACAAGGGAATTAGAGGGAGGGGATTCCGGGGTATAAAGATTCATATAGAACAATTTGAATGTGTCAAGAATTTCTTGATCTTTGTGCAGCAAAGAACCATCGGGAGAGTAAATAGAGTCAATTAGAGTTCGTTCCTTGCATGTTTTCAAATAGTTCGCCAGAAGCTTCCCAACTTTATTTCTACCTCCATAGTAACAGGCGCTGCTACGTAAGAGAATAGAAGAAGCATTATCAGTAGAAGTTTTGTTAAACGCTAACTTAGCGTGTATCAAGGCTGGAAGCACGGAATCTTTCGATGACGTATAGAACTCATGCTCCAAAGACTTAATGTGAGCCAGGGTATTTTTATGTTGCTGATCGAAGCGTTTCTTCTTTTTCGAAACAAAATCAATAATGAAGCCTCTTGCAGTGGCTTTAAACGAATCCCAAAGAATATGGGGGGAGGAAGATGTAGTGGTATTTAGATCAAAGAAGTCATTAGCAAAAGCAGTAAAGGAAGAGGAAAAATTAGGATCTAAAAGAAGAGAGTTGTTAAAGCGCCAACGAGAGGATCTGGGGTGTGGTGGAAGCAAATCAAGATCAGTTATAAGTAGGGCATGATCAGAGATAATGATGGAGCGGGGCTTTCTTAAAAATTTTATGTACCCCCTTATTTCTGGGGTTTAGAACTAAGTCAATTAATGATTAACCATAATCATATTAATAAGTCTGTCGTTTGGAAATTAACCAACATTACTAACATGAAATCACACGTGGGAACTGCATTGGCATGGCCTAAATAATATGCAAACTGATTGCGTACGCATATTAATAGTAGTGTATTAGAAATTGCATGTTATACGTTGCTTATGTGGTGTAAATGGTGATTTGCGCATTAAATGTCTTGCTTATTGCTAGATAAATGCATACACATAAAGGGTTTAGTGGGGAAGTAACACTGTATTAGCCTTTTCTATGTATAAATTACATTTTATATTCTTTTCGCTTAAGTTGACATGATTTGGGCCGCAAGATGGCTGCCGGTCCCTTTCCTTGACGAGACGGATGACTGAAAGTGCAAATGGGCGATGTGCGCATGCGTTGCTGCCAGATACAGCGGCCTACACATGAACCCGACAAAGATGAGAACATCAAGGACGGCCAGTCCAGGCTGCTTGCCAAGCAAAGAGAAAAAGTTAAAAGTGGTGCAGCTAAGAAGACGTTACAATTAAAGCCAACCTACATACAACTCCAGACAGACTGGTGGGAATACATTTCAAACAAAAAACTAACAGAACATTACGAACTGTCATGGTGCGACGACATTACAAGTCATATAATTTTGCGAGAAGTACAGTATTGCAACAGTTGCAACTTCCACGGACATGAATCTTGTACGAGAGTAAATTTATAAACAATGGACCGTCTCTAACCTAGGCTGATGAGACCAGATTGTTTCATCGATATTAATGATAGTGGAACTGTATTTGACCCGGAAGAACGGGGAAATTGTTTCTGATGAATATTAAAATGTATAATATTAAGACGCAACGTTTAGCGCTGGGAAGCAAGTAGAATGATCCCAGTAGACCAATCAGCAATGATTTAAACATATAATGTAACTTCTAGTTCAGTTTATTTCCCTATCAAATGCCTTAGACTAGTGAGATAAAAGTCGCTTCCCTTCCATTGCTTTCGATTTCCTGACACTACGCAGACGGAGTGGACGGTGACTCTGCTGGACAGTGGTCTGCCCGAGACTCTGATAGACTGATCTAGATGCCCAATTTCTTTGAGAACTTTCTGATCACTTATGGGCACAGAAACGACAGATTGAACCTGACTTAGATGATGACAATTAGCCAGAATAGGTAAATATACTGATAGGGATATTGAATGTATTATGACGTATTATCCATGCTTTCTTTTAGATAAATATTTCATTATTATTACTAGAACTGTGTCGGTATTATTATTTGAGTGATGATTTATTTCTATATTATTTAGAGAAGATAAGTGTCGCCTTACCCTGCAACTCAGCTGATCCATGGCCTATTCATGGGAGGATTTACTAGGTGATGTCTAGATTCTGGTGAGGTAGAGAAGAATATTGCTCATCAGGGATTGTGTGCATATTACCCCTCCCATTCCAGCGTACAGAGTAATCATCCCCTCTTGTGTTATGACTATAGATCTGTGCAGAATGAATGTTGGTGTTATGGGCCCCACCAATGAATGAGTGTATGAATGTTGGAAGATCTGTGGTCTTGCTGTTGGGGTTTTAGCACTCCGCGCTGGATCAGTTTTCCTGGTAGCAGAATGATGGTTAGCTATTGTCTTGGGTTTTGCGACGATTGCTTGTAAATAGCTTGTTGATTATTGATTGATATTGATTTATGTACTAACACTCTATGTTGAGTTGCGTCGACTTTTATGTTGTTTGCACGACTTTTGGGATGTAGGAAATCGGAAGTAACTGTTCCGTAGTAGAGCAGAGGGAAGTGCTGCTCTCGGGAAAGACGGAATTGTGGTTACCCGTAGGTACACGGGAAACGTGTGACAAGTGAAGTTGCACAGCACATTGTCTGGGTTCAATTCGACAGCATCCTCGCGTGTTGTCATTAGTGGTATTCTCGGTGTGAGAGGAGTGTGAATGATAGCGAAGAGTTATCTGTGAAATTTTGGTCTTAAGTACCAGGAAACCAATTGGCATACCGATAACGGTTACTACTGAAAAAGTAGCAGGTATATTCTAAGCTTGTCAGAAGGACAAAGTAGAGGAAAGCGCTGCTTTGTTGGCAAATGTGATATACTGTAGTAGGGCAGAGGTAAGCGCTGCTCTCGGGAGAAACAGAATCTGTGTGAGTGTACTACATTTTCCGTGTGAAAGTGCGTGAATGAAAAAGGCATTTAGGCTAATTACGAAACTCTGGTATCGTTAATGATCTAGAGAAGAGGGTTAGTTGATGCTTGTCAGAAGGGTAAGGTAGAGGGATGTGCTACTTTATCAACAAATGTATTGATTCCGTAGTAGGACAGAGGTAAGCGCTGTTCTCGAGAAAAACGGAATTCTTGTGAAAAAGGTCTTTTCCTGTTCCTTGGTTAGCGAAGCGGACAATGGAGATGTTTTACAGTTGTTACTAATAGAATTGTAAAGAAATTGATACGGGAAAAGTTTCTGCGCGGATTTTGTAAAGGAGGGGTCAGTCAGCGAGAGCAGGAGCAGGAGAGCAGAGCTGCCGCAGCGGCTGCTGACGTCAGAACGACCGCACTGGGATTGGACAGTAGCTCGGAGGCGTGAACGCTCCCTATTGGTGCGTTAGTGCAAAGCCGTGCTAGGAGTGGAGAAGGACAGTGTGACGTAAACGCTTCCTATTGGTGCGTTTGTGTGAGTCGCGCTGGGACTGGAGAATTGTGACAGTGACGTAAACGTCCCTGATTGGTGCGTTAGTGGGAGTCGCGCTGTGAGTGGACAGAATCGCGGTACCATTGTAAAAGAACTAGGAGGTACGCGAAAAATACAAAAATGTATTACCAACCACTAGAAAAGAAGAAAACGTGGTTTGGGAAAATTAAGAAATTGTTTAAGAAGGACAAACAAGTTAAGACTAGGGAAGGACAGTTACTTCCCCCTCCGAAAACCCCCGCATCTGCAATGATTGCGAAATATGGGTATCATGCTTTTATTTGGTTAGACAATTGGGTAAAATACACCAAGGATGATGGAGTCCTGGCATTTCCAGAACATGGTTCCTTTAATTTAGCCATATTAAGAAATCTCCGTGACAAAATGAATAATTTAGAACCGAGACCTAGACCAACGCAATTCGAGGCGTTAGTAGAATGGGAAGATGAAATGCATGAACGAGAAAAGCAGAGAAGTGATAGGAACTACCGATATATGTTTGGTAGACCATATGGACATGAGACACATGATGATCGGATGAAAAGGTGGCGAGATGCAAATATGACTGATGGAATGTATCCTGTGAGAATGGCAGGAGAGAATGAAGGGAAAAAATGTGGATACGGAGCGAATGATGTTCTGAATGAGGTGTTTTATAAAAATCCACCACCGTACCAACCAGAACCAGAAACCCTAACTCCAAGTGCCCCAATGAGAGAAACACTGAGAACAATTAAAACAGAAATCATGTCACCAGTGGTAGGGCAATGTAATCCCATAAGAGAAGCAGATAGACAAACAGAAAGTAGAGGAAATAGTGAAAATTCAGCAGAATTAGCTAAAAACTACCCTAGAATTAACTGAGAAAATAAGAGAATTGACTAAAAATCTAGAAGCAGTGACTGTCCCAGTGACAAAAGGCACAGTGATGCCTATATTTGAGAAACAAAAAGACAGTGAAAATTGTTTGACAGTGCCCTATAGCAACAAAAATGTGATCATGAGCTCAGAATGGATTCAAATGGACAATCCGTGGGGACCAACGGTAAATATATTTGAACCGAATGTTTTAAACAATTCATTTATGAATCAGAATGTAATGACAAGAGGAGCTGTAATGGAACCACAAAGGGCCACAGAACAAATAAATGTAGAAGGCACACCAGGATCCTCAGTAGAAGAATTGAGTGAATGGCTTAAAGGGTTGCAGAAAGTAGACCAAGTGACCTAGTCATTGGATGTGGCCAAATTACGGATGATTCTAGAATAATTAATAGTCGGAACTATTCCGGTAGAAAAATTGAAAAACTACCAGGATGAAGAAATATTATTCCTCTGCAAAAGTGCAACGTGGAGAGCAAGAAACCTGCATGAGAAACTGGGGGAAATTGCAAATGAAAGGGGAATAGATTTTGACAAGGTAAAAGCTTTACAAAAACCTTACAGAGTTGACTTTACAGAGAAAGATAGAAAATCTGAACACTACTGGACGAATAGGCCAGATTAAAGAGATTGTTGGTTTGCTGAGAAAGTGGGGAGATGCAGATAAATGGAGGAGTAAATGGTACAAAAGACGAGATGATGCTTCAGAAAGGGCAGTACCAGCATTTCCTGTGAGAGAGAAAGAAAGAGTAGCGACAGAATACCCCATGAGAGAGATTCCAGGAGGAGGGTATGTGCATGTCCCATGGACAAGACAGGACATTTTGTCTTTCACAAATGATTTCCCTCGACTACGTGAAAAGCCCGTCGAGTGGTACTGGCAGGTAGACAGATTTGTGAAATTGTCAAAGGTATTGTGGATAGACCTGAATAGTCTATTCGACATAATTGTACCTGCTGATTTGTGGTCTGAGTGCAAGCTGATGATCAACTGGCCAACAAAGCAGTATCCTAGGGATCCGAAGACAGGAGCTCCCGATCCAGAAGTTATGAAAAAATACGAGCAGGTTATAGTCTTCCTGAAGAATAAGGTACCCCCCCAAAGAAACTGATTGGGTAAAAATTGACAGAACCCACCAGGAAAGCAAAGAGTCAGTACATGCATTTTATGAGAGGTTGATTCAGGCATTCAAGCAGTTCAGTGGTGATGACAACCTTAGTGAAAAGGATCTGAGCCACTTCGTGTACAGGTTTGTATATGGTTTACGCCCAGAAATTGGTGACATGATTAAGCAGCACACAGTGTACTGGCAGAATAAGAAAATAGATGAAGTATTGAGACATGCTAAGTACTTCAGTGATGAGATTGAGGCAAACCAGCGAAAATTAAAAGAAAAGGCAATGTGGGCGCAGGTAAAAGTAGCTGAACGACAGGAAGCTCAAATAGTCGAGCAAGCCAATAATCCAGGTGCAAAACCTAGATATGGGAAAGGGAGAGGTAATCTAGAGGAAGCCAAGAAAAGGTTTCTCTGTCATAATTGCGGCGAGCTAGGGTATTGGAAATCTGAGTGTAAAAACCCTCCAAATGCTAATCATGAAAATCAATCATTGAATCCACAGGTGCAGAAAGAGGTGGGTGGTCAACTGCAGCAGCAGCAGCAGGTGACTGCCCCACGGAATCAGGTGCCAAAACCGCCTTTTCCGCAGAGCAGAAACACACAGAAATTTTGCAGTGAATCGGGATTCTACAATGAAGAACAGGTAAATAAACCATCACGTGCTCGCGCTGCGACGCAATATTGGCTGCAGCAAGATGGAAGCGATTCAGAGGTTGGATATTGACGGTGCCGAAAGGAGGAAGAAGAGTGCGTACTTGGCGCAACTCTAGAAGTAGACCAGACAGGACCTTTTGTAGATGGAAAGGTTAATGATGAAAACATTACCTTCTTAGTGGATACTGGTGCTACTCGATCAACTGTTAGGTCAGCTGATGTTAAAAACCTTCCTCTTTCGGATGAGACAATCCAAGTAGTTGGTGTATCCAACCAACAGTTGAAGACTGTTAGACCTGGCGATTTCCGGTTGGCTGAGGCTTGCGCCAAAGCCAGGCAGAAACCACCAGTCTAGTCAGGGCTGGGGAGTTACACGCCAAAGATAACCCCTGCTCACCCCCTTGGTAGCTTGGCACGAGCAGACAGGCTTATCCCTGAGGCAATGTGTAAAGCGTTTGCGCGCGCACCCAGCAACAACACCCAAGGCCCACCACAAAGGAAACTCCACACAAGGTATTCTATAAAAATAACCTCTGTATTATAATAAAACACATTAGATAGAAACACACACTTTACAATGTGCCAACAGGCACGGGCAGAATTTACAAGGGATTATGTACAAGACAGGGCCACCTGGACCACTGTCAGGAAATAGCACTTTTGGATCGTTAGCACATAAATATATAAAATCACTGTAGCACAAAAATAACTGTATAACACACACCCAGTACTCACTGGTATCGGGGAAGTACCTCCTACGTAACCCTAACTAACTTAGGAGACTGTCACGCAGGGAACTAGAACCTCACTAGTACCACCGGTACTAGGAGAAAGCAACAACCACCTACGTATAACAATACCTGTAGGGGTAAGAGAACGTTACACATGATGCAGGAAAACATTCAGAGGTGTAAAAGCAATGGAAACACATGATGCCTAAAAACATTTAGAGGTGTAAAAGCAATGGCACATGATGCTTCAACACACATTCAGAGGTGCAAGGAAAGAACACACATGATGCATAAAACATTCAGAGGTGTAAATAGGAAACAATTGCGCAAGAACTCATATGCCACCACCTGTGGCAGTCCCTAGGCCAACTGGCCTTGTCCAAGCTAGGACACTCTGTCTTTGGTCAAGCCGCGCCAGCGGCGCAAGCTAGAGAGTAAATTATCCTCAACCTAAACGTTGCAGCTGCCCACTAAGTGCTGGGCAGCTGGAGAAGGCAAACGTGGGCACCACTGTGCCTGGGAAACAACTCTTGTCGCTCCCGTGGAGCCTCCCTGGGCTCTAAAACAACGAACTGCCCTCTAGAGCCTCAACCGGCCCTGTATGTCGCTGTGGGGCAAGGTGGGAGTGGCCCGCTGCCATCTGGGGCCACTCAGTCACAAGAGAAATGCCCCCGAGTACGTGGGAGCCTCGCTGGGCTCAACAAATACAATCCCCACGTTGGAGCGCTCTGAGCGCTCTAAACACCCAGCTGTGTTCACGTCGGAGCGCCTCGCGCTCTCACCGCAGCCTGCCCCCAAACGTTGGAGCCTAGCAGGCTCGGGGACACAAGCACTGCTCCCGCACCCCCAGCACATGCGTGGAGTCCCCCAGCCCTTCTGCACTCACCGGGCCGTTGCTCTGGGGACTCCCGCGTCGCCTCCGTTCTCTCTGCTCTGGGGCCGGGAAGTCACGTCCTCTTCTCCGGGGGGAAGCACGGGGTAGGCTCCCGTCCGCTTCCCTCGATCTCTACGCGGCTTCCTCCTCCTTCGTCCTCAGGATCCCAGGAGCGCGGGGTAGGCTCCCGTCGGCTTCCTGGTTGGGCCACGCCCCCGTCCTAGTCAGCGCTGCCTGACTTCCGGGGCTTCTCCGGCCGCGGCGGTGATCCTTGGCTCGTAAGAGGGGTAGGCTCCCTCGATAACCACTACCAATAAGCGGGGTAGGCACCCGCCAACGAAAGGACCAGATAAGCGGGGTGGGCACCCGCCAACGAACACACAATGCGGGGTGAGCTCCCGCTCGATCCGATGCCCAAGGGGGGAATCCCTACACCGGGGATTCCCTCGTTTGCGACGGGGCGACACCGGAGCGCGCTGGTAGCGCTCGGGCCTCAAAATGAAGCGCTCCTAGCGCTATGCAGTAAATCACAGCGCTCCCAGGCGCTACAAGCAAAAGGGTCCAGCAATAAAGTTTTCAAAAGCCAGGGGGGCAAAGACTGGGCCCAGAGCCAGCTCACAGGGCCCTCCAGCAGGGAGGCAGTCCCCAGTGGCGGTCTCTCCTGGCGCCCAGCAGCAGCAGGCCCCCCTCAAGTGGATCCTGCAAGAGAACACCTTCTGTGGGGACGCAGCCCCATTTTTATACAGTGAAATCCTTTGTCTAAGGTGCAGGGAAGGGGCGAACCAGTTCCAACAGGTTCCTGAGCACTTTGTTTTGCTCAGCCCCTCTCCCTATTCACTGGCAGGGCTAGGGTCATTAGACGCACCACAGGGGCCGGTGCCAGCATTGTGTGGGGGGATCCCTGTCCTATTCAGGACCCAGGTACACTCCTCCCCAGCCATCTACATGCTAATTCCCCATTCACCACTGGGTGACTCCTCCTGACTCTGGGGAATTCCCTAGTCCGTCACCTGACCTCACCAGCCAATCACCAGACAAGCCATACATTTCAGACTGCACACTGAAGTGCCCACTTCCAGAAGTGGCACTTCCACACCAGGTACACGCACGCTGCACACATCAACGCGCAGCATTCACTCCCACGAGTCCGCACATACCAAACACGGGCCTGCACACCCCACGCATCAGGAACTACCGGGACACATACATTCCCCCATGCATTCCTATGGGAGGGCAGGCCAACCTCAACACACGCACGCACTTTACCCTGGGACACAGCGGTAAAGTGCGCAGAAACCAAAATCCATTACTCCAAGTTACCAATAAAAAGCGAAAAGTCTCGGGGGTGAACCTGCCAGAAGGGCCAAGTCCAACACAACCCCCTTCCAGCCAAAACGCAGGGTAGACCAATCACCACCGTGATGGTCTTCCCTGCTTTGGGCGATACAACACGGACGCAGGCCCGCAGCGGCAGGGACACTTTCCGGTTTTACGCCACTCTGAACTCGCAGGGTTTCCTCTGAAAAATCTCGGCGGACCAACTGGGCTACCCCCCTGGTACTCCTCAGCTGTCCGTGGCCAGGACCAGGCCCTAGACCACCTAGGCGCCACTGGTCCTTGCCTAACTACAGAGTGGGGGGTAGTAACCCCTGGCACATAGTGACCATTTTCCACTCTACCCCTCATCAGGGCAGTTCCAAACTGCCACTGATCCTCCAGCCTAGGGTCCGTACCCTCAGGCTGACCAAAAGTCACGGGTGAGGTTCTCCTCCCCCTACCTCTTCTCCTGGGGTTCCGCCCTCTCTTCCTCTGAGAGGCGACCCCGTCACATAACTCACCAACCAGCTCAGGACCCCTCCCTGAGAACTGGTTTCCCAACCTAGGGTCTAACCCCTCAGGTTGCACCGGGGTCAGAGGTGGGCTCTCCCACCCTCTGCACCCCCTTCCAGAGTCCTGCTCCCTACCAACTGGGGCGGTCCCTCTGGAAGACGAACCGGTCAGGACACTGTTTACAGTAGTCAGACCCTTCAGGTCAGGCTGCTCCTGAACCTGGCCTCCCAACCTCTGGTCTAGAACCTTCGGTGGAATACTTGCCTGGCACTCCAGGACTTCTGGGGATTTACTCACCATCCCCCCGAGAGTAACATATGCCTCATATGTTGCATGACCGTCTGCCTGGCGCAGATCTCCCGTCCCCTGTCCACCTGACAGTGCGCGAAGATCCCTCAGGCCAGACGTGTAGTCGCCATGGTCACTTCTAGGAGACTCAGCCCTACCGGCTGGTCCCTGACCCACTGGCTCCTCCACCGGGGAACACAGCCCCATGCCACTCCTCTCGCCGGACTTCTGTACCCTCCCTACCGGAGCGGTACTGCCTGACACTAGAACCACAGGAACCCTGTTTACAGGCGCTCCCGGTCCTCTACTCACTAGGGGATCCTCCTCAAATGGGCTAACAGGACAGCCTAGGTCCCCAACTTGGTGTTCCCTCATGAAACCACCCAAGTCCTGAGGCAGGGTTTCGTACGTCTGGGGACCCTCAGTCACCCACTTACTCCCGCTCCACTGAGCCAGGCCGTAAGCCCCTACACCCTCCTCGCTATACTGGGACCTAGCTGGGCTACACGGAGCCTCTTCCACCACGCTGGGCTGGAAGATCCCTGAACCACTACTTCTGGAGTCTCTCCCTAATGACTCCAGAGAACCTTTAGCGCTTTCCCAGCGCTCTGCTTCCTTCGCCAGCTTCCAAGGACAAAAGTAGTCATACCTCAACAGGTGTTGGCGCAACCCTGGAGAACAACTATTGAGCATCTGCTCCTTGACAATCATTTTGAGAACTATATCCAAATCCTCTTCCGTGTTGACCATAAGCCAGTCCCACAGTGCATCATGACAGTCATCCACAAACAACCCCCACGACTGGTGAGGCGGTTTTCTACTGCCCCTGAACTTCAACCTATACTCCTCCTCTGGGGAAACAGGTACCAGACTGGGGAAACTGGGAGTGGGACTTGTCGCACGGGACTCTATTTCGCTGCCACCACTGGACTCAACCCTCCCTGGGGAGCCCAGAAAACTAAGACTGCGCGCAGGGGATAATCTACTCTCCAGCACTGATTTCTCCCTGGCGAAGGCCCTCTCAGCCTCCTCTATCCTCTCCTGAGCTAAGACCCTCTCGGTCTCCAGCTTCTTCTCTTCTATAGTCAGCTGCGCCATCCCCCAGGCATGCTCTAACCTGAGCTTCTCCATGGTCAGCTGATGCTCCCTCTCTTCCCTCCTATCTACCCACTCCTCTGGGGACAGGGAAAGGGATGGGGTGCTGCTCCTGACACTGGACCCAGCAAGGGACTCCCTATCTATGGGGTCTTCACTCTCTACTGGCGTCCCTGTCAGGTAACCTTCCTCCTCCTCAGATTCCTCAGGGCTCCCCTCAGACCCACCACCCTCTCGGCGTGCGGCCCGGGCCCTATCTTCCTCGCTGCGCTCCCGCTCCCACTCCTCCTTTTGCCACAGGATCAGGTTGTCCCTCAGTTTGGACTGGGTATCTGACTCACCCACCTCTATGTCCCTCTCCTCACAGAACCTTGCCAGCTCCAACCTACTGTACCTAAACAGACTACAGAAGTTAAAAGCAGGCTCCATTTTGGCGGACGTTCCTGAGAAGAGTTCAACACAAGGAACCTGGGGGTCGGAGCTACACAGGAGTACACAATTCACAAAAGGTTTCAGTGAGCTCTCTATCCTGGAGAACTCACACTCACTGTCTAGTGCCCCACACACCATCCACACACAACCCTCCCCTCGGACTGGTAAGGCAGTTTCTACCACCCCTGATCCCTCAACCTGACCACCACGTGACACAGGTACCAAACTCTGGGCGCAGGGCGGGGGACAAATGTGCTGGACACAACTACACAATGATACCTTCAGGAGAAGAAATAAAGGAACTTCAAAAACAATAATCCCTAAAATGTGTTTATCTAATGCAGAGTTTTGTGGTGTAGCCAGTCGCTGCTGCGGTACAGCGCAAACGCAAGTCCAAATCCCACCGCTGAACACCAATGTTAGACCTGGCGATTTCCGGTTGGCTGAGGCTTGCGCCAAAGCCAGGCAGAAACCACCAGTCTAGTCAGGGCTGGGGAGTTACACGCCAAAGATAACCCCTGCTCACCCCCTTGGTAGCTTGGCACGAGCAGACAGGCTTATCCCTGAGGCAATGTGTAAAGCGTTTGCGCGCGCACCCAGCAACAACACCCAAGGCCCACCACAAAGGAAACTCCACACAAGGTATTCTATAAAAATAACCTCTGTATTATAATAAAACACATTAGATAGAAACACACACTTTACAATGTGCCAACAGGCACGGGCAGAATTTACAAGGGATTATGTACAAGACAGGGCCACCTGGACCACTGTCAGGAAATAGCACTTTTGGATCGTTAGCACATAAATATATAAAATCACTGTAGCACAAAAATAACTGTATAACACACACCCAGTACTCACTGGTATCGGGGAAGTACCTCCTACGTAACCCTAACTAACTTAGGAGACTGTCACGCAGGGAACTAGAACCTCACTAGTACCACCGGTACTAGGAGAAAGCAACAACCACCTACGTATAACAATACCTGTAGGGGTAAGAGAACGTTACACATGATGCAGGAAAACATTCAGAGGTGTAAAAGCAATGGAAACACATGATGCCTAAAAACATTTAGAGGTGTAAAAGCAATGGCACATGATGCTTCAACACACATTCAGAGGTGCAAGGAAAGAACACACATGATGCATAAAACATTCAGAGGTGTAAATAGGAAACAATTGCGCAAGAACTCATATGCCACCACCTGTGGCAGTCCCTAGGCCAACTGGCCTTGTCCAAGCTAGGACACTCTGTCTTTGGTCAAGCCGCGCCAGCGGCGCAAGCTAGAGAGTAAATTATCCTCAACCTAAACGTTGCAGCTGCCCACTAAGTGCTGGGCAGCTGGAGAAGGCAAACGTGGGCACCACTGTGCCTGGGAAACAACTCTTGTCGCTCCCGTGGAGCCTCCCTGGGCTCTAAAACAACGAACTGCCCTCTAGAGCCTCAACCGGCCCTGTATGTCGCTGTGGGGCAAGGTGGGAGTGGCCCGCTGCCATCTGGGGCCACTCAGTCACAAGAGAAATGCCCCCGAGTACGTGGGAGCCTCGCTGGGCTCAACAAATACAATCCCCACGTTGGAGCGCTCTGAGCGCTCTAAACACCCAGCTGTGTTCACGTCGGAGCGCCTCGCGCTCTCACCGCAGCCTGCCCCCAAACGTTGGAGCCTAGCAGGCTCGGGGACACAAGCACTGCTCCCGCACCCCCAGCACATGCGTGGAGTCCCCCAGCCCTTCTGCACTCACCGGGCCGTTGCTCTGGGGACTCCCGCGTCGCCTCCGTTCTCTCTGCTCTGGGGCCGGGAAGTCACGTCCTCTTCTCCGGGGGGAAGCACGGGGTAGGCTCCCGTCCGCTTCCCTCGATCTCTACGCGGCTTCCTCCTCCTTCGTCCTCAGGATCCCAGGAGCGCGGGGTAGGCTCCCGTCGGCTTCCTGGTTGGGCCACGCCCCCGTCCTAGTCAGCGCTGCCTGACTTCCGGGGCTTCTCCGGCCGCGGCGGTGATCCTTGGCTCGTAAGAGGGGTAGGCTCCCTCGATAACCACTACCAATAAGCGGGGTAGGCACCCGCCAACGAAAGGACCAGATAAGCGGGGTGGGCACCCGCCAACGAACACACAATGCGGGGTGAGCTCCCGCTCGATCCGATGCCCAAGGGGGGAATCCCTACACCGGGGATTCCCTCGTTTGCGACGGGGCGACACCGGAGCGCGCTGGTAGCGCTCGGGCCTCAAAATGAAGCGCTCCTAGCGCTATGCAGTAAATCACAGCGCTCCCAGGCGCTACAAGCAAAAGGGTCCAGCAATAAAGTTTTCAAAAGCCAGGGGGGCAAAGACTGGGCCCAGAGCCAGCTCACAGGGCCCTCCAGCAGGGAGGCAGTCCCCAGTGGCGGTCTCTCCTGGCGCCCAGCAGCAGCAGGCCCCCCTCAAGTGGATCCTGCAAGAGAACACCTTCTGTGGGGACGCAGCCCCATTTTTATACAGTGAAATCCTTTGTCTAAGGTGCAGGGAAGGGGCGAACCAGTTCCAACAGGTTCCTGAGCACTTTGTTTTGCTCAGCCCCTCTCCCTATTCACTGGCAGGGCTAGGGTCATTAGACGCACCACAGGGGCCGGTGCCAGCATTGTGTGGGGGGATCCCTGTCCTATTCAGGACCCAGGTACACTCCTCCCCAGCCATCTACATGCTAATTCCCCATTCACCACTGGGTGACTCCTCCTGACTCTGGGGAATTCCCTAGTCCGTCACCTGACCTCACCAGCCAATCACCAGACAAGCCATACATTTCAGACTGCACACTGAAGTGCCCACTTCCAGAAGTGGCACTTCCACACCAGGTACACGCACGCTGCACACATCAACGCGCAGCATTCACTCCCACGAGTCCGCACATACCAAACACGGGCCTGCACACCCCACGCATCAGGAACTACCGGGACACATACATTCCCCCATGCATTCCTATGGGAGGGCAGGCCAACCTCAACACACGCACGCACTTTACCCTGGGACACAGCGGTAAAGTGCGCAGAAACCAAAATCCATTACTCCAAGTTACCAATAAAAAGCGAAAAGTCTCGGGGGTGAACCTGCCAGAAGGGCCAAGTCCAACACAACCCCCTTCCAGCCAAAACGCAGGGTAGACCAATCACCACCGTGATGGTCTTCCCTGCTTTGGGCGATACAACACGGACGCAGGCCCGCAGCGGCAGGGACACTTTCCGGTTTTACGCCACTCTGAACTCGCAGGGTTTCCTCTGAAAAATCTCGGCGGACCAACTGGGCTACCCCCCTGGTACTCCTCAGCTGTCCGTGGCCAGGACCAGGCCCTAGACCACCTAGGCGCCACTGGTCCTTGCCTAACTACAGAGTGGGGGGTAGTAACCCCTGGCACATAGTGACCATTTTCCACTCTACCCCTCATCAGGGCAGTTCCAAACTGCCACTGATCCTCCAGCCTAGGGTCCGTACCCTCAGGCTGACCAAAAGTCACGGGTGAGGTTCTCCTCCCCCTACCTCTTCTCCTGGGGTTCCGCCCTCTCTTCCTCTGAGAGGCGACCCCGTCACATAACTCACCAACCAGCTCAGGACCCCTCCCTGAGAACTGGTTTCCCAACCTAGGGTCTAACCCCTCAGGTTGCACCGGGGTCAGAGGTGGGCTCTCCCACCCTCTGCACCCCCTTCCAGAGTCCTGCTCCCTACCAACTGGGGCGGTCCCTCTGGAAGACGAACCGGTCAGGACACTGTTTACAGTAGTCAGACCCTTCAGGTCAGGCTGCTCCTGAACCTGGCCTCCCAACCTCTGGTCTAGAACCTTCGGTGGAATACTTGCCTGGCACTCCAGGACTTCTGGGGATTTACTCACCATCCCCCCGAGAGTAACATATGCCTCATATGTTGCATGACCGTCTGCCTGGCGCAGATCTCCCGTCCCCTGTCCACCTGACAGTGCGCGAAGATCCCTCAGGCCAGACGTGTAGTCGCCATGGTCACTTCTAGGAGACTCAGCCCTACCGGCTGGTCCCTGACCCACTGGCTCCTCCACCGGGGAACACAGCCCCATGCCACTCCTCTCGCCGGACTTCTGTACCCTCCCTACCGGAGCGGTACTGCCTGACACTAGAACCACAGGAACCCTGTTTACAGGCGCTCCCGGTCCTCTACTCACTAGGGGATCCTCCTCAAATGGGCTAACAGGACAGCCTAGGTCCCCAACTTGGTGTTCCCTCATGAAACCACCCAAGTCCTGAGGCAGGGTTTCGTACGTCTGGGGACCCTCAGTCACCCACTTACTCCCGCTCCACTGAGCCAGGCCGTAAGCCCCTACACCCTCCTCGCTATACTGGGACCTAGCTGGGCTACACGGAGCCTCTTCCACCACGCTGGGCTGGAAGATCCCTGAACCACTACTTCTGGAGTCTCTCCCTAATGACTCCAGAGAACCTTTAGCGCTTTCCCAGCGCTCTGCTTCCTTCGCCAGCTTCCAAGGACAAAAGTAGTCATACCTCAACAGGTGTTGGCGCAACCCTGGAGAACAACTATTGAGCATCTGCTCCTTGACAATCATTTTGAGAACTATATCCAAATCCTCTTCCGTGTTGACCATAAGCCAGTCCCACAGTGCATCATGACAGTCATCCACAAACAACCCCCACGACTGGTGAGGCGGTTTTCTACTGCCCCTGAACTTCAACCTATACTCCTCCTCTGGGGAAACAGGTACCAGACTGGGGAAACTGGGAGTGGGACTTGTCGCACGGGACTCTATTTCGCTGCCACCACTGGACTCAACCCTCCCTGGGGAGCCCAGAAAACTAAGACTGCGCGCAGGGGATAATCTACTCTCCAGCACTGATTTCTCCCTGGCGAAGGCCCTCTCAGCCTCCTCTATCCTCTCCTGAGCTAAGACCCTCTCGGTCTCCAGCTTCTTCTCTTCTATAGTCAGCTGCGCCATCCCCCAGGCATGCTCTAACCTGAGCTTCTCCATGGTCAGCTGATGCTCCCTCTCTTCCCTCCTATCTACCCACTCCTCTGGGGACAGGGAAAGGGATGGGGTGCTGCTCCTGACACTGGACCCAGCAAGGGACTCCCTATCTATGGGGTCTTCACTCTCTACTGGCGTCCCTGTCAGGTAACCTTCCTCCTCCTCAGATTCCTCAGGGCTCCCCTCAGACCCACCACCCTCTCGGCGTGCGGCCCGGGCCCTATCTTCCTCGCTGCGCTCCCGCTCCCACTCCTCCTTTTGCCACAGGATCAGGTTGTCCCTCAGTTTGGACTGGGTATCTGACTCACCCACCTCTATGTCCCTCTCCTCACAGAACCTTGCCAGCTCCAACCTACTGTACCTAAACAGACTACAGAAGTTAAAAGCAGGCTCCATTTTGGCGGACGTTCCTGAGAAGAGTTCAACACAAGGAACCTGGGGGTCGGAGCTACACAGGAGTACACAATTCACAAAAGGTTTCAGTGAGCTCTCTATCCTGGAGAACTCACACTCACTGTCTAGTGCCCCACACACCATCCACACACAACCCTCCCCTCGGACTGGTAAGGCAGTTTCTACCACCCCTGATCCCTCAACCTGACCACCACGTGACACAGGTACCAAACTCTGGGCGCAGGGCGGGGGACAAATGTGCTGGACACAACTACACAATGATACCTTCAGGAGAAGAAATAAAGGAACTTCAAAAACAATAATCCCTAAAATGTGTTTATCTAATGCAGAGTTTTGTGGTGTAGCCAGTCGCTGCTGCGGTACAGCGCAAACGCAAGTCCAAATCCCACCGCTGAACACCAATGTTAGACCTGGCGATTTCCGGTTGGCTGAGGCTTGCGCCAAAGCCAGGCAGAAACCACCAGTCTAGTCAGGGCTGGGGAGTTACACGCCAAAGATAACCCCTGCTCACCCCCTTGGTAGCTTGGCACGAGCAGACAGGCTTATCCCTGAGGCAATGTGTAAAGCGTTTGCGCGCGCACCCAGCAACAACACCCAAGGCCCACCACAAAGGAAACTCCACACAAGGTATTCTATAAAAATAACCTCTGTATTATAATAAAACACATTAGATAGAAACACACACTTTACAATGTGCCAACAGGCACGGGCAGAATTTACAAGGGATTATGTACAAGACAGGGCCACCTGGACCACTGTCAGGAAATAGCACTTTTGGATCGTTAGCACATAAATATATAAAATCACTGTAGCACAAAAATAACTGTATAACACACACCCAGTACTCACTGGTATCGGGGAAGTACCTCCTACGTAACCCTAACTAACTTAGGAGACTGTCACGCAGGGAACTAGAACCTCACTAGTACCACCGGTACTAGGAGAAAGCAACAACCACCTACGTATAACAATACCTGTAGGGGTAAGAGAACGTTACACATGATGCAGGAAAACATTCAGAGGTGTAAAAGCAATGGAAACACATGATGCCTAAAAACATTTAGAGGTGTAAAAGCAATGGCACATGATGCTTCAACACACATTCAGAGGTGCAAGGAAAGAACACACATGATGCATAAAACATTCAGAGGTGTAAATAGGAAACAATTGCGCAAGAACTCATATGCCACCACCTGTGGCAGTCCCTAGGCCAACTGGCCTTGTCCAAGCTAGGACACTCTGTCTTTGGTCAAGCCGCGCCAGCGGCGCAAGCTAGAGAGTAAATTATCCTCAACCTAAACGTTGCAGCTGCCCACTAAGTGCTGGGCAGCTGGAGAAGGCAAACGTGGGCACCACTGTGCCTGGGAAACAACTCTTGTCGCTCCCGTGGAGCCTCCCTGGGCTCTAAAACAACGAACTGCCCTCTAGAGCCTCAACCGGCCCTGTATGTCGCTGTGGGGCAAGGTGGGAGTGGCCCGCTGCCATCTGGGGCCACTCAGTCACAAGAGAAATGCCCCCGAGTACGTGGGAGCCTCGCTGGGCTCAACAAATACAATCCCCACGTTGGAGCGCTCTGAGCGCTCTAAACACCCAGCTGTGTTCACGTCGGAGCGCCTCGCGCTCTCACCGCAGCCTGCCCCCAAACGTTGGAGCCTAGCAGGCTCGGGGACACAAGCACTGCTCCCGCACCCCCAGCACATGCGTGGAGTCCCCCAGCCCTTCTGCACTCACCGGGCCGTTGCTCTGGGGACTCCCGCGTCGCCTCCGTTCTCTCTGCTCTGGGGCCGGGAAGTCACGTCCTCTTCTCCGGGGGGAAGCACGGGGTAGGCTCCCGTCCGCTTCCCTCGATCTCTACGCGGCTTCCTCCTCCTTCGTCCTCAGGATCCCAGGAGCGCGGGGTAGGCTCCCGTCGGCTTCCTGGTTGGGCCACGCCCCCGTCCTAGTCAGCGCTGCCTGACTTCCGGGGCTTCTCCGGCCGCGGCGGTGATCCTTGGCTCGTAAGAGGGGTAGGCTCCCTCGATAACCACTACCAATAAGCGGGGTAGGCACCCGCCAACGAAAGGACCAGATAAGCGGGGTGGGCACCCGCCAACGAACACACAATGCGGGGTGAGCTCCCGCTCGATCCGATGCCCAAGGGGGGAATCCCTACACCGGGGATTCCCTCGTTTGCGACGGGGCGACACCGGAGCGCGCTGGTAGCGCTCGGGCCTCAAAATGAAGCGCTCCTAGCGCTATGCAGTAAATCACAGCGCTCCCAGGCGCTACAAGCAAAAGGGTCCAGCAATAAAGTTTTCAAAAGCCAGGGGGGCAAAGACTGGGCCCAGAGCCAGCTCACAGGGCCCTCCAGCAGGGAGGCAGTCCCCAGTGGCGGTCTCTCCTGGCGCCCAGCAGCAGCAGGCCCCCCTCAAGTGGATCCTGCAAGAGAACACCTTCTGTGGGGACGCAGCCCCATTTTTATACAGTGAAATCCTTTGTCTAAGGTGCAGGGAAGGGGCGAACCAGTTCCAACAGGTTCCTGAGCACTTTGTTTTGCTCAGCCCCTCTCCCTATTCACTGGCAGGGCTAGGGTCATTAGACGCACCACAGGGGCCGGTGCCAGCATTGTGTGGGGGGATCCCTGTCCTATTCAGGACCCAGGTACACTCCTCCCCAGCCATCTACATGCTAATTCCCCATTCACCACTGGGTGACTCCTCCTGACTCTGGGGAATTCCCTAGTCCGTCACCTGACCTCACCAGCCAATCACCAGACAAGCCATACATTTCAGACTGCACACTGAAGTGCCCACTTCCAGAAGTGGCACTTCCACACCAGGTACACGCACGCTGCACACATCAACGCGCAGCATTCACTCCCACGAGTCCGCACATACCAAACACGGGCCTGCACACCCCACGCATCAGGAACTACCGGGACACATACATTCCCCCATGCATTCCTATGGGAGGGCAGGCCAACCTCAACACACGCACGCACTTTACCCTGGGACACAGCGGTAAAGTGCGCAGAAACCAAAATCCATTACTCCAAGTTACCAATAAAAAGCGAAAAGTCTCGGGGGTGAACCTGCCAGAAGGGCCAAGTCCAACAAAGACATATCTTACTGAACCCGTAAAGGTTAGTATAGGGAAATTTTCAGAAATGCATCGATTTGTGGTCTGTGACACAAGTCCCGTTAATTTGCTAGGAAGGGACTTATTGTGCAAAATTCATTGCACCATATTTTGTACGCCTGATGGAATAGCTTTTGAGACACCAGATGAGGATGTATTGTATAAAATGACTATTGCTAACAGAGAGTGTGAAACTGTCGGGACATATGCAGTGTTTAATCCAGATGAATTACCTCCCAAATTGAGAAGGACAGTAAAAGCAGAGGTATGGGATTTCACAGGAGAGGATGTAGGTCTAATGAGAAATGTAGACCCAGTAAAAATTACCGTAAAAGAAGGAGTAAGTTATCCAAATATTCCCCAGTACAGATTGACACCAGACATAATTGAAGGAGTTACCCCAATAATTGAGAAAATGATCAAGCAGGGAGTCTTGAGAGAGATACTGAGCAGTCCATGTAACTCACCCATAATGGGCCTGAAGAAGCCAAATGGGAAATTCAGGATAGTGCAAGACCTGAGAAAAGTGAACAAAATTGTTGTGCCTTGTTGCCCAATTGTGCCAAATCCATCAGTGATTTTGTATCAGATTCCCCATGATGCAGAATGGTATACAGTGATTGGTCTGTGCCATGCATTATTTTCCATTCCGTTGCATCACGACAGCCAGCAGATTTTTGCATTTCGGTTTGGAAACCGTATTTTGGCATGGTGCCGAATCCCACTGGGGTATACAGAAAGCCCCTCAATATTTAATCAGCTATTGAAAAAGTCATTAGAAAGTCTGCAAATGCCTGAAAGCTCAGTGTTGGTGCAATACATCGATGATCTCCTTGTGGCATCAAAAACACGTGAAGCTTGTGAGACCGATACCATAGCGTTGCTGAATCATTTGGCAGATGGAGGATTGAAGGTATCCCCAGCCAAACTACAATTCTGTAAGAAAGAAGTGCAGTATTTGGGACACAACATTGAGAAAGGGCTAAGGAAGGTAACAACTGACAGAATAAGAATGATAAAAGGAATGAGAGCTCCCATGACACAAAGAGAAGTGAGAATGTTTCTTGGAATGGTAGGATACTGCCGCCAGTGGATCAGCAACTTCTCGCTGATGGCAAAACCCCTGGTACGGCTGACAAGGAGTGATGTAAAAGATCCCCTTGAATTGAACAAAGAGGAATTGGCAGCATTCAGACAGTTAAAAGACAGACTGTGTGAGGCCCCAGCATTGGGAATGCCTGATTACGAAAAAGAATTTGAGTTGTATTGCAGTGAAAGAAACGGATGCGCACTCTCTGTGCTGATCCAAAAACATGGAAGTCTGCGAAGGCCAATTGCATACTATTCATCAATTCTTGACTCAGTGGCTGCAGGATTGCCTGGTTGTCTGAAAGCAGTGGCTGCAACTTGTCGAAGTTTGGAGCAGAGTGAGAGAATTGTGATGGGATATCCTTTGAAAGTGTATGTACCCCATGATGTGGCGATACTCTTAACAAGAAGTCGTACTCAGTACATGACACACAGTCGGCTGACTAAGTATGAAAAGGTTATCTTAGGAGCATCAAATGTGAGTCTTGCAAGATGTGTGAATGTGAATCCTGCAACACTTTTGCCTGATGGTGTGGATGTGGAAGTCAGAAATGAAGCAGATCATGATTGTTTGGATGTCCTTGATTACAGTACAAAACCACGTCCAGACATAAAGGACACTCCTTTGCCCGAGAGGGATGTTTGTGGATGGGTCATGTTTGAGAACAGAAGAAGGGGTGCTGAGTGCAGCATATGCTGTGTGCACGGTATCAGAAGTGTTGGAAGCATCTTACCTAAAGGGAGTAAGATCCGCTCAAGGGGCTGAGCTAGTGGCCCTGACCCGAGCATGTAAAATTGGGAAAAGTGAGAGAGTGACTGTAATAACTGACAGCCAATATGGCTTTGGAGTGGTCCACGACTTCGGCCAACTCTGGCTGCAAAGAGGTTTCCTGACCTCAGGTGGAACTCCAATTAAGAATGCTGAAGCGGTTGGGAAATTGATTGAGGCGATGCAGCTGCCTAAACAATTGGCTGTGGTAAAATGTGCAGCACATGGCCAAGGTGGGGACTATGTCACGAATGGCAACAAATTCGCAAACGACATGGCACAGTATTGTGCAAGAAATCAAAATTCGGTTAACAGGGCAAAGGAGAAGGAGGTGGCTTCTTGTTCCTTAATGTTTACTAACGCTGTAGGAACATGGGAAGAAGTAAGGCAACTACAGGAAGAGGCAGGAGAGGAGGAAATTAGGCAGTGGGAAAAATCAGGATGTGCCCCAAGGAAAACCGACCAGGTATGGGTCTA
The DNA here is from genome assembly GCF_964204655.1 of Triturus cristatus. Classification (NCBI taxonomy): domain Eukaryota; kingdom Metazoa; phylum Chordata; class Amphibia; order Caudata; family Salamandridae; genus Triturus; species Triturus cristatus. The sequence continues at coordinate 714,440,260 of NC_140593.1, read as the reverse complement.
TCGAGATGGAAGACCAGTTATGCCTGATAGCATGATGTCTACCATGGCACGAATGTATCATGGACAGGGACACATAGGGAGAGATGCCATGATCAGGTCATTTAAGCAGACCTGGTACAATCCAAAGTTCAGGCTTATAGCAGAAAGCCTGTGTCAGAGATGTCTAATCTGTCAGCAATTCAATCCCGGAAGGAGGACCGTGGTGAGTCTAGGGGTCATAGGTTGAGAAGGAGGGCCTTTCACCAGAATGCAGATTGATTTCATTGAGATGCCTCCTTATAACAGATTGAGGTATGTTCTAGTTGTGGTGTGTCTGTTCTCTCGGTGGGTAGAAGCATACCCAATGAGAAGAAATGATGGGTTGACAGTTGCAAAATTGCTATTGAGGGAGTTCATTCCCAGGTTCGGGTTCCCAGTGACTTTGGAATCAGACAGAGGAAGGCATTTTCATAATGAGATTGTGGGGTTGATTTGTGAAGCATTGAATGTACAACAAAAGCTGCATTGTGCTTACCGCCCAGAGGCTTCTGGTGTGGTGGAACAAATAAATGGTACAATCAAGAACAGAATAGGTAAGATGTGCTTAGCCACAGGAATGAAATGGCCTGATGTCTTGCCTCTAGTGTTGATGACAATCCGAGCAACCCCAGATAGAAACACAGGGTAAGTCCTCATGAGATCATCATGGGACGTGCCATGAGACATGCTTAAGTTCCAGCAAATGACAATATCAGATGACATGGTGTTGGAGTACTGTAAAGGCCTGGCTGACGCAGTTCATTCTGTGTTTCACCAGGTTGGACCGGGTGCCACCAGCCTTGAGAGAAAACCAGCCCACGATCTGAGCCCAGGAGATTGGGTAAGAATCAAAGTACACAGAGGAAGAAATTGTTTGGTTCCCAGGTGGGGAAAACCAAGACAAGTCATTTTGACCACGACCACAGCTGTGAAGTGTGCTGGACTGAAGAACTGGATTCACGTCAGCCATACTCTGAGAATACCGAATCCCGTTGGCTGTAAAGAGAAAGAGTATTACGACGAATCAGAGTCTAATACTGAATCAGACAACGAAGAACCAGAAAAAACAGAGAACCCTGGAAGGGGGGAGAAAGAACCGGAACAGATACTGGTTCCCCGAAGTATCCCTCTAAGGCACAGATTGCAGATCTCTGATGACAGCTCAGACTCAGAAGAGGAGCAAAGAGGGCGAAGCTTCAGAGAGGAGAGGAAAAGAAGGAAAGAAAAGGAGCTTGGAGAAAAGACTCTAAAAGAAATTCGAGAACAAGAAGTTCCAGATGAAATCTCAAGGGAAATTTCACCTGAAGTAGCAAAAGAAAGTGAGCAGGGAACAGGTACAGAGAGAGAGGGACAGATTGCGGAAGACCCCAGAGGAGGTGTAGGGAAATGCAACATCCAGTCAGGTGAAGGGACAAATAGTCAAGATTGCGTATCGGAGACGCGAGGAGGGACAGAAGTAGGGAAACCTACAACTGAGGTGGACAAAGAAACTGGTGAAAAAGAAAAGTAAGTTGAGACAGAATCTGAGGAAAGTGGAAATGAGATACCTGAAGACCGAGCTTTGAGAAAGAGAGCTTGGAGAGAAGAGAAGAATGAAAAAGGTGAAATGGGTGACAAAGAAAGAAAATTGAAAAAGATTGTCAGATCAGAGGTCTGGCCAAACAAAATAAAAAGATTGAGATATCGGTTGACGAGAATAAAACGTCAGTAGCAGAACAAGTGAACGAAGTCACAAGTCAAGATAAGCCTAAAGAAAGCGAAACAGCAGAAACAGCTGTAACTCAAGAAGCAAAGAGGATAAGAAAACCCAACCAGAAGTATAAGTCACCAGAATGGACGTATGTGGCACTGCCTGATGAAGAGCAAGACGTGACAACAAACAAATGATGGACGGAAAGCTGACAATGCAGACATTCTCCCCCAGTCAAGAGATCTGGGTTAAATCCATCGTTCTTTTGCCCACTACACCACCCCAGTTTAGACATGGCCATATGCAAATCAGTCTTGACCCTGTGCCTCATGGGAACAGTCCAGCCCGAACTGCCAAGCCATGTCTTCCCTGGACCGGAATCAAGCATCCTAGGACCGGTTTCTGGCTATCAGCCGTCATCAGCCAGGATAGCTTGACTCCAGTGGCGTAGTGAGCACGGGTCCCACGTCTGGGAATACCCATCCCACTTAGGGCGAAAAGCGTGACAACAAACAAATGATGGACGGAAAGCTGACAATGCAGACATTCTCCCCCAGTCAAGAGATCTGGGTTAAATCCATCGTTCTTTTGCCCACTACACCACCCCAGTTTAGACATGGCCATATGCAAATCAGTCTTGACCCTGTGCCTCATGGGAACAGTCCAGCCCGAACTGCCAAGCCATGTCTTCCCTGGACCGGAATCAAGCATCCTAGGACCGGTTTCTGGCTATCAGCCGTCATCAGCCAGGATAGCTTGACTCCAGTGGCGTAGTGAGCACGGGTCCCACGTTTGGGAATACCCATCCCACTTAGGGCGAAAAGCGTGACAACAAACAAATGATGGACGGAAAGCTGACAATGCAGACATTCTCCCCCAGTCAAGAGATCTGGGTTAAATCCATCGTTCTTTTGCCCACTACACCACCCCAGTTTAGACATGGCCATATGCAAATCAGTCTTGACCCTGTGCCTCATGGGAACAGTCCAGCCCGAACTGTTTGTTGTAACGCTTTTCGCCCTAAGTGGGATGGGTATTCCCAGACGTGGGACCCGTGCTCACTACGCCACTGGAGTCAAGCTATCCTGGCTGATGACGGCTGATAGCCAGAAACCGGTCCTAGGATGCTTGATTCCGGTCCAGGGAAGACATGGCTTGGCAGTTCGGGCTGGACTGTTCCCATGAGGCACAGGGTCAAGACTGATTTGCATATGGCCATGTCTGAACTGGGGTGGCGTAGTGGGCAAAAGAACGATGGATTTAACCCAGATCTCTTGACTGGGGGAGAATGTCTGCATTGTCAGCATCCCGTCCATCATTTGTTTGTTGTAACGCTTTTCGCCCTAAGTGGGATGGGTATTCCCAGACGTGGGACCCGTGCTCACTACGCCACTGGAGTCAAGCTATCCTGGCTGATGACGGCTGATAGCCAGAAACCGGTCCTAGGATGCTTGATTCCGGTCCAGGGAAGACATGGCTTGGCAGTTCGGGCTGGACTGTTCCCATGAGGCACAGGGTCAAGACTGATTTGCATATGGCCATGTCTGAACTGGGGTGGCGTAGTGGGCAAAAGAACGATGGATTTAACCCAGATCTCTTGACTGGGGGAGAATGTCTGCATTGTCAGCATTCCGTCCATCATTTGTTTGTTGTAACGCTTTTCGCCCTAAGTGGGATGGGTATTCCCAGACGTGGGACCCGTGCTCACTACGCCACTGGAGTCAAGCTATCCTGGCTGATGACGGCTGATAGCCAGAAACCGGTCCTAGGATGCTTGATTCCGGTCCAGGGAAGACATGGCTTGGCAGTTCGGGCTGGACTGTTCCCATGAGGCACAGGGTCAAGACTGATTTGCATATGGCCATGTCTGAACTGGGGTGGCGTAGTGGGCAAAAGAACGATGGATTTAACCCAGATCTCTTGACTGGGGGAGAATGTCTGCATTGTCAGCATTCCGTCCATCATTTGTTTGTTGTAACGCTTTTTGCCCTAAGTGGGATGGATATTCCCAGACGTGGGACCCGTGCTCACTACGCCACTGGAGTCAAGCTATCCTGGCTGATGACGGCTGATAGCCAGAAACCGGTCCTAGGATGCTTGATTCCGGTCCAGGGAAGACATGGCTTGGCAGTTCGGGCTGGACTGTTCCCATGAGGCACAGGGTCAAGACTGATTTGCATATGGCCATGTCTGAACTGGGGTGGCGTAGTGGGCAAAAGAACGATGGATTTAACCCAGATCTCTTGACTGGGGGAGAATGTCTGCATTGTCAGCATTCCGTCCATCATTTGTTTGTTGTAACGCTTTTCGCCCTAAGTGGGATGGGTATTCCCAGACGTGGGACCCGTGCTCACTACGCCACTGGAGTCAAGCTATCCTGGCTGATGACGGCTGATAGCCAGAAACCGGTCCTAGGATGCTTGATTCCGGTCCAGGGAAGACATGGCTTGGCAGTTCGGGTTGGACTGTTCCCATGAGGCACAGGGTCAAGACTGATTTGCATATGGCCATGTCTGAACTGGGGTGGCGTAGTGGGCAAAAGAACGATGTATTTAACCCAGATCTCTTGACTGGGGGAGAATGTCTGCATTGTCAGCATTCTGTCCATCATTTGTTTGTTGTAACGCTTTTCGCCCTAAGTGGGATGGGTATTCCCAGACGTGGGACCCGTGCTCACTACGCCACTGGAGTCAAGCTATCCTGGCTGATGACGGCTGATAGCCAGAAACCGGTCCTAGGATGCTTGATTCCGGTCCAGGGAAGACATGGCTTGGCAGTTCGGGCTGGACTGTTCCCATGAGGCACAGGGTCAAGACTGATTTGCATATGGCCATGTCTGAACTGGGGTGGCGTAGTGGGCAAAAGAACGATGGATTTAACCCAGATCTCTTGACTGGGGGAGAATGTCTGCATTGTCAGCATTCCGTCCATCATTTGTTTGTTGTAACGCTTTTCGCCCTAAGTGGGATGGGTTTTCCCAGACGTGGGACCCGTGCTCACTACGCCACTGGAGTCAAGCTATCCTGGCTGATGACGGCTGATAGCCAGAAACCGGTCCTAGGATGCTTGATTCCGGTCCAGGGAAGACATGGCTTGGCAGTTCGGGCTGGACTGTTCCCATGAGGCACAGGGTCAAGACTGATTTGCATATGGCCATGTCTGAACTGGGGTGGCGTAGTGGGCAAAAGAACGATGGATTTAACCCAGATCTCTTGACTGGGGGAGAATGTCTGCATTGTCAGCATTCCGTCCATCATTTGTTTGTTGTAACGCTTTTCGCCCTAAGTGGGATGGGTATTCCCAGACGTGGGACCCGTGCTCACTACGCCACTGGAGTCAAGCTATCCTGGCTGATGACGGCTGATACCCAGAAACCGGTCCTAGGATGCTTGATTCCGGTCCAGGGAAGACATGGCTTGGCAGTTCGGGCTGGACTGTTCCCATGAGGCACAGGGTCAAGACTGATTTGCATATGGCCATGTCTGAACTGGGGTGGCGTAGTGGGCAAAAGAACGATGGATTTAACCCAGATCTCTTGACTGGGGGAGAATGTCTGCATTGTCAGCATTCCGTCCATCATTTGTTTGTTGTAACGCTTTTCGCCCTAAGTGGGATGGGTATTCCCAGACGTGGGACCCGTGCTCACTACGCCACTGGAGTCAAGCTATCCTGGCTGATGACGGCTGATAGCCAGAAACCGGTCCTAGGATGCTTGATTCCGGTCCAGGGAAGACATGGCTTGGCAGTTCGGGCTGGACTGTTCCCATGAGGCACAGGGTCAAGACTGATTTGCATATGGCCATGTCTGAACTGGGGTGGCGTAGTGGGCAAAAGAACGATGGATTTAACCCAGATCTCTTGACTGGGGGAGAATGTCTGCATTGTCAGCATTCCGTCCATCATTTGTTTGTTGTAACGCTTTTCGCCCTAAGTGGGATGGGTATTCCCAGACGTGGGACCCGTGCTCACTACGCCACTGGAGTCAAGCTATCCTGGCTGATGACGGCTGATAGCCAGAAACCGGTCCTAGGATGCTTGATTCCGGTCCAGGGAAGACATGGCTTGGCAGTTCGGGCTGGACTGTTCCCATGAGGCACAGGGTCAAGACTGATTTGCATATGGCCATGTCTGAACTGGGGTGGCGTAGTGGGCAAAAGAACGATGGATTTAACCCAGATCTCTTGACTGGGGGAGAATGTCTGCATTGTCAGCATTCCGTCCATCATTTGTTTGTTGTAACGCTTTTCGCCCTAAGTGGGATGGGTATTCCCAGACGTGGGACCCGTGCTCACTACGCCACTGGAGTCAAGCTATCCTGGCTGATGACGGCTGATAGCCAGAAACCGGTCCTAGGATGCTTGATTCCGGTCCAGGGAAGACATGGCTTGGCAGTTCGGGCTGGACTGTTCCCATGAGGCACAGGGTCAAGACTGATTTGCATATGGCCATGTCTGAACTGGGGTGGCGTAGTGGGCAAAAGAACGATGGATTTAACCCAGATCTCTTGACTGGGGGAGAATGTCTGCATTGTCAGCATTCCGTCCATCATTTGTTTGTTGTAACGCTTTTCGCCCTAAGTGGGATGGGTATTCCCAGACGTGGGACCCGTGCTCACTACGCCACTGGAGTCAAGCTATCCTGGCTGATGACGGCTGATAGCCAGAAACCGGTCCTAGGATGCTTGATTCCGGTCCAGGGAAGACATGGCTTGGCAGTTCGGGCTGGACTGTTCCCATGAGGCACAGGGTCAAGACTGATTTGCATATGGCCATGTCTGAACTGGGGTGGCGTAGTGGGCAAAAGAACGATGGATTTAACCCAGATCTCTTGACTGGGGGAGAATGTCTGCATTGTCAGCATTCCGTCCATCATTTGTTTGTTGTAACGCTTTTCGCCCTAAGTGGGATGGGTATTCCCAGACGTGGGACCCGTGCTCACTACGCCACTGGAGTCAAGCTATCCTGGCTGATGACGGCTGATAGCCAGAAACCGGTCCTAGGATGCTTGATTCCGGTCCAGGGAAGACATGGCTTGGCAGTTCGGGCTGGACTGTTCCCATGAGGCACAGGGTCAAGACTGATTTGCATATGGCCATGTCTGAACTGGGGTGGCGTAGTGGGCAAAAGAACGATGGATTTAACCCAGATCTCTTGACTGGGGGAGAATGTCTGCATTGTCAGCATTCCGTCCATCATTTGTTTGTTGTAATGATGAAGAGCAAGAGGCAGATAGTCAAGGAAATCCAGAGGAGGCTTTGCTGAAAGTGGTTGAAAAAGAAGAAGAAGCAGGAATCCTGAGAGTTATCTTGTCCGACATTGGAGAAGAAGAAACGGAAGTTCAGGAAATTCTGTATCAAGATCACGAGAAAGAACAAAAGAACAATGAAATGGTGCACTGAATAAAAACTAAAAGTTGTGAAGTCAATAAAGAAGTAAAGTAAGACTGGTAAAAACCCTGAAGGGGCTTCGCAGCCTAGGGATAAACCCGGTCATAACAGAGGCTAAGTCAAAAGACACAGTTCATTTTAGTAATATGGCTAACACAGAGAATAGTACAGGTAGATGTACTGACAGATGGTGCAAGACATGTTTTTGTTGTACAGGATTCTTAATGCTTTTATGGAGCGTTTTAGCTCTGGTAATTTCTTTCAAAGTAACAATAGACATGGTAGGAGGACATGTTGAAAACAAAACTAATATAGGGAAAATTGTAAAGGTAGTACCAACAGTTAAAACTAATATACATTTACACAAAGATAGGTCTATTAATGATTTTTCTAACAATGTATTTTCGAGGTTATTGTATGAATATGTGAAGACAGTGGATGTAAGGGACTGCTATGTCTGCATGCAGTTACCTTCTTCTGTGGCAGAGGGAGTAACATATCATCATCTTCCGGTTACTTATGGAATAACATGTAGTATGTTAGTTAGTTTGTTTTATAAATCAGAGAAATTAGAATATAAATATTCAGATGTAGATAACATTCTTGGACAATTGCCTATGAATAACAAATTAAACCCAGCTAAAACTGCTAAAGTGTTAGGTGAAATGTTCATAGAAACTAAAGAATTAACATTAGAATATATTTTTAGAAATAGTTTAACTTGTAGCTTGAAGAAAGAAGAAAAGACATTTTTAGACATGCTTGAGGAAAGGAGATTGAAGATGCGCAAGAAAGCGGAAAGTGGAAAAATGGATAGAATGGTTTGGGATTCAAACATAGAAAAGGAATTAGCAAATGGAGCCAGTCCAACTATGGCCATAGACGCATCTCAGGAAGGAAAATTGTGTATTACGAGGGAAAGATCCCAATACGATTATTATTTTTATTGGGACTAGTGAGTGCCATGATACATATTTTATTGCAAGTGGATGGGGATTTAGAGGTGGAGATGATCCAGTCTTTCCTGGATTATATTACATTTGTGGGAATAAGGCTTATTATCGTTTGCCAGACCATTGGTATGGCACATGTTATGTTGGCCTGGTCTTTCCAAAGATCTTTCACATGGACAGAGAAGAAGGTGTAAATAGCTTAGATACTCATTTAGTGCGTAGGAAAAGAGAATCTTGGACAGTTTGTAGGTGATATCTTTAGTGCATTGATACCAGCAGTGGGAATAACTCTGAATGCAGGAAACATTAGAAAATTATCAACAGTAGTGGATCGCTTGTCAACAAGCACTGCTAATGGATTCTTATTGGTTAATACTGAAATGGTTGCCATGCGTGCTATGGTGATGCAAAATCGACTTGCCCTTGATATCTTATTGGCAAAAGAGGGTGGAGTCTGTGGAATGCTGAAAGTTCAACATTGTTGCACTTACATTCCAGATGAAAGCAAAGATCTAAAAGTCTATATCAAAAATATTACGGATTTGCATGAGGAACTAGTACTACTGGAGGCTGAAAATGTATGGACAAGGATTGGAAAGAAAATTGCTGCTATTAAAGATTTCTTAGCTAAACTAGGTAGTACAATTTTAGGCAAAATTTTGTTTCCATTAACATGGGTAGTTGTTGCCTTATTAATATTAAGATTAGGGTGTATATGTTGTAGAAATAGAAGATCAAAGAATAAAACAAAAAGAGAAAACTTAAAAAGAAAAGAACGAAGTCAAGACATAGAAATGGAAGAGGTTGCCTTAGATGAGTGGAAAGAGAAAATATACAAGAAAGCAAAAAGAGAAGAAGCTGAAACTAAACTATGAACAAAAAGTCATTTTAAATCTCCGCTAAAAGGTGTTAAATTTGGGTGGTATGTGGTGATTAAAGAAATCACCAAAGGGGGATTGATGGAGCGGGGTTTTCTTAAAAATGTTATGTACCCCCTTATTTCTGGGGTTTAGAACTAAGTCAATTAATGATTAACCATAATCATATTAATAAGTCTGTCGTTTGGAAATTAACCAACATTACTAACATGAAATCACACGTGGGAACTGCATTGGCAAGGCCTAAATAATATGTAAACTGATTGCGTACGCATATTAATAGTAGTGTATTAGAAATTGCATGTTATACGTTGCTTATGTGGTGTAAATGGTGATTTGCACATTAAATGTCTTGCTTATTGCTAGATAAATGCATACACATAAAGGGTTTAGTGGGGAAGTAACACTGTATTAGCCTTTTCTATGTATTAATTACATTTTATATTCTTTTCACTTAAGTTGACATGATTTGGGCCGCAAGATGGCTGCCGGTCCCTTTCCTTGACGAGACGGTTGACTGAAAGTGAAAATGGGCGATGTGCGCATGCGTTGCTGCCAGATACAGCGGCCTACACATGAACTACATACAACTCCAGACAGACTGGTGGGAATAAATTTCAAACAAAGAACTAACAGAACATTACGAACTGTCATGGTGCGACGACATTACAAGTCATATAATTTTGCGAGAAGTACAGTATTGCAACAGTTGCAACTTCCACGGACATGAATCTTGTACGAGAGTAGATTTATAAACAATGGACCGTCTCTAACCTAGGCTGATGAGACCAGATTGTTTCATCGATGTAAATGATAGTGGAACTGTATTTCACCCGGAAGAACGGGGAAATTATTTCTGATGAATATTAAAATGTATAATATTAAGACGCAACATTTAGCGCTGGGAAGCAAGTAGAATGATCCCAGTAGACCAATCAGCAATGATTTAAACATATAATGTAACTTCTAGTTCCGTTTATTTCCCTATAAAATGCCTTAGACTAGTGAAGTAAAAGTCGCTTCCCTTCCATTGCTTTCGATTTCCTGACACTACGCAGACGGAGTGGACGGTGACTCTGCTGGACAGTGGTCTGTCCGAGACTCTGATGGACTGATCTAGATGCCCAATTTCTTTGAGAACTTTCTGATCACTTATGGGCACAGAAACGACAGATTGAACCTGACTTAGATGACGACAATTAGCCAGAATAGGTCAATATACTGATAGGGATATTGAATGTATTATGACGCATTATCCATGCTTTCTTTTAGATAAATATTTCATTATTATTACTAGAACTGTGTCGGTATTATTATTTGAGTGATGATTTATTTCTATATTATTTAGAGAAGATAAGTGTCGCCTTACCCTGCAACTCAGCTGATCCATGGCCTATTCATGGGAGGATTTACTAGGTGATGTCTAGATTCTGGTGAGGTAGAGAAGAATATTGCTCATCAGGGATTGTGTGCATATTACCCCTCCCATTCCAGCGTACAGAGTAATCATCCCCTCTTGTGTTATGACTATAGATCTGTGCAGAATGAATGTTGGTGTTATGGGCCCCACCAATGAATGAGTGTATGAATGTTGGAAGATCTGTGGTCTCGCTGTTGGGGTTTTAGCACTCCGCGCTGGAACAATAGGTTCAAGAGAGGAGGATAAAAGATTTTGAGATAAGGATTGAGAGAGAAAGATATAGTCTAAGCGAGAGAGAGAATTGTGAGGAGGAGAAAAGAAGGAGAAGTCTAGAGAATCAGGATGGGAGAGTCTCCAAGAGTCTACAAGGTGAGCTTGGGAAATGGTATCAAGAAATTGCGTATGTGCTTTATGAGTGATGAAGCGGACTTGGGACTGGCGATCAACAAAGGGATCAACAATTTGATTACAATCACCTCCTAATATAAAATAATCATCCTTAAATTGAATACATTTCTGTGTAATTAAGGGCCAGAATGAAGAATCTGGATGCGTAGGCCCATAAACATTAAAAACTGTTAAAGAAACATTGAACTAATAACCATCTCCCTTCAGAATCAGCCTCTTGTGAAATAACCTTGAAATTTAAGTTTGAAGAAGGAGAATATAAAACTGAACCCACCCAACTACGTTTTAACTTTAATGCCTCGGATTCTGTAAGATGGGTCTCTTGTAAAAGGACCAAGTCAGGATTGTAAGAGGCCAGGTGGGACAATATTCTCTGCCTTTTGATGGGGTTAATAAAACCTTTCACATTCCAAGAAATGACTTTAAACTCAAAGCATCAAGGGAACATTATAAGACATATATGTGAAATGAAAAAATGAAGTAGAGAAAGAAAAAAGAAAAGAAAATAGATAGAGTATGGAAAAAACAAAACGCCAATAGAAAAAACAAGAAATACCAACGTCTTGAGATAGGCAACAAAAGAAGGAAAGAAAGAGGGGAAAGGGAAGGTAGGAAAGAAAGAGTAGAAACAAAAGAAGACAGTACATGTCAAACGACGACTGCAGTACGTACCTTAAGGAGCAAAAAGAGAACGGGAGGCGGCAAGGGACAATAAAGACAGCACACCCGACAGGGGGCAACACGACACGTCAGGACATCCATAAGAGGACTATGAACATGAGCGGGAATACGGAACATGAATGAAAGTTGAGACAAAATATTCAACCTGTAAATAGGAAGGAACAAAACCTAAATTAAGACAAATACAAGAATGTCTATACCACAAGAAAACATGTAAGAGAAATAAAAAGAAGAGATAAACATATAAAAGACAAGGAAGAAAAAGACCATTAACAGATCTGCAAAGGAAATACTAAATTAGTTAAAAATAAACTTTAAATATAGCAATATAATAAGAAGATAAAAAATGAGCTTATTAAACCAGAAACATAATGCAATCAAAATGCAATAGGAAAATCAAGAACCAGATGTAGAAGGAGATGTCTCTATTGACGTAGTAGAGAAGGAATGAATACATTTTCGAAGCTCAGCTGGGTCCCCAAAAGTAGAAGTCTTGTTGAGAAAAGTAACTTTGAAGAGACATGGATGGAATAGACCATATCTGGCACCTAAGGAACGCAGAGGAGGATGAAGATCCAATAATTCTTTGCGACATTTAGCAGTCAGTGGAGAGACATCTTGAGAAATAAAAACCAGGATAAGTTCTTTTTGGTTTTGGCTGCATTAAGAACCAGCAAAAGGTCAGTAAATTGCAAAAATAAAATAATTACTCCACGGGGTTTAGCAGGTGCCGATGAGGAGGAAAGACGAGGACCAAGTCTACGAGCACGCTGAATGTTTAAATTGGTAGAGGGAGGCAGGTCCAAAAACTGAGGTAAAAAAGACCTTCAGGAAGTCCATAAATACGTAGATTATTATGGCGATTCCTGTTTTCCAAGTCTTCGGACGCTCTTTTCAGCTGAGAGATCTCTAATTCCAATGAAGATACCTTAGAAGATAAAGCTTGAACATTATCCAGTTGGTGCTCCACTGCCGCGATGCGAGAATCCATGGAAGACCACTTATCATCCAACATTTGTAGGCGAGAGTTAGTTTCCTCAATGAATGGACAATGGGCGCGCAATTCCTCCCAGACCATCTCCAAAGACCATCTCCAAAGAAACCGGAGAAGCAGGCTTAGGGGGAGAGGGAGAATCTTGCTTAAGTCTCTTGCCAGTAGTAGAGGATAGTGACCCCTTGGACGTCATGTTGGAAGAGAGTTCTGAAACTTCAAGGGGACCACAGTCTGAAGGCAAATGTGATAAGCAAGAAAATGTATTAAACGTAGATACTCCCGAAATGGAAGCAGTAGGAGTACTCATTGTCAATTTATGCTGGTGTAAGAGACGTCTGCCTCTGCCCATGAAGCAACAAGGAAGTTGTCTTGGCGAGGAAAGGCACCACACAAAAAAAAGATGAAATAGTTTAGGAAGAGTCCACAAAGATAGTGAAATCGCCAAAGAAAGCTGGTATCGCAGAGAATAATGATGAGGAGAAAAAACGGCAGAAAAACCATCAAGCTACAAAATGGCAGCCGTCAAATCGTAATATAGAGTTCACCTCAATAGAAGCAGGACAACACTAAGTAAAATCCGCGTTTCCCTGAGGATACAATATATGTGGAAAATGACAAAGATAGATGTCTCCAAAGAAAGTGCTCAAAAAATATTCATAGTAGCACCATTCAAAAAACATGTAGAAGCTGAGGTGAAAAAAAAAAACGGCAAGAAAAAATGAAATGGCGGCAGTTAGCGAGCTATGGACACCACCTGCATATTTCTCCATGTTCAGGAAGTTGCAGAAGGTATAAAGCACATTCCTTTAGAGCAGCAGTGTTCCGATGTCAGAATCCGGCATAATTAAGATGCGGGACGCGTTGGAGCCGCTCAGGGGCTGATCGAAAGTCCAACAACGTGCAGAGCCCCAGCGCCGGGTGGCCATCTGTGGCCGCGGTGCGCGCGCAACCCCCTTCTAGTCTTTTTAATCTTGAGGCTTTTTGACAATTCCCACTAACAAAATGCCCAACCATACATTTTACTATTTTTGATAGGATAGGACATACTACTACTGTTGCAGGGATTCTGCACGTACAGAATTATGCACAAGAAAATAGGACATTGGTGATAGGAGGTTGGACCTTTCTCACACCTCACCCACAATCCCCTGACCGACTAGCTCTAGTGTCTCATTAGCTGCCTGAACCCCCCGAAGATACCCAATGATTAGACAACCCAGATCACAACACTCCCGACCTCTCAGAGTCATGGAAACAATGCACACCCTTTCGCTCACTCACTCGTGTAAGTCCACACCAAATACCACAGAGTCTATGTAAGTTCAAATGGTTTATTTTCAGCTAACAAGCTCTGTACATTGTTCTATAATGCAGTATACGAGCCAGCACCAACAGTAAAATGCACAAGATTAAAAAAACAATAAACATTGCTACAACTACAAGTCCATAGAAGACAAAAGGGGAAATCATGATAACTGAATAGTGGTGGAAGAACCACCCTCCCCTTGGTAGGAATATAGTTTATATAAAATTATAAATGAAGATCTCTGAGCGAATTCTGGGGGATCCCTCACCTTAGAAGAACCTAGAAGTACTGGTTACATCATAAGCTCTACAAAGCTCTGGTTCGTATAAGGGAATCTTCCGTCTGTTATGAGAAAAATGGTGCGCGTTAGTATATTGGAAGCATTTCTCAGTCATGCCAAAAAGTGTAGCATGTTATTATGGCTAAGCAATACAGACTGACCACCAGAAGTCAATAACAAAGTGGCTTGCTTTTCGACCTTGTACGCAGCACTCACACAGTACCAGTATGTGCTCAAAGGCGTCTTACACAACAAGCTGCGAGGTAACGTCATGTGCGCAAAAATAAAAGACACAAAGCTAAAATGGTTCCATGGCTCAGGCTAACTTAGCAAAGACTAGCATGACCCTAGGGACCATATAACACTACTAGTGTCTACTCTACTCTAGTACCCAATTTGTACTAGAGATGTATGTTGTATATGTATGTATTAACTTTTTTTTATTCTTGCGATGGGTTGAATGAAAAAGGAAAGAATGGTGGAAGGAGGAAGGGCGAGATTTAATATTTATGCTTGGCAGAGAAGGTTATGTGGGAAGCATGCATCGGTGGCTGATAGGAATCAGATGCATGGGTGGTTGAATGCCTGAAACTCCCACAAATGTTAGAGGCCGAGGAAGTAGGAGGATAGATACATACCACAAATGATATGTACTGTACTTGCTAATGCTACTTTGCCACTATGTGTAGAATTAATTTGTCTTACTGTTTTGCTGAGAGTATATTGTTACAATAGTCTTGTTTTTTCTTCTTGATATAGCTACTCCTTCCAAAGGGAAAAGGAAGAAGTTGGCTGCCATGGCCCGGCGCCGGAAGCTGGAGGCCATACAAAGTGAATACCGGCGGCTGGTGGTTCTGACGTAGGAGGAGGCGGCAGCACTTGCAGCCTCCTCCAATGCCCCGGTCCCCAGCCAGGCCCCTCCAGTGTTACGGCACCGCCATCTGGCAGCCGCCCGCCGCCGTACTTCATTATCTAGCACTGCTGCCCCCCCTGTGAATGCAATTGTCGGGCATCGAAGCGCCACGTGGCCTGCCTAGAGGAGCGAATTAAAGTCCTAGAGAAGCAAGCCCGCCGATGTGAGTTCGGATTTGAGACCCTGTTGGATTGTCACTTTTTTATTGCTTCTTTTGGTGGATGGGAATTGGGCGTTGGGGTTAATTTATGGACATGGACAATTGGTTGATCTTTTTTCGTTTCGGACATTTGTTGGGGTTAGGGAGAGGGGTGGGTCAGGTGTTGTTGTGGGATTTTTTACATTGTTTTTTTTGTTAGGGGATTAAATTATATTCATACTTTACATACGATGTTGTTAATGTTTTGAAGGGGGTTACTGTTTTATGTCACACTGTTTCCTTGCTGCTGCAGGGCCACAGACAGTGTTTGATGTGGTACCCCTCACTGAGTCCTACTAATACTGTCAGTCTCTCCTCCTAGTCTATGCATTCTGCAATTGAACTCAAGGGATGTGTGAATTAATTAATTATTTTCCATTATTAATTATGCCTCCCCCAAACTTCTTCTTTTACCTGTGCTTGATGTTTAACTTAGGCACAGCGATAGCTGCATGGCGAGGATGGTTTGGTTCCCCAACATGTCATGGGTGTGGTGGCAGTAGTACTGGCAGTAGCATTTGCAAACAAAGAAAATTAGACTGTCAGTTGCCTGAGAGAGATTGTGGGAGGAGTAGTAGAACAAATTACAGTACAGTACACAATAAGACTGCCAAACACTAATAAAAATAATAATGATTAACAATGCTAAAGTAAAATAAAACATAATGGTGGCGGGGATAGCCTAGGACAAAAAGTTACAAACTGTAGTTGTGTTGAGTCACTGGACTAGGCCTACACTCGACACAAGCGTAACCTTTAGTGCTGTGTAGGAGGATGACAAATCCAATCGATGCCGGCAATTAATGATGATGGATTAGGTTCCTTTGGAAAAAAATTACCTTGCAAATATACTGATCATGGGTGGGCAAGCAGAAGAAGATCCACCCCCTGCCTTGAAATTGAATTAGCGTTGCTTTTGCCACATCCGCCCCAGCAAGCATGTGATCAATTATTTGGTGTACATTTAATTTAGTCACACCTCAATAAATCATACAACCCGGGGGAAGAGGGTTAGGGTTTGATGAATGGTTGGGAAGGGGATTTGGGGAAAGGTTTGACAAAGAAAAACACTATGCATGGACAAACAACAAAACATAATCTTGGCAGACGACCATATCCATAAATCTGTTAAGGGAGAAAAAAGAAATGCATGCATGATGATGATAACTTGATGGTTAATGATAAGTAATGCTTACTAACTACTACTAGACAATTAGACAGTACAAGGCAGCAGTATAATATGCAATTTGCCTTGCCTGTCTGCCCTCAGAGAGGCCCAAATTACATACAATTTCTGTTCTGTTGTACTGGGCTTACTTTAAAGATAGCAAAGAAAATTAAAAAGTAGCTGTAGGGATGAATTTTCAGCAGAGAGCAAACACAATATAACAACAACACACAGTCGTAATGATTGAAGAGAAAAAATTAATCAAATTATTTAAAAGATAATGAAGGTTGATACTGTTACTGTATGTTATCCTGTTCAAATTGGAGAGTTGCATCTCGGCATTCCTCTTGGTCCTCCCTTCCATGGACGCTCCATCCATCAATCTTGGGTGACGCCACTGCCTGCCTGGCGGATTGGTAAGGTAAGTGTGAGTTGTTTTTCCCAGTTTAGCACAGGGTAAGGGCCGGCCTGTAATTGTAGATGGAAAAACAAAAGAAACATTGAAAAATCAAGGAGAACAAAATGCATAACTTGCGGTGGAGTGCAACAAGAACACTTTCAGAGGCGGCATGGATACATCATGTCTACTCTGTTTCCAGCATTAACCTAGAACAACAACAGGTCAGAGCAGGCCCACGGCACCCACGACCCATCCTCCATTTAGCTTACATTTTGACAGAGGCAGACTAAGCACATACATAGCAACATAACATTTGACAAATTAAGTGATTAAATCAATGCACCGCTGTCAGTCATACCACTACACTCAACTCCACCACTACACAGACAAGTAGGTCTGCTGTGGTTGTTGTTGACTTGTTTACATTTTATGCCACTCCTGAAACACCCTGAATATTCCATAAATCATCTCCGATTCTACTGAGTGACTGCGAAGATATTATGTCACTGTGGTCATCATCATGGTATTGTCCAACTCAGTGTGCAGTGTACAAAGTGAGTCCACATTCCATATTCAAAATGCAATGGATGGGCCTGCAGTAGAAGTACAATTTTGTTATTAAAAAACAAGAAGGGAAACATTGACTTGAGTTACTTTTAGTGTGTAGATTAAATAATAGTACACAATGAATTCACTTCATGCACAACAAACAACAACAACACAAATCACTCAGCGTCCGATGCATGCCATCATTCATTACCTGTTCCTTCTCATCTTAAGTTAAGGGGCAGTGACTCTCGGCTCAGAAAGGATGATAGCAATAGTAGTTATCATGTTCCACTTCTTTTGGAGGGACTCAACGAGGCAACATTTTCTTTTTTCTTCTATTATTCTACATCCAATCATCATCTGGCTTGAGAGAAATGGATTTAGGGCTAGTCAGGAGGATGGAGGAGCAGGACTCGGAGGAGTGGACTTCAGTTAAATACAGACAGCTGCAACTCCAATAAGGCAATATAAAGACTAGAAGACTGTGGTGATGGATTTGTTGTGATTTGAAGTTTCGAACCAGAAAGACAGACACACACAAATAAAAGTAAATAAGGAAGGAAGAAAGTAAGAAGTTCAAGCCTACTTGTCAGGGAATTATAGCTCATCCTCAAACTCTGGGGGATCAACCAGAAGTAGGTAATCATCTAATACACTACTTCCATCACCTAAGTGGCTGTCCTCATCTTCCTGTGTTGATTCATATATTGTGTAATTCGGTGGTATAAAGTGCTGATTCATTTTGATAATGGTTAACCTCTCCACATTTATGTGTGAGAGACTGGTCCTTACCACTGTTACAATGGCACCAGCAGGACTGAAAACACGTTCAGAAGAGACACTTGCTGCAGGGCAAGCCAGATAGTTTATCGCCAGCCTGTTGAGCACTGGCCACTGGCCCCTTTTCCCATACCAATACCGCAATGGGTTTTTATCAATGTAGACCTCTGTTGGGTCATCCAGATAGACCTGGAAAATCCGCTCAATGTTCATGTGTGCTACACTTTGTTTGTCCTCTTTTGCCTTTGCATCACCACTGGACCTAGCAAGCCCATGCTGTAAATACCAATCCTATGCTGATTTTACTGGTGCTGATGATCCGGTTTTTGCTGTTGTCGATAGTGTTGGTGACCGCTCTGAGCCAAACGCACTGCCCTCAGGCTCTGAAGTGGAACTTAACGTCGGATGACCTGCTGCAGTACTTGCGGGTTTGAGTAGCAGGCCTTTAATTGCCAGCCGTTCATTTTCAAAATCACTGGCTACCTCAGCTATCCAAGTTTTGTACGGAGCAACCTCCAGTTCTGAAAAATAAATTCATATCTTACTGTTCAGTGCTGATTTGTACTGTGGATCCAGAATTGTGGCACAAATGTAATGTTTTTCTAACACAATCTTAGTTTGAACCCTTGTATTTTCAGCTAAGCTCCCCGGCAACTCATATGCTTCATTTTTTTCCTCCACACCTACGTACGCATCAGACACCTCCTTCAGCTGTTGCTCTAGCATGTGCAACAATGGGATAGCTTGGCTCATAGTACAGTCTTCCTTGCTGACTTCACGTGTGAAGACCTCGAAAGGAAGAAGCATCTCTGTCAGGCATTTAACTAGGCACCATTGGTACATCTAAAGGGTCATGCCTTTCACAGTAGCATCCTCTCTTTGCATGACATATTCATTGATTGGTCTGTACTGCTCAAACAGATTGTCAAGCCTGTAATAAGTTGAGTTCCAATATGTTGCCACCGCCTGGATGAGTGCTTTGACTGGCATTCTATAGTCACGTTGAATGATCCTCAGCTGCTTCCGGGCTTTAAAAGAATGGCTGGATTGTGTGCATATTCTTCGGCAGGTGGTCAGAAAGTTGCTGACTATGGCTTCTTTTTTTCAGAAAGTCTTGAACAATAATGTTAATGGAGTGCGCCAAACATGGGACCCTGAAATAGGCATCATCCTCCATGGCCTTAAGTACATTACTGCCATTATCCGTGGCAGCAAAACCAATGTTAAGCCCTCTTGGGTGTAGCCATTCAAAGACCTTGCTGTTAAACTCTTCCAAACTGTTTGCAGCTCTTTGAGATTTCTCCATGGCGAACATGGCTACAGTTGCATGTTTCCGAGTAGCATTAAAAATCTCAGCAGTATCAACAGCACCTGCTTCAGATATCTTTTCTCTAACCCCCATAAAAGAGATCCAGTGTGCAGTGATGCACATGTAATCAGCGGCTTGGCAGCTGGTCCATATGTCTATTGTCAGGTGGATATTGTGAACAGCACTCTGCTGCAAAGCTTGTCCAAGCAATTCCAGCACATCGTGATGTAGTGCTGTAACAGCAACTCTGGCAAAATAGGACTGGCTGGGAACCTATCATTTAGGGCAGATGGCTGACACAAATTCAAGGAAACCCACCCCTTCCACAAAAGAAAAAGGGAGAAGGTCCAGGGCTAACATTTTAGCCAGCTTCGCATTGTACAAACGTGCCGTTGGGTGGTTGTGTTCATACTGCCCCTCCGACCTAAGCATGCTGTCAATGGTAGCCTGGATTATTTTCCTTTGTGGTGCAGCTGTTTTCTTGAACCCAGTTAGGATCAACAACGCACTTCTTTTCAGTGCAGTACTGGGTTGCTTGGTGTCTCAGTCTGACTCTGAGTCTGACTCTTACCACGGTGTCACTGAGATGTTGCTGAGGATGTGGGCGGAACCACTACACTGCGGGGGACAGGGCTAGAAATGTCTCCCTCTTCTTCACCTTCCACCGCAATCATATCTTCTTCTACTTCTTCATCCCTGCCAACAGCAATGGGTGCAGTTTAACTTTTTTGTATGTGAAGTAGGTGAGCCTCCCACTGGTTCATGTGGTGTTTTTTAGATGACTGGTTTGGCCTCCGTTGCCATAGTTTGTACCAAGCTTACGCCGCCTAACAGCGTGTCGACAAATTGAGCATATAGCAATGTTCTCCTCCTTACTGCTAACCGAAAAGAAGTCCCAAACTGGGGAGGTGAACTCTCTGGCGCTGCTGGAGGTGCCACTTTCAATGCCAGATGAACTGGAGGGTGGGCGTGGAATTTGACTCTGTGCACTTACAGTACCACTACCTACTGAGGTGGTGGTTGAGCTGGATGTAGGTCCCTGCCGGGTCTTAGCCAATGCAAATATGGAAGCTGGAGGTGGTC
Source organism: Triturus cristatus (assembly GCF_964204655.1). Lineage (NCBI taxonomy): Eukaryota > Metazoa > Chordata > Amphibia > Caudata > Salamandridae > Triturus > Triturus cristatus. Next base: position 714,419,845 of record NC_140593.1, on the reverse strand, counting down.
TTACCTGTCTCGGTGGTATCCGTGCTACATCCCTCGTACCGATTTAGGATAGGGCAATAATGTTGGTCTCATCTCCTCTGGGCCGGGAGTGTTGTTCATGATGACTGGCTCGTCATCCTCATCCCCCTCTTCTACATCTACCTCCATAACTCTAAGGCTTTCTGGAACCTTCCTTTTCACTAGCAATGTCTTATGGCTTGCATCATTCTCAGACTGAGCTTCTGGCTTCCAAGTGGCATCTAGATCATCAGAAGTGGGGCTTGAAGAAGAAGTTGATGGACTAACCCTCCTTTTCTTTGCTGGGGATCTGGAAGACAATGGCTCTTCTGGAAGAGTGGCTTGCTCCTCTTCGTCTGCAGGAAGCTTGATATCCTGAACTGCCCCTACTTCAGGAGGAACAACTACTATTGTGGGCTGTTGTTGCGGCAGTTGTTGCAGCAGTTGTTGCAGCAGTTGTTGCGGCTGTTGTTGCAGCAGTTGTTGTGGCTGTTGTTGTAGCAGTTGTTGTGGCTGTTGTTGCGGCAGTTGTTCCGGCAGTAGTTGCGGCTTTTGCTGCGGCTGTTGTTGCGGCTGTTGTTGCCCACTTACTGCCCACTCTCCGCCTGCGTTGATTGGGTACTACTTTGCGATAATTACATTTTAACATCACTGCTCGTTAGTAGACTGGCTACCTCTGTGACACTCATGGGCTTGGGCCTATGTTGGTGGGATGGACCCGCTGATGCAAAGGTGCTGCTCCCAGCTTGGTCCCCGGACACCGCTGATGCAGGCGTAATTTTTTGTTTCCCAAAAAGCATATTGGCCGGCACCCCAGTCTTGGTAAGTGGCAGTGTCACTTCCTTCTTCTGTTCCTTCTTCTCACTGGCAACTTTCTTGGTACTGGAGGACCTGCCACCTTTCTTTTGGGACATCTTCTTCTTCCTTCCGATGTCAGCAGGATGCAGGTGCACAAGATGTCTGTGGTCACACGTGGACATGACGTGGTGCGCAGCAGGACTTCTGTCTGGCAGTACAACGGGTGATGATGACACCTCCTCCTCTGTCTTTTTGTGCACTTAAAAGCAAAGAAGTCAGGAGAACAACATCAGTGAAATGTTGCATTTGTTGTTATGGTTCAATTACTACTAGTAGAAACAAACAAACTCAGTGTGTGGTGGTGACACTTGTTAGTGTTATATTATTAAATTTTATTAAGTCAGTTTAACTTATAAAAAAAACACAACAGTGTAGACATTTGTGAGAGTTTGACAACAAGGGCTTTCATGGTATACTGTGTACACTCAGGAAGGATAGGAAAGAAGAAGAACAAAAACCAAAATACAAATGTAATGGAAGTGGAACCTGTTTGGCATTAAACTATTTGCTCATGGCATAATTCAGGGAGCTGCAGCTGACAAAGAGGATGGATGGAAGCAGTAAGCCAAGAGGAACATAGGAAAGACATGCAGGCATATTTGGCAAAAGAAGCACACTACTAAACTACCACCACAAAATGGCCACCAGCCACATGGTTACTCACAGTCACAAGCAACAAGCAGGAGGCCTGGAAAACAATGAACTGAAACAGGCCTATAATATCCAGGCAAAGGTGGTATGCTAAACAACACAGCTTTAATGCAATAAAATACAAACACGAAAATCCACAGGGCTAAACAAGGTGTGCAAGTTACACAACACACACACCACACACACACACACACATACACACAACAAAGGCATTTATTTAACACACACCAAAAAAGTGAAATACCCCAAAGAAACACATTTTGCAATTCAATCCAATGCCATCCATGCCCTAAATGATGTTTAAATTCAACAGAACACACAGAAACTGTTGTTTCATGCACCCATGACTACCTCTGAGCCTACTGGATGAAAGTCCTGTTGGCAGACTAGGCCACAAGCTTGCAGGCCTATGGCAAAAACACACTGCCTGCACTGCCTGGCTTCAAAATGGCCACCAGCCACGTGGCCAGGCCCACAACAACAAGTAGCCTAGGCCAAAAAGGAACAAAGGAAACACATGCAGGCCTATATGGCAAAAGCAGCACACTTATAACTAACTACCACCAGAAATGGCCACCAGCCACATGGACACTCACAATCACAAGCAACAAGGAGGAGGCATAGAAAACAATGAACTGAAACAGGCCTATAATAGCCAGGCAAAGGAGGCATGCTAAACAACACAACTTTAATGCAATAAAATTCAAAAACGAAAATCCACAGGGCTAAACAAGGTGTGCAAGTTACACAACACACACACCACACACACACACACACACACATACACACAACAAAGGCATTTATTTAACACACACCAAAAAAGTGAAATACCCCAAAGAAACACATTTTTTAATTCAATCCAATGCCATCCATGCCCTAAATGATGTTTAAATTCAACAGAACACACAGAAACTGTTGTTTCATGCACCCATGACTATCTGAGCCTACTAAATGAAAGGCCTGTTGGCAGACTAGGCCACAAGCTTGCAGGCCTATGGCAAAAGCACACTGCCTGGCTTCAAAATGGCCACCAGCCACATGGCCAGGCACACAACAACAAGAAGCCTAGGCCAGAAAGGAACAAAGGAAACACATGCAGGCCTATATGGCAAAAGCAGCACACTTATAACTACCACCAGAAATGGCCAACAGCCACATGGATGGGACTCTCACAGTCACAAGCAACAAGCAGGAGGCCTGGAAAACAATGACCTGAAACAGGCCTATAATAGCCAGGCAAATGAGACATGCTAAACAACACTGATTTAATGCAATAAAATGCAAAAAACGAAAATCCAAAGGGCTAAACAAGGTGTGCAAGGTACACACCACACCACACACACACACAACATAGGCATTTATTTAACACACACCCAAGAAACTGAAATACCCCAAAAAATACACATTTTGCAATTCAATCCAATGCCATCCATGCCCTAAATGATGTTTAAAATAAATTCAACACACACCAAAGCAAAAGTTGTTTCATCATGCAACCATGACTAGCTCTGGGCCTACTGGCTAACCACAATACATTTTTTTTTTTAAATGATGAAAAGTACCAAAATTGTAGTTGCAGCAACTGCAATGCCCCAATCAAATAAACAACAACACCAACTTACTTGTAAAATCTCAAATCCAAAAGTCCTCAAATCCAATGATATATTATGCAGCAGACACAAAGAGTGATCCTTCCAGCTCAAAATCCAAATAAAAAATAAACAGGAGATGGACAAAGCACTGGGAGGAGCCTGCTGGACAGGAACAGGAAGTTGGAGAATATGTGGCACGTCCTTCCTGTCCCCAAAAAAAAGCTTTTTTAAAAAAGGACTCCATGCACAAAAACGTACAGCTAAATGTCAATCTGAGGAGCTTTTTTCATCCAAATCATCATTTTTAGGTCTCGCCTTGCTATCGTAATGATTGAAGAGAAAAAATTAATCAAGTTATTTAAAAGATAATGAAGGTTGATACTGTTACTGTATGTTATCCTGGTCAAATTGGAGAGTTGCATCTCGGCATTCCTCTTGGTCCTCCCTTCCATGGACGCTCCATCCATCAATCTTGGGTGACGCCACTGCCTGCCTGGCGGATTGGTAAGGTAAGTGTGAGTTGTTTTTCCCAGTTTAGCACAGGGTAAGGGCCGGCCTGTAATTGTAGATGGAAAAACAAAAGAAACATTGAAAAATCAAGGAGAACAAAATGCATAACTTGCGGTGGAGTGCAACAAGAACACTTTCAGAGGCGGCATGGATACATCATGTCTACTCTGTTTCCAGCATTAACCTAGAACAACAACAGGTCAGAGCAGGCCCACGGCACCCACGACCCATCCTCCATTTAGCTTACATTTTGACAGAGGCAGACTAAGCACATACATAGCAACATAACATTTGACAAATTAAGTGATTAAATCAATGCACCGCTGTCAGTCATACCACTACACTCAACTCCACCACTACACAGACAAGTAGGTCTGCTGTGGTTGTTGTTGACTTGTTTACATTTTATGCCACTCCTGAAACACCCTGAATATTCCATAAATCATCTCCGATTCTACTGAGTGACTGCGAAGATATTATGTCACTGTGGTCATCATCATGGTATTGTCCAACTCAGTGTGCAGTGTACAAAGTGAGTCCACATTCCATATTCAAAATGCAATGGATGGGCCTGCAGTAGAAGTACAATTTTGTTATTAAAAAACAAGAAGGGAAACATTGACTTGAGTTACTTTTAGTGTGTAGATTAAATAATAGTACACAATGAATTCACTTCATGCACAACAAACAACAACAACACAAATCACTCAGCGTCCGATGCATGCCATCATTCATTACCTGTTCCTTCTCATCTTAAGTTAAGGGGCAGTGACTCTCGGCTCGGAAAGGATGATAGCAATAGTAGTTATCATGTTCCACTTCTTTTGGAGGGACTCAACGAGGCAACATTTTCTTTTTTCTTCTATTATTCTACATCCAATCATCATCTGGCTTGAGAGAAATGGATTTAGGGCTAGTCAGGAGGATGGAGGAGCAGGACTCGGAGGAGTGGACTTCAGTTAAATACAGACAGCTGCAACTCCAATAAGGCAATATAAAGACTAGAAGACTGTGGTGATGGATTTGTTGTGATTTGAAGTTTCGAACCAGAAAGACAGACACACACAAATAAAAGTAAATAAGGAAGGAAGAAAGTAAGAAGTTCAAGCCTACTTGTCAGGGAATTATAGCTCATCCTCAAACTCTGGGGGATCAACCAGAAGTAGGTAATCATCTAATACACTACTTCCATCACCTAAGTGGCTGTCCTCATCTTCCTGTGTTGATTCATATATTGTGTAATTCGGTGGAATAAAGTGCTGATTCATTTTGATAATGGTTAACCTCTCCACATTTATGTGTGAGAGACTGGTCCTTACCACTGTTACAATGGCACCAGCAGGACTGAAAACACGTTCAGAAGAGACACTTGCTGCAGGGCAAGCCAGATAGTTTATCGCCAGCCTGTTGAGCACTGGCCACTGGCCCCTTTTCCCATACCAATACCGCAATGGGTTTTTATCAATGTAGACCTCTGTTGGGTCATCCAGATAGACCTGGAAAATCCGCTCAATGTTCATGTGTGCTACACTTTGTTTGTCCTCTTTTGTCTTTGCATCACCACTGGACCTAGCAAGCCCATGATGTAAATACCAATCCTATGCTGATTTTACTGGTGCTGATGATCCGGTTTTTGCTGTTGTCGATAGTGTTGGTGACCGCTCTGAGCCAAACGCACTGCCCTCAGGCTCTGAAGTGGAACTTAACGTCGGATGACCTGCTGCAGTACTTGCGGGTTTGAGTAGCAGGCCTTTAATTGCCAGCCGTTCATTTTCAAAATCACTGGCTACCTCAGCTATCCAAGTTTTGTACGGAGCAACCTCCAGTTCTGAAAAATAAATTCATATCTTACTGTTCAGTGCTGATTTGTACTGTGGATCCAGAATTGTGGCACAAATGTAATGTTTTTCTGACACAATCTTAGTTTGAACCCTTGTATTTTCAGCTAAGCTCCCCGCCAACTCATATGCTTCATTTTTTTCCTCCACACCTACGTACGCATCAGACACCTCGTTCAGCTGTTGCTCTAGCATGTGCAACAATGGGATAGCTTGGCTCATAGTACAGTCTTCCTTGCTGACTTCACGTGTGAAGACCTCGAAAGGAAGAAGCATCTCTGTCAGGCATTTAACTAGGCACCATTGGTACATCTAAAGGGTCATGCCTTTCACAGTAGCATCCTCTCTTTGCATGACATATTCATTGATTGGTCTGTACTGCTCAAACAGATTGTCAAGCCTGTAATAAGTTGAGTTCCAATATGTTGCCACCGCCTGGATGAGTGCTTTGACTGGCATTCTATAGTCACGTTGAATGATCCTCAGCTGCTTCCGGGCTTTAAAAGAATGGCTGGATTGTGTGCATATTCTTCGGCAGGTGGTCAGAAAGTTGCTGACTATGGCTTCTTTTTTTCAGAAAGTCTTGAACAATAATGTTAATGCAGTGCGCCAAACATGGGACCCTGAAATAGGCATCATCCTCCATGGCCTTAAGTACATTACTGCCATTATCCGTGGCAGCAAAACCAATGTTAAGCCCTCTTGGGTGTAGCCATTCAAAGACCTTGCTGTTAAACTCTTCCAAACTGTTTGCAGCAGTATGAGATTTCTCCATGGCGAACATGGCTACAGTTGCATGTTTCCGAGTAGCATTAAAAATCTCAGCAGTATCAACAGCACCTGCTTCAGATATCTTTTCTCTAACCCCCATAAAAGAGATCCAGTGTGCAGTGATGCACATGTAATCAGCGGCTTGGCAGCTGGTCCATATGTCTATTGTCAGGTGGATATTGTGAACAGCACTCTGATGCAAAGCTTGTCCAAGCAATTCCAGCACATCGTGATGTAGTGCTGTAACAGCAACTCTGGCAAAATAGGACTGGCTGGGAACCTATCATTTAGGGCAGATGGCTGACACAAATTCAAGGAAACCCACCCCTTCCACAAAAGAAAAAGGGAGAAGGTCCAGGGCTAACATTTTAGCCAGCTTCGCATTGTACAAACGTGCCGTTGGGTGGTTGTGTTCATACTGCCCCTCCGACCTAAGCATGCTGTCAATGGTAGCCTGGATTATTTTCCTTTGTGGTGCAGCTGTTTTCTTGAACCCAGTTAGGATCAACAACGCACTTCTTTTCAGTGCAGTACTGGGTTGCTTGGTGTCTCAGTCTGACTCTGAGTCTGACTCTTACCACGGTGTCACTGAGATGTTGCTGAGGATGTGGGCGGAACCACTACACTGCGGGGGACAGGGCTAGAAATGTCTCCCTCTTCTTCACCTTCCACCGCAATCATATCTTCTTCTACTTCTTCATCCCTGCCAACAGCAATGGGTGCAGTTTAACTTTTTTGTATGTGAAGTAGGTGAGCCTCCCACTGGTTCATGTGGTGTTTTTTAGATGACTGGTTTGGCCTCCGTTGCCATAGTTTGTACCAAGCTTACGCCGCCTAACAGCGTGTCGACAAATTGAGCATATAGCAATGTTCTCCTCCTTACTGCTAACCGAAAAGAAGTCCCAAACTGGGGAGGTGAACTCTCTGGCGCTGCTGGAGGTGCCACTTTCAATGCCAGATGAACTGGAGGGTGGGCGTGGAATTTGACTCTGTGCACTTACAGTACCACTACCTACTGAGGTGGTGGTTGAGCTGGATGTAGGTCCCTGCCGGGTCTTAGCCAATGCAAATATGGAAGCTGGAGGTGGTCTTACCTGTCTCGGTGGTATCCGTGCTACATCCCTCGTACCGATTTGGGATAGGGCAATAATGTTGGTCTCATCTCCTCTGGGCCGGGAGTGTTGTTCATGATGACTGGCTCGTCATCCTCATCCCCCTCTTCTACATCTACCTCCATAACTCTAAGGCTTTCTGGAACCTTCCTTTTCACTAGCAATGTCTTATGGCGTGCATCATTCTCAGACTGAGCTTCTGGCTTCCAAGTGGCATCTAGATCATCAGAAGTGGGGCTTGAAGAAGAAGTTGATGGACTAACCCTCCTTTTCTTTGCTGGGGATCTGGAAGACAATGGCTCTTCTGGAAGAGTGGCTTGCTACTCTTTGTCTGCAGGAAGCTTGATATCCTGAACTGCCCCTACTTCAGGAGGAACAACTACTATTGTGGGCTGTTGTTGCAGCAGTTGTTGCAGCAGTTGTTGCAGCAGTTGTTGCGGCTGTTGTTGCAGCAGTTGTTGTGGCTGTTGTTGCAGCAGTTGTTGTGGCTGTTGTTGCGGCAGTTGTTCCGGCAGTAGTTGCGGCTTTTGCTGCAGCTGTTGTTGCGGCTGTTGTTGCCCACTTATCTGCCCACTCTCCGCCTGCGTTGATCGGGTACTACTTTGCGATAATTACATTTTAACATCACTGCTCGTTAGTAGGCTGGCTACCTCTGTGACACTCATGGGCTTGGGCCTATGTTGGTGGGATGGACCCGCTGATGCAAAGGTGCTGCTCCCAGCTTGGTCCCCGGACACCGCTGATGCAGGCGTAATTTTTTGTTTCCCAAAAAGCATATTGGCCGGCACCCCAGTCTTAGTAAGTGGCAGTGTCACTTCCTTCTTCTGTTCCTTCTTCTCACTGGCAACTTTCTTGGTACTGGAGGACCTGCCACCTTTCTTTTGGGACATCTTCTTCTTCCTTCCGATGTCAGCAGGATGCAGGTGCACAAGATGTCTGTGGTCACACGTGGACATGACGTGGTGCGCAGCAGGACTTCTGTCTGGCAGTACAACGGGTGATGATGACACCTCCTCCTCTGTCTTTTTGTGCACATAAAAGCAAAGAAGTCAGGAGAACAACATCAGTGAAATGTTGCATTTGTTGTTATGGTTCAATTACTACTAGTAGAAACAAACGAACTTAGTGTGTGGTGGTGACACTTGTTAGTGTTATATTATTAAATTTTATTAAGTCAGTTTAACTTATAAGAAAAACACAACAGTGTAGACATTTGTGAGAGTTTGAAAACAAGGGCTTTCATGGTATACTGTGTACACTCAGGAAGGATAGGAAAGAAGAAGAACAAAAACCAAAATACAAATGTAATGGAAGTGGAACCTGTTTGGCATTAAACTATTTGCTCATGGCATAATTCAGGGAGCTGCAGCTGGCAAAGAGGATGGATGGAAGCAGTAAGCCAAGAGGAACATAGGAAAGACATGCAGGCATATTTGGCAAAAGAAGCACACTACTAAACTACCACCACAAAATGGCCACCAGCCACATGGTTACTCACAGTCACAAGCAACAAGCAGGAGGCCTGGAAAACAATGAACTGAAACAGGCCTATAATATCCAGGCAAAGGTGGTATGCTAAACAACACAGCTTTAATGCAATAAAATACAAACACGAAAATCCACAGGGCTAAACAAGGTGTGCAAGTTACACAACACACACACCACACACACACACACACATACACACAACAAAGGCATTTATTTAACACACACCAAAAAAGTGAAATACCCCAAAGAAACACATTTTGCAATTCAATCCAATGCCATCCATGCCCTAAATGATGTTTAAATTCAACAGAACACACAGAAACTGTTGTTTCATGCACCCATGACTACCTCTGAGCCTACTGGATGAAAGTCCTGTTGGCAGACTAGGCCACAAGCTTGCAGGCCTATGGCAAAAACACACTGCCTGCACTGCCTGGCTTTAAAATGGCCACCAGCCATGTGGCCAGGCCCACAACAACAAGTAGCCTAGGCCAAAAAGGAACAAAGGAAACACATGCAGGCCTATATGGCAAAAGCAGCACACTTATAACTAACTACCACCAGAAATGGCCACCAGCCACATGGACACTCACAATCACAAGCAACAAGGAGGAGGCATAGAAAACAATGAACTGAAACAGGCCTATAATAGCCAGGCAAAGGAGGCATGCTAAACAACACAGCTTTAATGCAATAAAATGCAAAAACGAAAATCCACAGGGCTAAACAAGGTGTGCAAGTTACACAACACACACACCACACACACACACATACACACAACAAAGGCATTTATTTAACACACACCAAAAAAGTGAAATACCCCAAAGAAACACATTTTTTAATTCAATCCAATGCCATCCATGCCCTAAATGATGTTTAAATTCAACAGAACACACAGAAACTGTTGTTTCATGCACCCATGACTATCTGAGCCTACTAAATGAAAGGCCTGTTGGCAGACTAGGCCACAAGCTTGCAGGCCTATGGCAAAAGCACACTGCCTGGCTTCAAAATGGCCACCAGCCACATGGCCAGGCACACAACAACAAGAAGCCTAGGCCAGAAAGGAACAAAGGAAACACATGCAGGCCTATATGGCAAAAGCAGCACACTTATAACTACCACCAGAAATGGCCAACAGCCACATGGATGGGTCTCTCACAGTCACAAGCAACAAGCAGGAGGCCTGGAAAACAATGACCTGAAACAGGCCTATAATAGCCAGGCAAATGAGACATGCTAAACAACACTGATTTAATGCAATAAAATGCAAAAAACGAAAATCCAAAGGGCTAAACAAGGTGTGCAAGGTACACACCACACCACACACACACAACATAGGCATTTATTTAACACACACCCAAGAAACTGAAATACCCCAAAAAATACACATTTTGCAATTCAATCCAATGCCATCCATGCCCTAAATGATGTTTAAAATAAATTCAACACACACCAAAGCAAAAGTTGTTTCATCATGCAACCATGACTAGCTCTGGGCCTACTGGCTAACCACAATACATTTTTTTTTTTTTAAATGATGAAAAGTACCAAAATTGTAGTTGCAGCAACTGCAATGCCCCAATCAAATAAACAACAACACCAACTTACTTGTAAAATCTCAAATCCAAAAGTCCTCAAATCCAATGATATATTATGCAGCAGACACAAAGAGTGATCCTTCCAGCTCAAAATCCAAATAAAAAATGAACAGGAGATGGACAAAGCACTGGGAGGAGCCTGCTGGACAGGAACAGGAAGTTGGAGAATATGTGGCACGTCCTTCCTGTCCCCAAAAAAAAGTTTTTTTTAAAAAGGACTCCATACACAAAAACGTACAGCTAAATGTCAATCTGAGGAGCTTTTTTCATCCAAATCATCATTTTTAGGTCTCGCCTTGCTCTCGCGTAAGCGATTGCAAAGCGAGACTATAGAATACGGGTTTCAAAAGTGCTCCCAAAAAGCGGATTGCATGGCTAGCACGCACACAATAGCGCGCATCGTGCCGCCATGCAATCCTCCTTTTGGGAGCACTTCAAAAGGTCCGCTCCCCCGCCCCCAAGCGCGCGCGCGCGCCACGCTCCGCCGGGCTTGTTTTTTTTTTTTTGCCTAAAGTAGTTTGGGCACTGGTGGGAAAGTTCAGCATCCCCCCCGCCTGGGATAGACAGACTGCGCTCTTCCACTGCTGTGGCGTGCGCCTTCCAGATATAGCCTCGTTCACACGTATACTGCAGCCCCTTCCCCTTCCTCCCCTTATTGGTGATACTTTTCCCAAGGCTGCTGCTGTTTCAGGGGCGCAGAGTTGGTGTACAGCGGCCATGACCCCGGGTCTTGTGATGGGCTTAGGTAGGGGTATGGAAGGGAGGTAAACACACTACGTTTCTGTTTCATTGTAGTTTTTGAGGAATTGGTAGTAAATGTCATAAAAAGGCTTCTTGGCGCTAGACATATTCAGTCAAACTTTGAGCCTTTGCAGAGATGAAGGCGCATTACGCATAGCATTTTTTGTATGTTTATTTTAGTAATTATCTTGTGTTGCCTTGATACCGCTTCGGAGCGCTTATTTCTTTGAATGAAAAAATCCACAGTAGTGGGATGACAAAACGTGAAACATGAAAAACTTGAATTTTCCTGGAATGTCTTTATGTATTTTTGTTAAATTGCATTTATAGCAGACATCACGTGGATACCGATATCTACTGTTATGGAGTACAACTACTGCTGATAGGAGAGCCAAGCCGCAGGGGAGCTTATCCCTTTCCAGGAGACCCTTAGGATGTGCGTGAGAGGGGGAGGGGTGCTTTTGTTAACTCTCTATCGGATCCAGTCCATTTGCAGGCTGGGGCCTGCCATGAGCGCAGGAAATGGCACACATCAGAAATCAATTAACTCAATTAGCGCCGACACCTGATGGCAGTCTGCCACCTTAGAACGTTTCACGTGTTGTGCAAAGGGCAGTGGGGGAAGTTGACAGTTCAAGGAATACTCACAATGTGATGAGCTACGTAGTTCTTGCACCCTCTCTCCTGCGTTCTGCTCCTTCCCATGGTCTCCCTCTCCCTTTGTTGTACTCTGTCTTTCTTCTCGTTCCTCTGCCTCTCTCCTCTCTTTTCAGACTCCCGTTTCTTGCCTTTTCTGTTTCCCTGCTACTCTCTCTTTCATACCCACATGTTGTCCCTTTCCTCTGTCTTTTGCTCCCCTCTTCTCTCTAACACCATCACCTTCACTCTTTTTCCTTCTCGTCTTCCTCTCACCACTATATTTACTCCTTTCTCTCCTCTCCTTCTCCCACACCCGCACTATCGCCCCGATTCGCCTTCTCGTCTTCTTTCTCCCCTTGCTTCCAGTCTTCTTTTCTTCTTCCCCACTTCACACCCGTTCTTCCCTGTCCCTACCTAGGTGCTAACATGCACGATCTCTCGTGGTAAGGGGCTTCCCGCCCCGGTTGCCAATGCCAGGGGTTTTCACTCGAGATCTGAGGATGCTGCACATGTTCGAGATACAGGAGCCGGGTTTAATTGCCTACAAGGGCAGTCATGTGTTCTCACAGCTGAAGTTTAGATGTATTCAGTCGCTCAATGTAGTGTCGGTATGTACATATGTACGTAACGTGTGTGTAGTGCACACATGCCAACAAACACGTCTCAGGGCACTTGATCCGTCTGCAGTTTTATATTGCTCTTATTTATTGCAAACTCCACCCAAAGATGTACACGAGCACCAGTTAGTATTCTTTTCGCTCCTTCCTTCCACCTAGGCTTCCCAAGAAGTGTCAAACCACGTGGAGATAAATTGCCTTAGACTAGGCTGAATGTTATAATTTAAATTTAAATCAATTTATAAGTGCACAGCTTCAAGCACACGTGGTTGAAAAATTGTCCAGCGCGACTACCACTGTGAACTGAAATGTGACTGCTTGCTCTGTCTTCTTTCTGATGTTTGTAAACTCGCAGCTTGTGGGCTGCATGGCAAACCACTTATATGGTCCCAAAGGCGAGACCTATTGGCTATGCCAATGCTTGTTTAGAGAAGGATCTATGCTGCTCGAGATATTCTCCAGATTGCAAATTTTGCGTGTTCGGCATTGTGAGCTTCACCAAACTTCCGCCGAATGTCCGATGGCACTTCTAAATGACCTGTTCACAATTGCACTCTCTCACGGTGCCTGTAGGCAACGCGAATGATGTGTTCACGATCGCACACTCTCGCGGGATCGCGCGCCAGCTATCAAAATCTCGTGGCGCATGCGAGCAGATAGGAAAACTCATCAGCGAACGCAGGGATCCTGCTATTGTGTGCACGAAAAAAGCATTTTTAAAGCGCAGACAAGGAAATAATTCCTCTGCACAGTGGATTGCGGAATTTCCGGTAATGACGCCTTCTCCATGGTACGCGAACTTGCCGAAATTCCGCAAATTCCATGAGCGGAGCAGATTTTACCACCCAGGGTTACTTTTTGGTGCTATTTTCACTGAAATCTTTAAAATTGTATATCTCCTGTTCTACTGATTCAATTGTGGACATTTTGGTCTTGTTTTATTTATTAAAACTCACTCTATTATTATATACTGGTTATTAAAACTCATTCTATTGTTATACACTATTGTTATAAACTGGTACAGAACAGTCTGTTCTGTACCAAGCTACCAAGGGGTTGAGCACAGGTTAATTTGAGTTTTTTTTGTGCCTCACCCTGGCAAGGATTGAGGATGCTGCTTTATTGGGGTTTCATCCCCCTCAATGAGTAACCCAATTTTTCACACTGGTGTTCAGCAGTGAGGATTTGGACTTGTGCTTGTCCAATGTCATATAGTAATTTAGTGTTACACTACCATCCCTGATAAATAACTTGAGACCAATTTAAGTTTTAAATTCTCCCTGATTGACATATTTTTGTTTTTCCAAAACCACTCTCAGTACTACTACCTGACTGTCTGTGGCCATACCAATAGTAATGGAATTTGAGCTGGTCAACTTGGAAAATTACACTGTGATTGAGCTCCAGCAGTTCTGCCATGAAAGGGGGATCCACGACAAGAAGGGTACCACAAAGTTGGGATTACAAAAAGCTCTGAGGGCCTGTGGGAGGTTCACTGGTCACTAACAGCCACATAAGAGCAAGACGATGAGGATGATCTAGATGAGCAGGACCAGGATCTGGACAGCAGCCCTGAAACAAAGCTTTCAATGGAGAAGTATAACCATTCACCTAAATTAGAACTCCATGCCAAAGTAGAAAGCAGTGTGTCCTTGCGTAGCCTGACCTCAGAGGAACTGGCAGACAGGTTGGAAAATAAGGAATTCAACTCAGGATGGAGGAAAGGAAATTGGTTCTGAAGGAGAAACATTTGGCTCATGAATGGAGCTTCAGAGGGCTGGACCTTAAAGTTAAGCAAGCAGAGACCAGCAGCAATGGTGGCAGCATACCATCGGTGTCAGAAGGAGACAAAAAAGGCCCATATAATCAAAGAGCCGGTACCCACTTTTATGGTGGGAGCTGACTTAGGCCAATAGTTTTCTGTGTATGAGGTGACCCTGAGGGTGCACAGGATCCCGGAGGAGCAGTGGGGCAGGGGAGGGCTGTAAAAGCATTTGCCTCCAGGGACACACTTCTGACCCTAGAAGTAGAGGACTAACCCAGATACACTCCCATGAAAGTCATTCTTCTGGACACAATTGGTCTGACCCCTGAGAAGTACCGACAGAGGTTTAGGGACAGCCACAAGCTCCCAAATCAGTCATGGGTGGATATTTTGGACGTCTCCAGCAAGGCAATGAAGGGCTCGGTGAGGGTCAGCAAGCTCAATGATTATGATGGACTTTACAACTTGAGTCTCAGGAAGCCCATGCTCAATATTTGTGTTACAGAGTTGTGCCACCACTTGGTGGACAGCCAGCTGACTGACCCCAGGAAGCTTGCTGAGGATACGGACCACTGGGCCAGCACCAGCATCTCACAACAAGGCATCTGGGTGGACTCCAAAAGGGTGATCAGGGGTTCCACCAGAAGAAAGAGGTAGAAGAAAAACTTAAAAGTAGGGAATTCTTAAAAGGCCCTCATGAGAACTCCCAAGGGAACAGCGGTAACCAGTCCCTATTTGGCTGTGATGCTGAGGAACCACAAATCGATGCTGACAGGTCCAACACTGTCATCGCTCCTCCGGGTGACTCAAGCAAATTACTTGCAAAAGCACTGCCAAGTGCCTCAGTACCTTTGATCTTACCTCAGGGTACCGGCAGATTGCTCAGACTGAGGGGGCCAAAGAGAGGTCCGCATTCTTGACACCAGAGGACCACTTATAATTTGGGGTGATGCTCTTTGGCTTAAACAATGCCCCTGCAACCTTTCAGTGGTTGGTCAACCAGGTTCTATCTGGGAAGGCAGCATTCTGTGCTGCCTACCTGTGGCCATATTACATAAAGTGCTCCTTGGGTGCAACAGGTGTTTGCTCTAGCTTTGCTCCTCCGGAGCACTTTGGTATTACAGAAGGGGCCGCAGACACTTGTGCAGCCGCTTTTGTAATACAAATGGCGCTGGCATACATAAAGCAACAGCGCTATCTTCAAGGGGGCATTCCCTTATTTGCATGGGGGTATGCCCTATGCAACTGAGGGAATCCCTTTGCCTCTATGCCCTCACTGTATTACCAATGCGGCAGCGGAGGCAAAGATGCCCTCAGGAGGTGCACTGACAGTGCACCACCTAAAAGGGGGCGCACTGTCAGTGCGCCTTCTGAGAGCAGCCCTCTGTAGGGGGTAAAGAGGGTCCTATGGAACCCCCAGACATCCCTTGCAGGCAGGTGCAGTCACTTGAAGGGGATCTCTATTCTTCTTTAAAAGTGCAGGCAGGTAGCTGTTTGCATAGTGAAACACAGAGCGGCTTTAAAGCAGCTGCTCCGTATTTCAAGTGAATGTATTGTCCCCAGTGCAGCACAAATTCGCTGCTGGCCTTGGGGCAGCGCATCTCCCATAATACGGTGCATTTTCCTTAATTGCACCAGATGCAATTTTTAAAGGTGCACCTAGCACTATGAAGCAAAATGTGCTGCATGTGTAATGCAGCCCCTGGATGAGCTAGCTGTCTTCAGCCCCAGCTTGGATGATCAGCCGTACCACCTCCAGTAAGTGCTTGAGACCCAGCAGCAGGCGGGCATGACTATCAAGGCCAGTAAGTGCCAGATAGGTCAGGGTTCTGTACTGTCCCTGGGCCACATGGTGGGGAAGAGCAAGGTGAAGCTCCCCCATGCCAAGATTGAGACTATCCTGGCCTGACAACCCCCTAAACACAGACTGAGATGAAGGCCTACCTGGGCCTCCCCGGAAACTATAGAAGATTTGCTAATGGATTTGGCATTATTGCTGCCCCTAATAGAGCTGACTTCTAGGAAGCAGCCCAGAAAGGTGATCTGGAAAGAGGCCTTCCAGAAAGCCTTTGGCACCCTCAAGAAGGCCATGTTTATAGCACCTGTACTCAAGGTTACTAACGTTCCTAAGGAGTTTATTGTGCAGGCAGACGCTTCAGAGTATGGCATAGGGGCTGTCTTAACACAGTTAAATGAGAAGGGTCTAGACCAACCAGTAGCCTTCAATAGCAGAAGGTTAAATCTCTGGGAAGAGATGTGGAGTACGATTGAAAGGGAGGCCGTTGCTGTAGTCTGGGCACTGAAGAAGGTGAGACCATATTTGTTTGGTACTCACTTCTGGGTTTAGACAGACCAAAGACCCCTCAGATGGCCGATGCTAATGAGGGGTGAAATTTCCAAACTGCTGAGATGGTCCATTTACCTACAGGGAATGGACTTTATGGTGAACATTATCCTGGTTCAGACCACACCAATGTTGATGGCCTATCCAGGTTCTTCCACCTTCGTGATCAGAACTCTCAAGGGGTTGGGTAGTTTTCCCCACTTTCAGCGGGGGGTACATATGTTAGACTTGTAAGCGTGAGGATGGTCTTCCTCTAAACCTTTTGTCTTCCACCTCCATTTTTATTGATCTAATTGTTGCAGACATTAGGACTATGCACATTTTACCACTGCTAACCAATGCTATAGTGCATGTGCTCAGTCCTTAAAACATAATAACAATGGCTTACACCTAAAAGGCATATTTAATTTACTTATAAGTCCCTAGTAAGGTGGTACTAGAAGTACCCAGGACCTATAAATTAAATGCTACCAGTGGGCTTGCAGCACTCATTGTGCCACCCACTTAGGTAGCCTTTTCAAGCATGTCTGAGGCCTGCCAATGCAGCCTGTGTGTGCAGTTTTAAACGGCCATTTCAACCTTGCAAAGTAATGCTTTTGCCACGCCCAAGTCCTGGCACTGAAAAACTCTCAAATTAGTTTTTCTATACTGAAAGGCCTACCTCTCCCATAGGATAACAATGGAGTTACCTTATTACTATTAATAAGCTGCAACTTTCAAATGGGAACAGGGACCTAGTGTCTTGTTTGGGGTCTTTGGAATTATAGTGAAAATTCTTTCTTATGGTACAATTTTGAAAATGCATGTTGGCATTTATCTGCCTTTTATCCATTTGGTGCCTGCACCTTGTGTCTGGGTCACACGACTGGGTGTAGTTGACAGTTTGGCTTTGTGTATTCCTTCTAGACAGCTACACACAATAGAGAGTTTAGTTGTGCCTGGATGGGCCATCACTGGCAGGATAGATGACATCTCTATGATATGAGATGGTGATCATGGGTGCCTTAATTAATTTGCTTCTTGGCTCCATGCACAAGATCCTGATGTTAGATTTACCTGTAGCATAGCAAGGAACAGATCAGTCACTTGGACATTTTAGTAAAACATGAGAATGGCAACATGTATACTATATTGTAAGTAATCCCACTGATATAAACTCCCTGTTAGTATATGACAATTTTCAACCTACATCACTATGCAGCAATTTACCATATAGACAATTTCTCCAGATTAGACAGAGTTGCACATGTAGGAATGACTATTTCTGGGAAGTGGGATGACTTACCATTAATTGGTTGAGAGAGAATACCCCATAACAATAGTGCAAAGAGTACGCAAGTGAACTTTGTACTGTCCAAGAGAAATACTTCTCAAACCAAGGAATGTAAGATCAAGAATACAGAATTTACTTTTCTGGTCTCCACGTATAGTCCAATGAGTAATTCTGTAAGTAAAATAATTAACAGACATTGGCACATACTAGGTGAAGTGGACAATAAATGCCCCTTGTTTGCCTACAAAGACAATAAGAGTATAAGGGACTATGTAGTGAGGGCATATAGGGAAGAACAGAGAGCGGAGACCATTACACAGTTAGAAAAGGGTGTCTCTTGTTTGGAATGGTTTGCACCTTTGTCCAAGTAGGGACAATTCTTCCTAGTCAGGGTAAGGGAGTTACACTCCTAAAATACCCCCTGCTCACCTCATTGGTAGCTTGGCACGAGCAGTCAGGCTTATCTCTGAGGCAGTGAGTAAAGCATTTGCACATAACCAACAGTAATACAGTGGAAACACTAAAAACGGACACCACACCAGCTAAGAAAAATATCCAATACTTTATATATTTAAAACAAGACCAGAACGATAAAAATCCAACATACAGCACTTACAAAAATATGCACTATGCAAGAATTACATTGAAAATGCAGTTCCTTGGAGTCAGTAGCTCCGTCCAATCTGTCCAGTGCTACAGCGATAATGAAAACAACAGAATCCAACAGTTCCATCTGACCGCATCAGTTGGGGTGTCGGCAGACTCATAAACAGTACCTTTTTGTTGCAGCCGACACGTTGGTGCGAGCCAGTCATGGCAACAGTTGTGGTTGTGAAGCGAAGCGTATCTGTGCAGCGTGCGGTGCCCTCAAGGCGCGGTGCAGGCAGCGGCTCTGTGACATTCATCCAGCAGCGTCGGTGAAACCAGGGCTGGGGTTCAGTGCGGTGCTGACAGATCATGGTGTAGGCAACAGAGACGGTTGCGGGGAGCTGTCATCGGTTGGATCAGACTGCGATGTGGGACGGAGCGGTGCATTGTGAGACTTACGAGCGGCACCCCCAAGCAATGATGCGGTCACAGAATTTGTATTAAGCGTGCAGTGACAGCATCGGTGAGACCAGGGTGGTGAAGTGAAGCAGGACAGTGTAGATGCGTTTCCCACAGTTCACGGTGCAAGCAGCGGCTCGGTGGTGGCGGCATCGGTCGCTGTTAACGGTGAGACCAGGGTGCGGATATGCGGAATGTGCCCACTGCAGTGCATTCAGGACACAGAACCAGCGACAGAGTCTATTGCTTTCCCCATCTGTGGCAACTGAAGCCACGGTTCCAGAGGCGGTACTCTGAGGCCGGTGAAGTCTTTGCGGTCCCTGAGACTTCAGAACAGGAGGCAATCTCTACTTCAAACCCTTGAAGATACTCAGCACAAGTAAAGAAAGTTCAGTACAGTCCTTTCACAGCCCAAGGCAGAAGCAGCAACTGCAAGCCAACCCAACAATGCAGCAATGGAGCAGTACTCCTCCTATCAGTGCTTCAAGTACTTCTTCTTGGCAGATTCTTTGATTCCAGTGAGTTCGCTGAAGTCTTTTATCTCTACTTCAAGTCCTTGGAGAAAACCCTAACAGAAAGATGATAAAAGTGCAATCCTGTCCTTTCCTTGGCCAAGACAGAAGCAGCAAGCAGCAGGCCAACACAACAAAACAAGCAGCAAAGTGGCAGTTGCTCCTGACAGCTTTCTCAGGCCTTCTTCCTGAAGTTCTGAGGTATGTGCCCCAATATTTATACTCAGTTTCTCTTTGTTCTTATGGGCAGAGAGTGCTTGCGCTTAGCCCAAACCAGTTCTGTCCTCTCTGGTCCAGCTTACCGGCAGGAGTTGGAAACAGCATTGCCCAAGGCAGACCAGGCCCATTAAGTTGCAAGGAAATCTCCTCCTGCTACTCTAAATGCAGCCCACGCCTATTCAGACCAGTCCTGACTCATCCAGGTGAGGCAGGACACACATCAACCCCCGTGGCTGTCTGAGAGAATGCACATCCCTAGTCCCTGTCACTCCAAAGCTAGAGAGTCAATCAACAAACCAGCAGAGGCACACAGGATGGCTAAGTGAGAAAATACCCACTTTCTAAAAGTGGTATTTTCAAACACACAATATAAAAATCATCTTTACTAAAAGATGCATTTTTATATTCTGAGTTCAGGCCTACTAAACTCCATCTGTTTATCTTGTTCCATTGGGAAGATATACTCCATCTGCCGCACCTGGAGCCTCTTCCCGCTCTCGCCTTCACCTATTTAGCTACGCCCTTATCCGCGTATCGCGGGACGCGCGCGGGCGAAGCCCGGGCCAAGGGCGGGCCCGTTTAGGCCCCTTCAAGCCACTCAAGACCGGACTGGGCCATTTCTCTTTTGCCTGTGAAGCCGTAGCTATATCTATGTTGTTGTAAATATTATTTATATGCCAAATTGTGGTATTAATTCTTGTGTTTGTTAAAAAATGTCTACACGTGAGAGTAGGAGTAAGGTTGCACTGGGAGGGCCCCAGCTTACAGGCACCTTAGTCAGCTTCATAATACGGGCTAATTCTGTAATAGACCAAGGCATCAGCTTAATGGAACGGAGGGTATCACAGGATCTAGCATTGGCCAAAAGATCATCTATGGGCCATATTGCTAATGCTCGTACCCCAGAACACACTAATAGAGTGAATCTTACAGAGACACAAGCAGTTGTGCATAGTATGCCTAATCTATTAGTGCAACCACAAACACTGCTTCCAATTGACCCGCTTCCTCCAGCTATATCGAAAAATATTCCAGAAATTACAGTAGCCGAGATTCAAGAGGAAACAAATAGTAGAAAATTGCGGGAGAGGCGGGAGGGTGCCATCTCGAAACGTAAACGAGCTAATATCACTGCCTCAGGTGGCAGAAAGTCCAAGGTAGCTAAAGCCCGGGGCGTTAGTGAAATATCTAGCAAGCATGGGGGTGAACAAGGGGATGCCATGCAGAATGGCCAGGAAGCATTGCAATTAGTCACATTGACTGAAACCCTAGACCGAAGAGCTCTAGATGATACCGTAGATGGTAATTCAGGTATACTTGACGAAGTGGCCGGCCCTTTATTAAACAACATGGGGAAGTTGCTTAAAACTCTTCTTACTCCCCTGGAAAACAGATTTCTAGATATTGAAAATAAGCTGTATGAGTTGGAAGAGAGCAAAAGAACTTTGAATAGTGCCAGGGTGGAAAAAGTGCCTCCCAAAGATCCTCTGAGTATAGTACCGGAAGGAGAGGAAACAAACAAGCCTTTGCCATCGACACAAAGACCACATTCTAACCCCCCAAAGGACCCAGTAAGGAAACCGTTGGAAAAAACCCCCATAACTAATGACCATCTCAGCCAATTAATGACTAGTCCTAATACCAAGTCCTCGATAGAGAGGACGATAAAAGGCGGTCTTAATATCAGTTTACCGCCAGAAGCTTGCCCATATGTAGTGGTATTGACAGGGGTTCCGGAATTGGGTAAATCAACTGAGGAACCTTTTTGGGCACTTAAAAACAAAGTATCACATTAGTTAAATACCAACAGACCCCTACCGCCAAATGTAATGAGTAAAATCTTAATGGTGCATAGGGTGTCTTGGGTGAGATACAACAGGAAAACAATCGATGGCGACTGTGTGCTAGTGAACTTCAAGGACCCACGAGCGGTAAATTATATCTGCTCGTGGAGACCACAAAATAATAGGGCTGACATAGAAACTAGACCGCTTTCATACTTTTACTTTCCAGATGAGCGACTAGATCGCGGAGGGACTTGGACCAGGGCCAAACATCATGTGCGGGGAGGGACGGAATGTGGGAGCTATAGATACATTAACAGCGGGGGAGGGATACCTGCAGCTAATAGGTTTAGCTGCCTAGATATGGTAGATTGACTGCAGTTGCCCAGGGAAAATGTAATTGACACTAGTGAGGGGCCCCTTATGCGAAAGGCCATGATTAATAATGATTTTAAAGCAGGAAGGGACGAAATAGGAATCACTAATGATGATCTCGGTGGGGGCAAGTTAAGGACAGACCATGACCAGGGAGGTGTGACACTCGGCACTGTACAAGACCTGGATAGTCGAAGGTGGCCAGGGGGCTTAGAGGTATGCCCAGAATCTGTGTTATGCGGTACTAGCATAGGTGCGTGCCCCATTAGAATAGAGGGTAGGAGTCCCTTCGGTGTGTCTTGTACAGAAATTACGGGTAGGAAAGTTGATTCTCAAACTTTAGGCAATCGTCTAATTGTAATAGCATAGTCACAAATATGAAATTGATATCTTGGAATATAGCTGGGCTAACCAAAAATTTGAGTGATCCTGAGTGGTCCAGCTATATCGAATCAAGTGAACTGTGCTTTTTCCAGGAAACATGGTCCCTTAACACTCATCATTGAGTAGGTTATAAGACATTTGAAATTAATGCAATACCTCTCGTAAGGGGTAGGACCTCGGGAGGTCTTATTATCTGGGTAAAAGTTACCCTGAAAATTAAGATTGAAATAATTGAGACCGATTCTATGGACATATTGGCACTAAAAGTTACCACACATGATGGGAATGTACTATATTTAATTAATGTTTATAACAGACCTTCTGCCCTATCAAAAGAATCAGTGACACTGGAGAAACTGGACACTTTCCTAAACAGAATAGCAGACAAATATTCGGTAATAATAGCCGGGGATTTGAACTGCAACTACGAGCCAATTTTAGGCATGGGCGATGTATTTGAAGAAGAAGATAGAGCAAAAAACATTCCCCTGTTAGATAATATTGTTCCAGTACATTGTTCAGTACTGGCTGTCCAAATAATGAGGTTGACTGCGGAGTTTGGCTTGAGGGCATGTAATGGCCGCCTCCCGGCAGATTTAGCAAAAAGCCCGACTTTTGTAAGGAATAGCTCAAAAAGCAACCTCGACTATATAATTGTTTCTTTAGATATTTGGCAATATATGACTGACTTTGAGGTAAAAGATAGGTCTGAGAGCGACCATCGTCCTCTGAACTTACTATTTAACCCTTGTTTGCTTAATGGGGTTGGTTCTAACAACAAAATAGACTTCCAAACTGGTATGAGCGATGTAATATTGGTTAGTAATAATAGGCGCTCTTTAAAATGGTCCTACATACTGGAGCACGGTGAAGTTTTAGCGGAAATCTATATACTCTTAGTTAACACGTGTTCTTCTTATGCAAATATATCATTGGAGGTTGAAAATCCTACTAATTTTATTAATTTGCATAATGAGTTCTTTAAAACACTAAAATTATTAGTAACTAAAATGCCAAAAAAAAAGCATCAGAAGTTAAACAATCTATCCCATAGTAAGCCATGGTATGGTAAAATCTACCGTCAAGCAAAAGCTAGTCTCCTGTTGGCAGTAAAGACTAAAACCCCAGTTGAAATCAGGTTAGCAAGAAAAGAATATAAGCAAACCCAGAAGATTGAGAGGAGATCCTGGGAAAAAGCATGTTGGACTGACCTGCTGGTAGCGGCCCAGACAAAGGATAATGTCGGGTTTTGGAGACTGGTGGCGAACAGGAACCACGTAGGAAGAGTAGCAAAAGATGTATATCTTGATGAACTTACTTGGGTTAACCACTTCACTACCTTATTCAAAAAACCCGATTTGGTAACTGTTGTTGGTGAGGATGCCTCTTGGTTTATCCCTTGTGAAACAAAATTGGATTTTAGTCTAGAGGAAACAGAAATGGCCATTAATGCTGTTAAAAATGGCAAAGCGCCGGGCGTAGACAAAAATCCCGCCGACCTGTATAAACAAGAGTTGAGCGTTTGGGCGCCTTATATAAACTATTTATGCAATATATTAGCATCTGGGGTTGACTTCCCTGATAGCTGGAGGGGTGCTCAAATTGTTTTAATTTTTAAAAAAGGGGATCGGTTTGATCCATTTAATTATCGCCCGATCAGCCTAATGGATATTTTGCAAAAAATGTACTCTAGGCATATTTTAGCTAGGATGAACTTGTGGATGGAAGACAATTCTGTACTTAGTAAGTTCCAATCAGGGTTTAGGAATAGAATAAGTACCGTAGATCAAGTTTTTAGACTCTGCTGCCTCTATTGGAAGTATGTGCACATAATTGCTGGGCACACTTTGGACCTTATCCTTTCCAACTCTTTGGATATTAAATGTGGCGAAACTTTACCGCTTACATGGTCTGATCACTCTATGATAAACTTTCAAGTGTTGGGTCTTATGGACGCCGTCCCGGTGACAAATAACACCTCTGCCACTCGCCAGTACTGACCTTGGCACAAATTAACTGGCAATCATCTTTCCCTACTATTTTCTGAGTGGGATTGGAACAGTACGCATGAGGATGTAGATCAACAGCTCGATCTTTTTGACCTAAGAGTTAGTAATCTACTGGATAAAGTAATTCCTTTTAAACCTCTTAGATATTCACCCAAAAGCACCGCTCCTGGTTGGTATACGTCCGACCTGCGTGCTGAGAAAAGCGTTTGTAAAAAACTGGAGCGGTCTTGGCGTCGTTCACATGATGAATGTGCTAAAACTATGTACAAAGCCGCTATGATAATTTATCATAAAAATGTTAAATCGGCCCGCAAATCCTATATTGCAGCAACCTTGGAGCAGGCAGGTAACAATGCAAGATTACTTTTTCAAATAGTACATGACTTCACAAACCCCAAATCTTCCCAGACTAAGGATAGTTTTTCTCAGTCACTATGTGACAATATCTCTTCCTTTTTTGTGCAAAAGATTGAGAAGATCTATCATAATATCAACTTATCCAATACCTCTGCTTCTATTCCTGCAGAGAGCATGTCAAAACTTATTACTGATGGACCCCGTCTGACTTCATTCCCTGCTATTTCCATCACTGAAGTGCAAACACTTTTGGAATGCACTAGATCTGGATCCCCTTTGGATACTATACCTGCTAAAATTTCCTCTCGATTTGCGGCCCAGCTGGCATCCCCAGTTTGTTCTATAATCAATGCCTCTTTAAAATCTGCGACTCTCCCTCAAAAATGGAAACATGCTCAAATTATCCCCATTCGCAAGAACTCTAACATCTCCCCTGAGGAAGTGTCAAACTACCGTCCGATTTCGCTGCTTCCTCTACAGAGCAAGATCACAGAGAAACATATCAATAAACATCTATCTGTTTTTCTCGAGTCTTCTAAGGCTCTGGATGTTTCTCAGTCAGGCTTTCGTGCTAAACATAGCACCGAAACCGCTCTGGTGGAGGTAGTGGATAATATCAGAATGGCTCTGGATCAAGGTCAAGCGGCACTTTTGGTGCTGCTTGACCTATCAGCAGCTTTTGACACTATCTCCCATCAAGTCCTCCTGCATAGACTCCAGGAGATTGGTGTAGAGGGATCTGCATTAAGCTGGTTGTCAAATTTTTTGTCTAACCGCACTCAGGCAGTGTCAATGGGGCCTTTTACATCAGCTCCCACACAGGTTACCAGAGGCGTCCCGCAGGGCTCATGTTTGAGCCCTACTTTATTTAACATCTATGTGACGCCTCTGGCCAAACTGATGAGGGACCTGAGGTTCAACCCCATTTCCTATGCAGACGATACCCAGCTCCTCCTCACCTTCGATAAAACGAGATTCGACATACATACCATCTTCTCTCAGGGCATGATGGCAATTGCCTCCTGGATGAAAACCAACTATCTCCAGTTAAACTCTGAGAAGTCTGAGATCCTGTTGTTCGGAGGTGCAGACATCTGTTGGACACCAAGATAGTGGCCTGAGGAGCTGGGTAAATCCCCTGCTCCTAAAGAGGTAGTCAAAAATCTAGGCATTAAGCTTGATAAAAAACTCACGATGCAAACCCACGTTAACACCATTGTTGGGTCTTGCTATCATATTCTAAGTTTACTTAGAAGAGTTTTTCCATTGCTTCCACTCTCCACCAGGAAGACGTTAATTCAAGCACTGCTCATGAGCAAGATTGACTATTGTAATGCTCTTCTTCTCTCTGCTCATGCCACCTCTTTGGATAAATTACAGGTTGTTCAGAACACAGCCGCTCGCCTGGTAACCGATTCTCCAGCTAGGACTCCTTCACAACCCCTACTGCATGAATTACATTGGTTGTCAATTAGGAAAAGAGTACAATTTAAAACAGGTTGTATGACTTTTAAGGCCATAAATAAACTTAGTCCTTACTACCTTACTAAGAAACTGGAAATGTATCACCCCATATCCTCTCTTAGATCAGGTTCAAAAAAACTTCTTTCTGTTCCTAGAGTAAATAAAGCCCGCTCAGGTGGTAAGGCATTCTCGTACTTAGCTCCTACATTCTGGAACACTCTCTCCCTTTTCCTCCGCATGGAAATGCCCCTTTTCCGTTTTAGAAAACTCATGAAGACATATCTTTTTTAGTTTAATGACCAGCTTGCTGTTGCTAGCGCAGAGATACCCCCCGGGGTGATTCAGCGCGATATAAAATTATAAAATAAAATCAAATCAAGGAAGGGACATCTCTACGTCGCGTTTGTAGACCTTAGAGTGGCGTTTGATCTAGTTCCACGAGATCTCTTATGGGAATCTTTACATTCGCAAGAGTTACCAGCTTGCTTGCCCCAAAAGATAATAAGGTTGCATGCAAAGAATTTCGCTAAGCTGCGATGGGGCCCAAATGGGGAACTCTCACAAAATATATCAATTGAGCGTGGGGTTCGCCAGGGATGCGTGCTGGCCCCCACACTATTTTCCTTGTTTGTGAATGATATCCCCAAATATTTGGCAGGCTGTAATAACTATTCCCCTAAATTGAATGGTGAGAGGGTATCCGGGTTATTATTTGTGGATGATACCATACTAATCTCTCAAACTCCCAGAGGTCTCCAAGAACTTCTATATTCATTTTATCAGTATTGTACTAAAAAGGGACTAGAGATAAATGCGAAAAAAAACAAATGTATGGCCCCAAATCCCTATAAATCTCAGGAGGGGAATTTGGTATTAAATGGACAAAAATTAGAATCAGTCAAGAGCTTCATTTACTTGGGGGTTTCCCTTGATTCTAAATTTTCATGGAAAACACAAGTGGAGAAGAGCAAACTGATGTTTACGCAGAACACCATACCCATCATAAAAAAGCATGGTGCGAGCTCTTGCAAAGCAGTTTCACCGGCATTGGAGATATTTAAGTGTAAGGCTCAGTCTGCTGCATTGTACGGGGCTGAAATTTGGGGACCAGTGTCCAAGAATGCCTTCACAATTAATGAAAATAAATTTTTGAGAAGTCTTATGAGGATGCCGAATGGTACCCCTCTAGTACCACTAATGCTGGACTTAAATATCAAACAAACAGACCATTATACTATTTTGCGGCCCTTGACTTTTTGGGTGAGGCTTTGGTCTATACCAGAACTCACAGATTTTAGGGATGGCTTAAAAGAAATAATGAGCCTGGATGTGTTAAATTCGAATGCCTGGCTCAAACATGTTCGTCTTTGGTTTACGAAAATTGGCTTGTCCAAATTTTGGGACGAACCGGAAAGCCTACCTCAAAACACAAAAACACTGGTTAAGACTGCTTTTTGGGGCTATATGGAAAATACCATGATTAATGAGCATAGAGGAGGAACTTTGACAAACAATTTCTTGATCTTCAAGGATAGCCCCAGATTTGAGAGCTTCCTTGATGAGATCGAACCACCCCTAGCTAAAAGTCTATTTATGAAATGGAGATATGGTAATCTTATGCATAATTCAACTCTGGCTAGATGGTCCAGGGAGGGCAAAATAGGGCAAAATGATACAATGTTAAGTGACCTCTGTACTATGTGCCATGATAGTTCCAAGGAGGATGATCGCCTGTGATCGAACCCTCCCCCGTGTCCCCAGCCCCGCACACATACCGCCCGGATTTTCACCTCTCCGGTGTTCTCCCTTCCAGGACACGCAAAACAGAACAATTACCAAAGCGTCCGTGACAACGGAGACCCCACCCCTCTCTCTCTTACAGGGTCCAATCAGGAGAGGACGGACCGGAAGGACTAACCCGGTGCCCCGGAAGTCCCTCCCCCCTGCGGGCGGCCAACCACAGAAAAGACGGAACAGGAGAGACAGAGAGCGTCGGAAGATCGTGGCAGGAACTCTCGACTGGAGGTACGGAGGAAGGAGAAGACGGAAGCGGAGAACCTGAGGAGTGGTCCGAAGACTGGTGGAGTCCCCCGGAGGTGGCTGAAGAGCGGCTGTAACTCGGAGGAGAGTTACGGCGGAGCGCGTGAGTACCATCTACCATCTCCCGAGCATGCTAGGTGCTCTGTAGGAAGAAGTACGATCCCTGTATATATTCCCTCTCTTTCACAGTCACGTCCTTTCAAACCGGACATCCACCCTGTATATAAAATAGCACCTTGCACTGTGTGACTCCCGTTACCCCCACGACCCCTTTCAAGCACCCTTTTCTTTACCAAGCCTTTCCCTGCCCCTTCTCTTCCCTTTTCCCTCACGGTCTATTTCCGCTTCACCACCTCAGGTCACGGGTGCGGTATCTGGCTCAGAGTCCCAGCAGGACTAACAGCTCCTCTCTCTTTCACTTCCGGTCCTCCGAGGAGTACCCGCCCGGCCTGCAAACCCCGGCTACACCCAAGACAGGAGAAGTCCCAGAAGCATCACCCCAGACGACCGCGGCTGAAGACCATCGCACCGTTCCCCCTGCCCTTCTTCCTGTATAATCTGAACTTGTGTGCATTAAAGAAAAACACTATTGCCCACTATATCCGGCCTCCTCGTCTGCATTTCCAGCCCGCCACCCACCCACGATCACATCGCCACATCATTTTCTTCTGTCCGGCCTATTTGATAACGAGGAGAAAATGGATTAAGCCTTTATGCAATCTTCTTGGTGTAAGTGCTTGTAAGGAGGCTCTGAGAATTATTAAATCAGATACCAGAAGAACGATTGCCTTTAGTATTAGTAGATTTCTTCACTCTATATATTTTGTTCGCAAAAAGAATGGTCTTAAATTGTAAGAATGGATTATTAGGGAGTCTACATGTAGTTAAATTTAATCCATCCCCCTGCACATTTTTAATTTTTGATATGATGTGTTTAATATTTTTATAAAACGTTTTTGTTGTTTTATGATCCCTACAGCGCTGCATTGCCCACTTGTATCTGTTCTCTCATAAACTAAAAATGTATCGTGTTGGCTAATTCTATTATGTATAGTTGAATTGTGAATCTTTTCTGGCTCAACTGTACCGAAATAAAGACAAATGAATGAAATAAAATGTTACAGAGTATTCCCCATTCTATCCTATCGGACAGATGTCCTTCCAAAATTAAGAATGAAATACACTGTAATTCACTACCAGGACATGTCACACACACACCAGTGCATGTCCTACCTTTCGCATACCTTTCACCCTACCCATGGGGGTACCTTGCCCTCCCTTAGGGGTGTCTTACATGTAAGAAAATTGAAGGTTAGGGCATGGCAAGTAGAGCACTTGCCAGGTCGACATGGGAGTCACAACTGCGCACAGACACTGCAGTGGCCGGTCTGAGAACCCTTTGAAAGGCTGCTTGTGTGGGTAGCACAATCAGTGCTGCAGGCCCACTGCAAAAACCAAAGGAAATGATGGACGGAGTGTTGAACAATGCAAGCACTCACCCCCAGTCAACTGATCTGGGTTTAAGCCATCACCGTTCTTTAGCCCACGAGTGGGAAGGGTATGCCCAGACGTGGGTCCCGTGCTCTCCATGCCACTGGAATCAAGCTATCCTGGCTGAAGAGGGGTGAAACCCCGAAACCGGTCCTAGGATGCTTGTTTCCAGTCCAGGGAGGACCTGGCTTGGCAGTTCGGGCTGGACTGTACCCATGAGGCACAGGGTCAAGACTGATTTGCATACGGCTGGGTTCAAACTGGAACGGCATGGTGAGCAAAAAAACGATGGATTTAGGCCCAGATCTCTGTACTGGGGTGAATGTATGACATTGTTCTGCATTCTGTCCATCAATTGTTGTTTTTGCATTTGTCACCCCGAGTGGGAAGGGTATGCCGGGACGTGGGTCCCGTGCTCTCCATGCCACTGGAATCAAGCTATCTTGGCTGAAGAGGGGTGAAACCCCGAAACCGGTCCTAGGATGCTTGTTTCCAGTCCAGGGAGGACCTGCCTTGGCAGTTCGGGCTGGACTGTACCCATGAGGCACAGGGTCAAGACTGATTTGCATATGGCTGGGTTGAAACTGGAACGGCATGGTGAGCAAAAAAACGATGGATTTAGGCCCAGATCTCTGTACTGGGGTGAATGTATGACATTGTTCTGCATTCTGTCCATCAATTGTTGTTTTTGCATTTGTCACCCCGAGTGGGAAGGGTATGCCCAGACGTGGGTCCCGTGCTCTCCATGCCACTGGAATCAAGCTATCCTGGCTGAAGAGGGGTGAAACTCCGAAACCAGTCCTAGGATGCTTGTTTCCAGTCCAGGGAGGACCTGGCTTGGCAGTTCGGGCTGGACTGTACCCATGAGGCACAGGGTCAAGACTGATTTGCATATGGCTGGGTTCAAACTGGAACGGCATGGTGAGCAAAAAAACAATGGATTTAGGCCCAGATCTCTGTACTGGGGTGAATGTATGACATTGTTCTGCATTCTGTCCATCAATTGTTGTTTTTGCATTTGGCCCACTAGCAGCAATTGATTTAGAGGCCCTGGGCACACACAGTGCAGTGTACTAGAGACTGAGTAGTAAATCAAATAAGCCAATTATGGAAACACCAATCCATAATAACAATTTACATGGAGAGTATATGCACTTTAGCACTGAATAGCAGTGGTAAAGTGCCCAGAATTTGAAAACCAACACAAACAGAGTAAAAAACAGGAGGCCAAAAAGTGAAAAGTCTGGGGGTAAACCCACTGAAAAAGCCTAACACACAGTCTTAGGGATTGCTGCACATTATATAAATCATTTCAAATGTGGGAATTGCCAGGCATGTAAATTTACGAATGACACAAAAGTGATTCAAATAGCAGATTTCAGAATACGATTGAAGGGTCATTCAAATATTGCAATAGCAAGAATATTATATATTTGATTATATGTCCCTGTAAACTTATGTACATGGGATAAACTACACAAATGGTAAAACAGAATCTGCCAACATTGAAGTCGAATATTATGTAAGACTGAAGGTGTGCCACTGGTCAACCATACAGAGGAGGTGCTATGGAAGTACGTCTCGTTAACAGTGAGATCCAACTCAAGAGGTAGGTTTATACATGAACCATGGCATCTCGAGAATGCAGATGGATGGATCAACTGAAAAGCACTGAGAAAGGACTGAATGATATATTTGATTTGTGAAGTATAGCAGCCATTTTAACCTAGGGCTCTGCTATTATACCATCTCATTAATGGTGACTGGGATTTGGTATAGGCACTGCCAAATGGGCATGAGCTTTGTTCATTCAAAATGCAATTAACTAGTTAAGTATCAGGTATTGCATATGATTCACAATATAAGATGACCTAGTTGGGCCTCATAGTTGTACGTTTATATTTATTTGTGACCCACATGTTCTGCCACAGTAATGTGAGTACTGTCAATACATGAGATATAAAATGATTCATGGTATATATTGAATTATATGACCTCTCTGTGAGGCTTTTGTGGGGGTCCCCTTTTAATAAGTGGCCTTGTTCTCTTTTTCTTCTTGTTTCAATTCTGTTTCCCCTTTCACCTTTTCTCTATTGTTTTTTTCTTTTCTTTTTTTCCTACTTTTTTCGCTTCCCCCTTCTCCTTCCTCCACCCCCCTTTTCCTTTTTTATTGTCTTTCAGTTTAATTTTCTGCTAGTTAAAATTTGGCATTCATTGAGTTGGGTAAATTGCAGACCCATGGCCCCCGTTTTGGAGCGTGGAAGATAAGAGCAATTTTGCTCCCGGCATGTCCTTTCCGATTTCGCTCATTTGGATGCAGACATGTTAAGGCAAAGTGCTGCAGAGGGTTATTGACAAAGGCTTGTGATTTGATTCCTCTCCCCTTTTAGAAACATGGTGAGATGCGATCCACTTCAGGTCGCCCTCACGGTCTTTGTTTGGGGATGAGATACTACACTAGTGTGTGGACCACGCAGTAATATTGAATGTTTTTCACTATACATAGCAGGGTTACTGTGAATGGCCCTATATATTGCTACACTCTAGAATATGGGCTGTCCGTCCTCCCATTTGATTGGATTGTAGTACATGATTTATGTTCATTGTTATGGGTTACTACTATACACAGCCTGGCGGTCTGAGTGAATTTATTATATTGGAGTTGCTTAAGTGGGTGGAACACGTAAGCCCCCATTTGGGGTCCATAAGTTTGTATAGCATATAAGCGGGAATATCTATGCTTAAAATCATGTCTTTTTCTGTAGTTGGCATCCAGATGCCAACTATCAGTGACCAACCCAGCATACGAACGATGTACACTGCTTGGAATTTGGTCAGCAAATGCCAACTAATTGTTTATCAGAACAGATATGTGTGGTACATCCATTAAAAAGCTTGTCCTTCTTTAGCTGGTGCTGGCACATGCAGGGGCATAACTGGGCAGCAGCGAGACTGGGATACCTGTGGAAGTAGTCCACTGAAGTTCTGCACGGGACCATTGAAGCACTCTGGCTCACATATGACACGGGCAGGCAGCCCGACGGTGGTGCAAAATGGCCACCTCAGTCTGGAATTTAGCTGGCGCTATAGCCCCCTTACATCAGAGAGCACTGCCATGGACCTCTAAGCATCTGTTCACCACTCTGAGGACCCTGAGTGAGAGACAGGGTCCTGCAGTGGTATGTGGGGGCCACCGAGTGAGGTCCTTGCAGCAGCTGTGGCGCACCTGCCTCATGGAGTGGAGGAGGAGGCGCACAATCCACAGGCTGACTCAGCAGCTAAACATGTCGTGAGGCTGACAGAGGGACAGAATCTCTCATCTCCTCAGCCAGGTGGAGGAAGATGTTGTTGTTCGGGGGAACACACCTGGGCTCTTGGGGACCCTACCAGAGGATGTCCTGGCCATGAGGGGGACGGCTGCAAACCAGTGACTGCCTCCACTTTGCATGGTGGAGGACCACCACTTGTTTCACAGGCCCTGGATTGTGCTGCCTCCCCGGTGGGGCCCGGGGCCCTCAGGAATCCTAGTGCTCTGTCACACACCCTGGAATGCTCCCTGCAAGGACTTCAGCCTGAGGTAGGCTTCCAATTTTCTTGCCTTCTTCTTGCTCCTCCTCCAGTGGACATCTGGCATAGGGTTGCTTGTGTCACCTGTGTCTGACTCATGGTCAGGCAGGCGGGTTGGGCCCTGCACTACTGGCGGCCTGTGCAAGCCCAATCTGCTGTCATTGTTACGAAGCACACCGGGGATAGGCCTGTGGTGCAGGCCAGAATTTGACTTCCATCAAACGCGTCAGCTGGAGCTGCCCCCCCACGGGGCCTCTGGTCCCTTGGCTGTTCATGCTGCCCACGCAGGACCGGTGGCGGGACAGATAGGCAGGGAGTGGCACCACTCTTGTAAGTATAAGCTCCATTTATTGGGAGAATCAAATCCCCAGAAAATCAAGATGGGCACGACAAACCACCAGTGCCACTTGCCCGGAAAAAAATTGACACATTTATGGCACCGGCAGGGGAGAAAATAGTAATCGGCGGAGACGCCCCTCGGAGTGCTGGCACACTGGGAGGGGGAAACACCACATTGAGGTGTTTCAGGAGTCATACTCAGCACTCGAGTCTAAGATTGGAGAGGTCCGGGTGGATATAGCCCTTCTTCATTAAGACCTACAAAACATTATGGCTATAGTAACCGAGGATGAAGGGCGTATTTCCAAACTGGAAGAGTTTGGAACCTTAAAAAGGAAGTGTTCTGCCTGACCATGACTTTGAAGGCACTCACCGATCTGGAGGATGGTGAAAATATGGCCCGCAGAAGAAAACTTTGATTTGTTGTGTTCCCGGAGGGGTTAACACCGGAGCTCTTTCTGGAGCGATGGGTGAAATCTTGGATTGACGGCGACCTCCTGTTGACCTGCTTTGCTGTTGAGAGGGCGAACAGGTCGCTGGCCAAAAGACCTGCCCTGGGAGCCCCAACCCACCTTATGATTGCACAAATCCTCAACTCCTGAGACAGAGAGATTGTCCTCCAAGAGGCAAGGTCAAAGGCTCAGCTTATGTATCAGGGCAGTCGTGTGATGTTCTTTCCAGACTACACTCGCCTAGTCCAAACCCAGCAAAAATCGTATGACCTAGTGAAGTAGAAACTCAAAGCTATGGGCCTACAATAAATGCTCCTTTTCCCGGCGAGGCTAAGAGCAGTTTACAATGACAAATCACATTTATTTAACACACCCAAATGGGCATGGGACGGGCTAGCAGAACAGAAGTGCCTGCAACTTAACTGGCCACTGCCATGGCCGGATCAAGTGGAGTCATGTGACTGGGAGCCGGGCAGTCAGGGCCGGTGGTGTCCTCGCCAGAGGAAAAGATCCCACAGACAGCGTTGTGACCACTTGGAGATGCTGTCTACTTCAGACTCTGAGAGGGAATGGACCAATGCCCAGGCCCCACCGGCAGCTGGAGGAGATTCTCCCCTCGCGGGGAGAAACTAGAGGTTCTCTTGGAAGGGCAGTTAATGAGACATGACAAGATTTAGTGCACTAGCTCAACTGTATCCTGTACACGGCACATTTTGACTGGGAGGTTGAGGGAGTGAACAAAGAGACAGTTTTTTTGTTCCTGCCTAGTTACGAAAGGGACTCAAGTTTGGGTAACAGAAGCTTCTACAGGGGGAAATATAGGGCGGGAGGGTTAGGGGGATTGGGAATTGTTTGAACAGTTATGTTGTCTGTTTCTTTTTCAGTTTTTTAACCACACACTTTGCTGACTCTGTCCTGAATAGCCCTGACAGTTTCCAACTTTTCTTGCTGGTGCATGGAGAGAGGGGCACCAGTGGACATTCCCTAGGGCTGGGTTCCTTCACTCTCAATCCTCACATCCTTACCTCTGCATTTCTGTTTGGACCATCATAACAAATTCTACAAGACTGATGTGGAATGTAAACGGCTCCTCAACCGTTTTAAAAGGGCAGCTGTCATGCAATTCCTTCACTGCCGTGGGCCCTGCATTTTTATGATCCCAGAAACCTACCTTTTAGGGTCACAATGCTTTTCTTTAAAATGATATGGCTACAATAAGGTATACCATGCCGGGTTTGACCGAGGCTCCAGGGGGGTGGCCATCATGATCCGTACGTCCCTGCGGCTGGTAGTTTCCAGGGTGAACCAGGATGTTCTGGGGATTTATTTGTTATTGGAGAGTTCATTGGATGGGGTCCTTTTCAATTTCCTATGTGTCTATGATCCCCCACAGTTAGGCGCCCTCATGCTGACAATGCTAGGGGATCTTCTGTTCTCTCTCCCCCGGGTGGGGACAATCATAGGGGAGACTTTAATGATATTCTGGGTCCGCTGGATTCCCTGTGCCCCCTTAGACTCGAGATTAGAGAGTGGAGGGGCTGCGCAACTGGGTACTGGGCCTTGGCTTATGTGACACCTGAAGGGTATAGAACCCTAACGTTAGAGAACACACTCATGCCTTGACAGCTCATGGCTCCCTATTTTTGTTACCGGCTTTGGATCTCCTTCACACATGGAGCTCTCATATCCTGTCCCTGGGCCTATCGGATCACCCACCGGTATTGCTCCGGTTGGCAGATCAAACAAGGAGAGGGGGGAAGTAGATGTGGCACCTTAACACCCTGTTACTCCAAGATAGGACTTTCAACCAGATCTTCCAGACTCAACTGAAGGATTGTCAATCAGGGAACAATAGACTTACCAGGGACACTGTGGGGATCGTGCAAGGCCACTATGAGGGGTAACACGTGCTCTAATAGCAGTGGTCACTATTGAAATATCCAGGACTGATTGATACAATGCGAAAGGTCTATTCTAACCTCTAAGAGTAGGTAACCTAATTGATTAGCTAGGCCAGCGCCTGGCAGTGGAGAGGGCAACCCTGTGCCAACTGTACTTGGACTAAACCTGCCACTGTTTCAACCAGGCCTGTCAATGAGTGCGGTGATAAATCTAGTAAACTCCTTCACTGGCTAGCTACTAAAGAACTGGAATCTAAGGTAGTGCCTAGTGTGGTGAGGGCAGGCTGTTCTCGCGCTCTGATGGGCCCTGCCATAGCCTCCTCGTTTGTGTCTTACTATGCTCTTCTCTTCTCTATGCTGGGCACACACGCCCGAAGTGGGAGGCATCTACCCCAGTAATTGCTGATATTCCACTACCCAGGCTCACCTCTGAAGAGCGGGAGACCCTGCACCAGCCATTGACCATGGAGGAGGTTGACAAGGGCCTAAGAGAGCTCAATACAGGAAAAACCCTGGGCCTCAATGGGATTCTGATAGAATTTTACCTTAAAATTGGTCCCATCATATTATTACAACTCCTATCTTAGCTATGTATCTTCAAGCTACAGAATGGGGGCATTTCCTCTTGGGAATGGATCCAGGCATCATTTTGGTGTTGTTGAAACTGGCAAGCCATCAGCCGACTGCAACTCCTACTGGCCCATCTCCCCTCGTCAATGCTGAGGTCAAACTATTCGACAAAGTGTTGGCACAACGGGCCACCCCTGTACTGACCCAGATGGTTCACCCAGATTAGTGCAGCTTTATCCCCCAATGTGGCATGAGACTGCATCAAGAGGGTTTATTTTGCCAAGGTTCGCTTCCAATCATTGCACTGCACCACCACCATGCTGCTTCTTGACTTTCAGAAGGCTTTCGACTCATTGGACTGGACTTTCTTACAAGAGATCCTGGCTGAATGGGCTTATGCGCTCGATTCCAATCCTATATCCGGGTCTTATATGTCAAACCACAGGCACAAGTGCAGGAAAATGGAGTGGTATCCCCCTGGTTTCTTATTAGAAGAGGCACGAGGCAGGGCTGCCCCATGTCACCCCTGCTCTTCTCCCTGGCAATTAAACCATTAGTGGCATGGATACGGTGTAATGCTCAGGTCTGGAGGTTTGACTGGGGGTAGACCTAGAAGACAGGATAGCGTTATATGAGGATGACATCCTCCTATTTATGGCCTGTCTGGCATAGACCGGACCCGCCTTTTCTCCATTTTGGACACCTTTGTGTCCGCCTTAGGATTAAAGGTGAACTGTCCTAAATCAACACTGATTCCTGTGCGGGGTGACAGAAGAGATGAGAGCTGGCATCCAAGCCTCCCCATAAGGCACCCCAGCTTCAACTATCTGGGGATCCAAATGTCCTGGGAACCAGACCTGGCATGGAACCTTAACCTCAGACACCAAGCTACCACTCAATGTGTTGGGGAGGATGGCCCGGTGTAAAATGATGATCCTTCCACGCCTATTGTATACCCTCCAGAATGACCCTTTCTCTATCCCAAACCACTGGCTGGCCACCATTGGCCAAAGCCTGTGACGTCATATGGGCGGGTAAGCCCCCCAGGATATTCTTTGCCACGAGTGTCAGATTGACATTCAATGGTGGCTTGGCCATGGCTGATATTCATCTCTACTACTGGGATGCACATTGGTGGTGAATGATTGGGTGCATTGAGGGTGGGCGGACCTGGCCTTCAGACTGGAAATCTCACAGAGTTGTCTAGACACCTCACGGACCTGTTATACAGGATGCCTATACAGTGGTCCCTCCCGGAGGTGACCAGGGTGGTGTTCTAGACCTGGAGGGCCATGCTGCATTGGATGGGCTGGGACCGCAAGGGATTGCTGGAGATTTCGCTTTGGACTGGCAGGTGGTTGAGTCAGGTGTCACAGTTGAATGGCTTCAAAGACTGAGCTAGAATAGGCATGTCAAAACTGGACAATGTCTAGGAGGGTGATCACATGAAATCTTTTGCTACCCTTCAAATTGAATTCTCTCTCCACAAGTCCCAATTCTACCATTATCTTCAGCTCAGGCATGTCTTGGCAGGCCTCTGGGGGCCCTGGAGGGGTCCCTGGAATACAACACCCTGGAAGCTCGGTTCCGCCTAGGACCAGTGGCGAAAGGGGCATTTCTCAGGTATAAAGACCCCTGCTCAACCACTTGCCATGTAACTTTTCACATCTGAGAGCCTGGTGGCAAGGCTGGGTGGGGCCTATCAAAGATGCGGAACAGACTGAAACCTGTATGGCACCATTTACCCTGGCAATATCAGCCAGACTACTCCTGATCCAATTACACTTTTTACACTAAAAATATTTCACACTCAGATGGCTGTGGGAGATGAAAAGGCTCCCTGAAGCTACCTGCGCTAGATGTCAGGACAACATGGGAAATTTCTTCCATATGGTGTGGGGATGCCATCCTATTCAGCATTACTGACTCACCATCTTCCGTACTCTCTCTGCTGTCCTGGGTCAATGGATCAAGGCATCATCTAGAATTGATCTCATGGGGATCCTGGAAGATTTGGACCGATCCAGGGATGAGCGAATCCTGGTGGGAATGGGGATGGTGTTGGCAAAGAGCGACATAGCAAAATACTAAACGAGGCCCAGGCCCCTTCACTGAGAGAATTGAGATCAGGTATAGACCATTGTGCAAAGCCGGAGGAACCTATCTATATTGCAGAATGTGCCTAAAGAAACATGCCAGGGTGTGGGGCAAATAATGGTCCTATATGGAGTCGAAGGGAATTGTAAGTAGGAGGAGCTGGTGGGCTCCTTAAGCATACAGTGATTGTCATGGTTCTTTGTTGCAGGTTCCCTGCATTGACCAGTGAAAGGTTTGTTTTGTTTTTGGTCAAATCTAATAAAAAGGTTCTTATAAAAAACACAGCCTGTCTCTACATTCTAACCTAAGAGGTGTTATGCCAGATCGCACCCTTATGTCCTGAAGAGACCTACGTAAATTGCATATAGGGTTGAAACATTGACATTTGTAATAGGGACTGTCTTCAAATAATTGAAGGCAGTATTCAGAGAATATACATTGAACTGCTGATTTATATGGAATTTGGAGACATCCTGATTGTAGATATGTTTCATTGTTAATGTGGCACAACAGTGCACCTTTGAGAATTGCACCATCTGTATTATTTTTAAATGTATATGATACATTACACCTGTTTGAGAATAAATGGTGCAAATTGGTTATGATGTTGAGAGAGTGCTATATCAATTGTATAACAAAAGAGTCCCACGGAACCATCCAATGTGTTCTTGCTTGTTACCATGGTTCTGTTTTCAGGCATCAGGGTTAGGTCCTTTGTAGTTTTATTTTTATATGAGCAGACCTGAACCATAGGATGCAGTTCTGCTCCTCCTAAAAGTGGAGATGAAAAATGTAGCAATAGGTGCTCCAAAAATGCTGCCACAGCAGGGTGGTAGCCATTTGCTGCTGGTAGAAAGTCTGGGAGGCTGGCCTTTGATCTCCAGGTTGCTTCCTGGAAAGAATGTCTATAGCCGTCTCCCCGTCCACCTAGGGAGTTTAATGATCTTGCATGCTAGGGTCATTGGCTCTGTGTGTTGCCTTGCCAATGGTGGTTCTTTTCACTTCAGGTTATCATTAAAGTGATATGCTCAGTAAATATAATATGTTTCACAGCGTTAACCAGCCTTCCGAAAATAGTATCTTTGACATGTTGTAACTTTTCTGTCTCTTGTCTATACAGCATTATTGTGAAAACATTACAGCCAAGTCCACACCTTTGTTTCATGCCTGGCCAATGGCTACTGTCTTTTTCCCTCTGAAATCTTCGCAGTGGGCAGCCCTGGCAATCAGTATCAAGCTCCTTGAAAAAACGCTATTCAATTCATTTAAACAAATGTAACATTGAACTTTAGAAGTCTGAGCTTTTGTTGGCTTATTTTTTCCAATTCTATATAGAGCAAACTTTACCCGAAGGTATTGGAGCACTTTACAGGAGCACCAGTTATTTCACACACTTATTTACTTATGCCTACTATCTCTACTAGGGTATAGGCCATCAACTTGGACTCTCCAGCCATCTCTAGTTATATCACACATGGCCACATTGTCTATTTCTTTTTTGTTTTTTAGGCATAGGAGATTACATGTTGTGCTCAGAATCACAGGTTGTCGAGTCAACGCTGAGACTCGAACCTGTTTCCCAGTTCCAAAGT
The DNA here is from genome assembly GCF_964204655.1 of Triturus cristatus. Taxonomy (NCBI): domain Eukaryota; kingdom Metazoa; phylum Chordata; class Amphibia; order Caudata; family Salamandridae; genus Triturus; species Triturus cristatus. The sequence goes on along the minus strand of NC_140593.1, from coordinate 714,379,848 downwards.
CAGCTACTCTGGCTGTAAAGTCACATCCTTTCCCCTTTTGCCGGCTCTGCAACTGATGAGTGTCCTCGTAAATGGCATGCTAAAGTAGCTTTCGAGTTCGACTTGGTTTTTTTAAAGCTAAATTTGTTTCTGTTTATATACATACATTTTTGCAGATTTATATAACGCGAGCGTGGCCTAATTGAATTGGAGAGTTTACATGAGCATCAGAAACATTACTTTATTCATGGGGAACCAGCATTAATCCTCCTGATATTCTGTTGCCTGACTGGTTTTGGAGCCTCCAGCTCCTTATTCATAGGTATGGCTGTGAATCTGCAGATATTTTCCAGCATGCTTATAGCTACTTCATTCCTGCCCTCAGTGGGCTGCACAAATGTGTATTTTCACCCTCGCCTTCTGGGATTTGTAGTATGCTGGGAATCCATTTATCTTCCTAAGTAGGTTCTGCAAGATAAACAGTTTTTAGTCCATTAGTCTTGCCCTCCAGTATATATGAGAGTGAGTTATTGTGAGAGTGGCTGTATGGATGAGTGTGTGATTGTATCAGTGATTGTATAAGAGAGTAAGTATGTGTTAGTATCTGTATGAATAAGTGAGAAGTGAGGTGGTGTGTGTATAACTGTAAACGTGAGAAAATGGGAATTTGATTGATTCTTTGCATGACTGACTAGGTATCTGAGTAACTCTATGGATGGGTGGCGGTGTGTGAGTGTCTGTATAGGTGTATGAGTGCATATGTTAGTGCTATATTGATGAGTGACTGCATGTATGAGTGGCTGTATGGGCGAATGAGTGGATGTGTGAGTAGACCTAGGAATCAGTGAGTGGGTATGTAGTAACTGGTATTGGTATGTCAATGGTTTCGAAAACGGTAGTCTGTATTTTAGAGTTGGTGTATTAAAGGTTATATTAGGGTGTGAAGAGGTGCATCAGATTATCACGTGGATGATGTGATCAGTGATGTAATTAGTGATGTCATTTGAGATGTCATCAGTGATGTCATCAGTGATGTCACTGACCATGTCATGAATGATGTAATATGTGACGTCATCAGCAGTGCATTGCGGGGGCGCGAGTTATAGTTAGCTCAACTATCTATAACAGCTGGATTTCTATGGTTTTGTACGAGTGAAATGTCCAACTAACTATAACGTCCCTGAAACCGATGTTTTTTTCAGTACATTTCTAAGGTTTTTTAAATGATAATTTCAATTTTTTTATGTGATGTTTATGTAAATTTATTTTTGTGCCTTGTTTGTAGTGTCCTATATTGTACGTGCATGTGGTGGGTATTTCCTTGCATATGTAGGGCTATGAATTATTGTTTAATGCTATAGTTGTGTGAGGGAAAGCAGATAAAATTATATGAAATAATCAGCAATCAACATGTGCTACCGATACAGGGAGTAATAGCATGGTCTCTGATAATTTAAAGGAGGTTGAATTTATTGTGTAGGAGGTACACCTATTTTTAGTATACTAGTGGGCCTGCAGTACTAATAGTGCCACCCACTAAAGTAGCCTTTTAAAACATTGACTAACATGGGGTTATCTTAATACATTTAATAAGTGATAACTTTTAATTAGGAGCAGATATAGATATGCTGTTTAGACTCCAATGAATTGCAATTTAAAACCTGCTTTAATGGTAAAGTCAGATTTTTAATTCACAATTCTGAAGATGCCACTTTCAGAAAGTTGGCATTTTCTTGTCCTACAAATCGGTGCCTTCTGCCTGTGTCCTGGGTCATATGACTGTGAATGGCTTTGCTGTTGGCGTTTGTTATTTCCTTCCAGGCAGTGACAGAAAGGGCGATTAGTGGTGAATGGGATGGGCCATCCTGCCAGGATGGTTGGGGGCAGAGCTGTATCCAGCCCTGCTTACATTTCAAAGAGCTTTGCCTCCACCACAAATGAACCTAACACTAGTATTTTGTCTTGTGGAGTCTTGATAGGGGAAGGGAAGAGGTTTCCAGTACCAGATGTGAGGGTAGTACGGAAATCACCCCACTTCAAAAGCTGGCACCAGATATAGATATTGCACCTCCAGAGCCACTCTTCAGTATACTCCCCAACCTGCGGACATTACAGATGAAGGAGTACCTTGTTCCTCAGAATACTGCCTTGCTGCTTGAGGCCTGCCTTGTTCCCTATAGGATTGCCCTGCTACTACCAGAGGTCTGCCCTAATTCAGAGGACTGCCTTGGCTCCAAGAGGGTTGCCTTGTTGCTTGGGGCCAGCTCTGTCTCTGAGAGGAAAGACTGGGCCTGCTCTCTTCATCTCAGGCTACCTGAGTAACTCCAAAGATCAGTTGGCTGACCTCCTACTTGAGCTACAACAAGCACCTGAGGCCTCCTTGCAACTGCCTAGCTGACCTGCTGCACTGGACCTGCCTGGACCTGCAACTGGGCCTGCCTGAACCCTGGTGACTTCTGCTTGAGTTAATTCTTGATCGCAAAGAAGTGCCTCCCCAACCCTTGGCTGGTATCAGCTAAGCTTCTCCTTTTAAAGAATGTGAAACACTTAAGTTTTCACCTGGAGTTTTGGACTCTTTGCAACCACAAATGGGCCTGTTTGTGCAGAGACTCTGCTGTCTGTGACCACCGCAAATCCATAGTTCTGGTGAACCAAACTCTTCATGCTACAGTGACTGTCATTGACTAAGAGCGATGTAGGATCTGCAGTTCACCCTACAACAGTGACCTGCTAGTCAAAGCCTCCTCTAAAGCAAACAGAACTCTTCGTGCCAGACTTTGAGAAGGTGACTTTTTCAGCCGGACTAACCTGGTCCCTGTATCTAGCCTGCACTCCATTGCAACTGTCCTGAATTAGTGAATTTTCCCCGGTCTAGCACAACCAGATGATCGCAAATGTTGCTTTTAGGTACTACATTTACCTAAGACTTTGAAATTTAATACCCTTGTTTCTACTGAATGAATTTTTGTCATCTAGTATAATTTTATTTAGTAAAATATACTTTATTTCTCTTTTTGGTTTTGGATTTTTCTTGTGTTGTGTTTTCACTTTATCACTGTTTGTCTGCTGTATAAATACTTTATACTCTGTCAGTAAGTTAAACTCGACTGTTTTGTGCCAAGCTACCAGAGGGGTAAGCACAGGTTAATTTAGTGACTTTTGTGGTTAACTCTGACAAAGGCTGTGGTTGTTACCTGAGTGGGGCTTCCATCCCCCTCAGCCAATAAACTGATTTTTTTACAGTGGCGAGTTGAATGTAAAAAGAGGTTTCTATTGGCCTGTGTATGGGAAACCTATTGTGGGTGGTTGGTTGGTAGGTCTGGAAAACTGTGCCTAGGTGAACCAGGGTGCTTCACTGTAGGACTTAGCACAATTAATTGAAATGGATTCCCTCCCTAACCAGTGGTGAGACACTGTGAGTAGAGATTGAAGCATGCATTAGTGCTGGGATGATATGGTGTGAGTGGTAGATGAAACTTGCATTTGTGCTGGAGTAATAAGTTATGAGTGGAGGATGAAGAATGCAGGGAGATGCTGGGTCTTTCATAGTTTGCTGATGCTTTTGCTAGAAGTCTGAGTACTCTTTCAAGTTTGGGGATGCTTGATACACTACTCATATTTTCACAGGTCACATACCTCTCCAAGATCTAGGTGCATCCTGTGACTTACCAGTCACACATGTCCAGAGGAAGCCTATCAGTTGCAATCAATTGACGGGTCTCTTCTGATGAATACAACTACCATTAAACATGTCTCCCAAGATATCCAACACTGGCTGTGCTAATATTTGATGGCCAAACACTTTACTTATGAATACCAACTCAACAATGAACTGCATGAACCATAATGGATTTGGAATGGCGGATGCTAATATGTCAACAGTGTGTTCACATTCTCTGTTATGTTATTGTTAGGCAACCCTTGGAACTGTGTGACTGATAGTGCTTGAAGTGGGAAAAAAGTTACTTTAGAATGCCATAAATTGCTAGTTAACGTTTGGCAGCAGAAAGGGGCAGAGTTAGTCATGAAGAGCAGACTGAAAAAGTCAAGATATGCATTATTTTAAAAACTGTCCAAAGAAATTACCAAGAAGAAATATGATATGTTATGGGGATTTGGCTAGCACGGCTAATCATCCATGACAGTCCAGGGTTGGTGCAGGCATGTAGGTGTGAAGCTGAAAGTGTTGGTAGTTTACTTTGGTGAGTTAGATGAGAAGTCAGGTATTCAGGAAGTGAGAAGGAGGCTCTGATGTGTTGTGTGATGTTCTTCCAGGTCTTGGGGGCGATGTAGAAGAATGCCAGATCTCCTGTTCTGCATTTGTGGATGCAGTGTATGTGCGAGTGAGAGTGAGGCTGAGCACAGGTGTCTGGTGGAAGTGGAGGCATTTGTTTAGGTATGTTGGTCTGATGTTTTGCAGTACCTTGTATGTGTACATGAGGAGGTTGAATTGACTATTTGTGTTTGGTGAGCAAGTGCTGCTCTCTGAGTTGTGGTGCGATGCGGGTGTGTCATGGGAGGTCAAGGATGAGTCTTGCTGCAGCGTTCTGGATGGACTGGAGTCACCGGAGAAGATGATTGGAGATAGTGGCGTACAGTGCAATACTGTAGTCTAATCTTGTGATGTGGGCTTGTGTGATGGTGCATCTGGTGATCCGGGGTAGCCGTTTGAAGATCTTGCGGAGAATGAGGAAAATATGGAAACAGGGGGAGCTGCCCACGTTGACCTGTGCTGGCATGTTGAATTTGTCATCAAGAATGATTCACAGTACAGGGTCCGACAGGGCTGTTCGTTGGCTCTTACTCTCTTTTCACTTTTCATCAACGGAGTGGTCTAGCTGAAGTCCCTGCTGATGCCCCCCTCGGGAGGGGGTGTCAAAGTAACAACCTTATTGTTTGCAGATGACATGTTATTAGTCTCAAAGACCCCCAGGGGTCTGCAATTGCTCTTAGATCGCTTCGAGGCATTTTGTGGAATGAGAGTCTTGGAGGTCAACACCTCGAGACTAAACTTCTACTGTTGAATCCCCACAAATTGTTTAAAGGCAAATTGGTTTTGGGGGATCCCCATTGAGAGAGTGGCTACTTTTGACTATCTGGGTGTAACTTTCTCTGATGAAATGACCCGGAAGCACCACATTACAAAACGGATCCTTCAGCAAAAACAGACCACAGGGGCCCTGGTTAAAGAGCATAGGACCTCCCAGACCAAACCTGTAGCAGCACCACTCCAGATTTATAACCATAAGGTAGTGGGTTCTGCACTGTATGCAGCAAAACTTTGAGGATTTAAAAATTTGGAAGGTCTTCTTGTTACCGAGAGCAAGTTCCTGAGATCCCTATATTCGCTTCCTCTGAGCACTCTCCTCCATCCATTAAGGCTAGACATGGGGAGACCCTAAATTGTGGATAAAACGAGGCTTCGTCCTCTGCTCTTTTGGCTGCACTTGAAATTAATCCTGAGCTCTCCTAATATGCTTCTGCTCCAGAAGAAGTATGCACACTTGACCGCTTTAATGGGGTGGTTCACTAAGGTCAGGTCACTGCTATCAAAGATTGGATTGGGGAGCTCGTGGGACACTAAAGATCCCACATTACTGCCCAGTAAAGAACTGGTCAAGACTCAATATTGGAATTGAGTGGTGCAGACTACTGTTACCCATCCATCTGGGGGCCGTCTCAAATCAGAATTTAGTGAATTCAAATTGCGAAGCACCTCTGAACAGTACTTGGAGGTCATCACAGTCCCACAGGATAGGATGCTTTACATCCAATTAAAATCTGTTTCCCTTCCTGTGAACTCTTTTACAGCTGCTTGTTGATGGCCCTCCTCTCCAATGTAGTACTGCTCAGGCTGCCCTCACACAGTTGAGTCAATTAGCAATATTTTCTTTGCCTGCCCCATGTACAACTCTCCGAGAATCAAATGGTTAGGCCCCGTTTGCAGGTTGCTTGGAACTCAATGCCACCAAGAAGCGTAGCGCATACTAAAATCTGACTCTAGGCCTCTAGTCACTTGCGCAGTTCCCAAGTTCCTTGGTAAAATGTGGATTATTAGAAGATGCGATGCAAAGATGCGTTAGCGCACATTTCCTTTTCTTTTCTACCAATTCTGCTAGCCCATTTCTTAGAAAACATTTACATGTCTTCTACAGTTTGTACAGGTCTACTTTTAACATTGTGTCTCCATGGTGGGTGATGCTGCACAAGTTTTTGTTCCCACATTTTATATTCCCTCGATTGTTGTTTTAATTGTCACACAATTGGTCGCTATAATCAAGTCAATTGAAAATCGTTGTGTTGTTTTTAATGAATTCTTGACACATACTTGTCTTGAACTCAATTACTGTATGTATTTGCACTTTTATGGTCGTAATGACCGAAATGAAGTTTTTATGATGATGATTCACAGTTTCCTGGCATGCTATGTAGGTGTTGGTTTGAGCTCTGATGGCAGCCAGCTGGAGTTCCAGGGAGAGTTCTTGTTTCCCAACATCAGCACTTCCGTCTTGTCAGAATTACTTTTCAGGTAGTTAGCTCTCATCTAGTCTGCTAAGTTGATCATGCATTTGGAGAAGTTGGTTCTGGTGGTGGTGGACCTGTCAGTCAGAGGGGATGAGTTGGGTGTCATCGGCGTAGGATGAGATGGAGATGCCATGGGATCTGATGATGTTAGGGAGCAGCATCATGTAGATGTTGAACAGGGCGGCCTGAGTGATGATCACTGAGGGACTCCACAGACCAGATTCTTTGATTCCAATGTGCAGGGTAGCAGTCCAACTCACTGTGTTCTTCCTGTGAGTAAGGAGCATATATAAATCAGGGCTGGTCCTTGGATGCCTTTGTTGTGTAGGCTTCTGACAAGGGTGTGGTGGGAGACTGTATCGAAGGCAGCAGAGAAATAGAGAAGGATAGTATATGTGATAGTAAATCTGCTCTGGCTTACTTAATTGGTTGTAAGTGGGGTTTTTAAAATAATTAAGGGGTTAAGGCACCTGCTATAAAGATCTTTGTGTAGCCAGCAAGTTCCAGAGAATAATAGTTGTAAGACAACTCTTGTGGTTTATGCACTTGCTGGAGCGATCTCTGTGCTGTCTAGTCATAGAATTAACTAATCACTAAATAGCACAGAGGGTTAATGTGCCTGTTCCAAAGCACAGTGTGTCTACAACATGCAGGTCACAGATTGGTATGTAGATAGCTCAGTGAGTTAATCTTTTTGCTCCAGATATCATTGTGTTACTTGCAGGTCACCAGTAACAATCTTTGTTAATAGTGCTTAGTGAGTTATGAACCGATATCTGGAAGTTGCTTGCAAACTGCAGCACATTCGTTTTTCTCCTTAGAGGGGTAGTTTCTAAATTGTTTGTTATTCTGAGGTCATTGAAAAGCGTTGCTTTTGGTAGTGATTGACACTTCTTAGTATGTGCTACATAAATGGTTATTAGTGTAAATGTTCATCCAGGCAAATACATCTGACTTTCCAACAGTGCATGCATATCAATATATAAAGAACTTGGAAAAGTTAAAACCTGCCTCCCCATCATCCATAAACCCTTCTGTTCTTGCAACCTAGACAAGCAAGTAACACTCAACTCCATGGATGGACAGATATGCAATTTCCCTCTCTCTGCAACTCAGCACACCACCTTTCATCTCATCTACAGGCCTCCAAGCAGCACAAGGACTTGATGAATTCTCAGACCTTCTCACTGTGGCTTCCATCCAATATAACTACACCATCCTTTTAGGTGTCTTGCAACTCCCAGACAACACAACCTCAAAAAACACAAGATACACTCTCTTCAATGTCATTGATACACTTGACATGGTACTGCATGCCACACAACCAACACACTCCAAAAGCCATATCCTCAACTTTGTCTTATCACAATCACTAACAATCCAATCCAAACCACCCATACCCCTGGACTGGACCAATCACTTTACCATCCTGCCAACAAACCAAGCTAGACACAAAAGAAGAGACCAAATGTTCAAAAACCTCTCCATAGAAAATCAAATGCTTTAATTCATCTCTCAGCCTACCAACTACATGTCCTATGCCAACAACCTTCTAAAAAACTTCTACCATTTTTTGGAAATCTATTTGAACATCCATGTCTCAATTACAATATGCAGGTGCAAATCAAAGCCTTTAGCACCCTGGTACTTTAAAGATTTTGCTGAAAATAAATATAGGATCCATCTACAAACAGCAAAAAAATGGACAACATTACTCCTGAGTACCTCTTGATACTGAAGTCCCTTCGCCAACACACAGACAGCTTATCACATCAGCCAAAGCAAATTTCTATACCAAAAGCATCGATGAAGTTACCACCAGAAGCAAAGTGCTATTCAAGATAATGAAGCACTGCATCAATATCCTCTCTAGCCACCTATTCCTCACTCCATAGAAAAAATGCAATGCCATCAACCTGTTCTTCTTCCATGTAAAATTACAGATTTTCTGACAGCACATCGACTACATCAAGCCTGACTCAATTCTTACACCCAACCCTTCCCACATAATTCTGCAATGGCCGGCCTTCAAAGCCCTATCACTCACAAATCTTGCAATCATGTTCAACTCCCTCAAAGCCATTTCTTGTGAAGATGATGACTTACTATCGCCCATCATCAAAGTTCTCTCTGTAGGTGTTCTCTTACCCCTACTTACTATTATCAATTTAATACTAGAAGACGATGAGGGTCAAACCCTGTGTGCACTGGTGAGTATTCTAGCATCAATCAATAATAATAGTCATCAATTTTGACACTCAACCTCTTAAGGGTCATCGTCCAAACCACTCTTCAAATAAACATTTTTTGATAATGAAGAAGGAGCGTCGTTGTATAATTCCATTTCACAATAAAATATTCAAGTCCAACAAAATAGATCGTTACGATGACTGCTTCATGTCTTGTTCTTTATTTTATAATTGCAGTCATTGTAACAATACCTTTTGTTGGACTTGAATATTTTATTGTGAAATGGATTTATACAACGGCTCTCCTTCTTGATTATCAAAAAATGTTTACTATTATCAATGCCTCCCCCACTCACGGCATCTTTCTAGAAGCAGTCAAGACAGGCTAGATCCTCCCACTCCTCTACTTAACTCCATCTCCTCTTACTTATTGACTTTATGCTTGTCTTTGAACATTTATAGTGCTCCATTGCCTTTTGACTAAGTTCGCATTATATAAATACCATATACATATATGCAAACCACAGTTTATCTGTTAGGCACCAGTGAAGTGACAAGATTAGTGTATTTGTTTCCTCTACAGCATTAGCATCGCAATGTTAGTCTCTGGCTAGCTTCCAGCCAGGAAGACACTCGAAGGACATTTTGATAGGACTTTAAGTGAGGCTTTGTGTTGTGCCCAGATGGAACTGAAAAATACCAATTTCACCACCTGTAGGTTGCTCTGAACACAAATCAGGGGACAATGAGGTAGCTTCTGAAATCATCTCAATGTATGAACAATACACATGCGTTCGGTCAGGATACTTCACTGGGCCAGCCTAGACCCGAGATCTGGCACACTAAAAGCTAACAGATATGGGAACTGGCTGAACTCCCCAGTTTTCCAGCACTGGCAATTAACAAGTCATAGGATGCACAAACATGCTTGTAGCGGTACTTTACAGGAGAAACTAAAAGCAGCATAGTAAGCACCCTTAAACCAAATTGACTGTTGCCTACTGGCGAATGCTATTTATCATGAAACACGTCTTAAAGGATGTCCAGCACTGGCTGTGCTAATATCTGCTGCCAAAAAATGTTATTCGTGAGTACTAACAGAAGAATGAACTTTATGACTCATAATGCCATTGACAGGACTGGTGCTAGTATGCAGCAGTGTACCCCCACCCTCTATTAATAATTTACCCTGTTTTGCAAACAGAACATAATGTATAAATAGGCATGACTTGAAAGTGTTAGCATGTTTTTCATTTATATTAATTACATTTTAAAAATATTTTAATACATTTAAAAATATGCACCCTTGTAATTTAACATTACACCGAGGCAATGTTAATCACTGTTTTGATGGCTCAAGGGCAAGTTATTAGTTTGTTTTCTTTACAGAGGTGTGGTCATCTCAGTGACCTTCTCCATTTCGCTTGCTTCCATAATGCTCTCACTTAATAGAAACATTGTTTTCATCACTTCCATTGTAACTGTTGATGACTGGAGCCACTTTAGCATGATTTGAATGTTGGGGTCCCAGGACTGTGAGGAGAGCTTCAAATTCTCTAAAGATTGTATGTGCAGGGAAGTCTGTGAAAAGACTAGCCTGCGCTTGTGTGGTACGGGGTGGTCTGCAAAGCTCCCAGAGAGTGGAACTGTTTGCCCACTTGACCTCCCACCTGTTAAGATCCCTGTGCTTTGAGGTGGTAGTAGAACTATTTGTTTTCCAGGCAACTTGCCTGGATGCTTGTGCGTGTATCACCTGCTGTGGCACCTTTACTTAGGGTCTGTCCTTTGTAGAGCTGCTTAACTGTGGGGCCGGTCCTGTTCAGAACTGCGGGCCAGATGTGCTAAATTCTTATTTTGCATTTCCTAAATAGCGATTCCATAGGAATTTCGTAGTGCACATGTAAGTGCACAATTGTTCTGGGGCATTTGTGCTCTTCATGTCACATTAAAAAATGCATTATTAAATAGAGTTTTTAATTCTGCACATGGTTACCATTGACTTTGAGTCAATAGTAATAGCATTTGCTAAACGCCCAATTCCCATTCAGGAAATGCTTTGTACATGTGCTTTAGGAATCATAAATAGGTAATCACTATTTGCGATTTTGTAAATCATGGTCGCAATTTGCGATTTCAGCCGTGTAGAAATCGGAAACTGCGATTGTGATTTGTCCTTTGTACATATCAAAATGCAATTTAGCATTTATTAACAGCTCAAAATGGTGATTTGGACCGTTAAGAAATGCTAAATCACTTTGTACATCTGGCCATGCACATCTCCAAGGTTTCCTATACACAAGGCTGTCCATCATCAGGCTGCTTGCATGGCCGATTTCTAGCAGGGCTGCCTATATGCACATTGCTTGTAATGCTGAGTTTGCACATGGTCAACTGTGTGGCTGCCTTTGCTGAATAGGTCCTGTATGTGATGTAGTGTCTTGTAAATTTGTATAGCAGAACGTTTCTGGTCCCTGATTGACTCTTTAGAAGAATGACGTAATTGTTTGGGTGTGTCGGAGCGTGGTTAATAAAGTTCATGAGCAATGCAGACAGTCAGTTAATGGTTGCACTCTGAAGAATTAGGCTGTACACTAGAGAGCTCAGTGTGTGGTGCGTTATTTGCATGCTGCCGGGTTTGGGAAGGTGCTACATGTGGGAGTGTCTGAATGAAGAGCTATTTCCAGGTTAGCCCTACGGGCTGCCACATCACATTAGTTCTACAAGGTTTTCTTTGAATGCTGATTAATTTACAAATAACAGTTGTAGCCACTATCACAGAACTACCTAATTGTGTCCCTTAATTCATGAAAAAACTTTGCAAGCCCACCCTAGCCCAACTGTAAGAGGGCTCGATTAACTGATGTTACCAAATGGTGACCAACAGAATAATATATGTACTAGTAGTAGTAGTAGTAGTATCTTTATTCGATTTTTACATTAAAAAATCATAAAAGCACAACAACATACAAGGGGATTTTAAATGATTTTTGCCAACTCCATGTCTTCACAGTTAATGATGCTATAAACACAGGAATATATGAAACATGTCACTTGATCACATTTCACATTCTTATCTCCAGATGATGATTTAATATATGCACTATGTAGGGGTTCCACTCGTACACCAAGGCGTCTTTGTCAATCTTTTTCTATGCTATTGTTCATGTCTCAATTCTTTCAGTCTCGTTAGTTCCAAAAATATGCAGTGTACAGGAGGTTTGTAACAAGAAGTAGCCTTTAATTTTCATTTTGTCATCGAAGACGCAGCCAACACATTTCATTTCCTGTAATAGGTGCTCCTTCAGGGTAGTGACAAATCATACATAAATTAGTCACATGAACATTCCATTAGTAAAATAATGTCACATCAATGGAAATTAATACATTGCCATTCAAAGTACCTTTAAAAGAAAACAATTTTTTAAACAAAAATATATTGTCCTAAATTAAATTCATGGGCATCTTTTCACATTGTCTATACACCATGAATTCCCACAATCTTAAAGACAATGTGAATCATCTCCTTACACAGGTTAATAGCACTGAAATCTATGAACCATTTTGCTATCAATTCTACTGACAAAGGAGATACCAGGAAATGTAAATCAACTCGAATTTTGAGTTACACATTGTTTGTCAAATGAAACTTTTGTTCAGAAAGTTTTCAATAGAACTTTGCTTACATTTCCGTTGAAATAGCACCCAGCACACCAATTAAGTAGTTTTCACACACATCAACAATATTCCAATAGGGCTCAAGCAAGAATTGGTTTAAAAGTCTGTCAATCTCTCTAAAGCCTGCAGTCATAAAAATGTTTTACAAATTCCTGAAAAATAAATTAGACCATCTACATGTTTTATCCTTTGCACAATACTGGGGCAGGACGATGTTTAAAACTCAATATTGTGATAACTAAACCAAAATGCCAGAGGCCTAATGGAAACGGTGGGAGTAGAATACGTGACAATTACAGTGGGAACCATGAGCAGAGGGACTAACAGATATTAAACAACATGAGTTTGACCTGAAGTTGTTGACCAGAGGGTATTGAAGTCCTATGTAGTTTTGAACCGGTGGCTTCCCAATTAAATTGTTCGACTAAACTAGCACCACTAGGTCCTATTCCATACTTATTACTTGTGGGTTTGCTCAAACTTCCTGATGTGTCTGATTCTCAGTGGAGTGCTGTGAACCATGCAATACTGCCGGCTCCTCTCCATTCTCTCCTGCTAGCCTATACCATAGACGTAACTCACAATGCCAGCATTTGATTGCATTAGCCATCATCTCTACCTGCTATGAGCCCATCTAGCTTTTCCTTCTGATTTTAATATCTCTCCGATGTGAAAACATCATACTCTGTGTTCATATTAGGTGTCCTGGTCTCTCCTTACTGGTCCTTAAACCTATTTCTTCTTGTGAAAGTCGTCTATGAATTGGGTCACCAGTCTCTCTATCACTATGCCCTGGATTGCTGGTGGTTCCATTCTGAAGTGCAAGTCTCACTGAATGACATCCTTTCCATTACATAATCATCTTCAAAGCAAATATCTGACTAGACTGCAGTAACAATTTGTAGTTGCTTGGAAGAGCTGTCTTTTGTTTGTTATTCTGCCCCTTTCATTTATATTATTATATCATTTTCCTAATACAAACTATTATTAAATATATTAATTTATTTTACATATTTCAGTTTTTTTAATCTGTACTTTTATCTAAATAGTTAATATTATTACAGAATGATACAAATATGTTTTCTATACGTAGGAATTATGTCTGACTTGTTTTATTGGTTGTTTCATTTGGTGGTTGTGTGTGTATACATTGGTGTTCATTATAGTAGTGTGTATGAGCAAAGGTTTCAAGATAGTGCAGTCCTTTGTTGTTTGGGAAGAGAGGGACTTTAGTAGCCAGTATGTAATGCATCTGCCAAGCTGGTTTGGCTACTTTATGTCATATTTTTTGTGCAAGGTATTGTGTTAAAGTTAGTTGTTGATAGCTTTGTTCTTTTTTTAAAGTTTCTATGAATTGGAATAGGATGGGGTGGCTCCTTCTAAGAGTACCTTTGAAGAAGTGTTACCAGACTTCTACTGTGCTATTAGTTTTGGCTTGCTCTATATGCATTCCACCAGGGTATGTGGATGTTGTGTATGTGCCCAATCTAAGTATCTTCAAAATAGTCTAAAAGGCTGAAAGTTTTACCTCATTTGCCTGGGAGAGTGATGATTTGAGCAATATGTATACTGTTTGGTCAATCTTTCCGGTGTATGTAAGCTTTGATAAGTAGTCAATACTTAGGACCTGAGTTACAGTTTGGAGCAGGGGTTACTCTATCACAAAAAAAGACAGATATCCCATCAGTCATATTATAAGTACATTATATCCTATGGCACCTCTAATATGATGGATCTTGCCATGCAGAATGTTGTTTTGTTCTGTTTGAGTTACTTTTAGATTGTCATTAATATATATCTCACCAAATATTCTTGGGGCTCTGGTGGCTTGCCTTAAGGTCATTCTTGTTCTAGGTATTAGTTCTTTTGTATTAAGTATTAAGTGCAACTGTCCCATTATTTCTTCAGAAACATTTGGAATTTTACCTTTTAAAGTTGTTGCTTTTGGTGCTGAAGAGCTTGTGCTAGCTTCTCATAAATCTTTACTACCCTATGGATTTGTACTTCCTGTTAGGAGTATGATCATGTATTTTAACTTTTCTACTGAGTCATTTAAAAATGTGTGCACAATCATATCAACTGTTGGAGTGGTACTTGGGGCACTTCCTGTGGGTGTTTTTGTTGGTAGTGTTATTTTTAGTGAACATATAGGACATTTACCTTAGTTGGAGTTTCTCTTTTTGTGGAGTGATATGTGTAGCTCTAGTGGACATATTGGTATCAATTGTATACATACGAAAATGATGTATTATTTATATGGTATTCTTTAATTAAATTGGGTTATAATTTACAAGAAAAACATTTTTAACATTTTGCACTTTATATCTATAATTGTTATTATCTTTTTTTAACTTGCTCTTGGTTTGCGCAGCGTTTCAGACTCTTTTCTTAAAGTTCAATTTTACATCTTTTGCAATCAGTTTAGTGCTGCTAACATTAAACAAATCGACAAATTGGATTCATTTTGTATATAGTACATTTTTATATTTTAAGTTACAGGTGCTTTTGGTTTTGGTTCGTATTGAGCGATTTAATGTAATAATTATAAAAGTTTACAATGTGAAGCAGAATTTATTTTTAAAATTTTACATTTGGTACGCGCGTCAGAACTTTTTTCTTTTTTTGAGCTGGTTTTTCATGCTTTAAACATGCCGTCTGTGCTCAAGATATTTAAAAAATGTAATTATTTTTGCCACTAATTAATTTTGGTATTGCAAATAAACTGTGATTTATGTTAGAACATTTTAGTTTTTAAGAGTCTGTAAACATACTTTTGGAAAAGATGCAGTTGTTTCCCTCATGCAAATTGATGTTGTAGTTGATGGAGGGCTTCTTTTTGGGCAGAGTTATGGTCTTCTTTGAAGTGGGATAACTGTACAGCAGTTTGAATGATTCACTTGTTCTAGATGTACACCAGTTTTAACATATATTTCTGTTTTCCTCTTTGCTAACTGTTTTGGTTTGAAAAATAATTTCTTAAGTAGGTATTATTTTTATTTTAGGATTATGAATAATTTTGCAATGCTATTTTCGTAATATGAATGTAGTGCATTTATGATTTAATCTGTGCTTTAGCATATTAATATGTTTAAACTTATATTTGTATATGTTTACGATATAGTTGATACGTTTAATATTGATATTTTAGTTGTACTGCATTTCTTTTAGTGTGTATATTTTATATATTTTTTAATTTGATATTGTTAGATTTAGGACATTTTATTGGCAACATTCTTGTAGTCGATATCACTGTTATTTTCATAGTGGTTAAAGAAAGTTGATATAATGGTTATCTGCGTTGTTATCACAATATGTTTGCTACACAATATTGTTTGTACTCACTGTTTAATCATACAACCCGTGGAGGCAAGGCCCAAGGTTATTTTTTTTTCGAGAGTGACAATCCTCCACAAAGAGTGGTTTCTCAGATTCACAATCGCTTGGTAAGTTCAGGGTACTTTCAAGTCAGCTATCTTGGTTTCCTCCATAAAATGGAGAAAATAAGTGGAATCTGTGCGTCTCAGATTACAGAACTGATTTATTTTGCAGGGTAATTTAAGTGTTTAGCATACGTTCCCCCTTTGACAAATCTAGTTGAGAAAACTACCAAAAGCTAGACATAGCACTTTAAGCACTCTGATGACTCAATTATGAAAGAATTGCGTTGCCCTTGCACCATGTAATGGGGTGCAAGAGCGATGCAACTCTTACGTTTGATTTATCAAGTCACACGAGGCCCCCTTGCATATCCCTGCGCGGCTCGATAAATCTGGAGTAACACAACACAGTGCAAAAGACTGTGTTGTGTAAATCTCCCCCAGAGAGGATTTCCATGAATGGAGTGTTGGTGTTCCCACGGATTCACCCATGGATTTTGGTGCATTCCCAGATTTATCATCAGTGGTAGACCTGGGAATGGGTCAAAATGCTCTACCCCACATGAGTCGTAACAGGGAGAAATATCTTTATTTCTCCTTGTTACTTCCTCGTTCTATGTGTGCTGCATTCTGCAGTACACATGGAAGAAAATGCTTCAGGGGATTGTTTTTGTGCAGGAAGATATCCCTTTCCTGCACAAAACAATCCTGTTTACAATGCAGGCACCCTTGCACTATGGTGCAAGAGTGTCTGCATTGGTGCTAGGCAGCACATTGTGTGCCAGCGCTGAGAAATGAGAAGAATAAGCCATATATTGTTAAGTATGGCACAATCCTGCCCTTTCCCTACAACACATCAAAGTGCAGCAAGATGACTTGTTGCGCTGCATGATTATTTTTTTGTTAAATATTCACCTCAATTTACACATGGAAAAAATATTTGCTTCTATCTTGATCACAGCTCCAACAGCTGCTTATCTGCACTCATATCTGTGACGAAGATGTTATTTTAGACCATGGAGTTGTCAGACAGAAGTAGCCTAGTTTTGTCCCCAAAAGGTGGGAGCTTTAGTCTCACTCACAGAGAGAATGGTCCAAGGGGACCCCCCACAAGTAGTAGCTGAGCAACCCATAGCAAAGGGCATCATACACCTAGCCAAACTATATGGTCTTAGGAGCGCACTTAGGAGTTAGAGAAGAGCATCACAAGGAATCAACTGACATCATATGTACATGAGTGTGATAGCAACCCCATCAATGTAGCTGATGTCAATGGAAAGGGTGTCAATCAGTGATACAGTGGAAGCATTGCATGTGGGTTGCCAAATAAGGAGGGACAGAGGAATCTTTCAAGGTTAGGCGAAGGAGGGGGTGAATTTTGTGTCAGGGGTTTTGGCCCAAAGCCCTATCCACCACTAACAGACTCTTAAAGGAAGACACCACCGGAAGATGCCCAAGGCCAAAAAATGGTAGGAGTGCCAGGGAAATTGGAGGGGGTGGCTAAAGACCAGTGTGGCTACGTACAAAATGCACACAATGACATGAACGTCTGCACCTCTTTTGCAGAAATATGCAGCCATAGCTGCAACATTTCAGTCAGTCTATAGGCCCTTAGGTCCTTCAGACCTTAACTAAATGTTCATGTCTACCTACAGAGTCAAGAAGGCTTAGAGAGGCTAACTTTTTGCATGAACATGCAGCTTCGGTTAATATGACCCTCAAACGTTCTCATCTTTTGAGTGCTCTGTTGGCCCAGCTGCCTGCCGTCCAGTGATGGCTGGTGTTCCTTGAAAGTGGTGAAGCGTAAGCAGTGCTTAATTTGAGCCGGTGGTTGCCAGTGTGGCCCACCAGCTCTTATTTTTGTGGACCGGCTCCTTTTCTTCTGCATAAGATACTACCAGAAAGGATGAGATGGAAAACCACACAAATGAGAAAGATGGACAAAGTCAAAGACAAAAAAATGTAAGAAAGCGAAAAAGCAGGAATGTGCACAAGTGAGACAAAACAGAAGGGAGTGTCTGGTAGTGGATTGAAGAGGTAGTATGTGGTGCGAGGTGGATTCTAGTCTACCAGCATGGGTATTTGGCAAGCTGATGTTTAATTGTACCGGCCACAGACTTCTGAGCAGCAGCTTCGGGCACCAGCATTTGTTCTTTTACAAATTAAGCACTAAGCGTAAGATTTGCCATAGGTTCACCTTATTGTTTTCCTTGGACACCCTCACACACACAGGCACTCATACACTCACACTCACTGTTTCTCACTCACTCACAAATGCACTTGCACACATTCACACTTTCACAATTTACTGATACTCACTCACAACTCATGGTATAGAAGGGCTCTGATCTGAACTCCTGGGTACAGGTCTTCTGCTTTAAAGGTGCAGCATGTGCAGGTGTACAAATCACTCTGGGCCATGGTGCAAATGTACCTACTGCACAATTGAAGAGGAACCCCAACTCCCTCTCACAATCTTCCGCTCACTCACTCATTCTAACATACTCACACAGCTTTACACACTCCCTCACCCTTACTTTCATTTATTCCTACTCTCACTCACTCATTGATTCTCACTGTTTCACTCTCATTTACACGCGCAAACACACTACACAAACACACACCCGCATTCTTTCTCAATCACTCACAACACATTTTCACTCATGTATGCACAGAGAAACAACACTGTATATTGTTTCTTGCCTTTCTTTCTTTGCTGGCAACTCGGAGGCTCCATGGCAGCAGCAGAGAAGGGATCAGGTGCAGTACATTGGTACCAGCAAGCCACGATTCCTAATGAGTAACAAGATAGACAAGCAGGGCCAAATTTAAGTGGAAGACAACCTCGAGCCCTCTCTGAGCTTCTTGATAGGACTGGAAACACAGTAGCTGGGACAGTGCTGGGGATTCTGCTCCTGCTGCTCTGTGTGGTTCCTCGTTTGTCCTCAGGATGCAATGATGTGCGCCCTGCCAGTTCCATTTTAGCAGATGTGCTGTGCTGCCTGAGGCAAATAGATTTGGAGTTTAGCTACAGAGGCCTTTATTCTGAGTAAGCAGGACTTCCACAGAAATATTCCCATACCTGGGATGACAGCTACAGGGGGAATTAGTATTTCAGGATGTGGAAATAATGGTCTGCTCCATGTTTCCCTTTAAAACTGTGGGTTAACAGCTGGAATAATTGTTTGCGCACTTATTTGATTTTTTTCCCCCCCTTGTCGGGGCGTCCTTTCTGGTTCAGGTACATCAATCGTCACCTTCCACAACACCCTATTTATTCGTTAGTCATTGGGAACAAACTTGGCAACAAGTGCACAAGATATCCCATTGTCCTTTTACCTGTGAAGGGAAAAGGTCACGTTAGTCAAATACATACAGTAAACTTTTCTTATACCTTACTGCATTACCGGGATTTTTTCGCCTGTATATTTTAATATTTTTTCCTGGTGACATGTCCAGAAGAAAAGATACATATTGTTACAGTTGCCCCACAACACTTTTAGTTCTCAATTTAGCCAGCACTCCCTGTTACTGACCATATCTGGATTTACCTGTCTGCTCAAATGATGGTCAAGTCTTGGCTTTGGAATCTTTCCGTTAATTTATGTTGCTTGCCTTGCCATTAATACATTTAGTCATGGGTCAAATTAGCCTAATTTCCATTGTGGAAATGATGCAAAATGGCTCAAAACATAAGTGAAATGATGTGTTCTTGTAACATAAAATGCCGGAAATTATGTAAGATTATGCTGGTTTAAATAAACTTTTGCCCGGGTCTACTTCAAATGCATGTACGCTCAACACAGAGCTAGGGTCTGAGTCTACTCTCCTATTCTTGCGCTCACTACCTGGCTGGTATTGCTGCAATACATACTTTTTACTCTTTCCTTGTCAGAGTGGTGTGCTTCTATTGCAGTTTTTAGCTCACAGATTTTTAGGTCTCACCTACAGGCAGCTTTAGTTTTCTTTTGGTAGTGGCTCGATTGCCTACGAAGCAAAATTACATAGAGTAGACTTTGAATCAGCCAGTGTTTGTGAATGGATGGATTCCATATTGTTGTTTTTGTCCCATCCCTGGAGCATAGTGTCTTTCCCATCATATTAATTTGATTACTTGTTTTCCTTTCACTTCCGTAATCAAGAAAAAAACATTTTTTATTAGCACACACTCACTGCATGGTCCTATGCTGCTCCACTTACCACTTCTTTTACTTTACAAATAATCCATCCATCCATCATGCTCCACCATTTCTCCCCACTCCCTTCCCCATCCATCCCTGCTCCTCTTTCCCCACCCGTCACTTTATTTCTTCTCATTTTTAAAAATAAAGTAGCAATATCCTGGCAGCTGTACAATGCTAGCTGGCCACCTGCGTCTTTCTGTATGTACTCCTGAAAAAATGCTTCTCGAAATGGCCATAGACGTCGACCATCTTCAAATGGCAAAGTAAATTTAGAATTAATAATAATGTAAAATTGCCACCGGTGTAATACAACTCATGCGCAGGTAGGCATACGTAGGTCAGCAGGCTATGCTTTTTTATGAGGAAACTAAATAATTTGAAGACAGCAGTCCATGCATGTGCATGTGTGTTGAGGCCCAAGCGACCATCTTGGAATGTTTTCCACATTAAAAAAATGCATTTCAAGGTGGTCACGCATATGTGTGCATGAAGGTGCATGAGCTAGGATGCATTGGCTGACACTGTGTGATCCTTTTTTGGTTATGTCAAAACAAACAATCTTTGGCAAAGCCAACAGCTCAACTCTTCCATTTTAAAAAGAATGATTTCTTTTCATTTGACAATGCTTGTTGTTATTTGTGTTTATTTCCCACTTCTTTAGGGTAATCGAGCAGTTTTTCTCATCCATGTTTCTGATGAGAAAATCGAAGTATTCTATTAAAAGGTGCTCTGGAAATAGACCACCACCAACCATCTCGTTGCCTCAATGTGTTCAGCGCCTCCAGGCTGAGTCGGAAACAGCTGTGAATTAACGCAGTCTTTTCTCCTTTTGGTAGCCTGTCCAGACCTTCCTCTGTGTTTTTTCTGCTGTATTTAACACCAGAGCATCATTCAAAGACAGCCTGCCAGTTCCTACTACTTCGCTGCAAAAACATTTTGTAAACATGGCTTACAGATTGATTCTGGCACAAACAATTTAAACATTTCCCTTCAGCCAGCATTCGCTCCCACGCACCATATGTACATGTGATTGACAATATCACTGTCCAAGACGGGGTAGTCTGCAATCTGTCAGGGAAGCTGCTGTAAAGGCAAGAGAGATTTATGCAGCTTTGCATTGAAAATAACAGCTTTTTTCTATGTCTGATAAATAGAGGATAATAAGGGTTATGCTGGACCACCTGGTAATCGGCAAAAACAGGCTGCTAAATTGGACTGATTACCATCCATTAAAAGTGACAAACACTAAGGTAGTCTCTCAACAAACCTCAAATACTATTGTTCCCAAGTAAATAAATTGCAAAGGAGATTGAAGGGAAATATAGAAGCAGACCCTGCATACATTTTGCGGACATTTGAACGTATTTTTCATATCCTAGTTTCACAGCACTATAATTTGGTGGTTGCATGACAAAATATAGGGAACGGAAATAGACACACATATCTGTGAGAAAAACACCAGGAATCCAAAATATTGTGTTGACATACTTTGTAGGCTACAAACATTCGAGGCAAAATCATCGCGTACAGATTTATTGTCAGTAAACAAGTAAGAATAGTGATTTTACTATATGTAATCATATTCAATTACATTTAGATATCAAAGTTTAAAATAATGATACAATATTTTTTTTTTTTAAAGTAACCTAATATAAAATACAATTACTAAAAAGAAACCACATCCGAAATGAAAACATTATTAGGACAATTAATAAAAATAAATGACACCACAGCTATTAATAATAATGAGGGACACGCACGACGCGACGCTAGATGGCCACCTAGTTGCGGGGCTCTGTGCCGCATCAAGGGCAGCCGATGTAATTTTGGCGGTTCCAGTGCCGTTTTAGGCTCCCTGCGAGTGTTTCTATACATTTAAAAACCTACCTAACAGGAGGATGACATCTGGGCTCAACATGTTCTTGGTGAGCTCTACTTGTACGAGGTGAATCTGCACGCTGTCTAGCGGCCGCCATTTTGTATTTTTTCTGCTACTTGCGAAGGTGCTTTACGCTAAGTGCTGTGCTGCATCACAGAGGCAATTTTTTGGTATTTTTGCCTGCATGCCTTTTCCTCAAAACGCTGCCTGCTTCGCCTTGTGAGGCTGTTTCTTGCAATTTTCATGAACTCTTTCCTCACTTTTTACCACTGAACAGTGTTCTTATGCTGAGGGGAGCATCTATTTGGAGGGAGTCTACTACTTGCGAGGGTGTTTTGTGCTGAGTGCAGTGATGTGCTGCGTCACATAGACGATTTTTTTTGTTGGTATTTTTGCCTGTATGCCTTTACCTCAAAACGCTGCCTGCTTCGCCTTGGAATGCTGTTTCTTGCAATCTTAATGAACTCTTTACTCACTTTTTACCACTGAACAGTGTTCTTATCCTGAGTGGAACATCTATTTGGAGGGAGTCTGCTACTTGCGAAGGTGTTTTACGCTAAGTGCTGTACTCTGTCACATATGCCATTTTTGGTGTTTTGCAGCGTTGGTTCATGGGCAGGAGTAAAACATTGCTACGTTCTATCAAGGGTCATCCTTCCAACAAACCAGCCTCTAGCTCTACCCAGACCAATCCCGTCATTAATCTCTCACAGTCCTGTGAGGAAATGGCACAAACAGTCTCTGCTCGACTTGCAGCTTCGCCTATCACTGCATCTAAAGCACAATTATCTTTGGCTACCAACAGAAGAATTAAACAGGATTCTCCTCCTCCTCCCAAGTCTATGTCTCCCATATCCTTGGACATTGTTTTAGAGAATATACGTGCTCAGAGACCGTTTATTGAAGAAACAAATACCTATCTACAGAAGCTAGATAATAAATGGTTGTCTATGGATTCCAATCTATTCTTGGTGGAACAACAGGTCAATGATGTACAGGACTCATCCACTAGAATTATACACTTGGGGAAAGAGGTTTTGCAACAAAAAAAATCAATTGAAGACCTTGAAAGTAGGAATTGTCGCAACAATCTCCGCTTACTCGAATAGGTCTCTTGAGCAGTGCAATCTCAACTGCAGTTTTACTATTTAATAAATACCCAATAAATCGTTGATGCCGATAAACAGCTGATATTAAAGTGCTATGTGATGTAAACAATTTAACGACTCAATAGGTGTTTCAAAAATTAGTCTCTTAAATAATGCAGTTCTCAGTTGCAAAACTTAAGTCATAATATAATATTTCAATTTATGCATAAAGAACTAAACCCAAAATGAGATACTTGATCCTTAAGTGCTAGGTGCTGTAAACAGTATACAGTTACTCAAATCACAAATTCAGATGATTTGCATGTTAGGAAAAATTTCAAAGCAATGTTTGTAACAACTGGTTTTGACAATCTTTGCAATTGATAAATGATTCCATAGGCTAAAAGTTGGTGTTCTAAAATGCCAATGATGATAGGTAGCCCCATAAAAGTACGGGTCTAAGTAAACTGCTGACTGCTAAACAACAATATAAAAAGTAAAAAAGACTAATATTGAGTCCATTATCAGAGGGTTATTAAAGTGCATAAGGTGACTCAATTTCCATAGCACCGGTTGCTAACTGTATGAAATCATGAAGAATCGATGGTTAGAATAAGTAAGTTTAGAATAAATTCTATGGTTCACTGTGCACTACCAATGTGTCCAGCGATATATTTCAATAATGTATTATTGCCATATACTGCCCTATCTGCCACAGTTTTTTGAAAAAACCATCATAGAATAAAAGGTGAAAACTGCACACTTTAAAACTATCTTAACACCATGGATGGGAGCACGTGTAGAGTCTTCTTGGTGAACCATCAACACATCACCGTCATATCATATTTCAAGTGTCTATGTCTTCTGGTAGAATTGGCTGTGGACTGTATGTGGGGATCAAGAGACACTGGGAGACTCCGGAAAACTTTAAGTAATTAGATGTGGATGTATAGTTCAGCATCTGTGTTTAAACCATTGGGGGTCTCTGTACCCAACAAAGTAATCTTTTTGGACTCTTCACGATGTAGTTTTAACTCCATGTTGCCTCCTCGTGTTTTTTTTCTCTACATGTTTAATACCATAATATTTCATGTTTTCTGTTTTTCCATCATCTGTTTCCCATATGTGTCTCGCCATGGCATATTGATAGTTCTTGTTTGTTATGGCCCTCAGATGTTCTAATATTCAGAGCTTAGGTTTGTTGATGGTACTGGCCACATATTTGGTGCTGCATTGACATTCTAAGACATAAACCGCTGATTCTGTTTCACAAGTGATCTTCTCCTATATTCTGTTGTACCATAGATGGTTTTGTACTCACTTTTATTTATGCCATGTCTGCAGGTCTTACACTTGGTGCATCTACAGAAGCCATTTTTGGGAGCTGGGAGCCATGTCACTACATTGGTATGAGGGTCAGTCGGTTTCATGTAAGAACTAGTCAGAAGATCCCCCAGTGATGGTGCTTTACTGAAGGTGACGTTCGGTTTTTCTGGCAATATCTTCTTAGGATATTTGTCCATTAGCAGGATCGTCCAATTGTTTCTGAGTATGTTTCTTACTTTGCCACTGAATGTGTTGTAGTTTGTTATGAAACTCACATCCTGTTTGTTCCTTTTTTTGGCTTGGTTTGGTTCGACATTTGGTATGAGAAGTGCTTCTCTTTTTTTCGCACTGGCTCTATTTAGAGCGTCTTTTAAGACTGTTTCCGGGTAGCCTCTTATAAAGAATCTTGAGAACATTTCTTTGGCCTGGTGTTTGAAGTCTTCGACTTCTGAGCAGCAACGTTTGAATCTCAGAAACTTCATATGGAACAATCCAATTCAGAATTAGGGGATGTCCACTGTTAGTGTGGAGTATACTATTTGTACTGGTTGTTTCCCTGTACATTTTACTGCAGATCTTGTTGTTTTTCATGTAAACTGTGGTATCCAGAAAATTGACCATTTCATGAATGATGCAATATGTGACATCATCAGCAGTGCATTGCAGGCGCGCGAGTTATAGTTAGCAGAACTAACTATAACAGAGGAATTTCTATGGTTTTGTATGAGTGAAATGGCCAGCTAACTATAACACCCCTGAAACCTATGTTTTTTTCTGTGGATTTCTACGTTTTTTTAAATGCTAAATTCTAACTCTAACGTCTCTGAAACCTATGGTTTTTTCTGTGAATTTCAAAGCTTTTTTAAATGCTAATTTCAAACTATAGCGTCTCTGAAACCTATGGTTTTATTTAGTGCATTTCAAAGGTTTTTTTAAATAATAATTTCTAAGTGTGATAGTAGTTATACCTATTTTTTTGTACTGATTTTCTACAGTTTTTAAACTGTTTGTATATTTTATTCATTAAATAACATTTTATATTTTTCTGAAAATTGCAACAAATTTTTTTTAAATTCAAACTGAAATATTGATTAATTTTTTTGTTTTCATTTTTTATTTCAATATATTTATATTATTTTCTTTAAAAAAAATCAGAATTTTTTTCGGAGTCGCGCACTCAAAGCGTACACATCACGGTGGGTGTGTGGATTCTAGCCACCATTTTAGTAAAGTCGTGAAGGATCCGCGTAGGGTGTGCGGCGGCTGTGTGTTTTTCGGTTACATCATATTAATTTAATATTACGTGATGTGCGCGATTGTTATGCGACCAGTCCGCGACGCCTACTCCCGCACATTCGCGACACATGCACATTACGGTACGAGATGCTTGCGCGGTGGCGGGTCCTGCGTCATATACGTCCCTGGGGACGCGCTGGGTGCGCGACTCCTGCAAAAAAATATTATGTTCCAAAATGATATGAATGTGTCTTTAATATACATATTAGGGCAAGAGATTATCGAAGATAAACATAAAAATAATATATTTGTACTTATAATAAACTTATATTATTTTTAAATATATTTTCGCGAAGTCGGGTGCATGCATCGTGAGCGCAGAGAAGCAGGTCAGCAGAGCTGCTGTAAAGCCAGAGAAACCAGGTCAGCAGAGCCGTTGTAGAGCCAGAGAACGAGGTCAGCAGAGCTACTCTAGAGCCTAAGAAGCAGGTCAGCAGAGCTGCTCTAAAACCAGAGACCCAGGTCAGCAGAGCTGATCTAGAGCCAGAGACCCAGGTCAGCAGAGCTGCTCTAGAGGCCGAGAACCAGGTCAGCAGAGCTGCTGTAGAGCCAGAGAAACCAAGTCAGCAGAGCTGCTTTTGAGGGAGAGAACCAGGTCAGCAGAACTGCTTTAGAGCCTGAGAAGCAGGTCAGCAGAGCTGCTTTAGAGCCATAGAACCAGGTCAGCAGAGCTGCTCTAGAGGCAGAGAACCAGGTCAGCAGAACTGCTTTAGAGCCAGAGAACCAGGTCAGCAGAGCTCTTTAGAGGGAGATAACCAGGTCAGCAGAGCTGATTTAGAGTCAGAGAACCAGGTCAGCAGAACTGCCCTAGAGCCAGAGAACCAGGTCAGCAGAGCTGCTTTAGAGCCATGGAACCAGGTCAGCAGTGCTACTTTAGAGCCAGAGAACCAGGTCAGCAGAGCTGCTCTAGAGGCTGAGAACCAGGTCAGCAGAGCTGCTTTAGAGGGAGAGAACCAGGTCAGCAGAGCTGCTCTAGAGCCAGAGAAACCAGGTCAGGAGAGCTGCTTTAGAGGGAGAGAACCAGGTCAGCAGAACTATTTAGAGCCAGAGAACCAGGTCAGCAGAGCTGCTCTAGAGCCATAGAACCAGGTCAGCAGAGCTGCTTTAGAGCCTGAGAACCAGGTCAGCAGAGCTTCTCTAGAGCCTAAGAACCAGGTCAGCAGAGCTGCTCTAGAGCCAGAGAACCAGGTCAGCAGAGCTGCTGTAGAGCCAGCTAAACCAGGTCAGCAGAGATGCCGTAGAGCCAGAGAAACCAGGTCAGCAGAGCTGCTTTAGAGGGAGAGAACCAGGTCAGCAGAGCTGCTCTAGAGGGAGAGAACCAGGTCAGCAGAACTGCTTTAAAGCCATAGAACCGGGTCAGCAGAGCTGCTTTAGAGGCAGAGAACCAGGTCAGCAGAGCTGTTGTAGAGCCAGAGAATCAGATCAGCAGAGCTGCTCTGTAGCCTAAGAACTAGGTCAGCAGAGCTGCTATAGAGCCAGAGAAACAGGTCAGCAGACCTGCCATAGAGACAGATAAACCAGGTCAGCAGAGCTGCTTTAGAGGGAGAGAACCAGGTAAGCAGAGCTGCTTTAGAACCAGAGAACCAGGTCAGCAGAGCTGCTCTAACTGACACTGACTGACTGACACTGACTGACTGACACCGACTGACACTGATTGACTTACACTGACTGACACTGAACTGACTGACTGACACTGACTGACACTGATTGAATGACACTGACTGACACCTATTGACTGACTCTGACTGACTGACTGACTACTCTCTACTACTCACTCTCTACTACTCTCTACTACTCTCTCTCTGCTACTCACTCTATACTACTCTCTACTATTCACTCTCTACTGCTCACTCTCTACTACTTACTTGCTACTACTCTCTACTACTCACTCTCTACTACTCACTCTCTCCTACTCACTCTCTACTACTCTCTACTGCTCTCTACTACTACTCTCTACTACTCACTCTACTACTCTCTACTACTTTCTAACACTCACTCTCTACTACTCTACTACTCACTCTCTACGAATCTCTACTTATCTCTCTCTACTGCTCACACTACTACTCTCTACTACTCACTCTCTACTACTCTCTCTCTATTACTCACTCTCTACTACTCAATCTCTACTACTCGCTCTCTACTACTCTCTACTACTCACTCTCCACTACTAACTTTCTACTACTCGCTCTCTACTACTCTCTACTACTCACTCTCTACTACTCACTCTCTACTACTCCCTACTACTCACTCTCTACTACTCACTCTCTACTACTCACTCTCTACTACTCTACAACTCTCTACTACTCTCTCTACTACTCACTCTCTACTACTCTCTACTACTCACTCTACTCCTCTCTACTACTCTCTCTCTACTACTCCACTACTCACTCTCTACTGCTCGCTCTCTACTACTCTCTCTACTTCTCACTCTCTACTACTCTCTCTACTACACACTCTCTACTACTCTCTACTACTCACTCTCTACTACTCTCTACTACTCACTCTCTACTACTCCACTACTCTCTACTACTCATTCTCTACTACTCGACTACGCTCTACTACTCTCTCTCTACTACCCACTCTCTACTACTCTCTACTACTCACTCGCTACTACTCTCTACTACTCACTCTCTACTACTCACTCTCTACTACTCTCTACTACTCTCTCTCTACTACTCTCTACTACTCTCTACTACTCACTCTACTAATCACTCTACTACTCACTCTTTACTACTCTCTCTCTACTACTCTCTACTACTCACTCTACTATTCACTCTCTACTACTCTCTACTACTCTCTCTCTGCTACTCACTCTCTACTACTCTCTACTACTCACTCTCTACTACTCACTCTCTAGTACTCCCTACTACTCACTCTACTCCTCACTCTTTACTACTATCTACTACTCTCTACTACTCACTATCTGCTACTCACTCTCTACTACTCACTCTCTACTACTCTCTACTCCTCACTCTCTACTACTCACTCTACTACTCTGTAATACTCACTCCCTGCTACTCTCTCTATTACTCGCTACTACTCTCTACTACTCACTCTCTACTCTCTATTACTCACTCTCTAAACATATATATAATCTGCATATCTATACAAATACAAATATAATTGCATGCATACATATACATATACATATATGCATGATTAAGGCAGGTGATGCCGAAACGCGTAGCAATGGAGTGATAACAATAAATCTGTGAATCCAGCAAAAGTCATTGGTGTCGGTGTCCTCTCTTTTGTGGAAGATAGGACTTGGTGGTTGCTATATGCATACCTATGCATGTCGTGTACATGAAAGTTTGAAAAACACTAATACAAGCAAAGATAAAAATCCACCTAATTACAAACAGAATTGCTTTAACTTAAACGAGGGCGAGACCTATTGCATTTTCAATGTTTGTTTACTTTGGTTCCATCAAGAAGGCCTTCAGATGTGTCACACATTTTCCATAAATTCTGAATGTTAGCACTCTAGTTACTCATTACATCACCGTAGTAAAGCTGCTGCTCACCAGGTAAGTCTGCAGCTGGTATTGAAAGTGGATGTTTCAGTCTGCATGTCAGAATTTGTTTATGAAATAGAAGAGGATTTGAGAAGTCACTCAAAATGTGCCCTAATTTTTCTTTCTGCAGCACTAATCATATTTTCTATGGCAAAATGAACCCCCTCATTTTGTTCCTTTTTAAATTAAATGTTTTAAGAGTTACCACTTTAGTCGAATCAAGATGGCTTCAAGTGTGCCATACGTTTGTCATAAGTAGGACTGTTAGCGCTCTAGTTGTTCTTTAGAACACTCTGGGAAGCTGCAGTAGAACACAAAGGAATCAACTGACAGTCTCTGCCCTTTTTGGATGTACATGTTTTACTGAGAATGTCAGACTTCATTCTCACATGACTGAGAAAGATAATGTGATTTTTCAGAAAATATGCTCTCAGTTTAGCTTATACATCACCTTCCAAACCTCTAAGGGAAAAGCATGAGAAAATAGATTTCTCTCAAACATGATTCATGATATCCCAGTAAAAGGCTTTTTCACATGGTAAAATCACCTTAGAACACACCACAATTCCTAAAATGAGCATGGTACCATCAACAAATGATTTATAATGTGCCTAAAGTCTTAAAACCTTTTATTAACTGCAATGCTTTTTAATGAGGTGCTATCATGTATATTGGTCCCAAGATGGCTGCCAACACTTCTTGGATGAAGTGCTGAGAGCCAATCAGATCTCACGATGAGATGTGTGGTTAGGCTCCGCCCAGATATATCTATGATTTTACTTTTGATTTTCTCAGGAACTACTGAACGGATTTACACCATTTAAGCAAAAGGCACGACTCTGAACCAAGGTCTACCTTTCTGCCAAATTTGGTGTAATTCTGTTCAGAAGTTCGGGCTGTAGCTGCGACTAAAGGTCCCTATGGAAAATTGCATGGGGAAAACACGTTTTGGGACCTCCATTTTTCTCGGCCTCCGCTTGACGAATCACCCCGAGACTTTCAGGATAGGAGCAGACCGGAGCGGGCCATACGTTTTGAAAATTTCGCTAAGATTCGTCAACTGGTGCCAAAGTTATTCCAAATAGAATGTAGCAGATTTCCTATGGATAATAGGTCCTAACTATAACTACATACTGGCGACCGCCAGTAGGTAATATATATATATATATATTCACAGAAAAAAACATAGGTTTCAGGGGTGTTATAGTTAGCTGGACATTTCACTCATACAAAACCATAGAAATTCCTCCATTATAGTTAGTTCTGCTAACTATAACTCGCGCGCCCTCAATGCACTGCTGATGATGTCACATATTACATCATTCATGACAAGGTCAGTGACATCACTGATGACATCACGGATGACATCTCAAATGACATCACTCATGACATCATCCAGCGAATGTGGTTTAGTTTGAAATTTAAATATGTATTATATATATATATATACCAATCTGTATTGAAGATTGAGTGGATATATAACTGTCCGGATGGAGGATTTAGTAGCTTTCTGACTGTCTGTTTAAGTGAGTAATTAAAAGTGTCTCACTTAATACATGGATTAGTAACTAAACTATGTGAATGTGTGCATCACTGTCTCTGTTGTTGTATAACATGCTGCATCAGTTGGTCACTAACTACATGAGTGTGTATATTAGTTATTGATTAGTTGGGTGTGTATTTGTATGGGACACTGAGTTTGTGTGTGGTTGGATGGGGTGTGTGTAACTCTATGCATATATGTGTGAATGGTTGATTGACTAGGTGTATGGGTTTAAGAGTGCATGTGGAAACAGTTGTTTGGGTGACTGAGTGTATTTATTTGTGTGTTGGTGAGCGAATATATGTTTTAGTTGTACATCTTCAACAAAGTAAAAAAAGTAAAAGGCATTGTATGTGAGAGTTGGTGTATATATATATCTTTTTGAAGGTTTTATATAGCGCTGGCTAGACCCAGAGGTATCAGAGCGCTTTACACGATAAGGATAGTATAAGGCACATAGGGTATGAAAGCATATGAAAGGTAGTGTAACAAAAATTTGAAATATACAAAGTACAAACAATATGAGCATTATACAAAACCAGATAAATAAACAGGGGCAGGAGCTATACATTTAAGTCATTAGGTAAATGGTGAAACAGAAGAACAGGGTATATATTAATGAACAGATATAATATGATTGATAAGAGATCAGGAGTAGGACACAAGTTAGGAACCCCAATAATAATTGAGGAAGTGGGTTTTGAGGTCTTTTTTGAAACAAGAATAGGAAGGATTACAGCGTAGGTTTTTTGGGAGGGCATTCCAGACAATAGGGACATTGCCAGAGAAGGAGCGAGATTGTGTAGCTTTCTTTTTATGCAGAGGTGGGATTAGGAGTAGGGTGTTGGTGCTTCTCAGAGGTCGAGCGGAGCCCGCAGTGTGGAGTTTCTTTGAGAAGTACTGCGGAGTGTTTTGGTGGAGGACTTTATGAGTAATGCAGGCAGTTTTGTAGGCAGATCTGCCTTCGATAGGGAGCCATTTAAGAGATTTGAGAACCAGGGATATATGATCGAAGCGTTTGCAGTCTGTGATGAGCCTGGCAGCAAGGTTGAGCACAGCTTTGATTGGAGCTAGGTGTACCTTGGGGACTCCATTAAGGATGGCATTACCATAATCAATACGTGACAGAACAAGCGACTGAACTACGAGTTTGAAATCATCGGTGGGTATGAATGGTTTGATATTCTTGAGGTGATGGAGAGTGAAGAGGGCTCCTTTGGCAGAGTTTTTGATGTGAACATTAAGGGTTAGGGTGTTGTCGATAGTGATGCCAAGAGATTTGACGGAGTTGGACAGGGTGAGTGAGCAATTGAGTGCATTGAGGTCAGGGATCCAAGATTGAATGGGTAGAGGGTTATTTTTGGGGGAGAAGAGAATGATTTTGGTTTTGTTAGGGTTGAGTTTGAGATGATTGGCATGGAACCAGGTTTGGATCTTGGTAAAGGTG
Source organism: Triturus cristatus (assembly GCF_964204655.1). Lineage (NCBI taxonomy): Eukaryota > Metazoa > Chordata > Amphibia > Caudata > Salamandridae > Triturus > Triturus cristatus. The sequence continues at coordinate 714,347,822 of NC_140593.1, read as the reverse complement.
TTGTTCAGGTGTATGATGTCAGCATGAGTTTTAATCTTGTAATAGATTTGGGTGTCATCGGCGTAGGTGGTAATTTATGCCTGCTTGGTTAAGAATGAGTGTGAGGGGTTCCATGAAGAGGTTAAAGAGGGAGGGAGAGAGAATAGAACCTTGGGGGACTCCAAAGGAGACAGGAGTGGGGGTAGAGAGACAGTTTTGAATTTTGATTTGCTGAGTACGGTGTTGTAGTTAAGAGATGAACTATTTATAGGCGGTGCCATTAAGGCCGAAACGGGTTATGGGACATTAAGTAGGGCTGAATGGTTGACTGTATTGAATGCTGCGGAGAGATCAAGAAGTATAACAAGGCAGGTCTCGCCATTGTCAAGTGATTGATGGATGTCATCTATGACATTGAGCATTGCCATTTCGGTGCTGCAGCCTTTTCTGAAGCGAGATTGAAAGGGGTCAAGAAGGCTGAAATTTTCTATGTGTTTGTCTAGTTGTAGTAGGACACATTTTTCAAGTACCTTTGAGAGAAGGGGGAGGTTAGTGATGGGACGGAGAATATTTAGGTCATTGGGGTCAGCATTGGGGTTTTTGATTATGGGCGAGATTTGACCAAGCTGAAGGGAGGAGGGGACACAGCCCGTGGAGAGAGAGGTGTTGATGATTTTGGTCCATAATGGGGTGATGATGTGCTTAAGGGCAGGGACGAGGTTGGAGGGTATTGGGTCTTTTGTGTGGGAGGACGGTTTTAGATTGCCAATTATATTGAGGACTTCAAGCTCAGTGACGGGGAGAAAGTTGAGGAAGGAGGCATTGTTCTTAAGTTGAGATTTAGGGGAATTGGTTACTGGAGATGTGGAAGGTGAGAGGCCTGTGGAGTGGTGGGGGGGTTTGGAAATGGGTGGGTGAGGAGGCTCGCTGGGGAGCGGTAGGATAGAGGGCAGAGGAGAGAAAGTGTCGTCTGGAAGGGGAGATGTGGAGTAGGCATTAGAGGTGAGGACAAGATTGGATTGGGAGTTGGAGGATAGTTGTGTGGGAAGGAAGGATTGGTCAATTTTGGCAATTTTTTCAGAGAAGAAGTGGGCAATTTCTTCACATCTGTGTGATGAGGCTGTCATATTTAGAGGTGCGGGGGAAGTTTGGTTTTGGATGATTTTGAAGAGTTCCATGGGTCTGTTTTTGGCATGATCAAGTTGAGTGCGGAAGAAGGATGCCTTTTCCTTGAGGGTGTGTTTTTTGTAAGTGGATCTAGCATGTCTGAGAAGTGCAAGATGGGAGGGTGAAGGATGGTGTCTCCAGGTTCTTTCCGACAGTCTGAGTGCCCGTCTCTCATTATTTATCTCTGTATTAAACCAAGAGTTTGAGGGGGTGTTTCTTTGGTTTTTGCCTTTTAGGTTTCTGGTCAATTTCTTAGGTCTGGTAGTTTTCGGGGCGGGGAGGTTTGCTGAGGTAGCAATGGTGAACAGTATAAGGTGATGATCTGACCAGTCAGTGGGGATGATTTTGGTAACGGAGGTCAGATCTTCATTGGACAGAATGACGTCAAGTATAAATCCTTTAGTGTGAGTTGGAGATTGGCAGAGTTGTTTGAGTTCGTTGATTTCAAGAAGTGTAGTGAGGAGGGAGATGGTGGGGTCATTGGTATCATTCCAATGGATGTTAAGATCCCCAAGAAAGAGATTTTTTGAGTTGGATAATGCTGATTGCGCCAGTAGATCAGATAAGTCCTCAATGAAGGGCTTTGGTGGTCCCGGGGGGCGATAGATGTGTAGACGAATTGGGAGGGAGTTTTGAGTTAACAGTTCTGCTTCCAGGTATTCGCATGAGGAGTAGCCTGGGTTAGTGATAAGGGAAATCTGAAGTTCCTTTTTGAAGATAATGGCTAGCCCTCCCCCAACTCTGTTATGTCTGTCTTTTCTAAGAATAGAGTATCCCCGGGGGGAGAGAAGGTCAAGTATGCTCGTTGAGTGGTCATTTAGCCAGGTTTCAGTGAGGAATGCAATATCAATGGATTCACTCAGGATGGTTTCCAAGATTTCCGTGGCATGTAGGACCGCGGAGCGACAGTTAACTAGCATGCAATTCAGTGGTTTGGGTTTGGGTATGGAAGGTGGGCAAGAGTGGATCAGCGAAAGTTGGGGTGGTGGTCTGGGGGAAGCGGGGGAAGAGGGGGTTCTATTTGTCCCTATGATAACAGGGATGGGGGCATAGGGGAGTGGAGGGTTGGTGGTTGTCAGATTAGGAAGGTAGGAGTTACATAGGTCGGCGAGGTCGGACGGGAAGAGATGGTTTGAGGTGAGGAGAGGTCTATGGTTACGGCAGAGAGAGGGCACTGGTGCTGTGGACAAAGAAGTCTTTTCTGAGTCGGGCAAATTCCGTAGTTAAATTAAATAGGTCACATTCAATGTTGTTTAGGATCTGGGCAATTCAGGAGAGGGGAGGTAACGGGAGTGCATGGTCTGTGTTATTTGCAGAGGGTGGACTAATGTGTGAGGGGGGAGATGTGGTAGATTGTGTGGGGTGAGGGGTGACGGGGCTGGGAGGAGTGAGGGGTTCGGAATTTAAAGTAGGTAGGACGAGTACAGTGTTGTGTAGGCTCGGGGTATTCAGGGTGCGGGGAAGGAATGAAGGGGCGTAGGAGGTGGGAGGAGAATGGTCTGGGGATAGGGAGTGGTCATGATTAGTTGCAGATGGAGGCCTGCTGTGTGAGGGGGGAGATAGGGTAGTAGGTATTGAGTGATGGGTGGCGGAGCTGTTAAGTGTGAGTGGAGGGGTTAGGTTATACAGGGGGCAGAAATCTTCAGTTGATGTGGTAAGAGAGGATAAAAGGGCATGAAGCGAGTGAGAAACAAATATATTGGAGTGATGGGGATGTGTGATTATTAAGGGTTGGGGTGAGGGGGTGTGAAGGAGATGGGTGTTTATTGGTGGTTGAGGTGCGGGGTTGGGGGTTGGGTAGGTAGAGCCTGAGGGGGCAGGTAGAGAGGAAGGGGAGGAGCAGAGAGTGTATGGGATTGATAGGAGTAGGGGTGAGGAGTTGTGATAGGTGATTGCGGGGAAAAGACGGTGGAGTAAGTGAGTGGTTGGGTCAGGGAGAGGGAGGTTTGGGGGACAGGGGGAGGGCAGGTCATGGGAAGGGAATGATAAGTAGGTGACAGGAGTTTGGGTCTACCGTTATTCAAAGGAGGGGTCCGAGGAGTTAGGGTTAAGGGGGTTAGGGGGAGAGAGAGAGATAAGTGGGGGATGAGAAGTAGGTAATTGGGGATGGGGTAGTCGGTATAAATAAATAAGTATAAATCAGAGTCAGTGATTGTGAGAGTAACTATATGAATGAGTGTATAATTGTAATGGTGATTTTTTAACATATTAACTATGAGTTACTATGTGTTTGAATAAATGAGGTGTTGTGTGTATAATTGTGTAAGTGAGTAAATGTAAGTGTGATTAATTTTTTTCATGAGTAGGATGACTGCATAACCGACTAAGATGACTGCTGATGTGTCCATGTCTATATATGTGTATACGTGCATTTGATAGTGTTCTATTAATTAGTGAATGCATGTATAAGTGATTCTGTTGTTGAATGGGTAGTTGTGTGTGTAGACTTGGGAATCAGTGAGTGGGTACGTAGTAACTGGTATTGGTGTGTCACTGGTTTCAAATATGGTACTCTGTATTTTACAGTGAGTGATGAAAGGTTATACTAGTGTATGATGAGGTGAATCTGATTGTCACGTGGATGATGTCATCAGTGAGGTCATTTGAGATGTCATCAGTGATGTCATCAGTGATATCACTTACCATGTCATGATGATGCAATATGTGACATCATCAGCAGTGCATTGAGGGCGCGCAAGTTATAGTTAGTAGAGCTAACTAAAACGGAGGAATTTCTATGCTTTTGTATGAATGAAATGTCCAGCTAACTATAACACCCCTGAAACCTATGGTTTTTTCTGTAAATTTCTAAGGTTTTTTAAATGCTAATTTCTAACTATAACATCTTTGAAACCTATGGTTTTTTCAGTGAATTTCAACGCTTTTTTAAATGCTAATTTCTAACTATAACGTCTCTGAAACCTATGTTTTTTTCAGTGAATTTCAAAGGTTTTCTAAATGCTAATTTTTAAGTGCAATAGTAGTTATACCTTTTTTTGTACTGATTTTCTACAGATTTTTAACTGTTTATTTATAAATATTTTATTCATTAAATAACATTATACATTTTTCTGAAAATTGCAAAAAACTTTTTTTAAATTAAAACTGAAATATTGTTTAATTTTTTTGTTTTATTTTGTTATTTTAATATATTTATAATATTTTCTTTCGCGCACCCAACGCGTACACATCACGATGGGTGCGGGGATTCTAGCCACCTTTTTAGAAACGTCGTGAAGGATCCATGTACGGTGTGTGACGGCTGCGTGTTTTTCAGTTACATAATATACATTTAATATTACGTGATGTGCACGATTGGTATACGACCAGTCCGCAACTCCTCCTCCCGCGCATTCGTGTAACATGCTCATTAAGGTAAACGACACTTGCGCGGTGGCGGTTCCCGTGTGATGTCATATACATGCTGGGGCGCGCTGGGTGCGCGACTCCCGTGAATTGTTTTTATGTTCTAAAATGATATGTATGTGTGTTTAATGTACATATTAGGGCAAGAGACTGTATAAGATATTTATAGAAAAATTATATTTGTACTTATAATAAACTTATATTATTTTTAAATATATTTTTGCGAAGTCGCGTCGGGTGTGTGCTTCGTGAGCGCAGAGTGCGCGGATCCCAGTTGACCTAAAAAAAAAAGATTTAATTGGTTCATAACATTTCCCACTGTAACTATTGAAGGACCCCACCCATTTTAATCATTCATTTTGGAGCATCTTTAGAGAGACATCTCTTTTCCTACCAGAACCCTTTTTGCTTGGTTTTTTTGGTGTATTTCAAAAAATATCAAACAAAATGGCATCTGGACAGCAGCAGCAGCAGGAGGAAGTATCTTCTGAAGAAGAATTCTTGCAGGAGGCACCACGTCCACAGAGGCCGGAATCTGTAGTGTGGAAATTCTTAACTTTTCCACCTGGAGAGAAGAAACTAAATGCGAGAAAGGTGACGTGCAAAATTTGTGACCGAGTCCTGTCAAGAGGCAGTGAAAAAAAATACTCTTGTGGCACTTCTTCTATGTACAAGCATCTCCGGACCACACATCTTCTCAATCTTGCTCGGGAGGAAATGAGGCGAGCTGCTTTGAACCCCTCACCTGCTGTGGCAAGTACATCTGGAGCGTCCTCAGGAACACCTGCAATGGACATTAGGCCACAATTCGCCTTTCTCGAGCAACACTGCGTGAAGTGTAAGAAACTTATATGTTTCTGTGAGCAGTCAGTGGATGCAGTTTGTGCTGCGCAACGCAACCATCGTTGTTAATTTTTTTGGTTTTTTGTTATTGGAATGATAAGTAATTCCAAATGTTTCCTGTTTTATTCGTTCTTTTTTTTGTTCTGTTTTGAAAAAACCCAAAAAAATACAATATTGTTCAAAAAAATAAAAATAAAATACAGAAGAAAAAAAAAGTTCTTATCAGAGCTTCCTTATCTGGTTAAAGAAAGAACTATAATTGCAAGGTAATGTGTGAAAGTTTGGTTGAATATATGAATACAGCATGTTTGACTGAAAGAATGCATTAGTAGTGTATGGTGAACTTATAAGGTGAAGATTTATGAGGAAGTATTGCAGCTTGACACTGCAAGCTCTTTAGCTGCACTGCACTGTGGCACTTCCGAAGCACAGGGATGTGACATATGTACATGAATATGTTGCAACTCTGTGCTGCCCTCTGCACTGCTGCACAAACTGCAGCCACGCCGTGACACAGGCACTCTTGCACCATGGTGCAAGGATGTCTGTGTCGTGTGGAGATTGTTTTTGTGCAGGAAGGCATACCTTCCTGCACAAAAACAATCAGCAAAGGCATTTTCCTCTTTCAATGTATGCTGTGGAATGCAGCATGCATTGAAAGATGAAAAAATGAGGATTAATGAGAACAATTCTCCTCATTGCGCCTTGCCACACCAACTCTAGGATGGCGCAGCATTCACACACATCTCCAGATTTACGATTTCTCATAAATCTGGAGATGTGTCTTGTTCTATGGGTGTTGCGTGGGAACACCCACAGCAACACCTATGGGACGCCCCTTCAACGCAAAGTTCTGTGTATGAAGGGGTCGTATTTACAAGGAGAGGAAAAACCATGCAGGGTGGCTTTTCCTCTCCTTGTAAATATGAAGGAGTGCCTGGCGCCATCACTACGTTACAAAAAGTGACGTACTGGTGGCGCAGGGTGCTTGTAAATCTGCCCCATAAGTGCTTAGGTATTGGCAGACTGATACAATAAGAACATAGTGCTGGATGGGTGATTGAAGAATTGCATGAGACTGGCAGGAGGTATCCTACACTGCATGGGTACTACTTCAGTATTTAATGGAGTGGACCAATAGTATGTATCTGCTTAGAGATTTGTAGGGATTATGCACAGAATATTTTATGTGTATGTGTGTTGGTGCCTAGGTCATTTTATAAGAATACCACTAGTATCTGGAATGATGATAGTGCTGCAAACAGAGTGAACACTTAATTTATAAGTGCTTACATATTGGTGGAGTGATAGGATAAGTAGATAGTGGTAGATAAGTGATTAAAGAAGTGCATGGGACAGACTGGACGATTCCTACACTGCATGAGTACTTACTGGGTATTTAAAAGAGTGTGTCAATAGTATGTAGCTAGTTAGAGATCTGCTTGGATAGTGCGCAAAATATTACAGATGTACTTGTGTTAGTAGCTAGGCCATTCCATAAGTTCATGACTAGTAACTAGGATAATTACAGTATTACAAACAGAGTGTATAGTGAATTTATAAGTGCTTAGGTATTGGTGGAGTAATCGGATAAGTAGATAGTGCTGGATGGGTGATTGGAGAAATGCATGGGACAGACAGGAGGATTCCTACACTGCATAGGTATTTAGAAGAGCGTATCAATAGTTTGTAACTGGTTAGAGGTGTGCATGCATAGTGTACAAAATATTGTACATGCACTTGTGTTTTTGACTACGCCATTCCTTAAGTATACAACTAATAGCTGGACTAATTTCAGTGTTGCAAAGAAAGTGCGTGCTGAATTTATAAGTGCTTAAGTATTGGTGGAGTGATAGGATACGTAGATAGTGCTGGATGGGTGAATGGAGAAGTGCATGGGACAGACAGAAGGATTCCTAGACTGCATAGGTACTAACTGAGTATTTTAAAGACTGTATCAAAGCTATGTAGCTGATTAGAGGTCTGCATGCATAGTGCACAGAATATTGAAGCTGTACTAGTATTGGTGTGTCTATGGTTTCGAGAATGGTAGTCTGTAATTTAGGGTGTGAGGAGGTGCATCAGATGTTCATGTAGATGATGTTCTCAGTGATGTCATTTGAGATGTCATCAGTGATGTCATCAGTGATGTCACTGACCATGTCATGAGTGATGTAATATGCGACGTCATCAGCAGTGCATTACTTTAATCCAAAAAGCTGGTGGCCATATTGGCCTGGTCACGATGTGAAAATTCAGGAATTGAAACAATGAAGAAAAGAAAACAAGTGTTAATATGCACACAATGTCATTTCAGCATATCTTGCCCCGTGACCACCATACCTGTATGTTCGTCAATGTGACTTATTCATAATAAACATACTTCGAATTGCAAACATCAATATAAACAATGGACTACACATTACTTTAAAGTGAAAGGCTATCAGCCATATTAATCTGGGCACGTTGCGTATTATAATGGTTCTTACATGAAAGAAAAGGTAAAAAAGGGTTGTTAATATACACACACTATCCCTAAATAAAGTTCTAGCGATTATAGTTCCATTCCATTCACAGCTCATTAGAGATGTCATGAGTGATGTCATGAGTGATGTAACTGACCATGTCATGAATGATGTAATGTCTGAGGTCATTAGCAGTACATTGCGGGGGCGTAAGTTATAGTTAGCTCAGGTAACTATAACTGCTGAATTTCACTGGTTGTGTATGAGTGAAATCCGAGTCTCACTATACCGTCCCTGTAATCTTTGTTTTTTTCAGCAAATTTCTAGTTTTTTTTTAACGTTAAGTAAGATGCATATCACAATGGATGGTGGGGGTTGGAACAGGGCCTGGCATTGTGCTGCCCCCACCCAAGCTTGCTGCTCCTGCCTTCCCTCCTCCTAGCCAACCATTGTCCAAGTCCATGTCCCTGCTCCCTTATTACAGCCCTGTGTGGCAGTTGTTCTGCCACTGGCCTTCCCGCCTTCTCTGAACAGTTAACTTGCTGCCCCATCCTCCTCCTCCCTATCCTCTGTTGTCTGAATCCATGGACTAGCTTCCTCCCTCCTGCCATGCATGATCTGATGTGCTGTCACTGCCCTCCATTTAGCATGATGTACCAGTCCACTCCTCCTGCCCTCCATTGCCCAATTCTATGCCCCATCATTGACCTCCTGCTTAACCTCTGTGCTTAGCTTGCTGCCCCTATTCTCCTTCCCCATGCCCTCCGATGTCTGTGTGCATGCCCCTGCTCCATCCTTTTTGCCTCCAATGTTCCATGGACCTGCCACTCCTATCTACTCTGAGTGTTCTGTTGAGCTGCCACTCCCCTCCCACCTGCCTAGCATTGTCAGGTGACTGTAACCTGACCCTGCCACCTCCACCCTGCCTGTACACATTCCATGCCCCTATCCCCTTCCTCCTGTCCTCCACTGTCCATTTTACTGGCACACCCTTCTGCCTTCCCTGGTCTGTTGTGCTGCAACTGCTCCTCCTGCCGGCCCCGCTTGGTCTGTTGTGAGGCCCCTTCCCCTGTACTCTCTTGTCTGTGCCCAGGTCCTGACCCTCCCTTCTATCCTCCATGGTCCTTTGTGCATGCCCCTGCACCCTCCTTCTTGCCCATCATAGCCATTGTGCTGCCACTAACCCTCCCACTTGCCATGCATGGTCTTCTGTGCTGCCACAGACCCTCCCACCTTCCCTGTGTGGTCAGCTAGCTACCCCTGACCCCCTCCCACCTTCCCTCCATGGTCTGTGTGTATGCCATCACAGTCTCACTGTTGCTCTTCATGGTGTGTCTTGCTTCTAGTGCCCATCCTGCCTGACCTCCATGGCTATCTTGCTGCTCCTGCCCTGCCCCCTTGCCCCCAGCCCTCTGTTTACATGTGCAGACCCCTACTCCCTCCCTCCTGGCTTGTCTGTTCCATTGTAATGCCCCTGATCCGTCCCTCCTGCCCTTTATGGTCTGTTATGCTGCAGCTTTCTCTCCTGTCTGTCCATTATGGCCAGCTAGCTACCATTGCCTCTTTCCCCTCTGTTTTCTGTTGTCCATGTGCATAGTCCTGTCCCCTCCCTATTGCTTTCTATGGATTGTTGTGCTGCACTCCCGTCCCGCATGCCCTGTGTGGTGTATTGTGCTGCTGAAAACCCTGATGCCTGCCCTCTAGTTTGGTGCACCTCTCCATGTCCCTCTTGTCCTCTGTTATCCGAGTCCATGTCCCTACCCCAATTCCTCCTGCCTTCTATGATCCAATGTACCATACTTGCGAACATTTTGAACTTGGTAAGAGGGAGAATTTGAAAAAAAACTGGGGTATTGATTTTCCCCTTTGAGTTACATTGAAAAAGAGGAGATTGTAGACAGGAGACAGATCAAATAAAGCCCATTTGAGCTTTAAAACATTGGATGTTTCCTGGCTGAATCGGGTCTGTTGGCATGTATGGTTGTACTACCACTGCCTCTTCCTTCGGCCCACAGTGGTCTATTATATTGCTACAGCCTCTCTTGCCAGACTTGTATTGTTGGTTTGTTGCCCCTGCCCTCCTTTCCACTGCCCTCCATAGTCTGTTGTGCTGCCACTGCCCTTCCTGCCTGCCCAGTGTGGTCAAATTGTTGCCTCTGCACCCTATTACCTGCCTTCAATTTTCAGAGTCCGTGCCCCTGGCCTCTGCCTCTCAACAGTATCCTAATGAACAACTAGATTGCTAACATTCTATATTTATTACAAAAGTGTGGAACGCCTGACGTCATCTTGATGTAATCATGAGTGATGTCACTGACCATGTCATGAGTGATGTAATATGTGACGTCATCAGCAGTGCATTGCTGGCGCGCATGTTATAGTTAGCTGAACTAACTATAACGGGGGAATTTCAATGGTTTTGTACGAGTGAAATGTCCAGCTAACTATAACGCCCCTGAAACCTATAGTTTTTTCAGTGAATTTCTAAGGTTTTTTAAATGCTAATTCCTAACTATAACGTTCCTGAAACCTATGGTTTTTTCAGTGAATTTCAAAGGTTTTTTAAATGCTAATTTCTACCTTTAACCTAAACCAATGGTTTTTTTAAGTGAATTTCAAAGCTTTTTTAAATGTTAGTTTCTAAGTCCTCAAAGATGAAGAAAAGTGCAGGAAGAAGTAAGACGTGCAGAAAGAACAAACAGAGGAGCAGAAAGATGCCTTTGTTGCAAAATCATCCTGTACCCTCAACTTTTTCAGATGGGTACTGGTGGTAACTGACTCTGACTAACCAGTCCTAGAGCCAGTGCTAAGCTAAAAGACACTTAGAATACAGTTAAAACACCTACATACATTAGGGAACACTATGCGTTGGGGTACCCCTGTGATTAGAATGACCTCCTCTGTAATCCGCTAGTACATAATAGGGCAGGGGGATTAAAACTACCTCTTAAAACGTGCCACAGGGCGCGTTTGCACACTGGTGAAGGGAGTGGGGAGCTGAGCTGACGTGTGCAAACACGCCCTGTGCCCGTTTTAATTTGGAGGATAAAGTCCCCTTGAATCCTGAGTGTCCCCTGGGTACAACCAGCCCATCAGGTATCTCTAGTTAGCACCACTTTTCTGCGTTGCAGAAAAAATGGGCATGGTCTGGACCACCTCTCTGCAACGCTGCGCAGTAGCGCTTACTGGAAGCACCTGGTGGACTAGTTGGCCCCCATGGGCCCTCAGTATTTATTTTATTTATTTTTTATTTATTTTTTATTTAGAAGCTTGGAACAAACAATATTGTAAGAAAAAAAGAAGCAAAACACAAAAAGAAAAAAAGAGAAAAGAATAACACATTGTCTTTTTACAATACATAATAGATTCCCGCACAGATATCATCAAGAAGCAAATACAGGAGATGGTAGAGTCAAGCACGAGAAAAAAGAATTGAAACATAATACAATAAGTGAATTCATGTTTAGCCTACCGAGTTTTAACTATTCCTTAATCCATTTTTCCAAAGGGTCCCAAATACGTTGCCCCATCTCACGCCTTCTTCTACCCCATCTTAAAAAATGGCTGATTCTAAATTATATAAAGCCAAAATCCTTGCTCTCCAATTTAAAAAAGTAGGGGCATCCGGGCTTATCCACTCCGATGTTATGGCCAGCCTTACCACAGACATGGCTATAAACAAAAAAGCAATTTCATATCTAGTCCTCTGCTTCAAACAGTTGCTCTCACAGCCTAATATAACAAGCTCTGCCGATAAAACAACTGAAATATTAAGTTTGGAATTTAGAAAAGCTTCTATATCATGAAGAAATATATACAGTTTGGGACAAGAAAAAAACATATGCAAATCGCTAGCGGCTACCAAGCCGCATCTCGAACAATAATGACCTCCTCTACCTCCCCATATAGCGATTTTCGACGGGGTATAGTACAAATCAAATAGTGCCATATAACTTTGGGACCGTAAACTTCCTGATATAAGGACGCTGTTTGAAAGTTCTAAAGCCTGAGAGATATCTAAATCTGTTGTACCTAACTTCATTTCCCATTTAGCATTCTGTAAGAGTATGTCATCTGAGAAACCAGAGAGTAAATGTTGGTATAGCGTGCCTATTCTAGAGCATTTTAATATCAATTCCATAAGTAAATTTCTCTTGAAAAATCCAACCTCTTGCCCCCTTGCTTTCTCTACAAAGCTACGAATCTGTAAGTACTTAAAAAAATCATGTACATTTAAGCTGAATTTCTCCCTCAAGAACTCAAAAGAAGCCAATACTCCCTCAGTTCCAAGATCTCCCAGCGTCCTTACTCCCTGTAGAGACCACCTAAAAATAATTAAGTCTTGAAAAATGGGAGGTAAAAGTCCTGCCGCAGCAAAAGGTGTATAATTGTTGATTCTAGGGATCAAATATTTACGACGAATCTTACGCCAAAGCGAGAACATTGCTATTATAACCTTGAACTTTGTCTTTTTGTAGTAACTGGGCTCCAAAACACGAACTAATATCCCCTTGGCTTCTTCTCCCAGTCCTATTTCAAAAATAGAGGGCCTACAGCATAATGGTATCCATGCCCTATCTCCAAAAAGCGGTATGGCAAAATGTTGGGCAAGAGCTGACCAATAATACAGCATTAAATTAGGTATTGCCCACCCTCCCCTCTCTTTCGGAAGATACAACCATTTAGCTGCTCTCCGAGGGCGATGATAACCCCAAAGTAATCTGTTACAACACCTTTCAGCTTGAGCTAAGCTTGCCTGAGAAAACTCCAATGGGATGGTCCTGAAGAGGTATAAAAACTTGGGTAAGATCAACATTTTCAATACATTTCCCCTACCACATAGAGACAGATGGAGATTATCTATCCTTGTCAGTGTTGAGTTAATTACTTTGATTACAGGCAAGATATTCAGATCTGGGATATTTTCTACTGCAGCCATTATTTTAACCCCTAAGTACCCCGCGGTCTGCACCACCGGGGCATCAGACGGACCCATAGATGCTGACTGAATCACTTGATTCTTAGTGACATTGAGTTTATAACCAGACAGATATCCATACTGTTTGGTGAGATTCTTGATAGCAGAAAATGCCAATACCACATTGCTAGTCAATATTACAATGTCATCGGCATATGCTAATGCCTTATACTCCACTATGGAAACCCTAACTGGAGGTATTTCTACACATTTCTCTATTTTACTTAAAAGCGGATCTATATACAAAGCAAACAAAAGGGGCGAACAATGGCAACCTTGTCGAGTGCCTCTTCCAATGCAAAAGATCTTGATCGCAATCCTGAAACTGAGAGAGTCGCCTCCGGAGATATATATAGCGACTGAAGTGCTTGAAGAAATTCCAGACTAAACCCCTTCCATCGTAGAACTGCCCACAAAAACCCCCAGGCGACCCTGTCAAACGCCTTCTCGGCGTCCAACAGGATCGCTCCGAGGGGATAATATGTGGTTTGAGCCCAGTCTAAAAGAGCTATTACACGCCGAACGTGATCGGCTGTGTCTCTACCTGGGATGAAACCATGTTGTCGTAGCGACACTAAGGGAGAGATCACAGCTGCCAGTCTAGTGGCTAAAATTTTCGAATAAATTTTACTGTCTACATTTATTAACGATATTGGACGAAATAAAGCAGGATCCAGTTCAGGTTTATCTTTTTTTTTAATAAGAATTATAGTTGTTTGTCGCCAAGAATCTGGTATATGTCCTCCCTGTGCTCCTCTAAAAATAGTCAACATCTCTGCTTGAATTTCCGAACAAAACAACTTATAAAATTCAAGAGGGATAGAGTCCGGGCCTGAGGCTTTCCCACTGGCTAGAGACTTAATTGCCAGCTTAACCTCCTCCCATTCTATAGGAGCTGAAAGAATTTCGTTTTGCTGAGCGAAGACCACAGTAGTAGTGAGATCGTCTAAAAACTCTTCTATTTCTACCGCCATATTGGATAGGACATCTTCCTGAGAATACAAACGGCGATAAAACTGCCTAAAGACCTCAATGACCCCCTCCGGGGTATCCTGTATACAGCCTTGAGAGTCCTGGATCTTTAAAATATAATTCACCAATCCTTTTTCATGCAGCCGCTTGGCTAAAACCCTGCCGGCTTTTTGCCCGAATTCAAACATCTGTGATCTAAATTGTACGTACTTTGCCGCAAGGTCCTGCCCAAAAAATTCCAACAGAGAGGTCCTTGCTCTGGCTATCTGTGACTGAATTTCCAGCGTCTCACGACCCTCTCTTATAGCACATACCAACTGAGTCTCTGCGATCCCCAATTGCTCACTACACCGTTTAGTCTGATCCTGGACTGACTTTCTCCTAAAGAATGAGAAACTTTTCGTTCCCCCCTTACAGCTGCTTTAAATGTGTCCCAGACTATTGTATGTGTTGCTGTATCTTTATTAATTTTTAAAAATTCCCTCATCCAATTTTTCATATGATCTATATAGGACTGTTCCAATAATAATTTCCTCTCAAAAGTCCAAATCCTTGGAGCCTTTTGAGTACCCCTCGTTGTACATTCAATTTTTAAAGGATTATGATCCGAAAGTAGCCTAGGTAGAACTGAAATAGAAGTGGCTTCTACCACCTGATCGGATACAAAATCATAATCTAAGCGAACCAACTTATTGTAGGGAGCTGAGAAAAAAGTATAACCATCTAAGTGTTTATTATTATAAAACCAAGAATCAGTCAGACGGTGTTCTTGAACCAGGGCTTGGAGAGCCCTAAAAACTCTAGGTTTTTTTCCAGTATAAATTTGAGACCCTCCTAAATTAAAATCAGCTAAGAGGTTGATATTCATATCCCCACAAAAACATACAGGATGAGGGCCAAAGTGCCAATTCCACATTTAAGTGGTGTAGAACTGCTGGGTCATCAAAATTTGAGCAATAGACTGTGCAGACGGTCATGGAGCTACAATTAACCACCAACTCCGCTATTGCCCATCTGCCATTACAATCTTGTGCAGTTCTACTGCATAGCCCAGATCCACATTTCAAAAGAATTGCAACCCCTCTAATCCTAACAGTTTGTCGAGAACACACAACTAAGTCAAACCCAGGAATTTTTAAATATGCCCGATCATTCCAAGATACATGCGTTTCCTGCAAACACACCACCTCAAGGTGGAAGGCCTGAATAAACTTTGAGAATAATGCCCTCTTTTTGCCATCATTGAGGCCACAGATGTTCCAAGTCCCTATACGAATTTTGCCCTGTGCCATCCGAGTTGATAAGAATAGAGCCAAACAATAAAGATACCAGCTCTTACTCCACAAATATTTGCGTTTAACAAGAAAAAGACACACTGTGTAAAAACCATGAGTACTTTGTTAGTTCTAGCTTCTTTTTTAATATTTTTAACCCCAACCTTCCCTAACCCCCCATGAACTGTCCCTAGCCCCTCCCTCCTGTTCCGTCCCTCCCACCTCCCTCCCCCCCACACCCCCGCAAATGAGGCATAAGGACATTGTCCTTTCGATGGAAAGGCTGGTTAACCGCCCGTCCCCTCCTACGCAACTGCCGAAACCAAAAAAAATCAAGTGTAGAACAAAAGACTCAATACTTTCTATGTGATACGGTATCTCCTAAAAAAAAAAAAACACATTCCCCTAAGATCCCTGGATCCCTGGACCCCTGGACCCTGCATTGATAAAAAAAAAAAAAAAAAGAAAAAAGGGGACATCAAAGTCGAGAGCAATCAAAGAAAACTATAACCTTGCAATGAGTCCAAATACGCCTTAGCCTGAATTTCTGAATCAAAAAACTTGGTCTGACCCTGAAAAATAATTTTTAGTTTTGAGGGAAACAGCAAAAACACCTGAGCTCCCTTAGACTGCAAAGGTCCTATTAACTGCCGGAGCTGCCATCTCCGTTCCACAGTCGCTGGACATAGATCATGCCTAACAAAGAACTCACACCCCCTTCCAACCCTTTTTCTATCAGGTCTTGCCAGATCGTAAACCTTCTCTCTTGCTAAGAAACTTGAAAAGCATATTAAAATTTCTCGAGGCCTAATGTCCTCTTGTCCAGGTCGTTGCTTGATCTTAAATGGAAAACGATGGGCTCTCTGTATTTCCTTTTTCCAATCCCATTGTTGAATTTCAGGGAATGCCTCAGTAAACAATGCTATAATAAAGCTTCTAACATCCAAGCCTTCGATTCTTTCAGGCACCCCCAGAACTCTCAGATTATTTCTCCGAGCTCTGTTTTCGAGATCGGCAAGCTTCCAATGAATGTCGTCTCTTTGTGACTGAATTGCATCAGTTACACTCCTCTGGGCTACCATATCATCTTCCAAAGTAGATATTCTCACTTCTGCTTCACCAACTCTCGTAGTGATCTCAGAGCACGTCTTAACTACCTTCCGAATTGAGTTTTGGACACGGCGACATACACCCTGAAGTCGAGCATTCTCATGGCGAACTTCCTCGCGATGTGCCATTAGTGTCTGATAGATAATAGCCAGTGTTATCTCGCCTGACGGTGAAATAATCCCAGTACCATTATTAGTGTCATTTTGAATAACCGTTTTTCCCCCTGGGTCCGGTTGAGTAGAAAACGAGTAGTCCCAGACCAAAGAACCTGTATCCGCCCCCTGAGGCAAGAGCCCCTGATTGTTATAAGCTCTGCGGACTGTATCCAAACCCTTAGAGACTGCATCGTAATTTAAAACCTCGTTGCTGCGCCAATCTCCTAGGTCGCTATCGTCATCCGTCCAGTCTCTGCTCAGAGCGGTATCACCGTCTGAGGAAGCTGTATGATCCGATAGGGAGAAAAATGTATCACCCTCAGCATCCAATATATCGTTAGGAATCATTAACTTTTCCCCCTGAACAGTCTGTTGTTTGGCGATTTGGCCTGAGAGCATAGTGACAGAGGGAGTAGTTGCCAGTAGGTCAGACTGGACTACAGCTCCCAGCACCCCCTTTGTTTGAGATATAGAATCCTTCTGAACTTTATTAACACAAAGATTATTGCTTTCTACAATTTCTCCGGCCTCTTTTCTCTCCTCCACTTTATCCTTCGCTGCCATTGCTTTAGTAGTTACCCCACTGAGAGGGTCTAAAGACAAATTCGAGAGAGCAGATACTGTTTGATCTTGGCCCAAGGTAATGACATCCTGCCTTTTATCTGGTAGTACCTGAACGCAATCCAAAGTGGAGATATTCTGTGTAGTGCCATTAGTGTCATTATTCTGAGCCACTGTTGTTTTATCTGTTTTGTTTTTAAACATCTGGGGTACTGTCTGTCTATTTTTTGACTTAGCCCCCAGTCGTTTAGGCGTTTGCTCACCTCCTTGCTTGCCCACCTCCACATTACTACCTCCATTGTTCACATGACATCCCGCCGTACCTGGGGACTGTACTGCAACTCCCCCAGGCTTCACTACATTCGTTGTATTCTTGGGAGCTGAAGAACGCGACGTGGGAGCAACACCCCGCGTCTGAGTCTTCGGAGGCATTTTCGCGGACAAAGATCCCGGCAAAACTACTGCAGCCAACCGGGAGGCAGAACCCTTGAGTCGCGCTGACAGACAGAGTATCCAAGCAAGACGGTTTCTACGATACTCAGAGAATAAACAATCCACCCCTCGCATCGTCCGCAGTGAGACCGGTCACAATGCAGAAAATCCAGGTCAGTTTCTCTCAGTGGGTCCGGGAGTTCATTTTCTCGGCAATTGCAGGCAGAGGGGATCGAAGACGCTAATCCAGCTCACTCAGCCGAGCTGCCGGCCGCCATCTTGCCTGGCCCACCTCTCTGCAACGCTGCACAGTAGCGCTTACTGGAAGCACCTGGTGGACTAGTTGGCCCCCATGGGCCCTCAGTATTGATTGGGAATTATTTCCCCAACTTAAAACGCGCCATAGGGCATGTTTGCACACGTCACCTCTGGCCCCGTCCCCTCCCTTCCCCACTGTGTAAACAAGCCCTGTGACCGTTTTAAGTTGGGAGATTAACTCCCCTTGAATCCTGAGGGTCCCTCGGGGCAAATTATCCCACTAGGTACATCCAGTAAGCACCATTGAAGAGGTGTAAAAAGGGGCACAGCCTGCACCACCTCTCTTCAACGCAACGCAGTGGCGCTTACTGGAAGCACCTTGTGGGCTAGTTGGCCTCCAGGGTCCCTCAGGATTGAAGGGGAATTATTTCCCCACCTTAAAACGCGCCCCAGGGTGTGTTTGCACATGTCACCTCAGGCCCCGTCCCTCCCTTCACCATTGTGTAAATGCACCCTGTGGCCGTTCTAAGTTGAGAGATTAAGTCCCCTTGAATCTTAAGGGTCCCTAGGGTCAAACTAGCCCACTAGGTACCTCCAGTAAGCGCCACAGAGCTGCATTCCAGAGAGGTGTAAAAAGGGGGGTGGCCTCTGAACACCTGTCTGCAACGCAGCTCCCTGGCGCATACTGCAGATACCTGTTGGGCTAGTTGGCCCTCAAGGACCCTCAGTATTCAAAGAGAATTAATTCCCCAACTTAAAACGTGCCACGGGGCGCGTTTGCACAGTGGTGAAGGAAGGGGGCGTGGCCTGAGGTGACTTGTCTACAAACACACCCTGTGGCGCGTTTTAAGTTAGCAAATTAATTCCTCCTCAATCCTGTGGGTCCCTGGGGGCCAACGAGCCCATCAGGTACCTCCAGAATGCGCCAGGGGGCTGCATTGCAGAGACGTGTTCAGAGGCCATGCCCCTTTTTACAACACTCTGCAACACAGCTCCGTGGCACTTACTGGAGGTACCTGGCGGGCTAGTTGGCCTCCAGGGACCCTCAGGATTGACGAGGAATTAATTCTCCAACTTAAACCGCTCCACAGGGTGTGTTTGCACACAGGAGAACTCAGGCCCCGCCCCCTCCCTTCACCACTGTGCAAACGCGCCCCGTGGCACGTTTTAAGTTGGAGAATTAACTCCCCTTGAATCCTGAGGGTCCCTGGGATGCAACTTGCCCACCAGGTACCTCCACTAAGCGCCACAGAGCTGGGTTGCAGAGAGGTGTAAAAAAGGGCGTGGCCTCAGAACACCTCTCAGCAACGCAGCCCCCTGGCGCATACTGGAGGTTCCTGGTAGGCTAGTTGGCCCTCAGGGACCCCCAGTATTCAAGGGGAATACATTCCCCATCTGCAAACGCGCCAGGGGGCGCGTTTGCAGAGTGATGAAATGAGGGGCGTGGCCTTCGGCGCGATGCCTGTCTATTTTTTTTTAAGAAGGGGGGCTCTGTAGCCCCCCTTCTTCTTCTATTTTTTTGGCCCCGGGGACCCCATCCCCCAGGGCGTGCCCCTAATTTTTTTTTAAACATTTAAAAAATATGGAAGGGGGCCGTGTGGCTTCCTTCCAGAGGCCTTAATCGGCCCCGGGGACCCCATCCCCGGGACATGGCCTTTTTCTTTTTTTCATTTTTAAACGTTTGGGAAGGAGGACTGCGTGGCCCTTCTCCCGGGCCGCTTGTAGCCCCGGGTACCCCATGCCCCGGGGCTGGCCCTCTCCATTGGGGCCCATGGGGGGTCCCAATCCCCCCACGGTCCCAGCCGTGTCATGTCATCAGTGATGTCATTTGAGATATCATCAGTGATGTCAACAGTGATGTCACTGACCACGTCATGAGTGATGTAATATGTGACATCATCAGCAGTGCATTGCGGGGGCGCGAGTTATAGTTAGCTGAACTAACTATAACAGGGGAATTTCACGGGTTTTGTACGATTGCAAAGTCCAACTAACTATAACTTTCCCTAAAACCTATGGTTTTTTCAGTGAATTTCTAAGGTTTTTTAAATGCTAATTTCTAACTCTAACGTGCCTGAAACCTACGGTTTTTTCATTGAATTTCAAAGGTTTTTTAAATGCTAATTTCTAACTATAACGCGCCAGAAACCTATGTTTTTTTCAGTGAATATATATATATATATATATATATATTATATATATATATATATATATATTCACTGAAAAAACCATAGGTTGCTGGACATTTCACTCGTAAAAAACCAATGAAATTCCCCCGTTATAGTTAGTTCAGCTAACTATAACTCACGCGCTCGCAATCCACTGCTGATGACGTCACATATTACATCACTCATGACATGGTCAGTGACATCACTCATGACATCACTGATGACATCTGAACATCTGTAAACCTTGTTGCAAAAGAACATTTTCCAAAATAATATCTGTCAAAGAAGTCCACAATTTGTTTTACCTTTCCTTGAGGCCAAATGGTAAGTTTAAAATCCCTTTTAAGTGAAATATCCAATTTTAATCCTTTTAAATTTCAATAATGCTTTCTTCCGATGATGATGTTAATATTTAAAATTTGGGTTTCAGAAAAATTAAGTAACAATTGGGTAAATCATAAGGCAAACGTTGCTTGAAAATCAATTGGGAATCATTACACAGTGTCCATCCTTTTTCACATTTAAGATAAACTGTGTAATGACCTGAAGTTATAGAAGGACCATCATGAAAAATTATTGCAACTGCTACAAAAGTTTTTCCAGGTATAGATAATTGGTTGCCAACAAACTTCTTTAGTAAAGTTTCCAATTTTGTTCCATCCGCTCTACAACGTTGTACCATTAAAATTACATACTGTCCATATTTCTTTAAAAATAATGTTGACAACATTTCAGATTTACATTTAGAACATTCCATGTTGTGATTAGCATCTTTAACTAATTTACTAAAAGTCACTGTTTTACTTTCTGGTAATGGTAAATACATGAACCTTTCAGAATCTACATTACTACTGCTTGTGTTCATAAAGTTATCACAACAATGTTCCCATGTATAAGAGACACCAAATAAATGTTCTACTTCTACTCCTTCATCTTCCAGTACCATCAGGATATACATCAAGAATTCCTGTGCATCTTGCTGGACATTTTGTGTAAACTGTGTACATCCAGAACATACATCTAAAAGATTTTTAACATCAGAAGCACTTTCTATTTTAGTTTTATCATTACTCAGCTTCTCATAAAGGAGACTCAGCAAAGAACAGAATCTTTTTTCATGATTTAGTATTATCTGCTCTTGCAAAGTTTCAAGATAAAATACAACATTCAGCACTACATTTGCGTAGCAGTTGACACCAGAGCTATTTTCAAAATGACAACCAACAACCTCTTCCACACTGTCCTTTTTCTTTTTGCTTGCAGTCACATCACTATCTTTTTGTTTTCTCTTCTGTACATCCTCATTACAGATATTCTCAAATCTCCTTTTCCGACAAACAACAGGTTTTTCAAACACAGGATACTGACCTAAATGAGGAGCATAGCTTTTTCTTAATCTATTATACTCCTTTACACAGTTTGCATCAGCACTTACTTTTGAATCATCAAAGTCTATCATGAATAAACCAGATAATTTTTTCACGCGTGACAAAGCAACATATGCCATACCTTCTTTGAACACCGTAGACCCAATGTTTACAAAAGCACTATCAACAGTTAATCCTTGAGACTTGTGAATAGTTACAGCATATGCTAGAGAAATCGGAAACTGCTTCCTACGTACATATAAGTCTTTCACTAGCAAAAAACGAACTGAACAACGACTAATGACTTTAACCTCTTCAATCTGATTAAATTTTATTTTTAAGAATTCAATTCCATCTTTTTTCTGGTACTTTACAAAACCCACAACTTTACCCATAGCTCCATTCACTAAACCTTTTTCTACATCCAAATTGTGTCTTAAAATTACTCTACAGTTCATACACACATAAAGATTCTTTTCCAAACCAGCTGTTTTTGAAATGTTTTTCTCCAGAGAATCCAATTTAGTAGCCAATTTGCCTGTCAATATAATAGTTATTCGTTCATGTTGAATTTTATCCACAGCTTCCAGTTTTATGATCTCTTCATTTTCCAATTT
Organism: Triturus cristatus; assembly: GCF_964204655.1. NCBI lineage: Eukaryota > Metazoa > Chordata > Amphibia > Caudata > Salamandridae > Triturus > Triturus cristatus. Next base: position 714,326,110 of record NC_140593.1, on the reverse strand, counting down.
CAAAAGTTCTTGATTGAATACAGAGCATTCATGTAGTGTTGGCATTAAGCAGATTACAGTATTTTTTTCAGCAATTTTCTTGTATATTTTCTCTGGAACTATTTCTTCTGTTGTAAACAAATTACTCAGCAATCGACTCTGTAATGCTTTTCTTCCATGTTCTGTGAGTAGTCCAATTCTTATATCTTTCAGAATACTTGCATAGTCCTCATCATTTGTTTGCCTCATATTGGTAATGAGTTCCTTATACTCAAAATATGACCAAATATTTACATTACCTATACTTCCTAACGACTTTTTCGTGTCTTCATGTGTAAGAATATGGAATACCGGTTGTCCTTTAATTGGAGTAAGTTGCAAAAGATCCCCAAAAACTATGACGTGTTTTCCTCCAAATAACACGTCATACTCTGTCTTCAGACTTTGCTGCATTCTTAAATGCACAAAGGCAAGCATTAAGTTTGATACCATGCTTACCTCATCAATAATGAGTACTTTCATTTTCTTCAATACTCTTGAAACTTCCAAGCATGCTTCTGCTGCTAGTTTGTGGTACTGTATTTTGTTCTCATGCTCTACTGGTATCATTAGCAAACGATGTAAGGTAACTCCTTTTATGTTATACGCTGCTAACCCAGTTGGAGCAGTAACAACACAAGACAAAATGGAATCCATTTTCTTCTGTAGGTAGCTTCTAATTACATTAATTAAGAAACTTTTTCCAGTTCCAGCTTGTCCACTTACATACATTCTCATTGGTACGAAAGATGTACATGAGCACTCTTTATTTTCATGTAGTAATCCATGATCAATTTTTTTCCTGACTTCTTCATAAATTTGTTTTTGTTCTTCATTCAGTTGCTGCTCCAAATATGTTAAGTCTACTAAATCTTCCTGAGCTTGATTCATAGCTGTTTCCACTTCATTCATGGCTATTGCTGCTTCATTTTCTACGATTGGTTGTCCTAGAGGATCTTGACTGAATGTCCCAGAACTTTGACTGTCTTGAGAACTGTCTCTAGCTACTTCAGCTGCAATTGTTGCTTCTTGTTCAATTTCTTCATTTAACATTTGAACATAAGTTGTGAAAGTACTGCATTCTATGCTGTCTTTGCTAGCATTGAAGGAATCTTCATAACTCTGGAATTCTCTAAGTAGTTCGTCCTCTGAACGCCATGGTATAAACAGCTGCAAAAGTGCCAAGTAGTAAAATTCCTTTTTGTCAGGAGTGTCGCAACTCAGCTTCCGGTGATTTATCAAACTTCCCTTTGTTTGCTTCACCAAACATCCTTCCTCACCACTGACTTTATATTTTCCATTGTTGATATCTTCTGTGGCATTCCGTTTAAAAATGAAGTTCTGCAGCACTTCATAGAGACACATGTTCTCAAGGTGATGACTTCTTTGTGGGTAATATGTGTCCAACATGTTTGTTCTTAAAATGTCTGTACTTTCTGGTTCAAACTCTGCTAAATATTCAATTTCTCGAATAGATTTCAGTACCCGATTTCGCATTCCTGCAAGGCCTAAACTTACCCAAATTATTCTTCTGAATTTCGAGTACAGACTTGCAGATGATAACCTATCTGAGCATTCGTAGGATCCAATTTCTCGATGCGATAACATCTTTAAACTGAAACTGTATAGCTTCTTACTGACAGTCTTCTCGTGAGAAATCTCTTCCCACATTTCCTTCAATTCCGTTTTCTCAGATTTAGTGATGTAAGATGTGACATACCGAGCAACAGCAATAGAATTGTCAGCCATATACTGTATATCCATGTTAGCATTCCACATGGATACAATGACTGGGTTGTAGTCATTTATAAATTTTGACTCTTCTTTTCTTCTTAGGTTGTAGGTATTCTTAGGCGATTTTCTTGTAATAGTATGTCGCACAGCTGACATAAAACTGTTTACTCTTCCTTTTGAAAGAACAGGTCGTGGAAATCCAAATCGACATTTTGTATAGAATTTATCTTTACTCTTGTACTTTCGTCGACAGTATTTTCCACACCGATGACTTTGGAAACGTAAAACTTTCTCTTTTAAGTTTTTCTCTTCTATGTTTTTAGGTATAGCACATGTTGCATATCCTTCAATGAAAGATAAAACTGCTTCATCAGCATCTGTTCCAAATTTTGGGGCATCCTTGATCCACAACAGCATATGAATATGTGGAGCACCTCTTGCTTGGTACTCTTTTCTCCAAAAGAAATACACAACTTCTCCAAGAGGTGGATTTTTTTTATTGCAGATGAAGGACATCATGGCCTCAAATCTATGATTGAAATATCTGCAAACATTAACCGGATCTAATGAGCACAATTCTCCTGCTGTCTTGTATTGGATGTTTTTAATGTTTGAATTTGCCTCTCGCAGAAAATCCAGTAAATCATCCCAAGCGTACTCAGCACAGCTCAGGGTAAGGAACCATGTAGGAGTTCCTAAATTTCGTAACATACACTTCAATTCTCCATGGCGTCGGTACCAATATTCATTAGTTCCATGCTGACAAGCCATCAAATTGATCAATTGAGATTCCAAATGATCATCTCGCTGTTGCACTTTGTTGAGAAAGTCCTTTGCTGACACATTATGTAGATGTACTCCAGTTTTTAAAATGTGATTTACTGCATAAGATAGTGCAGACAAGTCACTTTCAAATAAAAGATGGAACAAATAAGGAATACTTTGACGAAATCTGGGATCTTCTGCATATAATCTTGTAGTCCGATACTCTGAAGCAGGAATTTGTACTGGACGTTCATCATATCGTCCACCTTCTCCTGTAGGAAACAGTTGGGGAAAACAACGAGCTTCCAAGCTCTCCTCCCATATACTCACAGGAGTTCCTTTTGCTTTCTTCATCTGAAACAGATCAATAGCGTTTCCCATAACTTCTTTAGAATGAAGAGGATGTATGCTGAAATGTTCATAAATTTCTTCTTCTTTTGACTTATCCACTTGTTCAATTTGTCCAGTTGGTATTTCTGTGTCTCCTAGTAAAACTTCTTCATCTTCATCCATATAAATTAATTCATAGTACTTATTATTTCTTTTCAAATATAAATTTGCTCTTTGTACTTTTCTTACATCTACTAGCTCCTGCCAAATTTTCTTATTCTTTGTAGGTACACCATTAACCAGAACAACTAATGGTTCAGTTTCCAAAGTATCTGCATCAATTGTTTCCATATTTGTTTTCAAATCCAATGGCAAATAGACAACTCTTCCTTTTAAACCTCTTTGTAAATCCGAAGGAGGTAATTTACCTGTTTTTGGCTCCATACGCACTATGGTCTGAAACGGATGGACACATTGAATGAGTATAGACTCATACGTTTTAAATCCGAAAGTTCTGGAGAAATTTTCAACCAATTCTAATTTATTATGTACAGCTCTTGCTGGCATTCTATTTTCTTCTAACTTGTTATAACAGTATTTACAAATACGCTGATCTTCACCCAAATCAAAACAATTTTCCAGAAATATATATGTTGCAAAATCTTTCCACTTATAATTATCTTCATTTTCACTTTTTTTATACAGATCAACATTCCTTGTTTGAATTTTGTAATGGCTTCTCCGGCAACAAATACAAGTAATATTTGGTCTTTCATTAGAGATGATAGTACATTTTGTCATTTCATCTTCAAAATTTTTACTAACAGTGAGTTCTACATTCTCTTCCACATTTTCCTCAATAACTGTGTCATTTTCTGCACTTTCTTGTTCTGGACCAAAGTAACAAAACTGAATCTCATCGGTAACCTTCACTACATCTGATACAGATCCACGGAACAGAGCATTATTCAACTCATTTAACTTTAGTGCTGGACTTTTAGCAAAATACAATGTTCTCACAATCTTTCTCATTTCAGTATGATGAACAGCCAGCATCCTAAAATGGTGAAAAACACTTTGACACACTTTCCTAGATAGGCAAGCCAGAGAATGTCCTTGCAAACCAGTATTCTCTCTCACTCTGCATGGATCTAGTCTTTGAAGCACCCTAATCTTCTGTTCAACACTCTTTTTACTATATTCTCTTAGAAAGTCACAAAATTTATCAATAGATTCCTGACGCACAGTACAAATACTACTACAATTCCAAGTGTACACTGGGGCTTTAGGACGTCTCCCCATAACCTCATCAGCTATCACTTCTTCCTCATTTCTTGAAACATTTTCTCCTTTACCATTACACAACCATCCTTAACTTCATATGCTCTACCATTGGTGTCAACTGCATGCAACACACTATTACTTTGAAGATAACTCTCTTCATTAAAAAATGGTTCAGTACTTGAACTATGCTTCCATTCTCCTAAGAACACTTTACAAAAGTTATTTTTTTTTACTTCTCGTTTCCTTTTGCTTTGTGACTTCATTGCATTGACTAATTTATCTAATCTACGCATCCTGTTCAAAATTAAAATGAATCGTTTTTTTTTTATTTCGAATGCCTTGGTAACAATACTTTCAATTAATTTCTTTTTCTTATAAAATTTGTTTTTTTTGTTATATTTTTTCACATCCTTTAGCAAATTTAACATCACTCTTCTCTGAAACATTTTTCGACGAATGTTTTTAAAATCTATTTTCCGTGTTAAGTCACTCTTTCTTACTTCTAAGTCAACATTAGCATTTTGTTTTTGCTGTCGACTCTGTTGTTGTTTTGTACTTGAAACACTGTTTGAATTTATCTTTCGATCATTTTTTTTTTTTGGAAGATATTTTTTTTAAATTCTTTAGTTTGCTTACCAGAAGACTTTTTCTGTTTTCCAACACACGCTTCGCCTCCTATTTTTTTTTTACCAGTCGTCTTCAAATATAGTTGTTGTTTCTTTTCTTTTCTTTTTCTTGACTTTATAGGCCTCTTTATATTTTTTCACTGTTGCTCAGCAATACCTGCAAAAAACTAAAAAAAAAATACCTTTATGTAATATTAATTAATTACTATTTTTTTTTTCAACTTTTCAAATCCTATCACATGAGCTAATCCTTTCCTACGAGTCCAAGTCTTACAAAACAAGAGAAACATGAATTAAATCTCTGACAACAATTCCTGTGTGCACACAGACTCATGGTGTGATTCTAGGCAGAAAACGATATTTGATTGGCAATTTGAAAGCACATTTACTTCTGTTGAGGAGCAAATGATAATTACTGTGACAGCCTGACACATTTTTCTTATATTTTAGACAAGCAGAAAAGAGCACATGTCCTAATAGCTACTTGAGACCATCAGCATGTGTTACAGGGTGAGTGATTAGAGTAGAGCAAAGGAAATGAGCCTTGGTGACGTTGAATGTGTTTGCGTTATACACTGCTATCTGAAACACAACACAGAGCTGAATAGTAGGCATGGGAGTGCAGGAGAAACAGCTGGCTGTGTGCTAAGAGTGTGTTTCTGGAGAATGTATTGTCAGTTGCAAGAGAGATCTGCATGGAGACTTTTTCAACTGCATGAAGACTGCAGATATGTGTGTAAGAGTACATGTTTGGTAAAGGTTAATTGGAGTTTTGTACATGTAAGAATGTAACGCCCTGAACGTCTCAGGATCGTTTAACAGACACGACAATGAGGACGCAACCACTTGTGAACGGTTAGTTCTTTTAATGAAGGCAAATAAAATACAAAGAACAAACAAAAGTTATAGTCACTGGAATCCTCCAGGCTAAGTACGTTACCAGCCCACAGCACGGATGGTCCTAACCGTCCTCTGCATATACGCCGATCCCGGCGTATGCCAACAGAGGGCAGAAATGAATTGGCCGACAATGCCAATCGGTAGGCTGTGAGGGGCACGAAGAGTGTTGGGGAGAATCGAGGAGTCAGGGAAACACCCAACCGGGGTCTCTACCTGAAGGGAGCAGCCGCTCAACCTCTTCCTCAGACTGCACCGGGACGCGGAGTCACCTCCTGGTGATGCGTCACCGATACCCCAATCACAAGCAAGAAGACTGAACCGAGAGCAGCCGCTCGATCGATCCTGTGGACTTCCGAGTCTGTAACGCGGCAAACACCTCCTGGTGTGCGTTACAGCTGGCAGTCCCTGTGTCTCTGGTCGGGCTGGGAGTTACGACTCCAACCAGCAAAAGCGCCACTGCGCTTGGACTCAGCCGAGTCAAAAAGCGAAGCTCAATGGTTGACCGGTAGAGCTTCCGGGTCCTTCACAGGTGACGATGGGGCAAGACACGGCCCAGGGAGTAACGACTCGACCTACCTCCGTTCTTGCCTTACTGGAGCACCACTCCGGAACACTGCTCTTCACGAAGCAGGTACGTCGGTGTAAACACAATATCCGACAGCCTTGTACCTCCCGGTTCCTCCCTTTATAGGGCGTGTTTTCCTTGAGTTATGTAACAGCTCTCCTGTTTACATAAGGGCGTGTTTCCCTTGAGTTATGTAACAGCTCTCCTGTTTACATAAGGGCGTGTTTCCCTTGAGTTATGTAACAGCTCTCCTGTTTACATAAGGGCGTGTTTCCCTTGAGTTATGTAACAGTTCTCCTGTTTACATAAGGGCGTGTTTCCCTTGTATGACAGGAATTCTTGACAGTACATCCTCCCTCTCAGCGGCTCCCCACGGGTCCAGCGCTGGCAGGAAAACGCCGATGGAACAAGGAGACCAAGTGCGGAGCATGAACCCCTTCAGCCGGTTCCCATGAATGCTCCTCCGGGCCATAGCCTTTCCACGCAACCAGGTACCACAGCTTCCCCCTGCGCCATTTGGACGCCCGTATGCCCGACACTTCATACTCCACCTCCGACTCCACGCATACCGGCCTAGGTGTCCCAGACGGCTTGGAGGGTGCTGGTTTGAGCAATGATACATGAAAGACAGGGTGTATCCGCAATGACTGGGGCAAGCACACCTTCACGTTCACGGGACCCATACACTTGGTAAGTCGATAGGGGCCCATGTACTTGGGATGGAACACACTGTTCTTTCGAAACCTCATGTTTCTTGTGGATATCCAGACGTAGTCTCCAGTGCGGTACAGTGGCCCGGGCCTTCTCTTCCTATCTGCCGCAGCCTTGTATCTTCTCTTGGCCTCTATTAGGACAGCCCTTGAGCGCATCAACGTGTCTTTTATGTGTGCCACCCTGTCCGCTGTGGCGGGAATCCTGTCCTCTCTGAACGGATGTAGAAATGGCAAGAACCTGGGATGTTGGCCATAGTTGCTATAGAACGGAGATGACTGTGTGGAGCTGTGAGTGGCGTTGTTATAGGCTATCTCTGCAACCCATAGCAAGTCGACCCATTCTTCCCTGCCCTGGTCCACAAAACATCGCAGATACTGTTTGAGCGTTTGGTTCAGGCGCTCGGTTGGGCCGTCCGTTTGAGGGTGGTAGCTGGTGGACAGGGCGGTCTTAACATGCAGCGCAGTGCACCAAGTCTTCCAGAATTGCGCAGTAAACTGCGACCCCCGGTCCGACACGATCACCCCAGGTAATCCATGCAGTCGTACCACATTCTTTAGGAGTAGTGACGCCAATTCCCCGGCCGTAGGGACTCTCTTGCAGGGGATGAAGTGCCCCATTTTCGTCAAGTAATCCACCACCACCAGTATTGCCGTCATCCCCTGGTCTACCGGTAGGCCCACCACGAAGTCCAGTGATATGCTATCCCATGGTCTATCCGGGGTCGGAAGTGGATGTAAGAGCCCTTGGGTTCGGCCATGGTCGGCCTTCATGGTAGCACACGTAGGACACTCCTGTCCCCACCTCCTGACATCCACTCTCATGGTTGGCCACCAGAAATGCCGTCCCATGCTAGCCACCGTTTTTTCAAAGCCCAAATGACCTGCGCATGGAGAGTCATGGCACCAGATGAATGCTTGTTTCCTTAGCCTAGGCGTGGGTATCAATAGGCACCTGCCCTTCAGGGGTATCCCGTCCTTCAGCTGCCATTCTCTGTGACTGAGGAGCCACCTCCGCCATGCGAATGACCTGATCCCTCTCTTTATTCCCCTCAGGAAAGTATCCGGTTGGATAACCCCCAATACCATCCTCGGGGAAATGATGGAACGCTCGGTTGCAGGCAATGGTTCCTTAACTGCAGATTGACGGGACAGGGCGTCCGCCTTCCGGTTTTCCGTCCCCGGCCGATATGTGATGCGGAAGTTGAACCCCGCAAAGAAGATCATCCACCGCAGCTGCCTGGGAGAAAGGTGTCTAGTGGCCGTCATGAACTGTAGGTTCCGATGGTCCGTGTACACCGATACCACATGTCTTGCCCCCATCAACCAATGCCTCCATTCGGTGAAGGCGTCCTTGATTGCGAGAAGCTCCTTCTCCGCAATATGGTAGTTGCGTTCGGCGTCGTTGAGTTTGCGGGACATGTACGCAACGGGATGAAGCACCCCTGTGTCATGGTTGCGTTGGGACAAGATAGCCCCCAGCGCCACATCCGACGTGTCCGCTTCCACCACGTAGGGGAGATCCGGATCAGGGTGAGCCAACACCGGCGCCTTACCAAAGGCGCTTTTCAGGGCCTCAAAGGCTTTGTTCGCTTCAGGGGACCAGACAAACTCCTTGGACTTCCTCAGTAGCTGTGTGATTGGGGCCACCACTCCTGAAAATCCATCTATAAACCGCCTGTAAAAGTTGGCGAAGCCAATGAAACTTTGGACGTCCTTCACGCTTTGGGGCACCGGCCATTCTTTCACCGCCTTGATCTTTCGTTCTGCCATCTCCTGTCCCTCTGGACTCAGCATCACTCCGAGGAATTCCACGGATGTGACGTGGAAGTCACACTTGCTGAGTTTACAAAACAGCATGTTTTCCCTCAGCTTTTGGAGCACAGCTTTGACGTGGTGTACGTGCTCCTCCACACTGGACGAATAGATGAGGATGTCGTCGATATATACGACCACGTAGATATCCAACTCCTCTCTGAATACCTCATTCAAAAAGTACTGAAAGGCTGCCGGGGCGTTGCACAGACCGAACGGCATGACGAGGTACTCAAAAAGGCCGAACCTGGTCTTAAAGGCGGTCTTCCACTCGTCTCCGTCCCTCATGCGCACCAGATGGTATGCCCCTTTCAAATCCAACTTGGTGTAGATACGAGCTTTCTTGACCTGTTCCAGAAGTACACTGATGAGAGGCAAGGGGTACCGATTTTTTATGGTTATCGCATTCAATGCCCTAAAGTCCACACAGGCTCTCAGCTCCCCATTAGCCTTCGGGATGAAGAAGAGTGGCGAGGCGGCCGGAGACTTGGACGGGCGGATGAATCCTAGCTTGAGGAGTTTATCCAGGTACCCCCGGAGATGCACGTTTTCAGGCTCCGTCAGGGCATACAGCCTGCCGCTGGGAACGCTGGCCCCTGGCACCAGGTCGATCTGGCAGTCAAACTGTCTATGTGGTGGTAGCACTTCCGCCTTCACCTCATCAAATACATCCTCAAAACTGTGATAAGCCTGGGGGAGAGCCACATCTTTTTCTGCCGCTGTAGCCACCGTCTGACTCCCGCTCTCATCTGCGTCAAGGGATTCCGTTCTTATTCCACAATGCAGGATGCAATACGGTGACGTCATTTCGATGCGATGTGTTGGCCAATCCACAAAGGGGTTGTGTTTCTGTAGCCACGGCAATCCCAATATGACGCCATATTGGGGCGCTCGGATGATGTTAAAATCGATTTGTTCCAAATGGTTCCTCCCATATCTCATCGGAAGGACCCCCGTGTGCTGTCCGATGGGCCCCGTCACCAATCGCCTTCCGTCTACCGCATAGACGTCTTCGGGTACTGCTTTGGGAAGAAGCACTAGCCCTAGCCTGCATGCCTCGTTGTGGTCCATAAACATGCCAGTGGCCCCTGAATCCACCATGGCCACAACGGGTATCCACTGGTCATGCACTCCCACGTGCACCGTGATAAACAGGTGTCGTTGTCCCTTAGTGACCGAGTTGGAAAGTGAAGGGATGGATGAGTGACTCCGAGATGCCCCTTCTCTGGTCTTGGAGTCCTCTAGTTTTCCGCCGGTATGTCCACCACGGCTGTTACCGACCGGTTGGCCCGATAACGTGACGTCTTCGGTTTGGCAGGGCATTCACGTACGTAGTGGCCTTTTTTGCCACAATATAGGCACAATCCTTGTTTATGGCGTGACTCTTTCTCCGTGGCTGTGAGGCTCGCTCGTATTGCGCTGATGTCCATGGGTTCTCCCTTGGATGCGGTGGAAGTTTCAGGACTTCCCACCGTCACATAGGATGGAAGGGATTTTCCTTTTCTCCCATGATCCCCCTTTCTTTCACTTAGCCTATGTTCCAGCCGTAATACCAGGTTGATAAGGCCCTCACATGTCTTGGGTTGAGGGTCAATATGAGCCACGGCGTCCTTGAGCTCATCGCACAGCCCTTGATGGAAGAGCGCCGTCTGTTTAGCAACAGGCCACTTGGTTTCCGCAACCAGCCTTCGGAACGCGTTGAGATACTGCACCAGGTCGTTGGATCCCTGTCTCAACTCAAGCATTTCACAGTCCGCCGTGTACGAGTCAGCCCTTCTGTCGAATACCTTCAGGAATTCCTCGCGAAAAGCACCCCAATCACATAAGAGGGGGTCGTCCCTGCTCACCAGAGGTACGGCCCATTGTGCCGCGTTTCCAGCCAAATAGGATATAAGGAAAGCCACACGAGCCTGACTCGTGGGGAATGCCTTTGGTTTGCACGATAAATGTAGCGCCACTTGTGTGAGGAATACCTGCACTGTGTTAGGATCCCCACTGTACCTCTCTGGTGTTGCCAAGGGGATGGCTACCGGCATTTCCACTACTACCGCAGGGGTCTGGTTCGTGAGGGAGGTGCTGGGCGTGAGCGGGTCCAATTGGATAGCATCCAGTCTGGCTTTTACATCGGCTGTTTCTTGCCTAGAGGCAGCCACTTCAACTTGCATGGCCGCTAAAGCAGCCAGCACATCATCAAGTGTTGCCATGTCTGTTATCGACCGGGAGACAGTTAGTGTTATTAAGGTCGGATATTTTGTAACGCCCTGAACGTCTCAGGATCGTTTAACAGACACGACAATGAGGACGCAACCACTTGTGAACGGTTAGTTCTTTTAATGAAGGCAAATAAAATACAAAGAACAAACAAAAGTTATAGTCACTGGAATCCTCCAGGCTAAGTACGTTACCAGCCCACAGCACGGATGGTCCTAACCGTCCTCTGCATATACGCCGATCCCGGCGTATGCCAACAGAGGGCAGAAATGAATTGGCCGACAATGCCAATCGGTAGGCTGTGAGGGGCACGAAGAGTGTTGGGGAGAATCGAGGAGTCAGGGAAACACCCAGCCGGGGTCTCTACCTGAAGGGAGCAGCCGCTCAACCTCTTCCTCAGACTGCACCGGGACGCGGAGTCACCTCCTGGTGATGCGTCACCGATACCCCAATCACAAGCAAGAAGACTGAACCGAGAGCAGCCGCTCGATCGATCCTGTGGACTTCCGAGTCTGTAACGCGGCAAACACCTCCTGGTGTGCGTTACAGCTGGCAGTCCCTGTGTCTCTGGTCGGGCTGGGAGTTACGACTCCAACCAGCAAAAGCGCCACTGCGCTTGGACTCAGCCGAGTCAAAAAGCGAAGCTCAATGGTTGACCGGTAGAGCTTCCGGGTCCTTCACAGGTGACGATGGGGCAAGACACGGCCCAGGGAGTAACGACTCGACCTACCTCCGTTCTTGCCTTACTGGAGCACCACTCCGGAACACTGCTCTTCACGAAGCAGGTACGTCGGTGTAAACACAATATCCGACAGCCTTGTACCTCCCGGTTCCTCCCTTTATAGGGCGTGTTTTCCTTGAGTTATGTAACAGCTCTCCTGTTTACATAAGGGCGTGTTTCCCTTGAGTTATGTAACAGCTCTCCTGTTTACATAAGGGCGTGTTTCCCTTGAGTTATGTAACAGCTCTCCTGTTTACATAAGGGCGTGTTTCCCTTGTATGACAGGAATTCTTGACAAAGAACTACCTCACCCATTGCAGGAGTGGAAGGACAATCTACCCTGTTGATTTGAAATGTGTTACCATTTGCCTCTCATTTTTCTGATAGTGATTTCTGCTGAGTACTAACCAACACATTTCAACAAAAAAAGCTGGCCCTTTCCTGAAAGTGCAAGTTTTACAGAACAGCAACACAAATAAAATCTCTGACAACAATTCCTCTGTCCACACAGACTCATGCTGTGATTTTAGGCAGAAAACGATATTTCCTTTGGCAATTTGAAAGCACATTTAGTACTGTGGATGGAGCAAGTGATAATTACTGAGACAGCCTGACACATTTCCCTTATATTTTAGAGAGGCAAAAAAGAGCACATGTCCTAATAGCTACTTGAGACCATCAGCATGTGTTACAGGGTGAGTGATTAGAGTAGAGCAAAGGAAATGAGCCTTGGTGACGTTCAATCTGTTTGTGTTACACACTGCTATCTGAAACACAACACAGAGCTGAGTATTATGCATGGGAGTGTAGGAGAAGCTGCTGCATGTGTGCAAACAGTGTTTTTCTGGAGACTGTGTATTGTCAGTTGCAAGAGAGATTTGCATGGTGACTTTTACAAGTGCATGAAGACTGCAGATATGTGTGTAAGAGTACATGTTTGGTAAAGTTTAATTGGAGTTTTGTACATGTAGGAACTACCTCACCCATTGCAGGAGTGGAAGGACAATCTACCCTGTTGATTTGAAATGTGTTACCATTTGCCTCTCATTTTTCTGATAGTGATTTCTGCTGAGTACTAACCAACACATTTGAACAAAACAAGCTGGCCCTTTCCTGAAAGTGCAAGTTTTACAGAACAACAGCAACACAAATAAAATCTCTCACAACAATTCCTCTGTCCACACAGACTCATGCTGTGATTCTAGGCAGAAAACGATATTTCCTTTGGCAATTTGAAAGCACATTTAGTATTGTGCATGGAGCAAGTGATAATTACTGAGACAGCCTGACACATTTCCCTTATATTTTAGAGAGGCAAAAAAGAGCACATGTCCTAATAGCTACTTGAGACCATCAGCATGTGTTACAGGGTGAGTGATTAGAGTAGAGCAAAGGAAATGAGCCTTGGTGACGTTGAATGTGTTTGCGTTACACACTGCTATCTGAAACACAACACAGAGCTGAGTATTATGCATGGGAGTGTAGGAGAAGCTGCTGCATGTGTGCAAACAGTGTGTTTCTGGAGACTGTGTATTGTTAGTTGCAAGAGAGATCTGCATGGAGACTTTTACCAGTGCATGAAGACTGCAGATATGTGTGTAAGAGTACATGTTTGGTAAAGGTTAATTGGAGTTTTGTACATGTAGGAACTACCTCACCCATTGCAGGAGTGGAAGGACAATCTACCCCGTTGATTTGAAATGTGTTACCATTTGCCTCTCATTTTTCTGATAGTGATTTCTGCTGAGTACTAACCAACACATTTGAACAAAACAAGCTAGCCCTTTCCTGAAAGTGCAAGTTTTACAGAACAACAGCAACACAAATAAAATCTCTGACAACAATTCCTGTGTGCACACTGTCTCATGGTGTGATTCTAGGCACAAAACAGTATTCCTGGGTGATACCAGGCCCTTTTCCTGCGAGTGCAAGTTTTACAGAACAACAGCAACTCAAATTAAATCTCTGACAACAATTCCGGTGTGCACACTGTCTCATGGTGGGATTCTAGGCACAAAACAGTATTCCTGGGTGATACCAGGCCCTTTCCTGAAAGTGCAAGTTTTACAGAACAACAGAAACACAAATTAAATCTCTCACTACAATTCCTGTGTGCATGTTGTCTCATCGTGTGATTCTAGACAGAAAACAGTATTCCTCAGTCATACCAGTACACCTTAACTTATGGTGAAGATATACTCCATAATATCTTTCAAGTTCAAGGCACTTAAATATCTTCCTTAACATGAAATGTAAAACACAACTTTTAAATTGGTAGGAAAAAGTACCATGCTATTTTCAAATGTATTTTCATTTGCCACACACTTTTCAGATAGTGATTTCTGCTGAGTGCTAAGCAACACACTTGAAAAAAGAGAAACTGCCATTTCTTATAAGTGCAAGTTTTACAAAACAACAGCAACACAAATTAAATCTCTGACAACAATTCCTGTGTGCACACAGATTCATGGTGTGATTCTAGGCACAAACCGATATTTTCTTTGGCAATTTGAAAGCACATTTAGTACTGTGGTGAAGTAAGTGAAACTTTCTGTGACAGCCTGACACTTTTTTCTTATATTTTAGACAAGCAGAAAAGAGCACATGTCCTAATACCTCCTTGACACCATGACCATGTATTACAAAAAACAAGCTGCCCCTTTCCTGCAAGTGCAAGCGTAATAGAGCAAGACCAACATGAATTAAATCTCTGATAACAATTCCTGTGTGCACACTGTGTCATGGTGTGATTCTAGGCAGAAAACAGTTTTCGTGGGTGATACCAGTACACCTTAACTTATAGTGAAGATATACGTCATAATATCTAACATGTTCAAGGCACTTAAATATCTTCCATAACATAAAATGTAAAACACCACTTTTAAAGTGATAGGAAAATGTACCATGCTATTTTCAAATGTGTTTGCATTTGCCTCTTTTTTGTGAGTAACTAATTTCTGCTGAATACTAACCATCACACTTTAAGCAAACAAACTGCCACTTTTCTGCGAGTGCAAGGCTAACAGAACAAGAGCAACACAAATTAAATCTCTGACAAATAATCCTGTGTGCACACAGACTCATGTTGTGATTCTAGGCACAAAACAGTATTCCTCAGTGATACCAGTACACCTTAACTTACAGTGAAGACATACTCCATAATATCTTACTAGTTCAAGACAGTTAAATTTCACCTAAATCCAAAAATGAAAAACACAACTTTAAAACAAGAATGACAATTCTATTATTTATATCAAAATACACCACATACTTCCCCTCTCAAACTCATAACTCACCTTTAAAATTAATTAGTTGAGAAAGAAATGAGGCACTCAAACAGCAGATTATCAGAGCCAGAATCTCAGAGCTGTACACCTCTCTCCTCTCTCCACAACCAGTAAATGGCAATTTTTCCCTCTCTTTTTTCCCACATATACATGTTAATGTAAAATCACAGTCCTTCCCACATTTTTTCAAATGGAATCACACATTTCTATTGGTTGCAACTTTCAACCCCTTTCCAAATCATCCCTTCCCCCAACATGACTTCTTCCTGCTACCATAGCAACAGCTCATGGAACACAGGTGTGAGCAGAGAGGTCAGAAGTTCAGCACACAATGTTTCTAATCCAAAGAGCAAGAGTGCTTGACTTTTCAAACCTAACAGCAAATCCAAAGTAATGTTCAGTGGGAACACATTTTTCTGTACCAATCCAAAACATGCTTTTAAAAATGTAAACATACAGCCTAGTTTTAACTGTAAAATGGTTTGAATCAGCCAATGAGTTCTTTTCATTAAAAAAGTATGTATGCCTCCATTTTTCAACTGTCTTTCTTTTCATATTGCCATTCTACTGAAAGACACCTCCTGAGGGCATCCTGTTCTCCTTGGAAAATGTTCACAGTGTGGATTGTAGGTCATAGCTATGTCTTCTGGAGTGAAAAATATGCAGAAAAAAAGAGGTATTTTCAAAGACCTTGCTTTGCCAAATGTAGACATTAAATGGATTGGTCAGAGAGGGTTAAAGTGGCACCAATTAATGCCTTTGGTGAAAACCTTTCTACATCTCCCACAGCCTAACCTTATTATTGTGCACTGTGGTGGAAATGACCTAGGCACTTTAACTGGGGTAGGTCTGGAAATGCTTATTAAGGACACCTTTCTGCAATTGATGTCACTTTTTCCACAAACTGCCTTTGTATATTCTAATATATGCCAAAGGCAAAAGTGGAACTGGTCCAACCAATTTTGTCCGCAAATTGACAAAGCAAGAAAGCACGTCAATAAGTCTGTTTCTGCTTTCCTCAGAGACTATGGTATGGGTTCTATATACCACAACAACTTGCTTTACAACATGCAAGACATTTATAGAGGAGACGGTGTACATTTCAATGATGAAGGGAACAGAGTCTTCCTCTTGAACTTTAGACTCTGCATCGGTACTTACTTGTAGGTACCGAAAAACACTCAATAAACACAAGGGCTCTTTTTAGAGCCACCTAATATCTAAACACTTAAACGTGATTTTTATTTCTATTTTTTTTTTTCGGGTGCGCGCAGAGTGCGCGCACCTCGCGATGTTTTTAAAAAAAAGGAAAATCTTTTTTTTCCCCTTCGTGCTCCTACTGTGACCCCCTTACAATGGCTAGGGGGTCAAGAACTCCCTACCCTGCCCCCTATTCATGATCTCCACCTTTCCTTTTCAGTGCGACAGACAAAATGGCGGCCGACACTTCCTGATTTCGACCGATTCGAATGTTTACTGACATCTAACAACCAATCAGAATTACGCTCGCGCACGGCAGGGTGCGCGCACAGGGCTTGCACTGTGCGCGCACCCTGCGCGCGTATAGATATTGATATGCATTTAAATGCTATTTTCTCAGGAAATACTGAACAGATTTACACCAGACCTGCGAAAGGCACTTCCTTGACCTTATGGCTACCTCTCTGCCAAATTTCAAGTAATTCTGTTCAGCCGTTCGGGCTGTAGCTGTGTCTAAAGGTCCTATGGAAAAATGCATGGGGAAAACGCGTTTTGGGACCCCCTTTTTTCTCGGCCCCCGCTTGACGAATCACCCCGAGACTTTCAGGGTAGGGGCTGATTGGAGCGCCCCATTAGTTTTGAAAATTTCGCGAGGATTCGTAAACCGGCGCCAAAGTTATTCAAAATAGAATTTTGAGATTTCCTATGGAAACACGATCCTAACTATAACTATCTACTGGCGACCGCCAGTAGATAATATATATATATATATTCACTGAAAAAACCATAGGTTTCACACATGTTATAGTTAGCGGAAATTTTACTGATAAAAAACCAGTGAAATTGCCAAGTTATAGTTAGTGCTGGCAACTATAACTCACGCGACCGCAATCCTCTGCTGATGCTAATACTGTATTTAGACACTTATTTGCCCATGTCTTCTTCCATACATTTTTAGCTATACATATATTACAAATATTTTTTTTTCATAAAGACACATATGTCATCAGCAGAAGATTGCGGTCGCGTGAGTTATAGTTGCCAGCACTAACTATAACGGGGCAATTTCACTGGTTTTTTATCAGTAAAATTTCCGCTAACTATAACATGTGTGAAACCTATGGTTTTTTCAGTGAATTTGCAAGGTTTTTTAAATGCTAATTCCTAACTATAACGTGTGTGAAACCTATGGTTTTTTCAGTGAATTTGTACGGTTTTTTAAATGCTAAGTTACTTTACGCCATTCAAGGCGTGCGTGCCCACTTAACGCAGTTCGTTCCGTGCACGGTTTTTATCAACTTTAATAAGCCCTGTACATTTGGTGGCCTTCGGCCACCAAAAGCACAGGGGGTGGGGTCAATGTGGATAGTGTTTTTTTTATTTCGATTTTATAATTTCATGTTGCCAAAATGTAGTTTTTTTTACCTATTAATAAGCCCTGTACATTTGGTGGCCTACGACCACCAAAAGCACAGGGGGTGGGGTAAGTGTGGATAGTGTTTTTTTTTTTTTTTTTTTTTACCGTACGCTTACGGGAAGCGTACGGTAAGCGTACTCGGCGAAATTGCCGAAAAAAAAATAAAACCGTTTTTGCTCTTGGGGGATGTTTGGGGACTCCCTCAACATGACTATGTGGGAGGAAGTTGTCAAAACAGCCCCGTAACATGTTTTTGGCCATCTTGTTTGATAAACAACACTCAGTGCGAGAGACAAAATGGCGGCCGCCGCTTCCTGGTTTCGGCCGATTCGAATGTTTACTAAGATCTAAGAGCCAATCAGAATCGCGCTCGCGCACGCCACCGTACGCTTACGGTAAGCGTACGGTAAGCGTACCGTAAGCGGGCTCAGATATATATATTGATTTAAAGGCTATTTTCTCAGAATCTACTGAACAGATTTACACCAAACCTACAAAAGGCACTTCCTTGACCTAGGGACTACCTCTCTGCCAAATTTCTAGTAATTCTGTTCAGCCGTTCGGGCTGTAGCTCGTTCTAAAGGTCCTATGGAAAAATGCATGGGAAAAACGCGTTTTGGGACCCCCCTTTTATCTCAGCCCCCGCTTGACGAATCCCCCCGAGACTTTCAGGGTAGGAGCGGAGCGTAGCGCCCCACCTATTTTGAGAAATTCGCGAGGATTCATCGACCGGCGCCAAAGTTATTCAAACTAGAATGTTGAGGTTTTCCTATGGAAAAGGGGTCCTAACTATAACTACCTACTGGCGACCGCCAGTAGGTAATATATATATATATATATATATATATATATATATATCCTTTCAAGATTCCCCCAGCTTTAGAGGCGCACTCCACAAGGAACAGTTCATCCGAACTTTATTTCAGAGCAACAGAATTATATATATATATGCAAAAAACTCCAACACCATTTTTAGTATTTTAAAAGGAAAGCACGCAGATCTCCGATTCCACAGCGGTTTATTACAGACCCCCTACCCCTCTAACAAACGCGTTTCGCTGTCTGGCTTCGTCAGTGTTAGCTGTGTGTTTACAATTCAACCATTGTAAGCCGTGAAGCCTCACGGAGTCCTAGTTGACATGAAAAGTGGACTTCTCTTTTTTGTTCGCCTCAATGGCGGCCATCTTATAACATGTTTTCTTTAGGACATATCTCATTAAAAAACGGTCGAATTAAAAAATAAAGTGCCAGTGCTGTTATTGTGTGTAAACAAATTTCAAAGGGTAAAGAAATTGTACATAATACATTAATATAATATGACCTATTGTCAGCTATTTTATGAAGTGGACATCCTTCTCCTATAGATAACCCCAATTCCATTCAATACGGCACATATAGCTGATTTCATCATTGAGTCCAACATTCAACTATAAGTTCTTAAACATATATATGTCATATATATTATTAACTATACCCTTATTTGTGTATCCCGCACTGTATGGTTTTTTTTGTGTGTTGATCAAGTCAAATAAAAATATTTTTTCATTTCTAAAAAATCATCGGGAACCCTACTGCGGCTCTTTCGGACACAAGGGGAAGAAAGTGAACCAATGCTCTTAAGTTCTCCTATATAATAAATTTCATATATTCACTAAGCATTCCCAGAGAAAGAACTTTACTATAAATGAACCCAAAGCTCTTCGTCGTTATTTAGCCCGTGGGGGCCTTTGTTTCGAGATCAATAATGTATTTCGATTCCAACACTCTTAGAGTTTTTATTCGGTCTCCTCCCTTTTCTTTCCTCTCCTCTCTATCCAAACAGAAAAATGTCAAAAAGTCCCTATCACTGTTATGATGTGTTTCAAAGTGGCGCGCCACAGGATATGTTTTATCTTGATTTGTTATCGTGCGCATAGGACCCGTTTCTTTGTTGGATGTATTGTACTTCCGATGTATCGCTTGGAGCAAGGACACTCCAGACAATACACCGTGAAGTCTGAATTACAGTTGAGGAATTTTGTTATTTCTCTCATGGGGCGTGGATCATCTGATCTTCCTCTATAGTTCAGTTTCTTTTTGCTATATTTACAAGCTTCACAACGGAGACATGAATAAAAGCCCTTAACATTTTGCAAGTTTGGAGCCTTAGATGGTTTTTCAAAGTGACTGTGAACAAGATGATCCCCCAGTGACTGACAGCGTCTATAGGTTATTGAAGGGTGCTTAGGAAGGTATTTTCTTAAGGTGGCATCTGTTTTGAGAATGTGCCAGTTTTTATTAAACACATGCACCAGCTTCCCTGCTCTTACATTAGAATTTGTAATCATACGTGTGGGGCCTTCCATTTTCTGTTTCACATTGTCCACCAATAGATCCTTCCTATCTATTCCTCGCACCCTTTCTGCAGTCTCATTTAAAGTCCTATTTGGATATCCTCTTGCCTGGAATCTTGTTATGGCTTCATTCTGCTCCCTTTGGAAATCTCCCCCATCGGAGCATTTCCGTTTTAGGCGGAGGAGTTCTCCAAAAGGTATGTTTTGTATTAAACTTCTAGGATGGTGACTGGCTGCATGCAAGACAGCATTTCCTGCTGTCGGCTTTCTGTAGAGAAAAAAAATATATATATATATATATATATTACCTACTGGCGGTCGCCAGTAGGTAGTTATAGTTAGGACCCCTTTTCCATAGGAAAACCTCAACATTCTATTTTGAATAACTTTGGCGCCGGTCGACGAATCCTCGCGAATTTCTCAAAATAGGTGGGGCGCTACGCTCCGCTCCTACCCTGAAAGTCTCGGGGGGATTCGTCAAGCGGGGGCTGAGATAAAAGGGGGGTCCCAAAACGCGTTTTTCCCATGCATTTTTCCATAGGACCTTTAGAACGAGCTACAGCCCGAACGGCTGAACAGAATTACTAGAAATTTGGCAGAGAGGTAGTCCTCAGGTCAAGGAAGTGCCTTTTGTAGGTTTGGTGTAAATCTGTTCAGTAGATCCTGAGAAAATAGCCTTTAAATCAATATATATATCTGTGGAAGCTTACGGTGCGCTTACCGTGCGCTTACGGTAAGCTTACGGTACGCGTACGGTGCCGTGCGCGAGCGCGATTCTGATTGGCTGTTAGATCTTAGTAAACATTCGAATCGGCCGAAACCAGGAAGCGGCGGCCGCCATTTTCTCTCTCGAACTGTCAGGGGGGTGAATAAAAAAGGTGGATAATGTGAAAAGGGGGCAGGCTCGACAGTTCCTGACCCCCTAGCCTTGGTCAGGGGGTCCCAGAAGGACCCTCAAGGGCAAAAATAAAAAAAATATATTTTTCGAAAAATCGCCGTATGCGCGTAGCGTACGCGCACGGCGACCTGCGGAATTACGCGTACCGTGCGCGCACGGAAAAAAAAAAATTGCGAAAAGGAAAGCTTAAAAAAAAATAAAAAAAATTGTGAGGTAAGGTTGGCTCTTATAAGAGCTGTTGGGTTCATACAGGGATGGAGGAAAGAAAGAATGGGAGTATTATGAGCGTCTACAAACATGCTGGTCTATCTTATTGTTAATAAGGGGAAGACTGACCTCCCCAAAAACAATAAGACCACCACATTTTGTACACCTCATTTCAACACTCGCAAATCGAGGGTTGATGTCCAAAGGAAAAGAAGAAGGTGATGCTCCAACAACCGAAGGAGGGCTCAGCTGAGCTGCCGATGATGTACTCGGCTGAGCATCTGAGGCTGGGCTCTGGTGACTTACTGAAGAGTTTTCTCCAGTATGTTGAGCAAAGGTCCTTGGGTGTTTGTCCTGAAGGTGTCTCATCATAGAGTGATTTCCAAAGGAATATTTCCTACTTGGATTTCCTCTTGATAAAACACGATCACAAAGTATGCAAGTGACCTTTGGAGCATTGACCTTTTTCTCCCCCTCTGGAAAAGTGAAATACTCCCATACAAAAGAAGTCTTTTGTTTCCTCCTTCTCTGGATCATGGTGGTGCTGCTGGCCTCACTCTCAGAAGAGGTGTGCTGTTCTGCCATTGTATCCCAATGTCAATCCAGCTCCTGCTCCTAGAGAATCACAAGCAGAAATGAGGGGAATGTGTGTGGTGTGGGAAGAATCTGGAACTGAAAGTAGTATCAACCAATGAAAAGTGTTCTTTCAAGCAGTAAAGAGGGGAAGGGGTGTGGTGTGGGAAGTTTCTGGAAGTGAAAGTAATTTCAACCAATAAAAAGTGTTCTTTGTAAGTCACATGACCTACCGTGCGCGCACGTGACGCTTACGGTGCGCTTACGCAGCGCTTACGTCACTTTCGCGCATGCGCATTACACGCCCCTGCGTAACCGCGACGTTGCTGCCGGGTGTACGCGTACGGCACGCACGTATCACGTATCGCGCATGCGCATTACACGCCCCTGCGTAACCGCGACGTTGCTTCCGGGTGTACGCGTACGGCACGCACGTATCACGTATCGCGCATGCGCATTACACGCCCCTGCGTAACCGCGACGTTACTTCCGGGTATACGCGTACAGCACGCACGTATCACGTAGGCGCGCTGCACTAATTACGTCCAGAGCGCGTAGCGTCAGCTTACCGTACGCGTATTTTACAAGCGCGTAGCGTCAGCTTACCGTACGCGCACGGAAAAAAATGCATAAAAAAAAACCTTTCGATAATGCAGGATATAGTACATAAATTATTAAAAAAAGGCTTACAAAAAATGAAATAAAAAAAAATTGCATTAAATTATAATAAAATTATAAAATCGAAATAAAAAACCACTATCCACATTGACCCCACCCCCTGTGCTTTTGGTGGCGTTAAGTGGGCGCGCACGCCACGAATGGCGTAAAGTAACTTAGCATTTAAAAAACCTTGCAAATTCACTGAAAAAACCATAGGTTTCACACACGTTATAGTTAGGAATTAGCATTTAAAAAACCTTGCAAATTCACTGAAAAAACCATGGGTTTCACACACGTTATAGTTAGGAATTAGCATTTAAAAAACCTTAGAAATTCAGTGAAAAAACCATAGGTTTCACACACGTTATAGTTAGGAATTAGCATTTAAAAAACCTTAGAAATTCAGTGAAAAAACCATAGGTTTCACACATGTTATAGTTAGCTGGACATTTTACTCGTAAAAAACCAATGAAATTGCCCCGTTATAGTTAGTTCAGCTAACTATAACTCGCGCGCCCGCAATGCACTGCTGATGACGTCACATATTACATCACTCATGACATGGTCAGTGACATCACTCATGACATCACTGATGACATCTCAAATGACATCACTGATGACATCATCCAGTGAATGTGTATTTTTCTGAAAATTAAATATGTTTTATATATGTATATCTCAAGGACGATGGAAGAATAAATGGGTATATAAGTGTCTAAATGGATGATTTGTTTTTGAAAAATTGATTGTATAACTGACTGATTAAGTGTATCTTAGTGAATACATGGCTTAGTGAGTAATGTTTAAATATGTAAATATCTGTATCAGTCTCTCACTTTGTGTATAAGTGGCTGCATGGGTTGGTGAGTAGCTACATGGGTGTCTATATAGGTTATTAGTTGGTTGTTTGAGTATCAGTCTGAGTGTCTGCATGGTTCGGTGGGGGGTATTACGTAGTGCATAGGTGCATGAATGAGTGACTCACTGTTTGTATGTGTTGAACAGAGCATGTGTGCAGGACTGCATGGGTGGATGAGTGTGTGTATGGGTGTGTTAGTGAGTGAATGACTGTCTCGATAGTGTCTTTATGAGTAACTACATATGTTTAAAACTAGTATATGTGACTATTGGTGTATATATGTGAGTATATGTGAGAGATTGAAAGAGTTCCTGTATGAATAAGTATGTGTTTCTATAAGTGATTGTTTAAAAGACTAAGTATGTGTAAGTTTCCGTAGAAGTAAGTGTGGTGGTGTGTGTATAACTGTATATGCAAGTAAATGTATGTTTGATTCATTATTAGCATGAGTGACTATGTGTGTGAGTTGCTCTATGGATGAGTGGCATTGTGTAACAGGATGTATAGGTGTATGAGTACATATGATGAGTGAGTACATGTATGAGTGACTGTATTGGACTGTTGGTGAATGAGTGGATGTGTATGTGGATCTTAGAATTACTGAAGAGGTTGTTGTAACTGTTATTGGTATGTCCATTGTTTTGTAAATTTTAGTCTCTATTTTTGAATGTGTGTGTCAAAGGTTATATTAGGGGAAGAGGAGGTCTGCCACTCTATCACAAGGATGATGTCATCAGTGATGTCATCAGTGATGTCATTTGAGATGTCATCAGTGATGTCATGAGTGATGTCACTGACCATGTCATGAGTGATGTAATATGTGACGTCATCAGCAGTGCATTGCGGGCGCGCGAGTTATAGTTAGCTGAACTAACTATAACGGGGCAATTTCATTGGTTTTTTACGAGTAAAATGTCCAGCTAACTATAACATGTGTGAAACCTATGGTTTTTTCACTGAATTTCTAAGGTTTTTTAAATGCTAATTCCTAACTATAACGTGTGTGAAACCTATGGTTTTTTCACTGAATATATATATATATATATATATATATATATATATTCAACAAAGTATTACTCCAAACGACCTCCAGCTAGCAGGAACTGGCGAAGAAGGAGACGGACCACGAAGATTTGGCGAGATGGTATTTATTTGGCCCAAGTTACAGCAGTGACGCGTTTTGAGCCAAAGAGCTCTTGATAATGATATTTTGTACAACTATATTTATGACATCAATATTTTTTCCAATATTTTGATACTTACCATTGAAAGAATAGGATGTAGATATTTTTGACATCAATAATTTGGCCATGATATTTTTGTATGGGGATATTTTGAGTGTCGATATTTGGTGTACCCTCTCTGATGCGGTTCTCCTCCGCCTGCAGAGCTACAATGATTTAATCTGCAGGTTAGTACCTCCTCGCTGCCTCTCTAGTGGCAACAGAACTTACCCCAAACATCAAGTAGCCACATTTCTCACTTGTTTTCTCCCTTGCCAGAATTGCATCCTTCAAACTCTGGTTTCTAAGACAGTGTAGTGGCTGCTACACCTTCCTCTTTTCTACCTATTGAACCATACCTCGCTAGGTCACACTACCATGCGGAGCCGATTGCAAAGGGCTGATTTAACACCCTCTCTCCAGCAATGAACACACTTCGACCTTACGCTCCAACCGGCTGGCTTGAGCCTCCAATCCATTGTGCTCCCCAGTATTGTTCGCTTAGGTGAATACAAAATGCCACCTATGTATGATTTGGTCCTCTACTCGCTAGTTACAAGCATTAAATCTTCCTTCTCTACGTGATCTAGGGGCAATTGGATGCTCTTGCCTCCCTACCCACGCTCCATAGCGAGTGCCTCCCTCAGATTGACTCCCCTTATCTAGCTACCAGGCAAGTGAACTTTATGCATAATTAGACTTACCTTAAGACCCAATTTTTTCTTGTGACATAGATGTCTCTTTAAAATTTTAGACATTGGGTGCACCCGTCCCGTCCTGATGATTGCCTTACATTGCCAGAGGCCAAAAGGCCGTCAACAGTAGACTTATATAAACACCTATTCCACCATATAAAATTAACCCCAGGAGTCATATGTCCTTTTTAATGTGATGCACTTTTTCTTTCACTCGCCCGCCACCTATCACGGCACCCCTCTTCACTTAAATGTGAACACTGAATCATTGCTACAACCAAAAAAAGCATGAGATTATTTAAAATGTGCAATGAATAAATAAATTGCAATACAGCATCAGTTATCTGCCTGGTTTTATTTGCCGTGTTAAATTGATAAATGTTTTGTCTTTAATTGATTAAGTCAGACTGTTTGTTGATTGAGACTGATGCCTTAGTGAACCATTGTTTCCTTCAACACCTGCAGGCAGGATAAGACATCTTTGCTCCCACCTGGCGGAAGATTTAAAATTACTCACACAGATGTTGGCAGGGAAACTACGGTGTTCTGGGTGTAGGCTCCCCGGGACAAAGTCTGTGAGCCGACCCCCAGGGTGTGGTCCTTGGGACCTTAAGAGGCTCAAGAAGGAGAGCCGCGCAGGCTCACCTCTCTTTTAAAGTTCAGTTGGACTTCAGGAGATGGGGCCCTGGGTCTTTTTACAGCTCAGCGAGGAGGGCAGCTTGGCCCCTCCCCTTTTTGGTGCAATTTAGCCCCGTGGGATGAGTCCCTGGTACATTTTAA
Source organism: Triturus cristatus (assembly GCF_964204655.1). Taxonomy (NCBI): domain Eukaryota; kingdom Metazoa; phylum Chordata; class Amphibia; order Caudata; family Salamandridae; genus Triturus; species Triturus cristatus. The sequence goes on along the minus strand of NC_140593.1, from coordinate 714,300,299 downwards.
GGTTCAGTGAGGGGGCTGTGTGTCCTCTTCCTCTTTTTTTAATATCATTCAGCCATGGGGTCCCTAGGGCCTATTAACGCCCTTTTATTATGAATTTCAGCTCTGGTGGATAGGGCTCCTGGGGCTTTATTATGCTCAAGGAGGGGAGCATCAGCCCCATCCCCTTATATTATACATCGGCCTCGGGGTGGAGTCTCTGGGGCCTTACAGAGGTGCAAGGGAAGGGGACAAGTGCCCTCCCTCCCCAAAGAAACATTTTGCACCGCCCCCGGGCCCTGGCATACCTGGGGGAGATACATTTAAAGAGAAGAGTGCCAGACTATTACCAGGCCTAGGATGTCAGGGTATCCCACCTTGCCCCCAAATGTCTTTTTTTAACCTTTTTTGTTCGGACTTTGATCTGATTTCTAAGTCCTAAGATAGATAGCGTTGACACATCATTGGTGATGTGGTGGCTGCCGGTCAGATCTCTCCATGAGATCTGTCAGGTACGTGGATCCTCCACAGCGTGCTGTATACACATTTGTAGATCATTACATTCTCAAAAAATACTGCATGGATGCACATCAAATCACAAAAAAGCACTCCATCTGGACCAAGATCTAGCCATCTCCCAAATTTGGTGTAAATCAGTTCAGTGGTTTGACTGTAGCTTTGTCTAAAGTTCCTATAGAAAAATGAAAGGAGAAAACATGCTTTGGGACATCCCCGTTTTCTTGGCCCTCACTTAACGATTCACTCGAGACTTCCAGAAAGAAACTGAGGTAAAAAATCATTTTTGGTAAAGTTTTGCAAAGATTAATTGTTTTATCATAAGATCCTGTATTTTATAAGAGGCCAAATCAAACTCATTTTTATTTAGTCCTTGTATGCAGGTTGTCAAATAAAAGTCAACAACTCTGCAGTTAGTGTCCACAATTTATGTCTAACTCCTGACACTTTCTTTTGAAATATCTACGCTGGTGCAGTATCTGTTTACACTTCCAGCTCTCTTTCATCCAGGTACTGTCCTTTGTTATAAGTGTACACCTAGTGGCAGAATAATACTGAGAGAGGTTCAACATAGAAATGTCCTTTGTGCCCAGCCTGTTCAAGGTTACAAATAAAAACAAAAAGACTCATCTTTCTTGCCAAAGGCCACATAGCTCGGATAATGTAGTCTTGCAGTGGGTCAATCACATTCATTGGGTACTGGTAGGTGTAGAGAAAACCTTTCCTCCCTCCACTAACCATGGGAGGTGTAAGATTATTCAACACCCAACGTTCCTCCACATCATCTCATTCAGTAACAACTTAATGCAGATAAAAAGGAACGGGAAGGTTGTCATCCAATCAGTATGTACAAAAGTAATCCTGACATCCCTACCATCTCAAATGAAATCCCTGTAGTGTGTTTTCAAATCAGCAGGAAATCTGCGATATTCTACTACTCAGCGCTCCTGATTTCTTACCTCACTAGTGCTATAGCATTTAACTGTCGGAGTTATGTTATGGTGAGACAGGCCCAACGATATTCCACCTGGGAATGATGGCTGATGTTAGAAATGTAACAGGTTTAAACATATGTGTGAGAAAACATGTAAGCAATATCACTTCCTCATCGGGCAATCAATTCTACTTGAATAAATATCCATCCACTGTATTTTTGGTGCAGTCACAGATAAAAGATTGATGTACATATATCCAAGTTTAAGACCGAGACAGAAAAACACATGCAGGTTAGGGCATATCCAGAGGCACAGGCATATCACAACAATGCCCTGTAGCTATTTTGAACAAAATCACTGCTGCATCATATGTTGTAAACCACCCTCTCATTGTTGATTGTCCCCTGTTATGTGTATAGATAGCCTGTTTACCCAGCTCTGTTCTCAGGGGTGTAGTATAAGCCCAGATGTGCCCTTGTTCCTGGTAACTTGCACTCTGCCAATAAGAGCTGAATAAAGGAATGAAGGTGTTTCCCATCATAGCTATGTGCAATGCATCATATTTTGTGTTGAATCCTACCAGTTTAATGCTTTCTGCAAGGACATGTGAGCATATGAAAAAGATTATATTGCCTTGTTGTTGTCAAGCGGTATTAAGCCCTAACTCGGCTTCCAATATGAGGATATATTTTTAGCGAATGCCACCTAAGCCACATTGGTTTTGTTCATTCTCAGTTGGGCCTTATGTATCCAGTGATCAAAAAAAGTAGACAGGCATGTCCTTTCTTGGATACCAAGGAGGTAAATACCTACTATTAGAACTTCCTAGTGTTAGAGGATGCTCTTTTATTGTCGGTTAGCCAGTGGGCTGAGCAATATCACTGCAACAGCTTGACCAATAATACTTCTTCAACTGCCATCTTGTCCTGTGTCAGTATAGTTTCCATTTTCACTAAGTGAATCTCTATCAACAGAAAGGTAATTTATTTGCTTGCACAGAGCTGTCTACTCTCAGGAAGGTGGCGCTGCTTGCTATGCAGGAGCATTTGAAGAATGAGCCATGAAAGGTAAGGGGGCAGCACGGTAATTAAGGGAAGGCAATGCCCGGTGGAACCAATAGCCAGCCATGGGTGCGAGAAGTCTTACACTGCATCAACTCAAGAGAAGAGCCTTTTGATAGATTATTCCTTTCCCAGCTAACCCCACACCCCTGTTGTCCACTTGAATCTAAATAATATTAAACAATATTAAGAGCCTGAAAACCCCAACCATCGACACAAACTGTACAATGCAGCAAATAGGAGCTCTGAACAGATTACCCATTGTTTTTTTTGTTACAAGTATCCAACTAGCTATTTATTGGAAACAGGCAGAGTCACACGTGTTCCGACTACGCAAGCCCTACCATGCTTGCCTTAACCACGCATATGTGTTAATGACGCATATGCGAGGTCAAGGCATTGCACGGTCTAGCTGCTGCCTGCAGCTCGGCAGAAGCAGAAAGATTCCTGGAAGAGAAAAAGAGGTGAGGTAAGTGGGGCTTGCGCCATGGCCGGGTTTGTCAGAGGTAATTTGTTTTTGTTTTTTTCAGGGATGGGGTTTGGGTCATTTTCAGGGAGGAGGGCGGTTGTGCTTTGATTTCACAGCTGGGAGAGAGTCGGGTAGTTTTCAGGGCTGGGGAGAGTTGGGGTAGTTTTCAAGGTTGTGGGCGGGTAGGGGTAGTTTTCAGGGCTGAGGGAGGGTAGGGGTTGTTTTTAAAATTAGGGGTTATGGTATTAGGCTTAATGGCAGTGGAAGGGGATGGGCTTGTCTTAGGGACCGGTCAGGGGTGGGAGGGGGTCGGTACACTTTAGACCGGTGGGCAGGGAGAGGTGGATGGGTAGTTGGGTCGTTTTTAGGACTTAGGGGAGGGCAAGTTGTTTTTTAAGGGTTGGGGGTGGGGGTCGGGAAAGTCTTTGAAAATAGGGTTTAGTGCATATATGCCTAAGGGTAGTGGAAGGGGTTAGGGTAGTTTTAGAGACAGCGCGGGGTGTGAGGGGGTTGGAGTAGTGTGTATTAAGGGTTAGGGACAGTGTGGGGGTTGGGGTATTTGGGCCGCGGGGGTGGGCAGGTAGGGGGTTTGTAGCTTGGGAAGGGGGTGCAACCATAGCCACGTATACCCATTTACCATTCAACCCTTTACCATGAAATTGTGTGGTAAAGGCATGAGTAGTAAAGGAATGCGTGTCTAAGGCGCATTTATGGTTTGGGCTGCATGGTAGAGGCATGTGTGGTTTAGCCATGCATGCCTTTATCATACAACCATCATTTATCCAAGATAGTCATTCAAGGCCTGCTAGTCCTTAAAATCAGACAGTTCTGGATGTGAGCATGAATGGTCATAGGTCCTTTTCCCTGTACATCAGAATGAAAGTGTCAGCGAACATATATTCTTCTCCTTTTGCATTCTTGTAAATGATACATTGTGTTCTGTAATGGCTGCAGCATTGCAGACTGGAACCTGTGAAAAAATTAGATTCTCCCTGAACGTAATATCTTTTAAAAGCTTGGGAGATTGAAATTCTGCTGCAGTTTGCTTGGCCTGGCTTACTTTACAGGGTCTCCCGGTGTGGTGGCGATATCAAATGGTGTGCACACAGTAAGTTGGAAGTGGAAACCCCAATATAGAGCAGGTGTTCAGCTCATTGTGTGGAGCTCTGCGACGGCAATGCCGTGCAGAGTTTTTCAACCTTAACAGGACTTCAGTGACAGAATCAGAAGCCTCTGTAATTTGCTTTTTTGGAGGATCATGGAGGGATTTGCTAATGCAGTGCTGGTCTCAAAGCCACCCCCACAGTAGTTGGCCAGGTGGTGATGGGCTCAAAGTCTCAATCCCATTCTAGACTTTTCTAGACAACGGTTGCCCCATGACCTTTATTATAGACAGTGGTGCATCGATTAAACTCATGCCGCTCGAAAGGTTCACCAGCCTATCTCCTGTGCCATGCCTCAACCCATCAAACATGACAAATGCACATGAGCTGCACCTAAACTGTTGCAGAGTCAAGGATCATTCATTGCGATAATGAGACACAAAATAGAATCAGTGGAAGCGCCAATTCACGCTCTGCAAGGAGTCTTGTCCAGTGCATGCCTACTCTGTTTTGCCACAGCTGCTGATGTGGAACTGATATCTCTCAATTCCAACCTCCACACTCATTCTGAAGGTGTGAGCCAGTTTCTGTCATTATTTCATGGCCTAGGTGTGTTCAAGTCAATGAAAATGTGACTTCACATCAATGAGGATGTTCTACCTGTTGCTCAGCAGCACCATAGAGTCACTCTACACTTGCAAAAAGCTGCTGAGAAAGAACTAGAAATGCAGTTGAAGCATGACATCACTGAGAGCTCGACCGGTTCTACGCCATGTGTCTCACCCATGGTGGTGGTGCCCAAAAAGGACAGTGAGGGGGCATGTGCATCTGTGTTGATATGCGCCAGTCTAATAAACTAATCGAGAGAGAAATACATCCTGGTCCACACATAGTGGGCATGATCATGCAACTGAACAGTGCCAACGTTTTTTCCGTTGTTGTCCTGAATAAGGGATACCAACAAATCGAGTTGGAGGAAAACTGCAGGTACAGCACTACCTTTTGGCTCATTTTGGTTTCTTCAGATACAAGAGGTTAAGTTGTTTTTTGGGACAACCAACAAGGGGTATGACAATGCTCTTATGCAAGTATGCCGGTTACTTGCTGATGCAGGTTTAACTCTAAATGCAGCAAAGTGTGAGTTTTGCAAGACCAAACCCCAAATTCTTTGGGCACATATTCTATGATGGGGAAATGAATAAAGTACGAGTAAAATCAGCTACTTGCCCCCCACAAGACATCACCATGCTGCTTCTTAGACATTGGCAGTTATTATTAATGTTACATTTGTGTGTTTTCCACTATAAGTGCTCCATTGAGAGACTTGACAAAATGGAATGTTCCTTTCCAGTGGTCTGCTGAATGGGATCAAAGATTCTGAAGAATAAAACGTGATTGAACATGCAGCCAATATGACCTATTTTGACCCTAAGTTACAACCTGAGATCACAGTCGATGTGAGCCAGGTGGGGCTAGGGGAGATGCTTGCTCCAAACAGTAGCCATCCAAATGCTCAGAGACACATTGTGGCCTATTCCAGTGAAAGCCTGTCTGACGCAGAACATGCCTATTGTCAGCCGGGAGAAGGAGAGTCTGTCTGTAACGTGGGCCTGCAGACATTTTCATATGATTCTGTAAAGAAAACATTTTGCTATCATCACAGACCACCAAGCACTGCTCACTATTTTTTGAAACTCAAAAGCCAAAATGCCTCCTCCCATTGAGAGGTGGGGTTTGAGACTGCAAGAGTATGACTATGCAATTGTACACAATCTGAGTAATGATCAGAACCCTGCTGATTACTTTTCACAAGCCCGGTGACAGCGGCACAGTTCGACATCCAAAACAGCCAAGGAGTACATTAACTTCAATGTGAGTTTGCGCAATTCAGCAGCCCTATCCATTGGACAGATCACTGCTGCTAATAATGCTGATAAAAACATGCTTATCTTCAAAAACATAATTTCAACTCAATCGTGGTATAAGCATGCTATGGAAGAAGCATGCTCGACCTTTTGCTGACGAAGATGAATTTAAAAAATGTACAGGATGGACTGTGTGTTACCAAGGAAGGTGTTGTATTGAGAGGCTCCCAAATCGACATACCTAAAAACCTATGACAGCAAGCTATTTAACTAGCCCATGAAGGACATTGTGGCATAATAGCCTCCACAAGAGCCCTCAGGGACAGAGTGTGGTTCCTGAACCTGGATGAACGAGTGGAGAGGGAGCTAAAAGAGTGTCATCTTTCCAATTACCTTTCTCCCAAAGTGACACAGCACCTATTGACAATGTCTTACCTTCCTGTGGGAATAAAATCTGTTAATTTCTTTGGTCATTTAGAAACGGGCATCATCTCATGGTTGTTATGGACGATTTTTCACATTTTCTTTGGTAAAGAATTTATCATCATCTACCCAGAACAATGTAATTGAGCAGCTAGATCACTTCTCTGCAGTGTGTGATATTCCCACCATTCTCAAATCTGACAATGGTCAGCCGTTCAATAGAAAAGAATTCAAGAAATTTCTGGGCAGACTAAATGTCAAGCTTCAAAAGAGCACACCTCTGTGGCCCAAGCTAATGGTGTTGTGGAATAATTCATGTGTACCCTCAAATGAGTAATTCAATGAGCATTGATGGAGGGAATCAAGTTAAACCTGGCCCTGTGTCGAGCTCTCTGTGCTGAGTGTTCAACTCCTCACTCACCACTAGTGAGAGTCCTGCCACTTTGTTAATTGGGAGAGCCATTGGAATCAAACTGCCCCGGTGGACAGTGGACAGTGTACCGCTCCTTGAATGCGGATAAGGTTTGTGTCACATGCACTTCTATGGAGTGCCAAATGAAAACATATCATTGTCGATGAGCTAAGGAAACAGCCTATGATGAAGGTGGCTGGGTCCTGGTCAGCAAAAACTAAAGCAGAAACTGGACACTCCATTTGCTGTCGATCCTTTGAGGGTTGTGACGTTCATAGGACACATGGCGATGGCACCGTCAATGAATCAATCAGGGTTTATTAAGTGCGCTACTCACCCATGAGGGTTTCAAGGCGCTGAGGGGGGGTTGCAGATCCGTTAGCCAAAGAGCCCGGTCTTGAGGGCCTTCCTGAAGGCGTTCAGGGAGGGGGCGAGTCTGATGTCTGCCAGAAGCTCGTTCCAGGTTTTGGCCGCAATGTGGGAGAATGAGTTTCCACCTGTTCTGGCTCTGGGGATGTGCTGGGTTTTGGCCAGTGCAAGGTTGGACGATTGGAGGTTTCTTTTGGGTACGTGGAGGTTGATTCTGTCATTGAGGTATTTGGGCCCGGTGTTGTGTAGGCATTTTCAGGCGTGGGTGAGGATTTTGAAGGTGACTCTTTTCTCCACTGGGAGCCAGTGGAGCCTTTGAAGGTGTTGACTGATGTGTTTGTGCCGGGGTATGCCGAGGATGAGTCGGACGGCGGTATTCTGTATCGTCCGGAGTTTTAGGAGTAGGGACTATTGTTTCCATAGTCCAGTCTGCTGCTGATGAGTGCGTGCGTGACTGTCTTCCTTGACTCTGGAGGGATCCATTTGAAGGTCTTGGGGAAGGTCTTGGGGAGGATGGGGAGGGTGTTAAAGCAGCTGGAGTTGACAGCGTTGATCTGTCAGTTCATGGTGAGGGATGAGCCGAGTACGATGCCGAAACTCTTGGCATGGTTTGAGGGGGCTGGTGGACTCCCGAGGGCAGTCGACCACCAGGTGTTGTCCCATGCTGAAGGGGTAGTACTGAGGATGAGGACTTCTGTCTTCTCGGCTTTGAGCTTATGGCAGCTGTTGGTCATCCAGACTGCGACCTCCTGCATTCCATTCTGGAAGTTGAGTCTGGCAGTGGCGTGGTCTATGGTGAGGGAGAGGATGAGTTGGGTGTCGTCAGTGTAGGAGATGATGTTGAGGCCGTGTTGTCGGATGATGAAGGCGAGGGGGGCCAGGTAGATGTTGAAGAGGGTCGGGCTCAGCAATGATCTCTGTGGAACTACGCAGGTGATTTCCGTGGGATTGGAGAGGAAGGGAGGCAGTCTGATTCTTTGGCTTCTTCCAGTGAGGAATGATCGGATCCAGTCTAGGGCTCTTCCTTGTATGCCGGCATCGTGTAGTCTGGCGATGAGTGTGCGGTGGGAGACGGTGTCAAAGGCTGCTGATAGGTCGAGTAGGATGAGGGCTGCACAGTGGCATTGGTACAAGAAGGTACTGATGTCATCTGTGGAGGTGTGTAGGGCAGTCTCTGTGCTGTGGTTGCTTCAGAATCCGATTTGGAGGGGTCAAGGATGGCATTGTCTTCAATGAATCATGTCAGTTCCCTGTTGACTGTTTTCTCTGCAACTTTGGCCGCGAAGGGGAGGAGCGAGATGGGCCAGTAGTTCTGGAGTTCGGTGGGGTCAGCTGTCGGCTTCTTGAGCAGGGGCATGACTTCTGCGTGTTTCCGGTCATCTGGGAAGGTGCCTGATTCGGGGGTGGTGTTGATGGTGCATTGCAGTTCGGGTGCGATGGCGGCTCTGTGGTAGATGTGTGGAGGACAGGGTCTGTGGGGGGCCCTGAGTGGATGCCTTTTATGGTTGCGGTGGTGTCTTCAGCTAAGATCGGCGTCCAGGTGGAGATGGTGGGCTGGCTGGTGTGTCTGGGGGGCGGGCCAGCTGTGGCGTCAGATGGAAGGTTGACGAAATTGTCATAGAGGTTTTTGATCTTGAGGTGGAAGTAGGTTCCAAGCTTGTTGCAGAGGTCTTGGGACGGGGTGATGTCTGTGGCTTCGCTGCGAGGCTTGGTAAATTTGTGGATGACCGTGAAGAGTTCTTTGCTTGTAGTTGGTGGAGTTGGAGAGGATTTTGGTGTGGAAGAAGGTCCTCTTTGTGGTTCTGATTTGGTTGCGGTAGTCCGTCATGGCATTCTTGTAGGTGGCGTGGTTTTAGGGTGTCTTGGTTTTCCTCCAGTTCTTCTCTAGGCGTCTCCAGGTGTGTCTGGCTTCTTGGGGATCAGTGGTTAACCAGGCGGCTTTCTTAGGGCGCTGTTTGTCGGGGTTGCATAGCGGGGCAAGTTCGTTAGTGCATTTGGAGATCCAGGTGTGGAGTTCTCTGGCTGCTATGTAGGTGTTGGATGCTGAAGTGTGGTTGTTTCGCATGAGGGTGGAGTTGAGTTGGTCGTCAGTGACCTTGCTCCAGTTTCTTCGTGGTGGGCGTGGGGCTGGTTTGGGTGCCCTGGGTTTGTTGACGGTGTAATGTATGCAGTAGTAGTTGGCTCATGGTGGTTGCGTTGTGTGGCTGAAGTGAACGCTCTTGCCTGCTGCAAAGATTGGGTTGAGGGTGTGTCCTGCCCTGTGGGTCGGTGTGGAGACGAGATGTTTGAGTCCGATGTTGGCGAGGTTGTTACGAAGGGTGGTGGAGTTGGGGTCGCTGGCGTTGTCGAGGTTGAAGTTTAGGTCTCCAATGAGTATGTAGTTCATTGTGGTGATGGTGTGGGGTGCGATGAGGCAGTGATGGTAGAGGCAAAGGGAGCCCGGGGGACGGGGGGTCTGTAGACGAGGGTTCCCCTGAGTGTGGAGTTGGGGCTGGTCTGGATCTGGAAGTGCAGGTGTTCGGTGGAGGGGAAGGTTTCACTGGAGGTGGTGAGCCGGAGGGTGTTCTTGTGGGGGATGGCGAGGCCCCCTCCCTGCTGGGTGGGGCGGTCCTTCCTCTGGATCTTGTATCCGTCCGGGATGGCGGTGTTGATGTTAGGGGCGGAGGAGGCGTTGGTCCAGGTCTCCGTGAAGAAGGCGACATCAAGCGAGAGTGAGTCCAGCAGATCCCAGCTCTCCAGGGCGTGTTTGTGTAAAGGAGCGCACGTTGAGGAGGATTCATCTTAGGGTGTCGCCAGTGCTGGATTCTGCGGTGTTGGAGGTTGGGTTGTGGTGAAGGTCTGGCAGCAGCGGGGGCAGGAGAACTGTCCGTGGGTCGTGTTAGGTGCGGCCTGTTCGCAGTCACTGAGTCTTCCGGGGTTGAGTGCGTGGAGGGCGGCTGTGTTGTAGAGGTGGGTGGGACAAGATGCAGGGTCCTTGGCGCTGGTCACGGTCGCGTCGCGGATGGGCACAGATGGGCTTACCTTTGGCTCCAGCAGCCGCCATTAGGTAGGGGAGGGGGGAGGGAGGAGAGGCTGGGAGGCGGGAGAGGGGGTTGTCTGGGGGAGGGGCCGCAGGCAGGCAAAATAGAAGAAACAATGGTGGGAAAGTATAATAAACAGTGGTGGAAAAGTATAAATGTATAATAAGAAAAACACAATGAACAGAGGCACAGCAGAGAATTACATCAGTAACAGTGGAGAAAAATAGTTACGGTGGCGGCGCAAAGCGGGCTGACGCCAGGCCGGTTCCTGGATGAAGCGAGCTGTAGGTAGCAGCCTAGAACTTCCCAGGAGGAGGTTGGGGTAAGAAGGGCAGGAGACGGCACAGTAGAGCTGCGGGGAGAGAGTGGACCTAGACCAAGGGTCAGAGGTCAGTGCCCCAGAAAGTCCATCACATGTGGCTCGTCACACTTAAAGCACCTACCTGAACGGTCATCAGCTCCTGCAATCATGAATGAGGCGACCCTGACTGACACTCCAGATCAAGCATCTAAACCTGCACCATTGATGTAAAATCAGGGTGCATCTCAACCATATCATCCCACTTGATCTGGCAGACTAGTGTGAGCGCCTCGACGCCTCACTAAAAAAAAGTGATATGACTATTGTTTGTACTTTTTTTTTAACAAGGGGGAGATGTAGTGTTGTGACACTATGTGCACTAGGACCCTTGCTGTCCTGGGTGGACTCAACAAGGAATTACGTAACTTGCTGGGAGGTGTTAAGGTGTGGTCATTAACGGTTATGACGTAATGAGAAAGAGGTGAGTGACTGCATTCTGAGGAATAAAGACCTACAATCCAGCACTCCGTGTGGGGTATTCTTTTGCATGCTCCAGAGGTTGGGAAGGATGCTACATATTATAACCTTAACAATGCTTTTGTTAGCGGGCGTTTGCGTGATAATGTATTGGGCAGAGGGTGAACAATATAAGCTTATTTTACCCCTACAGCAAAGCCTCAAGGTTGTTTAGTGCACAGATGACATATAAGCAACAGCACAGTTTAATTAGATTCCTTTTCCAGAACTTCTGCCCTTCTGTATAGAACCTTCATATATTGTTTCTAATTATAAACACAATTAAATGGCAGAGGAATAAAATTAGGCTGATCTATCCAATTCGCATGAAGCAGCTTCAGCTGTGCAGATTGGTAAATTCTCCTTGCAGTGAGCATTTCGCGGTGAAAATGGATGCATTAACACAGCTGGAAAACAACCTTGCCGAGAAGCAGCCTGCTTGCAACGATTATTCACAGTGTGAGAATTAATCTTCGAGGCAGCAATATACTTTGTTATTGTCACATACTGATTTTTACAACACCCAGACACTGAATTTGGGGGCGACTTCGCACATTTCGGTTAGTTTTGTATCTTCATTGCAATGTATATATTCATGAATGCGAGTCAAGACACATCTTGTTTTAGTGCCAAATTCGCACAACGTGAAAACGTGGCAACCTGCACGTGCTGATTTGGCTAGGGCGGTAACGAGTTAGGTGGGTGTTAGGCCGAACCATAAGGAAGTCGGCCCTAAATGCCCTCTACCTCTTTCCAGGGCTTTGTAGGTATGGAATGCCACAACCCAGGTGAAGGAGTGGTAACCAGTGGCAGCGACGCTGGGGGTGGCAATTGTGCCATGCGAGACCAGACACCCAGGAGGTGACCTGCGTGCTTTCCTGAAGCCACGAACCTACCTGTCGGCCAGCTGACCCTATCTCTGCGTGCCATTACCTCTCTCAGAGTGGCATTGACCCTAGGCTGATCCCTGCATCAGGAGCCACTCCCTTTCCTAGCATCCTTAGTGCACCTGGACAGCGCAAAGCGCAAAGTTTACTGCAATGCTAGGGCGCATGAAGACATGAACCCTTGGGACCCAGGTCATCAGGACGAGCGCTTCTTGAGTTGACCTTGGGCCTCCCAACGTGAGATCTATTTTCTGAATAGCTGAGGGCTTGGGGGGAAATCAGCCATACACTACATAGAGCGGTCACTTCGGGGGCTGTGTTTAGGTGGGGTACCTTGATAAATAATTATGTTGGTACCATTTATTGTTTTTGCTTTGCTGGTTTTTCAGCACAGGAATTAGCAGAGCGCCTTTGATAAGGGGCATATGTTAGTTAAGATACCAACATTTCTGAAATGCGGCTCTTACCAGGCATTGGCCTTATACAGAAACTTTGATGGGGCCCCCCTGAAGAATGTGGGGCCCATGAGTTTCCTATATCTCTTTGATAAGCATCAGCCTTGGGCTGAATGGGGGCCACCTGAAGGAATGGGGGCCCTTAAGGCCTGTGTTACACCTTTGTTATCCAGACGGGTGCACTGGCGCTAAAAAGCTAAGCGAGCCAAACAACAAAACTAACAACCATCCAGAGTTTTACTTAAAAGGAAGAGGTTTCCGGTTTTCCTAAACTGAAAGTAATGGACTATAAACATAAGAGATCGGTAAAGGCTTTCCGATACTTATCTGCGAATAAGCAGAATGCCTGTCTGAATCTTCTTGCTTATCTAAATTGTGGGGTCTTCAAATTATGAGTGGAAGCCGAAAGAAGAGAGTCTCAATATCAGACAATTAGCAAATGATGGAAGAGTGATTGATTCCATGGGAAGCTAAGCTTGTCACCAGGGTTGGAGATAGCAATGCTGTCAACAGGACATATTTTAGCAGCAAAGATTTCAAAATGTTGCTTGGAAATACTCCAGTGCATTGTGGCATTTTGCAAGTTACTCTGCACCTACAGGAAACAAGTGGCACAGATAGTGCATTAATGAAAATCATTGCGTCTGCTCTATGGATTGCTACCTGACTGGGGACGTGGTACTAAGCCTGGGTGAAACGTGTGTAACTTCCTTTACTGATATTATTCAAAACGCCAAATAATTACCTTAGAATATGCGCTATTAAGTAAAATACTGGCCCTTCAACTTGTGTCAAATATAGCACGAAATTGTACACCATGCACATCAGTCAGCAACAGCTATTTACATTTGGTTTATTCAAGTTGTTCCCACACTACGGTTATAGGATGTTTTATTTGAACGAAATCCTATTAATGTGACGTGGCATTATGGCTTAATCGTGGCATTATGCGTAACAACCATAATGATAGTCACACTAACCAATTGTTGCAAGGTTTTATGCAGGTGTATGTATTCTCATTTACTGACTTCTTCATCATTGCCAAATGAGATGCAGTGCGCACAACGAAATTCATTTTATTTATTTATTCGTTTACTTACCTCCGTTTTGCCGTATTCCGTAGTTTACTAACCCCCACCCTACTCCTCCCCTGCCCACCACCCCACAGCACTCCCTCCACGAGCCGCTACTGTCCTTGTTATCGGAGAGTGGCCCAGCCCAATTGTATCATTTGTGGTGACCTTAACCCCTTCCCTGCTCATGACGGAACCGTTCCGTCATGAGCCACGGTTGCCGTGTGCTCATGACGGAACGGTTCCGTCATGACAATCCTGTCGGCGGCCGCTCCGCCTGCGCGGCGCTGTTTCCCCGCCTGTGCGGGGCGACAACGCAAATGGGCGGAGTCATGACGGAACCGTTCCGTCATGAGCACAGCTCAACTGTGGCTCATGACGGAGCGGCTCCGTCATGAGCACAGGCCCGCCGCGCTGCCCCCCTGCCCCCCCCAGCGCTGCAGCGGAATGTCCGCAGCAGCGAAGGGGTTAACAAAGGTTAAGGAGACATGCTGAAAGTTTGGGGGAAGTTTCAACAATTGATCATCTGGAGGATTGAGATTCTAGAGGTTCCGAGCTAAGATTATATTTAGCAGCTGGCTATTTGTCACTGTTATTCAACTCTTTGAAATTCTTTGACAAAATTGGACCCCATGTGCCATGTACAGAGGTAGGGGCCGCCCCTCTACTACTGATGAAATGTTTTCCAAACAAAACTTGTCCACCATTTTTTCTGAGAGCTATATGCTAGAAACAAATTGGGCAACCACAATGCCTTGGTAGCAGTAGAGCATTTTTCAATTCAGAAAGAGGCTCACCCTAATAGGCAACTGCCCCCTCCCTCTTCTTATAACGATGGTCATATGCTATGCTGTTTTTTACCATCCCCAGAGCCTTTTCTTGCTACTCTCATTGTTGAACATCTTGAGATCTTTCAGGTCTGTCTGCCCGAGGATATTTGGGGTATCCATGTGGGCCTGTATTGGGAAGCTTAGTTATTGTCAGAAAGTTTAATGAAGCCTGTGAAGTTCATCCCAGAGCGTATAACATCAAGTATTTCATAGCCAAACGTAACCTCAGGAAGGTTCTAGCAGCTAAGCCCAGTATTCAGGACGAGGTTATAATTGCACATAAATATTATAGGCGAATGCTATTAAAAAGGAAAAAAGAATTGCTCGAGGTGGACTAGGGTAAATTGGAGGTTGCAGCTGTTCACAAGGATATTAAAAGGATCTGGAAGATAGTCAATGAATTCTGTTAGAGGATAGCTCCATCATACACACTGCATTGCAGCATCACTAGTAGGGAGTGAATTACCCATTTCCAGTCCATCTATCAAGCAAAGGAGGACAGGGGTTTAACACAGTTACTAGCTATAAGGCTGTAGGGAGCTGCTTGTTTGTCCCTATCAATCCCAGAAGTTACATTGGCAATTAAGCAAAGCACGGGGGAAAGGCATCAGGGCCTGATGGATGCCTATTAATTTGATTAAGTGTAAACCTGAGATCTTGGGCCCCTTGCATAAAAATGTGTTTAATATTTTCTTGAGCAGCAGACTACCTATGCCTTGGGCACTGTCTGTGATTGTTCCGATTTTCAAGAAGCGAGATCTAATTGCCCCAAGATGTAATAGGTCCATTTCCATAATCAAAAGTATGGTAAAGATCCTAGAAAGGGTTGTGTTTTCGTGCCTTAAATTATGTGCTGAAGAGAATAACATCATAAACCCCTGTCAGTATGGTTTTAGGTCGTGACTGGCTACAGTTCAGCAGTGCTTGAATTTACTTCTCATTTTGGGGAAATGCAATCTTGTCAAGCACTGAGCCCTGTACCTTGCTATTTTGGACCCATCTACAGCTCTTGCCTGCGTCAGTCGATCCAAGTTGGGGGTGCTTTTGCTGGATTTGAGGTTTGAGGTTTTTTAGACCTGGCATCTTTTGGCGTATTTCTCCTTTCTTTTTGCTTTCTGACGTCCCAGTTTTGACTCTGTTTTTGCTGGTTTAGTGTCTCTGTGCACTTTCTCACTGCTGTTTGGTGTTAAAGTGCAAGTGCTCCTATTTTAAATTGCATTATGGATTGGTGTTCCCATGATTGGCATATCTGATTTAATGGCAAGTCCCTAGTAAAGTGCACTGGGAGTGGCAGGGCCTGTAAATCAAATGCTGCTAGTGGGCCTGTAGCACTGATTGTGCCACCCACAAGAGCAGCTTTTCAAACGGTTCTCAGACCTCTGCGTGTCTGCGTGCAGTTTTTACTGCTGTATCGACTTGGCAAGTGCACCCATTTGCCAAGCCCTAACCTTACCTTTTATTACATGTGAGTCACCCCTAAGGTATGCTCAAGGTACCCCTATGTGCAGGGTGTGGTGTATTTGAAAGGTAGGACAGGTACTGTGATGTTTGACATGTCCTGAAAGTGAAATACAGAATGTATTGTTTTAAGCTATTGAAAGGCTGTCTGTCTCATAGGATACGATTGAAAGTACTAGGTAACATTTTAAAAGTATATCTTCCCAATGGGACAAGATGGAGAAATGGAGTTTAGTATGCCTGAACTCAGAATGTAGAAATGCATCTTTTAGTACAGATGATTTTTATATTCTTTGACAATACCACTTTTAGGAAGTAGATATGTTCTTGCTTAGCCGTCCTGTGTGCCTCGGCTGGGTTGTGGATTGACTGTCTGGCTTTGGAGTGACAGGGGCTGGGGATGTGCATTTTCTTCAGCGAGCCACTGAGTGCGTCGAGGTGTGTCCTGCCTTTCCTGGATGAGTCAGGGCTGGGCTGAATAGACCTGGGCTGCATTTAGAGTAGTGAGAGGAAATTTCCTTGCACCTGAAGGGGCCTGGTCTGCCTTGGACAATGCTGTCTCCACCTCCTAACGGGAAGCTGGGCCAGAGAGGACCGAACTGGTTTGGACTGAGCACAGACACTCTCTGCACGAGAGAACAAAGAGAAACTGAGTAAAAAGATTGGGGCCTAGACCCCAGAACTTTATAACTCACCTGAATCAAAGAATCCTGTCAGGAAGAAGAGCTGGAAGAACTGCCGGGAGGTGTTTTGTTGCTGTTTTGTTGCTTTACTGGGTTGGCCTGCAGTTGCTGCTTCTGCCTTGGGCAGTGAAAAGACTGGAGTGAAATTTCTTCACTTGTTTCTGAGTATCTCCAAGGGCTTGAAATTGAACTTGCCTTCTGTTCAAGAAGTCTCAGTGACAGCAAACACTTCACTTACCTCTGGGTACTGCCTCTGGAATCATGGGTTTCAGTTGCTACAGAGGGGGAAAGCAGCTGACACGTCACTGACAAAGTTGCTGGCCCCTTGTCCTGAAGGCACCACTGAGGGCACCACCACACTTCAGACAGCAACCCTGGTCTCACCAACGACCGCCACCACCACCGGAGCCACTGTTTGCACCACGACCTGTGTGCACCGCACTCTGCACCGCTTCTCTTCACTCCGCCGTACATGCTCTTCCTAATGAAGTCGCTGCGTGCTGACCTCGACACCTGTGACTGCACCGTGGTTTGGGAGCACCACTCGTATGTCACATGACGCACCGCCCCATCCCACACCGCAGTCTGGGCTGACCTATACCAGCTCCCATGAACGGGCACTGCCGCTTAAACTGTGGCCTGTCAGCACTGCAACGAGCAGCTCTCCGCTTTGCACCACAGCCCTGGTCTCACGACACCGCTTGATGGCTGTCACCGAGCCGCTGCCTGCACCACAACTTGAGGGCACCACATGCTTCACCACTGCACTTCACATCGCAACAGTTGCTGTCGGCCGAACCAAAGGTACTGTTTACGAGTCTGCTGACACTAACACCGGTCCACGCTGACACGGTCAGCCAGAACTGTTGGAGTCTGTTGTTTTCAGCACTGTGGTAGACCTGGATGGACCTACCGGCTTTAAGGAACTGCATTTTAAAGTCATTCTTTCAAAGTGTATATTTGTGATTACTGTATGCTGGTGTTTTATCGTTTCAGTCTTGTTTGCACAGATACATAATTGTCATTTTTTTTTAAAACTGGTGTAGTGTTTTCACTGTATTACTGTGTGTTATGTGCAAATGCTTTATACATTGCCTCTGAAATAAGCCTTACTTCTCATGCGTAGCTATCAAGAGGGTGAGCAGGGGTTATTTTAGAAGTGTATCCCCCTTATCCTGACTAGAAGGAAGGGTCCTTATTTGGACAAAGGTGCAAACCATTGCCAACTAGAGATCCCCATTTCTAAATGGGGTTCATTAGTCAGCTTTCTTCACACCTTTCATGCTAATTTGTCTGTCCTGGTCCATTACGGCACTTTGGGGGAATTATCAGACCCTTTCGACCTTTCTCAGGGAGAAAGCCAATACTGCATTTTGCCCCTGATGTTGTTTACTCTTTACATTATTGATCACATTCCCTCATCAATGATGGTCTGTGATGATATCTACATTATGGGGTCTTCACAGGTACCTACTCTGCTATATGCGGATGACATGGTACTAAACGCCTGCATACTGAATGCCCTCCGTAAGTTGGTGGATTCTTTCATATCATTTATGGGTGAATTAGACATAGTCACAATCTTTAAAAAATCTCACAATATAGCCTGTGACCCAGGCAAAATGTACATTTCTAATTTTGAAATTGACAATAGCATCTTGAGCAGTGTCAATACTTTTCCGTATTTAGGTATACTTTTTGACTCTTCGGGTACTTGGCGCACACAGGTTAGAAATGTTCACTTGAAAAATGTCTAGTTCAACAGTTGCAATATTTAACCTGCCACAGTCTCAAAGGCACATGTAAATGTTGCCTTTCCTGTCAATATACAAAGCGCAGTGCTCCCTGCTGCTTTATATGGGGCAGGCATATAGGGTTGCTCCAATCCTGCACCACTTTAAATTGAGAAAAATCAGATGAGCAGATGACCCCTGTCTGTTCCAACTGACAGCTCTCACTATATCCTGCATTTGGAGTTGGAATTGCAGTATATCTCTGACTTAGTGCACCTGGCTCCACTGATGCTTTGGGTATCTGTTTGGACCACTCAGGAAGCAGAACTGAACAGGTATCTTATTAGCGACTGCTTATCCTGCGAGTACTGGCGGAGGTTACCATGGGTAACCAATGTAAAGGATTCTCTAAGTAAGATAGTGTTACCTGAATTCTTTGAGATAACCGAGTCTCTTTTCAAGAAATATAAGTGGCTGATGATTCTTTGAGTATAGTCAGTCTGATAGGCTAAGGGCTAAATAATAAAAAATTCTGTAAAGAATTACAAAACATTTCTATATTTAGATTTTCGTTTGATCTCAGTGGGAATGGTCCCTACTTTTCCCGGTTTGGGGCAGGGTCAGTCTGATGTTTAATATGCTTTCTTCTTGGGTTGGCTTTATACAGTAATAGCTTGTTAGCTTTTCTGTGTGATGACGTATCTTCTCAGCTAATATTACATATTATGGTTCATTTGAATTATTTTAGTCTGTATTTTAACTTATATTTAAATCCCTTTTTAAAAAACTTAGCGGCCAGACACTGCTGAATATCTTTGCTTTATCTGCAACTTTTAGATAATGTTGAGGCATGTGTCAGGGTTAGCAGCTTTTTAAAAGCAACAGTAAGAGCATGTAAATCAATGGAAGGTTAATTGCTTTTAGCATTAGAGTTTATTATAATCTTTTATGTTTATACATTTATTGTTGCTTTTATTTTGCATTCTGCATCTTTGTAAATGCTTTGCAGGCTGTTTCTCTTTGCACACTAGACAAAGCACTTTACTATGACTTGTGGAACTCTATTTTATAATATTAATTATGATGTGCTTGTGGTTGTACTTTTATGATTTTGTCTAAAATCGAATAAAGGTTATGAAATTACTCAAGATACCGGAGTAAAGTAACTTTCACCCATGCTTACCAGGTAAACCCTTCAGGTGCTACACCTAGCGAGGTGTCGGCACTGTATTATGCAACCAGGACCTCTATGCCTTTAGTAGAATGCAATCAACGCCTTTGGGGTATGATCATTGGTGAAATGTTGCCTTTTATTAATTCAGATGATTCCATGACTACTTTTGTCACCCCAAAATCATAAAGCAAAGAGTCAAGGCCTCCCATAACCCTAGGGCCATCTGATTACTGATGCAGTTAATTGTGGCATTACTTCCCCGCTGATGCAATGGAGAAAACACTACCATGGTCTAAGGTGCACCTCGTCAACGTCAGTGTGGACCAAGTAAGAATTTTGATAAACAGTTGCTGCAAACATCTGTGAGGTTCAATTTTAAAACAACACCATAGTCAGAGTGGTGCTATGCAGTGGTAGGAGTGGTAGATAATTTTTTATTGGGATGGTATGGAGGAAAGAAGGCTCTTTATCTATGATGCTGGCAGGATCAAACACTATTTTGATGCATGTGTAACAGAGGCTCTAAAACCACCTAACCACTCGAGCATTTTTGAGTTCATAGATCAATAAAATGAAAATAATTCAGGAGGCAATTAAAACATTGTGAGTTCATGCTAAAACAGGCCCTTATTGATATCTGCAAACAAAAGGAGATGATGGACGGAGCGTTGAAACTTTTCAGGCACTCACCCCCAGCCACAGATCTGGTTTGAATCCATCCATCCATCATCATTCTTTAGCTCACTTCGCCACCTCAGTTCAGACCCAGTTATAGTGAGTGTTTGTACAGTTTCAGCGCTCCATCCATCATCTCCTTGTGTTTGCTTTGTTCCCCCTTATTGATATCTGCCTGAGCTAACGAAAAGACAAATTGTAATAATACATTCCAAAACGAGCTCAATTACCATTTACACACACTATTTCCCATTCATTCACACCATGATGTAAATCGGGAACTAATAACACTGATACGTCCATCAGAACATTAATCTACTGCCATTATTAGCAACGGTAACTTGCACCATAGTGTAATAGATCCTCCAGCCTTTAAGAGGCAGATCCGGTTTGGAAGAATAATATGACTATCCACATTTAGGGGACTATTAGGATGGTGGGTGGACTTACGTCCGCTCGCCACCCTAACGGTGCTGGGACCGGCTGCCAGTGGTGTGGCAGTCCTGCACCGGCAATTAGGATGCCACTGCCACGCTGGCGGTGGCATCCCGCATCCACATCATTGTGGCAGGCGGTGCACACAGCACCGCCTGCTTCAATGCTGTCGCTGCACCTTGTGCATTTGCATGCACAACGTGGCAGGCACTGCGCGGTGCCTGCCAAGTTGTGCATGCAAATGCAGGGGGGTAAAATAGGTACCCCCCATGTGCACCCCCCAACATCATGGGGGCCCGCAACGGGCCCCCAACTGCAAACACTACATGCCTTTCGAAAGGCTGCTTCCCGCCTGCATAGTAATATGGATGGCAGTGTCTTGCAGACAACGCCACCATATTCAACCCTTTTCAGCCCGGTCGACTCGTCGACAGGGGCGGATAAGCAGCAGACGGTCTTCCCGTCCGGCGCGGTACCCCCTGCCATCATAATATGGCGGGGGAGAAATGGGAGGCGGGCGGTAGATAATGTTGGGCGGATCGCCACCGCCATGTGCCCGACATTATAATAGACCCCCTTAGTATTGACTGGAGTTTCAGATTGCAGCCCACTAAAATTCCTAAACATGCAGATGTGCTGCTTTCTCTATTTTTCCAACATCACCTGTCAGTAGGTGATTGCTTTTCAGGGGTCCAGTTTAAAAAGTGATTGAGTCCGATATTCCTTAGAACTGGTTTGTGCCTAAAATGTGACTGGAGAAGACATGGTTTTCAAAGCCTCCATAGAAGTGTGCCTATGAAGATATTCTCACTGGGCAGGTTTTTTTCAGCTACATATAGAGCTCTGATGGATTGTCAGGTCATCTCCATCCACCAGTTCATGCATGATACTTACAAGTGTCAGCCATAAATGACATCTAGGGCCTGAAAGCTACCTTGGTGCATTTAAATGCTGGGTGACAGATTTACAAGCCCCCTGCGCAACCAGTGCGTCACTTTTTCAGATTTACGAGGAATCGTAAATCTGGAAATGCCTGTGAAGCTTCGCCTTTCCAGGGGTGGCGTTGGGAGGTGCAACGAGGAAACATTTTTCATTTCTCCTCGTTTCTTCCTCTTTGAATAAGTGCTACATTCTACAGCATGCATTGAAAGAGGAAAATGCCTGTAGTGATTGTTTTCGTGCAGGAAGGTGCCCCACAACCTGCTACGGAACTAAAAACGCAAAATTCTATTCAAAAATAAAGAATTAACTACTATAATTTAACACATAGGGGCCGATTTCGGCCGCAAAACGAACCAACCGACACAGACCCGGACCGAATACCGACCGACACGGACCAGCGCCGTACGACCCGTGCAGTACGATGCAACGCGAGTGAATTACAACCGACACGTACGGAATACAAGCCGTACGACCGAGCCGTAGGGAAAATAGTGATCCAGCCGGAAAAACGATGTGATTTTCACCGACCGACACGATCTCGGAATGAACCCGATCGACCCGTACCCGCGATGTCCGATCCGCGCAGTACGATGCAATGCGTGTAAAACCAGACAGACTCGCACAGAGACCAAGCCGCACGACCGACACGCACAGACAACCTGACACACAAGCAATAGAGACCGCCGTGACTGACTCGTATCAAACACAGAAGATAGGCAGCATGAACGAGGCGTAGAAGCTCGCACGAGACAACAGCAGCGTCTGTTTCTGTCACATGAACGTCTCTTTCATGCCTACAAAACCCAAAGGAAAAAAGACAAAAAAAGGACCAAACAAGCAATGACAAAGCCAATAAATAGCAAATAAAAAAAGATGGGACAAAGACACACCCACAACTCCAACTGTATAAAGGACTAAAATCACTACCATCATCCCTTGCAAACAGGAGACACAGCCAGCAGCAAACACCATTACACAGCAACCACAGACACACTCACAACTCACCCATCACACAACTCACACACCATCAGCACCTCATATAAAAGCACACACCCATACCCCCAGCAAAACCAGCACCAAACCACCCTCACTTGCACCCTCACACACACATCCCACACCACCACCACCCATCACCATGGCCCCAAATAAGAATCCAAAGTTCACAGATAGTGAGTTAGAAGTGTTGGTAGATGAGATCATCAGAGTAGAGCCACATTTGTTTGGTAAATTGGTCCAAAGGACCCCCATCTCACAGAAAACCAAGATGTGGGCGAGGATTGTGGACAAGGTGAACGCTCAAGCACCAGCAAGGCGCACAAAGGACAATATCCAGAACAGGTGGTATGACGTGCGCAGGAGGGTCAAGAAACTCATCGAAAAAGATCACGCCCTCCTGCCAAACCAGTCTACTTCAGGACCTGGGAGGAGAAGGTGCAGGACATCGTACCACCAGAGAGCGTCGATGGCCTAACAGACATCCCAGAGCCCGGTGAGTACACAAACAACATACCCAAGAATGTGTGGCAAGGGGACAGCGACACCATGCACCACAAGCAAAGCTACAGTAACCAATAGATAATCATCCCAAGATGTGTATGCCAGTCAGACAAACATAATACCTGCCATCTCATAGTGACTGGGAACTGTGCCATGACATGCACCAACCTACAAACAAATAGAGCAAGCCAGTGGCACAAAGCCAAATAGACCCTGCCAGACAGTTTGCCACCACAAACACACCACCTCACAGTGAAGCTGACTGACAGGAAGGATAAGTGGGGATGTAGGTGAAGTGAATGCATCCAAAAGCATGATGGGGCCTGTAGTCACAGATAATGCTCCCCCTCCTGATTGGCCCATCAGGACCTCTCTGAAACATGCCCACATCACAGGGAGTGGAAAATTACTGACAAGATGGCTGACACTGGGTGCTGCTGTGGGGAGCACAAGGCCCTGCTGGGGGTTGTGTGCAAATCAGAACCACTGACTGACATCCTGAAAGACAACTTGCACGCCCTTCAATGGAAGCACGTTTCATGATGGGAAGGAGGACTGACAGCCCTGACCATACTTACCAGCATGTGGAGACACACCCCCCTCCACACAAACTCCACACAACTCACGGGGTAGAATGCATTGACACACAACTCATTGAAATATCAGCAAAAGATACCCCATACTGGGTGCTGCTGTGTGAAGCACAGGGGCTCACTTTGGACTTGTAGCCAAACAAACACTAGGATTTCACAGTCAGCCATCTTGCTATTGCTGTCAAACCCCCTCACAGGGAAGCAGAGTCAAGAGGGAGGAAGTATGGGTATGCTGGGAAGGGGTTGTAGCCAAGAGTATGATGGGAGTCGTAGTCACAGACATTCCCCACCCACCCACATGGCCCAGCAAGATCAAACTGAACAATGCTCGCCTCACTGGGAGTGGGAAGGGACTGCCGAGATGTCTGACACTGTGCTCTGTTGTGGGGAGCACAAGGCCATGCTGGGAAATGGCCAACAACAAACACCAGGATTTCACAGTCAGCCATCTTGCCATTACTGTCACATCCCCCTCACAGGGAAGCAGAGTCAAGAGGGAGGAAGCATAGGCATGCTGGGAAGGGGGGTGTAGCCAAGAGTATGATGGGAGTCACAGTCACAGACAATCTACACCCACCCACATGGCCCAGCAAGCTCAAACTGAACCATACTTGCCTCACAGGGAGTGGGAAGGGACTGCCAAGATGTCTGACACTGGGCTCTGTCATGGGGAGCACAAGGCCATGCTGGGAAATGGCCAACAATAATATCAAACTCTGTCCGTGACAAGCTGGGAAAAAGCAGTGTACAGGCACGCATCTGTTCGAAAAGTAGAAAATGTCATGTTTGTGAACCATCGATGCATGTAGAAACATATCTCACATTGTGTGTCTCTTCCAAACACAGGTGGTGCTGGGCACCCAGCACCAAATGATGAGGATACCCAGTCCCAGACTCTGGTGAACACTGATCTCTCTGGTCTGACTCTCTCTCTGTCCTCTTCGGATGACGACGACCAACCTGGCCCCTCCGGTGTTAGCCATCATGCAGCACCAGCAGCATCAACATCTGCACCCCCTGTACCCACGCCTCCAGCATCTGGACACTGACAGGGCACCCCCGCCAACACGGCAGGCCAAGGCCAATCAACACCCACAGCCCAGGGACACAGGACCCCCTGGAAGCTACAGCAAACACCACCAGCAACCCCACCCAAGGGGTCCTGGTGTCACCTGTGCGTCCCGTCGCTGGTCCTGCCCGCGTGGATAGGGGTGCTGGGAGGGGTGGGAGGCATAGGCGCGCCTTGCAGAGGAGTCTGGACTGCATGATGACCCCCACCAAGCACGCATCTTAGATGCGTACCAGGATAGCACCGGAGGATTTGGCCAGGTAGTGGGGATCCTCAAGGACTTGCAACACGAGCATGCCCACATGGAGGCCAAGTGGGATGACATTACTGCGGTGCATCGGGACATACTCCAATGCCTCCGCCAGATCAACACCAACCTGTCCACACCTCCCTTTGTGGCCACAACATCTGTCGCAACACTGACAGCGCCACAGGGAGGGAGGAGGACTCTGGCGGAGAGTCCCCTGCACCGCAGAGGCCTGCACATGAGTATCCCCCGCCGGAAGAAGAGGGGTCATCCGAAGAAGGACATGTGAGAGGCAGATGTCCCAGCACATCCCCAAGGGCCTCTAAACCTGTTCTGGACAATGTCCTTTGTGTGCAACCCGTTCACCTTGTCCAATCGCACACAACTCACCCACATGACATGGAGGGTTCGTGTTGGGCCAATGTAGCAGATGACTGTGGACTTTACTCTGGACATTTCATCTACCAGCACTTCCAACTCTAATGTGAATTTTGGATTCCCAAACCAATGTACAGCACCCACCATCCTGTGCACTTCCCTCACACATGTTTGAAAATAAACTCACCAGTACACCATACTTGCCTCTGTTGTGATTCCAACTTGTCATGTTCAGGGAGATGTCGATCTGCTACACAACACAGTGCATGCCAAATACTGCAACAATGTGACCAACGTAAGGTGAGTCATGGTGATGTGACACATGTGAGGGAGACATACCACTATGGCAACACAACACACACTCACCATGGCCATGTTACCCATCACACACAATGATGTTGACCTGAAACACATTGGCATGCACAGACACAACACCAACCCCAGTCAGTGGTAACAAGTCCGCAGGTGAGGTAAGCAGATGACATTCAGATGAGGGAAGACAGACAACGCACATAAGAAAGCATAGCACAGGTTTATTACACATCAGCAACACGTTTATTCCACAATAGTTGCACGGTAATTCTACGTAACAGTGGACACACGCTCAAAATGTGTTGGAGAATGGAAGTCCAGGGATGTGTGGTACATCAGTTGATGGGAATTGTCAACTTCCACACTGGTGTTGGCTTCTGGGTGTTGGGGGTCAGTGTTGACTAAACAAAAGGCAAAGTACCCTGGGAAGGACTGAAAAAAGACACAGTCAAAAGCACAGAAGAACAGTAGAGAAATGCAATACACATGCACAAAACATGTTGCAAGACACCTACACAAAAACTAGTTAGCAGTACTACCCTATTGTGGAGTACACACCACCTGAATGGACACATCACTGCACGTAGCCAGTCAAGTGGCACACAGACACACTCATACAGCAACAGAGCTGCCACAACACATTCCAGGCTACCTCCATACATTCACATAACAACCCTTGAAACTCACATTCAGGTGAAGAAGTTGCTGATGAGCTGTGAGCGGACGTCACCCTCGTCCTCATCATCACTGGCATCTTGGCCCAGGCCGGGATCCTCCACAGGTGCCGGAGGTTGGTCATCGTCATCCTGGATGAGAGGCACCTCCTTCCGCACTGCCATGTTGTGTAGCATGCAGCATACAAGGATAATTTTGCACACCTTTGCAGGCTCATATGAGAGGGCCCCTCCGGTCTAGTCCAGGCAGCGAAAGCGGCTTTTTAGGAGGCCGAATGTCTGCTCAATCACCCTCCTGCATGTTGGGGTATCCGGAGTCACCTACACACACAAAAATGAACAAGTAGCTGAGTTTTGTAAGAGTGTGGAATACAACATTGACAAACACACACAATGATAAACAGTCAGTACACACCGACAAGCCAGGCATGCTGAGCTGGCATCTGTGACATCAGCGTTGCAATGCGACACCTCCTCATAATGTAGGCAGCGTGCGCAGAACCAGGGAACCGTGCACACACATGTGTGATCGACATGTCAGCAAGACATACCACCAGAGCATTGATGGAGTGGTAGTGCTTCCTGTTCCGGTATGCCTGCTCATGTGCCTGTGGTGGTATCAGGGCCGCATGTGTCCCATCAATAGATCCGATGACGTTCGGCATCCTCCCCAGTGTATAAAAGGCATCCTTTATTTCAGGGAGTTAGGCTGGGCTCGGGAACTTGATATACAGGTCTAGGGAATGCAACATCCCCTCCAAGACATCGCGTAGCACCCGACTAAACATCGTTTGCGACATACCACCAGCAGTAGCCACAGTGTACTGGAAGGTACCAGTAGCAAAGAAGTGCAGGGCTGCTATCACCTTCACCTCTGGGGTCAGTGCTGTAGGGTATGTCTGGCCAGGTAGCAGATGTGGCACCAACTGCTCCGCCAACTCCTCAATCAGTGGCCTGGTGAAGCGGTACCGTCTGATGCAGTCGCGTTCCTGCATGGTTCCAAGATCTGGGAACGGTCGATGGACAGCTGGTGCCCTGCAGTACAGAGATGCACAAAGGAAGATTGTCAGTTCATCCACCCATGTGGCCCTGACCAGGCTCAATATCACATGCTAGATCATGACATTACACAATGTACTGAGTTGTGTGCTGTTGGGCCTTGGACACATATGTCACCTACATGACCACCACCTCACATCTCAGTTCCACATGTCCACATGAGTCCCATGTACTGCAATGGCCAATCATCTGTCTGTGTCACCCAACCTATGTACTGCTGCAACGTTCCAAACACACACCACAGTGACAAGTGAGGCCTAATGTCTCCCAGGCATCACAGATCTTTGCCATGCAGAAACCCAGGATCTCTGTATTGCCACATCGACACAGCAATGGATATAGCGTAGCACGTACACACCACAAGGCAAGCGTAAGTCCCACAGGTAGTGGCCACTGTTGTTCCTGCCGGCCCTACATGTATGTCTCTTAGACACACATCCCAAGAAGGTTGATGCATATACCACATGGATGTGGATACTGTCACTCATTGGGCACATTTGATCAGACACATCTGAGACACAACATGCACACAGACTGTGGGTGCACATCAGTATTGTGGCTACAGGTCTCACTGTGACGTACATGCCATCACCCCCAGGAATCAGGGTGTATGTGACATTTCCTAAACATATCCAACCTGAAACTGTGTCCGTGACTCATGCCCATTACTGTACAATTGCACATCACAGTGGTAATGTGCACAACACACAAAGGATTCTGCCCCCGTGTACATGTGCAGGAGCCTGGGAGTGGCTGCACAAAGTGCCACCCAACAAACCATATGTGGCCCCCCCAAACACCCAGGTAATGCAGCCTTACATGCCATGGGACACTGTGTGGCCAATGCTGTAGCGTGGTAGGTTTGAAAAGGTGTCCCTGGCCAGTAAATGTGTGTTGCATCCGTATAATAGTCACACCAATGAGGTCCGACGCGGGTGACAATGCGTACGCATTGCACGGTTCATTACCGAGCCGTGCGTACGCTTTGCCATTGCCTGCAATGAGGTCCGACGCCGGTGACAATGCATACGCATTGCACTGTTCATGACCGAGCCGTGCGTACGCTTTGCCATTGCCTGCAATGAGGTCCGACACGGGTGACAATGCGTATGCATTGCACGGATCATGACCGAGCCGTGCGTACGCTTTGCCATTGCCTGCAATGAGGTCCGACGCGGGTGACTATCAAGCATACGTGTCAGACAGGCATGGTCCGAGACAGGCGTACGACTTGGCCATTGAATCTTATGGAGACGGGTGCATGTGTATTTTCAAAATACACGTTGTACAGTCAGTTGAACGAGCCGGGCACACCCATTGGCTCCGGACTTTCATGGAGACAGATGCGGATTCAAAACTTGTACGAGTCGTGCACTGGAAATTCAGTTGGATGATGCCTACAACAATGTTGCAATTTCAAATGTTCCATGAAGGTGAAGATTTGAACGATGCGGTAGGCGTGTACGGGTCGTACATTTAAATGGATTGGCCAGATTCATAGAATGCAACCTTGTTGGACCTATCACTTGGGACACATGGCACAAATTCTGCCTCTGCAGCACATATATAAGGCTGGCTGCCCCCCAGGGAGCTCACTTGCCTGCACTACATGCTACTGGACCACATCCCTGCTACCACTGCTGCTGTCTCTGCATCCTCTGGCTCCTGCTATGGCACGTACTCTGGAGAGGGCCCCAGCCTTCACTGAGGAGGAGAACCAGGCCCTGCTGGACGGGCTCCTTCCACAGTACAGCAAGCTCTATGGGAAACCAGGGGAGCAGGTGAGTGTGCAGTCCACTGCCTTCCTAATTATGCATGTTGTCTGACTAGCAGTACTAGCAGTGTATACATCAGTGGCAAGCATTCTCACTGACTACTTTCATCCCCCAAAGTGTGTAGATACATGTAATGAATAGGTGTCCTGCTGCTAAAGTGCATTAGTGCAAGCTTAAACTTTCTAGGCATTGTTAACATGTCAGACATGCATGGAATTTGTCCTTCACCATGGTTGCACTACCTGTGTAAATCATTTCCCTTTGTGATGATGACATGTCCATCCAAATGTGTGCAGCACAAAAATGGGGCATGTGTGTCAATGTACTTTTCACTTTGTCATCCTCACAGGTTGATGCCCACCAGAAGCAGGAAATATGGCTGACCATCGCCCGGGCTGTTCGTTTGGTGGGGGTCTACAAGCATCGGATCCGCAACTGCCAGAAGAGCTGGCAGGACCTTCGGGGCTGGACCCGGAGGATATCTAGAGTCCATCTGAAGCTGTCACCTCCACGCAGGAGGGGCGGACACCGGACCCTGACTCCCCACATGCTCCGGATACTGGCGCTGGTCTTCCCAGACCTGGATAGGCAGCTGAAGGCCAGACAGCAGCAAGAAGGGGGTAAGTCCATGCCTGACGTGTGCACTATGTCTGACATGCTAATAGAAGTCTTTTGGCCTGGTCACACTTCCACATTACATAGGTCTTGTAGTCCAATACTCAGGTCCCTCAATTGTGTGATGCACCCTCCTCATCTGTTCCACAGGTGTGGCCCCTACAGTCTGTTGCTTGTGTCACTAGGGCACTATGTCCCTGCAGTCAGCTATGCTTCAGCTACTGGACAGCATCTGTTCCAGTGACTCTGTTGTGGGTCTCATGTGTGGATCAATTGTTTACACAATGCTTGAGATCTGACATGTGATCTGTGTGTGCTCTTGAGATGTGTTCCAATTGCTGGTCTGACTCGCCACATGTGGCTGGGGTATTCCAAACAAACCCATGCAGCAGGGGACTCCATTTTTGGGGCCTCAGGAGTATATATATCAAGTGTGTCACACTTGCTTAGCCACCTGACTACTGTCCAGGGCCAAACACTGTTTCACGTAGACCTGGCCAGTCATGCCTCCTCAAGGGCATTTAGAAACACTCTGTAATCCCACTCCTGTGTATGAAATTGCAGGTTGTGCTTGGTGACATGTGCCCTCAGGTGTCTGCCTCCGAGTCATTAGGGTGTGGCTTGTTGTTACGTACAACTGGGGTGTCCATGATTCAGAGAGTCAGCATGACATCTGAGATGCGACTGTGAGAGACAAGACCTGTGTGACATATAGGTGTGCGAACTGTGTCCTTCATGCAGCTGGGTTACATGCATGGAAGACTGTGATGTTTTAATGTACAGGGATTTGTGTTTGCAGAGACTCATGTCTGATTTGCATGATGTGGAGTCTTCTGGGTACTGGATATGTTGTTTGCATGGGATGGGCAAGTATGCCGGTCATCTGCAGAGGTAAATTTACCCCTGAGCTAGGCAGTGCATATTGTTGTTGTATGGATGCCCTGCCCCTGTGACAGGAGACAGTGTTGACTGACTTTCAGGGCATCCCAGTGCCATGGCATTTAACTTGCTATGAGTGATCATGCATTGTGTTCAAGTGTGCACCATGCACCCCATTGTGGCATTGCCCATCAGGACATGAGAACATCATAGTGTGTGTTGCTGGCATGCATCACAAGCATGTGAAATGAGTCTCTGCCCATCCCTTCATCCGGACATTTGTACTGAGTCAGTAGCAAGAGATGTGATGTGTGTATAGTGACATACTCCTACATGTTCACTTGCATGTACAACTAATGTGTGAGTGGTGCATGTTGGCACATTGGGGTGTTAGCATCCAACATGCAACAGACATATGTGTGAGAGTCAAGGAGGCATATGTGTGCCATGGTTGATGTTGAGAATGACAATTGGCTTATTCTAAACAGTGTTGGCACGTTGAGCTGTGTTCAGCTGATGATGCCAGGGCTTGCCCTGTGATGTGATGTACTCACTGTGGTGTGTGCAACCGGTGCAGGTGACTGATTTTGTTCTCTTACTTCCTATTCCTATCCAGATACATCCACGGCCACAGGAGGGGACAGCTGCACGGACCAGGAGGAGCCACAGAGCCTTACAGGGACAGAAGGAGAGGAGTCGTGGGGACCCAGTGGCAAGGAGGGCGAGTGGATCCACACAGGAGTCGTCAGCACCATCCCCCCCAGATGAGGGCCACAGCAGCTCTGAGGATGATTCCCTTGTGGAGGCGGGTTTCAGCAGCCACCAACCCCCAGCTAGTGAGGCTGTCCCCGCCACCGCCACCACCACCACCACCACCACCACCCTCCCATCAGCTCCCATCCCAGAGATCCCTGTGGGCTCTCGTGTTTGTGAGCATGTCTCCTTTGTGCCAGGCACCGCACCCCCTGCCCCTGTGTCCCCTGCTGCCCTGAGTGAGGAATCTGTGGATTTACTTAGACAGATCCATGTAGGGCACACATCGATGCTGAAGGTCCTCGATGCACACACGTCTGTTGACACAACTGGTGTCATTCATCGAGGGCATTTCCTCTGGCATGTCTGCCCTGAAGAGGAAAAATCAGTCTGTGGCCTCCTCCCTGACGGCAGCAGTGTCCCTCCTCCAACAGTCCCGCACCCCTCCTACCCCTGCACCACCCACGATTCCTAGCAGCCTACTTGTCCCAAGCACACAAACACCCAAACCAAGGTCTAGTCGTGCAAACAAGCAAGCGCAGGGGACTGATACCACACTCACAGGGGCTGGTTTGCAGACTCACACACAGTCATCCACAACCACTCTGCAGTCCTCAAAGACCTCTCCCTCCCAGCCTCCTTCCCTTGCATCACCTGCAACCCCATCTCCCCAGAAGCTCTTCCTCTGTGCCCTTGGCCTCTTCCCCACTGACCCAGCATATCCTGATTACAAGGGGAAGAAGAAGTCCCCACACACAGAGGGGAGTGCCCCTCACACCCGGACACCCTCCCCCAGGCCCAGTCAGACTGAGACCCCCACCCGCAAGTCCCCCCAGCGTCAGAAGAGCAAGACACCCAACTACCCATGCAGCTCCAAGGCAAAGTCTCCATCCTCCATCCCCCAGGCCACCACTCCAGAGGTTCCCCCGCCACTCCCTGCCCCGGGTTCCCCCACCCACAGATACACCATCTCCAAAATGCTAAGGCCTCCCCCCTAGCACTTGCTCCTCCACACCTGGTCAGACGGTTAGTGCCACTGATGTGGGGACCGTGTCTCCCCCTGCCCTGCCGCCCTCACCTGCCCCAATTCAGCTCCCATGGATATAGGCACTGCAGTGGAGTCCACGACCACCCCGTCTGACTTGGGCCCTACAGTGGTGACCCAATCCACTCCATCTGACCTGCCCACTGGAGTTGTGCCGGCACCCACTCCATCTGACTTTTTGCCCCACAGTTGTGATAGCACCCACCACTTCAGTCTGCGCCACTGCAGTTGCAAGTGTCTCGCCTGCATCCACCACCTCTTCACTGCCTCCTTCTGCTGCACCCTGATCCTGTCCCATCGGTGCCTGGCCTGCCCCCATGTATGCCCCTCCGAGGGGATGACCCCGGTCCTTATCGGTGCAGGCAAGCAAGATGTGACAGTTATCACTCTACTTCACTCTTAGGCATTTGGACATGGGCTGGCCATTGGCCTCTTGTTTGAACAGACGTTTAACTTTTAATAAGCTTTTTTCTTTATCCCTGTGATCTAGATTTAGCTGTACATTATGTTGATGATGTTTAACATGCCCTTGCACCTGTGATGGTTGGTTTCCAATGTTGAATACTGATGTGTTGCTGTGAGGTACTCCCTGTGGTCCATGAGATATGTATCCTATTCTGGTCGGTATCCATGTCATCCTTTGCAGCTAACTGGGTGTGTCAGGATCAACTATTTGTAGACATCTCTGTGAACATTTCATTTGCATGGTCACATCTCTGGCTTGCACCCATGCACATATGATGTGCTTCCCATTGTCCAATTTGTCACTTCCACAGACTTTGTGCGCATCAACACTGGACCTACAGGTGTGGGCATCATTGGTATAGGAGCAACTGGGTCCTCTGTGCAACTTGCTAGACATATGTTTTGGGTATGTGCAGATTACTTAGGGGAGACTCACGTACCCAGGCTGTTGTGACCAGAGCCTTCATTGTGTGGTAACTGATGGCTGACTGACCAAGTGTTCTGCAGACATGAGTGAGACGTGCGGTGAATATGTTTGGCACAGCTGGGCTTCCACAGGAGTTGGGTCCCCTCAAGTAAGTGTGTTGTCCCGTGACATAGCCTGGGCCCATGGTGTGTGTTGTATGAGCATGTGTGTGTGTCCACATCCCTGTTCATACACAGACAGTGTTCCCTTGATATGCTCCTGTTGTTGATGCTTGCTGAGTGGTACTGGGTTCATCCCACTACTTTTCCAATGGGCTACCAGATGTGTGGGTGCATGACACACTACTGTTAATTGGTGTATCATCATTGGGATTTGTCAGTTCTGAGTGGTGATGATGTTGTCAGACACAGATGGGACACAGTCAGGGTTCCTCAAGGCACCTGTTTATTTGCTAAATCATGTAGTTGTCCCTAGGTCGTACCTTTCAGTGATTGAGACATTTGTATGTGTGTGTGACTGCTCCCACTTGTCGGGCTCATGGCTGCAATGCTGGCAGGTGTCAGCATGTGTGCCTTGTGGTTCTCCTTGGCTTCTGCATTATCCTGGGACAGTGGCAGGGATTCTGAAGGTTACGTGAGCTTTGAGGTCATGGCCATGTACCGCATACTGTACAGTATGTCTGTCATTCCCCAGGGTTGTAAACTGTCCTTGTGTGATGTGTCTGTACACCTTAGTTCCTCCCAACATTCCTGTGTTTGTTATGGGTGCATGTGCAATGCCACCTGTCCATGTGGGCTTCACAGATACACAAAGTTGCAGTTCAGGGTGTGTGGTGTTGAGGGTGGACTGATGTAAATGTTTGCATGGATAGTCCCCTAGCTCCCGTTTGTCCATGGATGAGGGGCCATGCTGAGTGATTTGTGTTTGTGTATGTGTGATGTACGTTTGTGGAACAGGACACATGTCTGGGTTTCCCAGTTTGTACGACATCTGCCTTTGTCATCACAGTGGAGGTATCATGCATGCTTGTGTCACCCCAATGTCTGGTCCCTGGGGGTAGTGCTGTTGTGTGTCAGTCTCTTGCTGTGTTAGTTGGTGTTCATTCCAGCTTGTGTCACATGTGTCTGTTGTGCTCCCTCTTATCTCCCAATGCCTGATTTCCCACTAAGGGTGTCCCAATGATGGTTTACTTTTGTATGGCACTGTGTCCACATCGGTGTCACTATGGTTCAGCCCCCCTCATGTGTTGTGTAGTTGCCTGGGGATACTGTGACACACACACACACATGCTGTGTCAGATGTGCAGTGTGAGGTTGCCTGTTTGTGTTTGTGCATCTGCACCAGTGCATTGGTATTGCTGTTGTGGGCCTTTGTCTGGATGCTGTTTCTGTGATTTTGCCTGCTGTCCCTGTGAGCCATATCACATCATTCTGCACATTCATCCTGGTTGTTAGGTGCCATTGCTGGCATGGAATGTGAGTTTGTGAGCTGACACCTAAAGTCTACACATGTTGTTTTGATTAGTGTGTCTATTTTCAAGATGTGTGCATGCTTGGTGATGGTCACTTCTGCTCTTGTGTCATTGTACACTGTATGCATTGTCAGCCCCCATGTGTGGTGCTTGTCTGCACATGGCCGAGAGTGTGTTATGTTTTCACAGCACTGTTAGCCTCACCACTTCTCTGTGGGAATGGGACACAACCACTAGTTTGCCACAAAAGTGTTTAATGTGTTGAGAGCAGGGATTATACATGCTGTTTGTTATTTGCAGCTTTGACCATGATGACACTTACCTTTTGGTCACTGTGATGAGGGGGGGTTTAGTCCCCATCACCACAATGCTCAACATCTGCTGCAGTTTGGAAGCCCCCACTTAACTTCTGTTCTATACAGAGAGGGGGTGTTCTTTTTACATTGCCACAGTGCTATAGTGCTGCTTGCCTTGTGTATGGCACACTCATGTGTTGTGACAACAAGCGTTATCTCCCGTAAGAGTAACGTCACCAAGTAGGCACACCTTAATAGAAATATCAACAAAATTCCATGAAGTTATGATGTTAGAGTGGATGTATTTTGCTGACATTCCTGATGTTGGAGTATGCTGAATGTGTGGCGCATCACCCATCCTATTGCTGGGGGTGGCAGGGGTGATGGGCAACATTAGCCCTATGGCTGGTAGTGGCAGTAGTGATGGGCAACATTGTCCCTATGGGTGGGGGTGGCAGTAGTGATGGGCAACATAGTCCCTATGGTTGGGGGTGGCAGTGGTGATGGGCAACATAAGCCCTATGGCTCTGGGTGGCAGTAGTGATGAGCAACAGGTCCCCTATGGGTGGGGGTGGCAGTAGTGATGGGCAACATAAGCCCTATGTCTGGGGGTGGCAGTAGTGATGGGCAACATAGTCCCTATGGGTCGAGGGTGGCAGTAGTGATGGGCAACAGGTCCCCTATGAGTGGGGGTGGCAGCAGTGATGGGCAACATAGTCCCAATGGGTGGGGGTGGCAGTATTGATGGGAAACAGGTTCCCTATTGGTGGAGGTGGCAGGAGTGATGGGCAACATTAGCCCTATGGCTGGGGGTGGCAGTAGTGATGGGCAACATAAGTCCTATGGCTGGGGGTGGCAGTAGTGATGGGCAACAGGTCCCTATGGGTGGGGGTTGCAGTAGTGATGGACAAAAGGTCCCCTATGAGTGGGGGTGGCAGTAGTGATGGGCAACATAGTCCCTATGGGTGGGGGTGGCAGTAGTGATGGGCAACAGGTCCCCTATGGGTGGGGGTGGCAGGGGTGATGGGCAACATTAGCCCTATGGCTGGGGGTGGCAGTAGTGATGGGCAACATAAGCCCTATGGCTGGGGGTGTGTCAGGGTTCACGGGAGGTTTCCTCCGCGTAATTCGGAACCCACCACTGTGAATACCATCTTCTCAGTTAAACCGAGTGATGGAATTCATGGGGCTCTCAGTTGGCGGATTTGTTGGCGCCGCTGGATTTCCAATATGGCCGCTGACGCATTCATGGGTCGGCGTTCTAGTCTTTATTGAATTCTAACGCAGCAGGTGAGGCGCGCCTGTCAACGTTCTCGAGCGCACTTCACCAGAGAAATTATCGAAGCAACACGTACCTCACCGTCGTGGAAGTTAGGGTAGGTCGCGTCGAGGATTTTCATCGCGTTAATCTTCGACGGTCACCATACATACTCAGGTTAGTGTATCTTGATTGTAACTTGAATAGAATGAAGAATCTGTTCCTGACAAAAGTAGGGAAGTCCGAATTCTAGTTATGAGAGACAATGAGTAGTTCGGAGTCCGGTAACAATTCTGAGTTTATTCCGCAGGAGGAATAAGACTCTCTCAGAGAATTCATAGATTAAACCTGAACAACGCGAAACCAATCTCGCACTGTTCTAGTTTAATTCCTTTTGGGACAAAAGACAAATAGTGTATTAGCCTTGGAGCTTCCGAGTAAATCTTCCATAGTATCTAAGCAGCGAACAGTACCTCAGACATTAAAGAGAATTAGGTTACCAAAACTAGGAAGTCCATTTACGCCTAGCTTACGGTTACCTGTACCTAAGGCTGAAGCTCAACGATAAAAGTACAATATGCTCACGGCTAGAAGATGAAGTAAGTTAACAGTTACACAACAACAGTGTAGTAATACCTGACAGATAAGATTCACGATACTCACCTTTTAATTCTATTTCCAAGACCCGACACCACCTTCACTCCTGTAAGAAAAGAAGAAGAAGAAAGGGTTAGCAAGAGCCTGAGCAAGACAGTTGTTACACACTCAAGCAACTGAGAAATAGAAGAGAGGTTTGGCCCTGAATACCTCCTGGTAAGACAAGCTAATTCATTACCTCATATACAGTAAGTTAATGCTTAAAGAATTGAGTAGTGAACAAAAGTTAATTGTTGCAGAATCGTTTCTCTACAACGACGAAGATATCCAGGGCTGTCTCTTCTCTGTCCAATTCCCCTTTCCCCCGTCGACACTTGCCCATTGAGAGTTATACATATTCTCGCGGAAACGTTCCGATGGGGGCATTGGGAAATTAGCATCATTCTGCTCCCGTGTTAGTTGAAGACTGTAAACGCACCTGACAGAGTGAAGTGCCCACGTTGTCACCAACACCTGAGCAGAATGGCGGAAGGGTTAGATCTAAAAAATTTGAGTGAAATACTTGGAAATATACAAAGGGATCTAGGAGCTGTTAGAGAGGAGAATCAAATCTTAAGACAGGAGATTCTGGGTATTAAGGGAAGGGAGACCATTGCTGGAACAAGTGTAAAATCCACAGCCTTTGAAACTCTAGGACAAAACATAAGTTCGAGCTCTGTACCCTTGGGTACCACTCAGGTGGTGCACTCCTTATCCCCAGTAATTCCCCTTGCTCCTCCGGAGCGATTTAATGGAGACACCCAAAAGGCCCAGATTTTTCTGACTCAGTGCTCCCTACATTTTATGTGCCGTCCTGCGATTTTCCCTGATGCTCAATCTCGGGTAGCATTCATTCTATCTTATCTTAGTGGGGATGCTGCCTCCTGGTCGATGCCCTTAGTAACACAAGATGATCCAATCCTTTACAACCTCGAAGACTTTAAGAAAGATTTTCTTCTTATATTCGATAGGAGAAAAGCTTCACAGGCCACGGATAATGAACTACTAGAGCTTCGTCAGGGTAACAGAGAATTGGTAGCTTATTTGGCTCAATTTAATAAGTTGGTAGTGGAGACGAATTGGCCAATGAGTAAAAGAGCAGCAGTGTTTTACAGGGGATTGAAAGATGAACTAAAAGATGCCCTGTCTCAGGTTCCAAATCGACCCTCTGAAATTTCAGCCTTAATAGACCTGGTGTAAGAGATTGATTATCGCCTAAATGAAAGAAAGGGAGAAAGAAGAAGAGATTTTAAATCAAGTGTCCGTCGGTTTGATCGAATCAAGTCAGAATCAACACGAACTGTTGAGCAAACCACTCGAGAGGAACCTATGCAGATAGGTGCCATTAGAGGCCCATTGTCGCAGGAAGAAAAAGAAAAAAGACGTCTGAATAAGCTATGTATGTACTGTGGAGGAAGTGGTCACTTTGTTAAGGCCTGTCTGAAGAGACCTAAGATACAAAACAAGGAGAAGGAAAACTCTCAGCACCACCAGTAGGCGGAGTTGGACTGGTGGATGCAAGTAAAGACACAACTCCAGTGTATCATCAACTGGCGAACACCTTACAAGTCTCCACACCTCACCTGACCTTAGCCGTTACCTTGAAATTTCGAACAGTGATCTTGCAGGAAATCGCAATCATGATAGACTCCGGGGCAACTGGAAACTTTTGCGATCAAAAATTTGCAGTTCAGATAGGTTTACTGGCAATCAAAAAGGAGAAGAGCGAAAGGGTTAAGGCAGTTGATGGGTCAGACTTAACTTCAGGACCAATAACCAGCCACACTGAATCTGTACAGATAATTACCAAAGAGGGTCATCAAGAACTAATGCAGTTTGATCTAATAGATGCTCCTCAATTTCAATTCATCTTAGGAATTCCATGGCTCACAGAACACAATCCGTCAATTGATTGGGAGGCCAGAACCATAGCCTTAGATTCAAAATATTGTGCCGAACATTGTTTCTCTGAACCAGACACACTAGCTGAAAAAAGTGTGGCCGCGCAACTTTGTGACAATGGACAGACAGTATGTGTAATTCAAACTACTGAAATTCCTGAAAACCTTCAAGATTTCAAGGATGTTTTTGACGAAGCTGAAGCAGAAAAATTACCTCCACATCGGTCTTATGACTGCAAGATAGACCTGGAACCGGGGGCGAATTTACCATGCAGTCGAGTTTACGCCCTCACTGAAAAGGAGAATCTCCATCTAAAGGAATACCTAGCGAAAAATCTGGATAACGGTTTCATTAGACCTTCCCAGTCACCAGTATCCTCTCCTCTCTTCTTTGTGCCCAAGAAAGGAGGAGACCTTCGAACCTGTATAGACTTTCGAGCAATCAATAGAATAACAACAAAGAATCGTTATCCTTTACCTCTGATCTCTGTGTTGATTGACCAAGTTAAAGAAGCCAAGATTTACACCCGTCTTGATCTTCGGGGAGCCTATCACCTAATCAGAGTGCGAGAAGGTGACGAATGGAAGACAGCCTTTAGAACTAAATACGGTCTTTACGAATATCAGGTGATGCCGTACGGCCTATGCAATGCACCAGCGGCATTTCAGTACTTCATAAACGATGTTCTGAAGGACTTCATTGATCTATGTGTGATAGTATACATAGATGACATCTTGATTTATTCTAAGTCTGAAGAGGAACATCACGGACAGGTCCGAGCTGTTTTACAACGTCTCAGAGAAAATTCCTTATATGTGAAGCTAGAAAAATGTTTGTTCAACACCACCACGGTAGAGTTCCTGGGATTCGTGTTGTCACCTTCTGGAATCACCATGGATGAACACAAGGTAAAGGCAGTTGCGGACTGGCAATCTCCAACCACCATCAAGGAAGTCCAGAGTTTTATAGGCTTTGCTAACTTCTATAGGAGATTTATCCATGGTTTTTCTCAAAAGATTCTACCTTTAACCAGATTATTGAGAAAAGGAGTTCCTTTTAATTAGTCAGAGGAAGCTGAGCAAGCATTCACCTTATTAAAGAAAAGTTTCACTTCGGCACCTTATTCTTCTACATGCGGACCCCACAGAGCCATTTTATCTTGAGACTGATGCCTCCGACTTTGCTATAGGAGGCATTTTATCTCAAAGGCACAAGAACACCGGCCAGCTGCATCCTGTGGCGTATCGTTCTCGTAAACTCAACCCAGCGGAATGCAACTACACCATCACGGAGAAGGAGCTTTTAGCCATAAAGGATGCTTTTAAAGAATGGAGGCATTATCTCATGGGTGCTAAGCATACGGTGACGATATTCACTGACCACAGAAATCTGAAGTTTTTACGTTCTGCAAGAACTCTTACACCACGCCAGCTTCGATGGTCCCTCTATTTTGCGGAATTCGACTTCGTCATCACATACAGGCCTGGTTCCCAAAATGGGAAGGCGGACGCCTTGTCCAGATTGGATACTGACCATCAGAGTATCAAGGTCGAAAATCAGCAAATAATTCCGACTGACAGAATCATTGGAACCATTTCCTTGGAACCTTTTGAAGATCAAATTCGAGAACACATGACCACTGCTCTTATCCACGACTGGGCCGCTGAAGACCCTTTACGAACAGTCCAGAATGGATTACCCTATCACGGACAAGCACTATTCCTACCCACCACAGACCTTCAAACTAAAGCCTTCCGTGAATGTCACGCTCACCCTCTAGCAGGTCATAAAGGTGTCCACAAGACAGATGAATTAGTTAAACGAAATCTCTGGTGGCCACACATGACAAGTGACATTCGGCAATATGTTTTGGGATGTGAGATTTGCACTCGGGGAAAATCGGACAGGCAAGCACCAAAAGGCCTTTTACAACCCTTACCAACTCCCCCATATGCCTGGCACACAGTATCTTTAGACTTAATTGTCGATCTCCCATCTTCTCATGGTTTTGACACTATCCTAGTCTGTGTGGACACTTTTAGTAAAATGACACATTTTGTACCTATTAAAGGCACACCAACATCACTACAATTATCACAGTTCTTTAACCAACATGTCATTCGCCTTCATGGCATTCCCAAGGTGTTAATCACTGACAGGGGGTCCCAATTCCTATCTCGATTTTGGAAAGCTTACATAAAAGGGTTAGGTATTGACCACCGCTATTCCACTAGTTTCCATCCAGAAACGGATGGACAAACTGAACGCACAAACCAAGAGTTAGAACAATACCTACGGCTTTATTTGCTTGATGAGGAAGCAGATTGGCCTGATTACTTGTGGTCTGCTGAATTTGCTCACAATAATGCTCAAAATGTTTCCACTGGGTACTCCCCCTTTTTCATAACTTCTGGCAGGCATCCTAATGCACATATTCATTTGTCTAACATCGAAGTCCCTGTAGTTCAGGATTTTGCCCAACGCCTAGTCAACATCCACCAATCGGCTACACGAAATTTGGCCGCTGCTAAGGCGTCTTATAAACGTGGTGCTGATCGGAAAAGACGACCTACGCCCATCCTTAATGTAGGAGACCTCGTTTGGTTGTCTACAAAGAATTTACACCTTAAGGGCACCCGTAAATTCCAACCACGTTTTATGGGTCCTTTCCCTATTGAAAAAATCATAAATTCTGTCACCTATCGCTTGACATTACCGGCTACTACTAAAATTCACCCGGTTTTTCATGTTTCCCTACTAAAGAAGGTGCAATCAACCTTACGTCAAACATCTCCCCCTGCTCCCATCATTGTTGAGGGAGACCCTGAATATGAAGTAAAGAGAATTTTGGACTCAAAATGGAGTCGCAATCACCTTTTTTATCTCATTGATTGGAAAGGTTTTGGACCTGAAGAGCGATCCTGGGAGATAAGCTCGGATGTCCA
The DNA here is from genome assembly GCF_964204655.1 of Triturus cristatus. NCBI lineage: Eukaryota > Metazoa > Chordata > Amphibia > Caudata > Salamandridae > Triturus > Triturus cristatus. The sequence continues at coordinate 714,258,692 of NC_140593.1, read as the reverse complement.
CGCCCCACGTTTGATCCAGGCCTTTCATGCCAAGTATCCTAATAAACCTCGCTTGGAGGAAACCCCGTTGAGAGGGGGTACTGTCAGGGTTCACGGGAGGTTTCCTCCGCGTAATTCGGAACCCACCACTGTGAATACCATCTTCTCGGTTAAACCGAGTGATGGAATTCATGGGGCTCTCAGTTGGCGGATTTGTTGGCGCCGCTGGATTTCCAATATGGCCGCTGACGCATTCATGGGTCGGCGTTCTAGTCTTTATTGAATTCTAACGCAGCAGGTGAGGCGCGCCTGTCAACGTTCTCGAGCGCACTTCACCAGAGAAATTATCGAAGCAACACGTACCTCACCGTCGTGGAAGTTAGGGTAGGTCGCGTCGAGGATTTTCGTCGCGTTAATCTTCGACGGTCACCATACATACTCAGGTTAGTGTATCTTGATTGTAACTTGAATAGAATGAAGAATCTGTTCCTGACAAAAGTAGGGAAGTCCGAATTCTAGTTATGAGAGACAATGAGTAGTTCGGAGTCCGGTGACAATTCTGAGTTTATTCCGCAGGAGGAATAAGACTCTCTCAGAGAACTCATAGATTAAACCTGAACAACGCGAAACCAATCTCGCACTGTTCTAGTTTAATTCCTTTTGGGACAAAAGACAAATAGTGTATTAGCCTTGGAGCTTCTGAGTAAATCTTCCATAGTATCTAAGCAGCGAACAGTACCTCAGACATTAAAGAGAATTAGGTTACCAAAACTAGGAAGTCCATTTACGCCTAGCTTACGGTTACCTGTACCTAAGGCTGAAGCTCAATGATAAAAGTACAATATGCTCACGGCTAGAAGATGAAGTAAGTTAACAGTTACACAACAACAGTGTAGTAATACCTGACAGATAAGATTCACGATACTCACCTTTTAATTCTATTTCCAAGACCCGACACCACCTTCACTCCTGTAAGAAAAGAAGAAGAAGAAAGGGTTAGCAAGAGCCTGAGCAAGACAGTTGTTACACACTCAAGCAACTGAGAAATAGAAGAGAGGTTTGGCCCTGAATACCTCCTTGTAAGACAAGCTAATTCATTACCTCATATACAGTAAGTTAATGCTTAAAGAATTGAGTAGTGAACAAAAGTTAATTGTTGCAGAATCGTTTCTCTACAACGACGAAGATATCCAGGGCTGTCTCTTCTCTGTCCAATTCCCCTTTCCCCCGTCGACACTTGCCCGTTGAGAGTTATACATATTCTCGCGGAAACGTTCCGATGGGGGCATTGGGAAATTAGCATCATTCTGCTCCCGTGTTAGTTGAAGACTGTAAACGCACCTGACAGGGTGGCAGTGGTGATGGGCAACAGGTCCCCTATGGGTGGGGGTGACAGGGGTGAGGGGCAACATTAGCCCTATGACTGGGGTGGCAGTACTGATGGGCAACATAAGCCCTATGGGTAGGGGGGCAGTAGTGATGGGCAACATGAGCCCTATGGCTGGGGGTGGCAGTAGTGATGAGCAACAGGTCCCCTATGGGTGGGGGTGGCAGGGGTGATGGGCAACATTAGCCCTATGGGTGGGGGTGGCAGTAGTGATGGGCAACATAAGCCCTATGGCTGGGGGTGGCAGTAGTGATGAGCAACAGGTCCCCTATGGGTGGGGGTGTTAGTGGTGCTGGCCATGCAACCCCTATGGTGGGCTGTTGTTAGTGGCCAGGATGTGGATCCCCTGTGTGTGTGTGCCATTTTGCGGGTACGTGTCGTTTGTTTATGTGGTAGGTGTCTGACTTACCGCCGTCGGCGTCGGTTCCTGAGCTGGTCATAGATGTAGAGTACTGGTATGACCTGCGCGATGGGATATATGATGTGTTTGTGTCGTACACGCTGCTTGTTGCTCCGTCTCGTACCCACTGCAAGCTGGTCTGTCTCGTATCCGTGGATTGAATTGTGGCGTGAATCATAGCTGATATGCTTGTTTTCTGGATGCTGTGACGTCCCGTTCGTGGCGATCCGTCCGGCACGTAGAAAGTAAGCATCGTACTTGTCATGCCGGAAAATGCTATGGATACTGCTTCCGGGCGACTCGGTTCAGCATTAGCAGTTACGGCTCGGACGGAGAATGGAGCTTGAATCACAGCCTATGTGTCGGTCGTGTTTTTGGCAGTTATGCGCATTGTATTTCCTCTACAGGACGGACCGGCTACGGGTACGTGTCGGTCACACGGTAAGGCTACGCACAGCTCTCGGAGAGCTGTCCGACCCGGTATCGGAATCGGCCCCATAGAATCAAAATGCAAACAATTCTCATACAAATTACTAAAATGCATAACATTAATAATCGATATTTTTGTAAACGATATTTAATACTTCGATATTTTTGCAATCTATATTACTTACCTACCAATCGATATTCTTGACCACAATATTTTTTCCATCTATATTTCTGTCCCACAATATTTTTACCTCAATATTTCTGTACAACGATATTTATACTTCGATAGTCATGCTCTGTACCCTCCTGAGAACACGCTCTTCAAGGCCTGCGAGACAAGCAGGGGAGAGACCAATCCCTGCAAAAAGAAAACCCAGCAAACCCCCCTTGCACAAACAGGGGGTTCTGTATTTGTAAAGTCTCAAGCCATAGAGGCACAACCCCTCGGGGGCATAAATGAATATTATAAACCAATAAACAGGACACAAGCAGGCTCAGATATCTTCTTTCCCAGTCTGCAAACTTTAAAGTCTAGCGACAATGCATCAGTCATGGTGGAATTTGAAGAGCAATTACCCATGGCGCCCCTCCTCCCTTGGGAACAAATGGATGTCTGCCCAGCTGAACAGCTACTTGGAGTACAACTGCCAAAATAACCTGCTCAAATTGAGGGAGAGGGGTTAGCCAAGGTGGAGGTCAGAAGTGATCACCTTCACAATTTTACTGCAAGGTCCCCTAAACCCCTGCCACATACAACAGACAGGGGCATGGACTTGGAATGCCTTTCTCCTATTCTGCCCAGGCCCCTTTTACCAGAGGTCATAATTGTTGCAGCTTATCAAGGGTGACCTCCATCACACCATCCCAGTGACGGAGCATCAAGTACTACACTGGCTCCCTTATACATCATTGATCATGATTCTCTCCATAACTCAGTGTCAATATGTGCGGAAGAACTGGAAACGTTTTCCAACAAACCCGTAGGAAAAAATATAGGTACCCTTCCATGGAATAGGGGGAGTCGCCACACAAAGCTGATAAAAAACAGAAGAACTGTACATAAGGGATGTAGAACTGTTATCGGTAACGAACACAATTCATGCCCAGTCAAGTATCAGTGGTAACAAACGTTACAAATTAAAAACAACTAAAGGGAAAAATGAACAATCACATCATTCACCCACTAGAAGGTGTCAGTACAAGCCTAGCTCCCACTCAGACACAGAACCTCTCAGGTCCACCAATGGCTTACTATTACCAAAAGACAGAGCTGATAACCCTGACTCGGTGCCTAACAATGAGAAGCCCACCCATGATGAAACAGCCATGGACTTACAGAACCAGACCTGGTGGTCAATTATTGACAGCACATTAACAACCATGAGTCAGGTGGCATTGCTGCATACTAACAAAATAGACTCACGTGGGGGCATGGTCAGGCAAGATGGCCGGGTGGACGTGATCTCCACCGGCTTCGAGCCTTGATGCTGTAACGGACAGCTACAGTCTGGAGAGGTAGCCAGCAGAGAAGTCAGACAACGCCGGACCCACGAGGGAACAATTAATCGCCCTGCACAAGCGGACACTCAATTCAACTAACGGCGGAAGAGAGCGGTGAGGACCCATAAAATGGCACTGATGGACGTGGTCTTCTCAGAAGAGCGGACCAGATGAAGCATCGCAGCGGCACTCATACTGAAAGCAATGGACCTCACTGAGTGACACGACAGATGGCAGGGGCCCCCTGGGGTGCCTGCCAGCAAGGAGGAAACGTGCATTTTGAGGGGAGGACTCGCCGCCGACTACACGAGATGACCTCAATTACTGACACTCAACGCGGGGTAACAGACGGTAAGCTGAGGCATTGCAGGCGACCCTCGGTCTACCGCTGACTAACACGGGCAGTGGAGGGCCCCGGTAACCTGTACCCCCATCATCTGGAGTATTGTGGCAATACTCTGGTTGAGCCCTCAGATCGGCACCTAACTTCAAAATGGCACCCGCAGTTAAACGGCGCCGGGGGCATAATGGAGCACCATGGGGAGGCCCCCCATAGAAACTTCAGCATAGAGGCAACAAAATAACTGTCACAACGACATAAGCACTGGCCTCAAGGAGGAAAAACGAGCAAGGTCTTTGACGACACTTGTTCCACTCCTGACCCTAAAATGGCCGGCGATCTTTGAGCAGTACAGGATCTCCGAGCGGTAAAGCATTCTTCCTGAGAGCCTAGGAGCCTTGGTTGTACAACAAGGGAGGGGAGGTCCGAAGGAGGCCCCACTCCCTAGAAGAAGAAGGCCTACCAGTATGCACATATGCCACCAAAAAAGGGGACTGGAAAAGTTTCTACTTTCTTTACCCCCACAGAGAAGAAGCAAGCCCAAGACCAAGGGGAAGAAGCTGCCACTATGACACTAACCAAAGATGATTTTATGGCCTCTCTTAGGGAGTTTAAAACTGAGCTTCACTCAGAAATCAAGCAGGACATAAAGTCCTCCATGGACCAACTTAAAGCTGACCTCATCGAACGGATGACCACCCTCCAGCAAGATGTAGACTCCATAGGCACTAGAATCATAGGGGTAGAGGGCCAGACCCAAGAGTGGACAAACACATCACATCCTCCCACGTATTAGTGCAAGAGCTCCAATCGCAATTACAGATGGCTGTCCTGAAGACAGAAAATTTGGAAAACAGGTCACGGAGAGAGAACAAAAGAATAAGAGATTTAGAGTAAGGAGCGGAGGGGCCGGACCTAGAAGCATTTGTTGAGGGGCTCTTTGCAGAAATTCTCAGCCCGTGCCAGATGAAAATTAAAATTGAAAGGGCGCACGGTGCGGGGAACTAACAAACAGGAGAACGACACAGTACCTGCGATGTCCTAGTCAAACTGCATTCTTTTAAGCAAAGGAAGCGATTCTGCAAGCAGCAAGAAAGAAAGATAGAATCCCCTTCCAAGGATTCAAATGCTTGCTATTCGAAGACCTGGCTCCTTCCACACTTCGGCGGAGACAACACTTGAGACCAATAACAAATAAACTATGTGAGGACGATATTAAATATAGATGGTCTTTCCCTTTCAGTCTGGTCTTTGAATTTAATAACAAAACATGTCACATCACAGTGCTGGAGGAGGGCCTGGGAATCTTGGGTCTTGTAATCCCTGAAGATGTTCATGGCCAAGGAACATCGAAAGAGAAAGGACCAGCAAGAGGCATAGTATCTCAGTGGTATACAAGCACTAGGGGCAGACTATCACAACCAACATCCAGGGTAAAGAGACTGTGGAGGTCCTACAGAGGAGAAGATGAAACAAGGAACTGCTTCCCCAATGGTGAAAGGCCGGGGGAGTCAGGACTATTTTTGTTATAGACTGCATTTGCCCCTGGCTCAGGGGTCAGATTGAACTCTCTAAGGCTACCTTTGATCTTCAACACGACCTCTTCCTCAAGCAATATGGGAACTGGGGGCCTTTGGGCTGCCTAGCTCAGGTTTTTCTTGGTTATTTGTTTTTCATGTTTAGGGGGGCTAGGGGTTGGTGGTGGGCAATGTGGACCACCAGACAAGAAGCTAGTCGCTGCTGGGGTGGGGGGTGTTTGATTACAGGATTCAACGAGCTCCAAGAGGTGGGAAGAGGGAGAGAAGGGAGGACACGGTCAGTTACGAATCTGTCTGGGAGGAGGGGGTCCAATAATGGGATGATCACGATAGCCTCTTGGAACATGAGGGGTTTGAACTCACCCTTCAAAGGACATAAGGTATGGAAATATCTGTTAGATCACCAATTTGACATTGTACCACTTCAGGAAATGCACTAAAAGAAGACAGAGGAGCTATGGCTCCGCCACAAAATTACTCCTTAATCTACAGATCATCGACGGGGACCAAGCAGAAAGGAGTTGCTCTACCGTTTCACAACTTGACAAAATTTCAGCCAGATGCCATAAAAGCAGATAGAGAGGGGAGGGTGATCATGGTGAAGGGAAAACTGAGGGGTCGACAATACACATTCATATCGGCATACCCACCCAATACATGTCAACCGGCGTACTTGACCTCTCTATTGGATTTAGTGAATGGATTTGCAGAAGGTCCAACAATTCTAATGGGAGACTTCAACCTAACATGGCATTCAGAATTAGATAGCACCCATCCCCATAGGTCAGCCACAGGTAGCTTTCCCAAAGGGGTTAAAAAGTCGATACAGGCGTTAGGCTTAAAGGACGCATGGAGAACAATATACCTGACCACCAAAGACTACACCTTCCGCTCCCCCATGCATCAATCTTATTCGCGGCTGGATTATATATTTATAAGACAATCTCTAATGGGGTCCCTCCAAGCGGCAAAGATTCTCCCGATTACTTTCTCAGACCATGGCCATGTCTCCATCTGCTTTTCCTGGGAGTGCACTAAACCAGGCCCACCGAGATGGTACTTCCCAGTATCAATCACTAGAGATAGGGTTTCATGAGACGAATTTCATGCGGCAATCACTGAATTCTTCCAGTTGAACCAGCCGCAGGCTACATCCCCCCTGAACAACTGGGACGCTTTCAAAGCAGTTCTAAGGGGCAAATGCATTGAGCTAAACTCTACATTAAACAGAGAATTAGGGAATGAGAGGCCTTAGAGGTCAAGTTGGAGGAAATTGAAAGAGAGCACAACAAGACCCCCACACGGGCCCTACAACGTCAACTAAGTGCCCTGAAAGGGAAATTCATGGAGATCTACACCAATAGGGCAGAACACACCCTACTGCAGCTCCGTCAAATCTCCTACACCCAGGGAAACAAGTTGAGAGTTCACCTAGCTAGGCTGCTGCAGGACAAAAGGGAGAAGGAATACATAGGGGGTATCTGCGACAATGAGGGTAACATAAGACATGCAGATGAGGCAAAGGCAAACATACAAGGAAGGTTTTACAAAGAGCTCTATACAGGATCCCCTACAGATCCGCAGGCACAAATTCAATACCTGCACTCACTTGAACTGCCCCAAGTTCTGACAATGTGGACCCAGGGCCGACTCTAGGGTGGTGCGACCGGTGCCACCGCACTGGGTGCTGGCTTCCTGAGGGCACAGTGTTTGCAAGTTTATTATGTTTTCAAAGCACCTGCTGCAGCATTCCTTTCCTCGGCAATTACCAGGCCTCACAAAAATGTCAAGATAACTTCTGTGAGAGAGATCTGAGTTTTGCATAGTTGAGGTTTTGACTTATGTGAAGTTAGTGCAGAGGGTCAATATGCACCAAGTAGATACATGCACCAAGTAGATTACAGGGTGCATATAATTTAAACAGATTAGCAGGTTACTGCGTTTAAAAGACACATCCTTTTGTTACTTGCAATTTATAACTAAGTCCAAATATAAAACAGTGAGTTATTAACTTTCATCACAGAACTGCATACACACTGCAAAGTATACATTAGAAAATTGATTAATGTTGCAAAAAGGGTTAATTTGGCTGGAAATCAAGTCTTAATATTAAAGAAAACTCACAACTGTGCTGTTTCTTTTTCGACTCTAAGTTTGTGCCTCTCCACACTAAGCTCTCTTAAACTATACTGCCTACCAGTATGGATGACATGGGACTCCTACACTTTTAGTCCTTTGGATTATGTAACATTTCCTATACACTGATTTACACATGTATGATTGATTGTCTCTGTGTAATGTGTGTGTGATGGAAAGTGCTCTGACACCCTACACAGGTATGAGTGGTGCTATATAACTAATTCAATGCATCTGAGAGAGAGTGGTCACTGTTAAAGGGTGCTAGTGAGAGAATTTGTGGTGGAGGTGGTCATTGGGGGGTGCAAACAAACGTCGCACAGGGCGCCACCAGCGCTAAAGCCGGCCCTGCGTGGAACGACCAACTAAATGTCCCTATTACAACCGAGGAGGTAGTGAAGGCTATAGCAAAACTCAAGCCACACAAGTCCCCTGGTCTATATGGCCTGACGGCCCATTTATATAAAACATATGCGTCGGAGATCATCCCACACCTCACATCTCTATTTAATGCAATAGCCCAGGGGCGCACTGTGACAAACTCCATGGCTGAAGCAGTGATCACTGTAATTCCTAAGACAGGGAAGAACCCCCAGAACTGTGCCTCCTACAGGCCAATTGCATTGCTAAACCTAAATTCCAAATTGTATTTGGCCATATTGGCCACCAGATTAGAGGACCTGATGCCAGCACTAATCCACCCTGATCATTCGGGCTTCATAAAGGGGAGGCAGACCCACTACAATATTCATAGGACAATACATTTGATTGAGAAAGCAACAAAATATAAGTCCCAGCGACCCTCGTGGGCCTGGATGCCTAAAAGGTCTTGAACAGGGTGGATTGGTCATTCCTCTTCAGCACCCTTGAACGGTTTGGCTTTGGAAAAGGTATTATTGATATGATTAGGCTAATCACACACATCCACTCTTGAGTGGGCAGGTCAATGGGTCAAAGTCGCTTACATTCCCCCTGGACAGAGGGACACGACAGGGGTGTCCACTCTCACCACTGCTAATTTCTTAAAGCATCAAACCATTAGCGGCACAGATACGGGCAACCCCGGAGATCAAGAGTATATGCTTCGGCATAGAGGAAAACAAACTGTCATTATTCGCGGATGATGTGCTGATGACCCTCGCCAACCCTGGTCCCTCACTGCAAGAGTTACGGATAGAGTTACACCCATTTGAGGGCGTTTCAGGCTTCAAGGTCAACTTGTCTAAGTCCTCCATCTTAAATCTCATGATCCCAGATAGAGAGGTTCACTTTCTCCGTGGGAAAACTCCATTCCAGTGGGACAAGCACTCCCTTCAGCATCTGGGAATCCAGCTCACACCGAGGGTGGAGGATATCTTCAGGGCCAATTTTCCTCCATTAATGTCCCAACTACAACAGGACCACAAACGATGAAGACCCCTCTACATCTCTTGGCTCGTTCGAATAAATGCTGTAAAAATGACAGTGTTACTAAAGCTCTATACCAGTCCCAAGCGCTGCCAATCGACCTGGAGCATGATTTTCTTCCTAAGTTGTGCTCCCTTATCACTAAGCAGGTGTGGCAAAATGGAAGGCCTTTTCATACACTATGACGCACGAAGAGGAAGGGTGGAGTAGTACTCCCGGATTTCAGTTTGTATACAAAGCGGCCCAACTGAGGATCATAGCGGAGTGGTCCGTGAGGAAATCCGACAAACACTGGCTCCACATGGACAGGGCAATAGTGGGAAGAACGATCTGGAATGTGGTTTGGAAAACACAAGAAAGATAGGCCTGCCAATGCTGATATTAGCACTCCGACACGTACAACCCTCATGGATTGGGACGAGGTCACGAGTGGCGGGGTGGACGTCTTTCCCTTCTTACATTCCATTCCATTTCAACCCAGAGTTTCCCCCAGCAATACAAGAGGGGCCGTTAAACATATGGAGGGAGTGAGGATGCCTGATGCTTTCAGACCTGTTTCATAATCATGATATCCTCACCTTCGAGAACTGCCAAAGGGACTTCCATGTACCTCCTAACGAACACTTTCACTACCTCCAGCTTGAACACTGGGTAACGCACCCAAAGATCGGGGAGGGAGCCACACAGGATCGCACGCCAATTGAGAACTTTGTGCGGAAAGAGGGCTCCATGAAGGCAGTGATCTCTTTCCTATACAGTCTTCTTCTTTCAACACTACACTCACCAAGGGCACGCTATATGAGTTTTTGGGAACAGGTGGTAGGGAGGGACGGCTCCGAAAAAGAGTGGAAGCACCTATGGTCAGACATCGCTAAGAGTAATCATTCCCTGGACCTGAGAGAAGCACACTATAAAACACTCTTTGACTGGTACATGTACCCCACCAAAATCGAAAAGATATTTGCAGGCTCCTCCGATCGCTGCGGCGAGGCTATGGCCTCCTTGGGGATTTTCGACACATTTGGTGGGACTGCACCACAATAAAAATGTTTTGAAAGGAAATTTTGGCTCATATTAAAGACATGTTGGGGTACCCTACCACGACGTCGATAGAAGGAGTCCTCTTGGGCATCAGAGACCCAGAACTGGAACACCAAACACCAAACAAAAGCAGATAAGGCAATTATGTGGGCCTGCATTGGGGCCGCCAAAACGGCATGAGCTGCCACATGGAAAAAGCGGGAGGCTCCAGCCCTGGCTCAATGGCACTCCCGCCTCTGGAGGATTCTCTCTAAGGAAAAGTTAGCAGAAATCTTCGGTGACGATTATACATTTTTTTAATACAAATGGGGCCCCTTGGTCGCCTACCTTCCACTGGTCTTCCTTTGGCGGTGTGCCCACCCTCTTTAAGGGCCTTACACTTGCTCCAGTTCTAAGACAAATCAAGCATAGCCGCTAATGGCCCACTGAACGTGAGGGAATAATACCAGAGAAGGGCCCCTTGCACCAGCAGCGACTCATAGCAAACTGCAACATTCTGATAGAGCAGTACTTTTATTTTGCAGACACCACCATAGTTGTTCCACGGTTGGGTTCAGGGTGGGGGTGGGCTGGTTGGGGAGGGGTTATTAGTTTCTTGGACTCAAATTACTGTAGCGTGAGATTAATATGGAAGGCAAACACATGACAGCTGTGTGGGGATAAAGGCACTCACAAATGAAGACTCTGTACTCTCACTAGATTGTAATGAGATTGTTAGGAATTCACTTTATATACATGTATTACCACATGATTTGATACGCTTGATCAATAAAAAGATTTTGACAAAAAAAATAGACTCAGACTTTAATATTACAGTCCCTGGCAAACAGCATGAAGAAGATTGAATTGCAACTCGACAATTTAAATTGTCTCATAATGAACGTCCACCCGCAGACCGACAAGCCAATGGAGCAGTGTTACTGCTCCCACCTCCTTGAAAAAATCTCTGCCATTCCGGAAATCATGTTCGATCTTCTTAAAGAATATAAAACAGGCAACATACAACATTACAGCACTGAAAGGCCTTTTCAATGAAACTCCCAGCTCTGTGAGAAGGTATTCCCTGTTCCCCACCAAAAGGTTGCCCGGAAACTGGAACCAAACTTAAAAGATTTGGAACCAGAGGGTAGTGAAGACCAAAACATTGTCACTAGCCCTTTGGTAGTGAACACAGTTCGAGAAGACATTGTGGCTCCCAATGCAGTGCCCAAGGTGGGCTGTGTTTCACAAGCTGATAACTTTTAAAATAATCTCTCTAAAAAGAATAGAAAACGACCTGAAGAAATTAAACAAGAAGCAAAACCAAAGTTCTACAATAGAATTGTATCCCATTCTCAGAAACTTCAGAGAAAATACATCCATTCCCACTGGAGACGTCGCCCAGGAGAAAGAAAAACATCTCACTCAGTAACTCTTTGTCGATAATGGAACTTACTGTCCTTTCAGTCCCAGAACATGGCAAAAATCCCTATAGTAAGAGACAAAATTCTTACTGGGGGGACTCAACAAGGCAAAATCTCTGTGAACATCCAGCGAGACCAAAATCAATGACGCCCCAATCCCCTGGAGCCCAACAACGCACTCATCCAGAGGCTAAAAAGACTGCGAACGCAGCTATGCACTCTTTATACAGTAGCAAACAAACAAAGACAACCAGTGTCCAGATGGAGGCTATTCCTCTCTGGGAAGTGGAAAAAGATAATGTTAAACAGCCTTCCACTTCCAATTGCACCAGTCTCTTCCAAGTAGATGTCAGGGTAACTGACAGCCAACCCGAGCCTTTTCAGCTAGTCAAAAGCCTGAATTTTCTGTTACCTTTAAATGTGAGGATTTCTCACCCGATCAAGGAGGGCTTACTTGCCCAGAAATCCTCTCTTGGACACCCAAGCTGGAGAGGTCCCTTTTGGCACATCCATTTACACCAGCACCATACTCAAATTATGGAACAGCTAAGGCTTGACAACATTTAATCCACCAGACTCCTCCAAAAAGCGAGACCAAAATGATCCCAAAATATGGAAGAATTCCTAATATTTCAACCTGAGTATGTCTCAAGAGGAAAGGAAGACATCCTAAACAGGAGCAACCTGCTCAAGCTTTTGTCGTCTCTACCTGAGTTGGAGACACTGGACTAGAAAGATCTGATTTATATTATGCTTATCTCGGAATCTAAAGACAGTCCACAGGATGCGAAAAATGTACTATTTAGAAATAAAGAGATCTCCAGGCAGATAGAATCACATTGAGAGACTCTTGCAGAATGGGGCATAGGTTTTAGTAAGCCACCAAAATCGAAATATCCATGGCTTCTTGAAACCAATAAGCCCTGCCAGTAACCTGGCTCTGTACTTTGCGCCTCGAAGGATGCTGTCTTCCCCTGATCTGCAGCAGACCGCATTACAATTTCAATGGACCAAGTAGCAAATAAAAGAGCTTGCTCGCTCACAAGGTACAGCAGTTGATGTCTAAGAAACATTCCAGGGAATAGGAGACTGCCGATACCCACAAAACAAACAACAAATTACATATTACATATATGCTCATGGAATATACGTGGCTTAAATTCCCTTTTAAAGGCCAATTCAGCAATCGAGAAAATATGCTCCAAAGATATAATTTGCCTACAAGAAACATGGCAATCATCTCACATGACTTGGCCGGATTAAAAAGAATACAGCGTACTGGCCACTCCTACTTTAGGGAGTCACCCCTCCGGAGGCGTCTCAATCTTGGTCCATAATGACCTGGAGATAGAGGGGAGAATAATGGCACATATTTCTGGGGCTTGTATTTTACTGAGGCTGAAATCAACCTAATCAGCTGGCCAAAATAGGGGCCCACTGCTCATTATAGGAAACATGTATATAAATCCTAAGTAACCCAAAAAGAAATTAGTCACGTTAGAGATTTTAAAACTAATTAACACTTGAAAGAATTGTGGGTTTTGGCAGGCGACTTTAACATGTTTTTACTTGCTCATATTTCTCCTGGGCAGCAAGAAGAGGACAAGTTATGGAATATACTGGAGATTGTGTCAGGGCAAATAAATACAGACAAAGCTGGTCAGAAATGTGCTTCCATCTTAAATGTCTTGGACTTGTGAACTTTAAATGGAAGAGGAAGTAATGACCAACCAGCCAACCATACCTACACAACCAGCTCTTCCACCTCGCTGATTGACTGTATCTGGGTTTCCACCCAGCACTTTGCCCGGGTAAAACAGCTTTCAAGTTTTGTACTCCCCCAATCAGCGACCATGCTTTGCTGTCATGCTCCATCCACGGAGAGACCATTAAACTACCACAACTGCAAGTGTTTGGTATAGAAGCTGGCACTTGTGGGCTCTAAAGAATATAATATTCCATAACTTCAGCCCGGGGCCTTGGCGGAACTGAGAAAAGAGCTGCATAGAGAAGCTTCGATAAGACTAGCTTCCACTTCAAGCTGGCAAATCCTACTGTCTAGATTACTGGAAAAGTAGGCAAACAAGCCCGAACCATGGGCAGCGCCCATCCGCAGAATGATTCAAATAACTCAGCATTCAGGACTTTGAAATGTGATGTAAATAAACTCCGGAGGTTGTTGCACAAGGATCCGCCACTGCTAGTGTTATAGTGGAGCTCAGGAAGGCGTGGAAGACGTATAGGCAAAAAGCCTGGGAAATTGCCCATGCACATGAAGAACAGGTGTGTAGAATTATACGAGGCCTTAAAAACAAAAGATCAAATGACATTTTGGAACCTGGTCCAGAAAAAATCGAATCAAAATACCTGGAAAAAGTCTCCAGCGGTCACAACCCAGCAGTGGAAGCATCACATCCATAACTTGTACAACCCGGGTAAAATAGAAGGCTACCAAGAGTCACTTCTCAAAGAATTTGCAGACGGCTCCAGTTTAACTCAAAGTACCTAACTTTGGCCTGAGGTCATATATGCTAAGTCCTGAAACATACCTTTGCGTTTTTAGAGGCGTGGGAGTCCCCAGACCGAATAGCATCCCTACAAGGATTTTTAAAATTGCTGTAGCAGACTGGGTCGACCTTCTCAATCCATTTTTTAAAAACTGCCTAATGGGAAACACAGTGCCGGACAGCTGGAGAGGCGCTATACTCATCCCAATTCACAAAAAGAGACCTTGTGATAACCCAGCCAACTTCTGACTTATTGCCTTACTTGATGTAGAGGGCAAATGCTTTGCAAAAATCTTAAACAAGGAGCTAGAAAAGTGGTCCCACACTGAGGCCCTTATTCCCATCACCCAAACTGGCATTAGGTGCGGACATGGAAACAAAGTCAACCTAATGATACTTTCCTTGCTCATTAAAACTGTGAATTCCAACAATTCTCCACCATTATATGTGGCCTCAATAGATTTTAAAACCGCTTTCGACAGAGTGGACAGAGGGAGATTGTGGAAGAAGTTGGCAACTTGGGGCATTACAGAAGGTCTCTTGAACGCCATTAGAAGCTTAAACTCTGACCCAGTGCTAAAAGGGAAAGTAGCACCTAATAGAGTCACTACCCATAGAATTAAGACCACTACCAGAGTAAAGCAAGGCTGCATTATTGCGCCATTGCTGTTAAATCTTTACCTGGCCAATATCAACAAAGCATTAAGACCTACAAATGCAGTATCTCTGTAGTTTAAAGGGCACCACATACATTGCCTCCAGTATGCGGCCGACATTTTACTATTCGATCATACGGCTGTGTCATTGAGGCGATCACTGGTGACCCTAGCCTGCTACTGTGTAGAGAACAAACTTGAAACTAACTACAGTAAATTGAAAATTATGGCCTGTGGACAAAGAAACGAATGGCCGACCAAATTTAATTGATGCATAAACGACATGGTTCTAGAACAAGTGGCAAGCTTAAAATATCTGGACATCTATTGTAATGCTCATGGCTTACATGTTACACATTTAGAGCACCTTAAAGTGTCTGCTTTGTTAATGATTGACAATGAGCTTTAAAAAACTAGCTTCAACAATGAATGGGCTGGATTTTACAGGCCTATGCAATGTAATCAATGCCAAATTCATGCTGACTCTTACATATGGTACCTTGATGTTTATAGATCACATTTCAGGCTGGCTGGACAAATCCCAATGGAGGTTTTATTGATGACTTTTTAATCCCCTAATGCTGCTCCATCCTCTCAAGTATGCCTGGACTTTGGGCTTTTTAAAGAAGCAGTAATTCTAAGGGCCTGATTTCTGGATTATTATGGGAAGCTCAGCATGGCGGACCCATGGTCACTTAAGGAAATGATTTGCCCAGGCATCTAGCATAAAACTCTACCATGGGAACTCTACCAGAGGGATGCATTTGAATCCCTGGAGACGTTGATTAATCCACTCCCCAATTTATCCGCAAAGCTTTCAAGAAAATATTGATATAAATAGCAAGGATACAATCGAGGGACACAGATATTCAAGAACTGTGCTGGAAAGCTCACGCTAACCTATGTGACTCATGATACCAAGAGCCAGTGAGAGCCTTGTAGCTAGCTTCCCATATTAAATTATTTGTGAAGATAGGGAATTGAGATTGAGATACAGGCTAATCCTCTTTGAAGCCTAAAAAATTGAGAAGACTAGCTGGGTCTCTTGATCAGCAGTGTCGGTTATGTAATTTCCAGAAGGAAAGCTTAGCACATATATTATGTTTTTGCCCAATTTTAAAAAACCTTAGATGTTTTTTGCTGAAACCTCTGATTTGTAACCTCAGCATAAGGGGTTGTAACACACCTATTTTTGCATTCTTGAGTGGTATGATCTGACATCTAAAAGCCTGTGGCGTGATATTTCTAAAAGAAACTCAAAAACTATTGTCTTTGGTACCAACAAATTCCTGAGTATTAATGTTTTTAAAGTGGGGTCGGCTCAAACCCTTTTTTAGGATAGGTTTTATTCTGGTTTAATCTTCTTTCCAAGTGAGAAATTATTTCACTTTGCACTTTAAGGAAGCTGGTCTTTGTCAGACAACATGACAGGACCCACCCCCTATTGTTCGCTTTTCTTTTTATGATGTATTATTACTATTTTACTGTGTCCTCTATATTGTGATGGTTTTTAATGACTTGAAACAATAAAATCTATCTATCTTTCTATCTGCTGTCAAATCTGTCAAAATAACCCTTTGTGGTAGGTGGGAAACCCTGCTTTAAATTATTAGTAGGTCAACCTAAGCACACTTTGCCACCCACAAGGTGGGGTGTCTGATATGTATACATTGAAACTGTGACTAGACCCCAAAAGCTATTTTCTCGTGCAGGGTTGTAGCTGGATCTTAGAAAATGTCAAAGTATAGATTATAAACTTTAATCTGTACCTTTTGACAGGAAACAGTTAAAATATCATTCAAATACTATTTTGTATATTTATTAAAAGTCCAGATTGTTGGTGGAGCTAGATTTTAAATAAATATTTAGGGTAATTAATGTTTATAGAGTTACGTTTTGCCAGCCTGAAGCTCCTGGAGGCTAATTTTTCATTTGACTATCAGCTGCAGCCTAGCACGTGCTTGACCTTAACGAGGTGTTAAAACTACTTCTTAGAGCAGAACAATGTCTTAAGCCTTGTGACAGAATGGACTGAGTGTGGGACATTTGATCCTTATCAGACCAGGAAGAGAAGTTTGGGTTGACCCAGGAAATTCATTAACTTGAAGGGGACAGAGGTCAATCCTGCCCATTCATAGTTTAGTGTAAGGTTAGACTAGGCCGCGCGGAGTTTGTGGAGTTCTGTTATGCAGAACTCCGCGAAGTTCTGAAAAAACTCTGCTATGCTCCGCAGAGTTCTGCGAGTGATGGAGTACAGTAAGTTTCCCTGCTTGCGCTGATTTTTAGCACCAAGAGTTTTTCCTGCGCTGCAAAATCAGCACAAATGGCACCACGTGCAGCGCAAGAGGGTGCTGCTTCTTTCTGCCGCTCGAGTAGATGCTCTACTTGAGTGGCAGCTTTCTCATTACGAGTGGCAGCTTTCTCAACTTAAGCGGTAGTGACCTGCCGCAACCGCCTGCATTGAGAAATATCACCGGGAGGTCAGTGAGCCTCGCAAGAAGAAAACCCTCACTCAGCGCAACTTCGCAGAGTTTTGTGGAACGCGGTGGGGGCAAAACTTCACGAACTTAACCTGCGGAGCAGAATTTATCGCGCACACCTCGGAGAGACCAGAAGAAGGGAAATACTATGTCCCCTAGGCCCACACTAGCCAGGCTATCTCCAAGATCAGCATCAGCGGGAGGGAAGATACACCCAGAACTAATTTGGAGTGGAAACAGGGGAGGGGACTGCTCATTTCCCAGGCCACACCTCTGGGTGGCACAAGAGCTCTGTACAAGGGGGGAAGGGTTTCCCCCATGTTGGATTGTAGGAGTGAGAGGGACTGTGGGGTTGATTAAATTAGAACAAACAGGAACTGGTGAAAAAGTGAGAAGTATTGCACATGATCTTTTACCCCAATGGTTAGGGAGGAGCCAGGAGTAATCCCCACTTACTAGCTAATGAGAACCAACAATGTAGCATCTCTTTGCACCCTTCTCAGAAAATGTTCTGCACCCACAGAAGATCAGAAGACCTGCTGTTTGTGACCTGAGAGGAGCCCTGAAGGACTGGACCTGCTCCCTCTTGTACCAGGACAATGGGTGGAATTGGCCGACCTTGTTTTTGGCTACAGAGACAAATCAAGCCGCAAGGATGCCTTTTTCCTGATTTCACCAGATAACCAGTACCAACCTGATCTTGACTGGGCATCACTTGTGGCCACTGGATTGATTGAGGACTGGTCCCTAACACCTGTCCCTGAGGTCCTGAGAGCCTTAGAAGAGTCCCTGAGGAGCTGCTCTAGAAAACCTGAAACCTGAAAAGTTGGAACTATGAAAATGTTTTGTCTTCCAAGACCTTCATAGCCGCCAGGAGACCCTGAAGCAAAGGTGTCCGATTTCTACACAACTTCACCAGAACAGCTTCAGAATAAATATCTCCGGATCCCCTTACTGCATTTTTGTTGTTTTGGTATCTTTTATTTTATTAAAATGTACTTTTTTTTTTATTGTTTGGTATTTTGCCTTTTTTTTTTTAAAACAAACTTTATTGTGATTTTCATATGCAGGTATTACAAATTACACCTCACAGTGCACAGGTAATTTGTTTTCCGGAAACACCGGATACAATTCAGGTTTTGTATATTATCCTTTCAAGTTGCGCTGTTGTCCACAAAAGAACACAACAACGTCCCAATCCCACTAGGAGGGTCGCCTGTACGTCTCAGTATTATGCTCTCCATACCCAGCTTTTGAACGAATGTGGTCAGGAGGAGCGGGAACCACTCAACTATTCACAAACCCCAAACCCACCCAAAACCCACCCTCCATACCCACCCACACCACAAAGTAAACAGTCACAGTCTGGGGGCCTCGAAGCATTCACTTGGGGGGGGGGGGGAACAGGAAGGGACCACCAGCCGGGGCAGAGGGCAACCCCATCCCAAGCACCTGTATGAGGGCGAACATAGGCCAATCCATGTATCCCGACAGAGGGGCACCGATCACACCATACACCCCACCGCACAACACCCGGAGTCAGGCACCCCCTCTCACTCCCACCGATCCACCTCTATCAACGAGCACCACCACTGATGCGGGGGGAATCCGGGGGGGTGGGTACCGTAGCTCCTCCCTCCGCCTCCTCCATCTCACTCTTGAATGATTCAGTCAGTTGCGCCCACTCCAGTGAGATAGGCCGCTTACGCAGCCCCCGACTCTCCTCACGATACAGCGCCTCGCGTTCCGCCACCGCCCAACGTAACACTTCTTCTCCCCAAGTCTCAACACGTGGCGGCGTGCGGGATTTCCACTGTTGTGTTATCAGGCGCTTTGCCAGCATTAATGCCAGGTTAGCGAAGCGGCGTAGCAGCTTCGCCTTCAAGGGGAGCGGTAAAAGCCCCAGTAAGCAAGCTTCTGCCGTGTCCCAGGAGGGACGTTCAGCAACCGTGCTCAAGACGTGCACTATCCCACCCCAATACCCCCGCAACCTCGGGCAAACCCATAGCATGTGTACCAGGTCCGCATCCGGCGCCACGCAGCGGGGGCAGTTTTCATCCGCCGTATTGTACATCTTACCCAGCTTATGAGGAGTAAGGTAGGCCCTGTGAAGGACAAATAGTTGTATAGTTTTTAATCGACAGTTACGGGATACTTTTCTAGGGTATGCCAAGACGAGCGCCCACTCTTTATCACTTAAAGTCCGTGATAAATCCCTTTCCCACTGCGTCCGCAGAGCAGTTACAGAAACCTGAGTGTGCTCCCGGAGGCCCCGGTAAAGCCATTTAACCAAAAATCGTCCATGGCCCATCATGTGGAGGGAACGCAGAAGGTGAAATGTGGAGGGTTCCGCCGGCAGTGCCCGCCAATGCGTTCGAATATATCGCGCGATCGCAGCGTGGAGCAGGAACTGGGCGGCGGGCACCCTGTTAACTCTCACAAACTCGTCGTGAGGCATCAGGTTGCCCTCTTGGAAAAAAGCCCCTATAGTCTCCACCCCCTGCCGCGACCATGCCCGTATTTGCCCGGCATGCAACACCCCCTGTCTCGTGGGGAGGCCACACAGTGGCATGTTTGGGGAGTATGGATTTTGGATCTTAGCGTAGGTACATGCCTTTGTCCAGTAATGGAGCGCTGTTTTTAGCAGAGCCGGCGGGTCCAGTGGTTTAGGAGCGCCAGGGCATAACAACGAATGCAAGGCACCTCGTGCCATTTGGGTCGGGGTATAGCCAATTTCAAACAGGTTTTTCCCGGCCAGCCAATAGGCCAACCACTGCAGCTGGCCAGCGATGCAGTATGCCCGAAAATCGGGTGCAACCATCCCGCCAGCCCCACTCGGCAACCGCAACTTCGCCAAGGCCAGCCGACGCCTCCCCGTACCCCAGATCAGCGAGATCAGCAGCGTGTCTAGTTCCCGAAAGATCCAAGCGGGATACGCCACCGGGACATTGACGAAGTAATAGAGGAGACGAGGCAACATCACCATCTTGGATATCGTTACCCGTCCTGCTACCATGAGCGGCAGGGTGTTCCAGAATGTAATTTGAGAGCGTACGGAAGAGATGGTGCGCACCAGATTGCCCGCAATGACATCCGGCACTGCACGATATATGTTAATCCCCAAGTACCTAAAGGTGACCGGCGCCACCCTGAAGGACAGGGGCCCAAAACGGAGCACCGGAGCCACAAGGTTGCCACTGAAAGAGTAGGCTACGGACTTAGAGGCATTGAGGCGTAACCCGGAGATCTCTCCGAAGCGGAGAAAAAGATCCGCCACTTCCCCCATGTCGGCGCAGAGATCCCAGAAGTACAATAGCATATCGTCCGCATAGAGCGAGACCGAGTGCAAGACACCCTCCAACAAGATGCCGTGGGGCCCCATGACCCGCCGGAGGGTCTGGGCTAGCGGTTCAAGCGCCAAGACAAACAATATGGGCGATAAGGGGCACCTCTGGCGTGTACCCCGGAATACGGGGTAGGCAGCAGAGATCAACGAGCCAGTCTTCGCCCTGGCCGTGGGATCGGTGTAAAGTAGCTGGATCCAGGCACACAGTTCCGGGGGGGCACCCATCTTCTTCAAGACTGCCAACATATAAGACCAGCTGAGCGTATCAAAAGCCTGTGATATGTCCAGAGATAAACACCCTGCGTTTTCCGGCCGGGGGCCCGAGGCATGCAAGATAGCATGAAAACGCCTCAGATTCAGTGACGTACTCCGGCGAGGGACGAAGCCACATTGATCCGTGTGGATCAGTCGCGAAAGGAGTGGGAGTAAGCGATTAGCAAGGAGTTTACTAAGAATTTTATATTACGTGTTGAGGAGCGACAGGGGCCTATAGGATGCCATATCCAAGGGATCCTTCTCCGGCTTGAGGAGGGATGTGACAATCGCCTCACGAGTAGTAGGGGGCAACCGTCCCTCCGCGAGCGATGTCAGATAGAGTTGATGTAATTTCGGGACCAATAGGGAAGAAAAAGTGGAGTAAAATTCGGCGGGTAACCCATCAGAGCCCGGGGTCTTGCCCAGGGCAAGCGATTTGAGAGCCACTCTAATCTCGGCCGGGGTGATCGGTGCTTTTAAGTCCCGGATCTCAGCCTCTGAGAACACCTGCAAGCCCGCCTGTGACAGGAACTCAGTTACTACCTCTGTATCTGCTGGTGGGCGCGCCCCATAGAGTGTCTCATAGTGAGTCCGGAACGCAGAGTTGATCCCCAATTGCGTGTATACTTGCCCCTGATCTCCGGTATTGATGGCCAGGATGGGAGTCGGGCAGGTCGGGGGGGCAATCAGTCGAGCCAACAATGAGCCAGCCCTATCAGCCTCCGAGTGTGTGCGCCGCGTGTACGCCCCGTAGTCTATTAATCGAAGCCGTTCTAAAGTTTCCGCGTATTTCACTCTGGCTTCCTGTAGGGATGCCTCAGCCTGCGCATCCCGCTGGGCCTCGGCCTCCTGCCCCTGGAACGCCGCCTCCAATTGGGTCAGATCCCGGACTACCTCACTGCGCGCCCCCACCAGGGATCCCAAGGACACCCCCCGTATTGACACCTTAAAGGCTTCCCATTTCAGGGAACGTGTTGACGCGGTACCTTCATTAATAGTAAAATATGAGGTGATTGCCGTTTGCAAGGCGTCACGGAAGACCTGGTCCTCCAGCTGGAGGGGCTGCATTCTCCATGTCGGTATTGGCGCTGGGGAACGGCCCCAGCCAAGGCACAACTCAATGGGATTGTGATCCGATAAGGTTTTGCCCAAATACGTACAATTGGAAACCGCCGAGGTCAGTGTCGGCGATCCCAAAAAAATAATCCAGGCGTGTATGCAACTGGTGTGGGAAAGAGTAAAAGGAATACTCCTTAGCTGTGGGGTGTTGCAGTCTCCAAAAATCTAGTAGGTCCCAACCATGCGCCTATTGACCCAAGGCCGCAGCGCGAGCACGTGCGGCTGTACCCGCCAAGGGAGGATGTGATCGATCCTGCTCAACATCAAATACAGCATTCAAATCCCCACCAAGCAACCACGGGCAATCACTCCAGTCCGACAAGGCCACGGATACCCGGGAGAGGAATTCCGCATGTTCCACATTTGGGGCATACAAGGAGCCCAGCACTACAGGCATTCCGTCCAACAGGCACGCAGCAACACATATCTACCCTGATCGTCAACCCTGCTTTCTACCAAGGCAAAGGGGACCCCAGCACGGATCCACACCGCAGCGCCCCTTGAAAAGGCGGAGTATGAAGTGGCGTAGAATTGGCCTCGCCATCGTTTTTGCAGTTTCAGGGATTCAGCTTGCAACAAGTGAGTTTCCTGTAAACATACTATCTGAGCCTTACGGCGGTGCAGCTGGGCAACTATTCTGTGGCGTTTTTGAAGGGAGCCCATACCCCGCACATTCCAGGATAACAAAACATAGGACTTAGGAACCGTCATTGTGGTGGGAGACGCCCCCCCTCCCTCATTCATCCCCCAACCTCCTCCCGCCGCCCCACCCCCGCACCCCATTTCCCTTTCGTGTAGACCGTGTGGCAACCCCGTATCCAAAACCATACCAAACCAATACTGGGTCCGACGCCCCAACCACGTCCGACCAAACTGGAAACAAAACATGACTACAGATTCTAAACCAGTGCTATCGCCTAATGGGGGAATTGGTGAAGGACACACTGGGGTAACTGTAATGTGTCTCTCTCGTGGAAGCGCCCGAGATAGGGCGGGCCGGGGGAACTAACTATATTTGCCCGGATCACACTGTATGATGCAATACCCCACTAAGGTGGGCGAAGTGTATGGGAGATATCCACCATGAGCAGTAACTGGGTGCACATTCCCAAGCGCACCTCCAGAAAGCAAACGGCGCCATAGCACACAAATGTCCAGATCAACAGCCTGGCAGCCCCTCCAGAGGATCTTTGCTGAGCTGAGTAGAATCCGACGGGAACAACGCTACACTGCCATCCGTGTCAGAGTCTGTGGAGTTTCCCAGGGAGGGGCTAGCGCTGATCGCAGGTCGGGTGGAGTGAAAGGAGGAGGCCGAGCACAACGCAGCATGTTGGCCCTCCCGAATTTGCTGCGGCGGCGGCGCCCCGGAGGACGTACTCTGTGTCAACATAGTCTTTTTCCGTCGTCGCGGGGGCCTCTGCGATCTCGGCGCCGAAGAATCCACCCGCCGAGCCGGAAGGACCTCTGGGAAGTTTCTGTCCATCCAGTCCCATGCACTGTCTGGTGTGTCGAAGAAGAGAGACCGCTGTTGGTGGACCACTTTCAGCTTGGCCGGAAAAAGCAGCGCAAAGGGGAGGCCCGCCGCGGATGTATGACGTTACAACGCACACTTTTACAACGCATGCACTTACAACGCATTTTTTACAACGCATAATCCATTACAACGCACTACACTTACAACGCATGACACTACAACGCATTTTTAAAAACTACCATTACAACGCATACCATTACAACGCATAATATTAAATTGAATTTAAGGTAAGTATTAGATAGTATAGGGGTAAAAATTACTTTTCTAACTCCAGGGGGTGCAACAGTAGGGTAAATGTTGGATAGTATAGGGGTAAAAATTACTAATCTAACTCCAGGGGGTGCAACAGTAGGGTAAGTGTTGGATAGTATAGGGGTAAAAATTACTATTCTAACTCCAGGGGGTGCAACAGTAGGGTAAGTGTTGGATAGTATAGGGGTAAAAATTACTATTCTAACTCCAGGGGGTGCAACAGTAGGGTAAGTGTTGGATAGTATAGGGGTAAAAATTACTATTCTAACTCCAGGGGGTGCAACAGTAGGGTAATTGTTGGATAGTATAGGGGTAAAAATTACTATTCTAACTCCAGGGGGTGCAACAGTAGGGTAAGTGTTGGATAGTATAGGGGTAAAAATTGCTATTCTAACTCCAGGGGGTGCAACAGTAGGGTAAGTGTTGGATAGTATAGGGGTAAAAATTGCTATTCTAACTCCAGGGGGTGCAACAGTAGGGTAAGTGTTGGATAGTATAGGGGTAAAACTTACTATTCTAACTCCAGGGGGTGCAACAGTAGGGTAAGTGTTGGATAGTATAGGGGTAAAAATTACTATTCTAACTCCAGGGGGTGCAACAGTAGGGTAAGTGTTGGATAGTATAGGGGTAAAAATTGCTATTCTAACTCCAGGGGGTGCAACAGTAGGGTAAGTGTTGGATAGTATAGGGGTAAAAATTGCTATTCTAACTCCAGGGGGTGCAACAGTAGGGAAAGTGTTGGATAGTATAGGGGTAAAAATTACTATTCTAACTCCAGGGGGTGCAACAGTAGGGTAAGTGTTGGATAGTATAGGGGTAAAAATTACTATTCTAACTCCAGGGGGTGCAACAGTAGGGTAAGTGTTGGATAGTATAGGGGTAAAAATTACTATTCTAACTCCAGGGGGTGCAACAGTAGGGTAAGTGTTGGATAGTGTAGTGTAATATTATGCGTTGTAATGGTAGGCGTTGTAATGGTATGCGTTGTAAAGGTAGTTTTTAAAAATGCGTTGTAGTGTCATGCGTTGTAAGTGTAGTGCGTTGTAATGGATTATGCGTTGTAAAAAATGCGTTGTAAGTGTAGTGCGTTGTAACAGTTGCGTTGTAAAGGTTGTTCCCCGCCCGCCGCGCGCACTCTCGCCTTCACCTCCATGAATGAGAAGCGTCTCCTCTGCACTGCCTGTGTGTAGTCCAGGAAGATGAGGACGGTGGCGTTGTCTACACGCAGCGGACCCCTGTCTCGGGCCGCGCGCAGGAGGTGGTCGCGATCCCTGTAATTAAGGATCCGTGCTAGCAGAGGGCGGGGGTTGACTCCCGGAGGCGGCCGTCCCGCCGGGACCCGATGCGCCCTTTCCACAGTAAAGTGGGGGGAGAGACCCGCAGGGGCCACCGCTGTTTTCAACCAGGTCTCAATGTGGATCGTGGGATTCGTGCCCTCCCTACCCTCCGGGTAGCCCACTATCCGGAGGTTATTGCGGCGCGCGCGCCCTTCCGCATCGTCCGCACGCGCCTGCAGTGCATCGATCTCCTGGCGCATTCGGGTGAGCTGTTCGGTGTGTGCCGCCACTTGTGGCACCAGGGGCTCCACTGTCTGGTCTGTACGACGCACCTTGTCAGCCAGCTTCCGGTGGTCGTCTTTTAGGAGATTCAGGTCAACGGATATCGCCCCCAACTGGCCCTCCAGCGATGAGCGAGTGTCCCTAATCTCCTTGAGAATCATATCCAGTTTGTCCGGTGGGGCAGCTGGTGGAACGCCACCCGAAGATAGGCCGGGGTAAACGTCAGAACTGACCGGGGGACAAGACATGGTGCCCCCGCTGGGCTGGCAGACAGGCGTCTTGACCCTGACCCTTCCCATGACTGTGCTCAGGCAGATGGCAGGCAACAATCCTGAGTGTCTCGATCGCGTCCGCTCTAGCGCCCGTACCAGGAGCTGTGCCCTGCAGGAAGCTGCAGGGAGGGCAACCAAACAAACCCCCCAAAGGCCTGTCGCTGTCGCCTCCGGGTCCGCGGCCGGTCACCTCCCAGGCAGGCAAGGCGGCGCGTGAGGTCCGTCCGCCGGCAGGCAGGGCGTCACTATGAAGCAGGTATGGAGCCAGATGTAAGGCTAACAGTGTCGCCCATGTCAGCAAGGATGTGAGGATTGTCTGCGGGGTCGCACTCCCCTTCTCTTGGCTTACGGCCCCGTGCCCGGTCCAACACCTCCAACAGTCCAAGCACAATCAGCTTCTCAGGGCCCCTCCGCTATGCCCCCACTCCTCACCTTCCGCATCGACACCTCAGCCGCCGCCAGGCCAGACAACATGTCCCGGTGGGCGAGCACGCACAGGCCCCGGGGCAGGCCCCGCCGCCACCGAGCAGTCCCCTCCGGATAGCACCTCGTGGACCCGCGTCACCGCCGCAGGGGGAACTCCGCAGCCTCCTCAAGCTTCCGAGTCCCAGCGTCCCCCGCGGGGGGCTCGTTGCTGGCGCTCCAGCCCTCCAGGTCCACAGGAGCACGACGCTGGCACCCCCAGGCCTCCGGGGCACCTCACTCACGATCCAGCGCCGAAATCCAGCAGCCCATGCCCCCCACAGGGCTCAGAACTTCACCGCCAGTCTGCTCCAGGGCGCACCACACAAGGGTCAGTACAGCGAGGCCGCCACCTTCAGCAGGCCAGTCGGGCCGACCACCACCGCCTCCTCTATCAGGGCCACAGCGCGTGGAGAGGCAGATCACCCCCTCCCCAATGTTGAAGGGGGTCCCGTGTCCAATTTTCAAACTCCCGCGGGCGGGCACACCGTGACTCCGGCACCATCCACAATGCAGCAGGCCTCAGTCCGAGGGGTCGCGTGCCGGCCCAGTCCGCACGCCAGGCCACGCACGCCAGCTCCGCCCCCACCAGGTCACCGCCGCCGCAGTCCGTCGTCACCACGCCAGGCCCGGAATCGCGCGTCGCCGGCACCAGGGTCACAGCCGGCGGCGGCGAGCTATCCTCCCTCACACACAGGAGCACCGGACAGTACCGCGGCGCGATTCAGGAGCCGGGCGCCGCCATAGCCGTCAGAAAGGTAGGGAATGCCAGGATTTTTCCTCCCCCGGCCCGGAGCTCGCTTTTCAGACGACCGCCATCTCCGGCTGCAAGCCACACCCCCCCCTTGGTATTTTGACTTTCTTACTGTTTTGGTACTGCATAAATACTTTTTCGATTGCCCTACGTTAAGCCTGTCTGCTGTGTGTCATAGTTATCAGGGGGTTGAGCTCAGGTTAAATTAGTAACTATGGGACTCTCCCCGACAAGATAACAATATTATTCCGTGAGAAGGGCAACTGCCCATCCAAAATAATAATTAATGCTTCTTTGGTGATTGCCCCCGGGACCTCTGCAAAGACTCGTAGTACCATAAACCATCATCTGCTAAAGGAGAAGGGACTGCCTGCAAGGAGGGTGCTCCAGGTGAAGTGCTATAAAGAGCTTGCTTTTGCCCCGCATTGCGGATCAAGTGCGGGTCCGTCCAGCGCCCGTCATTCACAGGAAGAGCTGGGCAGGGCTACCCCCTTGTCTCAGGGGTTTGATCAGTGGGAGATAGCTGCTCGATGTGATTTGGTGTTTTCTACCAGGTACGTGGATGCAAATTTATGCCGCTATGGTGTTTGCAGCCCTTGTGAGACTCATCTAATTGACTGGGTTATTTCTTCCTGAGATTCTTAGACTTGTGAGTTTTCCTACTGTGCCTTTTCTGTGTTTGGCTGTCTGCCTAGGCCAGAAGAGGAGGGGTGTCTGGCAACTGATGGTCTAAAGTGGCTTATTGGACACCTATCACTAAACTGTTGGACTTATATGACATCTTTTTTATTGTAGGCTGCTTTTTATTATTTTAAAGGGTGCTTGCAGGACCTGATTTTATACTTATGAATTACACCAAATTGATGGGGAATAGAAAGGTGGGCGTCTCTGCTTTTAAGTCTCCTTCGTCTGCACTTCAGACAGCGTCTATTGAGGAGTTTCTGTAGCAGGCTGTGAATGTGAAATCAAAAGAGATAGAATTAGTGGAGAGGAGATTGTCTATGACAAAGGAGGATTTTCCTTTGATTTCCCCTGCCGCACGTAGCCATGTGAAGGCCTCAATTACACTTCCTGGTCCATGCACCTTGTTGGTTGCACATATACGGGGGCTTGGTGAGGAAGTGCCTCAAAAAGAACCTGGCATAATATCAGGAGGTGTTATTAGTGAGGGTGGCACCCAGGCGTCTCACACTGTTGCTAGTCCTATCATCAGCCCAAAGTGTAAGCACAGAAGGTGGAGTGTTGTTCCCAAATTAAAAGTTCTTTTAGTTTCTGTTGGGGTTCAGAAACAGCCTTTTACGTGTCCTCAGTCGACTGCTCTGTCTACTCTGTGTCAGAAGGTTGAGCCTGGGGTCATCAGTCACACATATATTTTGCAGTTTGATTCCACCTCCTCAAGATTGAAATGAATTGAAGCTAGTATTACACAGCTGGGGGTTCAGTTAAAAGCCCTAGATGCCTTGTATAAGTATCAGAGACATCAGGTTGGAGGGGACTCTCCACTTTGTGATGCAGTAAGACCACAATGCTTGAACTGAGCCAAGAGCAGGCCATGGCTTAACCGTTGCAATTACCCAGTTTAGTGTCAGCTGTGTCACATATACATCCCACCCCTAGCACTTATTTGACAGGTCCATGCTCCTTTGAAGGCTCTCAAACCTCTGCATCCCGATCCAGGGTAGTAATTAATTTACCCCCAGAAGCAACCCCATGTGTGGTAGTACTAGGGAATGTCCACCCTCCCAATAGCCCTATTCCAGAAACCTTTGGGGAATTGAAGAATAAGGTAATACATTAGTTTAGGGCTCATGCTAATTCAGGCATGGACATTTATGATTTTATCATTATGGTCAGGAGGGTACATTGGAGAGGACCAGATATCAAGAGATGGGCAGGGGATTGCATAGCGGTCAGTTTCAACAATCGCCCATATAGCAGCACGTATTTTATCTACAGTTGGTTTCAACAAGATATAGAAACTGACGGATATCAGGGCGCTCCCTCTAGGGTATTTTTATAACCCGGATTGTTATATATAATACCTCATGGATTGCAATAAAAGGTGGTTTAGCACACCCTGGTCATTCTATACTGTGCTCAGTCAAAAGTCCCTTTCTCTTTGCCTTTGAGAAATAGATGTATGCCCTTGAGTCATCTTGATTCCTGTGACTGACTCCCTATAGTGGAGAAACCCCAAGCATTGGCTGTGCCCATGGACCCTGACAGGTTATAAAATGTACTTAGTTCCAGCAGTGCCATCTGCATCTGGGAGGACAACAGGTGGCTTGGTTATTTTTGTGGCATTGGAGCTTTGTGGCTATATTAAAGACCTATAGTGGAACTCACACCTGTTTCATGCGCTTAAACTGCATATTCCGGGTTCTACACCAATTGACCTGATCAATTATTACAACACAAAGTCAGCGTGTTGTGGGATATCTAATCTTCACAGTTTATGGTCAGCCAGGAGGAGTGGGGCATGAGCCAGGAGAAGCTTGTGCTAGTAGGCGACGTCAACTGTCATCTGTGTGTTACCTCTCTAGGGGCCTCATGTAGGTAAATAAATTTTACCGGTTCTTAAATACCGAGCCGTACCGAATCGGTAAATTAGAACCGGTAAGTTATATGTAGGTAAAAATTCGGTAACAGTTACCGATTCGGTAACAGTCGGTAAATACGAATCGGAATTCACCGAATCGGTAAATACCGAGGTGGTATCCACCGAATCGGTAAATACCGAGGTGGAATCCACCGAATCGGTAAATACCGAGGTGGTATTTAGCGAATCGGAAAATACCGAGGATACTACCACCTACCCTTAACTAAGTAGCCAATATCACAATCATGTCATTACAGAAGGTCTCACAGGCTTGAATAGGGGACCCCATACCACAAAGATCAGCTTAGTGAAATCACATCACAGGAGCATCAGGAGTCTCCTCGCAGGAAGGCTCGTCTTCGGACTGAATAATAAACATGATGTCTGAGCTATGAAAAGCACCAACTGTCAGGTATGTGCAGCTGCGCGTGTGCCATGGCTAAATCGTGGGTCGAACAACCTAGAGTGGAAAACATGCATTGTGTAACATTCCAGACTGTGTGTCACAGCATGTACAGACCAAGGTCGCTGCGCAGAGCTTGGGATGGGAACAACAGAATTCACTCGTCTGAAGGAAGTCTCGAGTCAGCAGTTTATTCAAGAAAGAACATGTAAACGCAGTGTCGTGTGCAAAGACACAAATATGGCTACATAACATTCAACGTGGTTATGTCAACTGAACAATGCATGTACGTATTCAGGGTGAACTCACTACACGCCCCCTTGAGCGAAGCAATATGTAATAGGCAAGAAAAGAGAGAACGCAGAGTTCAGTTTCGTCAGAGCAGAACAGGGCGTAACCAATGCAGCGCCAAAGTCCTACAGTCCAATTAATTGCAGCATACAATTCCAAAAAACACAATGCAAGTATAGTAAAAAACTCAAGCAGACCATCAGGAAGAGAAAAACGAGAAATAAAAGAAATAAATGTTGCGCCAGGGTGCTGTCCAGTAGCACAGGCGCAATGGACGACAATCCAGTTAATCCATGAATGTATAGGCAGCATATGTGGCCACGGCTTCCAACAAGCAATCGTTTCCAGGGCCACTAAAAGTCTCAGCCATCCAATTGAGTAAAGAAAAGGAACATACGTGTTCTCCAACCAACGGAGCCTCCAGCACAATCAGAGGGCACCCGGAATGTTCCTCCAAATAGCTCATGGACAAGAAGTCGTAGGCTGCCGCTGAGATGTCCCAATTACCCAGGATACCATGCACCGCTCCACACGCCATGATCCGGACACCAGAACAGGACAACTCGTGAGACACTAAGGGCCGCATCAGTCGATCGAAATCCGGCACCGGAGACACCATGTTGGTCAAGCACAAATCCAGAGGCCATTCAAAGGGACAATCCAGGCAGTGTAATACAGGTTGTACGCAGGTGAAGTAGGAATACCTGAAGGATAATCCATAAGCCAGGCTCAAAGTCGCCAATGGCAAAGTACCATAGAAGTCAAGCATCCTATCACGAAGAAGATGCAGACGGGACAGGTGCTCGGGTGGCACAGAAGGAGCAGCCATTCCGGAGTATGAAGAGTAAAAGCAGCACACCTGCCACCAGCGCCAGTAGCAGCGGAACACCTCCAAAGATGCTCGAGAACAGTGAATGAACAAATGCCGGAATTACACCAAAAATAGTTTGGAAAGAGGTCACGAGACCCGAGCCCCACATGTTAAAAAAAATTGAGCCAGGCCGGTCGTGGACGAGGCATTGATAATACTTTGGATCAAAGAGCCGAAATGCAGGGGGAGGTCAGTATTCAGAGGCGCCTGTTCCTCAGTGCGCGTTGTAGCAACGTGAAGGACAAATATTTCACGAGAGGAAGTCAAAGGCACCTCTTTGTAGGACAATGGCGCTCTATTCTGCTCAACTTGTTGGACTCTGCTTTCAAGGTTGGAATCGAAGGCCAGATGGAAACATCCCGCCGCCCATGCGGGGGTGGAAAAAGAACAGTATAGCAGCAGACAACTTCATGCGAGACAGTTATGTACGGGATTACCACTCACATCCCGCAGCAAACTTCATTAATCATAATTAAATGAATACCGTTTGCAAGCGCAGTGAAAGAAGGTGTAATCACAGGCACTGGGATACCTCGTAGGACGCACGCCAAAATCGGGGCTTGTACATTGCATGCGCCGTGTACTTGCATGTGCCTATTGTCTCATGTATGAATCATAGAAGTGAGAGTGCTAGAGCCAATATCTATAACGGCTTAGGCCTTCTCCATGTTTGCTTGGTCAATAGCTCTCAGTCTGGAAGCCGCCTCACTGTGCGACAACTTGCAGACCTCGTTGTAAATAGCATACGCGCACCTTTTGGTTCTGCCACCCACGGGACCATTCACAACATCATTCCATTCGGTGTGCACATTGATGGAGTGGGTGGACTTCCTGATCCTGTAGATGTGCTCTGTGTCAGCTGGTGGACAGAGTGGGATGTGTGTCCCATCAATGCAGCCAATATAATGGTGGAAGAAATTCCTGAAGGAACGTGACAGGCAACTCTGGGATACACCACCCACCGCAGCTGTCACCACCTGAGAAATGCCGGATGCCAGCAGATGTGGGCTGCAGAGCACCTGCACATGTGGGGGTATGGCGTGCGCCCTTCTTATTGGCTGGTCCAGGAGTGGGTGCGGGTCCCTGATTGAGTCCATGATGGTTTCGGGGTGTAGCCTGTTCCTCTCATGTATCTCTGCATCAGTCAGCTGGAATAGTGTGATGCGCTGTCTGTGGATGCGTTCCTTCCGTCGCCAAACCCTCAGTCCTGCTGCCTGTAGACGTAGGCGCCTTGCAATGACGTACATAGCTGCCAGGGTGTCCACGCTGTTGCATTTTGGGATTGCTTAGCTGCACTGTTGTTGGTTACCACCTGCTTTCAATCCGTGTTAATTACCGACTCTTATTTACCGATTTTCTTGGATTTCTTAATTACCGAGTGCTCCTACATGTCATTTTAATTTGTACCACTTCATATTTACCACTTCATATTTACCGATTCGTTACTTATGTATTCGGTAACTATGAATCGGTATTTACCGCCTCATATTTACCGAACAGTGGTTTTTGGACTCCTACATCTCACTTGTCTGAATACCGGTCGGTAACGGCATATTTACCGAATTTCGGCCGTTACCGACCGGTATTTCGCTACCTACATGAGGCCCTAGATCCTTGTGAAGTGAGCTTGAGATGTTTGATAGAGCAGGGATTTCACATGGCACATACACTTGAAGGCAGTGCACTTAATACTTTTCTACACACTAATAATATAGTTTTTGCTTTAGTAAAGCTGTTAAACTCGACTAATCCCCATCTTACCCCAACTTTGAAAGAGAGGGGCTGTGTGTCAATAATAGATTTTAGTTTTAGCTCAGCACCTTTGTTTCTGTTTATTTAAGTTTTAATATAACTCATAGCCCTTTCAGTGAACATAATCCCATTTCACTGTGTATTGCGGGAGTTGGGAGTGGGATTAAGCCAGTGATAGTGATACAGGTTGGGCCTACCATTTCTGAGCAAGGCAGAGTCTTGATATGGTCACTTGTGGACCCCATGGATTTTACCTTGTCACTTTTTACCGAGTGCTGACAGGAGATTCTTATTTGCTTGGATTGGAGATTTTGGATGCATTTGCAGGGGTTGCACGGAAGGTATCGGTCTTGCTCATGGTTCGAGTGATTAATACTAAGTATGATCATCCTAGATGGTTCAAACAAGCTTGTTCTAAATGTCTTCGACTCCTGAAAGCCACTCTTAAGCAGTCCCCTGGAGACAAGATGCCTTTTGCTAAATTCCGGAAAGATTACAAGATGGCTCTCAGGACTTGTAAAGATACATTACATAAAGCTGCCTGGGAGGACTTAGCTCAGGCTTGTGAATTGAAAGATAGCACTCTGTTCTGGTTGGTGATTAACAAGCCCTGTTTCACTGAGCCTTCAGGACCTACATTATGTCATCATATTTCGAAGGAACAGTGGGTGGAACACTTTAAAGGCATTATAATGTAGGGCTTCCAGATGTCGGGGTGGGTCAGACATGCTTTACGCTGGGGAGAGCTAATGTGGTTTTTACTCATGAGGAAGTTGGCCAGAGTATTCAGGCCCTATCCTATAATAAAGCTCCCGGCCCTTATGGTATTCCCCCTGATTTATTTTGGGACAATTTTGATGTTTAGGGGCCAGTTTTAACTTGGATTTTAAATGCTGTGGTAAGGGAGGGTGCTCCACTCTCATAACCCTCAGCCATCAGTGTCCCAGTTTTTAAAAAGGGGATATCGTCCAATATAACTCATGGACGCTGTGACAAAAGTACAGTGGAGGATTCTGTTAAATAGGCTTTCATCGTAGGCAGATGAGACTAATACATTTTCTGAGGCCCAATATGGTTTCCGTCCAGGCAGGTCGACTATTGACCAGTGTGTTAATTCATACCTAATTATAAATAAGTATACAGTTGCCCAGCCTATGTCGCTTCGTTTAGCATTTATGGACCTTACGTCTGCCTTCAACAGGGTAAACCATACCAAACTCTGGGATTTGCTCCTTTTGATGGGGTGGACCCAGAAATTGCATTCCTTCTTTTGAATCTCAGTGCCAGCACTTCTGCTGCAGTGAGGTACTCTCAGGGGGTGGAGCTTTAGGAGCTCTTTGCTACAATGGCAATGACAATGACACTTTATGTGTGTGATTAATAAAAACCAATACAAAAGAACGATCAATATAAAAGAAATAGTTAAAATAGAATACAATTCTTGAAAGTCACCATTTGGTGTTTTTTTTTTTTTAAATGCAATAGTATTAGTCCTTTAGATGGGCCAAAGCAACCTTTCAGTGGGGGCCAGACTGCGTGGGTCCCTCATCCAGATGGTTTCCACGTGGTGCCAAGGTTGACCTGTCCATTGGCGGGCGTGATAGATTAACTTAGCAAAATTGGCCATATGCTTCACTGTGTCCAGCAAGTATAACTGTTGAACGGCCTCCTTTGCTGTCCGTGTGCCCAGTTGGAGAAGAATGGGCCTTAGGTAGATTCGGCATACTGGCAACAGGGCAGGACAGCATAGCAGGATGTGAGCCAGCGATTCACGCTTGTAATAGCAGAGGCGACACTCCGTAATAGATGGTTTTACATTCACTGAGGGGTACAGATATTTTAGGGGGAGCGAATGTAGTCTGACTGCTAGAATCCTATGTAGGGCTTGCCTCCCCACTGGCTGAGTGAGATGTGGTTTAAGGCCATATGATATATGAGGGGAGCTTTGGGTCTCGTGGAAGCCTCTAGCTGTCAGAGCTTCGATGTACAATATACGAGAGCATGATCTTACTTGCTTTTTTATTGATGTTTTAATGGTGGTATACTTGATTATATTGGGGTCCCATTTCTCTATGGCTAATTTAAACAGTTCTTTGGCTGAGGCAAGGCCAGTTGACCACAGGTTGCTAGGTTGTTGGAAAATGTTGTAACGGTCTTCATTGAATTCTTGGGGGCCACAGTTGTTAGATAAAAGTATTTTGCCAAACTCACCAGTTCTGCCAGGAATTGTCGATTAAGGTTGAATTCCATGCATATTAAAGTATTCCTAGTGCATGCTGGAAGACAAAATAGCTTTTTTTAAGCTGCAAAGTGGATCTTTTCAAGGTCCTGTGTGAAGTTGCCTGGAAACACCTGTATCGCATAATTAAGGGAAGGTAATAATTTTGCCCTCAAGACTCGTTGAATGGCCGTAGTTGTTGGACTTTCTAAAACAGCATGAAGTTTACAGATGGTATAGGTAACCATTTTTCCTCTCTGCTGGAGCTTGTGGCAGTGGACCTGTGAGCGGCCAGTTTCACTAAACCAGATTCCGAGGTAGTTGTACGTTTGTATACTGTGCAATGTTAGTGGGCCCAAACTCCATTTCATCAATTTCTTTTTCGGGTGGCGTCCAAAGATCACTATCTTGGATTTCGTTGGGTTTGCAACCAGGTTGTTTTTAGCGTTATACTGTGAGAGTGCTGTTAGAGCTTTTTGGAGACCTACTTTGGTGTGGTCCAAAAGGACCAAGTCGTTGGCATATTGCATCAGCTGGATCTTGATTCTCCCAATCACTGGAGTCGCTAAAGTGGCTCCGTGCAGAGTGCTACCCAAGTCTGCTGTATATAAATTGAAGAGCAGCAGGGCAAGGACACAGCCCTGCTTTAACCCGTGGTCTGTAATGATTTTTGAAGTAGCAGAGTCACACGAAAGTTTAACTCTTACCCAAGTTTGTGAGTACAGTGATCTGATGGCCTGTAGCAGTTTTGGGCAGATATTCCAACTGGCCAGTTTCTTCCATAGGATGTTACAATCTACCCATTGAATGCTGCTGTGTAGTCGATGAAGCATGCAAAAAGCGGCTGATTGCCTTGAGCTATCGTTTGGTGTACCAAGGATGAGAGGGCAATGATGTTATCAAAGGTGGAGGATCCTGCTCGGAACCCGGTCTGGTAGAAAGGGAGCAGATCTTCCTTGCTGACCCAGTCTGTTAGTTCGTTCAGGAGAGTACTTGCATAAGCCTTGCCCTCAATGTCCAATAAGGCAATCATGTGATAGTTCCTAGGGTCAGTGCTTGGCCCTTTTTTGTAAATTGGATGTAGTAGTGATCCTCTCCAGGAATCTGGGACATCCTCCAAGAGCATACACTCTGCATGCAACTGTGCCAGATTTTAAGCCCAGAAGTTGATGTCCTCCCTGAAGAGGGAACCGGGCAAGCCATTAGGGCCAGGGTCTCCGTTATGGCGTATTCTTTTTAAAATAATTCATACTGCCTGTTTTCCTGAGGGGGTATAGACGGCCAAAAGATCCAAGAGTTCAGTTGTCACTTTACTTGTTCGTTCCCCAAGAGTTGTTCTTTCTGTTATTTTTATCTTCGAGTCGTCAGTGTAGAGGGTTTTTACATGGGCTGTCCAAGTGCTTGCGTCAAGTGGGTGCTCTCTGTTGAAGGTCCCATGAAATACCTTGTTTAAATATTGCCAGAATTCCTCAGATTTGCTGGGTGCAAGCAGCTCGAATATCTTCAGCCATTTTGCTTCTGCGAGTTCGCGTTTTGCCTGACAGACCAGTGTTGAGTGGTTCATAGCCGCTAGTTTTAATTCTTTTTTTGCAGACTCGGATCTAGTTGCTCGATATGCTCTGCGTTTAAAATTCAGTTGTCTGGAGGATTTCTTAATTGCTGGTTGATGTCCCAATTTATATGCGGAGTTAACATAGGTTCTATGGGTGATGCTCCCCCGAAGCTGAGATGCTAAATCATAGGCGAGTGAGCCCCATTCCCCTATACGTCCCTTATCATTAAGGCCTCTGTGCCAGCCTTTCCATGTTACTTTCCATGAGGCAAACTTATGACTCGGGAGCGGCCCCCATTTTATTCTTCTAAGGAGTCTATATAGCTCTTCTCCCTTTGTTGCTCCAATGCAGCGAGGAGTGTAACGTATTTTCCCAGTAATGGACAACTGTAAGGTTAGAGCAGCATGGTCACTTTTGTTCCGGGGTTGGACCGCATAATTTAACATATGTTTTTGTAGATTCTCACTTAATAGAATATAATCTATTGTGGTCTGGTTGTTATAAGTGGGTACTATCAAAGCTGTTGGGTTGACATTTGTAGTTAAAGAATGTGTCGTTTTACCAGGTTATATGCCCGCATTAGGGCGTTGAATCTTCCGGTGCTCCTTTGGGGTGGTTTTCAGGTGCATTTAGACCTATGTCGTGCATGTTAAAGTCACCAAGAATGATGGAATCCGTGCCTGCATACTGTAATAGCAGAGATTCGATCTCGTTTAACAGCCGAGTGAGTTTGTCTTTCGAACCCGGCCCGTGTCGGTTGAAATAGACATTGATTAGAAGTATAGATATTGGGCCATCTATCGTGTTCAAGCCTTTCAAAGTGCCAGTCAAAAGCATATCTGATGAATTATTTATTACTGAAAAGTAAACTTTCAATGCGTGCTTGATGTATGTTGAAATGTCCTCTGACGGTCTCCCGAAAATGTTTGTTTTAATTGCGGGTTTGAAATATTCAGAATAGTCCCCTATTGGTGTTGAAGAAATGGCCCATGTTTCCTGGGCGCAGATTATATCTGCTCCTGCAAGAAATGTAATTGCCCCTGGACTTTGCAAAACTTTATGTATCCCTGCAATGTTCCAGGTCATTACATTTATCGTTTGATTGTTCTCAGTGGGGCTACTGTGCTGAGCACGGCCGATGTTTAGGGCATAGGTGGTCTTTGATGGTATCAGTTGATTGCCCAATAAGGGTCTAAGGTTAGGAGCTAGAGTTTAAAGCCAGTGGGAGCCAGGACCAATCTTTGATGCTGTTCCCCTTGGTAGAACATGAGCGATTACCTCCATCTACATGTTTGGTAATTTGAATTGAATTGTTGCTCCGCTGTGTTGCCTGTGTGCCACCTATAGAGCCATGTAAAATCGATCCAGTAGTTAATAAGTTTGGGTGTTTGCTGTTCATCCATTTATGTCTATTCAGATATTGTTCTCCCTCTTGTGCGCATGTCACTTTATTTTTCCAAATCTCGGGATATTTGGTGACAGGTGGGTGCTTGAGTTTTATGCCCCAGTTGTCCAGTTGCGTTTTGTACCCTCTCAAAATGTCCGCCACGATCGAGTTGGAGAAACTTATCTCACTTGTTTTGTTTAATTCGCTCAGCCCTCGGCCGGAAAAAGCCACCGACTCAATATCAGTTGTTTTGATGTTTTCCAGACCCGGAATATTTTCGCAGAGCTTCAGAAGGTTTCCTCTATTGAGGATGTTCCAATTCTCCTGTGAGGTGTATTCGGAATATAACAAAACTTTCGGATTTTCTTGGCCTGTGGCATGGGCCTGGGGGGGTTTGAGTAAGTTGGAAGGAACCTTGGTAGTTTCCAGAGGCTCTGTTAAATTCCGAGTTGGATTTTCACGGAGTGCAAGTCCCCCCCGGTCCAATTTGTGCTTGAGATGCAGAGTTGCGAATCACTCCTGAGGTTGGAAGTGTGGTCCGGGGCGGACGGACAGTCATTGAGACTTACTTTGGCAATTTTCCTCTCCCGTTGGTCATTAAATGTGTTTGCAAATTGAGGCTCATTGTGGGCTATTGGCTGTGCGGCGGCAAGTTTGTTTATGTTATCTTGGTGTTGCTCTTCGATCTGTGGGCCATGTGTGTTGGACAACTGGCCACTGGGCGCGGAGGATGTTATGAACAGAGTTTTAATCAAGTTCCTGCTTGAGTTACCTAAAGTGCTCTGAGTAGGTGTTTCAGAGATAGTTGTACCATAAATTTGTGTGCCTCTGTTTTGATCAGCAGTATTTGTTTTTTGTATGGGGCCACAGCCATTCAGATTTTCCTTGCTATAATCTTTGTTTTCATGTTTTTCTAGCACAAGCCAATGCTTGATGGTCCCTTTTGGATTTCTTTTTGTCGTTTTTTGTTTTGTTTAACTTTTTCAGTTTTTTCTTGTTTTTCCTGGATAAAGGTTGGAGTGCTAAAGATGATGATGTTTGGTCATCTGATTTTCCAGGGCCAATATCGGTAGTGAGGCATGATTGTGGTTTGGACTGCAAGTTTGGTTTCAAAGCAGGGCTATTGGCACTCAGTGGGCCTTTGAGGCTGTTTCTATCGTTCCTGAAGGTTTCCTCATTTTTCTGAGCTATATTGAATATCCTGTGGCCATTGCTGTGGGTCCAGCGTGGACTGCAGTTCTCTTGTTCCTATTTTGTTTGGTTGGTCTCCCGTTAGCCCTGGTGGGACATTCGTGGCTTTTATTGTGTTTTTTTCTTTATGAGTAGTCTACGTATTTGGACTCTGAATTGGGTTATGGAAGGGTGATGTGATGTATTGCTCGTCCACCTGTTGACCTCACTCTTGAGGTCCGTAACTAGGGTGCTCATTACTTCTGGGAGTTTTTCCAAGGTCTGCAGTATTGGGGAGCACCCGCAGTATTTTGGTATTACCTTTGCGTCTGTGTTTGCCTGGGCTCTGCGTATCAGGGAGTTTAAATGTTCCAGTTTCCAGTCCACTCCAGAGATCAGGCTGGCAACTAATTGTAGTACATTTATTTGAGTGTCTAATTTATCTGCGTGCATTATGACTGCATTTGCCATTGAAATCAAAGCTTCATTAATCAGTGCAAGATGGTTTTCTATTTTTTGCGGCTCCGAACCGGTTTCCATTTCTGTTTTGGGCAAGTCGGACGGCCATGGATCATTTGCGCTTAATTCTTTGGTCTAGGTCTGGGTCTGGGTCAGACCTCTCTTTTAATACAAAGTCATCTTCCCCAAGCTCAGTCAGCATAAAAGGAAAAGCCAGGGGGTCCAGCTGGGGTTTCAGAGATACACAATTATCCATAATGACTGTGGTGTATCGAGTTAGAGAAGGAAGTTCCTTGCCTGTTGCACTTTTCTCTGGGTCAGGGTAGAGAGAATTTCCGTGGGACCACTGCCTAAATTTATGTGCCCCGAAATGCTGATTCCTGAGTTGTTGAGGAGAAACGAACTGAGATCAATTGCATTTTCTTTTGCTTGTGCGCTGTTGCCCTTAACTGTGATAATTTCTGGTGAAAGTGGTGCAATCAATAAGGAATTTTGATTCAAAGTATCTTATTTTCCAGCGCATGCTAATGTATTAGTAATGATTTTGTTGATTTTGGGGCTGGTTGCACAGCGGAATATGTCAGCTGTTTTCCCACGGTTACTGGAGTTGCCTGATTTAGGCAATTGTTAGAAATAGTTTCTGATGTCGTTGTTGCCTTTAGGACTGTTGCTGAAACTAATACTGATTCTGTTGCTGTTGCTATTGCTGTTGCTGTTGTCAGTTGCGGAGTACTTACTCAGATTTTGAGTTATATTTGTGTTTGTATTGTGTTTATCCTTAATGTTGAAGGAGGGTTTGATTGCTCCTCTCCCAGT
The DNA here is from genome assembly GCF_964204655.1 of Triturus cristatus. Lineage (NCBI taxonomy): Eukaryota > Metazoa > Chordata > Amphibia > Caudata > Salamandridae > Triturus > Triturus cristatus. The sequence continues at coordinate 714,218,417 of NC_140593.1, read as the reverse complement.
TGTTGCCCATCCTGTGAGGTCAAACCGTTTCTTACACTGACTTTGCCAGGGGGATACAGCATCTTAGCCTTTTGGCATCTCGCAGATTTGTGAGGCCGTTAATTGACCTGGGGCTGAGTTACACCCGCATTCCTTGTCCGCATAGTTGATCCCTGGTCCTTGGTCCTTGGTCCTTGGTCCTTAATCCTTGATCAATGGTGCAATTCTCCATGGTGGGCGTAAGAGTGCGCCGGAATAGAAGACAGGTGGCGGGTGACAAGGGAGTAGGAGTCGGAAAGCGGGAATGGAGTGGCGGCGGGGGTAGAGGGTAAAGTGAAGGGCCTGGTGCCCCAGTGCCAGTACCTCTCACCTCTCACCTTGCACCTCTCGCCACCCTCCAACCACTCTGATCACTACTGACCCCGCATCTCGCCGTCTCACTCTGCTCCATGCCTTGTTGTAGTGTCCACCCCAGGTCTCCCTGGCCTGGGGGGGCCGTCCCGGTGCCCCTGGGCCCCTGTGTCCACATCTGCGGGGGAGTGTAGGAGTAGGCGATGGCTGGGGTGTTTAGGGGGCCAACCAACTTCGACCGCTGCACACAGTCTCCGCTATACTCCACTTGTCACCCAAGTGGCAGGCAGACAGCAAGGTGACAAGATGAAAATGGGAGCCAGAGGCCGGGGGAACGAGAGCGAAGAGAGCGGGGGAGCGAAAAGAGCGGCGAGCAGGGGGCGTGAGTGTGGAGGAGCGGAGGAGCAATGAGGAGCGATGGCAGCGGTAACGGCAGCGGTAACGGCGGGCAGGCCAGGGCACAAGGGCAGAAACAGCCGCACCATGCCTGCACCACACTGCACCGCACGCTACCCACCACACCACGCCGCCACACCAGCGCAGCTCTGCTAAACTCACCCCCCAAGCTCCAGGCTCAACAAGTCTCAAACCCAACACAGGCTCGTGCTCAGGCTCCAGGCTGCAAGCAACGGCAAACTCCGGCACTGGGACCTTGTCCTTATCCTAACTGGGCCTTGATCAAAGTTTGCGGCTCCAACCAGCCAGCTCAACCGAAAGCGGAGCAGAGCAGAGCAGCGGCGAGCTGCGAGGAGCTCTTTGCTACCAGCAGGGGAGTCTGTCAGGGCTGCATTCTTGTGCCATTTTTTTTTACTCTTCATATTAATAGTTTGGACTAGGAGCAAGTTCTTGTGTCAGTGCAGGTTGACTGCCCTAGGATAGGAACAAGACCATTGCCAGTCCTGCTATACGCTGATGATGCGGTGATATGGCTTGTACAGTGGTGGTACTGCAGTCTATGCTGGACAGGTTCACTACCTATATGGACATTGTGGACCTGGCAGTTAACTTTTCCAAATCATATCTTATGGATACTGGCACATGATCCACATGTTCTAAAACTTTCAGGGTGAGGACTCACATTTTAGCCAAGGTCCCAGCCTTCCCCTATTTGAGGGTATTATTTGATGTCAATTTGAGCTTAATCCCTTGGTTGAGGGAAAGACTTGTGATATCCCCAAGACTACAGGGGCGATCAAGAGCTTTGCTCAGAGGCTGGGCTTGTGGGCACCGGTTACTTTAGTGAAGCCTTTTCAGTACAAGTGTATTTCTAAAGTGTTATATGGTAGCTAAGTTTGGGGCTACAGGCGGGTGGATGAGATTCAAACCACTGAAAACTCATTTCTGAGGCGTATTTTGCATGTCTCAAAAAGCACCCCTGGGTTCTTGGTTCACAAGGAGCTAGGTCTTAGATATATTGATGATCTTATACCTCTTAATGCCCTGCTTTGGTGGGTTAAGGTATCGACTAGGGAAGGTTTACAGCTTAATAGGTTGATTCTGTTTGACTGTTTATCTCTTGTCCACATGCATAAAACTCCCCGGATATTGGATCTGAAGGTGGCCCTGACTAGCCTAGGAATGTATGAAATGTTTAATAACCATCATTCCCTGTGCCAGCTGGAGAAAGAAAAGGCTTATGGATCTTATGATCCAGAGTCATCTACTATTAAAATCTGTACAGGGCATGGAGCCATACCTCTCCCTGTTAGCTAATGAACAGGATAGATTTGTGGTTGCTGATTTATGTTCAATCTGTTGCATTATCTTTTAGCCTCCCCAAGTGGCTGGTCCAGTTCAGGCACTTTAGGGCCTTGTGGCTGTGACAATGTGTCGCCACAGGATACTCTACATTTTGTATTGCTGTGTAAATATTTTAGTGTTCCCAGGAGGCGTTTTCTTCTCACAGTTTGGAAAGCTATGGACCTTGCCCAAGCCCGCCCGGCTCTTATGAATCTGCAGCTATTGCCCAATGTGCATGTCCTTGCTGTGGTTTCTAGCTTCTTGCGTGCTGTTGTAAGATCTAGGGGCTCTGGGCCAGACTGACTTTGCTGTGTTTTAGTGCTTAGTTTATTATCTGTACTTTTATGCTGTTCTTATTTCTTCTTAAATCTTTTTAAATCGATATATGGATGTTTTTATGTTGTTATGCTCGTATATGTTTGTATTTACAATCAAATAAAGATTTCATTGCTTGAATGTACTTTCTTACATGTGAGAACATTCCTCTTTTTGAAAGTGAACCTTGCTGAACCTGAATTCTATTACAGGTTCTGTTTTTCTGAATCTCAGCCACTGAGTCAGGACTGTCACTCCAAGCTTTCACTCCTTTGTTCTATTCCACGATGCTACCTTCAGCTAAATTACTAAGATGGCATAGATAGCTCTCTTTTGTCTTCAAAATGTATTCTGGTAAAATTGTAAAATTCCCCATAATTCAAGGTTTTCGAAGGGTTTTCCTCAATGCTTAATGGAGAAATATTGCCGAAGATATGGTTCTTTTCAGACTTGGTGGGGGCAGGTTTGGGATGGTGAAGGTGGGCTGTGGGCCTTCCTGTTCCTCTCTCCTCACCAATAAAACACATATCCCCTTTATATTCTACAGATTATTTGATAAGAGAAACAAATAATCAGCTATATCAATAAAGCCAATCACAGGCTGCATTTTGAGATCAAATTCTGTTTTTAAAAAACTGGCTATACAATATTGTTAAACGATCTGGCTCTAGGTATCAAAAATCCAGACTCCTCATTACCAAACACTCACCCTAAAACATGCTTCTTAAGTCCTGCTACATCAACAACTTGTTCATGGACTAGGATCTATTGTTTTGTTGCAGGTCATCTTGAAGAAGCATTGGCAATGCCAAGAAATCTAAACTCTAAAATGCTGAACTATTGGATTTACCAACTCTTTTTTCTATAAGCATTAAAATGCCAAAAGGGCCACAACAGCATCACAATGTGTCCGAATCCATGCTTCTTGGTGCACGCACTCGTATGACATGAATGGCTGGCCATCTTGCAATTGCTTTTCTACTAAAAAACGTCTTTCCAAGATGACGGCTGGTGCATACACATGCATAGCGATGCATGCGTCTGACGCACCAGAATCAGATTGCCATTTTTAGGTTGAGCCTTGGCAGCGCATGCGCTGCTCTTCAAGCCATGCTGTATTTAACTTACTTGAAGCCCCGCCCACTCTCCGACCATATTTGTCATTGGCTTGTGTCATTGTCCTTCGTAAATGCTGGCTTCTGATTCATTCATAGGCTTGCTAGTCCCACCTTAGTACCGCATTTTCTTCATTTGTTACCTCCCATGAGGACTGGTCCTTTTACTTTGGTTGTTACATGGTTCGTCTTCTTTAGTCTCTAAGCACTATATTCTTTAATGAGTTTCTCTTATTGCAGGAGGGCAGGTGGGTCTCTCATGCACAGTTGTGACCACTGGCTTGTTTAACTCATAGCAAACGAGAAGCTCTTCAGGGGCCATGGGAGACAGAAGGGGGCATGCCAGCAATGCCTTTAGAGAGGTCAAAGGTACGAAATGTAAGTTCTGCAATAGGTCTCCCATTTGCGAGAGTTTAAGCGAATGGCAATGTAAATGACAATGCCTTTTATTTATGTTTTAAAAAACAAAACATAAATAAAAGGCATTGTCATTTACAATGCCAATAGCTCAAACTTGCCTAAATGAGAGACCTATTGCATTGCAGATACTTGTTAATAGGTGACAGCCTCAATTGCCATTTGTTTTTATTTTTCTGGGAGAGGCGATGGGTGGGCTTGGTGAGGGGAAGAGTGCCTTGTAGGTAGCTCTCGGTTTAAGGCCCTCTCACATTAAAGGCCCCGCCCCCTCCTCACAGGGTGGCATTATTTAGTAAATTGGCAGGTAGGGTTCTAGCATGGTGTATGACCAGTTTAAAATGGTAAATTTAAATTTGTTTGGTAGCCCTTTGCAACTGCTAGGCTCTCACAAAAAAAAGCATAAATAAATGAAAAGAGAAAAAAAAACAATTGACACCCGGGAGCAAGATGAGGAGCAATGAGGTTTGGAGAGACTGAGTAAATTGAGAGTGCGCTGGGTAGGAGACGAGCAAGTGGTGGGGAGATCAAGAATACGCCTACACTCCCAGGGAGTGCTGAATGCTAAGGAAACAAAAAATGCCCTCAAGTCAGTGAGAGGAGAAAGCTCATTCCCTCAGAACTGTGGGGCAAAATCAAGAATTCCTGCGGAATCAGTGCTGGAATTACCGAATACTCCTGTAATTAATTTCTCCGGGGAGTCTCAGGGTCTCACTTATGTATATAGAAATACAGGTCGATTACCGGCCACTGGTAGTAAGGGCCTAAGTATTTTATAATTTATTTTTATTCTTGAAATATTTTGATAGGTTGTTCCATTGCCTACTAATCAAGAAATATTTTAACTTGTAATTAAAAGTTTCACATAGGTAGAAAGCTCTGTCACCTGTCTACAACCATAGTATTTCAAAGAACGAACGGCACCAGGGGGCCAGAACACTTTCTATGGAAGCGTAATGCAGTTTGGTATTTTACAGTGTCTTAGACGATGGTTCTGCTTTTTTTTATTTAGAGTTTCGTCATCGCTTGCAAATGACTTTTAGATGGATGTGCTTACCTTTGTTTAACTTTACACTGATGGGTCAAGGACGCCGTCAATCATTCGCAGGCCCTTATTTGTAGCCAGAGAGAGAGCTAACCAGAATGATATAAGCTCGCTCTGTTCAAATTCTGGCCTCAGCTGTCAGCGCGCGAGACAATGATAATGAAGAAAGATACGTCCCCGCAGCGTGTCAAAGGCCTTGGGGCTTTGGAGAGAGTAATGATGTTAAAAACAGGCTAGTAGTACGCGCGGAGCCCGTAATCTTTGAATAATTATGACGACCATTCTTCAAGGCAGGCCGCTCGAAGAGGCATTTTCCTCAGAACGCAGCCGAGGGAAGGGCAGTTGGATGCCTTTATTGCAATAAGTCGTTGTTCTACCAAATAGACAACAGATTGATATTAAATAACATTTTGGCGTGTTCATTGCTGGGCATTTGAATTTCACCTTGAAATGTATTTTTTTGCAGGGCTCGCGAGCCAACCATCGCTGGACTCTTCAACTGAGTAACAGAAAACGTCTCATGCTGTAAAGGATCTTGGGAGTGTAATTTTGGAAAACACATGAAAGAAAAGTGTGCAATTAAAGAACTACATTGAATAATAATAAAATGCAGAAGAAGTGAATTGAATTTTACTAATAGCATTATCAGCTGCTGCTGAGGTCTCTGTTGGTTGTTAAAGGCCCTGAACTCAATTGTGAGGATCTAGAATGATGATGGAGGCCTCTAACAACTCGTATAGCCAGAGGCAGAAGGGCTTTAATGCTATTAGAAAATCTTACCCACTGACGGTAGAATGTTGAACATTAAAAAGGGAGAAACAGAAAGACAAACATTGGAATATTGGAGCAGAATATCTGATCAGCTGTTATTGGCCCTGTTAGAATTTAAACATTTCCGTTATATTGCTTATGCTGTGTTCTGTGTTAAGCTAGCGTCCATGGCCCCATTTTATCGTAACTGCAACTTTATTTTCTCCAGTGGATCTCCTAACATTCAAATGTTCGAACACAGCTTGGTAGCTCACTGCCTACGGCTATACTGGTGGTTATAGGGCCTGTGCTTAGGTTATAGGCCTGAGCTACCGGCAAGGTTCTATAATGATGGAAGAAGGTATTTATCCACCAGCATAGCCAAGGGCAAGAGGGCAATAATGGTATTAGAACCTTCCACTTACTAAGGGGTGGAATGTTCTAAATAGAAAATAAGGAATAACAGAAAGACAAACCGTGGAATACTAGAGCAGAAGGTCTATACCAGGCATTAGGATATTGAATGTTAGGCTCTCAATTAAAGATGATGAAGTGACAGAGTCCCAATAACATCTGGAGTCAATAAACAGGGTAATAGTCCTTTAATGAGTGATATAGGCCACACCTGCGGGTATAATGCTATAATATTCACCCTCTGTCACTCCTTTGTCTTCACTTGAACTCCCAATAATCCACTGCTCTGTTGAATATTAGTTTGAAATGCAGAGATTGGCTCAACATTCAAAATGCTTTCATTGCTGGCACCAACTACTGTTGTTTACCTGCATTCTAGATGCCGTAAGAGTGGTAATGGGCACATGACACAGAAAGTCACGTTGCCTACCTGTTTTTGGTGAGTTTATAATAACTGCTTCTAACAGCCTAATTAACTTAAATATATGTCTTTGACATATTGTCATTATTTTACATTTTTGTATTGAATGTATTTCTTTTTATTTGAGCTCATCTATTTATTTCATACACTTTTACAAATCTCACTCAGATTCCTTTATGTGTTCTGTTGTCTATTTATGTTTCTACCATTCATTTTCTCAGTACTGCTAATTGAATTCAGTCTGTGCTTTTCAATGACATGTATTACTATCATTGAACTCATCACCATTTATTTTATCAACTCAAGAAGGATGGAAAGCTGAGTCAACGCTATTGGGATTTGAACAATTTACCTCTCAGCCGCACACATTTGGCTCCACTGGTCACTAAACCTCGTTCTGGCTTCCATGAAAAGTTTGCAGACCTAGTGGCACATGTACGACCATTTTTAGTGGTCGTAAACGGAGATTCTGCCCGCTCGCAACTGCAAAAACGGCTTGTGCAATGTACCAACCCTATTTTGCGAGTGCGTAACATATCATTGACTCGCAAAACAGCATTTGGGAGTCGCTATTAGGAAGGGGCGTGCAAAGGTCATCCCTTCCTGATACTGAGTTGCAAGGGCATGTAGCTTGTTTTGCGACCGGAATGCAGTCGTAAAACAGTTTCAGTTTACCTCCTACTTCAAGTATGTGGCAATCTAGTCGCAAATGGCTTGACGCGAGCTCAGGGGGGAAGCATCCGGGTCCAGATGGGGTCCCCATAGATCTTTTTAAATCCAACAATGAACTATGGGGCCCAATCATCACCCAGGTTTTGAATGCCAGCTGCCTCGCCCCCTTTCCTTCCACATGGGTGGAATCCACCATCGTCCCAATTTTTAAGAAGGGGGACCGTCAAGACCCAAAGTGTTATAGACCTATTTCGTTATTGGATGCTCTGACTATAGTAGCTGGACGCATAATATTGGAACGGTTAGGTGACTGGGCTGAGGAAAATACTATCCTGGCCGACATACAATATAGTTTCCGGGCAGGATTGGGGACACTGGAGCAGAGTCTTAATTTATCTATTTTTATGGGAAAGTACATGAGAGTGAAAAAAGGCAGATTGTTCTTGGCATTTGTCGATCTCACTGCTGCCTTTGACTCAGTGAGTCATGAGGATTTATGTTATGTTATGTTATGTTAGTGCTATTTGTATTGCGCACGGCTGCTCCAGCGAAGGAGCGTCCCGGCGCACCGACAAGGTGGCGAACACAACACAACTGGGGAACAGAAATAATTATTAAGAAATTGGGGAGTGCAGGATTTAACAAAGCTCAGAAAATAAATGAGTTTTAGCGGCCTTGCGGAAGGAGAGCAGGTCACCAAAGGTCCGGAGTTTCAAAGGGAGAGCGTTCCAGAGTGCGGCTGCCCGCACCTTAAAAGAGCGACCCCCCACCCGACTGAGTTTGAACCGAGGGGCTACCGCTAATTCTTGGTCTAGCGAGCGCAGAGTGCGGCCCGGGATGTAAGGGCGCAAGAGTTGGTGCAGTAAGGGAGGTGATAGGCCCTTCAGAATTTTGAAGGAAAGGCACAAAACTTTAAAGTGGATCCGCTGCCTAACGGGTAACCAATGCAAGGCTCGCAAAGATTGACCGGCCGAGCAAAACCTAGGAAGACCTATGATCGCTCTGGCCGCAGCGTTCTGCACTCTTTGAAGTCGGGTTAACTCAGCCTGGTTTAATCCTATAAAAAGGGAGCTGGCATAGTCCAGCCGTGCCAAAACCGTTGCTTGCACCACCAATTGACGAGTTGCGGCATCGAAGTATTTAAGGGCAGGGCGCAGATTGCGCAGGATGCCGAAGCAGCAAGCCGCCGTCCTTTTGGTGTGGCCAACGAAGTTGAGGGAAGGGTCCAGCCAAACACCAAGGTTTTTGATCTCCGCAACCGGAGTGGGGGTCGGCCCCAACTCAGAGGGCCACCAAGTATCTCCCCATAGGTCCGTCCGCTTATGGGCTATCTTTGAACAGCTAGGGGTAGATATACACATAATCCACTTCCTCAGATGCCTATATTGTGACGCCAAGGCGCGAGTTCGTTTTGGCCCAGGCGGAGAACGCACGACCCCATTTCCCATTAGGAAAGGAGTCAGGCAAGGTTGTGTCCTGGTTCCTTTCCTTTTCAACCTTTATATCAATGGTTTATGTAAAGCATTAATTAAGGGCAACAGTGATTTTCCACAAATAGCTGGGCGTCCCATCCCTGCCCTTCTTTATGCAGATGATGCAGTTTTAATGTCCCGCAAGCAAATAGGTCTACAACGAGTTTTAAACAGTTTTGTTAAGTTTATGGGACATTTGGATCTCAAGGTGAATACTTCTAAAACTTACATCATGAGATGTGGGCCTGGGAGTCACACATGCAGGGACATGTTCCTGGAGGTTCAGAAAATTGAGCATACTACCAGCTTTGCATACCTAGGAATATTGTTTGAGCACACTGATTCTTGGACTCGAGGCATTAATGCCAAAAAACATGTAATGGCTAGGACTATGTTGTCCATGGTAAACTTTTCAAGGAAATTAGGGAGAAGACCACCACGGGAACTTATACAGATTTACAAAGCGAAATGCGTCTCTGCAGCTATGTACGGAGCGGGAGTATGGGGTTTCATGGAGACTCATTCACTTCAAACGGTGGAAAATATATTTTTGAGATATATTTTTTAGCTGTTCCCAGCAGTATTGCAGCATATGTCTGTCACTCAGAGCTCGGGTTGCCATTTATTTCAGACCTGATAAAAATGGAGCCTGTTCTTCTTTGGCACAGAATTTGGTCGAAACCTGAGACCATGCTAAATCAGGAAGTTTTAGCAGATAGTTTAAAGTTTAAAGGAGCACTACTGATCCCATGGCTGAGGTTTATTAGAAATTTTATGTCTGATCTCGGCCACTCGGAGTATTATAATAACCCGAGCTCAATGCAGTTGATCAGTAGAAAGAAACTATAAAAACAGGGCCTACTTCATCTGGACTCAATTAGATTGGCTAGCGAGAGTTTAAAGCCCACTGTGCAATATAATCAATTGATTTTATCCTCTTTTAATATTCAGTCCTACTTAATGATTGTACCCGGTGGCTACGACAGATTCTTATTAACCCGTTTTAGATGTAATATTTTTCACAGGCTAGTGAGCTTCCCAGGTATGGACGATTGGTCATGAACTCTAGGACTGTGTCCATGTGACAACTGTTCGGATAAATCGACAATTCACGTTCTGTTATTTTGTAGGTTTTATAGTAACCTGAGGAAAATTTGGATTGTCCCGATTTTAAAGGAGCTAGGCCTGAGACAACGCCGACCTGCATTGCTGGCGCTGCAGCTCCTGGACGATGTACATAGAGCCTGGCGGATAGACATGTTTTTAAAAAAAGTTCTTAGTCACAGGAAATCTATCATTTTGTAATTATGGAGACTATTACGATTGTTTGTATGCTGATTTTATTAATGTAATCATGTATAGTTTTATAATCATAATGAATGAACTGTTTATATGTACTTTTATGATTGTCTCAAAAAGCAATCGAATAAAGTCTCTTTGTTTGTTGTTAGTCGCAAATGTGACGGGATACCAGGGGACCCCTTCTCCTGTGTGATTGGCAGCGAAAACCTTTTTTAAGAGCAGGCAGTGGTCCCATGGACCACTGCATACCCTTCAAAAATAAAACTGAAACGTTTCATTTTTCTTTTTGAAACGCATCCTATTTTCCTTTAAGGAAAACGAGCTACATTTAATTTTAAAAAAAAACTTGCTTCATCTAAAAGTAGACACAGACATGGTGGTCTGCTGTCCCCAGGAGGCCAAAATCCCTGTGTTATTGCCTATTTCCAGTGGGTCGCAAATCGCGACCTGCCTCACGAATATTGATGAGGCAGGTCCCTTGCGACCCATTTGGGAAACCCTAATGTGTCAGAGATATTAATGCACTTCATTTTGCGAGTCTCTAATTGTGAGTCAAAAACAAATCGCAATAAGAGACTGACAAAATTAATTGGTTGTAATCTGGCCCCTAGAAACGGAGTAAAATAATTGGAGAGGAACTAACTTTGCTGTTGAAATAGCTAGATTTGTGCCATTTTATATAACAGCAAGTGTGATGGGAAGTATGTATTGCGTGCTTTTTCATTACTAGTGTATTGAAGGAGAACACGTTATTATTACTCCCGATAAACAGTGATACCCCAGTACCGGTATTTACGGGCAGATAAATAAATGTTAGTACGAGCTCTGCCCTTACAAATGGGGACTAATATTCAGATTTTGGAGCTTTCCGCAGCAAAATATGCATGTCTTGGAGTTTTTCCGGGCATTCTTTATCTGTTATGACCTGTTGAAATTTAACTCAAAGCATCAGACTTTACCATATTCGGTTATAACTGGGTCAGGTAAGGGCCAACAAATGTATAATTGCGACTCCTGTGCAAACACTGGCAATTTACTGGGCCAGTCGTAGTGGGTAATCAGATAGTGCCTGATTGGCTGGTCAGACAATTCAGTGTGAGGGCCGGTTTTATGGTCTTCTGGGCCGAGTTTTACTCTTGATTTTCCTGATATTAAAACAAGCATTGCCTGCAGGAATCCTAAAGCCATGCAGTTTTGCACATCCTGTAAAAACAAGTAGACAGCATGGGGCAGATTTATGTTTCTTGACGCATCCCTGCAAATCAGCAGGGATGCGCCAGGAAAGATGCGTCACGCAAGTTTACCCTCGCGCCACCACAGATGCGCCGCATTTACAATGCAGCGCATCATGGCGCAAGGATAAACAGATGCGTGAAACATCTGATGGCATAAGGGTGGCGCATTGCTGGAGTCGTGTCGCAAGCACGACGCAACTCCAGCAATGCTCAGGGACTGCCCATACCGAACAAGCTGCGTCATGCCTTACGTCTGCTTCATGCAGGCGCAGGGTTTTGACACAGCAGCGTTGGAAATGTGGCTCAGTGAAATCTGGTAGATCTCACTGCGTCACTTTTACGAGGCTTTTTCCGACGGAACGCCCACACTGCATACATTAAATCTGACGCAGGTTTAATGTAGCGCAGGGCTTTACTGCTGCAGATCAGAGCATATAAATTCTCCCTACTTCCACGGACAGAGTAATTCCACAGTCATACGCACATACACTCATCATACGCTAGGGCCCATCACACTAACACTCATTCTATTACTCTATCCACACTGAATATACAAGAGAACTCCTAAACAATCTGCATTTAAATCGAGGTCAATGCAACATAATAGATCTGTCTTGAGTCATGATTTTAAACACTAGGAATACATTTGTAACTCAATAAATGACAAAAAAATGACCACCCGACACTGGAATTCAAACAAAGGTTATCTTTTATCTAAATTAGTTCAAATGAAAGTCAATCAATAGCAAAATCATTATTCTCATAGTTACCTATTCTAGCTAAATGACGTAAATGGGTCAGGACAGGTCTCTCAGTAAAGTCTCCCGAGTCGCCGTCCTCTCAATCCGCGTCGATCCTCTCGAGCATAGGTTCAAGAAGAAGTGGCCTTAGACCCTCTCTAGTCTAACAATATTTATAGGAAAACTAACATATTGAAAGTAACAAACAAACTCTAAACGTCCGTTGAGCCATTGAGCAGAGCTAGCAGGAAAGGATGTTGACTTGCAACATTTAGAAAACCTCAGCTCTCGAAAATCTCAAAAATAAAAACACGGAAGAAGGAAGCTCCAACTGAAAAATGTTACATCCATGAATGTTCTTCCTCGGAATCATAGTGAAGCCACCGCAAGTTTATCAGAGTTCATTGTGGCTCTATTCTTCTCCAAGGGCAGCTGGCAGCAAGCCCAGAGCTGCTGTCCTCACGGGAACTTTTAATACAGTCAGAGGCCGAGGTCAGGTGATTTCCAACCATATTCAGCGAGGCCTCTCGTCGTATTTCATCTACTCAAATGCAGGCTGTAAATATCGGCCATCTTTGTCTAGGCCAAAACGGACCATCTTAATTAAAAGAAACACAAAACAACGTTACTACATCGTAATGATTAAACAGTGTTAATTCCCACTAACACCCTTATGTGTATGTAATTACCTAGCCATCTGCAACATAAAGAAGCATTAAAAGCACGTTATTTTAAAGCGCAAACACATTACAAACAGCACTTTAGCCACACATATTTAATTAATTCGCTCACCAACTTAGTTGACGTATTAATAAAACAACATAAATGCATTCCCGCGTGTAACTCTTTCATTAATAAAGTTGGTTAATCAGAAACTTCAACAAAATTAGTATTTAATAATTAATTATCAGTAATTTTAATTATGACATATAAACATAAACTGGAGTTTAAATCTCAATAAATTTTCAATAGAAAACTCTGCTCCAGCAATCCCCCCTTTGGTGATATATTATCACCACAAAAACCAACCCAAAAAAAAATGTAGTCCCCATTTCTTGGGAGAAATTGAAATGTCTTTTATAACACTACACACCAGACTCTCTTTTATCATCCCTCTTCAACTCCAAGTAAACACTCTCCCTCAATTCTTCTAATTCTATTTCTTGTGGGTCTCTCTTTGACCTCTTTTGTTTCTTTTCAATATTTTCTCTGATAATTTTCTTTTTCCCTCCCCTCTTTTTACAACACAAACACCCTAATCTTAATATCAATAAAGCAACAACCACACATGTCAAAGGAAACAATATCTTACCAATAATGGTACTACCTATCTTAGCAATAAAACTCTTAACAGCAACTATCTTATTAGCTATTTTAGTCCAGATACTTTCAGCTTCCAGTGGTACTAATTCTTCATGCAAATCAGTAATATTTTTGATATAGACCTTTAGATCTTTGCTTTCGTCAGGAATGTAAGTGCAACAATGTTGAACTTTCAGCATTCCACAAACTCCACCCTCTTTGGCCAATAGAATATCAAGGGCAAGTCGATTTTGCATTGACATGGCGCGTACGGCAACCATCTCCATATTTACCAAAAGAAACCCACCAGCGGTACTTGTCGATAAGCGATCCACCACTGTTGACAGTTTCCGAATTCCATAAGCATTTAATGAAATTCCCACTGCTGGAATTAAAGCTCCAAAAATATCACCTACAGTTTCTGACCAAGTTTCTCTCTTAAAGCGTGTTAGTAGATTAATCTGTTCTGTATCTTCTATCTTATCTATATGGAAAATCTTTGGAAAGACCAGGCCAACATAACACGTGCCATACCAATGGTCAGGCAACCTATAATAAGCCTTATTCCCACAAATATAATACACTCCCGGGAAAACAGGATCTTCTCCTCCCCTGAATCCCCATCCTGTTGCAATAAAGTATGTATCATGGCACTCACTAGTCCCAACGAAATAATTATCATATTGGGATTTCCTTCTGGTAATGCATAGTTTACCCTTCAGTGGTGCATCTAAAGCCAAAGTTGGACTGGCCCCTTCTCAACTCCTTTCCCATCTCAATATCCCATATTGTCTCACTCATTTTATATTTCCCTGCCTTTTCATGCATGCTCACTCTTCTTTTCTCTACCATGTCTAAGAAAGCCTTTTCTTCTTCTTTCAAACTGCAAGTTAAATTGTTTCTAAAAATGTAATCTAAAGTTAATTCTTCTGTCTCAATAAAAATCTCACCAAAAATGTTAGCTTCTTTTGCAGGGTTCAGTTTCTTATTCATAGGTAATTGCCCAAAAATGTTATCTTTGTTAGACATCTCATAATCTATTTTCCTTAACAAATAAAAAACACTATTTAACACACTACATGAAATCCCATACGTAGCTGGTAAATGATGATAAGTAACTCCTTCTGAAACGGATGCAGGCAATTGCATACAAACGTAGCAATCCCTTACTTCCATTGTCTTTACGTATTCGTATAACAACTTTTGAAAATACATTACTTGAAAAATCATTAATTGACCTATCTTTATTTATGTAAATGTTACTAATTCTAGTGGGCACTATTTTCTGCGAACTTTTCCCTATATTAGTCATATTCTCAGTATGTATTCAAAAAGTGTCTATTGTAATTCTAAAAGTAACTAATAAAGCAAGTACACCCCATAGTAGCATTAATAATCCTGTACAGCAGCAGCACATTCTACACCATCTTTTCAAGAAGGCAGATCTACTTTGATTATTTTCTGTGTTAGCCATCTTATTACTCTGGCAGTGTCTTTTGACTTAGCCTCTACTACTCCACTACTGAATCACTAGAACAGTAGATTATTTCAAACTACTGATTTCAGATTTCCTTCTTTTCACTCTTTCCAAGTGACTCCTTCAGTTTACTCAATTTGGATTTTCATCACTTTTCACTTCTTCTTCAGCAACATCAAACTGTATCAGATCTTCAACATCCTGAACATCCGACTCTTCTCCAATGTCAGTCAAGATTACTTTCAGGATTCCAACAGTTTTCTCCTCCTCAACCACTTCTCGTAAGGTCCCCTCTGGATTTCCTTGACTTTCTGCCTCTTCTTCTTCAGACAGTGCCACATACGTCCATTCCGGTGACCTATACTTCTGGTTAGGTTTTCTGATTCTCTTGATCTCCTCTGGTTCTTTTGAGACCTTTTGTTTATCGCCCTTTGCTTGATTCTGACTGGACACCTCCTTCACCTGTTCAGCTTTCGATGAATTTGCTCGTGTCAGTCTGTACCTCAGTCTCTTTATCCTGTTAGGCCAAAGATCTCCTCTTACACTCCTTTTTGTTCTCACTTCTTTACTATTTCTTTCTCCGATCCAAGTTCTCTTTCTCAGAACTCGACCCTCTGATTTCTCATTTTCACTCTCATCCGATTCTGTTTCATTTGCCTCTTGTTCATCAACGATTCTCTTTTGCTCCACAGTCTTTTTCTCCACCAATTGAGATTTCCCTATTTCTGTCCCTCCTCGGGTCTCCGACACGCAACCTTCATGCTGTCTACTTGTCCCTTCACCTTGCTTATCAGGAATGTTCCCTACACCTCCTCGGGGGTCTTCCGCAATCTGTCCCTCTCTATCTTCTTCTGACCCTACTTCTTCAGGAATAATCCCAAGTGGATTTTCAATCTCTTCATCTGACTCAGGTATAGTCCCTATGAAATAATAATCATACTGGGATTTCTTCCTGGTAATGCATAATTTGCCTTTCTGTGGAGTATCTAGAGCCAAAGTTGGACTGGCTCCATTTTTCAACTCCTTTTCTTTCTCAATATCCCACATTGTTTCACTTATTTTATGCCCTTCTGCTTTCTTGTGCATGTTCAACCTTCTTCTCTCAACCATGTCTAGAAAATTCTTCTCTTCTCCTTTCAATTTGCAAGTTAAATTGTTTTTAAAAACATAGTCTAAGGTTAATTCTTTTGTTTCTAAAAAAATCTCACCTAAAGTGTTACCATTCTTTGCAGGATTCAGTGCTTTATTCATAGGTAACTGCCCAAGAATATTATCTACGTTAGACATATTGTAATCTAATTTCCCTAATTGATAAAAAATACTAATCAACACACTACAGGAAATTCCATACGTAGCCGGAAGATGATGATAAGTCACCCCTTCCGATACAGAGGCAGGTAATTGCATGCAGACGTAGCAATCCCTTACTTCCATTGTCTTTACATACTCATACAACAATTTAGAAAAAACATTGCTAGAAAAATCGTTAATTGACCTGTCTTTATGAATATGTACATTACTAGTTCTAGTCGGAACTACTTTTAATGGACTCTTCCCTATATTAGTCTTGTTCTCAGTATGACCTTCTAAAGTGTCTATAGTGACTCTAAATGAAATCAGTAGAGCAAGCACGCTCCAAAGCAGCATTAATAAACCTGTACAGCAGCAGCACATTTTGCACCATCTTTTCAGAAAGATACATCTACTTTTATTCTCAGTGTTAGCCATTTTGTTAATTTGACCGTGTCTTTTGACTTAGCCTCTTCTACTCCTCTACTGAACTTTTAAGGGCAGCAAGTACCCAACAGATTATTACAATCTACTAATTTTAGTATTTCTTCTTCTCTTCTCCAAGTGATGTTCCTTGGATTCACTCAATTTGGATTTTCATCACTTTTCACTGTCTCTTCATCATCATCGAACTGTATCAGGTCCTGGACATCCGTCTCTTCTCCAATGTCGGACAAGATAACTCTCAGGATTCCCACAGCTTCTTCTTCAGCAACCTCCTTCAGCAAAGCCTCCTCTGGACTTCCTTGGCTGTCCGCCTCTTCTCCTTCTTCAGGCAGTGCCACATACGTCCATTCCGGTGACTTGTACCTTTGGTTTGGTTTTCTTATTCTTTTGGCTCTTTCAGATATCTTTGTTTCTTCTTCTTCTTTAGTTGGATTCTGACTTGACACTTCGTTCACTTGTTCAGCTCTCGAAGAGTTAACTCGTGTCAGTCTGTACCTCAGTCTCTTTATCTTATTTGGCCAAAGATCACCTTTAGCATTTCTCTTTTGTTTCACTTCTTTATTGTTTCTTTCTCCAAGCCAAGTTCTCTTTCTCAGAACTCGTCCTCCATGTATCTCATTGTCACTTTCATCAGACTCTGTTTCAATTGCTTCTGGTTCGTTAACAGCTTTCTTTTCTTCAACAACTTTTTTCTCTCCAACAGTCTCTTTTTCCACCACTTGAGATTTCCCTGCTTCTGTCCCTCCTCGGGTCTCGGACACGCAATCTTCTTGCTGTCTACTTGTCCCTTCACCTAGCTTGTTGTTGATGTTCCCTACACCTCCTCGGGGTTTTTCCGCAATCTGTCCCTCTCTGTCTTTCTCTGTCCCTTTTTCTTCACTATTTATCTCAGGTGGAACTTGTCCAATTCTTTCATGGCTCTTCTGTTGGAATGTTCTTTTCTTTTCTTTCTTTCTTTTTGTGTTGGTCAGTGTCAATTGGAACCTCAGGCAATTCTTCTGAGTCTGAGCTTGCTTCTGCAGTTTGCACTGTTCTCTTTAGAACTTCTTCTGGTGGGATGAAAGCTTCTCTTGACTCGATTTCCCCACTTTCAGGATTCTTTTTCCTTCTTACTGCCTCACTGTCTGCATCATCACTGGAATCTGATTCTTCAAAGTATTCTTTTCCAGTACCATCTCTTGGATTTGGAACTCTCAGTGTGTGGCTTGCATGTATCCAGTTCTTCACACCAGCGCACTTCACAGCAGTCGTCGTGGTCAAGATGACTTGTCTTGGCCTTCCCCACTTTGGAACCAGGCAATTTCTTCTTCTGTGCACTTTTATCCTTACCCAGTCCCCTGGGCTCAGATCATGGGCTGGTTTCTTTTCAAGTGTGGTGGCGTCTTCTCCAACCTGGTAAAACACAGAATGAACTGCGTCAGCCAGGCCTTTGCAGTAATCCAAAATCATGTCATCAGTTATAGTCATCAGCTTGTTCACTGGTACATATGCATGCATCATAGCACGTCCCATGATAATTTCATGTGGACTCAAACCTGTTGTTCTGTCTGGAGTAGACCTAATGGTCATCAGGACTAGAGGCAAGACATCGGGCCATTTCATTCCTGTGGCTAAGCACATTTTGCCAATTCTGTTTTTGATAGTGCCATTCATCTGCTCAACAACCCCAGAAGCCTCTGGTCTGTAAGCACAATGTAACTTCTGCTGTACACTCAATGCTTCACAAATTAGAATCATGATTTCATTATAAAAATGTCCTCCTCTGTCTGATTCAATGGTTACTGGGAACCCGTACCTTGGGATGAACTCTCTCTTTTTTGTTTTTTGTTTTTTGAAAAACCTTTATTACAGTTTCAGAGACATACAAGTATGGGCCTACAACCAACAGGCCGGCCGCTAATGCACACTATAAGCATAGACACATCTTAACAACCACATCGGTGAAGCAATAAGAGAGCTACTGGAGTGCTAATCAACTCAGCCAGCCGCAGCCGCATTCCATAGACAAACAAAGAAAGGTTTCACATTTTTAAAGAAAACGAAAAACATCACACACACAAGGCAGAGAAGGTCAATAGTAGTAACATGTGCTCCCCGTGTCGAAGGGGTACACAAACCCAGGGAGAAAGAGGGGGGGGGCAGGCAGAAGAAACCAGATGCACATGTCGCAGGAGCATAGAGGAATGCGCGGGCTAGGGAGACAGAGCAGCATCCATCTCTCGCGTCTGGGGCGGGGCGCAAATACCTCCACGATAGGAGTTCCAGGGACCCCACACCTTAACCCACTTCCCAGGCTTGCCTCTCGCCACATACACCATTTTCTCTCTGAACATACACCAGTCCATGTGTTCCTTCCACGCTGAGACCGTTGGTGGCCTCTGGGAGCCCCACAGTTGTGCAATGTCACGCTTTGCTACCATATAGCCCAGAGTCACCCACTGCGTCTGCATCACATTGTAATCAGTCGGCTCCCAGACATTCAGCAAACATCTCCTTGCCTCCGGCAACAAGGCAACATGCGTGAGTTCTTCTAACACCGCATGCACTTTACACCAAAACCGAGTTACCTCCGGACACTCCCACAGGATATGGAGGAAAGTCCCCAGTAGCCCACAGCCACGCTTACACAGACCATCCACCGAATACCCCATATGCATCAAACCAGGCCCCGTGACGTACACTCTATGAAGTATCTTAAGCTGGACGAAACGCAAGCGGGCCGGGATAGCCACCTCTTTCGGGGAGGCCACCGCTGACACCCAATCCTCGTCGTCAAGTTCCAAACCGTCGGCAATCCATGTCTCCCGCAATGAGGTCAGCAAACCCATTTGATCATTGATAAGCTTCTTATAAATCAGCGAAATGGTGCTATCCGGCACATAGCCGTCCAATACTCTATCTTCCAAAGGGGAGGACTCCGGAATAGCCGCAGCGTCCGGGAATACGGAACACAAGGCGTGATGAACCTGAGCGTACCGAAAGTATTCCCTATCGTTCAACTGATATTCGGTTTTCAGCATGTCGAACGTCTTAAATTTCCCTTTCGTCCAGAGATCCCCTACCTTGCTGATACCAATCATGTTCCATTTCTCAAAGCCTTTCGTAGTCCACAGATAACCCAAATGCCGGGAAGCGTACAATGGCGTTGCCCGAGTCAAGCGATCCCTCCACCCCATCGCCGCATTGGCTGCATGCCACACCTGCACCGCGACCCGCGTCGGGCCTGTCAATCGCGCATCAAGGGACCCCGAGTATAGTGCTCGATTATAATCCCCGCTTGGCAATAACAATTTGTCCATCTCAAAAGCCGGGTTCAAAGCAGGCCCATACATCCCGTGATTGACAGCAGCCAACTGGGAGGCCCAATAATATCGTTTAATATCAGGGAGAGCGACCCCCCCATCGTACCACGGTAGGGTTAGTTTGGCAAGAGCGATCCGCGGCCGCCCATCCCAAAACAATCGACGCAGAAGACACTCCACCTCCCGAAAATAGCGGGCCGGCACTACATCCATAGTGTTCTGTAGGGCGTACAAAAGCGTGGCAGCGACATCATTTTGAACAACGCCGCCCGGCCGAGCGGCGAGAGCGGCAGCCGCCGCCAACCCGCCACATCCGCCCTTAGGCGCTGAAGGGGGGGAGAAGATTCCGCTCATACCGGGCCACCGGGTCTAGGGTTATAAAGATTCCCAAATACTTAAACCCCGACTGCGCAACCTGGATAGGGCACCCCCGCGGAAGGGGGGGTGCCTCCCCTGAGAGAACGTACACACAAGACTTAGCACAGTTAATGACCAATCCGGAGTTGCGACCAAAGGAGCTCAACACATCCACCAATACAATGAGCGATTTGCGCGGAGATGCAAGATACAAGAGGATATCGTCCGCATATAGGGAGACACGGTCCTCGTACTCCGGCGTCCATCTAAGGCCACGCATCGAAGGGTGCCACCGCAGCCACTCCGCAAGGGGCTCCAAACAAAGCGCAAAGAGAAGAGG
The DNA here is from genome assembly GCF_964204655.1 of Triturus cristatus. Lineage (NCBI taxonomy): Eukaryota > Metazoa > Chordata > Amphibia > Caudata > Salamandridae > Triturus > Triturus cristatus. The sequence continues at coordinate 714,197,937 of NC_140593.1, read as the reverse complement.
CGACAACGGACATCCCTGTCGCGTGCCCCTACCCAAAACAAAAGGAGCCGACACCCGTCTGTTGACCACCACCTGTGCCAGTGGGTTATCATAAAGCAATTTCACCCAACCGATGAACCCCGGGCCGAACCCAAACTTCGCCAATGCTGCCCAAATATACGGCAATTCCAAGGTGTCAAACGCCATGGTAGCGTCCAGGGACGCCAAAATGGCCGGCTCACGCATGAATGGTGCTCTAGCGAGGACGCCATGCAGTCGCCTCAGGTTCAAAGCGGTATTGCGATGGGGTATAAAACCGGATTGATCCTGATGAATCAGGTCGCCCACGACCCGGATCAGGCGATTGGCCAGTACCTTGGCAAGGATTTTGGGCTCCGCGTTCAACAAAGAAATAGGCCTGTAAGAAGTACACCGATCCCGCGGCTTCCCTTCCTTATGGATAACAACAATAGTAGCAAGACGTTGGTCAGGGGGGAGGGAGCCCGCCGCCTGTGCCTCAAGGAACATGTCCCAGAGATACGGCGCAATCTTATCTGGGCGCAACTTATATAATTCGATGGGAAGGCCATTAGGACCCATGGCCTTGCCAGAAGCAATAGAGCGAATGGCCAAAGCAAACTCATCCGGCGACGGGGCCGCGTCCATCAATAATTTATCCTCATCAGATAGAGACGGCAAAGCAATGTCTTTAAGCAGCAGGCGGGAGTCTTCCTCCGATCGCTCAGAGACCGGAGAGTAAACCCCGTGAAAATACTCCGCAAAGCAATCAACAATATCACTGGGGTCCGTCACACACACACCATCCACCCTCTCAACAACCGGCACCACTCGACTCGCTCTCTCCTTCTTATCCAACCAGGCAATCAACTTCCCCGCCTTATCACCCATATCATACAAACGCCCCTGTTGCTCCCTGCTCATACTCTTAGCAGATCCAGCGCCTTGTAGTCGGCCTGTTTAAGCCCCAGCACATGCAGTCTGTCATCCGTAACACCTTGCTCCAAATCGATCTCTAACTCGGTGATCTCATTTTCTAGTCGAACCACCTCTTTCGCCTCGCATTTTTTGGTATGGGAGATGAGAGACAGGGCCTGGCCCCGGAGCACCGTCTTAAAGGCCTCCCAAAGGGATACGGCGGAAGACACCAACCCCACGTTGTCGTTAAAATAGTGTTCCAGGGACCTAACCAGGTCTGCACGGATCGTGGGGTTTCGTAGGTACCAGGGGTTGATCAGCGCCACCCTCCCCACCGCCCCCAAGGCGATATCTAAGTGTAGCAAAAGAGGGGAGTGATCAGATATACCGCGGGCCAAGTGTCACACCTCCCCAATCATCCCAGCTTGGGCCGCAGGCACTAGCATATAGTCAAGCCTCGAAAGACTACCGTGGGCCCCGGAGTGGAAGGTATATTGTGCTTGTCCAGGGTGTTTCAACCGCCAACAATCTATCAGTCCCAGGGTATCCAGAAAGCCCCCCAGCCAGTTCTGGGCCCGAGGGAGGTCCCTAGGGGGGTGTCGATCTTCAACTCCGGAAACCACTGCGTTAAAATCCCCCCCAAGACCAAAAACCCTCCCCGGAAGCCCAAGTAGCAGGCACCCCAAATCAGCAAAGGTGGCCGTCTGCAGGCCCGGCGGCACGTAGACAGTAACCAGCGAAATCAACTTACCCTCCCATCTCCCCACCAGCGCAGTGTAGCGCCCTCTGTCGTCGTGGAGCACCTCATCCACCTCCAACGGGAGAGAGGTCCTAACTAAAATGCCCACTCCCCTCGAGCCAGAGGTGAAACCAGAATGGGCCAGAAGGCGATATCCCCGCCTGTTCATGGCATGGAAAGAGTTCCCTATTAGGTGCGTCTCCTGCAGAAACACAATGTCCGGCGAAATACGTTTCAAGAACTGCAGGACCACCCCCCGCTTTATCCTGTCCCCCAGCCCATTCACATTCCATGAAAGAAGTCTCAACCCCTTACCCCCCATCCCCCCCAGCACAAAATATCCCCCTCCCGGAGAGCACAACAGAAAACATTACCCCGCCTTGTGATGCGAATAAACAAACCCCAACCCCACCCCATCAACCCCAACAAAACTCCCCCCTCCCTGCACCCCTGCGTGAGCCCAAACAGCCCCTCCAACGTGCAGTGTGCCTGTCGCCCCAATATGGAACTCACTACAAAGAAGACAAAAAAAAAACCCAGAAGGAGGAAAGGGCCCCAGCAAGACCCCCGCAACCTCCAAATACCAAAGGGCAAAGAGTTACAAACTGGAGTCCAGTGCAGCCACAGGTGCAAAACGTTACCAGTCCGGTTCATTGCCAGGATCACAGTTCTATTCCTACTCCGCCGAGCACTCTCCGCTCTTTGCCATCCGACCTTCCCGTCCTCGACCCCTAGGCAGGGCATCCAGCCACTCTCCAACCGCCTCCGGCCGGTCGAAGAAATGCGATCGACCCTCTAACTCAACCCGCAGCCTAGCCGGGAAGAGCATCGCATATTTCAGCTCCATGTCCCTGAAGCGCCGTTTGATGGCCAAAAACCCCAGCCGTTGCTTTTGAACCGCTTGCGTGAAGTCTGGGTAAAAGCTAACATTAGAGTTCTCAAACTTTAATGGCCCAGCCACCCTCGATGCCTGAAGGATAGCATCTCTATCCCGAAAATTAAAAAGTCGGGCAATGATAGGCCACGGGGGAGCACCCACCTTGGGCGCACCACCCGGAATCCTGTGGGCCCGTTCCACAGCGAAGAACTTGCTCAGTCCCTTGGGTGCTAGATGAGTCACCACTAGATCCTCCACAAAAAGATCCGCAGCAGACTCCTCCGATCGTTCGGGCACCCCAATAATACGGACATTATTCCGCCTGGCCCTGCTTTCGGAATCCTCAAGGCGACGATCAGTCAGGTCACTGGCGAGCCGCAACCTCCGTACCTCCGTCTGCAAAGCGGCCACATCCACAGTTAGGCTTGACGCCGCTTGAGTCAATGAGTCGACCCGATCATTTGTTTTGGACAGGTCCGCTCTGACCAAATTCACATCAATCAACACCGAGTCCAATTTATTAGCCAGGGTATCAAATTGCTGGTTCACAGTCGCCTTCATCTCCTCAATGGCCCCCATGACATCCAGCAGAGTCAATTCGGACGATGCGCCCAAGGCCTCCTCGGGCCGCTCAGGCGATTTATGTGATCCACTAGGGGATCCCTTTGGCTGCGCATAGCGGTCCATGTTGTTGGCCTGGGTATAGGCTCCCCTCCGGGTAGACTTGGGTTTCAGCTTGTCGCCGTCCACTCTCGCCGCCATCATCAGCGACCACCAAGGTCAGCACCCTCCAGCACCCGGAGGAAGGCCAGGCGACCAATGCAGGAGATCCAGGCCACCAACTGAAATAGGCCCGTTTACAGTTCGAGAATCAGGCCATGCACTCCTTCCTCGGCGCTGCTTACCCGAAGTCCCGACGTCAGTTTCCGCAGATCAACTCGAAACCGAAAGTGAAAGTACGGGGTACGGGGCAGGCCCAGACTGGCATGCCGCTGTTGTTCACTTCGCACCCGGGCACCTCACCAACTCGAGTTCGGGAACAAGTCCGGAGAAGGCCGCAAACTTCAGATCGCCACCAGTCCGGTTCCTGGAGTCCGATTTCGGTTTGGAAAACGAGTGGCACCTTAGCGCAAGATCATCGACAAAAGCCCGTCTAGAAAACCAGGATTATGACAGGATAGACGTGGGAGGTTGCGGAGGCCCTCGGGAGCCACAAGCCTACGCGGCCATCTTGGTTGCGCGCTAGGCTCCTCCGGGATGAACTCTCTTAACAGTAATTTGGCCACTGTTATCCCATCATTTCTTCTTGTCGGGTACGCTTCCACCCACCTTGAAAACAAACAGACCACCACCAGAACATACCTCAACCTGTTGACTGGGGGCATTTCAATGAAATCTATCTGCATTCTTGTGAAGGGTCCTCCCTCTCTGCCTATTGTTCCTAGGCTCACCGCTGTTTTCTTTCCAGGATTGAATTGCTGACATATCAGACATCTCTGACAGAGACTTTCTGCTATCAGTTTGAACTTTGGACTGTACCAGGTTTGCTTAAAGGCTCTTATCATAGCATCCCTCCCCAGGTGTCCCTGGCCATGATACATCCTTGCCATTGTTGATAGCATGCTGTTTGCATGACTGGTCTTACATCCCTGTAGACCCACACATGATCCTTTTCTCTAGGTGCACAACCTACCTTCACCCAATCTCTCATTTCATCATCCTCTGCCTCATCCTGCAGCTGTTTTACTTCCTCCCATGTTCCCACTTCATTAGTAAACATTAATGAACAAGAAGACATTTCCCGTTCTTTACTCCTGTTAATTGAATGATTGTTCCTTGCACAATATTGTGCTATGTCATTTGCAAACTTGTTACCAACTGTTACAAAATCGTCACCATTACCATGAGCAGCACATTTTACAACTGCTAGTTCTTTAGGCAGCTGTATCGCCTCTAACAGTTTTCCAACCACTTCAGCATTCTTTATGGGAGTTCCACTTGAGGTCAGGAAACCTCTTTGTAGCCATAGCTGGCCAAAATCATGGACAACTCCGAAGCCATACTGGCTGTCAGTCATCACAGTCACTCTCACACTCCTCCCAATCTTGCATGCCTTTGTCAGTGCCACCAGTTCTGCCACTTGAGCGGATTTAACTCCTTTCAAGGGTGATGCTTCCACAACTTCCGAGACTTTGCACACAGCATATGCAGCACTCAACACTCCTTCCTCTGTTCTCAGACAAGATCCATCCACAAACAACACATGATCACTTTCAGGCAATGGCAGATCTCTTATGTCTGGCCTTGGTTTTGTGCAGTAATCAAGTACATCGAAGGAGTCATGATCAACATCATTTCTCACTCACACACATTCAGCATCAGGTAACAGTGTCGCTGGATTCACATTCACACATCTCTCCAGACTTACATTGGTTGCACCAAGAATGACTTTCTCATATTTAGTCAGCCGACTATGAGACATGAACTGTGTCCGGCTCCTTGTTAAAAGGATTGCCACATCATGAGGTACAAATACCCGTACAGGGTATCCTATTATGATTCCCTCACTTTGTTCCAAACTTTTGCAGGTAGCAGCTACTGCTTTCAGGCAACCTGGCAAACCCACAGCTACTGGGTCAAGAGTTGCTGAGAAATAGGCGATTGGCCTTCTCAGACGTCCGTGTTTCTGGATTAACACTGAAAGTGCACATCCATTTCTCTCACTGCGGTACAATTCAAATTCCTTTTCATAATCAGGCATCCCTAGGGCTGGAGCTTCACAAAGTCGGTCTTTCAGCTCTCTGAATGCAGCCATTTCTTCTGGGTTTAGTCCTAATGGGTCTTTCACCTCACTTTTGGTCAATTTAATCAATGGTTTGGCAATCAGGGAAAAATTACTTATACACTGACGACAGTAACCCACCATTCCCAGGAACATTCTCACTTCTCTTTGTGTCATTGGGGCTCTCATTCCCCTAATGATTTTGATTCTGTCAATAGTCACTTTTCTCAGACCTTTCTCAATATTGTGTCCCAGATACTGGACTTCTTTCTTACAGAACTGCAATTTGGCTGGAGATACCTTTAATCCTCCATCTGCCAAGTGATTCAGCAATGCAATTGTATCTACTTCACAAGCTTCACGTGTTTTTGATGCCACAAGTAGGTCATCAATATATTGGACCAAGACTGAATTTTCAGGTATTGTCAGACTTTCCAGAGATTTCTTTAGCAATTGATTAAATATTGAGGGGCTCTCTGTATACCCCTGTGGGATTCGGCACCATGCCAAAATCCGCTCTCCAAATCTAAAAGAAAATATTGAGTGGCTGTCATGATGCAATGGGATTGAAAAGAAAGCATGACACAAATAAATTACCGTGTACCATTCTGCATCATGAGGAATCTGATACAAAATTACTGATGGATTTGGCACAATTGGACAACATGGCACAACATTCTTGTTAATCTTTCTCAAATCTTGTACTATTCTGAACTTTCCATTAGGTTTCTTTAGTCCCATTATCAGTGAGTTACATGGGCTGCTCAATATTTCTCTTAACACCCCTTGCTGGATCATCTTCTCAATTAAGGGTGTTATCCCTTCAATTATTTCAGGTGTCAATCTGTATTGCGGTATGTTTGGGTAAACCACTCCTTCTTTTACAGCAATCTTTACTGGATCTACATTTCTCATCAGGCCCACATCTTCTCCAGTAAAATCTCAAACTGCTGCTTTCACTGTCTGTTTCAACTCTGGGGGTAATGCATCAGGATTAAATATTGCATATGTTCCCAAAGCCTCACATTCTCTGTTATCCATGGTCATTCTGTATAGCACATCCTCATCAGGTGTTTCAAAGGTTATTCCATCTGGAGTACAGAAAATAGTGCAATTCATTTTGCACAGCAGATCCCTGCCTAACAGGTTCACTGGACTGGTGTCACACACCACAAATCGGTGCATGTCTGAAAATTTCCCTATTTTAACCCTTACTGGTTCAGTAAGTAATGTTTTGATCTGTGTGTTGGACACACCAACCACTTGGATTGCTTCGTCCGAGAGAGGAAGATTCTTTATATCAGCTGACCTGACAGTTGATCTCGTAGCCCCAGTATCAACTATAAAAGTGATGCTTTCACCATTAATTCTCCCATCTACAAAAGGTCCTGCCTGGTCTATTTCCAGAGTAGCGCCAAGTACGCACTCCTCCTCCTCTCTTCGGCACTGTCAGAAGTCTCCCTCAGAGTCACTTCCCTCATTTTTCAGCCAGTACTGAGATACAGCGCTTGCGCGTTTTGGTTTGATTACCTGCTCTTCATCGTAGAACCCCGATTCTTGGCTGTACTTCTGGGATCCTTTTCTCTGTGGCAAGGGTGGTTTTGGCACCTGATTCTGCTGCTTATCAGCCTTCTGCTGTTGCCGATGCTGACCACACCCCTCGTTCTGCACCTGCGAATTCAATGATGAATTATCCTCGTTAGTGGACGGTGGATTCTTACACTCGGATTTCCAGTGTCCCAATTTTCCACAGTTGTGACACAGGAACTTCTTTTTGGCCTCTTCTATGTTCCCTTTCCCTTTTCCTGGACCATACTTGGGTTTATTTCCTGCGTTATTTGCCTGTTCAACCAGCTGAGCTTCCTGTCTTTCTGCAACTTTCACCTGTGCCCACATTGCCTTTTCTTTCAGCATTCTCTGCTTTGCCTCAATCTCATCACTGAAGTATTTTGCATGTCTCAAAATCTCATCAATCTTCTTACTCTGCCAATCCACGGTATGCTGCCGTATCATTTCACTGATTTCAGGCCGCAAACCGTACACAAATCTGTACACAAAATGACTCAGATCTTTGTCACCAAGGTGTTCATCTCCACCGAACTGCTTAAAAGCTTGTATCAGTCTAAGCATGAACTGATTATTTCAATTCCTGATGTGTTCGATCTATTTTAACCCAATCTGTCTCCTTGGGGGGTACTTTATTTTTCAAGAAGGCCATAACCTGCTCATACTTCTTCATGACCTCCGGGTCTGGAGCTCCTGTTTTTGGATCTCTCGGGTATTCCTTTGTAGGCCAGTCTATGACTATTTTACATTCAGCCCACAAGTCTGCTGGTACAATTATATCAAACAGACTATTCAGGTTAATCCACAGTACTTTTGACAGCTTTACAAATCTGTCAACTTGTCTGTACCATTCCACAGGCTTTTCCCATTCGTAAATGATAAAATATCCTGTCTGGTCCATGGGACATGTACGTACCCTACTCCTGGAATCTCTCTCATGGGGTAAGCTGTCACTGCTTTCTCCTTTTCTGTTAGGGGAAATGCTGAGTAAGTTCTATCCACTCCATCCTCTCGCTTTCGATACCATCTGCCTTTCCATCTTTCTACATCTCCCCATTTCCTTAGCAAGGCAATAATTTCCTTAATCTGTCCTGTTCGGCCTGCATTATTCAGATTCTCAATATCTTTGTCTGAAAAATCCATTCGGTATGTTTTCTGTAAAGCTTTCACCTTATCCATGTCAATTCCTACCTCACTGGCTATTCCTTTCAACCTGTCGTGTATGTTCTTTGCTCTCCATGTGATACTCTTACATAAAAAGAGAATCTCCCCTTCCTGATAATTCTTCAGTGTATCTGTAGGTATGGTTCCTACTATCAATTCTTCCATCTCTATACGTAGCCTGGCTACATCCATTCCCTGTGACTCTTTCTCCTTTTTCTGTAATGTTTTCAGCCAGTCATTCAAATCTTCAGCAGTTATCACAGATTTTTTCCGCACCCCCTGGTTCTGCCACCCTCTGCGGTTCCAAAATTGATCCACTGGTCCCTTCCATACATCCAGAATTCAAACTTGAGTTAGTCTGCACACTCATTTCCCCACCACATACAGTATGTCTCCACTGATTTTCTCCTGTTCTCCATTGTGTTTCTCCCGCTCTCATTTCTGCCTGTTCCGGAGGTACACTCAACCTTTTGCCCACATATGGCACCGTCAAACCCTTTTCATCCGTCCTCTGCTTGTCAAAAATCGGCATAACCGGGCCTATTGTCACAGGCACTGTAACAGCCTCAAGATTCTTAGTCAGCTCCCTGATTTTCTCGGTTAGTTCAGACGTAGTTCTTGCTAGTTCTCTGGTCTTTTCTTTTTCTATTTCATTCTCTCTCTCTATCTCTCTTTCTCTCTCTCTTTCTCTTTCTAACTCTCTTTCTCTCTCTCTCTCTCTCTCTTTCTCTCTCTCTTCTTCTATCTCTCTCTCTCTCTCACTCTTTCTCTTTCTCTTTCTCTCTCTCTCTCTCTTTCTCTTTCTCTTTCTCTCTCTATCTCTATTTCTCTCTCTTTTTCTCTTTCCGCCAGAGAACAACCACTTTTCAGCTCAGGGGCTGTAGCCTCTGTCTTTATAATCCGCAGGGTGTTTCTCAAAGGGGTGACTGCTGTCCCTACCTCTGGTTCTCTTCTATACGGGGGTGGTCTTTTGTAGTGTATGTCCTCTAGGATATCATCATCAGACTCATTTGCCCCATATCTTCTGGTCTCTACATTATGTTCTTTTTCTGTACACTTTCTCCCTCCTGATTCCTCTCCTGTTCTTACAGGATAAAATCCCTCGGTCATACTGGCATCTCGCCACCTTCTCATTCTGTCATGATGGGTTTCGCGATCATATTTTCTACCGAACATATATCGGTAGTTACCTCCACTCCTCTGCTTTTCTCGCTCATGTACTTCATCTTCCCATTCCACCAAAGCCTCGAATTGCGTCGGCCTAGTCCGAGGCTCTAGATTCATCATTTTTTCCCGTAAATTTCTTAACACGGCCAGATTAAATGAGCCATGTTCTGGAAAAGCCAAAACCCCATCCTCTCTAGTATACTTTGCCCAGTTGTCTAACCAAATACAGGTATGATACCCATATTTTGCAACCATAAAGGATGCAGGGGTTCTGGTCGGAGGAAGTAACTCTCCCTCCCTTGTTACTATGTCTTTATCCTTGTCAAACCAGGTTTTAACCTTACTGAACAAGGACTTTTTCTTCTTTTCCTCAGCATGGTAATACATCTTTCTTATTTTCCCCTAGCTGTTTACTCTTACTACAGCTGTACGATCTTTTATCCAATTGCAGCGCGACTCACACCAACGCACCAATCCTGGAGCGTCTACGTCACTGACTCAGTCCGTGAATCCCAGCGCGACTCACACTAACGCACCAATCCTGGAGCGTCTACGTCACTGACTCAGTCCGCGAATCCCAGTGCGACTCACACTAACGCACCAATCTCTGCACTTCCTCTGTTCTAGCCCACTGTCCAATCACAGTGCGGTCTCCCTGACGTCAACAGCCGCTGCAGTTGCTTCTGCTCCTGTCTCCTGTCCTTCTCGTCTACCCCTCCTTTACAAGACTACTCGGTAGACTTTGTGTCGACTTCTACGAGTCTGTTAGTTACAACGTACAAACATCTCCATTGTCTGCTTCGCTAGCCACATAACAGCAAAAGACCTTTCCCACGAGAATTCTGCCTTTCCCGAGAGCAGCGCTTACCTCTGCCCTACTACAGAATCGTTACTTCCGTTGATAAAGTAGCACATCCCTCTACTTTACCCTTCTAACAAGCATCAATTAACTGTTTCCCTTCAGAATGCTCCTAAGAGTTTCACAATTAACCAGAATGCCTTCTCATTCACGCACTTACACACCAGAAAATGTAGTACATTCACACAGAATTCTGTCTTTCCCGAGAACAGCGAACAGTCTGTCCTACTACAGAATTATATCATACGTTAACAAAGCAGCGCTTAACTCTGCCCTGTCCTTCTAACAAGTACCGAGAATACCTATTACTTCTCCAGCGGTAAGCTTTAACGGCAAACCTTACGGATCCCTGGGACTTAAGACCAGAGTTTCACAGATAACCTTTGCTATCATATACACTTCTCTCACACAGAAATACGTTTCTAATGGCAACACACGGCGATGCTACCTTGTCGAACCCAGACAATGCGACGCACAACTTCAATTGTCACACGTTTTCCCTGTCTGCATACAGGGCCAACAATCCCGCCTTTTTCCGAGAGCAACACTCCCTCTGCTCTACTACGGAACTGTCACCGACTTCCTACATCCCAGAAGCCATTCACAATACATAGAACTCAACACAACTTCAACATATAGTGTTAGTACAAATATCAATCAAAAATCAACAAGCCTATATACACGCAATTTCGCCAGATCAAGACAATAGCAAACCATCATTCTGCTACCAAGAAACTGGTGCAGATCAGAGCTTGCAAATCCCCTCTACTTCCACGGATGGAATGATTTCACAGTCACACACACATACATACATCACACGCTGGTGGGGCCCATTACACCAACATTCACCCTAAAACCAAAACTATCCGTGCCCTGTAAAGGAGATAAACACACAGCTTTCACATATGCTCTATCTGATCTGCTTGTACTTTGAGGTCAATGCGACCAGCTGATTGCTGTAGATCTAGCAAAATACATTTCAAAGAATATACGATAGAATCAATAAACATGACCAGAAATAATCACCCGAGACAGTAATTCAAACAAATTGTTCATTTATCTAAAATTTCAGGAACAGCCAATTAAATGCAAAATTCATTTTCTCTCATATTTACCTATTCTGTCTAAAAGTCAGATCCTAAGTCAGTACCGGTCCTCTGTAGAAGAAATAGAGTTTTCTGCCGTCATGTGGAGTCATCGTCCTCTCCGTCAGCGTAGGGACCTCGCATCATTAGCTCGGAAAGAAGTGGCGCTAGACCTCTCTAGTCTACTTACTTTTATACTGAAATTTATATTCTAAAAAGTAACATTTCTTTATTCAGAACGGATGAATGGCGGAAATAATGTCGTCTTGCAACATGAGCAAAAGTTCTCAGATATTGTCTATCTTAAACGATGAATAGAAAATATAATGTCCATAATTTATTCGATACTTTTACGGATGTTTTCCCAGATTAAATGTATCCCAGTTGTGGGATTGACAGTTCAAGAGTTCAATATTCATTTCTTTGAAACATTTTCTCAATCAGGGGCTTTTCTGGCAGTCCTCCCAGATTTGTCGTCATGGTCATGGCTTTTCAGTTCATCAGAGGTGCAAGGTCACAGGCAGAGCGAAGCCTTTTTGTAAATTTCCAGCAACTCCAATGCAGGCTGCGGGTGGCGGCCATTTTGTGACAGGCCATAATGGACAACTTAAAGCAAAGTAAACATAAAACAGAATTACTGCATAGAAATGATTAAACAGTGTTATTCCCTTGCTAATACCCTTATGTGTGTGTATTTATCTAGCCATTTGCGACATCAGAAGCCATTAATGCATATTAATTATAAGCGCAAAACACCATAACATCACATAAGCAACATCGTATTCTGTCAGTTTGCTCACCAACTTAGTTCACTTGTTATTTAGCCATGCAATAGCATTCCCACGTGTAATTCTCTTGTTAATAAGATTGATTAGTCAACATTCGACAAACTTTTAATCATTAATAATTATTAAGTAGTACTTTTAATTATAACATGCGAAAATGAAACAGGTATTCCGTTTTGGAGGAAAAACCCTGCTCCATCAATGTCATCTTGGAAAAAAACAATATATCCCAAAACAGTGGGTTCAAATATTTCCAAACAAATCTGAAGCCCTAGTGCTGCTCACATGCTCCGCTACATTCCTCTCAAAATATATAACTTTCAAACAATTAAATAGAACAAACATGGGTCCATCCCACCGTTCTTTTACTGTTTATAGTCCCACTCTCCCCTGAAAGGTGCGGGGTGGGTTCGGAGATTTCAAGTTCTGTAGTGGAGTTCTAGAACAGCGCCATAGGAGTTTCCCTCCTTACCTGGGGAGAGATCACCCTCTCCTGCCCATTCCGGGCCGCAACAGGGCCGCCTTCCCCCGAATCTTGAGGTGAAGCTAGGAGGCAGCATTACTGTTTGGCTCCGAAGAGGAACTAATCGCCCAGACTGCCGGGTACCAGTGCACCTGCTTACTGTCTCATCTCGGAATCGCTTTAAGAATGACATTTCTTGCGGCTTCTTTTCCTCATAGGTATGTCACCATGATCCGATGTAGCCGCACCACTTGCTATGGGAATAGTTAGAATGGAAGCCAAAACTTGGGGCTAGGATGACTCTCCCTGACTAATACCAGATCCCCCACTTTCAATTCAATCACCTTGGGTCCTCATCAATGACAAGTAACAGTGTGTCTTCTCTCTGTTTCCGCAACGTTAATTCATTACCCAAGGGGCCTGGAGTCCAGCTCAGTTGATGTGGAATCACATCAGCTACTATTCAACCAATGCACTGCTGACTATGGGACTGTCCAGTGTCCCTTGAGATGTCAGCCAGAACCCTAGGACAAAAAAGTAGAGGGCCCATTCGAGGGGGGAGGGGGTTTATTGCCATGGGCAATTTAAATCACCTTGGATAAAGTCTGCATGATACAGTAACGCTTCATATTGGCTTGCAGCGTTTGAGGTGTTATCTCCTGGTGCTTGAGGTTTAGTGACTGGAGACAGTTGACCGTCCCGTGCCCCTGAAACGGTGGTCCATTATCTGCCAGTAGTTCTTGTAATAGGTCATGTGTGGCCATTGCCTTCTCTAGTTTCAGAATCACCTTGTTGGCTGTGGTGCTACTCATGATCTCAAATTCTGGGCACTCTAGAAGTAGTCGTCAATGACCACTAGCATATATTGACTGTGAAAAAGCATCAAACATGGACTCCTTCTTTTGGGCCCCCTGCAATTAAAATATCTAGGTGCCTGAGGAATAAAAGGAGTTGGAATCAACTACAATCTACCAATTTAAGTGTAATCCATTTAACCACACATTGAAGCTCAGAGTTGATTGATGGGATTAAGAATGGATTTATTGTAGATTCTAAGCCAAGCTAATATAAATCAGTCGCAGTAACATAGTATAAAAAACAGAATCACTAATGGATATCTGAATCAACTGATAAAACTGATCCTCAATAACAGAAAGCAAACGAGGAATTCGATAGCTATTATACAAAGAATAGGACACAGTATCTGGTGCGTAGATTGAGAGTTTTGATTCTTTTGACTGTACATGAGTTTGTCTAAGGAGACCTACTAAACCCTATTCTAGCAGGGAATCAGGGAAACCTTATTAAACAGGAAAGCAGAGAAAGGTGGCAGCATAGAAGAACTTCTGTAGTAGTTCTCAAATGTAAAGTATAATGTATAGCATAAAGCCACACATCAGATATGTCACAAACAGGTATGTACTTCTTAGAGTCTACAAGCCTTACTATCTCTTTCACACAATGTGCCTTTCTTTGACCATGAGCTCATTTCACTGCACCTGCAGAGGGGAGAAAAACATCACATCCAGAGGAAGCATTCATGTTAAAATGAAACACTGCAAAATCCAAAAGCTTAAGGACTTTGGTCAACGTTAGTACGGCAAGCATTTCAGTACATGTTTTAAAGCACGATTAAAGATACATATACAATTACAAAATAGGTGTAGAGCACTATTCAAATGAATACATTTTCAGTTCTGAAATAAATGGAGAGTAATGGAGAGTACTATTTAAAAAAAAATACATAAACATGTGAAAAATATATCAGTCAAACTGATGGAGAAAGGACTCGTATAAAAGAGACTTGCTTGGATGCAATCCTCTCAAAATAACTCGTAATACCGTAATAATTGTGTTTGTGTATACTAACATGCATTACAGTTTATACATTTAAGTTTAGGGGCAGCTTGCATAAGTGTCGTACTAACAAGTAACCCGAGTGTGACTTATAATGGCTGCTAACGCAGAATTCTGTACTGCGCATGCGTCAACTCCATCTACGTAGTAATGACGAGTCTTTGCTTGGAGGGAAATCTTTGCAGCTGCGCAATAACTTTTAAGATGGCCGCTAGAAACTCACATGTTAAAGTGCATGCTTTTGCTGAAACTAAACCCTGCAACTTTATTAAAATCCTAATGCGAAAGATTTTTTATAAGTAAATGGAATTAGGGTAGAGATAGGTGGTATACAGTGACATCATTTTATTTTGATTTCTAACATGTTTCTTTGATTCTTTCTGTTTAGTGCGTAGTTGGGCCTCAGAGCAATACTAAAGTCTATATGTCATGTGATACCCAACGTATGCGCACTCGTAACCCGTCAGAAACCATAATGATGTTCTTGAACCTCAGCCAAGGCCACGATCGCAACATGTCCTGGGAAAGCAGAAGACATCCTGGAGGATGAATGAGAAAATTATTAAATGTATACTTCTATTGATAAAAATGTGAAATGCGGGTGGGAAATAAAGCTTGGGAAAATAAATTTAAGGGGCGGGAACGCTGAACAATAGACTAAAGAAAGTTGTTAAAACTTAGCATGGTGTGATAATCATCCCTCCCTTTTCTGTCCAACCAGAATTAGGAGTTTCATAAATTTGAAACATTTAGGCGTGGTACATGCCATTAGAAGGGTATAATTGAGGTGGTGTAGTTAGTTAGTTACTGCTCATATTGCTGAGATGCTGAGAGACCGGGATGCTGTCAGAGAACTGAGCAAATAATAAAGAAGACTCAAATTGCACACTTAGAGCCTAAACCCTAATTGATTAGAAGAACATCGCGGAAGAATCGAGCAGGCACACAATAGAAGAAGATCGCGGAAGAATCGAGGAGGAAGATAGTGTCAGAGAGGCGTGCGACGCAGGCGCTGTATCTAGAAGAGGTCATCTATCCTGTCCCTGAATCCTGTCCTGAACTTTTGTCACCTGATCTGTCAAAGGGGACCCTTTCTAGATCCTTGGCCAAGGGGTTGGTTTCCACACCACCCTAGGTAACTATAAATCTGTGTAGTATGTCATTGTTTTGCTCTCTCTGTTTCTCCCTGTTCAGGTACTGTCATCGTAATAACATTGTTTAACGATTTTTTCTGACTTAAAATGGTATTCCCTTCCTTGAAGAAACAGTGTACAAATTGTATTTGGTTTATTGGCTCACATGAATTAAACTAGATAAACATTTCCAGAGTCTGTGGTTATTTAAAGATTTTATTATATGGCAATTTTTACCTACAAAAGTTAACTTAAAGGCCCATTGACCAGAGGAAAGTACATTCGGTCGGAAAGGTTTGGTAAGAAATTATAAGGTAAATTCATCTTACAGGTATTAGTACAACAAATTGACCACAGCGGTACTTTACTAGCTCATGTGTGTGCATGTTTAATGGGCCCAGGTGAGTATGTGGTTTGTGAGTATCTCTAGCTGGTAACCCGCTGGATCAGTTTTTCTGGTAGCAGAGGATGGTTATTTTATTAACTAGTTAGGTGAAAATATAGAATTTTGAATCATTGATCATGTATTAACAAACCCGTTTGTACTTTGTTTTATTTGTCTGGAAATTCCTGGGAATTTTGAATAGCGGGTGGTGAATGGAAACCACACTGCAGTGAGGTTACTCATTTGTTAAAGATAGCGCTGGAAGGCTATGCAAGGCTGGCAGTGCTGATTTAGGGATTCATTTGTATAAAAGTGAGAGTTATTGATAGCAAAGAGTTTGCTGGGAAACTTTGGTTTTATATCACCTAGAAAGGGTAATACCAAAGGAGTATCAGGTTCGTCGGCGCTTGAGTGAAGAGAAAGCAGAAGAGTTTTACTCGTAGTGCGTGAAGAGTAAGCGGAAAGGTTTTACTCGCAGTAAATGTAATTAACTTTCTGATTTTAGAAGAACAAACAGAGTAGCAAATGTTTCTATGTTGTCATTTAATGAATTTTGTATGTAAATTGTAAGAAAATAAGTTATTCGTGTTACCTTGTAAAGGAGGGGTCAGTGGCGGGTGCTGCACTGATGTCACAGAGGTCAGCGCTGAGATTGGTTGAAACAGCGGACGTGTGACTGATGCGAAATTGTAAAGGAGGGGTCAGTAGTAAGGAGTGATACTGACTTCACAGTAAAGCCGTTCTAGTATTGGCTAAACGCATAGCTTGAAACAGAATTTGATTGGTTAAAAAATTGAACCTGCGCTGGTATTGGTCAATTACTAAAGTAAAAGCGAACATTTAATTAATTAGCAGAAAAGAAGCAAAAATAATAACTGACAATGGGCTTTGCATGTGGAGACACGATCCAACTTTAATAGGGAATCGCCCCGACAGAAGGTTTCTTGGATTTGCCAGAGATCAATATATAAAAGGATCGACACACAAAATGTACGGAAAAAAAAGAAAAATGACATTTATGCAGAAAATTTATAATTATTTTGAAAAGGATAAACCCAATAAGACTAGAGAGGGAATTCCTATCCCTCCCCCGAAAATGCCTGCATCATACATGATGAGGGAAAGAGGCTATCATACCTGTGTATGGTTGGAAAATTGGATAGAATATACAAAAAGTGATGGAGTGCTAGCTTTCCCAGAACATGGTACGTTTAATGAGAGAATTCTACATAATCTGATATTAAGAATGAATGAATTAGAGCCCCGACCAAGATTAACTCAATATGAAGCATTAGAGGAATGGCAGACTGAAGCATTTGAGCGCGATAGATCCAGAAGTAGCAGAAGCTTTAGAGGGTTTTATCCTAGACTACCGCGCAAATCACGAGATAATCAGATGAAACAATGGAGACAAGCAATGGTGGCTGAAGGATTGTATCCTGTACTAATGGCTGAGGAACAGTCAGGAGATAAGCGCACAGAGAAAACCAAACATTTAACGATGACAGGTAGTGGAGAATTAGAAGATGATTTTATGGAGGACATTTTAATGAAAAACCCTCCGTCATACCAAGAAGGATCCAGTAGAACTACTCCCAGTGCCCCGGTTATGGGAACACCATTGGCTCCACAAATTATACATGACTCAACAAATGAAAGGGTACTTCAGGAAAAGAAAAGAGAGGCAATAAATAAGAATAGAGAAAATTAATACAGAAAATAACCCAATTGAGCATCCACCCTGAAGCGCTGACTATACCAGTGACCATAGGTCCAGTGGTCCCACTATATGGAGATAAAACAATCAGTCACAAACCACCAGCAATGTCCACACCTAAAACTGAACCCAGAAAAGAGAAAATAATAATTGATGATCAAGGCAGTGAATGGGATTCACTGATATCTTAATGGATTTGCAGATAAGAGGACAGATAAATGAAACCCAGAGAAGAGTTACACCTAGCTATTCAAAAGAAATACGATTAGAAACATCTACCGGAACCAAAAGTGCCACAATAGTATCCCCGGAAGAATTAGAAAGATGGGCACAGGGAATAGACAAGCCAAAACAGCCACTGAAAAATTTAGATATTTACAAATTGAAAGCGGAATTGGAAGAAATGATAGCTGGAAACGTACTAAATACAGGCTAAATACAGGCTAAATAATTACAGTGAAGAAGAGTTACTGTTCATTTGTAGAAGTATCACTAGAAATACAAAGATATTCCATGAGAAATTGAGAAATCCATGGTATTACACAAACCATACAAAGCAGAATTCAGTGATAAGGACTTGGAAAATATGAATATGTTTCGAAGAAAATTACAGGTTAAAGAATTAATGACCATTTTACAAAAATGGGGTGATCTAGACAAATGGAAAGCTAGTTGCATGCGAAAAACTGAAGAAGCACATGCCAATCGAACAAATTCTGTAAGGACATAATCTTTCTACCTTAGGAAAGGTAGAAAGATTATGTCCAATGAGAGAGGTACCGGGAGGAGGATATGTACATGTTTCATGGACCAGACAGGATATTTTGTCGTTTATAAATGATTTCCCATGGTTAAGAGAAAAGCCAGTTGAATGGTATCGGCAAGTTGAAAGATTTGTGAAGGTTTCTAAAGTATTAGTAAATGATTTGGATGGCCTATTTGACATAGTGGTACCTGCCGATTTATGGACAGAATGTAAAATTACTATTGATTGGCCTAGTGATGAATACCCAAGAGATGAGAAAACAGGAGCCCCTTCAGAAGAGGTAATGAAGAAATATCACCAGGTGATCACTTTCTTGAAAGGGAAAATTCCTCCAAAAGAAACAGATTGGGTAAAGATAGATAGAACGTCCCAGGATAGAAATGATGAGTCCGTACATACTTATTATGAACTCATACTACAGGTATTTAAACAGTATAGTGGATTTGAGAACATTGGAGATAATGATATGGGACATTTTGTGTATCGATTTGTGACAGGATTGAAACCAGAAATTGGTGGCATGATTCTTCAACACATGTTGTGCTGGTAAGCAAGACCAAAAGATGACATTCTTAAATACGCAAAGTATTGCAGAGATGAGATTGACAATAGACAAAAGAAGTTAGAAGAAAAGGTGATGTGGACTCAAGTAACATTAGCAGAACAGCAGGAACTTCAACTAAACAGTCAGATAGGAAATCAAGGAAAGTGGTAAGGCCAAAGTGAAAATAATGGGGGAAAACAAAAAGGACAAATGAGTAGAGATGAGGCAAAGAAACATTTTCCTTGTCATGGGTGTGGAAAATTGGGGCATTGGCAAAACGAGTGTAAAAATATTCAGAATAATAATGGCCCAAATCAAAATTTAAATCCACAGACGCAGAATGAGGTGATAATGAGTCAACTGCAGCAGGTTGTAAACCTACAGAGTCAGTTGCCACCTGCCCCTATGCCAAATGTTGTGAACCAGGCCAAGTACGGTGCGGACATCGGATTTAAAAAGGAAGTGGTAAGATAAATTCTGTAACATCACAGTTTCTTTTACAGGATAATTATTTCAATGACAGTGACCAATGACGGTGCCTGAGGGGGGAGGAAAAGGAGTGCGTACTTGGCGTATCCTTACCGGTAGATCAGTCAGGTCTATATATTGATGGTAAAGTAGAAGGAAAAGATATTACCTTTTTGTTGGACACTGGTGCTACCCGTTCTACTGTGAGAATAGCAGACATTCCAAACCTACCCCTCCCGGGAGAAGCGATCCAAGTAGTGGGCGTTTCAAATAAACTGATTAGAACCCCTATCAAAGAACCAATGAAGGTACGCATTGGCAATTGCAGGCAAATGCACAAATTTGTGGTGTGTAACTCTAGTCCCGTAATTGTATTAGGAAATGATCTACTGTGCAAAATGAACCCCACAATATTTTGCACGCCGGATAGTGTTGCAATTCAAACCCCAGATGAATACGGAGTCTACAAAATCATGTTAGCTAAACAAGGCACAGAGGTAGATGAGATGTATTCTTTGATGACAAAAGACGATTTACCAGATGAGGTCAAATTGACAGTAAATCCTGATGTGTAGGATTTTAAAGGAAAAGAAGTAGGCTTAATGGCAAATGTAGACCCAGTGAAAGTAACTGTGAAGGAAGTTGCAGTCAATCCAAACACTCGACAATACAAAATGAGCCACGAAGTTAAAGCTGGTGTTGCAGCATAAATTGATAGAATTTTTTAACAAGGCATTCTAAACGAAATAATGAGCAGTCCCTGTAATTCACCTATAATATAGCCTTATAGCCCGCCGTAGCAGGCTATACCAGCTATTAAAGGCCCGCTGCAGCATTAAAGGCCCGAGCAGAAGGCGAGGGACTTTAACAAGGCAGCAGGACTTTAATAGCCGGTATAGCCCTGCTACGAAGGGCTATAAGGCTATTAGAACATTCTGCCACTAGAGGGCAGAATGTTCTAACAAATTAAACAAAGGCTTCAGGGAGCGCGAGGGGATTGAAATCCTCTCAGGCTTCCTGAAGCCTTTGTTTCCAACCACAAAGAAGCATTGGAATGTTGGAGCTCCGGGTTTATGCCAGCCATTATAAGCCCAGAGCTACTCCATTGTTTTCAATGGAGCTCCCAACATTCCAATGTTCTAATTGCCATTAAGAGACCCAGCGGGAAATATAGAATAGTTCAAGATCTAAGAAAGATTAACAAGATTGATGTACCTTGTTGCCCTGTGGTGCCCAACCCAGCAGTAATTCTGTGCCAGATACCATGGAAGGCAGGATGGTTTACTGTAATTGATCTATGCCATGCCTTTTTCTCCATTCCATTTCACCCAGACAGCCAGTATCTCTTTTCATTTAAGTTTGAGGACCGTATTTTAGTTTGGAATTGTGTTCCTCAATGGTATACTGAAAGTCCATCGATTTTTAATCAAATATTGAATAAGTGCTTAGAAACCTTAGTACTGCCCAGGAGATCAGTACTGGTACAGTATATTGACGACTTGTTAGTCGCGTCTAAGACAAGAGATGACTGTGTTACAGATTCAATTGCCTCGTTAAATCATTTGGCTGATGGTGGACATAAAGTGTCCCCAGAAAAATTGCAGTTTTGCAAACCTGGAGTCAAATATCCAGCACACCAAATAGAATGCGGAGTAAGGAAAGTGACCGCTGAAAGAATAGAAATAATAAGACAAATGAAATTGCCACAAACCCAGAGAGAAATAAGAATGTTCCTTGGAGTTGTGGGATACTGTAGGCAGTGGATTGTAGGGTTTTCTCTGCTAGACAAACCCATAATACAAATGACCAAGAAATTAGCAAAAGATCCAATAGAATGGGATGATGAAGGGTACGGAAGCATTTGTGAAATTACGGAGGTGTTTGTGTGAAACCTTAGGTATGCCAGATTACTCGAAAACATTTGCACTGTTTTGTTGTGAAAGAAATAGTTGTGCACTCTCAGTCTTGACCCAGAGATATGGTTTGATGCGACTTTAGACCCTGTAGCCTCAGCTTTACCTGGTTGTTTAAAAGCAGTAGCCGCAACCTGTATGAGTCTGGAACAAAGTAAATCATTTGTGATGGAACATCCGGTAAAGGTGCATGTTCCACATTCAGTTTCTTACTCCTAGTCGGATGACTAAGTATGAAAGAATCATATTGGGTGCTGAAAACGTGACGATAGTCAGGTGTACCGTACGTAATCCTGCCACCTTATTACCAGATGTATAAGGAGAAGAGGTTAGAGATGAAGTCAAGCACGACTGTTTGGATGTGACTGAACTTTGCACCAAACCCCATCCAGACATACAGGAAAAACCTTTGCAGAAAGCTGAACATGAGCTATTTGTAGACGGCTTGTGTATGCGCCATGAGGAGGGAGGACTAAGTGCTGCTTACGCTGTGTGTAAATTGGCTGGAATAGTTGAAGCATCCTATTTACCAGGAGTCAAATCTGCACAAGTAGCTGAATTGATAGCTTTGATTAAAGCTTGAAAAATTGGTAAAATTGGAAAGTAACCATTTTTACTGACAGCCAGTATGGTTCCGGGTTGTGCATGATTTTGGCCAGCTTTGGATGCAGAGGGATTTCTTGATTTCTTCAGGATCCCCAATTAAAAATTAAAAATTCATAAAAGAACTACTTGAAGCAATACAATTGCCAAAATAAGTGGCAGTGGTCAAGTGTGCCGCACATCAGTCAGGAGATGACTATGTGACAGCTGGTAATAGGTATGCTGACCAGGTTGCCCAATACTGTGCAAGAAATAAATTGTCGGTAAACAAGGAAACTGAAACAAGTGGAATTAGCTGCCAACTTATGCTACTCTCAGGATTGGAAACATGGGAAGAAATAAGACAACTACAAGATGAGATAGAATTGAGAGAAAGAGAAAACTTGGTGAAAGTAGGGTGCCAAAAGAGGTCAGAAGATGATGTGTGTGTTTACCTAGATGGCAGGCCAGTAATGCCTGACTGTATGCTTTCACAAGTGGCTAGGATGTATCACTGAGACACCCACATAGGCAGGGATGCTATGATCAGACTCTTTAGGCAGGATTGGTTTAATCCAAAATTCAGGAATGTAGCAGAGAGTCTATGCCAGAGATGCCTTATCTGTCAACAAATGAATCGAGGCAGAAAGACAGTGGTCAGTATGGGAAGAATTTGAAAAGCAGAAGGTCCATTTTTAAGACTACAAATAGATTTCATACAATTTCCACCTTGCAGAGGTTTGAAGTACATACTTGTCATAGTTTGTTTATTCTCACGGTGGGTGGAGGCATACCCTACTAGAAGAAATGACTATAACAGTTGCCAAATTATTGTTGAAAGAACTGATTCCATGGTTCGGTTTTCCAGTAACTTTGGAATCAGATAGAAGGTCTCATTTTAATAATTAAATAATTAGACTAATCTGTGAAGCACTTAAAATTGAACAAAAACTGCACTATGCATATCGCCCAGAGGCTTCTGGAGTGGTAGAACAAATGAATGGCGCTATAAAAACAAGACTGGCAAAGGTATGTGCATCCCCCCACTAGAGTGGTCTGATGCTTTACCTCTTGTTCTAATGGGACTCAGAAGCATTCCTGACAAGAATACAGGATTGAGTCCCCATACTCATGGGAAGAGCAATGAGCCAAGCATGTATACCAGGACACAAACTGTTGAATATATCTGATGATTTGGTATTGGACTATTGCAAAGAACTGGCTGACCTAGTGCGTTCTATCTCTCACCAGGTTGGAGAGGATGCAGTTGCCAGGCAGCCGGATCAAGCACATGATCTGAATCCTGGTGACTGGGTGTTGGTAAAGAATCACACTCAGGAGTCGTGCTTAGCACCCAGGTGGGAAAAACCACATCAGGTTATATTGGTTACAACAACAGCAGTGAAATGTTCAGGCTTGCCTAATTGGATTCATGCAAGCCATATTTAGAGAGTACAAGCACCTGACGAGGAAGGACCCCAACTGACTCAAGCAGTTGAGACTGCAGAAGGTTGTGCAGGAGAAGGATCTAGAGTAACAGATCCTCAAGTAGCTGACCAAGAACAACCGAGCATAAGTCAGGATGACTGGAGACCTGTGGTTGACATATCTGAGGTAAATGTGAGAACAAGAAGCCAAACCCAGTTTAAAAGACAGGAGAATAGTGAGGACCAGATAGGTATAGAAGAACAAGCTCAGGAAAGTGAAAATACAACTGTTGGAGAACCTGAGCAGGATCAGACAAGGAGAAAGGTGGATGACATCATTCATGAGTCTGAGGAAGGACAGAAAGGTCTAGAAGAACACGTTCAGGCTGCAGAAATCCAAAATGCAGTAAGACCTGAGCAGGACCAGTCAGTAAAAGAAGAGCAAGTTCAGGTAGAAGAAGACGAGAAAATCAAAGTAAAACCTGAACAGGGTCAAGCTAGGAAAGAAGAACGCATCCAGGCAGAAAATGACATTACAGAAATAAGCCCTGGACAAGAACAGACAGAGAGGGATTCTGAAAACGAAAATAACCAGATTGTGCCACAACCTTATGAAAATAAAAGAAAACTCGAAGACAGTGGTAGTGCAGTGCAAGCAAAAAGGGTCAGAAGAGAAGATAATTGGCCAGGTGGTCTGAAAAGGTTAAAGTATCATTTCAAGACAATTAATGAAGAACCTGACCAGGTAAACAAAATTTCTAGTCAGTCTGGGACATCTACTGATAAGCCAAAATGAAGAAGTCAAATATTAAAAGTATTGAACAATAAGTTCAAGGTTCCTGAATGGACATATGTAATTCTAGAAGAATTAGAGAATCTAGATTTAAATGAAGAAAGTGATGAAGAAATAAATGCAGAACAGATTGTCGAAGAAGTGAGACCAACCTGAAAATTCCCCAAGAATTTATATTTCGGAAATAATTTGGAAATAAAGAAGAGAAATCTTCTTAGCCCAAAATGGCTGATGATAGGGCTGCTGGAAAACCAAAATGAAATTGTGTACAAAGATGTTGTAGAATGTGCATATGTAGTGTATTTTTAGTACTTATAATTTGGTTAGTACTATCAGTAGACATCCCTTATTTGATGGTTACAAAAGAAAAGAATAACACAAACGTACATGAAAGGGTAGCTAACATTAAAGGAGATAGAGTAACATTAGAAGCACCAGATGAGTCTAAGACTAAAAGAGAAAGAGTAGATTTAGGAGCAGCAGATGAGCTAGATATACACCACACTGTGACAAATAATGGCACTGCTTTAAATGTATCTACAGAGATATTAGTGCAATATTTGGACTCCATGGAAGTCAGTGATTGTTATGTGTGTAAGAAATTACCTGCATCCGTAGCGGAAGGTGTAACATATCACCATATTCCATTAACCTATGGTTTTTCTAGTAGTATTTGAGCAAGTTTGTTTTGTAGAACAGGAAAGTTACAATATTATTATTCTAATATAGATGTAATTTTTTCTGAGGTTCCTATGCGAAAGAGCATGAACCCAGTTCTTAGTACTAAGGATGCACAGTTTATGGGAGAATATTTTCTAACTATGAAATCAATAGATATAGCTGAAGCACACAAGCACAATCTAACATGTAAATTACACGAAGAAGAAAGTATATTTTTGAATTCAGTTGAGCAAAGGAGACAGGACTTCCAAAGATGGACTTCCGAACCAAAACCTCAAATACCTCAATGGGCTGAGAAAGAATACCTCAATGGGCTGAGAAAGAAGAAATGTATACAACTGGCAAGACCCATGCTGCTATGTCCTTGGACTTTGAAATGAAATGGAAGATCTGCCTCCATAGATTAAAGACTGAATATAACAATGCATGTATTGGTTCTAGTGAATGTGAACATAATTTCTTAGTTATTGCGGGATGGGAGCTGAAAGGTGGAACAGATCAAGTATTTCCTGGAGTTTATTACGTGTGTGGCAATAAAGCCTATTTCAGGCTGCCTGATCATTAGTACGGGAGTTGCTATTTTGGAATAGTTTTCCCAAAGGTGTACCATGTGAAAAGAATCACTGGAAGCAATGAAGACGCAAAGGAACTAACACGTACTAAGAGAGCTAGTTTTTCAGAAATAGTAGGTGATATATTTATTGTATTGCTACCTTCAGTGGGAGTAATTCTGAATTCACGGAAAATTTGTCAGCTGTCTACAGTGGTTGATCAGTTATCAACTGACACTGCTGGAAGATTTTTGATGATCAACACAAAAATGGTTGCAACTAGATCTATGGTTTTGCAAAATCGACTTGCTCTCGATATATTATTGGTAAAAGAGGGCGGAGTCTGTAAAATGCTGAAAGCGCAACATTGTTGCACATACATTCCGGACAAAAGTGTTGAAATTGGAGGATATATTTAAAATATTACAAAATTGGAAGAAGAGTTGAAACCACTGGAAGTTGACAGTGTATGGAAAAATTAGCAAATAGTACCATAGGGAGCTGGTTTTCTAACATAGGTAAGAGCATTATAGGTCAAATAATTTTGCCAATATTTGGAATAACACTATTAGTCTTAGCAATAATGATATGGTTCAAATGTTGTAAGAAAGGAAAAAGATATGAAGTGACCAAAAAGGGAAAGAAAAGAAAGTACGATGAGATGCAATTAGAAGAAATGAAAGGAGATCTTTATAAAAAGATGAGGAGATTACAGTACAGTAACAAGAAAGAAGGAAATGAAAAGGTTGAAAAAGGAATTGAGATGTGTTAAAGTTGGCATCTGATTTGGTGGTGGGAAATTAGTGATGGCATAAAATGCCATCAGAGAGGGGATTGATGGTGCAAGGACTCGTATAAAAGAGACTTGCTCGGATGCAATACTCTCAAAATACCTTGTAATACCGTAATAATTGTGTTTGTGACTACTAACGTGCATTACAGTCTATACATTTACGTTTACGGGAAGCTTGCATATGTGTCATACTAACAAGCAACCCGAGTGTGACTTAAAGTGGCTGCTAACGCAGAATTCTGTACGGTGCATGCGTCAACTACATCTACGTAGTAACAACGAGTCTTTGCTTGGAGGGAAATCTTTGCAGCTGTGCAATCGCTTTTAAGATGGCCGTAAAAACTCACATGTTAAAGCGCATGCTTTTGCTGGAACTAAACACTGCAACTTTATTAAAATGCTAATGCGAAAGATTTTTATAAATAAATGGTATTAGGTTAGGGATAGGTGGTATATAGTGAAATTATTTTATTTTGATTTCTAACAAGTTTCTTTGAGTCTTTCTATTTAGTTTGTATTTGGGCCTCAGAGCAATACTAAAGTCTATATGTCATGTGATACCCAACGCATGCGCACTCGGAACCCGCCAGGAACCATGATGATGTTCTTGAACCTCAGCCAAGGCCACGATTGCAACATGTACTGGGAAAGCAGAAGATATCCTGGAGGATGAATGAGAAAATTATTAAATGTATACTTCTATTGATAAAAATGTGAAATGCGGGTGGGAAATAAAGCTTGGGAAAATAAATTCAAGGGGCGGGAACGCTGAACAATAGACTAAAGAAAGTTATTAAAACTTAGCATGGTGTGATGATCATCCCCCCCTTTCCTGTCCAAATCAGAATTAGGATTTTCATAAATTTGAAACATTTAGGGGTGGTACATGACATTAGAATGGTATGATTGAGGTAGTTTAGTTAACTAGCTACTGCTCATACTACCAAGATGCTGAGAGACCAGGATGCTGTCTGAGAACTGAGCAAATACTGAAGAAGACTCAAATTGCACACTTAGAGCCTAAACCCTAATTGATTAGAAGAACATCGTGGAAGAATCAAGGAGGCACATAATAGAAGAAGATCGCAGAAGAATCGAGGAGGAAGATAGTGTCAGAGAGGAGTGCGACGCAATTGCCGTATCTAGAAGAGGTCATCTATCCTGCCCTGAATCCTGTCCTGAACGTTTGTCACCTGATCTTTCCCAGGGGGCCCTTTTTAGCTTCTTGGCCAAGGGGTTGGTTTCCACACCATCCTAGGTAACTATAAATCTGTGTAGTATGGCATTGTATTGCTCTCTCTGTTTCTCTGTATTCAGGTACTGTCGTCGTAATAACATTGTTTAACGATTTTTTTTTACTTAAAATGTTATTGCCTTTCTTGGAGAAACGGTGTACGAATTGTATTTGGGTTCTTGGCTCACATGAATTTAACTAGATAAAAATGTATAACTCTCCCGAGTCTGTGGTTATTTAAAGATTTTATTCTATATCAATTTTGTCCTACAAAAGTTAACTAAAAGGTCTATTGACCAGAGGAAAGTACATTCGGTCAAAAAGGTTTGGTAAGAAATGATAAGGTAAATTTATCTTACAGGTATTAGTACAACAAATTGACCCCAGCGGTACTTTACTAGCTCAAGTGTATGCGTGTTTATTGGGCCCAGGTGAGTATGTGGTTTGTGAGTATCTCTAGCTGGTAACCCGCTGGATCAGATATAGATATATATATGTGTACTGCAGCTCGTTGCTACTCCATATCCAGCTCGGACAGAAGTCCTCCCTTGCTTAGTTAACTTTTACTTATCCTTGCCAAAAGATATTCCTTTCAAGCCTTACTATCTCTTTCACACAATGTGCCTTTCTTTGACCATGAGCTCATGTAACTGCACCTTCAGAGGAGAGAAAAACATTGCATCCAGAGCAAGCATTCCCGTAAGAATTAAACATAGTGAAATCCAAAAGCTTAAGGCCTTTGGCCAACTTTAGTACTGCAAGTATTTCAGTACAAAGTTAAGATGCATGATTACAAATAAGTATGCAGATTGGAATCCTCATTATTCTCTTGAATGACTGCAAGATCACCTTCTCCTTGCTGGACCATTTCCCTCCTTTCCTGCCTTCTTGGCCAATGTTTTCCTGCTGCCAATCATTGTTCTACAGCACTAGGCCCTTCTTCCAGTCTGAGTCTGGCTTAGTAACAACTACAGGACTAGCCCCATAGTTTTCAGCTTTGACAACTGACTCTCCAGGACACCCCTCAAGCTGATCAAGTGCTGCTTCAGATTCTTGCTGGTCCCCAGCAGCTTGACTAACCTGCTCCCGTGGCCTCTCGACCACCACTGGGGCTTCTGGGAGAGGTGCTGTTATATCATCAAAGGGAAATGAAACTCAGCGAGTGTGAGTGACATGCACCCAAGTGGGGAGACCTCTGCACTACACAGCAGTTGTGGTTACAAGGATCACTTGAAACAGCCAATAAGACTTCAAACAACGATTTCGGACATGTTTCTTCACCATGACCCAGTCACCGGGGCCACGGTCATGCTCCTGGTGAGGCAGGGTTGTGACAGCTTTAACTTTATGAGACACAGGACTCACCACATCAGCTAATTCTTTGGATTAATCAAATATCAGATCATTAGTATTGTTAAAAAGTGCATTCACAGGTACTGCTGGCAACCTCATTGCCCTACCTGTGATGATCTCATGGGGTGATAATCCTGTGCTTTAATCAGGTATGCTCCTGAGACTCATCAACACTTATGACAATGCATCAGGCCATTTCAATGATGTGGAAGCACACACTTTTGCAAGCCTTGATTTCAAAGTCCCATTGACCTGCTCCAGCAGCCCCAAAGCCTCAGGTTTATAACTACAATGCAGTCTCTGTTCAACTTGTAAAGCAGCACACAGCATCCTCAAGATTTCATTAAAGAAGTCGAAAGCCAAATCTAGGTGTTAACTCCTTCAACAATAGCTTTGCTTCTGTGAGACTATTGTTCCTTAGTGTGGTATATGCCTCAACACATCATGAAAAGATACACACAACAACTAAAACGTACCTCAATCTTTTGCGCACAGGCCTCTATGTAAAATCCAACTGCATCCTGTTAAAAGGACCTTCTGACCTTCATATGTGACTCAGCATTACTGCAGTTCTTTTCCCCACATTATTCTGTTGACACACAACACATCTGTGGCACAACACTTCAGCTATCAATCTAAACCTTGGATTAAACCAAGTCTGTCTAAACTATCTGACCATCGCGTCCCTTCCCACATAAGTAGGAGTATGGTAATGTTTGGCCATCAGGAACAAAAGACTGTTAGGCAACATTAGTCCCCATCTCCTGAAACTCAAATCTGATCCTCGTCTGTCTTGATACAACTTGCTTTGACACAACTCTCCTGTTCTGCCTCTGTCACTTCTTCCTGCAACCTCTTGACTTCCTCCCAAGTATCAGCTGTAGTTAACAAAAGGTTAGTCTTGTCTGTTTCCTCATTTATATACTCTCCATTAAAGGTACAAGCATTGTATGCACAGTATCTTGCGGCTTTGTTGGCATATCTGTTGCCCACGGTCACTTAATCAGTCCCCTAGCAATGTGCCACACACTTAACAACAGCAATTTGTGCGGGCATCTGCAATGCTTCAAGGAGTTTTCAGACTTGCTCCCAATTCCAAATAGGTGATTCAGAGGACATCATAATCCCCATAACTGTCCGAAATCATGAACGGCACCAAAGCAATACTGACTATCAGTAAAATGGTCACTCTCTGCTGGTCTGACACACAGCATGCTCTGGTAAGAGCAGTCAACTCAGCCACTTGTGCTGAGAATTCTCCCTGGAGCCATGAAGCTTCCACCACTCCTGAAACTGTACGGACTTCATAAGTAGCTTGTACATTTCCTTCATGGTATGGCAAACACGAACCGTCCACAAACAATGCAAATTGAGATTCTTGCAGTGGGTTATCTTGCATATCTGGCCTCGACTTGTTGCATAGTCCAGTAACATCGAGACAGTCATGCTCCTCTTCATTTTCATCAGTATATGTCTCAGGAAGAGGCAAAAGGGTGGCAGGATTCAAAACAGAACACATCATCACGATAACTTTTTCAGCCGCCAATATGATCTGAACATGCCAGGTCAGACAGCTGTTTGTCAAATGCTGTGTGCGAGTACGCATCAACAGTATTTTCAAAGAGTGAGGCGTTAAAAGATGAACCATGATAATACCCTCATACCTTTCTGTCCTGACACATGTGGCTGTCACAGATTTAAGACATATATGACCACTAGAGACCTCAGGTAAAGGCCTGAGGAAGGAACCAGAGGCAGTAGGGCACTAGAAGACGGCCAGCCTCCAGACTAACATGTATAACACAGTGAAGACCGCTTCTAGAGTATGACCGAGTATATGTGAAGTGAAAAGTGCTAAAGTGGGCACATTACAAAAAGTGACGGACTGGCATCACACACCACCTGGTGTCATGCGTGATCATCTGCCAGTCCTCGCCCTCCAAAAAACATGTTTAGTGGAGTGCGGGCATACACCTAAAGACAGGGATGCACTTCTAAACTAATTGGGGGCCCGGAGGGTGATGTGAGTTTAAAAAACCATAATAGTGCACCTGACAACTATTTATTCTAATGTGGTGACTAGATGGAAATAAAAACGTAAGTGCAGTGAATAGGGACCTTAATTATCCCATCGCCGCTGTGTTAGAGGTCGACATGTTTCTGCCAGTTGTCCAAAAAGGTATGTGGCATTCATCAGGACCAAATAGAAAAAGGGAGGGCTCCTAGTCTGATCAAAGACTATCCACTGGGTGTGGTGACCTATGGTCACTCAACACTAAGAGGGTACATTAACCCTGCTCTTTCAACCTACTTGCCCCATGGGAGTTGGAATGAGGAGAGCCCCTGTAGTCAAACTTTCATCAAGGTGCGCTCTCCACGGAATCACAAGCTTCCTAGGACCGGTTGCTGGCATTTTTGCTTTGTTCGCCATAAGTTGGCAGGGTATGCTCAGACGAGTCCCTTGCTCACTTTACCACTGGATTCAAGCAAGCCTGGCTCAAGACGGCTGAAATGCCAGAAACCGGTCCTAGGACGCTTGTTTCCGGTCCAGGGAAGACATGGCTTGGCAGTTCGGCTGGACTGTTCCCATGAGGCACAGGGTCAGACTGATTTGCATATGGCCATGTCTGAACTGGGGTGGCAGAGTGGGCTAAAGAACGGTGATAGATTAAACCCAGATCAGTTGACTGGGGGTGAGTGCTTGCAATGTTCAACACTCCATCCATCATTTCCTTTGGTTTTTGCTTTGTTCGCCATAAGTTGGCAGGGTATGCTCAGACGTGAGTCCCTTGCTCACTTTACCACTGGATTCAAGCAAGCCTGGCTGAAGACGGCTGAAATGCCATAAACCGGTCCTAGGAAGATTGTTTCCGGTCCAGGGAAGACATGGCTTTGCAGTTCGGGCTGGACTGTTCCCATGAGGCACAGGGTCAGACTGATTTGCACATGGCCATGTCTGAACTGGGGTGGCAAAGTGGGCTAAAGAACGGTGATGGATTAAAACCAGATCAGTTGGCTGGGGGTGAGTGCTTGCAATGTTCAACACTCTGTGGAAATTTAGCTTGTAAACTGAACATTATCTGCGCCATCTTGCCTCTCCCCAGCGCCACGCACAGCGAATGCACGGCTGCCATTTTAGGCACCCCACTCTCTCCTCGCTCATTTTCGATCGCCAGTGTGTTCCCCTGGCGCTGCGAGCATCCCCCGCGCGCCGGCCACCCCCGCTCTCTCATACACGGGCCATAAACCCTCTCATTCTGCGCGACCCTGCCATGGAACCACATCCCACGCCTGACCGACATCCCATACATGGTCATGCCTCTCTTTGATAACCCCCTTCCTCTGCGCCCCATTGTCCGAACCGATCCCAGGCCATCACCTAGCCCTGCGGATGCAGTTTATTGCCCCTACTGTAAGGGAAACACCCCACATCAAAGGGATTACAGTGGATCAAAGCCCCTACCCCCTGAGACCCGGCCGGTTGCACACACCCCCGGGAATTGGCGGAATGTCCAGCTGCGTGATAGCCATCTTCTACTGTAGATATGTGTGGGAACGAGCTTGAAGTGGGGGTTCCAAGGATGTCTTTCCGTACATCAAAGTCTCAATAAGAATGTACCATGTGTAATAAAGCAATAAACCTGTGTATAAGAGGCCAGGCCTCAGAGATGCAGTTAGAGCACCTCGTGACGATACCTTGCTGTCTGATCTGATGTGTTCTGCTCCGACGGAATAAAACTTTGTTTCCTGCCTTCCAGTCTCCGGCGCCTGCCTCTTTCATTGGTAAATTATCGAGTGGTATGAGAGGCGATTACCGCCGGGCAATACTTGAAGGGTTATCGACTGAAATTGCCGCTACCATTTAACAACTCCATCCATCATTTCCTTTGGTTTTTGCTTTGTTTGCCATAAGTCGGCAGGGTATGCTCAGACGTGAGTCCCTTGCTCACTTTACCACTGGATTCAAGCAAGCCTGGCTGAAGATGGGTGAAATGCCAGAAACCGGTCCTAGGAAGCTTGTTTCCGGTCCAGGGAAGACATGGCTTGGCAGTTCGGGCTGGACTGTTCCCATGAGGCACAGGGTCAGACTGATTTGCATATGGCCATATCTGAGCTGGGGTGGCAGAGTGGGCTAAAGAACGGTGATGGATTAAACCCAGATCAGTTGACTGGGGGTGAGTGCTTGCAATGTTCAACACTCCATCCATCATTTCCTTTGGTTTTTGTTATATTAGGACTTCAAGTTACTGGTGTCGTAGCTTTTCCAGAATGTTCACTAATATTAGTACTTCCACCTCTCGTAATTTGCATGTGATGGGCTCTCCGACAACTTCACATCTAAGAGACTATCACTAGTATAATTGTCACTGTTTTCACCTCCCCCAGCTGATTCCAAAACTTTATTCCCTATTTCTCTATTTTTCTTCTCTTGTGTACCATCCTCAAACTCCTCACCTGTCAATGCTGGATACAACTTAGCTTCCTCTATCATGTCCATTCTCCATCTCTTCTGTTAAGCGTCTCACCTTGCATCAGTGTAAGTACGCACTGCTTTTCTGGCTCTTCCCTGATATGTTTCCTTCTCTTTGTGGTAAACTGCACGCTGCCAGGCATTGAATGCTCAAACTGTGTAGGTCTAGGCTGTGGTTTCATCTCATATAAAATCCTCCTCAAGCTTTCAATGATTATCCGTTAAATGCACCATAGTGTGGAAATGCCATTGCACCTTCTTTCTCAGTGATCTCGTTCCATTGTTTAAGCCAAATACAAGTGTTTAGTCCTATATTTATCATCATATAATGACCTATGGTATCTTCAGTGGAGCTTCTTATCCCTCCCTAACAGATATCATCACATCTTCCCTATTCAGATCTCACATGACATTAAAAGGTTTTTATTTTTTCCACAAGATATCACTAATCACAATTAAATTACTTTTTTCAGAACTGAACCCAAGAATTTGCTTACCATTTGCATTCCAAATCAACAACTAATAACAACGCGGCACTTTGTGACAAACACAACCAATGACAGCGTGGCATCACACCAACCAACGAATCCCAGCACGGCACACTTTGATGTCGGTCTCACTCTTTGCAGCGGTTAACCCTCCCTTACAATGTTTACAAACACACTCCCTTCAGTAATACGCAAACAAAAAAATGCAATGCAAATAGCAACAAATAACAATTGTCTGCTTAACGAAAGATATTGACCGAATGCAATCACATAAGAATCAATTTGGCTACTCTGACACACATTTGAACGAAACCTTGACCAACGGGGAATCTCCCTGATCAGGTCAATTTATCTCTGCGCAGCAGGGTTCCAATCCCTGATCATACCTCACTGTCACACATAAAGATAAGCTCCCTATCTCAATTAAGCTCTTGACGACGTATCACAACAGACCCCACAAAACCTTACTAGCCAATTACAATAAAGTGTCGTTTACACTTTTAATACCATCCCGGGATCTTGGGTTATGTTGGACCTGTTAACACTTCAACTTCTTCACACAAAACACCATATTCACAAAACAATCAAAATACTTCCTCCAAACATCACACAACTGTTGTAATAACCCAAGCTAAGCATAAGCCATAGACGATCACCCCATTAATACTCACTCCTCTGCTGTTACCACTCCACCACAAACTGCTGGAACTCTGACAATCCTCCAAGTCAAACTATGGGCTCTGGAATGGGTGCTGGGACTGGGATTTTAACTATTCTCATGTAAAACCTTCTAACTCCCTATCTCAGGGCATAAACCATCTTCTCCTACCATCTAAGAATGTATCCAATGCGGACTCCTTTTTCCTGACCCCCTGCAAAGGAAAGCTCCTGGAACCTGAGGAATAAAAGGAGTTAGGATCAACTTGAATCTGCTAATTACGGAGATACCCATTTAGCCACACAGTAAAGTTCAGAATCAATTGATTGGATTAAGTATGGATTTATAATAAATTCAAAAGCAAGCTAATATATATCAGTTAAAGAAACATAGTATAAAAATCCAAAATCAGTATCGGATATCCAAATCAACTGATAAAATTGATCTTCAATAACAGAATGCAAACGAGGAATTTGGTAGCCATTACAAAAGATTAAAAAACAGCATGTAGTGAGTAGATTGTTTCGATCCTCTTGCATATACATGAGTTTGTCTAAGGAAACCTACTAAACCCTATTCTTGCTGGGAATCAGAGAACCCTATTAATCAGGGAATGCAGAGAAAGTTGTCAGCATAGCAGAACCTCTGTAGAAGTTCTCAAATGTAAAGTATATTTTATAGCATAAGCCACACATCAGAGATGTCGCAAAGAGGTCTGTACTTCTTAGAGTCTAAGGGGAATCTGAGCAATGCTAAAGTACAATGTCCAATTATACCCAACAAAAGAACCTCCCAGAATTCCAGGCCAGGTCTAATTAATTTCATCTTCAGACAGCGAGAAGTTGGCAACTGCGCTTGAGATTTCTTTCCTTTGGTCAACACAGTAAAACGTCCTTAAATGATTTCCGACTCCATATTCTGCTCCGACCGTAGTCCTCTCTTGCTTCATTAACACCTCTTATCCTTGCCAAAAGCTATTCCTTTTAAGCCTTACTATCTCTTTCACACAATGTGCCTTTCTTTGACCATGAGCTCCTTTAACTGCACCTGCAGAGAAGAGGAAAACATTGCATCCAGAGCAAGCATTCACATACAAATTTACATTGTGAAATCCACAAGCTTAAGCGTTTAATCAACTTAGTATGGCAAGTATTTCAGTACACAGTATAAATGCATGATTACAAATATGTATATAGTTACAATATAGGTGTAGAGCACAATTCAAATGAATACATTTTCAGTTTGGAAATAAATGGAGAATATAGTATAAAGAAATATGTAAACATGTGAGAAATATGTTATTCAAGCCACACAGATATATATAAAGAACATCAACAGGTTGTTACTGTAAAGAAAATGTTAATATACACACATATGTGTCAAGATTACACAGTAGATGCACTTTCTGTAACTGTTCAAGTGCACTACATTCCATTAATAAGGTTACCTCACACAAGTACTTAAGGCCATATGTACACATACCGTTTGTTTAATTTCACATGAAAGGGAGGAGCCAAAATTATGCTGCCCCAACTGTCTGGAAGGATTCCAAATCAACACTAGCTTGCATCCACAGCAACTGTGGAATGTCATCTGTGATAATGGGTCCCAGCGAGTCCAGGCTACTGGCCGCCTAGCACGTTGGGCACACCTTGAAGACATGCTGGACCATCTCATCAAACTGTGGAAATCAGATTTTGCTTCAGATTCTATATTTGTTTCACAATCCCCTGATGCCCTACATAAAAAAGTTAGAGCACCTATATGGTGAGACATCTCATAATTGCCTGCTGGTGTCCCCTAAGGAAGCATCCTTCCCCCAAAATAGACAGCTCATGCTGGATGTTGTGGGGTGAGACCAAGCTCTTCCGGGGTCCTGTGTGATGCATGAGTTATCAGGGCAGTACAATCTAATTCACAGACAGCTCTCAGGGCAATCTGCAGGCAGTATTCTTCTTACATCCCTTTTAAAATCTTTTTGAATGGCATAGACAGAGGACAAGACCGTCCAACCACAAACTTTACATACTTCTCCGTCTCTTGGGCATTGTCCTCCTTCTCTAGAGTCGATTAATAACTTTATTCGGCAGATTAAAAAAAATCCATAAAAGTACAAACGTAATATCATCGATGAAAATTGTACAGACATGAGAATTCACAAATATGTTAAAAAATAAGTTAAAACAACCTCATCTCAAACTATCTTTTACCTCAGTTATATTGTCTTCATAATAAAGTGCATACAGATATGAAAACACACAAATATATTTCAACTTTATTTAAGCCAACCTGATCTCAAACCATCCTTTTCCTGAGTTATATTGCCTTTCTAATAAAAAGAGCAACATTTAAACACATAAATGTGTTGTCACGTACAAACAGGTAGCTTAGCGCAATCTCTAATTTTATGTGCCAGAAAGATTGGTGCAAAATGGTATCTCCTCAAATGTGTGTAGAAACCACAGAAAATCACATAGTGCTGAGTGCTTTGCATAGTGCGCCCATCACAAGGGCAAGGTGTCATATCTTACCAGGAATGCAACTAAATGATGCACTGTGCAAGCATGAAATCTAGACAGTACAACACGATGCTGAATATTAGTCACAAAAGATAAGTAATATTGACAACCAACCTGTAGGGCAGATGAAGAATTAGACAACAGTCAACTTCCTTAACTCAGCACACAGTCTACAATTCTGCCTATAATTTAGAAAGCATGTCTTGATACAACTTTTATCAAGGGTCAAGGATTTAAGAGGATCTTGAAAAACAGAAATAATAAATAAACTACCAAAGGACGCACCAATGTAGGAGAGCCAAAGTGTGTTTAAAACATGGTCCAGAGCAAGTCAGTCTGAAATGACTGCGTAGGTGAAACCAGTTTCTGCTTTGGCCAGTTAGAGTACCACAGTGATAGGGATTTTACAAAGAGCAAATCTTCCAAGAATTGCAGACCAACCTCCCTGTGTATGATCACTGATGAGGTCTAGGTGGGTAGGCATAACAGCCGTTCAAATGGAATTCTACTCTACCTGGAGGGGGCTGCTGGAAGTATAACCCCACAGACTATCTCCAAATGTGGCTGTGGAACTTCCTCTAGCTTTGTATATGTCTACCATCTCTTTAACCGGTCAGCTGCCCAACTTGTGTGAAAACCTAAAAATCCCCTGTCATCTTGTACCTAGCATTAGTGAACTGTTGAGTCCATGTGCTATTGCTCGCAAAAATAAATCCCTAAATAACAAAACGAGATAACCCTAACAATATGTGAATCCCCAATAAAGAAAGATCTACATTTGTGCATCTTCTTCCCACAACCCATAATAATTGTTTTGGATTTAACAATATCCATTTTCTTGGAAGCCATAAAATCCCCAAATAACGTCATCAGTTTCTGCAGGCTGTTTGTTGTCCTAGATAGTAAAACAGCACCATCAGCATATAACAACACAGGGACAGGCCTACCTATTGATGCTGGTGCTTCAGCCTGTATAGCTTGGAGAGCACCATCCAACCCATAAAAAAAAGGGAAAACAAACAAGATGGCAGTACACACCCCTGTCTAATTCCCCTCTTCACTTTAAAGAGGGGAGAGTGTTCCCCATTTGGGCTAAACCAGCCCTTCAATGAAAGGTTTCTGTAGAAGTGGGCCAAAAAAACAAATAATCTCCTCCGGGGCACCAAGGGACATCAAAGTAGACCAAAGGAGAGAAAGGTCAACTAAATCAAAAGTGCAACTTCAATGAGCAAAACAAAGCTAAAAGGACTCAGACTTAGCCCTGGTATACTTGCCAATCAGCAACTCAAGGTTCACACATTGTTTGATTGTGCCCAAAACCTCCCTAAAATCAAACTGCACCTCTGAAAGTATGAAGTTTTCTCATGCCCAATCCTCAAGTCTCGACAGGAGAACAACTGCTCATTGCTTTCACTGAGGAGTCTAGGAGGAAAATGGGGTGATAACATTTGGGTTCTGCCTTGTCTCCCTTCTTAAAAATTGGGACAATAACAGACACAGCCCAGGAAGGAGGGGTTATATTCTGTTTCTGCATTAAACACCGGTGTCAGGATGGAGCTCCATAGCTCCCTCAAAGCTTTAAAGGCATTGACCCGGACTCCATCTGGGCCTAGGGCCTTCCCACCTATGCTTTGTTTGAGGGCAGAGGAAAACCTCTTTAAGAGTGATATCTAATAGAAAACGGTTTGAACATAGGCCTTGGTCAAAAAATATGCCACCCATTCCTCATAAGGAAAAAAAGAATAGAGCTCTGGAATACTCTCATTCTTAACAAAGGGTGCATTAACCATACTCCAAGACAACTTAGTGTCATATGTCTTGGCAGCCTTTAGCAGTTTAGACCATGCCTCTTCTTACAATGCCTTTGTCCTGCTCGCTAATACCTGGCTACAATCCTTGTGTAGTAGTCTAATAGCTAATCGATCCCTTGAGGCACTATGTAAAGCTGATTTCAGGAGCTTAGAAGCCAAACTGCACAAGTGGTCAAACCACCCGCATTGTTGGGACTTATTAGAAATTGTTGGTCATGTAAGAAGCATGCTTAGTGACCTACTGATCATGTGAAAGGAAGCCAATAACTTTTCATGATTCACCACCATCTCGAAACAATAATCAAACTTCCTTCATACTAGTTGAGGTATAATGGAGCTAAGGTCGTTCCCTGCCCTTTTCTTACGTAAGCCATTGGACCTTACTGGAGCAATATTAACTACACATTCAGTTTCTCGAGCAGTTTTGGCCTGGAGAATATGGACAGAACAAGTGAGCTGTGATTGCTCATTACAATCCGGATAACACAAAAAGAAATAACCAAAATTATTAGCTTGGGAGGAGACAAGAACATGGTCAATAGTAGTAATGTCATCTCTACCTATAAAAAAAGGAATCAACATCCCTTTATCAGTACAACTACTTGTAAGTGAAAGGAGGTCACATTTAAAATGTAATGAACTAAGTGCATCCCCTTACTCATTGTGTGGGAAATGCGGGCTAGCTGCCCATTATGTATTTGTAATCCCACAAATCCGCTTTGGCGGCAAAGGGCAGACCTGGATATTAAAGTCCCCACCCCAAAGTATAAAAATTAAAATCAATTGGGTGCAAGAAGGCTTCCAACCACACTTCCAGTGCATGAACCACCATATTGTAAAAATTGACAACCACTAAGCCAGGACCACTCTTAGATGACAGCCAAAGAAACTGGGAATGAGGTGAAACAGACATAGACCTTTTCGTGATAACCAATAGCGTATATGATATTAAAGGCTGTAGGCCCCTCTTTGCCTGCTGTCAAGAAGATGGCAAGGTACCTAAACAATGGTGAGAAAAGCCTTCAACATAAATTGGGTACGCAAACCAAGTCTCCTGTATGTATATAATATCAGAAACAAATGCCATTTGGAGCCATTCTGTAAGATCAATTCTGTAAGATCCAGCATATTTCGAAGCCCACACATTCCAAGTGACAAATTGGCATGTATCATCTCGGGCTCAAGTAATACCTTGTGGGCGAACCACTATGGGGCCACTACGGGCAGAGATAGCAGACACAGTAGGCTGATGGAAAACAGGGTAAGCAAGGCCAGCACCTTCTGATACATGAAGGAAAACAAGGTCCTCCTGCACATCACCCTAGTTCACCACAAGGTATGTATGAACATTCAAGGTACTCATTTCAGAAGCACTGCCAGGAGGGTTCAGACACTGACAATCTTGATCATCTAGGTGAGATAAGGCTTTAAATGTGTTCTTGATGGGAATGTTGAACATTGTCTGGCCAGGGTTGATGGATGTACTCCCTGCCCTCAGCCCACCCCTGGTCGAAACGGGAGTACTAAGTGGCCGATAAAAGTACCCTAGTGGAAGTGCCTTAATACAGCTTGATGGTTGTGTTATTCTTCTTATGTGCCATAATAACAATTTCGCAATCTGGGGATTCTTGAAATTCACTAAAAGACAGTCCCATGGAGAATCTTTAGGATGGAGGCCGAGCCATGGAGATCTTATCACCAACAGGACCTCCTGAGCCAGGTTCTGCGACCACTCAGCTTTGGTTTGCAGCCAGTGGACAGATTCGTTTTTTAGGGGTTTCAGAATCTTTGCTTGTATTGGGACGTAATTCAGAGATGCCTTTAAGAATTATTAAGTAAGGCGTGCATTCTGGGGGCAATTGTGGGTATCTTGCAAGAGAGCTGCTCGAGTGTGTAGTAGATCTAGATCTTCCACTTGTGCATCCACATCTGCTTCCTCCTCCATGCTGTGCACCAACTCAGCTTTGGGCTTGCCTCCCTATATTCCCCCCTGGGCTCTGTGAGGGAGGTAGGCTATTAGTAGGCTGTGTCTGCTGCATCTTAGAGTGTGTGTTCAGATGTAGAGGTTCTGAGGCAGGTAGAGGTTTGATTTCTGATGTTGTGGGTGATGGGACCTTTAAGGCCTCTAATCTCATATCCAACTTGTCATGGCGAGCGACTAGAGGGGCAAATTCCGACTTTTCTATTTACTTGAACTTCTCAGTGAAACTCTCATAATCTGTGAGATGGGTGCTTGAAGGCCCTCGTTTGGCTCACTGGATGAAGGAGAGATTAATAAGTCACTGGACTGGGAGGATTTATCAAGTGATGAGCTTGTTTGGATAGTGTGTAAGGAGCCAGGAATCTTCTATCTCCTAATAGCTGGTTCAGCTTGGACAACCCTCTTAGGTTTGGACTTAGAGACTGGAGAGGGAATGTTATCAGGACCACACTTATTGTTTTCTCTGATGGGATAACTTAAATGTTCCTGTCGTGCAATGTTTGGAAGTGGGCTAGGCATGCGTGCTAAAGCCAGTGGAGTGGTAGGGGCAATGTCTGTATGTGTATCTAGAACTGGAGATATCACTGGCATTGAATCAGTGGCCGGTGTTTGAGATTTGGTTTAATGATAGCCTCCTCTCTGAGAATGCGATCTCTATGCTCAATTCCCAATTGCCTTCTCCATTATATGGTCGATGAATGTGAGTTTCGATGTGAGGGTATGGATAGCGATATGAATGGGAGCACCCTCTAGTACCGTCTTTTCACCCATCCTCAGTAATGGGGCACAGCACACCCAAGATGACTAAAAGGTTTTTACTCAGTATCTGGGACTTGGTGTTTAATACTTCATCATTCTGGCACTCTGGTGACCCTTTTGATGTTTTCCCAGTGCCACCCAGTGATTGTCAATATTATCTTTGTCCACGAATACCAAATACCATTGTTTTAGGCTATATGTCTATTACACCATCAGCCCTGTAGCCAGCTATAGGCCATTGAGGTCAGACATGCCACAGATGTCATAATATCAACATTCTACACCCGTTAAAAGAATCTTTCATGAAGTGATTAGGAGCAAGATGGTGCCAGCACATAGCATCCAAATGTAATCCAGATGTAACACTCGAATAATGTTCAGGCAGAATCCAAGCTGAATCCAATCAACAACAGTCACCCACCTGCTCCCCTGGTCACAGAGACCTTGGTGACAGCCGCCGCCTCCACCCAAAATGACACCAGTGCAAAGTAACTAGAGGGGTAAGAGCTTGATGCCCAAATAGTGTCTGTGTTCTGAGGCTCCTTGATGAGAGAGGTTCCCCTAAGTCCTCTTCCTTCAGCTGTCCACACCACTCACAGGCTTTTCACAGATGGTTGATGAATCCATGGCCACTCAGACATGGCACTGACAGTGAAAGACCACCCACCACCCTGCCGAACACCCATATCCACCCATCTACAAGAGTAAGTCAAGTACAGTGACGATTGGTGACGTCAGCAGCAGTGCAGGCAGGACCAGGCTTCTAACTGCAGAGTTGCTCTGTGAAATGTTTGGCTTGGGAAGACTAGAGATCACTTACTTCTCCAGGCCTTACACCAGGCAAAAGTTGCACAGAAATCATGCAGTGCACTCAGCACACAACAGGACCCTACTGTGTTACCGTAAGGCTATTGCAGCCAGGCCCTGCACTGTTGTTGGGAGCCCGGTCGGCTAATCGATGAACTTGGGAGCAGCTACAATCACGTCGGCCATCCTGGCAGGCTCCCTGAAGTGTGATGCATGAGAGTGTGGGAGGGCACGAGTGCAGCAACAGGTAGAAGTCTTGACTCAATTCAATGGAACTAAATTGAGTCACCAACCCAGGGTGTTGGGGCAAATAGTCAGATGGGTTTTGGGAGCAAGGTTTATATTCTATTGAAAGAAGTACTCCTGAAGCTGTAAAACTCATTTTTCGATTAGAGGTGGGAGTTTTGATGCTGACTCTTAGAAAAAAGGGATCTATTTTTTGCGGTCCATATGCACTGTGAAGACATGCCCATACAAGTACAGATGGAAGTGTCTACACACTCAGTGAATGGAAATGACTTCCTTCTCTTTTTGGGAACACCTCTGTTTGATGGATCTGAGTGCTCATCTGGTGTACACCACTGGGAAACACTCGCCACACTTCTGCCTTTGTGACACAACCACTTCCAACCCCTTAGGGCTAGGATTCACAGAAATCTTAGTCTCCTTGTCGGAATCAAAATATGTTTTGGTGGCCTCAGCTGACAATGCATCTTTGGTGTTTTGGAACATCATGTCATGGGCTTTTTCCCATGATTTTATTTTTTTGTCCACATTTGTCAATATGCAAGACCATATCAGAAAAGGGGTCCGTTTTTACTGGGACAGGGGTACCCAGTCTCTCCATAAGGAGGAGATGTTTTAGACATCCTGGGTTTTTAGGAGTGATGTTCCCCCGTCCGGTCAAAAGGACTAACTTCACTGAAACAGGCAAATAAAATAGTGACTCTGACACAGACCAGCCAAAGCCTGTGAAGCATAGGACCAAATAATTAGAAAGAGGGAGGAAACAGAAAAGCAACAGAAAAGCAAAAAAAACCCAAAAAACTAAGTTTCAAAATTACAAATTGGAAGGCTGAGATTTATCTTATTTCTATATGCTTCTAACCATATGTCCCACAATTCCCAAAATGTTGTTTTCTTACTTAACCTAGTAGCTCGATCGAGAGTTGCCTCCCTTTGAGTGAATCCATTCTATCTCTGTGGAGGAACATGGAAGTATCCATTTGATACACAATTCCCTTCTTGCCAACAATATTAAAACAAAAAGAATGTTTTTTTAAATTTAGTAAAGTTGCCATTATCTACCACTCCT
This sequence comes from Triturus cristatus, assembly GCF_964204655.1. Taxonomy (NCBI): domain Eukaryota; kingdom Metazoa; phylum Chordata; class Amphibia; order Caudata; family Salamandridae; genus Triturus; species Triturus cristatus. The sequence goes on along the minus strand of NC_140593.1, from coordinate 714,154,529 downwards.
GTTAAAACCCCCAAAATGACAATATCAAAGCTCACCTTTAGTTCTTGACCTAAGATCTCTGATACAATCTTACCCACTTTCTCCCAAAAGGACTGGATCGAGGAAAACTGCCAGAACATATGTGCTTCATTCGCATTATCTTCTCCGCATTTGGGGCATTTTCTTACTGTCCGTCTTCCCATCTTTGATAAACTCTGAGGTGTCCAATATGCCTTATGGACAGTAAAGAGATGTTTTTTTCTTAGTGGGGCAGATCTCATGTAGCGCCATAAATAAGCCATAGATACTTGCCAAAATAATTCATTTTCCTTATCCGGCAGTTCCCTCTTCCAGCTTTCCATCAATGAATTCTGAGTCCCTTCTTCTGCCTGAAAAACCTTACTAGCCAATTACAATTCAGTGTCGTTTACACTTTTAATACCATCCCGGGATCTTAGGTTATGTTGGACCTGTTAACACTTCAACTTCTTCACACAAAACACCATATTCACAAAACATTCAAAATACTTTTTCCAAACATCACACAACTGTTGTAATAACCCAAGCTAAGCGTAAGCCATACACGATCACCCCATTAATACTCAATCCTCTGCTGTTACCAATCCACCACAAACTGCTGGAACTCTGCCAATCCTCCAAGTCAAACTATGGGCTCTGGAATGGGGGCTGGGACTGGGATTTTAACTATTCTCATGTAAAACCTTCTAACTCCCTATCTCAGGGCATAAACCATCCTCTCCTACCATCTAAGAATGTATCCAATGCGGACTCCTTTTTCCTGGCCCCCTGCAATGGAAAGCTCCTGGAACTTGAGGAATAAAAGGAGTTAGGATCAACTAGAATCTGCTAATTTTGGAGTTACCCATTTAGCCACACAGTAAAGTTCAGAATCAATTGATAGGATTAAGTATGGATTTATAATAAATTCAAAAGCAAGCTAATATATATCAGTTAAAGAAACATAGAATAAAAATACAAAATCAGTATAGGATATCCAAATCAACTGATAAAATGGATCCTCAATAACAGAATGCAAACGAGGAATTCGGTAGCCATTACAAAAGATTAAAAAACAGCATGTAGTGAGTAGATTGTTTCGATCCTCTTGCCAGTCAGTCAGTCAAAGCCACTTTAATCGATTAATTAAAATCATAAAAGTATATCACTATAATTCATACAGATAATTAAATACATTTTGATAATGCAATATAATACAAAATCATAAAAATTCATCCAGACAAGTGCATATATCACTAAAATCATAATCTAGGCTGGGCATCGAGTATTTTCCTTGACCGCGCCGCGGCAATCAGAAAGTTAGCAATGTTGAAAATATTCCATGGGCAGTCTAGCAATTGCAAATACATCAGTGCAGGTTTAACTTGAGAAAATCCTCTCCCTTGCAACAATGGCATAATATACTTCTTTCTGCTTTCTGCATAATATTTACAAAATAAAATAAAATGCGCAGTATCTTGAATTGAGCTACCATCACAGTTACAACGAGCAGTATCTTCTGGTTTACTCCAGCCTTGAAAACTCCCTAAAGTAAAATGAATCAAATTAAAAGGAAATCTGGTCAACAGCCAGCCGTGATAGTGTTTCGTGACCAACTTAAGATAAGGCTCAATCTGGGGGGAGGTTATTAGTAAAAAATGAGCCCTTACCGACACTTTTTGAAGTTCCTCTCCCTCCCGCTCTTGATACCTTAAATTCAAAAACTGAACTTTAACCCAGCCAATATCCCTCTTAGTAATCACTTCTGGGTTCTCAAAAATCTCTGGGCGCCCTAGATTATAAAACATTTTCCTAATGTACAAGAGCCAAGGGATATCGGCCACTCTAGCTAATCCAATACAGTCTTTTAAAATCAATCGATTTAGGGAGAGTTCAGGGTTCAACCATATTTTCAACCAAAATATTAGGGGGGCCAGACTTATACGATCAGACACATAATCCATCCCCAATTTGTGATGTATTGAAAAGTTTGGGGATGATTGGGGGGTGGAGAGGAGTGAACAAAAAAAAATTATTTTCTACAATCTGGACTCCCTCCGCTTTTTCATACCCCCAAATTGCAGCACCATAGACCGCTAAAGCTAAACATTTCGCCCTGTAGATGGCAAGAACTGCATCACATGGTTTGCCACCCAAACGTCGGGCAAAACTTAGTATAGCGGAGGATGCTCTACCTACACTATTCTTTTCTGCTATAAGCTGTGGGGCCCACGAACATCTATCATCAAATATGACCCCCAGGTAGGTAAATGCCTTTACTCTTGTGACCTCCACTCCTTTACAATAGAAATGTTTAACTTTATTTTTCCGTGTACCCAGGGACATAACATGCGATTTTGAACTATTTACCACTAGGTCCAGTGCGCTCATGAACTCCCCAAAGGAGTTCAGTAGTCTCTGTAATCCCAGAGGGGTACGAGCCATTAGGACAGCATCGTCCGCGTATAGAAGAACAGGGAGGATACTGTTCCCTATACGCGGAATATCCAAGCTGACCTTACCTAAGGTTAAATCTAACCTATTGATATATAATATAAAAAGTAAGGGGGCCAGGATGCATCCTTGGCGTACCCCTCTGACCGATTTAAAGTGACGTGTGCATTTGCCCTCATGGGACACCCTTACTGCAGCGTGCAAATCTTTGTGCAATTCCGCTAGAAAGTAAACAAGACAAGGATCAATCCCCAGATCCAACAGGATCGTCCACAGCCACGATCTGTTCACCAGATCAAAGGCTGTGGATAGATCCATGAATGCCAGATATATGGATCCTTTAGTGGCTTTTGTATACTTGTTAATTAACAAGTACAGGTTAAGGCACTGGTCCATGGTACCTCTGCCTGATCTAAAACCGTATTGGACCTCCGATAAAATCCCTCTCTCCGTCACCCAGTCTGAAATTTTATTCAGGATCACTTTACCCAAGATTTTGACCGCTGAATAAATTAATGAGATGGGCCGGTAACATCTCGGGTCACCCCTCTCTCCCTTTTTAAAAACCGGTATAATGATTGATTTCGACCAAGACTCCGGAAACCCATTTCTCTTGCATATACATGAGTTTGTCTCAGGAAACCTACTAAACCCTAGTCTTGCTGGGAATCAGAGAACTCTATTAATCAGGGAATGCAGAGAAAGTTGTCAGCATAGCAGAACCTCTGTAGAAGTTCTCAAATGTAAAGTATATTTTATAGCATAAAGCCACACATCAGAGAAGTCGCAAAGAGGTCTGTACTTCTTAGAGCCAAGGGGAATCTGAGGAAAGCTAAAGTACAATGTCCAATTATACCCAACAAAAGAACCTCCCAGAATTCCAGGTTAGGTCTAATTAATTTCATTTCAGACAGCGAGAAGTTGGCAACTGCGCTTGAGATTTCTTTCCTTTGGTCAACACAGTAAAACGTCCTTAAATGATTTCCTACTCCATATTCTGCTCCGACCGTAGTCCTCTCTTGCTTTATTAACACCTCTTATCCTTGCCAAAAGCTTTTACTTTTAAGTCTTACTATCTCTTTCACACAATGTACCTTTCTTTGACCATGAGCTCCTTTAACTGCACCTGCAGAGAAGAGAAAAACATTGCATCCAGAGCAAGCATTCACATACAAATTTACATTGCGAAATCCACAAGCTTAAGCGTGTAATCAACTTAGTATGGCAAGTATCTCAGTACACAGTATAAATGCATGATTACAAATATGTATATAGTTACAATATAGATGTAGAGCACAATTCAATGAATACATTTTCAGTTAGGAAATAAATGGAGAGTATAGTATAAAGAAATATGTAAACATGTGAGAAATATGTCATTCAAGCCACACAGATATAGATGTATATAAAGAACAGCAACATGTTGTTACTGTAAAGAAAATGTTAATATACACACATATGTGTCAAGATTACACAGTAGATGCACTTTCTGTAACTGTTCAAGTGCACTACATTCCATTAATAAGGTTACCTCACACAAGTACTTAAGGCCATATTTACACATACCGTTGGTTTAATTTCACCTGAAAGGGAGGAGCCAAAATTATGCTGCCCCAACTGTCTGGAAGGATTCCAAATCAACACTAGCTTGCATCCACAGCAACTGTGGAATGTCGTCTGTGATAATGGGTCCCGTCGAGTCCAGGCTTGTGGCCGCCTAGCACGTTAGGCACACCATGAAGACATGCTGGACCATCTCATCAAACTGTGGAAATCAGATTTTGCTTCAGATTCTATATTTGGTTCACAATCCCCTGATGCCCTACATAAAAAAAGTTAGAGCACCTATATGGTGAGACATCTCATGATTGCCTGCTGGTGTCCCCTAAGGAAGCATCCTTCCCCCAAAATAGACAGCTCATGCTGGATGTTGTGGGGTGAGACCAAGCTCTTCCGGGGTCCTGTGTGAGGCATGAGTTATCAGGGCAGTCCAATCTAATTCACAGACAGCTCTCAGGGCAATCTGCAGGTAGTATTCTTCTTACATCCCTTTTAAAATCTTTTTGAATGGCATAGACAGAGGACAAGACCGTCCAACCACAAACTTTACATACTTCTCTGTCTCTTGGGCATTGTCCTCCTTCTCTAGAGTCGATTAATAACTTTATTCGGCAGATTAAAAAAAATCCATAAAAGTACAAACGTAATATCATCAATGAAAATTATACAGACATGAGAATTCACAAATATGTTAAAAAATAAGTTAAAACAACCCCATTTCAAACTATCTTTTACCTCAGTTATATTGTCTTCATAATAAAGTGCATACAGATATGAAAACACACAAATATATTTCAACTTTATTTAAGCCAACCTGATCTCAAACCATCCTTTTCCTGAGTTATATTGCCTTTCTAATAAAAAGAGCAACATTTAAACACACAAATGTGTTGTCACGTACAAACAAGTAGCTTAACGCAGTCTCTAATGTTATGTGCCAGAAAGATTGGTGCAAAATGGTATCTCCTCAAATGTGTGTAGAAACCACAGAAAATCACATAGTCCTGAGTGCTTTGCATAGTGCGCCCATCACAAGGGCAAGGTGTCATATCTTACCAGGAATGCAACTAAATGATGCACTGTGCCAGCATGAAATCTAGACAGTACAACACGATGCTGAATATTAGTCACAAAAGATAAGTAATATTGACAACCAACCTGTAGGGCAGATGAAGAATTAGACAACAGTCAACTTCCTTAACTCAGCACACAGTCTACAATTTTGCCTATAATTTAGAAAGCATGTCTTGATACAACTTTTATCAAGGGTCAAGGATTTAAGAGGATCTTGAAAAACAGAAATAATAAATAAACTACCAAAGGACGCACCAATGTAAGAGAGCCAAAGTGTGTTTAAAACATGGTCCAGAGCAAGTCAGTCTGAAATGACTGCGTAGGTGAAACCAGTTTCTGCTTTGGCAGATAGAGTACCACAGTGATAGGGATTTTACAAAGAGCAAATCTTCCAAGAATTGCAGACCAACCTCCCTGTGTATGATCACTGATGAGGTTGAGGCGGGCAGGCATAACAGCCGTTTAAATGGAATTCTACTCTACCTGGAGGGGGCTGCTGGAAGTATAACCCCACAGACCATCTCCAAATATGGCTGTGGAACTTCCTCTAGCTTTGTATATGTCTACCATCTCTTTAACCGGCCAGCTGCCCAACTTGTGTGAAAACCTAAAAATCCCCTGGTAATTCCTGTCATCTTGTACCTAGCATTAGTGAACTGTTGAGTCCATGCGCTATTGCTCGCAAAAAAAATCCCTAAATAACAAAACGAGTAAACTCTAACAATATGTGAATCCCCAATAAAGAAAGATCTACATTTGTGCATCTTCTTCCCACAGGCCATAATAATTGTTTTGGATTTAACAATATCCATTTTCTTGGAAGCCATAAAATCCCCAAATAACTTCATCAGTTTCTGGAGGTTGTTTGTTGTCCTAGATAGTAAAACAGCACCATCAGCATATAACAACACAGGGACAGGCCTACCTATTGATGCTGGTGCTTCAGCCTGCATAGCTTGGAGAGCACCATCCAACCCATAAAAAAAAGGGAAAACAAAAAAGATGCCAGTACACACCCCTGTCTAATTCCCCTCTTCACTTTGAAGAGGGGAGAGTGTTCCCCATTTGGGCTAAACCAGACCTTCGATGAAAGGGTTCTGTAGAAGTGGGCCAAAAAAACAAATAATCTCTTCCGGGGCACCAAGGGACATCAAAGTAGACCAAAGGAGAGAAAGGTCAACTAAATCAAAAGTGCAACTTAAATCAGCAAAACAATGATAAAAGGACTCAGACTTAGCCCTGGTATAAGTGCCAATCAGCAACTCAAGGTTCACACATTGTTTGATTGTGCCCAAAACCTCCCTAAAATCAAACTGCACCTCTGAAAGTATGAAGTTTTCGCATGCCCAATCCTCAAGTCTCGACAGTAGAACAACTGCTCATTGCTTTAACTGATGAGTCTAGGAGGAAAATGGGGTGATAACATTTGGGTTCTGCCTTGTCTCCCTTCTTAAAAATTGGGACAATAACAGACACAGCCCAGGAAGGGGGGGTTACATTCTGTTTCTGCATTAAACACCGGTGTCAGGATGGAGACCCATAGCTCCCTCAAAGCTTTATGGGGCATATGCATCAACATTAGCATTTGCGATTCCTTATTAGCGAAAAATAAGGAATCGCTAATAAGGAATAGCAAAAGGCTATGCATGTAGGAATCGCTATTCAAATAGCGATTCCTTAACATTCCTTATTACCGAATCGGTAATACCGAATCGGTAATAAGGAATACCTACCCATTCATTCCTATGGGCTTGGAGGCCCATAGGAATGAATGTAAAGCCATTCTGTATTAGCGATTCGGTATTACCGAATCGCTAATAGCTGGAGCACTTTCAAGGGTGCCAGGGTGTCAAAAGGACACCCTGTTGCACCCCTGAAAATGATATGTGCACATATGTTGCACACACACATGCTCTAAGGGCATGTGTGTGCGTAACATGACACTTTGAAAAATGCACAAAAGTGCATTTTTCAAAGTTTTTGCAAATTACCATGCAGTTCATCTTCATGGTAATTTGCTCCCCTTATTAGCGAAATCGCTAATTTTTTAACTTTGATGCATTGCATTTAAGGAATCTCACTTTGGGATTCCTTAAATGCAATCGCTATTTAAGGAATCGGTATTTAAGGAATCCCTATTTAAAGAATCGCTATTTAAGGATTCCTTAAATACCGATTTCTGCTTTTGGGTTGATGCATTGGGATTGGGTATTTTTTACTTAATACCGGGAGCTAATAAGGAATCGGTATTTTACCGACTGGATTTTGGCTTGATGCATAAGGATGTATATGCATTGACTCGGACTCCATCTGGGCCTAGGGCCTTCCCACCTATGCTTTGTTCGAGGGCAAGGAAAACCTCTTTAAGAGTGATATCTAATAGAAAATGGTTTGAACATTGGCATTGGTAAAAAAATAAGCCACCCATTCCTCATAAGGAAAAAAAGAATTGAGCTCTGGAATACTCTCATTCTTAAGAAAGGGTTAATTAACCATACTCCAAAACAACTTAGTGTGATATGTCCTGGCAGCCTTTAGCAGTTTAGACCATACCTCTTCTTGCAATGCCTTTGTCCTGCTCGCTAATACCTGGCTACAATCCTTGTGTAGTAGTCTAATAGCTAATCGATCCCTTGAGGCACTATGAAAAGCTGATTTCAGGAGCTTAGAAGCCAAACTGCACAAGTGGTCAAACCACCCGCATTGTTGGGACTTATTAGAAATTTTTGGTCATGTAAGAAGCATGCTTAGTGACCTACTGATCATGTGAAAGGAAGCCAATAACTTTTCATGATTCACCACCATCTTGAAACAATAATCAAACTTCCTTCATACTAGTTGAGGTATAATGGAGCTAAGGACGTTCCCTGCCCTTTTCTTACGTAAGCCATTGGACCTTACTGGAGCAATATTAACTACACATTCAGGTTCTCTAGCAGTTTTGGGCCTGGAGAATATGGACAGAACAAGTGAGCTGTGATTGCTCATTACAATCCGGATAACACAAAAAGAAATAACCAAAATTATTAACTCGGGAGGAGACAAGAACATGGTCAATAGTAGTAGTGGCATCTCTACCTATAAAAAAAGGAATCAACATCCCTTTATCAGTACAACTACTTGTAAGTGAAAGGAGGTCACATTTAAAATTTAATGAACTAAGTGCATCCCCATACTCATTGTGTGGGAAATGCGGGCTAGCTGCCCATTATGTATTTGTAATCCCACAAATCCGCATTGGCGGCAAAGGGCAGACCTGGATATTAAAGTCCCCACCCCAAAGTATAAAAATTAAAATCAATTGGGTGCAAGAAGGCTTCCAACCCCACATCCAGTGCATGAACCACCATATTGTAAAAATTGACCACCACTAAGCCAGGACCACTCTTAGATGACAGGCAAAGATACTGGGAATGAGGCGAAACAGACATAGACCTTTTCATGATAAACAATAGTGTATATGATATTAAAGGCAGTAGGCCCCTCTTTGCCTGCTGTCAAGAAGATGGCAAGGCACCTAAACAATGGTGAGAAAAGCCTTCAACATAAATTGGGTACGCAAACCAAGTCTCCTGTATGTATATAATATCAGAAACAAATGCCATTTGGAGCCATTCTGTAAGATCAATTCTGTAAGAGCCAGCATATTTCGAAGCCCACACATTCCAAGTGACAAATATGCATGTATCATCTCGGGTGGGTGAACCACTATGGGGCCACCACGGGCAGAGATAGCAGACAGAGTAGGCTGATGGAAAACAGGGTAAGCAAGGCCAGCACCTTCTGATACACGAAGGAAAACAAGGTCCTCCTGCACATCACCATAGTTCACCACAAGGTATGTATGAACATTCAAGGTAGTCATTTCAGAAGCACTGCCAGGAGGGTTCAGACACTGACAATCTTGGTCATCTAGTTGAGATAAGGCTTTAAATGTGTTCTTGATGGAAATGTTGAACATTGTCTGGCCAGGGTTGATGGATGTACTCCCTGCCCTCAGCCCACCCCTGGTCGAAACGGGAGTACTAAGTGGCCGATAAAAGTACCCTAGTGGAAGTGCCTTAATACAGCTTGATGGTTGTGTTATCCTTCTTAGGTGCCATAATAACAATTTAGAAATCTGGGGATTCTTGAAATTCACAAAAAGACAGTCCCATGGAGAATCTTTAGGATTTAGGCCGAGCCATGGAGATCTTCTCACCGACAGGACCTCCTGAGCCAGGTTCTGCGACCACTCAGCTTTGGTTTGCAGCCAGTGGACAGATTCGTTTTTTAGGGCCTCAGAATCTTTGCTTGTATTGGGATGTAATTCAGAGATGCCTTTAAGAATTATTAAGTAAGGCGTGCATTCTGGGGGCAATTGTGGGTATCTTGGAAGAGAGCTGCTCGAGTGTGTAATAGATCTAGATCTTCCACTTGTGCATCCACATCTGCTTCCTCCTCCATGCTGTGCACCAACTCAGCTTTGGGCTTGACTCCCTATATTCCCCCATGGGCTCTGGCCATTGCCATTCGGGCAAGCTAAGATGTCTCTGTGAGGGAGGTAGGCTATCAGTAGCCTGTGTCTGCTGCGTCTTAGAGTGTGTGTTCAGATATGGATGTTCTGAGGCAGGTAGAGGTTTGATTCCTGATGTTGTGGGTGATGGGGCCTTTAAGGCCTCTAATTTCATATCCAACTTGTCATGGCGAGCGACTAGAGGGGTAAATTCCGACTTTTCTATTTACTTGAACTTCTCAGTGAAACTCTCATAATCTGTGAGATGGGTGCTTGAAGGCCCTCGTTTGGCTCACTGGATGAAGGAGAGATTAATAAGTCACTGGACTGGGAGGATTTATTAAGTGATGAGCTTGTTTGGATAGTGTGTAAGGAGCCAGAAATGTTCTATCTCCTAATAGCTGGTTCAGCTTGGACAACCCTCTTAGGCTTGGACTTAGAGACTGGAGAGGGAATGTTATCAGGACCACACTTATTGTTTTCTCTGATGGGATAGCTTAAATGTTCCTGTCGTGCAATGTTTGGAAGTGGGCTAGGCATGCATGCTAAAGCCAGTGGAGTGGTAGGGGCAATGTCTGTATGTGTATCCAGAACTGGAGATATCACTGGCAGTGAATGAGTGGCCGGTGTTTGAGATTCCGTTTAATGATAGCCTCCTCTCTGAGAGTGCGATCTCTGTGCTCACTTCCCAATTGCCTTCTCCATTATATGGTCGATGAATGTGAGTTTCGATGTGAGGGTATGGATAGTGATATGAATGGGAGCACCCTCTAGTACTGTCTTTTCACCCATCCTCAGTAATGGAGCACAGCACACCCAAGATGACTAAAACGTGTTTACTCAGTATCTGGTACTTGGTGTTTAATACTTCATCATTCTGGCACTCTGGTGACCCTTTTGATGTTTTCCCAGTGCCACCCTGTGATTGTCAATATTATCTTTGTCCACGAATACCAAATACCATTGTTTTAAGCTATATGTCTATTACACCATCAGCCCTGTAGCCAGCTATGGGCCATTGAGGTCAGACATGCCACAGATGTCATAATATCAACATTCAACACCCGTTAAAAGAATCTTTCATGAAGTGATTAGGAGCAAGATGGTGCCAGCACATAGCATCCATATGTAATCCAGATGTAACACTCGAATAATGTCCAGGCAGAATCCAAGCTGAATCCAATCAACAACAGTCACCCACTTGCTCCCTGGTCACAGAGACCTTGGTGACAGCCGCCGCCTCCACCCACAATGACACCAGTGCAAAGTAACTAGAGGGGTAAGAGCTTGATGCCCAAATACTGTCTGTGTTCTGAGGCTCCTTGATGAGAGAGGTTCCCCTAAGTCCTCTTCCTTCAGCTGTCCACACCACTCACAGGCTTCTCACAGATGGTTGATGAATCCATGGCCACCCAGACACGGCACTGACAGTGAAAGACCACCTACCACCCTGCCGAACACCCATATCCACCCATCTACAAGAGTAAGTCAAGTACATTGACGATTGGTGACGTCAGCAGCAGTGCAGGCAGGACCAGGCTTCTAACTGCAGAGTTGCTCTGTGAAACGTTCGGCTTGGGAAGACTAGAGATCCCTTACTTCTCCAGGCCTTACACCAGGCAAAAGTTGCACAGAAATCATGCAGGGCACGCGGCACACAACAAGACCCTACTGTGTCACCGTAAAGCTATTGCAGCCAGGCCCTGCAGTGTTGTTGGGAGCCCGGTCGGCTAATCAATGAACTTGGGAGCAGCTACAATCACGTCGGCCATCCTGGCGGGCTCCCTGAAGTGTGATGCATGAGAGTGTGGGAGGGCACGAGTGCAGCAACAGGTAGATGGCTTGACTCAATTCAATGAAACTAAATTGAGTCACCAACCTAGGGTGTTGGGGCAAATAGTCAGATGGGTTTTGGGAGCAAGGTTTATATTCTATTGAAAGAAGTACTCCTGAAGCTGTAAAACTCATTTTTCGATTAAAGGTGGGAGTTTTGATGCTGACTCTTAGAAAAAAGGGATCTATTTTTTGCGGTCCATATGCACTGTGAAGACATGCCCATACAAGTACAGATGGAAGTGTCTACACACTCAGTGAATGGAAATGACTTCCTTCTCTTTTTGGGAACACCTCTGTTTGATGGATCTGAGTGCTTGTCTGGTGTACACCACTGGGAAACACTCGCCACACTTCTGCCTTTGTGACACAACCACTTCCAACCCCTTAGGGCTAGGATTCACAGAAATCTTAGTCTCCTTGTCGGAATCCAAATATGTTTAGGTGGCCTCAGCTGACAATGCATCTTTGGTGTTTTGGAACATCATGTCATGGGCCTTTTCCCATGATTTTATTTTTTTTGTCCTCATTTGTCAATATGCAAGACCATATCAGAAAAGAGCATGTCATAAGGTGCACAAATTATTCAATTCTATTCTGCATTGATAGACACAGTGCCAGACCAGAAATACCCGTGGCTAAATTCCCCGGTTTCTTATGTATGCTGAGATTATATTTGAGCGTAGTATTCTTATGAGATCACCATAAATTTTAAAAGGATGACCAAGTCACATCATTTCAAGTGTTTTCAAGTATATTCTTGTTGTATGAAACGAGAAACGAAATTTTGTGTTTTAAAATGAGATAACTATTATAAACCTTTTGAATAAAAATGAACTTTTTTGAATAATCTTGACGTGGGGAATGAATTATATGATTGCCCTTCCCGTTTTCTCAATGTGTGGTGCACCTGTGCTTATGTTTTGAAATTGTTAGGTCCGTTTGGACTTGCATTGTATCAGTGGGTGCGATCCAGTGTGCACACTTACCCCTAGTAACTACATAGGGATATAAATATAGAAGGGATAGCAGCTTAGGTGCTGGTCAATAGAGGGCTCCACTGATCTGGGTATGCTTCATACTCTTTTTTTTTGCATACATATCAGAAAAGGGGTCTGTTTTTACTGGGACAGGGGTACCCAGTCTCTCCATAAGCAGGAGATGTTTTAGGCATCCTGGGTTTTTAGGAGTGATGTTCCCCCGTCCGGTCAAAAGGACTAACTTCACTGAAACAGGCAAATAAAATAGTGGCTCTGACACAGACCAGCCAAAGCCTGTGAAGCATATTACTAATTATAGGACCAAATAATTAGAAAGAGGGAGGAAACAGAAAAGCAACAGAAAATTAAAAAAAATACGTTTCAAAATTACAAATTGGAAGGCTGAGATTTATCTTTTTTCTATATGCTTCTAACCATATGTCCCACAATTCCCAAAATGTTGTTTTCTTACTTAACCTAGTAGCTCAATCGATAGTTGCCTCCCTTTGAGTGAATCCATTCTACCTCTGTGGAGGAACATGGAAGTATCCATTTGATACACAATTCCCTTCTTGCCAACAATATTAAAACAAAAAGAATGTTTTTTTTAATTTAGTAAAGTTGCCATTATCTACCACTCCTGTTAAAACCCCCAAAATGACAATATCTAAGCTCACCTTTAGTTCTTGACCTAAGATCTATGATACAATCTTACCCACTTTCTCCCAAAAGGACTGGATCGAGGGAAACTGCCAGAACATATGTGCTTCATTTGCATTATCTTCTCTGCATTTGGGGCATTTTCTTACTGTCCGGCTTCCCATCTTTGATAAACTCTGAGGTGTCCAATATACCTTATGGACAGTAAAGAGATGTTTTTTCCTTAGTGGGGCAGATCTCATGTAGCGCCATAAATAAGCCATAGATACTTGCCATAATAATTCATGATCCTTATCCGGCAGTTCCCTCTTTCAGCTTTCCATCAACGAATTCTGAGTCCCTTCTTCTGCCTGAATAAACAGCCAGTACCACTCTGCGATTTCTTTCTGTAACTTGGGTCGTAGTTTTATCCTAGATTCGGCCTCAGTGTTCCACTCATCCTTTTCATCCAGTGTGTTTGCCCAGCTGGCTAATTGACAATATTTAAATTTGGAGACAGAGTTACTGGAAACCTCAGACAATCTTTGCCATGAAATTAATTTAGAGTTTTCCAAGAGTTGACTCCAATAGTTAATCCCACTCTCTCTTAGCGGGGTTGCTAATGAGTCCAAAAGACAGGCCGGGGTGCCCAGAGAGTCCCAAATAGGAGCGGAATCACAGTAGTATGGTATTTGCAATGTAAGTCTTATGTAGTACCAAATCTTGGCTGCATTCTGAAGGATTTTTAGTTTGACTTTTAAAAAAGAATTGGGGTGACCAAATTTAAAGAGAAAAACTTCTGATTGAACTTGAGAATCCTTTACAAGAGCCTTTAAATAAGGAGCTAAGCTGGAGCTATCCTTTAAAAGCTGACGAAAGTTCTTTAAATTAAAGGCTCAATAGTATTGGTATAAATCTGGGGTGGCTATACCACCACGCTCTTTCTTCTTGCGTAGTTTCATTAGGGCAATTCTAGGACATTTGTTTCCCTAGAGGAAACTGTTGAACTCTCCTTGTATTTTTTTAACCATGTTTTTGTTAAATTCTAGGGGGATAGTGTTAAAAAGAAAAGAAAACTTTGGAAGCACCAACATCTTTAAAAGATTAGATCTGCCAAGAAAGTACAATGGCAGCACTCCCCAAGGCTGCAGTTGTTTTCTAACTGATACAACTAACTTATCAAAATTTATTTGAGCTAGTTTTTCCAGATTATGAATGATTTGTACTGCCAAGAATTTTATTTCTTGCCTTATCAAATTGCTACAGTGTTGTGTATTCCATTGCATCAATTCTGTTTTTTGTTGATTTACGGAATATCCAGATACGCTTGCAAAATGATCCAATGTTTCCCAAATAGCCGAGAGAGAGTTGGTAAGATCACCTGTAAAGATCATTAGATCGTCGGCATATAGACCAATTTTTTTTGATAATCCATTACAAGCAAAAGGTTGGATATTTTGGTTTGCCGTTAGTTTGCAAGCCAGGGGCTCGACGTAAATATTGAAAAGAAGGGGGGAAAGGCGACAACCCTGTCTAGTCCCTCTACCGATTTTTATAGGTTTAGAAAGATTCCCATTTACTAACACCTTTGTCAGTGGATTTTTATAAACTGCTTTAATTGCTGTTAAAAAAGGTCCTCCAAGGTTAAGGCGTTCTATCATTTTATACAAAAATTCCCATCTAACCTTGTTGAAAGCTTTAGCAGCATCTAGTGTCAACACTGTAAGGGGATTCACACACACCGTCGCCAAATCTATGGTCGCGATTAGTTCATGGGTTAACTCATAAAGTTGCCTCCATCTTATAAAACCTTTTGGATCGGTGTGAATTAAAGATCCTATCACCTTATCCAATCTTTTTGTTAAAGCCTGAGTTAACATTTTGTGGTCACTGTTAAGGAGAGAAATATGGCCTATATGATTCACATGCCCTGGGATTTTTATTTGGTTTTAAAAGTATAATTATGGTGGCTATATCCCAAGACGACGGGAGATTCCGTCTACCCAAAAAAACAGAGTTGAACAACTGTAGTAATATCGGGGCAAGTTCCTCTTTCAGCAGAGTATAAATCTCATTTGGGAGAGCATCTGGACTATTTAGTCTCTCTTTTTCAAGTCCTTGCAAAGAAGAAAGTTCAATGTCTTGAAGAAAGTCCTCAATTTTTTTATCATTAACTTTAAAGTCTTCTTTATAGAGGTCTTGAAAAAAAGAGACAAATGCATCCTCAATCTCTTCTTCATTGGAGATTATATCACCAGAGGTTTGACATATGAGGTCCCTAATTTGATTTCTTGTCTGGTTAGTTTTTGCCTTCCATGCTAGCAATTTACCACACCCCTCTCCATAATTGTGATTCGACAGTTTGCTAGCTTCCCATTTTTTTCTTATAATTGCTTCAAGATAATTGTCTACCTCCAATTTTGCTTCTTGCAACTTATTCTTTAATTGTGCCATATTTAAATTTCCTGAATTTTGTTCAGTTTCTGCTTGAAAACTTTGGATTACATTTTTCAATTCATTTATCCCAACCTTAACTTTTTTGTTGTGCTCAATCGATAAGGACGTTACAATACCTCTTAGGTAGGCCTTATAGGTGTCCCAAACAATATCAGGTGGGGAAAAATCCATATTAAACAGAAAGAATTTGTTTGTAGCGTTTTTCAATTTCTCTACTATCCAATGATCTAAAAGTAGCGATCTATTTAAAGTCCACCTACTAGAGAGTAGCCTTGTTTATAGCGTAACCTCTAAGATAACTGCTGAATGATCAGATAGGTGTTCCAGGGCGTGAGTAACTTTGATCGTGTTTTTTCTAATATAGTTGTTCACGATAAAGAAATCGATCCTCGATCGATGGCCATACTTTTTATTATGAAAAGTAAAAGCTCCCCTGCCCGTCCCAGCCTTAGCTCTCATCGACCTCCATATATCTACGAGGCCTATATCTGTCATTAGTTGTTTTAAGGTACTTCTCATCTCATGAGTTGCCGCACTCCTTATAGATGTAGTATCTTGAGTTGAGTTTAAAACAACATTAAAATCGCCACCGAGTATAATAGGGCTTTTGATATCTATCAGATGAAGCAATAATGACTGTAGCGGGGCCGCGTCATCTGTATTGGGTCCGTAATATCCCACAAAAGTCAGCCAAGACCCCTGTATTTTCACTGTAGCTATTGCCCATTCTACTAAGAGGGTCAGCCCTACATTCTCCCAAAATAACTTGAGTAGATTTTTAAAAAGTAGTGTGACTCCCTTTGTCGGACAGGTTTAGGTAGTACACACACAATGTTCTACCCATTTTTGTGTTTTAAGTATTTCGGCCCATTCATCTTTCAGTAGGTGAGATTCTTGTATTATGATCACCTCGCTATCCGAAAGTCTCAATTACTCTAAAATCCTTTTCCTCCTTGAGACTATTCTAAGACCATTAACGTTCCATGATAACATTTTTGTTTTTTTTGGTCTATCTGAATTGGTCATATGACTCGTGGAGTTTAATATATTTCTGGCATTTATAACTCTTTGAAAGAGCTGAGCTGTGCCTTGGTCTGATTGGATCGTATCGACTAATGAGTTTTTTTTCTTTTTTAACCCTTATGCTCCCCCACCCTGTGCATACAACTGAATCATTTTTTTGTTTGTTTTTTATTTTTTGCCAGTGACCCCCCCCCCTTTCCCACCCCGGGGAACCCTCCTAATACTACTTGAGGTATCTGGATGGTTACCTCTTATTTGAGCTCCATTGCCACAGGCGGGAAAAAATATAGTGATTATTTACGATGTGCCTTTATTTGTTCAATGAAATTGCTGACTTCGGTTGGATCCCTGAAGTTGTGCATTTTGTTGGCCCACATCACTTTTAGGGAGGCTGGGAAACGTAGGTTGGCAGTAGCGCCCAATCCTCTCAGCTCTTGGATGAATTTCCCAATCTTCCATTGTCTATCTTGAGTTGTGCGTGAAATATCTGATCTGACTTTGAAAGACCGTTCACCCTTCTTATATATATTTGCTTTAAGGCCTCCTGCTAGGATTCTCTCTTTAAGGGAATATTATTTAAAGTTGACCAGTATTTTCCTAGGATTTATTTTCCCTGGTCTCTTGAGATAAGGATCTCGATGGACTCTCTGAATGTTTTCCTCCAGGGTAGGCTCTTCGATATCCATATTGAATTCTTTTAAAAGTATAACTATAAATGCCCTTATGTCTTCCCCTTCCAGTCCTTCTGGGACATTCAAAATCTTAATGTTATTTCTCCTGGCGTTGTTTTCAAGGACCTCCAGCTTGTTCCGCATTTCTTTATCATTTTCCTTTAGTTTAACAATCTCACTTTTATTTAAATCGACTTTTTTTTAAAGTTCTTCCAGGGAACTCTCAATTACTCCGACTCTATCCATCAAGCTATTAATCTTGTTTTCTAGAGTCTCACAGGTATGCTGAATCTTTTGTTGGTTTATCTCTGAAATGGCAAATTTTTCTCTAACTTCTGTTAGTAAAGTAGATATTAGTTTTTCAATACCTGGTTCAGCGGACTGTTCCAGCTGATCTGATTTTTTCGCCACCGCAGAAGTTACTTTCGGAGACCCATTAATGATATCTGCTGAGCTAGTCACAACTTGTGCACCAAATTCGCTTTCTGCTAATGCCGCTAGAGGGCTAAACCTATTTCCCAGACACAAAGCACTATCCATGGTTTTTGTGCTATCAGGGCCATCCATATTTTGCATGGGAGCTATGGAATCAGGGTTTTGCGTCAAGGCTAAGGATGCGGATACGGATGTTAATGTAGATGTTGTGGTAGAGGAAGAGGTGGAAAGGGGGGTTAAATACACAATTTGAGATTGAAATTTAAAGTATTAGCGGAGTGAAGGTGTAATTTTTACACAATCGGCGTTTCCCTTAGTTCGCTTCTTCCTTGCCCCCGACCGTGGCCCCGATAACTGTCTATCTATCGAGGAACCCTTTGTCGCTTTGTCTGGGGGGGCTAACTGATGACAACTAGTTCCACCTTCTTCCTGCCCTTTCTGGGTGGGCAGTAGTAATACAGTGTTTTGAGCCTTTAAATCCCTGCTTCTCAAAGTATATCTATTGATGGAACTGTCAGTTACATCAGTGGATACTTTATTCAAAGCCTTGCCTTTAGATTTAGATTTTTAATCCTTACCCCCTTTTACCGGAGTCATCAGGGGTTCTATGAGGGGCTTGTTGATTGTACTCCCCCTCAGGTTTTCACCGGCTCTCTGGTGGGTGGATCTTCCAATGCAGACTGAACTGCAATTTAATGTGCGAGTCAAGCAGCAGCCTCCACCCCACTGCTACTGAATCTTATCCTGGCGGCAGCCCCCCGGCCCTGACTGAGCCGACTTGCTGCCTCTGCCCACACACCGTACCGTGGCTGAGATGCCGTTGTGGGGAGACCAGGTGAACACAACTAGCAAAAGAGCCCCCCCGCGGGGAGCTTGAAGATGGCAGCACTCCGCAGGCAGAGCTAGGGAGCCCCGGCCGAGCCTCGACCAAGCCGACTCGCTAGCTCTGATGCAGCGCAGAATACAAAATCCCTCCCTTTGTCACAGACCATAGATCTTCACAGACACACTCAATCACTTCATTCACTGGTGGGGCCCATAACACCAACATTCATTCTCTATTGATCTGTATTTCTAAGTAGGTGATTGTTCCAATCGCTGTAATGAAAGGAAATACCTATTTGTCCCTAATGAGCAATAGATCTACCTAAATTTCTCTACCTCATTAAGACCTGAACTTTACCTTTAGTATTCCCCTCATGGATAGGCCATGGATCACTAGTCGCTGGTTTGAGTAATTTCTAATTCTATAATTACCTTACATCAATACATTTTTTTGTAATAAACAGCCCGACACAATTCTGTAATTAATAAAATGGAATTAATCTAAAAAATGCAGCAAAATCATTAATCAATTAAGCAGCCGATCATCATATTTACCTATTCTGGCTAAATGTTGTCCTCTAAGTCAAATTCAGTCGTTCTTTCTCTCAAATGTAAGAGTTCTGAATATCAGGGAAACAGTCATTCGATCATTTCGTCAAAGATTCAGGGAAACAGCTGTCCTGCAGTGTCACCGTCCTCTCCGTCAGCATAACGTCAGGACATCAAGAAGGCGATCAAAAAGCGAAGCCCTCGACCCTCTCTATTCTATCAGTTTTATAGTAAAATCATTGCAACATTTATCAAAAGTATGGGTCCCAGTTCTCCTGATTGGTGGATTTAGTGTCATTCGTAAAGTTCTCACAGGCATCTTGTCATGAGGTCATGACACGTGTTAATTCCGGTTTTAAGAAGTTGTCTATTGTCTTTGAATTTTGGACGTGGTCCCGGAGCGTCCTTGATAGGCACAGTCTGCCTAGGGTCGCGCAGAGGCCGCAGTAACTTGTCGTTAGCGCAGGTGCACTTTGCCCAGGACTTCGTCTTTGTCAGGTCAGCCATGTTCATCACCTCGGTCGGCCATTTTAACTAGGCCAAAATGGGCAACTTAAGCAAAGAAACACAAAACGTAATTAATACATAAAAATGATTAATAAAATGTTATTCCCTCGCTAAACCCCTTATGTGTGTGTATATTTATCTAGCATAAGCAACACTCATTGCGAGTTATACTCACTTTATAAAGCACGAATCACAAGAACACCACAAAAGCAACGTATATCATGCAATATTCTAATTGTATATCCTTAGTATGCGTACATATTTTAGTTTACGTATTAATTAATCCATGCAAATGCAATTCCCACGTGTATTTCATATATTAGTAAGGTTGGTAAGTAAACACAGCAAACCAATTAGTACAATTACTATTAATTAATTATTCTTATTAATGTAAACGTGCAGAATGGAGGGGGTATACGATTTTCTCAATAAAACCTGCTCCAGCAATCCCCCCGTTGGTGATTTTATCACCACAACAACACCAAATTTTAATACCCTTTTACGGAAAATTCGAAATGTGTTCTTGCTCTAGTTCATAATTTAGTTTCTTCAAATTCTTCTCTTTTTGCCTTTTTATACATACTCTCTTCCCATTCTTCTAATGTTATCTCTTCTAAATCTCTTTCTGGGTCCTTTTCTTTTCTTTTTAGTTTTTCTCTTTTTATTTGATTCTTTGTTTTCTTATTTCTACAACACATACAACCTAATTTTAATACTAATAGTACAAAAATCACACATGTTAATGGAAATAATATTTTACCTATAAATAATTGTACTACCTATTTTAACTAAGACATTTTTAATAGCAGCTATTTTCTTTCCAATTCTTGTCCATACATTTTCTACCTCCAGTGGTACAATTTCATCATGCAATTCAGTAATATTTCTAATGTAAACTTTCAGATCTTTACTTTCGTCTGGAATGTAAGTGCAACAATGTTGAACTTTCAGCATTCCACAGACTCCACCCTCTTTTGCCAATAATATATCAAGGGCAAGTCGATTTTGCATCACCATAGCACGCATGGCAACCATTTCAGTATTGACCAATAAGAATCCTCCAGCGGTGCTTGTTGACAAGCGATCCACTACTATAGATAATTTTCTAATTTTGTTTGCATTCAGAGATATTCCCACTGCTGGTATCAATGCTCCAAAAATGTCAGCCACAATTTCTGTCCAAAATTCTCTCTTTCTACGTATTATATGATTACTTAAACTATGTACACCATCTTCTCCTCTTTCCATGTGAAAGATCTTTGGAAATACCAGGCCTACATAACATGTGCCATACCAATGGTCTGGCAAACGATAATATGCCTTGTTCCCACAGATAAAATATAGTCCAGGGAATACTGGATCTCTTCCACCTTTAAATCCCCATCCCCTTCTGTGACCTATCTAAAGCTATTGTTGGAGTAGACTCTCCCTTCATTAAATGTTTTTCCATTTCTATATCCCAAGCTGTTTTCTCCACTCTTCCTTCTGATGCCTTTCTATGCATTTTATGTCTTCTTTCTTCGACCATATCTAAAAATGTCTTTTCTTCTTTCTGCAAACTGTAAGTCAAAATACTTCTAAACACAGCTTCTAATGTTAATTTGTTAGTTTCTAAGAAAAATTCACCTAATATTTTAGCAGGTTTCACCTTATTTAATTTATTGTTAGCAGGTACTAGTGAGAAAATGTTATCTACATCTGAATAATAATATTCTAATTTTCCTGTCTGATAAAACAAACTAGCTATTACACTACACGTTATTCCATTTGTTGCCGGTAGGTGATGATAAGTCACTCCCTCTGCAACCGAGGCAGGTAACTGCATGCAGACGTAGCAGTCCCTTACATCCATAGTTTACACATATTCATACAACAATTTTGAAAACACATTGTTAGAAAAATCGTTTATAGACCTATCTTTATGCAAATGAATGTTAGTTTCTACAGTCGGTACTACCTTTGAAATTTTACCTATATTAGTTTTATTTTCACCATGTCCTTCTAATGTATCTATAGTAACTTTAAAAGAGATCACAAGAGCAAGTATGCTCCACAGAAGCATTAGCAATCCTGTACAACAGCATCACAATTTACACCATCTTTTCATGAAGGTACATTTACCTTTATTACTTTCTATGTTAGACATCTTTACTAAAATGGACCGTGTCTTTTTGACTTAGCCTCTTCTACTTGTTCTTCCAGTCTCTTTAGTTACAATTGTTTCTTCTCCATTAGATTTCTCCTGACTTGTGACTTTGTTCACCTGTTCAGTTCTTGGTGAATTTACTCGAGTCAACCGATATCTCAGTCTCTTTATTTTATTTGGCCAAACTTAGTTTTTAGCAGTTCTTTTCAACTTACTTTCTTTGTAATTCTTTTCATTTCTCCAAGCTCTTTTCCTTAGAACTTGACCTTCAGGTATTTCGTTCTCGCTTTCTTCAGATTCTTGCTTTTTTTTTCCAGCAGTCTCTTTTTCCACCACTTGTTTCGATTTCCCTACTTCTGTCCCTCCTCGGGTCTCCGACACGCAATCTTCCTGCTGGCTACTTGTCCCTTCACCTAGCTGGATGTTGCAGTTCCCTACACCTCCTCGGGGGTCTTCCGCAATCTGTCCCTCTCTCTCTGTACCTGTCCCTTGTTCACTTAGATCTATTATTTCAGGTGGAATTTCTCTCAGTCTTTCATCTGGAACTTCCTTTTCTCAAATTTCTTTTACTGCTTCTTCATTATCTTTTCCTTTCCTCTTTTTATGTTCCTTTCTGGGACCTTGTTTCCCTTGTTATAAAGGGAGCAAGTATGCTCCACAGAAGCATTAGTAATCCTGTACAACAGCATCACGTTTTACACCATCTTTTCATGAAGGTACATTTACCTTCTACAGTGCTTCCAGTCTCTTTAGTTACAATTGTTTCTTCTCCATTAGATTTCTCCTGACTTGTGACTTCGTTCACCTGTTCAGCTCTTGGTGAATTTACTCGAGTCAACCGATATCTCAGTCTCTTTATTTTATTTGGCCAAACTTCGTTTTTAGCAGTTCTTTTCAACTTACTTTCTTTGTCATTCTTTTCATTTCTCCAAGCTCTTTTCCTTAGAACTCGACCTTCAGGTATTTCGTCCTCGCTTTCTTCAGATTCTGTCTCAACTTGCTTTTTCTTTCCAACAGTCTCTTTTTCCACCACTTGTTTCGATTTCCCTACTTCTGTCCCTCCTCGGGTCTCCGACACGCAATCTTCCTGCTGGCTACTTGTCCCTTCACCTAGCTGGATGTTGCAGTTCCCTACACCTCCTCGGGGGTCTTCCGCAATCTGTCCCTCTCTCTCTGTACCTGTCCCTTGTTCACTTAGATCTATTATTTCAGGTGGAATTTCTCTCAGTCTTTCATCTGGAACTTCCTTTTCTCTAATTTCTTTTACTGCTTCTTCATTATCTTTTCCTTTCCTCTTTTTATGTTCCTTTCTCGGACCTTGTTTCCCTTGTTATAAAGGGAGCAAGTATGCTCCACAGAAGCATTAGTAATCCTGTACAACAGCATCACGTTTTACACCATCTTTTCATCAAGGTACATTTACCTTTATTACTTTCTATGTTAGCCATCTTTACTAAAATGGACCGTGTCTTTTTGACTTAGCCTCTTCTACTTTACGACTAGTTTCTAACCCAAGGCTTCTAAGCTCCTACATGGTTCTACTAGTTTCTACTTTTCTCTTAATTCTTATTGTTTCCACATCAACAGCTTCTTTGTTCTATTCAGTTTGGCATCTCATCATCCTTGGCCTCCTTCTCGCAATCAAGATACAGAATTTCCGCTTCTTCTTCTCCAATGTCGGACAAGAGAACTCTCAGGATTTCTGATTCTTCTTCTTCAACCACTTTCAGTATAGCCTCCTCTGGATTTCCTTGACTATCTGCCTCTTGTTTTTCTTCAGGCAGGGCCACGTATGTCCATACCGGTAACTTATACTTCTGGTTAGGTTTTCTTGTTCTTCCAGTCTCTTTAGTTACAATTGTTTCTTCTCCATTAGATTTCTCCTGACTTGTGACTTCGTTCACCTGTTCAGCTCTTGGTGAATTTACTCGAGTCAACCGATATCTCAGTCTCTTTATTTTATTTGGCCAAACTTCGTTTTTAGCAGTTCTTTTCAACTTACTTTCTTTGTCATTCTTTTCATTTCTCCAAGCTCTTTTCCTTAGAACTCGACCTTCAGGTATTTTGTTCTCGCTTTCTTCAGATTCTGTCTCAACTTGCTTTTTGTTTCCAACAGTCTCTTTTTCCACCACTTGTTTCGATTTCCCTACTTCTGTCCCTCCTCGGGTCTCCGACACGCACTCTTCCTGCTGGCTACTTGTCCCTTCACCTAGCTGGATGTTGCAGTTCCCTACACCTCCTCGGGGGTCTTCCTCAATCTGTCCCTCTCTCTCTGTACCTGTCCCTTGTTCACTTAGATCTATTATTTCAGGTGGAATTTCTCTCAGTCTTTCATCTGGAACTTCCTTTTCTCGAATTTCTTTTACTGCTTCTTCATTATCTTTTCCTTTCCTCTTTTTATGTTCCTTTCTGGGACCTTGTTTTCCTTGTTCGTTTTCAGAATCTGAACTGGTATCAGAAATCTGCAATCTCCTTCTCAGAGAGACACTTCTGGGGACCAATTTTAGATTTTGTTCTGTGTTCCCCTTTCAGAGTTTTCTTGTGTTTTTGGCTCTTCGTTATCTGATTCAGTACTTGACTCTGATTCATCATAGTATTCCTTTTCTGTGCTGTGCACAGGATTCGGAATTCTCAATGTGCGATTTGCATGAATCCAGTTTTTCAATCCAGCACACTTTACAGCTTTTGTCGTGGTCAGAATGACTTGTCTTGGTTTTCCCCACCTTGGAACCAAACAGTTTCTTCTTCTGTGAACTTTTATCCTCACCCTGTCCCCTGGGCTCAGATCATGGGCTGGCTTCTTTTCAAGAGTGGTGGTGGTGCAGATCGGAGCTTCCGAATCCCCTCTACTTCCACGAACGGAGTGATTTCACAGTCACACGCACACACACATCACACGCTGGTGGGGCCCATTACACCAACATTCATCCTACCACTCTATCCGTGCCATGTATAAGGGGAAACACTTTTCAATCTCAGTACCTAACCAATCTGCATGTACCCTGAGGTCAATGCGATCAACGGATTGCTATAGATTTGGTGAAACAACTTAAACATTCAATATATTCAATAAAACATAACAATGAAATAACCACCCGACACAGTAATTCAAACAGAATATAGTTTATCTAAATCAATTTGTAAGAAAAGCCAATTATATGCAAGATCATTATTTTCCATATTTACCTATTCTGTCTAAAAGTCGTTTTCTAAGTCAGAACTGGTCCTCAGCAAAAAATTTAAGTATCTAGCCGTCATGTAGAGTCACCGTCCTCTCCGTCAGCGTCGGGACCTCTGATCATTGGTTCGGGAAGAAGTGGCACTAGACCTCTCTATTCTACAAATAGTTATACTAAAATTTACATTCTAAAAGTTACAAACAGAACTTTCAAACGTCCGTTAGGCAGGAAAAAATGTCGTCTTGATACATTAAGGAATTTTCCCATGTATTGATAACTTCAAATTCTGAACAGGAAATTAGAAGTCCATAGCTAATTCGTTACTTCTATGGATGTCTCTTTTGGATAAAATGTATCTCGTTCATGGGACCATTATAAGTTCATCAGGTCGGATTATTCTGTCGCAACAAATGTTCTCTTCCAGGGGCATTTGGCATCTCTCCCGGATTTGTCATCATATACATGGCTTTTCAGTTCATGTAGAGGACAGGGTCACAGTCAGCGCAAAGCCTCTTATCATTTTACATCTACTCGAATGCAGGCTGCGGATGGTGGCCATCTTTCAGCAGGCCACAATGGTCAACTTAAGCAGAAAGAAACACAAAACATATTTACTACATAGAAATGATTATACAGTGTTATTCCCCTGCTAATACCCTTATGTGTATGTATTTATCTAGCCATTTGCGACATCAAAAGCCATTAATGCATATTAATTATAAGCGCGAAACAGAATACCATCACATAAGCAACATCTATTCAGTCAATTTGCTCACCAACTTAGTTCACTTATTATTTTAGCCATGCAATTGCACTCCCACGTGTAATTCTTTCGTTAATAAGGTTGGTTAGACAAAACTCGACAAATCTTAGTAATTAATAATTAATCAGTAGTATTTTAAATACTGAAATACGGAAATGAAACAGATATTTGGTTTTATAATGAAAACCCTGCTCCAGCAATCCCCCCTTCGGTGATATATCATCACCACAAAATCAAAACCCCCCAAAAAAAATTTCATTTCCCCTTTTAGAAGAAATTCAAAATGTCTTCTTGTTCATTTTCTAAACTCTTGTTTCTCTTTCATCATCTCTTTTTGTTTCTATATACATGTTTTCCCTAAGTTCTTCTAATTCTATTTCCTGTGGATCCCTTTCTGGTTTCTTTTGTCTCTTTTTAACATTTTCTTGTGTTGTTTTCTTTTTATTTCTTCTGTATCTACAACACAAACACCCTAATCTAAGAATTAATAATGTAACAACTGCACACGTTAATGGAAATAATACCTTACAATGGGCCTCATGTAGGTAGCTAAATACCGGTCGGTAACGACCGAAATTCGGTAAATATCCCGTTGCCGACCGGTATTTAGGCATTTCAGATGTAGGAGGCATGATTTAAGGATTTGGTAATTTACCGAATCGGTAATGAATCGGTAAAATACCGAATCGGTAAAATACTGATTCGGTAAATTACCGAATCCTTAAATCATATGTAGGGAGCACTCAAGTGAGTGATTTTTTGTATTCAGGATTCGGTATTTACCACCAAATACAGGTTGGTGATAAATACCGAATACCTTTCAGAAATCTATTTTTTCCTGTTTTGACAGTGCCATGTGGCAGACATACATGCCTTTAGGGCATGTATGTGCGCCACATGTGCACACATGCACGAATCAGGGGTGCAACAGGGTGTCAATGTGACACCTTGAATATGCTCCCCCCTTACCGAATCGGTATTTACCGAATCGGTATTTACCGAATCGGTAATGGTGAATGGCTTCCCATTGATTCCTATGGGCCTCCAGGCCCATAGGAATCAATGGGAAGGTATGCCTCATTACCGAGTCGGTAAATACCGATTCATAAATACGGATTTTTTCCGATTCGGTAAAATTTACAGATTTTTTATCTACATACTATTTACCGATTCTTAAATACCGAATCGGTAAAATTCGGTATTTATGAATCGGTAAATAGTATGTTACCTACATATGGCCCCAAATATGGTACTACCTATTTTGGCTATAAAATTCTTAATAGCAATCATCTTACTAGCCATTTTAGTCCAGATACTTTCAGCTTCCAGTGGTACTAATTCTTCATGCAAATCAGTAATATTTTTGATATAGACCTTTAGATCTTTGCTTTCATCAGGAATGTAAGTGCAACAATGTTGAACCTTCAGCATTCCACAGACTCCACCCTCCTTTGCCAATAGAATGTCAAGGGCAAGTCGATTTTGCATCGCCATAGCGCGTAAAGCAACCATTTCAGTATTTACCAAAAGAAAGCCTCCAGCGGTGCTTGTTGACAAGCGATCCACCACTGTTGACAGCTTCCGAATGCCAAATGCATTCAGTGAAATTCCCACTGCTGGTATTAAAGCTCCAAAAATATCTCCTAGAATTTCTGTCCATGTTTCTCTTCTATAGCGTGTTAATGGATTAGTTTGTTCTGCATCTTCTACTCTATCCATGTGAAAAATCTTTGGAAAGACCAGGCCAACATAACATGTGCCATACCAATGGTCGGGCAACCTGTAATAAGCCTTGTTCCCACAAATATGATACACTCCCGGAAAAACTGGATCTTCTCCTCCTCTAAATCCCCATCCGGTTGCAATAAAGTATGTATCATGGCACTCACTAGTCCCTATGAAATAATAATCATACTGGGATTTCTTCCTGGTAATGCATAATTTGCCTTTCTGTGGAGTATCTAGAGCCAAAGTTGGACTGGCCCCATTTTTCAACTCTTTTTCTTTCTCGATATCCCACATTGTTTCACTCATCTTATGTCCTTCTGCTTTCTTATGCATGTTCAACCTTCTTCTCTCAACCATGTCTAGGAATGTTTTCTCCTCTTCATTCAAACTGCAGGTTAAAATATTTCTAAAAATATATTCTAATGTCAATTCGCTAGTTTCAATAAAAATCTCACCTAAAATGTTAGCTTCTTTAGCAGGATTCAGTTCTTTATTCATAGGCAGCTGCCCAAGAATATTATCTTTATTAGACATATTATAATCTAACTTCCCTAATAGATAAAATATACTAATCAACACACTACATGAGATTCCATTTGTAGCTGGAAGGTGATGGTAAGTCACTCCCTCTGAAACCGATGCAGGTAATTGTATGCAGACATAGCAATCCCTTACTTCCATTGTCTTTACGTATTCGTACAATAATTTTGAAACTACATTGCTAGAAAAATCATTAATATACCTATCCTTGTGTATATGTACATTGTTAATTCTAGTTGGAACTACTTTCTGTGAATTCTTCCCTATGTTAGTTATATTCTCAGTATGTCCTTCTAAAGTGTCTATTGTAACTCTGAAAGAAATTAGTAGAGCAAGCACGCTCCATAGTAGCATTAATAGTCCTGCACAGCAGCAGCACATTTTGCACCATCTCTTCATGAAGGTACATCTACTTTGATTATTCTCAATGTTAGCCATCTTGTTACTTTGACCGTGTCTTTTGACTTAGCCTCTTCTACTCCACTACTGAACTTTTAGGGCAGCAAGTATGAAGTGAAGACAAGGCTAGGTAAAGCTGTTATGTATATTTATTAAGTAAAACAGAGAGCCGTCCCTGGAGAGACCAAGGCATAGAAAGTAACTGACAACCTTCAGAACATTCAACACCAGAAACCTCTCAACACTCTAGATGACATATGAGAGTTCCGACAGTCATCTACTTACATGATATCACCACACTTCCCCCCTTTAAATAAAACAACTCTTAAGAAAACATGTTTATAAAAGGAGAACTGAGAAAAGCAAATATTAAGAGTTAAACATAGTCTCGTAGATGTCGAGGTCTAGAACAAATCCTAGTGCTTTTCCTAACACCATCCCCTCCTGAAACATTAGGATTACATTCACTAGTTTTGGAAGCAAAAGATGGATCCTCTGCAATACGAGAAGTGCTCCACCAGTTACCATTCGACAACTTAACAGCATTCTTTCGTACATCAATGATTTGTTGTGACTCAAGAAATTTAGAAAAACCTTTTCTCACTGACACTGGATTTTTGACTCTAACCCAGTCTCCAACGCACAGTGTGTGAGGTTCTTTTCTAGTTGAAGATTGACAAGATTTAGAACAAACTTCACTTGAAGTTTTCCACGCAGAATCCCATAAACATTTCATGTCACTGCCCTGATGAAAAGATTTAACCATCCAAAAAGGGTACACCTGACAAGATGCTTTCCTGCCTCTCATCAGTTCAAACGGTGACAAGTTGGTTGCAACATGAGGTGAAGTGCGATATGACCAAACAAGATCCTTAATAGCTTGAAAAATACAAACTTTAGATCTGAATGCTGCTTGTACGCATTCCACTACAACCCTATTGAACCTCTCTGTTTTCCCATTACTTTGCGGGTGATATAGAGGAGTTCTGATGTGTTTTATGCCACAGGAACGCAAAAACGAAGTCATTTCATGTGACACAAATTGCACCCCATTGTCAGTGAGAATTTCTTCTGGATACCCTTCTCTGGTGAAAATGGTATTCAAGCAGTTGATAACACTCTTTGAATTTGGTACAGAAATTGGTTCAACTTCCACCCATCTAGATAGATGGTCAATAATAACCAAAAAATATTTTGAGCTGGAAGGGAGAACATGAAATGGACCAAGAAAGTCCATACCAATTTTTTGCCATTCCCTACCAGGAGGAAGAACAGGAGATTCAATGGTACCTTCAAGTATTAACACTTTGTCACTAGTGTTGCAACGTGAACAATTATTTACCATGTTATCAATTTGAGAGTCCATTCTGGGCCACCAGAAACCACTTCTAACTTTCCTTTTTGTAATGGTCGAACCTAGATGACCAGAATGCGCTGCTAGAATAATCTTTTCACGATAGAGACTAGGAGGAATAAGTTTATCACCCCTGACTATTTTACCATTTTCCACTGAAAGTTCATTGTTAACCTTCCAGAATATTTGTAGTTCAGGTGACAAACATTTCTCTTTTGGCCATCCCTTCTTTATTAAAGATGCAACTTCCTTGAGGATAGGATCCTTGTCAATTTGCATGATCCAATCCTCCTCTGCAAAAGATAAATTGTCCTGACCAATGAGTGCTACAAAACACTCCTCGACTTCACTTTCCCACTCTTGATCATAAAAATCTGAAATAGGAAGTCTCGACAAACAGTCTGCTCTGCAATTTTTCCCTCCAGGAATGTATTCCACAGTAAAACTATATTCAATAAGTTTCGTGGACAAGCGTGCTATACGTGCAGTAGTGCGTTTGACATTTTTTCCAGAAAGAATGTCAACAAGAGGGCGATGGTCAGTTTTCAAGATAAAAGATCTACCCCATACATATGGTTTGAACTTCTCCACACTCCAAACACAAGCTAAGAGTTCTTTCTCAATTACAGAATACTTCAGTTCGACCGGACGTAGAGTCCTAGACGCAAATCCAACTGTGTATTCCTTACCATTAGCATATTGCGAGAGAACAGCTCCTAGACCATACTCAGAAGCATCAACAGTAATGATAGTTTGATTTCCTTCTATGAACGCTTGTAGAGCTGGCGCTTGGACTATATGGTTTTTGATAGTTCGAAAACCAGTTTGGCATTTATCAGACCACACATAGATTGCTCCTTTCTTAAGCAGTGCTCTAAAACATTCTGTGGTCTTGGCAAAGTCTTTCATAAACTTAGAATAGAACTCACAAAGACCTAAAAATTACATTAGTTGTTCTTTGTTCTCAGGAGGAGAAGCATCTACTATACTTTTTATAAGGCCAGGTCTGGGTTTGATGACATGTTCAGAGATTACGTGGCCTAAATACTCAATCTCCCTCACTTTGAAGATGCATTTACTTTTTTGCAGAGTCACACCTCTATTCGTTAAGACATTGAACACTTGGTCAATGACGGCATCATGTTCAGCTTCATTTCGAGTAAAAATGAGGATATCGTCTTGAAAGACTACTACATTTGGATTATGTTTGAACATTTCAGTCATTAATCTTTGAAAAACGGCTGCAGCCGATGCGAGACCAAAGGGGAGACGACAAAACTGAAAGACACCATCTGGAGTCACAAAAGCCGTGAGATGTCGGGACTTAGGATGTAATTCAACTTGATGGTAAGCAGCTTTAAGATCAAGTTTTGTGAACCAGGAAGAGAATCCTACTTTTGTGATAAGATCTTCGATACGCGGAAGAGGAAAGTTGTCAACCCAAATGGCTTCATTAAGGCTTCTCAAATCAACACACATTCTCAAGTCTCCAGATCTCTTTTTGGCTAAAACAATGAGAGAAAGCCAAAGTGTGGATTCGACTTTCTCTATTATGCCTTGTTCACACAAAGATTGTAAATGCTTAGAGAGATCACTTCTAATACTCAAAGGAACATTGCGAAGTTTATGTTTAATTGGTATGGTGCCTTCTTTGATCTTGATGAAATGTTGATAATCGGTAATCTTACCCAAACGATCTTCAAAGATCTTTGCATATTTATTTTCCCAAGAGGAAACTAAGTAGGTATCTGATGTAGAGCTAATATTATTTACAAGATTACTACGATCTTGATGATCAATGAATACAGGATTTGGCAGACCAGGTTTGATGGTAAGACCAAATTCCGCTTGATGTATAAGACCAAGAACATTTATTCCTCGTTTAGCTACATACACTTTACCATTGATGATTATGTTGAAAACACTGATTTGTGCCCAAAAATAACCTAATAGGTCAATCCTGCTACCCTCAAAAGCTACTGTAAGAATGTCAGGGGGTAATAGACTTTTGTTGAACCAAAACTTAAGATACTTATCTTGTGACACTATGGTAATGCGTGCACCCGTGTCAACAAGGAGTTGAATCTGATTACTATCAATGAGAACTTCAACTTCTGGATCAGGAATATGTTTCGTAACACAATTTTCTGAACAATTCTTGACTACAACAAGATATTCCTGATTGGTAACATTCTCACTGAATTGACCGTCAGAGTCATCAAGCACACATTCAGAATCCTCTAGTATACATCTTACATTGCCTCTTTTACCACCCATACAAACATTTCCAAAATGCCCCATTTTGCCACATTTACTACATTGTCGGTTAATAGCAGGACAATTTTTGAAGGAAGAAACATGTGTGGATGACCCACATCTATAGCAACTTATTTTATAATTAAATTGTCTGTTAGGCGTAAATGTTTTTCCACCTCTGTTTGGCGTAAAGTTTCTTCCACCCCTAAATGTGGAGGGTCTTCTCATAGAATTCAAAGGAGAAGGAAAAGGTTTAGAATTGACGGCGCCAGAAATAGTAGAATTCGATAATGCAGATTCAAGTTGTTTTGCATCATCCATAGATCTTTCAATGCTCTTGGCAATATCTATCGCTTCATCAAGAGTGGGATCTTTGCAGGTGAGTAATTTTTGTTGTACTTTTTTACAGTGACAGCGAGCAACAAGTTGATCCCTTACAAGTTGAGATGTAAAACTGTCAAACTCACATTTCGCAGCAAGAAGTTTTAACGCAGTAATAAATGTGTTTCTGCTTTCATTTGGTTTCTGCACTCTTGTGAAAAAATTGTACCTATGTACAACAATATTCTTTGTTTTAGCAAAGTATTTATCCAATTGCATTACTGCTATTTCAAACTCGTCAGGATCTTGGTCATCAGATGCTTCAAAGTCAGGTAAATGATCAAAGACGTTTTGACCTTCAACTCCTAAATGGTAGTACATTAAGTTTTTTCTTCTTTCGGGCCTGAATCTCTGTCCATCTATTGTGCCAAGATATGCTTTGAAAGATCTCAACCATAATTTCCATTCAAGCGGAGGTTCTCCAGGTTCTTGTAAAAATTGTGCAGGAGGAGTGACACTCTGCATGTCAGTAAAAGTGCTTGAAAAAAAAAAAAAATGCTTGAAAAAAAAATTGAATGAAATAAATGAAAAAATTAAAAGAGATTTTGAAGTGTAAGAATGAATGGAGAATGAATGGTGCTAAGAATGAGACAGAATGTGCGCTTTTTTTCTAAGATGTAAAAATAAAGAGTTGAAAGATTCCACAAGATGGCAGTGTAAGCTTAGATTATAGATACCAAACTGTATTTGCCAATGTTAACAAAAAAAAAATTATGATGACACATGTAGAAGCAGTGTATAGAAGTTGCAAGTAATCCTTTGTGCAAAAGCTGTGTGTGTCAGCGAAATTGTAGAAATTGTAGACACACAAGGATTACATGGAACCAGGACAAACAAAAGCTGAGCGTGCCAGCGAATTTCTTATTATTGTGAACTGACACGCAGAAGCTGAGCGCATCAGCGCAATATAATATTGAAACTGTCCTTTTGATGAATTTACCCCGTAAATGCTGTGCGCGTCAGCGCGTCTTTCAGTTGCTCTTCTTCTTTTTTTTTTTTATTGAAAATGAAATTGACACTCCAATGCTGTGCGCGTCAGTGCGAAACGAGCAAAGCAACTTTACAGCGTACTCTGCGCACCACGGCAAAAAAAAAATTACGTTCCTTGTTGACGTGTACTACGTCACAAAGCTTGCTCACGATGCAGAGAAACAATGGCGGATTCACCAGCCGGAGAATGCAGGATCACGCGCTTGAAAGCTGGAGCGTGAAGATGGCTCGAGCGAGATACAGCTTGACTGTTGAGCTCAGGTTTGACTGTAATTGTGAATATATTTCAAGCCTCTATTTATACTTCATTACAGTGTGAGCGCCAAAGCGTGCGGGTCCCGGTGTGAGCGCCGAAGTGTGTGGGTTCCGGGAAGAAAGTTAAAATTAAAACCCAGGCTTGAGTTAGAGAAGGGCGCGGCTCTCTGTGTCCCCATCAAAAGAACAATCCAAATGCGCAAATGCCTTGATCATTAGTGAAGATTAAAAAAAAAAATTGTACTCACTGTTGATTTGAAGACAGAAAGTCAAGAAGTCCATTGAAAACAGTGAGAAAGGCAGTACCTTGGCGAACAGAACTCACATCAAGGTAATCTTGCATCATATCTTGTAGTGTATACATTGATTGTAGTTCCAAATCCCATCTTCTGTCGCCAATGAAGTGAAGACAAGGCTAGGTAAAGCTGTTATGTATATTTATTAAGTAAAACAGAGAGCCGTCCCTGGAGAGACCAAGGCATAGAAAGTAACTGACAACCTTCAGAACATTCAACACCAGAAACCTCTCAACACTCTAGATGACATATGAGAGTTCCGACAGTCATCTACTTACATGACATCACCACAAAGTACCCACTAGATTATTACAATCTGTTAGTTCTTAATTTTACTTCTTCACTTTCTTTTCCAAGTGATCTCTTTGAATTTACTCAATTTGGATTTTCGTCACTCTTCACTCTTTCCTCATCATCATCAAACTGTATTAGATCCTGAACATCCGTTTCTTCTCCAATGTCAGACAAGATAACTCTCAGGATTCCAATTGCTTCATCTCCTTCAACCACTTTCAGCAAAGTCTCCTCTGGATTTCCTTGACTATCTGCCTCTTCTTCTTCTTCAGGCAGTGCCACATAAGTCCATTCTGGTGACTTATACTTCTGGTTGGGTCTTCTGATTCTTTTAGTTTCTTCAGATCCTTTTATTTCCTCTCCTTTTGTTTGGTTTTGACTTGACACTTCGTTCACCTGTTCAGCTTTCGAAGAGTTAACTCTTGTCAGTCGATATCTTAGTCTCTTTATCTTATTAGGCCAAAGATCTCCTTTAGCATTTCTTTTTTGTTTTCCCTCTTTACTGTTTCTTTCTCCGATCCAAGTTCTCTTTCTCAGAACCCGACCTTCAGGTATCTCATTCTCACTTTCATCAGATTCTGTCTCAGTTGCCTCTTGTTCATTTACAATTTTCCCTTCTCCAACAGTCTCTTTTTCCACTGATTGAGATTTCCCTACTTCTGTCCCTCCTCGGGTCTCCGACACGCAATCTTCTTGCTGTCTACTTGTCCCTTCACCTAGCTTGTTGTCAATGTTCCCTACACCTCCTCGGGGTTTTTCCGCAATCTGTCCCTCTCTTTCTTTTTCTGTCCCTTCCTCTCCAGGAATTATCTCAGGTGGAACTCTTTCAATTCTTTCATTTGATTCAGGTGTTACCTCTGTAGGAATGTTCTTTTCTTTTCTTTCTTTCTTTTTGTGTTCTTCACTGTTAGTTGGGACTTCAGGCACTTTTTCAGAATCTGGACTCGTCTCTGGAATTTGCAATGTTCTTTTCAGAATTTCTTCTGGTGAGAAAAAAGAATCTCCTGACTCACTCTCCCCCCTTTCAGGATTCTTTTTTCTTTTTACTGTTTCACTGTCTGCATCATCACTGGAATCTGATTCCTCAAAGTATTCCTTTCCAGTACCGTCACTTGGATTTGGAACTCTCACAGTGTGACTTGCATGTATCCAATTTTTCACTCCAGCACACTTTACAGCAGTCGTTGTAGTCAGAATGACTTGTCTTGGCCTTCCCCATCTTGGAACCAGGCAGTTTCTTCTTCTATGGACTTTTATTCTTACCCAGTCCCCTGGGCTCAGGTCATGGGCTGGTTCCTTTTCAAGTGTGGTGGCGTCTTCTCCAACCTGGTGAAACACAGAATGGACTGCGTCAGCCAGGCCTTTACAGTTATCCAAAATCATGTCATCAGTTATAGTCATCAGCTTGTTGACTGGTACAAACGCATGTCTCATTGCACGTCCCATGATTATTTCATGTGGACTCAACCCTGTTGTTCTGTCTGGAGTAGACCTAATAGTAATCAGAACTAGAGGCAAGACATCAGGCCATTTCATTCTTGTGGCTAGGCACATTTTGGCAATTCTGTTTTTGATGGTACCATTCATTTGTTCAACCACACCAGAAGCCTCTGGTCGGTAAGCACAATGTAGCTTCTGCTGTATACTTAATGCTTCACATATTAAACCCATGATTTCATTATAAAAGTGTCCTTCTCTGTCTGATTCAATTGTCACTGGGAACCCATACCTTGGGATGAATTCTCTTAATGGCAATTTTGCCACTGTTATCCCATCATTTCTTCTGGTTGGATATGCTTCCACCCACCTTGAGAACAAACAGACTACCACAAGTACATACCTCAATCTATTGACTTGGGGCATTTCAATGAAGTCTACCTGCATTCTGGTGAAGGGTCCTCCCTCCCTGCCTATTGTACCTAGGCTCACCACTGTTTTCTTTCCAGGATTGAATTGCTGACATATCAGGCATCTCTGGCAGATACTTTCTGCTATCAGCCTGAATTTTGCATTGTACCAAGTTTGCTTAAAGGCTCTTATCGTAGCATCCCTTCCCAGGTGTCCCTGGCCATGATACATACGTGCCATTGTTGACAGCATGCTATTTAGCATGACTGGTCTTCCATCCCTATAGACCCACACATGGTCCTTTTCCCTTGGTGCACAACCTGCTTTTACCCAATCTTTCATTTCCTCATCTCCTGCTTCATCCTGCAACTGCCTCACTTCCTCCCATGTTCCCATCACATTAGTAAACATTAAGGAACAAGAAGACATTTCCTTCTCTTTCCCCCTGTTAATGGAATGATTATTCCTTGCACAATACTGTGCTATGTCATTGGCGAATTTATTCCCAAGGGTAACGAAATCATCACCTTGACTATGTGCAGCACATTTTACAACTGCTAGTTCTTTAGGCAGCTGTATCACCTCAAGCAATTTTCCAACCACTTCAGCATTCTTTATGGGAGTTCCACTTGAGGTCAGGAAACCTCTTTGTAGCCATAGCTGGCCAAAATTATGCCATACTGGCTGTCAGTCATTACAGTCACTCTCACATTTCTTCCAATCTTGCACGCTTTTGTCAGTGCCACCAATTCTGCCACTTGAGTGGATTTAACTCCTTTCAAAGGTGACGCTCCCACAACTCCTGAAACTGTACACACAGCATATGCAGCACTCAGCATTCCTTCATCCGTTCTCAGACAAGATCCATCCACAAACAACACATGATCACTCTCAGGCAGTGGCAGATCTCTTATGTCTAGTCTTGGTTTTGTACAGTAGTCAAGCACATCCAGGCAATCATGATCAACATCATCTCTCACACTCACATTCTCAGCATCTGGCAACAGTGTTGCTGGATTCACATTCACGCATCTCTCAAGAGTCACATTTGAGGCTCCAAGAATAACTTTCTCATATTTAGTCAGCCGACTATGAGACATAAACTGTGTCCGGCTCCTCGTTAAAAGGATTGCCACATCATGAGGTACGAATACCCGTACAGGATATCCCATTATTATGCCCTCACTTTGTTTCAGACTTCTACATGTAGCAGCTACTGCTTTCAGGCAACCTGGTAAACCCACAGCTACTGGGTCAAGTGTTGATGAGAAGTACGCAATTGGCCTCCTCAGACGTCCATGTTTCTGGATTAACACTGAAAGTGCACATCCATTCCTCTCACTGCAGTACAGCTCAAATTCTTTTTCATAGTCTGGCATTCCCAAACCAGGTGCTTCACATAATCTGTTCTTTAATTCTTTGAATGCTGCCATTTCCTCTGAGTTTAATTCCAATGGGTCTTTCACCTCACTTTTAGTCAATCTAATCAATGGTTTGGCTATCGAGGAAAAGTTACTTATCCATTGACGACAATAACCAACCATTCCCAAGAACATTCTTACTTCTCTCTGTGTCATTGGGGCTCTCATTCCTCTGATGATTTTGATCCTGTCAGTGGTCACTTTCCTCAGGCCTTTCTCAATATTATGTCCCAGATACTGGACTTCTTTCTTGCAGAATTGCAATTTGGCTGGAGATACTTTTAATCCTCCATCTGCCAAGTGATTCAGTAAAGCAATGATGTCTACTTCACAAGCTTCACGTGTTTTTGATGCCACAAGCAGGTCATCAATATACTGGACCAAAACTGAATTTTCAGGCATTGTCAAACTCTCCAGAGATTTCTTCAATAATTGATTAAATATCGAAGGGCTCTCTGTATACCCCTGTGGAATTCGGCACCATGCCAAAATTCGCTGGCCAAACCGAAATGCAAAAATCGGCTGGCTGTCATGATGCAACGGGTTTGAAAAGAAAGCATGGCACACATCAATTACTGTGTACCATTCTGCATCATGGGGAATCTGATACAAAATCACTGATGGATTTGGCACAATGGGACAGCACGACACAACAATCTTGTTGATCTTTCTCAAATCCTGTACTATTCTGAACTTCCCATTGGGTTTCTTCAGTCCCATTATAGGTGAATTACATGGGCTGCTCAATCTCCCGTAACACCCCCTGCTGGATCATTTTCTCAATTATGGGTGTTATTCCTTCAATTATTTCTGGTGTCAGTCTGTATTGTGGGATGTTAGGATAAACTATTCCATCCTTTACAGTAATCTTTACTGGATCTACATTTCTCATCAGGCCCACATCTTCCCCAGTAAAATCCCAAACTGCTGCTTTTACTGTCTGTTTTAATTCTGGGGGTAATTCGTCTGGATTGAACACAGCATATGTTCCAATAGCCTCACTCTCCCTATTATCTAGGGTCATTCTGTATAGCACATCCTCATCTGGTGTCTCAAAGGCTATTCCATCTGGGGTACAAAAGATGGTGCAATTCATTTTGCACAGCAAATCCCTGCCTAACAAGTTTACAGGACTGGTATCACACACCACGAACCGGTGCATGTCTGAAAATTTCCCTATTCTAACCCTTACTGGTTCAGTAAGATGGGTTTTAATCTGTGTGTTGGATACACCAACCACTTGGATTGCTTCGTCCGAGAGAGGAAGATTCTTTATATCAGCTGACCTGACAGTCGATCTCGTAGCTCCTGTGTCAACTAGAAAAGTAACACTTTCACCATTGATTTTCCCATCTACAAATGGTCCTGCCTGGTCTATTTCTAGAGATGCTCCAAGTATGCACTCTTCCTCCTCTCTTCGGCACCGTCAGAAGTCCCCCTCAGAATCACTTCCCCCATTCCTCAGCCAATATTGTGACACAGCATTTGCACGTTTTGGCTTGTTTACCTGTTCTTCATTGTAGAATCCCGAATCCTGGCTGTACTTCTGGGATCCTCTGTTTTGCGGCAAGGGCGGTTTTGGCTCCTGATTCTGCTGCTTAACAGCCTTCTGCTGTTGCTGCTGGTGATTACACCCCTCGTTCTGCACCTGTGAATTCAATGATGAATTGTCATTATTAGCAGACGGTGGATTCTTACACTCGGATTTCCAGTGCCCTAATTTTCCGCAGTTGTGGAACGGAAACCTTTTCTTTGCTTCCTCAATAT
Organism: Triturus cristatus; assembly: GCF_964204655.1. Lineage (NCBI taxonomy): Eukaryota > Metazoa > Chordata > Amphibia > Caudata > Salamandridae > Triturus > Triturus cristatus. The sequence continues at coordinate 714,115,413 of NC_140593.1, read as the reverse complement.
TGCCCTTCCCTTTTCTTGGACCATATCTGGGTTTATTTCCTGGATTATTTGCTTGTTCAACCAACTGTGCTTCCTGTCTTTCTGCAACTTTCACCTGTGCCCACATTGCCTTTTCCTTCAGTTTTCTTTGCTTTGCCTCAATCTCATCACTGAAGTATTTTGCATGTCTCAGGATCTCATCAATCTTTTTACTCTGCCAGTCTACGGTATGCTCCCGTATCATTTCACTGATTTCAGGTCGCAAGCCATACACAAATCTATATACAAAATGGCTCAGATCCTTGTCACCCAGATGTTCATCTCCACTGAACTGTTTGAACGCCAATATTAGTCTTGGACTGATTCTTTCGCTTCTTTATGTGTTCGGTCTATTTTTACCCAATCTGTTTCTTTGGGAGGTACCTTATTCTCCAGGAACACCATGACTTGCTCATACTTTTTCATTACCTCTGGGTCTGGAGCTCCTGTCTTAGGATCTCTTGGGTATTCTTTAGTGGGCCAGTCTATGACTATTTTACATTCTGCCCACAAGTCTGTTGGTACAATATCAAACAGACTATTCAGGTCAATCCACAGCACTTTTGACAATTTCACAAATCTGTCAACCTGTCTATACCACTCGACGGGCTTCTCTCTCAGTCGAGGGAAATCATTTGTAAATGACAAAATATCTTGTCTGGTCCATGGGACATGTACATATCCTCCTCCTGGAATCTCTCTCATGGGATAAGCTGCCACTGTTTTCTCTTTTTCTCTCATGGGGAATGTTGAGTAAGTCCTATCTACTGCATCTTCTCATTTTCTACACCATCTATCCTTCCATTTTTCCACATCTCCCCATTTTCGTAGCAATCCAATCATTTCCTTAATCTGCCCTGTCCGGCCAACATCATTCAGATTCTCGATGTCCTTATCTGTAAAATCCACTCGGTAAGGCCTTTGTAAAGCTTTTACCTTGTCAATGTCAATTCCCGTTTCACTGGTTATTCCTTTCAACCTGTCATGTGTGTTCTTTGCTCTCCATGTGATGCTCTTACACATGAATAATAGTTCTCCATCGTGATGGTCTTTCAGTGTATCTGTAGGAATTGTTCCCACTATAAGCTCCTCCAATTCTATACGTAGTCTAGCTACATCAATTGCCTGGGAATCCTTTTCCTTCCTTTGCAAAACTCTCAGCCAGTCATTTAAATCTTCAGCTGTTATTCCCGTAGATTTTTCTGTACTCACTGGTTCTGTCACTCTTTGTGGTTCTAGGATCGATCCTCCAGTCATACTGTTCCCTTCCATACAACCAGAATTTAAACCTGAGTTAGACTGCACATTCAATTCTCCTCCGCATATGGTATGTCTCCACTGATTTTCTCCTGATCTCCACTGACTTTCTCCCGATCTCATTTCTGTCTGTTCTGGAGGAACAACCAATCTCTTACCCACATACGGAACCGTTAAACCACTTTCACCCGTCCTCTGCTTATCAAAAACAGGCATAACCGGACCTATTGTTACAGGCACCGTAACAGCTTCTAGATTTTTAGTCAGTTCTCTGATTTTCTCCGTCAATTCAAGTGTGGTTCTTGCTAGTTCTCTTGTCTTTTCATCCTCAATTTCATTCTCCCTTTCTCTCTCTCTCTCTCTCTCTCTCTGCAAAAGAGCTACTGCTTTTCAACATAGGGGTCATAACTTCTGTCTTTATGATCCGCAGGGTGTCTCTCATTGGGGTAACTGGTGTTCCTACTTCTGGTTCTCGTCTATATGGGGGTGGTCTTTTATAGAAAATGTAATCTAAGACATCGTCTTCAGACTCATTCGCCCCATACCTCCTTGTTTCCACATTATGTACTTTTTCTGTACATTTCCTCCCTTCTGTTTCCTCAGCAGTTCTCACAGGATATAATCCCTCAGTCATACTGGCATCTCGCCATCTTCTCATTCGATCATGATGAGTTTCACGATCATACTTTCTCCCAAACATGTATCTGTAGTTTCCTCCACTCCTCTGCTTTTCTCGCTCATGCATTTCATCTTCCCATTCAGTTAATGCCTGGAACTGCGTCGGCCTAGGCCGAGGCTCTAGATTCATCATCTTCTCCCGTAAATTTCTTAACACGGCCAGATTAAATGAACCATGTTCCGGGAAAGCTAAATCTCCATCGTCCTTAGTATACTTCGCCCAATTGTCTAACCAAATACAGGTATGATACCCATATTTTGCAACCATGAAGGATGCGGGGGTTCTCGTCGGAGGAAGTAACTCTCCTTCCCTAGTTACAATATCCTTATCCTTGTCAAACCAGGTCTTAACCTTACTAAATAAGGATTTCTTTTTCTTCTCTCCATTGTGGTAATACATTTTCTTGTTTTCCGCAACCCTTAGTCTTTTCTACAACTGTACGATTTCCTGTCCAATTGCAGCGCGACTCCCACTAACACACCAATCCGGAGCGTTTACGTCACTGTCTCAGTCCACGAATCTTAGCGCGACTCACACTAACGCACCAATCCTGGAGCGTTTACGTCACCCTGTACTTCTTCCAATCCCTGCGCGGTGCACACCAGCGCACCAATCACAGCGCTTACACTGTTCTAACCCACTGTCCAATCACAGCGCGGTCTTTCTGATGTCAGCAGTCGTTGCAGCAGCTTCTGCTCTCGTCTCCTGTCTCCCGTCTACCCGTCCTTTACAAAACTACTCGGTAGACTTTGTTTCAATTTCTACGAGTCTTGTTAGTTACAACATACAAACATCTCCATTGTCTGCTTCGCTAACCACAGAACAGCAAAAGACCTTTCCCACGAGAATTCCGTCTTTCCCGAGAGCAACGCTTACCTCTGCCCTAGTACAGATCGTTACTTCCGTTGATAAAGTAGTACATCCCTCTACTCTACCCTTCTGTCAAGCATCTATTAACTGTTTCCTCCGGAATGCTCCTAAGAGTTTCACAATTAACCAGAATGCCTTCTCATTCATGCACTTTCACACCAGAAAATGTAGTACATTCACGCAGAATCCTGTTTTTCCCGAGAACAGCGAACAATCTGTCCTACTACAGAATTATATCACACGTTAACAAAGCAGCGCTTACCTCTGCTCTGTCCTTCAAACAAGCTCAGAGTATACCTATTACCTTTCTAGTGATAAGCGTTATTGGAATACCAAAAGGATCCCTGATACCTAAGACCAGAACTTCACAGATAACCTTTGCTATCATACACTCTTCTCGCACACAGAGAATACATTTCTAGTGGCAACACACGACGATGCTACCGAATCGAACCCAGACAATGCGACGCGCAACTTCAATTGTTACACGTTTTCCCCTGCATGCATACAGGGCCAACAATTCCACCTCTTCCGAGAGCAGCGCTTCCCTCTGCCCTACTACGGAACTGTCACTGACTTCCTACGTCCCAGAAGCCGTACACACTACATAAAACTCAATACGACTTCAACATATAGTGTTAGTACATATATCAACATCAATCAATAATCAATAAGCTTATGTACACGCAAATTCACCAGATCAAAACAATAGTTAAACCATCATTCTGCTACCAAGAAATTGGTGCAGATCGGAGCTTCCGAATCCTCTCTACTTCCACGAACGGAGTGATTTCACAGTCACACGCACACACACACATCACACGCTGGTGGGGCCCATTACACCAACATTCATCCTACCACTCTACCCGTGCCATGTATAAGGGGAAACACTTTTCAATCTCAGTACCTAACCAATCTGCATGTACCATGAGGTCAATGCAATCAACTGATTGCTATAGATTTGGTGAAACAACCTAAACATTCAAGATATTCAATAAAACATAACAATGAAATAACCACCCGACACAGTAATTCAAACAGAATATAGTTTATCTAAATCAATTTGTAAGAAAAGCCAATTATATGCAAGATCATTATTTTCCATATTTACCTATTCTGGCTAAAAGTCGTTTTCTAAGTCAGAACTGGTCCTCAGCAAAAAGTTAAAGTTTCTAGCCGTCATGTAGAGTCACCGTCCTCTCCGTCAGCGTCGGGACCTCTGATCATTGGTTCGGGAAGAAGTGGCACTAGACCTCTCTAGTCTACAAATATTTATACTAAAATTTACATTCTAAAAGTTACAAACAGAACTTTCAAACATCCGTTAGGCAGGAAAAAATGTCGTCTTGATACATTAAGGAATTTTCCCATGTATTGATAACTTCAAATTCTGAATAGGAAATTAGATGTCCATAGCTAATTCGTTACTTCTACGGATGTCTCTTTTGGATAAAATGTATCTCGTTCATGGGACCATTATAAGTTCATCAGGTCGGATTATTCTTTCGCAACAAATGTTCTCTTCCAGGGGCATTTGGCATCTCTCCCGGATTTGTCGTCATATACATGGCTTTTCAGTTCATGTAGACGACACGGTCGCAGTCAGCGCAAAGCCTCTTTTCATTTTACATCTACTCGAATGCAGGCTGCGGATGGTGGCCATCTTTCAGCAGGCCACAATGGTCAACTTACGCAGAAAGAAACACAAAACATATTTACTACATAGAAATGAATATACAGTGTTATTCCCCTGCTAATACCCTTATGTGTATGTATTTATCTAGCCATATGCGACATCAAAAGCCATTAATGCATATTAATTATAAGCGTGAAACATAATACCATCACATAAGCAACATCTATTCAGTCAATTTGCTCACCAACTTAGTTCTCTTATTATTTTAGCCATGCAATTGCACTCCCACGTGTAATTCTTTCGTTAATAAGGTTGGTTAGACAAAACTCGACAAATCGTAGTAATTAATAATTAATCAGTAGTATTTTAAATACTGACATACGGAAATGAAACAGATATTTGGTTTTATAATGAAAACCCTGCTCCAGCAGTGGCATCCGCTCCAACCTGATGAAACACAGAATGAACTGCGTCAGCCAGGCCTTTACAGTATTCCAACACCATGTCATCAGTTATAGTCAACAGCTTCTTGACAGGAATAAACACATGCCTCATTGCGCGTCCCATGAATATTTCATGAGGACTTAACCCTGTAGTTCTGTCTGGTGTTGCTCGGATTGTCATAAGTACTAGAGGCAAGACATCAGGCCATTTCATTCCTGTGGCTAAACACATTTTCCCAATTCTGTTTTTGATCGTACCATTCATTTGTTCAACCACACCAGAAGCCTCTGGTTGGTAGGCACAATGCAGTTTCTGTTGTACATTCAATGCTTCACTAATCAATTTTACGATCTCATTATGGAAATGCCCTCCTCTGTCTGATTCAAGGGTCACTGGGAACCCGAACCTGGGGATGAATACTCTCAAAAGCAGCTTTGCCACTGTCATCCCATCTTTTCTTCTTGTTGGGAATCCTTCCACCCACCTGGAGAATAGGCAGACTATAACCAGAACATACCTCAATCTGTTACAAGGAGGCATTTCAATGAAATCCACCTGCATTCTGGTAAAAGGCCCTCCTTCTCAGCCTATGGTCCCTAGACTCACCACTGTTTTTCTCCCAGGATTGTATTGCTGACATATTAGACATCTCTGACATAGACTTTCTGCTACAAGTCTAAACTTGGGGTTGTACCAGGTCTGCTTAAATGACCTGATCGTGGCTTCTCTCCCTATGTGTCCCTGGCCATGATACATCCGTGCCGTGGTAGACATCATGCTATCAGGCATAACTGGTCTTCCATCTCGATAGACCCACAAATGGTCCTTTTCTCTTGGTGCACATCCTGCCTTTACCCACTGCCTCATTTCCTCATCTCCTGCTTCTTCTTGCAATTGTCTCACCTCTTCCCACGTTCCCACAACGTTAGTAAACATTAAGGAGCAAGAAAACATTTCCTTTTCCTTTGCCCGATTGACAGAATTTTGATTGCGTGCACAATACTGTGCCATATCATTTGCATAACGATTGCCAGTAGTGATGTAATCACCACCTTGACTATGGGCAGCACATTTCACCACAGCCAATTGTCTAGGCAGCTGTATCTCCTCAAGCAATTTTCCAACCACTTCAGCATTCTTAATAGGAGTTCCACTTGAGGTTAGGAAACCTCTTTGCAGCCATAGTTGGCCAAAATCATGGACAACTCCGAAGCCATACTTGCTGTCAGTTATCACAGTCACTCTCACACTTTTCCCGATCTTACATGCTCGAGTCAGGGCCACTAATTCTGCTACTTGGGCTGATTTGACTCCTTTCAGGTAAGACGCTTCCAACACTGCTGCTACTGTGCATACTGCGTATGCTACGCTTAGTACTCCTTCTTCTGTTCTCAAACATGACCCATCAACAAACATCACAAAATCACTTTCTGGCAAAGGTACATCCTTTATGTCTGGTCGTGGTTTTGTGCAGAAATCAAGCACATCCAAACAATCATGATCTGCTTCGTCTCTGACTTCCACATTTTCAGCATCAGGTAACAGTGTTGCAGGATTCACATTCACACATCTTGCAAGGCTCACATTAGTTGCACCTAAGATAACCTTTTCATACCTAGTGAGCCGACTATGTGTCATATACTGAGTACGACTACTTGTTAAGAGAATCACCACATCATGAGGTACAAACACTTTCAAAGGATATCCCATCACAATTCCTTCACTCTGCTTCAAGCTTCAACATGTTGCAGCTACTGCTTTCAAACACCCAGGTAAGGCTACAGCTACTGGGTCAAGCATTGATGAAAAATATGCAATCGGTCTCCTCAATTTTCCATGTTTTTGTATTAACACAGAGAGTGCACATCCATTCCTTTCACTGCAAAACAACTCGAACTCTTTATCGTAATCTGGCATACCTAAGGCAGGTGCTTCACACAAACCATCTCTCAGTTGTTTAAATGCTGCCAATTCTTCCTTGTTTAACTCAAGGGGATCTTTCACATCACTTCTTGTCAGTCGTACCAAAGGTTTTGCAATCAGGGAAAAGTTACTAATCCACTGACGGCAGTGCCCTACCATTCTCAGAAACATTCTCACCTCTCTTTGGGTCATGGGGGCTCTCATTCCTTTTATGATTCTGATTCTGTCTATTGTTATTTTCCTTAGTCTTTTCTCAATGTTATGTCCCAAATACTGTACTTCTTTCTTACAAAATTGCAGTTTGGCTGGTGACACCTTCAGTCCTCCATCTGCCAAATGATTTAGTAAGCCTATAGTGTCTACCTCACAAGCTTCACGGGTTTTCGACACCACAAGGAGGTCGTCGATATACTGCACTAGTACTGAGCTTTCGGGCATTTGTAAACTCTCCAGTGACTTCTTCAACAATTGATTAAATATTGAGGGGCTTTCTGTATATCCCTGTGGGATTCAGCACCATTCGTATCCAAAACGAAATGCAAAAATGTGCTGACTGTCGTGATGCAAAGGAATAGAAAAGAAAGCATGGCATAGATCAATCACCGTATACCATTCCGCATCATGGGGAATCTGATACAAAATCACTGATGCATTTGGTACTATGGGACAACATGACACAACAATTTTGTTCACTTTTCTCAGGTCTTGCACTATTCTGAACTTCCCATTAGGCTTTCTCAGCCCCATTATGGGTGAATTACATAGACTACTGAGCATGGAAACCCAGGTGGCGAAAACAGTGGGGATCTGCACGGCCTTGCTACGCTCCATGCGAAAAATTATGCCACTTCTCCCTGCACAAGCCCGGGCGCTGGTAGTCAGGTGTACGATTCTGAGTCGCCTGGACTACTGCAACGCCCTTCTCCTTGAGTCCCCTGTTACGCTGTTGGACCGGTTGCAACGAATTCAATCAGCCGCGGCCAAGTTGGCTCTCGGCTGGTCGAGAAGGTCTTCGGCCACTGCGGCACTGGCCGAATTGCACTGGCTACCCCTAAAGCAGCGGGTGGCTTTTAAGTCCCTCTGCATTGTATTCAAGGCCTTGCATGGACTCGGGCCTAGGCCCCTGCAAACCTTGTTTCAGTGGTATACTCCCACTAGAGAGCTTCGGTCTTCCTCAGCGTATCTGGTAAGGGTGCCCAGATACAATAAAGCCAGAACTGGGGGCAGATCCTTCAGGGTCGCAGCTGCCAAGTTATGGAACAGTCTGCCCATTAATATACGCCAAACCCCCCAACTTCTCCCGTTTAGGAAGTGCATCAAGACCTGGCTCTTCCCCTAGATCGCCCAGCAGTACCTACTCGTGCTCCTCTTCAGTATAGTATTTTTTTCCTCAGCGCCAGGAAGCCTGCAAGGTATCAGCTGCGCTATATAAATAATTAAAATAATAAATAAATACTCAATTCAATTAAATTCAAAAGACCTTTATTCAAATTTCTTAAAATTCATAAAAGTACACACATAAGAACAGTTCATTATTACAATGTTTAAAAATACAATTTCATAAAGATTAAAAACCAATACAGCAGTCATTCAGGGATTTTCCATCATTTTACGTACACGTGTTATAAGTCTTAAGAAAGTGCTTGTGCGAAAAATGAATTCATCCGAATCCAGGGAGAATAACATTAAACAGGACTCCTGTTTTCTAAAGTAAGGTGTTAAAAACCAATTAATATATTTTAAATGAAATTTGCAGAAGAATAGAAAATGCAACTCATTCTGTGTACTAATACCATCACACGGGCAAGGGTTATATTCTGTAGGGCGGTGGTAACCCAGGGGGAAACCCAATAGAAATTTTACAGAACCTGCCCTTAGGCGAAATAACAAAGACCTTTCCCAGTTAGACATGGGAAGGGTGAGGTAAAGTGGGAATGGTTGCTTACACAGATCGTTCTCCATATATCTGACGATAGTAGATTTGGATATTTCCCTTTCCATTCTTTCTGTATCAAAAAGTGCATATAGTGCTTGTTTAACCTCTACCTTATCTTTAGGTTCAATTCTGAGTGGGACAGAAAAAAGATCGCCTATATTCACGGCGCTTAGTGTTTTTAGAACTCCAGCGAGCCAGGGAATTGATAAGCCGTGATCACATTTGAGGCAGTCTTTAATTATGTCTTGTGTTAAGGTGGCTGCATTGTTCCTCCAAATTCTCAACCAGAATAAAGCTGGTCTGGATCTAATAAAATCGCAGATATAGGGGAGGTTTAGCTCTTTATGACAAATGAATTCAGAGGATGAGATTGGGGCGCCCAATAGTTTCCTACAAAAGCGGCTCTCTTCGCGTTGAATACCGGGACTTTTACCCGAACCCCAAACCTCAGCCCCGTAGGTGGCAACAGGGATGCACTGTAATCTATACATTTTTAAAATGGCTCTAGTAGCACCTAATTTCTTTGGGCGTGGGAGGCTCAATATTGAATTGGTGGCTTTCGAGAACTTGCCCATGGTGTGGCCAGAATGCCCACTCCATGAGCCGTTCGCAGCGAAAACCACCCCTAGATATGTAAATGAATTTACAAAATCTAATTTGTCGGGCCCTATATGTATAGAGTTGAGTTTCCGTTTCCCAGGCCCACATGACATTATAAAAGATTTTTTTAAATTTACACGCAGGTCTTTTCCACAAGCAGACGGAGGGCATTTGGAGTGCGGCCCATGAGGACCGCATCGTCTGCATATAATAAAACTGGCAAGGGATGCCGCTGAATAATTGGCACGTCTTTAGTCGCTTGTTTTAATACTTTTGCTATGCCATTGATATAGATGATAAACAGCAGGGGTGCTAAAACGCACCCCTGTCTGACCCCCCTACCAATCTTTATGGCTCCGGATACTTCGCCACCCAACCCAATCCTGACTTGTGCCCTAAGATCAGTGTGAAGGTACGCCAGAAAGTGTACGAGGGCCTCATCCAAGCCATAGTTAAGAAGCATAATCCACAGTTTAGATCTATTGACTAGATCGAAAGCAGATGAAAGATCCATAAAAGCAAGGTAGATGGGAGACGATCGAGCAACGCTGTACTTGTCAATTATCAGTTGTTGGAAGGCGCTCACCGGGGAGGCTGCGGAATGCGTTCCTGACCACCCGGGGACCCACCTCTCCCAGAGTTAGGCCGAGCAAGAGCGGGGAGGTCCTTCCTGGAAGGGTCTCGTACCTAGGATCGCACACGCTGCGCTTACTCTCTTCTGATAGAGGGACACCACACATTAGTTCTTCGTAAGACAATATGCTTTATCGTTAATTGTAAGGGATCTTTATGATCCGGAAGGCAGATATAGAATTAGTGCCACAAGCGACGGCGATCTCGTGATGAGGGTATGGGGGTAGCGGGACAGTCTTTGAGTCAGTGTCTCTGCGGAGTATCCTGCGCACAGCTCTCAATCCTCGAGCTGAGGGGATGTTGCTTCTCTCGGCAATCTCTGCCGATTCTCTTGGAGGAGGGTGCCGCGAGTCACTCAGCAGGCACAGGAGGTTCGTAGATCCGGGAGCCGCGATGGCGTCAGCAGGGCTCGGATGGTTCAGAATTCGGGGAGCCGTGACAGCGTCAGCAGGGCTCAGATGGTTCAGAGTTCGGGGAGCCGCGACAGCGTCAGCAGGGCTCAGATGGTTCAGAGGTCAGGGAGCCGCGACCGCGTCAGCAGGGCTCAGATGGTTCAGAGTTCGGGGAGCCGTGACAGCATCAGTAGGGCTCAGATGGTTCAGAGTTCGGGGAGCCGCGACAGCGTCAGCAGGGCTCAGATGGTTCAGAGTTCGGGGAGCCGCGACAGCGTCAGCAGGGCTCAGATGGTTCAGAGTTCGGGTAGCGTTCTTCGGTTCGGGGAGCGTTCAAGCCGCGACCAGGTCAGCAGGCTCTCGTCAGTCCAGGTCTTCTCTGCCTCCCGTCCCTTCCGCACCCCTTGTTATACTTCCCCTCCTCTTTGAAGTCCGGAGTCCTCGCCGAGAGGGGTCTGGGTGCCTGGGGGCGGTGTGTCGGGGCTTCCTGTCGCTCGGCACTTTGATCTGTTCAGGTGGGTCCGGGAGGGACTCCAGACGCCCAGCAGGCGAGGCGGCCGCTCACCGGGGGCCTGGTGGTCGATCGAAACCTCCCTTGGGGAAGAGACCAGAGGTGTGACAGGGTCGGCGCCTCTCGGTCTGGTTTGGGGGGTTTCACTCTCCCTCGGCCGGGCATGTGTGTTGGGGGTCTGGCCGGCCATCGGGATGTTGGGCCATGGTGGCCGGAAGTCTGTGACATCGAGGATCGGTGTGGTTTTAGGGTGGCTTGCTGGTCGGGAGGGCCCACGTCACGAGGCCGGTCTCACACGTGCCCCCCCAGCTGAAAGGCGGGGAGAACTACCAATCCAATTGGGGGTTCTCCTCGCTGAAGCGGAAGAATAGGGACAGGCCGTCCGCGTTGGCGTGGTCCGTCCTGGGGCGATGTTCCACAGTGAAATCCATCCCCTGGAGGGAGATGGACCAGCGTAGCAGCTTGGGGTTTTCCCCTCGCATCTGCATCAACCACCGCAAGGGTCGGTGATCTGTTTGCACTCGGAAGTGTGTTCCGAACAGGTAGGGCCGTAGCTTTTTGAGGGCCCAGACTACTGCGAAGGTCTCTCTTTCAATTGTGCTCCACCGCTGTTCTCGGGGCAGCAACCTTCGGCTGATGAAGGCTATGGGCTGATCTATGCCTTTGTCGTTGAACTGTGAGAGGACTGCCCCGATGCCGTGTTCCGAGGCGTCCGTCTGGACCACAAACTCCTGGGCGTAGTCGGGGGCTTTAAGCACTGGAGCAGTACATATAGCGGCTTTCAAGGCGTCGAACGCTTTCTGGCATGGGGGAGTCCATTGTACTTTCTTGGGGTGTTTTTTGGAGGTTAGCTCTGTGAGGGGGCCTGCGATGCTGCCATAGTTCTTAATAAACCTCCGGTAGTAACCGGTGATGCCCAGGAAGGCCCGGACTTCCGTTTGGGTCATTGGGGGTTCCCAGGACAAGATGGCGTTGATCTTTGGCTGGAGGGGGGCGACCTGTCCGCTTCCCACCTGGTGCCCCAGATAGGTTACAGAGCCTTGTCCAATTTGACGTTTGCTGGCCTTGATGGTGAGGCCGGCCTGGCGCAGAGCCAGCAGGACTTGTCGGAGGTGCTGGAGGTGCTCGGTCCATTGGGAGCTGAATACCGCTATATCGTCGAGGTACGCTGCGCTGAACCCCTCTAGTCCGGACAGGACCCTGTTCACCAGCCGCTGGAAGGTGGCCGGGGCATTCTTCATTCCAAACGGCATCACCCTAAAGCGGTAGTGCCCATCCGGGGTGGAGAAGGCGGAGCGCTCCTTGGCTCCCTCGGTGAGGGCAATCTGCCAGTATCCACAAGTTAGGTCGAAGGTGCTGAGGTAGCGAGCGGCCCCGAGGCGGTCGATGAGCTCGTCCGCGCGGGGGATAGGGTGAGCGTCCGCTCGGGTGACCGCATTGAGTCCTCGGTAGTCCACGCAAAACCTCAGTTCGGGGGCGACACCAGGGGCAGCCGCTTTCTGAACCAGGACTACCGGGCTGGCCCAGGGCTGTCGGAGGGTTCATTCACCCCGAGGGCCAACATCTTCGCTACCTCGGTCTGGATGCAGGTTCGGACCCGATCAGGTACCCGGTAGGCCCGGTGTCTCACTGGCGGTCTGTCGCCGGTGTTCACGTCGTGGACACACCAGTCGGTGACCCCAGGGATTAGGGAGTAGAGGTCCGCGAACTGCCTTAGTAGCTGGCGGCAGTCGTCGGACTGTTGGACTGTGAGGGCGGTTGACAGTCTCACCCCCTCCACGGAACCATCGGTCTCTTTCGCCCCCAGGGGGTCTGGAAGGGGCTCGGTGTCTTCTTCAGCCCCATCGTCGGTGGCCAGGAGTAAACTCAACTCCGTCCTTACAAAGTGGGGTTTGAGGCGGTTCACGTGGAGGACCCGGAGGGGGTTCCGCGGGGACTGCACATCGACGAGATAGGTGACTTGGCTCTTCCGCTCGATCACCTTGAAGGGTCCAGTCCATTTATCTTGGAGGGCGCAGGGTTTCACCGGGGCCATGACCCAGACTTGTTGGCCCGGCTGAAACTCGACCAGAGTAGCATTCTGGTCATACCAGCGCTTCATCTCTTCCTGGCGAGCCTCGAGGTTCGCCTCTGCGAGTTATCGGAATTTCCGGGTCTGGTTGTGGAGCGCCAAGATGTATCGGAACACATCCGGAGGGGTCCCCCGGAGAGTCGTTTCCCAACCTTCCTTGACCAGGCTCAGGGGTCCCCGGACAGGGTGTCCATATAGCAGTTCGAACGGGCTGAACCCCAGAGATTTTTGTGGAACCTCTCGGTAGGCGAACAGGAGGCAAGGGAGGAGGACGTCCCATCTCCGGCGTAGAGGTTCTTCAAGGCCCATGATCATTCCTTTCAGTGTCCTGTTAAATCACTCGACTAGGGCATTCCCTTGGGGGTGGAATGGGGTGGTGAATTTGTACGATACTCCGCACTGCTGCCATAGGGACCTCATGTATTTGGAGATAAAGTTTGTGCCCCGATCACTCACGACTTCGCGAGGGAACCCCACGCGGGAGAAGATCTCCATCAAGGCCCGGCCTACAACGGGGGCCGTCACGGTGCGGAGGGGAATGGCTTTGGGGTAGCGGGTGGCATGGTCCACCAGGACGAGGATGAACCGGTGGCCCTGGGCGGTCTTGGGGTCCAGTGGTCCCACGATGTCGATGCCTACCCGCTCAAAAGGGGTACTGACGACGGGGAAGGGTTGTAGCGGAGCCTTGCGCTTCCCCCCACTCTTTCCGCTGTCCTGGCATGTGAGGCAGGATTTGCAGTGGGCCTCCACATTCGCTCGCATCTTGGGCCAATAGAAGTGGGTGACGAGTCGCTGGTAGGTCGTATCTTGGCCTAAGTGTCCGGCCAAGGGTACATCATGGGCCAGGCCCAGGAGGAGATTTCGGAAGCGCAGGGGTACCACCAGTACTCGGGCCGATCCCAACTCGGCTGACTTCTGTTCGCTGTACAGGAGGCCGTTTTCCCAGTATACCCAGTGGGTTCCGGTCCGGTCGCCTGCGGCTTGGGCCTCGGCCTGCTGTCGGGGTCCAATGAGAGAAGGGCAGGTGGATTGTTCTTGGCAGAATTCTTCTCGGGAGGGGCCTCCCTCGCAGGGCCACTGGGCCATTTCTGGCAGGACCCCGAGCTCGGTCAGGGGTGCGGGATTTGGAGGCATGGACCTCGTCCGGAGGGGAGTCGTCGGGCTCGGGTGGTGCATCCCGGACCTCGGGGATGGTGGCGGTGCTCAGCGGAATGGCCTCACCTCCCTCGGAAGAAGGCAATCTGAGAGTCATCGAGCGTGTGGTGGCGCATACCCATTCGGGTAGGCCCATCATCTCGAGATGGGCTCTTCGTTCCACTTGTCCCCACGGGGAATTCTCAAGGTCGTTGCCCAGGAGGCAGTCTACGGGCTGGGAGGTTCGGACTGCCACCCTCAACTTGCTGGTGACTCCCCCCCATTCGAAGGGTACCAGGGCCATCCGGCATAGGCTCTCGGAATTGTCTGACGATATGACTTGACAAAAGGCGTCGGGCAGGATCTGATCTTCGGAGACCAGGTGACAGTGAACCGCCGTGACACTCGCCCCCGTGTCCCGGAGGCCCTCGACGCGGTGACCATTGACCGTCACCTGCTGTCGATATTTCTTTGTGTTGGTGGGCAGGGACGTTCCGGGGACCATCTCTCGGTCCCCTAGGGAGACCAAGGCCATGGCGGCTGGTTCCCATTCTTCAGGGTCTTCCATCTCCTCCCCCAGGGCTACGGAGGCCATTTATAGAGCTGGCGGGGTTGTCGTGGCGGGTCGTTGGTACATGGGACATTGAGGGTCACTGGCATAGTGTCCGGGCTGTTGGCAGCGAAAACAGGTGATCCTCACTCGGGGCCCCGACCTCCCCGATGGCCCGGTTCCGGCCGGAGGTAGGGCTGGAAAGGGCGGAGGTTGTCCTCTGGGGGGACTGTGCTGGGATCCCCCGGGAGTTCTCTCGGCCGGCCTTGATTCCCTCCGCCCCTCTGGCGGGGGGGTCCCTGACTGTGGCGACCGTAGTCTCCCACGGGACCTCGGCAGGCCCGGGTGTTCACCCATCGGTCAGCTTCGACGGCCAGTTTTCGAGGGTCAGTGAGCTTGCTGTCCAGGAGGTGCTGGCGTAACTCTACAAAGCAATTTGCGGACAAGTGTTCCCACGCAATTAGATCGAACAGCTCCTCAAAGGTGGAGACCTTGCTGCCCTTGATCCACCCGTCCAAGGCCCGGCTGTAAAAGTTCACGTACTCCACCCATGTGGTACCGGGTATCTTCTTGCAGTCTCTAAATCGTTGCCGGTACATTTCAGGGGTGAGCCCATACCTGGCTACTAGTGCCTCCTTCATGTGACTGTAGGAGTTCAGCACCGAGGAGGGTAGATCTAGTAGGGTATCCCTCCCCTCACTCAGGAACCGGCCCCACAGCCCAGCCCCCCAGTCTTTCTGCTGGACTCGGTGGGAGGTCATGGCGACTTCGTAGGCCTTGAACCATTGCTTGATGTCGTCGTTCTTATAGTATTCCTTCACCACATCCTTGGGGATGTGGACCTTTGGTTCCACGACGGAGGAGAGGGGTTGAGTTCCCGAGGGTCCGGCCTCCGCATTCTTAGCCTTG
Source organism: Triturus cristatus (assembly GCF_964204655.1). Taxonomy (NCBI): domain Eukaryota; kingdom Metazoa; phylum Chordata; class Amphibia; order Caudata; family Salamandridae; genus Triturus; species Triturus cristatus. The sequence goes on along the minus strand of NC_140593.1, from coordinate 714,099,850 downwards.
AGCTCGATCTCCTTCAGGCTGCGTTCGTGCTCCAGTTGGAGTTTTCTTTCTTCGTGCTCTCTCTGTTGTTTCTTTTCCTCGAGTTCTCCTTGTAGGCGTAATTGTTCTACCGCCAGTTTCTTTTTGGCCAGTTTCAGCTCACCCTCGATTTTTAATTTTGCTAACTCTAGTTCGTGGTTGCAACCCCTTTCTCGGTCCGCTAGTTCCTCTGGGGATAGGCCCCCCTCGGGGGCGCCATTCCTCCCCGGGGTGCTTTGTGGTTTGTTTGGCGACTCTCCTTCTGTTTGTGTCCGGGGAGTTCCTGCCTCGACCCAGGTTTTTAATGCTCCCTGGAAGTCCTCCTTCGTGCTTATTCTGGTGGTAGCGATTCCAAGGTCTTTGCAAAATTGTTTCAGTTCTCGGTGCGTATAAGATTCCAACTGGTCCTCTCGGAATGACGTGCTCGTGTTGGTACCTGCGGCACCTAGGGAGGTTTCTCCTTCCATTTCTTCTTGGTAGTGCGTCAGCCGTTTACTGCACGATCTCTAGGTGTTGGCTCGGATCCCACCGCTGCCACCAAATGTTGGAAGGAATTCACCGGGGAGGCTGCGGAATGCGTTCCTGACCACCCGGGGACCCACCTCTCCCAGAGTTAGGCCAAGCAAGAGCGGGGAGGCCCTTCCTGGAAGGGTCTCGTACCTAGGATCGCACACGCTGCGCTTACTCTCTTCTGATAGAGGGACACCACACAGTAGTTCTTCGTAAGACAATATGCTTTATCGTTAATTGTAAGGGATCTTTATGATCCGGAAGGCAGATATAGAATTAGTGCCACAAGCGGCGGCGATCTCGTGATGAGGGTGTGGGGGTAGCGGGACAGTCTTTGAGTCAGTGTCTCTGCGGAGTATCCTGCGCACAGCTCTCAATCCTCGAGCTGAGGGGATGTTGCTTCTCTCGGCAATCTCTGCTGATTCTCTTGGAGGAGGGTGCCGCGAGTCACTCAGCAGGCACAGGAGGTTCGTAGATCGGGGAGCCGCGACGGCGTCAGCAGGGCTCGGATGGTTCAGAATTCGGGGAGCCGCGACAGCGTCAGCAGGGCTCAGATGGTTCAGAGTTCGGGGAGCCGCGACAGCGTCAGCAGGGCTCAGATGGTTCAGAGGTCGGGGAGCCGCGACAGCGTCAGCAGGGCTCAGATGGTTCAGAGTTCGGGGAGCCGCGACAGCGTCAGCAGGGCTCAGATGGTTCAGAGTTCGGGGAGCCGCGACAGCGTCAGCAGAGCTCAGATGGTTCAGAGTTCGGGGAGCCGCGACAGCGTCAGCAGGGCTCAGATGGTTCAGAGTTCGGGTAGCGTTCTTCGGTTCGGGGAGCGTTCGAGCCGCGACCAGGTCAGCAGGCTCTCGTCAGTCCAGGTCTTCTCTGCCTCCCGTCCCTTCCGCACCCCTTGTTATACTTCCCCTCCTCTTTGAAGTCCGGAGTCCTCGCCGAGAGGGGTCTGGGTGCCTGGGGGCGGTGTGTCGGGGCTTCCTGTCGCTCGGCCCTTTGGTCTGTTCAGGTGGGTCCGGGAGGGACTCCAGACGCCCAGCAGGCGATGCGGCCGCTCACCGGGGGCCTGGTGGTCGATCGAAACCTCCCTTGGGGAACAGACCAGAGGTGTGACAGGGTCGGCACCTCTCGGTCTGGTTTGGGGGGTTTCACTCTCCCTCGGACGGGCATGCATGTTGGGGGTCTGGCCGGCCATCGGGATGTTGGGCCATGGTGGCCGGAAGTCTGTGACATCGAGGATCGGTGCGGTTGCAGGGTGGCTTGCTGGTCGGGAGGGCCCACGCCACGAGGCCGGTCTCACATCAGTTTTAGGTTCAGACATTGCTCGACCGTGCCCACTCTGCTCCTGAATCCCATCTGACACGGATCTAGTAGATCTGAGTCTTGTGTCCACTCTAACACCCTGTTATAAATAACTCGCCCAAGTATTTTTAGAGTGTTATCCAAGAGCGAGATTGGGCGGTAGTTGGCTGGATCGGATCTGTCGCCCTTTTTGTAAATTGGGACTATAATACTAGAAGACCACGTCTTAGGAATGAGCACTTTTGACAGGCTATTAAAAACATTGTGAAGGATTGGTGCCCATAAATCCGGACTATGCTTTATAACATCTATAGGAAATCCATCTGGGCCTGGTGCCTTGTTACCAAGGCTCTCTCTAATGGCTGCTTCTACCTTGTGAAGGTGTATCTGCAAATTTCGCAGCTGTCCCAGATCTGGGGTGGTTAACTCCTCAGTAGGGGCAGCATATATTTTAGAGAAGTGGGCCTCCCAAGTGCTGCTAATTATATTACAGCTAGTTGGGGATAAATGTTTGCTCATATCGCGCGTTTTCCTGACGGCAGCCCAAAATGGGCCACTACTCTTCAGGTTGGCACTGTCAACCAACAAATCCCACTGTTCCGTCAATAGTGCTGCCTTCCTTTCAGCTATTTTTTGTTTGTAATGTTTCCTAGCTGTCTGGACCTCTACTGGGTTCCTTGGCTTGGTGGTTAATGCCCTGCGTAATTCCCTGTTTGCTGTAGAACAGGAGGAGTCAAACCACCTTGGGTCTTTCTCTTTTATAGGTAGTGGGGCTGACAAAGAAGTTTTTATTACCACACATAGTTTGCCGAAGTCAGTAATTATTCTATGACAGTTCCCGTTAAATAATAAACAGGAGTTTATTAATTCTAAATGATAATTTTTAACACTATCGAGTATGGCTCCACAATCAATTCCCCTCCATTTTAAACGGAAACCACCTCCAGATGGTATGATGTCTCTTGCTCCATTTAAATTAGCATATACCGGGCTTTGGCCTAAATGTAAGGTGACTGTAAGGGGGTTATGGTCTCCGAATAGTGTCTCTACCACATTAGAGTCTGTAACACGATCTGTTAAGTAAGGGGATGTAAAGATAAAATCAGTGGTTGAGCGAGAGTCCCTCCCTCTAAACGTAGGGGCGCAAGCCGTCCTAGGGGTTTGGCTTACTTTCTTTACATTACTAAGAATATGTTCATTTAATATGTTAACTAATTCAATGCCCCTTCGTTCGGCTTGATCCAAATGGTTTTTATCCTCGTGCCGATACTTCCTTAAAATTTTCGTGTTGAAATCTCCCCCAATGAGAATCCCTGACTTCTCTTCTAGACCTATATTTGTTTCAAGGTGTACTAAAATGTTGGAAAGTGCTGTATAGTTCCTATTCGGTACAGAGTAAAAATCATTATTATAAAAATTAATTAAATAAATCTTAGTCTTTCGCTTATATTCAAGAACCTGAATATTTGGGTTCCCTTCTGATAAATCCTTAAAAGTACCACCCGCCAATATCCTGATTCCGATAAAAAGTCCTCCCACTGCACGGCCAAAGGCAGGCTTAGATGCAAACACACTAAAGCAATGGTAACCCTCTAGGTGCATGTTCCCTACGGCCCAGGTCTCTTGGAACATGATTATGTCTTTGCCGTCCAATAGCTGGATCCATTGGGGGGTCAGACAATCTTGAATCTAAGCCTGCAACGTTCCAGCTAAGGATTGACAGGTCTGAACCACTAGGGATACCTAAATGCTTATCCCTTGCGCTCTGCCTGGATTTAGTTAGCAAAGTTATTGAATCCTCACATATGACTGGGGATGGAGCGGTGACATCCTGTGTAACCATTGACTGGGTTGTATTAATTTGTGGACTACTCATTATTTCTCTCAGAATTCCTTGCTTAATCATTTTCTCAATTATTGGAGTTACTCCTTCAATTATTTCAGGCGTCAATTTATATTGAGGGACATTCGGATAACTTACTCCTTCCTTAACGGTTATTTTTATTGGGTCTACATTTCTCATCAGCCCTACATCTTCTCCAGTGAAATCCCAAACTTCTGCTTTTACAGATTGTTTCAATTCTTTAGGTAATTCATCAGGGTTGAATACTGCATATGTTCCAATAACTTCACCTTCTCTGTTAGCTATGGTCACTTTATACAATACATCTTCATCTGGTTTTTTCGAATGCTATTCCATCTGGGGTACAAAATATGGTGCAATTCATTTTGCACACCAAATCCCTACCAAACAAATTCACAGGACTAGTGGCACACACCACAAAGCGGTGCATTTCAGAAATTTTCCCTATACTAACTTTCACTGGTTCTTTAAGGTATGATTTTATCTGTCTGTTGGATACACCAACTACTTGGATTGTTTCATCCAAAAGAGGAAGATTCTTAACATCAGCTGATCTAACAGTTGATCGCGTAGCGCCAGTGTCCACCAGGAAAGTAATATTTTCATCATCAACCTTCCCATCTACAAATGGCCCTGTCTGGTCTACTTCTAGAGTTGCGCCAAGTACGCACTCCTCTTCCTCCCTTCGGCACCGTCAATAGCCTCCTTCTGAATCACTCTCATCGCGTTGCAGCCAATACTGCGAAACAGCGCGAGCGCGTGGCGGCTTATTTACCTGTTCTTCATTGTAGAATCCTGATTCATTACTATACTTCTGAGAGTTTCTGTTCTGCGGAAAAGGCGGTTTTGGCACCTGATTCTGTGAGGTAACCACCTGCTGCGGTTGCTGCAGTTGACCACTCACCTCTTTCTGCACCTGTGGATTCAATGATGGATTTTCATTATTAGTACTTGGAGGGAATTTACACTCTGATTTCCAAAGCCCTAACCTACCGCAATTATGGCATGGGAACTTCTTTTTAGCTTCTTCTATATTACCTTTCCCTTTTCCTGGACCGAATCTCGGTTTGGTTCCTGGGTTATTTGCTTGTTCTACTAACTAAGCTTCCTGTCGTTCCGCTACCTTTACCTGCGCCCACATTGCCTTTTCTTTTAGTTTTCGCTGTTTTGCCTCAATCTCATCGGTGAAATATTTAGCATGTCTCAAAACTTCGTCTATTTTCTTATTTTGCCAATTAACCGTATGTTGTTTTATCATGTCACAAATTTCTGGACGTAAACCATATACAAATCTGTATACGAAATGACTCAAATCTTAATCACTCAGGTTCTCATCTCCGCTAAACTGCGTAAAAGCTAGAATTAGCCTCTCATAGTATGCATGTACTGACTCTTTACTCTCTTGATGTGTTGTGTCAATTTTTACCCAATCTGTCTCTTTAGGGGGTACCTTATTTAAAAAAAATGCCATAACCTGTTCATATTTCTTCATTACTTCTGGGTCGGGAGCTCCTGTCTTAGGATCCCTAGGGTATTCCTGAGTTGGCCAGTTGATCATCAACTTGCACTCTGTCCATAAATTTGCTGGTACTATTATGTCAAATAGGCTATTCAAATCTATCCATAGCACTTTAGACAATTTCACAAATCTGTCTACCTGTCGGTACCACTCGACGGGCTTTTCGCGTAGTCGAGGGAAATCATTTGTAAAAGACAAAATGTCCTGTCTTGTCCATGGAACATGTACATATCCTCCTCCTGGAATCTCCCTCATGGGGTATTCTGTTGCCACCTTTTCTTTCTCTCTTACCGGGAATGCTGATACTGTTTTTTCGGAGGCATCGTCACGCTTCCTATACCACCTACTTCTCCATTTATCCACATCTCCCCATTTTCTCAACAGAATGATTATATCCTTAATCTGACCTATCAGTCCTGTGGTATTCAGATTTTCAATATCCTTCTCAGTGAAATCAATTCGGTAAGGTTTTTGCACAGCTTTTACCTTTTCAATGTCTATTCCCATTTCATTTGCTACTTCTCCTAGTTTTTCGTGCAAGTTTTTCGCTCTCCATGTCACACTTTTACACAAGAATAATAATTCTTCGTCCTGATATGTTTTCAATTTTTCAGTAGGGATAGTTCCTACTATCAATTCTTCTAATACCATTCGTAATTTGGCCACATCTATTGTCTGTGATTCTTTGTCTTTTTTCTGTAACCCTCTTAGCCATTCACTTAATTCTTCTACAGATGATCCTACTGGGTTTTCTATGCTACCTTGTTCTGGAGTCCTTTGTGGTTCTAATAATGTTTCCACTGTCATTCTACTCTTTTCAGCATAATTTTGACTTATGAATGGATTATTTGAAACACTCGGTTCAAACATGTTTATTGTCGGTCCCCATGGATTCTCATTTTGACTTCGTTCGGGACTCTCAACTAAATTATGGCTCCTGCAAGGTACTGTTAAGCAATGTTCATTATCCTTCTGTTTCTCAAATATGGGCATTACTGGACCTATTGTTACTGGAACTGTTACAGCTTCTAGATTCTTGGTCAATTCTCTTATTTTTTCAGTTAATTCTAGAGTAGTTTTGGCCAATTCTGTCGAATTTTCACCATTTACTCTGTCTGTTTTCCTACATCTCTCGCGGAATTATTTTTCCCTAATTCTGGTGACATAGTCTCTGTTTTAATCGTTCGTAATGTTTCTCTCATTGGGGCATTTGGTGTCAACATTTCTGGTTCTGGTCGATACGGAGGTGGGTTTTTATAAAACACATCACCAAGAACATCATCTTCCGATTCATTCATTTCACACCCACTAGATTCCACATTATGCCTTTTCTCTACACACTTTCTTCCTTCAATCTCTCCTGTCGTTCTTACAGGAAACACACCCTCAGTCATTCTTGCATTCCACCATCTTTTCATCCGATCCTCATGTGTCTCATGTCCGTATGATCTTCCAAACAGATATCTATACCCTCTACCCTTTCTTTGTCTCTCTCGTTCATGCATTTCGTCTTCCCATTCCGTCAATGCCTCAAATTGCGTCGGTCTAGGTCTTGGTTCTAAATACATCATCTTCTCTCTCAAGTTCCTTAAGACAGCCAAATTAAAGGAACCATGTTCCGGAAATGCCAGGACTCCGTCATCCTTGGTGTTTTTTACCCAATTATCTAACCAAATACAAGTATGATACCCATATTTCGCAATCATTAAAGATGCGGGGGTTTTCGGTGGAGGAAGTAACTGTCCTTCCCTAGTCTTGACTGGTTTGTCTTTCTTGAACAACTTCTTAATTCTACCAAACGATGACTTTTTCTCTTTGTCTGGTGGTTCGTAATCCATTTTCTTATTTTCCGATTATCACTAGTCTCCTTTACAACTGTACCGCTATTCTGTCCAATTACAGGGCGGTTTACACTAGCGCACCAATCAGGGGCGTCTATGTCACTGTCACAATCCTCTAATCCCAGCGTGACTCACACTAACGCTCTAATAGGGAGTGTTTACGTCACCCTGTATTTCTCCAATCCTAGCGCGGCTTCACACTAACGCACCAATCTGGAGCGTTTTACGCTTCTGACCGACTGTCCAATCCCAGCGCAGTCGTTAAGACGTCAGCAGCCGCTGCGGCAGCTCCGGCTGACCCCTCCTTCACAAAATCCGCTCAGTAAGTTTTGTTTCAATTTCTACAATTCTGTTAGTAACAACATAAAAACATCTCCATTGTCCGCTTCGCTAACCAAAGAACAGCAGTAGACCTTTCTCACGAGAATTCCGTCTTTCTCGAGAACAGCGTTTACTTCTGCCCTACTGCGGAATCAGTAATTCCGTTGATAAAGTAGCACATCCCTCTACCTTACCCTTCTACCAAGCATCAACTAACCGCTTCTCTAGAATTAAGACACCTAGTTGGAGACCCAATGCTCCTGAGAAATAACACTAGAGTTTCGCCATTAATCGGAATACCTTTTTCATACACACACTGTCATGCAGAAAAATATAGAACATTCACACAGACTTCTGTCTTTCTCGAGAGCAGCGCTTACCTCTGCCCTACTACAGAATTATAACATACGTTAACAAAGCAGCGCTTCCCTCTACTTTGTCCTTCTAGCAAGCTCAGAGAACACCTGCTACCTTTTCAGTGATAAGCGTTATCAGAATGCCATTTGGATTCCTGTTACCTAAGAACAAAATTTCACAGGTAACCTTTGCTATCATACACACTTCTCTCATACAGAAAATGTCTTTAATGGCAACACACGACGATGCTACCGAATCGAACCCAGACAATGCACCGTGCAACTTCACTTGTCACACGTTTCTCCCGTGTACCTACAGGCAATCACAATTCCGTCTTTCCCGAGAGCAGTGCTTACCTCTGCTCTACTACGGAACTGTACCAAACTTCCGACTTCCTACATCCCAGAAGCCGTGCACACAACATAAAACTCGACGTAACTCAACATACAGTGTTAGTACATGTACCAATACCAATCAATAATCAATAAGCAATGTACAAGCAAAAAACACCAAACCAAAACAATAGTTAACCATAACTCTGCTACCAGAAAAACTGATGCAGCGCGGAATACAAAATCCCTCCCATCGTCACAGACCATAGATCTTCACAGACACACTCAATCACTTCATTCACTGGTGGGGCCCATAACACCAACATTCATTCTCTATTGATCTGTATTTCTAAGGAGGTGATTGTTCCATTCACTGTAATGAAAGGAAATACCTATTTGTCCCTAATGAGCAATAGATCAACCTAAATTACTCTACCTCATTAAGACCCGAACTTTACCTTTAGTATTCCCCTCATGGATAGGCCATGGATCAACTAGTCGCTGGTTTGAGTAATTTCTAATTCTATAATTACCTTATATCAATACATTTTTTTGTAATTAACAGCCCGACACAATTCTGTAATTAATAAAATGGAATTTATTTAAATAATGCAGCAAAATCATTAATCAATTAAGCAGCCGATCATCATATTTAACTATTCTGGCTAAATGTTGTCCTCTAAGTCAAATTCAGTCGTTCTTTCTCTCAAATGTAAGAGTTCTGAATATCAGGGAAATAGCCATTCGATCAGTTCGTCAAAGATTCAGGGAAACAGCTGTCCTGCAGTGTCACCGTCCTCTCCGTCAGCATAACGTCAGGACATCAAGAAGGCGATCAAAAAGCGAAACCCTCGACCCTCTCTATTCTATCATTTTTATAGTAAAATAATTGCAACATGTATCAAAAGTATGGGTCCCAGTTCTCCTGATTGGTGGATTTAGTGTCATTTGTAAAGTTCTCACAGGCATCTTGTCACGTGTTAATTCCGGTTTTAAGAAGTTGTCTATTGTCTTTGAATTTTGGACGTGGTCCCGGAGCGTCATTGATAGGCACAGTCTGCCTAGGGTCACGCAGAGGCCGCAGTAGCTTGTCGTTAGCGCAGGCGCACTTTGCCCAGGACTTTGTCAGGTCAGCCATATTCATCACCTCGGTTGGCCATTTTAACTAGGCCTGTTGGAAGGCGGACCCCGAGGAGTCGGTGAGACCACCAAGGGGGGGGCCCTCGCACTGCACGAAGTAGCCGAGCGCTGCCGAGAAGTCTCCTGAGAGATCCTTCTCCTATCACGTACTAGCACAGTAACACCACCACACCGGACTCAAGGAGGTTGTCTCAAGACAAGCAATTCTTTATCATCAATAAAAGGTTACGAGTTCAATATTTACACGAAGGGATCGAGGGATCCACCAAAAGTCTCAATGTCTCTTTAGAAGGGTAGGGGTAGCGGGACAGTCTTTGGCAGGAATGTGGTACGAGGGTACCTGGGCCCAGTTCGTATCCTCAAGCTGGAGGACCTCCGATCTCGGAGGGGTCGAGCCGCGACGGCGTCAGCAGGGCTCTGGCGTACAGTTCGTGGAGAGCCGCGATTCAATCAGCAGGGCTCTCAAAATGGTTTCTGCTCAGCTCGAGCCGCGACGTCGTCAGCAGGGCTCCGAGGAAGGTCTCAGCGAGGTGGGGCCGCGACGGCGTCTGCAGGGCTCCGATGTTCCAGGTGGTTCAGGAAAGGTTCACAAGAGGGAGCCGCGACGCAGTCAGCAGGGCTCGTGATGGTTCCGACAAGAGTTCTTCTCCGTAGGGTCAGCCGCGATTCGATCAGCAGGGCTCTCGACTCCGGGATACAACTGCCGAGCTGTGGTGGGGTCGCCCCAGATATAGGTCTGGAGCCCTTTGATGTCCGGACCCTTGCGCCCGAGGGGGCGGAGTGGCCGGGTGGAGGTGGCCAGACGCCCAGCAGGAGAGGCGCCAGGCCCATGGGAGTTTGCAGGGCGATCACACCTCGAGAGGGGAGGACAGTTGGGGGTCCCAACGAGACCGTCCTCCGCCGGGGGCGATGAATGGTTCCTGCGGCACCCCCTGGCCAGTCCGTGGTGCCTCGATGTCGGGGCTTCGCTGGGGTCGAGGCCGGGTTGAGCGGGGTCGCTCCGGCTGGTGTACGGGGTGACGTAGATGCCAACAAGATGGCGGAGCCCTGAGGAGCATGCGACCACGTGCAGTTCCAGGTGAAGGGCCTTGGAGCAGTTCAGACGGGTGGCCCGTGAAGGCCGGGGCGGGGAACGGCCACAGTCCAGGGGGGTTAAGGACCACGCCACGAGGCCGGGTCCAACAGGCGTCCCCCCCAGCCGAAGGCATGGAGAGTCACCCATCTCCTTGGGGATTCTCCTCGTCAAGGCGGAAGAAGCGGGACAGGCCGTCGGCGTTGGCGTGGTCATTGCCGGGCCGGTGTTCGACGTCAAAGTCCATCCCTTGTAGCGAGATGGACCATCGCAGCAGTTTGGGGTTCTCGCCCCGCATTCGCATTAACCATTGCAAGGGCCGGTGGTCGGTCTGGACCCGGAAGTGGGCGCCAAAGAGGTAGGGCCGGAGCTTCTTGAGGGCCCACACCACAGCGAAGGCCTCGCGCTCAATAGTGCTCCAGCGTTGCTCCCGGGGCAGTAGTCGCCGGCTGATGAAGGCCACTGGTCGGTCGAGCCCCTTTTCGTCAGTTTGGGAGAGAACGGCCCCGATCCCATACTCGGAGGCGTCCGTCTGTACCACGAACTCCTTCTGGTAGTCCGGGGCCTGCAGCACCGGAGCAGTACACATGGCTGTTTTGAGGGTGTCGAAGGCTGTTTGGCAGCGGGGTGTCCAGTGTACCTTCTTGGGCTGCTTTTTGGACGTTAACTCTGTGAGGGGGCCGACAATGCTCCCATAGTCCCGAATAAACCGTCGGTAGTATCCGGTGAGGCCCAGGAAGGCCCGGACAGCGGTCTGGGTAGTGGGGGGTTCCCAGGTCTGGATGGCATCTATCTTTGCTTGGAGGGGGGCCACCTGCCCGCTCCCCACTTGATGGCCCAGGTAGGTCACGGATCCGTGGCCGATTTGGCATTTGCTGGCCTTGATTGTGAGCCCGGCCCGCTGGAGGGCGGCCAGGACGGCCTTTAGGTGGAGGAGGTGCTCGGCCCAGTGGTTGCTGTACACGGCAATGTCATCTAAGTAGGCCGCGCTGAAGGCCTCAAGCCCGGCCAAAACTTTGTTCACCAGTCGCTGGAAGGTGGCCGGGGCGTTCTTCATTCCGAAGGGCATCACCCGAAAGTGGTAATGCCCATCCGGAGTCGAAAAGGCGGATCTTTCTTGGGCGCCGGGGGTGAGCTGGATTTGCCAGTACCCGGCGGTGAGGTCCAGCGTGCTCAGGTAGCGAGCGGCCCCTAGGCGGTCGATGAGTTCGTCGGCCCGGGGTATCGGGTGTGCGTCTGTCTTGGTTACTACATTCAGGGCCCGGTAGTCTACGCAGAATCGCAACTCCGGGGGGTGGCCGGGAGCTGCGGCCTTGGGCACCAGGACGACAGGGCTGGCCCACGGGCTGTCGGAAGGCTCGATGACCCCCAGGGCCAGCATCTTCGCTACTTCGGCCTGGATGCAGGCCCGCACTCGGTCAGGCACCCGGTAGGCTCTGTGTCGTATGGGGGGGTTCTCCCCGGTGTCGACGTCGTGGACGCACCAGTGGGTCACCCCCGGGGTGAGAGAGAAGAGGGCTGCGTAGTCCCGCAGTAATCGCTGGCAGTCGTTGCGCTGTTCCGGGGTCAGGGACGAGGCGAGTTGGACCCCTTCGATCGATCCATCGTGAATGTCAGATTGCAAGAGGTCGGGCAGGGGCTCGGAGTCGTCCTCGCCCCCCTCGTCGGTCGCCAGCAGCAGGCTCAGTTCGGTCCGGGCGAAGTGGGGTTTTAGCCTGTTAGCATGTAGGACCCGGAGGGGGTTCCGGGGGGACTCCAGATCGACCAAGTAGGTGACGGGACTTTTCTTCTCCACCACCTTGAAGGGCCCGGTCCACTTGTCCTGGAGGGCGCCGGGTTCGACCGGGGCCATGACCCATACTTTCTGACCTGGCTCGAATTCTACAGTAGAAGTGTTGCGATCGTACCACCGCTTCATGTCCTCCTGGCTGGCCTCGAGGTTGGCTTCGGCGAGGGCTCGGAACTTGCGGGTCTGGTTTCGGAGGGTCAGGAGGTATCGGTAGACGTCAGGAGGGGCGCCTCGGTGCTTCATCTCCCAGCCCTCCTTGACCAGACTGAGCGGTCCGCGGACCGGGTGTCCATACAATAGTTCAAACGGGCTGAACCCCAGGGACTTCTGCGGGACCTCCCGATAGGCGAACAGGAGGCAGGGCAGCAGGACATCCCATTTCCTCCTGAGTGGTTCTTCCAGGCCCTGGATCATCCCTTTCAATGTTCGGTTGAACCGCTCAACCAGTCCGTTCCCCTGAGGGTGATATGGGGTCGTGAACTTGTATGTGACCCCGCACTGTTGCCACAGGGACCGCATGTACCTGGAGATAAAGTTCGTGCCGCGGTCGCTCACCACTTCGCTGGGGAATCCCACTCGGGAGAAGATCCCCATCAAGGCCCGGCCTACCACAGGGGCCGTTATGGTTCTGAGCGGGACCGCCTCCGGGTACCTGGTGGCGTGGTCCACGAGGACCAGGATGAAGCGGTGGCCCAGGGCGGTTTGGGGGTCCAGGGGTCCCACAATGTCGATTCCGACCCGTTCAAACGGGGTGCTGACGGCGGGAAAGGGCTGGAGGGGGGCCTTGACCCGACCCCCCGTCTTTCCGCTGGCTTGGCAGGTCTGGCAGGACCGGCAGTGGTTGTCCACATCTCTCCGCATCCGGGGCCAGTAGAAGTGGGTCACCAGACGACTGTACGTTTTGTCTTGCCCCAAGTGTCCGGCGAGGGGCACATCATGGGCCAGGTTGAGAAGAAACTCCCGGAAGCGGAGGGGGACCACCAACACGCGGCTGTCCCCGAGTTCTGCTACTTTCTGTTCGCTGTACAACAGGCCCTCGGCCCAGTAGATCCAGTGGGTGCCGGTCTGGTCACCGTTGGCTTGCGCGGTCGCCTGCTGCCGGACCCCTTCGAGAGAGGGACAGGACTGTTGCTCTTGCTGGAACTGCTCTCGGGTGGGGCCCCCTTCGTGTTGCCATTGCGTCAGCCCTGGTAGGGCGCTCGGAGAAGTCATCTCTTCGGGGGAGGATTCGCTGGACCCAGGGTCGGTGTCCGCCTCCTCCTCGCTGCTGGCGGGAGGGGGTGTGAGCCCCTCGGGTCGGGCGGTCCCGGAGGTCGAGGATGAGCGGGGGGCCGGGGCGGTCATGGACCGGGTGATGGCGCAGGCCCAATCAGCCAGTCCCAACATTCGGAGGTGCTCTCGTCGTTCTACTTGAGCCCAGGGGGAACTCTCCAAGTCGTTCCCCAGGAGGCAGTCGACCGGGGCGTCGTCGCGCACTGTCACCTTCAGCAGGCCCGTCACCCCTCCCCACTCGAAGGGGACCAGGGCCATCTGGCATAGGCTTTCACTGTTGTCGGCCGTCCGGACAGGGCACAGCACATTCGGTAGAATCTGTTCAGGGGTCACCAGGTGGCAGCGGACAGCGGTGATACTGGCGCCGGTGTCGCGAAGGGCTTCGGCCCGTTGTCCGTTGACCGTGACCTGCTGCCGGTACTTCTGGGTGTTGGTTGGGATGGGGGTGCAGGGTACCATCTCCCGGCTACCCAGGCAGACCAGGGACATGGCTGCCGGCTCCCACTCAGTGTTTTCTTGGTCGAGGGCCTCTTCTTCCTCTTCTCCTCCCCCCAAGGCGGCGGCTGTCAGCTGCCGGGGCGGGGGCCCGCCGGCCCCGTTTCTTCGGTTCAGAGGGCAGGCCGGGTCGCTGGCAAAGTGTCCGGTTTGTTGGCAGCCATAGCAGGTCACTGGTGGCCGTGGTCCGGGTCGGGCCGGGCCCACCCTTCGTGCTAGGCTCGGGGAGAGATGTGGCTGCGGTGGCCCTCGAGGGGGGCTCCTGGGGGCCCCAGCGGGAGGGTCTCGGTTCCTGTTCGGCCCTCCCCCCCCACCGCGCTGGCGTGGGGGTCCGTTGGGGTTCCTCTGGTACTCCCCCATTGAGCTCCGGGGGACCCGGGAGTTGACCCATCGATCGGCCTCGACGGCCAGTTTCCGCGGGTCGGTCATTTTGCTGTCGAGGAGGTGCTGTCTCAGCTCCACGAAGCAATTGTTGGAAAGATGTTCCCACACGATGAGGTCGACCAGCTGCCCGTAGGTGGTTACTTTGCTGCCTTTGATCCACCCTTCTAGGGCCCGACTAAAAAAGTCCACATATTCCACCCATGTGGTACCCGGGATTTTCTTGCAGTCTCGGAACCGCTGGCGGTACATCTCCGCTGTTAGCCCGTAGCGGGTGAGCAGGGCCTCCTTCATGTGATCGTAGGAGGTCATCACTTCCTCCGGTAGCTGGAGCAGCGTGTCCCGCCCTTCACTCAGGAATCGCCCCCACAGGCCTGCGCCCCAGTCTTTTCGGGGCACTCGATGGGAGGTCATGGCCACCTCATAGGCCTTGAACCATTGTTGGATATCGTCATTCTTGTAATACTCCTTGACGACCTCCTTCGGGATATGTACTTTGGCCTCGGCAGGCGGTAGAGTGTCTCTCGTACTGGGGGTGTTGGTCCCCCCGTTCTTGGCCTTGATCTCGAGCTGCTTGAGGCTGCGCTCGTGCTCAAGGGTGAGCTTCTTTTCCTCCAACTCCCGGTGTCGTCTCTTCTCCTCTATTTCTTCTTGAAGGCGTAGCTGCTCGAGGGCCAGTTTCTTTTCTGCCAGCTGGAGTTCGCCGTCCAGTCGCAGTCGGGCGAGCTCTAGCTCGTGGCTCCGGACCTTTTCCCGCTCTCGTATTTCTTCTTCGGAGAGGCCGGTTTCTAGGCTCTTTCGTCCTCCGGTTGCCGGGGTCAGTGCGGTTGCTGTGGTCTCCGTCAGGGGCAAGGGCCCTTCTTCCTGGGAGGGGCCTGCCCCGGCCTCCAGCCATGTCCTCAGAGCTTTCTGCATCTCTTCCTTGGTACCGAGGCTGGTGGTTGCAATGCCTTTGTCTCTGCAGAACTGTTTTAATTCTTTGTGCGTATATTCTTCCAGCCGTTCGGGCTGGAACTCCATTGTCGCGTTGTTTTCCTGGCTGCTCATGATGCTATTCGTTTGGATGGGTAGCTAGTGGGTACTGGCTGGTACGTACTGCGTTCGGCTCGGATCCCGTCGCTGGCCACCAAATGTTGGAAGGCGGACCCCGAGGAGTCGGTGAGACCACCAAGGGGGGGGCCCTCGCACTGCACGAAGTAGCCGAGCGCTGCCGAGAAGTCTCCTGAGAGATCCTTCTCCTATCACGTACTAGCACAGTAACACCACCACACCGGACTCAAGGAGGTTGTCTCAAGACAAGCAATTCTTTATCATCAATAAAAGGTTACGAGTTCAATATTTACACGAAGGGATCGAGGGATCCACCAAAAGTCTCAATGTCTCTTTAGAAGGGTAGGGGTAGCGGGACAGTCTTTGGCAGGAATGTGGTACGAGGGTACCTGGGCCCAGTTCGTATCCTCAAGCTGGAGGACCTCCGATCTCGGAGGGGTCGAGCCGCGACGGCGTCAGCAGGGCTCTGGCGTACAGTTCGTGGAGAGCCGCGATTCAATCAGCAGGGCTCTCAAAATGGTTTCTGCTCAGCTCGAGCCGCGACGTCGTCAGCAGGGCTCCGAGGAAGGTCTCAGCGAGGTGGGGCCGCGACGGCGTCTGCAGGGCTCCGATGTTCCAGGTGGTTCAGGAAAGGTTCACAAGAGGGAGCCGCGACGCAGTCAGCAGGGCTCGTGATGGTTCCGACAAGAGTTCTTCTCCGTAGGGTCAGCCGCGATTCGATCAGCAGGGCTCTCGACTCCGGGATACAACTGCCGAGCTGTGGTGGGGTCGCCCCAGATATAGGTCTGGAGCCCTTTGATGTCCGGACCCTTGCGCCCGAGGGGGCGGAGTGGCCGGGTGGAGGTGGCCAGACGCCCAGCAGGAGAGGCGCCAGGCCCATGGGAGTTTGCAGGGCGATCACACCTCGAGAGGGGAGGACAGTTGGGGGTCCCAACGAGACCGTCCTCCGCCGGGGGCGATGAATGGTTCCTGCGGCACCCCCTGGCCAGTCCGTGGTGCCTCGATGTCGGGGCTTCGCTGGGGTCGAGGCCGGGTTGAGCGGGGTCGCTCCGGCTGGTGTACGGGGTGACGTAGATGCCAACAAGATGGCGGAGCCCTGAGGAGCATGCGACCACGTGCAGTTCCAGGTAAAGGGCCTTGGAGCAGTTCAGACGGGTGGCCCGTGAAGGCCGGGGCGGGGAACGGCCACAGTCCAGGGGGGTTAAGGACCACGCCACGAGGCCGGGTCCAACAAGGCCAAAATGGGCAACTTAAGCAAAGAAACACAAAACGTAATTAATACATAGAAATGATTAATAAAATGTTATTCCCTCGCTAAACCCCTTATGTGTGTGTATATTTATCTAGCATAAGCAACACTCATTGCGAGTTATACTCACTTTATTAAGCACGATTCACAAGAACACCACAAAAGCAACGTATATCATGCAATATTCTAATTGTATATCATTAGTATACGTACATATTTTAGTTTACGTATTAATTAAGCCATGCAAATGCAATTCCCACGTGTATTTCATACATTAGTAAGGTTGGTAAGTAAACACAGCAAACCAATTAGTACAATTACTATTAATTAATTATTCATATTAATGTAAACATGCAGAATGGAGGGGGTATACGATTTTCTCAATAAAACCCGCTCCAGCACCTCCGCCCACACGCCTGCACCGTGGCTGAAATGCCACTTTGGCAAGGGGAAAACAAGACGAGCAGACCCAACGAGCGAGAGAAGCCCCCCCCGCAAGGAGTGCGAAGACGGCATTATTCCTCAGTTCTTAGTCGAAACCAGGGAGCCCACCCGAGACAACCGCGTACCGCACTCAACAGGCAAAGGTTAGTTTTCCATCCATTCTGCCGCCTGGACAACGGAGCTTGCGACCGGCACTATCTGACGGCCGCCATGTTCCCCCCCATATTCCTTATTGTCATCAAGCTTTTTCCCATGATCTTGATGTTGACACCTTTGTGACTTATCAGAGGAGCTAAAGGAGGTCAATTTCTTAACAAAACACCCATAGTAGTTGACCTCCCAAAGAAACCCCTCGCTTTAGTCACTGAGATTGGATGAGGTGCTCATTTAATATTTGTTGCCTTTGCAGGACATGCGGCCCCTCCTTCTGAAAAGTGGTTGCCAAATCTATGGATTAAATGTTTTGTAAATAGCTGCTTTTGTTCCAGACAGGTGGGGGTTTCTCATGTGGGCGTGGGGATTGAGTGTTGTGGTGCATTGCAGCTCCTCTTTTGTTTACCTCCACTCTTGTAATCAACAGTTTGAGATGTTCTCCACATTTGCTTTGTTTTTGATCAGTAAACTATTGATGTGTCACTGTAAAACATCAAACATTTCTTGGTGAAGTGTGAGGCCAAAGTCCTAGATTCTATATAGCATTTTAGAGAGTTAAGCTTGGTGTTCTAAAAGTAACGAAGCTTACACAAGTATGTTGCCACTTACTTTGATTACCCCAGCTATTCCTGACAGTATATCTAGCATGGAGTTTTGGAATACCACTGCAACATTAGCTATTCCAAAGTTCAGTCGTCTGTATTTAAAGAGGCCAGGATGAGTTGAAAAAGTTGTTATGTACCAGGACCCAGGATCTAGCATGATTTATTGACAGTCAGGTCTAGCTATGAAAAAACAACAGGTACCACTTAGTATGCCTCTCTCGCTTCATTATCAGATTCCGGAAGTGTGTATATAAACCCAGCCTCACCTTTCCTGGTTTCTCGGGTTTATGAGTCACCACAATCAGCAACACCCACAGAATTGGCACTTCTACTTTTTCAATGAGGTCTGTTTCCTCTGATCTTCTCAGTTCTTCCTCGATTTTTGGCCAGAGATAAAATGCCATCCAGCAATGTTGCATTGCCGTGAGCTACTTTGAGTGATTGCTTTGCAGTCTTACCATCTTCCATTTTCCTTGGAATAGCTCCTTGATCTCTTCAAGGAAGCTGTCCAAATTCGAAGCATGCACCCTGAATGCGATCTTATCAATTTTATAAAGTGGAACTTTTATTTCCAAGTATTGCGATACTGGGAACTAGTACCGCAAACCCCATGAATTTTTTTAATGTTGAGTTTGATAAAAAAAAAATCTGGAACCTAGTCAAATAAATCTAATGTAAGCATTACAAAAAGGGAAATATGTACAGTTAGCTTTTAATTCCATCACTTTATAGTGCAAGAAAGATTTGTGGTACTGGTTGTTGAAATTGCGGCTCTCACACGGTCTCAGAGATGGAACATAGGCCTTGTGCAGCATGGGTTGGCGCAAAACTGGGTTTGCAAAACTGAGGGGCATATGTACATGCCCCTATCACCACCACAACGTCACCTGTAGTGATGTTGTGGTGGTCGATAGGGGTTGTGTCTTATGTACAAGGCAGCGTTAAGTTACTTAACATGGCTTAACCCTGCCAGCTATGGTTAGCGTGAAAGGGGTGGGCAGTGGGTGTTGCGGTGGGCATTCCACTGCAACACCCATTCATTTTGATGCTGCCCCCATGTACAAGTGTGGCATACATAGGAGGCAGCACCATAATTAAGACCAGGTAAAAACTGGTCTTAAGATGGTGAAACGAGGAGAAATGCATTATTTCTCCTCGTTTTTGCTTTTTCCATGTGTTCTGCCTTGTGCAGCACACATGGAAAAAGCAAATATGCCATTGTTTGTTTATGTACAGGAAGGTGTCACTCTAGTGCAAGGGTGCCTGCGTTGGCACTAAGTTGCTAAACTTAGCGCCATAGCATGGGGAACACAAGGCTGCACCACATTCCTGTAAATATGGTGCAGCCTTGCATTTCAGAAGTAGAGGAGAGAGGCATTAAGCCAGGAATGCTAATGCCTCTCTCCTCCACTTCCTTGTACATATCCCCCTGAGTTCTTAAACCTTCATACTGGTCCAGATATTTCTATGTTTAAACCTTTGATGTTCCCCTAAAAAATTATTTAAGCACTAATTTTTGAAAAACTAACTGGATTTACATCAATCAAAGTCACTTTCTTCAGTAAAGTCCTACCTTCATGTGAAGTGTGGTGTAATTCTGTTCATCTATTTTTTCTGTATCTGGGGCCAAAGATTTCAATGGGAATTAAAATGAGAAATATCATTTTTTGACCCCTCCTCTTTGTTTCGAACCCCACTTGCCTGATCTACACAAACGTGCCATGCCAAATCCAATGTGGATAATTTTTATTGGAAAGTTTTTTGCAGATTTGTTTCATAGCTCGAAGTTGTGAAGAAAACAAAAAAATATATTTTCAAAGGGAACTCAGAACTAACAGTAACTACGCATGCACTACTGGCAACAATTTAATATTGATTTGCTTACATCTTTAGTGCTGTGTCTAAATTTCCATGTAATGTGGAAGACAGCATATTTTGTTCAATTAGTATTTTTAGATTTACGCTGCATTGTCGAGGAGACATAGTTTCAATGGGGGTTACGGGAAAAAGAGCTCACTTAGTAATAGCACTGAAACTGTTTAACACATATGCATAACATTTGGAAACTTTTAGCATATTTTTTTTCTATTGGTGTGAAAACATTCATGCACATCTACCAAGGAGAAGCAAATGTTAAAGTTAGTCAACAAATCTTTGACTTGGAACTAACCTTTGTGCTTTAGTATGAACCCGCACAGAATTTGACAGACCTGTACCATTCTTAATTTGGCCTAGATATTTTGTGTTTCATGCCAATCCATCAAGGAAGGCAGAGTTAAAATGGAATAGACCAAAAACATTTGTATTTGCTAAATTGGATGTTTTTAAAAGGTTTGATCTACCCAAAAAAGAAAGTGGGAGAGCCCCTCATGCTTGTAACTGTAATTTAACCCTCACAGCTACTTTGTCAAAGTTCACCTGCGCTATCTTTTCTATATTTTGGACTATTTGAACACCTAGATATCTTATTTCCTGCTTTGTGAGGTCACTCCTGTAGGGGGTATTCCATTTCAGTTACTCAGTTTTTTGCTGATTGATTAAATATCCAAATGCCCTCCCAAAGCACTCCAACTGCTCCCATATTGCTGGAAGTGACTGCTCTAGATACCCTGTCAAAATCATGAGATCGTCAGCATACAACCCAATTTTCTTTTCCCAGCTGATTTATGTGTATTGCAGCTTTAAGAGTTCCGATTTCTTCTCTCACTTTCTTATCTTGAGCGATAGACAAGGAAGTTAAAGTACCTGTTAGAAAAGCTTTATATGTGTCCCATACAATATGAGAGAGTACTGAGTTTGCATTGAATAGGAAAAACTCATTTGTTGCTGCTTTCAACTTTTCAATTACTGATGGTTCCAGAAGTAGCGAGCGATTTAAAGTCCATCTACGAGGATGGGGACTCTTCACAAGGGTAATTTCCAAGACTACAGCAGAATGGTCAGCCAGATATTCTGCAACATGGCTGACCTTAGTCCTGTTCTTACTAATGGAGAGATCTACCAGGAAGAGGTCGATCCTGGAACGATGACCACATTTTTTATTGTGGAAAGTAAAGTTTCCCCCCGATGTCCCTGCCTTACGTTCCATCACTCTCCAGATGTCTAGAAGCCCCATGTCTGTCATCAGCTGTTTCAGAGCAGTTGTCATATTTTGAGTTGCCACCTCTGCTCTCTTACATGTTGAGTCCTTCCCTGGGTCCAAAACTATATTAATGTCACCACCCATTATAATAGGGTCTCTAATATCCATTAATTAAAGGAACAAAGTATGTAGTGGGGCCGGATCGTCTAGGTTGGGGCCATAATAGCCAACAAAGGTCAGCCAAGAACCGTTTATTTTGGATCTAGCAATTGCCCACCATCCAAGTGGATCCACAACACAATCTCCAAGTATTGCTTGTGTAGTTTTTTTAAATATAAGGGAGACCCTTTTATTGAGCATGACTGAGTAGTGCAAATGCAATGTTCTACCCATTGGGTTTTGAGTATCGCTGCCTACTCCTCTTTACGAAAATGTGAGTTGTATAAAAGAAATCGTCATCTGACAGCCTCAGATATTCTAAAACTTTTCTTCTTCTAGAGCGGACCCTGAGGCCATTTATGTTCCATGATAAAAGTTTCAAAATTTGTAGCTTCTCAGGCCTACCTGAATCTTTCATAGAAATCATTGTAAATACCTAATGACCTGAGAAGGCCTAGAACTGCTACACATGATTAAAGAAGTATCAGGTTGATATGAGCCAGTTAAGTATGTTTGCATTTTATTTGTAAATGAGGACAATTTTTTTCTTTTTTTCCCCATTCTCCCCCACCCAGTGCACAAAATCAAAACTTTTATTTTTTGTATTTTATTTTTTACTTGTGACCCCACCCACCCTTTCCTTCCTACCCCCCCCACCCCGGGGAACCCTTCCGCAACACTAGAGGTATACCGAGGTACCTCCACTTCGGACTCTCTCCCTATCTCGGCAGAATTAAACCTTGTCATTTGGATGTGCTTTTCATCTGGTCAATCAGAGAACTAACTTTGGAGGGGTCCCTAAAATTATACATTTTATTGTTCCACGTCACCTTTAGAGAGGCGGGGAATCGGAGGTTTGCAGTGGCGCCCAGCCCCCTCAGATCTTGTATATATTTCACTAAATCCTATTGCCTTTTTTGTGTGGTTAACTAAGATCCTTCTCGAGGTTTTCTTCCCAGATCTCTTAGAAAAGGGGTCTCGGTGGATTCTCTGAATGTCATCTTCCAGGGACTATTTCTCTATGGATGAAGTTCTCTGAGAAGACTAATAACAAAGGACCTTATGCCACCCCCTCAAGGTCTTCTGGAACATTTAAAATCCTAATATTATTTCTTCTGGCACTGTTCTCTAGACTTTCTACTTTATCCTTCAGTTCTCTGTCATTTTTTTTTAGCCTCGTGATCTCCAATGTGTTTTTGTCCACTTGCTTTGAGAGGTCTTCCAAACCCGTCTCGATCGCTCCAACTCTCTCCATAATATCATTGATTTTTCCTTCCAATGTTTCACAGGCCTTTTGGATCTATTGCTGATTATGTTGGGAGACTACAAATTTTTCTATGACATTTTCCGAAAAATAGGGTTCACAGCTCAGTTTGTGTGTTGAAAGTATCGGGGTGATTTGTTAAGCTGGCGCCGAGAAATAAGGTGGGGGGGGGTCCCAAAGCATGTTTTCTCCATGTTATTTTCCATAGGAATTTTATTACAGGCTACAGCCCGACCTGCTAAACGGACTTACACCAAATTTGGCAAAAAGATAGGTCTTGTTTTAGACTGCACCCTTTTTGTTAAATGGTATAAATCCGTTCAGTAGTTCCTGAGAAATTAAAAAAAAATGTATCAATATCTGAGCATGAGGAGGGTTCACGAACCCTCCCGGGCACGAGCTTCACTCTGATTGGCTGCCAACACTCCAAATCAGGAACTGTTGGCAGCCATCTTGTGACTCAGTAACTGAGTCACAAGAAAAAGGGGGAAACAAAGATAAGAAAAATGAAAAGGAGGCAGGGTATAAACACCCTGACCCCCTAGGCCTGCTCAGGGGGCCCCACAAGGGACCAAAAAAAGTGGGCTCCCGCGCTTTTTTGTATTTTGGCCCCTGAGTGGGCCAGGTCCCAGGGCATGCCTAATTATGTGGCAGGGGCCCGTCACCTCCCCGGGGCTTTATTAATGATTTGCGGGGTGCATGCAGCCCCCCCGCAACCCCGGGGACCACCACCTCCTCTGGGCATTGTGTAAAATGTGTAGGGGGGCCTAGTAGCTCCCCCAAGCCCCAAGGACCACCACCTCTCCAGGGCTTTTTCTATAATTAGGGTGATGAGGCCCCCAGGGACCCTCAGTATTCAAATGGACTTAATCCCCCAACTTTGACCACACCACGGTGGGGCATTTGCAGAGTGGTGGAGAAAGGGGGCATGGCCTTTGTCCCTACTGGTACCTCCTGTAAGCCCCACGCAGCGGAATTCCTGAGCGCTGGTCGAAGGCCCAGCACCCTTTCTCCACCACTCTGCAAATGCGACTACTAGTTAAAGAAGTGTTTGCAATGTAATAAGTTTCGCATTTGCGAGAATTAGAGCTATTGACGCTGTAAATGCAAAAGTTTTTTACTAATGTTTTTTGAAGTGGAGTGAATGTATGTTGTGTGTAGTGGAATTATGTGGTATGTTGTACAGTGAAATTATGTTGATAGAAAGTATGTGGTATTTAGTGTATAGGAATTATGTAGAGTGGGATGATGTGTTATGGAGAGTAATTATGTGGTATGGTAGTCTGTGTTGTGGAGTGGTAAGCTCAGGTTTAGTCTTCCTCGTTTCCATAAAAGCTCAGCTATGAACTCAGTGAGACAAAAAAAGATGGAATCACTGAGGAGCACTTGCCATTGGAATTATGTGACTGGCTGCACTGGCTTTCGCACAATTATACATTTTCTGCATTAGCCACATAATTCATCATCTGCACCCTAATCTGAAGATTTGAACAAAAAAAACTTGTTTCTGGCTCAAACGTTACCAAAATTGCAGCGACAAGTGTTAAAGTGTGGTGGAAGGCCCATTGCAAACCTAGAATGGTCAACTGTTACTTATTGCTAAATGTGGGTGTTAAATTCGTACTAATGTTTTTGCCGTTCTCTTGCCTCCTTCTGCACTTCACTTGCCTCTTTCTGTAACTCTCTTGCCTCTTTCTGCACCTCACTTGCTTCTTTCTGCACCCCTTTTTTCTGTTTCAGCACCCCTCTTCCCTCTTTGTTCTTAACTTCACTTGCCTCTTTCTGTACCGCTCTTGCCTCTTTCTGCACCTCTGTTGGTTCTTTCTGCACTGCGCTGGCTTCTTCCTGCACCTCTGTTCCAAATTTCTTCATCCCTCTTGCCTTTTTCTGCACCCCTCTTCCCTCTTTCTGCACCTCTCTTGCCTCAGTCTGCCTACCTGTTCCCTCTTTCTGTAACTCTTTTGTCTGTTTCTGCAACTCTCTTGCTTCTTTCTGCAATTCTCTCGCCTCCTTCTGTATCTCACTTGCCTCTTTTTGCAACTCTGTTGGTTCTTTTGCACATCTCTTGCAAATTTCTGCAAACCCTCTTGCCTCGTTCTGCACCCCTTTTACCTGTTTCTGTACCTCTCTTGCCTCTGTCTGCACCTCTGTTCCCTCTTTCTGTACCTCTTTTGCCTGTTTCTGTAACTCTCCCCTCTTTCTGGAGTTCTCTTGCCTCCTTCTGCACTTTCCATGCTTCTTTATGCCCCTGTCTTGCTTCTTTATGCATCCCTTTTGTCTCTTTCTGCACTCGTCTTCCCTCTTTCTGTACCATTCTTGCTTGTTTCTGCATCTCAGTGCCTCTTTCTGCATGTTTCTTGCTTCTTTCTATATACCTCTGTTGCTTCTTTCAGCAATTCTCTTGCCTCTTTCTGAAGTTGTCGTACCTGATTCTGAACCCCTCTTGCCTCTTTCTGCACCCGTTTTCCCTTTTGTACAACTCTCTAGCCTCTTTCTACACCTTTCTTCCCTCTTTCTGCACCACTCTTGCCTCTTTTTGAACCCCTGTTGCTTTTTTCTGCACTTCTCTTGCCTCTTTCTGCACCCTTCATGCCACTTTTAGCACCTCTGTTGCTTCTTTCTGCACTCCTCTTCCTTCTTTCTGCACCCCTTGTGACTCCTTCTGTACCTCTTTAGCCTCTTTCAACACATCTGTTGGTTCTTTCTGAACTGCTCTTGCTCTTTTCTGCACCTCACTTGCCTCTTTCTGCACTTCTCTTGCTTCTTTCTAAACCTCTGTCGCTTCTTTCAGCAATTCTCTTGCTTCTTTCTGCACTTCTCTTGCTTGTTTCATCACCTCTGTTGCTTCTTTCTGCACCCCTCCTGCCTCTTTCTGCACCCCTCTTCCCTATTTATGCAACTCCCATGCCTCTTTCTACACCTCTCTTGCCTCTTTTTGCACCACTCTTGCCTCTCTGTGTACCTCTGTTGATTCTTTCTGCACTTCTCCTCCATCTTCCTGTACCCTTTATGCCTCTTTCAACACTTCTGTTGCTTCTTTCTGCACTTCTCTTCCTTCTTTCTGCACCCCTCTTGCCTCTTTCAGCACCTCTGTTGCTTCTTTCTGCACTCGTCTTTCTTCTTTCTGCACCCCTCTTGCCTCCTTCTGCATCTCTGTTGCCTCTTTCAGCCCCTCTATTGGTTCTTTCTGCACTGCTCTTGCTTCTTTCTGTACCTCACTTGCCTCTTTCTGCACTTCTCTTGCTTCTTTCTACACATCTGTTGCTTCTTTCAGCAATTCTCTTGCCTCTTTCTGCAATTCTCTTCCTTCTTTTTGCATCCCTCCTGCCTCTTTCTGTACCTCTCTTGCCTCTTTGTGTACCTATCCTACCTCTTTCTCTACCCCTCTTGCCTCTTTTTGCACCTCTGTTGGTTCCTGCTGCACTGCTATTGCTTCTTTCTGCACCTCACTTGCCCCTTTCTGCACCTATCTTGCTTCTTTTTAAGCCTCTGTTGCTGCTTTCAGCATTACTCTTGCCTCTTTCTGCACTTCTCTTCCTTCTTTCTGCACCCCTCTTGCCTCTTTTTGAACCTCTGTTGGTTCTTTCTGCACTGCTCTTACTTCTTTCTGCACCTCACTTGCCTCTTTCTGCACCCCTGTTCCCTGTTTCTGCAACTTTCCTGCCTGTTTATGCACTTTTCTTGCCTCTTTCTGCACCTCTGAGTTAGAGGTAGTTTTAATCCCCCTGTCCTATTATGTACTAGGGCCTTACAGGGGAGGTCAGGCCAATCACAGGGGTACTTCAACCCATAGTGTACCCTAGTGTATGTAGGTGTTTTCACTATATTCTAAGTGTCTTTCAGCATAGCACTTGCTCCGGGCCTGGTCAGTCAGAGTCAGTTAAAACCAGTAGCAGTCAGTAAAAAGTTGGGTGCACAGGATGACTTTGCAACAAGGCCTTTTCCGTCACCTCTGTTGGTTCTTTCTGCATATCTCTTGCTTCTTCCTGCACTTGTCTTCATCTTTCTGGACTTCTGTTCCCTCTTACTGCATTTCTCTTGCTTCTTTCTGTGCTTTTCTTACTCTTTCTTCACATGTCCTACCTCTGTAGGCATAGTTAGAAATTATCATTTAAAAAACCCTAGACATTCACTGAAAAAAACCTTAGGTTTCAGAGACGTTATAGTTAGAAATTATTATTTAAAAACCTTTGAAATTCACTGAAAAAACATAGGTTTCAGGGACATTATAGTTAGAATTTAGCATTTAGAAAACCATAGAAATTCACTGAAAAAACCATAGGTTTCAGGGATGTTATAGTTAGTTGGACATTTCACTCATACAAAACCAGAGAAATTCAGCCGTTACAGTTAGTTGAGCTAACTATAACTCGCGCCCACGCAATGCACTGCTTATGACTTCACATATTACATCATTCATGACATGGTTAGTGACATCACTGATGACATCACTGATGACATTTCAAATTACATCACTGATGACATCACTGATGACATCATCCACGTGAAAATCTGATGCACCTCCTCACACCTGAATATAACCTTTGATACACCCACTCTAAAATACAGACTACCATTTTCAAAAAAATAGACACATCAATACCAGTTACTAAATACGCACTGACTGATTCCTAGGTCTACACACACATCTACCCATTCACCCATACAGTCACTCATACATGCAGTCACTCATCAATATAACACTATCATATGTACTCATACACCTATACAAACACTCACACACTGCCACATATCCAGAGTTACTCACACACTTAGTCAGTCATGCAAAGAATCAATCATACTTCCATTTACTCACCTGTGCAGTTATACAGACACAACCTCACTTATTCATACAGATGCTAACACATATTTACTCTCTTATAGAATCACTGATACAAATACACACTCATCCATGCAGCCAATCTCACAACTACTGACTCTCACATATAGTTATTTATATACACCACCACTCACATATACTGCCTTTTACATATGTAGTTACTTGCACATGTACCACTAAGACATCCATTCACTCACCAACACACCCATACACACACTCACCCACCCATACAGTTGTATCCACATACACTCTTGAACCCATACACCCAGTGCATCAACCACTTACACATCTATGCACAGTCACACACCTCTCACTCACCCACACACACACTCAGGCAGCCATACAAATACTCAGGCAAGCAATCAATAACCCATATAGACACTCATGCAGCTACTCACCAACCCATGCAGCAGCTTACACAACAACAGACAGACTGACACAGACTTTCACACAGCTAATTCACTAACCCATTCATTCAGTAAGACACATTTAATCACTCACTTATGCAGTCAGTCACGTACCTACTAAATCCTCCATACAGACACTTATACACCCACCCATTCCTCAATACAACTTGGCATATATATAAAACAAAACTAAACTTTACAGAAACACACAGTCACTGAATGATGTCATCAGTGATGTCATCAATGATGTCATTTGAGATGTCATCAGTGATGTCACTGACCATGTCATGAATGATGTAATATGTGACATCATCAGCAGTGCATTGCGTGGGCGTGAGTTATAGTTAGCTCAACCAACTATAACGGCTGAATTTCTATGGTTTTTTACGAGTGAAATATCCAACTAACTATAACGTTCCTGAAACCTATGTGTTTTTCAGTTAATATATATATATATATA
This sequence comes from Triturus cristatus, assembly GCF_964204655.1. NCBI lineage: Eukaryota > Metazoa > Chordata > Amphibia > Caudata > Salamandridae > Triturus > Triturus cristatus. The sequence goes on along the minus strand of NC_140593.1, from coordinate 714,071,930 downwards.
TATATATATATATATATATATATATATATATATATATATATATATATATATATGTGTGTGTATATATATCTATCTCACTGAAAAAGCAAAGGTGACAGAAATGTTATAGTCAGGCTGATATTTCACTCATTCAAAACAAGAGAAGTTCATCAGTTATAGTTAATGAGCTAACTGTAACTTGCCCCCCAGCAATGCACTGATTATGACCTCACATATTACATCACTCAAGACATGGTTAGTTATATCACTGATGACATCATCCGGTGACTGTGAATGTTTCTAAAACGTTTATGAGTGTAAAATATATATACACCAAGGTGTATTGATGAATCAGTGGGTGTATGCGGGCCTGTATGCATAATGTAGTGGGTGTGACTGACTTTATAAGTGAGTGATTATATGTTGTTCAGTGAATGTATGGGTGAGTGACTAATTTGTGTGAATTTCTGTATCAGTCTGTCAGTTAGTGTGTAAGTGGCTGCATCAGTTGGTGAGTAGGTACATGAGTGCCCATGTGGGTTATTGTTTGGTTGTCTGAGTGTGCATGAGTGTCTGTGTGGGTGAGTGTGGGTGTGTGTGACCCCCTGCATGGATGAGTGAATGGGTGAATCACTGGCTGTATGGGTTTATGAGTAAATCTGAGAGGGGATGTATGGGTGAGTAAGTGTGCATGTTGTGTCAGTGAGTGAATGGATGTCTCAGTGGTATATGGGTGAGTTACTGCATATGGCAAAGTCAGCATATGTGAGCGTTGGAGTATATAAGTGACTGTATATGTGTGTGAGTGATTGTGAGAGTGGCTTTATGGGTGAGTGTGTGCTTGTGCCAGTGACTTTATAGGTAAGTATGTGTTAGTATCTGTATGAATAAGTGAGTTGGTGTGTGTATATTTGTATGGATGAGTAAGTGCCAGTGGTAGTGTGATTGACTCTATGGGTGAGTGAGTAGGTGTGTGAGTAGCTCTATGAGTAGCTGGCAGTAGGTGAGTGGCTGTATGTCTGTATGAATGGATATATAAGTGGCTGTATTAGTGAGTGGGTGGGTGCATGAGTGGCTGTATGGGTTACTGAGTGGATGTGTGTGTAGGCCTATGAATCAGTAAGTGAGTATGCAAGTACTGGTATGAGTGTGTCAATGGTTTCGAGAATGATAGTATGAAACTTGGAGTGGGTGTATCAAAGGTTACATGGGGGTATGAGTCAGAGTTAGTGTGGATGATGTAATCCGTGATATCATCTGTGATGTCATTTGAGTTGCCAACAGTGATGTCACTGACGATGTCATGCATGATGTAATATGTGAGGTCATAAGCAGTACAATGCGGGGCATGAGTAGTTAGCTCAGCTAAATATAACTGCTGAATATCTCAGTTTTTTTTACGAGTGAAATATCAGCCTTACTAGAACGTCCCTGTAATCTTTGTTTTTTTCAGTGAATTTCTAAGTTTTTTTAAATGCTAGTTTTCTAACTATACCTTACCTGTAACCTTTCCTTTTTTTCGGTGATTTCCGTGTTTTTTTATGTAGCAATGGTCTTTTGTAGAATGGCGTGGAAACGGGGCAGAATCTCTCACCAGCTGTCAGAAATCCCGCTGAGTAGGACATATAAAAAGTACCAGGAGGGCTTCTTGGTCCCCAAGGTCCTTTAGCATCCAAGACAACTTTATCCCCCAAACACTAGTATGTCAGGAGAAGTGTTTGCAGAGTGATGCAGAAAGGGTGTGTGTCTCCGTTGACCTCTTGGCAAACTGACTGTATGGAGCTCGCTAGAGGTAACAAGAGGGATACTTGGCCCCTAACTACCCTCAATAGCCAAGGAGACTTCATTCCTCTACTAGTACTATGCCAGGAGGTACATTTACAGAGTGATGGAGAAAGGACGACCTTGATGATTGCACAGGTAGTGCCTGTATGATTTTTTGACTACCATTGCCAAGAACAGATGGTGAGTACCGGGGGTTTTTAACAAAGTATAGAATACATATATAGACATATTTTGCATAAGGTTTCGGTGTAGCTATTTAGTAAGACACTAATTTAACTTTCCCCTTTATATTCCTTTGAAGAAATAACGACATCAAAAATGCATTTTCATTCTTCAGAGTAACACCGGAGGACGCAATGACATCAGTAGTCATGAATACAAATGAAAAAGTGTAAAACACATATATAGACATATTTTACATAACGTTTCAGTCTAGCTGTTTAGTAACATATTGGTTTAACTTTATTTTAACAACATATTTATAAAAAAACAACAGTTTAAAAAAATAACTTTCAACATCTGAGCTCATGAATACAACATAACTTTCAAACAAACATACAACTATCCATTGTTACCCAAACTCATGGGGAATCAAAAACTGCTGCAACTCAAGTGCAATCCACAATGTGTGACAGGATCCTCTGTAGACGGATGAACAAAAATATTCATGTGGGATGACGTCTATCTCCTATTTTCTTAAAACCTGTCATAGAAAACATTTCCAACTGGCAACCTACAAGAGGGATGTGGGAGGACCATCGACATCAGTGGCAGCTGCAACAATACCCGGCCAGAAAGTCCCTTTCGATGTACAGACTACTACAACAGCTATGGCTATACAGTTTTCAGGAATGGCCTCCTATTGCACGGACTGTAGTGTTGTTATATCAGCTGGTGAGCAGTGTGTTACAGCTATTCACAATGCTGGCAAAATTCATCAATGGTATTTTTTCCCTCCATTAATATGTTTTGCACATTCCATAAGAGGTGTTCATAGTGAGCAGCAAGAAGGCAATACAAAGCTGAAGTACCCTCAACTTTAATAGCAGCAAAACAACACTAAAGCAGAGAGTCCATTTGAAAGTCCAACTTTAACTTTAAGCTTTGGCTCCATAGTTTTCCCTGATGGCATTATACTGCATCGATTGTGGAGTTGTAGTTAGTGCTGGAAAGCAGTCCATAACAACATTTAGCAATGCTGGAAAGAATAATAAAAGTACATGTTTTTTTAAAAAAAATTGGCCCTTCATAGAGTTTCTACATTAGCAGGCATTTTCTTATCTTACAAAATGGGCATGTAATATCTATGTGTTGTTCATTTTATTATTTTCCATTTGTTTGTGATATTACGTACATATAACTTGCCATACATACAAGTCAAACCATCCCTCTACAAATAAAATACACAGGTAACTTTTGCCAATTATCATGATTTACTTTTTCACTTTTTAATTACAAGTCAACAGTCTATGTTTAAATCTTCTAGTAAGTGCATCGACAACATATACAAACAGACTCATTTTTTTACAGAACACTGTGTTAAATTTTGTAATCCCATTTATTTAAAACTATCAACTGTAATATATGTGTCTTGTTCTGCAACTCCTCCTCTGAACAACTCTTCATTTTCCCAAAAATCCTTCTAAGGATCAAAGAAACGAAACTGCACATCACCACAAACCTTTTCTACGTGTGCCACACTACCATGCAAAAGTGCTCTTCTTATTTGTCCTAAACATAAAGCAGGAGTTTTCACATAATACATCATCACCTCTTTTGCTATAGGACTACCATTCTTCAATCATAACAGTGTCCTCTTTATTCAATAGCATGAACTAATTTGTAATCCTGGCGATAGCTTTCTTCATTAAAGAAAGCCTCTGTACAAGAAGTATATATCCATTGTCCACTACAAACTGCACAACACTTACTTCTAATCCCTAATGTTATCCTCTGGTTTTGTCTCCTCATGCAAAACACTATTTTGTCAAGAGTCTGCATTCTATTTAGAATCAAAATGAAAAGCTTCCTCTTCAAAGCAAAGGCCTTGTCAACTACTCTCTCAACTCGTTCTTTCTGTTCGACTCCATCTCTCCTTCTTCCATACTTTTTTTAAATTTAACACTAACTTTACAAAGGCTGTAACTATGCCATCATTATAACATTGGTGCAGAACCTATACAGCCATCTAAACACCCACTTAAACCCCATGCAGTCATTGAAATACTGAGGCACACAAGTGCACTAATGAAACACTCAGGCTGCACTCAAGCACTCATGTAATTAGGTAGAGAGTACCAGTTACTGCCTTGTTAATTGCATACGCCAATAGATAGTACCTAGGTGATCAGATGAATGTATAAATAGTGCCTGCATACTTCAATAACTATATAATTTCTGCCTGCCTGATTTCAAGAGTACATGTATAGTTTCTGGATAATTGAATAACTCCATGGATATTGAATCACTGATTTGATGACTACCTGAGTAGTGGCTGGGTGATTCCATGAGTGCATGAACACTGCCTGAGTGACTCAGAAAGTACTTTCATTCCTGTTAAATACATAACAATTGTCACTATATCTCTGAATGATTGGTTATCTCTTTCTGTCAATATCAAACTACCTGTTTTACTGTATACATACTTTTCTTCTGAGGTATGTGTGAGTGAAATTCCCTGAAAAAAACAAAGGTTACATGGACATTATAGTTAGGAAATGCAATAAAAAAAACCTTAGAAATTCCCTGAGTGGGTGTATGAGTGGCTGCATCTATAGTTCAGCTAATTATCACAGCTAAATTTCACTGGTTTTGTATGAGTGCAACCTGAGCCTAAGTATAACATCTCTGTAACCTTCATTTTTTTCAGTGACTATATCTATGTTCCACAACTTGCCATTATGTCGGACTGCTACCAAAACGCTGGTGCTGCACCATATAAGTGCTAACTCTAGTGTTTATAATATTGCCACAGAACATATACCAACTCCAAAAAAGATGACACTCTGGGATGAAAAAAATCACCATATATTAATCCATTTAGCCACACCGGACAGGACTTGTTTTGGCTGAACACCAGCCTTTATCAACTAATAGGCACCATCTTGTGTTCACATTATATACATTTTTTAGTCATGGACATGCACAAAATACTATGAAAACTTTGTTTGCAAGTAACTGCAAGTTTAAAAATAGCAAGATCTGAACAAACATGATGTTAAAAAGTACACATTGCACATTTATATTTGCAGCACACACATACACATATAAATCTCTAACGATTTACAAAAGTTTCATAATTGAATTGTGTGACTTCATAAATATGCTAATTAACAAGTATCTCTGACAGCCATGAATCAGCCTAATTCAGCAACAAATGTATGTTCAAAGTCACGCAAAATTATATTTGAATCTTTCCAATTATTTTAAACATACGTGCCTTGCGTGTTGCCAAATTACTCCTGGATGAAATCACGGCACCTGTGAATGCCCCATTTACTTGTGGTAAAAACGTACTTTGCTATTGTTGTGAAAATAAACAGCTATATCAGTCACTTTTTGTCCATGATTACCAAATAAAATTGCCCAAAATATCACAGAGCACCAAACCAGCTTGTTTAAGCAACCCATACAGCTGGCAAAGTATCATGGGTGCATCAATCACTGGAATCCGCAACCATAAGAAGTATATATATATATATATTCACTGAAAAAAATCATAGGTTTCAGGCCTGGTATAGTTAGGAATTAGCATTTAAAAAACCTTAGAAATTCACTGAAAAAACAATAGGTTTTAGGCGTGTTATAGTTAGCTGGACATCTCACTCGAACAAAACCATTGATATTCCTCCGATATAGTTAGTTGTACTAACTACATCTCACGCGCCCACAGTCCACTGCTGATGATGTCACATATTACATCATTCATGACATAGTTATTGACATCACTGATGACATCTCAAATGACATCACCAGATATCAGGAAGGAGGCGGGGCCTGAGGTGACGTGTGCAAACACGCCCTGTGGTGCGTTTTAAGTTGGGGAATTAATTCTTCTTCAATCCTGTGGTCCCCTGGGGGCCAACTAGCCCACCAGGTACCTCCAGTATGCGCCAGGGATCTGCGTTGCAGAGAGGTGTTCAGAGGCCACGCCCCTTTTTACAACACTCTGAAACGCAGCTCCGTGGCGCTTAATGGAGGTACCTGGTGGGCTAGTTGGCCCCTAGGAGACCTCTGGATTGAAGAGGAATGAATTCCCCAACTTTAAACGTGCCACAGGGCGTGTTTGCACACATATCACCTCAGGCCCCACCCCCTACCTTCACCACTATGCAAACGCACCCCGTGGCGCATTTTAAGTTGGGGAATTAAGTCCCCTTAAATCCTGAAGTCCCCTGGCGGCCAACTAGGCCACCAGCTTCCTTCCAGTAAGCGCCACGGAGCTGCGTTGCAGAGAGGTGTAAAAAGGGGTGTGGCCTCATTATACCTCTCTGCAACGTAGCCCCCTGGCGCATACTGGAGGTTCCTGCTGGGCTAGTTGGCCCCCAGGGACCCCCAGTATTCAAGGGGAATTAGTTCTCGCTCTGCAAACGTGCCAGGGGGCGCGTTTGCAGAGTGGTGTAAGGAGGGGGCGTGGCCTCCGGCCCAACCCTGTCTTTTTTTTTTTTTTTTTAGAAGGGGGGCTATGTAGCCCCCCTTCTTTTTCAAATGTTTTGGCCCTGGGGATCCCATCCCCCAGGACCTGCCCCCAATTTGTTTTTCTTTTTTTTTTAAAAAGGCCATAATTTGCCCCGGGGACCACATCCCCCGGGGCATGCCCAACTTTGTTTATCTTTTAATGGAGGGGGGCTGCGTAGCCCCCCTCCTCTGCCCACTTTAAGGCCCCGGGGACCCCATCCCCCGGGGCCAGCCATTGATTTATTTATATATTTTTTAATGGTGGAGAGGGGCCGCTTAGCCCCCCTCCCAGGCCACTTATGGCCCCGGGGACCCTATCCCCCGGGGCCTGACTCTCCATCTCTAACATGCTACTCCCAATGTGGAAAAGCAATCTGCTTTGCTTCATTGAAGCGAGAACAGGTTTCCCTGCTCTCGTTTCATTGAAGCAAAGCAGTTTTCAATAGCATGGTAGGAGCCGCGAGGCTTCCGCCCTGCCATTGCAAACAGCAGTGTCCCGGGGGTGGGCACCCTGGGACACTGCAGGAGCCGGCCCTGGGGGGTGGCGGTCCCCAGGGCCTGTACCAGGCTGCAGAAGGGGGGCCGCGCGGCCCCCCCACCTATTTTAAAGTTGCCCCAGGGCTGGCGGTCCCTGGTGCTGGGGGGGCCTGAGAGCCCCCCAACTAATTTTAAATAAGCCCTGGGGGGTGGCCCCCCACCCATTGTTAAGATGCCCTGGGGGTGGCGGTCCCCCGGGGCTGCGGGGGGCCGTGAGCCCCCCGCCTATTTTATGTGGCGGTCCCCGAGGCAGTGTGGTGGGGATTGGAACCCCCCACACTTAATTTTTCAAATATGCCCCCGGGATTTGGCCCCCGGGGGCAAATTACCATATGTAGCGCTGATCCAGCACGCATCCTCCCGTATATATTTTTGGGCCTGGGGGTCAGGGTGTTTCTACACTGCACCCTTTTCACGTTTTGCGCCTTTTTTTTGGTTTTCTTGTGCCTCGGTTCTACCAATGATGGCCCTGGGGACCGCCACTCCCCAGGCCTGGCTCCTGCAGTGTCCCGGGGTGCCCACCCCCGGAACACTACTGTTTTCAATGGCAGGGCGGGAGCCTCGCGGCTCCCACCCTGTCATTGCAAACTGCTTTGCTTCATTGAAGCGAGAGCAGGGAAACGCGGTGGTCTCTCTGGCTTCTGGGAAGGCGCCGGGGCCGGACGGGCTTCCGGCAGAGTACTATAAGGCCTATCGGGAGTCACTAGTGCCCAAGCTACATGCTCTCTATCTTGCAGCCCTCGAAGAGTGCACTTTGCCTGCTTCCATGCGAGAGGCCTATTTGTTATCCCTGCTTAAGCCTGTACAAGACCATACCAATTTAGGGTCATACCGTACCCTTGCCCTGCTTAATGCGGACTATAAAATCCTGGCCAAGGTGTTGGCGGAGTGGCTGGCACCAACGGTGTCGGTGTTGGTGCACAGAGACCAAAATGGTTTTGTACCTAAGCGTAGCACCTTTCTTAATTTGCGGCGGTTTTTCAGGGTGGCCACTGACAGTGTGCAGCACTAGCCTAGGGCGGGCTGTCTGGTCCTAGATCTTGAAAAGGCCTTTGACTGCCTAGAGTGGGGGTATCTGGTGGCGACGCTGTCACACTACGGGTTGGGCATCAGGTTCCTCCAGATGGCGGCCCTCCTCTACAAGAATCCCGTGGTGAGGGTGAGAACCGGGCCATACATCTCCGACGCCATCCCGATCGGCCGTGGTACCAGACAGGGGTGCCCGCTCTCGCCCCTCCTGTTCGCGCTTGCAATAGAGCCTCTAGCTGCCACGCTCCACAGGGTACTGGTGGATGGCATCCCCCTGGGTCATGCGACACATCATGTATCGCTTTATGCGGACGACCTTCTCGTCTTTGTCAGAGATGTGACGCACATCCCGATTGAACTGGATCGCTTCTTGTCCAACTTTGCCGTTCTTTCGGGTGTCCGTGTGAATGCTGCTAAGTCTTGCCTCTATGCGTTACGAGCCGAAACCCGGGACCCGCACTACCATCTTGGGGGAGTGCCGGTCCAATGGCAGCCGGATACCTTCCGTTATCTGGGTATCCAGATATATCGGCAACCGGCGGATCTCGTGGAGGGCAATCTGGGCAAAGCAGTGACAGCGGTCAGGACTCAGATGCGGTTTTGGGGCACCCTTCCCCTCACGGTCACGGGGCGAATCGCCTTAATCAAAATGGTGATTTTACCCCGGCTTTCGTTCTACTTCGCTAATTGGCCCATTTATATACCGGCATCCTTCTTCGCAGCCCTTGTGCGATCACTTCGGGACTTTATATGGGGTAATGCGTGCTACAGAGTTGCGCTGCCCAAGCTATACCTCCCTACTGACCAGGGGGGACTTGCGATACCGTGCTTTGCACATTATTACCTAGCTGCGCAGTTACAGTGAGTAGCCCGGTGGTTAGCGGATAGAGGGCGGGATGACACGGCGACTACAGCACCCCCCTCCCCCTTGGCTGATATCATCAAACTATTCCACCCGGCCGCGAAAGTGGCGAGGCCTGTGCCCCTCCTCGTGGTGGTGGCCTACAAATGCTACCGCCGTACTCTCTATCTCACTCGGGCCCGAACCCCTTATGCCCCGGCTACCCCGATAGAGGGTTCTCCTAGCGGGCAGAGGGTGCTAGGTGCCTCTGAACTTGCGGACTGGCGTATGGCAGACATACAAACACTGGGGGATCTTTACCGGGATGGTGTCCTCCTCCCGTTCGCCTCTTTGGCGGAGGAGACGGGGCTATCGCCCGGCAACTTTCTTCGTCATCGGTCACTGATAGCCACGCTGACGAGTCGATGGGGTGATCTTAGAGAGGAACCGGAACAACATCTCACGATGCAATACCACCATGTAATGGGACGCGGGAGGCACATGATTTAGGGGTTTGCAGCCTCCCTGCGTGCACATGCAGCGATTAGTTTGGCCCCGCTGCGTCGTAAATGGGAGGCAGACTTGGCCCGGCCCATGGCCGACAAGGAGTGGGACAGAGTACTGCAGGGCCCGACGAAGATTCCCCGGAATATGCGCTTTCGCCAAATACAATTCTTTGTTCTACACAGAGCGTACCTCACACCCTATTCCATCAACAGATATTTCCATCATACGGATGCGGGTTGCCCCCGCTGCGGGGAGCTGGATGCCGGACTGGTCCACATGTTGTGGAGCTGTCCCGCTCTGGGTTTGTACTGGCGAATGGTGCAGGGGGCTCTCCACGCATGCACAGGCCATCAGATCCCGTTCGAATGGCCGGTCTACCTGTTGCACCTCTTTCACAGAACTCCCTCTATGAAAGTCACCTTTCGGTTTATCAACCTGGGGCTAGTGGTGGCAAAGCACTGCTCACTAAATGCTGGAAGGCTGCTGATCTGCCCCACACGTGGGCATGGCGGGGTTCACTTCTAGTGTGGGCAAAGGCGGAGGGCACGGCCCTCTTGAGGGAAGAAACACTAAGCCTCAGGAAGACGCCAATGGCGAGTCAGTGGGAGGAACACTTGCAGGCCATGGTGCGACTAGACGGGGATCCCACGGTGATCTGTCAGGAGCGCGACGTGGGCGCCTCCCGAGAGGGGCCAGATACCAGCCAGCCTAGAGGTGAGACATGAAGTATTGTACTGAGGGCCTTGCTGTCCAGGTGGGACGCAAAGTAAATGTGACAATGTCGATCAAACAGTCTGTACAAGGGACACCGGCATGGGGGTCGGAACAGGGGACAGAATCAGGGGTTACTAGATCATAAGCCGAATTTTCCTGTTGTTGTTCTAACTGGGCATTTGATGTTCTGCCCCATTATTCCATGGTTTGCTAACTGTTTATGGAACCATGCTTGGGGAGAGTGGGTGGAATACTAGCACCTTTCCACGGGGAGGTCTCTCAGTGACATGATATCGAAGGGGACTTTGTGGTCACAGTTTCAGTTGAGAGACCCTCAATGCTGATAAGAGATTAGGTGATATACCGGCTCCTATTAATTAATGTACACCTGGCTAGATACATACCAATGATTCTATTACTTATGTAAGTTGCTCTGGTTTCAAAGTGTACTGTGAATCTTGTTAAAAGAACTACCAATAAACAGATTTTATAAATAAATAGTACTCCCGTGGCTCATTGAGCTGACGAGCTCGTGGATGAAGCACCCGCATACCTATGAGAGGTACCAGACCTGAGACAGATGTTGGCAGCCTACTCAGCAAACCCCAAATTTCAAACACTGTATTCTCAACTGATGATGGTTAAAGAACCAGAAACACGTGTCTAGAGATCAGCACTATCTGCGCCAACTGTGGCGAAACACTCGAACACTCTTGAAGCAAGCAAGTAACTGAAACTGCATTTACCACAACGCCAGGGGTGAACCTTGCTGAGAGGTGAAGCGGTGTGCTCCCACCCCTGTTCCTGCTTAATAGTACTCCTGTGAGTCATTGAGCTGACAAGCTCGTGGATGAAGCATCCGCATGCCTGTGAGAGGTACCTGACCTGAGAAAGATGTTGGCAGCCTACTCAGCAAACCCCACATTTCAAAGACAATAATCTCTACTGATGATGGTTAAAGAACCAGAAACACGTGTCTAGAGCTCAGCACTATCTGCGCCAACTGTGGCGAAACACTCGAACACTCTTGAAGCAAGCAAGTAACTGAAACTGCGTTTACCACAATGCCAGGGGCGAGCCTTGCTGGGAGCTGAAACGGTGTGCTCCCACCCCTGTTCCTGCTTAATAGTACTCCCATGAGTCATTGAGCTGGCGAGCTCGTGGATGAAGCACCAGCATGCCTGTGAGAGGTACCTGACCTGAGAAAGATGTTTGCAGCGACCTCAGCAAACCCCACATTTGATAGACTGTAATCTCTACTGATGACAGTTAAAGAACCTGAAACACGTGTCTAGAGATCAGCACTATCTGCGCCAACTGTGGCGAAACACTCGAACACTCTTCCAATTCCCATGATGCTCGGCCGAGCACATGGGTATTTCCATAGGGAAGTGCACGCAATCGGCGTGCGTACGTTCTTCCGGATTTACAGGTCAGCACTCGACTCGGCGGTTACGCAGGCGCTGGGTTCAGCGTTAGAATATTCACAAGTTCCCACCCAGGCACCGTGACAAGCAGGCGAACCAGCGGGTGAGCAAGACCCAGTTCACATGCACTGTACACAGTAAGAAGATTTTCCCAGTATTTTCCGCCACGATTATCCCCGAGGCAGCGAAGAAGAGGTAATCGGGAGGCGGGGCCTCTCAGTTCTTCCCAGTAAACTTTCCTGCAGTATTGCGGTGGGTAATGATTTTGCAACACGGAACCCTTCCTGGTGACGTAATGGGAAGGTAGGGCTGACTTATTCCTTTGTTTATAGGCATACGGCCAACCCTGGCCTTCTAGTGGATTAGCGTTCAAGGGAACGCGAAGAATGCCCAATTGACCTGGAGTTAAGATCAAGGATTCGGGACACTGTACTTTACTTACCCCCCGCTTATAGGACCTTGTGGTACATGGGCAGCCATTTCCTGAATGTGGTATGTTGTCTGTAGTAATACCTGTTCTAGTTGCCTGATGAGGAGTAGGGTATGTGCACGCTATAACTCCTTTGTGTTTTTTTTTTACCTTAGCAGAAACATTCAGAAAGGGTGGCGGGTTCCATGGATGTTGTTCGCAAGGGAATGCAGTTGCACTTTTAAAGGTATATGGTGTTGCAGTACCTAGCGAGACTAGTGAGTGTAGCCACTGAACCTGCAGGCGTATTAACGTGTTCTTTTTCTTTACAGCTTCCTATTCCCTGCAGTCCCCTCCCTAGACCCTATCCCTCGCTTGACCACTTCACTCCTCTATGTGTATGTTGGCAGTTATGGAGTTAGAGATGTCAGGAAGTTGACCATTGTAAGCATCGTTCCTGGTTCTGAGGTGTTCACCTTCGCTGGATGCTGACACTCTTGAAGCAAGCAAGTAACCAAAACTGCATTAACCACAATGCCAGGGGCGAACCTTGGTGGGAGGTGAAGTGGTCTGCTCCCACCCCTGCTCCTGTTTAATAGTAATCCCGTGAGTCATTGAGCTGACGAGCTTGTGGATGAAGCACCAGCAAGCCTGTGAGAGGTACCTGACCTGAGAAAGATGTTGGCAGCATACGCAGCAAACCCCACATTTGAAAGACGGTAATCTCTACTGATGATGGTTATGAACTAGAAACACGTGTCTAGATATCAACACTATCTGCGCCAACTGTGGCGAAACACTCGAACACTCTTGAAGCAAACAAGTAACTGAAACTTCATTTACCACAATGCCAGGGGTGAACGTTGCTGGGAGGTGAAGTGCTGTGCTCCCACCCCTGTTCCTTTTTAATAGTACTCCCATGAGTCATTGAGATGACAAGCTAGCAGATGAAGCACCCGCATGCCTGTGAGAGGTACCTGACCTGAGAAAGATGTTGGCAGCATACTCAGCAAACCCCACATTTGAAAGACTGTAATCTCTACTGATGATGGTTAAAGAACCAGAAACACGTGTCTAGAGATCAGCATTACCTGCGCCAACTGTGGTGAAACACTCGAACACTCTTGAAGCAAGCAAGTAACTGAAACTGCATTTACCACGATGACAGGGGTGAACCTTGTTGGGAGGTGAAGCGGTGTGCTTCCACCCTTGTTCCTGTTTAATAGCACTCCTGTGAGTCATTGAGCTGATGAGCTTGTGGATGAAGCACCCGCATGACTGTGAGAGGTACCTGACCTGAGAAAGATGTTGGCAGCCTACTCAGCAAACCTCAAATTTGAAAGACTGTAATCTCTACTGATGACGGTTAAAGAACCAGAAATATGTGTCTAGAGATGAGCACTATCTGTGCTAACTGTGGCGAAACACTCGAACACTCTTTAAGCAAGCAAGTAACTGCATTTACCACAATGCCAGGGGCGAAACATGCTGGGAGGTGAAGCGGTGTTCTCCCACCCCTGCTCCTGTTTAATAGTACTCCCGTGAGTCATTGAGCTGACGAGCACGTGGATGAAGCTCCCGCATGCCTGTGAGAGGTACCTGACCTGAGAAAGATGTAGGCAGCCTAATCAGTAAACCCCACATTTGAAAGACTGTAATCTCTACTGATGATGGTTAGAGAACCAAAAACACGTGTCTAGAGATCAGCACTATCTGCGCCAACTGTGGCGAAACACTCGAACACTCTTGAAGCAAACAAGTAACTGAAACTGCATTTACCACAATGCCAGAGGCGAACGTTGCTGGGAGGTAAAGTGGTGTGCTCCCACCCCTGTCCCTTTTTAATAGTTCTCCCGTGACTCATTGAGCTGACGAGCTAGCAGATGAAGCACCTGCATGCCTGTGAGAGGTACCTGAGCTGAGAAAGATGTTGGCAGCATACTCAGCAAACCCCACATTTGAAAGACTGTAATCTCTACTGATGATGGTTAAAGAACCAGAAACACGTGTCTAGAGATCAGCACTACCTGCGCAAACTGTGGCGAAATACTCGAACATTCTTGAAGCAAGCAAGTAACTGAAACTGCATTTACCACGATGCCAGGGGTGAACCTGGCTGGGAGGTGAAGCAGTGTGTTTCCACCCCATTTTCTGTTTAATAGTACTCCGGTGAGTAATTGAGCTGACGAGCTCGTGGATGAAGCACCCGCATGCCTATGAGAGGTACCTGATCTGAGAAAGATGTTGGCAGCCTACTCAACAGACCTCAAATTTGAAAGACTGTAATCTCTACTGAGGACAGTTAAAGAACCAGAAACACGTGTCTAGAGATCAGCACTATCTGCGCCAAGTGTGGCGAAACACTTGAATACTCTTGAAGCAATAAAGTAACTGAAACTGCATTTACCACAATGCCAGGGGCGAACCTTGCTGGGAGGTGAAGTGGTGTGCTCCCACCCCTGTTCCTGTTTAATAGTTCTCCCGTGAGTCATTGAGCTGAGGACCTCGTGGATGATGCACCCTCATGCCTGTGAGAGGTACCTGACCTGAGAAAGATGTAGACAGCCTGCTCAGCAAACCGCACATTTGAAATACTGTAACCTCTACTGATGATGGTTAAAGAACCAGAAACACGTGTCTAGAGATCAGCACTATCTGCGCCAACTGTGGCGAAACACTCGAACACTCTTGAAGCAAGCAAGTAACTGAAACTGCATTTACCACGATGCCAGGGGTGAACCTGGCTGGGAGGTGAAGCGGTGTGTTTCCACCCCAGTGTCTGTTTAATAGTACTCGGGTGAGTAATTGAGCTGACGAGCTCGTGGATGAAGCACCCGCATGCCTATGAGAGGTACCTGATCTGAGAAAGATGTTGGCAGCCTACTCAACAGACCTCAAATTTGAAAGACTGTAATCTCTACTGAGGACGGTTAACGAACCAGAAACACGTGTCTAGAGATCAGCACTATCTGCGCCAACTGTGGCGAAACACTCGAACACTCTTGAAGAAAACAAGTAACTGAAACTGCATTTACCACAATGCCAGAGGCAAACGTTGCTGGGAGGTGAAGTGGTGTTCTGCCACCCCTGTTCCTTTTTAATAGTACTCCCATGAGTCATTGAGCTGACAGGCTAGCGGATGAAGCACCCGCATGCCTGTGAGAGGTACCTGACCTGAGAAAGATGTTGACAGCATACTCAGCAAACCCCACATTTGAAAGACTGTAGTCTCTACTGATGATGGTTTATGAACCAGAAACACGTGTCTAGAGATCAGCACTACCTGCCCAAATTGTGGCGAAACACTCAAACACTCTTGAAGCAAGCAAGTAACTGAAACTGCATTTACCACAATGCCAGGGGTGAACCTTGCTGGGAGGTGAAGCGGTGTGCTTCCACCCTTGTTCCTGTTTAATAGTACTCCCATGAGTCATTGAGCTGACGAGCTCGTGGATGAAGCACCCTCATGCTTGTGAGAGGTACCTGACCTGAGAAAAATGTTGGTAGCCTACTCAGCAAACCCCAAATTTGAAAGACTGTAATCTCTACTGATGACGGTTAAAGAACCAGAAACACGTGTCTAGAGATCAGCACTCTCTGTCCCAACTGAGGCGAAACACTCGAACACTCTTGAAGCAAGCAAGTAACTGAAACTGTATTTACCACAAGGCCAGGTGCGAACCTTGCTGGGAGGTGAAGCGGTGTGCTCCCACCCCTGTTCCTGCTTAATAGTACTCCCGTGAGTCATTGAGCTGACAACCTTGTGGATGAAGCAGCCGCATGCCTGTGAGAGGTACCTGACCTGAGAAGACGTTGGCAGCATAATCCGCAAATCCCACATTTGAAAGACTGTAATCTCAACTGATGACGGTTAAAGAACCAGAAACAAGTGTCTTGAGATCAGCACTATCTGCACCAACTGTGGCGAAACACTCGAACACTCTTGAAGCAAGCAAGTAACCGAAACCACATTTACCACAGTGCCAGGGGCGAACCTTGCTGTGAGGTGAAGCGGTGTGCTCCCACCCCTTTTCCTGTTTAATAGTACTCCCGTTAGTCATTGAGCTGACGAGCTCGTTGATGAAGCACTCTCATGCCTGTGAGAGGTACCTGACCTGAGACAGATGTTGGCAGCCTACTCAGCAAACCTCAAATTTGAAAGACTGTAATCTCAACTGATGACGGTTAAAGAACCAGAAACATGTGTCTAGAGATCAGCAATTTCTGCGCAAACTGTGGCGAAACACTAGAAGACTCTTGAGGCAAGCAAGTAACTGAAACTGCATTTACCACAATGCCAAGGGCGAACCTTCCTGGGAGGTGAAGCGGTGTGCTCCCACCCCTGTGAGTCATTGAGCTGATGAGTTCGTGATTGAAGTACCTGCATGCCTGTGAGAAGTACCTGACCTCAGAAAGATGTTGGCAGCCTACTCAGCAAACCCCACATTTGAAAGCCTTTAATCTCTACTGATGACGGTTAAAGAACCAGAACCATGTGTCTAGAGATCAGCACTATCTACGCCAACTATGGCGAAACACTCAAACACTCTTGAAGCAAGTAAGTAACTGAAACTGCATTTACCACAACACCAGGGGCGACCCTTGCTGGGAGGTGGAGCGGTGTGCTCCCATGCCTGTTCCTGTTTAATAGTACTCCCGTGAGTTATTGAGCTGACGAGCACGTGGATGAAGCACCCTCATGCCTGTGAGAGGTACCTGACCTGACAAAGATGTTGGCAGCCTACTCAGCAAACCCCACATTTGAAAGACTGTAATCTCTACTGATGACGGTTAAAGAACCAGAAACACATGTCTAGAGATCAGCACTATCCGCGCGAACTGTGGCAAAACACTCAAACACTCTTGAAGCAAGCAAGTAACTGAAACTGCATTTACCACAAAGCCAGGGGCGAACCTTGCTGGGAGGTGAAGTGGTGTGCTCCCACCCCTGTTCCTGTTTAATAGTACTCCTGTGAGTCATTGAGATGACGAGCTAGCAGATGAAGCACCCGCATGCCTGTGAGAGGTACCTGACCTGAGAAAGATGTTGACAGCATACTCAGCAAACCCCACATTTGAAAGACTGTAATCTCTACTGCTGACGGTTAAAGAACCAGAAACACGTGTCTTGAGATCAGCACTATCTGCACCAACTGTGGTGAAACACTCAAACACTCTTGAAGCAAGCAAGTAACCGAAACCACATTTACCACAGTGCCAGGGGCGAACCTTGCTGGGAGGTGAAGCGGTGTGCTCCCACGCCTGTTCCTGTTTAATAGTACTCCCGTGAGTCATTGAGGTGACAAGCTCGTGGATGAAGCACCCTCATGACTGTGAGAGGTACCTGACCTGACAAAGATGTTGGCAGCCTACTCAGCAAACCCCACATTTGAAAGACTGTAATATCTACTGATGACGGTTAAAGACCCAGAAACACATGTCTAGAGATCAGCACTATCTGCGCCAACTGTGGCGAAACACTCGAACACTCTTGAAGCAAGCAAGTAACTGAAACTGCATTTACCACAAAGCCAGGGGCGAACCTTGCTGGGAGGTGAAGTGGTGTGCTCCCACCCCTGTTCCTGTTTAATAGTACTCCTGTGAGTCATTGAGATGACGAGCTAGCAGATGAAGCACCCGCATGCTTGTGAGAGGTACCTGACCTGAGAAAGATGTTGGCAGCCTACTCAGAAAACCCCACATTTGAAAGATTGTAATCTCTACTGATGACGGTTAAAGAACCAGAAACACATGTCTCGAGATCAGCACTATCTGCGCCAACTGTGGCGAAACACTCGAACACTCTTGAAGCAAACAAGTAACTGAAACTGCATTTACCACGATGCCAGGGGTGAACCTGGCTGGGAGGTGAAGCGGTGTGTTTCCACCCCATTTTCTGTTTAATAGTACTCCGGTGAATAATTGAGCTGACGAGCTCGTGGATGAAGCACCCGCATGCCTATGAGAGGTACCTGATCTGAGAAAGATGTTGGCAGCCTACTCAACAAACCTCAAATTTGAAAGACTGTAATCTCTACTGAGGACGGTTAAAGAACCAGAAACACGTGTCTAGAGATCAGCACTATCTGCGCCAAGTGTGGCGAAACACTTGAATACTCTTGAAGCAATAAAGTAACTGAAACTGCATTTACCACAATGCCAGGGGCGAACCTTGCTGGGAGGTGAAGTGGTGTGCTCCCACCCCTGTTCCTGTTTAATAGTTCTCCTGTGAGTCATTGAGCTGAGGACCTCGTGGATGAAGCACCCTCATGCCTGTGAGAGGTACCTGACCTGAGAAAGATGTAGGCAGCCTAATCAGCAAACCCCACATTTGAAAGACTGTAATCTCTACTGATGATGGTTAAAGAACCAAAAACACGTGTCTAGAGATCAGCACTATCTGCGCCAACTGTGGCGAAACACTCGAACACTCTTGAAGCAAACAAGTAACTGAAACTGCATTTACCACAATGCCAGAGGCGAACGTTGCTGGGAGGTAAAGTGGTGTGCTCCCACCCCGTCCCTTTTTAATAGTTCTCCCGTGACTCATTGAGCTGACGAGCTAGCAGATGAAGCACCTGCATGCCTGTGAGAGGTACCAGAGCTGAGAAAGATGTTGGCAGCATACTCATCAAACCCCACATTTGAAAGACTGTAATCTCTACTGATGATGGTTAAAGAACCAGAAACACGTGTCTAGAGATCAGCACTACCTGCGCAAACTGTGGCGAAATACTCGAACATTCTTGAAGCAAGCAAGTAACTGAAACTGCATTTACCACGATGCCAGGGGTGAACCTGGCTGGGAGGTGAAGCGGTGTGTTTCCACCCCATTTTCTGTTTAATAGTACTCCGGTGAGTAATTGAGCTGACGAGCTCGTGGATGAAGCACCCGCATGCCTATGAGAGGTACCTGATCTGAGAAAGATGTTGGCAGCCTACTCAACAGACCTCAAATTTGAAAGACTGTAATCTCTACTGAGGACAGTTAAAGAACCAGAAACACGTGTCTAGAGATCAGCACTATCTGCGCCAAGTGTGGCGAAACACTTGAATACTCTTGAAGCAATAAAGTAACTGAAACTGCATTTACCACAATGCCAGGGGCGAACCTTGCTGGGAGGTGAAGTGGTGTGCTCCCACCCCTGTTCCTGTTTAATAGTTCTCCCGTGAGTCATTGAGCTGAGGACCTCGTGGATGAAGCACCCTCATGCCTGTGAGAGGTACCTGACCGCAGAAAGATGTAGACAGCCTGCTCAGCAAACCGCACATTTGAAATACTGTAACCTCTACTGATGATGGTTAAAGAACCAGAAACACGTGTCTAGAGATCAGCACTATCTGCGCCAAATGTGGCGAAACACTCGAACACTCTTGAAGCAAGCAAGTAACTGAAACTGCATTTACCACGATGCCAGGGGTGAACCTGGCTGGGAGGTGAAGCGGTGTGTTTCCACCCCAGTTTCTGTTTAATAGTACTCGGGTGAGTAATTGAGCTGACGAGCTCGTGGATGAAGCACCCGCATGCCTATGAGAGGTACCTGATCTGAGAAATATGTTGGCAGCCTACTCAACAGACCTCAAATATGAAAGACTGTAATCTCTACTGAGGACGGTTAAAGAACCAGAAACACGTGTCTAGAGATCAGCACTATCTGCGCCAACTGTGGCGAAACACTCGAACATTCTTGAAGAAAACAAGTAACTGAAACTGCATTTACCACAATGCCAGAGGCAAACGTTGCTGGGAGGTGAAGTGGTGTTCTGCCACCCCTGTTCCTTTTTAATAGTACTCCAGTGAGTCATTGAGCTGACAGGCTAGCGGATGAAGCACCCGCATGCCTGTGAGAGGTACCTGACCTGAGAAAGATGTTGACAGCATACTCAGCAAACCCCACATTTGAAAGACTGTAGTCTCTACTGATGATGGTTTATGAACCAGAAACACGTGTCTAGAGATCAGCACTACCTGCCCAAACTGTGGCGAAACACTCTTGAAGCAAGCAAGTAACTGAAACTGCATGTACCACAATGCCAGGGGTGAACCTTGCTGGGAGGTGAAGCGGTGTGCTTCCACCATTGTTCCTGTTTAATAGTACTCCCATGAGTCATTGAGCTGACGAGCTCGTGGATGAAGCACCCTCATGCTTGTGAGAGGTACCTGACCTGAGAAAAATGTTGGCAGCCTACTCAGCAAACCCCAAATTTGAAAGACTGTAATCTCAACTGATGACGGTTAAAGAACCAGAAACACGTGTCTTGAGATCAGCACTATCTGCACCAACTGTGGCGAAACACTCGAACACTCTTGAAGCAAGCAAGTAACCGAAACCACATTTACCACAGTGCCAGGGGCGAACCTTGCTGTGAGGTGAAGCGGTGTGCTCCCACCCCTGTTCCTGTTTAATAGTACTCCCATTAGTCATTGAGCTGACGAGCTCATTGATGAAGCACTCTCATGCCTGTGAGAGGTACCTGACCTGAGACAGATGTTGGCAGCCTACTCAGCAAACCTCAAATTTGAAAGACTGTAATCTCAACTGATGACGGTTAAAGAACCAGAAACACGTGTCTAGAGATCAGCAATTTCTGCGCCAACTGTGGCGAAACACTCGAAGACTCTTGAGGCAAGCAAGTAACTGAAACTGCATTTACCACAATGCCAAGGGCGAACCTTCCTGGGAGGTGAAGCGGTGTGCTCCCACCCCTGTTTATGTTTAACAGTACTCCTGTGAGTCATTGAGCTGATGAGTTCGTGATTGAAGTACCTGCATGCCTGTGAGAAGTACCTGACCTCAGAAAGATGTTGGCAGCCTACTCAGCAAACCCCACATTTGAAAGCCTTTAATCTCTACTGATGACGGTTAAAGAACCAGAACCATGTGTCTAGAGATCAGCACTATCTACGCCAACTATGGCGAAACACTCAAACACTCTTGAAGCAAGTAAGTAACTGAAACTGCATTTACCACAACACCAGGGGCGACCCTTGCTGGGAGGTGGAGCGGTGTGCTCCCATGCCTGTTCCTGTTTAATAGTACTCCTGTGAGTCATTGAGCTGACGAGCACGTGGATGAAGCACCCTCATGCCTGTGAGAGGTACCTGACCTGACAAAGATGTTGGCAGCCTACTCAGCAAACCCCACATTTGAAAGACTGTAATCTCTACTGATGACGGTTAAAGAACCAGAAACACATGTCTAGAGATCAGCACTATCCGCGCGAACTGTGGCGAAACACTCAAACACTCTTGAAGCAAGCAAGTAACTGAAACTGCATTTACCACAAAGCCAGGGGCGAACCTTGCTGGGAGGTGAAGTGGTGTGCTCCCACCCCTGTTCCTGTTTAATAGTACTCCTGTGAGTCATTGAGATGACGAGCTAGCAGATGAAGCACCCGCATGCCTGTGAGAGGTACCTGACCTGAGAAAGATGTTGGCAGCATACTCAGCAAACCCCACATTTGAAAGACTGTAATCTCTACTGATGACGGTTAAAGAACCAGAAACACGTGTCTTGAGATCAGCACTATCTGCACCAACTGTGGTGAAACACTCGAACACTCTTGAAGCAAGCAAGTAACCGAAACCACATTTACCACAGTGCCAGGGGCGAACCTTGCTGGGAGGTGAAGCGGTGTGCTCCCACGCCTGTTCCTGTTTAATAGTACTCCCGTGAGTCATTGAGGTGACGAGCTCGTGGATGAAGCACCCTCATGCCTGTGAGAGGTACCTGACCTGACAAAGATGTTGGCAGCCTACTCAGCAAACCCCACATTTGAAAGACTGTAATATCTACTGATGACGGTTAAAGACCCAGAAACACATGTCTAGAGATCAGCACTATCTGCGCCAACTGTGGCGAAACACTCAAACACTCTTGAAGCAAACAAGTAACTGAAACTGCATTTACCACAATGCCAGAGGCGAACGTTGCTGGGAGGTAAAGTGGTGTGCTCCCACCCCTGTCCCTTTTTAATAGTTCTCCTGTGACTCATTGAGCTGACGAGCTAGCAGATGAAGCACCCGCATGCCTGTGAGAGGTACCTGAGCTGAGAATGATGTTGGCAGCATACTCAGCAAACCCCACATTTGAAAGACTGTAATCTCTACTGATGATGGTTAAAGAACCAGAAACACGTGTCTAGAGATCAGCACTACCTGCGCAAACTGTGGCGAAATACTCGAACATTCTTGAAGCAATCAAGTAACTGAAACTGCATTTACCACGATGCCAGGGGTGAACCTGGCTGGGAGGTGAAGCGGTGTGTTTCCACCCCTTTTTCTGTTTAATAGTACTCCGGTGAGTAATTGAGCTGACGAGCTCGTGGATGAAGCACCCGCATGCCTATGAGAGGTACCTGATCTGAGAAAGATGTTGGCAGCCTACTCAACAGACCTCAAATTTGAAAGAATGTAATCTCTACTGAGGACAGTTAAAGAACCAGAAACACGTGTCTAGAGATCAGCACTATCTGCGCCAAGTGTGGCGAAACACTTGAATACTCTTGAAGCAATAAAGTAACTGAAACTGCATTTACCGCAATGCCAGGGGCGAACCTTGCTGGGAGGTGAAGTGGTGTGCTCCCACCCCTGTTCCTGTTTAATAGTTCTCCCGTGAGTCATTGAGCTGAGGACCTCGTGGATGAAGCACCCTCATGCCTGTGAGAGGTACCTGACCTGAGAAAGATGTAGACAGCCTACTCAGCAAACCCCACATTTGAAAGACTGTAATATCTACTGATGACGGTTAAAGACCCAGAAACACATGTCTAGAGATCAGCACTATCTGCGCCAACTGTGGCGAAACACTCGAACACTCTTGAAGCAAGCAAGTAACTGAAACTGCATTTACCACAAAGCCAGGGGCGAACCTTGCTGGGAGGTGAAGTGGTGTGCTCCCACCCCTGTTCCTGTTTAATAGTACTCCTGTGAGTCATTGAGATGACGAGCTAGCAGATGAAGCACCCGCATGCTTGTGAGAGGTACCTGACCTGAGAAAGATGTTGGCAGCCTACTCAGAAAACCCCACATTTGAAAGATCGTAATCTCTACTGATGACGGTTAAAGAACCAGAAACACATGTCTCGAGATCAGCACTATCTGCGCCAACTGTGGCGAAACACTCGAACACTCTTGAAGCAAACAAGTAACTGAAACTGCATTTACCACGATGCCAGGGGTGAACCTGGCTGGGAGGTGAAGCGGTGTGTTTCCACCCCATTTTCTGTTTAATAGTACTCCGGTGAGTAATTGAGCTGACAAGCTCGTGGATGAAGCACCCGCATGCCTATGAGAGGTACCTGATCTGAGAAAGATGTTGGCAGCCTACTCAACAGACCTCAAATTTGAAAGACTGTAATCTCTACTGAGGACGGTTAAAGAACCAGAAACACGTGTCTAGAGATCAGCACTATCTGCGCCAAGTGTGGCGAAACACTTGAATACTCTTGAAGCAATAAAGTAACTGAAACTGCATTTCCCACAATGCCAGGGGCGAAATTTGCTGGGAGGTGAAGTGGTGTGCTCCCACCCCTGTTCCTGTTTAATAGTACTCCCGTGATTCATTGAGCTGACGAGCTCGTGGATAAAGCAGCCACATGCCTGTGAGAGAGATACCTAAACTGAGAAAGATGTTGGCAGCATACTCAGCAAACCCCACATTTGAAAGACTATAATCTCAACTGATGACGGTTAAAGAACCAGAAACACGTGTCTTGAGATCAGCACTATCTGCACCAACTGTGGCGAAACACTCGAACACTCTTGAAGCAAGCAAGTAACCAAAACCATATTTACCACAATGCCAGGGACGAACCTTGCTGGAAGGTGAGGCGGTGTGCTCCCACCCCTGTTCCTGTTTAATAGTACTCCCGTGAGTCATTGAGCTGACGAGCTCGTGGATGAAGCACCCTCATGCTTGTGAGAGGTACCTGACCTGAGAAAAATGTTGGCAGCCTACTCAGCAAACCCCAAGTTTGAAAGACTGTAATCTCTACTGATGACGGTTAAAGAACCAGAAACACGTGTCTAGAGATCAGCACTATCTGTCCCAACTGAGGCGAAACACTCGAACACTCTTGAAGCAAGCATTTAACTGAAACTGCAATTACCACAATGCCAGAGGCGAACCTTGCTGGGAGGTGAAGCGTTATGCTCCCACCCCTGTTCCTTTTTAATAGTACTCCTGTGAGTCACTGAGCTGACAAGCTCTACGATGAAGCACCTGCATGCCTGTGAGAGGTACCTGACCTGAGAAAGATATTGGCAGCCTACTCAGCAAACCCGAAATTTCAAACTCTGTAATCTCTACTGATGACGATTAAGGAACCAGAAACACGTGTCTAGAGATCAGCACTATCTGCACCAACTGTGGCGAAACACTCGAACACTCTGGAAGCCAGCAAGTAACCGAAACTGCATTTACCACAATGCCAGGGGCGAACATTGCTGGGAGGTGTAGCGGTGTGCTCCCATCCCTGTTCCTGTTTAATAATACTATCTTGAGTCATTGAGCTGACGAGCTTGTGGATGAAGCACCCGCATGCCTGTGAGAGGTACCATTCCTGAGACAGATGTTGGCAGCCTACTCAACAAACCTCAAATTTGAAAGACTGTAATCTCAACTGATGACGGTTAAAGAACCAGAAACACATGTCTAGAGATCAGCACTTTCTGCGCCAACTGTGGCAAAACACTCGAACACTCTTGAAGCAAGCAAGTAACTGAAACTGCATTTACCACAATGCCAGGGGCGTACCTTCCTGGGAGGTGAAACGGTGTGCTCCCACCCCTGTTTATGTTTAACAGTACTCCTGTGAGTCATTGAGCTGACGAGATCGTGATTGAAGCACCTGCATGCCTGTGAAAAGTACCTGACCTCAGAAAGATGTTGGCAGCCTACTCAGCAAACCCCACATTTGAAAGCCTGTAATCTCTACTGATGACGGTTAAAGAACCAGAACCATGTGTCTAGAGATCAGCACTATCTGCGCCAACTATGGCGAAACACTCAAACACTCTTGAAGCAAGCAAGTAACTGGAACTGCATTTGGCACAAAACCAGGGGTGAACCTTGCTGGGAGGTGAAGCGGTGTGCTCCCACCCCTTTTCCTGTTTAATAGTACTCCCGTGAGCCATTGAGTTGACGAGCTCGTGGATGAAGCACCCTCATGCCTGTGAGAGGTACCTGACCTAAGAAAGATGTTGGCAGCATACTCAGCAAACCCCACATTTGAAAGACTGTAATGTCTACAGATGAGGGTTAAAGAACCAGAAACACATGTCTAGAGATCAGCACTACCTGCGCCAACTGTGGCGAAACTCTCGAATTCTCTTGAAGCAAACAAGTAACTGAAACTGCATTTACCACAATGCCAGGGGTGAACCTTGCTGGGAGGTGAAGCGGTGTGCTTCCACACCTGTTCCTGTTTAATAGCACTCCCGTGAGTCATTGAGCTGACGAGCTCGTGGATGAAGCACCCGCATGCTTGTAAGAGGTACCTGACCTGAGAAAGATGTTGACAGCCTACTCAGCTAACCTCAAATTTGAAAGACTGTAATCTCTATTGATCACTGTTAAAGAACCAGAAACACGTGTCTAGAGATCAGCACTATCTGCACCAACTGTGGCGAAACACTCGAACACTCTTGAAGCAAGCAAGTAACTGAAACTGTATTTACCACAATGCCAGGGGCGAACCTTGCTGGGAGGTGAAGCGGTGTGCTCTCAGCCCTGTTCCTGCTTAATAGTACTCTCGTGAGTCATTGAGCTGACAACCTTGTGGATGAAGCAGCCGCATGCCTGTGAGAGGTACCTGACCTGAGAAGATGTTGGCAGCATACTCCGCAAATCCCACATTTGAAAGACTGTAATCTCAACTGATGACGGTTAAAGAACCAGAAACACGTGTCTTGAGATCAGCACTATCTGCACCAACTGTGGCGAAACAATCGAACACTCTTGAAGCAAGCAAGTAACCGAAACCACATTTACCGCAGTGCCAGGTGCAAACCTTGCTGTGAGGTGAAGCGGTGTGCTCCCACCCCTGTTCCTGTTTAATAGTACTCCTGTTAGTCATTGAGCTGACGAGCTCGTTGATGAAGCACTCTCATGCTTGTGAGAGGTACCTGACCTGACAAAGATGTTGGCAGCCTACTCAGCAAACCCCACATTTGAAAGACTGTAATCTCTACTGATGACGGTTAAAGAACCAGAAACACATGTCTAGAGATCAGCACTATCTGCGCCAACTGTGGCGAAACACTCGAACACTCTTGAAGCAAGAAAGTAACTGAAACTGCATTTATCACAATGCCAGGGGCGAACCTTGCTGGGAGGTGAAGCGGTGTGCTCCCACCCCTGTTCCTGCTTAATAGTACTCCTGTGATTCATTGAGCTGACGGGCTTGTGGATGAAGCACCCGCATGCCTGTGAGAGGTATCTGACCGGTAAATAGACATAATATCGAACATTTAATATCGAACAACAATAATATCGAAGTTAAAATATCGAAATAACATTAATATCGAAGTGTAGAATATCGAGGTAAGTAATATCGTTTTGTTTGTGTTTAGTAAAATATCGAAGTATGAAATATCGATGTAGTAATATCGTTTGTAGATAATATCGATTGATTAGTTTTGTTAGAAATATCGCAATATAATATATATAATGTTTAAAATGTCTATTTAGGGTATATTAAATGAGTAAATTGTTTAATTATATGTAAAAATACTTATTTTTAAAAATATAATTAATAGTGTTAAGTAATTTATTGTATGATATGTTTTAGGAGCGGGATGTTGGGTTATTAGGGGATAAGGGTGGGGAATGTTTTAAAAATATTAGTGTAAAATCAGATAATAATTTAAAAATATTAAATAATAAATAATTATGAATTTTAAATTGTAATGAAATTTTGAAATTAAATATTTATAATTTAGAAAATAATTTCGAAATTATATTTTTATTTTAGGAGCGGGATATTGGGTTATTAGGGGATAAGGGTGGGGAGTGTTTTAAAAATGTTAGTGTAAAATCAGATAATAATATAGAAATTTTAATTTGTAAATAATTCCAAATTTCTAAATTGTAATGTAATTTCGAAATTATATATACATTTTTTTGTAAATAATGTAGAAATTATATTTATGTGTTAGCAGCGGGATGTTGGGTTTTTAGGGAATAAGGGTGGGGAGTGTTTTAAAAATATTACTTTAAAATCAGATAATAATGTAAACAAATTTAATATTGCAGCGGGATGTTTGGTTTTTAGGGAATAAGGGTAGTGTTTTAAAAATATTACTTTAAAATCAGATAATAATGTAAACAAATTTAATATTGAAGGATTAGAAATTTCTACATTTTAATGTAAATTCGAAATTATATAATTTAAAATTAGAAAATTATAATGAAATTTATTTTTTGTTTTATTGGTGGGATGTAGGGTTATTAGTGTATAAGGGTGGGGAGTGTTTTTAAAATATTACTGTAAAATCAGATAATAAATTATAAAAATTAATATTAAAGAATTAGAAATTTATACATTTTAAAGTAATTTTTACTATTTGTTTTAAAATTGTTCAAAATAATTTTGAAATTATATTTTTGTTTCATGGTTGGGAAGTTGGGTTATTAGGGTGTAGGGGTGTGGAGTGTATTTTAATTATTATTACAAAATTATAGATTAATAACTAAATTTTTAATTGGAAATAATTTAAATTTGTGAAAATGTAATGTAAAATCCTAATTATGTTATTTTGATTTGAAATTCAAATTTCTATTTTTATTTAGTATTTATGGGTGGGATGTGGCTATATTAGGGGAGAAGGGTGGGGAGTAATTTTTTTAAATAATAGTCTAAAAATAGATCATAAAACAATTAAATGTATTAGTAAATATTGTGAAATTTAACATTTTAAATGACAATAATTATTAAATAATTGTATATTTGCAATTTTTAGGGAAAAAATATTGTACATTTTTTATACGGAATTAGGGTTAATATGGGATAGGGGTGGGTATTGTTGTTACTATATTATTTTTAAATTCAATAGTTTTTACATTATATTTCATAGTTAATACATTTATATTTTTAATATTTTAAGTGATGTTATAACCAGCACTTTCTCTGACTTTGATCTTTTTGGAGTGGGAATAGTACATTGTATTGGGTTAGTGTCCAGCACCTTCCCTGAGTTTATGTTAACTGGAGTGGGAATAGTAAATTATATAGGGTTAGTGTCCAGCACCTTCATTGACTTTATTTTAACTGGAGTGGGAATAGTAAATTATATAGGGTTACTGTTCAGCACCTTCTCTGAATTTATGTGAACTGGAGTGGGAATAGTAAATTATATAGGGTTACTGTCCAGCACCTTCCCTGACTTTATGTTAATTGGAGTGGGAATATTAAATTATATAGGGTTAGTGTCCAGCATGTTCCCTGACTTTATGATAACTGGAGTGGGAATAGTAAATTATATAGGGTTAGTGTCCAGCATCTTTCCTGACTTTATGTTAACTGGAGTGGGAATAGTAAATTATATAGGGTTACTGTCCAGCACCTTCCTTGACTTTATGTTAACTGGAGTGGGAATTGTAAATTATATAGGGTTAGTGTCCAGCATCTTCCCTGACTTTATGTTAACTGGAGTGGGAATAGTAAATTATATGGGGTTACTGTCCAGCACCTTCCCTGACTTTATGTTAACTGGAGTGGGAATAGTAAATTATATAGGGTTAGTGTCCAGCATCTTCCCTGACTTTATGTTAACTGTAGTGGGAATAGTAAATTATATAGGGTTACTATCCAGCACCTTCCTTGACTTTATGTTAACTGGAGTGGGAATAGTAAATTATATAGGGTTACTGTCCAGCACCTTCCTTGACTTTATGTTAACTGGAGGGGGAATAGTAAATTAAATAGGGTTACTGTCCAGCATCTTACCTGAGTTTATGTTAACTGGAGTGGGAATAGTAAATTATATAGGGTTACTGTCCAGCACCTTCCTTGACTTTATGTTAACTGGAGTGGGAATAGTAAATTATATAGGGTTAGTGTCCAGCACTTTTCCTGACTTTATGTTAAGTGGAGTGAGGATAGTAAATTCTATAGGGTTACTGTCCAGCACCTTCCTTGACTTTATGTTAACTGGAGTGGGAATAGTAAATTATATAGGGTTACTGTCCAGCACCGTCCCTGACTTTGGTGCCGATCACGATCCGGTAAAAAATTCCCCCGTGCGACTCGTATCGGGTCTTTTTACCGTACGAATCGTACAAGTGCCGTACGAACTGGCAATCACGATTCGCATGGTAAAAAGTCCATACGAACCGCACTGGGAATCATTCCCCACACGTCCTCGGGTCGGAAAATGTGTCCGACACGTCCTCGGACGATTTACCTTACAAACGTGAAAAACCAAGTCCGACCGAGGAATCACGATCCATCCCGTGCGTCCGAGGTTACAACCGTATGGAAAAAACACCGTCCGCACCGAACTCCTACAGCAACCATGGAGACATGTGCCCGCATACGCGCCCAACACTCCCCCCAGCCCCCGTACGTCCGACACGTACCCCCCGTATATGTATACCCCCACCCGTCTAGGTACACCCCAGTACGTTCCAGTCGAACCCCCACCCCAGTACGTGTCATAGCCCCGTCTACCTACACCCCAGTACGTTCCAGTCGTACCCCCACCCCAGTACGTGTCGTACCCCCCGTGTACCTACACCCCAGTACGTGCGAGCCACACCCCCACCCCAGTACGTGTCATAGCCCCGTCTACCCACACCCCAGTACGTTCCAGTCGTACCCCCACCCCAGTACGTGTCATAGCCCCGTCTACCTACACCCCAGTACGTTCCAGTCGTACCCCCACCCCAGTACGTGTCGTACCACCGTCAATGTACACCCCCCCACCCCTGTACGTGTCGTACCACCGTCCATGTACACCCCAGTACGTTCCAGTCGTACCCCCACCCCAGTACGTGTCGTACCCCCCGTGTACCTACACCCCAGTACGTGCGAGCCACACCCCCACCCCAGTACGTGTCATAGCCCCGTCTACCCACACCCCAGTACGTTCCAGTCGTACCCCCACCCCAGTACGTGTCATAGCCCCGTCTACCTACACCCCAGTACGTTCCAGTCGTACCCCCACCCCAGTACGTGTCGTACCACCGTCAATGTACACCCCCCACCCCTGTACGTGTCGTACCACCGTCCATGTACACCCCAGTACGTTCCAGTCGTACCACCACCCCAGTACGTGTCATAGCCCCGTCTACCTACACCCCAGTACGTTCCAGTCGTACCCCCACCCCAGTACGTGTCGTACCACCGTCAATGTACACCCCCCCACCCCTGTACGTGTCGTACCACCGTCCATGTACACCCCAGTACGTTCCAGTCGTACCACCACCCCAGTACGTGTCGTACCCCCCATGTACCTACACCCCAGTACATGCGAGCCACACCCCCACCCCAGTACGTGTCATAGCCCCGTCTACCCACACCCCAGTACGTTCCAGTCGTACCCCCACCCCAGTACGTGTCGTACCACCGTCAATGTACACCCCCCCACCCCAGTACGTGTCGTACCACCGTCCATGTATACCCCAGTACGTTCCAGTCGTACCCCCACCCCAGTACGTGTCATAGCCCCGTCTACCTACACCCCAGTACGTTCCAGTCGTACCCCCACCCCAGTACGTGTCGTACCACCGTCAATGTACACCCCCCCACCCCAGTACGTGTCGTACCACCGTCCATGTACACCCCAGTACGTTCCAGTCGTACCCCCACCCCAGTACGTTCCTGGCGCACCCCCAACACAACCTCCTAAGTACGGAGCGCACCCCATGCCCCACCATCACAACCGCATGTACGAGTCGTACAAAGCCACACACAAGTACGTGTCGTACCACTGTCAATGTACACCCCCCCACCCCAGTACGTGTCGTACCACCGTCCATGTACACCCCCCCACCCCTGTACGTGTCGTACCACCGTCCATGTACACCCCAGTACGTTCCAGTCGTACCACCACCCCAGTACGTGTCATACCCCCCGTGTACCTACACCCCAGTACGTTCCAGTCGTACCCCCACCCCAGTACGTGTCGTACCACCGTCAATGTACACCCCCCCACCCCTGTACGTGTCGTACCACCGTCCATGTACACCCCAGTACGTTCCAGTCGTACCACCACCCCAGTACGTGTCGTACCCCCCGTGTACCTACACCCCAGTACGTGCGAGCCACACCCCCACCCCAGTACGTGTCATAGCCCCGTCTACCCACACCCCAGTACGTTCCAGTCGTACCCCCACCCCAGTACGTGTCATACCACCGTCAATGTACACCCCCCCACCCCAGTACGTGTCGTACCACCGTCCATGTACACCCCAGTACGTTCCAGTCGTACCCCCACCCCAGTACGTTCCTGGCGCACCCCCAACACAACCTCCTAAGTACGGAGCGCACCCCATGCCCCACCATCACAACCGCATGTACGAGTCGTACAAAGCCACACACAAGGACATAATCGTACAACCAAATGGCCCATGTACACACCGTACACACGCTCAAAACGCACGTACACAACAAGGACAAAACAAAACAACACAAGAATACACCATTCGAAAGGCACACAGCCACTAAACATGGCCAACAACCACTAAAATAACACAATCACTGACCTGCAACTGTCAAAAACAAACAGAGGCCCAATACACCACCACTCCTTATAACACACCCACCCAAAATTCAAACACTGCCACACCCACCCATGGACCAATGAAAAGGGCCCACACACACAAACCATGAGCCTTTGCAACAGACTCACTGCTGCCAGACACCACAGAACCAGACTACAAGCTACACCACATCTTACACTTGCACACCTTCACACGACCACCCTCACAAACACCCTCTCATCACATTCACACACACACACAACCATCCACACCCCCCCCCAACATCCACACCCCCCCCACACCCACACCATCCCCACCCACACCCCTCACCATGCCCACTACCAAGAATCCAAAGTTCAGTCACCGAGAGTTGGAGGTCCTTGTTGATCAAATCCTCAGAGTCGAGCCACAGATCTTTGGAACATTGGTCAGAAGCACCAGCCAGGCAGCCAAAACAGCCATGTGGCAGACC
Organism: Triturus cristatus; assembly: GCF_964204655.1. NCBI lineage: Eukaryota > Metazoa > Chordata > Amphibia > Caudata > Salamandridae > Triturus > Triturus cristatus. The sequence goes on along the minus strand of NC_140593.1, from coordinate 714,039,847 downwards.
ATCGTCGATGCTGTGAATGCTGTTGCGGACACCAGGAGGACCAAGCAGGATTGCCAGAACAGGTGACCAAGAGACAGGAGGAACACGACCAGGCCAACGCCACCGGAGGAGGGCCCTCCCGCAGAGCCGTACAGTACCATCCCTGGGAGGAGAGGGTGATGGCCATACTGCCGGTGGAGGCAGTTGAAGGAGTAGAAGGACTCCGAGACCCGGGTGAGTACACAAACAACGCACCTCACATGGGGGGAACTGCAACCACAACCAAAATTAATAACAGGCACGCAACCACCACAAGCCATCGCATTACTCAACCACACTCCATGAGCAGGCACATGCCACTGCTGCCACCATGCCCCATGCACCCAGCTGGACAATGTCAAGTCACAGGCCACAGAAGACAACAACACATGACACGGTAACCCGGATGGCGGGAGGGTGGGCACCAAGAATCACATAGTGCGACTCCAAAGCAGACAGCAATGCCCTCTGCCCATATGGCCTAGGTCACAGCCAGACAAACACTGTGTCCCAACACAGGAATGACTTGCCAGCAAATGGCGGACGCCTTGCATCAACACATGGGGGTGAAGGCACTGTTTTGCACATGCCAGCAGCTAATGAACAGCCAACATTGTGAAAGAGTGGCAGCACACACCACCACAGCAGCAGCGCACAGACACACAGCAGACAAAATGGGTGCCTGGAGATCAGAAACAAACTCACATCAACAGGCCAAGGGCCACTCAAAGATCTGCTAACAGTGTGTGCCCAGGAAGCTGGGCCAAGGTGACAGAGGGTGACACACGGAGGGAGGGAGAGGGGGACACAGAGGGAGGGAGAGGGGGACTGAGAGGGAGGGAGACGGACAGAGGGAGGAGGCTGACACACAGAGGGAGGGAGAGGGGGACAGAGAGGGAGGGAGAGGGGGACAGAGAGGGAGGGAGACACAGGAAGATGGACACAGGGAGGAGGCTGACACACAGAGGGAGGGAGAGGGGGACACAGAGGGAGGGAGAGGGGGACAGAGAGGGAGGGAGACACAGGAAGATGGACACAGGGAGGAGGCTGACACACAGAGGGAGGGAGAGGGGGACAGAGAGGGAGGGAGAGGGGGACAGAGAAGGAGGGAGACACAGGAAGATGGACACAGGGAGGAGGCTGACACACAGAGGGAGGGAGAGGGGGACACAGAGGGAGGGAGAGGGGGACAGAGAGGGAGGGAGACACAGGAAGATGGACACAGGGAGGAGGCTGACACACAGAGGGAGGGAGAGGGGGACAGAGAGGGAGGGAGAGGGGGACAGAGAAGGAGGGAGACACAGGGAGAGCAAATCAGTCCTTTGGTGTGTGGGAATGTCTGCTCGTCAGCAGGTGGACTGCGTGCATGTAGACAAGGGTGGCCAGTGCCAGAACCCCCCCTCTTCATCATGGCAAAACGCAGGGCCATGTCACAACCTGTACACGAGCACAAGGACAGCCACCTGCATCATATAAGTGTGTGGATCCACTCCATGTGCACATGTACAGTGCTACAAGGAAGGCGCAAATGCATGGCTCGCCACACATGCACACTCCACTGCTGACTGCAGCCACACTTGACGCAGCAAGTAAGACTGTGCCACACATAGTTAAAGGGGCCAAATTGGTGCCCAAGGGACACACACATGCACAAGTGCACTGTGAGTGGAATGCAAGACAGATCCTAATTCCAAGAGGAAATGTGCCAACTTTGTAACGGATGAAACATGGATGTTGCATGGATCAAAATTAACATTTTCTCTCTCACACACAGGTCAACGTCGTGCTGCACCCCCCAACACTGGGGGGGAACACTCACAGGACCCGGATCTGCAGGAGACCGATCCCACCGGCAGCGACCACTCTCACCACTCTGCGGACGACCCCGACCGACCTGGCCCCTCTGGTGTCCAACCACCTGCAGCACCTGCGTCAGGTACAACCGTGCCAACCACCACCCCCACTCCTGCCACATCCCAGGAGACACCCAGGATCCCTGCCCCAACACCACAATGCAGCCAGGCTCGCCAGGAGGGACACGGTGTCCCGGGCACCCAGGAGGAGGCAGGCGACAACGCCAATGCCACCCCTCAGGGGTCCCGGAGACCCGATGTGCCCACAAGTGCAGGCCAGACGCAAGTGGGCAGGGGTGGTGGGAGTGGAGGACGGCGGAGGCGCGAGCCTGACCAGTTGGCTGGGGATCCGGTATTTTCCCATGTCCGTAACATCCTGGACTCATACCGGCAGGACACCACGGGCATGGCCCAGGTTGTGTCCGTCCTCGAGGGGATCAAGGTCCAGCAGGCCCAGCAACATGCGGAGCTAATAGCCTGTCTACAGGTACACCAACGGAGGATGGAGGACAGACAGGCTAAACAAGTGACGGCGTCCCAGGGGATTCACGCTGAACTCCGTCGGATGGCCGACACCATGGCCGACCCTCCCTGTGCCAGAAGGCGGAGAACATCACCACCCACAGGGAGGGATCATGAGGAGGAGGAGGAAACATCCGACGGAGCATCCCAGACGTCGTCACGGCCTGCTGCTGAGGTTCCCCGCAGGAAGCCGGGTCGTCCACGGAAAGGACCGTGAGGGTGGCTGCTACATCACCATCTCCCAGGACACCTGGCCTGGCACCTGGCCCACTGGAGCAACAGCATCACAGCATCAAGAGACATTCTCTGCCACATGGCCCTGCTGGTCACTGGCTGACCAATGTTGACAAAGACTGTGGCATGGACTCTGAGGATTTCCAATGGCAAGGACACCAACTCCCCTACTGAACTTTGGATTCCCTAATCCCGGAAAGCCCCTCACTTTGTCCCCCCCCAATAATAAATCACACTATTAAGAGTAGATGCCTGCTGGTAGCATTATTACCTAACATGTGTCTTGTACAGTCTAAACATGCCTGAGTCATCTGTTCACTTCAACCATCCACACCCTGGGGCCTGAGTCTGGCACAGGACACATGGGTCACAGTTAATTAGGCAAGACAGACATGGAGCACCATACACACCCGTGATGGTCAGAACCAGCTGAGGGGGTGGCCGAACAACCGTGCTGACAGACACATTGAGTACAGCAACAGTCATGCGCAGAGGTCAGGGATCCTGGCCCGTGTCCTGGGGGGCACCCAGGTATGTGTAGACAGGTGGCAGAACCATGTCCTGCAAGCTTGAGTCCGGTGGATGCAGAGAATGGGGTCATGGACAACGTTGGATGCATGGGGATGGCACATGTCACAATACCCACACAGTCATGGACATCATGCACAATACACAGTCTCAGCACACACACACAGCTTGCATCTTGCCACTCGACACATTGACACATAGCCACAATCAGGGAATACCATGCCAGACATGCAGGATGCACCGTGCCAACACACCAGCATTGACTGAGAAGAGGCACCTTGGAGGCATAGGGACACCTTTAATAGTCATGTTTTTGGGATTGCAGAGGCAACTTGAAGTACACATGAACACATCATGTGGAGTAACATGTGGCTCCAACACTGGCACCCCCCTTCTGCAGCACAAATGCGTGATAGCCATGGAACTGGCACATAAGTGTCGGCTAACAGCTAAATACCCACAGCTGCTCACGGAGAGCCTGCCATACACCATACATCCGCTGATGTGGAAGTCCCACGCCATGTCAAGACAATGTTAACCGTATGTGTCCGAGGGCAGTGTCACACACATTGATGCCATCATCACAATCCACTATCCCATCACTGATGACTGACAACCAGGCAGCCCATCTATTCAGGTGTACCCAGCTGCATGTCGTGTCCCATGGGGATGCCACATGTCTGCAGAGGAACCAAACCCCGACCGGGGCAGTGTGCACACATCGTGAACAACTGCCACACCCAATACACCCCAGATGCATCCCTTACCCCATGGAGACTTCCAAACGTGTCCGTGCCTGTAACGCTGAGTCAGCCCACGATGTCATGTCCATGAGGAATAGCAGTGCCACAACAATGCAACCAGCAAACGGCATGCGCAGGTACCTGGGGAAGAGAGACACACAAGAAGTCAGCCACAAAAAGCACAGCCACTTGCATGTGCAGTTACTCGACACATGTATGGATGACAACATGCTAGGTCACAATTATGACTGGGGAAATACTACCATCACTGCCACCATCACTCCAGTGACACACCCACACACACCTCTGACCCACGTGCCATACATGCAGGTGGAGACACACATCACAACGCATGCCACACGGGGACCAATGCGTGCACACTCAGACCCTGGTACTCACCACTAAGCAAAGAAGTCGCGTATGAGCCGAGTCCGGATGTCCTCTTGCGGCTCCACATCCTCCACATCACTAGCCCCATTGCCATGCCCTTCGTCCTCCACGGGTGGATGGTCCTCGTCATGTTGATTCAGGATGAGTGGCACAGCTCTTTCAACTGCCATGTTGTGCAGCATGCAGCAGACCATGAAGATCTTGCAGACCTTCGCCGGGGCATAAGGGAGTGCACCGCCGGTCTTGTGGAGGCACCGGAATCGGCTCTTCAGCATGCCAAACGTCCTCTCTATCACTCGCCTTGTCCGGCCATGGGCAGTGTTATAGCGGAGCTGGGCCGGCGTGATGGGGTTGCGGAGAGGTGTCAGCAGCCAAGGCATGTTGGGATAGCCAGCGTCCCCTACATGGGAAGCACATGGACATCGTTAGAACTGGTGTAGCGGTCGTGCTGGTCGGCTATACAGAATACAGGACAGACAGACTGTACCCACCAACAACACATGCCCGTTCGTTGCGCAGCTGCATCATCATATCAGGCATCCCGCTACGCCTCATGATGTAGGCATCGTGTGCTGATCCTGGGAAACGAGCACAGACATGTGAAATCACCATATTGGACAGACACACCACAAGGGCATTGATGGAGTGGTAGTGCTTCCGATTGCGGTACGCCACCTCCCGTGCGTGTGGTGGTACCACACCTACATGTGTCCCATCTATGGACCCAATGACATGGGGCATCCCTCCCAGGGCATAGAATCCACGCTTGACCTCAGTCATCTGTTCAGGGGTTGGGAACTTGATGAAGTCATCCAGGTGAATCAACATGGCCTCCAAGAAATCATGCAGCACACCGCTGAACATGCTCTGGGACATGCCACCAACATGAGCTATGGTATTTTGGAAGGTACCCGTGGCAAGAAAATGTAGGGCAGCCATTACCTTCAGCTGGGGTGTCAGTGCCGTAGGATACCTGTGCTGCGGTTGCAGGTGTGGTGCCAGTCTCGCCGTCAGCTCCAGAATCAACGGTTGGGTGAAGCGGTAGAGCCGGATCCTGTCATTCTCCTGCATGGTGGCCAAGTCTGGAATTCTTCGGGCAACAGGAGGCGCTCTGCAGTAATTTGGAAGTGACAAGGAAGAGTGAGTGCACTACGAGAACAACTCATGTCTACTGAGCACATGTAAATCTGGCAATACACACATGCCACATGGGGAGTCAGGCATGTGCTACATGCCCAGGACACGTATGGATGCAAGGTGACACTCCTTCCAAGACCCAGCTACACACGGTGATTGAGAACCTCCCCATGACACGCCATGGAAATAGCTGTGTCCCAGTGCAAGTGCACTGCCCGACGCAAGACAGGAGTGACATACACCCACACATCAGCAGAAGTGTGATGCCGATTGCAGAGACTGGTAGCGGAACACTTGAGCCACAGGTCACATGACATTACACTAGTCCAGCCCACACACCTTGCCATGAAGGTGCACATGTCATGACTCACCACACATTCCTTGTGAGTTTGCTGACATGGCCTTGTCGCGCTACTCCGTGTCCCATGCATACATGTGCACCTCACATCCGATAACACATGTGGCATGGTGTTGGGAACAGTGTGCAATGACAATCTACACACAGCCACATGTTGGTTGCTGCAACGGCTGCAGCTTTTGAGGGTGCTACAACATCAACCTGATGTAAATCCCGGACACATATATGGCATAGTCACATTGTGCACTGTGGGTAGTGACCAGTCATGTGTCATGACCCCTGTACCGGGCATCATGGGACACTTCCGTGTGTTGGTGTCCGTGCCATGCCAGTGACGCTCACCCCAAGTGCGCAGTCCCACATGCACACATGTCAAAGGAGTCAAGGGCATGCCTGGCACACATTGCACCCTCACACAGTACACATGTACACATCTCATCATACATCTGGTGCCTTCTCCACTCAGGAGGCATGTTCCACATCACAGCCTGTGACACCTGTGCCCCACACATGTAGTAATGCACAGACGATGCCTTGATGTCCATTCCTGGACAAGTATGTCCATCCATGGACAAGTATGTCCGCCCTATTCCTACATGTGTGTTGCCTATCACCACAGTGATGTGTAAAAACCGCCGTACTGCTGCTGAGAGGGCCTGTGCATGTTCCAAAATCACTGTGGGAGTGCTTGCGTATGTGTACCCATCGTGATGGCGAGAAAACAGGCATTTGTACGGTCCGTAGCACTACGGGTACGCATACGCGTGCAGACCCATAGTGATAGTGAGCGTAGATGCGTGTGTACGTTCCGTACCACTACGGGTACGCATACGCGTGCAGACCCATAGTGATAGAGAGCGTACATGCGTGTGTACGGTCCGTAACACTACGGGTACGCATACGCGTGCAGACCCATAGTGATAGTGAGCGTAGATGCGAGTGTACGGTCCGTACCACTACGGGTACGCATACGCGTGCAGACCCATAGTGATAGAGAGCGTACATGCGAGTGTACGGTCCGTACCACTACGGGTACGCATACGCGTGCAGACCCATAGTGATAGAGAGCGTACATGCGAGTGTACGGTCCGTACCACTACGGGTACGCATACGCGTGCAGACCCATAGTGATAGATAGCGTACATGCGTGTGTACGGTCCGTAACACTACGGGTACGCATACGCGTGCAGACCCATAGTGATGGAGAGCGTAGGCATGCATGTACGGGCTGTTGCCATGCATTTGGGGTGCCCTAGGGCCCACAAACGCACCGTACCTGTGTGTGATGCTCCAAATTACATAGGGGACACGTATTAAGGCCTACATGCATGCTGGTTGTCATGGAGACCAAGTTCAAAATTCGAAATTGTTCTGGAAGGTGCACAGCAGAAGTCAGTTGGAATTCTTCTACTTTGTTGCAATGTGTTTGTGGGGCTGACATCATGCAGGAGAATGAAACCGATAGAGAACCCACAGACTGCTAGCTTTGAAGGGATTGGTGGAAACATAGGATGCAAATGTGAGTGACCAATCACTCTGTACTCCTGTGCATGAGACTGGGCAGAAGGGCACATATAAGGCAGCCAGGTCCCATGAGGGAGCACTTGCCTGCACATCTTTGCATTCGTCGACCCAGCTGCTGCTACTGATTCCCTGGAACCATGTCAAGGGCTGTGGAGAGGACACAGCCATTCACCCTGGAGGAGAACATGGCTCTGCTGGATGTGATCCTTCCACAGTACTCCATGCTGTATGGGCGACCAGGGTATCAGGTGAGTGCATAGGCCACTGCCACAGACTGTCCCTATGTTGTGACTGTGACTCCTGCCATTGCGTCCAGGTGTAACACACATGCCATGTACTGTCAGGGGGGTCCCAGGGGGGGGGTGCCTGATGTCTCCCAGCAGTGCCCTGAGACAGGAGGGGTGGGGGCCTATCACTCCCAGCAGTGCCCTGAGACAGGAGGGGTGGGGGCCTATCACTCCCAGCAGTGCCCTGAGACAGGAGGGGTGGGGGCCTATCACTCCCAGCAGTGCCCTGAGACAGGAGGGGTGTGTGCAGAGTCCTCCCAGCAGTGCCCTGAGACAGGAGGGGTGGGGGCCTATCACTCCCAGCAGTGCCCTGAGACAGGAGGGGTGGGGGCCTATCACTCCCAGCAGTGCCCTGAGACAGGAGGGGTGGGGGCCTATCACTCCCAGCAGTGCCCTGAGACAGGAGGGGTGGGTGTGATGCACAGTGTGAGCCTTGATCATTGATTGTGACATTGCCATCATTCCACCTGTGTACCCACTGTGGCACATACTGCTTTTTCCCTCACCAGGGGATGATGTCCCTATGACAAAGGTGCAATGCGTTGGCTGCATGACATGTGTTGGACCCGGCCTCGTGGCGTGGTCCTTAACCCCCTGGATTGTGCCCATTCCCCGCCCCGGCCTTCACGGGCCACCCGTCAGAACTGCACCAAGGCCCTTCACCCGGAGCTGCACGTGGTCGCATACTCCTCGTGGCTCCGCCATCTTGTTGGCATCCACGTCACACCGTGCACCAGCCGGCGCGACCCCGCTCAACCCGGCCTCGACCCCAGCGAAGCCCCGACATCGAGGCACCACGAACTAGCCAGGGGGGTGCCGCAGGAACCATTCATCGCCCCCGGCGGAGGACAGTATCGATGGGACCCCCAACTGTCCTCCCCTCTCGAGGTGTGATCGCCCTGCAACTCCCATGAGCCTGGCGCCTCTCCTGCTGGGCGTCTGGCCACCTCCACCCGGCCACTCCGCCCCCTCGGGCGCATAGGTCCGGACATCAAAGGGCTCCAGACCTATATCTGGGGCGACCCCACCACAGCTCGGCAGTTGTATCCCGGAGTCGAGAGCCCTGCTGATTGAATCGCGGCTGACCCTATGGAGAAGAACTCTTGTCGGAACCATCACGAGCCCTGCTGACTGCGTCGCGGCTCCTTCTTGTGAACCCTTTCTGAACCACCTGGAACATCGGAGCCCTGCTGACGCTGTCGCGGCCCAACCTCGCTGAAACCTTCCTCGGAGCCCTGCTGATGACGTCGCGGCTCGAGCTGAGCAGAAACCATCTTGAGAGCCCTGCTGATTGAATCGCGGCTCTCCACGAACTGTACGCCAGAGCCCTGCTGAAGCCGTCGCGGCTCGACCCCTCCGAGATCCGGAGGTCCTCCAGCTTGAGGATAAGAACTGGGCCCCAGGTACCCTCGTACCGCATTCCTGCCAAAGACTGTCCCGCTACCCCGACCCTTCCAAAGAGACACTGAGACTTTTGGTGGATCCCTCGATCCCTTCGTGTAAATATTGACCTCGTAACCTTTTTTATTGCTGATAAAGAATTGCTTGTCACAAGACAACCTCCTTGAGTCCTGTGTGGTGGTGTTACTGTGCTAGTACGTGATAGGAGAAGGATCTCTCAGGAGACTTCTCGGCAGCGCTCGGCTACTTCGTGCAGTGAGAGGGCCCCTCCTTGGTGGTCTCACCGACTCCTCGGGGTCCGCCTTCAACATTTGGTGGCCAGCGACGGGATCCGAGCCGAACGCAATACGTACCAGCCAGTACCCACTAGCTACCCATCCAAACGAACAGCATCATGAGCAGCCAGGAAAACAACGCGACAATGGAGTTCCAGCCCGAACGGCTGGAAGAATATACGCACAAAGAATTAAAACAGTTCTGCAAAGACAAAGGCATTGCAACCACCAGCCTAGGTACCAAAGAGGAGATGCAGAAAGCTCTGAGGGCATGGTTGGAGGCCGGGGCAGGCCCCTCCCAGGAAGAAGGGCCCTTGCCCCTGACTGAGACCACAGCAACCGCACTGACTCCGGCAACCGGAGGAAGAAAGAGCCTAGAAACCGGCCTCTCCGAAGAAGAAATACGAGAGCGGGAAAAGGTCCGGAGCCACGAGCTAAAGCTCGCCCGACTGCGGCTGGACGGCGAACTCCAGCTGGCAGAAAAGAAACTGGCCCTAGAGCAGCTACGCCTTCAAGAAGAGATAGAGGAGAAGAGACGACACCGGGAGTTGGAGGAAAAGAAACTAACTCTTGAGCACGAGCGCAGTCTCAAGGAGCTCGAGATCAAGGCCAAGAACGGAGGGACCGACACCCCCGGTACTAGAGACACTCTACCGCCTTCCGAGGCCAAGGTACATATCCCGAAAGAGGTCGTCAAGGAGTATTACAAGAATGACGACATCTAACAATGGTTCAAGGCCTACGAGGTGGCCATGACCTCTCATCGGGTGCCCCGAAAAGACTGGGGCGCGGGCCTGTGGGGGCGGTTCCTGAGTGAAGGGCGGGACACGCTGCTCCAGCTACCGGAGGAGGTGATGACCTCCTACGATCACATGAAGGAGGCCCTGCTCACCCGCTACGGGCTAACAGCGGAAATGTACCGCCAGCGGTTCAGAGACTGCAAGAAAATCCCGGGTACCACATGGGTGGAATATGTGGACTTTTTCAGTCGGGCCCTAGAAGGGTGGATCAAAGGGAGCAAAGTAACCACCTACGGGCAGCTGGTCGACCTCATCATGTGGGAACACCTTTCCAACAATTGCTTCGTGGAACTGAGACAGCACCTCCTCGACAGCAAAATGACCGACCCGCGAAAACTTGCCGTCGAGGCCGATCGATCGGTCAACTCCCGGGTCCCCCGGAACTCAATGGGGGAGTACCAGAGGAACCCCAACGGACCCCCCCGCCAGCGCGGTGGGGGGGGAGGGCCGAACAGGAACCGAGACCCTCCCGCCGGGGCCCCCAGGAGCCCCCCTCGAGGGCCACCGCAGCCACATCTCTCCCCGAGCCTAGCCCGAAGTGTGGGCCCGGCCCGACCCGGACCACGGCCCCCAGTGACCTGCTACGGCTGCCAACAAACCGGACACTTTGCCAGCGATCCGGCCTGCCCTCTGAACCGAAGAAACGGGGCCGGCGGGCCCCCGCCCCGGCAGCTGACAGCCGCCGCCTTGGGGGGAGGAGAAGAGGAAGAGGAGGCCCTCGACCGAGAGAACACTGAGTGGGAGCCGGCAGCCATGTCCCTGGTCTGCCTGGGTAGCCGAGAGATGGTACCCTGCACCCCCATCCCAACCAACACCCAGAAGTACCGGCAGCAGGTCACGGTCAATGGACAACGGGCCGAAGCCCTTCGTGACACAGGCGCCAGTATCACCGCTGTCCGCTGCCACCTGGTGACCCCTGAACAGATTCTACCGAATGTGCTGTGCCCCGTACGGACGGCCGACAACAGTGAAAGCCTATGCCAGATGGCCCTGGTCCCCTTCGAGTGGGGAGGGGTGACGGGCCTGCTGAAGGTGACAGTGCGCGACGACGCCCCGGTCGACTGCCTCCTGGGGAACGACTTGGAAAGTTCCCCCTGGGCTCAAGTAGAGCGACGAGAGCACCTCCGAATGTTGGGACTGGCTGATTGGGCCTGCGCCATCACCCGGTCCATGACCGCCCAGGCCCCCCGCTCATCCTCGACCTCCGGGACCGCCCAACCCGAGGGGCTCCCACCCCCTCCCACCAGCAGCGAGGAGGAGGCGGACACCGACCCTGGACCCAGCGAATCCTCCCCCGAAGAGATGGCTTCTCCGAGCGCCCTACCAGAGCTGACACAATGGCGACACGAAGGGGGCCCCACCCGAGAGCAGTTCCAGCAAGAACAACAGTCCTGTCCCTCTCTCGAAGGGGTCCGACAACAGGCGACCGCGCAAGCCAACGGTGACCAGACCGGCACCCACTGGATCTACTGGGCCGAGGGCCTGTTGTACAGTGAACAGAAAGTAGCAGAACTCGGGGCCAGCCGCGTGTTGGTGGTCCCCCTCCGCTTCCGGGAGTTCCTTCTCAAACTGGCCCATGATGTGCCCCTCGCCGGACACTTGGGGCAAGACAAAACGTACAGTCGTCTGGTGACCCACTTCTACTGGCCCCGGATGCGGAGAGATGTGGACAACCACTGCCGGTCCTGCCAGACCTGCCAGGCCAGCGGAAAGACGGGGGGTCGGGTCAAGGCCCCCCTCCAGCCCTTTCCAGCCGTCAGCACCCCGTTCGAACGGGTCGGAATCGATATTGTGGGACCCCTGGACCCCCAAACCGCCCTGGGCCACCGCTTCATCCTGGTCCTCGTGGACCACGCCACCAGGTACCCGGAGGCGGTCCCGCTAAGAACTATAACGGCCCCTGTGGTAGGCCGGGCCTTGATGGGGATCTTCTCCCGAGTGGGATTCCCCAGCGAAGTGGTGAGCGACCGCGGCACGAACTTTATCTCCAGGTACATGCGGTCCCTGTGGCAACAGTGCGGGGTCACATACAAGTTCACGACCCCCTATCACCCTCAGGGGAACGGACTGGTTGACAGGTTCAACCGAACATTAAAAGGGATGATCCGGGGCCTGGAAGAACCCCTCAGGCGGAAATGGGATGTCCTGCTGCCCTGCCTCCTGTTTGCCTATTGGGAGGTCCCGCAGAAGTCCCTGGGGTTCAGCCCGTTTGAACTATTGTATGGACACCCGGTCCGCGGACCGCTCAGCCTGGTCAAGGAGGGCTGGGAGATGAAGCCCCGAGGCGCCCCTCCTGACGTCTACCGATACCTCCTGACCCTCCGAAACCAGACCCGCAAGTTCCGAGCCATGGCCGAAGCCAACCTCGAGGCCAGCCAGGAGGACATGAAGCGGTGGTACGATCGCAACACCTCTACTATAGAATTCGAGCCAGGTCAGAAAGTATGGGTCATGGCCCCGGTCGAACCCGGCGCCCTCCAGGACAAATGGACCGGGCCCTTCAAGGTGGTGGAGAAGAAAAGTCCCGTCACCTACCTGGTCGATCTGGAGTCCCCCCGGAACCCCCTCCGGGTCCTACATGCTAACAGGCTAAAACCCCACTTCGCCCGGACCGAACTGAGCCTGCTGCTGGCGACCGACGAGGGGGGCGAGGACGACTCCGAGCCCTTGCCCGACCTCTTGCAATCCGACATTCACGATGGATCGATCGAAGGGGTCCAACTCGCTTCGTCCCTGACCCCGGAACAGCGGAACGACTGCCAGCAATTACTGCGGGACTACGCAGCCCTCTTCTCTCTCACCCCGGGGGTGACCCACTGGTGCGTCCACGATGTCGACACCGGGGAGAGCCCCCCCATACGACACAGAGCCTACCGGGTGCCTGACCGAGTGCGGGCCTGCATCCAGGCCGAAGTAGCGAAGATGCTGGCCCTGGGGGTCATCGAGCCATCCGGCAGCCCGTGGGCCAGCCCTGTCGTCCTGGTGCCCAAGGCCGCAGCTCCCGGTCACCCCCCGGAGTTGCAATTCTGCGTGGACTACCGAGCCCTGAATGCAGTAACCAAGACAGACGCACACCCGATACCCCGGGCCGACGAACTCATCGACCGCCTAGGGGCCGCTCGCTACTTGAGCACGTTGGACCTCACCGCCGGGTACTGGCAAATCCAGCTCACCCCCGGCGCCCAAGAAAGATCCGCCTTTTCGACTCCGGATGGGCATTACCACTTTCGGGTGATGCCCTTCGGAATGAAGAACGCCCCGGCCACCTTCCAAAGACTGGTGAACAAGGTTTTGGCCGGGCTTGAGGCCTTCAGCGCGGCCTACTTAGATGACATTGCCGTGTACAGCAACCACTGGGCCGAGCACCTCCTCCACCTGAAGGCCGTCCTGGCCGCCCTCCAGCAGGCCGGGCTCACAATCAAGGCCAGCAAATGTCAAATCGGCCACGGATCCGTGACCTACCTGGGCCATCAAGTGGGGAGCGGGCAGGTGGCCCCCCTCCAAGCGAAGATAGATGCCATCCAGACCTGGGAACCCCCCACTACCCAGACCGCTGTCCGGGCCTTCCTGGGCCTCACCGGATACTACCGGCGGTTTATCCGGGACTATGGGAACATTGTTGGCCCCCTCACAGAGTTAACGTCCAAAAAGCAGCCCAAGAAGGTACACTGGACACCCCGCTGCCAAACAGCCTTCGACACCCTAAAGACAGCCATGTTTACTGCTCCGGTGCTGCAGGCCCCGGACTACCAGAAGGAGTTCGTGGTACAGACGGACGCCTCCGAGTATGGGATCGGGGCCGTCCTATCCCAAGCCGACGAAAAGGGGCTCGACCGACCAGTGGCCTTCATCAGCCGACGACTACTGCCCCGAGAGCAACGCTGGAGCACTATTGAGCGCGAGGCCTTCGCTGTGGTGTGGGCCCTCAAGAAGCTCCGGCCCTACCTCTTTGGCACCCACTTCCGGGTCCAGACCGACCACCGGCCCTTGCAATGGTTAATGCAAATGCGGGGCGAGAACCCCAAGCTGCTGCGGTGGTCCATCTCGCTACAAGGGATGGACTTTGACGTCGAACACCGGCCCGGCAATGACCACGCCAACGCCGACGGCCTGTCCCGCTTCTTCCGCCTTGACGAGGAGAATCCCCAAGGAGATGGGTGACTCTCCATGCCTTCGGCTGGGGGGGACGCCTGTTGGACCCGGCCTCGTGGCGTGGTCCTTAACCCCCTGGATTGTGCCCATTCCCCGCCCCGGCCTTCACGGGCCACCCGTCAGAACTGCACCAAGGCCCTTCACCCGGAGCTGCACGTGGTCGCATACTCCTCGTGGCTCCGCCATCTTGTTGGCATCCACATCACACCGTGCACCAGCCGGCGCGACCCCGCTCAACCCGGCCTCGACCCCAGCGAAGCCCCGACATCGAGGCACCACGAACTAGCCAGGGGGGTGCTGCAGGAACCATTCATCGCCCCCGGCGGAGGACAGTATCGATGGGACCCCCAACTGTCCTCCCCTCTCGAGGTGTGATCGCCCTGCAACTCCCATGAGCCTGGCGCCTCTCCTGCTGGGCGTCTGGCCACCTCCACCCGGCCACTCCGCCCCCTCGGGCGCATAGGTCCGGACATCAAAGGGCTCCAGACCTATATCTGGGGCGACCCCACCACAGCTCGGCAGTTGTATCCCGGAGTCGAGAGCCCTGCTGATTGAATCGCGGCTGACCCTATGGAGAAGAACTCTTGTCGGAACCATCACGAGCCCTGCTGACTGCGTCGCGGCTCCTTCTTGTGAACCCTTTCTGAACCACCTGGAACATCGGAGCCCTGCTGACGCTGTCGCGGCCCAACCTCGCTGAAACCTTCCTCGGAGCCCTGCTGACGACGTCGCGGCTCGAGCTGAGCAGAAACCATCTTGAGAGCCCTGCTGATTGAATCGCGGCTCTCCACGAACTGTACGCCAGAGCCCTGCTGAAGCCGTCGCGGCTCGACCCCTCCGAGATCCGGAGGTCCTCCAGCTTGAGGATAAGAACTGGGCCCCAGGTACCCTCGTACCGCATTCCTGCCAAAGACTGTCCCGCTACCCCGACCCTTCCAAAGAGACACTGAGACTTTTGGTGGATCCCTCGATCCCTTCGTGTAAATATTGACCTCGTAACCTTTTTTATTGCTGATAAAGAATTGCTTGTCACAAGACAACCTCCTTGAGTCCTGTGTGGTGGTGTTACTGTGCTAGTACGTGATAGGAGAAGGATCTCTCAGGAGACTTCTCGGCAGCGCTCGGCTACTTCGTGCAGTGAGAGGGCCCCCCCTTGGTGGTCTCACCGACTCCTCGGGGTCCGCCTTCCAACAACATGCCTTGTTGTAACCAGCTAATTTGTACCCATATGTCTCTCTGTGACATGTGGCTGGTGTATTGATGTGGTGTCACTTGTTCCTCCTCACAGGTAGGCGCCACTGCCAAGGAGCAGATCTGGCTGACCGCCGTCAGTGCCGTGAGGGGTGTGGATGGTCGGAGGCGGAGCCTGCCCCAGGTGAGAAAACGCTGGCAGGATATCCGGTGCTGGACGCGGAGGATTGCACGGCTCCTGCTGGGGGACTCACCTGAGAGCCACAAGAACCGCGGCCGCCGCCGTCTGAGCCACCTCCACAGGCGTGTGCTGCCGGTGGTCTTTCCAGACCTGGAGAGGCGCTTACAGGCGATGCAGCAGCCGGAAGGGGGTAGCTACATGTGTGTTCATTGGATGTATGACGTTACAACGCACACTTTTACAACGCATGCACTTACAACGCATTTTTTACAACGCATAATCCATTACAACGCATGACATTACAACGCATGACACTACAACGCATTTTTAAAAAATACCTTTACAACGCACTCCCATTACAACGCATACTACCTTTACAACGCATACCATTACAACGCATAATATTAAATTACATTTAAGGTAAGTATTAGATAGTATAGGGGTAAAAATTACTATTCTAACTCCAGGGGGTGCAACAGTAGGGTAAGTGTTGGATAGTGTAGGGGTAAAAATTACTATTCTAACTCCAGGGGGTGCAACAGTAGGGTAAGTGTTGGATAGTGTAGGGGTAAAAATTACTATTCTAACTCCAGGGGGTGCAACAGTAGGGAAAGTGTTGGATAGTATAGGGGTAAAAATTACTATTCTAACTCCAGGGGGTGCAACAGTAGGGTAAGTGTTGGATAGTATAGGGGTAAAAATTACTATTCTAACTCCAGGGGGTGCATCAGTAGGGTAAGTGTTGGATAGTATAGGGGTAAAAATTACTATTCTAACTCCAGGGGGTGCATCAGTAGGGTAAGTGTTGGATAGTATAGGGGTAAAAATTACTATTCTAACTCCAGGGGGTGCATCAGTAGGGTAAGTGTTGGATAGTATAGGGGTAAAAATTACTATTCTAACTCCAGGGGGTGCATCAGTAGGGTGAGTGTTGGATAGTATAGGGGTAAAAATTACTATTCTAACTCCAGGGGGTGCATCAGTAGGGTAAGTGTTGGATAGTATAGGGGTAAAAATTACTATTCTAACTCCAGGGGGTGCATCAGTAGGGTAAGTGTTGGATAGTATAGGGGTAAAAATTACTATTCTAACTCCAGGGGGTGCATCAGTAGGGTAAGTGTTGGATAGTATAGGGGTAAAAATTACTATTCTAACTCCAGGGGGTGCATCAGTAGGGTAAGTGTTGGATAGTATAGGGGTAAAAATTACTATTCTAACTCCAGGGGGTGCATCAGTAGGGTAAGTGTTGGATAGTATAGGGGTAAAAATTACTATTCTAACTCCAGGGGGTGCATCAGTAGGGTAAGTGTTGGATAGTATAGTGTAATATTATGCGTTGTAATGGTATGCGTTGTAATGGTAGTATGCGTTGTAATGGAATGCGTTGTAAAGGTAGTTTTTAAAAATGCGTTGTAGTGTCATGCGTTGTAATATCATGCGTTGTAATGGATTATGCGTTGTAAAAAATGCGTTGTAATGGTAGTGCGTTGTAAAAGTTGCGTTGTAAAGGTTGTTCCCCGTGTTCGTTGTGTGTCACCGGCATTTGTAAGGGCACAGGAGCATGAATTCACTGGCAGGGTTTAAAGGTGCTGTGCAGATCCTGTTTGCCCCAGTATAGCGCTGTGCCCCTGCCACCCTTCCCCTCCTTGCAATGTGTTCCCTGGTCTGTGTGTAGTCACTCCTTCACAAGGTGATGTAGGCTGGCGCTTTGTCCACGAGAACAATGACTGTAGCATCATGTGTGGGGGTGGGGTGTAACAGGTTGTGGGACCTTGCCTGTGCACTGTCAAGTTCACTGCATGTGGGTTCCATGTCAGTTGGCACTGATGCTGACTCCAGACATGGGAGTTGGTCTCTCATGTGTCATGCCTTACAGCGTGCATGTCCTATGTGGTGGCCTGTGACATGATGTGCATGAGTGTGCGATACACATAGTGCAGGGATGGTGACGTGTGTTGCAGTCATTACCATTCAGTAGCATGTAGTTGCGTGCCCACTACTGTCCCCTGGGGCACCTTTTCCTCAGTGGTGTATGTGTCATCATACACGTGGACAATCTCAGTGTCTACAGCGTAGGTTGTGCTCTGTGCCATTGTCCCCTGTCACCATGTATATAGACGTGCTATTTTGTACAGGTGTCCACTGTGCAGCCTGACCTGATTGTCCTTCTACATACTCACAGTTGCCAGTGCCTGTGTGTCTTGTTATACTCATCTGAGGATGGGCACTGGTACCTCATTATTTGTACAGGCGCACCTTGGCTGTTTGGCGTACACTCTTGCTTTTTGCCTGCCCCTGTGTGTATCAGCCAGACTATGAGATGTTGGTGCCACCTGTGTCTCAACAATTTGCCTCGTGTAGGGTCTTGTTGGTGCGGGCAATGCCTATGTGTCAAATCCTGATTTCTACTTGCTTGGTCTGGGCAGTGTGTGATGTGTCTGGACACACACGCAATGTGCAGTGACCGAGTCATGTTGGGCATGTTTTCAGCATTACCTATGCAGCATGTGTCTCAAATTCATGGATATGGTCCCTGGTCATCGGTATTTTCGCCAACGCTGTGTGGTGCAGATGCAGTGCAGGATTGTCCCCAGGGCCTGGGTGCTATGTCAGACTCCGTTTCCTGTGTTTAGCTATTGTCTCATGCTCTCCATGGTATTTCAGTGGCATGGTGGCTCAACCAACTGTGTGTTTCATGCCCTACATCGGTACCTTGTTTAGTAGATGTTAGGGATCTTCCTTTTCAGGCTATGCAGTGTTACCTATGTCGATTGTACTCATGTGACTGATGTGTACAGCTGTCTGATTAATTTCTGTCTCTCCACCCTGCCCACAGCATCGTCGGGGGACACAGAGGGAGACATGGACACAGGCAAGGCGGAGGGACCGAGCACCAGTGCCAGCCGTGACATCGGGGCTGGCACATCGAGTGGGACAGAGGTGGAGGATAGTGCGGCCGAGGACCTGTCGACTGGCACGTCAGAATACGAAGCTGACAGGTCCGAGGAGGATGTCTCCGAGTGGGCGGAGGCTGCACCAGCAGCTGACAGCGGAACAACACCTCGCACCGCCCCCTCAGTTTCCACCAGCCGCCTCCCACTTGCTCGTGTCCCTTCCCAGCTTGCCCGGTCACAGCATGTCTCCTTCCTGCCAGGCACCGCACCCCCTGCCCCTGTCTCCACTGCTGCCGCCAATGCAGAGTCTATGGACATCCAGCGGCAACTGCAGGTTGGTCAGGCTGCGATCCTTAATGTCCTCCATGCCCACGGCAAAACCCTCACCAACATCGAGGCTTTCTTGGAGGGCATTCATTCATCGCAGGCTGACCAACGCAACTTGCTGAGGTCCATCGACTCCACACTGACTGCAGCAGTGGGTCTCCTGCAGCGCGACCTCCCCCCACCTACCCCTGCCCCATCCACACTTCCCACTCCCATGCCTGTCCCACGTACACCCAGACGTCGGCATGCACCCACATCAACGGACACGGGCACCACACCAGCAGGGAAGGTCCACCGCACTCCTCCTGACACGCACACACAGGGTGAGGTAGGCACACCCACTGGGTCGGGGGGCAAACGTGTGACACGCAGCCATAGTGGGAGTCCGCATTCCACCCAGTCCACTCCCTCCAAATCCCCTCCCCTCAGCTCTCCTGGCCACATCTCCCCCAAGGACTCCTTCATGGCCGCTCTGTCCCTGAGCCCCACAGTTACACCACCACGCAAGCGGTCAAGGAGGTCCCCGGTCAGGGTGGTTGAGTCTCCCCCCCTGTCTCCACCCTCCCCCGGTGGCGCTGCGACCCATCCCTCTGACCCCCCCCCCTCCTTGGGGCCTGAGGTCCCTTCGGGTGCAGGGGACTCCCTGGAGGACCTTGCAAAGGTGTGTAGTGCCATCCTGGCCTCCGCCTTTGGCACTGACCCACCCCCTGTGGTGGAGTCCTCCATCCCTGCACCCACAACGCCGCCCCTTTGCCCTGATGTCCCTGCGGTGCCTGTTGCTTCCCCCCCCCCTGATGCCCTCACCAGTGTGGAAGACGATGCCATTTGACTGTGCAGGCAAGGTAGGGGACACGCATCCCACTGTGTCCCCCATCCAGCTGAGAATCATTGACTGCCCTATGGGCTTTGTGAAGATTGAACTGCCTGCGATCCACGGACATTGTGCTCATGCTGAATAAAGCTTAATTTTGTTTTCATTATCACACTACTGCTATGCTGGTATTGGTGTTGGTGGGGCTGCTACATGGTTTTTGGTGGTGTGTAAGGGTTTGGGTGTGTGGGATATGTAGTAGTGTACTGCTCATTGGTGGGACCCTGGGATCTGTGTGCCATCACAAGGTGTTGGCTAACTTTCTTTGTTCATGTAAGCAGTTACTGCATGGTGCACTTGTCCCAGGGTGTATTCCTTCCTCTGTGTACCCAGCTTTCTTCCCTGCAGGGTGTTCCCAATGTTTAGCGCAGAGCTGTGTCTACATGAGCTGTGTGTGTGACGGAGCCCTTCTACTTTGGCCATGCATGCAGGGCCATGTCTCCACCTGCAACAATCGTGGCATCCTTGATGATCACTGTACTTGTGTGTGGAGTCTGTTGACATGAGTTCATGGGGACATGTTCCCTTGTAGCCAGTATGCATGTGGATAATTCTGGCCTCACACACATGTGTTACACCCCTCCTGTCTCAGGGCACTGGTGGGAGGACTCCACACCCACCCCTCCTGTCTCAGGGCACTGCTGGGAGGACTCTGCACACACCCCTCCTGTCTCAGGGCACTGCTGGGAGTGATAGGCACCCACCCCTCCTGTCTCAGGGCACTGCTGGGAGGACTCTGCACACACCCCTCCTGTCTCAGGGCACTGCTGGGAGTGATAGGCACCCACCCCTCCTGTTTCAGGGCACTGCTGGGAGGACTCTGCACACACCCCTCCTGTCTCAGGGCACTGCTGGAAGGACTCTGCACACTCCCCTCCTGTCTCAGGGCACTGCTGGGAGTGATAGGCCCCCACCCCTCCTGTCTCAGGGCACTGCTGGGTGGACTCTGCACACACACCTCCGATTTCAGGATATGTACGCTTGGCACATACACGGTGGGGGTATGCTCAATGCATTCGAGGTGAGGGTACGAGTCTACTTACACTGGTGTGGTGGGGGTACGCTCCATGCATACGCGGGTAAGGGTACGGGTCGAACTTACACTGTTGGGCTGGGGGGTACGCTCCTTGCATTCGCGGGTGGGGGTACGGGTCGTACTTACACTGTTGCGCTGGGGGGTACGCTCCTTGCATTCGCGGGTGGGGGTACGGGTCGTACTTACACTGTTGGGCTGGGGGGTACGCTCCTTGCATTCGCGGGTGGGGGTACGGGTCGAACTTACACTGTTGGGGTGGGGGTACGCTCCGTACGTCCGCGGGTGGGGGTACGGGTCGTACTAACACTGTTGGCATGGGGGGTACGCTCCTTGCATATGCGGGTGGGGGTACGGGTCGTACTTACACTGTTGGGCTGGGGGGTACGCTCCTTGCATTCGCGGGTGGGGGTACGGGTCGAACTTACACTGTTGGGGTGGGGGTACGCTCCGTACGTCCGCGGGTGGGGGTACGGGTCGTACTAACACTGTTGGCATGGGGGGTACGCTCCTTGCATACGCGGGTGGGGGTACGGGTCGTACTTACACTGTTGGGCTGGGGGGTACGCTCCTTGCATACGCGGGTGAGGGTACGGGTCGTACTTACACTGTTGGGGTGGAGGTACGCTCCATGCATACGCGGGTGGGGGTACGGGTCGTACTTACACTGTTGGGGTGGGGGGTACGCTCCTTGCATACGCGGGTGAGGGTACGGGTCGTACTTACACTGTTGGGGTGTGGGGTACGCTCCTTGCATACGTGGGTGAGGGTACGGATCGTACTTACACTGTTGGGGTGGGGGTACGCTCCATGCATACGCGGGTGGGGGTACGGGTCGTACTTACACTGGTGGCATGGGGGGTACGCTCCATGCATACGCGGGTGGGGGTACGGGTCGTACTTACACTGTTGGGCTGGGGGGTACGCTCCTTGCATTCGCGGGTGGGGGTACGGGTCGTACTTGAACTGTTGGGCTGGGGGGTACGCTCCATGCATACGCGGGTGGGGGTACGGGTCGTACTTACGCTGTTGGGCTGGGGGGTACGCTCCTTGCATACGCGGGTGGGGGTACGGGTCGTAATTACACTGTTGGGCTGGGGCGTACGCTCCTTGCATTCGCGGGTGGGGGTATGGGTCGTACTTACACTGTTGGGCTGGGGGGTACGCTCCTTGCATTCGCGGGTGGGGGTACGGGTCGTACTTACACTGTTGGCATGGGGGGTACGCTCCTTGCATACGCGGGTGGGGGTACGGGTCATACTTACACTGTTGGGCTGGGGGGTACGCTCCTTGCATACGCGGGTGAGGGTTCGCGTCGTACTTGCACTGTTGGCATGGGGGGTACGCTCCATGCATACGCGGGTGGGGGTACGGGTCGTACTTGCACTGTTGGGCTGGGGGGTACTCTCCTTGCATACGGGGTGGGGGTAGGGTCCGTACATATCCGTCTCCACGCTATGTGATGTTTGTGCGGCCCGTACCCAGGCCTTTGCCACGTGGGTGCGATCCGTCCCGCCATTGTTGGGGTGACGTGAGTGGGCGTGGTCCGACTCGTACCCACGCTCTTCAGGCGTGGGTACGGGACGTACCTGTCTGGTTGTGTTGCCGGTTCGCGTGGTGACGGACTTCCGTTGTGGCGGTCGCTGGCTTATCAGGACACGCCCCCACCCCCTCGTGGTGACCAGGGCATGGGAGTCAGGTATGTCCAGGCCATGTGTGGTGTGTGACTTATGTGGTTGTTTTGTGGCCTGCCCTGGTCGTGCCACCCCCACCCCACCCCACTTTCCCCCCTCCCTTAGTTATTCTGACCTTCTGCGGCGTCTGCGTCGTAACCTGTAGAGGAGGTGTACTGCTATGAGGGCAGGGATGACTCGTAGGTTCGGGTCCATGTCTGTCCGTCGCGTACTGGTACTCCTTGCTCGCGTCGTCCTGTCGCGTACGGGTCCTCCTTGATCGCGCCGTCCTGTCGCGTATGGGTCCTCCTTGGTGGCGTCGTCCTGTGTGTCCGTCACGTACTGGTCCTCCTTGTTCGCGTCGTCATCTGTCCGTCGCGTACTGGTGGTCCTTGTTCGCGTCGTCCTGATTTCCCGGCAGTTTTTGGCTGCCG
Source organism: Triturus cristatus (assembly GCF_964204655.1). NCBI lineage: Eukaryota > Metazoa > Chordata > Amphibia > Caudata > Salamandridae > Triturus > Triturus cristatus. Next base: position 714,017,021 of record NC_140593.1, on the reverse strand, counting down.
CAAAATATTAACCGTGCGGGGTGACGTCGGTGCGAATCGTGATTCCTGGGTCGTGAATGGCTGGCTGCGAGCGTCCCGACGTCAGGTCGGCGCTTTCCCGGATCGCATTGGTAGGTGTTTTTTTGTTCGGTCGGGCTTTTTTACGATTCGTACGGTAATGGTGTACCCGTGCGAATCGTAATTCCTTGTTTGTGAAAATTGACGACCGGGTACGCGTCGGGCGGAGATTGTGCTCCGTCCGACGGTTCGTACCCGGTTTTTGCAGGATCGTGATCGGCACCTTTATGTTAACTGGAGTGGGAATAGTAAATTATATAGGGTTACTGTCCAGCACCTTCCCTGACTTTATGTTAACTGGAGTGGGAATAGTAAATTATATAGGGTTACTGTCCAGCACCTTCCTTGACTTTATGTTAACTGGAGTGGGAATAGTAAATTAAATAGGGTTACTGTCCAGCATCTTACCTGAGTTTATGTTAACTGGAGTGGGAATAGTAAATTCTATAGGGTTAGTGTCCAACACCTTTCCTGACTTTATGTTAACTGGAGTGGGAATAGTAAATTATATAGGGTTAGTGTCCAGCACCTTTCCTGAGTTTATGTTAACTGGAGTGGGAATAGTAAATTATATAGGGTTAGTGTCCAGCAGCTTTCCTGACTTTATGTTAACTGGAGTGGGAATAGTAAATTATATAGGGTTATTGTCCAGCACCTTCTCTGAATTTATGTTAACTGGAGTGGGAATAGAAAATTATATAGGGTTACTGTCCAGCACCTTCCTTGACTTTATGTTAACTGGAGTGGGAATAGTAAATTATATAGGGTTAGTGACCAGCACTTTTCCTGACTTTAATGTAGGTGAAATGGGAATAGTAATTTGTATAGGGTTAGTGTGCAGAATGTATATGTATTGTGTTAATGAAGTATGTTTTTGGATTTAATGTTGGAAGAAATGTGATTATTAACATTTTTAAACAATTAAATTAGCTATATTATATATTTGATAGTAATAAATTATGAAATTCAATGACACATTTTATATTTTTACATAAGCTTTATTTTTGTTGAAGAAAGTAGAGAGATGACTGTTTTTTTTATTTACAGAATGGAGTATACATTAGTAGAGATACAGTAAATATCCATACATTTATGTATTTTTGCAATGTTTTAAGGAAAATAAAATTTATTGATATCATCACATTTTATAACAGAAGTATTGATAATTAAAAAAAAACATACATAACATTTATAACTTTTTTACATTGTTTGCAAATAAACATATTCTTACAGTATTCATATAAAAATGTTTGCTTGGATATATACATTAAAAAAAACATTGCATATTTAGGTGCCGATCACGATCCGGTAAAAACCGGGTACGAACCATCGGACGGAGCATATTCTCCGTCCGACGCGTACCCGGTCGTCAAAATATACAAACATGGAATTACGATTCGCACGAAAACACCATTTCCGTACGAATCGTACAAAAGCCCGACCGACGAAAATAAACGTACAAATGCGATCTGGGAAAGCGCCGACGTGACGTCGGGACGCACGCAGCCTGCCATTCACGAACCAGGAATTACGATTCGCACCGACGTCATCCCGCACGGTGAATATTTTCCGGCTGCCAAAAACTGCCGGGGAATCAGGACGACGCGAACAAGGAGTACCGGTAAGCGACGGACAGACAGGACGACCTGAACAAGGAGTACCCGTACGCGACGGACAGACATGGACCCGAACCTACATGTCATCCCGGCCCTCATAGCAGTCGACCTCCTCTACAGGTTCCGACGCAGACGCCGCAGAAGGTCAGAACAACAAAGGGAGGGGGGAAAGGGGGGGTGGCAGGACCAGGGCAGGCCACAAAACCCCCACCAAAGTGACACAGCACACATGCCCTGGACATACCTGACCCTCAGGCCCTGGTCACTACGAGGGGGTGGGGGCGTGTCCAGCTAAGCCAGCGACCGCCACAACGGAAGTTCTTGACGACGCGAACCGGCAACACAACCAGACAGGTACATCCCGTACCCACGCCTTAAGAGCGTGGGTACGAGTCGTACCACGCCCACACCTACGTCACCCCCAACAATGGCGGGACGGGTCATACCCACGTGGTAAAGGCCTGGGCACGGCCCGCACAAGCATCACATAGCGTGGGGATGGATATGTACGGACCGTACCCCCACCCCGTATGCATGGAGTGTACCCCCAACCCCAACAGTGTAAGTACGACACGTACCCCCACCCGCGTATGCAAGGAGCGTACCCCCCACACCAACAGTGTACGTACGACACGTCCCCCCACCCGCGTATGCATGGAGCGTACCCCCCACCCCAACAGTGTAAGTATGACACGTACCCCCACCCGCGTATGCATGGAGCGTACCCCCCACCCCAACAGTGTAAGTACGACACGTACCCCCACCCGCGTATGCATGGAGCGTACCCCCACCCCAACAGTGTAAGTACGACACGTACCCCACCTGCGTATGCATGGAGCGTACCCCCCACCCCAACAGTGTAAGTACGACACGTACCCCCACCCGCGTATGCATGGAGCGTACCCCCCACCCCAACAGTGTAAGTACGACACGTACCCCCACCCGCGTATGCATGGAGCGTACCCCCCACCCCAACAGTGTAAGTACGACACGTACCCCCACCTGCGTATGCATGGAGCGTACCCCCCACCCCAACAGTGTAAGTACGACACGTACCCCCACCCGCGTATGCAAGGAGCGTACCCCCCATGCCAACAGTGTAATTATGACACGTACCCCCACCCGCGTACGTATGGAGCATACCCCCACCCCAACAGTGTAAGTACGACACGTACCCCCACCCGCGTATGCAAGGAGCGTACCCCCATGCCAACAGTATAAGTACGACACGTACCCCCACCCGCGTACGTATGGAGCGTAACCCCACCCCAACAGTGTAAGTACGACCCGTACCCTCACCCGCAGACGTATGGAGCGTACCCCCCACCCCAACAGTGTAAGTAAGACCCGTACCCCCACCCGCGTACGTATGGAGCGTACCTCCACCCCAACAGTGTAAGTACGACCCGTACCCTCACCCGCGGACGTATGGAGCGTACCCCCCACCCTAACAGTGTAAGTACGACCCGTACCCTCACCCGCGGACGTATAGAGCATACCCCCCACCCCAACAGTGTAAGTACGACCCGTACCCCCATGGAGCGAACCCACACACGTGTATGGACTAAGCGTACATATTGTTAAATAGGAGGGGTGTGTGCCAATCACTCCCAGCAGTGCCCAGAGACAGGAGGGGTGTGTGCAGAGTCCTCCCAGCAGTGCCCAGAGTCAGGAGGGGTGTGTGCCTATCACTCCCAGCAGTGCCCAGACACAGGAGGGGTGTGTGCAGAGGCCTCCCAGCAGTGCCCAGAGACAGGAGGGGTGTGTGCAGAGTCCTCCCAGCAGTGCCCAGAGACAGGAGGGGTGTGTGCAGAGTCCTCCCAGCAGTGCCCAGAGACAGGAGGGGTGGGTGCCTAGCACTCCCAGCAGTGCCCAGAGACAGGAGGGGTGTGTGCAGAGTCCTCCCAGCAGTGCCCAGAGACAGGAGGGGTGTGTGCAAAGTCCTCCCAGCAGTGCCCAGAGACAGGAGGGGTGGGTGCCTATCACTCCCAGCAGTGCCCAGAGACAGGAGGGGTGTGTGCAGAGGCCTCCCAGCAGTGCCCAGAGACAGGAGGGGTGTGTGCAGAGTCCTCCCAGCAGTGCCCAGAGACAGGAGGGGTGTGTGCAGAGGCCTCCTAGCAGTGCCCAGAGACAGGAGGGGTGTGTGCAGAGTCCTCCCAGCAGTGCCCAGAGACAGGAGGGGTGGGTGCAGAGGCCTCCCAGCAGTGCCCAGAGACAGGAGGGGTGTGTGCAGAGTCCTCCCAGCAGTGCCCAGAGACAGGAGGGGTGGGTGCCTATCACTCCCAGCAGTGCCCAGAGGCAGGAGGGGCGTGTGCAGAGTCCTCCCAGCAGTGCCCAGAGGCAGGAGGGGTGGGTGCAGAGGCCTCCCAGCAGTGCCCAGAGACAGGAGGGGTGTGTGCCTAACACTCACAGCAGTGCCCATGAAACGCAAAGGGTGGAGTAGCCACAGATACCATGCCCACAAATTTCAGTCAGGTGCACAAAGACCCTGCAGTACATGTACCACATGTGTGCGAGGCTGGGAGTATACGCATGCATAGCGCAGAAAAGAAAACATGTACACATGAAGTCATGTCAATAGTCCACATACACAAGTACAATGACTGCCAAGAATGCCACGAATGATGCAGGTGGAGACATCGCTCAGCATGCATGTGCAAAGTAGAAGTAGTCCGTCACACACCCAGCTAATGTACACACAGCTCTGCGCTAAATATTGGGAACACCCTGCAGGGAAGATGTCAGGGTACACAGAGGAAGGAATACACCTTTGGACAATTTCACCATGCAGCAACTGCTTACATGAACACAGAAACCTAGCTAACACCGCGTGATGGCACACAGATCCCAGGGTCCCCCCTATGACCAGCACACTACTACATTTCCCACACAACCAACACATGATCACCACCCAAAATCATGTAGCAGCCCCACCAACAGCAATATCAGAAAAGCAGTAGTGTTCAAAGGAAACAAAAATGGCTTTAATCAGCATGATCCAAAATTGTATGTTCGTAGAAAGTTCAATATTTACAAAGCCCATAGGGCAGTCCAGAAGTCACAGCTGGATGGGGGACACAGTGGGATGCGTGTCCCCTAGCTTGCCTGCACAGTTACATTCCGTCGTCTTCCACAGGGGTGAGGGCATCATGTGGGGGGGAAGAAACAGGCACCGCAGGGACAGGAGGGTGAAGGGTAGGCGTCGTGGGTGCAGGGATGGAGGACTCCACCACAGGTGGTGGGGCAGGGCCAAAGGTGGAGGCCAGGAGCTCGCTGCACACTTTAGCCAGGTCCGCCAGGGAATCCCCTGCACTCGAAGGAACCACAGGCACCAAGGAGGGGGGGGTCAGAGGGATGGGTCGCAGCGCCACTGGGGGAGGGTGTAGACAGGGGGGGGAATCAACCACCCTGACCGAGGACTTCCTTGACCGCTTGCGTGGTGGCGTCACTGTGGGGCTCAGGGACAGAGCGGCCATGAAGGAGTCTTTGGGGGAGATGTGGCCAGGAAAGCTGAGGGGAGGGGATTTGGAGGGAGTGGATTGGGTGGAATGCGGACTCCCACTCTGGCTGCGTGTCACACGTTTGCCCCCCGACCCAGTGGGTGTGCCTACTTCACCCTGTGTGTGTGTGTCAGGAGGTGTGCGGTGGACCTTCCCTGCTGGTGTGGTGCCTGTGTGTGTTGTGGTGGGCGCATGCTGACGTCTGGGTGTACGTGGGACAGGCATGGGAGTGGGAAGTGTGGATGGGGCAGGGGTAGGGGGTGGGACGTAGCGCTGCAGGAGACCCACTGCTGCAGTCAGTGTCGAGTCTATCGACCTCAGCAAGCTGCGTTGGTCAGCCTGCGATGAATGAATGCCCTCCAAGTATGCCTCCATGTTGTGCAGCACTTGGCTGTGGCCATGGAGGACATTAAGGATCGCAGCCTGACCAACCTGCAACTGCCGCTGGATGTCCACAGACTCAGCATTGGCGGCAGCAGTGGAGACAGGGGCAGGGGGTGCGGTGCCTGGCAGGAAGGAGACATGTGGTGACCGGGCACGTTGGGAAGGGACACGAGCAAGTGGGAGGCGGCTGATGGCAATGGAGGGGGCGAGATGTAGTGCCGCTGTCAGCTGCTGGTGCAGCCACCGCCCACTCGGAGAGATCATCCTCGGACCCGTCAGCTTCATACTCTGTTGTGCCAGTCGACAGGTCCCCGGCTTCACTCTCCTCCGCCTCAGTCCCACTTGATGTGCCAGCCCCGATATCACCGCTGGCACTGGTGCTCGGTCCCTCTGCTCTGTCTGTGCCCATGTCTCCCTCCGTGTCCCCCGACGATGCTGTAGCCAGGGTGAAGAGACAGAAATTAATCATACACCTGTATACATATGTCACATGAGTCCAATCTACATAGGTCACAGTGCACAGCCTGAAACAAAAGAAGAGTTACATCTACAAAACAAGGTACATATGTAGGGCATGCAAGACACAGTTGTTTGACCCACCATGCCACCGAAAAACTATGGAGCGCATGACACAATAGCAAATGAGATGGAATGGAATTTTGACTGAGGAGCTAGGCCCTGGGGACAATCCAGCACTGCATCTGCACCACACAGCGTGGCAGGAAATAGGGATGAGCAGGGACCATATCCAAGAACAAGAGGCACATGCAGCATAGGTTATGCTGAAAACATGCCCACCATGACTGGCCCACTGCACCTTGAGTGCATGTCCAGACAAACATCACACACTGGCCAGTCCTAGCAAGGAGATATCAGGTTGTGACATGAGGGCCATGCCCGCACCACCCACCCCCTACATGAGACTATTATTTGGAGACACACGAAGCACTTACATCCCTTAGTCTGGGTGAAATACACATGGGATGCAACAAATCAAGGTTGCACACAAAATACCCAAGGTGCGCCTGTCCAAATATTCATGTACAAATGGGCATCATCAGATGATTGTAACAAGACACACAGGCAATGTCCACCGTGAGTATGAACAAGGAAAATCAGGTCAGTCTGTACAGTGGACACTTGTACTACATTTCACGTCAAAATACATTTGGCCAGGGGACAATGGCACAGAGCACAAACTATGCTGTAGACACAGAGATTGTCAACATATTCGGATTACACACATGATACCTAGGAAAATATGCCCCTGGGGACAGTAGTGGCCACACAACTCCATGCTCCTGAATGGGAATGACTGCAACACACGCTACCATCCCCGCACTATGCGTACCGAACACTCATGCACATCATGTCACAGGCCACCACATAGGACATGCGTGCTGTAAGGCCTCACACTTGAGAGACTAACTCCCATGTCTGGACTCAGCATTAGTGCCAACTGACATGGAACCCACAAGACCAGAACTGGACAGGGCACAGGCAAGGTCCCAAAACCTGTTACACACCACCCCCACACATGATGCTGCAGGCATTGTACACGTGGAGAAGGTGCCAGGCTACATAACCTTGTGACGGAGTGACTCCACACAGACCAGGGAACACATTTCAAGGAGGGGAAGGGAGGCAGGAGAGCACTGCAATACTGTGGGTAACAGAATCTGCACAGCACCATTAAACCCTGGCAGTGCATCCATGGAACAGTGCACTTACAAATGCTGGTGAAACACAACAAACACACATGTACCTACCCCCTTCCTGCTGCTGCATCTCCTGTAAGCGCCTGTCCAAGTCTGGAAATACCACCGCCAGCACACGCTTGTGGATGTGGGAGAGACGGCGGCGCCCGCGGTTCTTATGGCTCTCAGGTGAGTCCCCCAGCAGGACCCGTGCGATCCTCCGCGTCCAGCACCGGATAGCCTGCCAGCGTTTCCTCACCTGGGACAGGCTCCGCTTGCGACCATCCGCACTCCTCACGGCACTGACGGCGGTCAGCCAGATCTGCTCCTTGGCAGAGGCGCCTACCTGTGAGGATGAACAAGTGACACTACATCAATACACCTGCAACATGTCACAGACACACATATGAGAACAAATTAGCTGGTTACAACAAGGCATGTCATGCAGCCAACGCATTGCACCTTTGCCATAGGGACATACTCCTCTGGGGAAGGGCAAAAGCAGTACGTGCCAGTGAAAGTACACAGGTGGAATGAGGGCAAAGACACAATCAATTATCAAGGCTCACACTGTGCATCACACCCACCCCTCCTGTCTCTGGGCACTGCTGGGAGTGATAGGCACCCACCCCTCCTGTCTCTGGGCACTGCTGGGAGTGATAGGCACCCACCCCTCCTGTCTCTGGGCACTGATGGGAGTGATAGGCACCCACCCCTCCTGACTCTGGGCACTGCTGGGAGGCCTCTGCACACACCCCTCCTGACTCTGGGCACTGCTGGGAGGACTCTGCACACACCCCTCCTGTCTCTGGGCACTGCTGGGAGTGATAGGCACCCACCCCTCCTGTCTCTGGGCACTGCTGGGAGTGATAGGCACCCACCCCTCCTGTCTCTGGGCACTGCTGGGAGACATCAGGCATTCCCCCCCCCCTGGGACCCCCCCTACAGTACATAGCATGTGTGTCACACCTGGACACCATGGCAGAAGTCACAGTCACAAAAAAAGGGACACAGTCTGTGCTAGTAGCTCTGCAGTCACCTGATACCCTGGTCGCCCATACAGCAGGGGGTACTGTGGGAGGATCACATCCAGCAATGCCAGGTTCTCCTCCAGGGTGAATGGCTGTGACCTCTCCACAGACCTTGACATGGTTCCAGGGAATCAGGAGCAGCAGCAGTGTGGTAGAATCGAAAAATGTGCAGGCAAGTGCTCCCTCATGGGACCTGGCTGCCTTATATCTGACTTGCTGGCCTGTTTCATGCACAGGAAAACAGAGTGATTGGTCACTCACCTTTGCATCCTATGTTTCCTCCAATCCCTTCAAACCTAGCACAGTCAGTGGGTTCTTAGTGTGTTTTTTTCTTCAGCATGATGTCAACCCCACAAACACATTGCAACAAAGTAGATTCATTCCAACTGACTTCTGCTGTGCACCTTCCAGAACAAATTCAAACTTAAAACTTGGTCTCCATGATGACCAGCATGCATGTAGGCCTTAATACTTGTCCCTCATGTGTCCCCTATGTAAAATTGAGCTTCACCCACAGGTACGGTGCGTTCCGGGCCCCTAGGGCACCCCAAATGCATAGCAACGGCCCGTACACGCGTGCGTACGTTCACTATCACCATGGGTGTCCTCGCGTATGCGTACTCGTACTGGTACGGCCCGTACACACGCCTGTACGTTCACTATCACTACGAGTACGCATACGCGAGAACACCCATAGTGGTACGGCCCGTACACACGCCTGTACGTTCACTATCACTATGGGTGTCCACGCGTATGCGTACTCATAGTGATAGTGAACGTACAGGCGTGTGTACGGGCCGTACCAGTACGAGTACGCATACGCAAGGACACCCATGGTGATAGTGAACGTACAGGCGTGTGTACGGGCCGTACCACTATGGGTGTTCTCGCGTTTGCGTACTTACTGACCGTACACATGCCTGTAAGCTCACCATCACTATGGGTACACATACGGCAGCACTCCCATAGTGATATGGGAATGTACACAGGCCCTCTTAGCAGAAGTACGGTGGTTTTCACACATCACAGTGGTGACAGGCAGCGCACAGGAAGGAATAGGGCGGACATACTTGTCCATGGATGGACATCAAGGCATTGTCTGGGCAGTACTACATGTGTGGGGCACAGGTGTGACAGGCTGTGATGTGGCACATTACTCCTGAGTCCAGAAGGCACCAGATGTATGATGAGATGTGTACAGATGTAATGTGTGACGGTGCAATGTGTGCCAGGCATGCCCTTGACTCCTTTGACAGTGTGTGCATGTCGTACTGCACACTTGGGATGAGCGACACTGGCATGACACGGACACCAACACACGGAAGTGTCCCCTGATGCCCGGTACAGGGGTTACCACACCTGACTTGTCACTACCCACAGTGCATGATGTGACTATGTCATGTATGTGTGGGGGTTTCCCATTAGGTTGATGTTGGAGCTCCCTCAAAATCTGCAGCTGTTGCAGCAACCAACATGTGTCTGTGTGTAGATTGACATTGCACACTGTTCCGCACACCATGCCACATGTGGTATCGGATGTGAGGTGCGTATGTATGCATGGGACACGGAGTAGCGTAACAAGGACATGTCTGCATCCTCTCTATGAATGTGTGGTGAGTCATGACATGTGCACCTTCATGGCAAGGTGTGTGTGCTGTCCTAGTGTAATGTCATGTGACCTGTGGCTCTAGTGTTCCGCTACCAGTCTCTGCAATCGACATCCTACTTCTGCTGATGTGTGGGTGTATGTCACTCCTGTCTTGCGTCTGGCTGTTCACTTGCACTGGGACACAGCTAATCCCATGTCATGGCATGTGGAGGTTCTCAATCTCCGTGTGTAGCTGGGTCTTGGTAGGAGTGTCACCTGCCAGCCATACGTGTCCAGGGCATGTGGCAAATACCTGACTCCGTATGTAGCATATGTGTATAGACAGATTAACATGTGCTCAGTACAAATTAATTGTTGTCACTTCCAAATTACTGCAGAGCGCCGCCTCTTCCCCGACCAATTCTGGACTTGGCTGCCATGCGGGAGAATGACTGCATCCAGTGCTACCGCTTCCCCCAACGGTTGATTCTGGATTTGACGGCGAGACTGGCACCATACCTGCAACCGCTGCACAGGTATCCTACGGCACTGACACCCAAGCTGAAGGTAATGGCAGCCCTACATTTTCTAGCCACGGGTACCTTTCAAAATACCATAGCTCATGTTGGTGGCATGTCCCAGAGCATGTTCTGCCGTGTGCTGCATGATTTCTTAGAGGCCATGTTGATTCACCTGGATGACTTCATACATTTTCCTACCCCTGAAATGTTGACTGGGGTCAAGCGTGGATTCTATGCCCTGGGAGGGATGCCCCATGTCATTGGGTCCATAGATGGGACACATGTTGCTTTGGTACCACCACAGGCACAGGAGGTAGCGTACCGGAATCGCAAGCACTACCACTCTATCAATGCCCTTGTGGTGTGTCTGTCCAACATGGTGATTTCACATGTCTGTGCCCGTTTTCCAGGATCAGCACACGATGCCTACATCATGAGGCGTAACAGGGGGCCTGAAATGATGACGCAGCTGCGCAACGAACGAGCATGTGTTGTTGGTGGGTACAGTCTGTCTGTCCTGTATTTTGCGTAGACTTCCAGCAAGACCGCCTCTCCTGTTCTAACGATGTCCATGTGCTTCCCATGTAGGGGACGCTGGCTATCCCAACATGCCATGGCTGATCACACCTCTCCGCAACCCCATCACACCGGCCCAGCTCCGCTACAACACCGCCCATGGCCGGACAAGGCGAGTGATAGAGAGGACGTTTGGCCTGCTGAAGAGCCGATTCAGGTGCCTACACAAGACCGGCGGCGCACTCCCATATGCCCCGGCGAAGGTCTGCAAAATCTTCATGGTCTGCTGCATGCTGCACAACATGGCAGTTGAGAAAGCTGTGCCACTCATCCTGGATCAAGATGACCAGGACCATCCACCCGTGGAGGACGAAGGTCTTGGCAATGGGGCTAGTGATGTGGAGGATGTGGAGCCGCAAGAGGACATTCGGACTCGGCTCATACGCGACTTCTTTGCTTAGTGGTGAGTACCAGTGTCTGAGTGTGCACGCATTGGTCCACGTGTGGCATGTGTTGCGATGTGTGTCTCCACCTGCATGTATGGCACGTGAGTCAGAGGTGTGTGTGGGTGTGTCACTGGAGTGATGGTGCCAGTGATGGTTGTATTTCCCCAGTCATAATTGTGACCTAGCATGTTGTCATCCATACATGTGTCGAGTAAATGCACATGCAAGTGGCTGTGCTTTTTGTGGCTGACTTCTTGTGTGTCTCTCTTCCCCAGGTACTTGCGCATGCCGTCTGCTGCTTCCATTGTTGTGGCACTGCTATTCCTCATGGACACGTCATCGTGTGCTGACTCAGCGTTACAGGCACGGACACGTTTGGAAGTCTCCTTAGGGTAAGGGATGCATCAGGGGTGTATTGGGTGTGGCAGTTGTTCACGATGTATGCACACTGCCCCTGTCGATGTTTGGTTCCTCTGCAGACATGTTGCATCACCATGGTACACATGACATGCAGCTGGGTACACCTGAATAGATGGTCAGACTTGTTGACAGTCATCAGTGATGGGATAGTGGATTGTGATGATGGCATCAATGTGTGTAACACTGCCCTCGGACACATACGGTTTGCATTGGCTTGACATGCTGTGGGACTTCCACATCAGCGGATCAATGGTGTATGGCAGGCTCTCCGTGAGCAGCTGTGTGTGTTTAGCTGTTAGCCGACACTTGTGTTCCACTTCCATGGCTATCACGCATTTGTGATGCAGAAGGGGGGTGCCAGTGTTGGACCCACATGTTACTCCACATGACGTGTTCATGTGTACTTCAAGTTGCCTCTGCAATCCCAAAAACATGACTAATAAAGGTGTCCCTATGCCTCCAAGGTGCCTCTTCTCAGTCAATGCTGGTGTGTTGCCACCGTGCATCCAGCATGTCTGGCATGGTTTTCCCTGATAGTGGCTATGTGTCTATGTGTCGAGTAGCAAGATGCAAGCTGTGTATGTGGGATGAGACTTTGTATTGTGCATGATGTCCATGACTGTGTGGGTATTGTGACATGTGCCATCCCCATGCATCCAACGTTGGCCAGGCCCCCATTATCTGCATCCACCGGACTCAAGCTTGCAGGACATGGTTCTGCCACCTGTCTACACATACCTGGGTGCCCCCCAGGACACTGGACATGATCCCTGACCTCTGCGCATGACTGTTGCTGTACTCAATATGTCTGTCGGCACGGTTGTGCGGCCACCCCCTCAGCTGGTTGGGCCCATCACGGGTGTGTATGGTGCTCCATGTCTGTCTTGCCTATTACACTGTGACCCGTGTGTCCTGTGCCAGACTCAGGCCCCAGGGTGTGGATGGTTGAAGTCAAAAGAGAACTCAGGCATGTTTAGACTTTACAAGACACGTGTAAGGTAATAATGCAACCAGCAGGCATCTTCTATTCATGGTGTGACTTTTTATTTTAGTGGGGGGGGTATGACATGAGGGGCTTTCCGGGTGTTTGGAATCCAAAGTTCAGTAGGGGAGTTGGTGTCCTTGCCATTTGAAATCCTCAGAGTCCATGCCACAGTCTTTGTCAACATTGGTCAGACAGTGACCAGCAAGGCCATGTGGCAGAGAATGTCTTTTGATGCTGTGCTGCTGTTGCTCCAGTGGGCCAGGTGCCAGGCCAGGTGTCCTGGGAGATGGTGCTGTAGCGCCGACCCTCACGGTCTTTTACATAGACGACCCGCCCTCCTGCGGGGACCCTCAGAAGCAGGCCGTGACGATGTTTGGGATGCTCCATCGGATGTTTCCTCCTCCTCCTCCTGATCCCTCCCTGTGGGTGGTGATGTTCTACGCCTGGTGGCACTGGGAGGGTTGCCCATGTTGTCGGCCATCCGACGGAGTGTAGTGTGAATTCCCGTGTACACCGTCACGAGCTCAGCCTGTCCATCCTCCATCCTCCGTTGGTGTTGCAGTAGACAGGCATGTAGCTCCGCATGTTGCTGGGCCTGCTGGGTCTTGATCCCCTCGAGGACGGACACAACCTGGGCCAGGCCTGTGGTGTCCTGCCGGTATGTGTCCAGGATGTTTCGGACATGGGAATATACCGGATCCCCAGCCAACTGGTCAGGCTGGCGCCTCTGCCGTCCTCCACTCCCACCACCCCTGCCCACTTGCACCTGGCCTGCCCATGTGGGCACATCGGGTCTCCGGGACCCCTGAGGGGTGGCATTGGCGTTGTCGCCTGCCTCCTCCTGGGTGCCCGGGACACCGTGTCCCTCCTGGCCAGCCTGGCTGCTTTGTGGTGGTGGGGCAGGGATCCTGGGTGTCTCCTGGGATGTGGCAGGAGTGGGGGTGGTGGTTGGCCCCGTTGTACCTGACGCAGGTGCTGCAGGACGTTGGACACCAGAGGGGCCAGGTTGGTCGGGGTCGTCCACAGAGTGGTGAGAGTCGTCGCTGCCGGTGGGATCGGCCTCCCGCAGAGCCGGGTCCTGTGAGTCTTCCCCCCCAGTGTTGGGGGGTGAACCACGAGGTTGACCTGTGTGTGAGAGAGACAATGTTAATTTTGGTCCATGCAACATCCATGTTTCATCAGTTTCAAAGTTGGAACATTTCCTCTGGGAATTTGGATCTGTCTTGCATTCCACTCACAGTGCACTTGTGCATGGGTGTGTCCCTTGGGCACAGCTTTGGCGCCTTTAACTATGTGTGGCACAGTCTTACTTGCTGCGTCAAGTGTGACTGCAGTCAGCAGTGGAGTGGGCAGGTGTGGCGAGCCGTGCATTGGCGCCTTCCGTGTTGCACTGTACGTGGGCACATGAAGTTGTTACACACACTTATATGATGCAGGTAGCTGTCGTTGTGCTCGTGCACAGGTTGTGACATGGCCCTGTGTTTTGCCATGGAGGAGAGGGGGGGTGCTAGCACTGGCCACCCTTGTCTACATGCACGCAGTCCACCTGCTGACGAGCAGACATTCCCACACACCACATGGCTGATTTGCTCTCCCTGTGTCTCCCTCCCTCTCTGTCCCCCTCTCCCTCCCTCTGTGTGTCAGCCTCCTCCCTCTGTCCGTCTTCCTGTGTTTCCCTCCCTCTCTGTCCCCCTCTCCCTCCCTCTCTGTCCCCCTCTCCCTCCCTCTGTGTGTCAGCCTCCTTCCTCTGTCCGTCTCCCTGTGTCTCCCTCCCTCTCTGTCCCCCTGTCCCTCCCTCTCTGTCCCCCTCTCCCTCCCTCTGTGTGTCAGCCTCCTCCCTCTGTCCGTCTCCCTGTGTCTCCCTCCCTCTCTGTCCCCCTCTCCCTCCCTCTCTGTCCCCCTCTCCCTCCCTCTGTGTGTCAGCCTCCTCCCTCTGTCCGTCTTCCTGTGTCTCCCTCCCTCTCTGTCCCCCTCTCCCTCCCTCTCTGTCCCCCTCTCCCTCCCTCTGTGTGTCATCCTCCTCCCTCTGTCCGTCTCCCTGTGTCTCCCTCCCTCTCTGTCCCCCTCTCCCTCCCTCTCTGTCCCCCTCTCCCTCCCTCTGTGTGTCAGCCTCCTCCCTCTGTCCGTCTTCCTGTGTCTCCCTCCCTCTCTGTCCCCCTCTCCCTCCCTCTCTGTCCCCCTCTCCCTCCCTCTGTGTGTCAGCCTCCTCCCTCTGTCCGTCTCCCTGTGTCTCCCTCCCTCTCTGTCCCCCTCTCCCTCCCTCTATGTCCCCCTCTCCCTCCCTCTGTGTGTCAGCCTCCTCCCTCTGTCCGTCTCCCTGTGTCTCCCTCCCTCTCTGTCCCCCTCTCCCTCCCTCTCTGTCCCCCTCTCCCTCCCTCTGTATGTCAGCCTCCTCCCTCTGTCTGTCTTCCTGTGTCTCCCTCCCTCTCTGTCCCCCTCTCCCTCCCTCTGTGTGTCAGCCTCCTCCCTCTGTCCGTCTCCCTGTGTCTCCCTCCCTCTCTGTCCCCCTCTCCCTCCCTCTCTGTCCCCCTCTCCCTCCCTCTGTGTGTCAGCCTCCTCCCTCTGTCCGTCTCCCTGTGTCTCCGTCTCCCTGTGTCTCCCTCCCTCTCTGTCCCCCTCTCCCTCCCTCTGTGTGTCGGCCTCTGTCACCTCAGCCCAGCTTCCTGGGCACACACTGTTAGCAGTTCTTTAAATAACCCTTGGATTGTTGCTGTGAGTTTGTTTCTGATCTCCAGGCACCCATTGGGTGTAGTGTCTGTGTCTGCGCTGCTGCTGTGGTGGTGTGTGCTGCCACTCTTTCACAGTGTTGGCTGTTCATCATTAGCTGCTGTCATGTGCAAAAACGTGCCTTCACCCCCATGTGTTAATGCAAGGCGTCCGCCATTTGCTGGCAAGTCTTTCCTGTGTGGGGACACACTGTTTGTCTGGCTGTGACCTAGGCCATATGGGCAGAGGGCATTGTTGTCTGCTTCTGAGTTGCACTATGTGATTTTTGGGGGCCACCCTCCCGCCATCCGGGTTACCGTGTCATGTGTTGGTGTCTTCTGTGGCCTGTGACTTGACATTGTCCAGCTGGGTGCATGGGGCATGGTGGCGCCAGTGGCATGTGCATGTTCATGGAGTGTGGTTGAGTCATGCGATAGCTTGGGGTGGTTGCGTGCCTGTTTGTGAGTTTGGTTGTGGATGACGTTCCCCCCATGTGAGGTGCGTTGTTTGTGTACTCACCCTGGTCTCAGAGTCCTCCTAATCCTTCCACCGGCAGTATGGCCATCACCCTCTCCTCCCAGGGATGGTAGTGTACGGGTCTGCGGGACGGCCCTCCTCCAGTGACGTTGGCCTGGTTGTGTTCATCCGTCATCTTGGCTCGGACCCTCCTCCGCAGATCGTACCACCTGGCTTGGCATTCCTGCTTGTTCCTTCTGGTGTCCGCAACAGCATTCACAGCATCGACGATGGTCTGCCACATGGC
Organism: Triturus cristatus; assembly: GCF_964204655.1. Classification (NCBI taxonomy): domain Eukaryota; kingdom Metazoa; phylum Chordata; class Amphibia; order Caudata; family Salamandridae; genus Triturus; species Triturus cristatus. The sequence goes on along the minus strand of NC_140593.1, from coordinate 714,000,791 downwards.
TGTTTTTGCTGATATGCTGGTCTGTCTGACCAATGTTCCAAAGAGGTGTGGCTCGACTCTGAGGATTTCATCGACAAGGACCTCCAACTCTCGGCTAGTGAACTTTGGATTCTTGTGAGTGGGCATGGTGAGGGGTGTGGGTGTGGATGGTGGGGGGGGTGTGTGGATGGTTGTGGGTGTGTGGGTGTGGTTGTGCAGGTGTGTGTGTGAATGTGATGAGGGGGTGTTTGTGAAGGTGTGTGTGTGAAGGTGTGCAAGTGTAAGGTGTGGTAAAGCTTCTAGTATGGTGCTGTAGTTTGTGTGTGGGGTCTGGCAGCAGTGAGTGTGTTGCAAAGGCTCATGGTTTGTGTGTGTTGGCCCTTTTTATTGGTCCATTGGTGGGTGTGGCTGTGTTTGAACTTTGGGTGGGTGTGTTATAAGGAGTGGTGGTGTTTTGGGCCTCTGTTTGTTTTTGGCAGTTGCAGGTCAGTGAATGTGTTGTTTTAGTGGTTGTTGGACATGTTTAGTGGCTTTGTGCCATTCGAATGGTGTATTCTTGTGTCGTTTTGGTTTGTCCTGGTTGTGTACGTGCGTTTTTAGCGTGTGTACGGTGTGTACATGGGCCATTTTGTTGTACAGTGCTGTCCTTGTGTGTGGCTTGGTACGACTCGTACATGCGGTTGTGATGTTGGGGCCTGGGGTGCGCTCCGTACTTAGAATGTTGTGGTGGGGGTACGCTCCATGCATATGCGGGTGGGGGTACGACTCTAACGTACACGAGTGTAGATACATGGGGGTATGACACGAACGTAGAGGGGGGGTAGGACACATACAGGGGTGTACATACACGGGGGGTACGACACGTACACGGGTGTACATACACGGGTGGGGGTACGACTCTAATGTACACGGGTGCACATACACGGGTGGGGGTATGAAACGCGACACCTACAGGGGTGTACATACACGGGGGTACGACACGTACAGGGGTGTACATACACGGGGGGTACGACACGTACAGGGGTGTACATACACGAGGGTACGACACGTACACGGGTGTACATACACGGGTGGGGGTGTACATACACGGAGGGTACGTCTCGAACGTTAGGGGGCTGGGGGGAGTGTTGGGCGCGTATGCGGGCACATGTCTCCATGGTTGCTATGGGAGTTCGGTGCGGACTGTGTTTTTTCCATACGGTTGTAACATCGGACGCACGGGATGGATCGTGATTCCGCGGTCGGACTTCACTTTTCACATTTGTACGGTAAATCGTCCGAGGCCCCTGTACGTGTCGTACCCCCGTGTATGTACACCCCTGTATGTGTCGTACCCCCCGTGTATGTACACCCGTGTATGTGTCGTACCCCCCCGTGTATGTACCCCCGTGTACGTGTCCTACCCCCATGTATGTACACCCGTGTACGTGTCGTACCCCTCCGTGTATGTACACCCGTGTACGTGTCCTACCCCCGTGTGTGTACACCCCTGTATGTGACAGAGGGTGACACACAGAGGGAGGGAGAGGGGGACAGAGAGGGAGGGAGAGGGGGACAGAGAGGGAGGGAGACACAGGGAGACGGACAGAGGGATGAGGCTGACACACAGAGGGAGGGAGAGGGGGACAGAGAGGGAGGGAGACACAGGGAGAGCAAATCAGCCTTGTGGTGTGTGGGAATGTCTGCTCGTCAGCAGGTGGACTGCGTGCATGTAGACAAGGGTGGCCAGTGCCAGCACCCCCCTCTCCTCCATGGCAAAACACAGGGCCATGTCACAACCTGTGCACGAGCACAACGACAGCTACCTGCATCATTGAAGTGTGTGGAACAACTTCATGTGCCCACGTACAGTGCAACACGGAAGGCGCCAATGCACGGCTCGCCACACCTGCCCACTCCACTGCTGACTGCTGTCACACTTGACGCAGCAAGTAAGACTGTGCCACACATAGTTAAAGTCGCCAAAGCTGAGCCCAAGGGACATACCCATGCACATGTGCACTGTGAGTGGAATGCTAGACAGATCCAAATTCCCAGAGGAAATGTTCCAACTTTGAAACTAATGAAACATGGATGTTGCATGGAACAAAATTAACATTGTCTCTCACAGGACCCGGCTCTGCGGGAGGCCGATCCCACCAGCAGCGACGACTCTCACCACTCTGTGGACGACCCGACCAACCTGGCCCCTCTGGTGTCCAACGACCTGCAGCACCTGCGTCAGGTACAACCGGGCCAACCACCACCCCCACTCCTGCCACATCCCAGGAGACACCCAGGATCCCTGCCCCACCACCACAAAGCAGCCAGTTTGTCCAGGAGGGACAAGGTTCTCCGGGCACCCAGGAGGAGGCAGGCAACACCGCAAATGGCATCCCTCAGGGGTCCCGGAGACCCGATGTGCCCACAAGGGCAGGCCAGGCGCAAGTGGGCAGGGGTGGTGGGAGTGGAGGACGGCGGAGGCGCCAGCCTGACCAGTTGGCTGGGGAACCGGTATATGCCCATGTCCGAAACATCCTGGACACATACCGGCAGGACACCACGGGCATGGCCCAGGTTGTGTCCGTCCTCGAGGGGATCAAGACCCAGCAGGCCCAGCAACATGCGGAGCTACATGCCTGTCTACTGCAACACCAACGGAGGATGGAGGACAGACAGGCTGAGCTCGTGACGGTGTTCACGGGAATTCACACTACACTCCGTCGGATGGCCGACAACATGGGCAACCCTCCCTGTGCCACCAGGCGTAGAACATCACCACCCACAGGGAGGGATCAGGAGGAGGAGGAGGAAACATCCGATGGAGCATCCCAAACATCGTCACGGCCTGCTTCTGAGGGTCCCCGCAGGAAGGCGGGTCGTCCACGGAAAAGACCGTGAGGGTCGGCGCTACAGCACCATCTCCCAGGACACCTGGCCTGGCACCTGGCCCACTGGAGCAACAGCATCACAGCATCAAAAGACATTCTCTGCCACATGGCCTTGCTGGTCACTGTCTGACCAATGTTGACAAAGACTGTGGCATGGACTCTGAGGATTTCAAATGGCAAGGACACCAAGTCCCCTAGTGAACTTTGGATTCCACACACCCGGAAAGCCCCTCATGTCAACCCCCCCCCCCACTAAAATAAAAAGTCACACCATGAAGAGAAGATGCCTGCTGGTTGCATTATTACCTTACATGTGTCTTGTAAAGTCTAACCATGCCTGAGTTCTCTTTTGACTTCAACCATCCACACCCTGGGGCCTGAGTCTGGCACAGGACACACATGGGTCACAGTGTATTAGGCAAGACAGACATGGAGCATCATACACACCCGTGATGTGCCCAACCAGCTGAGGGGGTGGCCGCACAACCGTGCCGACAGACATATTGAGTACAGCAACAGTCATGCGCAGAGGTCAGGGATCATGTCGAGTGTCCTGGGGGCACCCAGGTATGTGTAGACAGGTGGCAGAACCATGTCCTGCAAGCTTGAGTCCGGTGGATGCAGAGAGATGCATGGGGATGGCACATGTCACAATACCCACACAGTCATGGACATCATGCACAATACACAGTCTAATCCCACACAAACAGCTTGCATCTTGCTACTCGACACATAGACACATAGCCACTATCACGGAAAACCATGCCAGACATGCCGGATGCACCGTGGCAACACACCAGCATTGACTGAGAAGAGGCACCTTGGAGGCATAGGGACACCTTTATTAGTCATGTATTCGGGATTGCAGAGGCAACTCGAAGTACACATGAACAGTTCATGTGGAGTAACATGTGGGTCCAGCACTGGCACCCCCCTTCTGCAGCACAAATGCGTGATAGCCATGGAACTGGCACACAAGTGTCAGCTAACAGCTAAACACCCCCAGCTGCTCACGGAGAGCCTGCCATACACCATTGATCCGCTGATGTGGAAGTCCCACAGCATGTCAAGCCAATGCAAACCGTATGTGTCCGAGGGCAGTGTTACACACATTGATGCCATCATCACATTCCACAATCCCATCACTGATGACTGTCAACAAGTCTGACCATCTATTCAGGTGTACACAGCTGCATGTAATGTGTACCATGGTGATGCTACATGTCTGCAGAGGAACCAAACATCGACAGGGGCAGTGTGCATACATCGTGTACAACTGCCACACCCAAGACACCCCTGATGCATCCCTTACCCTAAGGTGACTTCCAAACGTGTCCGTGCCTGTAACGCTGAGTCAGCACACGATGACGTGTTCATGAGGAATAGCAGTGCCACAACAATGCAACCAGCAGACGGCATGCGCAAGTACCTGGGGAAGAGAGACACACAAGAAGTCAGCCACAAAAAGCAGAGCGACTTGCATGTGCTTGTACTCGACACATGTATGGATGACAACATGCTAGGTCACAATTATGACTGGGGAAATACAACCATCACTGGCACCATCACTCCAGTGACACACCCACACACACCTCTGACTCACGTGCCATACATGCAGGTGGAGACACACATCGCAACACATGCCACACGGGGACCAATGCGTGCACACTCAGACACTGGTACTCACCACTAAGCAAAGAAGTCGCGTATGAGCCGAGTCCGGATGTCCTCTTGCGGCTCCACATCCTCCACATCACTAGCCCCATTGCCAAGCCCTTCGTCCTCCACGGGTGGATGGTCCTGGTCATCTTGATCCAGGATGAGTGGCACAGCTTTCTCAACTGCCATGTTGTGCAGCATGCAGCAGACCATGAAGATTTTGCAGACCTTCGCCGGAGCATATGGGAGGGCGCCGCCGGTCTTGTGGAGGCATCTGAATCGGCTCTTCAGGAGGCCAAACGTCCTCTCTATCACTCGCCTTGTCCGGCCATGGGCGGTGTTGTAGCGGAACTGGGCCGGCGTGATGGGGTGGCGGAGAGGTGTGATCAGTCATGGCATGTTGGGATATCCTGCGTCCCCTACATGGAAAGCACATGGACATAAGCAGGACAGGAGAAGCGGTCGTGCTGGAAGTCTACACAAAATACAGGACAGACAGAGTGTACCCACCAACAACACATGCTCGTTCATTGCGCAGCTGCGTCATCATTTCAGGCACCCTGCTACGCCTCATGATGTAGGCATCGTGTGCCGATCCTGGAAAACGAGCACAAACATGTGAAATCACCATGTTGGACAGACACACCACAAGGGCATTGATGGAGTGGTAGTGCTTGCGATTCCGATACGCTACCTCCTGTGCCTGTGGTGGTACCAAAGCCACATGTGTCCCATCTATGGACCCAATGACATGGGGCATCCCTCCCAGGGCATATAATCCACGCTTGACCCCAGTCAACATTTCAGGGGTAGGAAAATGGATGAAGTCATCCAGGTGAATCAACATGGCCTCTAAGAAATCATGCAGCACACGGCAGAACATGCTCTGGGACATGCCACCAACATGAGCTATGGTATTTTGAAAGGTACCCGTGGCTAGAAAATGTAGGGATGCCATTACCTTCAGCTTGGGTGTCAGTGCCGTAGGATACCTGTGCAGCGGTTGCAGGTGTGGTGCCAGTCTCGCCGTCAAATCCAGAATCAACCGTTGGGGGAAGCGGTAGCACCGGATACAGTCATTCTCCCGCATGGCAGCCAAGTCCGGAATTGGTCGGGGAAGAGGCGGCGCTCTGCAGTAATTTGGAAGTGACAAGCAAGAGTGAGTGCACCACAACAACTATTAATTAGTACTGAGCACATGTTAATCTGTCTATACACATATGCTACATACGGAGTCAGGTATGTGCCACATGCCCTGGACACGTATGGCTGCCAGGTGACACTCCTACCAAGACCCAGCTACACACGGAGATTGTGAACCTCCACATGCCATGGCATGGGATTAGCTGTGTCCCAGTGCAAGTGAATAGCCAGACGCAAGACAGGAGTGATATACATTCACACATCAGCAGAAGTAGGATGTAGATTGCAGAGACTGGTAGCGGAACACTAGAGCCACAGGTCACATGACATGAAGGTGTACATGTCATGACTCACCACACATTCATAGAGAGGATGCAGACATGTCCTTGTTACGCTACTCCGTGTCCCATGCATACATATGCACCTCACATCCGATACCACATGTGGCATGGTGTGCGGAACAGTGTGCAATGTTAATCTACACACAGACACATGTTGGTTGCTGCAACAGCTGCAGCTTTTGAGGGAGCTCCAACATCAACCTAATGTGAACCCCCCACACCTACATGACATAGACACATCGCGCACCGTGGGTAGTGACATGTCAGGTGTGGTAACCCCTGTACCGGGCCTCAGGGGACACTTCTGTGTGTTGGTGTCCGTGCCATGCCAGTGACGCTCATCCCAAGTGTGCAGTACGACATGCACACATGTCAAAGGAGTCAAGGGCATGCCTGGCATACATCGCACCGTCACACATTACATGTGAACACATCTCATCATACATCTGGTGCCTTTTCGACTCAGGAGTCATGTGCCACATCACAGCCTTTCACACCTGTGCCCCACACATGTAGTACTGCCCAGACAATGCCTTGATGTCCATCCATGGACAAGTATGTCAGCCCTATTCCTTCCTGTGTGCTGCCTGTCACCACTGTGATGTGTGAAAACCACCGTACTGCTGCTAAGAGGGCCTGTGTACGCTCCCATATCACTATGGGAGTGCTGCCGTATGTGTACCCATAGTGATGGTGAGTGTACAGGCATGTGTACGGTCAGTAAGTACGCATACGCAAGAACACCCATAGTGGTACGGCCCGTACACACGTGCATACGTTCACTATCACCATGGGTGTCCTCGCGTATGCGTACTTGTAGTGGTACGGCCCGCACACACTCCTGTACGTTCACTATCACCATGGGTGTCCTCGCGTATGCGTACTCGTAGTGGTACGGCCCGTACACACGCCTGTACGTTCACTGTCACCATGGGTGTCCTCGCGTATGCGTACTCGTAGTGGTACGGCCCGTACACACGCCTGTACGCTCACTATCACCATGGGTGTCCTCGCGTATGCGTACTCGTAGTGGTACGGCCCGTACACACGCCTGTACGCTCACTATCACCATGGGTGTCCTCGCGTATGCGTACTCGTAGTGGTACGGCCCGTACACACGCCTGTACGCTCACTATCACCATGGGTGTCCTCGCGTATGCGTACTCGTAGAGGTACGGCCCGTACACACGCCTGTACGCTCACTATCACCATGGGTGTCCTCGCGTATGCGTACTCGTAGTGGTACGGACCGTACACACGCCTGTACGCTCACTATCACCATGGGTGTCCTCGCGTATGCGTACTCGTAGTGGTACGGACCGTACACACGCCTGTACGCTCACTATCACTATGAGTACGCATACGCGAGAACACCCATAGTGAGACGGCCCGTACACACGCCTGTACGCTCACTATCACTACGAGTACACATACGCGAGGACACCCATGGTGATAGTGAACGTACAGGCGTGTGTACGGGCCATACCACTGCGAGTACGCATACGCGAGGACACCCATGGTGATAGTGAACGTACAGGCGTGTGTACGGGCCGTACCACTGCGAGTACGCGAGGACACCCATGGTGATAGTGAACGTACAGGCGTGTGTACGGGCCGTACCACTGCGAGTATGCATACGCGAGGACACCCATGGTGATAGTGAACGTACAGGCGTGTGTACGGGCCGTACCACTATGGGTGTTCTTGCGTATGCGTACTCATAGTGGTACGGCCCGTACACACGCCTGTACGGGCCGTTGCTATGCATTTGGGGTGCCCTAGGGCCCCGGAACGCACCGTACGTGTGTGTGAAGCTCAAGTTTACATAGGGGACACATGAGGGACAAGTATTAAGGCCTACATGCATACTGGTTGTCATGGAGACCAAGTTTTAAGTTTGAATTTGTTCTGGAAGGTGCACAGCAGAAGTCAGTTGGAATGAATCTACTTTGTTGCAATGTGTTTGTGGGGTTGACATCATGCTGAAGAAAAAAACACAATAAGAACCCACTGACTGTGCTAGGTTTGAAGGGATTGGAGGAAACATAGGATGCAAATGTGAGTGACCAATCACTCTGTACTCCTGTGCATGAAACAGGACAGCAAGGCAGATATAAGGCAGCCAGGTCCCATGAGGGATCACTTGCCTGCACATATTTCGATTCTACCACACTGCTGCTGCTCCTGATTCCCTGGAACGATGTCAAGGTCTGTGGAGAGGTCACAGCCATTCACCCTGGAGGAGAACCTGGCATTGCTGGATGTGATCCTCCCACAGTACCCCCTGCTGTATGGGCGACCAGGGTATCAGGTGAGTGCAGAGGCTACTAGCACAGACTGTGTCCCTTTTTTGTGACTGTGACTTCTGCCATTGTGTCCAGGTGTGACACACATGCTATGTACTGTAGGGGGGGTCCCAGGGGAGGGAATGCCTGATGTCTCCCAGCCAGTGCCCAGAGTCAGGAGGGGTGGGTGCAGAGTCCTCCCAGCAGTGCCCTGACGCAGGAGGGGTGGGTGCCTATCACTCGCAGCAGTGCTCAGAGTCAGGAGGGGTGGGTGCAGAGTCCTCCCAGCAGTGCCCAGACGCAGGAGGGGTGGGTGCCTATCACTCCGAGCAGTGCCCAGAGACACGAGGGGTGGGTGCAGAGTCCTCCCAGCAGTGCCCAGATGCAGGAGGGGTGGGTGCAGAGTCCTCCCAGCAGTGCCCAGAGTCAGGAGGGGTGGGTGCAGAGTCCTCCCAGCAGTGCCCAGACGCAGGAGGGGTGGGTGCCTATCACTCCCAGCAGTGCCCAGACGCAGGAGGGGTGGGTGTGATGCACAGTGTGAGCCTTGATAATTGATTGTGTCTTTGCCCTCATTCCACCTGTGTACTTTCACTGGCACGTACTGCTTTTGCCCTTCCCCAGAGGAGTATGTCCCTATGGCAAAGTTGCAATGCGTTGGCTGCATGACATGCCTTGTTGTAACCAGCAAATTTGTTCTCATATGTGTCTCTGTGACATGTTGCAGGTGTATTGATGTAGTGTCACTTGTTAATCCTCACAGGTAGGCGCCTCTGCCAAGGAGCAGATCTGGCTGACCGCCGTCAGTGCCGTGAGGAGTGCGGATGGTCGCAAGCGGCGCCTGTCCCAGGTGAGGAAACGCTGGCAGGATATCCGGTGCTGGATGCGGAGGATTGCACGGGTCCTGCTGGGGGACTCACCTGAGAGCCATATGAACCGCGGGCGCCGCCGTCTCTCCCACATCCACAAGCGTGTGCTGGCGGTGGTATTTCCAGACTTGGACAGGCGCTTACAGGAGATGCAGCAGCAGGAAGGGGGTAGGTACATGTGTGTTTGTTGTGTTTCACCAGCATTTGTAAGTGCACTGTTCCATGGATACACTGTCAGCGTTTAATGGTGCTGTGCAGATCCTGTTACCCACAGTATTGCAGTGCTCTCCTGCCTCCCTTCCCCTCCTTGCAATGTGTTCCCTGGTCTGTGTGACGTCACTCCGTCACAAGGTTATGTAGCCTGGCACCTTCTCCACGTGTACAATGCCTGCAGCATCATGTGTGGGGGTGGTGTGTAACAGGTTTTGGGAGCTTGTCTGTGCCCTGTCCAGTTCTGGTCTTGTGGGTTCCATGTCAGTTGGCACTAATGCTGAGTCCAGACATGGGAGTTAGTCTCTCAAGTGTGAGGCCTTACAGCATGCATGTCCTATGTGGTGGCCTGTGACATGATGTGCATGAGTGTGCGGTACGCATAGTGCGGGATGGTAGCGTGTGTTGCAGTCATTCCCATTCAGGAGCATGGAGTTGTGTGGCCACTACTGTCCCCAGGGGCATATTTTCCTAGGTATCATGTGTGTAATCCGAATCTGTCGACAATCTCTGTGTCTACAGCATAGGTTGTGCTCTGTGCCATTGTCACCTGGCCAAATGTATATTGACGTGAAATGTAGTACAAGTGTCCACTGTACAGCCTGACCTGATTTTCCTTGTTCATACTCACGGTGGACATTGCCTGTGTGTCTTGTTACAATCATCTGATGATGCCCATTTGTACATGATTATTTGGACAGGCGCACCTTGGGTATTTTGTGTGCAATCTTGAATTGTTGCATCCCATGTGTATTTCACCCAGACTAAGGGTTGTAAGTGCTTCCTGTGTCTCCAAATAATTGTCTCATGTAGGGGGTGGGTGGTGCTGGCATGGCCTTCATGTCACAACCTGATATCTCCTTGCTAGGACTGGCCAGTGTGTGATGTTTGTCTGGACATGCACTCAAGGTGCAGTGAGCCAGTCATGGTGGGCATGTTTTCAGTATAACCTATGCTGTATGTGCCTCTTGTTCCTGGATATGGTCCCTGCTCATCCCTATTTCCTGCCACGCTGTGTGGTGCAGATGCAGTGCTGGATTGTCCCCAGGGCCTTGCTCCTCAGTCAAAATTGCATTCCATCTCATTTGCTATAGTGTCATGCTCTCCATAGTTTTTCAGTGGCATGGTGGGTCAAACAACTGTGTCTTGCATGCCCTACATATGTACCTTGTTTTGTAGATGTAACTCTTCTTTTGTTTCAGGCTATGCACTGTAACCTATGTAGATTGGACTCATGTGACATATGTATACAGGTGTATGATTAATTTCTGTCTCTTCACCCTGCCCACAGCATCGTCGGGGGACACATAGGGAGACATGGCACAGACGGAGCAGAGGGACCGAGCACCAGTGCCAGCGGTGACATCGGGGCTGGCACATCAAGTGGGACTGAGGCGGAGGAGAGTAAAGCCGGGGACCTGTCGACTGGCACAACAGAGTATGAAGCTGACGGGTCCGAGGATGATCTCTCCGAGTGGGCGGAGGCTGCACCACCAGCTGACAGCGGCACAACATCGCACCCCTGCCCCCTCCATTGCCATCAGCCGCCTCCCACTTGCTCGTGTCCCTTCCCAACGTGCCCGGTCACCACATGTCTCCTTCCTGCCAGGCACCGCACCCCCTGCCCCTGTCTCCACTGCTGCCGCCAATGCCGAGTCTGTGGACATCCAGCGGCAGTTGCAGATTAGTCAGGCTGCGATCCTTAATGTCCTCCATGGCCACAGCTAGGTCCTCAACAACATGGAGGCATACTTGGAGGGCATTCATTCATCGCAGGCTGACCAACGCAGCTTGCTGAGGTTGATAGACTCGACACTGACTGCAGCAGTGGGTCTCCTGCAGCGCTACGTCCCACCCCCTACCCCTGCCCCATCCACACTTCCCACTCCCATGCCTGTCCCACGTACACCCAGACGTCAGCATGCACCCACCACAACACACACAGGCACCACAACAGCAGGGAAGGTCCACCGCACACCTCCTGACACGCACACACAGGGTGAAGTAGGCACACCCACTGGGTCGGGGGGCAAACGTGTGACACGCAGCCAGAGTGGGAGTCCGCATTCCACCAAATCCACTCCCTCCAAATCCCCTCCCCTCAGCTCTCCTGGCCACATCTCCCCCAAAGACTCCTTCATGGCTGCTCTGTCCCTGAGCCCCACAGTGACACCACCACGTAAGCGGTCAAGGAAGTCCCCAGTCAGGGTGGTTGATTCCCCCCCCACGTCCACACCCTCCCCCAGTGGCGCTGCGACCCATCCCTCTGACCCCTCCCCCTCCTTGGGGCCTGTGGTTCCTTCGGGTGCAGGGGATTCCCTGGAGGACCTTGCTAAGGTGTGCAGCGAGATCCCGGCCTCCGCCTTTGGCCCTGCCCCACCCCTGTGGTGGAGTCCTCCATCCCTGCACCCACGACGCCTACCCTTCACCCTCCTGTCCCTGCGGTGCCTGGTTCTTGCCCCCCACATGATGCCCTCACCCCTGTGGAAGACGACGGAATGTAACTGTGCAGGCAAGCTAGGGGACACACATCCCACTGTGTCCCCCATCCAGCTGTGACTTCTGGACTGCCCTATGGGCTTTGTAAATATTGAACTTCCTACAAACAAGATTTTTTGGTTCATGCTGAATAAAGCAATTTACTTTTTTTCCCTTGGAACACTACTGCTTTGCTGGTATTGCTGTTGGTGGGGCTGCTACATGGTTTTGGGTGGTGTTCATGTGTTGGGTGTGTGGGAAATGTAGTAGTGTGCTGGTCATAGGGGGGACCCTGGGATCTGTGTGCCATCACACGGTGTTAGCTAGGATTCTGTGTTCATGTAAGCAGTTGCTGCATGGTGAAATTGTCCCAAGGTGTATTCCTTCCTCTCTGTACCCTGACAACTTCCCTGCAGGGTGTTCCCAATATTTAGCGCTGAGCTGTGTGTACATTAGCTGGGTGTGTGACAGACTCCTTCAACTTTGCACATGCATGCTGAGCGATGTCTCCACCTGCATCATTCGTGGCATCCTTGGTAGTCATTGTACTTGTGTATGTGGACTATTGACGTGACTTCATGTGGACAAGTTTTCTTTTCTGCGCTATGCATGCGTATACTCCCAGCCTCGCACACATGTGTTACATGTACTGCAGGGTCTTTGTGCACCTGACTGAAATTTGTGGGCATGGTATCTGTGGCTACTCCACCCTTTGCGTTCCATGGGCACTGCTGTGAGTGTTAGGCACACACCCCTCTTATGTCTGGGCACTGCTGGGAGTGTTAGGCACCCACCCCTCCTGTGTCTGGGCACTGCTGGGAGGACTCTGCACCCACCCCTCCTGTCTCTGGGCACTGCTGGGAGGACTCTGCACCCACCTCTCCTGACTCTGGGCACTGGTGGGAGGACTCTGCACCCACCCCTCCTGACTCTGGGCACTGCTGGGAGGACTCTGCACACACCCCTCCTGCATCTGGGCACTGCTGGGAGGACTCTGCACACACCCCTCCTGTCTCTGGGTACTGCTGGGAGGACTCTGCACCCACCCCTCCTGACTCTGGGCACTGCCGGGAGGACTCTGCACCCACCCCTCCTGTGTCTGGGCACTGCTGGTAGTGTTAGGCACCCACCCCTCCTGTGTCTGGGCACTGCTGGGAGGACTCTGCACACACCCCTCTTATGTCTGGGCACTGCTGGGAGGACTCTGCACACACCCCTCTTATGTCTGGGCACTGCTGGGAGTGTTAGGCACCCACCCCTCCTGTGTCTGGGCACTGCTGGGAGGACTCTGCACCCACCCCTCCTGTCTCTGGGCACTGCTGGGAGGACTCTGCACCCACCCCTCCTGACTCTGGGCACTGCTGGGAGGACTCTGCACACACCCCTCCTGTCTCTGGGCACTGCTGGGAGGACTCTGCACACACCCCTCCTGACTCTGGGCACTGCTGGGAGGACTCTGCACCCACCCCTCCTGACTCTGGGTACTGCTGGGAGGACTCTGCACTCACCCCTCCTGTATCTGGGCACTGCTGGGAGGACTCTGCACCCACCCCTCCTGTGTCTGGGCACTGCTGGGAGTGATAGGCACCCACCCCTCCTGCGTCTGGGCACTGCTGGGAGTGATAGGCACACACCCCTCCTATTTAACAATATGTACGCTTAGAACATACACGTGTGTGGGTTCGCTCCATGGGGGTACGGTTCGTACTTACACTGTTGGGGTGGGAGTAGGCTCCATACGTACGCGGGTGGGGTACGGGTCGTACTTACACTGTTGGGGTGGAAGTACGCTCCATACGTATGCGGGTGGGGTACGGGTCGTACTTACACTGTTGGGGTGGTGGTACGGTACGTACATACACTGTTGGGGTTGGGGTACGCTCCATGCATACGAGGTGGGGGTACGGGTCGTACTTACACTGTTGGGGTATGCTCCATGCATACGTGGGTGAGGGTACGGGTCGTACTTACACTGTTGGGGTGGGACGTATACGTACGTGGGTGAGGGTACGGGTCGTACTTACACTGTTGGGGTGGGACGTATACGTACGCGGGTGAGGGTACGGGTCGTACTTACACTGTTGGGGTGGGAAGTATACGTACGCGGGTGAGGGTACGGGTCGTACTTACACTGTTGGGGTGGGGGGTACGCTCCATACGTACGTGGGAGGGGGTACGGGTCGTACTTACACTGTTGGGGTGGGGGTACGCTCCATACGTACGCGGGTGAGGGTACGGGTCGTACTTACACTGTTGGGGTGGGGGGTATGCTCCATACATACACGGGTGGGGGTATGGGTCGTACTTACACTGTTGGGGTGGGGGTACGCTCCATACGTATGCGGGGGGGTACAGGTCCTACTTACACTGTTGGGGTGGGACGTATACGTACGCGGGTGAGGGTATGGGTCGTACTTACACTGTTGGAGTGGGGGTACGCTCCATACGTATGCGGGTGGGTGTACGGGTCGTACTTACACTGTTGGGGTGGGGGTACGCTCCATACGTACGTGGGTGAGGGTACGGGTCGTACTTACACTGTTGGGGTGGGGGGTACGCTCCATACGTACGCGGGTGAGGGTACGGGTCGTACTTACACTGTTGGGGTGGGGGTACGCTCCATGCATACGCGGGTGGGGTTACGGTCCGTACGTACACTGTTGGCATGGGGGTACGCTCCATGCATACGCGGGTGGGGGTACGGTCTGTACATATCCGTACCCATGCTGTTGAATGCTTGTGCGGGCCGTACCCAGGCCTTTGCCACGTGGGTACGAGCCGTCCCGCCATTGTTGGGGTGACGTAGGTGTGGGCGTGGTACGACTCGTACCCACGCTCTTAAGGCGTGGGTACTGGACGTACCTGTATAGTTGTGTTGCCGGTTCGCGTCGTCAGGCACTTCCGTTGTGGCGGACGCTGGCTTTGCTGGACACGTCCCCACCCCCTCGTGGTGACCAGGGCATGGGGGTCAGGTATGTCCAGGGCATGTGTGCTGTGTGACTTTGGTGGTGGTGTTGTGGCCTGCCCCTGGTCTTGCCCCCCCCCTTTCCCCCGTCCCTTAGTTGTTCTGACCTTCTGCGGCGTCTGCGTCGTAACCTGTAGAGGAGGTCGACTGCTATGAGGGCGGGGATGAGACGTAGGTTCGGGTCCATGTCTGTCCGTCGCGTACAGGTCCTCCTTGTTCGCGTCGTCCTGATTTCCCGGCAGTTTTTGGCAGCCGGAAAATATTGTCCGTGCGAGATGACGTTGGTGCGAATCGTAATTCCTGGTTCCTGAATGGCAGGCTGCGTGCGTCCCGACGTCACGTCGGCGCTTTCCCGGATCGCATTTGTATGTTTATTTTCGTCGGTCGGGGTTTTGTACGATTCGTACGGAAATTGAGTTTCCGTGCGAATCGTAAGTCCATGTTTGTATATTTTGACGACCGGGTATGCGTCGGACGGTGAATGTTCTCCGTCCGACGGTTCTTACCCGGTTTTTGCAGGATCGTGATCGGCACCATTATATTTAGAGAAATAATATTTAATTGTACATATATATTTCCTATATGAAAAAGAAATGTATCTGACAATTATATATTATTTAGGAAAATATAGTATTAATATATGATTGCAATTGTTTATTGTATTGACCAATTTTATTTATTAGCTGTGGGTATGTTCATTATAAAATGCTTTTGGCTATTAGTGATAGGTAGTCTAGGCCACTTGTTGATGGGTATAGGTTTACTTGACTTTGTAGTAGATAAAACATTTGTTTGGTTTGTTCAGTTAATTTAGGACCTATTTGAGTAACAGATTGTTGCATCCGTAATTCTTGGTAGCTTTGTTCTTTTTGTAGAGATTCCAGGAGTTTTTGTAGGATAGGTTTCACTCTGCTTGCAGTTGCTTGGAAGGCATTATGCCATCCTTCAACACTATTGTTTGTTTTGGATTGTTTATTTAACCCCTTGCATGCCCGCCCCTTTCCCCGCCCAGTGCCGCGCCTTCCATTAGCGGGCGGAGTTCATGACGAGCTGGACTCGTCATGGGCACAGCGCCACCGCAGCCCATGACGAGTCCAGCTCGTCATGGGCACTGAAGGGGTTAAGGTACTCAGGTATACATTCCACCAAGGAATGTGGAACTTTGGTTGTCTTCTATGTCCTGATCGGTGTAATCTTCCCACCCAGGTGTCCTCAAAGTAGTCTAGGAGTTGGCTTAATTTGTCTTCGTTCTTTTTGTAATAGGGACTATCTATTAGAATATTATAGTGTTCTGCTACATTAGTTACAGGTACGTATGCTAGTGCTATTAGTTTTTTAACCTGGTAGGCAAAAGTACTATCTGTAGCGAATTGTACACTTAGGGTGGACTTTTGCAGATGTCTCCATAGACTCTGGTTAAAATGATAATAGCAACCTTGGATTGCTGTGTGTGGATAATTTTTTAGTATTGAATTGATCATGGCTAATTCGAAATCAATAATTATTTTTTGTGGGAAATAATTATTGGTTTCTTCTTTAATTTTGGTTAACATTTCTATGTATGTTGTTTGCTGTTTATTTGGTAAGAGGGCATAGATGAATGGAATGTTAGAATGTTGGTACAATCCATGCACTGTGTACAGCTGGTAGAATGGTTTTGGACAAACTTTAAAAGTTCCATCCATCATCCAAGTGGGACATTGTTGTAATTTCACTAAATTGTTTGCAGTAGCAAACATAATTATTCTTTTATCAGGAGATTTGTTATAAAAAAAAATAAATGGTTCATTACTGTGAGTTATGCTTAATTCTGGGGGAATGATTACTGTATGAAATGTTTTAGGGGTAGGTAGAGTTTTGGTAGTTTGTTTTTTTTGTCTAGCAATAGTTCTTTTTAAACAATCAATTAAGGGTAATTGTGCTGATGCATGGTGTGGTATTTTTAATAATTGTTCTTTGAGTATTTGGGTGGTGGGTTTATCAGTGCTAGTACTTGCTTCTTTAATGTTTTCAAGAGCATTTCTAACTTCTATCTCTGTTATATTGGGGGGGTGATTATGTTCTTTTTCAGAAAGAACAGTGGTTTCTTTTGTCATAGCTCTCCCATAGCATTTGTTTGAGTAGTGTTTGCTACATTTCCGAAACATTTTCAGACCACTTTGCTTTTCTTGTGTATATACATAACCCATATAACATAACAACATTTTGGTGCCGATCACGATCCGGTAAAAAAATTCCCCGTACGACTCGTATACTGGTCTTTTTACCGTACGAATCGTACAAGTGCCGTACAAACTGCCAATTATGATTCGCATGGTAAAAACTCCATACGAATCGCATTGGGAATTATTCCCCACACGTCCTCGGGTCGGAAAATGTGTCCGACACGTCCACGGACGATTTACCGTACAAATGTGAAAAGTGAAGTCCGACCGCGGAATTACGATCCATCCCGTGCGTCCGATGTTACAATCGTATGGAAAAAACACCGTCCGCACCAAACTCCCATAGAAACCATGGAGACATGTGCCCGCATACGTGCCGAACACCCCCCCAGCCCCCGTATGTACTCGCCAACCCCAGCCCCGTACGTTTGAGTCGAACCCCCCACCCAGCCCCCGTACGTACGTGTCGAACCCCCCGTGTATGTATACCTGTGTACGTTCGAGTCGTACCCCCACCCGTGTATGTACACCCGTGTACGTGTCGAACCCCCCGTGTATGTACACCTGTGTACGTGTCGAACCCCCCCGTGTATGTACACCTGTGTACGTTCGAGTCGTACCCCCACCCGTGTATGTACGGTGCGTACCCCCAGCGCGTAGTGCTGGGGGTATGCACCATACATACACGGGTGGGGGTACGACTCTAACGTACACAGGTGTACATACACGGGGGGTTCGACACGTACACGGGTGTACATACACGGGGGTTCGACACGTACACAGGTGTACATACACGGGGGGGTTCGACACGTACACGGGTGTACATACACGGGGGGTTTGACACGTACACAGGTGTACATACATGGGGGGTTCGATACGTACACGGGTGTACATACAGGGGTTCAACACGTACACAGGTGTACATACACGGGTGGGGGTATGAATTGAACGTACACAGGTATACATACACGGGGGTTCGACACGTACACGGGTGTACATACACGGGGGGTTCGACACATACACGGGTGTACATACACGGGTGGGGGTACGACTCGAACGTACACAGGTGTACATACACGGGGGTTCGACACGTACATACGGGGCTGGGTGGGGGGTTCGACTCGAACGTACGAGGGCTGGGGGGGTCGGCGCGTACATACGGGGGCTGTGTTCGGCACGTACCGGGCCACCTACTCTGGTCGTTTCGCGCCGTACTTTGCTTTTCCTGCACTTTTTGGGTGCCGTGAAAATATTGCCGTCCGGACTGCTGTCGGTTCGAATCATACTTCCTGGGTCATGAAACGCTGCCTGAAAGCGTCCCGACGTCACGTCGCAGCATTCCCGGATCACATTCGTACGTATATTTTCGTCGGTCGGTGTTTTTTATGATTCGTACGGAAATGGTGTTTCCGTGCGAATCGTAATTCCATGTTTGTAAAGTTTTACAACCGGGTACGAGTTGGACGGAGAAAACGCTCCGATCGACGGTTCGTACCTGATTTTTACCGGATCGTAATCGGCACCTTTATTTTTTTGAGACGTTATAAATTCTGCACCTTCAGTCATGTTGTTCTGTATTATGCTAGGGGAGATGAAAAAATATTTTGTTAATATAAACAATGTTATAGATATTTTAAGTATATTTAAATTTTAGTGAATATACTTACAATGTTTAATTTGATGTGTTGAAAGATGTTAATTAGCTGATTTCAAGCTTTCAGTTTAATCTTGGAGATAGATTTTCTGTTGGTAAGAGAAAAAAATTAGTTAATAGTTGGATACATTTTTTGGAATGTGAAACTGTTTTAAGGGGAAAGTAACATTCTGGCTGCGTATTTTAGGCTGTTTATTGATTGAGGTGTATATACTTACTTATTTCTTTGGTCCAGTAGGTGATTGCGTAGATGGTAGTTTTGGATGGTTTTGTGGTTTTCTGTAGAGGAGAGAAATAAGTAATAAATATGTTATAGAATTATTTTTTTAATTAATACTTGTAGGTGGGTAGACAAAATTTAAAATATACTTACATTGATTAATATTAGAGTTGTGGGGATGTCCAAAATATTTCTGTCTGTTTAGAAGGTATCTGTCGAGGAGATATGAATGTAATTAAATAAAGTGTAGTAAATTCATTTATAGAAATAGTTTCAGCTGTAGCATTCTAGATTTGTTGCTTTATAAATAGAGTTTAACTTACTTTCTGTAGTTGTAAAATTTTCTTTTGGACTGTAAATCTTCTTTCAGGAAACAGTTGAGTAGAGTTTCATCTTATTTGTTCTTTTCAGTTTGTAGTGTGAAAGAGATGTTGAAATGTAGTGTTTTTATAGTGTGCAATTAATTAGTTGCTTCATTTCATTGGTTGAATTTGAATTGTGAGCATTTCATTGGTCCATCTTGATTTTTTTTTTCTTTTCTAGCTGTTTGTTTCCATGTAAGGGAAACGCTAATTAGCAGCTTATTAGTAGTAAGTGATTGTTTATTTGTAGTATTAAATGCTTTAAAGATATTTTTAAATGTGGTTTAATGCATGTATAATAATTATAAAATTATTTATGTAGTGAAATGTAATCATATTGCTTATGGAATGTTTATTTTTAAATGTATGTGTTTGAACAAAAATGTTTAATGTTATTTAAGTGTTTTATTATGTATTACAATGCTAATGTATGTGTTGTGCTAAAAGTATATTTTATTCATAGTTTTTTAGATAGTCGATATTGTGAAATATTCTATATTTTGGTTGTCTATATTTCGGGTTTCGATAATTTTGTCATTTACATAGTCATTTAAGGGTAGACGATATTTTAGTTAACGATATTTATTATTTTGATATCATGATATACGATATTTTGTAAAGACGATATTGTGTACTCGATATTTTAGTATTTTCTTAAATAAGTATAGTGAGTCGATAATATTGTAGTCGATAATTTGGCAACGATATTTTAAGTAGTCGATATTTTGGTAATCGATATTATGTCAGTGATCAATCTGACCTGAGAAGGATGTTGGCAGCCTACTCAGCAAAACCCACATTTGAAAGACTGTAATCTCTACTGATGATGGTTAAAGAACCAGAAACATATATCTAGAGATCAGCACTATCTGCGCCACCTGTGGTGAAACACTCAAACACTCTTGAAGCAAGCAAGTAACTGAAACTGCATTTACCACAATGCCAGGGGCGAACCTTGCTGGGAGGTGAAGCGGTGTGGTCCCACCCCTGTTCCTGCTTAATAGTACTCCCATGAGTCATTGAGCTGACAACCTCGTGGATGAAGCAGCCGCATGCCTGTGAGAGGTACCTGACCTGAGAAGATGTTGGCAGCATACTCAGCAAGTCCCACATTTGAAAGACTGTAATCTCCACAGATGACGGGTAAAGAACCAGAAACACGTGTCTAGAGATCATCACTACTTGCGCCAACTGTGGCGAAACTCTCGAACTCTCTTGAATCAAGCAAGTAACTGAAACTGCATTTACCACAATGCCAGGGGTGAACCTTGCTGGGAGGTGAAGCGGTGAGCTTCCACCCCTGTTCCTGTTTAATTGCACTCCCATGAGTAATTGAGCTGACGAGCTCGTGGATGAAGCACCCGCATGTCTGTGAGAGGTACCTGACTTGAGAAAGATGTTGGCAGCCTACTCAGCAAACCTCAAATTTGAAAAACTGTTATCTCTACTGATGACTGTTAAAGAACCAGAAACACGTGTCTAGAGATCAGCACTATCTGCGCCAACTGTGGCGAAACACTCGAACACTCTTGAAGCAAACAAGTAACTGAAACTGCATTTACCACAATGCCAGGGGCGAACCTTGCTGGGAGGTGAAGCGGTGTGCTCCCACCCCTGTTCCTGCTTAATAGTACTCCTCTGAGTCATTGAGCTGACAACCTCGTGGATGAAGCAGCCGCTTGCCTGTGAGAGGTACCTGACCTGAGAAAATGTTGGCAGCATACTCAGCAAATCCCACATTTGAAAGACTGTAATCTCAACTGATGACGGTGAAAGAACCAGAAACACGTGTCTTGAGATCAGCACTATCTGCACCAACTGTGGCGAAACACTTGAACACTCTTGAAGCAAGCAAGTAACCAAAACCATATTTACCACAATGCCAGGGGCGATCCTTGCTGGGAGGTGAGGCGGTGTGCTCCCACCCCTGTTCCTGTTTAATAGTACTCCCGTGAGTCATTGAGCTGACGAGCTCGTTGATGAAGCACTCCCATGCCTGTGAGAGGTAGCTGACCTGACAAAGATGTTGGCAGCCTACTCAGCAAACCCCACATTTGAAAGACTGTAATCTCTACTGATGACGGTTAAAGAACCAGAAACACATGTCTAGACATCAGCACTATCTGCGCCAACTGTGGCGAAACACTCGAACACTCTTGAAGGAAGCAAGTAACTGAAACTGCATTTACCACAATGCCAGGGGCGAACATTGCTGGGAGGTGAAGCGGTGTGCTCCCACCCCTGTTCCTGCTTAATAGTACTCCCGTGATTCATTGAGCTGACGAGCTCGTGGATGAAGCACCCACATGCCTGTGAGAGAGATACCTGACCTGTGAAAGATGTTGGCAGCCTACTCAGCAAACCTCACATTTGAAAGACTGTAATCTCTACTGATGACGGTTAAAGAACCAGAAACACGTGTCTAGAGATCAACACTATCTGCGCCAACTGTGGCGAAACACTCGAACCCTCTTGAAGCAAGCAAGTAACTGAAACTGAATTCACCTCAATGCCAGGGGCGAACCTTGCTGGGAGGTGAAACGGTGTGCTCCCACACCTGTTCCTGTTTAATAGCACTCCCGTGAGTCATTGAGGTGACGAGCTAGCGGATGAAGCACCCGCATGCCTGTGAGAGGTACCTGACCTGAGAAAGATGTTGGCAGCATACTGAGCAAACCCCACATTAGAAAGACTGTAATCTCTGCTGATGATGGTTAAAGAACCAGAAAAACGTGTCTAGAGATCAGCACTACCTGTGCAAACTGTGGCGAAACACTCGAACACTCTTGAAGCAAGCAAGTAACTGAAACTGAATTTACCACGATGCCAGGTGTGAACCTGGCTAGGAGGTGAAGCGGTGTGCTTCCACCCCTGTTCCTACTTAATAGTACTCCCATGAGTCATTGAGCTGACGAGCTCTTGGATGAAGCACCCGCATGCCTGTGAGAGGTACCTGACCTGAGAAAGATGTAGGCCGCCTACTCAGCAAACCCCACATTTGAAAGACTGTAATCTCTACTGATGATGGTTAAAGAACAAGAAACACGTGTCTAGATATCAGCAATATCTGCATCAACTGTGACGAAACACTTGAACACTCTTGAAGCAAACAAGTAACTGAAACTTCATTTACCACAATGCCAGGGGCGAACGTTGCTGGGAGGTGAAGTGGTGTGCTCCCACCCCTGTTCTGTTTAATAGTACTCCTGTGAGTCATTGAGATGACGAGCTAGCAGATGAAGCACCCGCATGCCTCTGAGAGGTACCTGACCTGAGAAAGATGTTGGCAGCATACTCAGCAAACCCCACATTTGAAAGACTGTAATCTCTACTGATGATGGTTAAAAAACCAGAAACACGTGTCTAGAGATCAGCACTCCCTGCGCCAACTGTGGCGAAACACTCGAACACTCTTGAAGCAAGCAAGTAACTGAAACTGCATTTACCACAATGCCAGGGGCGAACCTTGCTGGGAGGTGAAGCTGTGTGCTCCCACCCCTGTTCTTATTTAAAAGTGCTCCCGTTAGTCATTGAGCTAACGAGCTCATGGATGAAGCACCCGCATGCCTGTGAGATATTTCACTCGTACAAAACCATTGAAATTCCTCTGTTATAGTTAGTTGTACTCACTATAACTCACGCGCCCGCAATCCACTGCTGATGATGTCACATATTACATCATTCATGACATGGTCAGCGACATCACTGATGACATCACTGATGACATCTCAAATGACATCACTGATGACATCACTGATGACATCATCCAGTGAATGTGGTTTGGTTCGTTAGTTAAATATGTATTATATATATAGCAATCTGCATTGAAGAATGAGTGGCTATATAAATATAAATATCTGAATGGAGGATTTAGTAGCAGTGTGATTGACTGTTTACTCGACTAATTCATAGTGTCTCACTAAATATATTGCATAGTTACTAAACTGTGTGAATATCTGTATCACTTTGTCAGTTGTTGTGTAAACTGCTGTACCAATTGGTTACTAGCTATGTGAAAGTCTATATTAGTTATTGATTAGTTAACTGAGTATTTGTATGGGAGAATGAATGTGTGTGTGGTTCGGTGGGGTGTGTGTTACTGCCCATAGATGTGTGAATAGTTGATTCAGTAGGTATATGAGGTATACATAAGACTCAGTGATTGTATGAGTGACTGTATGGATAACTGTATACTTGTAATAGTGATTTTATAACACACTAAGTATGAGTTACTATCTATATAAATACATGAAGTGGTGATTGTATAAGTGTGTAGCTGAGTAAATGCAAGTATGATTCATTGTTTGCATAAGTGAGTAGGATGACAGCATAAGTGAATAGGATGTGTGCTGGTGTGTAATGTCGATATCGGTGTATAAGTATATTTGATAGTGTTCTATTGATCATTGACAGCATGTAAGAGTGATAAGCGATTAGATGTGTGTGTAGATCTAGGAATCACTGAGTGAGTTTTTAGAAACTTGTATTGGTGTGTCAATGGATTCAAATATGGTACTCTGTATTTTATAGTGAGTGATGAAAGGTTATACTAGTGTATGGTGATGTGTATCTGATTGTCACGTGGATGATGTCATCAGTGATGTCATCAGTGAAGTCATTTGAGATGTCATCAGTGATGTCATCAGTGATGTCACTGACCATGTCATGAATGATGTAATATGTGACATCATCAGCAGTGGATTGCGGGCGCGCGAGTTTTAGTGAGTGCAACTAACTATAACGGAGGAATTTCAATGGTTTTGTACGAGTGAAATGTCCAGCTAACTATAACAGCCCTGAAACCTATGGTTTTTTCAGTGAATTGATTATATTTTAAATAAAGCTTCTGAATGAAATGAGCACTTTTAACTTTGCCAATATTTTCAAGTGACTTACCAGGTTAAAAATGTGTGCTCTTACAAACGTTTTATCCAAACAGTTTCTGGGGCTGTGTGAAAATGATTAGGTTGAGCCAGACCATCACTTCTAAGGCCAGATGAACGACCCTTATTTGCGCTTGCAAACGGCAGATTGGACCGTTTGCGACTGCAAAAAAGGGTCATGGCATATACAAACGCTATTTTATGAGTCACTGACACACAAAATAGCATTTGCGACTCTCGCTATTAGGAAGGGGTGTCCCTTCATAATAGCGAGACTCAAGGCCATTTACTATTGTTTAGCAAAAGCATTTGCTGCCACAAAATACTTGCAGTTTACCACCTACTTCAAGTAGGTGATAAACCACTCACAAACGGGAAGGAGGCTCCTTTCCCTTTGTGAATGCCTGCCCTTAAAAAATGAAACTGAAAAGTTAAATTTTTCTTTTCAAAATGCATCCTGTTTTCCTTTAAGGAAAACGGGCTGCATTTTTTTTTTTAAAACTGCTTTATTGAAAAGGCAGTCACAGACATGGTGGTCTGCTGACCCCAGCTGGCCACCATCCCTGTGAGTGCTAGCCATTCCCAATGGGGTCGCAAATTGCTCTTGCCTCATGAATATTAATGAGGCATGCAATTTGCGACCTCATTGGAAATAGCTAACAGTGTCTGAGACACTGTTGTACATTCACTTTTGCGAGTCGCATTTTGACTGAATTAGCGACTCGCAAAAGTGAATGGCCGTACATCTGACCCTTGGGTGCCGATCACGATCCGGTAAAAAATGTCCCCGTACGACTCGTATCGGGTCTTTTTACCGTACGAATCGTACAAGTGCCGTACGAACTGGCAATCACGATTCGCATGGTAAAAAGTCCATACGAACCGCACTGGGAATCATTCCCCACACGTCCTCGGGTCGGAAAATGTGTCCGACACGTCCTCGGACGATTTACCTTACAAACGTAAAAAGCCAAGTCCGACCGAGGAATCACGATCCATCCCGTGCGTCCGAGCCTACAACCGTATGGAAAAAACACCGTCCGCACCGAACACCAATAGCAACCATGGAGACATGTGCCCGCATACGCGCCCAACACTCCCCCCAGTACGTTCCAGTCGTACCCCCACCCCAGTACGTGTCGTACCACCGTCAATGTAAACCCCCCCACCCCTGTACGTGTCGTACCACCGTCTATGTACACCCCAGTACGTTCCAGTCGCACCCCCACCCCAGTACGTGTCGTACCCCCCGTGTACCTACACCCCAGTACGTTCGAGCCACACCCCCACCCCAGTACGTGTCACAGCCCCGTCTACCTACACCCCAGTACGTTCCAGTCGTACCCCCACCCCAGTACGTGTCGTACCACCGTCAATGTACACCCCCCCACCCCAGTACGTGTCGTACCACCGTCAATGTACACCCCCCCCACCCCTGTACGTGTCGTACCACCGTCAATGTACACCCCCCACCCCTGTACGTGTCGTACCACCGTCTATGTACACCCCAGTACGTTCCAGTCGTACCCCCACCCCAGTACGTTCCTGGCGCACCCCCAACACAACCTCCTAAGTACGGAGCGCACCCCATGCCCCAACATCACAACCGCATGTACGAGTCGTACAAAGCCACACACAAGGACCAAATCGTACAACCAAATGGCCCATGTACACACCGTACACACGCTCAAAACGCACGTACACAACAAGGACAAAACAAAACAACTCAACAATACACCATTCGAAAGGCACACAGCCACTAAACATGGCCAACAACCACTAAAATAACACAATCACTGACCTGCAACTGTCAAAAACAAACAGAGGCCCAATACACCACCACTCCTTATAACACACCCACCCAAAATTCAAACACTGCCACACCCACCCATGGACCAATAAAAAGGGCCCACACACACAAACCATGAGCCTTTGCAACAGACCCACTGCTGCCAGACACCACAGAACCAGACTACAAGCGACACCACATCTTACACTTGCACACCTTCACACGACCACCCTCACAAACACCCTCTCATCACATTCACACACACACACAACCATCCACACCCCCCCCCAACATCCACACACCCCCCACACCCACACCATCCCCACCCACACCCCTCACCATGCCCACTACCAAGAATCCAAAGTTCAGTCACCGAGAGTTGGAGGTCCTTGTTGATCAAATCCTCAGAGTCGAGCCACAGATCTATGGAACATTGGTCAGAAGCACCAGCCAGGCAGCCAAAACAGCCATGTGGCAGACCATCGTCGATGCTGTGAATGCTGTTGCGGACACCAGGAGGACCAAGCAGGATTGCCAGAACAGGTGGTACGATCTGCGGAGGAGGGTCAGAGCCAAGAGACAGGAGGAACACGACCAGGCCAACGCCACCGGAGGAGGGCCCTCCCGCAGACCCGTACAGTACCATCCCTGGGAGGAGAGGGTGATGGCCATACTGCCGGTGGAGGCAGTTGAAGGAGTAGAAGGACTCCGAGACCCGGGTGAGTACACAAACAACGCACCTCACATGGGGGGAACTGCAACCACAACCAAAATTAATAACAGGCACGCAAACACCACAAGCCATCGCATTACTCAACCACACTCCATGAGCAGGCACATGCCACTGCTGCCACCATGCCCCATGCACCCAGCTGGACAATGTCAAGTCACAGGCCACAGAAGACAACAACACATGACACGGTAACCCGGATGGCGGGAGTGTGGGCACCAAGAATCACATAGTGCGACTCCAAAGCAGACAACAATGCCCTCTGCCCATATGGCCTAGGTCACAGCCAGACAAACACTGTGTCCCAACACAGGAATGACTTGCCAGCAAATGGCGGATGCCTTGCATCAACACATGGGGGTGAAGGCACTGTTTTGCACATGCCAGCAGCTAATGAACAGCCAACAGTGTGAAAGAGTGGCAGCACACACCACCACAGCAGCAGCGCACAGACACACAGCAGACAAAATGGGTGCCTGGAGATCAGAAACAAACTCACATCAACAGGCCAAGGGCCACTCAAAGATCTGCTAACAGTGTGTGCCCAGGAAGCTGGGCCAAGGTGACAGAGGGTGACACACGGAGGGAGGGAGAGGGGGACACAGAGGGAGGGAGAGGGGGACTGAGAGGGAGGGAGACACAGGAAGATGGACAGAGGGAGGAGGCTGACACACAGAGGGAGGGAGAGGGGGACAGAGAGGGAGGGAGAGGGGGACAGAGAGGGAGGGGGACACAGGAAGATGGACAGAGGGAGGAGGCTGACACACAGAGGGAGGGAGAGGGGGACAGAGAGGGAGGGAGAGGGGGACAGAGAGGGAGGGGGACACAGGAAGATGGACAGAGGGAGGAGGCTGACACACAGAGGGAGGGAGAGGGGGACAGAGAGGGAGGGAGAGGGGGACAGAGAGGGAGGGAGAGGGGGACAGAGAGGGAGGGAGACACAGGAAGATGGACAGAGGGAGGAGGCTGACACACAGAGGGAGGGAGAGGGGGACACAGAGGGAGGGAGACACAGGAAGATGGACAGAGGGAGGAGGCTGACACACAGAGGGAGGGAGAGGGGGACACAGAGGGAGGGAGACTCAGGAAGATGGACAGAGGGAGGAGGCTGACACACAGAGGGAGGGAGAGGGGGACACAGAGGGAGGGAGAGGGGGACACAGAGGGAGGGAGAGGGGGACACAGAGGGAGGGAGAGGGGGACAGAGAGGGAGGGAGAGGGGGACAGAGAAGGAGGGAGACACAGGGAGAGCAAATCAGTCCTTTGGTGTGTGGGAATGTCTGCTCGTCAGCAGGTGGACTGCGTGCATGTAGACAAGGGTGCCCAGTGCCAGAACCCCCCCTCTTCATCATGGCAAAACGCAGGGCCATGTTACAACCTGTACACGAGCACAAGGACAGCCACCTGCATCATATGAGTGTGTGGATCCACTCCATGTGCACATGTACAGTGCTACAAGGAAGGCGCAAACGCATAGCTCGGCACACATGCACACTCCACTGCTGACTGCAGTCACACTTGACGCAGCAAGTAAGACTGTGCCACACATAGTTAAAGGGGCCAAATTGGTGCCCAAGGGACACACACATGCACAAGTGCACTGTGAGTGGAATGCAAGACAGATCCTAATTCCAAGAGGAAATGTGCCAACTTTGTAACGGATGAAACATGGATGTTGCATGGATCAAAAGTAACATTGTCTCTCTCACACACAGGTCAACGTCGTGCTGCACCCCCCAACACTGGGGGGGAACACTCACAGGACCCGGATCTGCAGGAGACCGATCCCACCGGCAGCGACCACTCTCACCACTCTGCGGACGACCCCGACCGACCTGGCCCCTCTGGTGTCCAACCACCTGCAGCACCTGCGTCAGGTACAACCGTGCCAACCACCACCCCCACTCCTGCCACATCCCAGGAGACACCCAGGATCCCTGCCCCAACACCACAATGCAGCCAGGCTCGCCAGGAGGGACACGGTGTCCCGGGCACCCAGGAGGAGGCAGGCGACAACGCCAATGCCACCCCTCAGGGGTCCCGGAGACCCCATGTGCCCACAAGTGCAGGCCAGGCGCAAGTGGGCAGGGGTGGTGGGAGTGGAGAGCGGCGGAGGCGCGAGCCTGACCAGTTGGCTGGGGATCCGGTATTTTCCCATGTCCGTAACATCCTGGACTCATACCGGCAGGACACCACGGGCATGGCCCAGGTTGTGTCCGTCCTCGAGGGGATCAAGGTCCAGCAGGCCCAGCAACATGCGGAGCTAATAGCCTGTCTACAGCTACACCAACGGTGGATGGAGGACAGACAGGCTGAGCAAGTGACGGCGTCCCAGGGGATTCACGCTGAACTCCGTCGGATGGCCGACACCATGGCCGACCCTCCCTGTGCCAGAAGGCGGAGAACATCACCACCCACAGGGAGGGATCATGAGGAGGAGGAGGAAACATCCGACGGAGCATCCCAGACGTCGTCACGGCCTGCTGCTGAGGTTCCCCGCAGGAAGCCGGGTCGTCCACGGAAAGGACCGTGAGGGTGGCTGCTACATCACCATCTCCCAGGACACCTGGCCTGGCACCTGGCCCACTGGAGCAACAGCATCACAGCATCAAGAGACATTCTCTGCCACATGGCCCTGCTGGTCACTGGCTGACCAATGTTGACAAAGACTGTGGCATGGACTCTGAGGATTTCCAATGGCAAGGACACCAACTCCCCTACTGAACTTTGGATTCCCTAATCCCGGAAAGGCCCTCACTTGTCCCCCCCCCCCAATAATAAATCACACTATTAAGAGTAGATGCCTGCTGGTAGCATTATTACCTAACATGTGTCTTGTACAGTCTAAACATGCCTGAGTCATCTGTTCACTTCAACCATCCACACCCTGGGGCCTGAGTCTGGCACAGGACACATGGGTCACAGTTTTCTAGGCAAGACAGACATGGAGCACCATACACACCCGTGATGGTCAGAACCAGCTGAGGGGGTGGCCGAACAACCGTGCTGACAGACACATTGAGTACAGCAACAGTCATGCGCAGAGGTCAGGGATCCTGGCCCGTGTCCTGGGGGCACCCAGGTACGTGTAGACAGGTGGCAGAACCATGTCCTGCAAGCTTGAGTCCGGTGGATGCAGAGAATGGGGTCATGGACAACGTTGGATGCATGGGGATGGCACATGTCACAATACCCACACAGTCATGGACATCATGCCCATTACACAGTCTCAGCACACACACACAGCTTGCATCTTGCCACTCGACACATTGACACATAGCCACAATCAGGGAATACCATGCCAGACATGCAGGATGCACCGTGCCAACACACCAGCATTGACTGAGAAGAGGCACCTTGGAGGCATAGGGACACCTTTAATAGTCATGTGTTTGGGATTGCAGAGGCAACTTGAAGTACACATGAACACATCATGTGGAGTAACATGTGGCTCCAACACTGGCACCCCCCTTCTGCAGCACAAATGCGTGATAGCCATGGAACTGGCACACAAGTGTCGGATAATAGCTAAATACCCACAGCTGCTCACGGAGAGCCTGCCATACACCATACATCCGCTGATGTGGAAGTCCCACGCCATGTCAAGACAATGTTAACCGTATGTGTCCGAGGGCAGTGTCACACACATTGATGCCTTCATCACAATCCACCATCCCATCACTGATGACTGACAACCAGGCAGCCCATCTATTCAGGTGTACCCAGCTGCATGTCGTGTCCCATGGGGATGCCACATGTCTGCAGAGGACCCAAACCCCGACCGGGGCAGTGTGCACACATCGTGAACAACTGCCACACCCAATACATCCCAGATGCATCCCTTACCCCATGGAGACTTCCAAACGTGTCCGTGCCTGTAACGCTGAGTCAGCCCACGATGCCATGTCCATGAGGAATAGCAGTGCCACAACAATGCAACCAGCAAACGGCATGCGCAGGTACCTGGGGAAGAGAGACACACAAGAAGTCAGCCACAAGAAGCACAGCCACTTGCATGTGCATGTACTCGACACATGTATGTATGACAACATGCTAGGTCACAATTATGCCTGGGGAAATACTACCATCACTGCCACCATCACTCCAGTGACACACCCACACACACCTCTGACCCACGTGCCATACATGCAGGTGGAGACACACATCACAACGCATGCCACACGGGGACCAATGCGTGCACACTCAGACCCTGGAACTCACCACTAAGCAAAGAAGTCGCGTATGAGCCGAGTCCGGATGTCCTCTTGCGGCTCCACATCCTCCACATCACTAGCCCCATTGCCAAGCCCTTCGTCCTCCACGGGTGGATGGTCCTCGTCATCTTGATCCAGGATGAGGGGCACAGCTCTTTCAACTGCCATGTTGTGCAGCATGCAGCAGACCATGAAGATCTTGCAGACCTTCGCCGGGGCATATGGGAGTGCGCCGCCGGTCTTGTGGAGGCACCGGAATCGGCTCTTCAGCATGCCAAACGTCCTCTCTATCACTCGCCTTGTCCGGCCATGGGCGGTGTTGTAGCGGAGCTGGGCCGGCGTGATGGGGTTGCGGAGAGGTGTCAGCAGCCAAGGCATGTTGGGATAGCCAGCGTCCCCTAAATGGAAAGCACATGGATATCGTTAGAACAGGCGAAGCGGTAGTGCTGCTCGGCCAAACAGAATACAGGACAGACAGACTGTACCCACCAACAACACATGCACGTTCGTTGCGCAGCTGCATCATCATATCAGGCATCCCGCTACGCCTCATGATGTAGGCATCGTGTGCTGATCCTGGAAAACGTGCACAGACATGTGAAATCACCATGTTGGACAGACACACCACAAGGGCATTGATGGAGTGGTAGTGCTTCCGATTGCGGTACGCCACCTCCCGTGCGTGTGGTGGTACCAAACCTACATGTGTCCCATCTATGGACCCAATGACATGGGGCATCCCTCCCAGGGCATAGAAACCACGTTTGACCTCAGTCATCTGTTCAGGGGTTGGGAACTTGATGAAGTCATCCAGGTGAATCAACATGGCCTCCAAGAAATCATGCAGCACACCGCTGAACATGCTCTGGGACATGCCACCAACATGAGCTATGGTATATTGGAAGGTACCCGTGGCAAGGAAATGTAGGGCAGCCATTACCTTCAGCTGGGGTGTCAGTGCCGTAGGATACCTGTGCTGCGGTTGCAGGTGTGGTGCCAGTCTCGCCGTCAGCTCCAGAATCAACGGTTGGGTGAAGCGGTAGAGCCGGATCCTGTCATTCTCCTGCATGGTGGCCAAGTCTGGAATTCTTCGGGCAACAGGAGGCGCTCTGCAGTAATTTGGAAGTGACAAGGAAGAGTGAGTGCACTACGAGAACAACTCATGTCTACTGAGCACATGTAAATCTGCCAATACACACATGCCACATAGGGAGTCAGGCATGTGCTACATGCCCAGGACACGTATGGATGCAAGGTGACACTCCTTCCAAGACCCAGCTACACACGGTGATTGAGAACCTCCCCATGCCACGCCATGGGAATAGCTGTGTCCCAGTGCAAGTGCACTGCCCGACGCAAGACAGGAGTGACATACACCCACACATCAGCAGAAGTGTGATGCTGATTGCAGAGACTGGCAGCGGAACACTTGAGCCACAGGTCACATGACATTACACTAGTCCAGCCCACACACCTTGCCATGAAGGTGCACATGTCATGACTCCCCACACATTCCTTGTGAGTTTGCTGACATGGCCTTGTCACGCTACTCCGTGTCCCATGCATACATGTGCACCTCACATCAGATACCACATGTGGCATGGTGTGCGGAACAGTGTGCAATGACAATCTACACACAGACACATGTTGGTTGCTGCAACGGCTGCAGCTTTTGAGGGTGCTACAACATCAACCTGATGTAAATCCCGGACACATAAATGACATAGTCACATTGTGCACTGTGGGTAGTGACAAGTCAGGTGTCATGACCCCTGTACCGGGCATCATGGGACACTTCAGTGTGTTGGTGTCCGTGCCATGCCAGTGACGCTCACCCCAAGTGCGCAGTACGACATGCACACATGTCAAAGGAGTCAAGGGCATGCCTGGCACACATTGCACCCTCACACAGTACACCTGTACACATCTCATCATACATCTGGTGCCTCCTCCACTCAGGAGGCATGTTCCACATCACAGCCTGTCACACCTGTGCCCCACACATGTAGTAATGCACAGACGATGCCTTGATGTCCATTCCTGGACAAGTATGTCCATCCATGGACAAGTATGTCCGCCCTATTCCTACCTGTGTGTCGACTATCACCACAGTGATGTGTACAAACCGGCGTACTGCTGCTAAGAGGGCCTGTGTATGTTCCCCAATCACTGTGGGAGTGCTGCCGTATGTGTACCCATCGTGATGGCGAGCGTACAGGCATTTGTACGGTCCGTACCACAACGAGTACGCATACGCGTGCAGAACCATAGTGATAGTGAGCGTAGATGCGAGTGTACGGTCCGTACCACTACGTGTACGCATACGCGTGCAGAACCATAGTGATAGTGAGCGTACATGCGAGTGTACGGCCCTCTCACTATGGGTCTGCACGCGTATGCGTACACGTAGTGGTACGGACCGTACACTCGCATCTACGCTCACTATCACTATGGGTCTGCACGCGTATGCGTACACGTAGTGGTACGGACCGTACACTCGCATGTACGCTCACTATCACTACGGGTACACAGACCCATAGTGATAGTGAGCGTACAGGCATTTGTACGGTCCGTACCACAACGAGTACGCATACGCGTGCAGAACCATAGTGATAGTGAGCGTACAGGCATTTGTACGGTCCGTACCACTACGTGTACGCATACGCGTGCAGACCCATAGTGATTTTGAACGTAGGCATGCATGTACGGGCCGTTGCCATGCATTTGGGGTGCCCTATGGCCCGGAAACGCACCGTACCTGTGTGTGATTCTCCTAATTACATAGGGGACAAGTATTAAGGCCTACATGCATGCTGGTTGTCATGGCGACCAGGTTCAAATTTCGATTTTGTTCTGGAAGGTGCACAGCAGAAGTCAGTTGGAATTCTTCTACTTTGTTGCAATGTGTTTGTGGGGCTGACATCATGCAGGAGAATGAAACCGATAGAGAACCCACAGACTGCTAGGTTTGAAGGGATTGGTGGAAACATAGGATGCAAATGTGAGTGACCAATCACTCTGTACTCCTGTGCATGAGACTGGGCAGAAGGCCACATATAAGGCAGCCAGGTCCCATGAGGGATTACTTGCCTGCACATCTTTGCATTTGTCGACCAAGCTGCTGCTACTGATTCCCTGGAACCATGTCAAGGGCTGTGGAGAGGACACAGCCATTCACCCTGGAGGAGAACATGGCTCTGCTGGATGTGATCCTCCCACAGTACCCCATGCTGTATGGGCGACCAGGGTATCAGGTGAGTGCATAGGCCACTGCCACAGACTGTCCCTATGTTGTGACTGTGTCTTCAGGCATTGTGACCCGGTGTGACACACATGCCATGTACTGTCGGGGGGGTACCAGGGGGGGGTGCCTGATGTCTCCCAGCAGTGCCCTGAGACAGGAGGGGTGTGTGCAGAGTCCTCCCAGCAGTGCCCTGAGACAGGAGGGGTGTGTGCAGAGTCCTCCCAGCAGTGCCCTGAGACAGGAGGTGTGTGTGCAGAGTCCTCCCAGCAGTGCCCTGAGACAGGAGGTGTGTGTGCAGAGTCCTCCCAGCAGTGCCCTGAGACAGGAGGTGTGGGTGTGATGCACAGTGTGAGCCTTGATCATTGATTGTGACATTGCCATCATTCCACCTGAGTACCCACTATGGCACGTACTGCCTTTTCCCTCACCAGAGGATGATGTCCCTATGACAGAGGTGCAATGCGTTGGCTGCATTACATGCCATGTAGTAACCAGCTATTATGTTCACATATGTCTCTCTGTGACATGTGGCTGGTGTATTGATGTGGTGTCACTTGTACTCCCTCACAGGTAGGCGCCACTGCCAAGGAGCAGATCTGGCTGACCGCCGTCAGTGCCGTGAGGCGTGTGGATGGTCGGAGGCGGAGCCTGTCCCAGGTGAGGAAACGCTGGCAGGATATCCGGTGCTGGACGCGGAGGATTGCACGGCTCCTGCTGGGGGACTCACCTGAGAGCCACAAGAACCGCGGCCGCCGCCGTCTGACCCACCTCCACAGGCGTGTGCTGCCGGTGGTCTTTCCAGACCTGGAGAGGCGCTTACAGGCGATGCAGCAGGCGGAAGGGGGTAGGTACATGTGCGTTTGTTGTGTGTCACCGGCATTTGTAAGGGCACAGTGGCATTAATTCACTGGCAGGGTTTAAAGGTGCTGTGCCCATCCAGTTTGCCCAAGTGTAGCGCTGCGCCCCTGCCACCCTTCCCCTCCTTGCAATGTGTTCCCTGGTCTGTGTGTAGTCACTCCTTCACAAGGTAATGTAGGCTGGCGCTTTGTCCACGAGAACAATGACTGTAGCATCATGGGTGGTGGTGGTGGGTAACAGGTTGTGGGACCTTGCCTGTGAACTGTCAAGTTCACTGCATGTGGGTTCCATGTCAGTTGGCACTGATGCTGGCTCCAGACATGGGAGTTGGTCTCTCATGTGTCATGCCTTACAGCGCGCATGTCCTATGTAGTGGCCTGTGACATGATGTGCATGAGTGTGCGCTACGCATAGTGCAGGGATGGTGACGTGTGTAGCAGTCATTCCCATTCAGTAGCATGTAGTTGCGTGCCCAATACTGTCCCCTGGGGCACCTTATCCTCAGTGTTGTTTGTGTCATCATCAACGTGGACACTCTCACTGTCTACAGCGTAGGTTGTGCTCTGTGCCATTGTCCCCTGTCACCATGTATATAGACGTGCTATTATGTACAGGTGTCCACTGTGCAGCCTGACCTGATTGTCCCTCTTCATACTCACAGTTGCCAGTGCCTGTGTGTCTTGTTATACTCATCTGAGGATGGGCACTGGTACCTCATTATTTGTACAGGCGCACCTTTGCTGTTTTGCGTCCAATCTTGCCTTTTGCCTGCCACTGTGTTTATCACCCAGACTATGAGATGTTGGTGCCACCTGTGTCTCAGCAATTAGCATCGTGTGGGGGTTGCTTGGGGCGGGCAATGCCTATGTGTCAAATCCTGATTCCTAATTGCTGGGTCTGGACAGTGTGTGATGTTACTGGACACACACGCAAGGTGCAGTGACCGAGTTATGTTGGGCATGTTTGCAGCATTACCTATGCAGCATGTGTCTCAAGTTCATGGATATTGTCCCTGGTCATAGGTATTTTCACAAACGCTGTGTGGTGCAGAGGCAGTGCAGGATTGTCCCCAGGGCCTGGGTGCTATGTCAGACTCCGTTTCCTGTCATCAGCTATTGTCTCATGCTCTCCATGGTATTTCAGTGGCATGGTGGCTCAACCAACTGTGTTTCATGCCCTACATCGGTACCTTGTTTTGCAGATGTTAGGGATCTGCCTCTTCAGGCTATGCAATGTTGACTATGTAGATTGGACTCATGTGACAGATGTGTACAGGTGTCTGATTAATTTCTGTCTCTCCACCCTGCCCACAGCATCGTCGGGGGACACAGAGGGAGACATGGACACGGACCAGGCGGAGGGACCGAGCACCAGTGGCAGCCGTGACATCGGGGCTGGCACATCGAGTGGGACAGAGGCGGAGGATAGTGTGGCCGAGGACCTGTCGACTGGCACATCAGACTACGAAGCTGACAGGTCCGAGGAGGATGTCTCAGAGTTGGCGGAGGCTGCACCAGCAGCTGACAGTGGAACAACACCTGCCACCGCCCCCTCAGTTCCCACCAACCGCCTCCCACTTGCTCGTGTCCCTTCCCAGCGTGCCCGGTCACCGCATGTCTCCTTCCTGCCAGGCACCGCACCCCCTGCCCCTGTCTCCACTGCTGCCGCCAATGCTGAGTCTATGGACATCCAGCGGCAAATGCAGGTTGGTCAGGCTGCGATCCTGAATGTCCTCCATTCCCACGGGAAAACCCTCACCAACATCGAGGCATTCTTGGAGGGCATTCATTCTTTGCAGGCTGACCAACGCAACTTGCTGAGGTCCCTAGACTCCACACTGACTGCAGCAGTGGGTCTCCTGCAGCGCGACCTCCCCCCACCTACCCCTGCCCCATCCACACTTCCCACTTCCATGCCTGTCCCACGTACACCCAGACGTCGGCATGCACCCACCACAACAGACACAGGCACCACACCAGCAGGGAAGGTCCACCGCACTCCTCCTGACACGCACACACAGGGTGAGATAGGCACACCCACTGGGTCGGGGGGCAAACGTGTGACACGCAGCCAGAGTGGGAGTCCGCATTCCACACAATCCACTCCCTCCAAATCCCCTCCCCTCAGCTCTCCTGGCCACATCTCCCCCAAGGACTCCTTCATGGCCGCTCTGTCCCTGAGCCCCACAGTTACGCCACCACGCAAGCGGTCAAGGAAGTCCTCGGTCAGGGTGGTTGAGTCTCCCCCCCT
This sequence comes from Triturus cristatus, assembly GCF_964204655.1. NCBI lineage: Eukaryota > Metazoa > Chordata > Amphibia > Caudata > Salamandridae > Triturus > Triturus cristatus. The sequence continues at coordinate 713,963,626 of NC_140593.1, read as the reverse complement.
GTCTCCACCCTCCCCCGGTGGCGCTGCAACCCATCCCTCTGAACCCCCCCCCTCCTTGGGGCCTGAGGTCACTTCGGGTGCAGGGGACTCCCTGGAGGACCTTGCTAAGGTGTGTAGTGCCATCCTGGCCTCCGCCTTTGGCCATGACACACCCCCTGTGGTTGAGTCCTCCATCCCTGCACCCACAACGCCGCCCCTTTGCCCTGATGTCCCTGCGGTGCCTGTTGCTTCCCCCCCCCCTGATGCCCTCACCAGTATGGAAGACGATGCCATTTGACTGTGCAGGCAAGGTAGGGGACACACATCCCACTGTGTCCCCCATGCAGCTGGGAATCATTGACTGCCCTATGGCCTTTGTTGACTTTGAACTGCCTTTGATCCACGGACATTGTGCTCATGCTGAATAAAGCTTATTTTTGTTGTCATTCTCACACTCCTGCTATGGTGGTATTGGTGTTGGTGGGGCTGCTACATTGTTTTGGGTGGTGTTTAAGGCTTTGGGTGTGTGGGATTTGTAGTAGTGTTCTGCTCTTTGGGGCCACCCTAGGATCTGTGTGCCATCACAAGGTGTTGGCTAACTTCCTTAGGTCATGTCAGCAGTTACTGCATGGTTCAATTGTCCCAGGGTGTATTCCTTCCTCTGTGTACCCAGTTTCTTCCCTGCAGGGTGTTCCCAATGTTTAGCGCAGAGCTGTGTGTACATGAGCTGTGTGTGTGACGGAGCCCTTCTACTTTGGCCATGCATGCATGGCCATGTCTCCACCTGCAACAATCGTGGCATCCTTGGTGATCACTGTACTTGTGTGTGGAGTCAGTTGACATGAGTTCATGGGGACATGTTCCCTTGTAGGCAGTATGGATGTGGGTAATTGTGGCATCACACACATGTGTTACACCCCTCCTGGGTGTGGACACTGCTGGGAGGACTCTGCACCCACCCCTCCTGGGTCTGGACACTGCTGGGAGGACTCACCACCCACCCCTCCTGGGTCTGGACACTGCTGGGAGGTCTCTGCACACACCCCTCCTGGGTCTGGACACTGCTGGGAGGACTCTGCACACACCCCTCCTGGGTCTGGACACTGCTGGGAGGACTCTGCACACACCCCTCCTGGGTCTGGACACTGCTGGGAGGACTCTGCACACACCCCTCCTGTCTCTGGGCACTGCTGGGAGGTCTCTGCACACACCCCTCCTGGGTCTGGACACTGCTGGGAGGACTCTGCACCCACCCCTCCTGTGTCAGGGCACTGCTGGGAGGACTCTGCACCCACCCCTCCTGTGTCAGGGCACTGCTGGGAGGACTCTGCACCCACCCCTCCTGTGTCAGGGCACTGCTGGGAGGACTCCGCACCCACCCCTCCTGTGTCTGGGCACTGCTGGGAGGACTCTGCACCCACCCCTCCTGTGTCAGGGCACTGCTGGGAGGACTCTGCACCCACCCCTCCTGTGTCAGGGCACTGCTGGGAGGACTCTGCACCCACCCCTCCTGTGTCAGGGCACTGCTGGGAGGACTCCACACCCACCCCTCCTGTCTCAGGGCACTGCTGGGAGGACTCTGCACCCACCCCTCCTGTCTCAGGGCACTGCTGGGAGGACTCTGCACACACCCCTCCTGTCTCTGGGCACTGCTGGGAGTGATGGGCACCCACCCCTCCTGTCTCAGGGCACTGCTGGGAGGACTCCACACCCACCACTCCTGTCTCAGGGCACTGCTGGGTGGACTCTGCACACACACCTCCGATTTCTGGATATGTGCGCTTGGCACATACACGGTGGGGTTACGCACACTGCATTAGAGGTGAGGTTACGAGTCTACTGACACTGGTGTGGTGGGGGTACGCTCCGTACGTCCGCGGGTGTGGGTACGGGTCGTACTTACACTGTTGGGCAGGGGGGTACGCTCCTTGCATTCGTGGGTGGGGGTTCGAGTCGTACTTACACTGTTGGCATGGGGGGTACGCTCCATGCATACGCGGGTGGGGGTACGGGTCGTACTTACACTGTTGGGCAGGGGGGTACGCTCCTTGCATTCGCGGGTGGGGGTACGGGTCGTACTTACACTGTTGGGCTGGGGGTACGCTCCGTACGTCCGCGGGTGGGGGTACGGGTCGTACTTACACTGTTGGGCTGGGGGTACGCTCCGTGCGTCCGCGGGTGGGGGTACGGGTCGTACTTACACTGTTGGGCTGGGGGTACGCTCCGTACGTCCGCGGGTGGGGGTACGGGTCGTACTTACACTGTTGGGCTGGGGGTACACTCCGTGCATCCGCGGGTGGGGGTACGGGTCGTACTTACACTGTTGGGCTGGGGGTACGCTCCGTACGTCCGCGGGTGGGGGTACGGGTCGTACTTACACTGTTGGGCTGGGGGTACGCTCCGTACGTCCGCGGGTGGGGGTACGGGTCGTACTTACACTGTTGGGCTGGGGGTACGCTCCGTACGTCCGCGGGTGGGGGTACGGGTCGTACTTGCACTGTTGGGCTGGGGGGTACGCTCCTTGCATACGGGGTGGGGGTAGGGTCCGTACATATCCGTCCCCACGCTATGTGATGTTTGTGCGGCCCGTACCCAGGCCTTTGCCACGTGGGTGCGATCCGTCCCGCCATTGTTGGGGTGACGTGTGTGGGCGTGGTCCGACTCGTACCCACGCTCTTCAGGCGTGGGTACGGGACGTACCTGTCTGGTTGTGTTGCCGGTTCGCGTGGTGACGGACTTCCGTTGTGGCGGTCGCTGGATTATCAGGACACGCCCCCACCCCCTCGTGGTGACCAGGGCATGGGAGTCAGGTATGTCCAGGCCATGTGTAGTGTGTCACTCATGTGGTTGTTTTGTGGCCTGCCCTGGTCGTGCCACCCCCACCCCACCCCACTTTCCCCCCTCCCTTAGTTATTCTGACCTTCTGCGGCGTCTGCGTCGTAACCTGTAGAGGAGGTGTACTGCTATGAGGGCAGGGATGACTCGTAGGTTCGGGTCCATGTCTGTCCGTCGCGTACTGGTACTCCTTGCTCGCGTCGTCCTGTCGCGTACGGGTCCTCCGTGATCGCGTCGTCCTGTCGCGTACGGGTCCTCCTTGGTGGCGTCGTCCTGTGTGTCCGTCACGTACTGGTCCTCCTTGTTCGCGTCGCCGTCTGTCCGTCGCGTACTGGTGGTCCTTGTTCGCGTCGTCCTGATTTCCCGGCAGTTTTTGGCTGCCGCAAAATATTCACCGTGCGGGGTGACGTCGGTGCGAATCGTGATTCCTGGGTCGTGAATGGCTGGCTGCGTGCGTCCCGACGTCAGGTCGGCGCTTTCCCGGTTCGCATTGGTAGGTGTTTTTTGTTCGGTCGGTCTTTTTTACGATTCGTACGGTAATGGTGTACCCGTGCGAATCGTAATTCCATGTTTGTATATTTTGACGACCGGGTACGCGTCGGACGGAGAATATGCTCCGTCCGACGGTTCGTACCCGGTTTTTACCGGATTGTGATCGGCACCTTAATGTTTAATTCTATCATTTAGACATCTAAGTATAAGTACACTCAAACCTCCCCAAGAAGACCTATATCGCTATTTTTCATTTTAAAAAGAGATATCATTTCAGATATTATCCCGTTTTCATCAAACAAGCGTGCTTATTTAGTTTAAACAATTGCAGGTTTATAGGCAGCTTTAACATTTTCAGTCAAAATCAAGTTTAAGTAAAGGTCAAAAGCATACATTTTCTGAAATTCTTCCAGCACAAAGTCTTAGAAGGATCTCTTTTTTTGGTTTGTCTGGTGGACTATGGAGATGAACTAAAACGAATTCTCTAAATCGAGAGTCAGCGTTCATATCGTTCAAGTGGTGAATTTCGATATTCTGAGAGAGAACTCAAATCTTTTTTACCCTAATGTGCCATTTAGCAAAAACATGTATTGTTGACGGTTGTGCTGTATTGTGCAAATTTGTTCAACATCAGCAGCCCCATATTTACTACGCCTCACACAATGGTGCAAATCTCTGCGTCATAGCACGAAATGCTGTTTCACAGCCCGTAACAAAAGTCATGTCATGGTAAAACCGATTGTTAAAAAGTTACAGAGGAATCAACATTGTTTATTAGTAACAAACATAGTAAATTCTTTTATTTAAAAAATTCTAATGTAGGAGTAGCCCGTGCAGTTAAGAGAGGTGGGGCGGGGTGGGGAAAGAGTCAACAGACAATGACGAGGGAAAATAAAATAAATAAGAAAAAAAACCTACTTACCTTGAGCTTGCTGCATCACCGAGTGCAAGGTAAGTGCTTTTCTTTTTGTTTTTAATCCTGCACCAAAACAATCCTAGGAGGCATTTTCCTATTTTTATGTGTGCTGCATTCTTCAACACTCATAGAAAGAGGAAAAAAGTAGGAGAAATTATCACTTTTCTCCTCATTATACCTCAAACTCAGGAGGCGTACGGATTTGGCGCATCCCCAGGTTTACATCACTTTGAAAATCTGGGGCAGCATCAAATTCCATGGGCGTTGCATGGGAAAACCCACCCCAACACCCATGGATTGCTTCCGAGGTGCAGAATAAGACGATGCAGTGATTTGCGTCATGTTACCTTACTCGTGATTTATGAGGCCACTCAAAGCCAAGCAGGGTGGGCTTTGCGTGGCTTCATTAATCTTTATAAAAGCCCTGCATCACACATGCACCACTTTAACTGGTGCAAAAATGATGCAGGGCTCTCATAAATTAGCCCCTAACTTAAGATGATGGTAGATGCCCCCATCTATTAATATGTACTAAAATTGTTAAACTTTTTTTACCCAATTTGCAAAACATGTATACAATCAATGTGTAACCTTTATATTTAAATGTTGCCTTTCAGCACTTAATTTTGTTATCTGTTTGTCACAATAATTTTTATTCTGACAAATAACATTTCATAATGTTTATTTATATTTTTACTTTATTTTTATTTTTCTATTTATGTAAATGCTGAAAAAGCTTTTAATGATCTCCTGAGCCAGAATGTCATCCTGGAGACATTAGAAACCACCTTTCCTTCCTTTAATGAGGAGGCCTTTAATGCTCTGATGGATGTTTTGCACAAGGCAAAGCACAGCAATGTTAGAGCGTCTCCAATACTTCATCAAGCCTCTTTTTTACAACTAAGAGATCATGTGTGCTCCTGTGGATGAGGAAGATTCTGAATTAAATTTTGAATGACTTATCCACCAGACAGATGAATTGATTGTTGTAAAGGTGAAAATTGAGATGCTGTACTGTGTTGCACTAATATTTAATGCCATAGCCCATATGTTTTTGGTTTGCATTACATGATGCCTTGTATCCTCATGGTAAATTGGTCCCTTGTGATTGACGGTATGAAAAACAATGGACATGACTTTTGTGAGAAATTGGGTTGTTGGTTGACTGAGGTGGTGGGTCACTAAACTAATCTGTGCTTAACCCCGGGTAGCTTGGCACAAAAAACAGTCAGGCTTAACTTAGAGGCAATGAGTAAAGTATTTATGCACCACTCAAACAGTAATAAAGTGAAAACACAACACAAGAAATATCCCAAACCAATTTAGAAAATAGAGTACATTTTAATAAATTGACACCAAAATGACAAAAATGCAATCAGTAGAACCGGAGTTATGAATTTTAAAAGTTTAAAGTGAAAAGTAGCACCTAAATGATCAAGGAGCCACCTGCAAAAATCTAGTCACACGGGCCTGTTGAAAAAGATGTCTGAACGCGATGGATCTCAGTTCAGATATAAGACGTTGATTGGATGAGGTCAGTGCTTACCTTCAGATTAAGCACATTTCTGAGAACAACTGTCTGAGGAGGTAAAGATCAGCAGGTCAGGGCTGCAGAAGGTGTCCGAGGAGGGAGCAGCTTCATCGGATAGCCTTGGGTTGAACCCGTGGTGAAGATTTCTATGTTTGGACTTAGACTCTGAAATGGAAGTCGAAAATCTCCAGCGGGAGGAGGCAGAGGGCTGTAGCCAAAGACAGTTCCATAAGGCCAGATACCCTGTGGCAAAGAACACCTGCAAAGAAGAACCTAGTGGGAGTAGCAGCAAAGTCAATCTGACAGATGATGCACCTCAGGCTGAGAGGTGAGCAGGTTGGTCCTGGTCTCCCCCTGGTTCTCTGAGCACTTTTCTGCAAACATTTGTCTAAGTCCATGGTTTGGGATTTTGGATAACTGGGCACCTTTGGCACCACTCCCAAGAGCCCAGGACTGGAGGGGCACCACTTTGAGGGTCAGGAATCACCCAGATGGGGTTCAGGTGTGGGTTCAAGATGGAGAAAGCCTTTTGTGTCCCTGTGGTTCTGAACAGGAGGCCATTAAACTATTGTGAGTCACTAGCCCTTGTGAGTCACTATGGAGGTCCTGTGACAGATGAAGGTCCAGACCCAGTACCCAGGTAGATGGCAGCAGAGTAACAGGGCAGAGCAGTCCTTCAGAGCAGCAGTCCAGCAAAGTGACATTCCTTACAGCAGCACAATAGTCCTTCTGAGAAGAGTATCCATAAGTACAGAAGTGTACTGAAGAGTTGGTGTCTAAGGTCCTTCTTTTATTCCCTGGTTCTGGAAGGTGGGAGAAGCTTCTAGACAGTTTTTTTGAAGTACATGGAATTTTCTGTCTCCTTCACCCTGGCTCCAAGCTGGCTGTGATGGTAATGTGGGGTCGTTAGGCTCTTTGTGTGGAGGTAGAGCGCACCCTATTCAGTTTCAAGTGAGGATGGGCTCATCTCCATCCTTATCCTGCCAGCAAATGGCCCATTGAGGCACACCTAATCCCTCAATTTTGCGACTGTTTGGGAGAAAATCCTAAAGTCTGTAGTTACACCCATGTATTTGACATAAGGCAGGCTACAGGCACAAAAGGGCTAAGGGCAAGAAAATGCCAACTTTCTTAAAGTGGTGTTTTAAGAATTGTAAAGAAAAATCTGACTTTCCCTTTAAGGAGGGTTTATCATTACAATTTCATAGACACCAAACATGATATAGCTACCTGCTTCCAACTGGAAAATACAGCTAATTAAATGTAATTCGGAATCCCCAATGTTATCCTATGGGGACGGGATTAGGCCTCACAGTAGTGAAAAATGAATTTGGGAGTTATTCACTACCGGGACATGTAAACCTTAAGAATACATGTCCCACCTCTTACTTGCACAGCACTGAGCCCTATTGGCTACCTAGGTCCTACGTTAGGAGTGACTTACATGCAATAAAAGGAGAGTTTAGAGCTTGGCAAGGGGGTGTAAATGCCAGATCGCCATGGCAGTTTAACACTGCATTCAGGCTGCAAAGGCAGACCTGGGACATGTTTTAAAGTGCTTCTTAAGTTGGTGGCACAGTAAGTGCATCAGGCCTTCTTGTAGCATTTAATTTGCAGGCCCTGGGTATATGGTATACCACTCTACAAGGTACTTAAAAGTAAATTGTTAGGACATGTCATCCTTAGGGTGTTCTTCCCCCAAACCTTTTACCTGCTTACCTCCTCTTTTTGCTGTATCTTTTTTGGTGGCTTTAGGGCTTTGAGCACTTTAACACTGATGACCAGTTCTAAAGTGCATGTACGTCTCCCCTAAACCTGGTGACATTGGGGTCTACGTGATTGACATATTTAGTTTACTTATAAATCCCTTGTAAAGTGGTACATCATATATCCTCGGCCTCCAATCTAAATGCTTCTAGTGGGCCTGAGGCACTGGTTGTGCCACCCATTCAAGTAGCCTTTCACACCTGTCTCAAGTCTGCCATTGCAAGACTTGTGTGTGCAGTTTACTGCCACTTCGACTTGCCATTAAAAACTCCTTCCCAAGCCCTAAACGCCCATTTTATTACACATTTCATGTGCTGCTCTACTTCTTCAAATGTCCAAGGGGGAATTTGAGAAGGACCTGTCTTGACCTCTCTGGAAGTCTTATCATGCAGCCTACTGATGTGTGGGGGGAAACAACCTCACAGGACTGTAAGTCCACAGCAGACCAGGCAGCAGCATGCCTTTTAGGAATCAGTCCCCAGAGGAGATAGAGGAAAGGAGGGAGGATATTTTTATTAACAAAATTAGTAGTTAATTTCATACTGATACACATGCCACTTTATAATATCTGAGAAGAGTATTAATGTTTATGAAGTGAAAGAATTTTATAATAACACGCTGTAAAGAAGACCAATACATTTTCTTGTTTTGTGGCAAGATTAATCAGTGCTTTTAAGAAAACTGATCATTTTAAAAAAAGGATTTCAATTTTAGATATGCACACTTAATTTGCATTAATTGTAAATTATTGTGACGGTTTTTATTAACTAATAACAATAAACTTAAATTTGAACATTGAACTTGACACGAGGGAGGAGAGAAAGCTGAAGCTAGAGCTTGCAAAATTTAAATTGGAGAAGGAACAGGCCCTTGTCAAGATAGAGAAGGAGCAATCCCTTGGTAAAATGAAGAAAGACAAGAGCTAGAGGAAGAAAATCTGCCCATGGAAGAGAGAAAAATTGCCCATGAGCTCAGAATGAGAGAGCTGAACATAAGAGCCCTACACGTGGGGTCCAGTGACAGCAATGGTGCCAGGATACCTGCAGCGTCCACTGGTGAGTCCAGAGTCCAGATCCCCAAGATTTTGGCACCCAGCTATGTTGTGGGGGAGACATGGACAAATGGTTGGCAGCCTATGAAGTTGCTCTGAGAGTGCACAAGGTCCCACAAGAGTTCTGGGGTGGTAGTGTATGGAGGTATATGCCCAGAGTGGGAAGGAACACACTCTTTACACTAGAGACAAAGGACCAAACATTCTTCACTGCTATGAAGGCCATCCTAATCAGTATTCAGGGGCATTCACAAGATCTCATCACAAAATGGGTAGATTTCTTGTATTATGCCAGCAAGGCACTGAAGGGCTGGGTGAGGGGCAGCAAGGTCAATGATTATTCAGGGCTCTAACACTTAATTTTAAAAGTGTACATGGTTGATATTTGTTTTCCAGGGCTGTGCCAACACCTGGTTCATAGCAAATGAACTGACCCCAGGTAACCTGCTGAGAAGGCAGACATCTGAGTCAGCACCAGAGTGCCCAAGAAGGCATTTGGGGGGGATTCCCAAAATGGTGGTCAGGATTCCCACCAGAAGAAGGAAGGGGGAGTTGAAAAATGCAGAGTTCTCTAAAGGCCCCCAAAACAACTTACAGGGGAAAGGATCTGGTTCTCATTTCCAGGCTGGCCAGCATTAGAAGAACTATCCTTACAAAAGTCAGCAGCCGAAGACTCCCAAGTAATAGGAGGGCTTTGAGTATGGACACTACAAAGGGATTTCAGGTGTCCAAAAAGAACATCACCTCCCACTGGAAAGAAGTCTCTGGGGTGGATAGAGAAGTGCTGAGGAGGATTGGGATCCTAAGATCCATGTGCCCTCAAATACTACAAAGTATAGGAAATGAGTCATCAGCAATGGGTAAGGTGTTGAGGCTCTGAGGAATACAGGTGCCATCATGACTATGGAAAGAAGTCAGCTGGTGTCCCCAGAGCAGGTCATTCCCTGCATTCCTCCAGGTTGTGGTGGCTGATATCAAGAGGGTCACTTTCTGGTGGCCCTTGTCCTATTTGAGTGTGGGCAGGTTCAGGACTTCTGAAGATTTCTGTGAGCCCTACCCTGCCATCCCTGTGGAGTGTTTGCTTGGTAATGTCCTTGAGCACACTACCTGGAAGGAAGTTGAGCTCAAGGATCATGTGAAGATGTTGGGGTTACCTGATTGGATCTGTGCTACCACATGGTCCATATCTGTCCAAGATGGGATTCAAAAAGTGCTGGATCCTGGAATAATGGTCCCACCAACTGCTAAGAAGGGAAAGGCAGAAGGCATGGGAAAACCGCCCCCTGGAGGTACTTCCAGTGAGATGGATGGGGCACCTGCGGTGGGTACCCTTGAGCCCACTGACAAGAGCATTGCTTCCCTTGATTACCTCCCTACACTTGTTGGATGGCATGTAGAAGGAGGATATACTAAGGAGGTGTTCTATAGGGTGCAAAGAGAGTGTCCAACCCTTGAGGGCATGAGGCAACAGGCCGAACCCCGTGCAGCAATTGATGCCTCTGGGAGCTATGACATTTACTGTGAGGACAACCTCCTTTACAGTGAGTCGGAGGCTCCTGTGCATAGGACAACAAGGGCCCGTGTGGTCCCTCAATGCTACAGGGCCTTCCTGCTGGAGCTGGCTCATGAAATTCCTCTAGTAGGACACCTGGGCCAAGACAAGGCATCTGCAAGGTATGTCCACCACTTTTTTATTGGCCTGGGATCAATAATTCCTCAGATGCATTATGTAGGACTTGTGTAACCAGCCAGGCCAGTGGGAAGATAGGGCAGATGCTGAAAGCCCCCTAAATCCCTTGCTTGCCATTGGCATACCCTTTGAGTGGCTGGACATCAACTTTGTTGGGTCTATATATCCTCAGACTGCCTCAGGCAACAGGCTTATCCTGGTTCTGGTGGATCATGCCACTATATACCCAGAGGCAATCCCTCTGAGGACCATGACTGCACATGCAGTGGCAACTGCCCTGATGGGAATTTGTACCTGAGTGGGTTTCCCCAAGGAAGTTGTGTCTGAAAAGGGGACAAACTTCATGTCTGCATACATGCAGTCAATGCGGAAGGAGTGTAGGGTAACTTACATTTTCTCCAACCCTTACCATCCACAAACAAATAAACATGAGAAGATCTTGAATGGCATAATTAGAGGCCTACCAAAGCCCTGAGGAATAAGTGGGGCATTCTCTTCCCATGCCTGTTATTTTCCGACAGGGAGGTACCACAGAAGGGAGTGGGCTTCAGCCCCTTTTAGCTTCTTTATGGGCACCTTGTCAGAGGACCTTCGAGTCGGTCAGGGAAAGATGGGCGCAAGCTTTAGGAAGATTCTCCAGCATATAGTAAGCTGCATGTTGGCCTTTGGGAGCCAAATTGTTTAGATGTAGAAGCAAGCGTCAGACAACTTAGAAGCCAGTCAGGTCATGATGAATGAGTAGTATGACCAAAATTCTACCACTGTGGAATTACAGCCTGGGCAGAAAGTGTGGGTTACGGAATTTGTGGAACCCAGGGCTCTCCATGAGCATTGGACTGGGGCCTATGAGGTGATTAAGAGGAAAAGTAAACCACCTACCTGGTGGACTTCAAGATCCCCGGGCAACCCCAAAGGGTGCTCCAAATCAATCATCTGAAATCTGACTTTGACAGGTCTGAGCTTACCGTGATGTTGGTGACAGATGGAGAAGCAGAGAAGGAGAGTGAACCTCTCCCTGACCTCTTAGGCCTCAAGGAGAAAGATGGCTCTGTGGAGGGAGTATTATTTTCCCCGAGTCTTGGGGACAATACTCCTCGCTGTGCTCCCTTATTCCTGGGACTACTCAACTGTGTACCCCTGATGTGGCCACAGGGTAGAGGTGAGCAGTCTAAATATCGTAAATTTAATTTCGACCTACAATAATATCGAGTTTAGAATATCGAAGGGACAGAATATCGATGTCAAGAATATCTATGGACAGAATATCGACCCTAAGGTAAGTAATATCGATTTTTTTTATATCGATGTTAGTAATATCGAAGTTAGTAATATCGATGTTACTAATATCGAGGTCACTAAAATCGATATTTATAATATTACTATGTATTTTATTATGTATTTAATATGTATGTGTTAATTATTTTTTGTTAAGTGTTCTACTGGTTTTAAAATATATGTATACAATTTTTATATGTTAATAATGGTTTTTTTAAGTTAATTTTGTGTTTTAGTACTGTAGCGGGTTGTGGGTTTATAGGGGAATAGGGTGGGAAGTAATTTAATTATATGAATTTAATTATACATTTTTGGGAATTATAAATTAATTTTAAATAATTTTTGCATTTAAATTCTGTAGCGGGTTGTGTGTTTATAGGGGAACAGGGTGGGAAGTAATTTAATTATATGAAATTAATTATAAATTATTAGGAATTATAAAATAATTTAAAATGATTTTTGCGTTTAAATTCTGTAGCGGGTTGTGGGTTTATAGGGGAATAGGGAGGGAAGTAATTTAATTGTAATTAAGTAATATTTTTATTTATTTATTGTTATTGATAATTATATTATTGTTAATTAAGTATTAATTGGTAATTAATTTTTATTAATTGGTAATTAGTTTTTTTTAATTGATTAATTGATAATTATGTTAACTGTATTATTTTATTATTTGAGTGTTTTGTGTGTTTATAGGGGAATGTGTTGGAAGTAATTGAAATCTAATTAAGTAATTATTACATTTGTTGTTGGGTATTGATAATTAATTAATTGGAGATTAATTATTAATTGGTAAATATTTTAAATTATAATAATTTGGTTATGAAAAATAATTTATTGTTGATTAATAATCAATTGGTAATTAAATATGTTTACATATTATTTATTGATATTTCTAATTAATATACTAATATGTAATTATTAATTGGTAATTAATGTATAATAATTATTATTTTGGGTATACAAAATATGTAATTGTTTAATATTTTTTAATTGGTAATTAGTGTTTGATAATTATTTTTTGGTATAAAAAATGTAACTGTTCAATATTTTTTAATTGGTAATTAATATTCATTAATTATTATTTATTGGTATTTATTAATAATGTATTGCTAATTAATTATTTATTGGTAGTTATGTTTTTAATAAATATCTATTGGTATTTGTAAGTAATTTTGAGTTATTTAATAATTATATTATTAATTATTTTAAAGAATTATTTTATTTATATGTATGTTATTTTTAACTTCTAAGCTATCCAACACTTTCCCTACTATTGCACTCTCTGGAGTTAGAATAGTAATTTTTACCCCTACGCAATCCAACACTTTCCCTGCTGTTGCACTCTCTGGAGTTGGAATAGTAATTTTTACCCCTATGCTATCCAACACTTTCCCTACTGTTGAACTCTCTGGAGTTGGAATAGTAATTTTTACCCCTAAGCTATCCAACACTTTCCCTGCTGTTGCACTCTCTGGAGTTGGAATAGTAATTGTTACCCCTACGCTATCCAACACTTTCCCTGCTGTTGCACTCTCTGGAGTTGGAATAGTAATTTTTACCCCTACGCTATCCAACACTTTCCCTGCTGTTGCACTCTCTGGAGTTGGAATAGTAATTTTTACCCCTACGCTATCCAACACTTTTCCTACTGTTGCACTCTCTGGAGTTGGAATAGTAATTTTTACCCCTACGCTATCCAACACTTTCCTTACTGTTGCACTCTCTGGAGTTGGAATAGTAATTTTTACACCTACGCTATCCAACACTTTCCCTACTGTTGCACTCTCTGGAGTTGGAATAGTAATTTTTACCCCTACGCTATCCAACACTTTCCCTACTGTTCCACTATCTGGAGTGGGAATAGTAATTTTTATCCCTACGCAATCCAACACTTTGGTGCCGATTACGATCCTGTAAAAAAATTCCCCATAGGACTCGTATCCGGTCTTTATACCGTACGAATCGTACAAGTGCCGTACAAACTGCCAAGTACGATTCGCATGGGAAAAAGTCCATACAAATCGCATTGGGAATAATTCCCCACACGTCCTCGGGTCGGAAAATGTGTCTGACACATCCTCGGACGATTTACCGTACAAATGTAAAAAGTGACGTCCGACCGCGCAAGTACGATCCATCCCGTACGTCCGATGTTACAACCGGATGGAAAAAACACCGTCCGCACCGAACTCCCATAGCAACCATGGAGACATGTGCCCGCATACGCACCCAACACTCCCCCCAGCCCTCCTATGTACGAGTCGAATCCCCACCCGTGTATGTACACCCGTGTATGTACGAGACGTACCCCCACCCGTGAATGTACACCCATGTATGTACACCTGTGTATGTACACCCGTGTATGTACGAGACGTACCCCCACCCGTGTATGTACACCCGTGTATGTATGAGACGTACCCCCACCCGTGTATGTACACCCCCGTACGTACGGCCCGTACCCCCACCCGCGTATGTATGGAGCATACCCCCACCCCAACCGTGTATGAACGACCCGTACCATCACCCGCGTATGTATGGAGCGTACCCCCACCCCAACCGTGTATGTACGGACCGTACCCCCACCCCAACCGTGCATGTCCGGGCCGTACCCTCACCCACGTATGTATGGAGCATACCCCCACCCCAACAGTGTATGTACGGACCGTACCCACACCCCAACCGTGTATGTACGACCCGTACCCTCACCTGCGTATGTATGGAGCGTACCCCCACCCCAACCGTGTATGTACGACCCATACCCTCACCTGCGTATGTATGGAGCGTACCCCCACCCCAACCATGTATGCACGGACCGTACCCCCACCCCAACCGTGCATGTCCGGCCCGTACCCTCACCCGCGTATGTATGGAGCGTACCCCCACCCCAACAGTGTATGTACGGACCGTACTCACACCTCAACCGTGTATGTCCGGGCCATACCCTCACCCGCGTACCATCCCTGGGAGGAGAGGGTGATGGCCATACTGCCGGTGGTGTCAGTGGATGGAGTAGAAGGACTCCGAGAGCTGGGTGAGTACACAAACAACTCACTTCACATGGGGGGAATGTCATCCACAACCAAACACACAATCAGGCATGCAACCACCCCAAGCTATCGCATGACTCAACCACACTCCATGAACACGCACATCCCACTAGCGCCACAAATGCCCCATGCACCCAGCTGGACAATGCCAAGTCACAGGCCACAGAAAACACCAACACAAGACACGGTAAGCTGGATGGCGGGAGTGTGTGCCCCAAAAATCACATAGTGCAACTCAGAAGCAGACAACAATGCCCTCTGCCCATATGGCCTAGATCACAGCCAGACAAACAGTGTGTCCCCACACAGGAAAGACTTGCCAGCAAATGGTGGACGCCTTGCATTAAGACATGGGGGTGAAGGCACGTTTTTGCACATGACAGCAGCTAATGAACGGCCAACACTGTGAAAGAGTGGCAGCACACACCACCACAGCAGCAGCGCAGACACAGACACTACACCCAATGGGTGCCTGGAGATCAGAAACAAACTCACATCAACAAGCCAAGGGCCATTCAAAGATCTGCAAAAAGTGTGTGCCTAGGAAGCTGGGCTGAGGTGACAGAGGGTGACACACAGAGGGAGGGAGAGGGGGAGAGAGAGGGAGGGAGACACAGGGAGACGGACAGAGGGAGGAGGCTGACACAGGAAGGGAGGGAGAGGGGGACAGAGATGGAGTGAGAAAGGGACACACAGGGAGACCAATTCAGCCTTGTGGGGTGTGGGAATGTCTGCTCGTCAGCAGGTGGACTGCGTGCATGTAGACAAGGGTGGGCAGTGCCTGAATCCCCCTCTCTTCTCCATGGCAAAACACTGGGCCATGTCTCAACCTGTGCACGAGCACAACGCCAGCTACCTGCATTATATAAGTGTGTGGAACAACTCCATGTGCCCACGTACAGTGCAACACGGAAGGCGCCAATGCATGGCTCGCCACACCTGCTCACTCCACTGCTGACTGCAGTCACAATTGACGCAGCAAGTAAGACTGTGCCACACATAGGTAAAGTCTCAAAAGCTGTGGCCAAGGGACATACCCATGCACAAGTGCACTGTGAGTGGAATGCAAGGCATATCCAAATTCCCAGAGGAAATGTGCCAACTTAGAAATGAATGAAACATGGATGTTGCATGGAACAAAATTAACATTGTCTCTCTCACACACAGGTCAACGTCGTGGATCACCCCCCAACACTGGGGGGAAGACTCACAGGACCCGGCTCTGCGGGATGACGGACCCACCAGCAGCAACGACTCTCACCACTCTGTGGACTAACCCGACCAACCTGGCCCCTCTGGTGTCCAACCACCTGCAGCACCTGCGTCAGGTACAACTGGGCCAACCACCACCCCCACTCCTGCCACATCCCAGGAGACACTCAGGATCCCTGCCCCACCACCACAATGCAGCCAGGCTCACCAGGAGGGACACGGTGTACCGGGCACCCAGGAGGAGGCAGGCGACAACGCTAATGCCACCCCTCAGGGGTCCCGGAGACCCGATGTGCCCACAAGGGCAGGCCAGGTGCAAGTGGGCAGGGGTGGTGGGAGTGGAAGACGGCGGAGGCGCGAGCCTGACCAGTTGGCTGCGGAACCGGTATATTCCCATGTCAGAAACATCCTGGACACATACCGGCAGGACACCACGGGCATGGCCCAGGTTGTGTCCACCCTCGAGGAGATCAAGACCCATCAGGCCCAGCAACATGTGGAGCAACATGCCTGTCTACTGCGAAACCAAGGGCGGATGGAGGACAGACAGGCTGAGCTCGTGACGGTGTTCACGGGAATTCAACGTACACTCCGTCGGATAGCCGAAAACATGGGCAACCCTCCCTGTGCCACCAGGCGTAGAACATCACCACCCACAGGGAGGGATCAGGAGGAGGAGGAGACATCCGACGGAGCATCCCAAACATTGTCACGGCCTGCTTCTGAGGGTTCCCGCAGGAGGGCGGGTCGTCCACGGAAAAGACCGTGAGGGTCGGCGCAACAGCACCATCTCCTAGGACACCTGGCCTGGCACCTGGCCCACTGGACCAACAGCAGCACATCAGCAAAAGACATTCTCTGCCACATGGACTTGCTGGTCACTGTCTGACCAATGTTGACAAAGACTGTGGCATGGACTCTGAGGATTTCCAATGGCAAGGACACCAACTCCCCTAGTGAACTTTGGATTCCTCACACCCGGAAAGCCCCTCATGTCATACCCCCTCCACGTACCCCAACAAAAATAAAAAGTTACACGATAAAGAGATGATGCCTACATTTTGCATTATTACCTTACATGTGTCTTGTAAAGTCTAACCATGCCTGAGTTCTCATATGACTTCAACCATCCACACCCTGGGGCCTGAGTCTGGCACAGGACACACATGGGTCATAATGTATTAGGCAACACAGACATGGAGCACCATACACACCCGTGATGGGCCCAACCAGCTGAGGGGGTGGCCGCACAACCGTGCCGACAGACATATTGAGTACAGCGACAGCCATGCGCAGAGGTCAGGGATCATGTGGAGTGTCCTGGGGGGCACCCAGGTATGTGTGGACAGGTGGCAGAACCATGTCCTGCAAGCTTAAGTCAGGTGGATGCAGAGAATGGTGGCCTGGACAACGTTGGATGCATGGGGATGGCACATGTCACAATACCCACACAGTCATGGACATCATGCACAATACACAGTCTAATCCCACACAAACAGCTTGCATCTTGCTACTCGACACATAGACACATAGCCACTATCACGGAAAACCATGCCAGACATGCCGTATGCACCGTGGCAACACACCAGCATTGACTGAGAATAGGCACCTTGGAGGCATAGGGACACGTTTATTATTCATGTATTCGGGAATGCAGAGGCAACTCAGAGTACACATACACAGGTCATGTGGAGTAACATGTGTGTCCAACACTGGAACCCCCCTTCTGCAGCACAAATGCGTGATAGCCATGGAACTGGCACACAAGTGTCGGCTAACAGCTAAACACCCCCTGCTGCTCACGGAGAGGCTGCCATACACCATTGATCCTCTGATGTGGAAGTCCCACACCATGTCAAGCCAATGCACACCGTATGTGTCCGAGGGCAGTGTTACACACATTGATGCCATCATCACAATCCACTATCCCATCACAGATGACAGTCAACAAGTCTGACCATCTATTCAGGTGTACCCAGCTACATGTCATGTGTCCCATGGTGATGCGACATGTCTGCAGAGGAACCAAACATCGACTGGGGCAGTGTGCACACATCGTAAACAACTGCCACACCCAATACACCACTGATGCATCCCTTACCCTAAGGAGACTTCCAAACTTGTCCGTGCGTGTAACGCTGAGTCAGCACACGATGACGTGTCCATGAGGAATAGCAGTGCCACAACAATGCAACCAGCAGACGGCATGCCCAAGTACCTGGGGATGAGAGACACACAAGAAGTCAGCCACAAAAAGCACAGCCACTTGCATGTGCATGTACTCGACACATGTAAGGATGACAACATGCTAGGTCACATTTATGACTGGGGAAATACACTCACACTGGCACCATCACTCCAGTGACACATCCACACACACCTCTGACTCACGTGGCATACATGCAGATGGACACACACATCGCAACACATGCCACACGGGGACCAATGCGTGCACACTCAGACACTGGTACTCACCACTAAGCAAAGAAGTCGCGTATGAGCCGACTCTGAATGTCCTCTTGTGGAACCACATCCTCCACATCACTAGCCCCATTGCCAAGCCCTTCGTCCTCCACGGGTGGATGGTCCTGATCATCTTGATCGAGGATGAGTGGCACAGCTTTCTCAACTGCCATGTTGTGCAGCATGCAGCAGACCATGAAGATTTTGCAGACCTTCGCCGGGGCATATGGGAGGGCGCCGCCGGTCTTGTGGAGGCATCTGAATCGGCTCTTCAGGAGGCCAAATGTCCTCTCTATCACTCGCCTTGTCCGGCCATGGGCGGTGTTGTAGCGGAGCTGGGCCGGCGTGCTGGGGTTAAGTAGAGGTGTGATCAGCCATGGCATGTTGGGATAGCCAGCGTCCCCTACATGGAAACCACATGGACATAAGTAGGATAGGAGAAGCGGTCGTGCTGGAAGTCTACGCAAAATACAGGACAGACAGAGTGTACCCACCAACAACACATGCTGGTTCGTTGCGCAGCTGCGTCATCATTTCAGACACCCTGCTACGCCTCATGATGTAGGCATCATGTGCTGATCCTGGAAAACGAGCACAGACATGTGAAATCACCATGTTGGACAGACACACCACAAGGGAATTGATGGAGTGGTAGTGTTTGCGATTCCTGTACGCTACCTCCTGTGCCTGTGGTGGTACCAAAGCCACATGTGTCCCATCTATGGACCCAATGACATGGGGCATCCCTCCCAGGGCATAGAATCCACACTTGACCCCAGTCAACAGTTCAGGAGTTGGGAAATGGATGAACTCATCCAGGTGAAGCAACATGGCCTCTAAGAAATCATGCAGCACACGGCTGAACATGCTCTGGGACATGCCACCAACATGAGCTATGGTATATTGAAAGGTACCCGTGGCAAGAAAATGTAGGGCCGCCATTACCTTCAGCTTGGGTGTCAGTGCCGTAGGATACCTGTTCAGCGGTTGCAGGTGTGGTGCCAGCCTTGCCGTCAACTCCTCAATCAACGGTTGGGGGAAGCGGTAGCAGCGTATACAGTCATTCTCCCGCATGTCAGCCAAGTCCGGAATTGGTCGGGGAAGAGGCGGCGCTCTGCAGTAATTTGGAAGTGACAAGGAAGAGTGAGTGCACTACAACAACAATTGATTTGTACTGAGCACATGTTAATCTGTCAATACACATATGCTACATACGGAGTCAGGTATGTGCCACATGCCCTGGACACGTATGGCTGCCAGGTGACACTCCTACCAAGACCCAGCTACACATGGAGATTGTGAACCTCCACATGCCATGGCATGGGATTAGCTGTGTCCCAGTGTAAGTGAACAGCCAGACGCAACACAGGAGTGACATACATCAACACATCAGCAGAAGTAGGATGTCGATTTCAGAGACAGGTAGCGGAACACTAGAGCCACAGGTCACATGACATTACACTAGGACAGCCCACACACCTTGCCAATAAGGTGTACATGTAATGACTCACCACACATACATTGAGAGGATGCAGACATGTCCTTGTTACGCTACTCCGTGTCCCATGCATACATACGCACCTCCGATACCACATGTGGCCTGGTGTGCATAACAGTGTGCCATGTCCATCTACACACAGACACATGTTGGTTGCTGCAACAGCTGATGCTTTTGAGGGAACACCAACATCAAGCTAATGGGAACACACCACACATACATGACATAGACACATCGTGCACCGTGGGTAGTCACATGTCTGGTGTGGTAACCCCTGTAGCGGGCATCAGGGGACACTTGCGTGTGTTGTTGACTGTGCCAATGCAGTGACGCTCATCCCAAGTGTGCAGTACAACATGCCCACATGTCAAAGGAGTTAAGGGCATGCCTGACACATATTGCACCGTCACACATAACATCTGTACACATCTCATCATACATCTATTGCCTTCTCGACTCAGGAGTAATGTGCCACATCACAGCCTTTCACACCTGTGCCCCACACATGTAGTACTGCCCAGACAATGCCTTGATGACCATCCATGGACAAGTATGTCAGCTCTATTCCTTCCTGTGTGCTGCCTGTCACCACTGTGATGTGTGAAAGGCACCGTACATTCGCTCAGAGGGCCTGTGTACGTTCCCTATCACTATGGGAGTGCTGCCGTATGCGTACCCATAGTGATAGTGAGCGTACGCACGCGTGTACGGTCCGTATCACTATGGGTACGCATACGCGAGCACACCCATAGTGATAGTGAGCGTACAGGCGTGTGTACGGTCCGTATCACTATGGGTGTGCTCGCGTATGTGTACCCATAGTGATAGTGAGCGTACAGGCGTGTGTACGGTCCGTATAGCTATGGGTACGCATACGCGAGCACACCCATAGTGATAGTGAGCGTACAGGCGTGTGTACGGTCCGTATCACTATGGGTACGCATACGCGAGCACATGCATAGTGATAGTGAGCGTACAGGCGTGTGTACGGTCCGTATCACCATGGGTGTGCTCGCGTATGCGTACCCATAGTGATACGGACCGTACACACGCCTGTACGCTCACTATCACTATGGGTACGCATACGAGAGCACACCCATGGTGATACGGACCGTACACACGCCTGTACGCTCACTATCACCATGGGTGTGCTCGCGTATGCGTACCCATAGTGATACGGACCGTACACACGCCTGTACGCTCACTATCACTATGGGTGTGCTCGCGTATGCGTACCCATAGCGATACGGACCGTACACATGCCTGTACGCTCACTATCACTGTGGGTACGCATACGCAGTGGAACACAGTGTTTGGTGTAAAGACGTGTTGGAGCAGTGCGCAGGATTTCCCGCGTTTTTGAAATGAATGAAAGCAGAAAATGAGAGGACATTCAGTAAAGCTTCGTATTTTGAGGTTTATTCTTCACTTGTCACGTTAAGCGCGCTGTAGAGCACTAGTGGTAAATAAGATTAAAAGCAGGCGCCAGGGGTGAATAGAAGGTCATTAACATTTAAGCATTGTGCACGCTTAGATTCTCACACTTTTGAGGTGTGTGGCCATGGACAGTTTAGATGGATTAGCTTTTAGAGTCATGACAGCAGAACTTAATGATATATAGGGATTGAAAACAGTATAATTGCAAAGCTGAAATATTTTGGAAATTTGGTTGCGTTTGGCTTATTTATTGCACTATAAACATCATGATGGAACTGATGATGATTATGTTTGTATTTTAGAAACCCCGGAAGAAGGGATTTTTTCCCGAAATGCATTGGGTCATTTTGAATAAAGCGTGGCATGTGGAAACATCTTTTCTCCTGCGTTTATTTGAACAGTGAATGAACGAAAACGAAAATGAGTAAAATGAATTGAATAACAAAGAGAAAGAAGGATGAATATATTTTTGGACAAAATTGAGGATTAACAATAATGAATTTAATTCATTGGATTCGTTGGTGAATGGCTGTGCAGCTTGATGGGGATCGGAAAGTGGTGCCCTTGTGTTCCTATTATGTTGCAGCGCACGTGGACGGAGCGCAGAGCAAGCGAGCACGCCTACATGGTTGAAATTGGAGAGCACATCTCAAGGAATATTTGAAATAATTGGAGTAAAGAGGTGTGCATCTCACCACAAATCATTTTTCATACGCATACGCGAGCACACCCATGGTGATACGGACCGTACACACGCCTGTACGCTCACTATCACTATGGGTGTGCTCGCGTATGCGTACCCATAGTGATATGGACCGTACACACGCCTGTACACTCACTATCACTATGGGTACGCATACGCGAGCACACCCATGGTGATATGGACCGTACACACGCCTGTACGCTCACTATCATTATGGGTGTGCTCGCGTATGCGTTCCCATAGTGATACGGACCGTACACACGCCTGTACGCTCACTATCACTATGGGTACGCATACGCGAGCACACCCATAGTGATACGGACCGTACACACGCCTGTACGCTCACTATCACTATGGGTGTGCTCGCGTATGCGTACCCATAGTGATACGGACCGTACACGCGTGCGTACGCTCACTATCACTATGGGTACGCATACGGCAGCACTCCTATAGTGATAGGGAACGTACACAGGCCTGTACGGGCCGTTGCTATGCATTTGGGGTGCCCTAGGGCCCCGGAACGCACCGTACCTGTGTGTGAAACTCCAAATTACATAGGGGACACATGAGGGACAAGTATAAAGGCCTACATGCATGCTGGTTGTCATGGAGACCAAATTTAAAGTATGAATTTTTTTCTGCAGGTGCACAGCAGAAGTCAGTTTGAATGAATCTACGTTGTTGCAATGTGGTTCTGGAGTTGACATCATGCTCAAGAAAAAAAACAATAAAAACCCACTGACTGTGCTAGGTTTGAAGGGATTGGAGGAAACATAGGATGCAAATGTGAGTGACCAATCACTCTGTACTCCTGTGCATGAAACAGGCCAGCAAGGCAGATATAAGGCAGCCAGGTCCCATGAGGGAGCACTTGCCTGCACATCTTTGGATTCTACGACCCAGCTGCTGCTCCTGATTCCCTGGAACCATGTCAAGGTCTGTGGAGAGGGCACAGCCTTTCACCCTGGAGGAGAACCTGGCATTGCTGGATGTGATCCTCCCACAGTACCCCCTGCTGTATGGGCGACCAGGGTATCAGGTGAGTGCAGAGTCTACTAGCACAGACTGTGTCCCTTTTTTGTGACTGTGACTTCTGGCATTGTGTCCAGGTGTGACACACATGCAATGTACTGTAGGGGGGGTCCAGGGGGGGAATGCCTGATGTCTCCCAGCCAGAGCATGCTGTGGTGCATGTCTGCCGTCCTCACTTGCATTGTGTTTACTATGACAATCACTGCATGGTGCATGCCACATTCTGCCTGTCTTATCCTCCTGGGAATGTAGCCTCTACAGTCCTCATGTGATTATGTGGTCAGCCCAGTGTGACAGGTGACTGTACCCATAGATGTGTGTTAGTTCTGTGTACCTGTGCTGAGAGTGTCCACATGATATGTTCGTACCCTGGACATCGGTGTGTGTGTAAGTCCCCTGTCATGTGGGTGGGTGCATATGTGAAATGTAGCACCCGGGCTGCATGAGGGATGGATATACCCTGCCCATCTGATGTGAGCAGGGAGCAGTGCTGTGTGTCTGACGTGCAGAGCCAGCCCCACACCTGTGAGCCCCCCCCGTCTAGTGGCACATGTGCAGAGTGAGGTTTGTCGCTGCATTTGGCAATGGCAGGTGAATGTCCTGTGCCTGTGTGTGTCTGTGTACTCTGCTGAGGTAGCGTCAGTGGCCTGTGGCATGTGACTGCTTAGAGGTGCTGCACATAATCCTGGTGTAGCTTGTGATGCACAGTGTGAGCCTGGATCATTGATTGTGTCTGTGCCCTCATTCCTCCTGTGTACTTTCAATGGCACGCACTGCTTTTGCCCTTCCCCAGAGGATCATGTCCCTGCAATGCGTTGGATGCATACTATGCCTTGTTGTAAACAGCAAATTTGTTCTAATATGTGTCTCTGTGACATGTGCCAGGTGTGTTGATGTAGTGTCACTTGTTCATCCTCACAGGTAGGCGCCTCTGCCAAGAAGCAGATCTGGATGAACGCCGTCAGTGCCGTGAGGAGGACAGAGGGTCGCAAGCGGCGCCTGGCCCAGGTGAGAAAACGCTGGTAGGATAGCCGTTGCTGGACGCGGAGGATCGCACGGGTCCTGCTGGGGGACTCACCTGAGACCCATAAGAACCGCGGGCGCCACCGTCTGACCCACATCCACAATCGTGTGCTGGCGGTGGTCTTTCCAGACTTGGACAGGCGCTTACAGGAGAAGCAGCAGCAGGAAGGGGGTAGGTACATGTGTGTTTGTTGTGTGTCACCAGCATTTGTAAGTGCACAGTTGCATGGATACACTGCCAGGGTTTAAAGGTGCTGTGCAGATCCGGTTACCCACAGTATAGCGGTGCTCTCTTGCCTCCCTTCCCCTCCTTGCAATGTGTTCCCTGGTCTGTGTGTAGTCACTCCTTCACAAGGTTATCTAGGCTGGCACTTTATCCACGTGAACAATGCCTGTAGGATCATGTGTGGGGGTGGTGTTTAACAGGTTTTGGGACCTTGCCTGTGCCCTGTCCAGTTCAGTACTTGTGGGTTCCATGTCAGTTGGCACTGATGCTGAGTCCAGACATGGGAGTTAGTCTCTCAAGTGTCATGCCTTACAGCACGCATAGTGCAGGGATGGTGGCGTGTGTTGCAGTCATTCCCATTCAGGACCATGGAGCTGTGTGGCCACTACTGTCCCCTGGGGCATATTTTCCTAGGTGTCATGTGTGTCATCACAAAATGTGGACACTCTCAGTGTCTACAGCATAGGTTGTGCTCTGTGCCATTGTCCCCTGGCACCATGTATATTGACGTAAAATGTAATACAAGTGTCCACTGTACAGCCTGACCTGATTTTCCTTGTTCATTCTCACGGTGGCCAGTGCCTGTGTGTCTTGTTACAATCATCTGATGATGACCATTTGTACATGATTATTTGGACAGGCGCACCTTGGGTATTTTGTGTCCAATCTGGCATTTATCCAGCCCATGTGTATTTCACCCAGACTAAGATATGTAAGTGCTTCCTGTGTCTCAACAAATTGTCTCATGTAGGGGGTGGTTGGTGCGGGCAAAGCCTACATGTCAAAATCTGATATCTCCTTGCTAGGTCTGGCCTGTGTGTGATGTTTGTCTGGACATACACTCAAGGTGCAGTGAGCCAGTCATGGTGGGCATGTTTTCAGTATTAACAAGTTTGGAAACCGAGCAAAAGGGTTTTCTAGAGAGTCAACAAACATGTGAAAGTGCAAATGCACATCGAACAAAATATTTCAAATTAAATTCCAGGTTTTCGTATTTTCTCTTTATTTCACGAAAGAAACTTCTTGGATGCAAACCCACTGCCAGCCAACACGTGTTTCGTCCTGACAATTAGGTCATGGACTTCATCAGGGCTGGAAACAAAGAAATAACCGAGTTTCATAAATGAATTTAACAACAGAAGATAAATGAACATAGTGACATCTGACATTAAGGCAAAATAAGGAGCTGTTAGGGCATAACAAAACCTAATAGGGAAACATCGTGGTTGGAGCAAAGATGTAAAATGAAATGTCAAATTACATTCAAGTTACGCAAATTGTGTGCAGAGGAAAGAAGGGAACCTGCAGAAAAAAAGGTGCTAATTGTAAGAGGAGAGAGCGAACATTTCATTTTACATCTTTGCTCCAACCACGATGTTTCCCTATTAGGTTTTGTTATGCCCTAACAGCTCCTTATTTTATGAAACTCGGTTATTTCTTTGTTTCCAGCCCTGATGAAGTCCATGACCTAATTGTCAGGACGAAACACGTGTTGGCTGGCAGTGGGTTTGCATCCAAGAAGTTTCTTTCGTGAAATAAAGAGAAAATACGAAAACCTGGAATTTAATTTGAAATATTTTGTTCGATGTGCATTTGCACTTTCACATGTTTGTTGACTCTCTAGAAAACCCTTTTGCTCGGTTTCCAAACTTGTTAATGTTTGTGGTTAACTGTTGTTAGCTTATATTACGATGCTAGTGGTCGTCGTATTGTTAACCTGTAGCAAGGGTTTTATTGACATATCAATTTGACTCATCATTTCTTTGCGCAATTGTCCCTACCACTGAGGGTTTAGATGTTTTCAGTATTACCTATGCAGCATGTGCCTCAAGTTCATGGATATGGTCCCTGCTCATCCCTATTTTCGGCAACGCAGTGTGGTGCAGATGCAGTGCTGGATTGTCCCCAGAGCCTGGCACCTCTGTCAAAATCCATTTCATGTCATTTGCTATTGTGTCATGCTCTCCATAGTTTTTCAGTGGCATGGTGGGTCAACCAACTGTGTGTTGCATGCCCTACATATGTACCTTGTTTTGTAGATGTTACTCATCTTTCTTTTCAGGCTATGCACTGTAACCTATGTAGATTGGACTCATGTGACATATGTATACAGGTGTATGATTAATTGCTGTCTCTTCACCTTGCCCACAGCATCGTCAAGGGACACGGAGGGAGACATCAGCACAGACGGAGCGGAGGGACCGAGCACCAGTGCCAGCGGTGACATCTTGGCTGGCACATCGAGTGGAACTGAGGCGGAGGAGACTGAGGCCGAGGACCTGTCCAGTGCCACCACAGAATATGAAGCTGACGGGTCCGAGGATGAGCTCTCCGAGTGGGCGGAGGCTGCACCAGCAGCTGACAGCGGCACAACATCTCTCCCCGCCCCCTCCATTGCCATCAGCCGCCTCCCACTTGCTCGTGTCCCTTCCCAGCGTGCCTAGTCACCACATGTCTCCTTCCTGCCAGGCACCGCACCCCCTGCCCCTGTCTCCACTGCTGCCGCCAATGCCGAGTCTGTGTACATCCAGCAGCAGTTGCAGGTTGGTCAGGCTGCGATGCTTAATGTCCTCCATGGCCACAGCCAAGTGCTGAACAACATGGAGGCATACTTGGAGGGCATTTTCTCATCGCAGGCTGACCAACGCAACTTGCTGAGGTCCAGTGACTCGACACTGACTGCAGCAGTGGGTCTCCTGCAGCGCTTCGTCCAACCCCCTACCCCTGACCCATCCACACTTCCCACTCCCATGCCTGTCCCACGTACACCCAGACATCAGCATCCACCCACCACAACAGACACAGGCACCACACCAGCAGGGAAGGTCAAACGCACACCTCCTGGCACGCACACACAGGGTGAAGTAGTCACACCCAATGGGTCGGGGGGCAAATGTAAGACACGCAGCCAGAGTGGGAGTCCGCATTCCACCAAATCCACTCCCTCCAAATCCCCTCCCCTCAGCTCTCCTGGCCACATATCCAGCAAAGACTCCTTCATGGCCGCTCTGTCCCTGAGCCCCACAGTGACACCACCCCGCAAGCGGTCAAGGGAGTCCCCGGTCAGGGTGGTTGAGTCCCCCCCCTGTCCACACCCTCCCCCAGTGGCACTGCAACCCATCCCTCTGACCCCCCCCTCCTTGGGGCCTGTGGTTCCTTCGGGTGCAGGGGAGTCGCTGGAGGACCTTGCTAAGGTGTGCAGCGCCATCCTGGCCTCTTCCTTTGGCGCTGCCCCACCCCCTGTGGTGGAGTCCTCCATCCCTGCACCCACGACGCCTACCCTTCGCCCTCATGTCCCTGCGGTGCCTGGTCCTTCCCCCCCACATGATGCCCCCCCTCTGGAAGACGAAGGAGTCTGACTGTGCAGGCAAGCTAGGGGACACGCGTCCCACTGTGTCCCCCAACTGGATTTGAACTTTGGATTGCCCTATGGGCATTGTACATTTTGAACTTTCAAGGGACAAACAGATTTTTGGATGCTGAATAAAGCAATTTATTTTTCCTTAGTACACTACTGTCTGTCTGGTATTGCTGTTGGTGGACCTGCTCCACTATTTTGGGTGGTGATAATGTGTTGGGTGTGTGGGAATTGTAGTCTTGTGCTGGTCATAGGGTGGATCCTGGTATCTGTGTGCCATCACAAGCTGTTGGCTACATAACTTTGTTCATGTAAGCAGTTACTGCATGGTGACATCGTCCCAAGGTGTGTTCCTTCCTCTGTGTAACCTGACATCTTCCCTGCAGGGTCATTCCAATATGTGGTGCTGAGCTGTGTCTACATTGGCTGGGTGTGTGACGGACTCGTTAGACTTGGGCCATGCATGCTGAGCGATGTCTCCACCTGCATCATTCGTGGCGTCCTTGGTGGTCACTGTACTTGTGTATGTAGACTGTTGTCATGACTTCATGTGGACATGTTTTCTTTTCGGCGCTATGCATGTGTATACTCCCAGCCTCGCACACATGTGGTACATGTACTGCAGGATCTTTGTGCACCTGACTGACATTTGTGGGCATTGGATCTGTGGGTACTCCACCCTTTTCTTTGCAGGGGCACTGCTGTGAGTGTTAGGCACCCACCCCTCCTGTGTCTGGGCACTGCTGGGAGTACTCTGCACACACCCCTCCTGTGTCTGGGCACTGCTGGGAGGACTCTGCACACACCCCTCCTGTGTCTGGGCACTGCTGGGAGGCCTCTGCACACACCCCTCCTGTGTCTGGGCACTGCTGGGAGGGTTAGGCACCCACCCCTCCTGTGTCTGGGCACTGCTGGGAGTGTTAGGCACCCACCCCTCCTGTGTCTGGGCACTGCTGGGAGGACTCTGCACACACCCCTCCTGTGTCTGGGCACTGCTGGGAGGACTCTGCACACACCCCTCCTGTGTCTGGGCACTGCTGGGAGGACTCTGCACCCACCCCTCCTGTGTCTGGGCACTGCTGGGAGTGTTAGGCACCCACCCCTCCTGTGTCTGGGCACTGCTGGGAGGACTCTGCACACACCCCTCTTATGACTGGGCACTGCTGGGAGGCCTCTGCACACACCCCTCCTGTGTCTGGGCACTGCTGGGAGTGTTAGGCACCCACCCCTCCTGTGTCTGGGCACTGCTGGGAGGACTCTGCACACACCCCTCTTATGACTGGGCACTGCTGGGAGGACTCTTCACCCAACCCTCCTATTTCAGGATATGTACGCTTAGAACATACACGGGTGTGGGTTCGCTCCATGCATACGCGGGTGGGGGTACGGTCCGTACATACACGGTTGGGGTGGGAGTACGCTCCATACATACGCGGGTGAGGGTACGGGTCGTACATACACTGTTGGGGTGGGGGTACACTCCATGCATATGCGGGTGAGGGTACGGGTCGTACATACACGGTTGGGGTGGGGGTATGCTCCATGCATACGTGGGTGAGGGTATGGGTCGTACATACACTGTTGGGGTGGGGGTACGCTCCATGCATACGCGGGTGAGGGTACGGGTCGTACATACACTGTTGGGGTGGGGGTACGCTCCATGCATACGGGGTGGGGGTATGGTCCGTACGTACACTGTTGGCATGGGGGGTACGCTCCATACGTACGCGGGTGAGGGTACGGGTCGTACATACACGGTTGGGGTGGGGGTATGCTCCATACATACGCGGGTGAGGGTACGGGTCATACATACACGGTTGGGGTGGGGGTACGCTCCATGCATACGGGGTGGGGGTACGGTCCGTACGTACACTGTTGGCATAGGTGGTACGCTCCATGCATACGTGGGTGAGGGTACGGGTCGTACATACACGGTTGGGGTGGGGGTACGCTCCATGCATACGCGGGTGAGGGTACGGGTCGTACATACAAGGTTGGGATGGGGGTACGCTCCATGCATACGGGGTGGGGGTACGGTCCGTACATACACTGTTGGCATGGGGGGTACGCTCCATGCATACGCGGGTGACGGTATGGGTCGTACATACACTGTTGGGGTGGGGGTACGCTCCATGCATATGGGGTGGGGGTACGGTCCGTATGTACACTGTTGGCATGGGGGATACGCTCCGTGCATACGGGGGTGGGGGTACGGTCCGTACATATCCGTACCCACGCTGTGGAATGCTTGTGCGGGCCGTACCCAGGCCTTTGCCACGTGGGTACAGCCGTCCCGCCATTGTTGGGGTGACGTAGGTGTGGGCGTGGTACGACTCGTACCCACGCTCTTAAGGCGTGGGTACGGGACGTACCTGTATTGTTGTGTTACCGGTTTGCGTCGTCAACCACTTCCGTTGTGGCGGACGCTGGCTTTGCTGGACACGCCCCCACCCCCTCGTAGTGACCAGGGCCTGGGGGTCAGGTATGTCCAGGGCATGTGTGCTGTGTGACTTTGGTGGGGGTTTTGTGGCCTGCCCCTGCTCCTGCCACCCCCCTTTCCCCCCTCCCTTTGTTGTTCTGACCTTCTGCGGCGTCTGCGTCGTAACCTGTAGAGGAGGTCGACTGCTATGAGGGCCGGGATGACACGTAGGTTCGGGTCCATGTCTGTTCGTCGCGTGCAGGTACTCCTTGTTCGCGTCGTCCTGATTTCCCGGCAGTTTTTGGCTGCCGGGAAATATTCTCCGTGCGGGATGACGTCGGTGCGAATCGTACTTCCTGGTTCGTGAATGGCAGGCTGCGTGCGTCCCGACGTCACGTCGGCGCATTCCCGGATCACATTTGTATGTATATTTTCGTCGGTCGGTGTTTTGTACGATTCGCACGGAAATAGTATTTCCGTGCGAATCGTACTTCCATGTTTGTATCTTGTTACGACCGGGTACGCGTCGGACGGGGAATATGCTCCG
Source organism: Triturus cristatus (assembly GCF_964204655.1). Taxonomy (NCBI): domain Eukaryota; kingdom Metazoa; phylum Chordata; class Amphibia; order Caudata; family Salamandridae; genus Triturus; species Triturus cristatus. The sequence continues at coordinate 713,933,122 of NC_140593.1, read as the reverse complement.
TCCGACGGTTCGTAACCGGTTTTTACAGGATCGTAATCGGCACCTTTGTCTACTGTTGCACTCCCTGGAGTTGGAATAGTAGTTTTTACCCTTATGTTATCCAACAGTTTCCCTACTGTTGCACTGTATTGAGTGTGAATTGTAATTTTTACCCGTATGCCATCCAACATTTTCTCTACGGTTGCACTGTCTGGAGTGGGAATACAAATTTTTACCACTACGCCATCCAACATTTTCCGTACGGTTGCACTCTCTGGAGTGGGAATACTAATTTTTACCACTACGCTATCTAACACTTTCCCTACTGTTGCACTCTCTGGAGTTGGAATAGTAATTTTTACCTCTACGCTATACAACATTTTCCCTACTGTTGCACTCTCTGGAGTGGGAATAGTAATTTTTACCCTTACGCTATCCAACATTTTCCTTTCTGTTGTTTTTTTTGGAAATGGAGTAGTAGTTTTATTGTCTCTGCTATTTAATATTTTTTTTATTATTTTAGCTAATGTAGTATATAATTAATTTTAACAATATTTAAATTAAATGTAATTTTTTTAATTTGTTATACATAATTATTTAATTTTTGTTTATGTTATTGTTTTATGTGTGTAATGTTTTTGCAATTTTTAACATTTTTAACTAATTTATAATTGATTAAAATAATTATTAAAACATTATTAAGTAAGTATATATATTATATATTATATGTCTATGTTTAATTAATTTTTTATTAAATTATATTTATTAATTATTAATTTTTAACATTGTGAAATATATTTAATTATGTTTATTTTATTTCTAAGTATTATTATGTTTATTTTACATATTTTTTATAACCAAAAAAACCCCGATATTTTTAAAAACGATATTTTTGACATCGATATTTTATTTTCGATATTTTTGTACTTACCATGTTGTAGATAGGATGTCGATATTCTTGACATCGATATTTTTGTTGCGATATTTTTGTAGGTCGATTTTCTGACCTTCGAAATTTTGTCAGAGATCCCAGGGTAGAACCTCCCTGTTAAGATTACATCTAACAGGTTGTAAGATAAAGTGAGTGAAGATTGTAAAATGATGGAATTGGGAGTTATAGAACCCTTCAGTAGCCCCAGGTACAGTACAGTGGTTCTGGTACCAAAAGCTGCCTCACCAGGCACCACACATGGCCTGAGGTTGTGTGTGGATTATAGCGGGCTAACCTCAGTGTCAAAGACACAGGATCATTCCATTCCCAGTCTGATGCGTTTATAGCAGGTTTTGGGCTACCCAATACTTAAGTGCAATTGATCTTACATCGGGGTACAGGCAGATCACCTTAAGTGAAGGTACCAAGGAGAGGTAAGCCTTCTCCACTCCTGAGGGCCACTATCAAATTAGTGTGATGCTCTTTGACTCGAAAATGCCCTACCCCTTCCAGAGGTTGGTGAACCAGGTCCTTCTGGTATGGAATCCATCTCATTACCTAACTCGATGACATAGTTGCCTTCAGGTGCAGCTGGAAGGACCACCATTTTCACCTCCAGAAAGTGCTTCAGGCTCCGCAACAGGCATGCCTAATTATCAAGGTCAGTAAGTACAAATGAGAGAAGGGGTCTGTGGTCTACTTGATATACCTGGTGGGCAGGGGTCAGGTACAGCCCCTCAAGGCCAAGATAGAGACCATCATGGCCTGGGAGCCCCCCAAAATCCAGTCTGAGGTCAGAGTATTCTTGGGCCTCATTGGGTACTACAGCAGGTTTGCCAAGGGATATGGCACCATTGTTGCCCCCTTTACTGAGCTGACTTCTAAGAAGCAGCCCATAAATGTGATTTCGACAGAGCCATGCCAAACTGCATCTGGCTTCCTGAAGCAGGCCATGTGCGTAGCCCATGTGCTCAGGGCCCTGACTTCTGTAAGAGTTTATCATTCAAAAAGATGCCTCAGAAGATGGCATAGGGGCAGGGTTATCCCAGCTTAGGAAGAGAGCCTAGACCAACCTACAGACTTAATTTCTAGGAGGCTACTTGTGGGTAACAGAGGTGAAGTGCTATAGAAAGAGAAGCTTTTGCTGTGGTCAACTGTCACTGAAATGTTGAGGCCATTTCTGTTTAGAACTCACTTCCTGATTTTGACCTACCACAAAATTGTTGAGGTGATCTATTTCACTACAGTGTATGGACATCAGGGTGAAAGACAGAACAGGGGTAGACCACACCAGTGCGATAGTCTGTCTAGATACTTCTGCCTTAATGATGAGAACTCCCTAGAGGTCGGGTAGATCTACCCACTTTCAGCTGGGGTGTACACATATTAGACCTGTCATCCTTAAGGTAGTCTTCCCCTAAACTTTTTGTCTGCTTATCTCCTCTTTTTGCTGTGTCTTTTTTTGGCCTTGGGACTCTGAGCACTTTAGCACTGCTCACCAGTGCTAAGGGGCATATGCTTTCCCCTAAACATGGTTACATTAGTATATACCCAGTTTGCATATTTAGTTTACTTGTAAGTCCTTTGCACGGTGATATACCGTATACCCAAGCCCTGTAAATTAAATGCTACCAGTGGGCTTGTAGCACTGATTTTGTCACCCATACAAGTAGCCTTTCAAACATGTTACAGGCCTGCCATTGCAGTTTACTGCCACCTCAACTTAGCAGTTAAAACTCCTTGCCAAGTCTCATACTCCCCTTTTATTATGCATAAGTCACCCTTATGCAGGTAGTCAATTATATCATATGGATGATGTCATCAGTGATTTCATTGGAGATGTCATCAGTGATGCCATCAATGATGTCACTGACCATGTTGTGAGTTATGTTATATGTGAGGCCTTAGGCAGTGCATTGCGGGGATGCAAAGTATAGTTAGCTCAGCTAACGATAACTGCTGAATTTCACTGGTTTTGTACGAGTGAAACCTGAGCTTAACTATGGCGTCCCTGTAACCTTTGTTTTTTTCAGTGCATTTCTATGTTTTTTTAATTCCATTTCCTAACTATAACCTCCTTTTAACTATTTGTTTTTTCAATGAAATTCTAGGCTTTTTGAATGCTAATTCCTAACTATAACGTCCCTGTAACCTTTGAGTTTTTCAGTGAATTTCTATGTTTTTTAAGTAGTAGTCTGGTTTGCAGAGTGGTGGAGAAAGGGAGCTGGGCCTCTGTCCTGCTCTCAGGAATCCCGCTGTGTAGAACTTGCAGGAGGTACCAGGAGGGCTTCTTGCCTCCAAGGTCACTAAGGAGTAAAGTGGACTTCATCTCCTAAACAGTAGTGTGCCAGGAGGCATGTTTGCAAAGTGGTGGAGAAAGGGGCCGCGGCCTCAGACTTACTGGAGGTAACAAGAGGGGTAGTTGGCCCAAGGACATGCCCCGGGGCCAGGCCTGTAATGTGGGTACCCTAGTCCCACACAGGGCACCCACGATTATCTGTTGGGGAGCGTGGGGGGAGCCTCAAGGCTCCTGCAGTCTCTGCAGGCTCCCCGCGTCCTGCGGGAGCCTGCATTTCTTTTGGACAGAGGGAGCAGCTGAACATGTATCTCCCTCTGTCCAAAAGCAATTCTGCTCTGCCTCGAGTCAGCAAGCGCATTTTATATGCTCTTGCTGAATCGGAGCAGAGAAATGTTTATTATGGCTTGGCGGGAGAAGCCATAGCAAACTGCAATGTCCTGAGGTTGGCACCCAAGAACATTGCTGGAGGGGTTGTGGTCCCCAGGGCCATCTATGGCTCCATGAGTGGAGCTGCGCGACCCCTCCAATGTTAAATTTGCCCCGGGTAGGTAGTGGACCCCTGGGCTGCAGAGGCTGCGCTGTCCCGGTATTTAACTTGAAAAAGTTTAGGGGATCAGGGGGATTCTATCCTGCTCCCTATTCTTTTTTTTAAAATATTTTGTATGTGACTCAGTTGAACTGAGTCACAAGTTGGCTGCCAACACTTCTTGGTTTGAGGTGTTGGTAGTCAATCAAATTTCAGCACGAGATCGAGAAGGGTTGTGCATCTACTTTGTCACTATATAAACAACTGGAAATTTCTTTAAATAACTCAGCAACTTCCAAACAGATTTACACCATTTAACAAAAAGGTTGCTTTCTGCACCAACAGCTGCTTTTCTGCCAAATTTGGTGTAGTTCCTTTCAGCAGTTTGGGCTGTAGCCTTGTCTAAATTTCCTATGGAAACTTACATGGCGAAAACAAACTTGGGACCCCCTCCTTTTTCTCAGCCCCTGCATTAAGAATCACCACGAAATCTTAATGACAGCAGCTGAAATGGGTATTGAACTAGTTTTGAAAATTGCGCAAGGATTCTCAAAACAACGCCAAAGTTATTGGCAAATCAAAAAACTGCTATTCCTATGGAAACGACATCCTAACTATAACTGCCTACTGCCATACATATATGGGCTATTGTATGTTTTTAATATTTGGAATGTAAATAGTTTCTTTTTTTTATGCTGGTTTGCAAAGCTTGCTTTATCTCACTATATTTTTTGATAGATATCTTGGATCTAGATGAAAAGCACCAAAGTGCAATGAACCAAGCTAGATGCATCTCGCTTTAAACTGTGGCATGTGAATTTTCAAAAATGTTCATACTATATGAGTGAACAAAAGTAGGGAGCTCCTAGTTCAACTAGCACTGATAACTCTCAAACCACTGTTGCCAACTATTGTCACAAAGTCACCAGTGACAGGACCTGCACTTGCCTAAGGACAACACTACAGAGGACTAAGGGGTCTACATAGTCGTATTTCACGCAATTCCCAAAGACTTAAAAATATTGGAAGATATAGTAGAAACATTTGCAGGCTGTTGGGACAATCTGCCAAAAATGTAAGAGGCTACCAGGAAGCCTATCACAAAACCAGTGATGGACTTATTTATAATTTTTGGTTTGAGGCTGCAGGCTACTAGTTGTAGTATATTTTTTTGATAGTTGTAGTTAGCTATTGTAGGAATTGGTCAGTTAAGATATTCAAAATGTTTATAAATTAAAATGTTTATTAGGTTAAATGTGTGTATTTGAGGCATGGGGCGTCAATGTAATACTATGGGCTCATTGCAATGTTGTTTGGAGTTGACTCCGACCGGCATTTCTGCGGTTTCAGGACCGAACGACCTCCGGTCTGCGGTCCCAGCACCGCAATTACGATGCGACCACACATGGTGTGGTCGCAAGCTGCCATTTCTCTATGGGAGCTTCTGCTGCAGTCGAAAACTGGCCACAGCACAAGCTCCCATTGAGAAATGGGAGTTTCTGTTAATCCCTGCACCGTGCAGCAGCAGCTCACAGTGTCTGCCACATGGTGCAGTTTTCAACAGATGGGCACCATAGGTGTCTCCCAAGACCCCAACCATAGGCCACTGAGGCATGGGGGCCCTGCTAGGGGGCCCCAAAGTCACTTTCTGACAGGCTTTTCATTTTGGAAAGCCCAACATAAAAACCTGTTGGAAACCAACATTATAATCCCCACGGCTGAAACGCCGTCCATAGAGGATTAGGTGCAGCCTTCGACTTCCCGATGGGCTTCTTGAGCCCATCGGAATCAAGTCGGTCTGAGTGGGTGGTTTAAACTCTGACTACCTACATTGTAATTAGGCAATTACACTTTAAACCTACGATGTCAGTCGGTTAGCCTCCAAAAGCTGTGAGAGTCTCACCAACCCACATTGTAATAGGACCCTATGTATTTTTAGATATGCATTTAAGCTATTTTTTATAGAAGTATTATATGTTTAGAATAGTGTTTCAGCCTTTTAAAATAGATATTAATATGGTAGATATTTTGAATGGTGTTTGTTTTAAATAAATCTTTTACTTAATTATTAGAATAGCTATACTATAGCTAGATACGTACTTCTTACTTAAGAGACAGAGATTTGACCCAGGACCAAGACAAACTTAGACCATGGCAGACACAATGAAGACATTAGTGGATTAGCTATTTTCTGAGCCTTGAGTGAGCCCCATGAATATCAGCCATAGGGGACAAACACGTTTTGGCTCCATATACACATCGCACTATACAGAAAATGGCATATTTCACACCTACTTGAACATGGAATTTCTCACCTTTAAATAACAAGGAAATTGTCAAGCAATAAATAGATGTCATCTTGATTCATTTTGAAAGGGAGCGCGCCCCTATTCTGGTTTGATATAGATAGATTTATTTCGTTTCTAATGTAGAAATTTTAGATAATTTGTAAATATTACTATAAGAAGTGAAAAGTATTTTTATTGTTGTTTTTTATTATAACAGAGTTTGCTTATAAATATGTGCTTTTGATGTTAAAGTATCAATGTAAAATGGAACCTAGAACCTAGAGGGCTACTTAATATTTAATATTAATGGTATAATTGGACATAAACATAAAGCAAAGGAAGTGGATTCTTGACAACTTCAATGTCTACATATTTGGGTTACACTTGTATAAATTTATGATTTATTTGTTTCCAAAATGTCACACAAAATCAGCACATCTGTGCCTGAGTTTTGATACTATATTATTACAAGCCCATTTTTTCTACAGCATTGTACCAAAGTAGGGAAAACTTGTAGTATGTGGAAGTTTGGCTTTCTTTCCCTCAAGTGTGTGCTCCATATTTGGTACATGTGCTTTCCCAAGCAACCAACCAGTCTTCACATACAAATCCCTTTCTATTAAAAAGGTATACGGGAGTTTGTGTCTAAAATTTAAGATTTCAGGAAAATTTGATTTACTCCAAAATGTAAAAGCACATTTAATGCACTAGAAGGTTCTCATTTCAATCCCAAACTTATGCTTGAGAAACACACAACCCCTGCCAATATGATGCAAGGATGTGCACATTGACACTTGCCATCTTAAAGTGTAAGAGTGCTGGGGGAAAGTCAAACAGTGCCATATCTTAATAGGACATTTGGTTTCTTTGTTGCATTACCTAAAACATTAGTAAACATTTACCTAAGACTTAAATACTTGACAATAATCACATTTTAATAATCAAGATTACTATTTCTTTTGAAGAGAAAACATGCATGACAAACCTTTACAAGAAGTCAAAATAAAAATAAAACACAGATATCTTACGACACAATGGATATTTATTATAAATATTAGATACATTTTTAATTTTCTGTGATGATGTTGCCTTACTAATAATATTTTTTGTGACAAAAATATGTGATGCTGTATCATTTCTATTCATAAATGTCATACTTTTTATAGCTAATATCGTTACAGGTAACGACTGCTATTTTGCACACCATCTGTGGTGTGTAGAGGAATCGTCCCCTGGAATATTTGTTCAGTTGGTCCAAATAGCTAAATCTGGATTTTAGTATTCTGGAAGTCCTTTCTATTATACATTGTGTGTTGTCAATGCTGAATTATATTATATTTTTACTTTTTTTTTGGGGGGGGGGTCAGAATTTTAGTCATCAACCAAGCCTGAAGGGCATAACCTTGATACCCTAAACAATTAAATTAAAATATATGATTTAAAATATTTCATTTTACATTGCACAAAATGTATGTAAAGAACAAAAAAAATATTTTAATCATGATTCATTTTTGTATTATTTTATTTATGTATTTAGTCAATAAAAACAGTTACAAAATCTTTCATTCCTTACATTTCATAAAAATTGTTTTTAGCAGTGGTTCCTAACATCATGATTCATTTTATGAGTCTATCACAAACTCATTTTTCAAAAAAAATTTTGAAGATTTATGATTTGTAAATATATGATAAACAGTATTTAAAAATAACAATATATTTCAGTATTAAAGTATATATAAAAAATGCGGAAGCTTTTCTAATTTTTGGGGCTACACATCGCAGCAACAAACCTGAGTTTTCTTTGTAACTCACCAGGACAAGTACAGCGTAAATGTAGCTGTGTTGTGGCTGAAAGTTTGCAATTGGTCCCTTATCTATGCCTAATAGCTACTTCAGTTGATCCTAGACCCTCCACTTGTACTGAAACTCTCTCATCAGGTCTTTTATGTGGGGCATTTCCTTTGGGTAGTCTTTTACATGGATTGCCAGAAAAATCATTTACAAGGTGACCTTCTTAAATCTCTGTTTTCACACCCAGAGATTTTCTTTCATTTTACGTTTTGCACCAACTGGAAGAGAAGTGGTGGAATCGCTCTTGTGAGCCAATGTTGTAGTGGTTGTCATTTCCAAAGTAGATTTCCTAGCTTACTTAATGGGGTTCGTTTTATCAATATTAATAATTTTTGTATTTGAATGGCCAAAATCATTCAGAATTTTTTTTATTGAGAATTACTCTCCCTGCTCCAAATGTTTCCAGTAAATTTTAACTGTTGTTATGCTTTTAAAATTATTATCAGTTTTGCTTATGTTTTTGATAGGAATCTTCGACGAGATTATTGACTGATTTAATCACCAGTTCAACCATACTTGAAAGGGCTTCAGTTTCCCTAGTATTATTTTCTCCCCCTGAAGTCGGGGCCAAAGATTACATTTGTAAATCAGACACATAGGTGATATAATCATTAAATGAATTAACCTTTTCAGATTTGAAACTTTATATATATATATATTTTGTTTAATTCTAGTCATCCATCATTTCTTGAAGAATGCTAGGCAACATGCTTACTTTACCAATCACTGAACCATAAAATAGTGCTCACTAGTACTGAATCTTGTTTTAGATAGAGGCCCAAAGTTATCCAATTGTTTGTCAATATTTGAAAGAAATTAAACTAAGTTTTGCAACAACTCAACTCGTTCATTATTTTAATACATTGATATTGAAGAGCCTCTACCGTCATTTTTAGGAACTAAGTAATTGTTTCAAGAGTGTTCAGAATAACACTCTTACAATTACACATTGATTAGATTTTAAATGAGCTATCTCATAACTCTGGAGTTAATAGTGCTCTGCAAATTTCAAAACGGGAAGTTCTATGTTAATTGTACAGGCTCATTGTGGTGTCATTGTCTAAGTCTACATTTAAACCAAAACGGGCCTCATTACTTTTTAAACGAGCTGCAGAGTAATGCTATTTCCTAACAAGATAAACATTGATAGAAAGCTGGTAGAAATGCCCAGTATGTTTGGCCCCCACCCTTCACCAGTACACTAGTCAGTGACATGCTTGTTGTGTTAAGCAAGCATATATGTCCCTGAAGCGTGGCTCATGTACAACTGATGCTTCACTGACGCTCTGTAGTGGCATCACATCTACTGAAGGGGTAGCGGGCATGTCCAGGGGAATGCTTATCCATCAAGCAACAAATGTGACTGTTCTACCTGGTGCTCACTGCTTTTCCTCCAAAAGTACTGTTGTATGCATGCACTAAAAGTGTGGCAAACTTTAATTCAGTACTGTTAGTACATTAGTGTATGTGTATGGATGAACATGTGATTGTATGATTGTAAAGTGGATATAATTGTATGAGTGCAATGTGTATATGTGTGAAGTATGAAAATGTATTGGTGTTCATTGTGAATATATACAAAAGCTCCCTTTTTATGAATGAAATAAGCAACAAAGCCTCATAAATACATTATGAAATCTTTCCTTGGTACTATTACTCTTCTTCAAGTTCTTGAAATATTTTCAATGTTAACGCATTAGAAATTAGTATCTTGTATCATATAATCATTACGTTAATTTCTTATATCGTTTTTACTTTGATTAATATGTTCATCATTTAATTGTTCTTTTTCTCCCATTCTTTCTGAAATATTTACATTAGGTAAATCAAAATAACTGTACTCTTCAAATTTGTTGTCAGCTTTTAATCCCTCAACAACTTTTCTTGACCAGGTTTAAATACAATTACTGCACTCTTATTCTACCATCCTTTATCTCTTAACAGTAAAGCACTTTTTGAGACTTGCAATATTTGTACAGGTGAGGAATACACTGGGTCCCCTTTTTACATTCTCACCGTTTTTCTGACAATTACCAATTTGCCACCTTGAACATTATTTATTTTACTCTATTAATGGAATCATGATACATTTTGGTTCTCATTTTTTTCACAACAATATTATGTTTGACTTGCAATTCCTTATTATCAATTTAATTTACCACACTTCGTAAATGTTTACACCTCCCAATTTTAGACAAGAGTTTTTTGTTCTATTCTGACTCTAAATAAATAAAAAGGAGAATATTCTGAAATAGCTTTGGGTGTGTTGTTGTAACTACATACTTTTTCACATATCATATTCTGATAAATTAGAGGCTATGGTAATTTGTACACCTTCCTTCAAACATCTGTTGACACATTCAACTTGACCTTTAGATGATGGACTCCAAGATGGTGTTTTTTCCAGTTTAATACTATGTTTACTTAAAAGCACAGACATTTTTTGTGATACAAGTTGTGTGCCATTATCAGACTCAAAGATACTCGGTAATACTTCAATTTTATCATTTGTTTCTGAAGAACTCAATAACCACTTCAGTAATAATGCTAGAAATGAACTCAAAATGGATTCATTTTGAAAAGTAGTCAGAGAAGGCAATCAAATAACGCATGTTTGTATCCAGTATGTTAAAAGGACCTGCAAAATCTATAGCTACTTTAATTCAAGGACCGTTGGGAATGTCAACTAAATGCATTTCATCTTTACTGCTCTTTCAATGTTTGTCTGATTTAACACATTCACTATATTTGTCTTCAAATATGTCCACATCAGAACCTAACCCCAGCCACCAATAGTAATTCTGTAGCAGCTTTTTTGCATCTGTACTTCCAGGTGGCCCTTATGAGCTAAAGGGATAATTTCCCCCCAAAATTGAAATAGTGGTATAAATAGGTCATGTCTTAGTTATAAGCCCTTCCTAGTTGGTCAACTCATCTTCCACTTGCAAATAGCTTTTCAAAGATGTATTTAAGGCCCACATGTACAACTGTTTTCATGTTTGACAGCTTCCTCACACACTTTGTAAGGATTTAACTGCCATGGAAGTGGTTCAATTTCTTGAGAAAGTATTAGGTATCATTCAATTGAAATAATAAATCAGATATGAAGTTGGCAACACTCCAAATGTGAGTCATTCACTCAATTAGAATATGGAGTTCAGGGGCCCAGAATCCCTTCCATGATGTGAACCTAGGGAAGCTCGTCATAAAATATTTGCACCCCTCTTTGACTAACCCCGTTAATGCCTCTTGCTTCACTCTCCTGGAAAAATCTATTAAATTTGTCTGTGAAAGGGAAAGACAGGTTATTTTAATAAATTTGTTTTGCTTCATGAAAAAACACTGTAGCCCCTCCTGTTGTACTCCAATCTATAAATGATTTGACACAGAAAAGAATAAAGTAAGATTGTGCCCCTGTGTCTCCAGCACAGTCATTCTCCAACTCCCCCTCTATGTTCAATTGCCTTATTTTGTATACCTACTCAACATTCTTTATGCTTACATCACAGCTTATACTGATGACATAAGTTCAAATTCTGAAGCAAATCTCTCTGACTGAATTCAACTCCTTACCTTTCAGTCAGTGTTGGAACTGGCTCTTTCTGGTTGCCTAAGGCATTGCCCTAGCTAGGCACAACCTATCACTCCCATCAGGGTGGGTGATTACAGTCATTGTATAACCTGCACTCCTCCCTCTTGGGTAGCTTGGCACTGAGCAGTCAGGCTTATCATAGAGGCAATGTATAAAGCATTGGCACAGCACTCTCAAACAATAAACACACTAAGAGTCATAAAAGAGACTTCATATGTGGTGCATGTAAATAAAGTTTGCATTCAACACACACATTAACACAACATGAACTTCATGTATTTATGCCATAGATCACATTTGGAAATATCACTAGCAGTACTAGGCTCAATCATGTGACATCAATAATATGCACAATTGGGAAAGATCCTACTTGACACCCCTGCACCCTTATGCGGTAAGAAATGTTGTCGGAACTAGACCCCCCCCTGGCAATTATCACAATTCAATACCACATAGTTATAGGGTGCACCCCAGATCACAACAATATCAAAAAGTGTACACAGAGATAATGACAACATTTTAAACAGCATCGTGGGCCAAGGCTGCATGGATAAAAACCAATGATAACACAGTATTCTTTTGGCCAGGAATCAATGCGTAAAGCAACCTTGCTGTGTGGTGTAAATAGCAACAGGCAGTCACTATCACACACTCTCTCATCACCCATAATCAGTTCCATGGATATTAGGCAGGTCTTTATGGAGCACACCTGCATACAGATGCACAGAGCACCATAATGCTGTTCAACTGATACCCGGTAGGTCAGTTGATAATGCACTGCTAGACCCCATGGCCGAAGCCCTCCTCCATCATTCAGCTAACCCCGAATGCCCTATACTCATGGGCTGGAGATAAAGAAAACCTTTCCTCTGATACTAGGCCAATTGCGGCCGGAGTCACACTTAGTCAGGGTCCCAAGGAAGAAGGTGGGGGTAGGTAGCAGGGCTAATTAGGTGGTAATTGACAAACGGGGGGTTGGTCACTACTTGTAAAGTTCACCCACAGTATGCAGAGCATAAGTGGCTGAGGGCGATAGTCAATCAATAGGTTCCGCACTTTGCCTTTCGGCACCAGCCAAGTTCTGCGAAGCACAGGGGATGTGGATCACGCAGTCTCTTGGCCCGCTTTTGTCACTCTGAAGCGTTTGTGAGCCCAGTCAACTACTCTCACCAACCAGGCCTTATCCAGGCAATACTGCCTGGCAACATGAAGTAGTCTGGGACAAATGAGGAGAGGACACTTGGTCCGCCACACTGAGGACACAAAAAAAATAATCGATGAATGGGTGACCAAGCAGGTGAGCAGCTCGGTAGAAGGAGGAACCCCATCAGGCACCCGTTGATCAAGAAGGAGCAAGGCTATAGGGGCACAACAGAGCACAAATCTGCACCTCCCTGGAAATGTGGCATAATGTCTGGTGTGCATAGATACAAGTCCCACTAGACAGTTCCGGTCACACACAGTATAGAGTCATAAACTCAGTACCTCCCTGGAAATGAGGCACAATGTCTGGTGCGCATTGATCCGAGTTGCACCAGAGCATTTCAGCACACAGACTGAAGAGTTGCAAATTCTGTTTCTTCCTGGAAATGAGGCACAACGTCTGGTGCGGGTTGATGCAGGTCACACCAGACAATTCTGTCCACACACAACGAAGAGTTGCAAATTCCACACCTCTCTGGAAATGAGGCACACCATCTGGTGTGCGTTGATCTGAGTCACACCAGACAATTCCGATCACGCACACAGGTGCAAGTGCAGCAGTGCCACACAAGGTTGTATGAGGAACTATTGCAGGTACACCCTCCCCTACAAGAGTTGTAAAATGTGAATTGGACACCACATGCAATGATCATGCAATCAGTATGTCGCATGAGAGAGATGTGGCATGATCGAAAAGGCTGACCATGCGCGGTCCGGCACCTAGTAAATCCACTCTCCACCAACAAGACGCTTATGCTTGTTGAGACCCCACGATGCAGGGGTGTGAGAAGTTGGCCTGGTATATGATGTTTACTAGTTAAAGTGACCACCTTGTACCATGCCAAGCAACCCTTATGGTGTGGTTGTAAGTCAACCTTTTCGGACTAGCTGCCCTAGTGGTAGCGTAGGCTAAGCAGTCTTTGAGGCTAAACTCGTGAAGCGTGTTAAGCAGGCTGTTTTACCAAATGTAACCCCCTTTTATACCAATGAAAGGACACCACACAGATATATATTCAAAATATATATGTATTTATTTCTCAAAGTAACCCCTAGTCTCTTTATGAGCACAGGAGCACAAATCGTCAAACAAGATTACAGTAGAATACACAGAAGTTGCACTTTATATGGATAGGCCCTGGTGGCCGCTCAAACCATATACTAAAATAGTGGTATAAGTACCACGAACAGAAAAGGGAAAAGGCCTAGGGCCTCTAGAATCGCTGGGCCTACAAGGAGCTAACTTCAGTTAGTGACCAGGAGGTCCACGGGTTGCGTGTGCAGAGCAAATAGTCACACGCGAGCTCCCATAGGTTTTCAATGGGTGCGTAAAAAGTACAAAGTTACTGCAAAAGGAATCTTCCGGATGACCTAGGAACTTAAGATTGGAAACACAGACACTAGAGATGATTCTCTACACTTGGGCACCAGAGTGCCAGCTTTACCTCACCCACAGGAAGCGGGTGCATAGGCGTCGAAGTGCGTCGGGTTTCTTCTATCTGTTCAATGGAGCCTGTAGTCAAAGATGCTGCAGGCGGTCGCCACGGAAGAGATGCGGTGGATCCAAGAGTGGATCGGAGATGTTGAAGACCTGTAAGCAGAGGGGACAGTGTTCACAGTCACTAGCCAGTGACCAGCGTGGCACCAGGTGGGTACCAGGCGATGTCGGGTGCAAACAGGAAGAAAGGTGTAGCTTTTCTCTGCAGCCACGTGGTCCCTGAAGGTCGACGACGTCCAGGAGTCAAGTCACGAGCTGTCCCACGCAGGCTCTCGCTGTCGGCGGTGTCGGCGACTTGATCGAAGCAAACAAGCCTTGGCAAAAGCAATTGTTGTAGGAGATGAAATAAGCTGATGGTTCTGACCAGCAAGGTCAGAGGAACTGCTCCTTTGGAGGGGAGCAAGGGCCAGTCTGGAGCAATCAGACCAGTGGTGTATTTTGTAAAGTTCATCGCCAAGATGGCCACTAGCCAGTGGGCCAGCAACCGGTTAGGCACGTCGAGTGGCAAAATGCAGAAGGGCCCCACGCAGATCGTGGAGATGCTGGAGGGCTCACTTTTGGTGCAGATGCTGCTCGAGGGTTGGGCTTCTCAGATCCCAAAGCACAATTTGGAGGGAGCCTCGGTTGTTGCACTTGTCAGCTTGTCATGGTCGTTTCAAGATGGCTGGCTCCACGTGTCTCGGTGCCTCCATGGGTCTCCTCTTTTCAGGGACTGTGGATCGGGCGGTGAGAGGACTGGAGGTCCAGGTCTTGTCAGTCTCTGGGCTCGGGCTCCGGCGGGAGGCGGCGGCAAAGCAGATGTTGATTCGCTGGATGGTGCTTGTGTTAGCAAGGTGGTCACTCCCTGACTACAGGGGAGATTGGCTTCAGTCCTCTGTGCGGCAGAGCGTCGAAGTTCCCGTCTTCTTCTTAGTTTCAAGTTGATTCCAGGATGTCTGAAGTCTTAGGACACAGCTCCTACCTTTAAGCGGATTCTAGGGGCCGGACTACCTGCTAGGTCCCTCCCTAAGGGTGGGACCAGGAAGGGGGGTGGTTACACCCCCAATCCTTTGTCCAGCTTGCCCCAGGCCCGGGACTGGTGTGCCCCAGGACCGGATTGAACTGGCATATGCACCGAGGCTCCTTGTGAGCCTCAGGCATGTCTGGTTTCTTTCAAGCCCTACCTGACCAATACACACAATCCTGTCTGGGGTGGTGCACGCACCTCCCCTGGCAGGAAACCCTTTGTCCACACCTCCCAAGCTGGAAGGACTCCCAGCAGCAGGAGGGCAGACTTGTGTCTGTGGTGGCAGCATCCATTTTGTGGAGCTGAGGCTATGTCTGATTCTACCCGGGTTTCAGGTACTGTACATGTCGTGTCCCTCTAGAAGGGTGGAATGCTAACCCCGTCGCCAGAATTGGCGAGGGGTTAGTATTCCAATTCGTATGACACCTTACTCGACATGTTTTGTTAAAGCCAAACCAAAGTTAGCATTTAACCGCGAGGTTCATAATGCACTTAAGAGAATATGGTATGATGATATCTGGAAACAGTAGAAGGAAGTTGTTCCGACCACTGCAGACAGGCTCAGCTCATGCCAGAGCACCATCTCACATGGAACCAAGCACTCTGCCTTCAGGATTGTTAAGGCCTGCCATAGGAGTGACTTATAGGTTACCAGGTGTCCCATTTAAGGTTAGGTATAGGTATACTACACCTAAGTAAGAGGTGGTTACACCAACTTACCCCAGCTGAGTGATCAGCCAGTTGTGTCAGATTTGTTAGGCCTAGCCTGGGGTGGCATAATATATGCTTCAGCCCCTGGCAGGCCTTGGGTACACCAATGCCCTGGGTACCTAGTGTACACTGGTACAGGGGCTGACAGGGTGATCCACTTCCAATTGGTTATGCACCTAGGGTGCATAGTTTTAATTTAATAGAGAGAACAGCAGGCTGGGGGTCTGATTGGCAGGCCCACAGCCTCAATATGTCAAAAACCAGTGAAGCAAAAAGCAAAAATTTGGGGTGACCATAGGATAGCAGACCCTACTCTCCTACAAGGGGCCACATTGCAACCTAATGGATGTGGTACTATGACATGCTGTAACCGAAAGCAAAGATGTTTGCAAGAGACGGACGGTGCTAGTTCCCCCCTGTATAACCAATGCATGTGCCCCATCCACACACCAGCCTCATTCACTCTAATACCAAGAAAATGTGCTGTCCTTTGTGCATATACCAAGTTTGTTAAGTGAACTTACCCCTGTATGTCTATGTGAATGAGCATTCCTGATCCTAGAAGGGCTCCCTGAACCTGTGATGTGGTGTGTATTACTTGACTACATCCATGATTTTGGAAGACCTCAGTCCCTGACCTTTGCTGCCTGGTATAGGGTGCCTATGTACAGATACTGGCAGCTTGGTCCCACGATTGATCTACCTATTGTAGCTTGCAAGAAGACCAGCCACAGCTATGCCTTCTTCCTCTAACAGGGTGGTGATCTCAGGAATCCTCTTTGCTTCCTCCCTGAGGGCACCATCAGGTGTGTGCCACAATCCATGTGATACACATTTATTGTATCCCACCAGCGCCTCCTTGCCTACGCATTAAACTCATTGATATAAGCATTAACTTCAGTGTTATGTCAGGAGTAGAAAGTACTACATAAATTCTACTGCAATACAACAGAACTCACTCATTTATTTGGGGCCCTGCCCCTGTGCAGATGAAGGAACTCTCATATATGAATACCTGTACTTTACTATCATAAACACTGAGTTTAAACTGCTCTATTTTCTTCATATTTTTGGTTTTAATGCTTCAATTTTTACAGTTTATACTCTTCTGTTTCTTGTGTGACTGCTTGAGCACCTCCTGAGGCGGGAGCCGGGAGGCTGTGTTTCTTAGCGTTGTTTCTGATTTTACTTGCTCTTAAATTGTACAAACTGCTAAATCAGCGTTTTATCTACTCTCTTGCTACTTTAAGTAAATTAGCTTGGTTTAATATGTTTTAATCGCTCACTTCGTTCCCCCTCTTTTCCGCTGCCCTGGGCCACTCCCAGCCGAGCATTGACGCTGTGGAGCCGGTCCCCGGGCACTGAATAGCGGCGGCCATCTTGTGTGTGGGTGGGATTCACAGCGCTCT
Organism: Triturus cristatus; assembly: GCF_964204655.1. Taxonomy (NCBI): domain Eukaryota; kingdom Metazoa; phylum Chordata; class Amphibia; order Caudata; family Salamandridae; genus Triturus; species Triturus cristatus. The sequence continues at coordinate 713,915,832 of NC_140593.1, read as the reverse complement.
AGTTGCGCATAAAAGGGGATGTCCATGCCTTCACGCAGCGAACGCGCTCAGCGGGCGCGCCTGACTAGTGCCTGAGTCGTGCCAGAGTCCTGCCCATCTGCGCCCGTCTGCGCCCGTCTGCGCCCGTCCGCGACCAGGACATGGCCGCGACGAGTCAGATCTCTTCTTCGCCTTGCCTCTCCACCACCATCTCCTACAGCAGGGAAGCCTTACTTCACCTCGACTTAAAATCCTGTTCGTATGCACATACTCCTTCTTCCGATTCCTCGTCACCTCTCTTTAAACCCTGTAGTGTACAAACTAGAGACCACACCTCTCCGCCTCCATGTCATCTCCTACAGTCTCTCCCCCGACACTCCTCGGCCCCCAAGAACATTATCATTAAAGCTGGACTGATTAACTGTCGTTCACTTTTGAAACACTCTTTAGATGTAGCTCAATCGTTAGAGGACAACCAGTGGGACCTTCTTTTTCTCACCAAAACCTGGTTAGGAGAAGAATTCAATCCCGCTATCTGCCTTGCCATCCCGCCAGATTACAAGATCTTGTGTGCCAACAGACAGAACACCCACCCCGGCGGAGGTGTGGCCATTATCTACAGATCTATCTGGTCCATCTCTTCCTTCTCCTATTCCCAAATAGAGTGTATTGAGGCACTACCTTTTTGTATTAAATTAGCTGATAACTGCACATATTCAGGTTTATTAGTTTACCGCCCCTCCAAATCTAAAATCTCCCATCTCCCATCTCCCGGCCCTTCTTGATTATGCCCTACAAGCCTCCTTCCGTTACGCTAATTTCACCCTTATAGGGGACTTCAACCTTCACGTCGACAATGCCGCTGACCCCACCATCGTTCATTTCCTGTCCACCCTATCAGATGGTGGGCTAAACCAAATAATTTCCGGTCCCACGCATAAGGCAGGACACACCTTGGACCTTATTTGCACTAACCTAACAGATACCTCTACAAGTGACCCCATCCCTGTAATCTGGTCTGATCACTATGTGATCCCTTTTACCATCTCCTTCTGCCATCAGGATCGATCGAGACCCCTGTCCAACTTAGTGGGTCGTAACTGGAGGATGATTTCCCCTGAGAATTTAGCCCTTCATCTCTCAATGTCTGCCCCCGAGGAGGCTACAGATCTAGACACCAGACTGTCTAATTTCAACCATTGGATCACTTCTGCTATTGATCTCCTATTCCCTATCAGACCTATTAAATCCTCACGAGCCACCCCCTCCGCACCGTGGTACTCGGATGAACTCCGTATTTGTAAATCGGCCTGTAAACAGCTTGAGAGAAGTTGGAGATGATCCTACTCCCCAAACAGTAAATTCAAATATAAATCCGCCCTTAAGGAGTACAGGAAGAAAATCATAGATCACAAAAGATCCCATCTAGAGGAGAAAATCTTCCGGGCACAAGGGTCTTCAAGAGTTATTTTCAATACCGTCAGAACCTTCACTGACCCTCTTGCCCTCAAGCGTCAACCCCCGGTGTCCCAGACCCTTTGCGACAGTCTATCTAACTACTTTGAAGACAAGATTGCCACTATTCAAAATTCCTTTCCCAGCAAGATTAATCCTGACAATCTCGAACCATGCACAGTCAGCTCTGATCCCACTCAGGTCTTTTCTAACTTTGAGGTGATTACCCCGGAACACTCGCTGGCAGAATTACTAAAATGCAAATCTGGTTCCCCCCTGGACCCCTGGCCGGCAAAACAGTATAAATCCTTAGCCCCCCCTGCTCAATCCCATCTTAAATGAAATTTGGGACGACTCTCTCGCAGACCCCAGCGAACCTGCTAATTACCGTCCCTTCTCCCTGCTCCCTGCACCAGCTAAAGTGCTTGAGAAACTCGTACAGCGGCAACTGGCTAGCTTCTTGGAAACCAATGGTGCCTTCCACAACTCACAGCACGGATTTAGGCCCGGATATAGCACCGAGTCCGCCCTCATTGAGATGGCTGACGCCATCAGATGGAAGTTGGACGAGGGATCTAGAGCGGTGTTGGTGTTGCTCGACTTGTCGGCAGCATTCGACACCGTCTCCCACCCCGTCCTCCTTGACCGTCTGCAGGCAAAAGGCATACAAGGCAAGGCCTTGGAATGGTTTGCCTCCTTTCTGTCCAATCGGACACAGGCAGTATTCACATCCCCATTTACCTCAGACTGTCGCCCTCTCAGGTGGGGAGTCCCTCAGGGCTCCTCACTGAGCCCCCTCCTGTTCAATGTTTATTTTTCCCCTCTGGCCGAGATCATCACTCAATCCTGAATCAAGGCCACTTCTTACGCTGATGATATACAGCTACTGTTCTCATTCGACTCCCCTTCCCAATCTACCTTTGACCCGTTGAAAAACTGCCTCCGCAACATCGCAAGCTGGATGCATAACAATTCCCTCCGGCTTAACGCCAGCAAAACCGAGGTTATATTTTTCCAGCAGCCCTCGCCTCTGGACCCCAACCTGTGGTGGCCCCTTGAACTGAGTACACCCCCTTCACCTAATGACTCAGTTAAAAATCTCGGGTAATTTGGGATACCAATCTCTCTTTCCAAAAACAAATCCAGACGGTATCTGCGGCCTGTTTCTTTAAGATGAGAATGATGAAAAAGTTCATCAATTTCCTCCCCAGCCAGACTAGGAAAACTATCGTGCAGGCTCTAATCACCTCCCATCTGGATTACGCCAATGGACTTTACCTTGGTCTCTCCTTGGGCCTCCAGCATCGCCTCCAGACAGTCCAGAATGCTGCTGTTCGCCTGGTCTGTGGTCTCCCCCTTCGTGAACGTATCACTCCCTATCGACATAGGCTGCACTGGCTCCCGGTTCATAAAAGGGCGGAATTTAAGGCACTTACCTTAGCTCATCGGGCTATTAAGGGAAAGGGTTCCGCATACTTATCCTCCTGCCTTCGTCCATACAGCAATACCAGACTTCTCCGCTCGAGCTCTAAACTCCTTTCCACCCCCAGAGTCAAAAAAGTTCGTTCTGGGGGAAAAACATTCCAAGTCTGTGCTTCCTCCCACTGGAACAAGCTACCCTTGTCCATTCGGACCATCCAGGAGGAACTCCCCTTCTGGAGAGCTCTAAAAACCTTTCTCTTCTGTTAATACCAACTGAGTCAGACACAGCATCAGCTCTCACAGAAGCGCCGGGACACCCCGTTGGGGTATCTGTGCGCTATACAAGATTCCCTAAATAAAAAAAAATAAATAAATAGTTTGAATACTTCCATTTCTAAAGGTTAGACTTTTCTATGTCCTTCTTATTACGTGTTTAAATTGTGAGGAATTGAGTGGTTGGTTTACTGGGGTGTGAGTCCTGTCAAGTAGCAACCACTGTCCTGTCCAGGCTTAGACACAAGCTGAACCTAAATTAAACTGTTCTCAACCCTCTGGTAACTTGGCACAGAGCAGTCAGGCTTAACTTAGAGGCAATGTATAAAGTATTTGTGCAATGCTTCAAACAATGATTAGTGGAAACATCACACAGAAAGAATCCCACACCAATTTAAAACAATAGAGCAAAGTGCAATATATAAAAAAAGACCAAAATGACAAAAATCCAAGCAATAGAACAAGAGTTATGACTGTTTAAAGACGAATGTGAAAAATAGCACATCAAAGCATAAAGCACCAACTGGGGATATCTGGTCACGCTGGATCGGGTCAAATTTCAGGCCAACCATGGTGGAGTGCAAGTCAGCTACAGTCACTAAGGTTAGGCATGCTGAAGTTTTTCTTTCTCAAGTTTGTGGCAAGAGTCTCATTCACGTTGAAGAAGACTGCGAGGAATCGGGGAGAGCATTACGGGAGGCTGTAGGCAAAGTGGGAGTAGCTGGCTGGCATCGCGGACAGGCATTGCTGGAGCTTCGCCTCGGTGGTCCCGGTGGGCGGTCGAAGCTGTACTGAGAAGAGTTAGGCTGACAAAGCTTTGCCGTGATCTGCTGTGCAAGTGGCAAAGCCTCATGTGAATGGGCCCATTTACGGTTGGAAAGAGCCCAATAGCTTGATTTCAGCATCCTTGAGACACACAAGGGTGCCGATTACGATCCGGAAAAAAATGTCCCCGTACGACTCGTATCCGGTCTTTTTACCGTACGAATCGTACAAGTGCCGTACAAACTGGCAATCACGATTCGCATGGGAAAAAGTCCATACGAACCGCATTGGGAATCATTCCCCACATGTCCTCGGGTCGGAAAATGTGTCCGACACGTCTGATGAATACAGGCCCCAGCTAGGCCCGCAGGACACAAGGGTTCGCTCTCCTGCAATGGAATCTATAAGGAAGTTGGCACGGAAACTGCAAAGTACAAAGACAAAGTTTATTAACCCTTAAGGGTGGTCCTACAATCCATACAACACCCTTCAGTATTGCGTAGAGTAGCACAAAGAACTTGCGTACACGGTCCCCTTTTATACACAACAGAGGGGCTCATAAGTGGGTGGATACAACATGAGGCAAAGAATAGTACCTTTTATGGTCATTTTCGATACAGAATCAATATATGGGCAGAGCTGACACACTCCTTGAGCCCGCGAAAACATGGTCAAGCAAGGACTAACTGATAACAGATGTGGTCAAGTCTGGGCATGCGCCAGACGGACAAAGGAGCTATTTATAGACTGTTACTAGGCAGATTGCAAGAGCAACTAACACGAAGATAGGACTCTTCTCGTGCTGACTGAGCACGTGGAGACATGACAATACAAAATGGAGTCCAGACTTTAGTCAACATAACGGAAGAAACTCGGTCCTAAAGGGGAATTCATGTCTTCAGTGAATGCTTAATCACATCGTTGTTTCAATTTACAACAGCGACCCTTTCAGCATTTACTGAAGACATCCGGTTTGGTAGGATAATCATCGTATATGTCAATTTTCATCATTTCTTCTACTTCTTTAGTTAAATGTTTCTGGTAAGTGACATCGGCAATAGCTTTCTTATCAGGAATACAGAATGATACACATAAAGAACAGAGCAAAGGACCACATTGGACACAAATGCAACAAGAAAACAGAACTGCTACAATAATACAGAGACCAGTTAAGACCTTCCACCACCAAGCAGTGATCAATGCCCAAAACCATCCAGAAAAGGTCCAAGTGCCGTTTTCTGTATGGATTTCAGCTGCAATTTTGTGACACCTGTTGATAGCATTATAGACTGACGGCGTGTGGTCAGGGATAAACACACAACAACTACTTCCGATAATTTTACAAGCTCCACCTCGGTCCGCTAACATAACATCTAACACCATACGAATCTGCAATGCAACATTTCTAGTAATCTGTAATTCTTCCGTAAGATTCCCAAGAGCAGCAGCGGTTTGGTTTGTCACAGCCTTTACCACTCTTGTTAAACTTCGAACTTTCCTACTGTTTAGGGCAGCTCCAACGAAGAAAAACAATCCTAAATTAAAATCAATATACTGCTGCAGACTAGTGTCAGTCTGATCCACATCATCAATTGATAGAGTGCGTTTGTACCTATTTACAGTCACATTATTTAACAACTTCAAATCCTTATGATAAGATGCAGGTGCCAAGAATACAGGAGGCAATAGAAATGCCACATAACATACTCCAGACCAACCGGCTGGCAAACGGTAATAACCTTTATTTCCACATACGAAGTATGTGTTATGGGATGCTGAGAAGGTACTGTTATTCAACCCATCGATATTTAGAATAGTAATGCAATCACTAACACCAACAGGAATATAGCCCACACTCTGGACACATAGGTCCGCTTAAGCTTGTGCCACTTGAATCACAAATCGGTCTTTTCCCACAGTGTCTCTGGTGTTCGTGAAAATATAGGGAATTGATTCATTGTCCGGTCGATACTCTTCCCATTCCCAAATTGTCCCATTCGCTTGCGGATATCCATCTTTATCCTGATGACATTCCCTATTGAGTCTGAAGAGTAATTGTCCCACTGTAGGTTTCCGGGTGGCAAAAAGCAAAGTGTACCATGCTCTGCAGGAGCCATTATGAGAGAAAGGAAGGGGTATGAACGGAGTTCCTCCTTTCTTCTGGTGAGCTGGCATCATGCCACATATCCAACAGTTCGTAGCATTGGCGGCAACATGGGTGTGATGCAACATCTGGATGAAAGTGTTATTCAAATAAGACTGACGATGCTTCAACTCTTGATACGGTAGTGTATAAAAGTAGTGCTCCTCAGGCACTGGAGTAGTCAACACAAGTAACTTTCGAGCAGGAGTCACATCCTCCACAAACCATGTGGTTATCCCAACAATAGCTACTGTAAGCATAAAACCTGATGCACAAAGGATTTTCTTTTTCTCCATGTCAGAATAAAGAATCAATATCTTCCTGAAACTAAAAGGGTTGTCAGAACTCTTCCCCTTAGGCAGCGGTCGATTTCTTCACCAGCGGGCCAAGACGGGTGTCGCTACACTAATGCAGGGCTGATCCCCCCCCCTTGCCTCATTGGCTCTCCGTTTCACTAACCCAAGGGCCGTTCTGACAACGTGTCCTGATACTGAAGAATTCGCTTCCTTGGCCTGAGATGATATCGCTTTCCTCCAGGAGTCGCGTGGTCCGGGAAGAGCTCCTCAGTGTCGTTCGGTTCCACAGCACGGCCTTTCTCTGCAGTCAGAATTTCTCGTTGATCGGTCAATACAGCAGGCTCCACCAATCCGGGCGGTACTTTGCGACAGTGCAGGGAATGGATCCAATTCTTTCTGTTGGGAACCCGCACAGCCGTCCTAGTTGCAAGTAGGACCTGCTCAGGACCAACCCATCTCGGCTCCAAGCTGTTCGTCCTTTCAAAAATCTTCACCATAACATAGTCTCCAGGCCGGAGACTATGACCTTCGCCGGTGGACCGATCAGGGAGCGCCTCCCGGACCTGTTGATGAATAGAAACCAAGTTATCCGTTAACTGCGCCAGATAATCATTCATCATTACACAAGGTACATCATACACAGCCTTAGGTCTTGGTGGACCCCAAATATTCATTGGGCGTCCGAAAACAATCTCGTACGGTGTAAGACCGGTTCGAGAGTGCGGTATCGATCTAAGTGACAATAATGCCAGCGGTAAAGCATCTGGCCAAGTCAAAGACGTCGAAGCTTGGATTTTAGCGATCTTGAGCTTCAGTGTACCATTGTACTTCTCGACTAGTCCTGCAGATTGAGGGTGAAACACTGCGTGAAACTTCTGGGTGATGCCCAGACCCTTCAGAACATACTTTATAACATCCGCTATAAAGTGGGGTCCGTTATCACTCCACAGCAGTCTACAAACGCCATATCGAGGGAAGAACTCCTTCAATAGCATCTTGGCGGTAGTCATTGCAGTATTATCTTTCGTAGGGTATGCCTCAACCCATTTACTAAAGGCACATACCACTACTAGAACATACTTCAAATTGTTACAGCGCTCAAGCTGGATGTAATCAATCTGCAAAACCTCAAAGGGTGCATTAGGCGTCACAAATCCTCCTGCTGGAGTTCGAGTACCCTTCCCTGGGTTGTATCTCAGGCAAATCATACAGGTCTGCACCACCCTCTTTGCCGTGCTAGCAATCTCTGGATGCTCCCAGACTTGGGTAAGCAATTTTACAATTGCGGAAGCTCCAACATGTGCTAGCCCATGTGCCATCTGAACCATAGGTTGTACAAAAGCTGTGGGTAACTTCCATCTATCCATCTGCTTATTTCTCCAACAACCCTCATCATCCAATTCTCCCTCACTGAACCATTGCTCCCGTTCTTTATCAGAAGCGGTCCTCTGTATTTCCCGCACTTCTCCCTTCGCATCGTGCCATCTTTCTACCTGCGACTTCACTACATACATGGCAGTAGCACCGGGCTGCATCGCAGTCTCCCGTGCCACCCGGTCTGCTAACGCATTCCCTTCTCCAACTTTATCAACTACTTTCTTATGGGCACTACATTTAATGATGGCAATTTTCTTCGGATATGTCAATGCAGTTAAAAGGTTGTGAACTAACTCTCCATGCATTATTTGTACTCCATGCAACGTTAAAAACCCTCTCTCCTTCCAGAGCAGGCCGAAATTGTGCGCTACTCCGAAGGCATAACGGCTATCTGTATAAACATTCACACACAATCCTGTACTGAGCTCACATGCTCGTGTTAATGCTATCAGTTCCGCTGCTTGAGCTGATTTCTGTGGTATGCGTGCTGTCTTCACTATTGTTTGCAATGTGGTAATTGCATACGCTGCTGAAGTCGTACCGTCTGGTAGCTTCAGGCATGATCCGTCCACCCACAGTTCTCCATCCACTTCTAGAAAGGGCGTATCCTGGAGATCAATACCACCCTTTGTTTGTTCCTCTGTCACAAGAATACAATCATGTGCTTTCCGTGCTTCAGACTGAGTCTCGGGGAACGGCAACAATGTGGCCGGATTTAACATTACACACCTCTTTAACGTAATATGAGGAGCCAAAAGCATCAGCTCATATCCCTTTAAACGGGCACTGGTCAAATGCTGCGTCTTTGTCTGATTAAGCAGGGCATGGGGGACTAATACCAACAGCTTATGAGATAACACAATTCCCTCGCTTTGGCGTATTGACACAGCTGTCGCCGCAACCGAGCGAAAACAACCAGGCAATGCTCGGGCAACACGATCAAGTACAGCCGAAAAATATGCACAAGGGCGCTGCTTGTCGCCGTGCATCTGCACTAAAACTGATAATGCACATCCATCTTTCTCATGCACATACAGCGAAAAAGGTTTTGTATAATCAGGGGTCCCTAACACTGGTGCTGAACAAAGGGCCTGTCGTAATTGCTGAAAAGCAGCGTCACACTCATTTGACCAAGGAAGCGGAATAGGTGTGTCTTTTGTCAAAAGGGCTAATAATGGCTTAGCTATGTGTGAAAACCCTAATATCCATTGCCTACAAAAAGAAACAAGACCCAAAAATGCACGCACGTCCTTCTGTGTGGACGGCGTTGGCGTGTCCAGAATTACTTGGATACGATCTGGTGTGAGTGCACGCCCCTCCTTAGACAAAAGGTGACCCAGATAAGTCACCTTTGGTCTACAGAACTGCAATTTCTTCCGAGATACTTTGTGATTGTGGGATGCCAAAAAGGAAAGCAAGGATAACGTACTTTTCTCACACAGCTCCGGAGTGTCAGCCGCCAGCAAGATGTCATCGACATATTGAATGAGGGCGACACCCTCGGGCAGGACAAAGGAGTCCAATTGTCTTTTCAAAGCTTGACTGTAAATGCTAGGGCTTTCTGTGTAGCCCTGAGGGACTCTACAAAATCGATAAGACCTATTATTCAGAGTGAAACCAAAAAGGTATCGGCTATCGGGATGAATAGGAATCGAAAAGAAAGCATTTTTCAAATCAATGACTGAAAACGTGGTCGCCGTAGGCGGGACCAAAGTAAGCAACGTCGTGATATCAGAAACCACTGGGTACTGGGGTATCACGATCTTGTTTACTTCTCTCAAATCAATTATAAACCGATAAACTTTGGCATCCGTATCCTTTTTCAAAATGGGTAGAATCGGGCTATTACAGACGTTGTAGGGAACTTCCTCCACTACTCCCACCTTAATCAAATCCTGCACAATCTGTATAAGAGCCTCCTCCCCCTCCTGGGAAATACGATACTGCGGGAGGCGTGGTAACACCGCCCCCTCCTGGACACTAATGTGAACAGGCGGAATCACCATCTGTCCCACATCAATATCCGAAGTGGCCCACAAAGTACGAGGGAGGGTCGCTAACACAGCATCCTCTGCAACCACACACATCCGTTCAGACCGAGGGTAATTGTCATTTAATATCACCCGCACTCCAGCAGGGGAGCAGTGGATCGTAGCTCTGAAGTGCTTTAACATATCAAGGCCCATAATGTTGTCCGGCGTGTTCGGGGCAAGCAAAAACGGACAGGGTGCAGAAAAAGAATCAACCTGAAATGTGAGGGGCCGAGAAAGAGGGCTTCGGGAGAGTGTACCGTCAAACCCTACCGATGTAACCATTAGGCCAGATGGGGGAGCCCTCGGAACCAATTGTTTAGACAGCGCACTACGAGTCGCTCCTGTATCTACTAGGAACTGATCAGTAGAACCCAAAACCTCAGCTGATACATAAGGACCCTTCTGATCAACCGGCACCTCAACTGATTCTAACCCCCATCCAACGCATTCCTATGCATGCTGAGAATCATGGTAGCCAGAGCGGTCAATCCCTGACACTTGATACTGGTTTTGTCGATCAAAGACATTAGGTCTATCTCGTTGCTGCCCGGCAGGGTCAAAATGAGCGTGATCATTAGAATTCCCTCTAAAATTCGAGAAACCCCCTCTGCCTCTCGGGCCACCCTGATTATGTCCCTGACGCGAAGCATGCAACGCCGGGCAATCTCTGGCCCAGTGTCCCGATTGTTTACAATACGCACATTGATTCCTATTCAAATCAGATCGGCCCGAGGGAGGACCATAAAATCCTCCCCTACCTCTATTGACACCCCGACGGGGCGGACCATACACTTGCGCTAACATCACCTTCGTTTTTAAATCTTTCGATTTCTTCTCCTCCTGCCCCTTCGCTTCTTGCTCCTGACGCTCATAATACTGAGCTATAGTCAGGAGGGCTGTCGGGGTCGCGGTGGACCAAGAACTTTCACTCGCTTTTAGGCGGGCTGCTATTGCCGGTAGTAAATTCGCCACATATTTATCAGCAAAGAGGTGTCGACCCGTATCATCCGTAAGTGACTGACCACTAAAATCATGAAACGTCTCCTCAAAGCGCGTAAAGAAATCTGCAACCGATTCATCGACTTTCTGCTTACACGAGGCTAACATGTTCCAGTCAATCTTTTTAGGGGGAATGATCGTTTTCAACTTAGTCAGAATAGCAGCAGGGAGATCTAAGATAACCTGCGGTGGTTTCTGTGCGGGCTTCCTCTCCCGATCCTCATCCTCAAGCTCAGACCACCGAGCCTTAAAAGCGGCAACATCGTCCACCTTCCGCACAGATCGCCACATATCTGGTGGTAAAATAAGCCCAAAAAACAGATCTATATCTGCCAAGGTCATAGTACAAGAATTCAGGGCCCCCTCAACTTCTTCATAAAAGGCCGCTGGATTCTTGCGGGGATCAGGCAATGCATTTTTTAATGCCATAACATCAGCCCTATGCCAAGGAGTATAAACCCAATTGTACACAAAATATCCCTTAGCATCGGCGGAGGTAATATCCGAACTAGTTCCCGCTCCTTTAGGAGGAACATACAAAGGTGCCGCCTCTCGCATCGGTTTAGCATGCACTAGGTCGCTCTTATCTGAGTGGGAGGTGGATGAGTGGCCATCACCGGTATGCGAATCCGACTGCTTTTCCTCCTCAGCTTTCTGGCGCGCTTTCTCTTTAAGGTCACTCACCGCGTCCCGTAATGCAAACAGCCGTCGAACCGCATCAGGCGCCTAAGAGGGAGAGAAAACACCATTACGCAATGCTTTAGCATCTAATACCACATCATCAGGCTCAAAAACGCTGGAATATTTCCGGAAAGCAGTAATCACTTCATCAGAAAAGTGGCCCAAAAAATACAACTTCTCTCTATCCTGCCACTTCTCCCAAGAATTCAACAACTCAGCAAGGGATAACTTGCCCTTGAGTGCACGAAGAGAAACTTGCCGAAGCTCACTCATTCGGTCAACCGATAGCATGGACCGCGTGTCTATCTTACCCGAAACCGATCCAGAATCTTGTGACCTCGGGGCAGACGCGCCAACATAAGGGGGCGGAGAGCGATCTAATAAATAAAAATCATCGTCAGGATTATTAAGGACAGGATAAAGTGATTGACGAACAGCGTATTGACCCGAGACTTGCAATCTGCGCTCTTTCTCTTGCCTCTCCGTCTGTTCTCTTTCCTCCCGACGCTTCGCTTCCTGTGCTCGCACATGATCATTCTTCCGTTGCTCTTTATCAAACAGCGCTTTCTCACGTTTCTCTCGCTCACGCACTTCCTTCACCCACAACCGGACACACTCAAACATATCTTGACGAGCACGCCGTTTACACATACACTGTTCCACATACTCAATCTTACGCATATCAAACGATCCATACAAAGGCCATCGTAACTCAGGATCCTTTCTGGTATATTTCCTCCATATTGTGCTGTACATTATGGAAGAAAGACCATGCTTCACATACATATCCCTATTAGGAGTCCCCTCTGGGGGAGCTGGAGCAGATTCCTCGAGGTTTAACCGGTTTCCAAAGCAGCAGCACCACTTACGGAGTGCGCTAAAAGCAGGCATTTTCAAAAATAATGCAAAATATGCAGTATTATCAAAAAATGGCACTTAAACGTTGTGCCGTTCAAAGGTACACAGTTCCGGAGAAATATCTCCACATTGCCTGCCTATATGTGTTGCAACGCATATATTCTCACAATAACCAATACACGATATGACCGGTCATCACAAATCAAACTCAAATAGCCAAACCAGGCTTCAAAAACTCAGAGCAAGTACCGTACAGCGGTTCTTACCAATCAAGAGTGTCCAGATTCCAACTGCCAAGCTCCAAAATTCGCCCAAACGGCTGTCACGGCAGGACCGACAGAAGAGGTCTCAGTCGAGGACCGGCGCCACCCAGATGGTCAGCTCGGAAGGGAAGGAAGAAAACTTCGGAATGCCAGGTCTAAAGTGCCTCTGGCAGTGATCACATCCCCGGCCAAATTCCTCACCTTCGTCACGACCAGTCCTTCGAGCATCCGAGTCGCCGATGAGCCCCACGTGACGGGCGCCAATTGATGAATACAGGCCCCAGCTAGGCCCGCAGGACACAAGGGTTCGCTCTCCTGCAATGGAATCTATAAGGAAGTTGGCACGGAAACTGCAAAGTACAAAGACAAAGTTTATTAACCCTTACGGGTGGTCCTACAATCCATACAACACCCTTCAGTATTGCATAGAGTAGCACAAAGAACTTGCGTACACGGTCCCCTTTTATACACAACAGAGGGGCTCATAGGTGGGTGGATACAACATGAGGCAAAGAATATTACCTTTTATGGTCATTTTCGATACAGAATCAATATATGGGCGGAGCTGACACACTCCTTGAGCCCGCGAAAACATGGTCAAGCAAGGACTAACTGATAACAGATGTGGTCAAGTCTGGGCATGCGCCAGACGGACAAAGGAGCTATTTATAGACTGTTACTAGGCAGATTGCAAGAGCAACTAACACGAAGATAGGACTCTTCTCGTGCTGAGCACGTGGAGACATGACAATACAAAATGGAGTCCAGAGTTTAGTCAACATAACGGAAGAAACTCGGTCCTAAAGGGGAATTCATGTCTTCAGTGAATGCTTAATCACATCGTTGTTTCAATTTACAACACGTCCTCGGACGATTTACCGTACAAACGTGAAAAGTGAAGTCCGACACAGGAATCACGATCCTACCCGTGCGTCCGATCACACAACCGTATGGAAAAAACACCGTCCGCACCGAACTCCCATTGCAACCATGGAGACATGTGCCCGCATACGCGCCCAACACTCCCCCCAGCACCCATACGTTCGAGTCGTACTCCCCGTGAATGTACACCCCCCCTGTATATACACCCATGTACGTGTCGAGCCCCCACCCGTGTACCCACACCCCTGTACGTTCGAGTCGTACCCCCACCCCTGTACGTGTCGTACCACCCTGTACCTACACCCCTGTACGTTCGAGTCATACCCCCACCCCTGTACGTGTCGTACCCCCGTGTACCCACACCCCTGTACGTTTGAGTCCTACCCCCACCCCTGTACGTGTCGTACCCCGTGTACCCACACCCCTGTACGTTCGAGTCGTACCCCCACCCCTGTACGTGTTGTACCACCGTGTACCTACACCCCTGTACGTTCGAGTCGTACCCCCACCCCTGTAAGTGTCGTACCACCGTGTACCTACACCCCCGTACGTTCGAGTCCTACCCCCACCCCTGTACGTGTCGTACCCCCGTGTACCCACACCCCTGTACGTTCGAGTCCTACCCCCACCCCTGTACGTGTCATACCCCTGTGTACCCACACCCCTGTATGTTCGAGTCGTACCCCCACCCCTGTACGTGTCGTACCACCGTGTACCTACACCCCTGTACGTTCGAGTCGTACCCCCACCCCTGTACGTGTCATACCACCGTGTACCTACACACCTGTACGTTCGAGTCCTACCCCCGCCCCTGTACGTGTCGTACCCCCGTGTACCCACACCCCTGTACGTTCGAGTCCTACCCCCACCCCTGTACGTGTCATACCCCCGTGTACCCACACCCCTGTATGTTCGAGTCGTACCCCCACCCCTATACGTGTCGTACCACCGTGTATGTACACCCCTGTACGTTCAAGTCGTACCCCCACCCCTGTACGTGTCATACCCCTGTGTACCTACACCCCTGTACGTTCGAGTCCTACCCCCACCCCTGTACGTGTCGTACCCCCGTGTACCCACACCCCTGTACGTTCGAGTCCTACCCCCACCCCTGTACGTGTCGTACCACCGTGTACCTACACCCCTGTACATTCGAGTCGTACCCCCACCCCTGTACGTGTCGTACCCCTGTGTACCCACACCCCTGTACGTTCGAGTCCTACCCCCACCCCTGTACATGTCATACCCCCGTGTACCCACACCCCTGTACGTTCGAGTCGTACCCCCACCCCTGTACGTGTCGTACCACCGTGTACCTACACCCCTGTACGTTCGAGTCATACCCCCACCCCTGTACGTGTCGTACCACCGTGTACCTACACCCCTGTACGTTCGAGTCCTACCCCCACCCCTGTACGTGTCATACCCCCGTGTACCCACACCCCTGTACGTTCGAGTCCTACCCCCACCCCTGTACGTGTCATACCCCCGTGTACCCACACCCCTGTACGTTCGAGTTGTACCCCCAACCCTGTACGTGTCGTACCACCGTGTACCTACACCCCTGTACGTTCGAGTCGTACCCCCACCCCTGTACGTGTTGTACCACCGTGTACCTACACCCCTGTACGTTCGAGTCGTACCCCCACCCCTGTACGTGTCGTACCACCGTGTACCTACACCCCTGTACGTTCGAGTCCTACCCCCACCCCTGTACGTGTCGTACCACCGTGTACCTACACCCCTGTACGTTCGAGTCCTACCCCCACCCCTGTAAGTGTCGTACCACTGTGTACCTACAGCCCTGTACGTTCGAGTCCTACCCCCACCCCTGTACGTGTCGTACCCCCGTGTACCCACACCTCTGTACGTTCGAGTCCTACCCCCACCCCTGTACGTGTCGTACCCCCGTGTACCCACACCCCGGTACGTTTGAGTCCTACCCCCACCCCTGTATGTGTCGTACCACCGTGTACCAACACCCCTGTACGTTTGAGTCGTACCCCCACCCCTGTACGTGTCGTACCACCGTGTATGTACACCCCTGTACGTTCGAGTCGTACCCCCACCCCTGTACGTGTTGTACCCCCGTGTACCTACACCCCTGTACGTTCGAGTCCTACCCCCACCCCTGTACGTGTCGTACCCCCGTGTACCCACACCCCGGTACGTTTGAGTCCTACCCCCACCCCTGTATGTGTCGTACCACCGTGTACCAACACCCCTGTACGTTCGAGTCGTACCCCCACCCCTGTATGTGTCGTACCCCCGTGTACCCACACCCCTGTACGTTCAAGTCCTACCCCCACCCCTGTACATGTCGTACCCCCGTGTACCCACACCCCTGTACGTTCGAGTCGTACCCCCACCCCTGTACGTGTCGTACCACCGTGTACCTACACCCCTGTACGTTCGAGTCGTACCCCCACCCCTGTACGTGTCGTACCACCATGTACCTACACCCCTGTACGTTCGAGTCATACCCCCACCTCTGTACGTGTCGTACCCCCGTGTACCCACACCCCTGTACATTCGAGTCCTACCCCCACCCCTGTACGTGTCATACCCCCGTGTACCCACACCCCTGTACGTTCGAGTCGTACCCCCACCCCTGTACGTGTCGTACCACCGTGTACCTACACCCCTGTACGTTCGAGTCGTACCCCCACCCCTGTTTGTGTCGTACCACCGTGTACCTACACCCGTGTACGTTCGAGTCGTACCCCCACCCCTGTACGTGTCGTACCACCGTGTACCTACACCCCTGTATGTTCGAGTCCTACCCCCACCCCTGTATGTGTCGTACCACCGTGTACCTACACCCCTGTACGTTCGAGTCCTACCCCCACCCCTGTACATGTCGTACCACCGTGTACCTACACCCCTGTACGTTCGAGTCCTACCCCCACCCCTGTACGTGTTGTACCCCTGTGTACCCACACCCCTGTACGTTCGAGTCCTACCCCCACCCCTGTACGTGTCATACCCCCGTGTACCCACACCCCTGTACGTTCGAGTCGTACCCCCACCCCTGTACGTGTCGTACCACCGTGTATGTACACCCCTGTACGTTCGAGTCGTTCCCTCACCCCTGTACGTGTTGTACCCCCGTGTACCTACACCCCTGTACGTTCGAGTCCTACCCCCACCCCTGTACGTGTCGTACCCCCGTGTACCCACACCCCTGTATGTTCGAGTCCTAACCCCACCCCTGTACGTGTCGTACCACCGTGTACCAACAGCCCTGTACGTTCGAGTTGTACCCCGACCCCTGTACGTGTCGTACCCCCGTGTACCCACATCCCTGTACGTTCGAGTCCTACCCCCACCCCTGTACGTGTCGTACCCCCGTGTACCCACACCCCTGTACGTTCGAGTCGTACGCCCACCCCTGTACGTGTCGTACCACCGTGTACCTACACCCCTGTACGTTCGAGTCGCACCCCACCCCTGTACGTGTCGTACCACCATGTACCTACACCCCTGTACGTTCGAGTCGTACCCCCACCTCTGTACGTGTCGTACCCTCGTGTACCCACACCCCTGTACGTTCGAGTCCTACCCCCACCCCTGTACGTGTCATACCCCCGTGTACCCACACCCCTGTACGTTCGAGTCGTACCCCCACCCCTGTACGTGTCGTACCACCGTGTATGTACACCCCAGTACGTTCGAGTCGTACCCCCACCCCTGTACGTGTCATACCCCCGTGTACCTACACCCCTGTACGTTCGAGTCCTACCCCCACCCCTGTACATGTCGTACCCCCGTGTACCCACACCCCTGTACGTTCGAGTCTGTTAGAATTGTTAGATGGACCGGGAGGGTCGGCCGAGGTCAGGGGGAGAGGTCTCCGGGGAGAGCCGTCTCCAGCGATCGTACAGACAAGTAACTTCCCCCCCACAGACAGATACCACACAAGGATAAGATTTAGCGTTCTTTATATGCACTTCTTAAGGTACGATGAAATGGTACAAGGAGGTCTGGACTCAGGGGTCCCCTCGATTTAGGTCTCTTAGGATAGGGAAGGGTAGCGGGACAGTCTGTTTACCAGTCAGGTAGTTCGGATGAGATGATGATTAGCTCACAATCCTCGAGCTTGGTGGTTTAGCTGGTACGGGCCGCGGCAGCGCCAGCAGGTCCCGGTTGAGATGATCGGTACACGGTCCGCGGCAGCGCCAGCAGGTCCCGGAAAGATGGTCGATGTACGGTCCGCGGCAGCGCCAGCAGGTCCCGGTGAGGATGGTCGTTACAACGGGCCGCGGCAGCTCCAGCAGGTCCTGACGAGGATGGATGTTGCAGAAGGCCGCGGCAGCGCCAGCAGGCAGGACGATGGTTCACAAGATAGGGCTACGGCAGCGCCAGTAGTCCGTCAAGGCTGAGTTCTCTCGGTGTCTCTCGACTCCAGGATACAACTGCCTTCCTGCTCCGGAGCTGCCCCAGTTATAGGGCAGGCGCCCTTTGATTTTTTTTTTTTTTTTTTCTAATTATTTTTATTGCAGGAATTAGTAAATCGTTACATAATCGGCCAGCATTACATCTCAAGCCGGAGCATTGAAACACAACCCTCCGTCCCCCTCCGGAAGTTGCTTACACAGCCATTCAGCCCACAACCCTGGGGTCGGGCGGCGAAAGTCTATGGGGGCTCAGGAGGTTGTCGAGGTCGGCCCGGAGGATTCGTTGTCCTTCATCTGCTTTTCTAAACAAGCCTATAACTCCAAAAACACCCCCCCACCCTTGAAACCCCCCAATCCCAGAAAAACCCTCCCCCCCCCCCGCCATCAGCGCGCGGCATCAACCGCAACCGGATCTTCTAGGGGACCCATGGGGAAAGCAATAAAGCTGAGAAGTGCAACCGTCTAACGGGACTCAGGGCGCGCCGCTTCCTCACGTTCGGCATCGCCGGCGGCGCAATACTCTCTAAGGGCCTGCACGAGCATCTCCCACTCCAGCGCTGTCTCCTCGGCCTTCTCGTTACGCTGCCTCCAAGCTAGCTGGTATCTAAGCGTACTCTCCCCCGCCGCCCACTTTAAAAATTCGCTGTGCCACCGGCTCCCCGTCGGGCCGGTCCGTGCCTTCCAATTCCTGGTCACCTCCCGTTTAGCAAGGAGCAGCCCCAAATCGATGAATTTACTAGATATTTTATTCTTGGGGGTATGAGGGAACCAATGCAGGAGACCCACCGCCGCATCCAACGAAAGGGATCTCCCCGTCGTTTCCTCCAGGGTCTTCCCCACTTCCTCCCAATAGGCCGACAAACCCGGGCAGGCCCACAGCATGTGGAGAAGATCCGCCTCCTGGGCCGGGCACCTGGGGCACTCCGCCGAGGCCGCCGCAAAATATCGCCTGATTTTCACCGGGGTCAAATATGCTCTATGGAGCACATAATAGTGGACTAATTGAAAGCGGGCGTGGCGTGTGCCCTTCCAGGCCCGCCGCACCAGCTGAGCCCAGGTCGTCTCTGGGATCTCCTTGCCAATGTCCTCCTCCCATCGGTTTCTCAGGGTGGTGAGGGGAGCCAGCCCCTCATTGAGCAGTCTACCGTAAAGGCATGTGACCGCCTTTACCGTGCCCGCGGACATCATCACGTATTGGCACACCGGGGATAAAAGGGGTTCTGCCTGCCCGGACCTCCAGTGCGCCTGGATCGCTCGAACCAGGGCCGAGTGCAGCAAAAAGTCGCCGCGGGGAATCCCGAAGCGATCAATGAGCTCCTGGAATGGCAAGATCGTCCCGTCCTCGTAGAGATCACCGATGAGCTGCAGATTGGCGTCCTCCCAGGTTGCCAACCGCGACCAATCACCCCCATGGGGCAAAGCCGTTAGCATCCCCAGCGGTATTTCGGGTGCATACGGTGTTCGCTGGTGGCCCCGGGCGTGAGCTCGGTTCCAGCACAGGCGAACGGTCCGCTCCTCCATGGACAAGTCCTGCAAGGCCAATCGTTGCCTCATCACTATGAAGGAGAGAACATGCCTGGCCATACCCGTTCCCCTCCTGTCCTTGGGGCCCCGGAACTCCCGAGCGATCTCCTGAGTGAAGGTCTGGAGCTGCGCCGCTAAGTAATACTTTTCGAAGTCCGGCACCGCAAGCCCACCCTCCTCCTTCGGCCTCATCAGGGTCTTGAGGGCCACCCGCCGGCGGCCCGAGCCCCAAAGGAATCCGACTATCATTGACCGTAATAGTCGAAACGTGGTCGGTGGGATCCAGATCGGTAGTGTCCGGAAATAATATAACAACCGGGGGAGCGCCACCATTTTAAGCAGAGCGATCCGCCCTGCCACCGAGAGCGGCAGCGTGGCCCAGAAGCCCATACTGCCTCGAAGTGCCCGGATGCCCCGGGCAATGTTCCCATCAAGGAGGCCAGAAGGTTCGTGGTAGACATACACCCCTAGATATTTGAAGCAGTCGGGTTCCCATCTAATCTCCCTGCTTAAGGCAGGTGTAGGGGTGCCCCTGCGAATCGGGAAAAGACAAGTCTTAGTCCAATTCACTCGAAGGCCCGAGACCTCCCCAAACTCCGTGAGCGCCGTCGCAGCTCCATGTAGGGCAGCAAGCGGGTCTTCTAGGAAGAGCAACAGGTCGTCTGCGTATAGCGAGACGTAGTGCGGGCCCGACAGGGTCCACAGGCCCGCGTAATGGGCTCCCGACCGGAGATGCAACGCAAGAGGCTCCACCGCCAGCGCAAAGAGCAGTGGGGACAGCGAGCAGCCCTGCCTCGTGCCCCGTTCCACCGGGTATCGTGAGGAAATCAGCGGTCCCGCCCGAACCCTGGCTGACGCCGAGGCGTACAGCACCCTGGTCCAGCTGACGAAACCCTCCCCGAGGCCGAACCTCCGCAACACAGTGCAGAGGTAGTCCCATTCCAGGCTATCAAAAGCCTTCTCTAAGTCCACTGATAGGACCACCGGGCACGGGGCGTCCACAAGCGGTTCCCCAAGCAAGCGGCACAACCTGCGAATGTTCATGGTCGTGTTACGCCTGGGGATAAAGCCAGCCTGGTCCTCATGCACTAAGGAACTCATGTGCCCAAGCAGCCTCGTGGCCAAGATGCTGCTCAGTATTTTATAATCCACCGTCAGCATCGATAAGGGACGGTAGGACCCCGGATCGGATGAGTCCCTGCCGGGCTTGAGGAGCGGGACCACCAATGCCTCACACATCGAGCCTGGAAGGCGCCCCAGCCTCCTCGCCTCTCTATATACCACCAACAACCTAGGGGCTAGGAGATCAGCATAAGCCGCATAGAACTCTACAGGAAGCCCGTCCAGGCCCGGGGTCTTATTTCTCGCCATCTTTTTAATGGCGCTACGGATCTCTCCCAGTTCTATGTCGGCCCCCAAGGTTTTCGCCACCTCCTGCTCCATTGTTGGAATCTCTAGGGGCCGCAAATAATTATCTAGCAGGTCTGGGTCTCGGACAGAGCGGCTGCGGTACAAGCGCTCATAGTATTGCCGGTAGCAGCTCAGAATCGCAGGCTGAGTATACACCAGGGTTCCGTCTGCCCTACGCATAGACGTCGTCAGTGAAGTCTGCCGCGTAGGGTTGGCCAGCCATGCTAACAGCGCGCTCGACCTATCCCCCTCCGCGATGGACCGAACCGTATAGGCTTTATAGTCAAAACAGCGGAGCCGTTCGACCTCCGCTGCCACCGCCTCCCTCGCCTCCGCAGTGCGCGCCTGTAATTCTGGATGCCCTGGGCGGCGTAATTCCAACTCGCGGAGTTTCCGATCCGCCGTCTCCAGGTCTGCGAGGATAACCCGCCGCACACCGACCTGTTTAGATATGCAGTACCCCCTCACCACCACCTTAAAAGCGTCCCACTCTAGCGCTCTCGTGCTCGCGGTGCTACCGTTGGACGCGAAGTACTCCGATATCGTGTCACCTAGGTCCGCCTTGAAGACACTGTCCTCAAGGGTCTCGGGACGCAATTTCCAGGTGGGCACCGCAGGCACCCCAGGAAACCAGCGAAGGTCCAACAGGAGGGGATTATGATCAGAAATGGTTCTGGTCAAATATTCAGACCGGACCGCCGCCGACACCAATTCGGGCGAACCAAGAAATCCGTCCAATCGAACGTGCAATTCATGGAGGCTCGAGAAGTAGGAGTAGTCCCTAGTTGTGGGGTGTTGCGCCCTCCAAATGTCCGTTAGACCCCAGTGAGTCTGCCAGTCCCGACGGTCCCTAGCCAATCGACGAACCGGAGAATCAGGGAGGGGTGGGTGCGAGCGGTCATTGTCTACATCCACTACGGAATTGAAATCTCCACCCAACAGGATGGGCCCGGAGAGGCAGTGGGCCAACGAGCCCGATAACCTGGAAAGGAAGGCAGTCTGGTCGACATTAGGAGCATACACACAGCAAACGTTTAGGTCTCTCCCTCCCAAAGTCCCCGAAATGGCCACATAGCGCCCCTCTGGATCCATCACTGTGTTCGTGACCTGGAAGGGGACTCCAGCCCTAACCCAGATCAGCGCCCCTCTGGCATACGCGGAGTACGAGGTGCAAAAGACCTGCCCTCTCCATCTACGCTGTAGCGCCGCCCCTTCCGCCTTGTTCAGATGGGTTTCCTGCAGCAGCGCCATTTGTATCCCCCTACGCACTAAATAAGCGTGGACCTTGTGACGCCTGGACATTGTATGAAGCCCCCGTACGTTCCAAGTAACACATTTCAGATTGGCAATCTCAGCCATTGTCCCATATCAGTCTCGTAAAGTCTCCCCAGCTGGGTCCCAACCATAAAAGGACATCGTTCCTCATAGCACTGATGGCGGCCATTGTCCCCAAACAAAACTGAACAACCCAAATATTAATCAACTCCCCATCCACCCTCCCCAGAACAGGACCCAAATAGCACCATCTAGTTCCCATCCAAACCACACTCACCAACAACCCACTACACCCTACTAATCCTGCAGTCACCACCACAGGAAGGCCTTAAGGGCCAGGTGCGGGCCGGACGGAGGCAATGGGCCCTCGTCGCCCAGGCCACCAGGACTAGAGCAAGCCCACAAAAGTGTCACGAAAAGACCCCCTGGGGGCCAGTCCAGGGCACCCCGCCCATCCTACCCCGGTAGACAACAGCTCTTACCGTCACCCGCCATCCCCCCGCCGGGCCCCCACCCAAACTGAAGAAGCACACCCAATTACCCCTGTCCATCCAGTATGTCCTCCACCAATTGTGGTGTGATCTCCGGTGTATGGCCACTGTCCGGTACAGACCCCTCGGAGTCCGTTGAACCTCCCTCGTCACCCGGGACCCCTTCCTCCGCCGTGGCATCGTCCCGTGACCCAGACAGCGCCGTCAGCACCTCCAGCACTCCCCTCCGCCGATGTCTCCACAGTTGAGGGACCCCCCGATCGGCCTCCGCGACCTCGAGTCCTCCTGGATCTCCGCCTCTGTCCCGGCTCTGCCATCCGTCGAGGCGAAGAGCCGGGTCCACCTTTCCCCGCTCTATAGAGTTCGAGCCAGTGACAAACGTCCTCTGGGGTGTCGAAGAACTGGGTTTTGTCATCGACAATTACGCGGAGTCTCGCCGGGAAGAAGAGCGAGTACTGGATACCCTCACTCCGGAGCTCGCGCTTGACCGCCAGGAAGGAAAACCGTCTGCGTTGGGTTTCATAGGTGTAATCCGGGAAGATGTTCACCTGACTGTTCGCCACTTTGAATGGTCCATTATGTCTGGCGGCATTGAGGATCAGGTCCCTATCCCTGAAGTGCAGCAATCGCGCCACCACCGGCCGCGGGGCACGGCCCTGCTGCGGCGGCCTCGCCGGGACTCTATGGGCACGCTCCAGAGTGTAGAAGGAGGACAAACCCTCCGGGGCCACCGTGTCTCGGAGCCAGGCCTCCAGATACGCCACCATGTCGCCATCCTCGACCTTTTCTGGCAGGCCAACCACAAGAATGTTGTTCCTCCTGTTGCGGCCTTCTGCATCCTCCGCTCTCTGCTCGAGGACCGTGATCCAGGATATAGCCTCCTTCACTTCCGCGGCCAGGGTGCGCTGCGCCGGCTCCAAGGTTTTCACCGAGCCCTCCACTTCCTTGACCCGGTCCGATAGTTTGCCGTGGTCCGCTCTGAGGAGACCCAGGCTCGTCGCCACCTGGGCAATGTCCTGCTGGAGGGCCGAGCGCGTGGTCGCTATTGCCTCCAAAACGCGGTCGAATTTCTGCTGCAGAGGTGCACCGCCGGCCTCCTCTGGGCCTCCGCGTTCCTCCTTGTCCTGGGTCTCCAAGTCCGAGACGACCGGGGCAGTCCCCTTGGCACCTCTAGGTTTCCCCATGTCGCCGGCCGCTCTCCGCCCGGGTCCCGGAGCAGGCGTCCCCGAGTGTCGGCACCGGCTACGACTCCCTCGGGTGCTAGGCCTCAGGTCAAGTGCCGGAGATCTCCGTCTCCAGGGCCCGTTGGATCGTCCCAGCCGCGGCCCGTGCCACCACCTTGCCGTCCGGGGGCACCGTGGAGGAGGCGGGGACAATCGTCGCCGGGCCGGGCAGGCCCACACGGCCGACCGAGTGTCACCAGCTCTACCGGACGACTCGCGGCTCCAAAGGGTTGCGCCTCCCATGGGGGTGGGTCAGCCAGGAGAAAGTAGCCAAGTACGATGCAGGGAGTGGGGCCACCGTCGGGATCTCCAGTTGTCCCAGCGTGGGATCCGCTATGGTGTGGGCATCCGTTCATCCGAGTGCAATCCCCAGTAGAAGAGACCACTCTGACCGATGTCCAGTTTCAATCCCCACCGGGAGACCACCAAGCAGGGGGCGCCCCGCCGTCAGCGACGATCCTCCAGTCTATCGGATCCGGCCAAGGGGACAAAGAAGTCCGGGCGCCATGTTGGGTCACACTCCGCAGTTCCCTTAACTGCGATTTGCACCGGGTCACCGCTCGTGCCGATCACGCCGGGGGCCCCGGCAGGTCTCCGTCGGGCCGGTCACCAAAATACGGGGGTCGGGGTGCCCCGTAGCCGCCGATTTACAGGATAATCACAGGCTCAGTCCCGGAGCCGAGCTCTCAGGCGACCATCGCCATCGGCGACCAAGCCACGCCCCGGCAGGCGCCCTTTGATGTCCGGACCCTCGCACTTGGAGGTCGGAGGGTCCGGGATGAAGGTGTCCAGACACCCAGCAGGGGGTGGAGCCAGCGCCTGGGGGAGCTGGAGGCGATCGGCACCTGGCGGGGGAAGAGCTCTTGACGCTTCGTTCTCCCATTGACCTGCCAAGTGGTCCGCTCACCTCCTGGGTGGATGGTGGTGCCGGGATGTCGGGGCCGGCCAGGCCCGGGGTTAGGGTCAGGGCGAGGCCATGCGGCCTCGTGGTGCAGGGCCCAAGATGGCGGCTTGACCCGGCCGGGGAAGCCGGTGGGGCTGGGGCCCGTTATGTATGGAGGTCCAGAGGGCAGAAGATCCGTCGGGAGACGGGGTGCAGGTGCTTTTCGTGGGTCACGCCTGGCGGGCCGGAGCTTGGGCCCTGTCGTGCGGGGAGGGAGCAAGCCCTTCGTGTGGCCTGTCCAACATGCGTCCCCCCCAGCTGAAGGCGGGGAGAGTCACCCATCTCCTTGGGGACTCTCTTCGTCGAGGCGGAAAAAGCGTGACAGGCCATCCGCGTTGGCGTGGTCTTGGCCCGGTCGGTGCTCCACGGTGAAGTCCATTCCCTGCAGGGAAATGGACCAGCGCAATAGTTTTGGGTTCTCCCCCCGCATCTGCATCAGCCACTGCAGGGGTCGATGGTCGGTTTGTACCCGGAAGTGGGTACCGAAGAGATAGGGCCGAAGCTTTTTGAGGGCCCACACCACTGCGAAGGCCTCCCTCTCGATGGTGCTCCAGCGCTGTTCTCGGGCCAGGAGACGTCGACTGATGAAGGCCACCGGCTGGTCATGACCTTCGGGGTTTAACTGAGAAAGAACGGCTCCGATGCCGTGGTCGGAGGCGTCTGTCTGTACCATGAATTCCCGACTGTAATCGGGGGCCTGGAGCACAGGGGCGGTGCACAGGGCGGCCTTCAGCTTCTCGAAGGCCGCTTGACAATCGGGGGTCCAGTTAATCCGCTTTGGTTGGTTCTTGGACGTGAGACCCGTGAGGGGCCCCACGATGCTGCCGTAGTCCTTCACGAACCGCCGGTAGTAGCCGGTGAGCCCCAAGAAGGCTCGGACCTCAGTCTGGGTGACGGGGGGCTGCCAGGACTGGATGGCAGCAATCTTAAGTTGCAGCGGGGCCACCAGCCCGCTTCCCACTTGGTGCCCAAGGTAGGTCACGGACCCTTGGCCAATTTGGCATTTGCCGCCCTTAATTGTGAGGCCGGCCCGCTGGAGGGCCTGTAGGACCTCTTGGAGGTGGAGGAGGTGGTCGGACCAGTGGCGGCTGTATACAGCGATATCGTCCAGGTAGGCAGCGCTGAACTCTTCGAGCCCCGCCAAGACCTGGTTCACAAGGCGTTGAAACGTGGCGGGGGCATTCTTCATGCCGAAGGGCATGACCTTGAATTGGTAGTGGCCATCGGGGGTAGAGAAGGCTGACCGTTCCCGAGCCCGGGGTGTGAGGCCGATCTGCCAGTAGCCCGCTGTTAGGTCGAAGATACTGAGGTAGCGGGCGGCCCCCAGCCGGTCGATCAGCTCGTCCGCTCGGGGAATCGGATGTGCGTCGGTCCGGGTGACAGCGTTCAAGCCCCGGTAGTCGACGCAGAATCTCAGTTCAGGTGTGGTGCCGGGGGCAGCGGCTTTGGGAACCAATACAACCGGGCTGGCCCAGGGACTGTCCGAGGGCTCGATGACCCCGATCGTGAGCATCTTGGCCACTTCTTCCTGTATGCAGGCCCGTACCCGATCTGGTACGCGGTAGGCCCGGTGTCGGACAGGGGGACTGTCCCCGGTGTCCACGTCGTGCAGACACCAAGGGGTAACCCCGGGGGTGAGGGAGAACAGTGTAGCGAACCGCAGCAGGAGGTTCCGGCAGCCCTGGCGTTGCTCCGAAGTGAGGGCGTCGGAGAGCCGGACCCCGTCCACGGAGCCGTCATTCTCCTGAGTCTTCAGGAGGTCCGGGAGGGGTTCGGAGTCTTCCTCTGCCCCACTGTCCGTAGCCATCAGGAGGCTGAGTTCTGAGCGCACAAAGTGTGGTTTGAGTCTGTTGGTGTGGAGGACCCGAAGGGGGTTCCGGGAGGTCCCCATGTCGATGAGGTAAGTGACGGGGCTTTTGCCCTCGACCACTTTGAAGGGCCCCGTCCACTTATCTTGCAAGGCACATGGTTCGGTGGGGGACATCACCCACACTTGTTGTCCAGGCTCGAACTCAACGGAGGAGGCATTGTGATCATACCACCTCTTCATGTCCTCCTGGCTGGCCTCGAGGTTCGCCTTGGCCATCTCCCTGAAGCGCCGGGTCTGATTGCGTAGGGCCAGGAGGTATTTGAAGACGTCTGGAGGGGTCTTTAGGGGGGCCATCTCCCAACCTTCCTTGACTAGGCTGAGGGGCCCTCGCACAGGGTGCCCGTACAGGAGTTCGAAAGGGCTGAAGCCGAGGGACTTCTGGGGGACTTCTCGGTAGGCGAAGAGGAGGCACGGGAGTAGTACACCCCACTGGCGACGGAGGGGCTCTTCCAATCCCCCAATCATCCCCTTGAGAGTGCGGTTAAAACGCTCCACTAGTCCGTTCCCTTGGGGGTGATAGGGGGTCGTGAATCTGTAGGTGACCCCGCATTGTTGCCAGAGGGACTTCATGTATTTGGAGATAAAGTTCGTGCCTCGGTCACTGACGACTTCTCGGGGGAAGCCCCCCCGGGAGAAGATCCCCATTAGGGCCCGGCCAACCACCGGAGCTGTCACGGTCCGTAGGGGCACCGCCTCGGGGTAGCGGGTGGCATGGTCCACCAGTACTAGGATGAACCTGTGTCCTTGTGCCGTGCGGGGGTCCAGAGGCCCCACAATGTCTATCCCTACCCTTTCGAACGGGGTGGTGACCACAGGGAAGGGTTGCAGAGGGGCTTTCAGCTTCCGACCACTCTTCCCGCTGGCTTGGCATGTGGGGCAAGACCGGCAGTGGTTCAGGACGTCGTTCCTCATTTTCGGCCAGAAAAAGTGGGTCACTAGGCGACTGTAAGTTTTGTCCTGGCCCAGGTGTCCAGCCAGGGGGACATCGTGGGCCAGGTTGAGCAGGAAGTCTCTGTAGCGGAGAGGTACCACCAGTACTCGACCGGACCCCAGCTCGGCGATTCTTTGTTCGCTGTACAGCAGGTCGTTATCCCAGTAGACCCAGTGAGTTCCGGTGGAGTCCCCTGCGTTCTGGGCGCTGGCTTGTTGGCGGAGTCCCTCGAGGGAGGGGCAGGTCTTTTGTTCCTGGCGGAACTGTTCTTGGGTGGGCCCCCCTTCTTGATGCCACTGAGCCAGGCCGGGAAGGTCCTGGCGTTGCGCGTCCCCTTCGGTCGTTGGGTCTGGGGGGCTGGCCTCGTCGTTGTCTTCTACTGGGGCGACCGGGGGTGGAGGTGCTGGCCATTCCGGTTCTTCTGATCGGGGGACGGCACGGGCGGCCATGGACCGGGTGGTTATGCAGGCCCAGTCTGGGAGGCCCAGCATCCCCAGGTGCTCTCTTCTCTCAACGGTGGCCCACGGGGAACTCTCGAGGTCATTCCCCAGGAGGCAGTCCACGGGGGCATCGTCCCGGACCGTCACCTTCAACAGGCCGGAGACCCCTCCCCATTCGAATGGGACGCAGGCCATTTGACACATACTTTCAGAGTTGTCTGCTGAGCGGACGGGGCAGAGAATGTTCGGCAGGATCTGCTCGGGCTTCACCAGGTGACAGCGGACGGCCGTCACACTGGCGCCTGTGTCACGCAGGGCCTCGGCTCGATGTCCATTGATGGTCACCCACTGACCGTATTTCCTGGTGTTAGCGGGTAGGGGAGCCCGCGGGACCATGTCTCTTCCCCCTAAGCACGCCAGGACCATGGCGGCCGGTTCCCACTCTTGCTGGGCCGGCTCATACTCTTCCTGTTCCTCCGATAATCGCTCTTCCCCCAGGGTGGCGGCAGCTACCTGGCGGGGCTTGGGTGTTTGGTTCTGCGGGCAGCTCGGGTCATTGGCGTAGTGGCCGACTCGCTGGCATCGGTGGCACGTGACGTTGGCTCGGAACCCAGGACGCATCGGGGGGTTGCCCCGGCCGGCCGGAGGCGGGGTGCTGGCCACGGGTGTTGCCGGCAAGGCGTCTCTCCCTCGCCCCTGGCCTCCTCCTCCTCCCCGAGGACGGTGCTGGCCTTGGTTGCTTCGGTTCTGCTCGTGCGGCCCCCTCCGGCCCACTCGGGTGCTTTCCCATCGGTCAGCTTCGGCGGCGAGCTGCCGGGGGTCAGTCAGCTTACTGTCGAGGAGGTGCTGCCTGAGCTCGACGAAACAGTTGTTCGACAGGTGCTCCCATACCATAAGGTTAAAGAGTTGTTCGTAGGTTGTGACATGGCTCCCCTTGATCCAACCCTCGAAGGCACGGCTGAAATAGTTAACGTACTCCACCCAAGTTGTACCCGGGATCCGGGTGCAGTCTCTGAACCTCTGGCGGTACATCTCGGGTGTGAGGCCGTAGCGGGTGAGGAGGGCAGCCTTCATGTGGTCGTAGGACGACATTTGGTGATCTGGGAGCTGTAGCAGGGCATCGCGACCTTCGTTGATGAACCTCCCCCATAGTCCGGCTCCCCAATCACTCCGGTCGATCCTGTGGGAGGTCATGGCGATCTCGTAGGCTTTAAACCACTGTTGTATGTCGTCTTCTCGGACATACTCGCAGACAACATCCTTGGGGATGTGGACTTTTTTCTCGGTTGGCCCCGGGGTGTGCGGTCGCTCAGGCACCCCCGGTTCTTTATTCTGTTTCCGAAGTTCTATTTCCGCCAGTTTGCGCTCGTGTTCGAGTGTTATTCTCTTTTCCTCAAGCTCTCTCTGTCTTTGCTTTTCTTCTCGTTCTTCCCGGAGCCGCATATGCTCTAGATTTAGTTTCTGCTCGGCTAACTTGAGTTCCCCGTCCAACTTGAGTCGTGCCATTTCCAACTCGTGCAATCTGGTTCTTTCTCTTTCCTGGATCTCCTCCTGCGAGAGGCCCGTTCCCCGCTCCTCGGGAGCCGTGGCGTTCCCCTCTGGCATGACACTGTTTCGGTCGGAGGGTCCGGCGTTCCCAGTTTCTGTCCATGACTCAAGGGCGTGCTTCAAATCATCTTTGGTACTCAGGCCGGTGGTAGCAATGCCTAGTTCCATGCAGAATTGTTTCAGTTCGCGGTGGCTGGATTCTTCTAACTTATCCATTTGGAATTTTTCAGTGGAACCGCTATCTTTGGCTGACATCGTGGTTTTGTCGTGGGGTGAGCTACTCTCTATACGATTACGCGTTGATTCGGATCGCGCCGCTGGCCACCAATGTTAGAATTGTTAGATGGACCGGGAGGGTCGGCCGAGGTCAGGGGGAGAGGTCTCCGGGGAGAGCCGTCTCCAGCGATCGTACAGACAAGTAACTTCCCTCCCACAGACAGATACCACACAAGGATAAGATTTAGCGTTCTTTATATGCACTTCTTAAGGTACGATGAAATGGTACAAGGAGGTCTGGACTCAGGGGTCCCCTCGATTTAGGTCTCTTAGGATAGGGAAGGGTAGCGGGACAGTCTGTTTACCAGTCAGGTAGTTCGGATGAGATGATGATTAGCTCACAATCCTCGAGCTTGGTGGTTTAGCTGGTACGGGCCGCGGCAGCGCCAGCAGGTCCCGGTTGAGATGATCGGTACACGGTCCGCGGCAGCGCCAGCAGGTCCCGGAAAGATGGTCGATGTACGGTCCGCGGCAGCGCCAGCAGGTCCCGGTGAGGATGGTCGTTACAACGGGCCACGGCAGCGCCAGCAGGTCCCAACGAGGATGGATGTTGCAGAAGGCCGCGGCAGCGCCAGCAGGCAGGACGATGGTTCACAAGATAGGGCTACGGCAGCGCCAGTAGTCCGTCAAGGCTGAGTTCTCTCGGTGTCTCTCGACTCCAGGATACAACTGCCTTCCTGCTCCGGAGCTGCCCCAGTTATAGGGCAGGCGCCCTTTGATGTCCGGACCCTCGCACTTGGAGGTCGGAGGGTCCGGGATGAAGGTGTCCAGACACCCAGCAGGGGGTGGAGCCAGCGCCTGGGGGAGCTGGAGGCGATCGGCACCTGGCGGGGGAAGAGCTCTTGACGCTTCGTTCTCCCATTGACCTGCCAAGTGGTCCGCTCACCTCCTGGGTGGATGGTGGTGCCGGGATGTCGGGGCCGGCCAGGCCCGGGGTTAGGGTCAGGGCGAGGCCATGCGGCCTCATGGTGCAGGGCCCAAGATGGCGGCTTGACCCGGCCGGGGAAGCCGGTGGGGCTGGGGCCCGTGATGTATGGAGGTCCGAGGGCAGAAGATCCGTCGGGAGACGGGGTGCAGGTGCTTTTCGTGGGTCACGCCTGGCGGGCCGGAGCTTGGGCCCTGTCGTGCGGGGAGGGAGCAAGCCCTTCGTGTGGCCTGTCCAATAGAGTCCTACCCCCACCCCTGTACGTGTCGTACCCCCGTGTACCCACACCCCTGTACGTTCGAGTCCTACCTTGACCCCTGTCGTGTCGTACCACCTTGTATGTACACCCGTGTACGTCAGAGTCGCACCCCCACCACAACCTCCTAAGTAGGGAGCGCACCCCATGCCCCAACATCACATCCGCATGTACGAGTCGTACCAAGCCACACACAAAGACAGCCCCGTACAACCAAATGGCCCATGTACACACCGTACACACGCTAAAAACGCACGTACACAACCAGGACAAACCAAAACAACACAAGAATACACCATTCGAATGGCACAAAGCCACTAAACATGTCCAACAACCACTAAAATAACACATTCACTGACCTGCAACTGCCAAAAACACACAGAGGTCCAATACACCACCACTCCTTATAACACACCCACCCAAACTTCAAACACAGCCACACCCACCAATGGACCAATAAAAAGGGCCCACACACACAAACCATGAGCCTTTGCAACAGACTCAATGCTGCCAGACACCACAGACAACCTACCGCACCATACTACAAGCTTCACCACACCTTACACTTGCACACCTTCACACAACCACCATCACAAACACCCCCTCATCACATTCACACACACACACACCTGCACAACCACACCCACACACCCACAACCATCCACACACCCCCCCCACCATCCACACCCACACCCCTCACCATGCCCACAACCAAGAATCCAAAGTTCAGTAACCGAGAGTTGGAGGTCCTTGTCGATGAAATCCTCAGAGTCGAGCCACAGCTCTTTGGAACATTGGTCAGACAGACCAGCATGGCAGCAAAAACAGCCATGTGGCAGACCATCATTGATGCTGTGAATGCTGTTGGGGACACCAGAAGGACCAGGCAGTAATTCCAAGCCAGGTGGTACGATCTGCGGAGGGGGGTCCGAGCCAAGATGCTGGAGGAACACAACCAGGCCAACGCCACTGGAGGAGGGCCCTCCCGCAGACCCGTACACTACCAGCCCTGGGAGGAGAGGGTGATGGCCATACAGCCGGTGGAGGCAGTCGAAGGATTAGGAGGACTCCGAGACCCGGGTGAGTACACAAACAACGCACCTCACATGGGGGGAACGTCATCCACAACCAAAATCACTAACAGGCACGCAACCACCCCAAGCTATCGCATGACTCAACCACACTCCATGAATACGCACATGCCACTGCCGCCACCATGCCCCATGCACCCAGCTGGACAATGTCAAGTCACAAGCCACAGAAGACACCAACACATGACACGGTAACCCGGATGCGGGAGGGTGGGCCCCAAAATTCACATAGTGCAACTCAGAAGCAGACAACAATGCCCTCTGCCCATATGGCCTAGGTCACAGCCAGACAAACAGTGTGTCCCCACACAGGAAAGACTCGCCAGCAAATGGCGGACGCCTTGCATCAACACATGGGGGTGAAGGCACTGTTTTGCACATAACAGCAGCTAATGAACAGCCAACATTGTGAAAGAGTGGCAGCACACACCACCACAGCAGCAGCGCAGAGACACACACTACACCCAATGGGTGCCTGGAGATCAGGAACAAACTCACATCAACAAGCCAAGGGCCACTCAAAGATCTGCTAACAGTGTGTGCCCAGGAAGCTGGGCTGAGGTGACAGAGGGTGACACACAGAGGGAGGGAGAGGGGGACAGAGAGGGAGGGAGAGGGGGACAGAGAGGGAGGGAGACACAGGGAGACGGGCAGAGGGAGGAGGCTGACACAAAGATGGAGGGAGAGGGGGACAGAGAGGGAGGGAGACACAGGGAGACGGACAGAGGGAGGAGGCTGACACACGGAGGGAGGGAGAGGGGGACAGAGAGGGAGGGAGACACAGGGAGACGGACAGAGGGAGGAGGCTGACACACGGAGGGAGGGAGAGGGGGACAGAGAGGGAGGGAGACACAGGGAGACGGACAGAGGGAGGAGGCTGACACACGGAGGGAGGGAGAGGGGGACAGAGAGGGAGGGAGACACAGGGAGAGCAAATCAGCCGTGTGGTGTGTGGGAATGTCTGCTCGTCAGCAGGTAGACTGCATGCATGTAGCCAAGGGTGGCCAGTGCCAGAACCCCCCCTCTTCTCCATGGCAAAACACAGGGCCATGTTACAACCTGTTCACGAGCACAACAACAGCTACCTGCATCATATAAGTGTGTGGATCCACTCCATGTGCACATGTACAGTGCTACACGGAAGGCGCCAATGCATGGCTCGCCACACCTGCCCACTCCACTGCTGACTGCAGTCACACTTGACGCAGCAAGTAAGACTGTGCCACACATAGTTAAAGGGGCCAAAGTGGTGCCCAAGGGACACACCCATGCACAAGTGCACTGTGAGTGGAATGCAAGACAGATCCTAATTCCAAGAGGAAATGTGCCAACTTTGAAACTGATGAAACATGGATGTTGCATGGACCAAAATTAACATTGTCTCTCTCACACACAGGTCAACGTCGTGGATCACCCCCCAACACTGGGGGGGAAGACTCACAGGACCCGGCTCTGCAGGATGACGGAGCCACTGGCAGCAACGCCTCTCACCACTCTGTGGACGAACCCGACCCCGACCGACCTGGCCCCTCTGGTGTCCAACGACCTGCAGAACCTGCGTCAGGTACAACTGGGCCAACCACCACCCCCACTCCTGCCACATCCCAGGAGACACCCAGGATCCCTGCCCCAACACCACAATGCAGCCAGGCTTGCCAGGAGGGACACGGTGTCCCGGGCACCCAGGAGGAGGCAGGCGACAACGCCAATGACACCCCTCAGGGGTCCCGGAGACCCGATGTGCCCACAAGGGCAGGCCAGGTGCAAGTGGGCAGGGGTGGTGGGAGTGGAGGACGGCGGAGGCGCGAGCCTGACCAGTTGGCTGGGGAACCGGTATATTCCCATGTCCGTAACATCCTGGACACATACCGGCAGGACACCACGGGCATGGCCCAGGTTGTGTCCATCCTCGAGGAGATCAAGACCCAGCAGGCCCAGCAACATGCCTGTCTACTGCAACACCAACGGAGGATGGAGGACAGACAGGCTGAGCAAGTGACGGTGTTCCAGGGGATTCACAATACACTCCGTCGGATGGCCGACAACATGGGCAACCCTCCCTGTGCCAGAAGGCGGAGAACATTACCACCCACAGGGAGGGATCAGGAGGAGGAGGAGACATCCGACGGAGCATCCCAAACATCGTCACGGCCTGCTTCTGAGGGTCCCCGCAGGAGGCCGGGTCGTCCACGGAAAGGACCGTGAGGGTCGGCGCTACATCACCATCTCCCAGGACACCTGGCCTGGCCCACTGGAGCAACAGCATCACAGCATCAAGAGACATTCTCTGCCACATGGCCCTGTTGGTCACTCTCTGACCAATGTTGACAAAGACTGTGGCATGGACTCTGAGGATTTCCAATGGCAAGGACACCAACTCCCCTACTGAACTTTGGATTCCAAACTCCCGGAAAGCCCCTCACGTTATACCCACCCCCCCCACAAAAATAAAATATCACACCATGAAGAGAAGATGCCTGCTGGTTGCATTATTACCTTACATGTGTGTTGTAAAGTCTAAACATGCCTGAGTTCTCTTTTGACTTCAACCATCCACACCCTGGGGCCTGAGTCTGGCACAGGACACACGGGTCACAGTGTATTAGGCAAGACAGACATGGAGCACCATACACACCCGTGATGGGCCCAACCAGCTAAGGGGGTGGCCGCACAACCGTGCTGACAGACACATTGAGTACAGCAACAGTCATGCGCAGAGGTCAGGGATCATGTGGAGTGTCCTGGGGGGCACCCAGGTATGTGTAGACAGGTGGCAGAACCATGTCCTGCAAGCTTGAGTCCGGTGGATGCAGAGAATGGGGGCCTGGCCAACGTTGGATGCATGGGGATGGCACATGTCACAATACCCACACAGTCATGGACATCATGCCCAATACACAGTCTCAGCCCACACACACAGCTTGCATCTTGCTACTCGACACATCGACACATAGCTACTATCCGGGAAAACCATGCCAGACATGCTGGATGCACCGTGGCAACACACCAGCATTGACTGAGAAGAGGCACCTTGGAGGCATAGGGACACCTTTATTAGTCATGTTTTCGGGATTGCAGAGGCAACTTTAATTACACATGAACACTTCTTGTGGAGTAACATGTGGGTCCAACACTGGCACCCCCTTCTGCAGCACAAATGTGTGTTAGCCATGGAACTGGCACACAATTGTCGGCTAACACCTAAACACCCACAGCTGCTCACGGAGAGACTGCAATACACCATTGATCCGCTGATGTAGAAGTCCCACACCATGTCAAGCCAATGCAAACCGTACGTGTCTGAGGGCAGTGTTACACACATTGATGCCATCATCACAATCCACTATCCCATCACTGATGACTGTCAACCAGTCAGACCATCTATTCAGGTGTACACAGCTGCATGTCGTGTCCCATGGTGATGCTACATGCCTGCAGAGGAACCAAACATCGACAGGGGCAGTGTGCATACATCGTGAACACCTGCCACACCCAATACACCCCTGATGCATCCCTTACCCTAAGGAGACTTCCAAACTTGTCCGTGCGTGTAACGCTGAGTCAGCACACCATGACGTGTCCATGAGGAATAGCAGTGCCACAACAATTCAACCAGCAGACGCCATGCGCAAGTACCTGGGCAAGAGAGACACACAAGAAGTCAGCCACAAAAAACACAGCCACTTGCATGTGCATGAACTCGACACATGTATGGATGACAACATGCTAGGTCACAATTATGACTGGGGAAATACAACCATCACTGCCACCATCACTCCAGTGACACACCCACACACACCTCTGACTCACGTGCCATACATGCAGGTGGAGACACACATCACAACACATGCCACACGTGGAGCAATGTGTGCACACTCAGACACTGGTACTCACCACTAAGCAAAGAAGTCGCATATGAGCCGAGTCCGGATGTCCTCCTGCGGCTCCACATCCTCCACATCACTAGCCCCATTGCCAAGCCCTTCGTCCTCCACGGGTGGATGGTCCTGATCATCTTGATCCAGGATGAGTGGCACAGCTTTCTCAACTGCCATGTTGTGCAGCATGCAGCAGACCATGAAGATTTTGCAGACCTTCGCAGGGGCATATGGGAGCGCACCGCTGGTCTTGTGGAGGCACCGAAATCGGCTCTTCAGCAGGCCAAACATCCTCTCTATCACTCGCCTTGTCCGGCCATGGGCGGTGTTGTAGCGGAGCTGGGCCGGCGTGATGGGGTTGCGGAGAGGTGTGAGCAGCCATGGCATGTTGGGATAGCCAGCGTCCCCTACATGGGAAGCACATGGACATCGTTAGAACTGGTGAAGCGGTCGTGCTGGTAGGCTATGCAAAATACAGGACAGACAGACTGTACCCACCAACAACACATGCTCGTTCGTTGCGCAGCTGCATCATCATTTCAGGCATCCTGCTACGCCTCATGATGTAGGCATCGTGTGCTGATCCTGGAAAACGAGCACAGACATGTGAAATCACCATGTTGGACAGACGCACCACAAGGGCATTGATGGAGTGGGAGTGCTTCCGATTGCGGTACGCTACCTCCCGTGCGTGTGGTGGTACCAAAGCTACATGTGTACCATCTATGGACCCAATGATATGGGGCATCCCTCCCAGGGCATAGAACTCACGCTTGACACCAGTCAACATTTCAGGGGTTGGGAACTTGATGAAGTCATCCAGGTGAATCAACATTGCCTCTAAGAAATCATGCAGCACACGGCAGAACATGCTCTGGGACATGCCACCAACATGAGCTATGGTATTTTGAAAGGTACCCGTGGCTAGAAAATGTAGGGCTGCCATTACCTTCAGCTTGGGTGTCAGTGCCGTAGGATACCTGTGCAGCGATTCCAGGTGTGGTGCCAGTCTCGCTGTCAACTCCAGAATCAACCGTCGGGGGAAGCGGTAGCACCGGATACCATCATTCTCCCGCATGGCAGCCAAGTCCGGAATTGCTCTGGGAAGAGGCGGCGCTCTGCAGGAATGTGGAAGTGACAAGGAAGAGTGAGTGACCCACAACAACAAATAATTTGTACTGAGCACATGTTAATCTGTCTATACACATATGCTACATACGGAGTCAGGTATGTGCCACATGCCCTGGACACGTATGTCTGGCAGGTGACACTCCTACCAAGACCCAGCTACACACGGAGATTGAGAACCTCCACATGCCATGCCATGGGATTAGCTGTGTCCCAGTGCAAGAGAACAGCCAGACGCAACACAGGAGTGACATACACCCACACATCAGCAGAAGTAGGATGCCGATTGCAGAGACTGGTAGCGGAACACTAAAGACACAGGTCACATGACATTACACTAGGACAGCCCACACACCTTGCCATGAAGGTGCACATGTAATGACTCACCACACATTCATAGAGAGGATGCAGACATGTCCTTGTCACGCTAATCCGTGTCCAATGCATACATACGCACCTCACATCCGATACCACATGTGGCATGGTGTGCGGAACAGTGTCCAATGTCAATCTACACACATACACATGTTGGTTGCTGCAACAGCTGCAGCTTTTGAGGGTGCTCCAACATCAACCTAATGGGAACCCCCCACACATACATGACATAGTCACATCGTGCACCGTGGGTAGTGACAAGTCAGGTGTGGTAACCCCTGTTCCGGCCATCAGGGGACATTTGCGTGTGTTGGTGTCCGTGCCATGCCAGTGACGCTCATCCCCAGTGTGCAGTACGACATGCACACATGTCAAAGGAGTGAAGGGCATACCTGGCACACATTGCACCATCACACATTACATCTGTACACATCTCATCATACATCTGGTGCCTTCTCCACTCAGGAGTAATGTTCTACAACACAGCCTGTCACACCTGTGCCCCACACATGTAGTACTGCCCAGACAATGCCTTGATGTCCATCCATGGACAAGTATGTCAGCCCTATTCCTTCCTGTCTGCTGCCTGTCACCACTGTGATGTGTGAAAACCGCCGTACTGCTGCTAAGAGGGCCTGTGTACGTTCCATTATCACTATGGGAGTGCTGCCGTATGCGTACCCATAGTGATGTGAGCGTACGCACACGTGTACGGTCCGTATCACTATGGGTACGCATACGCGAGAACACCCATGGTGGTATGGACCGTACACACCCCTGTACGCTCACTATCACTATGAGTACGCATACGCGAGAACACCCATAGTGAAAGTGAGCATACGCACGCGTGTACGGTCCGTACCAATATGAGTACGCATACGCGAGGACACCCATACTGATAGGGAGCGTACAGGCGCATGTACGGCCCTACCACTATGGGTGTTCTTGCGTATGCGTACTCGTAGTGGTACGGACCGTACACACGCCTGTACGCTCCATATCACTCTGGGTGTCCTCGCGTATGCGTACACGTAGTGATAGGGAGCGTACCGGCGCGCGTACGGCCCGTACCACTACGAGTACGCATACGCGTGGACACCCAGAGTGATAGTGAACGTAGGCACGCGTGTACGGGCCGTTGCAATGCATTTGGGGTGCCCTAGGGCCCCGGAACGCACCGTACCTGTGTGTGAAGCTCCAAATTACATAGGGGACACATGAGGGACAAGTATTAAGGCCTACATGCATGCTGGTTGTCATGGAGACCAAGTTCAAATTTTGAATTTGTTCAGGAAGCTGCACGGCAGAATTCAGTTGGAATAAATCTACTTTGTTGCAATGTGTTTGTGGGGCT
Source organism: Triturus cristatus (assembly GCF_964204655.1). Taxonomy (NCBI): domain Eukaryota; kingdom Metazoa; phylum Chordata; class Amphibia; order Caudata; family Salamandridae; genus Triturus; species Triturus cristatus. The sequence goes on along the minus strand of NC_140593.1, from coordinate 713,877,071 downwards.
GACATCATGCAGGACAAAAAAACAGATTGAGAACCCACAGACTGCTAGGTTTGAAGGGATTGGAGGAAACATAGGATGCAAATGTGAGTGACCAATCACTCTGTACTCCTGTGCATGAGATGGGCCAGCAAGGCAGATATCAGGCAGCAAGGTCCCATGAGGGAGCACTTGCCTGCACATCTCTGTATTCCACGACCCAGCTGCTGCTACTGATTCCCTGGAACCATGTCAAGGGCTGTGGAGAGGTCACAGCCATTCACCCTGGAGGAGAACATGGCTTTGGTGGATGTGATCCTCCCACGGTACCCCATGCTGTATGGTCGACCAGGTTATCAGGTGAGTGCAGTGTCCACTGGCTCAGACTGTGTCCCTTTTTAGTGACTGTGACTTCTGCCATTGTGTCCAGGTGTGACACACATGCTATGTACTGTAGGGGGGGTCCCAGGGGGGGAATGCCTGATGTCTCCCAGCAGTGCCCTGAGACAGGAGGGGTGTGTGCAGAGTCCTCCCAGCAGTGCCCTGAGACAGGAGGGGTGGGGGCCTATCACTCCCAGCAGTGCCCTGAGACAGGAGGGGTGTGTGCAGAGTCCTCCCAGCAGTGCCCTGAGACAGGAGGGGTGGGGGCCTATCACTCCTAGCAGTGCTCTGAGACAGGAGGGGTGGGGGCCTATCACTCCTAGCAGTGCCCTGAGCCAGGAGGGGTGGGGGCCTATCACTCCCAGCAGTGCCCTGAGACAGGAGGGGTGGGGGCCTATCACTCCTAGCAGTGCCCTGAGACAGGAGGGGTGGGGACCTATCACTCCTAGCAGTGCCCTGAGACAGGAGGGGTGTGGGCCTATCACTCCCAGCAGTGCCCTGAGACAGGAGAGGTGGGGGCCTATCACTCCTAGCAGTGCCCTGAGACAGGAGGGGTGTGTGCAGAGTCCTCCCAGCAGTGCCCTGAGACAGGAGGGGTGTGTGCAGAGTCCTCCCAGCAGTGCCCTGAGACAGGAGGTGTGGGGGCCTATCACTCCAAACAGTGCCCTGAGACAGGAGGGGTGGGGGCCTATCACTCCAAACAGTGCCCTGAGACAGGAGGGGTGGGGGCCTATCACTCCAAACAGTGCCCTGAGACAGGAGGGGTGGGGGCCTATCACTCCCAGCAGTGCCCTGAGACAGGAGGGGTGGGGGCCTATCACTCCTAGCAGTGCCCTGAGACAGGACGGGTGTGTGCAGAGTCCTCCCAGCAGTGCCCTGAGACAGGAGGGGTGTGTGCAGAGTCCTCCCAGCAGTGCCCTGAGACAGGAGGGGTGGGGGCCTATCACTCCAAACAGTGCCCTAAGACAGGAGGGGTGGGGGCCTATCACTCCAAACAGTGCCCTGAGACAGGAGGGGTGGGGGCCTATCAATCCAAACAGTGCCCTGAGACAGGAGGGGTGGGGGCCTATCACTCCAAACAGTGCCCTGAGACAGGAGGGGTGGGTGTGATGCACAGTGTGAGCCTGGTTCATTGATTGTGTAGTTGCCCTCATTCCACCTGTGTCCTTTCAATGGCACGTACTGCTTTTGGCCTTCCCCCAGAGGATCATGTCCCTATGACAAAGGTGCAATGCGTTGGATGCATACTAGGCCTTGTTGTAAACAGCGAATGTGTTCTAATCTGTGTCCCTGTGACATGTGACATGTGCCAGGTGTATTGATGTAGTGTCACTTGTCCATCCTCACAGATAGACGCCTCTGCCAAGGAGCAGATATGGCTGGACGCCGTCAGCGCCGTGAGGAGTGCGGATGGTCGGAAGCGGCACCTGTCCCAGGTGAGGAAACGCTGGCAGGATATGCGGTGCTGGACGCGGAGGATCGCACGGGTCCTGCTGGGGGACTCACCTGAGAGCCATAAGAACCGCGGGCGCCGCCGTCTCTCCCACATCCAGAAACGTGTGCTGGCGGTGGTCTTTCCTGACTTGGACAGGCGCCTACAGGAGATGCAGCAGCCGGAAGGGGGTAGGTACATGTGTGTGTTTGTTGTGTATCACCAGCATTTGTAAGTGCACTGTTCCATGGATACACTTCCATGGTTTATGGTGCTGTGCAGATCCTGTTACCCACAGTGTTGCAGGGCTCTCCTGCCTCCCTTCCCCACCTTGCAATGTGTTCCCTGGTCTCTGTGTAGTCACTCCATCGCAAAGATATGTAGCCTGACACCTTCTCCAAGTGTACAATGCCTGCAGCATCATGTGTGGGGGTGGTGTGTAACAGGTTTAGTGACCTTGCCGGTGCCCTGTCCAGTTCTGGACTTGTGGGTTCCATGTCAGTTGGCACTAATGCTGATTCCAGACATGGGAGTTAATCTCTCAAGTGCGAGGCCTTCCAGCAGGCATGTCCCATGTGGTGGCCTGTGACATGATGTGCATGATAGTGCGTTACGCATAGTGCAGGGATGTTAGCGTGTGTTGCAGTCATTCCCATTCAGGAGCATGGAGTTGTGTGGCCACTACTGTCCCCAGGGGCATCTTTTCCTAGGTATCAATCCGAGAATGTCGACAATCTCTGTGTCTACAGCATAGGTTGTGCTCTGTGCCATTGTCCCCTGGCACCATGTATATTGACGTGAGATGTATTACAAGTGTCCACTGTACAGCCTGACCTGATTTTCCTCTTACATACTCACGGTGGCCATTGCCTTTGTGTCTTGTTGCAATCATCTGATGATGCCCATTTGTACATGATAATTTGGACAGCCGCACCTTGGGTAGTTTGTGTGCAATATTGAAGTTTTGCATCCCATGTGTATTTCACCCTGACTAAGAGATGTAAGTGCTTCCTGTGTCTCCACAGATTTGTCTCATGTAGGGGGTGGGTGGTGCGGGCATGGCCTACATGTCAAGACCTGTCATCTCCTTGCTAGGACTGGCCAGTGTGTGATGTTTGTCTGGACATACACTCAAGGTGCATTGTGCCAGTCAGGGTGGGCATGTTCTCAGTATTACCTATGCTGCATGTGCCTCTAGTTCCTGGATGTGGTCCCTGCTCATCCCTATTGCCTGCCACGCTGTGTGGTGCAGATGCAGTGCTGGATTGTCCCCAGGGCCTTGCTCCTCAGTCAAAATTCCATGTCATCTCATTTGCTATTGTGTCATGCTCTCCATAGTTTTTCCATGGCATGGTGGGTCACACAACTGTGTCTTGCAGGGCCTACATATATACCTTGTTTTGTAGTTATAACTCTTCCTTTGTTTCAGGCTATGCACTGTGACCTAAGTAGATTTGACTCATGTGACATATGTATACAGGTGTATGAATAATTTCTGTCTCTTCACCCTGCCCACAGCATCGTTGGGGGACACGGAGGGAGACATGGACACAGACGGCACGGATGATGAATACAGGCCCCAGCTAGGCCCGCAGGATACAAGGGTTCGCCCTCCTGTAACGAAAACTAGAAGGAAGTTGGCACGGAAACTGCAAAATACAAAGACAAAGTTTATTAACCCTTAAGGGTGGTCCTACAACCTATACAACACTCTTCAGTATTGCACAGAGTAGCACAAAGAACTTGCGTACATAGTCCCCTTTTATACACAACAGAGGGGCTCATAAGTGGGTGGATACAACATGGAGCAAAATGCATTACCTTTTATGGACATTTTCGATACAGAATCAATATGTGGGCGGAGTAACTAATTTCCTGAGCCCGCGAAAACATGGTCAGACAAGGACTAACTGATAACAGATGTGGTCAAGTCTGGGCATGCGCCAGACGGACAAAGGAGCTATTTATAGACTGTTACTGGGCAGATTACAAGAGCAACTAGCAAAAAGATAGGACTCTTCTCGTGCAAAGCACGTGGAGACATGACAACACAAAATGGAGTCAAAACATTAGTCAACATAGGAGAGAAACTTGGCCCAGCGAAGGGGAATTCATGTCTTTAGTGAATGCTTAGTCACATCGCTGTTTCAATTTTCAACAGACGACCCTTTCAGCATTTACTGAAGACATTCGGTTTATTAGGATAATCATCATATATGTCAATTTTCATCATTTCTTCTACTTCCTTAGTTAAATGTTTCTGATAGATGACTTTGTCAATAGCCGTCTTATCAGGAATACAAAATAACACACATAGGGAACAGAGTAAGGGACCACATTGGACACAAATGCAACAAGAAAACATAATTGCTACGATAATGCAAAGACCAGTCAAAACCTTCCACCCCCATGTAGTGATCAATGTCCAAAACCATCCAGAAAAGGTCCAAGTGCCATTTTCTGTATGGATTTCAGCTGCAATTTTATGCAATTTATTAATAGCGTTATAAACTGATGGCGTATGATCAGGAATAAACACACAACAACTACTTCCGATAATTTTACATGCTCCACCTCGGTCAGCTAACATAACATCTAATACCATACGATTCTGTAATGCAACAATCCTAGTAATTTGTAATTATTCCGTAAGATTCCCAAGAGCAGCAGCGGTCTGATTTGTCACAGCCTCTACAACTCTTGTTAATCTTCGAACTTTCCTACTATTTAGGGCAGCTCCAACAAAGAAAAACAATCCTAAGTTAAAATAAATATACTGTTGCAAACTCGTATCAGTTTGATCAACATCATCAATAGATAGAGTGCGTTTATACCTATTTACAGTCACATTATTCAACAACTTCAAATCTTTATGATAAGATGCAGGTGCCAAGAATACAGGGGGTAATAGGAATGCTACATAACATACTCCGGACCAGCCGGCCGGTAGGCGATAATAACCCTTATTCCCACATACAAAGTATGTGTTATGGGATGCTAAGAAAGTACTATTATTCAACCCGTCGATGTTCAGGATAATGATACAATCACTAACACCAACAGGAATATAACCCACACTCTGGACACACAGGTCCACTTGAGCTTGTGCCACTTGAATCACAAATCGTTCCTTCCCTACAGTGTCTCTAGTGTTCGTGAAAATGTAGGGGATCGATTCATTGTCTGGTCGATACTCTTCCCATTCCCATATCGTCCCATTCACTTGTGGGTAACCATCTTTATCTTGATGACATTCCCTATTGAGTCTAAAGAGTAATCGTCCCACTGTAGGTTTCCGGGTGGCAAAAAGCAAAGTATACCATGCTCTACAAGAGCCATTATGAGAAAAGGGAAGAGGTATAAATGGCGTTCCTCCTTTCTTCTGATGAGCTGGCATCATACCACATATCCAACAGTTCGTAGCATTAGTAGCAACATGGGTATGATGCAACATCTGGATGAAAGTGTTATTCAAATAAGACTGACGAAGGGTGTAAAAGTAGTGCTCCTCAGGCACTGGAGTGGTCAAAACAAGCAACTCACGGGCAGGGGTCACATCCTCAACAAACCATGCGGTTATACCAACGATAGCCACAATGATAATAAAGCTTGTCGCACAAAGAATCTTCTTCTTCTCCATCTTGTAGTAAGAAGTCAATATCTTCCTGAAACTAAAAGGTTGTCAGAACTCTTCCCCTTAGGCAGCCGTTGATTTCTTCACCAGCGGGCCAAGACGGGTGTCACTACACTAATGCAGGGCTGATCCCCCCCCCCCCCTTGCCACATTGGCTCTCCGTTTCACTAACCTAAGGGCCGTTCTGACAACTTTGGATACAGCAATCACTTTCTTGGTCTGAGGTGATATCTTCTTCCTCCAGGAATCACCTGGTCCGGGAAGAGCTCCTCAGTGTCGTTCGGTTCCACAGCACGGCCTTTCTCCGCAGTCAGGATTTCTCGATGGTCGGTCAACACAGCAGGCTCCACCAATCCAGACGGCACTTTGCGACAGTGCAAGGAGTGGATCCAGTTCTTCCGATTGGAAACCCGCACAGCTGTCCTCGTTGCGAGCAAGACTTGCTCAGGACCAACCCATCTCAGCTCCAAACTGTTCGTCCTTTCGAAGACTTTGATCATCACCTGATCGCCAGGTCGGAGATTATGGCCTTCACCGGTGGACCGATCAGGGAGCGCCTCTCGAACCTGTTGATGAATAGAAACCAAATTATCCGTTAACTGTGCCAGATAATCATTCATCATTACACAAGGTACATCATACACGGACTTAGGTTTTGGTGGACCCCAAATATTCATTGGGCGTCCAAAGACGATCTCATAAGGTGTGAGACCGGTTCGAGAATGCGGTATCGATCTAATTGACAATAATGCCAGCGGCAAAGCGTCTGGCCAAGTCAAAGAAGTCGAAGCTTGGATCTTAGCGATCTTAAGCTTCAGAGTACTGTTATACTTCTCAACCAATCCCGCAGACTGAGGGTGAAATACTGCATGGAACTTCTGGGTAATGCCTAGACCCTTCAAGACATACTTGATAACGTCTGCTATAAAATGAGGTCCGTTATCACTCCACAATAATCTGCAAACACCATAGCGAGGGAAGAACTCCTTCAATAGCATCTTGGCTGTAGTCATTGCAGTATTGTCCTTCGTAGGATATGCCTCAACCCATTTGCTAAAGGCACAAATCACTACTAAAACATACTTCAGATTGTTACAGCGCTCAAGCTGGATGTAATCCATCTGCAAAACCTCAAAGGGTGCAGTAGGTGTCGCAAATCCTCCTGCTGGAGTTCGGGTACCCTTTCCCGGGTAATACCTCAGACAAATCATGCAGGTCTGCACTACCCTCTTTGCCGTACTAGCGATCTCCGGATGCTCCCAAACTCTTGTGAGTAATTTAACAATTGCGGAAGCTCCGACATGCGCTAATCCATGTGCCATCTGAACCATAGGTTGAACAAAGGCTGTGGGTAACTTCCATTTATCCATCTGCTTACTTCTCCAACACCCTTCATCATCTAATTCTCCATCATTGGACCATTGCTCCCGTTCCTTATCGGAAGCGGTCCTCTGTATTTCCAGCACTTCCCTCCTAGCATCGTGCCATCTTTCTGTCTGTGACTTCACAACATACATTGCAGTAGAGTCAGGCTGCATCGCAGTCTCTCGTGCCACCCGGTCTGCCAAAGCATTCCCTTCTCCAACTTTATCAACCACTTTATTATGGGCACTACATTTGACTATAGCAATCTTCTTTGGATATGTTAATGCAGTCAAAAGATTGTGAACTAACTCCCCGTACATTATCTGTGCTCCATGTGACGTTAGAAACCCTCTCTCCTTCCAGAGTAGGCCGAAGTCGTGAGCTACTCCGAAGGCATAGCGGCTATCTGTATAAACATTCACACACAATCCTGTACTGAGCTCACATGCTCGTGTTAATGCTATCAGTTCCGCTGCTTGAGCTGATTTCTGCGGTATGCGTGCAGTCTCCACTATTGTTTGTAGTGTGGTAATTGCATACGCTGCTGAAGTCGTACCATCTGGTAGCTTCAGGCATGATCCGTCCACCCACAGTTCTCCATCTACATCTGTAAAGGGCGTATCCTGGAGATCAATACGACCCTTTGTCTGTTCCTCAGTCACAAGAATACAGTCATGTGCTTTCCGTGCTTGTGAGAAGTTGGCCTGGTATATGCTGTTCACTAGTTCTAGTGACCACCTTGTACCATGCCAAGCAACCCTTATGGTGTGGTTGTAAGTCAACCTTTTCGGACTAGCTGCCCTAGTGGTAGCGTAGGCTAAGCAGTCTTTGAGGCTAAACTCGTGAAGCGTGTTAAGCAAGCTGTTTTACCAATAGTAACCCCCTTTTATACCAATGAAAGGACACCACACAGATATATATTCAAAATATATATGTATTTATTTCTCAAAGTAACCCCTAGTCTCTTTATGAGCACAGGAGCACAAATCGTCAAACAAGATTACAGTAGAATACACAGAAGTTGCACTTTATATGGATAGGCCCTGGTGGCCACTCAAACCATATACTAAAATAGTGGTATAAGTACCACGAACAGAAAAGGGAAAAGGCCTAGGGCCTCTAGAATCGCTGGGCCTACAAGGAGCTAACGTCAGTTAGTGACCAGGAGGTCCACGGGTGGCGTGTGCAGAGCAAATAGTCACACGCGGGCTCCCATAGGTTTCAATGGGTGCGTAAAAAGTACAAAGTTACTGCAAAAGGAATCTTCCGGATGACCTAGGAACTTAAGATTTGGAACACAGGCACTAGAGATGTATTACTACACATGGGCACCGGAGTACCAGCTTTACCTCACCCACAGGAAGCGGGTGCATAGGCCTCGAAGTGCGTCGGGTTTCTTCTATCTGTTCCGTGGGGCCTGTAGACAAAAGTGCTGCAGGCGGTCGGTCGGGAAGAGATGCAGTGGATCCAAGAGTGGATCGGAGATGTTGAAGACCTGTAAGCAGAGGGGACAGTGTTCACAGTCACTAGCCAGTGACCAGCGTGGCACCAGGTGGGTACCAGGCGATGTCGGGTGCAAACAGGTGATGAGGGGTAGCTTGTCTCCGCAGCCACGTGGTCCCTGAAGGTCGACGACGTCCAGGAGTCGGCTCACGAGCTGTCCCACGCAGGCTCTCGCTGTCGGCGGTGTCGGCGACTTGATCGAAGCAAACAAGCCTTGGCAAAAGCAATTGCAGGAGGATTCGGAAATCAGCTGTTGGTTCTGACCAGCAAGGTCAGAGGGATTGCTCCTTTGGAGGGGAGCAAGGGCCAGTCTGGAGCAACCAGACCAGCGGTGTTTGTCGTAGATTTCGTCGCCAAGATGGCCACTAGCCAGCGGGCCAGCAACCGGTTAGGCGCGTCGAGTGGCAAAATGCAGAAGGGCCCCACGCAGATCGTGGAGATGCTGGAGGGCTCACCTTTGGTGCAGATGCTGCTCGAGGGTTGGGCTTCTCAGGACCCAAAGCACAACTTGGAGGGAGCCTCGGTTGTTGCACTGGTCAGCTTGTCGTAGTCGTTCCAAGATGGCTGGCTCCACGTGTCTCGGTGCCTCCACGGGTCTCCTCTTTTCAGGGACTGTGGATCGGGCGGTGAGAGGTCTGGAGGTCCAGGTCTTGTCAGTCTCTGGGCTCGGGCTCCGGCGGGAGGCGGCGGCAAAGCAGACGGTGATTCGCTGGATGGTGCTTGCGTTAGCAAGGTGGTCACTCCCTGACCACAGGGGAGATTTTCTTCAGTCTTCTGTGCAGCAGAATGTCGAAGTTCCCGTCTTCTTCTTAGTTTCAAGTTGATTCCAGGATGTCTGAAGTCTTAGGACACAGCTCCTACCTTTAAGCGGATTCTAGGGGCCGGACTACCTGCTAGGTCCCTCCCTAAGGGTGGGACCAGGAAGGGGGGTGGTTACACCCCCAATCCTTTGTCCAGCTCGCCCCAGGCCCGGGACTGGTGTGCCCCAGGACCGGTTTGAACTGGCATATGCACCGAGGCTCCTTGTGAGCCACAGGCATGTCTGGTTTCTTTCAAGCCCTACCTGACCAATACACAAAATCCTGTCTGGGGTGGTGCACGCACCTCCCCTGGCAGGAAACCCTTTGTCCACACCTCCCAAGCTGGAAGGACTCCCAGCAGCAGGAGGGCAGACTTGTGTCTGTGGTGGCAGCATCCATTTTGTGGAGCTGAGGCTATGTCTGATTTTACCCGGGTTTCAGGTACTGTACATGTCGTGTCCCTCTAGAAGGGTGGAATGCTAACCCCGTCGCCAGAATTGGCGAGGGGTTAGTATTCCAATTCGTATGACACCTTACTCGACATGTTTTGATAAAGCCAAACCAAAGATAGCATTTAACCGCGAGGTTCATAATGCACTTAAGAGTATATGGTATGACGATATCTGGAAACAGTAGAAGGAAGTTGTTCCGACCCCTGCAGACAGGCTCAGCTCATGCCAGAGCACCATCTCACATGGAACCAAGCACTCTGCCTTCAGGATTGTTAAGGCCTGCCATAGGAGTGACTTATAGGTTACCAGGTGTCCCATTTAAGGTTAGGTATAGGTATACTACACCTAAGTAAGAGGTGATTACACCAACTTACCCCAGCTGAGTGATCAGCCAGTTGTGTCAAATTGTTAGGCCAAGCCTGGGGTGGCATAATACATGCTGCAGCCCCTGGCAGGCCTTGGGTACACCAATGCCCTGGGTACCTAGTGTACACTGGTACAGGGGCTGACAGGGTGATCCACTTCCAATTGGTTATGCACCTAGGGTGCATAGTTTTAATTTAGTAGAGAGAACAGCAGGCTGGGGGTCTGATTGGCAGGCCCACAGCCTCAATATGTCAAAAACCAGTGAAGCAAAAAGCAAAAATTTGGGGTGACCATAGGATAGCAGACCCTACTCTCCTACACAACCCCCCCCCAAACGCTGGGACATTAAACTAGCCTTGACCAGTCTCGTCTTCATGTCCTAAGTGGAAGTACCTGGAGAGACCATCTGCATTCCCATGGTCAGTACCTGGCCGGTGCTCCACTGTAAAGTCCATCCCCTGTAGGGAAATGGACCACCTAAGCAGTTTGGGGTTTTCACCCTTCATCTGATTTAGCCACAAGAGGGGCTTATGGTCGGTCTGAATCTTGAAGTGAGTGCCAAACAAGTATGGCCTCAGCTTCTTCAGGGCCCACACCACAGCAAAGGCCTCCCTCTCAATAGCTGACCAATTCTTCTCTCTGGGGGTCAACCTTCTGCTAATAAAAGCAATGGGTTGGTCTTGACCATCTACATTAAGTTGTGACAGCACAGCTCCCACACCCAACTCAGAAGCATCTGTTTGGACAATAAACTCTTTGGAGTAGTCAGGACTTTTCAGGATAGGTGCAGAGCACATGGCCTCCTTCAGGTCATCAAATGCCTTTTGACAGCTTACTGTCCACTGAACCTTTTTGGGCATCTTCTTGGATGTCAGATCATTAAGAGGAGTCACAATGGACCCATAGTTCTTAACAAACTTCCTGTAATACCCAGTCAAGCCCAAGAAAGCTCGAACTTGAGTCTGGGTGGTTGGAGGGGACCAATCCTTGATGGACTGTATCTTACTCTCCAGTGGTTGAACTTGGCCCCCACCTACAAGGTGGCCCAAATACACAACCTTACTCTGCCCTATCTGGCACTTAGTAGCCTTGATAGTGAGGCCTGCCCTTTGCAGAGCCTCAAGAGCCTTCTTCAGGTGGATCAGGTGATCCTCCCAGGTGGAACTAAAGACAGCAATGTCATCAAGATATGCTGCGCAAAAGTCATCCAACCCAGTAAGGACTTGGTTCACCAGCCTTTGGAAGGTGGCAGGTGCATTCTTCAGACCAAAGGGCATCACCACAAACTGATAATGCCCACCTGGGGTTGAGAATGCTGTTTTGGCCTTAGACTCCTCAGCTAACCTGATTTGCCAATAGCCAGCTGTCAAGTCAAATGTGCTCAAAAACTTTGCAGAAGCTAGTTTGTCTATGAGCTCATCTGCCCTTGGAATAGGGTGTGCATCTGTCCTGGTGACAGCATTGAGTCCTCTGTAGTCCACACAGAACCTCATCTCTCTCTTGCCATCTTTGGTGTGAGGTTTGGGGACCAGAACCACTGGGCTAGCCCAGGGGCTCTCTGAGGGTTCAATAACACCTAATTCCAGCATTTTATGTACCTCAGCCTTTATACAGTCCCTGACGTGGTCAGGTTGTCTGTAAAGTTTGTTCTTTACAGGCAGACTGTCACCAGTGTCCACAACATGGGTACACCAGTCAGTTTGACTAGGTATCAAGGAAAACATATGTGAAAATGATTGTAGAACCTGTCTACATTCAGTCTGCTGATGGGCAGTGAGGTTGCCTCCAAGGGTCACTCCTTCAACTGAGCCATCTTCAGGGTTCTGAGACAACAGGTCTGGGAGAGGGTCACTCTCTTCCTCCTGTCCCTCATCTGTAGCCATGAGCAAGCCCATGTCTGCCCTGTCAACATATGCTTTAAGCCTGTTAACATGGAGTACCCTGTGGGGACTCCTGGGAGTTCCTAGGTCGACCAAGTAGGTGACCTCTCCCTTCTTTTCCAGGATTGTATGGGGTCCAGACCATTTGTCTTGGAGTGCTGCTGGGGCCACTGGCTCCAACACCCATACCTTCTGTCCTGGCTGATACTCAACCAAGACAGCCTTTTGGTCATGCCAAGCTTTCTGTAAGGCCTGGCTTGCCTCAAGGTTTTTAGATGCCTTCTCCATATACTCAGCCATCCTGGAGCGGAGACCAAGTACATAGTCCACTATGTCTAGCTTAGGCTTTTTGAGAGGTAACTCCCATCCTTCCTTCACCAAACACAGTGGGCCTCTCACAGGGTGCCCAAACAACAATTCAAAGGGGCTGTAGCCAACTCCTTTTTGTGGGACCTCTCTGTAAGCAAACAGAAGGCAGGGTAGAAGGATATCCCATCTTCGCCTGAGCTTTTCAGGTAATCCTTTGATCATACCCTTTAGGGTCTTGTTGAATCTCTCAACAAGCCCATTGCATTGTGGGTGATAAGGGGTGGTGAACTTGTAGTTGACACCACATTCCTTCCACATAGCTGTCAAGTATCCTGACATAAAGTTGGTACCTCTGTCAGATACTACCTCCTTAGGAAACCCCACTCTGGAGAATACTCCCAGCAGGGCCCTGGCCACAACAGGAGCTGTAGTGGTCCTAAGGGGAATTGCCTCTGGATACCTGGTGGCATGATCCACTACCACCAGTATAAATCTGTGCCCAGATGCAGTGGGAGGATCCATGGGACCCACTATGTCTATTCCCACTCTTTCAAAGGGAACCCCCACCACAGGTAGTGGTATCAGGGGGGCCTTTGTTGTGCCACCTGATTTGCCACTGGCTTGGCAGGTAACACAGGAGCGACAAAACTCCTTTGTATCTTCATTCATATGAGGCCAGTGAAAGTGAGGGACAAGTCTGTCCCAGGTCTTGTTCTGGCCTAGGTGTCCTGCTAAAGGAATATCATGGGCCAAGGTAAGAAGGAAGCCCCTAAATTGCAGAGGTATAACCAACCTCCTGGTTGCACCAGGCTTGGGGTCTCTAGCCTCTGAATAAAGGAGCCCTTCATCCCAATACACTTTATGGGTACCTTGAGCATTCCCAGCAGCCTCAGCAGCAGCCAGCTGTCTGAGGGGTTCAAGAGAGGGACAGGATAACTGAGCCTGCCTCAAGTCAGCCCTTGAAGGTCCCCCTGTCCCCAGAAACTCAACCTGATCAGGTTCAAGCTCTTCAGGGACAGTTCCTTCAGGGTCCTCTAGATCAGCTTCCTGGGAAGGCTGATCATCACTCTGAGGCAGGGGGGAAGGCACAGCCTTGACCCTCCTGTTCTTCTTCTTGGTAGGTGCTTGGTCCATTGTTCCAGGATCCAAGACCTGTGGTTCAGTGAGGCACTTTTTGGCCTGTGACCTGGTCACAGCAAGGACATGTGATGATATACCTAACATCTCTGCATGAGTCCTGTACTCCACTTCTGACCATAGAGAACTCTCTAGGTCATTGCCCAACAAACATTCTACTGGGAGGTCTGCACTAACCACAACCCTTTTGAGGCCAGTTACCCCTCCCCATGAGAAGTTAACAACTGCCACACTATGTGAAGTAGTGGCATTGCTGGCATTGGTCACCAGGTAGTTCTCACCTGGTATGTACTGTCCAGGATCCACAAAGCCTGGTGTCACCATAGTGACACTGGCACATGTGTCCCTGTAGGCTTGAGCCACTTTGTCATTAATTAAAGGAGTCTGTCTGTACTTGCCCAGGTTACTGGGGCTCACAGTCAGGGACAAATCAATGTCCCCATCACAGATCAAGACTGCCTGTGTAAGGGTTCTGTCTAAGTCAGAATCTCCTTCAGTTCCCATAGTGATTCCCACTACACCCTTTGTCTGGGGACCAACACTGCTAACAGTAGTACTGGGAGCAGGTGCCTTAGGGGCAACAGTGTTGGGGGCTCCACCCTTTTTGCAATCACTAGTCCAGTGAGTTGTATTTTTACAATGATTGCACCAGGGTTTCTTCTGACCTTCTTTCTTCTTCTTGGACTGTTGGGACCCACCCTCCTTAGCAGTAGTTTGGGGCCCTGTTGAAGACTTCTGGTCTTTAGGTTTCTGATCTCCACCCTTTTGGTCTGTTTTCTTCTGATCACCCCCTTGGCCCTGGTTCTGGTTCTTTTGCTTAACCCTGGTTCTGACCCATTTGTCTGCCTTCTTTCCCAATTCTTGGGGAGAGGTCAGATCAGAGTCAACCAAGTGTTGATGCAGTTGCTGGTTTTGACAGTTATTTAAAATCTGTTCTCTCATCATCAAATTATACAATCCTGTAAAATCAGATACCTTACTTCCCAGCAACCAACCCTCCAAAGCCTTAGTGGCACATTCAATGTATTCAGACCAGTCCTGAGTCTGTGTCTTTTGGGTGTCTCTGAACATTAACCTGTACTGTTCAGTGGTTAAGCCTAACCCATCTACCAGAACACTCTTCAGGACTCTGTAGTTTCTGACATCCTCTTCTCTAACAGTGAGGAGTCTGTCTCTGCCTCTTCCTTCAAAGGAGAGCCAGAGGATTGCTGCCCACTGGTCTTCAGGAACCTGCTGTACTTTGCAGGCTCTCTCAAGAGCAGTTATCCACTTGTGGATGTCATCCCCACTTTTGTAGGGGGGCACAACCTTAGACAGGTTTCTATTGTCGAAAACCCTATCTTTGTCCTTAGGGACAATGCTGCCACCAGTGGGTATAGACCCACTCTCTTTATGCTGTCTAGCCTTGCTAAGTTTCTCTTCCATCAGGGCTACTTCTAGCTCCTGCTTCCTGATCCTCAGCTGAGCCTCTTGCATCTTGGCCTCATGTTCCCTCCTCTGAGGGGTGGTCATCCTTCTCCTGGAGTGACCTTGAGAGCCTCTAGAGCCATGGGAAGCATGGGAGTCACCTGAGCGATTCCTTTGCCTTCCAAGCCCTGTGTTAAGTCCACTGGGGAGATCCAGTGGGTTGAACCCACTGTCAGTCCCCAATAGCCTTGGTTTAGCTGGGCCAAGTATAATACTTGGCACTGGGCTAGTTCTCCCTTCATCCTCACTACTGTCAGTATCCTTTTCACTCTCATCCTCTGTGGTAGGCATCCCATCTAAGGGGTGACTATTGGAACTGGGTACCTCTGTAGTATCTTCAGAAGGGGGGCCTCCTGTTCCTGACCCTAAGGGGGCTAACTGGGAAGCTTTCTTGAGTGCTCTCTGATTCTCATCATTCTGTAAGAGCTCTCTGAGCTCAGCAGAGTTTGGGTTCTTGGGCTGTTTAAGGCCTCTAAGAGTTGCCAAATGCCTGAGCTCATTCTGATTAAGGGTAGCAAAGCTGGATGGTGCCCTCTGGGGGTCACTCTCAACAGAGATGGGTACAGTGGACCCCTCTGCCCCGGCCATTGCTCTTAAGTGTGGGTGGATGTGTTGCAATCTACCTACACTTGGGTTTACCTACTAAACCTATCTAGTAGTTGTAGTCAGGGTGTGCTACTCCCTTTGCTCTACAACAACTAAGTTCAGTAGAACTTAAGTATATCTAATCTTGTTTTATATGTACCTACAGGTACCTATGTGATCTTTCAATTGGTAACCAAGAGATTACAATGGTAAAACACAGCAAGCTCAAATCCAACCGCTGCTCACCAATGTGAGAAGTTGGCCTGGTATATGCTGTTCACTAGTTCTAGTGACCACCTTGTACCATGCCAAGCAACCCTTATGGTGTGGTTGTAAGTCAACCTTTTCGGACTAGCTGCCCTAGTGGTAGCGTAGGCTAAGCAGTCTTTGAGGCTAAACTCGTGAAGCGTGTTAAGCAAGCTGTTTTACCAATAGTAACCCCCTTTTATACCAATGAAAGGACACCACACAGATATATATTCAAAATATATATGTATTTATTTCTCAAAGTAACCCCTAGTCTCTTTATGAGCACAGGAGCACAAATCGTCAAACAAGATTACAGTAGAATACACAGAAGTTGCACTTTATATGGATAGGCCCTGGTGGCCACTCAAACCATATACTAAAATAGTGGTATAAGTACCACGAACAGAAAAGGGAAAAGGCCTAGGGCCTCTAGAATCGCTGGGCCTACAAGGAGCTAACGTCAGTTAGTGACCAGGAGGTCCACGGGTGGCGTGTGCAGAGCAAATAGTCACACGCGGGCTCCCATAGGTTTCAATGGGTGCGTAAAAAGTACAAAGTTACTGCAAAAGGAATCTTCCGGATGACCTAGGAACTTAAGATTTGGAACACAGGCACTAGAGATGTATTACTACACATGGGCACCGGAGTACCAGCTTTACCTCACCCACAGGAAGCGGGTGCATAGGCCTCGAAGTGCGTCGGGTTTCTTCTATCTGTTCCGTGGGGCCTGTAGACAAAAGTGCTGCAGGCGGTCGGTCGGGAAGAGATGCAGTGGATCCAAGAGTGGATCGGAGATGTTGAAGACCTGTAAGCAGAGGGGACAGTGTTCACAGTCACTAGCCAGTGACCAGCGTGGCACCAGGTGGGTACCAGGCGATGTCGGGTGCAAACAGGTGATGAGGGGTAGCTTGTCTCCGCAGCCACGTGGTCCCTGAAGGTCGACGACGTCCAGGAGTCGGCTCACGAGCTGTCCCACGCAGGCTCTCGCTGTCGGCGGTGTCGGCGACTTGATCGAAGCAAACAAGCCTTGGCAAAAGCAATTGCAGGAGGATTCGGAAATCAGCTGTTGGTTCTGACCAGCAAGGTCAGAGGGATTGCTCCTTTGGAGGGGAGCAAGGGCCAGTCTGGAGCAACCAGACCAGCGGTGTTTGTCGTAGATTTCGTCGCCAAGATGGCCACTAGCCAGCGGGCCAGCAACCGGTTAGGCGCGTCGAGTGGCAAAATGCAGAAGGGCCCCACGCAGATCGTGGAGATGCTGGAGGGCTCACCTTTGGTGCAGATGCTGCTCGAGGGTTGGGCTTCTCAGGACCCAAAGCACAACTTGGAGGGAGCCTCGGTTGTTGCACTGGTCAGCTTGTCGTAGTCGTTCCAAGATGGCTGGCTCCACGTGTCTCGGTGCCTCCACGGGTCTCCTCTTTTCAGGGACTGTGGATCGGGCGGTGAGAGGTCTGGAGGTCCAGGTCTTGTCAGTCTCTGGGCTCGGGCTCCGGCGGGAGGCGGCGGCAAAGCAGACGGTGATTCGCTGGATGGTGCTTGCGTTAGCAAGGTGGTCACTCCCTGACCACAGGGGAGATTTTCTTCAGTCTTCTGTGCAGCAGAATGTCGAAGTTCCCGTCTTCTTCTTAGTTTCAAGTTGATTCCAGGATGTCTGAAGTCTTAGGACACAGCTCCTACCTTTAAGCGGATTCTAGGGGCCGGACTACCTGCTAGGTCCCTCCCTAAGGGTGGGACCAGGAAGGGGGGTGGTTACACCCCCAATCCTTTGTCCAGCTCGCCCCAGGCCCGGGACTGGTGTGCCCCAGGACCGGTTTGAACTGGCATATGCACCGAGGCTCCTTGTGAGCCACAGGCATGTCTGGTTTCTTTCAAGCCCTACCTGACCAATACACAAAATCCTGTCTGGGGTGGTGCACGCACCTCCCCTGGCAGGAAACCCTTTGTCCACACCTCCCAAGCTGGAAGGACTCCCAGCAGCAGGAGGGCAGACTTGTGTCTGTGGTGGCAGCATCCATTTTGTGGAGCTGAGGCTATGTCTGATTTTACCCGGGTTTCAGGTACTGTACATGTCGTGTCCCTCTAGAAGGGTGGAATGCTAACCCCGTCGCCAGAATTGGCGAGGGGTTAGTATTCCAATTCGTATGACACCTTACTCGACATGTTTTGATAAAGCCAAACCAAAGATAGCATTTAACCGCGAGGTTCATAATGCACTTAAGAGTATATGGTATGACGATATCTGGAAACAGTAGAAGGAAGTTGTTCCGACCCCTGCAGACAGGCTCAGCTCATGCCAGAGCACCATCTCACATGGAACCAAGCACTCTGCCTTCAGGATTGTTAAGGCCTGCCATAGGAGTGACTTATAGGTTACCAGGTGTCCCATTTAAGGTTAGGTATAGGTATACTACACCTAAGTAAGAGGTGATTACACCAACTTACCCCAGCTGAGTGATCAGCCAGTTGTGTCAAATTGTTAGGCCAAGCCTGGGGTGGCATAATACATGCTGCAGCCCCTGGCAGGCCTTGGGTACACCAATGCCCTGGGTACCTAGTGTACACTGGTACAGGGGCTGACAGGGTGATCCACTTCCAATTGGTTATGCACCTAGGGTGCATAGTTTTAATTTAGTAGAGAGAACAGCAGGCTGGGGGTCTGATTGGCAGGCCCACAGCCTCAATATGTCAAAAACCAGTGAAGCAAAAAGCAAAAATTTGGGGTGACCATAGGATAGCAGACCCTACTCTCCTACAGTGCTTCAGACTGAGTTTCCGGGAACGGCAACAATGTGGCCGGATTTAACGTTACACACCTCTTTAACGTAATATGAGGAGCCAAAAGCGTCAACTCATATCCCGTTAAACGAGCACTGGTCAAATGCTGCGTCTTTGTCTGATTAAGCAGGGCATCAACAGCATGGGGGACTAATACCAACAGTTTGTGAGATAACACAATTCCCTCGCTTTGGCGTATTGACACAGCTGTCGCCGCAACCGAGCGAAAACAACCAGGCAATGCTCGGGCAACAGGATCAAGTACAGCCGAAAAATATGCACAAGGGCGTTGCTTGTCGCCGTGCATCTGCACTAAAACTGATAATACACATCCATCTTTCTCATGCACGTACAGTGAAAAGAGCTTCGTATAATCAGGGGTCCCTAACACTGGTGCTGAACAAAGGGCTTGTCGCAATTGCTGGAAGGCAACTTCACACTCATTTGACCAGGGAAGAGGGATTGGTAATGTCCTTTGTCAAAAGGGCTAACAATGGTTTAGCTATGTGTGAAAATCCCAATATCCATTGCCTACAAAAAGAAACAAGACCCAAAAATGCACGCACGTCCTTCTGTGTGGAAGGCACTGGCGTGTCCAAAATTGCTTGAATACGATCCGGTGTGAGTGCACGCCCCTCCTTAGACAAAAGGTGACCCAAATAAGTCACCTTTGGTCTACAGAATTGCAATTTCTTCTTCGACACTTTGTGATTGTGAGATGCCAAAAAGGAAAGCAAGGATAACGTACTCTTCTCACACAGCGCAGGAGTGTCAGCCGCCAACAAGATGTCATCGACATATTGTATAAGGGCGACACCCTCGGGCAGAACAAAGGAATCCAATTGCCTTTTCAATGCTTGACTGTAAATACTAGGGATTTCTGTGTAGCCCTGAGGGACTCTACAAAATCTATAAGACCTATTATTCAAAGTGAAACCAAAAAGGTATCGGCTATCAGGGTGAATAGGGATCGAAAAGAAGGCATTCTTCAAATCAATAACTGAAAACGTGGTCGCCGTTGGCGGGACCAAAGTGAGTAACGTTGTGATATCAGAAACCACTGGATACTGAGGTATCACAATCTTGTTCACTTCCCTTAAATCAATGATAAACCGATAAACCCTGGCATCCGTATCTTTCTTCAAAATGGATAAGATAGGACTGTTGCAAACATTATAGGGAACTTCTTCCACTACCCCCACCTTAATCAAATCCTGCACAATCTGAATAAGTGCCTCCTCCCCCTCCTGGGAAATGCGATACTGAGGGAGGCGCGGTAACACCGCACCCTCCTGGACACTAATATGGACATGGGGAATCACCATCTGTCCCACATCAGAATCTGAAGTAGCCCACAAAGAATGAGGGAGGGAAGATAATACAGTATCCTCCGCGACCACACACATCCGGTCTGTCATAGGGTGATTATCGTTCAAGATCACACGCACTCCAGTAGGGGAGCAGCGGATCGTGGCTCTGAAGTGCTTGAGCATATCAAGACCCATAATGTTGTCAGGCGTGTTCGGGGCAAGCAAAAACGGACAGGGTGCGGAAAAGTGGTCAACATGGAATGCAAGGGGTCGGGAAAGAGGGCTTCGAGAGAGTGTACCATCAAACCCTACCGATGTAACCATTAAGCCAGATGGGGGAGCCCTCGGAACCAATTGTTTGGACAGCGCACTACGCGTAGCTCCTGTATCAACTAGGAACCGATCAGTAGAACCCAAAACCTTTTCTGAAACATAAGGACCCTTCTGATCAACCGGCACTTCAACTGATTCTAACCCCCATCCAACGCATTCCTATGCATGTGGCTGTTAGAGTCGGGGATCTCCGGTTGGCGCAAGGTTGCCCTTGTGTCAAGCAGGAACCCTCTCCTCCACGTCAGGGCGCAGGATAACCCCTTGCGAATGACCCTTGCTCACCCTCTAGGTGCGTGGCGTGAGCAGCCAAGGCGATTCCTCAGGCGTTGTTGGTTAAGCACTTACAACCACACACACAGTAAATACATCAATCCCCCCAGAAACGGACACCAGACTTGGATATATATAAAAATACGCTTCTTTATGTAAAAATAGGTATATATATCTCAGCAGACTTATCACAAGACCAATAACGTTTTCGCTAGGCCACCAGGTTATAAAGCAGGCAAATGTTCTTTGTTCGTAGTTTCAAATGGATACTTTGTAGTCTCTTGCAAATGTTACTTGTAGTTCCAGTACTCACAGAGATCGGCTCCTGCGAACGGGGAAATAAGGCGTTGCGGGCCCCGAGCCCGATACTGGAACTTCTTTCGTGAGGTGGAGAGTCGGCACAGATCGGTGCGACTCTCAGCTTGAGAAGTGGTCTTGGGTCCTCGATCAGCGGGTGTGGGCAGGTAGGCAGGCGCGGCCAGCGACCCTCAGCACGGCGGTGCAGGGGGGTCTCCACAGCGGGGGCGGCGCGGCCTGAGATGTCCGGGGATAGCGAAGCGGGGTCACAGGGCACAGTCAGTGCAGCTGGATGACCCGGCGTAGATCACAGTCGTCGGACGGCTTCCGGCGGGAGGGGTGATAGCGCGTTCAGCGCGCTCCAGTGGCAGGCGGTGACAGGGGTGCAGGCGGCCTAGCCCGGGGACAGAGAGCGGCTCGGAACGGAGCGGGGCTCTCACGGGGATGCGGCAGGCGAGCTCCTGAGTGTCACGGTCCTAGGAGGGGCGAGGAGGGGCGCAGTCTCTTTTCCAGCGGGATGCCCACACGGCTCGAATCGGAGGATGAGCAAAAGCACAGAGAACCCACTGGTCCTGGGGTTCAGTTCAGGGGGCAAGCTCAGATCAAGCCCTTGGAGAATGTTTAAAGCACAAAGCAGCAAAGTCTTTTCAGTAGTCTCTTCCTCTCCTTCCTCAGCAAGGCAAGCAGCAGGCCAGCTCCTCCAGTGTCTCCTTCTCCTTCTAGTCGGGCAGAGGTTCTTTGTGGTAAAACAGGATTCTGATTTCTTAGGAGCCAGGCTCCTACTTTTATACCATGATTCTTTTGTTCTTTAGCGCCAGGGGGCCTAGGCCTGGCTCAGTCCAGTTCTGGAGCACTTTGTTATGGTGACTCTGCTCTTTCCTTTCAGCAGCAGGGCAGAGACATCAGCGGCGCCGGCTTTGTGGTGGCAGAGCACAGGTCTATTCAAGAGTCAAGGTGTACTCCTCCCACCCATCCTGGTGTCATCTCCCTACCCACCACTTGGCAGCCAACCTGTCTCTGGGGATCCCCCCACCCTGCTCCTTACTGTTGCTAGGCAGAACACACACACACAGCAGAGGCGGACTGAGATGGTCAGGTCAGTAAATACTAACTTTCTAAAAGTAGTATTTACAAACCCAGGATATTAAAATAAACTTGACTACAAGAAGTATTTTATTATTCTGAGTTCAGGCATACTAAACTTGACACTCTACCATGCTCTCTGAGTCCACTGGGGTCACAGCGTTGGCGTGATCCCAGCAGCCCATTCTGGCCTATGGAGAGCAGGTAGCCTTCAATAGTGAAAAACGGAAAGGGCTGTAATTCACTACTAAGACATGCCACACACATCAGGGCATGTCCTACCTTATGCCTACAATGCACCCTGCCCTTGGGCCTACCAGAGGGGTGGCTAATATGTAGGTAAGGGAAGGTTTAGGGACTGGCAAGTGGGGGCACTTGCGCAGTCAGCGCGACGGTCCCGGACCGCGCACAGGGTCTGCGGTGGCAGACCCTAGACACATTTTACAAGGCCGCTTTCTGTGGGTGGCGCACCCAGCGCTGCAAGCCCACCAGCAGCATTGGCATTCACAAGCCCTGGCACCCCTGGTGCACTTTACTGGGGACTGACAGTGAATCCAATAAACCAATCGTGAACATCAATTTACAGATACACTTTACCTTGGAAGCACTTGCACTGCGGCACGGATTAGCCGTGGCGCAGTGCCCTGAGCGGACAACACCAGCAAAACAATCGAGGCACACCATCAAAAAGTGGAAGGGAAACTCACGCCAAGGTGCCAGGTCTAACACGTGTCCCCTCCAGCTGAAATGTGGGGAGAACTACCCTTGCCCAGGGGGTTCCTCGTCACTAAGGCGGAAATACCTGGACAGACCGTCAGCGTTGGCGTGATCTGTACCAGGACGGTGTTCCACCGTAAAGTCCATACCCTGTAGGGAGATGGACCACCTCAACAGCTTCGGGTTCTCACCCCTCATTTGCATCAACCATCTGAGGGGCCTGTGGTCCGTCTGAACCCGGAAGTGAGACCCAAACAAGTAGGGTCTTAGCTTCTTCAGCGCCCAGACCACAGCAAATGCTTCTCGCTCAATTGCACTCCACCTACTTTCCCGTGGAAGTAACCTCCTACTGATGAAGGCTACGGGTTGGTCCCAGCCCTCCTCAGTCATCTGTGAGAGAACAGCCCCTACACCATGCTCTGAAGCGTCTGTCTGCACTAGGAATTCCTTGGAGAAGTCAGGGGCCAAGAGCACGGGTGCCGTGCACATGGCAGTCTTCAGGGTGTCGAAAGCTTTCTGACAGGTGTCAGTCCAAATCACGTTCCTGGGCTGCTTCTTGGAAGTCAGCTCTGTCAAGGGGGCAACAATCGTTCCATAGCCCTTGACAAACCTCCTGTAGTACCCAGTGAGCCCCAGGAAGGCCCTCATTGCGGTCTGCGTCTTGGGGGGTTCCCAAGCAAGGATGGTCTCAATTTTGGGTTGCAAGGGTGCCACCTTGCCACTCCCCACTTGGTGTCCCAAGTACACCATGGAACCCTGCCCGATCTGGCACTTGCTTGACTTGATCGTGAGGCCTGCTCGGCGCAGAGCCATCAACACTTTCCAGAGGTGGCGCAGGTGTTCGGGCCAGGTGGCACTGAACACTGCGATGTCATCCAGGTAGGCGGCACTGAACGCATCCAGCCCAACCAGTACCTGGTTGACCAACCTCTGAAAGGTGGCAGGGGCATTCTTCATCCCAAATGGCATGACTCGGAACTGGGAGTGCCCATCTGGTGTAGAGAATGCTGACCTCTCTTTGGCCCCATCGGTCAAGGCGATCTGCCAGTACCCAGACGTTAAATCGAACGTGCTGAGGAACCGGGCATCCCCCAGCCGATCAATGAGCTCATCAGCTCTGGGGATGGGGTGCGCGTCAGTCTTCGTCACTGAATTGAGTCCTCTGTAGTCCACACAGAACCGGAGTTCAGGTGTGGCTCCCGGCGCAGCAGCTTTGGGGACCAAGACCACGGGGCTGGACCAAGGACTGCTGGAGGACTCAACCACCCCTAGCGCAAGCATCTTGGAGACCTCCTCCTTGATGCAAGCTCTGACCCTGTCAGTTACCCTGTAAGCCTTGTGCTTCACAGGTAAGCTGTCTCCTGTGTCCACATCATGGACGCACCAATCTGTGACACCAGGAACCAGGGAGAATCTATCGGAAAACTGCCCCAGCAAGTGGCGGCAATCTTCCTGTTGTTCGGGCGTCAGGGTGGGTGAGAGGTTAACTCCATCCACTGACCCATCTTTCTCAGAGGCCACTAAGAGGTCAGGAAGAGGCTCGGTCTCCTCTTCCATTCCATCATCAGTGGCCAGCAGCATGCCCACTTCGGTCCTCTCTAAGTGGGGCTTAAGGCGGTTAACATGAAGGACCCCCAAAGGGTTCCTGGGAGACCGCATGTCCACCAAGTAGGTGATAGGACTTTTGCGCTCCACAACCTCAAATGGACCTGTCCACTTATCCTGAAGTGCACAAGGCTCCACTGGGGCCAAGACCCACACCTTTTGTCCAGGTTGAAGCTCTACCAGAGTGGCATTCCGGTCGTACCACCGCTTCATCTCCTCCTGGCTGGCTTCCAGATTTGCCTCAGCAAGTTGCCTGAAACGCCGAGTCTGGTTTCGGAAGGCCAGCATGTAACTCTATACATTCTGGGGAGGTTTCCTGGGAGATTGCTCCCAGCCTTCCTTTACCAAACTCAGAGGTCCTCTTACCGGGTGACCATACAGAAGCTCGAAGGGGCTGAATCCTAGAGACTTCTGTGGCACCTCTCGGTAAGCGAAGAGCAGGCATGGCAAGAGGACGTCCCCCTTACGCCTCATTGGACCGTCCAGGCCCATGATCATGCCTTTGAGGGTTCGGTTGAATCTCTCAACCAACCCATTTCCTTGGGGGTGGTAAGGAGTGGTGAACTTGTAAGTTACCCCACACTCCTTCACCAGGGATTTCATATATGTGGATATGAAATTGGTCCCCCTGTCGCTCACCACCTCTAGAGGGAATCCCACTCGGGAGAAAATTCCCATCAGTGCCCGTCCCACCACGGGGGCCGTCACTGTCCTCAGAGGGATGGCTTCAGGGTACCGGGTGGCATGGTCCACCAAGACCAGGATGAACCTGTTGCCCAGGGCTGTCTTGGGGTCCAGAGGCCCCACAAAATCAATACCCACTCGTTGGAATGGCGTACCGACCACAGGGAAAGGTTGCAGAGGAGCCTTGTGCTTCCCTCCGCTCTTACCACTTGCCTGGCAAGTCTGACAGGTTCTGCAGTAGGAATCTGAATTCTTGTGCATTTGGGGCCAGTAAAAGTGGGTGACAAGCCTGTCATAGGTCTTGTCCATCCCCAAATGTCCTGCTAACGGCACATCATGAGCCAGCCCCAGTAGGAAGGTTCTGAACTTCTGGGGTACCACCAGCACACGGGCTGACCCAGGTTCAGCAGCCTTAGGCTCGGAATACAGGAGGTCACTCTCCCAGTACACGTAGTGTGTTTTGGCCTGAACACCATTGGCCTGGTCTGCAGCCTGCTGCCGCATACCTACGAGAGAAGGGCATTCTTTCTGCTCCCTGCAGAATTCCTCCCTGGAGGGACCTCCTTCTTGCTGCCAATGGGTCAGCTCAGGCAGGTCTCCCAGTTCGGCAATCTGTTCCCCGGTAGGATCCAGAGCATCCCCCTCAGGGTCTGCTTCCTCCTGGGCCGTGGGAACTTCGGGGGCCGGTTTCCCGCGCCTCCTGCGCCTTCTCCCTAAGGCCGGTTCCTGGACCTCTCCCTCAGGCTCCAGGACCCTCTCAACACCCCTACTGGCTGCCATGGACCGGGTGGTCACGCACGCCCAGTCGGGTAGACCCACCATCCTCAGATGCGTGGTCTTCTCCACCTTTTCCCAAGGGGAGCTCTCAAGGTCGTTCCCTAGCAGACAGTCTACAGGCATGTCAGTTCTCACAGCGACTTGTAGAGTACCAGAGACCTCCCCCCACTCAAAGGGAACTTGAGCCATTGGACAACGACTCTCTATGTTGTCAGCATTGACAACCCTACAGTAGGCATTGGGTACAATCTGCTCTTGAGACACCAGGTGTTGCCTCACCGAGGTCACGCTGGCTCCTGTATCTCTAAGAGCCTCAACCTTCTTTCCATTGATGGTCACTACTTGCCCATATTTCTTAGTGTTAGAGGGCAAGTAAGTTTTGGGGACCATCTCACTGTCTCCTAGCGAGACTAGGGTCATCTGCCCGGAACCCCCACCCTCCTGGACTGCTACCTCCTCCCCAAAGTTAACACTAGCTACTTGCCGGGGTGGAGCACCAGTGGGTGCGGTCTTACCAAACAGGCGACACTTAGGATCAGAGGCAATGTGACCCGGGTCACCACACCTATAACAATTGAAGGGCCCCTTTGGAACAGGTCTACCTGTCGGGGCCCCGTTCTGCTGCGGGGGTGGGGGAGGCTGAGAACCCTTCTGCTGGTTCCCTTGGGAATTACTTTGGGGGCCTTTTTGGAACCCCTTCTGTTTACCCTTGTCCCCCCCACTCTTCTGCTGGGGACCCTGCCCACCTTTGGCGGAGTCTCCCACTTGACCCTTGTGGACCCTGGTGCTGAGCCAGCGGTCCGCCTCCTCAGCAAGCTTCCTCGGGTTGGACAGCTTGCTATCAATCAGGTGCTGGCGTAGCTCAGGAAAACATTGACTGCACAAGTGCTCCCATGCAATTAAATCAAGCAGCCCTTGATAATCATTCACTTTGCTACCCTTCACCCAACCATCCAGCGCTCTGCAGAAAAAGGTTACATACTCCACATACGTACTCTCAGGGATCTTCTTCGTCTCCCTGAACCGCTGTCTATATAGCTCCGGAGTTAACCCATACCTGTTCATTAAAGCTTCCTTCATATGGGGGTATGAGGCTTGGAGATCTAAGGGTAAATCTAACAGTGTGTCACGCCCTTCAGCAAGGAACCTTCCCCACAACCCCGCTCCCCAGTCTTTCTCAGGGACCCGGTGTGAAGACATGGCCACCTCGTAGGCTCTAAACCACTGCCCTATGTCATCCTTTCTAAAATACTCCTTTACTACATCTTTGGGGATGTACACCTTGGACTCTACCTGCACCGGTGGAGTGCTGCCACCAGAAGGAGCGGTGTCCAAACTTTTCGCCTTCAGCTCCAACTCCTTCAATCTTATATCATGATCCATTTGGCGTTGTTGTGCCTCCAGGGCCAACTTCTGCTTTTCCATTTCAATTTGTCCTGCCAACTTTGCCATCTCCATTGCATGCGCCCTGTCTGCTGCCCTGTCTGCCAGCTCCTCTGGCGACCGGACTCTGCTGGGCTCCTCAAGGTTGTCGGGTGAAACGATGTCCCCCGCATTCCGTGGGTCTCGTGACTCCTTCCAGGCTCTCAACGCCTTGGTGTACTGGGTCTTCCTCTTGAATACAGCATGGGGGACTCTGAATTTTACACTGTAGCCTTTCAATTGCTCCATCGTGTAGCCTTCCAGTCTCTCCCAATCCACCTCATCTATTCCCGAAATCACAGAGAGTGCTCTTCCAGCGGAGAGTGAGCTAGGCATGGTTGCAGTAACGGCAGATGTCTCAACAAAGTTCAACAAATAAAAACCTGTGGCTGCGTTATCTGGTCTGCTCTCACTATCTGGTGATTAATAATTCACTGTATGCAAATTACAAGTGCAAATCCGAAATCCCAGACGCTGCCAACAATGTTAGAGTCGGGGATCTCCGGTTGGTGCAAGGTTGCCCTTGTGTCAAGCAGGAACCCTCTCCTCCACGTCAGGGCGCAGGATAACCCCTTGCGAATGACCCTTGCTCACCCTCTAGGTGCGTGGCGTGAGCAGCCAAGGCGATTCCTCAGGCGTTGTTGGTTAAGCACTTACAACCACACACACAGTAAATACATCAATCCCCCCAGAAACGGACACCAGACTTGGATATATATAAAAATACGCTTCTTTATGTAAAAATAGGTATATATATCTCAGCAGACTTATCACAAGACCAATAACGTTTTCGCTAGGCCACCAGGTTATAAAGCAGGCAAATGTTCTTTGTTCGTAGTTTCAAATGGATACTTTGTAGTCTCTTGCAAATGTTACTTGTAGTTCCAGTACTCACAGAGATCGGCTCCTGCGAACGGGGAAATAAGGCGTTGCGGGCCCCGAGCCCGATACTGGAACTTCTTTCGTGAGGTGGAGAGTCGGCACAGGTCGGTGCGACTCTCAGCTTGAGAAGTGGTCTTGGGTCCTCGATCAGCGGGTGTGGGCAGGTAGGCAGGCGCGGCCAGCGACCCTCAGCACGGCGGTGCAGGGGGGTCTCCACAGCGGGGGCGGCGCGGCCTGAGATGTCCGGGGATAGCGAAGCGGGGTCACAGGGCACAGTCAGTGCAGCTGGATGACCCGGCGTAGATCACAGTCGTCGGACGGCTTCCAGCGGGAGGGGTGATAGCGCGTTCAGCGCGCTCCAGTGGCAGGCGGTGACAGGGGTGCAGGCGGCCTAGCCCAGGGACAGAGAGCGGCTCCGGACGGAGCGGGGCTCTCACGGGGTTGCGGCAGGCGAGCTCCTGAGTGTCACGGCCCTAGGAGGGGCGAGGAGGGGCGCAGTCTCTTTTCCAGCGGGATGCCCACACGGCTCGAATCGGAGGATGAGCAAAAGCACAGAGAACCCACTGGTCCTGGGGTTCAGTTCAGGGGGCAAGCTCAGATCAAGCCCTTGGAGAATGTTTAAAGCACAAAGCAGCAAAGTCTTTTCAGTAGTCTCTTCCTCTCCTTCCTCAGCAAGGCAAGCAGCAGGCCAGCTCCTCCAGCGTCTCCTTCTCCTTCTAGTCGGGCAGAGGTTCTTTGTGGTAAAACAGGATTCTGATTTCTTAGGAGCCAGGCTCCTACTTTTATACCATGATTCTTTTGTTCTTTAGCGCCAGGGGGCCTAGGCCTGGCTCAGTCCAGTTCTGGAGCACTTTGTTATGGTGACTCTGCTCTTTCCTTTCAGCAGCAGGGCAGAGACATCAGCCGCCCCGCAGGGGGCGGCGCCGGCTTTGTGGTGGCAGAGCACAGGTCTATTCAAGAGTCAAGGTGTACTCCTCCCACCCTGTAACGCCCTGAACGTCTCAGGATCGTTTAAGAGACACGACAATGAGGACGCAACCACTTGTGAAGGGTTAGTTCTTTTAATGAAGGCAAATAAAATCAAAGAACAAACAAAAGTTATAGTCACTGGAATCCTCCAGGCTAAGTACGTTACCAGTCCACAGCACGGATGGTCCTAACCGTCCTCTGCATATACGCCGATCCCGGCGTATGCCAACAGAGGGCAGAAATGAAATGGCCGACAATGCCAATCGGTAGGCTGTGAGGGGCACGAAGAGTGTTGGGGAGAATCGAGGAGTCAGGGAAACACCCAGCCGGGGTCTCTACCTGAAGGGAGCAGCCGCTCAACCTCTTCCTCAGACTGCACCGGGACGCGGAGTCACCTCCTGGTGATGCGTCACCGATACCCCAATCACAAGCAAGAAGACTGAACCGAGAGCAGCCGCTCGATCGATCCTGTGGACTTCCGAGTCTGTAACGCGGCAAACACCTCCTGGTGTGCGTTACAGCTGGCAGTCCCTGTGTCTCTGGTCGGGCTGGGAGTTACGACTCCAACCAGCAAAAGCACCACTGCGCTTGGACTCAGCCGAGTCAAAAAGCGAAGCTCAATGGTTGACCGGTAGAGCTTCCGGGTCCTTCACAGGTGACGATGGGGCAAGACACGGCCCAGGGAGTAACGACTCGACCTACCTCCGTTCTTGCCTTACTGGAGCACCACTCCGGAACACTGCTCTTCACGAAGCAGGTACGTCGGTGTAAACACAATATCCGACAGCCTTGTACCTCCCGGTTCCTCCCTTTATAGGGCGTGTTTTCCTTGAGTTATGTAACAGCTCTCCTGTTTACATAAGGGCGTGTTTCCCTTGAGTTATGTAACAGCTCTCCTGTTTACATAAGGGCGTGTTTCCCTTGAGTTATGTAACAGCTCTCCTGTTTACATAAGGGCGTGTTTCCCTTGAGTTATGTAACAGCTCTCCTGTTTACATAACCTCTCAACCGCTAAGCATCCTGGGAGATGTAGTCCGTTTTCGCTGGTTACCCTTTTCCTCCCCTCGTAGGACAGGAATTCTTGACAGTACATCCTCCCTCTCAGCGGCTCCCCACGGGTCCAGCGCTGGCAGGAAAACGCCGATGGAACAAGGAGACCAAGCGCGGAGCATGAACCCCTTCAGCCGGTTCCCATGAATGCTCCTCCGGGCCATAGCCTTTCCACGCAACCAGGTACCACAGCTTCCCCCTGCGCCATTTGGACGCCCGTATGCCCGACACTTCATACTCCACCTCCGACTCCACGCATACCGGCCTAGGTGTCCCAGACGGCTTGGAGGGTGCTGGTTTGAGCAATGATACATGAAAGACAGGGTGTATCCGCAATGACTGGGGCAAGCACACCTTCACGTTCACGGGACCCATACACTTGGTAATTCGATAGGGGCCCATGTACTTGGGATGGAACACACTGTTCTTTCGAAACCTCATGTTTCTTGTGGATATCCAGACGTAGTCTCCAGTGCGGTACAGTGGCCCGGGCCTTCTCTTCCTATCTGCCGCAGCCTTGTATCTTCTCTTTGCCTCTATTAGGACAGCCCTTGAGCGCATCAACGTGTCTTTTATGTGTGCCACCCTGTCCGCTGTGGCGGGAATCCTGTCCTCTCTGAACGGATGTAGAAATGGCAAGAACCTGGGATGTTGGCCATAGTTGCTATAGAACGGAGATGACTGTGTGGAGCTGTGAGTGGCGTTGTTATAGGCTATCTCTGCAACCCATAGCAAGTCGACCCATTCTTCCCTGCCCTGGTCCACAAAACATCGCAGATACTGTTTGAGCGTTTGGTTCAGGCGCTCGGTTTGGCCGTCCGTTTGAGGGTGGTAGCTGGTGGACAGGGCGGTCTTAACATGCAGCGCAGTGCACCAAGTCTTCCAGAATTGCGCAGTAAACTGCGACCCCCGGTCCGACACGATCACCCCAGGTAATCCATGCAGTCGTACCACATTCTTTAGGAGTAGTGACGCCAATTCCCCGGCCGTAGGGACTCTCTTGCAGGGGATGAAGTGCCCCATTTTCGTCAAGTAATCCACCACCACCAGTATTGCCGTCATCCCCTGGTCTACCGGTAGGCCCACCACGAAGTCCAGTGATATGCTATCCCATGGTCTATCCGGGGTCGGAAGTGGATGTAAGAGCCCTTGGGTTCGGCCATGGTCGGCCTTCATGGTAGCACACGTAGGACACTCCTGTCCCCACCTCCTGACATCCACTCTCATGGTTGGCCACCAGAAATGCCGTCCCATGCTAGCCACCGTTTTTTCAAAGCCCAAATGACCTGCGCATGGAGAGTCATGGCACCAGATGAATGCTTGTTTCCTTAGCCTAGGCGTGGGTATCAATAGGCACCTGCCCTTCAGGGGTATCCCGTCCTTCAGCTGCCATTCTCTGTGACTGAGGAGCCACCTCCGCCATGCGAATGACCTGATTCCTCTCTTTATTCCCCTCAGGAAAGTATCCGGTTGGATAACCCCCAATACCATCCTCGGGGAAATGATGGAACGCTCGGTTGCAGGCAATGGTTCCTCCCATATCTCATCGGAAGGACCCCCGTGTGCTGTCCGATGGGCCCCGTCACCAATCGCCTTCCGTCTACCGCATAGACGTCTTCGGGTACTGCTTTGGGAAGAAGCACTAGCCCTAGCCTGCATGCCTCGTTGTGGTCCATAAACATGCCAGTGGCCCCTGAATCCACCATGGCCACAACGGGTATCCACTGGTCATGCACTCCCACGTGCACCGTGATAAACAGGTGTCGTTGTCCCTTAGTGACCGAGTTGGAAAGTGAAGGGATGGATGAGTGACTCCGAGATGCCCCTTCTCTGGTCTTGGAGTCCTCTAGTTTTCCGCCGGTATGTCCACCACGGCTGTTACCGACCGGTTGGCCCGATAACGTGACGTCTTCGGTTTGGCAGGGCATTCACGTACGTAGTGGCCTTTTTTGCCACAATATAGGCACAATCCTTGTTTACGGCGTGACTCTTTCTCCGTGGCTGTGAGGCTCGCTCGTATTGCGCTGATGTCCATGGGTTCTCCCTTGGATGCGGTGGAAGTTTCAGGACTTCCCACCGTCACATAGGATGGAAGGGATTTTCCTTTTCTCCCATGATCCCCCTTTCTTTCACTTAGCCTATGTTCCAGCCGTAATACCAGGTTGATAAGGCCCTCACATGTCTTGGGTTGAGGGTCAATATGAGCCACGGCGTCCTTGAGCTCATCGCACAGCCCTTGATGGAAGAGCGCCGTCTGTTTAGCAACAGGCCACTTGGTTTCCGCAACCAGCCTTCGGAACGCGTTGAGATACTGCACCAGGTCGTTGGATCCCTGTCTCAACTCAAGCATTTCACGGTCCGCCGTGTACGAGTCAGCCCTTCTGTCGAATACCTTCAGGAATTCCTCGCGAAAAGCACCCCAATCACATAAGAGGGGGTCGTCCCTGCTCACCAGAGGTACGGCCCATTGTGCCGCGTTTCCAGCCAAATAGGATATAAGGAAAGCCACACGAGCCTGACTCGTGGGGAACGCCTTTGGTTTGCACGATAAATGTAGCGCCACTTGTGTGAGGAATACCTGCACTGTGTTAGGATCCCCACTGTACCTCTCTGGTGTTGCCAAGGGGATGGCTACCGGCATTTCCACTACTACCGCAGGGGTCTGGTTTGTGAGGGAGGTGCTGGGCGTGAGCGGGTCCAATTGGATAGCATCCAGTCTGGCTTTTACATCGGCTGTTTCTTGCCTAGAGGCAGCCACTTCAACTTGCATGGCCGCTAAAGCAGCCAGCACATCATCAAGTGTTGCCATGTCTGTTATCGACCGGGAGACAGTTAGTGTTATTAAGGTCGGATATTTTGTAATGCCCTGAACGTCTCAGGATCGTTTAAGAGACACGACAATGAGGACGCAACCACTTGTGAAGGGTTAGTTCTTTTAATGAAGGCAAATAAAATCAAAGAACAAACAAAAGTTATAGTCACTGGAATCCTCCAGGCTAAGTACGTTACCAGTCCACAGCACGGATGGTCCTAACCGTCCTCTGCATATACGCCGATCCCGGCGTATGCCAACAGAGGGCAGAAATGAAATGGCCGACAATGCCAATCGGTAGGCTGTGAGGGGCACGAAGAGTGTTGGGGAGAATCGAGGAGTCAGGGAAACACCCAGCCGGGGTCTCTACCTGAAGGGAGCAGCCGCTCAACCTCTTCCTCAGACTGCACCGGGACGCGGAGTCACCTCCTGGTGATGCGTCACCGATACCCCAATCACAAGCAAGAAGACTGAACCGAGAGCAGCCGCTCGATCGATCCTGTGGACTTCCGAGTCTGTAACGCGGCAAACACCTCCTGGTGTGCGTTACAGCTGGCAGTCCCTGTGTCTCTGGTCGGGCTGGGAGTTACGACTCCAACCAGCAAAAGCACCACTGCGCTTGGACTCAGCCGAGTCAAAAAGCGAAGCTCAATGGTTGACCGGTAGAGCTTCCGGGTCCTTCACAGGTGACGATGGGGCAAGACACGGCCCAGAGAGTAACGACTCGAC
This sequence comes from Triturus cristatus, assembly GCF_964204655.1. Lineage (NCBI taxonomy): Eukaryota > Metazoa > Chordata > Amphibia > Caudata > Salamandridae > Triturus > Triturus cristatus. Next base: position 713,843,823 of record NC_140593.1, on the reverse strand, counting down.
CTACCTCCGTTCTTGCCTTACTGGAGCACCACTCCGGAACACTGCTCTTCACGAAGCAGGTACGTCGGTGTAAACACAATATCCGACAGCCTTGTACCTCCCGGTTCCTCCCTTTATAGGGCGTGTTTTCCTTGAGTTATGTAACAGCTCTCCTGTTTACATAAGGGCGTGTTTCCCTTGAGTTATGTAACAGCTCTCCTGTTTACATAAGGGCGTGTTTCCCTTGAGTTATGTAACAGCTCTCCTGTTTACATAAGGGCGTGTTTCCCTTGAGTTATGTAACAGCTCTCCTGTTTACATAACCTCTCAACCGCTAAGCATCCTGGGAGATGTAGTCCGTTTTCGCTGGTTACCCTTTTCCTCCCCTCGTAGGACAGGAATTCTTGACACACCCATCCTGGTGTCATCTCCCTACCCACCACCTGGCAGCCAACCTGTCTCTGGGGATCCCCCCACCCTGCTCCTTACTGTTGCTAGGCAGAACACACACACACACAGCAGAGGCGGACTGAGATGGTCAGGTCAGTAAATACTAACTTTCTAAAAGTAGTATTTACAAACCCAGGATATTAAAATAAACTTGACTACAAGAAGTATTTTATTATTCTGAGTTCAGGCATACTAAACTTGACACTCTACCATGCTCTCTGAGTCCACTGGGGTCACAGCGTTGGCGTGATCCCAGCAGCCCATTCTGGCCTATGGAGAGCAGGTAGCCTTCAATAGTGAAAAACGGAAAGGGCTGTAATTCACTACTAAGACATGCCACACACATCAGGGCATGTCCTACCTTATGCCTACAATGCACCCTGCCCTTGGGCCTACCAGAGGGGTGGCTAATATGTAGGTAAGGGAAGGTTTAGGGACTGGCAAGTGGGGGCACTTGCGCAGTCAGCGCGACGGTCCCGGACCACGCACAGGGTCTGCGGTGGCAGACTCTAGACACATTTTACCAGGCCGCTTTCTGTGGGTGGCGCAACCAGCGCTGCAAGCCCACCAGCAGCATTGGCATTCACAAGCCCTGGCACCCCTGGTGCATTTTACTGGGGACTGACAGTGAATCCAATAAACCAATCGTGAACATCAATTTACAGATACACTTTACCTAGGGAGCACTTGCACTGCGGCACGGATTAGCCGTGGCGCAGTGCCCTGAGCGGACAACACCAGCAAAACAATCGAGGCACACCATCAAAAAGTGGAAGGGAAACTCACGCCAAGGTGCCAGGTCTAACAGTGGCGAATCATGGTACCCAGAGCGGTCAGTCCCAGACATCTGATACTGGTTTTGCCGATCAAATACATTGGGTCTATCTCGTTGCTGCGCGTTAGGTTCAAAGCGAACACGATCAATAGAATTCCCTCTGAAATTCGAAAAGCCCCCTCTACCTCTCGGTGGTCCCTGACCACGTCCCTGACGAGATGCATACAACGCCAGACAATCTCTGGCCCAATGGCCTGACTGTTTACAATACGCACATTGATTCCTATTTACATCTGACCGACCCGAAGGGGGACCATAGAATCCTCCCCTACCTCTGTCTACACCCCGACGAGGCGGACCATACACTTGTGCTAACATCACCTTTGTTTTCAAATCTTTCGATTTCTTCTCCTCCTGCCCCTTCGCTTCTTGTTCCTGATGCTCATAATACTGAGCCATAGTCAGGAGGGATGCCGGAGACGAGGTGGACCAAGAACTTTCACTCGCTTTTAAACGAGCTGCTATTCCCGGTAATAAATTCGCCACATATTTATCCACAAAAAGATGGCGACCCGTATCATCGGTAAGCGACTGACCACTGAAATCATGAAATGTCTCCTCAAAGTGCGTAAAGAAATCTGAGACTGATTCATCAACCTTCTGTTTACACGAGGCTAACATATTCCAGTCAATCTTTTTAGGGGGAATGATCGTTTTCAACTTAGTCAAGATAGCATCAGGAAGATCTAAAATAATCTGCGGTGGTTTTTGCGCGGGTTTTCTCTCCTTATCCTCATCCTCAATCTCGGACCACCTAGCCTTAAAAACGGCAACATCGTCCACCTTCCGCACAGATCTCCACATATCCGGTGGTAATATGAGCCCAAAGAACAAATCTATATCTGCTAAAGTCATAGTGCAAGAACTCAAGGCCCCTTCGACCTCTTCATAAAAGGCCGCTGGATTCTTGCGGGGGTCAGGCAATGCATTCTTTAATGCCATAACATCAGCCCTATGCCAGGGGGTATAAACCCAATTATACACAAAGTATCCCTTAGCATCGGCGGAAGTAATATCCAAACTAGTTCCCGCTCCTTTAGGAGGAACATACAAAGGTGCTGCCTCTCGCATCAGTTTAGCATGCACTAGTTCGCTCTTATCTGAGTGGGAGGAGGTAGATGACTGGTCATCGCCGATACGTGGATTCGACTGCTCCTCCTCCCCTGCCTTTAGGCGCGCTCTCTCTTTAAGGTCACTCGCCGCGTCCCGCAATGCAAACAGCCGTCGAACCGCATCAGGCGCCTTAGAGGGAGAAAAAACACCATTACGTAATGCTTTAGCATCTAATACTACATCATCAGGCTCAAAAACTTCTGAATATTTCCGAAAGGCAGTAATCACTTCATCAGAAAAGGCTCCCAAAAAATACAACTTCTCCCTGTCCTGTCACTGTTCCAAAGAATCTAATAACTCAGTAAGGGATAACTTGCCCTTAAATGCACGAAGAGAAACTTTCCGAAGCTCACCCATACGGTCAACTGATAACATAGACCGCGCGTCTACCTTCTCCGGAACCAATCCAGAATCCTGTGATCTCGTGGCAGACGCGCCAGCATAAGGAGGCGGAGAACGATCTAATAAATAAAAATCATCTTGAAGATTAGTAAGGACAGGATAAAGTGGCTGGCGGACAGCATATTGACCCGAGACTTGCAACCTACGCTCTTTCTCTTGTCTCTCCGCCAGTTCTCTTTCCTCCCGACGCTTCGCTTCCTGCGCTCTCACATGATCATTTTTCCGTTGCTCTTTATCAAACAGCGCTTTCTCACGTTTCTCTCGCTCACGCACTTCCTTCACCCATAACCGTACACATTCAAACATATCTTGCCGAGCACGCCGTTTACACATACACTGTTCCACATACTCAATCTTACGCATATCAAACGATCCATACAAAGGCCAGTGCAACTCAGGATCCTTTTTGGTGTATTTCCTCCATACTGTGCTGTACATTATAGAAGAAAGACCATGCTTCACATACATATCCCTATTAGGAGTCCCCTCTGGGGGGGCTGGAGCAGATTCCTCGAGGTTTAACCGGTTTCCAAAGCAGCAGCACCACTTACGGAGTGCGCTAAAAGCAGGCATGCTCAAAAATAATGCAAAATATGCAGTATTATCAAAACAATGGCACTTAAACTTTGCGCCGTTCAAATTTACACAGCTCCGGAGAAATATCTCCACCTGCCTATATGTGTTGCAACGCATATATTCTCACAATAATCAATACAAAATATGACCGGTCATCACAAACCAAACTCAAATAGCCAACCCAGGCTTCAAAACTCGGAGCAAGTACCGTACAACGGTTCTTACCAATCAAGAGTGTCCAGATTCCAACTGCCAAGTTCCGCAATTCGCCCAAACGGCTATCGCGGCAAACCGACAGAAGAGATCTCAGTCGAGGACCGGCGCCACCCAGAAGGTCAGTTCGGAAGGGAAGGAAGAAAACCTCGGGATGCCAGGACTAAAAGACGCCGCTGGCAGTGATCACGTCCCCGGCCAACTTCCTCACCTTCGCCACGACCAATCCTTCGAGCATCCGAGTCGCCGATGAGCCCCACGTGACGGGCGCCAATTGATGAATACAGGCCCCAGCTAGGCCCGCAGGATGCAAGGGTTCGCCCTCCTGTAACGAAAACTAGAAGGAAGTTGGCATGGAAACTGCAAAATACAAAGACAAAGTTTATTAACCCTTAAGGGTTTTCCTACAACCTATACAACACTCTTCAGTATTGCACAGAGTAGCACAAACAACTTGCGTACATAGTCCCCTTTTATACACAACAGAGGGGCTCATAAGTGGGTGGATACAACATGGAGCAAAATGCATTACCTTTTATGGACATTTTCGATACAGAATCAATATATGGGCGGAGTAACTAATTTCCTGAGCCCGCAAAAACATGGTCAAACAAGGACTAACTGATAACAGATGTGGTCAAGTCTGGGCATGCGCCAGACGGACAAAGGAGCTATTTATAGACTGTTACTGGGCAGATTACAAGAGCAACTAGCAAAAAGATAGGACTCTTCTCGTGCAAAGCACGTGGAGACATGACAACACAAAATGGAGTCCAAACATTAGTCAACATAGGAGAGAAACTTGGCCCAGCGAAGGGGAATTCATGTCTTTAGTGAATGCTTAATCACATCGCTGTTTCAATTCTCAACACGGAGGGACCGAGCACCAGTGCCAGCGGTGGCATCGTGCCTGGCACTTCGAGTGGGACAGAGGCGGAGGAGAGTGGACCTGTCGACTGGCACAACAGAGTATGAAGCTGACGGGTCCGAGGATGATCTCTCCGAGTGGGCGGTGGCTGCACCACCATCTGACAGCAGCCCTACATCTCGCACCGCCCCCTCCATTGGCATCAGCCGCCTCCCACTTGCTCGTGTCCCTTCCCAACGTACCCGGTCCCCACATGTCTCCTTCCTGCCAGGCACCGCACCCCCTGCCCCTGTCTCCACTGCTGCCGCCAATGCTGAGTCTGTGGACATCCAGCGGCAGTTGCAGATTGGTCAGACTGCGATCCTTAATGTCCTCCATGGCCACAGCCAGGTCCTCAACAACATGGAGGCATACTTGGAGGGCATTCATTCATCGCAGGCTGACCAACGTAACTTGCTGAGGTCCATAGACTCCACACTGACTGCAGCAGTGGGTCTCCTGCAGCGCTACGTCCCACCCCCTACCCCTGCTCCTTCCACACTTCCCACTCCCATGCCTGTCCCACATACACACAGACGTAAGCATGCACCCACCACAACAGACACAGGCACCACACCAGCAGGGAAGGTCCGCCGCACACCTCCTGACACGCACACACAGGGTGAAGTAGGCACACCCACTGGGTCGGGGGGCAAACGTGTGACACGCAGCCAGAGTGGGAGTCCGCATTCCACCCAATCCACTCCCTCCAAATCCCCTCCCCTCAGCTCTCCTGGCCACATCTCCCCCAAAGACTCCTTCATGGCCGCTCTGTCCCTGAGCCCCACAGTGACACCACCCCGCAAGCGGTCAAGGAAGTCCCCGGTCAGGGTGCTTGAGTCCCCCCCTGTCCACACCCTCCCCCAGTGGCGCTGCGACCCATCCCTCTGACCCCCCCCCCTCCTTGGGGCCTGTGGTTCCTTCGGGTGCAGGGGAGTCCCTGGAGGACCTTGCCAAGGTGTGCAGCGCGCTCCTAGAATCCGCCTTTGGCCCTGCCCCACCCCCTGTGGTGGAGTCCTCCATCCCTGCACCCACGTCGCCTACCCTTTGCCCTCCTGTCCCTGCGGTGCCTGTTCATTCCCCCCCACTTGATGCCCTCACCCCTGTGGAAGACAACGGCTTGTAACTGTGCAGGCAAGCTAGGGGACACGCATCCCACTGTTTCCCCCATCCAGCTGTGACTCCTGGACTGCCCTATGGGCTTTGTAAATATTGAACTTCCTACACACCAGTTTTTGGATCATGCTGAATAAAGCTATTTATTTTTTGCCCTTGGAACACTCCTGCTTTGCTGGCATTGCTGTCGGTGGGGCTGCTACATGGTTGTGGGTGGTGTTCATGTGTTGGGTGTGTGGGAAATGTAGTAGTGTGCTGCTCATAGGGGGGACCATGGGATATGTGTGCCATCACACGGTGTTAGCTAGCTTTCTCAATTAATGTAAGCAGTTGCTGCATGTTGCAATTGTCCCAGAGTGTTTTCCTTCCTCTGTGTACCCTAACTTCTTCCCTGCAGGGTGTTCCCAAAATTTAGTGCAGAGCTGTGTGTACATTAGCTGGGTGTGTGACGGACTCCTTCAACTTTGCACATGCATGCTGAGCCATTCTCCACCTGCATCATTCGTGGCATCATTGGTAGTCATTGTACTTGTGTATGTGGACTATTGACATGACTTCATGTGTACATGTTTTCTTTTTGGCCCTATGCATGTGTATACTTCCATCCTCGCACACATGTGGTACATGTACTGCAGGGTCTTTGTGCACCTGACTGACATTTGTGGGCATGGTATCTGTGGCTACTCCACCCTTTGCGTTCCATGGGCACTGCTGGGAGTGATAGGCACCCACCCCTCCTGTCTCAGGGCACTGCTGGGAGTGTTAGGCACACACCCCTCCTGTCTCAGGGCACTTCTGGGAGTGTTAGGCACACACCCCTCCTGTCTCAGGGCTCTGCTGGGAGGACTCTGCACACACCCCTCCTGTCTCAGGGCACTGCTGGGAGGACTCTGCACACACCCCTCCTGTCTCAGGGCACTGCTGGGAGTGTTAGGCACACACCCCTCCTGTCTCAGGGCACTGCTGGGAGGACTCTGCACACACCCCTCCTGTCTCAGGGCACTGCTGGGAGGACTCTGCACACACCCCTCCTGTCTCAGGGCACTGCTGGGAGTGATAGGCACCCACCCCTCCTATGTCTGGGCACTGCTGAGATGACTCTGCACACACCCCTCCTGTGTCTGGGCACTGCTGGGAGTGATATGCACCCACCCCTCCTATGTCTGGGCACTGCTGGGAGGACTCTGCACACACCCCTCCTGTGTCTGGGCACTGCTGGGAGTGTTAGGCACACACCCCTCCTGTCTCTGGGCTCTGCTGGGAGGACTCTGCACACACCCCTCCTGTCACTGGGCTCTGCTGGGAGGACTCTGCACCCACCCCTCCTGTCTCAGGGCACTGCTGGGAGTGTTAGGCACACACCCCTCCTGTCTCTGGGCCCTGCTGGGAGGACTCTGCACACACCCCTCCTGTCTCAGGGCACTGCTGGGAGGACTCTGCACACACCCCTCCTGTCTCAGGGCATTGCTGGGAGTGATAGCCCCCCACCCCTCCTGTCTCAGGGCACTGTTTGGAGTGATAGGCACCCACCCCTCCTGTCTCTGGGCTCTGCTGGGAGGACTCTGCACCCACCCCTCCTGTCTCAGGGCACTGCTGGGAGTGTTAGGCACACACCCCTCCTGTCTCTGGGCACTGCTGGGAGGACTCTGCACACACCCCTCCTGTCTCAGGGCACTGCTGGGAGTGATAGCCCCCCACCCCTCCTGTCTCAGGGCACTGTTTGGAGTGATAGGCACCCACCCCTCCTGTCTCAGGGCTCTGCTGGGAGGACTCTGCACACACCCCTCCTGTCTCAGGGCACTGCTGGGAGTGATAGGCACCCACCCCTCCTATGTCTGGGCTCTGCTGGGAGGACTCTGCACACACCCCTCCTGTCTCAGGGCACTGCTGGGAGTGATAGGCACCCACACCTCCTATGTCTGGGCACTGCTGGGAGGACTCTGCACACACCCCTCCTGTGTCTGGGCACTGCTGGGAGTGATAGGCACCCACCCCTCCTATGTCTGGGCACTGCTGGGAGGACTCTGCACACACCCCTCCTGTGTCTGGGCACTGCTGGGAGTGTTAGGCACACACCCCTCCTGTCTCTGGGCTCTGCTGGGAGGACTCTGCACACACCCCTCCTGTCACTGGGCTCTGCTGGGAGGACTCTGCACCCACCCCTCCTGTCTCAGGGCACTGCTGGGAGTGTTAGGCACACACCCCTCCTGTCACTGGGCTCTGCTGGGAGGACTCTGCACCCACCCCTCCTGTCTCAGGGCACTGCTGGGAGTGTTAGGCACACACCCCTCCTGTCTCAGGGCACTGCTGGGAGTGATAGCCCCCCACCCCTCCTGTCTCAGGGCACTGTTTGGAGTGATAGGCACCCACCCCTCCTGTCTCAGGGCTCTGCTGGGAGGACTCTGCACACACCCCTCCTGTCTCAGGGCACTGCTGGGAGTGATAGGCACCCACCCCTCCTATGTCTGGGCTCTGCTGGGAGGACTCTGCACACACCCCTCCTGTGTCTGGGCACTGCTGGGAGTGATAGGCACCCACCCCCTCCTATGTCTGGGCACTGCTGGGAGGACTCTGCACACACCCCTCCTGTGTCTGGGCACTGCTGGGAGTGTTAGACACACACCCCTCCTGTCTCTGGGCTCTGCTGGGAGGACTCTGCACACACCCCTCCTATTTCACAATATGTACGCTCATGACATACACGGATGTGGGTAGGCTCCATGCATTCGAGGTGAGGGTACGGGTCATACTTACACTGTTGGGGTGGGGGTACGCTCCATGAATACGAGGTGAGGGTACGGGTCGTACTTACACTGTTGGGGTGGGGGTATGCTCCCTACGTACGCGGTGGGGGTACGTGTCGTACGTACAATGTTTGCATAGGGGGTACGCTCCATGCATTCGAGGTGAGGGTACGGGTCGTACTTACACTGTTGGGGTGGGGGTACGCTCCTTGCATTCGAGCTGAGGGTACGGGTCGTACTTACACTGTTGGGGTGGGGGTATGCTCCCTACGTACGCGGTGGGGGTACGTGTCGTACGTACAATGTTTGCATAGGGGGTACGCTCCATGCATTCGAGGTGAGGGTACGGGTCGTACTTACACTGTTGGGGTGGGGGTACACTCCATGCATTCGAGCTGAGGGTACGGGTCGTACTTACACTGTTGGGGTGGGGGTACGCTCCATGCATTCGAGGTGAGGGTACGGGTCGTACTTACATTGTTGGGGTGGGGGTACGCTCCATGCATTTGAGGTGAGGGTACGGGTCGTACTTACACTGTAGGGGTGGGGGTACGCTCCATGCATTCGAGGTGAGGGTACGGGTCGTACTTACACTGTTGGGGTGGGGGTACGCTCCATGAATACGAGGTGAGGGTACGGGTCGTACTTACACTGTTGGGGTGGGGGTACGCTCCATGAATACGAGGTGAGGGTACGGGTCGTACTTACACTGTTGGGGTGGGGGTACGCTCCATGCATTCGAGGTAAGGGTACGGGTCGTACTTACACTGTTGGGGTGGGGGTACGCTCCATGAATACGAGGTGAGGGTACGGGTCGTACTTACACTGTTGGGGTGGGGGTACGCTCCATGAATACGAGGTGAGGGTACGGGTCGTACTTACACTGTTGGGGTGGGGGTACGCTCCATACGTACGCGGGTGGGGGTACGTGTCGTACGTACAATGTTTGCATAGGGGGTACGCTCCATGCATTCGTGGTGAGGGTACGGGTCGTACTTACACTGTTGGGGTGGGGGTATGCTCCATGTATTCGAGGTGAGGGTACGGGTCGTACTTACACTGTTTTGGTTGGTGGTACGCTCCTTGCATACGCGGGTGGGGGTACGTGTCGTACTTACACTGTTGGCATGGGGGTACGCTCCATAAATACGAGGTGAGGGTACAGGTCGTACTTACACTGTTGGGGTGGGGGTACGCTCCATGCATACGGGGTGGGGGTACGGTCCGTACATGTCCGTCCCCACGCTATGTGATGCTTGTGCGGCCCGTACCCAGGCCTTTTGCACGTGGGTACGAGCCGTCCCGCCATTGTTGGGGTGACGTAGGTGTGGGCGTGGTACGACTCGTACCCACGCTCTTAAGGCGTGGGTACGGGACATACCTCTCTGGTTGTGTTGCCGGTTCGCGTCGTGAAGGACTTCCGTTGTGGCGGTCGCTGGCTTGGCTGGACACGCCCCCACCCCCTCGTAGTGACCAGGGCTTGGGAGTCAGGTATGTCCAGGGCATGTGTGCTGTGTGACTTTGGTGGGGGTTTGTGGCCTGCCCTGGTCCTGCCACCCCCCCCCCTTTCCCCCCTCCCTTTGTTGTTCTGACCTTCTGCGGCGTCTGCGTCGTAACCTGTAGAGGAGGTCGACTGCTATGAGGGCCGGGATGACACGTAGGTTCGGGTCCATGTCTGTCCGTCCCGTACTGGTACTCCTTGTTCGCGTCGTCCTGATTTCCCGGCAGTTTTTGGCTGCCGGATAATATTCACCGTGCGGGATGACGTCGGTGCGAATCGTAATTCCTGGTTTGTGAATGGCAGGCTGCGAGCGTCCCAACGTCAGGTCGGCGCGTTCCCGGATCGAATTTGTAAAAAAAATTTCGCCGGTCGGGCTTTTGTACGATTCGTACGGAGATGGTGTTTCCGTGCGAATCGTAATTCCATGTTGGTAGATTTTGACGACCGGGTACGCGTCGGACGGAGAATTTGCTCCGTCCGACGGTTCGTACCCGGTTTTTACAGGATCGTGATCGGCACCTAAGGGTCCAGAATCTGAAAGGCACCACTTGGGGGTCAGGAAATCTCTTTCCCTGAGGCTCATATCAAGAAGCCAGGAAACTAGCCCTTGGAGTCGCTCAGGGGTCCTGGGTTCAAGATGAAGTTGCAGGTCCAGGTCTCCCTCTGAGGTTCTGTAGCGATCCGAACCCGTGAATTCGGTATCGTAGTACTGACACGATTTCGGTACCAATGAACCGCAAATGATCCATTATAGGCATGACAGTGTTTTCGCTGCGCAACTAGCATGAATTCACTGAGAAATAGGGCATTCTGTTGTAAAGTCATGGCATCCATTTTAGTTCCGGCATCCATCTTGTTTCTTGCCCTCACATAGTCAATGAACGGACAATGACCCCGGCAGAGTCACCTTGTTAAAGACACGTAAGCTCGAGCCCCGAGAAAGGCTGACGCTGAATGACTAGGCAGAATCAAGCTGCCTCCCTTGCCTGAGGCCAGTCCTGCTATACTGGTTCTCGTGTCCGTTGTCCTGACTGAAAGGCCGAAGACGGTAGCCATGCCCGTTTATGATCCATAAACACCTCTTATCCTACTTTTCAATCCTTTGCACCTGGCTCTGCTCCTTTCCTTCTGGGCTTTTACAATGGGGAGGTTACGATTTTTATGATGGGGAGGATCGGGCAAAGAATGGAAAACTGTCGAGAGGACCTGATCGAATACCGAAAACCTACAACTAATTATTGTTTGATGTCAAATTTACTGTTTGTTTGGGATACCGGGTTGGGCATGAGAAATATTCGTGTAATGTTGCCTAAAGACATTTTGCGTGTATTTAAAGAGTAACCCACTTAATGCAATTTGAACAGTCTCGTAGATTCTGCCTCTGTGTGGTTCCTATGATTTCTGTGTCCCTGCAGTAAATAAACCTTGGTCTTTGACGCCACCATCGAGAAGCCCGTGTCTCTGTTTATTTGTGCACCGGGACAGGAGGAACTCAGGGGTCTTCGGGTGTTGTTTCCCTGACACCTCTGGACTCTTAAAAGTCCAGAACCTCAAATTGGCGCCCAACGTGGGGCGACGTCATCCGGTACCGGTCCAAAGCCTGAAAAGTTCGAGAAGTTTCGTGTGAAGATTCCGGAGGGAGGTACCCCGCTTCATCGATCCCTGCATGTCGTAAAAGTGGCCCGACGATCTCTTCCACGAGGGTTCCCGTTCCCAGACGGCTACAGAGGACCGCTGCCCTGACTGTCGCCCTGTCTTGGACCCGAGGTGCAGACCTTAGTACGGCGAGACGTAGACGGGTTCTCCTTGGTGACGTCTTCCACATTTCAGTTAAGTATTAAGTGGGTTACGCTCAGTTTGGTTGTTCCTTGTTGCTCTTGTTTGATTCGTAGATTATCATTGGTTGCTCTTGTTTCGATAATCTTTTTTTTGGTATTCGTTCATTTGATAGGCCTAAGTTCTCTGCGCATTTTTGGTTGGAATTTGTCTTTGTTTGTCATGACTACCAGTAGTAATTGTTTCTTGTCCTGGTTACGTTGCAACGGGGATTCCCGGTTGGAGGATTCGTGTTCGGTTCCTCCGATTGGAACTGCTACATATGAGCTCTATTGTAAACATGGTGTGGGTCCTATTACGTATAATGAAGTATGGGTCCGTTATACCAAAAAAGATGGTGTCCTTAGTTGGCCACCGCATGGTAGTTTCGAAACGGAAATACTAGACAATCTAGAAATGAAGTTGTTCAAGAGAAAAGCCCGGCCGGCAATGTTTGATTCTTTTCGCGTATGGCGCAAAGAAGCCAAACAGAGAGAAATTAGGAAAACGAAGAAAGAACAGAAAGAGAAAGGGTTGACTTTAATGGAGTCTGCTAGGCAGCTGCACGTCAACGAGACTGAGAAAGCAATGGAGATGGCGAATAGAAAATATAATTTGGCAATTGATAAATGTTACCCTGTATTGCCATCATGTCCTGCTAAGCCGATGGAGGATCATGAGAAGGATCCTCTGTTGTCTTACCTGTTGAACTCACCTCCACCGTATGCACAGGGTATTACAGTACCACAGTTACTACCTGTTGTACAGCCAGCTGCTGGTCAGCCTGGAATATTTGCTCCACTTCCTTTGATTGCAGCTCCTATCCTTCCCGTGGTTAATGTTCCTTCGGCACCCCCTCTTCCTGGGTCGCCTGTTCCGTCTTTGCCTGTCGTTTCACAAACTGCATTACCTGCTACTCCCACCTTTACTATTTCATCTGCTTCAGCTGTCCTGTCCCCGAACCCTGTGAACATTCTGACTCCGCTTTCCGTTCGTCGGAAAATAACCTACCCTGTAACTAATATCTTAACTCCTCTCTACAGGTCTTTAATTGGGACCCCCGTTTCTGACTCTATACAGAGACGTAGCCAGCTTCCTGGTCCCCAGGAACGAGACATGTTAGATTCGACAGCTCTTAGGTGGATGTCAAAAGCTGTGAAGTATGGTGCACAAAGAGTGTTAGATACCTTTATGCAATGGAATGAACCAACTAAACGTTATGTTTTTGATATGATGTGTTCTCTTGTGCGTGAAGAATGGGAAGATGATGATTTAGACTCCGTCCCCTCTGACCTGATAAATATTCAACAGAAATTTGCCGCAGGAATGGTGATAGGTCCAGAAGTAAGAGGAGCGATAGAACTGATTTTAGCTTATAGGGATGAGTCCCCTCTTCGAACGACAAGAGACCCTGATGGTTAACCGATTACTACTAGGAAAAGACGAGGCCAATATCCGATGAGGGAAGTTCCACCGATATGGCGTGATGCAGTTCAAGCTGATGGGGCTAATAATATTTTAGCTGCCCCGGCACATTTCCAGAGAGTGTGGATACACATCCCTTGGAAACGGGACGAAATTTTAGCAGTAAAACAAGCGTTACCAGACCCACGTAAAAATCCTGCTGGTTATTACAAAGAGTTAACGCAGACAGTTCAAGCGTGTATCATGAATTTGGCAGACATTGAAATGTTGTTTGGTAATGTAGTGCCACAGCCTATATGGGCCAAAATTCGGCAAGAGAACCACCCAGTCGCCTTAGGAGGTGATTGGGCAGCTATTATAGCAGCAGATGCACAACAAGTTGGTGGTGCTAAACCTGAACCTCTGATTGTTGCCTTACCTGGCAGAATAATTAATCTGATGAAAACGCTGATGCCAGCGTTACGAGTCAATTGGGATAAACTATCGGCATGCAAGCAAAAGAAGGACGAAAGCGTCTCTGACTTCTTCACTAGATTTGAAGAGACCTTCGTAGACCATAGTGGGCAAGATATGAGTACTGAGGGAGGCCAGAGATTGTTTGTCGACAAGTTCGTGTTTAATTTACTACCTGAGCTTAGTAACAAGTTAAAGGATTCTGAAAGTGCATGGGCAGTGTCGACGACAGCACAGATACTTGCAACTGCTCAGTATTACGAGAATAGAGAGAAAGAAGAGAAGGAAAAGTCAGAAAAGAAAACGAAAGATTTAAAGACCAAAGTTCTTTTGCAACAGGCGTATCCGCCTTGTTCGAATCAGTCAAATTCACAACAGCGACCACAGTATCAGGAACAGCCACAATTCCAGCAAGGGACGCCCCAAAGATTTAATTCTGTTTTGTCCCGACAACAGTTAGCATGGAATCAGTGTGCTTATTGTAAAAAGGAGGGTCATTATAAGAATGAGTGTCCAGTACTGCATCCACAAACTAGTGGTGTCCCAGCTCAGAGAGGTACTGTTGGGTTTATGCAAGCTCCTAGAGGTAGAGGACGTGGTACGATGACACCACAGACTGATCGCCAATCAAATTATTTCGATCAGCGAAATGTACAACCTGCGCAACCAGGTAGATCTCCACAGTATCATGTTGAAGATTACTATGATCATAATGAAGAGATTCAAAGAAGCGAGCACTAGGACAGCCACAGGCAAAGAGAGGGAGTAGTATCAGTTCCAGTTGATCAGAGTGGACCTTATGTCGCAGTAGTTACCTCAGGCGTGGTCGAACCGTTTCTGTTGGATACTGGTGCGGCAAAAAGTTCAATTATGCATGCAAAACTCCCTGGCGCACCTTTGTCTGGCTTAACGAACACTTCAGTAGGTTTCTCAGGCGCCCCTGTTCACAATCCTGTTTCTAGTCCTTTATCAATATCTGTTGGGCCATGCAAGCTAGAAGCACCCCTTATTCTAACAACCGGTTGTAATGAGAATCTGCTTGGTTTAGATCTGTTGAAACGCCTGCACGCGACACTGTACTGTTCTCCTTCGGGAGTACAGCTCACATCAGGCAAAAGAGTCATCTCTCCAATGTACATGTCGATGGATAAGCTCCCACCGGAGCTGCGTTCTCTCCCTGATACTCTTTGGGCGACTGGTCCTAACGATGTAGGCCTCTTGGAAATTTCCCCTTATGTGGTAAGTCTGAAAGCTAATGTTAAATTCCCACGAATCCCACAGTATCGGATTTCGAATGAAGGTGAACGAGCACTCTTGCTGATTGTAAAAGACTTAATACAGAAAGATGTGATTGAGGAAACTAGAGGAAATGTCTGCAATAGTCCTGTTCTGCCGATTTTGAAACGTACTGACCCTTCCAAACCTCCAATCTACAGATTTGTGATTGACCTCAGAGAAGGTAACAAAATAGTGATTCCACAGTTTCCTGTGGTACCAGATATCACTGCATTATTGACGTTGATTCCTGCCTCATGGTTTACAGTGATTGATTTGAAGAATGCCTTTTTCAGCATTCCCATAGCCGAGGAAAGTAGAGACATTTTTGGTTTCTCCTTAGGAGGTCGCAGTTTCAGATTCAAACGCGCTCCACAAGGTTATTGTGAGAGCCCTTCAATTTACAGCCAAGCATTGAAGAGTCAATTAGATGCTCTTGTACTTCCTCCTGGTGTTGCTCTGATCCAATACGTAGACGATCTTTTACTAGCCGCTGATGACAAGGAAACTTGCAAAGCAGCTACAATTTCTTTATTACGTCATTTGTCAGACTTACATCACAAGGTGTCACCTTCTAAACTGCAATATTGTTGCCAAGAAGTGACCTATTTAGGTCATCTTTTGTCAAAGGAGGGAAGAAGGTTGACCCCAGAGAGAATCAAAGCAATTTCACAGATGACTGTACCAAGCACACAAAGAGAAGTGCGTGCGTTTTTGGGTATTACGTCATACTGTAGGCAATGGATCCCAAATTTTTCTCTCATGGCGAAACCATTGGTAGCCCTGACTGGAAAAGGTGTTCCGAGCCCTTTGCCATGGTCTGATGAATGTCAACAGAGTTTCTCTGACTTACGTGATGCGCTGTGTTCAGCTCCTGTGTTGGGTACTCCTGACTACAGTAAGCCGTTTACACTATATGTCCATGAAAGAGAAGGTTGTGCATTAAGTGTTTTAACGCAACAATTTGGTGACAAACAGCGGCCTTGTGCATATTTCTCATCCACATTAGATCCGGTAGCCAGAGCGTTGCCAAGTTGTTTGAGAGCTACAGCGGCAGCTGCAGTGTCTATTCGACAGTCTGCTGGACTAGTCATGAACAACATGTTAGTAGTCATGGTTCCACATGCTGTGGATACACTCATGAATCGAACGAAAACTCAGCACCTCACCAGTGCTAGACTATCAGGCTATGAGCTGACGCTTTTGGCAAGTCACATTCAGATTAAGCGATGCAACATCTTGAATCCAGCAACGCTGTTGCCGACTACTCAGGAGTCGAGTGATTCAGAGCCCCATGATTGTTGTTTCAGAACTGAGGAAGAGACAAAAGGTAGGATTGATTTAAAAGACACTCCGTTACTAGACCCAGACGGCACTTTATATGTCAATGGGTCATGTTTTAAACTACAGAATGGTGATGTGACGGCCGCGTATGCAGTTACGACTTTAAGTACGATTGTTGAGACTGCAAGAGTAAGTCAGAATTCTGCCCAAGCTGCAGAATTAATTGCATTAACAAGAGTGTGTGTTTTAGCTGAGGGAAAGAGAGTGAATGTGTTTACTGACAGCCAATACGCCTTCGGCGTTGCACACAACTTTGGGCGTCTCTGGAGGGAGAGAGGTTTTCTCACGTCCCATGGGACTAAGATCCAACATGGACAATTAGTCAGTGATCTATTGGAATCCCTGACCCTACCGAATGAAGTTGCGATTGTGAAATGCAGTGCACATCGAAAGATTACGGATGATGTTGGCCGTGGAAATGCGTTTGCCGATGAGGTCGCTAAAGAAACGGCCAAGAACATGACGAGCCGAATGTACGTTGCAACGTCTGCAAGATGGATTGCTGAATCAGGAATGTGTGAGAATACGATTGAAAGTGTGAAGGCAATTCAGAATGAAGCAACTGAAAACGAGAAGAATGAATGGAAGGAGAAAACGGGTAAAATGGATTCAAGTGGATGTTGGGTCGATTTGTCTGAGCAGCAACGTTGGATGTTACCTGATGCGTATGTACTTGCGGTAGTCACGATGGCGCATGGAGCGGCGCACATCAGTTCGAAAGGGATCTGTAAAATGTTAGCTCCAGTATGGAAGAACGATGGAATTACTAAGTGTGCGGAAAGAGTGGTGAAATATTGCATGATATGCCTGATGCATAATCCTGGCAAGGGAACCCCAACCCCAACTGGTCATTTTGCTCCCCCTTCTTGTCCCTTTGAAGTGATTCAGTTGGATTTTATCCACATGGACAGGTGTAACAATCTCAAATACGTCCTAGTGGTAGTCTGTGCCTTCTCAAGATGGATTGAGGCATATCCGTTAAAGGATAACACTGCTATGTCCACTGCCAAAATCCTCCTCAAAGAATACTTCCCCAGGTATGGTATGCAACGGATTGTTTGGTCGGACAATGGAAGTGAGTTTGTAGGGAAAGTTATGAAGAGTGTGTGTGCGGGTTTGGGTATTTCCCAAAAATTCCACAGTGCGAATCACCCACAGTCAGCAGGTTTGGTTGAAGGGTACAATGGCACCCTGAAGCTGAAACTTGCTAAAATTCAAGCCTCCACTGGTCTCTCTTGGCCAGACGCACTGCCTTTAGCTTTATTATCCACCACAGCGACTGTACACTCTCGAGTAGGGCTTAGCCCATATGAGATTGTGTTCGGCCGCCCTGCTAATGTTTGGGGAGTCCCTAGGCCAAAAGAATTCAAACAGATTGAATACCCAATGTTGATTGATTACCTTCATGATCTGACTGCTAAATTGAGCCTTATTCATCAACAGGTATTCGAATCCTTGCCTAAACTGCCGGAGAGTCCAGGCCACACGTTGAAACCCGGCGACCAAGTTGTAGTTCGAAACTTTGAACGTACTCGGAATCTCCAACCAAGATTCGTAGGTCCGTTTCAGGTACTCCTCACAACAAGAACTGCTGTACGCCTTGCTGGAAGGAAAAATTGGGTGCACGCTAGCCATACGAAGCGTGTCCCTCTCCCACTCCCCTATGACAACTGGGTTAGACAGGGAATTGGTGTATCCGAGACAGAACCTGTTCCTAGGCACATCCCTTTCAGTGATGCAGAGTACATAACGGACCACCCACGAACTGAAACACAGAACTTTGACACCTCAGCAGGAACCGCTCCTTTGAATCCCGAACCGAGTATTGTACAAAGTGAACATTTGTCACCTGTGGAGTTGAACATTTCCGCTCCTATAGACCAGCTATTTCAAGATCAGACAAGACCCGGAAAGTACAGATATAATCTACATTCTCATGTTATGAACCAATGACATTGCATAATTACCTTTCTGTTTGAAAACTGTTTTGATCGTATTGCATTCCATTCAGTCAGGAAGTTTGCTCAAATTTTTATCTTTTTATTTTTTGTTTCTCTCACCTTACCATCTGGGTTACCGTAGGGTCGTAACGTGTGCCTTGTTTTAATTTGCAGGGAATCAGACACAAGGTCGGTTTCTTCTGTTTGCCTTGGGAACTCCCTGGGTAAACAGAGGCAAGTTTTTAACAGGTACAAACCATCCGTTGCGAACGGTTGTAGAAGATGGAGCTTCCTGAACTACGACGGGTTAATGTCATAAATGTGCACAAGACAAAATTATATGACATATTGTACAGTAAATGTTTCCTAATGCAATGTACTCTGACACTTCTGATTGTCTTAATAACTTTGGTAGGCGGAAATATTTTTGGTATTCAGTTGATCTTTACACCTGTTGCATCTACAGTATCTCCCCATGCTCCTGTTTCTCCGACTGTTGTCTCTCTTCATTCTTTCCATCCTTTTCCTGCCCACGAGCAAGCTCGACGCTCTGAGTTTATAAATAACACTTTCATTCAGTTCTTGCACCAACATCAACTAGTGGTTAACACAACAAACTGCTGGGTGTGTGGTTTGATACCCCATACCATGGACAAGGGTATCCCTTATCTGGTCCTACCCTTTAGTTATAATGGATCATTCTGGGCATTTCAGACCATGTTCGCTTATGCCCTAGAGACCTATCCTCCACGACCTCCGCGTTCCACTCGGTATAACTCTGCTAATAGAGCCTTGGTAAAAGGAATCACTGACATGGTGAGCGATGTCAATAATACTCCGTTCATTCCCAAGGATGAATTGCGAGTTTACATGGGTTGGAATGTTACGGAATATGGCATTACTCTGGGGGAGAACAAACGTAAGAGCTCAACTCCGATCTGGGTCGTACCCCACCCAGGTCAAGTCTGTTTGCAAGGAAATGGGAGGAATCCGAAAGCTCGACTAGGGAAAAGTGACTGTATCGAAACATATGTTTTTCCGTCACAGTCTTCCCCTGCATTCTTAGCTGCTAAGGGCACCTATTTTGTTTGCCAAGACAGAGCATACACATGGCTGCCTGCTGACTTCTCAGGCTCATGTTACATCGCTCAACTGTTACCTCCGACATATACTGCTGCACCGGACTATCACAAAACTAGAGTTGTGAGAGGTGTTTTCAGTAAAGAAGATACTGCTGGCCAAGAGGCAGGAGACTTTTTCAAAGGTTTCCTCCCATTCTGGGGGCCTATGGCCAACAGTAGAAACTTACGTCAACTAACACGGGTAGTTGAATCCACTATCACCGAAACTGCGGGTGCCCTTAGTAACCTGACAGCTGAGCTTCAAGCGGATCGCCTCATGACGTTACAGAACCGTATGGTTCTTGATGTGTTACTTGCAGATCGAGGTGGAGTATGTAAGATGATCCAATCAAGTTGCTGTGTTTTTATTCCAGATAATGCGCCAACGGTATACAAGGCCATCTCTAAGTTACATAAAATTACTGACTCTATTCATGTAGAGGAAGGTGAATGGTCATTAATGGGATGGTTCTGGAGCCTGTTGTCTGCGTGGGGATGGAAGGTTCTGATAGTCACTGGTGTTGCATTAGTATTTTTATTTTCGTGCTGCCTTATTGTTCAGTGTGGTCCTGCCTTATGTAATCTCTGCATTTCTACATGCGTAAGAAGACCACCTGTTTTTAGAGATACGCCACGAGATAGAGTAATGCTTCAACAACATATCAGTGACCTGATGAACATAGAAATGGACTCTGACATAGAGTGAGTTATTGCCTATGTAAGGGCAAAAGGACGGTCTGAGGTTCTGTAGCGATCCGAACCCGTGAATTCGGTATCGTAGTACTGACACGATTTCGGTACCAATGAACCGCAAATGATCCATTATAGGCATGACAGTGTTTTCACTGCGCAACTAGCATGAATTCACTGAGAAATAGGGCATTCTGTTGTAAAGTCATGGCATCCATTTTAGTTACGGCATCCATCTTGTTTCTTGCCCTCACATAGTCAATGAACAGACAATGACCCCGGCAGAGTCACCTTGTTAAAGACACGTAAGCTCGAGCCCCGAGAAAGGCTGACGCTGCATGACTAGGCAGAATCAAGCTGCCTCCCTTGCCTGAGGCCAGTCCTGCTATACTGGTTCTCGTGTCCGTTGTCCTGACTGAAAGGCCGAAGACGGTAGCCATGCCCGTTTATGATCCATAAACACCTCTTATCCTACTTTTCAATCCTTTGCACCTGGCTCTGCTCCTTTCCTTCTGGGCTTTTACAATGGGGAGGTTACGATTTTTATGATGGGGAGGATCGGGCAAAGAATGGAAAACTGTCGAGAGGACCTCATCGAATACCGAAAACCTACAACTAATTATTGTTTGATGTCAAATTTACTGTTTGTTTGGGATACCGGGTTGGGCATGAGAAATATTAGTGTAATGTTGCCTAAAGACATTTTGCGTGTATTTAAAGAGTAACCCACTTAATGCAATTTGAACAGTCTCGTAGATTCTGCCTCTGTGTGGTTCCTATGATTTCTGTGTCCCTGCAGTAAATAAACCTTGGTCTTTGACGCCACCATCGAGAAGCCCGTGTCTCTGTTTATTTGTGCACCGGGACAGGAGGAACTCAGGGGTCTTCGGGTGTTGTTTCCCTGACACCTCTGGACTCTTAAAAGTCCAGAACCTCACCTCCCCAGGCAAGAGGGCAGCAGATCAGCACAGCAGGGCAGCAGTTTCTTCAGAGCAGCAGTCCAGGAGAGTGGCAGCCATTTCAGCAGGTCAGCAGTCCTTCTTCCTGGCAGAGCATCCACAGGTACAGATGTGTCCTGAAGAGTTAATTTCTGAGGGCTTTTTTATACACATTTGTGCCTTTAAAGTTTATTTTAATTATTTATCTATACATTTTAGATAGTGCTAGCTAGACCCGAAGGTATCAGAGCACTCTACATAAAATGAAATATAGGATAATGTAGATTTACATATGATGCTAGACACCTAGATTCAAGAGCAAGCATAAATAGAGATAAAGAGAATCATTGGACAAAAAGGGTAGTTACAGTATGTGGAACAATTAGGACAGCATCAATTAAGGTAAATGACATATTGATCAGGTGAAACAACCAACTATCCCAAATAGATGAGTCATAGAGAGAGTGAGCTATTGGTAAATAGTTAAGTTGGCATGCATCTTAAATGTGTGTGTTGAGGAAATGGAGTTTCGGGTTCCTTTTGAAGCAGGAGAAGGAGGGGTTACATCGGAGAGCTCTAGGGTGTGAGTTACATATCCTGGGTGCATTTCCAGAAAAAGAGAGAGTCTGGGTGGATTTTCTTTTCAGTTTGGAAGATATGAGAAAAATGAGTTGGGGCTTCTCAAAATTCTGGTTCTTCCTGCTTTTGTAAGTTTGTTGTCTAGGTTATTGGGGGTATGTATGTGTGAAGGGCTTTGTGAGTGATGCAGGCAGTCTTGTCAATACATCTTCCTTCAATGGGATCGAAGGTTGGAGTGATGTGTTCAAACCATTTAACACCTACTATGAGCTAGGCCACAATGTTTAGAACTGCTCTCAGGGGGCCACGGTGAGTTTTCAGTGTCCCTGTCAAGATGGTTGTTAGATCTGGGGGGTCTCTAGTTGGCAGAGGTAAATACCTTTGTCTAAATAGGGACCCTTGCTTCTAGTCACGGTAAGGAGGATACACACTGTTCACCCCCTTGGTAGCTTGGCACGAGCAGACAGGCTTATTCCCAAGGCAATGTGTAAAGTATTTGTACCAACACTCACAGTAATATAGTGAAACACCACAAATGGACGCTACAAAAGTTATCTTATAAAAATATAGATCACTTTATATATAATAGGCAGATCAAAACGACTGAAAAATCACATACACTATCAATCTCCTCCAATATTGGGTTGTCAATAAAAAGGTTTACTGAAATAATGATCTTTTAGAGGAGAAACTTCTTGTAAGGATAAAAAACACTATTGGGCTCAATATGGCAGTCAGCCCTCATTGCTAGCGTGTAGAAGTCACTCTGAAAATGCAAATACGGTGTTCCTCAATAACAAACAAATGCCCCCATTGTAGCATATAACTCAGAATGCTGTATTTGTAACCAAGGACGCTTTCCCTCAATGTCGCGTACCTTGGTTATGCCGCCACTGCACTTGTAATACCTCATGCTAGCTTGTCTTTCCACGTTGCCTTCAGGCTTGGTCTAAACTTTGGTCCGCCCCTCCTGATCGGCTATGACGTGAAGAAAAACTTCTCCGCTGGT
This sequence comes from Triturus cristatus, assembly GCF_964204655.1. NCBI lineage: Eukaryota > Metazoa > Chordata > Amphibia > Caudata > Salamandridae > Triturus > Triturus cristatus. The sequence goes on along the minus strand of NC_140593.1, from coordinate 713,821,398 downwards.
CTGGGTGCCCCAGCCCCTTTCTTTCACAGGAAGCAGGAAGCCGAGAGCGCTCCCTCGTGGACCCGCACTCCCCGTCCCCTACGGTAACACTACGGCGCTCCGTCAACTGTTTGGAGCAGTTACCTGGGTGTGCGGTCTCTTTCAGTCTCTCGATTCTACAGCAGCTGATTGTCGGGACACTCTGTACTTCCTGGATCCCAGCAATCGATGAGCCCCTTAGTTGCTAGGCAACTCCCCGCGCTGAGTCTAGTCTCAGTGCGGCTTTTGCCTGACGTCAGCGAAAGGGGTGGAAACAAGGCTTGAGAGTCTCCCGGGTCGACGGCGATGTATTTTTCTTACACAGCGCTTCTCTCCTCCTTCCTTGGACCAGGCCGGTGGCGGTGATTTTGGCCCCTTTGATTACGGTCTCGGGTAGTGCACGGGCACGCACTCTCGAGCGCCGAGGCAGCCCTTCAGGGGATTCGTGCTGGAGGCACGGCAGACCCCACGCAGAGCCACGATGTGTGCTGACAAGCACACTGAGTCAACACCACACGGCCAGACAGGGCAGAGGTTACGAGGCCACAGTAAGTGCGCAGCAACTTGCACTCAGCGCTAAAAAGATAGTTTCTTCTGCAAACCTTTGTGTCCCTGAGTATGATAACAGGAGGCCAGCTCTTCCCAGGCCCTTGGAGATAGGTGGACTTCAGAGGGGGGCAAAGCACACAGCATAGCTCCTCTTCAAGCAAGGGGGACACAGCACACAGCATAGAGTCCCTTAGTCCTTCTTCTCAGTAGTAACAGCAACTGCAGGTCAGCTTCCAAACACTCAGCAATGGCAGCACTTTTCCTCAGTCTTCCTGGCTGTTCTTCTTTGGCAGGGATTCCTTCTTGATCACAAAGTTTTTCCTAATCTAATTTTACAGGAGTCTTAGCTCTACTTTTATACCCCAAAAGTCTTTGTTCTACCAGTTCTGCGGTGCACTCTGCCAGTGCACATCTTCTTCCTTTGTGAGTGTGGGCCAGGGCCATCAGACTCACCGCAGGAGGTGGAACTAGCATTGTGCAAGGCAGGCACAGCCCTATTTAGACCCAGGTGCTACTCCTCCCACCACTCTACATGCAGATGGTTGTATTCAGCCTAGTTCTGACTCACCCAGTCTCCTGGAGCCACCCCAGCCCCTGTCACTCACAAACCAGACAGTCAATCCACAAACAGGCAGAGGCACACAGAAAGGCTGAACAAGAAAATAGCCACTGTCTAAAAGTGCTATTTCCAATCTTAGAATTTAACCCCTTCGTTGCGGGGGTAACTCCCCCGCAGCGCGGGGGCGGTGGCGGCGGTGCTCTGCTCATGACGAGCCCAGCTCGTCATGAGGCACAGTTGAGCTGTGCTCATGATGAGCTGAGCTCATCACGACTCCGCCAACTAATTGATTCACCTGCACAGGCAGGGAATCAATCGCGCGTGGGCAGAGCGTGACCATTATGACGAGCCCAGCTCATCATGAGCACAGCTCGACTGTGCCTCATGACAAACTGGGCTCGTCATAAGCACACAACGGGTTAAAAACCATCTTCACTAAAAGATGTTTTATTAAATTCTGGGTTAAAGGATACCAGATTCCATATGTCTATCTTGCCACTATGGGCATTGAGCCCACAGTAGTCCACACAATACCTGAGTTCTGGAGTGGCACCGGGTGCAGCAGTTTTTGGTACTAAGACCACTGGGCTGGCCCATGGGCTGCTTGAGAGGTCAATTACCCCTAGGGCCAACATCTTGGAAACTTCTTCCTTAATGCTGGCCCTGATCTTTTCAGCTACCCTGTAAAATTTCTGCTTCACAGGTAGACTGTCCCCTGTGTCCACATCATGAACGCACCAATTGGTGACTCCTGGTGTCAGGGAGAACAGGGAGGCAAACTGACCCAACACATGGCGACAGTCCCTCTGCTGTTCGGAGGTCAGTGTGGGAGAGAGGTTCACCCCACCCACTGACCCATCCTGCTCAGTGGCTGACAGGAGGTCAGGAAGAGAGTCACTTTCCTCCTCCATTCCATCATCTGAAGCAAGGAGCATTGTCACATCAGACCTCTCAAAGTGTGATTTGAGGCGGTTCACATGTAGGACCCTCAAAGGGTTCCTGGGAGACTGCAAGTCAACCAGATAGGTTACATCGCTCTTGCGCTCCACCGCCTCATATGGCCCAGTCCACTTGTCTTGGAGCATGCAAGCTCCACTGGCGCCATTACCCACACCTTCTGCCAAGGTTGAAATTCGACCAGAGTGGCATTCCGGTGGCACCATCTTTTCATTTCTTCCTGGCTAGCTTCCAGGTTTGCCTGAGCGAGTTTCCTGAAGCGTTGAGTCTGGTTACGGAAGGCCAGCACATAGCTGAATACATGCTGGGGGTCTTACCAGGGGATTTCTCCCAACCCTCCTTTACCAGACTTAGAGGTCCTCTAGCAGGGTGGCCATACAGGAGTTCAAAGGGACTGAACTCTAAGGACTTCTGAGGCACCTCCCTGTAGGCAAACAACAGGCATGATAAGAAGACATCCCACTTCCATCTCATGGGCTCTGCAAGGCCCATTATCATGCCTTTCAGGGTTCGGTTGAATCTCTCAACCAACCCATTCCCTTAAGGATGGTAAGGAGTGGTAAACTTTTAAGTTACCCCACACTCCTCCCACAAAGACTTCATGTACTTTGAGGCCACCTCTCTGGGGAACCCCACACAGGAAAATATCCCCATCAATGCACGGCCCACCACAGGGGCTGTGATTGTCTGGAGAGGGACAGCTTCTGGGTACCTGGTGGCATGGTCTACCAACACCAAGATAAACTTGTTGCCTAAGGCTTTCTTGGGTTCCAGAGGCCCAACAATGTCGATGCCCACCTGCTTGAAAGGGGTGCTCACCACTGGAAAGGGTTGGAGAGAAGCCTTACACTTCCCTCCACTATTGGTACTTGCCTGGCAAGTCTGGCAGGTCCTACAATGTGTACCGACATGCGTCTTCAATCGCCAGTAAAAGTGGTTGAAAAGCCTTTGGTAGGTCTTGTCATGCCCCAGATGACCTGCGAGAGGCACATCATGAGCCAGACCCAGTAGGAAGGACCTGAAGCACTCGGGTAACACCAGCACACGGGCTGCACCGGTCTCAGCAACCGTAGGCTCAGAATAGAGTAACCCATCCTCCCAGTAAATGAGATGATTCTTGGACTCGCCACCTGCTGCCTGGCCTGCGGCCTGTTTCCACATACATATGAGAGAAGGGCATTCTCTCTGCGCCTTGCAAAATTCCTTCCTGGAGGGACCTCATTTTTGCTGCCAATGGGTCAGCTCAGGCAGGTCTCCCAGTTCGGCTATCTGTTCCTCTGTAGGTTCCAGGTCATCCCCTCAAGTTCTGCCTCCTCCTGGACCGTGGGAATTGTGGGGGCTGGTTTCCCATGCCCCCTACCCCTCCTCTTCCTGGCAGGTACCTGGGACACTGTTTCAGGCTCCAGGTCTGCTTGGTTACTCCTACTGGCTGTCTTTGACCTGAGGAAATATGAATTTTATGATCAGTTATGTCCCCTATCTTAGACCCCAACGGCTCCATGTACATGCTACAAGTACATGTATGTTCCCTCCAGTTCCAGCTATGAAGACGCAAATACATGTGCGTCCACCGTCAACATGTCCTCTTTCAGATCCGCCATGAATGGGTCGGATATTCCGTTCCTAAGTATGATTGGCCACCGACTTTATATGGTTCACTTTCCACGTTTTACAGTTCAGGCGAGTAGGCTCTGAATTCTGCCATCAAGTCTTTTCCTGCCTTCTGCCTCTGAAAGCTCCAGTCTGAGCTTGCATCTGTATCCATGAACTTTGTCCTACTCCCTGCGCGGCTAACGGTGCCTGACTCGGCCTGTTGCCTGCCAAAAACTGTATTTCACCTTCAAGTTATCTGCTCCGCTCCTCATCCAATGCATTCCTGTCTAGTAGTTTAGGTAAACATCCTTCCAGCTACCGAGCAAAGGGCCCGGCCTCACTGTCTTCATGCAAGTAATTCATAGCCCCTGTTACCATGGAAGATTCCTGCCCCCTCGCATCTCATGTAGACACTTAGACGCTTGTACACGCACTAACAGTCAGTATAGAATAGATTCTGTCCGAGAGACCTTTCCTTTTGGATAATACAGTTCCTTAAACATAAGATATTAGATATGATTTGGGATTAGGTTGACCTGACCCCCCAGACTTCTGTCTCCACATGTAGAGCTAAATGTCAAGTCCCCTTCACCCTCTAGTTGCACGTCAATCACACGTCATGCGGCTGCACGCGCATCTTTGCCAAGTATTTCTGCTGACATTGCAGGATTCTTTTATGGATCCACCCACTTGTGACATCATGTTCAATGACGTTTCTAGTATACGCCTATTAATTACGCCTCTTTTCATTACGTATGTGTATTCTTATCTGTATTATCAGCTGTTACGCCTCCTGCATCTGTCTTAATGTAATGCTTTTCTTATATATATCGTCACTTGTCAATAATGTATTGCCTATCCCTTCCTGAACCTTCGTGGTGATGGAATTTGATTGCCTGGTTCGAACCATAATTCCTTTGTAAGGAATAAAGCCTTTCAGAACCTCTAATACCACGGATTCTGCCTCTTATTTTTACTGAGTTATTCTTACTAGACTTTACCGCATAAAAATAGTACAGGTAATTAAAATATTTACCACATAAATTGGCGCCCGAACAGGGACACTTTCTCATCTCACGCGCCGGAGGTGCGTTGCAGGCCCGGTCGCCTGCCACAGCTGGACGGACAACAACGCGTACCAACAGGATTTCCTGTATCTCCCTCCGGCCAAGCGGGGGGGACTGAGGCTGCGATCAACACCCAGACGAGGCGGTGAGAAGTGCGAAGTATCCCGACCAGAGCCTAGCTGAGAGAGCAAGATCCGAGGTACACAGAGGCCCACCAGGTTCCGAAGTTCCGAGTCGAGTCCAGTCCGGTACAGTCCAGTTCAGTTCCGAGGCCTTCCGTTCCGTGCTACCCGGTGAGTACCGTTGCCGGGGAGGCATTTAGACGTGCACATTAGGTTGTGCCGGTCAAGACGGGTTTGGGTACACAAATCCGGTCTGCACTGTTTCAGCAGTGTATCTGTACTGTTTAGCAGTATATCTAGTATGTCTGGTATATAATCCAGTATTATCTAGTGTTAGTATTATGTCAGTAACTAGTTTTCTTCTAATCATCATTGTTCGTTAAATGTTAAATGTTAAATGTTTTAATATGTTTTAAAATTTGTGGTGTGAATGAGTGTTCATTATTGTGTTTATTGTATTAATTGTGTTCAAAATTAAGTAGCAAGGTTTAAAGATGCCGCTCTTTTCAAAATTAAGACAGATCAAAACTAGAAAAGGGGTACTCGAAGAAGCTGTTCCCATTCCACCTAGGGACACTCCAGGGTACTTCATGTACCATAAGCATGGCCTAGATGCCGTATTATTTCTTGATTTATGGGTGGACTACACCAAGGATTTACCAGAAAGTCAGAGGTGGCCCGCAGCTGGGACATGGGATGCAGATTGCATCATGAGAGTAGAAGAAGAATTATGGAAAAAGAAAGCCAGACAGTCACAGAAAGATGCCATTGAATTATGGCGTAAAGAATCACATAGACGTACAGAAAAAGCGCTCAGACAGGAAGAGAAAAGTAGGGAGAATTCAAATAAAGCCCGAGAAAATATATTAATTGAGGAAGGTACCAGAGTAAAAGCAGAACAAGTAGACAGACAACGAAACACTCTTATGAATGGTATGTATCCTCTTCTGGCCGAGGGTTTACCTAAGGCCACCCCGGAAATACCGAAAGATCTGCCACCTCCATTACTCCGACAAAGGCACATCCCAAGACCGCTAAAGATATTTTCCTTTCTTCCTATTTAGACGATGTAGCTCCCGAATATGTTAATGCTCCACCACACACACCGCCTGTCGATGGTGCTCAATGCCAAGATCATCTGCCCCCACCTCCGCAACAACAAACTTCTCCGCACATTCCAATAGGTCCATCTGTTTCTACCGCTTTTCCTACATCTACAGTTTCTATCTTACATCCAACAAATCCTTTCGTGCCTAGCACCTCAGACGGCGCAACAGGAGGTACGACAGAAATTTTTGCCACGCCGCCGCGAGGAAATAAATGATCTCTTAGAGATTTAGCATACCAACGTACACCCCAACTAGCAACTTCCGACATGTTTAAGGAACATCTAGTGGATTGTAGATATGATCCAGTGCCCGGTAGACAGGACAGAATGCTGCTGTCATCACTACGTATACGACGAGCTTCAAGGTATTTAACGACGCTACCAGGAATGATGGCACATTTAGACAATATATATCACTTTGTCCAATCGGGGCGAGGCCCTGAAAGTATTGACGAAGCCATGGAATACCAGAAAGTGGATGTACAGAGACAACTGTTACGCTTCTTCATAAACTGCGTGATCAGAAACCAAGACAGGCCTGAGGTAGAGCAGGAGGAAATGCAAGTACTTACCAGATGGGGTCAGAATATATCAGAAGGGAAACATGACAGACAGACATGTATAATAGTTATGTGCCGAAAGATCCGCAAAGAAGTAGAGCGAATACATAAAGAAAGATTAGAGGCAGACAAAACTGAATCAGAAGGAGAGGAGGAGGAAGAATCAGAAATGCCCGCAGGACAATTAGAAACGATGGCTTATGTAGGTAAAGGAAGATCTTTTAATAATACCAGATGCTTTAATGATCCGATACGTCCGATACGTCCAGAATGCAACAGAAATTTTCAAGCCCCTATGTTAAATACTAGGTCTCCTGAACACCTATTCCAGGCTGCTGATAAATTACTCCGAGACCGAAGGGGGTATCATATGCTCGATTCTATGGATGAACAAGAATTAGCCAGGTCAGCAGTACAATGGGCTGACAGTCCCGGAAAATACAGTGATGATGCGCTAGCACACACGTTTTTGAATCTTATCCCAGACGAACAGCGATTAGCTGGTATATACATGATTCAACACCTCCTTATATTATATAAAAGCCAACACTCCGACCCTGGTCCCCTACCTGATATACTAATAGAATTACTCACGAATAAATGGAGAGGTTCAGGTACTGATTTAATTAAAGAAATTCTAGAATATCGGAACCAGTACATTGTCTTCGTATGCCCAGAACATGTTCCAGTTCCCACTATGGGAAGAAAAATGTATCACATAGATAGACAGAATCCCTTACGCGAAGTGCACCCAATTAAAGGTGACGACAATAATTTTAAACGCGTGTTTGTGTACACGCCCATAACTAAAATTGAATTATTAGAAATGAAGAAAGTAGTACCTAGCCATGATAAGGATCCAGCAGGTTTCCACCGTGAGATAAAAGACACGTTACTCATGGGAGAGTATACCTACCCTGACATTATGAAAATATTAAAAGTATTAATGCCTGCTGGTATTTACGAGAAACTCAAAGAAAAGGAATGGGAGGTGGGAGACCAAAAGATAGATTGGACAGCGTTAGAAAACGAAGAAAAGGCCCGAGCTGCAGGTTCAGGGCTTGGGGAAAAGACTACAGCACTACCAGGATTGCTAGTGCAGGTACTGCCACGCTTATTAACTACGAAAAAGGAAGACTGGGGTGCAATTTCAGCCTGTAAACAAAAACAAGATGAAGACACTAGTGACTTCTATTCCCGATTTGAAAAATGTTTTGGTATTAATAGTGGCATAAAAGCAAATAGCGAGTCGTATCCGCATCTGTTTGTGACAAAATTAGTTGAAAATTCCCTGCCCCAAGTTAAGAATAGAGTATTGAAATTCGAGAGTACTTGGCAAGGTAACACCCCGTCACAGATGTTACAAATGTTACAATATCACCACAATAGAATTAGAGAAGAACAAGAACATGAACAAAGACGTATGAAAGACACGAAAATGAAAATGCTTGTTGCTCAGTCAGTTCCAGCTGACGGTCACAGAAAGGGTACGACACAGTCCAGTGATTCAGCAGGTCCTGTAAAAGGGACATGCAACTATTGCAAACAGCCAGGTCATTATATACACGATTGTGCAGTTCTGAAACATAATATCTCTACGGGTAAAACAAAGGAGAGACCACGTCCACCTAGACAGGATCAGATCCAACAACAAGTACCTCAGCATGTGCAACCTATGCCAGTTCCACAACAACAGACCGTAGCAACATCACAGCCGCAGCCTATTGCTGCAACACAAGCAACGACACAACAGATGTACCAGTATGCACAAGCTGACTATCCCGATTATCAGCGATACACATGAAATAGCCTAGAGAGGGAAGTTGGCTTACCCCTTATCGAGGTTCCTGTAGATCAAGAGGGACCTTACGTGCATAGTCAAATATTAGGGAAAGACAGAAAATTTCTAGTTGATACAGGGGCGAGCAGAACAACTATAAGTCACAGCGAAGTTCCAGGGGCACCCCTCTCAGGCTCACAGAATATTTCCCTTGGTTTCTCAGGAAAGCCTATTATTAACGAAGTATCACTACCTCTTCCACTTACGGTTGGTCCATTGACACGAACTACAGACTTATTGCTTACTAAATCATGTCCAGAAAACTTGTTAGGCATAAAAACACTGAAAACTCTAGGAGCCATTATATGTTGTTCTCCGGAAGGAGTACGATTATTTTTGCGTGACTTTAAAGGTCACTACGTGTCCAGAGACATGGATCACCGGTTACAGAATTTACCTACACATTTATGGGCACAAGGCCCTACTGATGTTGGTTGCATGCACATTACACCATATCGAGTCACACTCAAAACAGGAGTGGTACTACCACGAATGCGACAATACAAGTTACCCCCAGATGCTGTAGTGGCTTTGCTGCAAATCATTGACGAGCTTATTACCCAAGGAGTGGTCATGGAAACCGACTCCAATGTATGTAATTCCCCGATAATTCCGATTCTTAAAAGAACGGATCCAAAAGCACCGCCAGTATATCGATTAGTTATTGATCTGCGCGAATTGAATAAATGCATTGTGCCACAATACCCCGTAGTCCCAGATATCTCTTCATTACTAACAGCTATTGATTCAGAAGCAACGTTCTTTACTGTAATTGATCTCAAGAATGCCTTCTTTAGCGTCCCAATCGATCCGGAAAGTCAATACTTGTTCGGATTCAGTTTAAATGGACGCAGTTTTAAATTCACACGCGCACCTCAAGGATTCACAGAAAGCCCCAGCATCTATAGCCAAGCACTGAAAAGAGAACTTGACAGTATCCACATGCCAGCTAACACTGCCCTGCTTCAGTATGTCGATGATCTGCTGGTCACCGCCCGAAGCGAACATGAATGTGAAAAAGCATCACTGACGGTTTTACAATTTCTAGCCGACAAGGGGCACAAGGTGTCCCCTTCTAAGCTGCAATTCTGTGTCCAGCAAGTTGTTTACCTTGGGCACTTGCTGTCCAAGGAGGGAAGACAGCTTACACCCGACCGCATCCAGTTAATTGTTAACATGCTACCACCCAAGACACAAAAGGAGGTGCGGGCTTTTATAGGCCTCACTTCATACTGTAGGCAGTGGATCCCTCAATATGCATTTCTAGCAAAACCACTCATTCAGTTGACAACACAGGAGGCAGCCACATCGACTGTCCTCCCTTGGACTCAGGAACATACACAAGCCTTTGAAAGCTTAAAGAAAGCTTTATGTCAAGCACCTGTTTTAGCAACACCATGTTACAGTAAACCTTTTACACTTTTTGTTACAGAACGCGAAGGTACTGCCTTGTCAGTACTCACTCAGGAACAAGCAGGATCACACAAACCATGTGCTTATTTTTCTAGTACATTAGATCCCGTAGCTCAGGCTCTTCCTGCGTGCCTGAAATCAGTGGCAGCAACAGCTTTAGCAATCAGACAAAGCGATGCCATAGTATTAGGACATCAATTGACAGTACAAGTACCACACGCAGTAGAGGTTCTCTTGAACCGAACACAAACACAACACTTGACTATAGCAAGACTGACGGGTTATGAATTGACATTGTTCCAGCCACACATAGAAATCAGACGTTGTAGTACATTAAATCCTGCCACACTTTTGCCAGTAAATGGAACAGACCCATTAGCACATGATTGTATTGAAGTCATTACTATCACGACGAAACCCAGACAAGACTTGACAGATATTCCCTTACCAGATCCAGACCTGACATTGTATGTAGATGGTTCATGCATGAGAACGAGTACAGGAGAGTTAGTGGCCGCTTATGCAGTCACAACAGACACTGAAGTCATCAAAACAAATTGTATTAACACTTTGTCAGCTCAAGCAGCAGAGCTCATCGCTCTGACACAAGCCTGTATTCAAGCTAAAAATAAGAAAGTCAACATATACACAGATTCACGTTATGCATTCGGAGTCGTCCATGACTTCGGCATGCTGTGGCGAGAGAGAGGTTATTTAACTTCTCACGGTACCCACATCCAACACGGACCCCTCATTCAAGCTCTATTAGATGCAATTCATCTACCTACTGCAATATCGATTATGAAGTGCAAGGCCCATACGAAAGTTACCGATATCATTTCTCAGGGTAACGACCTAGCTGACAGAACAGCTAAACAGACTGCTCAGAACCAGACTCATACAACTGACACGACAAAGACAATAGTTCCGACACCAACACATTGCATGACAGTTAAGGATCCCGCCCTTGATGTAATTGACATACAGACACATGCTACACCAGAAGAAATAAAGAAATGGACTGAATTAGGAGGGATCCAAACGGATCAAGGATGGATGACAAAGGGAAAATCTATATGGTTTCTCCCCGACTCCATGGTTCAAGTCATCATTAACACAATACATAGTCCAGCGCACCTAGGAGAAAAAGCTATGCTAGATAGCATTCAACACATTTGGTTCAACAAACATTTGCGAGCAGCAGCTAAACAGAAAGTACGTACCTGCATGATTTGTTGTCAGTTCAATCCCGGTAAAAGCATTCCCGTAGAGCAAGGTGGATTTCAACCTCCCGATCACCATTTTGAAGTCCTCCAGATGGATTATATCCAGATGGAACGATGTCGAGGATTCAAATATGTTCTCGTAGTTGTCTGTGCTCTTTCCCGTTGGACAGAAGCCTACCCGGTTTCAGATTACACTGCCCCGACTACTGCCAAACAGTTAGTTTGAGAATTCTTCCCACGGTACGGTTTGCCACGTGTTGTGTACTCAGATAACGGCCAGCCATTCTCATCCGAGCTAATGAAACACGTTTCACTTTTGTTAGGCTATCAATGGAAATTTCACTGTGTCCGACACCCCGAGGCAGCAGGTCTCGTGGAACGCCATAATCAAACTCTGAAAATTAGATTGTCCAAAGTATGTAGAGAAAAAGGTGTCGATTGGATAGTAGCCTTACCAGTTGCGCTCTTTTACATGAGAATGGTAGCACATTCTCGAACAGGGCTATCCCCGTATGAGGTGATCTTTGGTAGACCACCAAATATGTGGGGGACGCCTATACCTCGTAAGATCACTGATGTTGATTGTAATATGCTGACAGATTACCTGGCTTCCTTGATGTCTGCACTACAATCTTGTCGTTCACAGGTAGCTGCAGCCTTTCCCGATAACACTGAGGTGAAGCCCCATGACGTGGTTCCAGGGGACCTCGTGCTTGTGAGGAACTTTGACAGGAGGAGCCAGCTGGAGCCTCGGTGGCAGTCGCCGAAACTCGTCTTATTGACCACAAGGACAGCCGTGAAGATTGAGGGACGTAAAGGGTGGTTGCACTCGAGCCATATAAAAAAATTTTATGGACTACCGTCAGACATGAATCCTCAGCCCAGCATTCCCTCACAGACTGATTTAAAACTCCCCCTGGTTGAAAAGACCGAGAGTAAAAATTATAAACTGAAACTAAGGTCTAGCAAGTCAGACAATTTGATTGTTTAAGTCCTCTCCAAGGTGAATCGGTTGAATTTGTCTCTGACATGTATCCTCTAGACCGAAATAGAGAGATAAATAGACAGAAACAGCTCAAGAAACATGCGTACTGTAAATCACTTCGTAGTCACTGCATAGTGACATTATTAATTATGTTTTTTTTAAGTCTCCTGATTATTATTACCAGTATATTGCTACATGTGTATTACCCTATTTCTAAGCGTGCTTACAATGCTACTGCTGAACATTCTTTTAGCGAATTACCTCCGCATGAGTTGTCCTATAGATTTGCGCTGCGCAACAACACTTTCATCAGTATGTTACATCATTCCCATCAGACCAGCAATGCTACCAATTGTTGGATATGTGGCCGACTCCCTCCCTATCAGAACTACAAGGGAGTTCTGCCTCTCTTTCCGTATCCATTCACACACAATGGCTCCTGTGGAGCATGGTTTAGTTTGATTAATTCCCTCGATGCAAATTCAGTAGTTTATCAAGACAACTGGGTATGGGGAAACCTGAACCTAGTTTTACTTAAAGTCTGCTACCCTAACAAGGAGGGACTTCCCAAAAGAACAGGAACTGATCTAGAAAATGAAGTATATGGATTAGGTAATTTTACACTTAACCTCATGATTCTGAATGTTGAATCCGAAACTGTAACAATTTTTGTCCGCTATGTCAGTATTTCCAGTTAAAGGTGAATTATGTGTAAGAAAGAATGGTTCAATACACATGGGCCATAGTAAATGTACCACTGTAATAGAATTCAGTGATCAAGGCAAGTCTACATTTAGAGCTTCTCGTCATTCCTACTTCATATGTGGCCAGACCGCATATATACGTTTACCTCCAGATTGGGATGGTACCTGTTACATTGCATTCCTTCTGCCACCTGTTTTCCTAGCCCCTCCTGATTATCACAGAAATACCCATTTAGTACACAATAGACAACAGAGAGATCTCCCGATTGTCGATTACACTGAAACGGCATGGGAGCAATACACAGATTTCAATAAAGGTTTCTTTCCCTATATAGGTACAGTCACTAATAGTAAGCTGATACGTAGATTAACTAGAACCCTTGAAGCAGTAGTGAATGAAACTACTTCCATCTTAGGCAACTTAACAGAGGAGCAGTCTGCGATGCGGATTGTTGTTCTTCAAAATCGTCTTGTCCTTGACGTCATCCTGGCCGATAGGGGCGGAGCTTGTAGGGTCATCAGATCAAGTTGCTGTGTTTTCATACCAGAAAACGCGCCGTCAGTATATAAAGCCATAACTCGCCTTCACAAGATTGTAAGCCAGATACACCAGAGTCCAGGCACCTGGACTTGGTCCGGTTGGTTCTGGAGCGTGTTGTCAGCCTGGGGATGGAGGATCCTATCCTTCCTAGGTATTGGTTTTCTCATATTATTCAGTTGCTGCTTATGTCTACAATGTGGGCCAGCGATTTGTGGTCTGTGTGCCACATCGTGTATTCCACATCCACGTTTTCATTCAAGATCCCGGAAAAGGAAAGAAGAACAAATGATGCTATATGAACAGATTGATGGATTGATGAAGATCGATATTTCATGAAGGGTCCGTAGGGGACAAGGAGGGAATGAGGAAATATGAATTTTATGATCAGTTATGTCCCCTATCTTAGACCCCAACGGCTCCATGTACATGCTACAAGTACATGTATGTTCCCTCCAGTTCCAGCTATGAAGACGCAAATACATGTGCGTCCACCGTCAACATGTCCTCTTTCAGATCCGCCATGAATGGGTCGGATATTCCGTTCCTAAGTATGATTGGCCACCGACTTTATATGGTTCACTTTCCACGTTTTACAGTTCAGGCGAGTAGGCCCTGAATTCTGCCATCAAGTCTTTTCCTGCCTTCTGCCTCTGAAAGCTCCAGTCTGAGCTTGCATCTGTATCCATGAACTTTGTCCTACTCCCTGCGCGGCTAACGGTGCCTGACTCGGCCTGTTGCCTGCCAAAAACTGTATTTCACCTTCAAGTTATCTGCTCCGCTCCTCATCCAATGCATTCCTGTCTAGTAGTTTAGGTAAACATCCTTCCAGCTACCGAGCAAAGGGCCCGGCCTCACTGTCTTCATGCAAGTAATTCATAGCCCCTGTTACCATGGAAGATTCCTGCCCCCTCGCATCTCATGTAGACACTTAGACGCTTGTACACGCACTAACAGTCAGTATAGAATAGATTCTGTCCGAGAGACCTTTCCTTTTGGATAATACAGTTCCTTAAACATAAGATATTAGATATGATTTGGGATTAGGTTGACCTGACCCCCCAGACTTCTGTCTCCACATGTAGAGCTAAATGTCAAGTCCCCTTCACCCTCTAGTTGCACGTCAATCACACGTCATGCGGCTGCACGCGCATCTTTGCCAAGTATTTCTGCTGACATTGCAGGATTCTTTTATGGATCCACCCACTTGTGACATCATGTTCAATGACGTTTCTAGTATACGCCTATTAATTACGCCTCTTTTCATTACGTATGTGTATTCTTATCTGTATTATCAGCTGTTACGCCTCCTGCATCTGTCTTAATGTAATGCTTTTCTTATATATATCGTCACTTGTCAATAATGTATTGCCTATCCCTTCCTGAACCTTCGTGGTGATGGAATTTGATTGCCTGGTTCGAACCATAATTCCTTTGTAAGGAATAAAGCCTTTCAGAACCTCTAATACCACGGATTCTGTCTCTTATTTTTACTGAGTTATTCTTACTAGACTTTACCGCATAAAAATAGTACAGGTAATTAAAATATTTACCACAGACCGAGTGGTCACACAAACCCACTCAGGCAGACCCAACATCTCCAAATGAGCCTGGCGTTCCACCTTGCTCCATGGGGAACTCTCCAGGTCATTTCATAGCAGACAGTCGACAGGTATGGATGGACTAACAACGACCTTCAAGGAACCTGTGACCCCCCCACTCAAAGGGAACTTGCGTCACTTTGCAGAGGTGTACCAAGTTGTCTGCTGCAACTACATGGTGAAGTGCATTGGGAATTACCTGCTCCTCAGACACCCACTGACACCTCATGGATGTCACGCTGGCTCCGGTGTCTGTCAGAGCCTCCACCCTCCTCCCATTGATGGTCACCCACTGCCTGTATTTTTTAGTGTTCTCAGGCAGGTAGGTTTCCTGGACCATCTCTCTGTCTCCTAAAGAGACAACGGTCATCACTGCTTGCTCCTCCTCCCCACTAGAAAGTAATTCCTCTCCCAAAGCTACATTCACTAAACCCGGTGTCTGAGCACCTGTGGGTGCTTGGGATTTCTTGGGGCACTTAGGGGCAATGTTGCCCTTCTCACCACAGTGGTAACACCTGGGGGACCCTGAGGGTGAAGCCCGCCCTAAGAGGGTTGTGACGTCTTAGGCTGGGGGACTTGGACTCCTTTCCCTCTGAACTGTTTTTGGGCCCTTTAGAGAACTCCCTTTGATTACCTTTGCTCCCCCCACTCTTCTGCTGAGGACCCTGCCCACCTTTGGCTGTGGTACCCACAATCCCCTTGTGGACCCTGGCACTAGTCCAGCGGTCCGCCTCCTGAGCAAGTTCACTGGGATTGGTCAACTTACTATCCAAAAGATGCTGGCGCAGCTCTGGAACACATAGACTGCTCAAGTGCTCCCAACCAATTAGATGGCACAACACCTCAAAATCAGTTACTTTGCTGCCCTTCATCCAAACTTCCAGTGCACGGGTGTACGTTTTCACAAATTCAACCCAAGTGTCTGAATTATTCTTTTTTGAGTTCCTGAACTTTACTCTGTACTGTTCTGGGGTGAGCCCATACTTGAGGCATAAAGCCTCCTTCATATTGGCATAAGTCAGGAAACCCTCCTTCTCTAAAGGTGATAAAATCGCCCTCCCAGAAGCATCAAAGTGTTTCCACAGGCCTGCCCCCCCCAGCTCTTTTCAGGCACCTCATTCATTCTACAAGCAAGCTCATATGATTCAAACCATGCATAAATATCCTCTCCCTTCTGGAAATTTGGCACTAAATCCTTGGGTATGTATACCTTTCCCCCTTGCACTGGCTGTGCGCTGCCACCATTTGAACTAGACTCCAGTTGCTTGGCCATAATATCCATCTCCCTCATGCTCAATTCATGAGCCAAAAGCAATTTCTTTTCTTCCAGGGCTAAAGCGTGCTTCCTCTCCTATGCACTCTTTTCACTCTCCAAAAGCAATCGCTTTTCCTCCATTGATGCTTTTTGGTTCTAAAGTTTCAAACTTCTAGCTGATGTTCCCTGATCCTCTCGTTCTCTTCCCTGGAGAGACTCCCTGCGGAATGGATGCTGGCAGCCCTGCCGGTTGCTCTTGACACAGGCAAATCCTGTGGCCCAAACCCATTCCCCGGTCATCCACCTCCTCCTCTGCATCATCTCCTCCTGCACCTCCTTTGGCCTCTCAAAAGGCTTTCAAGGCCTTTTGTAGCTCATCCTTCTTAGCGCTACTCCTTGTGGGACATCTCAAATCTTTGCAGAATTGTTTAAGCTGGTCTACCTTGTAGGAATACAAATCATCAACGTGGAACTCCAATTCTGCCTTTTCACTTGCTGCACCACCCTTCTGAGACATGATGCGTGGATGACTTTTAGAACCAGATCAAAAATAGAACCAAAAAGAAAAATACTGTTTGTGGCGGCGTAGTGGTCTGCATTAATCTAGTGATGTATACCAATCACTGCGGGTCAAGTACAAATACAAGTTCAAATCCCACCGCTGACCGCCAATGTTAGATCTGGAGGTCTCTAGTTGGCAGAGGTAAGTACCTTTGTCCAAATAGGGACCCTTGCTTCTAGTCAGGGTAAGGAGGATAAACACTGTTGACAACCCCTGCTCACCCCCTTGGTAGCTTGGCACGAGCAGACAGTCTTATCCCCAAGGCAATGTGTAAAGTATTTGTACCAACACTCATAGTAATAAAGTGAAACACAACAAATGGATGCAACACAAGATGTCTTATAAAAATATAAATCACTTTATCTAGAATAGGCAGATCAAATCGACTGAAAAATCACATACACTATCAATCTGTTCCAATAATGCGTTGTCAATAAAAAGGTTTACTGAAATAATGTTCTTTTATTGGAGAAAGGTCTTGTAAGGATAAGAAACACTTGTGAGCTCAGTATGACAGTGAGCCCTCGTTGCTAACGTGTGGAAGTCACTCTAAAAAAGCAAATACAGTGTTCCTCAATAACAAACAAATGCCCCCGTTGTAGCACGTAAATCAGAATGCTGAGCTTGTAACCAAGGACGCTTTCCCTCAATGTCGCGTACCTTGGTTATGCCACTGCTGCACTCGTGATACCGCGTGCTTGCTTGTCTTTCCACGATGCCTTCACGCTTGGCGCAGCAACACACACTCAGCGCTAAAAAGATGGTTTCTTCTGCAAACTTTTGTATCCCTGAGTTTGATAACAGTTGGCCAGCTCTTCCTAGGCCCTTGGAGATAGGTGGACTTCAGAGGGGGGCAAAGCACACAGCACAGCTCTTCTTCAAGCAAGGGGGACACAGCACACAGCAGACAGTCCCTTAGTCATTCTCCTCAGTAGTAGCAGCAACTGCAGGTCAGCTTTCAGACACTCAGCAATGGCAGCACTTTTCCTCAGTCTTCCTGGCTGTTCTTCTTTGGCAGGGATTCCTTCTTGATCACAAAGTTTTTCCTAATCTAATTTTACAGGAGACTTAGCTCTACTTTTATACCCCAAAAGTCTTTGTTCTTCCTGTGTGAGGGGTCCTGGACCCAGTCCAAACCAGTTCTGGGTACATTCTGCCAGTGCACATCTTCTTCCTTTGTGAGTGTGGGTCAGGGCCATCAGATGCACTGCAGGAGGGGGAGCCAGCTTTGTGGAAGGCAGGCACAGCCCTATTCAGACCCAGGTGCTACCCCTCCCACCACTCTACATGCAGATGTGTCTATTCAGCCTAGTGCTGACTCGCCCAGTCTCCTGGAGCCACCCCAGACCCTGTCACTCACAAACCAGACAGTCAATCCACAAACAGGCAGAGGCACACAGAAAGGCTGAACAAGAAAATAGCCACTTTCTAAAAGTGCTATTTCCAAACTTAGAATTTAAAAACCATCTTCACTAAAAGATGTGTTAAGAAATTCTGAGTTCAGGGATACCAGATGCCATATGTCTATCTTGCCGCTATGGGAAGATATGCAGGTAAACATGTTACACAGCATTCCGCATGTTATCCTATGGGTAAGATAGCCTTTCAATAGTGAAAAACAAAATTGGCAGTATTTCACTATCAGGATATGTTACCCACACTAGTACATGTCCTACCTTTCACATACACTGAACCCTGCCCAGGGGGGTACCCTGGGCCTACCATAGGGGTGTCCAATGTGTACGAAAATGGAAGGGTCAGGCCTGGCAAGTGTGTACACTGGCCAGGACAACATGGTAGTTAACAGACTGCGCACACGCACTGCAGTGGCAGGCCTGAGACAC
This sequence comes from Triturus cristatus, assembly GCF_964204655.1. Taxonomy (NCBI): domain Eukaryota; kingdom Metazoa; phylum Chordata; class Amphibia; order Caudata; family Salamandridae; genus Triturus; species Triturus cristatus. Next base: position 713,802,897 of record NC_140593.1, on the reverse strand, counting down.
CATTTTAGGGCTACTCATGTGGGTGGCACAATCAGTACTGCAGGCCCACTAGTAGCATTTGAATCACCAGCCCTGGCACACTCAGTGCACTTTACTAGGGACCTACTGGTAAAACAAATATCTCAATCATGGATAACCAATCACAGTAATAATTTACCAGGGAGTACTTGGACTTTGGCAATGATCAGCAGTGGCTAAGTACCCAAAGTGTCTAAACCAGCAAAACGAAATCCATCACAGTGTCAAAAATGTAGGAGGTAGAGGCAAAACTCTGGGGTAACCACACCAAGGATGCCAGGTCTAACAATGGTATTACCATAGTCTAGTTTAGAGAGAACTACAGATTGCACTACAATCTTGAAATCATCGGGGGATGAATGATTTCATTATCTTGAGTGCCGTTGAGGTGTTGGATGTCATTGGGTGATTTGATTTTGTATTAGAGTTGAGTGGCATCCACACATAGGTGATTATTTGACTCCTGCTTGATTCAAGATGATTGGAATGGGTTCAATGAAGAGATTGAAAAGGGAAGGGGAGAGAATTAAGCCTCGGGTATACCAAGAGTAACTTGAAGAGGCAGAAGTTGATTTTAAATTGCTGTGATGAGTATTGAAGGTAAGATGTGAACCATTTTAGGACTGTGCCAACAATACTAGAGAGGATCTTAAGTGTCTCAAGTAATGCTGAGTGATTTATGGTGTCAAACGCCGCTGATAGGTCAAGTAGGATAAGTAAGCATGTGTCCTCTTCCTTTAAATATCTGTGGATGCCATCTGTGATATTGAGCATGGCATGTTCTGTGCTACAGCCTTGTCTGATTCCTGATTGGAAGGTGTCATGGAGGTTGAATTCACCTATATGTTGGTTAAGTTTTTGAAGAACGCAGTTTCTCCACAGTTTTGGCTAGGAATGGGAGGTTGGAGATATGTCTGAGGTTGTTGAGGTTGTTAGGATCTTCACCTGTTTTTTTGAGTATGGGGAGAGAGATGTGTTGACAATTTTTGTTCAGAAGGAGGCAATGATGTGATTGAAATTTTGAACTATTGTGAATGGGAAGGGATCAGCAGTGTGGGAAGTAGGTTTTAAGTTCACAATTATATTGAAGACTTCATTTTCTCTCATGAGTTTGAACTCAGACCAATTGGCATTGTTTTTTAGTTGAGTGAGGTCATGGTTATCTTTAGTTTTATTTAAGTTAATTTGGTCATTAGTAAGATCAGTAGGGAAGATAGAAGGGATGGCAGATTTGTGACTTGGATGAAGGATTGATCAAATTTTGCGACTTTATCACTGACGAAGCTGGCAATTTCTTGACAGCGTTCTTTGGTGGCTGTTATTTCATGTAGGGGTGTGAGGGTGGTTTATCATTTAACAATGTTGAAGAGCTCCCTAGGTCTGTTCTTAGCACGGTCAAGTTGGTTGCCAAAAAAGAGGCTTTTTCTCTAAAAATGTGTATCACATATATGAAAGCCGTACTTTTCTGAGTTGTGCTAGGTGCATTGTCGGGGTGTTCTGTCTCCATGTCCTTTCCGCCTGTCTGAGTTGTCTCCTCCTGTTGCTAAGATCTGAGTTGAACTAAGATTTTGACTTCATTGATCTCAATTGTTGTAGTTTGACAGGTGCCACTTGTTCGAGAACCCCCGTCATTGCTGCATTATAGTGTACAGTTAGATCATCAATGGTATAAGTGGAAGGTAATGCTGTAGTTGGGCATAAATCCAGGACTCCAATTCAAATATTGGAACTTGTTTGATGTTCCTGGTCCAGTGCTCAGGTTTATCTGTTAAGGCTGGGTGGAATCTGAGGTGGATATTGGTATTAAACATAATGAGATGTTGGTGGTACCAGACATAGGGTGGGATGGAGCTGAGTGAGACCAGCTCATTTTTGGTGACAATCACATCTAGAGTGGAGCCTTTATTATGTGATGGTTCATTGCAGAATTGTTTAAGGTCATTTATTTCAAGAAGGTTGGTGAGGTTCTGGACTGTGGTGTCTTCAGAGTTGTTCCAGTGAATATTGAAGTCGCCCAAGAACACATCCTTCATGTCAGTAGGGGTGGGCGGAATGTGCGAAATTAACTTTTGCAAATTATCGCGTAAATGTTTAAAATTTTCGCAAACAAGCGGAAATATCGCGAAGATGCGGAAGTTTTTTTCCGGCATGTTCGCGAGATTTTCTGCATGGTTGCGGGTCGCCAACTTACCCATGTGGTTGTTTGCGGGCGCGGCCATCTTGTTTTGAGTTGTCTCGCGGTGCATGATCGCGAGAAGAAAGACGTGATCGCGCGACGCATGACGTCACTGCGGGCGCGAACTGTCGCGAGACAGCACAAATGGCTAAAAACAATACAACATCTCATGGAGAACGCGACCGGATCAAGAAAACTTGTCGGCGAACGCAGGGATTCAGGTAAGGCGATCGCACGCGTGCAAGAATGTATTATTTTACAGCGCGAGCAAGAAACAAATTATCGCCAAGCTGCGTAAACCGGAATTTTTGACATTTTCGCGCTCTCCGCGGAACGCGAAAATGTCAAATTATCGCAATTTCCGCGAACGGAACGAAATTTTTGCCCAGGCCTACATGTCAGTAAGGGGGAACCGTGTCACAAGTTCAGTTAACTCTTCTACTAAGAGGGCGCGATCACCAGGAGGGTGGTAGATGGTGTGTAGTTTGATTTTAATGGAGCCTTTGACTGTAAATTCAACTCAGAGGTATTCAAAAGTAGAGTATTCTGCGTTTTTTAAGATGAAAAGATGTATTCCCTCTTTTTGAATGATAGCTAGTCCACCACCTTTTCTTTTAAGTCTGTCATGTCTAATGGTGATGTATCCAGGTGGGGTACGCAGGTCCCGAATGGGGGTAGATTGGTCATTAAGCCAGGATTCAGAGAGGAAAGCGATATTTATTTCTTCCCTGAGTATAGCTTCAGTGATATCTGTAGCATGTTGAACTACTGATCTACCGTTGAGGAACATGCATGATCGAGGGCAGGGATGATCATTGGTAGAGTGTAGTGTATTAATTGTAGTGTATTGAGCAAGTGGTCTTGGTGAGTAGATAATTCTAGAGACTCTTTATTGCTCACTATTACTGGGGTTGTAGAGGGAGGTTTTAAGAACCTTTTTCTATTTCTTTGTGAGGTAAGAATCGCAGATAGCATCAGCTTCCAGTGCTAATATGGGGCTGAGAGCTCGTGTGGTCTGTATGAGTGATGACACAAGGGAATAGAGGGCCAGAGGGTGTGTTGTATGGCAGTAGAAGAACCTGTGTGAGGAGAAAATGTATAACTACCTGGGGTGTGCAAGCAGGCTTACCTGGCCTGGCTTGAGAATGGGTAGAAGCTTCTAGAGGAGAACATTTGAAGTTTACAGATGCCCTGACTTTCATGCCCTGGCTCCAGACTACATCCAGACTACATACAGTGGGTATACAGCCCTTTGTGTGGAGACAGGACACACCCTATTCAAGTGTAAGTGAGGCTGGGCCCAGCTCCTCCCTCTCATCATGCCAGTGATGGCGCATCCAATCACACCTAAGCTCCCCATTGTGTGTGGTTATCTAGTAGGAATACACAAAGGCCAACTGTTATTCACACCCTGTCATTTGACCAGGGACAGGCTGCAGGCACCAAATGGCTAAAGCAAGACAATGCAAACTTTCCAAAAGTAAAAACAAGATGATGGATGGAATGCTTGAATTATTCTCAGCCACTGGCAATTGCTTATGCTGCATCTAAACCCATAGTCTTTCGCCCACCATGTCACCTCATTATGGAACCAGCCATATGCAAATAAGACTTGACCCTGCTCTTCCTGCGAACAGTCCAGCCCGAACTGCCATACCAAGTCTTCCCTGAACAAGAACACAATCAACCTAGCACTGTTGCGCCCTAGCTAGGGCTCGTCCACCAGGTGTAACTTGGTTCAGGTGGCACAGTGTGCTCGGGACCCACCTCTGGGCATACCCGGTGTACTTAGGGTACCAAATGCAAAAACAACTAGGTGATAGATGGAATGCTTGAATTAATCTCAGCCACTGGCAATTGCTCAAGGCTGGATCTCAATCCATAATTTTTCACCCACCATGCCACCTCTGTGTGTTCCCAGCCATATGCAAATCAGCCTTGACCCTGATTTTCTTGGGAACAGTCCAGCCCGAACTGTCAGGGATGGATCCCGGGCTCACTGTGCCACTGGAACAAAGTTATACCTGGCTGAAGAGCCCTAACTAGGATGAAACAAGTCCTAGGTTGCTTGTGTTTCAGTTCTAGGAGGACCTAACTTGGCACTTTAGGCCTGGGCTGTTCTGACAGGAGCAGAGTCAAGACTGATTTGCATATTGCTGGAGCAAACTGAGGTGACATGCTGTGCAAAATATCAATGGGTTGGGTTGTGCCCCCGCATAATTACCTGTTTCTGAGATTAATTCAAGCATTCCACCTATCACTTTTTTGTATACTTTAGTAACTTTCTAAAGCTGGTATTTTCAGAATTGCAATTTAAAATTTGACTTTGCCATAAGTTAGGATTTTAAATTGTGATTCCAGAGAAACCGAACATGAACCGATAACCTAGTCCCAATTTGGAAAATATACTTATAAATTATAATAAGGAAACTGAAATGGTATCCTGTGGGAGAGGTAGGCTTTGCAGTAGTGAAACATGAATTTAAGATTCTTCCACTACCAGGACATGTAAAACTTAAAAGTATATGTCTGACTTTTTAAATACATTGCATCCTGTCCTCTGGGCTGTCCAGGGCCTACCGCCTTAGGGGTGACCTACATGCATTAAAAAGGAAAGTTTAGCCCTGATAAAAGGTTTATTTTGCCAGGTCAGAATGGCAGCTTAACACTGCACACACAGGCTCTGCAATAGCAGGCATGAGACATGATTAAAGTGCTAATTAAGTGGGTAGCACAATCAGTGTTGTAATCCCACTAGTGAAATTTAATTTACAGGTCCTGGACACAGTTAGTGCCACTTCACAAGGGGCTGACAAGTTAATTAAATATGCCGATTGGGCATAAGCCAATCTAACATGTTTTGAGGAGAGAGCACAAGCACTGTAGCCCTGGTTAGCATTGGTAAAGTGCACCGAGACTTAAGGCCAACAATAACAAATTCAGCAAAAAATAGAGGAAGGCAAAATATCTGTGGATAACAATGCAGAAATTACCAAGTCCAAAAAACTCTTCTGATTCCACTGTATAGATTCATTTGTTTCTACAGTTGGAACTTTTTTATTTCTTTCCTAGAATGGAGTTCTTCACAGGAGGAGAAATGCTTGTATCACAGACATCCGTTTTCTAGGATTGTTTGTTATATCTAGAGTATGTCAGATAAATGTGATAATCAAATTAACACATTCATCTCCATCCTCCATGGTTGTTTATTCTCTTGTTAAGTTAATCAAAACATAGATGGCCATTAACACTATTTTATCATAAGAAATATGTTTATAACAAAGAAAAGGGGTTCTCAACAAATCTCTCATTCAAGTCCTGTAATACCAAGGTAGCACACTACAGGTTAGAGAGAAGCTTCTCCAGTGATATCATAGATGAGGTCATGCAAGATTGCAGCACCCACTTCAGCCGAGATTGACAGTGAGCAGAGTCTCCTTCAACTTATTGCTGTTTGTGTTTGGGAGCTGAACAAAGGTGACAGGAAATAGCTTCTTTGCTCTTTCAAACTAACACAACAGTTCCCTGCTTTATTTTGAAAAAAGGTATGCTACACGCATCATCTCTGAAACTCAGAAGAAGGCTTACTCTTTACTGATTCAAATAAAGCTAGCATAGTGCCTAGAAGTAGTAGCACAAGGGTGTTTGGACTATAATTTTCAATCAACATTTTATACTTCTGTTTATTCTCATTATCCATAATGTACTTCTTTGCCTTACTGTTCATATCCTGTGTATTTACAATTCACATTTTATGCACTTGTTTAGGATTTTAAAAAAACATTTTAAAAAAACATATTCTGCTTCTTAGTGCTATTTTGTGTGTTATGTTTTGACAAAAGAGGTTGTGAGTTCCATGGTTGTCCATGAATCTATCTTATGAGACTGGTGGTTACCAGTAAACACTTCCTGTTCGACATTGCTTAAAGTGTTGTGTATGGGCTGCAGTCCTACTGGATTTTTTATTTGAATTGGCACATTGACTAAGTCCTTCGTGAAAGGGGTCAGAAAGTGAAACCCTGCGACTCTAGGGGGTTACATCTAGGGCATGGTTACTCACAAACATATTCCCGGGGGCTACAAACTTTGGTAGTTGGTGTGACTGAGGGCCGCACTGATGCCAGTAGGGGTTTAAAGTCGGTGTAGGGGAAACAAAGTATGTATATTTAGTTTCTGAAGGAAATTGTGCAATGTGAAACTATAAAACCTGGGATAAATCCCAGCTTCTCCACTTGACCAAATTGTGTGACTCCGGGCAATTGTTTTATTTTAATTTCCCTCCTTTTTCTTCATTATCATAGAAGAGGAACTTGCAATACATGACTTAAAGATGCTGTTCAAAAACATCTCCTGTGATTGGATGTAATCGCTAATAGCCTTGTTGTCAGGGTGGGTAGGGCCAGCAAGAAAGTTTCTAAATTCATGTTTGTAAACCATCACTTCAAGAAAAATACTTCTGAAAGCACTGCTTTAATTTGATTTACTAAGGTGAATTAGTTCTACAGGTCAATTAAATACACTTTTTGAATTTTGAAAAGACTATCATATTTTTACACATTTGCTGTCTTTAAAAAGCATTGGCATAGCCAATAGGTCTCGCTTTTGAGACCTTATAAGTATTTAGTTATGCAGCAAAATATCCTTGGTGCAAAAACATCAACTGTTGCTTGGCTAAACACTTATATGGTCCCAAAGGCGAGACCTATTGGCTATGCCAAAGCTTGTTGTAATATGTATAAGTCCACCCCAGAAACGTTTGTAACTTCCGATTCAAGTGCAGCAGCCAACTGCATAAGAGCATGTGCCGTCAGTGTCCCAATAACGCTGAATTTGACATCCTGCAATATTGTCTGTATGACCAAATTATGTGATTTTGCTCAAAATTCTGTGCCGTCTTTTGTAACTGTAAGCGGAGCTGTTTAAAAAAAAAAGAGAGACCTACAGAAAAAATCACCATAGCTGAAATGATGAAAATGTATTTCAAAATCCGGTAGAATTATTATTATTTTTTTTTAAACGATGCTGTATTGTTTAACACCTGCGTGGGATAGATTAAAAGGCTAAGGGATTGTGAACGTCGCAAGAAATGTTGCGACTAAGTACGCCTCTTTGTTTAAAAGGTATCTAGCATTCCAGGATTAATTTAAAAAAATTCGAGGCGCTTCCCTTCTCTCTTGCCATTTGAGCAGGTGCAGCCTCTGTGCAAACAGCTCAGCCCGTTAGAGAGGTCGGCGGGTTAATGCACCTGATGCAGAAATCTGTGTGTAACCTGTAGGTCACAGGTTCTAATCCCAATAAAGTAGGTCATGTGTTAAAGCCACACCTGTAGAGCTCTGAATACAACAATGCGGACCACATGTTCTTACTCCAGTTAGACAGCGTAGCAAATGAATGCACCTTCTATTGAGATAGATTACCCAGCAGGCCGCGCGTTCTCATCACAGTACAATAGCTCAGTTGATATATGCATTTCGCGCACATGGAGGATGCATGGCTGTGAGCTCGAGTTTGGCCGTCAGGTTTCAGTCGCAGCAAGATATCACAGCAGTTTTATGCACTTTCTCAAAATAGGGCATGTGTGACCCTGCGAGTGACTGGATCCAATGCCAGTAAGAAAGCTCAGTGGGTTAAAGCACACGTTATGGATATCTTTGTGCTATTTGTGGGTTGCCTGAAAGCCTGGAACAATTTACCTCTCGAGGTTCGTACCGAACCCAATCTTATAAGATTCCAAGAGTTTTTAAACACTCTTATTTAAACAATCCCCTACAATACCCACAGTTCTTACTGGGTGTAGTAATAATGATTTGACCCTCCGAGAGAGTTCAAATCAATATCACATTTATAATGAGTCGCTTACGTCAACTAGCAGCTAAGAAGCTCCTTAAAGCCTTTCGTGGAAAATGGAGCTACATGTGTCAGGGGCAACTCAGCATGTTGCACTTTCACGATCGAGATAATAAGCACAATTGTGCACTTTGAGAATAATTTGAGTTCGTAATGCATATGAAACAGCCTTAAGCGCGATAGTAACAGGGTCTTCTTAAAAATGGCGGCTAAAGTCTGCCGCCATACATATCTAGTGAAATTGATGCTTATATGAAGGTATGAGCACAGAATATTATCCAGTGTAACAAGCACTTACCAACCAGGCTCTCCTTCGAGTACACAGGACTGGAAATGTGTTTTTCAGTGCTGGAGTGTAAACATTAACTTCTTGCCGAATAGAGAGGGGTCTACTTCCTTCTTTAACCGGAAACCCATATTAGAATAGCCTAACACTAGCCTGGTAATCTATTTCTAAATGTGCAAAAATGTTAATTGTGCTCAACGGTTGCGGTCCAGTAAGGTTCGCACTGTAAATCTACATATACAAGTGCATTTGTAATTATAAAACAAGCATTGGCCGCTCGCGAAAGTGAAAGCAGCGCGATGCAGCGGGGATGGTAGGGGCAGAGGAGCGTGAAAGCAATCAAGTGATAGGAAAAACAGATGGTGCTTGATCGGGCTCTGAAAGCTGGCGGTTGCACGTGAACGCAAGCGCTAGGCCAGCCAAAGAAGCTTGTGGTAGCACTTTTTGAAGCCCCTACTAAATGTCTTGCAGAGCAGCGCATGCGCTGGCTCTAGCGAGACCTAAAAATGAAGGTGTTCCTAATGTTAAGGGCCTAGTTACTGTGGTTCCCTAACTACAAATAACTTTTAAATACGTTCTTGCTGTATATTTAACATTTTTCTTCATGTTGGTGCTGAGTTGATTAAACAGCAGCCCAGTGCTGCTGCTGCCCAGGGGGCCCGCATGTTCAAATATCAGGAGGGCCACACTTTGAGTATCAGTGCTCTAAAGAATCACTAGCATGCCAAGTGGGAACACATGAGGTACAACTGCAGAGGGCAGTTTGCTCAGAAGGAGAAGTTCTAATAAATAAGGCTCTATGTTAAAATTATTACCATAGAGATGGCTAAATGGCTGTCCAGCTTTTTATCTAATAGGACCTTTCAGGTCTTCTCCCCTATTGCTAATTTCAAGACTCATGTATCCCAGTATGGAGTCCCTCAAGGCTCCATACTTTGTCCATTGCTCTTCAACATCTACGTTACCCCCCTAGCAACGATAGCTGAGCAAGCATGGCCAACAATATACTCTTACGCAGATGATACACAGCTCATCTTCTCGCTCTCCTCCAAAGAGACCGCAAAGTTTTCAGTGCTGCAGCCAGGACTAAAAAAGATTGCTGACTGGATGCATGATAACAAATTAAAATGAAATGGGGGGAAAACCGAACTCCTTATCTTCGGCAACAATAAAACTCTCTGGGGCCTCTATCACTGGCCACCTCAAATGGGTGATCCTCCCCCCACCATCTCAATTGGCTCGCAACCTTGGCGTCATCATCGATGACCAGTTGTGGATGAAGCAACAAGTGGTTATGCCTCCACCTGCTTTGCCATTCTCAAGTGGCTTAGGAAAATCCTCTGGATGCTTCCTTTGTCTACGCAAAAATCTGTCATCCAGGCCCTAGTAGCCTCCAAACTAGACTATGGCAATGTAGTTTATCTGGGGACAAGCAAGGAAGTGCTTCGCAAGTTGCAAGTGGTGCAGAACTCCGCAGCTAGACTGCTTTGCAAACTACCCAAAACAACTTCTATCTCAGCCTCACTTTGTGAACTTCACTGGCTGAGAATCGACAATCGCGCTAAATTCAAAGCACTCTGCTACACGCATAAAATAAATTCCGGCTTAGCCCCTCAATATCTCGGTGCACCACTACCACCCCCCACGTTTATTATGATCTTCTAACCAATACAAATTCCCAGGATAAAACAAGCCAGAATGGGAGGATGATCATTTGCTTATCTGGCTCCTTCCCTCTGGAACTCTCTTCCCACACACTTACGTGTCGAACAACACTACCTCAAATTTCGTAAAGGCCTCAAAACCTGGCTTGTTAATCAGTAGAACCTTGTAATTCTTTCTTAGCGTCCAGCCTTTACCTCTTGTCCATCACGTTTACAGGCGCTGGGAAACCTCCGGGTAGCTGCGCGCCATATATAAATTTAATTAATAATAATGCATAGCAACGCCACAGAAGAGTAAGTTAGATTTTGTTGTCATTCACAGCACAAGAGAAGTTTGAAATACTTCAGTTCATCAATGACTCTCATAAAGATGGCTTGGTTTTCATAGCAAGCAGCCACCAAACAGAACATTATAATGCTCCTGATGACTAACATTTTTAAGAGAAAATAGAAAACAGCAACTACGAGGAAGAAGACAAGATGGCCGCCATCCGAGAAAGCCCATTTGGATGTGCGCATAATGTAACGGTCTTATTTTGGTTAGTGCAACATTTACGCTGGAATGATCTTGTCTTGTTTCAGAATTTCACTGCGCATGAAACGTGCACAATTCTCACCATTTCTCATAACACACGTACACGTTAATTTTCCCACAGGAAACTGATTCAAGTAGAAAACGTCTTTCCTAAAGATATCTTCTTGTAGGACGAGACATGCTTACCTTGAACCAGACCCTTCCTTCCAGGCAGGTATCTGAAGTGACTTTTTGTGCGAGTTGTGTGTTGGCTTGCAAAGAAAAGTTACCTGAAATTCTGGCTAAATTTATTTCGGATAGTGTGCATAATTTCAGTTATGCTTGTTTCACCGATTTTTGGGGGCAAAATTCGCTTACTCCACGCACTTACTAACGCTCATTCTTTAATTGTTAAAGCGTAAAGCGATGAGACAGTCAGTCAGTAAAAAATAAACACTGCAGTAAATAGAAAAGCCGATGAATCTTACACAAAGACTCACAGTGGGGAGTGATTAAAAAGTGATTTGCTGAAGGAGCGCTGGAATGTTACGATAGCAACTCTAATGAATTGCGGTTCGCGCCGAGAATGCTTTTATGTGAAGGCAGGGAGCTTGGCTGTCACTTATCTCTCCAGAATAATAATTAGTGGCGGGGGTTGTTTTTTTTCTGTGTGCCTTGATTGGGTCATAAATAAATGGTGATAGCTGTGAAATATTGTTATTTAAATATTTATATTACTGTTCTTTCTTGTTAGAATGTAAATTAGTTTATAACAAATGAAGGGTGTATATGAAAACCACCTAATAACTGCAGTTAGGCCACAGTTATTAAACCCGATGTTTTATGACTATTAAACCATTTTTATTTTCAAATTGGACAATGACTTTAAGTACGAAATTTAGTGCACACAAAATATACATGTTTTCAGTTGTGGTTCTTCGCTCTCTCTCTGGTCCAGTTTTCTTCTAAAGTTACACGCTAATCCACTTAATCAAAAATACGTTCCCTAAAAACATCACTGCATCAAGTATGACGTCACCAATGACATCACTGGTGTTTCACACCGATCATTCCTCCGACGGGGTATAGATAGCAGGCTATATATTGGCAATACTATCTTTTTGTGGGTAAGGGTAAACCCTCGATTTTTTATCACACTTTAGCATATTACTTTGTTGAATTTTGTACACTTTTGAAAGTATTCTGCGAATAATGCCCATACATACTGCCATGATCTTGACTCTGGCTCTGGGGCCTAGCTATTCTTGGTGCGGAAGGCTCAGTGGCATCGGGGCCCAGAGCCCATTGAACCTTATTTTCTGTTGCATTTAAATTTGCCAACAGCAGTCAAGGGGCCATTTCCCTTGTTTACACTATCCTTGCTACGCGCCAATCTGGGCGGGTTTGTTGGCTCAGTCTCATCCAATATAACAGGCCCAACATCCAGGAAAGAGACTGACTAAAGACGGTAGGAGAAGTCGTTGGGCTAAAGTTGATTCCTCAGCCTTCTCCATGCATATGGAGATCAATAATATCTTGCATAGTTTGTTTAGACCCTCGGGCAAGTCATAAGGAGGTTCTTTTTTGCTTTGAAACCCTTAGTATTTGCAATTCTAATTAGTTGTGGCCCACTTGCCTGCAAAGTTGCCCCCTGCCGAACCAAAATGGCATAGGGACTGCACCAAAGCCAAACACAATATATAGTGCTTTTAAGATATTTCCTCGTGACCAAGCACTTACACCTAAAAGGCGAACCCACTATTAAGATATCATAATCAAAGCAAAATGGGTTATATATGAGAACTGTTTAATCTGGGTTTATGTAGGCCTGTAATATCCATGATGGAAGGCTTGTTTGGAGATTAGTCTCAGAACTTACCACCAGTAATTTTTCTGAGCACATTTTGCGGTGGCTATTCCTGTTCCCAAAGGCTAACACATTGTAGAAAACTATTTATGTGAAGGGAGTTTGGTAACACGAGCCCTCACATGAAAAATTGGGATTGTCATGTTTTGCATTTTACTCTTGAAAACGTTGCATTGGCTATTAAAGCCAGTCTGAGGAACAATAGTCCTGGGGTCATATTACAGAATTGCCCCGGGGTTGCAATGGGTGTTTGTGCCTGCTTTACGTGCCCTGGGGCACTTTGGTATTATAGAAGGGGCACTGACCCTTGTGTGTCCCCATCTGTAAAACGGATTGCGCTGGCGTATACAAAGCGCCAGCACAATCATCATAGGGCATTCCCTCAATTGCATGGGGTCATGGCCTCATGCAAATGAGAGAATCTATTTGCCTCTGCGCCCACGCCATATTACAGATGCAGACGCACAGGCAAAGAAGCTGTCAGGAGCAAATGATGGCAGTCCTCTGAAGCGGGTAACGGGGGTCCCATGGAACCCCAAGACATTGCCTTACATGCAGGTGCAGTCACTCAATGCACACTCTTGCAAGAGGATCTCGAATCCCCCTTCAAAGTGCAGGTGGGTTTCTTCCTGCACTGTGTGGCTTTAAAGCAGCTGTTCTGTTTCTCACATGAATGCACTGTCCCTAGAGCAGCGCAAGTTCGTGGCTGTACCACGCCTGTTGACTTTCTGCTTGGTAACGACCTTGAGATGTTGGGTCTGCCTGAGTGGGCTTGTGTGACCACTCTGCCAATGGCAGCTGGTAAGGGCAATCAAGAGGACCTGGAGCCAGAAAGAGTGGCCCGGTGCCTGCTGAAAAGTGAAGAGGCAGGCAGCACGGGTGTTGGACCCGGCCTCGTAGAATGGCCCTCCGTGCCCCCGCAACACCGAAACCTGGTGCCTGCAGCCCAAGCACGCGGCCCAGCCGGCCTTTCCCACCAGGACACCTGCCCCAACCCAGGACATCCCCGTCCATGGCCTCTCTCCTTTCGGCCACCCCGGGCCCGCGTGCCCACTCCCTGCAACAAGATGGCCGCCCGGCTCCAGCGCGACCCGGGCCTCGAGGCGCGACTCCGGCTGGAGGACATCACGCTTCCAGGGGATGAGAGAGGGAGGAGCAGTTTCTATCGCACCTCTGAACTCCCCTGGGACGATGGGTTTCGATCGGCCCTCCGGCCTCCCTGCGGGCTGGCTCCGTGCCTGCTGGGTGTCTGGGACTCCTCCCGACCCGGCCCTGAAAGGATCAAAAGACAATAGCAGGAAACCCCGACAAGCGGCCCCCAGGTGACAAGACCCCTGCCTGCGCAGACTCCGGACATCAAAGCGGGGTCGACCTATAACAAGGGGTGCTCTGAGACTGTCCGGCAGATTCGACGCTGGAACAACGAGAGCCTGCTGACGTGGTCGCGGCTCCTGGAACTGGAACCCACCTGAGCCCTGCTGAGTGACTCGCGGCTCCCTGAAGATCGTAAGACCTCCGAACTTGTACCTGAGCCCTGCTGAGTGACTCGCGGCTCCCTGAAGATCGTAAGACCTCCAAACTTGTACCTGAGCCCTGCTGAGTGACTCGCGGCTCCCTGAAGATCGTAAGACCTCCGAACTTGTACCTGAGCCCTGCTGAGTGACTCGCGGCTCCCTGAAGATCGTAAGACCTCCGAACTTGTACCTGAGCCCTGCTGAGTGACTCGCGGCTCCCCCAGACTCTCACGGTCCCGCCGGACCCCGACTCCGACCACGTATCCCCCAGCTCGAGGATTGTGAGCTGTGCGCCGGATACGTCCCTGCTTTGAACCGTTACCAGAGACAGTCCCGCTACCCCCTACCTTTCCGAGACTCTTGAGCCCGTGCTCACCTTGTACATATTTGCAGTGATACCTATTTGATAAAGCTTGTTTCTGAGAATACCCAGTGTGGTCTCTCTGTGTCGTGTGGTGCCAGAAGTACGATCCTAGTTGCGAGATTCCTCCCCCTGGGGAATCTCTCGCCAGTGCCCGGCTACAATACTACGCGGGTGGGACTCAGGGAAGTCAGGACCCCTTTCCGGGCTCCTCTGAGGTCGCCGTCTAACATTGGTGGCAAGCGACGGGATTCGGGCCCATCACCTAGAGATCGTACAGTGAACAACGGACGCACGACCAACAAAGATGGCAGAAGGAAGCGCCATGAGCTCCGCAGAAACCAACGCCAACAGAATGTTCCAGGTGGAGCATCTGGAAGAATACACACACAAAGAGCTAAAACAATTTTGCAAAGAACTTAAAATAGCTACCACTGGCCTCAACACTAAGGAAGACTTGCAGAAAGCACTGAAAACTTGGGTGGAGACCGGGGCATCCCGCCCGGAAGGCACGGGGGAGCGCCCCGACGAAGCCGAACCCCCTCCAAGTGAAAGCAGCGACAATCAGGTGCAAGGCATTGTACCAGACGGGGGCCTATCCCCGGGAGAACTCGCGGACAGAGAGAGAAGCCGCAGTCATGAACTCGAGTTAGCCAAACTCAAAATCGAGGGCGAATTGAAGTTAGCGGAGAAAAAGCTAGCGGTAGAGCAAATGCGCGTACAAGGCGAACTGGAAGAAAAGAAGCTCCAACGGGAGCACGAAGGAAGAAAGCTCCAACTAGAGCACGAACGCAGCTTAAAAGAACTCGAGCTCAAGGCCCGAAATGAGGACGGGAGGCCCTCGGGGAACCGAGAGACGGCCCCCCCAGCGGAACAGAAGGTCCACATCCCCAAGGATGTGGTCAAAGAATATTATAAAAACGATGACATTCAGCAATGGTTTCGGGCCTACGAGGTCGCCATGACCTCCCATCGGATTCCACAGAAGGACTGGGGGGCGGGGTTGTGGGGGCGGTTTCTGAGCGAAGGAAGGGACACCCTGCTCGACCTACCCCTCTCCCTGCAGACCTCCTACAGCCACATGAAAGAGGCTCTCCTCACAAGATACGGCCTCACCCCAGAAATGTACCGCCAACGGTTCCGGGACTGCAGGAAGATCCCGGGCACCACCTGGGTGGAGTATGTAAACTTTTTTAGTCGGGCCTTCGATGGGTGGGTCAAGGGCAGCAAGGTCACCACCCTTGCCGAACTCACTGACCTCATGTTATGGGAACATCTGGCTGCGAACTGCTTCGTAGAGCTACGTCAACATCTGCTGGATAGCAAGCTCACAGATCCCCGGAAGCTGGCTGTGGAGGCCGACCGCTGGACCAACACCCGGGTCTCCCGGGGCATGGTAGGAGAGTACCCCCGAACCAGTCAGGGACCACCCCGCCAGAGAGGGGGAGGGAACCAGGGAGGGCCGAGAGAGTCCCAGCCTAGCCCCCCGAAGACACCACCTCCACCTTTCCCGGCGCCCCCCCCACCAGTAACAGGGCCCCCTGGGAGACGAGGACACCGGGTGACCGTCACATGTTTTCGTTGCCAGAAACCCGGGCACTACGCCAATGACCCAGAGTGCCCCATGGCCACCCAAGTCACCCCTGCGAGACAGATAGCCAACGTAGCCCTGGGGGAGGAGGTTGAGGAAGCCGAGGAGTGGGAACCCGCCGCTATGGCCCTAGTATCCCTGGGAGATAGGGAAATGATCCCTGGTAGCCTCCTACCGTCCAACACACAGAAATATGGGCAGCTCGTCAAGATCAATGGCCACCAGGTAGAGGCCCTGCGGGACACCGGGGCCAGTATCACCGGTGTCCTCAGGCACCTAGTTCCCGAGGAGCAGATCCTCCCCAATGTCTTTTGCCCCGTAATCTCTGCAGACAATAGGGAAAGTATGTGTCAGGTAGCCCTGGTGCCATTTGAGTGGGGAGGGGTGATAGGTAAACTCAAGGTGGCCGTAAGAACCTCCCAGCCGGTCGACTGCCTCTTAGGGAACGACCTGGAGAGTTCTCCCTGGAAGCACGTAGAGCGCAAGGCCCACCTAGGAATGATGGGACTCCCCGAGTGGGTGTGTGCCACCACCCGATCTATGACAGCCCGACTCACTCCCCGGAGAGAAGTCGAGAGCACCCCGGTCGAAGAAGCCCGTACCGTCCCCGCCGAGGGTCCTCCCGTTCCCCCATCGGAAGGGTCCGTCGCCAGCGACGAACCCGCACCATCCGACCCCGCCCCGGGCCCCGAGTTGGGGGATCTACCCGAGTTGGCCCATTGGCGCCACGAGGGCGGGCCCACCCGGGAAGAATTTTGCCGGGAGCAAGCCACCTGTCCTTCCCTGGTCGGGCTGCGGCGCCAGGCCGAGGGCCAAGCCGCAGGTGACCAGACCGGAACGCACCGAATCTATTGGGAGAATAACATCCTGTATAGTGAGCAGAAATCAGTGGAGCTGGGATCCGGACGGGTACTGGTGGTACCCCTCCGCTTCCGGGATTTCCTCCTGGGCTTAGCCCACGATGTCCCCCTCGCCGGTCACCAGGGTCAGGACAAGACCTACAGCCGTCTCGTGACCCATTTTTATTGGCCTAAGATGAAAGCAGCGGTAGAGGCACACTGCAAGTCCTGCCCCACGTGCCAAGCCAGTGGGAAGAGTGGGGGGAAGCGCAAGGCTCCCCTCCAACCCTTCCCGGTCGTCAGTACCCCCTTCGAACGAGTCGGAATCGACATCGTGGGGCCACTGGACCCCCCCACCTCCCAAGGTCACCGCTTCATCTTGGTCCTAGTAGACCACGCCACCCGCTATCCAGAGGCTATCCCCCTGCGCACCATTACGGCCCCCGTGGTGGGCCGGGCCCTGATGGGGATCTTTTCCAGGGTGGGTTTCCCCAGCGAGGTCGTGAGCGATCGCGGCACTAATTTTATATCAAGGTATATGACGTCCCTGTGGCAACAATGTGGGGTGTCCTATAAGTTCACCACCCCGTACCATCCCCAAGGGAACGGCCTGGTAGAGAGGTTTAATAGGACTTTGAAAGGGATGATCGCTGGCCTAGAAGAGCCCCTCCGGCGTAAGTGGGACGTCCTGCTCCCCTGCCTCTTGTTCGCTTACCGGGAGGTCCCCCAGAAGTCCTTAGGGTTCAGCCCGTTTGAATTACTCTATGGGCACCCCGTCCGAGGTCCCCTCAGTTTGGTTAAGGAAGGGTGGGAGGCAGCACCCCAGACCACCCCCCGATATGTGTTCCAATATGTCCTGGCCCTCCGGAACCAGACCAGGAGGTTCCGAGAACTGGCCGAGGCCAACCTGGAGGCGAGTCAAGAAGAGATGAAGCGCTGGTACGACCAGAATGCTACTCTGGTCGAGTTCCAGCCGGGCCAGCAGGTGTGGGTCATGGCCCCCGTGAAGCCTGGCGCTCTCCAGGACCGATGGACTGGGCCCTACAAAGTGGTTGAGAGGAAGAGCCAAGTCACCTACTTGGTGGACGTCCAGTCGCCTCGGGATCCCCTCCGGGTCCTGCACGTGAACCGCCTCAAGCCTCACTTCGTGCGGACAGAACTGAGCCTCCTACTGGCCACCGATGACGGGGCCGAAGATGAGTCGGATCCCCTCCCGGACCTCCTGTGTGTCAAGGAGCAGGATGGCTCCGTGGAGGGAGTATACATCTCCCCAGCCCTCACTGCCCAGCAACAAGCGGACTGCCGCCAGCTCCTCAGACAATTTTCTGACCTCTTCTCCCTGACCCCCCGGGTCACCAACTGGTGTGTTCACGATGTGGACACCGGGGACAGCCCGCCGGTGAGACACCGAGCCTACCGGGTTCCTGACCGGGTCCGGTCCTGTATTCAAGCCGAAGTCTCGAAGATGTTGACCCTGGGGTGATCGAGCCCTCTGACAGTCCCTGGGCCAGCCCCGTGGTCCTGGTCCCGAAGGCAGCAGCCCCCGGTGTCGCCCCCGAGCTCCGGTTCTGCGTGGATTACCGGGGGCTCAATGACGTTACCCGAGCCGATGCCCACCCCATTCCACGAGCCGACGAGCTCATTGACCGACTAGGGGCCGCCCGGTTCCTCAGCACTTTCGACCTCACCTGCGGCTACTGGCAGATTGCGCTCACCGAAGGGGCCAAGGAGAGGTCTGCTTTCTCCAGCCCCGATGGGCACTACCGCTTCCGCGTGATGCCCTTCGGGATGAAAAATGCCCCGGCCACTTTCCAGAGACTGGTAAATAGGGTCCTGGCCGGGCTAGAACAGTTCAGCGCGGCCTATCTGGACGACATCGCTGTCTTCAGTTCAGAGTGGAGTGAGCACCTCCGGCACCTCCGGAGAGTGCTAACCGCCCTGCGCCAGGCAGGCCTCACCGTAAAAGCCAGCAAGTGCCAGATCGGGCAAGGATCCGTAGTCTACCTGGGGCACCAAGTCGGGAGTGGCCAGGTCGCTCCTCTACAGCCAAAGATCGACGCCATCCTGGCCTGGGACCCACCCATCACCCAAACGGAAGTCCGAGCCTTTCTGGGACTCACGGGCTACTACCGCCGATTCATTCGGGGGTATGGCAGCCTGGTCGGCCCTCTCACTGAACTCACGTCTAAAAAACAGCCAAAGAAGGTGCAATGGACGGCTGCCTGCCAGGAAGCTTTTGATGCTCTAAAAAAGGCCATGTGCACGGCCCCCGTCCTCCAGGCTCCCGACTACACCAAGGAGTTCATAGTCCAGACCGATGCCTCCGAGCATGGCATTGGGGCCGTCCTGTCCCAAGTGAATGATCAAGGCCTAGACCAGCCCGTCGCCTTCCTCAGTCGGCGGCTGCTACCCCGAGAACAGAAGTGGAGCACCATAGAGCGCGAAGCCTTTGCCGTGGTCTGGGCACTCAAAAAACTACGACCCTACCTGTTCGGCACTCATTTCAGGATCCAAACTGACCATCGGCCCTTGCGATGGCTCATGCAGATGCGAGGAGAAAACCCCAAGCTACTGCGGTGGTCAATCTCCCTCCAGGGAATGGACTTCACCGTAGAACACCGCCCTGGTACGGACCACGCCAACGCTGACGGCCTCTCCCGGTTCTTCCGCCTCAGCGAAGAGAACCCCCCAAGGTGATGGGCAGTTCTCTCCGGCTTTCAGCTGGGGGGGACGCGTGTTGGACCCGGCCTCGTAGAATGGCCCTCCGTGCCCCCGCACCACCGAAACCTGGTGCCTGCAGCCCAAGCACGCGGCCCAGCCGACCTTTCCCACCAGGACACCTGCCCCAACCCAGGACATCCCCGTCCATGGCCTCTCTCCTTTCGGCCACCCCGGGCCCGCGTGCCCACTCCCTGCAACAAGATGGCCGCCCGGCTCCAGCGCGACCCGGGCCTCGAGGCGCCACTCCGGCTGGAGGACATCACGCTTCCAGGGGATGAGAGAGGGAGGAGCAGTTTCTATCGCACCTCTGAACTCCCCTGGGAAACCCCGACAAGCGGCCCCCAGGTGACAAGACCCCTGCCTGCGCAGACTCCGGACATCAAAGCGGGGTCGACCTATAACAAGGGGTGCTCTGAGACTGTCCGGCAGATTCGACGCTGGAACAACGAGAGCCTGCTGACGTGGTCGCGGCTCCTGGAACTGGAACCCACCTGAGCCCTGCTGAGTGACTCGCGGCTCCCTGAAGATCGTAAGACCTCCAAACTTGTGCCTGAGCCCTGCTGAGTGACTCGCGGCTCCCTGAAGATCGTAAGACCTCCGAACTTGTACCTGAGCCCTGCTGAGTGACTCGCGGCTCCCTGAAGATCGTAAGACCTCCGAACTTGTACCTGAGCCCTGCTGAGTGACTCGCGGCTCCCCCAGACTCTCACGGTCCCACCGGACCCCGACTCCGACCACGTATCCCCCAGCTCGAGGATTGTGAGCTGTGCGCCGGATACGTCCCTGCTTTGAACCGTTACCAGAGACAGTCCCGCTACCCCCTACCTTTCCGAGACTCTTGAGCCCGTGCTCACCTTGTACATATTTGCAGTGATACCTATTTGATAAAGCTTGTTTCTGAGAATACCCAGTGTGGTCTCTCTGTGTCGTGTGGTGCCAGAAGTACGATCCTAGTTGCGAGATTCCTCCCCCTGGGGAATCTCTCGCCAGTGCCCGGCTACAATACTACGCGGGTGGGACTCAGGGAAGTCAGGACCCCTTTCCGGGCTCCTCTGAGGTCGCCGTCTAACAACGGGAAACCCAACCGACGTTCCCAAGGTCCAGGAGGAGGCAGACCTTGAGGGGGAGACATGGAGCCTACAGGGGAGCAAGTGGCCGAACTGAGGGACTATGCTGAGCTGACCCATTGGCAGCAGGAAGGTGGCACCTCCAGGGAGGAATTCTGCAAGGAGCAGCAAGAGTGCCCTTCTCTTGTCGAATTGCGGAAGCAGGCTGCAAACCAGGTCAGCTTGTGATCAGTCCGTATTATATTGGATCTACTTGGAGAATGGTTTCCTGTATAGCGAGCCCAAGGTTGTTGAGCCTGTGTCAGCCTGAGTGCTGGTGGTACCCGAGGGCTTCAGAGCCTCCCTACTGGGTTTGGCTCATGATGTGCCGCTGGCAGGGCATTTAGGGCAGGACAAGACCTTAGAAGGGCTTGTCACCCACTTGTACTTGCCCCAAATGGACAAGAACTCTGACACGCATTGTAGGTCTTACCAGAGTTGGTGGTAAGAGTGGTAGGAAGTGCAAGGTTCCTCTCTAACCTTTTCCTGTAGTCTGCACCCCCTTTGAGAGGATGAGTTTTGACATTGTTGGGTCACTGGACCCCAAGACAGCCATGGGCAAAAGGATCATCCTGGAGTTGGTGGACCATACCACCCGGTACCCCGAGGCTATCAATCTCTGGAACACGACAGCCCCTGTGGTTAGCCGGGCGTTGATGTAGATCTTTTCCAGTGTGGGGTTCCTCAGAGAGGTGGTATCGGACCGTGATACAAACTTCATACACAAGTCTTTGTGGCAGGAGTGTGTGTTATCTATAAGTTCAAATCAACAAGAAGAGAGAGAGGGTTTCTATGGAACTCATCCGAATCCCCTGGGAAATACTTAGATAAACAAAAAAAGAACAATTCCAAACTGAATAAACTGCATCCAGGAAGTTATGGAAATAGGAATATTGTTTCTATGTTTTTTTAGGGATTGTTTTTATTTTTAATAAGAACCCTCACCCACCAACCTTGTTGGTGGCATGCTTCATCATCGGGTTCCCACCTGGGATGTCAAGTTCCTCCCAGGTGTGCTTCGACACCTTACTACAGAGGAGCTGGGTTTTTTAAGTGCAAGACCGTGAAGAGTGAGTTTTTCTAAAAATGCCTCAGAGATCCCACTCCACACTTGAAGACAATACTTCTTTAATAGTGGGGTCTTTGGGCAAGGTTAAAAATGAGTGAGAATGGATGTTTTGTGTGATTAAATTGATCTCAAACATCCGTGAGTTGATCTACATGTTTCAGCCTAAAATGTTTATTCGCTAGGCTTTCTTCAGGACCAGTGACACAAGTACACATGCTAAAGTTTACTTGATGGTGAATTGTGAACCGAAAAACTTGAGGTTTGACTTAAAGCTTTGTATCTGGAAAAGAAAATTGATAAAATTATTGGGAATAAAACAAGTTATTTTCTCATTTGGATGCAGCATTGTATGGTTATACCCATATTGTGTTATAACAACCATCACACTTATGCTGGGATGGTCTATGTCTATATTACACGAGTGACTATAGTTTCATTTGTCTATAAAACTGTGCCTCCATGAAAAGTGAACTGGAGACCAAGCGCATGCATTAATTGTACAAAGTACGGCTATATCATTGAAATTTGTTGATTCAGCAAAGTGAATTCAAATTGCATTCAACCTAAAGAATTGACCCTCATTTTAGTGGTCCGTATTTTCCTTTTAAAATTTGTTTAGGTGCGATCACCAGATGTTTAGTTATTGTTAAAATTATTAACTCATCACCTCCCCAAAAAAATTGGTGCGCGGCATAATGAGAACCAAGGTGAAAAATGGCATCTTACAGCATGCGTAAATTGGCGAAATGGCATGAATCCCGGCAGGGGGTCGCTGCCTATAGTCACACCCTGAGTATCGAGAAAGGGAAGAGAAGGAACGATGACTCGTGGTGGCCTACAACGCTAGGAACAGCACCCACACCTACCGACCACGCACGCAACCTCGGATTCGTCCTCGACTCCTCCCTCTCCATGTTGAAGCAGATCAACGCCGTCTCCTCCTCCTGCTACAACACCCTCCGCATGCTCCACAGGATCTACAAGTGGATCCCGTCCAAAACAAGGAGAACTGTTACACAGGCCCTCGTCAGCAGCAGGCTGGACTATGCCAATGCACTCTACGCAGGAATCCCAGCCAAACACCTGCATCGACTACAGCGCATCCAAAACGCCTCCGCACGTCTGATCCTCGACGTACCCCGACGCAGCCACATCACCCCCACCTGAAAGACCTGCACTGTCTCCCCGTCGACAAGAGGATCACCTTCAAACTCCTCACCCACGCACACAAAGCACTCCACAACACCGGACCAGCCTACCTGAACGACAGACTCAACTTCTACACCCCCACCCGCCAGCTCCGCTCAACAAATCTCGCCCACGCGGCCGTCCCCCGCATCCAACGAAAGACCACCGGCAGCAGATCATTCTCCTACCTCGCCGCCAAGACCTGTAACACCCTCCCCACCCACCTACGGCAGACCCAGGACCTGCTCACCTTCAGAAGACATCTCAAGACCTGGCTCTTCGAGCAGTAGCGGTTCCCCCCTCCCTTCAGCGCCTTGAGACCCTCACGGGTAAGTAGTGTGCTTTACAAATTCCTTGATTGATTGATTGATTGAAGGAACGAGTCAGTTAAGAGGTGAATAACAGACACCTATTTCGAAGGTGCAGAAATGCTGCCGGATTTCACCGGCCCAACTTACTTTGTCAAGGTCAGCCACCCGTGTCTCTCATCTCTTTCGGCTCAGTCACGAGATCCCGGCTGGAACGCTGAGACTTTCTGTCATGTGAGCACATAGGTGTCCTGACGTCATTGGGTCAAAGCTGATTTGTCCCAAATAGCGGGCCTCCAGAGAGTTAACCCCTACTATGCCCATGTTTTAGATGAGGGGCAAAGGTGATTACAGGGGCTCAAGGGTAATCATAATCATTTATTATGATGGGATGGGGCATTTATAATAAAGTAGATGCTATGTCCTTGTTTATATGGGTTCTTGGGAACTGGGGGAAGATATATTTTCAATTGGCACTTCTCTACCTATACAATGTGGCAACAACGGAGACTCTATGATATTGTTATTGCCCCGCCGTATTTGCCAAAACCATCTTCATTGGCTAAAGAACAGACTAGAAATACTAACTTTAATATGTGAAGCACTTTCATATGTATTAAATGGAAAACAACCTTTACAACGCAGTTATTACATCACACTACCTTTACTTAGCAGTCATTACATCGCAACATCCTTTACATCGCATGTCATTACAATGCAGCCATTACATCGCATGTCACTACAACACATGTCATTAAAATGCATGTCACTACAACGCAGGAATTACATCACAAGTCATTACAATGCATACCATTACAACGCATAGTACCCTTTCACTATCCAACGCTTACCCTACTGTTCCACTCACTGGAGTTAGAATAGTCAGTTTTACCCCTACACTATCCAGCACTTACCCTACTGTTGCACTCACTGGATTTAGAATAGTAATTATTACCCCTATACTATCCAACACTTACCTTAAATGCGATGCAATGGTATGCATTGTAATGGTATGTGTTGTAAAGGTATAATGTGATGTAAAGGTAGTTTCTGAAAATGCGATGTAATGGCATGCGATGAAAAAGAATGCATTGTAAAGGATGTCGCGATGTAAACACTGCGCTGTAAAGGCATGCATTGTAAATGTATGCGTTGTAACGTCATACATGCACATTAAAATGATCTGTCTACTAAGCAGCATATGTGTGTGTTTCATCTTTAGTTAAGTGTATTCTAGGGAATGTTGTCATTTAGTCCCGGTTTATGTGTTGAAAGTCTATACACCCATCTTTGTTCTTTTTCCAGGAGTCTGTAGTGTGGGTTGGCTGGTGTTTTAAATTGTTTAATGAGAACCCATTTTAGATCATTTGTTGTGTGCCCATTTAAAAAAAATGGTCTGTCATGTTAGTTGTTTTGATTGCATCTAATGTTGCTGCGGTGTTTGCATATTCTAAGTTTGACTTGTGTGCTACTCATTCTTATGTACCATAGACCACAGGTTATCATGTCGATTATGTTGCTAGAGTTGCAGTTAGTATGAGTCCTTAAATGCCAAGTTTTATTTGGTTTCAAATCCAGACGTTTAGTGGTGACAGTGAGGTGGCATACACTGTTGTTGCCACATGGGAAATGTCCAGTCACATTAGGTAGACCCCAGGCATTGAGTACTATCCTGGTAGAATGTTCATTGGTCTTTTTAGGGAAGGTAGAGAACAGCGCATCTTTTAGGCTTCTCGCTTTTCTAAAAGAAAAGAGTGTTTTTTTCCAGTTCAGATTTCCTATTTGTAAAATATGCCAATGTTTGTTAATGGTTTTAGTTACTTTGTTCGAGATCGTGCTAAAAGTTGTTACACAAGTCAGTGGTATTTCGTTCTCTGCTCTGGAAGTGTCTTCCAGAAGAGCATCCCTTTGTTGATTTCAAGCATTTATTTGGGATGTGTTTATTATTTTATGCAGGTACCCACGGTCTCTGAGTTTGTTGGAAAGATCTGAGGCTTGAGCCTGATAGTCACGCAGTTTACTGCAGTACCTCCTGAGACTGAGAAATTACCCATAGGGTAGATTTTCTCTTAGTGCCCTGGGGTGAAAACTTTCGAATTTTAGGAAGGTGTTTCTGGCTGTGGGTTCATGATAGGTCTTAATTTCCAGTTTCCCATCGCAGTTGGTAAACTTCAGATTCCTATCACAGTTGTTAATCCTCTGGGCCTTGCCCTATCATTAGAACATCATCTATATACCTCATCTAGAATGTTATGTTGTTCCCAAACGGGCTGCTTGCATGAAGGATAAGTGTTTTCTCGAATTCGAAAAACGTAAAGGTCAGCCACACTAGGGGCAAAGGGCAAGTGAGGTATCATTTTACTCGGGAGACTGAGGGGAACACTGTGTAGTAGGACATTTGTACTGGCACCGTGATCCCACGCAAAAAGATGTGGAAAATTTGATTTTTTTCAGCTTAATTTGTGGTGTTCAGGGGATTCTGGGTAGGAAACGTTGGGGGGTCCACACAAGCCATACCTCCCTGGCCTCCCCTGGTTGTTTCATTTTCAGAAATGTGTGGGCTTGGTAGATTTCCCTACATGGCCGCCAAGCCCAGGGCCAAAAACCCAGGTGGCCTCATGCAAAACCAGGTCATTTTGTGATAGGTAATTTTGATGTCTCCTCAATAGGTTTTAGTCCCTTGCCTGTCGCGGGTACTTGGTACACCCACATGAGTGAGGTACCATTTTATCAGGAGACTTTGGAGAATGCGGGGTGGGTGGAAGTTTGTGCTCCCACTCAGATTCCAGAACTTTCCATCACAGAAATGTATTATTTTTAACAAAGTTTGAAGTTTGCAAGGGATTGTGGGTAGCAGATCCTGGTGAGTGCCAGATAAGTCACCCCTCCTGTATTTTACTGGTGTCTAGTTGTCAAACATGTAGAGGTTTGCTAGGTTTCCCTAGCTGCTGGCAGAGCTAGGGTTCAAAGGCTACAGCTAGGCACTTTGCAAAAAAAGGGTCAGTTTTCACTGTAAAAATGTAGTGTGTCCATGTTGGATTTTGGTCCGTTTCCTGTCATGGGCACTAGACCTACCCACACAAGTGAGTTACCATTTTTATCGAAAGACTTTTGGGAACGCAGGGTGGGTGGAACTTTGTGGATCCACACAGATTCCAGAACTTTACATCACAGAAATGTGAGGAAAATTGTTTTTTTGTTTTTTTTAAGTATGAGGTTTGTAGGAGATTCTGAGTTACAGAAGCTGGTGAGAGACACAAAAATCACCCTTGATTCCCCTGGGTGTATAGTTTTAAATAATTTATAGGTTTCTAGGTTTCGTTGGGTGCCGGCAGAGCGAGGGTTCAAAATCTACAGCTAGGCACTTTGCCATAAAGGGTCAGTTTTCACTGTAAAAATGTGGTGTGTCTACGGTGAGTTTTGGGATGTTTCCTGTCATGGGCACTAGGCCTACCCATACAAGTGAGGTACCATTTTTATCTGAAGACTTTGGGGAACGCGAGGTGGGTGGAATTTTGTGGATCCACGCAGATTCTAGAACTTTCCATCGCAGGAATATGAGGAAAATGTGTTTCTTTTTACAAAGTTTGAGGTTTGCAAGAGATTCTGGGTAAAGGAACCCAATGGGAGCCGATCAAGTCATCCCATCCTGGTTTCCTCTGGGTGTCTAGTTTTAAAAAATGTATAGGTTTGCTAGGTTTCCCTAGGTGCAACTACAAAAATAGACTGGGGGTCTAAGAGAAAGCACAATCTATGATGTGTATGCTGGTAGAAGGATAACTGTTCTTTTGTCCCTGGCAATTATCATGACACTTGAACACACGATGGGGTACATAGGAACATTATGACAACACATGTTTATGGACAAGAGAGCCTGCTAAGCGTATGCCTATGGTGAGGTATATATTGGTATAGCTTAACTGGAACATCACATATTTGAGTGCAAACACCATGCATGTTGCAAATAACAAGATAATGATCATCCCATTCTTATGCTTAGATCGTTCGTAGCCTTGGCCAATACAACAAGATCGATAGGGGCATCTGGCTAATAACCACAATCTAACCACAGGACCCGCTGCAGGGTTCCCCCTCTTAGATGTAGTGTTAATTTGCTTGAGTGAGATCAACCACGGAGTGTTAATTTGCATCAGGGAGTTTGGATTCCGCAGGTCGGACCAACCTCTATTTTTGAACTACAAAATAGTCACGCGTGACGTCAATTTGTAGTACAACGTTTGAACTTACTTTTGAACTACGGAATGGTTACGCGTGACGTTAATTTGTAGTACAGCGTTGTGACGCTGCCTTTGATTAAGCGCGCGTTTTTCAAAACCGGAAATACACCCACGACAACAGGATGTATTTAAATCCGAGGTTGTTGCAACTTCGGTGCCTCCTTCCCAGAACTCGGTGACACATAGAGGTACCGACGGACAGGTTAGTGTGTGATTGATGATTAGTAACTTGATAGCGGTAAACGAAGTTATCTATCGCTAATGACTACAATCCCCGAGACTGTGTCCCTGGTTATAGCGTTGTAGTAGCCACTGATAGGTGAGACTGTACATTCGCTTACTCATGCCGTGAATTTACGTTATATTTCTCGGTCTCACATCCCAGTTGACACAACGCTAAGGCTGCTTTCTAACAAAAAGGCGTTTTCCCCTTTCTTTAAAGAAATGGTGATCCCCTCTTATTGTGGTTTCACTCACACCACGCCTGCTTTGACTGTTGGCCCATTTTTCACTTTTCTTCAGCCACACGAGTGGGTAGGGAATCTAAAAATACATTGAACGGCATTTACAATCATTATTCAGGGTGGTTTAATGGCGTGAACAGCTTGGGGTTAGTGAGCCTATCTCCAGTAACAATCGAGTCCTGATAGTGGGCTATTGAGGACATATAGCCATAAGACACTAACATCATATCCCTGAAAATTGAGAAAAGGGCAGTATGCACATAGCAATGTGTGCCTGCGCCATTGTCTCTGTTGCAGACAAGTGATTCAGCATTCTCTGCGAGAAGCGATTTTTACAATTTCTTGACCTTGGACTGGTTTTTTCTGTTTTAAGAGCGGATAGGTAGCTCAGTGCGCTTGATACGCACAAATC
Organism: Triturus cristatus; assembly: GCF_964204655.1. Classification (NCBI taxonomy): domain Eukaryota; kingdom Metazoa; phylum Chordata; class Amphibia; order Caudata; family Salamandridae; genus Triturus; species Triturus cristatus. Next base: position 713,774,714 of record NC_140593.1, on the reverse strand, counting down.
GATTTGTTAAGACTCTGTACTTTAGACAGGGCTTCTTTTTCATTTATTTGATTGTTTAAGAGCCCCTTTTTCTCTCCCCTCCTTTTCCTGTAGAGCGGGGCCTCATCTTTACCCAAGGAAGGTTCCAGGGAGGTGAGGTTTGGGCCTTGACCATGCAGGGTGATGATTGCATCCTGTAAATGAAGGTTTCGCATCAAGCGAGGTTGTATGGTTCTTCTTATTACAGTGTTTTGACATAAGAAGTTTTTGGTTAATGTGCAGTAGCTTCTATTAGGTCCTGAAGAAAGCCTGGATCATTTCCATTTGGGCTGAAACATGTTGACCATGAAGTAGGAGTCATGGTGTTTTCTGCTAAGATTCATTAGCGGAGACTCTAGTTAACTCCCCTTGTTTTTACTAGGTGTGAGGAAAGAGATATTGTCAAAACGCTTTACGTCTTTTTCACATAACCTTTTTAAGTTTCATTGCACTGCATCACATAGTTTTTTCTATTATTCTTCAACACGCTGTGGCATCAATTGCTTGCCTTGGTTGGGAATGGCATTCACGAAGAGCGTATGAGCTCGCCACAGAGGGAATCCTTATGATCTAAAGGTTACCCTCATGGAGGTGGCGGATTACCACGTGATAACACCGAGCAACAGAGCTTGATACTTTAGCTCTATCACAACGATATAATTTGATGGAAATCCTGCTCAGCTCGGTTTGCCAGGGACAAAAGAACAGTTATCCTTCTACCAGCATACACATCACCGATTGTGCTTTCTCTTAGACCCCCAGTCTATTTTTGTAGTTGCATTAGTTTAGAATAGGGGATTTGGACTTGGGTAGGTCTTTAAATTATTTTTCCCTTAGACCCTTTTCTCACCTGTTGTTTTGAGGTTTCCCTAGGTGCCAGCTGAGCTAGGGCTTCAAATCCCATTTCCCATTTTGGAAAGACATAGGTGTCTCTGCTACCTATTTTTCACAAATTAATTGGTATATATACCCAGTACACAATGAAAAACCACTGCAAGACGCTGTTCAGTTATTGGCACTGGGTTCCTCTGGTTCTTGCTGAACCTACAAGTCCTATATATCCCCACAACCAAAAGGATCCAGCAAATATAACGGTGTATTGCTTTCAAACATCTGTCATACTTAGAAGTTACAGGTGAAAACGTTGGCACAAATGTATGTTTGTTCAACTCATTTTCAATTTTTCTTAATTTCAACTGTTAGTTTCTATGAGAAAGCCCTGAAGGATCTACACCAAGGACCCCTTTGTGAATTGAGAATGTTGTCTTCTTTTCAGAAATGTATAGCTTTCTGGGATCTAAAATTGCTTTCACACCCATTTCTACCACTAACTGGAAGAAGGTTGAAAGCACAAAAAGTGGCAAAAATAGGCAATGTCCCAGTAAAATTCCAAAACTGTGTGAACAGTTTTGGTTTTCTGACAAAAGTCTGCCTGTCCCTGAAAGCTGGGAAGATGGTGATTTCAGCACCATAAACCCTCTGTTGATACCATTTGCAGGGAAAATAATAGACGCTTTCTTCTGCAACACCTTTTCCCCATTAAAAAAAAAACAATTTAGATGTGTTTTGGCTAATTTCTGGGTCCCCTCCAGTGGAATCCTCAAATCCTGGGTACCTTTAAAATCCCCATGATGTTGGAAGAAAAGGGCGCACATTTGGCGTGGATACCTTATGTGGACGAAAAGTTACAGGGGCCTAAGCGCAAACTACCCCAAAAAGCCAAAATAAGGCTTAGCATGGGGGGAGGGAAGGCCTAGCAGCAATAGGGTTAATATCATGAGTGAGTTTTGTCAGTTCACAACTGTCCCAGCACTCTGTGCTGGATTGTCACTAAAAGAACTTTTATTTCCTCTGTGGGTAAATTTGAAAGTGAAAGTATGTCACTTCATGATTGTTCATCTTCGGTTTCCAAGCATCAGATCTATTCCAAATTTTATGTTTAGTATTATTGAATAAATGTGTCTATATAATTGGGAAAAATGTACACAGTCATTAGTAGTCCTGCAAATCTGTGATTGAACCAGTCTTTGTGGCTCAATGTTGGAAACCCCTTGTGGAAATTTAGCTTGCAAACTGAACATTATCTGCGCCATCTTGCCTCTCCCCAGTGCCACGCACAGCGAATGCACGGCCGCCATTTTAGGCACCCCACTCTCTCTCCCCGCTCATTCTCGATCGCCAGCGCTTTCCCCTGGCGCTGCAAGCATCCCACCGTGCGCCGGCCGCCCCCGCTCTCTCATACACAGGCCATAAACCCTCTCCTTCTGCGCGACCCTGCTACGGAACCACATCCGACCGACATCCCATACATGGTCATGCCGCTCCTTTGATAACCCCCTTCCTCTGCGCCCCATTGTCCGAACTGGTCCCAGGCCACCACCTAGCCCTGCGGATGCAGTTTATTGCCCCTACTGTAAGGGAAACACCCCACATCAAAGGGATTACAGTGGATCAAAGCCCCTACCCCCTGAGACCCGGCCGGTCGCACACACCCCCGGGAATTGGCGGAATTCCCTGCTGCGCGATAGCCATCTCCTACTGCGGGTAAGGTGGGAACTTCTACTGTAACTATGTGTGGGATCGGATCTGAGCCGGGGCTTCAGGGGATGTTCTCTCATGCATCAAGGGAATCTCAAGAATGTACTATGTGTAATAAAGCAATAAACCGGTGTATAAGAGACCAGGTCTCAGAGATGCAGTTAGAGCACCTCGTGACGATACCTTGCTGTCTGATCTGATGTGTTCTGCCTTGACGGAATAAAACTTTGTTTCCTGCCTTCCAGTCTCCGGCGCCTGCCTCTTTCATTGGTAAATTATCGAGTGGTATGAGAGGCGATTACCGCCGGGCAAATACTTGAAAGGTTATCGACTGAAACTGCCGCTACCATTTAACAATTGGCGTCCCAAACGTGGGGCCCATCAGCGACACGTGGATCCAGTGGGAGAGGTCCCGACGACAGAGTGAATGACTGCAACGATCGGGAGAGCTCCTGCCCAATAGACCCTCGTCTGGCAGCCGATCATCCGAACTTCACTGGTTCCGAGCAGACCTCTCTCGAGTGATCTACGGTCCTGACTGGGAACCATCAGGAGTGCCGCGGCAAATACGGAGAGTAGAGGACGATCGGGCGCTGGAGGCGGAAGACGAGAAACTGTCCACGCGGTCCGGGTAAGGTCGTGATACACAACAAATTGCGAAATAATTGATTGATTGTCCGAAGCTTTGGAATTCTAGTATTGCTCATTGATTGTGCTCATTGATTGTTCTCTTTGAGATATTCGCTGTCTACAAATGGGGAGGAGTAGAAATACTCTCTCTCTCTCCCTTTGCAGATAGTGAAGGGTAGGTAACGCAGACTTTTGTCCCCGTTGAAACCCGTCGTGCCTATCTTTATCTCTCCACTGATTGATTGTCCGAACATTGATTGTTTTGAAGAATAGTGCTCTTTGAGATATTCTCTGTTTGCAAATAACGTAGAATAGAAATATTCTGTCTAGTCTTTGCAAATAGTGAAGGGTAGGTAACGCAGACTTTTGTCCCCGTTGAAACCCGTCGTGCCTATCTTTATCTCCCCATTGATTGATTGATTGATTGTCCGAACACTAGTTGTTCGATATTGGTTCTTTGGAGGTATTCTCTGCTTGCAAATAACGAGGAATAGAGATATTCTGTCTAGTCTTTGCAAGCAGTGAAAAGATAGGTAGTGCTGACTTTTGTCCCCGTTGAAACCCGTCATGCCTATCTTCTCCCCACTGATTGGTAGTTGGTTCTGCCCGGACCGCTTATTAGAGGTGAACCATCCGGCTCCACTGGAAGGCACCCCTAATAAGGACATGTTCACTAAATATGGACTAGTCGCCGTAGCTTATACCAAGCTATGGCATAAATATACAAAGAAGGACCCCGAGAGTCAGTGGCCACTGATGGGATCCTTCGACGACCATAAGATAGAAGTGCTAGAAATAGCTCTGCGTAGCAATAAGACGACGCTTACCATGCTTGACAGTATCGGCATGTGGCGCAAAGAAGCAACGCAACGGAAAAAGAGGGAAGAAGTAAAAGCAGAAAAGGAATTACGAAAGGCAGCCCACCTTGCCGCTAGAAAGTTAGAAGAAGAAATAAAGGAGAGAAGGGAAACTAAACTAAGACAGGAGCCCGAAACATCAGGCCAGTACGCTGTTAGGACCCCTTCTTTGCTCTACCCTGAGTTGTCCTCTAAGCAGCGAACGAATGACGAATTACTGTTAGGTCCCCCGATCATTTACATGCCCCCTCCATATGCACCCTCCCAGTCAGTAGTGCAACACCCACAACCCCCGAACACGAGCGAAAGCAGTATAGGGGCCTCGGTCCTCACGGCCTCCGCGCCGGCCGAGCCTCCTGTGCTGAACACAACGTCGGCAATAACGCTAGATGACCATGAGATGGGAAAGAAAGATTCCACCAGAATGAATCGATTAACGAAGGATGAATGAGCAGGAATTGATAAGATAGTAGGGACACTGGTGGAGCGAAAAGAAAGTGAGGAGTATATAACAGACGTGTATAACTCGTATGCCGACAGCCGCAGACGACACTTTGTCGTACGGCTCTGTTATCACGCCCTGAATGCATATGAGGATAGATACCACGATAAAGGTCCCGAAGGCTTAGCGGCCCTATATAGGAAGGTAGACATCGGAGAAGAAAGAGAGGGCGACGTGACAAACCTCTTCACTCGTACACTCGAGGTCTACCGACACCTTAAAGAACATAGGCAGACCACCAAAGCAGAAACCCCCATAGCGACTAAGCCCCAGGAAGGAAGGGCTGATGCCATGATGCCCATCAAAGAAGCTGCCCCCTACTGGGTCCCCCCACGAGGTCAGGGAACACATGACGACATCAACCACCAAGATGCGAAGGGAAGGGTTGTATATAACTGGGTCTACCAGCCGTGGGACCGGCAAGATATTTTGACCTTTAGAAAAACTCTACCCGACTTGAGAAAGAACCCGACTGCCTTCTACACTGAACTGGGTACAGCCTTAGGTTCTACGATAATGACTTTAGCAGATATCGACTTGTTCTTTGGGCTATGTCTGCCGGCTGATGTGTGGAAACAAATCCGGAAAGTTGACCACGCTGAGCCGTTCGGATATACCTGGGTACAACTCGATACCATAGATAAGCAGCGAGAACCAGGACAGAAACCCCCGAAAGCCATATTAGAGCTCCCAGACAAGATTGTACTAAAGCTGAAGACTCTAATCCCAGAAAGAAAGGTAGACTGGTCGATAGTGACGGCTTGCCGCCAGAAACCCCAGGAGGATGTGTCTGAATACTTCTCCCGATTCGAGACTGTGTTTTCCGATTACAGTGGCCAAGACATGACCACCGCAACTGGACATCACCTCTTTGTCCAGAATTATGTGAAGGGTCTGTCACAAGAAGTTTCCCAGAAACTACAGACCAGCGAGAGTAGTTGGGCAGCCTCCAAACCCGCAGCAATTCTCCAGATGGCCCAATAATACGAAAACCAGAAAAACGAGAACGATAGGGCGTCAGAGAAGAAGAAAAAGGAACTGAAGGAGAGGGTAATGATAGCACAGTTGCAAGGGGTGACCATAGGAAGGGAACCCCCGAAAGAGAATTACCAACCAACTGCCCCTAGAAAGCTACCCCCTAGAGACCATACACCTGCACCCTACAACGGACGGAGAGACTTAGATGGGAACCAATGTGCGTTCTGTAGAGGGTTCGGACACTGGAAATCACAGTGCCCGGTCCTTCTGGAACTGAACAAAAATAGGGACCCCAGAGACACAGCATATGACCCCAGAAATAGAGGACAGGGACGAGGGCACACGAACGACATAATCAACGTCAGGCCAGGCAGACCAAACACCTTTGATCGCCCCCGACAAAACCAGTGTCAGCAGTCCGACTACGAAAGCACCCATGACTTCGCATAGGACCGCCAGGGGCAAGGGAGGGATCCAGTCGAACTCCGTGTTGACCAGCAAGGTCCTTACGTCACTGCTAAGGTCTTGGGCACAAAATCTCCATTCCTGGTAGACACTGGGGCGACACGTAGTGCGTTATCCAAACGACTGATCCCTAGGGCACCCTTGTCTGGCTCACATGTAACCTCAATAGGCTTCGATGGAACGCCCTCCACTAACCCCTTATCAGCACCAATCTCCTTTGACTTAGAAGATAACACCACCGACACGACCTTTCTGCTCTCCTCCAACACCCTCGATGCTATTATGGGACTTGATTTGCTAAAACATTTTCGAGCTACCATCAGATGCTCCCCAGACGGAGTTCGAGTCATCCTACACGATAACCCAGATCTGTCCAGACCCTGTCACACACGGCGTATGCTCTCTATAACCGATGCTGACATGTCCCTACTCGATACATTACCTTCACATCTATGGGCTAAAACCGACTCAGATGTAGGGCGCATGGTGATTGACCCAGTACACATAACCGTCCGACCAGACGCAGTGCTCCCAAAGCTTCCACAGTATCGGATATCACCCGAAGGCGAGAAGGCATTGGTGGAAATCATCGAGTCCCTAGTCGAGGCAGGAGTGGTAGAAGAAGTAGTCAGTAATGTTTGCAACAGCCCTATCCTACCCATTGTAAAGAAGCAAGGCGAGGGAGATGAGAAAGCCTACCGTTTCATTGTTGATTTGCGAGAGGTTAACAAAGTAGTCATACCCCAGTACCCCGTGGTCTCAGACATCACCACCATCCTCACCCTGATTCCATCCACTGCCACCACCTTTACTGTTATTGATCTCAAAAACGCATTCTTCTCCATCCCCATCCACCCAGACAGCCGTTACCTCTTCGGCTTCAACCTAAAAGCCCGTTCATACAGATTCTGTAGGGCACCCCAAGGCTACACTGAGAGTCCCAGCATTTATAGCCAAGCCCTCAAGAGACAGTTAGATGCAGTCCAACTACCCGATGGAGTGGTGTTGATACAGTACGTCGATGACATTCTTTTGGCGGCCGACACCACTCCACTTGCCGTCACAGCCACCATTCACCTCCTCCGCTTCCTTGCGGAGAACGGTCACAAGGTCTCCAGAAAGAAAATGCAATTCTGCCAGCCCCAAGTAACGTATCTAGGCCACCTACTATCCAAAGACGGGAGGAAACTTACCCCTGACCGAATTCAGACCATCCTAGAAACCCCTGTTCCCAAAACTCAGAAGCAAGTGCGGTCCCTAGTAGGCCTCACCTCCTTTTGTCGACAATGGTTGCCAAACTTCAGTCTTATCGTAAAACCTCTGCTTTCCCTGCTGGCTAAAGATGTCCCCTTCCCCCTCCCCTGGACACCCGAATGTCAATCCTCCTTCAAAGAATTACGAGACGCCCTCTGTTCGGCCCCAGTCCTAGGAACCCCAGACTACACTAAACCTTTCTCCCTCTACACCCACGAAAGGGAGGGATGTGCGTTGTCTGTCCAAACCCAGTCCATAGGCCCTAAACAACGCCCTTGTGCCTACTTCTCTGCCACTCTTGACCCTGTAGCCAGAGCTTTGCCCGCATGCCTTCGAGCAGTAGCCGCCGCGGCTATCTCTATCCGGCAAAGCGAGGGGATCGTACTCTCAAACCCCCTCACAGTATTGGTACCCCATGCGGTTGACACCCTCCTGAACCAGACCAAGACTCAACACCTGACTAGCGCACGACTGACCGGTTACGAACTGACTCTGCTTGCACCCCACATCACATTGAAACGATGCACCACTCTGAATCCAGCTACACTACTACCTCTCCCTGACACTGATCCCAATGCGTCCCCTATACACGACTGTGTGACCCTCACCGACGAACATACCAAGAGTAGGGTCGACCTCCGAGATACTGCCTTCCCGGACCCTGACGGAGAACTGTGGGTGGATGGCTCATGCATCAAGCTTCCTGATGGCACCACCTCAGCTGCCTATGCAGTCACCACAGCCCGAACAGTTGTTGAGACAGCCCGCATCACACAGCGATCCGCACAGGCGGCGGAACTAATTGCTCTCACACGAGCCTGCATCCTGGCAGCAGGGACAACCGCAAACATTTACACAGACAGTCAGTACGCCTTCGGGGTAGTTCACCACTTTGGGCTCTTATGGAAAGAGAGGGGATTCTTGACTTCTCATGGCACACCCATCCTGCATGGAGATCTAGTCTCTGCCCTGACCGAAGCGGTCCTCCTCCCCACACGGCTGGCTGTGATCAAATGCCAAGCACACAAGAAAGTGACAGACATTATAGGACAGGGAAATGCACTAGCTGACATTACTGCCCGAACCACAGCCGAGAATAGGTCCACGACCCGTATGTACGTGACCAGGTCACAAGCTGAGAAATGGAAGGATGCTGGGGAAACGATTAGGGACATCCAATTAGCCAGTACACCACACGAGTTAACTGAATGGGCACGGGTGGGATTGAAGGACGATGATGGTTGCTGGCGGACTAAAGACTCGAACAAATGGTTGCTACCAGACTCATACTTGATCCCCATGCTGACCATGGCACACTTCCCCGCACACATAGGGTCTGCCCCCATGATCGAACTCGTCTCCAAAGTCTGGCACAACAACAAGATCCCAGACTCAGCCAAACGTCTGGTCCAACAATGCCTAGTATGCCTCCAACACAACCCTGGGAAAGGAACTGCTGTACCCCGGGGAGGGTTCGGGGTCCCCAATCACCCTTTTGAAGTCCTACAAATGGACTATGTCCAGTTAGAAAGGTGCCAAGGTTTGAAGTACGTACTTGTCGTTGTGTGTGCCTTCAGCAAGTGGGTGGAAGCCTATCCAACCCACGACAACACCGCTATGACTACTGCAAAAGTACTACTGAAGGAATTCTTCCCCCGATACGGCCTTTGTCGAATTTTGTGGAGCGACAACGGCCCCCACTTCGTAGCCGAAGTTATCCAACTCATCCTAAAAGGGTTGGGTGTAAAACAGAAATTCCATGCGGTCTTCCATCCCCAATCTGCAGGCCTGGTTGAGCAACACAATGCCACATTGAAGCTTAAGATAGCAAAAATAGTCGCCACCACAGGACTAAGATGGCCAGACGCTCTCCCACTAGCATTGCTATCAATGCGTTCCACCCCCACCAAACACCACTTAACCCCCTACGAGGTCGTCTTTGGGCGGCCCATGAACCTTTGGACTGCACCAAAACCAACATCCATCCACGACGTCCCGGACGTCCTCATGTCTGACTATTTGTATAACCTAACTAAAACGTTGTCTGTTATCCATCAGCAGGTGCTGCACGCCATTCCCGATGTTTCCAGGGGCCCCGGACACGACATCCAACCCGGTGACTTCGTCTTAGTGCGTAACTTCCAGCGCACCAAGAGTCTGGAGCCCCGGTGGACGGGCCCCCTGCAAGTCCTGATCACCACCCGAACAGCTCTTCGAGTGGAGGGGAAACGCAATTGGCTGCATGCACACCACTGCAAGAAGGTATCACCGACCCTGACAACCACGGACAACATCACCGCCCAAGAAGAACTTCTGGACAAAGACCGACCATCCCTGAGCCGCTGCCCAGATACAGAGACACTCGAGTTAGTAAGATATCCTGATCCCACCGTGCCATCCAAGGAAGGGTATAACTTGCGACAAAAGGAGAGCACTTCGGCTAAGCAGACCACAGGCTAAGTGGAAATCTCAGAGCGGTAGCCTAGTCACCTCAAAGGCCACCAGGAGAGAAACTAAGCGAAGTCTGTGGTTCTGCCCGCTACTGAGTCTCTTGAAGGTGATGGAAGCGCCCGACATGAAGATGATGGAAGCAACCGGACGTCCGAAGATCCACTACAAAAACCCAAAGACTGACCGAATGCACAGCTTAAAGACTATCGCACTTTTCATTACCCTTCTCTTTTGCCTTCTCCTCGTGGTCACCTTCTGGATCATGGAGGAGGGCACACCCGCTCATAAGATATTGCTGACCACCGTTCAACCTACCACCACGAAAGAACACCATCTGATCTCACTTTCACCCCAACTCCGAGAAAGGCGTAAGGAGTTCTGGAATAACTCGTTTGTGCAGTTGCTCCACCAACACAATCTTGCTGCCAACGCCACTAATTGCTGGATCTGTGGATTGCTACCACATGCCACTGGACACTCTATCCCTTTCATCCCTTCACCTTTTTCTGTCCATGGTTCCTGCCTCGCCTGGCTAATCCTCCTGCAAGAAAGCTACAAGGACAATGCCACTTCCGGCAGAACCATGTCACACTTCTACCATGGGTTCTGGCTGAACAAAACTGGAAGAACTTCTGCCCTCTTCTGCCCTCTGAGATCGAACACTTCCTTTCACATGGACATCCCTGCCAAAGAACGAGCAGAAATGCAAGTGTTCAACAACCCAGCCAGACCCACCTTCTCTTACCTCCGGAAACGGACGGCCGCCACCCTAACAGTGGCCCTGTCCGTCATCAACATCACTGGATTTGTGTGCCTCGAAGGCCTGGGGGCGCAGCTGGTGGGCCACAGCTCCTGCCTCATCACCCGAACATTGGACTCAGTTGACCCACCCTCCTTTGTTGCCTCCCCGAATATGTACTTCGTCTGTGGTACTAAGGCCTACACCTGGCTTCCGAAAGGTTGGGGAGGCACCTGCTACATCGCCTTTGTCCTTCCTCCGACATATGTGGCTCCAGCAAACCATCACCGACAGAAGCGGGCCAAAGACATTGTGCAAGCCGACTCCGCCGGAGCACAGTTCATGGACGCAGTGAAAGGCCTTGTTCCACTCTGGGGTCCCATGGCAAACAGCCGTGCCATCCGCCACTTAACCCAGGCAGTCGAGACGGCGATGAACATTACAGCTGGCGCCCTCGCCAACAACACAGCTGAGCTTCAGGCCGTCCGCCTGGTGGCTCTTCAGAACCGCCTCGTTCTAGATGTGGTTCTGGCTGATCGTGGAGGAGCATGCCGCATCATTGGGTCCAGCTGTTGTACCTACGTACCGGATAACTCACCCTCAGTCTACAAAGCAATTGAACACCTCCACAGTCTGTCCACAGAGGTCCATCAAGAGCAAGAAGAATGGTCACTGGGGAGTTGGTTTTGGGACACTATTAAAAGTTGGGGATGGAGGCTGTTTTCATTTATCCTCATACCAATTGTGATACTATGTGGATGTTGCTTGGGGATTCAGTGTCTGCCACCTTTATGTTCGCTTTTTATGAACTGCATCTGCCCTAAGACTTTGGACTTTGAAACAGAGCGAATGAAAGCTCTGTATGAGGTGGAAATTCGGAGTATTATGGGGATAGATCCGAACTAGGCAAGCTGGCGAGATATGTTAAAAGGGAGGACTGTGGAAATTTAGCTTGCAAACTGAACATTATCTGCGCCATCTTGCCTCTCCCCAGTGCCACGCACAGCGAATGCACGGCCGCCATTTTAGGCACCCCACTCTCTCTCCCCGCTCATTCTCGATCGCCAGCGTTTTCCCCTGGCGCTGCAAGCATCCCCCCCCGCGCGCCGGCCGTCCCCGCTCTCTCATACACGGGCCATAAACCCTCTCCTTCTGCGCGACCCTACTACGGAACCACATCCGACCGACATCCCATACATGGTCATGCCGCTCCTTTGATAACCCCCTTCCTCTGCGCCCCATTGTCCGAACTGGTCCCAGGCCACCACCTAGCCCTGCGGATGCAGTTTATTGCCCCTACTGTAAGGCAAACACCCCACATCAAAGGGATTACAGTGGATCAAAGCCCCTACCCCCTGAGACCCGGCCGGTCGCACACACCCCCGGGAATTGGCGGAATTCCCTGCTGCGCGATAGCCATCTCCTACTGCGGGTAAGGTGGGAACTTCTACTGTAACTATGTGTGGGATCGGATCTGAGCCGGGGCTTCAGGGGATGTTCTCTCATGCATCAAGGGAATCTCAAGAATGTACTATGTGTAATAAAGCAATAAACCGGTGTATAAGAGACCAGGTCTCAGAGATGCAGTTAGAGCACCTCGTGACGATACCTTGCTGTCTGATCTGATGTGTTCTGCTCCGACGGAATAAAACTTTGTTTCCTGCCTTCCAGTCTCCGGCGCCTGCCTCTTTCATTGGTAAATTATCGAGTGGTATGAGAGGCGATTACCGCCGGGCAAATACTTGAAAGGTTATCGACTGAAACTGCCGCTACCATTTAACACCCTGTGCTACTTTTTCCCATGTTTGGATTTTTTAACACAAATTTTGAGGACAAACACTTTGTTGCCCTCTACATGCTCATTCATATTTAAGACTTGCCTACAAGGACCCCAGCATGTGTTGCTCGGAAAGGAGTGGTAACCAGAGGTACCAGGCAGTTCAGGATTGTAATAAATGAGGTAAACCTGCAGGCCTCAACAGTTTGATAAAAGCAGGCTGAAAGCTCCAAGACAGTGAGTATATGCTGAAAGTGCTGGAAAATCAGGACAATATTTTAAAAGTTAAAGATTTCAATCAGTGCATTAGTGCCACTGCTTCAAGCAACCTGAGAGTGGATATCAGTTTTGTGTCCTGTGGAGAGCCCCGTGAAGGATGGTGTGATGGGTTTGAAATGTGTTGACCAGTGTTGTGGCCCTGCTGTCACAATTAATTAATACAGAGTGACTTAAAAATCCAGGGAATTTATAATTGGTACAGCAAAAGACACTAACCTGGTTACAGAAGTCAGGTGTTGACAGAGGTCCCTTGTCCATAAAATCAGAGAGCAGCTGAACTTTGTGAATTGTCTTATAGGTGTACATAACAAGTATTCCCCTTTACCCTTTACTCTGGACATTGTAAAATAAGGACTGATTCGTTTATGTATTATATTCATGTTTCTGTTTGTGCTGCTGCTGCCTTGCTGAGGGGCCAATGTCATCTGCTTGCAAATCCATAATTAGGAACGATATTGTGTGGGCAAAAGATGCATCTTAAACGATAGCACTGTCAACGCAATAGAGCTTACTCTAGCCAGCGAACATTTAGTGGAAAAACTAGTATCCCTAGAAGCTACAACTTGCCCACCACCTGCTACAAATCTCCAACTGAAGCTGTACATTCCTAGCTTGGCTGAACCTGCAGAAGCTGCTCTAATGCCCCGTAGGGACTCTCCTCATTCAACTTTGTCCCAGGATGACTGACTACCCCTAGAACCCACTCAGGAATTTCCTTCCAATGTGGATCATGATACTACTGTTTATACTCCCCACCACTATCAGGAGGGCTCTTCCCAAAGTAATGAGTTAATGATATTCAAATCATTGATGACACCAGCTACAGTCACAAATTCATTTTTGTGAGATTGCCTGCAGGCCAGAGACATAGAGACATAGAGACAGTTACTCATTCAGCAACCCAACTAACTGCCCTTCACCATCTCCAGACTCCTTCCTTGAGGATAGACATTAGGATGTTGAAAATAGTGTCATGGAACGTGGCGGGCATAAGTGGGAAGCTTGACCTCCCCTCTTGGCTTGAGCTCATTGAAATCGGACAAGACGGAGGTCCTCATCCTCGGCTCCAACCCTTCAGCCTGGGACGACTCCTGGTGGCCGACAGCACTGGGAGCAGCCCCGACACCCACCGACCACGCACGCAACCTGGGAATCATCCTCGACTCAACGCTCTCAATGACCAAGCAGGTCAACGCCATCTCCTCCTCCTGCTTCTACACCCTCCGCATGCTCCGCAAGATCTACAGATGGATCCCTACAGATGCAAGAAAGACAGTCACCCAGGCCCTCGTCAGCAGCAGACTCGACAACAGAAACACCCTCTACGCGGGAGCCCCGACCAAGCTCATCAATCGCATACAACGCATCCAAAACGCCTCGGCATGACTAATCCTCGACATACCACGCCACGGCCACATCACCTCCCACCTGAGGGACCTGCACTGGCTCCCCGTCATCAAGAGAATATCCTTCAAGCTCCTCATCCATGCACACAAGGCACTCCACAAGACCGGCCCAGCCTACCTCAACAGACGGCTCTCCTTCTACATCCCCAACCACCAGCTACGCTCTGCCGATCTCTCACTCGCCACCATCCCACGCATCCGAAGAACAAACACCGGCGGGAGATCCTTCTCCCACCCCGCCGCCAAGACATGGAACACCCTCCCACTGAGCCTACGACAGACCCAAGACCTGCTGACCTTCAGGAGGATGCTCAAGACCTGGCTGTTCGATCAGTAGCGGCCCCCCACACCCCCAGCACCTTGAGACCCTCGCGGGTATGTAGTGCACTTTACAAAGGATTGATTGATTGACTGATTGATTGATTGATTGATTGATTGATTGATTGATTGATTGATTGATTGATTGATTGATTAAACAACATGAGATTGGCATATTACAGGAAACTTGGAGACTGACCCCTACATACATTTCGGGGTTTATGACATTCAATAGACCGGCAATTCCCTCGAAACATGGCCGGCCGTCTGGTTGGCAGCTCATCCTGATCAATATATCACTAAATTGTTATGTCAAGGAGATGTCTACTAACAGCCCTGGCATCCTTGGGACTAGATCAACAAGTGGTAAGGGCAAGAGCATCAACATTTATAATGTCTACGCCAGGAGCTCTAGAGGAGGTAGTTCGCCAACTCTCCAGGCTCTGAACGAGATGCTGGATGCTAAGCATGGAAGCCACCCTCTAATAGTTGGAGGGGACATTAATGTTACTTATGAGCCACTAGACTGGGTAGACTCCTATGAGGTGAATAAGGAGGATAAAAGGTGGCTGGTACCACCATTGGAGCTCTCGCCCAAAAAAATGTGGTCGCAAGCAGTTCTGCAATTGAACGCCATAACCTTGGAACACAGGCTAAGGGCCACTAATGGCAGAACCAGCTTCGACAAAGGAGGGGGATGACCTTTGTCGTCCTAATGGTTGGAGCCGGATAGATTACTTATTGTGGATCTCACTTTATGGCCCCTAGTCTAAGACATGGCTATCATCCCGTCCTGTGATAGTGACCACTACTCCCTCAGCCTGACAGTCGAGCATCCATGGGGCGAAAAGGGGAGGGCTGCCTCCACTGCAATAAGCATCAAGGAGGTAATGCCCTCAAATGATAAACGCCAGCTTAAATAGCCCGCAATCCTGGCAGATGATCCACAGTTAAAATCATTAAAAGATGATATAGAATAACACTTGGGAACACTGCTATCCATGCAAGACGAACAGACCCCACAGACTAGCTGTAGCGCCCTACATACAGAATTCTTTGAAAATCTGGCCAGAAACGTTTATGTTCAATCCCGAAGGTCCAGGACGGAACAGGGGAAACCATTGGGAACAAACCTGTGGTTTAACAAGGAGAGCAGGGTACTAAGAAGGAGTTTGTCTGCAGCCGTCAGAAATAGGGATACTTTCCTGATTCGTGATACAAGGAGGCAATATACAGAGGCAAAAATCAAGGCTAAGAGAGAGTGGGATGAAAGGAGATTGGACGAAATTGGTGTGGTCACCTTGCACCCAGATAGCAGGATGTTATGGTCACTTCTGGCTAAGAGCAATTATGAAAGAGCCCCCCCTTTGGCCAACAACATTCCTGCTAAGGTGTGGCACAAACACTGTTCTTCATACACCAAGCCAGTAGCAGATGCTCTCAAACTATATTGCTGTAAGGCCATGAGCAGTGCCCCGTACGGGGCTGAGTTGTGGGGTATGGCAAATATAAGAGACCTCTTAGCAGTGGAGAACAAGTTTCTCAGAAATGTGGTATCCCTGCCACAAAGTACCCCTCTCTTTCCACTCAAACTCGATTTGGGCATTAAACCTATCAATGATCTTGCAAGGCTACGCCCGTTGCTGCTTTGGCACAGAGTGGTCACTACTCCCGATTTGGTACCCTATGATGCTGCCTTCAGTGAGGTTAGTGCTCTGGGTAACACCAATAAGATTGACTGGATCAAACACGTAAATAGCCTGCAGTCCATCATAGGCTTGCCAAAGCATGACAACGGTTCTCCACCAGCCTACACTAGATGCCAGGTCAAATTAATGTATTGGGCTTGGGTTGAGCAGAACACACTCTCCAAAATTAAACAGGGTAGTCTGGCACAAGCCTTTGGAGACTTGAAAACCAACCGTGCTTTGGAGAGTTATTTTGATATCAAGGTTCCAGCTGATAGGAAACTCTATACCCAGCTTAGACATGGTAGCTTACCAATTAACGCCTTTGCAAACTCTTGGCTGAGCAACAAATCCCAACACAAGGGCTGTCCTTGTGTTTCTTGCCCACACACATCGATAGGCTATGTTCTCTTTGCTTGCACAGCCTATGATAAACCAAGGAACAAGTGGCTAGCGCCAGTGTGTAGACAGCTTGGGACCAGACATTCTAAAGTGGCCTTATGCATACTGAAGACAGATGCTAGACCCTCCTTTGCTTATGCAACCGCAACATTTCTAGGTCAGTTTTGGGCGATCAGAAGGAGGGCATTGCAAACCACTTTACCTAGCCTGAGAGCCAAGAATGTGTTGCTTCATTTACACAAGACGTCACCTAATGCTCTTCTTTTCACGTTGTCCTACGTCTGGATTGTAAACTAGGGGTCTGTTCCATACAAAACTTCTTGAATGCATTTGCACTTTAGTCATGGTCTTTTATTACTTGTTACAAATTGCTGGAGACATTTCTAATTATGAATTATTTGATAATTGTTTAATTTACCTTGTTTTGTATGCTGCTATTACTATGCCAATCCCAGCTATTTTTTAATTGTAACTTGTTTTAATATTCACCTGTATGTTGTTTTTTAAGCCAGTATGCAACACACACGACTTGAATGGCTGTATCTTTTATGGTTTTCAACCGAAATAAAGGGAGTTGATTGATTGATCAAAGCAGCAGAATCTTTTAGCCAAAATACAGTCAAGAATGAGGAATGACCATGGGAATCAGAAGTGGTAAATCTGATTCCACTTGTTATTGCTCTGTTCTTAGTGGACCACCAGAATCCAACCCTTAATGGTGCATTGTTTCCGACCCCAGAGTTACCATGCTCATAAGCAGGGCTTTGAAAAGGCTGGGTCCTGCCGGTGCTCAGCACTAGCAGTTCAAAAAAACGGTGCTGAGACTGGTCCCTACCGGGCTCTCCATTTTTGCCCTCAGGGTGAAAAAAAAATCTTAACTCTACAGCAGTACCACCCTTCACTGCGGTGGACTTCAAAGAGACTCGGTATAGTTCTTTCACAGTCTCATCATTTTAGAACTGAAGTATTTTCAATATTATATACCATTAAGCCGTAATTGTTCCTTTTGTTCTTATACAACCATTAACCAAGCCAATAATCCTGGCTTGATGTAGGTATAATGTTACTTGCTATATTACATATCTGGATGCAGTGACAGAAACAGCAAAATACCAGTCGGGTGCCACACTATGTTAAGCACAGACTTTACCATCTGTGTTTTAAAGCCGCACCCTTAATTACATCGGCCACACCCCTTTGAGAGACCCTCCCCCCAGATGTTTCATCCCACTTAAAGCTCTGCTCATGGGTAATGGTGACCCCAGAGATTCGGAATTAACAGTCTCTTTAATTGGCCATTCCTCAGGTCGCAAATGTTAGAATAAGTGAAGAAAAGTGCATATCTGCAAGGTTTAGACTCTTTATCAGCTCAACGCGGTTTACATAGCTAAACAAAAAACATAAATAATTCTCTTGACGTTGCCATTGTCTTTAATTCAGTCACTTGTTAGATACTACGAGGGAAAACTTTCCTGAGCAGGCCTCCTTCGCGGTGCAATAGTTGTGTTCTAATTACAAGTCAAGAAACTGTCTTGTCGATGATATTCATCATTATGTATTATGCGCTCACTCCCAGCTCCACAGCTCGCAGTTAAAGCAAACAGTAACAGCAGGATCACCGAACATCCCCCCGGCAGAAAGTTGATTTCAGCAAAGCTCCCTCTGCACAGATGTCGCCGCCGAGCTCAAGATTACCTGATAGATATATAAAAAAAAAAAATAGGCTTTATCTAGGGAACCCGGGTCGCCCGGAGTCCTCAGAAAGCCAAATTGGTTTCCATGGCAGCCTGTCACTCGCTTAGTATTCTGGTAAAGTGTTGGTTCCTCGGAAGCATAATTGCATCATTCAAATATCTGCGAGCCATGGTACATCTACAAAGCCCAAAGAGTGATTAGATCCGGCCTATTCATCTAAGCAAGCCTTGCATGTCTCGTCTCTGTAGAAAAAAAAACTAATTTTCTCTGGGAAATTTATAAATAAGAAATCTGCATGCCGTTTTACCTGGCGAACACGAGGAGGCGAATACAAAGCTCTCCCTCTCCTTTGATGTGCATACTTCATATCTGCCTTTATTTAATTGCAGGCATCATTTGCAGTTTCATTGGAAATTCATGTATTTCTTTAAGGCAGAAATCCCCAGGGATGTGCTGGAATCAAGCTATGCCTATTTTGGCGAAAGGGTGGCAGACTTTAAAAAGGATAACGTTACATGAAGGAATACATTACATCCCCACCGCACAAAAAAACAATAGAAAATTATGGAGCGATTTTTCAAGCCTCGTGGAATCCCCAAATAGTTAGTTTTTAGCCCAGTACGTGAGGCTCACACTGCAATAATTGTGCTAAAAAACATGTTTTTCTGGTCCCCCCTCTCTCCTCGTTACTTGTGTGTCTAAATGCCTTTATGTTTTTTTAAACCTACGCTTTCTTAAAACAGTCTTCCAGTATTCATATGCCACAATACAAGTATGCATTGTTTGGAAGTAAACTCACAGAAACATATAGAAAACAGGCATTGCCAAAGCAAATATTTCTGGCTTTTTTTTTAGCCTAGGGATGCAGCATAAAACACATTAAAGCCAAACACAGACTCACTTGATTTCAAACCATTCCTGTTTTTCTTACTATGTAAAATAAAGTCTGGATGGCAAAGAAGCCTTCGTATTTGTCCTCCTTTAGTTTTCATGACATAGGAAAAAGGGTGGATTCTAATGAAGGACTCATTGCATCCCGATCCGTATGTGATCTAGGAAAGACAACCCCGCTGTACTAAAGGCAAGAGAGCCACATAGGGGCAGATTTATGAGCCCCTTGCGCCACTTTTGCGTCACTTTCCCCATGTTAAAAGTGACGCAAAAGTGGCGCAAGGGGCTCATAAATCTGCCCCATAGATTCGTTTTTAAAGAAAATACAATACCCAGTCCCACCAGTGTTAATGAGAAGCTGCCTCTGGGGAACAGAAGGGACACAGGGGAAAGAGGAATGAGACGGGATAACAACGGGCTGCAGAAAACATGAGGCACATGGGAAAGAGTAGAAAGATGGAGGAGCGTGAGGGTGTAACAACAAGGGTAAAAAGGCTGGAAAGCCTACAAGATGATGACGAGGCGAGGGGAGAGGATGTGGCGTAAGGGCTAGGGCGGTCTATCTCAAATCTGGGGAACCGTGTTCGCGTATCGACAGCGACGCTCAACATCCTGTGATTCTGGGCAAATCACTTAATCCCCCAGTGCCTAACAACAAAATAAAAACAAGCATTTGCAATGCAATAGGTCTCGCATTTATACGAGTTTGAGCTATTGGCATTGTAAATGACAATGCCTTTTATTTATGTTTTAAAAACCCACACATAAATAAATGGCATTGCCATTTACAGTGCCAATAGCTCAAACTCTTAACAACTGCGAGACCTATTGCATTGCAAATGCTTGTTATGGTGAGTTCATGTTTACTATGCGAGCAAAATAGTGAGTAAAGCATTCTGCACTTGCATTTTTACATGTAAATGTTTGTGTAAGCAAAATGTAAAACGAAAGCTAGCAAAGGCATTGAATTAACTGTAGACGTTGTTTTAGAAAAAAAGAAAGGATAAAAAAAAAAGGAATCTGCTGTGAAAGGAAACAGCAATCCTACAATAAACTGAAAGTTAGCCTCCTAATTAAGATAGTTATCAGTGTTGCCGTGGCACCCTTTCAGCTGAATGTGTTTGAAAAGCGTTCACACCTCGGTTTCGGAAGAAGACCGAATGATGCGCCAAGAAGTCTGGAGTGGTGTGAAAAGTTTGAATAGTTTGTAGATGTGTTTGATGTGGAGTCTGCAGTGGTACAATACAGAGAAACGTCGCCTCCTGGTTAACATCGGTATCACTGGTAGGAGCTGTATATGCGGCTTTCATCAACTTGTACATATTGATGGAAACAACAAAGTGGGAAGTTTCAAACTGAGACCAGAATGTTGTTTTAAAGTTCCCTTTCCGTTCCCGCTCTAACAGTTGCACTTTCAAAACGTTAAAATAGGACGAAAGAAAAAAAAAATATGAAATTATACAAAGTGTTGTGCGGATAAGTGGACAAAAAGTGTAATTACTTCTAACTATATGCACCCTATGGAAACCAGTGTGTTTGTTTGTTTGAGCACACACACACAAGCACACATACAGAAACTACCAAAAACACAAGCACTCTTACAATCACATGCTCCAGAACAAAAACACCCAAGGACATAAACACAAGTACATGCAAACACACACACACAGACACACACACCATCACACGCACAGACATGCACAAGCACACACACATGTGCGCGCACACTCTCATACGCGAACAGAAGCGTGCACACAAGTACGCATACAGAAACATCCACAAGCACGCATACAATCCCATGCTCTAGTACATAAACACTCAAGTACATGCACACACTATTACACGCACAGACATAAGCACACATACAGAAACATCTGCGCGCAGAAGCACACATAGAATCACATGCTCTAGTACAAAAACACCCAAGTACATGCACACACCATCACACGCACAGACATGCACAAGCACACACACGTGCGCACACACTCTCATACGCGAACAGAAGCGCGCACACAAGTACGCATACAGAAACATCCACACGCACAAGCACACATACAATCCCATGCTCTAGTACATAAACACTCAAATACATGCACACACTATTACACGCAGACATAAGCACACATACAGAAACATCTGCGCGCAGAAGCACACATAGAATCACATGCTCTAGTACCAAAACACCAAAGTACATGCACACACCATCACACGCACAGACATGCACAAACACACACAAATGTGAACACAGTCTTTGATACACGCACAGACGCACACACAAAAGCACTCATGACACATTTCTCCAGGACTGCCGCAGCATTGATGGCACACAATGGCAGGTTTGGACAGACTAATGAAAGACATCTGCTGCCGGTTCCGAAAGTGAAAACAGTTCTCGGATTATTTACCAGATAGAAGGGGGCGCGGGGTCACGAGCAGCGACGGGAGAGAGGGAAGATGATAGACGCAAGGCAATAATGCACTCCTGCCTGCTCTTATTAGAGGACACTTCCTAGAACAGCCCCGCTGCAGTGGAGGCTGGGGAGTCGCTGTTGTTTAGCACCATCAGGGAATTGCAAAGAAAAGTTGACAATTACGGGCTGAACAGTGCACAGATGCACTCTGGGAATAAGGGCACAAACCAAAACAGATGTTCACTGGATCTCAGGAAGCGGGCTTCAGCAGGCGGCTACCGGGTTGCAAACTATAAGGCAGACCCAAGGAGCTAGTAGTACGTAGTAACCCCTAAAGGCCTGTGGAGTACAACCCCCGCAAAATATGAAACTGGCTGCCCGTGTGTTCTACGGGGCGCACAGGGAGAGACAAACTATGTCGGGCGACAGCTGATCTTAATAAAAACAGTATGCGGGAGCAGAGAGTGGGAGTTAGCGAGTGTAAGAGAGGAAGGGGTTGGAGTTAAGTTTGGGAATGAAGAGGTCCGTAACTGCGGCAAGCCATGCTTTAACATATTTTGCTAACAGCTATTTGAAGTAGTGCTCTAAAAATCGGCATGACTTCAATTAGGCTCTGGGAAGCGGGTGTCCTGCTTGCATTCATTGAGGCATGTAAAATGGAGGATAGAAATCATACGGATGGAGGTTTCGCTCTTCTTGAATGTTTGTGTTGATGTAAATTTACCAACTTGCACACATGGGTGTTTAACCTTGAGGAGGTCCGGAGCTTTGTTAAGCCGTGTCTTCATTAACTTTAATAATGGCTTTTTGAAGCAGTGCCTGACAAACGGCATGACTTCAATCAGACTCCGGGAAGCGGGGTCCTGTTTACATTCTTTGGAACACTACAGAGTGTGATAACAGAGAGGATAAGGGAGGGGGTAGGGGAGAGAGGCAATGCAGGCTGGCAAATGGTGAGCACTTTTCGCGGGCGGCCGTGCAGCCCCGAAAGTGAAAGAAAACGAATGCTTTCAGGCTGCCAAATGGTGCGCGCGCCCGGAGCACATGCACTGTAGTTGGCGGCCTGAAATGCACTCGTTTCCACTTCCAAAAGTGCTTACTATAAGTCTCGCCAGAGCAGCGCTAAAGCGCTTTCTCAGGCGAGACCTAATGAATGTGTCCGTCTGTAACGCAACTGGTGCTCGCGTAAAGCGCTCAGATACCTTCGGCTCAAGTTTGCACTATATAAAACTAAAGAGAGTGCGGAGGGATGAGAGACAGTCAGTTGGAAATGATGCACCCGGGGAAAGTGAATGATGTTCAAACGAGTGTTGAAGACCCACCCGTTGGAGAGGTCTGTTGTTTTAAAATATTCCGACATACAGTCAGATGCGGTAGGAAGATACATCATGAAAGCCAAAAGCATCAGTGACAGTTAAATAGTCCTCTGGACTGAGCCAAAATGCGATTGCTCTTCCAGTGCAAGTAGCGTTCTGCAATATGGGTGTAACGGACAAATTTACCTGGATTACAAATAGTTATTCACAATAATTCACTTGGAGATGCTTCTGCTACAGAAAAAATTTTATTTCAGAGTTTTATCAGATAAGTATAATAACTGAAAAACCTGCATAAGCATCCACAGGCATCCATCTTCAGCGGAATATATTAACTATCTTCAAGTTAATGACACTCATGTTAGAGTTAAGTTCTTTCCCAAAGTGGTGCCTATATCTTGAGAAATTTCCATTGGAACCCCAAACCAGACTTCTTTAAATGCCCATCCTGGTAATCTGTAGGTGATTTGCAAGCACTTTGCAAGAAAATGTTAGAACTTATGTTTGTCAACTAACAATATGGTGCCCAACTACTGTCTACATATACCGCAACATCATTTCACATTTTGGCTATATTGTGTAAGCAAACATTGCAATTGCATTTACCACACAATTTAATAACACTACCATATGCGTCCTGTAACAACAGCAAGGGGATGGATGGGATGTTTGAATAAAACCTAACCACTGACATTTGCCAAGGTCGCATACCAATCTATTGTTTTTCACCCACCATGCCACCTCACTTTGGTCCTAGCCAAGCATTACATCCATCACTTTTTTTGTACTTCAATGTGCTGCCACAAAGTGAGATGGGTATGCCCAGGCGTGGGTCCCGTGCATACTGGGTCACTGTAACCAAACTGCACCTGGCTGATGAGCTCTAATTAGAGTGAAACTGATCCTGAGTTGCTTGTGTTACGGTTCAGGGAGGACCTGGCCTGGCAGTTTGGTCTGGACTGTTTCCGCAAGAGCAGGGTCAAGTCTGATTTGCAAATGCCTGCATTCAAACCAACGTTGTATGGTGTGCAAGTAAATGATGGGACTGGATGTGGCACAAGTAATTACCAATGGCTGAGATTAATTCAAGGTTTCCATCCATCATTTTCAGTATACTTCAAGTTATTTATCCTGTAGCCAAGAACGGAGCTGCTTCATCACGATATGTGCAGTACTCTGAATGAAAATATATCTTTATAAAGCACTAAATAGACTTGGATGAAAAGTGCAAGTTATGTACATGAAATCAGTTGCTTTTCTTCCATGGTGAAGGATGGCTCCCATGAGCAATCATAATGCGCTGTCTATCTTGTACAAGTTCCATTGCACTATCCTATGGAAAGGGATTTGACAGCAGCTGCCAGTACTTTATAAACCCTAAAATAAATAAACTACTCAATAAAATGGATGCACAGTTATTGCTTGAACAGGAAAAAATGCTGTATAGAAGGACGTCAATATGCAGACTCTGATGTTCTAGGTTTGCTATGGAAATAATACCAGCATTTGTAAAGCGCACAGTTACCTCTGGAGAGGTGTCCCGGCACTGGGGGCCGTCGGGAAGATTAAGCGAGCTATTGGCCAGAGTCACAAGGTGCTGGGCTTAACCGCCGCTGGCGATCGAACCGTGAGCACCCATGTTCCAGAGTCAGCCGCCCTGGCCGCTGCACCACACCTGTTCCCGATCAGGCCTAAACAATATTTACAGTGAGCGGCCAGTGCAAGAATAACATTTGAAAATATATTTTGCACTGAAAAACTATATTTTGCACAGCTCAGTAAATGCAAAGGTCAGTGAAAAAATTATTAGTAACCATTGAACATTTGCTGTCATAAATGCATTTAACGTCAAAAATGCTCAAGATGTCTGGCTGTGTCTTCTTCAGTAGCTACAGGCTCTAAAGTATGAGTGCTAGCCAGAAAAAGTCCAAGAAAGCAACTAAAAAAGACAGGGCTTTCAGTGGAGTAGGTCCCTCAAGGTCTCAGAACGGGCAATAATTATTTGACTTTGAACAAGGTTCATTTCAGCCCCTATATTGATGCCATATGCAGGGCAAACACTGATCAATCTCTCTACATGGATATCCCAACAAGGGCTGTAAAAGCCATTAAGATTATTTTCGCAGTGAGGTTGCTCTTGTTTACTTTTCACATCATTTACTTAGTTTACTTCACTTAGAGTATGTTGCTTTTTCCAGGATGTTGTTTTCTGTACTTTTATCAGACATAATTTTATTGTATTGTTCATATTGTGAACTAGGTCTCTGTAGTTGTCCGTGTGAGTTCAGGTTGTGGGTAGGTATGTTTCACAGGTCATGATTAAGAGCTCGGGAGTTGAAAGGCAGAGTGAGTTTATCACTGTGCCGCTCTGTGTGTCATAAAGGTGTTCAGACAACATATTTATCGAGTCTTTCACTTGTCTGAGGAGAACACAGAGCAATATGGACATTTGCCTATTGTAATCGTGAATATATTCGAAAGTGTGTGAAGTGGTACAAAGCTATTGAAATATTTACAGGGCAAAAGTAAAACAAAATGAAGTACTTATAGATGTGTGTGTATAAGAAGGGATAGTGAAGTGAAGCAGATGCGGGAAACCCCTTACCGAAGTTGAATACTACATTTAGTGGTTAACCTGTCTTTTTATAGCATTCGAAGACTATTTTATGCCAATTTTAGTATTCAATAGTATTCTTTTTGAGAAAGCTAGTGCATGAAGACTAGTGATATGTGAGTGGTACTTCTTGAATACTAACAGAATACTAAGCACATACTTATTTGTAATCGCGTAGTCTTCATTTACAATGCAGACCATTTAGTGACTACAAACAATTTGAATACTACTGGACTTTACCCAGACAACTATTTTCATTCTATTCAAGCTGCATGCTGAATGGTAGATCGGTGCCTTATTTATTATACTATTTTTTATGTCTTATTCATTTTACTATTGTGGTGTTTGTGTAGTGTATGGTAGTGTTTTAAGGGTTTAGGGTAGTGCTGGGGGATCGTGCAGGGTAATGTTTGAGTGTAGGGACCAGACTGGGGGTTAGGGAGGGTCGTGCTGGGGGTTGTGTTTTAGGGTTTAGGGTAGTGTTGTAGTGTTTGTGTAGTGTAAGGTAGTTTTAGGATTTAGGGTTGTGCAGGGTAGTGTTGGAGTGTGGGGACCGGACTAGAGTTCTGGGGAGGGTCGTGCTGGGGTAGTATTTTAGGGTTTGAGGTAGTGTTGTGGTGTTTGTGTAGTGTAGGTTAGTGTTTTAGGGTTTAGGGTAGTGCTAGGGGGTCGCGCAGGGTAGTGTTTAAGTGTGGGGACTGGATTAGGGGTCGGGGGAGGGTCGAGCTGGGGGTAGTGTTTTAGCGTTTAGGGTAGTGTTGTGGTGTTTGTGTAGCATAGGGTAGTGTTTTAGGGTTTAGGGTAGTGCTGGAGGGTTGTGCAGGGTAGTGTTTGAGTGTGGGACTGGACCGGGGGACAGGGGAGTGTCGTGCTGGGGGTAGTGTTTTAGGGTTTATGGTAGTGTTGTGGTGTTTGTGTAGTGTAGGGTAGTGGTTTATGGTAGTGCTCGGGGGTCGTATGTACAATGATACTATGGAAATGTTAATCTGAAAACTTAGAAGCTATGAGTTTCTCGTTGCTCAAACGGGTGTCATTTCCAATATTTATTTGTTTCCCTGATCTTCATTGCTTGATTTTGATTGCGGGAAAGTGTCACTCAAAGTCGTCGAATGTCACTCATATTTACGCTAAAATTATGAAAATGTCACACATGGCAATCTGAAACCTTGGCAGCTATGCCCTGACAAGTGTCACACATCTCGCGGTAAACTAACGCATTTTAAGTTAGATTACAGCATTGCCGCATGTAAAACTATTGTCACGCAAGTCAGCTTACTTAAAAGCTGAGTGTATTACCGGTTTTCATGGTTTGTAGAGTTCGATATTTCGTATGGTTAAAGAAACAAAGCAGGCAGCGTAGAGCAGCCAATGCGAGTTCTACTGTGCTGTGATGGTACCATGCTGCTTCACACTGATTGGTCGGTGTTTTGCTTGTGTACGTAACTTATGTTGGTAGGCTGACCTGACTACCTATTGGTCAGTATAGTACTCACATGCATGCAGCCGTATGACCTGCCCAACACAGGAAAGTTATGTTTACTACTCAGCATTCCGTGCAGTGTTAGTGTTGCTAAAAGAATAAAGTTGATCAGTCAACTGCCTCGTGTTGAAAGACAGGGACCGAAAGGATTCAGTCGGATCAAGCAGAATGTTTTTAGTTTCAAATCTCTGCTGCAGCCACTGCGGGCCACCAGGAATTGCAGCTGCCGGAATTAAATTTAAGGACAGGGGAGTCCTCCTCGACACGTGTTGTGGCCTGTCTTCCCATGCTGGGGGTGGGGCAGAAGCAGCAGTGTTCTCTGGACAACACTGTGTCATGTCACAGTAAGAGGAGGTGCAGCAGCGTGCCACGCCATCTGCTCTTCAAATGTGGCAAATATTTCACGTTTGATTCATGATCAGTTTTTTAGATAAAAGTGTCACAAATTAGCGCTATAATGCAGTGTATCACTTGTAAATTTTTGTCTAAAAAATGAGACATTCAAGTTTGAAATTGTCGATCCTGTGTTGATTTATTACAATTTGGGCTAAAATGAGATTCTGGTTTAAACAGAGACCAATCAATAGCGGAGGTTCATTCTCGTAAAGGTTCAGAACTTATATTCCCAGTTTGCACGTTCGCTTCCACTGTTGCAGAGGCCAAAGGAGCTGTAATCAGCTACTAGTTATTTGAAACAGAGATAAGATCGACTGAGATTCGAAGTTGTTCCGTTATCCAGATGTAAAAAAAATGTTGATTAGTAGAAGAGACACCGCATACATGGGGCAAAATAAGCTGCGAGGCAGTGTAGCATTCTCCCTAATTAATGAGGTCCAAAGAGGCAGAGTAATGCTTAACTGTTAATGATCCACACCTTGAAACAGATGTTGAACATTCTGACCCTTGTCTGAAAAAGCATGCTGTTCCATCAGAGCTAGATTTACAAATCTACAGTCTACAGCTGCAGATCAGATGCAACGCAGTCCTTTATGGTATACATAGAGCAGCATTAGAATCATCTAGGTCACTGTGCTAGCCTGCCCGGGGAACAACCTTTACAACGCAACTTTTACAACGCACTACACTTACAACGCATTTTTTACAACGCAAAATCCATTACAACGCATGACATTACAACGCATGACACTACAACGCATTTTTAAAAACTACCTTTACAACGCATTCCATTACAACGCATACTACCATTACAACGCATACCATTACAACGCATAATATTACACTACACAATCCAACACTTACCCTACTGTTGCACCCCCTGGAGTTAGAATAGTAATTTTTACCCCTATACTATCCAACACTCACCCTACTGTTGCACCCCCTGGAGTTAAAATAGTAATTTTTACCCCTATACTATCCAACACTTACCCTAATGTTGCACCCCCTGGAGTTAGAATAGTAATTTTTACCCCTATACTATCCAACACTTACCCTAATGTTGCACCCCCTGGAGTTAGAATAGTAATGTTTACCCCTATACTATCCAACACTTACCCTACTGTTGCACCCCCTGGAGTAAGAATAGTAATTTTTACCCCTATACTATCCAACACTTACCCTACTGTTGCACCCCCTGGAGTTAGAATAGTAATTTTTACCCCTATACTATCCAACACTTACTCTACTGTTGCACCCCCTGGAGTTAGAATAGTAATTTTTACCCCTATACTATCCAACACTTACCCTACTGTTGCACCCCCTGGAGTTAGAATAGTAATTTGTAACCCTATACTATCCAACACTTACCCTACTGTTGCACCCCCTGGAGTTAGAATAGTAATTTTTACCCCTATACTATCCAACACTTACCCTACTGTTGCACCCCCTGGAGTTTGAATAGTAATTTTTACCCCTATACTATCCAACACTTACCCTACTGTTGCACCCCCTGGAGTTAGAATAGTAATTTTTACCCCTATACTATCCAACACTTACCCTACTGTTGCACCCCCTGGAGTTAGAATAGTAATTTTTACCCCTATACTATCCAACACTTACCCTACTGTTGCACCCCCTGGAGTTAGAATAGTAATTTTTACCCCTATACTATCCAACACTTACCCTACTGTTGCACCCCCTGGAGTTAGAATAGTAATTTTTAACCCTATACTATCTAATACTTACCTTAAATGCAATTTAATATTATGCGTTGTAATGGTATGCGTTGTAAAGGTAGTATGCGTTGTAATGGAAATGCGTTGTAAAGGTAGTTTTTAAAAATGCGTTGTAGTGTCATGCGTTGTAATGTCATGCGTTGTAATGGATTTTGCGTTGTAAAAAATGCGTTGTAAGTGCATGCGTTGTAAAAGTGTGCGTTGTAACGACATACATCCAGCCTGCCCTCTCCACAGACTGCAACTACAGTCTACAGGCCGAGCAGTGAAAGTTATTTCCCCAGCACTGACTCCATAGTTAAGTTAAAGAGAACGTGGGTTCTTTCTGGAGAGAGATAGATTTGTCCCGGGCAAGTTGACTCACCAGTAGTGCAGGGGGTAATAATGTGCCTGCTGCAAAGAAGGTGCATCATGCATATCTCAGAACCTAATGCTATAAGGGATTAGCTTGGGTAAAAATTAATTCTTATTAGCAAAGCCAACCCCAGCTACTGTGGTACATTTTAAATAATCAATTTGTGCTCCTCTAGATCAAACATTTAAAATATACTGCACAGTTACACAATTGTTTTACTGTACGATCAGTTTGCAAGGTTACTAGGTGAGAGCCCTTTGATTTCTGCTGCTTCAACATCTCAGTTTATCGTTGCATATATATATATATATATATATATATATATATATATATATATTCACTGAAAAAAACATAGGTTTCAGGGGTGTTATAGTTAGCTGGACTTTTCACTTGTACAAAACCATTGAAATTCCCCCGTTATAGTTAGTTCAGCTAACTATAACTCGCACGCCCGCAATGCACTGCTGATGACGTCACATATTACATCACTCATGACATGGTCAGTGACATCACTCAAGACATCACTGATGACATCTCAAATGACATCACTGATGACATCACTGATGACATCATCCAGTGAATTTGTGTTTTTCTGAATATTAAATATGTTTTATATATGTATATCTCAAGGTCGATGGAAGAATAAATGGGTATATACGTGTCTAAATGGATGATTTGTTTTTGAAAAATTGATTGTGTAACTGACTGATTAAGTGTATCATAGTGGATACATGGCTTAGTGAGTAATGTTTAAATATGTAAATATCTGTATCAATCTCTCACTTTGTGTATAAGTGGCTGCATGGGTTGGTGAGTAGCTACATGGGTGTCTATATAGGTTATTAGTTGGTTTTTTGAGTATCAGTCTGAGTGTCTGCATGGTTCGGTGGGGGGTATTACGTAGTGCATAGTTGCATGAATGAGTGACTCACTGTTTGTATGTGTTGGCGACAGCATGTGTGCAGGACTGTATGGGTGGATGAGTGTGTGTATGGGTGTGTTAGTGAGTGAATGACTGTCTCAATAGTGTCTTTATGAGTAACTACATATGTTTTAAACTAGTATATGTGACTATTGGTGTATATAAGTGAGTATATGTGAGAGTGAGAGATTGAAAGAGTTCCTGTATGAATAAGTATGTGTTTCTATAAGTGATTGTTTAAAAGACTAGTCAAGTCAAGTCAAGAATACTTTATTCGGTTTAAAAGACAAAAACCATGAAAGCTACAATATCAAAAAACAATAACAGATTGCACACATAATATATAAAAGGGAGGAGGTTCACATTAAAATACATCAAACCCCAGTGTTTTCCTGGATTTAAAAACATTTTTAAAGAAGGTTAAAACTGTGGTAACAGTAAGAACAGTATCCAATCTCTGTAATTCTTAAAAAGCTGGGCGGCATCTATTAATTTTCCATTCTTTAAGAAGTGGAATAATGTATGACCTACGTGGTATGGAATAAAATTTACAAAAAAATAGGATATGTATATCTGACTGGGGTGTGGATTCGTCACACGGACATAATGGCAGATTTGTCGACCAAGAGTTCATTACTGGGAAAGACAGAAGTCTAAAAACAGTAGTCATTCTAAAACGAATCAGGATAAAACGATCATAATTTGACATTGGCAATGTTAAGTATGGCTGCACTTTGTTACTAGATAGCAAAGAAGAATGCAGAGCTACAGACTTTTTCTTCATTTCATCTTGCCTTCTATTTTTTATGAGATATTCCAGGGATAACCTGGACATAAGGTTCCTGGATACGCCATCCATTGAAAGTGGGTCTTCAAAATATTGTACACAGTCAATTTTACAAAAGAAAGATTTAACATAGTTTAACCATTCTAAGCGACCCACATTTTCCAATTTTAGGACGTCCTGGAGGATGGCCCGGTTCATAGTACACTCCTTAGTTGTCCAGATCCTGTGCCACAAAAGAATAGGTTGAATTCTAATTAAATCTGATATAAAAGTTAGACCAAGTTCAGTGTGGCAGATATAGGTCGCAGCGCTTTGGGGGACTGTCAGAACGTACCTCAAGAATATTCTCGGCTTTCTGAATTGAATCAATATTAGAGTAGCCCCAG
This sequence comes from Triturus cristatus, assembly GCF_964204655.1. Classification (NCBI taxonomy): domain Eukaryota; kingdom Metazoa; phylum Chordata; class Amphibia; order Caudata; family Salamandridae; genus Triturus; species Triturus cristatus. Next base: position 713,743,423 of record NC_140593.1, on the reverse strand, counting down.
AGGCCCGAGCCATACATAGCAACCGATGTACATGTGGCATTATAAATTGTTAAAATTTCTTTAATTGGTTTCTTTCCCAGTTTTTTAATAAAATTCTTTAAGGCCATTATAGTTTTTTGGAACAAAAGAGTTCTTTCCTTTGACCGCATGAGTCCATACCCCTCTTTCGTGGAACAGTACACCGAGATAGGGGAAAGTAGAGGTAAATTCCAGGGGGACATTCTTCAGAAACATTCTTTTAATGTGTTTACCAGGTTTTTTACCACAATTCATTGAAAAGGTTTTGCTACAATTAACTTTTAAGTCTAAGCTAGACATAAAAATCTCAAAAGATTGTATCAAGCTTTGTAAAGCCACGGGGGTACGAGCCATTAAGACTGCGTCATCCGCATATAGGAGCGCAGGGACGGCCCTCCCCCCGATCCTGGGCATATCCCCGCACTCCCGCAGAAGGTGACGCTCAAGGCCATTAATATACACCAGGAATAAAAACGGGGCCAGGACGCATCCCTGGCGCACGCCCCGCCCCACCTGAAATCTCCTGGTGCATTGGCCCCCGCTACCATAGCGAACCGAAGCTGTGGCACCTGAGTAAAGGTCTCTCAAGAAGCGGACAATAGAATCTTCCACACCTATCTCTTTTAAAATTGCCCATAATTTAAGGTGAGATACACAATCAAACGCCGAGGAAAGATCGACAAAAGTGAGGTACAGACACTCGCCCTTTATCCTCAAATACTTTGACTGTATAGTCATCAAATTTAAGCACTGTTCCACGGTACCGATACCCTTTTGAAATCCATATTGTAGGTCACACATTATTTCATTCTCCGCTGCCCAACTTTGTAGTCTAGCCAGGATAATCCTTCCAAGGATTTTAACAGATGAGTCCAATAGGGAGATTGGTCTATAACAGGCACAGCATTGCCTGTCTCCCTTCTTGTAGATGGGTACGATGACCGAGGTGAACCAGGATGGGTTTAAGCCCCTAGCCAGCGCTGCGTTAAAAAGTTGCACCAGCATCGGGCCCCAAAGCTCAATATTACCTTTATACAGGTCAGCAGGGATCCCATCAGGCCCTGCAGCCTTACCACCCTTCATTGCATTCAGACCCATGTTAACTTCTTCCAGGGTTACCACCAATTTTTCTACCCCGTCGCCAGTGTAATCCCCAATAACAGGATTAGTAAATTGGGGATTATCTTGTGAACTGTACAGGCTAGAAAAGTGGGCCACCCATTCCTCCTCACTAATAGCAATCTCAATACGCGCTTTGGCGTTATCGTAAAGAAAAGGAGTATTGACGGCCCTCCAGAATGCAGATGCATCCTTTTGTTGTGAAGCTTCGCATAGCCCTTCCAGGGCCTCCTTTTTTATGACCATTTTTCTATTTTTTAAGGCTTTATTATATTTTTTCCTGCAGTCTCTTATTTAAGTAGGGTTACGTGGCATTCTATGGATCGCTCTTTTCAAGTTAGTTAAAGATCTAGTGCAAGCATTATCGAACCAACTTCTCTTACCCATTGCCCTTTTAGTTATCTCCACCGACAAGTTTTCCTTAATGGTGGAGGCTATTATATTGAAGTGTTCGATAATCAAATCACTACTAGATTTATCTTCTAAACAGATGGCAAAGCTGCCAGGGCATGTGTTCAATAACTTATTTAAGAACTTTTCCGGAACAACCCTGTCCCATTTTAAATTGTATCCATTTTGTCTGCCAAGGACCACGTCCGGAACGATTTGTATAGGGGACTCAGCCTCTTGCCGTTCCAAAAAAACATTTTCGGCCTCCATACACTGAGGCAAATGGTCACTAACTGGCAGGTCCATGATACTGGACTTAACAAATTTATGGCTGCAGCTATTAGAAACAATAATAAAGTCAATGGTGGACAAGACACCTCTGCCAATAAATGTAGGCACGAAGATGGTGGGTTTTTGGGCGATTTCATTTACGAAACCTAGGTCATACATAAACATTATATCATTAAATAAATCCCCAGTCAGAGAATGTTCAAAGTGAGTTAAATTAGATTCCTGCTCTATCGTTAATCCGCATAAACCCTGTTTACCTTTAGTACAGGGTTTACAATTAAAATCCCCCCCCAAACAAACATAACTTCTCTATTGGTTTTGTCTATTTCACGATGAATGTCCTCCCTCAGCATTGTTAGGACGCTGGGGACTTCTTTCCTTGGTATATTATTATAAAAGTTTATAAGGACAACATTAGGGCCCCTCTTATTCCTTAAAATTATTAATTGATAAAATCTTGAATTTGGAGAAAACCAAATCCCATCATGTTTGAGCTGATTAGAAACGAAAGTTAATAAACCACCCTTAGCTCTTCCATGGGATCCCCCACGGCCGGTGTGAAGAAACTTCTGTACCCATTAATATTCACAGGGTCTAAAGACTAGGTTTCCTGAAGAGCCAGGATGTCGTGGCCTTCTGTAATAGTAGCCCATGATGGGTTATTAATTTTCTCCTTTAAACCTGCCACATTCCAAAATAGGAATGTGCAGGTTTTCCTAAGAACTTTGATTCCCCCGCTACTTGGAGCACCAAAGGCCCCGTCCTCCTCAGATTGATTATGAGAGGGGCCTCCAATGGGTCCCCCAACGATTAAATTAGGAATGTGTAAGGCCTTATGGCTGTTCTTATAACTGACCTTCCTCATATTAGCTTGGATCATACTATGGGGGATTTGAACATGCAAAATATCCGGGATATGATGTGATAGCCCCTGTTCATTAATATTCTCCTGAGATTTATCGTGATGTGCCCCATAGCTAGTAGATGGGTTATTGCAAGCAACTATCTTGCGTCAATCCACGTAGTCTAGACCAGAGAAAACATCAAACCTATTTTGAATTGGAAGGTTATAGGCAGGCGAACCAGTGCCTCTATTTGCCCACAAATAGTTGTTCAGGCCACTAGTCAGAGAGTAGAACTGCCTGGAATGACAGTTAATTGCACCATGAGATTGTACAAGGGATGTCCGGCTAAGGGCACGATGGTTAGGAACGGGCCTCTTAACAGTCTGCCATCTATCCTCCTGGTTTGTGTGATGTTGGACTGGTACGTATGGATAGAAGTAATTGAGATAATGTGTAGAAATAGTATCTCTGCTACTATAATCATACCAATCCCCAATGTGTCTAACAGCTCTATAATCTTTAAAATTTACAATTACTACATCCCCTTTTTTATCTTTGGGACGCAGCCCTACCCATTCACAGCGCCTGACATGCAATATTTCCCCGTTAATATAAGCAGGCAGGGGTCTATTCTTACGCAACCAATATATTACTTTATTCCGGAGGCCTTGATAGTCTTCCCGGGTCTCAGCAGAGAGCTCCGGGACGCCAGCTAGTACAATTGCATAGGGGGCAGCTTCAGGCGGAAGATCCACTATGATGTGGGATTGCCAGTTTTTTTAAGGTTATTTCCAAGCCCACTATCCTTAATGACCGGATTGTCCCTAGGTTGTGGTGGGGCTGATTTTGAATCTAGAGTCAAGTTCTTTTTCATAGTATCAGTTGCTTTACTTTGTGCAATATTTGATGAAAGCATTGTTGACATTTTGATGGGTGGGGGACAAGATGGCAATAGTCTAAACTGAGTGGATGTTAGGGTAGTAGAATGGCTTAGTGGACCAGGAGTAAATTTAACCGGTGCTTTGGTGGGTGAATTGCCAGAGCTGGTATTATTTAAACCTGTCTCCAGGCCAGAAAGTGCAAGAGTGTTATCAGCAAGCGTTTTCTCAATGATGTCCAAGCGTGTGTTAGTTTTCAGGATAATCTCCATGAGAGGCTGAATTAGAGATTTTACCACGTGATCAATTTTGGATAAAATGTCTTTCTCACTTGTAAAGCAGTGTTTGGTCTCTAAGGGCGTCTTAAAGGGGGTCAATTGATCCATCATTTCCCTCAAAATGGGAGTTATAATCTTCTGCAGGTTCTCAGTTAACAATTTTAAGGTTAAACCTTCCTTACCTTTCTGACAATTCGCCCCTATAGATTCCACAATGTGTGAAATTTGTGGCGAGGCAGGTGAGAAGCTAAGAAGATTTGGTGACCCTTCATCAACACTGCTGACAGAAAGACTCAGTAAGGGTTCACACGTATTGACAGGCGTATTTAAGGGAGAATCAACTATAAAAGGATTAACCGGAACATCCCCTATGAGGTCAGGTTCAAAAGTATTTGCTATAATAGGAGCTAAAGATAAATTATGTGAATTAAACATGGGAAATGATGCCGAGTCCAGTTTCCCCAGATCGGGGCTTTTCACCAGAAATTACTGTATTGGGAAGCGATTTTTATGTTTTGAAGTTGCTGACCTTTTATGATCAAGTTTCCCCTTATGCCTACGTTTTAGTTTTTTGAATTTTCTGGTCGGTTTAACTGATACTGGGGCATGCTCTAGAATGGCCATGGAATTAGCTGTCAGGCCAACATGCCTTTCATCATGGACCTGGGCAGAAGTCACAACAGCCTTATTTATGCCACTCATTGAATTACTGGTCATATGTGTGTCCACCGGCAAGGGGGGTATTTCTTCATGCAACATGGTAGGGCTCACCTTCCCCAAAGATGCCCTTCTGTCATTGTTAATCTGATTGACCTTTTTAATAAGGAAGTTATCCATAGAGCCCATCCCGTGCACTAAGTATGTGTAAGTTTCCGTAGAAGTAAGTGTGGTGGTGTGTGTATAACTGTATATGCAAGTAAATGTATGTTTGATTCTTTATTAGCATGAGTGACTATGTGTGTGAGTAACTCTATGGATGAGTGGCATTGTGTAACAGGATGTATAGGTGTATGAGTACATATGATGGGTGAGTACATGTATGAGTGACTGTATAGGACTGTTGGTGAATGAGTGGATGTGTATGTGGATCTTAGAATTACTGAAGAGGTTGTTGTAACTGGTATTGGTATGTCCATTGTTTTGAAAATTGTAGTCTCTATTTTTGAATGTGTGTATCAAAGGTTATATTAGGGTGAGAGGAGGTCTGCCACTCTATCACAAGGATGATGTCATCAGTGATGTCATCAGTGATGTCATTTGAGATGTCATCAGTGATGTCATGAGTGATGTCACTGACCATGTCATGAGTGATGTAATATGTGACGTCATCAGCAGTGCATGGCGGGCGTGCGAGTTATAGTTTGCTGAACTAACTATAACGGGGGAATTTCAATGGTTTTGTACAAGTGAAAAGTCCAGCTAACTATAACACCCCTGAAACCCATGGTTTTTTCAGTGAATTTCTGAGGTTTTTTTAAATGCTAATTCCTAACTATAACGTGCCTGAAACCTATGGTTTTTTCTGTGAATTTCAAAGGTTTTTTAAATGCTAATTTCTAACTATGCCTACAGAGATAGGACATGTGAAGAAATAAGAAAAAATGCACAGAAAGAAAAAAAAGAAGTGCAGAAAGAAGCAACGGAGGTCCTCAAAGACGAAGAAAAGTGCAGGAAGAAGGATAACGTGCAGAAAGAACAAAAAGAAGAGCAGAAAGAAGACTTGTTGCAAAATCATCCTGTACCCTCAACTTTTTCAGACGGATACTGGTGGTAACTGAGTCTGACTAACCAGTCCTAGAGCCAGTGCTATGTTAAAAGACACTTAGAATACAGTGAAAACACCTACATACACTAGGGAACATTATGCGTTGGGGTCCCCCTGTGATTAGCATGTCCTCCTCTGTAAGCCCCTAGTATATAATAGGGCAGGGGGATTAAAACTACCTCTTAAGACAGGCCACAGGGCATTTTTGCACACGTTAACTCAGGCCCCGTCCCCTCCCTTCACCACTGTGTAAACACGCCCTGTGTCCGTTTTTAGTTGGGAGATTAAGTTAAGAATCCTGAGGGTCCCTAGGGTCCAACTAGCCCACTAGGTACCTCCAGTAAGTGCCACAGAGCTGCGTTGCAGAGAGGTGTAAAAAGTGGCACGGCCTGGACCACCTCTCTGCAATGCAGCTCAGTGGCGCTTACTGGAAGCACTTGGGGGCTAGTTAGCCCCCAGGGGCCCTCAGTATTGAAGGGAAATTATATCCCCAATTTAAAACATGCCATGGTGCGTGTTTGCACACGTCACCTCAGGCCCTGTCCCCTCCCTTCACCACTGTGTAAACGCGCCCTGTGGCTGTTCTAAGTTGAGAGATTAAGTCCCCTTGAATCCTAAGGGTCCCTAGGGTCAAACTAGACCACTAGGTACCTCCAGTAAGCGCCACAGAGCTGCGTTGCAGAGAGGTGTAAAAAGGGGCTTGGCCTCAGAACACCTGTCCGCAGCGCAGCTCCCTGACGCATACTGGAGATGCCTGTTGGGCTAGTTGGCCCTCAGGGACCCTCAGTATTGAAGAGGAATTAATTCCCCAACTTACAACTCGCCAGGGGGCGCGCTTGCAGAGTGCTGAAAGGAGGGGGCGTCGCATCCGGCACGATGCCAGTCTTTTATTTATTTTAATTTTTTAAGAAGGGGGGCTGTGTGGTTCCCCTTCTTATTCTAATTTATTGGCCCTGATGACCCCATCCCCCAGGGCCTGTCTCCTAATTATATTTTTTTGACCCCAATCCCCAGGGCCGGCCACTGTTTTTTATTATTTTTAAAAAATATATATTTATAGACACACCTAGGACATGCTGGACAAACCGTACGTACCTATCACCATGACGATTTGCGTGATATTCATTAAACGGCGACTATGCATACAATGAATCCACGTGGAATGTATTTACACCACTAGTGAAGCTCTGACATGTCTGATGCCCTACCGTGCCTAATCCCGGTAGACACCCTTGTCGTTTATTTATACAAACATGGGTAGCTATTGACGGGCACATTTAATACACATGCACACCAAGCCATTCAAAGGGGATTCGACGAAAATTCGACCAAAACTATGCAAGAAACCCCCCTCACGAATAATAAAACACACATCCACTGCCGGATGTGTAATACTTTTTCTTTTACTCTCTGGAAAGGGGACGAACATCACTTGAGAGTCATAGCGCGCTCCTGGCAGAGCCCAATGCTGTGTTACACCCACCATTGCCTGCTGAGTGACACACACCTCTGTGTTGTATTCCACTAGCTAGTGCATATGCTATGACACTCTCTAGACCATGTGCACTGTAACACCACCCCATGAATATGTCATGCCACACTTGTCTTCGCACAGGTTATATTGCCCCATCTAACGTGCCTTCCTCGATGCCTATGTTATAACGCACAGTGCTATGCCATACATATTACAATCTGGGATCCATATCTTTGTCACAGTGCATATGCAACGTTACACTCCCCAGCACATATTTTATATTACAACTTTAGAGACTAGATAGGTTACACAACACTGCCCTGTGCATATTACACTCCAAGGCGCATATCGCATAGCACGCGCTAGTGCCTGTGCTATCTCACGCTCTCCAATGAATCTGTCATTGCGCACAATGTATTGCATATTATATTTCACGCCCGGTTCATCTTATATCACACTTTTTGGTGCATAGTTTATACCAGACACTATACCTAGTTTTCATTTTCAATCGTGCTCTCAGGACTATGTTCTATATAACACTGTGTTCACCTACCCTTTTCACGGGCATTACATTTTGCGATAGGGGGTGGAGGGTCAGGGGGTGTTTCTGCCAAGTGAGCCCGGAGTCACAGTCACAAACGTCATCTTCTTCCTGAATAAAAGTGAGATTATGCTGCATACTTATTCATATTTTAAGTAGTTCGCAAAGACATACGTTTTAAAAACAATAAAGTTCCTAATACCCGCCTTCTCTGAACAGTTAGCTTGCTGCCCCATCCCCCTCCTCCCTATCCTCTGTTGTGTGAATCCATGGACTAGCCTCCTCCCTCCTGCCATGCATGGTCTGATGTGCTGCCACTGCCCTCAATTTAGTATGATGTACCAGTCCCCTCCTCCTGCCCTCCATTGCCCAATTCTATGACCCATCATTGACCTCCTGCTTAAATTCTGTGCTTAGCTCGCTGCCCCTATTCTCCTTCCCCCTGCCCTCCGATGTCTTTGTGCATGCCCCTTCTCCATCCTTTTGCCCACCATGTTCCATGGACCTGCCACTCCTATCTACTCTGAGTGTTCTGTTGAGCTGCCACTCCCCTCCCACCTGCCTAGCATTGTCAGATGACTGTAACCTGTCCCTGCCACCTCCACCCTGCCTGTCCACATGCCATGCCCCTATCCTCTTCCTCCTGTCCTACATGGTCCATTGTACTGCCACACCCTTCTGCCCTCCCTGGTCTGTTGTGCTGCAACTGCTCCTCCTGCCTGCCCCGTGCAGTCTGTTGTGAGGCCCCTTCCCCTGAACTTTCTTGTCTGTGCACAGGTCCTGACCCTCCCTTCTATCCTCCATCGTTCTTTGTGCATGCCCCTGCACCCTCCTTCTTGCCCATCATAGCCATTGTGCTGCCACTAACCCTCCCACTTGCCATGCATGGTCTTCTGTGCTGCCATGGCCCCTCCCACCTTCCCTGTGTGGTCAGTTAGCTGCCCCTGACCACCTCCCACCTTCCCTCCATGGTCTGTGTGTATGCCATCACAGTCTCACTGTTGCTCTTCATGGTGTGTCTTGCTTCTAGTGCCCATCCTTCCTGACCTCCATGGCTATCTTGCTGCTCCTGCCCTGCCCCCTTGCCCCCAGCCCTCTGTTTACATGTGCAGACCCCTACTCCCTCCCTCCTGGCTTGTCTGTTCCATTGTAATGCCCCATATCCGTCCCTCCTGCCCTTTATGGTCTGTTATGCTGCAGCTTTCTCTCCTGTCTGTCCATTATGGTCAGCTAGCTACCATTGCCTCTTGCCCCTCTGTTCTCTGTTGTCCATGTGCATGGTCCTGTCCCCTCCCTCTTGCTTTCTATGGATTGTTGTGCTGCACTCCCGTCCCGCATGCCCTGTGTGGTGTATTGTGCTGCTGCAAACCCTGATGCCTGCCCTGCAGGGTCAGTTTGGTGCACCTCTCCATGTCTCTCCTGTCCTCTGTTATCCAAGTCCATGTCCCTACCCCATTTCCTTCCATGATCCAATGTACCATACTTGTGAACATTTTGAACTTGGTAAGAGGGAGATTTTGAAAAAAATCTGGGGTATTGATTTTCCCCTTTGAGATACATTGAAAAAGAGGAGATTGTAGACAGGAGACAGATCAAATAAAGCCCATTTGAGCTTAAAAACATTGGACGTTTCCTGGCTGAATCGGGTCTGTTGGCATGTATGGTTGTACTACCATTGCCTCTTCCTTCTGCCCACAATGGTCTATTACATTGCCACAGCCTCTCTTGCAAGTCCTGTATTGTTGGTTTGTTGCCCCTACCCCCTTTCCACTGCCCTCCATAGTCTGTTGTGCTGCCACGGCCCTTCCTGCCTGCTCAGTGTGGTTAAATTGTTGCCTTTGCACCCTCCTACCTGCCTTCAATGTTCAGAGTCCGTGCCCCTGGCCTCTCCCTCTCAACAGTATCCTAATGAACAACTAGATTGCTAACATTCTATATTTATTACAAAAGTGTGGAACGCCTGACGTCATCTTGATGTAATCAAAACTGTAATACCTAGAGCATTTCCTTTAGAAATTACATATATGAGAGGGTCTTATTGGCATCAAAATTATGGTTAGTGCTCTAAAAGACTAAAATAAGGACATATTTTCTGAGTTTTCAAATAGCGACAAAGCACTTTTAAATTATTTGTTATCTTTATGTTTTTTTATCCAGTTGACCACTTGATTCAATGTTGCACTTAGGGGAGAGGATGTGGTGTTACTTCTAGAGCTGCAGACTTTGCAACTGTGGACCAGGTTGGAGTTTCTGCTTCAGCTCGACATTCTGTGATTCTGGTCAAATCACTTAGTCTCCCCATGTCTACAACCAAAATGAATTTGTTCTTGTGTGATGTAACCAATGCTCATGTAAAGCACTCCAATACCTGACAAGTCTGCACTATATAACACTGCAAAAACACAAAATAATAAGTGTTTTGCACACTTCTGTCATTGGGCTATATTTGGGCTACATCTGGGTGATTTTGGGCTACATTTGGGCTCTTTTGTCTCCGGTGGCCATTTTGGGAGATTTATTTGTTATGAAGTTTCCTAATTTCCTCATGTACTGCAGTCTCCTCAGTAGGAAATGCTTTCAGTTTTTTACTTTGATTCCATCATGAAGGTATTCAGATATGTCACACATTTGCCATAAATTCTGAATGTTAGCACTCTAGTTGCTCATTAGATCACTGTAGTAAAACTACTGTTCACCATGGAAGTCTGCTCCTGGTATTAAAAGTGCATGTTTCAGTCTGCATGTCAGAATTTTTTAATGAAATAGAAGAGGATTTGAGAAGTCACTCAAAATGTGCCCTTATTTTCTTTCTTCAGCATTAATCATAATTTCTATGGCAAAATGAACCCCCTCATTGTGTTCCTTTTTAAATTAAATGTTTTAAGTGTTACCAGTTTATTCTAATCAAGATGGCTTCAGGTGTGCCATACTTTTGTTATAATGAAGACAGTAAGCGCTCTAGTTGTTTTTAAGAACACTCTGGGACATTCTGTCATTCGGCTATACTTGGGCTACATCTGGGTGATATTTGGGCTACATTTGGGCTCTTTTGTCTCTGGTGGCCATCTTGGGAGATTTATTTGTTATGAAGTTTCCTAATTTCCTCATTTACTGCAGTCTCCTCAGTAGGAAATACTTTCAGTTTTTTACTTTGATTCCATCAAGAAGGCATTCAGATGTGTCACACATTTGCCATAAATTCAGAATGTTAGCACTCTTTTTGCTCATTAGATCACTGTAGTAAAGCTACTGCTCACCAGGGAAAACTGCTGCTGGCATTGAAAGTGCATGTTTCAGTCTGCATGTCAGAATTTTTTAAAGAAATAGAAGAGGATTTGAGAAGTCACTCAAAATGTGTCCTCATTTTTCTTTCTGCAGCACTAATCATACTTTTTATGGAAAAATGAATCCCCTCATTTTGTTCCTTTTTAAATTAAATGTTTTAAGAGTTACCACTTTAATCCAAGCAAGATGGCTTCAGGTGTGCCCTACGTTTATCATATGTAGGACTTTTAGCGCTCTAGTTGTTCTTTGGAACACTCTGGGAAGCTGCAGTAGAACACAAAGGAATCAACTGACAGTCTCTGCCCTTGTTGGATGTACATGTTTTACTGACTGAGAAAGATAATGTGAATTTACAGAAAATATGCTCTCAGTTTATTTTATAGATCACCTTCTAAACCTCTGTGGGAAAAGCATGAGAAAATATTTTTCTCTCAATCATGATATCCCAGCAGAAGGCTTTTTCACATGGTGAAATCACCTTAGAACATACCACAATTCATAAAATGAGTATGGTACCATCCATAAATGATTTATAATGTAACTAAAGTCTTAAAACCTTCTATTAACTGCAATGCTTTTTAATGAGGTGCTATCGTGTATATTGGTCCCAAGATGGCTGCCAACACTTCTTGGATGAAGTGCTGACAGCCAATCAGATCTCAGGATGAGATGTGTGGTTAGGCTCTGCCCACATGTATATATGATTTTACTTTTGATTTTCTCAGGAACTACTGAACAGATTGACACCAGACCTGCAAAAGGCACTTCCCTGACCTGAGGACTACCTCTCTGCCAAATTTCAAGTAATTCTGTTCAGCCGTTTGGGCTGTACCTTGGACTAAAGGTCCCTATGGAAAAATGCATGTGGAAAACGCGTTTTGGGACCCCCCTTTTTTCTCGGCCCCCGCTTGACGAATCACCCCGAGACATTTTAGGGTAAGAGCGGAGCGGAGCACCCCACCTATTTTGAAAATTTTGCGAGGATTCGTCAACCGGCACTAAAGTTATTCTAAATAGAATGTTGCGGATTTCCTATGGAAACATGGTCCTAACTATAACTATCTACTGGCGACCGCCAGTAGATAATATATATATACAACGTCTAAATAGCTTGATTTTGCTTATGAGAAAGTGTCACTCACAGCCCTGCCAAGTATCACACATCAGGCGTGAAAATAACGCATTTCAGTGTGGTGCACTGAAATGCCAAGTCACGCATAATAGACTTAGCGCCTCCTGGGCTGTGAAGTCCTAGCGCTACTAATCATGTGCCTTTTAATGCTGACTGAAACTAAAGCTGAAGTCGGCAGCGTGCAGGGCCGGCAGACTTGGGGACGACTGGCTGAGAACTGCTACAATTGTAGCAATAAGATTCACGCGGCATTCCTGATTGATTACATCATGAGAGAGTACGGCGCAAGTGGGTATCTGTAGTTTCAGTTCATGATAGTTTGCACGCAGTAAATTTTGTTTAAAACAATGAGAACGATCTCTGCAACCGGACCAGACAAAATGTCATGGACCGCCTTGGCACGGAGGAGCAGGCGAGGCTTTGTAGGTGCTCTTGGACACCTCCTTTCCTCGTGCTTGCAGCCGCTATCGCTTGCCGGGCTTCGCAGCTCCTGGGGGATGTTCTGGCCAATGGGCCCCTGCTGCCGGCCGCGCTGGATCTCCGGTCATGGTAAGTGCGCTCCCGCCTGTCCCCCACGCCTCCCTTATTCCGCGCTGGTTCTCTAATACAGGGTCAGGCGGCGTTTCTATCTACTTGCAGCCCTTCCTGATATGCCTCCCTGGTGCATGGAAATCGTGCAGCTGTTGCGGCTTGATGGCGGCCTGCTTTCCCACTGGCATTCCGGTCGGCCTGACTCCTGTTCTCGCTATGCTCCGAGGGCCCCCTTAATGCCCCTGCTATTACTGCCCAAAGCTATTCCACACCTCGATGGGTGCCTGAGACTCGGCCTTCCTCTTTATGATACCTCCTGCCAGCCCCCTTCCCCCCCCCCCCCCCCATGAGAGGGGTGATGTCTTGCTGGCCGTGGCCCGACTGGAGCAACTATAGAGGACTGGCCCTAGGGGTGGCCGTTGAGAGATTTGTGAGTCCTGGCTGGCTGTGACCTTTGGGGGTCAGCTGGTGAGTTCTCAGAAGTGACGGTTTTCTTTTATGTCCATATATTTGAGAACTGCATGAAACATGCTACAGCTGGCAGAGCGGAGTTTGCCACAGCGCTCGCCCCGCTTACCCCTATTAAGTGCATTAGATAGGATGATTCACTATTTCTAACAAACACTTGTGCTTTTTCATAGTCTTCACTAAGCAAAGGATGTCTGAGCCTAGGTCTGGAGCACGTGCTGCACCAGGGATAATGAGCTTCACCTAATGGTGTGACGGAAGGCACAGCACACATGTGCATAGTGAAGGAGTTTTAACATTCTCGATTTGTAAGGTGGTGTTTTGCAGAGCATGTGCTACATTAGTGAGAGTGCTCCACGGTCCTCAGTGCACACCACTGAGGATACCCATAAAAATAGACGGTGTGACTTGTTATTTTGATGTGTGTTGTTCATCGCTGCAGTGTGTTCTCTATGTGTGATGGTGTCCTGCACCAAAGAGGTGACACACAAATGAAGACAGACAAATGATTAGTAGTCACAACTGATCTCGCTTTGCAGTGGTAATGTACCCACCTGCTTTGGCACATTTACTGGCCTTGTTGAGGGGCACTAACCTCATGTCAGCTACTATCTCACGCCCGCCGATGTATCTGGCACGCACATTCCAGTGGCCCCATTTATAGACTACAACAGGTCTAACAGAAACGTGCCCTCAAAGGGCCCATGTGGTATTTGTCTGGGTCTTCTCAGATCCTATTTGGGCCTTTGTGATTCTAGTTTGATGCGTTGGAGCTGCCGGGCCTATTTGAATCCTGCTAGGACACGGGAGGGCATAACCAGCAGTGCAGCACTAATTAGAGCTCTGAGGCCTGGACCTGCCCAGGGTTTCATTAGAACAAACACTAACCCATGTCTCTGGAGGCTGATGGCACCTAATTGAGTTCATTATAAACCCAGTCTTCCTTTTTCAGGGGTTTTGTAGCTATTTCAAGTAGTTTTCAGAGCTTCCTTTTGCTCAAATTGTTGTAATTTCTTATATTTTTCTCTCCCCATGTATTTCATTGCTTGGATTTACTTGTGAAAAAATGGCACTCATAGTAGTTGAAATATCACTCATAATTACACTGGAATTATAAAAATGTCACACATAGTCTGAAACCTTGGCAGCTATGCACTCATAGTCGTGAATGTTACTAATAATTACACCACAATTATGAAAATGTCACACATAGGCATTCTGAAACTATTAATTTGCAGGCTCGCCTACCTTTAAATTGTATGAGGCAAGGACATAGATTGTCATTGCCAGTGCTTGATGACTACTTTAATACTGTGTTGTAGTCCTTCCTCTATTTCTTGCACCACTTTGTAGTGCCTCCTCTGTATCGGGCGGAAGCGGAAGTTGAGGTGCAGGCTCCAGGGAACTGACTTGGAGCAGAGACAGTTCTTCTTCGTGGACACTGTGTACAGATTCTGGGAGACCGTAGGCAAAGAAGAGATATTTACTCTATTTTGGCGGTATTTTAGCTCTGGGGAAGGTGGAAGAGGCAGCAAGTGCGATGGGTTTGATCGGGAAACATCGTCCTTTGTTTCAAAGGCGGGAACCCGCCCGCCACTCTTTGATATACGGAGCTAAAATGTAGCGCTTTGTTTGGGAGAGGTGGTGGAAGCAAATTCCAATCTGGGTGACTGGCGGCTCGCTTGGTGTTTTCACGAGGGTGCTTGATGGGTCCGTTCCCCGCTTCTTATTAGTCACTCTACACCAGTGGTAGAAGTGGGCGGGATCGGCAGGGCATGGCGCGCCCCTACTTCTTTCATTTAATACAGTCCGTACCCCTACTTTCTTATTTTAGATATGCGTCCCAGGATGGCCGAAATAGCCCGACCGTTCGTGGCTGTTCAAGGACGGGCGGGCGGGCACAGAAGGAAAAGGGCTGTCTTTCCTTCTTACCCAGAGAAGTCAAGGACAGTGTCCACTTCTCCCGCTCCACCGCTAGCAGCCGCCCCCTCTCTTTCTCTTATTCTCTACCTTTTTGTCGTGCCCCAGGTCACTTGTTGAAAACCGTGACTTTTCTTTCCTCTGCTTTCCTTCATTCGTTCCCCTGCGAAATGGATCCAAAAAAAGAGGAAACACTTTTGCTGCAAATGTCTTTTTCTCACATTTTTCTATGCAGCCTCGGGAGGAGATAAAAAAAGGTTTAACATCTGAACAATAAATATATAACTAAATAAAGCTAGAGAGAGTGGTCGCTAATTGGCGTGATTGATTTTATTCACCCCCAAACACATTAGCGGCACTTTACAGCGTTTGCCAATGAATCGCTACTTTTCCTTTCTCATCTTTCTTTAAACAGCATTTTTCCCCAAGTGGGGAAGTGCGCCATTCATGGAGGTACTGCAATACCTGCTTGATAAGTGGTTTGGAAAACATTTAATGTGGTCCTGATCAGTTGTTTTCCCTATTTTAGTTCATAAAATGTGTACCGCAGCTCTGTTTCCAGGGATGTGGTCTTTTTAAACCATACTGCCTATGTTTTGTAAGGATATAAGAAATGGACATTGAAACGTGTCCCTTCCAAGCCCTTTAGTCATGTGCTTAACTTTTCAGGCAAAAACGCTCATTGATTTTTGAATAATGAGTGTAAAAGTGTTAAGTTGTGTTCCCTATGAGTGTCTAGCTTTTTCCAGAATGTTGTTACTTTTTTCAGCCAGTGTATTACTCTTGTCAAGTGTATATTTTGAATTGAATCTCATCTAGGAGTTTATAGAGGGGCACAATTTGGTAGAAGTTAAAGGCAGTGAGATTTTCTCTAAGTGGGGCAGTATGGTGTCCAGTGGGGGAGAGGATGTGGCATTTCTTTGGCCAGAGATGTGGAATTTGGAACTGGGGAACCAGGTTCAGCTTTTATGACCAGTCCAACAGACTACTCTCCTGAGAGAGCACATTCCCCTGCTAGACCTTAGAAGGCCCGCTCGACCTTAAAAGCCCTGGTGTCTTAGCATCAGCAGGTGGACCCTAGGTGGCAAGTGTGGGTTAATCTTCAAGGCAATCCATACTGAAGTTCACCTCCAGTCTTGTAAGCAGGCATACGAAGAAGCACACCCTAGAGCGACAGTGACTCAGTCCCTGAGGTCCCAGGACCCTTGATGCCGGTCTGCCTCACCCATTGGTACCTTCATTGGCCTTGTTTCAGCAGTATTAGCTGCAACTCATCAGGGCTCGGCAATGCAGGATTTGCATGCACACCAAAAGAAGTTCACAAAGTTAACAGTCTCTTTGCTTCATGCACAAGCACTTTTTATATGTGCTGCCTGCTTTGAAGTCGCTGGAATTATGCAGCAATGGAGGACAAAATTATGCTGCAGTGTTAACTAAACTATGCAGCAAGAAAAAGGCTGCAGCGTAATGTGGTATATTTCCTGATACTTTATTATTTTTACACATACTAACAGTCTCAGCAACTATTTTGACTCGTTAGTACCAGTTCAACATACAAATGTAGCAGTGATAAAGGTAACCACTCAACCTTTGCAAAGGGCCATTTACTTTGCAGCAACACAAGTCACATTTTTAGTAACTTTTGATCCATTTGAGCTACAAACAATTTATTAGTTAAATGCTTCAGATAATGCAGCAGATGATGTATTATGTATCAAATATGGCAGAGCTATAATTATGTGGAAAACATTTGCAAGATATGATATTTTGCCATTTATGTTTGAACTGCTTTTGTGGAAAAGGGGAGGAAAAGCGCTGATGACAAACTGAACGGCTGAGAGACAAATGGCTTGTGATAGCACTTTGAAGCGTATTTGGGACATTCTGTGATTGGATACGTATCCCAATTTGTGAATGTATTTTAATTTCAATTTGAATTAAATAACGTAATGAGCTGTGACTGTTCAGTGAAATGCAAAACAAATACTAAAAATGGTATGTTTTCCTCCTTCTGGCCACACCTCTGACTCTGCCCACTGCCCCGATCCTTGGGTTATTTCCACCCTAAGATTCTCCGCCCACAGTTCCCCTACTTTTCCCCCCACTTCGACCACTGCTCTACAGTCCAAACCCCGTGGCAGCGCACCCCACTAGAGTGCGATTAGATGACTTCTGCGCATGCCCCCTTGCATTTCATGCACATTTCATATATAGTAATGTGTATGCACAAATAACACCCGGGACAGATCATGGGGTTTGCTGGTGCAGGGCTGCGCTGAGTGTCTGTTTAAGGTAAAATCCAACACAATGAAAGTAACATATGCAACCCTTAGTTTCTTCTGACGGTTACCAAAATATTTACAATGCAGTAGCTCACAGTTTCTTTCACATCTCCATACACATGCCAACCTTTTGACCCACATTTAATTTCAGAGAAAAGTCGGCACTGTTACTGTTTTGTTGAACAGGTGGCGCACAGAGCAAGGGGCCTTCGGCAGTGCAGGCCACGCTGTGTCTCTAAAAGCCCCTACCCGCAGAGAGCAGCGGGGGCTTGTTATAAACACACAGGGGAGGTATGGGACAAAGAAACCCTTGCTCTTTTGGTTCCATGGCAGTGCGAGGATGCAAGGCCCCAGGAGATAGAATCGGAGAACAGTGAACAAGGCTACGTCACAAAAGGATTCGTGCAAAGCCGCCAACCCCCAGCGCTTTGAGGCAACCCAAGGTTGGCGTGGCACGTCATTCATATGTATCTAACATGACATCACGGTGCTTCACCCCAGCTGTGACAACCTCAACATCATCTCCTACGCCAACAACACCCAACTGATCCTCTCCTTCTCCAACGACCCCGCCAACGCCAGAGCCAGCTTCCAGGAAGGAATGAAATACGTCGCAGAATGGATGAAGCTCAGCCGTCTGAAGCTGAACTCAGACAAAACGGAAGTCCTGATCCTCGGACCATCCCCCTCCGCCTGGGACGACTCCTGGTGGCCCCCTGCTCTGGGCACCGCCCCCAAGCCCATGGACCACGCACGCAACCTGGGCTTCATCCTTGACTCCTTCCTCACGATGACCAAGCAAGTCAACGCCGTTACATCTTCCTGCTTCAACACCCTCCGCATGCTCCGAAAGTTCTTCCGGTGGATCCCCACTGGAACCAGGAAGACAGTCACCCAGGCCCTCGTCACCAGCCGACTGGACTACGGGAACGCCCTCTACGCTGGGACCACCGCCAAACTACAGCAAAGACTCCAGCGCATTCAGAACGCAGCTGCACGACTCATCCTGGACATTCCCTGACTCAGCCACATCTCTGCTCACCTGAGAGACCTGCACTGGCTCCCCGTCAGCAAGAGGATCACCTTCAGACTCCTCACCCACGCACACAAGGCTCTCCACGACGCGGGCCCAGAATACCTCAATACCCGCCTCACGTTCTACACACCTACCCGCCAGCTCCGATCCGCCAGCCTCGCCCTCGCCACCGTCCCACGGATTTGCAGAACCACCACCGGAGGAAGATCTTCCTCCTACCTGGCGGCCAAGACGTGAAACTCCCTCCCCACCCCTCTACGACTGACCCAGGACCATCTCTCCTTCAGGAAGCACCTCAAAACCTGGCTTTTCGAGCAGTAGCGGCACCCCCCCTCCCAGCGCCTTGAGACCCTCGCGGGTGAGTAGCGCGCTCTACAAATGTCCTGATTGATTGATTGATTGTCTCTTGCTGAATTACCACGCACACAGATGTCGCCCATAGTTGGCAGTTGATAGTAAGAACAAACAAGCATTGGCATAGCCAATAGATCTCACTTTTGGGAACCTTCTAAGTATTTAGTTATCCAGCACAATATTCTTGGTGCAACAACAAGTGTTGCATGGCTAAACACTTAAAAGGTCCCAAAGGCGAGACCTATTGGCTATGCCAATGCTTGTTAAATTTCTTCCTTTGATCCCTTTTCGACAAGTTTGGAAGTGTTTAATGTAGAAGCTGCTAGTAAGTCTGTCTAAAAATGCACCGGGTATGACCTGGTTGAGGGTAAAAGTGTCCAGTTTTATGGTATATTTACCAAAATGCTATATAGTGGTACATGAATAGTCCTTGGAGCAAGTATAAGTGTGCTATACAGTCTTGGGTCTACTAACTTAATAAACTGACCCTCTGCAAACCGCACTATCCCTTCTCCTTTCTCTCTGTCCTCTGATATAACAATATGTCAGCACTTTAAAACCGGCTGAAGCAAAGAAATAAACACTAGAGGCATTCTCCTTGCAGAGGTCTCCTGCATGATATTTATTCACAATTTAAAGACTGTTTGCAAATTGCACCTCTTTTGCTGAAGGTGCCCCTAAAGCTGCTTTGTGCAGGACCCCTTCTGTGCTACAGATTCTCCCTCCCAGGCACTGACCAGCATTTCTTACAACTCCTAAATGGCTGGAGGAGTGAGTTTCTATTGGTTTGGGAGTGATAAAAGTTGCAGAACACCAAAATGTACAAAAGTGCACTTTTTGCAAAAAAGAGTCAACAGCTGCTGATTTTCTCCTTGGTGGTGTTTGGATGCACAGCGAAAGAATCATTTAAGACCTGCCTCACACATTTGCATTGAAAGACACTGATATCATATATCATCTAAGTTGACGTTTCTGTTTTGAAAAAATGTAACTGTGGTAATTTCTGCAGATGTGTAAAGTTTCCACTCAAAAAGGGAATACGTTTTTTGTCTCTAGTAGTTGTGGAGCATATATATTCCTATAAGCTGTTTAAGAGTATAGTTGATCTTTCCAGAGAATGCTTACATTGCGTATATGTTTCCAAAAAAAGAAAATATGCATGTTTTTCCCGAGAATATAAAAAATTAAAAAATAAATAAATAGGGAATGCATTAAACAAATACATCAGTAGACAGTTTTTGGCAAAGCCAATAGATCCAGCTTTTGCAGGGCTAGTGCCAAACCATTCCTTAGCCAGTGCTTGCACATAGGGCATTGTTGAAAGAAAAAATGTGGAGTACACTTTTTTTTTTTGAAACGCCGATAAAGATGACTGATGATGTGCCATTATGCATTGATGGTAATCTTGAAAGGGGTGTTCTGAAAGGAACATTACATGGTGGTCACTAGCCTGTATCCATGCATCATGATGTAACAATGTGGGCGTCATTAAGGGGTCGGCAGGAGTTGCAATAGCGACCCCTGCTTTTCTCTTTGCGACCCCTGGCACGCATTTGGGACCTCTGAAATACAGAGAGCGCGCAGCCTGGGATAAAAAACAAACAGGGCTCCTTATGAGCCATGATGCTTTCTGATGGTTGTATCCATTCAAACTCTACATCTGCCATGTGCAGGCTGTCACGGTATTGTCCCAGTTCCTGTCGAGAGAGTTCACAATTTTGATACTCTCTGTTAACAGGCTACTTTCTTTAAAGAACTGTGAAAGGTCCTTCAGAGTGTCTCTCTCTCTCTCTCTGTGTGTGTGTGTGTTGTGTTTGTGTGTGTGTGTGGTTGTGTGTGTGTGGTTGTGTGTGAGACTGGCCTCGTGGCGTGGGCCCTCCCGACCAGCAAGTTACCCTGCAACCACGCCGAACCTCGTTGATACAGCCTTCCGGCTCCCGTGGGCCAACATCCCGAGGGCCGACCAGATCCCCAACACGCATGCCCGGCCGAGGGAGAGCAAAACCCCCCCCAAACCAGACCGAGAGGCGCCGATCCTGTCACACCTCTGGTCTCTCCCCCGAGGGAGGTTTCGCCCGACCACCAGGCCCCCGGGGAGCAGGCGCCTCGGCCGCTGGGTGTCTGGAGTCCCTCCCGGACCCACCTGAACAGATCAAAGGGCCGAGCGACAGGAAAACCCGACACACCGCCCCCCAGGCACCAGACCCCTCTCCGCGAGGACTCCGGACTTCAAAGAGGAGGGGGAGTATAACAAGGGGTGCTGAAGGGACGAGAGCAGAGAAGACCTGGACTGACGAGAGCCTGCTGACCTGGTCGCGGCTCGATCGCTCCCCGAACCGAAGAACGCTACTCGAACTCTGAACCATCTGAGCCCTGCTGACGCTGTCGCGGCTCCCCGAACTCTGAACCATCTGAGCCCTGCTGACGCTGTCGCGGCTCCCCGAACTCTGCACCATCTGAGCCCTGCTGACGCTGTCGCGGCTCCCCAAACTCTGAACCATCTGAGCCCTGCTGACGCTGTCGCGGCTCCCCGAACTCTGAACCATCTGAGCCCTGCTGATGCCGTTGCGGCTCCCCGAACTACGAACCTCCAGTGCCTGCTGAGTGACTCACGGCCCGCTCGTCCAAGAGAAACGGCAGAGATTGCCGAGAGAAGCAACATCCCCTCAGCTCGAGGATTGAGAGCTGTCCGCTGGATACCTCGCAGAGACACTGATTCAAAGACTGTCCCGCTATCCCTTTTCCCTCATCACGAGATCGCTGCCGCTTGTGGCATTAATTCTGCACCTGCCTGCCGGATCATAAAGATCCCTGACAACTACCGATAAAAGCATATTGTCTTACAACGAATTACTGTGTGGTGTCCCTCTATCCGAAGAGAGAGTAAGCGCAGCGTGTGCGATCCTAGGTACGAGACCCTTCCAGGAAGGGCCTCCCCGCTCTTGCTCGGCCTAACCCTAGGAAAGGTGGGCCTCCGGGTGGTCGGGGACATATTCCGTAGCCTCCCCGGGGGAACGCCTTCCAACATTTGGTGGCAGGTGACGGGATCCGAGCCAACACCTAGAGATCGTGCAGTAGACGGCTTACGCACTACCAAGAAGAAATGGAAGGAGAAACTTCCCTAGGTGCCGCAGGCACCAACCCGAGCACGATATTCCAAAAGGACCAGTTAGAATCTTATACGCACCGAGAACTGAAACAATTTTGCAAAGACTTTGGAATCGCTACCACCGGACTGAGCACGAAAGAGGACTTCCAGGGGGCATTAAAAACCTGGGTCGAGGCGGGAACTCCCCGGACACAAACAGAAGGAGAGCCTCCCAACGAACCACGAAGCACCCCGGGGAGGAACGGCGCCCCCGAGGGGGGCCTATCCCCAGAGGAACTAGCGGACCGAGAAAGAGGTCGCAACCACGAACTAGAACTAGCAAAATTAAAAATCGAAGGAGAGCTCAAACTGGCTGAAAAAAAGCTGGCGGTGGAACAGTTACGCCTACAAGGAGAACTCGAGGAAAAGAAACGACAAAGAGAACACGAAGAAAGAAAACTCCAACTAGAGCACGAACATAGCCTAAAAGAGATCGAGCTCAAGGCTAAGAATGCGGAGGCCAGACCCTCGGAAACCCAACCCCTCTCCTCCACCGTGGAACCAAAGGTCCACATCCCCAAAGATGTGGTGAAAGAATACTATAAGAACGACGACATCCAGCAATGGTTCAAAGCCTACGAAGTCGCCATGACCTCCCACCGAGTCCCGCAGAAAGACTGGGGGGCTGGGCTGTGGGGCCAGTTCCTGAGCGAGGGGAGAGATACCCTGCTGGACCTGCCTTCCACGGTGATGAACTCCTACAGTCACATGAAAGAGGCCCTAGTAGCCAGATATGGGCTCACCCCTGAAATGTACCGGCAACGGTTTAGAGACTGCAAGAAGATACCCGGTACCACCTGGGTGGAGTACGTGAACTTTTACAGCCGGGCCTTGGACGGATGGATCAAGGGCAACAAGGTCTCCACCTTTGAGGAGCTGTTCGACCTAATCGCATGGGAACACTTGTCCGCTAATTGCTTTGTAGAGCTGCGCCAGCACCTCCTGGACAGCAAACTCACAGACCCTCGGAAGCTGGCTGTCGAGGCTGACCGGTGGGTAAACACCCGGGCCTCCCGGGGCCCCGTGGGAGACTACAGTCACCACAGTCAGGGACCCCCCCGCCAGAGGGGCGGAGGGAATCAAGGCCGGCCAAGGGAACTCCCGGGGGAATCCCCGCTCAACCCCCCCAGAGGACAACCTCCGCCCTTTCCAGCTCCACCTCCGGCCAGCACCGGGCCACCAGGGAGGCCGGGGCTCCGAGTGAGGATCACCTGTTTCCGCTGCCAACAGACCGGACACTATGCAAGCGACCCTCAATGTCCCATGTACCAGCGAACCGCCACAACAACCCCGCCGGCTCGACAAATGGCCTCCGTAGCCCTGGGGGAAGAGATGGAAGACTCCGAAGAATGGGAACCAGCCGCCATGGCCTTGGTCTCCCTAGGGGACCGGGAGATGGTCCCCGGAACGTCCCTGCCCGCCAACACGAAGAAGTACCGACAGCAGGTAACGGTCAACGGTCACCGCGTCGAGGGCCTCCGGGACACGGGGGCGAGTGTCACGGCGGTTCATTGTCACCTGGTCTCCGAAGATCAGATCCTGCCCGGCGCCTTTTGTCCCGTCATATCATCAGACAATTCCGAGAGCCTCTGCCGGATGGCCCTAGTCCCCTTCGAATGGGGGGGAGTCACCGGCAAGTTAAAGGTGGCGGTCCGAACCTCCCAGCCCGTGGACTGCCTCCTGGGCAACGACCTTGAGAACTCCCCATGGGGACAAGTGGAACGAAGAGCCCATCTCGAGATGATGGGCCTACCCGAATGGGTATGCGCCACCACGCGCTCGATGACTCTCAGAGTGCCTTCCTCCGAGGGGGGAGAAGCCCTGCCGCTAAGCACCGCCACCATCCCCGAGGTCAAGAATACGCCACCAGGGGCCAACGACCCCCTTCTGGATGAAACGACCGCTCCCGACGAAGGGTCCGTGCCTTTCGACCCCGAATCCCTGACCGAACTCGAGGACTTGCCAGAACTGGCCCAGTGGCACTGCGAAGGGGGCCCCTCCCGTGAAGAATTCTGCCAAGAACAATCCACCTGTCCGTCCCTCATTGGACCCCGACAACAGGCCGAGGCCCAAGCAGCAGGCGACCGGACCGGCACCCACTGGGTATACTGGGAAAACGGCCTCCTGTACAGCGAACAGAAGTCGGCCGAGTTGGGATCGGCCCGAGTACTAGTGGTACCCCTGCGCTTCCGAAGTCTCCTCCTGGGCCTGGCCCATGATGTACCCCTGGCCGGACACTTAGGCCAAGATAAGACCTACCAACGACTCGTCACCCACTTCTATTGGCCCAAGATGCAAGCAAATGTGGAGGCCCACTGCAAGTCCTGCCCCACGTGCCAGGCCAGCGGAAAGAGTGGGGGCAAGCGCAAGGCTCCGCTACAACCCTTCCCAGTCGTCAGTACCCCTTTTGAGCGGGTAGGAATCGACATCGTGGGACCACTGGACCCCAAGACCGCCCAGGGCCACTGGTTCATCCTCGTCCTGGTGGATCATGCCACCCGTTACCCCGAAGCCATCCCTCTCCGCACCGTGACGGCCCCCGTGGTAGGCCGGGCCTTGATGGGGATCTTCTCCTGCGTGGGGTTCCCCCCGCGAAGTCGTGAGTGACCGGGGTACGAACTTTATCTCCCGATATATGAGGTCCCTCTGGCAGCAGTGCGGAGTATCGTACAAGTTCACCACCCCGTACCACCCCCAAGGAAACGGCCTAGTCGAGCGCTTTAACAAAACACTGAAAGGAATGATCATGGGCCTCGAGGAACCCCTACGCCGGAGGTGGGACGTCATCCTCCCATGCCTCCTGTTCACGTACCGGGAGGTTCCACAAAAATCCCTGGGATTCAGCACATTCGAACTACTATATGGACACCCCGTCCGGGGACCACTGAGCCTGGTCAAGGAGGGTTGGGAAACTACTCCCCGGGGGTCCCCTCCGGATGTGTTCCGATACATCTTGACGCTCCGCAACCAGACCCGGAAATTCCGAGAACTCGCAGAAGCTGACCTCGAGGCTAGCCAGGAAGAGATGGAGCGCTGGTATGACCAGAATGCTATGCTGGTCGAGTTTCAGCCAGGCCAACAAGTCTGGGTCATGGCCCCGGTGAAACCCTGCGCCCTCCAAGAGAAATGGACTGGACCCTTCCAGCGGCTGGTGAACAGGGTCCTGTCCGGACTAGAGGGGTTCAGCGCAGCATACCTCGACGATATAGCGGTATTCAGCTCCCAATGGACCGAGCACCTCCAGCACCTCCGACAAGTCCTGCTGGCTCTGCACCGAGCCGGCCTCACCATCAAAGCCAGCAAATGTCAAATTGGGCACGGCTCCGTAACCTATCTGGGGAACCAGGTGGGAAGTGGGCAGGTCACCCCCCTCCAGCCGAAGATCGACGCCATCTTGTCCTGGGAACCCCCCACGACCCAAACGGAAGTCCGGGCCTTCCTGGGCCTCACCGGTTACTACCGGAGGGTTATTAAGAACTATGGCAGCATCGCAGGCCCCCTCACAGAACTAACCTCCAAAAAACACCCCAAGAAAGTACACTGGACTCCCTCCTGCCAGAAGGCGTTCGACACCCTAAAGGCCGCCATGTGCGCGGCTCCGGTGCTCAAAGCACCCGACTACGCCCAGGAGTTTGTGGTCCAGACGGACGCCTCGGAAAACGGCATCGGGGCAGTCCTCTCCCAATTCGACGACAAAGGCATAGATCGGCCCATGGCCTTCATCAGCCGAAGGTTGCTGCCCCGAGAACAGCGGTGGAGCACCATTGAGAGAGAGACCTTCGCAGTAGTCTGGGCCCTCAAAAAGCTACGGCCCTACGTGTTCGGAACACACTTCCGAGTACAAACGGATCACCGCCCCTTGCGGTGGTTGATGCAGATGCGAGGGGAAAACCCCAAGCTGCTACGCTGGTCCATCTCCCTCCAGGGGATGGATTTCACGGTGGAACATCGCCCCGGGACGGACCACGCCAACGCGGATGACCTGTCCCGATTCTTCCGCTTCAGCGAGGAGAACCCCCAAGTGGATGGGTAGTTCTCCCCGCCTTTCAGCTGGGGGGGGCACGTGTGAGACCGGCCTCGTGGCGTGGGCCCTCCCGACCAGCAAGTTACCCTGCAACCACGCCGAACCTCGTTGATACAGCCTTCCGGCTCCCGTGGGCCAACATCCTGAGGGCCGACCAGATCCCCAACACGCATGCCCGGCCGAGGGAGAGCGAAACCCCCCCAAACCAGACCGAGAGGTGCCAATCCTGTCACACCTCTGGTCTCTCCCCCGAGGGAGGTTTCGACCGACCACCAGGCCCCCGGGGAGCAGGCGCCTCGGCCGCTGGGTGTCTGGAGTCCCTCCCGGACCCACCTGAACGGATCAAAGGGCCAAGCGACAGGAAAACCCGACACACCGCCCCCCAGGCACCAGACCCCTCTCCGCGAGGACTCCGGACTTCAAAGAGGAGGGGGAGTATAACAAGGGGTGCTGAAGGGACGAGAGCAGAGAAGACCTGGACTGACGAGAGCCTGCTGACCTGGTCGCGGCTCGATCGCTCCCCGAACCGAAGAACGCTACCCAAACTCTGAACCATCTGAGCCCTGCTGACGCTGTCGCGGCTCCCCGAACTCTGAACCATCTGAGCCCTGCTGACGCTGTCGCGGCACTGGAGGGCTCTGCGCCAGACCTTGGATGCTGGTCTCAGAGCGGCTCGGACGTGGAGAGCCACGACGTCGTCTGCAGGGCTCGGATGGTAGTTCCGCTTAGGTCGAGCCGCGACACGGTCAGCAGGGCTCTGGTGGTAGGTCCGCTTCGGTCGAGCCGCGACGAGGTCAGCTGGGCTCTGGTGGTAAGGTTCAACAAGGTCGGGCCGCGACAGCGTCAGCAGGCCCCAAAGGTTCGTGAAGGTCTTTAAGCACGGTGGAGCCGCGACGTCGTCAGCAGGGCTCAAGAGGTGGTTCAGGGTGAGTCTTCTTCCGTAGGGTCAGCCGCGATCCGATCAGCAGGGCTCTTGACTCCAGGATACAACTATCGCCCTGTTGTCGGGTCGCCCCAGATATAGGACGGGAGCCCTTTGATGTCCGGACCCATGCGCCCGGAGGGGGCGGAGAGGCCGGGTAGGGAGCGGCCAGACGCCCAGCAGGAGAGGCGCCAGGCCCCAGAGAGCTGTGGGGTGATCACACCTAGGTGTGGAGAGTCGGTAGGGGGTCCCATCGATACTGCCCTCCGCCGGGAGTGGGAAGGGCTCACGTGGTATCCCCTGGGCCAGGGGTTGGCGTCTCGATGTCGGCCTCGCTGGGACCGAGGCCAGGTAGAACAGGGTCATACAGGTGGTCACGTGGGGTGACGTGCAATCCAAGATGGAGGAGTCCCGATGTGCATGGGACCTCGTGCGGCTTAGCGCGGGGAAACAGGACCACGCCACGAGGCCGGCTCCCACACGCGTCCCCCCCAGCTGAAGGCAGGGAGAGTCACCCATCTTCTTGGGGGGTCTCCTCGCCGAGGCGGAAGAATCGGGACAGGCCGTCAGCATTGGCGTGGTCGTTGCCGGGCCGGTGTTCAACGGTGAAGTCCATCACTTGCAGCGAGATGGACCAGTGTAACAACTTGGGGTTCTCGCCCCGCATTTGCATGAGCCACCGCAAGGGCCGGTGGTCAGTCTGGACCCTGAAGTGGGTACCAAAAAGGTAGGGCCGGAGCTTCTTGAGAGCCCATACCACAGCGAAGGCCTCCCTCTCGATGGTGCTCCGCCTCTGTTCTTGCGGCAGCAGTCGGCGGCTGATAAAGGCCACCGGTCGGTCGAGGCCCTTGGCGTCCAGCTGGGAGAGGACTGCCCCGACCCCGCACTCCGAGGCATCGGTCTGGACTACAAATTCCTTACTGTAGTCGGGGGGCTGTAGCACAGGGGCAGCGCACATGGCCGCTTTGAGAGCATCAAACGCGGTCTGGCAGCGGGGCGTCCAGTGCACCGCCTTGGGTTGTTTCTTTGAGGTGAGTTCCGTAAGGGGGCCCACAATGCTGCCGTAATCCTTTTTGAAGCGTCGGTACTAGCCTGTGAGGCCTAGGAATGCCCGGACAGCGGTTTGGGTGGCGGGGGGCTCCCACGCCTGGATGGCGTCAACTTTTAACTGGAGGGGGGCCACCTGGCCACTCCCCACCTGGTGGCCCAGATAGGTCACAGATCCTTGACCGATCTGGCACTTGCTGGCCTTAATTGTGAGCCCGGCTCTTTGGAGAGCGGCCAGGACTTCCCCAAGGTGTCCTAGGTGCGCGACCCAGTGGTCGCTGAAGACAGCAATGTCATCGAGGTAGGCCGCGCTGAAGGCTTCGAGACCGGCCAGGACCTTATTTACCAGCCTCTGAAAGGTCGCTGGGGCGTTCTTCATGCCGAAGGGCATCACCCGGAAGTGGTAGTGGCCGTTGGGGGTAGAGAAAGCTGATCGTTCTTGTGCGCCGGGAGTGAGCTTGATCTGCCAGTATCCAGCGGTGAAATCAAAGGTGCTTAGGTAGCGGGCGGCCCCTAAGCGATCAATCAGCTCATCGGCTCGTGGCAAAGGGTGGGCATCGGTCTTGGTAACTGCGTTCAGGCCCCGGTAGTCGACACAGAATCTGAGTTCGGGGGCCGTGCCGGGGGCGGCGGCCTTCGGTACCAAGACTACCGGGCTGGCCCACGGGCTGTCGGAAGGCTCGATGACTCCGAGGGCGAGCATCTTGGCGACCTCGGTCTTTATGCAGGCTCGGACTCGGTCAGGCACTCTATAAGCGCGGTGTCGTACAGGGGGGCTATCCCCCGTGTCCACGTCGTGGACGCACCAGGGGGTTACCCCAGGCGTGAGAGAGAAGAGGGCAGTGAAGGGTTGCAGTAGCTTCTGGCAATCATGGCGCTGTTCCGGTGTCAGGGTGGCGGAGAGGTGGACGCCCTCCATGGAGCCGTCTTGGCTCGAGGACCCCAGGAGGTCTGGTAGGGGATCGGAGTCACTTTCACCCCCATCGTCGGTAGCCAGTAGTAAGCTTAGTTCAGTTCGGGCAAAATGGGGCTTGAGCCGGTTGGCGTGCAGGACCCTGAGGGGGTTCCTCGGGGACTCCATGTCGACCAGGTACGTGACGGGGCTCTTCCTTTCAACTATCTTGAAGGGCCCGGTCCACTTGTCCTGCAGGGCGCAGGGGTCCACGGGTGACATGACCCAGACTTGCTGGCCCGGCTCAAACTCGACGGCTGAGGCATTCTCGTCATACCAGCGTTTCATATCTTCTTGGCTGGCTTCAAGGTTGGCTTCCACCAGGGCACGGAACTTTCGGGTCTGGTTCCGCAGGGTCAGGAGGTACCGGTAGACGTCGGGCGGGGCACTTTGGACGTTCGCCTCCCAACCTTCCTTGACTAGGCTGAGGGGCCCTCGGACGGGGTGCCCATACAACAGTTCGAAGGGGCTGAAGCCCAGGGACTTCTGTGGTACCTCCCGGTAGGCGAACAGGAGGCAGGGCAACAGAACATCCCATCTCCTCCTGAGGGGCTCTTCCAGGCCCTTGATCATCCCCTTCAGGGTTCGGTTGAACCGCTCGACCAGTCCGTTCCCCTGGGGGTGGTAAGGGGTGGTGAATTTATAGGTGACCCCACATTGTTGCCAGAGGGATCTCATGTACTTCGAGATAAAGTTCGTCCCTCTGTCGCTCACCACTTCTCGGGGGAACCCCACCCTGGAGAAGATGCCCATCAGGGCCCGGCCCACCACTGGAGCGGTCACAGTTCGGAGGGGGACAGCTTCTGGGTACCGGGTGGCGTGGTCGACCAGTACCAGGATGAAGCGGTGGCCCAGGGCGGTTTGGGGGTCGAGGGGCCCCACGATGTCTATCCCCACTCGTTCGAACGGGGTGTGGACGGCTGGAAATGGCTGCAGGGGGGCTTTCACTCGTCCCCCAGTCTTCCCGCTAGCTTGGCAGGTCGGGCAGGACCGGCAGTGCTGGTCCACGTCTCGTCTCATTCGGGGCCAATAGAAATGGGTCACGAGGTGGCTGTAAGTCTTGTCCCGCCCGAGATGTCTGGCGAGGGGCACGTCATGTGCCAGGTTCAAGAGGAATTCTCGAAATCAGAGGGGGACCACCAGCACCCGGCTGGCCCCTAGTTCGGCGACTTTCTGCTCGCTATACAATAAGTCATTGTCCCAATAGACCCAGTGGGTTCCCGAGGGGTCCCCCGCAGCCTAGGCGGCTGCCTGCTGTCGGGCCCCCTTGAGGGACGGGCAGCCCTTCTGTTCTTGCTGGAATTGTTCGCGGGTGGGGCCCCTGTCGTGGCGCCACTGAGCCAGCTCGGGGATCTCGCTGAGGGGAGCGGCCTCGTTGGAAGAAAGTTCGGATGGCCCGGCCTCCTCGTCAGGTTCCTCCGGGCCGGAGGAGGTGGATGGTTCGGGGCCCGCCGGTTTGTCGGGGGCCGGGGCCGCAGTTGGCTGGACGGTCATGGACCGAGTGGTGGCGCAAGCCCACTCGGGTAGTCCTAGCATCCCCAGATGCTCTCGGCGCTCCACCTGGGCCCAGGGGGAGCTCTCTAAGTCGTTCCGCAGGAGGCAGTCCACCGGGGCGTCGTCGCGGACAGTCACTTTCAGGGTGCCGGACACTCCTCCCCACTCGAAGGGGATTTGGGCCATCCGGCACATGCTCTCGGTGTTGTTGGCGATCCGGACAGAGCAGAGGACATGGGGTAGGATCTGTTTGGGGGTCACCAGATGGCAGCGGAGAGCGGTCACACTGGCCCCAGTGTCCCGGAGGGCCTCGGCCCATCGCCCATTGATGGTGACCCACTGTTGGTACTTCTGGGTGTTGCTTGGGATGGTGGCGCGGGGCACCATCTCTCGGGAGCCTAGGCACACAAGCGACATGGCGGCTGGTTCCCACTCGGGGGACCCGTCGTCGTGGTTCTCCTCCTCGTCCTCTCCCTCCCCCAGGGCTGCGGCGGCAATTTGTCGGGGAGGTGGCCCCGTGGTCCCGTTCCGTAGGTTCATGGGGCAAGCCGGGTCACTTGCATAATGGCCGGTCTGCTGACATCCGAAGCAGGTTACTGTCGGTCGTGTTCCAGACCGGGCGATAGGGGTCCCTCTTCGGCCCTGGGTCGGGGAAGGGTGGTTGGTTGCTTGACCTCGTGGTGGGCTTCTGGGCGGCCCGGCTGGGAATTCTCGACTGCGGTGGGACCCCCCTCGTCCGCCGCGCTGGCGGGGAGGGCCCGTGGTGCTCCGTTGGTAGTCCCCCACGGAGTTCCGGGGGATCCCGGGTGTTGACCCATCGGTCCACTTCGGCGGCGAGCTTCCGGGGCTCGGTCAGTTTACTGTCCAGGAGGTGTTGCCTTAGTTCCACAAAGCAGTTGTTGGCGAGGTGCTCCCAGACAATGAGGTCGAACAGTTCGTTATATGAGGTGACCTTGCACCCTTTGATCCATCCTTCCAACGCTCGGCTGAAGAAGTCCACGTATTCGACCCATGTGGTACCGGGGATCTTCTTGCAGTCCCGGAAGCGTTGCCGGTACATCTCGGCAGACAGTCCGTTGCGTGTGAGTAGGGCTTCCTTCATGTGGTCGTACGAGGTCATCACTGCGTCGGGGAGTTGCAGCAGGGTATCCCGTCCCTCGCTGAGGAACCTCCCCCATAGGCCGGCGCCCCAATCCTTCCGGGGTAGGTGATGGGAGGTCATGGCGACTTCGTACGCTCGGAACCATTGCTGGATGTCGTCATTTTTATAGTACTCCTTGACGACATCCTTGGGGATGTGAACCTTTGGCTCGGTCGGGGGCAGAGCGTCCCGGGCTCCGGGTTGCTGGTTTCCCCAGCTTTAGCTTTTAGTTCAAGTTCTTTAAGGCTCCTCTCGTGCTCGAGGGTTAGCCGTCTCTCCTCTAGCTCCCGATGCCTTTTCTTCTCCTCGATTTCTTCTTGTAGTCGTAGTTGCTCCAGGGCTATCTTTTTCACTGCCAGTAGGAGCTCCCCGTCCAGCCGGAGTCGGGCAAGGTCCATTTCGTGTGTGTCTGGCCCTTTCCCGTTCTCGGATCTCTTCGGGGGAAAGGCTGGTGTCTGGGGTGGTTCGCTCCCCGTTTGTCGGGGTCGTGGTTGGCAGGTTTCCGTCCCGGGCCGAGGTCCCTTCGGCTCGGGGTGGAGGGGTTTCGGGTTCTGCCCAGGCTTTCAGGGCTTTTTGCATTTCTTCTTTGGTGCCCAATTCTGTGGTTGGGATCCCTTTGTCTTTGCAGAATTGTTTGAGTTCCTTGTGGGTGTATTCCTCTAGTTTCTCCAACTGGAAGGTTGCGGCCACGGTTGCTTCTTGGCCATCCATGGTTCCCTTTTTCTCTCCTCGTCTGGTCACGTAGTGGTTGCGTTACTTGCTTGTACGATTGCGTTTGCTCGGATCCCGTCGCTGGCCACCAAATGTTGGAGGGAGGCCCACCGGGTAGTCGAGGAGACTATTCCAGGCACCTTCCTACTGCAAAATTATAGCCGAGCGCCGCTGAGAAGCCCCCTCGGGGAGGTCTTTCTCCTATGATCGTACTAGGCCCAGTAACACCACCACACAGGACTCAATAGTAGTTGCGAGATTAGATTCTTTATCGGCAGTAATACGAGCAATATTTACAGGGGGATCGAGGGATCCTATCAGAGTCTCGATGTTCGTTCAAGAGGGTAGGGTAGCGGGACAGTCTTAGTGCCAGCCAGGCACTGGAGGGCTCTGCGCCAGACCTTGGATGCTAGTCTCAGAGCGGCTCGGACGTGGAGAGCCGCGACGTCGTCTGCAGGGCTCGGATGGTAGTTCCGCTTAGGTCGAGCCGCGACACGGTCAGCAGGGCTCTGGTGGTAGGTCCGCTTCGGTCGAGCCGCGACGAGGTCAGCTGGGCTCTGGTGGTAAGGTTCAACAAGGTCGGGCCGCGACAGCGTCAGCAGGCCCCAAAGGTTCGTGAAGGTCTTTAAGCACGGTGGAGCCGTGACGTCGTCAGCAGGGCTCAAGAGGTGGTTCAGGGTGAGTCTTCTTCCGTAGGGTCAGCCGCGATCCGATCAGCAGGGCTCTTGACTCCAGGATAAAACTATCGCCCTGTTGTCGGGTGCCCCAGATATAGGACGGGAGCCCTTTGATGTCCGGACCCGTGCGCCCGGAGGGGGCGGAGAGGCCGGGTAGGGAGCGGCCAGACGCCCAGCAGGAGAGGTGCCAGGCCCCAGAGAGCTGTGGGGTGATCACACCTAGGTGTGGAGAGTCGGTAGGGGGTCCCATCGATACTGCCCTCCGCCGGGAGTGGGAAGGGCTCACGTGGTATCCCCCGGGCCAGGGGTTGGCGTCTCGATGTCGGGCCTCGCTGGGACCGAGGCCGGGTAGAACAGGGTCATACAGGTGGTCACGTGGGGTGACGTGCAATCCAAGATGGAGGAGTCCCGATGTGCATGGGACCTCGTGCGGCTTAGCGCGGGGAAACAGGACCACGCCACGAGGCCGGCTCCCACATTGTGTGTGTGGTTGTGGTTGTGTGTGTGGTTGTGTGTGTGGTTGTGTATGTGGTGTGTGGTTGTGTGTGTGTGTTTGTGTGTGTGTTTGTGTGTGTGGTTGTGTGTGTGGTTGTGGTTGTGTGCGTGTTTGTATGTGTGGTTATGTGTCTGTGGTTGTGTATAGTTGTGTGTGTGTGGTTGTGTGTGTGTGTGGTTGTGTGTGTGGTTGTGTGTGTGGTTGTGGTTGTGTGTGGTTGTGCTGTGTGGTTGTGTGGTTGTGTGTGAGGTTGTATGTGTGGTTGTATGTGTGGTTGTGTGTGTGGTTGTGTGTGGTTGTGTGTGGTTGTGGTTGTGTGTGTGTGGTTGTGTGTGTGTGGTTGTGTGTGTGTAGTTGTGTGTGTGTGGTTGTGTGTGTGTGGTTCTGGTTGTGTGTGTGTGTGTGTGTGTATGTGGTTGTGTGTGGCTGTGTGTGGCTGTGTGTGTGTGTGGTTGTGTGTGGTTGTGTGGTGTGTGTGGTTGTGTGGTTGTGTGTGTGGTTGTGTGTGTGGTTGTGTGTGGTTATCTTCGTGGTTGTGTGTATGGTTGTGTGTGTGGTTGTATGTGTGTGGTTGTATGTGTGTGTGGTTGTGGTTGTGTGTGTGGTTGTGTGTGTGTGGTTGTGTTTGTGTGTGTGGTTATGTGTGTGGTTGTGTGTGGTTGTGGTTGTGTGTGTGGTTGTATGTGTGTGGTTGTGTGTATGTGTGTGGTTGTGGTTGTGTGTGTGGTTGTGTTTGTGTGTGTGGTTGTGTGTGTGGTTGTGTGTGGTTGTGGTTGTGGTTGTTTGGTTGTGTGTGTGTGTGTGATGTGTGTGGTGTGTGTGGTTGTGTGTGTGGTTGTGTGGTTGTGTGTGTGGTTGTGGTTGTGAGTGTGGTTGTGTATGTGGTGTGTGGTTGTGTGTGTGTGTTTGTGTGTGTGTTTGTGTGTGTGGTTGTGTGTGTGGTTGTGTGCGTGTTTGTGTGTGTGGTTGTGTGTCTGTGGTTGTGTATAGTTGTGTGTCTGTGGTTGTGTGGGTGTGGTTGTGTGTGTGGTTATGTGTGTGGTTGTGCTGTGTGGTTGTGTGGTTGTGTGTGTGGTTGTGTGTGGTTGTGGTTGTATGTGGTTGTGGTTGTGTGTGTGTGGTTAAGTGTGTGTGTGTGGTTGTGTGTGTGTGGTTGTGTGTGTAGTTGTGGTTGTGTGTGTGTGTGTATGTGGTTTAGTGTGGCTGTGTGTGTGTGTGGCTGTGTGTGTGTGTGGCTGTGTGTGTGTGTGGTTGTGTGTGGTTGTTTGTGGTTGTGTGGTGTGTGTGGTTGTGTGGTTGTGTGTGTGGTTGTGTGTGTGGTTGTGTGTGTGGTTGTGTGTGGTTATCTTTGTGTTTGTGTGTGTGGTTGTGTGTGTGTTTGTATGTGTGTGGTTGTGTGTGTGTGGTTGTGTGTGTGGTTGTGTGTGTGTGGTTGTATTTGTGTGTGTGGTTGTGTGTGTGGTTGTGTGTGGTTGTGGTTGTGTATGTATGGTTGTGTGTGTGATATGTGTGGTGTGTGTGGTTGTATGTGTGGTTGTGTGTGCGGTTGTGGTTGTGTGTAGTTGTGTGTGTGCTTGTGTATGTGGTGTGTGCTTGTGTGTGCTTGTGTGTGTGGTTGTGTGTGTGGTTGTGTGTGTGGTTGTGGTTGTGTGCGTGTTTTTGTGTGTGGTTGTGTGTCTGTGGTTGTGTGTAGTTGTGTGTGTGTGGTTGTGTGTGTGTGGTTGTGTGTGTGGTTGTGTGTGTGGTTGTGTGTGTGTTTGTGTGGTTGTGTGTGTGGTTGTGTGTGTGGTTGTATGTGTGGTTGTGTGTGTGGTTGTGTGTGGTTGTGTGTGGTTGTGGTTGTGTGTGTGGTTGTGTGTGTGGTGTGTGATTGTGTTTGTGTGTTTGTGTGTGGTTGTGTGTGTTTGTGGTTGTGTGTGTGGTTGTGTTTTTGGTTGTGTTTTTGGTTGTGTGTGTGGTTGTGGTTGTGTGTGGGTGTAGTTGTGGATGCGGGTGTGGTTGTGGGTGTGTTTGTGGTTGTGTGTGTGGTTGTGTGTGTGTGGTTGTGTGTGGTTGTGGTTCTGTGTGCGGTTGTGGTTGTGTGTAAGTGGTTGTGTGTGTGTGGTTGTGTGTGTTGGTGTGTGTGTGGTTGTGTGTGGGTTTGTGTGTTTATTTGTGTATGTGATTGTGTGTGTGTGTGTGTGTGTGTGTGTGTGTGTGTGTGGTTGTGTATGTGTGGTTGTGTGTGGTTGTGTGTAATTGTGTGTGGTTATGTGTGGTTGTGTCTGTTAAGTGTGTGTGGTTGTGTGTGTATGTGGCTGTGTGTGTGGTTGTGGTTGTGTGTGTGGTTGTGTGTGTGGTTGTGGCTGGTTGTGTGTGGTTGTGTGTGTGGTTGTGTGTGGTTGTATGTGTATGTGTGGTTGTGGTTGTGTGTGTGGTTGTGGTTGTGTGTGTTGTGTGTGGTTGTGTGTGCAGTTGGGTGTGGTTTTGTGTGTGGTTGTGTGTGGTTGTGTATGGCTGTGTGTGTGGTTATCTGTGTGTGTGGTTGTGTGTGTGTGTGTGGTTGTGTGTGTGTGGTTGTGGTTGTGTGTGTGGTTGTGTGCGTGGTTATGGTTGTGTGTGTTGTGTGTGTGTGGTTGTGTGTGGTTGTGTGTGTGTTGTTGTGCTTGTGTGTGAGTGTGTGTGTGTTTGTTTGTTTGTTTGTTGCAATTTTATATAGCATGAACACTGCCCTAAAAGCAAAGGAGTGCTCTACATGAGAACCAGTTCACATTACAGAAGTTCAGATTCATTTTATTCTAAGCAGAGGAGATTAAGGGACAGATGTATGACGGTTTTTAGCATGCGCAAAAGAGTCTTAGACCTGTTTGCGCACGCTAAAAACCATGGGCCCATGTACAAACAGTATTTTGCGAGTCGCAAATAAATTGTGACTCACAAAATACTGTTTTGCGACTCGGCATTTGGAATTTGGAAGAGGCATTCACTTCCAAATAGCTACTCCATAGCCATGTACTAATGCTTTGTGACCGCAATTGCAGTCACAAAACACTCCCAAATTACTACCTACTTCAAGTAGGTGGTAATGCATTCGCAAATGGGAAGGGGTCCCCATGAGACCCCTTTCCCTTTGCAAATGTATGCAAAATTATTTTTTAAGGGAAGGCAGTGGTCCCAGGGACAACTGCCTGCCCTTAAAAAATTATAGAAAAACTTTTTTTTTTTTTTTTTAAATGCATCCCGTTTTCCTTTAAGGAAAACGGGCTACATTTAAAAAAAACTGCTTTATTTAAAAGCAGTCCCAGACATGGTGGTCTGCTGAGCCCAGCAGGCCACCATCCCTGGGAGGCCCAGCTATTCATGAGCCTCACATTTTGTGGCCCCATTGGTAATCGCAAATATTTTCCAAGACACTGTTGTACATTCCAAATAGCGAGTTGCAAATTGTGAGTTGCAAAAGCGACGTAATTTGCAAGTCCCTATTTGGCAAGTCGTACATCTGGCCCAGAGTGTTTTGCACAGAACCAATGCTGGGACTCAAACTTGGTTTCACAGATCCAAAGTTGGCAGCTCTGGTTGCACGGCCACATCCATAGTTCTCAATTTATGTGTGAAAGTTATACACAAGTGGGATGATAATGTATGAGAAAATATAGGGAGCATATGCGCTATATAAAATGGCTTTGTGAAGTAAAAAAAACTGCTGCAACAAAATACTGAAAGGTTCACCTGGTGTCTTGCTTGGGAATACTTGCAAGAGTTTGTTTTCAAACTGGACTTAGGGACACAGTTCAGCACCTTTTCACCACTGATGCTGGAACAATTTCAGCAAGGGGATGCTGACATCAATACTGCATCACTGAAGTCATAGGGATTGTGAAGTCATAGGGATTGTGAAAAACCCTATCTTCCATTAAAGAGTAACAGGTGTATTCAGTAGGGGCGGGGTTAGGGTGTAGTATGTAGCTGGTAGAGTACTTTGGTACTTTGATAGTGTGCTACCTCACAATGGTAAATAATAAATTACTAAAGCATTGTGAGGTAGCACACTATCATTTACAGACAGCACATTTTCTATTGAAATGGCCACAAACGTTTCACAGACATGCAGTCTTACTGATAAAACTATGTAACACACAAATAATAATGTGGGGAAATCAAGTTTCAGTGAAAATTTATCATTTACACATCACCAAGTAAATGTGTCTTGATCTGTTTTGATCCTATTAAAATCTATATTTCCATCACTCCTCAGAATTAAAAAAAAATGGGTTTTAATTTTGCTTTCCTAAATGCTCATATATTCTGAAATGTGTGCACAGTTCATTTACAGGTATTTAATTTTGTGTGTATGATAATAAAATGATATCTTACACCCTTTCCTTTCACACTCTTTACCCCAGCAAGACTGTCATATAGTTAATTTTAAAAACTCCTCTCACTTTACAATCAGAGAAAGAAAAGTGTACACAAATCTCCAAGATATAAGAATAGGCAGCAATTTGTCAGAAGACATAGCCTGATATTTGACCTCTATCCTTGAAGCAGAAAACTGTGACAAGATAAATAGAAAATGTAAAGGCATCTCTATTTGGTGCTCTTTTGCAACCAACCAGAAATCAGCTGGCAACCCATAGAGAAATGCTGCTATAGCCTATAAAGTGCACACTATCACTTACACATCATTTATCTGGTAACAAAGTCTTTATTGAAACTGTAACAGTCTTGGCAAAGAGGCTCCAGATTTGAGGTGCAACCCAAGACTGCAGGCCTTCAGGGGAGTGACAGGGACACAAACCTTTGTGAACCTTAGGCAGAGTATATATAGTTTGATCATGCAGTTTCTTCATATTTAAGATGTCAAATTCCATCTGCCAGATGTGTCCATATTTTTTAATCCATTGAGTGAGTGCTAGAATGTTGTAAGGTAAGGGTCAGATGTGTGACAGCTTTTTAGAAAATGTGAAAATGTGTAATTAAGGTGTGAAAATTATTTTTGAACATTAATGATTTTAATGATGCATGGAGTCGAAACCTATGAACTTATGAATTTCAACTTGAAATAGATTTGCTAAATCACTCGATAGTGCATTTTATACTGTTAAGAATTTAGCCCCATCTTTGTACGAAACATAATTTCTTTGAATGTTAATGCATTACTGGTGTTTTTTTGCTCCTCATGCTCCTGCTTATTACTCCTCCCAATCAGTATCCCGCAGAAAGTCACTTCTCTCATCGTTTCTGTGGAACACCAAGTGAATGACATCAAAGGTGTGAGAATGGGCCACTGTATTAGGAAGTGTGTAATTAAGTTTCCATTGCGTACCCAAAGTATCATTCTCAATGAATTCTGTTGGAAGTTCTGCTGTAAGCATACTAATTCTAGGTCGCATTTTTGGAGAAATGTTGCATTTTGTGTTCTACATCTTCTGAGTGAAGTTGCTAAGGGAGAAGGTGAAAGATTTCTTTTACCTTAAGAAATGGGTTACTGCTAAAGATGTAAAGCATTACATTGTTGTTTTTGATTTGCCAAGCAACCTTAACCATGGTAATGCCATGCTGAATTTGCCGAATGTATGAATAGTTTAGGAGAAATGTGTATTGACTCTCCTGGATCTTGAGACACAGTTGGCTTTTTGGGCATTTAATATTTGGCTTTTTCCTAATGGGCTTTTTAGTTTGTTGGGTTCTTTGAGAAATGTGTTCCTGGTGTAGGGCTTGCCGAGACTTTGTCCATTTGTTCTTAGATTTTTTATTGGGATGCTGTCAGTGCTATTTATGAGTTTGACTTCTGGGAGTTTTGAATTGATTTGCTTAACTAGACGTTTTTACTACACTCATGATTTTGTATTTCTGTATTTGGGCCTTCATGGAGAATCACATATTTTTCTCTGTGCCGCATTTATTAACAATTCTGTAAGAAGCCCCTTTAGTGCCTTATTTCTGATCTAGAACACATTTATTAATGCTTCCATATTTATTCAGATTTAACTGTGCTAAATTGTGAGATTTTGTGTTGAGTAGTATAGTCTCTTACCACAAGATCAATTGGATATTTGGAGCTGAAACTGAATAGGTAAAATACTGGGTGTCCAAATATTAGGGTTCAGATGATTATTGAGGTTCAGCTCCCACACATAAATGAGTCACAGGGCTATTTCTTACAGTCTGTAGCATTACTCATTACTCAGTTGTCAGATGTCTCATCATTATATATGGGATAAAATCACCCTGCCATACATTGTATGGATATTGCATGCAACAAGGAGTTCCATAATCATGTAGATGAATGAGGCTGAACGCCGAGTTCCTTAGTAAGGTTACAAGACTCTGAGGTGACCTGCTATATCTTTTTATTGTACAGCAGAGGGTATTTTATACCTTATAATACCTAGTCACAACATCTCTGATCCTTCAACCTGCTTCAGTGCTTGGAGTCTTGCTCTTTGAGGCATGAAAAATAAAAGCAGAACCTGTCCTCACCAAAACATGGTTGGCAGTTTTTGCCAAAAGATTTTTGAATCAGTTTTATGTAAGTCAGATTTTTAAAATGCTGTTTTGGACCATGGAGAGATTCTATTATTTGTGCAATTGCCCAAAGTGTGGAAAATATAAAAATATTGCCATAAATATCTCCTTTCTGCTTTTCATTTCAGAAAAAAACATAGCAGAAGAAAGGAAAGCCAGTTCTCTTCTCCTTGTTAAACTGCTGTTTCAATTATACTCTGTGACCTGCCATGCAGCCTTGCTGCTGGCTCTGCTAACAGGCACTGTGGCATCAGAACTCAACTGTAATAACTTATTACAGTTGAGCAGCTATCTAATATCTTTATTACAGGCAACTAGATGTGTCACAAGTTGCCTGTAATAAGGAAATTAGAGATGGGCTTTTATACATTTATACAGGTATTAGATGGTACAATGTATAATAGTCTGATTTATGTTGAATGACTATCCCTCCCCTTGGGCTTCTGGTTTTATAGTAGCAATGGATTGCACTTCAGATAATTAAGTGCCATACATTCCTCTTTTGAGATATGTGTTGTAGTGATTGCTTTTCAGTTCTTGTCTGCATGAGTGATGTCTGTGTTGAGAATGTGTGAAGTGTGTGAAATATTTGGTGTGTTTTCCACATTGGTTTGTTGAGGGAAAGCAGACTCCAGTATAGTCTGGGGAAGAGTCACCATGCTCCTTGTGGGGTGTAACCTGGATCTAGGCCTGGTCCTACCAGTTTGCCTTACCTGTCACTTGTTACTTTATATGGGACTGATGGTAATAAACTTATTTATTACCTACTACTGTGTGCATAGCCTCATTTTAACAATCTTAACAGATATTGTACAGTTTCTTAAGGACCAATTTTAGAAAGTTAACAATTCCATGCGGTGTAGAGTGTGGAGGTAAGTTAAAGCTGAAGGAGGACATAGTCCTGTGAAGTCTGTAATACCTATACAAATGGTGATTCTTAAAATGTGGTCCAATCTCATTTTCCTGAAAAGCATCACAAAATCCCAGCTTACTGCACAGTCCCCAGCACCCTCTGAAAAGGGAAATTGGTAATTCAAAGAACAAGACAGCCTCCTTCCATTCCAGAACTTTAGTTAGTTCATTGTTGTCTAATGTTATACAAAGCAAAAAAAACAATGATGTTCTATATTTCCTACTACATTATGTACATAACTCTTTACTGAAGTTCTTAGTTCCAACCTGGAATCATTACTTCCAGATCTATCTTTACTCACATTACTGGACACTTCTCCAAAGGTGCAAGAGGTGAGGAGTTGAATCAGGAAAACAATACCAAAATGTGAAATATAAAAGTATCAACAATGCCTACAGACCGGATTGGGTCTCTGGCGAAGTCCTAGGGTATATACATCCTTAAGGCTATAGTGGCTAAATATGTGCTGAGAGGGCTATTATTTCCCGGTGTCCCAAGTAGGGGTGGGCGGAATTTGCGAAATCCACTTTCGCAAATTATCGCGAAAATTTTAACAATTATCGCAAACACGCGGAAATATCGCGAAGATGCGGAAGTTTTTTCCCGCATGTTCGCGAGATTTTCTGCATGGTTGCGGCTCGCCAACTTACCCATGTGGTTCCTCGCGGGCGCGGCCATCTTGTTTTCAGTTGTCTCGCAGTGCATGATCGCGAGAAGAAAGACGTGATCGCGCGACGCATGACGTCACTGCGGGCGCAAACTGTCACGAGACAGCGCAAATGGCTAAAAACAATACAACATCTCATGGAGAACGCGACCGGATCAAGAAAACTTGTCGGCGAACGCAGGGATTCAGGTAAGGCGATCGCGCGCGCGCGAGAATGTATTATTTTACAGCGCGAGCAAGAAACAAATTATCGCCAAGCTGCGGAATGCGGAAATTTTGACATTTTCGCGCTCTCCGCGGAACGCGAAAATGTCAAATTATCGCAATTTCCGCAAACGGAACGAAATTTTTGCCCAGGCCTAGTCCCAAGTGCAGCTTTCAGATATTCCAGAAAAATAGGTGACACCAACATCCAGGTGGTAACATGCTGCTGACTTTTATATCTCAGACCTTCTTTTCTTTATTGTCTTTTATCCACGTTTTTGAGGTATTTGGTGTGAGAAGTTGGCCTGGTATATGCTGCTCACTATTTCTAGTGATCACCTTGTACCATGCCAAGCAACCCTTATGTTGGTGGTTGAAATCAACCTAGATAGACCAGCTATCCTAGTGGTACCGTGGACAGTGCAGTCTTCAGGCTAAACTCTTGAGGGCATGTGAAGCCAGCTGTTTTACCATATGTAACCTCCTTAAATACCAAATGAAAGGACATCACACAGATATATATTCAAAATATATATGTATTTATTTACTAAAAGTATCCCCTATACTCTTTATGATCACAGAAGCACATTTGTTAAAACAAGGCAATGTTTAAATATACAAAAGTTACACAATTATGGATGGACCCGGGTGGCCCGCTAAACCATATACTAAAATAGTGGTATAAGAACCACGTATAGAAAAGTAAGAAGGCCTAGGGCCTTGAGAATTGCTGGGACTACAAGGAGCTAACAGTAGTTAGTGACCAGGAGGCCCACAGGATGCGTGTGCAGTGTTGAAAGTTACACGCATGCGCCTATTGGATTCAATGGGTGAGTAAAAGTCACAAAGTTAAAGCAAAGGGAGTCTTCCGGATGGACCAGAACCTAACAACTGGAAACCTAAACACTAGAGATGTTTCTCTGCACAGGAGCACTGGAGTGCCAGCTTTACCTCAGCCACAGGAAGCGGGTGCATAGGTGTCAAAGTGCGTCGGGTTTCGCCGTGCAGGTCTATGGAGCCTGAAGATGAAGATGCTGCAGGCGGCCAGGCGAGGAGAGTTCCGGTGGATCCAAGGGTGGATCTGAAGAGTAGAAGACCTGAAAGCAGAGGGGACAGTGTTCAAAGTCACTAGCCAGTGACCGGCGTGGAACCAGGAAGGAACCAGACGATGTCGGGTGCCAACAGGTGAAAAAGTGAAGCTTGTCTCTGCAGCCACGTGGAAGTGAAGATGTCGACGACATCCAGGAGTCACTCATAAGCTGTCCCACGAAGGCTCTAGCTGATGGCGGTGTCAGCTTCTCGATTGGAGCAAACAGGCCTTGGCTAATGCAAGCCACACAGGAGTTGATGGAAGCTTGGTGCTCTAACCAGCAAGGTCAGAGGGGCTGCTCTTTTTCACAGGAGCAAGGGCCAGTCTGGAGCAACCAGACCAGCAGTGTTGTTTGTAGATTTCATTGCCAAGATGGCCACTAGCCAACGGGCCAGTAACCGGGATGACGCGTCGGTGTTGGGGCTGCTCGGTGTTGGGGCTTCTCAGGGCCCTATGCACAGCGATGAGGATGCCTGGGGTGCTGCGCAGTCAGCTTGTCGTGGATGTTTCAAGATGGCCGGTCCCACGTCTCTCGGTTCCTCCACGGGTCTCTTCTTTGCAGGGACTGTGGATCGGGCTCTGAGATGTCTGGGTGTCTGGGTCTTGTCGGGCTCTGGGCTCGGTCTCCGGCGGGAGGTGGCGGCAAAGCAGTCGTCAAGTTGCTGGATGGTGCCTGTGTTCACAGGGTGGTCACTCCTTGACCACAAGGGAGATTCTATTCAGTCTTCTGTGCAGCAGAACGTCGAAGTCCAGTGATTCTTCTTCTTTAAGTCGAGTTTCAGGATGATCTGAAGTCCTTGGACACAGCTCCTACTCTTATTCCAACTCTAGGGGCTGGATTACCTGCTATGTCCCTCCTCTGGGTGGGACCAGGAAGGGGGGTGGTTACACCCCCTCTCCTTTGTCCAGTTTTGCGCCAGGGCTGGGGCTGGAGAGCCCCAGCTCCGGTTTGAACTGGCATATGCACAGGGACACCTTGTGTGCCCCAGGCATGTCTCAATCTATTCAGCCCTCCCTAACCAACTACACAAAATCCTGTCTGGGGTGGTGCAAGCACCTCTCCTGACAGGAAACCCTTTGTCCACACCTCCCAAGCTGGAAGGACTCCCAGCAGCAGGAGGGCAGACTTGTGTCTGTGGTGGCAGCATCCATTTTGTGATGCTGAGGCTCTGTCTAACTTTACCCGGGTTTCAGGTAAGGTACATGTCGTGTCCCTCTAGAAGGGTGGAATGCTACCCCCGTCGCCAGAATTGGCGAGGGGGTAGTATTCCAAATCGTATGACACCTTACTCGACATGTTTTGATAAAGCCAAACCAGAGTTAGCATCTGACCGTGAGGTTCATAATGCACTTAAGAGTATATGGTATGGCAATATCATGAAACAGCTAAAGGACGTTGTTCCGAAAGCTGCAGACAGGCTCAGCTCATGCCAGAGCACCATCTCACATGAAACCAAGCACTCTGCCTCCAGGATTGTTAAGGCCTGCCATAGGAGTGACTTATAGGTTACCATGTGTCCATATATGTTAGCTATAGATATACTATATCTAAGTAAGAGGTGATTACACCAACTTACCCCAGCTGAGTGATCAGCCAGTTGTGTCAAATAGTGAGGCCAGGCCAGGGGTGGCATAATACATGCTGCAGCCCCTGGTAGGCCTTGGATACACCTATGCCCTGGGTACCTGGGGTACACTGTTACAGGGGCTAATAAGGTGAACCAGTTCCCATTGGTAATGCACCTAGTGTGC
Organism: Triturus cristatus; assembly: GCF_964204655.1. Classification (NCBI taxonomy): domain Eukaryota; kingdom Metazoa; phylum Chordata; class Amphibia; order Caudata; family Salamandridae; genus Triturus; species Triturus cristatus. Next base: position 713,699,071 of record NC_140593.1, on the reverse strand, counting down.
ATTGGCATTAATTTAGGGAGAGAACAGCAGGGCTGTGGGTCTGATTAGCAGGCCCACAGCCACACTAAGTCATAAAACCAGTGAAGCAAAAGCAAAAATTTGGGGTGACCATAGGATAGCAGACCCTACTCTCCTACACAACCCCCCCCCCAAACGCAGGGACATTAGACTAACCTTGACCAGTTGTGTCTTCATGTTCTAAGTGGAAGTACCGGGAGAGACCATCTGCATTACCATGGTCAGTCCCTGGGCGGTGCTCCACTGTAAAGTCCATCCCCTGTAGGGAAATGGACCACCTGAGTAGTTTGGGGTTTTCACCCTTCATCTGATTTAGCCATAAGAGGGGCTTATGGTCGGTCTGAATCTTGAAGTGAGTTCCAAATAAGTATGGTCTCAACTTCTTCAGGGCCCACACCACAGCAAAGGCCTCCCTCTCAATAGCTGACCAACGTTTCTCTCTAGGGGTCAGCCTTCTGCTAATAAAAGCAATGGGCTGGTCTTGACCATCTACATTAAGTTGTGAAAGCACAGCTCCCACCCCCAACTCAGAAGTATCTGTTTGGATAATAAACTCTTTGGAGTAGTCAGGACTCTTCAGGATAGGTGCAGAGCACATGACCTTCTTCAGGTCTTCAAATGCCTTTTGACAGTTTACTGTCCACTGAACCTTTTTGGGCATCTTCTTGGATGTCAGATCATTAAGAGGAGTCACTATGGACCCATAGTTCTTAACAAACTTCCTGTAGTACCCAGTCAGGCCTAAGAAAGCTCTGACCTGAGTCTGGGTAGTTGGAGGGGACCAGTCCTTGATGGTCTGGATCTTACTCTCCAGTGGTTGAACCTGGCCTCCACCTACAAGGTGGCCCAAGTATACAACTTTACTCTGCCCTATCTGGCATTTAGTAGCCTTGATAGTGAGGCCTGCCTTTTGCAGGGCCTCTAGTACTTTTGCCAGTTGGATCAGGTGATCCTCCCAGGTGGAGCTAAAGTCAGCAATATCATCTAGATATGCTGCACAGAAGTCATCCAACCCAGTGAGGACTTGGTTCACCAACCTTTGAAAAGTGGCAGGTGCATTCTTCAGACCAAAGGGCATCACCACAAATTGGTAATGACCTCCTGGGGTTGAGAATGCTGTTTTGGCCTTAGACTCCTCAGCTAACCTGATTTGCCAATAGCCAGCTGTCAAATCAAATGTGCTCAAAAACTTGCCAGAAGCCAGTCTATCTATGAGCTCATCTGCCCTTGGAATGGGGTGTGCATCTGTCCTGGTGACAGCATTGAGTCCTCTGTAATCCACACAGAACCTCATTTCTCTCTTTCCATCTTGTGTGTGAGGTTTGGGGACCAGAACCACTGGGCTAGCCCAGGGGCTCTCTGAAGGCTCAATGACACCTAACTCGAGCATTTTCTGCACCTTAGTCTTTATACAGTCCCTGACATGGTCAGGTTGCCTGTAAATCTTGCTTTTCACAGGAAGACTGTCACCAGTGTCCACCACATGGGTACACCAGTTAGTCTGACTGGGTGTCAAGGAGAACATATGTCTATATGACTGTAAAACTTGTCTGCAGTCATTTTTCTGATGTTCAGTGAGGCTGCCACCTAAGGCCACACCATCAACTGAGCCATCTTCAGGGTTCTGAGACAACAGGTCTGGGAGAGGGTCACTCTCTTCCTCCTGCCCCTCATCTGTAGCCATGAGCAAGCCCATGTCTGCCCTGTCAACATATGCCTTGAGTCTGTTGACATGGAGCACCCTGTGGGGGCTCCTGGGAGTTCCTAGGTCTACCAAGTAGGTAACATCTCCCTTCTTTTCAACAATTGTATGGGGTCCAGACCATTTGTCTTGGAGTGCTGCTGGGGCCACTGGCTCCAACACCCTTACCTTCTGTCCTGGCTGGTACTCAGTCAAAACAGCCTTTTGGTCATGCCAAGCTTTCTGTAATTCTTGGCTTGCCTCCAGGTTTTTAGATGCCTTCTCCATGTACTCAGCCATCCGGGAGCGGAGACCAAGTACATAGTCCACTATGTCTTGCTTAGGCTTTTTGAGAGGTAACTCCCATCCTTCCCTCACCAGACATAGGGGTCCTCTTACAGGGTGCCCAAATAACAATTCAAAGGGGCTGTAGCCAACTCCTTTTTTTGGGACCTCTCTGTAAGCAAACAGAAGGCAGGGTAGAAGGATGTCCCATCTTCGCCTTAGCTTTTCAGGTAACCCTTTGATCATACCCTTGAGGGTCTTGTTGAATCTCTCAACAAGCCCATTGCATTGTGGATGGTAAGGAGTGGTGAACTTGTAGTTGACACCACATTCCTTCCACATAGCTGTTAAGTATCCTGACATGAAGTTGGCATCTCTGTCAGATACTACCTCCTTAGGAAACCCCACTCTGGAGAAAACTCCAAGTAAGGCCCTGGCCACAGCAGGCGCTGTTGTGGTCCTAAGGGGAATTGCCTCTGGATACCTGCTGGCATGATCCACTACCACCAGTATAAATCTGTGCCCAGATGCTGTGGGGGCATCCATTGGACCCACAATATCAATCTCCACTCTTTCAAAGGGGACCCCCACCACAGGTAGTGGTATTAGGGGGGCCTTTGTTGTGCCACCTGATTTGCCACTGGCTTGGCAGGTTACACAGGAGCGACAAAACTCCTTGGTATCTTCATTCATGTGAGGCCAGTGAAAGTGAGGGACAAGCCTGTCCCAAGTCTTGTTCTGGCCCAAGTGTCCTGCTAAAGGAATATCATGGGCCAAGGTAAGAAGGAAGCCCCTAAATTGCAGAGGTATAACCAACCTCCTGGTTGCACCAGGTTTTGGGTCTCTAGCCTCTGAATAAAGGAGCCCATCATCCCAATATACTTTATGGGTACCTTGAGCATTCACAGCAGCCTCAGCAGCGGCTTGCTGTCTGAGGGGTTCAAGGGAAGAACAGTCTAACTGAGCCTGCCTTAAGTCAGCCCTAGAAGGTCCCCCTGTCCCCAGAAACTCAACCTGGTCAGGTTCAAGCTCTTCAGGGACAGTTCCTTCAGGAGTCTCAAAATCAGCTTCCTGAGAAGACTGATCTTCACTTTCAGGCAGGAGGGAAGGCACATCCTTGACCCTTCTGTTCTTCTTCTTGGTAGGTACTTGGTCCATTGTTCCAGGCACCAAGACCTGAGGTTCAGTGAGGCACTTTTTGGCCTGTGAACTGGTCACAGCAAGGACATGTGATGAAATCCCTAACATCTCTGCATGAGTCATGTACTCCACTTCTGACCATAGAGAGGATTCTAGGCCATTGCCCAACAGACATTCATTCAACTGGGAGGTCTGCACTTACCACAACCTTTTGAGGCCAGTTACCCCTCCCCAAGAGAAATTAACAATTGCCACACTATATGTAGTAGAGACATTGCTGGCGTTAGTCACTAGGTAATTATCACCTAGCACTATGTGACCAGGGTCCACAAAGCCAGGTGTCACCATAGTGACACTGGCACAAGTGTCCCTGTATGCTTGAGCCACTTTATTGTTGATTAAAGGTGTCTGTCTGTACTTGCCTAGATTACTAGGACTCACAGTAGTGGACAAATCCATGTCCACATCACAAACCATAACAGCCTGTGTAGGAGTTCTGACTAGGCCAGAATCTCCCTCAGTACCCAAGGTTAACCCCACTACTCCCTTAGCCTGAGGACCAACACTGTCAACTGTACTAAGGGGTGCAGGTGCCTTAGGGGCTGCAGTGATGGGGGCTCCAGTTTTCTTACACTCACTGGTCCATTGAGAGGTGTTTTTACAGACATTACACCATGGCTTTTTCTGACCTTCTTTCTTCTTCTTCTTAGAAGTTTGGGACCCACCCTCATTATTCTGTTGGGGGCCTGGAGAAGACTTCTGGTCTTTAGGTTTCTGTTCCCCACCCTTTTGGTCTGCCTTCTTTTGGTCACCACCCTGGTTCTGGTTCTGGTTCTTGTTCTTTTGCTTAACCCTGGTTCTAACCCATTTGTCTGCCTTCTTTCCCAATTCTTGGGGAGAGGTCAGATCTGAGTCAATCAGGTGTTGATGCAACTGCTGGTTCTGACAATTATTTAAGATTTGCTCTCTCATAATTAGATTATACAATCCAGTGTAATCTGCAACCTTACTTCCCAGCAACCAGCCCTCCAGAGCCTTAGTGGCACACTCAACAAATTCAGACAAGTCCTGAGTCTGTGTCTTCTGGGTGTCTCTGAACATTAACCTGTACTGTTCAGTGGTTAAGCCTAACCCATCAATCAGAACACTCTTCAGGACCAGGTAGTTTCTAGCATCCTCATCACTAACTGTGAGGAGCTTGTCTCTGCCTCTACCTTCAAAGGAGAGCCACAAGATTGCTGCCCACTGCTCCTGAGGGACCTGCTGTACTCTGCAGGCCCTCTCAAGGGCAGTTATCCATTTGTGGATGCCATCCCCAGCTTTGTAGGGGGGCACAATCTTACTCAGGTTTCTATTGTCATAGGACCTGTCTTTATCCTTAGGGATATTGCTGCCACCAGTTGAATCTAATCCACTCTCTCTAGACTGTCTTGCTCTAGCAAGTTTCTCCTTAGCCAAGGAAACCTCTAGTTCTTGCCTTTGGATCCTAAGTTCAGCCTCTCTCATCTTGGCTTCATGCTCTCTTCTCTGAGAGGAAATCATCCTTCTCTGATCAGAGGCATTGGAGCCTTTAGAGCCATTGGAATGGTCAGATCCACTTGAGCTGGACCTTCTCACCCTCTGTCCCTGGTTAAGCCTGCTTGGGGGTCTGTAGGGAGGTATCCCATGTCCAGACCCATGTAAGCTTAAGTTGGCCTGGCTAAGTCTCCTGACTGGCACCTGGACATTTCTACCATCATCTGAATCATCTTCCCCCTCATCTACATCATCTTCCTCTTGAGCGTTAGGGACAGGGGCATCAGTATTATCATCTTCAGATGGGTGACCTCCATCTCCAGACCCTGTAGGGACTGAGTCAGGGGCCATTAGAGTATCAGAGTAATCTAATAGCTCTAGGAGTTGGGCTATAGTAGGGTTTTGACCCTGCTTTAGACTTCTGGTGTTACACAGTTGTCTTAACTCCTGAAAGTTTAACATAGAATATTTGGATGGTGCCCTTTGAGGGTCACTCTCAACAGCTGGAAGCCCAGTGGCTCCTGCGGCTCCAGCCATTCTCTTAGTGAGGTGGATGTGTTGAAATCTACCTACACTGATGTTTTCCTACTGGACCTTCTCTAGTTAGTTGTAGTCAGGGTGTGCTACTCCCTTTGCTCTACAACAACTAAGTTCAGTAGAATTTATGTATACTAGTCTTGTTTTATATGTACCTAAAGGTACCTGTATGATCTTTCAAATGATATTTTCAAAGATTACAATTGGTAAACCACAGCAAGCTCAAATCCCAACCGCTGCTCACCAATGTGAGAAGTTGGCCTGGTATATGCTGCTCACTATTTCTAGTGATCACCTTGTACCATGCCAAGCAACCCTTATGGTGGTGGTTGAAGTCAACCTAGATAGACCAGCTATCCTAGTGGTAGCGTGGACCGTGAAGTCTTCAGGCTAAACTCTTGAGGGCATGTGAAGCCAGCTGTTTTACCATATGTAACCTCCTTGAATACCAAATGAAAGGACACCACACAGATATATATTCAAAATATGTATGTATTTATTTACTAAAAGTATCCCCTATACTCTTTATGAGCACAGAAGCACATTCGTTAAAACAAGGCAATGTTTAAATATACAAAAGTTGCACAATTATGGATGGGCCCGGGTGGCCCGCTAAACCATATACTAAAATAGTGGTATAAGAACCGCGTATAGAAAAGTAAGAAGGCCTAGCGCCTTGAGAATTGCTGGGACTACAAGGAGCTAACAGTAGTTAGTGACCAGGAGGCCCACAGGATGCGTGTGCAGTGTTGAAAGTTACACGCATGCACCTATTGGATTCAATGGGTGCGTAAAAGTCACAAAGTTAAAGCAAAGGGAGTCTTCTGGATGGACCAGAACCTAACAACTGGAAACCTAAACACTAGAGATGTTTCTCTACACAAGAGCACCTGAGTGCCAGCGTTACCTCACCCACAGGAAGCGGGTGCATAGTTGTCAAAGTGCGTTGGGTTTCGTCGTGCAGGTCTATGGAGCCTGAAGATGAAGATGCTGCAGGCGGCCAGGCGAGGAGAGTTCCGGTGGATCCAAGGGTGGATCTAAAGAGTAGAAGACCTGAAAGCAGAGGGGACAATGTTCAGAGTCACTAGCCAGTGACCGGCGTGGAACCAGGAAGGAACCAGGCGATGTCGGGTGCCAACAGGTGAAAAAGTGAAGCTTGTCTCTGCAGCCATGTGGAAGTGAAGATGTCGATGACGTCCAGGAGTCACTCACGAGCTGTCCCACAAAGGCTCTACCCGATGGCGGTGTCGGCTTCTCGATTGGAGCAAACAGGCCTTGGCTAATGCATGCCACGCAGGAGTCAATGGAAGCTTGGTGCTCTAACCAGCAAGGTCAGAGGGGCTGCTCCTTTTCACAGGAGCAAGGGCCAGTCTGGAGCAACCAGACCAGCAGTGTTGATTGTAGATTTCGTCGCCAAGATGGCCACTAGCCAACGGGCCAGTAACCGGGATGACGCGTCGAATGGCAAAAAGCAAAAGGGCCCCACGCAGATCTCGTGGATGCTGGAGGGCTGGTCTTTGGTGTAAATGCTGCTCGGTGTTGGGGCTTCTCAGGGCCCTATGCACAGTGATGAGGATGCCTCGGGTGCTGCGCAGTCAGCTTGTCGTGGAAGTTTCAAGATGGCTGGTCCCACGTCTCTCGATGCCTCCACGGGTCTCTTCTTTGCAGGGACTGTGGATCGGGCTCTGAGATGTCTGGGAGTCTGGGTCTTGTCGGGCTCTGGGCTCGGTCTCCAGTGGGAGGTGGCGGCAAATCAGTCATCGAGTTGCTGGATGGTGCCGGTGTTCACAGGGTGGTCACTCCTTGACCACAAGGGAGATTCTCTTCAGTCTTCTGTGCAGCAGAACGTCGAAGTCCAGTGATTCTTCTTCTTTAAGTCGAGTTTCAGGATGATCTGAAGTCCTTGGACACAGCTTCTACTCTTATTCCAACTCTAGGGGCTGGATTACCTGCTAGGTCCCTCCTCTGGGTGGGACCAGGAAGGGGGGTGGTTACACCCCCTCTCCTTTGTCCAGTTTCATTACCAGGGCTGGGGCTGGAGAGCCCCAGCTCCGGTTTGAACTGGCATATGCACAGGGACACCTTGTGTGCCCCAGGCATGTCTCAATCTATTCAGCCCTTCCTAACCCACTACACAAAATCCTGTCTGGGGTGGTGCAAGCACCTCCCCTAACAGGAAACCCTTTGTCCACACCTCCCAAGCTGGAAGGACTCCCAGCAGCAGGAGGGCAGACTTGTGTCTGTGGTGGCAGCATCCATTTTGTGATGCTGAGGCTCTGTCTAACTTTACCTGGGTTTCAGGTTAGGTACATGTCGTGTCCCTCTAGAAGGGTGGGATGCTACCCCCGTCGCCAGAATTGGCGAGGGGGTAGTATTCCAAATCATATGACACCTTACTCGACATGTTTTGATAAAGCCAAACCAGAGTTAGCATCTGACCGCGAGGTTCATAATGCACTTAAGAGTATATGGTATGACAATATCATGAAACAGCTAAAGGACGTTGTTCCAAAAGCTGCAGACAGGCTCTGCTCATGCCAGAGCACCATCTCACATGAAACCAAGCACTCTGCCTCCAGGATTGTTAAGGCCTGCCATAGGAGTGACTTATAGGTTACCATGTGTCCATATATGTTAGATATGGATATACTATATCTAAGTAAGAGGTGATTACACCAACTTACCCCAGCTGAGTGATCAGCCAGTTGTGTCAAATAGTGAGGCCAGGCCAGGGGTGGCATAATACATGCTGCAGCCCCCGGATAGGCCTTGGATACACCTATGCCCTGGGTACCTGGGGTACACTGTGACAGGGGCTAATAATGTGAACCAGTTCCTATTGGTAATGCACCTAGTGTGCATTGGCATTAATTTAGGGAGATAACAGCAGGGCTGTGGGTCTGATTAGCAGGCCCACAGCCACACTAAGTCATAAAACCAGTGAAGCAAAAGCAAAAATTTGGGGTGACCATAGGATAGCAGACCCTACTCTCCTACATTTGGGTCCTCAACTGAAGACATTGAGCTTAACTCCAAAATGTTAGTCATCTATTCAAGAGAATCAACTGCCCCAGTGTGCATTGGCAGTTTGTAATTAGCCAAAGGTATGTGTGTCCCTGTAAGCATTGCACTACACATGAAGGTTGAACCAGTTCTTAGTCCTCACACACATACACAATACTGGTAATAAGGGGTATCTAAAGCATTTTTGTGGCTCACAGTGGGCTAATGGTGATGCTGTTATGCGAGCACGTTTTGGAGCCTACACTAAGCCATGCTCATTGCATAAACCACTTAATCACTTCATGTGACCATGGTGTCCATGCCCCATGATGGAACATATATATGAGTGCTTCAGTAGTTGTTTGATGGTGGTAAGGAAAGATTACGGCACTGTGGAATAGTTGTGCAAATAGACAGGCCGCAAACAGTGGATCACTATTTGTGCATTAGCTGTTTGTAGCTAGTCTCTGATCTTTCAGGAGACCTATTTACTGATTGTACAAGAAGCAGATTCTCCAGTTTTAGTGGTTGCAGAATGACCTGCCCAATTAATATAAATTAGGAAATGTCGCAAATTAAAAATAACATCAACGTCAGACCACCATCCCTGTGTTTGCATTCACAAACAGGAATTTCTTCTTAAGCAGCACGTTTCCTAAAAGAATGGTGCTACTTTAAAAAAAGAATTCCAGTATGAGAATGTTTCACAGGGAGAAGTCTCCTGCACCACTGCCTGCTCATCAAAAGACCATCCAACACGATTTCTAAAGGGGAAGCTGTCCAATGGGGATAGCATCCCCTTGGTAATCTGTTACCACCATATTACAGAAGAGTCTATAATATTTCCCTAGCAGACAGCTTACCACAAGACCTGACTGATAGAGCAGGGCTCAATGCCTAGCATACTGAGAAATTTGATATGTTACTGAGCACTTTTTAAGGAATTTGAAAATGTAAATGCAAACAAGAAATATTTCACTATACTATTTAACATTATACGAAAGAACATTTAAGGGGATAAAGACCATAAGTGAAATATAATACATTGGAGGGGTAACTTGTCCATGTAGCCCTGAGTAGTGATTGGTTATCATTAAACACATGTTGACCCAATACTTAAAAACTAAAGCAAGGAAAATACTGTAATCTATGTATGTTTGTTTTTTTAACCCTCAAATGCATTTAGTATTTTGGTAATACTTCTTTGAGTGGTGGCCACAATTGTGATTGCAAACCACTGCCAAATTTCACTGTGATTCACAATTAGAAGGAGATGCCCTTTTCATGCCCCCTTTTAATTTTTACTTGGAATTAGTCGTAAGGCCATTTTGGATTAGGAAAGAATAAATTGCAAAAGGGGTATAGTAAATTGTAAAATCTGATGTTGCGGTCGCACAACCTGTGAATTTGACCAGGTTTTGTGACCACTAAATAGTTTTAGTACATCCTCCCATGAATTGCTTCTCATTACAAAAGGCACGACATGCAGAAGATAGTCCTAAACTTTCCGAACATTGGCAACGATATGACCACACACCAGAAGTATCAGCTGTGAATGCGCACTTTGATCCACCATTAAACATGGATTATCAAAGGATCATCCTATAGTCAAGGAAAGCAAGTACCTGGTATGCCAAAGTATGTTATTTACTTACAAAAGATGGGGATGGTTGTGAATCCAGAGGAGTTATGATTTAAGCTATAAAAAACAGCAGCATTACAGGCAAACTTGAGGTCAGAAACTTAAAGAAGAAGACAAGACGTCAATCCTTCTCCGGCTATGCCTCACTGGTATGGAACTCCAATCCAGGGCAAGGATACTTCGAGAAGTTCTAGAAGAAGCTGAACACACATCTCTTTAAAAAGATCATTTCATTGTGGCTACCAGGCAATTATCCCAACTCAAGAGAATCCACACACTTGCTCCTGCTCTTTCTCTGCACCTCTTTAGCCCCTTTCATAGTGTGTCCCAAGACACTTCTCTGAAACTCAATACCCCAAGTGCTTGACCACTTCAGACCTACAGAGGCGTGCATGATTCCTCTGCGCTCCGCCCCACTGCGCTGCAGTATCAATGAACACAATGAAACCAGTTTGGTTTCCAATCAAACTGCACTGCTGTTTCAGAAAAAGAATGTATCAAATAAATTAGGTTCTCCAGTTTATCTTCATTTTAACTCCATGCTTACTCCATTAACCTTTGTCCATATTTCTTTTCTTCCATATTTTCTTCAATTCATTTTATTCATTCCATAACCATTCCAAGCTTTTTGCATAAACGGGAAGGACACCAAATAATTCCACATGTTACGTCTTTATTTTAAAATAACCCAATTCATTTCGGGAAGTCATCGGGAAGGGGTGCAGTAGTTCAGGTTGCTTTGCTGAGGCAGCTGTTCTCTCCTGTGCATTCCTGAGTAACTAACAGGCTGAATAACTAATACCCCTACCTCAGCAACTTTGCGTCAGCACACGTAGCGCTACCAGTAAATGACTAAACAGATCCGCCCAAATACGAGACTCAAACACAGGGCCAACGCCAATGACACAAAGAACGCACTCACAGCGGGAATCAATGCGCTTGAAGCTCCGCCGGGTACTGCTGGAGACTCTTGCTGACAGCTGCGTCAGGCATTCGCTGCACACCACCTACCTGGGATCCTGACTTGACCTGGCATACGTGGGTTCATTGTGCTGTGTCTCCCCGCGCCTAACGACATCAGAGGCTCCTGAAGGGGGAGACTACAGCTACCGGTATCCCCCGCAGCAACGCCCATTTCCGCCGGAAAGCGCGCCCGGGGGCGCTACTTCATCTGCGGCTCCCTCGGTGGAGCGGGGGGACTCTTGCTGACAGCTGCATCAGGCATTCGCTGCACACCACCTACCTGGGTTCCTGACTTGACCTGGCATACGTGGGTTCATTGTGCTGTGTCTCCCCCGCGCCTAACGGCATCAGAGGCTCCTGAAGGGGGAGACTACAGCTACCGGCATCCCCCGCAGCAATGCCCATTTCCGCCAGAAAGAGTGCCCAGAGGCGCTACTTCATCTGCGGCTCCCTCGGTGGAGCGGGGGGACTCTTGCTGACAGCTGCATCAGGCATTCACTGCACACCACCTACCTGGGCTCCTGACTTGACCTGGCATACGTGGGTTCATTGCGCTGTGTCTCCCCCGCGCCTAACGACATCAGAGGCTCCTGAAGGGGGAGACTACAGCTACCGCATCCCCCGCAGCAACGCCCGTTTCCGCCGGAAAGCGCGCCCGGAGGCGCTACTTCATCTGCGGCTCCATCGGTGGAGCGGGGGACTCTTGCTGACAGCTGCGTCAGGCATTCGCTGCACACCACCTACCTGGGCTCCTGACTTGACCTGGCATACGTGGGTTCATTGCGCTGTGTCTCCCCCGCGCCTAACGACATCAGAGGCTCCTGAAGGGGGAGACTACAGCTACCGGCATCCCCCGCAGCAACGCCCATTTCCGCCGGAAAGCGCGCCCGGAGGCGCTACTTCATCTGCGGCTTCCTCCGCATCGCGGGATGCGCGCAGGCGGCGCCGGGCTGAGCCCGGGCAGAGGGCGGGCCATCTGTGGCCGTCCGGGGCCAAAGGAGGCCGGGGTGGGCCACGTTCCGTGAGTTTTACTACTGGCATATGTCTGTGTTGTAAGCCGATTGTGCGGACCCTTACATTGAAGACACTGACATTGGGACCCTTACTTTTGCTGCATTGTTACATGCGCTAGTGGCGACAGGGCTGGTGGGGCTAAAACTGATGTTATACAACGGTGGGTGAGGCTAGATTCGGGGCTGAAGGAGAGTGACCCATTCTCCCCACCACAATTCTAAGGGTAGGGTTAACTTGGCACTGGGAGTATGGCAGGCAAAACGGTCACACGCTCGACAAGGGAAAAATTGTCATCGCCACCTGTCTCCAAGGCGCATAAAGTTGTTACTAGTTTGCCATTCCCTGTCATCATGCAGCCCACAGCCATTGATCGCATGATCAAAAGAGCACTAGGGGTGGTATCGAGTGAAATCGAGCGCACAGAAAGGCGTCTCTCCACAAACTCTGTACCTGACTCACACATAGGCACTCTTGATGATGATCAGGAGGTTATGTTAATCACATCTCCCATACCGCCGGAGCCAAATGAGCAGGATATCCCTTGTGCCCAACCGCCTATCATTAGGACGAGGGAGGCCACAGGCCCATCTAAAAGTGCCACCATACAAAAGAAAAAGAAAGGCTGCCCCAGAAAGCAGAAGACTAAAAAAAGTATTGATAGCCCCTTCCACCCTCTGAGTAGCATAAATGTTGGGGTTGAGCGAGCAGTACAGACAACCTCTCCCACAGAGCCACCAACATGGCTGTCGCAAATTACGTCTGATTTACAATCCCAATTAGAAACCTTTATCATAAATCAGTTAAAACCACTGACAAGCCGGTTGGATAAAATTATGAGCGAACTAAAAAATAGGGAGAAAAAAGCCTGTACAGGAGGGGAACTAAGCACTCCGATTAGTACCCTAGCTATTAACGCAGCTCCCCAAAGGGAAACGAACACCAGCACTAAAGAGGTCATTCACATAACAACTGCACAGATTCACAAAGCCCCGGTTTCGCACCCCCAAGGGAAGAAGGTCACTGATTCTAGCGATAGAGGTATAGATCCCCCTATTGAACTTGACGCACACCTGCAGGAAAGGCTATCTCAATTGTCTGTGGTTCCCTCAAAGCGACCAGTACATAACATAGAGAGGGTTTCAACAACAAACACCAACAATGTACTACCCACAATAAACTTGCCACCTGAGTCATGTCCACTCGTGGTGGTGTTCGCTGGGACCCCGGAACTGAAACACGGTCAGAGCGAAACACACCAGGAGTTAAAAAACAAACTTATCCATTGGTTGACCTTAAATAGACCATTAGCACCTAATCAAGATGGGGAAATCCTATTAGTCAGGAGAGTGAACTGGATAGGACGTAGACATAAAAATATAGAAGGCAATTGCATTATCGCCAATTTTAGGGACAGAGGGGTGGTTGAGCATATCATTAGACAGGGACCATCTGGGCGCCCGAGTGATATAAAGCCGCTGCCTCTTAGTTATTTTTACCCAAGGCAGCAGGAAATTTATGAGGGGCAGTGTGAAATATGGAGAAGAGGGGAGGGTTTACACCGGACCCCAATGAGGGCCCCATATGGCACACGAGGAACGATAGGAACCCGGGAAGGCGGATACCCAGGTTGGGCAAATAGGTTTAATCCGCTAAGGTCCCTAGATGAGAACGATTGACTAATGACCCCATGTATCCCGTTAAAACAGGTCGCCATTAACATTGTAAATGTTGACCCGGACACCTTGGTTGGGGAAGGTTTAGATAACAGAGGGGGGACATCAGGTACTCCTCCTTTGACCAATAAGGTTAGTCTAGTGTCACCAGAGGTGGGTAGGCGCAGGAGCCTAATAAAGACCTCGGTAGCCTCTAATTACTCACCCAAGGAACGCTCGTATACACTTTCGGGACCAGGAGCTTTAGCCCCAAACCCAACAAAGCAGGGTAAGAATTCTCAGAAGTCTCCACCCAGGATTAAAATGGGGTTGCCTAGCATTACTCAAGGGGCGCTTGGGCTAGGGCTAGGGCCTGTTAATAGTGTTAATAGTGTGGAAGAGGGACTGAGAATAATTTCATGGAATATAGCTGGCCTGGCAGGTAAATTTGATAACGTGGACTGGCGGAAATATATGGCCCACTTCCACATAATTTGCCTGCAAGAAACCTGGGTAACAGACAACTCCCAATTTCACATGGCAGGATATAAATGCTTTTTTATCCCAGCCCAAAAATCCTTCTCAGGTTGAGCCAAAGGAGGTTTGGCCATATATGCAGACTTAAAAATAGAAGGCAACCGGTCCAGTGCGGACTGGTTCGCTTGGAACATCCAAACTTTAAGGCTCAGAAGCAAAGGGTCAAGGCTAGTGTTGTTTAACGTGTATAACACTGGCCCTCCTGGAAATGATAGTCCCATTTTGGGGGAATTAGACCATAGATTGAGCCAAGAGTTGGCGCCCGCTAATTGCGCCCTGACCCCATTGACAATAGTTGTGGGTAACCTGAATTGTCATCTATGCCCCCTACTGTTTCCTATTAATGCAAATTGGTCGCAATGCCCAGTGGAAAAAGGCCCTCACTTTAGCCACTCACCGACGGGTACAGAAATGGGAAAGCTCCTTTTATCTTGCGACCTGGAACACACAATTGATATGATCCCAGTGGGGTCAGACGGCACTCTCCCACCTACTTTTAAAGGGAGAGGGTGCTCTTCTTACATAGATTATATTTTTGTTTCCAGATGCTTAAAGCACCGAATCACTGAAGTAGGAATTGAGTGGAGTCCCTTTAGTGACCATAATCCTCTGGTTATGGAGTTCTTCCACCTGGCTAAAAAAAAGTCGACTCAAGTCAAGGGTACTTCCGAGAGAGTAACGGACCAAGGCAGGAGACTCAGGTGGGCGAAATTAGATGGCGAAAGATTTTACAGGTCCCTAATGGACAAAGGCAAATCATTTATAGATAAGTGTTTAGATTTTTCAGTTGAGGGGGCCAGTTTAATACACGCTTTTGGCCAAGTAACCAAACTGGTGGATGGTCTATTGCGGAGTAAGGCCACAATAAAATCCAACTCAAATTTACCGAGATGGTTTGATGGGGGCTGCACACGAGCCCTGAGGAAGCTAAAAAAAAGCCCTCAGCAGTAAACCTAGGGATCTATCAAAAGTCCACATGTACAGATTAAATTATAGGAAGGAACTAAAAAAAAGGAAAGCAGTGTTGCAGGGGGAAGCGTGGGCGGCCTTGAGGGAGGCCTCTGAAAAAAGGGACATAACGGAATTTTGGAAAATAATAAATTCCCCTTGTTTTCAAGATAAAAATTCACCCTCGGCCGCCACAAATATTTTACCGGAGCAGTGGACAGCGCATTTTGAGGGCGTGTATAACCATGGGGAGGCGGATAGCATAGAGGTGAGGAGGGTGGTTATGCAGGGTCAGACCCTGGAGTTCACCCTGGAAGAAATAGCCCTGGGCATCGAGGGATTAACCAAAAACAAAGCCCCGGGCCCTGATGGGACCCCCCCGGACCTGTTCCTGAGTAACGTGGAATTATGGGCTCCCATTTTAACTAGATTATTAAATGCGGCAATTGTGGAAGGTCTGCCCAGGTCCTGGTCGTTGGCCATTATAGTACCCATATTTAAAAAGGGCAATAGAGACAACCCCCAATGCTATCGCCCAATTTCCTTGATAGACGTCTCAGCTAAAATTTTAGGAAGAGCTATCCTGAACCGCCTGACCGATTGGGCCGAGGACAACAATATCATCTTGGATGTTCAGTATGGCTTCCGGTCCGGTAGGTCCACTAGTGACCAATGCTTGAACCTTTATATGTTGGTCGCCAAGTACACGAAAACCAGTAAAGAAGCCATTTACTTAGGATTCATGGACTTGGCCGCGGCATTTGACCACGTAAACAGGAACAAGCTCTGGGCGATGATGAGTCATCTAGGAATTGACCCTGCTATAATTTGCACTCTGAGGGAATTGCATAGAGAGACCTCCGCCAGAGTACGTTATAACATGGATGGGGGGTTGACTGATTCTTTTAAATGTACTAGCGGTGTCAGGCAAGGCTGCATACTGGCCCCTTTTTTATTCTCGTTATATATTAACAGTTTAGAACAGTCTCTCATCAACCTAAAAACAGATTGCCCAAGGGTAGGAACACGCAACATTCCGGTGCTACTGTACGCAGATGATGCGGTTCTTCTGGCGCGCACCCCCAAAAGCCTCCAGATTTTAATTGATGGGTTTGTTGAATTCATGGGTGCGCTAGACCTGTCCGTCAACTTAAAAAAATCCTATGTCATGACAGCAGGTCATAAACAACGGACCAGTTTTGCTTATAGAATTGGGAACTATACGTTAGATAAGGTGCAATCCTTTTCATATTTAGGTGTGCTGTTTGATGAGTCTCTGAAATTTGCCCCTTTGGTACAGGAAAGGTGTGGCAAATTGGTGGCATCAACTGGGGCAATAGCAGGCTATGGTAGGAGAGTCAGCCGCTGGTCCCCGGAACAATCAATGAACCTTTATGGCTCTATGTGTTGCCCCAAAGCCATGTATGGTTCAGAAGTGTGGGGTTTTACAAACCTCGACCTATTGCAAAGGGAAGAAAACAAAATTTTCCGTTCAATTTTGAAAGTTCCCAATTGCACAGCTGCCGCCATAGTCCACAGAGAACTAGGACAACCCTATTTAGAGGACTTAATTAAATTTAGACCAATTCTGGCCTGGCTGAGAATTTGGCTTAACCCCGAAGCCGCACTAAGCAGGCAGATCCTAACAGATTGCCTAGGGAGGGATAAAAGTTCGAATATCCCATGGCTCACCTACGTGAAATCCAGTCTGGATAGCATGGGTCGCAAGGAGTTGTACTTAAACCCTTCAGGGATTACCCCACAGGATAAGCAGACTCTTAAGAGAATTTTTTAGGACCGAAGATCACTTGTCAGATCTACAGTGGAAGGGGCCAAACCCTCAGTGAGCATCTACAGTAGACTTGAAACTAATGACGGGATGGAACCTTATCTCTGTGTTGTGCATAATGCCCAAGAAAGGTTTTTAATGTCACGTTTTAGGCTCAATTTTTTACCTTTTTTGTTAGCTGAACCAGCTGGTTTCAGACATTCAAATGAGCAGAAGGGTGCCTGCGGCTGCGACAATAAGTCTCCGCAGGACACCCTTCATTTTGTACTTCTATGTCCTTTGTATGCAATTCCAAGACGTAGATTTTTAAAGGAAATTCTAAAAAAGGCCAGGTTCACTCGAGCCAAAGATGCACTGATCTTCCTACAAAGGGCCAGCGACCCGCTAACCTTGTGTTCCGTTATTAGTTTTTTTAAATTTGCATTAAGACTAAGGGTAACCAGAGGATAGCCCTAGTTATGAACCCTGTAGGACCCCCCACCTGTTATCGTGATCATGTTTTTTTATGATGCCTGTATTGTGAATAATGAATTATTTTATGTTAATAGACACAGTCAATGTTCTTGTATAATGATTTAATACTTTTTTAACTTGTATATATCTGTACTCTTTTATGATGGTTTTTAACCATCGAATAAATAACTATTGAATACTCTCTTCCCACTCACTCAAACTCACATTCTCTCACTCATTCTCACTCATGCTCACTCCCACTTATTGTTATTCATAAAACATACTCATTTATACTTACAAACTCCCTTACATATACTCACTGACTCTGGGCCCTGGTACAACTGCACATGCTGCACCATTGATTGCTAACCTCTGATTCACTTCCACTCCCTCTCACAACCTTCAGTCACTCGTTCTAGCACACTCACACTCCTTCACTTACTACATCGTCCTCACTTTCACTTATTCATGCACTTGCATATTCGGATTCTCACTCACTTTCACTCTAATGGACACTCTCAACCACACACACTCTTTCACTCACTCTTATTCACTCTCAGTCACTCACAACAACACTAATGCTCAGAGAAATTGCATGTTTTTTTAACTTAACTTGCTTACTTAGCTGGCAACTTGGAGGCTCCATGGCAGCAGCAGAGCAGGAATCTGGTGCTGGGTCTGGGAACCAGCAATACATGATTCCCTAAGAGGAGCAGCAAGGGCAGGTAAGAAAATGGGAAGACTCACCTCAATCCCTCTTCTAGCTTCTAGATATGACTAGAAGCACAGCCCTGTAAGAAACTGGGATGGTGCTGGGGATCCTACCCCTGTTACTCTGTGTGGCTCCTCACTGGCTTCAGGGATGCACTGATGTGTGCCTTGACAGGCACATTTTAGCAGATTAACTGTGCTTCCTGAGGGATGTGCAGTACGTTTGCTAAATAAGATAGAGTGTGCCTGTATGAGAGGATCGTAGTTGGCCTACACTCCTCGGACATGCGCAATCCAAACATCCAGCTATAGAGTGTTTTATTTTGAAACAACACTCTGTAGCGGGATCAGGCCTTAGTTTGTTCCTCCTCCTCCTGTCATCAGGACCCTGGAGACAAGTCAAAGCAAGCTGACCCATGCACCTGCAGTGTTCCTGTAAACAAACAACCTGTGTCTTTATGAACACTGCTTAAGTGAAAAACTTGCAGGGGTCTCACAGGAGGCAGGGAGCTGTGCCCCGGAGTTCCTTATAAAGAGTTGCTGCTGCCAAGGAGGCTGCCACACTAAAGTAGTAGTTGATGGAGCCTTATTCTCTCCAGGCTGCCTCCATGCTGTTGCCTTCCCATCAAAGAGTGACTGTGCACTGCAGAGAACTGAAGCTGCATCCTCAGCTACATGTTCTTCTATCTCCACACTGCTGGAGAACTGCCTTCTTGATAAGACTGGAACTGTCATAGCCGCATGTGCTACTGTCTTTCATGCTGCTGGGGAACTGAATGCTGGATTAAACAGGAACTGTCTCAGCTGCATGTGCTACTGTCTTCTGGGGTCCTGGGGAACCACCTCCTCGATAGGCCTGGAGCTGCCTCAGCTGCATGTGCTACTGTCTTCCGTGCTTCTGCTGGGGAACGGAATCCCAGATTAAATGGAAGCTACCGCCGCTTTCGTTTTCCAGTGTCAGGAAGGTGTGGACTCAAGTGACTCTGCCTGCCCTCTACATTTTTCTTTAGAGAGGAAATGTTACAAAATGTGATAAACTCTGAGGAACTTTAAAGCATAGTAAATCATTAATTTTGATTTCCTTTCTACTGGTTAGGATACGTCATGTACGTCTACTCTGGCCAGTTGTCCTTAACAAACTGTACAATATATGTTCTTTTTGGAATTGTATCTCCGCCTCCCCATTTTATAGAGAACCTTTTCAGTCTTTTCTTCAATCATACTTAGGATAGTTATTGTCTTCTTCTATATTACTCTTCCCCCACAAGATAGCTTCTGCTAGTAAGTCCAAACATCCCATTCCCTGGAAACAAAGGATGAGGTGTTTTTGAGTCCTAGCTTATTTCCACTGGAGTGCAAAAAATGGTCACCTTTATGCAAGCAGCATGTCTTACTTCATAACTTAGGGGTCCATGGAGGGAATTTCTTTTGATAATTTACCTGAACATAGTAATGATAATGAGGGTGGTGAGAAAAAATATGTTTTTTATACTACTATGAGAAAACTTAAAGAACATATTGGAGAATTAATAAATGTAGTATTGGAATGTCGCAAATTGTTGCTTGTGTACAAAGTAACAATTAAAACATCACTAACTATGTGGTTGCTCTCAGAGGTCTGGCCAACACTTCTGAATTATTAGGTGATCTTTGTGACTCCCGTATCCATGAGCAAATAGTGAGATGCACTAATAGTTCTAGAATACAAGAGAAGCTACTACCAAGAACCTTCATCTAAGAAATGCTGTAGATATAGTGTAAGAATGTGAACATATGCCTACTGCTGTAATAAAATGAAAACATCTAGTGATCAGCGCATTTGTATTGTAATAAATTGCAAGAATACAGATGGGTCTCATAGGACACATGAATCTACAACAGTTAAGTTAAAAACTTCAAAAGGCAACCCTGAAGTAAAATAGTTTAGATGTGGTAATTTGGGGAATTTAGCAAATTGGAATTCCTTTTTTACTTACATTTCTTCATTTAGAAACTGTGGCAAATTGGGTACTTAGCCCAAGTATGAACAGACATTAATGTTAAACAGGTTAATGTAGTTGAGAATGTAAGTGAAGATTTAGATAAACTTGTTTACCAAACTACCAGTGTATTGTGAACATGTGCACACACCAACAAGCGCAATTTCTTTGGATGGCCATATTGTGAGAACGCATGATGTCTCATGTTCACCATATACCCTTATCGACAAAAGAGTCTATGGTGTTTTCCCCAACAAAAATTATTACACAATGGAGGTTCTTGACTTCAATATGAGAGTTACAACAAAGACCCCAAACCTCTCATAAGTATTTTAGTAATGTTCTTTAGCTTCAAGGATAGATTCACTCAGGGCTTTAAGTGGGATGAAAAACTAGGGGGTCTGTCAGAGGGGTGAGGCCAATGTAATTAAGGGTGTGGCCTAAAAACACATAAGCTAAAAATCTGTGCTTAGCATATTGTGCCGCCCGACTAGTATTTTGCTGTTTCTGTCAGAGCATCCAGATACATAATGCAACAAGTAACATCATACCTACAACAAGTCAGGACTATTAGCTTTGTCAAAGGTTGTTAGTTTCATAAGATAAATAAGCTGCAACGATGGCTTGTATACAATATTAAAAAGCTTACACTTAAAGCCCTGGTGACACAACGACAATGTTGCTGCTCCTGATTTTTAAAAAGAGAAAATGACTCCTTTAAAGGATTTCCCTTCCCCTACAATGCTGACCTGGCATGACGTCATGCTGTAACATCTCCACAAGTGAGAAATGAGCAGTGTGAGCAGCACACGCTAGTGAGAAGTGAGCATTGTGAGCAGCGCACATCCATGTGCCTGCTGTCACTGCAGTCTGGAAAAAAACGGACCGCCTGTGCCAGGGCACAAAACAGAGCCCAAAAGAGACCCGTTTCGAGGCCCCCTCTAAAAAACTGCCGGTGCGCAGCACCAGTGAGACTCGGCCCACTGAAAGCCATGGATTCACTGTTGGTAAGGTATACGTAGTTGAACTAGATTCCTATTTACCTGGTTGGAGACACCAAAAGTAACCAAGGATTAAACTCAACCCCAACTCTAAGGATCCTGTTCTGTTGGTGAAAGGGCGTTTGTGAAGTGAGGATGAATGCATGTATCCAAGGACTTACTTAACATTTTCTAGGATCATTTAGGTTTATTAAGATATATCTGGCACACGAGTAAACTGAGAAAGTATGCAACTCCAGTGGTCCACAAAGTGTGTTTGATTCCCTTTCTCATAACCAACCCACAAGAAAAAGAACTAAATAAGTTAGGCAAAGAGGGAGTCATTAAACCCAATGATTTTTTGTGTGTCTGACTTCTATTGTTTTTGCCAACAAAGAGATTGGGAAACAAATGTGTTTGTGTACGAATCTAAGGAGGCTTAATTCCAACAAATAAAATTGCAGGCACCCCCTTCCCAAAATCAACAAGGTATTACTAATGTGCAAAGCCTCGCCTCTTTGGAGGGATTAATTGTTATAGGCTTAACACCAGTGTGTACTGCACTCAGAGTTGAGATCACTCTTCTCCTTTGTTACTCCTGTAGGGGTTTATAGGTTTAGATGTATGTCGTTCGACTGAGCATAGTCAGATTTCATAGTTTATCAAATTATGCAACATATCCTGAAGGTGATTACCAACGTGGTATGTTTTCAGGATGACACCTTGATTTATGAGATGAATGTGTCTGGTTATAATAAGACATTGAGATTAGTTTTCACAAGATTGAGTAAGGCTGGCCTAACCGTACAGAGTACTTGTTAAAGAAGAGTAGGGTTAGTAACCTATATAGGTCACACTATTTTTAAAGATGGGGGTCAAACCAAAACTTGACTTGGTTGAAGCTGTAAAAAAAAAGTACTTGGACCCAAAGATCGAGAAGAGCTGAAAATTATTTTTAGGGCTTGCATATCAAAGTCAAAGTCAAAATTTGCTTTATTCGGTTAAAATATTAAAACCATCAAAGCACAGGACAGAAATTCATGATACAGGCAAATGCAATTACAGAAAATAATTAACACAAAAATTAAATACAATACTGTTTGGCGCAATATCCAATAAAAGTATGTTTTTCAATTAATTCATTCATTCAATAATAAAACATTCTAAAAAAATCATGTCTTCTAAAAAGGCTCTATCCACAACAACATATTAAGAGCAATGCTCATTAGTGGATAACTATATAAGCTGGGCCCTGTTTCTAGCTCTTAATGCACCCACAATAAAACAAGCAACCCCGAAACAAGTCAAAGGAGAGTCCAACATTTGTAAATAGGTCAGTGCAGGCCTTGCTTGCCTAAATTGACAATTCTTCAAGATCGGCAGAATATATTTTTTACGCTGAGAAGAGTAAAATTTACAGAAAAATAACATATGCAACAAATTTTGTTCAGAAATGTTGTCACAAGGACAGGGCCCCAAAGTTCCCTCTTTAAAAAATCCTTTTGGGTATGCCAAGAGCCAAGGGAGCAAACCATGCTTAAACCTTATTAGCAAAAACATGTGGAAAGGTTTGTTAATGAAGGTTAAATAGGGCTGAATCTCGCTCCCTGAACTTAACATAACAAACCTCCTAACTGACGGTTTCCCCAGTTCCTCACCTTCCCTTGACAACATTGCTCTGGACAAAAACTGATGCTTAATGGCCTTAATTTGTTCTTTACTTAGTACACAAGGGCTGGTGAACAATTCCAGACAGCCAAGTGATTTCAAATTGTTTTTAATGTAACGTAACCACGGAATAGACAGGGCTTTTTCCAAGGACAGGCAATCTTCGATAATTTGTTGGTTTAGGTTTGGTGGCTGTTGTGCCCAAACCCTCAACCAACCTAATAGCGGTGCAACAGCTATTTGATCAGCAACATATCCCATCCCCAAGTCCTCATGAATGTTAAAAATAGGAGCAGAGGGAGGGAGAGACAACAATTTCCGAAAGAAGTTGTTTTCGACTACTTGAATACTAGGAGCAGCCTTGTAACCCCAGACCTCGCTTCCATAAAGTGCCATGGGCAAACACTTTGCACTATAAATTTTTAATAGAGCAGGAAGCCGTTTACACCCTATGCGTTTTGCAAAGCCCAGCAATGCGCCAGTAGCTCTGGCTAAATTGTTCTTTTTCTGAGCGCGTTGTATAACCCAAGATGATCTGTCGTCAAATGCAATCCCCAAATAAGGGAAGGACTGAACTTTGGTTAATTCCTGCCCATTACAGAAGAATTTCACCCTTTTTGCTCTCCCCGAGCCAATCGACATAGAGTGGGATTTTTTAAAATTAATTAATAAGTCTAAGGAGACCATAAAATCACAAAAACAATTTAAAAGAGCTTGTAATCCTCTCGCAGTTCTGGCCAATAAAACTGTGTCATCCGCGTATAGCAATGCGGGGATCATTTTGGAGCCGGCTTTCGGAATATCTTTACTAGTTGCAATTAACACCGGACCCAAGTTATTGATGTAAAGCGAGAAAAGTAGGGGTGCAAGAATACACCCCTGCCTTACACCACGCTTTACCTGCCAGGCATCAGTCTGACTTCCGTCTTCACTGTAACGAACAACTGCAGTGGTGTCCTCGTGGAAAACAGCCAGGAAAGAAATCAGAACTGAGTCAAGCCCCAGAGTGGCTAGTAAGGCCCATAGTTTTTGTCGATTAACAAGGTGGAAAGTGGTGGACAAATCCATAAAGGCTAGATGGAGGTCCCCCTGCTTGGCGACCGTGTACTTTCCTATGATCAGATGCAAGTTAAGGCATTGGCCAACAGTTCCCCTTCCTTGTCTGAACCCATATTGTATGTCAGAAATTATAGATTGCTCCTCCAACCACAATGTTAAACGGGCAAGGACAACTTTACCCATAACTTTCACGGCGGAGTCCAGGAGAGAAATGGGCCGGTAGCAAGCCGGGTCTTCTCTTGAACCCTTTTAAAAAAGAGGGACAATAACAGCTTTGCCCCATGATCTTGGAGCTCCGGCCTCAGAGGCAGCGTTAAAAACGCGAGTTAAAACTTTCGCCCAAAACCCTGGGTCAGCCTTATAAAGGTCCGCAGGCACTCCGTCCGGTCCTGGGGCTTTGCCTAATGCCATTGCCTCAATGGCCTCTAGGACTTCCTCCTCCTTAAAAAGGATTCTTGAGGCTAATGTGTGGTCTGCGTAATTTACTGGGTTAACATCCTGTATCTCCGAGTATAGGCCACTAAAATGGGCCACCCATTTATCAGGCGGGATAAAACATTCTTTAATAGTGTTCTCCTGCTCATTAAAAAGGGGGCTATTTATCACCTTCCAAAACTGGCTGCTGTTTTTCTGAGTGCTTGTATCTGATAACTCGTCCCAAGCCTTGTTTTTTAGCTCACTTTTCCTGGCCTTAATCACTTTTTTATAGTTTCTTCTAGCCTCAGTTAACTTACTTGGGTTATTGCCAGGTTCTTTAAGAGTCGATAAAAGGGCAGAGTGAGCACTAACACAGGCCTGGTCAAACCAGTTTTTAAATTTCTTGGGCTTAGGTTTCCCATGAGTGGTGAGATTCCCCGTAACATGTTTAGTAATTCTGTCAAAAGCGCCCAGAATAACCAACGGTTGAGCCAATGGTGAAAAACACAAGCTAAAGTCCTCTTTTTTACGTACATATAACTTAACAAGGAAGTCGGCCGGGTTAATAACTTCCCATCTCAGTCGTCTTCCCTGACTGGTAGACTCAAGATTTGTGTTAGAAATCAAAGGCAGGAGAATTTCTTTCCTCAGTGCCTTGACTTTAATTTCCAGCGTGAGTGGGTTGTGATCACTTAGAACATTATGCGTGACTCGAAAAGTACCCAATAGGTTCACCATTATGCGTGGTACAAAAATATAGTCAATTGTGCTACAATGGCCTTGACCTGAAAACGTGTGAACCGGGACCAACAAATCTTGAACAGGCATATGAAGGTAAAAGGACGATACCATATTCTCTAAGAAATTCCCACCCTTAGAGTGTTCAAAATGGATAGCCTCTTGTAAGCATGAGTCATGATAATTATTTACAAAACAGTTAAGATTACATACATGAATGTTAAAATCGCCAAAAAGTAGAAGAAAATAAGGTTTAACATTAATTGCATCATACTTATCCAGAAAGCTGAACAGTGCTTTGAGATGCTCTAACTCGTCCGACCTTGTAAATGAGTTATAAAAGTTAACCACCAAAAATGATGGTAAGTTAACACATTCCATTTTCACCGCTAAAATATGAGGAGAATTGGTTACTATCAGCTCAGTGCTATATAATAACTTTAAGCTAAATAATAACAAAAGACCCCCTCGTGGTCTCCCCATAACAGAGGGCATGGCGTATTTGATGAAAGATTGGTACCCATCCAGGTGATAAGGATCAGTGGCCTCCCATGTTTCTTGTAAAGCGATTATATGATGAGTAGAGAGGAAAGCCCTCCAGTTTTGATCACCACGTTTAGAGCGGAGACCAGCAATATTCCATGATAAAGCAGAAATTGAATCGATTGCTGGAAATTCCGTTACACCCGCTTGTTCGCTAACTAAACAATTGGCCAATTCACATGAAGGGGGTAATGGCTCAACCTCTACTCCATAAGAAGGCAATACGACACCCAAATTTTCAGAGTTAAGAGTGGGAGTTGTACCTCTCTTTACTGCGGAGACTACCTTGGAACATCTCTGTGTAACACCAATGGCAACCTCTGTCTGTGAAGATGAGTTAATAACTGTCGGGGCGGTGAAAATAACGTTGTAATCCACAGCAGATGACCTAACAGGTAAAAGCCCAAAAGGGTTAGAGGGAAGTGTACTAAAAATCTCATTATGTAAGTAGACTCCATTAACCCTAAGTCAATCGTTTGTGTCTAAGGTACTAAGGGCTTCAAATCTGTTTTTTAAATCCAGTGGGTTACTTCCAGGAACTTGCAGAAAAGGGCGCTCTCTCTGTATAACCTGACCTAGAAAAGGTGGAGGGTAAAAAAAGCCCAATGGAAGAACGTTGATGTGGTTCTGTTGAATTCTCAAAGACCCTGCTTGTCTTAGAATGTGATCTACTATGTCAGGGGAACTAAAATTCACAACAACGCAATCGCCCCTCAAAGTCTTGTTGGTTTTCCCCACCCACGGAACCCTTCTCACCATTTTAAAGCTATCAAAGAGATGACTCCCCAGCACTGTCTTCCCCGTCAAAAAGTGAAGAGTTTTATTTTTCAGGGAAGACCAGTGCTCTTCCTTGCCGTCACAAGTCTTCGGGACATTAGCCAAGATGATCGTATATGGACATGCCTCTGGTGGCAAGTTTAATGGACGTTCCTTGTGTGTCGACTGTCCCTGTGCTGGTCGACTATCAGTAGTGTCCCTCAGTCCTGGTCTAACACCGCTAATGCTCCGTACAGGTGGTGAGGGGATTGTAGGGCCTGCCACAGAACTTGCCATACAATTGACCATGTCCGACACTCTAGAGGTGACTTCACCCAAGGGAGATAAATCAGAAGGAGTGGGCCTTGACACCTGAGCGCGTTGACCAGCGATGTGGCGTTCGATAAGAGTGAGTCTATTGTCAATCTCTCTAAGTCTATCCAAGACTGGCAAAATAAGCTTACTCAAACTCTCCTCCAATCGTTTCATCAAGTCAGCTGACATGTCTATCATGGTGGCAGTGCTCCCTTGAGCAATGGACTCAATTAACCCGTTTCCTAAATGAGTGGTAGCCTCAACCGTCAAACTACCTATCGGATGAATCAGCCCCTCACCAGGATCTTTATTTCTGGGTTGCTTAGCGTTTTGGCAGTTTCCAGTAGGGGCGCGAGTAGCTTTTCTCTTGCCCTTGGGTATTTTGACAGGGACAACAGAGGGGGGCTTTGATTGCCTAGAACGTAAGGCAGGGGGGGACAATGAAGGACTAGATACATTCAACAAAAGTTGATCGCTAGAATGACCAAACTCTAAAACAGTCCCAGCAGAAATAGAATGAGGTGCCTGGGAGGGCGCAGATATCAGAAGCTGGGTAAGGGGCTCTAAAGTAGGCCTGGGCGGCAAATTCCGTTCCGCTCGCGGACTTTGCGGAATTTGCGTAATTTCGCGTTACGCGAAGAACGCGAAATTACTCAAACGTCTGATTTCCACGATTTCGCGAAATTTTTGCTTGTTCGCGTTCTCAAAATGCATGTTCGCGAGATATTTCTCCTCGAGCACGCAAACAGCTATTGCAAACAGGAAAAAAGCATCGCGAACAAGCAATTCCGCGTGTTCGCGGAATTTCTGCGTGTTCGCGGAGATTTTTTACCGTTTCGCGGAGATTTGCGTAACGCAAATCCGCAAATTCCGCCCACCCCTACTCTAAAGACAACCTTTTCTCAACGATCTCAATTTCTTTAGAGACAGCATGTTCAGCTTTTCTTAAGAAGGCATCTAAAGTCCCTGATCCCGCCACAGTTGAGCACTTACTGTGGTTTTTTGCCATAGCTAGTACTAAGCCAAGTCTCTTGGGGCTGTTGTGACCACAGTTAACACGACATATCAAACAATTGTTAACCAAACCTTACAACAGGCTTTATACAGCGACAGCAACAGATAGTCCCCGAATGCAGTGGAAGCTGGTTAAGGGGGTGGCCCAGCCCAGCCCTGTCCAGCCCCGGACGGCCACAGACGGCCCGCCCTTTGCTCGGGCTTAGCCCGGCGCCGCCCGCACGCGTCCCGCGACGCGGAGGAAGTGCCGGGTCTTTAAGCGCCTCCTGGCGCGGGAAACGCTGACGGCAGGACTCTCCCCCTCTCGGGCTGCTGGGAGTTGTAGTTAAGGTAGCATCGTCCCCGCTCAGCGGCCGCTGTTGTTAAAGGCGGCGGCGGAGGATGGAGAGATCAGCAGGGCGAAGCGCACAGGGCACAGGGTGCACCAGGTAAGGCCAGCAACAGAAGTAGTAGCGCACCGTAGGTCAGGACAAAAGCAACCCGCTCTGTCGAGGAAGGGCCGGGTCTTTAAGCGCCTCCTGGCGCGGGAAACGCTGACGGCAGGACTCTCCCCCTCTCGGGCTGCTGGGAGTTGTAGTTAAGGTAGTATCGTCCCCGCTCAGCGGCCGCTGTTGTTAAAGGCGGCGGCGGAGGACGGAGAGATCAGCAAAGCGAAGCACACAGGGCACAGGGTGCACTAGGTAAGGCCAGCAACAGAAGTAGTAGTGCACAGTAGGTCAGGACAAGAGCAACCCGCTCTGTCGAGGAAGTGCCGGGTCTTTAAGCGCCTCCTGGCGCGGGAAACGCTGACGGCAGGACTCTCCCCCTCTCGGGCTGCTGGGAGTTGTAGTTAAGGTAGTATCGTCCCCGCTCAGCGGCCGCTGTTGTTAAAGGCGGCGGCGGAGGACGGAGAGATCAGCAGGGCGAAGCGCACAGGGCACAGGGTGCACCAGGTAAGGCCAGCAACAGAAGTAGTAGCGCACCGTAGGTCAGGACAAGAGCAACCCCATATCATTATAAGTTTGTAGAAATGTTGCCATTGTCGCTTTTCTTTTGGGTGCCGTTTAAAAAAAGAATGCTAATTTTTTGTGATAAAAGGTTGTCAGGATGCATTTGACAGGATCAACAATTTTATCCACAAAGCCCCTTTGTTATTTCCTACACATTTGATTAGTTTTTGCAGTAAGTTTGGTGAAATGTAATGTAGGAACAATACAAACAAGCATTTGCAATGCAATAGGTCTCGCATTTACACGAGTTTAAGCTATTGGCATTGTAAATGACAATGCCTTTTATTTATGTTTAAAAAACAAAATCTAAATAAAAGGCATTGTCATTTACAATGCCAATAGCTCTAACTCGCGTAAATGCGAGACCTATTGCATTGTAAATGCTTGTTATCATCTGACATTTGAGAAAGGACGAGGAAGAGAGAGAATAGGTAAACAGTTACAAAGGAAAGCATGGACCCAAAAGAACATCTAGAGTGAGCAAAGGCCACTTGAAGTGTAGGGTGTTGGGAAAAATAGACATCAGGTGGAATCAAAACTAGTGAGAAAACAAGGACGACCAGGCAAGTGAGCCCTCCTGAACACCCAACTTTATTCAGGACTAAATATTGCCCCCGGGGGACAGGGTAAGCGATCTCGCGCTCACTGTGGCTAGCCTGATTGGCCAAATAGCCACTGAAAAAAGACTTTTCTTCCCGGACAGTGGGGGAAACATCAAGGGTCCGTCTCCTGTAACACCCCCCCCCCCAGTGGGTGACGTGGCCTTTCCAGTTTGCTGGCTCTTTTGATGAGTGCTTGGTTCTCAGTGCAGCATGGCCACCCCCGACTTTGTAAGAAGTGTTCTCTCAGAGGACGAGGTATCGCCTCCGACCAACAACAGAGGTGAGAGTTTGCTGGTTGGTTTACTGTATTAGTTAGATTTCCACAGTCCTTATCGATCTATTGATTGACTAGTAATGCCTGTCAGTCAGAGTCAATCGAAGGCAACGGTATAGCTAAATATGCTCTTGAGGGAATCTAGGCCCGGCGGTCAAAACCGGGCACGTTGTAATTAAGGTCACCGGATAACTTCATGTTCCCCACTCTTAAATTATTTTAAATTGCCCATTTGTTTCAGCAGAAATTAACCTAGTCTACAACTCCAAAAATTGGAGGAGGTGGCCTAACGGACAGAGCTGGGGAACATGAATCAGGCATCGGCTCAACATCCTGTGATTCTGGGCAAATCACTTGATCTCCCCGTGCCTAACAAAAACAAGGATATGAATGAAAAGGATATGAAGCAAGCTTTCAAAAGGAAGTGTGTGTGCCTCACAGTATTGAGAAAGGAACGGAAGCTCCGGAAGGTTTAAAAATATACAGTGATTAAGAAACAAAATTAACAGCGGAGTGTTTTTTTATCAGAAACAGGGAGCAAGCAGCAAGATCTGGCTTGACGATTTACGGCAGCATCCTGGGTCTGGCAGTTGGCCCCCAAACCGGACTCACCAGGGCTGTGTGTGGCTAGAGAAATCAAATTAAAAATGGCTGGAAAATTATGTGTATGCACAGTTAAACCAGTGGTGCGCGTGCACCACAGAGGAGCAGGGCCGGGAATCGAAAGTAGTGGTGCGCGCGCACCACAGAGGAGCGGGGAAGGGAGAGCAGCAGCGAGGCGAACGGTGCGCTACTGCGCGTGCTGGCCACCGTCGGGAATGGGCAGAGCAAAGGCGGGACTTGTGCCCGCCTTTGCCCAATTGCGTGCTGGCTTTTATAATAAAAGCCACGCGAAAGCCAATAGAGCCGCAGGAAGAAAAAACACACGCACGAGCGTGTGAGCAGCTTTACAAACCCCATACAAAAGGGCTCTCGCTGCGCGAGCAGTGCTCTGCACTGCAACGCAGGGCCGAGCCCTAAAAAGGTGCTGTATTCCATGAGCCCTGCTTCCCTCTCCCCCATCCCCCACTCCCCAGACAATATATCTTTCACGAGTCCATGTGTGACTAGCTCCTCCAGCTCATGTTACTCCTTTGCATTCTGGAACTTGTATTCTGGTTTTATAATGTATCACAATAAAAAAACAGTACTGTAAGTCCAGGGCATAAGTCTTAAAAAAGAAGTGGGGGGACTAACCTAGTTAGGCAGTATGCAAATGACATCAGGGCGCGTAACTACACGGCGCGCAACATCGGCGTGCAACATAATGGCGCATGACATCACGGCGCACTACATCACAACACATGACATCGCGCAAGGCATCACAGGAAGTGACATCATAGAAAGGGGCATTGCAAGCCACAAATTTACAGGAAGTGGCATCACAAGAAGTGACATCAGATCTAAAGCCCTAACATATATGTTTAGCAGGTCTATCATGTGTACGTTTGAGCGCATTGCGAGGATAAGAGCACAGTGAGCTATGGAAGATGATATGTGATGTCTACACCTTGTAATCCCCCAGTTTTAGGTAACACATCCTGTACATTCAATTACAAACATATAATTTATTGTACATGTAATATGCAAGTGTTGATGTAAAGGGCTCTGCCACCCTGCATTGGAATGAGTTAGGCTATACAAGAAAAATTAGCGGTACTTAAACTATTTCAACGCCTCCTCAGGAGAAGTAAGCTCCATATAAATGCAATTGGTTTTGTTGTAAATACTGGGAAAGGCCAACACATCTGATATTCTTACAGTGCATATCTCCTAAACAGGGACTGAACAAAGTGAAATGCTGCCTCTCTTAAGTATGTGTGAAGTGCTAACAAGGTGTGAGCCTTTGTTTCCCCTCCATTTCATTTTCATCTGGTGTGAGGCTTCTGGCTGCTCCCAGTCAAATGACTCGGAAAAAAAGGCGGCCTGATTACCCCTCAAATTTGGCCTATGTTATGGGCCCAGCAGCAGGACTGGGAACAGAAACCGTCCCTGGCCAACTGCCCAGCCAGCCCCCCTGGGGGGGTAGAGGGGGTGCGGCCGAGCTGTTTGCAAGGGCCGGTTTTGGCTGATTTTGTTACCAGAGGCCGATATTGCAGGCCCCCAGTAACAAAAACAGCCACCAGGGGCCCAAAACCAGCCCCCACCCTAATGGCCCACCGGGGAAATGCCTGGTGCCCGCTACAGACAGTCCGGCCCTGCCCAGCAAGAGTCTTAAATAAGAAAGCCCCATCCTGTCCCTGTCTGCACGTTGTTGCTTGTTGCAGAAGGAAAGCAGACAACGTGCAGGCGCTGCTGAAAGTGTCCCGGCGTTTGGAAATTACACCGGGACGAGTTCAGCGCATTATTCAGTGGGGCCTAAATTCTTGGCAGGGTGGACGGCGTTGACCTGTGAAAAAAGTAGGTGGATGCGTCCAACCGCGTGTACCCCCGACTCGTGCCCTGGGTAAGTCACAGGATGCAAAGATGAAACCCTGACTGGAAAGCTAGTCATTCATGGACCTGTATGTTGGACAGGCCACATGAAGGGCTTGCTCCCTCTCCGCATGACAGGGCCCAAGCCCCGGCCCTCCAGGTGTTACCCACAGAAACAACCCGCACCCCGTCTCCAGACGGAGCTCCTGCCCCCGGACATCTATGTATCATGGGGCCGAACCACTACCGGCTCCCCAGGCCGGACCAGCCGCCATCTTGGACACGGCACCACGAGGCCGCGTGGCCTCAGCTCGACCCTAACCCTGGGCCTGGCCAGGCCCCGACATCCCGGCACCACCATCCACCCAGGAGGTGAACGGACCACTTGGCAGGTCGATGGGAGAAAGAAGTGTCGATGGCTCTCCCCCGCCAGGTGCCGATCGCCCTCCAGCTCCCCCGGGCGCTGGCTCCACCCCCCTGCTGGGTGTCTGGACTCCCTCATCCCGGACCTCCCGACCTCCAAGTGCGAGGGTCCGGACATCAAAGGGCGCCAGACCTATAACTAGGGCAGCTCCAGAGCAGGAAGGCAGTTGTATCCTGGAGTCGAGAGACACCGAGAAGAACTCAGCCTTGACGGACTACCGGCGCTGCCGTAGCCCTGCCTTGTGAACTATCGTCCTGCCTGCTGGCGCTGCCGCGGCCTTCTGCATCCTCCATCCTCGTCGGGACCTGCTGGCGCTGCCGCGGACCGTTGTAACTACTACCTTCATCGGGACCTGCTGGCGCTGCCGCGGACCGTGTAACGACCACCTTCATCGGGATCTGCTGGCGCTGCCGCGGACCGTGTAACGACCACCTTCATCGGGACCTGCTGGCGCTGCCGCGGACCGTGTAACGACCACCTTCACTGGGACCTGCTGGCGCTGCCGCGGCCCGTCCAAGCTAGAACACCGAGCTCGAGGATTGTGAGCTATCCATCATCACATCTACCAGATTGGTAACCAGACTGTCCCGCTACCCCCTTTCCCAAACCAAGAGACTAGAACCGAGGGGACCCCTGAGTCCAGACCTCCTTGTACCATTCCATCGTACCTTAAGAAATCGCTTATAAAGAACGTTAAATCCTATCCTTGTGTGGTGTACATCTGTGGGGGGGAAGTTATTCATCTGTACGATCGCTGGAGACGGCTCTCCCCGGAGACCTCTCCCCTTGTCCTCGGCCGACCCTCCCGGTCCGTCTAACACTGTACAACTTGGCAGATATGCATTAAAGGATGGGGGGCATTTCCCTTGCTTCCTTTAGGGTTTATTGTAACTGGGGCACTCAGGTTTTCCCGTTCCCTACCTGAATATCTCATCCAATCCAGAAATTATTTTTGAATTCTGGAATTTGCAATCCTGGTATTATAATGTACTTAACAGGTGGACTACAAGTTCCAGCATACAACGGAAAAACCTGGACTTGATGGGCTACTTACACTTGGAAATGGAAACATTGAGACGTACTGTGTGACTTTGCTGTGTCCATACCTGGCATTACAATCAGTGGTCGAAGTGGGGGGAAAAAAGTAGGGGAACTATGGGTGGAGAATCAGAGGGCGGGAATAACCTGAGAACTGGATCAGTGGGCGGAGTTGGAGGTGTGGCCAGATTGTGCAAAACATCCCACTTTTTAGTATTTGTTTGGCATTTCACTGACCAGTTACAGCTAACAATGATATTTAATTAAATCAATGGATACACATAATTATTTAAGGTTTAATATGAGTTACTGACATTAAGATACAATCACGAAGTGGGATATGTTTCCAATCAAAGACTGTCCCAAATACGCTTAAAAGTTGAAGCACAAGCCATTTGTCTCTGATCCATGGAGTTTCTGTCTTCAGCACTTCTCCCATTTTCCACAAGAGCAGTTCAAACATGAATGGCAAAATATCCTAGTTTGCAAAAGTTTTCTAAATAATTATGGCTCTGCCATATTTGCCACATAATACAACATCTGCTATGCTATATAATCTGACAATTTTAACTAATAATTTTTTTGCAGCTCAAACGGATCAAAAGTTACAAAAAAAGTGACATGTGCTGCTGTGAAGTGGACGGCCCTTTGCAGAGGTTGCCTAGTCACCTTTCTAACTGCTGCATGTGTATGTTACACTGGTACTAATAAGGTAAAATCTTTCCAGAGACTGTTAGCATGTGTAAAAATGTCAAAATAATAAAGTGCTAGAAAATATACTGCATTACGTTGCAGCTTTTTTTTTCTGCATAATTTAGTCATCACTTTGGCGTAATTTTGTCTTCTTTTGCTGCATAATTCCAGTGCCCCCAAAGCAGGCAGTACGTCTTAAAAGTGCTTTTGCATGGAGCTGAGAGAATGTGAAGTTTGCAAACTTAGTTACGTGTGCGTGCAAATCCTGCTTTGCCATTCCCTGGTGAGTTGCAGCTACTACTGCTGAAACAAGGCCAATGGAGGTACTAATGGGTGAGGCGGACTGGCCTCAAGGGCAGGGCCGTCTTTAGCGCTCGTGGCGCCCTGTGCAACAATGTTTGTTGGTGCCCCCCAATGACCTCCTCCGCCACGGATTCCTCGGATTCCCTCAATTCCACCCTTTAACAGTGCCCCTCAAGTCTCCATAACCACACTCTCTCTGAGATGCATTTAATTTGAATTACAGTGCCACTCATACCAGTGTAGGGTTTTAGAGCACTTTACATCACACACACTACACAGAGACAATCAATTATACGTGTGTAAATCACTGTATAGGAATGTTACATAAGACAAAGGACTGAAAGGTGTAGAAGTCACATGACAACCATACTAGTGGGCAGTATAGTTTAATAGTGATTGGTCTGGACAAACACAAACTCAGAATTTAAAATGTAATACCATGGTTGGGGGTTCTCTTTAATAATCAGAATTGATTTCTATTCAAATGAACACTTTTTGCAACATTAGGATAATCAAAGACTGGGGGCTAAACGATAATGCTCCCATTTATACCTTGCAGTTTACATGCAGCTCTTAGATGACAATAGCTCACTGTTCTATGTTAGGATTTTAACTTCTAAACTGCAAGTGACCAAAGATCTGTCTGACAAAAGCAGTAGCCTACTGACCTATTTACATTATGTGCACTTTGTGATCTGCATGGTACATGTTCTTTGCAGCAGGCACATTTAACCCCCTGCGCAACCTTTCCATGAATCAAAACTTCCACTAGACAAAACTTTGATCTCTCTCTTGGAAGAACATTAATCAACGGAGTTATCATAACATTTTTATAGTTGCCAAAAATTGCTGGAGGCCAGGAGGGAGGCAGCAAGCACTTTTAAAACCATAATACACTTGCTACCCTAAGTCAGCACCCAGTGTGAACACACCGGTCACACCGTCCTAGAGCTGGCACTTCTCAAGGGTCCTGTGACCTCAGTGACAGAGTCACTGTTGCTATACTGTGTACTGCTTCATAAGCCTACCCGCAAGACTAGAAGTGAACTTGAGTATGGGTTGTGGTGGACAGGCCTCCAAGGTTAACCCACACTTGCCCCCACTAGGGCAAACCTGCTGATGCTAAGACACCAGGGCTTCTATGGTCTTGCTGGTCCTTCTTAGGCCTAGCATGGGAATGTGCTTCCTCAGGAGAGAGGACTGGTCAGGAAGGCTGAACCTGGTTCCCCAGTTCCAAATTCGGCAGCTCTGACCATAGTGCCACATCCGCTCCCCCAAAGAAAACCATACTGCCCCACTGAGAGAAACTCGCACGGCCTTCAACTACAACCCAATTGTGCCCTCCTATACATACCTGGATGCGACTCAGTTCAAATTACGCACTAGACAAGAGCAATACGCTGCCTAAAAAAAGTAACAAATCGTCAAAAAAGCAAACCCTCATAGGGAATGCAATATTAAGTTAAGCATATGAAATGTAAGCAGGAAAAACATGGTTAACTCAACACTTTTACACTCACTATTCAGAAATCAGTGAGTGCTTGTGCCTGAAAAGTGAAGGACATGACTAGAGGGACCCACTACAATGTCCATTGCTTATATCCTCACAAAACGCAAGCAGTATGGTTTAAAAAAAACACATCCATGAACACCGAGTCGCGCTACGCATTTTGTTTTTCAATCCACCCATCAATCCGGCATTGCGGTATCTCCAGGAATGGTGCACTTACTCATTCAGGGAAAACAATGCTGTTCAAAGAAAAGATAAAACAAAAGTAGCGCTTCACTGGCAAACTCTGTATAGTGGCGCTAATGTGTTTGGGTGTGAATAAAATCAATCTGGCTGATTTGTGAACACTGTCTTGCTTTATTTTTCATAGTTGAACCTTTTATTTCTG
Organism: Triturus cristatus; assembly: GCF_964204655.1. Classification (NCBI taxonomy): domain Eukaryota; kingdom Metazoa; phylum Chordata; class Amphibia; order Caudata; family Salamandridae; genus Triturus; species Triturus cristatus. The sequence goes on along the minus strand of NC_140593.1, from coordinate 713,663,039 downwards.
TCCATCCTGGAGGCTGTACTTTGGAATAGAATAATGTCAGAAAAAGACAACATTTGCAGCAAAAGTATTTTTCTTTTTTGGATCCATTTCACAAGGGAACAAACGAAAGGAGGAAAGAGAGGATGAGAACCAGTTTTCAGTGAGGAGGAGCGAGACAGAAAGAGGGAGTAAGAGGAAGAAAGGGAGGGGAAGCAGCTACCAGCGCTAGAGCAGAAGTGGACACTGTCCTGGTCTTATCTGGCAAGTAGGAAAGGACAGAGTCCTTTTCCTTCCCTGCCCACCGCCCGTCCCTAACGGCCAGGAACGCCGAGCCTTCTCTGCAGGCCATGGCCATTTCTGCCGTCCTGGGACGCATTATTAAAATGCAAAAAATAGGGACACAGGATCTATTAATTTATAGAAGTAGGGGCACGCCGTGCCCTCCAGATCCCGCCCACTTCGACCACTGATTACAATATGACTTTCTACATGGATATAATGCGGTAGGTTTACTCTATAAAGCTTTGCAGACTCCCAGCACAAATTTCAAATGAAGACAAGATGATAAAAGAAAATAGAGACTGAGTCGTCACCTTGTTTCTCTCACTCGGATTGGCCAATGAGGAAGGTCAGTGAGGCTCCGCCCCCCCCACCTATAAATGTCCGCATCGCCAGTAGCTCGGTTTGCAATGGGGAAGGAGGGTGTTTGAATGTTGGCGGACAGAATGTTTCTTATCTAGATAGTTTTGAAAACCGAACGTTACTTTTAGATTGTAACATGCCTGCTGTTTGTTCGTCTGTCTCATACTAATGCACACTTTTTTAATTTTTTTTTTTGTGGGCAGCTTTTTGGGGTTTTAAAATACAAACTTTATGTACGTTGTTTTTCATAAAAACCTGTGAAATTCACATGGAAGGAAGTGATTTGTTCCTTTCGTGAAAATTACGTTCCTTTCTGCATCTAATTACCTTCTTTGATCATGATGTGTGACATTGAGTTTGTTGGGCTGTTTGTGTTCATAGTGGATCAGGAAGTGTCGGTTGGGGGGGGGGGGGAAGGGGGGTGCTCGGCAGTCAACTGCTTGATTCTGTTGGGAACGGGGCGTGAAAAAGATGTACCTTAATGGGTCGAGAGCGTGAACTGAAAATGGGTTACATTTTCTCCAAAATGTTTTCACCTGGAAGCTTTTTAGACGTGTATAAAAAGGGCGCGCTCGGCAGTTTAGCTTGTGGTACTGTGCGGAGTAGATTAAGTAAACTCTTGCTCGCCAAAATTAACAAAAAAGAATTTAGGGACTGTTTGTATATGTTGGAAAGCTCCAAAGAGTTTTTGTGTGGTGCTCCAGTAATCCAGTCCTATCCGCCATCCGCAGACTCCAGTATACCTTCCCGTCAGAGCTTTGATTGGCTATCCCTAGGGCACAGGCCCGGTTCTAGAGGGTGGGCCAGGCCCACACACACATGAGCTTGGCCCACCCAAACAAATGAGCCTTGGACCTCGCAGTAAATCTGCCACCGATGTACAACAACAATAAAAACTGTTCAGATAACTGGTGATTTCCGATCCTGCTGCAGGGCAACCATTTGTCGGTTGGTAGTTCAGTGGGTTACTACCTCTGTCATAGATATCCTTGTTACTTGCAGTTCAGAAGTTACTATCCTAACCTAGGACAATGACCTATGAACTGTCATCAAAGAGCTGCATACAAACTTCACTTTTTTGTGCTGTGATATAGTTAGAACTTCGCCATTCTTTCATTATTCTAATGTTACTAAAAAGTTTGTTTTTGGGCAGTTATCCATTTTTATCAGTAAAGCCAACCCCCAACCACTGGAGTACTCTTTAAATCCTGAGTTTGTGCTTCTCCAGGCTAAACCCCCGTAAAATATATTGCCCACCAGTATGGATGACGTGCTTTCTACACCTTGTAATCCTCATTGGCTTATGTGACATTCTCCATAGACTGATTTGTCTCTGTATAATGTGTGTTATGTAAAGTACTGCGACACCCTACACATGAGTAGGGCCATACAACAAATGGAATGGATATGAGAGGGGCAACGGAGAGATGAGGGGCACTAGTGGAGGGTGGCAGTGAGGGAATCCGAGGAAGAGGTCATGGGGTGGGGGGGGAGCTATGGAGAGATATGGGGCACTAGTGGAGTGGGGCAGTGAGGGAGTCAGAGGAGGAGGTCATGGGTGGGGGGGGGGGGCTATAGAGAAAGGAGGGGCACTAGTGGAGGGTGGTAGTAAGGGAAGCCGGGAGGAGGTTATGGGGTGGGGGAACTACAGAGATGAAGGGCACTAGTTAAGGGTGGCTGTGAGGGAATCCGAGGAGGAGGTCATGGGGTGGGGTGGGGGGGGGGAGCTACAGAGAGATGAGAGACACTGGTGGACAGTGGCATTGAGGAAATCCGAGGAGATCATGGGGTGGGGGTGCTATGGAGAAATGAGGGTCACTAGTGGAGGGTGGCAGTGAGGGAATCCAAAGAGGGGGTCACGGGTTTGGGGAACTACGGAGCGATGAGGGGCACTGGTGGAGGGTGGCAGTGAGGGAATCTGAAGAGGAGGTCATGGGGCAGGGGGGCTACAGAGAAATGAGGGGCACTAGTGGAGGATGGCAGTGAGGGAAGCTGAGGAGGAGGTCATGGGGTGGGGGGTGAACTACGGAGCAATGAGGGGCGCTGGTGGAGGGTGGCAGTGAGGGAATCTAAGGAGGAGGTCATGGGGTGTGGGGGAGATACTGAGAGATGAGGGGCACTGGTGGAGGGTGGTAGTTGGGGAGTCTGAGGAGGAGGCCATGAGGGGGAGTGGCTACGGAGAGATGAAGGGCACTGTTGGAGGGTGGAAGTTATCTACAGAGAAAGAGGTAAAAAAAGAGGTCAAAAAGACTTTTGCACCAGCAAAAGTCTGCCACGAAAGCTGACCCTGCTGTGGCCTTTCTGTTTTCCTTTATTTAATTAACAGTCAGGTGATTAGGACAACTGTGGAGCATACTTTAACATGCATGCTAATTACATTTACTGCTATATTCAATGTTTCGAGTTTGAAGGTGATTTTACTATTGTTTATTACTGGGAATAATGAAAGTGAAACTGAATGGCGGCTGATATGGAGCTGGGGCCCAAGGTCAGCTGTGAGATAAGGTTTAATGGAGAGGGTAGGGTAGAAAAGTGGATAATCAAGCCTGTAAGGGAGTGCACTGCAGAGTCAGGTGTCAGGTGGAGGTAGTAATGAAGAGAGTTTCTCCCTGAAGGCTCGCACAGAGGGAGCCTGAGTAGTGTCACTTGCTTGATACTCCCACCGTTGAAACCTCCTCTTCCCATCAAAGGGACATTACATGGAAGAAAAGCACTTTTTGAGACTGATAACATTTAGAAAAAGACTTGGAAAAGAGTGCGTTTTACTGTGCCCTGTAAGACTAAGGAGAGATAAAGGAGGGCCCAGAAGCAGGCCTGGCTAGATATATAAGCAATAAATCGGGCCAGCAGTGGCCCACCCGAATGTACCCTTGGCCCACCCAAATAAAAATTCATGGAGCCGGGCCTGCTAGGGCACCTTGATTTATGCGAAGGGCAGGGGGCCTGATTAGGCGGGCTAACGAGGCACATTTTTTGGGGATAGAAATACTTTGTTCTGGTCATCCAAACATGTTAACCACCCTAGGCCCTCATTACCTCCTCACAACAGTATATATAGTTTATTGTGTATTTACTGGGGCGAGGAAGACCAGGTCTCGGAGTAATCGAGAATACCGGTAAGTAACCGGGACATAAAAAAAAAAAAAAGACCAGTCCGCCGTTCCAAATGGTAACAAGTGTAATTTTCATTTTGTTTTTATAAACTTTTGATTGAGCTAGACACATTTTTGGTCAAAATCAGCAGACAATCGACTTTTGTGGCAAAGATACGAAATACCATGTTTACTAAGGACATATTTTAGTATTGTGGCTCACGTGGAAAATCCAGTAACCCCAAGGCTACCAAATTGCATAATTCTACTGGCCTTGCGTAACCTATAAATCTATCTGGATTCGGTTAAAAATCTGTCTGTATTTGAGGGGTGGTGGAGTTGGCAGTTCGTCGGAAGTGCTCCAAGCTTCACAACAAAGTTCTCAAACCGCGTGAAAAGAATGGAGTGAAACTAAACCTCTTACCTGCTCTGAGATTAATTTCTCTATAAAATAAACTAGTAATCTTTTTGAAGATTAATAGTGAATAAAGTGGCGGGGAAGTATCGATGTCGATAAAATCAATACTGTTGAGTTGTAGAACACTCCCCTGTTAAGTGCCACGGTGGTCTGCTTTACAAATGCACATCATCTGGCAACACTTAGCCATACATCCATATATATACCTAATGAGCAGAGGATTCAGATACTTTTGGAATGTAAATGAAGTACATGCAAGGTGACATCTGAAGCATTATGCAACTCTAACAAAACATGTTCTTTTTTGGTAGGTACCAGCAATTCCCTTCATGACAAATGCCTTTAAAAAAAAAAAAATGTATATAAACAAACTATTTCTGTCCAGCTAGCACCTGGCTCGAGCGCCATCCAGGCCGGCGACAGTTATGGAAATTGTGTATTTATTAGGATGTTTCCAACTATACTGCGATTTTCCTTTTTAGTAGCTTCTATGCGCTTTTCCACAGCTTCACCCATAACATTTCATAATACTATTTCTTCTTTGATACTTAATATGCAACTTCCTCCCAAAAAGACATAGCTGATGAACACTGAGCTGTTACTACTCGAGAAACACCACTGTTTGTTTAAGAATGTTCTTTATCCTTGGCTTCATGTACCGTGATGAAATATCTATAATTTGCTTCATCGTAATGAAAAAGTAATGTCCTTCAAAGTACGTCAACGCTTCTATATTGTCACAGAATCTCCTCTGCTTTTTTCATTTTTCAGATTGGTCCATGCTTCTGAGATTGCATAAAATGGAGGTTGTTAAAGTTTTAATCACATTAGTGTTTGTCCTGATGAGGCTTTGTAAGATGTTACAGCTGAGAAAGGGCTGACCACAAGTAAAAGGGGCACAAAACTCATTTTAAATTATCTTTATTGTAGTCTGCATATAGGAATGTAGATAATAGTCAAAATAGTTATACAACCTGGAGACCCCAAGGTTGGACTACGCCCCCCCCCCCCCCCCCTTCACCTAATCAAGTCAATGACAGACATACTCAAATATTTGCTTGGTTAACGGGTCATGTTTATTCACATCAAACTATTAAAAAGAAGAATCTTGAGCTTTACAAAAAATATTTTCAAGTTACACAGTAGGAGGGTTGTCTCATGGAAATTACACAGGATACATTGTAGTTACATCTCATCTAAGAATACAGGGTTAACAAAATGTCAGATCAAGATCTACAGATTTTGCGTGAGAGTCCAACAGGGGGAAAATGAAAGCCACAGCACTTGGGACTTACTTCCCTTAATCTACTCGGACCACACGTGAAATTACCTGTATCGTTGAGGGGTGATCACAGCCCTCATACGCTTGAGGCCCCGCCAACAATGTGCTGTCCTGCCCCTCATCACGATGAAACATGTTATTCCCCCGTCCCCAAGTCAGCTTGCGTGGAACGTTCATATGTGACCAAGCAAAGAAGGCATTTGACAAAGCCCGTCACAACCATGAAAATTCTTGCAATATACACTCCTTGATGTGAGTTGTGCTGGGGGTGCCCATAGAGAAATGCCAAGTCGTCATGGGCATAAATAGCCCACCAACAAAGCAACACTGGGAACGGAAGTGATGAGCCGTCCCCTAAATGTTTTCTGTCCCCTAAATGTTTTGTCCCCTGTCCCACATTCACGTGACAAGGGTCAGGAAACGTGATCCATGGACCCGTAGCCTCCCTAGAGGGCCAAAGAATCAATAGAGCAGAGAGGGTGCATTTTCACAGGGGCCCCCCAGGTTGTAGCGTCACACACTAGCCCAGTAGAGTGCACTTCATATAAGAGCTGGCTAGAAAGTTGATGGTTTGAAAAATCAATTTGGCAATCAAATTACTGTTTAAAAAACTGTGAAAAGGGTATTTCTTTGTTCTCTCCTTTACTGCTCTACACCCTACAACACAAAATCGAAACATTCAACAATCTTATTTCAAGGGTAAAGATTTCTCACTGTTAGCTCATCCAATAGAGTTATCAAATGATACTAGTTGCTGTAAAATTTTGTCTACAGTTCCTGAGACAAGGTCGATGTTCTTGGATATAAAGCATAGTGCCAATATCGGCAACACTTCTCAGTTGTTGTTGAGCAACATACATAAATAAACCACAAGACATCTTATTAGTTTAGAAAATTGCTGCAGGTTTATTTGCATAACAAATATGCCAACATGGTGGGTTATCTTACGGGCGATCCAAGGGCAGGCCAGCCCATCTGCTGCCTGCGAGCCTGATGAGCCAAATTACACCACGACCGTCGCCAATCAGTGGTTACCAATTTTGGGAGGGGCCAGTCCACGCGCTTACTCACGTCCCCCAAAAGAGGGGGGCAGAGCGTTCCTGGCAGCCCCGGTTGCTCAGGCCCACAACCGCATGTAGGACTAACGGGGCGCCGTCGCTCTTCCAGGGGACAACGCTAAGACATCCCTGGGTGTCCTTGGCTTAGCACCCTTGTTGTGCTGCTGCATATAGTACCCTTCTGTACCTTGCAGACTCTGGATTGCCCTGCAACTCCTCCTGCAACACAAAACAAGAAGTTAGATTCTTCCCCTCACCACCCTCTGGCTGTCTGCAGGGTAAGCAGTAGGGTGGGAAACAGCGAGACGGGCAGCAGACAAGAGGCTGCACTGTGGGCGGGGGAAGGTATTTGTACCCTTGTCCTCCCCTCACCATGGCCGGAAGTGATGCGGCCGACTGACCCCCTGGTCCCTAAACCGGTGGCACTATTACACTGACTCGTGTGCCTTCCTGTGGCACTAAGGCGGCCTCCCTGTTAGAAGAGTCCTCTACGTGGACCCCGGGCAGCCTGACAGTCAAACATGGGAAACTATGGATATATGTGACTTCACAGCTTAAGCACGTGTAACAAAATAAAGAATAACGAGATTAGTTGGGGAGGAGGATAGAGTGTATCATAGCTAATAACAATTTCTTGTGTTAAGTCACTTGACTGATTAATGTAAGATCTAGAATTTTCTTTTCATTGTGTAATTCTTTGTCTTTCTATTTGTGTATATTATTGGCAATGAAACATGCACTCGGTGGGGGAATAGGAGCTGGAGGAGGGAACCAAGGAGGCAGCTACAAATTATGTGATTTAAAATTTCCATGTCCAGGGCGCACAGTGTGCATATTCTGTTCAGTTTCCTAAGTGGTATTGCAGATTTAAAGTATTGCACCCTGAATCTTTCTCCATAAACTAACATTATTGGTGTTGCATGCAATCAATTTTAGTTGTGCAAATTTGGCAAACCGTGATAAGCTACAGAGGACCCATAAATAAAGCACATATTCCCATTTCTGAGCAAGCATATCTTTAATCGCTGCAACTAGGACACCGATTCTAGCCTGTTATTCAGATTAACCCCCAGTTAAACAAAATAACTTTTACAATTTGAGAACCACTTTTAAATCAAGCTTTTATTAATTTTAATATTGCATTTTTCAATGGTTACAATATTGGAATTCATTTTTGATAATATCCATTAGTACTAGGCCACTTTACCTCGTTTCAGTCGTTACTAATGAGGCATGTCTGCCAAAACGAGATCTAAGTCACCCTGTGTCGTAGCCGCTGCCCCCCTGACGCGGCCGGCCCCAAATGGGGTTGTAGGCGGCTTGCTGTGTATTTTGCCCCGCCCCCCCCCCACATGCCACCTAGCACTGTTACTTTGGCCCTGCCGGCCCGAAAGGATGTAGGCAGTGGTTGAGCTGTATGACCAACGATACCAATAAAGATCTTGTTTGTTAAAAAAAAAAAAAAAAAAAAAAAAATGAGGCATGTCTGCCTCCAACTTACTGGCATAGTAAAGTTCCAAGAAAAAGTAAATTTTGTCTGTTCACTTCTAATGTGTACAAAAGATCATGATCAAGATATCCTGTTTTTAATGGTCTCAGGAGACAGTCTGCAAACCAGTTACTTTTTCTTTCATATCTGCAGCTGTATGCAATGCGTGGGCTGCAAAAAATCAGACTCCTTTGTAGCCTGTGGAGCAAGAGGACCAAGGTTTATGGATCTTTCTGAAGGGCGACTGGGCTATTTAGTCACCTTTCCTTGCAAAACCAAATAACACCAAATAAAAAAAAACCAATAGTTAATCTGATTTCAGTTAGCACTCTTATGTTATTTTCACCACTATTTGTGTTATTTTGTTATAACATACATTCAGTAATGCATGTATTTAAAACCATATGAATAAATAACACTTCTAAAGTGCAGAGCCTAGCCAGATTTTACACCACTGAAGTCTCTCCATTCAGGTGTTGATGTCAGGTTTTATGGTAATAGTCCAAGCCATGCTCTAGCTTGAAGCCTGTGAAAAATGCAAGCAAATACACAAAGCCATACCTTAACTCGATTGACTGGTGTAGCTCAGGCTTTCCGTTGTATGGATGGATGACTCATTTGGCATAGTGTATGCCTACCATATTGAATAATAGTATTTCCAAATGTTGAAGGTATTGAAAGTGGCTCAGGTCTAATAATGGCTGGTATAAGACTTCCTCTCCAACATGCTAACATTTGCCTTTTGTTGTTTCTCCCTTCTTAATTAAGAACAGTCCCTCTCAGTGGATGGAATGTTCTAGTAGCCTTACAGTCCATCTGCCTCTGGCTATAACCGTTAAAGGTCCTCCTCCTCTTTATAGGGCCTATAACTTGGGTTCAAGGCCTTTAACAATGAGTAAAGCCCTAGTCTGTGGGCTATAATTAAGGCTCCCGGTTTTCAGTTTAAACACATTTTTACATATAAATACAGATGGAAAAATATTTTTGTTCAGTCTGTATTTATAAATAGAAAGGGAAAAATAAGACCAAATCGGATTCTGGAATTCTGAAAATTGTTTGGAAATCTGTGTTCCAGCCCAGGGTTGCCTCGGCACGCCCCTCTTCTTGATTGCGGTATATGCCTGCCCACATTAACACCTGCTGGGCCAATAATCTTTGGTAGGCACGGGAAAATGAGTGTGACCCAAAAGGTCAGAAAGACTTGGGGACATAAACACATTAGGCAAATAAGGTTGCATTAGCTTTCAGATACTTTCCGGCCTTAAAATTTAAACTTTACTCTATGACTTGGCACCACATGCAGAAACACAAACATTCCTGAGAGACAAGACAGCTGGGGCATATCTGTAAGCCCTTTTTCAAGTTAAATAGTTTTTTTTATCATTGCGCGAGGAAGAACTGTGGCCGCAGCAAAACTGTGAGGGATTACTGTATTAAAGTAAATTGTTCAAATGCTACTAGGCAGTAGAAAGTAAAATAAGACAAGTGATACATGCCCAATGTCTTCAAGGCAGACTGTAACTTATGGAAAATGTGTTTTGCATTAGCTAAGGACTTAGTTTAAAAAAAATGTAAATCAAAAGCTGCCAGCTCACATGGGTGGTGTTGGATATTTTAGGCCTCAGAAATGTGAGGGAAATATTGCCTGGCAGGACTAATGCAAGTGTCTTTAATTTATTTCTGAAATGAGAGCTTGCTGCTTCAGAGGAGGTTGTTTGCTCTCTCAGCCCATGGATAGTCAATGCGCACCACAGAGCATGCTGCAGGAAGGAGCATGGAACTGACAATAAGGAGAACGAGGCATCCAATATCTCTAATTTATCATGAAAGTAGACAGCTCTTTTATGACGTCTTTGGCCAGGTCACTGAAAGTGCACAGGTGCACTCGTCTAAATTCTAAATGTGTTTACATCTAATTATCATGGCTAGTGACTGTGTTTTCAATATTGTAACACAGCAGCAGTTCACGAATATTACTGTAAGTAATCTCTGGGACACCACTGTGACTTGTATTACAAAGGGAAAGTTGCAGATGGCTGTATTGTTTACTTAATATGGTGCATATAAACATATAGCTAAACCTATACCAACCATGTGCACTGTCTATTTAAATAAATGTGTAAAAATACTAGCTGCAATGTCTTTTTTTGCTTGTGACAAAAAAATGCGGCTATATACAGATAAAAAAAAATATGGATAAAGATAGACGGAAATGTTAAAAACCGTAATACCAGGACCCCTAGCTATAATGTGACTCGAATGCATTACTACAGGCTTGATTTTAGGTTTGGCTGCAAGGATGCTCTGTCACAAGAATGGCTGATGTCGTGTTTGCCTTATAACAAGTGTCTTAGAAAATAATGCACATGAAATATAGATGATAGGATATCCGCTATATATGCAACAGAGTATCCCACCCACCAAACTCTTAGGAAATAATGCACATGAAATATAGATAATAAGATATCCGCTATATATGCAACAGAGTATCCCACCCACCAAACTCTTAGGAAATAATGCACATGAAATATGGAGGATAGGATATCCGCTACATATGCAACAGAGTATCCCACCCACCAAACTCTTAGGAAATAATGCACATGAAATATGGAGGATAGGATATCCGCTTCATATGCAACAGAGTATCCCACCCACCAAACTCTAAATCAGGCCCCTTGTGCCTTTGGCGATTTGCCTATAAAATGATAGATGGTGAGAGAGACATAAAAGGTGAAATCTATGTGGTGTGGAAGTGACAAGTGTCCCAACATTCATTGCTGAAGAGGGAGCCTGCAATCTAAGGGTGAAAGGGAGAAGATGGGTCCTATTTGGTAGATTTCGTGAGACACAAATGAAATCATGGCAATGTGCACAATAAAATAAAATATGGTGTGCTTTGTTCCAGAGAGGTTTTCCTTCGTAAGTGGCGGTTGGTGACATGTGGAATTGTTAGGCGCAAGAAAAAAACACATTTTGCAAATTGAGAATAGCAGGGACCGTTTATACAAATGTTGCACACTATTAAAGAGGGGACATGCACCCTCTGACAACTGAGAAGCACATCTAAATATCTCTTGGGACATGGCTGAATGTGCCATTAGAAGTGTGGCTCTTCTGTCAGTCTCCTCTTGGTTAGTGGCCCCTCATTTATTGCTAACTTGGCCGATATATGTACAGTATTATATAGCGCAAACTCAACCAGAGTTTATTGGAGCACTTTACGTGGGCACCCGTTATATTACACAAGGACACATTCATTTTTTTGTGCACAGGAGATTGTGATATGCCGAGAAACATAGGATATTGAGCTGATGCCGGGACTTGAACCTGGTTTCCAAAGTAGTCAGCTCTGGCCTTTATGCCACATCCTTATGTGCCGCTGGTCTCTGTATCGAATGGTTGGCATAGAAGCGCCTTAACAGAAAACCAATACTTATAGTGACATTCTGAATCAATGCAAACCCTAAACAGTGTTTTTATAAATGGACCTTGTATATTCAGAACAGCTCTTTAACAGACGCACCCACCCCCAGTATGAGTTTATATTTTTCCATTGGTCATAATGAGTATAACTTGCCTCTGTGCCCTAGGCTTCAAAGGTCCAGCTGTGCCTATTTCCTCGACTCTCTTTTCAGTGAAAATGTCTTTGCTTCTCTGAATCTGTTGCTTTCTCATCCTACTGTCTTGTGCGGGTTGACCCTTGGCTCCCCTCACTACTCTCTGCATTCGGTTCTACATTTCTGATGGCATTTCCTGTCGGAGTTAAGGGGCTGCTTTCTTACACTGGTGCAGGCCGCTTCTACTACCTTGCAGTGGCACCATGTCACCCCCCCTAGTCACATTTCCTATGCACACTATATGCACAAATATACTGAAGTGAAAGGCACCCCGCCACCCAAGCCCACCTTTACCCCGGTCTGTCACTATTTCTATGCACACTATATGTGCACACTGTTCCCGGCTGGGCGCTTCTCTCACCACTGCACCCGACCATCTCCTGGTCTTCACCTATGCATGTCTGTAGCCTTATTTTAATAAACCACCGTGCATCTCTGCACTAAGCTGTGCAAACACAGCAGTCTATCTGGTGTGTGTGTCCTATGAAGTGTTCTTGCACATACGGTTTGAATACAGCTTTAACTGGGAAACAGTATTTGAGGCAAATAAGTGAAAACATATTGCCAGAAGAAAAATGGATGCCCCAGCTCAAATGATTGACTTACGTTGTCCAACACACACCTTGCCCCACTGATGGACCCGGCCACACACCCCTCTTTGGGAGTTCACTTTCCATTGATTACTGAATCATGGAGGTGCTCTTTGTTCAATGGATTGGCAGCTCTCGAAGTTTTGAAGTGTTTCCAGGCTTGTGCTCAGTGCACTAACCTTTCCAATCGTTTCCTCCATCATGTAAATGCCTGATACGCTTTCATGGATCAAGGGTGAGAAGTGCTATGATAAGAGTGCCTGCGTAAGGAGCGTAGCATGCTGCAATAGCATCCAGCGCAGTTACAGTGCAAGCAAGAGACAAATACATTTTTTCACTTACCACACTGCCAGCGGCATGTCCTCTAGATTTCTGGCACCAGACTCCTCGGAGCACAAGGTCCATCCAATCCAGACGCAGCTTACATCTGTTAACAATGTTAAGCTGCATGAGTGAAGTGTCTGGATTAGGTTGGCTTAGTGCTCCAAAAACCCCTGGAGGCCTGCACCTGCTCTTAACTCGACTGTTTAAGACAGATAGGTTGGAGAGGTTTGAATTGCTCACGTCAGGCTGGCCGAAGCAAGATAGCCTGCCAAACAAGACATGCTCTCTACAAACTGAAGTGGCCACTCCTCATTGCTACCAATCAGCAACAATGAAGCACTGGCCCTGTCCCACACTCACTCGGCAGAGTAAAAAATAAACTGGTAATAAAATCATGTACAACAAATATATTTTAATTGCACATTTTCAATAAATACTTACAACACCAACCCCCCTTCCCCGCCTCCCACGCTCATAAGTATCGACCACTGATCTGCCCATTCTCAAGGAGACTCCAAAACTTTTCACATGGCTTGATGTACATTCATACATACATACAGAGTTATTATCTCGATCTAACAATTTACCCATTAACAAACGATCGCCTGTAATTTAAAGTGCATTTCACGGAGGTAGACAATTTAGATGAGGTCATTCCCAAGAAAGCCGAAACCATACATATCATACAGTCTACCCCATTTGTGCGGGGGCCATATGTACCTATAAAACTCATCACATGGAGTAATATAAATTCACATACATATACAGTCCTATTCTCAGCAAACATTTTAACAATTAAAAATTAACTTGAGTGATTTCAAGTGCATTGTATTATGTAGCCAATGTACCTAGAGTCCCCCAAGAGATCAAAGTTTTTTTACATATGAAACCATCTACCTCACTTGTGTGAGTCTTGTGTGATTTCTAGTACATTGTGCACATACAAATATTATATACAGATTCCCCCAGAAAACGCTAGGCATGCTTAATCGAACACAATTAATTAGGGGTGCCCATATTTTGATTTCTTTCCCCTTTGCCTGTCTACCTTGTCTAGCATAGAGACTGCTTCCTCCAGATTATAAACTGACAATAGCCGATCCAGCCATTGTTGAAACGGTGGTGGGTTCAGATCCAGCCAGACAGAGGCTATTGTCAGTCGTAAAATGGCCATTGCAACACCAAGAAAATACTCTACCTCCTGTGAGATTTCTTCTTTTTACACTCCTGATAGAAAAAGGCTTGAGGTCAGACTTACATTTATTTACCATTTACACTCAAAAAAACCTTGTGATTTCCTTCTTTAAGGAATTCAGGGTGCTACAAGTGGCAAATGTGGACTATGCCAGCACGAGACACAGAGCAGTGGGGACATCTAGTTCATTAGCCCCTAACCCATTTAGCTAACCTGGCAGGTGTATAATATAACAAAAAGCAGGTTTAAAAAACTGCGCTTGCAAATTAGCTGACATAAAAACAGTTTGTGATAGAGTAAGAGGTTTATAAAAGTCTGAATTGGTTAAAATTTCTCTTGCCATTTTAAAGAGAACTTATCTAGATCATCCTTTTTCTCGGAATTCATGAGTGACATCATTTTCCAAGACTACTATTGCTCCGAGATATTAATTTCTCAACCAATTTGTTTCTATCAAAACCCACAGGGCCACTCCCCTCCTGCAGAAGATACTCCCTAACTTAAAGATACTTGAAGTACTCCCCATGATTAATACCAAACTCATTCTTTAGATCCTCAAATGTAACAACGCCAAAGGGAGAGTAAACAAAAACCTTAATTGTCAATGCCTTCTTGCGACCACCTTTTGGATACACTAATCCCTAAAAATGAAAGGGAAATTTATCGGGTGTTCTGAAGAAGAGTATAGATGTTCACTCTTCCTATTCCCATCGGTTTATCCACCAAGGCCCACACCTTATAAGCTCCCAGAAGGCACTTAAAATGTATATTTCTTATAGTAATTAAACTCTAATTGTCTCTAAAAACAGCCCCATGCATCATTGTCAATTAATAACTCTTAAGTAGAGGGAATAATATTTGTGCGCCCTGTTAATGTGTGGTTCACGAAGTAATAGTACTATATTGTAACATAGTGGCCCAATAATACAGTTTGGCATTTGGTAAAGCCCTCCCTCCTTTTTCTTTCAAAAGTGAGAGAGAGTTTAGTGCCCTTCTAGGTTTGGAATAAGCCCATAAAAATATAGAGAACACTACCTCAAGTATCCTCAACCAATAATTTGAAAATTCTAAGGAAATCGATATAAATGAATTTTAGGGAAAAAAATCATTTTGATTATTTTACATCTTCCACAACTGTAAAATGTAGGTTGTTCAATCGGACAAGCTCCTTTTTTGTTTTCTCTATAAGAGGGTCCAGATTATCTTTGACAATTTTGTCTACTTCTGATGAAATGCAAATGGGCAAAGCACTACGCTACCCTCGTGTATTTTGCGAAGTTTGCACCACTTCGCACTACGCAAATTGCACGTAACACAGAGCAAACACCCGTAGCAGTCATTTTTTGCTTGCTCGCGGTCCTCAACGTCAAGTTGGCGACCGCGAGCAAGCAAAATGACATCCCGGCGAGGCTTTGTCCTCGTTCGCAATCAGCAGCATCAAGTTGCCGATCGAGAGCGTGGAAAATAAACCTCCCGGCGAGCTTCTCAATGCGGGGAGGTCAGGTTTCTCATTGCGAGTGGTCGCGTATGCTCGCGATGAGAAACTACCAGTCTGCATTGAGAAAGCTGCCGCTCGAGTAGAAATCTACTCGAGCGGGAGAAAACGACCGCTTGCACTGTGCAAGATGCAGTTTGCCCTGATTGCACAGTGTGGACAAGCATCCGGCACTGTGCAATCAGTGCGAACAGCATCTTGCACAGTGCACTACGCAGTTTGCGAAGCTACGTGTAGCTCGCATAGCGTGAAGTGCACTTCACGTAGCTATGCGTAGCGCTATGTCACAAACTTCGCCCAGGGTTACCCAAATAGACCGCTTTTTTAACCACTCACTTATCAACCATCAAGATCTTATCGTTCTTGACAACTTGGGTCTAGTCTTTGTTCAAAGAATGTCCTGAGATCTCCCTGAATTGGGCAGCTTCCTTTCCAAGTATCTTAAGAGCCATTTCTGGCTTGGGGGTCACTAAGGCTATATTGTCACTGCATGCTAAAATTTTATTATCGTATCCTTGTACTACCATTGGTGGAATTGCTGTGTTTTGCTCTAATTTGCGTATAAGCGGATCGATATACATTGCAAACAGAAGGGGGGGGGTAGGGACACCCTTTTCTGGTCCCCCTTGTAATCTCAATGTTTTCTGTTGTCACCTGAGACAAAAAATTGGCTTCTGGTTTATAATATAGCGCTTTTACAGCCTTCAAAAACCCTCGTCCGATACCGATCGGCTGCCAGAGAAAGTGCCAGGAGACCCTATGAAATGCCTTTTCTGCATCAAGTAAGATCAAGGCCTTTGGGTACCCTGACACCTGTGCTGCATCAAGCAGCGTAATCACTCTCCTAATATGATCTGTTTTGTCCCTCCCTGCTATAAAACCATGTTCTCGGCTGGACACTATCTTTGGTATCACCTGTGCTAGCCATGCTGCTAGCAACTTTAGAATAGACCTTTGCGTCCCCATTCATTAAAGTTATTGGACAATATGAGCCAAGTTCTACAGCAGTTTTATTCTTTCTTAAGAAAGATTTTGGCCCTAGACCACGAACCTGGAAGGGGAGCTCCGCTATAGATTTGGTTGAATAATTCAGCCATATTATCTTTTATTTGGGGTGCTAATATTTTATCAAATACCACAGGGATTGAATCGGTCCCAGCAGCCTTTTCAGAGGATAAGCAAGACAATGCAGAATGGATCTCATCCTATTGTACTGCCTTTCAAGGTGCTCTCTTTTTTTCTGTGGTCAATTTGTATAAAGGTACTCTGTTCAAAATAGTCTATCTGCACTGAGCTGGTTGTTATTTTTTCAGTATATAAAAGATGATTATATGTCCGAAAGGCATTCCTGATCTTGCTGGGCTCAAACTACCCAAAAGAGGGGTCTCAAATGTCTCTAACTTCATTTGCTACACTTCTCTGTCTAGCTCTCCTATCCAGATGATGCCCTTCTCGCTCATTACATTCATGCATATCTTCCCTTCAAACTGTAAGCTTTTATGCTGCCCTGTTTGCAAATATCTCATTAAGCGCCACCCTTGCCGAAATCACCCCTATTTGAGACTCCCTTATTTCTCCTCCCTTTTGAACTACTGTAACAAATTCTCATTAGCAGCAGCTAGAATATCTGGTTTGTTTTGAATACGTTGTTTTTCTTTCTTTCCATTGCTCAATGAGAACCCCCCCCCCCCCTTTTACACACCTTCAGCGTGTCCCAATCAACTCCTATTGGTGCACTACCAATATTCTCTTTAAAATATCTGAATCTAGTTTCTCATATATCTACAGTAATCCTCACTTGCCATCAGGGCCCCCTCAAAACTCCAGTTAGTTTTAATTTTCCTTCAGACCACCTGAATCTCCAGAACTAAAGGTTCATGGTCCAAAAGAAAACAGATATTGTTCAATCCTACAGTTCATTGTGAGTGTATTCAAAATAAAAAAAATAGTCCAAATGGGCTTGCGACCTATGCGTGGCAGAGTAATGTGTACCTGTGCTCTAGAGGTCTCTTCCTGCTCAAACATCAATGAGCCCATGATCTTTACAGATACTTTCTAGGGTACAAAATACTCTGGGGTTCCGACCTGTGTATTTTTCATGTTTGCCAATATCCCAATCACTAGGCAAATTAATATTAAAGTCCTCACATAAATTTATTGGCAAAGGCCAGTAAGTTGGCTGATTACATAAGCAATCGATAAAATGAGGATCATCCAGAATGCTCCCCTACACAGAACATAGAGGGAATTTAGCTCAATTTTTTTAGAATGATACCCTGAGATCACCTATTTACCTTGTCTATCAACCCGCACTTGCGAAAACCCTATCTTGTTACCTCAAGCTAAAATTGCCACCCCCATTCATAAAACCTTGTGTGGTCCCAAATTAGCCTGTAGCCAAGAGAATCTAATACATCTCTCTGTGATCCTTCAATATGGGTCTCTTGAAAACCAAACAATATCTGCCTTCAACGTTTGAAGACCTAATGAGACTCTAGCTCTTTTTTGACATAATTCAGCCTCCATATATCAATAGAGGCAATACGCACCTTTCCTTGCCCTCCCATTACTTGATTTTCATGGCTGAGACTTGAGACTTGTTTCTAACATTCAGATATAATTAGAGTAAAGCTCCACCATAATTCACATTACACAGTTTATTGTTCTGTCCTCTTCCCTTCTGAGGGTGTGGGATCCTCCCTCCCTCCCCTCCCCACCCCACCCCAAACCCCTGAGTGCCTCCACCCTACAAAACTAAAGCCCCTCCTCCCTCCTCCCTCCACCCTCCCCCAACATCTGAGAAATCAAGCCTAACCTGTGTGAGGTTGTCTGTATTAACACTCGCCAATCCCCACGTTATAATTTCTTCATGATCAATCTGTCTGCTACTACCTTTCCTAATATCACCATGATTCACAAGCCATACACTATCAGTTTAAAAAAAATATATATCCTTGGGATATCTATCTCCTCTTGTCTTAAGGTTTTCATTTCCCCATTTGTATAAAGGTACTCTGTTCAAAATAGTCTATCTGCACTGAGCTGGTTGTTATTTTTTCAGTATATAAAAGATGATTATATGTCCGAAAGGCATTCCTGATCTTGCTGGGCTCAAACTACCCAAAAGAGGGGTCTCAAATGTCTCTAACTTCATTTGCTACACTTCTCTGTCTAGCTCTCCTATCCAGATGATGCCCTTCTCGCTCATTACATTCATGCATATCTTCCCTTCAAACTGTAAGCTTTTATGCTGCCCTGTTTGCAAATATCTCATTAAGCGCCACCCTTGCCGAAATCACCCCTATTTGAGACTCCCTTATTTCTCCTCCCTTTTGAACTACTGTAACAAATTCTCATTAGCAGCAGCTAGAATATCTGGTTTGTTTTGAATACGTTGTTTTTCTTTCTTTCCATTGCTCAATGAGAACCCCCCCCCCCTTTTACACACCTTCAGCGTGTCCCAATCAACTCCTATTGGTGCACTACCAATATTCTCTTTAAAATATCTGAATCTAGTTTCTCATATATCTACAGTAATCCTCATTTGCCATCAGGGCCCCCTCAAAACTCCAGTTAGTTTTAATTTTCCTTCAGACCACCTGAATCTCCAGAACTAAAGGTTCATGGTCCAAAAGAAAACAGATATTGTTCAATCCTACAGTTCATTGTGAGTGTATTCAAAATAAAAAAAATAGTCCAAATGGGCTTGCGACCTATGCGTGGCAGAGTAATGTGTACCTGTGCTCTAGAGGTCTCTTCCTGCTCAAACATCAATGAGCCCATGATCTTTACAGATACTTTCTAGGGTACAAAATACTCTGGGGTTCCGACCTGTGTATTTTTCATGTTTGCCAATATCCCAATCACTAGGCAAATTAATATTAAAGTCCTCACATAAATTTATTGGCAAAGGCCAGTAAGTTGGCTGATTACATAAGCAATCGATAAAATGAGGATCATCCAGAATGCTCCCCTACACAGAACATAGAGGGAATTTAGCTCAATTTTTTTAGAATGATACCCTGAGATCACCTATTTACCTTGTCTATCAACCCGCACTTGCGAAAACCCTATCTTGTTACCTCAAGCTAAAATTGCCACCCCCATTCATAAAACCTTGTGTGGTCCCAAATTAGCCTGTAGCCAAGAGAATCTAATACATCTCTCTGTGATCCTTCAATATGGGTCTCTTGAAAACCAAACAATATCTGCCTTCAACGTTTGAAGACCTAATGAGACTCTAGCTCTTTTTTGACATAATTCAGCCTCCATATATCAATAGAGGCAATACGCACCTTTCCTTGCCCTCCCATTACTTGATTTTCATGGCTGAGACTTGAGACTTGTTTCTAACATTCAGATATAATTAGAGTAAAGCTCCACCATAATTCACATTACACAGTTTATTGTTCTGTCCTCTTCCCTTCTGAGGGTGTGGGATCCTCCCTCCCTCCCCTCCCCACCCCACCCCAAACCCCTGAGTGCCTCCACCCTACAAAACTAAAGCCCCTCCTCCCTCCTCCCTCCACCCTCCCCCAACATCTGAGAAATCAAGCCTAACCTGTGTGAGGTTGTCTGTATTAACACTCGCCAATCCCCACGTTATAATTTCTTCATGATCAATCTGTCTGCTACTACCTTTCCTAATATCACCATGATTCACAAGCCATACACTATCAGTTTAAAAAAAATATATATCCTTGGGATATCTATCTCCTCTTGTCTTAAGGTTTTCATTTCCCCATTTCCAAACCGTAAATCTCTCCTTTCTGCCCCCTTTAAATCTTAAAATATTTGACCTTATCTCAAATATCATACCTCCACCATCAGTTCCTTTAGATATTTCTGCCCTGAATCTCAGAAAAAAAACTACCGGTACACCCCTTAAATTTTTTTGCAGTTTTATAGGGTTTTGTATACATACCTCAGCTCCCAGCTTCTGGAAAGGTGTGAACATTTGCCTCAGATGCCACCTGTGCTCCACCGTAGCATGAGCAAAGTATGGTCTTGCAAAAAATCGAAACCTCTTCAAACTCTTTTTTTTTTTTTTGGCATTTGGGCACACCTGAGCATATACACATTCCCTCAGCAAAAAATTGCCAAGAGAGAAGCAGTAAAAAGAAAAAAAGGCAAGCAGAGGGGCAAACACAGCAAAAACTAGACCCCTACCTGCAATGACAGCTCTCTCAGCCGGAGTAGCTCGGCCAGGTGTGCAGGCTACAACACAGGCATCGAACAATCAAGAGGCAATGAGTGAAAAAAGGAATGGGAGAAAAGGCGATGAGTCAATGGGTAGAGGGAAACTAGATCCTAACCACCTGTAAGAGGCAATTGCAGCAGCCTGCCTGAGGTAACAACGCTATCGAATGTGAAGAAGAGCAGCTTTCAATCCTGGACTTGTTAACTGTCACCAGGGGCAAAAGACGCAGACATACTGGTGGTCCTGTCAGGATCAGACATCACTGGCTACACCTACAGTAATCCTGACCGCAAGCCAGAGCGATACTAGCAATGGAAAGATTGGGGATTCGGCAGCAATTTTCCTACCCTCGTTGGTTCCAGAAACTGTGTCTTTGAGGTATGTGGCATCTGGTGATAAAACAAAGAGAGCATGGAGGTAATGATCTCCCACACCCAGGTTGCTTAGGGATCCGGGATAGTATGCCTGCTTGTGTATTTCCTCCAGGAGATGCAAGTTATCCCCAGCCAATCAATAGCCTTTGAAATTAATGAAATTAATGAAATAGAAATGTATAATAAATGTGCACTACTACCCGGAGGTGTCATCTATACTGGGAAATGGGACTTAAAGCACCACCCTGTCAGACTCAAGTAATAACAGCTCTTTGGACAAATCAGTGGTGGCTGCACAAAGAAAGCGCAGGTCCAGGGGGAGGGGAGGGAAAAGAGGGAAAAAAAAGTTATACAAATTTTACCACCATTTTATTTTTTATTCTTTCTGTGCAGCATTGGTGGGAGGGACGCTCCTCCGCCCCTATGGATGAACCACCCCTGCTAAAGAGACCAGTTGTACAGAGCATTCGTTGGGATGAGGTGGCTAATACTCAAGTTTGCTGCTGTTTAATTTACCAAATAATCCTTTTTGTACAACAATAGATTTGAAATTTTTACATTTTTTTTTTGTTACCCAAAAACAGTTCTTGGTGGTTCTCCCAGACATTTCCATGTCTGTAATTTTAACCTATTCGCC
The DNA here is from genome assembly GCF_964204655.1 of Triturus cristatus. Classification (NCBI taxonomy): domain Eukaryota; kingdom Metazoa; phylum Chordata; class Amphibia; order Caudata; family Salamandridae; genus Triturus; species Triturus cristatus. Next base: position 713,641,647 of record NC_140593.1, on the reverse strand, counting down.
GATTTATATTGGTAATTAATTCAAATTCAATGTAAGTACTGAAATCCCATGTTTTGACAATGCATGCTGTGATGAGTCTAGTTCCCTTTTCATAATTACGGAAAGTATGATCTTAACAAATGTTCTATCTTCACTTAGTCTTAGTGAGATTTATGTGGGAAGTGTAAGTTGCACTAAATTGCCACATGTGCCAGACTTTATTCATGAGTTGATGGAGGCTGTAAATTAAATAAAACCATAATTTGCGATAGGAAAATTGGCATCAATTTATGAGGGGTTGGAGGGGTATACTGATATACGACGTTCCATAGACTGTTTACCATAAGGAAAAAACAAAAAAATAATAATTATGGATATAACAAACAGAGGCTATTCACTATTGTTAAAAGTTGAGCCACCTCAAAGTTGTTGTAATGGTTTAAATTGTCACTAGGTTTTTGTGCAAACTCCAATAGAACTTCCATCTATCTAATAACAGGCTGTAGAAAGAATGTTGTTTAATAATGCAACAGAAATGTGTGTTTTTTTGTTTTTTGTTTTTTTTTCAGATTATTTATAGCGCAAACTCAACTCGAAGGCATTGGAGTGCTTTACATGAGCACCGGTTACGTTACACATTCAGGCACGGGGAGATTAAGTGATTTGCCCAGAATCACAGGATGTGGATGCAACCCCCGTGGCTCAAACCCTGCAAAGGCTGCCTGGGGGAGGGGGGCACAACGTAGGGGACCCTCCAACAGGGCGGCCGCCTTAGTGCCACAGAAAGGCACAGCCGTCAGCAGACTAGGCTCCCTGGGCTAGGTACCAGGGGGTCAGCTGGCTGCGCCACTTCTGGCTGTGGGGGGGGGGCAAGACTACAAATGCCTTCCCCCACCCACTGTGCAGCCTCTTCACTGCTGCCCGTCTCGCTGTTTAAGACTGAACGGCGTGTTCTCCCTGCTGGACACGCTGTGTCCAGACCGCGCTGAGGGTCGCGTCATATGGTTGTGGGATACCATGGGCGTCGAGTTTGATGCAGTAAGTGTAGGCCTTTACCGCCCCCGCTTAAGACTTCCCGTGGCATAGGGGTACCCAATCACTGGGTTGCCCAGGCAGGTCTTCATGGCAAGTTCTTGGGTCCTAGCCCCAAGATGTGCGCTTTGACCACTGCGTGCCGGGGTTCCGATCTGAAAGAGACAGGTTTCGTTTTGAGCCCAGTGAGGACTGATTGTGTGGCTAGAGCCACAGCATATTGCAGAGTCTTGCCTGGTGGCAGGGGGGAGAGCTACACATTTGGAAGGCCCGCGGCCTGGTCGAGCCTGGGCCCCAAATGGGTGGCTAGATGCTCCGGCGCTAGCACTAAGGGGTGCGCGATCACAATGTGCATGCCCCTCATGCGCACTGCTATTAGAAACACTCCGGCCATTAGATCAGCGTAGGTTAGATATGGGCAAGCGATGCAGAGGCGGAAAGGAGGGCGCTGGGTGGAGAACTCCATGTCCAGGCACAAAGGCAGCGTTGGCATCCAGGGTGCACGGAGGTTATGGTCTGTGGCTGTGCGCGCTCACCTCGCTGCAGCAGACGCAAGCTAAAAGACAATTCAACCGCCCCCAAAATGCATGTTATCAAGTGCCAGCCCCTCAGGAAGCAGAAATACTGCTGACCTGTTTATCTCTGGCATATTCTTGGAGTACGTTATAAGGGTCACCGGCAGTGTCTTCCCTCGTTAAACAGACGGGTAGCATATTGCAAACATGTATGAGGCACGGAGAGTTTAATTATCATGTTCAGCCTTTTAAAGGTATGCTCTTTGCTTCTCAGAGGCACTCTGCATAATTTTATCCAGACCCCTAGGCTGCCGCGCCGCTTAGCGCCGGGCCGGGCCGGGCCGGGCAGGGCCGCGCCGACCCGACCCTGGCTGGGGGCCGAGAAGGCCAGTGAGTGTAGCCAGGCTCCGAGCGGCTTGGGGCAGGAGCACTTATCACGCGGTGGGGGAGGAGCGCAATGTGCTTGCATCTCCTCCACCTCTGGTAGCGCTGGCTAGGCAGACCTTGTGCTGCCTACCACCACGGGGCCTCGGCCCACCAGTGGGCCTGGAGAGGCGGGGGTGGGAGCAGAGAGCCTTGTGGCTCCCACCTCCATTGCACCACCATGCTAGCCGTGCTGATACCGGGCCAAAGGCCCGCGCGGACATGTTGGGGGTGGCGGAGCAGCAAGCGATAGGGGCTCTCTCTTGATTCCATCGGAGTCCCCCTCTGTAGCACTATTACTGTGGTGGGGCCATCGCCAGTGCCTCAGCCCGCACGGGCATGTTGCCGGGAGGCGCTTCTGCGTGGCTCCATCCCTTCGGTGACTCCGTTGCCCACCGCTGCCAGTTACTCCGTCCAGCAAACCGCTGTGCCCCCTGGTCTTGCAATTCTGTGGGGTCGGTTTCAGGCGGGGGCATGTTCTTTCCCTCATTCCCGGCTCTGGCCCATCTGCTGGGGATCCCGTTTTGCTCGGGTGGAACCGGGAGGGTGGAGGAGTGTGCCTCGACCCCAGTGTGGCTTTGTGCTCACGCTCTCACAGCAGAGCAGTTAAGGATGCCGTTAGGGGTTCCCTTTCCCCATGGGTCCCAGATAAACTAGCCCCATCCCCCTTGCACCAGGTCCGCATAGAGTTAAGTCGCAGGAAGCAAGTTGCCATGGAGGCACCCACCCAGCTACCACGATCACCCCTGGAATGCCAAGGCTGAGGGGGATCTGAGACGCGAGACACGACCCCCAGCTCCAGGCCGACGAACCGGTGGGAACAGGGCAGCAATAGCAAAGGGTAAGGCAGATGGTGGAAGCGCTTACTTTGAGGACATGCTTTCCAATACCGACACACCACGGCCCGCCTTGGCGCAATGGGCAAGGAGTGATGAGCAGCCAGCAGCTCCGGGGGCAGACCCTGATAATGCGAGAATAAAGCATGTGCAGCAGTATCGAGTTATGCTGCTGTTCACATGCAGGCCACATCGAGAAAAAACATAGATATACTGGTACCCCCCAGGCTTGACACCCGTCGGTAGTGCGGCAGGCACCCAGACAAAGCGATCTGGTTCCCTCGGGGCGTGTGCTCAAAACAACAACGGGCGGTCTTAAATACCCTCTGGGCTTGCCGCATCCAAACAAAGACTGCACTTGAGGGAGGTATGCCAGTGCCATAGCCAGCTGGAAGGTACTAAGTTGTAGGTCAGCGTGTCCGCGACCTATTGTGGCAGAATATAAAGTTTAAAGGGCTAAAGGTGTTTAATTGGTTCATAGTCTGTGCAGGTCGGCGTGTCTGCGGGGCTACCCGGAACGCTTGATTGTAAGTTCACATTTCAGAACGTTAGAGATTTCATATTGAGATGGACACACCGCCATCCAGCTAGCAGGGGGGCCGGTTTCATAAACACGCTTTTAGGCTACACCAGGTAAAGGTTTTATTGAAGGTAGTCCCACGTGCCGACTGCTATTTAAACCCAGCTAGGTTTCGCTTGAGCAAAGTGGGAAGACTTGTTCTCGCACGCTAACGACTAGTCGAACCGAGTTAGTTGTCTTGGCACCGGTACGAGGTAGTGCAAGCGGTTTCAATGTGGCACTAAAATTCCCCGTGCCTAACAATAAATGATTTGGTTCCCGTAACTGGTTGATAAGAATGGCTGGCTGGCGATACTTTATCGGTGCTAGGTTCAACTCTCAGCAGGGATGCCTAACATTCCGTGATTCTGGGCAAATTGCTTAATCTCCCGTAACTGGTCGATAATAAGGGCTGCTGTGTAATATATATATATTTTTGGGGCGCAGCGACACTGGAGTCCTTGGAACCTATTTCTGCTGTAGTGTATAACTCAAGCAGCAGCCGTGGGAATGGGTATTTATTTCCCTTCATTGCACAAAGGCCCGTGCCATATTGCCTATGCTATTTTTGGCGGGGGCTGATTTCAGGTCCCTCTGTTATGACTGTTGTCAGAGCGGAAGGACCTTGAGATAAAAGTGGAACCGGAGCGCTCGGGCAACCCCCCATGTTGTCCGGTGAACAAACATCTACCCCTGTCAGCGTCGGCACTAAGCACCGCGGGAGCTGCTGCTCAGCTCAGGGCCGGCTCTGGGGCGGTCTGACCTGGCATCGGGGCGCCTGTCTTGCCAGTTATATTGGGATAAAAGGCCCTGCTGCCATTTTCATTTCCAGCAATTTGTGGGGAACAATGTTCAGGGAACGGTGATTAACGTTCCGCCTGGCGAGAGCAGAGGCTTGTCTGTTGGCTCTGAGGAAGTGTCTATTCACGGTATGCAGCACTGAGGGTTAGGAGGCCTGCTGCACAGAACACCCTGGTCAAAAAGGAAGATCATCCTGGACTCATTCTGAAGCCATCTGATAACTTCAGCTGGGCTATTCCTGTAATTATCTGGGGACGTCATCCCAAACCATCCTGAAGTATGCCTATAGGGGAAAATATTTAAATGGGATTACTTACTGTAATCACAAAAACTATTCTAGGATGGTGTTCTGATGACTTCTACTGGCAGGGAGTGATTACCTTTTACAACTCCACGAATACTAATTGACAACATCCGAGTGAGTGAGAATTATTCCAGGATGGGTTCTAAACAATTTAAGGATGACTGCAGATTACTTTAGGATGATTCTACAACAATTTCAGGATGACAGTCGATTATTCCTGGATGATCCTATATCTGCTTCAGGATAGAAGTTTATTACTCTTGATGAAGAGGGGGGCAGAGGGTGAAGAAAGAAAGTTTGTTTATGAACTTAAGAGTGAAGCAGCAAGTTGTGGATTCAGGAAATCTGTTGGAGTTTCACGAAGAGGACAGAAATGTCCACCTTCAACCAATGTCTTAGCTTTTGTGCAATGGGAAGCCTGATGATAAAAGGATGGGGTCCCCTTCAAAACTTCAGATAAATAACTTAGGGCAGCAGGAGTGGGCATGGTTCAGAGCAGGGGTACTTTTCTGTAGCTCAAAATCTGCACTAAATGTGAGAATTATAAAAGAGCAAACGTGACTGACAACAGAAATTAAACACAAAGCGCCACCACACAACTGTATTTAGCCCCTGGTCCCTAATGACCGTTATAGCCCAAAGTAGCATTTTTTTAAAACAGTCGAAGAAACTAGCATAGTGAACAGAAATCAAAATTGGAGCCTACAACCAAGTGCTGGGAACAGGACCAACTGATGTAATTATTAGGAGAGTTGAAGATGTCTAAATAAAAGCTGCGGGCGCAGTATTTTAGAAGTTCAGTTTGCTATCATGCCTTCATCTAGTTTGAGCCCCTCACCTGGACCTACAGATTCAGAAATAAAATCACAACTCAAGGCTTTGTGCCAGATTTGCATGCCATTTGTAGCACAAACTCAGCACAAATTGTTAATACATTATAAGCCACCCCCATTGTTCTTCTTGCAGACATCTGTTGAGTAATGATGGAGTCATCGTACGATTATATGATACAAGACCCCATATGTAAAGCTTTAAAACAATGTATAATAATGAATTGTCACCATCCAAGATTGGTTGAATGTTAATTTGAACATTTGTAATATCTTACCAAATAATGCATCAACCTTCTCCTCATCAAGGACAGCTGTTCCAGCATGAGCCTGTGTTACACCTTTTGCAGATGCAAGTTCTTTTGGAGAAAAAAGTATTTCGCTGATACCATTGAGAAGAAAACCTGCACTGTCCCGAGCTGCCTTGGCTTCCTCCAAAGTGTGTGCAATTTTCTCTATGGAACAAGAACATCTCTGACCCAAGCATAGGATCGGAGGAACATGGCGGCCGGCGAGTAGCGGGTGGCGGAGGCTCCTGAGGGTCTGGAACAAGATGCGAGTCTAAGTATTTATGCTTGAAAAAACATTGCGCTGTATGATTCGTCAACCCTGGAATCTACTGTGATGCTTATTAGCCATTATTAGTCATTATTTAAGAGAAAACTAGGAAATATAATTGGAAGAAAACAAAAGTGTCTACGAGGTCCATACCTAGGTTGGGTGGAGAGAAGAGGACGCGGGTGGTCCAGTGAATATTTTGAGCAGATTCTTCTGTTTCGGCAGCCCTTGTTGGTTTTTCTGTGGAGGCGGGAGCCTTTGTGGTTCTCGGCGTGTTCCTGCTAGCCTGGAGCCGACGATTGGAGGAGTCCCGGTTTTGCCAGGACATCAGGTTACCGGTTTCGTTGCAGGCGAGGTCGGCGGGGGGCTGCCGATGTCGAGTGCGACCTTGAAGCCGCTTTGGGCATGAGCTGCACGGGAGCTACATCGTGGGAGGAGTGCTGTTGCTGTCCTTCCAGGGCGGGAGAGGTAGGGGCAGCACAGCCGGAAAAGTGATTCAAGGTCAGTTTCAGAATAAGGTGGCGGCATAGCAAGGAGGTGGGGTGTGTGAAGTTAGAGAGCGGTGCAGTGTTTCTGAAAGACCTTCTTCTGAGCAAAAAGCAGAGGTTATACCAAAAGGGAGTATTAACCGTCATTGTATGATAACAGATGCAAGAAATTTGGGCTGGAGGCAAAGTAGGTACTCCTTAAGGAGTGCTAAATTAAAATCACATATGGTTGATTATCAAGCAGATGCAGATTCAAAAACTGCAGAAAAGGTGGGAAATCATCATTTTAAACGGAAAAAGAATCTGACAGTACAAAACTGTAAAAGACAAAAATCCGGCGAAATTGGCAATTTCTAAAAAGAAAAAGAGCACTGCTTCTTCTAGAGACCTCACAAGTTAACACCCTCTCTAAAAAGCTATTTTAAAATAGCTCCAACTACTTTAGTATTAAAGCCACTATCTCGGTTAGTCAGCTTAGATAAATTAGACCAAAACGCCCTATTGTCTAACTTTCCTATTGACAACAGATACTCTCCGTTATTGGACGAGGTTGAAGTATCAGCATTGAAGATGGCTGATGAAATCAATAAACCTGAAAATATGGTGGAGGTGGAGCCCCCGGATTATTATTAGGCTTGGGCTAAAATTCCATTCCGCTTGCGGAAATTGCGATAATTTGAAATTTTTGCGTTCCGCGGAGAGCGCGAAAATGTCAATTTACGCAATCCGCATTTTACCGGAAATTTTTTGCTTGCTCGCACTGTAAAATAATACATTTTCGCGTGCGCGCGATCGCCTTAACTGAATCCCCGCATTCGCCAACAAGTTTTCCCGATCCGGTCGCGTTCTCCACGAGATGTTAGATTGTTGGTAGCCATTTGCGCTATCTGGCGACAGTTCGCGCCCGCATTAATGTCATTCGTCTCGCGATCACGTCTTTCTTCTCGTGATCATGTCTTTCTTCTCACGATCACGTCTTTCTTCTCGCGATCATGCACCGCGAGACAAGTGAAAACAAGATGGCCGCGTCCGTGAGCAACCGCATGGGTATGTTGGCGAGCCGCAACCACACAGAAAATACCGCAAACGGGTGGGAGAAAAACTTCCGCATCTTAGCGATATTTCCGCGTGTTTGCGGAGATTTTTTTACATTTTCGCGATAATTTGCGAAAGTGAATTTCGCAAATTCCGCCCACCCCTAATTATTATATGAAGATTCTGGAAAATTTGGGGAGAAAAAATGATGGAGCTCCTTGTGCGATATGTTACAAGCCCTTGTTAAAGAGATTAAGGAGAGATTTGCCATCTCGGAGGGGAATCAAGTGGACATTAAAAACTCATGCGAAAAGTTAGAAGTTAAAATCGATTCACTTGCTACTAGAACAATGGCACTAGAATTATCTGTAACCGAGCTAACAAATCAGGTGGAAGAAAATAAAAAGACTATAGTGGCTTTAAAGGGAAGAAATCTAGAGACACAAGATAAGTTAGAATCATTAGAAAATTCTCAGAGGAGAAACAATATACATTTACTCAAAGTTCCGGAAGGAGTAGAAGGAAGTAATATATAAGAGTACGTGGCAAAACTAATAAAGAAAGCAACACAGATTGAGTGCTCAAAAGAGGCTTTAATGGCGGATATTCAGAGGGTACATGGGGATCTCTTTAGGCTCAATCCTAATAAAACAAGGCCGAGGAAAATTTTGGTGCATTTTTTTACGTACACTCTGAAAGAGGAAATTCTTAATAAGGCACTAAAATTAAATTCTTTGATTGTGGATGTTGTAACTTTTCAGATTAGATCAGATGTTTCTGCAATCACGGCCTCACGGCAATGGGAGTTGGGGAAATTGTTGGAACCATTCAAAAAAGTGGGTGCCACTGCACAACTAAAATTCCCAGCCTCATTGAAAGTAATGCACAATAATAGCATGAGGACTTTTAGAAGAGTTGATGAAGCTGAATACTTTTTACAGTGCAATTCAGGGGAAGATTAAGGAAAAGTAAAAAGAATAATACTTAGCCTATGAATGAATGTAAGAATTTAAATAACTAAGCTCCTGACCCAAGAAGAGGTGCCCCATAGGCCTAGGGAGTGGCCGTGCAGGAGATGAAGGGGGGTTCTTCGAGGGGGGGGGAATCACATGAAAAGGGGTGGGGGAGCACTGGGTGGGGAGCAGCGGGACAAAATGAAAAAAAAAAAAATAGTTTCGGTCCAAATCGCCAATTTATTATAATAGAGTTTTAGAAGGATGAGTAACCAAAGAAATGGCCGGCCCTAAGGTTGATCAGAATTTTAAGTTGAAGGTGCTTTCCTTGAATCACAATGGTTTGAGGTCAAAATATAGAATATAAAAAATAGTTCAATACCTAAGAGACGTACCAGAGCAGATTCTCATTCTGCAAGAAACTCATTTGTTAGAGGATGAGTTGAGATCTCTTTTGAAGACCTAGAAAATGGATCCAAACTGTTTGTACATCTCAAACATCCTACTAAAGGAGTTGCTATAATTTTTTTTTTAAACCCAACTATATCTCTGAGTATAGTACGGTGGATAAAATGGGGAGGTGGGCTATCGCTGGGATTAAATGCCATTCATCTAAGTTTACAGTGGCAGGATATTATGGACCAAATACGGATGATCCAGGACCTTTCTCCAGTCTGTTGTCTGAGTTATTGAAATACACAAACCCGTTAGTCTTGTCTGGTGATTTTAATGCTGTCCTGGATCCGACTCTTGATAAATCAGAGTAGTAGAGCCATTGTAAATCATAAAACGGCAGTTTTGATTAGAAATACAATGAAACTATTTGCATGGTACGATGTGTGGAGAAACAAGATGGGTAAGAAAAGAGGATATACTTTTCATAATAAAAAATTACAATCACAAATCTAGGATAGATTACTTTCTGTTGAGTTTACCATTACAGAAATGGGTGCAGGCTATTACTCAGGTTGGGGAACATCTTCCCGATCATTCTGTCTCTCTAACTCTTAGCATTCCAGCAAGGTTATCCCCCAGAAGATGGACGGTAGAGCGTGCCATCTTTCTGGAGGAAGAAGTAATTGAGAGATTAAGATCAGAAACAGAGGCTTTTTTTCAAATAAATATGGGTAGCGCCCCGATTCACATAGTTTGGGATGCGTATAAATGTTTTCTTAGGGGTGTAATTACATCTATACAGTTTGTTAGACAACAAAAATATAAGGAGGAAATTGACAGAATAGAAAAAGAAATACAAGTAAGTGAGAATTACATCAACTCACACCAACTTTCCTTGTTAGATAATAAAATGCTAACCAGTATACTATCGTCGAGATCAAACTTAACAGCAATTCTCGAGTCAAGACTGAAAAGGAAATGGGAAGCCAGCAAAATAGCCCACTTCGAATATGGAGAAAATTGTGTGAAACTCCTGGCATGGAAGTCTAAACAAGATCTGGACAGAGGAATAATTAGGGAATTGAATTCTTCCATTCCAGGAGTTACACTTTATTCCCCCGATGAGATTGAAAAGGCTCCTCAATCTCATTTTGAAGAAGTATATCGTGAAGATCGCAAGGTTCAAATAGAAGAGATAGAAGCCTGGCTGGGCCACACCTCTATTAAAGATTTTCCTGATGATAACTCACGGAATATGGATTTACCGATCTCGGAGACTGAGATTGGGAGAATCATTGACTCGGGTAAATCTGGGAAAGCCGCAGGCCCGGATGGGTTACCTGCGGAATTGTAAATTCTTTTAAGAGAGGTCCTCACTCCGGTTTTGAGGTTATTATTTGCCCATGTATTTTAAAAAGGGGGAGACCTTCCTCCGTCATGGAATGAAGCTCCTGTCTCCCTAATTCTTAAACCTTCTAAATCACCAAGATCTTGTGATTACTATCTGTTGTAACCAAAATTTCGTCCCAAGGGCCACACTTACCGGTGGCCCGCAATGTAAGTCAAATAATGAGCAGTTGGGCAACGTAGAAGGTTCAAGCGTTTATTGGCCAGACAGAAAACTCTACATAGAGGAGCCTCATCGATCCTCACCCAGGAGGTGCGCCAAGGAAGACTGCTGGCTCCTTCACAAACTCATACTTTTATACATTATCAGCGCAACATACAAAGCCTTACAAGTGGAAAAGTACCAGCCCGTCCAGGCGCTCCTAATGAGCTCATCCTATATCTAGTTTCAGCGATACAAAAAGGGTTACTATCTTTAAGAATAGAAGGTCGGCCGGGTGACTCCCTTCTCGTCCCAGGTTCAGAAGGAATTTTGCTTGGTACTCCCTTTTAGCAGATGTGACCTTGCTTCTCGGTCGTAAATACAATTCAGCCTGTCTTCTAAACTGGTGTGTGCTAAATGAGGAAAATATGGGCTCAGGGAACCACGTGATCGACGAGAGAGTTAAGGGCCAAGATGGCCGCGGTTCTGTTTTCGGCCCTTTTCGTCGTACTAACTTATAATTACGAAGAGGCGCCTTATTACGGGACTAAATCAAAGAAGCTAATTTTAGTTACGCTATGCTAATCATATATTTTAATTTGAATCCTTCAGAACAGCCCTTTTAGCATAGTGTAGCTAAAATAAATTTTAAAAAAATGACTACTCCTCAAAAATGCCCTCATGTATTTGCATAATATCATGAATTTCTTTCTGGGTCATCTGGGCATTCGCTTGAGCATGGGTAGGTGGGGACTTAGGTATTGCAGAGCGAAATTGGGTGGCACAATAAGAACAACAAGCAGGACCGCACTGGATACAAATACAGCAGGTAAAAAGGAAACCCACTATACCCAATAGGACCATGAATAGTTTCCACCCCCAAGTGGTCAGGAGGTCCCAGAACCTGGTTGACAGGGACCAGGTACCAGTCTCCGTATGGATTTCTGATGCCAGTCGGTGGAGTTTCTGAATGGCTAAATGAACCGAAGGGGCGGAGTCAGGTATATATATACAACAGGAGCTCCCGATCACCCGGCATGCTCCTCCGCGATCGGCCAATATAACATCCAGAACAAGACGATTTTGAAGGGTCACAAGCCGGGTCGCCTGAAGCTCAACAGTGATATTAGTCAATATCCCGGCAGTGGTATTGACCACTCCTTCCACCACCCTGGACAGCCTCCTAATTTCCTTACTAGTTAGGATAGGGCCCCATATAGGTAGGACCCCTTTCATAATATCTACGAAGTGTTGGGCCGGGGTATCTGTTTGATCAGTGACATCATTCTCAGTGGACGTGGATAACAGACTTCTTTTGTTCAATGAATGGGATTTGTGATAATCCGATAGGGCAATATAAACAGGAGGATAGAGGAAGGACAGATAACACCTGCCTGACCATCCCCCTGGGAAGCCAGGTGTAAGCATTTTCCCCACATACGAAATATATGTTCGGGGGAGTCAATATTGGCGGACTACTAAAAGTCCGTAATCGATAAGTGTAATTGCATCTGGATACAAAAGGAGGATGACGTATTTAATACAGGGACTGGTATAATCTTGTCTTCCGAGACATTGCGTTCCTGGAAATATCTGAAGTATTCGGTAAAATTGAAGGATACAAAATCTAATATCTCATCCCTTAGCCAAGTATCATTCTCATGGTCCATGTACACATTCATGCAGGCTGTTGGATCTAAAGTGCCGTCAGTACCTTCTGCATTTGGAGTGAACCCCTGATGCCTCTCTATGTAGGCCAATATTAAGTCATAATCTTTCTCTGAGAACCTGTGTGCGTCTACAGTATAATGCTCGTATATCATAGACAACAATCTAAACCAAGCTTCACAGCTCCCTAAATGTGACAACGGCATTGAAATAAACAAATCATGTTTATACATTACTGAAGGGAGGAGGCCACATACCCAGCAATCGGTAACATTCGTGGAACTGTGGGTTTGATGCAACATTTCTATGAAGGCATTATGTACATAGGTCTGGCGATGCCTCTCTTTCTGAGGGGCCAAAGTCTGAAAATGGTGTTCCTTAAGAGTGGGGGTAGATAACACCAGGGTATGGTCTGGGTGGCGGAATTCTAGATAAATGAACAATCCTAAACATAATAGAAATGACACAGCTATTATAGAAATAAACACAATTTTAGCACGCAAACTCCATGTTGAAAACATTGGTAAATGTGGGTATCTAGGGCGAGGGATTATGGGACGTTCTTCTTCAAGGGCAAAATGAGCAATGGGATACATTCTCACTAAAAGTCCAGTTCTAAGCTCGGGAAACAAAAAGAGTTTACAAGCAGTCCAATCTGCCGGAGGGTGCTTCTTTCCTTTGTCCGTGTTAGAGCCTCACAGGCAGACTCTTAATGTTTCAAACAAAAATAATTAAAAAAAAATAAAAATCAAGGGTGCAAAAACTTCTCGCGTGGGAGCTGCACTTGACGCAACTCTGGCCGAAGAGGAAGGTCACCTGGGCCCCTTTTATCAATCAGTGTCTCTACCTTCTTTCTGAACAGGGCTATTACTCAAAGTTCCAAGCCCTCCACGAGTTCAGTCCAGTGTTTATATGATCCCCAGGTTCTTTAGCTCAGACTTCACCCATTGTAGGCCGGACCGGGGATCTCATTCCGTTTGCGGGGCCGCAGGTGGTATCGAGTGTGACCAGGGGTCTCAGGATTCACAAACAAGATGGGCACAGTGGGATCAGATAAGGAACAAGGCGTGCGGCCCTCCTGGTCACGCGTTTGGTCCCCAGGCAGGGCCTTATCTACCACAGCTGACTCCGAACTTATGGCCCTCTCTCCCTGCCCTTCCGCTTCTCCGTGGGCTTCGGGGGAGGGTGATTCTTCGGTGTCGTGCTCACCTCTGTGTCGTACGTTTTCCTCCTGGTCCTGACAATCTTCGGGCAAGGGAAGCGGGACACGCTTCAAATGGGAAACATGAATCCAATGCTGTTTCCCTTCGACCTTTACCGCCGTCCTTGTGGCCAGAAGCACTTGATGTGGCCGGGTCCAGCGGGGTTCCAAGCTCGACTTCCGCTGATAGTTCCGAATTAGGACCCACTGACCTGGCTCGATGCTGTGTCCGGGGCCTTCCGGCAGAGGCTGCAGTACTGCTGAAATCTGTTGGTGGATAGAACGGAGATCTTTAGTTAACGCATAGAGGTAGTCGGCTAACATAGGATACTCAATATCCCTGAATGACTTGGGCCCGGGCACCCCCCATACATTGGCAGGTCTCCCAAAAACCACCTCGTAAGGGGAAATCCCACTCCGAGAATGAGGGGTCGTTCTTACAGACAACAGGGCCAATGGTAGAAGATCGGGCCATTTCAAGCCGGTCGTGTCCTGTAGTTTAGCTAATTTTAATTTCAGGATCCCATTATATTTTTCAACTAGGCCTGCTGATTGAGGGTGCCGCGCGGCGTGAAACTTCTGTCGTATGGACAAACCCTTAAATACATGTTGAACTAAATTAGCATTAAAGTGTGTCCCATTATCACGCCAGATCACTCGTGGTAACCCACATCGGGGAAAGAACTCTTTTATTAAGGCTCTCGCAGTTGCTATAGCTGTGTTTTCTCTAGTGGGGTACGCTTCTACCCATTTACTGAAGGTACAGACTACCACCAGAACGTATTTGAGGTTGTTAACCCGTTCCAGCTGTATATAGTCCATTTGGAGTACCTCAAAAGGCAAGGTGGGTGGGGCAAAACTACCTGACAGAACAGGAGTACCACCCCCCAGGTTATGTTGAAGGCAGACCATACAATGTTGGACCAAATTCCTGACCGTTTTTTGGATATTGGTGTTGTACCATACAGGGTCCAATATCGCGCAAATGCCTCGAACCCCGACGTGGGCGGGACCATGTGCCATGGCTACCACCGCATTCACAAATGCATTCGGTAGTAGCCATCTGCATTTTTCTGACAGGTCCGTCCAACACCCATTCTCGTCTAACCACCCCACCTGCTCCTGCCAATACTGCAGTTCCTCTGGGGTGACCTCCTGCTGCAATTCTTTCACACTATCTACAGTGTTTCGAAAAATGTCTGCTTCTACCATCCTTCTGCACTGGCTAACCACAAACATGGAGGGGGTGTCAGACTGGGCAGTTTCTTTAGCAATCTTATCTGCAAAAGCATTTCCCCTCCCAACATCATCAGTTACAGCCTTATGGGCACTACATTTTACAATAGCAAGGGCTTCTGGCAAAGGTAATGCAGCCAGCAGTCGCTCGACCAATTGTCCATGCTTTATCTTTTCACCATGGGATGTAAGAAACCCTCGTTCTGCCCACAACCTCCCAAAACTATGGGCTACACCGAAAGCGTATTGGCTAACGGTGTAGACGTTCAGCCTCAATCCCTTACCCAATTCACACGCCCTCAGTAGTGCAATTAATTCAGCCGCTTGGGCTGAATGATATGGTACTTTGGCCGTCTCGACCACGGTCTGCAAGGTGGTAATTGCATAAGCCGCAACCGTAGTACCGTTGGGCAATCTAAAACATGAGCCGTCAACATACAATTCCCCTTGGGGTTCAGATAAAGGGGTGTCTGTTAGATCTATCCGGCCCTTTGTTTCTTCTTCAGTCCGAAATATGCAATCATGTACATCCTGGCCACTTTCTCCTGAGGGGAGGGGAGGGGTAGCAATGTGGCAGCATTCAGAGTGACGCATCTCTTGATCGTTATGTGAGGTGCAAACAGGGTCAATTCGTACCCCGTAAGACGCGCACTGGTTAAGTGCTGCGTCTGTGTCCTGTTTAACAATACGTCCACAGCGTGTGGTACCATCACTGTGAGATCCGTATTTAGGACCAGCCCTTCCGATTGCCTGATCGCCACCGCTACAGCGGCCGTGGCTCTGAGGCAGCTGGGAAGCGCTCTGGCGACATTGTCCAAAACCGCCGAAAAATATGCACAGGGTCTTTGCTTACCTCCAAAGTCCTGTGTTAACACTGAAAGCGAACAACCGTCCACCTCATGCACGTAGAGCACAAAAGGCTTCCGGTAGTCTGGGGTGCCAAGCACAGGAGCAGAACATAAAGCAGCCTTCAAAGAAATAAAAGCCATTTGACACTCATCAGTCCAGGGTAGAGGTTCATGCACATCTTTGGTGATTAGATACAAGAAAGGTTTAGTAATAAGAGAGTAGTTAGGGATCCATTGGCGACAGTAAGAGGTTATACCAAGCAAAGCACGGACATCAAGTTGCGTGCGAGGAACAGACATGTTTGTAATGGATGCAATACGCTCCGAGGTCAATCGCCTTCCCTCCTTCGACAGGAGATGACCAAGGTAGGTCACCTCCGGTCGACAATATTGGAATTTTGACAGTGACACCTTGTTACCATTTCTCGCCAGATGCTGTAGCAAATCCACTGTTGCCGTCCGGCAGCCCTCCTCAGTATCAGAGGCCACCAGGAGATCAACAACATACTGGAGTAATACATTACCTGGCCGCAAGCTCAACGTGTCTAGTATCTTTTTCAGTGCCTGACTATAAATACTGGGGCTCTCCGTATACCCCTGGGGGGCGCAACAGAATCTGAAGCTACGGCCCCCTAATGAGAAGCCGAAAAGATAGCGGCTATCTGGACGTATAGGGATACTAAAGAAAGCATTCTTCAAATCTATTACTGAGAAAAATTGTGCGGTTGGAGGAATCCTCGTCAAGATGGAATTAATATCAGGTACCACAGGGTACTGGGGTACCACGATCTTATTGATCTCTCGTAGGTCAATCACAAATCGATAGGTATCAGCATAATCAGGAGTCTGTTGCACCGGGGCTCGTTTAAGAATCAGAAGAATAGGGCTATTACACGTGTTGGAGGCCGTTTCTTCCACTACTCCGGTTTTAATCCAATCATGAATGATGGCCATTAGAGCTCGTTCCCCAGCAGGGGCAATTTTATACTGGGGAATTTTCGGCAACTGGGCATTCTGTTTGAAAGTAATCGATACTGGGGAAATTTGCAAATGGCCCACATCGGTGTCTCCAGTCGCCCAGAGGGTTTTCGGGATGCACGCCAGTTCTGGTGGTAGAGATTCTGTTTTAGATAAGCATTGCGCGGAGAGGGGTGAAGGG
The DNA here is from genome assembly GCF_964204655.1 of Triturus cristatus. NCBI lineage: Eukaryota > Metazoa > Chordata > Amphibia > Caudata > Salamandridae > Triturus > Triturus cristatus. The sequence continues at coordinate 713,625,277 of NC_140593.1, read as the reverse complement.
TCTTTTATGGTCAAGTAAACCCCGTCCGGGGAACAATAGATGCGAGCATGCAATCTTTTCAATATGTCCATGCCTAAAAGGTTCTCTCCACACTGGGAGGTCAAAAAAAAAGGTGAGTCTATTGATACCGGCCCCAGGGTAAGGGGAAGCGGTTGCGAGATGGGGCTTACCACCGGAGTTCCAGAAAACCCCACGGACACATTATTCTGGCCAGACAGAGCAGCCCCTGGGACTAGGGCACGTGAAACAGAACTGTTCATGGCCCCTGTGTCAACTAGGAACTTACCTGATGAGTTCAACAATCGCGCATGGCTTGATCAATTGGAATCGACACCTGCCCCTCACTCTGTCTTTGGCTGTCCTATGCTTGAGAGTAACCTGATCGCTCGCCTGTCATGTAATCGTCATTGTAATACTGCTTCCCCTGACTGTGGTCAAAACAATTCTGACCAGTCTCACCTTGAGCCGTATGCTCCTGTCTCGTAGATCCCCCCTCGCTGTCCACCAGTCCGCCCCCTTCCTCGACCTCTTGGAACACTGTTTTGTTCATATAATAACGGACACTGGGCTCGCCAATGCCCCTCCTGTTTGCAGAAGGCACATTGATTTATTCCCAAGTCCGTCCGTCCCATCGTCTGTGCTGGGCCCACCCCTCTTGGAGCGAACGTCTGCGATCCTCGTCCTCTCCCTCGTCCCCTTTCTACTTGCTGTAAAAATACTCGAGTCTTCAGGTCCTTTGACTTCTTTTCTGTCCTATCCTTGCTTTCATTCTCACGGTGTTCATAATATTGAGCCATACTCAATATTGTTGAAGGGGTAGTAGTTGTCCAGGTGCTTTCAGCAGCCTGCAATCGAGCCGAGACCTCTGGCAACAGATTGGTCACGAATCGATTCACGAACAGCCGTACCCCTCCTTCAGTGGCCAGGTCCTGTCCACTGAAATCAATAAAAACCCCTTCAAATCTCGTAAAGAAATCTGACACACTCTCATCTTTCTTCTGCTTGCAGGCTGTCACCTTCCGGGGAGGGATCAGTGAATGCATATAAGTTATTATCCTGTCAGGAAGGGCCAATATTTCCGCCCGGGGCTTATTCCCTGGTTTACGATCTCCATCCCACTCCCGTAGCTGCTCCCAAGTTCCCCCAAATTCGGTTGCATGGTCCTGATCGTGTACCTGGCGCCAAATGTCCACCGGTACTAATAAAGCAAAGAATAGTTCAATGTCCGCCAATGTCATTACTGCGGAGCAAGCCGCTTCAGTAAGCTCTTTGTGGTACGCGGTAGGATTCTTCCTGGGATCTGGTAACTGACTTTTTAGTGACAACACCTCACTTCGTTTCCAGGGGGTATACACCCATTGTTCCTGGAAACGCGCCTCCACTCTGGGACGAGTAACTACCCCGAGGGCGTCTACCACTTCCGTAACTTCTGGATGGTAGATGGGGTGTACTTCCGGCATAGGGTAATGGGATAGCCCCGTAGGATTAGTCGACTGCAGACGGGTTCTATACGCCACCAAGGTCTGCACATTCCCATACACTTCTTCTGGGGTAAGGCGGGATCTATGGGTTTGTGTGACGATATCGTATAATATCGCCGGGGCCCTTCCCTCCGTGTGCACCTGCTCCCATAATGATATAAGGCGGTTCGCCATATGTTCTAATGCATGCTGTTGCATTACCGGCTCGTAATCTCTCATGGTGCTCCAAATATCTGATAATGAATAAATGGGTTGCCGTATCCATTGGGATGCCTGTACAGCAATAGTTTCTTTTTCTTCTGTTCCCAAAGCCGAACGAGTAAACAACCTTTTACCCTCAGCTAAGGGAACCGGACGTGTCGGAGTAGTGGCAGCTGCTACTGGCGTAGTACTCGCGGAGGAGGAGGGCAGGACAGAAGGGGAAGTCATTGACCCGGGTGGCAGCTGTGTTGTCCCAGCTGCTGCGGCTGTTAACAGTGCTGGTAACATAGTAATCACCTCTGACACTGATGTGGACAGTCGGGAGAGTTCTGTCAAAGGAGAGGAACTGGGGGGAGCTGGAGGGGCTGAGGCCCCCGAGGTTCCTAAGGACGCGGCCGTGGCCGGAGCCAAGACTCCGGTCACCTCCGGATACAGCCGTTGGGGCACATAAGGAGGCGGTGGCAGTATATCCAATAAGTCTTCTATCTCATCTTCAGCATTGGGTCGAGTCACATAGCTCTTATCTACCTTCAATCGGAATTCACGGTTCATACAGTCTATTCCCTTTTCTGCTCGAGACCTATCATAAGCTATGGCCTTCTGAGTCACGTTCTGTCCAGCCTTAGCCCTGGATTGCTTCTCCTCCCTTATCCGCCGCTGCTTGGATTCTTTCAGCCACGAACCCAGGGCATCAAACATAGCCTGGCGGCTACGCCTGGAGAACAGTTGTTCCTATAAGAAAGCAATCTTTTTCTCATCAAACAAGCCAGTCTTTCGCCATTGCAATTCTTCGTTACTTTTAGTATACTTATGCCACAGAGTACAAAACAATAAAGGGGTAATTCCATGCTTCACATACATATAGTGGCTAGGACTGCCTTCCGGCGGGGCAGGCTGACTCTCAGCCAGCTGAGAGTCACCTGTCCGACAGCAACAGCTAAAACAATTCAACTTACTAAAACAAGGCATGGTGATTGGTTCAGTACAGACACAAATGACATAAACCACAACCAAGAGTTACAACCCTTACTACCACCATCAGTGAGCCAGTCTCTCACTAATCCGTAATGTTTCCAACAATAGACATCCCCGACTACACCACAGATCCTCTCACTGCCTTCCTGGTTCACCACTGAGGCTTGTCCCGAGGAGGTCTGTGCCTCACCGCGGATGTGTCTCGTGGCTACCCAGCTCGGGTCGTGAGTCTCCCAGGTGCAATCGGGCTACATTCCGCACGCGGTTTATCAAATCAGAAAAAAGGGCCCATCAAATCGTACCAAATGTACATGTACTTTCAAATCAATGCCCAGCCATACCATTCGGGCTTCAAACCAACAGTGGCACCGCTCTCCAGCGCCTGCCTCAAAATCAATGCACCGGCCTAGAGCCTGTGCTTCAAATGCAACTACACGCTCCACCTCGCGTGCTTCAAAATCAAAACGTGCACTGCTTATAATCAGTGCTTCAAATCAAAATTCTACTCACCGGGTGCACCCTGGTACGAATGTCCGTTCTTCGCTGCCAACTCCTCTCGACCAACGCGGTCCGTTTCTTGGGTTGAGCCCGTAGGACCCCGGTGAAGGGTGACTAGCAGCAGAGGGCATCCCACTCGAGCGCGCAGAGCGAAACCCTCGAGCTCGTCCTCCGCCCACCCGGCTAAGACGCCCTCGAACCTACCACCCGATTACGGGGGAGGTCAGACCCTATCACGGGGTCCCTTCGTGGTCGCCAACTGTTGTAACCAAAATTTCGTCCCAAGGGCCACACTTACCGGTGGCCCGCAATGTAAGCCAAATAATGAGCAGTTGGCAACGTAGAAGGTTCAAGCGTTTATTGGCCAGACAGAAAACTCTACATAGAGGAGACTCATCGATCCTCACCCAGGAGGTGCGCCGAGGAAGACTGCTGGCTCCTTGACAAACTCATACTTTTATACATTATCAGCGCAACATACAAAGCCTTACAAGTGGAAAAGTACCAGCCCGTCCAGGCGCTCCTAATGAGCTCATCCTATATCTAGTTTCAGCGATACAAAAAGGGTTACTATCTTTAAGAATAGAAGGTCGGCCGGGTGACTCCTTTCTCATCCCAGGTTCAGAAGGAATTTTGCTTGGTACTCCCTTTTAGCAGATGTGACCTTGCTTCTCGGTCGTAAATACAATTCAGCCTGTCTTCTAAACTGGTGTGTGCTAAATGAGGAAAATATGGGCTCAGGGAACCACGTGATCGTAGTTCCTACACGACGAGAGAGTTAAGGGCCAAGATGGCCGCGGTCCTGTTTTCGGCCCTTTTCGTCGTACTAACTTATAATGACGAAGAGGGGCCTTATTACGGGACTAAATCAAAGAAGCTAATTTTAGTTACGCTATGCTAATCATATATTTTAATTTGAATCCTTCATATCGACCCATCTCTCTGCTCAATAATGATTATAAAATCTTTGCAAAAATATTGGCAGAGAGGTTGAATGGGGTAACAGAGTGTCTTTTGCGTAGGGATCAAAAGGGTTTCGTTAAAGGTAGAGGAATATATGATCTCATTTATAACTTGATTGGAGCATTAGATCTAGCCACTATATATAAACTCCCCTTAGCCATAATAGCGATAGACGCTACAAAAGCTTTCGATAGTTAATTGGGTTTATTTACAATTTATATTAAAATATAATTTAGGAAATCACTTTTGTAGATCGGTCTCTTTGCTATATAAGGCACCAATGGCAAGAATTTTAGTGAATGGGATGCTGTCTGCTCCGGTTAAGATTCAAAGAGGCACTAGACAGGGCTGCCCCCTTTCGCCTATGCTTTTTAATCTATATATTGAGCCTCTAGATGAGAAAATTAGACAGAACCCAGATATACAATCTTTCAGTTTTAAGGGATGGGATAAAAAAGTGGCCTTATACGCTGACGATTTAATGGTTTTTACTCCGGACCCAAACATTTCAATCCCATTAATATATGATGAAGCAAGAAAGTTTGGGAAGATATCGGATATGAAATTAACGCTACTAAAACTGAATGTATGGTATGGAATGTGAGTACTTGTGTGTACCCGATAAAGAAGGTAATTAGATTCTTGGATATTCTAATATCTCAAAATATTGATGAGATTCCAGAATTAAATCTTCAAAAGATTACTAAGGAAATAGAAAGTTCCTTGTCAGGATGGGCGTACTTGCCATTAACTTTGATAGGCAGAGTAAATGTAATAAAAATGATGCTTTTGCCAAAGTTAATTTTCCTATTTCAGAACATCCCTTTGTCTTTTAATGAAAACAGCTTAAGATCTCTTCAGTCTAAATTTAATTCCTTCATTTGGGCCTCAAAAGTGATTAGAATATCGTGGAAAAAGTTACGTAGGAAAAAGAATAAGGGGGGGGGCTATGCCTACCAGATTTAGTTCTATATGCTAGGGCTTTTTCCTTGAGGGCAGTAAAATTACTTTTGGATACTCCGGATGACTCCGATGTAGGACTGATGTTTAATGTGATGCTTTTAGACATTGATAATGGAAGTCAAGGTTTTCTATACAAATTCTGGGACCCGAGATTTTTTTTAAAAAGTCTGATTAAAAGTTTTACGGGAATTTGCTGCCAAATGGGCAAAGATCAGAAAAATTCTGAAGATTAGTTATTTTTGTGCCTTTGCTCCCATTTGGAACGCTCCGGGCTCACCGGGATGGACTAAAGATTCTATGTCGTATCCCCTGATAGATGCTGGTCTTTGATGTTGGGGTCAATTAGTATCAGGAAAATCTTTGTTATCATGGCAAGATTTTTGTACGCTTACGGAGAACAGACTTTCAAAGTTTAAGTATTGGCAATTAAGAAGCTGGCATCAGAATTGCGGGTTTCAGGTGGGCAGAGAAAATGAATTAGAAAATGCACTTTGGAAAAAAATTGGGGAAAAGGAGATATCGACTTATTATTGGTTAATGCTGGACCTGGAGGAAGGAGAATTAAATTTACCGACGGAGTTATGGGGAGAGTGCTTGCCTGGCATTCCGTTGAATGATATATGGCAAGTATCTCATGACATCTTGTATACTACGGTGCAGCCTGCATATCTGAGAAGGAACCATATTTTTTGTGTTCAGAGTGTATTGGTCTCCTCAAAAGTTATCGAAGTTCTCAAAAGGTCCAGCTCCAAATTGTCCAAAATGTCTCCTTGCTGAAGCAGATGATATTTGTATGTTCTTGAATTGCCCTAAGTTACACCATTTTATGGGAGGAGATTAATAAAGGTATTGGAGAAATATTGGGTCTGGACATTCAGGTAAGCCCTTTTTTTAGTATTTTTTGGTATTTTACCATAATATAAGTTGCTCTCTAGATGGGAAAATAAGTTATGTTTATATTTGATTTTGTTGGCAAGAAGAGAAATTTGTAAAGTGGATAAGAGATGTATCCCCGACTTTTTTAGATTGGGTTATTTCCATTAGGTATGCAATAAGATTAGATAGTTAAATTGGAGAGACAAATCATGAATAACAATAGGAACAATAGTTTTGATTTTTGGGAACCGTGTGAGTCTTGGTTGGGTAATCTTGATTGATGAAGACACGGGTCCAATGATTAAGCCTTTACACTGTAAATACTTTACCTCCTTGGTTCTGTAGGTTGTCCAGGATACAGAACGTATATATTTATATTGAGGTTTTGTGTAAAGCATCTCCAATTGATTACAGAGTGCTTCAATTGGTGCTGTCTAAGAGGGAGGCCATAGGACTGATTCTACCAGCTCTGATCTATCTATTGGCGAATGAGGACTTAAAAAAATACACAGAAAAAAAAAACAACATCTCTGAACCATGAAGGATCATTTGAGTCCTTCACCAACTGCAGCATATCAGTCTGCAAAAGTAACACAACTATTAACTATTTGCCATCATGTTAGGTTACATTCTAAACAATATATATATATATATATATATATATTATCTACTGGCGGTCGCCAGTAGATAGTTATAGTTAGGACCGTGTTTCCATAGGAAACCTGAAAATTCTATTTTGAATAACTTTGGCGCCGGTTGACGAATCCTCGCAAAATTTTCAAAACAAATGGGACGCTCCGCTCAGCTCCTACCCTGAAAGTCTGGGGGTGATTCGTCAAGTGGGGGCCGAGAAAAAAGGGGGTCCCAAAACAGACTGCATCAGGAAGATTTAATAAACTTACCAAGTTTGGAACAGCAACTGAATGATGAACAAAAACAAATTCATGAGGAAGTCACAAAACAAATTGATCATGGATTACTACATGAAAATAAAGAGTGCTCATGCACATCGTTTGAACCAATCAGAATGTATGTGAGTGGACAAGCCAGAACTGGAAAAAGTTTCTTGATTAAAGTAATTAGAAGTTACCTACAGCAAAAAACAGATTCAACTTTGTCTTGTGTTGTTACTGCTCCAACTGGTTAGCAGCATATAACATAAAAGGAATTACCCTCCATCATTTGCTAATGTTACCAGTAGAGCACGAGAATAAAATACAATACCACAAGCTAACAGGAGAAGCATGTTTTGAAGTTTCAAGAGTGTTGAAGAAAATGCAAGTTCTCATCCTTGATGAGGTAAGCATGGTATCAAACTTAATGCTTGCCTTTGTGCATTTAAGAATGCAGCAAATTCTAAAGACAAACTATGACGTGCTATTTGGAGGAAAACATGTTATAGTTTTTGGGGATCTTCTGCAGCTCACTCCAGTTAAAGGACAACCAGTATATCAAACCCTTACACATGAAGACATGAAAAAGTCATTAGGAAGTATAGGTAATGTGAATATTTGGACATACTTTGAGTATAAAGAACTCATTACCAATATGCGGCAAGCCAATGATGAGGATTATGCAAGTATTCTCAAAGATATCAGAATTGGACTACTCGCAGAACATGGCAGAAAAGCTTTACAGAGTCGATTGCTATGTAATGTGTTTCCAACAGAAAAAATAGTTCCAGAGAAAATATACAAGAACATTGCTGAAAAAAATACTGTAATCTGCTTAATGCCAACACTACATGAATGCTCTATATTCAATCAAGAACTTTTGAAATTGGAAAATGAAGAGATTGGAAGCTGTGGATAAAATACAACATGAAGGAATAACTATTATATTGACAAACAAATTGACAAGTAAATTGGTTTCTCTAGAGAAAAACATCTCAAACAGCCGGTTTAGAAAATAATCTTTATGTATGTATGAACTGTCGAGTAATATTAAGACGTAATTTGGATGTAGAGAAAGGTTTAGTGAACGGAGCTATGGGTAAAGTTGTGGGTTTTGTTAATTACCAGAAAAAAGTTGGAATTGAATTTTTAAAAATAAAATTTTATCAGATTGAAGAGGTTAAAGACATTTGTCGTTGTTCAGTTCGTTTCTTGCTTGTGAAAGACTTATATGTACGTAGGAAGCAGTTTCCATTTTCTCTAGCATATGCTGTAACTATTCACAAATCTCAAGGATTAACTGTAGATAGTGCATTTGTAAACATTGGATCTTCTGTGTTTAAAGAAGGTATGGCATATGTTGCTTTGTCACGCGTGAAAAAAATATCTGGTTTATTCATGATAGACTTTGATGACTCAAAAGTTAGTTGCTGATGCAAACTGTGTAAAGGAGTATAATAGATTAAGAAGAATCTTTGCTCCTCATTTAGGTCAGTATCCTGTGTTTTGAAAAACGTGTTGTTTGTCGGAAAAGGAGATTTGAGAATACCTGTAATGAGGTTGTACAGAAGAGAAAACAAAAAGAGTGATGTGACTGCAAGCAAAAAGAAAAAGGACAGTGTTGAAGAGGTTGTTGGTTGTCATTTTGAAAATAGCTCTGGTGTCAACTGCTACGCAAATGTAGTGCTGAATGTTGTATTTTATCTTCAAATTTTGAAAGAGCAGATAATACTAAATCATGAAAAAAGATTTTGCCACCTGAAAAATAACTTTTCTTTTAAAGTTGGACCTTGCCTGTCCGACCCTCCAATAGACTAATTAGCACAAGCTTTCCAGCAGCTTCCCTGATCAGTGCTTTACAGTAGAGTCACTAGGGGGGTGCGGACCACACCAAGTGACACAATCACATGGGGTGACACCAAATTGCAAAATAATGGGACCCCCGCCTGTGGACCAGCCTGCATGGGGGAGCCCCGTGCCCGCAGCCCAGGCAGGGACAGCATGGCATCCATAGGGGACTTCGACCCAGAGACCACCAGCGTGCTGGCCACCAAGATCGAGATCACCGTGTCCTGCAGGTAAGACCCCCGTGCAACTGACCCTCACATGCACCCCCTGACTCACCCGTGCAGCAGACCCCTCACACGCACCCCCATCACTCCCCCTCCCGAAGCCAAGAGCAGGAGGGTGCAAACTCTCAAGCCCCCCTTCCCACTCCACAGGTGGCAGGAGTGGGCATGTTCAGAGCAGAGGAGAAGAGGCTCACTGTAGAGGGTATTGCTGGGGCTCACTGTAGGGGGTCCTGTGGGGACTCACTGTAGGGGGTCCCACGGGATCAAAATGTACACCAGAGCAGGCACAATGACTGGGGAGTGCAGAGGTAGGGGGCACAGGAGAAATTTGTAGGTATGTGCCACCGAGGAGTGCAAAGGTAGGGACATAGGGGAAGTGCGGGGGTATGGGACACAAGGAAAATGTGGAGGTAGGGAGTGCGGAGGCAGGGTACAGGAGGGTGCGAAGGTAGGGGCACAGGGGAGACGAAGGTAGGGGCACAGGGGACTGCGGCGGTAGGGGCAGAGCGAAGTGCGGAGGTACTTGGCAGAGGGGAGTACAGAGGTACGGGGCACGGAGGAGTGCAGAGGTAGGGAGAGTGTTGAGGTACGGGCACAGAGGGGTGCATAGGTATGAGACACAGAGGGTGCTTAGGTATGGGTGAGTGCGGAGGTATGTGGCACAGCAAAAATGTGAAGGTACTGGGCATGGAGGAGTGCATAGGTATGAGACACAGGGGGATGTGGAGGTATTGGACACAGAGGGGCACGGTGTTATGGGGCACAGGGAAGTGAGGCAGTAGAGACACATGGGAGTACGGAAGTATGGAATACAGACGTCGGCGTCTAGACGTCGACGACGTTCGAAAAGTCAATCACGTGGCTCCCGGACCCTCTGTTTTAATCAGCCCACTGCCCACGCCCACTAGACGTGCTTAAAAACACGCTTTGCACTGGCGGACTCGGAGGAGGTCCATCATGGGGTAAGTCGGGAGGGGGTGACACCATGAGTTACCACACTGGGAGACACCAACCCTAATGACGCCGCTGGTGCTTTACCAATCACATCGTCTTAAAACTGCTCCCAGAGCAAAGGAAATGGCTTGGACCTTTTCATAGAAAGACGTGGGTGTGTAGTATGTGGCTCATTTCAGCTCAGGAAGAGCCATTTGGGGATCACAACCTTCATTTACTTGAAAGGAACACAGCAAGACCTCCCTTTTGCATAGCTATGGGTAGAGGCTGACTGTGTGAAGAGGTGCCTTTTGGTCCCAGGGTTAAATGTACCAAAGTTGGCACCCTCCTAATGGGAGTGGTGAGCTGGTCCTAGATCGAGTTTGGTGTTGAGGAGGAGGGCCTGGTCTTTTCTGTAGACACATCCCACGCTTGGTCACTGCCTCCTCCTGGGGCAGAAGTGTTCTGCCATGTTGAAATTGTAAGCATAGTGCACTGTGGGATAGTTTGCAGTAAAGCAAACCGGATTTACTGCAAAATGGGAAGGTTTGCCCCAACACTTAAAAAATAATTACAACAATAAAATATTTTTTTGCATTGGTTGGGTAGTATCCAGGAGTCACCCCCCACCCACCTTCTACTGAATCATAGAAGATATCTCACCCAAAACAAATCTGGAGCTGCAGATGTTCAGCAGAGGGACAGACCCTGTTTCTCACCTGTGCAGAGAATAGAAGGGCATGGCCTGATCCTACTTGTACAGAGGACTGATAAGTGATCCCAAGGGTCAGTTGGCTGACCTCTTGCATGGCTACAGGGACAGAACAAACTGAAGAGGCTTCATTTTTCCTTGAGTGACTAACTGATCAGTAATTACTCAACTGGAACTGGTCCCGGCTGCTGGGTCCTGCAGGAGTGAGTTGTGATCCCTAACTGCTATATCTGAAGTCCTGGGAGCCTCAGAAGAAATCAAGAGGAACTGCTCCAGAAAGTTTGATTGGGCTCCTAACATTTTTGCACTTCCATGACCCCTGGAGCTTTAGCACACCATGTGATAAAGTGGCCTGATTTTGAAAGGGTTTAATTTAATGCAGCTTCAACCATGCCCCTCTGAAGAATTATGAGCTCTAAAATAGAGTAAGTCTGAAGGTGTGTAGAAATCTTGACCGGGCATACTCACCACACATCTGCCCACACACGGACATTTGTGGTCATCAAATAATCCCGCTCCAAGCATTTCCTGCCAAAAACCAATAGCTTCATAAACCAAACATTTGACTAGTGGAGCTCATCTAGATCAATGCCTCACTAATAGGTTTGAGAGTTAATTATGTCTGTGAGTGTTCCCCTATGTCTTGACCCATTACATAAATTAATAATTTGAACAAATCAAACAGCCAATTTTTCTTTTTAGTAGATTTTATTTTGTGTATGAAAAAATGAGCATATATACTGAGCTTACAAATACACTCTACATACCCCAAAGCTGTTGTCACAATTGCACACTAGTGCTAGTGGGAAAGTCACAGTTCTTAAACATATAAAAGATTCAATAAGAAATGAAGTGGGGGGGGGAGGTGTTGACGTTTTGACCCAGAATTATCAGATCTCATCAGGAGTATTGTCATCTGGCTAGAGCACCTATAACAAAAGTTGGCTCAGTAAGGGTAATTTAATTTATGCAATATGAACACTAGTTACTTAATGTTCTGTAATCAAATGCTCGCCAAATAATTATAAAAATGAGGGGGCACCAAGGGTAGTTACCAAAGGAAGAAGTAAATCCTTCCGAAAGATAACGTCAATCACTTGATTGGCCATATTCAGTAGGTATGTAATACACCAGTAAGTTATCCCATGCTTGTTAAAACCTGAAATGTGATCCAGCGTGCATATTTCTAAAAGACAGAGGGGAAAAGATGAATATTCCCAATTGACTATCTGAGACCTTCGCAGTATACTGGTGATTAAGTGATGCAGGAAAACCTTCTAAATCCCAACACTTACAAATAGCGGTCCATACCCTACCGAATGAATCATATCTAACAACATGCAACTAATACTCCTTGAATATCACAGGTATTTCGGCTTGCTGAGATAATGTATGTTTTGTAGACCGTACATCACAGCCAGCCAGTGTCCTCGCTAGAGGTAAATATCATATCTGAATACTAGAGAGAATTAATCCAATGGTCATACTCGTGGTGTGGTAATGTACAGTTAATGCATGCAATATACACAAGGTTACTAAGCTCATCCTGCGACTCGAAAAAAACAAAACACTTCTACTGTCCCTCTTGGACCTCATATGCAGGAAGCGGTAAGGGTTGGTCTGCTAATGATCATATCCAAAACCTTAACTAAATGTAAAAAGCATTATAACAAGGACCTTACAGCGGGGAAACAATGTGTCCTCTCACTAGTTTGCCTTATGTCAGCAATGAAGATGTGCTGGAAGATGGTCCAGACTAGATCAAGGTTAGAATCCTGGACCACTCAACCGCTACCCTCCTTCCGCCAACTTGAATGAGGGTCACAAAGTAAAAACTCAATTTGGAGGCTAAAGGGGGCTCTAATCCTCGCTGTCACAGCAATGGCAGTATCTAGCCAGTAATATCTGTCACATACAGGTCAAGGCTGTCATAGCATTGTAAATGTTGGCCCACTAAGTGACTAACGTTAATCTGTTTGTGATTGAGTTACTTTCTTGAGTTTGCAATCACCATACAATCCACTCAATCAATACCGTATTACCAGATACACCTTAGTGAAATAATGCAACTGAACGATACAACAATAGTGTGCCACCGTCACCAAGCAATCTGTGGGACATTAACACACATGAATTTATTTGCATATCTGAAGGTGTCCAGCTTTAGCAAAACGCCAGAGAGACAGGTCTAACTCTAAGTCAGTGGTGATACAAGCGTCCAACACTTGTAAAGGAGATACTGAGGTGTTTGTCAAAAATATCTCCCAAGATCAGACTGCAAAGACTCTCCTCATAAGTGTCCCTATTGTTATCCAGACTGGATCATCCCCCAGTGGTGATCCATCTCTCTAGACATATCATGTATTTATGTACATAGCTGTGGGGACATATACGCTATCGCCATTCATGTGTTCAATATCAACAGTCTTTGCAGATGATAGATGTTGTTCAGATCCTTTGTGGTGCTTTTAAGTCAATCAATTTGTCTGCATTCTCTTAAGTTCAATTGTGTTTAAAAATGTTGCCACCTCTCATAAGTACTAAACACCTCCACCACTTTCTAATAGATCTCATTTTTTTTTTCCTTGCTTGTAGTGTCATGCTAAAGGAGCGGAGTCCACCTTGCATTTAATGCAATTCCAGTGCTGTCATTTGACCATTTGGTATGTCTTTCCTGCATATACTTTGCTGCAAAGACATTTGATAACATAGGTTACTTTTTGAGTGTTACAATTATAAAATGCCTTCAATGTGTAGGATCAGGAATGGGATGACAGTATCTAGGTATACATCAGTCAGTCCGTCATATACTTTATTCGATAAAATTAATATCATAAAAAGACATTTACAATAATAACCAATTAAAAATTAAACACAATTTATACACCAGAAAATTAGTTTGCGTGTCAATGTCATAAAGCATAACCTGAAACAAGTGATTCGATCCTCAAATCCATATTTGGGCATTCAATAAAATAGTTAATAAATATTATGCTAAAAAAGAATTAAAAAGCTACATCCATTTAATATAATCTAAGTAAAATGACAGCATCATACATAATCAAAATACAGCATCCCCACGGCCTGCCTTTTTCTTCTCATTATTGGACCGGACCACTGCCACCCAAAAATTCGCAACATGAAAAATAGTCCAGACATTACTCATAAGTTGTAGGTAGATAAGAGCTGGTCTAACCTGAGTAAACCCTGCATCTCTCAGCACTGGTAACAGATACCGATTCCTAATGTCTGAGTAATACTTGCAAAACATGACAAAGTGCAAAGTATCTTGTAATGACACGTTGTCACATTTGCAAGGCTCAGCATTATCCGGGGCTTCCCAATTAGGGAAATCTCCCATGATATAGTGAATTAAATTAAATCTGAATCTAGTCAACAAAAAACGATGAAAGGGACGTGTAACCAGATTCAGATAGAATTCCAGGCCTGGTAGGGTCACTAACCCAAAATGTTGTCTAACCAGCGGCTTTTTCAGTTCTAGTTCCTCCCTTTCAGCTGATTGAAGATTGACCATGGCCTCTTTTATCCAACCTATGTCCACTTTCTTAATGGTATCCGGAGCCGAAAAAAGGTCTGACCTACCAAGTTTTTTAAAAGAGGATTCAATATATGCAATCCACGGGATTTTCCTGGCTTTGTCTAGAGCTAAGAAATCTTTCAATATTATGTGGTTCAGAGTTATCTCCTCATTGAGCCAAGTCTTGAGCCAACATAATATCGGGGCGATTTTCACTTTGTCTAATACATAATCCAGCCCCATCTCCACATGTATCGAAAAAGTAGGTGTTGACTGTGGCACAGATAATAGGGTTCTTAGGAATGTATTTTCCACCACTTGGATTTGATAGTCTTGTGAGCTATACCCCCAAATCTCACAGCCATAAGTGGCTATCGCGAGGCACTTTGCTTTGTAAACCTTTAAAATAGCTTCCAAGGGTCTGGCTCCAAGACGTTTTGGGCTGATGTAGATCTGGCGAATACATTTCTTTTTAATTTCATTTGCGGACCCCAGGACCCTTTTTCGTCGAATAGGAGAACTAGATATGTAAAAACGGGAACCCTACTGACCTTATCTTTCCCACAGACAAATGTCATCATTTTTTTCTTTTTACTTTGTTCCCCTACAATCATTACATGGGATTCTTTTGCGTTTATTTTTAAATCAAGTGACTCCATAAACTTATCAGGCTCGGATAACAATTTATTGAAACCAACTCCAGTACGGGCCAGTAAAACCGCATCGTCTGCATAAAGGAGAACGGGTATAGTCAAATCTCCCGCTCTTGGGACATCTAACGATGCTCCCTTCAGGGCTGGTTCTAGTGCATTTATATATAATGTGAAGAGTAGGGGTGCTAAAATGCACCCCTGCCTCACCCCTCTTTCTGAATTAAAATACTTCGTACACCTCCCATCTTGTGTAACTCGAATAGTGGCAATCAAACCACAATGGAGGTCAGCTAGAAAGTTTACTAATGCACTATCAATGCCCATTTTTAATAGAATTTGCCACAGCTTTGACCTATTTACTAGGTCAAAAGCCGTTGAGAGATACATGAATCCCAAATAGAGGGAACCCTTTTTAGCTACAGTATACTTACTGATGAGGAGCTGTAAATTAAGACATTGATTCAATGTGCTCCTGTTTGCTCTAAAACCATACTGTGCGTTTGATAGGATCCCTCTACCCTCCAAATGATCTGTCAACCTTGCTAAAATTACTCTGCCTAATATCTTCACGGCAGAGTCAATCAAAGAGATGGGCCTATAGCAAGATGGATCATCCCTTTGGCCTTTTTTAAAAACCGGTATAATGATAGATTTTGACCAGGAGGTAGGAAATATATTAGACCTGGCAGCATTAAAAACATTTGTCAAAACCCTTGCCCAGAATCTGGGGTAACTTTTGTAAAGGTCCGCTGGGACCCCGTCTGGTCCTGGCGCCTTGTTTATCCTGGTCTCTGAGATAGCTTTAGCTACTTCAGTTTCCGTGAAGACCACTAATTGCAGTGTTTCTGAGTTATCGATCACTTCTTGTGATCTCTCTGCCCCATGACTTCCATAAATTTTCTCGAAGTGGGCCGTCCACCGGTCATCCGGAATGTTACAATCAAGACGTTAATTGTCTTCACCGGAAAAAAAAGGCTCATTAATAATTTGCCAGAATTTCCCACTATCCCTCAGAACATCCTGAGACAAAAGTTTATCCCAGGCCTCATCCTTAATTTGGTTTTTCCTATCCTTAATAACCTGTTTGTAGGACTTCCTTAGCTCTTTAATTTCTTCTCTAATTCTTGGGGAACGTTTTAATGCTTTAAGGAGTGCTGTATGTGCCCTAGTACAAGTTTTATCAAACCATCTTTTCTCTTTGGAGATGGATGTGGAGTGCCTTTGTACCGTCAGATTACTATTAATTTGCTTACAAATGGAGTCAAAAGCCTCCATAATCAATGTACTCGGTACGGTATTGTCCAAACAAATACTAACTTCCTTCTCTGTGTTGGACAAAACCTCCCCCATGAAGGTTTCTGGAATTACTTTTGTCCATTTCAATCTCCTACCCTGGTCAATTGGTTTCACCTCTCGCCTAATTCCCAACATCTCAGATACTTTAAAACCTAATTGTGCCCCCGGGACCATTTCTAAAATAACAGGGTTATGGTCACTAAAGACAGAGAGCCTCACCATATATGATACAACTCTATTTAGAACTGGCGCAGTCATAAAGATATAATCAATGACTGTGCCTCTATCCGTGCCTTTATAGGTAGCTGCCCTCGGGCCTCCCTCAGTACATCCAGATTCATAAAGATTTACGGTGGCCAGAAATTTCTCAAGGGCCTCCCCTTGCAGGGTATGTTCAAAGTGTACTAGAGCTGAATATGGGGGACCCTCAAATTCATCAAAGACACATTCATATCCACATGGGTGTATATTGAAGTCACCCATAACAATGACCTCAGCCCCTGGATTTTTAACTTTATATACCACTAAAAAGTCCTCTAGGCACCATAAAAATTGATTTAAGCACTCACTATCGTGAGAATTATAAAAATTAACCAGTAATAATTTCCCAAAATGTGGCCGGGATAACTCAACTGCCAAACCATTGTGGCAGTTCATGTCAATCTGTTTTAAAGAGCCTTCCAGATTCAGGGAAAAAAACATTGCCAAACCGCCCTTTGCTCTACCAGACTGGGCTTGTTTAGCGGGAATTTAAAAAAGTGTATACCCATCTATGAAAAAATTAAGGTTTGTATCCCAAGTTTCCTGGAATGCCAATATATCATAGGGCTTTATCTCTTCTAGCCAGGACTTATCGCCACACTTACTTTTCAACCCAGCTATATTCCAACTTAGAATTTTACAAGTATGTTTTTGGCGGTCAATATTAATCTCTGATCTTTCTGAAACATTTATATTTTGCACTTCAACCGTTTCCACCTGATTAAGGGCTACATTAACCACTTTCTGAACACGAGTGTCATCTAATCTTTCTGAAACATTTGTATTTTGCACTTCAACCATCTCCATCTGATTGAGGGCTACATTAACCACCTTCTGAACGCGAGTGTCATCTAATCTTTCTGAGATATTTGTATTTTGCACTTCAACTGTCTCTACCTGATTGAGGGCTACATTATCCACCTTCTGAACACGAGTGTCATCAATAAGTCAATCGCAATCTTCCAGGCCAGATAGCGCATCATATCTATTGCTCAGCTGTATCCTTCCACCGATGCCCCTCTCCTTTTGCCATCCAAAATACTGTTTACCCCCCTCTCCACATTCTCTACTGCATAGAAATAAGATAAAGGAAGGGGGTTAATAGAGGGAGCCTTATCATCTTGAAACCATTCACAAATGTAATCCACCACCCTCCGGTCCCTGAAATTAATAACTATACACTCTCCCTCCACTGATTTTTGTTTATGCCCCACCCATCCTACTCTTCTTGAAAGGAGAATTTCTGCAGAAACATGAGTTGGTAACGGGTGGTTCTTATTGAGTCAGTAAATACACTTATTTTCTAGGTCCTGGTGAGATTCCCTCTTACCCTGGCCTAATGGAGGGGCCCCCACCAGGACCACTACATAGGGTGCGGACTCTGGGGGAAGCTGGATATTTGGTAAAGAAGCTTCACTATAGCCCATTACATTTATACGCAATACCTCCTTTTGTAGTTCGGGTTTACCAGACTTTCTATACGGCAGCATTCCCTTGTCTTCAGAGAGCTCAGACCTTGGTTGATTTGTTAAAGCCTGATACAGTACAATTTTCCCGGGAATTTATCAAATTGCCGCATACAGATTCTTTGTTTGGCACTATAGACTCCTTCACGACTAAGGGGGGGTTCTCTACTCTAGATGTTGTATTGGGTCCCTCGCCTCCTCCCCCACCCCCTGCTTGATTTCTACCTAAACCAGTAACTTGTTCTACTTCCCTGCCCCGTGATGAGGCTAGTTGCAGTTCAAGGCATACTAATCTAGAGTCTATTGAGTCCAAACGTGCAACTAATGGGGCCCAAGATTTTTTAAACAAACATTCCATTTTTGTCGAAAAGGAAGGATCCAGCTCATTTGCACTCCTCTCCCCGGCAGAATCGTGATTATCCCTGTTCTCACTCTTAGAGCAGGTATTTCCAGGAATGTGTGAAGAACCTTGGAGTACAGAGTTGTTGGCTCTCAGGACTTCACTAGATTTTAACTTCTTCCCCACGGTCTGAGTTTTGTTACCTTGACGGGACCGTTTCAATTGGGGGGCCTGTTCGCTCCTGGACAACTTCGCCTTTGCACTGGTATTTGACCAGGTTTTAATACTCGGTGAGCATACATCTTCAATCACCACAGGGATCACAGCATCCATGTTTTTATCTGACACACAGAGGGTAAGGGGAGGCTCATTAATCTGTAGTCTAGCTATTTCCGGTGGCCCCCGCATCCCCCCTTCTAAGGACGCCAAGGAGACCATCGAGTCTTGAATATTAGTCCGACATAAGTCCGGAGACTGGGCTTCAGCTATCATCCCCATAGATGATCTTTTATCAAAGGCAATGTCGAGAGATAGCCTTTTTTCTGTAAGCACAATGTCCTTCGAGTGCTGAAGAAACTCTCACTAAAGTTATCCAGGGTGCCCATTAGTGCTCCTCCTGTCAGCCTTCTTTTATCTTTAATATTTTCATTACTGGTCACTGGTATAGCAGTCATAATGCCAGCAATAGATTACCCTCCCTAACGTCAGCAGCGAATACCTGCACAGGTTCTTATAATGGTCCACGCACTAACCTTAGAAGTAGTCGCAGATGTCGCAGATGAAAGAGGATAGGCCCGTCCCGGCCTTGTCCGATCTCGAACGGGCTAAAATGGGCCCACCCTTGGCCCGGGCTTCGCCCGGCTCGTCCCGCGAAGCGGGCCTCTGCGTCCGTAATAAGCGCCTCCTGGCGCTGGCACTACGTAAGATGAATGCGCCGCCGCTAAGCCAACCGGGAGTTGTGGTCCCGGAGCGGTGACGCAACTATTGGCACCCAATGACTCCTGGCCGTGGCGGCAAAATGAGGTACGCTGTGCCCGTGTGCTCGGTGAGTTTTCCAAAGCTCCGCCGGCCTCGGCGTCCATAATAAGTGCCTCCTGATGCTGGCACTACGTAAAATGAATGCGCAGCCGCTAAGCCAACCGGGAGTTGTGGTCCCGGAGCGGCGACGCAACTATTGGCACCCAATGACTCCTGGTGGTGGCGGCAAAATGAGGTACGCTTTGCCCGTGTGCTCGGTGAGTACTCATAAGTACTAAACACCTCCACAACTTTCTAATAGATCTCATTTTTTGTTTCCTTGCTTGTAGTGTCATGCTAAAGGAGCGGAGTCCACCTTGCATTTAATGCAATTCCAGTGCTGTCATTTGACCATTTGGTATGTCTTTCCTGCATATACTTTGCTGCGAAGACATTTGATAACATAGGTTACTTTTTGAGTGTTACAATTATAAAATGCCTTCAATGTGTAGGATCAGGAATGGGATGACAGTATCTAGGTATACATGATATATCTAGTTAAGAAAAATGCCACATTTCAAATGATCTATCACATTTGACAATCCCACTTAAGGTCATTGCATCACTGTGGGTTCTAATTTCCAATGGGCCTACCAGGAAGTCCCTGATATTTTTGTTTCTTTTGAACACAAGAAGTTGAACTTTGTTGTGTGTCTCTGATTAAAGGTATTGTGCTCTTTTTGTTTTTCTTTTTGGGTTACTGCCTGAATTGAAAGTGCTAACAATCACTATTTTTCTCTGAGCCGTCGCCCTAGTTTTGCTTGTGGGTTACCATTCCCTAGGACAAAGCTATGATGTTTTTAGGGCCCTAGTGATGATTTTCTTGAGGTACCCCCTTTCCATCTTTCATTTTGAGGTGTTCATCTTCTTTAAAGCAGCTATTCTTGAGAAAATAACTCCTGCTTAGTCTTAGACTCATCAAATGGCAGATTATCCCTCAGAGCTCGCAAGTGGTGACTGTTGTACCTTAATAGGGCATTTGTGTCAGCTGGCATCTTGCACATCTTTGTCTGGTGTCTGGAGTAGTTCTAGGTAGTTGATTTCAGTCTTGCTGTAGTTGGCTGAGAAAGAAAAGTCTATGCTCTAGTTATTTAAGCTAGCCCATGAAATCTAAAATGTCACCATCCTCACTATTCCGTGGTAGGAATATGTAATCGATATAGCATTTTCAAGATCTTATTTTGTCTGTGAGGTAATTATTGATGTGTGAGACACATGGGGCAAAGCATGCCACACTAGCACCTTTATTTGCTCATGGTATTCATGATTAAAAATAAAATCATTCCTTTTCAGCTCAACTTTGGCCA
The DNA here is from genome assembly GCF_964204655.1 of Triturus cristatus. Classification (NCBI taxonomy): domain Eukaryota; kingdom Metazoa; phylum Chordata; class Amphibia; order Caudata; family Salamandridae; genus Triturus; species Triturus cristatus. Next base: position 713,604,832 of record NC_140593.1, on the reverse strand, counting down.
AACCTACAATGAATTCAAAGAGATGTCCATGTACTGTTAGAGATAAACCTATACCCTCATTGGCATTGCCTTGGGGAATGTTTGTTGATTATAATTTGACATCGAGAGTCCCCTAGACTTTTGGGGACCTCTTTGATGTAGAAATCTGCAAATTTGCACTGCTTCTAGGACCCATCTACACCTCGAGTCTATGGGTCTCACAGATGGTTTATTTGTTTCCTTATCTATGTTCAATAATGTATAAATTACAGGGTTACTATGGAAAGGTCTATTCAATAAAACATACTCTTGTCACCAACAATCTCTGCTCCTAGGGCTCTTACTCCACTTATGTTATCTTGAATACTCTTAAAGGGACTGGCTGCAGGTTTCTTAGAAATGCTAATACTGCTGGATAATGTGGGACATTATGTCTCATAGTCACTGGGTTTCTGTATTAATAGGGTATCACCTTTGAAAAGCAGATTGATCGTTTTGTCCAAATTTTGGTATAAGGTGGTAAAGGCATTTGTTCATTCTTGGGTATTTTGTAAGGAATATATTCCATTCTGTGTTTAACTTTCAACTGTTTGAGGACTGTTGGTACCAAGCACAATGATTTCTGCGGTCATTAAATGTGTGAGGGTTTGAAGCATGGAGGACAGTAACAGGCCAGTCCCTGTCTCAATCGTGGGAGCTGCTTTATCTTTTGAAGTACTGTCTGGATCTGATTGTCCTAAGGAAGTGAAACAATCCCCCCCTAATTCTCTTCTAAGTGTCAAGTTCTCATCATGACTCAACACATGCTTTGAGATGTTAAACGTTGGAGATTTATTATTTCTACTGATAGTTACTCCCCTTTGGTTAATATTTGGTCTCCTGCCATACTTGCGACCCCTCCTTCTGCTCCTCTATCTCCCTCGCCTCTGGAGTCTCTTGGCTATCCGAGCCTACCGAAGATTCTGAGGCTGTACCCTTCTTGCATGTCGGTGGAGCGTTAGGCCCTGTTGTGTAGTAGTCTCCAGGTACAGGTATGCAAATTATTTCTTGTAGCATGCTATAAACATTTCAACCTTATTGTTTTTTCTTTCCAATATTGAGTGGAAATCAATGATTTTAGCAGATTATCCAAGACTGCTTCTTCTTTCAGTCACACTGTCACTCTTGATTTTATTTTCCAGGTCAATCTGTTTCGGGCTATTCAATTCTTCTAGAGCTGTGTTAATGCCTAACACCATCCAGTAATGTGAACAATGGTTTCCAATGTAACAGAAATGCTTCTTAAATTTCTTGCCATGTGTGAAAATGATTTGTATATTTTTGACTTATTACCCCCCACGGGATAATAATATCAGCCTTCAGATACTCAGTAAATGCTTTACCATATATTTCAGTTCTCACTGCCTTCCTGAATTTCTCCAATTCAACTAAGTCTGTTCAATTATTTTCACTGACGCGACCCTCAACCTAAAAAAGGAATGGCTTCTAATGATCTTAGAAGTTTACTCATTGGTGTATGACAATGTTTGTTACTCCATACTAGAGCACATAATGCCAATGTATAACTACAATGCCTTACAGATGACAGTCTGCTCAAAACTATATACACACACAACAATATGCCCAAAACGACCAAGGTAATACTACTAATCAAATATTATTCCGGGGGGGGAGCTCCTTTAGATTAATACTTCGCTAACCTAAGATGTAATTAGATTAATTATGTCTGAGTGTTGCCCATCATGTCTTGATCCATTACATAGCATTGAAAATTGCAACAAATCAACTTTTTCTCTATGTTCCTGATTTGTCATTTTGTTTAACTATGCAGTATGTGCAGTGAAAACTAGTGCTAAGAAAGTGAGCATATATACCGAAGCAAGAAATAGATACTGTTGAGAGCCCAAAGCTGTTGTGTTGGGTGTACAATAGTCAAAGGGGGACCCTGGTCCTCATGTGTGTACAGGGTTGTCTTTGTTGTATACAAAACCATCAGCTTCAACAGGACTTTTTCCAAAAGACTATCGACTTTGAGAGGACTTGCCGGATACAGTCTTCAATGTTGGCCTGCTAGAGGATATTGACTCACATTTCAGAGACTAATTCAGATGGTAAAGTCTTTGACTGGTTTGAGCTGCTTAGTATATCTGACCTCAGTCTCATTGCAGTTGGCCTGAAATTGCACCTATGTGCCTGTCCATCATGAACAGTGACTTCAGATTGTCAGTTTACTTTTTCTTGCTGCTTTTTGCTCTGAAACTTTAAACACTCAACATCCCATTATTGAATGTAATCATTTTTAATTGTTCTAAAGATTGAAAACTTGTTTCACTTTTAGAAATTGGTTGCAGGATTTTCATTTTATTTCTTAACTTAAATATTTTGGTACTTCTAAATACATGTGTTGCTTATGTTTAAGTTAGGCCTGTCTGCACAATGCTGTAGCTACCAGGGGTTGAGCCACAGTTTCTTTATTTAACCTTTGTGTTCACCCAACAAGATTTTCACTTATTTCTTTGAAAGAAAGCTCATCCTCCCCAACTAACTCATTTTCTAACCACTTCCAAAATGAATTACCAAAATAAAACTAGAACATGTGAGTTAACCATACTTCTAATAAGAACACCAATTTATTTTGGAATTAGAAAATGATCATTTGTTAGTAATTGACATTGTGCACAGTATTGCTAGATGTTCGGTATAGACATACTCAATATGTCTGTCTGGGTGTGTGTACATTAAATGGTTGAATCTGCTTCTATGTGCCTTCACATTATTCCCATACACCCTAAATGACAGGTTGTCCATGATTATACTCTAATCTCAAGAGATTTAAAACCACTACTAAACTATGAAATAAATAAATGAATGAATGAATGAGTTAGCACTTGTAGAGCACCTGGTTACCCGTGGGCATCCCAGCGCTAAAAGTAGCACCTATACCGGTTCTAAACATATCAAGGGAAGAGGAGAGTTTTCAGTTTCTCGTGAAAATTCAGGTAGTTTGACTGTGAATGGATATAGACGGGGAGGCGGTTCCAGGTCTTGGCAACATTATATGAGAAAAGACTGCCTCCACTTCTAACCCGTTTAATTTTTGGGACTGTCACCAGATGTTTCATTTCGGATCTCTGGGCTCTATTGGACTCGTATGGGTGAATCATGGAACAAATCATTGAAGATCCTTCTCCCGCAAGTGCTTTATGTGCAATACACATGGCCTTAAACTGGATTTTCTCCTGAATTGGGAGCCAGTGCAAAGAGGTCTGGGCGGGTTTGTCTGAGAGACATTTAGGGATGTTCAGGAGCAGATGGGCTGCACAGTTTTGTACTGTCTGCAATATTTTGATGTGGAGTGAGGAGCTCCTAAGTATAGAGCATTGGCATAATCAGAGCTTGAACTAGCAGTCTCCTGGCTGTGAAAGGTAGTAGAGGGAGAATCTGCCTAATCATCCTCAAGAGACCATAGCAGCTGGCTTCTACTTTCCGGGCTTGTTCCTTGAAGTCAAGGTTCCAATCGAGCCAAACCCCCAGGCTCTCAATGTGCTTTTTCGGGGCAGGAGGAGGGCCCAAACAGTTAGGCCAGTGTGAATCTATATTGGAAGGGGTGGCATTTGCCAAGGAGCATCAGCTCAGTCTTTGCCTCATTGAGCTTAAGATATGAGCTATCTATCCATCTGGAGACTTTGCCTAGACAGGTGATTAGGCCCGGTTCAGAATTGTCATTTTAATTGAGGGAGAACACCAATTGAGTGTCGTCAGCGTGGGTGACAATCTGAACAAAGGGAGTAACTATTTCTGCCAGGGAGCTCATGTAGATATTAAATAAAGTGGGACTCAGTGCAGATCCCTGGGGAACTCCACATATGATTGGCAGTTGATTTGAGGAAGTTTCATCCTGAGACTGAGAAGTCTGTTTTCCAAGAAGGACTGCAGCCATTTCAGTGCTATTCCAATCACTTCAGCATCCTTGACTCTACTAATCAGCAGAGTGGTTCACCGTGTCGAAGGCTGCGCTCAAGTCCAACACAATCAGTGCTGTGCAGCCTCCGCCATCAATGATTTTTCTAGTTTCCTCTACTATTGCCAGAAGTGCAGTCTCCGTGCCTTGATGTGTTCTGAATCTTGTCTGCGAGGGATGGAATTTGTTGTCCTTTTCCAGGAATACAGAGAGGGCTGAGTTCACATGCTTCTCAGCAATTTTACTCATGCCTGGCAACAGGGATATCGGTCGATAGTTTGCCCAGTCTTCCGGGTCCAAACTGTTTTTTTTAAAAGGGCTTTGATCATCGCCTGTTTCCAAAGCGGGGGCACAGTTCGCAGCAAAAGAGAGGCATTGATCAGATCTAGTACGACCGGAGAGATGGTCTCAATCTTATTTAAGATGGTGGGGGGGGCTGGATCTATAGGAAAGCCAGATTTTAGGTGATTTAAAATCTTTTGCAAGGAAGCTTGTTCTAAGGGGGGGGAATTTCTCCTACATGTCCTGTTCCTTCACTGAGTATGTTGGTGGTACCAATTGTAAGTCCGTTTCCTGAGGAAAGGACGTATAGATAGTTTGTATTTTGGCAGAGAAAAAAATCTGATATCTGGTTACACCTACGAAATGAAGATAATAACTGGGAATCACGATTGTGAATAATCTTATGAGGACTTAAAGAACTGGTTGGCAAACCAAGCAAGATCATGTAGCACTAAAGAATTAAATATTAAACAAAATCGCATATCGGCATGGGTCAAAATTGATTCCTTTGAGAGATTGTGTTGGCTTCTCTAATCAGTAGTAGTATTTCTTGAGTGCCTTTTTGGCCTAAATGTTTGACCGAGCTATGTACTTTCCTTGGGGACCAGCTCTCTAAATATTATGAAGCAAATTAAAACTATCATCTCAATACTAGAAATTCCTGACACACCAGTAAACTAAATGAAACAAAACAGCTAAAAGTTTTACAAAAGAATTGGCAGGGCGTGTACTGACTTGGAAGTAACGCACTTGCAATCTCATTACGAAAGCAATGTGGCAAGGAAAGTAGACAATGAAATAAGGTGGGCTGATCTGAGGTCAGTAAAGTCAGACTTTATTAACTATTCAAATCACATTAACCTTTACTAATGACACAACTTTGATTGACATCAGCTGCACCTCATTGTATTGCTGTGTAAATTACGCCCGGTATTCCTGTAAACAAGGCTGCTGAAGCTGAGCCCTCTCATGAACAATTCTGCCAGTTACTATTATGATATATTGAATGGCAGATTTTGCTAGACCTTGATTGTAGTCTGCTCTAAGTCCAAATGGTGTGTTAGCCAGTGTTTAGATCAAACATTAACATTGGGGTTAAATGGCTAACTCCATTGTTAAGCACTTGCACTGCCCAAGACAGCTGATGTGGAGCTATATTATAGAATATACATTTAGGCTCACACACATCACTGGCTTACTAACTGTTTATAGCTTTACTTGATGTTGGAGTTTAATGATACGCTAAATTGTTAGTCCAAGAACTTGAATTCTGGGCAAAAAAAACTGAATCTAATACGAGTTTATCGAACAGGGTTTTGACAGGGCGACAGCACAAAAGATAACCGACTTGTATTGTTAACCTTAATCTTCAAAGCCACACACACACCAATAGTTTAGCACTATACACCGCTGTCTGAGGTTTTAGATGTGGTTTTGACAGGTTAGAAACACATTTTCTATGGACAAATCTGTATAGTTGGATGGATCACAAATCAACTGCCTGGCATATTGAGATGTGGGTTAGGGTCTAGAAGGGCCCCATAACTCGTTACTTCAGGAGAAGAAAAATGTAACACAAAATTCAGCTTAAACAAGGTTGTGTAATGACTGTTTGTTTTTAAAAACAAATTATATACTACCTTCACCACCCCCACAAAATCTAAAGAGCAGTCTTTCCTCCCTTGCAGTATGCTGTTCGCAATAATTTTAGATCAAATACCTGTCAGCCTACAGGGAGCACTTGAACGCATAGTAAATTACTGTATAATAAATAGAAAATCCCTGGGAAAATGACGATCTGGTTGTTTGGAAAAACATGAGATAAAGGCGGTATATAATATTTAAGAATTTGGTGTGGGTAAAAAAAAAAAAACCTGTAAAAGAGCATTGTGCTTTCTTGAAACACTTTATTCCAACGTATATGAGGAGAAATCTAACTGGGCCGACACTGGTACCTATATCAAAGATTATGGAGACAAAGCTAAATCCCACATACAGTGTCTTGTTGGCCTTTGAGAAAGGACTGCACATGTCCAGATTAGGCTAGAATTTATTCTCCAAGAAATACATTTTTGAACTGGTGCATCAAAATGTATACATACTCTTAATGACACGAAGGTGAAGATTGTGCTTCTTTTACTAAAAAACAGCAGTCAATGAAAAACAGTTCCTAAACTATGTCCTTGAACAATATGCCTAAATCACTGGTCTATTCTGTTCAGAAGTTGGGAGCATTGCAGTTTTTGATATATTAACCTCTTCAGTGCCCATGACGAGCTGGACTCGTCATGGGCCGCGGTTGCGCTGTGCCCATGACGAGTCCAGCTCGTCATAAACCCCGCCCGCTAATGTAACGGCCGGCACAGGGCGGGGAAAGGGCGTGGCACTGAAGGGGTTAACTCTCTTTATTTTGTGTATTTTCATAAATAGACAGTTAATATATCAAAAACTGCAATGCTTCCAACTTCTGAACAGGTAATCGTCCATTTTGATAGCAGGTCTTTCTGACTTACAAACAATTTATACTCTGCCTTCAGTTTCATTCTTGCTTTCTTGCTGCCTCACAATAGAAACTTGAAGTAATCTCTATCATATGTAATCAAACCAGACTGGAACAAAAATAATGCATTGATACCCAATGCAAGTATGCTATAATCACATCAACAAAATTATTTCCGTTGGGGAAACCTGCTCCATCGAATCTTTGATAGATTTTAACATTCCCAATGGTAGAGCTAGACATATTTTTATCCAACACCAGGTCTCAGATTATGCCTGTTCAAAGCTTATTCATGGCACAGTGATATAAATAATAGATTTAGAATTGAACTTTGTAAAAGTTCAATCAGAAGATCAGTTAGAGGACCCTCTAGGCAATTATGCTCCAAATTCATAAATCAGATTTTGCTACCAACTTGAGCCATTTTTCGCACCTGGAAAGGATAGTGGAAGTCACTGATTTTTACGGTTTCTATAAAGCAATGAGCAATTGGCCCATACTGTCCATTCTAAATTCTATTAAACAATCTTCACACTTCATCTGCTTTCAAATGTTGCATCACTCGCACCCTTAGGTTATCAGAAAAAGTAGGAAATAAAATGCACCTTAAATAGGTTTTCATACATTGGTATATGTGGATAGATGGCCCTTCAGAAGAGGACTCTCTGCCTGCTAAACCAAGTCTCACACACTAGATACTAGTCTGCACAGAATCAAATAAACCATAATCAGTTTGGCTGACCATTGTTCCCTGGGTTTGTTCAGGCGGTCAGGATAGCTCTACAGAAGTTACACACAATATATTCACTTCCAACAAAGTAGAAAATGTTAGTCTAGGAGGCTAAGCTGGTCTTGTCCTCTTCACTTTACACCCCAATGGGTGTCTTGCTAATATCTGCAGCTTATTAGCATACAAAATTATTTTCCAAGAGCAAAGTGAACACCCTCCATTGCTTGCACCAACACATCAATTTCTTCCACAAAGCATCCTATGATTTTTGGGTTGTGCTGAACCAGGTATCTTGTTTTAAAAAACCTAGCGCTTGCCAATATTTTCGTAATCCTTCCAGGCCAAAAGCGTCAGCTATCCTGTCATTATCATGTGCTGCAACTGTCCCCCTGGGATTGTCAGAACTCCTAAAATGGTTGGAGGAACCAGGATATTTCTAGAAGCACTGCAAAACATGGCACGGCCTTTCAAATTTCAATCAGCAGAAGCAAATCTGCTTTATGGCTCCTGGTTTGGGCAGCTACATGTGGGATCATGTCTTGTGGAGGGGATTGTGGAGGGGATTGTGGAGGGGATTGTGGAGGGGATTGTGGAGGGGATTGTGGAGGGGATTGTGGAGGGGATTGTGGAGGGGATTGCGGAGGGGATTGCGGGAGTGGAGTGGAGTGTGGGAGTGGAGTGGAGTGTGGGAGTGGAGTGGAGTGGAGTGTGGGAGTGGAGTGGAGTGGAGTGGAGTGTGGGAGTGGAGTGGAGTGGAGTGGAGTGTGGGAGTGGAGTGGAGTGGAGTGTGGGAGTGGAGTGGAGTGGAGTGTGGGAGTGGAGTGGAGTGTGGGAGTGGAGTGGAGTGTGGGAGTGGAGTGGAGTGTGGGAGTAGAGTGGAGTGTGGGAGTATGGGAGTGGGAGTGTGGGAGTGGGAGTGTGGGAGTGGGAGTGTGGGAGTGGAGAGTGGGAGAGGGGGAGTGGGAGAGGGGGAGTGGGAGACGGGGAGTGGGAGAGGGGGAGTGGGAGAGGGGGAGTGTGGGAGTGGAGTGTGGGAGTGGAGTGTGGGAGTGGAGTGTGGGAGTGGAGTGTGGGAGTGGAGTGTGGGAGTGGGAGAGGGGGAGTGGGAGAGGGGGAGTGGGAGAGGGGGAGTGGGAGAGGGGGAGTGGAGTGTGGGAGTGGGAGTGTGAGAGTGGGAGTGGAGTGTGGGAGTAGAGTGGAGTGTGGGAGTGTGGGAGTGTGGGAGTGGGAGTGTGGGAGTGGAGAGTGGGAGAGGGGGAGTGGGAGAGGGGGAGTGGGAGACGGGGAGTGGGAGAGGGGGAGTGGGAGAGGGGGAGTGTGGGAGTGGAGTGTGGGAGTGGAGTGTGGGAGTGGAGTGTGGGAGTGGAGTGTGGGAGTGGAGTGTGGGAGTGGGGGAGTGGGAGAGGGGGAGTGGGAGAGGGGGAGTGGAGTGTGGGAGTGGGAGTGTGGGAGTGGGAGTGTGGGAGTGGGAGTGGGAGTGTGGGAGTGTGGGAGTGTGGGAGTGGGAGTGTGGGAGTGGGAGTGTGGGAGTGGGAGTGTGGGAGTGGGAGTGTGGGAGTGGGAGTGGAGTGTGGGAGTGGAGTGTGGGAGTGGAGTGTGGGAGTGGAGTGTGGGAGTGGAGTGTGGGAGTGGGAGTGGAGTGTGGGAGTGGAGTGTGGAGTGTGGGAGTGGAGTGTGGGAGTGGAGTGTGGAGTGTGGGAGTGGAGTGTGGGAGTGGGAGTGGAGTGTGGGAGTGGGAGTGGAGTGTGGGAGTGGGAGTGGAGAGTGGGAGTGGAGTGTGGGAGTGGAGTGTGGGAGTGGAGTGTGGGAGTGGAGTGTGGGAGTGGAGAGTGGGAGTGGAGTGTGGGAGTGGAGAGTGGGAGTGGAGTGTGGGAGTGGAGTGTGGGAGTGGAAGAGTGGGAGTGTGGGAGTGTGGGAGTGGAGTGTGGGAGTGGAGTGTGGGAGTGGAGTTTGGGAGTGGAGTGTGGGAGTGGAGTGTGGGAGTGGGAGTGGAGTGTGGGAGTGGGAGTGGAGTGTGGGAGTGGAGTGTGGGAGTGGAGTGTGGGTGTGGGAGTGGAGTGTGGGAGTGGAGTGTGGGAGTGGAGTGTGGGAGTGGAGTGTGGGAGTGGAGTGTGGGAGTGGAGTGTGGGAGTGGAGTGTGGGAGTGGGAGTGGGAGTGGGAGTGGGAGTGGGAGTGGGAGAGTGGGAGTGGGAGTGGGAGAGTGGGAGTGGGAGAGTGGGAGTGGGAGAGTGGGAGTGGGAGAGTGGAGTGTGGGAGTGGGAGTGGAGTGTGGGAGTGGGAGTGGAGTGTGGGAGTGGGAGTGGAGTGTGGGAGTGGAGTGTGGGAGTGGAGTGTGGGAGTGGAGTGTGGGAGTGGAGTGTGGGAGTGGAGTGGGAGAGTGGAGTGGGAGAGTGGGAGTGTGGGAGTGGGAGAGTGGGAGTGTGGGAGTGGGAGTGTGGGAGTGGAGTGTGGGAGTGGAGTGTGGGAGTGGAGTGTGGGAGTGGGAGTGGAGTGTGGGAGTGGGAGTGTGGGAGTGTGGGAGTGGAGTGTGGGAGTGGAGTGTGGGAGTGGAGTGTGGGAGTGGAGTTTGGGAGTGGAGTGTGGGAGTGGAGTGTGGGAGTGGGAGTGGAGTGTGGGAGTGGGAGTGGAGTGTGGGAGTGGAGTGTGGGAGTGGAGTGTGGGAGTGGGAGTGGAGTGTGGGAGTGGAGTGTGGGAGTGGAGTGTGGGAGTGGAGTGTGGGAGTGGAGTGTGGGAGTGGAGTGTGGGAGTGGAGTGTGGGAGTGGGAGTGGGAGTGGGAGTGGGAGAGTGGGAGTGGGAGAGTGGGAGTGGGAGAGTGGGAGTGGGAGAGTGGAGTGTGGGAGTGGGAGTGGAGTGTGGGAGTGGGAGTGGAGTGTGGGAGTGGGAGTGGAGTGTGGGAGTGGAGTGTGGGAGTGGAGTGTGGGAGTGGAGTGTGGGAGTGGAGTGTGGGAGTGGGAGAGTGGGAGTGTGGGAGTGGGAGTGTGGGAGTGGGAGTGTGGGAGTGGAGTGTGGGAGTGGAGTGTGGGAGTGGAGTGTGGGAGTGGGAGTGGAGTGTGGAGTGTGGGAGTGGAGTGTGGGAGTGGAGTGTGGGAGTGGAGTGTGGGAGTGGGAGTGGGAGTGGGAGTGGAGTGTGGGAGTGGAGTGTGGGAGTGGAGTGTGGGAGTGGGAGTGGGAGTGTGGGAGAGTGGGAGTGGGAGAGTGGGAGTGGGAGAGTGGGAGTGGGAGAGTGGAGTGTGGGAGTGGGAGAGTGGGAGTGGGAGAGTGGGAGTGGGAGAGTGGGAGTGGGAGTGGGAGTGGGAGTGGGAGTGGGAGAGTGGGAGTGGGAGAGTGGGAGTGTGGGAGTGGGAGTGTGGGAGTGGAGTGTGGGAGTGGAGTGTGGGAGTGGAGTGTGGGAGTGGAGTGTGGGAGTGGAGTGTGGGAGTGGAGTGTGGGAGTGGGAGAGTGGGAGTGGGAGAGTGGGAGTGGGAGTGTGGGAGTGGGAGAGTGGGAGTGGGAGAGTGGGGTGTGGGAGTGGGGTGTGGGAGTGGAGTGTGGGAGTGGAGTGTGGGAGTGGAGTGTGGGAGTGGAGTGTGGGAGTGGAGTGTGGGAGTGGAGTGTGGGAGTGGGAGAGTGGGAGTGTGGGAGAGTGGGAGTGTGGGAGAGTGGGAGAGGGGGAGTGGGAGAGGGGGAGTGGGAGAGTGGGAGTGGAGTGTGGGAGTGGGAGAGTGGGAGTGGAGTGTGGGAGTGGAGTGTGGGAGTGGAGTGTATGGGAGTGGAGTGTGTGGGAGTGGAGTGTGGGAGTGGGAGTGTGGGAGTGGGAGTGTGGGAGTGGGAGTGTGGGAGTGGGAGTGTGGGAGTGGAGTGTGGGAGTGGAGTGTGGGAGTGGAGTGTGGGAGTGGAGTGTGGGAGTGGAGTGTGGGAGTGGAGTGTGGGAGTGGAGTGGAGTGTGGGAGTGGAGTGGAGTGTGGGAGTGGAGTGTGGGAGTGGAGTGTGGGAGTGGGAGTGGGAGTGGAGTGTGGGAGTGGAGTGTGGGAGTGGGAGTGGAGTGTGGAAGTGGAGTGTGGGAGTGGGAGTGGAGTGTGGGAGTGGGAGTAGAGTGTGGGAGTGTGGGAGTGTGGGAGGTGGAGTGTGGGAGTGGAGTGTGGGAGTGGAGAGTGGGAGTGGAGAGTGGGAGTGGAGTGTGGGAGTGGGAGTGTGGGAGTGGAGTGTGGGAGTGGAGTGTGGAATGGAGTGGAGTGGAGTGGAGTGTGGGAGTGGAGTGTGGGAGTGGAGTGTGGGAGTGGAGTGTGGGAGTGGAGTGTGGAATGGAGTGGAGTGTGGGAGTGGAGTGTGGAATGGAGTGGAGTGGAGTGTGGAATGGAGTGGAGTGTGGGAGTGGAGTGTGGAATGGAGTGGAGTGGAGTGTGGAATGGAGTGGAGTGTGGGAGTGGAGTGGAGTGGAGTGTGGAATGGAGTGGAGTGTGGGAGTGGAGTGTGGAATGGAGTGGAGTGGAGTGTGGAATGGAGTGGAGTGTGGGAGTGGAGTGTGGAATGGAGTGGAGTGGAATGGAGTGGAGTATGGAATGGAGTGGAGTGGAGTATGGAATGGAGTGGAGTGGAGTATGGAATGGAGTGGAGTATGGAATGGAGTGGAGTGGAGTATGGAATGGAGTGGAGTGGAGTATGGAATGGAGTGGAGTATGGAATGGAGTGGAGTATGGAATGGAGTGGAGTATGGAATGGAGTGGAGTATGGAATGGAGTGGAGTATGGAATGGAGTGGAGTGGAGTATGGAGTGGAGTATGGAGTGGAGTGGAGTATGGAGTGGAGTGGAGTATGGAGTGGAGTGGAGTATGGAATGGAGTGGAGTATGGAATGGAGCGGAGTATGGAATGGAGCGGAGTATGGAATGGAGCGGAGTATGGAATGGAGCGGAGTATGGAATGGAGTGGAGTATGGAATGGAGTGGAGTATGGAATGGAGCGGAGTATGGAATGGAGTGGAGTATGGAATGGAGTGGAGTGGAGTGGAGTGGAGTGGAGTGGAATGGAGTGTGGAGTGTGGAGTGTGGAGTGTGGAGTGTGGAGTGTGGAGTGTGGAGTGTGGAGTGTGGAGTGTGGAGTGTGGAGTGTGGAATGGAGAGTGGAGTGGAGTGGAATGTGAGAGTGTGGAGTGGAGTGGAGTGGAGTGGAGTGGAGTGGAGTGGAGTGGAGTGGAGTGTGGAGTGGAGTGGAGTGGAGTGTGGAATGGAGTGGAGTGGAGTGTGGAATGGAGTGTGGAGTGGAGTGGAGTGGAGTGTGGAGTGGAGTGTGGAATGGAGTGTGGAATGGAGTGTGGAATGGAGTGTGGAGTGTGGAGTGTGGAATGGAGTGTGGAGTGTGGAATGGAGTGGAGTGTGGAGTGGAGTGGAGTATGGAGTGGAGTGGGGAGTATGGAGTGGAGTGGAGTGTGGAGTGGAGTGTGGAGTATGGAGTGGAGTATGGAGTGGAGTGGAGTGTGGAATGGAGTGGAGTGTGGAATGGAGTGGAGTGTGGAATGGAGTGGAGTGTGGAATGGAGTGGAGTGTGGAGTGGAGTGGAGTGTGGAGTGGAGTGGAGTGGAGTGTGGAGTGGAGTGGAGTATGGAGTGGAGTTTGGAATGGAGTGGAGTATGGAGTGGAGTGGAGTGTGGAATGGAGTGGAGTTTGGAATGGAATGGAGTGGAGTATGGAGTGGAGTGTGGAATGGAATGGAGTGGAATGGAGTGGAGTGGAGTGTGGAATGGAATGGAGTGGAATGGAGTGGAGTGGAGTGTGGAATGGAGTGGAGTGGAGTGGAGTGTGGAATGGAATGGAGTGGAATGTGGAATGGAATGGAGTGGAGGGAATGTGGAATGGAATGGAGTGTAGTGTGGAATGGAGTGGAGTGTGGAATGGAGTGTGGAATGGAGTGGAGTGTGGAATGGAGTGGAGTGTGGAGTGTGGAGTGTGGAGTGGTGGAGTGTGGAGAGGGAGTGGAGTGGAGTGTGGAATGGAGTGGGAATGGAGTGGAGTGTGGAATGGAGTGTGGAATGGAGTGGAGTGTGGGAGTGTGGAGTGTGGAGTGTGGAGTGGAGTGGAGTGAGTGGAATGGAGTGTGGAATGGAGTGGAGTGGAGTGTGGAGTGTGGAGTGTGGAGTGTGGAGAGTGGAGTGGAGTGGAGTGTGGAATGGAGTGTGGAATGGAGTGGAGGGTGGAATGGAGTGGAGTGGAGTGTGAAATGGAGTGTGGAATGGAGTGGAGTGGAGTAGAGTGTGGAATGGAGTGGAGTGGAGTGTGGAATGGAGTGTGGAATGGAGTGGAGTGTGGAATGGAATAGAGTGAAGTGGAGTGGAGTGTGGGAGTGGAGTGGAGTGTGGGAGTGGAGTGGCGTGTGGGAGTGGAGTGGAGTGTGGGAGTGGAGCGGAGTGTGGGAGTGGAGCGGAGTATGGGAGTGGAGCGGAGTGTGGGAGTGGAGTGTGGGAGTGGAGTGGAGTGTGGGAGTGGAGTGGAGTGTGGGAGTGGAGTGTGGGAGTGGAGTGTGGGAGTGGGAGTGTGGGAGTGGAGTGTGGGAGTGGAGTGGAGTGTGGGAGTGGAGTGGAGTGGAGGTGGGATGGAGTGGAGTGGAGTGGAGTGTGGAATGGAGTGGAGTGGAGTGGAGTGGAGTGTGGAATGGAATGGAGTGGAGTGGAGTGTGGAATGGAATGGAGTTTAGTGGAGTGTGGAATGGAATGGAGTAGAATGGAGTGTGGAATGGAATGGAGTGGAGTGTGGAATGGGAATGGAGTGGAGTGTGGAATGGAGTGGAGTGTGGAATGGAGTGGAGTGGAGTGTGGAATGGAGTGGAGTATGGAATGGAGTGTGGAATGGAGTGGAGTGGAGTGTGGGAGTGGAGTGGAGTGTGGGAGTGGAGTGCAGTGGAGTGGAGTATGGAATGGAGTGGAGTGGAGTGCAGTATGGAATGGAATGGAGTGGAGTGGAGTGCAGTATGGAATGGAATGGAGTGGAGTGGAGTGGAGTATGGAATGGAATGGAGTGGAGTGGAGTGGAGTGTGGAATGGATGGAATGGAGTGGAGTGGAGTGTGGAATGGAGTGGAGTGTGGAATGGAATGGAGTGGAGTGGAGAGTGGAGTGGAGTGGAGAGTGGAGTGGGGTGGAGAGTGGAGTGGAGTGGAGTGGAGTATGGAATGGAGTGGAGTATGGAATGGAGTGTGGAATGGAGTGGAGTGTGGAATGGAATAGAGTGGAGTGGAGTGTGGGAGTGGAGTGTGGTGGAGTGGAGTGTGGGAGTGGAGTGGAGTGTGGGAGTGGAGTGTGGGAGTGGAGTGTGGGAGTGGAGTGTGGGAGTGGAGTGTGGGAGTGGAGTGTGGGAGTGGAGTGTGGGAGTGTGGGAGTGGAGTGTGGGAGTGTGGGAGTGGAGTGTGGGAGTGGAGTGTGGGAGTGGAGTGTGGGAGTGGAGTGTGGGAGTGGAGTGTGGGAGTGGAGTGGAGTGTGGAATGGAGTGGAGTGGAGTAGAGTGTGGAATGGAGTGGAGTGGAGTAGAGTGTGGAATGGAGTGGAGTGGAGTAGAGTGTGGAATGGAGTGGAATGGAGTGTGGAGTGTGGAATGGAGTGGAATGGAGTGTGGAGTGTGGAATGGAGTGGAGTGTGGAGTGGAGTGTGGAATGGAGTGGAGTGTGGAATGGAGTGGAGTGGAGTGTGGAATGGAGTGTGGAATGGAGTGGAGTGGAGTGTGGAATGGAGGGGAGTGGAGTGTGGAATGGAGTGTGGAATGGAGTGGAGTGGAGTGTGGAATGGAGTGTGGAATGTAGTGGAGTGGAATGGAGTGGAGTGGAGTGTGAAATGGAGTGTGGAATGGAGTGGAGTGGAGTGTGGAATGGAGTGTGGAATGGAGTGGAGTGGAGTGTGGAATGGAGTGGAGTGGAGTGTGAAATGGAGTGTGGAATGGAGTGGAGTGGAGTAGAGTGTGGAATGGAGTGGAGTGGAGTGTGGAATGGAGTGTGGAATGGAGTGGAGTGTGGAATGGAATAGAGTAGAGTAGAGTGGAGTGGAGTGGAGTGGAGTGGAGTATGGAGTGGAGTATGGAGTGGAGTGGAGTATGGAGTGGAGTATGGAGTGGAGTGGAGTATGGAGTAGAATGGAGTGGAGTGGAGTATGGAGTGGAGTGGAGTATGGAGTGGAGTGGAGTGGAGTATGGAATGGAGTGGAGTATGGAATGGAGTGGAGTATGGAATGGAGTGGAGTATGGTGGAGTGGAGTGGAGTATGGAATGGAGTGGAGTGGAGTATGGAATGGAGTGGAGTATGGAATGGAGTGGAGTATGGAATGGAGTGGAGTGTGGAATGGAGTGGAGTGGAGTGGAGTGGAGTGGAGTGGAGTGTGGAATGGAGTGTGGGAGTGGAGTGGAGCGGAGTGTGGAATGGAGTGTGGGAGTGGAGTGGAGCGGAGTGTGGGAGTGGAGCGGAGTGTGGGAGTGGAGCAGAGTGTGGGAGTGGAGCGGAGTGTGGGAGTGGAGCGGAGTGTGGGAGTGGAGTGTGGGAGTGGAGCGGAGTGTGGGAGTGGAGTGGAGTGTGGGAGTGGAGTGGAGCGGAGTGTGGAGTGGAGTGTGGGAGTGGAGTGGAGCGGAGTGTGGAGTGTGGGAGTGGAGTGGAGCGGAGTGTGGGAGTGGAGAGGAGTGTGGGAGTGGAGCGGAGTGTGGGAGTGGAGCAGAGTGTGGAATGGAGTGGAGTGGAGTGGAGTGGAGCAGAGTGTGGAATGGAGTGTGGGAGTGGAGTGGAGCGGAGTGTGGAATGGAGTGTGGGAGTGGAGTGGAGCGGAGTATGGAGTGGAGTGTGGGAGTGGAGTGGAGCGGAGTGTGGAGTGGAGTGTGGGAGTGGTGTGGAGCGGAGTGTGGAGTGGAGTGTGGGAGTGGAGTGGAGCGGAGTGTGGGAGTGGAGCGGAGTGTGGGAGTGGAGCGGAGTGTGGGAGTGGAGCGGAGTGTGGGAGTGGAGCGGAGTGTGGGAGCGGAGTGTGGGAGTGGAGCGGAGTGTGGGAGTGGAGTGGAGTGTGGGAGTGGAGTGGAGCGGAGTGTGGAGTGGAGTGTGGGAGTGGAGTGGAGCGGAGTGTGGAGTGTGGGAGTGGAGTGGAGCGGAGTGTGGGAGTGGAGCGGAGTGTGGGAGTGGAGCGGAGTATGGGAGTGGAGCGGAGTGTGGGAGTGGAGCGGAGTGTGGGAGTGGAGCGTGGGAGTGGAGTGGAGCGTGGGAGTGGAGTGGAGTGTGGGAGTGGAGTGTGGGAGTGGAGTGTGGGAGTGGAGTGTGGGAGTGGAGTGGAGTGTGGGAGTGGAGTGGAGTGGAGTGGAGTGTGGGAGTGTGGGAGTGGAGTGGAGTGGAGTGGAGTGGAGTGTGGAGTGTGGGAGTGGAGTGGAGCGGAGTGTGGGAGTGGAGTGGAGTGTGGGAGTGGAGTGGAGTGTGGGAGTGGAGTGGAGTGTGGGAGTGGAGTGGAGTGTGGGAGTGGAGTGGAGTGTGGGAGTGGAGTGGGAGTGTGGGAGTGGAGTGTGGGAGTGGAGTGTGGGAGTGGAGTGGAGTGTGGGAGTGGAGTGGAGTGTGGGAGTGGAGTGTGGGAGTGGAGTGTGGGAGTGGAGTGTGGGAGTGGAGTGTGGGAGTGGAGTGTGGGAGTGGAGTGGAGTGTGGGAGTGGAGTGGAGTGGAGTGTGGGAGTGGAGTGGAGTGGAGTGTGGGAGTGTGGGAGTGGAGTGGAGTGGAGTGGAGTGGAGTGGAGTGGAGTGGAGTGGAGTGGAGTGGAGTGGAGTGTGGAATGGAATGGAGTGGAGTGGAGTGGAGTGGAGTGGAGTGGAGTGGAGTGGAGTGGAGTGTGGAATGGAATGGAGTGGAGTGGAGTGTGGAATGGAATGGAGTTTAGTGGAGTGTGGAATGGAATGGAGTTTAGTGGAGTGTGGAATGGAATGGAGTGGAGTGTGGAATGGAGTGGAGTGTGGAATGGAGTGGAGTGTGGAATGGAGTGGAGTGGAGTGTGGAATGGAGTGGAGTATGGAATGGAGTATGGAATGGAGTGTGGAATGGAGTGGAGTGGAGTGTGGGAGTGGAGTGGAGTGTGGGAGTGGAGTGCAGTGGAGTGGAGTATGGAATGGAGTGGAGTGGAGTGGAGTGGAGTATGGAATGGAATGGAGTGGAGTGGAGTGGAGTATGGAATGGAATGGAGTGGAGTGGAGTGTGGAATGGAATGGAATGGAGTGGAGTGGAGTGGAGTGGAGTGGAGTGGAGTGGAGAGAGGAGTGGAGTGGGGTGGAGAGTGGAGTGGAGTGGAGTGGAGTGGAGTATGGAATGGAGTGGAGTATGGAATGGAGTGTGGAATGGAGTGGAGTGTGGAATGGAATAGAGTGGAGTGGAGTGTGGGAGTGGAGTGTGGTGGAGTGGAGTGTGGGAGTGGAGTGGAGTGTGGGAGTGGAGTGTGGGAGTGGAGTGTGGGAGTGGAGTGTGGGAGTGGAGTGTGGGAGTGGAGTGTGGGAGTGGAGTGTGGGAGTGGAGTGTGGGAGTGGAGTGTGGGAGTGTGGGAGTGGAGTGTGGGAGTGTGGGAGTGGAGTGTGGGAGTGGAGTGTGGGAGTGGAGTGTGGGAGTGGAGTGTGGGAGTGGAGTGTGGGAGTGGAGTGGAGTGGAGTAGAGTGTGGAATGGAGTGGAGTGGAGTAGAGTGTGGAATGGAGTGGAGTGGAGTAGAGTGTGGAATGGAGTGGAATGGAGTAGAGTGTGGAATGGAGTGGAATGGAGTGTGGAGTGGGGGAATGGGTGAGTGTGGAAGGAGTGGAAGGGTGGAGTGGGAGTGTGGAATGGAGTGGGTGGGGATGGAGTGGAGTGGGAGGTGGATGGAGTGTGGGGAGTGGAGTGGAGCGGAGTGTGGAATGGAGTGTGGGAGTGGAGGTGGAGTGTGGAATGGAGTGGAGTGGAGTGTGGAATGGAGTGTGGAATGGAGTGGAGTGGAGTGTGGAATAGAGTGTGGAATGTAGTGGAGTGGAATGGAGTGGAGTGGAGTGTGAATGGAGTGTGGAGGTGGAGTGGGGTGTGTGGGAGTGTGGAAGGGAGTGGAGTGGAGTAGAGTGTGGAATGTAGAGTGTGGAATGGAGTGGAGTGGAGTAGAGTGTGGAATGGAGTGGAGGGGAGTGTGGAATAGAGTGTGGAATGGAGTGGAGTGGAGTGTGGAATGGAGTGGAGTGGAGTGTGAAATGGAGTGTGGAATGGAGTGGAGTGGAGTAGAGTGTGGAATGGAGTGGAGTGGAGTAGAGTGTGGAGTGGAGTAGAGTGGAGTAGAGTGTGGAGTGGAGTAGAGTGTGGAATGGAGTGGAGTGGAGTAGAGTGTGGAATGGAGTGGAGTGGAGTAGGAGTGTGGAATGGAGTGGAGTGGAGTGTGGAATGGAGTGTGGAATGGAGTGGAGTGGAGTGTGGAATGGAGTGGAGTGGAGTGTGGATGGAGTGTGGAATGGAGTGGAGTGTGGAGTGGATGAGTGGAGTGGGAGTGGAGTGGAGTGTGGGAGTGGAGTGGAGTGTGGGAGTGGAGTGGAGTGTGGGAGTGGAGTGGAGTGTGGGAGTGGAGTGGAGTGTGGGAGTGGAGTGTGGGAGTGGAGTGTGGAGTGGAGTGGAGCAGAGTGTGGAGTGGAGTGTGGGAGTGGAGTGGAGCGGAGTGTGGAGTGGAGTGGAGCGGAGTGTGGGAGTGGAGTGTGGGAGTGGAGTGGAGCGGAGTGTGGGAGTGGAGTGGAGCGGAGTGTGGGAGTGGAGTGGAGTGTGGGAGTGGAGGGAGTGTGGGAGTGGAGTGGAGTGTGGGAGTGGAGCGGAGTGTGGGAGTGGAGCGGAGTGTGGGAGTGGAGCGGAGTGTGGGAGTGGAGTGGAGTGTGGGAGTGGAGTGGAGTGTGGGAGTGGAGTGGAGTGTGGGAGTGGAGTGGAGTGTGGGAGTGGAGTGGAGTGTTGGGAGTGGAGTGGAGTGTGGGAGTGGAGTGTGGGAGTGGAGTGGAGCGGAGTGTGGGAGTGGAGTGTGGGAGTGGAGTGGAGTGTGGGAGTGGAGTGTGGGAGTGGAGTGTGGGGAGTGGAGTGTGGGAGTGGAGTGGAGTGGGGGAGTGTGGGAGTGGAGTGGAGTGTGGGAGTGGAGTGGAGTGGAGTGTGGGAGTGGAGTGGAGTGTGGGAGTGGAGTGGAGTGTGGGAGTGGAGTGGATGTGGGAGTGTGGGAGTGGAGTGGAGTGTGGGAGTGGAGTGGGAGTGTGGGAGTGGAGTGGAGTGTGG